>NC_133758.1:72690123-82690123 GCF_036562045.2 Rhinolophus sinicus
AGCCCTCCCCTTTCCTGCATGCAGATGCAGGCAGACACAGTATCAGTTTCCATCAAACTGGCTATCACCTTTCATTTGCCCACCCAACTTTCCCTGAGACCACACCTCACCCAACTTTCAGGCCCCCCCCAAGCAGCTTCCAGTGGCTTTTTCCTACAAACTACCTGCCTTGGCTTATGCTGTGATTCCTTAAAAATCCCTCAAAGGTTCACAAAACCCTAATAAGCAGCATCTGGCTTCGGCGTATCCCATACCTCTGGCTAAGCAGCCTTATTACGTCAGTTTTGGTTCACAGCTTTGTCTCTCAGGGCGCCTCCAAACACAGTGTGGGCAGCGGCCATCTCTCGATTGCTTTGTGGCTCATGCCAGGTGACCATGGGCAGGGCAAAAGATGGCAGCTGAACTTGACCTGCAGCAGTTTCCCTCCCAGGAGGCCCCGGGGCTGGCAGGCCCAGTGGCCATCTTCAGAGTTGGATGCATTACCAACCGAGAACCACTGCACTTCAAACTTAAATTTCAGCTTGAGGTTTGTTGTTGTTGTAATTTTCTGGTCACACATGTGTGAAATTGGGGTCCTGTGCACACATGGGGACTGGCTTGTTTGTCCAATTCTCAGTGGACTGTTCTCTTCTCTCCACTCAATATCAACATCAAGACAAATAAATTTCCTGGTCATCGCTTTCTGTGAAGGGTTGTGGGGAGGGAGACAAGAAACATGTGGCCTCTTTGATGTCATATTATGTGTCTCAGATAAGATATAATTTCTTAAGAAGGCCTTAATTTTTTTCCTGTCATTTTTTTTACCCCATCTGACAATGAATATGGGTTTGGGTCAGTGGAAATCTCCTGGTTAAAAGCCAACTTTCATGTTTGCTTAACTTTGAATTCTTGGTTTCATTTTGTTTCACCTTGAGAAGAAATTGAAAGGTAGCCCCTGATATCTGGAAGCAAGCCTGGCACTCACCACTAGGCCATTAGGCCCTGTTATTTTTCTGTTGAACATAATCTTACAGAATACCAACCTCAGGCAAAGTGACTATGAGACCATGATAAAGTGAGACAAAAGCCACTTCCTAATTTTCTCCAAACACTGACAAAAACAAGGTCACTGTGTCATCCACAAGCACCAAATATCACTCTCTCGGCTAAAATGAGTGAATGATACTTTTTTGTTTGTTTGTTTGTTTTACTAATCACTGCTTTATCCTTGTTCTAGTCTCCCCTCCCACTAGATAAAATTGAGATACCGAATCATAGAATTGCTCTTGCATTTTTAATGCATTCAATCTACAGGAAAAGCCTGTTTCCTTAGATCTCTCTCCAAATTATTTAACTAAAGTTTAAGTGCTACATAGTAGGTTGTTTCTAACATGCTTTTACTGAGACATCCCATGATTTCCTGTGGTGAATGTTCTCCCTCAGTGAAGTGAGTAATAAATCCCAACCTATATAACTCCAGGTATGTTCCTGTTGGCTTTTGGCTGAAGGGCACTGATATCTCCTAAAGATTTTATTTCCTATCATTATCGTTATTTTGCCAGCTCACAGCTCAGTACAGCATGTGAAAACATTTTGAAAATAATTAATCCAGCCATTTTCATTGTTTTGCAGCAGAGCATTGTTCAGAATATCTAAAACACCTTTTTGCAAACATGTCCTATAAAGTATATTGAAAATAATCCAGAAGAATCAAGCAACAACAACAAAAAAAGAAAAACTAAAATGCAGTTAAGCACCGAGTATTTAATAGTACATTTATTTTGCTACTTTGCAACAACAAAGAAAAGTTGAGAATGAATTTGTAAATGGGAAAAACACTGGTCAGGCTGTGGAACTTTCAGTGTCATTATCATACCATGCTTGGAATCATACAGAAATCTGAACCGCAATAGACTCCACCAGTGATGGGAGCCTAATGCAAATATACACGCCTATAAGTCAGACATGTGGGAAGCTAGAACTGTATAATGTGGCCCACCATAAGAATACTGTCCAAAAAACTGAGGGTTGCTATATGGGAGGGTGGGTGGGGATAAGAGGGAAGGTAAGGGGATTAGAAAGCACAATTGGTAACCACAAGATTGCCACAGGGATATGAAAGTCAATTTGGGAAATGTAATCAATAATGTAAAGATTTTGTAGGGTATCCAATGGACACTTGTCTCATTAGGGAGACCACCTCAGGGATGATGTAGATGCCTGATCACTGCACTGTACACCTGAAGCTGAAGCTGAACAATAATGTGTATCAACTATAATTATATATATGTATTTACAAGAAGCGGAGTACAGCATTAGGAATAGAGACAGTGAAAATATAATGGCTGTATGCGATGTCAGAGGGGTAGTAGATTGGGGACGGGGTTTATCACTGTGTGAGGGATATAAATGATAAATGTCTAACTGTTACATTGTTTTGTACACCTGAAACAAATAAAAATAATAAAAAAAATAAAAAATAAAATAAAAGCAACACATTTAGGGAAAAAAAAAGAGTACTGTCCAAGAATGGCTTGCTGTGTTGGACTGCAGGCTAGTTTAATACCTACTTAAGTTCTATGCATACTCATTTGGGTAGCAAACCAACTCATGTCATATATAGTATATAAAAGGTATGCATATAAAGTTTGTTTAAAAAATTATTTTGTTCATTTTCTATGAATAAAACACTGTAATTAAAACTGGCCATGCATCATAAATATTCCTCCTCTGAAACTCTTCAGCATTGAGAAACATCTGACAAAGTTACTTGCATATGTCATGAACCTTTCATAAACAGTAAATTTAACCATTGCTGAATTTTAAATATATCATTTGAATATTTGATAATTTTGATATTGCAGCTTTCTCTTCTTTTGGAGCTAAAATAGTTTTTTGTTTGTTTGTTTCTTGGGTTTTTTTTTTTTTTTTTTTCGGTGGTAAAGATTTTTCAGAGGCTTTTGGAAAGTTATAAGCTGGCTGTAAAATTTATTCTTATAATTCCAAATGGATAAAACTGTTCTTTTGGGATATAGTGCTTAATAATCCTAACAGGACACTCTTTTGGGGAGTAGGATCAGAAAAAGACCAAAACCTATGAGAATATACAGAAGATACACAGAGAAAAATAGCAGAGCCATGCTAAGTGTAAACCATAGTGCAGAGAGGGGAGGAGAGGAGATCAGAGGGACTAGCAGAAACAAGTGAGGAGAGAAGCAGACAAAGGAGCTAAGACAGGAGCATAGCAGGTAACTACAGCTCATGTAGTGTACAGATGGTCGGAACTGGCTTCATAACTTGTGCAAATAACTCACATAAAATGAAAATGCTGAGCCTCATGTTCCGAACTGTTAAGAATTTCAAGACAGTGACAGCAGAGCATTGAATCAAGTGCACTCTGTTTTCTTAAGAATTTTATGTACACATGCGTTGTAGTAAATTAGTTTATAGGCCACTATTAACTCCAAATCTCTGAAAAGACCTCAATCTTAACATGGAAAATTCAAGATGGTAATAATTGAAAAGACACTTCTTAGAAAGTGTCCCTTCAAGGTCAAAATAATCTTTGAATATCTTGTATTACAATAATTCCTGCCTATTAGAATACATTCAGATATTCAGGTCAATACTTGCACAGAGAATCAGAGAGAGAAAAAGTTGCTCAAAGATACTCCTTCCAGTGTTTAACAATCTTCCTTTAATTGGGTAGATGAGAAAAGTGAATGCCATTGTTTAACATTTTCAGCTTAATTATATATGACCTTGGCAATGGCAGCTAACTTAATAACTAGATATTACAAAGGAGTCATGGTATATGTAATTATTATGAAGAATAACATGTCATACTATTTGTGAGTGTTTATTAAAATACTTCAGAGATAAAATTATGTACCCATTAAAATATAGTATGCAAGTCCTTTCAAATCCATGTTTCCCCCAGGACTAAATTTCATGGACAAATTGTTTTCCAGGTTTAAATTCTGCCTTCTGCTCATATTCCTGACCATTGTTTTTTCTGTTTCCTTCCTAAGAAGTGGAACTACAAACAATCCACAAAAGAGGTAACATCATTTCAGAAATCTAACGAGGTTCTCCTGGGGTAGTGCGAGTGTTGTTTTTGTTGCTGTTGTTTGAAAAACAATCTTACTTAATGCTGTCCTTAAACATTTTTCAAACCCACAGAACATATTTTAAATTCCCTCTGCTTGACATTGTGCTCAGTATGAGAACAGAGATTATCTGTATTTTATTTAGACAGAATCACAAAATTTTAAGGCTTAAATGGCCCTTAGAAATGACATCACACAGCTCCCCTCACCCCTCTTAAAGATGAGGAAACAGAGATTTGGAAATGCTACATGAGTTAGATATTTAGTGGGAAATTTAGTGGTTTTAAAACACTGACCAAAGTCTCCAAAATATTCTGATATATATCCAGAAATGCTTTGTAATCTGTATTATGGTAACCTAATTACAATGTACCACTTTATGTTGTTTTAAAGGTAAAAAGGGTAGAATAATGTATAGAGTAAATGAATAACAGGAAATTTAAGAAACTGCCTTGAGTTTGGATCTGTCTGTTTCCCCCCCCCCCCCCGATATGTAAGGTTATGATATTCTCAAAGGGAAAAGTAATTTGAAACAAATCTTTAGTGATCTGATGCTAGACCTTCAGCTATCTCAGTCTAGATAGGGACCTACACACGCCTTATCAACTTCTCTCAGCTTTCTTTTCTAATATTACGTCTTCTAGCTTTAACTTACTATCTTCTCAGTCAGTGTATTTCAGTGAATATGCAGGTGTAGCATAAAATTGTGTTAATGCTGCAGCACATCCTCAACTCTTTGTATTCCTGAGAATTGATCCATATCTTTCTACCTGGTCTCACGTGTATTAAAGTGCAAGATTGAAAAAAAAGTTAGTAGTAAAGCACTAAAATCTGAAGAGACACTGCCACAGGGATGGTAGTGAAAGAAGATGGTAGATCAAATCTCCACTTCCCCTGTGTTGTTTGCTAATCCAAGAGGGGGCAGGTGAGTGTAATTGTATAAATTGTCTCTGCTCAGAGAGGAACTCAAATACAATTTATCATTTGACTTTAATCAAATATAAGCAAGAGTGAAAAACTGTTCTTTCAAAATGTTAGCTTATCGTGAATATAATGCATACTTTTGAGAAAAACAGAAATCATAAAAACAAGAGAAGTACAAGGAGGGAGGAAGGAGAGTGGGGAAGAAACTGAGAAAACAACAGGGCAGAGGTACAGGGAAAATGGACAGGAATACAATTCAACTTAGAGATTTATGTTACAGATTATACAGCTCAAGTTTGTGTATGCCATCTAGGAAAAGAAATGACTATCTTATTAATGATGCATGCAGTAGAGTTACTTTAAACATGAACCATTTATCCCAGGATAACAAATCCACTTAATGGAAAACTCTAAAGATAGGGAGGAACTTAGTAATTTTAGAAAATACACGTGAGGAGTTTAGGTTCTGGAAAATCAGAAAAGCACTATATAGACGGGAGAATACAGGTAATAAGAACTAGGCATGTATCTATCTAACAGTTAAGAAAGTATCAAAGAGGGAGAACCACAGGCAGGTCTGGATTACACTTTCACCCTGCTGTAGCCTACATATATTTTATCATTTCTAATGTTCCCAATATTATACATTACACCAAATAAAATGTATTATAGTTTAGTGATCACAAGGGACGGCATTTGAGCAGAGGTCAGCACACTTTCTAAGAACAGTTAGTAAATCAGTTGGGAAGGGGTAGGTGAAAAACAGAAAGGGAGAAAAAGAAGAATATAAAAGTCATGAATATGTAGCACAAGAAAAATGAACACGAAACACTAATGCCTTGAATCATCCTGGGGTGGATCACACGGTCTTGAAATTAGACAAATTTGAGTTCAAATCCCAGCTTCCACATTGTTTCCCTGGGTGAATTACTTTGCTTCTCTACCCCTCAAGTGCCTTTATGAATATACTGGAAATAATTACAGTATTTAGTTCTTAGGGTTGTTGAAGGGACTGAATTAAGTCACTTACATAAGGTTTAACATGATGCCTACCTGTCGTAAGTTCCCAATGAACAGGTGCAACACAGACTGAAAGAATGGGCGGTAGCTCTAATACAGAGACACAAATTTGGTCAGTTTCCATCATTAATAATCCCATAGAATCCTGTAGCTATCTTTTGTAGCACAATTATTTTTAACTGGGATATAACTGACACATAATTTGGTGTAAGTTTAAGGTGTACAAGTTGTTTATTTGATGACCTTATGTACTGCAATTAATTACTACCTGATTACCACCATAGCTCACACCTTCATGATGTCCCATAGTGATCATTTCTTTTTTGTGGTTAGAAAATTTATGATCTAGTGTCTTAGCAACTTTGAAGTATATAACACAGCATTATCACCTAGACTCACCATGCTGTGCATTAGATCCCCAGAACTTATTCATCTTCAAACTGAAAGTTTGTACCCTTTGACTCACATCTCTCCCATTTCTCCAACTCCCAGCTTCTGGTAACCACCATTCTAGTCTCTGTTTCTGTAAGTTCGGCTTTTTTAGATGTCACATACAAGTGATACCATCTAGTATTTGTCTTTGTCTGAAATTCTTATTTTTCCTTATTTTTAAAATATGCTTCCCCTACTGGGCTACAACCTCATGAAGAATGGACCTTGTCTGTCCATAATTGTATTCCCAAGGTCCAGCACCATCTCTGGCATGTCGTAGGTGCTCATTAAATATTTTTGAGTGAACGAATGGACCCAGAATGAGAAAGCATAAGTTAAAATTAAAAACCTATCATTTATAGTTGTGCATAAATAAGTTATCAGTCTCAGTGTCTTTCTTTATAAAACTGGGACAATAGCAACACTTGATATAATTCCTGTGCGGAGTCAGGGAGAAATGTACTCTGATAAATACAGTGGTTCCATATTATCCATGGGGAGGGGATACATGCCAAGTCCTCAGGTGGATGCCTGAAACCTTGGATAGTACTGAACTCTTTCAATACTATGTTTTTTTTCCTACACATACATACCTATGATAAAGTTTAATTTATAAATTAGGTACATTAAGAGATTAACAATAAATAATAATAAAATAGAACCCATCACAATATACTGTAATAAGTGTTACATAAAATGTGGTCTCTCTCTCTCTCTCTCTCTCTCTCTCTCTCTCTCTCTCTGTTTTTCTCTCTCTTTCTCATAATAACTTGTACAGAGCGTGCCAAAAAAAGTATACATATTTTTAAGAAAGGAAAAAATTATCGAAATGGTAATACTCAACATATGCCAATGACAAAAGATGAATATAAGTCATGCTTGACTTCTGCAACTACAAGAGGTGCTCAAAGTGGTTACCATCAGCGTCCAGACACTTCTGATTATGGCAAACTACTGCTTCAGCAACGTTGACCAAAGTGTCCATTTGTATACACTTTTTTTGGCACCTGCCGGCCAGGTATTGTACTCACCCTTCTTGTGATGATGTGAGATGATACAATGCCTTTATAAGTTGAGAACTTTCACATTTTCACTTACTGGAAGGATTTTCCAGCTTCTCTTTGGCATATCTGAATTGCCAGCATCAGTACTCTGTGCTTTGCAGCCACTTGTAAGTAAAATAATAATTACTTGAACACAAGCACTGTGATACTGTGACAGTTGATCTGATAACCCAGAGGCTCCTAATCTCTCCTAACTCAGAGGCGGGAAGCAGCGTAACAGCATGGATGCCTTGGACAAAGGGGGGATTCACGCCCACAAGAGGGAACAAGACTCATGAGAGGTCATCATGCTACTCAGAACAGTGTACAATTTAAAACTCATGAATGGTTTATTTCTGGAATTTTCCACTTACTATTTTCAGACTGCAGCTGACTGTGGGTAACTGAAACCGCAGGAAGAGAAACCACAGATAAGAGGAGACTTATGCACAATGGCACCGAAGAGAGTATCTGGGAGGTAGTCGGTGCTTAATAAATGTTATCTTAATAAAATTTAGATGTTTTTGTTTAAACTTCAGCTGACTATAAAATTAAGCTAATCAAATTTCTGTGTTCTCCAAGCACTTTGATTCTTAGACTATTCATATTCATGTCTGTGATATTTAATAATCCGCATGACTTATACTTAAATCCATGAGCTATTTTTACCTTTCAAAAATTCCATAAATATAACAAAAAGGGAGACATCGTTTTCATAATTGTGTGTTCTAAAAAAAAAACCTTACTGATCTTAGTCCAAAGAACCTAATTGGGCAGTTCTGCCAAAGCACTGATCTCACTCTGAACTCTCTGATTCTAAATTAAAAACTAATATGTCTACCTGTGCTCGCCAGTGAACTTATGGAAATCCGCAATATTTCGTGTATGGCGTAGGTCAATCCTATGTTGTGCATCGAATACAGTAATGTATGCGGTGTTGCTGGGACTCAACCAGGGGCTGGAGAAGCTTCACCTTCAGCAGAAGATGGAATTTTCAGGGAACATGATGAACCAAGGAGAAGAAATCAATGGCCTTTCTCTATCCTGCTTTTGTTAAATTAATTAATTATAAATACTTGTCAAATTAACAGTTGCTCTCTATGAAATTACAGCACCAATATCTCTTACTAAGTGTAAGAAAAGAAAACACAGGATATTTTCAAGACAATGTTGAAGTTAAGGCTTTCAACATGTAGCCATTAAAGACACATGTTTAAGTACTATTGAATCTCATTAGAAGCTGCCAGGGATATAAGGTACAATGTGAAATGAGAACGGAAAACTGTATGTAATATGGACCTAATTTTATAATTATCTTTTGTACACTCATTTGTTTTTAAAAAATAGACTGGAAGGAGTTGTGTAAATATGATAATGGCATTTGTCTCTAAATATTTGGATGCTTTTTATTTTCTTTCAAATTGCATGTTAGATCAATTAGATTCTCACTCTCAGAAAATAAAGATACATGAGTTGAGAACAGTGGGAGTTGAGGCTGAGAGAAAAAATATAACGCAGACAATATCTGGAGAGACTGTCATAGGCCATGTATATGCCCAAATTATGAGAAAGTAGAAATTAAGAGGACGCAGAAGTCAAGAGTCAGTTGAAAATACAGAGTAGAGGGTGATGTAGCTAATTTACATAGAAAGAGAGGTCAAGAGAGTACCTGACCCCAGGTAATGGTGAAGCATAAGAATGAAGACCCTGTGGCCTGACAGCCCACAGGTCCTGCTCCTCCCGGGGTGTGACTTTGCTATGTTTCCTGGCTCACTGAGGCTAAGTGCTTTAACTGTTTCCATGCTTCTATGAGAGTATAACAAATCCCATTAGAGAAGCTAATTTAAGAGGGTCTCTTCCTTACAAGAGCGTAAATAAAATAACTACAGTTAAAAGAGGAAAATAATATAATTATGGATTCTAAAACCAGTGGCCTCTCCAGACTTTCTATCTGAGATGGGGTTTAAGCAACGCCATATGGTTGAGTCCAGCAAGGATTATCCTGATGAAAACACACTATTTATTTACTGACTGCATTCCAGGAGCCTTTAGGTGGGATCTTCATTACAAATGTTGTTACTTGTCTTTTCGTTCGAGGTGGTTGGGAGCTTATGAAGGAACTAAACTGCACTTTTATTATCTATTTTCTTTCATTAAAATTTATTGGGGTGACAACGGTGAGTAAAATTTCATAGGTTTCAACTGTGCAATTCTGTAATCCTAAACTGCATTTTTAAATCTGAGAAATCTGTGCCATTGTCAAACCTCAGGAAGATGTTGCTGGGCATAGTACAGAACTGAGAACAAGCTCAAACTTACATGCTGCTGACATACCTTGGAAGTGTGCTCTCAGGTCTGCTTAAAGAGCTGTTAGAGAAACCTTTTTTTTTTCTTTCTCAGGCCATCTGTTGTATGACACTGCCCTCTTACACTCAAACTCAAAAGTGACAATGAAGAAGAATTAATTATTTGTCACACAAATTAAGAACTGTTGGTGGTGATATTTGGAGCTACACTGTAGTTTCAAATCTTCAAGCACAGGCTAACAAGCATCAAAGGTTCATAGACCCAAATAAAGACCTATTCAAACCAGCACTGATGTTTGTGTGAGGTAACATTCAAAAAGAGAAAAAAGGGAGATTTAATGCAGACAAGTGATTATTAAAGAAATGGAATTTATGTACTGTAACTAAGATTAGCGATGATAAAGAGGTTCTACTTTATATGCTAATCACAGTTAACTGATAATGGCTACCTAGAGTACAGTGAAGAGAAGAAATTCAGGGCCAAGTCAGGGGCAGAAATATGTTTTAGGATCAATTAAGAAGGTCTGCTACTGGCCTCAAATGCTATATAGTTGCTATTTATAGACAAACGAAGTCATGGGTAGAAGGGTTGTGGTGTGGAAAGAATAGACTTTATAATTCAAAATCCTGTCCCACATCTTACATATGTGGGGCTTGGGGGAAGTGAGTTAACCTCCCTTAGCTTTCATTTTTCTCATCATAGGAATTATAACACCTAATTTATAGTATTTCTGTGAGAACTAAATAACAGGTAAAGTCCACACGACATTTTGAGGCACATACCAGGTGTTCAATAAAATGTTAGTTCCCTTCTTCTTGGCTTCTTTTTCATAATCTTTGATTACAACTGCAATATTATTGGCCCACAATTAATTACAAATGCAAAGCCTGCACTATAGGCCCATGATTTGATATTAATATAACTGTACTTCTCCATATCTTTGGCTCATGATTAGTTACAACTCTACAGCCCAAATTATAGGTCCACAATTGCCTATGTCTGTACAACCCATATTAGAGGCTCACAGTTGATCACAACTGTATCACCCCATACTCTCGGTCCACACACTGCTATTTATGCTATTGGAACATGAGAAGAAAAACTACAAACATCAGCTAGACTGCAGATGGATGACTTGGAAACAATGGGGTTCTTGTGGCAAGCACCTAAAAATATTATGCAAAGGTAGTTTGTTATCACTGACTAGAAATGCTGACATTAACTCTTTTTTTGAAAAATGAAACATGAAAATTCTGTACTTTCTGCTCAATTTTTCTGAAACCCCAAACTGCTCTAAAAATTATCTATTAATTTAAAAAATATCTATTCATTAGGTTATGATACAAACGTTAAAAAAAAAAAATCCAGGTGTACCCATGCTCCACTCTCCAGTCAGGAAACTCCTTCTGGCTCCTTTCTCTGTCATTCCCGCTTCCTGTTCTTCCTATTACTCCTCGTGCGCTTTTTGACAAGGGTTGACAATGAGTGCGGTGAGAAGATAGCTATTCTGACTTTTTGGTGAGACTAATTCCTATCTTAATAAAAATGACTATATAATTTAACTCAATTCACAAACTCTTAAAAGAAAGAAACAACTTGGTGAAGTTCAATTAGAATTCAACTATTTCCTTTGCCTGCTTTATAATGCCTAATTCTGAAGTATGCTTTCCTTATGCTGCCTGATGAATTCCAAGTGAAAGGCTCAAGCTGGATCATTCCACAATACCCTGAATCTAAAAATGTAAAGTAATTTGCAAAAATAGCAACAGGGTGTACTGGGAAAACTCATTTTGTCCTAGCTTCGTTTTACCCATTGTCATGCAAGACTGGCCCGATAAAGCAATATGGCTTAACTACTTAGTTTTTTACAATCTGCTCTTCCAAAACTTGTGTTTTCAACAAATGTGTGACTGGGTTTATGATTCCTTTGGATTCCAGTTACCCCATATTATTGCCAGTCTAATCAAAATTTTACTGCAGCTACAAAATAATTTTTTTTTTTTAGAAATATGTTGTCTCATCAAACCTGCATAGCTTCTTCCAGTTAGTTTAGCAAAATATGTGATTTTTTTTTTTATGTTGTAAGAAGGACTGCTTTATAAAACATAAATCACTCTGGTATACATCATCAACCTTTACAATGACCCAAAGATCTTTCCCTTCTAGGCAAAAATCTTCCAGCTAGTTAAGTCCCTTTCTCAATAGATGGTGACTATCAGAAAGCTTGAAGAGACGACTAGGAAGGAAGAGGCGCCATGGTTTTATTTATTTACTTATTTTTAATAAATAAATGTGCCAATAAAGCTAATCTGTCATTTTAATATTTATCATAGAAATTAAATAGTTGAAATTCCTTTAGAATATTATCATCCCTGTTTGTCTAAGCTAAAACACCTCTCCATACTAACCCATCTCCACTTCCTTCTGCTTCTTACGTCAGAAAAAGCCAACACAACCAAGCCTCTGCTAATAAGGGAACCATGTCTGTAAACAATCTAGATCTACTTTAAAAACAAAATCAAAGTATATATATAGTAAGTACTATAAACTATTATTAAACCACTACTTTCTTGTCACATAGCCCTTTGCTAAGAAAGTTTTTTACATTTTAACTTTAGTTTAATGTTCGGTTGGATTTCTGGCCAAAAAAATACATCAAACCTCCTAAATATGTGCTCATGCAAAGGCATCCAGAATATCTTTTGTATGTAGTCTTAACAATACCAGTCTTGTCACTTTTGATGAGACATTACCTGTATTTTTGAGCCAGCAGCATGAGTGTCATAGGTGATACAATACAGGAAAATATTCACATGGCATGTTCTCTTCATACGACAAAGAATACTTCTAGCCATTCCATCACAATATAGGGAAAAATTCTGCAAAAAATCTAGTGATAGAATTCTCTGTGTATACATTTCTTACTTTAGTAGAGCATGGCACTAAATATTGAGTCGTAAGACTTTTAGTGCAGAAAACAAAACCAAAGAGATCATGTGGCTATTCACACCTCTCTGTTTAGAGAAGAGAAATCTAAGGCTCAAAATCCAATGACTTACATGAGACCACAGAGCTGGTTTTAGCCAAGTGCCTGAACCAGATCCCAGAGTGCTCAACACACTTATTTTCCTAGCAGAAGAAAGAGTGCTTTGTTTAAATGCCCATATACTAATTTTAAGTCTGAATCATAAAGAATGTTTTAAAAACTACCATTTTTATACATGGATAACTACAAGCATTTATGTTTAAGTATATTTGTACTCTTGGTTTTTGCTCCAATTAGCCATTCTTCCCACTTGTGTCAGGGACTAATTTTTTTCCCCACAATCCATTCTCCTCTTCTCCCTATTAGTAGAATTCTCCAGTGCTTGAATTTCAGCTGGGTACATTGTCATCCATCAAGGGATTAAATTTCCAAGACTTTGTTGGCTGCTAGACATGGCTCTTTTACTAAGTTCAAGCAAATGGATGTGAGCAGAAGTGATGTGTTCATATTTGTGAAAAAACTCACTGGTTCTTTGCTTCCTCTTTATCCCCATTGCTTTGGGGTGAAATATAGATGTGCCTATGTGATCCACAAAACACAAATTGTTGGTGAACTCACAAAACCGATCAAACCTGGTCTCCAAAGGGACCATGCAACAGAGCTGTTCATGTATGCTGGACTACTTTGCTATTTCTGTATTGTGTTGTGGGAGAAAAATAAGCCACCATTTTTGAACTACTGTATTTGGAGGTTTTCTTTGTTATATCAGCTCAACCAATACCCAACAAAAATATGAGGTGTGATAAAAAAATATGGTGAATATTTAAATTAAAAAAAAATATTACAGGAAGACACATTGCCATTAATCCCCCTCAAAATACACCCCCTCACTTTGAACACACTTATCCCAGCGTTCTTGCCACTTTTTGAAGCAGTTCTAGAAGTCCTCTTTCATGAGTGTCATTACTTCATCCTCCATTATGACAATGCTCTATGTCATATATAGCTTATGGTACAGTAATTTCTGTCAAAATATTACGGTATGTTCTCACTCACCTTATTCACCAGATCTGGCACCATGCAATGTCTGGCTCTTCCCCAAAGTCAAAATAACGATGAAAGGAAAATGTTTTGAACAGATTCAGGACATGGAGGCAGCCACAACGGTACAACTAACACTCACAAAAGAGGACTTCCAAAACTGCTTCAGAAAGTGGCAAGAATGATGGGATAAGCGTGTTCAAAGCAAGGGGAATATTGAGGGGGGTTAATGCTTATGTGTTTTTTACTGTAATAATTTTTTTTAAATTTAAACATTCACCGTATTTGTAGATCACACCTCATATACTAACTCTGGCTCCCATTTTGTGGAAATAACTATTTATCATTAATCTTGCCAGGCATCACTTCTTTATACAGCTATTTTCTGATCCATATAGTCAAAAGTAGCCAAGACTTTGTACTTGTTAGAGAGTCTCCTAAAGCATGTACAACACTTCATTGCACCTAATTATTCATAACAGACTGGAAGCTCTTAGGGGCAGGAACAATATCTTGACCATCTTCATTTCTCTAATGCTTAACATGGTGTCTGATACATAGAAAGGTACTCAAACAATACATATTGAATGACTGATTAAATATACTTTTTTTTCAAATACTTCTTTTTTTTATTAGTTTCAGATACACAAGACAAAGTAATACTTAGACGTTTATCATTTATATCCCTCACACTGTGTGAACCCCTCTCCCCCCATCCACTATCCCTCTGACATCGCACAGAGCCATTATATTTCCACTGTCTCTATTTCTAATGCTGTACTCCGCTTCTTGTAAGAATATATATATATATATATATATATATATATATATATATATATATATGAACTTATAGTTTGCATTCATTATTGTTCAGCTTCAGGTGTACAGTGCAGTGATCAGGCATCTACATCATCCCTGAGGTGGTCTCCCAAATGGGACAAGTGTCCATTGGATACCTTACAAAATCTTTATAACATTATTGATTACATTCCCCAAATTAATTTTCAAAACCCCATGGCCATCTTGTGGTTACCGACTGTTTTCTAATCCCCTCACCTTCCCCCTTATCCCCACCCCGTCTCCCATCTAGCAACCCTCAGTTTTTCCTCTATGTCTCCAAAACTGTTTCTGATTAGTTCATTCACTTATTCTTTTCTTTAGATTCCACATATAAGTGAGATCATATGGTATTTGTCTTTCTCTGTCTGACTTATTTCACTTAACATAATGTTCTCTAAGTCCATCTGTGTTGTTGCAAATGGTAAGATTTCTTTCTTCTTTATGGCTGCATAATACTCCATTGTATAAATGTACCACAGTTTCTTAATCCAACCATCATGGGCATTTTGGTTGTTTCCATGTCTTGGCTATTGTGTATAGTGCTGCAATAAACATAGGAGTGCATAAAGATTTTTGAATTAGAGTTTTGGATTTCTCTGGATAGATACCTAGGAGTGGAATTGCTGGATCATAAAGTACTTCCATTTTCAGATTTTTGAGATACCTCCATACTGTTTTCCATAGTGGCTGCACCAATCTGCAATCCCACCAACAATGCACAAGTGTCCCCTTTTCTCCACATCCGCACCAGCACTTGTTGTTTGTTGATTTATTGATGATAGCCATTTTGACTGGGGTGAGGTAGTATCTCATTGTGGTTTTTATTTGCATTTCTCTGATGGTTAGTGAGGTTGAGCATTTCTTCATATGTCTGCTTGCCAACTGTATGTCCTTTTCAGAAAAATGTCTCTTCATGTCCTCTGCCCATTTTTTAATTGGGTTGTTTGTTTTTTTTGGAGTTGAGTTGAATTTTTTTATAAATTTGTGATATTAACCCCTTATCAGATATATCATTTGCAAATATCTTTTCCCATTCAGTAGGATCCCTTTTTGTTTTATTGATGGTTTCCTTTGCTGTGAAACAACTTTTTAGTTTGATGTAATCCCACATATTTATTTTTTCTCTTAGTTCCCTCACACGAGGGGATATATCAGTAAAAATCTTACTCCGGGTATTGTCTATGAAGTTTCTTCCTATATTTTCTTCTAGGAATTTTATGGTTTCAGATCTCACATTTAAGTCTTTAAGCCATTTTGAATTTATTTTTGTATATGGTGTAAAGAGGTGGTCCCACTTCATTTTTTTTGCATGTGTCTGTCCAGGTTTCCCAGCACCATTTATTGAATAGATTGTCTTTACCCCACCGTACATTCTTGCTTCCATTGTTGTAGATTAAATGGCCATATAGGCATGGATTTATTTCTGGACTCTCTATTCTGTTCCATTGATCTATGTGTCTGTTTTTATGCCAGCACCATGCTGTTTTGATTACTGTGGCTTTGTAGCATAATTTGATGTCATGTATTGTTATACCTCCCACTTTGTTCTTATTTCTCAAGATTGCTGAGGCTATCTGGGATCTTTTATGGTCCCATATAAATTTTCGGATTATATGTTCTATTTCTGTGAAAAACGTCATTGGTAGTATGATAGGAATTGCATTGAATATGTATATTGCCTTAGGCAGTATGGACATTTTAACTATATTAATTCTTCCTATCCATGAACATGGTATGTGTTTCCATCTATTTGTATCTTCTTTCATTTCTTTCTTCAGTGTCTTATAATTTTCTGAGTACAGATCTTTTACTTCTTTGGTTAAATTTATTCCCAGGTATTTTATAGTCTTTGGAGCAATTGTAAATGGGATTGTTTTTTAAATTTCTCCTTCTGATGTTTTATTATTGGTATATACAAATGCAACTGATTTCTGAATATTAATTTTGTATCCTGCTACTTTACTAAATTCATCTATCAGCTCTAATAGTTTCTTGGTGGAGTCTTTAGGGTTCTCTATATATAGTATCATGTCATCTGCATATAATGACAATTTTACTTCCTCCTTACCGATTTGGATGCCTTTTATTTCTTTTTGTTGTCTGATTGCTGTGGCTAGAACTTCCAGCATTATGTTGAATAGAAGTGGAGAAAGTGGGCAACCTTGCCTTTTCCTGATCTTAAGGGTAATGATTTTAGCTTTTCCCCATTGAGGATGATGTTAGCTGTGGGTTTATCATATATGGCCTTTATTATGTTGAGATATGATCCCTCTATTCTAACTTTCTTAAGGGTTTTTATCATAAATGGCTGCTGGATTTTATCAAATGCTTTTTCTGCGTCTATTGATATGATCATGTGATTTTTATTTTTCATTTTGTTAATGTGGTGTATCGCATTAATTGATTTGCGGATGTTGAACCACCGTTGCATACCAGGGATGAATCCCACTTGATCATGGTGTATGATCTTTTTAACGTATTGCTGAATTCTGTTTGTTAATATTTTGTTGAGGATTTTTGCATCTATATTCATTAGAGATATCGGCCTGTAGTTTTTTTTTTTTTTTTTTTTGTGGTGTCTTTGTCTGATTTTGGGATCAGGGTGATAGTGGCTTCATAAAAAGTGTTTGGGAGGCTTCCCTCCTTCTGCATTTTTTGGAAGAGCTTGAGGAGAATAGGTGATAATTCTTTTTTGAATGTTTTGCAAAATTCACCTGTAAAGCCATCTGGTCCAGGGCTTATGTTTGTTGGGAGATTGTTGATTACTGATTCAATTTCCTTGGTGGTGATCAATCTATTCAGGTTTTCTGTTTCTTCTTGAGTTAGTCTTGGAAGGTTGTATGCCTCTAGAAATTTTAAGAAATTACTCTTATGCTCAGAGTGACCATCCATCCTTGCTTGTCCAGGACAGTACCGGTTGATACCTTGTAACTGGGATTTTGATTACTCATTTTTACTCTCAAATTTGTTCCAGATGGTAAATTATATGGTCATTCCTTTAAAAACCAACTCTTTCAACTATATTTCCTAAATAACTCTTAAACCTACCTCCATTCTTTTCACACTTTCATCTTTTATGAGGACTACCTCAGAAATCTCATATGTAGTCTTCTTCTACTCTTACTCCTCCTCTCCAATTCATTTCACATAATAATTCAAGGAGTCTTTTAAAAACAGAATTATGACACTGTTCTCCTTAAAACCCTTCCATGTTCCCATTTGTGTTTAAACATATAAAGTCGTTGTATGATCCTGGCCCTGCCTGCCCCTCTAACCCCATCTGACATCACTCTCTCCTTTCTTTTCTGATTCTTTGGACAAATTAGATTTCTTCTGAGTCTCTTAGCTATCTCAGAGCTTTTACAGCTGTTCCTTCATTCTGGAATAGATTTCCATCTCTTAGCTCCCTTCTTCTGGTCTTATTCTTACTCGTCCTTTAGATCTCAGTTTAAATGTCACTTCTTCAGAGAAACCTTCACAGATTCCCACAGACTAGGCAAGTCCTTTTCCTACAGTAATGACATTAATGCACAATTCTTCATAACACCTAGACAGAGAATTCTGTAAAATATATGTAAATATATTCTATTCTACATATATATGTATATATATGTGTGTGTATATATATATATAATTTTTTTTCCCAAAAAAATGTATGCCAAGTGGACACTTTGGTCAATGCTGCTCAAGCAGTAGTTTGTTATAATCAGAAATGTCTGACCCAATAAATTAAAAAAGGAAAAGAAAAGAAAAGAAAAGAAATGTCTGGACGCTGATGGTAACCACTTTGAGCACCTCTTGTAATTGCAGAAGTCAAACGTGACTTGTATTCATCTTTTGTTATTGGTATATATTGAGTATCACAATTTTAATAGTTTATTTCCTTTCTTAAAATGTGTATACATTTTTTTGCACACTCTGTATATATACTATATATATATATATACTATTTCATACAGAGTTTTTAGGCTCCACTAGGTTACAAGTTCTAGGAAAAGAGAGATTATGCTTTATGTTGTTTGTTACTTCAACACCTATGCATATAATGAATGTTCAGCAACCTTTTGTTGAAATAATAAACAAACTGGGACTTCCAATTTTAGGCAACTAAATATAATCATGGAGTACCTACTTACTCCTTGAGTTTAAACACATCTTTTAATACATGAGCTGATATATCATAATATATATTACATTCTCTTCTTCATAATTAAACACACAATAAACTAGATTTAGTTCAATAGACATAAGATTAAAGTGCAAGGCGAATGTATTTTGTGACATCTAATTATTTCATGTTTATCTCAGTTATGTTAGGCTTATGCAATCAACATTCTTTTCACAAGTTATTTCTCATGCTTTCATTTTTCTGATTTCTATTCATTTTTTGGTAAAATGAAGGAAATATAATAAAATATTCAAATAATTATACAAGTATAGATGCATAAAAATGCTTACTCTGCTTAAATTGTTGGGTGAAAGGAATAATAGCTAGAAATATTTATCAACTGAAATATGAAAAGTTGAATTAAGTATGTGAAAATCAACACAAGGATATCAAAATATGCATTATCGGAAGGTCACACATGAAAATTGAGGACCACTGGTATTATGATTCAGTTGATATTTAGGATGTATATTTGTTAGGGCAAATTCAACTTCAAAACAAAGAAAACTTATTATGGCTTGATCAATGAAAATATTTGATTATTTCATGTAATAAGAACTCCGAATGTTGGCAGTTCTAAGTTTTCATAGTGATTCAAGCATGCCATTAGGAATTCAAACTCTATCTTGCTGTCCTTTATTCCTACTTTTTTTCCTACAAGTTTTTACCTCATGGCTTTAAGATAGATGTGTTAGCTTCAGATATCAGCTTCTCCCACAACATAGATGGAATGAAATGCAGGAAAAATAGAATCTTCTTTTCTGGAGCCTCTCTCTTTCTACCCAGTCAAAAAGTCTCTTTCAGAAGCCATCAAGATTACCCATTATGTCTCTTGATTAGAAGTGGATCACATGTCAATTCCAAAATACATCACTAAAAAGGGGGAATGAAGTCACCATGACTGGCTTAAAGTAATCATGATTTATCTCCTGGGATGAGGAAAGTCTCACCTTCCCTGAGAGCAAAAGATCTCAGCCCACTGCATGAACATATCAGAGATAGCTCCTGAGTAGGTAACTGTTTCAGTTATAGACCTGTGAGTATCAGAGTCATATCAGATTCCTCTGCAATGGAAATGCAAAGCGATAATAGTGAACATAATTACATGATTAAAATTTTGCTTCCATACATTCTAATATAAAACAGTTTCAGGAAAAAAAATAACTTTCTAAAACAGAAGGTGGTAAATTAAAAATAAAAACTTACAAATTGTTAGAAGCTCTCTATATTTGAAAATATAAATACCTGGGTAGCTTTGAGACTCAAACAATATGACACCTAAAAATAAGCCTCATTCCAAGCTTTTCAATCAATGCTCACAGCAAATACTACTAATTGGTGAAAGGTTTACTTAACTGCATAGGTTTCATGATCATGTTACAGTTAAGCAGGATGAAAGACAGGCAAACATATGGAGATTCATTTCACACTCAAATTCACTTTCACTCCACCTACAATAATATTCTTAACTTTCTATTTCATCAAACCCAATGACAAAAAAGCCATCTCAAATCACATCAACCTTTCAGTTGTGTCCTATAGAAATATTGGCTCTGAACCAAGTACCTAGAAAATAACTTGTTTAGTTTTAATTCAGAGCAGATGGACTAGGGTTCTCAAGGTCAAATTTAGAGGATCTTCTTGGAGCATACCTCATGGTCTCTGTAACACAGCAGATGGTGAAAATATTGTAGGGCTATTTTCAAATGATGTTAGTGAAACTACATTTCTTCCAATTGTCTTATATAGCTTCCATAAATATGATTTTCCTTCCAAATCAAGAGTTACAATGATAGAGCTTAGCAGGGCTCTTCGGAGATGTTATTATCAACAATGACAGACACACTGAGGATTTATTTTCCAAGTTCTGAGATGAATTGCAGGAGAGGAAGCAGAGGATCTCCAGAGACAGATAGATAAACACCGATAAATGATGATCTAATACGTATCCTGCTTTCCTGTATAAGGGAAATAATTTCTCCCTCCTGTTGTAGTAGACTTTTAAATTGATATTTCTTTTTGAAAGATAAACACAATGTAATTCTTCTATTTGACCCCCCATGGAACTAACAGTGCTGTACTTACTGGAGATGTCTAATAATTTGTACTTTTCCCTTCTTTTTTCAGTATAACTTTTATTTTTATTCTCAAGATAAAATATTGTGAAGGACACATACCATATGGGGCAATGTCAGGTATCTATTCCTTCAACTCTGAATTTCTCTGGGGAGATTAGTTTATTCCTATTCCCTAAAATCTTATTGAAAAGGTAGTTCCTAGTTACCATTTCGCACTTCCAAAGTGGAAAGTGGAGAAGTCTCACATTGCTTACTTTTCCTAAACTCTCAGAGCCTGGAAAATGGCATCAATTAGGATAATAATACCTTTTATGCAGGGACTTTAATCTCGAGTGATACAGGATGTGAGGAAGTGTAGAGTTCATTTGTTACAGCAGCAAAAGCAGCACAGCTGATGCTGTACTAATTAAGATGGTTCCTTCTATTCTAGTCCTATTTCCCAGGCCCCTTCCAATTCTTAGTTCCAGACCAATCTCAAGCTAGCTCTCAAATAAATGTTCATTTGTTTAACTAGAGTTGCCTTCTATTGTTTGTAATAAAAATGTTTGAAATACAAAGAAGAAAATTAGATAATAGAAATATCTATAACACTATTTTGTAGCCTTCTTTTCGATTAACATATGTGAAACATTTTACATGGACAATAAAAAATGATATTACATAAAATACGTTTAATGGTTACCTAGCATATCTTTGTAGGGATGTACTATAGTCTACTGGGATCTATTTAATAAGTGCTGGATATTTAGATGTTTCCTCTTTTTAAAAAACTTTTTTACCATTACAAATAACCCTCTGATTAGCATCTTATATATACATCGCTCTGTACAGTATTGGTATTTTTACTTTGTAATAAAATTTTAAATGTGGCGTAGTTGAGTCAAAAGGTAAAGGCAATTTTGAAGCATTGAATCATGCAGATATTTCACCTATTTACCATTCTATCGGCAGTTTAGGAAGGTGCCCATTCGGATAAATGTTACCATTATTTCTATTTTTAGATGGTGGATAGGAGGCTATGAAACTATTCAACTTTACTGCCACATATACAATTTAGAAAGTAATCAGTCTTTGGTTTGAGCCCCATACAATAAAGGGGAAGAGTTACAACGGAACTCAATGTATATCTCATGTTATTTAAGAGTTCTCCACAGAGTTCTTAATACAGCTGAATACAAACCAATTCTATACGTGTGTTTTGGTGGATGGATACTGCCAACACTCTCGTAGTGAGTTAGGAGAAGGAAAAGAGAACCAAAGAAAACCCAGCCGGCGTTCATTATAGCTACTCCTCACAGTTAACTGACCCATACACTTAAAACTCAGAAATGAAAGGATTTTGTATCTACCAGAGTATATTTACACAAAAGACACTGCTAAAATCCATTATAAAGTTGGCATGCCTAGAAACAGCCTGCAAAACACAAAGACTCGTCTTGGTCCACTCTGTGTTATCTAGATTGTTCTATGAAAGTCACATGGCATATTTCTGAATCAACTGGACTTTACTCATGTAATGGTGGATGTTGCTGACACAATGAATGAGAACATCTTGGTAGATCTGTGCTCAAATGACAGTGTCTTGGTAATTAGAGGCTGATGAGAGCCATTTCAATAACTCAGCTAATATGAGCTGAGGAAATACATCCATTAATATAATTTTCTGAATTTTTATATTTATCGTGGCTGAATAAACATATTAACCCTTGGGTATGCATGAGTGTGTGTGCATATGAATGTGTACGTGCGAGAGTGTGTGTGTGTGTGTGTGTGTGTGTGTGTGTGTGTAATCTGAATAAATCCAAGGCCCCTGTGGGGCGGAAATTCAGTGAGGTATTAAATTTAAAGAATTACAGTTCATGCAGGGAAAAAGTAATTAGAATACTCCAGTTCTTTACTTGGTCTCTCACAGATAAATGTATTTTAATGCACAGCAAGTATCTTGAGAATTATTTTCTCCCGACACTGATTTTCTTAATATAGCAGCTGTTCCCTGAATCATTTTTCCCAACCTCAATTCCCAGTTGCCCCAAATTCAGTCCGTGTCTTCTTTTTTTCTCTCCCCACCTCCTCAACTCTCAGCTGCTTATAATATAGAATCATTTAGTGTCTCTGACTTCTTCAGTAGTCCCTCTGCTTACAATACTATCTGATTAAATATAAGGAAGATGCATCCAAGTGTATCTTGATAAGCAGCTAGAAGCCAGGGAAAGTAGGTGAATACTGTGTTAATTCAAGTATTAATTGGTTTATTTCTAATAATACATTAATAGTGTTGTTCTTGACGTATTCATATACAATTCATGACAAAATAGCTCACAGAGTGGTAACATGTTCTATGTCAATTTTAACATGTCCTGGCCCAATTGCTATACATATATTATCAAAGGAAGAAGAATTTAGAAACAAGGGCTTAACAAACAGAGTTTTGGTTTACTTTTCCAAAGAAGACAAAAGAGAATAGTGCTTTAATGCTTTATTAGTGAATGTATTAGTGTCTTAAGTGGCTATGGTCATTTCTTCTTCTTCTTTTTTTCTTAAATTTTTAATTATAGGAGAAACTTATCCTGGAAAGAAGCAAATGGCTGAAGTACTCACATGTCTAGATATAAAACTGAAAATCTGATTATCAATTGAATTGTCATAGAGGCAAATGATCTGAAAAAGCCTTTAAAATTATTCTGGTGACATATTAGAACTATAACACATTGAAGTGCTTCTTGACTATGAATTTGCATTGATTTATTTCTAAAGCCACTATCTTTATTGGAAAGAACATGCAAATGAATATTTGGTTTAAAAAGTAAAAAGAGCAATTCCCTAGGGAAAATAATTTCATAATAAATTACTGGTACCTGAGGCTTTCACTCTTTCCTTCAAAAAATAGTGAGGTACTTGTATAATTATATATTGGAAGAAGAGGGTAAGAAATTGTCAGCACTAATGGTTTGTCAGCAGTTCATCTCTTTGCAATTTAGTGTTAGCTACAGATTGAGGTCTCAGACATCCTCTGATTTTTCTCATAATTACTTAACCTGTTTGAGTGCTTGAAATGAACACCGTGACCCTTCCTTAATGTTCACTTTTATTATATGAAACATCTGTTTAGATACATATGCTGGATTAATGGTTTTATATATTCCAAACTTATATTGATATCATAAAATAGGCTCAGCATTAATGAAATTCATTTCTTGATAATCCAAAATATGCAATCAATGACAAAATGCTTCTCCATGGAGCAATAAAACTAAACATAATTAAAGTATGCTGTGCAGTTCACTGTATCTTTGAACAAGAGTCAATAAATTAAATAGATTTTGCATTTCCAGTTGCTGGCCTCAGTAGCTGCCTAACAACCAGATAAAATACATAGTTCTTTAGTCCTACTCACCTACAATATCTGCTAGAAGCACTGAAATTATTGGCAGTGGAGAATAATGTTTTTAATAGTTTTTTGAAAGATTTCTTTTAGTTTTTAATTCAATCCAATGCATCATCAAGTATGTATAGAATATCTTCTGTGTGCAATATACCTCAGCACATAAAAAAGATAAATAAGAGTGTGCTTACCTTCAAGGATCTTACAATTACATTCTAATGGAAGAGGAGGGGACGTAGTTGACAAATATGTGCAAAACGTAACTATTATATAAAACAGGTGCAGAGCAGTATGGAGTCCTCTTACAACTACTCTATCTCCACTCTTAGCATCTAACCCATCTAAAGTCTTTTGGAGTTTTTTCCCAAATCTCTTTGAAATCTGTTGATTTCTCTCCGTGTCTTACTAACCCAGTCCACGCTATGTGATCTATTTGGTCTCTGCATTGCTCTCCTAGTGGATCTTCCCACACCCACTCTCTCTCCATCACAATCCATTGTCCACAGCAGCCAAAGAACATTTTCAAACCCATTTCAGATCCTGTCCCTTCCCCTGCACCACCAGACGTGCAAATCCTATGTTGTCCCTTTGAGCTCAGGATGGAAGTCTAAGCCCTTAACCAGTTGCACAGGTGCGCCCCCTGCCTACTCACTAACTTCGCCCTACATGCCCCTTTCAATAACTAGTGTGCAAAGGGACATTCTCACATGTTAATCATCTAGTTTTAGGATGAAGCCACCGTCCTGGGACACTCTTACCCCTACTCAATCCCCACTTTATCTGATGAATTCCAATGTATGTTGCTAATCTCAGCCCTAAGCGAAGAAACCAATACGTGCTACACTAGATCAGATTCCGTTCTTACAAACTCTCCTAACGGTGATTTCATCGCTCACTTTGCAGTTTGTATTTATACTTTCAATTATTTGAATACTCAATTATTGCCTGTCTCCCCAGCCAAACCATAAGTTCCACAAAGCAAGAACAATATCTGTTTTGCTTATCATTACATTTTCACTAGCATTTCCATTGTTATGGTAGTTGTTCAGTTAACACTTTTTGAATAGTTTTTAAAAATAGGATTAGGGAGGAAACATAAGTTGTAAATGTGGGGTTCATTTATGAAGGAAAATTATTGATCATGTATTTTAACTAAAAATTATCTGGTATATAAACTGTTAAAAAAATAGGCAAGTTCATAAAGCAACAAACAAATATGTGCAAAATACTGTCTTTCAGGTGCTGTTTCTTCTTCTCTGGCCACTCCTACCAGAGGCGTAAATATGCTGATGCAGCTCATATCAGAGCTTCTTTCATGTGGGACTACATTAGTTTATGAAAAGAAAAATGAAATTTTCCACCATAAAAACTTTATGAAATTCACTCAAAACACTAAAACTGAAATGAAAATTGACTCTTCAAATGTAGTAATATTCTAGCAATTGGTCTGAATTCTTTAAGGGTTTCAAATCAATTAATAACATGGCCCACAGTTACTGCATTTCATGGTATTAAGATCTGTTGCTTTTTCTGTATGAAATCACCTTTTTTTTTTAAATTCACTGTATACATTATTTTTACTGACAGTAGTTGAGGGTTTTTGAAAGCAAGTATTATTATTAATGATATCCAAACTCAGACTATAAAATAACTTGATGCAATGACAGCATAATGTTCATTAGGACTTCATCATAGCTGTGAAAGGCCCTTCTCTATTCGGCAGGCTTCGGGCATATCCACATTACCTGGATGATTAAAAGCACTGAAATTTTTATTTTATTCATGTTTTATAACAGCTTTCTTATGACATAATTTGTATACCATAAAATTCACTCTTTTAAAGTGCACCGGGGGTGCCAGAAAAATGTACACACATTTTAAGAGATGTTAACACTTCGGTCAACATTGCTCAAGCAGTAGTTTGCTGTAATGAGAAGTGTCTGGACACTGATGGTAACCACACCGAGGACCTCTTGTAATTGCAGAAGTCAAACGTGGCTTGTATTCATCTTTTGTTATTGGTATATATTAATACAGGTTTTTCCTTTCTTAAAACGTGTATACATTGCTTTGATACCCTCTGTATAATTCAGTGGTCTTTAGAATATTAAAAAATTTGTTCAATAAGCACTACTATTAATCCCAGAATATTTGCTTGACCTAGTGCCTATCTGACACTGTACATCGCTATTACAATATTATTGATTCTATTCTTTATGTTATACCCTGCATCCTCATGACGACCGTGTAACAACAAATTTGTACTTCTTGATCTCTTCCCGATTTTCAGCCACACCCAACCCCCCTCTCATTTGTCAACCATCAAAATGTTGTCTGTATTGATGAGTTTGTTTCTGTTTCATTTGTTTATTATGTTCTTTAGATTTCACATAGAAGCAAAATCGCATTGAATCTGTTTCTCTCTGTCTGACAAACTGTACTCAGCACAATACCCTCTAGGTCCATCCAGGCCACCACAGATGGCAAGAACCCATTCCCTGCCATGGCTGAGCAGTATTCTATTGTATAGGAAAGGCAATTCTCCCCAAAGTGATCTACAGATTCAATGCAATCCCTATCAAAATCTCGATAGCCTTTTATAAAGAAATTTAAAGCTGATCCTAAAATGCATATGACATCTCAAGGGACCCTGAATAGTCTAAACAATCTTGAAAAAGAAGAACAAACTAGCAGAACACAAACTTTCTCGTCTCAAGATTTACTACAAAGCTATCGTAGTCAAAACAGTGTAGTAATGGCATAAAAATAGACATATGGGAGCTGGCAGGTGGCAACAGGCCTTTGACTGTCCTGGCTTTTTGTGGAGCTATCACAGACCTGGTGCTGGTGGCAGCCATCCTCTGCAGTATGACCTCTCCTGGTGCCTCCAGGTTTAGCTCCTTGGGCTCCCCCAAAACATCTGGTTTTGAAAACCAGAGAAGCTTATATCCAGGAGAGCTGACAGGCTGCATGAGATTGAGATTCTCTTAAAGGGCTCATATACAAACTCACTCATTCCGAGTTCCATATGCTTCCTACAGGAGACTCACTTAAGATTGAAAGACACACACTCACATTTGTTAGGGAAGTAAATGTTGAATAACTACGTTGTAAACTGAAACTAATATGATTTTTTATGTTAATAGTACTCTAATAAATCTTTATTCTTTTGATGCTATTATACATGTAATTGTTTTCTTAATTTACTATTTGGATTTTTCAATGGTCATAGAAATTCAATTGTTTTCTGTATATAGATTAATAACCTGCAACCTTGCTGTACGTATTTATTACTTCTAATAGTTTATTAGTGTGTGTCTGTATTAGGATTTTCACTATACAATTTAATGTCATCTGCAAATAAAGGTAGATTTACTTCTTTCTTTCCAACCTAAATGCCTTTTATTTCTTTCTTGCCTATTTTTTTTTTTTTTTTTTTTTTTTTGGCTAGAACCTTCAGTACAATATAGAATAGAAATGGTGTAAGCATACATATTTCTCTTGTTCTTGATTTAAAGGGAAAGTACTAGTCTTTCACCAATAAGTATGATGCTATCTGTGGGTATTTTCTTTACTTTTCTTTTCTTTTCTTTCTTTCTTTTTTTAGATGGCCTTTATTAAGTTGCAGAAGTTCCCTTAGTTTGGGAACTTTTGTCTCTCTATAAATTTCTCCATTTCATGTAGGTTATCTACTTTTTTGGCACACAATTATTATTTCTCTTATAATCTTTTGGATTTTATAAGTTTGCTAGTAATGTTCCCTCTGTTAATACTTCACTTTTAGTAATTTGAGTCTTCTCTCTGTTTCTCTTAGTTAATCTAGCTAAAATTTGTTTATCAAATTTGCTGGTTTTTTCAAAGAACCAACTTTTGGTTTCCTTGATTTTGTCTATTTTTTTCTATTCTCTAATTTATTTTCACTGTAATCCTTACTATTTCCTTCCTTCTAATTGGTTTGCATTCAGTTTTCATCTCTTCTTCTAGTCATAAAGAGGAAGATTAAATTATTAATTTAAAGTCTATCTTTTTCTTCAATATACAGTTATAAATTTATAACTAATTTCCCCCTAATTATTGTGTTAGCTGGATCCCATACATTTTGGGTTGTTGCACATCACTGTGAATTTCCCAAATTTCCCTTTGATAATAATTTCTAATTTTATTATATTTTGGTCAGAGAACATATTTTATATGATTTCAATTTTTTAAAAACATGTGGCCTACCACAAAAGTTTTTCAATGTGCCTTTGGAAGAATGTGTACTCTAGTGTTCCGTGGAGCGTTTATGGGTCTCTTTAGGTCTAATTGGTTTGTAATGTTATTCACATCTGTTGAGTATCCATTATTGAAAGTGGGTATACAAGTCTCCAATTATTATGGTTGAATTGTTATTCTTTGCTTTTGTCTAAATTTCTCCTTCATTTTTGAAGGATAATTGTGATGAATTTAGTATTGGTGATACATTTTTTTTCTTTCAGCAGCATTTTGAACATTTATTTTCATTAACTTAGACTCAATGATTTTTGATGAGACTCATCTGTTGTCCTATTGAGGGTCCCTTGTATGAGGTCACATAATCAAGTTCTCGAACTCATCCTAGAAAAAGTGCTACATACCTCATTGCTGAATATCCCTATTGTCACCTTTGAAGTACTCCCCTTGGGAAGCTATGCACTGACGCCAGTGATTAGTCCAACCTTCAAAGCAATCTTGGAACTCTTTTTCTGGGATGGCAATCAGATCTGTCATTGTATTACCCTTGATGTCCTGAATGTCATCAAAATGTCTTCCTTTCAATATTTCCTTTCTCTTCAGGTAAAGAAAGAAGTCATTGGGGGCCAGATCAGGTGAGTAGGGAGGATGTTCCAATACAGTTATTTGTTTACTGACTAAAAACTCCCTCACAGACAGTGCCATGTGAGCTGGTGTATTGTTGTGATGTAAGAGCCATGAATTGTAAGTGAAAAGTTCAGGTTGTCTAACTTTTTTACACAGCCTTTTCAACACTTCCAAATAGCAAATTTGGTTGTTTGTCCAGTTGGTACAAATTCATAATGAGTAATCCCTCTGATATCAAAAAGGATTAGCAACATTGTTACAAGTTCACTAACTTAATTGTGAGACCTCAGATGTGTAATAGCTGATTTAAAATCCAAGTTCAATGTCTGGGCTTTTTCAGGAACAGTTGCTATTGACTGCTTTTTTCCATATATATGGGCCATACTTTCTTGTTTCTTTGCATGCTTAATATTTTATTATTGAAAACTGGACATTTAAAATAATATAATGTGGCAACTCTGGAAGCCATATTCCCCCTCCTCAGGGTTGACTTTTGTTGCTGTGTTGTTATGTTGTTGGTTTATTTAGTGACTTTCCTGGATAAATTCTTTAAAAATTTTAAAGTATGTAATCTTAGTTGTTTGCAGCCACTGAAGTCTCTGATCAGCTAGCTTAGCGGTCAGCTAATCATCTGACAGAGATTTTCCTTAAGTTCTTTGAACCAATAAACCACTTAGACTTTGTGGAGGGCCTCTTTGTGTATGTTGGAGCCATGAATGCTTCTGCAGAGAATTTACAACACTGTCTTAGCCTTCACTTCCTACTCACACAGAGTCTTAAGTTCAGCCAGAGATGAAAGATTAGGGCATTTTCACATCTTTCCTCGACATGTATACAGTACTTTATATGCATGTGGCTTCCTGGATTCCCAGCAATATGTTGGAGCTTTTCAACACCTCCTATGGATCCTATTACATAGTGTTTCCTTTTATCTTTTTGATCGGCCTCTCATTAGCCCCACATGGTAACACCACTTCAGACAGCTTTGTTAAATAATTGCTACTAATTGTTTTCAACTAATATCCTGAGGTTAAGACAGAAAGAAATCTGAATTAGGTCAAATAAAGAGAAATCCTGAAAATGGTACTTTTGAGCAAGGTGCTAGGAAGGTCAAATGATAACCATTTATGACTATGAGACTTTTGGGAAGTTCCATATCCATTCTGTCCCCTAAGATACTGTTTTCCACAGCTACCATAGTTATGAGGCAATTGTTTTTCAAGCCTACCACGCAGAGCTAAGGAAAAGAATATGGGACTAGGGAATGTTAAAATACCATAAAGCTCACTGTTCTTAATGAAATTCAGCCGGTTTTCCTTAATAAATATTCCTTAGACTGCTGCAAGCCTTTAGTTAGTTTCTATAGTTCTAAAAAAAGTTGATTTGGACATTTTTTGCAAGTTATCATGATGCTTTATCAAGGTATAGATTTTTGGAGGTCCTCATTCTGAAACTATTATCTTGCTTTTTTGTTATTTTTTACATTCATTCACATTTTGATGAGTTAAATTGAAAGACTTTCCCAATTTAAAAGACTGAGAATTAAAATGTTTTTTTCAAAACACAGACAGTTTTTAAACATTTTATTAAATAGGTCAAAGTGTGCATTTGTAAATACAGAAAATATTCCATTAATGAGTTTATATTGCTGGGGCTAGCTATGGAGAAGAGTCTGAGACTTTCTAAACACTATACACATTTCAGTATTCATTTTGCTTAGTTCAACTCCCCAATTAGTAAATATAAGTATTATTTAGGCATGTGACAAGTATTTGTGGTCTGGTTACCAGAAATAGAAAAAATACAATTTATCTTTCTGTTTGTAAAGAAGATTAATTCAAAACAGTCAAATAAACTCTACCCATCTCCACCATAAATAAAAGGAAAAAAACAAAAAAACAAAACTCACTTGATTCCAAAAAATCAGTGATTTCAGGATAGTTTTCCCAAATAGAGAACAGTTCAATACAGATCTCTTCTGAAATTTCAACAAACTATCCAAGAGTAAATGTTTGTATTCAAATAAAAGATAAATTCATTTTAGAGTCAAATTCTGGGTCACTTTTAGAGGTAAAATAGAACAAGGTAGCTTTCCTTCCATCTGAGTAGATAAATATAAGTTAATTTACATGGATTCATCCATGATAGGATAAGATCCTTTAAAGATTTCTTATGGTCACCATTTATTGTTAACATAGATTTATTACCATACATTCAAGGTTATGTAATGTTTAAACAAGGTTTCTATAATGAATGTAAAGTTACAGATATAAGTTTATGGAGTGTTTAGCAAATGTTTAACCAAGGCTTTTGTAATGAATCAGTGTTCATTTAATAAATATTCATGTGTGATACAAGTGATTAAAACTGGGAGATTTCACCTCTAACAATCAGTTACATTTTTTTTAAGAAAGCCATGTTCATTTAATTTCATTTATAGCAATACAAATTCATAGCTGAATATTTTCATGTTTACTCTGATTTAGGTTTTTTCAATCAAGAATACATAATAATTGATTACCTAATAGCATAGAAAAATACCTATAGCCATATATAATTCTGTTATTCATAACAGGTAATTCTTTCCTTCTTTCAGATTATTTTATCTGGATTCATTTCCTCTTATTTCGGCTGTATTTTGCTTAATTTTACAAAAATGCCTTTCTAAAATGTATCCCCCCTTACCTTATAAGTGGGAATAATGGTGGTTACACTTAGACAGTTTAAGAAGAGATGGATGCTGAGAACTATCGTTTAACTGGTTTACAATGTAATGATTTCGTGATTGATGACACATTTCATGCAATTTTACGTAACTTGCTCAGGACATTTTCTTAAAGCTTTTCTAGACATTAGCAAATGCAAATCTGAATTGAAAGGTCATGAGACATGCATACAAAAATGAATGATTAAATTAAATATATAAGACCTAAATTTAAAATCAATTGTGGTTAAATACTAAACTATGGCTGACAGATAGAAATGCCTTACTTGGGTTTCTAAACCTTCTGTCACAGAAATAAAAACTTTCTTTTCTATTTGAGAAAGGATCCAAACCTACATAGTAACTCATATCCATGGTATCTGTTGACCTCATCAAAATTTTACGGAAGGTGAATTCTGATACTGTATTCAATGTTGGGTGAATTTCATCCCTCATACTAGCTATGACCGCTCCCTTGATTTATCACACAGTGTTCTCACAATAGTGTACAACTCAGCACCTAGTCTATCTTTTTCACTGCAGTTCCACTTGGGTATTAAGATTTAAGAGACTTTTTTCCCTTTATAAAACCTTAAATCTTCCTTTTTCATTATTCCTCAGCCCTTTGAAGTTTAACAGATATTACCTTTTATTATATCCTTTTTCCGAGACTCTCTTATTCAGCATTTATTCACAGCGGACTATCTTTGCCAACTCTTATCCTTGGTTCTCCAAGTACTCAAGATCTTCAATTTTGATTATATTGTCTCTCAAGTTCCTCATCACTGAAGATAATTCAGTTTGAAGCTTGTTGCTCTCCCACCTCACCAACAAAAATGAGAAAACAGTCTTCCCTTAAAAACAAACTTAATCTCAGTAGTCTCTGAAATGTCACACCAAGGATCACAATACTTTCAGAAAAATATTTCTGATATAACCACAATTCATCTAAAAGAGAATGTTTGTATTAGCAAGATTTCAAACATTGTTGTCAAATATATCTAATGCCAAAGAAACTGAACAAAGGGAACTTTATACTGTCATTAATTCATCATAATTAGTTTGTTATTGAAAATAGTTGTAGTAACATTGATTAGCCTTTAAACATATTAGATTTAAAAGATTATAGGTAGATAGGAGAACATTATGTTTTAAATACTATTCTGTATCTCTGTCTTCAAGAAAATGAATTGTAATAGAATCCTGTAAACCACAGGTATGCAAAGGCTTTCTGTCAAGTGCTAAATAGTAAATACTACAGGTTTTGCAAGAATATGGTCTCTGTTGCAACTGCTAAACTCTACCATTATAGCAGCAATGGACAATATATAAAAGAATGGACAGGGCTGTGTTCCAATAAAACTTTATTTATGAACACAGTAGTTAGAATGTCATAATTTTCACATCACAAAATAGTATTCTTCTTTATAATTTTTAAAACTATTTATAAATATAAAAACCCATAGTTACCTCATGGCCCATAGTAAAATAGGAGGCCAGACTTGACAATAGGCTGTATGGTCTGCTGACTCTGCTGTAAACTATAAAATTAAGAATTGTATTTCTTAATAGTCTTTGATGTACACTATACAGAATATTAACCAGAAGAAAAAGGAACACATTTATGATTCTCAATGAAGAATACAATTTTATCAGATTTTTAAAAAGTCTCATGTTTTCATTAAGATATATTGCACCTTTCTGAGCACTAAAAACAAAACCCAAAACCCCAGATGATATTGTAAGCTATTAGGAAATTCACCTAGGCAGTAAATTTCAAAATGCAGTTATATTTTTCAGTTCAGCTAAATAATTGGGTTTTGGATACAATTGGCTTTGTTTGATTGATTTGCTAAGTGGCGTGTCATGTGAATATTCTAAAAACATATTCATTTTCCAAACATGTGACATAGATATATTATATCTGTCATCAGTTCCAAAGATAAAGTTGTTGAATAATACCATGATTTTGACACTGAAAAAACCTACATTCCTATGGGAAAAGTAGGTTTGAAAGATCAAACAAATACATGAAAGCAATTAATTTTCTTTTTTGCATCACCCCACATAAATAAATAGCAACAACAACAATGAAAAACATACACCAATACTATTGATACATCATAAATGAGTAATTATGGATTCGGTGCTATTAATTTTGATATAAAATTTATTGTTTCTTGGAAATTTTCAGTATCTACCCAATCTCTAGCTTTAACCAGATGTTTGTAAATAGATTTCGCCTTGACGTAGACAGTGCGCAAAGTAGGAACTATTTTATGTTTACTGTTGTATACAAATGTTCAGGGCATTTCTCATTTTAACTCAGGAGCTGATTGATTATGTGTGATTTCTAGGGCCCAGGTCTTCCAGGCCTTATGTTTATCACTTTTCAGACTTGCCTCTCTTTTCTAACCTTAACATTTCGTTCTTTCCAATTTTTCACAACAGGTGTAACCCACAATTTACTTATATTAAAACCAAAAATTTCACAGCTGCCTTGGAGCTCTACATAAGTAAATTTATCTAAATTTGACTTATGAATACAAAAAACTCATGGTTGGCCATGTCCTTTGGGTCAGGAATTATAAGAAAATTCTTAAAAATAAATTTTTGAGCTGCTCCAACTCTAAGATTTTGTAAATAGGCAACCATGGCCCAGTTTCCTAATAGCCTGTCTGGCATTCAGACAAAAAAATCCACAGAACTGATCACCAAGACACCATGAAAAAGGAAAAGGACTCATGGGTGGAGAAGCTCAGCGCTGGGAAAGTGTGTCTCTAGGCCCAGAGTAACCAGCACTGATACCCTGAGGCAGTGTGTCTGTGCAGGACCCTGAGGAGGTCCAGAGCATGAGCAGGACAGAGCCTGCAGATAGAAGGGTGCTAGTTAGGCATCTGGCCTCTCTATAACCACGCTCTCCTCTCTGCCCTGACCTCCGCTCTGGGAAGCTGACTTTTATGCAAGACCTAGTTTGGATCTCATGCCCAGAGGCTTCAATTAGATCAGGGCAATGGGAGGCACAGGGAAGAGATAAGAGTGGGGGAGAAAAGTATTCTCCATTGCTCTCCCAGCCAGGAAGCAGTTTTGGCAACACCTATGTTCTACCTACAGCCACAAGTCCTACGGAGAAGCCCCGTACCACGATCATCACTCTGATCCCTGCATCCACCTTCAAGTCTCTTAGGGAACAGCTTCCTTCTCTTGCTGGTCCCTGGGGGCCTCATCACCCTCTTGAGTGTGGTGCCATAAGCCCCTCCACACCTGTACAAAGGGTGCCTTCATTTAACTCTCTTAAATTAGTCTTCTGTGTGTGTCACCTGCTTCTTCCCAAGTTCTGACGGACACAAACAAATATTTAGACCTGCCAATGTCCACATGTTTTCAGGAATCTGAAGCCACTGAGTTCCTGATGTTATCTAATATTCACATGATTATGCCTTCCTTGAACAAGAGAATGAATTACTATTTGTATGCGTCATCAAAATCTTTTTACCTCTGGAATTGCTAAATAAATAAACTCAAATGTACCCATGCATCCCTTCTGCTCTTTTCTCAGGAGACTTAATTTTATTTCACTAACAACAAGAAACAAGAATTATTTTAGAATTCCCTGACAGCCAGAAAGTCAAGATGGTATAAAATTATGGAGACTCCAATCCAATTCTCTAAGAGGGACTTATCAACTAAAAGGAAAATATTGCTGTGGCTTTTATATAAAGATTATTGATCATCTCTCCAATAGCCCTCCCAAGCAGCATATTTTCGATTTACTTGACAATCACTAAATAAAAGTCATAACATGACAAAGTAATCTAAAAGATAAGAAAAGGAGTTGAAAATAATAAGTATTGTTATAAGTATACATATAAATTATTTATTATTATTATTATTATTATTAGTCAACCCTCACTGAGGACTTAGAACATGCCAGGTCTTGTTTTATATGGATTAACTTAGTAAATCATCACAGCCATTCTATGAGGTACATATTACAATTATCCTATCATACACACAAGGAAATTGAAGCACAGAGATACTAAGTAATTTGTCCAAAGTCACAATCTAGTAAAAAAGAGAAGCTGGAATATCTGTCTCTGTTGTTTCCTTATGATAAACAGGAAATGGTTACTGAAATTTGTATAATTTAAAATATATGTCAAAATCAGCACTGCTGCTTTTTACTGTTACTGAAACCAACATTGCTGATACTGTTATGAGGGCTCTATTACAGAGGGATGGGTCAGAATGAAGATTTGAACATAAACTGAAGGAGCTAGGACAGGCAGTCACGAGAGAAGCAGGAAGAAGGTAACATTCAGAGGGACCAAGAGGCAGCATGTAATAGGCATTGAAGAAGCCTGACAGCCCACAGAGGAGCCTGATCCATGGGTGCTGGGGAGGACAGGATGGGGTCCAAGGTACATTCCCACCGACAAGACAGTGATCTCTTCTCAAGGGAGCTGGATCAAGGCGTGTAAGAAAGGCGGTGAGAAGTAAGGTACACCTGCTTCAAGGGCTGTTGTGAAGGCCAGAGGAATTATTGCCTATGGAAGCTAGTTGCTCTAGTAATCACATAGTAAAACACTCTCAATTTTTATCTAATTGCAGAGATGCCTGGAATGCATCTTATGATGATAAAATGTATTCCAGGGTCTTGGGCATCTACAATAAGCAGAAATATTATATGTCCACATTTAGGAAACCTCCCTGAAAACAGCTGGTGCACCCTTTAACTTCTTTTTCCTTTCCTCCTTCTTGCTGGCTGGCTGGAATGTGGGAATGTGGGTGTAACAGCTGGAGCTTAAGCAGCTTCCTGAGAAAGACTATGCTGAAGATGATGGAACAGCACCAGAACAAGAATCAGTATCGCTGACAATTTGGTGGTAACCCTTTCAGCCCTGAAGTGCTTCTCTGACATGAGAGAGAATTATATTTAGATTACTGTTATTCTGCTTTTCCTGTTACTACAGTCTAAGAGAATCGTAACTGGCACAATACATAAAGCACTGAACACATTTACACCACCCATAATTAGCCATGTTAATGTTAGCTCTTATTATTTTCTCTGTTGTTAGGGCTGAGGTAAGAAATATTAATAAGAGCTCAGTTTTGTCAGTGGGGTGTGTAGGTCAGAGCAGGATGAGAAGAAAATTTCAGAATGCTGAGAAACTGGTAGTTAGGTTACTTGAATAGACTCTAATTGGGACTGTAATGTGAATCTTCTTTCCTGCTTAAATATCTAAAACTATTTTTAAAAAATATTTTTCCAAATGCTGTTACAATGACTTGAGCAAGTCAAAGAACACATGGATAGTATACTTGACATGGACCAGAATCAAGTCTCAAACACCTGTTTGGTGTGCAATGTTGTGAAAAAGCAAGTGGTGTTTATAGCTGCTAGGCTTCTAAATAATCACTTGTTTATTTTCCCATTTCAGTAAAAAAATTAAGAGAACATATATTAAAAATAAATTCCTTTCTCTGACTCTCCAGAGAGCATATCAGCATGCCAGATATGTCTGCAAAGAAAGAATAGCTAGGCAAATAATGATTTGAACATTAAATACATTGAAATGCAAGTTTTCCCTTTAGTAATTTCAGTTGTTTAAAAGATAAAATTGTTTCATGGAAAATGGTTTTAAAAGTCAAAGTGTCAGTATATTGAGTTTAATTTTAGGATGAGAGTAAAATTAAATGCTTTTATGTGTTGCCCAAAAGAATAACAGAATTGAGTATAATAAAAAGTTCTAGGGTAAAAACCAAGAAAATTAAGGAAAAAAAAAAACTGCCGAGGGGCATTTTTAGAGATCTTAGACTCACCTCAAAGGTTATACATTTATCTTTACATAAAATATTATCAAATTCCACGGAATTTCAATATTTCCAGTAACTTTTAAAGTCCTTTCTCAAAAGTAAAACATATTATAATGAGAAAACTTAGAAAATATGGTTAAGCAAAACTAAAAAAAGATCATGAGTTAACTACTATAAATAACTATGTATATGTCTATCCAGACTTTCTATGTGCATACGTGTGCATAAACAACTTGTATAAGAATGTTATACTGTATTATGCTGTTTTATAAACTGCTTCTTTCACTTTTGTAATAGATCTTTCTTTGAAACATCATTTTGAGTGGTTGTGTATTATTCCATTTTATGTTTGTACCAAAATTTATTGAGTTACAAATAAAAGTTGTTGCTAATTTAAAAAATTAAGTTCATTTGTGCTCTTCTATAATTATCTTAGGATAACAATAGAAGCAGAATTTTGTGGTCAAAGGTGATGAAAATCTTAAGCATTTTGATAAGCATAAGCGAACTGCCCTATAGAAATATTATACACTAATTAAACTTAGGCCAAAAGTATGAGAGTTTCTATTGTACTGCAGTTTTACAATTATGAAATATCTATGATAGATGGACAGAGAAAGAGGCAGACAAAAGTTGAGATCGTATATCTTTTGGCCAACGTAATATGCAAAAATGTCCTGTCATTATTTTCATTCATTTTTTATTATTAGTCAGTTAAACAAACAAATGTTTATTACTCATGTGTATTTATTTTTTGGACCCTGTTTATATCTTTCTTTATGTTCTGCTTTTTAAAAATTAATATTGATTGCTAATAGTGCCTTATCTATTAATAATACCATTAAATGTTTTTTCCTGATTATGGTTTGACTTTAAATTATGTCTATCACATTATTTGTAAGTTTACTCTTCTGTGTAGTCAAATCTATAGCTATTTTCTTTTGGACTTTTTATGGTTATTTAAAAAAGACATTTCCACTCCAATCTTATACTCACCGGTATTTTATTTCCTAGTAGTGGTGTTTTCTTTCTTTCTTTTTTTTTTCCAATAAAATCTTTAACAGACATTTATTTTGGTATAGTGTGAGGAGGTAGATAGGGATCTACATTTTTTATTTTTCAATTATAGTTGACATTTAATATTATTTTACATTAATTTCAGGTGTACAGAACGGTGGTTAGACATTTATGTAATTTACAAAGTGATCCCACAATTAGTCTCGTACCCACCTGGCACTATATATACAAAGTGTGATCAAACAATACGGTGCATGTTTAAATAAAAAAAAATATTACAGTAAAAGACACATTTCCATTAATATCCCTCCAAATACTCTGCTTTGCTTCCAATACACTTATCCCATCATTCCTGCCACTTTCTGAAGCAGTTCTGGAAGTCCTCTTTTGTGAGGGTCTTTAATTGCGCTGTCCCGGCTCAATACTGCCACATTTTTCACCTAGGCCCTCAACTCCGTCTTCCATCTGGCAACTATCAGTTTGTTCTCTGTATCTATGAGTTTGTTTCTGTTTTGTTTGTTCATTTATTTTGTTCTTTACATTCCAGATGTAAGTGTGATCATATGGTATTTATCTTTCTCAGTCTAATTTAGCATAGTACCCTCTAGGTTCATCCATGTTGTTGCAAATGACAAGATTTCATTAATTTTTATGGCTAAATAATAGTCCATTGTATATATGTACCACAATTTCTTTATCCAGTTCTCTACTGATGGGCACTTAGGTTACTTCCTTATCTTGGCTATTGTAAATAGTGCTGTAACGAACATAGGCATGTATATCTTTTTGAATTAGTGTTTTGCATTTCTTTGAATAAATACCCAGAAGTGGAATTACTGGGTCATAAGGTATTTCTATTTTTAATTTTTTAAGATACCTCCAAACTGTTTTCCACAGTGGCTGTACCAATCTGCAATCTCACTAACAGCTGAGGGTTTTCTTATCTCCACATTCTCACCAAGTCTTGTTGTGTGTTAATTTACTGATGATAGACATTCTGACAGGAGTGAGGTGGTATCTGGTTTAAATTTGCATTTCTATGATGACTGGTGACGTTGAGCATCTTTTCATACGTCTATTGGCCATCTGTATGTCCTCTTTGGAGAAATATCTATTTGGGTCCCCTCTCCATTTTCAATTGGACTTTTTTTTCTTTCTTTTTTTTTTTGGTGTTGAGTTATATGAATTCTTTACAAATTTTGGATATTAACCCCTTGTTGGATGTATCATTGTCAAAATCTTCTCCCATTCAGTAGGCTTTTTGTTTTGTTGATGGTTTCCTTTACTGTGCAAAACTTTGTAGTTTGACGTTGTCCCATTTATTTTTCCTTTTGTTCCTTAGTCCAATGAGACATATCAGAAAAAAATATTACTAAGAGCAATGTCAGAGAGTGTACTACCTATGTTTTCTTATAGTTTTATGGTTGTAGGTCCTGAACTTAAGTCTAATCCATTTTGAGTTTATTCTTGTATATGGTGTAAGAAGGTGGTCCAGTTTCACTTTTTTGCATGTATCTGTCCAGTTTTCCCAACACTCTTTATTGAATAGGCTGTCTTTTTTTTAGATTAAAGTTTATTGGGGTGACAATTGTTAGTAAAAGTTATATAGGGTTCAGGTGTACAATTCTGTATTACATCATCTATATGTCACATTGTGTGTTCACCACCCAGAGTCAGTTCTCCTTCCATCACCATATATTTGATCCCTTTTACACTCATCTACCACCCTTTTTCCTCCTTGCTCTCTGGTAATCACTAAACTATTGTCTGTGTCTATGACTTTTTGTTTCTTCATTTGTCTTGTCTCTTTCTTGTTTTCCGTTTTATATATCACATATCAGTGAAATCATATGGTTCTCAACATTTTCTGTCTGACTTATTTCACTTAGCATAATAATCTCAAGCTCCATCCATGTTGTTGCAAATGGCACCATTTTATCTTTTCTTATAGCAGAATAGTATTCCATTGTGTATATGTACCACATCTTCTTTATCCATTCATCTATCGAAGGACATGTTGGTTGTTTCCATGTCTTGGGCACCATTGTCTTGGGCACCATAAATAAAGCTGAAATGAACATCAGAGCACATATATCTTTATGGATAAATGTTTTCAGAATTTTTGGGTAGATACCCAGGAGAGGGATTGCTGGGTCATATGGTAATTCTAGTCATAATTTTTTATGGAGCCTCCACACTGCCTTTTATGGTGACTTCACCAATCTGCATTCCCACCAACAGTGTATGACATTTCTTTTTCTCCACAGCCTTTCAAATACTTTTTGTCTTATTGATGATAGCCATTCTAAGTGGTGTGAGGTGACATCTCATTGTGGTTTTTATTTGCATTTCTCGGATGATTAGTGATGTCTATTGGCCATTTGTATGTCCTCTGGAGAAATGTCTCTTCAGATCCTCTGCCCATTTTTTAATTGGATTGTTTGTTTTTGTTGTTGTTGAGTTGTCCAGTGAGTTCTCAGGGCATAGGTGCTTACTTGAATGATTTGGATTTAGAATAGTTGAGTTCCTTATATATTTTGGATATTAGCCCCTTATTGGAGGCGTTATTTGCAAAAATATTCTCCCATTCGGTTTGTTGCCTCTTTACTTTGTCAATGGTTTATTTTGCTGTGCAGAAGCTTTGTAGCTAAAATAAATGAATGGGGCTATAGCAAACTGAATAGACTGTCTTTACCCCATCGTATATTATTGCCTCCTTTGTCATAGATTAAATGTCTGTAGAGGTGTGGGTTTACTTCTGAGTTTTCCGTTCTGTTTCCTTGATCTATATGTCTGTTTTTATGCCAGTACTATGCTGTTTTGGTTACTATAGTCTTTATAGTATAGTTTGATATCAAGTACTGTTATACTTCCAATTTTGTTCTTCTTTCTCAAGATTCTTGTGGCTATTTGGGGTCTTTTGGGGTTCCATATAAATTTTAAGATTATTTTTTCTAGTACTGTGGAAAATGCCATTGGTATTTTGATAGGGATTTCATTGCATGTATAGATTGCTTTGGGTACTGTGGACATTTAAATATTAAGTCTTCCTATCCATGAGCATGGTATATGCTTCCATTTATTGGTATCTTCTTTAATTTCTTTCTTCAATGTTTATAATTTTGAGTACAGGCGTTTTTCCTTTTTGGGTAAATTTATTCTTAGGTATTTTATTTATTTATTTTTGATACAATTACAAATGGGATTGTTTTCTTAATTTCTCTTTCTGATAGTTTGTTATTGGTGTATAAAAATGCAACTGATTTCTGATTATTAATTTTATATCCTGCTACTTCACTGAATTTTTTTTAGAGAGCTACTTTTATTTCTTAGAAAAAATGGTTATTCGTTTGAAACAAAATTTTTTAATGCCTCACCTTTTTTCCAAAGAGATGAAGTGCTTTTTAAATTATATATTAACTCTTGACTTTTTTATTTAGTTACATTGGTCTTTATGCATATTCCTGAAACCACAGCTTTAATTATTGGAGCTTTAGATATATTTAATATCTGACAAAGAAAACCTTTTCACTAATTTTACATATGTCTCTTAAAAGTAATATTTTTCTTTACAAAGAAAATACAATATTTACTGTTGAAAAACTTAAAAGTGGATATAACTTAAATAACATAAAATAACTACTACCCAGAGATAACCACTGTTAAACCCTGAGAAATCATACTATCTGGTGAGTTCTCAGGGCATAGGTAGTTCCTGAAATGATTTGGATTTAGAATAATTAGTTGTTTAGGGACCATTATTTTCATTAAGACAGTAATGAGAATTAGGACTAAGTGGTCTGTGTGGCTGCCTGCTTTGTTTGTTCTAAGAATGAGACCCAACAGTGATAAAAGTAAGAAGGTCTCTGCTCAAGTCAGTGCTGGCAGCTTTAGAAAAAAGACACGATTCTAAAATTAAACAAAAACTGAATTTAATCAATGCTTTTATCCAGCTAAACACTTAGTAGCTATTTAAAATTCCCATTTGCTATTAAAATCCTGCAGAACATATAACTTAGTTTTAAATGAACAACTTTTAAACAACCTGCACTTTATTTCAGTATTAAAATATTAAAAAAAAAAATTGACAATGTGAAGTTTTCTCAGGATCACAATTATCCTGTTTATAACAGAACAGGAAATATACATATTTCCTGTTATAATGGAACCATTGTATATATTTTTGCTTTATACCTTAATTTTGTTCATGTTACAATCTATCTTAAATATATTTACATGCCGTAAGTATTTTCTACAACATGATTTTAATGGTCACATATTATCTATATGTACCAAAATTCATTTAATCAGTTTGATTTTTATAAAATATACGGTTGACAAGTTCTTTTGCTTTTACAAATACAATTGCAATTAATATACGTAAGCTAAATTTTTGTCCACAATTTTGATTGCTTCCTTAAGAAAACAATATAGATCTTTAATTGCTGACTGGCTCACAAGATAAGCAAATTTTAAGTTTTTCATTACACTAAGCTTACTCTCTTCTTTTTTCCTTCCATCTCTCCTTTCCTAAAATCAGTAACATTGGGCATGCATTTATTCTTCCTGCTAAATTTTAGTATCATTTTTATAATTTAAACAATTACCTAGTAGATATTACCATTAAAATTGTGTTCAATTTATTAGTTTATTTGAAAAAGAATTTATTGCTATAACTACTTTCCATTCAGGAACAAAGTATCTCCCTCACCACATCCAAAAGCACATATACTCTATCAATAGTTAAAGAAACTAACATTTGTAAGTAAGGTAAAACATGAATATTCAGTCAATGTAAAGATGTTTAGGTGGAGTAATTATGAGAGAGAGACAGACACTGTGTCAATCTGGCCAGGCTACAGTCCTGTTATTCAATCAATGTCTAATCTCAGTGCAGCTGTGGGGCATTTTCTAAATGTTATGTAAGTACATAATCAGTTGATTTTTTAAGTAAGGAAGATTATCCTAGATAATCTGAGTAGCCTGATTCAATCAGTTTAAAAGTTCTAAGAGCAGACCTGAGGCTTCCCTGAAAAAGAAATATTCCTCTGGGGACAGCAGTTACAACCTGTGCCTGAGAGTCCCAGCTTTCCCATTCATGGCTTGCTCTAACAATTTTAGACTTGCCTAGCTAGCCCCATAATTGAGTAAGTTAATTCTTTGCAATAAATCTCTTAATCTTAGAGGGAACATATTTCAACAAAATAAAGGTCACATGTGACAAGCACACAGCTAACTAACATCATACTCAATGATGGAAAGCTGAAACTTTTCCTTCAAGATCATGAACAAGACCTTGATGCCCACTGTCACCACTTTCATTCAACACCATACTTACTGGAAGATCTAGCCAGAATATTTAGGCAAGAATAAGAAATAAAAGGCATCCAAATCTGAGAGAAAAAAGGTAAACTTGTCTCTCTTTGCAGATGACATGATATTATATATAGACAACCCTAAAGAGTCTGCCAAAGAAAAACTGTTAGAATTAGTAAGTGAATTCAATAAAGTGACAATATACAAAATTAAAACACAACAGCAGTTTGATTTCTAGATACTAACAACAAACTACCAGAAGGAGAAATGAAAAAAATTCCTATTTACAATAACATGAAAAGAACAAAATACTTAAGAATAAATTCAACCAAGGAGGTGAAAGATCTGTACACTGAAAATTATAAGACATCAATGAAAGAAATTAAAGGATACCATTAAGTGGAAAGATTCCATCTCATGGACTAGAAGAACTAATGTAATTAAAATGATCATAGTACACAAAGCAATCTACAGATTCAATGCAATTCCTATCAAAATACCAATGGTGTTTTTCATAGTACTAGAACAAATAATCCTAAAATTTATATGGAACCACAACAGAGCACAAATAGCCAAAGCAATCTTGAGAAAGAAGAACAAAATTGGAGGTATCACACTCCCTAATTTTAAACTATATGACTGTATTTTCAAACTATAGTAATCAAAGCAGTATGGTATTGGCACATAAAACAGACACAGAGATCATTGGAACAGAATAAAGAGCTGAGAAATAAACCTATGCATAAATGGCAAATTAATTTACATCAAAGGAGCCAAGAATATAAAGTGGGGAAAGGGCTGTGTCTTTAATCAATGCTGTTGGGAAAACTGAACAACCACATACAAGACCATGAAACTGGACAACTCTCTTACACCATGAACAAAAATTAACTAAAAGTGGATTAAAGATTTGAACATATGACCTGAAACCATAAAACTCCTAGAAAAAAACATAGGCAATAAGCTCCTTGACAGCAGTCTTGGTGATAACTTTTTGGATTTGACACCAAAAACAAAGGTTACAAAAGCAAAAATAAACAAGTGGGGCTACATCAAAATAAAAAGCTTGTGCTCAGCAAAGGAAACTATCAACAAAATGAAAGGCAATCAATGGAATGGAAGAAAACATTTGCAAACCATATTAGCTAAGGGGTTAATATCCATAATATACAAGGAACTCATAGAACTCAATAGCAAAACAAAAACAAAAAACAATCACCCAATTTAAAAAATGAGTAAAGGACCTCATTGTTCTAAAGAAGGACTAAATGTCTAACAATAGACATTTTTCTGAAGAAGACATGAAATAGCCAAGAGGTACATGAAAAGATACTAAACATCACTAACCATCAGGGAAATGCAAATCAAAACCACAATCAGAAATGTCCTCAGACCTGTTAGGATAACTATTATCAAAGAGACAAGAGATAAATCCTGTCAAGGATGTGGAGTAAAGGTAACTTACACAGGGTTGATGAGACATAAATAAGTACAGCCACTATGGATAACAGTATGGTAGTTCCTCAAGAAATTAAAAGTAGAATTACCATATAATCCAACAATCACACTTCAGGGTATATGAGGTCTGACAATTACATTCGCAAACTTGTTGCAATGATGTTGCTATCCTTTTTTTTTTTTTTAATATCAGAGGGATGATTCATTATGAATTTGTATCAACTGGACAAACAGTTAACTAAGTTTAGTATTTGAAAGTGCTGAAAAGGCTACATGAAAAAGTTAGACAACCTGAACTTTTCACCAACAATTCATGGCTGTTGCATCACGACAATGCACCAGCTCACCTGGCACTGTCTGTGAGGGAGTTTTTAGTCAGTCAACAAATAACTGTATTGGAACACCCTCCCTACTCATCTGATCTGGCCCACAATGACTTCTTTCTTTATCAAAAGATAAAGGAAATATTGAAAGGACATTTTGATGACATTCAGGACATCAAGGGTAATACAACAACAGCTCTGCTGGCCATTCCAGAAAAAGAGTTCCAAAATTTCTTTCAAGGTTGGACTAGGCACTGGGGTTGGTGCATAGCTTCCCAAGGGTAGTACTCTGAAGGTGACCATAGTGATACTCAGCAATGAGATATGCAGCACTTTTTTTAGGATGTTCTCAAACTTAATTGTCTGATCTCATATAGGATTCAAAGAAAATGAAACCATTATTTCAATGAAATATTTGTGCTCCCATGTTCATTATAGCATTATTCATAATAGCCAAAATATGGAAACGACCTACATGCTAATCATTGGAATGAATAAATCAAGAAGGTGGTGTGTGTGTGCGTGTGTGCATGTGCACACATGTACAATGGAATATTATTCAGCCTTAAAAAAGGAAAGAACTCCTGTCATTTGCAACAACACGGATGAACCTGGAGGGCATTACACTCAGTGGAATAACCTAGACAGAGAAAGGTAATTACTGCATAGTATCATTTATATGTGAAATCCAGGGGAGAAAAAAGATAAAAAAAATGAACTCATAGAGTAGAAAAGTTGTTGCCAGGTCCTGGGAATGGGGGAAGGGTCTGGTATTAAAAGAAATAGGAGAGGTTGGCAAAAGTGTACTAACTTTCAGTTATAACATGAATAAAGTGAAGCTCTAATGTAAAACATGGTCATAACAATTGATAACACCAAACTGTATAATTGAAATTTGCTAAGAGACTAGAGCGCAAATGTTCTCACCAAAGGGGGAAAAGTTAAATATGTGAGGTAATGGATGTGTTAATTACAACTCGATGGGTGAATCCTTTCACATTATATGAGTATATCAAATCACCACATTATAAACTTTAAATCTCTAACAATTTTATTTGTCAAATATACCTCAATAAAAGCTGAAAATGTGTAGTTTAAAAAAGAAATGTATAAAACCTGTTTTTAACAATCTATAAAATATTATCTCAGAACACTAAAGCTGAATTAAATAAATGGAAAGATATACCGGAAAAAAAAATCTCTTAACCTATATCTCCCACTGTTTCTCTTTATCTTTTTGAATCCTGATACAGATTTATTATTTAGAAATCAGAGAACGCTTCCTAGTCAAGAAAATTAAGCCAATTAAAAATACTAATTAACCCATATGTAAAGATTAAGAAGCAATTTTCGGAGACACTTGTCCATCTAAGAACATCTTTTTTTACCTGTGTTTCTAATCTAGTGTGTTCGCTACAACATAGCGACCTTTATGTACTGACCTTTCATTCCCATAGTACACCTCATCCAGGGTATTGCACGCACCACGCCCTGAGCCAGGCCCTAGGGTGTACATCTGAGTAAAGCATAGTGTTGGCTGCACAGAAGCCAGAGACTAGTGGGAACAAATAGAAATTTAAGCAGGTAAATTTCAATACAGCATAGTGATGGAAAGGAAATTATTTAAAAAACATTGTGGAAGAACAGAGAAACCCTCTGTGTGAGCCAGGAAGGCTTCATAGGGAACCGTGTCCTATATCTTTGATGAGGTTGGTGGCAATCTTCACCAACGGTACTATCCTCAGCCCAGCAGCCACACTCCCTGGCATCTCCCAGAAGATCCTCTGCCTCTTCAGTAAATGCAGTTAAATGTCATAAGTTTTATCCTATGCCATTACATCCTGAAGTGTATCCTTTCAAATCCTTGAAAGATTTTTATCCCCAAACTTTATGCAAATATTCCTCTGCATGCTTGTTGGAAAATAAACAGTGTGTTTTGCTCTCTACTATTCATGCATGTCAAGCATCAAACGCTTCACAGTTTCCTGATTCACAAACAGCTCTTAGTGCTTCAGCTTTTGCTGCAGTTATGTGAGTTTCATATTCATCACACATCTCCAAAATACTTCACTGCTTAGTGAAACACTCTGAGGCATAGGACATGAAAAGCACTATATAATCCCCAGCAGAGTGCAGAGTGAACAATTTCTTATTTAAAGATTAATGATTCTTTGAGCTGCAGAACTGACTTATGGAACTATCTACTTTTTACGTCATGACTGAGATGCTGGTGTTGAAGAGACAGAAAAGGTGAAGCTTCCAGTTTCCTGCTCAGTAGCTATTTACTTGGAATCGTGAATTCTAATAAGAACAAATTCACATCTGCTCAAATCTCATTTATCCAAATGTGGCTTATCCAATCTGTGGAATATCTATCAGAAGCATATAATTTAAACTAGTTTCCTCCTGCCACCCTATATGCTTTTTAGCTGCCTCTGTCCTACCAGCTGTTGTATATTCAGGAATTTAAAATAATTTTAATGTTAGCATAAGCAAAATGTTAATTATCACATGAACAAAATACATGATGCCTTTCACATAAGGCATCAAATCCAACTAAACTGTTTTTTGGACTACCTGTGGCAATGTTAGTATCCATTACAGGAGACTGTTGAGACGAAACATATTTCTAAATTTAGTTTTTCCCCCCTTAGAGTAATGCAGTGTTCACCTTTTTGTTCAACATTAAAAACTTGCATTAAGCAGACTTTCAGAATCACAGGTGGCTCACACATTGATAAATTCATATTTATGTCAACATAAGTTTTGTGTATACTCTCACTAAAAAATTACAAAGAGGAAAAACACACACTCAAAATCCAGAACTTTAGCATTATGACAAAAAAAATTCTTGAAAGTGTCTGGTGAAAGAAGTGAAAGAAGCTAGACTCAAAAGGCTTACATACTCGCTAATTATATTTATATGACAGTTTGGAAAAGGAAGATTGTAGGGATAAAAAACAGATCAATGGTTGCCAGGGGTTAGGGCTAGGGGCAAAAAATGATTGCAAAGGGAAAGCAAGAAGAAATTTATTTTTTTGTATGTGTGTGTGTAATGGGATGGTTCTCTGTCATGATTGCATTTGTCATATTTATATTACTTCATGCCAAAAGATTGAATTTTATGTAAATTTAAACAAATTTTAAAAGATTAGAAAAGGAATCATGAAGACAAAAACAATATTATTATCACAAAAAATCACTGAAAGACAACTCAATCAAATCATATTGTTGAATGGAAACAATTTATATTAAGAATTTTGCAAACAATAACAATCCTAATATTCTCTGAAACAATTCCAAACTGAGTCAAATATAGATGTGAACCCAGTGAGAAGATTATTTCCACACAACGAGCTACATAAAGAACTTTTCTCAACCAGGCGAAAATAAATAGATGCTAAATTAACTCAAAAGTTCTCTAAGTGTTTCAGGAAGCACTGTGTTTGCTTACTGCAGTGTCTACCCTTTATTTTTGGTTCCATGTCATCTCTGATCCTTTTCTTGCTAATTTCACACTCTTCCCTCCCATTTAGAGTGAATTGGTATATCCTCCATCATGTTTGGAAATTTAGTTCCTGAGTTTTGACTCTATACCAGCATTTCTCAAAGTGAGAAATCAGTCACTTACCACAGTAAACCGAATAATAACTCCCCAAAGATGTCCATGCCCTGATCTGTGGAACCCATGAATATGTTCCATTAGATAGCAAAAGAGGTTTTGCAGATGTAATTAAGGTTACTGAACCTAAAAATAGAGAGATTATTCTGGTAGATGCAGTCAAATCACATGAACAGAGTTGTTTCCAGGTAGGGCAGGAGAGTTGAGGCAAAAGGGGAGGTCAAAGAGATAAGCAGCATGAGAATGACTCAGTGCTGGCACTGAAGAGGAAACAGACCATGAGCCAGGAGATGAGGAGACTTCTAGACTTTGAGAACAGCCCCCAGCCAACATCCCAAAGGAAACACAGACTTGGTGCTACACACACATGGAAATTAGCTCTATCAACAACCTGAATGAGCCTGAAAGTGGATTTCCCTTAGAGGCCCCTAGATAAGATTCCAGGTGGGAGACACCTTGACTTCAGTCTTATGATAACCTATGATTAGTGAGGAGTCAGCTCTCTGATCTATAGAGATTTCATTATGTGAGAAGCTGGAACAGTGCAGAGAAAATATAACACTATAGTGTGAGAGAGAATAAAAGGCTGCAATTGGAGAGAAAATAAAACATTCTACCAACACCTACTGGAAAACAAAAGAAAGACCTCTTCCTATCAACCTGTAGCAGAATCCACTCCTATAGATGCCTAGGAAGAGAAATTATAATTCATTAATTGCCATGAATAATCAAGGTAACAAGACAGCTCAGAAAGAAAATGAAAAGTCTCCAGAAAATGAACTTGAAGACATGGCAATATGTGACTTAAATGGCAGAGAATTCAAGACTGCCATTCTGAAAAAACTCAAGAAGATGTAAGAAAACATAGGCAGACAGTTTAATGAACTCAGAAACACAATCAAAGAACAACATGAACATTTTACCAAAGAGATTGAAATTTTAAAAAAGAACCAAATAGAATTTCTGGAGATTAAAAACTCAATAGAAGAAATGAAGAATGAAATAACCAGCTTAGGTAGTAGAGTTGACCAGATGGAGGAAAGAATCAGTGACATCAAAGATAAAAACCTGGAAATGACACAGATGGAAGAAGAAAGAGACTTGAAACTTAAAAGAAATGAAAGAACCCTACAAGAACTTTCTGATTCCATCAGAAAGAGCAATATAAGAATAATGGGCATGCCAGCAGGAGAAGAAAGAGAGAAGGGAACAGAGAGTATATTCAAACAAATAGTCGAGAACTTCCCAAACTTGTGGAAAGAACTGGATCCTTGAATCCAAGAAGCAAATAGAACACCTAATTACCTCAACCCCAACAGACATTCCCCAAGGCACATTGTATTGAACCTGTCAAAAATCAATGACAAAGAAAGAATCCTCAAGGCAACCAGGGAAAAGAAGATGGTAACCTACAAAGGAAAGCCCATTAGATTATCATCAGATTTCTCAGTGGAAACTCTACAAGCCAAGAGGGAGTGACACCAAATATTCAAACTATTGAAAGAGAGAAATTATGAGCCAAGGATAATATACTCAGCAAATATATCCTTTAGATATGAAGGAGGAATAAAGACCTTTCCAGACATACAGAAGCTTAGGGAATTTTCTAATACACAGCCTGCACTACAAGAAATACTAAAGGAGGCTATGCGACCACCATCAACAGGGACAATTTGTGGCAACCAAAACATAAAAAGGGGGAGAGTAAAGGCCTGAACCAGAATATGGGAATGGAGAAAATAAGCATGCTAAAGAAAATGGAATACTCTAAATATCAAACTTTCTTTTAAATAAACTTAGGGTAAACACTCAAAAAAAAAAAAAAAAAAAAAAAATCCAGAACTGAAATATATACTGTAATAAAAGAAGAAACAGAGGGAAACCTCATGGAATACCACTACACAGAAATAATGGACAACAACAAAAAGGCAAAGAAACAATGGAGACACAGTCTTACCAGAAAACTAAAGATAGAATGACAGGAAATCCTCACCTAGCAATAATCACCCTAAATGTAAATGGACTGAACTCACCAATAAAAAGGCACAGAGTAGCAGATTGGATCAAAAAACTAAACCCAACCATATGCTGTCTCCAAGAGACACATCTCAGCTACAAGGACAAGCATAGTGAAAGGGTGGAAATTGACACTCCAAGCAAATGGTATCCAGAGAAAATCAGGTGTAGCTATACTGATATCAGATGAAACAGCGTTCAGGGTGACAAAGGTAACAAGAGACAAAGATGAACATTTCATAATGGTAAAGGGGACTATACAACAAGAAGACATAACAGTCATCAATATTTATGCCCCCAATCAGGGAGCACTGAAATATACCAAGCAACTACTAACAGAACTAAAGAAAGAAATTGACCAAAACACAATTATACTAGGGGACTTAAATACATCATTGACAGCTATGGATAGATCATCCAAACAGAAAATAAATAATGAAATAGCAGCCCTAACTGACACATTAGATGAAATGGACATAATTGACATTTATAGAGCACTTCATCCTAAAACATGAGAGTATACATTTTTCTAGTGTACATGGAACATTCTCAAGGATAGACCATATATTGGGACATAAAACTAACCTCAGCAAATTTAAGAAGATTGAAATCATACCAAACATATTCTCTGATCACAAGGCTTTGAAATTGGATATCAACTGCAAAAAGAAAGCAGGAAAAAACACAAATACATGGAGATTAAACAACATACTTTTAAAGAATGACCGGGTCAAAGAAGAAATTAGAGGAGAGATCAAAAGATATACAGAAACAAATGAGAATAAAAATACATCCTACCAAAATTTTGGGGATGCAGCGAAAGCAGTTTTAAGAGGGAAATTTATATCATTACAGGCCTATCTCAAGAAACAAGAAAAATCCCAAATAAATATCCTCACGTTACACCTTAAAGAACTAGAAAACGAAAAACAAATGAAACCCAAAGTCAGCAGAAGGAAGGAGATAATAAAAATCAGAGCAGAACTAAATGAAATAGAGAACAAAAAGTCAATAAAAAAATTAATGTGACAAAGAGCTGGTTCTTTGAAAAGATTAATAAAATTGATAAAGCTAGGCTAAGATTAAAAAAAAAGATTTACAAATGCTAGGTAAGTATATTATTTGTAATCCTCAAAAAACAAGTATTATTAAAAAGCAGATATTATTTCTATTTTACCTAAGACAAAGGGGAAGCTGGGAGATAGTAACTTGTGCAAGGCTACATAGTTATGTGAACAGGGGTTTTAACTCTGGTGTGTCTGACATAGCCATTTTTATTCCAATACTCCGTGCTGCATCAGGAGCCAAGTATCTCTTAACAGAGGTTTAGTAACTACAACCCACCATTACATATTGTAGTAACTACCATTCTAGACCATATTCAATTATATGCTTTTACAGTCGAAAGGGGACTAGGGATTACCTTCCAGTCCAAATCTCTGAAAGACAACTCTGTCAGCACAATAGTTATTTTGAAAAAAATCTCAGCAGTACAACAATATGATTCCATTACTCTGATTGCATTTGGGGGCAACTTGATATGAAAAAAAAATTTGCTTTAACCGAGTAAAAGTCTGTCTCTTCAAAACATCACTTATTAGTCTCCCAATTTGCCCTTTGGAGATAGAGGTACACAGGCTAAATTTTCTCCCACTTCTTTGCAATTTTAATTACAGTGATTTTTAATTAGATATACCCCCACCTCCCCAGTCTCTTCAACTATAATTAATATGAAGTGGTTTGCCTTCCCTGCAAAGACTTAAATTTAAATATGAGACCCAGAACTGAACAGTCAAGTGCTGAGATTGTCTGAGAAGTGCTGTTGGTAATAGAAAAACTACTCCAGCTCAGTTGCTATAATCCTGACCACCCTATTTTTCTCTACATATATTTGCTCGTATTAAGTTTGCGTCAACCCCTGACTCTAAATACATACCCTTATGCTTATTTCTCTTAAGTGCCTTTTTTGGGGGTAAGGTGTTACTTGTAAGCCCACAGTTTAGGCCCTTTGAAATTACAGGAAGTCCTTGCAAGATAGTGTGGGACTGTAAAAACATCTATTTATGATAAAACTGTGCAAAGTGATCTTAATAATTAGTGGGAAAACTATAATTGTTTCATGACCTTTAAAATTCCTTGTCAAAACATTAAAAACTCTACTACTGATGGATATAAATGTAAAAGGAAATGAAAGATAGTTATTAGAAATTAAAGATAGAAATTAATATTTAGTATATAATAATTTAAAACATTAGAAACAAGGAGAATTAAGGGTTGTTGTTTTTGACTAAAAAAAAAGCCTCAATTTAATTTGAGCAGCATGTGCCTTCTTCTCCTTGCATAATTCATGATACAGAGCAAGTGTCTTTGCTATGCCTTGCAGATTGTCAAGCTTCTTTCTAAGTTTGGTTTAACTACCATTTTATCTTTTGTGTTTTCGATGCCGTGACATATCTGAGAGTTACTTTAAAATAAAGTTTTTTTGTATCTCTTCCCCTGGGGACATTGCCATTTTTTGTAACTTTCCTCAATTATGTCTATAACTTCCTTTCACTAAGTTCCTGGGGCTGCATATCTAGAGTCTCTTGAAGGGCAGCAGTGTAAACATTCCCATAGTCACTATTGCTTCTACAACGCCATTTATGTTTGATTCAAATTTCACTTCCGGTATTATCATTTTTCATTTATTTGGTGCACTTTTATTTTTGTTGGTCAGTTCCCTCATTTGATTATTCATTTTTGTAAAATGGCACATGAATTTACCACAGGGAGTCAGGAAGGCAACAAAATTACATATTTTGTTATCTGGGCTTGAACTGAATAACAGAATCAAAAAAGCAATCTGGCAGCTTTAGAAAGAAGCGGTATGATTGGTCTCTGATCAAGATTGGTGGACTGAAGAGCTACTAGTAATGTCTCTGCTTTATGCAATTAGTCACAGCTCATACATCTTGGTAACAGAAGTTTGAGGTGTGACTAGTGCTATTTAACTAAACCATGCTAACTGAAGTTTGTACACACTGAAACTGTGCAAGGTGAGGACTGCCTGTATTCTGCTATCCAGGGAAGTCTGGGCATCGTATTTCCATGTAAGTTACAGATAAAAATGCAGAACACAGCAGAATCAAGTACAGAGTTCTGTGGTGTGTCACAAGCCTCCACTCTGATATAAAGATCAGTGAAAATTTCTCATTTTAGTTACAAAGAGAGAGAAAGAGTGCCAATTGCTCAAATAGAGATATCTGATAACCTCAATCAAAAGGGAAAGGTAACTATTTTGGCAAGTTTTACTCTTAATGAAATGATACATAACACAGGATCATTCCCTTTTAAAATGCTTCCACATCATGTACAAAAGAATTTATTTCAGTTTTTGAAAATCGATATCAGTCTTACTGTTATGTTTTCCAAGATCTTCGTTTTGAACAGTCCAAATCATATGCCCTTTCTTATCTTCATTTTCTCTGCATACTAAGCCTTGCCGGGCAACTTAAAAACATGTGACCTTGAGAATGTCATTCTTTGAGTCTTTACTTACTTCTTCATAAGGTGGCAGAATGTGCATGCACAGTTAGCCACATCGGGTCATTACAACTATCAAATAAGTTTTAAGTCCATGAAATCACTTTACAAACTACAAAGTGCTGTAAAAAGTGAAGGTGTAATTTTCCTAAGGTAGAATTCTTCTAGAACTACAGAATTGGATACACTGAAAGAGTCTGGGGACAAACTCTGATTTATACCTCACCTCTCAAGAGATGCAGTTTCATGTTGCCCATATTTGTTGTTTTTTCCTATGTAAATATTAATGCCTTTGATGGAGAAACTGGAGGCAAAATAGAAGTTAAGCATTCTCCTTTCTTTGTTCATCTGTTAATATTATACAATCTACCTGAAACAGTGAACCTCAAATGTTCTAAACATAGCCTAAGCTATTATTTCCTGCCTGTAGTTTATTTTGAAATATTCAGGTTTTTCCGCACTTTAATCTTCATTCCATTAGGAATAGCCCCACAGCATATTCTCTTCCGAATTACACAGATACACATTCCTTTCAACCCGAACTCATCAGAGAACTCCCTTTACTTCAGAGTTGACGTCTGCCTTGAATTATCTCTCTTTTTAGGGTCTCCAACCAGGGAATATTATATTTCTTTTTTGGAATCATTTTGGTAAGTTGACTTTCTAATGTGTAAGGTGTATATATGGTGTGCATTTCTTGCTTTTACATACAGTTTGTTTGTAAGTACATAAGTTGCTGTATTTATTTTATTAGCAAGTGTTTTAGAGTCATTGAGCAGGGGTTTCTCTTCTGGATCCCCTGTTTCAGCAAATTTGCCCTGCATTGTCCAGATTAAGTGATACTGAAGCACTCTAATATCCTGAGTCTCACCCTGCACTTAATGGACCTTGGGGATAACTTGTCCTTCCTTAATGTTTTAGATTAGAATACTTTCCTCCTTCTTATCCTATGAAGGATGTCGCTTTGCTGGTTGACCTCTTTAATGAATGGTGGGCCAGGCTCCAAAATGCCAGCTGAATGCTACACAAAAAGTCAAGATGGTGGAAGATATCTCATAACAATATGTTTAATTTAAAGGCAAAGTCACCGTGGGGGTCCCTGGCTCTCGAGGAGGAGAGGATGAAACTGAAAAGGAACAAGTGTGATCTGTAACAAGGACAAAAGTTTTCTGTTTAATCTACATGTCTGTTCAAAAGGCACCCCATTTTGAGATGCTAAAGACAGGACCCTGCCATATTTTCTACCTGCTCAACTGAGTATGATAGTGTCAATTAAATTTCCTAAAATTCTGCATACAGGGCCAGCTGGTCTTAGTCACTTTAGTGTACTACAGGACCACGGAAACCTCACTACCTGTAAAGGAGCCCTGATACCCATAACACATACAATTTAGGAAATTTATGATCCATTGAAAGTGAGCAGAGACAATACTCTCATGATAAAGCTGAAACAGCTAAAATAAGATTTTTGTTTTTTGTTTTTGAGAGTAGCTACTTTGTCTAAACTGTTGCTTTGTTGATATATGGGTCCTTTCTTTCTTGAAGGCATTTTAATTTCTTCCTGCTTTTATTAGATTGGTATATGTGACCTTCATCACAGCGCTTAAATATGTAAATGATCGCCGTGCTCCCCAGAAAGGTTGGAAGAGGGCAGATCTACTTTCATCTGTCTGAGCAATCAGCACTGCATGCAAAAGGGAACAGGGGAAAAAAGGACAGACCTGTATTTATTCCTGAAATGTTGACAACTTTTACAATTGAATTCCTGAGCTAGTAAACACATTTACTTCAAGATAGAAGTTTAGAAATACATTTCACAGATAGCTGTAGATGTTCAGGGTTAGAAAAAAGGGAAGGGAACATTCACAGAATTTAAATTGGAGACAGACAAGTTCATGTTCATATAACCAAAGAAAAAATTTAAAACAAGGATTTATATTTAGTATTATTTTTATCTGGGTTAATTATTATTTGAAATAGAAGGTGCTCTCTTCTTTAGTCACAAGCGTGGGAATTCATCTATTCTCAAATTAATTTTTAGAAAATATATTTAGATTTTTACTTACAAAAAAATAGTGTCTTATAGTTAACTTCATTTTGCTCAGAAAAATCTGCACCAAGTTGGTGGCAGCCTGTGCTGGGAGTACTGAGATGACAGGCTTAGCCAGAATTAATAAATGTTTTGTGGCTAGTCAGGCATTTTCCTTAAAATTAAGCATGATGTGATGACCATCTCACATATTGTCTATTCCGGACTCTTTAGCTGGTGATATCAAAATGGATTCCGTAGAAGTATAAAAAATCAAAGTTTTACTAAACTCTTTTAGAATGAATTTTTTGAAATATGGAATACATTTCATGAAGACCATTTTGGTTTTTAAATTTTACTCAACATTTCTCTGTGTTATTTAGAAAGTTTTAAGTTTCCTTAACAAACAAAATTACTGGAAAATGCACTAACATCTAGCATACGCCTTAAGATACAACACCATTTCCAGATGTCCACTAGACTTTCCTATCCCAAATCACTCTTCAGGTCACCAGCAAGGGACATTTTCTACAGAACAATCCAGGAGTGAGGCAGAGAAGGGGTTGAAGATGGAAGGGTGCCACGTCAAAATACAGCTGCTGCAGATGAGGTAGAGGAAAAGAAAAGACTGGGAGAATTAAAGGTTGAAGAAACACTAGTCTCATGCATCTGAATTTCTAGTGTTTGAGTGATCATTTGATTCTGTGCATCTCTTTGGAAATACATATCCAACTTCGCCTTTCCCTCTTATAGGATTCCCTTAGCTAAAAATGGCTAAGGTTTCCCACACCCATAATATAAAACCCCATCCCTTAGCAGAATACACAAGGCCCTTTTCTCACCCTCCTGTACGTGTTCCTTGTTCTCACCATGGGGGAGCTTGAGCATAGGCAAAAAAAAAAAAAAAAAAAAAGTTCTACTTGCAAGGAATGTCCTATACCTCTTTCCTAGTTGATAGATTGTTACTCATGCTTTAAGTGTTAGCGAATTTTTCAGTTAAGCTTGCTGGATACTTCCAGGGAGCCCACTGCTCTTTCTCTGCAGTGACACAACACCTCTTCCCACAGCTCTGCTAGGGATTACCACCTTGCAATAATCACCTGTCACCCCATTAGACTGTGCACACCTTCACCTCGGTATCAAAGGCCCACAGCAGTGACTGTCTTGTAGTAAGAAACTAACTCAACATACATTTGTTGAATGAAAGAGAAGAGCATATGTGACTTTAAAAATAAAAAGGAAAGTGGTTTTAATCAAATAATTTAAATACATAATTGTTTCCATCTTAGAGTAGTTAATGGAAATTTAAATTTTCCTTCAACTAATAGATAGTTGTTAAAATTCTGCAGAGTAGACCATTAAGGAAATCAAAACCTGTACTATTTTTGCTGTACATTTTAATCTGATATTAAAAAGGAGTAGAGTTAGGCCAAAACCTTTAAATATAATGTTTAATTCTCAATAGTGCTTAAATGTAATTCACTTTTAAATAAATGACATTTGTGTTAATTTGTAGGAAAAAATGACACTTAGCATATGATCAAAATCAGACTGATTTTTAGTTAGAAACCACCGCAAAGGTAATCTGAAAGAGTTATAATCCTAGGCAGATTTTCAATTTATTTCATCTTTGGTATTTATTTCACCAATGGTACAAAGTCTTGTGCAAGCTGTATATTTTTAAATGTCATTATTATTCCTATTATCAATAGAAATACCATGTTTCTCAGAAAATAAAATTCAAGTTTTATCTGCACATAGAAATTATTATTACTATAGAATACTTTTTTTGCAATATTAATTCTTTTTTAAAATGGCTACTGCTAACTAACATGGGCAGTTTGAAAAGAATGAACAAACAGTTGATTCAGTTCTTATTAACATATAGTTACAGAAGCTTCTCTAGCTTCCCTTCCTGGGCAGGCACATTTAACAACAATACTATACTACAGAGCAGGTAATTAGCAGGATGCATACACATGAAGTTGGACAAATAAATTTGTGAGCTCATCCTAGAAAAAGTGCTACATACCTCATTGCTGAATATCACTACAATCACCTTTGAAGTACTCCCCTTGGGAAGCTAGGCACTGATGCTAGCACCTAGTCCACCCTTCAAAGCAATTTTGGAACTCTTTTTCTGGAATGGTCATCAGAACTGTCATTGTATTACCCTTGATGTCCTGAATGTCATCAAAATGTCCTCCTTTCAATATTTTCTTTATCTTTGAGTAAAGATAAAAGTCATTGGTGGCCAGATCAGGTGAGTAGGGAGAGTGTTCCAGTACAGTTATTTATTTACTGGCTAAAAACTCCCTCATAGACAGTGAGTGCCATGTGAGTTGGTCCATTGTTGTGATGCAAGAGCCATGAACTGTTGGCGAAAAGTTCAGGTCATCTAACTTTCTCATGCAGCCTTTTCAGCACTTCCAAATAGTAAACTTGGTTTACTATCTGTCTAGTTGGTACAGATTCATAATGAATAATTCCTCTGATATCAAAAAAGGTTAGCAACGTTTTTGCGACAAGTTCACGAACTTAATTATCATACCTCGTATGGCTAGAAAAACATTGAAATGTATATGACAAATTTCTAAACATGAGCCATATTTGCTGTTTTTTCGAGTCATAGTGGAGGTTAGCCATATTCCACTCTGACTGCTTCATAATACTAGTAAGTGTTTATTAAGGTAACCTCACAGAAACCTGTTGTCTCTAAATTTTGAAAATACTAGTGCCAAATTAAGGAGAACAGGAACTTGGCTTTATTATACGCAATTCAGGTTCATGGCATCAAATAAAATAGCACATAGACATGACCACCAAACTCATAGTTATTTGTATAACCTTGACTGGAAAAAATTATTCTGTGTCCTCACATCCTTAGGCTTCCCAGGACAGATCTTTGTGCCTCTTGTTATGGTGAAATTATTAATATAATTCCTGTGCACTTGCAAACATGTCACAGCTTGGGTGTACACTTTACAGTAACATAGTCATCCCCCTTGAAAATGGAGAACTCAACTCCAGAAAAGATGTGGCGTAAAGAGGAAGGGAGATTTCTTGTCCAGAAGGTGTGGTAGGTAAATGCTGTGCTCACCCCTTCTCACAACCACATCAAAACTATAACTAAGTGACAGAATATCCATCACTGAGAATCAACTGAATTCTAGCTGAACTGAAGCCCTGCAACTATGGACATAAAGAAGAAGCCAACTCAAGACTGGTAGGAAGGGCAGAGACATGGAACGGGCTGGGCCCATACCTGCGTGTGACCATTAAGAATCGGGAGGGACGTCTTGACTGTGGAGGTTCCCCTATTCCCAGTGGAGCAAGGGGTCACAAATGCAGCAGGTTCCTCAAACCCATGGTTCCAGTACCAAGGAGAAAATTCCCTATAACTTCTGGCTGTGAAAACCAGAGGAGATTGTGGCTGAGTGAGACAGAGGGTGGCTGGAGTCCCAGGCGCTCCTCTTAAATGGACCACACATGGACTTACTCACCAATGACTTGCTCTGACATCCAGCACTGGGGCAGCAGCTCAAAAGGAGTGAAGAACATACAGGTAAAAACCTGAATTGTCTAGCTTCAGGGTGAGGGCTAGAAATGCAGCTTTCTCCCAGACACAGAAGCTGGTTTCTTTGTTGAGGGCTAACCCTCCCTGTGTGCAGACACAGGCACACGCCAAGTCTGAGCTTCCACCAAACTGGCTATCAGCTTTCGTCAGCCCTGCCCTAGGTATTCCCAGAGACCATGCCTCACTCAACTTTCTGGCATACTCAAGCCAATTCCAGTGGCTGTTCCGTACAAATGGCCTGTCTTATCTCATGCTGCAGACTTTCCTAAAATTTATCAAAGGTTCAGAACATCCAGAAAAGCAGGATTTGAATTTGGCATGTACCATACTTCTGGCTGAGCAGCCTGAAGCCTGGTACTAGTGGTAGCTGGCCTAGTTACCAGGCCAGCTCACAATTTGGCCTCTCGAGGCACCTCCAGGGCCAGTGCCAGTGGCAGCCACCTGCAGATAGCTTTGTGACACTTGTCACATAGTCCTGGTCAGGGCACAGACTGCAGCTGAACTTGGCCTGCAGCAGATCCTCCCCAGGAAGCCCCAGGGCTGGCAAGCCTGTTGGCCAGTTTCAGACCAGGTGGGAGCATCACTCAGCCACCTCTAAAAACAACAAACCAAAGGGGCAGACTGAGCAGGCAACAGAGCCCCACTAAAGTGAATCCTGATCTGTAGGGTCAGCCCCTGAACCACAGCTCCTCCACTGTAGTCACAGCCAGTCCTCACAACCAGAGCATCAATCCCTTATTGACATGCAAACAGCAACTAAGGCTCAACTACAACAGGAGGGCACACACAACCCACACAAGGCACAACCCTGGAACAATCAGCTCAGGTGACCAGGGAGACTGTATCACTAGGCATTATAGCAAACCTACTATATAAGGCCACTCTACTAAGACTGGGAGACATAGCAGCTCTACCTAGTATGCAGAATAAAACACAGAGAGGCAGCCACAATGGAGACACAAAGAAACATGTCCCAAATTAAATAACAGAACAAAGTTCCAGGAAACAACTAAACCAAATGGACACAAGCAATCTACCGATGAAGAGTTTCCAACACTGGTTATAAGGATGTTCAACGATATCAGAGAGAACTTCAACAAAGAGATTGGAAACATAAAAATGGAGATAGAAAAATAGAAAAAGAACCAGTTAGAAATAAAGAATATAATTACTGAAGTGAAGAACATATTAGAGGGAATCAACAATAGGTTCGATGAAGAAGGAGAGGATAGACTCAGTGATATAGACTATAAGGTAGCAGAAAACACCCAATCAGAACAGCAAAAAGATAAAGAATCCAAAAAAGTGAGAACAGTTTAAAGGGTCTCTGGGACAACATCAAGTATATCTACATTTGCATCATAGGGGTACCAGAAGGAGAAGAGAAGAGAGCAAGGGACTGAAAACCTATTGGAGGAAATAATAAAAAACTTCCCTAACTAGATGAAGGAAAGAGATATACAAGCCCAAGGAACTCAGAGAGTCCCAAACCAGTTGAAACCAGAGGCCCAAATTAAGACATACCATATAAAATATCAAAGGTTAAAGACAGAGAGAATCTGAAAGCAGCAAGAGAAACAGTTAGTAAACTACAAGGGAACTCCCATAAGACTGTCAGCTGATTTCTCCACTTTGCAGCCCGGAAGGGATTGGTAGGAAATATTCAAAGTGATGCAAAACAAGCACCAGCAACCAAGATTACTCTACACAGCCAGCTGTCATTTAGAATCAAAGGACAGATAAAGAGCTTCCCTGACAATAAAAAGCTAAAGAAATTCATTATCGTCAAACTAGTATTACAAGGAATCTTACAAAACTTCAAGACAAAAAAAAATCAAATATGAATAATAAAATGGCAATAATTACATATATGTCAACAATTACTTTAAATGTAAATGAATCAAATGCTCCAATCAAAAGATAGGATGGCTGAATGGATAAGGAAACAAGACCCTTACATCTGTTGCCTACAATAGAGGCACTTCAGATCGAAAGACACACACACAGTGATGAAAAAAAGATATTTCACGTAAATGGAAACCAAAAAGAAAAAAGCTGAAAGTAGCAATACTTATACCAGAAAAAATAGACTTTAAAACAAAGGCTATAACAAAAGACAGATAAGGACCCCGGTAATCCCACTTCTGTGTACTTATCTGAAAAAAACCTAAACGATACTTTGGGGGGGACGCGTGCATCCATACATTCATTGCTTACAATGGACAAAATGTGGAGGTAACCTGGATGTCCATCAATGGATGAATAAAGAGGAGGTGGTACATATGTACAATGGAATATTGCTCAGCCATAAAAGGCAATGGGTTCTAGTCACCTGTGGTGGCATGGATTGACCTTGTGTATTGTGCTGATTGGAATGTGCCAGACACAAAAAGACAGATGCAATGTGATTTTGTTTATATGTGGAATCTAAAGAACAAAATAAACAAAACAAAAACAAAGTCATAGATATAGAGAACATTTTGATGGTTTCCAGGTATGAGGGGGTTGAGGAAAAGTGAAAAGGGGAAAGGTATTAGGAAGCAAAAATTCATTGTTAAACACAATAATCATGGGGTGTAGGATACAGCATAGGGTGCAAGGTGTAAAAGGGGAAGGTATGAAAAATAATAAATTAGTAGTTACAAAATACTCTTGGGAATGTGAAGTAAAGCATAACTAATATACTCAGTAATACCCTAATAATTACGTATAGTGCCAGATGGGTGGGTAGTAGACTAGTCAAGAGATCACTTCTTAAATTATATAAATGTCAAACCACTATCCTGTACACCTGAAATTAATATGAAATAATATTGAATGTCAACTGTAATTGGAAATTTTAAAAGGGGGGAGGGGAAGATGAAGGGGAATGAGAGGTTCCAATTTCCAGGTATAAAATAAGTCATGATGATATAATATACATCACAGGGAATATAGTCAGTAATATTGTGATAGTGTGGTACAGTGTCAATTGAACTTAGCATGGTGATCCTTTCTTTAGGTATATAAATGTTGAATAACTATGATGTATACTTATTTTTATTCAAATTAAGCTCACATACAATGTAATATTGTATGTGAGCTTAATTTGAATAAAAATAATTTAAAAAATTGTTCCAACAGTAAAAAGACCAAGGGTTGGGGAAAGGTAGTGTGAATAGGCAAAGCACAGAGGGTTTTTAGGGCAGTGAAATTACTCAGTCTGATATTATAATGGTGGACACATGTCATTATATATTTGCCTAAAATGTACAACACCAAGAGTGAACTCTGATAGAAACTATGGACTTTGGATGATAATGATGTATCAGTTTTGGTTCACCAGTTGTAGCATGTGTACCAATGTGGGGCAAGGCATCAAGAGTGGGACAGGCTGTACATGTGTAGGGGCAGGGGTACCTGGCAACTCTCTGTACTTTCTGCTCAATTTTTGTGTGAACCTAAAATAATTCTAAAAAATAAAGTCCACTTTTTTGAAGAGAGAAGAAAATTAAAAAATAGAGGAAGGGGGCACCAGCTAATTCATTAAAAATAAAATATATTTTTGCTTGATATCACAATCAGAATCCTACATAGGCTTAGGAAGCTAGTTGGCAGTCAACACACAGTTGAACACCTTTGCACCGAGTAGAAATTCAGACATTGTATCTTAGCTTTATTTAAAGTTCCTGTAACATAGCTACCACACTTTATAGCTTAATCAGCGTATTTTGTGAGAAGCAATTATTTATAAATCTCTGGGTCTTTCAAAACAGAAAAATCTGGTTTTAGCTTTCAGTTGTTCATCTATCATTCCAAATTATAATTTCTGAAATAAAAATATACTTTGTTGTTCTGTTTCAGAAACCCAAGGCATTTTCTTGGCACTTTTCCTGGAAGTACTGCATTTCACTTTGTACTTATACCTCCCATTCCCTTCTCCCTGACCCCACTAAACCATGACTAATACATCGACCAAGTGGCTTCTGAAGTGACCTCCCAGTAGTGTTGCTTCTTAGGACATATCAATTGAGAAAGAGATTCAGTACTAAATCTCTGACTATTCAAGGAAAATGATTTATTTTTCTTCAAAAAATTGTTTTTATTTTGAACTGTTTCACAATTTAGAATTAATAGATTCAATTAAGCAGAAGTTTTTTGACAAAGGTGAAAATGATATGTTCTCATGGAAGTGAATGTAATTTTCAGTGGTCACTGATCTTCAGTTCTACAATGTTTTCACTTGTTTTATTTTTTGAATCAAAATATATAAGTATATAAATTTACCATGTATCAATTTAACTAGCATAAATTGACTTGGAGAGAAATCAGCAGAATTCTTCTTCTGTCTTTTTCACATGAAAACTTGCATAGTTAACCAGTAGTTAGTGACCTCTTCCTTTTAATAAACAAGTTGCAGTGTGTAACTGTGACTTCATTATTTGTAGGGAATGTAGGTTTATAATTATTTTTCAGGACATATTTCAAAGCAAGAGCACATTCAATTGTTTTTTAACATTATACATGTAGAGCAGAAATAATGACTATAACTTTGCATGGCATCAGCCATGCTCTTGAGAAAAGGGAAATAATACATTTTGACTGCAGGATCTGTTTAGCTGAGAGCGTAAATTTGTTGAGAAGACACAATCCAGGCTAAAAAATACTGACTAGAACACATTTTTATCAAATGTACAAAAATTGAAGCTTACAATCTCGTTTTCTCTCCTTTAATTCAATTACAGAATACTTTATTAAATGGAACATTAGTTGAAAGCCTAAATATTACCTACATTAAAGAAGAGATGCTTGAGAAATAAAGGGAGGAGAAGGAACATCAATGTCAGCACCCATTACTTATTTTCCATCCTAAATGCTGTCCCTCTTCATGTAGGATTAAAGTAACATAGAAGGGAAGGACAGGAAAGAAGGGACCATGGTTCAGCTATCTACAATGTGTTATTCATAATAATTTATGTTATGGGAAAACAAATAATGTCTTTGATTCCTTTAAAAAACTATGGCTTGAAAAAATTAAGTCTGCCATTGCTATACATGGAGACCAAAATAAATTCTCTGATTAAGAGCATTAACAATAAGTAAAGTGTTGCCCTGAGTCATCTTTTTTTGATTTATATGTTTAAATTCAAATGATTTCAAATTAGACATTAACTGATACAAGTTTGTTTGTTACTAAATATAGTGACTCAACTAATTTTGAGTAGATCTTGTGTTATCAATGTTAACAGGTGCATGGAAGAGAAAATGAAAAGGATTAAATAACACTTTAAGAACATCTGGATATGATATTTAACTTGTATTCCTCACAAAGTAGTCTGATTGCCTTTTATCTTCATTTCCAAGTTTCATTATGATCTTTTGGTATAAAAGTCATGTACAAGATTGCACAATTAAGTTTGCGAACTCATCCTAGAAAAAGTGCTACATATCTCATTGCTGAATATCACTATGGTCACCTTTGAAGTACTCCCCTTGGGAAGCTATGCACTGATGCCAGTGCCTAGTCCACCCTTCAAAGCAATTTTAGAACTCTTTCTGGAATGGCCATCAGACCTATTGTCGTATTACCCTTGATGTCCTGAATGTCATCAAAATGTTTTCCTTTCAATATTTCCTTTATTTTGGGGTAAAGAAAGAAGTCACTGGGGGCCAGATCAGGTGAGTAGGGAGGGTTTGCCAATAAAGCTATTTGTTTACTGGCTAAAAATTCCCTTACAGACAGTGGCGTGTGAGCTGGTGCATTGTCGTGATGCAAGAGCCATGAATTGTTGGCAAAAACCCTTTCATGCAGCCTTTTCAGCACTTCCAAATAGTAAACTTGGTTAACTGTTTGTCCAGTTGATACAAATTCATAATGAATCATCCCTCTGATATAAAAAAAAGGTTACCAACATCATTGCAACAAGTTCGCGAACTTAATTGTCAGACCTCGTATGCGCTTAATGTTTTTCTCACTTTAATGACTCATTTGGTGGTCGTTACTAATTTCACTTTAATGCTAGCATTCTATAATGTATGGTATTGTAATGTTTATATTATGTAACTGTAGGGGACTCTGCTGATGCCCCCCACTTTTCTCACCAAAGTATAGAAACCAAAACTGCTTCTTGCTCATTAAATGTACTTCCCTGCATTGTACACTACAATGCAAAGGAGGCTACTAGCATTTTCCCAGTGAGTTGCTCCCGCACATATGAGTTTGGGTTGCCTGAAGAGAATCAGGGCACTGAAATATGTTAGTTGTAGTCGACATTTAGTGTTTCTGCCAAGAAAATCAGAAACACATTAATCAGGATAAACATTGATACTTCTGTCTGCATTTCTTCTATAGCATTAGCTTTTAATGTCAATTAGTAAAGCAAGAAATACATGCTAAAAGGAGAGTAAAAGCACTGAGAAAACAGTTTGTTAAATACTAGCTAATAATTTAACCGGTCTCCAAAACATGACCTGTACAAGTTATCAGCAAAATTCGGATGAAATATAGATCTTTAAAATGGAGAAAATCTAAATTATTATGACTTCAAGAGCAACTCTTTCAGTGAAGTTATGAAAGCCCATGAGACTAATAAACCTCTCAAGACTCTCATGCCTTTACATGGTTCTACACGTTTTTCTGCCCTCTAGCAGGAGGTGAATCAACGTCTAGTCCCTTTCTTCTATTTCTTTAAATTCATTCGTTGGGTGCACTTCTATCACCTTCTTTGGTCCTAAGTAACATTTCAAAGCCAATAATCTCCACATTTATATTTCCCCTGTGCACCATCCCCTGGCAAATCATTGGACAACAAATAGATTCACATCAACTCATCTTGCGCTAAAAGATACCTCCTTTCCCCAACATTCATATATCTGCTGGTGCCATTTTTAGGCTAAAAGTCTTGGGATAACCTGTGATGATTCTCTTTTTCAAAACTCATATAAATATTCCTTACATAAAAAATATTCATGTCTTTTCCTTCTATATTCTAGTCACTGTTATTGCTAAGCCCGCATGAGGGACCCCTTACTTCTGTTTTCTCCTTATGCTGAAAGAAAACATCATTTTGAAAACAACAGTTACGGGACGTTTTCCAGAAACTGAAATTGTTTCCCAATGTTATTATGAGAAGTCCCCATTCAAATAATATCATACCATCTTACTTTCCCTACCTTATTTCAAAAGTTGATATTCAATAATCCTATCACTATGTGTTCCTGGAGTAATTTAAGAAAGAAAGTAGCACTGTGTGTAACTGACTTGTGAATATACATGTAGATCTTTTACTTATCCTTGCTCCATTTCATGTCGTTGGAGTTGGTCCCATTGCTCCAGCTTGTCAGCGTCATTTTGAATCTAGACTAATATCTCTATATTGAATCTATACTAAGCACTTAAGTGCTTATTTCATTGCTTACACCTTGGTAAAAGTTTATTGGGTAGTCACTGTTTTGTTTGTTGTTTAATTACTTTATTTCTGTCCACCCAGCCAGTTCGATTTTATTGACTTTTTTTCCAGCTGTTGACTTTTTATCCTTCCACCATTCCATTGTTCTTTCCCCCTAATTCTTGAAAATGAGGAAGCAGTTGATGTGCTTTTTACTCTTGTAGATTATTTTATTAGCACTATGTTAGCACAAGAATGTTTCCCCACAATGAGATATTTGCATTTTAATATTTTGATTTCTAAAATTTGAATGAAAAAATGTATCTCTTACTAAAAGGAATTTTAGGCAGTAGAAAGCAAGTGAGGAAATAATCTTTTGGCCAAAATATATAAGGGCCAAGATATTCTATGAAGCCTTTTGCTAAGCCTATTCCTAAAATGGCATTTGTTTAGTGTTTTGAGGGAAATTGGTTTGAAGGAGGGAAACAAATTAATAATTAAAATGCCTATGAATTATTGAACATATATTATGTGCCTGGAGTGTGCTTCCCATACTTTTTATATTCATTCCTCATATACTCAAAGATAGAAATTATCCTCATTTTACAGATGAGAAACTAAAGATGAGAGAAGTTAATTATTTTATCCAAGGTTACAGAGCCAGATGAGGTTGAGCAAGATTGACCAGGCTCCATGTTAACACTGGTTAACTATAGTGCTATCTAGTATTTTGATCTGTACCTACCAGAGAACTCTTATTTTCACTGGACAAAAGAAGGTGGAATCTTGCCCGGGTTCAGGGCAGGAGGAAATGGAGATTGATTAATCACTAACTATAAAGTTTCTTTTCTGGCTAAACACAGTTGTACTCATTTTCGAATCTTCCCTAACCTTAATCTAACCAATTTCTCTCCGTCCTTTACTGAGAAGTTCCAGGATTCACATATATGATTTTCAGCATACTTAGTGTTATTTTAGTTTTGGCTGATAACTTTCTTGTCCTGTAACCTTCCTTACCTGACTTCTTAAAAAGTCCCTCAAATATTCTACACTATTTATATTTCATATAATGGCATTACAAAAAGAATACTTTAGGCACAAGATACACTGCTTTAACTCATTTGCATGTTATACCTTTAAAAACACACATTTTATTTTGAAAAAATATTCTAAATTCTAAAATGTAGTGTTGCTGTCACTGTAACCCTGATTTTCTTTTATATTAACTTTTACCACCATCCTTATCTAATAGGAATGAAATCGTAAATATGCTTCAGTGAAATTCCCTGATGAAAAATAAGCTAGATAGTGCTTTGTTTTCAATATTATTCTATTTGCCACATTAAAAAAAATACAACACTTCATTAAACCTGGCATATTAAGAAAAAAGTCATATACATTAAAGATGAATTTATTCAATTTTATTATTGACATTTATTTAATATGTCAAATATAGTATCCCAAGTCTCATTAACAAACCATGATTTTAGCACTCTGGCTAAAAATGTAATACAACTTTCAGGACTATTAAATCTTCTGCATTTATTCTTGACCTGTTTACACAACATAGTGACCTATCATGAATTGCAATATCTGTTACAACTGACCTTTAGAATGAGCTAGTTTAAGGTTGCTTAGTGGTGAGAGAGGGGGTAAGAGTCCTTTATAATGACAGTCATTTCAACAAGGATGCTTTAAATACAATGCATGCAAAAAAATGAGTCCCACTGCTTTAGCAGAGTAGGTCATAGAATTTTAAAGAAGCAAAATGATAGAGTAGTAAAAGACCAAAGATATTACAGCATTGAATGAAAAATCCAGAAAGCAGCAGCAATGTGAACTGAGTTATAATAATAAAGGAGGCTTCAAAGCAAAAAGATAAAGGTGTGAAATGAAAATCTTGCTGGGTGTCGGAAAAGAAATCCTGCACATTACTTGTAAAGCTGCACTGGGCTAGTTTCGTTGCCAAATTAGCTGACAAATCTCTGTCATAATCATGCAATTTACACATTTGTACTAAATTTAGAATTAGTCTCACAGTTATGTACTTGTTGAATTTTTTTAGGTTAAGGAAATGTTTGCAATTGGCTTTTGAGGGTAATTAATTATTTTTGTCCTTTTTCTGGTAACTATTCCTAATAAGGATATCGTATAAGAATCTTGAAGAACAAAGATTATTCAGTTTTCTCTCTTGTAGGTATAGTACCCCTACAACTGATTATGTCTTTTATGCATTACAGAGGGATTCACTTAAAGAGGCCCCACTCACACTGCAGGCATCACATTTGTATATATCTTTCTGATAATTTTCCAACCTTGAGAGTGAAGTGTCTTTAGGAAAGAAAGCCTTTTTTCTCATTTTCATATGGGCACTCTAGGTATGAGCAGTGGCCCCATGCAGGTAGGGTCATAGTAATAATGTAAACAATAACTAAAAGGCAGTTCAGGGGAGTACAGGCTTTGTGGTCTCGTCACTAATCTGCTCTGTCCATTTCATCAGGCTACTTCACCGCTCTGCATTTCAGGTACCTCATCTGCAAAATGAGATCAATAACAGGACGTACTTCATTGGGTTGTAGTAAGAATTCAATAAGTTAATGAATATGAAATCTTCAAAAGTTTCTAGCTATCATTATTAACTAATTTATACCCACAAATTTTATTCACAATGTGACAGTGACTGTGCCAAGTGCTTTGTATGATATTTTCAAAATAACACCAAAAGGTAAAACAAAGAGAAGATCACATAAGTTAACTAATTTATCCAAGCTAAAAGACTGCTTGAGTACCATTTGGATTCCATAGCATTAGTCCTGAAATCATTGATTCATTGATTCATTGATTCATTCATTCATTCATTCATTCATTCCAGATATACTGATAGAAGGAATAGTGATGAGGATCATGGACCAGGTACTCGGCTAGTTACAATGCAAGGTGATAAGTGATTAATTAAAGATCTAGGAAAGTTGATGTGGAAGGAGGAATTTAGCCAGTATAGCAGGGGGAGATGAAAGGTCATAAAGGAGATAGTTTAGGATGATGTACGGTTGGAGGATTTCCAGAAAGCACAGAATCCAACATCTAGTTTCTGGATCACTGATGTCCATATTCCCCCTCCTTCCAAGTCCTCTGTTCCAGGCTGAGTGACTCATCTGTTTTGTGAGTGTTATGAACCTGAAGATAACCACAAGAGTGAATTAACAGGTCCCATCTATACTCTGTAAACGCTACTTCCTCCAAGCCACTGGGTAGGAAGATGTGAATGAATTACATAAACCTCCTCCACCTTTGATGGGTGAACTCAGAGGACATTAGAAATACTAATGTGTATCTGGAGAATGCTTCATTCTTTGTTGAGTACTTTGGCATTTATTATTTCATGTGATATTCCTTGCAATCATTTCCCATAAAATCTTTAAATGTTATTATCTGTATTTTACAGCTGAGGATATTACTGAGACTTAGTCAAGCTGAGAAATGTCAGAGACTGAATTTGAACCTAGGTTTTAGGACTCTAAATCTACCACACTCATTGCTTCTTCTCCATGAAATTTATAAAACCTGGATCAATGAAAAAATTGCTTCAGCAACAGTAGAATAGCAGCATATCCCATGTTTTTGAATTATTGAATTTTCAAAAGACCTTATTTTTAAAGAACAGTTTCAGGTTTACAACAAAATTGAGAGGAAGCTACAGAAATTTCCTATGTGACCTCTGCCTCCCTGCCACCTGCGTAGCCTAACTCTCACAACATCACTCATCAGAACAGCACATTATACCAAGATGAAACTACACTGACATGTCATCTTCACCCAAAGTCCGTAGTTTACCTTAGGGTTCACACTTGGTGTTGTACAGTCTTTGAGTTCGGACAAATATTCAATGACATGTATCCATCATTATTATATTGGACAGAATATTTTCAGTGCTCTAAAAATCCTCCGTACTCTGCCTATTCATCACCGCTGGCAACCACGGATTTTTTTTACTGCTGCCATAGTTCTGCCACTTCCTGATTGTCATATAGTTGAAATCATACAGTATGTAGCCTTTTCACATAGTAAAGTGCATTTAAGGTTCCTCCATGTCTTTTCATGCCTTGAGAGCGCATTTGTTTTTAGTGGTGAATAATATTTCACTTTCTGGATGTATCACTGTTTACTTAACCATTCACCTACTTAAGGACTTCTTGGTTGCCCCCAAATTTGGGAAATTATGAATAAAGCTGCTAGAAACATCTGTGTATAAGTGTTTGTATGGATATACATTTTCAACTTCTTTGTGTAAATACCAATGAATGCTATTGCTGGATCACATGGTAAAAGTTGGTTTAGTTTTCTAAGAAACTGCCAAACTGTCTTTGAAAGTGGCTGTACTAATTGCATTCTCACCAGTGATGTATGAGAGTTCCTATTGCTCCACATCCTCTCCAGCATTTGGTGTTGTCAGTGTTCCAAATTTCGGGCATTCTAATAGGCGAGTGATGATACCTCATTGCTGTTTTAATTTGCATTTCCTGATGACATATACGGAGGAATTATTGAATTTTAAACTCTTGAATTTAAATTGGCTATTTAACTTTTATGAAAATCTAGTTAACATTCTGTTCCTTTCTATTAAAATGACTATGCCAGAGTTTTGCCAACCTCAGTAATAGACCTGTTCAAAGAGGAAAAGGCTTGCAAGTCTCTAGTGCTCACTTGTTATATTTAATATAACGTTACTTAAATAAACAAATGTAAAACCAGATAAGAATTCCTTTTTCTTCTAGCTTTATACAACTTTTATGACTAAACCCCCCAAAAGATACAAATTAAATACAAATAAAACTTTAAAATCTAATAAAATTCAAGTTAAGAATATTAATTTAATGTGATAAATAGCAATATCTGCAGAACTTAGATCAGTTTCACTGGCTTTTAGAATAGAAAAAATGTATTTATACAGAGGGAGCCAAAAAATGTATACACATTAAAATTGTAATACTCAACACATACCGATAACAAAAGATGAATACAAGTCACGTTTGACATCTGCAATTAAGAGGTGCTCAAACTGGTTGCCATCAGCATCCAGACACCGCTGATTATGGCAAACTACTGCTTGAGCAACACTGACCAAAGTGTCCACTTGTACACATTTTTTTTTGGCACCCCCAGTATATTCTATACTGATATGTCTTATAAATCATCGTCATTATCAGTGTCAATGTTTTTTTTTTTACAATGAACCCATTTTAGTTAGTGATTCACCAAAATTTATTGCATCCCAAAAGTATACCAGTTACAAAGATAAAAAGCATGTAAAAATATTTTGCTGTCACAGAATTACTACTATAATTAGTGCTAAACCTCTTTCAAAATGGCACATACTCAGATAGGACTCAGGCAGCATATCTGCCCAAAAGTGAACATCTAACAAACTGCTACAGACAGACTCGTCTGTGTGCCCCATGCCTTTACCACTAGGAGCACTGTGTCAACTAAATCATCCACCACCATTTTCTTAGTAACTTGAACACTTCTGTTTTTATAGAGTCTTACAACTTCATCTGCTCTTCCATTGCATCTATTGTATAATTTACATGTGATTATATCTTCCTTGTTTTTTATATTAGCCCTAGACAAAGCAGTACATGGTTCTTCTTTACTATAGGATACTGATGATGTTAAATCAAAGTCTAACTTGGTTAAATAAAAAAATTAAATCTTAGTCTATTAAGATATCTTTCAAGTGCAAATTCTCACTGTAAAAAAATGTGTTTCTATAACGGATCAAAATAACTTATATGAGGAAAATAAGTGATTATTTTTGATATTTTTACATTGGGAAATCCAAACCTAACTGGCAAGCCAGATAACTAAAGCAAATGTGTTAATAATGAAGTACTTATTTTTTTAGATACTGCAGGCATTTATTTTGTCATGCATATAAAAATACAGAAGGCAACCTGAAATTATAGTTCAATGCTCAGTTACAAGTTGATAGAATAATCAAAATAAAAAGAGAAAATTATTAAAAACAAAACAAAACCTCTTACAGGTCTTTAAGATTGGTCCACAGATTTCTCATTAAATCATCTTTAGGAATAATAAATAAATTTTCGACTTTCACAGTAGAACAGTTTTTGCTCCTAAATTTGCTACATTCTTTAACTCCATCTAGGAACTAAAAGACAGTGAATTTTGTTTGCTCATTCCTCCCATTTTAACTTAGATGTCTTTTAGGAAGTTGGTAAAAGTTATCTCAGCTGAAAACCTCAAAGTGCATCAACTGGCAATTGTGTATGAAACTTTCAAACAATTTCTCATCTACTTTCTCTGTATTGTACATGTTAAGTAGGAAAAACATTTTCTTTGCCTTACAATTATGGCAAAATCCATTTGAAAATCCAATGGCAACAAAATTGAACATAACCAACATGTTCTGTTTCCATTGTCTTCAAAGTGTTTTGCAATCATCAATATTAATATTTAAATGAAGCAAACAGTAGAAAGTATTAAGATAGCTGAAGCTGAGTATAATTAGGTGCCAAGTATGAAGAAATATTTGTAAACAAAATGTTGCTAACAGCATAAAATAACAGACATTTTCAATAGGAGGATTTGGCACTGGCTAGTTCTCAGAAAACAACATAATGCCTATTTGTGTAATAAATAGAGGGTTGTAATAGCCAGGACTTCTTAATGGGGAACTAAAACACACGGCATAAATATTTTTGGAATGGATAATTTAGGAGTGGGGAAAAGTAGGATGAATCACAAAGCGGGGCGTAATTTCTTAGAATGTAACTTTGAGAAGTCCTATATTTGAATAAAAGGTCTGTCTGAAAAGTATCTGAACTCCCCATCACCATGGCATCAGGCAATTGTGACTATGGATGTGATTTATGTATAAAGTGGCTGAAAGGAACAGGACCAAGAAGGGTTGCCAGCTTTCTAGGTAGAATTGAATGAGGTAGTAAAAAGATATAGAAAGAAAACAATGTCAGGGAAATGGGTCTAGGCTTTGAAGATATATCCCAATATCATTTTGAAACAAAAATCAGTTATCTGATTATTTGTAATATTGTAGAAGGTGTGTTGGAAATAGAAATATGTAAATTTTTTTCTTTGCTTCTTTTAGCCTGATCAAAAGAAGAGGCTCTCACAGATATTTAGCCACTGTATTTATAGAAGCAACACAACCTCATACATAATACTCCAATTAAATATTTATAACACACACAAGTCAAAGAGTAGTGTGTTTATGGGATGGAGGAAGGTTTTTCTTTTTTTAGAGAATATAGTGAATTAAACCCCAGAGCCCTCCTCTGCGTTCTCTGCCTGTTGCTGCCTCGCTGCCCTCATTCTTTTCCTTCCCTTCCTCCATCTGAAGACTACTCTCTACTAAGGCTTTGTATGTGGTCTTATTCTCAACATTTAAATTTACCAGAGGAATATGAAGATAGCAGCACATTCCCAAATGTCTCATACTTATCTTCTTTCCTATTTCCCTTCAACTTGTAAGGTAAAAACTGCAGTCAGGTGACCAAGTACCTGAGGTCAAGTAACCTGGTTCTAATCTAGACACTCTCCCTGACAAACTAAGAGCTGTTAGAAAAGCTACCTTATTTCCATGAGCCTCATTTGCCCAGCATTTCACTGGTTGTGAAGAGAAACTAAGGCATTAAGGAAGCCAGTAACTCACAGGGAATGTTGAAGGACCAGCTTCTCCTCTCCCGTATGTTTAGCCTAAATTGCACCTCACATTATTCGCTGAAATAACCCTACATCTGCCACTTCTCAGTCTTCAATCAATGTGTTCTTTCAGCCCAGGGAGGAATTTCTTTTGAGTAAATCTTGCCACCTGTTCCAACCTACTGATGACAAACATTACCTCTTCTGGGATCCCCTTAAGTAGATTGAGCTCTTCCTGTTTGGATTTTTGAAAGTAGTTTGAGGGAATAATTCTAGGAGCACTAGTCACATCCTGTTATATGATGCTTCTCACTTCTTTTTTTCACTGAGTTTTATGATGAAAGTAATTGAGTAAAAGGAAAAGTTTAGTCTTTGTGCCTTTACACTTACATGTGCATGAGGCAGGAGTAATAAACTGAATAGGGAAGAGATGGAGAAGGAGAAGGCCGCAGATGAAACATTTGCCCTACGTGGCTCACGCCATCTCCTCAGCAGCCCTGATGACTCTGTGATGCCTCCTGCTGCCCTTCTGGGTGCACAACGGTAGCAAAAATCAGTTAGGGTACTTACACACAACACATATTCTTACACCCCCTGGAGACAGAATGACTCACAAATATGTCCATGTCCTAATCCCAGGAACTGTGAATATGTTCCTTTACATGACAGAAGGGACATTCATTTATGATTAAATTAAGGATGTTGAGATGGGAAGATTGTCCTTGATTAGCTGAGTAAATCCAATGTAATCACAGGATCCTTACGAGAGAGAGAGAGAGACGCCAGGAGATGTATGAATGAAGCAGAGGTTTTTGAAGATGGAAAAAAGGACCAAGATCCAAGGAAAGTAGGTATCTTCTAGATTCTGGAAAAGGCAAGGAAATGGGTTCTTCCTTGGAGTCTCCAGAAGGAATACAACTCGGCTGACATATTGATTTCAGCCCATATGATTCATTGCACAGTTGTGACCTTCAGAACTGCAGGATCATAAATTTGTGTCATTTTAAGGCACTAACTTTGTGGTAATTTTTTTTATGATAGCAATAGGAAATGCGTACAGACTCAATAAATTAGATTCTCTGGATGGGACCCAAGACTCTGCCTTTTAAACAACCTACACAGTTGACTCATACTCAACATCTACAAACATCTGTTTTAGGACTGAATTTCCTTTCCATCCAATGGAACTGAACCATCTAATATTCTAATCCCTAAATCCATTACAAGGCAAAGCTGAGACAACTTTTTTCACAAAATTCCTGAAGTATGAGTGCAAAAGTATTATAGGAAAGCAGAGTATACGTCTCTCACAGCCCTCTATTCCACTTAATGAGTAACAAAAGTATTTTAACAGTGACATCCTGTCATGGACTGAATCACCCCCCACACACACCCCACAAGGTCATATGTAAAAACGGTAACCCCAATTTAACTATATTTAGAGAGAGGACATTTAAAGAGGTAATTAACGTAAATTAGATAATAAGGATAGAGCCATAATCCACTATGATTAGTAGCTTTATAAGAAGAGGAAGACACACCAGGATTATCCGTGCACAGAGAACAGGCCGTGTGAGAAGACAACCAGAATTCTGACACCTGCAAGCCAAGGAGAGAGGCCTCGGAAGAAACCATCCCAGCCAACATCCTAATCTTAGACTTCCAACCTCCAGAACTGAGAGAAAATAAATTTCTGTTGTTTAAGCCATTCAGTCTTTGGAATTTTATCATAGCAGCCTTAGAAAACTGATACACATTCCTAACCTAAATTCCTATTGCTTCTGTTTCTCTAAACCAGTTATTCTAATAGTTGGGATTTCAATTACTACTATTTATCACTTATTATGTACTATGCAAAGGATTTGTAAATTTTCTCCTAAAAATTCTACAAAGGAGACATCATTTTCTCTGTTTTACAGATTAGAAAACTGTGACTCGGCGAGGTTAAACTTGGATACAGAATGTGCACTGACACACAAGGGAGCTAGGATGCAGACCCATTTTCAATGATTCCACTCAATTATATGACTTTCCTAGTAACTTCCCTTACTGACCCCCTGCTATGTTCCAGGGACTGTGAAACAGGTGGGATGATTATGTTTGGTCTCAGGAGTGTTATCTAAGCTAAGGAGGGCTAGGAGAAGATAAGGAGGAAATCTCGTGAGTAGATGAAGATACATGTGTAGTTCTTTATTATCATTCTAGATCAATTAAGCAACAGTCACATCATTACCTGGATGTAATGCCTATTTCCACCATAATAACATTTAAAACAAGGAACCAAAAAAACCTAATGTGTAACTTAACGTTTAATCTCAATTATTACTTGGGACATGCAGCCCTAGTGAGCATGGTCCTTATTTAGAATACTTTCAGAAAGTTAATGGAAGTGAAATGAAGATGAGAGTAAGCTTTAAATTTTAGTAATGTGTATGAACTTTAAACAGGGCTTGGCTGGTTTAAATGTCCCTCTGATAACTGCTGCTTGGAAGCAAGCTGATTTTAAAGGCAAACACACTAATTAGCTTTAACTCTCTTGGAATACATTCCACAACATCTATAGCCCTAGAGGCTATTTTTAAAGAAGAATTTGGCCAAGTTTTTGATAAAGCATTTGATTTGTCCAAAGGTTTGACTTCTGTCAATGAAAGCCAATCACCTTTGTTGGCTTAAAGGGATTAAACAATTCAAAAATAAATAAATAAAAAGTGCCATTGCAGAGAAATGGTGTGGTCCAGGAGATTGTTATGCAGAATATAGGACTCTAAATGTTAGGGGTTGCTTTCTAGTTTTGTCATTGACTAGATAATTTTTGCAAGTCATTTAATTTCTGCACATCTATTTTTTAATTCTCCAAACAGGGAAACATAATCCAGGAAGTCCATAAATTACTCAAAAGAATATTAATTTATCTCTGCTCTATTAATAGGGCTTGAAATATTGTTTCTCTCCTCTGAGACCATGATAATTATTATTGTATCCTGTTTATATACACCTGGTGTGTGTAGTGCTTTAAAAAAACAGACCTAGAATATAAGAAGTCACTTCAAGTCTTAAAATAAGAAAAGAGCAGTGAAAAGGATAATTCTGACCTCATGATTAATGATTTCATCATTAAAAAGTCAACTTTTGAAGATTTCTCTCAACGTCTCCAATCTTAACTTCAGATTATGAATCATAACCAATATTATAGAATGTTATTTTAAAATTCTAGGATGTATATTCCAGTTACTCTTAATATAGATCTGATCTATTTGGTATATCATTGTTCTCCTACCACCTTAGTGCCTAAAGAGCAAAAAAAATGACATGGTGTTTAATCATAATGAAAAAATTATGAAATTAATTTAAGATATTTTAAAAATGTAAATTCATTCTATTTTAATTTTTGACAACGGCAATGTTATTAAGTATATGAAGTCTTTAGGTTTCATTATAGCATAAATACTAACCAAGTTCCCAGTGTCTTATCTTAGTAAGTTCCTGAATGTTTCTGAATAGAACCAATAAAAAGCAAGTAATAGAAATGAATGGCCAAACTTTTTGATTCTTTCATCTGCCTATAAATCATTTTTATTAGGTTAATTCACCAACACCACAAACCTTAAATCCCTATAATTACACCTTTCCTCCAGGCAAGGTACTCTTTTCTCATGATCCCACTTTCTGCCTATGACAAAGTTCCTCAAAAACTTGGGTCCTTATTTCAGCTCTTTTATTTCCCTGTCTAGCATTATCTTCATCAGGTGTAACATTAATCAAATAATTTCTTTGTTCCAGATAACGTACACTGCTATCTGTTACAATCTCCCATAATAAAGCTTGTATTATCAAAACATTTATTTTCTCCACTAACATGTGGGTTTGGTTCACATTAAACATAAATTTCTGGTATTAAAGCTGATTAAGAGACAGATTTTTTTCTCCATAGGTTTCTTTTATAGGAAGGATGCTTCTAAACTGAATCTACATTGCTGAGGCTGCATACCTTGGTCATGAGATACCAATCTAGGGAGAGCACCCAAAGGGGTGTGCGGAAGACCTACAAAGGGAGAATATTCGTTGTGAGTGTGCATGTGTGTGAGTGTATGTGTGTGTGTGTGTGTGTGTGTGTGTGTGTGATACGATAATAACACTATCATAATGAGGTTAACATGTAAGTTTAGTCCTATAAGATGTATGGCCATGTACCAGAACATAAAATTAGAACAAGTCCAAAGACATGGGAAACCCTGCCTACCGTTAATCCTGTCAGCTCTATAATCTCAGTATTACTTCCTATCTAGCATCATCGAGGTTGTCCCCATGTTTCAAATGTCTTGATTATCCTCCGTCATGGCCCTGGATCCACCAGCACAAAAGCTGGGAAGGCTTCCATACAGTAAATAGGCAGCATGTCAGCCATGGTGCCTGTCCATCTTGCTCTTTGACAAGTGACACACGTCATCTTTCTGACACTACTATCAGCTTCATTTCCATATGCCATGCTTCACATGACATCTCAGGCAACATCATGTCTCGCTCCTTTCATAGAAAAGCCTTTTGCAGTTTTGTTCTGATAACTGAGCAAGGAGTGAAAAGAAAAGATTGCTAAAACAAATTGTTTTCAAATTTCCTTCCTTTATTATAACCTATACAAATATTCATGGTAAATTGGGTGTAATCAGTACATATAGTTCTCACTCTCTCCATAAAAGAAACCAACACAATTTTATACAGTGCTGGTAGCAATTTTGGTTTTGATTTGTGCAAAGTCGTAAGTTAGATGCATAAAGCAGACAGATGATGTCATAGCCCCCAATGTGAATAGTTATGTGTGCCTCATATCAAGCTCTGGGAATACAGCTAGGGATAACTTGACAATTCCTTTTTCCATTATTAAGTGATGTGAAGGTATTAATGTACAAAATACATACTTGTTGCAACATTTGCTAAGATAAAAACATGTCCAAAAAATTGCTTTGATTCAGTTATACATTTCCATAACTCTGAATGTACACCTGTTATGCCCAACTTTAGATGGCCACACTCCTATTTCTTTGGTCATATGACTCAAGTAATAATGAGTACAATATAAAAACTCTGACCACAACATCACAATGGCAGTAAAGATGATTAATATTGAACTTCAAATCCCATGACACTTCAGGATCAAAGGCTAAAAACAGAAACCAGTGAACCACTAATAATTAAGTATTCTCTTAGATATAGAGCAAATGTGAGCTTCTACTTTTCAGCACAGATTAGAATTAATTCTGGGAATTTACAAGAGCTTTTAAACAATAGTTAATATATAATTACTATGTGATCATTATCTGATAAGTATGCCCTCAAATTTCAATATTACTATCATGCATACAGTATAACCTTAAAACATAAAATAAACTATATCTGTTCTAAAAACTATTAGGTCATATAATAAATACCATTTCAGTTAAAAATCTACCCTCCAAATTGGAGAAGGAAGAAAGGAATTGCATAGTTATATATACAGGAAGTGGTAAACTAACCACTTAGTGGTCAATGAGGATGATCAAATTGTGTACGTCCTTGTGTTCAATACTTTGCAGTTTGCCAAACATGTATTATCCTATTTGCATTTTGCTTCATTTTCCTCATTTGTAAAGTAGGGCAATGGCTGTTTCTACCTCATGGTTGCTTTAAGGAAAATACATTCATAAGTGTATGCAAAGGGCTCAGAACAGTGTCAGGCACATAAAAAGCACCATATAACTGTCACCTATTATCTACAAATAAGAGTAATAGTGAGAATTGAGTAAATCCATATAAGGCACCTGATGCCTGTCACATAGTGAATGCTCAGTGTGAATGCTAATTACCTAAGAAGCAGGGAGAAGGTATTATTCCTCCCATTTTAAAGATGAAGAAACTGATCATTAGAAATTCAAGCAATGCCCCTAAAGGTCAAACGATTAGTATTACAAATACAAAAGTCAACATGTCACATTTTGCCTTTTGACATTTCTATGTTTCACTGTTAACACACCCCCACCCCGACCCCTCCATTTATCCATCGCATTTGTTCTGTGAATACTCAGTGTGACAGTTTATCTCAGTCAGGAAGGTGCTGCTGCTCTAAATGTGGCTCTGCACGCACATGAAAGTTATTGTTTCATTTTGGGTTTCTATGGAAATGAAAATTCAGTCTTTACTGCTAGGTTTGGAAATGTTATTCTAGGAGTTGATGTGGTTCTTCACAGAAATGGAGCTGGCCTGGCTTTGAGATCAGGAAGTTGTTATTTAACATAGTTTGGCTACCAGAAAGGATCTATTATTTCCTAGAAAATATGTACACTAATTCTTAACATAGCTTGGTCGGAGAAGAATATTTTTCTTCATACTTTATTTTTCTGTTGGGAGGGTACATAAAAAATTATTTGCTCGTGTCTTCTACTTCACCTGTCTATTAAACAGATACATTTAAAACAAATAAGGAAACAAACAAACAAACCCTCCCACATACTCCACAGCCCATTCATTACTCTGGGTTCCCAGAGAATACCAGGAGATGCACGATGTTCTATAGAGCACTGGAGTTCCTAAAATAATAGTCCGTTCATTTGGTCTCAACAGGGGAATATTATAATATCATCCTTGAGCTGTTGAAAAAGAAACCACCTACAACTAAACAAAACGTATTTTAGGCAAACATCTGCCAAAAGAGCAAATGAATTAGGAAGAGCACACAGGAAGACCTAATCTAGTCCTGCTGTGAAAATACACGTTGGAAAAAACACACCAATAAAACATGCTCTGGATACACTATCCGTCCTCAGAAGACTAATGCTAGTGCTCACTTTGTCTATTTCAAAGATCCCACAGAGCATCTGGCTCCTGAATCTTGGCCACTCTGGAACTGAAATCTCCAGGGATTTTAATTTCTGCATGTATTTTTAGGGAAGGAGAAGTACATTATGTCTGACACATTTGTTTTCTCTAGGCAAGGCTGATGCTAGTGAAGTAGGAAAATTCAATTCACGATGAAGGAATCTGGTCATAGGGCACTAACAGAATGTCATGTGTTCCAAACAACACTCCGGCAGAGCCTTGCTGCACAGACGGTATTTCTCTCTGACTCAGCAATTTGGGTTTTGGGCCTGGGTGAAAGATGAACTTTTAAGGGCTAATGAACTCAGTTACTATCCCCTCCTTTATGATATCTCTAATTTTGTTAGTAGCAGTCACTGAAGAGAGAGATAGATGTGCCTTTTTCATTGTGAAAAAACGAACAGCTACACTAAACCTCTGTTCACAGCATACAATCCCAAATGCTGTTCTTTTGAGCTTGCTTAGTTTATGAGAAAAGGCTCATTGTGTGAGCTTAAATCAAGATACACAAAATTGGACTCAGTTGTTATTTGGGAGACCAAGAGCACAACTAGCCTTAGGCAAACTTGGAGGAAGATGAAGCTTGAATTCCTCCGACAACCAACACTTCCCCTTCCTGTGCTTCTTACCACTTGCTGGTACGGTCTTGTTGGTATCTTGCTCTTTCCAGGGGCTCATGTGTTACATTAGAACTTTCTTATTTTGGAAGCCGCGTCTTAGGTTCTGGACATTTTTGGCTCCTTGCCTCTTATCCTGAGTCCTTGCCTCTGTTAGGGTTCAGTCTTTAACTGATATATCTCTCATCCTCCACAAATGTATTGCAGATTCTCTTCTGATGATGATGAATTAATTTTTTTTCCTAGACAATTTTTTTCTAAAATAAACCTGAAATTCAGAAACACTTGTCAGACATTTATACTTGTTGAATGACTCATTTGTCTCTCTATAAAAGAGAACTTTATCAATATGTTTAATCACACAAATAACATGTTCTAAAACTAGTATTTTTCTTCATTTTAATATTCTCTCAGAATGTCGATTGTGGGATAAATGTTTAATAATATCACTTCCAAGAATGTTTGCATGATCTTTCATATCAGAAAGCCATAATTCACTTTTCTATTATTTTCCCATAAATTTAAGCATTTCAAGATGTCAAGTTTGAAATAAATTTGTGGGACTATGGAGCCTTCTGTTCTGTATGAGAAGAATACAGAATCAACGGCAACTAAATTCCGTTAGGTAGTTGGATGGAAACGTTCAGATTTTGTATTAATGGTGCATTCTTCTTTTAAAAGCTGACTAATAAAATATTTTAAAATAAGTGCATTACTTAAGGGAATTGAAAGAAAGCCAATTAAACTCCAGGATTCGCATTTATGGAATTTTAGTCAAACTGGGTTTGGAGCTTTTCTTTTTTCCCTCTAAAATGATCAGGCAGATTTATAAAAACATACTAGCATCCCCAGGGCTATTTCTAATACTGAAATTATAAATTATAATTGTTTTGAGCAGAAAAGATGACTATATACTTCCTTTCATATTTGCAAGAATTGATCATTCAAGAAATACCACTATTTTTTGATACTATGCATTTTTGGTATTCCATGTAACTTTTTCCTCATTTCCTTGCAGCTGATCAATACTTTTGTTGTTGTTGTGGAATAAAAAAGTGTGCTTTACAAAAATTTAATGCTTATATCAAAAGTACAGGAGAATAATGCAATACATGGCATATTTAATCATGGGACTGTATCTGGCTAAATTAAGTACTTGCAAGATAAGTATATTAGTGATTTATTTTCTGCTACATTTTATTATGAACTATGCCTATTCTGTATTTTATCCAAATTCATATCAAGTATTCTGAGACTCTGAGAGCACAGAGGAAGAATTAAACGCCTGAATTTCTATAATTAATTATAGTGTGGCTGAAGATGTACCATAGAAATACCCACCCTGGAAGTTGAACAATTTTTAACCATTCATCTGTACATAAAATTATTTTCTGAAATTATTCTAAAAGGATCCTACACTGATTTCTGGACTTCAGGAGCATGTCACATAGGGTAGGTAAATTTGATAGGGAGAAAATACAAACAAAAGTGAGATGAGAACAAAGTGCTTGTGGAAAGGCAAGTCTAGATGTGGCTTCTCTGTGGATTTGCACAGAAAAAATGTTGGACGTGGAAGGGAACTTAGAGGTAGAAAAGAACAAATTCCTTTTAAGATCCTTTGCCAGAAAAGTTATAGTGTTGCAGTAGACTGTGAACGAACCCAGATAAAAATCCTCCCTAACTTTGAAATTCAAGGAAGCCACCACAGGAGAGTTACAGACAATCACAAAGGGATAAATAAAGATGTCTTGGGGACACATGGTAAAATAGAACTTCAACTCCCTCCCACCTACCTAAGTAATGGAAGTAATGTGTGGTTCCATATTTAAAGGTAAAGATGATTGTTTAACTGCCGGTATGTATAAGAATATCTAAGTGCATATAAAATACCCACAACCAACAAAGCAACAAACAGATTCATATGTCACTAGGGCAAGAAATCTTATTTGAAATACAATGTGAAACGTAGAACTATACTTTTTTATTTACTAAAAACATTTTATCTAGCAGGCAGTGTTTTTTGTCAAGATACATACTTCTCCTGTGGTTAATGTTTGTCAAATACCTTGTGCATTTTGGTAGAAAGGATTTATAAATTAAAACTAAATCAATGTGTGAATAAGTGATTTCCAAAAGAACACATTTCTGTTTAGTTTCGTTAAAAAAATAAAAATAAAGGTACTCTTGCTTTGGAGATTCAGTTTATGCAGATATATACTATTTTCCTAAAATTCATTGCCAGCACAAAACCGAGTTCTTTCTGAGCTGGGGAATGTAGTCTGGTGGTTCCCAAACCTGAGTGGTATCAGAAACCCAGTGGAATGGGAGGTGCTTTCAAAGTACATACATTTCCAGGCCTCACCCCTGACATGCTGAATTTGGATCTCTAGGAGATCCCAGACCCTGTTAGGTTTATAAAGTTCTCTGGGTGTTTATGTTCGGGTTTGGGACATACCTAACTTTGACCACCCAAATCATCCATGTTCAATATGCATAAGCTGGCATTAGAGCTTACTGCACAGAGAACTTTCATCTCCATAAACAATGATGGTGAGATAAGAATGTATAGATGGAACAACAAGTAAGTGATCAATAATTTGTACTATAAACTGTTGGCTGGCGAGTTCTTACCTTGGAGTTGCATCTATAGTTAACTGCTTCTACAGTCTCTTCCAAAACAAAACTAAATCAAAAGTAGATTCTTCTACAATGATACAGATATATTTTCCTGACCATTTTAGCTAGGAGGATAGTTCAGCTTGCAACACTGAGCATAGCTCTACTTTGGTTCTGGAACATTCCAGGCTTTCCTCCCAAAACTGTGCCCAGCTTTGTCCTGATTCACATTGAACAACACCCACTTAAATTTGAATCCATTTCATCCCATGCTCATTTGAGAAAGGATAACAAGAATCAAACATACATGAGCTATTAAATATTAATACAATATGGCAGCTATGTGTACCACATGTACTACTAAAGAAAACAAAAATGGAGTCTTTGTAGTAAGGTTTCTCATTGGCTGGCAGCCATATTATTTTTCCTTCAATTATTCATGTATTTGATGCTAGGACTACATAAACTGATACAAATTATATAGTGCTTGCTACATAATAAGCATTGAACATTTACCTCTATTATTAAGATATTGATGACAAATGATTTTCCAAATTAGAATAAATTCTTGAATATACAGACTTACAAACCCTACCCAGTCTTCTTTAATTGGAAACCCCAGGAGATTCCATGTATGCATTTTTTAAAAAAGCTCCCTAGTGATTTTGAGGTGTTTTGCTAAGTCTAGCCTTGCAAGGCTCTGCCAATTCTGCATCTATGAGAAAACAAACACATTTTGTTGCACTCTTTGTTTTTTTTGATGTGAACATAAAATTTAAATGAACACAATTTTCATAACCCTTTCATTTAAGTGTAGTATATAATCCCCCCTTATGATTTATCAATCAATAGCTCAGATATTCATTTCCAAATTATATCAGGGGTATTGCATTTCTTTTCTATGGGACACTTTTTCTTCTCTGAATACCTAATAACATTTCACTTTCTGAAGAATGCTTGACTCCAAAGGTTATTTTAAGAAAATTTAATGTTGCTTCATATGTGCCATCTCATGTCACCAATGATAGCTACAATCCATATTCTTTTTTTTGAAAATGCTTTCGATAATTTTGATATCATTAAAATCTTAGTTCTCCTAAATGTTGTTAGTTTTACAAGTTATATATTGTTTCATACCTTCATGAAACTTCATTTAGTCATCCACTCAGCACCTGTTCATTGAGTGCCTACCAGGCTCTGGGAAGCACCGGTGAGAAACAGACCTAGAGCCTGCCCTCATGGAGTTCATACTTTACCTACTAGGGTGCAGACCATAACAGAATAATTTTGAACAACTACAAATTGTGATAAGTGCTCTGAAGAAAAAACTTCCTGGAGTCATGAAACCACATAACAGGGTGAGCAGGCGGAGTCAGACGGACAGCAGGGAGGCCTCTGTGCAGTGAGCTCAGAAATGAGATGCAAGCATAAGAGTTAACTAGATGAAGAGGAGAGAAAATGCATCTAGCCCAAGGTCAGGCATAAAGGCCCTGAGAGATGTAAGAGAAGGTGGATGTGGCTGGAGGCCTAGAGAGGAGATTGAAGTAAGAAACATAAAACCAGGAGTGAGGTCTGGATAGGCTTGTCCTAAGCATAGTGGAAGCCCTGATAGGGTTGTAAGCAAAAGACTTACAGGATTAGATTGGCATTTGACTTCAATGGAGGAAGGGCTGAGGAAGAGCAAAGCAGAGGTCAATTAGGATGCATTTATGCAAAGCATTAGATTAATGGATAAAGCCTTATTACTTCAAAGGCTGCCTTTCACTGGTGATCTAGTATATAAAATTAAAATCTGGCATTTTCCATGCCAAAAAAGAATAATTAAAAAACAGAGAAGTTCAATTAAAGGAAGAAATTTAAAAGAATTACTTATATGCCATCTTTTTGTCAATAACTTTCATCAATTACTTTTAAATATACCAGGGGTGCCAAAATAATGTACACACATTTTAAGAGGTGTTATCTATGTATTATTTTTTGAAGCTGAATTTAATTATAGTAGCAATGTGTAGTATGATGTTTGCTGAAAATATGGCATTAATCAAATAAATGCTAGCATCACCATGAATAGGCAGGACAGTCAAAGAAAATGGCTGCAGCACAGTTGTCGTGCGAGGAGTGCAAGACCATTTTGAAGTGATATTTGAAATTCAAGAATGTTGTGGAAATTCAACAATGGAGGAGTGAGTATGCAACAGAACCTCCAACACACCTAACAATTTCATGCATTCATGATAAATTTGAGACGCATGGTACTGTGTGAAGAAATTGAAACAGCATATGCAGTGATACAAGTAGACACTTTGGTCAACGTTACTCAAGCAGTTAAGTAGTTCACCATAATCAGAAGTGTCTGGACGCTGATGGTAACTACTTTGAGCACCTCTTGTAATTGCAGAAGTCAAATGTGACTTGTATCTTTTGTTATCGGTATATGTTGAGTATTACAATTTTAATAGGTTTTTTCCTTTCTTAAAATATGTATACATTTTTTTGGCACCCTCTGTATTTTCCCTTTTGCATTCTAGCTTCTAATTCTTATTCCTTTTTTGGAACCTTTTATGTTTTGTTTTTCTTAATTAAGAAAGCAATATAGAGATCTATTCACAACTGTCGGTTTGTAGAAAATGTATCTTTGGATGTCTTTTACTAGGTTAAAGTTACTTTCAGTTTATCTCAATTAGATACATTTCTATTTGTATATCTTAAAAGGTAATTTCAAAAGTCTTCAATGAAAGGATTGTTGAATCTCAGTGATTCAAAAATAATCTTGATTTCAGCATTTGACAAAAGAGCAAAGAAAACCTAAAATATCAAGTTTCCTGGATGACATTTACATATCAAGCTTCCTTTTCTTGACTGTCGAAAAAATGTTACTTTATTACAAATTTGATTACATTTGATGTTGTTTTGAATGTCTGTGAAGAATGTGTTTCTGCTAATGCTGGCAAAAATACAAAAAACATGGAAGGGCCTCACCTCCTAGAATTACTGACAAATGCTGGACCAAATTACACCATCGCCATTCCTGAATCTTTTTAGAAAAAAGTATTTTCATGGCTCTATTTAATTTCATTTTCTTGTGCTTTCAGAGGAGAGATTTAAATCCCAGGCCATCATCTACATGGAATAAGTTGGCAGCAACATTACCTCAAGTAGGAAGGACAAGTGCAGATGGACGTTAAACCACTCTCTGGCTACTCCAGTCTTGCTGAACATTCAGCTTCTTCACTCACTCTTGGCCAACATTATATTTTGTCTTCTGATTTCTTCTGCCATTTCTGTTTTTTTTCTAAATATACTTCTGCCTGCCTGAAATGGTCTGCTGCTCTTCTACTCCTTTAAATGCCTTCTACATGCTAATCTCTGGCAAGAAAACTACTCTGCTAGTCCAAATCTATTTTGTTTCATGGCCTGCGCAATTCCCTTCAGGCTATATTCTTCTTTTCCTTATGTTTGGTTCACCTGTGGAACGGATGGGAGCGGTGTTGACTTTCTATAATGTGTTCAGGTCACCATCTGTCTTTGTAATTTTGGGCTTATTAAAATTTTCACAAGGCATGTCACATGACTTCAAAATAATAGTATAATGCCAGCTGGTTGGCAGGCATGGGTCTATGAGGCAGGCTTACTTTTAAAGGGTAGAATGGTTGCTCACTCTGCACTATGCTTTACTTATTTGCAGATGTAGCTTTTAATTGAGATGATCAATGCTCTGAAGTAAGGAACAATCAAATCCGTACATTCTTTTATGTACCCATTCATTTACTAACACATTTCTGTGTCCATTCAACAGTATTTATTCAGTATCCTTTGTATACTTAGTGCTGTGCTGGACCGTGGAAATCAAATGCTAAGCACATGAGATCAAGTCCCTGACCTCCTAGAAGTACTCTAGCGAGGTGTGGGGGCTGTGACAGACATCAATTAAACCTGATAAATGTATAATTACAAATTGAGGGAAGGGCTTGCAATGAACAGAATGTTATGGTTCCATAAATCCAGGTAACACGGACATTTAAAAATATAAGAAAAATGGGAGGGGAGACCAGAGAAGTGTAGGTATGTTTTAGCTAGAAGGGACAGCAGTGCAAAGGTTGTGTGGCACAGTATACGCCTCTTTCTAGGAACCAGAAGAAGGGCAATGCTGATGTGACTGAGGTCCAGTCAGAGGGACAATGTGTGTGCTAATCTCTAAACTGAGGTAGAACAGGGACAAGTAACAAGGCTCATTGGGTCTTTATCCTACTAAAATTCATCAAAAAATCACAGACGTGGTATAATCCATTTAGAATAAGAAATGGAGTGTTGCTTCGGCTCCTGCCTGAGATGTTTCAAAATCAGACTATGATGTTAGTAAGTCAATCACGTATGTAAGTTTGGTATTAAGTTTCCCTATTTTGAAAAGAGAAACTACTAAATTTCCCACATGGACAGGCTCTTCTGTTTCTAAAAATCAGAATGTGTAGGGACTCAGCTAGGGTCTTACTTTTTAATCATAGTCACAATAAATATGCACACACTAAACAATATCTCACAGATCTTACGACACATTAAGATAAGTGATTAGTTATTTTTTTATTTCCTTTTTAAAAATTCTCACGCATTTTAGCTTAACTGATGGACATATTTACTAGTGAGTATTGAAATAGATTAATACTTTAAGTGCCAAAAGGCAAAAACCCCAGCTTTGTATGTGACCTGTATTAATAGAGATCCTCTGACTTTTGAAGGTTTACCCACTGCGATCAAAGCCCTAGACATTCTTTAAGCATCCAGTTCACTCTGCTCAGCTTTTGAAACCCCTCTAGTCAATATGCTAAGCCATGCATTTCTGGGATCCAAAAGAGAGTCTGAGTCTATCTGTATTTCCGTATTCAAAGTAATCCAGGGAAAAAATTTTTACACGAACCAAGATATGTAGGACTATAAACAAATGAATTTTAATAACAATAGAGAAAAATAATCAGACATTTGGACAACCTGCCAAGACCCAAGTTCAGGAGGCTGAATTTTTACTCTTCTAGTTGACAACATAATTAATGCCTACAACTGCCACAGACACATACTCCCTGTGGTGTTTTAATCTTTTGTTATTATAGTCACAGTTTTTAAAACTATAACACAATACTAAATTATAAACTCATGTCCTGTTCAACTGTCAGTCAGGATCCTAGTTTCCTTTTGTAAAACAGTGCTGAATATTTACAGAAATATACATATTCAGGGGATAATAATCTCCAAAAGGAGAGCTATTAAGAATTCTCTTAAAATGAGGAGCAACATTAGCAAAAGAAGCAATTAGAATCACATCAAAGATGGATAACAAAGTCATTGTTTCACCAAGAATGGAATACTTGTCCTATGTTTTTACCTAATTATTAAAACAGATTTAAAACAAGCATCTAGAAAAACATTTTTTTAAATTTAAATCACAAAGATTTTTAGAATATAACTATCAGAAAATATTGAGGTCTCACCGAATATAAAATGCCAATGGCTAACTTTTCAGATCATTTGTGTGGGATAGGCAGCGTACTAAGATGGCCCCCAACATTTCCATCCTGTCGTATACACCTGCATAATCCCCTTCCCATTAATGTGGGCAGGACTGTAAATGTGGTGAAAAAGTCACTCCCCAGATTGGGTTCCATCATTCAGCCAAGGGGAGACTCACTCTCTTGATTATGTTATATCACTGCCTTAGCCAGCTGAAGAGATGTGCTTCTAGCCTCAAAGAAGAAAACCACCTTGAGGTGGAGAGGGACACTTGGCATGGAACAAGGGTTGAGTTCCTTGGATTTGGAAACACATCCTGACCGACAGCCAGCAAACTGAGAAAGCCTCTGTCTCTCAGCCCCATAACCACAAGGAACAAGACTCTTATCAACAACTGGTGAACTTGGAGGAGATCCCAAGCCTCAGATCAGACCAAAGCCCAGCCAACACCTGGCTTTCAGCCTGATGAGACCCTGAGCAGAGAACTCAGCTAACCTGAGCTTAGACTCTTGACCCATGGAAGCTATGAGATAATAAATGTGTGTTGTTTTAAGCCTCTACATTTATGGAATTCTGTTGTGTAGCAATCGATGCTAATGCATTCAGTATTCAGTATGAAATTTGCATTTTACTCTAAGGAATCAGTAAGACTAATTTTTCATAGCTCAAATAAAGATGGGTAGAAGATTCCTGATAATACAGATATTAAAACATACTATAAATACTATAAATAGTGCATGCATGGTGTGGAAGAAAGACCACTGAACTCATAGTACGTGAGACCTAGGACCAGCTTGGCCACCCACAGCTGTGTGATTTGGGGAGTCATGTTGTCTCTGACTCTTAGCTTCCTCAACAGTAAAGTGAAAGTCTGCATTTTAACAAGCTCTCCTGATGATTATCAGACTTGCTGAAGTTTGAGAAGCTCTATTTTATACATACAAGAAGTTTAGCCAGAGGGGAGCGGGGTTGGAGAGCTGGGTGAATAAAGTGAAAGATTAAGAAGTACAAATTGGTAGTTATGGGATAGTCAGGGGATGTAAAGTAAAGCATAGGGAATATAGTCAATAATATGGTAATAACTATATAAAGTGCTTGGTGGGTACTAATAAGGGAATTACTGCATAAATTATATAAATATCTAACCACTATGCTGTACACCTGAAACTAAACTACTATTGAATGTCAATTTAACTGAAAAAAAAAAAAGTTTTTTAATTAAAAAATAAGTTTACACTTTTTGTTCTTAATACTGTTCTATTGATGTGGATTCAGATTTTGTAGGGTCTGAAGTTTATACAGTTTAGGGGGTCTTCTGTGGGAGGTGGGGGATGCAAATTAGAAAATAGTTGCAGGATCTTGGGAAGGATTCTGCAAGTGAGGGCCCTGCGGCTAAAGCTTCACAAGTGTGAGAGAAAACCTGTTTCTGCCATCCACTGTTTTGTTTCCTTACTCACATCCATTTAATTCCAAGACCCTTGAAACAGCATCCCTCTATCTTCCTCTTTCCAGTTCAATCTCTTCTTCTCTACTGATTCTTCCCTATCAGTGCTGAAACAGCCACCTCTTTCACCCTTAAAACAAAGGTATGCTAAAACAAACAAAAATAAGCAAAAATTCCAACTCAAAAAATACTAATAAAAAAGCAATATCTCTCCTTCAAATCTACATTTCCTTCAATTTTCAGTTTTTTCTACTTCTTAATTGCTAAATTTCTTCCACGTGTTGTCTAAACTTACAATTTCTTTTTTCTCACTTCCAATTTATTTCTCAATCTATTGTAAAATGACTAAAACTGCTCTCGCAAGAGAAATAAATGATCTCCTTACTGCTAAATCTGTCCTAATCTTGCCTGAATCTTTTAATAGCATTTGACACTTCCCCTCCCCCCACACACTTTTTTTAAAGAAAATTTTAAAACACAGTGAGAGGTTTAAAGTGTACAATGATTACACTTATGCCCACCACTTAGATTCTTCAATAATCCTTAACATTTTGCCATTTATTTGCTGTATATGTGGGTATTTTGCTTAACAATTGCGCAGGTCAATTGTAGATATCATGACATGCAGACACCTTTAAATACTTCAGTTTGCATATTCTAAAAATAATAGCACTTTCTGATAACACCAAGTACCATTATTATGACTAAGAAAATTGACAATGATTTGTTAATATTATTTACTACCCAGTACATATTCATATTCCCTAATTGTCCCTAAAATGTCTTTTAGTGGTTTTACTCATTGTAAAAGCTCATACTTAGGTATCATGCATTGCATTGGATTGTTATGTTCTCTAAACTGTTTAAATCTTGAATGGTCATTTCATTTTTTGCCCATGATCACATTAACCTTTTGAAGAGTCTAGGTCAGTTGTCTTTAGAATTGCTCACATTCTAGTTTAGCTGATAATTTCATTGTGTTTTCATACATTATTCGTCCATCTCCAATATTTTCTGCAGCCTAGAGGGTGAGGCTATAGTCATAATGTGATACTGTTTAAACATTTTTTGGAGATGATTTTGCCATAGGTGATACAGATTAGTTCATATTACATCCCTGAAGGAGCACCTCAATGTCAGATGGCCCTTACTACTATGATTTGAAGTTTGATCATTTGTTGATGGTGATAGCTGGCAGGTTTTTCTTTCTAAAGATATTTTTTCCCTCTTTGCAGTTAGTAATCAACTAGTGGGGTGATATTTTGGCATATGCAAATAATCTTTCACCTTGTATTAGCATCCATTATTGAGCCCTTTTCTGAATCAATATTTCACTGGGTGGCAGACCGGCCCCTCATTTCTTCTTGAAACGTTTTCTACCCTTGGTATCAGTGAGATCACAAGATACTCATTTTCAGTTCACTTTCCCCTTCCATTCCAAGCTCCCCTTCCCAAGCTCCTTTGCTTCGATTCCTCCTTAAATGTTGGTATTCCTCAGAGTTCTTTCTATAAGTTGGACCAATTTGACACAATTATGGTTGTACTTATTAATTTCTTGAGAAAGGGAAATCTAGAAAGTGCATTCTATAATGTTATGAGGAATCAGAATAAACGGTTCTTTTTTTAAAATTAAATTTATTGGGGTGACAACTGTTAGAAAAATTACATAGATGAATAAATGGTTCTTATTGTGCCTCTTTAAAGTTTATTTTAGTGTGGAGGGCAAGAAGCAAGTAGTCTCCAAAAATTACCAGCCATAGAATTAATATTTTGGAATATTACAAGTCTACATATTCAAATATATTGATTTTTAAGTATTGCTTTTACTAACATGAAGAATTTTAAACATCATTTAACTTTTGAATCAATACAGTCTCACTAGCAGAGCAGGAACTCTCTGTCATACAGCCATACACAGAGCACCCAGCGTTGGCCCAGCCAGCTCTCTAATGTGTCTGAATGCCGTGTGGAAGTCCCCCTAGAGGGGTTACTTCCTATTTTCTTTGTTCTATGAGTTCAAAAATATATATCAAAGAGTCATACAGCAGTTTACTGGACTATAATTGAATTTTATAAAAAGATTAAAACTCATAGCCAAACTAATAGCCATATCAACAACAAAACTTAGGGACGACCTATAGCTGTTAAATTCAATAAAAACTTGGCAGGAAGTGTGATTATTCCTTTTTTTTTTTCTTTTTAATTTTTAAATTCTCACTTTCAGTTCCCAAAACTCACTCCATAAATAATAATCAATTGTCTCGCCTGTTTTCATTAAATTATACATGCTCATTTTAATTAGTGCTTATTCAAAATTCAATTTTCCTTAATTTGAGGGAGTAATAACTAAGATAGAACTATATTTTACACAGAATTTGGATAACTGCAGAGCTTAAACAGACAGGTCACCCCACCCAGCTTCAAAATTATTCAAGAATAATCACCTTTTCAATGATGCTTTTAAGGTATGTAAGTCCCCACTATGTATTTCATAATCAAAAGTAGATTAAAGTATATTTTATAGTGATCACATTATCTAAAATATTTGACTATCTACTGCTGTTTCTTAAATTTCAGGATAAATGGGGGTGGTGTTAATGTTCATTGTTATAAATGAATACAATTATAGTTAACTATTTCATAGCTCAATTAATTCAATAACCCTTGTCTGAGAAGAATAATCATGAGTACAAAAAAATACCAATGAGACATTTAAAATATTACCACTTAGAATATACAGATCCATCAGAAGATTAACTGGGATAAGTGGTTTCTAGGAATATTTTGAACAATATGATCCTTAATTAAAATAAAGCTCCATGAAAGATAATGAATATTGCTTAAAATGAGAATAATATAGAATATACTCATTCCATTAGCCTGTGTTCTTAGTAGCCTAGTATTTATATTTGTTGTGATTACAAAGCAATTACCTAAAACTCATTTTATGGGGCCCTCCTTCACATCATAAACCATCATAAGTTTATTTTTAAAGAGTAAAATCAATCTACTCATTGGGTACGTTAGAGGGTATATTAGTTTGCTAGGGCTTCCATAACATAATACCAAAAACCGGGTCACTTAGAACAGCAGAAACTTAGTGTCTCACAGTCTGGAGGTCAGAAGTCTAAAGTCAAGGTGTCAGCAGGGCCATGTTCCCTCTGAAGGCACTGGGGAAGGATCTGTTCTAGATCTTTCTAGTTTCTGGTAATTACTGGGCTTGTGGCAACTTCACTCCAGCATTCTCATGGCATTCTCCCTGTGTGCATGTGGCTATACCAAATCTTCCCTTTTTATTAGGATAGCAGCCATACCTGCTTAGGGCCCACCCTACTCCAAAGAGTCAAAGGTTTGGTGCATCTGTAGTTGCTAGGCGGTTTAAAAGCAGAAATTGTACTTGGCTGTAGATTCCCAGGAAATGTGCCTGGACAAGGCCTAAAGCTCTAAGAACATATACTAAGGTGTGAATTAGCCCATAGGGCACACCTGCCAAAACTGGAACCCTGACAGACGGATTAAGTTAACCTACAAAACAAATGTGAAAGACTAGCTGAAATCAATCTGACAATTTAGAGTGAAAAGGAAGGGACTTGTTCTGTAAAATATTAAGACATATAAAGCTAAAATCATTAAAACACCATAATATTATACAAAAATCAACAATAATGGAACAGAATTTATATTTCTTTAACATACACTAGTATATAAGAACTCAATATAAAAGAAGGCACAGATCACAAAACAAGGATTCGGTAAATCATGTTTGACATACAATGGGTCAAAAACCATTACTATATTTTAAAAATCAATTTTGTGGACCACAGTAAGTTTTCTTTTAAAGTTGAAATAGAATGAAACGAAATGGGATAAGTTGGAATGGGGTGGGATGGGATGGGATGGAATAGAATAGATCAGAATTCATCACGAATATCATGGATAAAATTTATTTTTGACACTTTCATTTCAGTTATAGGTATCTGTGTAAGTGTATGTGTGTGTGTGTGTGTGTGTGAGTGTCATCTGTTTTCTAGATTGTGATGTAAAATGTAATTTTTAATGTGGCTTATGATAAAAAATATTAAATGTCTCTTCAATATATGATTTTGGTTAATTATTTGGGAAAATATCCATTTGTATCCTTATTTTCTAAAACATAACAATACAGAATATATATGGATTAAAGAGTTTTTAAAAAATCACTACAATAAATGTTGGTGGACATACGGTATATATGATCTCTGAGAAAAAACTTTAGAAGGATAAAAGTTAAGGAAGAAATTACAAATAAAAAGTACTTTGTGTTTGAATTCATAGACACAAAAAATGTGTAGTACAGGAAGTAATCATAAGTGAAAGGAAAAACTGGGAAAAATCATTGTAACAACAACAAAAATGGGAAAAAAAATCCCCCAAAGGAAAATATCCTTAATGGAAAAAGAAGACTTAGAAATCAATTAAGAAAGCACTGATTGTCTAGCAAGTACGTAATTTATATAAAAGAGACATATAACTAAGAAATGTTTACTTTCACTTAAACAAATAAATAAAAAATTAAACAATAGGAAATATTCTCTTCCTTATCAAATTTTACAAAAACTACTGAAAAAATATAAAAATATCTGAAGCAGCATAATTTGATACACACACTATTTTAACTCCAGTTTGGCAATATATCAAGAATCTTAACTTGTTATTTATCTTCAACCAGATAATTCCATTTTATGAAGTTTCTCCCAGCAAAAAAGTTTGAAATATGCATCATGGTTCAGGTATTCATGTTACCATTACTTGCATTGGTGCTAATTATATGCTGCATGTGCCAAAAAGTGGGGCAACCTGCAGTAGATGCATGGTTTCATTTGAACACATTTTAATGGAATAGAAAAAAATGGTTTTGTATATGTGAGTAAATCTGAATCAAAACTTTATATTAGGAAAAAATGATTAAAAGGAAAATTACACTACCATTAGTGATTTTCTCTGGGGTGGGAGACTGTATATTTTTAATTTTCTTCTTTATGTTTCTCTATTTGTCCATATGTTAGATAGGTACATTTTTTTCCACCCCTTTCCATGCTGCTTTAGTGCTGGGTCTCTAAGGATTTCTCTAAATGAGAAATGCCTGAAGGTGTTGTAATCTGTTCTTTCAAGCACAATTAAATGTTCCTCTAGTCACTTTCTATTTTGTTTTTTGATATTTTTTTTTCTTTTTTTCATTAATATAAACCTTGGATAGAGTATTTGCTTCAATATTTTAATTTATTACCTGTCTCACTTGTTAAGAACCAGAACTTGAAGGAGGTAACACAGACCCACTAATATAACAGCCTCTTAAAAAGCCTGAATTAATGACATAATGCCATAATAAATAACAGCTTGCTAAGTAAATTTAAAGTCATCCCTCCTGTGTTAGGATAAAGCATTTTCATTACTTTTTACTGTATCTGAATGTGGCAGACACTGTGATGACCTAGTCAAATATCCCCTTAGGAAGGGACTTGCTGCCTTAGCAGGGATGGTGGGAGCTGCCTTGGCCAAGGTCACGCCCCTTCCTGGGCGTGGCCCACATGCGCTGACTGACCCAGGTGAACGTATAAAGACCTCACACTCTCAGCCAGATTTAGGAGGATGCTTAAGGACCATTCTAGGTCCATAGCATCCCGTGGGGTTTGGCCTGCCCTGCAGTTTGACCTTTCCTGCTGAGGAGTTTTTCTTTCTTCCCTTTCAGTCCATAAGTGTTGACCTCAAGGGCATATATTAATAACATCCTACAAGGTAAACTCTATCTATCTCAGAATCAGAACCCAATAGTGGACAAAGAATTATTACTCTGGATACAGGTGGGCTAGGGGCATCTTGGATATATTTTGAATTTCATTATAGCACAAAAATTAATGAATAAAGTGTAGAATTAGAGGTATAGATACATTAATGGAAAAGTGCTCAAAACCAAATTTACCTTAAAACATCATAGAATTTGCCTTGGGCCATTAGTCATTAATGATTATCAGTTTATAATTTTCTAAAACACCATAATTGGTATTTGTGAGAATCTGACTACAATGTATTTTGCAATATTTTAGTGATATATATATATATATATATATATATATATATATATATATATATGATATATCTATACTAGTATCAGACTTTGGAGCACTGTTAATGAGCTACTTGACACACTGAATGTAGTGATTTGCTGCCTGGCCATGACCATAGTGAAGTAGTTGATTCTGACCCCTGCTTCTCCCTGTTCTCTTCCAAGTATGGCAAACAACCACGTAAGCTTTGCAAAATGAACTCTGATTTGGACACATTTCACAGTGGTTCCGATGATGCTGAATCAGAAAGCAGCTCTTAAAACCCGCTTACCCAACCAGTTAGTCTGAACCGAAGCTCTCTGCTGCCCTCTGTAGATAACTAACAATGAAAATGGAAAGTCCTTAATTAGCAAATATTGCTTTCTTCAAGTCACAGTATTTTTGTTCTGTGAACTTAATAGAGTAATAGACTAAACAGAAGATATTTGAATTAAAGGAAAATTAAGATATGTCTTTCCTGTAATCTCTTTTGTACTATATCATGTACTTCTGCATTTGCTTTCTAAAAAATAATTACCCCAAATTAAAACTACATATTTGAAAACACTGTGGTAAGACAAAATGAAACACACACACACACACACACACACACACACACACACCCACCCACCCACATGCACGCATACACTAAGAACTACTAATTTTTCATTTTTTGATTTTTCATCATTATATGTATTAGCCACATTTAAAGTCATACAAATTATAGTAGAAAATGTCTTTTGATTAAAAACATAAATGACATGCTTTATTTTGCACACTTCACATTTTAGAGTAGTTTTGTTCACAGAAAAATTGAGTAGAAGGTACAGCTATTTCCCACATGTCCCCCACCCGAAACAGTTTCTATGTTCACATAATTGTTTTCCTTGTTTTTTGTTTGATGCTCATTGTTGTTTCCCTTTTTCTGGGGGGGAGGCATTTTTTTGTAAGAAAAGAATCACTATTTCAATCATTTTCAATTCAAGTTAAAACTATGTATTTTGCTGAGCATTTTCTATGTCCTCGGCAAAGGACTAGGCACTATGCAAGGGATATCAAAATGGTGATAATGATAGTAAACAGCTGAGTGCATACTGTATGCAAGACACTAGCTCGTGCTTTTCATATGCTAACCACTTCATCTTGGCAAATATTACAAGGTCTCTGATATAGTAGAGCTTATCATTTTGTTGAGAATAGCATTACCTGAGGTTCCATAATTATCTCTTTAACACAAATCGCCTATCTTAAGGCATGAGAAAGATCAGCTATATTTTGTATTATATATATTTTGTATGTATAACAATTACTGTTATTTCAGTGAACACGTTTTCTGTATTGTAAGCTCCTAGGCACGTTTTCTGTACTGTAAGCTCATCTTTGACTTCCTGTTGTTCAGGAAGTGTGTTTAAGAATTCTTCCCAAGAGATAATCAACTGCTGAATGTAGCTTCTCTCTCTAAATCTGAGCCAGCCTTCTAATCACTTCTTAGAAGTGATGGCTGTTTCCTTGTGAAAATAAGATCCTAAAAGTCCTACGTTATTGGGCTTGATTGTTTACAATTAATTTCTCTCTCATTTGTGTACTTGTATCTCTGTACTAGTTAGAAGGAAGCTTACTTGACTTCTTATGAGCTGAACTAATACTGAGATTACGGCACATAATACTAAGGGAATCATTATCAGTTAGTGAAAATAGCACACACTTTCAAGCACTGATGACACGGAATTAAGGTCTACGAAAATGTGGGGTATAACAGAAGTACAATAGATATTCAGAGTAACTGTATCCAGATGAAAGATTGGAAAATATATTTAGATAAATGTAAAAATATTAAGAATCACTTTTATAAAGCAGGCTTGGTATAATCAAAGGTATAAAATCCAAAATTTTTATAACACATGGCAACTAAAAGCACTGACATGGCTCTCTGAAAATCATTTTTAAAATAATGTAGAAAAGGTTATCCACAAATTACATTCGACACAAGACAAAACATCACTTTTTTTTTTTCTTATAGACAAACCCAGGATCCCCACATAGGAGAGAAATCTTTTTCTGAAAGTTAAATAACTATGAAATTATGAACTAAACAGTATGTGAGCAAAGAGTATTCTGGGGGAGGAAAAGTGCAAAGGTCCTGAGGGAGAGGCATCTGTCTTGCTGTGATAAGAGGAAGGAGGCCAGTGTGACTGGGCGAGTGAGAGAGGGCAGAGTCCTAGGAGATGACGTCAGAGGGTAAAGGATGAGAGGGTTGAGAAAGGATGGGGGCAAGTGGACTGAGATCGCGTGGGGCCTTGGAGCTGGTTGCAAGGATCTCTGCTTTTAGACTCAGGAGGATGAGAAGCCAATGGAGGATTTGAGTGAAGGAATAATATGATCGGATAGCTTTTTATAAAGTCCCGCTTTGACGGCTGTGTTGAGAATAAATTGCAAGCAGTAATAAGAACAGGGAGAACAGATACTGTGTTTCCCCGAAAATAAGCCCTAACTGGAAAATAAGCCCTAGCATGATTTTTCAGGATGACATCTCCTGAACACAAGCCCTAAGGCGTCTTTTGGAGCAAAAATTAATATAAGACCCAGTCTTATGTTCGGGGAAACACGGTAGCACAGTGTAGCTGTGATTTTCTAGGTAAACGTGATGAAGGCCTTGCTTCGTGATTTTATTCTGACATTGATAGTGGCCAATGGAAGGTTTTAGTTAGCTTTTTTCCCTGAGAGAATGCTTATATTAATAATTTTCAAATTTATACAGTTAAATTATTTGAATAGATAATACACCCATGTTTGAAAATGTTTTAAATAATAAAAGGCTTCCTTCTTCTCCTTGACCCAATGAGACAAGTTCACACTATCTCCATCCAAACCTACCCCACGTAGTCACTTTGATTTCTCATGGATTCTTTCAGAGTGCCTTTCGGCAATCACTAGCAAATAAAAATGGATACTGTCCCACCCCACCCACTTGTACACGAAAGGCAGAACACTATGGGCACTGCTCTATCTTTGCTTCTTTTTCCACATAATGCTATTATCCTGAAGGTTTTTACCTACTACTCGGAAACAGTTCTGATACTTTTTAATAGTTTCATGATACTCTATTTTATTAATGTATGATAGTTTAGTTCTCTATTAAGGGGCATTTAGGTCGTTTTCGCATCAATATTGCAATGTATATCCTTGTATATGCATGAAAGTAGATTAAAATTTTGTTTTTAAAAATATTTAAAAATAATATGCCACTAGAAGTTTCAAATATATACATGTGATAGATTCTGAGATGCTCAGCCCGACCCCATTTTCAGGATGGACATACCCATTTCCTAGGTGCTGGGATGTGGATGCTTAATGGAACAGTTGTTGAGTCCCTCACTAGGAATTGCCTCTGGCCCCTTTCCTGGGTTGCAGCCTGTGACCAAAGACAGCCTGTGACCAAAGAGGGCTGCACTGACCCAGCCTTCTTACCTCACTTTACGGAGCTCCGAAGGTCCATCTGCTCTGCACAGCACGCTGTAGGCTCCACTCAGGTCTCAGTTACTGCCCCTGCGGGTCGCTTCTCCGCCATCTAATTCTGCCACCCTCATGTCCTTACAGGTATTTCCCAAGGACATTCCCAATATATGTTCTGCACGTAATTTTATGTCTCACAATATGTTTTCAGAGAACTCGGTTTAAGACAAGGCATTCAAACTTGATTAAGTCTGCGTTTGTAGGTCTCAGATTAGCCTATCACTGTGTTGATGATTTAGTTAGTTAACATTTAAAATACTGTGGTAATATTTTTATCTTTCACACCATTTTTTGGTCTGAAAATGTATTTTTCCTTCAGTTTTTTTTATTTACTGAGGTATAATTTACATATAGTAAAATTCATAGTTTTTAGGTAAATAATTCTATGTATGTTGATGAACATGCAGTTATGTATTGTAATCACCACAGTCAAAATATAGAACAGTTCCATCATCTGAAAAAATTTTCTTGAGCCCTTTGTTGAAGCATCTCTTTAAATATACTGACAATTTTTTAAAAATTTGTTTGTTTTCTTATTACTGAAATTAGAGATATTTTAAACATTCTGGGTATAAGAATATTTATCAGTTATTTTAAATATTCTGGGTCCTTTATCAGATACACAGAGGGTGCCCAATAACAAAAGATGAATACAAGTCATGTGTATACATATTTTTGGCACCCCTGGTATTTGTTACAAATATTTTCTCCCAGTCTGAAGCTTGACTTTGTATTTTCCTAAAATAGTTCTTTTGAAGAGCTTTCATGTAATTTTGAAAAACTAAAATACCTGATTCATTTTTGCACTATTTTCAGTATATAGTAGTAATCTGTTATTACAGGGTAATAGGTAATAAAAATGTACATAAATGCAGTAATTTTTAGCATATGTATGAGAAAAGCAGAAGGGAGGCTGACCTCTACTGGAGGTCAGCTATTGGAAAAATTCCTTGTAAAGGAGACATAAAATATAATAAGTTCTTCATAGTATTTGCAAACTTGAATGCAACTTCAAGTTTATGGGACACTTATGGATATTTTGGTTATAGCAAAATTTAAGGTATTCTCTTTGTTATATATTCCCAGATAATTTTTTCCTTTCCTTTTGGTCTTTAAGGAAATAAAAATTGAGGACTGGTCTGACTTAAGATGGAGAAATAAAGGTGCAACTCAGAATATCTTTTCTCCAAAACATAACAAAATGAACAAAAAGGAGGAAAGTATGGTAACAAAATTAATAGTATCAGTTCACTAAGGGAACAGTCATAACCAAATGACAAAACTAATGGCCTAGACACTGAGGAAGGGAGGTGATTCTGGAGAGAACTGCAATACAGCCAACTTCCTAACCTCATTTTTAATCCTAAATTTGGAGAAAAGTAGATATTATTCTCTGTTACCTTTTCAGAGTACGGAATTTTAGAAACCGATGCTGGGGAGAAATGGTTAAATTATGAATAATGGGTCTGACATTTTCAGAAACAGTAAGGTTGAAAGGAAAAACAAACCAAGGTTCAGTGGTTTCTTTTTAGGGGAATGGGATACACATACACAGTTGAATAGAATAAACCTTGATAAAGGACTTTTATTTTTTAAAAAGCAAAAATAAAACTTCTTTATTATGGGACATTTTTCAACATATTCAAAGGGAGAGAATAGTATAGTGAAGTATCATGCACCCATCACCCATACTTAATGATCAACAACGGTTGTCAATATCGTTCCTACAAGACTGTCACCCATTCCATCTTTCTTTATATTTGGAGCTTGTGGAGGGTAGTTTCCAGATCAATCATTTTTGTACCAACAACATAATTATTATATAGCAGGTATTCAATGGTGTTTGCTAAATGAGTCAATTAATCAATGAATGAATCAGTCTCCATTTAGACACACCACAAGTCTGCCTTTAACAAGAGATGAATATTATATATGATGACTGTGATAATAGGTAAATGCGAGCAAAAGACCACATTTCATTGAAACATGCTCAAGGGCAGGCATTTTGAAGATAATCAGGATAACATTATGGGTTCTTCTTAAATGAGAAAGAGAACCCTGCTATTGGAAACCTTTCTAAGCCAATAAGGACTGAGAAACACTACTGGAGGCTAAAAGGTGACAAAATTAAAATGATCACGCCTGAATTCACAGTGACAACTAACTGCTGAGACATAAGCTGGTACCTTAAAACAAAGTACATGTACTACCTAAATAATGCTTTTTTATAGAAATGTCAGGTCTAAATTGTTGTAATATTATCTCTTTTTTTATCATGAATTTTCTTGTCTTAAAAAACCAACAATATTTACCAGAGGGTAAGGGGGGTGGGGGGTGGGAGATGAGGGTAAGGGGGATCAAATATATGGTGATGGAAGGAGAACTGACTCTGGGTGGTGAACACACAATGGGATTTATAGATGATGTAATACAGAATCGTACACCTGAAATCTATGTAATTTTACTAACAATTGTCACCCCAATAAATTTAAAAAATAAATAAAAAAACCCACAACAATATTAAGTGTATATATATATATATATATATATATATATATATATATATATATACACATATATATACACACACACACATATATATATATATATATATATATATATATATATATATAGCTACACACACAAACACATAGTATATACATACAGTATGAACATACAAAGCCAAACATAAACATACAGGATTACATCATTTTGCCATTTATTTCCCAAATATTTCAGAGGTCAGCTCTATTTGGGACCGAATACATAACCCCCAATATAGTTTTGGAAAATATGAATATATGACACCAGAATCTCTAATATGTCAACTGATATGTGATTATCTAGATAATCTAGTAAATCATCTAGATATTTAGTTCACTCCATATTAAACACCTAAATATTTTGAAATACGATGTTCTTAAGAATACTCTTACCATTATATTAAAAGGACTGAGACCATATTTGCTCTAAAGAAGCAGTAATTCCTCCCAAGACAAATGTTAATAGTTGGAAGCGATTACAATTAGAATGGAATTTAAGTATTCAGAGGAGACTCTTAAGCGTTTACTTATGGGAAATTGGTGGCATAAATGAGAGTAAGATATGGGCCATCAGTGCAGGAGGTATTTTAAAAGAGCTGATCTGATCTGCCCTCTTTGATTTTCAACCTAATAAATAAAACATTGTAATGACTTTAAAATTTATAAATTATAGTTATGAAATTTTAATATAGGTAGCGGTATTACTTTAATTCTAATAATATATTTAACCTTCTGATTCTTTTTCAGAAAAGCAAAATTTATAAACACTTGCTTTACATTTATCCAAAAAGTAGTGTGTTGATGATCATTTCTCTTCCTATTTTGGCACTATCTAGAGTTGAGCTATTAAGAAATCAGACCAGTCCATATAAGGAAAAATACTACCAAATGTAATATCCATTACTAGCCTATCTTTATCCCCCATCCATCTACAATTTATATTTAGAAATGAACCTCCGAGAAACTGCACCATATGTTGGTGTATATGGAATTAGAAGACACATCTCTAATTCTCCGCAACATATTTTTTTCTCTGCAAAAATTTATTGGCTATAGGTACAGTATTTTAGATTTTGATTACTCTAAAGATCAAAGGAGCTGATAGATATGAAATGTGTTTTCGCTTAGGTGGAAATAGAAAATATCTCCATTTTACTGACAATGTTAAAAGATTTATGGTTGAACTATATGACAACAAATTTATATAGGAGAAAATAAAAGAAAAACATGCAAGTAAGATTTGCATGGTTGTGTATCACAGACAGACGTATATAGTCATTCTATTCTTTCCTACAAAGGATTCTTTAGATTGCGATTGTTCCATGGAGAAAAAAATATATAGGATTGAGATTCAGAAGACATAAATGTATAGAAAACAAACAAGTCATGTAAAGAGATTAGCATGTTTTTGTTTAATGAATACACACACATAATATTTTAGAAGGTGCTTCTACTAAAAGCATTGTTTGGAGATTGCCACTGTGCTGTGAAAGAATTTTGCATTGAGATTCACAAGACACCAGTTCAGCCTATAATTCAATTTGGGGAATTCACTTCACTAAAGCATTTGATTCCTGAGCTGTTAAATAATGAGGCTCTAATAAACAATCTCTGAGGTCCCTTCTCAGATCTAAGAAGTGCTAATATTCTATTTTAGCTTGTCAGAATTATCACCTTTCTTTTGTAAGAGGTTTATATAGTTTAAAGTTTATATAAGCAACGTATTAACAGTTCATAAAGAACAGAAATTAAATATAAATATAAAGGAAAACATTAAAGTAACAAATATCCTATGATCCAGCCACAGCCATTACTGGTTTGCGGTCTCCCAGACTTTTCCATATGTGTGTATATTATTTAAAACAATAACAAGGCTCTGTAACGTGCTTTTCATCCTAAATACAATGTAACAAACACCTTTCCATGGTATTACCTATGGACTTAGATAATTTTAAATACTTCATATGTATGCACAAAATATATTTAACCAATCCCTTTTTATTGGACTTTCATTGTTTGTAATTTTGTTATTATAATAAACTATAATGAATAACATGGTAGCTGTGTATTTTCTAATTTATCTGTTTCCTTGATATAAATGCACAGATTTGGGACATTAGTCAAAGAAGTAGATATTTTTATTTTAGTAATTTGATATATTTTTTTAATTAAATGTATTGAGGTGTGATTTCACTGATATGTGGTATATAAACCAAAAGCAACAAAAGAACAAGACAAAAAAAATTGATATATTTTGATAAATATCTATGCAGAAAGTTTGTCCTGATACAGTTCCACAGGCTGTATAGCAGAGGGTCTATTTCCTCAAAACAAAGATAATCCCAGGAGCTTCATTCCTGTTAATCTTTGCTATATTGATAGACAAAAAAAAGTACTCTACTCTTATTTCTATGTTCATTTCTTGGATTATTAGTGGGAACAAATGTGTCACTAAATGTTTGGGACACTTAATTTTTTAGTGAATTTCCTGTATGTGATTTTAGCCCATGTAAAAAAAAAATTCTTTATTATTTTGGAACATTTTTAGGTGTACAGAAAAGTTAAGCAGAAAGTATAGAGTTCTCATATACTCCTTTTCTTTCCCCACCACTTAGTTTCCCTATTACTAACATTTTGCAATGTGGTAGACTTGTTACAACTGATGAACTAATATTGATACATTATTTATTAAAGACTATAGTTTATATTAGGGTTGACTCTTTGTGCTGTACAGTTCTATGGATTTTGAAAAACATAAAATGCGATGTATCCATCATTATGGTATCATACAGGATAATTTCACTGCTTCCAAAATACTCTGTACTCGACCTACTCACCTCCTCCCGCCATCCCCTGCAGAAACCACTGATCTTTTTACTGTCTCCACAGTTTTGTCTTTTCCAGTTTGTCATATACTTGGAATCATTTTCAGATTGGCTTTTTCACTTAGCAATATGCATTTCAGTTTCCTCCATGTCTTTTCATAGCATGATAGCTCATTTCTTCTTAGCGTTGAATAATATTCCATTCTATGGGTATACCAGTTTGTTCATACTTTCACCTATTGAAGGACATTTTGGCTGCTTCCAGTTTTTTGCAATAATTAATAAAGTGGTTATAAACATTTGTGTTCAGGTTTGTGTGTGAATATAAGTTTTCACCTCATTTCAATAAATACCAAGGAACAAAATTGCTGGAGTTCGCATGACTATGTTAAGCTTTGTAAGAAACTGCCACACTAACTTTCAAACTGGCTGTCTGTACCATTTTGCATTTCCACCAGCAGTGAGCGAGAGTTCCTGTTGCTCCATATCCTTGCCAGAATTCTAATAGGTGTTCAGTGCTCTCTAGTCATTGTATCAATTTTCAATTCACTGATGACATGATGTTAATCATTTTTTTAGTACTTAATTGCCATTTGTGTATCTAATTTGGTGAAGTGTATGTTCCTGTCTTTTGCTCATTTTTGGATCAGTTTGTTTTTTTAATTTTGATTTCGCACAGTCTTTTTTGGTCATTCTCTTAATAGCCAATTAAAATTAGTAATATTAATAATTTTTCATATATGTTACACTTTATAACAACTGAAGCTTTTTTGTTTAGGTATGTGCTTGGTGTACCATTCTAAAGTTTCTAATTTCTTTGAAGACAAATTTTATCAATTCTTTTGTGTTTTCTGCCTATAGTATTTGTTCTGCAATTATATAAATATTACAAGTTACATGCTAACATACACTACTATGCTTTTATCACTTTTAAAACAATTTAATTCTTACTTGATCTGGAATAATTTTGATCTGTGAAGCACTTATTTTGCTCTTTAATAGTTATAAAGTAAACCAATGATATTTTTAAAAAATAAGGCACAAACTTTTTCTATTGATTAAAAATAACAACTTTTTTTATTCCCTCCCACACATGTGTAGGTATAATTCTGAATTCTTAATTTGTTCCACTGCATTCTCTGTTGATTTCTTCACCAGCATTACTTTGCTTTGAGTTTTGTGGAATAGTAATATATTTTAATTCTGAGTAGGGCAAATTCCTCTTTTTTGTTTTCATATTTTACTGACTAATCTGATACTTTATTTTTTCCACAGAAATTTATTTTGTTACTTTCCCATAAATTTCATTTTGGCTTTGATTTGGGTTATGTTAATTTATAGAATAATTTGAAAGAGTTGACATATTTTCAATGATTGGGTCTTCTACATATGGTGATGACATGTCTCAAATTATTCAAGTTCTGAAAAATATGTTTCAGTAAAATCATTTCCTGAAAATTATTTAAAAATCAAATCCGAACTATGTTGTTTTTTTCTTGCTATTATGAATGGTATTCTCCCAACAGAATGTTTCTAGTTTTTTTACGTCTTATGTTTTAACTGGAAACTTATAAGTTCTAACATGTTATTAGTTGGGTATAATGGTTTTCCATGAATATAATTACATTATATGAAAATAATTTTCACTCCACTTTTCCAGTATGCATGCCTTTTGCTTTTATTCCATCCTTTTGTTCGTTTCCCTAATTATATTGTTTAGCATTTCTAGGTCAATATTAAATGTATTTGGTTGGCATTTCTAACTTCTGACTTGATTGGAACTCTAAGGGAATGTATGATTCTGATGATTTGTGCCAAAAATCTTAAAAAATATTTTAAAAGTATCTTTTCAGTCCTAAGTTATAAAGATATTTTATGGTGACGAGATGTTGAATTTATCAAATATCTCTTCTCTGTACATAGGATGTTTTTAACTGATTAATGTTATAGGTATTAATCTATAATTATATTTTTATATCAATCTAACACATTGCTATAATACATAACATGCATTATATTAATTATACATAAATTAACATTATTTTCAATCTGTTAGATACATATTATTAATATTATAAATTGAGACCTTCCCTACCACACCCCCATTTAAAGTAATAAAACCTATACATAACCACCATTTCCTTTGGTTTTTCTGTGCCTTATTTTACTTTTTTCTACCAATACACCATCTGACATATTTTAAATTTTACCTCATTATCTATTTCTTGTTGGTTTCCCACAACTACTATAAGTTCCATGAGGGCAAGAATTTCTATCTGTTTTATTCACTGCTGTATATCAAGAACTTAAAACACCACATCTTATATAGTCAACAAATTTGTTGAATTAAATGAACATGATGCTGCCTTTATAAAGATGAATAAAAAAAGACATAGATTCTGCCTTCACAGAGTTTGTAACCCAGTAGAGGACAGACACAAACAGATATACAAAGAAATAAGTATCTTGCTGCAGGACAACCATCATTGAAAATTACCTGAAGTCTAGCTGAACCAAAGCCCTACAATTATGGACATAGAGAAGAAGCTACCTTGAGACTGGTAGGAGGGGCAGAGAAATGGACTGGGCTGGTCTCACACTTGTGTGTGACCATTAAGAATGGGGAGGGATATCTTGGCTGTGAGGGATGCCAGCCCTACACCAGGCCTCCTAGCCCAGGGTTCCAACATTGGGGAGAGAAGTCCCCATAACTTCTGGTTGTGAAAGCCAGCAGAAATTTTGGTTCAGTGAGATAGAAGGTGGCTGCAGTTCCAGGCATTCCTCTTAAAGGGACCACACATGAATTTACTCACTGACAGACTCACTCATTCTGAGCTCCAGCACTGGGGCAACAGCTCAAAAGGCATCCGGGACATACAGGGAGAAACTGAGTTGTTTGGCTCCAGGATGAGGACTGGAGGGGTAGTTTCTTGTGGAGGGAGGAGCTGGTGAAAGCCATTACTTCTTTGTTGAGCCCTCCTCCTCCCAGCATGCAGACCCAGGCAGCTGCATATGTGAGTCTCCATTAACCTGGCTAACATAGTTCGTTCCCCTGATTCCCTGAGACCCTGCCCCATCCAACTTTTGGGCAAACCCAAGCTGCTCCCAGTGGCTTTTCCTTTTAAACAGTCTGGTTTGGAGCATGCATTGGACTTTCCTAAAATCTCTCAAAGTTGCACAAAACCCAAACAAGCAGGTTCTGGCTTCAGCATGTCTAGTACCTCTTGCTGAGCAGCCCTAAAATCAGCACTAGTGGCAGCTGGCCTTAGTTCACAGCTTGGAGTCTCTAGGCACATCCAAGCCCAGTGCTTTGTGGTTCATGCCAGGTGGCCCCAGGTAGGGCACAGGCTGTGGCTGAACTTGGCCTGAAGTGGGTCTTCTCCCAAGAGGCCCTGGGGTTAGCATTCTCAGTGGCCAGCTTCAGAATGAACTGGAGCATCACCTAGCCACCTCCAAGAATGACACACCTATGGACAGACTGGGCAGTCATCAGAGCCCTGATGCAGCAAACCCTGCTCTGTAGGGTCAGCTCCTGCACAACAGCTCCTCCAATGTAGTCATGGTCAGTCCTCACAATCAATCATCCTGAGTGTGAATCCCTCCAATTGACTTGCAAACGCAACCAAGTCTTAATTACAACAGGCGGGCACAAAAAACCCCCACAAGGGACACATCTGGAAAACGCAGCTCTGGTGACCAGGGAGACTGCCACTGGGTCACAGAGGACACCTACTACATAAGGCCAATCTACCAAGATTGGAAGGCATAGTACCCCTACCTAATACATAGAAACAAACATAGGGAGGCAGCCAAAATGGGGAGACAAAGAAACAGATCCCAAATAAAAAACAAAACACAGCTACAGAAAAAGAACAAAAAATAATATGGAGACAATCTAACAGAGTTCAAACCACTGGTTATAAGGATGCTCAATAATCTCAGGGAGAACTTCAACAAAGAGATAGGAAACATAAAAATGGAGATAAAAAACATAAAAAAGAACCAGTTAGAAGTGAAAAGTACAATAACTGAAATGAAGAATGCACTAGAAGGAATCACCAGCAGACTAGACGAAGAACAAGATCAAATCAGCTATTTGGAAGACAACATAGCAGAAAACATCCGATGGGAAAAGGGAAAAGCAAAAATAATTTTTAAAAAAATAATGAGGACAGTTTAAAAGGCCTCTGAGACAACATCCAGTGTAACAACATTTGAATCATAGTGGTACCAGAAGGAAAAGAGAGAAATCAAGGGATTGAAAACCTATTTGAAGAAGTAATGACTGAAAACTTCCCTAATCTGGTGAAGGAAATAGGGATGCAAGCCCAGGATACACCAAGAATCCCAAAAAAGATGAACCCAGAGGCTCAATCCAAGAAACATCATAATTAAAATGCCAAGGTTAAAGACAAAGAGAGAATGTTAAAAGCAGTAAGAGAAAATCAGTTAGTTACCTACAAGGGAGCTCCCATAAGATTGTCAGCTGATTTCTCAATAGAAGCTTTGCAGGTCAGAAGGGACTGGCACAAATAGTCAACGTGATGAAAAGCAACGACATACAACCAAGATTACCTGGCAAAGCTATCATGTAGCATTGAAGGAGAGATAAAAAGCTAATCAGACAAGAAAAAGCTGAAAGAGTTCATCACCACCAAACCAGTATTACAAGAAGTGTTGAAGGGACTTCTTTTTGAAGAAGGAAAAAACAAAAAACAAAAATATGAATAATAATATGGCAATAACTATATATATATATATATATATATATATATATATATATATATATATCAACAATTACTTTAAATGTAAATGAATTAAATGCTTCAATTAAAGATAGGGTGGCTGAATGGATAAGAAAACAAAACCCTTACATATGCTGCCTACAAGAGACTTACTTCAGATTGAAAGACACACATAGACTGAAAGTAAAGGATGGAAAATGAAATTTCATGAAAATGTAAACAAACAAACAAAAAAGCTAGGGTAGCAATATTTATACCAGGCAAAATAGACTTTAAAACAAAGGCTATAGCAAGAGGCAAAGAAGGACCCAGTAATCTCACTTCTGGGTGTTTAACTGAAAAAGTCCAAAACACTGTGTTGAAGGGATATGTGCATCCATATGTTCATTGCAGCATTGTTTACAATGGCCAAGATGGGGAAGCAGCCTGAATGTCCACCAATGGATGAATGGATAAAAAGTAGATGACATATATATATATATATATATATATATATATATATATATATATATATATATATATATATTGGAATATTACTCAGCCAGAGAAGGGAATGGGTTCTCACCATCTACAGTGGCATGGATGGAGCTGGAGGGCATTGTGCTGAGTAGAGTATGTCAGACAGAAAGACAGATGCAGTGTGATTTTGCTTTTATGTGAAATCTAAACAAAACAGATGAACTCATAGATATGGAGAATATTTTGATGGTTGCCAGACAGTAGGGAGGTTTGGGGATGGGTGAAAAGGGGAAGGGATAAAGAAGTACAAATTGGGAGGAAAGACCACATTGGGGAGAAAACACCAGAGTGGCCACCAGAGAAGAGGTGACTGCTCATCACCTGCCACGGGAGAGGCCCACTCACCCGTTCACCCACCCCCCTGACCGATTCATGATACAGCCTGCTTCTGCAAGTGATATGGGACTAAAGTGATCAAAGGGACTATGTCTTCATTGAATTCTGTGTTGAAGACAGTAAAGATGTTAATGTAAATTTTGAAAAATCCAAACTTACATGCAGTTGTCTTGGAGGAAATGATAATTTTAAACATTTAAATGAAATGGATCTTTTTCACTGTATTGATCGAAATGATTCCAAGCATGAAAGAACGGATTGATCAATTTTATGTTGTTTATGAAAAGGAGAATCTAGCCAGTCATGGCCAAAGTTAACCAAAGAAAGGGCAGAGCTTAATTAGCTTAATGTGGACTTCAATAATTGGAAAGAGCGGGAAGACGATTCAGATGAAGACATGTCTACTTTGGATCATTTCTCTGAGATGATGAACAACATGGGTGGTGATGAGGATGTAGATTTACCAGAAGTGGATGGAGCAGATGATGATTCACAGACAGTGGTGATGAAAAAATGCCAGATCTGGAGTAAGAAATACACTCACTGGATTTTGAGAAAGAAAACAACTTCTCTGCAGATTTCAGAACTGAGAATCCCTGAGTTGATAACTCTAAAGGCAGATGCTGTATTTGCTTCTTTTAACCCATTTTCAACCTGTTTGTTTTCTTAAAGCCTTCACTAAGGGTTGATATACCATTGTATGGGGCAATTTTAAGTCAACTGAGGCAATAACGTTATGCATGGACATTTCCCAGAATGCAATGACACTCTCAAGGTCCTAGGCAATTGATACAGCAGTAGCGAAAGATGAAAACAGTTCACCTAAGTCTCCTTTATTTCATAACAGAGATACTGAAGTGATAGGAAGCTCTTGCCTTACAGAAAGACAACTAAGTTTTAGGTTTTAGAACATGGACTCAAACTGGCTGAAACAAATTGGTTGATACCTTAAACTGGTAACCTGTTATATTCATCAGGATTGTTCCAATAAAGTTCGATTTTTCTAAAAATTTACTTCACATTATTGTACATAAGGGATCATGTGGCAGTGATCCAGATGTATCTTAGCTAAAACTAGTGAATGTCCTAACTTAGATGGTTTCTGAAGCCTGTACGTTTGGTATTGTTTGACCCTGAAACGTCTATATCTCTTAGCATGGAGGACAAAGAAAGGCTGTACATTGTGGCTTGAGAGTCTGTATATTTAGGCCAAATTTGTATTTGCACTGTCAGTGTTGCAAATGAGAGAAAAAATGTTACTACGCTATTGGATTTTTTATTTTTTTGATTCAGCTTGTACCAGGCTGAAAACCTCAATTTATGTTCATGACGGTGGGATTTTTTTGTTTTAATGTCTACATTCTTTCTAATAAACTGTTGGAAGACTTCTTGGTTGTCCTTTTAAGTGTCTGCTGTCCACTTTACTGTAATTTCATGTATTACCATTTACTGGAACAGAGTTATTTTTACTTGAGTAAGAATTTGGGACTATTTCTCCGTATGAAAAAAGAGCCATGCTATAATGTGACAGGAAAACTTTTAAAAGTGGACCTGTAATAGAAAATTAGATGCAATTTGCAACAGTTGGAAAAGAAAGTGTTGTGATTTGATTAAAATAAAACTAAATGTGTTGTCCTCCTCTAAAAAAAAAAAAAGAAGTACAAATTTGTTGTTTCACAGTAGTCATGGGGATGTAGGCTACAGCATAAGGAATATAGTCAATAATATTGCAATAACTATTGTGTCAGATGCATATTAGATTTATTGGGGTGATAGATGGGAGGGGGATTTGGGGGCAGGGTTGAAAAGGTGAAGGGATTAAGAAGTACAAATTGATAGTTTCAAAATAGTCATGGGGATGCAAGTAAAGCACAGGAAATATAGTCAATAATATGGTAATAACTATGTATAGTGCCAGTGGGTACTAGACTAGTTAGGGGGATCACTTCTTAAATTATATAAATGCCTAACCGCTATGCTGTACACCTGATGAATATAAAATAATATTGAATCTGAACTGTAATTAAAAATTTAAAAAGAGGGGAAAAGGTGAAAGGGAATATGAGGTTCAAGTTTCCAGGTGTAAAACAATTAAACCATAGGGATGTGATGTACAGCATGGGGAATATGGTCAATAATATTGTGACAGCATGATAAGGTGTCAGGTGGTTGCTGGACATATCATGGTGATCACTTCTTTAGGTATACAAATGTTCACTAACTGTGGTGTACACCTGAAACTAATATAATATTGTATATTACCTACGTTTTAATAAAAATCTTTTAAAAAACGAGTATGTTACCATATTTGTAGAATAATATACAGGAAGGGACTGGGATGCTGCAATAACAAAGTTTGGGGGATGTGAGGGACTTCCACTTATAGAGTGATTAGGAAATGCCTTCCTGAAAATGATCATCCAAGAAGAGAGATAAGTACATGTGAAGGCCCTAAGGCAAGAAAGAGGTCCTCAGAGTCTAGGAAAATACAAGAAGGCTGGCATGTGGCTGAAGCATTACTGGAGGTAGAAGAAGGGGATAAATTTGCCTTACAAGCCACAGTGAGGAGTTTGGATTGTATTTGAAGTGCAGTGGGCACCCATATACAGCTTTAATCATGGAAATGAACTGATGGGATATATATCTTAAAAAGCTCCCTCTGTCTCCTTTGTGAGGAATGTATTGGGGGGCATGGGAAAGAGAGGAAGTGGCAAGACCAGTTAAGAAGCTCTTGTAGTAGTCTAGTCCAGTAATCAGGATTCCCTGGCATACAGTGAGGGTAGAGGATACATTAATTAGATTTGAAATCCATCTGGGAAGCAGAATACCCAGTGCTTAGTGAATAACTGGATGTGGGAGATGAGGGAGATACAGCAATTATAAATACCTCTCAGATTTTTGGTTCAGCAAATTGATATATAGTAGGGCAATTTTTCAAGATAGGAAAAGCTGGGGGAGAATTCAGATCTTAAAAATTCAGCTCTCCTTGCATTCATGAAACAATCCCTGCTTAACCAAGACATTTTATATATCGTTTGATTCTCGGCCTTGTTTTTCAAATTGAATTTATAACACAAACTTCCTCTACCCAGACATTACCCATGAAAGCTGTGTTACATATGGTTTCTAGAATCCTCCTCCTCTGAAGACGTTGGTAATACAAATCTGAGAAAGTTACATACATTGTAGGAACTTATGGTCCAGTGATTCCAAAACGTCCAACCTGCATGGGACGTTGTTAAGGAGGCAGGTTCCTCGATACTCATGTACCAAAAGCTCATCATTTGGTTGTGAAAATACAGGTTTTAATCATTTGGTCTTTGAGAAGCTATTCAACTCAGGAAAAACATATCTGTCCTAAACGCAGTTGCTTTATTAACTTTAAAAGAGTTCAGCATTGATAAAAATAATTTGTTTTCAGAAATCTTTATTTTCTATATAATAAAGCCCAAACTTAGCCTAAATTCATTGTTCCACTTAACGTTCCAATGAGCTTTTCTCTTGTATGCTTCATGTATTCTAAACTCCTACTATGCAGCGTGGCTGATAAATTGGTAGCACTGACAGTATCTGAGAGATTGTTAGAAACGTAGAATCTAAGGCCCCATTCCAGACCTACTGAATCAGAACCTGCATTTTAACAAGATCTTCAGGTAATCATATGCACCTTAAAATTGCAGAAGCACTGTTCTAAAGGACAAACTGTTTTTTATGTGTGACGCCTATTCACTTCTAATTTCCTGTGCATTTACATATACTGTTTCCTCCACCTGTTTTCATTTTATCTCAAAATGTCCAAATTCTGCTTCTTTATATTTATTATTAAGTATGTTGTGTTTTCCTTGGTCATTATTATCTGGCTTTTCCCATTATATTTTAACTGATTAACTTTATTATGTAAGAAATTTGTCAATTTTTCAGTGTTTCTTTTTAACTTAATGAAGTATCTGATTTGTTTCATGGTTTTTACTTGATTTTAACTAGTTTTCCCAGTACATAATCATATAAATTGCACATAAGAGAAAGCAGCCCATTTTCTCTTCTAAACTCCCTTACATGTATGAGTTTTTTCCCTATAATTTCCACTTTCTACCGTATGAGATAGTTATGACTACAGATGTTTTATCTCCACCTCTAGATGTCCTTTAAAGTGAAGGTTCCTGTGATTAATATTTGTAATCTCCATAATATTGTGCTTGCACATACATGATGCTGAATAAACATTAGCTGATTGAATGAATCGATGAACAAAGAGCATATACGCATGGTCCAGTCATTCTAAGGTTCCCAGCTCTGATCTAGGCAATCTTTAAGTCAATGCCAAGGTTCCCAAAAGATAAGTGTTTCCAGGAAGCCTGAGTTTCACCAGGGAGGCACATGCTGAGGTAGCTCAGCTAGAACACATCTGTATTCTGTGTGTCAAAACATCTCATTGTGATGGTGACTATATGTTGACCATGGGCCAGAAAACAAAAAAATCAAACAAACAGTTGAAGCAAAATATACAGTGTAATTAAAATAATCATGCTTCTAGACAATAACTTCCCCAGTATGCTTCAGTAAGTGTAGGATACAGTATTTGGGGGTTCTCCTAAACTTGTGCCATTTATCATGTCAATAAGGTCTATCATTCCATGGGCTAGACAAGTCTTATTTATTTCACATTTGGAGGAGACAAATTCTTAGATCCTTAACTTTAATGTTTTGTCCTTTCTTTTCTTCTAGGAGGGCAACAAAACTAACTGTTATGCTTGCTCTCCTGTTTCCAATGAGTAAGTCAGATGTCTAGCGTCTTATGTCTGAAGGCTAGCATGTTACCAAATTTTGTAATATGTACTGAAACAGAATAAGATAAATATTGAATTCTAAAGTAGTACTGTCTGATATTTTATTATGGCTCACAATTCAGTCTCTGGAACAGAATTATGAATACGGTTAGTCTCAACAGAGCACAAACAAGATGTCTCTAAGGCTTGGTATTCAAATTTCTACAGATCATTGGCTTCTCCAGTGAATATTAGGGTTCACATACTACCTTTTTCTAAGTCAGAGCAGTAGTTTCAAATAAAAAGTATCACTTAACAGTGGCCTTCATCAATAGAGTGAGAGTATGGCTTTATCAAAGTCGAACTTTAACCACTGATTCATTTTAACGTTTGATTAATTTCTTTTATCTCTCTTCAGTTTACTTTTTTCCTGAAAACTATGCTGGACATTTTTGTTTTTAGGATTACTGTCCTGGTGTAGGTGTCAAATACTTAAAGCCACTTTAAAAAGATTCTATGAAAATACTTATCAACATGTTTTGGAAGTCTCTTCTCTATGTTACTTTATCCTCTAGGAGGACATGGACAAGCAGCGAAGTCTTACTGAAATACAGGCAAAGTGTTCCTGGCAGGACCAGGGCCCAGCCCCTGGCCATGTGGCCTGTGTAGTGGCATCACCAGGCTCTGTCCTCAGAAAGGGCCCAGGTCGGTGTAATACTCTTCTGTGGCCATCTTAAAATTCTTCATAATTTTATCTTTGAACTTGCGTTTTATAATTGAAACCTGGTTGTACAATGACACATGGCCATGAGCCGAGGAGAAATGTGCAATACACGTGTCTGCCCCCATTTCCGGCTGCCCCATTCACCCAAGGGCTCATGGAACCCCATGAGCACAGAATTCTGTTATCCCACAATGTGTGTGAGCTCAGCAAGAGCACAGCCAGAGCATGTGGAAAATGTGTCACGTCTGTGGCTGAGTAAGTAAGGGTGTTGACAGCCCAGAGAGGTGATGTTTTCCATATCAACCAGAATTAACTTTGAATGCAGAAAGAAGACAATGGTGTGCTAAGAAACTGTGAATGACCAAGAACCTTATTGCAGCCTTTCTTACTTGTATTACGTCCATTTAGTAGCCAATCGCTTATGCTGAAAATGATGATAGAAAAGGAAAAAAGAAAGATAGGGCAACCTACAGTTCTTTTTTCCTTCCAGTTCTTCCTTATTCATCAATAAAACAAAAGTAAAAGTTGTGGGTAGGATGCGAACATATCAAGAAGTGAAATACAAACACTTGAGTTAATTTTGTGTAGCATTTCCACAGTTCTGGTAAGAGTGAAATACATATGCATGTATATGCTACAGGATACAAATTATGTAATTTCAATGATTCTGCATATACATTAAATGGTCCTATATTTGCATTTAAAACTGACATTGCACAGTGCAAGATAAATTTTAAATTAGAACATTAAACAGCAAATTTTAAGAAACCATTTTGATAATTTGAAAGAGGGATTGTGGAACACAGCAAAAAAGCATCATGTTTTACCATGTTTAACACTTTGCCCCCTGCTGTGGTCCTTGGATATGATTGCTGTATTAGGGAATGTGTATATATGTATGTGTGTATTTGTGTGTAGATCACATTGTTCTCACAGAGGATAAAACGGTTATTATTTTTAGGATTTTCATTACAAAGGGCAGAGTCATTCTTAGGGCATTGTAAATTGGCTCTGTTTCTGGATATGATGGGCGAGGGGAGGAAATGGGAAAGGGCTCTGATGAGCCATCAAAAATGGGTCCCACTCCTTAATTGATCAAGCAGAATTTTTTTTTTTTTCCCCAGGAACTAGTGTTCTACCTAACACATTTGGAAAAGGTCATTCTTAAATGGTATTCAGATAATTGGAAAGTTGAAACGACCTCCTACAAGTGAGCCATTTATCCTTTTCTTGCTGACAAGGTAGGCCTCAAATATATTTATCGCCTCTTTATTACTGAAAAAATGTTGAATATCAAAAGGAGGACAAACATCTTGCTAGATTCTGGTTTTACCATTTCATTGTAGATTTGTAAGAACAACTGTAAAGCTATAATTATTACCCTTCCCTCCAATTAAAGATCCCACCAAAAATAAGATAAACTTTCTTTTGGTCTCTTTTGAAAAGTCTAATTTTCTCCCAGGAAATGTCAATTTTGTTGCTTTCTAAGTTGTGGGAACTAATTTTGTAACTTAGTGGTTATTCTCATAAGCATTCACAAATGAAACAACTGTTTTAGAACAGTCATGAATTTTAATGTATGCACTCGGTGTTTTTAAAAATGAAAAGCTAATTCCAATAGGAATAGACTGAATTATTTATGGAGGATGTATTGATTACTTCTGGAATCAGATTTTCTCTTCTGCCCCAGCACTCAAATTCCTTTACTATATTTAATCCAGTTAAAAAGGTTTTTGCACTTCTTGTGTGCCCCATACATTTAATATTTTGTTTCATAATTTAAAGATGTAGACATTTTAAAGATAAAGTTGACATCTAGCTTATTGGTGTTTGAATAAAATCTTTATTGGACATTAGGGAGTGGGAAAAATAAAACACATTTCTTCTATATGTTCAGTTTGAAGATGACTTCAGAAAAGAAAAATAATATCCTGCACACTTGGGCAACCGTTTGCTAGTGGTAAAGGTTACGAGAATTAATGGAGAGAATCAAATGCCATTTAATGGGACATCGATGAGAAACATCACACTAAATTATCAATTTGCGCTATTAATAAAAATGATATAACATTTTTAGTAAGACATGACCAAAGTTCATGTAGGAGAATCTTTTAGGTAATAAGTAATATAGAGTTAAATATTAGAAGGCTATTGGACCTAATGACCTTTTTTGATCCTTCTAATTCTTTTATTTTATGAATCCATTACCACTTTCCCTGAAGGGATAATTAACAACACCTGGGAACCTGATTTACTGACATTGTTCTTGGCAGGCACCAGAAAAGCTGCAGTCACCTAGCCATCAAACCCAATGTGGCCAGATGTTCTGCATCAACTAACTACCAACACGTTTAAACAGATACCCCTGACTAATGCGGTGGTAATGAAAGCCTCTCTTACAAATGAAAATCAGACGTGCACATATCCTGACATCTGTGAGTTCATTACAACAACTGAACTTTTAATGACAATTAACTGCGTTTTTCACAGGCCCAATACTGCTCCCTTGTTATAAGGTAATAGACCGTATTCCCAGAAAGCCAGAAAATGCAGGGAAAGGAAAACACACAAAACCTTGTAATATAAATAAAATATATATGGTGAAAGTGGTGTTAAAAAGGGAAATGCATTTGTATTTTGGAATTAAAAGCAAACAATTTATAATTATGTCTATTTTGAAAAATTCAAAAGTGATTAAATTAGCCAATCAAACTACAATGAGACAAGCTTCTTTCCTCTCCCTTCGCTTCGTGCTCTCAGCTCTGGCTGCTAGACCTGGAATGGAGAGTCTGCTGCCTTTCTGTTGAGGAGCAAAGAGTCATGTCCTAATCCCTCTGGGGTGCTGCATGTTTGCAATGTTTATTCTGTTGCCTTTCAGAGCATTTCTCCTTTATGAACTCTTTCTTTAAAAGGCATATTAGATTAATATCTACTTCCTCAACCAGCACTGATGTTACCAATTTTTTGTAAGATGTAAGACACCAGAAAGTAATACCAAGTCATAAAAATATTGTCATATTTTCCTTGCTTTTAAAAACATTTGATAAAGTAATACATGTACATAGCTTACAAAAGATATCAAATGCCAACTGTCCCGCTGTGGTTTCAATCATTTAAAATGTTTTCTAAGGCTCAGAAATTCAACATGGCAGAGTAGATAAACACTGTGCTTACCTCCTCCCATGAACATATCAAAATTACAACTAAATTACAGAACAACCAACCTGGAGAACCATCTGACATCTAGAAGTTTTATAACTAGGGAAGAAACCACGTCGGGACCAGTAGTGGGGCAAGATGAGAAATGGGCTCACCCCAAACCTCTGTGTGGTGGTTGAGAATCCAAAGGGATATCTTGGCCATGGAGGATCCCCCCAGAGGATCAAGGGACCCCAGCCACACACCAGTATTCCCAGCCTGGAGTAGTAGTGCCAGGAAGAGAAGCCCCCACAATATCCGGCTGTATCAAACAGTGGGGATTCCAACCATGCAGGTGGGGTGGAAGGCTGTGGGAAACTCAGACGTCCTCTTAAAAAGCATGCATCCGGACTCACTCTCAGGCACTCACCTTGGCCTCCAGTGGAGGGACGGTGACACCGGGAGCATTGGAGACATGGGGAGAGACTGAGTTGTATAACTTCAGGGGAGACGGCTGGAGGGACAATTCCTGTTTCCCCTATGTGGGGTGATTCTCTTGTTCAGCTGGCAGGCAGACTCCACCTTTCCTGTGTTGAGCCCACCCCCACAGGCCGAATCTGAATCTGATTGGCCTAGTGAGCCCCGCTGCCCCACCCGGCTGACTCACTGGGAACCACTTCACGCAATTTGCATACAGCAGGAGGCTTTATCAGTGGCTGAACCCTACAGTAACCAGCAGATGGCAGTGGGTATCAGTGTCCTGGCTTTTTGTAGAGCTACCCGACCCAGTACTTTTGGCAGCCATCCTTGGGTCACAGCCTGGTCTCTCCCACACACCTCCAGGTATAGCAGAGGCAACAACCAACTGTGGATTGCTTTGTAGCTCCTAATGGGTAATCCCCAGCTGGTTACAGGCAGTGAGTGACCTGGACCTGCACCAGAGCTCTCCCAAGAGGCCCCAGAACCAACATAACTGGAGGATGGCTCATGACAGCAGAGCACCACCCAATTAGCCCACAGTGGCACACGAAAAGGGTGGTCTCAACAGTCACCAGAGCCTACTGGGGCAATCCTGTTCCATGGTGTAAGCACCCCATATAGCAGCCCATAAGCTGTGGATTTGGCCAAACCCCACAGCCAGTCAGCTTGAGGGTCAATATCACATACTGCCGTGCCAACAGCAATCAAGTCTCAACTATAACAGGAGAGAACAGACAACCAACACAAGGGACACTCCTGGAGCACCTGGCTCAGGTGAACAGGGAGACTATTGTACATAAGGGGACCCCACTGGACTCTTACTACATAAGGTCACCTGGCAAGGCTGTGACACAGCTGTCCTACCTAAAACATAGAAACAAATACGGAGAGATAGCCAAAATGAGGAAACAAAGAAATATATCCTAAATGAAAGAACAAAAACACTACAGAAAAAGAACTAAAAGAAATGGAGGCAAGCAACCTACCAGATACAGAGTTCAAAGCAATGGTTATAAGAGTGCTCAAGGAACTTAGTGAGAACTTCAACACAGATATCAGGAATAAAAAAATGAACATAGAAACCATAAAAAAGAACCAGTCAGAAGTGAAGAACACAATAAATGAAATGAAGAATGCAGTAGAAGGAATAGTCAGGAGACTAGATGGAGCAGAGGATCGAATCAGCGATTTGGAAGAGAAGCTAGCAGAACGGCAAAAGGAAAAAAGAATCCCCCCAATGAGAATCGTTTAGAGACCTTTGGGACAACATCAAATGTAACAACATTTGCATCATAGGGGTACCAGAAGGAAAACAGAGTAGCAAGGGATTGAGAACGTATTTGAAGAAATAGTGACTAAAAACAGAGAGCCCTCCAAAAGATGAACTCAAAGAGGTCCACATCAAGACACATAATAATTAAAATGGCAAAGGTTAAAGACAAAGAGGGAATTTTAAAAGCAGTAAAAGAAAAACAATTAGTTACTTACAAGGGAGCTCCCCCAAAAGATTGTCAGCTGATTTCTCAACAAAAATTTTGCATGACAGAAGGGATTAGCACAAATAGTCAACATGATGAAAAGCCAGAACATATAACCAAGATTACTCTACCCAGAAAAGCTATCATTTAAAATCGAAGGATGGATAAAGAGCTTCCCAGACAAGAAGAAGCAAAGGGAATTCATCACTACCAAACAAGTATTACCCAGAATGTAAGAGGGACTTCTTTAAGAGGGGGAGAAAGAAAAGGCAAAAAATTGCATAATAAAATGGCAATAACTACATATCTATCAGCAATTGCTTTCAATGTAAATGGATTAAATGCTCCAATCAAAAGATAGGATGGCTGAATGGATAAGGATAAGCTGCCTACAAAAGACTCATGTCAGATAAAAAGACACAAACAGACTAAAAGTAAAGGGATGCAAAATGGTATTTCATGAAAAAAAAAAAAAAAAAAAAGCTGGGGTAGCAATACTTACATCGGGCAAAGTAGACTTTAAAACGAAGGCTATAACAAGAAACAAAAAGGACCCAGTAATACCACTTATGGGTAATTAGCCAAAAAAACCCCAAAATGCTACTTCGAGGGGACATGTGCACCCATATGTTCATTGCAGCATTGTTTACAATGGCCAAGACGTGGAGGCAGCCTGGGTGTCCATCGATGGATCAATGGGTAAAGAGGAAGTGGTACATGTATACAGTGGAATATTGCTCAGCCGTGGTAGGGAATGGGATCTTGCCATCTGTGGTGGCATGGATGGACCTGCATGGTATTGTGCTGAGTTGAAAGACAATTGCAATGTGATTTCACTTATATGTGGAATATAAAGAACAAAACAGATAAACAAACAAGACTGAAACAAGCTCATAGATACAGAGAATATTTTGATGGTTGCCAGATTAGAATGAAGTTTAGGGGATGGGTGGAAAAGCAAAAGAAAATAAGAAGTATAAATTAATTGTTACAAAGTAATTGTGGGGATGTAGGGTATAGCATAAGGATTATAGTCAATAATATTGTAATAACTATGTATGGTGTCAGATGGGTACTAGATTCAGCTGATAGATGGAGGGGAATTGGAGGACAGGGTGAAAAAGGTGTAGGCATTAAGAAATACAAATTGGTAGTTATGAAACAGTCGTGGGGATGTAAAGTAAAGCATAGGGAATATAGTTGAAAATATGGTAATAACGATGTATCGTGCCAGGTGGGTACTAGACTAATCAAGGTGACCACTTTTTAAGTTATGCAAATGTCTAACCACTATGCTGCACACCTGAAATTAATATAAAATAATATTGAATATCAACTGTAATTGAAAAATTAGAAAGTGAGGGAAAGGGAAGGGGAATAAGAGTTTCAAATTTCCAGGTATAAAACAAGTAAGTCATGGGGATGTAATGTACAGCATAAGGAATATAGTCAATAATATTGTGACAGCATAGTATGGTGTCACATGGTTGCTGGTGTTATCATGGTGTTTCTTTAGATATATAAATGTTGAACAACTATAGTGTACACCGAAAACTAATATATTATTATATGTTAGCTATATATTTTAAATAAAAATCCTAAAAAATACAATAAAATAAAATGTTTTTTATAGTATTTACTGCATATTTTTCAATATTTTTATCCTATTATTTGTTTATGTTTAGGCACTAGTGACTTTTATGAAAATTTATCCTCTTAATATCATCCTGCTTGCTTTGCAATCATGCCTACTTTTTTCAGTCTTCTGGGTATAACGGAATAATCATTTTTAGTTTAATAATCAATGTTTTCATCATTATGACTATTGTTCAGTATAAATCTAATTAGTTTGGAATTATGGTTCCTTTCTCATAAACCTGTTTCCCGTCTTTTTCATTTGCATTGTTTTCTCTAACCCAATCCTTAATTTTTTCCTAGAGTTCCATCAGATATGGTGTATTCCTACCAGAAGTTTGTTTTTACTCCAAAAGCCCTATCATATTTCATAGATTCATTTCCTTCTTTTTCCTTCTCTTCCTGCTCCCACGGGGACTTATCACCGTCTAGGGCAGCTGCTTCCTCAGACTTCATTTTCCTGCTTGCCTGAAAAGTTATTTTTGACTGACTCACTGATCAAGTGAGTTCGGTATTCATGTGAGATCTGACCATGCCTGAAATAAAAAAAATCAGTGAAATGAGACTGTAAAAACTAAGCCTAGGAAAGTAGGCCAAAGTGATTTCTCATAAAAAAGACAGAAGATGTTTAATCACTCAACCACCACCAAGTACAAAACCGTACATTCTGCTCACGGGAAAACCACAATCAACGCTGCACCAACTCCAGTTCTGCTCAATGGTACAAGTTCCCTGAGGCAATTGAACTGTCTGTATCTAAATGGATTACTTGGCCCCCATCTGGCTCTTCTTGACCTCATGTAAGAAAACTGCGCAGCCTGAATTGGAATTTCAGAATGAGTGCTCTGAATGATACATGGTGCTGCTTTTGCCTGAGTTCTCTCCTGTCGTTTGTGATGGTCTCCCCATTGTACCTCTTACAGTGATTTGCACACAGAGCATGAAGTTGTACAAAATAACCTCCTCTTCAATAAGCATCATTCTCACTGCGCTTCTCATCTTATCAACTTGGCAACATGGAAGGGTACCTATCTCTTTACTAAGATATTGATCCCAGTGGAATAGGGAAGAGGACTGAAAAGTTTAATTGTGCTCTACTTTCTTTGCCTAATATTTACTGTGAAAAAAAAAAAAAAGAGGTAAAATAGATGCAGGATTATTTATTCCCTCAGGCACAAAACCTTCCAGCTTTTCAGAGGCTTGCTTTTCTGCGAAATAGTACAAAATGAAAGGAAAAGTATAAGGTTTATTTTTTCCAAAACACAGAAACTAAAAAATTCAAATAAATAAGTGCTTAATTAAATACACAGAAAATATGACAGTAGTTAATTATGAAATTTAATAAATTACTTAATAAGTTGTTAAATTTAAATACAAATTTCATTACATTTGAAACGTTCTGTAGAAGTTAGTTGTTTTCACTTTCCAAGAATTTCCAAGTATGAATACTGATTCCAACAATAACTGTAATTATATTCCTGATAGCAGCTGAATTTTAGGAGGGAGGGCTTTCTAACTTTTTATTTAGAAAAATTTCAAACGTAAGAAAAATTGAAAGAATAGTCCAAAGAATATCTGTATAGCTTCTCCTAAGATTACACAATTGCTAACCTTTAAGACTTTTTAAAGCTCTTTATCAGCTCTATTATTGTTCACACTAATTCTCTAAGGTAGTCAGTCCATTTAGCATCCTCAATTTATAGCCGAGGCATCTGAGGAAGGGAGAAATTACACTTCTTGTCTTAGTCCTACAGCTGGTAAATGGTTGGTCTGAGATTCAAATCTAGAGATGCCTAAGGGCTTATGTTTTTTAAGCTATGCAAGAAATAATTGCAGTATTAAATGAATTATGCAGAGGTAAATTATAACTTATTTTACTTCAAAATTATATTTAATATAATTGTGTTTTAAGATGGTTTAGGGAGTGAAATCTTGGAATGTAATATGTTTAGAAAGCATTTTAAAAGGCTTTGGGCAAACAGGCGTCAGGGCAGAAGCAAAGGTCCATGGCAGGGCAGCCAGAGGTGACATGAGGAAGCTGAGCAACATATGCAAAGATTTTGTACTCATTCCTGCATGTGAAGAGGATGGAAGAGGAAAGAGAAAACGTCTTTTTCTGTGTTGATTGAATACTTTTCAGCAAGCTTTCCATGCCATATTCCTTGGATTTTCTGCAGAACTATGGACCTAATATATCACTAATTCTTAGGTTATAGAATCATGACTCTTGTTCCTTGATTGACAGACAAGAAAGCCAAGATTCCTGACCCAGCCCTGATTTCAGTCTCTCATTCGTGGTTTTCAATTCCAGGATGACTAAGGATACTCCATCAGTGTCCTGGCATAGCAGGAAAACCTCTGGTCCAGAGTTAGATAATTAGGTTCCAGTCTTGGCTTTACCTTGAGTAAATCCTGCTTAAATTTGGGGGGCATGAGTATCCTCTCTTATACTCAGTGACATGTAAGAGCAATTTCAGGTATGATATTCTATAATTCATTTTGGGAGCACTAACTGGGCCATTTTGAAAAGTTTTGGGCCAAGTCTAATAACCTTATATGCAACAAAGTTGCTGAAAGAATGTCATGTTGCGTTTTGGCTGCTCCAAACAGTATCATATCTATTGATAAGTCTTATTTTAACATCTTCAAAGTACTGAGAATGTGTTATTCCCATTGCATGGATGAGAATACTGAGGCACAGTGACATCAGGTGTTAGGGAGCCAGCTGGTAATAGAGACCAGAGTAAAATCACGCCTCTGACTCCCGGCCCTTTCTATTCCAAAAGGCAGAGTTGCTTCTACAGCTCAATGTAACTCTGTTTTTCCTGAGAAATCATATATTTTTTTCCAGAATCAGTGTTGATAGTAGGCAAATTATAAGATGACTAGTGAGATATAATTTGAGAAGCTTCCAACAAGGACTTTGCCCAAGAGTAACTCTCCTCACTTCCAGGTACAGGGCCCAAAATGCCACAAGTGCCTGCATTTGTTGAGCCCTTAGAAAGAGCTTTCCATCTGAAAGACAGTGATTCCTAGAGGTGGTGTATCCTAAGCAGAAACTGGATTTTCGTTAGGGAGAGGACTTGGAGGCAGGTATAATTGGCCATGTTTGAACACCCTCTGGGAAAAACAGGGTCTAGTGCCGGGAGGAGAGATGACAACCTGAGTGAATTGTCAGTAGTAGAAAGAAAACATGATGATAGAAGGTAAAAAGCCAAAAATAGACTTTGTTTACTTCATCATTTTGCCTGGGGCTAGTTTTGATTTGTTCCCTTAACAGAAAACTTGTCCTTCCCAACCTTGAAAGTTTATGAGGGTTTTAAGTGAATACAAGCAACACAAGAGTGATGACTTTCAAGGTTACAGATAATAAAGTTTCTCGAACTATGCTTAGGGTCTGCTTCTATCGACCTTCAATCGCATTCTTTCTTTGGAGCAGTGTTTTCCAACTATGTCCCTCTAATAGAGCTTCTAAAAGAAGTGGAAAAAACTGAGGTCTGTAGTCTTAAAAATTTGGAGAATTCTGGCTAATATATTTAACCCTAAGAGACTATCAAGAGTTAAACATTACATATTCTGAGAAGTCTGGGTTTGTTTAACTCACTGTTACCATATTTAATGCTTATAAAAATCTATTTTTAATAGATATTAGTGTTCTCTGAAATGAACAGAATACTTAGATTTTTTGGTCTATGTTTAGCTGACGATAAATTGTTCAAATTGTGCTTGAGTCTTTTGTAAATTTTTGAGTTTATACAGAATTCTCTTTTAGTTTCAGCTAATGCTTTTATTATCTAAGGTCTCATCGTAGTATGCTTTTTACTAATTCCCCAAGTTAAGTACAAATGGTCAGTTCTCTTTTATTTTAAATATTCTTATCAACTCCAGGATTAAAGAAATTAGTTGAATTGGCTTTTGTGATATAATAATACTAGTATTATACAGAAAACACATTTTAGTCCTCAGCAAAATTTTCTTCTCATTCATGTTCTAGATGATTTAAGAGAAATCATTTAGTAGACATACAATTAATAGAAAATGCTGGTAACAATAAAACATTCAAGTCTCGGAATGACATACATTACCATTACTACTTCTCAGTGGTCAAGATGGTTAAAAACGAGTTTGCTTCATTTTTTTGCTATAAAAGGGATTTTGATGATCTGCTTAGGCTGGAGATGGCTGATGGCCAGGACTAGTCACAACATGACACTGTTTTTAGGGTGTAGTATAAACGTCACTGGATTCGGAGTGATGAGACCTGAGATTAATATTTGGCTTGTCACTAAGATTTTATGCATAATTTGGTTATGTAACTTCTCATCAGGGCTTTTATTTTTATTTGTTATTATTATATTCACACTTTTAGCGTGAGGCTGGTAAATAATAAGGGTTTGGAATGTGTTTATTAGTTGTCTTGGGTTATTAACATTCACGTCACTTAGGAACCATTTAATATAATGGGAACATAGTATATTATTCTATAGTTCATAAACTATTTAACATAAACTTTAAAAAATGTGGCTAAGTTACGAATGAACAAGGAAACATTGACCTAGGAAAATACAAGTAATAACTGAAAACCATAGAAAGTCATAATATCCATTTTCTTATACAAAATTGGGCTCACATGTGATACACATTACTCTGATTCTCCTTTCTGTTGTAACTGAATTTTCTAAAAAAAAAAAAAAAAAAATATATATATATATATATATATATATATATATATATATATATACTGTCTATTTGCATGTTCACTTGTGATTTCACCCATCCCTATGTCTTTAGGTACCATCTATAAGCTCATTATTGCCAACATCTCTCTCTGTTTCTCTAAGACATACGCAAACTTTGAACAGTAATTTTTCTGAATGCTAAAATTACAGGCAATTTATGTGTGCTTATCTACCCTATATCTTATTTTCCCTGCAGGTTTCTGCAGTTAGACTGTATAATTTTTTTTTTTTTGGTACTTGAAAGAATATAATTGATTTTTTAAAATTACTCAAATTTTCAGATTCGGTTTATAGGTGAATGGTTCGGGCTATTATCCAGTTTAGGTAACATAAAAAAAAGAGCTGGTTTAGGGGTAACATGGATACTCTTTAAAGCATGTTAAGTTGGGCCAACAGTAGTGAACACTTGGAAACAAACACAATCATTGTGCATAATAAAAATTTCAAACTGAACAAAATGAACAAATTGGAAAGCAAAAGTTGTTTCTCTACCCCTGCCCTAAACCCTTGGACTACTTTCCAATTGTGATCATATTTTCTTGTGAATAATTCCAGAAAAATTATCTATGCATATTCTTTTATTTTACTTATCACAAGATATACAATATTCTGCATTTTTTTCACTTAATATAGCTTGGAGATCTTTTCACATCGGAACATAAGGATGTCACTATTTTTAGTCACTGTAGAGTATTCCACTGGATGCATATAACTGAGTCGTTCCCTCATTGAGGGTCATTAGAATTATTTCTAGTATTTTGCTGTTTAATATAATCTTCGATAAAAATTCTGGTGCATATTCTTTCCCAGCATGACTGTCAGTAACATTCTTAGGAGTGGAATTGCTGGGTCATGGAATATGTACATTTTACATTTTGTTAGCTATCACCAAATAATTTTCCAGAACCTTTGTATCATTTTACCTTTCCATCAACAGGGTATGAGAGTTATAGTTTCCTCAAAACTCTGGCCATTACTGAGTAGCACCAAACTTCTGAATTGTTGCCAATCTGATAGGAAAAGAGTAAGTAATAAATTTCAGGTCCTGACCACTGATGCTTTAATGGCATTGAGGAGAAACACTGCAACTGGGATTCTTTCTTTGTGTCTTTTCTCACAGGGTCTGCTGTTCTTTCAGAGGAGCTTGTTCAACTTATTTTCTGTTTTCTTTTCCATCTTACTGAATCCCTACTAATTGCAGGCAACAATTTTCTCTTAGTGATTATACACATTTACCTTTCCTTTCCAGCTTACCATTACCCTGGAGAAAGACCCAGGTATTCTTCCTGGCTTCGGTCCATTGCTGAAATGTTTGAACCCCTTTCGCTCCTTTGAGGCATTTTCTACTTTTTCATAGGATGCCTCCTTGCCATCGCGTTGGTATCGAATCCCAGGAGGGAGGAGGTTGTACCTAAGCTATTGTGAAGGTTGTGTCCCTGCATTGCTTAGACAGGGAAGGGAGTGCTGGTGATGAGGTGAATGTTTGGGGGTGAGCAAGTGTAGACATTACATGGTGATTTCTGGGAACCTCTGCCTCTGTGAGTACTGCTATTGAAATATGACAACAGAGGTGGTGCCATTTCCGTTGCTTTATTGATGACAGTGTACTGTTGCTGTTTTAAAATCTTTTTTGGGTCAATTGGGTTAAGTTTGAAAGAAAACAATTCAATTACAGCTTCAATCCAACACCTAACCCTAGAAGTACCTTCACCTATTGCCTCATTTAAAAAAATAAATAAATATATGCGTTTAAAGTGTATCCATTTTACTTTCTGCAACATCTCTGATGTAACTCTGCCAATTACTGCACACACTGCTCATTTTCCTGCCATCAAACACTCCTGCTGCTGTCTAGTCCTTTCTTGTTAACAGCAACCAAATGTTCATGGAGGACATTTTCTGTTCCTGGTAAGTTCGTTCCTTTCTGGAGTTTAGCCCCTGGAAAATATCAAATAATCTTTCTCTATGGTTTATTCAGCTTCCTCAAAAACATTTTTTCCTGCTCTGACAAGGATTACCACAGAAAATTAATAATGATGGTAAAACTTATACAGTCCACCAAAATGATAAAAGGAAACGGGGATTTAAGATAAATTTTGCAAGAAAATCACATATTTGTCTGCACAACAGTACAATTAAAGCTATTCTTGCAGTTCTAACTCTTAAGACCCAAAGCATAATGTAAATGTTTTATGAAGAAATTTAATACACTTTAAATACATTCCCTGGGCAGATATCCATAAAATATTTCATGGTGGTAAGTTAACCTGAACTCCATTTTATTGTTCTTCTAATAATTTTGTTTCTGGTTTGATGCTTCCCTCTTTAATTACATGACATGAATGAGTCTTTTGATGGACAGTTTCATTGCCATTTTAAATAGTTTTACTTGGTTGCTATAGCACCTAAACCAAGGACATGATATTTCTGCATTAGGCTCTTGAATTGTGTTCGTTCTATCTTCTTCTATCTATCTATCTATCTATCTATCTATCTATCTATCTATCTATCTATCTATCCATCATATGCATACTCGTATATATATGTACATTTACATATATGTACACATATTAACAACGTGTCTTCCCCTCCCTTGGAAGCATGTTTTATTCCTTCTGGAGGATGGTTGTTATATTCAAATGAAAAATGTTAACTAGAACGGCATAATAAGAGACAATTAATTTGTTTGTATCAGGGTAATTTTTCTCTTCATCAACAGATTAACAATGGCAGGAAAATAAGGCTGTCTAACATTTACATTTAGTCATTCATTTCCAATCCTTACATAACTATGTGTTAACTGGTATTAATTTGTTAGAAACATCATTGGTAATTAACAGATAAAAGCATGTGAGGCCAGTTTGCGTTAGCTTTTCTCTCCAATATATTGAAAAAATGTGATCAGCTTTTCTCTGCAACATATTGAAATTCTAATTTGATACTAGGAAACATGTTAGGAAAAAAGATTTACCCTTTGGACTTTGAATGTGCAGTTTGGATCTCTTTTTTGGTCACTGATTTTTAGATCTGAGGAAAGGATAAAATCAGAATGACACTGATTTTTAGTGAGATGAATCCTTGTAAATGATGGAAAGATAAAATATTCTCTCAGAATAATTTGGAATCTATGAGACGAATGACATTACTCAAAATATTATCAACCTCAGTGAATGTAGTACCTTTAGTTATGCTAATGGTGACAAAAGAAAAATAGTTATAAATTCTATGCTTTGGTACCTGTCACATATTCATTACTATCTTTTGTTCTTCTGGAAGGGAGTAATAAATAATAACACTATAATAATAATAACTACTATTATCATTTTTTGAGCTTTGCTCTGTGGTAGACATTGTTTGTTCTAAGAGCTTTACATGTAGTAACTGCTTATTTAAATCTTATAACCAATCCTATGAAGAAGATATTATAATTATCGTTCTTATTTTACTGATGAGGAAACTGAGGCACAGCTAAGTTAAGTATCTTGTCTATGGTTCAAAATAAAGAAGCAGGAGTTTTGGAAAGGAAGCCAGACCCTAAACTCTTAATCATTAGAATGTAATGATTCTAAGTAACACGGTACTTAGCAGATCACCTAGATCATTGTTTGAACCAGGAGGCTCAATTTTAACTAGTTATTGCTACCTTGTGTAAATTATCCACAATATGCCTCAATTTCCTCTCTAAAATGAGGATAATAATGCCCATCTCAAAGGGTATCCTGAGAAGTAAACAAATTTGGGATGTAAAGCAGGTAGAACAGTGCTTGGCATACTATAGGCAGGCAATAGCTGGTCATTATTATTTATTATTCTGGTGGTTATTTACTTTTCTTATAGGACAAATTTTCTGTGAAAATGACAATGTTATTATGAGTTTCAGCAATTTTGCTACAAATAACATGCATGAATAGTAGTCTTCTTATTGGAAAAAAAAATTGGCTTGTTTTGGTCTCGCCACTGAAAAGATTCATAACTGCAAGCAAGCCTTCCAGTTAAAAAGATTCATAACTACAATGTGCAACCAATGTAAGAAAAAGAACACTAATATGCACAGGGAAGGAATGGGGGCTGTACTCTGGACATTTCCAAAGGTGAACATTAAGCTTTAAAACACACTCTGAGCCAGAGATATGCTGTCATTCCTCTGGGATTCCATGATATTTTTTATATGACCTTATTACAACGTTTCACACATTACACTGAAAAGATCCAATGGCAATATCTCTAACTGTTGACTTTATTCCTAGCTTCAGATTTTGCACCTAGCCAGAGAAGGGACTCGGCAAACATTTGGTCACTGCAGTGTCACATAATGTTGAAAATAAGCCTGAAGACTTTGGGGACTTATGCCTTCAGTTGGGAGACTAATTCTGCCACTCTCTATCTATGTAAACTACATCAGTTATTTATCTAACCCTGTTTATTTCTCTGTAAAATGGGAATCATTAAAAGACCTTCTCTGCAGAATTATTGTGAGCATTTACAAAAGTGACACACATAAAATGGTTAGTATTATGTCTTATACATAGTGAGTGCTCCACACGTTTCCCTTCCTCCCATTTTAATAAATATTAATGAGTAGAAAAAGCATCTGCATTTTTTTATTCTGTGCTGCAAGATACTACCATATGAAATAGTCAGTTCAAAATGTTCAGATACAAAATATTCAGTTCACTGAACCCTTTGTTGCATGCTGCTTGTCAGTATAAAGACAGTTTGATATAACATCTTTATGTAAAGTAAAAGTGTATATAAACTGATAAGATTGACAGTACATGATATCAAACTTGAAGCACATTCATATGTACAACTTAAGAGGGCATTTACCTACGTATTCCATTTAGCATGTGTAACATGTGTGAGAATTATGTAACTGAGTACTTTTTAGGCATTTCCCTAGTATTTTTTTATTTTTATTTTTTATTCTTGATAAAGGAGAATGAGGCCTAATTCTGTGGAGAATTGGTAAAGGAAGCTATTATATGCAAGAAAAAAACATCACCAATAGTCTTTTCTTTTGAAATACTAATTCTAATCCTATGATAACAAATACATGTATTAAATAAGTTAATATTTGTATAATATTTAGGACAGTGCCTGGTACACTATGTTTAATATTTATTATTGTTAATCTTGTTAAAAGCAAGGCTTCCAGTTAAAAAGCATAGATGGTCGATGTTGTTTTCTCACAGATTAGAGTTTATCACTTTATGAAAAAAGAGCACAAACAAAACTAAAAGGCAGGCTTTCTCTTACAGGAAACAAAAGGTAAAAGGAATATACAACGATGTTATCATTTAATGGAGCAGCTACTGATTCTGCCAAAAGCTCACTTAAAGGATCCCACAGTGTTTGAAAACATTGTTTTAGCATTTAGCTTTCCTTCTACTTCATAGAATTTGGAGTTTTTTAAATAGGTAATAAAATCAGTTTCAATTAATACCGAGAATTGTTACAAAGTGTCCCCTATGTTCTTGATCAGTTGCACTCTGTATTTTGTCAGTATTCTTTCTTCACTGCAAATTTAAAATTTGGTTATAAAAGAATAAAGATACGTGTACACCTTTTAAGATGTCTCAGGAAAAAAGAAAGATGAATGAACAAGACTCAGATTGAAGCTGTTAGTGATCATTTTTAGAATGTTTTATATTTCTGTGCCTTCACATTGGCAAAACTTAATTAAAGATAATTTTATGTTTTCCCCTTGTGCACATGTATGAGAATCTCAATACTGCCATCTGTATAGTCTATTCAGATACTAGACATTTTGGAATTTTTTAAAATTAAAATTTATTGGGGTGACAGTCATCAATAAAACTAAAGAAGTTTCAAGTGTACGATTCTATAATACATCATCTACATAGTGTATTATGTTTTCCCCACCCAGAGTCAGTTCTCCTTCCATCACCATATATTTGACTCCCTTTACCCTCTTCTACTATCCTCCCTCTCCCTTTACCCTCTGGTAACCACTAAACTGTTGTCTATGTCTATGAGTTTTTGTTTATGTATTTACTTGTCTTGTTCCTTGCTTGCCTTCAGTTTCATATCCCACATATGAGTGAAGCCATATGGTTCTCGACTTTCTCATTCTGTCTTATTTCACTTAGCATAATGATCTCAAGATCCATCCATGTTGTCACAAATGGCACTATTTCATCTTTTCTTAAAGCTGAGTAATATTCCATTGCATATATATACCACATCTTCTTTATTTAATCATCTATCGAAGGACACTTTGGTTGTTTCCATGTCTTGGCCACTGTAAATAAAACTGCAATGAACACCGGAGTGCATGTGAGTATATACAATGGAATATTACTCAGCCATGAAAAAACAATGAAATCTTAACATTTGCACAATGTAGATGGACCTAGAGCGTATTATGCTAAATGAAATAAATCAGGAAGAGAAAGACAAATACCATATGATCTCACTTATATGTGGAATCTAAAGAACAAAATAACAATGACAACAACAACAACAAAACAGAAACAGACTCATAGATACAGAGAAATTGATGGTTACCAGATGGGAGGGAGTTGGGGGCAGAGTGAAAAAGGTGAAGGGATTAAGAAATACAAATTGGTTGTTACAAAGTAGTCACAGGGATGACAAGTACAGCATAAAGAATATAGTCAATAATACTGTAACAATTATGTGTAGTGGCAGGGGGAGTAGTAGACTAATTGGAGGGATCACTTTGTAAATTATATAAATGTCTAACCCCTATGCTATACAAGTGAAACTAATATAAAATAATATTGAATGTCAACTGTAGTTGCAAAAATAATAAAACAAATAAGCAACAACAAAAGAACTGAATAGGTGTTCAATTAACTCTTTAGTCATCTAAAAATTATTTCAGTGGCCTAAGTGTCAACATTGCTTGAAATCCAGAATTTAACAAGAAATATGAAAGCAATAATATATTTGAAAGGTCAGAGTAGATTTCAAATGAAGCAATATTATATTAAAGTATTTATAATTCTAAAGAAGTGAAAATAGAATCATTGAGTCATACAGCTGGAAAGGCCAAGGATGATAGATTATATTACAGGAGATTTTATTAGAACATCTAGTTTAACCTCTTCTTGCAATGGGATAATTTATTTTAAATCATTCCTGACATATGGTTGTAGAGATTCTGCATAATGAAAACCTGTCTCTTCCACTGGACAACTCTAATGATTAGGTCCATTTTATCTTTCTCCCAAAATTGTTTCCCTTACTATTGATTTAATGGTCCACTCTGGTATTGGGAAAAACATAAAACAAGATTACTTTTCTTAGGATATGGTAGTCCTTCAAATATTCCAAACTTATCTTTACCAAAGATTTTGTCTGAGCAAAAATTCCAGTCCCATTATTTATGATACTGTAATGGAAAATATTTTACCATTGATATAATTCTTTCCATGAGAAAGGAAAACCATAAAGAAGGGAGAATGAATGTCTGTGCTCTATATGTGTCATATATATTATCTCATGTCATCTTTATCAAAACAGATGAAGGAAACTGGTTCTCATTAATCTCATTTTAAATGACTTTTTAAAAAAGTATTGTTATAAGTTCATTAGCAATCTTTTGACTTTATTTGAATGTTTGATTTTTTTCTTTGATTTTTTTAATTACTCAAGTTTAATTTCCAATGTAGCAATTAACATTTAATTGCGTAGATCTAGAGAAAGGTACAGGATAACTCTAGGGAGAAAACATTTGCTGACCACCAGCATTACCTAGAAATATTTTATACACGGTTTCATTCAATCCTCCTAAAATTCCTGTGAGGTAGATACAACTATCTTTATTTTACATTCAAGGAATTTGAGTTCACAGAGGTTAAGCAACTTTTCATAAATGATCACAGTAATGTGATTATCACAGTAAACAGTGGTGGTAGCTCTGGTATGTACACAGTTTGCTGATTTCAATGCAGATGATAATGGCACCTACTTCATAGGGTTGTTAGAAGGATTAAAAGTTGGTCCTCAGTGCCAGTGCTTGGCAGGCTCAAGAAAGCACCTGTGTAGCTCTGCATAGTGAAGTCCCTTCTTTCCAGTGAGATCTATTTAGCTCAGACCATCATCCTAGGGAGTGGGCTACTTAATTTCTCAGAAACTTTTATGTTTTCCTAACTGCACAGTATCTTTGGATTATGACATTGGAAGTCTTGAGTATGCTCTACATTTTTGTTTTCTAACAGAAAAAAATGCCAAGAATAGGTAATTTTGTAGGACCCTGGTTTAATGATAGAACCCAAGAATATCTTTGCTGACTCCAGACTCATCTCCACTCCTTTGCCTCCTTCAACCAGTTCAAGTGTCATCCTGGTATTTCAAATGAAATGGAAATATGAGCATGTAAAATCACTGCTAAAAACCTCCCCACTGCATTGGGAATACAGTCTGAGTTTCTTAGCATGAAGTAGTAGGGCACTGTGGTCTTTGCCCACTCTGTTACTTCCTTTCTCTTACCTTGCTACAGTAATGACAAATCGTGAATAGCTCATGTTATTAGGTTGGTGCAAAAGTAATTGTGGGTTTTGCAATTGTTTTTTAACCTTTAAACAGCAATTACTTTTGCACCAACCTAGCATTTCGCACCTTTCCCTGATGCATCCACATATTCCACGTATGACACACCAATACCACTCCTTGATGTTTATCCAAATAAAAACGAAAGCCTGCACATGAAAGCCTGTACATGAATGTTTATGTTGCTCTGTTCATAATCTCCAAAAACTAGAAACAGCCCAAATAACCATCAACAAAGGAAGGCATTAACAAGCAAGGTAAATGCACACAATGAATACCATGCAGCCATAAAAAGGAAGGAACTACAAATAGATGCAACAACATGGGTGACTCTCAAATGAATTATGCTAAGTGAAAGGAAACATACCGAAGTCTGTATTATCCCATTTATATGATGTTCTGGAAAAGGCCAAATTACAGAGACAGAGGCACATCGGTGTTTACCAGGACTGAGGTGGGATTAGGGACTGACGAGAAAGGAGCCAAGGGGAATGCATGAGGTGATGGAAACATCCTATATTTTGATTTCAGTGGTCATTACGTCTGCCTAAATTCACAGAAATGAACACGTCAAAGGACTTTGTATGTACCTTAATAAAACTGACATTAGAAGGTTACATATCTTCTTTCACGTTTGTCAACTCTTCATTTCTTTTTGAATAATCTTCAGTTTTGGACAACTGTTGTCCATCCTTTAAATCTAAGCCTTAAGTAACTATCTCCTTCAAGAAATCACCCCTCAACTCCTACGCTGGGCCATGGGCTCCTCCTCTGTGTTTTTTATCCCTCGTGCATGTATCTGTCTCTTCTGATGCATAATAATATGTATAGTACCAGTGTCTGGCCGTGCACTGTAAGCTCCTTAAGGAAAGAAAGACAAAGTCTTATTCATCTTTACATCCCCAGGAACTCAGTGTAATATTAGAATTCAACAAACGTTGTTACACAGACAAAAATTATGTTTGGAACTTTGTCGACTTCTAAAATAGATATGGTTATAGAATGTCCTTGATTTAACTCAGGTCCATTTGACTATTGTATAAAGTTTGTTTGCAATAAAGTTGCTACCACACGCAGTTTAATTATAACACAATTTCTTAAAACATTTACACAGATATTATTATAGGTTGTTCTAGTCTGATTTATTTTGCATACCTTTGCTGGTAAAATATCTGTTATATGCTAAATACAGTAGAATAAAACATCTCAAAAATTGTAAAAATATATTATTTACATCAGTTAACACTTTAATAGTTTTTTGCTTTTATTATATTTTGAGCAACTTTTTAATCTCAATATATGCAAGTGTGTGCTTATAAAATTATACTGCACTCTGGACTAAGGCAGATGAGACCTCTCATTGGTCAATGGGATACTTAGAGGATGAGAATAACCCATGCAAATTAAACTGCTCAACTGAGCCTGTTTTGTAATATTCCAAATTGCTTACTTTGTCTTCTTTCGTGAGACACAAAAACACATTTTATGGCCTGATTGTGATGAAGTACTGTTGGGAAAATAGTTATGATGAGATAATTATATCCCAGCAGAATGTGAGGTACTTGGGTCACCTGAGGGGTGCAATTTCCATAACCACTTTTATTCTAGCAGAGCTGTTATTCTGATACATGTTAGCCTGTTCTGTGTTCAGACATTAGGCCTTTGAAATTATGTTTATCAATCAAAAGAAAAAACAAAAGAAAAGTGGAAATTCATGTTGGACTAAGATTATGAATTTAATATCTAAAACTTACATTAACTCTCAGGTAAAAAAAAGAATATATTTGTAACAAAATAGGCAGAATTTATTAAAATAATCAAAAGACACAGATTTTGCAATGATTACACCATCCCGATAGCCACAGTCTCCCATCATAACATCCTCAGTCTTCCATTAGTGGCAGATGAGAACGGCACTGTTGTAGCATTGAAAGGGAATGTTTAGGCAACTCAACCACCATCACATGCAAATGATGTAAAGGTTATATAATTTCATTTTCCAGAATATATATTACCACCTATGTGGGGACAGAGCCAGGAGTGCAGTTTCCAGGCTCTCGGTCTCACATGGAAAGGTGCTGGCTCAGGTAATAAATGGCCATCAACTGTGATTAGATGGCCATCAGCTGTGGCTAGTTGGCTGTCAGCTGTAACCAGTGAGCCATTGGCCACTAATATAACTGCTGTGGCTACGCTAGCAGCAAATGGGAGCTAGCAAGAAGATGGTGGCTGAGCTAGCAAGAGCGGATTGCAGCTAGCACGGCGGATTGCAGCTATCAAGTGAGGTTGGTTGGCAGAGAGAAGTGGACAGGGATCGCGGATACTGTGGCTCCTGCTTCCTGTGTCTCCAACCCAGCCACCAGCGAGAATATAATGATTTGTCTCCCCTATCTATGGCTCTGTGGGTGTTCCTTTTTGGCCTCACCATGTCCTGTGTTCTTGTGTGGGGAGCGGGAGCTGAGACCCCGCATGACACCCTGCGTGACAACCTGTTTATAATAATCACTGACAAATTACAAGACTCATAACAAATAGTATGAACACTGATTCATCATGAAAACTGCCGAAGGCTAAGGCTTTGAAATAAAAAAATGAACTTTAAAATAAAATAAAAATAGACATTGAAAGGAAATAGGTTGAGCTATTCAGATCACTGAGTTTGGTTCCCTTTCCTTCCCTTTTCCCTCTCTCCCTCCCTCCTTCCCTTCCTTCCTTCTTTTTTTTCCATTTCAGTTACCAAAGCATCCATGGATGGAGCCACAAACAGAATTCCCTTTACCCCAAATCCACTTCCAGCTAATACTATTATAGTGAAATTCTAGTTCAGTTTTAAAATATATGTAGGAGCACATACTTTTTAAAAGATTATTTGAATAAAATATCCATGTCATGCTGAGCATGTATGATAATCCTCCTTTGTAATCTCATTAAAAATAAATTGAATAATTATTAAATATTTAATTTACCATTAGCTAATTCTTTGAGAATGTTTAAGTCTCAAACAATATTAGGAATGTTTTTTCAGTCTCCAAAAAAACTGTGAGGAAATAAAATTCTAGTGAAGTAAACATTTAGAGAGACATTTATTTTTGCACTTTAAATGGTCAGTATTTAGTCAGGAGGTTAAGTATCCAATTTCAGGGTTCAAATGCAAGCTGGCTGCTACCAAAAAAGTGAGCAATAAATAGTATGAGTATTCATTCATGCAGCTGTAAATTGCTATTACCACTAAGCTCTTGTGGACAAAACCTCAAAAAAGTTGAATTGGTCATAAACTTAAAAAATGAATGCATGCAAAATGGTCAGTTTTTCATGGCTTATTTGAGGATGAAAGATAATACAACCACTGCAATGTGATTTCTTTTCTCCATGTAGTGTGTTGTTCTCTCAATATATTTCATAGCAGGGACATTTAATGATGCAATAAAAAAGCAAACACTTAATACTTTCTGCCAAACACTCGGTGGAAATAAATCACATCACACATGAAGCAAAGCTAGGCAAGCAATTTTCAATGTAGTTGGCAATATTCAAATTTTTCTTGTACTATACTCTTTACTTTTTTTATCTCTTAGCCATTTCTTCAGCACATAATAATTTTGCTCCAGTGATGAAAATATACTATATTATCATGTTAATTTTTTCTTTCATGTATACAAGTATATTTTTCTGTTTATTTTGGTTAAAATAAACATTCAATTGTATACTAAATCTGATTATAGCTCTTAACCATTAGTTTCCAGCTCACCAGTAAATTAGTAAAGAGATCTTGAACTCCTTATTTTTAATAGAAAAAATATTGAATCCAAATTATTAACAGTGCTTTTCTTTTTTAAAAAACTTGAGACTACAGGCTGGATAATGATTTTCCTTCTCACTTGTTACATTTCCTACCATCTTTCCTTATCTTCTGAAATCCTAGGTCTTGTCACAAAATGGTGTTTTACATTATGATACAACTACATCCTATGTAAGGCCATCGGCACCACTGCAGCCGACAAGAATCTGTGCTTCATGTGGTAAACCTATCCCAGTTGGGGCTTCTTTGTAGAGGTATTAAAATACTTCTGGGATTATATTGTTTTAGGAAATAAGGAAAAAAGAATCAGTGTCAAGTATGTTTGTGTACTGTTAAGTACCATGTAATACCACAAAATTACCCTACATTCATCAATAACTGTTCATTGTAAGAGGTGCAAAAGCGTATTTTGTGTGTTACTTTGAAAGACATAGAGCTAATAATAGTGCACTTGGCCTTGTCTTGTGTGAGACTAGCCAATATGACACAAGCACCTACTTCCAACAATGAAAATGTATTAAATGCAGCAGAAGTCTAGCACATAATCGCAAGCCACACTGTTATGGTTATTTCTACTAGTTGTGTTTACTCAGGTAATACATTGTGAACCAACTTGATTTCTTGACTTCTTTACAAATAAGAGAGTTAGTTGGGGATCCATTAGGTGTCCACATTGAAGTCTGAGATGATTCATTCCTACCTCCTTCAGGTCATTCTAGATTTCAGCATTTGTGAAGAACCCTAGATCCTCAGAGGACCCTATATCGGTACTGAGTATTTTAAGTGAAGGATTAGTGGCACTGTTGCATTCTTTGTCCACTGAACACTAGTAAACAGAACTCTGTTTAAAGCCTAGACAGTGAATGCTAAGGTTATTTAGTCCATGTGGCTTCAGAAGAAGTAGACTGAGTTATTTCTACTTCTTGTAAGCTTTGTTCTAGGTCCGAGCCAAGGCTTTGCAAGGGAGTATATAAGTATAATTTAACAAAACATAAAACTTTAATCCTAGACACAGGAATCCTAATACTAAACACAGGAAAAGTAAAGAGCAGAAAAGTCATTTGTTATTTGTTTTGCTTATCCATAGTTTTCACAGGAAGGTCGCTGCTGACAATTTCTGGCATGATGCCTCATATAAGGTCAGACAATTAAGGTCGCAAACTCATCCTAGAAAAAGTGCTACATACTTCATTACTGAATATCATTATAGTCACCTTTGAAGTTCTCCCCTTGGGAAGCTATGCACCGATGTCAGCGCCTAGTCCACCCTTCAAAGCAATTTGGAACTCCTTTTCTGGAATGGCCATCAGAGCTGTCATCGTATTACCCTTGATGTCCTGAATGTCATCAAAATGTCTTCCTTTCAATATTTCCTCTATCTTCAGGTAAAGAAAGAAGTCATTGGGGGCCAGATCAGGTAAGTAGGGAGGGTGTTCCAATACAGTTATTTGTTTACTGGCTAAAAACTCCCTCACAGACAGTGCTGTGTGATCTGGTACATTGTCATGATGCAAGAGTCATGAATTGTTGGCAAAAAGTTCAGGTTGTCTAACTTTTTCACACAGTTTTTTCAGCACTTCCAAATAGTAAACTTCGTTAACTGTCCAGTTTGTACAAATTCATAATGAATACTCCCTCTGATATCAAAAAAGTTTAGCAACATCGTTGCAACAAGTTCATGAACTTAATTGTCAGGCCTCGAGTGTCTTGAAAGCCAAGGACTTTTTGTGGTACTCATCTATCTCCCCTGAGCTATCTATACATGCTCCCAAGAAAATAAGAGAAGGACAGGATGAGTGATTAGCAGTGAACAAGGGAGTACAGCATTTGGATCCATTATCTTTCCCCCTAACCTACAAGGGGTCAGCATAGAAAGGGGAGAAAACCGAGTTAAAAACATTTTTAGATTGGCTTCAACTGATGATCCAGGGAAAAAAGGACCCTTTCTGATACCTGTCACTAGCCCAGAGCTTCCAATGATAAGCATAAAGAAACAGTATAATGAGGATTATTTTTAAATTGCAAATTTCTATTATCAAGAGGGTGATGCATGTGAACAAGTGTTTAATATAATTGTCTAAGAATCAGATTCTGGGCTCCAGCTGCAGAGAAAGGTAACTAAATTTTTAAATACTCTTCTGTGCAGTTGTTGATCTCCCTTCTCCAATAATTTCTTGGGTATAAAAAATTTTATTTGAAAAATATTCCAAGTCTTACTATTATCACTAAAACACTTTTAGGTAGGACTTTGTCCATTTTGTTCACTGCTCTAATTTTCAGGTACTCAGTAGTATCTTGCACGTAACTGGTACTTGATAAATTGTTGTTGAAACAATGCAAAGTGCAGTTTGATTTACTTTGGGAAATGGGAAAGTCCAGCCACATCTTTAACATCTGTTTACAAGGCTCTAGATTTGCTGGCATTTGGGCACATGAGATATCATACAGTGCTTATATTAGAGAAAGGCTAGCCTTGTAAGTATGGAGTCATTAGAACGAACAACACACACACACACACACACACACACACACACACACATTTCATTAAAATATTGTTTTTCTTATCCTTTTATCTCATTTGAAACTTCTGCCATTAGCAACTATCTTACATAATAATTTAACTGTATTAAGGTAGCATGTTATCTGCTATAGACTGAATGTTTGTGTACCTCCCTTCCCCGAAATTCATATGTTGAAAATCTAACCCCCAAGGTGATGATATTAGGAGATGGGTCTTTGGTAATTAATTAGGTCAGGGAGCTCTCATGAATGGGATTAGTGACCCCATAAAAGAGACGCCAGAGAGCACCCTCGCCTCTTCCAACCATGTTGAGGCTACAGCAATACGACTCTATGATCCAGGAAACGAGATCTCACCAGACACTGAATCTTGGACCTTCCAGACTCCACAACTGTGAGAAATAAAAGTCGGTTGTTTATAAGCTACCCAATCAGTGGTGTTATGTTACAGACGCCCAAACAGACTAAGACATTTTGTGGGAGAATTAGCATGTTAACAGTTAATAAACTGAAAATGGTGAATTTATTTCCTACACACACTCATTTTAGAAGACAAGAAATATTAAGAGATGTGGGAAAAGGATGTATCCATTAGCAGGAAATCTGTCAGATTCTAAAGGGGAATCAGAGTGAAGTAACCATGGGTTAGTTTGAGGGATTCAAACTGAAAACAATCTTTACTTACTCAATAATTGTGTTTAAGGCCAGTTTTATGAAAAAATGATTCAAGTGTAATCATACAGGGTTTAAAGACATGAAGTAGCACAGAGCAGTGTGACCAGTCAGGAAACCTGGCCCAGAGTCTCAGCTCTGCCAAAGAGCCACAGTATGTCAGGCAAGGGGTCTAATATCTTGGGACATCATGTGCCAAGTCTGTAAAATGAAAGTACCGAACTAGATGGACTCGACAGTTGCTTCCTGCAATAAAATTCTATGATCTGTTGTCTTTTATCTGATTTGTCACAGAACATTTTAATACCATTGATTTTTAATAACATAAAAAGTGAAACAAACATTTAAAACTTATCGCTAGACAATACAATGACAGATTTATTATAACCATATATGCAAAATGCACTTGAAACTTGAATGGATAACATTCACTTTATACCTGTACATAACACAAGGAAGTAGATCAGAATAACAGACTTTGCATTAATAATACATAAAAGTGGGTCTTGAAACAAAATCACTTAAAATATTTAATTAGAAAATTTACATATGCACAAGGAGATATATATGTATATGTGCATATATAACTTTTATATAGATATATACATATATAGATATATATAGAGAGATATGCGTGTGTATATATACAAACACACACGTGTGTTTGGGGGTATATAGTATAAACACACATAAAGAAAACAGTAGAAATATCTATAACCCTCTATCCAGCATTTTACTCTCTCTCCCTTTCTGTCTCTGTCTCTCAGTCTCTCTCTTTCTCCCTATATACGTATCCACTCTCACAGTTGGGCTCCTCCACTTCTTATATTAGTATATCTTACTCAGTCCATGTAACATGAACATTTTACCATAACACTAAATATTCTTTATAAACATGTTTTTGATTGCTTGAATTATAGTCTATCCTTGAATATGTTCTAATGTATTTAAGCACTCATCTGCTATTGATTTGGGGGTATTTTCTGCAATTTTTCTCAGTAATATTATGTGAAATATCTTTATACACATGTCTTTGAATCTCTATTTCCTTAGGATAGATTTCTGGAGAATATTACGTAGAAGGAAATTTTATAGCTAAATCTCAGCTCTGTGACAATTCTTAAAACTAATACCAATGTAATTTGATTAATAGGATAATGTACATGTATTTCCATGTATATTTAGACTAATGGGTTTCCTGGAAATTAGGATTTTAATCTGAATTTTTAAAAAAGACGTACAAATCTAAGCATTCCATTAAGATTTAATTGATAAGGCTTAATACATTCAAATTTTATTTTCTTATTTTAAACTTCAATTTCTGCTTATTTTTCCTGTTTTTCTTTAAAAAATTGCTCAAATACCTTCCTGCTATTTGTATTAGTATTATCTTCAGTTATAAATACATCTTTCTCTTATAATTCTATTCTTTCAATCAGAATTCACACTTCTTATGTCTCCATTTCCTTATCTTCCAATGGTTTTTTCTTTCTCTCCTGGGATATATCTGCTTGATTCTCTATGTTTTTCTTCCAGGAAATTCATGTTTATAAACTAATATTCTGGCAGGGTCTATATACCAGAAAATTGAAAGGAAGAATAAATCATGTCCTTTTAGATAAAACCTTTCATCAAACTTTTGTTTAAAAATAATGTCTCATATTGTATTGAAGTGTGCTCTGGTCAAAACAGTTCACTGGTGGTTTGAGGAATTGGAATCAGCACATGTGAAACATCTCTCATCATTAAGATCCATCTAGTTACTACCCACCAATTCTCTCTTAAATGTTATTTGAGAGGACTAAACTGCTTTGGAGAAAGAATTTAGAAATATTACATGGGTATACTTTCTTACCCCTGAAATTTATATTTTATTCCTCTGATGGCAGCTCATAATCAGTTACTCTCACCATTATCTTTTAAGGTGATATATGTATCACCTTAGAAAAAAAAAAATATATATATATGTAAAATAATAATGAGAGTATTGGAACTGATAACAGAAATTAAGGATGTGGCATAGGATGAGGGAGAGAAGAACAGGAAAACCTATTCTGGGAGACATATAATAACATTCATTCGGAAATAATATTCTAAATGGGGAGACACACATCTTACGTACATGTGATGGTTATGCATTTTCTCATTAGGTGTGTTTTTCTTTATATTGCTTTTGTATTTCACATTGGTAAAATAGTATTAATGGATGGTGAGTCTACTGATACTTACACCCTTTCATATAAAATAGGAGCAAAGGTTACTAATGCATTTGACAAAATTACAATTTATAACAACTAAACTCGCCCTCACCTTTCAAATTGTATTTCCTTCTAAGTTCTACCACCATAGTTCACTAATATTTTCCTTATAAAGAGATATTTTCTATTTTTTCAAAGACTTCTGATTAATGGTTTTTAATGAAGAATGGAAAGGAGGCGTCATATCATAAAATTCACTGATTGATGGTTTCAGTAACTCACCTTTTCATTCATTTGTGAAACCTTTACTGGGTAAAATATACTAGGCATTGGTTTGTGTGGATGAAAGAAAAATCTAAACTATAGAGAACTTTAATGAGTTTATTTGAGCCAAAATGAGGACAATTGCCAGGAAGCAAAATCTCGATGGATTAAGAAAATGCTCCAGAGAATGGCAGTTTTGAAGCTTATTTTGTATATTAGAATCAAAAGAGGAAACGTAAGGAGGGTTACATGAAATCCATTGGTGGTAGATTAAGGGGGCAGGAGAAAGCTCAGTATGGAAATCTCTGGGATTGGATAAAAAGTAAAATGAGAGACACATACTTCTTCTACATTGGTGGGTACAGGATAGTTAACAATTAACATTTATAGCACATACAGATGGTATTTGGGGAACAAGATAACAATGAGGGGTTCTGTGGTCCAGAGCTCTGGTGCAGTGGGTTGTGCCCTGATGGGTCCAGAAAAAGGGATGAATCTGACATTCCAGGGGTATGATATCTTAGATGCAAAGAGACAATAGACAGGCTTACTTAAGGTAAAGATTGATCTTTGTCAGGGAAGCTACAGGCCAAGAATGTAACTACCCACCATGACCTGCTTTTAGTTGGGAATTTTTCTGTTCACGCCATCCTATGTGGTTAATTTTGGTCTCTGAGTTTGTAGGGCCTGCCATGCTGGCTTCCCCTGAGCTTGTCAGGTTTAGTATGTGGTCCCTTTTTCGTCCACATTTGCATAAAATATGATGTCGTAAGTGGTTTAATAGAGAAACTGGAAAGAGCTGTAGAAGAATGGAATGTGTAACTTCTGAAAAAGGAAAAAAAACAGAGCTCCTTCCCAAGAAATTGGCCTGGCACACAGGGAAGTCCTGTGATTCTCCTACTGAACATAAATATCCCACAGAACATCAACTTCAGATAGGCTAAGTCTGAAACTTTGGTAAGGTGACACAAAAAAAGGCCACTTCATCATTTTGCCTAAGCACAGACAAACTGAGGTCACTATACTTCCCACAAAAATGACAAGCTTTCTTTTATCCGAACTAAAATTAGTTACTGCTGCTTCCTTACTATTTGATGCTTCATCCACAACCTAGTCTTCACTCCCTAGTGATAAGATTTATTGAGATACCCAGTCATAGAATTGCTCCTGCTTTATGACATCTAGAGAAAAACCCTGCCTTTCAGACCCTTCCTCAAATCACCCCACCAACTCCCAAAGCCTCTAAGAGGTTCTTCCTAACACCCTTTTACTGAAATGCCTCACTTTCCCCTTGAGGAGTCAGTGGCATCCCTTGTTGCAAGGAGTAATAAACCCGACCTGTTCCTGCTGGTCCAGGGCCTGAGGGCCTTACACTCCCCTGGACTAGCAGGGAGAAAGTGAAACCCTCACTAAGGAAGAGGACCCTGACACAGTTGTGTCTTGAAGAATGAGCAGGAGTGGGGGTGGGGGTAGAACAAAGAACGACCTTCTTGGTAGAGGGAACAAAATTTATAAAGGTCTAGAGAATGAAGTGATAGTTTGGTTTGTTTGAAACGAAAGGCACATAAGAAGAAGGGGTGGCTTATAAGAGCGGAGCGGAAGACAGAGATGAGAGAGCATCAGGGACCTTAGATTAATCCTTAGTGACCATTTGTTCTTTAAGGAAAGCAGGGAGGGGCCTTGAAAGATTTTACTCAGAAAACAAAGAAATAAGATTTCCACTTTTAAGGAAGCAAATGGTCAAAGCTCAGCAGAACACCACATACAAGTGTGTGACTTGATGACTGAGTTCATAGCAGTTTCATTTGCAGAGATATGGAATGCTAAAAGGTAGGAGATTTGAAGGTGTGGAAATGTGATGATTTTGTGACACTGTGGATTTGAGAGGTTTTTGGAATGTGTAGGTAGATATGGCTAGGTTGCGATGTTAAAAGCAAGCCTTTTTTTGTAATAATTGTTTTTATTTTTCAATTACAATTGACATTCAATATTGTATTAGTTTCAGGTGTATAACATAGTAATTAGATATATAACTTACGAAGTGATTCCCCTCATAAATCTAGTACCCACCTGACACCAAACAGCTATTACACTATTATTGACTACATTTCTATGCTGTGCTTTACATCTCCATGACTATTTCATAACTACCAATTTGTACTTCTTAATCCTTTCCCCTTGTTCACCCATCCCCCAATCCCCCCTCCCATCTAGCAACCAACAAAATGTTCTTTGTATCTATGATTTTGTTTCTGTTTTGAAGCTCACAATAGATGTGGAATGCAAGGATATGATGGTCCAGACATTGTGTGGGTTATTTCCCAAGAATGTGTAGGTTGTTTCCACAAGCCATGAGTGCCATGGGTACCTTGTAAATCAACTGGTAAAACAATGGTTTACCACTGGATTGAAATAGACCAATTGGAGATTCAACCCTATACAACTGTCTGTATTAGAAATAAAGATTGAGTCATTGTTCTCATATGCCATTAGCATCCCTTCTGTTTGTTACCCTTCCAATAACGTAAGCTTGAACTTCAAACCCCAGAGAAAATTATCTCTTTTCTGTAAGTCATCCCAATTCCTTCGGCTTAAAAAAAATTTGCTTATTTGAATCTTCATGAAACTTACTGCTCATATACTAAAATGATAGTAGCTAACACATAGCCTTAATCATGTGTCAGCACTATTCTAACTCCTTTAGCCTCACAATAATATTCTGAGATAGGTAACACTTAGAGACAAAGCAACAAGTACTGGAAAACAAAAGAAAGACCTCTTCCTATCAATCTATTGCAGAAGCCACTCCTGTAGATGTCTAGGAAGAGAAATACTAAATCAGTAATTGCCATGAATAACCAAGGCAACAGACAGATCAGAAAGAAAGTGAAAAGTCTCCAGAAAAGCAACTTCAAGATATGGAAATATGTGACTTAAATGACAGAGAATTCAAGATTGCAGTTCTGAAAAAACTCAACAAGATGCAAGAAAACACAGAAAGGCAGTTTAATGAACTCAGAAACACAAAGAACAACGTGAGCATTTTACGAAAGAGCTTGAAATTTTAAAACAAGACCCAAATAGAAATTCTGGAGATTAAGAACTCAATAGAAGAAATTAAGAATGAAATAACCAGCTTAGGTAGTAGAGTTGACCAGATGGAGGAAACAATCAGTGACATCGAAGATAGAAACCTGGAAATGACACAGATGGAAGAAGAAAGAGACTTGAGACTTAAAAGAAATGAAAGAACTCTGCAAGAACTTTCTGACTCCACCAGAAAGAGCAATATAAGAATTATGGGCATACCAGAAGGAGAGAAAAGAGAGACAGGAACAGAGAATATATTCAAACAAATTGTTGATGAACTTCCCAAACTTGTGGACAGAACTGGATCCTCGAATCCAAGAAGCAAATAGAATACCTAATTACCTCAATCTCAACAGGCCTTCTCCAAGGTACAATGTATTGAAGCTGTCTAAAATCAATGACAAAGAAAGAATCCTCAAGGCAGCCAGGGAAAAGGAGACGGTAACCTACAAAGGAAAGCCCATTAGATTATCATCAGATTTCTCAGCAGAAACTCTACAAGCCAGGAGGGAGTGGAACCAAATATTCAAACTATTGAAAGAGAGAAATTATGAGCCAAGAATAATATATCCAGCAAAGATATCCTTTAGATATGAAGGAGGAATAAAGACCTTTCCAGACATACAGAAGCTGAGGAAATTTTCTAATACATGACCTGCACTACAAGAAATACTAAAGGAGGCTATTCGACCACCACGAACAGAGACAATTTGTAGAAACCAAAATATAAAAAGGAGGAGAGTAAAGGCCTGAACCAAATATGGGAATGGAGAAGTAAGCATGCTGAAGAAAATGGAATACTCTAAATATCAAACTTTCTTTTACGTAAACTTAAGGGTAACCACTCAAAAAAAATCCAGAACTGAAATATATACTGTAATAAAAGAAGAAACAGAGGGAAACATCATAGAATACCACAACACAGAAATAATCGACAACAACAAAAAGGCAGAGAAACAATGAAGACACAGTCTCACCAGAAAACCAAAGATACAATGATAGAAAATCATCACATAATAATAATCACCCTATGTGTAAATGGACTGAACGCACTAATAAAAAGGCACAGAGTAGCAGATTGGATCAAAAAACTAAAGCCAACCACATGCTGTCTCCAAGAGACGCATCTCAGCTACAAGGACAAGCATAGACTCAAAGTGAAAGGGTGGAAATTGACACTCCAAGCAAATGGTACCCAGAGAAAATCAGGTGTAGCCATAATGATATCAGATGAAACAGACTTCAGGGTGAAAAAGGTAACAAGAGACAAAGATGGACATTTCATAATGGTAAAGGGGACTATACAACAAGAAGACATAACAGTCATCAATATTTATGCCCCCAATCAGGGAGCACCCAAATATACCAAGCAACTACTAACAGAACTAAAGGGAGAAATTGACCAAAACACAATTATACTAGGGGACTTAAATACATCATTGACAGCTATGGATAGATCATCCAAACAGAAAATAAATAATGAAATAGCAGCCCTAAATGACACATTAGATGAAATGGACATAATTGACATATATAGAGCACTTCATCCTAAAACATCAGACTATACATTCTTTTCTAGTGTACATGGAACATTCTCAAGGATAGACCATATATTGGGACATAAAATCAGCCCCAGCAAATTTAAGAAGATTGAAATCATACCAAGCATATTCTCTGATCACAAGGCTTTGAAATTGGATATCAACTGCAAAAAGAAAGCAGGAAAAAACACAAATACATGGAGATTAAACAACATACTTTTAAAGAACAACTGGGTCAAAGAAGAAATTAGAGGAGAGATCAAAAGATACATAGAAACAAATGACAATGAAAATATATCCTACCAAAATTTTTGGGATGCAGCGAAAGCAGTTTTAAGAGGGAAATTTATATCATTACAGGCCTATCTCAAGAAACAAGAAAAATCCCAAATAAATAACCTCACGTTACACCTTAAAGAACTAGAAAAAGAAGAACAAGTGAAACCCAAGGTCAGCAGAAGAAAGGAAATAACAAAAATCAGAGCAGAACTAAATGAAATAGAGAACAAAAAGACAATAGAAAAAATTAATGTGACAAAGAGCTGGTTCTTTGAAAAGATTAACAAAATTGACAAACCCTTGGCTAGACTCACTAAGATAAAAAGAGAGAGACACTAATTAACAAAATCAGAAATGAAAAAGGGAAGTTATCACGGACACCACAGAAATACAAAGGATCATCCAAGAATACTATGAAGGACTATATGCCACCAAATTCAATAACCTAGAAGAAATGGACAAGTTCTTAGAAACATATAGCATACCAAGGCTGAACCATGAAGAACTGGAAAATCTAAACAGACTGATCACCAGTAACGAAATTGAATCAGTCATCCAAAACCTTCCCAAAAGCAAAAGTCCGGGACCAGATGGCTTCACTAGTGAATTCTACGAAACTTTCAAAGAGGATCTAATACAAGTTCTGCTCAAACTCTTCCAAAAAATTGAAGAAGAGACAGTACTCCCTAACTCATTTTATGAGACCAACATTACCCTGATACCAAAACCTGGTTAAGGACAGCACAAAAAAAGAAAACTACAGACCAATATCTCTGATGAATACAGATGCAAAAATCCTAAACAAAATTCTAGCAAATAGAATACAACAATGTATTAAAAGATTATTCATCAAGACCAAGTGGGTTTCATCCCCGGGGCACAAGGATGGTTCAACATCCACAAATCCATCAATGTGATACATCACATAAACAAAATAAAGGACAGAAATCATATGATTATATCAATTGATGCAGAAAAAGCATTTGACAAGAAACAACATCATTTATGATTAAAACACTTAATAAAATAGGTATAGAAGGAAAATACCTTAACATAATAAAGGCCACATATGACAAGCCCTCTGCTAATCTCATAATTAATGGTGAAAAACTGAAGCCCTTTGCTCTACGTTCAGGAACACGACTGGGCTGTCCCCTATCACCTCTGCTTTTCAACATAGTGTTGGAAGTCCTTGCCAGAGCAATCAGGCAAGAGAAAGAAATAAAAGGCATCCAAATTGGGAATGAAGAAGTTAAATTATCACTCTTTGCAGATGACATGATGCTATATATAGAAAACCCTAAAGACTCCACCAAAAAGCTATTAGAAACAATGAATACAGTAAAGTTGCTGGCTACAAAATCAATGTACAAAAGTCCATTGCTTTCCTATATACTAACAATGAAATCTCAGAAAAAGAAATACAAAAAACAATTCCTTTTGCAATTGCAGCAAAAAGAATAAAATACCTAGGAATAAACTTAACCAAGGATGTGAAAGACCTATATGCTGAAAACTATAAGACATTTTTGAAAGAAATTGAAGAAGACACAAAGAAATGGAAAGACATTCCGTGCTCATGGATTGGAAGAATCAACATAGTTAAAATGGCCATATTACCCAAAGCAATATACAGATTCAATGCAATCCCCATCAAAATCCCAATGGCATTTTTTAAAGAAATAGAACAAAAAATCATCAGATTTGTTTGGAACCACAAAAGACCCCGAACAGCCAAAGCAATCTTAAGAAAAAAGAACACTAATGGAGGTATCACACTTCCTGATTTTGGCTTGTATACAAGGCTACAATAATCAAAACAGCATGGTATTGGCAGAAAAACAGACACATAGACCAATGGAATAGAATTGAGAACCCAGAAATAAAACCACATAAATATGGACAGATAATTTTTGACAAAGAATCTAAAAACATACAATGAAGGAAAGACAGCCTCTTCAATAAATGGTGCTGGGAGAATTGGATAGCCACGTGCAAAAGAATGAAACTGGACTGCTGTTTGTCACCATGTACCAAAGTTAATTCAAAATGGATCAAAGACTTAAGCATAAGACCTGACACAATAAACTGCATAGAAGAAAACATAGGTACTAAACTTATGGACCTTGGGTTCAAAGAGCATTTTATGAATTTGACTCCAAGGACAATGGAAGCAAAAGCTAAAATACACAAATGGGACTATATGAAACTTAAAAGCTTCTGCACAGCAAAAGAAACCATCGACAAAATAAAGAGGCCACCAACTGAATGGGAGAAGATTTTTGCAAACAGTGCCTCCGATAAGGGCCTAATATCCAGAATATACAAGGAACTCATGCAACTCAACAACAAAACAACAAACAACCCAATTGAAAAATGGGCAGAGGACCTGAAGAGACATTTCTCCAAAGAGGACATACAAATGGCAAATAGACATATGAAAAAATGCTCAACATCACTAATCATCAGAGAAATGCAAATCAAAACCACAATGAGATATCACCTCACCCCAGTCAGAATGGCTATCATCAACAAGACAAATAGTAACAAGTGTTGGAGAGGCTGTGGAGAAAAAGGAACCCTCATACACTGTTGGTGGGAATGCAGACTGGTGCAGCCGTTATGGAAGGCAGTGTGGAGGTTCCTCAAAAAATTACGAATAGAATTACCATATGACCCAGCAATCCCTCTCCTGGGTATCTACCCAAAAAATCTGAAAACATTTAGAGATAAAGACATGTGTGCTCCAATGTTCATTGCAGCTTTGTTTACGGTGGCCAAGACATGGAAACAACCAAAATGTCCTTCGATAGATGAATGGATAAAGAAGTTGTGGTATATATACACAATGGAATACTATTTGGCAGTAAGAAAAGATGATATAGGAACATTTGTGACAACATGGATGGATCTTGAAAGTATAATGCTAAGCGAAATAAGTCAGACAGAAAAAGAAGAGAACCACATGATTTCACTGATATGTGGTATATAAACCAAAAACAACAAAAGAACAAGACAAACAAATGAGAAACAAAAACTCATAGACACAGACAATAGTTTAGTGGTCACCAGAGGGTATGGGGGTTGGGGGTGGGAAATGAGGGTAAGGGGGATCAAATATATGGTGATGGAAGGAGAACTGACTCTGGGTGGTGAACACACAATGGGATTTATAGATGATGTAATACAGAATTGTACACCTGAAATCTATGGAATTTTTACTAACAATTGTCACCCCAATAAATTAAAAAAAACACCACACACACAGATGGCTGGGCCCCTTCCTACAAATTTCTGATTCTGTAAGTCTGGAGTAGAACTTAAATTCTGTATCTCTAACAAGTTCTCAAGTGCAGCTGACATTGCTGGTTAAAGGAACCATTCTTTAAAATCTTCTGTGGATCATTTCCAATAAAAATTTTATGTGAATAATTAGGTGAAACAAAATATGATCTACACATACAATATGGAAACATACACAGCCCAATCTATAGAAATATAAGAAGCTAAGTGATCTAGGGAGTCTTAATTTCATGGGTATGATCCATTTGACGGTGGGATTCTAATTAATTAAAAACAAGTGCTAAACTTAAGAACAAATTTGAACACAATGATTCATCTTCATGTATCCCACAAAGTAAATCACCCCTAATTTTATTATGTTGTATTCAGAACAGTATTTTTTACATAAATGTCTCTTGTGCTACACTATATTAATGACAAAAATGCAATGAACAATTGTTTTCAAGAATATATTGCATGTAAATATGGAAAAAAATACCAAATGTTTTTCTGTATCTGTTAGAAGAAGGCAGTCTAGTCACATTACATCTTCATAATATTTAAATGACACATACCGTTTAGCAGACTGACAGATGATGACACTTCCTGTGTCAGGTCGATTACCAGAGCTCGGGAGATAATTCCCTCTAGAAATCACTTATCATTTCTATAGTAAGTCATTTATAAAGATGAGTTTCATGACTTAAGTGGTCACAGCGAAGGAACCATTTACAAGCCACAAGTTAAAATAAGTTATTAATAATAAATAAAGAGTACCACCAACATCTCATATATCGAAACCACAAGCAACAGATACCAAAGGGCTGATCAACTCACTATTACTTTATGTCAGAAGGCGCTTTTGCCAGAGAACTGTCTGTCCTGTACTCCACCCAGTCAACAGGCTTTAATGTCATCAAGGGCAGCAGTCCAAATCTGGGTCACATAAGGGGTGTTGTCACTACAGTGAGAGCAGAATGAAGCAGCTGAGGCGGGGCCAAGGCATCTCTTCTGCCCCAGGATTGGCTCCAGGGGCCTCCGCATCAGTGCTTTGTCTTGGCCATTCCCTGGCAGCTTTTGGTCACGGGCTGTTAGCCTGACTCTCTGACCACTATGCTTGCTGTACACTTTCAAACCCTCCTGATGTGCATGAGCGGTGCCGCTCCCTTCTCATCCCCTTCCCGCTTGGTCTTTGTCTGCTCACTTGTTTTTCCCTCCACTGCTCTCCTACTCTGGTCTTTCCTGTGGGACCTGCCCTCTACTGCCCGGGTCTTGTGCCACCTCCTCTCCTGACATGTCACATCACACTTAGACTTTAAGTGCTAAATACATTTTCAGTATTTTCACATCACTTACTTTAAGTGTTCAAAGATATTTAAGAAGTGAATGAGTATGAAGTTTGGCCAAGTACTGAACAAAATGACTACCCTGCATAAATTTTACTATAAATATTTCCCGCCTTAGTCTAATGAACTGTATTGTTTAATAGGCACATTTTTTTATGTTACTAAGACTTGAGACAATAGACTACAATGCACTGCCTTCACTGTTATACTGTGCAATAGTACGCCTACTATTCCCTGTTACATTTATGAAGTGTTTTCTATGGCAGGCACTATACATACACCATCTCATTTACATGCACAATGCCCAATTTTGGTATGTTGCAATAAATATGCTTTGCATATGAGTAAACTAAAAATCAGAGGAATTTGGCCCATGGTCACTCAGGTAGGGAGTGTGGGGAACTGGAATTTAAATCTAAGAATGTCTGATTCTACAACCCATGTTCATAATTGGTGTGCCTACTTCCTCTCAATGTGAAGTTGTCTTTATACTTGGATGTTTGTATGCATCTTGTAAGTTTTGGGTTTACCTATATTTAATTTTTTTAATGAAAGTTTATTGGGGGTCACAATTGTGAGTAAAGTTACATAGATTTCAGGTGTACAATTCTGTAATATATCATCTGTATATCACACTGCATGTTCACCACCCAGAGTCAGTTCTCTTTCCATCAAAAACTCAGAGACACGATTTAATATTTTTAAAAGGCAGAGAATAAATGATGAGAGGAAAATGAATTGGTTTGTACAGATATCTCTACCTTTATGAGCAAAAAACAAATGTAAGCACACATTTCTAGATGGTACAGCACTTGAGGCACTCTTTGGGATCATTCCCTTGTTCCTTCTCTGCTGTCATCATCTCTTTCTTGATCTAAATCTGTTAAATTACAATTTTGACCCCTTACAACTTACGATTTCAAAAAAGATGAGAAACAGCTGCTCAGCAGCTTATTGAACAGCCTCCAATATACTTGAAGGGCATTATTACATTGTCCCTGTTCTTCCTCTTCACAATTGCATTTTCTTTGAAGTTTTCCTCACAGCTCAGTTTTTCCTATCTCTATTCATGTCTGTCATCCTGAGAACTCTTGTTGAATTCTATCTCTTTTCATGTATGTACCCACAGCTGGAGTCTAGAGAGAAGATAATGGCTTGGCCTATCTTACTCCATTTGTTACTTTTTTATGAATCCTTTTAAAAAGTAAACTATTATAGACTGCCAAGTAGGCTTTGTGTTATGCAATTATATCGTTGATTTTGGAAAAATTACAAAAACTCAGATCGATCTTCATAATTTGAAATTGCTTTAGTTTGTTTTTATTCTTGGGGAATTATGTTCAGTCATTGATGACTTAGTTGCTTATCCTCTCACTACCATCCCATATTCACAATTCATCCCAGTCATGTGAGTACAAAGATGGAATGAACAGGATTGGGGATTTATTGTTCTAATAGCATCAAAGAACTTTGCTGTTCAAAAGCCAAAGAGAACAAAATTAACAACCAAAGAGACTCAGGAGTCATCACTCTTTTCTAATTTGAAATTACTTGTTTTACATAATATCATATTAGATATTACCCTGAACATTGCTATCATTAAGAAATTTGTAATTTCATCAAACATTCCTTTTAGGTTATTTTGAGTCATAAACTAAGGTGGCAGGAACATTCTTCTCTTTGATTATACCTTTCCCCAATCAACAAATTAGTGAGAATATTAAATATTACCTTACTTGAACTCCTAGAAAATTATTATAATTATTTTTAACTAATATAACTTTATATTTTAGGGTTTGTAATATGTTTTATCTGTGTATAAATGTTTTCAGTTATCTAAGCAGATTTTTATAGTATGAGATAATGGGAATAAAAACAATTTAGTCTAATCTAAAGCCATAGACTTTATTTATTCTCTATACATTGGTCATGGTCTCAGTTTTGTTGAATTGTCCTCTGTGTAGTTAATATGTCTAATTTTTCTTTACTTTGGAAATTAAGAGGACATAGAACTGCAGCTGGAGTTAAGTTTTAATTATTTTCATTATTTGAGTACATTCATTTCAGAAAAATGTTTCTTCTAAAATTGAGAAGAATATTTTACATCAAGTACAGTTATCCAGAACTGTTTTCCATTCTGTATTATGTTTCCTGGAAGGAAAACTATTTAAAAGATACACTTTGATTAATTTTCATTTATAAAGACAAGTGCAAAAATAATAAATTATTAGACTGTTCTGACAAGTCCCACACATGATGAACTCACACTCACATACCGACACACATAAACACACACACAAATTTCAAACAAATATATTCTCTAAACATGAAATGCAATAGGGCCATTTTACTTTCATGGTTTCAATTTCTTAAACGGTCTTTCTAAAATGTGCATCGCTTATGGCTAAAATTTTAATACCTAATCTTAACTAGCTGTCTCATACATGCTTTCAGAAGTAGTGCATGCTGGAAGCACACAAGATGAAAGAATGTGGGTATGTTGATAAAAAGGGCCAAGTATAAAAACCCAAACCTAAGAAAAGTCGACTGTAAGTTGGTGAAATCATGGAGAATTAACTCAGGAGTTAGTGGGTTAAAAACGCAATTGCCAAGGAAACGGGATTTCAATCTTCTAGAATGTTGTAAAAACAATTTTAAATCTGAATGAAATTTCATTTATCTAATTCAGGCCTTTTTGGGCTAGGGAGTAAAGTATATGGTCTGATCTCTTGCTGCTGCTTTTGAAATATTTTTTTTATCTTTGTATTATTTTACCTATGATTTTGAGGTCTATAACTTAAAACAGTATATTCTAAAATTTTTGTCATTTCCTGAATTTAGATTTTTTCAAATTCAAATTTATTGGGGAGACAATGGTTAGTAAAATTACATAGGTTTAAAGTGCCCAATTCTGCAACACATCATCTATATATCACATTGTGTGTTCACTACCCAGAGTCAGTGCTCCTTCCATCACCATATGTTTGACTCCGTTTACCCTCCGTTTACCCTCATTACCCATCTACTACCCCTCCACCCTTCTTACCCTCTGGTAACCACTGAACTATTGTCTGTGTCTCTGAGTTTTTGTTTCCCTATTCGTTTGTCTTGTTCCTTTGTTGCTTTCAGTTTTATATCCCACATATCAGAGAAGTCATATGGTTTTCGACTTTTTCTGTCTGACTTATTTCGCTTAGCATAATAATCTCAAGATCCACCCATGTTGCCACAAATGACACTATTACATCTTTTCTTACAGCAGAGTAGTATTCTATTGTGTATATATACCACATCTTCTTTATCCAACCATCTATCAAAGGACACTTTGGTTGTTTCCATGTCTTGGCCACCGTAAATAAAGCTACAATGAACATTGGAGCACATATATCTTTACGGATAAATGTCTTCAGATTTTTTGGGTTCTGCACAGCAAAATAAAAAACCATCAACAAAATAAAGAGGCAACCAAACCGAATGGGAGAAGATATTTGCCTCCAATAAGGGGTAATATCCAAAATATATAAGGAACTCATACAACTCAACAACAAAAAAACAAAGAATCCAATTAAAAAATGGGCAGAGGACCTGAATAGACATTTCTTCAAAGAGGACATACAGATGGCCAATAGACATATGAAAAGATGCTCAACATTACTAATCATTAGAGTAATCCAAATAAAAACCACAATGAGATATCCCCTCACACTGGTTAGAATGGCCATCATCAACATGAATTTAGGTGTTTTAAAAATTAATGAATACCCCTCAGAAAGACAGAAATAGATTCTATATTAGGTAATTTAAAAAAATCACCTCATAGCTAAGACTTCAATTTTCATCACCTTTCCTAAATCTATGGTTCCTAAGCCAATTTGAGAGAGATATAGAGATTCTTTTCATTGTGCCTGTTATAGCACCTTGTACTATACTGTGCACACCAAATTCTCTGTGGCCCTTAGCTTGGGGCAGAAGGAACAAAAGAAAAAAGCAAGCAACAAGCCTATCTCTTTGATGTTTCTTATGACTGTGAGGTATATCTGTGAACCTAGAAAATGTTTTCCTCTATGAAAAAAAAAATCTCATTATAAAAACATATCATTTGACTACCTGCTATTTAGAGATAAATTCTTACTTTTAAGAAGCTTATAAACAAGGTTCTCAATCACCTATCTATAAATAAAACTATAGTTACAAGTACTGTGGCAGTTTTTACACAGAGTTGGCAAAGCATATTAATAGGAAATCTACTTTCAGAATAGCTCAGGGTTTGTGTAAACGATACTGTTTGTCACGCCACTGTTAAAATAACCAACATATCTAAAAACACTTTGTGTGAAGAAATTCATGAAATAAAAAATCACTGAGCTCTGCATGAAAGAATATAGAATATCAATCTCATTTTATCTTATACAGGAAAATCCTTTGGGGTGTTGCTATAGGAAGTGAAGCATACAATTTGCAGAATATCTCACAGAGACTGTTATTTTTGTTATATGCATTTGTATTATTTTCTAAACGATCACACATTCTACTATAGTTTCTATTTTCAATTTAGGACAGAAAATGAACTTGACTTTTCTTTAAATATACTTTAGCTTTCCTATCACTCTTTCCACACCTCTTTAAAAAGTTACTTTATGACATTGTATTCACTATGGAATTTTAGCACTATTTGAGGCTGTTAACATTTACCCAGTCCTAGTAAAGATGTCCTTTATGGTAGAAGTATAAAATGACATATAAAAAAAAATTAAGTCCTCTCTATCTCCCTTTCCTTTCCGGAGACAAGCACTATAAATAGTTCCTTATGTTGTACTCAAAATTTAGTCTATAAATGGTAAAGATTAATAAACATATAAATTTAATAACACAAATAGAATCACGTATGCATATAGTTTGGCAAGTTGACTATAGGATAAATACCTTGAAATGGAATGTTGAATCTGCAAATATTTCCATTTAAGATTTTGGTAGCTATTGCTACATTGCCTTTCCAAAAAAAAAAAAAAAAAGAAAGGAAAAAAGCTGCAATCAAAGTACATGAGAATACCTTTTTCCTCCAATATGGGGTCTTAGCAAACATTTCAATTTTTGCCAATCTTATTGATGAAAGTGGTATCTTGATTTTACCCTATGTGTGTAAAGCTGAGCAATTTGTCAGGTGTTTATTTCTATTTTGCTCTCTCTCTGAACTGTTCGCTCATGTCCTTTGACCGTGTTTCTCTTGGATTGGTCATCTTCTGCTATTGATTTGCAAGAACTCTTTGTATAAAAGAAATTAAATCTCTAGCACATGCTTTGCAAATAACTTTTGCAAATAGTTTATTGTTTGTCTTTGATTTGTTTGTGGCGCTTTTAACTCTGTAGAAGTATTTAATATATGCCCAAGATGTATCCATGCTTTCTTTACAGCCTCTTCTGAATTTGTTGAGATATGTACACAGGCCTTATCACTGCAAGGGTTTTTAAAAGTTTTCTTGCCATTATTCTCTAGCTGTCCCTCTCCTTCTCTTTCTCTCTTTTTTAATGTTGAAAATTTTAGTCCATTTAGAATTAAATTTTATATAAGGAGTGAGGTAAGAATGGACCTTTATACATTTACAAATGGTGAGGCAGTTGTTCCAAGACAATTTACTGCCTAGCCTATCTCAATGAACAAAAATAACATCTTAATCACATATTTGTTCCCCATAAGTCTATTCCTTGGGCCTCTATTGTTTGCCATTAGTGTTCTACTCGTAAACTTGTACCAGTGTCATAGTATTTTAATTATTATAGGTGTGTTATAATGTTGTTTTAATAGTTAGCAGGGCTGGACTAGAGACTATTCAATAAATAAAATGGAGAGTCAATGCTTGAAGGGACAGTCGAGAGCATCTTAGTTTATCCTTTAATTTACAAATGAAGGATGTGAAGTCACAGGACTTTCCAAGACCCATTCAACATTCCACAGCACTTCATAGGAGAGTCAGAAACTAGAACAAGAATTTGCTGGCTAGTACCCTAGTACTCTTTCTTCTGAGCCAGGCTAAGAACTATAAGCAAATTGACCTCAATTCTGCTCAAATTATTCCTGATTTAAGTTTCCCTGTGATTTTTCCTTTCTATTCTATTTTATTCCCTTGAAACTCACTTTTCTATAAGCTTGTGAGATTTTCATTATTATGGTTACCTATACAAAGCAGTGCACAATTGAACAGTAAAGTTTCCATTGACTAGCTAGTCAGTTATCTGTCAGAGGCAGTCATCAGCGCGTTAATGAGATTGATGGTTGACAGTATGTAAGGCATCGCAAGCATTACTGAATATATGAAGATAATACATACCTAACTTCTGTTGGATTTGAAAAGTTTGAAACAGTTATGTAAAACAATATGGAAATGTATGATGGTGCTTCACACAATGATTTAGAGACAAAACTTGGCCTTTTCCAAAATGAGAGAAAAAAAGGCAAGCTTAGAAAGACTGTTTTAAATATAGTACCAGATTAAATCAAGATAACAGGTCAACAACTAGGTGGCTCTGTCAGAGAAGCAAAAGCAGATGTGGAAATTGAAGGATATTGAAGTCCAGTATGTCCCTGCCTGGGGTGGTTTCACATAAGGAGGCTGCACCATTTCTAGAATTACAAATCTATTATACTCTCATGCCAAGTATACAGGATCTACACAATTATGCTATAACCAAATATTTTTAACTAAATAAACAGTTATTGTATTTGATTTGCCCAAAGAACTGTATTAAAATAATGGGCCTGGGCATTTCCCAGTTGAATGGGATTAGCTTCATGATATTAATGGAAGAAAGCATCCAATTTTCCCAAAGGTAAAATATCTATCTCAATACTGGCAGTATGGTGTGAGAGTTTAAACCAAAATGCAGCATCACTTCTTATCTAGAAAGCACAATGTACAACAGCAGAATGTTGAAAAGGGTCTAACAGATTAAGATCTAGAAAGAATCATCTGAATTGATAACTTCACCCAAAGATAGCAGAAAAATAATGCATGCCTCCCACTTATATTGCTCCCAGAGAATTAAATCCAGATGCTCCTTAGCGCTACAGACGACCACTTTTGACACAGTTGAGTCATGAAGTTTTATTTTCCTTTCAAGGTAGGTTAGTATTTGAAATTGTTACTATAAATTGTTACTTTCAGAAATCTAGTTTCCATACTGTGAATTAATGTATCCAATAGTAATGCCCTATTTCAGTGACAATCATCTGTTCATTGATAAAGAGTTTCTCATGTGAACTCTTTTAGGAGCTGAAATACCAAGGAAATGCTCACTTTCATATCCATATCTTTTCCCATAGCTTTAAAGGATTCCTTAGTCCCACCTATAACTTTAAAATATAAGGGGGTAAATATACACGTAGAACAGAGTGTGATGACTAGAAAATGTCTTTTAAAAAAAAAAAAAAATATATATATATGGTAAACTTTCTTTTCTAAGATCTGTTAAAGTAAAATCAGAAAAAGCTGCAATACGAAACATGTTATCCTTAAATGTATGCTTCATAATTTGCTCTTGTGCAAAAAAATAAATAAAATTTATCAAATATTTTTTCATTATAACAAAACAATTTACCTTATAAATATCTCAGTGATGTTACTTTGAAAAGCAATTCAATGTGGACAAAAGCCAAAATTTTGTATCTTGTTTTGTTAAATATAAAGAGTAAAGTTCCCATTAAATGCTGCTTACTAGGATTTAGCGAAAAATCACTGTTATTATTTGATATATTGGATTTCTTTCCAGAACTTTTCTTATTTTTTTAGTGTTTGTGTGAGTGTCCACATGTACAGACACTTATATTACAGATACTTTTTTATACATTATATAGAATGTGTTTACGCAAAAATGTACGAGGTCAGATAATTAAGTTCACGAACTCATCCTAGAAAAAGTTCTCATTGCTGAATATCACTATGGTCACCTTCGAAGTACTCCCCTTGGGAAACTATGCACTGATGTCAGAGCCTCGTCTACGCTTCAAAGCAATTTTGGAACTCGTTTTCTGGTAGGCCATCAGAGCTGTCATCGTATTACCCTTGATATCCTGAATGTCATCGAAATGTCTTCCTTTCAATATTTCCTCTATCTTCAGGTAAAGAAAGAAGTCATTGGGGGCCAGTTCAGGTGAGTAGGGAGGATGTTCCATTCCAGTTATTTGTTCACTGGCTGGAAACTCCCTCACAGACAGTGCCATGTATTGTCGTCATGCAAGAGCCATGAATTGTTGGTGAGAGGTTCAGGTCATCTAACTTTTCCATGCAGCCCTTTCAGCACTTTTAAATAGTAAACTTGGTTAACTGTTTGTCCAGTTGGTACAAATTCATAATGAATAATCTTTCTGATAGCAAAAAAGGTTAGCAACATCGTTGCAACAAGTTCACAGACTTCATTGTCTGACCTTGTATGTATGTTCATGAATCCCAATAAGAATACCATACTATCATATACTATTTTAAAAATGCTTAATGTTATTTCATGTTATAGGCAAGTGTTAAATTAGATTTTTAAAAATTAAAGAAGTTCTTAAGGAGTGTTGCTGCCTGAAAGGTGGGTCGTAAAACATGGGGTGACAGGGAAGGCAAACACTAAAAGGGAGATAGCTGTACACTGAGAATTTAATTCACCAAAACTTCCTGAAATACTAACCTGGGATCTGTCATCAGCTATGTTTCCACTTTTTCTTCCTGAATTTCATTCTGGTTTGGGTTTACTTTCTATTTTGTGCTGTTTTTTAAGCAGCCTTGGATATTTTATGGCAATTTTACTTATTAATAACCCTAACGAGAATTTAACAAAGTGGAAAGTTAAGGATAATTACTTTTATTTATTTGTAAATGTATTCATTGATTAACAAAACAAGCTCTCTCTGTTTCACAGCACATATCTATGTAGTAACAAGATGATACTACATCTCCTGAGTTGGAGAATGGAATGATGTGAATAAAGGCCGTTGCTCCCTGGATTGTTTCAGGAGACAGGGTCCCAACCCTGGATGGGGCCCATCGGAACAAGAGTGTCAAAACTTAAATATCGTATCTCTCCTTTCTCACCTGCCCCTCTACCCTCCTCCCTTTTCTGATCACTTTGTCCAGAAAGTCTTTGTCACGCAGGGTGTCATGTGGGGTCTCTGTTCCCGCTCCCCACATTGGAACACAGGATATGATGAGGCCAAAAAGGAACACCCACGGAGCCATAGGTAGGGGAGTCACACCACTATAGTCTCAGTGGCGGCTGGGTTGGAGACACAGGAAGCAGGATCCACATGATCTGCAACCTGCTATGCGCTTCTCTGCCAACCAATCAACTGCACTTGCTAGCTGTAATCTATGCTTGCTAGCTCAGCCACGATCTCCTTGCTAGCCCCCATTTTCTACTCACGTAGCCACGGCAGTTATATTAGTGACCAATGGCTCACTGGTTACAGCTAATGGCCAACTAGCCACAGCTGATGGCCATCCAATCACAGTTAATGGCCATTTACTACCTGAGCCAGCACCTTTCCATGTGAGGCCGAGAGTCTGGAAGCTGCTCACTGGGGCTCTGTCCGCACAATCTTCATATACTTACAGGTGTAACTTCTTGCTAATGTCAGACTTTGTGGGAGCTAAATTTATCATGAGCTAAAGATACTTTGATTCTCCAAACCATCACAGTGTCATTTGTTCCCAAATGACTTTATAACCAACTGCTGATTATCCAGGGAAGATTATCTGATTACTGAGCAGTTAATGAGAGCACTTCCCTGTTCTCCACAGCTAATTTCCCCTCTAAGGGGAGTGGGGAGAGGCTGGATTTGAATAGCTAACACTGGCAGCTGCCCAGGTGATCTAATTTGAAATGACAGGGAAGAAAAAGTCATCTCAAACTTTGAAGTCATTGCCCTCCGTTATTAAAGAAGACTTCAATATGATATTAAAATGTGTTTCTTTATGGTCTTTAAAGACTCCTTTGAAAATTTAACTACCCCGTATTGGGGAATCTCTTTAAACACTTGGGCAAGGTAACTGATCAGGTACTGCTAGTCTGTGGGAGGCCTGCAGGGAAACAAGAGACTGGCTGTCTCGGCCTGTGCCTGTGTTAGGAAGGCGTCTTTCTGATGTAGCTCCTGCCCACTCGCACGGTGCGTTTGTGCAGAATACACACTGGGGAATAACACCCAACAACAAAAAAGCTGGCTGCAAAGGGAGGTAGGAGAGTGTCGGTAGGCTTGCCCTGGTTTGCCCTTCCTGTTAGCCAAAAGAACTTAGAATAGTGTCTGTCTAGGTTGCCAGTGGTTCACAATACCATTTTAGTTACCTGCATTGAAGAAATACGTCCATCTATACAGATGATAAAAACTGACTGTATCTGGAAATACCACATAGAAAAATAAAACAAAGCAAAACAGGAAAATCTCAGGTTCACACACCTACCAGTAACATGAATATAACACACAGGATCATTACAGCTTAACATCCTTCCATTTTACAAAGCTGAGAACACTGGCAATGTAATGAAGAACTTCCCCACTTTTTCTAAGCTGCCCTTTATAGATATTTGTTTTTCTGAGCACTTAAAATATGAACCTTTGGCATCTTCCAAACTGAGTTAGCTCTCAAATCCAGACGGCTCATGACAAGTGTCTCACCATCACAGAGAATATGACACCAAAGTGACTTTTAATTTGGGAATGTTTTAGTTTTCAAATCATATGCCCAGAACTGGCGTACGGAAGAAACACTTTAGCTTCTTTAGGATTATCTCTGTTCCCCTTTCATCTCAGTGGATTGGCTCGGCATTTGTAGCCAGTTTGGGCCTCTGAGTGTCTGTATAGCGCCCCTAAGGTAATTTCTGGGAGGAGATTTTACACGGTCAACACTTTTACAAACAGGAAAAGAAACAACTTGAGAACTAATTTCACAGGGGAGTCTCTGCGCTGGCCTCAGCCTCCATTCAGTGACACAAGGCACCGGTTACATGGGGACAGTGGAAGGTCTTTATCTCCGCTGTCAGCTCCCAGAGAATTTCAGCCGCACTTGAAATAATGCTTTGTTTCAACAGCACTTAGACACGGTTCACATTGGTTTCAAAATGCTCTACCCTTATCAAGGGAAATATTGGAGATGATAGGAAAAAGGAGGAAATGTAAATTCCAATACCATTTTTTTGGAAGCTGAATCTCCAGCTGGGGACTGAATTTAAAATACAAGAAAGCAGAAGATAAATACACTAAAGTGAGCACTGTTAGCAGTTCCCTCTCCTTTTTCAGAATAGCTTAATTAAAGTCCTACCAAGACAGAAATGATCACTTAGCAGTCCACCTGTGAAAGGCATTTAATGGGGCAACTCAATTCCTAGCAGAACTAACTTTTTAAAACAAAAGCGCAATGACTAAGAATTGTTGTGGATCAGTAACAAAACTAGATTGTCGTATAGCCGCTGATTTCTTACATTTTGATGGAATACAGACTGCTCAGAATTTCAGGCTGGAAGACTGCAATGTCTGTCTCTGCTGTGGGGCTGAATTACTTGGGCAAGGCTCTTGGTTCTCGGTTTCCTGTTTTCTGTGACCCTAATGCTTGCGGACACACTAACGCACAGTAAGTGCTTAACAGTTGAAAAAAATAATAAAATGATTATTATAAAAATGAATATAATAATAAATATGTTAAAATATAATAAAAAATGAATAACAAAACTCAAAATATATTTCACGCTTACCCCCTTCTCAAAATGAAAATCAATTGGGGAGTATAATTCGAGTATGAAACTAATAATACTCAACACATATACATGAAAATATATTTGGTGCTGTATATTTTGATGATAATGCATAGATTCTTGTTAGGTGATCAGTTTCCAAACCAAGAGAAGTCATTCAAGAGAATGAGACTGTTGGCAGAAATTGAAACAATCTGTGATCAATTATGACTTTTCTCAGTCATTTAATATTTCACCATGTACTGATTACCCATGTCCCTTCCAGGCACCATAGGGATACAAGACAAATAAGACAAAATCCCATAGAGAAAATTTTCAGAAGACTGACTGCAAATATTATACACATATATGTATACATTTTTGTTTGATACTTGCCTGTGACATATGCCAGGATCTCTGCCACTAGCTGATGATCTAAAGAGAATCATGCATTGTCTCTAAGGATTAGTTTTTTTCCTCTGGAAAAAATAGCATCATAGCCTGCTTTGCCATTATTCTACATATTCTATATTATACTAGAATATTCTAACCTGTGGCTTTTATTTCCTTCACCTTCTGTGCCCTTCATACCATTTCCCCTATATTTCCGCTACAGTGAACATAATCGGTATGCCACTGTTTCTTGAAACTGCTCTTCTCCAGTTTGATTCCACAACAATACCCTATCCTGGTGTTTGTTTTCTCCATCCTTTTCTAATGACGCCTCTGTTTCTTTTATTGCTTCCTCTCTCTTCACAGAACCTAACACTTCACGTCTGACTGTCTGTGATTCTGGGCTCTGGACTTTCTCCCTTAAAATTCTAATCAGTCTCACCAAACCTTTCTGTGTGAATCACTTTGAACAGTCTGTTTAGGGCCCCCTTGATTAAAGTAGCCCGCACTGGTTGCCATCTCTTCTGAACACCAACAGTACATACTGACAATTCTACACACTGAAAACTCAATCATATAGCATTCTGTGCCATTACATATACAGGTATGTCAAGATCACCCCTACTCCCCTTGTGGATGGTAAGATTCTAGAGTCCTGAGACCATGTATTACATCACCATTTTATGTCTAGAATTTGGTGAATGAGGCACCACCGAATGCCATTAGTAAATTGTTCAGCGGGTAATGGACTTAAGACTCCGAGGCTATAAATCCTGCACCTCTGACACATACTAAGTAACTGGAATTAGGCTGCCTAGTTTTCTGCCTTTGTAAAGCCTTGGACGGCAACCTTTCAGGATCATAGTTAAGGTTTCAGGAAGCCAGTTTAGTTTGCATAACCATGTAAAACTAATTTAATGTTTTCCTTTTTTAATGACAAAGGTGTTTTGTTTTTGTTCATTTTAATGTGGGTAATTTATTTTCCTATGCTAGAGATTATAAACCGTGAAAATAATTCAGTAATGAGGAGGTTATTGTGTGAGTGGCTTTGCTAGGAAGACTATTGCATAGTAGAGGCAAAAGTGATTTTTAAAGTTGTCGTGTCACCACCCCTTCCCATTTTAGAAGTATGGGAAGCCTTACTTCTAAATTAATTCGTTAGTTTCAAAGAATGATTTACAACCTTGGATGCACATTAGAATCATGTAGGGTACTTCCAAAAAATATTGATTGTACACACACACACACACACACACATTAATTAGGGTGGGTCACGGCATTGAAATGTTTTGTTGTTGTTTGGTTTTGTTTTGTTTTTCAAGTTCTACAGGACATTTAATGAGAACCACACTGGGTTAAAATTTCTAGGCTTACTATATGTTAATTTAACTAAAAATACTAATTGACTTGTGGTTTCAAATGATAATACCTGTGTAGGACTACTGTTATGAGTCATAATTCCTAGGTTTTAAACTTAGCAAATATTTTAATAGTCATCTTATAAATCACTTGAAATATATGTATTACAAACTTAAGTATAATTTAAACATCAAGGAATAACACTGATGCATCCATTTTATGAAACCTATTATTTCTATTGAAATTTCTGATTAGTACTATTACTAAGCAGCTTTTGGAGTTGTACTCCTTACCAATAGGTGGCACTAGTCAGTTTTGTATTAAACTATGACAACTAAATTGCATACCCTTTACTGAAATATATTTTGTATATATATCCCTATTAAGACCCCATTATATGTTTCAGCTTGTGAAATTCAGTTTTAATTTATCTGCATGTGTTTCATTTAAGTGTTTTTTAATTACTAGAGAGCTTATCATACTGAATGCTGAAACTATGAATTGATTTAATGCCACAATAAAGATTTTCTGCTTTAATCCTTAATTAGTTCACTGAACTTGCATCCATTTAATATCAGTGACTAGGATTTTATTAATGATAATATTGTTTTCAAAGCAAAAGAAATGCCACTGAATTCCCTGTAACAACAATATCAACTTAAGGTTACAGTTTGTGAGAAATTAAAATACACTTTTATGTTGATGAATACATTTTAGGTTTCCCATACATTTAAGTAAAGACCTGTTTTAATCTAATACCATAGTACACTATTAAACAAAATATAGACTTTTAGTAGAGACAAATGACCTGGCTAATTATGAGTTAATTGACAGTTTCCTCCTGTTCCTCCCTCTCATACTCTTCCTCTCTGAAAACCACCACATGAATAACTAGTAACGATAATATATATCAGAAGATATCCATCAATATGATTTTCCTTCACTTAACAGCAATAAAGATATTAACTCGTACTAATTCTGGCCTAGCTCTATTTGTACAGTATGCTGGTCTCTAGAGTCAAGTTGTTTCCAAATTTCTAGAGCTTCTGTGGTTGATAAAATACTAGGTAACAGCTTTTGCTGTGATACTTTGCAAGCCAATTAGGCAAATATACTTTGGGCTAATTCAATTTAAAAAAAATCTCTCATTTCCCAGAAAAAAATTAAAATGTGCTATCAAGATAATAGAGGGATACCTTTTTTTTCTCTGTTGTTTTATTTTAAAATTGGGCTTGAGATGGAGAAAAAGGATGTTTTAAGCCCTGAAATACCTCTTTCAGAGACATTTAACTGAGTAGCCAAAGGAAATTATTACTGAATAACTAATTCAGATTGTGGAGCCAGCCTTATTATTTTCTTATGAGGTTCCCTGTGTGCTAGGAAATAATTTTCTGAGTCCAGAGACATGTTTGTTTTATTCTAAAAAGATCAAGAGGGAATAAGCAAGATGTAAACGTATAAAGTTTCTTTTGATCTCGGAGGTTTTGTGCAACTTATTTCAGAATGATTAAAAATTGAGTGGTAGCAAAGTAAAGAATGAAGTTGAAGTGGATTTTCATCTATCAACTTAAAGCTGGTTATGTTGTCAGAGTTGTCTCTACAGCTTTTTTCCTTCAAAATACATGCAATAAAAATGGTAGGATTTTTTTTTCCGTTTCACCAGAGAAACACAGAACTTTCGTTAAGCCATGTGTCGTGCGGGAGACCCTGCTCGCTGTGCCATTTGTCGTGCGGGGCGGCCTGCAGGGTCTCTGGTCCCGCTCCCCACATAAGAACACAGGATATGGTGAGGCCAAAAAGGAACACCCACGGAGCCATAGGTAGGGGAGTCATACCACTATGGTCTCACTGGAGGCTGGGCCCACCGGACGCGCGACCTGCTGTCCACCTTTCCGCCAACCGACCGACGACTCTCCTCCACTCTCCTCGACTCTCCTCGGCTCTCCTTGGCTCTCCTCGGCAACCCTCTGCTCTCCTCTGCTCTCCTTCCCTCTCCTCTGTAGCCGCAGCAGTTATATTAGCAGCCAATTGGCCAACCGGCCACAGCTGACGGCCAACCAGCCCCAGCCGACAGCCATCCACTACCCGAGCCAGCACCTTTCCACGTGAGGCTGAGAGCCTGTAAACTACTTTCTGGGGCTCTGTCCCCACACCATGACTCACTATACTCTGTCCCCCCAAATTCCTGCTGTTCCCAGTGCTTGGCAATCAGACTTTCTCCTGTGAGATGCTGGATTAGGCATTTTGAATCCTTTACCTTTTAGGAAATATGTTCTGTTATTTGTTTACCACTATGCGCTCTTCAGATGATGATGCTATGCTAGCAAAACACTGCCTTTTTTTTTTAGTTCTTCCTGGTCCAATCTGTTGAACATAGGAGTAAATGTACCTCAACAAAAGTCATAACCCGGAGGTGCAATGGTTTTCAACCTTTCGTGTACATGGCAATCACTTGGAAGTAGGGTTACCAGATTTAGCCAGTGAAAATACAGGACACCGAGTTCAATTTGAATGTCAGACAAATAACAAATAACTGTTTCAGTACAGTTGACCCTTAAATAATGCAGGGGTAGTTTAGGGGCATTAACACCCCTGACCTGCATAATCGAGAATCTGCATATAGCAGCTGACTGCCCCAAACCTTTAACACTAATTGACTAGAAACCTTGCTGATAATATAGTCAATTAACACGTCTTGTGTCATATGTACTACATACTGTATTCTTAGAATAAAGTAAGCTAGAGAAAAGAAAATGTTCTTGAGAATATCATAAGGAAGAGAAAATACATTTACAGCACCATACAGATGTATTGAAAAAAATCCACGTATAAGTGGACTCATGCAATTCAAATCCTTGTTGTTCAACAATACCCTGTGTAAGTGTGCCCCAAGCAATATTTGTGACATACTTACACTAAAAAAATTTGCTATTTACCTGACATTCAGATTTAACTGGGCATCCTTTAGTTTATCTTGTAACCCTATCTAGATGGTTTTTTAGAGTTTCTGATTTAATAGCATGTGTCCCATGAACTTTGTAACAGGTTCCCCGGTGATGATAATGCTGCTGGTCCGGCACCATTGTTTTGGATGCCAGTGCATAGCGCTTAAGAGCTTCAGCTTGCACAATAGACTCTTTTGAATCCCAGCTCTGTGCTTAATACGGTGTATCCTAGATTATTCACTTGAGTACTTTAACCTTGATTTCACCACTAACAATTCAGAGTGCTCAGCAAAATGCAAAGTAAGTGTTCAGTAAAGGTGAAGTCACAATTTCTTCTTAGAGGAAATAATTTTAATTGAGTTCTGTATTTCCCAAATAGTGTTATTTAGAACACTAGAACTACAATGAAACCATTTTTTGCATGAGAAAAAGTGCAGAAGTTTGCTACTATAAAATAACCCAGAACGTTATGACTTCCCAAGACTTAAAAACACAAATAAAGAAAGTAAAACGCTAAGAGAGGCATTTTCCACACTTATCTGACTGTCATGCAGGGTGTCATGCGGGGTCTCTGGTCCTGCTCCCCACATAAGGATGCAGGACATGGTGAGGCCAAAAAGGAAGACCCACGGAGCCATAAATAGGGGAGTCATACCACTATAGTCTCACTGGCAGCTGGGTTAGAGACTCAGGAAGCAGGAGCCACACGATCCGTAACCTGCTGTCCATTTCTCTGCAATCTGCAACCCGCACACCGCCATGCTAACTGCAATCCGCGCTTTCCAGCTCAGCCACCATCTTCCTGCTAGCCCCCATTTTTCTGCTAGCATAGCCACAGCAGTTATATTAGTGGCCAATGGCTCATTAGTTACAGCTGATGGCCAACTAGCCATAGCTGATGGCCATCCAATCACAGTTGATGGCCATTTACTACCTGAGCCAGCACCTTTCCGCGTAAGGCCGAGAGCCTGGAAACTGCACTCTTGGGTCTGTCCCCACAGTGACTCTAGAACAACATCCCTTCTCACAGAGGAAAGTAATGTAAACACATCATTTTCCATGATAAGCCAGTTTAGGAAATACTGCCATAGTTTGCAGGGCATCTAAATGCAAAATGACATAATTACAAATAGGGATCACTTTTGCTATGTAGAAAAACATATATTTCTTTCAATTGTTCATGCCCCGCAGAATTTGGCTGAAACTACAATGCAGTCATTCTTTCATTTATTCAACACATTCACTGAACATCTAAAATGTGTATAGAGAACTGTGTGCTATAATGATAAGAGTTAGATAAGAAATACTGCCTTTAAGTAGCTTACAATCTAGTACTTAAAATATGTGACAATGGGTCCTTATCAAGACTGCCTTAATGTTCCTCTCATTGTGACTAAGCTTTAGACAGGTTTCTTCCTGACTATAGGTCCCTGACCTCCCTTTTCTTAGACCATTTACTTTAGAAAACATTCGATTGTAAATTCTTTCTCTTCCCTTTTGAGAGGTAAATCTTCTACCACCAGAAATGTCTTTCTCAAGGACATGGAGTCATCCCTTTGAAATATAATCACAGAAGTAGACACCAGCCCCTCTCCCAGCCTCTGTGGGAAAGTGGGAGTCTAACTTTAATAAGTGACAATTAGCAAAAACACATGGCCTAATCACATTCACCATCCGCCCCTCTCACACGCTCCAGTCGTTTTCCATTGGTTTACTCCAGCATTTAAAAATCCTTCCACATTGTGCTTCAGTGTCGTTGAGTTCACTTTCTCCTATAGCAATAGTCTTGAATAAATTCTCCCCTGCCTGTTTCACGGGTCTGGGGCCAATTTTCTTTTACACATTTTACCGTGTATGTTGTTCATCTTGTCTAGCCCAATATATGATTAATGAATCTGATTAACAACCAACAAAGCTGGATGTGGTGCCCGATGTTCAATGTTTTAAATACCACCCCTATTTACAGGCAGGGGCTTAGAAGGAAAGAGTCAGATGGAACTTCTTTGAGTCTCACTCCTACCTCCTACTACTTATGTTGCCTTGGGAAAAATATTAGATTTATTTGAATGATTTTTTTTTCTCATCTTAAAATGGGATGACAAAAGCCTACTTTCCAGATGTAGTTCAACCGAGGGAAAAGATCAACAGAGTAGGGAGAAATGAGCTAATTTGTACTGAGCAAATCGTCGAGCAGGAACTCAGAGAATAGCCGAGCCAAGATATTGGTGGGGAGTCAGCAAAACTGCCCCGGCATCACTTACTAAAATCCTTAACACTCCCTTGGGCCACTCTCTGCTCACTCTAAAAGAACAAGAACGTCTAAAGCTCAGGATCTTCTTAAAGACATTTTCTACTACCATTCCTCCTCTTTCAGATGCGTGGTTCTTTGCCTTCTTCTGATTTTTCACACAGATGTCTGCTTACAAAAAACAAAAACAAAACAAAACAAAAACCAAACAAAGTCCCCTCATTTATTTCTATATTCTTGGAATCCAGTCACATTTTGTTTTACATGTCTTCCTCGAATTGGACTATTTTGGTCTGATCAGTTCTCTCCCTCTGCCAAGCCACTTCCTTCTGAAAGAACGAATGTCCTACAATATCTTGATTTTCATCCATTGCCTGAAATGATAGTCACATTCCATGTTGTCATTGCTGAGCAAGGAAACACATTTGCAACCTCCGCAGAGCCCCCCAAGGGATTTGCACTGATGTTTTTCACTGCAAAACAAGCCACCCTTCCCCTGAAAGGACAAAAGCATTTGTCAAAAAGCATTATTTGGGAACATTATCCTGTTCCACCAGAGGGCATCTTCTTTTTCTCCACAAGTAAATCAGTGGCCCTCTAAGCCAAAAAGCACATTAGATTCTACCTCTTTAGTTTGAATTACATGAAACTGACATTTACTATGACACAAAATGTACAATTGTTGGGTTTTAATTTAATTAGTTCCAGCACTGAAGTTTAATGAAAAAGTCTTAGAAGTCACTAATTTAAACTTTCCTAAAGAGCACCACACATATACCAATGGTACCAAATAAATACTACTGGGGTCACGATGAAAATAATGACACTAAGCAAATACATTTCTATTAGTAATCTGAAATATAAGAAAAAAAATGTAGGAGGGGGTTATGATTTTTTTTTTATCAGGGCCTTAATTATCGAACAGTATTGAGCAATTTCTATAGACTTAGTAGCTGGCCACATGATGTAAGATGTTCAAAAACAGAATAAGCCTAAGTTTCTGTTTTCAAAACAGTAAGATACATATATATCTGCAAACACTGAAATACTGACCTAGGAGAGAGGACCTGGAGGGGACTTCCTGAGATCACTGGGAATTGATCTAATTTTTGTAGAAATATGATCAAATATTTGTAAAGGAGAATTGGATGGCAAAGCAAAGATAAACATGGGAGAAGAAAAGTACATTGGTTGGAAGAAAAGTTGAGGACCAGGTCATGGGGTTGAAACTGTGTCTTGGGAGCGCTATAGAAGACAAAGATACCTAGACATGAACAAGGAATCTAGGTTATATGAAGCATCAGAATGTCCTTGTAAAGGGAAATAACAGGCGGAAGACATGTTTTAGGAAAATTTTCCATATAGAATGTGTTGGAATAAGAGGGTAAGGGAATAGGACGACTTGTTGGGAAGCTGATGCAACAAAACAACGTTCTTTAACATAACCAATGGTTCTAAAAGATGATTAAAAAACACCCAGGGAAGAATGAAAACAAGGTTTGGGTGCAGAATGGACTTCCAAAGGGACATGCCCAAATGGTATTTCAAATAAGTGACATGTCTGTTTAGAAATGTACACTTGGGAGGTATCTACATAAAGATGACGAAGGAGGCAGTGAAATGCATGGGCTCGAGAAGTCGATGTGTGCTACCATGAAAATGACGATAGCTGAAAACTAGGGATGAAAAACTGTTCAAGAAGTTAAATGATCAGGGACTATACGCATATTCTAAAATAATGGTTGTTAAAAATGTGGTGTAAGTGGCATAAGAACCACTCGAGGGGTGCTTGTTGTTAATGCAGAGTCAATGGATGTAGTGTTAAAGCTTGAAATCTGAATGTTGAACAGTAGACCCAGGTGAGGTTGTTGCAGGATGACCCTGAGACCACATGGGGACACACATGGAGAAAACTTGTAAAAAAAAGAAAAAAATCTGTCTTTAATGCTACAACTTTAGGTTGCTTTGGTGTCTGAAAAGTAATCTTCATATTCTTCCTTGCATTCTGCTTTATGCTGGTATTACTCATTAAAAAACAGAAACAAAACCCACTAAAATATAAAGAGAACAACAAGTTTGTAATACCAAACAACAGAGCATAAAAATGACTGCTGAGTCACCACTACAGATTAAAATATGGACTGTTTTACCGTGGAAGTTTTTAAAAAGCATCCTGAGTGAAATGAACTTGTAGAAAAAGGAGGTTTACTTCTATTGCTACGTGGTATCAGAATGTTTGATATGTTCTCAATGTAGGTATCCTCAATAGATCAGTGGCAGTAATATTTAAGCTAGTCACATTTTTGGCAAGTTTATATATATATATATATATATATATATATATATATATATATATATATATATCTTACTGTATAATAGGAAATGGATTTACAGAGTTGTCTATTTAAATCTTGAATATTTAAAAAATTAATCAGTGTTCCACTTTCAATTGAAGATTATACTATATATAAATAATGTTTATCATTCCTGTGAGAACACTGTTTTCTCTTGATTCCTCCCAATTATTTACACTATAAATCTTTTGATGGATGAATTTTATCACCTCAGAAATTTAGGAAAGTATATGAATAAAAGGGTCACTGACATATCTTTCTTTAGAATAAAATGACTAATGAAAGCTCTAGATATATTTAACACAATTAATTCCTCAGAAAAATATGTGTGACAATTTTCAAGCTTAATGGCGTTAGTCTCATTAAGCAACCTGTATTTTATTAGGAATACACAGCACCTGTGAGGCATTGTAAACTCAAAACTTCAGTTCCCTCTGGTGGCAGAACATTCAAAGTGTAACTGTCAGCAGCTCTGGAGAGGGCTGTGGGCTCACTTGCATTTATAACCTCGAGATAAGAAGAAATACAAATGGCTTATTCCTGTGTATGGAGATTGCTTTGGAGATAGCTTCTCACCTATATCCTTGGGGCAAATAACTACTGCTGAAGATGGAGGAGAAAGGATGGTGATTTTATATTGCTATATATGTATTATTGCAACATAAGAAAAAGTGACATGGATGGATCTTGAGATTATTATGCTTAGTGAAATAAGTCACAGAGAAAAAGTCGAGAACCATATGATTTCACTGATATGTGGGATATAAAACAGAAAACAATAAAGGAACAAGACAAACACATGAAGAAACAAAAGCTCATAGACACAGACAACAGTTTAGTGGTTACCAGAGGGTAAAGGGGGAGGGGAGTGGTAGATGAGGGTAAAAGGGATCAAATATATGGTGATGGAAGGAGAACTGACTCTGTGTGGTGAACATACAATGTAATATATAGATGCTGCATTACAGAATTGTACACCTGAAACCTATGTAACTTTACTAACAATTGTCACCCCAATAAACTTTAATTTAAAAAAAAGTGAGTTAAAGAGTAACTTCACTGGAGGCTGATTTGGACAGTAATTTTAAAATTAATATATCGACTACGTTTCTTAGGCAAAATCATGCAAAGAGCAGAGAAAAAAAATAAAAGAAGACATTGCAAGAGGAAAAAGAGAAAGTGGTGACCCCTGTACCCTGCTCATCAGGAGAATCTCTGAGGTATGCAGAAATCACTGGGCAGGGTGGCGTAAAGACCTGGGACGTTCAGAAAGATGACATATAGATAAAGCTTTTATTTTGAGTTTTGTTCAAAACCAGGGATATTTCAGGAAATTTGAGGCAACTGAAAGTCCAACAATCTAAGTGAACTACAAAAGTTTAACAGGTAGTTAAACAGTAGAACCAGGATTTAGCCTCAAATTTATGACTCTAAATGTTTTGATATATTATACTTTACAAATTCAGAGTCTAAAGCTGGGAAGGACAAAGGGGAATCAGAGGTTACTGCATGATTAGAGGTATATGCTTGAAAGAATCTTAGATGTGATTAAATGGCTGAATATGAAACTTAAATAAGCTACTGATTTTTGTAATCCTAGTGAAATACAGCCTCTGAAATATAATCACATGTGCTTTTGCTTCTGAACCTTGAAGCCAAGAAATCCGAAGTATTGTATACCCCTCAAGGTTCAAAAATTTTAATAATCTAATAGGATAGGGTTTTACTTTAATTTCCTTCAAATCCACAGATTTTAAAAGTCCTTTGGGGGTGTAAATGTCAAAGAGATACACATAAATGCATCAAACATCTATGTTTTTTTTTTAACCAAACTTTTTCAAACAATAATAAAGCAGAAAGCATCCGTGGAATGACAAAGACGTGACTGTAATGCATTTATTTGTTGGTATCATATTTACTGCTGTTTAGCTACCTAGCATCCATTACACACTTTCACTTTTTCCTGTTTACTGTTACTAGGTTCTAGATTTCGTTTACCTTCCTCTGAGGGGTCTTATCCTTCATGGCAGATGAGCCTCAGCAGCAGTGATAATGGGCAAAATCTAATCGTGGAGGTCTCATTCCTCTTACTGGTTATTAGCTCAGGTAGAGCCTGTGATGTAATAATAATGGCCAATAAGACATAAAAGGAAGTCTGCCAGGAGGCTCTGGGAAAGTTTCTTGCTCTTACAGAGAAATATAAAGGAGGTGAGTTCTTAATGGAACTACCTCCTTCTGGACTTCCTACCATGTTTAGACCACTATTAATTGACTCTTCTGTTACTTGCAGTCAAAAACATGATATATATATTTTCTCTGCACTTTTATATCTTATCATCGGGTCAGCTCCATGAAAACAATTAGGTTGAAGTAGGTGACGGTAGTCTTTACCACCCTCCTTTATGGTTGATAGGCTCCTCAGAGGCCAACTTATTCCCATCTATCAATCTGTAGCACCTTAATGAACATTTATAAATGGATATCTAGTTGTAAAAACTCTGTAAGGCATAGCCTCTGTCCTTAGGTAGTTTCTAATATGGGACTCCACATGGTTTGGCGTGGCCCTAAACACTCCACTAGACCACACACTTTTAATAGTGGTTCCATGCTCTGCCCTTTTCCAAGTTCTCACTGTCTGACCCTAGACCTATTTCCTTAGCGCTCTCTCTCTCTCTCTCTCCTTTCCTCCCTCCCTCTCTCCTAATAGAAAAAAAAAATGGTTATTGATGCAATGAAAGCGTTAAGTCACAAGGAACATATTATTCCTATCAAAATAGTTTAAATTATTTCATTTCAATAGGTTATCTTTTAGAACTTAGTTCTGATTTAAGAAGCTCAGTAGATTCAACTAGTTTTCAGTTGTATTTTGTGGCATTTTCCCAGGTAATAAACATCTACAACAGACACCTGAATCATTTGCATACAGAAAAATATGTGCTAGCCCCTAAGCAAGGCCTCTGTTTTGAAATAAAAGTACAGTAAATGTCCTGGAATATAAAGGGTATTATTCATGGGCAGGAGGAAAAATTCTCTTAGCACCTGCACTTAGGTCCTAAATCTTCATAGAAGATTTTTATATACGTATGTATGGCCTAAATTTTTATGAGCATATACAAGGGGTGCCAAAAAAATGTATACACATTTTAAAAGATGTTATCTATGCTCAAGCAGCAGTTCGCCGTAATCAGAAGTGTCTGGACGCTGATGGTAACGGCTGTGAGCACCTCTTGTAATTGCAGAAGTCAAAGGTGACTTGTATTCATCTTTTGTTATCGGTCTATATTGAGTATTACAATTTTAATACAGTTTTCTTTCCTTTCTTAGAATGTGTATATATATTTTTGGCACCCTCTGTATTTACATACCATTTATGTATTTTTAAATAATAACAATATAAGACCTGACCAGGGATTTGAATGGGAGCGAAAAGCTGGGAAAGAAGTCATTCAGGCAAGAATCTATTATCTCACAATAGAACTTTCTGGTACATTGTAAGAGACATTGGCCATGAGATCAAAATGTACATGTAAAACACAAATAGAATAATAAAAAGTATACTCCCTTTTTTCTAATTTTATGAAGTTGTAATTTAGTATTAAAATATGCATTTGGCACAGTTTAAATGACAAGAAAGTACTTACTTAAATTAAGTTCTACATGGCAAAAAAGCAAAGAGAACCAGAGTAAACTGAACCCAAAATTGTTTGACTTTCATGAAGTTAATTTACCTTCATATATCGTAACATTCATTTTTTTCTTTACAATTCCCATTTCATGAAGAAAATTTTTTAAATCAAGTAGTAAAATAGCGAAGGAAAAGTGTTCTATAAACAGCCAGAGAAATATTACCCTTACAGCATAAAAACAAATGTCTGCATCCTTTAACTCATACCATGAGGAATAATTAAACTATTTCCAAATGCATCTTGTCACTCGCTTTACAAACTTCAATGATTTTAACAGCTCTTTCAATGCACACACACTGACATTATTATCTGGTTATAAGACCTCTCTTTTTAGGACCTCATTTTTTTTTTTGCAAATTTCCTCTTTTATTTTTTTATTTTTATTTTTTATTTTTTGTATTAGTTTCAGGTGTACAAAACAATGCAATAGTCAGACATTTATCATTTATACCCCTCACACAGCGATAACCCCCTGCCCCCCATCTACTACTCCTCTGACATCGCATACAGCCGTTCCATTTCCACTGTCTCTATTCCTTATGCTGTACTTCACTTCTTGTGACTATGTATGTATATATAGCTTCAGCTTCAGGTGCACAGCGCTGTGATCAGGCATCTACACCGTCCATGAAGTGGTCTCCCTAATAAGACAAGTGTCCATCGGATACCCTACAAAATCTTTACAACCTTGTCGATTATATTCCCTACACAGACTTTCGTATCCCTGTGGCAATCTTGTGGTTACCAATTGTGCTTTCTAATCCCCTCACCTTCTCCCTCATCCCACCTCCCCTCCCATCTAGCAACCCTCAGTTTGTCTTCTATGTCTCTGAGACTGTTTCTGATTAGTTCTAGTTCATTCATTTATTCTATTCTTTAGATTCCACATGTAAGTGAGATCATATGGTATTCGTCTTTGTCTGACTTATTTCACTTAGCATAAGGACCTCATATTTTAAATTTCCTAATCTATGGGATCGGTAATAATTTGTTAAAACCAAGAAGGTGAAAATATAATAATGCAAATGCTGTGAAAGTAGTAAAAGAATATGTCTTAAGATGAATTCTACCCATGTAAGAAAATTGCACTTCTTTTAAAATATCTGTGGGTGAAATTGCTTTCGGTTGTAATTTTACAAGGTGACCTATTGTTACTTACATTAAACAAATTAAGTGCCCAGTTTTAATATCAATTATTAAAATTGCAGCAATTTCACTGTTAAAACAATAATAAAACAATACCATTGATTTTAAATATGGCAACCAAGGACCTTTTAAAACATCTTTTTCTCTCCAGTTTTCAAATCTGACTTTTGTTCAGGAGAGTGCTTGTACTGAGCGTGCATATCTGCTATCATACACAGCCAGTTTTTGAGGAGGTTTTATCAGATTCCAATATGCCTGAGAAAAAGCTACTCAGTTCAAGGTCTGATGTTTATCTCTGAGTTAAAACAGTCTTCAAACATCTTGAAAGAATCTGCCAGCGTACAGCTTTAGGCAACAGGTCCCCAGCAATGCCCAAGGGGCTACAGGAAAAAGTGTTTTCTATCAGAGGCAGTACCTTCCCTTTTTTCTTATCTTCAGACAAGTTAGCACTAAAACCTTGAGTCCATGGCTTACTGTGGAGAGCACTACATGCTACTGACTGTAAAGGGTACACTCACACTCTGGCTTTTGTAGAATTTTCTTTGATAATTAAGGGCAGAAATAATATCACAGAAGAATGATCAATGATACTCTGAGAACTATTCTCTCCCCAACTGTGGTATCTTTGAGAGGGTTCTTGAAACTTCACAGTTGGGGCTTTATAACCACAGGAGTTATACAGAGAGCCATAGAATGGGGTTAAATTAAATGACTTAAGGTATTTATAGAATCAGTCAAAAATATTTACTGAGCACCTGCTGTCTGTCAGTCAGGAGGAATACAAAAATGACTAGGACGGTCAGAGCCTACTGACCTAAGGGCATCCAGTAGGGGAAGATGGTCAGTTATACAAAAACCAGGGGGGCCATCTTGAAGCAGATGTTGGAAACAGCTAACAAATGAGAGGATGAGGAGTAAGGAAAGGCTTCTAGACGGAAATGGCTGAGACCCCACAAGAACCCATGGGTAGAGGGAGTGCTCTGAAGGATATTTTCCGATGTGGATTGTGTTAGGTCACAATTAAATACAAGAGGAAATGTAACTAGTACACGTAAAGTGCTTAGTACATGCTAACTGTTTTATATCTACTATCTAATTTAAATCTTACAACCAATCACCAGTGAATTGGGAAGGATCCCTATTTCACAGAAGAGATCTATTAATAGACTCAGCGAGGCTTGAAAAAGGGCCCAAGTTCACTCAGACATTAAACTGCAAAGTTACTGGTTTAACTCAGTTATATCCGACCCTAATGCCCTTCCTTGATCTCTTCACCAAACACAATTCCTGATATTCCAGGAAGGAAAGATGGAAGGAGGAAATATAGAAACAAGAAAATCAGTCAATGATGTAAATCAACAGCGTAGAACTTACACTCTAGATATACAACCAGTGTCATCCTTTAACTGAATATTTACTTCATTTACGAGGCTGGAATAGAATGAATGATTTACTATTTATTTATTTATTTTTATTAGTTTCAGATGAATTATGCTGAGCCTTTTCTTAGGGCTATAAAAAGCCTTTGGATTACATACTCTGCTACTGGAACTTCAGCTGTCCTGTGTGATGCAGACCAGTCCAGAGCTCCCTGACCCAACTGTCCCTACTCCCTGTACCGGTTTCACAGACCAAAATGCAAACCAGGCCAGTTCTGCATGTCCCGGATTCCTATGTTGAGATTATCAAGGAGAAATTGATAATAGTCTCCTTGAAATTGGCAACGTGGCTGGCATTTCCTATACATGTTCTTTAGAACCTTGCTTCTCCAAGTGTGGTCCTCAAACCAGCCGCATCAGCTTCACCTGGGAGTTTATTACAAATACAGAATTTCTGATTCCACCCCAGACTTACTGAACCAGAGTCTGTTTTTAGCACTATCCCCATGTAATTCTTAGGTATTTTAAAGTTGGGAAGTACTGGTTTAGAACAGAAAGCTGCACTATGTTAATAGATTTAAGTTTCCTCCTATAGGGAGACTGGATTCCTTAATATGTTAATATTCATTGAGATCCTGTTCCAGTAACCGTATCCTATTTGGAGAAATGGAGAGCAGAGGAATAAGGAAATTATAAGATTAGTAATCTGGAAAATCACTTAAAAAAATCCATTATTCGACCATATTTAACACAGGCTGGATTTGTTTAAATAAGTGCATTTAATTTTAAGGCTGTTTACTTTTTTCTGACCTAATAAATAATCTTTTACATATGATTTCCATACATATATTTCAATGGAGGATGCATTAGAATTAGAATTTTACAGCAAAAGAAATGATCGTTTTACCAACTGCTAAGTATTGATAAGTTTGACGTTGGGACTAAGGACATAATTCAAATGCCGTGGAGATCTTAGGAAAGTTATGGGATTTGGGTTCCTCAGAGGAGTATGTCAAAGATAGAAAAGGTAAAGAGACAATGGACAGAGGAAAGGGTGATTCCTTTGTGCTTCAGCCAGGCACCAAAGGAGGGCATATAGCAAATTGTTTTGACAGATTGTTTTTTTTTTTTTTTTTTTTTTTTTTTTTCGCTACAGTTCTGCTACCATATGAGCTGCTAGACGAGCTTCTCTCTCTGGCACAGGGCCCTTTACCAAACAGCAAAGTCAGAACTTTTGCAGCCAACTGAAACTGGACTCAAATTTACAGTCCCTTGGCAAATTAAACCCCACACATGTGTCTTTTTCACATCCTAATATACTGGTTCTAAACTGTCCACACCCATGTGTTCATGCAGCCTGCTGCTCTTCTGCAGAGCTGAGAGCTGCATGCCCATCTGACGCGGATGCCTGAACATCTGGGCACTTCTGCCCTATCCCCAAGCAAGGCTCTGCTTAGATACAGTGTACACTCCTTATTAAGCATTTGCTCTCTCTCCCTCAGAACTACTAAACGTGAAATAATATCACTACTAAAAACTACATGACAGGGCAAAAACTGTTAACATCTCTCATGGCCTGAAAAAGTATAACATTTGCTATATTGGGAAATCATGTCCCAATGGAATAGATGCTTAATATTTGCTAACACCTTTGGGACAAGGTCATCAGATTTAATATGTACCTCATATTACTGAAATAGAGAACGCAATTAAGTAACAGATCAGACATCCATATGATTCTCTCTGATGGACTATTATTGATGACTAGTAATATAAGACATAACAGTTCTCTGTGCATGTAGATCACCTGGTTTTATTAGACAAAGACACAAAGACATTATCTTTTATGGTAAAACGAGAATAAAAATATAGCTTAATTTCTTGAACTCAGTCACCGCTGGGCTAGGGTAGGGAGACTATCCAATTTTCAAGATAATGCCACTTGGAAGTTGATTTAATTATCCCATACCATTTGGAGAATGACATATAATTTCTATTTCTACAGTGTATTTTCTGGAAACCTTAAAACATTTTTACGTCTTAGTTTACTCTTATTTCTGCCTTTGCACCAAGAATTGCTGTCTTAGAGTTGAGAAAACAAGAACATAAGAGATAAAAAATAATTCTGAAAACTCAATTTGGGTTATAGTTTTTCTTCATTTAACCATTGTGTAAATATTTTGCAGAATTCCACCTCCATCTATTTTTTCTCCTAAGTGATCTATCTTCTCTCACGGGTTTTGGCTATTACCTTTAGGATGATATCATAAAATCTGTACCTCCAGCCCTACCGCAACTCCTCAGCTTTAAAAATCATATATTAGCTACCTACTCCATATTTGCAAATGGTTTTGTTAATTTAACTAATATGTATAGTGACTTTTAAGGATACTATTACTATTACTATTGTTGGTTACCATGGTAAAGTAAGCAAAACACACATTGTTCCTGTCTTCATGGAACTCATATTCTAGTACCACATAAAAACCTCAAAAGTAGTACATCGAAAGCTAAACTCACCAACTCACTTTTAAACCAAACTTTAATCACTTTTATGTCATGGTTAACGCAATTGTGCATTATTTAATATATTAAATTAATATATATATATATATATATATATATATATATATATATTTAATTTATATATATATATTTTCATTTAAAAATAATCTTTCTGTTTTTGAATGGTCAGATTATAAAAATGAGTTTGCAATTATTAAGCCCTTTTTCTCTTTTTTGCTACAAATGGGGATTTTTCCAATGTCTATTTGTCACATTCACCTATATGTCCATTGGTACCAAAAATGTAACATTTCTCCTGTTCACCCCAAACTTTAATTCCCTTATTTTTTCTAGCTTAATTAATGATGTCATCATCTATTTAGTTAAATACACTCATTTTCAAAAACATCTATTCATGTATTAATTCCTCAATACTTTGTCCAATATAGGATTCTAGATGTAAAGGTACATAGATTAGTAAAATAGAATTTAAACTCCTACATTTAAACAAACTCCTACATTTAAACATTAAATTCTCATGAATAACCATCTAATTCCATTAATAATATTACATTACATTTGCTACATATACAATCACTTTTAAATTATCCCTTTAAAATCCTTAGGAGAGTTCTGGAAAACATCTTTCAAGTATTGTCTCTCTCTCTCTCTCTCTCTCTCTCTCAGAAAACCATTTTATTAAGATGTAATGCATTTATGTAATATAATACATAAAAATTAACCCTTTTAAACCATACATTTCTGTGGCTTTTAGTTATTCACATAGCTGTGCAACCATCACCATGATTCATTTCAAAACATTTCCATCACCCCAGAAAGAAACCCTATACACATTATTAGTCACTCTCCATGTTCCCTTCTCCCTAGCCCCTAGCACCTACTAATCTACTTTCTGTTTCTATGGATTTGTCAATTTTGGACAATTCATATAAATGCAATCATGCAATATGGGGGCTTTTGTGTTTGTTTTTTTTCACTTAGTGCAATTTTTTCAAGTTCATCTATGTTGTAGCCTGTATTAACACTTCATTCCATTTTACGGATGAATACTATTCCCATGTGTCTATAGACTACAATCTGTTTATCCATTCATCCGCTGATGTACATTTAGGTTGTTTCCACTTTTTAGCTATTATGGATGTGCTACAGTAAAATTTCATACAAAGTTTCTGTGTGGACATGTTTTCAATTCCTTTTGGTGTACACCTAGGAGTGAAACCACTGGGTCATACAGTAACTCTATGTTTAACATCTTGAGAGAATGCCAAATTGTTTTCCAAAATGGCTTTACTATTTTAAAAATCCCATCATCAATGTATCAAGGGTTCCAATTTCTTCACATTCTCATCAACACTTGTTATTTTCACTTTTCTAAAATTATGTGAAGTGGTATCACTTTGTGGTTTTTATTTATATTTCCATAGCTACCAATGGTATTGAGCATCTTTCCATGTGCTTATTGCTAATTTATATGTTGTCTTTGGAAAAATGCCTATTTAGACCATTTAAAGATTATTTGTCTTTTTATTCCTGAATTGTGAGAGTTCTTTATATATTCTGGACACAAATCCCTTATCAGATGCATTATTTGCAAGTATTTTCACCCATTCTGTGGGGGTGTTTTTCATTTCCTTGATGCTGTCCTATTTCAGTCAATAATCCATTTTTAGTTGATATTTGTACATGGTGTAAGGTAGAGGTCCAGCTTCATTTATTTACATGTGGATATCCAGTTATTTAAGTAAACATTTCTCCTTTGAATTATCTTGCCATCTTTCTCAAAAATTGATCATAAAATGTAAGGTTTTATTTCTTGACTCTCTGTTACAATGCATGGATCTATATGTATATCCTTTTGCAAGTACAACACTGTTTTGATTACTGTTGTTCTTCGTACTTAGTTTTGAAATTGGGAAATATGAGTCCTCTAACTTTGTTCTTTTAGAGATCGTTTTGCCTATTTTGGGTCCCTTGCCTTTCCATATAAATTTTAGATCATCTTGTAAATTTCTGTTAAAAAAAGGCAGCTGGAATTTTAGTGATTGCATTGAATCTGAGAATCAATTTAGGGAGTATTGCCATCTCACAATATTAAGTCATCTGAGTCCTCTTTTTGTTTCTTCTGCCAGTGAGGTTTAGCTTGTCATTATTTAAGCTAGTTTACTGCTTAAAATGCTTCTCACTGCACTCTACATGCACTTCATATTCCATACTAGGGCATACAAAGCTCTCTGTAGGTGGACACCTTCTCTCCTCTTTGACCTTCTCTTATAACTCTTTCATTTTTTTACTGCTTCACTGGTTTTCTCTCTGGTCCTAAACAGGCTATGTTTATTCCTATATCATATTCTTTGCTCTTTCTGTTCTAAAATCCTCTTTCCTGGAAACTTTGCAAGTCTTACCTCTTATTATCATTTATGTCTTAGTTAAGTGACACTTTCCCAAGAGACTTTGCTAAATACACCATCTAGTATGTTGCCAAAACCCTACCCTCTCTATCCCGTAGGTGCACTCACCCTCTCTATCCCGTAGGTGCACTCGGTCATATTACTCTATTGTCTTCATAGCTCTTATAAGTATATGAGAATATACCATTCATTGTTTGCTTCTTTATTGTCCAGCTTCTTGCCTGAAACATAAACTCCAGCTCCTTGAACAATGCTTGACAAAGTTTTCATTCAAAGTATGCTAAATGCTGTTGCATGGATTCCTATAACTATTTTCTATATAGTTTCTCAAGTAATAATAATAGTGATAATATAATAACTATAGAAGATAACATTTGTCCAGCATTTAGATGTTAGGCTCTGCAACTCAATGCATGTAAAGTCATGTGTTATACAGTTTAATCTTCAATACAACACTATAAGTTAGGTACTATCATTGACCCCTATTTGACTCATGAAGAATCAGTGGTTTAAGAGGTTAAGTAACTTACTCAAGGTTATTGGTCAAGTGACAGAACCATTATTCAAATCTGTGTAGTCTATATCCAAAGACTATACCTGTGATCCCTCTAAGGCCTCTTACTGACTAAATAAGCATTTGTTCAAAGATCTTTTATCCTCTAGGCACTATGCTGGGTGCTATGCATACAAAGACCACTGCCTTTAAAGACTTCCACATCAAAAATGATAAATATATGGTGAGGTCAGTTAGCAGACAGTCTTGGAGATACCCTGTCGATGAGCTGATTCATTATTATCTTTGAACATAGTAGGTGATACCAGTCTTACAAAGTCATCATGCAATTTGATTGTTGTATATTTCAATATACTAAAAAACACAATATTGCTAGATTTTTTTAAACGGGTAAAATTAATAAACTTCTCTAGAGAAGAAAAATGTCTCTTTGTAATGGAATTTTATTTGCCATGAAATCTAACAGCAATTCCAACTTTCTTAGAAAATTTAAAATTAAGCAACACAGATAAAAACGTAAATGGCAAGCTTAATTGGAAATCCATTAGTTAGAAACTCAAGAGGTAATTTCTTAAGTGCTAATGCCAAAATAAATGCTAATATATTTTAAGAATAGAGTTCAGGTAAGGAAGAAAAAGACAAAGATTGTGGAATACATGATTTCAATTAAATATAAAATCAAGACAAGAAATTATTTAAAGATAAGATAATCAGTGTTATCATGTGAAATAAGTCCAAAAGAAGAAATAATAAATAATACAACTTTGAGATTTTCTTGTTATAACTATTTACAATATTCATAGCACATTATATTTGCTACATATATAACTGCTTTTAAATTATACCTTTAAAAACTCCTTCAGGCAAGGTAAAGCCAATGGAAAATGATTAGTAAACATTCTATTTTTTACCAAGATTATTTAATTTGTCTGTCTTGACAAATTCAAATAATGGCCTATTCCTGATAAGGGAAAAAAGGGTTAATAAAAATGAGCATGAAGGGGGACTGCCCAGGCCTGCATCCCCAACCCCAGGAACAATGCAAGCTCATCCCCTAGAAATAAATTAAAGATGCCCAAACACTCCTAAAAAGAGGAGATAAGACCCAACTGGTATTAACTGGTTTCTCACACATGCACAAACTGTTAAAATCTGTACATCACTTGAACTCTAGCCTCATTATAATACAATTACAATAAAATGAACATTAAGGCTTGCCACACCCCCACCCCATGGGTTTTTCTGTATGCATTCTGGTTAAGCGCATGCTCAAAAAGACACACGTTATATGACCAACGTATGTCAATCAAATGACCTCAGTCTATATGTCACATCTCCTGCTGTAAGGAAATTTACCTACCCTCCCTATATAAAAAGAAAAGCTAACCTAAAGTTAGGTGCAGTCCTCTGCCCTGGCAACTTCTACGCTGGCATCTTTCTTCTTGAATAAACTTACTTCCTTGCTCTCCTCACTTCAGGCTGTGTCTGTGAATTTCTTCACCTTTCGCGAACGACCAGGGGTCAATTCCAATGACACAACAATACTGCCACTTCATTTAGGTCTAATCTAGGAGAGGTGGGCATGGTGTGGAGAGTGCGGCCATGCTAGCTTTATGAGGGCAGGGACTGAATTCCTTTTTCACTCTTGTATCGTCAATGCCTATCACAGTGTTTGGTACTTAGTAGGTACTTCTACCACATTTCACTGATACTACTAAGCCATCAATTAATAGAAATATCATAATTTTAAATGGGATCAAGAGGAAAACATATTGCCAATGAAATCATGACAAATTATATCTTACTTTAAATTTTAATATTATATTTATCCAAAGTATTATATTAGACTCACTTTGATACATACGCGTAGTTATTATATAACACTCTAGTGAAAACAAAAATATATACATAAGAGAAATTAAATTATTCCCCCAAATCTTCATGTCTGGTGTCCAGTTTTCTTGGTGGTGTGTTAACTCAGAGTTATTGATGTCCATGTTTTCCAGCACATTCTTATCCTTTGTGCTGTAAGAACATTGATAATGTGGCATTTATAAAAAGAGTGCTCCACTCTACTCTCTGTGATGTTCTTCCAAGCCACCACCACCCAGTCTGTAATTTTGCTGCTGGTGGTTCTTTGACCTTTTCAGAAGGTTCAATGGAAATTTTCAGAATACAACATCAGCACTTATATCCCCTGCTCAGTTGGTCCTTAAATAGTTCATTGTTGCATTATTGAATTGTATACTTGAAACCTATATAACCTTACTGACCAATGTCACCCCGATAAATTTAATAAAAATTGAAATAAATAATAGTTCGTTGACTGAAACCGCAAGAGAATAAAGTCATCGAGTCACACCAATAGGAGTAACTCACAATCAAGTGTGCATACATGCCAGCAATGCCACACATCATAGTCACTCTCTGGCCATCAGTGTTTGCAATTTTCCATCAACTGAAAGGTTCACCCCAATGTTGGAAATGTTAAAATGTGGAAAAGGTGATTTATCAAACAGATGAAACATTATAATAAAATAACAGAGATTTCAGGAGGAGGACAAGCAGGATAAATGGGGATGGCATGTTTTATGTGAAACGCACTAGATTAAGGCCTGGGTCGCCTGCAGGGCCTTCTTCTTGCACGCCCTTCCCAGTACCAGAGGCTGGAAGGATTCGCACAGTCACTCCAGGCTCATGTGAGAGCCATCATGGGGGAGGCAGTTTGCTAAAAGCCTCAGTTAAATTTAATTAGTCTAAAAAGTGAAATGCTATTCATTCATTCATTACTATTCATTCAAAAGCTACAGTAAACGCAGTACTCCAGTAGGTGACAGGAATACAATCACAAATAAAAAGGCTTACTGAGCTTACCTTCTAAAGGGAGACGCCCATATACGTAATAAGAAAAAATTAATTGAACAAGATGAATCCAGAGTAGTAAGTTTTGTGATATTATAGAAAGAACTTAATTGGGTTGGGGAAAGTATCTCTTAGATAGGTGATCAGGGAAGGAGTCTTTGAGGAGTAATACGTATTGACTGAAAGCACAAATGGATGGGTGGGTGAATGAGTAGCAAGAACAATCTAGAAGCACTATCTCAATGCACAGCTTTCCCTTAAATTTCCTCAAGTAGCGGTGGGCCCGTTTATTTCAACAGCTGAAATTCCCGCTACATTCCAACTCCAAATTTAAGGTATAACGTCGGCCATTTCTCTCTATTAGAAAAGCTGCCAATATCTTTTTCTCTTTCTCTGAGCTAATTAAATAATTAAACCTACACAAACCAGGGGATATCTCCACGAATGGACTCATGATAGGCTCGTGGTTGAAACTAAAGTTGAGCATAAATTAGAGTTTGTTTTTGATATTTACCATGTGAGCATTTTATCAGAGAACTATGAACACAATTTTATCTTTAAACCATTTGTTCTGTATAATTACCTGTCAATATTTCCTTAACCATTGATTTATTTTTTGTTTTAGTAAGGGCAACTGTTTCTTTTAAATGTAAAAATGCCCAAACAATGAGTCTTCGATAGCTTTTTTTTCTAAGATTTTATTGGGGAAGGGGAACAGGACTTTATTGGGGAAACAGTGTGATAGCTTTTAATCTCAGTTTTTAATCTCAGCAAAAGTTTAACACTCTGCTGAACATGTGGAGACAGTTCCATTTACCTGTCACTTGGTGGCAGCATAACAAAATTGCTATGAAAGTTCCTGACTGGTAATTAAGCTCTATAAGGAATAGACTGGTGAAAAACTGTATATTATGTAATATACAGTTTTGTAATACATAAAAAATATGCTAATGCTTTTTATTGAAAAACTATGCTTAAATACCATGTAATAAATAGTAAAAATTATACTTTCATTAATATAGCATTCATTAACAAATACTTATTGTTTCTATTACATGTCAGGAGTGGAGTTAAGAGTTTTGACTAGAAAGTTAAATTAAACATGGTCCCAATTATGGGTTGATTTGTGTCCCCCCCACCAATTCATATGTTGAAATCCTAATCCCCAGTACCTCAGAATGTGAATGTATTTGGAGATAGGATCTTTAAACAAGTCATTAAGCTAAAATGAGGTCATTAGGGTGAGCCCTAATCCAATATAACTAGTACCCACATAAGAAGAGGAAATTTGGATATAGACACACACAAAGGGAGGCCATTTGAACACACAGGGAGAAGTTAGCCATCTATGTGCTAAGAAGAGAGGCCTCAGAAGAAATCAATCCTTGTGACACCTTGATCTCAGGCTCTGGTCTCCAGAATTGTGAGAAAATAAATTTCTGTTTTATAAGCCATTCCATTTGTGGTTCTTTGATATAGCAGCCCTAGCAAACTAATACAGGTGCTAACCTCATGGAACAAACATCGTAATAAAAAAAGTAGAGACAAGTAATTCTAAGGCAATGTGATAGGTTCTGTAATAGATATAAGCTCAAAATATGATGGGATCTTGACAAGGAGGGTACATTCTTTGCGATGACAGTGGTAGACTTCATCTAAGAAGATTTGATTTGGGTCTTTAAGAGTGAATAGGAATTGCCCCGTCAGAGAAATGGGAATGGGAAGGAATGACATTTAGGAAAAAGGATGTTGTAACTACAGATGGATAGGCAGAGCAGCCTGTTGAGCATGTGTGACAAAAACCTCCAGTTAGAAGTTCTGAGTTGCTCATGTCATGAGAGAACCCTGGGAAGTTAAACTGGAAATAGATTTCGAAGAGCCCAAGAGCCACGTTAAGGGAAATATTTATTGTCCAAACCACTGCTTTCTTAAAAGGATTTGAAATGGCTTACAATCAATGAAAGATGGCTGACTATTTAACTAGGTGAAAATAGGTTGGAAAAGGCAGGGGATGAAAAACAAGATAACAGGAGCAGTAAAATATGATAATCTTAAGAACAAGCATGTTTGCAGTGACTGAGCTTAATTTTCACCTTTCTGGAGCTAGGACACAAAAAGAAAACAAGTAAGAGCATTGGAGAGAGTTCATTTTCTTAGAATATCATTTTGTTAGGGCCAACAGAGTATCTTCTGCATTAAATAAAAAGGATAATTTTTGAATGACATTTTATATAGGGGAAATTGAGTAATACAATGAATATCTTCAGCAGCATTTTGCAGCTAACATAGCAACAAGTCTCCCTATGATTCCCTTCTGCACAAGCTCAGGGTTTAACAGTGAAATTCCTTAAAGATTCCAGAAGAGATTAGAGAGTTATTCTTTCAGAGCAGCAGTGCTTGGCTATGGAAACAGCATGAATGTATGACAAAAAACATGGTCACACTATTTTTGAATACCCCAGCACCAAATATTGCATCGCAGCTAAAGTATGATATACTAATCTCCCTGGCAAAATAGATTTATCTTTGTTATAATCTATATTTGATAAAGATATCAGAGAAGGCACTGGTAGTCATTAACCAACATCATTTTAATTACGCATGAGTAATAGTGTTTAAACATTAATGAACTTATAGAAACATATTTCTGATATTTCTTCAGAGTCCATTAAACCCCAACTTAGTCAAGTCTGAAAGTCCCACAGAAAACAATTCATGATAGCCATTCACAATTAGCTCCTTAACTGTTGTTTAATACTTCAAATTCTGCAATTTTAAATATAAAGTATTTTATCTAATTTCCTTTAAATACTTTTCCTCTAGAAAACATACACTTGATAATATTAAGATGCTATTTTTAAGCACTTTAATACATTTGGTAATAAACATAACAGATTAACATAGTCATCCCACTTACTTATTATTTAATTCATTAGAAACTTTATAGAAAATAATCTGTGCCAAAGTGTTTTCATTAATTCTAAAATCTACAAAATCTACTTCTAATGGTGAATTTTGGTAAATGAGAATATATGCCTTAAAGCTCAAATTAGCAACGATGCTCAGAAGAATTTAAAGGGTGGTTTGTTTGAATTGGTTTATTGATTTTATGGTCAGATGATTTAAATGGGTGAAAATCTATAATTGAACTCTGTTGATGTTTCCAATATCATTGAATCATCCTCAAAAGGGTTAATCTAAGTAACTGCCACTGGCTCATACGTCACATCATGAATTGATAGCCCAGAGACAAGAATTTATGCTGTTTATAGATTAATATAATTAGGAATGACATTAAGGTCAGCTTGTTTTGCCTTTCATCTAGAATATCTCTGAAACATGTGGCTCATATGTGTGTGCGTGTGTGTGTGTGTGTGTGTGTGTTTGTGCACGCGCGTGCGTGTGCATGGGGAGGGTATTTTAGAGGATATAGCTATCACCTGTGGGGTTTTAATTTAAATTCCTGAAAGCATTAAACATCCAAATTACCAAATCATACACAAACTGGGTGCTGGGAAGTATAGGGGAGAGTGTTGGTTTCATATTGATAATCATGGAGTTTGTAAACATTGTTATTTGTGTTATAGTTTTATTCCTCAGGCACTTTGTTGAGGAGAGCGGAAAGATTGAAATTCTGGACTAAAACTGCTAGAAGAGAGAGTTGATCTGTTATTCTTGGAAAAACTCCAGCAATAAATAGCATTTTATTGTTTACACTTCATTCTAGCGTTCGAAACCCTGGACAGTAATGGTGTAGATGGCTGAAAACGTCCATGACTTAATTTGATCCCAGCTCTTCCTTTCTGGTTTTCTAAGGCCGAAAGAAATCCCTAGGTTTACACTGCCCAGATACTTTAATTGAGTGCTGAGTGTCAAGCTAGGAAGATGTCATGAACAAGTACTAGTACCGATTCCCTTCTCAGCTTCTCTAGCCCTATGGCTATCATCTCGTAGTGAGAAAAAACACCATAGAGAGCTAGCATGAGCTCTTACACAATGTGTACATTCTATAGCCCTCCTGACATTGAGGAGAAATTCATTAGTCACACTCCTCTGTACACCTGAGTCATGTGGTCAGGGAATGTTTAATGAAGTCATCCAGGAAAGGTCAAGGTTCTCATGTGTCTAGGTAACAGAGAAGTCCATTCCTGATCAGGTTCTACTGAGGAAGTGATGCTTAACTTCAAAGTGTACTTACAAAGGCCTCCCTCACCCCTATGGAGTAGGTGATGCAGGTCACTGAGGGAAAATATAGATGAAGGAATGTAAATAGCGAAAATGCAGACATGGGGTACTGAATAAGAAAGACTACATTATCCTGCGGTATCACTTTTAGCTCATTGGTTAAGAGCTGTCAGTTCTCAAAGAAAGAAGAATTTGGAAACTGGTGTTAGCATGTAGAATAGATTTTTCAAAGTATTAAGCATTTACAGTCATATACATATTATATATACATATAAAATATAATTTTCAGAGTATGAGCTCAGTCATTTCAATAAAATCTCTTCCTGTCTCTCTTTTATTTTTCTAAATGAAACTTAGGTTAAGGAGCACATTCTTCTCTGGATTCGGTCCAGTTTCCTTACTGAATTCTCTTTAAACTGGGGCAAAATATTGATGCATTCATACCTTATTTCTAAAAATGTTTATCATATTATCTGTTTCATATAAACTATTAAGTTGGTGCGAAAGTAATTGCGGTTTTTGCAATTATTTTTAACCTTTTAACCCGCAATCACTTTTGCACCAACCTAATACTATAATGCTTTTAGAACTAATGTGACCATGTACTTGTTTCTCATCTCATTTTGATTTTTAACCATTTTATATATCTTGGTTTTCACCCTAAAATAAGATATTTTCAAAGGGATCTAATACCACTTTACATTATTATATGAAATACTTCTAAATGGAACTAAAATATCCCTGTAGTATCCTGTGGCTGTTTTCATTTGATATGAAACCACAGACCTATATTTTTACTTTACAATTTCTTTCTGTAATCTGTGCATAAATGGGCACTTGACGTTAAACATGTCAACTTGAATTTGTCTCTATTGAACTTTACCATATCATGATACATGACGTGATTATTTTTTTCCTTTTCACATTTGTCTTAGTAGTGGTCTGGGTTAGAAACTTTAAATATTAAGTGTTAATGTAAATAACAAACCATGACACTTCAGGAACATTCTAAGCATTTAATTTTCATACCTTCCCTGAGATGCTATGCAATATCTAAAGCTGTTACAAGAATTTAATTTACATGTAAATCTTTGAACACTTTTCTTTGATTTATGAAGGAAAATTTTGAGTTTACTGCTCTGTATTTGAATTTTGAGACTACCAGGATGGGTTTATCCTGAAAACTCCTTATTAGGGTACCCCTAAACATAAGACTTACATTGAGTAGTGGGAGTGGTAACAGACTTACAATCTGCCTTAGAACGAAATGGAAAGTCACTGAGGAGTTAGTTAGTGAGGAGTGTGGCACCTCACTAACTAACTAAAGCATGGGGTGCTTTATGCAAGGCAATTTTTGAGCAAATGTTTTATAAGACATTGTCCTCAAAACAGCGGTGCAAAATCTTAGTTATAACTAGTGGGTCCAGATGGACATAGTATGAAGATCCATTCTAAAGAAGAGTCGTAGAATAATTGAAGTCCTTAGTTGCTAACTGGACTCAGAGGATATTTTCGGAGTTAGTGACACTGAGGAGTCTAGGTAAAGAGCTGGGATCTGGTTTTGGTGACAGGTTTCACCAAACGCTGTCCTGGGGAGTGTGAACTGTGTCAGGCTGTGGAGAAGTTAATGTTTAGGCAACCCCAGTTTTCCTCCATTCCTACATAGCATCACCGGTGGGAAAACAGTTTTCCTCTACAGTCACCTTCACTTAAGGAAAAGGTAGATGCATGCAATTAGGTTTCTTTACACTCATTATCAGCAAAAAAAAAAAAAACCAAAAAAAAAAACAAAAACAAAAAAACAAAACAAAAAAAACACACCAAGAATACGATATCAATCTTGGGAGCTTTGGATGATGGTTTAAGATAATTGTTGGAAGCCTAGATTCTTAACTAACACAGCTATTTGGCTAAAAGAATACGACCTGGACTGAAAAGTTACATTATAAGAGCATTGAAGACCGAAGTCTCCTGCTGGGATTCTTTTAAAAGATTAAACCCTTGGTACATTCAATATCTGGATAAATACTTTATTTTCTTAAAACAATTATTGAATATTCCCATCTTACATGGAAGATTAGAAGCTGCCTTACTCTAAAAACATGAAAACAAATATGGCTATAATACTGGTCCCATCTTTCTTTCTTTAACTCTCATAGAAATGTCTTAGTTATAATATTAGATCTCATATATCATATTATTTGTTTCTACAGGAAAATACAGCTAAGCATTTTGTTTTAAAGTTATATATGCTGTCTTTGGGTAGTTGAGGCTGGAAACTGCTTATGGGTCAAAGTTTTAAAAGAAAACTGATCCACTTCAGGATGGCAAGTGAAATAAAATTATATTACTGTATTTATGTGGGAAAAGTGTTTAGCATTGCAAAATGATATTGAAATGATTTTAATAGTAAATAGACAAACTGTTCTATTTCATGTACACATTGTCATGAAAATGTTGAATGCATGGAGCTAAATTTCTCCTCTGCTCTTACAAAAGAGATTCAGCTCTTCTCTCTGAACACCAACATGTGTTCTCAGTACAGAGACAAGTCACTCAAACAGAAGGTGTATATCTTCTCTTGGATGGTTTCCCAGCACAGTGGCCTCTGGCACAATCTTTGGCTATAGAAGCATGAGCTGCTTCAATAGTGCAATAAACATTCTTCCCTTCTTCTACATTAGTGGCCCAAATAGTAATTTGTCCAAGAAATTGCCTGCTGGTGCTGTAATCTCAAATCCCACTTTGAATAGCAGAAAGGTGTTCATTTGCACCAACAAATAAAAGAACAGAAACATATCTATTGAGACAACTGAACACTAAACCACTAATTGCATAAAATAATTTGAAAACATTTTAAAAATTATTAATACAAAGAATATAACTTAAAGAAATTAAATAAATAACAATTTGAATTTTTTTCTACCTTATCTCATTTCTGTTGAGCATGTACTAAGTTTATGTAGCATTACTCTCAGAGGCTAAGCAAGCCAGCTACAAAGAAATAATCATTTCTTAAGAAAATAAAGGTTACATTCGAATCAGAAAATAGCAGCAACAGCACTGTAAGAATAAAATTTGCTACAATTATCTAGAATTGCCCAGTATACTAATAACCTCAGAATTAATACAAAGTTGAACACTTTTTTAAACTTAACCCTGATTAAAAATAAAATATTCACTACAACCACCAACAATAAAAGAAAGCCTTAGTTAAAATTATTTCATTCTGACTTACTCTCTTTGTCACCCTCCTCTACATTCTTTCATCCTTAAATAAAATCAAAGTTATGATTTCAAATATATATCATATTATTTGTCATACAACATTCTTTTGATAACCACATCCAATTAGTAGGTATTTTTCTATGTCCTATCTTTCTTGATTTAATTCTAATGATTTTTTTTCTTTTACCTAACAATCTCAACATGTGTGACATAAACTCTGATCATTCAAAGATTCTAACATGTAGGATGAAAGAAAAATAAAAGGCAATACATGTAGACAAACCTTTTAAGATCTGTATTAGAAGGAGGAACTGGTTTAGAGTTATTTTTCTGCATTTCTTCCTTCCTTTCTCCTTCTGTCTCATTCCCTCCCTCCCTCTTTTGCTTCTTTCTTGGTTGCATTTTCTTTAAATTCACTATTTATGCTTTAAAATATATGTAGTTTGAGTTTGTTTTTAAATTAAAATAAACAGTTTTTTAATTCACTTTCATGCTATTAAATATTTGTTAAGAACTCAGCATATAAAGTAGCATGGTACATAACTTTTTTCTTAGAGAATGTCAGTATTCTAAACTAGTTTCACCAGAGAAAGTGTATAATTTGCTGATGACATGATTTAACAGTGACATAAAATTTATCACTGTTTATGATGTTTATCTAGAATCTGGAAAACATCCCTCAAGTATACTATGTTTGTAACATGTGGAAATAATTTTTCTTCAGTCCCTGAATGTGATCAAAAAAGACTATGGTTACAGAGACGTCTCCATCAGTGTTAGATATTCAAATACATTCAATGTGTACAAAATTCTCTACTAAATACTGATAAAAACATTCTTCTGAAGATATACCAATACACTGGGGGATGAAAAAGGATAAGGTATTTATTATTGAATCAACCAAAAGAGAGAAAGGGTAGTGTTGTTCAAAATCTACTCTGCATCAGAATCACTAGTCGAATTTGCTAAAAACAAACAAACAAACAAACAACAACAACAACAAATTCCTGGCACTACATCCCTGGTATATTTTATTAGGTTTCCAGCAGGACCCCAGGATATACAATTTAACAAATACTCCAGGACATCCTGATGTATTTTATTTGGGGATCATACTCTGAGTCTAACAAAGGTAAGGGACTAATTATTGGATAAGGATTACAGAGGGAGGTGGTGAAGCAGAGGACCGATAGGAAGGGGGTCGTTAACAAATAAAGCTGATGATCTTGCTTCCTATTTTACTAGGAAAAGAGAAGTAACCAGAAAAGAATTCCAAAGAGGTCCCATCCCACAGAACATTTATCCATTCAATTGCACTTGTGACCCTATATCAAATAAAATGTGTTACTGTGGGCAAAGTGTGACCCAAGCCAAGAGCAATCACTCCACTTGAGCAACAGACCCCATCCTCACAGTTACTAATGATTCCAGAAGTTCTTGCCTTTTTATTGTACCATCAGCATTTACCTCTTTGTTCTATGATTGTTATTAAGAACATGAAGTATTCACAGATTCCTATCATCTTATTAAAAAATAAAACACAACTCTCAGTTCCACTGTCTCCTTCAGCTGCTGTCTTGATTTTATTCCTTTCTTTACAATAAAGCTGTCACCCCCTTCCCCATATTGTCTCTGATTTGTTTCTGAATGCTCCACTTGCATATTTTCTTAACCTCTCTCTAATCAGGATATTCCCTCTTCATCAAAACTGTTCATAAAAAAGATTCCTAGTGGCCCTTATGTTGCTAAAATGAAGTCAATTCCCAGTCCTCATCTCACATGGCCCAATACCAAGCTTTAATCTAGACCAGGCCTCTAGAGTCAATACTTTCATCATTTGGCTTCCAGTACATCAGAATAGTCATTCCGTCTCAGACTCCTTTGCTTCTCGTCTTCAGCCCCTTCCTTTCCCCTCTGTCTCCTATCTGTGCTTATGTCCATTCGCTGTTCTATTGGAAATTTCATCCAGTCTCACAATTTTATATCATCTACAGACAGATGACTCCCAGGTACGTATCTCCAGCTCAGGCCATTTTCCATGAACTCCAAACTGATATTTCCTACAGTTCTTCTTGAATGATTCAGAGATAACTCAAATCTAACACTTTCAGAAACAAAATCCTGATCATTTGCACTCTTCTCTCCTAATCTATTATTCTACATTTTTTTCACCTCAGTAAGTGGCAACTTTTATACTTCAAGTTGTTCAGGCCAAAATCTTGAAGTCATTCTTGCTTTCTGGGTTTTTTTGGTCACATCCCCTATCTGATCCATTAGTAAGTCTTTTCTGCTCTATTTAAAAAATATACCCAGAATATCACTTCTTACCAGTTCTACTGCTAATATGCCAGTCCAGTTCTTCCACATCTTCCTCTCAGAAGGCAGCTAGAGTGATTCTACTTAACAAAAGTTAAGACCATGTCACTCTTCTGTTCAAAACCCTAAAATCCACATCTCACTCAGACTAAAAGCCAAACCCTTACATGACCTTGAATAGCAAAGTTAATTCATACAAGTTCAAGTCAAGTTAGGTCAAGTCAAGGAGTTTCAATCAATCAAAGTTGAGACACTTCTAGTCATGTCAAGTCAGGACATAAGAAAGGTTACTCGTATTTCAAGTCATAGGTGATCTCCCCACTCACCATTTCCTTGCTGACCCCTCATGTTTTCCTACTAATCCTCTCCCTAGACTCCACCACACTGGCTTCTGCACTATTCCAAAGTCCCAAATCATGATCTTCATTCCTGCTGTTATCTTAAATGCTTTCCCCCAGAAGTCTCTATGACTTGCTCCCCTATTTCTTTTCCATCTTTACTCAAATGTCACCCTTTCAGTAAGTCTTGCCTGTCCATGAGGTGTGATCACAAAATACAGTGAATGTTTAAATAAATAAAATTATTACAGTGAAAGACACATTGCCATTAATCCCCCTCAAAACACACCCCCTCATTTCCAACACACTTATCCCATCATTATTGCCACTTTCTGAGGCAGTTCTGGAAGTCCTCTTTTGTGACTGTCCTTACTTCATCCTATATCATGACAACGCTCCGTGTCACACATCGCTTCTGATACAGCAATTTCTGTCCAATAAAAGTATTATGGTGTGTCTTCATCCACCTTATTCACCAGATCTGGCACATGTGACTTCTGGCTCTTCCCCCAAATCAAAATGATCATGAAAGGTAAACTTGCATCGATTCAGGACATTGAGGCAGCCATGACAGTGCAACTAAAGACACTCACGAAAGAGGGCTTCCAGAACTGCTTCAGAAAGTGGCAAGAACGATGGGATAAGTGTGTTTGAAGTGAGGGGGAGTATTCTGAGGGGGATTGATGGCAATGTGTCTTTTACTGTAGTAATTTTTTTTTTTTATTTAAGCATTCACCGTATGTTTTGATTACTCCTTATTTTTTATCTAATGCTGTAACTTTCTGCTACCTACACATTCTAGCCTCTTTCTTTGATTTTTTTGCTTTAAATTACTAACTAATAACATGTGTTTTACTTATTTATATTGTTTATTGTCTCCACTGCCCTGTCTCCCTCAAAATATAAGCTTCCTGAGGGAAGAGCTTTTGGCTACATTTAATAACTCCTGTACTGTGCTCTTGAGCAGTGTGGAGAGAGTGACTTGGGACAATTCCATGGAGGCATGTGAAGCCTGAGAATGAAAACTGTCAACAGTGTATGCTAGCTAGATATAGATTTCCTATTTTGACTCTCAGCAAATTCTTTCTACGCTCTCTATGTCCTTCTTTTTGTTCTATCATCATCTCAATCTATTTTTATGTCTGAGTGGCTCATTTTTTTTCTCCATTTATTACTTTTTAGTGGATGCAATTTTACAGAATGGTAATAACACCACTATTCATATTTGAATAGATGTAGAGCATTCTAGTTTATAAAAAATTTACATATATACTGTTTTACGTAGCACACTGAAAAATATACAAACACATATATACACACATATATGTGTATATATGTATACACACACACACACCAGGGGTGCCAAAAATGTGTACAAGTGGACACTTTGGTCAGCATTGTTCAAGGAGTACTTTGCCATAATCAGAAGTGTCTGGACACTGATAGTAAACACTTTGATCACCTCTTGTAATTGCAGAGGTCACATGTGACTTGTATTCATCTTGTCTTATCGGTGTATATTGAGTATTACAATTTTAATAGTTTTTTCCTTTCTTAAAATGAGTATACATTTTTTGGCACCCTCTATATGTATATGCATACACACACACTTAAGTATTTCTGTATTTCAAGACATTTTATTGCTTTGTCCTTCCAAAGAAGCTAAGATTAATTGTCAGTTTTTTTTTTTTTAATTTGTTTTTTAATTAGTTTCAGGTGCACAAGACAAAGCAAAACTTAGACGTTTATCATTTATATCACTCACACTGTGTGAAACCCCCTCCCCCAATCCACTATCCCTCTGTACGTTCCCAAAACCTCTCACCTTCCCCTTATCCCCCCCACCCCCCCGCCCCTCTAGCAACCCTCTGTTTTTCCTCCATGTTTTTTAATCTTGGCAGATTCTGTTTTTCTTTTTCAGAGGGTCAATGACCTTAATTCTTATTCTTACCCTGTCCCCCACCCTCCTCTGATTTTGAGGCTTACAGTATGTCAGATCAATTCTGTCTCTTTTAACAGAGCTATAGGTCACAGAAAAGAAAGAATGTTACTTATACTAAATGCAAATTACATGGCATGGACTCTGTAAAGTCCTTTACATTCACATGAATCCTCACAATTACCCTGTGTGGTGAATATTATGGTTCTCATTTTATGGATGAGGAAATTAAGGCTCACAGAAGTTAAATAACTTGCCTGAGGCTTGTAGGTAGTTAGTAGCAGAGCTGGCTCCAGGAGTTTATGTTCTTTCTACTATAACAAATTACACTTCTACGTAAATGTAGGGAAAAGATTATAGTTTTTAGAATGATTTCTAATTATCCCTCATATATATTGTCAAAAACTGAGGTGGAAAATTGGAATCAGAGTACATATAAGCATTGACTGTTCAATAAAACATAATCCATAAATGTAAGCCACGCATGTGATTAAAAAAATTAGTAATCACATTAAAAAGTAAAAAGATACAGGTGAAAATAATATCAATAATATGTATTTCATCTTACATATTAAAATCATCATTTCAACACATAATCAGTATAAAAATTTCAGTGAGATACTTGGCAATGTTTTTCACACTGACTCTTGGAAATCCAGTGTAGATTTTACATTCACAGCCCCTACAATTCAGAATAGCCACATTTCAAGTGCTCCAAAGCCACACGCAACTGGTGGCTCCTGATTGGACCGCACAGGTATACACTAATCTCCAAGAGGCCTAATTACTGCCTCATCTTTGTCCCTTGGCATGACACTTCTTGGAGAGTCATGTGTCCTCACTGACTCCACCTCCTTTGCATTGCTTCAGTCATTGAAATGAGCCTGGTTTCAACTACCAGTATTCCAATACAGTGTGGATCAGATGACAAATTATCTTCTCTTTTTCTAATTCCCCAGTGCGTGTTTTATTTAACCTCTCTGCTGCATCTCTGACCACTATTGATTATTCCCTCCTGCCTTACAGCTTGTGTCCCTGAGTTTCTGTGAATTCACTCCTAACTGGTTCTCCTCTGACATCTTTAGTTCATCACTTTGATCCTACCCAGCCCTCGCTCCTTCCATAAAAACATCAGTCCACAGCCCTCTTTTCACTCTCTTCCTTTTTGGGGGATCGTTAAGCCATACACAGCTTCAACTGTCATCTATACATTGAGGCTACCTAAACCGAACCCCACCTACAGCTTCATCATGAAATCAGACCTGTATGTTCAGTTACCAAAAGGTCATTTTCACACACATTTAAAATATCATTTATAAAATCACACACACTCACACCACTTCCTTCTGATCATCAGTAGGTTGAGGGAACATTTTTTTTCCCCCTCAAAAAAAATGTATGTAGTTGCTGGTTAAGTAAATTATATTTTATTTGTCAAATTGAAGGAATTAAGAAAAGGAAATCCATAAAAAATAAAACGTTACATAAGTTTTTTGTTTGTTTGTTTGTTTTATAGAGTGAAATTCCTTTGGTGGAACTGTAACTATTTCAAAGTGAAATAATGGCCACCCTCTTGAATTGTGTAATGTCTAACTGTCATTTTGACTGCTATCAGTAGTGCTACTATCCAAGGAATGCGGCCATAGATTCTGAATAAATAACCATACTTATCAATTTTTACTCAGACACAATATATTAGTCATGTGTTATAAACTGCAAAGCAAAGAAAACAAAAATGCCGGAGTATTTATGGATTCCATTGTAATATACATTAATTTTCAGACTTCTTTAGTACAATGAGTACTTTTGCAAAGGAAACAAATGTCATTTTTCACATGACACTGAAAGAATAATTAAACAAATTTGCTTAGTTTCTCTCTTTTTCCAGTAAGTTTTCCTTCCATCATTAACTCCACTTGCTGTCTGTCCCAACTCAAACATGCCACTACTCCCTGTATACAAATGTGAACAGCAGTCCCCCTACCCTTAAATACATGCAAATATGTTTCTTTGATTAGGAGCTGCTTTTGGCAGCCTCTCGGTTTTTTGCAATTTTACCCTCTCAAATTTACTCTCTAAAAAGATTCTCCAAAGCCAGTCTTGAGTCTATTTCTATTTCTATATCTTCCATCAGTCTCTGATTTTTGAGGCTAAGTTCGAAACATTTATTCAACTTTTTTTCTGGCTTTCCTACACTTGACCATCCACCCTCAGTTTATACACAGACACGTTTGGGACGGCTGCCACCATCTAAGGGGAACACTAACGCCTATGAATGCTTTTGTAAGTATAGTGTCATTGTAATGCAATAAACAGCCTTCAGTTTTCATGACATAGCTATGCTTTAGACACTTGCTTTTCATGCTAATTGTCTTCCAATACTCATTTCCCATTCTTCTGTAATAGAATCCTGAACAATGTGCTCAGCTAAAAGGCTCTCAGCCTTACCTGCACAGCTGGGTATGGTTGCGTAACTAGGTCGGAACAATGACATACAAGCAGGAATATGCACGTGCCCATGGGAAATTCTCCTTGAAAGGGGGAGGCTAATACATACAGTCTTGAATGGTGACACAATAGCTGGAAATCTAATAATCATCTCAACCTTTAAATTTGGAACCCCTAAGCTGAGAAGGGCAAAGCAGAAAATATGAGCCATGATAACACTTATGGAATCGTCATAGGAGCCCTAGAAAACTTACCTACAAACAACTTTTATGTAAGGGAGAAATAAACCTCTATGACATTGAAGCTATTTTTATTTCTTTTTCTTGTTGAACGCAGTCAAAATTAAACTTAATGTGTATACAAGCCAAGAAACATTTCCTGGAACCCAGAGGTGCCATGTTTTAAGCACATAAATATAATTGGCCCATGTTTTCCAGGAAGATTAACAATCATATTCTCAAGACCTAAAATTTAGATTTGTTACTGCAGGCAGAAGGAATAGGGCCTTGGGGAGAGAGGGGGGAGGAAAGGAAGAAAGATGTGAAGGGAGAGAAAGGAAGGAGGAGATGAGATCATTCTTACAAAAAGGTGCAACTACCGGACTGGCCAGAACTAGATTTTAGTGACCTAGGACACCATCTTACACCTCAAGGTGAACTTTAGCTAACTGTAATGGATTATAATTCTATTAGCATTGCAGGCAGGGAATAATCTCCACTCCTGTGTAGCCATGACAGTTACAAGGGCCAAATAAGAACAAGGGAATCCTACCTTCCAACGGGAAGGAGTGGCCAGTGAGGACCTGCCTGGGGAACACCACCCCTAACTCTTGAATATTTCACATCCTCGTTCTAATAAAATCCTGAGCCTCTTTGTTCTTCAGGGCAGTTGCTCTTCTCCTGCCCACTCCCACCATTCTGGGACTGTACTCTCTCCCTTTCTTTTAGTAAGTCCACCATTTGCTTGGCTTTGTTTGCTTGGCTTATTCAGTGTGTCCTTGAATTCTTTCCTGTGGTGACACCAAGAACCCATTCTCTGGTAGCATTTACATGTTAAATAATAACAATTCAGTTCACAGAACAAGTGTGGGGATAATATCTATTTTTAAATGGCAGCAGTTTTTGCAAAGATCTTTAGGAATCTGACTTGGCTGAATTGCTTTATCTATTTTTAATTTTTAAAATATTAAAAACATGCAGGGCAAATAGTGTACAGTCATATATTGAGGACTCCTTACACACCATAAAATAAGAAACTATGTATACCAAAGCCAAAGTTCCTGATAGAGTCAGGTAATGAGTTACCATAAACCCACAGTCTTCAAAATTAAAGAAAACCCACTAAATATGCTTTCCTGTGGCTTTTAAAGTTCTCACAACAAAAGCTGCTTTGAAACATGCTGGGAGAAAGACTGAAATACCATACATGTAACCTGTTCAGAATTTCACACTGTGGGCAGATTACCAACTGCCGTGGGTATATTTTCTGGGTGTCATTATTGAAACTTGATCATTACATGGACATAATTTGGATAATGATATGCAATACTTACATTTGCATTACTAAAGCTAGTCACTTATTTGCAGTAAGTGAGATGTTCCACATTTAATTAAACACTCAGTGCTGTTAATAAGTGAAAATGGATTTACATTTTAAAAAATACATTTGAGTTTCATTCATCTTTCATTTCATAGCAAGAACCTAATTTCAGAGTTTGACCACCAAGGCATTAGTCATTAAAAGGATATTACAAAAATAAATGTGACGTGAATATGTTAACATTCTTTTATGTCTTATCATTGTTTAATATTCAATCTTTAGATGTAGCCATATATCCATATTCCTTAAAGGTGAAAGATGAGGTTGTCTAACATTCAATAAAGATTGCTGATTCCCTCAAAGTAGGTCCAACCACACTTATTTTCAAGTGGAACTCATTGGAATATAGTATCTACTGAAGAAAGGCAAAATAAGAGAAAGAGGCAGTGCTTGCATATAGCACACCTTCAGTGAGAAAGCAAAGGAGTTTTTGCACCTACAAATTTGTTTGCTCTCAATTAAGATCCTGGCTACCATGGTGATTATATAATAGGAACATGTACCAAATTAGCTAGATCGCTTGTTAGTTCTCCTTTTTTGGAGAATGTACTTAGAGACAGGGGAAAGGTGATATAACTGAAAACACACAAGAACAGTGAAATACATTAGTGAACTCACAGGAAAATAAAATCCCCAGAGGATTAATATTTACTGAATGTCTACTATGTACTAGCCATTGGACTAGGTGATGACCTACCTTTATCTTTTAAATCATTATTGCCAATCATATGGCAAATTAACTATACCAATGGAGACTCACTTTATTTTCTCAGGTGGTTTTAAGGTGGTTACTTATTTTATCCACCTGAGAGTTATATTTCAGTCCAACTCTTTGATGAGAGAGTAGTGGGATAAGATCATGAATTTCCCAAACAGTGGAGATAAGAAGATGAAGACATCTGTAGGTGGGACTAGACTACCTAAAATATTTTTAGCTCACAGTCCTTTGGTAATTTATTTTCAATGCTCTGTCTTCCTCACAATAGCACAAATAAGTGGTTGGTTTAAATCATTGTTATTTAGAGAACAAAGACCTTTGGGATTATTCAATCCACAGGTTTTAAATTTTGCAGATAATTAAACTAAGGCAGAGGGAGATCACAATAATCACATAATTGTTTGTGGCAGAGATGAGAGCAATAACCAGCTTTCATTTTCCCTCTTGCGAATACCTGATGTGTCAGTTGTCACCTAGAAATACTGATCTGTTGACCTTATATCTTCAGAGTGACAGTGTAGCAGTACTCAAGAGTTCAGACTCTAAAGCCAGACTGTCGGGGTCCAAATCCTAGTATTACCACTTATGAGCTGTGTAACCTTGGGCAAGTTACTTAAACTGTCCCTATAGCAAGTATCCCATTTCACTGGGCCCAATAATAGTATCTACCTTATGGGAATTGTGTAGATTAAATAAAGTATATTTGTTGAACACTTGAAATTGTACTTTACGTGTTACCAATTAGTATTTTAAATGTCTGCCTTCATTCATATGCACAACAAAAATTTGAACTCCCACTATGTATTTAGTATTGAGGATCCAAGAATAAAAAAAATAATCACTTCCTCCCCCTGAACTCCCAGTGAGCTTACAGTCCAGTAGGAGATAAAAATTAGTAATCAGACACTCAGCATGATATTTCATGAAAGGGAGGTAAAGAAGGCTGCTACACTATCTAGGAGAAATAACCCACATTTGGGACTCCAGGAGCAAATTCCTACAGAAAGTTCCTAGAAGTGTGAGCAGTTTGGTGTGGGATGCAGGAGCAAAGTGTAGTCAAGGGAAGCAGTAGGTGCAAATGCCCAGCTGAAATGAACGCGGTGCTGAAAAGGCTGGCTATGGAGTGTGAGAGTAGAACTAGAAGAGACAAGAGTGGTAAGTAGAGTGGAGAAAAGAGTTTAGAAGCCACATTAAAGAGTTTAAAATATTCACAAAGAAATGGGGAGTCCCTGAATGATTTAAGCTGAGAATTGACATGATTGGATTTGCATTCTAGAAAACTCACTTTGGCAATGAAGTGGATAAGATGGACTCAAGGGAACTCAGGAGCCCATTGATACAGCTTCAGGTGAGAAGCGATGAACGAGCTCAATAGCTTGAAAGTTTATGGGAGCCCTGTTTTCTAATGGAGCATCCACGATGATCCCTGGAGAGCTAGGGGTTAACTGGGGCCAACCTAAGCCTCCTTTAGTAAAGAGAACTCTGCTCAATACAACAATGTGATCAGTTTTAAACACAGGAACAGCATATCTGGTCTCCTTGAGCTGTTTTGGAAAAGCCAGAGAAAAAGCATCTGGAGGCAGATACTGTGGGGTTAAATTTTGCCTCCACTACTCCTTCAAGTCTGTTATTTGGGGAAAATCCTTTTACGGCAAAGCATTATTATTATTTTTTAAATGTATAAAACTGAGATAAGAGTACCTACCTCATAGTGTTAAATGAGACAATATATGTAAATATCTTAATAACTGTGCCTGGTATATATTAAGCACTGTTTCAATTTTTTAAATAGTTTTCAGGAAGCCAAATTTCCAAAGCAATGATCCTAATTTTTAAAGTCATTGAAAGCCTTAGTAGTTTCAAGTTACAAGTTTACTAGCCCTTCAGGGTATAAAAAATTCCTTCTCCATACACAAGGACATAAATGAAAGAAATGCCAATCTATATAACTCTTATAAAACAAGATAATTTCCATTTTTCAGTCTTTACACACTAGTCTATCAAAACTCCTTAAATATTTGTTTGTGTCTAAGGAATAGCTTGGTCTTTAATAGGAGAGTCAAAGAATTAAACCGATTTTTATTCCTTTTTTCTCTTCCCAATTACAAAACAAAGATTAACATGTTAATCTTCAGCAAATTCAGATGTTAACCATTCTCACTATCTCCAATGACCTGCAGTAGAATTCTACCCATCCATCACCCTTGACCAGAGATATTTCCACAACAGACCGAAAACCATGTGACTATCTGATCTTTGACCACTACCACTAAACACAAAATGTGTGGTATTATAATCTTCCCTTTGCTCATGCATGCAATGTCCTTCTTAAAAGTCTCTGAAACTTCTATAGAAATTGTCGAGAAAAAAGTTTTTTTGAACATTACCCTAGGAAACCAGCCCTACTTTTCTCAGTATTTCCAAAATGATAATAATTAAAGACAGAGTACATATTATTATAAACCCAACAGATGTGTCAGTCACTGAGCTCATAAGCATGAGAAATGGAGAGAAATAAGAGTGGCTGTTGCCTTCAAGTAGTCCATATTCTACTGTAGGAAGCAGCATTTAATACAATGGGAAAACTGCTACAGCAGCAGAATGCACCAAACAATGTGAGAAAACAAATAAAATATTATTAATTCTGTCTAGAGGGGGTATTGAAATACTCATAAACAAAGTCAATTTTGAACAGGCATTTCAGTTTTAAAAATGTATTTAAGCGTGTGTGGTTTGTGTATGTGAATGCATAAAAGGAATATGCATTCACAGGGAAGGCATCATTCACACAAAAGCATTTCTGTTTAAAAGCCATTAAAGACTGTGTTTTGGAGAAAACACTAGCTATCTAGTACTACCACCAACACCACCCTTATCACTGTTTTGAAAACTCCACAACATACTAATTTATCAACAATGAGTGCTGGGGAGTTGGGGAGTTGCTCACTTCAGCTCATATTGAGCATTTGACAACCTCCCCTGACTGTTACTCCCTTCAATTGTAAAATCCCCTCAAATAATCACTGATGAGGATATATAACTTCAAATGTTCAAACACACAGAAAAACACATACACATTTGGAATTCAGTTTTTAAAAAGTTGGAATTCTCATAACATACAGAACTTTAACAAGACACTGAAACCAAGCTTGTGCCTTTCTTCAAAGAGGATGAACCCATTATATAGACCAAAAGGAACAAAGAAGTATTGATCTTAATGAAGCATTGCTTCTAGATTTTTATATATGAAGTTTGGGTGGTGAGCTCTAAAGATTCTCAAATAATCATTATCTTTGTTGTTATAGTCATAAACCCCCAGCCTCTTAAGAAAAACTGGAAAATACAGACTTCTACAGGATTTTAACTTAGCTCAAGTTACACTATTAGCTTAATGGATTTTATTTTAGGCTATTTCCCTCTATGGTTGAAAATATGTAATAAAAGAATATAAATAAATAAGCCTATGTTTTAAAGTTTTTAAACTTCATTAATTGCTATGTGCTATCTCATAACAGAAGGAAAATATTTTCAAGAAACCTACGAAAGGTATACTCCCATAAGCATAAATTATGCTGTAGTGTTAATATGCCTTGGAAACCCTCTACTAAAAATAATAGTCAACCAGAGCAAACTGAGCTCAGGGTCAGTGATACATTTTCAGATTATTATACATCCTGATTTCTTTAATTACAAAAAATTACAGGGCCACTTTTAAAAGCAAAGACTCCCGTGACATCATAACACAACTAATAATGAAATGGAGCAGCTGGGGATTAAGCTGCTGTGACAGATAATAAAACCTAATGGCGGCTCCCTCGTGAGCAAGTCCTCCTGTAGGTGCTGTGATGATGAGACACAGGAACTTAACAATTCCGGCAGCCCACTGAATTTACACTCACGTGCCAAACTTCCAACAGGAGTGAAAAGAACATGTTTGCACTCTAAACCCACAATCAATCATGAGTTGAGAGTCTTTCCTTTGCACGTTGTCAGAAGTTTGAAGTAGATAAAACTGTGAAAGGACGATCACTTGGCATGATATTACAAAACATTGTAGACCCTGGAGCCCTGCTGACTCGGTATGAATCTGGCCTGTCCTCTTCCTAGCTGTGTGACCTGGGCAGATTATTGACCAGCTGCAGGCCTCAGGTTTCCTGTCTGCATTTTTCCTGGGAAAAATGAGTACCTGCCTCAAAAATAGTGGCGAAGATGAACATTTAGAGAGTTCCTAGACTTGTGGCAAATAGCATAATGTGTTTTGTATTAGTATTAGGAGTATTTAGAAAAGAATATGAGTGTGGGTAGTGTGCTTTTAGAAGTATTTCTCTTAGAAATATTTTCTCACAGAGTGTTTTTGTGAGAAATGCTTAATAGAGACAGAAGATGCTGTGATTTTGAAGATACACTGTGAGATTTTTCGGAATTTATGGAACTCTCAGGACACATAGATTCCACTCAGACATCTAGTCTCTCTTTTCTTTTCATCTGACAAATGAAAACACTGACACTTTAAGAACAAGTTATGACCTACCTAGGAACACTGGCAATTGTATATATAGCAAAGCACAATAATGACCCAATTATGGTCACATAACAATACAAAGCCAAACCATGACTATCAGATTCACTTAAAAAGTTCAAAATCGTAGAGCATTCACAGATGGTACCAAGAAGATTCACCATGGATGATGTCTCCTACACACACACACACACACACACACACATTTTTCATTATATAATTAAAACAACACATTCTTTACATACAATTTACAAACTACCGTTCAAGTGCAGAGAGAAAGAAGTAATGATCAATGGAAATGTGGTCCAGTCCAAAATATCCACGGACACATTTGGTCCATGATTCATTAAAAAATAACAAAATTTAACTTCCAAATGTCCACGGACGTTTTGGACAGGACTAAATGTCCTGCAAGGGAAATAATTTATAAACCAGAAAGATCGACTGTTAATATTTGGTATATTTCCTTCCAATCATTTTTGTATGAGTATTTAGTGTTAGAAAATTGAAAAGAAGTTTTTGAATTTTGTATTTAAACCTGTATGAAAATATTTACTTATATCATTAAATGTGTTAAAAGTTATCATTTCAATGATTAAACAGTATGAAAAATTTTAATTTATGTAATTAACCCTCCTCTGAGACATTTAAACTACAGTTTCAAAATTTTGGTATTTAAACCAATACTATGATCAATATAAATGTGTAACTTGTGCACATCTCTATTTAAATTTCTGTAAACTGACTATATGGAAATAATGGTTCAAAAATTGTGAAGATGCTTTAAAGGTTCTTAATGTACATTGTTCAATTGTATTCCAATAATATCCTGGTCATGAGTGTATTAAAGTTGCTATTTTGATACAAATTTACAATCACCAATTATTATTATTTTAAGAAAATATTTTTCCAGTATTATGGGCAAGTTATAACTTCTACATTATTAATAATCAAATAAATGCAAATTAAATCAATGAAGTTGAATACTCTTTTTCATAGGTCTCACACAGTTTAAGTTTCCTTGATTCAATTTCAGTAAAGTACCTGTGCCATGCTTGTCTTTCCTGTCATATTAAGTAATCCCTTCCAGTCCACGGACCCATGACTATCAGTGACCCAGCCTTAGTTCCATCAATGATCAGAACTATCTTTGTCACCCTCTTTAGACTGATACAAAAGAAACACAAATGGGAAAATATTGATAGCCGCCCATTCTCTGCTACTAATATCAGAGGAGGGAAAGAAGACTACATGTGAGATTAAAGACAAGGTCAAAAGAAATAGCCAATAAAATTAAAGACACAGTAATTACACTAAAGCAAAGTAGCATCAAGTGCACATTTATCTTCACAGAAGCAGTAATCATTAATTTTTCTCTGTTGCATACGAGTTTTACTATAAGTGATCAGTAGATATTTACTAAATAAATCTTAAAGTGGAACGCAAACAGAGAGCCTAGGCTGCCTATGCCTTTAGAATTGCTATGAATTTTCAGCCAGAATTTAGAATTTTCTGTTTGAATACAGAGAGCTTAGCTCCCTTCTTTTCCTGAGTATCTTTCTCACACGTGAATCTTCCAAGTTGGCATGTAACTTCTATCTGCTCATAATTATTTCTTTCTCTACGAAGGGTAAAAGCAGAAGTCCAATTGGCTGGACCACCCCTTCTCAAACTGTGGTTCACAGACCAGCATCATTAGCATCATCTAGGAACTTGTACAAATACAAATTCTCAGGTCCCACTCAGAGCTACTGAATCAGAAAGTCTGGGAGTGTTGCCTAGCGATCTGTACTTCTAAAAAACGTCAAGGTGATTTTGGTGCATGCCAAGGTTTGAGAACCACTGACACAATCTGGGGCTATACGCTCTCTAATGTATGTAACATAAAATAACACACACACACACACACACACACACACACACACGAGAGCGCGCACAAGCTTAGAACATGGTATTTCCTTTGATCCACACAAGTAGTCCACGAGGTAGGTACTGTTAGCCTTCCCATAGTGGCTCAGACAGATTTGGTCGCACAGTTTAATCCATTATCTAGGGTTAACCCATCATCTGACTTGCAAAGAAGGTACAGAGAAGAAACTTACATTTCTAGGATCACCATTGCATCCCTATGCAGATCAATGTTCCCCATTTTAAAAAGGTGACCATGCATTTAAAAAATTTAAATTCACAACTCAGTTACTTTATAGTTCTTGCTTTTTCATATTGCAAAATAACTGCTTTTTATAGAAAAAAATTATAGCATTTCAGTAAATAACTTGTTTTATCACTTTAGAATATACTTAGAATTACAATTCTTTGGTACATAACTTTTGGGCACAGTTACTTTTTTTAAATGTATGTATATAATATTCCAATATTGCTAAGGCAAAGTGAAACAATAAAAATATTACATCACTCCAATAACTAGTATAATATTGAGTCCTCAGAATACTATTTTGTCATTCAGTTTGTCTGTATAAGCAAAAAATAAAATAAAAACATTATGTACAATTCCTTAGTATGGTCGCTGTTGATCATGAGGCGTCTGGAGGAAGCTGTCCTTTCCATTTTGACTGCATAATGTTCACATTAGTTGCTACATACGGACTCAGTGTCAGTTTCAATACCTGCGCAATAATTATGATAATATTAGTTTCTTGTTCTCCTTGACAAAGCCATTTTTAGACACTGTCAACCAAATCCTCTGGGCTCCATGGAGACGTGTGCTACATAAATACAAAGCATTATTTTTACTCTTTTCACATTATTGTGGAGATTATTAAATGGAGGAGCAATGTATTAAATATTAATAGCTTTTATACAGTGAAAGCCATTTTACACCTTAGTTGACAATACACCAAATTGAAAACTGAGATATAAAGTAATCTCTCACTTAATTGTACTGAGTTCTCACCCAGTCATTGTACAGATAGAAGCCTCTCTTTTTAGAAGTCCAATGCGCTATCCATTGCACTACAGAGCCAGAGCCTTTCTTTTTAACAGACCAAACTTATGCACAGATCTAAAGCTGCTAAATTTGGGATTGATTACAAAAATACCAAAAGCTAATGAAACACCACCCTGATAGGTGGGCTTTTCTGAATTACCCAAGGATAGATTATATTAAAAGCCAGACCACTGTCCAAATAAGAAGAAAGGAAACTAAACTTGCCATGAAGAATGACCAAACACCTCTTTCCTCACTTTTGAGGCACATTTGCGGCATATCAGCAACATATCACCTGCAGCCAACTGCTCTTTAAAAGTGAGTCACCTTAGAGTGAGGATTAGTTTCTTGGTTGATGTCAATCTCTTTGTGGCTTTTTGTAAATGGCTGTAGGTAGACAACATGTGTATGGGTGTTGAAGAAAGCTTTTTGGACCACGCCCTTCACTTACCAGCTGTATTAATTTGGGTGAGGTTCTTGATTTCTATGAGTCTCAGTTTCTCATGCATGAAGTGGGAATTATATTTGCTCTAAAAGATTGTTGTGAGCTTTAAATTATACATAGTACATATAATGATGCATATTAAAAATAAAACAATAATTTTAGCAGAATACCTAGTACATAGTAAACATGCAGTAAAGACTAGTATTAGTAAAACATTTTCTTAATTCAAATGCATCATAAGTATATATTTCAAATAAATTTCTTAAGCTTACTTCTACCTTATTTAATTTGATGATGTCATTTAGACATTCCTTTGTGCCAATCTACTCTGAGGTAAATAGGATTTTGATATTAATTTATACTTTATTTTTCAATTATACTGAGTATTTGTTTTGTTTTCTATTAAGAGCTACCACTCATACAAACTGGGAAGGGTTTGGCAGTGGGTTTAGAAGATGTGAATGCATATACTTGTCCCTGATGGCATTTCGGAATAAAAGATAATCCACTCATTAGAAATTACTATTTGTCCCCCTTTCTAGCCTTTGACAGAGAAAATTGAGAGCTACTGCCATTTAAAGGCTTTGTTGTCCAACAAAAATCATTTACATCCCCAAGGTATTGTTAATAATTCTATAATAGAATAGCATAGAATACAAATAAGAAACAAGGTAAGGTTCACCAATGTATAAATAATTTTATTCCTATATGCATTTTTATGTATTACATGCATTGTTTTTGGGAAAATTGACAACCTCAGACATTAGTAATATTTAGAAATTTGAGTTTAAATGACAATGGAAGCACTTCATATCATGTTTACATAAAACACCAATGTACAGATTTGGGGATATATAGTTACATGAGGACTCCATGTATTAACCTACTTTACATAGATTACTTCCAACATATTGACTCTTACATATAGATCAGTATATTAAGGGTTTATGGACCAGAATGATCAAAATGTTTGCTTCAGAATATTCAAAATCATGATGAATGAATATGCAAGAAAATTATTGTAGTATAATTGTTCGTCTCACAATGTTTGAGTTATGGAACTGCACATTCTACCTATCATGCAGGGTGGCCTGTGGGGTCTCAGCTCCCGCTCCCCACATAAGAACGCAGGACATGGTGAGGCCAAAAAGGAACACCCACAGAGCCATAGATAGGGGAGTCATACCACTATAGTCTCACTGGCGGCTGGGTTGGAGACACAGGAAGCAGGAGCCACACTGTTCACAACCCTCACTGCACCGCTTGCAGGCTTAGCCACCATCTTCTTGCTAGCCCCTCATTTTGCTGCTAGCGTAGCCACAGCCGTTATATTAGTGGCCAATGGCTCACTGGTTACAGCTGACAGCCAACCAGCCACAGCTGATGGCCATCCAATCACAGTTGATGGCCATTTACTACCTGAGCCAGCACCTTTCTATGTGAGGCCGAGAGCCTGGAAACTGCTCTCTGAGACTCTGTCCCCACACTACCATGTGGAAGCCCTTCTAGAGCTGTCCAGTTCCATTTCTATGTGATTAAGGTGCCTTCTGTACAGGACTCTCTTTGGGAAGGTCTAGTAATGAAAATAGGTGTCATTTTTGAGCACTTTTTATGTGTCAGGGATTTTGTTAAGCTTAGCACATGGTATTTCCTTTGATCCTCACAAGCAGTCTATGAGGTAGGTACTGTTATTCCCATTGTGGCTCAGACAGATTTGGTTGCACAATCAGACCTCCAAGGGTTGGTTTGTGCAGTCAAGTTCTAATGCAAACATTTCAGGTGATAAAAAAAAAGCTCACCACTATAAAAAGTAAAGATTTAATTGTTGGTAATGTGGTTTTCATAAAAGTGAGATACAATCCTGTGCTCTATCACTGTCATCCTATGGTTTTGAACTCTAGAATTGTGCAGACAATTATAATAAACTAAACTATCTCCTTTTTCTCTGGTAACCCTTCAAACACTTAGTAGGTAGACAGCATATTCTACTTACTTCTTCAGGCAAACTACTCCCAATTTCTTTTAATAGTTTTGCAGCTCTTGATTTCAAGACCATTCATCAGCCTCCCCTTTTCTGAGTGAACGTCAGATATTTGATGAGCCTCTTAAATATAGAGTTGTAAACAATCACAGGATCCTGGGTAGAGCTTAATAAGTGTAGAGTACATCAGAAGTATTACATAATCATTTTTTTGGAGACACCATTCATGTTTCTGAAACCAGATTCACTTTATTGATTCTGGCCATGAATCATATCCACATGTCTCCTAAAATTATAAAATTTCCTTTATAAGCCTTTGAATATTGATATGATGATACCCAGTGTATTTTGGGGAAGATCATTATAAATTTTAAGATAATCTATATTTTCATTCAATTAATATTAATACTTGTATCAGAAACTACTAATAAATCAGAATTAAGCCCCACATATCCAGTTCCCCCGTTGTGACTGAGAATATAGGTTATGCAGCTGTACTTCCTAGGGCCAAAGCCCTACTCATTCATTTACTAGCTGTTTGACTCTGGACAAGCTACTTTAGCTCCATGTGCCTCAGTTTCCTCATCTATAAATGGAAAGAGTTGCACCTACCTCATAAAATCATTAGGAAGATTAAATAAATAAATTATTTTATTTTGCAAAATGTTCAAAATAATGTTCAACAGATAGTTGCTACTTATTATTTCTCATATAGATTTGAAATCATCCATAAATCAGGGCATGATACATAAGGAGCTTTCTTTTAGCAGAGCTAAAAACCATTTCCAATAGATTGAAATCCCTATGACAACACTAACCATTGCCTGATGGTTATATAAAAGTCTCAATAAGTATCATACAAAATATTAACGCCTACCTGATTAGACAACACTGTAACTCCTATTTTGTATTACATCTCACTGAGATTGGTGCTCATTAAGAGATATCAATACCCTCTGCCTGACCAGAAAATATTCTATTCCTCTCTTCTCTTTATGTTACTGATACACTATGCTACCCATAGCTTCCAATCCCATAGATTCCAATGCAGGTATATATCTTCTTGATGTACAGATACACTTCTCTGCCCTTTTTACTTCTTTTGGACAAATACAATTCTGATCTGTCCTCTGGTTAGATCCAAAGGGCTTTCCTTTGGAGGCATATATAGCTTGACTTCCAAACCACAGTTAAAATAAAATAAGATGCATTGTTGCCCTATATTTCTCTCCAGTTACATATTAATCAGGTTGTTGTCTCATATTACAAAGTCTACAACTATGAAACTACTCTACTGTGAATATTTATTTTGTTTGATATCATACTTTTGGATTCTAGTAGTCTCTCAAGCTTCAGTATCTCTTCCTCACAAAACCTATATTTAAAAGTAACAAATGAACTAACAAAATAAACAAACTCATAGATACAGACAACAGAATGGTGGTTTCCACAGGGGAAAGAGTGTAGGCGGAGGGCAAAGTTGGTGAAGGGTATCAAATATATGGTAACAGAAGGAAACTAGACTTCAGGTGGTGAGCACACAATACAGTATACAGAAGTTCAATTACACATAATGTTGTACACTTTCAAATTGTATAATGCTATTAACCAATGTTACTCCAATACATTAAACAGTAATAATAAAAAGTTTTAAATAGTTTTATAATTATAATTTTATTCTACTTTTTAAGCAGTTCATTAGAAATATTACCAATATTTCCAAGTTCCTCATAATTGGCACTCCAGTCCAGTGTTCAAGGAGCGTCACATAATAAAAATCATTCTGTGTAAGCTCACTTACACTGTGGGACTCGCAAAGGCAGTTTTTAGAACTCGGTGTCAGAGGGAACATAAACTCAACTGAATCTCTGATCGGGATTCTGCTTTACCTAATTTTAAAGAAATGAAGAAAAGTCCTTTTATTCTTACAAATGGGACTATCCTTTCTTTCTTTTGGAAAAACTGGGGCTACAAGTAGATTTGGAATCATTGAAATGTTTTCCACTTTAAATATGAAATATTTTAAACAAAGAAATGTACAATTTGAGAATCATATAATACAGATTATTACACAATGCATATTATTTCTCTGAGTTAATAAATAAGAATCTTAAAACATGATACTCAAATCCATTTAAATTATTTATGTAGGTATAAAGGTAATTTTATTGGATGCTCAAATAATTCATTAGCCAGAGTCACTTTCAAAATATTTTCACTCAATACAAAATTATAAAAGATAATGAAGTTAAAATGTACCAACATCAATTAATTAAATAATAGCAATAACACTAACAGCTCAATTGGAGGAAAACAACTGGCTTTTTATTAAAAAAAATAGCAGCAAGTCAATATCATCTTCTAAGAATTTTTAAGTAATCGACTTTAATTTTTTTTTAACATAAATACTTTTCTAGTATCCTCCGAGTGGTAAATTTTTCCATTTGGGGGTAGGAGAAAAGAAATTAAATAATTTAGAATTAAAGATGATATTATGTTAGTGAATAATGAAACACATTTGCTATTCAATTACTTCCATCTACCATCTCTTTCAACCATACATAAATCTCATCAAGACTTTCGAGAGTCAACTATGACATTGCACAGAGGTAAGGATTTGGAGTTAAGAGACTAGGATTCATATTCTGGTTCTGCCATTTACTTCTTATGTAACTTTAATACCCCATTTCCTTATCCATAAAACATAGCCAACATTACCAACCTCACTGGAGTGTGAATATTACATAAGATAATAGATACCCAAGTGTCAGGCACAATACTTATATACTGATAAATGTCATTGGACATGGTTAAGAATCACAAAATAAATGGACATTTCAGTGCCCAATAGGCTGGAAAATATTATTTTCAATTTTAATTATGCTTAATTCAGGACTTTTTCATATATTGTCTCTCACAATTTTTTACATAGAACAATGCTTTCAAATGATAACTTTATTTTTGTCAAGTGATACTCTAATGCCATAGTTGGCATTATGCACTTCTTTTATATCTCATCAAACATTTAGCTTTATGTTAAGTATCTAAGATGTTCAATAAATACTATGACACATCTAGGAAAATATACAAAAATCAACATAAAATGAAAAAATACAAAATTAGGATTTGAAATGAATGGTGAGAAAAATTTGAAAAGGGAGAAGAATTTTAAATTCTTTGTTGAACCTATATGTCCTTGGCTAGTTTCTTAATAGTAGGACAATTGTACCTCTGTTTTCTGGTTGTGAAAAATGACCCCAGGTACTTGAGTAAAATTTAATGGAGAAACAGAAACAAAAAAATTAAAAGTAACAGTATAAAAAAATGTTAATTTTACAGGATACCTCTTCTCCCAAGGCCTGACTTTCTGATCCACAATACATTTTGAGGCATTTCTTTAACATAATCACCCATCACAAAATCAATACAAAACTATATATATATATATATATATATATATATATATATATATATATATATATATATACTGTTCTCATAGAGAAAGCTACTCTCTAAAAGTGGAGTATGTTTTTCCGGTTTGAGCTCCATTTATCTTCAGCCTGGGACTGAAGATTTCTAAGACAAATATTCCACAAATAAGGAAGTCCAGAGTAAATTCATTTAGATTTGAGTTATTTTCAGATGGAGACATAGCTATTTACATTCCATTCTATAAGGTAGGTCTGAATCTTATACAACAATCTGTTGCATGGACAAGAATTTACTGGCAGACCGTATAGCAGAATATCCAATGATTTTTTTGGAAACAAATGTCACGATGGCTCCAAAGACTGACTCAAATGGTCTAGAAATAGATGATCTTCTTCAATTCTCAATTCAGTATATGAACCAAAAACTGCAACCTGGGTAGGAAGACCTCATGGGTGAGCCAATAAATGATATGGTAAATGTTTCCCTCAATTAATTTCCCCCACCACTTTCACTGTGAGATTTATAGAGGTTACAATTAGGGACTTGCCTCAAGGACTGGAGAATCTACTCCTCCTGACTCTAGTTCTTCAGATGCACTGTTTTTAGGTTTTCTCCCGACAAAATCAGAGAGTCACTGTTGCTGACTTTGTGTCACGATAAATCTTGAGGACAGCATAGTCTTACTTAGCCATGGGTCAGACCAAGATGCCCAGGAATAGCTAAACTGGTTGTTAAAATACTGAGATAGTCCCATGCCAGCTGATAAATAGATAAATAGATTCTCTTGCTCTCTCCACAATTCAGTCACCACAAAAGTAACATCTAGTACTGCATGAGGCCTTGGCTGTGTACTGTTACAGGTTGTTAAACAATATGAATGTTCCTCTGAGCCAGGCCATCAGATGACACTCCAATAAATCACACCGATGTATGCCCAGGGACCACACTTTGTATTTTTAAAAAAAACTATGGTATCATTTTTTGAAAGAGTAATATCACATTACAATATCTGCCTGCAGCCATATTACTCCTGAAATTTTAGAGAGATTAATTGAAAATTTTCAACACAGCAGATTTAAAACTGACAACCACATTAAGACTTATAACTGGGAAACTGGAATGATGACATAGTCTGGCCTCAAGAATCATTAAATTCTAGTACTCTTTCCATCTTTATACTTGAAAGTATAATTCAATTATGTATGTGTGACATGTGTAATTACAGAACAGTGACATCATAAGAATGGTGGCAAAGAGGTGGTCTTCTTGAGTTCTCCTCCAGAACTTACCACAAATTGAACATCTATAACCCATCAAAGGACTCTCTGCTCATCACACAACAGGTAAGAGACTTGTACGAGGATTACTTGAAGGTGGGCAAACTGGGCGAGCAGGGGAAGAGGGAAGGGAGTGGAGTGGAGATGAGGGTGCATCCGTGGCTGCAGAGATGGAGGGGGTCTCAGGACAGAACAGAGACCACAAAAGCCAGGAGGTGGGCTCTTTCCCCGAATCCCACAGCTGATCTCTCCCACCGAGAGAGCAGCATATCCAGAGTTTGAGGCAGTAACCTTAGCTGAGACTTCCAGCTGGCCCTAGGTCATACAAATGAAGTAAACACGATACCTGGCCCTCTCCCCCAACTCTCCGAATCCTATCCCTGCCCTTCCAGAGACTCAAGCTGGCCCCTGAACTGAGGAGAAGTGTCAGATTACAGAGGAGCAGTAGTGCTCAGGATCTGGAAGACTCGGTTTGCAGCTGCTGTGACCCAGGGAAGAGCCTAAGAAGAGTGTGACACTGCTGGGCTGGGAGAGAGAAGACACCTCTAGCCCCAGCCACCACCTTTTATGGCCTGCCTAGGGCAGAGCAATTACAAATGCAGAGACACACCCAGGGATCAGCAGTAGGTGGTAGAGGCAGCTCTGGGCTTTCAGCAGCTTAGAAATCTCACACCCTCCACACACCCCCAAAGGAAGAAGTACGCTAAGACTCAGGTGACCTGGGCACAGGGCTGGCTGTGGTGCTCTCAGTGCGCATATGTGCAGGTGAGAGCAGATACTGCACTGACTTTGTAAAAACTAACAACCACACCCCATAGCCCCACTCATCTAGAACTGCAGTGCCCGGGTCACTCTGGGCACCAGGTGACCAGCTCTGTCTGCACAAGATGCAGGGGACTCTTTGGTACAGCAGAGGACAATCTGGAGATTACTTGGTGGTTGAAGCCAAGACTGGAACTGCTTTTTCGTTTCTTTTTTTGTATTTTTTATATTTTTGCCTGTGTCGAGTGTGGGTTATTAGTTGTTTTTATATGTGAATGTATTTGTTTTTTTCTTTATTGTTGTTATTGTTGTTGTCGTGCTTGGTGATTTGCTTTGTTCTGAAATTGTCCTACACCAGGGCACAGCCCAAGAGGCACAAGATTCAACATACCCAGAGGCCAAATACAGACAAACCAGAGTATTACTGGATGTGATGTACGAGTAACAAAGCCAGAGGGAATTCTCTACAGGCACAAGAGGCCCTAGTGGCCAAGCCTCATTTGAGTGGTCAACCCTCAAACAGCCGATCACCCATTGTGGGCAGAGTCAATTCTCACAACTAGTTAGCCTAGTAGTCAATCCCACCTACTGACAAGCCAAAAGCAATTAAAGCTCATCTTTAACTGGAGAATACATACAAAACAAGGGTCACCTTTGGAGCACACACACAGGAGAATAGGGAAGTGGCGCAAGTCAAATATAAAGGACACATACTACATAAGATCACCCAGCAAAGACCAAGAATCCTAGGGGATCTACCTAATACTCGAAGCAAACACAGAGAGTCAGCCAGAATGAGGAAACAAAGAAACATGTCCCAAATAAAAGAAAAGAAGAAACCTCCAGAAATGGAACCAAATGAAATAGAGGTAACCAACATATCACAGACAGAGTTCAGAACACTGATGATAAGAATGTTTAAGGAACTTAGTGACAAAATAAAGGATAGAGAAATCATAATGAACAACCAGTTAGAACTAAAGAATAAAATAACTGAAATAAAGAACACACTTGAAGGAATTACCAGCAGGTTAGATGAAGCAGAGTATTGAATCAGCGACTTAGAAGACAAGTTAGCAGAGATCATCCAAATGGAACAACAAAAAGAAAAAAGAACAGAAAACAATGAAAATGGTTTAAGAGACCTCTGGGATAACATGAAGCTCAATAACATGCGCATCATAGGAATACCAGCAGGTGAAGAGAGGAAGCAAGGGATCGTGAACATATTTGAAGTAATAATGTCCGAAAACTTCCCTAACCTGGTGAAGAAAACCGACATACAAGCCCAGAAAGTGCAGAGAGTTCCAACCAGGGTAAACCGAAACAGGTCCACACCAAGACACATTATAGTTAAAAGGGCAAAGGTTAAAGACAAAGAGAGAATCCTAAAAGCAGCAAGAGAAAGACAGCGGGTTACATACAAGAGAACTCCTATAAGACTACCAAATGACTTTCCTACAGAAACTTTGCAGGCCAGAAGGACGTGGCAGAGATACTCAAAGTGATGAAAAACAAAGGTCTACAACCTAGATTGCGTTATGCAGCAAGGCTATCATTTAAAATTGAAGGAGAGATAAAGCGCTTCCCAGAAAAGCATAAGCTAAAGAATTCATTACCACCAATACAGCAGTGCAGGAAATGTTAAAAGGGCTTCTGTAAACAGAAGAAAGATGAAAAACATCTAACCAATGAAGTACAGAAATACAAATAACTAAATGGCAATAACTATGTACCTACCATGAATCGCTTTAAATGTAAAAGGATTAAACACTCCAATCAAAAGACATAGGGTGGCTGAGTGGATAAGAAAACAAGACCCTTGCATATGCTGTATACAAGAGACTCACCTTTGATGAAAAGACACACAGGCTGAAAGTGAAGGGATGGAGTAAGATATTTCATGCAAATGAAAATGAGAAAAAAGCTGGAGTAACAACCCTTATATCTTACAAAATAGACTTTAAAATGAAGAATATATTAAAAGACAAAGATGGGCACTACATAATAATAAAGGGATTGATCCAACAGTAGGCCATAACCCTAGTAAACATCTATGCACCCAACATAGGAGCACCTAAATATAAAAAAAACAAACAGATATTGACTGACAAAGACAGAGATCAACAGTAACACTATCATAGTAGGGGACTTCAACACACCACTGACAACAAGGGACGGGTGCTCCAGGCGGAAAACAAATATGGAACCAGCAGCCTTAAATGACACATTTGATCAGTTGGATTTAATCAATATTTAAGGAGCATTTCACCCCAAAGCTGCAGAATACACAGCGCACATGGAACATTTTCCAAGATAGACCACATGTTAGGTCACAAAACAAATCTCAATAAATTTAAGAAAATTGAAATCATACCACACTGCTATGAAATTAGAAATCAACTACAGGAAAAAAACTGGAAGACACACAAATACATGGAGGCTGAATAACATGTTACTAAATAATGAATGGGTCAACAATGTGATCAATGAAGAAATCAAAAGATATCTCGAGACAAATGAAAATGAAAACACAATGACCCCAAATCTATGGGATGTAGGGAAAGCAGTCCTAAGAGGGAAATTCATAGCAATGCGGGCCTACTGAAACAAACAAGAAATGTCACAAATCAACAGTTTATTCTTACATTTAAGGTATCTGGACAAAGAACAGCAAAATAAGCTCAAAGGGAGTACACGGAGGGAGATAATAAAGATCAGAGCGGAAATAAATGAATTAAAGACCAAAATAGCAATAGAAAAGATCAATGAATCTAAGAGCCGGGTTTTCAAGAAGATAAAATTGACAAACCTTTAGACAAACTCATCAAAACAAAGAGAGGACCCAAATGGATAAAACCAGAAATGAAAGAGGAGAAGTGCCAACAAACACCATAGAAATACAAAAAAAATTAAGAAATTACTATGAGCAACTATATGTCAACAAATTAATCAATCTGGAAGAAATGGACAATTTTCTGGAAGCACACAACCTTCCAATAACAGACAAAAGGAGGCTTTACAGTTGTAAGTTACTCTGCTTTCAGGAACCATGTTAGGTGTCCAATTTGGTACCTTTGCAGGTATCTATTAGAACAGAAGAATTTCTCAGAATATCTCAGTATCGATGAGTGTCCCTATAAATCCTGAGTGTGTGGGGACATGGGGAGGGGCATTCTGTAGGACCCAAAACACCGCCGCTAATATCCAAAGGTTCACGACAGATCAAAGACAAAGGAAGAGGTGCATCAGAGTTCACTAATGGAAAGGTAATGGCGTCTGGGAGCTGGTGAGGAAGACAAACTTGAATGTATGAATTTTAAGAACAAAAACACACGTGAAATAAATATGGCACAAATAAGTTATCCAAATGCATTGAATTATAATAATTCCAAGATGTTTCTTTCATTCCATTTTGTGTGCTGCTAAGGGAGAAAGATTGGAGGTATAGTCCGAAAGACTTAATGGTTTAGTTTTAAAACATTTCAGCTATGTCTGGAGCTTCAGTACAGTGGATCAGGCAGAGCTTAAAGAAAAAAAGTATCTCTTCAAGAAAACTGAGATCAGATCCAATATATCACTAAATATTCACGATTTTCCCATGATTTGAAGTAGATTATTTTAAACTGTCACAAAAGTTGACAACAAATCTGTTCTAAACAATGTATCGAACATTGACATGTGGTAATTTACTAATTAGAGAAAAATAGGCAACACTTACTTCTGGAATTGTGAAACTGAAATTGTGCAAACAATTAACTGGATTGAATCAATAGTGAAAATTGGTAGACTTCGTGTCCCTAGCATTATTTCAATCTGATTCCCCTGAGCCCAGCCAATTTTATGCCTATGAAGTAGCCACTTTTGGAAACAAATTCACTTTTAACAAGGTTGCATTTATTTAAAAACAAAACAAACAAATAAACAGAAAAACTGAAGGTATCCAAAATGAATACACACCTGAAAGTACTTTCTGAGGCAACTACTCTAAGCTGCGGTATTAATAAACACAAGGTGGTTTTAAAGAATAATTGCTTGTGGATACATTTTAAATGATCATTTTACATAAAAACTTACTTTATTATACACCCAAGTAGTGCTTCTCAAAGGGCAGCAGGATTTCTTGGCTGAGGGAGTGGAAACAAATCATCTTAGGGGCTTTTCAAAATGCAACACTATCCACCCCTGGAAAAACATTCTAATACACTTTTTTTTTCTTTTTTCTTTTTAAAGCATCCTACAGACTTTAAATTCTAATAAAGTAAATATCAGTCTTTAATATCCCACATAAACAAAAATTTCTTCGGGGTCCCCCTTTTTTCTCAGAGTAAAGAGGTCTTGAAACCCAAAATTGAGAAAACCACTGTAGTTTATCCTTAGCCACATATGGTCAGTTTCTGGCTCTGAGCTCATAAAGCACCAGTGTGATGAAATTACCCATAGCTGCTATATAAGGCCCTGGCTGAGCTGAGCTTTTTGTCCGTTATAGCCCAGGAAGCTGATTTGTGGTGACCTGTTGGACTTGGACGTTTTAGCTGGTTTTCTCCCCGTTTTATTTTTTCCCTTCCCTCTTGTTTCCTTGGTCTCATTTTTTAGTTAGTGTTATTACTTAGTATTGTTAGTACAGTTATTACATTTAGTCCGTGTAGTTAGCATAGTTATTGTTTATTAGCCCCTCCCCCACCCCCACCCCCCGTTTTATTTTTTCCCTTCCCTCTTCTTTCCTTGGTCCCTTTTTTTAGTTAGTATTATTAGTTAGTATTGTTAGTACAGTTATTACATTTAGTCAGTGTAGTTGGCATAGTTATTGTTTATTAGCATTGTTAGTACTATTGATAGTATATTTAGTCAGCACAGTTGGTATAGTTATTATTATTAGCAGCGTAGTTAGTACAGTTGTTTGTGAGCACAGTTGGAGAGCATCGTTAGTATCGTCAGTGAGTGTAGCTAGGGGGTCACCATGTCACGTGAGTTTACAGACATCCCTGTTGACCAGGAGCCCCCCAGTGCCCATTACGAGCTCATTGGATCCATCGGCGAGGGCACCTTTGCCAACGTAGTGGTGGCCATGCACGTTCTCACGCAGACGAAGGTGGCTGTGAAAATCATCAAACAACGGGTCTCTGACAAAACGCGCAGCTCTCTCCTGCAAGAAGTCCGCTGCATGGCAGACTTGCAGCATCCTAACATCATCCAGCTATTCCACGTGATCAGCTGGGCGGAATCCCTCTATTTGGTCATGGAGTTCGTGCCCGGAGGGGACCTGCTGGACTACCTCCGTGCCCACGGCCGCATGTCGGAGGACATGGCCCGCGGCATCTTCCGGCAGCTGGTGTCAGCAGTGCACTACTGCCACGAGAAGGGCGTTGCTCACCGGGACCTGAAGCCAGAAAACGTGCTGCTAGACGCTCGGATGAATGCCACACTAGCAGACTTTGGACTTGGCGCATCCTCCAACATCCATCAACGCAGCACGTTTTGTGGCAGTCTCTTATATACGGCCCCAGAACTGTTCCTGAGCGAAACGTATGACAGTTGTGCCTCGGACATCTGGAGCCTGGGAGTGCTGCTGTATGAGACGCTGACGGACACCGTCCCTTTCCATGCGACGAGCTGGCCAGAGCTGATGATGAAGATAGCCAGAGGGCGGTATGTGGTGCCAAGCTACCTGTCCATTCACGTGGCAAACCTCCTCCAAACACTGCTGAACCTCAACCCTGAGCAGAGAGACGATCTGAAGGCCATCATGCCAGATCCCTGGCTGAACATGGGCCAAGAGGAAGAACTGAAGCCGTATGTTGAGCCACCCAGTGATGACATAGACACCTGGGTCATAGAAGAAATGGTGAACCTGGGCTTTTGCTATGAAGACATCAAGGACACTCTGTCTAACAAAACAGGCAATAACATCCTGGCCACATACCGCATTTTACACAGAAAAAACTTAAAATTCCAGACTCGAACCATCAAAGTGAAGCCCTTCCATCCCCCTGAGTTCCAGAGCCGCAGCCCCTCCCCAGCCCAGGAGGTTCAATCCGAGCGGTCCGTTTGCCAGCAGGCAGAGCAGCAGCCTATGGCCCACGAGCCGGGGCAGAAGGCCCAAGAGTCTGCCGGTCCTACATACATCCAGGAGTACAGCGTAACCATTCCTGAGTCCAGGACCACCCCACCTCCATCCAGCCCAGGATCCAAGACCGCCATTCCTGAGCCCAGCCGGGAGTCTAGGAACGCCACCCCTGAGCCCTCCCCTCCCAAGCACTGCTGGGGCTCCAGGACTGCCACTCCTGAGCCCAGCCGGGGATCCAGGACCGCCACTCCGGAGCACAGCCAGAGCTCCAGGAACGCCACTGCCAAGCAAAGATCAGGCTCCACGACCGCTGTTCCTGAGCACAGACCAGGTTCCAGAACCGCCACTCCCGATCTCAGCCCTGTTTCCAGCACCATCCTTAGCCCAGCCCCCCAATGTCACCCTGGGGACTCTCTCTCCATCCACAGCACCAGCAGCAGCAGTGGAAACACAGAAAACATCAAGCCGAGCCGGCGGCAGGTGGTTAGGGGGTGCTTGAACTTCTTACGAAAACTGTTCTGTCTGCCTCCAAAGAAGGGGTGCTGCAGACGCAGTCAAGTAAAGCCCCTATAGACTTTTGACAGCAAACGCGGGGCTAGAACAAGACTCCGGGGAGGTCAAGCCTGGCTCCCTGCATTTTAAAGGCTGAAATAGATGAAACTGAGGTTCAGGGAGCCTGACCACGTGGTGGGGGAGATCGGCCAGAGGCTGGATGCAAACTGCGGGTTGCAGCAGTACAAGAAATACACATGGTGTGTCCAAGGAGCTGTGGGAGAGAGGACTTGGGCCAGCAGACAACGGAGATGTGACCAGCGCCATGGTGTTCTCCGCATGGGATTCCTGGCCAGGGTATCTGGCATCGCCATGGCATCCAGTATCGCCGGGGCCTTCAGAAGGACCTCCTTGGAGGACGTCCTGGAGCTCCCTGGGAGACAGGAGGAGGGACCACCATTGCTGCAGGTCCACCACTTCGGCCCCCAGCTGGGTGAAACTTCAGAGACTGGACGGTTTTTCCTGGGGCCCTTCTTCCCTCCCCTGCTCTGTGGGGAGGGGATGGTTCTTATTAAAGTCCTTGGTTTTCCAAACCTTTCAATAAATGTCTTGCTTCAGAAAGATGTATTGGGTACTCTCGTTTTGTATCCTCCAGTATGAGGAGCGTGTAGTGATGTAATACTTGGACTTAACTGGCACAACTCTGCACCTTTGCATGTTGTACCCTCTTGGTCTTCTGTTCCCTTGGCTTTGAACCCTCAGCTCCCTTGTCCATTCCTCCTTTGTGGCAGGATGGTGTTACTTGCTCACACAACATACATGCTGCCTTTTTCCTGTGGATACTAAATTGGAAGGAATCACAGACGGTCCAAGCCAGTTATGGCAACCAGTCCCCTCTCCCGACCCCCTGCTAGTGATTGGATGAGGCAAGGACTCATGACCCAGTTTTGGCTAATGAGGTATTACAGGAAGTACATAGGGGCTTCTGTGAGAGATTCTCCTTCCTGTGTGCTCAATGATGTCAACAGGAATCATCTCTCCTCACCTGTTGGCTTTGCCTCCTTCCATCTGTGCTGGCGTCATTCTCAGGTGGTCTTTCCCTTTATGAAAGCAAGGTAGCCACCAACAGCCACAGGATGATGTCATATTCCATCAGCGTCCCAACGGAAATAGGGCATCTCTTCCCCATGATTCCAGCACTGTCTAAATTGTGTATCTTTAAAGTGACGTGAGCTGCCAACAGCCCTGCATCCCATTCTTCTTAGAGGTCAGAGCATGGTTGGGTCACCATTATTGGTGAGAACGGAACATTTCCCTGAAGTGTGCTGGAGCACGGAGCGGGAATAAACCCAATGGTTTAACACTCCATTCAGCACAATCCTCATCAAGCACTAGATTCTACCACCAGCTCAGCTGAATCAAAGAATGGAGTCTAGAGGAATGGCGGCAGCGAGGTGGTCTTCTTGCGTTCTCCTCTGGAAGGTACCACAAATTGAACATCTATAACCCATCAAAGGACACGCTGCTCATCACACAGAACAGCTAAGAGGCTCCTACGAGGATTACTCGAAGGTGGGCCAACTGGGTGAGCCGGGGAAAAGGGAAGGGAGTGGTGTGGAGATGCAGCCCACATCCACGGCTGGGAGACGTAGGGGTCCCGGAACATAGAACAGAGATCACAAGAGCCAGGAGATGGGCTCTTTCTCTGCGTCCCACAGCGGAACTCTCCTGCGAGAGAGCAGCGCATCCCATGATTGAGGCAATAACCTCAGTGGAGATCTTCAGCTGGGCCCTAGGTCAAACAAAAAAGCAAAAGCCCTACCTGGTCCCCTTCCCCCACTCTCCCACAGCAAACCAGCCCCGCCCTTCCAGGTGGTCCCTGAACTGAAGAGCAGTGTCAGATGACTGAGGAGCTGCAGTGCTGAGGAGCTGTAGTGCTCAGGACCTGGAAAAAGCCACTTTGAAACTGTGACCTAGGGAAGAGGCTGGGAAGAGTGTGACACTGATGGGCTGGGAGATGGCAGACACTTCCCTTCCCAGCCTCCACCTTTTCTGGGCTGTTACAACAGGACAATTACAGCTGCAGAGACATATGCAGGGTTAACAGCTACGGCAGAGTCAGCTCAGGGCCTTCAGCAGCTCAGAACTATTGAGCCCTCCACTCCCCTTCCCCCTCCCTCCCTCCCGCCCCACCTACAGAAGAAATGCCTAAGACTCAGCAGATCTGGGCACAGGGCTGGCTGTGGTGCACTCAGTGCGCGTATGTGCAGGCGACAGCAGACACTGCACTGACTTTGTAAAAACTTCCAACCACACCCCATAGCCCCACTCATCTCGAATTGCAGTGCCAGGGTCACTGTGGGAGCCAGCTGGCCGGCTCTGCCTCCACAAGACGGAGAGAACTCTGTGCAAAAGAGGACAACCTGGAGATTGTTTGGAGGGCTTAAGCCAAGACTGGCGCTGCTGTTTTTGTTGTTGTATTACTATCATTTTTAGCATATATATATATATATATATATATATATATATATATATATATGTATGTGTATATATATGTATGTATGTGTATATATATGTATATGTATATATATATACACACACATATATATATATAAATATATATATACATATATATATATATAAAAATATAAGTTTTTCCTGTTTCTCTCTCTCTTCTTTTCTTTTTTCTCTTCCCTGCCCTAATTTTCCTCCTTCTTTCCATTTTTCTGTATTTCTTTTTCTGTATTTTTGACATTTTTGCCTGTGTTGAGTGTGGGTTATCAGTTGTTTTTAAATGTGAGTGTATTTGTTTTTTTCTTTGTTGTTGTTGTGGTTGTTGATTGTTTTGTTCTGAAATTGCCCAGGGTACAACACGCAGAGCTGCAGAGTTCTGCCAATTAAGTCCAAGTATTACATCACTACATGCTCCTCCATCACTAGGGCCCTACAACATACCCAGAGGCCAACTCCAGACAAAACCAGAGTAATACCAGGTTTGATCTACAAGTGACACACCCAGAGGGAATTCTCTATAATCACAAGAGCCCATAGGGGCAACCCTCACTCAGCAGCTCATCCACGGTGGGCAGAGCCAATGCTCACAACTACACAGCCTAGGAGTCAATCCCACCTACTGACAAGCCAAAAGCAATTAAAGCTCAACTTGAACAAGAGAATACACACAGTGGTCACTTTTAGAGCACACGCACAGGAGAATAGGGAAGTGGCGCAAGTCAAATATAAAGGACACATACTACATAAGATCACCCAGCAAAAACCAAGAACCCGAGGGGATCTACCTGACATCGAAGCAAACACAGAGAGTCAGCCAGAATGAGGAAACAAAGAAACATGTCCCAAATAAAAGAACAGAAGAAACCTTCAGAATTGGAACCAAATGAAATAGAGGTAACCAACCTATCAGAGACAGAGTTCAGAACACTGATGATAAGAATGTTTAAGGAGCTTAGTGACAAAATAGAGGATAGAGAAATCATAATGAACAACCAGTTAGAACTAAAGAATACAATAACTAAAATAAAGAACTCACTTGAAGGAATTACCAGCAGGCTAGATGAAACAGAGGCTGAATCAGTCACTTAGAAGATAAGTTAGCAGAGATCATCCAAATGGAACAACAAAAAGAAAAAAGAACAGAAAACAATGAAAATGGTTTAAGAGACCTCTGGGATAACATGAAGCTCAATAACATGCGCATCATAGGAATACCAGCAGGTGAAGAGAGGAAGCAAGGGATCGTGAACATATTTGAAGTAATAATGTCCGAAAACTTCCCTAACCTGGTGAAGAAAACCGACATACAAGCCCAGAAAGTGCAGAGAGTTCCAACCAGGGTAAACCGAAACAGGTCCACACCAAGACACATTATAGTTAAAAGGGCAAAGGTTAAAGACAAAGAGAGAATCCTAAAAGCAGCAAGAGAAAGACAGCGGGTTACATACAAGAGAACTCCTATAAGACTACCAAATGACTTTCCTACAGAAACTTTGCAGGCCAGAAGGAAGTGGCAGAGATACTCAAAATGAGGAAAAACAAAGGCCTACAACCTAGATTGCGATATGCAGCAAGGCTATCATTTAAAATTGAAGGAGAGATAAAGCGCTTCCCAGAAAAGCATAAGCTAAAGAATTCATTACCACCAATACAGCAGTGCAGGAAATGTTAAAAGGGCTTCTGTAAACAGAAGAAAGATGAAAAACATCTAACCAATGAAGTACAGAAATACAAATAACTAAATGGCAATAACTATGTACCTATCATGAATCACTTTAAATGCCAATGGATTAAATGCTCCAATCAAAAGACATAGTGTGGCTGAGTGGATAAGAAAGCAAGACTTTGCACATGCTGTACACAAGAGACTCACCTCAGATCAAAAGACACACAGGCTGAAAGCGAAGGGTTGGAGTAAGATATTTCATGCACATGGAAATGAGAAAAATGCTGGAGTTGCAATACTTATATCTGACAAAAGAGACTTTAAAATGAAGAATATATTAAAAGACAAAGATGGGCACTACATAATAATAAAGGGATTGATCCAACAATAGGCCATAACCCTAGTAAACATCTATGCACCCAACATAGGAGCACCTAAATATAAAAAAAAAAACACAGATATTGACTGACAAAGACAGAGATCAACAGTAACACTATCATAGTAGGGGACTTCAACACACCACTGACAACAAGGGACGGGTGCTCCAGGCGGAAAACAAATATGGAACCAGCAGCCTTAAATGACACATTTGATCAGTTGGATTTAATCAATATTTAAGGAGCATTTCACCCCAAAGCTGCAGAATACACAGCGCACATGGAACATTTTCCAAGATAGACCACATGTTAGGTCACAAAACAAATCTCAATAAATTTAAGAAAATTGAAATCATACCACACTGCTATGAAATTAGAAATCAACTACAGGAAAAAAAAGCTGGAAGACACACAAATACATGGAGACTGAATAACATGTTATTAAACAATGAATGGGTCAACAATGAGATCAAGGAAGAAATCAAAAGATATCTCGAGACAAATGAAAATGAAAAAAAGTGACCCCAAATCTATGGGATGCAGTGAAAGCAGTCCTAAGAGGGAAATTCATAGTAATGCAGGACTACCTAAAGAAACAAGAAATATCACAAATCAACAGTGTATTCTTACAGTTCTGGGATCTGGAGAGAGAACAGCAAAATAAGCCCAAAGGGAGTAGAAGGAGGGAGATAACAAAGACTAGAGTAGAAGTAAATGAATTAAAGACCAAAATAACAATAGAAAAGATCAATGAATCCAAGAGCCGGGTTTTCAAGAAGATAAATAAAATTAACAAACCTTTAGACAAACTCATGAAAAGAAAGAGAGAGAGGATCAAAACTGATAAAATCAGAAATGAAAGAGAATTGCCAACAGACACCACTGAAATACAAAATAAATTAAGAAATTACTATGAGGAACTGTATGCCAGAAAATTATTCAATCTGGAAGAGATGGACATTTTTCTAATAGCAACAACCTTCCAAGGGTAACTCAAGAAGAAATGGAATACCTGAATAGAATCATTACTACCAGGGAAATTGAATCAGTAACCAACGAACTCCCAACAAACAAAAGCCCCGGACTACATGGCTTTACAAGTGAATTTTGCAAAACATTGCAAAAAGAATTGTCACCCATTCTCCTCAAACTATTCCAAAAAATCCAGAAGGAGGGTAGGCTCCCAAACACTTTCTATGAGGGTACTATCACCCTGATCCCAAAATCAGACCAAGACGTTAGGAAAAAAGAAAACTACAGGGTGATATCCCTAATGAACATAGATGCAAAAATCTTCAACAAAATATTAGCGTACAGAATTCAGGAATACATTAAAAAGATCATACACCATGATCAAGTGGGATTCATTCCTGGTACGCAAAGTGGGTTCAACCTCCACAGATAAATTAATGTGATACACCACATTAACAAAATGAAAAATAAAAATCATATGATCATATCAATAGATGCAGAAAAAGCGTTTGACAAAATCCAGCAGCCATTAATGACAAAAACTCTTAAGAAAATGGGAATATAGGGACCATATCTCAACATAATAAAGGCCATATATGATAAACCCACAGCTAACATCATATTCAATGGGGAAAACCTAAAACCATTCCCCTTAAGATGAGGAACAAGGCAAGGTTGCCCACTTTCTCCACTTCTATTTAGCATAGCTCTGGGAATTCTAGCCACAGCAATCAGACAAGAAAAAGAAATAAAAGGCATCCAAATTGGTAAGGAGGAATAACATTGTCATAGGTAGATGACGTGCTACTATATAGAAAATTGTCATATGCAGATGACATGATACTGTTAGAGCCGATAAATGAATTTAGTAAAGTAGCAGGATACAAAATTAATATTCAGAATTCAGTTGCATTTGTATATACCAATAATAAAATATCAGGATAAATTAAGAAAACATTTCCATTTACAATTGCTTCAAAGACTATAAAATACCTAGGAATAAATTTAACCAAAGGAGTAAAAACCTGTATTCAGAAAATTATAAGACACTGAAGAGAGAAATTAAAGAAGATACAAATTAATGGAAAAACATACCATGCTCATGAATAGGAAGAATTAATATCGTTAAAATGTCCATACTGCATAAGGCAATATACAGATTCAATGCAATTCCTATCAAACTACCAAGGACATTTTTTCACAGAAATAGAACATATAATCCTAAAATTTATAAGAAACCTAGAAGACCCCGGATTACCTCGGCAATCTTGCAAAATAAGAACAAACTGGGAGGTATCACGATACCTGACATCAAATTATACTACAAGGCTACAGTAATCAAAACAGCATGGCTCTGGTATAAAAATAGATCAATGGAATAGAATAGAGAGCCCAGAAACAAATCCATGCCTATATGATCATTTAATCTACGACAATGGAAGCAAGAATTTACTGTGGGGTAAAGACAGTCTATTCAATAAATGGTGCTGTGAAACCTGGACTGACACATGCAAAAAGATGAAGCTGGACCACCTCCTTATACCATATACAAGAATAAATTCAAAATGGCTTAAAGACTTAAATGTAAGATCTGAAACCATAAAATTCCTAGAAGAAAATATAGGAAGAAAGTTTGCAGACATTACCCAGAGTAAGATTTTTACAGATATATCCCCTCGGGCAAGGGAAGTAAGAGAAAAAACAAACATGTGGGATTATATCACACTAAAAAGGTTTTTTCCTCAGCAAAGGAAGCCATCAATAAAACAAAAAGGTATCCTACTGAATGGAAAAAGATATTTGCCAATGACATATCCGATAAGGGGTTAATATCACAAATTTATAAAACACTCACTCAATTTAACTCCAAAAAAACCAAATAACCCAATTAAAAAATGGGCATAGGACATGAAGAGACATTCTTCTAAAGAGGACATACAGATGACAAATGGATATATGAAAAAATGCTCAACCTCACTAATCGTTAGAGAAATGCAAATAAAAACCACAATGAGATACCACCTCACCCCAGACAAAATTGCTATCCTCAATAAATCAACAACCAAACTGGCAAGGAACTGGAGAAAAGGGAACTCTTGCACTTTGTTGGTGGGACTGCATATTGGTGCAGCCACTATGGAAAACAGTATGGAGGTATCCCAAAAAACTGAAAATGGAACTATCTTACGACCCAGCAATTCCACTCCTAGGTATCTATCCGGAGAAATACAAAACTCTAATTCAAAAAAATTTATGCACCGCTATTTATTGCAGTACTGTACACAATAGCCAAGACTGGAAACAACCGAAATGCCCATCAGTAGACGACTGGATTAAGAAACTGGAACATTTATACAATGGAGTATTACGCAGCCATAAAGAAGAATGAAATCTTACCATTTGCAGCAATATGGATGGACCTAGAGAACATTATGCTAAGTGAAATAAGTCAGACAGAGAAAGACAAATACCATATAAGCTCACTTATATGTGAAATCTAAAGAAAAGAATAAATGAATGAGCTGATTAGAAATAGTCTCAGAGACATAGAGGAAAAACTGAGGGTTGCTATATGGGAGGGGGGGTGGGGATAAGGGGGAAGGTGAGGGGATTAGAAAGCATAATACCTGACAACTGAACCACAAAATTGCCATGGGGATATGAAATTCAATTTGGGGAATATAATCAATAATGTTGTAAAGATTTTGTAGGGTATCCAATGGACACTTATCTCGTTAGGGAGACCACTTCAGCGATGGTGTAGATGCCTGATCACTGTACTGTACACCTGAGGCTGAAGTTGAACAATAATGAGTGTCAACTATAATTACATATATATGTAGTTATAAGAAGTGGAGTACAGCATTAGGAATAGAGACAGTGGAAATGTAATGGCTGTATGCAATGTCAGAGGGGTAGTAGATTGGGGAAGGGGGTTCATCACTGTGTGAGGTATATAAATGATAAATGTCTAACTATTACTTTGTTTTGTACGCCCGAAACTAATAAAAAAGTTAAGTAAATAAAATAAAAATGAAAGAGGCAGCAAAAGAAAAATAAATTAGAATTCCTAAAAATTAAAAAAAAACACAAGTATATTTACAAACAATTTTCATGAGCTGCTTTAAGAATATTCAAATGTGGTCAGAAATGAATGGTTTTAAAATATTAAGAAAAAGTGTAAATTAACATTCATGTTGAAATTTCTCAAGCAGAAGTGATTTGTTTCTTGGTTTACATTGCTGGTCTATGACTTGATGAATCATCTTTGTAAAAGAACAACATAATAATAAAGGTACATTGTAAAGGTCACTTTTATTTTGGGGAATATTCCCCTCTAATGTATGCAGATTTTCTGAAGATCTTACAAAATTGACAACATGAATCACTCTCTTAACCAAATGGAAAGATCTACAATGACTTTAGTACAGTTTATTTTATCGGAACAGAATTTCCAGGTTGTTCATTCAACCTGTATTTTTGTTTCTTTGCACAGTGCTTGAGTGAACATCCGTAACCATGGTTTACAAATAGAAAAGGAAAAAATGCCTGCTGTGATATCAGTGGCATTTTGGATACAGCTAGAAAACTCTCAAGGTCAAGAAGAAAAATATCCTTGGAAAATGTATAGTATAAACATTGACGCAATGAAGAAATTATAAAGTAAAGGCAGAATATAGATGATAATATGAAATTGCCAAACTTTGGTATAATAACCACAAAACTTCACATCAGAAAAAGAGTAGAAAAAAATATAGTGAACAAATAAAGGAAATCCAAAATATATCTTAAGGGAATTGTTTTACCTTTAGAACAGTACTACATCCTTAGTGGACCAATGATGTGTAAATCTTTTTGATAAATTTTAAATCCAGAATCATAAGATACATATGTACAGTTCAAATGAAGAATTATACAAAATGCTAATTAAAAGGAAGCAATATTTTTCAACTACTACATTAAAATAAAGAAAAAATAGCTACAATCTATTGAGACTGGTAACTAGGCACATTTCTCTCATAAACTGTTTAAAAATCTAAAATGTTCACTAGAAGTTAATCAGCCATATATATCTCTCGAATCTGTTTTTCCTTAACACCCTCCTACTTTCTCTTCTGCAACACTGTATTTAAGTACAATTACCTAATATTAATATAATGTCAGTCTTTTCTTTCAAATTGCAAACACATCTTATTCCAGGACCACCTTGCTCATCACCTTGTTTTAGCACTCAAGCAAGAATAGACATTCAAATATGTTATTAATAAATGGCAAAAACTTAATGGTCGTTAATCAATATTCCCATTCTTGGGAAATCAACTCAATAATTCAGAAGAGGTAAAAAAGGGTCATAATAATAACTAATAATTATGAACATTTACAATGTGTTGGTTTACATGGATTATCTCATTTAATTCTCAGGACAGATCTATCAAAAAGGCATCATTTTGTATCCATTTAAGACATGGGTGAACTGAGGCTCAGGGAGTTTAAATAACATGTCGAAAGCCACCTAACTATTAAAAGCTTTGCCAAGATCTGAGGCTTAATCTGCCCATAGTCAAAGTCCAAGTTCTTAAAATCAATATATTGCAGTGCTATAAAATGTCTGTGGTTAAGTTGTTTATAAAGGCAACAATTATGGACCTAACAATATGAGAGTAGTTAAATATTGTTATAATTTATATAGTTTAAAGAGTGACCAATCTGAAAGTAAAATATATATATATATATATATATATATATATATATGTAAAAAAGAAGAAGGGGCTTCCCAGTAATTCACTTATAATGTATGTACTCACAAAATAGAAGTATGGAGAAATTTTAAATAGTGTCTTAAGATGGTATATTTGATTGTTATGCTAATAGTGGCTTTTAATAATTAAATCTGAAACTGAAAACAAATGAAAATCTATTTATTTTTCCTAGTATGTAAAACCTCTATTAGAGAAATACCAAAAAATAATTTAGCTCACTGGGTCTTAGAATTTACAGAATTTTTAAGTGATCATTATGTCTTAAAAGATGTGTGATATCAAGGGTATTTTATATTGTGCATTCCACTGTGAAATTCATTGTGAATTCTATAGAAGTGCCATAACAAATTGGAACATATGAGAATCTGCTGCATTGTCCCTGCAGGATGCAGAGTACCTAACTAAATATTTTGAGCACATTCCTATACAAGTCCAGGGTTTCACTTCACATAAAGATAAAAAGAATCGTAAAGAGAAGGAGCTACCGCTTAAGTCAGCAGTACTGAAAGGCATGGATTCAGTTTGCAATAAAGTAATCTGAGGACTGGGTTCAAATTTGAGGCCAAGATTATTTCCCAGTTTTTCTTGATACAATTAAAGCGATGACTTTAATCTGTAAAGCTTGACAAACATTTACCTTAGGTACCTATTACTAGATCACCACAGTGAAAATCTGGATAAAAGTGCTCTCTGTTCCCCACATTGAACCACAATGTTCTCAGCAAGCATGTAGGACAACGCTCATTCATGAAGCATGTTCTAATCTCTGGCGAAAAAGAGAAAATAGAGGCCTTGGTCCTGTCTACCTGCCACACGGGTCATTGAACTCTTAATTGTGATGTGGTGTGTGCCTATGAGTCAGACAACCTGCTGTGCTCACGTCAGCATCACCACCATGCTGAGCTGCAGGCAAGACACTGAAGCTAATGACCCAGGAACATCTTCCCACCTATATTTAGGACAAGTAATGACTGAGCCACAATGAACATAAAACTTCCCTTTGTAGTAATGTATACCCGCAGGTTTGACACGTGGTAAGTGTTTCCTAATGTTAGTCATTTTAAAACAGAAAAAAAGAAAACCCTTTTGCATGCATAATGCTGAAGTATTTCCTTTGGCAACCTATTGATGCAGCACTGGAATGATTCCTTGTACTGGGCAATGGGAATAAGGCTGGGGCTGTTTAGGTGTTGCTGCTACACGTAGAGTTTAGAGAAGCAGGGGCCTAGCCATGATGCTAAAGTTGTTTCTGCCTCCTCTAGTCTAGCGTGCAGTTTAAAAATGAGAAACCGACCTCCATTTTTAACAGGTGTTTCTGATGTAAGTGGTCTGAGGACCAGACTTGAGAACTGCCACTCATGCACTTCAGAATAAGGAAATGATATGGCTTAGCTGGACTGTGAATGCTGTTTTAGCAGCCCTTCCCCTATCGGAGCCTTCAGCAACACCTGTAGTTCTCTGACCAGCAAAACAAACTGTAAATCCAAAGAACTTTTAAACCAAAGTCTTTAATTTGGGGACTATAAGCTAGGAGAGTCTCTTTGGAGGAGCTTCAGGCACTGTAAAATTATAGGCAAAATGTGACATGTGCATTTCATGGAGAAAGTCCCTATCACATTCATCAGCTTCTCAGAAGCTGCTTCCTTGACTTTTCAGAAGCATTTGGAGCCAAGAAAAAAACACTCATTCTACAACCACTCGAGTATGTATTTGCCATCAAAAGCCAATAGACATTGTACTACTTATTTTCATTAGGCTTATAGCGTTCGGCTTAATCATGTTCAATGCAATACACTAAATTTTCTCAACAGTAAGTATAGGAAAGAGCAATAATATTTTATGGCTATGTTTTGCCATAAATGATCTTAAGAGTATCTTTCAAAGCAAAACAAAAATATGTTCACCTCATTAGTTTGTTTAAAGGACTATTCAGGCTTTACAAGCACAATTTTTAAAATCAATGTTGTCATTCCGAATTGTTCAGCATTTCTAATCTTAGCTATCTAGAAATTGTATGTGTGTTTTAAATAATGTTTATCATCATCTTTGTACTATTAAGTTATAGAACCAAACCAAATTATAATTTTATTACTTGATTTTTTTTCAGCTTTAAATAATATCCTTTGACTCCACACTATTACAGAGGAGGCAATCAGTGAATATTGGATCTATGATATTCTACATAATGACAGCTGCAAGTTTCATATTGTAAGAAATTGCCAAAATACTGTCCTCCCTCCTACTCCTGATTTTTATTTATGTATTTCTAAATTGTCAAGGCACATAAAATGCATGCTCTAGTTTTTCATCTAATCCATATATTTGTTTTTATCTTGCTTCTGTTAAACATATAAAATGCTTACCACTAGGTATTTTGCTAAATTTTTTTCTGTAATCCCTTGATTGGCTGAAGCTCAGCTTCTGGCAGGTGAGCAGTATTTCTTGAGTTGTTGTAGCACATTTAATATTGTTTGTAGCCTTTATACTTAATAAAAATATTGGCTGGACATGAAATCCCCGGTTTACACATTTTTTCCTTGAGTATCTCAGAGGTTTTGGTCCATTGACTTCTAGTGTTGAATACTACTGAATAGAAATCTAAGGACAGCCTGACCTTTTAAATCTTGTAAGTAAAGTGATCACTTTGCCTGACTATTTTAAATATGCTTTCTGTATCATTAAAAGCTAATAAATTTACTAGGGTACATCTCAAGAATGTATGTCTTGGGTACATAGCAGAAGGATATCTCAGTGCTGACTGGTTTGGGACAATTTTCACTGCTTCAGGATACCCAAATCCATTTAAATTATTGATGTAGGAATAAAGGTAATTTTCTTGAATGTTTAATTTATTAAACAGAATCATTTTCAAAATATTTTCACTTGATATAAAAACATAAAACACAATGACGTTGAAACACACCAACATCAATTAATTTAAAAAATAATAACACCAATAGCTCAGTGGAAAAATTTTATTGGCTTTTTAAAATAAAAGCAGGAAGTCAATATCTTCTAACAATTTTAAAGTAATCAAATTTATTTTTTTTGTTTGATCCATCACTTTAAAAAATATTTTTATTAAAAATACAGCTAACATACAATGTTATTTTAGTTCCAGGTATACACCATAGTTATTCAACATTTATATACCTAAAGAAATGATCACCATGGTAAATCCAGCGGCAATCTAACACTGTACCATGCTATCACAATACTATTGACTATATTCTCTATGATATACATTACATCCCCACGATTTATTTGTTTTATATCTGGAAATTTGGACCTCTATTCCCCTTCAGCTTTTTCTATGCTTTTTAAATTTTCAACTACAGTTAACATTCAATATTTTATGTCATTTCGGGTGTACACCACAGTGGTTAGACTTTTACATAAGAAAGTGATTCCCCTGACTAGTCTAGTGCCCATCTGGCACTAGCATAATTATTACTATATTATTCACTATATTCCTTATGCTTTACTTTACATTCCTATGACTATTTTGTAATTACAAATTTGTACTTTTTAAGCCCTTCACCTTTTTCATGCTAACTCCCAATCGCCTTCTCATCTATCACCCCAGTAAATCTAGTTGAGTCTTGATTGCTATTGGTATGTCAGTGGGTGGCATTGGCCCTCAGGCTGACTGACTGTGGGGTTTGGCCATATCCACAGATTACTGCTGTGCAGGGGCCTTCTGCCAGGAATGGTATTGACCCAGTGGGCTCTGGTGCCTGTTAAGGTGGCCCTTTGATTGTGCCAGTTGTGGGGCTGACTGGGTGGTGTTCTGCTGTTGTCTGAAGCCAACCTCCAAGTATGTTGATTCTGGGGCCTCTTGGAAGGGGCTCTGGTGGAGGCCTAGGTCACCCACTATCTGTGACTGGCTGGGGATTACCAGTAGGAGCTACAAAATGATCCACAGTTGGTAGCTGCTTATGCTAAATCTGGAGGTGTATGGAAGAGGCCATGCTACAAACCGAGGTTGGCTGCCACCAGTACCAGGCCTGGGGTAGCTCCACAAAAAGTCAGGACACCCTGAGTCCTTTTGCTACTTGCTGACTCGTGTAAGGTTCAGCTGCTGATAAAGACTTATGTGGTACATGAGTTGGATGAGGCAGGGTCTCAAAGAGTCACAAGAGTGGGAAGAGTTGTGATCACCAGGTTAGTGTAAGTTCTGGTTTGGTGCCAGTGCTGAGCTGGAAGTTACTTATCAAAAGTCTCAGAGCACACTGAGCCCAGTTGTTGCTCATCTGGGGCTTGCAGACCCCCAATAGTTGTCCAAGAAAGAGTGCAATGTGGGTGGGATCGGCTGATCACTGAGAAAGTGCCTAGGGCATTGGGAAAGTTGGGTAAGGCGGCATCCCAGGGAGTCACCAGGGTGGAGCAAGCGGAGCTTACCAGACCAATTTAGATTCAGATTTGGCCATTGGGGTGGGGGAGAGCTCAACACAGGAAAGATGGTGCCTGGCTACACAGGAGTAGTACTCCACACAGGAAAAATAGCAACTGTCCCTCCAACCCTCACTCTACAGCCACACAACTCAGACTTTCCCCATATGTCTCTGATGCCCCCCTAGCCTTTGTCCCTCCACCAGAGCCTAGAGTGCCTGTGAGCAAGTGAGTCTATGCGTGGGCCCTTTAAGAGGATGTCTGGGTTTCTAGCTCCCTTCCGTAACACCCGGAAGGTTAGAATCCCCACTGTTTTTCATAGCCAGATGTTGTGGGGACTCTTCTTCCTGGCACCAGTACTCTGGGCTGGAGAGCCTGGCGTGGGGTGGGATCCCTTGTTCCGCCAGGGGGAACTTGTTTGGTTAAGATACCTTTCCTGATTCTCAACCAGCATGCATGCAGGTGTGGGGACAGCCAGTTCTGTGTCTCCACTCATGCCAGTCTTGATATGGCTTCTTCTTTATATCCTTAGTTATAAAACTTATGTTTAGCTACACTTCAGATGATTCTCCAGGTTGATTTTTCTGTACTTTAGTTGTAATATTAATGTGTTCATGGGAAGAGGAGAGAATAGCATTTATCTGCTCTACCATTTTAATTATTTTTTAACTTAAATACTTCCTTAGTAACACCTGAGTGGTAATGTTTTCCCTCTTGGGGTAGGGAATTTTTGCTTTCAAAAGAAATTCAATAATATAGAAATAAAGATGACAATACCTTATGAATGAATAATGAAATAGATCTGCTATCCAATTTCTGACCCTTCTACCCATCCATTTCATCCATACATAAATCTAGTAAAGACTTCTGAGAGTCAGCTATGACATTGGACAGAAGAAAGGACTTGGAAGAAGGAGACCTGGAATCAGATTCTGGTTCTGTCACTTACTTCATATGTAACATTAATGCCCCATTTTCTTATCCATAAAACAAAGATAATATTGTGAACCTCACTGGACTCTTAATATTATATAGGATAATGGATATCCCAGTGTCTAACACAATATTTTTATATTGATCAATGTCAATGGACATAGTTAAGAATCACAACAAATAGATTTATGTATTCTTTTCACAACTTTTTTCCATCAAATTATATTGTCAAATATTTATTCTGTTCCAATGTTTTTGGTTTTCTTCTTCAGGGACTCCAATTATGTATAAATGGTCTTCTTTGCCTGGCCTATATAACTATACATTTGGGACTCCAAAATATGTTGTATCCCATATCTTTTTTTATCTCTAATCTTTTTTATATTCTATTTTTATTTTACTTTCTTGCATCTTCTCTCTTACGTCCTCTCTGCTCTTGCTGTGTATTCTTCACTGACTGTTTTCATGTCAGCTTCTTCCAATTCTTTTATATTTCTTTGATGGTTTTGATTTGTTTCGTTCATTTCACTAAACTCTGACAATTGACAGGCCATTTCCTCCTATTGTCTCACTATCGCTTTTATGAGCTCTTGTTTATGGTTCATGCTCTTTGCTCATAGAAGTAAGAATTCCATTAAAATTATTTTGAAGACTATATTTTTTGAGCAGGTTTAAGTTTACAATAACATTAAGAGAAAGGTGCAGAGATTTCCATATACCCCCTACCCTGACACACGCATAACCTCCCCAATTATCAACATCACTCACTAGAATCATAATTTTTTTTAACAAAGATGAACCTACACTAATACATCATATGGATCCAAAGTCCATAGTTTACTTTTTTCCTCTTTCAGGTATTGTACATTTATGAGTTTGAACAAATGTATAAGGGCATATGAGGTGTGATCAAATAATATTGGGAATATTTAAATAAAAAAATGATTACAGTAAAAGACACATTGCTAAAATTCTCCCCCTCACTTCAAACACATTTATCCCATCATTTTTGCCACTTTTTGAAGCAGTTCTGAAGTCCTCTTTTGTGACTGTCTTTAGTTGGCTGACATGGCTGCCTCGAAGTTCTGAATCATTTTGACTTTGGGGAAGGGCCAGAAATTGCACGCTGCCAGATCTGGTGTATAAAGTGGATGAGGACAGACTGTAACGTTTTTATTTGACAGAAATTGCCAGATACCAGAAGTGGTGTGTGACACGGAGCATTGTCATGATGGAGGATGATTTACAGCACACTTTAAAACACACCTTCTCTCAACTGTAGCTCACATCTGACTGACTGCACTAAACAAGTTGAAACTTGTCACACACTTCCTCTATTGAAGATCCCAGCCTTTGCGTTGGATGGCACTCAGCAGCAGCATTTACTGCATTTCTTGATCACGGTGGAAAAGATCCATTATATATACACCAAAGTTTATTTACCCATTTACACTGAAGGGCATCTTGATTGCTTCCATGTTTTGGCAATCATGAATACTACTGTTATAAACTCCCATGTGCATATTTTAGCATAGACATAGGTTTTTCAATTCTTTGCAAGTTGTATTATTGCTGGATCATATGGTAAGAATATGTTTAGTTTGTAAGATATCAATAAAGTTCCTTTCAAAATGGCTGTTGCATTTTGCTTTCCAGTCAGCATTGAATAAGAGGAACTGTTTCTGCACATCCTCCCCAGGATTTGGTGTTATCAGTGTTCCAGATTTTGGCCATTCTAATATGTGAATGGTGGTATCTCATTGATGTTTTAATTTGCATTTCCCTGATTGACATATAATGTAGAAAAATCTTTTCATATGCTTATTTTCCATCCGTATGTCTTCTTTGGTGAGCTGTCTGTTAAGACCTTTGGCCCATTTTAAATTGGGTTGTTTGTTTTCTTGTTGTTGAGTTATGAGTTCGTTGTATATTTTGGATAACAGTCTCTTATCAGATGTGTCTTTTAAAAATATTTTCTCTCAGTCTTAGGCTTCTCTTATAATTCACTTGATACTGTCTTTCACAGAACAGAAGTTTTTAATTTTAATGAAGCCCAGCTTATCAATTATTTCTTTCATAGATCGTGCCTTTCATGTTGTATATAAAAAGGTATCACCATACCCAAGGTCATCTAGATTTTCTCCTAGGTATTCTAGGACTTTTATAGTTTTGTGTTTTACATTAAGGTCTGTGATCCATTTTGAGTTAATATTTATGAGGAGTATAAGGTCTGTGTCTAGATTCATATTTTTGCATGGGGATATCCAGCAGTTGTTCCTGCATCATTTGTTGAAGAGATTATATCTCCTCTATTGCCTTTGATCCTTTGTCAAAGACCAGTTGACTATATTTATGGGAGTTTATTTATGGCTCTCTATTCTGTTCTATTGATCTATTTGTATATTTATTCATTAACCCCATGCTCTCTTGATTACTGTAGCTTTATAGCATGTCTTGAAGTCTGGTAGTATCATTCCCATTCGCTCAACTTTGTTCTTCTCTTTCAATATTGTATTGAAAACCACCATATTAAAATTTTAAATACATAGTAAAAAATTAAATCACAACTTTCCTAACTTCTCTTTAGCAACATTTTTCTTATGTGTTCATTTTTCATGACAAATTTCCTGCTCTCTCTATGTTTTTCTAATGATATTTTTGTACCAATCATGTGCCAGTTCCTTTTTTATTATTTGTGTGTTGAAAGAGTTGGATTTTTCTTGACAAGCTTTTGTACACCTAATTTCATACTCAAGTGTGTGTATGGTGGGGAAAGGTAGAGGGGTATGTTTGTGTGTATGTGTGTGTGTGCATGTGTTTATGACAATTTCCAGAACTGCCATCCAAGCTTTACAACTCAATAGCTCCATCCATTTATCCTAAATTCTGATCCAAGCTTGCATACCTGAGATGGCCACTTACCTAAGATCTCAAAGAAGGGACCGATACCTGTTGTGGATCCCAGAAAACCTTAAATATTTTGTGGTTTATGGGAGTTCATGCATAGAGTCATCCTTTTGAAATCAGAACCTACTGAATGAGGCAAACCCTAACCACATGAACTCCTATTATAACTACTATTTATCAACCATGTCCAGTGAACTTCACAATTTGTCTGCATTCAACAATTACAAGACTATAATGTAAAGACACTTAAGTGTAGTTATATAGAAGGCAGATTTTGGTACATACAACTTATGTGGCTAAGCACTGGGCCAATAAAGTCCTAAAATAAATTTAGGTTAAGAGAAAATTATTTTAATTTTCCCATTGGGAAGGGATACCCAATGGAAAATAAAAGTTTACAAGGGCCTGAATTTAATCTTGGCTCAAAGCATAAGATCATAAACAAGTTACTGAACTTCTTTGAGCCTTTGTTTAAATTATCTAGAATATGGTGTTAGTAGTTAGCAGAGTATCTGACTCTTTATTTATTTATTTATTTATTTATTTAATTTTAATTTTAATTTTTTTATTATTATTTTTTAAATTAAATTTATTGGGGTGACAATTGTTAGTAAAATTACATAGATTTCAGGTGTACAATTCTGTATTACATCATCTATAAATCCCATTGTGTGTTCATCACCCAGAGTCAGTTCTCCTTCCATCACCATATATTCGATCCCCCTTACCCTCATCTCCCACTCCCCACCCCCCGCCCCCCTTACCCTCTGGCAACCACTAAACTATTGTCTGTATCTATGAGTTTCTGTTTCTCATTTGTTTGTCTTGTTCTTTTGTTGTTTTTGTTTTATATACCACATATCAGTGAAATCACATGGTTCTCTGCTTTTTCTGCCTGACTTGTTTCGCTCAGCATTACTCTCTCAAGATTCATCCATGTTGTCACAAATGTTCCTATATCATCTTTTCTTACTGCAGAATAGTATTCCATTGTGTATATATACCACAACTTCTTTATCCATTCATCTATCGAAGGACATTTTGGTTGTTTCCATGTCTTGGCTACCGTAAACAAAGCTGCAATGAACATTGGAGCACACGTGTCTTTATCTCTAAATGTTTTCAGATTTTTTGGGTAGATACCCAGGAGAGGGATTGCTGGATCATATGGCAATTCTATTCGTAATTCTTTGAGGAACCTCCACACTGCCTTCCATAATGGCTGTACCAGTCTGCATTCCCACCAACAGTATATGAGGGTTCCTTTTTCTTCACAGCCTCTCCAACATTTGTTACTATTTGTCTTGTTGATGATAGCCATTCTGACTGGGGTGAGGTGATATCTCATTGTGGTTTTGATTTGCCAAAGTTAATTCAAAATGGATCAAAGACTTAAGCATAAGATCTGACACAATAAACTGCATAGAAGAAAACATAGGTACTAAACTTATGGACCTTGGGTTCAAAGAGCATTTTATGAACTTGACTCCAAAGGCAATGGAAGTAAAAGCTAAAATAAACGTATGGGACTATATGAAACTTAAAAGCTTCTGCACAGCAAAAGAAACCATTGACAAAATAAAGAGGCCACCAACTGACTCTTAAGAGTGTAATAATTTCAGTTTCATTCACTCTCTATATTGATACTGGTAGAAATGAATCATGATAACTAAAAACACCAAAACTTTAAAGGAAGAGGTGATATCTCTAAGATTGAGTATTTGTTGGGTGAGATGATGGAAGAACACAAGAACTCTTTGTTTAACTCCTAGACTGGCCTTCAGAAGCTGAAGAAAGCAAGCTTTCACCACCACCACCACCAGTAACAACAACAACAACGACAAAAAGTGGGTAGCATTTCTTGCTTATGGAAATACCTCTACTTTGAAAAGGTGATGAATCACAAAAACCAACATTCCTAGTTATGGAGACAGTGTGTAGTTATCTGTGGTGGCCAAAGGAGTCTATTTCATGAGAATCATGGTGGGAAACTCTCCTATGTGGTGGTATGGTTAAACCTGGACTGGTTAAGGCTTGAAATTCCAGCAGGCCAAAATTCCAATGGGTATAACTATTCAGTTGAATTTCCGATGGGTTGAACTGATGTGAACATCCAATGGCTGCCTTAACTCTCTCCCGAATATTTAGGAAATCTTTGGGAACCCTGCTGTGGGGATAGAGCCAGGAGTGCAGTTTCCAGGTGGAAAGGTGCTGGCTCAGGTAGTAAATGGCCATCAACTGTGATTGGATGGCCATCAGCTATGGCTAGTTTGCTGTCAGCTGTAACCAGTGAGCCACTGGCCACTAATATAACTGCTGTGGCTACACTAGCAGAAAGTGGGGGGCTAGTAAGAAGATGGTGGCTGGCAAGCGCGGATTGCAGTTAGGATGGCGGAGTGCGGGTTGCAGATTGCAGAAAAGTGGACAGCAGGTGGCACGTCGTGTGAATCCAGCCTCCAATGAGACCTATGGCTACGTGGGTGTTCTTTTTTGGCCTAGCCACATCCAGCGTTCTTATGTGGGGAGCGGGAGCTGAGACCCCACAGGCTGCCCCACACGACAAATGGCAAAGCGAGCAGGGTCCCCCACACGACACGTTGTGCAGCGAGCAGAGTATGGTGCTGGCCGAAACTCACCGAAGGGCAGTGGAGCAGTTTGTGCGTATGAACACCCAGTCTGATGAAGACCAGGAGGAGCAGCTGACAGAGGGCTGGACCCCTGTGGAGGGGTGGGAAGACATGGACGGTTCCCCAACCAGCAGAGGCCGGAGAAAGTGAAGGTCGTTGCAGCTGTGGGCTGGGAAGTTCTTGCTGAGGCAGCCAGGATGCAGGACTTGTAGTCCCAGGAGGACACGCTTGCTGAGTACTCCATGGGAGACGAGGGTGAGGTCAAGGTCATCCCTCACCCCCAGGACAGCCCTGGCGAATGGCTATGGACTATGGGGAATTGCCTTCTATCCCTAATTTAATGGACAGCTTGACTGTTTGCTTGGGAACATACCACCATGTAGTGGAACTGACGGATGTTTGCTTTTGTGTCTCGACCAGCCGCCGTGGAGAATATGTGAGAAAGACTGGCTGTGCCCAGGAAGACTGGTGGTACTGAGAACCCTGGCTGAGGCCAGGAATTCTGTCTGAGCCCAGAGAGAGTGGCAGTGCCCTGAGAGCTCTGGCTGAGTCCAGGAAGTCTGGCTGTGCCCAGAGAGATTGGCAGTGTCCTGAGAGGCCCTGGCTGTGCTTGGGGAGACTGGTGGTACCCTAAGAAGCCCAGGAAGTCTGGCTGTGCCCAGAAGTACTGGTGGTGCCCTGAGAAACCCTGGCTGTGTCCGGGAAGACTGATGGTACCCTAAGAAGCCCAGGAAGTCTGGCTGTGCCCAGAAAGACTGGTGGTGCCCTGAGAAACCCTGGCTGTGCCCAGAGAGCCTGGCTGTGTCCAGGATATTGCATTCACCTCCAGGCTCCTCGCACAGGGCCCCTCGTGGAAGACGCTTGTCACGTAACTTGTGAGGCGAGACCCTATAGGGGTGGAGTGTGGGGACAGAGCCAGGAGTGCAGTTTCCAGGCTCTCGGCCTCATGTGGAAAGATACTCACTCGGGTAGTAAATGGCCATCAACTGTGATTGGATGGCCATCAGCTGTGGCTAGTTGGCCGTCAGCTGTAACCAGTGAGCCATTGGCCACTAATGTAAGTGCTGTGGCTACGCTAGCAGAAAATGGGGGGCTAGCAAGAAGATGGTGGCTGAGCTGGCAAGAGCAGATTGCAGTTAGCACAGCAGATTGCAGCTAGCAAGTCGTTGGTCAGTTGGCAGTAAAGCGGACAGCAGGTCACACGTCATGTGAATCCAGCCTCCAGTGAGACTACAGTGGTGTGTCTCCCCTACCTATGGCTCCGTGGGTGTTCCTTTTTGGCCTAACCACATCCTGCATTCTTATGTGGGGAGCAGGAGCTGAGACCCCACAGGCTGCCCCACACGGCACCTGCATTGTCTTATGGCAGAAGGGAGACCTGGCTAATTCTCACATCTACACCATGCTATTCTGGCTCTGGAACCATGGTTCTACTCCTCAGCTGCAGTCCCACTTGTTTCCACTACCTAATTACTGAAACCACTCTCTGGACTTGCCTTCTATGTTTCTGCCACATTCTTACTGCATAGAGGTTGATTTCCACTGGGAATTCTACACAGAGGGCATGCTCACCTACAAGGTTTCTCCCTTTCCTGGTCTCAGGTTCATTGGTCATCTTATAATTATGTATTTAAGGAAAATGGCCTTATCTGGTGGATACATTAATTAGCTTCCATTTAAACTCTATTAAATTGTATAATCAGAAAGCAAAGGGTCTGGGCCTTGTTATCCATTCTATGTAAGAATAACTCTCCCGTGGTAAGATAGAGTATTATGCTCTCAGTACTATTAGTGCTTCAATGAAAGAAGTGTTCATTGAAACAAAGCGTGTATTTTACAAAACTGTGCCCCAATATCTCTTATAAAAGAACTAACAAAATTGATTTCATCCCTTAGTCAATGCCAGATAAGTTTTCTCTGTAGATTTACTTACATGCTTTTTTCTATCACACAGTAAATTCAGGGAGTCAATGAAAAAAAATACAGCCCAAGACAATTCTTTTGGTCTGAGTTTCCAGGTAATCTAGAGTCATATGCAGTGCTCATCCACTTGTGGTAATTAAGTCAACTCAGATACCAAGTACCACGTACTATTTTGCTTCTCTTGGGTTGCTGTTTTTTTCTTTTCTTTAATACATTAGTGTCTTTACTAAGGATCATGAAGAAGCACTTTGAACATTATAACATAATAAACACTAACAAATACATTGTACTCCACAGACACTTTTAGAGTTGGCATCTTGCTTCTATGCATCCATATGAAGGAGGGAGGAGACACTTGTACATTTTATTCTTGATTTTCACCAGCTTGATGTCGTTTCTTTAAAAAACAGCATTAGCCCCTAAACTACCTGATTATTCTTTGAAAGAAATATGTACTCTATTTTTAAAAAATGTTAAAGTGAAAAAGACTTTCGCCCCTCATTTCCTGAATCCTATTCCCTGTACCAAATCACTAGTACCTTATATATCACAGAAAATACCCTCAAATTACCTTTTAATTAGTTTTTATTTTCAATAGGTCACTTCAAACCTATTTTCAATGTAGCAAGAGTATGGATTATAAAATCAAACAAATAACTGAGGGTCACTAAACCGTCTGTCAGCACTGACAGAAAGAAACACACACACATGACTAAGTTCACCAAATCTCCATCTATCTATCGGTGTGAAAGCCTGCCATGTCCAATTAGCTTTATGTAGAGATTTCACTTTAAATGATAGAATGTAGAGACTCTTAAATTATAAAATCTTAGATCTGAGAGTAACATTAGAACTAAATTTGTATTATTTTCTGATTTTATAGATAAGGTAACTAAAGCTCTGAGGACTAAAGGAACTTGACTCCCAACTCTATATGAGATAATGTGGATCTGGGGATGCAGCACCTAATTATGGGTGCACAAAAGATCAAAGTGAAACAATAACACCACCACTGTATACTTCACTGGTAAGAAAATGCACAACAAATCAGTCCTAACTATAATGTTTGAGAACCTATATCACTCTATGAAAAACAAAATACAATATAGTGCTCCAAGGGTATTTATAAGCCAACTGGGGTGGTAAGGCATGTAAGACATAAATATGTGCAAGAAAACAACAACAACAACAATACAAACAGAAATTAATTCAAAATAACTCACAGGCCGTGAGTGTTACAGGAATTAGAGGTCAGTACAAGTTGGGCACAGTTATTGTATCATGGAGGAGGTGGGATGTCAGGCTTATAGGATGCATGAAAGAAAGAGGTTTCTAATAAGAAAACAGGCATGAACAAAGGTGCACAAATGGGAAAGTTTTGGCTGTGTTCAAAAAATGCTGAGGAGTTGTTTGGCTGAAACATTGGATTTATATGTGTGAAGACTGAAAGAAGCAAAATGACAGGCATGCTTTGGTGGGTGGAAGACTCAATGGCATGTTTTGGAGCTTGGAATCTAATGTGTAGTTATCAGGGAGCCTGACGGTTACTGAGGAGGGGGTAAAAAAATGCTATTTTTCCAGGTGACTCAGGTAAAGAGTATGCTAGAGAACGGAGGCTGGGGTAAGGGTTGATGTTAGGGGAGCCAAGGAGGAGGTGATCCACAATGGGAGGACCCGGGTACATATGAAAAACAATCCTTCTGATAAAAACTGCCTCTGCATCTTTAATTCATCTGGGTAACTATAACAGACGATGATTTCAAATTAGTAGATGATCTATAAGGTGACTTTCAACAATAGCTACACCTGTCTTTTATTACATACTGTTATGGGTTGAATTTGTGTTATGGGTTGAATCCATATGTTGAAGTCCTAGCCCCCAGCACCTCAGAAGGTGACTTTATTTAAAATAGGGTTATGGCAGATGTAATTAGTGAAGATGAGGTCACAGTGAGTGGTGAGGGACCCAATCCAATGTGACTGGTGTCCCCATTAAAGGAGTAAATGTAGACATACACAGGCAAAACGCCATGTGAAGATGAAGACAGAGATCGACGTGATGCTACTATAAGCCAATAATGCCAACGACTGCCATCAAACCACCAGAACCCAGGTAAGGGGGATGGCAGAGATTCTCTCTCCCAGTGTTCTGAAGGAACCAACTCTGCCAACACTCTGATTTTGTACTTCTAGAGATATGAGAAAGTAAATTTCTGTTGTTTAAGCAATTCAATTTGTGGTAATTTGTTACAGCAGCCCTAGAAAACTAATACATGTATCAGTAGTAGAAGAGAAGAGATCAGGTCTTGGAGCTTGGAGTTTCACGTCATCTTGAGACAAAGAGGAAACAAAATGCTATTAACTGAATTTGCTTAGTTTGAGAACTGAGACATTTTTATAATGTTCGGTTCCTGGATGCATTCTTAAAAACCTAAGAATTAGGAAAAAGAAGTAGTTTACATTAAAAACAAACCCTTTGAAGTTCAATCACTTCTTGGTTCTAAAGATTCATTTAATAGTAACAGCTTTTTTATATATAGTCATAACTAGCATCTTAAGTAGGCCTGAGTCTAAGATTTTCATTTAATGTAGATCTGTTATTTCCTAGCCAAGAAAATCATTCCTACCCATTATTTCCAGTGTTGCATAGGAAATTAACAAATGTGAAGAGGTGTTGAAAAATGTAAGAATATTACTAAATGATTTGGCAGTGATTTTCATTATTAGTATGCTCACGGTAAACAATTTCTACATTTTTCTCCTTTAAAAATTATTCTTACATTTAACTAGTCCAAGTCAAATCAAGAATAGACAATTCATGAATTGGATGGGATGAACAAGAGCCCATCCTTCATGAGGGAACAGTTATATTCACCACTGTGTTTTTTCTGAAGTTGCCATTCTGTCCTAATTAGCAAGTAAGAACCATCTTTTTTTTTCATTTCTTTGTATTCTTTCCCTCAAATTACTTCCTAATTATATTTCTAATTTCATTAAGAAATCACTTATTAACACAAGTAGCTTTACTTGTCAATTGTCCTTGCAAATACTCATATAATTTCCTGTGAACATTTCACCTTTCAGAAAGATCAATCTATCTTTGAGCTTTCATTTTTAGAGTATACAGGGTATACAATGTAAGATAATACTCTATCATGAGTTTTTCCCCTTCTCTGTTTAGACAAATGTCAAGAGAAATCTTCCTAAGCAGAGCTGTGAATCTGCTTCCCGTCAGTACTGACCACCCAATGAAGCATCAACCTTTTCCCAGGCACTCAGGGCCTCTGCAACCTGCCCGTGGTTTTTTTTTCCAGCTTCCTCATGCACTCATCCTCTAAATAAAGTCTATGCTACCAGTTTTCTATTTGGTGGTTTGCTAAACCCTCTACACTGCTGGACTGTTGCACCTCTTCCAGTTTATTACTGTTGGAATATTTCATATCCCCAGGGCCAGGATGCCATGTCAAACCTTTCTTCACACTTTATCTGGTCTCCCCGGCAGAAATGATCTCTCCTCTGCACCAGGAGAATTATTGTTCACACAAGTACACACTGGCTTGCAAGAACATTGTGTGTGAGTGAGTTTTCCACCTCTTATTTGAGGGCAAGGTATGTTTCTTATGTAACTGGTTATTTCTCACTGCATCCACAACTACGAAAGTAATGTACACTGTTTAAATAGCTCTTACGTGAGCATAAGATCTTATGTGACTCCAGACCTCTTTAACTTCCTGAGTCATTGGTTCTCAGAGCCCCTGTAAATGGTGTCATTTCTTTATCTGTGGACTACCATATTTAATTCTTTATAATTTTATCAAATAACTTGATCCCATTAACTCTTAACCCTAATAATCCTCGCCTTTCTTATGTAAAATCAATAATTTCTTAATCTTCATCGTTTTCATTCTGCCCTGACATGGCTTAAACAATGGTTTATTTTACAGAAATTCTGTTCTATAAATATTCATTGGTTGAAATAATGAATAACTGAATGTGTTTCTATCAGGTAAACATCTTGCAGAAAAATAGCACATTAAAACAACAAAAAATAAAGAAATAAAATCTGACCTGATCTTTCTGTGAAATCTATTTTCATATTTAATTCTTTATAATTTTATCAAATTCTTGACATGTGATCAACACTAAACATTTCCATTTCTCCCTAGTCAGTCTCACCTTAAGCACCCTAAACACAAGGCCCTCTCCTTTTTCATAACCCAGTGACACTTGATGTGTTATCTTGTTGTTGTTTAGATAATAAATTTTTTTATTATATTTATTGTGGTACTAGCTAATAAAATGAAATAGGTTTCAAGTGTACAACTCTATAATATATTATCTGTATATTACATTGTGTGTTCACCACGCAAGTCAAACCTCCTGTCACCATATATTTGACCACCTTTACCCTTTCATACATCTTCCTTCCCCCCTCTCCCTCAGGTAACCACTATACTATTGTCTGTGTCTATGAGTTTTTGCTTGTTTGTTTGCCTTGTTTGGTTGTTGCTTTCAGTTTTATACTCTACATCTGAGTGAAATCATATCTTTCTCAACTTTTTCCATTTCACTTATTTTGCTTAGCATGATATTTGCACGATCCACCCGTGTTGTAGTAAATGGCATCCAGAGAAAAGCAGGTGTATCCATGCTTTCTGGGTTATCTTTGCTCTTCACCTCTGCTACACTGAAGATCATCTCTGTCTTAAGGGAATTCTTGTCTCCACAGCTTCGTGGACACCAAGTGATCAATTTCTCCTTTGAGCTTTTTACACTGGCCTACATTGTACATAGATTATCTCACCCCTCAGAGCTCTGGTCTTCCTTTCTCGTCTCTTCTACTTTATGTCTTTTTCTTGAGCTCCATTTCTGCATTTCCAAGTGACCAGCCTTCCTACCCACAAAAATTGACTTTCACGTTAATTTTAACATACATAATACTGAAGGGATTCATTAGTGCTATACCCCATTTATCCCTTTGGTAGACTTCAATCAAAAAGCCTGAGAAACATGAAAAATGAAAGCATGGATAAAACATGAGTACAAGTCTTATTTGGAAATATTTCATGTATATCTTTGTATGAATGAACATACATATACCTTCCTTAATCGTAAGGTAAAATGTCTCTAAATTATATCTTAGAAAAATCTTAAGTAAAAATATTAGTGCTCTATCATTTAGAAGTTTCAATATCAGCATCATTATATATGTACATCATCCCCTAATGACAATAAATTATACTTAGAAATTATCAGAGGAAATTTGCACTGTAAAATCTGATTTAAAAGTGTGCTATTACTCTATTATAAAAGTGTAAGACCATAAATAGTAAAATGGTGTACTTGATAAAAATAAATAAGCAAATAAGTTACAATTTTGTCAATAAAATAAATAAGCATTGTCACAATCTGTGAATGATGACTGATTAAGAGATTCCTTATTTTCTGGAAACATTTTGTTTGCACCAAAGCAAAATGCTGTTATTTAAGTAATCTTGTACAAGCTCTGTTTCAATGTATTACAGCTTTTCTTGTTTAATTACACAAATACAAGAAAATACAATGGCTTTTTAAGAGAAAATTAACTGTACCTCTGATAATATTTTATGTAATAAGATTATGGAAATAAAGGGATACCATTTAATAAGTATATATGCTCTGACATTGTCTCAACTCTATTGTATTTGTAACCAAACTGTTCAATGCTCTTAGATAATTTCAGTTTGTACGGGTATTTAAGCAACATGATAGACCCAAAAAGTATATATAATTAGTCTTTGTAATGAATGTTTTTGATGGTCAAAACTATGTCTTTATTAATTGCAGTGTCTGCAGTAAGTAGCATATTGTCTTACATATAACAAGTGCTCAGTAATACGTGAGCTGAATATTAACTTAAAAGAAAGTCCAGAAACTATTCTCCTCTAAGTTTATACAAATAAAAAAGACCAGTTTTTCTGCTTTTTACTTCCATCAGTGAAAAACAACCTTTCAGGAAAAGTGTAGCATTCATCACTTTTGATTTTTTATGTTTATGTGGTTCATTACTTTTTTATTCCAGAAGAAGGAAACTATTTCTAATCTGTTGTGAAAACAGAGTTTTATCATTTTTGAAACTTCAACAACATAAAATATATGTGCATTAATCAATGTGTTATTTTTATAACAATATGTGCAATGCACAGGAAGTCAACTCATTTAAAACAACAGGAGAGAGTAACAACTCAGTTTCAATTCATTAATTTTGATAAATATTCAAAAAATCTTGAATTCTTTAGCTTAAAAAAAGACATCTCTTAGATTTAAGTAAAATAATTATTACCATCATTTTTCATTCACCATTCCCATGTAATACTTTATTTTTACATAAAAGAGACTATCCTAAATTTTATGGACTTATAGCAGTATATTCATAATTTCTTGATTCAATTCTTTTATCAATATCCATAAAACTTACAATTAGGTGACATTAATTCTCAGTAGGAATATGCATATTGAAGAAAAGGCTTAGGGATTCATAAAATAATACAAATAATTTCTGAATACAACATCGGCATTCATTATCTACTGAATGTTGTTTTTGATTACAAGTATAAAATACTAGATTGGAAGTTAGGAAAACTGGATACAATTTCTGTCTTGCTCTGTAACCCTGGGAAAGTCATTCCACTTCTCAAGATCCTTGCCTATTACTTACAAAAAGAAGAGGTTAAATAAAATGACCTCCAAAGACCCCTGTAGTTAAAATTAATAACAATTAATAATAGTACCTAGTACTTACTATGTGCTAAGTCCCAATTATTTAATTCTCATTGCACTCTATGTAATCACTACTATTAGTATCCTCATTTTACATATAAGAAAACTATTTCAGAGAGGTTGAGTAACTTGCTTAAGGTCAGATGGCTTAAAGGTGGCTGTGCTACGAATCAAACCTAGCTGGCATGGATTCATAATCAGTGTTCCAATTGCTACAGTCGATCTACACTTTTCATGAAGAATACTAAATGTTTCTGTTTATGGCGTTCACTGAAAATTTTCTTCTTTACCTCCTTGGTATTTGGGGAAACAGAATATGCTTTAGATTAAATAATACTGTATTTTTACCCCAACTCTATCATTTACCTGCTCTGTGAATTTAAACTAGGTACTTCACACTCAGTGTGTTTCCTCATCTGTGAAATGAGAATACTCACATACCCCACAGAGCTGTTGTTTAAGGATAAAGAATAAAGACGCATATTCTAGCGTAGTTCCTAGCATACAACAAGCATTCAATCATTTTGTTTCCTCCCATTATATTTAAGCTATAGAAGCTGATGCTAACACCTAAAACTTGAAATTAAGACCATAGTAGGCATTTTTAGAATTCACACTCCTACTACCTCACACAAGATTTAAAATGAGACCATTTTAAGTGTGCATAAGTGTTGACAGTCATGTAATGAAATTAAAAAGAGAAAAACCAGCATGTTCCTCAAAGGTATACACAGTACTCTAAAGACTTAAAAGCTGTAGTCCTTGGAAATTCATTCAGCCCAATCTTTATGTTAATGCCAGGGGCATGTAAACATTCATGATTATCTGGTAATGATGCAAGAGTTTGTTAGAATCTCAGTTTTTTGTCCTCAAACTCATACGGTCAACCTTCTACATGAATACTTAGGCAAGTGCATAATTTGTTTTAGTTTTGAAAAATATTTTGGGAATACAGAATTTAAATACACAACATTATAAGGAACAAAATTACTGGGAGAAAATGATAATTATTATCTTGCCCAGTTTTATTATTTCAATTAATCTCCAAAATCATTCCCTCCACCCACCTTACAGTTCTGTTTTAATTATAGATGTTAAAAAAAAAAAAAGTAAGGAAAGATCTTTCGGCACACATCTTCCTTTAAATTTGTGAGTGACAAAGGCTTAAACAAATATGTAAGAATACGGGTTGAATAAAAAACAGACAGTAGGATTAATTTTGAGGAAGATTAGGAGATGGATTAAATAGAGTCACTTTTCTTATTAAAATTTTGAATTCAGTTAAGAACAACTTTTCTTTGTCTTTCTATTGAGTTCTAAATACTTTGGTCTGTTACTGAGAAATTATATTAAATATTCCTGCTTTTATAAAATGTGGCTCTCAGAAAGAATCCTTGGAAAGAAGGAAAATCTGTGACCATTTACTTACTTTACTATATAAAATAAGTAGGCAAATCAAGTTTTAAAAGCTCATTTAAAATGTTGTAGAGTATTATTGTATAATTAATTCATTTTATTTTTTATTTTAATTCAATTTAATTAAATTAATTATTTTAAAAATTAAAGTTTATTGGGGTGACAATTATTAGTAAAGTTACATAGATTTCAGGTGTCCAATTCTGTGATACATCATCTATATATGACATTGTGTGTTCACCAGGCAGAGTCAGTTCTCCTTCTATCACCATTTACTGGATCCCCTTTACCCTCATCTACCGCCCTCCTCCCCCCTTATCCTCTGGTAACCACTAAACTATTGTCTGTGTCCATGAGTTTTTGTTTCTTCATTTGTTTGTCTTGTTCTTACATTGTTTTCAGTTTTATATGCCACACATCAGTTAAATCATATGGTTCTCAACTTTTTCTGTGTGACTTATGTCGCTCAGCATAATAATTTCAAGATCCATCCATGTTGTCGCAAATGATACTATTTTGGTATCCTTCGATAGATGATTGGATAAAGAAGTTGTGGTATATATACACAATGGAATACTATTCTGCCATAAGAAAAGATTAAATTAATTCATTTTATTTAATGAAATACAGCTTTACTAGGTAACTTTTATTATGCAATATTCCCATACACCTAAAGATTTATGTAAGATTTTGAAAAGAAAGCAGTGAGTTTGATTCTAAAACTAAAAATGTTGTATAAAGCAAATAAATAATATACTCTAATATAAAAAAATGTAAACATAATTTTTGGAACATACAGCTGATGTTAAAGAATTATCTATGATGTTAAAGAAATGTATATATATATATATATATATATATATATATATATATATATGTATGTATATATAGATGACATTTTAAGATAGTATAGAGTTAAAGCATTCAGACTAAAAGAAACCAGGATTTATAATAAATGAAAATATTATAGGTGTATATGGTTTACCTTGTTATATATTTTTTGAAATTTTCTTAAAGTTAATATTCTCTCTTCACAAACTTTAATTAGTTACAATTGTGTATAAGAGAAGTCACTGCAGATTGTACAAACACAGTTATTTCAAATTTGCCATTAGTATGTAGGAATTTCTCAATGAAAAGAATGCTTGGAAGGAAATTTTAATAATTTACTTAATATTTATGCATGAGAAAATTATAAAGGGAACAGGCTATTCTAAGCATAATTCCACTGCTACTATAGATGAATTATTATAATATAGCAGGTACATCAGCTTCGGTTGAAATAGATTTTTTTCGTTAAAATTATTAAAACATCAAGGTAAGCTCTGGTATTGCAAAAATGTACAAAATTATGACAATTCATGGAATATTTCCAAACTTATAAGCACTCCAATGTTAAAGATGGATACTTTCTAAGGAACACAGATCAGACTGTGCTGTAGAATTCAAGAAAGTCAAAGCCCTAATGGATTGACATGTGCCTTAAATCTTTCTTTTTGTGGTTTCCATACTTCAAAGTTCCAGGCACTATGGTGAGTGATTAAAGATGTCAAAGATTTCCTGTTATCAATGATTCAAACTGGTCACGGTGCTTATGGGAGTAGATTCAATTTATTAAGCTATTTATTCAGATCAAAATCAGTAATTAGCTATGTTTTCTTTTTGTTGAAATGCAGTCCTTCTTTTCAGGAATTTTGACTATTTTTCTGATATAAGACAAAGCTGTATATAAATTAAAGATAGAAAAACACACACCTCTTATTGCTAGAGAGTAAGTGAAGCATCACTATCTTTTAAGCGAAGAACACATTTAGCAACTCTTCATGTTTATAGGACTGCCAAAAATAAACCTTTGAATTTTCATAAACTCTCACAAAGCTCAGAACGACAGCTATGCAAAGTTAGACAGGGATGCCTTGAAGAGTATATAAACAGCTTTGCTTCATTGGGGAAATCCTGAGTGGTAATTTTGGAAATGGTGGTCAGTCAAGTAGAAATCACTTAAAGCCTTCTATTCGGTGGTTCCAAAATACAGGCGTGTAAAAGCTCTGAGTTCCCTGAGCCTACTACAGACTGGTCGGTCAGTGGTACGTAGGAAGGTGTCTTAGAGGTCATGTAGCCCAGGCTTCAGGCAGTTCAGAAAGCTCCCTGAAAAAAAGAATGCACAATGCAATACATAGATGCTGTATTACAGAAAGGTACACTTGAAACCTATATGATTTTACTAACCAATGTCACTCCAATAAATTAAAAAATAGATGCTCAGACTCTCTGTTTCTGCATTTCCAGGAGGCATGAGACAGGGAGGTGGAACTTACAGTCTGGCTGCCCAAAGCCTGCTAATCCAGGGAGTCCTGTTCCCATAGGGCTTTTACTGAGAACTAAACTGTACCACATCATGTGCGACAGATGTAAAGAAACATTATCGACACAGAAGGTACAGTCACTATTAGCTTCAGATCTGAGAACTTTGAGCAGATGTGGTAAAGAATACAACTAAAATGTTTAGATTCAAGGAAATTCAACTTAGGGAATCCTGTTTACTATTATGAACTCTCCCAAGAGGGATCACAGTAGCTGAGTTTTAAATGTTTGAAAAAGTTCTAGAACTGGGAGCAGAGTCTCTCCCATTGCATAATAATGCCAATGAAGCAATTTTGTTAAACTCTTCAAATATGCCAGGATTAGTACTTAGTATGCTGAGCACTTTTACATACATTAATTTATTTCATCCTCTTATCCACTCTCTGAGGTAGGTTCTATTAATATCTCCACTTTAAAGTTGAGGAAATAAATACTCTGAGACTTGAAGTGTGCTCCAAGAAAAAAGAACTGCAAAAATACCAGGAGGGAGGAAGTAGAAAAGGGTAAAGGGGGTCAAATCTATGGTGATGGAAGGAGGACTGACTGGGTGGTGAACACTCAATGTGATATATAGATGACGCTTTATGGAAATGTACATCTGAAACCTATATAATTTTGCCAATGTTACCCCAATACATTTAATAAAAATTAAAAGAAAAAATACCAGGAGGAGAAGAGATGGGAAAATTAAGGAAAACTCACTAAAGTGTGAGAATTTTCTTTGTTATCTGTGGACTTTTAACCATCAGATTTATGGGTTTCCTTTACTTTCTAGCAGTGTTTGGAGTATACATTTAAAATAGGATCTACATTTACAGAAACAAGCTATTGCTGCTGGAAAGAACACAGAATTCGCAGTTAAAACAATGGAGAGACATTATCGCATTGGTCAGATTTGAGTCAGTGGCTTAATCAAACAGCAATCCAAAGCTATGGCTGTCACAAAATGTGTTTGTCCCTTCCACGATTTTTTTTGTTTTTCCCGAACAGAATATGAATAGATATATACAAAACAATTATCAGATATATAAACATCTTAAGACATGGTATCAACAGGGTTAAACTTCTCATTTTAAAAGATGCTCTATTAACATACTTGAGAGATTAATATTTTCAGACTCTTACAAACAATATGTTGAGTCCTTACATTTGATCATGCCTCTATAGAAATGTATAAATAGATGTCCTTTTTAAAATTAAATTATAGAAGATGACATTGCAGAGGGTGTCCTAAGAAATTGTCAAAAATAATAAAACCTTTACATATAATGTATATAGGATACATCTTGCTTAAAGGATGTAATTTTGTATTGTCTGTTGTACTTAGACAATAGTATTCGTAGGAGTTGGATAATAATAACAAGTAAAATGGGTTATTTGAGCATAGTTTTAATTCATGAAGCAGAAATATGTACAGTATCTAGGGATGTAATATCTTATGTGCATTATAGAGTCAGTTAGAACTTAAACCAATCATTATATTTGAATGATTTGCTGTTGAGTTCTTATTCCAGAATTGCTAATGAATAACCTGCTGTGTTACAAATCTCTCAGCCCTCACTGTAATCTACATCAGCAAGCACAGCTAATAAGAAGAGTGGAAGTGCATCTATCTTCAGCAAGTCATTATCACTGCAGAGTTTACTATTTGCAATTTAAACACGAAGGGAGAAAAAAACAGAAAACAATTTTGAAATGAAAAGCAAATAAAACACCCAAAATGTTTCTTATTCACAGCATCAATTAATTTTTGTGAAAGGAAAGTTGATCAAAGAACCTTCTCATCTTTCAAAGCCTTAAAAGAAAGAAATAAAAAAATGTGACCCTTAAAAGAAAAAAAGGAAAAGAAAAACAAGCACTATTTAAGATTAAGTGATATTATCTTTAACACCAATTTGGGTAAACACTCTGTAAATATAGAAAAAGCTGACTATAACACTGGTATTGACAGAAAGAAAACAAAAAACAACAGGGCCGGCCCGGTGGCTCAGGCGGTTGGAGCTCCGTGCTCCTAGCTCCTAACTCCAAAGGCTGCCAGTTCGATTCCCACATGGGCCAGTGGGCTCTCAACCACAAGGTTGCGGGTTCAACTCCCGCAAGGGATGGTGGGCTGCGCCCGTGCAACTATCAACGACAACAAGACCTGGAGCTGAGCTGTGCCCTCCACAACTAAGATTGAAAGGACAACAACTTGAAGCTGAATGGCATCCTCCACAACTAAGATTGAAAGGACAACAACTTCACTTGGAAAAAAAAATCCTTGAAGTACACACTGTTCCCCAATAAAGTCCTGCTCCCCTTCCCCAATAAAATCTTTAAAAAAAAGAAAAAAGAAAAACAACAACAGATAAAACAATCAGAGAAGACCTTATTTCTACAGTGAAATAAACAGACAATGCAATGCTGTGTTTAAGAAAACCATGTTATAACCCACAGAATGACTGGATGAAGGGCTAAGTGCATGGCATATCACTGGGATTTTGCCATGGGATCCTACTCCATCAAAAAGATTACTCTTTAAGTCAATGAATAATACTCATGCCCTAGGTCCAAAATTAAGGAAAGAAGAGTCTAACAAATTCCAATTTTGCCTGCCAGCCAGAAAAGAAGTTCCCAGTTTTAAACGTACAACTCTATCTATAACCCTCAACTTTAAACCTAGAGAAGATTACAGTGAGTATTAGAAACAATGCCTGAGGTCATTTCACTCATTTTGTAGATTCTTTCAGTATTGAAAACCTGACAGTCAGTCTTGTTTAATTGCTCAAACAGTACAGAATAGCCAAGAGCTGTAATTTCTTCAGATTAATAAAGAATAACCTAAAGGACTTGAGAGTCAAAACACAAGTAAAAAAAGAGTCAAACGCCAAAACTATATTTCACTAGGCTTGTTGACAATGCATCCTGGGAGACATGACTTTTTCTTCAAAGTGACACCATGCAAGTTTCGCTCACTGAACCTGGAATCTTACGCTGGGCACACAGGAGAGTTATCTGCCAGCTCAGAAAGAGCATTAAATCCTGGCAGCAATTATGCTGACCCTCAGAGAGTTGTTTGTCTATCAAGTAAACTATTTGCTCTATCAGAAAATAAAAATAAAGATATAAAAATAAATGCCATCACTTTAATAGTCTTTCTTACAAGTGCCCCTGTTTTATTTTTCACTTTAGTTTAAAAAGTCTAAGTTAAGTAATCACCCAGCTTTTTGGTTAATTGTTAGAAAAGTTAAATGCAAAAACTAAGAGAAACTGGAAAGGACCTATGGAAGTCAAGTCATGTCCTTCTGTCTCTGTTCAAAATGGACATACGTGATCTGTTTCTGCTTAAATGATCTTTAGAAAATGGGATCCTATCACATCCCACAGCCTAAACTGAGATGTAAGTACATGTCCCAACCGTTGCCATTTACTAGCTTAGAAATATGGAATAAGTCATCTAACCTCTCTGGATTTTATTTTTTTAACCTGTAAAAATAAATCTGACTACGTGCAAGAAAATGCTTGCAAAACATAAAATTTATGAAAATAAAGTTATTAATCTAGATCTTTTACCTATTAAATACCTATATATTTCAAATTGAGTCCATTTTATTTTGTTCAAAACCTTGATTTGCATGACAATAGGTCAGCCTTGAAAGTATGTGTGGCATTTGAAATTAATGGATGCATATTTAAAAGATATATTCTTAATCGGAGCCACGAGGAGGCCCCCACATGAAACAAAAGCTTTATTTATAAGAACATCTTTCTGCCACTGTCATTTTAACTTTTTCTTTCTCTCCTCTGACCTAATACTCTTACACACACACACACACACACACACACACACACACAAAGTAAAACCCAGCACATTGTGCATTTGATTAAACAAGGAATTGCCTAATGTTAATGCAATCACAAACAAGTGGATTTTTTTCTGATTTTTATTTTAATCCAAATCAACTCCAGGCTTTCAGCATTAGTTTTAGCTTTATAATAATTTCTGAATGTTGACTGGTTTTTCCAAGGCACCCTAATTTGTGTTGGGTAATTAAAAGGTCTATACTCTGGGGAGCAAGAGTGCTATGTTTCTAAAATTAGGTAGATGAAATATATTAAGTAGTTTGCAGATAGAAGTTACGAAGTATTGAATCAAAGTCTCACTAGGATCAGTCAGTCAGAATAGGGAAAAGGAACCCAGTCACAGTAAGTAACGCCATCCAGGAAACCTCTTTGTCCCCAAGGACCTGAAGGCCTCCTCATCCACCCAGACAGCGGGGAAGTAATTGTGATGGGGAAGGCTCCCACTATAGCACCCCTCCCCCGGGAGGTACTTGAAGGCCTCGCCTGGGGAAATCCCTTTTACTTGCTCAGGCAACAGCAGTTAAGAACCAAGGAGAACTCCAGTGGCACTAGATAAACTCAGCAGATCATAAGAACACTGTAAAGACTCTGAAATTAAAGTGCCATTGAAACTGCTGCAGACAGAAGTAGGTTACAATGCATGTGAAAGACCTAAAAAGGGTAACTTCCAGATAAAATAAAAGATTGAAAGAGGATCTAGAATCTGCTAACATATTAGGCAAACCATCAAGAATACAACTGGAAATGATTCATCATACCCAGAGCCAAGAAAATCTCAAATGAGAAAAGATAATCAATTGATGTCAACATTGAGATGAATCAGTTGTTCAAATTGCCCGATAAGGATTGTAAAGCAGTCATACAAATGCTTACAGAATAAATTACAAATTCTCTTGATACATATGAAAATATATAAAATATCAGCAAGAAGTTTTTCAAAAGAACCAAATGGAAAGTACAGAACTGAAAACACAGTCATAGAACTAAAAATTTCCCTAGGTGGGCTCATTAGTGGAGTAGCAATAAGAGCAGATAAAATTAGGGTACTTGAGGACAGAACAATAGAATTCATCAAATTTGAACAACAGAGAGAAAATAAATTTGGGGGTGGTGGAGGGGCAATAGCCTCTGGGACTTCTGGTCAAAAACAACAAAGGATCCAATATTCGTATCATTAGACTCCCAGAAGGAGAATACAGAGCGAGACTGAATAAGTATTTTTTTTTTAAAAAAAAATAATGGCTAAAAACTCTCCAAATTTGATGAAAGACAAAAAAAAAAAAAAGCCTACAAATCCAAGAAGCTGATTGAATCTAAAATTAGGTAAATCCAAAGAAATCCATACTAAGAGACCAGAATTAAACTTTTTAAATTAAAGACAAAGAAAAACCCCTGAAAAATAACACATTACTGATAGGGGAGGTCCAATTCAAATAGCTGGATTTCTTACTCGAAACCATGGAAACCGAAAAGAAGTGCTAAAAGAAAAAAAATTATCAATCACAAATTTTATATCTGATGAAGCCATCTTTCAGGAAATTAAAACATTCTCAGAAGAAGGAAAATTAGAAGAATTTATTATTGGCTGACCTACTCTTAAATATTGCCTTAAGGAGTTTCTTCAAACAGAAAGGGAATAATAAAAGAAAGAAGCCTAGACCATCAGAAAAGAAAAAGACAAAATGCGTAGAAATATAATACACTGTCCTTTTTATCATGCGCATATAATACACTGTCCTTTTTATCATGAGTTTATAAATATGATTATTAAAATAAAAAATTACAATATCTGACTCTAATTATGACATTTAAAAGTGGAGCCAGTAAAAGGACCTGAATGAAAATCAAGTTTCCACACTTCATTAAAGATGGTGAATGTTGATACAAGTAAATTGTTACTAGTCACATATGTATATAGTAATACACAGAGAATCCCCTCTGAAAACTATACAAAGAGATCAATGCAAAAACACTATAAATAAATTGGAATATTAAAAATGTTCAAGTAGCCACGGAAAGGTAAAAAACAAGAAACAGAAGAATGAGTACCAGAAAAACAAATAGAAAACAAGTAATAAAATGTGAGTTAAGTGCTAAAATATCAATAATTATGTGGACTATAAATTTAATAATCAAAGACAAAGATTAGCAGAGTGGATAAACACATACAAACCAACTATATGTTTCTTACAAGAAACACTTCAAAATCAACAACATAGGTAGCTGAAAGTAAAAGGGTGGAAAAAGAAATACTGTGAAACATTAGTTTAAAAAGGCAGGAATGGCTTCTTAATATGTGATAAAGTAGATGTCAGAGAAAAAAAGTTACTATAGATAAAATGGGCTATTAGGTAATAATAAAAGGGTTATCGGCCAAGAAGACATAATGACCATAAATATGGATGTACCAACCAACAGAACCTCAAAATATATGGAAAAATCATAGAGTTGAAAGGAGAAATAGACAAGTCCATAACCATAATTCCCTAATTATACTCTCATCTCAGCAACCAACAGACCTACTGACAGAAAATCAAGAATATAAAGGATACAACAGATGTGAACAACACAATAAATAGGATCTAGTGTGTGTGTGTGTGTGTGTGCATATATACATATATATGATCTAATTACACACTAGATCCAGTTGGTTCATTGCATTGTTCACATCTGTTATATAAATATAGTTAGTATATGACACACACACAGAGAGAGAGAGAGAGAGAGAGAGAGAATACTCCATCCTATAAACTTCAGAAAAGTTTAAAAGAATTTAAATCATACAGAGTATGTTCTTTGAAAATAATATAATCAAACTAGAAATCAATTACAGAAAGACAAAGGAAAGTCTCTAAATATGTGGAAATTAAACAACACATTTCTAAATATTCCATGGATCAGTTAGGAAGTTTCAAACAAAATAAAAGAATACATAGAAATTAATGAGAATGAAACACAACATATCAAAATGTGTGGGATGCACCTAATGCTATGCAGACAGGGAAATTTATAGCACCAAATTTAGAAATGAGGAAAAGTCTCAAATCAATAACAAAATTTCTAGAAAAAGAAGAGCAAAATAACCCCAAAGAAGCAGAATAAAGTAAATAATAAAGATAAGAGAAATCAATGAACTTGAAATAGGAAATAGGAAAAGAATAGAGAAAAATCAATAAAACACATAAGTGTCCTTGAAGAAAAATCAGTAAAATTGATAGACCTCTTATAAGACAAAAAATACAGAGAATATCACTACAGATAGTCTAGGCATTAAACAGATAGTAAGGGAATGCATTTTTATGATTATAAATTCAACAGTTTAAAATAAATGGACCAATTCTTCAGAAACTATAAACTACCAAATTCAATCAAGATGAAATAGACTGTTTTAAATAAGCTGGTAATCAAAAAAGGAATTGAATTAAAGATCTGAAAACTTTTTAAAAGAAATCTTCAGGCTAAGATTGTTCCACTTGAGATTTCCATTAAACATTTAAAGAATTCACACCAATTCTCTTTTTAGAAAACAGAATCTCTTCCAGAAAATTGAAGAGCAGGGAATACTTTCAAATTTATTTTATGAGGCTAATAATACCAAAACCAGACAAAAAAGAAATCTGCAGAGCACAGACCATTATCTTTCATGGACTTAGGTGCAAAAGTTCTTAACAAAATATTAACAAATTGAATCCAACAATCTGATCTAAAAAGACAAATACACTATGACCAAATGGAATTTATTGCATGTATGCAAGATTAATTCTACATTAAAAAATCAATAGATGTAATATACCATAAGAGCAAGCTAAAAAAGAAAATAATATGATCATACTAATGGATGTAGAAAAAGTTTTTCAAAAAACCCATTACTTAGTCATAATAAAAACTCTCAACAGGTTAGGAATAGAGAATTATCTTGATAGAACACATCTACATAAACCAAAAGCTGGCATCATAGTTAAGAATGAAAGACTGAATGTTCCCCCACTAAGATTAAGAATAAGTCAATGATGTCTATTCTTGCCCCTTTTATTAAATATAGTACTAGAAGTTTTAGCTATTGTAATAAGGCAAGAAAAAAAGAAACAAATGCCATGTAGATTAGATAGGAAGAAATAAAACTGTTTCAACTAACAAGTGACATATTGTCTAAGTAGAAAATCCCAACCAATGTACAAAAACTGTAAGAACTACTGAGTTCTGCAAAGTTCCAGGATACAAGATCAACATGCAAAAATCAATCACAGTTCTATATACTAACAATAAACATACAGAAACTAACATTAAAAACAATACAATTTTCAATTACTTCAAATAAAATGAAATTCTTAAGTATACACATAAAATCATATACAGGATATGCTTAATAAAAATTCCAAAATGCTGATGAAAGAAATGTTAAAAAGACAAATAGAGACTCACACTCTATTTTTGAATTGTAAAACAACATCGTAAAAATATCTATTCCAAATTCTGATCAAAATTTTTACCAAAACCTGAGCAAAGTTTTTGTAGACATAGACAAGCTAATTTTAAAATTTATATGGAAAAGCACAGGCCCTAGAATGGCTAAATCAATCTTGACAAAGAAAAGGGAGAATAATCAGTATACTCAATATTAAAGGTACTATATAGTTATAGTAGTCAAGACAGTGCATTGGTGAAGGAGTAGATAAATGAACCAAAACAGTGAACCTAGAAATAGACCTGCACAAATGGATATGCTCAACTGATTTTTTACAATGGTGCAAATGTAAATCAATGGTGGAGAATAACCTTTTAACAAATGGTGCTGATGCAATTGGAGAACTTTAGGCATAAACAAATAAATATTAATGTAAAATTTATTCAAAAATTAACTCAGAATGGATCAAGAGTGTAAATAAAAAATATAAGAGGAAAAAAATTTACTACAATGAGCTATCACCTTGCACCTGTTAGAAAGGCTATCATCAAAAAGACAAGAGATAATAATTGCTGGTAAGGATGTAGTGAAAAGGGAACCTCTGTGCACAGTTGGTAGAATATAAATTGGTACAGACATTATGGAAAACAGTATGGAAGTTCCTCAAAAAATTAAAAATAGAACTATCATATGGTCTAGCAATCCCACTTCTGCATATATATCCGAAGGAAACAAAACCACTATCTTGAAGAGATATCTGCTCCATGTTCATTGCAGTGTTATATACAAGAGCTAAGACATGAAAACCACCTGTCAGTGTACAGATAAATAGATGAAGAAAATACACACACACACACACGCAGCAATATTATTCAGCCATAAAAAAAGGCAATCCTGCCATTTGTGACAACATGAATGAAACTTGAGGGAATCATGCTTAGTGAAATAAGTCAGTCAAAGAAAGACAAATACTGTATGATCTCACTAATATGTAGAATTTAAAAACAAAAATAAAAAATTTAAAAAGTTAAACTCATAGAAATAGAGAGTAGAAAAGTGGTTGCCAGGGGCTGAGGGTGGTTGAAATAGAGAGGGGTATGATTAAGGTATAAACTTTCAGTTATAATATGAATAAGGTCTGATGATCTGACATATAGCATGGTGAGTATAGTTGACAACACTGTGTTGTATAATTGAAATTGCTAAGAAACAAATGCTATCATCAAAGAAAGAAAATAAATATGTGAGGTGATGGATGTGTTGATTAACTCACAATATAATGAAATCATCACCTTGTAAACTTTAAATATCTCACGATTTTATTTGTCATTATACCTCAATACAGATGGAAAACAATAAGATTTGAGAAAAGCTTAATGCATGTGCATTGAGCATAATTTCAGTCTGTAAGACGAAATGAAGTGTAAAATTTAGAATCTCGTTGGAAAGATATTTTGGGGTAAGGCTGCTAAGCTGTACACTCAGAGAGTAAACCTGGCTCTACCAACTAATTCCTAACCAGGCAGCCAGGTAATGTGTTTGTAGCTGGTGGTGTTCTCACTGCAGAACCAGCACTGCCTTTGGAAGAACATCCTTCCTACTGTGTAAGTATAGTTAGAAAACCTAAAATAAGACCAAAAGGAATGAGCGTACGAAGATTATCACAGGGAAACAGTGTTATTGTTTAGTTTATCCCTCATGAGCTTTAATAAAAAAGCCCAAATATATATGAGTATGACACTTTATTCATAACAGTATATTTTTATTCACATTAGCTCATCTGACTTTCATGATAATTTTGTAAAGAAAGCTTGACAGGTTTAATTTATTCCTAGTGCATGGTTTGATAACTCAGATGGGCTTGAATAATGGCAGAAAAACAATAAGTATAGGAATTCATGATATATAGTGTGAGGCCAGTCTGAATAATTGAGAGGTTTCAGTTATAAAGTTATAGAAACAGTTAAGGAAATAGGCTTGAATTATAAGTATTTAAAAGATTTAAAAGATTTAAAATAAATATCATTATTTTCAAATTATTCCAAGACTGCTTGCAAGCAATGGACCTATTGGATATGTGCCTTATATGACCGGAGAAAATTGATGAACAACAATCATATTAATGGTTTAAATTATTTTGTTAAAATTATTCTCTTATATAGTCTATTATCAGATTACCTGGGAAATTTTTTTTACTGTTGATCCAAAGTATACTTTTGGCATAATTCTCACACATTTTAAATTAGCAAGCTCTAGGTGAATGAATTTTAACTGCATATTAATATAATACATATAATATATGTACTATCTGTACTATATATAAAATATAATGCATATATATAATCAACAACAAAAAAGCAGCAAATAATTATTCACCATTTCTTACTGGGTATTTGCTCTGGGAAATGCAAAAATTACTGAGTACCCATTATTCTGTTTGCTGTCTAGGAGGGAAGAATAGCACATGAAAGAAAGATTATGAGAAGTGAAATAGAGTACTATAGGGATTTAGGGAGAGAAGCTTTTTCCAAATATAGAAAAGAAACTTTTTTTAAAGTTTTATGTATTATGTTTCATCCTCATAAAAATTATGCTTCTTAATAACTGAAAACTGCACGTGTATAAAGTCAGGTATATTAGGCCTGGTCTGCGAAATAGAAGTTATGTTCATCCTTCAAAGCAAAATTATAAGTGAAGTCCACTCCACTATTAAGTCACAACAGGCATGTCATGCTACCAAAGTGAAGAAAAATGTATATGATTTAGCTCCACAATAGTAAACATGAAAAATTGTAGCACAACTAGTCTCCAGCTTCAAACTCCACAGCCATCTTGTGAAATGATGGCCTCACAAGGAATTCTAATGGCAAGAGATTTAGACTCATTTTTAAAAGCGTTTTCAGCTTGGGGACAAGATTCATTGCCATCCATTACCAAATAGCATCACTATCAAAATCAATAATGGTACCTCTGAACACTATTAAAATATTGACAATGAAGCCAAGTTCTTACATTTCAGCAAGTGAAGCAAATGAAAAATAAATTAAAAAAAAAGAATGCCAACACGGCTGCATCACGATGAGGTGAAGAACGTAATCAAGCACAAGATGGGCAGCCAAAAAGCTTCAAGGGCAAACAAAAGTATAATTTGAACCAATGCAACATTGACATCAATTGGTTCAGAACATCAGCAGCCGACAAGTATCACTGGAGGGGACAATTAGTGACAGTGACTTGATTTTGGAAAAATGAGTGTCTTCAACAAAAATAGGACATAACAGATACAACAACAAAAATCTCCAGGCGTCATAGCTTTAATCATTCTCATCAAAATAATAGTGCACGTGGGTCAGATATAGGCCATTTTTAGACTTTCTCGTCCTGATGGGGAATATCACTAGGTGATAATCTTAATGAATGCACAAGGTTCTAATGTATGTCACAAAACACAGTTCATTAAGCTGAACAGCGAGTGAGTCAGAGTAGAGATGTTTTTACAGATAATTAAGAAATCTTCATTAAACAGATGGAGAAGACAGATGCTGCTCTTTCTCAGTCCTCAAATTTTGGGGGTCAAGCCATTCCATGATTTCTGTCTTAGTCAGATGTGATGTAAAGATAGAAAAGGCTTTTGATTTAGTGGGTGTTACTCATGGTATTATGAAAGCTAAGTGAGTAACTAAAGTTTGATATAATTATCTGAAGATATGATGCAACAACAGTAGGAAAAGATCATTTGGGAATGCATGTAAACCGAACTTTTAATAATAGCAAAGACATATAACACTGTAGCAGTCATGTGTCTAAGTGTTTCCTATTTAATCCTCTTAAAACTTCTATGAGATAGAATGGAACCATTTTTCAGATCAGGATGCTGAGATACTGGGGGGGATAAGTGACTTGCCCAAAGTCATACAACTAGTACGGGGCTATACTGTTTTGGTATTAAGAGCTCATTTTTGACACAGGAACAAATTTAAGGGATATCCTATTTCATTGTCTCACAAGGATTGCATTGAAACGGAAGGATAATTTCATGTACATTTATAAGGCTACACAGGAAAGGCTGTCAAGAAGATAACACACTGATCTTAATTTTTCTACCTATTCTCTAAGCATTCAATTAATATTTCCTTCAAACTGGAGGGACTTCAAGGATTTTATGTGTTTGATCACAATGTGTATTATTCATGCGGTTAACAAATCATTTCGATAAATATTTACTGACTTTACTATCTATAAAGTACGAACACTTGAGGGAATATAGAAAGGAATACTAATATATAATCTGTTTTTAAATTTGAGAACAAAAGCTAACCGTACTGGCAATTAACTCCTTCAGCCACCAACCACTTATGCCTCAATTTACAAGGACAATGCTTTCAGTTACATTGGACACTTGCATATGTTACAAAAGAAAGTATTCTGAACACAAGTTAGGTATGATGAAACGAGTGTGACATGTGCACTGACTTCATAGCTTTGAACAATGCCTGGCTGAGACGTGCTATACACCCTCTGGTGCTGTGGTTGTTTCAGCAGGCTCCTCCATGCAGCACAGGGAGGTCTCAGCTACTACTGCCTGCTCGTCCCGAACACCCCCACAGTGCTGCATGATTCCAGCGGGTTTTTTCATTCTTTCCCTTTCTCAAAGAACTTCTTGCTATCCCTGTGTCACTGAAGTCCTTCACAATTTTCCCTCTTGGCACTCTCCCTCCCGCCCTTTATTTTCTCTTGTGCTACCCTTCTGCTCTCTAACAATGATGCTGAGCATTTTGCTTTTTATAGTCATCGCTAGCTGAAAGAATATTCTTTCCGGTCAGCAAAAAGAGAAGCCACCGTGCAGAAGTGCTACACTTGCTCGTGTCCATTAATTCTTGAATTAAATAATGTGCATCATCTCCAAGATTGTTGCCCCACTGGACAGTGGAGGGTAGAGAAGTGTTACCACTATCATTCCAGTGATTTGAAATAACAGCTGAATTTAAAGTCTAGTTCTGATTTTCCATTATCACTATTTTGGGTTTGCACTTAACATTGACTTGAATTTTTTCTCTTATTTAATCTGTTTCAAATCCATTACCATTCATCTGAATTGCCTTATTGTCTCTAAGTAAGAATATATATAAGTAAGAAGTTGCCTCAGGAAAGGTAGACAAGGAACACAGAATTCAGAAACTCGATTCAAGAAGGAGGCTGCTATTGACTTCAGAAAATGGTGCTTTCAAGTTTTTTATAAGTAACTATTCACATACCATTAGGGGACTACTAATCTCAAATGATGGGTGTAAACTTTAGTGTAAGTTTTTAAGTAATTATTTTTTAGTACATTATATTTTTGACGATAATGATGTATTCTCTCTCCCTCTCTATTCTTTTTTTAATAAAAGTTCATAGTTCAGACTATGCCACCCAACACAATTAAATCAGTGATGTCCTAAACAGTTAAAATTGTTCTGTGAATTTCAAATTACCAGTTTGGTCCAATGTCTCAAGTCTGAGGACTCAAGTCCATTTATTAGAACCGAAATCAATGCTGCTCATCTGAGTTGATGCTAAAACTGGTTAAACAGTAATTTCCCTACAATTAATGTACACGTCTCCACTACCCCTTCTTTTGTTTTGTTTTGTTTTGTTTTGTTTTGTTTTGTTTTGTTTACCACCTGGATGTAAGATAGCCATTCTTTCTCCTTTGTGATCTTTCTTTTCTACCTCAACATCTGTTGTTCTTATTTTTCTAAAGGGAAATTTATAACATCCTCATTTTACAATGAATTCCAGGTCCTACTTACCACTTCCTTGAGAACACAGCTCATATGCTATAGACTTTGCTATATAATAAAAGGTTTGCTTATGTTTAGACTATGTACACTCTCTGTTTAATACATAGAGACACTTCCCAGTTCTTTCATAGTTAAGTATTGTCCTGCAAGAACAAAAGGAATCAGGGAAGATAGTTCAGAACTTTGATTTTCCTCTTTGCAGTATTTATTTTTTTATATTATTTTTTGGTGGTAAGACTACAGAACATAAGAAACACCCTCTTAAAATTTTAAGTGTACAATAATACAGTGTTGGTCTCTAATGCTGGCAGATTGGACACTCAGTAGTGCTGGTAGCCAGGCCAGTTGTGGTACGCAGAAGTTCATATCACTTATCCCGTAGATAACCTCCATCCCTGCCAACAGGATAGATTTGTTTATGAGTTCATTGCAAATCAACAGGAATGACCAGGTAAAGAAGCTTACTGGTATCCAAAGACCAGGTCTCTTACCCACATGATTATTAAAATCCTCCACTTGTATGAAAACAAAAACAAAAACACCCACAAAACTGTTAGAACTAATAAACAAATTCAGTAAAGTTTCAGGATACAAAATCAATACACAGAAATCATTTGCATTTCTACACGCTAACAATAAATTGTCAGAAAGACAAATCAAGAAAACAATCCCACTTATAATTGTATTAAAATGTATGAAATGATTAAAATTAATTTAAGGAGGTGAAAGAGCTGTACACTGAAAATTATGAGATATTGATAAAAAATTGAAGAAGATACAAATAAACGGAAAGATATTCCATGCTCATGGCTTGGAAGAATTAATATTGTTAAAATGTCCATATTACCCAAATCAATCTACAGATTCAATGCAATCCCTTATCAAAATTCCAATGGCATTTTCTAGAAATAGAAAAACAATCCTAATATTTGCATGGAACCACGGGACTCTGAATAGCCAAAACAATCTTGAGACAGAAGAACAAAGTTGGAGGCACCACATTTCTTATTTCAAATTACATTAAATGCTATAGCAATTAAAAGAGTATGATATTAGCATAAAAAAGCATAGATAGATGGAACAAAACAGAGAGCCCAGAAGTAAAACCATGCATGTATAGTCAACTAATTTATGACAAAGGAGCCAAGAATATACAATGGGGACAGGATAGTCACTTCAATAAATGGTGCTGGGAAAATTGGACAGTCACACACAAAAATCACAAAAGTGGACCCCTATCTTATACCATACAAAAAATCAACTAAAAATGGATTAAAGGCTTAAATTTAAGACCTGAAACTGTAAAACTCCTAAAAGAAAATACAGAGGGTAAGCTGCTTACATGGGTCTTGGCAATGACTTTTGAATTTCACACTAAAAGCTCAGACAACAAAAGCAAAAATAAACAAGTGGAACTACATCATACTGAAAAGCCTCTGCACAGCAAATCTGTGCAACAAAATGAAAAAGGCAACATATAGAAAGGCATGAAAATGTTTGCAAACCATATATCTGATAAGGGGTTAATATCCAAAATATATAAAGAACCCATATAACTCAATAGTAAACAAACAAGAAAACCAACTATAAAGTGGGCAGAGAAATTGAATGAACATTTTTCAAAAGAAGACATACAAATGGCCAGCAACTACATGAAAAGGTGCTCAACCTCCTTAATCATCCAGGAAATGCAAATCAAAATCACAATGCGATATCACCTCAGACCTATTAAAATGGCTGTCATCAAAATGACAACAAAGAATAAGTGCCAGTGAGGATGTGGGGAAATGGGAACCCTGTGCACTGCTGGTGGGATTGCAAGATGGTGCAGCTTCTATGCCATATTTATTAATGGGAGCTGCATAGTGACCCATAGAGATCAGCAAATAATTAATGACACTGTTGTAAATATCTGTAATAAACCAGATTTGAGATTAGGCAGCGGTAGGTTTGAGTTGGATCTTCTTATTAAAATTCGATAAATGTTTTTGGCTTCTCTTTCCTCCTTTGTAAAATGAGGATAGTGGTGAAGATTAAATGAGATAATAAGTGGGACAGTTTTGACAAAGTACTAAGTGTTCAATACAAGTTTATTAACAAAACTACATAGATATAGCCTCCTTCTTTAATTTACATTTCCCTTGTAAATTTGTTATTACATTGTAAAGGTGTTATTAATAATCTTAGTTGTAACAAACCAGTAAGGAAGTATTTTTTTATCTATTAAAACAGAAAACAAAATTTTCATAATACTTGTCTGATCTCCTCCCTCCTATTTTTTTCTACTTTAAAAGTACAGATAGAATGTTCCATCACAGCAGGTTGATGCTCATCCTGATATTGCTGGGGAATAGGGATACACAGTATTTCTTCCAGTCTATTCTCTGTGACAATCTAACAGCTTTTGGCAAGCTGAGGAAGAAATAATTCCCAATCTGTCCCTAAATCTTGAATCTAAATCTTACCTTTTTTACACTCAACCATAAATTATTTATCCAGACAGATATCTCACTGTCTCTCACATTCATTTTTATGATGAATGCTTTACTTTAAAAAAAAGGCAGACGTTTCTTTGAATTATAATCTAGTGGGAATTCTATTATAGCTCAAGTTCCTATAGAGAAGAATGGAAATCAAAGCAGGTTTTTGGCAGAAGAATATTTTTCTCCTTATTCTCCCCAGGAAATATGTCATGATGAATTTTCCCTATTTAATTCTCATTATTCGAATCTCATGATATAATTTGTACCATAATATTCCGGGGACGTGTTGTCAGACATAGAGCAACTACATGGGGTTGTGCATACATGACCTGGAGCCGAATGACCTGGGACTTGAATCACAGCTCCACCTCTTACCAACTGGGCGACCTGGAACAACTTATTTAATATGTCTGTGCCTCTGTTTCCCATCTGCATAAGGGCAATTATAACTGCCTATCCAAATGGTTTGTGAAGGATTAAATGAATTAAACACTAAACCTTGACCTTCTCTCTTCACAATTATAAATCTTTGAGGGATATATCTCCGTTTCTTAAAAATAACTTTAAAAAGGTACCACACATGTCAAGAAATCTGAAAAAAAAAAACCCACTCTCATTTGTTATCCCTCTTGAGCAACAACAGTGATATAAAATTATTTTTAAATTGTTTTCAAAAGATCTGATATTTTTAAAGACCAGAGGATTAAAATATGAAATTAAAAATATTTGGTTTGCTACACGTATTTTAAGGCAGCTATTTAAAAACAAAAGTGAACATACAACTTGGTAAGGCCAGGACTGTTGGTAGTCATTCCTTTTTGTCTCATGAAAATGCTTCATAAATCCAGTGTTCTCCATCCTGATCTGTGAAGTGCCTGTGAAAGTGTTTGGCTAATTGTTTCCCAAGAAGGAATGTTCGTGATGCTTCATCTTACTCTCTGAATTTATGTTGCATAGTATGTAATTATAGACTGTCTCATCTGTATTATTTGAACATAGATATGTACCATAGGTATGGCTAATAACAAACATTCACAAAAATATTTTAGAAGAGTTCAATAGTAATATCAAAATATAATTATACAGGTATGAAACTGGATTTTAAAATACCCAGTCATGTGGCTGAAGGCAAAAGCATTCTTCTTGGATACATGGTCCACAAATTCTCTTAATACATTTTTGTGACTCAATCCTTTCCTTCCATAGTTATCTCTGAGAATGACAGAGTATTTTTAAAACTACATATAATATAGCCCATCATGGAAATAACTATACATATTGCTTAAAACATATATAATTTCTAACACACAAAGCAAAACATGGTGAATTGTGATGCCTCTAATTCATTCATTTTCTAATTTCATTTAAATATTTACATTCCAAAACAGAAAAATCAAAGATTACGTTTATTCATATTATAGTCTTATTAACTTATATTGCTCATATTAAACAATGCACCATGGTCAAGAATGCAAAGACAGTTTAATGTTAGGAAATCTATTAATAGCAAAATTCAGTGCCAATAAGTCAAAACAGATGCCAAAATAATCATCTGATTAGCACAGGAGAAACACACAGATGCTTCCTTAACATGATACAGCAAACCAAAAGTTGACATCATTTTAAATGATGAAACACTACAAAGATTCCCATTAATGATAGAAATAAGGCAACAGTAACATTTTGGGTAATTCAGACTGCAATAAAATTTGAAAAATGCATGAAGTTATAATTACATTAAAGGAAGAGATAACTGTATATTAGTATGTAAGTTATAACAAACTAATTCCAAAGAGTAGTGAAAGAATGGAGCATTTATTTAATGGTTTGTGGGCAAACATTTAACAGTTCAAGAGAAAAAGCCAAATGCATCCTCCTAAAATTATATATAAATTCCAAATATTTTAAAGAGTAAATGCTCAAAACAAAACAACAAAACTCACTAAGAGAAAACCGCAGGTGAATACTTATGCAATCTCATGTTGAGAAAATCATTTCTATAAAATATAAAAGAAATGAATCATACTAGAAAATTTTGATAAGTATGACCATACAAAATTTATGGTTACGAGGTTGAATCGAACAGTTGGCCAGAAAATGCAAAAACTTAAATGCTTCTGAGAAGCACTTTTAAAAGCAAGTCTATTTTAACATCACAGTTTTTAAGTTTTTGTTTGTTTATTTTTTAAATTCCCTCAAAAAGGATGTACTTTTGTAAAAGTAACACAAAGTGACATATTGGACCAAACAACAATAACTGTTGGGTTATTTGCCATAAAATATACTCTCTCCATTAATTTGCTTTAAAGATCTTAGCAATTTGTTACAAAATAGCTTAAGCATGAGAATTTAGTAAAAATTTCCAGGGTATTAACAACTAATAGCACATTATTTTTTTCTGGATAGCTGTTAAACTACACTCATTAAATTGAATCCAAAATGTCTTCAAAGCTTTAATGAACATGAAATGAAACTTTTAGGATACTTTATCCTCTTATAACAGGTAGAATTTAAAAAATTTTATCTGTATTGAATATGGAAATTATAAAGTTAAAGGAATACATTGAACATTTTCATATAGATGGGAATCTAGTTTTTCACAAATAGCTAAATAGTATACTATTTCACAGATAATTTCCTATTAGATTGTGACTATGTATCTTCTTTCAAGGATAGTTCTATTAAACTAACTGGTAATTAGCAATGAAAAAACTGTCCAAGAAAGCACGCAAATAAATGGGTGTTTCAAAAAACTAGCAACACTTTTATTTATTTACGATTTTCTTTATAGCACTATAGTCATAAGCATGTTTAAAGGAACTTTAAAAAGATCTAAGCATACTACAATTTTTGCAGTAGAACAAAAGATAGTGTGTACATAAAGTCATAAAGTGTAATAAATGGAATGCAGCAATGGACTAGAAGGCAGTAAGGTCTCTATTGTAGTTATAATGCTCAAGGCTGTAAAAATGTAAGGCTGTAATAATAAAAAAAGACTGGAGGTGCTTAACTTAGAGTACTATTTAACACTAGTAAATTCGGATTATACTCCTTCAGGATCTGGAATGGAATAATGTTTGAGTATCATAAAAATGCTTTAAGACAAGGTGACTGAATTTCAGCCAACGCTTGAGTTTAAAAATATTTTTCTTTCACACTTTTATTATAGAATTAGTGAAGGTGGAAAACCTACTCTATTTCATTAACAATATCTGTAATTCTGAAGATTAAAAAAATACTCTCTCATTACACATTTAGCAGAAGCCTCTACTTTCCTTACCTATTTTTGACCTTATTAAAGTACTTTATTATATGTCACAAGATGATATCATTTTCTGAAACAGGGAGATTATGAGTCCATGAAAATTACTTTCACTGTATTTTAAAGCTACGAGGAAGAAATAAACAAGTATTTTCAAAGTAGAAAAAAATATAACCTTACTATGTCTGTTATCTCACCAACTCTGAGATCTCAAAAGCCATAGCAACACCATTAATAATAATCATATAAGTGGTGTAAATTCTAAAACTGATTAGTAAAATATTTGTACATAGTTAGGTCAAAATTGGCCAGAATACCTAAAAGATATTACATACAAATGCATCTAAGAAACTAATGTTGAAATGCTCTCTGTGCATTTATACCCACAATTATTATAATGGTTAAAAACATATTCCAGTTGGATTCAAAATTTTGAAATGAAATATCAGTTTTAAGAATCTTATACAAAAGTTCAGAGTACCAAATTGTGTACCTTGGGATTTAAAGAAAAAGACAGTTTGGTTGTGATTGACAGCAGATCCAAAGCAACATCAGTCATTGTGATGAGTTTGGGGGGGAAAAAAAAAGTGTTTTTACTTATTTACTCTTTTAAAGTAACAGATGGGGCTAATACTTTAAATCAGCCAAAATGCTTTTTTTTACTTTTTAAATTAGCTTCAGGTACAAAACAATATATTTAGACATTATACGCCTCATGTAGTGAGTGATAACCTCCCCCAAGTCTACTACCCCTCTGACATACATAGCTATTACAATACCATTGACTATATTCCCTATGCTGTATTTTACATGTCATGAATATACATACATATATATATACATATATATATACATATATATACACACACACACACATATATATATATATATATATGCACATACATATATATTACATATGAGTATATATTTTAATTACGGTTGACATTCAATATTACTTTATACTAGTTTCAGGTGTGCAGCGCAGTGGTTAGGCATTTATATAATCTATGAAGTGATCCCCCAATAAGCCCAGTACCCATCTGACACCCTACATAATATTTACATTACTGATTATGTTCCCCATACTGCATTTCACATACCTGTGACTATTTTGTGACTACCAATTCGTGCTTCCTAATCCCTTCACCTTCTCCACCATCCCCCAACCGCCTCCCATCTAGCAACCATTAGTTTTTTCTCTGTATCTCTGAGTCTATTTCTGTTTTTTTTGCTCGCTTATTCTGTTCTTAGATTTCACATAAAAGTGAGATCATAAGGCATTTGTCTTTCTCAGTCTAACTTATTTCATTTAGCATAATACCCTCTATGTTCTTGTTGTTGTAAATGATAAAATTTCATTCTTTTTTATTAAATCAGCCAAAATGATTGAACAGCTAAGCCATAGTTATTCTAAGGTGTTGTAGTACCATATTCAGCCTTGATACTTTTTCATTAATTTCCTCATGTAATTAAGTTTATGGAATCATTTGAGAGAACAATTTCACTCCACTGTCTGGCAAATTCCTTTCCAGAAATTTTGACAGTATGTAAAATTAGAGGTAAGCACTTTTATTAAAAAATATATTAAGCAGTTTAATACCTTTCCTAGGTAGGCTACATGGTCACTTCTGCCACCACTGGTTAGGTGTCCAACTTTTAACCCCTTCCATCATATCCCTGTATTACAACTTGTTATCCTATTTTTTAACTCTGGTAGATTAACACTGCTCTGAAAGTACAATTATTTACTATCAATGGTTTGCATGAACAAACTATTGTTTTCAAATAAAACAAATTCTTCTGAAACTGTTATGGCTCCTCTTCCTATTTTGGAGATTTTGGTCTGTATTGCCTGGTATTCTACATGAGTTCTTTCCTGTATTCTCTTTTTTATTGTAGTCATTGTATGTGCTAAATTTAACTACTGGCTTTAAATAATTTAATTTCAAATTTAGAATTTTTCCTTCAGTATCTACCTCTAAGAATGTATAAAATTGGTCATGGGTATAGAAGACTATAGTCTAATTTTTCCATAAGTTTAGATACTTCCCCTTTCTTCCCTATTTGCTTCTTCTTTTTGTCTCCTTTTCTTTAAATATGAAATGTGATGGCAATTTTAATACATTTTTCAGAAAACAAACCACACCAATAATCATATCAGTCCAATATTTTTATTGTTTTGAAATATCTGATTTAAACGTTTGAACAGTTTTATATGATTCATTTATAATAAGAAATCATTTAATCTGTTATAAAAATCATATTTTTGATAATAACTAATGATGATAACATTTGGCCAAACTAATAATACTCCCACTCACTTGATGATATAGGTAAAAGACACAATTTGAAATTAGGCTATTAGGATTAGGCAATTAGAATTTGAATCCAGCCCGATTTTATTTCTAGATTCAGACCATAATCACAGCTTTTCCTTTGATTTGGGTGCAATTTTCTTCTATTAAGATAATCCATTTTTCTTACTGCAACATTCAGTTGGCTGACATGTGCTGGCAAGCCTTCTAAACTCTGACCTTATAGTTGATGAATATACAAACTATCTATTGAGTGAAATGAAATTTATTATAAGCTAAGCTTATTCACTTTTGGTTCAAACTATAGTAACAACTCAGTTAAGAATAATGCACAAGTATTATCCATCAATAAAGACATAAAAGAGAATTCAATGTATGTCAATACCTACAAAATTGCAAACTGATTTTATTGTCATCTAACAATGACATCTATGAAACATGATGCTACTTCTGTCAAGTTATTCTTAGTCAGTTGACACTTGGGCATTGAAGGGTTAACTCATCTTCAAAGAACATAATATTAAAATAATGGTAAATAAAATATATAAATGATCAGGATGATCATTTTTATTTCCTAATAAGAAAAATATTTAGACTGGGTCTTCCTCACCCTTTGACTTCACAATGAATCTTACAGAAAGGCACACAGTTTCATCGGCTACAAGGTCATGTAGTGCACAGTCTAATTCCAGTTTTATGAGAAAGGCAAATAAAAAAATAATAATAAAGTTTACATCAGAGTCTTAACCAAGAAAGTAATTTCTGGTATATGTCTTAAAATCAAACCAAATTCAACCTATGAGCCACATATTGAGTCATTAAAAAAAATAATTTATTGTCTTGGCCCAAAGCAAGGTACAAATATAAAGTAATAATAATTTCAAGAGAGAATTGAAGCAATAGTAGCATGATTATAATAAGTATGTAATTTTCCAATCATTGAGTATAGTTTGGAAGAGGTAAAACTTTCTTAAAATTTTAAATTCTAGGATACTTATTAGAAATTAAGACATTACTTTAGAGTGTCACTGTATCAAAGGACTAAAACAGGTTGCTGTTTTTTTAAATACTTAACTTTAAGATTTCTTAAAATGTTGTGAAATAATTATATTGACTAATCAAGGGCCTTATGTATTAATAGATGAAATGCATATCTCCTATCCACATGTCATTAGCCAATCAATTACAATATTTAATATTTTATTTTCAATATTGACTGATATAAAGAATCATTTTAAATTTGTTTTATTTCATAAGCTCTCTGGTCAGCATGCCATAGAAGAAATTAGTGATAAATACCCCAAAATTGCAGTAGAATAACTGAATTTCAACTTTCCTAGTAAATAAACACAAGTTTCTGAGATATCAACTGAAAATGAAATTCACTTGAAAGAAAGAAAACATCAATATATCAGTGTGCTGCTATTATATTGTATCATATTGCCTTTTTGGTGCTTGCTTTTCACATCTTATCTCTATTAACTGTTTGGTAGCAAATGACTCATCACAAAGGATGTCTTAAATAATGCATTAGTCTATTTTTAAAACTACATGTGTCTGAAATTCTTTCTTCTTTTCTAATCATTTTGAGAAAAAAATATAAATTTCTTCCACATTTTAAGACATTTATTTCCAGCCAACCTGGAAATATTTCACTGTATTTGGCTTAAAATTTGCAATGGATTCTGTGAGAATGAAAACAAGCCTACTGTGTATAATGGGGAGAATATAGTAGGTAAGAATAAATGAGGAGATTTCCATATTGCCACAAATTGTCTTGGACTAACATTCGCATTCATAAATCTGGTGCAACAAGACTCCTAAACATATATGATTGACTAGAATAATCAGAAACTGAAGGCACAATTCAATTATGGATGAAAAGTGCTGGGCAGAACAATATTTTCAGGTACAGTGTTCTTTTCATCAAAGATGGGAAAACTCAGCATGACTCATTCCAAGTACAGTCTTTTTTTTTTTTTTTAGTCTTTTCCATATAGAAAGTTTTAGAATTTTGTAGATAAAGTGGTATAAACCATTCAATGGAAAAATCTATGTCTTGGTTGAATCAAACACTAAAGCAAATTAAATAACCATGGGAATCATAGCAGTAATCCTAGTTTACTTAGAAGTCAGGTATCAATCACAGTCACAAATAAAATCAAGAAGTTTTATTTTCTGTATGAGACAAAGAAGGGGTGGGTATATAAAATGTTGTCCAGAAAAGGCAGAGTAGGGGATTTGGGGAGGAGCTGGAGAAATTGTCTTTCTGTAACTAAGGTATGTGGCCATAGCCAAATCAGAGCACCATCTGTAAAGATTCTGATTTTAGAGTAGAGTTCAGAGAAATAACCCCCTTCGTTTCCCTCAAAGCATGAGTTTCATAAACTCAAATGATACCGTTTCCCCGAAAATAAGACCTGGCCGGACAACCAGCTCTGATGAGTCTTTTGGAGCAAAAATTAATATAAGACCTGGTATTATATTATATATTATATTACATTACATTACATTACATTACATTACATTACATTACATTACATTACATTACATTACATTATATTATATTATACCCGGTCTTATATTACAGTAAAATAAGACCGGGTCTTATATTAATTTTTGCTCCAAAGGATGCATTAGAGCTGATTGTCCAGCTAAGTCTTATTTTCGTGGAAACGTAATTCATTCCAAGGAAGGAAGCCTTGATAAAGGAGAATAAAATCTTGGAAACATCAACATTTAGCCTAAGAGATGTGTTTCTGGAAGGATGGCTGCCTCTAACATCTTAAACTGGCAGAGAAAAAACACTACAAATACCGTGTGGTGGCCACCTTCTCTTCTGAGTCCCTAGCTCTCAGGTGTGCAGGGACTCCTGGCCTAGGACAAGCATCCCGAGTCACAGTCCCCTAAATCTGTCTAACATCCTACTGTGAGGGAAGCATAAAACTCAATGTAGGAAATGTTGCTGCAGAAATTATAATGTATTAATACTCTGTGAAATTTTTTCAGGGCTCCTGTTTGTCCCTGCCAGTTCTTTACACAAAAAATTAGGAGACCTGAGAGTAGCCAGGAGTTGAGACGTCAGAGTTGCCTTCCTGAATTAATTAATTAATTAATTAATTAATTAAGATATAAGAATAGAGCATAAAGGCCTCAGATAAATTGGGAAAAGGACGCCAATAAGGCTCTTTTCTGTACTTAGAGGAAACAGGGATATCTGACTTAGAGAAATAATCCATAAATTTTGCAAATATAGGTTACATAATAGAATAAATAATTTTGTGACTTACACAGAATTATACAGTAATCCAAAACAAACTAAAGAGAGAATAAAAAGACATATAGAGAATGTATTCTGGCTTTAGACTTCATCGTTACTATTGGCTTGCTGTAAAATTTTTGGAAAAACAACAACAGTTTAAATAAATTGAAGAAAAGCACTCTAAAAGAAATTAGTTTTACTCAATTTTCATTAAGTTCTATGTTTTAAACAGACCTTACCAGGGCCTGATTCCAACTTGATGAATTCAAGAACTATCCTTTTCCCCCTACCATTTACCAAGGCAGAAATGAGGGCTGCCCTGAGTATTTCTCCCAGGATGAGCTGAAAGGGCACCATCAATAAAGAGGATGGGTGACAGAGAAAATAATGGATTTAACACACATGTATTTTGCTAGAATTGGACGACAATCTTCTTCCTTCTACTTTCACAAATCACAACAGAGACATAATACAAACTAAAGTAGAGAAGAGATTTGCATTCATCAAAAATCAATACTCCAGACTTTTTCCCCCTCCTTCACTAATATCAATTTGCAGTATTTGCTTAGCTGGGAAAAAACTTGATCATAATCTTTAAATTACTACAGAGTGTGTCAGAAGTTGAAATCTGTCGTATTAAATCAGAGCAAAGGTGTATTCACCCATTTTGCTGATATATTATAAAGACTTAAATAGAGAACCAGGTAATAATAGGCTCCAGTAACATCTAAGAACTTTGCATGGTGCAAGATGTGTAATAAAATGGTAATTATTAAATATAGCACCCAATGTTTAAGAAAGAAAAAGAGATTCTTATACAGATTTTTTTTTTTTAATTAGCTTTCTCATGCCTCTCCTTTTCATGCAGTGATTCTTAGGGTAAAACAAAACCAATTCCTAATATTTGGAAAAATTAGAATTTGATAATGTTTTAATTATCCTTGGATATGGCTATACTAGGACAGTAAACTAATGCCATCAATATTTTTTAATGAGAAATTCTAATATAGCTGGAAATAAAGCCAGAAGAGATCATTCTCATTCTTATGTACCTATACTAAACATAATTACATTAATTTTAGTATACTAACATTTGGAAGTAAATTTCTTGCTACATGTCAAAGTTTGCTTACATGATTTGGAAATCTCACAGGTATTGTTTGTTTACTTTTAATTACATTCCTAGTTTACTTCCTAAGAGAAATTTAATGCCACATTGTTATTTGAGCAACCGAACTCCCCTCCTCTAGTAAGTTGAATGTTGAACAGTATTTTGCCTGGCCACATTTTACTGTTTTGGTGACAAAAATATAATCAGCTCCTGCTTCCTCAGGACAATCCAAATGGCAGGGATAACTTTTCGGCTCCACTTCTCTTGAGCCTGAGAGAAACAGAGCCATGCTTGGTTGTCTATAGAGCTACAAGGGAGCCATAGCCTTCTGAGGGGATCTTTTCTGTTCCCAGCTTGAAGGTCTAACGATTATCAAGTTGGAGCCTTCCTACTCACCACCCCTACTGTGTATATCCAGCCTGCACGTGTGAGGCTGCCAGGGTCACTGGTATACAAGGATGCTTTTGTAAGACTTGGAGGCACGAGCTTGTCCTCTAGTCCAGTGTGAAGAGGGGTGGAAGATAGCAGGGCTCTTCACCTGGTTTCTTACAGACTCCCAGGAGTTAGACTAGAGATTCTTAAGCTTGACTCTATTATATCCAACTCAGGTGAGCTCTCCTGGGCATATGACCTAACAACGTCAGGCCCAGTACTCAGATCCTTTGTGATCTATGTGAATAATCTTGACGGGGGAAAGAGCCTATCCTGACTCCATGCGCTTGATTATCTGATGTGCTGGTATCCCTGCAAATGACATATGTAGCTGTAAATAAAAGTGAATAAATAGGCAATAATTATCCCTATTAGTCCCCTGACTTGCTGATTTCTGTTTATTTCCATTTCTGGGTTGTCATTTCCAGGTACGATGGCCTTGCATACTATAAAACTGGTAACCTGTTATTTCTGACAATTTCACACAAACTGGATATGCCATGAATCAAATTCTGTTCCAAGATATAGCTCCAGTTCAGAGAGCAAATGGTTTAATTATAAAGTGGGTATTTCAAATAGTGGACTAGACAGTCTCATACATACAGCCAGCCCCATGCCGTGCCTCATTTCTTTATTCTACAAACAGTAATCATGCTCATCTTATTGAAATAGAACTGCTTAAAATGGCTGTATTTGTTTTTAATATTAGAGAATTATCACTATACACTTTCAAAGCAAGTCTTTTTCAATTCTCATTGGTTTTGTTTTTCTAGAACAGAAGCAAACTAAATTTTTAAGGTGACCAATAAAAGTTAAAACATTAAACTTCTTCCATCCTATAAAGACAAGTAATTTGAAGAACATATAGTATTAAAAAATATATGTGTTCTCCACAATTTATACCTTTAGTTTTTAGCAATTCAATTTTCTAAATAAGACAGTAATGTGGAATGCTGACTAAAAAATCAGGCACACCTATAGTACTTTAAGGGGCATAGATATTATGTGCTTTTTAGATTTGATAATATTTACTTGAAACAAATGCCACTACAATCAGTTGGTCCAAGTTCTCTGAGTAGATTATAAAAATCAGCCCCAAATTTAAAGATAAAAGAGTTTGAGCCAATTAGATAAGGCTATTTTTTTCTTAGAAATAAATGTAAAAATGAGGTATATATGGATATTGTCTTGATAAAAGGAAAATAAAAATTGCTATTAAACAGAAAACCATGTAATTAAACAATGAACAGAAAATAGTAATTGTGTGAAATAATATAATCAAAGGAAGTGTAAAATTATGGCAGAAAATTTGATAATGGTTATGAAAATGTGTGGAATGATGGTTTTCAGAAAGCTCATGATTGGTATCTGACAACAGGCAATGACAAAACAGGCATCATCATCCCACAATGTGACACAACAATACAGGAGCAAATTCTGATGACGGTGCCCTGTGATTTGACTTCTCCATTCCCCAGAGAGCTCAGCACTGGAGCTGTACAAAGTACAATTACATTGCTCCTGTGTTTGGAGTGTCATCTCCCATTCCCATCTCTACATATTGAAGTTCTGCAATTCTATCAGGGTTCCATTTAATTTAATCACTTTTATTAAGATCATTCTGATATAAACATTCTGTTACTTCCAACTTCTGGACATACAGACACAAAACCTCAATATAAAAGCAGGTCGGGGCAGACGGGTGGCTCAGTTGGTTAGAGCGTGGGCTCTGGGCAACGGGGCTGCCGGTTCAATTCCCACATGGGCCAGTGAGCTGTGCCCTCTGCAACTAGAATGAAGTCAATGAGCGGCAGCTCAGCTCCCGGGTGGCCAGATGGCTCAGTGGGTTGGAGCGCGGGCTCTCAACCACAAGGTTGCCGGTTTGACTCTAGTAAGGGTTGTGGGCTGCACTCCCTGCAACTAACAACGGTAAGTGGACCTGGAGCTGAGCTGCGCCCTCCACAACTAAGATTGAAAGGACAACAACTTGACTTGGAAAAGTCCCGGAAGTACACACTGTTCCCCAATAAAGTCCTGTTCCTCTTCCCCAATAAAATCTTAAAAAAAAAAAAAAAAAAAGCAGGTGTGTTATTCTACATCACTTGAAGTTAGATCCTATTTGTTTCACGCAAATAAGTTCATTTTTCTCACTCCTTTCTTCATATACTTTAGTGCAGCTATGCAGATTTCTCAATGAAAGGAGAATGCTGAATGAATTCATACATGAATGAACAAAGGAAATTGTCTAAATATAGACTAGAGCACTAATCGATGCATATCATGCTAGGAAACCCTGCCCAGAGAGGCATCTCCCCATTTTTTCCCCATTAGAATTACTTATATGTAGTTGTCTTTATTCTATGAGACCTGGGGTTCTCTAGAGTATATACAGACTTGAATCATTCATCCCTATTATCCCATCATTTGGCACAACTGGTATAATAATAAACAGCTAATTTTCACCAAAAAAATCAGTTTCCTTTCCTTCCTGGGCATACAACTAGATTACATTGCACCAGGATCCCTTACATTAGGTGTAGCCATATGACTTGTCCCCAGTAATAAAATGTGTGTCACTTCCAGGCTGTGCTCTTAGGAAGTGTCTGCCATTTCCTGATCTTTTTTCTTCTACCAGATGGATACAATAAGTGCGCCTCCAGAGTGGCAGAGCAGAGCGGGGACTGGAGGGAGACCAGTCCCTGAATCGTGTGGGGGAGAACAGCCTGTTGACCACAAACATATTCCTGACTAGGGAGATGGGGCTGTGCTTCTGATCTAAAATTAAAGGAGGCACTTGCTCTCAGGTCAAGTTCATTCTTTGAAGGACATTCCTAATATAATTCCGTTATTGAGAAAGATTGCTGCTGAGGAACAAGAGACTCTGTACCATTGCACGGAGCTTCCTATGGCAATATCAGATCTAATTTGAAATTGGTAATTAATCTGAATTATGTCAATTAATATCCTATGAGTTTAGAGAGCATGTGTTACTCTAATTACCACTAGATATGAAGAAAACTAAGCTCTCTAAGACATGGAATTCAATATTTGTGAGCAAACCATGGAAAAAAAGAGTGGTTATTTGAGGGCCTAGTGGAAATTACTTTTAAAAGGCTTCTTCTTTTTTTTTTTTTTTCTCAAGGAGGGCACAGCTCACAGTGGCCCATGCAGGGATGGAGCGGGCAACCTTGGTGCTACCAACCCCATTCTCTAACCAGCTGAGCTAACTGGCCACCCCAAAAGGCTTATTATTCAATGGAAATATTCACAGGATTCAAATACATTATGCTTTTTTAAACTGACAGCATTGACATGGAAGAAATAGACACATTCCACATGTACTACATGAAACACCTTGACGGTTAATATCTTCAAATGCATTTAAAAAATAAAAACTATGATGTGAGAACTTTAAAAGAGACATAAATTACAATATGAATTAAAATGATTTCTTTATACCCCTACTAACAATGTAAATAAAATTTGTTTCTTATTTTTCTAATAAGGTTTTCCTTTGCTTTTTTATTACAACAGTAAAATAATGGGTACGTTTTATTATACAGGGTGCCAAAAGAATGTATACACATTTTAAGAGATGGTTAATGTTGTTCAAGCAGCAGTTCGCCGTAATCAGAAGTGTTTGGATGCTGATATTAACCACTTTGAGCACCTCTTGTAATTGCAGATGTCAAACGTGACTTGTATTCATCTTTTTTTATCAGTATATATTGAGAATTACATTTTTTTCCTTTCTTAAAATGTATATACATTTTTTTGGCACCCTCTGTATTTGAAAATGAGAGATAAATTGATCCACATGGTTCACTTTTTAGGAATCATCCATTATTTATATTTCCTGCCTGTTTTATTTTACTGTCTGTACATATAAATAAATGGGTTATGCATATGTATGTGTGTGTTTGTATATATTAAAAATAAAACTGGCATCAGATAATTAACATAGATTTTATTGTTTTTACAAGAACACTTTTTTCATGTCATTAAATGATCTTTAAAATTACTTTTAATAGTTGCTCAAAGTTTTCTGTTTGAATGTACCACTATTTAACTTGTCCCTGTTGTTAAAATTTATGTTGCTATTAGCTTTTTTACTGCAATATTTTTATGCCAATCTTTATGTACATTTATGACAATTTCCATAAATAGGCTTCCTAGATTTGAGATTATTGGGTTTAAAAATGTGAATATATTTAACCTGATATACCCCCTTGAGCTGGGCTGGGGCATCTCTGCATAGGTCCCACCATACTTCAGCATTTGGCACTAATGTGTCTTACTCTTTATTAATATGATAGATAATAATGATCTCACACACTTGCATTTATTAGAAATACTTTGCTTAACTAATTTGAAACAAAAAATTATTTCAGCTTTTATAATTTGTTTCTTCATGCCTTTCACTCATCCTCCCCCACTTTTGCCCTGTTGGGATATATATTTTTTTATGATTAAAAATACTTAACATATATTAAGTTTATTAGCTTTCAAGCTATCACATATATTGCAAACATCTTATTTCAGGATGTCATTTATGGTAGTTTATCATATAAAGTAGTTTCAAATTTTTAGATAATCAGATTTATTTGAACTCCCCCGCCCCAATATCGTCCTTTGTTTTTATGCTTTGAATATCCTTCCCTATCGCAAGATAAAATAATTATTGTTGCAAATTTTTGTCCATGTGCTTTTAAATTTTGTTTTGTCTTCCTTACCTTTTTAACACATATACTTTGGTGTAAGAAATTGTCACTTAACTATACTATGTGAGACCCTAGTCTCCTGTATTGTCCAAACTTACCTGCTTTGTGATAGCGTCATGGTGACCAGCACAACATGATCAATAATCAGACATGACAGTGAAATAAGGTCAACAGGTCCCATCTAAATTCAAATATCTCCCATCAAAAATATCTTATTAGAATTCTGACATTGGAACCTAAACAAACAATTTAAAAATAATCATTAGAAACAGAGCTACAAATTTCAGTTTACTGCTTCATTAAGTAAAACAGAAATGACTGCAAGTGTACTTCGAAAGTGAGAATTTAGTTTTTATACCATTGTCTCTTTTCATAGAAGCTTAGTATAGAGCACTGTCCATTACTTATTTGTCCTGTGTCTCATTTTCCTTCTTTTGCCCCTTCAGTTTCTGCCTTAAAGCCCAGACTTCCCTCTTGCATTTCACTGGCTGCAAAGAAGTCTGTAATCTTCTCATATTAGGTGGGCTCCTGATGTTTGTGGGAGGCACGTCCTGAGACAAATCCCCAAATCTGTCAATGTCACTCTAGCCTGCTATTTCCCTGATAAAAAGCAGCTAAGTAAAACTGAACAATGTAAGCTTTGAATAAGTATCCTGTAGTACTGTTTTTCATCAGTGATTAATTCACCCAGTCAGGAAGTTGTATTCCTAAATTTAAACCAATTAATTCCATACCACTAAAATCCTTTCTACTACCAGTGAAATCTCACCCATGGAAAATTTATGTTTACCATCTGCCTTTAAATGGTTGTGAAATTTAAATGTTGGGTTTCTATTAACTCATTTAAATTGTTAATATAGAGGACTGAAGTTATCTGATTCTTTTCCCCTGAACTAATTTTCAAAGAGCTTAGTATTATTAAGGAAATTACAAGTGAAAAAAGAATTGATCTATAGCAAAGTACAGATATAAAGGAGATAAAATTCTTTATGAATATAATTGTTATTGCCTTAGGTCGCATATCAAATTTCTTTATCTAAGAACGTTAAATAAGCCCAGATAGTCTAGGTTCAAAATCTTCCATTTTTCTTAACAGAGCTCAGAAAAATACTTTCCATTTTTCAATTACTAACTTATTCAAAAATCACTGAATTTGGGGACTCCTTCCTCTTGCCTGATTGTAGTATTTCAACTCATGCAGGAAATGCCAGGTCTGGGGCTTATTTCTTAGCAGATGGTAGGTTCAATAGTATAACTGAGGGTTGTAAAGAGCAGCCTTGTGGCTGAGTAAAGATTATGTACAGTTATTACATTACTGGAAACATACACCCTAGACCACAATGTAGCTAGACAGGCAACTGGAATGCTGCTAGAAGAAAGCCTATCCGCAGAGTGTCTCCATGTGTCTTTTGGGTAATAGGTACATTATGCTCTAGTTTAAGAACCCTTAATTCTTTGTTTCCTCTGTGTTCTAATAAGTTACATTTTCACCATGAATGCATTATACAAACTCTTAAATTGCAAGTTGCAGCAAATATTAAGCACTTGCCTAAAAAAGATCTGGGTAAAGATTACGAAATTAAACTGTTTTCCAATTACTATTTATAAGGTCCAGACTGCTATATCTCAGAGTATAGTGCCCATTTAGCCGTAACTATTTATATATCCAAAACCTTTTGCAGAATATTGTAGTCCAATTTTATTGAGTCCAATGAAAAAAATAGGAAAATACATATGAGTTTAGCCAAGGTTGACAGAAAGAGAGAGACAGACAGAGAGAGAGAGAGTTTATGAATTTGAAGAGAGAGTTTATGAATTTGTATTCATGAACCACAATATTCTATCTCAGTACAAGCCTATTTTTCTCTAGTCTCCATTTTTCCCTGCTACTCTTCTCTTCAATAAACAGACATGCCTATTGGGAACAGGAAGAAGGGCTCTCACAAACATGAGATATATTGCAGAACTGTGGAATAACAATATTACCAAAGTGTGGAGTATTACTGAATTAGCTAAATCTTGTCTCAACACAATTGTGTGTATAGATATAAAAAACTTAATAAGGTATACATGCACATTTAATACATGTCTAAATATAAAAATAAATACTTTGGAAGAGGAAAATCAATTACACTTTGAGGTGGAATCATTCCTTAAAAAAAAAAAAAAGTCCATAGTGCTGACTTTGCATTTTATCTTTAGAGTTACAAAAGCTATCTGCAAACGCAAGTAATTTATAGCTCACAGTTAACATATACTCAAAGGGATAAATGTATAAAACAGCAGCATAATAAAATCCTTGTCCTGTGGCTTCACTAGAGAATTCCCTAACACAAACTGAAATGATTGCAATAGTATTCCTTAGCCGATTTTCAGCAACTGTATGTTTCCTTGTGAAGATATACATTATAATTCTTAGTGCTTTAAAATACATTTGTTCTTTGGGCTCCTGTAATTGCACCATTCCAACAAAAATAATTTCCCTAAATGACACACCCTCTTAGTATAGCACACAGTCACTTGTTTTCTTCCAACTGCAGCATACATATGCATGTTCTGCAGGCACAGCTTTCCAAATGCTGAGCGGTGTTATAGAAGCGCCTACGCCCGTTATGGCGGTTATATTCAGTATTGCGGGAAGCGCAGTCATTTGACACCCCAGATCCGGCTGCGGTCATGGAGATACACAGGACCAGTAATGGGTGTATTTGATGCATTTCATCTATTTAAGTCAAATAATCCTAGGTTGACTATCTAATATCATCAAAGTATATTTTTACTATACTTAAGTAGGAATTTTCAAAGATTTTTATATTCATTCTTGATGAACAAGCAAAACAAAAAAGTGTTACGCCCTTTCCAATACAGATGATATTTATACCTGAAAACGCCCCAACAAACAGTGTTGATTTGTGTACAGATATACACGTCGCATGCAATAGTTTCCATTTGAGCATAGGCCATGGTTAATATTAGGTTGGCGCTAAAGTAATTGTGGTTTTTGCAGTTGTTTTTAACCTTTTAAACCACAATGACTTTTGCACCAATCTAATATATACACAATTTCTTAGGTATATTATTTTAATAGCACTTGGCATCACCTACTTAGGGTCATATCAAAACTTACTGAATGAATAATTTGAAGGACATGCTGCTTCTCTATTCTGGTTACACCACTTTTCAGGCATGATACAAGCTATCCTCATTTACCATGTTAACAAGTGAGGATGATGTAAGCTATCCTCACTTAACATATTAACAAAAATGCACATTTATTCTCAGCGGTCACTTTCTAATAAATTATAACTATGTCATATTGCTTGTTTATCTGTTGACTTTTAATTAAATTGGACAAAAAACACATGCCCTCAATCTTTTGTAGTAGTATATGCCAGATTAGCTTTACAGGTAAAAGTCCAAAATTAGATAAAAGCACAAATAATGACATAGAACTCCAAAATTATAAGGGCAATGAATAAATACATGAATTTATATTATATCGGTATTCTGTTATAAGTATGCTGGGATTTTTTTTTTTTTAAAACGAGACCTATGTACAACAGGAAGATAGATATATGTATTATATGTGTTTGCTGATCAATTTGTGTGTCACATATAATGATTAGAAAGTCTCTGAAAGTTAAAGAAATGGCAGAAGGATAAGAAAATAGATTTTCTTAGTACAAAGATGAACACATTGTAAAGTGACTTAGCTAAATTCAATTAAGGTATGCCCCACCTTTACCAAATACCTCTCAAGTAAACAATGGACTTAAATTTTGTAAGGAAGCGTTAGTTAAAGGATAAAATACTGTTTGTGGTTGCAAATATTGTGAATATTAGAACTGGCTATGTTAAACTCTCCTAACACAGGATTCAGTAAAACCCTTATATATTCTAGCTGTCCTAGAACTTTGAATTATGTAGATAGCCTTCTGAGTTCTTTCTAAGCTCTACAGTTCTATGAAAATAACTGTAAAAATATAGTCTTCAAAATCCAAGATTTTGTTTTAATGAAATAACTGACTATTAAATTAGTTGCAATGAAGTAATTGGATTTTAAAAACCAGCTGTAATTTTTATAGAAACCACAGGCTCACAGAGACAGTAGAAATGTGACATCATCTGGTTCAACCCTCCCATTTTTTCATTGAAACCTAAGACTTGGAGACAGAGGCGGGAGGAAGGAGGACAGAAAACATACTTTTTATATCTGCCTATGTTTTTAAAATTATGAAAAAAAATAGGTTACATGATATCTGATTTAATCCTTATCCAGCTCAGTAATATGTGAAATAATATTAGTCTCCATATTTTATAACTGAGGAAATTAAAGCTCAGAGAGGTGAGGTGACTTGTTCAATGCCACACAGCCAGCCAGTGGCAACACTAGAACCAGAATCAAGTTTCCCTCCACTTAGTCCAGTGTTCCTTTATAAACCCAGAATTTCATGCGAAAATGAACTACTACTACTTTCAACTATTTCTTCATTTTAAAGTGTTTTCATGTTTATTGAATTATCATGCTTTATAAATTCCATAACTTTTCAAGGATAATCTTATATACTGAAGAAAATCTAAACGACTTGTTCAAACTTCACTTCCACCAGATACTAACTGTTATGTGACCTTGGGCAAATCATTTATATGCTGTGTGCCTCAGTTTCCTCAGTTTGCTCATTTCTAAGGTAGAGATAAAAAGCAGCACTTATATCATTGGAATTGTTGTGAAGATTAGATGTGATAACGCACATAAAGTGTTTACAACACTGTCTAACAAACACATGAATGCATGCTTACATGTATGCAGTATGCACCTGAAAACTGTACTATTGTTTTTGTTGCTATTCCTGAGTCAAAGTATAATATAAATTAGGGGAAATATTAAACAGTATTTCTCTACTGAAGACTACATTCCAAAGAATAGCTCAAAAGGTTTCTTTTCTTATAGTCATTACTTGTAGTTTTACTGGACACTTCTCTTCACTTGATCTTAGCCAAAAGGCCGAGAAGCAATGCACACTTCTCTTTATGTCAAGTTTATTAATAGTATGTAAAAAGGGAGATTTAAAGCATGTTTTCTTAATATTTAGTAAATTAGTGCATTACCTATTAGTTTTCTGACTATATGAATATTTTCATACATAATTTCAAAAATACCATCAAAATGCAGACACCTTAAAGAAAGCCTTTCTTGCCTTCATTAAAAAAACAAAAACTCAATGTTGAAAAGCTCAATGGTAATCTCTTTAAAATTATTAAAAAATAATTTCTGGATGAAGTATAGCAATACATATTTTAGGTGCAAAAATAACCACCGTCAAAAATTTTATGAACTCTTTCCAGAAAGCACAGTATTCAATTCCAGTTAAATTTTTGTTTCAAATAAACATTTGAAACTAGGCCACATCCTGCTCTGTGCTTGCCAAAAATGAAAATTTCAAAATCTAAATTCATGTTCTACTTCCCAAGCACACACAGAAGTCATCTTAAATTTAATCTAGCCAATTTCAAAATGACTATTAAAGCTTTGAAGGAAAGATATTTTCAAACCATCACATGAGGACAATGTAAGTCTAAGTCAACATTAAGTCTGACGGAGACGGTTATATTATATACAACACGAGCAACTGCATAGACACACTGCATGATATGAAATTCTTCAGATGACAAATGCAGCCTTAAATGCGGAAACCTGCAGCATGTTGGCACCTGCAGAAGCCAAAGGCATTTGGAAGGACCAACAGGAGCATTGAAAACGGCTATCCTGAACTCTTGCACATCCAGGGATGACAACGCTAAAATGTTTACTGAAGGAACTAATTACAGCTACCTGCTTCTCAACCTGTCTGACAGCTGAGTTCTGATCCCAACAGCTGGAAAACTGACCCCTGACAAGGACACCACAACTAGGAGTTTCATTCTCAAGTTTCCTACCGAGGATAGGCAGGTTCTTATTGTACAGCCTTATTCATATCACCATCCACGAACAGAAAACTCTGACCAAGGTCAAAGGTGAAGAAGATCGAGGTCCAATAAGCTTACTCCCTGCCCATGGGCTTTGGTATTAATTTCTGCCTCTGATACTTCCTTCTGAGTTACATGAATACCTTTCTTTGCAGAAACCACATGCCAATTCTGTTTCCATCACACACGTGTGTATATTTCCCAGGAACAATTTCTGGGAGATATTAGCCAAAAAGCCCGACCACCCTTAGACCCAGACAAGAAGAGCCCTTCGTCACTGGTCTTCCTGCCACAACCCTTCCAAGGCCCCAGTGTTTGCAAACGGAAAAGCCCATATTCTTTTATGGAGATCATTCTCTGGGTGCCCAGAACTGCCAAATTCCCTATTTAAATGGCTCTGACATTATGTCCAGGGATCTTCCTTAGATCCATCCTAATTCAAAGGGAAACCTTATAACCCAAATGCATACCCCTGTGCACTGGGAGACCAAAAGGGACATTTCATCAGGGATTAGGGGTATAGCTGGAGACTGGCCTTGCAGGCTGAAGTGACCACAGGTGCACACATATATGAGTTCCCTTGTGCTGGATTGATTCAGGACAGAATGAAAAAAAGAAGAGGCCAGTAGTGGGGAATTAGATCCTGCATAAAAATATAAAGTGACAGAAATGATAAATTTGAACCTGGCCTTCCCAGTCATTCAAAGCTGTATCTGTTAATACAGGAGATGGATCATGTATCATTTAACAGCTTATTGACTAGATTTATAACTTTAAATATTTAGACTTGTATCATGTGGGCATCTATTTGTACTTTTGCTTCAGGCCAAGCAAATGTTAGGGGTTAGCTTGAAAAAAGCCGATGGAATTTACCTACTTAAAATGTTATCATTCATAAAGTACAGCAGGGAACCTTGTTCTTGCTCTCTCCGTGTCCAAATTTAACTTTTTCTCTCAAGATTTTAAGTGCATAAGGAAGAACAGAGTGTTCAGACATCATTGGCCAAATTCCATAGCTTAAAAATTCAGAAAAATATAACAATCCTTCTTAACACTTATTACTAGATGCTTTGCCTTTGGAAACAAAAGTTCAAGCACTGCCCCAACTGCTGGTTTCTCTATGGTTCACTGCACAATTTCCTCTATTTCCCAAGAGTTGTACTGTGGTTCTTTGTTACATTGCAAAGCAATCATCATGGTACCTACACCTTTAAGTCAATGGAAGCTCTGAACTGAAATGAGTTCCATGGGACCTAAAGCAAATTAAAAAACAGATTCAATATCAGGAGTAATTTTAGATACTGAACTTTTTAAGTTCCATCTAAATCATTTGAGCAAACTGGGTCAAAGAAAATATCCTTGATAATTGACTGATCTAATATTTTTGAGAACCCAAAATATCCTTAGTGTTGACAAGAGACACATCACATTACCCTCTAGGGGGCTCCACTCCGGAGCAAGAATGACCTTGTAATCACAGTGCAAAGAAATGGAGTCCTTCACAATTTATCACAAAATGAGAATAATTTAAATTACCAAATAATGTTATTTAAGGGTAAGAGATTATTTTTCCCCACCTGTGCATTTGAATATATGAAATCACCTGAATGAATAATTAAAGTTTCTAACAATTGAGGAACGTTGAAATTTCCTGTGTAAATTTTATCCAAGAAAATATTTAAAGGAAGTCTTCTGTATTGATAATGCTATTTACTTTATAATTGAAATGCATAAATCATATATCAATGGGCTTAAATAAAGGCAAGATACAAGTAAGTAGGAGAGCACGAATAGACAGTAACATGTTAGAGTTAACAAGATACTGCAGGCATGATGATAAGGGATCTGAAAAACACTTCAAATGACTTCAAGTAGTTGAAGGTTTATAAAGTGGGAAAGGTGCGAGTTTTAAAATGATTTCAATCCAAATAAGCAGGTGTAATCAGAGGGTGGCAAGGTATAAGAATGCAGTTCTTCCTTAACTACATTTTAACTAGAGCTTTTGGAAATGGGACTCATGCTTTCTACGCAGTAGATGTCTACCAGTGGAAGATGGGAGGTTTGGCCACATTGAAAGCTATTAGCTATATTTAGAAGTGGATTTCTTCATAGGTTGGTAGGCTGAATAGAGAGACTTTGAAAGTGTATGTTAATAAGCAGGTTCTGCTTTTCACATCCCCGTGACTATTTTGTGACTACCAGTCACAAAATAGTAAGGGGAATATAATCAATAATGCTGTATAGATTATGAAGGGTGACAGATGTGTACTGGACTTATCAGAGGGATCACTTCATAGATGGTGTAGATGTCTGACCACTGTGCTGTACACCTGAAGCTGATATAGAATAATACTGAATGTCAACTGTAATGAAATAAATTTATATATATATTCATATATTCATATGAATATATATCATATTCATATATATGTATGAATATATATATATATATATATATATATTCACAGGATGTAAAGTACACCATAGGGAATATAGTCAATGGTATTGTAACAGCTGCATACGATGTCACGGGGGGGGGGGTAGTAGACTTGGTGGAGGGGGTTATCACTTAGTGAGGGGTGTAAATGTCTAATTATTACATTGTTTTGTACACCTGAAACTAATATAATAAATAAAGAAAGAAAGAAAAGAAAACAAACAAAAACAATAAGCAGGTCTGTGATTCATAGCTAATTAGTTCCTGGAAAAAAAAGGCAGTATAATCAACTCTAGATCTTCCAGGGTCAGAATTTTCTGCTTTCGAGTTATATAAAGACCTCTTAAATTTGTCTTTGGCTCATCCATCCTTATTTAGTCAACTATTAAATTAAGCGCCCACTATATGTAAGCATTGTGTGAAGGGCTGTGGGGAAAAGAGAAATGATCATTATCCAACCTATTACATGAAAGATGCCCCAAAAGAGAGTTGAAAAGCAAGTTACATTTTCAATCGGTTATTACTGCAATTTGCTAGAAGCACCTATTAAAAAGTAACCCGGATGTGTGGAGTCATGGGATAGAAGAAGAAAAGTAGAAAGGAAATGCTAATACCAGCTTTCTGAAATACCTATGGTCTTCTAAATATCCAGCGCTCCTCCCCCACGGCACAGTAATACTAATGATTTGGAGATGATTTTGCCTCTTGGTGTAAACAAATGGATTATTAAAGAAAACAACAAAAGTATCCACACAAATATTTTACAAACAAAGATGGGGTAAACATTTTTATGTGATTTGTAAAATGTAATGACAGTGTAAATTTGTAAAATGAAATTGCTTTGGAATCACAATGGTGAATTTTACATTTGTAAAGCCTCGACCTAATATTCATACCCGTGTCTATTCAGAACTGGTGACCGCCCAGTAAAGGAACCCTTAGTGTGGAAGTGATTTATGAATTACTCCCCGAAAGAAAACCTCTACCTGATCGTGCTCCCAGAGCAACCAAATAATTCTTACCCTAAAAGCTGTATTACTTTGGCTCCTAGTTCAACTAGCCCCTATGCCTCAATATGGATTTTTCCCATTTCCAGCCTCATTCACCTTTTTTTTTTAAAAGATTTTATTGGGGAAGGGGAACAGGACTTTTATTGGGGAACAGTGTATATTTCCAGGACTTTTTTCCAAGTCAAGTTGTTGTCCTTCCAATCTTAGTTGTGGAGGGTGCCATTCAGCTTCAAGTTGTTGTCCTTTCAGTCTTAGTTGTGGAGGGCGCAGCTCAGCTCCAGGTCCAGTTGCCGTTGCTAGTTGCAGGGGGTACAGCCCATCATCCCGTTAACCGGCAACCTTGTGGTTGAGAGGACGCACTCCAACCAACTGAGCCATGCGGGAGCTCAGCGGCAGCTCAGCTCAAGGTGCCGTTTTCAATTTTAGTTGCAGGGGGCACTGCCCACCATCCCTTGCGGGACTCAAGGAATCGAACTGGCAACCTTGTGGTTGAGAGCCCGCGCTCCAAGAAACTGAGCCATCCGGGAGGCAGCTCAGCTCAAGGTGCCGTGTTCAGTTCTAGTTGCAGGGGGCGCTGCCCACCATCCCTTCCGGGAGTTGAGGAATTGAACTGGTAACCTTGTGGTTGAGAGCCCATGTGGGAATCGAACCAGCAGCCTTCGGACTTAGGAGCATGGAGGTCTAACTGCCTGAGCCACTGGGCTGGCCCTCCAGCCTTTCTTGATTTCCAAGCGTTCTGATGTAAATACAGAGTCCCCTCTGAACTGTAAATTAACTGGGATTGCACGAATTGGTTTGTTCTAATTTGTGCAGTGATTCTAGCTGCTATGTGAAGCAGGCAAGTCATTTTATATTTCTGGGCTCAGCGATCTTCTCTGGATAAAAGGCTGCTTTGATGAACACTGCTACATGTTCATATTTTGTGAAAATTTTGGTCAGTTGTGTGGGTCAAGTCTTTTCCAATCAAAACTCAATTTTGGTAGAAAATGCAAATTCTGCCAAAAAATCTACAAATGTGACCATAAATGTGTCCTAAAATACAAATTTTAAATAACCCTAAAATCCAAACACATTTGTCAAGAACAATATATTCTGAATTATTGTTAAAGCAGTCATACACCAATGCCGATCATTTTGGGTTGCCATCTATACATGGCATATAAAATGTACATTAAAAGTCATTGTTTCTGTATTTGCCTGGTTTTATGTTATTAAACGTTTCAGTCCATATGTGCCAACCTAACAGTAGACAATGGATACAAATGTACTTTTATAACACTTAGCACTTAAATAATATTTTTACACTAAAGCTTTTCCACATAACTTATTCACGTTGGCATGGCTTTTGCGAGATCGCTAAATTACGCCCCATTTCAAAAGCTATAAATAGAAATAGTCTAGCCTGGAAACCTGGATTTTACTACAGCTGAAGTTTACTACTCCTGAACGATTTGCATACTGTTAGAACTAGAACAACAAAAGCTATCCACGTGCTTGCTCTATTCCTGTCACAGTATATCTCCTAAGGAAAATAAAACTATTATTATGATTACTATAAATAAGAAAAAAATATAACTGATTCCATTTTACAAATTTTCTAATAAAATATATTTTAACTACATAATATATCAACATAATCACTAAATTATAGAGAGCAAATATTAAACTGAAATCACTGTAATCAAAGTTAGACAGGAATGTTTAGAGTGGGTCTCTTTGGAAGTTTACACATCACAAATAACAATACTATAAGGTAGGAATGCTACAGGGACAAAAGAGAAAAAGAGAAGTAGGATAAAATGAAGATCTGCTGTTTCCATGAATAAAAGAAAAAAGTAAGTGACTAAACAGAAACATGTATGTCAAAAAGAGTTAATTAGAGGTGGAAGAGAAAAGTGCATATCAAAAGTATGAGGTGAGTGTGGAAATTTAGTAGAATAAAAGCTATGATCTGTTGTTTCCATGAGGTAGGGAAAAAATAAATGATGATAAATAAAAAATAATTGATGATAAATGAAAGAGAAATGTACTCCTCAAAAACATGAGGTGAGCTCGATAATTTCTTTACCTTACAATTGATCCAGAGAGGCAAAACGGAAGAAGGAACAGTGACATGGAAATTTATGGCCGACTTTAGGTGGCATGATTCAGGGTAGAAAACAAACTGATATTAGCTGGTTAAAACAGTTAAGATAAAACAGTGACTGCTAAGAGGAACTAAACTCAAAGCCTTAAGCGTTATCCAGGAAGAAATGACACAACTAATACACTAACCAAAGTTTAACATGCAGAGAAAATGTATATCATTCCAAATAGCTGTCACCATATAAATGAAACTTGAGTTATTTAGGATATAAAACCAAAAAGAACCCTCTACAGAAATATAAGTTGAACAATGCTCAGAAAAATCTTCTGTGGATTTATACAACATTTTTGCATAGCTACCTGTAGGAAAAAAATGGAATTAAAGTATATGAGTATTCAGAAGAAAAAGTATATCAGCACAACTGGGAACTTAATAGAGGTGCTAAAGATTAAAAAATACTCTCAGAGAGTGTCAGTAATCAAAACACCTTTTGTAGATATAACCTTAGTTTTCTTTTCTTTTCTTTCTTTTTATTACGTTAGTGACTACAACACAAATACTCTATTTTTGAGACCTGAAATGTTATTAAAGTTTGACATATATATATACACGTATATATGTATACATACGTGTATATATGTATATATATACATATATATACGTGTATATATGTATATATACATATATATTTTTTAATATACAAAAGCTCATATATATATGGATATATATATGAGCTTGGGGACATGAATAAAGTAGATTATTTCAGCATGAATTTAACCAAGATTTAAGAGAAGCTTTTCCACCATGGGTAACATTCTAAAGGAAACAGATAAAGGGTTATATGTCACAACAGATCTTTCCCATATGTCTAATACAGCATGGAATAGCCAGAATATCGAATATTTTAGTCTTTACAACTGAAATAGCAAAGAGGTATGAGGTTCATAGGCCTTATCATTTCCCTATATGCCCCAGATCAATTCAATCATTAGTACTTAGCATTTTTTCCTCAGGAACACAAAAAACAAGTTTTCTAAATAATGGCTACTAAAAGTTACATCAACTTAAATGTTGATATAAATTAGACATCGCTAGATTTTAAAAACATGCTTTCATTTTTATTATTTCATGAGCAGAATAGAATATTTGAGCAAATCATAATTTTGAAAGAAGAATACATAGAACAATAATTAAAAACACATGTAGGAATTTAGGAAGTGTTCTTATATTATTATCAAAATAAAATTAAAGCATCAAGTCCAATTACTACTACTGCTACTGCTTCTAACAATACTCTATTCAATATTTGTTACGTACAGGCAATATTCTAAGTGTTTTCCATATTTCTTCCAAAGTTTTCTCCATTGACAAATTTAATCAAATTTAGTGGTCATTTAAATTAGGATGTATGTATATATTATGAAAGTTGAAAATCTGATAATGCTGAATTATAGGAGTTGTGATCTTTTAAATTTGAACCTGAATTATCTTTGAATCCAAGGCTATGTTTGAGAGGTCAGGGGTAATTAAGAAGTGGGAAGAAAGTGAAAATGGAAAAGGTAAATTAGGCCTTCATATCCATCAGCAGAGCCTTGTATATTATGTGTACACTGTGGCTACTTAGCACACACATGGTATTTCACTGCCAAAGTTTTCTTCTCTCTTGAGTAAAGAATGACTTAGGTGGAAGCGTATAAGCAGTGGAGACGCCAAGGAGCAGAACCAGCTCTCAGCAGTTGGCATGACTGATCTCAATATGTCATGATAACCTGTGTAGCAGAAATAACTAATTGACTACTTTTCCATAAAAAACAAAAAAGAGGTATGTAGGATTACTTCATATACCCTAAAATAGGCTAGTTAGTCATCTTTATCAATTTTACAGGATTTGCATCACTATATTCCATTAGGTGAAAACATTAATTTCTAACTTAACCAATGTACCGATTGCTAAGCTGTTTGAATATATGTGAAAGGAAAAAAAAATGAAACATAGTTTTTATATAAACTTATTTGAATTTGGCTATATTTTGAGCTTTGTTCAAAATAATTTTTATCCAAATGTAGTAGTTGCCTTCAAGTAGAGTACATTCAGGTGCATTCTGACAAAACGAGCTCAAACAAAGAATTGGTGGTTATGCTAATAATGTTCAGCACATGTTTAGTTGCTGGGGACCCCTGACTGTAGGAGGCATGGGGAAAGAACTGGGCCTCATTCTGCACATCAGGAAACACTGCACTGGGCCCACTACACAACCGCAAAATGAATTCTTCACAAAGACACAGTGAGAGCCCTGGTCACTCATGGTCAAGTGGTAGGTAGTAAGGCTTTCTACCTCATCTTTCTTGAGCTCTGTAGTATACAGAATCATGACCCCTCAATGGTGTCTGAGTCCTAATCCCCAGATCTTGTGAATATATTAAATTACGTGGCAAAAGGGAAATTAATGTTGCTCATCAGCTGACTTGAAAAGGGAGAGACGAAACTAATTTATCAAGGTGGATCCACTGTAATCACAAGGGTTCTTAAAAGTGCAAGTGAGAACCAGAAGAGAGAGAGAGAGTGAAAAAACTGACGTTGCTAGCTTTGTAGATGGAGAAAGGGGAATGAGCCAAGCGAAGCAGGTAATCTGTAGAAGCTAGAAGAAGCAAGAAAACAGATTTTTTCCCCTAGAGCCTCCGGAAAGGAACACAGACATTGATCAACACCTTGATTTTAGCCCATTGATCGTTTTTGGACTTCTCACCTCAGAACAGTAAGATAATAAATGTATCTTGTTTTACACCTCTAAGTTTGCTGTCATTTGTTACAGCAGCAAGTGGAAAGTAATACAACCTCTTGTTGCATTGAGTAGTAGGTAGGAAACAAAATTCTTTAAAATGAACAGTATCATTTTGATTGAAGTCTTTTATTCCCATCGCCATCCCCAACCCTGCAAGTGAAAATATCTGAACAGTGAGTAAATATTAATTGATCCAAAAGGAAAAACTGACCACTTGTATATGTTTATAAAATTTCTCAATAAATGAATGTCATTTAAAATTGAACTTAAGTTGTACATATTTACTTTAAATAAGATAAAAAATTTCAATCCATTTATCATTCATTTTGGAAAGTAGTTATTTATTTCTTAAGGTACTGAATTATACACCTGCCAAACAATACTTGAAGAATAAGCCCAACCCATTCCATAAATTAGATCTTTATTTTTTTCTGACCTCACTAGAATGTTTACAGTTTAAAGAAAATACAATATTTTCACCACCATGTTTTCTTAAATATATATACGATGTGTGTGTGTGTGTGTGTGTGTGTGTGTGTGTGTGTGTATCATCATACAGTCACTAAATCATTCACTGGATTTGAAGCCATTATTCTTTTCTTTTCCATAAGTTTATATTACTCAGACTTCATCAACTAATGAAATGCTTATTTTGGCCTTTGCTTGATATCAAGTCACTGGTAACACCATCATTCAGGACAATCATATCATGAATGATTATCATGGCACTACTGGCACTGACACCCCCACAACACTAACAGCCCTTGGAGGGGTGTTTGAACTCATGGAGCAGTGTGCTATATTGCTAACACGATGCCCTTCTTCACTAGAAGCTTCTATTTAATGCAAGTGATGCTTATCAGGAAAGTGTTATTCATGATAAAAACGTTTGATAATTTTATATTCCTTTTTACTTGGTGCTCAGTATTAAACATATTTATTTAATTTTCCACAAAATAGTATATGTATGTATATATATATATATATATATATATATATATATATATATATAACATGTTATATAGTATAAAATATATTTCATATAAAATTACATGTATAAATATATATAAAGATGGGTTTCTACAATAGAACTAAAAGTGCTGTCATTGGGTGTAAAACCTACATATTGTCCTAACGCTGTTAAAATCAAAACGTGTATTTTGGATTGCCAGCACCTGCCATGTGCCATGGCTAAGCTCCCATGTCCCAAGGCTGGATCCAGGCCTCACCGCATTCGTACAAGCTGGTTTTTGCTGCCCAGCCCTTCTTATGTCAGGTCGTTCCTCCTCAATCTCCCTTCCCTTTGTCCATAGTACCTTCCCTTTGTCCCCTTGACAGACAGTTGAGCCCTACCAAGGTGTGACAGAGGGGAAAGACTGGTGGTGAGTGTCAGGAGATGTGGCACTAGCTTTGGGTTCGGTAACCAAATTGTTATTTAACTTTGTGCCCAGCTCTTTGCCACTCCAGGGCTCAGTTTCCCCATCTGTATATTGAAGGCAATGGGTTCAGTAATCCCTATAGTCTTTCTGGAATGTGAAAAGCTACAATTCCGTAAGCTCTCAGATACCCATCCAGGTTTATGGCCTTAAAAGTGACAGCCAAAAGAAAAAGCTTATATTACTGCTATTTTAGACCTATTTACATTTCACCAGATGCCTCTAGAGGAAAGAAATGTTTTCAAAACTTCAATAAAAAAAAAAAGATTGACTCCAATGAAAAAGATTCAGAACACAGTGTGAGATTTTTGGACGACCCTCTGAAGTTAGCACTGGAGAGATAAGAATAGTCCTCATATCGCCAGTGTTCATGACATAATTTGGAAGACAAGGCAATGTCACTATTCAACCACCTGGACTCTCACTCAAAGAACGAATGTGGATAAAGGTGGCTGAGTCTATATTTAAAAGCAATTCTGCAGGCAGCTAAAATATTATACACAGTATTGTTCTTTCTAGGCCACTAATGTACATCTCCGCACAAATAAACCTAGCTCCCAAGTTCCTCCTAGTTTTCCACTCCCCTTGGAAACACAGGGGGAGATTTTTCTATGTCTACGAGCAAGTATGATGGAAAATCCTGTCACTCATATAAAAGGTGATAGGATTTTTAGTAGCCAAGATAAGAAGTGCTGTGAATCAGAGGCCTTTGTTGATTCATCTGGGCCCTTTTATTTTCCACCAAAACCATTACAGTAAACAAAGCAACTATTCTGGGCCAAGTTATGCCAGTGATACAAACACCTCCTTTAACAACTGAACTTACTGCTGGGGACTGACCACTCCTTTAATTATACCTCAGAAGTGCACATAATGAGAAAAGAGCCAGCCGCACTGCCCGAGCCCCTAATGTGGATTGGCTCAGGACCAAGTCCTTTGTGTCAGTTCTTTCTTCTTTCATCTTCTCTCAATGTGGCACTGTTATGTAAGATTACCCTGCTTCTGCTTTCTTTCTTATCCCCTTTCATGTACTCAGAAAAATTTCTTACTCCTGCCCCCACTGTTCTCAGCCAACAATATTTTACAAGTTGAAACACTTTCCCCTTCAAAACGTAGTCTATTTAACAATTGAAGCACTCAGGCTCCCTGTCTACACCACCCATTTATCCATTATTAGTTCATCCATTCCTTCAGTGCACTGATCTATGATGTTTCTTGCCATTGGAGATACAAAGACTATAAAAGATATGGTCTATAAACTATGGAATCTCACGGATAATTAGAGAGAGAAATCCAATATTGGGATATGTTATGATAGAATATGTAAAATTTCTCAGGACATCAGAGGAGACAAATGCTGTTACTCTTCAAAGAGTTGGCTAAAACTTTTCTAAGAGGCTACATGATACAATTCCTTGAATTATTTGATTTATCACATATTTATTACCTTATCTTCAAGGTCATTATATCTTCTCAATAGGATCCTGTAGATAACAGATACCTTGTGGGTGTTCAATAAACACACACATTTGAACTGTGCATCATGGCAGAGAAACAAGCTCGGTTTTGTTGCCCTTGACCTTCTTCTCTCAAGCTGTTCTTCCTTCTCGGATCTTCTTTCATTTCACAAGTACTTTCGCCCCCCCCCCCCCCCGTCTCTGGCAGAGTTGATCTCTACGAACTCATGGCATAGAGCAAATGACTGCTGAGTTCCAATTATTTAGTTCAGCTGCATAGACAACTTGGTAAAAGCTAGAGTTCATGCGTGTGATTCCTGTGTCAGCCGATTATTTTGACTCTTATGTATGACCAGAGGTCAGGATGACATTGGCTGGCCATTTTGAAGATGGATCTACTTGCTTTAAAAAGATTCCAGATGATACTTATTTTAAAAAGATTCCAGATGCCTCATTTTCAAGTATGAAAGAAAAATCTACCTTCACAGTTCTATAAGTAAGTGATTCCCCAATCTTTACATCTTTGGGCATTTATTTATATATAAATATATTTATTGAACAGTTGCTACCTTGATAAGGGTGTGGGGGACACAGAACTGAAACATGTCCCCACATTGGTTAGAAATAACTGTTTCTTCTCCCTTTTTCCTCTTTTCAAGGGTTATCCCATCTTGCTTACTGGTATAACACTGCTAATCCAATTTTTAGTAGGGTAATTATTTTTTGGTGGGTCTCCTTTAAGTAAATTGCCCATTCAGTGACTACTGGCATTGGGCCTAACTCTGAATGGATTTTACATTTGAGGAGACAGTTCCAATGAAGTTAAATGATGTAGCCAAGGTCCCAAGGATGTTAATTGTGACTTTTCCTTATTATAGGCTCCAGAGGCAGAGAAAACGAGATAGTGGACCTACTCAGGACAGGTTTCGAGAATGTAAATCCGCTTTGGCTCATTATTCACCTCTGGACTGTATAAAAAAGGGCTACAAATTCATGAGATGTTGTGAATAATTGGTAGACAGAATGAATTTACAGAAAGAGTTTCTGGAGTACTGGATGATTCTCTTCTCACCCTAAATTGAGACTTTCTTTCCCAATTCAGGCCAAGTCTGTTTACAAGAGTCAGGAGGCTACACTTTTAAGAATGCCTCTATCTGATGCTGGTTGTGGAGAGTAGAGTTTTGAGAACAGGCTATGTTGGGAAGGGCCTATCTATCCAGTGTTGGACCCAGCAAGGATGTATGTGCTTTCCAATTGGCCTAGGGCAGGGGTGTCCAAACTGCGGCCCACAGGCTAACTGCGGCCCATGATCCATTGTTAATTGGCCTGTAGCAAATTCCAAAAATATATTTAATTTACTTAAATAAACCAGGTGAGGCAATACGTACTTCACCTCGAGTGAGTGGCCTGGCTGTTTGTGTATTTTACCGCATATGGCCCTTGGTGAAAAATGTTGAAAAATGTTTGGACACCCCTGGCCTATGTGATTTATAAAAAGAGGCTGCCTTGCAAGTTTAAAGGAACTCTTCCCAAGAAGGCTTCCTGTAAGATAAGAGGTCCGCAACAGCACTTTGGGAAAGACAAGTCTGACAGGAAACTGTAAATTGCCAGTCAGAGTGTTCTGTTGGAAGTCTCTCTCCAATGGTGGAAAATATCAGAAGAACATTCAAAAGGGCTTCATGAGGAAGAAAAACAAACATCTAGGTATCTGGCATACAGAGTAGTTTGACAACAGATTAAATAGCACTAGGTACATAAAATTGTTCTATTTTCCTATTTCTTCCTCTACCATTAGATCTGAACCTGGAAGATAAAGAAGCAGCAGTTAGGGGCTGGCCCGGTGGCTCAGGTGGTTAGAGCTCCATGCTCCTAACTCCAAAGGCTGCCATTCGATTCCCACATGGGCCAGTGGGCTCTCAACCACAAGTTGCCGGTTCAACTCCTGGAGTCCTGCAACGGATGGTGGGCTGCGCCCCTTGCAACTAAGATTGAACACGGCACCTTGAGCTGAGCAGCCGCTCAGCTCCCAGATGGCTCAGTTGGTTGGAATGCGTCCTCTCAACCACAAGGTTGCCGGTTCAAGTCCCGCAAGGGATGGTGGGCTGCGCCCCCTGCAACTAGAAACAGGAACTGGACCTGGAGCTGAGCTGCGCCCTCCACAACTAAGACTGAAAGGACAACAACTTGAAGCTGAACGGCACCCTGCACAACTAAGATTGAAAGGACAACTTGATTTGGAAAAAAGGCCTGGAAGTACACACTGTTCCCCAATAAAGTCCTGTTCCCCTCCCCCAATAAAATCTTAAAAAAAAAAAAAAAGAAGCAGCAGTTAGTTTATGACAAAGACGACTGAGCGAAAATAGAGAGGAAATCTATTGGCTATTGGTCCATTTCCCGTGTATATAAAAATAGAACTTGTTGGGTAGGGGGTGGGGGGTAGGGCAGCGGTGGGTACAAGTTAAAGGAAGGAAAAAAATCTTAAAAGTGAGTAAGAAAATAAGGTCTTATATCAGACTGCATCAGACTATTCAACAGCAAGTGAAAAAGAGTCTATTTTTAATGCTAACAGTGACTAGAAAACTAGAAGGAAAACTAGGAGCTGGGAAGAATCCATAAGCTTGTTTCAAGGGATAACAGTGAGAAGAAATAAGCTAGTTGCTATCTGCTTATATCCTACTGAGTCTAACTTGTTCAATAACTCGCTACATCAGCTATTAGTAAAGCCAAGTTTCCTGACTCAAAGCCCACTATTATCTTTATAAAAGTAGGGACACCAATTTGCTCTAAAAATGATAGAAAGTGAAAGAGACTTTAGGAACAAAATATCTAAATGCAATTTTCAACCTTCTTTTGGCCCTGATTCATGAGGAAGGAAGGAAAAAAGGAAAGAAGGAAGGAAAGAAGGAAGGAAGGAAGATAAGGAAACAAGAGAGGGAAGAAGAAAGAAAGAGGGGAGGGAAGCAGGAAGGGAAAAAAAGGAAGAGATCAATTTGCAAAAGACATCTTTGAGGCAGTCAGGGAAATTTGAATATGGACTGGGTATTTGTTATTAATGAATTTCCAGTAATTTTTTTAGGTGTGATCATGACAGAGTGGTTATGTTTAAAAGGTCCTATGTGAATTCAGCATCCTAAATAATATATGGTGAAATGATACAATGTCCAGTGTGATATTGTGATTTATAATACGAAATACATATTTGTTCTTTGCCTTGTTTTTGGCACAGAGCTCCTAAAATCTTTGGAATTTCCTAAGCAATAAGAGAGATAAAGCTTTTTTTTTTTTTTTTTTTTTTTTTTTTAAGTTATTGAGGTGACTTTCAGAAAGCACCTAAGGAGGGGGAACCAGTTTCCAGAGGAGCCAAACATATGATTAGAAAGTTGGAACTTTCAGTCCCAACCCCCTGACTTCTAGGGAGGGGAGAGAGGCTGGAGATTGGATCAATTGCCAATGGCTTTGATTTAATCAATCATGCCTGCATAATGAAGCCTCCATGAAAACTCAAAAGGACAAGGTTCGGATTGCTTCTGGATTGGTCAAGGTTCAGATTGCTTCTGGATTGGTCAAGATACAAGGAGAGCAATGTACCTGAGAGAGCTTGGAAGCACAGTACCCATTTTCCATACCTTGCCCTATGCATCTCTTTCGTCTGGCTGTTCCTTAGTTATATCCTTTTATAATAAACTGGTGACTTAGTGAGCAAACAGTTTTCTGAGTTCTGTGAACCACTCTAATAAATTAATTGAGCCCAAGGAAAAAGTCATGGGGCCCTGATTGATTAGTCAGAAGCACAGGTAACAACCTGAGCTCGTGACTGGCATCTGAAGTGGGGGGGTTGTGGTTTGGTAGAACTGAACCCTTAAACTGTGGGATATGACACTATCTCTGGATAGTGTCAAAATTTAGTTGAATTGTAGGACAGCATCTGGTATCCAAAGAATTGCTTGGATGTGTAGGGAAATCCCTCCCCTCCCACACACTGAAATTGAGTCCAGAACCCTAATATCTCATACTAGCTTTAAAATACTCCGGGGCGGGGGGAAATAATGAATATAGATGAAATTAACTGGAAAAATGCAGATAATTGTTGAAGGTAGGTCATGAGTACATAAGGGTGCATTGTTCTACTCTCTCTACTTTTAAGTGTGATTACATTTTCCATAATAAAAAGTTAAAAGTGAGTAAGAAAAATTCACAGGCTCCTATGTTTTGATTTGTTCTAACTATACCTCCTCTACATCGTTTAACTTACATAAATAAGAGAGCTTGCCTCAACAATCACTTCTGCATAAACATAATACATTATATCTAATTAAATATATTACAATTCCTTTATTTTCTAGAGCATAGTCTGAAATCTTAAACAAATAACTTTGTTCCAAAGCTTTTCTTTGCACTGAGAAAACCAGATTTCTCCTCTATTGATAAAATAATTGAGAGTTGAATGCTCCTAAGTAGCTCTTAATATGATGGTTAAGTCTCTATTTACCAAGGTCTTAGGTACCATATCTTTGCACCCATGTCTTGGATACCATAGTTCCGATAAGTGCATCAGAATTTTGTGACAGAGGAGGCTGTGAGGAACAAAGACCCTGGATACAACATGTTTTTGATGTGAAAACAAATAAAAAACAACTACCCATTCCCCTAAAAAACAAACGGCAATGACTCTAAATAGAAAAGTAATCAGGAAAGTTAAAATCTCAATGTAAAAAAAATCAGGAACATTTGAACTACTTTTTTCACATACATTTTACTTTTTTCACGTGTACATGCGTTATACATTATTTAAAAATTGCCTAAATAGATCCAAAACACCTTTTTTTCAATAAGTTAAAATTAAAATTCTAGGTGATGAGAAAGAATTGTATCATAAATTAATTAGCAGCACTGTTTTTCTTTCTTAGTGACAGATAAAATAAAGGTGCATCTTACAATTAATGAAATACAATATCTGAAATGGAATCAAGTTTATGAAGTTTTGATATATTTATGTAGGTTTGATAATAAATTATTAAGGGGCATTATAGATAATCAAAACATAAACTTAATGCTACAAGCTCTTTTTAGCAGAATAGTCATGATTTTACCACATCATTCCCTAAAACTGGAGACAAAATAATAATTTTTGGTAGCCCATGGGGCTGGCCAATGAGGACACCTCTGGATGTTCATATGTACTTGCTCTAAATATACTGCTTCCTGCCCCCAATATTGGGAAAGTGGAAAAATCCACGTTACCATCAGAATCATAATCAGTTTTAGATAGGGACATAAACTTCAGATCATTATGATGAAAGACTGTAACAAATGGAACTGTCCAACATGAAAGCTGTGGCTGCTGCCATCTTGGAATAAAGGACTTCCGTTATCATATTCTGTGCTCCAGGAGTGATCCTTCTATTGGGAAGGAGGATGAATTAGAATGGTGACTTACTGAGCCCCTTTCAAATTTATGATTGTATGTTTCTAAGTAAAACCCGTGAACTTGCGAGTGATAAATATTAAAAGATATATTATTTAATTAGACTATCACCCCTAGGTTCATTGTCCCAGCAATGGAAAAGAAAATGCAAAGCTCCCATACCCATGAAATTATATTTTATCAAATAGTCATAAAAGCAATACAAAAGCTCAGCTCATACACTTTGTTTTGTTAACTTTGACATGAAACTATGAAAAATTAATTAACAATGCCACCTAACCCCAATCCTAGACAGATAAATAATACACCTTTCCTCAGAGGTTCACATTCAGATAAATATACTACTGTATTTCTAATTCATTTTAGTTATTATTGATTCTTTATTGTCCTAGAGTGCCAATGGCTCTTATGATAATTTTTAAAGTATTAAAATGAATGAGAATTTTTATATTTCCTTAGCTAAAAAACTGTATCCTTTCCTTTGTATATTTTGACAGATTGGCCTTCAAGGAGAAGGAAAATGGATACTGAGCCTCATAGAATGCTCAGTTTTTGACATGATGATTATTGTAACAAGTTTGTTTATCCAATACTTCTTTAAATACAGAAGAAAAAGTTGCATTAGAAAATAAAAGGCTATTAGAGTGAAATCTAAGGAAGAACAGAAAAGGGAAAGTATAGAGAATATATGCTTTTCCTTTATTTCCTGGAAATTCACTAAGTGGGGGCAAGTGAGAATGTCATAGCTTTAGCTTGAATCCTCTGAATTATCACATTGCTGTATTTATTCAAATGACAACAGACAACTTTGTGTCATGTCCACAGATTAGCTTTGTTCTTGCATCTGAAGCTGTCTTTGAGGATTCATACACTATATAAAGAATAAATCATTAAGAAGACAATTAATAAGAGTATTTGAACTATATATTAAATGAAAACTTATTCCTCCATTGATGCTAAGCATAATATTCCTTGTTAAAAAAATTTTTCTCTAATTTTATACATATTTATCTTATTTCTGAAGAAGCTAATGTAAAACTAAAGAGGCTGTGTAATTATTATGCTGAAAAATTGATGACCTAAAATATAAATTTGAGCAACAGATTCAAGTACTCTTAAGTAGCATAGCAAATTTTTAAAAAATTATTTTCCCCCTTGAATAAAATATCCACTGACATGTACCTAAAGATCTACAGCAGGGAGTTAATCATTGGCCTATATTGGCCCAAGAGGGCATATTATGCTTACATCAATGCACAGTGGGATGTCCCAGGAGTGCTAAATATAAGGCGGCTTTGATTTCTTTGCTCAAGACCGTCTAACCTAATTTTAGACAGTCTGGATCTTTCTCTGAGCAACTTTGTGGAAAGCATGCTCTGATTCTACTGTCCTGGAAAGCAGAGGGCAAAATATGCATTAATTGACCTTTAAATCACTGCATTTAGAAATAACATAAAGCAGGAAAGGATTGCGCACATTCACTCACAAACACACACCTCTGATTCCACTACTTCTCAGAGAAATAAGTTTAAAATGCTATAATACAGGATGGATATTGCTTTAACAATATAACCAATGCCATTAAAATCAGCGTATTATGAAGTCAAGCAAGTACTCAAAAGTGTGGAGCATTCCTAGCGATGCTGCTACTCCCCACATATTTCTACTGCCCTTTCTAACCATACTGATTCTTAAGTATGTTTGGTTTCAAATTCACTTTTCTGAATTTCAACATTTTGATCTTTTCTGTGATCAATGTGGAAGTGAGCAAAACAAATACAGCTCTGAGCGTTTCAGACAAGGCAATTAAACCTGCAGTTTCTCTAGGCACATATTACAGCATCAGCATTTGCAGCTCGAGAAGCCACTAATGAGTCAGGCTGAAATAAATTCTTCAATGAAGATGATACTTTAGTTTTCTGCCAAGATTACATCATCATGGTTAAATTCATAATCTACTAATATTTTGTTAAGAAATGCAAATTTCAGGCATTTTTATTCAAACCATAAAAATCCAGAGAGTGCCAGGCCCTAACCTGACATCATAAGCTCTTGGGAGTTTCAATTGCATTTTCCCTTTTTATTGCATTAAAATAATAATAACATCAAATGTGGATCTGTAAAAACTCAATGCCATGGCTTCAGGTTATGAGAAAGCCTCTATATAAATGAAAGGATTTTTTGTTTACTATTCATGATCTCAGGAGGGACTATTTGAATATGTTATAAAATCAAACATATTATGCATAAAAATTGGTAAATTAAAACAAAGAACAAAACGTAACAATGTAAGCTAGAAAAACAAAATTATTCCTTAGGTTGTCATGGAATGTTAACAATTTGAGAGATGCAAAGAAAGTAAACTTATCACAATAAATCTGGTTGATATTATAACTGTAATAATAGTTGCTATATAGAATAGGCAGGTGATTTTATCTATTTAGTTCACCTACAAATCCCTACTATGGTGGTTGGCTTATAGTAAGCACTCAATAAATATTTATTGGAAAATTAAATGTGTTATTTGGTCTTTACAATAATACTAATGTATTATTGTTACCATTTTGTGTTAACGTTTTTATTTTACCATTTATTATTATTAGCATTCTACAAATGAGAAGTCTTAATGAGAAAATTGCATAAAATGCCAGACTTTTCATCTATTCTGTCTGACTCCAAACCTAAGCATTAGCCACTATACCCTTCTGTCTCTTGTTGATAAAAACTAGATTTCCTATGAAACAGTATGTGAAAAGAGTCAATAGATATTAAAGGAGATCACTACAAGCTGGGCTGGTGATTAAAATTTCATAAAAGACATGGAAATGAGATAAAAATCGGAGTACTTCCAGTATCAAAACAAGCAGAGAGGAGATGATATTTAAAGCAGGAAAGAGTGGAATGAGCAAAGGAGGCAAGAAATTACAATTAACATTTAAAATCAGCTAATGGGCAGACCAGGCTGTAGTACAGTGTGGGCTGAATGGATGGGGTTGGCATGTTAGTACTCAACAGTGGGGTGTGGAAATGCACAAAGATCAGGTCTAAGTTAAAGTGCCAGAAATACTAGAAGTCTGAAAGCTTTGGCAACCACAAATTAGAAATAAACCAGAGGTAAAGGGTGCCAGATAAATCATAATTTAAGGAAAATTAAGCAATATTGGAAGGCTGAGTAGGGGTTCTATTCTCCTATAAGTACCAATTGTCCAGCAGGTATGTGAGACTACAAAATATAAGGGCAAATTCCTGAGGGCCAGATGAATTGAGCCAAACAATTTAGAAGAAACATATTTAAAAAACAAAGCCCCACAAAGACATCAAACCAAGGTAGAGTAGTGGGGAGGATGTAAATTAAAAGAGTTTATTCAAATCACATGGAAAACAGTCAGAAGTTGTGTATGAAGTGGAGCCAACAACCTCGAATGTCATTGAGAGCTGTGGATTCTAAGACAGTTTTGTAGCTGCCTTGTCTAAATCACGTATGCTTAATCTGTTTCATGTCACTATGTGTGTTTCAAAGGGCAACATTCTCTGTTTGCTTCATGACAAAGGGTTGTAGCACAGCAATGAAACTAATATTGAAGAACCAGTTTCTGATTTGCGTGTACCTTGACCTGCAAATTCACATGGGCAGAAAGTGTTGCAAGAGGCAAAGGAAAATGAAATTGCAGGTAAAAGGAAAATGTGGTAGCAAATATGTTCTGATAGGTTCAGGTAGACAGGTACTGAGAGACATAACTAGAAAAGTAGCCTGAAGGCAGACTATAAAATCCTTGAATGTTTGATGAAAGAGTTTGGATATCTTGTTTTAGAAAATAGGAAGCAATGGAGATTTTGAGTTGGGAAGTACTCTGATAAAAGTATCACTTTCAGGAGGATGAATATTGCAGCAGCGTGACCTATGAATCAAAGATAAAAACCAAAGGATACCAGTGAGGAAGCTAGTGCAACAATTTAGAAACGCAGTAAATAAAATGTGAATTATATCTTTGAGGGTGAGAATGTAGAATTTTGAAACAGTGTAATATGGGGAATAATAATGGGTTGAAAGTGAGTAAGAGAAATTTCTCATAAGAGAAATGATGAGTCCTTATCTTAGAGAGAGGGTTGAAGAATAAACAGATACAAATGCACACCCCCCCACACACACACACATATACAGAATCACACTTTATGTATTATACATTGGAAAAGGTATTGCTTTAAGCCACAGCACGTATTTCAATTTATCGCTCATGGTAGATGTGACGTTTCAAAGCTGGGATACTGGGTAACAGGTATAAGTCTCCATTACTCATACCATATGCTTTTTTTTTATGGTATATGGCAGCAGATATTTCTTTTTATTAAGTAAAGGCACAGGTTTTTTTTTTTTTATAAACCCAACAGTTTTATATAATAATGCTGAATGTGCAGAATCATATCCTATTTTAGAGAATGCATCAAAATAAATTTAGATATTTAAATATCCTTTTAAAAATTGTATTTCAGCCAACACAAAAGATATTGAAATGACCCATAATGTAAATACCATTCTGCAGTGCTGACAACATGGAACCATCAGTGGGTGGGCTGTTTTTCACGGGATGGTGTAGATTTGCATTTAGCTACCCATACTGATTATCAGCACATATCTGCTCAGAAAAAGGTCCCAGGAAGAGTGCAGTCTATATACAGAGCGACCCCGCCCACATGGGACTCGAGTTTCAGTCTGGCCTCATTAATGCAAGCTCTACTCAACTGGACTCTAAATAACCAGCTTGTCTTCATAAATTTGAGGTTAAGGCTTTTTTATTTTTCTCTCCCATTTTGGTGGAGTGAGAAGTACTAATTCAATAAAGTGGCTGAAAAATATAATCACCAGAGTTGATAGTTTCACCCCAATATACTAATTAGTAATAATTAAATTCTAATTAAATAATTACTACAGCTGAAAATTAACTCTAAAAGAGTCAGATAATTTATATCATTGGAATTGTGGGATATATCACATTCAGATTAAAAAAACACAACTTACAGCTTTATTACAGATATGTAGCTCTCTGGACAGGTTACCTGTATTTGGGCTATTTTTCACTATGGTGAATACCTGTTCTAATTGTTCAAAATACACTAGGGGCTAAAACAATACCTCAGCATAAGCTTTAAGCAGAACTTGTAAGGCATTTTCATTCTTCTATCCCACCAGTGCTATTCCATTAATTCATTTACCCATTTTCAATATGATGATTTCTAACTTCTGACTTCTATACTGATGTCCTCATATGCCTATATTTTTTGCTATCTAAATTCATGCAGCTTTCACAGAGACACTCAAGTAAATGTTTTATTGTTCTAAGGCCTGGCCCATTTGTTCCCATTGCAGTGAGCAAGCCAGCTGTGTTCAAACGCAGCATCTGAAGAATGATGCTGAAATGGAGAAAGCAGGCTGGCAGGACTAGTCATGCTACAGGAAACAACTTTAGGCAATTCTGATATACTAACATAACCACAATATTAGTCAGCTATGATATGCTAACAAATACTACATGACCCCTTTGGCAATAGAGTAAAATTATGTAAAACCATTTCCACACTTCTAGATCAACTTATTCACCCAAATTAGCTCTCTTCATTCTTGCCTAATAATTTTCTCTCTGCTTGTCAGGGCAGGATTTTTTGTTTTGTTTGGGTGTCCTAATCCAAACCCAAATCATGAGGCACGCTCTGAAGTAATCATGTATATCAGATATGTATTAAGCTGCAAAATACTTTATATGTGATTTTCCCAAAAACATGTCAGATATTTATGTAGTTTAATCATAATGCCAAGTACAGCAGGTCCTTAAATAATGTCATTTTGTTCAATGTTGTTTTGTTATAATGTTGATGACACGCTATAGGAACTTAAGTCTTGTTTATATCAACTATCCTATGATAAAATAGTTTTTTTTTAATATATGTTATTTCACTTAAAATCTCATAACCTATTGAAGACATTAAGTGGTGACTTCTGTACAACAAGAAACACTACAATATACCAGAAATAAACATGCACAATGACAGAAATACACATTTGTTTCTCTGATAATAGAAACAATAGTGATAAGCTTAAGCTATCCAAAATATTTCATGTTGACATCACAAAATAAAATGAAGCTCAAGTGGATTCATGACTTTGCACAATTTCAAACAGTAAGACATAAATCAGTAAATTTGCTTTTTTTTTCTTGCTTGATCTTATATAGGAAGGTTTTCCTACTACCAATTTTGTTCAAGGGAATAAGGTTCCCAGTGTGCAAAAATACAGCCTGACTCTGGGCAGGTTCAATCAGAAACTAAACTTGGAACTGCCCAATGGCAATAAATATAGAATGCCAAGGTAGATAGAGAAACCTGTATAATGCTAAAACAAAAAAAAAGTGTGTTATTGGCACATAGAATTATTTTCTCTCATACTAGAACCAATTTCTTGTAAATCAGTGAAGCTTTTTAAATCCGAAACACTGTTAACAAGTATAACACAAATGCATGGAAGACATGAAATAGAAAAGAAAAAAAAAAAAAAAACACAGGTGGATAAATTCACAAAGCTATGTTATACTGTTATCATACAAATTATTTGGTCATAATTGCAATCTCTCCCAACATAATAGCATGCTCTTGGAACCAAATATAACATGTAGATAAATATATATATTTGCGCATTTTAGCAAATGGCTTAAGAAATGTTTTGAAATTGTACACATGGCCAACAAGAAACTGCGTTTATTATTTTTAAACAGATTATCACATTTAATATTCCACAACATAAGGAATTACACATTAATATCTCTGTTTTAGAGATAAGGACATAGATACTTAGAAAGTCAGTAAGTTGCCCAGGATCCAAATACACGTCTATCTGATTTAAAAATTCTTTTTTAATTTCACAATATTAACTGTAATGCAATATACTTTATAAATTTTACCTCATCAGAAATTACTCCAAGACGTAATATTAAATCTCTGCTGTCTGTTCTAAGTGCGGGGGTTATAAGTTAAGTATGTATGCAATTTAAGAACAGTTTTTATGGGGAAACGAACCTCTCAGGAAATAATTAGAAAAATTATTTAAACATATTTAGATATATGGTGTATAAATTATGTAATTGATACTATTTCTTTCAATACCTATTTTGAATGAGGTCATCACTGAAGGTGGCATAGCAGTGAAAGGGAAAAAGACATATTTTTAGTCACTCAATGTACCAATCTTGGAGTCTGCCCTAATTTTAGACTTCTGTTGGGTAAAATCATAAATATCCTTATGGTTTATAATGGCTTTGATTTGAATTTCAGTAACTAGTTCTTGAAAATATCATTACTAGTGCACATTGACTGTTATATAAAGGTGCAGAGAAGGTAACATCCGTATAGAGTTAGGACTTAGGAGAGGTGTCTATTTGGTTCACATAACTTTCACTATGCATGCTCATTTAACAGGAGTTTTTCAACCTCAACAAAACCATATTTGAGTCATTGTCAATACCAATATGAAATACTGTTTTTCCTCAAGAGGCTATTGGCCTGTGCACGTGAGAGATATTCAGTAAATCACAGAATGTTAGAAGTCACCTAACCCAGTGATCTGCTTTGCCACTCAAGGAATCTGAGGTCACATAGCTAGATGCAATATGAAGTAGAAACTCAGACCCTCGTCTCCCAGACAGAAATAATGAGGTAGAATCATGCAGTCTAGAATTATCTGAAAGAGTATTTTAAAAATAATGCTTCACTATCTGGGTTGGAACAGGCAAATCATTTTATTCTTCACGCCACTGTCAGATAGATAGATAGATAGATACATACATACATACATACATACATACATACATACATAGATACATAGATAGATACATAGATAGATACATAGATAGATACATAGATACATAGATAGATAGAGATATATAAATACTCACACACAGAGACACACACACACACACACACACACACACACACACTCACTGGGGGGTGCCAAAAACATGTGGACACTTTGGTCAACGTTGCTCAAACAGTAGTTCGCTGTAATCAGAAGTGTCTGGATGCTGATGGTAACCACTCTGAGCACCTGTTGTAATTGCAGAAGTCAAATGTGACTTATATTCATCTTTGTTATTGGTATATATTGAGTATTACAATTTTAATACAGTTTTCCTTTCTTAAAAGGTGTATACATTTTTTTGGCACCGTGTGTGTGTGTGTATAGTAAAGTCAATATAATAATATTAAACTGGAATATTTATTTCCATTCACACCTTCTGGAACGCTTGATTTTTTTAAGCCCCCCAGAATAAAGCAAGATTTGCAACTAGGTATTGTGGTATATTGTGACTAAGTTCTGGCCAATAGGACGTAAACATTAAGAGTCTTGTACTCCTTTTCTAGACCCTTTCACTAAATACAACCACATGTGCCCCTTCTTTCTCTCACCTCTCATGCTATTGCAAATGTGAAAATGGTGCCTGGATCACTAGGACTAGGAGCGACCACTCATGGGGATAGGAAAACCGAGAAGCGGAAGTATTCTAGGTTCTAGACAACCATTAAGCTGCCACACCAGCCCTGCATGCAAGATAAATTAACATTGATTGTTAAGTCGATATTTTGGGGTACTCCCAGGAAAATAGAACACTAATGTCTTCAAGTTAAAAATATGTATGTATTAGTGTAGTTGGAATGGTCTTGCAGAAAATGTGAGTTACATATAAGTTTGGGTTAAATAACTGCCATGGTCTGAGTCTCTTTTTGTGCTCTCGGTTATGCAACTTGAAGTTAACCAAATCACATTTGTTTCAGTCCAGTGGTATCTGCTTGGGAACCTGTTGACAAATCACACACAGACATGAGAGAGAAAGAGAAAGGGGGAGAGAGAGACAGAAAGACAGAGGGACAGAATGAGTGAAAACACTAAAGCCGTTGGAGAAAGGCCTCCATGGTCCCTGTCCACACTGTACAGCATTGTGTAGATTGTGTGAATAAAAGGCACTGTAGTGTTTTAAAGAAAGAATCTCTTCAAAGAAACACACAAATGATTGTTCAGTCTATTGTGTTTAATATAACCTAACTGGATGTTTTCAAAAACATTCTGCACCTTTGTCTTGACCCCAAACTGAAAGAGGATTCATGGACTCATCAGAACCAATGTTTTTCTTTTTGTTATGAAGCTGCCTGTTCTACTCCTGTTAGCTATACTCTAACCTCTCACACTCACAGAACTCCAATATGGGAATTATTAAATAAAATTATTATTCTAACAATTTGGTTGATTGAACACTTTCCAAAGAAAAATACATAGATCATTAGATCAAAAACTAGTGTTCTGCACGAAATCAAATTATTTTTTCCTCTCTTCTTCCTCTCCTCCTCTCTCTCCTCTCCTTTTCCTCTTCATTTTCCTCCCTGGCATCTTCATCAAAGAAATGCTCATGGCTACATCAAGGATTGTTACTGTAGTACATCACCGTAAGCTAAAGCAGAGATAAAGAATGATTTTCCATGTCTCAGATAGAAAATACGAAACTAGAAGGTACTCATTTCTACAGCTTCCAACTATCTTCCCTCTTGAGGAGTTAAATAGAAAATACTGGTTATTTATCTGTTTAAGTATACTGTTTTGGAAAAATTACTGCATATATAACTAGGATCATCCAAACCACTGGACATTGATATTCCATTTCCATAAATGTGTCAAACTAACCAGGAATGCACAATGTCAGAGCTGAACTTCCACACTTCAGTTCTGAAGTCAGTTTCCCTTAAAATGTGCACTTTTGAAAGAAATTATGATTAAACTACAGGTCCAGACATCAGGGGAAATCCCAATCTATGTTAATAATATCTTAACTTGCAAATGCGATAAATGTATTCTCCTCTATTTGGTAGGAACTGCCTTCCCATCTTCTCCACTATTCAAATAATATAATTGTGTTCTTAAGTATTTTTGAAAATTAGGTCACTTCAATCTGAATACCTGCATGGCTCAGTTAGTTTTAATACTATAAAAGAAAATGAATTATATACGTCCTCCAAACTTTACTATCTTCCCATTGCATATCTTTATTATATAAACACTTAAAAGTATATTGCTATGGTTTGCCATCTGATATAAATGCACTGCATACAATCTAGAATCTAAATTGGCAGTTTGAAGACCCAAAAGTTTATTCATGTCTTGAAACATAACTTTTCATTCCATAAATATTTGTTGAGTACCTACTCTGTGAAGATAGTAATGAAAAGGGACTAAGAAGAGGGTCAAGTTTGAATTCCCAAACTTAAGGATTCTGTCGAACAGCAGTTAAGATGGCATGCATAGAAATAATGATTTTGCAAAGTGTTTCATCCTAAGACTAAGGCAAATAAGAATGGACATAATACTTCTAATTAGAACAATCAAGAAATCATATGAGAAGGATGTGGCATTAGAGCAAAGCAGAATTTCAGCAGGAAAAACCGAAAGGACAACAATATTCTTGGCGGAGGAAGGGATAGAAGGATGAAAACAAAACGGAAGTAGTTCAGCAGGCCTGATGCAATGTATACGGAGGGAAAATTGTATCAAATACGTGTAGAAAACCATTGGGTTTTATTGTGGGGAGTCCTAAACATCAGGTTGAGCATTGAGAGGTAATTCAGTAGGGGAGGAAAAAAAGAGTAGGAAGAGGAGTATGATGCTGACGGCTGTTTTAGGCAGATTAATTTGGCAGTCACTTGCTGGATGGGTTGGGCAGGGAAAGACTGCTGGGGGAAACCGGATTAGAATCGATGGTAGCAGGATAGGCAGGAGGAATGAAGGGCACATACAGAGTGTTAAAGAGGGAAAGGGAAACAAAAACAAGTACAAGAAATATTACCAAGACCTAACTAGTAGAATTAAACAGATTAAGGAGACAGAGAAAAAAAAAAAAAAAAAAGGACGGCATGGATATCCAAATTTCCAGTTCAGTTGAGCTACATATCAATGTCATGATCAGAAGAAAATGGGAAATCAGGAGGCACAGTTTACTCAAATGGAAACTAAGTTGACTTTTAGATTTTTAAAGGGAGAAGCAGAGCATACATGTGGAAATGTACAGAGAGCAATTTGAAAACATGGGACTGGTTCCAGTCAGACGACTGGATGAAAATATGGCAGTTGTCAGATTGGAAATCAGGTCTGAATAAATGTCTGTGTAAATTCACTAAACAACAACAAGCAGAGAAATCTAGCTTTATATTTCATTAAGAAATCTTTTATTCAGTGGAAAATGCAATATTTTGGATAGCTATAGAAATAAACACACTACTTCTGTAAAATAAAATGCTATTTCTATAAACCATTCTAGCTTGAAGCCGTTCCACCTTAAATACATCACAGCCCCTTAATAAATGCTTGTACTCTATGACCACTGCCAAGTATTACCATCTTGCTGTAGTGGTGGTTATTTGGTAGAATCAAATGATTTAGAATATCATTATTTATTAACAGGCTGGCTTATCTTTATTCTTGGCAAGTTATAAATATACAAAAAAATGTAAAGAATGCCTAGATTTATCACTAAATGTCAAATTTTAAAATTTAAAGTTATTAAATCATCACCATTTTCATATCTCTTATGAAGAATCTTCAAAAGTTGGGTACAAAATAAAATGAACATACAACTGAAAATACATCTGTACTGCATCTCTTTATTGGATTATACTGGATGACAAAAAGCTGAGTTAATATCCCACTGTAAGTGTATAATTACCATTGTTTTCATTTGCCCAAGGCATGTTCTTTGGAAAGCTTACTTCTAAGAACATAAACCATCCAGTTTTCTATATTTTCCAACAGTTAAATATTTAGAGAGCATTTTGAATATGTTCTATATAAAGCCTTTATAATCATGTCTTGTTTGTCAATTATAAAAACAATAATAAAAGTACGAGGTCTGAAAATTAGGTTTGCGAACTTGCCACCATGCGCTTACATTGGCAGCACTGTACAAACAGCTCAGTAAGGTTTCATAACCTCAGTATATCAGTGTCTCACAGCTGAGTTTGTGTCAACATGTGGCAGTGTCTTGCTGAGTGGCATTCATTATTGTTGTTGCCTGATTTTTTGTGCCATTGTGAGAATGTCTGAGCTTGAATGAGAGCAATGAACAAACATTAAATTTCTTGTTCAACTTGGCAAGAGTGGAAGTGAAATCAGGGACATGTTAGTCTAACTTTGTGGGGATAAATGCCATGACGAAAATGGCAGTGTACAAATGGATTAAACGTTTTTCTGAGAGGAGAGAACGCATCACTAATGAAGAGAGTTCAAGGTGGCTAGCAACGAGCAGAACTGATGAAAACATTGCAAAAATTTGTCGAATTGTGCGTCAAAATCATCAGCTGACTCTGAGAAGCATAGCAGACCAAGTCAACATTGACAGAGAAACAGTTAGGAAAATCTTAACTGAAAATCTTGGCATGAGAAAGGTGTGTGCAAAAATGGTCCCAAAGGAGCTCACTGATGAACAAAAGCAAAGGACAGTCAAAGTTGCCAAGACCTTTTGGAGAGGCAAGACAATGTGTTGGGCCATGTTATCACTGGTGATGAAACATGCCTGTGCCAACATGACCCTGGAACAAAGGGACAAAGCGCATAATGGAAGTCAGCCAATTCTCCATGACCAAAAAATTTCCGTCAATCCAAATCAAGAGTCAAAACTATGTTGCTAACCTTTTTTGATATCAGACGGATTATTCACCGTGAATTTGCACCAACTGGACAAACAGTTACCCTAGTTTACTATTTGGAAGTGCTGAAAAGGCTGTGTAAAAACAGTTAAACAAAAACGACCTGAACTTTTTGCCAACAATTCATGCCTCTTGAATCATGACAACGCACCAGTTCACACAACACTATTTGTGAGGGAGTTTTTTAGCCAGTCAATAAATAACTGTATTGGAACACCCTCCCAATTCACCTGATCTGGCCCCCAGTGACTTCTTTCTTTACCAAGAGATAAAGGAAATATTGAAAGGAAGACATTTTGATGACATTCAGGACATCAAGGGTAATACGATGACAACTCTGATGGCCGTTCCAGAAAAAGAGTTCCAAAATTGCTTTGAAGGGTGGACTGAGCACTGGCATCGGTGCATAGCTTCCCAGGGGGAGTACTCTAAAGGTGACCATAATGATAGTCAGCAATGAGGTATGCAGCACTTTTTGTACAATGAGTTATCAAACGTAACTGTCAGACGTAACTGTCAGACCTCATAGACTATGTGTAGCTACATAAGAGAAAGTACCTGTTTATAAGTTTTATATACTGTACAAATCTATGTAAATATCCCCCAAACCAAATCCATATCTGAAATGCTTCATAAATTAAGGATCTATTTTTCTATTCACAAAAGTGCTTCCTCACCTCTCATTAAAAAATTACAACAAAACAGCTTTCAATCTCTTCATTTTGTTTGAATTAAATCAAAATTTTTTCAATATATAATAAATCTTGAACATGAACATTGTACTATATGCCTTATTGACAAGTCAATAAAAACAACATTGTTTTGAATTATCTGTATTTTTTAGCAAAATTTACTCTGTTTCTGAAAAAAAATATATATATATTTCTGCTCCCTACCTTTAATAGAGTTTTGGTTGTTTTTCAGGGGAAGTTAGCAAGAAAGGTAAAATCAAAGTCAGAAAAACTCTTTGCAAAAGTTAATCTAAGAATCTTATATTTTTCATTATGTATTTGAATTTTATTTTCTCCAATAATAGTAATAATAAAATAATTTCATTGAATAGAGTCAAAAGTCTACCATATGAACAAGAGGATTCAGCAACTGGCCTTAAAGCTTATTTTCAAGTTGACATTTTTTCTAATAAGAATGTTATAACTTTTTTTAAAAATGCCATAAAAAAAATACTATCTACTTAAAAGCTTTAAAAAAAGATGGTGTTAGCCAACAAAACTATTCAGAAAATTAGAAAAATGTGTTTTGTTTTTAAGTTAGATGGATTCAAAATGGAAGAAAATAATTTTCTAAAGAGGCAAACATATTTATTGCAAAGAATCCATATGTACTTGATGTAAATTCTTATTTGCTACATAGGAAATTTTAGGTTTAATTTTTTTAAATATTCTATTTAAAATGTTTAAATATACACCAATAATTCAGTCTCCTGCATTTAGTCTTTTCTCTGCTTCATAGCGGTAAAATAAGGCTTCATAGAATTTTTAGTTAGCCTTGGCAGTTAGGACTATATGGAAACAAACGACAAAAAGGCAATTTCACAAAGTCAGCATCTAATTCGATGCCTCTATTGACCTTATTCTTCCCTCCTGCTGAATTTTTGAGTTTATATAAAAAGCTTCAGAACAGATTGATTAGAATGAGTTAAGTTCTTAGAGGCGCTTATCAAATCCTTTGTATCCTTCGATAGAGAGGAAAAACTGGTTTTTGCTATAAAGTTATAAAGAAACACGAGGGAAAAAAGAACCCTCCATGAATTAGTTTCTTGACTCCTACTCAATTGTCAGTTTCGCAATCTCAACATTCATAATTATCTGTGGGCCCCAGGCATGGATTACAAGAAAACTACCTAATAGCCTCCAAAATCATTCCAAGTATGTAATCAGGCATCTAACTGTAAATATTGTTTATATTGTATGGATTAACACAGGTGTGCTTATATGCTCTACTTTGTCATACATTACACATGCAAGGAATATTACAGAACTCAACAAGTAACAAGTCCATCTTCCCTCTAGCTTGTCTAATAGAAAAGGACAATGGCCTAATCTATCCGAGTCAAGGAAACAGCATCTCCCACGCTATGTTTATAGTGTTAGAGTGAGCCCTGCACACACTTGGGCTTATCTCTGCAACACCAAAGAATACCAAAATCAATATTAAAGTGCTAACTCCAAATACTAATAAATGGTTTCTGCAATTAAATAAATACTGATAAGTTTGAATGCTAGCTTGAAGGAATGGCCTCTTCTTTTCTCTCCCTTTTTATATTTGCTTTTGCCAAACTTCACTCAGGCTGGAAATAATCATAATAATTGGAACCAGTAGAAGGAAATAGCTGATTCTGCTAGGCAAGAATGAACTAAATCTGCAACTCAAGTAATACTAAATATAAGCTCCGCATGACGATACTAGAACGGAACACCTGAAATAAGACAGTTCTTTGGAGCCAAATCACCAAGTTTACATTTTACAAGTAGATAAATTTTAGAAATGCAATATTTATAATGTATCTGGATACTACTAAGTGTAAACAAATAGAAGATTTATGTCAACTGTAGCTGTAAGACATTTTCCTAGGGGGAAGAAAGAAGACACATAAAAAAACTTGATTTCTGAGGAAAAAAAATATTCACATAAAGTAATACTGTGATAAACTTTCAAGTTCACAATATAATGTTTGTTTTAAAATTCAGAAAGCATAAAAACACTGTCAGGGAAATTTTAAATTCTTTGTCATTTGCAGAATTTGATTCTCCTTGTATATTAATTCTCCTTGTCTATTAACACAGTTCACATTTTTATGGTTGCCAATTGTGTATGCTATGCAATATTGAAGTAGCTGAATAAGAAATATTGTAACACTTCTAAAATGCTTATGATTTCATCATGAAAATTACAATTATTTTGAAGTATTTGAATGATTCTAATATGGGAAGAAGAAAAAGAAATGAATGCCATTTCTATCAGAAATTTTGAAGCCTTGGAAAGGGAAACAGAACTAGAAAAGTGACACAGTTAGGTACCATAACTGTCTGCTTTGCTGTTTGGGCACTTATCTAGGGGATTTATTTCTTAATCCTCTAGACGGTCTTATTGTGTTTTAGCAATATAGTAGAGTGGATAAGAGTACGGCCTTTTCAGTCAGGTCGCCACTCAGTACTGAGTGACCTTGGACAAGCTAAGCGACCCTTCATGCTTCAGTTTCCTCATGTTTAACTGAGATGATAAACATCACTTTCCTTATAGAGTTAATATGAGCCTTAAATGAATGTAATTAGATGCGAAGTGGGACTTTTTCTGTTTTTCTGGAATGTAGCTAAGGCTTCGAAACTGAGGACAAATGGGAAATAAGCAAGTTATCCATCACATCCATGGTAAATCCAGTCCAAACACCCTCACTACTGATAGCATAGATGAGAAGATTAAATATGGAAAAGAGATTACATACACAAACACTTTCTTGAAAGGATCCTGCTCAAGAGGGCTGCCTGCTGGGCCAAGGGGAGAGCAGCAGAAAGAATCTGGAGGTGTAGTGCAGTGGGCAGGAGCTGACAGCAGAACTACAAGTGGTCAGGTTCAGAGCCCATTGCCTTTGTCAGGACAGGCTGCATAGACACCATGGGGTATACAGAAGGTCATGAGGAAGCTAGAGTACCTCTGAAGAACACAGATGATCCATAAGACAAAGCCAGCGTCTGGATACCTCACATAACACAGGGCACATAGGGGCAGATTTACAAGGACTGAAAAAACAAAACTTTATTCCTTTATTGTTACTCCTCGTCCCCTGCCTTGACTTCTGAGGAGGCAAAAATAGGTGGGGAGCAAAGAAACATATATATGGTGGAATATTACTCAGCTATAAAAAAAAATAAAATCTTGCCATTTCAACAACACAGATGGACCTAGAGAGTATTATGCTATGTGAAATAAGTCAGACAGAGAAAGACAAATGCCATATGATTTCAATTATATGTGGAATTTAAAAAAACACACAAATGAACAAAGCAAAACAGAAACAAATTCAGAGATACAGAGAACAAACTGGTAGCTGCCAGAAGGGAGAGGAGGATAGGCAAAAAAGGTGAATGGGATTAAGAAGTACAAACTTCCAGTTACAAAATCAGTCAAGGGGATGTAATGTACAGCATAGAGAACATAGTCAATATCGTAAAAACTTTATACGGTGACAGATGTTTACTAGACAAATTATGGTAATCACTTTATAAAGAATACACATGTAGAATCACTATGTGGTACACCTGAAACTAATATAATATTTGTGTCAACTATAATGAAAAATAAATAAATAAATAAACAAATTAATAAAAAAGATACCACAACCTTTAAATTGAATGCAAGGTCAAAGTTTATATTTCAAACAGACTGTATCTTTTTATATCGAAAATGAGACTGTTCTGATACCTGAAAGTAAAAACATTTATAAGGTGGAGCAGTGAGTCTTTGGTAAGGCAGGGGTAAGTGAAAGGAAAATACAGTTGACGCCTGAACAATTCGTGGAGTAGGAATGCTGCCCTCTACCCCGCCCACCCACACCTGAAAATCTGCATATAACTTTTGACTCCCTAAATAGCCTACTGTTGATTGAAAGTCTTACCAATAACATAAAAAGTCAATTGACACACATTTTGTATGTTATATGTACTATATACTATATTCTTACAATAAAGTAAATTAGGGAATAGACAATGTTATTTAAAAAATCATAAGGCATAAAAAATACATTTACAATACTTATTGAAAAAAACCCCACATATACAGGACCCTCAAAGTTCAAATCCATGTTGTTCAAGGGTCAACTGTAATTGCTTCTTGTTTGTACCATTTGCACCTCACCTGTTTAATACATTGGTCACATGAGATAATACATATGACCAGAACATCCTAAGTGGTTATTATTATTATTCCATATATTTTTATTAAATGCTCCTCAATAAATTCACCATTGCTTATATTGCAGGGCTAAGTTAGTCATAAACTTTCAAGTTCAACATTAACTTCAGAGAACATTACATTAATATTTACATTTTAAAAATAAGAAAACTAGTGGATTTACCTTCCAACCAAATACATTAAAATACCAAGTGGAACAAAGAAAAGGAAAAAATATATATTCTTAGTACAAAAATGTGTACTGTGCTTTTCCTTGGCTGAATAAGCTCTTAATTCTGATTACTCAGACAATTTATTTTATACATATTTTTAAAAGCACAACACATGAATATAATTTTATTACTAATTTACTACAAACTATTTAAACTACTACCTCTATCTACATTTTCCTTAGTTCCCAAGTAGAGCAATTTTCTCTTCTCAAACAGCCTGAAACAATTCTCATCCTAAATGAAAATCTCCCTTCTGGAGCAAAAGGGCCAATTTAGTTCTCCCAATAAAGAAAATGTCTTATTCTAACTAAACTTCTAAGCTGCCTTTTGATAGTGGTGGTCTGTGGCAATGTCATTCTGCCCAGCCATTAGCAGCTAAACTCTCTTAGATGTCAATGGGTATTTGACTCAGCAACCTGACTTTTTCATGGCTCATACTATTTTGAACAAGTAAACATAGGTTACTCATTGCTAAACTACTTAACATACAAATTTAAATTGAACAGAGACAGATTCCTTTCGCAACAGTTTCAGTGCAAGGATGAAAAGGATATTCAATAAACTTTGAAAAATTTGTAATTTAGATTAATTATGAGCAAGAATGCATTCCAGGACAAAACAGGGCATACTTTGGAGGGGAAAACAATACTTTAAGTGAAATGAGTCTAATAATGGATGAAGTAGGTAAAGATCACACTGCCCAAAATCTACCACAGCGTAAGTATATTAAAAAAGAAATTGCTTCAAAAGTTTTAAAATATTTTCAAGTGTATCGCTATAGGCTAAAATGGCTATATGTGTAATGTTTGTTAATTATGGAAAGAGTTTGTTAAGGTGTGTTTTGGGTAATTTACGTATCAACTTCACTGGGCCATGGGGTGCCCAGATATTTGATCAAACGTTATTCTGACTGTATCTGTGAAGGTGATTTTGTATGAGATTAACATTTAAATTGATAGATTGAAAAACAGATTGCCTTCGCTGATGTAGGTAGGCCTCATCCAATCAGTTGAAGGCCTTAACAGAACAAAAACACTGACCTTCACCCAAAGGAGGGAAGATTCTTCCTGCTTGACTGACTTTGAATTGGGATATAAAATTTTTGCCATCTTTGGATTCGAATTGAAACATTGGCTTTTCTTGGATCTCAGGACTGCAGGCCTGTGACTAGAACTACACCATCGGCTCTCCTGAGTCTCCAGTTTGGGGACTTACTCTGCATATCTTGGGACTTGTCAGCTTCCATAATCAGGTGACCCAATTCCTTGTTAAAAAAAAATCAATCTGTCTCTCTCATTCTCCTCTCTCTCTCTCTCTCTCTCTCTCTCTCTCTCTCTCTCTCTCTCTGTCTCTCCCATTTATATGTATTCTGTTTCTCTGGAGAACCTTGACTAATACAATGTGCTTCAAAAAAATTAAGTGTTACAGGGAAAGATGACCGTTATCATTCAGTCAGTCAACAAATGTTTTCTAAACATTCTACATATTTTCAGTCACCATTCCAGGTATTAGGGAAATATGTACAAATTAGATGTTTTCCCTATCTTTGCTGAGTTCTAGGTCTAGTGCAAGTGACATATTTCATAACTTTATTGGTAAACCATTGTTATAGCAAATGAAAATGAGTAAATATTTTATTGTGCTATTAAGAATCAGGAGAATCTGGATCTAATTCTCACATACCAATTGTGGATTAAATAAATGGACTTGAGATATTGGAGTGTATATGCTATTCTTTTAATTTCTAACAAATTACATAACATACAGTTCTAAGTATCTTATACTTTATTTCTAGGACTTTGTATTAGAGAAGCTACCTACAAGGAAGAATGCAAAATTCTGAGTGTTCACAATGATGCATATTATAGCTATTGCCATATGGAAACATATGAATATTTTTACATGTTGGAGGAAGGTAATTCATTACAAACCTAGTTAAAATGAAGAATCTCTAGTACAATTTAGAGAAGAGTTTGCATTTTCACAGTTTACTCCAAATATAGCCTACAATATCACAGCAATGGTCAAAAAGTTTGGTCTCAAAATGGTACCTCACAGAATCAAAAAGTGAGGCATTATTTAACGTCTGTAGGCTTTTGATTAGGACAAAAAACATGCAGCGATAAAGGCAGCACTACTGAAGACAGAGTTCTCACTATTATTATTTTTATTTGACTTGCTAATAAAACAAAAACATTTTCTTCAGTGCTTAAGAGTGACATATTTACATTAAAATCCATACATGATAAATATATCCTATATGTTATACATTAAAAAGAATCGAATTTAAGAGGATTGGTGTGTACGTCATTAAAGATGTATATTTCCCCTTCCCTGCTCCTCTAAATTGGAAGTACTAAGTAAAGAGGAATATATGCGCAGGCCTATTAAATATAAGCATTCCTCAAATTCCCATTCTTGGCTGCTTCTTACTGTCAGTGCTCTCCTAAGGGGACCATAGCTCCTCGAAGGGCTATAGCTCCCACTGTTAAAACAATATCACTCTACTCTCCAACCTGCAGCTCCAATCATTCTGTGGCCAGCAACCTTTAAACATCAGAATCGTGCCATTGTCCAGGCACTTCAAACAGACTCTATTCCCAGGCACTCATTTTTCTCTACTCTGTTCTTTAAGTAACATCAATTAGGGTAAAATGAACTAAAAAAAAAATCTGATAAAAATAAAATGTAGACCATTTTATAGCTAAATTCTGTTAACTCACTCTCTCTAACATCAATGTCTAGTCTTTTTAAGTAAAAAGTTGGTGATAAATATCTCCTAAATATAATCATATTATTTAGTCACTAAGAGCCACAATGTAGTGAAAGTAGCATGCTGCTTCTTTTGCAATTGTCAAAGACAGCAATATTCAATTTTAGAACAGCCTAAAGCCATTTCCCTGTAGACTGAATTTTAATCTGTATTTAATGGCATCTTCATCTACTCCACACACCCACCCCAAGTCAGAAACCTCTTTCACCCCTGCCTCTCCTTCACCACTACCTCCCATTCAATTGAATATCAATTTGTATTTATCCTGTCGCTAATATATCTCTCAAGTTCATGTCCCTCCATGTCACTACTGATACCAGACCTTAGGATGTGCTCTCAGTCTCTTCTCCACTCAATACATACCTCAAACCAAATTTCCTCCCTGCTCTTCCCCAGTAAAACAAAAACAAAAACTGAACCATTCTGATTATATGTCTCCCTTGTTCAAACACTTCAGTGGTTTTACTCACATACAGAATATTATCCAAACTGTTTAGGTTTGCATTTAAGGCTTTTCATGTAATCCTTGATATGATTCCAAGTTTCCTTTCTGGAAAAATCTTCAGTTGCCACCGGGAGGACTCAGGTAGACCTTTCTGTCTCCTGATCTGTACTTAGTTCTCTGCACAGGAGGGTCCTTTTCACCTCGCCTGCCTTGGGTCACGCTCTTCTCTCTGCTCTCCACACCTCTCCTCCTGAACTCCTACTCCAGCTTTGGAGCCAGTCTCAAAGATCCCTTATGCTGTGAAGTACCCCCACCCCGCCCCCCAGTGATCCCCCACGATTTTCCATCTCTAAATAATAAATTTCCAGCTGAACTGCACTAAAAGTTTTACAAAACATTTCCACATGCATTATCGTCTTTGATTCTCATAACCACCCTGTAACAAATGAGGTGAGTAAGGCTCAGAGGAAGTTAATCCTCCCATTAGGAAGTGACAACAATGAAATTGGGACTGCAATCTCTAAATCCTTTTACTCCAGGATCCACACCCTATTTTACGCTCCTCTGGTTCTTCTTTTCCCTCCTACATATATGCTCGAAGAGCAATATATTTCTTTCTGTACCATTCCATTAAAACTCACTGTGTTAAAACTGGTTGTGTACAGGATTCTGTCTTTGGATAATCTCATATTCCCTAATCTGCATATGCAGCCCCAGCCACGCTTGTGCATTTAAGACTGGCACATGTAGGTGCCTATCACTTATATTCTTTCCATGTACCTCATATTAAACATAGGGTTTCCAGGCGGGAATTGCCGCCCTTTCTCAGGAATTTTTTTGCTTTTCCATTCCCAAATCCTGAGAAAAGTTGATTGGGAAATCGGGAAAATCTGCTCCTTGAACCCAGTAATACCCACAATGGGAAACGAAAGTACTACTCACAATGTATCTCTTAGACATTTTTCCTATTTATCGCTAGGGATTCAGGGTGGGAATTCTCACCTGTTCTCAGAAATGTTTTTCGCTTTCCCAGTCCTGAATCCTGAGAAAAGTTGGTCGGGAAACTGGGAAAATTGGCTCCTTGAACCCAGGTGGTTGGTAGTATAGGCCATCACTTTGTGTAAACAATTCATCATGGAGAACAGAAAATAGTTTATATCTCGGGATTCGGAAATGGGAATGCGAGAAAAATTCCCGAGAATGGGCGGGAATTCCCGCCTGGAAACCCTAATTAAATATATCCCAAATGGAATTACCTTGTAACCAAATCTGCCCCTTACTTCTCTTTGTCCCTATCCAATCATGTGTACTGATCATTTTACCATCTACGTATTTCTTACTTAGTTCCCTCTTTTCCATTGCTTACCATCATTGTTAGAGTTCAAGAACTCAAATCCTCTCCTCTGGATAACTCTGTAGCCTCCTAACTGGTCTCCCTGCCTCTATCAACAACCTGCTTCAATGAGGTCTCTTCGTTGTCTACATGTGTTCCACGAATTAATGCCTGCATTTTCCCCTCACTGAGAAAACTATAGACCAATATGATCTTGTCAATTCTGTTCTCAAAACCTTTCAAACGCAGAGAGGCAAGCTAGCTTAGTGATGAAGATCATTACGTGGGTTTGAATCCTGGCTCTGGAATTGTTATGTGGCTTTGTGCAAGTTTCTTAATCTCTCTGGGCTCCAGTTTTCTTATCTGCAAAGTGGGGTTAGTGATTGGACTACCTTGTAGAATAATATGAGGGTTAAATAAACTAACATTGATCTAAATTTAGAACACTGCTTGACATATAGCAAGCACTGCACAAATGCTTGACAATATTAGGTTGGTGCAAAAGTAATTGCGGTTTTTGCAGTTATTTTTAACATGCTAAACCGCAATTACTTTTGCACCAATCTAATAATAATGACTAATACCAATAATTATAATACTCAGTGGCCCACCCTTCAGTTCTATATGATGGCTTGGCCCACATCTAATCCCCCAAACTCTTTTATTACTGCTATCTATACCACACTTGAGTACTTAGACACTCTTTATCACACACCTCAAAACCCTCAGTATGAATGCCTCCTTGCTTTCTCTCTAGAGGAATTCTCCTTCCTTACCTGATCTACTCAAATATTCTCTTCTCCATGAAATGCTGCTGGAAACATTAGGAGAGACCATTTGTCCTGCTGCTAACTACAGGCCTTTTGAAACATTTATTGCATTGAAAATTCTTGTTTATAGTAATTACTAAACCAAATAGAATATTGATATATAATATATAATTATAATAACAGCAAAAATATTATATATTATAATATATATAATTAAGCCTATACATTTTAATAATGTATTTTCAGGGATGGGGTCTATTTTACAAAGTGTGGAGTTGATGTGTAGAGATACAAAATAATTTGTTCAATTCACATCTAGGATGGAACAGAGGTGTGACTGGAATCCACATCTGTTTATCGCCAAAGCTCCATGCTTTTCACTATTATACTGAAATGTGAAATTCATTGGGTGAGATCCAGAGTTCCACCCCTTCTTATGATCCCTACCTAGCACAGTGCCTGGAACTTAAGCACAATATTGACACTATATACATACACAGTTCATGTAACTACTTAAACTGCAATCATGATGTAGAATAGTAAGGATTTCTAGCCCATATTTCTTCAAAATGTTTTTTCTTATCTTTTATTGTGATTACATTATAGAAGATATCTTTCAAAGAGGAAAACCTTCTATTTAATGATTTTTAACTCAGGTCACAGACATACCACAGGATGAACTATTTGATGGTACAGATGATATCTTATTGAAGTCTTATGCATCTTTTTATCACCAGTCTCTAGTTCACTACCTGCTAGAGAACAGGTTGCCAATAAATGTTTCTTGAATAATAAGTAAATGAATTCTAGCCCCAGAAGAATGGCGTTGGAACATTTCTGATGAGTCAAGTTTATAATTATATACACTCCTGGATCAATAGCACAGACATTTGTAAACACTATATGAGTCAAAAAAAATATTTCAAGTTGGTTTTGGCATGCATTATGGGTATATTTTTGTAGCTGATTTGCTTTCTTGATTATGTTCTATTTTGGATAATGTTAAAATGAATTTGTGTCCCTACGTATTTTACTTCAGAATGATTACAATTCCCTGGAATTTAAAACAGAAGTCTAATCAGAGCAATATTAAATGGGATAATGGAGACATAGCTAGAATTTGACTGAGCTTATGTAACAGAAAAATACAACTTGATTTATTCTCCAAATAGATGTCTTTTTGAAAAAAGATCTTTGTTAATGCTCCCCAAACTATATAGTAGAAATGAAACACTTATTTTAACACAATTTTGCATTTGTATCAATCAGAAGATTTTGCAGCAAAAGAAAATCCAAACTAAATGGTAAACTGTTTTGAATATTGTTACCTCAATAAATAGGAAGTCCTGAAATAGGGTTAGTTCTGGGTTCATTATTGTAGCCGTTAATCAAGGGACCACTACCTTTTTATCACTCTGTTCTGCCATTCTCCACCTATCAGCTACCTCTCCTCATGATCACAAAATGGTTATACAGGTATCCTCAGCTTTTCAGAAGTTCCCATTACACCACTTCACTTTCAGGAAAGACCTAAATTGTACTTGTTTTCACTAACGGAAAGAAATCCAAAAAGGATTTTCGCTATTACCGAAAAGCAAAGGCAGAAAGCAAAAATAAAGTTTACCATTTGTTTTGCAGCGGCCGTCATAAAGGAAGCAGATACCCAGAGCAGCGAGAGTAGCACCACCAAGCCCCTTTCCTGAGGAACTACACTCAGCATCTCAGTATCAAGATGCAATAGCTTGCACTGTATCTGTAAGCACCTGTGCTTTATCTTGATTTATTTTGCGAATCCATTAGCAAGATATGTCCTTGGGTATCAGAGAAGCCTATGAGAGCTTGCAAAGGTGTTACATGGAGCGTAAAACCAGACGTAATTAAGTGTTTTGATCATGGTGAATGAAATAGACATTTTGCATGCATTGAATTTGGGATCTGGGAATGCTCAAAATTGTTTCCATATAAATTAATAGTAATTGCTTATTCATTTTATACCATTTCAGCTCACCAAAATTTTCATAGAAACACTCGACTTTCAGTAAGTGGGGGAAACCTGTAGTTGCTCCAGAAACCACCTCCATGTGCAGTAACTTTTATGGACAGAAAAGTGAATAGATCTGTTTGAGATCTTATTTTAAAAACTGAAAAAAAAAATTCTTAGAAAGTCCCCAAGGAGTTTCATATTACTTTCCATTATTTAGAACTGGGTTTTAAGACATTTCCTAAAACAATCACCGGCGAAGAGATGGAATTCCCTTGCTCAGTTTAGACTCGTCTAAGTTCATCCCCTTGGGATGAGGCCAACCTGATACGAAACACATGGCATGGCAGCACATCAGCTTGGCTACTTGAACAAAATTGGCATTCTGTGGGGAGGAGAAGGGGGAGAAATGCATTCCAGGTAGACAGCCCACACTATTTTTAATAACTTTATGGTTTTCTAAAGTCCGCCTGAAAGCACCCTCAACTGAAGCAAAGCACCTCTTTAGTTAATGCTAAACAAGTCAACTTTTCCTGTGCCATGATGCTCGTCACACTAGACAATGAAGAGTTTCCCATTTTAAAAGCGAGACTTGGGATGAGACTATAAAAGAACATTTTCTTGATTCATACAGTAGGTTAGCATATTATTTGGGCTATCAAAGATATCATTAATTTTACAGTTTTTATTAGGCTTTATGGTATATATGAACTTTATAAATTCATATGCAATATTACTCTATAGCAAGTTGATATATGGAAAATGGCTTTAAATGAAAAACATTAATATAATTCAAAATATTATATTCTCCAATTCATAAAAAAACCTCTTAGGTTCCATGCTAATTAAACTTAGTTTTTCTTGACAATTTTAATTTCTTAGGAAGCAATACCAGTATTTTAGCTAAATAGTTATAAGTTATGCATCATTTACACTCATGAGCTGCGTACCAACAGGGATATGTTCTGCGAAATCCGTCATACTTACACAGACCTACATGGTATAGCCTACTACCATAATTGTATGTGCTACACTTTTATATGACTGGCAGCACAGTTGATTTGTTTACACCAGCATTACCACAAACATGAGAGTAATGCTTTGCTCTACAATGTTACGACGTCAGTAGGTGATAGGAACTTTTCAGCTCTATTATCATCGTTGGGATCACTGTCATATATGCTCTCCATCATTCATGAAACATTATTATGTGGCACATGATTACAACTTATTTTTAAATGATTACTACTGTAGAATTACAATATACCATATAGTCATAGCATGTTGGATTCAGTCCTTCCATTTTACTTTGAGACATCTAAACCAATAAAAGTTTAAGCTACTCTGCAAATCTGTTAGCAAGTACATGAATAAGCATGCCCCTTGTCTTTGCCCCTTATTTTGTTACATTAACATTAGGACATTATCCTAGGCATTATGTAGTACACCAACCGCTTGGCGTGCAAATAAAAATAACCGAAATCCAAACTACTAAAATCTGATTTCTTATTATCACTTCTTAACAACTAATACACATGAAATATGTAAATCATCTCAGTACTTGATTTCATTATATCTCTCTGGTCTCCCATTATCTGAGCTAATAAGGGTTAAGAATACCACTCACAGTTGAAAACTAATAGGTGAGTGTGCAAGCTTTTTAGCTGTATTTGTCACACATGGAATAATTTTATGTAATTCTTTTTCTAAAATAAAATTGCATCCTCACATGCATAAATTCCTTTCTGGGTCTATTGATTAAAAAAAATGGCATTGAATCTTAGTATTTGGAAAATGTGTATATGTGACCACATGCAGGTTTGTGTATGTGTATATATTCTATGTGTACTAAGAAGCAGAACAAATTTGTTCACTACTGTGACTCTCCCACACTGAACTGAAGAAAAGGAAAGCACAGGTACTTCCAAACAAAGAGGAAAAGGAGATCCAGTTATAGATAGTGTTTTAGAAGAAATACTGAGAAATAAAAATTTCAGTATTTTTAACTGCAGAAGGTTAAGAGCATTTTGATACAACTCTTGCTTTTTCCAGAGGGGGACCAACTTCTTTCTGTATTTTTAAACCCTAATCCTAACACCAACAAAATAGCCACCCACTAGGTACCAAGACTTGCTAGAAAGGTAAGACAGTTATTCATGTTCAAGGTGCTCTTGGAAGTAAACCAAGACTTTCGGAGGTTTGTGATCTTTAAGCCTAAATGCCTGCTATATTTTCTAAAGGAACTTTGTCTAGTAAAGAGTTGCTTTAACATCCTTACAGTGCAGACTGCAAAGAAAGGCAAATTGGGATCAACTGGAGACTGATTAGAAAGCTTCACAGATGCAACACTGGACATTTCGTATCTCTGAAATTTGCTCCTGCTTGCAAACCCACTAATCAGATTATGACAAGGGCATGTTGCTAGATTAATCTGTATGTTTCTATAGCACTTGTTATCCTTGTATTCATATACAGTGGTACCTCGGTTTTCGAACGTAATCCATTCTGGAAGACCGTTTGAGTTCTAAAATGTTCGAAAACAGCCGACAGCTAGGCCTCAGGATCTTGCATTAAGCGGAAGCCACATGGCATGTTTGACTTCCGAGACGTGTTCGAAAACCGAAGCACTTACTTCCGGGTTTATGGCATTCGTAAACCGAAATGTTCGTCAACAGAGACATTCGAAAACCGAGGCACTATAGTCTAGCTAAGTCTGCACCTTCCTGTGTACATTACAAACTACTAGGATAAGCAACACTGCTCACTTATGAAATGAAAAGTAATTGTTAAAAATACATATAATTATTTTTGCACCTAACATTTTTACTCAGACATTCTCTATGATCTATTAAGTGACAATTTAAAGTGAAAACAGCTTTTAAGCTACATGTAATCCATTGTAGCATAAATAATTCATTGTAACATTTGGGAAACTCATGCTTTAAGAAATTTCTTCAAACATAATATAATGTGAAAATATACATTTTTTAAATTAAACAACTTTGCTTTGTCCTACTTCATTTTACACAGTCTTTTAATAAAATCTATGGTTATTAATGGAAAAAAATTTCATATGCATGAGTTTCACTAAAGGCAGTTAAGAGGATGAAAAAAATTCTCTCCCAAATTTTGTCATTAGAAAAATCAGTGTCGTCAACATGCCTTTTACTTTACACTTTATCTGCTGTAACGTATTTGTTTTTGGCTACTATTGGATATATGATGACTGCCATGACTTTGACAGTGATTTTTTTGAAAAAGGAAAACAAAATAACTGAAAATGACATAAAACTTGACATGAATTCATGTAACAATTACAAGGAGAAATGTTTTCCAAGGTAGAGCAAGCCACATAATTATTTCAAATATTGAAACAAATCTAATCATTAATTTAAAGTATCCACTCATTGGCCTGCTGAATCTTTCAAAATGGATACACTGGATGCATCTGAGTTAATATTCACTCAGTTGTCAAAAAAAGAAAACTTTTTCTGTTTCTTCTAGACCACATAAAACAGTTAACACTATATATTAAACTTCACACAAAGTTTTAAATTAAAAAAAAAAAAAATCCCTAAATGGAATCTTTTTTATAAAGAGTTGATAATATGTCAATGAAATGCAATAGTGAAAGCAATTATTAATTCTCTATGACGCTTTTACTACAGTGTTTAGCAGATGCATATCCGTATGCAAGTGTTTTATTAACTATGTAAATTCAGTAATTATAAACATGTTACTAAATTATCTATGAGATATAACACTAATTATGATTTACTTTATTAAAGGGAATACCACATCAGTCCTTACTGGAGACAGAGAAGAAGGATCTGGGGATGAAATGGAATAAGTAATTTTAAAAGACACAACACTAAGCTGTAAGACCCTATTCCATGCTTCTTATCATGATAAATAACAAGATTGTAGCTAATATTTTTAAAAATTAATATTAGACAGTGGAGCTTCAAGGAAGAGATTTCTTGAATTCTAAAATGGGATTAATTCAACCAAAATGCTAAAATCACTGGGAGGCTGGTGGTAGATATAGTGTTAGTTGCTTCATCTTGAAAGTATTAATACAGAGAATTACTTATATTGAGCTCCTGACATTCTCACAAATGCAGAGTAAACTCCTTGATGAATTCTGACACATTTGTCTTTTTGTACATGGTTGACTGTGACCACTTGTGTATTAATTGTTTTGTTATTGCTCTTTTTTATGGGGTACTTGATTTCTAGCTGAGAAGTAAAAGTTCTGCCTTAACACATGATACTTGTATCTAACTACAGTCACACATAAGAAGTATACATAAATTCTTAAAATTCAAATTAGTGAGTTATAATATGATTTCTATGCTTGTCGAGCCTAGAGTAAATGATTCAATATATTTGCCAACTGTTTAGAAGAAAGATATAGGTACAAAGGGAATGAATTACTAGGAGAAAATAAACTATGGCTGAAGCATAAAGTAAATATAAAAAAGCAGGTCTCCACATCAGTGGGAGTTATTTTTAAAAGGTGAAAATATGTCCCATTCCACTTAGTGGCATTACTCTTCACATTAATGCTTTTCAAAGTAAAGGATTTATTTTACTCTACAGAAAAACCTCAAGAATATTACTTGCAAATTACTCATATTATTAATTAGTCAATTATTTTATATTTTTAATCGTCAATTAAAAATAAAATATCTTAAAAGTTAAAAACATTTCATAATGTCACTAGCTCAAAATAACCAATAAGTTTGGAATAATATTAATATTTACATAATACTTATTATCTGCCAGACACTACCTCATTTAAATATATAACTTATTTAACATTCTCAACATACTATAACTACCCCAGTCTAGATAACTTGCTTATATAGCCAATACTAAGTGGCATAGCCAGGATTCAAACCCAGGCAGTCTATTTTTAACCGCTAATCTATCCCACCTCTAAAGGGAAATAACTCAACCTGGGTCCGCTAAGCATTTGAAAGCCATTGTTTAAACTACAAGCAATCAAGGTTGTCAAATGTGGAAACATTTTACTCATTATGAAAGTGAATGTGTGAGTTTCAAGCAACTAAAAAGGAAAGTGAGCAGAAAATATATTCCAAAGGATTGCACAGTATAAATGTTAAGAGCAGAAATGGTGGCACTTAAATACTTTAGCTGTGATTTCACCCTGAGATTACTCTGTCAAAACAAACACATAAAAAGCAAACAGTCATTTAGCATTCAAGGTCATACCATTTAAATTATGTACAGATACTGAAAAACTCCAGTAGCATCCCCCATAAATTACACCCAAAGATAACTCTTCCATTAACCTTGTCCCAATACACTAAAAATACGTTATTCTAAAAAACTGATCAAATTGTTTAAACAATTTTATTATTGGTCAACAAAATTCACATAACTTAAATCTCTATGGAGGAAAGTCAATCTTTATTGGAGAAAAATATGACATAATTTGTTCTTACCTTTACACATAAAAGGAACAATAGAATTTAACTTTATGATACTAGCCTGAAGTCAGTTAAAAGAAAGAATGACTCAATCAGTGTGGATATACCTTCCTTTGAACACATCTTTGAAAAGAGCCATAGCAGGGAGAGCAATGTACATCTTCCCTAGAACTAAATTTCAAAGGCCTTATTTGGACCTTTTTCCACATGGGAAGAATTAGAAAACTTTTTGCCTTTTATTTTCCATTGTGAGATCTTAAATGGGAAAATAAGTCCAGGCTACATAGGTCCCCATGTGGTATTAGATGCAGTAGCAGCTATAGTGCAAGGAAAGTAGGACACAATGGTCTATGGAGCTGGCTTCTGTGAACTCTAGTGGTAAACTTAAAAAAAAAAAAAGAAAAAAAAAAGAAAAACCTTCAGCACTTCAGCATAGATCTAAGCATCAATCAAGAAACTTCCTTCAACTGGGTCTGCTACATTAATGAGATCACAGAACAGAAACACAGATTTAGCATTAAATGCTTTCGTGAGGAAGGTTTATTATAAACAAAAAAGCCATCGTTTATAAGAAAGAATTAGATATGATAATAAATGGTAATTTTATATGATTCATCACTCAGGATTAAAAGCAGCTTAAATTAAAAAGGGAATTTTCTGAATTTAATTTAATGGATTTTAAAGACATTTAAATAATGTAGAAAAGCTATGACACATCTATTTTGTCTAATATGTCTTAAAATCCAAGGAGTTCACCTTTTTTAAATTATGGTAATTTAAAATTATGACAACTCTAATGTAAAATTAGCCAAACAAGTCAATCAAAATTGAGTAAACAATGCAATTTTACCTAGTGCACTTTTTATCAATATTCTTGATATTTAAATGTTTACCTTTGTAAAATCTGCCTTAGTTTAACAGCTTTTCTATGTAGCTTCTGTATAATACCCAATGTTTAAATGAATATTCAAAAATCAATTATCTCCATATTTTAAAAACGCAACTGCTAAACAAACCATGTTTAAATTCTTAGCTAGCCTAGTTTATTGGCTCTCTAGAAGTAAAAGTACTGAGCCAAAAGTTTCTACACTATTTTTTCAGCAAGTGAAACCTGTAGTGAAACCCAAGACACACAGGCACTATTATCTAAGGTTCTGAAATTTTCACTTTGCTTACAGTGATAAATAAAATAATCTTGTCTATTATTTGACAAGGGAAAGTATGATTTCAACAAGAGAATAGTATATATGAATCATCATACTTAGAAGACTATACAAGAGGACTATATTTCCCACAAAAGCTAAAAGAAGCAATTATTTTCTTTTTTAGTCAATAGTGATTCAGGAGGTGAATCAGACTCCTGTAGGGGCTCTGTGACAGGACGTCATTACCAGCATCAATCACCAATGACCCAGTGAAGCCCGGGACTGAGGGTTAATATAGAATGAAAAAAGCAGAGCTTTTCCCCTGAAATATCACATTATATGCGTATATTCCATGAGTTCTAAAAGCAATAGCCTTCCAAATAAAATACAACACAGAAGTTGAGTGATCAGAGACTATGTTGGATGGAATCATGGCGGGATTTAAATGACACCGAGTCCAGATCCCCTCCTTACATAGGAATCCATGGCACATGTTCATTTTAGCTTCTTCATAAACACCCACAGTGATGGGATCTCATGAATTCACAATATAGCCCAGAGAGTTTTGGAAAACTTTGTTAGAAAGCTCATCTTCATGAAGATAAAGATGCTTCATCTTTTAAAAATACCCATATACTCATCTTAGTTTTGCCTGTGGAGTATCTCAGAATCGTCAGAATTTCTTTCATGCCCTCCCTTTTTCAAGTTAAAGTCTTTCCACTGGATTTTATAGGAGATATCTACAATACCCAACAACCTACCTTTATTTCTTTTCTGGACACATTCTTGCTGCTAGAATTATAGTTTGCCAAGGTCCATCTCAAAAGGTAGTGATCAGAAAGAATAAAACATTAAATTGTGGCCATCATTGCAAACTATAATAGGACAATCACTTCCCTCATTAGGATACAATCGTTAGTCAAATTTAACAATGCATTAGCTTTTGCAGCCACTTTCACTACAAACACCAAGCTTGTTGCCATTAATTATGTAGTGGATTTCTTGGCCTCAAACCAGAACTTCACATTTAAATCTATTGCTATAAGACAGTATCATGACATCAAATTGGTTAACATGAATCCCTATATTTGACAATTGGGTATACCACCTTGAAAAATACCAAAATACTCTATTTGCCTTCCTACTTAACTCACATTCTTCAATTTCATACACTATTGAGCAATGTTGACCTCCAAGTCAATGTTTAAATTAGCCTATCTCAAGTCATCAGCTATTAATACTCAAGAATCCCCAACGAAAACGTTTTCTTGCATGACCTTTTACATTCAAGAAATTTCACCTGAAATATCTTTTCTACATGTTTGCCTTTAAAACCTGTTTTTATAGAGAAGAACATCTCCCTAAGAGTATTTCTTGATCGTTTTCACGAAGTAAGACTAAGTGGTTGTACAAAAGGCAGGCAATGCCATGCTCAATTCCATCTTTGAGTCGGGACAACCAATGTAACCCCACCAACAAACCTTCACAGTAATATGAACATGCACATATGCCCTCCTACCGCACATGAAGTGTGCATGTGATCCATAAACGGATGCGATCACGTGTGGAAAACAAAGATACACTACTTTATTCTAGTTAAAGTTGTCTTCTTTCCAAGAAACCGTTTTCGCACTCGTCCTTGCTTCAGGACCATCATTTTCTTTCAAGCGAAGGCAGAGTTAGGGAGCGTTCTGCCAAGATCCCAGTCTCCCTAAGTCCTCATCACAGCATTCAAATGAGGCTCATCTGATAGGTGGCCTGAGCTTTTCCCTCTAACTCCTTAGAAACTCGACCCCCGTCCCCACCCGAAGGCAGAGGTGAGTCCAAGCACAGAGAACTTCCACTCAAAGAGGGCAACCACTGAGTACAGAACATTCATTCCGGGAACCATTGCTCTCCTCCCAAACCCCTGACCCTACAACCCGCTCCCAGTGCCGCGCCTTCTTCCAGAGCCTGCTCCAGCGGGCCAGCTCCGGGGTTAGTCAGTGCGCACGTGACGCGCGGTGCTCACGTGATTGACCGTGGACGGGGGCGGGGGACAGAGGAGTGAAGCAGGGAAAAGTTAAGGAAGACCGGTCAAAGCGCTCAAAGCAATCGGTCCCTTCTCTTCTTCGTCAACTAGTGGCTCAGGGATTCCTAGGAGATGGCTGCGGGTCAAGGCGTCTGCGGTCCAGATCCCCAAATGAGGGGGTGGGGGGGTCGTAGTTCTCCACTCGCCCCGCCACCTTCTGCTCCTCTCCGCCCTGCTCGTGATGCTGCTGCACCCTCAAGTTGCTCCCTCCTTCCATTTCTCCCTCCCTCTTTTTTTTCCTTCTTCCCTTTTTCTCCCATCCTCCCTCCCTTCCGTCCGTCCGTCCCTGAAAGCTTTTCATCCACTGCGGGCGATGCCACTGACGCACATTCACTTTGCCCCGGGAGCTCGCCTGCACCTCTGAGGTCAGACCAGGCCGAGCACCTTCCAACCGGGAGGGTATAACTGCGCAAACAAAGTTGCACGCCACACCGCATCCTGCCCTCCCTTCCATTTAGCCCCGATTCGGATTCTCCGCAAAGCTCACTTGCCCCACCGGTACTCTCTCGACCTCACCCCACCACCGTGCAACACACCCCCTTCCATAGCGAGCCCACCCTTCCATTGCCCCGCGCTTCGAGCGGTCCAGCTGCCTGGCAAAGCCCGGAGCAACCCGCTGCGCTCACCTTGCTTGACACACTTGAGCCGGAGGGGGTCCTTGCAGTGTTTGATCACGGCCAGCACGTCCCTGATGGTGAGCCCCGCCACGGGGGTCTCGTTCACCTCCAGCAGCAGTTCCTCCGACACCAACTTGCTGCCGCTCTCATAGGCCACCTTGCCGGGCTTCACCTCCCCCAGGTAGGGGAACTGTCCATTCTCGGCGCCCCCCTTCAGTTCAAAGCCCAGCTGGCCCTCCGGGTTCCTGCCAATGACACTCTCATGGACTTTGCTAGTCCAGTGGCTTTTCTTTTTCAAGCTTTTGGACATGGCAGTGGGGCGAGTCGCCTCAGCTCCTGAGGGGTTCCTTTGGGGTAAGGGGATTGGCGGTGAGAGAATGAGGATGGAGAAGCAAGGGGGCCAAGAGGTGAGAAGAGCAGACTTTGCCTTCCTCCCCCTCTGTTCGGTGCTTTCCCTCTTCTTTGGATGGAGTATGGACGAGGAAGGGGGAGGATGAGAGGGACGGCTGGGCAGAGGTAGGAGAGCTTGGGTGAGGTTGTGCTGTCCCTTGAATGACACTCAAAGCTGTGGCCCCGCAGCAGAGGAGAGCTGAGGAGGTGGTGGTGGTGGTGGCGGCGGCGGCGGCAGCCTGAGCGAGCAGTAGCCGAGCTGGTGAGCGGGTGGAGTGGGGGTGGGGAAGGAGGGTAGGGATGCCGGGGGCCACTCCTGCGTGGTGCGAGTGGGAGCGCGCGCGCGCCTGGGTGTGTGGTGTTAGCTGATACCCATGGCAGCTGCAGTGGCAGCGGCGGGTCCGTGTGTGTGTGTGTGTGTGTGTGTGCGTGTGTGTGTGCACTAGTTGTACAGTACTGGCAGGAGGGGAGGAGGCAGGCTGAGAGGAGGAGGGGCGCGCGCGCGCCGGGTGGGGGACCGCTTCGCCGCTGTCTCCCCTCCCTCCCTCCCTCCGCAGCTTGACCCGGTAGTGAAGGCAGAGAGAGAGGCAGGCTGCGTCCGCCTGGCAGCCTGCGAGAGGAGGCGGGAGCGGGAAAGGTGGGGAGCCGAGGCCCGGCGTGGGGAGACGGGCAGGCAGGGCTGCGAGCCCAGTGCGGACCTTTCTGCAGACTGCCGGCGGCCGAGCGGTGCGCTGGGCTGCGGCGCTGCAAGGACGCTCTGACTGCCTCAGACGCGGGATGGGCTGGAGCAGAACTAGCGAGACCGCGTGTTGAGCGCGCCGCGGTGCGGGCGCTACGGCTGGAGCGCCGCTGGCCCCCTGGCGCGGAATCCGGCCGTGAGAGGGCTGACTGCGGGCCCGCTGGGGAGCTGCGGGAGAGGCCTGGGCGCTGGGAGTCGCGGGGGTCGCAGGATCTCGCTGTTTAGAGAGACTCAGTCTCTATGCGGTTTCGGTTAGATCCTGGCAGAGTTCTCAGACTTCCCATCGGAGGCGCGGAAAGTTAAGAGAACTGCAGGCGGGGCCCCCTGACAGCGGGGCAGGCGAGGCAGCATCCCCTTCCCGGGGCAGGCTGAGCCCATGCGTCGGGCTGAGGGAGGAGGTGTCTTGGAGAAAGGCGATTGCCGGGAGCAAGGGAAAGGGGCTTCGGGTTTCCAGGTTGGGAGGAGCGGAAAGAAAGGGGCTGGGTGTGGAGTGGGGGGTGCAGTGAGCAGCCTCCTCAGAGAAATGGACGGTTTAACCCGGGAACTGCAGCGAAGACGGCGGGGGCACGCCCTCACCCTGCAAAGCCCGCAGACTCGGGCTTGTAGCTTGGGAAGAAGCCTTAAGGTGATCTGACCCGACCACCTCCCCCTACAGAGAAGGAAAAGAAGGCCGGCTGCGAGGGTGAACGTAGCGGCAGAATGGGGGCTGGAACTCAGGTAGCTGGCCCACCACCAGGCTCCTTTCCTTCGCCAGGTTTGCAGCCAGGAGGAGAGGTGAGGACTGAGGCTCAAGGATGCAGGAGCAGTGCTGATCATGGCTCAACGCAAATGTCGTGTGAGGTGTTAGGAGGGGTTTAAAAATCTCTGTCATTGGTAAATTAATTTCATTTGCCTTACTTTCAAAGGATATGTTTAAGACAAGGGGAAAAAAAAGTCGCACACCCACTCATCTCTTTAAAGCAAAGCATGAAAAGCACTGAGCAATTAGTATTCTTGATGTCTGAGATGGAGATAGTGTGGGAGGCGAGCGGTACAGTTAAAAATGTTTAGTCGACCCAAACAAAAAGGCCAGGTTTGAATTCAGGCTCTGCTGCTTACCAGGAGTGTGATCTTGAGTAAATTGCTTGACCTTTCTGAGCCCGTCTCCTTATTTGTTAAATAGGGTGAAAAGTACTATCTGATAGGCCTGTGATGAGGATAAAATCAGGTAATGCATGCAAAGTGCTTGCCTGACTTAGGTGGGTAGGCACTCAAAATGGTAATTTCCTTCCTTTTCCCCTGGCAAGTATAGCTCTATTTGGGGAAGAGGAAGATCAAATTTAGTCAGAACTGGAAGAGATTTTGAAGAAAGATGATTTGTTTAACCATGCGTCTCTTTTTACTTGAGAAAATGGATCCCCAAGGAGTTGGCTGCAACTGATAAGGATCATTCAGTGAGCCAGGGGCAGTGCCAGGGTCTGAAACCAGAGCTGCTGGCAGTGCCCAGGAGTGGGCAAGACTTTTGTAGTATAGCCCAGTCTCACCCAAGGAAGTTGGGTTTCAGCATTATGAGATACAATCCTAAGTGGAAATTGATGAGAACTGAGTATGTATTTTTAAACACCAATTACAAACTAACATGTATGGGTAATACTAATATTTATCAAGTTCTAACTACATGTGAGATGTTACCCTATAGGCTCTCCATATATTAATTTATTTCTCCTGACATCTTAATGAAGTAGGTACTATTGTCATTCCCCTTTTAAGATAAGGAAACTGAGGCATACAGAGATTAACTTGCAAGGCTGCAAATGTAGTCAGTGGGGAAACTAATATTGAGACCCAACCCTTTTGGCTCCAGACCTGGTCTCAATCACTGCATTGTCTCTCTCTCCATGCACTTACCATGTGTCATACCAGCAATCAGCATAATGTCCAAAAGTTGTCTGCATTTTATTGTAGGGGTGATTAGGAGAAAAGAAAACAAATGAAGCTGGAGTTGGTCATAAAAGTATTTTACCCTTGAGGACCCAGGACAGTCATTGAGGTGTGTGTCAGCTAATTCAGTGTTTCTCAGCTCCCAATTCATTTTCTTTGCCCTGAATTGTGATAGTAGAACCTACAAACATTTCCTTGTTCTCAGGTGGCACAATATTAGGCCTTGTCATCAGAAGGTGCTGGAGGAGCACTGCATAAAAAATGGGCTCCCCTTTTTAGTTCCAGTGCTTCTTGCTTCTGTGGTGTGGTGGTCAGCGGGTGGCTTTTTGGCCAGTGGTGTGCAAGAAACCAGTGTTTCATACCCTCCAGTAAGTTTGGCCAGTTCCCTAGTGTGTGGTGTCCCAGTGGGTAGCTTCCTAGCAAGTTTCACTGGCACCCCAACTAGTGGTTTTCTCACCACCCAGTGTGTGACACCTCAACAAATTTCTTGGCCATCAAGTGGGCCACAGCCACATTATCTCCAATGAGATCTGTCTCTCAGCCATTGTAGGGGAGAAACGGGGTGGGAGTGGAGGTTCATCTAAGTTTTTCCTTCCATGGATATTCTCCCACAGCCCTACAGGAAGTGGTTGCTCTCTAAATTCAGTTTTCCTGTATTCTTCAGTGATCTCTTTTTTCATAGTCATTCACCTTTTACTAGCTAATAATTCTTTATATTAAATTTTCCTGCTCCAAGGATCATGTGATTTCTGTCTCCGGACTGGACATTTAAAAGGGATGGTATAGAGCAGGGGTGTCCAAACTTTTTTCAACGTTTTTCACCAAGGGCCATATACAGTAAAATACACAAACAGCCGGGCCGCTCACTCGAGGTGAAGTATGTATTGCCTCACCTGGTTTATTTAAGTAAACTAAATATATTTTTGGAATTTGCTGCGGGCCAATTAAAAATGGATTGTGGGCCGCAGTTGGCCCGCGGGCCACAGTTTGGACACCCCTGGTGGAGAGCCTTGAGTAGAGCACTTTCCTGGGAATTAGAAGTTGGCATCCTGCCTTTAGTTGTGCAAACTTGACAAAGTCACTTAAATTTCCAGAGCTTGTTCCCTCATTTGTAAAAAGGGGGTAACTATGTGAATTACAAGGTTGTGTGAGCAGCATGTAAAATTTGAATGCTCTTAAAATGCACTTAAATGTGAATACACTTTAAAACGGTGAAATGCTATCAAAATTAAAGGTATTAATTATCAGTCTAGGAACAGAGAGTAGCAAAGAAGAAGATGGAGATCCTTTAAGAAAAAAATTACATGTAGGAGTATTCTGGGGAGTTAGATTGTTTACTGAGGGAGGAAAACAGCATTTCCTGTAAGATTTATTGTCATCAATAAATATATTATCTGTTGGTTAGTTGGTTGGTTGGTTAACTTTATCTAGCTTTTCAGTGATAAAAGCAAAAAGATGTGAGTCGCAAATAGTTCAAGTTTCCAGCTATATTACAGCCATTTTGAAATGTTAGAATCAGACTAATTCGGTTACGTTCTATTCTGGTATCCTTCACATTCGCTTTATTTTTACTTTGTCTCCTTTACCCTTTCTGAGTTTGATGCCTGTGTCAAGAAAGAATTATTTCATTGCTGAGCTCTCTATGTGCAGAGCATGACACAGATATTGTGTGCTATTCCAAATGAAAAATAGTTTAGGAATCTTAAAAGCTGAAGGAAAGAATGCATGAGTGCATTCAATCCTTACAAGAATTCTATGAGGTGGATGCTTATGGCCGACTCCACCTCATCCCCTTGAATTTCTTTGAGTCGGTCTGATTACCCTTTCCCTAGCTTCTGTGTTCTTTTGTGTCTCATAGCCAGCCCCTGAGACTCTCTTTGGAAGACTGTCCAAGGGGCTTCTGGGCTCACTTTGCCTTCAGGCAGAGAGAGTCAGAGAGAACCACCTGGTTGTTTACTTCTCTCCAAGGACATCCTTTCCTAAGGATTGCCCTATACAGCATAAAAGTCCAGCCCTATCACCTCTAGTAGTAAGAAAACCTAAGATGTAATTTATACTCCCAGCTCCCCTCTAGGATCATGCAAATGCTAGGATTTTGCCTGAAATCTTTTCATTCCGTATTTTGCTCACTCTGGTGACTTACGGGTTTTATTTCCTGGAAGCATTTCTTGCACACAATTCTCATCTCAGGGCATGATTTTAGGGATCCTGATCTAAGACATGATTATTCCATTTTGCAGATGAGGAAACTGAGGCTCATGTATTTTAAATTGCCCAAAGTCACACTACCAATAAAAAGTGGAGTTGTGATTTGATCCATGTCTGTGTGACTCTGAAGTTCCTACTAATGCCTTGTTACATTGAAAGCCCCTAAACCTGAGTGTTTTTAAATTAACTAATGGAACAGAAGTGGCCACAAAACTCAGCAGTTGATCAACAGACATAAAAATTGTATCCCTACAATATGGGATTTCTAAGTGTTTGAGGAGGAAGAATAAGGAATCGTGGGCAGTGAGACCAAAATATGGTGCACTCCATCTAGAAAAATCTTTATAAAAGGTGAGACCTACCTAACCAAAGGTATGAAGGGATGCCCCATGTTTTAGCAGAATATAAATGTTCAATGTGATTTTCAGTTAAAAGCTTCCTTCATACTAAGGTTGAAGTGGGTATTGGTATTTTTCCTATTGCTTCTGTAACAAATAACTACAAACTTGGTGGTTTCAGACCACACAGATTTATTATCTACAGTTGTAAAAGCCAGAAGTGCCAAATGAGTCTTGCTGGGCTAAAACTGAGACATAGGAGGGGCTGTGCTCCTTGTGAATATCTGGAAGAGAATCCTACTTGCATTGTCCTGCACTTTGAGGCTTTGGTTTGTGGACCCCTTCTTCCAGCATTAAGGCCAGCAACAGCAGGTCAAGTTCTGCTTATATTCCATCACTCTGACGCTGATTCTCCTGCCTCCTTCCTCCACTTTTCAGGACTCTTGTGATTACATCAGGCCCACCCAGATAATCTCCCTATTTTAATGTCAGCTGATGCGCAGTCAGTGCCATCTGTAACCTGAATTTCCCTTTGCCATGTAAAGTAGCGTATGCACAGGTTCCAGGGATTGAGACCTGGATATCTTTAAGGGGGGCATTATTCTGTCTAGCACAGTATCATAGAACACCACGTATTCCTATCCTCACTGTTTATATCGTAGTTTGGATTGTCAGTATCACTATCCCATATTATCCCTGCCTTTTACCTCAAAAACTTCTGTTGTGTTGCCTCAGAGAACTTTCTGAAACCTCTCCGTTTTTCCTGCTTCAAATCCACTAGTGCTGCCCATTAAATATATGGCAGAGTCCAAACTCTTTAGCTCACTTTGATCCTCCTTTGCCTTCTTCCTAACTCGCCAACCATATTTCTCTGTATACCTGCTGAAATTGGAACCCAGAGCAACCCAGCTAATGTGGGCTTTCCAAGATAAACACGAATGAAGGGAGTCCTCTTTACAGCATTTATTCCAGGTCCCTTGGGATACGAAGACAGAACTTTCAAGACTGAATTTCAATAAAGTTCAGATCAGGGCAATCAGGCCTTGTGCCAGTCGCCCACCCTGTTTGGGACCTGGGGCAGCTGACCTTGGTGTCCTCCCCAAGGTCAAGCCTGAGTCTCCCCTTCCCCTTACATTCCTTTGCTTAGGTCATCCTGGATTGCTTAGTTTCCACTAGGCCATTTCATGGTTCTATTTGCATGAAATACAGCCTTCTCTCTCTCTCTGGTTTGTAGCTGCTCACTCTCTAAGACATACCTCTAGGGTCACCTTCTCTGACTTTTCTTCCTTCTTCTACCACAACACAAAACTCTCCTTTATGTCTCCATTTACCTTTTGTGGAAACATGGCTTCTAATTCACTTCCTTATTTTCCAGTCTGCCACAGAAGAATGGGTGGATGTAAAAAAAAAAAAATCATCTTTGTATTCTTATCACCTTGCACATTCTCTGGCACAATGTAAATGCTCAGCAGAATTCTGCCTAATGACATACGTGCAAAGCGAGGGTACATAAACTGTTATTATATGACCACCTTAATATGAACTTTTATCTTTCATATTAAATGATTATCTCTTTACACCCATACCAATATCTTAAGAAAATGGAATGCAGAAGAGCATATATTGATTAAAAAAAAAAAGAACATACTTAGCCAGGAAAGTAAGGTTAAGAAAAGCAGTCAGATTCTTCAAGAGTTTAACACAGGGTCTGGGTAGGGTCTGAGAGGTGTTGCTAGTGGGGATGGTGGTAGTAGAGGATACACTTGATCCATTCCATCGTTTGTCAATTATCAAACCTCTCACTTCTGCTACAATATTCACATAAAAATGCTAATCCATATTTATAATGTAGATTTATTTAGCGTAATGCAGAGCCTCTCAAACTTTTCCATCAAAATAGCTCTAAAAATGATACAGTCACCCACCCTAGCCACGAGTAATCTTATTTGAAGCCTCCAGCTTTCATCTAAAAATTCATTTGCATTTTAGATTCTGCTCTGTAGTAGCTTTATATTTATACGGATGTAGAATTTGACTTTTCCCCCAACTTTGCCTAAGTGATGTTTCAGGAGGATTTGCCATGATTCTCCTGTGGTTTCTTGCCCCAGTGTGGTGATTCCATTGACTGGGCACAGCTTAAGTCCAGTGACTGGAATACAAGCCCAAGTCCTATAGGAAGTTTGGCCTGAAGAGAGAGGTGTGGGAACACTTTGAAACCCTGACTCTTTGGCCTCGCCCAACAGAGTGCAAAGTGTGAGAAGAGAAAAGCACTGACCTCTGGTTTACAATGTCTTTTACTAAGCAGAGAGGAGAGGAAAGCTCAGTGAAGATAACTATTCTAAGATGAGGATCTGTTGTTGAGAAGCCAGGCCTCTTGAATTAGGGGAGGGTTTAGGGGCTTAGCCTCCAAATACGTGCACAGAATTGCATATTTCACTTGGTATTTTATCCAATTGCATTATAGTCTAATTCTCTTTACCTGAAAATCTCAAATATTGTAATGATTGTAATTTTGAGGTTTACATCAACTAAATTATTATGAAAGGGCCATAACTGTTTCATTTTAGTCTAGAATTAATATTCATTGATTGTGCTTCTGCATTTCATAGCACTATTGTGATTTTTATAGTATTGGTCTTAGTACTAAGGGGAAATATATTGTCCAACATATCTGCAACTCAGGAACTTACAACAGCACTGCCAATTCGTCACCTACCCCTGCGCCAAAGGTCTGGGGATAAGCAAAATTTGACTATTTTATGAGAGTATTAGATAATTTTAGTTGCTAGAAAGTTCTAAACAATGTGATTTTGGTCCTTGTAAAGCACTTCTTTGTGTGAAAATCATGGACCATGCAAGATACACAAAGTGGGGAAAGAAAACTGCAAAATCATTTAAATCGTTCGATCTTAACTACAGAATTTACAATGTGGAGGAATTTGACCAGCTCAAGAAAAGAAAGCATGAAAATATTTTTTGTTCTTTGACTTTAAAATCATTACAATATTTTATGCAAATGATAATGGGGACTTTAGTGAGAACTCTTTATGCTTTTGTTACCTTATTTAACATATGCACAAAATACAACAGGATGATACTGTGTTTGAATCTGTAAATGCGTTTCGTCTTATGCAGTGTTACGCAGTCAGACTTCTTGAATGTCAATATCTGAATTTATCTTTCATTTTTATTGTTCTGCCTTTTACTTATTCAGTGCCTGTCAATCTTTTATCATCAGTTCACATTCGACTAAACTAAAAAAGATATTCTCATACCTTTTATACACTTAGGCTTTCCTTACTATTTTTTAAAAACACTTCAAAAATTCAGGTACTTCAATTTCATGGCATCAAGTAACTATATCTACCACCCCCCCTTTTTTTATTTTGAGTGGTTTGGTTGCGGTCTCTTTCTACTTTGTGATTCTGAATCTTTTAGAACCATCTTACCATTTTTCATGCATTCATCCTTACAGAAAATTTGATCTGTAAAACACTATTTGTCTCTTACTTTTCTAACTACTTCTATTTTTTCATATTGTTTATTCCTTCTGTTTTTCAAATGTACATCTTAATTTATCTTTTTTTGCTCTGTAACTCTCCTTAATATGTCTTCAGTTTCCCATCAATTTTCATTATAAATTTTAAAATAAATTTAAGATATTCTACATGTATTTTTAATATGGTGTCTACTGCCCATATTCTAATCCTGCCTATTATTATTTTTTAAATCATTTTATTATTGATTTAAAATGACAACAGTTTGCATTCCAAGGAAGTAAAATAAGATACCAATAGACAATATTATCATGGGCTTAATTTTTGTCAGTAGTGAAAAATCTTGTACGTGTAAAGAAAGTTATGGAAATAAAGTGAACACATTCTATTTTAAAATAGTAAGGAACAGTCAGATGTGTTTTCTAGTCTTTGGAAAAGCATATTTTAAAATATTCAAAGAAAAGTTCATCCTGTTTCCTCATCCATATTATAAAGGAGCAAAACATGCTGATGAACATTAGGCGACAATGAAAATGTAATTCTAATCATACTAATTTTAATAATTATGTAAACCTCTCCAAACAGTATTCTGCGTCATGTGGTTTGCTTTTAGCCATTTTGAGTGTCACAGCTGTCTTTCGGAATATGATGAATACTAGCGATTTTACCCCACCTTTTCCCCCCATCATAAATGCACATATATATAGATATAGATATAGATATAGATATAGATATAGATATAGATATATATATAGATATATATATCTTCCAAATATTACATATCATTTTATGTAGTTTATAGATTCCTTGAAGCCCAACCATTTACTTGAATAGAGGATTTTTTGAAAGTCCAGTTTAATAAACCTCTTAAATAAAGTTTTCTATTTATATATAATCAGCTGAAAGTAATTATCTACAGAATGCCTATGAAATGCTACCTGATCTTTTTCATCACATTTCTTTCTGCGTTGTGTCATAACATTCTAGACATATTAGCCTCAGGCTAAATCATAAGAGCATGATTTATGTTTGTATTCCTCACAGAGGTTGAAGAAAGGAAGGAAAATACAGTAGTAGGAAAAAAGGAAAGACATAACTATAATGAATATAAAAGGGTCAAATGTATTTTTTAAATTAAGCACAGAATCAATTGATACTAGTAAAGTAAACCCCCAAAATTTAAATGTGTTTTAAAAGATAAAGAATAGCAAGAAGTTTGCCATCTGGAAAGGTGTTCAAGTTTTGAGACAATTGTGTACCATTTTATCTATCAAGGAGAATAATTTTAAAAGTGAAAAATGGAAGGTAAATTCCTTTAAGTGAAAACTGGGTTTTTGATGGGTTATGGGATAATTGGGAATCACTTAATTGCTTTGAAAGATTTTAATTCTCCAACTTCTTTCAGTGAAATGCTAGGGCAATAAAAGAATTTGGAGGTTTGGCAAGCCTTTGTCTATAATTTGAAGAAAAGTGGACATTAAAGCAATCAGTAGAAGATGGGTGAAAGCAAAGCTACCATGATTTTCCAAAGAGGAGAAAGATGAACTCCACAAGCCATAGGCCGCTAAAATTAATACATTCAGAGAAAGGAGTGATAAAACGTAGCTTCATAAAGAACAAGTGAAATCAAACAATGCGCATTTTTACTTACAAAGCATGACTTGTTTGTTGTGGATCCATGTTAGCTTAACCATTAATCATTAATGCTACCACTGCTTTTCATATGTCAGTAATGAGCACTCAAAGACTAGGCCTCCATCATTCTGTTCAGTACCTTTAACTGATGCTTCAGTTTCCAAATGTTCTTTTAACGCGTTCTCCACATCTGGCGTGGAGACTGCACGTAATCGGCTTATTACTTCCCTCACATGAGCACTCTTAGTATTTAATGTATGCTGTTCCAATCGACTACTCCCATTGTTGCCTCATACTAATTTTGTAGTATCACTCCTGATCCTTTTCCAATACATCATCTAACCTTTTCTTGAGTTAAGTCATTAACCCTAAAGTTGTGAGATATTTGAAGACCACTACACAACTTTAATATTACAAATTTGTAATGTAAATTTAATCAATGTCTGTTTAATGTGCAATGCACTTTGTGTAAATGAAAAGATACTATGAATAAATATGCAATTCAAATTTTTACATAAAGGTGTGATAAATTTTGCCCATGTTATTTAAGAAAATATGAATATTTTACAGTTAGTATTGGTTGTGATAGCAGTCAATTGCTATACTATATGTGGTATATACTTAAATGAATTCCATCTAGTTTTGTGTCTTAATTTGCCTATGTGCTTTTATAGTGTAGTGACTGCCATTTTACTAAAATTTTTAAATTTCGAGGCCATATTTTTAATGTCATTATGCTTTCTACTTTAGGCTGTATATAAAATTGCATTTATATTGTCAACAGTATCTTGACAAGAGAACTAAACATAAGGAAATATTTCCTTAATTTAATAACAATAGGTACTCCGTTTTTTCCTAAACCAAATTTGAAGGGGTAAAGCGTCCTATATACTTGGTCCATTTGATTATGTGACTGTAGGAGTATAGGGGCTCATTTAAACATTTTACAGGCCACAAGAAGAGCAAACATACTGCATTTTCATCTTTTAGCCCCCAAATATTTTAAAGAATGTCAATTTATGTATAAATACTCCCTGAAGCTCCCACTTTAGCAGAAGGCTAAATAAAAGAAGTTTAAGTTTTCCCAGTACTAATGGAGATTTACTTTCTAGCCCTTTTCTCTGGAGACAAATATAGGCTTCTCTTCAAGGGTAGGCAGATTTGGATCAGGTATGATTTACAGGCCTAGAAACATCTTTTCTGCTCTCTCCAAAATGCTTCACTATGTTTTGTTCTATCGCCTGATAATTTTGCCTTAGAGATTTATCCTTTCAAGATAATAAAATGCAAATACCTCTGAAAGGGTGTTTTCTTTTAGTCATACTCATATGGCTACTAGTGAACAAAGTATATTCATTACAGGATAAAGAGAATGGTGCCAGCTAACAAATCCTTAGAGTCTGTACTACACCAAACATTATTTAGCAATTTCCATGATTTTCTCAGCCTAGTTCATGAGAATAAAGAGATTAAACATCAAGGTGATGTGGGTATGTTACATAAAGTTAGGGTTAGGGTTGATATTTATTCTCTTCTATATTGATTTAAAAACAAAGGAAATGGAATGTTAACAGGTGGGTATAGTAGAATGGTACTATTTTAGTTAGGTGGTATGGAAGGGCCTCTTCTGAGAGATAATTTTTAAGCCTGAACTTAAATGAGGAATAATATCCAGTTTTGTGAAAATCTGGGGGATGGACTTTTCAGGCAGAGGAAAGGGAAATATCTAGGTCCTGAGGTGGTAAGGAATTTGACATGTCAGAGACTAGGTAATTTTCACTTTCTTTATGTGTTCAATTATACTACCCCTTTCACAAATTGGACCCTGCTTAAAATTTAATTCTCTCCAGATCCCTTCTCACCATGCACCCTACTAACCTATGCCTCTGTGACTTTATTTACACTCTTTCTTTTAATAGCCTCTCGTTCATTGGTTCTCATCTGATAAACTCATCTCTAACTTCTCCTCAAGTATTCCCTCTTTTAGGGAGCCTTCCCTTCTCTCTCCTGCCCACCATCCATAGAATTACTCAATCTTTGCACTACTGTTGTCCTGTGTACTTGAGACTGTTTTGCAATTACTAATTTATATGTCTGCTTTTATCACTACTGAATTTCTTTAGGACAGAAACATTAACTCATCCCTGAGTACATACAGACCAGAATACTAGTAGTGTCATGTAGTACGTAGTACTAGTAGTATATAGTAGATATTGAATAAGTCATTGTTAAATAAATGAGTGAATGGACGTCTTTTTGTTGTTAGGTTTTAACTAATGTAACATTTATCTTTAGAACAGTTTCCATGATATATTTGTTCTAGTTAATAGCCATAAACTATCTCTATGGCTATATAATATACCCAGTAGAATGTTTATCATTATGTCATTTTGAAACAATAAAATGTTAAATTAAATATGGTCATATTTAATGCAAACTATGCTCATGGAAACATTGTGAAAAGATGGAGTAATTTTGACATACAGTTTTCAATTCAATATTTCCATTATCATATTTATGCTAGATTTTCAGTCTACTTATAAATATGTTGGCATTGAGTACCAGTTACTACTTAATAAAAATTATGATTTAATAATGATTTAATAGCATGTTTTACGTGGTTTTCCTACCTCTCTTTTTAAGTTAGAGTAGTAGAGTGGTATTTAAGACATTCATTACATTTCGTTTACCAGCACTTGATGTTCTTAACTTGGAACTTGATGGGGGGCTTCTCCAACTCTTAGCTGCCTCGCAGAAGTAGAACAGCTGGATGAGGACCTAGGAGGAGAAACTATGGGAGACGTGGCAAAAGAGAAGGGAGGAGGATACAAAACTTTTGGCAGGCCAAGTCAAAAGTAGTTTCTATCAGGGAACAATAACAGAAGCATACTTTAATAGCTGAGAGAGATACAGCATTAAAGTAACCATGTAGATTTGGGAATACATACTTGAGGCTTTTTTCCCCCGGAAAGTTTCTAATATATTGGCATTTGCTCAGTGTCTAAGGAGATAATTGTGTATATGATTGGTATTTGGTCTAGGCTTCATCTATGGTCAGGGAAAGGCTTTTACCCTGTAGGTTCTCCTTGAAGTCATTGGTGGTAGAACTGCATGCATGATACAAATTTACTGAATGAACTACGCTAATGAATAAATGTACAAGCCTTTACATTTAATCTTAGATAATGTTTTAAAATTATTAGGTTGGTGCAACAGTAATTACGGTTTTTGCAATTATTTTTAACCTTTTAAACTACAATTACTTTTGCACCAACCTAATAGTATCAGTAGGGAAGCCTAGATTGTTATTTAACCTAATGGCTTAGAATTTACAACATATATATATATATATATATATATATATATATATATATATATATATTTTTTTTTTTTTTTTTACTTTAATAAATGCTCAACTTATCCCAGATTTGGTCTGCCTGGGCTCCTTCAAGATAGTTCATTTATATTTTTGACGTGTCTCTCTGATAATTCGAGCACTCCTTGCTTCCTGATATAAAAAAAGTTCCAAATTTATCTTGTTCTTTTTCTTCCCCAGCTCTGGAATCTGCCTTTGCCCCACAAGGAACCCTGTTCCTTTTAGTGAAGAATGATATTTAGAAACCAAGATACAGTTATTGGCTTGTTTATTGCTATTGCTGGGCCATTACTACTAAGCCCTTTTAGTGGACAGAGAAAGGAAACATATATAGAGATATTTCAAATGTATTTACATGTAATATATTAAATACATAAGAAAAGATAAATTATTGGCTTATTATGAGCAACATATTAACATTTTTGAAGGGAAAACAATTGTTATCTACATAAAGTGGGCATACAAAGTAATAATACTGATCTCGAGCAAAGCACACCCAAATAGATTTCATTAATAGTTAAATGTAATATATTTTAGAATCTTAGATGTTGGAGGGAGATATTTTCTAGAACTATCATCTAGATATTATAGAGTAGACCAGTACAATGTTGTTTTGGATTTGTTGGAATAGAAAAGTAAGATCTGGGGACAAAAGCTTGTCCTTATCCTTCCTAACAATTTTAACCACATGGCAAAGCATTTTAAGCATTCATTACACACAAAATCTCAAACGCATGTTTATGAGAGGAGTATAAACAAACAAGAAAGTAGTGACACTGTCTGCTTGGGAACAACAGTAACATGTTCTCTTTGGATACATACAGTAGCCACAAATGCAATACTAGCCATTTCACTTAGCAATAGCCTGACTATTATCTAGCTACCAACATGAATGACTTGTTCAAAGATGAAGAGTTGTGCACATCTAAGTAATCATGATTTGCATCATAAACGCCCCTTATGTATTCAAACTCATAGAGTTTTCTCCCAGCATGTCATACAGGACTTTTGAATGGTCTTTCTCTCCCCTATTACGTTCAAAACCAGAGCTTCAGCTACTTGGTTTACTAATCTCAAAGATTAATTCAGTAGAAGTGGGGGTTTATTTGTACTGGTTTATTTGCTTTATTTAGAAAAATAAAGCATAGTTTAATAGTTTAAAGTTTGTTTTATGTAGTATAATAAAGATTCCCATTATAGTACTACATCATATATACTTGCTAAATATTGCATTGTAATAATTCAGTGACCTAAAAATAATGTAAAATATATTTATACATATACCTATATGTATATGTTCATTTAATAGGTACCTTATTTTTAGTTTCAGAAATCATAAAAAAGTAAATACCCAAAGAAGCCATAGCTGTAATAATAATAATACATAATTATAATATAATAATAATAATAAAGACACAACAATTTGACCAGTGTTAAAAGGCAAGATTAACTAACAATTATTAAGGAGTTAATATGTGATATACACCATGTGTATTACAGTTTTATTTAATCATCAAAAAATTTAATTGCCAGAATTGTTATTATCCCCATTCTGTGGAAAAAGGAACTGACATTACATAACTTATTATTGGTCAACTTCTTGTAACTAATATATTGCAGAGATAGGACTCAAACTCACATACAAACAATTAAGTTCGTGAACTTGTTGCTACCATCTTGCTAGCCTTTTTTGATATCAGAGGGATTATTCATTATGAATTTGTACCAACTGAACAAACAGTTATCCAAGTTGATTATTCGGAAGTGCTGAAAAGGCTGCATAAAAAAGTTAGATGATCTGAACTTTTCACCAACAATTCATGGCTCTTGCATCATGACAATGCACCAGCTCACACGGCACTGTCTGTGAGGGAGTTTTTAGCCAGTAAACAAGTAACTGTATTGGAACACCCTCCCTACTCACCTGATCTGGCCCCCCAATTACTTCTTTCTTTACCTGAAGATAAAGAAAATATTGAAAGGAAGACATTTTGATGACTTTCAGGACATCAGGGGTAATGTGACAGCAGCTCTGATGGGCATTCCAGAAAAATAGTTCCAAAATTGCTTTGAAGGGTGGACTAGGTACTGGCATCAGTGCATACCTTCCCAAGGGGAGTACTTTGAAGGTGACCATAGTGATATTCTGCAATGAGGTATGCAGCACTTTTTCTAGGATGAGTTCGCGAACTTAATTGTCAGATCTGGTATGTTTGACTCTAGACTCCATGCTCTTTTGTGTTCATCACATAAGGCTTTGCTCTGCCCCTGGCCAGTAACAACTTTTGCTCAATTGATTCTTTGTGTTTTCTTCCGTAAAAGAAGTGTATTGTTCTATCTTAACAATCCCCAGTGTTTTAACAATCAATAAATGTTTTCACCACACATCACAGTATTTGTTTAACATTCTGTATTCGTGATTTCAAAACAACTATGACTCAGTGATGCTTTGAACTTAATTTCAATTTTATTAATTAAAACAGATCTGAATACACTGAAATATACTAGTTGTGATAGTATGAAAAGTTTTGTTTAAAAAGTAAATTATAACTGAAAATGGACCAGAGATACATACAGAAGGTATGAACCACACATATGTGGGTGAAAGCTGACCTGGAGTCATCTTAAAGGACTTTATCCAAAAGGGCTGCTGCCTAAAAAGGAATAGAATCCCAACAGACAGAGTCTGTGAAGAGATGGAGTCCTGAGACCCAAATCCCAGCTAAGTACAGGTGAGAGATGTCTACCAATGAATGGGGAGAGAAGTAAATGGTCTGAAGAACCCTACGAGGAACTGAAACAGCCTGCAAGGGAAAAAAGAGCAAGAGTCAGTTATGACACCTGCCAAACCAGCAAGCAATGATCGCAGCTCCTGGAGTACCATCATGGAAGGTCTCTCCTGTGCCTTCACCTCTCCTCCCTCCACCATCTGGAACCGTGGATGGTCAGAAACAGTGCAATGTAGCAACTGAGGATAGGAAGAAAGACAAGTTAGGTCAGTAGAGGAGTATCTATCCAAACTATACTGTACGCTGCAAGCCTGCCTTCTGTTGCATGGCTGATTAGGTAAGTGCAGAAGCTTTAATTTTGAATGAAGCTCGGAGTTTTTATTATTACTTTGGCTACACCTATCAGTTTCAGAACTGAAATAGTTTAAGGGACTAAAGTACCAGGAGGATTTATTATTTAAGAGAGCTATGGGTGACCAACCAAGATTTTATCTAGGGGAAACAGAAGAATTACCCTGTAGAGCATACTTCAAAGAATATTATGAGAAAAAACAAAGTTACTTAATGATTTCATTTTGCCAATTTGTTTCCTTCAGAATATCATCATATATTTATATATCCATATATTATATATCAAAAGAATATACATTTATCTATATTCGAGTATGTGTATGTATCATGTAGGGCACATTTTGCAGTTTTCTTGTTTTTGTTTAATTATTATTTGGTTATTCTCTCAATTTCATTTCTATCTATTTTTTCTTCCTCAATGCTTTAGCTATAAGCAAATAAGGGTAAAATATTTATATGTAAGGTTCTACATGTGTTTGTTTATCATTGAGAGAATTATATTTTATCTAAACCACACGTCATGTGGTACATTTGACACCCTTTCTGTCATACTTGCATTTGACTGCTTATAAAACATAAATCAGCTCAAATAAACAGGACTATTATTAGATTTGAAAAAAATGTACTCAGTAAGATGTGTAAGATGAAGCAGAATTAATTCTAATTGAGTTCACAGAGGATTTGGAATTAGATGTAAAACTATAGTATCATATTACTTAAGATATGAATTAGTATTAGATTTGCATTCAGAAAAAGGTACTATATTTACTTCTGAGTACCATTTAGACAGAACATTAGAACAGATATCCCATCTTTACTCTCTCTTTTCCTCCCCTGCCATATAAATGTCATTGAACAATCTGTCCATCTTGATTATCAGCATTAAAGACTGGTTTTGAGAAATGCAGAGAACCTAAGATTTACATTTTAGTGGGAGATAGAATAAAATTAAGAAATATTTTTAGAAGTGCAGAAAAATGTTTCTGAAGAGGCAACAATTTTAATACCTTAAAAAACTAACCTATCAAATACTGAATTGCAGATATTAAGGCTATCAAAGATACACAAAACACAAAAAGAGTTTCTTGAATACATGTTGCACATTTAGCTTAATGAATTCATTTAGGACTTTAATATTTTCTATCAGTATGTGGGCATTAAAGAAAGATTATTTGAAACATATTGGTAATTCGCTCAGAAAATTTTTAGAATTTGGATTTAGGTCGTATGATTTAGAATTGATATGCTGTCCAAAGGAGATTAATATTGGTCATAACATGGAGCTTAAAGCCATCATTAAAATGAGGCATATATAAAAAAGAATAGTATACAAAAGCCATTAATGACCTATAATGACCTCATTCTCACTAGTATAATGCAGAGTACAAAGTATATAAAACATTTAAATTATTTCATTATTAACAATGACTATTCATGAAAAAATAAAACCTTCAAGAATAGCAAAAGTGAATAGTTATTGATATTCAGCATTTGCTTTAAAATGCTCAGTGTGATTATATAGCATTCTGAATTCAATGCATCATTAGATACTCCTAATTTCCTACCCAAGAGCTATTCTCCACTTCCTCTTTATTGATAGAGCCCCTTTTTGTTCAGATTAGCAATGTTCTCAGATACAATACTCATCTTCTCAGACTCTGTTACAATCAGGGGTGGCCATGTAACAAAAGTGTAAGTAAGCAATGCCATAAAAGTATGGCTCTGCTAGAGACATCTGTGAATATTTTTGTTTTTCTAATACAGACTTTTTTTGTCACTTCTCTTTTTCCAACCTATAGCACAACTGAAGAGGGAGACGCCATCTTGCCTCCATTATTTGGCAAGCATGAAGATAAAAGTTCTCCTGTGAGGATGATGGAGCAAAATGATAGAAGAGGGGCTAGACTCCCTGCCTTCAGACTTCTTGTTATGTGAAGAAAATAAAATGCTATTACAAGGTTAAACTACAGACATGGGCTTCTATTTCATGTACCTAACTACTTCACAATTCATACAATATCTATAAAATTGATAAAAGCATTCATTTTAAAGACTTAATCTGAGGGGCTCACAGATACCAACACAATCAAATCTCAGAAAAATTGCAGTTCTTTAATTAATTACGATTTTGAAATTGATCTTTCACAGTCTTTTAGTTATCAAATTATTAAATATATTTCAACATTCAAATTTTGTGAATATGACAGATGAATCCTGTTAATTTCTCAGTGTGAGTATGATTCTGTGTGTGTGTGTGTGTGTGCATATGTGTGTGTGTATGTACCTACACTCAAGGAGCCTAAAGAAACAATGATTTCCTGGAGCATTCAATGCTTGTTATCTTCTAATGATTCTTTAAATCTCTCTATCCAGTTTCCACTTCCTTGGGGAATGGATCCTAATATATATCATGGAAAATTATTTATTGATTTATCTATCTTGAACTTGTCATCATTGGAAGTTTGGAGTGTGTGTGTGTGTGTGTGTGTGTGTGTGTGTGTGAATTCTGACCCATTTACTTTATCTGTATACTCACTTTCTTAAGAGTTTACCATCAATGGATGTTGAATTTTGTCAAATGCTTTTTCTGTGTCTGTTGACATGATCATGTTGAACCATATTTTCATCCCTGGAATAAATCCCACTTGATCATGGTGTATGTGTGAATCCTTTTGTATTGTTGAATTCAGTTTTCCAATACTTTGTTGAGGATTTTTGCATCTGTATTCATCAGGGATATTTGCCTGTAATTTTTTTTTTCTTATAGCGTCCTCGTCTGACTTTGGTATCAGGGTAATGCTAGCCTCATAAAATTAGTTTGGGAGTGTTTCCTCCTCTTCTATTTATTGAAAGAGTTGGAGAAGGATTGGTATTATTTCTTCTTTAAATGTTTTGTAGAATTCACTAGTGAAGCCATCTGGTCGTGGACTTTTGTTTGGGGAGATTTGTGATTATTTATTCAATCTCCTTAAAACTCAGCCTTTTCAGATGTTCTTTTTCTTTCTGATTCAGTCTTAGGTTATAGGTTTTTAGGAATTTATCGTGTTTTTTTTCTAAGTTGTCCAATTTGCATATAGTTGTTCATAGTAGTCTCTTGTGATCCTTTGTATTTCTGTGGTATCAGTTGTAACATCTCCTCTTTCTGATTTTGTTTGCTTGAGTCCTCTCTTTTTTTCTTGGTGAGTCTAAGTAAATGTTTGTATATCTTTATCTTTAGAAACAAATTAGCTAACAGTTTCAGTGATGTCTTCTATTGTCTTTTGAGTCTGTTTCATATATTTCCATTCTAATCTTTGTTATTTCCATCCTTATACTAACTTTGGATTTGGCTTGTTTTTCTTTTTCTAGTCCCTTGAGGTGTAAAGTTAGGTTGTTTATTTGAGGTTTTTCTCTTTCCTGAAAGGCATTGATTGCTATGAACGTCCTCCATTTACTTTATCTGATGGTAAAATATCCTATCAAAGAGTCATTTCTTTATAGAGCCAAGCTATGTCTTTCTCTCTGACTCTAGGATTTCTGCTCTGGCTATCACTTGGGCACTCTGAGTATTGGGAACAATTATAAAGCATTCTGTATCCAATTCCAATGTGGATGGCCGGGGGTTTTCCACACCAACAAGCAGTTCTTGGACACCAATTTGTTGTTCTAATACAACTTAATTCAATTCTAATACTGTCTACCCAGAGATTGCATCAGATTCCACAGTGCTCTGTCCCACTAGACTGCCCACCCCACCCTCAGATTGCAATCACAGGTCCAGATTGTCACCTGTGCTTCTGACCAATGGGCTATAGATTGAAGGTTCCAACAACACGCTCACTCCTCAGTTTCAATTAATTTGCTAGAATGGCTCACAGAACTCAAGATACTAGTTTACTTACTAGATTACTGGTTTGTTATAAAAGGATGTAATTCAGGAATAGCCTAATGGAAGAGGTACATAAGGCAAGGTATGGGGACAGCACAGAGCTTCCATGCTCTCTTTGAGCATGCCACTCTCCCCAAGTGTCCCTGTGTCCACCAACCTGGAAGCAATCTGAACCCTGCCATTTTGGGTTTATGGAGACTTCATTACATAGTCATGATAGATTAAATCATTGACCATTGGCAAATGATTCAACCTCCAGTTCCATTCCCCAGAGGTCGGTGGGTCCTGACTGAAAGTTCCAACCCTCTACTCAGTGTTTGGTTCTCCTGGCAACCAGCCCCAATTCTTAGGTGCTTTCCAAAAGTCACTTCACTAACAGAAACTTAGTTGTGGCAGAAAGGAACTTGTTTTGAATAATAATACACCCATTTCACATTTGTGGATCTGAAGAAATTTCAAGAACTGAGGACAAGAGACCACATATTATAACAAGAGCTGCTCCCATTGCTCTAATAGCTCAGAAAGTTCCAAAGTCTTTAGGAGCTGTGTGGCAGGGTCAAAGAACAAATATATTTTTCTTATTATAAGTCACAATATCACAAATTAATATCCAGAGGTGTTTTTTCTTCTATTTTCTTTTTAAAAGATTTTTATTAAAAATATAGCTAACACACAATATTATATTAGTTTCAGGGGTATACCATAGTTATACAACATTTATATACCTAAAGAAGTGATCACCATGCTAAGTACAGCAACTTTCTGACACCATAACACACTGTCACAATATTATTGACTATGTTCCCTATGCTGTACATTACATCCCGTACTTATTTGTTTTATGCCTGGAAATTTAGATATCTTATTCCTGTTTTCCTTTCCACCCCTTTTTTAATTTTTCAATTATAGTTGACATTCAATATTATTTTATATTAATTTCAGTGTAAAACATAGTGGTTAGACATTTATATAACTTAAGAAGTGATCCTCTCACCTACTGTAGTACTCACTAGCACTATAAATAGTTATTACCATATCATTGACTATATTCCCTATGCTTTACTTGACATCCCCATGACTATTTTGTAATTACCATCTGCCTGAGTCCTGCAGACTCGGATAATTTTCCAAGAAAGACTGCAATGTGAGAGGGGCTGACTGCTCCCAGAGAAAGTGCCTCCAGCTGTAAGCAAGTTGGGTGGGTGGGGTCCCAGCTGAGTCAGCAGGGTGGAGCAGCAGAACTCACCAGGCCAATCAGATTCAGATTTGGCCTGTGGGGGCGGGCTCCACATAGGAAAAATGGCGCCCACCTGCTGGCTGCACAGAAGAAGGAGCCCTCACAAGAAAATGCCAACTGTCCTCCAATCTTCTTCCTGCAATCACACACTTCAGTCGGCCCCTCCTATGTCTCCAAGGCCTCCTGAGTCACTGTCTCTCCGCTGGAGCCCAAGGTAAGTGCCTGTGAGTGAGTAAGTCTGTGTGTGGGCTGTTCAAGGGGATGTCTGGGTTTCCCACAGCCTTCTATCCCAGCCGAGCTGTCAGAATCCCCACTATTTTTCACAGCCAGATGTTTGCAGACTCCTCTTCCCGGCAGCAGTACTCTGGGCTGGGGAGCCTGGTGTGGGGGGCTAGGGTCCCTCACTCCTCCAGGGGGAACCTCCACAGCTGAGCTATCCCTCCCGATTCTCAACTGGCACAGGGAGGTTTGGGGCCCGTTCTGCATCTCTGCCCCCTTTCCAGTCTCGACCTGGCTTCTTTTTATTTTTAGTTATAAGACTTCTGTTCAGCTAGACTTCAGATGGTGCTCCAGGTTGATTGTTCTGTCGTTTACTTGTAATTTTAATGTGTTCACAGAACAGTTCAGGCACAGTGTTTACCTACTCTGCCATCTTGGATCTCAACTGAGAGATCTTTAAATTAGAGGAAAAGTAAGTAATCTAACCAAGTCACTGATTAGTAATATAAGCCCTAAAGTTGCATTTATTTGGTCAAAGTCATTATTGACACAGGTGCTGTTTGCTGTGAGCATAAAAATGGTCACTTTAAACACTACATAAGCAATTCGTGGAATAACCTCTCTGAACCTCCAGTTAATGTGATGGAAGGTGAAAAGTTCCTAAATCAAAACAATACTTGAAAAGAGAAACAACTGTTTCTCAGAGTCTGGGAGAAGTTTCCAGTCACTGTACGGAGACTGGCTAGACTGAGAAACAACTGGAGGCTCTCATATACTTTGCCCCTCAAATGTGGGGCAGTACCTAAGAGGTGGATTGCTGAGGGAGGCTACCATTCACACTTTGCCAAACACAAATTTGAATAGTCATCCATTTACTAAAAAATAATTTACTTTTAGTGGTAGCTAGAGACATTGCCTCCTTAGACTTTACTACCCTCTAGGTACTTATAGCCCTCAAACCCTCAGAAAATTCAGTTCCCCGTAAAGCAATATGAATAAAGAGGGACTAAGGGTGGGGATGCACTGGGGAGGTTGGTAGAGAGGAAGCAAAAAGATTTCCTTCACCAGAAATTGAACTTGAGTGAAATTTTCTAAGAGGGTAAATCATAAGTGTTCTCACCACACCCACACCCACAAATAATAATTTTAAAAATAGTAATTGTGTGAGATGATGAAGATATTAATTAGCTTGATTATGGTGATTATTTTAGTGTGTCTCAAAACTTCGATGTATTTGAACACCTTAAACATATACAATATTAGTTGTCAATTATACCTCAGTAAAGCTGAGGAGAAAAAAGAGAGATTAGGTAAAAAAGTGGTGGATGGAGAGTTGCCATGTGGTGTCAACTGTAGGCAAGGACCGTGCTTATGAGCAGTGCTTCGAAGGAGAGGATTTTCAGATATTACTTCAGGAGGAAAAAAAATGAAGTAAAGACAGAATAATCCAGAAATAAATCCTCATTCTTAGAAGACAGAGAACCATGCAATAGTGTAAGATCCCAGGTCACTACAGTCAAGTTTGCTGAAAGCTAGAAATTATTCTAGAAACTATGTGTAGTACTTTGCCTTCCACTTTAAGAATATAAGGGGGTTTCTATCAGCACTGAAGTAAGCAGTGAGTGATATCTGCAGGAATCCATGTCCCCTTTTAATAGGCTAAATGAGACCAACTTAATAGGACAGAGCAATTCTTAGTCAAGGATGAGCACATAGAACAATATACAGATGAATAAACAACACCTACCCTGAGTAAAGAAAATAGATGCAAACAAACTGATTTACGAAAGAAAATCTTCAACTGAAAGAAGGGAAGAATTACTCTAAAACACTTCTTGAAATGATTTTACTGTAAGGAGCAGAATAAATTATTTTAAAAATATCTAGAACTGAAGCAATCTAATTTGAAACATTTAGTAAAATTGATACCCTGATAAGCTTTGTGCAATGTTAAAGATAAAGAAATTGTCTTATTAAAATCCAGGCCCCCAAATATGTAGAGACCACAAACAATACAAGAAATCTAAAGCAAAATCCATGCTGGCTTTAAAATTAAACTTTTGCAACATCAATACTAAACGATAATGGAGAGGAGTTCATTAAGTTATTTGTTCTATTTTTTTCATTTTCTGCAAATGGCTGGGATGAGGTGACAACTGAACTCTTTATTTTCTGATATGTAAGTATTCATAAATTATAGCACTGACATAAAACCTCTGAAAAACATACTCAAACACAAAATTCAGAGCAGTCAAAAATTAAAATTATGATGCAAAATCTTGGAAAATTTTAAATAAATGTACTTATGGTGAATCCAATTAATTAACGCATGTTAATATAATTTGATGCAAGTGTAATAAATGTCACTTGAAAAAGGATATATTGTTGGAAAAAATAATTACACAATAAGAATACCCCTAATCTATAATTTATATTTCACATTAAATTAACAAAGATCTGTAAGTACAGGAATGGAAGTACAGAGATGGATCAGTAAAAGCACATAAAATGTCTTACCTTGCATAAGGGGGAGATTAAAAATTACATTTCTTTGTTAAATTTAAAACTAAAAATGATGTAATCAAGACCTTTATAAAAGAATGTAAAGTAATCCCACAGCCAAATTTTTAAATGCTCTATTCTTTTAAAGTTACTACTGAGTAAATTAGCAAACAAGGTCTAGTGCACATTGCAAATGATTAAATGTAAAGTAAGGTAGCACAAAGTACACGAGTCAAGGACAAGTTAATGTGAATTCAGTTATTACAGTAAGCATCAATGGTTTAAATGTCAACAGGTTAAGTGCATCAGAACTAATTACAAACAAATTCAATTATGTGCTCCTAGTGATATAATAAAACTTAAACGAAAGAAGTTTAAATATGTGAATACCATGTCATATCTTTTTGGTTTCATCTGTCTCTGGACATCTGGCCACTGGTTCAGACCAAGTGCTGCTTTGCATGGGCACTAATCGATTGTTTCAGGCATATCCCGTAGCCTCATGTACATGCTATGGACCTCTTGCCTCCTGCCCTAGGCTTTTCATGTTGACACCTAGGTCTGAGGTACAATAGTGTCTTCTTGGTCCCCTTATTCATGAGCAAGCTAGATTTGTGAGGGAATTAATTTTCCATAGAATGTAAGGTTGGCCAACTGGAGACAAAAGAGAATGGACAAATTCTTTACCCTTAGTTTGCTGGATAAAAGGACCTAATAGTCACACATTTATGTGGCCTCTTGAAAAATAGTGCTACATGGATGAGAAAGCAGCCATACTACATACTCAGCAATGGCCAGCATGTTAACCTATCCTTGTATTGGCTTTTCCCCCTTCTCTTACTCCCTTTATTTCATCGTTTTTGTACCCTAGGAAAGTGTTAACTTAAAAGGTGGCAGGATCTAAGTCTCTGCCTTAGGCTTTGTTTTCTGGAAATCTCAGGTCAAGACAGTTGATCATGGGCATATTCTTATAAAGTAGACCATGAAGATGGGATTTTGGAGATGGATTACTCCTGTCTGACAGCAATAAGGGTTCCAGTGAGGCTGGGAGGCTAAAAACGCCTGACAGCCAGTGACACCATCATTACTAAGGCTTTCACCTTTGTTGCTTTGGAATAAAGTGCAAGGGAGAAGAGGAGCATTGGACTATGTGAGGGTTGTGGTAGTTTAAAACCATGAGGTCTGCAATAATTATAAGAATTCTGTCGGCTGGCAATAGCATTATAAATCTTGAAAAAATAAAATACTAAGCTCAGGTCAGCCAATGCCAACATAAGAAACAATGTGAAATTCAGAGACCTTCCAGCAGTTTTTAGGCAGACTCACATCTCCTGTTGTATCAGAGCAGAATGTGTTGAAAACCAGGCTCAGAGTCTAATGAAAGGATGGTGGAACCTCAATACTCCCATTATGCAAAGCTTCAAGCAGTTCCTATGCTGAAGTTAGTGGCTTTATAGGAAATGAATGGAACACTGGACCCAGAACAGGGTCATTTGGATAGACAAACCTAAACACTTTTAATTCCCTCATTCCCTTGAACCATTCAGACAAGCAGAAGAAGCCTCTTTCTCTGGGCACAGGAGACTGGAGTGATGCCATCTGAGGTGGATGCCTCGCAAGATGATGTGTTCCCTCATGGTCTGTCCACTTCTCTTCATTGCCTCTACTCAATAGTAATGGTTAGGCCTCAGCACAATCTGAGCTAGGATGTATAATTCACCTCAAAATGCAAATAGTTTATGCACCAGAAGAACTTACACACTGAATAGTAAGTATTGGCAGAAACCTGAGATGCAAAGGTGAGAGTAGAGCTTCAGAGAGTTATTCCACAAGGGGTGGAACATAAGGCTGGATAGGGAGAATTTACTGAATGGAAGAAGCACTTATACAAATCTCAGAATTAGATGATCTGGCAGTGAGACTGAAGTCTATCCCAAAACATTTCGCTACAATAGCTCCTAAAAGCGTGAATACAGCAAATGTGCAAAAAAATCTGGAACTTCCTTGTATGGTATTGTGGAAGTCATCAAAGACTCAGGGTGATGGTAATGTTAGGCTAGATTTATTGTGTAAGGCTTGGGTACCCATCACCTGTGTAAGATTCCTGGGAGGGCCTGGAAAGCACCGCATAAAGAATGCACTGCTGAGTGGGCAACAACACCTTTCAGAAGCTTGGTTGGTGGTGGCTGCACTCTGCAAGCTGGGGTTGATAGCTTCAATTATTGCTATTGAACTGAGCTCTTTAATATCAATGAGGGTCAGGCCAGGGCATAGCACTTAGTCATCAGAGGCAAGGTTGATGTACTCACCAGCTTGCCATCAAGTTGCCTTAACCTTCAGGGATTTGCAGGATTAGCTAATAAGTTAGAGTGTTCTTAGACATGAGCTACAGGGACAAATGCCTAGGACAAAGGGAGAAAAAGAAAAATAAGATGATAGGCAGAAGGCCGACATCAGCTGCTAAAATGGGGAATCGTGGTTCCTCACCCAATTTTCAGATCTAAGTCGTCAATTCTCAAATGCAGCTCATTGATCGAAGCACATGGTTTTGTTGAGAAGCCTGCAATGCCATGTGAAATGTATCCCATAAATATTCCCTCAATTACTTTCCCAAGGAACCTAGAACCATTTTCAGAGTAACTGAACACTGAGGAAGTGGAAAACCCACACATTTCTAGGACTGTTAGATCTGACCTTACATTCATGTCAGGGAACCTCAAACACCACCATGACTCTGGTTAAACGGGAGTTTATGGATGCCAGGTGGACTTTGGCTTAACTCCGTTTCACAGTACTATACCCAGGTATCTTTGGACCTCACCTGTGGTTATTTCCCTGGTCTCCATGTGTGTTATTGAGGGAGAAATACTTAGCAGCTGGCCGAACCTGTATATTATGGACTGTGGAATAAAAGCCACTAGGGCATTAAGAGCCACGTGGAGCCCTGAAAACCATACTCCTACCCTGAGGAAAATTATAAATCAGAAGGAATGCTATATTATGGGAAGAACTGCTGAGATTAATACCACCACCAAAGAATTAGAGGATGTAGGGGTGATGGTTCACATAATATTTTCATTCAATTCACCTATATATCCTGCAAAAATGAAATGAATCTTGGCAGATGCATATATTACTATAAATTTATCCAAGTGGCAGCCCCAATCACAGCTGCTGTATTGTACCATCTGCCACAGAAGCTGTTATTCGTGCTACCACTTGGTTAAGTGACAGTAGATTAACACAGGCTTTGGCATTTGTTATAGGACTACTGATCTTGCAGATAAATATACTTTTTTCCCATTCTCTTCACTAAGAAACATAATTTGGTTTTTATTCATATGGTAAGAACAGAAGCTCACATTTATTCCCTAGTTCAGGAATATACTAACTGTCCCCCTCTCTATTACAGTAGAGAATTCAGATACCTTGATCATCTTGAGAACCTAAGAACATAACAGTAGACATTGACGACATCATAATAATCGAATTTGTGAGCAATAAGTTGAAAGTACACTACATATCCTAGTAAGGCACATGAGTCAGAGGGTAAGAGATAAGCTTTATGTGGATTAAAGGGACTACCTCAGTTTTGGAGGCCCAGTGGTTTGTACCATGCCACAACATTCTTTCTAAGACTGAGGATACATTTTTTGACTTTGCCCCTCACCCACCTGATAGAGGCACAGTGTTTGACAGGTCTCTTCTGATTTGGGAGGCAGCCTACACTGAACTTGAGAATAGTGCTCTGACCCATGTATTTGCTGACTTGGAAGCTGTCCATTCTGAGTGGGACCTAGAGGAAGAGAAGATTCTGCAAAAGATATAGATTGATGTGCCTAACCACTTGGGCAGATTTAGAGTTAGAAATACCTATGAAGGGAAAATTTACTTTGTAAAGTCCCTGATAAGTTTCCAGGATTTGGAAGAAGATACGTCTTCTCTGTCAGAGAACTAGTCTCAATTTTGACAAACATTCCTGCCATGATACTGAGTTCTACTAGAAAATGATAGCCTGACCATGAGATGCTAAGTGACTGTGCCACTAGGATTTCCTTCCTGAGCCGGGTTTTATCAGATCCATCATTTCATAATGTTGGGCAGGTGCAGGAAAAGCATTTGGATTTCAGCCTCAGCATATACAGAATGTACTAGTAAATTACACAAACAGATGGCCAGACTTCCATGCCACTTACCTCTACTGGACTGATATTTTTATCGCAATGTACATATTTGGCTTTGGGGTATTCCCAACAATCAATTAACATAAAAGAAAAGAATTTAGGCTAATGCAAATATGGATTGGTGTGATATGCTGATACTAAATCAAACGGGACTAATGACAATCCTCCTGTTGGACCAGTAAGCCAAAAAAAAAAAAAGAAAAAAAAAAAGGGAATTAAAGTATTGGTGTTGGTGATCAACCCTAATTACCAGGATAGTCTACAGCTGCTACACAATGAGGGTACAGAGGATGTTGTCTACAACTTACTAAATTTATGAGCTTTTATGCCCATGATAACTGTAAATGAATAACTATAGCAACCATGGTTAGAAAAATTATTTTGTTATCTATTGCTGTGTAAAATTTAGTGATTTAAAACAAAAAAGTGTATTATTTTGTTTATGAATTTGTGATTTGGGCAGAGCTCAGCAGGGACATCTTATCTCTACCATATAATTTCTCTGGGGTCTCAGCTGTGATAATTTGAATTTATAGGAAATAGAAGAGCTGGAAGCTGCCCAGACATCTCCCTCTCTATGTATTTTCAGGGACTCATGTGATTCAAAGCCTCTGAATGTGGTCTCTCTAGCATATTACCCACAAGGTAGCTGGATGTCTCACATGGTGGCTTAGAGCTTCAGTAGTGAGTGTTCCAAGAGACCAAGGCAGAAGCTATAATGCCTTTAAGATTGAGATTTGGAAATCATGTACTGTCCCTTCTGCCATATTCTATCATTCACAAAGGGACAGTTGTAAATTAATGCAAAACACTAGAGCTTAAATTGTGGGAAATATGGATAATTGGGGGTTTATACTATAAGATGACTGTTACCCAAACTCCCGCCACACACAAAAGGAAACTGAAGGCTTACCCCTAGCGAGTAAAGTTCCAAGTCTCCCTACCAAGCAGTCCACTCAGATTAGACAAAGAGATTACCAAGAATAAAGCAAATGAAAACTGAATGGTGAAGGAGAAAGGTGATGAATATCAATGATGGCCTTGGGACTAGTTGCAGCAGTAGTACCTTTGTTTTTTTGTTGTTGTCATTGTTTGTTTATTGTGAGTTTTTTTTTATTAGTTTCAGGTATACAAAACAACATAGTGATTAGACATTTACACCCCTCACAAAGTGATAACCCCCCAAGTCTATTACCCCTCTAGCATCGTACATAGCTATTACAATACCATTGACTATATCTTATCATTTGCAACAACATGGATGGACCTAGAGGATATTATGCCAAGTGAAATAAATCAGACTGAGAAAGACAAATACCATCTAATCTCACTTATAAAGAAGGTGCCAGAAAAACGTATACACAGTTTAAGAGAGGAAAACTGTATTAAAATTATAATACTCAGTATATACGGATAACAAAAGATGAATACAAGTCACATGACTTCGGAAATGGCAAGAGGTGTTCAAAGTGGTTACCATCAGTGTCCAGATACTTCCAATTAGGGTGAACTGCTGCTTGAGCAACATTGACCAAAGTGTCCACTTGTATACATTTTTCTAGTACCCGCAGTATGTGGAATCTAAGGAACAGAATAAACAAGCAAACAAAACAGAAATAGACTCAGAGATACAGAGAAAAAAAATGATGGTTGCTAGATGGGAGGGGCGTTGGGGGATAGGGGAGAAGGTGAAGGAATTAGAAAGTACAAATTGGTAGTCACAAAATAGTCATGGGGATGTGAAATACAGTATGGGGAATATAATCAATAATGCTGTAAAGATCATGTAGGGTGCCAGAGGGGACTGGACTTCTCAGGGGGAGCACTTCATGGACTGGGTAGATGTCTGAGTACTGCACTGTACACTTGAAGGTGATGTAGAATAATATTGTTTTTTTTCACTTCCTCTTCCCTTAAACAGTTTTGGTGCTTGAATCTGCCAAACATCTTTTTAATTAATTAATTAATTAGTCTTCCCATCATTTGCTATCTTAGTGTTAGCAATTTCAAGCAGCTAATTTCACAGCTCACTTCCCGTCGTCCTGGAAGTCTCACCAAAAATAAAAAACAACAACAACAAAATAACAGTGAATTAACACCTTTAAATGTAGTTAAGTATTTGTATAAAACATCTAACAATATTTGAAAGACAATATGAGTCCACTAACTATTCTGTTTTAAAACATATTTCTCTCTCAAGACAGCATTTTACATATACAATTTCTATCCTTTCTAAAAAGATGCAGAAATAAAATAAAAACACACAGAACTAATTCAGCATACAAACACATCAGAGAATATAAATATTTGTAATCTGGAAATTTTGCATTGCATTGCAGTGACAGAACCTACAATGAGTCAACATGATCTGCTTTATCACTGATCCTATAAAATGAAAAATACAAAACAAAAATACAAATAACAGTATATTCTGCATCCATATCTTATAACATCAATTGCTTCATTAAAAAATAGAATAACACTATAATTATGGAACTCAGAAAATGTTATTCCTTTAACATTTTTTGAGTATCTATTATCTGACTAACATGGCACTGGGCATTAATGGGTGATAAAATTTTGAATTAGAAAATGTCTGTTTTTTTAGTGCCAACAGAACAGTTGGGATACTGAAATGCAGTATGCATACCCATGTAGTCTTTACCTGACTCTAATTTGTAGATAAAAAATAAGAACTATTGGGATTCAACATTTTTGTTTTTTAGTGAGGCTTAAAAGTTTTATGCTTGGAAAAACATAGTTCTTAAGATTATAGAGCACAGATAATATCATCACCATTGCAGGCGAGATAAATCTGGATTCACCGTAAGATTCAGTGACCTACAGGCAGTATAATTAATTACAGGAGCTTTCTGTCTTTTCTGGGAAGAAAGTCATCCCAAGTAGAGTGTCTCTTTGTCATTCCTCATAGTTGCTGAGAGAAGTTCAAGGCAAACTGAAAGAGCTGGGTGACCATTTTTTTTTATTTAATTTAACTTTTTGAATGGGTAATATGGGTATTTAAATATTTAAACAATACAAAAAGTGATGGCTTAAAAAGTTTTGCTCACCCTCTGAACACACCCATCTCTCCCTCACCCTGTGGGTATTTTTATTAATTTTCTGCTTATCTTTACAGTGTTTCTTTATAAAAATTTAAGCATATATATTATTACTTTCTGTGTTTATTACATAAATCATAGCAGACTTTATACATTAGGCATATTAGTTTTCTAGGTTGCATAACAAATTATCACAAATTTAGTGGCTTATAACAATGTATATTTGTTATCTCACAGTTTCTGTGGGTCAGGAATCTAGGTGTGGCTTAGTTGGGTTCTCTGCACAGGGTCCCACAAAGTGGCAATTGACATGTTAGCCAGGCTGCATTGTCATCAGAAGCTCGACTGGGGATGGATCTGCTTCCAAGCTCCCTCAAGTTGTTGGCCAACTTCATTTCCTTGCAGCTATGAAATCATGGCAATTTACTTCTTCAAAGCAGAGGAGAGAATCTCCGGCAACCATCTAAAGAGACTCTGTTATTGGTCTTATATTTTCCCTCTTTGGGAAGTAATAAACAGTCTTCTAATAAAGACCATTGTTATCTAATCACAGTAAAATAAAACTAAAATGAATTAGTAATATAAAAAAATATAGAAAGCAATAAATACTAGCTCTCTCCAGAGTCTCATTCTGTACATGGGTAGTTTAGAAGTTGGCTAAAAACCTGAGGGAACAATTATGTAGATTTTAGGGGGGGTTTTCCTGTGATTGCCTCCTCTCCAATATCCTGCCTCCCTGTAATCCTAGCCACTTCAGCAGCTATATATTCAAATTTGTGTTTCCTCTGCCCAGTTAGACTTCCACTCTCTGTACTATATTTCCCTTTATTGTAGATTCAGAAATACTTCCAGACAGAAAGCAAGGGAGAATATAGGACTCACTTCAGATGCTTCTCTTCTCTTAAAAATTGTAGTCCTGGATTGGTTCTGTCCAATGACTGCAGGAAGTTACTTTATATATGGCAATCAGCATTTATATTTCTTTAAGTATAACAGTGAATCTAATACCCATTAATCCATCATGGTCTTCCAAAACACTTTGCATATATTGTTTTAGATATCGCTGTCCTCAAAAAACAAACAACAAAAAAAGATATGTTTCATATGTTCTGTTAAATTTATAAGGTGGTATCAGTGTTATAAATATTATTTTGTTCCTTACTTTTTACAGTCAACATTATACATTTTTATTATTAATTAGTTTTCTTTTTTGTACAACTACTTGGTCTATTTTTCCTAATGTATATCATTATATTATAATGCATGTGCCACCTATTATCTATCTATTTCATTAGCATTCATGAGCTAAATTATTCCAGTTCTTTACAACAACAAACAATGGTCAACATCCTTAAATTATACCTCCTCAAATTAGGGTAACTATATACTTATTAATCATTCAAGTTTTTACTTCTGTTATTTTTTTCTCCTTTGGTTATTTTTTACTGGGTTATATGGAAGTCACTGGATTTTTTATATATTAATTCTTATTATTTATTTTTTATGTGTTTAATCTCAGGCTGTCACTTTAATCTCAGTCTTGTGACTGAAATAGAGTATGTGACGTACCACTCGGATCCTTGTTCAGGACCAGAAGACTAATTCACCCAGTGATAAAAAGTGATACTTGCAGACAGCCCATAATAATCATTCCTCTTGAGAAATTACCCTGGATGGAGATAATTGTCTCCCCCAAATTCACACTCCCTTCCCAGGGCAGCCTGTATCCAGTGACCGGTCAGTGCAGGCATATTTAGTCCCAGCTTCTCTCCAGCTTCAAAGAAGCCTTCATTGACACTGTATCATAGCACTGCTTATTCCTCTAACCCAACTTTGTGTCCTTCCCTTCCCTCCCTTTCACAGGTGTTAACCTCAAGAACACTCCATTGTTAACCTGCTCAGTAATCTCTTTCTCATGGTCCACTTCTAAGGGACACAAACTGTCTGAGTGACCATTATTAATAGAAATTCTTATTTATGTTGCCCAATTCTTGTATTAGTCAAAAGTCAAATTATGTTGGCTTTTCTGTTATGATTTAGGCTTTTATATCTTGCTGTAATAAATATAATCTTTGGTTAGCTTGGTTGTTTACTTTCATATTTAGGTCTTTTATCCATTTGGGTTTTTTATTTGCTTGTTTTGTAATACAGGTAACCCCCATATAACACAGTCATTAGATTCCTAAAATGCCATGTTATACGAAACAAAGAAGTTGTATAAAAAAGGGGGTTAGGTTCCAAAGATTAAAAAAACATACTATTACATTTTTATAATTAAGAGAAATATCTTTATTAAAGCAATTTTCTCCAAAAGTATAATATATTAATATGTACTAAATAATGTTTTCTTCATCACCACTACTAAGCACCATTAACCGAGGGTGTTTTCTTTTTGACAAGATGCCGTGTTTCCCCGAAAGTAAGACGTACCCAGACCATCAGCTCCAATGCGTCTTTTGGAGCAAAAATTAATATAAGACGCTGTATTATATTATATTATATTATATTATATTATATTATATTATATTATATTACATTACATTACATTACATTACATTACATTACATTACATTACATTACATTACATTATATTATATTATATTATATTATATTATTATATAAGACCCAGTCTTATAGGGAAATAAGACCGGGTCATATATTAATTTTTGCTCCAAAAGATGTATTAGAGCTGATGGTCCAGCTAGGTCTTCTTTTCGGGGAAATACCGTATCTTCATCCTCTAAACTTAATACTTCATGAACAAAGTGAATTTAAAATTCTAATAAATTTTAAAATTCTGCAGTCAAACCTGATATGACATCCACGCTCAAATGAAAAATTTCAAATGAGATATCTTTTGCTCTTAAAAGCTCTTATTACTTTTCATGTTGTTTAGCCAGCATGAGTGGCCGGCAGCCAGCAAGAGCTGCCGTGAGCTGCTGTGAGCGGCCAACCGATGACAGGTAACTGAATGCCTCAGCAGGTGGAGCCCAAGGCTCATAATACCAGCATGGGGCAGGGAGCTGTGTCCTACAACTAGACTGAGAAACAATGGCTTGAATCAGAGTGGGGGGGAGGGGAAGATGGAAAAAGGGAGTGGATAAAAGCTCTTATTAGGCTCCCTGTTGTTCTGGGATTTCTGTAGTTCTCAAACTGTGTTAGAGTGAAAACGTGTTCTAGGATGCCGTGTTGTATGAGGGTTTCCCCCAATTCTCCAACAGTGTTATAGAAGTGCCATGTTATGTGAGGGTTACCTGTACTATATACTAGATAGAAATCCACTTTTATTTTCCTTAAATAGCAAATAAAGTTTCTACTCTCATGCAAAAATATTAATCATTTCTTCAAAATCATGTGATATATCCTGTATCATATAACAAGTAATCTATTTCAATCCTTATTCTTCTGGTCCTTCCATTAATTAGTCTGTCCCTACACCGGTATCACAGTGATGGCTTTATAATTTGGTGTTGTAATCTGTCTTAATACCTATTAGTATGAGTTTCCTTTCTTTATAGTTTTTGAAAATTAGCAATTTATGGAAATTTATCTTTCTGTATAAATTTTGGAATAAATTTGTTAGATTCCTAAAATCCAGCTGTGGTTTTGAATGGAATAGCAATGAATTTATAGATTGATTTGAGGACAATTAAAATCTTTAAAATTTTATTCATTGTATTCATGAGTGCATTATATTTCTCTATTCATTCACATATACTTTGATATCTTTTAATTGAATGTTTAAAAATCACTATAAACTCTCAGAGGTTTTCTATATTATTTCCTAGGCAATTGGTAGTTTTTGTTGTTATCACAAATGGCATCTATTTTCTATTTCATTTTCTGGTTACTTATTGCCAAAGAAAAGAACTTGTTGAATATACTTGAAGAATGATTTACTGAGCTGAAAGATAAGATTGAAAAACTCTTTCAGAAGGCATTAGCAGGGAATAAAGAGATGAAATGAATTAAAAAACAGTCTAAAGATATAAAGACTAATTAAAGGAATGGCAACAGCCATCTAGAAGGAAAGACAAGATACACATATAGAGAAAATAGCTGTTGAAAAAATACGGATTTTTTTTTTTAATTAAAGAAGATCTAAGACTAGTTTAAAAGGGCACATAAAGAATTGAATAGGAGAGCTAAGTGAAAAAAAACTTCATTTAGATACTTTATAGTGACTTTTAAGATTATTAAAAACAAAGGAAAACTCTTGTGATCTTCTGAGAGAAACTAAAATTTGTTAGAGAGGAACTAAAATTTACTATCTGTTAGTCTTGACCACAGCAATACTGAATGCAAGAAAGTTTTCAACAGAAAGGATTTGAATCTGATGTATTCAGCTCAGCTATTATTTCAGTATTAGAGTAAAAAGAATGACATTAGTTTTTAGAGAGTCTAGCAACATGAAGAACCTCTTAAAAAGAGCTCTTAGAGGTTTTACTTTTGAAAGGAAGAAACTGATTCCATAAGCAAGAAATTACTATGGGAGGGAATAGCATGTAAAACAACAAGAAAGAGTTTATTAATGTGTAAACAATAATTTAATCATTTGTGTAATCACAAAAATTCCAAACTAAAACTTCAAATGATACCAATGTTATGGAACTAGATGGGGAAAGAGAGGAAGGTGGAAGAGGGAATTGTATTGACATTTTGTCCTGTTCATGGGGGAAACAGTTGTTCATAAAGTTATAGATATTGAAAGCGAAATATAAACAAAATTTTAATCTGTTTTATTCCCACTGCTTGGAACATTGCCAATGGTCAGAAAATATTGCTTGAAAGAATCTTAATAAATGAGTAATGACCAAGAAAATAATAAAAATAGAATGCATATAGTTAATCCATAAGATTTCTCTAATTGAAATCAGAGAAAAGGGAAACATAAAATAAAATAAATTGAAGTGAGTAGAAAACATAAAATAAAAGGACAAAAATATCTCCTAATACAATAGTAATAAAAATAATCTGTAGTAAAACTGATTAATCAAAATAGGTAAAATTTAGCAATCAGAAGATAGTGACTCTCAGATTGTATTAAAAATAAGAACTAGTAATGTTGTCTAAAAGATACGTTTAGAACACACACTCACAATAATGAAGGCATGGAAAAGATATATCTGGAAAATGTTATCTAGAAATCTTAATATCAGAAAAAGAGTAAAGGTTAAAGTGAGAACTAGAATCAAAGAGGGATGTTATTTATGTATTAAAAAGAAAAAGTAATCCAGAAAGATTGTAATCATCAATATGCAGCTGCGAGTATATCCTCAAAGTATCAAAAGCAATAACTGATATCTGATATGGACAGTCATAGTAAACAAACATACATTTTATGGAAACGGATATATGAAGCATGGAAACAATAAAGGTAGAGATGATTTCAGTGGCATGATAAGTTGACCTAATAGATATGTCTAAAACCTCATTTCAAATGAACATAGAACGGATATTATTTTCAAACACACACAAAGCATTCATTAATGATGATAGTATACTTGTCCCCAAAAGTTTCAAAGAAATTCAAATAATTAACATTATAGTCTATATTCTATAATCACTATGCAATACAATCAGATATAAAAAAAATATATCTTTAGGAAAAATTTCTAAAAATTAACATATTAAAAATTACCCTTTGGTTAAAGCAGAAATTATGTTGTAAATTTTGAAATTCTTACATTTGAATGATAATGAAAGCACTAAGTCAAAGTGTGTTTGCTGCTGAAATGTAGGGGAAATGTATCAATTTACGACCATTAATCATAATATAAAAAAGATAGAATACAAATGAACTAAAATCTCAATAAGCTAGGAAAGAGCAAAACATGGGAGGTGCCAAAAAAATGTATGCATTTTAAGAAATGTTGTCTATGTATTACTTTTTGAAGTTGAATTGAATTGAGTTACGGTAACAATGTGTAGTATGATGTTTGCTCAAAAGATGGCATGAATCAAATGAATGCTGGCGTATTTCATTGTATTACAATTGTTTTTAAGTTTATTGGGGTAACAATGGTTAATAAAGTTACACGGGTTTCAAGTGTACAATTCTGTAATAAATCATCTATATATCACATTGTGTGTTCACCACCCAGAGTCAGTTCTCCTTCCATCACCATATGTTTGATCCCGTTTCGAATTTTAATACAGTTTTTTCCTTTCTTAAAATGTGTATACATTTTTTTGACACTCTCTGTAGTAAATACAAAGTGAGAAAGAGAAAGAGAGAGAGAGAGAGAGAGAGAGAGAGAGAGGTGTACATAATAATGATAGATAAAGTAATGAAAAAGGAAACAAAAATGAGGCTATGTGATAAGACTAAGAAACAAACTTCTAGTAATACCAATTAGATTTAAAAAAGAGAGATGATGCAAATAAACAACATGCAGAATTCATACAAAGAAATAACTAAATATAAGCAAAATTCTACAAGTGTATAATGGACAACTGTATATATATCAAAAACTTGAAAACTTAGATGAAATTGTTGTTTCCTGGAAAAAACTATCAAAACTTTTTTCCTCCATAAAACAAAAAAAACAAAACAAAACCAACAACACCAAAAAACAAGGCAGATACTTTTAGCTCTGAGTTCTGTAAGTTTTAAAAGAACAGGAATTTCACACAACCGTTTCTCAGAAAAAGAGGGAAGCTGCCCAATTCATTTTATAAAGTTAATATAATCTGGGTACCCAACCTGGGTAATGACAGTACAGAACTAAATTATTGGTTAATTTCACTCATGAACATAAAAGCAAAAATCCTCATACTAGCTAAATAAATCTAACAGTTCATTAAAATAGATTGTGATCAAGTAAAGTTGATCCAAATTATGTAGTGATTATTTAGCTTGGAAATCTATTCATGTAATTAATAACAACCACATTAAATCATGAAAGAAGAAAAAATATATAACCTTTCAACTGAAAAGCATTCCATATGATTTACTACACGATTAAGATAAAAATTATTAGCAAATGAGGAAAGAGAAAAACACTTCTTAAAAAAAAGACAAAAGGGTATCTATATTATATCTATAGTAAGCATCATATTTAATAGGGACATTTTAGGTTAGTTCTCTTTCAGGTACGTGTCAATATAAGGATGCCCGCTATCAACACTATTGTTCCACACAGACCTGGGGTCCTAGACAAGACATTAAAACCAAAAAAAATAATAAAATATAAAGAGAATAGGAAGAAAAGGCAAAAATGGCATTACATGAATATTTTCATGATGTCCAAGAGAATTTATAAATTAATTATTAAGATTAATATGAAAATTTAGTTAATTTAAGGGCTGAAGGGAAAATGTAATAAACAGCCATGGTTGGAAATTTTCAGATCTTCTCTAATAAATGTCATATATTTTAAATATAGCTTTCAACAAAAACTGAAATCACTTGGAGCCTTTTGAGAATGTAACTGGCCATTCTAGAAGAAGCTATAAGTAAGAGAAAAATGGATAAAATCTAGATCTGTGCTGTCTAATGGATATGTATAATGCTAACCTTAAATGAAAGCCAAATATGTAATTTGACATTTTTAGTAACCATATTTAAAAGTAAAAAACAACACATAAAGTTAATTTAAGAACATATTTAACCCAATCTATTAAAAAATAGCATTTTAACCAATAATCAATATAAAAATTACTATTGAGATATTTGATATTTTTAATACCAAAAATTTTAAAACCTGTGTGAATTTTACACTTACAAATCCATCTCAATTGGTGCTATCCACATTTTAAGAGCTCAATAGCCACACATGACTAGTGGCTACAATACTGGATAGCACAGGTCTAGAGAATGTGTTAATATGATACATTTATTAACATGATAGATATAGCATACTAATCTGATGAAAGCAAATACTGACATTTAGGAGCTTCTTGTACATGCCTAAAACTGTGTTAAGCAAATTATATGGATTACCTCATTTAATGCACAGTAAACATATGAAGTAAATAAATACTAACATAACTCCTAGGTATTTGCTCCATTATATGATTGAGAAACTTGAAATTAAAAACACATGTCAAGGGACCAAAACTAAGACCAGACAGAGCAGAGAATTCAGCCAGGACTGATTGTTTCCTAAACCTACACTTTTAATTACTTTATACTATACTGGTTATGGTTTGAATGACGGCTGGCACTAGAATGATGCCAGTGGAGGGGGAAATAAGTGGAGCACCTTGAGAAATACTCAAATGATAAAAGCAACAGGACTTGATGTAGGTTGTATTATGCAATACGAAGGATAGGGAAATATCAAAGGATGATACCTAGGTTTTCGCTTTTGCAGATGGTCAGATTGTGTGACTATTGCTAAGATAAGGAACATTGGAGGGGACAGGTTTTGAGAAAAGATTCTAAGTACACCCTACTTCAGATTCTGAACATTCCTACCAGTATTTTAGTTGCATTAAGTCTCTGCTAGGAAATGTGATTTTCAAACGGCCCTTAGCTTCTACTAGTTATTAAACTGACTACGGGGGGAGGGAGAGGAGAAGAAAAAGAATGTATCAGACTTAAATAAAAGAAAGCCTCCATGATGACTCCCTTTCACGAACAGGGAAAAAATATATAAACAAGAAAATAATTCATAATTTGTTTGGACTCAACAAACTTTTAAAGATAAATAATACAAGGGAAATTTATGAAACAACAGGAAAATTTAAATTGTTACTGGTTTAAAATTTAGGCGATAAAAGCAGATGAATGTCTCAATAAACTGATTACAAATAATACCACTTATATACGGATGTACTCCATTGCATTTTCACAGCAGATTTTCAGTGTGAACTCTTTTGAGAAATGAGTGAAATCTATGTTGAAGACTCAGTAACATGAGGCTCAACAGGAACTTTTGTGGTATTTATGATCAGTTTGGATGATGATTCCTGTAAGCACTATGGATTAGAGATAGACACACCTTTATCCCACTGTTGCTAAAAATGCAATTATTTATGCCTCTCCTCAATTTCTCCCGTCTGGCTGCTTAATCTCTTTTTTCTTATTATTAAATTTATTGAGATGACATTGGTTAGTAAAATTGCATAGGTTTCAAGTGTACAATTCTGTAATATTATACATCACTTATATATTGAATTACGTGCTCACTGCCCAACGTCAGTTCTCCTTCCATCACCATATATTTGCCTCCCTTTACCCTCTGGTACTTCATCTTAATTGAAGGTTTTTCTGATTGTTTGCACCCATAAAGTTTAATCCCTCAATAATGGGACTGAATTACAACCTTCATATTTAGTTGTAATATACAGGAAACCATCTCTGTGTCAGAAAACAGGGAGGGCGGAAAATTGGGGGGAAAGGGTTTGAGGGATTTGTGGATGTCAAAAGTTCTGGAATAGCTGCTGTGGGGAACAACATAGGGAGGTGACAAAATATGGTTAAAAGGATTGTCAAACTGTGCTCAGGGTTACAATATATACGTACATGTAAGAAGGAATCAACTGAGCATGAGCCTCAAAATTTAAAGAATAAAATGAAGCAAGTTCCCAGCTAGTGTGGGAACAGAAAGTGATAGGATTTCATAGGTCTTGTGCTCTTTATGTTCACTGAGGGTATAACATTAATTGGTTTAGAGAAGGCTTTTCTTAATAAAAGTTGCTTAGTGAAGGGTTCACCTCAAGAATAATATTTAGCGAAGATCGTTCATAAATATGAGATTCTGCTTTGTCTTTATAGCCCTCAATCCAACTTTGCTGTGTCTGTTTTCTTCTTAGGGTAGTGATCTTTGGTACTGAAATTTAAAATGAGACATTTTCATTCAGTGACTCAGTAAACAGTGACACAAGGTGTACAGTAATCTACACCTCAAACTCCAGTGCTACACTATAACTTTCTATGCTTCCTGCTGCACCAGTAGCTATTAACCAGAATAATCTGGAAGACTGAAATAATCAAAGGAGTGCTTTCTGAAAATTGCTTGTGAGCAGGACATGGAATGGAATGGAACTGGTGAAGAGGTATCTTGTAACAGTCTGATAATGAGGTCAAAGTGTCTAAACCCAGGTGTTAGTGGGTGACAATGAAAAAGGTATTATTAGTAAAAAAGTTTTGTGAGAAGAATGAGAAAACACTGACTTATTTAATGTGGGCATTGGAATAAGGAAGAAGTCAAAGGTAGTATAATTAGAATGTGGTATTTTGATTATACTATTGGTAGGAGGAGAATACAAATTGAGTGAGCATAGAAAGGTAGAGTAATATAAAGGAGTTTAGACACTTTTTGGAGCTTTATTCTGCTCCCTTTATGTTTCCCTTTTGTTCTGCAGTGGCAATAGACAGGACAATGGCTGTAACGTGGATATCTTGAGGTTACTTATATTTGCCACCATAGGAGTGGGAAAAATTACAGACATAGGCAATACTCAACATGGTTGCATGTGTTTCTGTTTATCAAGTACCTTAAACTTTTTTCATATAACCTCACTCTCTGATCTCTTACATACCGTTCAACTCCACAAAGATAACAAAACAAAGCTATCTTATATCTTGTATATATCTGAAACCTCCCAGTTTCATTGACTAAGATCTGTCCCACTTATAAACCGAGAAACCCTTTATATGGATCTGATATCATCAATTTTTACTGTAGAACCTAACAGCAAAATATCCTCGAGTATGTAGAACTTCTTTCGTGGAATTTATCAGTTCATTCCTTGTTTCATATGTTTTTCTAAATTTCTTGTAGAAGCCCACCTCTAAATCTTTTCATGCTCTAGCCTCTCAATTACTACATCTTAATACCTGTAGTAATATTTAGTGGGCATTTGTCATGTCAGGATTAAATTAGAGAAGTCAAAGACGTAATTTTAAGATTCATTTGCGTAACTATCTTAGTCATTTGGGAAGATAATGGGCAGAAAAAAGAGGAGATAAGTGCTCAGAGCACAAGAAGAAAGTCAAGGATGGAATCTTGAAGAAACTTCAATGTCCACATTTTGTGACATTTGAGGAGGAGAAAGACCCCATGAAGGGGAGTGAGAGGAGTAGGAAAGGGATGAAAGAACTACCAGGATATTCTAATGCTGTGGGTATAATGGGTATTTCAAAAAGCTATGATGGAATATGAATCATTGATAACTTCTGAGAAAGTGGTTTCAGTGGAGTGTTGGGGGAGAAGACCACATTGGAAGGGATTAAAAGATGATTGATTCATAAACAATTAGAGGCGTCTGCTGGATATTTTGTAACAACTCATAGATCAACTATAGAAACCTCAGACCACATTAATGTGCTTTTTTATCACACAATAATTTGAAACTCTCCATTCATCATTAGTCACATAACTGGGTTATACTTTGTTTCCATCAATCTATCCAAATTAAGGCAAGCTATTTTAACCACTTCCACTTTCTTACCTAAATTTACCCCCAATACCTAATTAAAGTGACATTAAAAAGAAGATGTACCAGTGAAAGAAGACATTCAATTACCATTTAATGGCCATTTAAAATGTTTTCATTAAATTTATAAGTAAATATAATTTTTAGAAATTCATGAGACTTTATACAAACATCAACTAATCAAAAATAATCAGCTGGAGAGAACATATTTTTTTATTTTAGAAAATATGCTCATTTTAGGTTACTATTGAAAAATACTCTCAAGAAAATCAGATAATACATATTCCCTACTTTTAATTTAAGGATCTCATAATCAACTAAGAAAATAAAGTCAAACTTCGAAATATATATTATTATAGGAAGAATAAGTTTGTCCCCATTTTCCATTCCCTGGGGTTTCTATAATATTCATACAGGCTCCATTCCACCTTCAGTAAATGGTCTGGGAATGACTTACCTAAGAATTGTATCAGCCCTATAGTAAAAGATAAAGCAATTCTTAAGCATTTGAGAGATGCTCAGAATTTAAGCTTTTGCTAGTACCCACATTTGCCGAAAAATGGGCATGAACTATTTTTAAGTCTTATAGATAAAATAACTTTTTTCCCCCTACATACATAAGAATGAACATATATAGTGTTTGGAGGTGAAGTCACTTTTTTTTTTCTTTTTCTTTTTTTAATTGGGGAACATTGGAGAACAGTGTGCTTTTTCAGGACCCATCAGCTCCGTGTCAAGTCGTTGTTTTTTTTCAATCTAGTTGTGGGGGCGGGGGGCACAGTTCAGCTCCAAGTCAAGTCTTTGTTTTCAATCTGTTGTGGAGGGCACAGTTCATTGACCCATGTGGGAATCGAACCAGTGACCTTACTGTTATGAGCACTGCTCTCCAACCATTGAACCAACTGGCCGCCCAAGGTGAGGTCATTTTTAACTGCTAATATTTTGTTCTGTCGTACAGAGTTCCAGGAAGAATACACCAATCACATTACTTTGCTAATCTTAGCCTTTGTTTCATAGAGGTTTTGTGTCATATTTATTACCTTAATGTTGGTCTATGCAGATGACAATATTTACAATTAATGAGCACCAAGAGCTTTGTAGTATCTACATACTACTTCAAGCCTTTGGGAAAAGAGAATGAGAATGAGGATAAGGGAGGTAAAAGATGCCATGCTGCATTACAATAGAATGTAATGTCACTTCAGGGATAATTACTAAATAGAGGGATTACATTAATATTTATTCATGCTTTTTTTTTTTTACAGTCAATGTTATTTTTTATTAATTTCAGTAGTACAGCATAGTGGTTAGACATTTATATAATTTAAGAAATAATTCCCCTGACTAATCTACCGTTTTTCCCCCAAAATAAGACCTTGCCAAACCATCAGCTCCAATGCGTCTTTTGAAGCAAAATTAATGTAAGACCCAGTCTTATTTTACTATAATATAATACTGGGACATATCTAATGTAATATAATATAAGACCGGGTCTTATATTAATGTTTGCTCCAAAAGATGCATTAGAGCTGATGGTCGGTCTAGGTCTTATTTTCGGGGAAACATAGTAATACTCACCTAGCACTATACATAGTTATTATCATATTATTGACTATATTTGCTATGCTTTGCTTTACATCCCCATGACTATTTTGTAACTACCAATTTGTACTTCTTAATCGTTTCACCTTTTTCACCCCACTCCTGAATCCCCTCTCAACTATCACCCCCAAAAATTTACTACCCATCTGACACCATACATACTTATAACAATATTATTGACTATCTTCCTTGTGCTGTGCTCTACATCCCCGTGATTATTGTGCAACAACCAATTTGTACTTCTTAATCTCCTCCCCTTTTTCACTTACCCCCAACCCCCTTCCATCTGGCAACCATCAATATGTTCACTGTATCTATGAGTTTGTTTCTGTTTTGTTTGTTTATTTTGTTTTTTGATTCCACATATAAGTGTAATCTCATTGCATCTGTCTTTCTCTGTCTGACAGACTCCACTTAGCACAATACCCTTCAAATCCATCCATACCACTGCAGATGTCAAGAACGCATTCCCTTCCCTGGCTGAGCAATATTCCATTGTATATATGTACCACCTCTTTATCCATTCATCCATCCATCAATGAACAACCAGGATGCCTTCAAATCTTGGCTATTGTAAATAATGCTGCAGTAAATATGAATGCACACATCCCTTTAAAGTAGCATTTTGGGTTTCTTCAGATAAATACCCAGAAGTGGGGTTACTAGGTCCTTTTTTGTCTCATTATAACCTTTGTTTTAAAGTCGACTTTGTCTGGCATAAGTATTGCTACTCTAGATTTTTTTTCCATTTTGATAACGTATCTTTTTCCCATCCTTTTACATGCCATCTGTGTGATTCTCTTGTAGGTAAAGGTTTTGTTTTCTTATCCATTCAGCCCTCCTATGTCTTTTTGAATTGAGCATTTAATCCATTTACATTGAAACTAATTGCTGATAGATATGTAGCTATTGCCATTTTATTATTCATAATTTTGATTTTTTTTTTCCATCTTAAAGAAGTCCCTCTAACATTCCTTGTAATACTGGTTTGGTGGTGATGAACTTTAGCTTTTCTTGTCTGGGAAACTCTTTATCTGTCCTTTGTTTCTAAATGATAGCTTTGCTGGGTAGAGTAATCTTGGTTGTAGTTCCTTCCTTTTCATCATGTTGACTATTTTATGCCAATTCCTTCTGGTCTACAAAGTTTCTGTTGAGAAATCAGGTGACAATTTTATGGGAGCTCCCTTATAAGTTACTAGTTGCCTTCCTCTTGCTGCTTTTAGGATTCTCTCTTTGTCTTTAACCTTTGCCATTCTAATTATAATATGTCTTGGTGTGGGCCTGTTTGGGTTCATCTTGTTTGGGATTCTGCACTTCCTGGACTTGTATGTCTATTTCCTTTACCAGGTTAGGACATTTTTCAGTCATTATTTTTTCAAATAGATTCTCAATCCCTTGCTTTCTCTCTTCTCCTTTTGGTACCCCTATAATGCAAATGTTGTTATGTTTGATGTCCCAAAGGTCTCTTAAACTATCTTCCTTTTTTGGAATCTTTTTTTTTCTTTGTTGCTCTTCCAGCTGGGTGTTTTCTGCTAGTTTCTCTTTCAAATCACTGGTTTGATCCTCTGATTCATCTAGTCTGCTGGTGACTCCTTCTAGTGCATTATTCATTACAGTTATTGTGTTCTTCACTTCTGATTGGTTCTTTTTTATGGTTTCTGTGTTCTTTTTTATACTTGCTATCTCTTTGTTGAAGTTCTCACTAAGTTCCTTGAGCTTCTTTATAACCATTGTTTCGTACTCTCTCTGGTAGGTTGCCTCTCTCTGCTTGTTTCTATGTATTACGTAGATCTGCTGTCTCCCAGTCTAGGCCGGGTAGCCTTATGCAGTAGGTGCCCTGTGGGGCACTGGCACAGTCTCTCTGGTCACCTGCTGCAGGTGCTCTAGGAGTGTACCTTGTGTGGTTTGTTTGTGCTCTCCTGTTATAGTTGAGTCTTGATTGCTATTGGCACAACAGTGTGTAGGATTGACCCTCAGGATGATTGGCTTTGGGGTTTGGCCATGTCCGCAGCTTACAGGCTGCTATGTGGGGGGCTTACTACACTGAGTGGGATTCTGGTGCTTATTGAAACTGTCCTTTAATTGTGGCACTTGTGGGCTAATTTGGTGGTGCTTTGCTGTGATCTGAAACCAAACTCTAATTATGTTGGTTCTGGGGCCTCTTGGGAGGGGCTCCAGTGCAGGCCCAGGTCACCCACTTGTGACTGGCCAGGGAGTACCTGGTTGTTGCTAAAAAGCAATCCACAGTTGTTCACTGCCTGTGCTAACCCCAGAAGCATGTGGGAGAGGCCACGCTATGAACTGAGGATGGCTGCCACCAGTACTGGGCCTAGGGTAGTGCCACAAAAAGCCAGGATATGTGAGGCCTACTGCCACCTGCCGGCTCCCTTAAAGTTCAGCCCCTGATGAAGCCTCATGTAGTACATGAGTTGGGTGAGGCAGGGTTTCAGGGAATCACTGGGATGGGAAGTGCTGTGGTCAACAGGTTAATGTAGACCCTGGTTTGGTGACACTGCTGAGCTTGGCACTACTTAGCAAAAGGCTCCAAGCACACTGAGGCCAACTGCTGCCTGCATGGGTCCTGTGGACTCTGATAGTTTTTCAAGTAGGAGTGCAATGTGGGTGGGGGAGAAAGTGCCTCTGGTGTCGGGCAAGTTGGGTGGGGCCTTATCTCAGTGAGTCAGCACGGTGGAGCTCACTAGACCAATCAGATTCAGATTTGGACTGTGGGGGAGGGCAAAACACAGGAAAGATGGCACCTGCCTGCTGGCTGCATGAGAGGAGGACCCACACAGGAAAATGGCAACTTTCCTCCAGCCCTCGCTCTGATGCCCACCACATTAATGTCTTTCTGCCAGAGCCCAAGGTGAGTGCCTTCGAACAGTGAGTCTATGCTTAGGTCCTTTAAGAGGATGTCTGTGTTTCCCACAGCCTTCCATCCCACCTGGGTGATCGAAATCCCCACTGTTTTTCACAGCCAGATATTGTGGGAGATATTCTTCCCAGCACCAGTACTCAGGGCTGGGGAGCCTCATTCCTTTGGGGAGAACCTCCATGGCCGAAATATCTCTCCTGATTCTCAATCACCACATGGAAATTTGGGACTCCTTCCACATTTTCACCCCTCCTACCAGTTTTGATGTGGCTTCTTCTTTATATTTTCAGTTATAGAACTTCTCTTTGGTTACACTTTAGATGGTTCTCCAGGTTGATTGCTCTATGATTTACTTGTAATTTTAATGTGTTCCCAGGCACAATGTCTATCTGCTCTGCCATCTTGGACCTCTTCTCCCTCTGCATCCTCTTTAAGCGGGAGACATTTTTGTTTTTGTTTTTGTTTTTGTTTGTTTGTTCATTTGTTTGTTTTTACAGAGGTGTTGGCCATTGCTGCAAGCTCAGCAAGTCTAGGAAAATTTGAGAATTACAGAATTTTCAGGGGCATCAAACCAGATTTACCCATTTTATGTGTCAGGGTCCAATTTTTTCCCCCCACAATTTTTCTGACCTAGGCATTGCAGTTCTATCTTAGCTGGCAGTTTGACCTTTGGATTTTGGCTAATCTGAAGATTAAGTTCTGGGTTTGATGCTCAGTTTTCTCTGCCCTATTTAGGCAGAGAAACTTCAAGAGATAACAGCCTTCTAAAAGTCTCCAGGGAGGCAGTTGGTATTCACACTTAGCTTTTAGTTGCTGATTGGTCACCTCAGTTATACATTGTCTTATTCAGAATGATCAATTCAGCAAACGCCATTCAGTTGCACTGTTTTTATAGTTGCAGTTTCTCTCATTTTTCTTAGGCAGCTTATACACAGCACCAGCTAATGCATTTTCACATTTCAGTAAGCTACCGCAGGAACTACTTACTGCTGGCACTAACTGTCATAGATTGGATTCCAACGCCAAGGTGGAGTCCACTCCAAGGTGGAGATTGGTGTGCAGATGGTTTATTATAGGTTTATTGGAGTTAACACTTTAGAGAGGAAGAAAAGGAAGCTGGATTTTTCAGCAGAAGATGAACTGGATCGAATCTTAACTGAAGACCCAGCTGACCCTCTGAGGGAGATATAAAGCTGGGTTGACACTTCAGAAATGCTCTGAGTTAGAGAAAGAGAGACAGGCCTTTCTATACCCACCCTCACCTGGAAAGGAGGTATCACCTTGGGCAACGTGGCTATCTTTAGTTCCCTGATGGGACTGACATCTGCCAGACCCTCTCTTAGTTCATTTGACAAAGTATTCAGGATATCTTTTCATAGTAGTATATATAGATATTTCTCATTCCATTTTAAAGTTGCATATTGTTTCATTATGTGCATATGTCAGAGTTTATTCAGTCCATTCCCTTTTGATATATACATTCTAGTCTTCAAGTATTAACAAATAGTGCTACTTTAAATAGCCTTATGCTTATATCTTTCTGTATTTTTGCTGGTGTAACTTTGGGATAGATTCATAGAAGAGGGATTGCTAACTCAAAGGGTAAATATATATACAATATTGCTGGATAGTTTCAATATCCCTGCGGTAAGAAAAGGAGACAGGCCCAAGGCAGAGTCACTTGTCCCTAGCACAACAGACCAAGACTTAACTGCAGTTGCAGCCCTTCCCAGGAAAGTGAACTTAAAACAATCAGTCTGGAATTTCCTAATCAATACTGGTGAGGTAATCCACCCCGTAAAAGTTGCCTCCCTTCCCCCAAAGAAAGTTGCCTTTGCCTGAAACAATACTTAAAATTTTTTTTCTAATACGGGTGATTCTTGAACAATGTGGGTTTGAACTGTGCATGTCCATTTACATGCATTTGTTTTCAGTAAGTATACAGTTGTCCCTTTGTATCCGATTCAACCAACCACAGCTTGAAAACAATAAAAATGTTCAATCTGCAGTTAGAAATTCTTAGATGCAGCGGGCCAACCATATACACTGTTGTATGACATTTTCTGTACAGTAGTCACTCAGTATCTGAGGGATATTAGTTCCAAGACCCCCCCGCCCTGCCTCGGCAAATACAAAAATCTGTGGATGCACAAGCCCCTTACTGTAATTAACTTTTGGGAAGTCAGAAGTTATACAAGGATTTTTGACTGTGCAGGGGATTGGCACCTCTAATCCATGTGTTGTTCAAAGGTCAATTGTAACTTTCTTGTCCCACCCAATTTCTGCCTGTAAACATCTTCCATTTTGTAAAACTTTTTGGAACATCTCTCTATTTACTAGATAGGATGCTGCCTGATTCATGAATCGTTCAGCAAAGCCAATTAGACCTTTAAATTTACTGTGATGAATTTTTTGTTATCTAACACCCTTCATAGGCATGTTACCATTTTGCAGCACCAACAGCAAGTAACGACAGTGCCTATTTATTCAAAATCTCACCAACAGACTTTGTTGTTAAACTCCTGATTTTCCAATCTGATATGTGAGAAATGGTATCTCAATGTAGTTTTAATTTGCATTTCTTATTATGAATGATACTTAGCATCTTTTCATATGGGTAAGAATCATTTACATTTTTAACTGTCTCTTCATTATTTCTAGCTCATTTTTCTATGGTGGTTGATGGTCTTTTTTCTATGTTTGTCTTTTAGCAGTTCTGTATGTACATTGCAGATAGTAACCCTATGTAACATAACTTGCAAATCCTTTTTTCAATTTTTCGTCTGTATTTTAACTTTGCTCATTGTGTATTTTGCTATGTAAAGTTTTATTTTATATAATCAAGTGTGTCCTTTTCCTATATTGCTTTTGAATTATAGTTGGAAAATATTTCCTCACATCCAGTTTATTGTGTAGTTTATACATAACGACTTTTTGAGAAGTCCAGCTCCAGGCCAAAAACCTATGTATGATTATTCAGGGCCACATGTAGGTAATTATAAAGGCTTTACTTGGCAAGCCTCATAGGAGAATGCTGCCCTCCTCACACCAGACTTGGCACCCCCATGCCTCCAATTCTCTTAAGCATATATCTGCATTTTTAGCCCTAATGCCTGCATTTGGAGACCTCCTTGGTCATGGGAGGGACCCAAGCCTTTCTCAGACTCCTGTCATGGACACCACCTTATCAGGGGTCCTTAAAGACACTTTCCCCACTCTGACTCAATATTCAGCATTTTTCTACTTCTAGCCCTTTCTCATGGCCCACCCCCAGTCACCAGGTCCATACGAAGGCAGGAGCTTTTCATCTGGGACTCTCTTAGTGGTGAGATTTCCCCCCATCTACATAGATCTGACACTCCCCCTTTGCAGTTGCTAGGGTTAAAATAAAACACCGAGGAAGTTAGTGCTTCTTCCTCATACTTAAATTTAACCTCCTGCTTCAATTATCTCAATGAGTGAATAAAGGCTTGACTTGTTCTAATATACCACCTCAGCTATTGACAATTTAAAATACTTACATTACTTCAATCTTTCCACTCATATCTGTGATACTTGTATAATTTAGCCTGATTTTTAGTATGAGAAGTGGATCCAATATTGTATTTTCTGTAAAACCATCTTGTCATTCCATCATCACTTATTCTTTTTAAAATGTCTTTTCTATATTCACTTGAAATATAATCTTTAATCATTTGTTGGTGTTTTTTAAACAATGGTTTGAAATTTTAATAACCATTTTGATAAACAACAATAAAGAAAAGATACTGTAAAAGTTGTTAGGAAACTATTATTTTTTAAGTTGCAACTAAATCTCAAATTTAGTATGTAAGGATTATCATATTTACTGATTACTATTTTGGCTTATATTAGCTTTAAAAGCAAATTTACAATGTTATTTTATCTAATATTCTAAACAAATGCACTATTGCAATGAGAAAAGATGATAATAAACATCAAAGATTTCAAGAAATTAATATGTAAATAAAATAAAAGAATGTATAGAACTTAGTTGCAAAAATCAAAATTAATGTACATTTTAAAATAAAATTTTAGAAAACAATTGAGAGTTACTTTATTTAATTTTTTTTCCTATTCTTTTGGGGATGTAAATATGTATCATTCATAGTACATATAGTTAAATTAATCATTCACTTTAACATTTAAAAATGAAGCTCTGTTTACCGAATGAAAACATTTCAGTGCTATTTTAGGTATATTTCCCAAAGGTGTCTCCAGCATGATTGACTGATTAATTGATTAGCTGTAATTATTCAATGACTAAGAATAAAGCAAATTTCTCATAGTCTGTATAAAAATACTCAATTTTCTTTTCATAACCTGTTGGAACATGAGTTCTCAAAAGTTTATACAATTATCTTAAGCCTTTCTTAAACCCTAATCATAATGTCAAATGAAGCTTTATGTATTTTGTTAAATAAATATATTTTTTTATTTTTATTTTTTCATTTTTTATTGCTTATTTATTTATTTATTTATTTTAATTATTAAATTTATTGGGGTGACAATTGTTAGTAAAATTACATAGATTTCAGGTGTACAATTCTGTATTACTTCATCTATAAATTCCATTGTGTGTTCATCACCCAGAGTCAGTTCTTCCATCACCATATATTCGATCCCCCTTACCCTCATCTCCCACCCCCCACCCCCCGCCCCCCCTTACCCTCTGGCAACCACTAAACTATTGTCTGTGTCTATGAGTTTCTGTTTCTCATTTGTTTGTCTTGTTCTTTTGTTGTTTTTGGTTTATTGCAGCTTTGTTTACGGTGGCCAAGACATGGAAACAACCAAAATGTCCTTCGATAGATGGATGGATAAAGAAGTTGTGGTATATATACACAATGGAATACTATTCGGCAGTAAGAAAAGATGATATAGGAACATTTGTGACAACATGGATGGATCTTGAGAGAGTAATGCTGAGCGAAACAAGTCAGACAGAAAAAGCAGAGAACCATGTGATTTCACTGATAAATATTTTATTTTTAATTAGAGTTGCCATATAATATTATATTCGTTTTAAGTTTACAACATAGTTTAGGTATACAACATTTATATAACATTTATATTATATAAGTGATTAGACATTTATATAATGAGGTGATCACCCCAATAAATAGTACCCATCTCATACCACACATAGTTATTACAATATTATTGACTATATTCCTTATGCTATATCTTATATCCCCATGACTATTTTGTAACTATCAATTTTGTATTTCTTAATTGTTGACCTTTTTCACTCACCCCACCATCTCTCCTTCCAGCTGGCAGCCATCAGAATGTTCTCTGTATCTGAGTTTGTTTCTGTTTTGTTTGTTTACTTTGTTTTTGAGATTCCACCATATAAGTGAAATCATATGGCATTTGTCTTTCTCTGACTTACTCCACTCAGCACAATACCTCTAGTTTCATCTATGTTGTTGCCGAAGGCAAGATTTCTTCCTTTTATATAGCTAAGTTATATTCTATTGTATATATGTACCACCTCCTCTTTATCCATTCTTCCATTCATGGACACCCAGGCTATCTCCACATTTTGGTTTTAGTACATAATGCTGCAATGAAAATATGAATGACACGCCCCCTCAATGTAGCATTTGGGTTTCTTCAAATAAATATACGGAAATGGGATTACTAAGTCCTTATCTGTTTCTAGTTATAGCTTTTGTTTTAAAGTCTATTCTGTCTGGTATGAGTATTGTTACCCCAGGTTTTTATTGTTTGCTTCCATTTCCATGAAATATCATTTTCCATTCCTTTACTTTCAGTCTGTGTATGGCTTTCGATCTAAAATGAGTCTCTTCTAAGCAGCATATGTAAGACTCTTGTTTTCTTATCCATTTAGCCACCCTATCTTTTGATTGGAATGTTTAATTCATTTACATGTAAAAAAATTGTTAAAAGGTATGTAGTTATTGCCATTTTATTATTCATATTTTTGCTCTTTTCTTCCCCTTATTTTAAAGAAGTCCCTCTAAATTCCTTGTAATACTGGTTTGATGGTGATGAACACCTTTAGCTTTTTCTTGTCTGGGGAGTTTTTATCTGGCTTTGATTCTAAATGATAGCTTTGCTGAGTAGAGTGATCTTGGTTGTAGGTCCTTTCTTTTAATCACTTTGAATATTTTGTGCCAATCCCTTCTGGCCTACTAAGTTTCTGCTGAGAAACCAGATGACAGTCTTATGGGAGTTCCCTTGTAGGTAACTACCTGCTTTTCTCTTGCTGTTTCTAAGATTCTTTCTTTGTCTTTAGCCTTTGGCATTTTAATTATGATGTGTCTTGGTGTGGGCCCCTTTGGGTTCATCTTGTTTGGTACTCTCTGCACACCTGGGCTTGTATGTCTATTTTCTTCACCAGACTAGGTAAGTTTTCCATCATTTCTTCAAATAATTTTTCAATTCCTTGTTCTCTCTCTTCTCTGTCTAGTACCCCTGTGATGCAAATGTTAGTACACTTGATGTTGTTCCAGAGGCCCCTTAAATTATTTTCATTTTTTTTGTATTCTTTTTTTCTTTTTGCTGTTCTGATTGGATGTTTTATACTACTTTAACTTCTAAATCACTGGTTCAATCCTCTGCTTCATCTAATCTATTTTTTTTATTTTCTCTAATGTGTTCTTTTAGTTATTAATATACATTTATGACTGTTTTATGTTTTTTATCTCCATTTTGATGTTTCCTATCTCTTTGTTAAAGTTCTCACTGAATTCATTTACTTTTACCCTGAGTTCATTGAGCATCCTTATAACCACTGTTTTGAATTCTGTATCTGGTAGATTGCTTGTCTCAATTTTGTTACACATTTTTTTTCTAGAGCTTTGCTCTGTTCTCTCATTTGGGACTTTCTTTTTTTGTCTCCCCATTTTTGCTGCCTCCCTGTGCTTGTTTCTATGTATTAGGTAGGGCTGCTATGTCTCTAGGTCTTAGTAGAGTGGCCTATGTAATAGGTGTTCTGTGGGGCCCAGTGGCAGTCTCCCTGGCCACCTGAGCTGGGTGCTCCAAGTGTGTCCCTTGTGCGGATTGTGTGTACCCTTCTGTCATAGTTGAGCTTTGGTTGCTGTTTGCACATTAATGGAAGATATTGACCCTCAGGCTGATTGGTTTTGAACACTGGCCATGACTACAATGGAGGGGCTATCAGGCAGGGCTGAAGATTCACTTTAGCAGCACTCTGGTTCCTGCCCAGTCTGCCCTTTGGGTGTGTCGTCTGCAGGGGCAGCTGGGTGGTGCTCAGGCTTGACTGAAGCTGGCCACTGGGTGTGCCCATCCCAGGGCTTTCAGTGAGGGTCTCTGCCACAGGATAAGTTTGGCTGCAGCCTGTACCTTGCCTGAGGCACCTGCTATGAGCCAGAAAGAGATCAGCAGGTGGCAGTCACCTGTGATGGGTTTAGAGGTGCCTGGGAGAGGTCCAGCCATGAACTGAGGCCAGCTGCTGCTAGTGAGGGACTTGGGGCTGCTCAGCAAGAGGTAAGGAGCACACTGAGGCTAGATGCTGTGTGTTTGGGTTCTGTGATTTTAACAGATTTTAGTAGAGTCTACAGCATGAGCCAAGACAGGCTATTTGCATAGAAATGCCCCTGAAAATGGATTGTATGGGTCTTTAAGTTGGAAGGGGTGGGGTCTCAGTGCTTGGTGAACATTGTTAGATGTATTAATGGAGACTCAGGTACAGGGTCCACCTGCATGTGCATGGCCGGGAGAGGGGAGGCTCAACACAGAAATAATGGGTTCTCCCAACACTTCTGTCTTGGAGAAAGCTGCCCCTCCAGCCCTAGCCCTGAAGAAAGACAATTCAGTTTCTCTTCATATGAGGTCGGACAATTAAGTTCACAAACTTGTTGCTGTGATGTTGCTAACCATTTTTTCTTTTGATATCAGAGGGATTATTCATTATGAATTTGTACCAACTGGACAAGTAGTTAACCAAGTTTACTATTTGGAAGTGCTGAAAAGGCTGCATGAAAAAGTTAGATGACCTAAACTTTCCACCAACAATTCATGGCTCTTGCATCAAGACAATGAACTAGCTCACACGTCACCTTCTGTGAGGGAGTTTTTAGCCAGTCAACAAATCACTGTGGTGGAACACCCTCCCTACTCACCTGATCTTGCCCCCAATGACTTCTTTGTTTACCCAAAGACAAAGGCAGTATTGAAAGGAAGACATTTTGATGACATTCCAGACACCAAGGGTGATATGATGACAGCTCTGATGGCCATTCCAGAAAGAGTTCCAAAATTTCTTTGAAGGGTGCACTAGGCCCTGGCATTGGTGCATAGCTTTCCAAGGGGAGTGCTTCAAAGGTGACTGCAGTGATATTCAGCAATGAGGTATGTAGTACTTTTTCTAGGATGAGTTTGCCAACCTAATTGTCAGAACTTATATGTCTCTAGCACCTTTCAAGCTGCTGTCCCATAGATAGAGCTCAGAGCAAGCGCATCAGTCAGCAAACAAGTCAATGCATGGGCCCTTTAAGAGGAACACTTGGGACTCCAGCAGCCCTCTATCTCTCCCAGCCACAATCTCCACTGGTTTTTCGCAGCCAGAAGCTGTGGGGACTTCTCTTTCCAGCACTGAAACCCTGGGCTGGGGAGCCTGGTGTGGGGCTGGGACCCCTCGCCCCTCTGGGGAGGGACCTCAGCTGCTGAGATATCCCTCCTGATCTTTGACTGCCATACATGGGTGTAGGACCAGCTAATTCCACTTCTCTGCTCCTACCACTCTCAAGGTGGTTTCTTCTGTATGTCCTTAGTTGTAGGACTTCTGTTGAGCTATACTTCAGGCAATTCTCAATGATGCTTGTTCTGTAGTTGTAATTTTGATATGGTCATGAGGGCAGGCAAGCACAGTGTTTACCTACTCTGCCATCTTGACCAGAAATCTGTTGGTGCTTATATCTTCTGCCTGGAAGTGAAACACATCACTTCCAATCACAATTGATTGGCCAAAGCAAATCAGATGATGAAGCCTGGTGTCAATAGGGTGGGGAGGTATAATTTTACTTCAGGGAGGAATAGCAAATATTTATGAAGAATAATAAAATCGACCATACACTCTTATCCCCATTCGTGCAGATGCATCTCCCCATCCAAAATAACAAACGAGAAACCCACTTTTAGTTTCTTCTTCTCCTAGATGTTTTTATGCTTAATCAATGATAACTATTAGTGGAGGTAATCATCATCCTTGTCCAGTTACTGAAATTAGTAGAGATTCTGCTCACTTTTTTTTCCGTTTAGCTGAATTTGTCTTCAGCTACTATAGATATACATATCATTCTTACTTACGGAGTACTCAGTTTTGCCAAATTCCAAATTTTTATCATCTTTGGAAACTATTATATAATTTTTCCTGGGATCTACTAAGAGGATGCATAATGTTAGCATATTTCCTAATTTAAGCTCTTCTTTTATTTCTTATGTAATCTTTTTCTTTCTCCCTTCCTCTATCCCTTTCTCTTTCCTTCCTTCCTTCCTTGGCTGTGTGCCAATGGTTAGCTAAATTTCACTCATTTATCCTTTGATTTGTAATGGTCTTTATCATTTGTGAAAATACTTGGTTTGTCTCACTGATGGGCTCTAGCCACAGTGCCATATTAAGTACCACATTAAGCCATAGTGCCATATATTCTTCCCAGATACTTCCTATTTTTTTCTTCAATATTTTTCCTGGTGCCACAATCCATCTTATGGTAACACACACCAACTCTCACCACTCTGTCTTTAGTGTTGCTAGTATTTGCACTGTCAGTATAAATGTTTAAAAGTAATTGTTTTTCTTTTTGAGTCAGCATGAAAAAATAGGGAGTAGAAAGCATGAGGAGTACAATTCCTATCTGTCCTCATGCGGTAGTGTATTTGACTTTACATGCCTCACATTCCCTAGGCCCTAAAGCCAGAAGTATGCAGTTGTATAACTTAAAGCTTACTCTACGTTTCTTAGAGCTATTATTAATCTAGTTAAGACTGCAGAACATGTAGAATTCCAAAAGGCATTTTAAAAATTCAACACAATTAGTGATGCGCTTAGGGATTATTCTCTAGATTATTGGGACTTGATCTTTTTGTCCCTTGAATCCAAATTATGGCTCTCAGCTTCTCCCTTTTTGTGAATTTTTATGACCATTTTAATTAAAAGTTGGAAGAGGTCACATCAGGTCTAGGTAGACTGCCATCATTATATCTTCAAAATTCCATTATTTGTTTATAATTATAGAAATCAATGAACTGTTAAGGTGTGTCTCTTACCAAACTATAATTAAGTTCTATTGAAATCTAACTCTTTGATTGAGTTCATATATATATATATATATATATATATATATATATATATATATATATATCTTTATTTATTTATATATTTATTTATATATTTATGTATATAGTATATAACATATCATATGCACAATACATATTTAAACATTTGTTAAGTAAATCAGAAACCACAACTCACTAAAGATTTTTAAAGATACTTTGTAAATATGCAGAACAATTTTTATATTTTTGTTCTCTGAACAATTTCAAAAATTTCAATGAAGTCTCCTTAATGTCAGTTGCCAAATCAATAGATTCTCAGAGCAGGAACCTCTCATTGCCAGAAACCAGTGTGCCTGTTGGACAAGATGGGCAGCATTTCTCTTACAATGGTATGCTGAGGAGTGTGGACACTAAAGTTAACATCAGAAGGCATGACCCTGATTGCCATTTTATGGATTTTTATTAGTAAGTAAAATTATCTTAGAACAAGCTACTCATAACATATGTTAATAGTGTGATCTGTTCCAAAAAGATTTTCTTAATCATTCCTTCAGTTCAGAGGTTTTCAATTTCACTCTGTGTAACAAATTCTGAGTGAAACTGGAAGACAATTGGTTGAGAAAGACAGAATATACAGTTACACCACAGACCCTTTTTTTTCCTTACTGCTTTGGTTTTGGAGCTAGGCTAAATGTAGTTATTACCACAACGGAGTTGTGATGCTGGTATACTCATAGTTCTTGTTTCCTTTCATGTATCTTTGCATAAAATGGAATGGCTGTTAAGAATCCTTTTATATAATTCACCCTATTCTTCATAAATTTTTCCTGTATCTTTTTTGTATTTTGATGTTTGGATTAGTGGTCCATGTCCAAATTAATTTGGGGCTTTACTAACGTATGTGATTAAAAACAAGTTTTAATGTTGTGAAAGTAGTTTTCCTAATTCTAGTGTAACACTACTTAACTATTTTTATTTACCCCCAAATTTAAGTCCTTTTAATCTTCCTAGAAATAATGTTATTCAAAACCACACAGAAATACTTGCACTTGTGACTCCATATGTGAGTTTAACATCATTTTATATATGTGAACCTATATCCAATGCTTTTATAAGATATGTATGGCAACTTTAGCATGTAATAGCAGATTGAAATCAGAGATCTATTGACAGTAGCAAAATTGGGATACTGAGACTACAATGACAAATTGACCTTTGTCATTTTGCTAATGAGGATTCTGACATCTACAGCAGACAGGCCCTCATGAAAATGGGCAGGTTTTTAAATTTTGTCTTCCTTGTAGAGTCTGACCAGGATTAGTCAGATAAACAGGCAGAGATAGATACTATCACCTTTTCAGAACAGAATCCAGGTTGCTATGGTTAAACTGCAAGCAGCTTCATTTTCTTTGGTGGTATATACAATTTTCCTTCCTTCATTTGCAACTTTTCTTTTTCAAAATCCTATCTTCCATAATTAAATTTATGAACAAACTAGGGCTGAGGATAGCTTTATTATAATGAATTAGATTGAGGTGACTTCATTTTTCTTTTTCTCTAACAAGACATTTATATAACAACAACAATAAAAATCACAGTTTGGTTCTGTAATCTCTGCACTAGTATATCATTGCACAACTGAAAATATGGAGGGAAAAATTTCTGTTATAGTAGAATAATAAATACCAATGGAATAAAAAACTTAAAATATTTTCATTGTTTCATTTCTAATGCATGATAAACATATTTCCTAGGGGCTCTCCTGGCCTGACATTCACTCTTTCCTAGTATCTCACTTTCATCTTATTTCATTCATATCACAATAAACGTCAAGCTACTTAATGGAAGAGATTACTCCTTATTTATTTTTTTTACCCATGGTGTCCAGCTCAGTGCCTGGCACGTAGTAAGAGCTCAATAAGTATTATTGAATGAATGAACCTACCTATCCTCCTGAGTTGCTAAATTATCATACCGCCACTCTTTTAGGTTTCAAAATCATCCTTCATTTTTGCCTCCTAAATTCAATCAGTTTCTAAATTGTATAGATTTGAAATGAACAATATATTTCAAATGTGACTCTGTCAATTCCCACTGCTAGTTCACGAGTTCAAAATTTTATCACTTCTCTTATGGTAGTGCATTAGTTTTATGGTTTCCTCATTTTCAGTCTTTCTCTTTTCCCGTCTCTTCTAAACACTGCTGCCAGATAAAATATTGCAAAAGTACAGAATTTACCATGCTACCTCTTTAGATGGACACTTTTAAGCCTCTTTAGTTTCTACAGAATAAAGTTCAATCTTTTTTGTATTCAAGGGTCTCTGTAATGTCTCAATCTCCTTTTCAGTAAGGGATGTAGAGATTGTCTATTATTCTCCCATCTCTCTGCAATTGTATATGACTCATGTGGTTTAAAGAACAGGAAAATGACCTTATCCAAGCTTAAGTCTGGCTTTGATTTTTTTTTTTTTTTAACATAATTCAGGTTTAATTTTATCCCACCTGGTAACAGTTTCTGGCACATTAGTTCTCATCTTCTGAAATAAATATATGAGAAATCATTCATTAAAAAGGAAGGGAAGAAAAGGGAAGGGAAGGGAAGGGAAGGGAAGGGAAGGGAAGGGAAGGGAAGGGAAGGGAAGGGAAGAGAAGAGAAGGGAAGGGAAGGAAAAAAGGAAGGAAGGAAACCCCAGTTTCATTAAGATTGAATATTTGCTGCATAATATATTAACCTTTGCCATTAGGTCTCTTCAATTCACTGAGAAATCTGTAGCTCCACTGTCAGCTTAAGTTGCTTTATCTAAGGTGTTCACATTTTACAGGTTTACATGGTTCTTAAATTTCTTGAACCATCCTTCACATGGGTTGAAACTCAATGCCCTCATCAAATCCTGTATTTCTCTCACCTTCTGCAAATCTTCAAAGATGTCCAAGACCTCTACTGTAGCAACAGTGCTTCATGGCACCCCACACTGATGGTGTCTGCGAATCCACTGCACAGGGTCTTTCTCTGGCTTTTCAAATATATTATATTGTGCTTGAGAAACATGGTGAATATTTATGGATTGTGAGTTATTTCACGCTACATGTTTGTTTAAGCATTTACTCACAATACTTTTAACTGTGTTCTACACTTGGAATCCCTCTCCCTGCAGTCTTCTCCCCACTGTGTGCGTATGTTCAAAATCCTCCTGAATTTATGGTCATATGCCATTTGATATATTGAATTTCTTTGTTTCCTCCTGGTTGGAAGACAACACTTTTATCTAAATTCTTCTGTCCTACTAATTCATTCACTCAAGAAATATTATCAGCCTCCTGTTATGTGCTAACCATGACCAATTTTAGGCTACCAACATGATGTCACTGAACACACAGATGTGAAGACATAACCGCAGCTCATCTCCATGAATATCATGGAATTCAGTAAATGTTACAAACCAGGGCCATCTTTTATCCCCAGAAAACCAGTTTATAAACAAACTTAAAACCAAGGAATAAGATTATGTGTATGTGTGAGTGTGTATATATATATATGATAAATGATATAGTATGGTAGATATTGATACCTACCCAGGAGAAAAATAAGACAGGGAAAGAGGGACAAGATGTGTGTTGGCAGATTTGAATTTCAAATCTGGTAGTCAGGGAAAGCCTCCCTGAGTAGATTAATAGCCTATGGAGAGAGGGAGCAGGCTGGGGAGAGTGATTTCAGCAAAGGGACTTGAAGTAAGAAGACTGTAAGATGGTTGCATGTCGAGTGTGGTGGAGGAACAGCGAGAGGGACCTTGTGGCTTGGGAAGAGAAAAAGCCAGTAGAGGGCTGAAGATAAGGCTGAGGAGACGAAAAGACAGGTTTCCTGTGAGGCCTTGCAGGCCAGAGTAAGGAATTTTCTTTTCTTTTCTTTTTCTGAGTGATTCTTTCCTCCACCGCTGTACAATTTTGAATGTAGAAATGACATGTTCTGGCTGGATATTATATGAAAAATAGGTTGACACAGGGCAAAAGTAGAAACAAGGAGATCAGTAAGTAGGGCACTGCATGAATTCAAGGGAGATATCATGGTGGATTAGACCAATCTGGCAGGTGTAACAATTGGTCTGCTTTTAAAATAATTTTTAGAGGTAGAATTGGCAAAATTTGTTGATGGATTGTCAGAATTTGTTGAAGGGAAAGAGAGGGATAAGAGGTGGCTCCAAGGGTTCTGGAATGAGCAACTGGAGGCATGAGATGGGAAAGGTTTTAAGAACAATACATGGGGAGGGGAGGGGTATCAGGAGTATTGGGAGCTCAATTTTGGACATATTACACATCATACTAGTATGCAAACATCTGATTGGAGTGAGGTCAAGAGAGAATTGGAGAAGAAAGATTGTAGCATGAAGTTTAGCTAATTCTTCCAAGTAATTTGGCTGAAAAGGTGAATGGAAAAGTACAGACTTAGCTATAGGGGAAGTCGGTAAAGAGAAGGTACTTTTCTGAGACAGGAGAAATAACAACGTATTAGTACACTGATGTTACTAGAGAATCAGGAGAGAATTGCTCAGAAAATATTCTCAGACAGAGAGGAAGGGAAAGGGACTTAGGCCAAAATGGAGGGATTGGCCACAACTAAGAGCCAAGACTTTATTGAGGACGAGAGGAAAGGGAAAGTATGTGGCACTGATGCTCCTGGGTGGATAGACATGGGGCTAGGGACTTGAGGACATTTTCTTCCTGTTGTTTTGTTCCTCTTATACATAGAAAACATAGTTATGAGCTGAGAATAAGGATGGGGGATAGTGTTCAAGGAGAGAGGTAAAGGCATGGAATGGCCACCTAGGAGCGTGGAAGCCTGTGTGGTCCAGGAGCTGTAGTTCGCTATGGGAACTCCAGGATTGTTGGTCATAAATTTGAAGTGAGGTTCGTAAGTGAGATTCTGTGTTTTTCACCTGTCCTATCCAGTTGTGTGAATGCAGGCAGAGAACACGTGGATATAGTGACACCAGGAGAAAATTTCCTGTGTGAATCCCGCAGAATTTGAAGTTTATTCTTATCAATAACCATACCCAGAAGAGTTTTTAAAGAGAAGTTATGGCTCATTTTGAGATGGATGTGATATGTAGAATCCTTCTAAAATAAAGGTCATCGTGAATGTTTTGATCATGAGGAAAAATAATAGTGTTGATCACAGAAGCTTTTTTTACAAACAGTAGTTATTTTTACCCCGTAGATGTTCTAAGCAGTCTCATTCCTCTCCTGCTTTTGGGTTTGTGTGGATATTGTTTTCTTTTTGTGTGGTTTTTCCTCAGCCCATTACTTTACGTTTACATTTCATAAAACCGGAGAGTGATTTAATATAGTGCAATGCATTCCAATGGAGCTACAGGTCAGTGAGTGTTTTGTTCCTACAGCTCCACATTCCATCTCACCGAAATGGGCTTAACTCGAAATGGGCTTAGCACAAGCAAAGGATAGTGACTCCAGGTTTTCTCACTTACTACCACTCAATAAAAATTCCTATTTTATTTAAATAAGTAGTGCATATTAAAATATAAAACAGGCATTCATTTTCAACAGAGATGAGTTTTCAAACACCAGTTTTAGCTTATCAAGGCCTTATAGTATTGTATTATTTAAAATTTAGAAATACCACTTCAAATTAGCACAATTAACAAGGGCATTTGAACTGCACAATATTTTCAGAGAGCTCTGCACAAGCAATTATATAAAACAAACCAACGATCCAATTACCCTTTCTTTGTCTCATATGAGTAGACCAAAGACTGCAGGCTCTCAGAAATCAATGAACAACTGTTTTATTTTATAACTGCACAATTCACCATTTAACAAGTGATGGGTTTTCCTTTATGTAGTCCTTATTTACTATTATCACTCAGGACACTCCTGGGGCCTGAATCAACAAAAAAATTTTCAGAGATTGAAAATGCTCTGCTTTTATTTATATATTTAGGCAACTTTATTTAAAACCTACTATGGTCAAATATTGATGTGTGGAGCAAAAAAATCAGACTGCTCTCAAAGTACATTAAAATTTGGTAGGAGAGAAATATACTCAGAACTAATCCGAGGGAGTAAATTACGTGATAAGAGCAGTGACATATTAAGTGTCGGTGAGGTTCAGAATTGGAATGCTGGTGTTGAATGAGGGTGGTTTTTTGTTTAAAAATTGTCACATAAGCACTCTTATGTTAGAAGGATTTATTACAAGATCATTAGATATCCTCCATGTATCTTCTCTCAGTGTTATATGTTTAATATCAATTATTAGTTAGACAAATTTAGACCCCATATAATTTTTTAAATTAAAGTTTATTGGGGTGACATTTATTAGTAAAGTTACATAGGTTTCAGGTGTACAGTTCTGTAATACATCATCTGTATATCACATTGTGTGCTCACCACCCAGAGTCAGTTCTCTTTCTATCATCATATATTGGATCCCCTTTACCCTCTTCTAGAGCCCACCTCCCCCCTTACCCCCTGGTAACCACTAAACTATTGTTTGTGTCTATGAGTTTTGTTTCTTTATTTGTTTGTCTTGTTGTTTTGTTGTTTTCAGTTTTATATACCACATATCAGTGAAATCATATGGTTCTCGACTTTTTCTGTCTGACTTATTTCGCTTAGCATAATAATCTCAAGATCCATCCATGTTGTCGCAAATGGAACTATTTCATCTTTTCTTACCGCCGAATAGTATTCCATTGTGTATATATCCCTCATCTTCTTTATCCATTCATCTATCGAAGGACATTTTGGTTGTTTCCGTGTCTTGGCCACCGTAAATAAAGCTGCAATGAACATAGGAGCACATATATCTTTACAGATAAATATTTTCATATTGTTTGGGTAGATACCCAGGAGAGGGATTGCTTAGACCCCATATAATTTAAATTCAATAGAAAAAATAGCCCTATGAGAAAACCAGTAATAAAGTTTAAGGCTATTCAACTGAATCTGTATGTCTTTTAGTTGACAAATATAAATTGGAATCTCTGGAAATCAGAATCTTTTCTGAATAATATTTATATAAACATTATGCTCCAGACTGATCCCATCACTTTGGGCTTTTCCCTGTTCTAGTTCACTACCTGAAGTAAAAGTGATTGTTCTTCAATTCAAATTTGATCCCATCACTCTTAACTCAAAATTCTGCACTGACTTCCCAAGAAAAGTTCCTAGTAGCTTAGGTTACTCTGTCCAATCTTACCCCATCACCATTACTGCTGCTGCTACTGCTACTACTACTACTACTATATACACAAACAATCACACACCATTAGGATAATTTCTAATTTTCATTCATGATTTAACATTGTCTCTCAAAAACCTTTCTTGACCTCTCAGTTTGGGTTGGACTCCACACTCTAATGTGTTTTCATTGTACCCCATTCATCTAATTGTTTGCTATATTGTAAATACCCTTTTGTGCATATTTTTTTCTTAATAGATTTCAATTTAGTGATTCTTGTGATGAGTGTGATGATTAATTTTATGTATCAACTTGTCTGAGACAAAGTGCTCAGATATTTAGCCAAAGTTATTCTGAATATTTCCATAAAGAAGTGGGATTACTGGGTCTTTCTTTGTCTCTTGTTATAGTCTTTGTTTTGTAGTGTATTTTGTCTGGCATAAGTATCGCTACTCCAGGCTTTTTTTTTTTTTTTCATGAAATATATTTATCCATCCCTTTATTTTTAGCCTGTGTGTGACTTTTGATCTGAAGTGAGTCTCTTGTAGGCAGTATATGCAAGAGTCTTGTTTTCTTATCCATTCAGCCACCCTATCTTTTGATTGGGGCATTTAATCCATTTACATTTAAAATGATTGTTGATAGATATGCAGTTTATTGCCATTTTATTATTCATATATTTTATCTTTATTTTTTTGTCTTAAAGAAGTCCCTCTAAGATTCCTTGTAAGTCTGGTTCGATGTTGGTCAACTCCTTTAGCTTTTTCTTGACTGGGAAGTTCTTTATCTAGCCTTCAATTCTAAATGATAGCTTTGCTGGGTAGAGTAATCTTGGTTGCAGGTCCTTCCTTTTCATCACTTTGTCGGTCCCTTCTGTCCTGCAAAGTTTCTGTTGAGAAATCAGCTGACAGCCTTATGGGAGCTCCCTTGTAGGTAACTAAATGCTTTTCTCTTGCTGCTTTTTAAGATTCTCTCTTTGTCTTCACCTTTGGTATTTTAATTATGATGTGGTCCTCTTTGAGTTCATCTTGATTGGGACTCTCTGCTTGTATATTTATTTCCTTCACCAAATTAGAGAAGTTTTCCATCGTTATTTCGTTAAATAAGTTTTCAATTCCTTGCTCTCTCCTCCTTCTGGTACCCCTATGATGTGAATGTTGGTATGCTTGATGTTGTCACAGAGGCCCCTTAAACTATCCTCATTTTGTGGATTATTTTTTTATCTTTGCGTTGTGTGGGTGTTTTCTGCTACTTTGTCTTCTAAATCACTGATTCAGTCCTCTGTTTCATCTAATCTACTGTTGATTCTCTCTAATGTATTCTTTGTTTCAGTTATTGTATTCTTTATTTCTGACTGGTTCCTTTTGTTTTCTATCTCCATTTTTGTGTGTCCTATCCATTTGTTGAAGTTCTCACTGAGTTCATTGAGTTCCAACCGGTGTTTGGAATTCTGCATCTGGTAGATTGCTTTTCTCAGTTTTGTTTAGCTGATTTTCTGGAGCTTTGTTTTGTTCCTTTTTTTGGGGGGGACGTGTTTCTTTGTGTCCTCATTTTGGCTGTCTCTCTATGTTTGTTTCTATGTATTAGGTAGGGCTGCTATGCCTCTCAGTCTTAGTAGACTGGCCTCATGTAGTCGGTTTCCTGTGGGGCTCAGCGGTTCAGTCTTCCTGGTCACTTGAACCAGGTACTCCAGGTATATCCTTTATGTGGGTTGTGTGTGCCCCCTTGCTATAGTTGAGCCTTGGTTGCTATTTGCATATTAGTGGGAGAGACTGACCCTCAGGCTGATTGTTTGTGTGGATTGGCCATGGCTATAATGGAGCAGCTGTTGTGTAGAGGCTGATCCTACAGATCAGGATTTTCTTTAGCAGGGCTCTGGTACTTGCCCAGCATTCCCTTTGCATTTGTCATCCCCAAAGGTGGCCAGGTGATGCTTTAGCTGGATCTGAAGTTGGCCACTGTTATGCCAATCTCACAGCTTGCTGGGAAGGTTCCCACAATAGGCCAAGTATAGCTGCAGCCTGTGCCCTGCTCAGGGATACCTGGCATGAGCCAAAAAGCAACCTGCAGACAGCTGCTACCAGTGCTGTGCTTGGAGGTGCCTTAAGAAGCCAAGCCACAAACTGAGGCTTGCTGTTATTAGTGTCAGGCTTAGAGCTGTTTAGCTAGATTTACAGGACATGCTGAAACCAGATGTTGCTTGTTTGGGTTTTGGGAACCTTTGAGAGATTTTAGGAAAGTCCACAGCATGAGCCAAGGCAGGCCATTTATATGGAAAAGTCACTGAAAGTGGCTTGGGTGGCCCCAAGAGTTGGTGGGTCATGATCTCAGAATCACCAAGGTGAGGCAAACAGTGTTAGTCAATTGATAGAGACTCAGATATGGCACCCACCTGAATCTGCACTCCAGGAGGGGGAAGGGCTCAACAGGAAAACAATGGCTTCCATCAGCTCCTCTGTCTAGGAGAAAGCTACCCTTCAGCCCTCATCCTGGAGCCAGACAATTCAGTTTCTCCCCATATGTCCCTGGCAACTTTTGAGCTGCTGTCCCAGCGCTGGGGCTTAGAGTGAGTGAGTTTGTCAGTGAGTCAGTCAGTGCATGGATCTTTTAAAAGGAGTGCCTGGAACTGCAGCTGCTCGAGTCTTAGTCAGCCACAATCTCCTCTGGTTTTCACAGCCAGAAGTTCTGGAGACTTCTCTCTCCGACACTGGAACCCTGGGCTGGGAGGCCTGGTGTGGGACTGGGACCCCTAACTACTCCAGGGAGCCCTTCACAGCTAAGATATTCCTCCCTATTTTTAATGATCACAAATGGTTGTGGGACCAGCCCATTCCACATCTCTGCCCCTTCTACTGGTCTCAAGGTAGCCTCATTTGTATGCCTTTAGTTGTACGGCTTTGATTCAGTTAGACTTCAGGTGATTCTCAATGATGTTCGTTGTGCAGTTTTGTTTCAATTTTGATATGGTCATGAGAGGAGGTAAGCACAGCATTTATCTACTCTGCCTTCTTGACTGGATCCCAGCTCCTTTCTTATGAATACATTTTTTTTTTAAATCAATGAATACAAGAAGTTGTTTTCTACCTATATATGAGCTTTGGAAAAAGAATTTCAGAGTGTCATCATGTTTTTAAATAAAAAACTTTTGAAAAGACTATTAAATATATAAATAGGTAGTTGGTCAGGGGCTGCTTTTTTATCTGAATATAAGTAAATTTAATAATTTTAAAACCACAAGTACAAATGTTTCTTTAGTTTATTCAATTATCTTCCTAAAAATATACTGGAGAAAGTATGTACTTTAAGTTTGTTAACATATGCTCCTTACATAATCATTATTTATGTAATGTCTTGAGCCGAACAGAAACTCACTAAGAGATCACTAAGGCTTTAACTCCAGGATCAGAGTACTATTCAATATCATGAGTATTATTCATCAAGTACATATTGGTTCTCACCTATTTTGGATCTTATGGCCAAAAATATAAGAAAAGGAGAAATGGGCTTGTTCAATTACATCTTTGTTCATTCACTCTATGGACACATCTATTCATCCTACAAATACACCCCTCTCAGAATTCTATAGTTGGTGTTGAATAGGTCAGAAGAGCAGAAAATGCAAATGAGTAAGTTATATAATATATTAGAAAATTGTATTTGCTATGGAGACAAATGATATTTGCTATGGGGGTGGGAGGTATGGGGAGGTAATCAGTGGAAGGTCAATGTTGAACAGAGAGTCCACAAACTCAGTATGCCATTGATTCAGCTCTCTAATTGTTACTATGTTCTTTCCACTCTCACATGCACTGTATCTATTTTTAAGTTATAAACGTTTTATTTTTGAATTGCCTTGGTTCACCACAATCTTACTAAAATAAAGGGGGACCTTATCATAAAGAACAAGAAGAATAGCACTAATTTTAGATTAGTAAACAAAAACTATATTTAGCAAATTTACATAGTAAAATGCTAGCATACTTTTAGTTGCAAAGTGACTATGCTCAGCCTTGCAATCTTTTATTCAGCCAAATGCTAATAATATCAGATTTTTCTTAGAGGGAGAGTATAGGAAACTTTTACTCAAATCATAAAATAACTAATATTGTAACAGAGGCTAGGACTTTTGCCAAATTATAAGTGAGGGAAACTTTATCTTTTAAATAATAATTTATGTACTTTTTAGGTACTAGCTACTGGTTCCATATTCTTCTTTTACATCTATGGTGGGCTCCCTTTTCAATTCCCTTCTCAACAATATAATTATGAATAGAGTTTAAGCAAATAGCATTCAAGTAAATAGAATTGAGGTATCACTATACTCCATAGATCACAAATTTCAAATTTGGCCTTTGGGAAAATACAATCAGAGAATAAGAAATCTCTCTCTCTCTCTCTCTCTCTCTCTCTCTCTCTCTCACACACCATTCAATTACTTTTTCTTTTGAATTTTGGCCCTCTGACTTCAGCAACATTTTAACATTTTTTTTTCACAGTAAAGTTTTCTTGTAAGCTTCAGCTAGGACAACTATTAAATTATAACCCCTTAATTCAATCTACCCTTTGCTTTTTCCTTACAATGTATTTTCATTGATGAGTCACATTCTCCTATTCCTTTCAACCCCGTGAATCATGACATCATTTCTATGGGATAATTACCTGTGCTGCCTTCATTTAGTTACTGGAAGAGGCATCATATAAAGTTAGTGAATTTTCCTTAGAAATGATAACTTGGATTATATCCATTTCTAATATAATATCTTGGATGTTTTCTTTTATTATGTTATTACACTGAAAGAGAAAGCATCAAGTATTTTGAGCCATCACCTCAAATAACTATAATTATAACTGCTCTTATTTATATAGCATCTCTTGGTCGAGCATTAACAAAGACTCAGAATTAGGTTTTAAACACAATACATGAAAAAATAATACAGCTATACTAATGGGGACAAATATATTTTGTTGGGCTGGATTAATCTCTTTTTTGTTGTTGGTGTTCAAGGAAGGTGAATAATAAATATTAACATAAGTTGTGATTTGAGAAAATATCTAGTATGCTTTTGGCTTTATTTCAGATTACAATAAAAAATGTAGGCAATATCAAGAATTTGTTTTGGGCCTGCCCGGTGGCTCAGGCGGTTGGAGCACCATGCTCCTAACTCTGAAGGCTGCCATTTCGATTCCTACATGGGCCAGTGGGCTTTCAAACACAAGGTTGCTGCTTCAACTCCTAGAGTCCTGCAAGGGATGGTGGGTTCCGCCCCCTGCAACTAAGATTGAATACGGCACTTTGAGCTGAGCTGCCACTGAGCTCCCGGATGGCTCAGTTGGTTGGAGCGCGTCCTCTCAACCACAAGGTTGCTGGTTCGACTCCCACAAAGGATGGTGGGCTACATCCCCTGCAACTAGCAATGGCAACTGGCCCTGGAGCTGAGCTGCACCCTCCACAACTAAGACTGAAAGGACAACAACTTGACTTGGAAAAAAGTCCTGGAAGTACACACTGTTCCCCAATAAAGTCCTGTTCCCCTTCCCCAAAAAAATCTTAAAAAAAGAAAAAAAAGAAATTGTTTTGATTTATTTCAAAGAGATGGTATTCTTTCTTTTCTTTTCTTTTCTTTTTTTTTTAAATTTTATTAAATTTATTGGGGTGACAATTGTTAGTAAAATTACATAGATTTCAGGTGTACAATTCTGTATTACATCATCTATAACTCCCATTGTGTGTTCATCACCCAGAGTCAGTTCTCCTTCCATCACCATATATTTTATCCCCCTTACCTTCATCTCCCACCCCCCACCCCCCTTACCCTCTGGTAACCACTAAACTATTGTCTGTGTCTATGAGTTTCTGTTAGAGACGATATTCTTGATTGTATGTATAATTAGGGGATCTTTTTGTCCTAGTATCATTTCTTTGTATCTTATAGTCTAATTAGATTTGTTTTGTGAATTATTTCTTGGTTAATAGAAAATTACTAAAAGTAGAAATATATTGTCTTTGTTTTAATGTGACATTTTTTAAAATTTCTTATAAATTCAAACATGGTCATTCAATGAATTTGGTTATAGAAATTCTTATTACAGTTCTGGAAACATTGTTCTTAAATCAAGATGTGGTGATCTGATAAATTATTTTTCTCATTGATAAATATATGGACATTGAGGTGGACATCATAGATGATGGGATAAAAACTGGATAAGGTTAAAGGAATAATCAAATCTTTGCTTTAGTTATGTAATAACTGCATTGTGGGAAACTGGGGCATAGGATTTGGAATCAGTTTTTTTCACTTAAAATTCTGGTTCTACTACTAAATTGTGTGGGAACTTGGGTAATGTATTTAACTTGTTGGCACCTCAGTTTCCATAAAATGGTAATCATCATAATTATATATATATGTATATATATACATATATATATGCACATATATATGCATATATATATATATATATATATATATATATATATGCATATATATATATGAACTAAAATGAGAATACAAACTATTGGGGTATTTTAGGGCCAGGTATAAGTGTTGAATGTTGAAGAAATGAGTGTGCTAGATATAGAGATAAATAAAATCTATATCTAGATTTTATTTATCTCTATATCTAGAGAGTACGTTAGATATAGCTAAAAATACCTTGTTTGCCAGAGTAGAATTATTAATTTTATCGTATTTTGTGGATGACCCGTTAATGTATATTAATTAAAAGATTATTGTGATCATTTAACATTGTAGGAAATGTTCTTTAACAATTGCTGGTAGTGATCTAGAGGATAAATAATGAAGGCTTCCATCTCATGGCAATGTGAATGGAGGAAAAGATGGAATCAGGAAATACACAATACAGAGAGCAGTTTCAAACAGAGGTTGAATGTACAGCATTTGGAATCAAACAGGCTAGGTTATTTTCCAACTTGATCACCTAATTCCTGTGAGTCTCTAGATGATTAACTTAGTGTCTCTCTTTTAAATATCATTTTCCTCATGTGCATAATATAGATATTAATAAACTTCTTCATAAGAATGAAATTAGGTAATACATTTATGATACTTAGCACAATGTCTGGAACTTATAATTTGGTAACAAAATGATAGCTAATGATTGTTATTAGATAGACTTAATAGCGCTATCTTCTGATGAAGGAAGTGAGACAGGGAAGAGCATAGGAAGACTCATGTTTATGACATGAACAATTATATTGAGGATGATGTAAGACATATCAATCATTTACTTTATTTACTTGTTATTTCCATAATTCTTGAACACTTACGGTAAGCGACATTGTGAGTAGCAGAAAACTAAATATTCAATATGTATTTACTAAGCACAACAGGCACTAGGCACGATGCTGTGACTGTATACAGCATACGGTGGAATAAAATACTGAAAAGATACAGCACTACCCAAGAGTAAGTAATAGTCTAGTGGACATCCAGGTTTCTTTATTGTGAGTACAAGAGGAGGTGTAGGAAAAAAGATAAAAACACGTAACCTGTCATTAAAGTGCTTGCCAAATTAGAGAAAAGAAGGACAGAGAATTAAGGTCTTTCCGTCTGGCCACAGCCATCAGATAAGCCAAGAAAGACACTTAGAAGTACATCCAGGAGCTATGGAGGAAGAAGCTGTCTGATGTAATGTGGCTTCTTCTCTGCGTGCACTGCTGCCAGCACTGCCAGCTCTCTGTACTCCATAGAACCTCCCACCCCACCCCACCCAGCCTGATAAAGTGGTCAGGTTGAGATACAAGGCCAAGCAAGATTATATCATATATTGGATTCCTGTGTGCATAGTGGGCGCAAACGCCCAGTTCCTAAGGTTCAACCTATGGCAAGCTTGTCCGTCAGGGTGTTAACCAGCTAAAGTTTGCTTGGAGCCTTCAGTATGCTGCCCAGGAGTGAGCTGGATGCAAGTGTGGGGCTCTGAGTGTCCTGAATTCTTACTGGGTTGGTGAAGATTCCACCTACAGATTCTTTGAGGTTATACTCATTGATCCATTCCATAAAGCTATCAGACAGAATCCTGACACCCAGTGGACCACCAAACCAGTCTACAAACACAGGGAGATGCCAGGGCTGACATCTGCAGGCCACAAGAGCCATGGCCTTGGAAAGGCCATAAATTCCACTATACTATTGGTGATTCCCTCCATGCAGCTTGAAGAATGCGCACTACTCTCAGGCTCCTCCATTACAGCTAATATGAGTAATGTTTGTAAAATTCTTACCTAATAAACAACTTAGGACATTCATGTTTGCTTAAAAGTGTTGTTTAATTTGTCTGTTAAAACTAGTTGTCTGCAGATTGTTTTCATGAATGCAGTGTCAAATTATGAAAGTTAAATTGCAATAACGTCTGAAGATGAAATGATGGTGTATCTTGTTTCTCATAAGATACATACTTTTGTCTTTGCCTTATCTTATTAGGGAGTTTATGTGTCAGTGTTTAAAATGTTTTTTGGTATAATAGGTGTAAAATAAATTCTGCAAAAGGACTGCAGAACTAGCCATGTAGATTTGTTGGTGCATGTGATTGAAACTACAGCTTTACTGGGGTAATGCAGTGCTCTGCTGGTTTATTTTAAGGGGCTGTTTTTTTGGAGTTTGGCAAGGACAAACATTTTAAATTGAATATTGCTTGGAAATATGAAGGATACCTAATCTATTCTCAGGATCATGCAGAAAAATGAAAGTTGACTATGGGGCTCACATTTTTAGATTTAACTCAATATTCTGTTTACATAACTGCTGGTTCTGAAAGGAGAAAAGTTTCAAAGAATGCCACCATTATGAGGAAAATTGAGCAATCCTGTTGCAAGGGGGTTCTCTTACAAGTAGTAGTAGTATAAACCCTGGTTAACCTATGCAAAATTGGCTTGGTTTCCACAATACTATTGAAGTTCACGAAAGGTGGAGGCTCCTGGTTCAATCCCATGACTCCATGGGCTCTGTAGAATACTGAATTTCATGGGAAGTACTGATGGTAATTATGCTGGTGTATATTGAAAATAAAGGAAATTGGACATAAAGTAAATGAGGAGAATTATTAGCCCTAAGATTGTAGTGTTAATTTGTGACCATTATGAACCCTCTAGCCACCTTTTAGTCTTAAAGTCTTAAAAGTCATCTTGGGTCAACCTACTTTATTCATTATTCTCATAAGGCTACTGAGAAAAGTTATGCAGTCGGTGTCAATACAAGTTCATCGTTCCCAATCTAACCTTATGCACTGTCTAGTTATTTTTTTCATCCCTACTCAAACTACCCTCAAAATCCTTACCTTCCTCAAAATTTCCAGGCCGTCAGTTTTGCCCACAAAACTGACCACCACAAGCATACCACCACATTCTTTTTGCCTCATTTTCTAATAGACTAGTTTCTGTTTTCCAAAATGAATTAGAGTGTGTGGGAAACACAGAAGAGGAATTGACCCAATTTCCAATTCTATGTTTGCTGACTTAAGAGTACATAGTTTGATTCCAAAATCTAATTGCTGGTTTCCTTGAACCAATTTTCCTATTTTCTTCAGGGGTCTTAAAAGGCTGTTAAATAATTTCCAGAAAACATGTATCAGACTCATAAAACCTCTTGAGAGCTAAATTCCCTTCAACTCAGAAATCTTAAACTGTCTATTTTGTACGTAGAGGTTGTTCAACTAAAGGAATAAATGTGTATCACATATGATACACATTGCATTTTACACCAGTCAGGAAAAGTGCGTTATTCAGTAAGTAGCTTGATTTAATGTGAAGCATGATTGCTAGATATCTACTGAAAAAAATAAAGCACAAATATCAATGCAAAAACTAAAAAAAAAAATAGTAAACTAAAAAAAGAAAAAGAGAAAATTAAGTAACCATTCATTTAAAAAAGCTAGCAAATAAAAAGTAAAATAAACATGCAAATTAAAAGGAAGAATTAATATCAAAATTAGAATTCAATTAGCAGAAAAATGCAATAACAATAAAAGGTCATAAAAATCAAAAGATGTTTCATTAAAAAGAGCAATAAAGTGGCAAACTGTTGGCCATTCTAATGGAAAATAGAATGCAAAAGAAGTAGTAACTACACATATGAATCATTGGGAGAGAAGAATTTTTTTTTTTTTTTTGGGAGAGAAGAATTTAAATTCAAATTTATATGAACTCTTTTGAAAATCTGGATGAAGCAGATATAGAAAAATTTTCGGGTTAAATATTGACCCCAAAATAAGAAGAAAACTTATGTTAGCATTAATTATACTGGGATTATTTTTAGTAATCTATAGCTAATCTATAATAGAAGGTAGTAGGTCTTATAATTATGAAATTTAATCTATAATACAAAAAATTAAGTTTCACAATTTATTCAAGATTAGCATAAATTTTATATTAAAAAAGAAAATTAAGAAGTTTAAATCTATTTATTAGAAAATATCATGTCCAAGTAGACTTTATCTAAAAAACATAAATGTCACATTATTTATCACATTAACATAGAAAAAATTACATTAGTCTATGCATTCCTGTATAGAAAGTATTTGATAAAATTCAAAGCCACTATTGTATAAATCATGGAAAACTAGGACTAGAGTGAATATTTTAAACTTCCAAACTTATAACAATATCATGCTTAATAGTATGAATTTGGGAAATTCTATTAAAACCATGAATAAATCAAAGTAATCAAAAATTAAGAAAAATCAATATGATATATAAGATATTGGAAAGGAAATGACAGGAGCCATTATTCACAATCAATACAATTGTCTACCAAGAATATATGTGAGGGTGTATTTAAAAGTATATGCACTAATAAAAGAGTTTTAAAGATGAATGGATGTGAATTCAGCATTACTAAAGCTCTCTTTACCTCTGCAATAGCCCATTAAAAAATTTCATTAAAATAGATACCCTTCAAAATATTCAATAAGACTATGAAATTTGTTATATAATTCTCAAGCAATATTCAAGATGCCTCCAAAACTGAGGAAAAAAATATCTGAATAAATCTGTACTGGCTTTGTTCTTAAATGAGGGGAGTCAGTATTGTAAGAATATGCATTTTCTTCAAATTTTAAATTTAGTTCAATATCAATTTAAGTCACACTAAGATTTTCAGGTTTGACAATCTAATTTCACAGTTCAAATGGAAGGGGAAGTGCAAAAGAATAGATATGGCCCATTGGAAATAAAAAGAATAATGAGGAATGTCCTGCTCTATGAGATGAATACATTCTCTAAACCTTTATTAGAGAGTAGGGAAATGAAGGTGAGTTCAAAACAAAGTCATGTATGTATGGAAATTCACATATGATACACATTGCATTTTACACCAGTCAAGAAAAATGGATTATTCAATAAATAGCTTGATTTAATGTGAAGCAGTACTGCTAGATATCTATTAAAAACATAAAGCACAAATATCAATGCAAAAACTAAAAAATAATTTGCAATTTAAAGCTAATAGTTTATTGAAAGAATACCATGACCAAGTAGACTTTATTTTAAGAAAGTAAGGATAATTCAAATATCAATAACTATTAATTTTAGCACATTAATAAAGGAAAAAAAATCACATTATATTATAATACCAGCTTATATATTACTCTGTAGAAATAAGTTGATAGCCCAGGACCTAGCAAATAGAAAATGCACTTAATAAATAAATAAATATATGAATTAAATGTTTAAAGTACTATTTAAAGCCACAACATTATTAGATTGCAACACAATAAAATATCATAAGTTGGTTGAGAAATGCCTTCTTTAGTAAAGTTACAGTTTCTTGAACCAAAATACTAAATAAATAAAATAGAAGATTTATAAATTTGGTAATCTATGTTTGATCTGATCTTGGAAGATAAGTTAACTTTTGACAGTCAGAGAAAGGGTGAATGCTACCACTTACACAGGCATATATATTTTAAGATTATAGCTATATCTATCTATCTATCTATCTATCTATCTATCTATCTATCTATCTATCTATCTATCATCTATCTATATTATATATCTACATCTTCTCTCTATATCATCTATATCAAATAAAGGTGTTTATTTTTAATGAAGTGAATTTAAATAGGATATCAGATGCATTTTTAGATGAGGATGTATTTCTTAATGTCTTAGGAATCACATTTATATTTAATTTAGAAGACAGTCTGTATCTGATCTATCTCCTATTTGTAAGCCTTTTGTTTGTTTGGTTGCACGATTTTACTAAACTATTGGAAGCAAAAGTGTGGGCAACTACCTCAAAGCCTCAGGAAACTGCTCAGTAACTTAATCTCATCCTTTACTAGTCACTGGATATTTGTGAGCCACAAACAGTGAAGAAGTTTGTAAGTTCCTTTCATTCATTATGTATGTTTTCTACTAGTTAGGTCTTGTGCTACAAATTTGTGAAACAATGCTGATCAAAAAAGAAACATTTTCTGCTTCCCTAGAATATACAATCTAGCAAATTTTAGAAGAAATAGTAAAGAAAAGGTGGAGGAACCTGAGTAAGGAATATTTTAAAATATGTAATAAGTAAGACGTAATGAAAATAAAAGAGGAAATGAAATTCTGGGAAATATTTGCAAAATATATGAGATAAGGGATGTGTGTGTATATGTTCCACACAAATCTATAAGAAGAAATAATGCACTCTAATGGATGATGAAATGTGAGTAGATAAAAAGACTAAAAGTACAAAAAGAAGGCATAAATACAAAAAGAAATGAAATAGAATCCCAGAAATATTAGAAAATCATATAGAAGTAAATTCAACCCTGGTCATAGTAACAGATGGAAATGTGTAGTCTACTAAATAAACAATTTTAAAAATTTTATTGCTCTAAAAAATGTCTAAATAAATACATAAATAAGGACAAAAACAAAACAAAAATTATACCAATACTGGCAAGCATGTAATAATATGCTGACCGTTGCCACTGGCTTTCAAAATCAACATAACATCTTCAGGAAGCAATTTGTCGATATTCATCAAAAGCCATAATATATATACTTTATTTGAAATAGTAAATCCATTTCTCAGAATATAATCTAAGCTATGTAAAAAGTTATATGCCTGCAGATGTCCAATGAAATATTATTCTAATAAATAAAATGGCAAGATATAGTGTCATATATTAATGAGAAGGAATATCCCAAGTGTTGCCTCTAAATACTATATATAATGGACATTTCTTGTCCTAGAAACCACAAAGGTTGAAAAACAAGTTGGACATATTCTATGATTATAGCAATTATGAAACAACAAAAGCATAAAAAAATACAAGGAAAAGATAAGGTAATTATTTCAGGTAAAATATTATAATTTTATTCTAATTATAATTTATTTAAAATTATAATTTCAGTTTCTAATCGCTAGGAAATATATTCATATTACTTTTGTAAAGGAAAAATATGATCCAAAACTTGTACATCAGGGAACTTGGTCTATGCTTTTCTTTACTGGGAATTTAGGAATATAAAACTCCAGGAAAGTGTACCATTCAATAAAGCAAGGGCCTACTATATTTTGGTGATGGGCTACCTCTTTTTCTTTGCTTTACTATTTTTTTAATTCCGTTTTTCCTTTTTTCAAAAACTCTCCAAAATCTATAGCCATACAATGGAAAGATTGATGATCTGGTATTATTGCAAACAAAAGAAGGGATTAGGGAAGGAAGGAGGGAGAAAACTTTTTTCTTACTTTTAAATTAGTTTGGGGACATTCCTAGGGTAAAGTTCCTCATCTGACCTCATGTCTTTATTTGGGTTTTAATCCTGATAACATCCTGCTTTTTGCATTATTGTAATATGGCAATTCATAGATTGTGATGAGTCAATTGGAGTCACCCGAAGTCTTAGTATTTATTGCTTTTGTTTTCCTGAAAGCATCTGTTCCAATTATTTTATCTTCATTTTGCTTTTCTCTCCTACAATAGAAATATAGCACCACATCATTTTTCTTTCTCTCTGCAATAGGAGAAAAAGATATTAGAATTTTATTGCCTAGTTCCTACACTTTAACTTCCAAAGGTGTGATTGTTTTATTGGGACCCCTGCTGGCAGCATTTAAAAAATTTTTTTCTTGATAACAGATAATGAAGACTGTAAGCTAATTAATTTACCCATATTAGAAAACAGTAAATACATCAGAATTTTATTTAATAATTCTGTGATAAGACTATGCATGGCTGATATTTCTGCTTTCCACAAGAAAAATATTTTCCCAGTTTAATAGCTATGTAAAATGATAGACGGAGCAATAATAGTGGATAACGCATCTTTTAAAATAATACTTTGAATGGGAACCTGGGGTTTCATCATAGAGTACCTAAAATTCAGAATGGAGTTAAGACACTTGGATTCAACTCTTGAAGCTGAAGTTCTGTGTGACATTAGACTAGATATTTAATACTTATATGTGATTTGTTAGCTACTGCTAGCCTTCTCTTCCCAGATGTAAAAATTTTTGTGAATACAATTAGAGCACTGGCCAAGAGATTCTCATCTACATTAGAAAAATAAGCAAGCTAATATGAATAATTTGCCAGCAAAATTATATTTGTTCTAATGTTTGAAACTCCTATTTTTCAAGGTTCTGATTTTGTGGAATTAACATATTTATTTCCAGAATCTTAGTTGCCTGGAAGCAGGATATTGCTTTGTGGCACATAGAAATATACCGTTTCTACTCTAAGAGTTACAAGCATGAAAAAGATTAATATTCCTCTAAGAAATCCCAATTAACTAAGCAACATAATACACAAACAGTAGCACTGTTAACTTGTGATTCATTAAATATCATATTTAGGATAACTTAAAAAAATTGCAAAAAATGAAAATTTTTTGTCATATTTTTATTATTGTGAGAAAAATTATCATGTCCCAAAGCAGATTAATTGGATTCAAATGGGTTAATCAATTTAATCAGAAGGAGTGGCGTTCTAAAAAAAAAATTTAAAAGATAAAAGTCTAGCTTATTGTATAAAAAGAATGATCCCATATCCAGTTCTCTTTCCTTTAATATAATTTTTAGCTGAGTTTCTTCTTTGACGTATTTTTAACAAAGAATACTCAGTTAAAAACAAACAAACAAATAAAAAAACTACGAAGAAAACACAAAAGAAAATCTAAATAACATTACATTATATGGTGTTTTATTTGAACCTTGACTTTGAATCTTGTTTTCATCTTTTGATAAATATATTCAAGTGACAGGATTATCACTAGTTATCAATCTATAAAAAGCTATCACTAGTAATGAAATTGGATATAAATGTGTAATTCAAAAAAGAAGAAATAAAAAGAAATAAATATGTGAAAAATGGTCCAATCCAATAATAATTAAAGAAAAGAGGTTAAATGTGCGATATCTTTTTTGTAATAAATCTGCAAACATTAAAAAATAATAATCCAGTGTTTTTGCAAGCGTGGGAAGACAAAACGCTAGTGGAATATAATTCAGCAAATTATTTCTAGAGATTTTAAGCCACGAAGTTGTCTTTATCTAAAATCCAATTTAAATTTGTGTCATTTACTCTAAGGGAGTAATGAGAAATAGTCCCCCAAAAGTTTTTCTTTATGTGTTTACAAAAGATAGGCGTCCTTCACATTTTTTTCTTTTGTGATCGAATATGGACATTCTCTGCATTTTTGTCTCTCTTTAATTTTAAATATTAAAAGTCCCATAGGATTTTAAAAGGTCAAACATGTATTCTTCATTATCAAATGCTTATGATACCATTTATTATGAAACAATTTGCTTGGATAGTGAGATAGTGGAAGAAATGTGAATTTCTCCTCATTCAGACATCCTCTGGTTACCTTTGGGTGGGGAGGTATTTGTTTGTTTGTTTGTTTATGAGTATTCTTTTTATAGTAAAAAGAGGATTGGAATTACTGAAATTCCAGAAAAACAGAGAAGCTGGTGAGAAAAATTAATATAAAATTTATATTTGGATGTGAATTAAATCTCTCTGTAATTTAATGGATTTTTTTTTTCAATTTGTGTTACTGGTTTGTTGTACATAAGGTGACACTGTTCTTGAACACTTTACTTCTCTGATTGAGACATTGTCTCTAAGGCTCTAGTGTTTATATCTCCACTCTCATCCCATTCAACCCTGATACTAAATCAGCAAGTAATGATTTGAGGGCTATGTCATGCCATCAATCTCAAACGCCATGTGTTTAAAACTAAGCCCATCTTCTCATGTCCACTTGTTTTTCGATTTCTAATTATTAAAATTATTTTTTTTCTTCGAGGTAATGCATGCCTATAATTAAAATGTCAAAAAATACCCAAGGGATTGTATTTGTGAGTGTCTTCCTGCTCTCAAAAAACAACTTTCTAATGTTTTTATATATCATTTGTCTTCACATTTCTAACTAGGAGGCTATGTCAATGATGCATTTTTATATATACTGGCACTCTAATATGGTGGCTAAAAATTTGCCATTCTTATACTCCTGCTTCTGCTCCTTCCATCTTTCCTTTATAATTACAGTTGTTGATTAAGTCAATAGTCAATGTTTTTAGTGCTATGAGACTATAATATTATTCATTGTTGAATCAGTGTACTATAATTGCATTTCATAGCCCGTGGAACTTTTTCCTGTTGATAATAATTTCTTAAGGTTTTTCTTTTCTTAGTTTTCTGTGTAATATCACAATTTTCCACCATATGTTCCTATCTCTATGTTAAGTCACTAACACTAGAAAAGCCCAAGCACATCATTCTTTGTTTGTTCTCTCTCTCCCTTCCTTCCTCTTTCCCTCCCTTCCTTCCAACCTTCCTTTCTTCCTTTCTTCCTTCCTTCTGTCCTTACTTCTTTCCTCCCTCCTTCCCTCCCTCCCTCCCTCCCTCCCTCCCTCTCTCCCTCCCTCCCTTCGTTCCTTCCTTCCTTCTTTCCTTCCTTCCTTCTCCCCTTTTTCTCCCTCTCCCTGTCCTCCTTCTTCCTCCTCCCTTTATTTCTTGGGCTACTTCTTTCAGCTCTAATCTGGGTTTGTTGCTCTTCTAGGCTAGAAACCAAATGTTGCCCTGGTCTTTGTTTTTTGTTTAGTTCAACCATAGCATATCTTCTGGTCATTTCCTAAGAAAAGTCATCGTGGTAAATAAATTATTTTAACTTGAATGTCTGAAAATTACCTTTATTCTGCTCTCACACATAATTAATAATTGAGAAACCGTTTTCCTTCTATGTTTGAAAGCTTTACCTCACTGATCTTTGACTCCCATAAGTTGCCACTGAAAAGTATAAATGTTATTTCAGCCTAATAATACTCCTGCTTTGTGCCTCTCAGGATTTCTGTAGTATAAATTCCTTTGCTTTTAGTTAGAATTTCCTGTCTCTGCCTGAAAATGGCTCTAATTTACTCCCTCATCTAAATTATTTGCTGTTCTTCCAACTGTTCTGTCTGTTTCAAAAAGTTATTGAAATATGTCTACTGTAATGGAAGTGAGCCCATTGTTTGATGGTTGACTGCTGACAGCTTTTAAGCGTTATCCCTTTATCACGTAGATCCCACTTCTGGGCAAAGCGAAAAGGAAGCTCCCTCCTCTGCTACCAGCAGAAGATTCAAACAATGCAGGTCTTTGCCCATGTATATGGGACCTTTCCATCTGTTTCCACATCCTGACTGCAATAAAAACTCAGGCCAGTCTGCTTTCCTTGTTCTCTCGAGCCATTTCAGACCTGCTCTGGAAGCCTGCCTTGCTTTCCGGAGACCTCGGCGACAGAAGTGAGGAGGCTTCAATACCCTCTTGATGTCTAAGTAGCCTCATCAGTCTTTACATCCAAACCAAAGCTAGGGTCGGGGTTCCTCCTGCTTTTGCAGAGTGACCATAATGTTTACTATTGTCTCTGCCCTATTTTCTTTGTCTTTATAGGCTATTGATTTTTTTTCTTTGTTGTGTTTTAGTAGACATTTTGGAGAGCAGATGAATGAAAGACTATGGCCAGTTTATTCTAGTTATGCAGAAATCTGACCAACATTTCCTTTAACACCCCACACTTAATCCTTAAAGACATACTTGACTCTCACTTTTCCTTTTTTCCCATATCCAAGCTTTGTTGACTTTTTTCTTTCATAATGTCTCTATGGTGTTAACTTGTTCCTGCACTGATGCTTTAAATATCCTAATTTGTTTGTTAACACAGTTTAAAAATGGAATTCTCTCTGTCTCCGCTTCAGCTGAGGTCCAAAGGCTAAAACCAAACCACTACGTGGTATTTTCTATCATAATCTTAAGTGAGTTACAAGGACAATTATGCAGGAATTTCAGTGGAGATGGCTCAAAAACTAGTTTTATCATATAAGAGGATATAAAAGAGCTGATTTTGGAGAGGCAGTTCTGATGTCATTTTAAAATGGACTCCATCTGAGGGGGTTTCTTGCAGCTGATCTGAGATCTGAAGAGGAGGAGCAGTGCCAAGTCCTGCTGGCTGCAGGAGCTGAGGAAGCAGCAGGCTGGTGGAAAGGCTTTGCCCTCATTTAAGTAGTTGTAGTTAGTGGTTTTCAGTAGGAGGATTTTTGAGAAACCTATGAGAATACAACGTGATAAAGACAGTCAGCCTTTGAATACCTGCCAGAGGACACTAACATCAGAATATGACTGTCCTAGCATCTCTGTACTTGATGTCTCTTCCAGCTGGCCAGTTTTGTTACCCACCAGTATTTTGTGGGGCCTTTTTAAGTGGCGCCTGTTCCAGCTCCCTGACACAGGACCCACATATCTGCTTGATCTGACAGTGACCCCCTCTGTGAACTCTACTGCCTGTAGGTCATCCAGTCAGAGCCTTTTCTTTTACTCTTTCGAACACTGTCAAAAAACAGGCACTTTGCCCCGTCAAGTTCAGTGGGACACATATCAAGCTGTCAGAACAGTGCCTGAAAGCCCCATGATTGAAGAGAAAAAAGTGCTTAAGTACTCCAAATTATTTCTCAAAATAAATCACTCCCTTGGTGCCTGAAATATCTTTGTGCTGGGGTAGTCTGGCCTCCGTCAGGAAGCCTTAGTTATTGGTCACGTTTTTTAAGTGATCCTCAGGTCATTTCTTTTAATCTCAAATATTTTATACATTTGAGGGAAGTTGGAGGCTGCTGATCACAAAATTAGCTTTTGAGATACCTCCTTGGCAATTTTTACATAAAGATCTGCTCTCTTACTTGGCAACCTGGGGCTAGTTGCTAAAAACTATATTCTCAACCTTCGAGACTTAATTGAAACTAAATTAGAAAGAGTAATTTTACCACTGTGTTGCATTTTTTAATTGATTGATTTATCTATTCTCTACCTTTCTGTTTAGAAAAAAGTTCATATACTTTGAAAGTGATGAGAAAGAGGGAAAAAAGAAACACTAGAGAGAAAATGTAGGTTTCAAACGAGGCTAATAGTCACTATAGAAGAGTCAGACTTAGCTCTGAGCTTTATCATAAGATCATAGCATTTATTTTATTTATTTACTTAATGTTCTCCTTTGACTAGAGTATAAGCTTCATAAAGGCAGGCTTTTGTTCTTGTTTTAATTTTGTGGCTTTACTTTGTATTTTTTTTGTTTTTCACTGATACAGTACCAGCACCTGCCATTTTGCATGTTGCATAGCATATGCTTCAAACTACTTGTTGAATGAAAGAATGAGTTAAGAAATGTGTTTATAAGAGGGTTTTTTTTTTGTTTTTATAGTTGAAATGCAAATACTTTATTGAATATATGTATTGACAATATGTGCTCCCTGTCTGATGATTGTTTTTTCAACATTATTGGGGAATCTTTGTTGTTTCAAAAATTTTTAAAAATTCAGTTGTATCAAGGTAAATTTTATATAAAATATAATTCACCAATTTTAAGTGTACAATTTGATGAGTTTTGAAATTGTGTATTATTGTGTAGCCATCACCACAATTGTGATATAGAATATTTCTATCACTCTAAAAAAGTGCCTTCATTCTCATTGCAGTCCACCTCCTAGCCCTTGTCCCCTCTCTCAATTTGGTTCTTGTAATTTTACATTGACTTTAATCATAGGACATCATAGATGTCCGAAGGAATTTCCTGTATTCCAGATACACATTTTTACCTCCATTGTGTAGTAGCAGCCCAGTTTCCCCATGGTAATCAGGATTAAAACATTTAAGCCAGTACAGCGACTCTCTTTGCCTGTTGATACAAAGGCATTATAGCATCAAAGTGTCTGGGTGGCAGTCGTTATGATTCCAGTTCAGTAGAATCATTGTTGTATCTCCTGGTGGGAGGATTCCTTCTTTGGAATGAATACATCTAAGTCAGTGGAGCCTAAGGTCATGGGAACAAGACACAAACAATTTGCTAGTGGATCACTAGGGTTTATAGTGAGTGATTGTATTTCCATTTGTATCCCTGATTCCTGAATCTGTTACTGAACTCAAGGGGTTCATTTTGCCTGCACGTGTCAAAGCCGATGGAGATATGGACAGGAGTTTGCAGCAAAGAAAGTAGATATTTATTTAAGGAAATGGCACCAAGCCCAGAGACACATGTGAGCTACTGCTCTTACGACTTGACTCCCTTATGGCGTGTAGGTTACAGATTCTATAGAGCAAAAATCACAGGACACTGTGAGTTAGGGGTTCAGGGTTGTGTTGGGAGAAGATTGGGTGGATGTGAGGTAAGGATAATGAATCATTTCTTCAGATCTTGAGAACAGTTCTGAGGCCTTTTCTGAAGTTCCTCTCTCTGGTCTCATGGGAAAGCAGCCAGGGGGTTGTTCCACCTTACTTCTCAGGAACTCAAACATAACTTAGGTCAAGGCTACGTTACCTTTTGCCTATCAGAGGTCTGGACTGTGACCATTAGTCAGGTCCAGGTCCCCCGGTTTCAGATCCATGAATCTTGACTACGATAGGAACAGCACCACATACTGAATACTGAGGTAGAGCACACAGACCTTCAAGGTATTGTCACCTAGCCGACGCTGTAATTGAGTCTTCAAAAGGCCATTTTATTAAGCTAGCTGTTTCAGGATGCTGAGTAACATGATAAGACCAGTGAATTCTATGAGCATGGCCTTTTTCGTTTTTACTATAAAGTGAGTCAGAGCAATGTTATGTGGAATACCATGGTGGTGAATAAGGAGTTCTGCAAATCCATGGATTATAATTTTCGCAGAAGCATTGTTTGCAGGGAAGGCAAAACCATATCTATATTGTCTATTTCAAGCACTACCCCTTCCATGACAGAAGCAGTTCAGTGTACTCAACCTACCAACAGATAGCTGGCTGTTCACCCAGGGGAACTGTGCCAAATCGGGGATTCAGTGTTGATCTGAAAAGGGGAACACATATATGGTGATGGAAAGAGACTAGACTTTGGGCGGTGAGCACACAATGGGGTATACAGATGTTGTGTTACAAAAGTAGTACACCTGAAACTTATATAATGTTATTAACTAATGTTATCTCAATATATTTAATTAAAAAATGAAGTGTTTTGAATTAATGTCCATCTCTAAATTAATTTAAAATGGCCATTGTTAAAAAGGACTACAGGCCCTAAATGGCATCACTTGTGCTGAAGCCCATAATATCAAACCTAAACTTAATGCCTAATCTATTGCAGTTTCAACTTTCCTCAGAAATGTAATCTTAATCAACAAGTCTGAAATATTTTGGTCAAGACTAATGAGGTAATCTGTCACAGAGGCTCTCTCCATCCCCCAGAGGAAGAAGAGAAAATCTGCATGATAAAACCCTTATTGTTCCCTTCCTCCTAAAAGGAAGATGTCCCAGTCTAAAATTAATCTTTTTTTTCCTTGCTTCCTGTCTCACTCTTCTTATAAAAACCTCTATTCTGTACAACACCACGGAGTGCTTTTCTAATGGCTAGATGGGATGATGTCCAATTCATGAATTATTTAATAAAGCCAATTAAATCTCCAAATTTACTCAGTTGAAATTTTGTTCTTAGCATCAATTTGTGATTTTGAAGTATTTTTCATGATTTTGATATTACAAGATTTTGTAACACAAATTAAAACAATCATTCTTAGACTTTAAAAATCATAACCATCAGTTGGGGAGATATTGAGACATTATTTGATTTTCTACCATGTGCAAACAATCAAATTTGTAAAGTAAGTATTTTGTTTCCAGGATTCATTTCAATGTCCTTTCTCCAGCTCCTTACTATAATGACCTTTATTCCATTCAACATTTTTATCATGTTGTTTCCTTATTTGCTGAGGTCTTTCCTCCCTGTTCTTCCATTCCTATACCCATTTTCATGGCTCTATTGTCCTCTATTATTATTATAAAAATTTCAAAAACGTATCCTCCATTTTCTAGCTTACAAATATTCAAACCAAATCTTTGAAAAAATGTAACTATAGATGTTCTTGTTGAGGCTCCTGAGACACATTCTGGAACTGAGTTCGCACTAAGGAGCATTTAAAAATTACAGTTGTCCTCTTTTATCCCTGAGGTCACCTTCTGTGATTTCAGTTACTCACAGTCAACCATGGTCCAAAAATATTAAATGAAAGATAAACCAAAATAAACAATTTATAAGTTTTAAATTTCATACAATTCTGAGTAATGTGATAAAATTCAACACTGTCCTGCTTCATCCTGCCTAGGACATGAATCATCCCTTTGTCCAATGAATCCACACTGCGTACTCCAGCCCCTAAGTCGGGAGATGTTAGTAACCATCTTTATGATCACAGCACCTGTCATGGTATCACAGTGCTTGTGTTCAAGTAACCCTTATTTAATAATAGGCCCAAAGTGCAGAACTACTAGTGTTGACAATTCAGCTATGTCAAAGAGAAGCCAGCAAGTACTTTCTTTACATAAAAAGGTGAAAGTTCTTGATTTAATAAGGCATTTTATCACCTCACATCATCATAAGAAGGGTGAGTACAGTATCATATTGAGAGAGAGATCATATTCACATAACTTTTATTACAGCATATTTTTACAATTATTCCATTTTATTATTGGTTATTGTTGTTAATCTCTAACTGTGCCTTATTTATAAATTAAACTTTGTCATAGGTTTTACGTAGAGGAAAAAACATAGTATATATAAGGTATGGTACTATCCAAGTTTTCAGGCATCCACTGGCAGTCTTGGAACATATTCCCCATGGATAAAAGAGGACTAATATACTTCTCTGGGATACCAAAATTTACCTATTTGTAACTAGTTGACATTTTAAAAAGAATTCAGCAATGCCATTTTCATTAGGTTGACATAAACACTAAATTTTAAATATTTGTCCCATGATATGCCCTTTTGAATAAAAAAAATACATTTTTAGTTATGTACCGGATTAAATATTTATTGGTGAAACTTAAGATATCAATGAAAGCCTTTTAGTATGGTAGAAAAATATTAGTTAGGAGCTTTTAGAATTCCTTAAAATACTTCACAGGTTAACATCTATTCTTTTTCTTAAGAATAGCATCGGTCATATGTAAATTAGACTAAATAATATTAAAGACTCACTCAGTATTAAAGAATGGGAAATTTGAGAAGAACAACTATCTTGCTAAATACTTTGTTTTAAATTTCTTCTTCCTAATATCCAACTTGAAACTTCACAATATATACAACTTCCCTAACAATAACTTCTCTCTTATATTTCTAAAATTATTATTTCAGTGAAGTATAGAAAAAATTCTAAAATATGGCAAACTTCCCAACTCACTGATAGACTACAGTTTAGGGAGATATTAACTGAATATGTTATGGTGTACACATGGGAAGTCATACTTTAAAAAACTCAGGAATTTTGTAGTGCTTATTAGAAAAATAACCCACTGACAAGCAAAAAAGCATAATTTTAAGTTCAACTGATATACCATAAAAAGAACTACAGTATGAAAAATTATTTCTTCATATAAAAATAGTAGTGGTAATTTTAACTTTTGTTCAATATCAGCATGTCAATGATGGAACATTAATGTCCTGGTAAAATAGCTAGATTCTGAGGTGGTACTTAATCTATATAATTTTAAAAATAGGAAATATTCCTTATATATGTACATATGCAAACTATTATACTCATTCTACGAACACAATAAACATTACATGCTGTCTGTACATGCACATAATACACATTACACACAGTAAATGTTATACTTCATATAAATATCCCCCAAATTAAAAAGCTTCAGAGTAGAGCAATAAAATTTTAAAATTAAACAAATGTCCAATTTCATTAAGTACTTTATCTTATTTTATAGCAGATAACATTAACATCCAGAAACGTAAAATGATTACTGAAGGGTAAATATAACTAGTTGATAGAAGAGCTAGAATGAGAACTCCAGGCCCACCAATTCTCAGCTCTAAGTTTGTTCCCCATCTGCACGTACCAACCAATATATTACTGCTTATATATAAATTATGCCTACATTTGAATAGGCTTTAGGTTGGTTCTAAATTGAAAGATTTCTCAATTAAGCTTCTTGATTTAATTTTGGGTACATAAACTTTTGGACACAGTCCTGGCTTCAGACCAATTCATGAGTCTGATGAAATTGGGGCTTTAATCAAGAGAACAGATGGAAACTTTGAAATGCTAAACAATGAAATTGAATGGAAGGAATTTCACCTATTTGTATTTCTTTTTCTCTTTACCATATAACTTTGAAATTCCCTGGAGTATTAACTTCAGCTGCCGAGTTCAGTAGGATGCTAACTCCCCAACTTCACAGAAATGTGAAGTGTTAGCACTTTTCCACTTTGAAAAGTATTCTTTGAATCTCATGTGAGCTTTATTTATCCATGACATTCTTATTTTTAGGTATGGTTTTAATTTTGTACACTGAGGTAAAATACATAAGCAAATACAAAAAGAACAAAGACGTTCTACTGGAAAGACGGGCATAGGAATTCTATTTTTTGCTGTTCAAGACAATGACAATGGGTTATCTATAATTTTCTTGTTGCATAGTAAAAGCATCACTAGTGATTTAAATGCAAGACTTCAGAATTTTGATCTCCTAATGAAGGATGTCATTCCAGGTCTTTTCTATGTAAAGTTTATAATGCCAAAAAAAAGTTGTCAAATAGACTATGCACATTCAATAATTAGCCTATATGTAGCCTAGAGATTTTTGTTCCATTAACACTGTGAATGAAGAAATTATCAGTACAAGACTACAATGACTCATCAACGACAGAGTTAAGTGAGAGAGATATCTATTTTGAAAGAATCATAGAGAAGAATTCTGTAAATCACTTATGGAAATCACTTTTAGGCCTGTTGTTAAAGTCAGACACTTGAGAGATGAACAAAGCCATCTCTAAAATTTAAGACTAAATGAACATTTTTTGAAAACTCCATTTCAGTGTGCATCATAGTATTTACATTTTGCAATGGATACCCTGAAACAGGAAGAAGGGGGAAAGCACACAAAGGAACGACTTCAAAAGAACGAGCCAGATCAATGATTCATGTATATTTAATGTTCTACGTGTTTGGTAGTTGAAAATTTTATTCCCTTCTGATGCACTTTTACTAAGTAAGGTAAAGAGAGAAAAGAAAGAAGAATTCAAAGATTTGTGTGGAAGCATTGAAAATATGATTGAATTTACTACTGCTAGGACATTATTTTTGCTGGAAAATTCTCAACTTAACTCCTTTTGACTTGCTGCCTTGTTCCTACCTTGGAGACTTCCTACTTTCCTCAACAGTCCCACCCAACCTCAGATCCTTGGTCTTAGCAAATTACTCCTATTTCTAGGGAATGACACAGCCACATGAGGACCCTCAGAGTGCCTTCTCCACCTCAGAACCTCTTTACTTCCCTCTTCTAAATTATTATTACTTTTCCTTATCTCTATGGAAAAGTATTTCTTCTCCTTTCTAAAGCTACTTCACCCCCATCTCTCTCTCACTTCCTTAAGGAATTTCCTTCATTAATTATCTTCGCCCATATATTCTTCTTTAATATCATCTCTTTAAATTGTTCCCTTGCATAAACAAACTTGCTGATGTGTCAATCTACTATCTTATTTCTCCCTTTTCTTACATTATCAAAATGAATAATAATGAAAAAAAACAACTATTCTACAGTCACTGCTTATGCCCTCAAAGTTTCCACTTGTCAATCCTTTAAGTATTATATGCTCTCCTCTATTTAACTCATAAACTTTTATTAAATCAAATATGCATTTTCTTTGGACAAACTCTAAATATATATCACAAGAGTTGATCTCTGGTTCTTGGTTGCAAGGAGCAGTTAGCCATTGTACTCAATTTAAGCAGAAAAGCAATTTAATGAAGGTTTATTGGGTTGTACAAAGAATTGATAGAAAGTCTATGAATATGAGCATGATTCAAAAATCAAGCAGGAAGAAATCTTATAACTCAGTAATAAACTGACAAATAACCCAGTTATAAAGAGGAGTGAATAATTAGAGAAGGTATTTCTCTTAAGAATATGAATGAATGACCAATAAGCAAATGAATCGATTCTCAACATCATTAGTCATTAGAAATGTAAGGCCAAACCCCAAAGAAACTTGTTTACACCCATTAGGATGTCTATCATAAAAATAATTTATCCTAACAAGTGTCAGCAAGGATGTGGAGAAATTGGCATGCTCATACATTACTGGTAAGAATGTAGAATTGTGCAGCTACTTAGGCAAATATTTTGACAGTTCCTCAAAATGTTAAACATGGAATTATCATATGTCCCAGCAATTCCAGGTTTACAAATATAGCCAAGAGAAATGAAAACATATGTCCACACCAAAATGTTCAAAAATATTCATAGTGGCATTATTCAAAGTATCTAAAAAGTAGAAATAAACAAAAAGTCCATTAACTGATGAATGGGTGGTAGGTATATCCATATAATTAGTGATAAAAAGGGGGTAAAGTACTGGTGCATATTACCACATGGATGAACCTTGAAAATATTATGCTAAGTGAAACAAGTTGCTCACAAAAGACTACATATTGTATGAGTCCATTTATATGAATATCCAACATAGACAAATCTATAGAAACAGAAAGTAGATAGTGGTTACCTGGATGGAGATGGGTTGACTGCTAAGGGGTACAAGGTTTATTTTGGGGTGATGAAAATATTCTAAAATTAGTTCATGGTGATGGTTGCAAATTCTGTGAATATACTGAAAACCACTAAATCATATAATGTAAATCAGTGCGTTTTTATATTGTATGAGCTGTATCTCAATAAACCTGTTTTTAAAAAGTCAATCAGGGACCAAGAAGGGTCAGTCAGTATAAGGTACAGGCAGCTCTGGCCACAGAACCAACCATGTTTCCATGCTGCCACTGGTCCTGCCACTGCTGGGTACATACTGCTCCTGCCACCAGTGGGGACGCTAAGTGTTTTTGTTGGTGGCATGAGACCAATTCTCCTAGCTTCTTTGTGTCAGTCACTTCAGACTCACGCCCTGAGTGGGATCATCTGATTGTTTATATTTAAGACATGTCTCTGAAGGCTGGGGTAAAAAATCCTGGAGGAACAAGTACGTGGCCTTTTATATAAAACAAAAATAATGTCCCATTTTCTAAATATAATACAGACAGGGAGTTCAAATGCTGAGCAGCTATAAAATGACAAATGATACCTGCACTCTCTCCAGAAAGCTTTAAATATGCTTTTTGTATGGCCAGATGGACTCGCTAACTGGGTATCCTGTCTGAACCTGAACATGAGATTACTCAGTACTAAACCCCTCCAACAAATGAGATTCCTCAATTCTCCTCCCCTGATTTATATAATGGAGACTCTATACTCCCAGACACTGAAAAAGAAATTAGAGTTCTCTTGATTCTTCACTTTTCAGTACTCCCCTTAACCAGTGAGTGGCAAAGTTTTAAATTCTGATTATCGTCCACTCATTTTTTGTAAAAATTATTATTACTGTTACTTCTAATTACTTTAAACCTCTTTAATTTGACATTTAATTTATTTTAGTAACATTCTAGCAAGATTTTTATCTCTTCTAACACCAGTCAAATCTACACATCACTACCAGATAAATCTTCTCAAAGCACGGGCTCCCTAGACCAAGCTCCTGTCCTGTTCAAAAACTTTCATTGATGAAACATGAATTCCATGTTCAACAGTGACTAATGTTCAACACCCTTAAAAGTTTATTATTCTCCTTGACCGGTCTCCCTTTCCACAATACTTTCTCAATTTTCTCATTGATATATAAACATTAATGAAGATTTTGCTCTTCTCTCACTTAAAATATACAATTCAGTGGTTTTTAATATATTAAACTATAATTTTGAAAAATTATTTCATAAGCAGATAAACTTAAAAACTATCCACATAGCAAATTTTGCATCATTCTTAAAAAGCTGCAAATTTAATAATGTTTTGCTAGAAAAGCTAAAATTTAAGTAGGTTTAAATTTTAATTAGATAAATTGGTTACAATTTTCTTAAAATGGCAAAAAGATCTCCTCAATCCGTTAAAATATGTATGAACAGACATTCAGTTATTTGACAGGTGGTAAATTTTAGGACAAGTGGTTATTAGATAGCAGTTTTAAGAAAAATAGGCTCAAATAAACCAGCTGTAGGCAACCTACTCTAAAAATGTTTTTTTACTACAAGCTCTTACCCTGAAATGGATGTAATTTTATCCCATTTTATTTTTGGCTTTTTTCAACTTCATTGAAGTATAAACACATTTCACTAAATTTCATAAAGTGTATGATTTGATAAGTTTGGGCATATCTGACCTACTTTCTGTCATTATAGATTAGTTCATTCTCCAGAATTTTATATGAATGGAATTATAAAATTTGTATATTTTCTTTTTGTTTGTTTTTTTGGCCCAGCTTCATTTGCCTGGAAGAATGACTTGGTGATTTATCCGTGTTATGACATTAATTAATAGTTTCTTTTTATTGCTAACTAGTATTTCATTGAATGGATATATCACAATTTGTTTATCCGTTCATTTGTTGTTAGACATTTGGATGATTTATAGTTTAGTCTATTTAAAATTAACCGATTATGAACATTTGTGACCTGGTCTTTGTGTGATCATATTTTTGTTTCTCTTGGGTAGATATACCTAGGAGTGGAATGTCTGAATCTTTGGTAAGTGTATGTTTAAGTTTTTAAGAAATTTGCCAACTCTTTCCCAAAGTAGTTTTACCATTTTATATCCCCACCAACTATATGTGAGAGTACTCGTTGCCCATATCCTTCCAATTTCTCTTTTAATGTTGTTTTAATTGTTTCCATTCTGATGACTGTGGTGGGGTATCTCAGTGAGGTTTGAATTCACATCCCCAAAGCCTAATGATGCTGTACATCACGTGTCTATAGACCATGTATATTTTCTGTTTTGAAGTATCTCTTTTGCCCATTTAAAAAAATATTTGCCTGGCTTATGTTATTATTATTAATTTGTAAGTCTTGTTTATATCTTTGTCTGATTTAAGTGTTGTGAATATTTTCTCCCAGTTTATGGCTTGCCATTTCGTTTTCTTAATTGTGTCTCTAGAAGAGTAAGTTTTAAATATTAATGAAGTCCAATTTATCATTTTTTAAAAAAAATTATGGTTCATTGTTTTTGTGTTCTATCTAAAGAAACTTTGATCACTTGAAGGCTGCAAAAGTTTTATGCTTTCCTCTAGGAGAATTATAGTTTTAGTTTTCATATTTGGGTCTATGATCCACTCTGAATAAATTTCTGTGTATAGAGTGTGATATGGTTCACCATTCAATAATTTTTCCATATGGATATCCAATTGACATAATAACATTTTGAATTGCCTAGAAGTCAATATTCTATTGTTCTATATGTCATTTTTCTCAAGTTCCATGGTGTCTTAATTAGCATCCTTTTAGAATATGTCTTGAAAGCAGATATATAGTAAGGTCTTTTACTTTATTCCTTTAAAAAGTTACTTTAACTATTTTAAAAATCAGCTTGTCAAGTTCTACAGAAAAAGTCTGCTGCAATTTTGATTGTATCCCCCTTTGTTTAATCAACATGAAATGACACATTTTATCTTATTTTATTATCTTCTGGGATTTGATATTTGAAACATGAGTAGGAGTTTGCTGATTGAACAATTGGGGAAAGAGCACTCTGTGTCATTATACCAGATCGGGCCTTTTGGTAACTGACACAGAGCACTGAATTCAGTGCTTGGTGGCTGTGATAATAATGATGACAGCATGTATACACTTATAAAATTGAAGGACCAGCCACAATGTGACATCACTGAAACTTTTTCAGGTGACTAATGTTGGTGTACCCTTTGGATTATTCTGGTATAGTATTCTAAGCTTCTTTTACAGCTTGTTAAAATTTTACATCCTGTAATAAGCTTTTTAATTAACTCTTTCTGGCATTGCCCTATATCATCTATTTTTAATCTTTTTGAAGTGAATGACTTCTGATAGGATGGTGTTCAGCCTTGAGTCACATAATCTTCTACACTTTATACTTCATGGTCACATTATCAGTATTTTCTGGAACATTTCTGATAGAGTTATAGTGCACATCTAGTAGAAAGTTACACTAAGACATGTACAATGAGAATTTTTTAGAACGTTTTTGTATTTTATTTGTAGTAATATTTTCCTTTGCTCAAGAATCAAGGTCACTAGCAAATAACATGCTTGTATAAGTTCATTATTACTGCATGTGAAGCCCCATCCTGCTTAGAGAGGATAATTTTTATCACAATCTTTACAATATAATTTTCTCCATTAATTTCTTTCCAAAAATTTTTTGTTGGGTTTGGACAGTCTGAGATACTATGATTAGTAATTGTACACTTGTTAATTGAATAAGATTAGAATCAGAGTACCCTTTACTAATGCTTTTTTGAAGAAACAAACATATTACATATATTTATAACTTGTGTCTTTTATACACAAGCAAATTACAACTTGTCAAAAATAGTGCAACATTAACACTTTAGAGGACAGACTGTTTCTTATTCATGCTCATGTTAGCTGCATGGCCCAGTGCCTCCCAATTTCATATTATCTGTATTTTGTGTTTTCGCTATCAAAGGGTTGTTTACAAAATCCAAAATTTCAGTACGATCTACAAAATCTTCAAAATGTCTGCTATTTATATTGTTCACTATAAAACAAGATTTAGATTAAAGACATTTTATTAAAGACATTTTATGGGCAAAAACACTTTGGTGTTCTAATATGACATAAGTGATGGTGTACACTTCATTGATACGGCAACAAAATATACAGGAGAGACCATTTCAATTATTACACGTGCTCAATCTGAATTCTTAATTTGTAGTGGGGAAGCGGGAGCTACCTTTTCTTAGTGGTAGAATTCTGAATCGCCTCAATTATTCATCAGCTAAGAGAACTGAGAATGAGTTGTGATCTGCACGCGCTATGCTCTTGCAATTGAACACTGGGATAGGCTGAAATGGTAAATGAGGATGAGAACAGGATTCCTTGATCTGAAGATGGTTACTGCACATTTCTCTAAGTTGTCTGTACTGTCTTACTGGGACTGAGAGGAGTGTGGACAGCAACTGTTAAATGTTCTACCCTGACTGAGGGAATAGCTAGTTTTCATGGGTTGGACCCCAGTTCTCTTTCATGTTGTACCTTTTATTCAATGTTTCCTTTGCTGTATTTATTTTTCGTGCATTTTACTTCAATATATTAATTTCTGCTATTCAATTGCCTTTAAATTAGATTTCATTTCAATTGTATTTTTTTAAAGTTCACTTCCAGTGCGTTTCATTTTGTTTGTTTTTAACCACTTCATCTTATTTTCTCTATGGAATGCTATGTTTTATCGTGAACTTTCCTGATTAACTCAAAAACTTTCCTCAATATTCATAATTTGAGCACAGATTTTATATCCGAAACCCTGACATGCTGATCCTATTTTTTGATTATTACTTTACAATCCACTAGAATATTGTCGAATCATTTACCTATGCCATTGGGGATGCAGGTGCATAGCCTCAGCTTCCAGCACTTTTATCTCCCCCATCGTCACTTGTCTGGCTCCCCTCACCCCTGAGGCCACCTGGCACTAGGCTGCCTGCTTCCTGGGGAGCAGGACATGCTGCCTGCCAAGAAGCTCTCTTTGAAGTTCCTGCTGGCAAGAAAAGGCTTTAACAAAACTGTTGACTCCTCCATATTCTGCCTGATTTTGTTTACTACTCAGTACCCACTGGTAGTTGCTGTTGTTGTTGTTTTTCAATTACTGTTGACATTCAATATTATTATATAGTAGGTTCAGGTGTGGTTTTTGTGTTTTGTCCAGAGTATCAACTAGAGTGTGGCTATCTATGAGGTTCAGTGATCACAAAATATGGTGAATGCTTAAATAAAGATAATTTATTACAGTAAAAGACACATTGCCATCAGTCCTCCTCAAAATACTCCCCCTCACTTCTAAGACACTTACCATCGTTCTTGCCACTTTCCGAAGCAATTCTGGAAGTCCTCTTTCATGAGTGTCTTTAGCTGTGGTGTTGTGGCTGCCTCAATATCCTGAATCGATTCAAAACATTTACCTTTCAGGGTCATTTGGACTTTGGGGAAGAGCCAGAAGTCCCACAGTGCCAGATCCAGTGAATAAGGAGGATTAGGACACACCGGAATGTTTTTATTTGACAGAAATTGCTGTACCACCAATGATGTGTGACACAGAGCCTTTTCTGTTGTGACCAAAAGATATGGTGAATGCTGCTGCCAAGCGCCATCCAACAGAAAGGCAGGGATCTTCTATATAGGAAGCAGTGCGTCGAACCTTAGTAACAGTGTGTAACAAGTTTCAACTTGTTCAGTGCAGTCAGTCGAATGTGAGCTACTATTGAGAGAAGGTGTGTTTTAAAGTGTGTCATAAATCATCCTCTATCATGATAACATTCCGTGTCACACATCGCTTCTGGTATATGGCAATTTCTGTCAACCAAAAACATTACAGTATGCCCTCATCCACCATATTCAATGGATCTGGCACTGTGGGACTTCTGGCTTTTCCCCAAGGTCAAAAGGACTCAGGATATGGAGGCAGCCATGACAGTGGAACTAAAGACACTCACAAAAGAGGACTTCCAGAACCGCTTCAGAAAGTGGAAGGAATGGTGGGATAAATGTATTTGTAGTGAGGGGGAGTATCTTGAGGGGGATTAATGGCAATGTATGTTTTACTGGTATAATTATATTTGTTTTTAATTTAAACATCTACTGTATTGTTTGGTCACACCTCGTATAAGCTTATATACCTACACTGGAGGCTGAACTCTGTCCTGTGATAATATCCAAATATATACTGAGTCATTGGTTAGTTTGGCTAAATTGCTGTTGAGAAGGTTTACTTACCTGTGTTCTTTTCCCTACTTAGGTGCATAGATTTATATAAAGCAGGTTTGGTTGTAGCATTTTTCAGCTTTCTTTCATGAGACATAGTGTGAGGGCCCTCTAGTCCCAGATTCTTGTATAACGCATTGAGACCAAATAATTTCTTCTGTCTCCTGTAGGATGCTTTTACTGTTATAGAAGGAATGGCCTTCCCAGACATCTTCACTGATTTCTGACTGATAGCTCAATAGACCCACAATTTAAGCTGATGTTGTAGTTTTGTGTTTATTAATGGAGATGTTTACCTTTTATGGATCTTACTGTATATACCTGGCCTACTCATTTTGTATTTTATGTCACTGCTATACACTTGAAGCAAAGGGGTCTCTTTAAAGCCTGAACCTCCAAAAATATCTTGACAAGAAATTTCAAACTATATCTTATCATCATCCCACACCAGGTTTAACATTTCACTTGAAAAAAACAAAACATGTTTATCGAAGAATCGGTAAAAGATTTCTGCATGAATTTTAAATTTACTAAAAAGAAAGAAGTAGAAAGAAATCATTCTTATTAGAAATTTGTCTTTGTTTTTTTAATTAGATTCACAGAAATGAAGGTCTGCATTTCATATGAGCAAAGAAATATGAATCAATTTGCATAGCTTTTATTCACAGACCACTCTGTAAAGTGGAATATACCATCATTTCCATGGATTCCGGCATTTTGCTGTATGAGCACCAAGAAAAAAATAATCTACTTTAACCTGGTAGTGCACAGCTGGAAGACCTAGGCTGTCACTTTCAAAGAAAACGAATAGCTCCTAATCTTCTATCCATTGTGTTCTTTAGTCATCTCTTATATGCACTGATTGCAGTTCTTTCCAGATTTATCTGGATATCTGACCTTTCTCAAACTACAAAACTTAACTAGATTCAAGTGTTGTGCTTTCCCCTCTCAGTTGATTCTTTCTTCTTGTAGAGCCTCCCTGTTTTCAGAAGTTGCTGATTCAGAGGTTGAACAAACTCGGTTCCTTCTGTGGTGTCTGCTCTATTCCTTCATTCCTTTCTTCCATTCATCATCAGTTTCTTTGTTTTCCAACACTTTGCCATCTCAAAGGATTGTGTTAATTCTGTTGGTCTACATGCTTGGCGAGTACAGAGATGAGATTTGAATGTTTTAGTGCTGTGTTACCATCACATAGCACAGTACTTCATATATAATAAACACTCACTAATATTTCTTGAATGAACTTTTGAAGTATTTTCTGTGTGTTCAGTTCTTACTTTATCCCTTCCAGCATGACCCTCTTCATTGAGACCACAGTGCATCGACCCTGTTGCTTCATTACACTAACCTCGCTGTAATGTGATTATTTATGTGTCTTCTTCTCTAACAAGCTTCTGCAGTCCCAGCTCCTGGCACAATGTCTGGGAGGGGTAGTAGTTGCTCAATACATGTTTATTGAACTGATCTATTGCATTATTTAGTGATCTCTTAAAATCAGTCAGATGCAAAAATTGAAAGGGAGCTGGTGAAAATGACAGCTGGTGACAGTTATGTGGCATAAAAATGTAGAAGATTATAATTTTGTTGAAGGCAGAAACCTAGCATTTCAGTTTTATTTTCATGGGACCTAAAGGCTGCCAGTCAGAACATAAATTGTCATGGAATTTAATTGAATAAATTGATAATAGTTAAGAATTGAAGTGAACAGATATCGGTGGGTGAAAGTAGACCAAGTTAAACTTTGGATTTTTAAAAAATTCCCAAATTTAGAAATTAGAGTTGATTCATTGCTTTCAAAAATACAGCTGATCTCATTAAATGCCATCATCTTTCTACTTCACTCTGATATTCTGGAATTAGTCCCAGTTTTTTATTCATTTTTTTTTTTTTATAACTTCTGAACCTCATTTTCATTGCTTATTGCTACTTACTTTCTTCTCCTTTCAGAATTTGTTCAGTTCAAATTTCTCTTTCCATGAAGCTTTCCCTGACTGTTCCGTAAATATTCTCTATCTCTTCTGTAAATTTTATCAGCCTTTACTTTCTGTGCAGTGGTGGAAGATTATGTGCTTTGTTATTGAAGTGCTTACGAGCCAAATGTTGGAGCCAGATTTCTTAGATTAGAATCTCAGCTGCACCATATTAGGCAAATGTCTTAGCTTTTGGGATTCAATTTTCTTGTCTATTAAATAGAGATAATAAATAGTTCTAGCCCCATTGGATTGTTATTTTAGTATGAGGACTAAATGGGTTAATATATGTAAATTAGTTGGAACAGTGCCTAGCACATACTAAGTGCTGTATGTGTTAATATTTTTCTCCATTTGTTGCATCTGAAAACTATTTTTTTAACTCTTTAAGTTCTAATTATGTTATCCTAAAATTAGGATGAGATATCTACTTCATTAAGATGGACATAAACACACCAGTGAGAAATAGTGTGAGGTAACGATTAAGAGCATAATTGCTGGAGCCAGACTGCTTGAGTCTAAATGCCAGTTCTGTAAATTATTGACTGTGTCACTTAAGACAACTTACTTAAAAACTCATAACTTCTAATACTCTCAATGTTCTGTCCTGTAAAAATGTGCATAACAAAGCACCTATGTAATAGGGTTATGCTGAGGATGAAAAGAGTTAATACATGCAAAATGGCTAGAAAAGTGAATTATACATAATAACTATTCAAAAAGGGTTAGCTACTTTTTACTATAAAACTACCTAGCCTAATAAATTATCTCATATGTGAATATATTACTTTTAATGCAAGTTTTCTCTCCCAGATTATGAACTCTTGGTTAATGAGGTAATTTTTCCCTAACATCCTGAATTACGTTCAGGTTGTATCCCTTACTCTGTGTAAACTTGTACAAGTCATGCTGAACTTCAATTTATGCTTCTGTAAATTGAACTTCAATTTAAATGAGACTTAAATAAACTTAAAATGTATTTTATCAGCATGCAACAAGATGTCAGACAATAGGGAGTTTTTGGCCTTGGTTCAATGTCTCAAGATTTCAGGGCCAAAGTCTTTTCTTCATCATTGAAATATCACTGCTTTGGTACCTCTACTCTTCATGGCTACATTCCAGTCAGAATGAAAAAGTAATGCAAGAGAAAGAACAGCATGCTATATCAAGAAACATACACTTTTTTGAAATCCCCAAGACTTCTATATACTTTCCTGGGTTACATTGGCCAATGGCCTTTGCTAGATGCAAGGTGGTCTAGAAATATTAGTTTTTAGCTTTAAAATATAGGAAATAAAACAAGGCTAGAAAAAATATTGATGGGCCTACTTAACATATAAGTAGAATTATTTTCTAAGGTCTTTATGCGCAAATGATTTAATGGATGTAAACTTGCTTTTTAAATTCTACAAAAAGACATGTGCAAAAATAGAAACAGATATTGGATTTCCCAGAACATGTAATTCCCAGTATCTTGAACATGATTTCTCCTAAGAGGAAAATAATTTAAAACATTTTGATAACAGTTAATTTTCTATTTATAAAGTTAAATGATTTTATTTCCCTCAAAACAGCATGTTAGTTTAAATTCTTTTAAAAATATTTTAATTATTTTAACCATAAATGCTTGCATTTATCTTTGAAATAGGAGCAGTGATGATGAATTTAAGTTTATTCACTCATTCCTGCACTGCAATAAAACCCCACTATAATGCAGTAAATGGGATTCCAAAAATCCAGTCTTGTAAGTGCAGGATAGCATTATTGCAAGTTTAATAATATGACCAGAAGTGATTATGGTCTAGTAAACTTACCAAGAGTTTTGATACCAACTGGGGTTTAGCATTACTTGGTATCTGATGTGCACACTGACTTAACTATCAATGGAATTAGTGCCCGTTCTTGTGGCTGGATGGAACATCTGGAACAATAGCGGTAATTTTAGTAATCTTATAGTTATTTGGTGCCCATTATTCGTCCTGGTCCAAAGAGAACAGGTTGGGAGACATACTGAGAAGGTCAAGAGACACCTTTTGTGAGATAGGTTGCCTGTCAATTCCCTGTGGCTAGCCTTGCATCACATCCTTTCTTCCATTTCCATCCCTCCCTCCAAAGGAAAGAACTTAACCTCACCTTGATTGGGAATGAGGGCTGGGTGAATTTACCTTACTATGGGATTTTACTCTAAATTCTTATTTAATACCTACATATTATCTGCGATATATGATTGGTAGTTTGGATAAGTGTTGCAATAAAAACCAGTGAAGCACTGCAATAGAGAAAAAATGGCACCAACAGAATGGTTAGAAAAGGACTTGATGAGGAAGTTATATTTAAGATAAGAACGAAGGATGAGAGGTTATATCAATTACTCCTTGCAGCAAACAGAGGGTATGATTTAAGTGGTTAATTAATAACCATTTTTAAGTAAATGAACAATTTAAGAGGAATGAGCATGGTATAGCAGAACATTAACGGGTAGTGTAGCACTTCAGATCTCATAATAATGTATCTTGGGTGGAAGGGGGAGTAGAGGGCTTGCCACCTCTGAAAGATGCAAAGAAAATGAGCAATTATTCTAGAACCTGGGTGGAGAACACCACTCATAGAACTTTTGTATATATCGTAGAATGATGCAACCAAGTCCTGGGAAGGTCATTTTTACTATATGTTCACATGATCATATGTTTTTATAAATTGGAAAAACTAATGATTTTAACTATAATCAGTCACTTTCGTCTCTGACTTCTTTTTCATGTTAGCTAACAATGATCATTTTTAGGATCCAGTCAAAGTGAATTTTGAATGATTGAAATATTTAGATTTCATGGGCTATATGGTTTGTAATCACTTCCATAGAAGTTAGGTTATTTTTAGTAATTCATGTGTAATGATGTTCAGGAAGTAAGATGCATATGTGTGAGTGAGTCACTTGCTGACTCACTCTGCCTGAGTGACAAGACCAGAAGTTTGATCATTATGTGGGCATATCTTATGGTGCTAAGTACTAGAAATATTTGAGTAGTGGAGGAGAAAGAAATTGATTTTAAAATGTACAGAACCAGAAGCTAGTCTGTGGAAAATTCTTTCAACATTCAAACATGTCAAAATTTCAAGCAGAAGAATAGGTCTATTTGATGCCTTGTCAAAATGAAAATTCCTGTGAGGGATATATTGAAAAATGCAGAGGATAAAGTTAAAACAGTGCCACACATTTTTTTCTTTTTGATGCAATTGTACAAAATACAATTTACCGGGGCGGCTGGATGGCTGTTTGTTAGAGCGCGAATTCTGAACAACAGGGTTGCCGGTTCAATTTCCCACATGGGATGGTGGGCTGCACCCCCTGCAACTAAATATTCAAAACGGTGATTGGACTTGGAGCTGAGCTACACCCTCCACAAATATATTGAAGGACAATGACTTGGAACTGATGGGCCCTGGAGAAACACACTGTTCCCAATATTCCCCAATAAAATATATATATATATATATAATTTATATTGTAGAGCACTAAATTGTAAGCAATAATACAAACATCTCTATGTAAATAATAATACATTTTACAAATCCCAACTATCAATATTTTTAAACTACACTGGTGGACAAGATAATTATCTTTCTGTCCACTTGATGAAAAATGATATTGTGAAATCAATGTCACATGAAAAGGTGATCCAAGAGTATGCAACCAAATAATAATACATTAGAGATGTTTTAGGGTTGATTAACCAATATTATTCTTTTTTCTCCTAGATTTTTAAATTTTTGTGGTGGTTGTTGCATTTTAGTTAATTTTTGTATAGGATTTTCCTTCTCAGTGTAAATATTTACTTTCCTATCAAATATTGTGGTCACAATATTGTTGTCATCTTCTTAAAGTAGCTTCACAAACCTTAAATCTGTCCTTGAACCAAGGGTGTTTTCTGAATAATTATCTTCTCCAGTGAAGAAGATAAGAACACTTAACAGGCTTCCAATGATTTGCCTTATTTGTCTTTAACTAAATATTCTCAAACTGATGGCATGAATTTAACTATTTCTGGGAAGACACAGCTTACTTTATTATTAGAAAATGCCAACAATCTGCCACGGTCAATTATACTCATTTATTCTCAGGAAGTAAGATGCCTACATATGAGAAAGATCCTATCACAGCTAATAACTATCTTGAAAACAGAGCTTAACGACATCATGCAAGTAAATTAATAAAACAGTTTATTCTAAATATTCTCTTTGGTTGAAGACACTATGTAAAAATACACACCAAAGGTAACATTTTCAAGGGAGATTTCATCTAATAAATCATATGCCACTCATAAGCATATTCATTATATTTGTTCAATATTGAAAAGCCTTGTCAATCATCCATAATGATTAATCTTATAATATCTATACTAAACTATTAACAGAATTTATTAAATGATATTAATTATTGGTTAAAACAAAGCAAATATTTTAATTTCCTATCTATGTTAATCTAAAATATATCTTTTTACTGTTACGTCATGCCTTTGGAAAAATCTATGTCATCAACAGTCTTGAAATGATGCTAAATCTGTCCTTCAGACTCTAGGGACATAGCAAAGAATGTATGTCTACACGTGAAGCTCAAACCATAAGTCACTGTTATTTGTTGTGTGAATCTGTAGATCTTTTGGTAAATAGATATGTTTCCACAGAGCAGACAAAGTAATATATCTAAAACATGAAACTGATCATCATTCACATACTTAAGTCCTTCGTTACCTTCTCACGTCACTAGAATAAAATTTGAACCCCTCAACACATCTCCAGACCCGGACTCATTTTCAATATGTCTGCCATGTCACAGTAGGCTATCGCTATACTGAACTCTCAGTTGGGTGACTAGATCCTGTTCTTTCTCACCCCCAGGATTTCATATTGTGGTTAGAAAATTCCACCTTTTTTGTCTTCAGCTGAGAAACTCCTATTCATCCCTTTCAGTTTCAAAGTAACTTATTTTTAAGAGATCATTTCTTTATAAATATAGTAGAAGTTAGTTACCTTTACTTTCTGATTTTCCCCAAGAAAGTCTATGAAAATTCTTGTTTAATTCTCTTTTTCTGTTAAAGTACAAACTCTGTTAGGGACAGGAACAATGCCATCACATTTATGTGACTGGCAAATACCAGGCACATTAAATGAATTAATGTATCCTTTTTTGGCAACTCTGGAGATTAGTTTTCCATTTCAACTGTTGTGTTAATTGAACAAAGCTTAGCTATTTCATATCTTATTGCTGCATTTATTTCCTGAAAGTGACAGCAAACAGAGGTAAAACTTACATTTGGGTATTACTTGAATGGGTTGGTATAGAGAAATCCACATAAACAAAGCCTCAGCACCAAGGGGTCATTCAGAAAACTGAGAGTAGTCGTTCTAGGGTGGCTAAAGAGTAAGGGAGAGACAGCAAGCAGGCTGGAAATCAAGCTGAAAAGTAGGCTAGGGTCACATTAATAGGAGCTTTCAAAGCTGTGAACTTTAGTTACTTCAAGTTTTATCTTTTCACTATATGTTCTGTTAAAACATTTTAATAGCATTATCAAAACTGTTCTTGTTGGCAAATAGCTCTGGTGACTGTGTGGGTCTGAATGAAGAAGAGTTACTTTGAAAAAATGCCAGTGATAAGATGTGGACAGGAAAATGAGGGGAGAGGGAGAAGAGTACAGAGGCAGAGTAGACTAGAAGAGTGGAACAGAGTCAGGAGAAGGGGTGAAAAGTAAAAAATAAAAACTAAGAAGTAAGAGAAGGGGAAAGGGAGGGAAGGGGAGATGAGAAAAGAGAGTAGGCAAGTGGGATCAGAAGCAAGAGTTTATTCCAGAACTAAAAGAGACAGGACATTGTCAACAAATGGAATGGGAAATGAGGGAGAAAGGTGTAGCTTTGCTGTCTCTTTCTATGTCATACATAGTTTTTAGTAATAGTACTATTCAATTTCCAAATATCACCCATGCAACATACCCTGTATAATTTCAGCTATAATTCTTTGCTTTTGACTTTTTATTCAAAAATGTCAAAGTTAACCTGATTATCCAGAGGGTTTTCAAAGGCAGGTAATTGATCCTCTAGTAACAATGAGCATGTGCTAATTTTTTGCTTTGTTTTGTTTCAAGACAGTGTAAAGATAAATTTTTAAATTGAATTATTCCCTTTTTCAAAACTTGAGGCCGTTATAAAATACTGTACCAATTAAAAAAAAAAAACTATTGTATTTTACTTATGCTTGAGAAAATTCTAAATTTGATTTTAGGATACAGGTTTTAATTTTGAACTTATAGAATTAGAAATGTAACCTGTCAAATTTGACTGGATTAAAATATATAAGCCTTATTTCTCATCATTTCTACATTTCTTTTGTGAGTTGGCAGAGGGCTTTATTCCATGTCTTCTCACTCAAGAACCCATGCTTAAATGTTGAATCTTAAAATATTGTGGGTCATGATGGCAAGAAAAAAAAAAAAAAAGAAAGAAAAACACTGAAGGGTGCTCTCACCAACAATTAAATGCTCAATTGAGAAAAAAGTCCCATGAATTCTAATCAAACTCATTGTCCAGAAACACCCACCCACTTCCACCTGTACCCAAAAGGGAAGAATCACAATGCTATCATGTGCACAAAAGGCAAAGAAATTAACTGGTGAAGAAAATGAATGACAACTACAAACATGCAAACTTTTGTAATGAAAATTTTATTTTTTGTGTTTGAAATCATTAAAGCTTTAAAAATATATATGCCTTTGTTTTCTGCTCAAAAAACATTATTTTAAATGAAGCTAATAACATGATGTAATTGCATCTCTCCCATTATTTTTAAATCCTGGCCTTGCTTCTTGTAAAGGGACTACCATAAGTCATACGGGTCCAAAATTCTATTTGCTTCAGTAGTTTTTATCCCAGTGATCAATAAGCAGTTTGGTATTTTTTTAAAGGACACTTTTGCTTTGTTGTTCCCCTGATTGAATGAAATCTGTGTAATACAATTGAATACTTATTCTGCATGCTGTCTATTGAAATTGAGGTTATGGACAACACAAGCATATCTGGATATTAAAATTCAGACACACTTTGAATCAAAATGAAAATTAATACTTTACTTCCTGCTCTGTTCTCTCTTTATATTGACTTCAGTGAAACTGAAACATAACACAGAGTAGGAAACTCTAGCTACCCTAACATAATAGAATTTATTTAGTAAATTCTGCTCATGTTAATGTTATTTTGCCATGTTTTTAAATGTCTTCTGACATTTGTCAAGTAGAAAATGTAATTATACATACAGCGCATTTTTTCTCTATTAATATTAATATTATTTCAGTCATTTTTTGAGGAATTATTGCAGGTGTATGCAAACAGCTAGTTAAAAATCAATGAGTATGAAGCATGTCTTAATATGCTTAATTTTTTCATTTTGTTTTTAAAATGCATTTTGTATTGAGTTTAAAGTTTAAGTGGTAGAAAAAATCTTTCAAAATTATTGATATCACTTATTGGAGAAAATTTGTTAATTAAAGATCAAAAACTATTAGTTGAGACCTATTGTACTTTTAGACCAGAGTTAGGTATTAAGTGACATAACAAGTATAAAACTCAGATATTTAAGAGTAAGCTCTTTTCATCCTCGACAAGAGAACTCATGATGCATATATTACATCTATATATTCCAATAAATATATAGCAAACTCTATTATGCACAAATAACTGAATCCATGAAAAGTTACATAAAAATATAATGCAACATATAAATGCCAGAAATGGAGATACAAAATCTGAATGCATAACAGATATTTGTCTTAAAACAAAACACAAAAGATAAAGCTTGCTTTTTTTTAAATTACAAAAGCAAAATTAAAAAATGAGGAGTATATACAAATAAAATAAAGGGAGAATTATCTGTAATTTATATAGAAATAAATATAGAAAGAAATCAGATGATAGATAGATAGATAGATAAATGACAGATGATAGACAAATATATGGGGCAAAATATTGGACAGAAGGTACTGCTCATTGAACAATTATTTTAACAATTCTCTGATTTTTTTTTAAATAAAAAGGGTAAAAAAAGTGAATCCTCCACCATATTCAGTTTTATGGATCTTGAGAAGTGTTTGATTCATTTGTATTTCATGTTTACACACAAAGGGTAATACTGTCCTACTTCTTTATCCCTGTCAACATAACAAGTTATGAGCACCTAAGTCTACATGGTTGTTTTTAATACTTGTGTTATAGTCTATTGTTTCATATTGTTTGATATTTAGGGCATTTTTAATTTTGGTTTGTTTTTGTGATTATAAAACCATTCCAGAAGTGAACATCCTTGTATTTACATTTTGGCATACTTATTTGTTTTGTTCTGTTTTGTTCATAAGATGAATTTCCAGTAAGAATGTTTCTGAGTCAATGAAAGTGTGAGTTTAAAATGTAATAGCTACTCAGTTACCCATCCAAGAAGGACAAGAACAGCAAGGAGAGAGGGTGAGGTCTAAGGCTCCTCAAATTTGACACCTAATCTCTCCCCAGAAATTTAGTGACCAATCTGGGATGCAGATGAATGCAAGTGATGACTGAAGATTGAACGGAGATATTTTTCAATCAGAATGAATAATCTGGACTGAGAAATTACTTAAAAGAATTGGCTTTCAAACTGGAAATAATTACAAACTTACGGTAGGAATTTAGGATTTATTTATTTTTATTCTTTATTTTATTTTTAAAAGATTTGTATTAAAAATACAGTCAGGTATACACAATAATTATTCAACATTTATATACCTAAAGAAGTGATCACCAGAATAAGTCCAGCAACCATCTGACACTGTACCACGCTATCACAATATTATTGACTAATTCCCTATGCTGTGTATTGCATCCCCATGATTTATATTTTATAACTGAAAATTTGGACCACTTATTGCCTTTCACGTTTCCCCCCTTTTTAATTTTTCAGTTATAGTTGACATTCCATATTATTTTATATTAATTTCAGGTGTACAGCATATGGTTAGACATTTACATAATATAAGAAGTGATCCCTCTGACTAGTCGAGTACCCACCTGGCACTATACATAGTTATTACTATAATATTGACTATATTCCCTGAGTTTTATTTCACACCCCCATAACTATTTTGTAACTACTAATTTGTACTTCTTAATCCCTTCACCTTTTTCATCCTGCCCCCCAACCCTCTTCCCATAAATCTAGTACCCATCTGACACCATATGTAGTTATTACAATATTATTGACTATACTCCTTATGCTATACCCTACATCCCCATGACTGCTTTGTAACAATCAATTTGTACTTAGTCTCTTCCCCTTTTTCACCCACCACCCTAACCCCACTCCCATCTGACAACTATCAAAATATTCTCTATATCTATGAATCTGTTTCTCTTTTGTTTGTTTATTTTGTTCTTTAGATTCCACATAGAAGCGAAATCACATTGAATCTGTCTTTCACTGTCTGGCATACTCCATTCAGAACAATACCCTCCAGCTTCATGCATGCTGCCACAGATGGCAAGAATCTATTTCCTTCCCTGGCTGAGCAATATTCCACTGTATATATGTATCACCTCTCTCTATCCAGTCTTCCATCGACAGACACCCAGGCTGTCTTCACAATTGGCTATTGTAAACAATGCTGCAGTGAACACGTGGATGTACACATCCCCTCAAAGTAGCATTTTGGGTTTCTTCAGATAAATATCATGAAGTGGGATTACTGGTTGCTTCTTTGTCTGTTGCTACAGTCTTTGTTTTAAAGTCTATTTTGTCTAGTATAAGTATTGCTTGCCCAGCTTTTCTTTTGTTTGTTTTTTGTTTTCCATTTTCTTGAAATAATTGTTTCCATCCCTTTATTTCCAGTCTGTGTGTGTTTTGCGATCTGAAGTGTGTCTCTTATAGGCAGCATAGGTAAGGATTTTATTTTTTTAAATCCATTTAGCCACCCTATGGTTTTGATTGTAGCATAATCCACTTACATTGAAAGCAGTTGATAGATATGTAGTTATTGCCATTTTATTTTTCATATTTTTGACCTCTAACATTCCTCATAATAGTGGTTTGGTAGTGATGAACTCCTTTAGATTTTCCTTGACTGGGAAGCTCTTTATGTGTCTTTCAATTTTAAATGATAGCCTTGTTGAGTAGAGTAGTTTTGGTTGTAGATCCTTGCTTTACATCACTTTGAATATTTTAGTTATTGTAGTCTTTACTTCTGACTGGTTCTTTTTATATGTAATGTTCTTTTATATGTAATGTAATTTATTTGACAAGATTCTTGCTTGTATTTAACTTTCTTTCACTTTTTTATAAATAAATTCTAGACAGTTATGTATTAATAGTTAAATTTATCAACATTTCCACCGTGATATTTGTAGCCTATGTCTTTTTGCAAAGTCTTCCTATTTTTATATTACACTTTTGAATTTTAATTTAGTATTTTTATAGTTTCTAGAAGTGTTATATCCATTTAGACTTATTTAGCTGTACATAAATAATGAGATAGGTATATAATCTGTCTATTTTTCTTTCAGATGACCAGCTAATTATCTTAGGACTGTTTATTGAAATGAAACATTTACATCACAGATTCTAAATTTCACATTTGTTATTGACCAAATACTGATCTTTTAATCTAACAAAAATTATGCAGGACTTATTTATTAAAGGTTTACAAGCATTTTAAAGCTGGCATTGGAAATTATCAGTTTTTTCTTTTCAGAATTTCAATCTTACATGATTAATTTTCTATGTTCTTTAGAATACTTAGAATAAAATTTGTCAATGTCCCTGAAAAACTTCCCTCACCCCATTGGAGTCACAGAAACTAAAGGAGATTCGACATTTTATAATTAGCCTTTTCTATTTAAGAAGAGTGTAAATTCTTTTATAAATGAATTAATAAATAAATAGACAGAGTGTACATCTTTTCATTTATCCAAGTTCTCTTTCATGTTCTTTAGTGGCGCTTAAAAGTTTTGCTTATCCAATCCTGAATATTTCTTAAATTTATTCTTATGTATAATAATTTATTTTTGTTGTTGTCTGTAATGCAAATGTAATTATTTCCCCTTTATATTTTTCCATTAATCAGCATTAGCAGAATTGAAACTGACTTTCTATTATACTCTGATTGCATCTTCTTAACTTAATTTCACTACATAAGACTTTAGGATTATTTTAATGATAATATCTAAAGTTATCATCAGAGTATCCTTGACTTCAATGAATATAATGCTTTTGCTCTTAATGGGACTTAATTACACCCCAAGTGCCTAAATCTCTCCCTTGTTGCATGATCAATATTTTAAGAATTGGAACTTCCAGCTTAGTCCAAAAGAATCCTACCGAGAATTTATCCTAACCTTCAACCCTTCTTTTGCTCTTGCACATGGCCTAGTGAACTGCATTTTGGATTTCTCTGAGCCTCTTCATTTGCCCATTTACATGTATCTATGCGTTACTGTGAGAGTTCTGCTCTGATGCTGTAACCTGCCTCCTGCGTTCACCATGTTATGGTATCTGATTATTTGCATTACATTGTGTGCCTCCTTGCACATTTGGATTTTATAAAGAACAATAATTATGGTTATTTTACTCAGATTTCATATATTTGTAGTAATACCATTTTATATTAAATGTAGCTTTTAAAAAGGAGATGCAGGTATTACAAGCCTAGTAATTAATTTTACTAGTGTAAATATAATTATATAAATTGACCTAACATTGAGATATTAAACATATTTTTTAAAATATTTCTTGCTTGACTCCGTATCTGGTTTGATCCATTTACTCTAAAATCAAAGATGAATCTGTTAAGTAATACTACAAAATATTTTCAAGCTTTAAGTATTCTGTTAGGAAAAAAAAATCTTTGTCATAAATTGTAATTTCTTTGATATTTATTTTTTAATAATTAAAAAATTAATTATAGTTGACATAAAATATTACATTAGTTTCAAGTGTACAACATAGTGATTAGACATTTATATAACTTAGGAAGTGATCATCCCCATAAATCTAGTATCCATTTGACAGCATTCATAGTTATTATAATATTATTGACTGTATTCTTTATGCTGTACACTACATCCCCATGACTATTTTGTAACTACCAATTTGTACTTCTTATTCCCTTCACCCTTTTCATCCATCCCCCAAACCCCTCTAAATCATATTTTTAGTTGACTAATGTTTAATATATGTAAATAGCACAAATATACAATAAAACTGATGTCCAATTTTTTCAACTGTTTTTTTTTTAACCTCTTTGATAAGAAAATCTAAGTGAGAAATAGTAAAGTTAAAAAATTATTTTTGGGGGTGGCCAGTTAGCTTAGTTGGTTAGAGCGTGGTGCTGGTAGCACCAAGGTTGCCAGTTCAATCTCCTCATGGGCCACTGTGAGCTGTGCCCTCCTTAAAAAAAAATAATAGTAATTAAAAATAAATATATATATATATATATAACATAATTTCTATAATATAAATAACAAGAAAATAATTTACCTTGGGAAAAAAAAAATATATATATACACATATATATTTAATATATATATAGTATATATATATACTTATATATATTTAGTATATATATATATGTACTTATATATAGTGTTTCCCAAGGTAAATTATTTTCTTGTTATTTATATTATAGAAATTATGTTTTTAAAGTGATGGAAAAGGTTTTTTTCCACCTAACATTCTTTTATCTAATTTTTATGCAATTAAGAAACTAATAAAGTTACTAAGTAGTTATCTATTCGTTGTTGAAGAGAAGATCCATGAAATAATGAATTTTTACCTTGAAGCATTAGAGAACCTAGAATATGTATATGTTATGAATTAATAAATAATTACCTGATAACTTAGTCTATTCATGAATTCACTCATGTATTCAGAAAAGGTTAGATGCAATTACTATGGATTGAGAAAAGCAAATAACTTCTTCATAGTAAACAATTACAGAAATAAAATTTTATGTCCATGCTTATATCTACTAAAGAGTAATATGTGTTCGTATATCATTCATTATCACTGAATTCAAATTTTAAAAGTAAATCAAAATAATACAGAATTGTACATCTGAAATCTATGTAATTTTACTAACAATTGTCACCCCAATAAATTTAATAAAATTAAAAAAAAATTGTTTTGCATTAAACTCTATAGTCACACATTTGAAATAATTTAAAGTTTTAAAGTTTGACAGACCATTTGAAAATTGAAAATAGATTTATACTACTGCCTATATTACTTATTAGGTTACCTTTTAAGTTAAAAAATAATAGTATTTGAGAAGCTGATATTTAATTATAAGTAAATATATTGTACAGAATCAAAAAGAATTAAACTTGTTTACATTACAAAAATACAGAATTTATGAATTTGGGATAATTGATAAATTGCAAATATGTTTTAGACCTCTATGTACTTTCAAGGCTGAACGAGCTTATGCCAAAACCAGAGGTTGGGTGAAGGGTATCATAGTGACTGAGTACTGGAAAGGTTCACACATTAAATTACAGAAGCTCAATGAATATCATGGACAGGGATAGAGACAATTCCATGGGACTTGAATGCATGACTGATGTACTCAAAGCTAGCAGAGCTAACAAAAAGACAAGTCAATAGACTGGAGGTGGTGACATATCCATTTGAAACCTTGGGAATCCACTTCCATAAGCTCATTAAAATTGATAATGCAATGTAGTTTGGGAAAATCAGCATAACATAATAAATTCTCATCAAAATGCAAATATTTTCAAGTCAAATTAAGTGCTATAAATCAGGCTAAAGGTTTTACTTGGCACATAAAGTAAAGTTAATGAAATATTTAATTGCCAAACTTGATGACTTGGTTCAGAAGTTTTTTAGCTCAAAGACAGTAAAGGATAGAGAGTTAACAAAGAACAAAAATTTTGAATCTGTGCATATGGATTAAAATATCTTTTCAATAGAATTACAAGGTGAAAGCAATTAAAACATCTTCACCATAAGCATCCAGGGATCAATTCTTTGTTATGAAATTTCATTGCAATAATATTTTCAATTGACGTCTTGGAATTATCCAAGCACCGCTGTGTGTCAGATCTCTATGCTACTAGACAGAAATAATAAATGCAATTGATGAAAACCAATTAAAAGTTCTCAAAGAAGTCCAAACCACAGAGCAAAGGAAGCTAACGTAACCATCTTAACTTGAATTCGAATGAAAATCAGCATACATTTTCAGATGACTTTGTTCTCAAATATGCAGTGGGAAAGCTAAATAAAAACAGGGCCAAATAGCACACAGACATGAAGATAAACTAGTGGTGAAAGAAAAATTAAACCGTAAATAAGACAGTTTCCATGAGGTGCAAAATTAAGGTAGTACCGAAATGAAGGCCGTCACTTTTTCCATTATTTTCACCCAAGAGATTCAGAAATCCCACAGCAGGGTGACTTGGCACAGTTATCAAATGAAATAGAAATATCCAAAGGCAGAGAGCAGAGGGCGCACTATTGTTTCTACCAACAAGAAAGAGATTGTTGCAATTAATATCAGCACATTCAAATAGCATACTCTAAGAAATTATTCAGAGCAGTAAAATATTACTGGATTTTCATTTCTCTGTTTAATAAATAATTGGAATTGTCAACATTACTATTGAATGCTACTTTAGAGGAAAATCGTTGTAATGATTTTAGCACAAAATTATACAATAAAAAATTCATAACTGATATCTTTGTGAAGAATGACATTCAGCTGGCAATACAAAATGAAGAATATGAGATTTGGGGTTAAAATTAAAAATAAAACCTTCCGACTGATTGAATCCTGCAAAATAGACAAAGAATAAAAAAGCTATTAATGGTGATGGAAGGAGAACTGGGTGGTGAACACACAATGTGAGATATAGATGATATAGATATAGATGATGTATTACAGAATTGTACACTTGAAACCTATGTAACTTTACTAACCATTGTCACCCCAATAAACTTTAATTTAAAAAATAATAGTGATTTCAAGACTATCACTTAAAGAAGAAATATTTCCCAATTTTATTATGAAAAATAATTTATTATGCTTATCTACATTTTTTGGGAAAAATCCACAATATTTAAATCAGTAATAAAAATACTTAATCCTCAGTATTAAATTAATACTAACATTAAATTAATATCTAATATTATTAAAATTAATTTATTTTATAAATTAATATTTAACATGACAAAAAGAATCTAAAATTTTCCACAGTCCACTAAATTTTTACATTTATAAAAAAACAAGCAATGCAAAACAACTGGTAATATTTCAAGGGTCATAAAATAATAGCAAATAGAAAATGTACTTTTATTAATTTATTTGGTTTATGTATTTGACTTTTATGCAAGCATTAAAGTATTCACTTAGATCAAGAAGATATTGCACAGTGAACAGACTTGTTTTTGGAGTAAGGTCAACCTGCATATGTTATATCTAAAGAAATGTGCATGTGTGTTTACACATTTTCTTTTTAGATATTCAAACAATTATTTCTGAAAAGTGACTTTTTGATGTAGTATACATTAAGATGGAAAAAATCCTTTTTTACAACTGCTTTTAAGACAATAAAAGTGGTTTACAAATTATTATATTAGCCAGAGTGATACTGAAACTATAATGGTGATTTGGGGTGTTCTTGTCTAAACAAAACAAAACAAAACAAAGCAAAAACACTAGATTGGTCATGTTTATAGCACCAATCAGTACAACTCATGACTTCCTCTTGTTCCCAAGTCTCTGCCTTGGTACAAAGACCAGTATCTTAGGAATGGTGGTCATGCTTGTTCATCAAAGCAAGGACCTTAGTTTCTCACCTAGTCTGATTTATCTTAATACTTGAACTAAATCTTCTAAAAAATAATGCTAGATATCATTCTTAATAGTTATGGGAATGACAATAAAATTTGTAATTTAATGAATTCTGCCTGTTGGTTGAAGATATGCTACCTTTCATTACACTCTACAAATCCTTCTGTGGGACTGAACATTGAATTTGTAATGCATTTTTCAGCAGCTATTAATATTTGTGTGATGTTATTTTAGTTAGATGCATTATGTTGCATATATGAATAATAATCATGTCTGTAAATATTTTGGATACTGATAAATAGGCAGTCTAGTCTAAATATTTCAAAATTATAATTTGGATATTCTTTCTAAGTTAATAGTTACAGGGTTATAAAGAGATTTTTTTTAATGAGTGAATTTTATCAATTTTTTTGTGTTAAAACTTTAAAAACTTATTTTGAGGTTCATGGCATTATGTTTAAATGAATGGTAAAAGAACAATTTCAAAGTTGTTCTTTGTAGATTTGTATTTTTTTCTTTTTTCACAGATGCTAGAAAATGAGAAATACCGTAGTCTTCATAAAGGTGAAAATATTAAATTTGTGTTTTGATTAGGTTTCTTCATGACATTACTCAAATAATCATGTTTTGACTTGTTTTTTGTCTTTCTTATCTGTATTTGACCCCAAAAATGTGTTAAAATATCTTGTAAGACTAGTACTTCTATCAGTTTTTCTTCTAGATATTTTTCAAATTTTTTGATTTTTATATTTTATGCTGGTATTATGTACATAAAGATCTACAGTTAGTATGTTTATTGCAGAAAATATTTCATCAATATGAAATGCTCCTGTTAATTATTTCCTACCATTTTTTCATGAATTCTTCCTTGTTGAAAATTTATATTGTCACCACTACTTTATATATTTGCCTACCACATCTTTGTGTTTTATGTCTAAATAATAAATTTTAATTATATTCAAAGTACATGAAATTGCATAACATTTAAATAATCAGCAAATTAATATAAAATTAAATACTAAAATTATTTTCATATATTTTTATGTTTTAGTTTTCAAGCCTTCAAAAGTATGTGTTATAATTAATAAGCAAAATATGTAATATAATGACTAAATATCTATATTTAACCTTATTTATTTAGAATGGTAGAATTTTTTTGTTTTTCAATTTTACTTAGATTTTATAAAATATTTTTATAAGAATAAAACTATTCACAATTTTATCATTCAATGTTTATCTGGCTGTTAATTGTAATGAATAAGTACCATGCCATCTCTCTCTATATATACTCGTGTGTGTGTGTGTGTGTGTGTGTGTGTGTGTGTGTGTGTAAATTATATTAATATTGCAAAATATTCCTCATTCTCCAGTACAATACTTGCACATTTCAACTGGCTGCTAGTCACATGACAAATTTAAAACCGAAAACTGAATACAAAGAAAAGCAAGAAAATGTACACTTAGTAACCACTGGGAAACCATACTTTGTTATACAAGAATCTAATGCATTCATGTTTTCTGAGAAAGGTTTTACAAGTTTGTCTTTTTTCTTACCTAGTGCTTCTGCTGCTCAGATTCTCTCTGTATCCCAGTGCAGATCCCAAAGTCAACAAGGGCGCTCTCACAAACCCTGGTGATATTCGGATTAAGACACTTAGTTTCACGAACTTGGGGGCAAGAGATGTGAAGAAATGTTTTTCTTGGACTTGAGTAAATTGCATCAGTCCTGAGAGCGAATGTTTAGGGTTAGAGTTGCTCTGTGTCTGTGCTGAGTGCCAGAATCCGAGTGAATGCTCAAGCGTTGCTTAATAAATTTTTGGGTGGGTGTGTTTGTGAAATCCTAGGCTCTCTAAAGTGCAGGTTCTCAGCAGAAGTCCCTCTTTTCTAGGTGTAAGTCTGGTACAGGGAGCTCGTATGTGTGTTACCTTGGGAGTTTATGTAGGTTACTGAGGGAGAGACAGAGTTCTTGTCTTTTTTAAGCCATAAACAGCTCTGTGTGGTTGATCTATCTAATATTGAATATGGGGTATTGAAATTTCCTACTGTTGTTATGTTGCTGTTTATTTCTCCCTTCAATTCTGTCAATATTTGCTCTGATTTGGGGTGCATGTATATTTATAATTGTTATGACTTGCTGGTGTGTTCTTCTTTGTCTCCTGAGACAGTTTTTGACTTAAAGTCTATTTTATCTGATATAAGTATCACCTCTTTTCTCTTTTGGTTATTATTTGCATTGAATGTTTTTCTCATCATTTTACTTTCAGCCTTTCTATGTCTTTATAGCTAAAGTGAGTATCTATAGAAAATGTACAGTTGTGTTGTGTTCTTTTTTAAATGCATTCACCACTCTACATTTTTTATTGTGAAGTTTAATCATTTATATTTATAGTAATTACTAATAGAGATGGATTTAATATTGCCATTTTGTTAAATATTTTCTATATGTGCTATAGTTATTTTTTCCTCTTTTCTTCTCTTGCTGTATTCCTTTGTGTTTTGTTGATTATTATTATAGTAACAAGCTTTAATTAATTTCTCATTTCCTTTTCTACATCTTTTATAGTTTTTTTGTAGTTATCATGGGGATTGCATAAAACATCATATAGTTATAACAATCTATTTTAAACTTATAATTTAACTTCAATTGCATATACAATTTTTACTCCTTCACATCCCCCTCAGTTTATTTTGCCAATATCACAAATTACATTTTAGTGTTTTGTATCTATTAACTTAGTTTTATAATTATAGTTATTTTTATGCCTTCATCTTTTAAATTCTATGGATGAATTTAAGGTTATTTATACACCACCATTATAATATTACAGGAATCTATAATTGTCTATACATTTACAGAGAGCTTATTTTTTCCACAGAGCTTAATATTTTTGTATGCTTTCATGTTGCTGCCTAGCATTCTTTTGTTTTAACTTGAAGGACTCCCTTGAAAATATTTTTAAGTCAGGTCTAGTGATTATGAACTCTATCAGCTTTTTTTTTTTTTATCTAGAAAGGTCTTCATTTATCTTTTCTTGGATGGACAGTTTTGCTTGATATAGTATTCTTAGTTGGCAACTCTTTCCTTTAATCACTTTAAATACATCTTTGCTTGTATTCTAATTTTTTTCATGCATTATTTTTCTGATTTTATTTAGTTGTCTACATGTGTTATTTTGTAGTGCATTGAGCTTCTATGAGACAATATTTTTCATTCTTTTTCAGATAATTCATAGATCTTCATTTCTTTAGTGTCAATTTCTGGAGATTTATTTTGTTCCTTTGAGTGGGCCATGTTTTCTTGTTTCTTCATGTGCCTTGTTATTTTTTGTTGTTATTTATGCATTTAAAAAAACAGCAACCTTTCCTTGTCTTTACAGGCTGACTTTGTACAAGGGAAGACCTTCACCAGTCACCCTGGTTAGAGAATCTATGGGCATCCAAACCTTTTATGAGGATATGTCCTCTCTGGACTTGTGTGTGCAATTTCTCAATGAGATAGGTTTGCTGGTTTCTTTCTCAAGATCTTGTGGTCTTGTTCGCGCATGTCTTTTTAAGTTACTACATGTTTCTGGCTGCCACAAAACACTGAACTCTTTTGTTCTTTGTGCATCCTAGGGATACAAAGTGTGTCAGTCTCATGAGCGTGCTAAGGCAGGTGGAGCAGAAATCCCCCCAAAGACTGGAACATTTGACACATGTTCCACTCTTCTCCTTTATCTCTTTAGTGAGAGATAAGCTTGACATTTTTCTCCCAATCACTGTGAGCTATGCCAGTATTAGTCTGCAATAGTATACGTTCTCTTGCACTTTCAAAAGCTGCTGAGTACTCTTTTGTCTTCTGTGGTCCCTGGACATCCAAAATGTGCTGGTTCCATCTGTACTCTGAGTCAGGCAAGACCAAAACCAGTCTCTTGGATATCCCCCCAAAAGCCAGAATTTTTGACATACATTTTACTTTTCTCTTTCTTTCTCAAGGACAAAGACATGGTTTGGGCTTTTCTTTCCCAACATGAACTGTACCAGCTCGGGGGAGAGGCTGATGTAGCTGAAATAAAATGTATTTTCTTACCTGTTACAATGCAGCCATTTTTGGCTTTGAATTTGGGTGGGTACTAAGACTTTCTAACTGGTTTCTCAAATTCTCATAAAGGCCTTTTGGATTGTATATTGTAAACAAGTCAGTATCTCTGTAGGGGAACAGAGTATGGGCTTCCTCTTCTATCATCTTTCTCATGTCACACTATTGACCTTGACTTCTAATTCAATTTGTATCAGCTTTATATTAGTGGAAATATCTCCTAGAGTCTAACCATAGGTTGGCTACAAGATTCAATGTTTTGTGCTTGTGATTTCCCTCCTATATGTAATACATATTTCTATGGACAGGTCAAAGTAAGTATTGCTAAATAAATGTCATGTCAACCTACATGTGAAGAGCTGAAAGTATGTATTATTACTTTAGACATTATATTAGAAAATCCTTCATCCACCTCCCATTTACATCCATTTTAATGAGAATTTTAAGAAAACTTGTTCTGCTCACAGCCTAGAATAGGCATCCAAGTTTGTACCATGAGTCCAGTTGACAGTGATTCATTGCTAGTTAATCTATATTCTGGTTAACAATCAAATTACTTTTATCAAATTTTGTGTTAAGAAATAGAGACTACAGAAAGTCAGATGGTATTGGGATATATAGTATATCTGTAAGGTCATGTAGGGCTTGGGACTGCAAATATTTTAAATAATTTGACAATGTATATGCTGAACAGTATACAGAGAAGTCACATATGTAATGAAATACAGAATAATGAAAACAGAGAAAAGAAGAACAGGTGTATTTATTAGTCTGATTTAATTATATAACGTCAAAGTCTCAGTGGATTATAATAACTATATATTTTTTTGCATGCCAGTTTGCATGTGGCCAGTGGTTCAGTTAATATATGCCAGGCAGGGCAGGCTAGGCTGGGCTCCAGGCTTCTGGTCTGATGCCATATGTTTCCATGTGTTTTTGTTCTGGATAATGGAATAGTGGCTTTCTGAAATGTGCTCTTCTTATGGCAAATTGCAGTAGTACAAGAGGCCAAGCCAAACAATGCAAATTATCTAAACCATGACAACTATGCTTTTTGCTAACATTTCATTGGCCAAAGTAAGTCCATAAGACCTACCCCAACATTAATGGGGTGACAAAACTCTACTCTGCCCTCACTAATGGAAGGGGGTATAAAGGGATGTGAAAAAAACCTGGATGTGCTATAGAACGGGTAAAGGATTGGGAGCAACTATTCATTGTACTATTAGGAGAAAGACGGAGGAAGAAAAATATATGAAGAGAGAAGACAGAACAAATATATATATATATATATGACGATTTTTTAGTTCATATAACTTTAGCATGTACCTCATGTAAATATATATGCTGGATTCCCCCTGGAGCCCTCTTATATGAATTTAAATAGACTTCTATTTTTTTGAAACCAAAAAAAATACTGAACAAAGGAGACATTTAATCTTAGCTAATTTTGAATAGAATATATATTAAGTGTAAATTATCTTAAATCTCTCCTAAACTATGCATAAAAAAATACAAAACATAGCATGAGTTGATCACATAGTCTTCTACATTGTCTTAAATCTTATTTTTGATGTATGTGCATGGTAACTCTGTATCACTCTTCAGTACTATGGAGTATTTGCTTAATAACCCCCTTAAAAAAAGATGCCCCTCCTGCCAACTTCATCTTCAAAGCATTCTGTCATGCATAGAGAAGGAAGGAGCACTCTACTTTTACAATATATTTAAAGAAATTACAAGAAATCTTTACCAATTTGTATTATGCTTAAGGAGTCAGTGATAAAGAAAAATCATCAAAATCTTCACACTCTTCACTTTCCTGCCTTACAAAGTAAAGAGCAAAGTTTAAAGTTTTGATTGGATGCTTTTCTAATAATAGTGAGGCACAAATACAGACAGTGACTTAGAAAAAAAAGTTTGAACTTTCTTAAACCTTCCCTTGAAGCTATAAGGACAAAATTGAGATCTGACCTGAGAATAAAATGACTTAAGACTGAAAATTTAAAAATCAATCGGCTTTATGAGGCAACTTTTATGAAATCCAAAATGTGGCAATTTCTAAAATGAAAAGGCTTAATATTTTAGTGTTCAATTTTTATTGGTTTTTCTAAACTCCCAAAGCAAAAACTATAAAAGAGAACATAAGAAACAAAAAGGTGCACAGCACAAAATATTAATACAGTAATTTCTTGCATTTTTATTATTCCTTCAGTACTCCAAGTACTTTTGAGGCAGTATTTAAACCTTATATCACTTTGAGATGGGCTATTGAGCTAGTCATTAAAATCTAATTCTTTGTTATGGACACTATACGAAATCTTAACTAAAATTCACCTATAATTATATAAAATTAATCCGATTGAACATTGTGTATTGTCACAGACTATATTGTTTAAATATTCTTTACTAGAGGATAAAGTAAAAAGAGTGAAATAAAAAATGGAGTACTGCTACATTTTGTACAAAGATCTTCCATAAACACTTAATTCTATGTATATATTTGATAATTCAGTAACTGAAATGACAATGTTCTACGTGATTAACCTGTATACCTACTATCCAATTTTCTTTAAGCAAGAAGTTCTTAATTTTTCAGAGTTTGGGAAACATTTTGAGAATTTGATAAAAGATAAAAGATCTTCCAAGAAGAACAAACTTAGGCACTTATATACAACCTACTGTGTACAATTTAGGGGAGTGAAGAACTTCTGAGACCCTTCCTAGTACTCGGAAAGTCATTGAACTACATGTTCAGTACCCCAGCAAGTTCAGACTAGCCTAATTTCTTCTTTGCCTTCACACTGCTTTTCTTGGTTAGAAAGAGAGAGAGAGAGAGAGAGAGAGGAGGGAGGGAGGGAGGGAGGGAGGGAGGGAGGGAAAAAAGAAGAAAGCGTTTTCTAGGACCCTAAAGAAGGAAAGCTATACTTTTGAAGCCTGAATGGTATTTAATGTATCAAATGAGGTGTTTTTTTTGGGGGGTTGAGGCGGTTCTCATTATTTAGGTGTGTGATCTTAATCAGAAAATATTAGCTCTTGGGGAAGAAAATTAATAGGATATATTTTCTATAATTAACCTAATTAGAGATTTACATATAGCTATTGGGCAAGTTAGGACAAATATTCAAATCTACTTTGTTAATAGAAATAACTTTTAACTCATTTTGTTGGTAATTAGTCTAACTAAATTAAATATGCATAATATATAATTTACAAAAGGCTTTCATAATCAATACCTGATATTTTAATTGTTGTAATAAAATGGTTAGGTATGTAAGGTACATATTATCATTAGCCCCATTTTGTAAATGAGGAAGGTAAGAATCAAGAATCAAGAGGTTAAATGACTTGCCTAAGGTGATTCAAATAGCATTCTTAGAGCATGGACTCTGATTCTGTCAGTTCTTTTATATCATGCTACAACAGAATAAATTTAAATGAATGAGTAAATGAATAATGCAATATTCTCTAGAATTTCATGCATTGCTTCCCTATTTCTTGAAAGGCTCTTACAGAAACATCCATTTCTTGATTCACTTGTAGTTATTGGTTGGCTGTCTGATATGCATATGTGCCCCTGTGCTTTAGATTTTGTATACAGTTGAGATATAGTCCCTGTTTGATTGGAGTGTATGGTGGCTTTGGGCTATAGCATCATATTATTTGTCTACTATGACTCATTTAAAGCCAACATATCAGAAAAAATAATAGATTTGAAACACAAACTGAAACCTTGTTTAATTCATCTAACCTATATATAGTCGTTTCAGTTGTGATGATACTTTGACTATGGATCTAAGGTAATGTACTTAGTAGAGAAATGCTTCCTAAATATTTTCTGTACTGGTGAAAAGGTACACTAATTCTTCCACATTTTCTCACCAGTAGTTTGTGAGAGGGCTGTCTCAGTCTTTGGCTTGTTACAGAATGAAATCAATTAGCCCATTCGAGAATGCGTAAAAACGTTTTGAAACATTAATTGTGTTAAAATGCCTGGAATTTATTCATACATCATACAATTTCATAATGACTTCTTGGACAGAAGGATTGATTAGGTATTGCTGAGGTTTAAAAACACTTCCATTAAAAATGTGAAACTGCTTAGGGGCTTACTTAGTATATATTTTTCAGCTGGGAGAGGGAGACAGCAACAAGCCTGCTGCTAAGATCCATACAGAAGGTCGAGGTTCTATCAGATCTACAACCCCAGAACACCAAGTGTTTGTGGAGATGAGGTTCATTGTTAAATGAACTCATTTCAAGTTTTAATGCAAGATTTAGTTATTGCTGACAGATTTCTGCTTTGCCACAAAACTTCAAAGTCCTGAAGGGTAGAGTCTAAATTATTTGATGAATATGAGGTCGGACAATTAAGTTTGAGGACTCATCCTAGAAAAAGTGTTACATACCTCACTGCTGAATATCACTACAGTCACCTTGGAAGGAGTACTCCCCTTGGGAAGCTATGCACCCACGCTAGCACCTAGTCCATACTTCAAAGAAATTTTAGAACTCTTTTTCTGGAATGGCCATCAGAGCTGTTGTCGTATTCCTCTTGATGTCTTGAATGTCATCAAAATGTCTTCCTTTCAATATTTCCTTTATCTTTGGGTAAAGAAAGAAGTCACGGGGCGGGGGAGGGGGAGCAGATCAGGTGAGTAGGGAGGGTGTTCCAATAGAGTTATTTGTTTACTGGCTAAAAACTCCCTCACAGACAGTGCCATGTGAGCTGGTGCATTGTCATGATGCAAGAGCCATGATTTATTGGTGAGAAGTTCAGGTCATCTAAGTTTTTCACGCAGCCTTTTCAGTATTTCCAAATAATAAACTTGGTTAACTGTTTGTCCATTTGGTATAAATTCATAATGAATAATCCCTCTGATAACCAAGAAGGTTAGCAACATTGTTGCAACAAGTTTGCCAACTTAATTGACCTCATATATCAACATACCAGCTACTGTTGGACATTCAACATATTAGCAATCCAGGGTCACCTTTAATTGACAAAAATTCAGAAATTTTTTCTTAAATTAAAAGGATTTTTAGCTCGTGTTATTTACTTTTGCATGCCTACAAGAATAAAATCTATGAAGCAAGTTTATGGTAAAAAAAACCTATGCTCTTCACAATCAAAATTCTGTGGGCCTAGTGTTCAGAACTTTTCTTAGACTTATTTTAAATGCTTTAACTAGGTGAAATTCTTTTTTTTTTTTTTTTTTTTTTTTTTAATTAGGGACTACTGGGTAACAGTGTGATTTTCCAGGGCCCATCAACTCCAAGTCATCCTTCAATCTAATTGTGGAGGGCACAATTAGCTCCAAGTCCAGTTGCCATTTTCAATCTTTAGTTGCAGGGGTGCAGCCCACCATCCCATGTGGGAATTGAACCAGCACCCTGGTTGTTGAGAGCTCGTGCTCTAACCAACTGAGCCATCCAGCCACCCCACTATCAGCTCAGTGGCAGCTCATTGTCTTCAATCTAGTTGTGGAGGGCGCAGCTCACTCTGGCCCATGTGGGAATCGAACCAACATCCCTGTTGTTCAGAGCTCGCGCTCTAACCAACTGAACCATCCGGCCACCCCCTGAAATTCTTTTTTAAAGTACTTTCCAATTTATCTTTTTGAAATGATGGTTTGCCTTTTAATAAGAAATCTCCATTTCTTTCTTAAGTAGGAAACACAACATCCTTGCTTTAGTTGTTTTCCAAAGTAGATCTTTTTATATGTAGTGGAGACACAGATTGTGGCAAATTTATTTTAGGCATGCCAGACTGAAAATCTGTTTCGATAGCAAAAAAGGCTTCCCTTGAGTTTACTAAATCATATTCTTGAAGTAAAAAGATATTTTATGGAAGTGTAACCTGAATGTCCCCACCAAGGATTACTCCTTCATTTATTATTCCAAGAAAACCACTTATGCATTCATCCCTACAGCTGTTGAAACTATGTCACCCCTCCCCTATATACTGAGACCATGGGGATGACGGTTGTCTGTCAAAGTTGCTCCATCTCAGTTCACCTTGGCTCATCTCCTTTTCTTCTGCATACTGCTAGAGTCTGCTTGGTTTCCTCCACATTGCTCCTAAAGAGAATTATAACCATGCCTATTTTATTTTTCAAGGCACCACTACAAAATGTTTGTTACATTTAATAGACTTTTACTGATTGAAGGTAAGACATTTATAGGGGAAAAAAAGAAACAATTTAAAGTTTTGATCAGACTCTCTATTCCTGTAGATCTTCAATTATCTGCTCCACGAAAGGCCGTTCCTAGCCATTTCTGTCCACCGTCTAGTCCTGAAACCAGACTACTGGCACCCAGGGCATCCTAACAGTACTTTCCTCCTCTCTTCTCTTTTTCTGACGTCTGACTTACTAACAATTGATCCCAATTGTTTTCTAAGTTAAACTTCATTTACTTAGAGTGTATGATTTATTATATACATTCTCTGATGTTTATAATTTTTATATGGTCAATTATTTCATAATGTCCATGTGTGCTAGAAAAGTGTGTATGTTTTTATATAGTACAGAGTTATATTTAAACTAGTTGATCAAGTTGATTAATCGTATTATTTTAATTTTTTGTGCCTTAACTAAATTTTGGGGTTTTTCTGATCCATAAATTTCTGAGAGCGATAGGTTAAAAATTTCCCAGATGAATGCAGATTGATCCATCTCTCCCTCTAATTCTGTCAGTTTTGCCATGCATAATTGTAAGCAATGTTTTAAAAGTTCTAGATGTTTGTGGTTGACCTATCTCTTCAGTAAGGATTTTGTGTGTGTGTGTGTGTGTGCTATCTGATAGTTTCTCTCTTTCCCTTACTAATGTTTTACCTTAAATTCTTTTTTATCCTGATATTAAAATTAAGATACTCAATTTCTGTTGGGTAATATTTGTGAAATATAGCTTTTTCATCTACTCAGTGTAATTTTTTCAGTATGTTTTTTATGTAGAGCATATAACTAGAGTTTTAAAAATATCATGCTTTTTTTCCTTTAATAGGTAAATTAAATATGTTTACGCTTGTTTTTATCACTAATATATTTGGACGTATTTCTGTCAGGTATTATGAGTTTTCAGTTTATCATGTCTTCTTTTTAAACTTCTTTACTTCTCTATCTTTATTTTTTGCATTCTGATGAATGTAAAATATTTCCTTTATTTCTTATTCGTCCCTTTGTTGTAAACTATAGATTTTATTTTAGTATTCAATGTGTATCTCTAAATTTTTAACACAGAGATCAAATTTTATACCTCTGTAACAATACTAAATCGATTTTGCACCTCTATCTTCTCACAGAAAAACAATATAAAACAGGAAATATTACATGATTTAAATGCCTACTGAAGTAACCCACCTGTGTTCTTTTTATATTTGACAATTTTAACGCCACCTTTTGTTAAGCACAGAAATTAAATAGTGCATTCATTATAGCCAATAATTAAAGTGAATATATTTGTTTTTCTAATATCCATGCCAATGCACTAGTTGAAAGTATTAAGAGTTGGGTTATAGGTTTATACAAAATAGGTAATTTAGCCCCCCTAGGTGTTAAGTGTGCAGATAGCCCAAATGGACTACAGTCAGCATGTGGCATTTTCATTTTCATAGTGACTGATAGTAGGATGCTTAAATCAGAGTAAAGCTGAAGTCTGTAGTTCTCCTGCTGGATTTGAAAATCAATCCACTTAGCACAACTCATTTCTGGCATCCATCCTCTGCCTACAAAGCATGTCATAAGGGACCCACCCTTAGAATGAAGCCAACACTGTGAGTGGATGAAATGAGAAATAAAAGGAAATTGGGTCTGTTGTAGAGCCACTGAATTAACCTGCCCAGAAGTTTATTTTCCGCAGGACTTTCCAGTTATTTGACACAGAAAATTCCCTTATTATTTATGAAGTAGTTGGACTAGCCATGTGTGCTTATGTAAACAAATTTGTATTAATTATAATTAAACAAAATTAAAATTTTAATTTCTCAGTTAGTGTCTACATTTGAATTGCTTAACGGCCAGAAGTGGCTCATGGCAACCACATTGGACTGTGTAGATATAGCCTTTCCATCATCACAGAAAGTTCAATTGGACAAATCTGGAGGCGATTCCTTATATAAATTCTTTAAACTTGATAACAAAAAAGAATGTTCTAATTGGTTCTCTTCCATAGACATGTACTTTTGACAAATTTCTGCTTCAGTTTTCTCATAATGACTTTTATTTTTATAGAGATCATCTATTTTTTGTCAATTTTTAAAAAGGATATCTTAAATCTATTATTTCAAAGGTATTATTTTTACATTGATATAATTATTAAGTTTGTTGGCTCAAGTTTCTAGTGTTGCTTTGTTTTTCAGGTGTTATGTAGTGTTCAGTTGCTGGTTTATCTCATTTTTGTTTGTTCTATTTGTTTTCCTCTTTCATCTTCCCATTGTACTTTTCTCCATCTGCCCAATCTCAACTTAGTCAAGAAGCAGGTCACATATATGATTCTTGGCACGTGTCTCACGATGACACAGGATATATCTCAGGGTCTATCTCATAAGCCATTCATGGAACCCGCAATTGAGTTGATTTCATATTGTGAGCCTGGCTCTTTCCTGTCCAAATCATCTGTAGAGGGGTTTTGGGTCCTAATTACTCCAGGAAAGGACCAAACGACTGGCAGCATCTACCTATTTCTGAATTTAGTAGATCTGAGACTTTTACTTGTTTTGTAATTTCTAACCTATGGTGATTTATTTTTCTTTTTGCTCTTGAGCATAGCCATATATCTTTACTATCCAAATATTTCCCTTGGTATCATTTGGGATGAATAGGTGCATTTGAAAGTGAGAACTTAAGGCACTACTGTGAAAGTATATTTTGTTATGTAAAAATCAATTGTTTTATGCCATTTGAGAGAAAGAAGTACATGTTAATTTATTTTGTCTTTTCTCTTACCTAAGCATTCCACCAGCAAAATTCTTCTAGAACTCTGTGAAACAGTGTCTCTCTCCAATGTCAACAACAATCCAAACCACAAACCTTCATGGCATTTGGATACTATTGACTTCTGCTTCTGGGATATAGAGCAGGAATGTGGAGAACAGTTTTCTTTTACTTGGTACTTGCATTTATCACAAGACAGACATTTAGAGCTATTAGTTGTGTCCTGCCAGTGCTATACATTGGACCCCAATTGATAGACTGGTCCATGTGTATTTTTTTTATTAAATTTTAAGTGTTTGTGTGTGTGTGTACGTGTTGGAGAAAAAGAGAGGAAAAGAGAGGGGAGGAGATGACTGGGGAAGGGAAAGGAGAAGAGAAGAAAGGAGAAGAGGAGACCCTTTACAACAGAAGACGCCCTTGAAATAATTCCAAAGTCAGAGACTCCTGACAACAGGGTGTTGCCCTACAGTTAAGAAGGAGAATGTGTGATGATGACTGCTTAGTTTGGTCTCAGTAGATCTCAGAGCATGCCGGGGCCTTGTGTTAATAACTAGCCGTTAGGCAGCCTCCTTCTCTAGACAAATCCAACTAAGTTTAATTTGGTAAAAGAACCTGGATAGCTAACTGTTAAACAGTCACCTGACCAGATTTTCTCAGATGAAATAGGACCCGGCTGACTCTTCGCTCTATGAACTATTATTTATCATGTTTTCAGGAAGTCTGAATTCACTCAATAGGGTAATGATTACCTGATAGACATTTCATGTGCAACTATTCCATTTTCTGAATGGCTGCTGTTCTTATCATCTTTTCCTTAATGCAGTGGATGTATGCTTAGTATTACATATATACAATCTTTACTTGCATTTTAGAAATTTAAGCTACCAACTATTGAAAAAAGGCACACTGTTGAGTTTTGCAAATTTTTAATGTTTTTAATGAATACTTCTTAAACATTAAATCCCATCTTATTTATTTACATGGTTTTACAACTTTTAAAATTAATCTGTTTTTAATGAAGGCTTAAAAGGTACTCAATAAAACATTCATCTTTAAACAGAAATGCATTACTTACATATTAGGAAGCTTGGTTTTCAATATAATCTTCATTTTCTATGAATGGAAATGTATGCTGTTGTTTATTATGACTATTTTTTAAATAATCAGGTAACAGAAAATTTCAAAATCACCAGGAAAATTTTATTCATCAGTCTTATTTTAGTTTTATAGTAGCATCTTTGCTAAAATTAAAGTGCATTAAATCATGTAGTCATAAAATAAAATTTGCAAAAGTATGAAATCACTGACATGATGTTATGATTGTTGTGTTTTAGAATTTCAGAATAGTTCCTTTGTTGACTTCAGTTTGGATTGTGTTGGAGATACAATTGGGTAATAATAATAGTAACTACTTATTACCTACTTTGTTCCTAGCATTGTATGGGTTGCTTTACATTGTTAATTTAGCCCTTATAGCAATCATATAGGTGATTCAGTTAGATGTGTATTTGTGAGCAATTAACAGAAAATGTAAATAACATCAAATGTTGTAGATTGCATTATTTATGCCAAATATTTACCCCTCCCTGTGAGGCAGGATAGGTGGCTCAGGCAGCTAGCTCATCCCCTGCAAGACACAATGCAAGGTACCTCCTGAGTTTCAGTTTCACAAGCAACAATATCCAGCACCTGTACTTAGAGAAAAACACAAACCAGTTTTATCTTGCAGGACCAGTAGCCGTGACTGGGACCTGACCTTTAGCTAATTTTAATATAATTATAATCTCATTTACATTGCTGTTACTATGACTCCCATCATGCATCTGACACCATGACAGATCCAGAAGAACCAAGTAAGGAAGAAAAATTGGGAAACAGAGCCCACAGGGAAGAGAAAACAATGGGATATCATGGAGTCCTGCTCCTGGGAGGGATAAAAACCCACAACTGGGACTTCCTCGGGGTTACTTGACCTCCGAGTTTGCCCGCACTTCCATCTCATGTATGTACTTTAATAAACTCTTTGCACCTTCGTACATCTGTCTTGCCCTGAATTCTTTCTTGAGTGGAGATAAGAAGCTGATCACCACTCCTCTAGGTTGACCGCTCTCTTGGACATCTCCATGAGCCTCTGGATCATTGTTCTTTGTCATGTGGCTTTGCAGTTCTTTACCTTAAATGAGGTAGAACCTATTTCCCACCTAATGACTGGGATTCAGCCATGTGACTTCTCGTAGCCAATAGATGAAGCATGCCAGTTCCAAGTCTAGGCCTCAAGAGGCTTATGGATTTTTATTTGCTTTCTTTTGCTTTTGCCATCACTTGTAAGAATTTTCTTGGGCTATTTTGCTGGTCTCAAAAAACTGAAGAAAGCCATGGTGAGCAGAGCCACTCCTGCCAAGCCACCACAGCTGAGCCTATATGATATTAATAGACCCATTGATACAAGAATGATAAGCTTCTGAATTTGGGAGAGCTTTGCTGTTAAGTAATAGCTACTCACTTATAGACATCAAATGCATGTCTAGGTAGGGAAAAAAAAGAGGAAGGGGAAAAGACTAGAAGAAGCAAGAAGATGTTGGGATCTGTCCCTAAAACAAAAAGAAAAGAAAAGAAAATCTCCCTAATAAGCCACTCATTAGCTTCAACAAACATCGCATTGTCTAGAACAGGATCTCATCACCACTCTTTTTCTCAAAGTAGCGTAGGCGGTACTTTTACTTTACAGCTGCTATAGTTGGAAAAGGCAAAACCAACATCGATTACGAATATCTTTTGGGGAACTAACCTGTAGTGTCTGCCACAATCTTTTAGCCACCCAATATCCATATACACCTTATTTCTTATTTTATAATTAATGTACTCGCCTCCTCCTATCTGATAGACACTATCCAAAAGTGTGATTCAGGTACAGCCGCCAGCTTCAAGTTTGGGATACCTGGATATCGAGTAGTTTTTCCATCAGATCTGCATGTAGCCTGGTAACACATAAGCTTGAAAGACAAGCTATTTCCTTTTGCACGTCCAATACAGTGGTGAATAACCATGGGATAGCTGCAATAAAAATTCCTTTTGAAAAATTGGATAATAGGAAATAAAAACCAATTTATTAATAACCATTATCAAATTCTGCTGTTTAGGAATAGTGGCAACTCTGCTCTGGTGAAGGAGAAAATTCCTCAGTACATCTTTGGATCTGTTCTTGGGAACACATTCCTTATCTCTTATCCTCCTTGGTGATATATCTGAGGTAGATATCCTCACAGGGGATGATACCCTCACTAGAGTCTACAGAATTTTCTCAAGTTGTCTCCTCTGGTCTGAGTTTAGAGGCCTGGAGTTTGTCTTAGTTTTAAACATTCACTAGCTCTTCAAGTATATTTGGGAATTAGTTGGCAATTCAGTTCTCTCTGAAATGGTAAGTGCTCAGTCAATTTGAGTTTGGCCATATCTATGAGAAAGTATTCACAGATATTATCTGTATTTAGTCTTTAAATCTCAGAGGTTTTGGTTCTTAGATGTTTGCCTTTCTGTTTACCCATCTTCCTAGCTCTTGGTTTAATGTAATTTCTTTGATGCAATTTTTTAAATGGGGATTTTAGTGAGGTAAAATTCTTAATCACATTTTTTTGCCATTCACTTCCAAACTTTTGAGTAACAAAACATTATAACAGGTTAGAGAAATGCCAGAGGTCCAATCTTGTTTCCTGTAAGGCTGATTGATACTTACTGCCTGTGACGTTTAGCTTGTCCAACTACACAGACTCCTCTGTTTTTTTGGTCCCCAAACCCTCTGAACTTGAGTTTGCCCTTTCAACATTTGCTCCAAATCATGGGACTATCAATCAACATGGATTGTAACAAAGAGCACCTCTTTTTTATGGTAAATTTGGTAGACCAAATCTGGAAGGCCCATCCTTTCTTATGAGAATTTGCTGAAATTGGCCCAAGGCCAAATACTGGATTTTTCTTATTATTTCTCTTAAAATTATAATTTGAGTCGGCCTATAGCAAGCTATAGTTATACTAAATGCTTTTCTTCATATAACCAGAATCAATGCCCTCCTACCCAGAAATTATCAGGACTTTGATTCTCAAGATTCTATCACTTTTACATTTAGCAAAGTCAATATTTTTGTTTTTGTGTTTTTAGCACCCCAATTTCAAGAACACATTTGTGTTTGTTAAAATTCTGTTTGACTGCAAAAAGGTAGGTTCAACAACCATGGGATTTCCATATCCCACTGAATAAGAAGGCTATTCAAACACAGATTCTTCCATTTTCCTAATTGCCCATCCTGTGTATGTCTCATTTGTTACTGCTCATCAGATGATTCTGTTCTGTAAGGCACTGCATCTCCGTTCCATGTGGAAGAAGGAAGAAAGGCAAGAGACTAAAGGCTAGCAGGTTTACTTAATCTGTTCCTTTAAAACACTTTACTGGAATCCCTACTCAGTTACTTTTGCTAACATTTCCTGAGCAGAACTGGTTCTCACTATATCCACTTTTAAGGTATCCAGGGAAAGTGAGTATTTTACATTTTTAGCCTGTTTATTAGAGAAAGAAAAGGAGAAATTTGGTTTTGAATGGCTTTTGGGTAGCTAACTATAGTGTCTACCTTATTGTTCTTTATTAGATTAGGGACTCAAAGCAATATTTGTCCTTAAATTATGATAAATTGTTTACATTTGCAATTGAGCATATCTTTTCTAATGAAAGTTTTTCCTCTGTTACATTTAAAATATTTAACTCCAGTCTTTTATATTTTCTTAACACACAATTTGACATCTGTTTCAAATTAATGGATGTTCATTTGTTCAGTAAATATTTCTTCATAAAAGTGATTTACATCTTAATAGAAATAATAAGGCTCTCATATTTAGAGTGTTGGGGAAAAATATTTTACTCTATCCCTCTAGGTTCTTTTGGCTGGTCTAATAATTAAATTGACATGTGACAGATTAACAGGAGAAAATCAAATTTAATTTTGGGTGCATGGAAACCTCACATAGATGAGAGAGTCAGAAACCCCACACACATGAGAAGTTCAAAGACATAAAGGTAAAATGAGGTATATATGAAAATTCTGAGCTGAAGAATGAGGTAAGGACTTGGGGCTTCAGAGGAGAAGAGGATAATTTGTGGGACAATAAGAAGAGCAGATGTTCAATAATTAGATGTTTGCACTACCATATAGATAAGTCATAAAAACTTATTTCTGGTAATAAATCTTATTATGGGTAAGCCCCCCAGTTTAAAATCTTTAAAGGAGAGGTAAAGTTTCTCTTGAGCCAGCAGGCTTTCAATTGCTTTAGGCTCAAAATAATCCATATGCCAAAATAGCACATCTTGGAGGCCTGTTTGGACCGCTTGAAGAGTGTTATGTCACATACTCAATATAAGTAAGACTTGCTGAGGTTGAATGAAAAGAACAAAAGAAGTGGCATTAGAAGATCCATCATTTGTCCAGATACCATAAGAACTGAGTATCAAAGTCTCAGTTTCAAAAGTAAAATGATATCTCTTTCCCAGGAAGTTTGTGAGATTTAATTAAAATAATGTTTGGGAAGCAGTTTGGGAAGTCTGAAGCACTATGTATCACGGCCATTAGTTACAAATTAACCCCAAACTAAAGAGAAGTTAGTTTTTGCCAAATAATGATATGCACAATGAGCTAACACACACACACACACACACACACACACACACACACACACACAAATATTAAGGTCTTTAGATATCATATTCATGTAAAAATGTTCTTCCCATCCTATTTGAAAGCAAAAGAAAGCCCACTTTATTGGAATTCTCTAAAATCATAATTTTCTGTTTTCTTAGGACCAATAACTGAAGACATTCATTTGAAAAATTTGACCCTGTCAGATTATTTAATGTGAGTCCAATGATACACTCTTCGAAGGCTGCTGTTTTCTGTCAAGTGTCCTTGCTAAAGCACATTAATGATGTCTTCCTTCTGATGGAGATGTTCTATCCTTTAAGAAAATTACAGGAATGATAACAAAGCAAACTCAGGTGACTTATATCACTAAAAAAACACAGCTTAGAACAAAACAGTCCTTTGTTGTGCTATCTCATGCCAGTAAAAAAATCACTACTATACGAATTTTGCAAAGTGTGTCTTCATTTCTGTCTTTTATTTCACTCCTAGGAGAACATATGAATCTCCTCTTGAGGATATTGGCATTAAAAAGCACATAATTTTAAAACAACATGAAAAGAGATAAAAGAAAATGAAAACAGCTCTGTTAGATTTATGTAGGATATAAAGGTAATAGAAAAGATTTAATCTCCTTCTAAGCAATCACTAGAGTTCCGAAAGAATTTAAGTTTCAAATTCAGAAATTTAAAAAACATTTATTATAATGATAAACAATTATTATTATATTTGTAGAGGTATCATAATTTAGAATCTGAAGAGTCTAAATTTCTCCTTGATTTACTAGCATTCTGAATTTGGGGGATAATTTAATAAAGTATTGAGAAATGAAGGAATTCAAGATATGCCACCCTGAAATACGCCACTTCAGTAGAATGGTTATTTTGATCTGAGAGTACTTAAAAACAGTCAATGCTGGGAGAGGCTTTCTTTGAACTCCCCTCGTCTACCTAAAGACAGATCCTCCAAAAGGAATGCAACTGTCATAACTCCTTTCTCCAGGAGTTTCATCAGCAGTGCAGATTGATTATTTTCTCTTTTTTTAATTTTAGGTGTACAAAATAATGTAATAGTTAGACATTTATACCCCTCATAAAGTGATCACCCCCCGCCCCCAATCTACTACCCCTCTGACATTGTATATAGCTGTCACAGTTCCATTGACTCCGTTCCTTATGCTGTACTCCACATTCTGTGACTATATATATATAATTATAGTTGACATTCAGTATTATTCAGCTTCAGCTTCAGGTGTACACTGCAGTGGTCAGGCATCTACACCGTCCATGAAGTGGTCTCCCTAATAAGTCAAGTGTCCATTGGATACCCTACAAAGTCTTTACAATATTATTGATTATATTCCCCTATCTTTCATATCCCCTGGCAATCTTGTAATTACCCATTGTGCTTTCTAATCCCCTCTCCTTCTCTCTCATCCCACCCCCGTCACATCTAGCAACCCTCAGTTTTTCCACTATATCTCTGAGACTGTTTCTGATTAGTTTGCTCATTTATTCTTTTCTTTAGATTTCACAGATAAGTGAGATCATATGGTATTTGTTTTTCTCCGTCTGACTTATTTCACTTAGCATAATGTTCTCTGGGTCCATCCATATCATTGCAAATGGTAAGATTTCATTCTTCTTTATGGCTGAGTAATACTCCATTGTATAAATGTACCACAGTTTCTTGATCCAGTCGTCTACCAATGGGCATTTCGGTTGTTTCCATGTCTTGGCTATTGTGAATAGCACTGCAATAAACATAGGAGTACATAATTTTTTTCAAATTAGAGTTTTGGATTTCTCTGGATAGATACCTAAGAGTGGAATTGCTGGGTCATAAGGTAGTTCCATTTCCAGTTTTTTGAGATACCTCCATACTGATTTACACAGTGGCTGCACCAATCTGCAATCCCACCAGCAGTGCAAGAGGTATCCCTTTTTTCCACATCCTCGCCAGCACTTGTTTATTGATTTGTTGATGATGATCATTCTAACTGGAGTGATGTGGTATCTCATTGTGGTTTTTATTTGCATTTCTCTAATGATTAGTGATGTTGAGTATTTTTTCATATGTCTGTTTGCCTTCTGTTTGTCCTCTTTAGAAAAATGTCTCCTCATATCGGATTGATTCTTATCACAGGAGAGGAGACTAGAAGTTGACAGCACATCCCCAGACAAACTTTGTAATAAACTATCATATCAACCACCTATTCTTCTAGGGCCCATTCATCATTCTTAAAAATAATTTACTGTTCCCTGAGTGACGTACATCTCCCCATCCCTTCCTCTATTAAGACAACATATAATATTTCAAATACTACTGCTTTTTTTAAGATATTCACTTTTTTCCTGTAGTGCCTCTGTGCATATAATATTAAAAATTAATAAATTTCTATACCTTTTCTCCTTTTGTCAATTTATTTCAAAGACCCAATTGTAGAATTTAGGAGTCTAGAGGAAAAGGTATTCCTGCTTACATACATATACAAAATAAAATGGTTTTTGCAAATGTTTTTATCTCTCAAAGATGAGTGGTTATTGAATTTATTCTATTATAATTGAAATAATAATATTGTAGTTACTGTTTGGTTTCAATCAGTAACATCTGTTGACTGTTATTTATTTAATTAAAGTTTATTGTGGTGACAATTGTTAGTCAAGTTATATAGATTTCAGGTGTACAATTCTGTAATACATTATCTATATCTCACATTGTGTGTTCACCACCCAGAGTCAGTTCTCTTTCCATCACAATATATTAGACCCCTTTTACCCAATTCTAGTTATAAAATTATATTTGTAGAAGTATAATGCTTGGTACCTGGCCTACTAGGTAATTGTAACCTATAGGTGGTTTGTACTAACTGGCAAGGAGGGCCTGAGTTTAAAACATCTCCATCTGGCTTATGTTGTGACTCATTCTGTTGTTTGCTACAAGAACATCTCATGGGAATGGTAGTACTTTCATTTTATGGCTGTTCTTATGAGGCTAGCAAAGAAGTGAAATGGTGAGGCAAACATAAACTACAAAATTGAGTACAGTTATTGAAATATGACAGTAGGTTTCTAACTCTGTCACCTTTAATTCCTGTTATTTTCCACTGATGCTGCTGATGAGTTACATGCACAGAAAATCATTTTCAGTTAGGGGCAAATTATCCAGACTCATCTCCTTTATGGTATTGATCAAGAATATGCCATTCTTTTCAATTCTGCAGTCTGTACAACATGCTACAGACCTAATAGATATTTTATTGAAAAACTGTCATTTTTTGTCATAGCAAACTATGTGTCATGCCAGTATTTATTAATACATATTGAGATCACTTTAATATCAATATTGTTAACCCCTCTGAACAAAATTAGCATTACCTAGAACAATCTGTAAGAATATATTTTTCCCAGCAAATAGTATACAAATGAGAAATTTTTCTGTAATTTGAAAAGTACGCTAAAAACACATTTTCAAATCTAGTTGTCATAAGTTAAGACTCTTGCTTAACCAATTTTTTAAATATAGTATTTATAAACAATTATAGTTATTAAAAAAACTAATATTCTTTTCCAAGATGATAGATCTCAGATTTCTTATAAAACATAGTAGTTTGTAGACTATTCTCTATTTTCCAGAGATGAAAAATTAAACATTTCACACAATACTTTATCACTATAAAGACATAAAAATTTTTCATGGCTATAGGGAAAAAAGCAGATGGTAATAAATTCAGTTACCATCTTAAAAGGGGGATATACAACTTAATGTTAACATTTGTCACTCTTGAAAATGATTAATTCTGCAGAGAAAAACAAAAACTATATGATATCACTTATATGTGGAACCTAAAGAACAAAATAAATGAACAAACAAAATATTAGGTTGGTGCAAAGATAATTGTGGTTTTTGCAATTATTTTTAGCCTTTTAAACCGCAATTACTTTTGCCCCAATCTAATAGAAACAGACTCATACATACAGAGACTAAACTGATGATTGCCAGAAGAAATGAGATTGGGAGCCTGGGTGGAAAAGGTGAAAGGATTAAGAAGTACAAATTGGTAGTTGTGAAATAGTCAAGGGGATGTAAAATACAACATAGGAAATATAGTCAACAATATTGTAATAACTATGCATAGTGCCAGGTGGGTGCTAGACTAATGGGGGTATCATTCATAAACTATGTAAATGTCTAACCACTATATTGCACAAGTGAAACTAATATAAATAATATAGAATGGCAACTCTAATTGAAATAGATACATACATACATACATAAATATTAAAGTTATGTTAGTAAACTCCCACCCCACTAAAAAAAAAAAAAAAAAAAGACTAGTTCTGGAGCAGACTAATTCATTTATCTCTTTTACCATGATATCATAATTTCTAGAAACCATATATAGATAAATACATATCTATCAGGAAAGAACAAAAGAATTTAAGAATACTTTAATATCAGTTTGAACTCTGGTTAGTACTTTGTCAATCAGCCAATATTCTTAATTTATTTTTTAAAGATCTTTATTAAAATATAGCTAACATGTAATATTATATTACTTTCAGGTGTGCCTTATAGTTATTCAACATTCATATACCTAAAGAAGTGTTCACCGTGATAAGTCCAGCAACCATCTGACACTGTACCCCTCTATCACACTATTATTGGCTATATTCCCTATGCATTACATCTTCATGACTTATTTGTTTTATACCTGGAAATTATTCCCTTTCAGTTCCCCCTTTTTAAAATTTTTCAATTATGTTTGACATTTAACATTATTTTATATTATTTTGAGGTGTACGGCATAGTAGTTAGACATTTATATAATTTAAGAAGTCATCCCCCTGATTAGTCTAGTACCCACCTGGCACTATACATAGTCATTACCATATTATTGACTATATTCCTTATACTTTATTTACATACCCACGACTATACTGTAACTACCAATTTGTACTTCTTAATCCCTTTCCATTTTTAACCTGTCCCCCTAAAATCCACCCCCATCTGGCAACCATCAAAATGTTCTCTGTATCTATGAGTTTGTTTATGTTTTATTTGTTTGTTTATTTTGTTCTTCAGATTCTAATATATGTAAAATCACATTGATTCTGTCTTTCTCTGTCTGACATACTCCCCTTAGCACAATACACTCCAGGACCACCCATGCCACCACAGATAGTAAGATCCCATTCCCTTCCATGGTCCAGCAATATTCCACTGTATATGTTTACCACCTACTCTTAATCCATTCATCCATCATTGGACACCTCAGCTGCCTCCACATCTTAGCCATTGTAAACAATGCTTCAATGAACATATGCATGCACATGTCTCCTTAAAGTAACATTTTGGATTTCTTGGGCTAAACATCCAAAATGGGATTACTGGGTCCTTTTTAGTCTCTTGTTATAGCATTTGTTTTCAAGTCTATTTTGTCTGGTATAAGTATTGGTACCACACTAGTTTTAGTTTGTTTCCATATTCATGAAATACATTTTTTTATCGCTTCACTTTCAGTTTGCTTGTGTCTTTCAATCTGAATTGAGTATTTTTAGGCAGCATATATAAGGCTCTTCTTTTCTTATCCATTCAGTCATCCTATCTTTTGAGTGAAGTATTTAATCCATTTACATTGAAAGTAATTGTTCATAGATATGTTGTTCTTGGATTTTATTTATTTATTTATTCATTCATTCATTCATTCATTCATTTATCTATTTATCTTAAAGAAGTCCCTCTAAGATTCCTTGTAATGCTGGTTTGGAGGTGATGAACTCCTGTAGCTTTTTCTTGTTTGGGAAGCACTTTATCTGTCCTGAGACTCTAAATGATAGCTTTGCTGGGTAGGGCAATCTTGGTTGTAGGTTCTTGCTTTTTATCACTTTGAATATTTTATGCCAATCACTTCTGTCCTGCAGAGTTTCTATTGATAAATCAGGTGACAGACAGTCTTATGGGAGCTCCCTTGTAGGTAACTAACTGCTTTTCTCTTGCTGCTTTTAAGATTCTCTCTTTGTTTTTTGTTTTGTTTTGTTTTGTTTTTACAGGACTTCATTGGGGAACAGTGTGTACTTCCAGGCCTTTTTTTTTTCCCAAGTCAAGTTGTTGTTCTTTCAATCTTAGTTGTGGAGCACGCAGCTCAGCTCCAGGTCCAGCTGCCATTTCTAGTTGCAGGGGGTACAGCCCACCATCCCTTGTGGGAGTCAAACCAGCAACCTTGTGGTTGAGAGGATGCGCTCCAACCAACTGAGCCATCCGGGAGCTCAGCGGCAGCTCAGCTTAAGGTGCTGTGTTCAATCTTAGTTGCAGGGGGTGAAGCCCACCATCCCTTGCTGGACTCGAGGAGTTGAGCTGGCAACCTTGTGGTTGAGAGCCCACTGGCCCATGTGGGAATCGAACTGCAGCCTTCGGAGTTAGGAGCATGGAGCTCTAACCACCTGAGCCACAGGACCAGCCCCCATCTCTCTTTGTTTTTAACCTTCAGCATTTTTCAATTATGTGCCTTGGTGTGGGCCTCTTTGGGTTCATCTTGTTTGGGACTCTCTGTGCTTACTGGGCTTAAATATCTATTTCCTTAACCAAGTTAGGGAAGTTTGCCATTATTATTTCTTCAAATAGTTTTCAATTCCTTATTCTCTCTCTTCTCCCTTTGGTACCACTATGATGCAAATGTTGTTATGCTTGTTGTCCAAAGGCCTCATAAACACTCCTCATTTTTTTGGAGTTCTTTTTTTTCATTTTGCTGTTCTGTTTGAGTGTTTTCTGACACCTTATTTTTTAAATCACTGATTTGATCCTCTGATTCATCTAATTACTGTTGATTCCCTCTAATGAATTCATATTTTACTTATAATATTCTTTTCAGACTTTTCTTTTTAATGTTTTCTTTCTCCATATTTTTTGTTGTGGTTGTTTCCTATCTCTTTGTTGAAGTTCTCCCTGAGATTATTTAACACCCTTATAACCAGTGTTTTGAACTCTGCATCTGGTAGATTGCTTGTCTCCATTTTGTTTAGTATTTTTTTCTGGAGCTTTGTTATGTTCTTTTATTTGGGACATATTTCTTTGTCTCCCCATTTTGGCTGCCTCCTTGTGTTTTTTTTTATTCTAGGTATTAGGTAGGGATGCTATGTCTCCTGGTTTTATTAGAGTGATCTTATGTTGTAGGTATCCTGTAGGGCCCAGTGGTGCCATCTCTCTTGTCACCTGAGCTTGATGCCAAGTGTGTCCCTTGTGTGGGTTGTGTGTGCCCTCATGTTGTAGTTGAGACTTGGTTGCTATTTGCACTTCAATGGCAGTGATTGACCCTCAGTCTAATTGGTTGTGAGGACTGGCCATGACTACAGTGGAGGAGCTATTGTCCAGAGGCTGACCCTGTGGAGCAGGATTTGCTTTAGCAGGGCTCTGGTGCCTTCCCAGTCTGCCTTTGGGTTCGTTGTCTTTGGAGGTGGCCAGGTGATGCTCCATCCCAGTCTGCAGCTGGCCACTAGGCCTGCTACCCCCAGGAACTCATGGGAGAGGCCCTGCCACAGGCCAAGTTCAGCTGCAGGCTATGTCCTGCCCAGGGCCACCTAGCATGAGCAACAAAGCAATCCACAGATGTCTGACACCCATGCTGGCCTTGGCATTGCCTTGAAAGTCCAAGTCATGTACCAAAGCTGGCAGCTGCTAACGTCAGGCTTAGGTCTGCTCAGCAAGTAGTTTGGGACATACCCAAGCCAGGTGCTGCTTGTTTGGGAGATTTTTGGAAAGTCTGCAGCATGAGCCAAAATAGACCATTTTTATGAAAAAGCCATTAGAAGTGGCAGAGATGTGTCCAGGAGTTGGGTGGGTGGGGTCTCAGGAAATCACCTGGGCAGGATGAACAAACAGTGTTAGGAAAGTTGATGGAAACTCAGATATGGCAGCTATCTACAGTAGCATGCTTGGGGGAGCGATGGCTCAAAAAAGAAGCATTGGACTTTTTATCTGGGAGAAGGCTGTGCCTCCAGTCCTTGTCCTGAATCCATACAACTGAGTTCCTCCCCATATGCCCCTGATGCCCTCCCTTTTGAGCTGCTGCCCCAGCATTAGAGCTCAGAGCGAGTGAATTTGTCAGTGAGTAAATACATGTGCAGACCCTTTAATAGGAACATCTAGGACTAGAGCTGCCTTGTCTTTCACTCAGCCACAATCTCTGCTGGTTTTCACAGCCAGCAGTTTATGGGGACTTCTCTCTCTGGCACTGGAATCCTGAGCTGGGGAACCTGGTGTGGGGGTGGGACCTCTCACACTCCCAGAAGGAACCGCCACAGCTGTGGTAGCCCTTCTGATTTATAACAGTCAATGTGGGTGTGGGACCAGCCTGTTTCATGTCTCTGCCCCTCCACCTAATCTTGAGGTGACTTCTTCTGTATGTGCTTCATTGTAGAACCTCAGTTCAGCTAGACTTAGGGGATTCTCAGTGATGGCAGTTCTATAGATTAGATGTAATTTTGTTGTGGTCTTGAAAGGAGGCAAGCACAATGTTTACCTACTCCACCATCTTAATTAAAAATCCAATCAGCCAATATTTTAAAAAAATATCTACTAAGTGTCAATTATTGTGATCATTATTGGAGGCACACACATTTTCTGTTTTAATATAAGAAGGTTACTGATTTCCCTATATTAATTCTATAACTTATTGAACTTATTGAACTTAATTCTGTAACTTAAAATTCACTTATTGTGCTAGTTTTTCCATTTACTTTTTGGAATTTTCCAGGTATGTAATCATTATAAGAATTACATATAAGAATTACAGCAACCTTATGACACTCACAGTTTAAGTAGTAATACAAGTATCAACAATAAAAATATACAAATATAGTCTATGAGCCTGTAAGGAATATGCTTTATTGTGCCTGAGGGAATCTAGAGAGGCTTCATGGAGTAAGAATCATGTTTCTTTTTGTTTTGTTTATGTGATAGGCATATTAATGGTCACGCCAAAATGTCCACATTCCAAGTCCTGACATCTGTGAATATCTTATTTTACAAAGTAAAAGGAACTTTGCATATGTGATTAAGTTAAGGATCTTGAAATGGAAAGGCAGAGATTTTCTGAAGAAAAGACAAGATTAAAATAAATCTGGCATGTGGTTGATCTAAAAGCTATAGGTATTAAATCTATTTACTGAATAGTAGTGATCCAACATCCGCCCCCCAGGAAAAAAAAAAAAAAAGTATTGTGTCTCTTTGAGGAAATTGAGTAAGTATAATACATACACATGTCTACTTGGGCTACAAGATGCAGAAGTGACAGCAGATATCTTTTTCTGATTGGTATTTTATGTAAAGCATTTGACTACTGTCAAGAAATGAAAATGAATGGCCCTCTTTTAACACTTCACAAAACTTTCAATTACATGTAAGTGGAAACAGAGTTTATTTAGATTTCCCTTTTTTGAATAATATTATATTTAATAGACTAAGTCAGCTGGCATAACTGGGATTGACATCAGCTGCAGAACATAGGATATTGCTGAAACATTTTTATAGATAAGACATGAAGAGAGGATGTTTCAATATGTATCAAAAATTATGTGAATTATAATACTAGTAGGAATGGAAAGACACTTTACAAAGAAATAAAGTACTAATCTGAATTTCAAACATTTTGCTTCTGCTGCCTTGAATTTTGGACTTTCAGGGTTTATAGGAAAGCAATGAGTTAGAAAATTAGGTCTATCTGACAAGTTTAAGTCAGAAGAGTTTTAAAAAGTTACCCAAGAGATAACTTTATTCTCATTCTGTCTCCAGGGAACATAGAATAAGACAAAAGAAATGAGTCATACTGTCACAAAATAATTTCACTGATACAAATAAGAATAAAACAGCTTATTAATCACTTAATGATTTAATTAGTATTCCATTGAACACACTTCTTTAGAGATAAAAAGTAATATCAGTTCTCATCATTTTAACTTTACCAAATTCATTTTTAGTTCTCTAAATAGAATTTTTCCTATCCCATAGTGTTCTAAAACCTATTAGTAAGGCCCTCAGCCATTCTTATTATTTAAAGCAGTGGTCCTCAACTCTGTAAGACCAAATGTTACTCTTCTATACTACTAAATTTTCAATGCAGAAACTTCGGAGTTGAAGACAGAATCATAACTTTTCAAAAATTTCCCTCATAGCTTCAGTGCACAGCTACTTATGCAAAACCCTGAACTAGGGAACTTGTAGCTAGTACAATCTCTAATCCTTTCCAGTTTGTCTTTTAAGGAGCATAGTTTGTGCTGCTAATCTACTGGGACTGTTGATGAGTCGAGCAAGTGTCATTAGTGGAAATGTAAAAACAAAAGAACGGAGAGAATTCAAGGGTATTAGTATAAAAATTACAGCAAGATGAGCAAAAAAATAGGAAGTCAACATAGACATGGACAAGGCTAAAGCATTTACTAGTTAAAGAGTTTTTATGCTACTTTTCTTCATATTGCTGTTCTGAATAAGAAGAAAGAAAGGCTTAAGGATGGAAGGTATGTAGTGGCTATGGCTCACAGTTAAGTAATCAAGAAGTCTCAGAGTATAAAAGGCTATCCTGAATTTCGGTAGGCACATAAGTAGGGCGGGATGGTTGATAAGATATTATAACCAAACCAACTCAAACTTTATCTAAAACAAGCTCTGAGAAGTTTGTCTAAGGTCATCCAGCAAGTTAGGTTCAATTCCATTCAGAATTATGGTCCAAGTTTCTCAGAATTGTGGTCTCCTTACTTTCCACACCCACCACTCTTTCTTTTCTTTTTTGTGCTGTATGAACAATGAGCTATAAACTAAACACGAGTGAACATAGTCTTACATTGTAAGTAAAAATTAAGACCTGAGGTAACCTGAGTCTTATTTACTTTTTTATCATAGTACATCTTGGTAATTAGATATAATGGGAAGTAAAATACACAAATTTTCTTACTTATACCCTTTTCAACTAACACCATATCCTTGAAATTTTTTCATAGGGTTATATGTTCTTTATTATAGCTTCATAGTTTCCTAGTTTTTGAATGTGCCATACTTTGTTGAACAAGTTCCCTATTGATGAAATTTTGTGTTGTGTAATAGAATAAATTATAGTCCTGGTTCTTTACTCCCTTATAGTAATATTAAATACACATCCTTTCCTCAGGGTATGTGATGTATACTGACCAAATCCTGATTTTGGCTTTGGCCATGTGATTTGTATTGGTAAAGAGTATATTGGGCACCTGATGCAAGCTGAGCCTTGAGAAAAATGTATGTGCTTGGGCTTGCTCTCTTGTGCATCTGTGCCATGTAGCCCATGGGTCTCAGGTAAACATGAGCATAGGCCACTGTCTTGTATTCACCTGTGATCTGGAGCCAAGGCCAGATGTATCTCTCTGAAAATCCCAGAAAGCTAGAAAAAGCATGAGAAATGAATAAATGAGGGCTTTCATAAGCCACTGAGATTTGTTGTGGTTTATTACACAAAATTATTGTGACAATAGCTGAACGATACAGGTTGTCATCTAAAAGTGGCTTGTTACAATGAATAGTATTGCCATATACTTTTCCTATATTTTTCCCAGTGTACCTTTGGAATGGATCCTGAGAAGTGAGATTGCTATATCAAAGGGTAAATGCATAGGGAACTTTACTGAATTTTTTGACATCTGTAAAATGTGAAAATTTATTTTAATTTCTTACTTGCAATGTGCCTTTTCCTCATCAGTGATATTATGTTTTTAAACTTTGATTTTTGTTTTTCCTTAGGTGAGAAATCAATTTGATGTAGTATTAATTTTCATTTTTCTAATTATAAATAAGATTGAGCCTCTTTATATGTAAGTTTAATAACACACAATGTTTTCTGTTTTAATATAAGAAGGCTACTAATTTCCATATATTAATTATATATCTTACTACTTCACAAAATTTACTTATTGTGCTATTTTTTTTGTTTTGTTTTTGGAATTTTCCAACTATATAATCATATCAACTGCAAGTATAATTCATCTTCCTTATCGATTTTTATGAGGTGAGACCATTTTAAAATCCACTCTTCGGCTTTGAATTCAATGAGTATTTTTAGATTTTATTTTTGAGACCAAAGTTAAAAGAAAGTCTGTTATTTTACAACCTTTTTGCTTCCTGAAAAAATGTTATACTAAGGCATTATAACTCTTTATTTTTTTACAACCATTTTGAGCTGTTTGTAATTAATATGAAAGTATAACTCACCTGACACTAACTTTATAAAATATAGTTATTGACCTCATGTTCTTGATTTGAAACTTAACAACTACATCCTTAATATACAAATGGAAAAGTTACATTCTCTAGAGATAGCATTTCCTACTCTTCTATTTTATTTTTGTTTCTAAATGTCCATTTTCACATGTATTCATTTCATAATAATAAATAATAAAAGAAAATTCCCATAAATATTTCAGTTTTTAATTGAATAGTTTGTAGGAAAATGTTTCTTTTATTATTTTGTGAATTTCTGTAATTGAAGTTTGTTATTTTCTCTTACAAAATTGATTATGTTTTCTAGAGTTATAAAACAATAAAATATGAGGAGTCACATATTTCTTAAAACTTATTAGCATTATACCTTAAATTTTTAAGGTAAGTGTGAAAAACAAACACTTTTAGTAATCTGCTACCAATGAAGAAATGAGTTAATTCAGTATGTTTTTTCAATGTTATGTTTTTTTAGAATCTGGATTTCTGAAACAAGAGTTTTTGTTATGATACTAGAAAATCAAATAGAGAAAAGACTAAATGAGTGGTCTGGATATTTGATTATTTGGAAGCTGTTATAATGACATTTGATATTTTTGGTCATCATAGGCTAATTATAGGACAACTCAAAATAATTCCAAGTTTTGTCTTTTCCTCAGATGCCCAAATCTAATTCTCCTATTGAGTAATTGTACCTTGTGGACTATGTGAAGAAGAGCATGTGGTATAAAATTCTTGCCCAATTTATTAACATCCTGTCCTTTTTCTAGGAAATTTCCTGAGGATTTCAGAAACCATCTAAAAGTTCTCTATTCTTCCCCTTAATATTTAAAATCTGTGCCATGCTCAATTCTGGAAGAATTTATTTCAAGGATAAATCTTTTGTTATTCAAGGGGCTCATTTGTCTTTTGAAACAGTCCTAATTTAAAATATAAGCAACTTGCTTGCCCTTATTCCTTAGAAAGAGTAGCGGGTTTCATGGATCTGTTTGATGAATCTCTGCCTATAAAGAGGCCGTTTTGCTGAGGTTATAAAATGGAAGCAGGAACCCATCAGGTAGTGAATGTGGATTTTTTTGTCATAGTTGACATTCAACATTATTCTGCTTCAGCTCTTCAGGAGTATAACGCATTGGTTAGGCATCTACAATCTATAACATGATCCCCCTGATAAGTCCAGTGCCCATCTGACACTTTACATGATCTTTACAACATTGTTGATTATATTCCCCTTACTGTATTAACTATCAATTTGTATTTCTTAATGCCTTCACCTTTTTCACCTTGCCCCCAACCCCATTCCTATCTATCTCTCTTATAGATGTAGTATCCATCTGGTACCATACCTAGTTATTACAATATTATGGACTTTATTCCTTATGCTATACCCTACACCCCATGACTGCTGTATAACAACCAATTTGTTCTTTTTAGTCCCTTTCCTTTTCACCCATCCTCAACCCCTTTCCCATCTTAAAGAAGTTCCTCTTAAGATTCCTTGTAATACTGGTTTGGTGGTGATGAACTCCTCCAGCATTTTCTTGTCTGGGAAGCTCCTTATCTGTCCTTCAATTCTAAATGACAGCCTTGCTGGGTAGAGCAATCTTGGTTGTATGTCATTGCTTTTCATCACTTGGAATATTTCCTGCCACTCCCTTCCTGCCTGCAAAGTTTCTGTTGAGAAAGCAGCTGACAGTCTTATGGGGGCTCTCTTGTAGGTAACAAACTGCTTTTCTTTTGTTGCTTTTGAGACTCTCTCTTTGTATGTAACCTTTGGAATTTTAATTATGCTGTGTCTTGGTGCTGGCCTCTTTGGGTTTATTTTGTGTGGGACTCTCCATGCTTTCTGGGCTTGTATGTCCATTTCCTTCACCAGGTTAGGGAAGTTTTCTGTCATTATTTCTTCAAATAGGTTTTCAATTCCTTGCTCTCTCTCTTCTCCTTCTGGTCCCCATATAATGCAAATGTTGAAATGCCTGATATAGTCCCAGAGGCTCCTTAAAGTCTCTTCAATTTTTTTGGATCATTTTTTCTTCTTGCTGCTCTGATTGGGTGTTTTCTGCTACCTTATCTTCTACATCACTGGATCCTCTGCTTCATCTAATCTACCGGTGCTTGCCTGTGATATATTCTTTGTTTCCATTATTGTATCCTTTATTTCTGACTGGTTCTTTTTTATGGTTTCCGTCTCCATTTTTGTCCTTCCTGTCTCCCTGTTGAAGTTCTCACTGAGATCACTGAGTGTTCTTATAACCAGTGTTTGGAACTCTGCATCTGATAGATTGCTTATCTCCATTTTGCTTGGTTCTTTTTCGGGAGTTTTGTTCTGTTCTTTTATTTGGGACAGATATGTGTCCCCATTTTGGCTGCCTCCCTGTGTTTGTTTCTATGTATTAGGTAGGGTTGCTATGTCTTCTTGTCTTAGTAGAGTGACCTTATGTAGTAGGTGTGCTGTGGGGTTCAGTGGCACTATCTTTCTAGTCACCTGAGCCACGTCCTCCAGGTGTGTCCCTTGTGTGTGTTGTGTGTGCCTTCCTCTTGTAGTTGATCCTTGGTTGATAATTGCACATCAATGTGAGGAACCTTTGAGCTCACTGATTATGATGACTGGCCTTGACTACAGTGCAAGAGTTGTCTGACTACAGTACAGAGCAGGATCTGCCTCAGCGGGGCTCTGGTGCCTGCCCAGTCCACCCCTTTGGTGTGAAGTACTTGGAGGTGGCTGAGTGATGCTTCAGCTCATTTTGAAGCTGGCCACTGGGGGCGCCTGCCCCAGGACCACCTTGGAGGGGATCCACTGTAGGTCTACTTCAGCTACAGCCCATACCCCACCCGGGGCCACCCAACCAGTGGGAGCCAGAAAGAAATCCACAGATGGCTGTCACCAATGCTGTGCTTGAAAGCACCTTGAGAGGCCAAGGTGTGACTCAAGACTGGCTGCTGCTAGTGCTGGCTTAGGGCTGCTCTGCCAGAGGTACAGGACACTCTCAAGCCAGTTGCTGCTTGTCTGGGTTCCGTGATCCTTTGAGAGACCCTAGGAAAGTCTGCAGTTTGAGCCAAGGCAGGCGGTCTGCATGAAAAAGCCCTGCATGAAAAAGCCCTGGAAGTAGCCTAGGTGTGCCCGAAAAGAGGGCAGCGCCAGGTCCCAAACTGACAGGGCGTAGCTAACTAGCAGCAGAGACTCAGAAATGGTGGCTGCCTTTGTTCACATGCCAAGGGGGGTGGGAGGGGACTCAACGAAGAAACAATGGCCTCCAACAGTTCCCCTGTCCAGGAGAAAGCCACCACTCCAGCCCCTGTCCCAAGCCAGACAATTCAATTCCCCACCATTGTTCCCTGCCACCTTTCCAGCTGCTAACCCAGTGCTGAAGCTCAGAGCGAATGATTCTGTTGGTGGGTATGTCTGCATGCAGTTCCTTTAAGAGGAGCGCCTGTGAGTGCAGCTGCATTGAATCTCACTCAGTCACAATCTCCAATGGTTTTCACAACCAAAAATAACATGGACTTCTTTCCCCGACACTGGAACCCTGGGCTGGGATCTCTGGTTCCTCTAGGGACCGCACAGCCAAAATAGCCCTCCCGATCTTTAATGGTCACATTCGGGTGTGGAACTAGCGCATTTCATGTTTCTGACCTTCCTACCAGTCTGGAGGTGGCTTCTTCTGCAAGTCCTTAGTTGAAAGAGTTCAGTTCAGCTTGATTTTAGGCAATTCTCAATAATGGTTGTTTTGTAGATTTGTTGTAATTCTGATGTGGTTGTGAGAGAAAGTAAACACAGTGTTTATTTACTGCACCATCTTGGTTATCTGTATATGCATTTTCTATGTGTATGAAAAGAATGTGCTCTACATCTGATCAGGGCAATGTGTTATATACATTAATTGATCAAGAATGCAAATTATGCTTTTGAGAATTTCTTTATATTTACAGATTTATTTTGGCTTCTTGTTTTATAAATTAATGAGAGGAGTATTCAAATCTGACACTATAACTGAGGATTTATTTGTTTATTCATAGATTTGTCAGTGATTACTTCTTGTACTTGAGTTTCCCTTCTCAGGAGCATACAAATTTATATAGAGATTTAAAATCGTGATATATTTTTGATTTATTTGATTATGTTATTATTATGGAGTTATCATTTTTATTTGAATTAGTGTTTTTTCCCCATTAACAGTAATTTTGTTTAATATCAACATAATTACATGGGCATTTTTTTGTATGTGTGAAAATATGGCTGCTGATTATATATGTATACTTTTTCCATTGTTTATTTTCAAGCTTCCTATATTTTTATGTTTTAGCAATGTTTCTGGCAAATAGCATAGAGGGTTTAAAAATTATAATTAAAATTTTTTTTAAATTTTCAATTACAGTTGACATTCAATATTATATTTGTTTCAAGTGTACAGCACAGTGGTTAGACATTTATATAACTTATGGAGTGATCCCGCCCCCGATAAATCTAGTCCTCACGTGGCACCATAATTATTACAATATTATTGACTATATTCCCTGGGCTGTACTTTGGATCCCTGTGGCTATTTTGTAATTGACACTTTGTATTTCTTAATCATTTCACCTTTAAAAATTATTTTTTAATCCAGTCCAATCATGTTGAATTAACTGGAATATTTACATTTCTTGTCATGAGTAATCAACATGAATTCGTATCTAAAATTTTTACTTTCTGCTTTTTAATTGTCCTGCAATTATCCTCCCCCACACTTCTCTCTCTCTCTCTCTCTCTCATCCACTTTTATTGTTTCTGCACTCATTCCATTTATTCCTTTCACTAGTTTGGGAGATTTATATGGTATTCCATTTTTTTAGTAAGTTCCCAGGTAATAGCAACATGAATACTTGCCAAAATCTAGAGTTAATCAATGTCAACCCTCTTCTTGAATAATACAATAACAGTAATTTCATTCATCCATTTCCATCTTATCATATATTTTAATTCTATCATATTAAAAATGTATATGGTATAGCTATTATTGGTTTTTAAAACTTTTTCAAATTATGTGTTTTCAATTTACCCACGAGGTTTTCATTTTCTCACTCAGACCTTTCTTCTTCTGTTTAAAAAACATTCTGTATATTTTTCTTTAATAAAAGTCAGTTGTAAGAGCTTTGAAGTTTTGGTTTGCTTGTTTGGGCCATCTGCTATGCCCTTGCAACAATTTGATTGGAATTATAAGAATTCTTTATTGATTTTTAAAAATTTTATATGCATTATTTCTAGAAGTACACCTGATTTTTAAATTTCATTTAAGTCTGCTTGAACTTTCTCTGTAGTTTCTTATTTCTTTTATGGATTTTTCATATTTGATTCTTTTTCTTCAAGTATATTAAGTATATTCTTTCTATTTTCTACTCTAATAATTTCATTATTTGAAGGTTTTGTGAGCCTGATTTGCCCTTGTTTATTTTTGCTTATTTTTGTTTATGGTTGTAATATTGGTTGTGTGTTTATTTTGACTATGATATGTTCATTTTCCTTGGAATTCTATCTGTTGAAATAGTTCAAGGCCTGAAATCGACAACAGTTTAGATTAGAGAAAATCTGAATTTGCTTCTGCATATTCTTGGCCTGAGATTTTCCTGGACTTCCCATTTCTTATGAAATTGGGCTGCAAAACCATTTGAAAGTCAGCTACGGCTTTAAATTTTTAATGATTATTATTTTCTCCCCACTGGTAAGTACGACAATCTAAGACAGCTGATATGTCTTCGTTTCTTGGTTTGTTTATTTATCTATTCCTATAGTTTATAATTTACTATTACATTAGTTATGTAGCCTTTTGGGACTTGTATAATAAAGAAATTGGTCTTACCCAATAAAGGTCTATCCTTTGCCCAAGACTTTTTAGGGCAAGGACTAGCTAGCTATGCCAATTTTAGTGATGGGGAGGCCACACCCAGTAGTCCTAGGATGTGGGCTGGCCATACCAGAAAGACCAATAATGTTACTTCAGTCTGGGGCTTTGGGTCATGTGGTATCAGTCGATATGGAGGCTCACATCCACCATGTTGGCAGTCAGTCCATCAATCATGCCTATGCAATGGAGCCCCAATTAAAATTCCGAATATGGAAACTCAGGTGAACTTCCCTGGTGAGTAGTACACCATGTGTATTATCATAGATTGTTGCTGGGAAGGTAATATGTGCTAACTCCATGGGGTGAGGATGTAAGAAACTCTATGTTTGGAACCCTTTTGGACCTCACCCTATGAACTTGTTCCTTTAGTGGTTTTAATCTGTATCCTTTTCCTGTAGTAAACTGTGTGTGTATCACAGCTTTCAGTGAGTTTTGTGAGTTTTAATGGAAGATCGAAACTGAAGGCGGTTTTGGAACCCCAGCAAATTGCACTTGCGCTCAGAAGTGAGAATCATCTGCTGCAGGACTTGCCCTGGGGCTTTACAGTTTGGTTTTTCTGGATAAGGCCCTGGATTTATTACAGAGTCATTAATTTGCTATAATTCCCACCTTGGCCATGCCTTGGGTTTAGACCCTTTTTACCTTCCCACAATAGGTTTTGTGTACCAGTGGCTTCCTCCATTTAACAAATACATTAAAGATTACAGGCTGCTGTAGTCCTCTGCTTCTTTCTCATTCTTGTCTTTACTTCTTTGCTTCCTGAAAATGTATTACTTTCTTTCTTTTTTTTTTAAATTAAAGTTTATTGGGGTGACAATTGTTAGTAAAGTTACACAGGTTTCAGGTGTATTACTTTCTTGCTCGCTCAACAATGCTTGTTAGAAGTTTCTTTGTGCATTGTTTTGTTCATTTGTTTTATTTTGGTTTGTTTTGACATGTTTTTCTAGTGGAAGAGTCAGTCCAATTATCCAGCCAACCATATTACTAGAAACAGATGCTTATTTCATTTGAAATGTTAAGTTTAAAGAAGTTTTGGATAAGCAGAAGCTAATGATCAGCAAGTAGCTGAAAATGTGAAATAATGCAATGTACAACTAGAGCTGAAGAGGGAGTTTAAAAATGGAGATATAGAATACAAGTGTTTTTTACTAGTGTGTAGATGGTTTTGAAGCCATAGGAGAAAACAGAAATATTAAGTGCAAGAAAATGAGTATTTAGGAAAACCTCAAGGACGGGAGAACCGATAACTAGGATGCAGAATATGAAAGTCAGAGAGTTTAGAGGAAGACAAGAAACGAAGCATAACAAGTAACCCAAGAAAACACAATTCACAGAACTGATAAAATTAACTCGAATAGTATTCCTAGCTATTCTACACTTATAGTGATTTCAGTTCCATATAACCAAATTATTTCTAAAGATATATTAAATGTATCCTATATCCAGATATAACAATAGTTAAAATGGTGCAATATTTGGATCATATTTCCACAAACATCTGAACCTAGTAGTAAACTATTGGGGTTGGCATTATACAAGGTTTAATCTATAATTGTGAAACTGTAATTTATAACATGTACTTAATGACTTCACAGAGATATCTTACAGTATGTTGCTGAACTGCATTCTCTTGTATTAATAGAGCATCAGATAAGAAACTGGGCTTGATTTCCTGAATATCATCTCTAAGCTTGAAATTTTACTGTTTGTATAGGAACATCTTAATAGAATTTATGGAATTTAATAACATACATTAAAATATTTGATAAAAACTGAAGTAAGCCACATAAATCCTGTATGGAATTTTATCCAACAACAAAATAAGAATGGCAATCCTTTTTATCTTCTTGAATTGCTGTAGAATCTGATCCCACTGTACTGAGCTCTAGTTCCTCCAGAAAAGATGGTTAAATCAGCTTTAAAACACTGCAAGTAGTATAGGCAAATCAGCCTCTCAATGTAATAGTTGTATAAACCATGACAATGTGCAATAACAACAGCAAAATACAGGAGTGGAGAATATAAGGCACAGGAATTGAGACATAAAAGCAACCATAGCTCCCGAGCAGACATAAAAAGCAACCATCAATACGATAGGTAAAGGCATTTTAAACAAGGTCTTCCTTTTTATAAACAATTAAACACTGATGAATTCTAATTCAGATCCAAGCCAAGTCTATTTTTTGGCTTGATTTTTTTTTATTATACTAAAAGATAGTTTTTAATAGGTCAGTATATATTTACCTGCTTTCTTTGGTCTTGGGTGTCATGTAGGACATAAGACCTTGTGCTTTTTGTTATTTTGTGTTGGTTTTTGCTTTTCCTGGTAAAATCTGGGCTGCTTTGTGCTCATGAACGCTGATGACAAAACATTTAGGTCAATGTGCTGATACTGACCTCTAACTTATGCATTTTTGTGTGTGACTCCATAACTTTCAGTTATACTGACTGTACAATTTGGACTTACTTTTTCCTAATTGATTTGAGGATAAAGTTAATTTCATGAAATTTCTCATTGAAATATTGCCATCCTAAACTAGATGCGTTTTACTGATCCCAATTTGTCATTTAACACATTCTTTGTGCTTTAAATGAGGTACACTTGCTTTATTTTTCCTCCCATAACTGGCTATGATATAAAGTACACTCTACTTTGGAGAGAATGATTGAAGCTAGCTTCACATATAAAGCACTTTGGCTGAAAGGTGCTGTATTCCTGAAATAAGCTTTTATTATTTATTGACTCACTACCCTATAATAATTTTTCTGAAGCACTTTTGATCTGTTTAATAAATATTGTTTTCTTTTTAAAGTATTTAGCATGCTGAAAAACTTTCCACTTAAAAAAATTATCATAATGGCCTTTCAAAGAGGTTTTTGTTTGAATAACCAATGATGAAACCTGCTCTCTGGACTCAGGCAAGTATCTGGGAATAAGTCATGGCTTGTTTGTGAGTGAGCATTGTCAAATTGGTTAAAATAGCCCAAGTAATTGATCTACACTAAAGGAAATGAGTGGTGTTAAATTTGGGAGAGGAAAGGCAAGAGCATTTACAGTCTGAAATTTAATCTTTGCTTTAACATGTTAAGGTAAGGATGGCAAAGCAGTTTTTATATTATCACCAGGAAGAGAAGGTTAATTTTTAAATTTTGTTAATGATAGCTAGGTACATAAAATTCAATAAATCTCTGCTGAGTGCATTAACCTATGAATACTTTAATCTTTGTTGTCTTAAGCCTGTCCTGGGGTTGGTATCGAATTATTTATTGATAAAAAAAAATGCATAGAATAGTACTTTGCGCATAATACATAGTATTAAATATCCGTTTCATGATTTAACAAATTGGAAAAAAAATACTCTACCCCACAGTGTCCACTCATTTCTTGAACTACCTGGACCCTGTATGAGACCTTGATGCCCCTGTTCTGTCTTTCAATCCTTTTCCAGTCTTGTAGTCCTGGTGACGGGAGAACACATGTCCTTGAAGAAGATGGATATTTTAGGAAGAGTTCACACTCAGCAAATCCATTTGTTCCTGCCATTCAGTTACTTTTTTCTTGTTAAGTTTTACATCTATTAATTCAAATGTCAACGTCTTTCAGCCAACTTCCCTGAATACTTTATATAAAGTAGCCATGAGAGCCCAGCACTTTATTATACACTTTTTGTTATTTCCCGGGGCTTAGTGTCATCTAATATTGTCATGTTCATTGATTTCTTTACTCTTGTATTTTCTTTCTCCCCATGTAGAGTGTAAGTTTGCTTATGTGCAATCACCCATAAGGTAGAAGAAAGTATATCTCTCCAAAGAAGGCATCTATTGGTATTCCATTTTCTTCCATATAATTTGTAACTCTTCTAATGAGTTTCTGACAACAAAGGGAATGACATTTATTCACTTTTATGTATAAATATTCTTCATCTTAATTCCAGCAATTTTCTGTAAGGAGATACTACTTCTGGACTGTATTTAAATGGTGTATTTTGGAATATCTAAAATTTCTCCAGTTAGAGAAGAAGGGGGAACTACCACTGCCTCATCCGGAGTGGGTAGATAGTGGACAGTTTGAATATTGAAAATATTTGGGGATGGAAGAGAATTGGTTCATTAGTGGGGCTGTAGCAAGGAGTTTGTAAAAGGGGGAAATTATTTTGATAACACTAAATTGCAGCTTAGAAATCTGGAAGCAGACTACTCAATATAAAGTGAAGCTAAATAGTAAGGATGAAATATAATTGGACATGTAATAAGTTTGTTAAAATGATAAAAATTGAAGTGCTTAAAAAAATACGATTCCATTTCCAAGAAGACTTACCAACATGAATTATCACCAAGAATTACTTATTGATTTAATTCTTCCATTAACAATTTAATTCACATAAATTTCTAAATAGTTTGTAAGAAATATTTAGCAGATTTATACTACTGCAATGAAATATTTTAAAATGGTTGATTTTGAGTTAAATGATCCTTGGCTTTGATAGGCCAGTATTCAAAACGTTATTACTCATACCTTTCCTAATAATGCATGGGTTTAGAAAAGACAAAATGATTGGACAGGAGTTTACTGACATTTTAAAAAGTCATTAAAATTATTGCCTGGTAATAATAAACCTTTCTTTTATGTTTACTATGGCACGTGAGATGAACTGCCTACACTGGTTTTGGGTTGTTTGTGATGTAGGGTGAATGAGATGAATATGTTTTAAAATGACAAGTCATAAGTCATAAAAATCCTCTTGAGTTTAACAAATAGATTTTTTTTTTGTTAATAAACTCATGTAATTGTGTTTAAAAGGTTAATGGGGGAAATAATTATACTCGAGAGAGAGAATTGTTATGCTCCTAGAATCCTTTCCTTGGGTTAATACAGAGTGACCTTTTACTCAGGTTCCACCAAGATTATTAAAAATGGGCCAGTCATGGAGGGTGATTATCTTTTGAATTAACCACTGATTATCAGTTAGTTACAGAGAATGTCAGTTTCAGGAAAATGGATGGTAATTTGTTTTAATGTCTCCAGCATTTACAGAAATGTCCAGAGGCTGTTAATCTCTGCAGTGTAGAATAGCTTACATACTCAACTAATTCCTCATGAGATTGGACTCATTTGGAAATAAGGTCACTTTTGAAATGTCATCTCTGAACAAGTAGCTTATGGTGGACTTTTACAATTATAATTACTGCACTTTTTGCCATTTTAGTCACATGGGAAGAAATAAAATTGAAATAGTAAAAATCACAGTATTCTTGATGATAGAAATAGGAATAGCGTAGAGTAGTATGACGACAGTTACAGTAGTAGGCAATAGTTACATAAATAGTAAAGCAGTATAATATTAATTCGACTATGTTTACTGCCTTCTGTTGGCCAGGTCTTTCATACACAATCTCTAGTTCTCACAATAATTTTGCAAGATAAGTAAGATTATTCAAATTATTGGACTATAAATTCCAAGCTCAGGGAGATTTAATCTTGTGTTTTGTCCCACACTTGTATGTGGCATAGCCAGAATTTTGACCCAGGTTTCTCTCTACTCTAAATATTGTACTTTTCAAGATTAAAGTATATTTCGTGGCTATTAGCCTTAGTTTCTTCACCTGCAAAATGTCAATATTAATATACTTCCTAGTATTACTGTGCAAAAGGTCCGGCTGGTGCGCTACAGGAAAGCCAAAACTCAGAGGCGAGGTTGTTGGAAAGAAAAACAGGTTTATTCCAAATGCCAGCATAAAGGGAAGACAGTCACAATGACTGTCTTTTAATACCCCCCAAATGTTTTATAGGCAGGAAAGGAAAGGCAGAACAAAAGAAAGGTGAGTTTGACAGGGCAATTCTTGAAAAACAGGAGCTTCCCAGAGGCTGGTAGGAAGGTAAAAAGGCAAAACAAAGGAAAAGAGAAGTTGGTCAGGCATCCTCAAGATAAAAGCACTTCCCACAGGCTGGTCTGCCCTGGGAGTAGATCCCATACAGATGCAAAAACCTCTCCCAAGTCACCAGACCAGGCATGCACGGAGGCCAGAAGTAAACAGAACCATTGAAATTGGTATGCATCGTAAATGTATAGTAAACAGAGTTATTAAGGTTTGGCAGGAGGGAAGAGAAGCAAAGAAAAAAAAAACTTCCAAGAAAGTCCCAAGCCTAACTACACAGTCAAATCAAATTACACCAGAGGTTTAAATCTTAAAATAGAAGATGTCGTGTCATAGATACACTAGGATATGTATTTATAATAATGAGATAAGACAAATACATATATAGTACCGAGCACAATGTCTTCCTATAGAAAGTGCTGAATATTTGTTATATTTATTATGATAATTGTGAAAATTTTTAATATTCTATTTCAAAGCATGTCAGCTACTCAGGTTTCAAATCTCTATTTAATATTTGTGCTGCTTATTTTGAGGGTTAGCTTACTGGTTTATTTGAAAATTAAAATTTGCCTAAATAGAGAGAAAGATTATTAGTATATTAGTGCTATATATTTTTGTTTCCTGAGAAGTTTATATTTTCATGGAATATATTGAATGTTAGTATATTTTATTGGTTTTCCATTAAATATGGTTTATAGAGATTATTATGTTGCCATAAGAACACATGACATTCAGCCACGGAAAAGAACAAACAATTCCGGTAGAAGAGAAAAGAGAAATTACAAAGAGATGATCCTCATCATTCCGAATTATTATTTTATGTTCCCAGTAACTTTTGGTTGCTACTACACTGAATTTATCAAAATAACACTTGTTATGCTCATAGGGTGCTGGATGGTGAGCTTCTCTCTATACAACAACAGACTACAGACAAATTGAAATAGAACTTATTACTTTCAAGTCTTAGAGGAAGTACCAGGCATGACTTGAGGGGCTATATGGGGAAATAAAGGCACAGCGCGCACACACACACACACACACACACACACACACACACACACACACGGCAAGAGCGAGAGAACCTGGAGTACCATGTTTTTGTTAAGGTGGAGGAGTGCTTTGGAGTTCCCAGGCTAAGGTCGACTGGTGAACTGAAACCAAAAGAGTGGGGTTTTGGTAGGATCCATGCTGGTCTTATCTAAGAGCAGCATAAGGTGAAGCCCGAGGGAGGCAGTGGAGGCTGTTGACCACAAAAACTGTTGGGGAAGTCATATCAGGAGCTTACGTTTGCTTGTGACTCTACAGATTGCTGCGTAGCCACGCACTTGCAGGAGGTACTAGTGTCAAATTCACCTCACTGCAGGCTAAACAAAACGGATGATGAGGCAGCAATACCATGGAAGAGCTTAGCTAAATTCTCCACCCTCATACATTCCTTATTCTTTTCTACAGGTGCATTTGTTAGTTTACATAATGGATCTGTGCTTATATAAAATAAATTAGAGTTTATAAAATAGACAAATGAGTGGATGGCTTTGAAGTATTCAATAAGATTCTTTAATTTATAAAGATTTATTTAAGTTCTTGTGGAAACAGTAAGCACCACAAGTTCATTTAAATGATAATTCAGCTTATAACAATTTAATTAACACCAAAGCATCAATCAAAATGAGGCACAACTATGTAAGCAAAATAGAAAAAAATGAAAGTAAAATTGTTTAATGGATTGTCTAGAAAAGTCCAGGGAGTCATATGTAATGCAAATAATACTTAACTGGACTCCAGTTACTTGTAACATCAACTCTGTTACTAGTTAACTGCTTCTAACTAGGAGAATCATAACTTCAGCTCCTTATCTGAACCGTGAAGTAGCTGGGTTAAACGTGTGTTTATCAAACTGTTAAGCCATAACATACTTTTCAGAATTATTCAGACACCTGCCACGAGTGCTGAGTAAAGTGAGATTTTTTTATTTCCAACCATTCCTGTTGAATTCATACAACACAAATCTACTCTCATCTGACCTGTTAAGGATGCCGGAACATTTTTCTTCATCTAAGTAAAGACTTACACTACTAGTAGTATTTGAAAAACAACTTGATTTCTAAGCTTATTTCTAACATTGAGGTTCTATTTTTCCATTATATCAAATGACGGGATTGACCTTAAAGTGTATATTAACTTTGAGAACGTGCTTTTGGCTTTCAGAAAATGATTTATTAGAAAATAAAACTTTATGCAACTGTTTTGCAAAATATTTGTGAACATTTGAGGATTTTAGGGCCAGAAAAAGTAGTGCCTACTTACAATTTTTCCTTTGTACATGAGATCTGTTTTTTGATATTTCGAAAAATAGCCCGTGTGTTTCAAGAGCTTCAGGCTGAAATATTTACCCATAAGAAGGTGCTATATTTGGCATTTGCTTCAAAATAATTAGGGATGTGGCTAAATTCATTGGGTACTGATAAAACCAGATCACTCAGGAGTTGATAATTGTTGACACCGGATAATGGGTAACTGGAGTTTCACTATGATATCATTGCAACATTTGCATATGTGTGATATTCTCTATAGGAATTCTTTTTTTAAGATTCTATTTTTGAGAAGAGTTTAATTCATTTAATATAAGAGTTTTGATACCATACCCAGGAGCAATTATTGGTCCACTTAGGCTTCCCTGAGCAGAACTTTCCATGTGATTGTACTATGTCTTAGGTAGTATTTTTTGTTCAGCCAAGTTACATTGCACCTTTTACCTTCACTGTTAATTCTCAAATATATACATAAAGAGATTTTACATGACTGTCATTAAAATGCTTTGTTGCTATCACCTCTGCTCATTCCTCACCCAGACACATACTCTTTTAAGTTAGTGTAAAAATTGACAATTATTTTATCAGTTTAGTTATAGACATCTATATATATTTTAAAAATGGTTTTAATAGTGTAAAATGACTCCTTGTAGACCATTAGACTCTGCTATGTTATATTCAGACACTTAGAATTACTGTATAGCACACTTCCTACTTCTACTGAAAACATGAATTTTAGTTTCATTATAGTTCTGGCTTAGAATGTGATGTTCCCACTGGTACAGTTACTAAATCAGTCTTCTGTCAGTTCAGAAATCTGGGAAATTGAAACCATTTTGCCTTTACTTTTAAACATTGCTTCATTTCTTTTTCATTTTGAAACTGCTCTATTGTGGGTCACTGTCTAATAGAGAACCAGATAGTGCTATTGAAAAGCTTCAGTATATCCTAAAATCAAATCCTAATGAAAAGAACTTCAGGAAAATTTACACTAGTGAAAGTCATGTTTTAAAAACTTGATGTTGTTATATTTACCTCAGAGATATTTATAAATCATCTTCATTATTTTAAAAGTAATTAAGGGGAATCATCTTCACTGAATGCATCTTCCCTGTAAACTGAAGCTAGCATGCAAGGATATATCCTATTCATCATAAGAGTGATGCATTTAAGTCATTAATTGTAAACTATTTTTGACATTCATGCTATATAGTTTTTAGATTGAAATATTCATTAATATAGAATTTATAATATTTTAATATACCTGCTTTGAGTTTGGGAAATACTATACTTGGAAAATTAGACACAGAAGCCAACACCCGTTTCATACACCATGGTTACATTGATGTGTCTACCCAGCTCACATCTACGGCCTTGTGGTCCCCTCATGGCCAGGTAACAAAAGACAAAAAGTGCTGAATTTGGTTCATGGACGGGTCAGATTGGTGTGTAAATTTAAGCCACAATTGCTTGAATGGACTGCTGCTGCACTACAGTTCTTCTTATGGTTGACCTTGAAAGAAAGTGATGAGGGAAAATTCCCCCAGTGGATAGAGATTGTAGGGGTGCTCTTTGTCATCCAACTTGTATGAAAATAAAAGTGGCCTGAGGTTAGAATTCATAATACTTCATGGGTCTTGGCAAATAGCTTGATTGGCTGTTCCTGGGCCTGGAAGGAGAAAGATTAAAAAATTAGAGCCAAGAACTTCTGGGTAGTAGGTTTGTGGATGGACCAATGGTCCTGGGCACTAAAAGCCAAGCTCATGTATCACATGCTACTACCTACTAGATTCCATTCTCTATGGAAAAATAACTCAACAATCAAATAGAATGACTTGGCTAGCAGACCTCAGTCTGCTTCTGCCATTAGTCACTCATGTTCTGTCAAAATGTGCTCATGAACAGAATAGCCATATAGTCGCAGGCAATGGCTCTACCATGATGGGATCCCATTCAGCAAGGCTGGTTAAACTATTCAGTCCTGGAGGTGGCAGCACTGAGGCAGCGGCACCCACCCTCCAGCTCTCAGCTCCTCCTCTCTGCTCTGCGCCAGCTGCGCCACCATGAAGGAACAAGCCTTCTCTTTTGCCAAGGACTTCCTGGTGCCATCTCCAAGACGGCGGTGGCCCAGATCAAGTGTTTCAAGCTGCTGTTGGAGGTGCAACATGACAGTAAGCAGATCGCAGCCCACAAGCAGTACGAGGACATCGTGGACTGCGTCGTGCGCACTTCCAAGGAGCAGGGCATGCTCTCCTTCTGGAGGGGCAACCCGGTCAACGTCCTCTGCTACTTCCCTGCACAAGCCCTCAAGTTCACCTTCAAGGATAAGTACAAGCAGGCCTTCCTAGGGGCCGTGAACCAGCACACACAGTTCTGGAAGTATTTTCCTGGAACCCTAGCCTCTGGCGTGGTGGCCAGGGCCACCTCCCTCTGCTTTGTCTACCCTCTGGAATTCATTAGAACCCGTCTGGTGGCCGACGTGGGGAAATCTAGCGCCGAGCGGGTGTTCAAAGGCCTGGGAGACTGGTGAAAATCACCAAATATGATGGCATCTAGGGCCTGCACCAGGGCCTCGGCGTCTCCGAGCAGAGTATCCTCTCCTACAGGGCTTTCGCCTTCGGCGTGGACAGCAGGCCAGAGGCATGCTCCCCAACCAAGTCATGGTGAGAGGGGTCATTGCCCCACTGTGACAGCCGTGGACAGCACGGTCTCCTACCCCTTCGGCACCGTGAAGCGGCACGTGATGATGCAGTTGGGGTGCAAAGGAGCCGACATCATGTACCGTGGGACTGATGGTGGAAGATCTTCACCAATGAGAGGCTCGAGGCCTTCTTCAGGGGCGCCTGCTCCAACGTCCTCAGGGGTATGGCCAGTGCCTTCGTGCTGGTCCTTTACGTTGAGCTGAAGAAAGTTATCTAGGTTCAGCCTCTTTCTTAGCAGCTTAGACACTGGGATCAGGAGAGTGGTGTAGACTACTTCACTGTTACGGACCTTCCAGAAATTCCGACATCTTTGCCTGGCCTGATCATGTGTAGAAGGCTGGGGAGAGCTGTAGAACGGGGTTCGTTGTGATCACGACCACTGGCACTCTGGTACCATGAACCAATACCACAGGGAGGGGAATCCTGGCATCTTCATGGGTCCACATGCAGGGCAGCCCTGCTACCCTGGTGCTTGTAGGACCGAGCTGTGTTTAAGTATTTATTTAAAGAAAACCATGCCTCCCATTTGTGCTTAAGCACTATCCTCTTTTGCACAGCAGATTACTTGCTATTCCATTCTATGTTAAGCATTCTGCTGCAAAGCGTAAGAACAGGACAGAGGGGGAAAAAACTGGTTAAACTACTTCTGCTACCAAATATTGAACATGACAGCAGGAGACCAAAGCTGAGACCATCATTCAGCACCATTTTCCCAAGGAATCTCAGGAACCACTTTGTGGCTAATTGACCACTTTCACTCTGAAAGAGAACATTTCAGCTTGATTTGAATCAACACATAGTACCATTATAGACTTGTCTTTCCTTCCCACAGGGCCTCAGCCAGACCACTATTCCTGGGCTTATAGAGTACTTGATTCACCAGTATGGGATCTTGTGTAACATCACATCAAAAAAGGGCCCCCTTCGTGCTCGCTTCGGCAGCACATATACTAAAAAAGGGCCCCCTTTACAGCAAAGGACAAGCCAACTGTGAGCATATAACCATTGGCTACACTCATCCTATCACATATTACACCTTCAGTAAGCTTTTGGAGAGGCTGAGTGATGGAATACTCTTAAAAGGCACAGATGAGTTCCTTGCTCACAAATGATACCCTGAAAGGATGTAGTGACATCTTCCAGGATACATACTAAATTAATGATTATACACCACAAATTAATATTGAGTCCTGTAGATATTGAAAAGACGGGTACAGGAAACAAGGGATAGAAGCTGGGGTAGTCCCACTTAGCATTACTTGCGGTGACTCATGTTGAGCACACATGTGCTTTCCATCACTGCAGCTCTAGGTTCTAATGTGTATACTCATACAGGTTTCTAGGGAGATAATCTCTCTACCAGAGGACACAGAAAGAATCTCGTTAAACTTTAAGCTGTAGTTGCCACCAGCTCACCAAGGAATTAGTAGGCAAGGAATGGAGTCATTCTGACCAGGGTAAATAACTCTGGCCATCAGGAGACAGTAAGGCTGCTATTATAAAATGGGACCAAGAAGAAGTGTTTGTGGGATGCAGGCCATCTGCTGGGGCATCACTTGGTGGTGTCCTGGCTAATGTAGACAATCATCAGCAAGTGCAGCAGTCACAGCCTCAGAAGGACATGGCTGCAGGTCTCAGACCCCTCAGGGATGAGGGTATGAATTATCCACCAGGTAATCAACCTAGACCAGCAGAGGTACTGCCTGTAGCAGAGAAATGAGCAGACGAGAAGAGCTAGGATGAGTATGTGCAGGAGGTGTTGTGCAGTCCACGCTGGAGTGTCTGACTCAGATGCTCTTTCAGGAATTGAGGCACTCATTTCCATAATGTCTAGGGTATTGGCAGTAGATGGATCACAACTAAAACTTTCCCACAACATTGGCCTCGAACAAAGGGTAAGAAAATAAGAGTTGACCTCCTTGCTTCAATTCAGGACATCTCTGTGGGCCAGCTTCAGAGAAACCGATGGGTTCAGCTGAGGCCTTTTTTGTAACTGCAGCACAGTTCAACTTCTCTCTTTGCTCAGTTCTCTTTCCCTCACTTCCTTCTGGGTGTCTTTTTCCAGGAGTATTCTTCAATAAAATACTTGTATGAAAATCTGCAGCTTGGAGTCAGTTTCCTGGGAACCAGGACTACTATATGAGATATTAATTATAAATTAGTTTTGATTTATTCCTTTAAAACAACTTAAATAAGATTATTACTCAATTACTAGTTTTATTTTACACAAGGGGCTTCATAATATATACAAAGATATTATGATATTATTTCCCAACTTGTTAAACATTGACCTTTGAATGCATGTATATATATTAGAATCTGTCTTAGATTCACATGCTCAATAATTTGGCTAAGAAATTGAAGGAAAAGTGTAGTAGGTGTATGTGTAAACTCCAGAAGATATAGATATATATATACTTTTTTTTCAGAAGATCACTAGAAGACACTGAAAATAATTACAAAGAAACAAATGATGATAAGTCAAATGTAAAAATAACATAATATGAAAAATTACTTTATTTACAATGGATCTCCCAGATGAAAAGCTATTTTATATGTAATAGCATTGACTACAATTATGCAATATCCAATCCTTAAGATACTTGACTTTTGACTTAAAAAAATCAGACTATGTTTTATTCTGTTAGCACTTCATTCACTCGTTTATTCAATGAGTGAATCAAGTGATGTAATATTCACTCATTACATGGTGAATGTTCTTCTTGATTTAAGGCATTAAGTAGCACATTAATCTCCAAATGTAAATCTTTCTTTAAAATACACTAGACATAGTAGCTCAAAGTGTGGTGTGTATATCAGCATCATCTGGTAGCTAGAAGAAAGGCAGAATCCCCGCACCAAGACCTTTGAAAATGGAATCTGTATTTAACAAGGCTTCCCCAGATGATTATAAACACTTTGAAGTCTGATGAGCATTGCATTGAGAACTATTAATTCTAGAGTTTTTCTGTCAGAAGAAAAAAGTTATAATTTCACTTGAATGAAATGAGAGAATTCCATCGTGAGACTCTAGGCCAGGGGTGTCAAAACCTTTTTCAATGGTTTTTTTATCAAGGGCCGTATGCAGTAAAATTCTCAAACAGCCGGGCCACTCACTCGAGGTGAAGTACATATTGCCTCACCTGGTTTATTTAAGTAAACTAAATATATTTTTGGAATTCACTGCGGGCAAATTAACAATGGATTGCGGACCGCAGTTGGCCTGTGGGCCACAGTTTTGACACCCCTGCTCTAGGCTGACCCCAAGCTAGATATGCTGACACCTGAATATGCTACTTATATCTTGAAGACTTAGTAGAACCATTACTACAGTGGAAAGTCTTCACTTTTCCCTAAACGAATAGGAGCTCTTCTCCCTCTCCCTGTACAATGTACTTCTAAAGACCCTAGATTTTTCTCATCACAAAACACCACACATAATTGCAGTCTGTCTTCCCTCTGTAACGGTAACTTCTTCCCATTCCATAATATTGTATCTGTATGTTTGTAGCAATAGCTGTGGTAATCCTAATTTGTGCCCCTTTTTCTGGCCACAAAGAATTGTTCCAGTGGTAAGGATCCACTCAAATTAGAGTCATAGGATCTCTTCTCTGGGAATTTTGGAACTTATATAGAATGTGGGTGCCTGGACTATCACATATAAACTGGGAACTGTTCATAGTGTCCATTTTCTGCTATGAGATCTGGGAAACAAGTCCGTTTGCAATAGGACATTGAGAATGCGATAGATACTCACACACACAAAAAAAAGCAGTAATAAAAGAAATTGAAAAGGATTTTGGATTTCATAATATTAATTTAGGCCTTGGTTCCATTCTAATGTTGCTAGTATGTGCTTGTCCTACAGTTTATAGTGAATCCCATTATGTAGACAAATTTTTCTGTATTGTTTCCTTACCTAGTACAAATTGGGTTTCTAATATTTGCAACCCAAACATTATTAATATACTCTAAAACACTGTAAACTTTGTGAAGTCAGAACTCTTTTATGTCTTGCTCAATACTCTAATGACAGCAGCTAGTTCCTGGTAAAAATTCAGCTCGCTAAAAGTGTTTATTAACTATATGTTAAATGAATGGCTACTATCCCATACGTGTACTGTTTATCATTAATGGTTCCATGTGTTTACAAAAATGTGATTGATTTTAATTCTCCAAATTATTTTTTCTCTAGAGTGACCCTCTGTTGTGCGACTTGTTTTATATCTGCAACACTTCTATTGTAGTGTGTATTTGTTGATTGTGTCAGTCCAACACCCTCCTTCTGCTTTGGCTAATGGACCATTATTTCCTGTGGAAAATTCATTTCATTTGATTTGGGTAGTAATGATCCTTTTCTCTCCCTGTCAGCCAGAACTGGACACATTACATGTGGCTTGGATAATTGGAGTATCCATTCCACATTGGACACAGCAGTAATTTCAAAAATGGCTGTGTGTGTGTGTGTGTGTGTGTGTGTGTGTGTGAGTGTGTGTGTGTGTATAGGTCTCTCATTGGGCCCATCAAGTCCTCCCTGATAATTTTTTCTGTAAGGATAAGGGAAAATATTCCTTTTTTCACAGGACACATGTTAAGATCTAACACATGGACACTCTTGGTTCAAAATTTGGAGTGATAGAGTGCTACGACATCATTAAAGGCTCTGATTTCTGGTGTGACTTGAGGCTAGTGTCAAAGTTAATTGTGCCAATTTGTTCTCCTTGATTCTTAGGGTAGTTTTTCATACAACTTTGTTATCTGAAAGTGTTCTAAAAAATACATGCATACTACACAACCCCTACATACTCTCTCTCTCTCTCTCTCTCTCTCTCTCTCTCTCTCTCTCTCTCTCTCTCTCTCTCTCTCCCACTGCTAGTTCAAAGGGCATGGCAGAATTTCTCAGAAGACACTGTCTTTTATTTAATAAAACAACTTGGGAAGAGATTTGGTTGTGGAAAAACAGTTTTTAGGATATGATTAGGTGGTATAAAAATGACAGAAAGGTAACTTAATTGTTTTGAAATAAGAATTTATTATTTTGGGAAGTATACCTAAGGAGATGTTAAAAGTTCAATGGTACAAAGGGAATTGAGAGAGGATAAAAATGGGAAAAGCATATAGAGTCAGCTGGATGCTAACAAGCTGTGAGCCCAGGAGAGGATATCTTCAGTGAGAAATTCCCAGAGCAGTTGGGACTCAGAGATTTTAAGAGCAAGGGTGGCTAAATTTAAAATTTATATTGTATACTAGAAGAAATTGCACTGTAAATTTTCACTATTTCTCCCAACAATCAGAAAATAATTTGTATGTAATATCAAATAGAAATATATTGGGAACAATACAGGTATTCAGTAATGTGATTTGTTTAAAAAATAATATTTAAAATATAATAAGAATTTTCCTCTAAGCAATAAAGTAACCAGTTAGAAAATATAATGGAACAGAAAAATATTAGATAGTGATACAAAATTAAATATCAAGGAAATACATTTAAGAAATTCTCAGAAACTGTGTGGATAATACTTTAAAACTCTATCAAGGTACAAAAGAAAAGCATTGAAGAAATACTATAAAATGTCCTTTTTATAGAGGTGATAGTCAAAAAGTGACAATTCTTTTGACTTAAACTATGATAACATCATTTAGAAATTTACAAAGTGATTAATATCTCACTTAGAAGAATATACATGTAGAAATTGCAAAAGCTAGGGATAAAATCTAGCATGTTAAAGGTAAGATAGATATATATAGATATATATATATCGCATGGGATTATATATATATATCTCACCTTCAACATGCTAGATTTTACCTCTAGCTATTGCAATAGAAGAATTTGGTGTGTTATGTATCCTGATATCTTTGAGAATTTAGTAAATGACAAAAGTGACATTTCAAATTAATGGTGAAAGATGGACTCTTTTTTAAATGGTTTGGGATAACAAGCAAATCTTTTTGAAGAAGGGAAGAAAGAAGAAAAGGAAGAAAGAAAGGAAGTATGCTGCATAAAATGTTATTATGTATGTAATTTGCCACATGAAGATAAAAAATATATTTTATATAAAAACAAAATCACAAGAAAATAGACCAAAAAGGGAAAAAATTGAGGATATTTGTAAACATGATGACAAAAAGTTAATTTCCATCATAAAATACTATTACAAATAAAGAAATAATATAACTATTAGAAAAATGGATAAATAATGTACGCATAAGCTGAATCAGAAATACATAAAACATATATTAAGATAATTATAAAAGAGACACTAAAGACATTAAAGGAAATAATAGAAATAACCTATGTTCATGGATACTAAATACAGTAAATATGTCAGTTCTCAAATCAACCTGTAATTTTACTACAACTTTAATTAAAATTGTTCTGGAGATTTTTAATGGAACTTAGCAAGCTTATTCTAAAATTCATATGTCAGTTTAGCAAGATCAACTATGTTAACAAAGAAAAATAAGAACTCATTCTATCAAATATCATAATATCTTTTAAATCCAGAAAGTTTTAAAAGTGGGATTTGAATATTTCAAATACTGAGAGTAGATCTCTGTCCCACATCTTTTAGGACAGTGAATTCCATATATTGAACACATAAAAAGAAAAAAAAAAATTAATATATTGACAAAATATTTTTTAAAAATATGATTTTAAGACAGGGAAGGCCATCTTGTGTTCCAAAAAAAAAAGCAAGAGATGTGAAATAAAATATGTTTTAATTGACATCTAAAAGTAAACTTCTGTATGATAAATGTCATAATAAATAAATTTAACTAAAACAAAACAAAAAAACCTACAAAAAGAAAAAGCGAAAACCACACAACAAAAATACAAGCTACAGAATGTAAAATTTTATTTGCAATGCATACAACAACCAAAGAAATAGAGACCAGAATATATCATTTCCTATAGGTAGATTTTCACTAAAGGGGTTAGTATTAAAAATGGTATAAGGCAAAGGGTAGTAAGAGGAAATTCACAGGAGAAGAAATCCCAGTGGCCAATAAAAAATGAAATTATTATCAATATCTTTAAAAAATGGGGAAAAACAGTGATCACAACAAAATATTATGTTTTATAATAACTACATAATGTATGTTAAGTTGTGGTGAAGTTGATACCTTCTGTACTCTTATGGATGTGGAAATTTAAAAAAACCACTTTGGAGACTGCATGTATTTACATTTAGTATGTAAAAGCCCAAAGGAAAATAGAGAAAAGAAAGAAAAAAACAGAATAGATTTCCATTAATGGGAGAAAAACAATTGTGGAAGTTAATTCACTCAAGTAAATTATAAACAGATAAGTCATCGATGGCCAATTGTCAAAAGTCAATTCACAGAATAATCCATTTGCCAAATTTAAAATTAAATTAAAAAAGTCTAAAGTTTACAACAACGTATAGTGTGTGGAATTTTTTAAAGCTATTGGATAGTTAATTATTTTTTGTTTTTTGACAGCATTTTAAGGAATATCCAATTGTGCTTCAGCAACTTACAACTCTAGCTGAAGGAGTTAGAACACACAGAGAGACATCATGCTGCCAAGGACAAAATAAAGAAAAGAGTCAGTAAACAAACAACCCCAGCTGATGATACCACAAATCCAGGTCAGTGAGGGGCAAAGGGAAGAGAAAACTGAAGGGCACATTTTTAGAATATGACCCCTCTCCTCTGAAAAATTGAATGTTTTTAGTTTTTAAACATGTCAACTTAATTTTTGCAGAAATATACAAAAATTGATAAAACTACCTTAACTCTTCACATTGTTGTAACTTCTATAAATAATTACAATTTAAAAAGCAAAATATTGCAGATTTTTTATTTGATAAATTGATCATTCGACGAAATGGTTTTCAATGAATATACTTTTGGTGCATTGATTAAACAATGTCAAAATCATATGGAATAATGCATTACAGTTTATAATAATGAGTTGTTAATATATCACGCAGTATGATATGTTATTTATTAAAGAAAAGCCATATTAAACAAAATGATACATTTGTACAGGTATAAAGAGTTAGAAGGATCTATTTTCAAATAATAAGAAGACAAAGGAGAAGGAGAAGAAAAATATTCCTGACAGAAAGAACATCTTAGAAGTTAAATTTATTAATATATTACTCAGATAAAGATAAGTTTATATTTATATGTAACATGCAATTTAATTTATACATTTCTCTTTTCCTGGGGTTTTGGCTAAGGGTCCCATGTGGAGGACCAGGACTGCTAAAGTGTCAAACATTTTAAAGTGAGATGTTAGACCACAGGGCTTAGTAAGAGATAGCATAACAGGACGTCTCACCTTTGGATATACCCAACTGCAGCCTATACAGAGTCCAAAAAATTAAGAAAGCATTTAGGAGGGTAATGTCTATAAATATATTTTTCGGTCTAAAATGGGAGTGTTGTGCATGCCTTCCTCCTTTTTTAAGGAATGAGCATGGGCTCCCCCATGCATAAATTAAGCCAAGTGAAGCATTTCCTGGAAGCTTCTGCTTGGGACTATGATGATCTGGAGAGTTCTTGGGATAATGTAACCAGTGTCCCCTGGATTTTGGGAAGCGTCAATTCCTGTGCTTGACTTAAGAACCTATAAAAGAACTTGTGACAGGCAGAATGATAGCCCCCTCATCCAAAGATGACTATGGAACCTTACAGGACAAAAGGATACTGAATGGAATTAAGTTAAGGATTTTGAATGGAATAATCATAAGGGTCCTTATAAGAAAGAAACAGGAGTGTCAGAGAGAGAGAGAGAGAAGAAGATATGATAATTGAAGCAGAGGTTGGAGTGATGTACTTTGAAGATGGAAGAAGTGGCCACAGGACAAGGAATGCAGGCAACCTCTAGAAGCTGGAAAAGATAAAAAACAAATAAAAAAAAGGAGGGATTCTCCACTAGAACCTCCAGAGGAATGCAGCCCTGTTGACACCTTGATTTTAGTCCCACAAGATATATTTTGAACTTTTGACTTCCAGAACTGTAAGACAATACATTTATTTTGTTTAAGCCACAAGTGGATGACCATTTGTGACAGCAGCAATAGGATCTAGTACTTCAGGTGACCGTCACAGTGTTAAGTAAGCCATTTGTATGTCCTGCCATCTCTCTTCCCTGCCTTGTCTGAGTGGGGATGAGGCAGAAACAGAAGCAGGGAAAAAGATAAAACAACAACAAAAAACGGAAAACAAGAGGAAAAAAAATAAGTGATATGGTCTGAATGTTTGTGTCTCACCAAATTTCAAATGTTAAAACTTAATCTCCAATGTGTTGGTATGTGGAGTGGGGACTTTGGGAGGTGATTAGGTCACGAAGGTAGAACAATCAAAAATAGAATCAGTGCCCTTATCAAAGGGACTGGAGAAAGGTCCCTGGACCATTACTCTGAGTGAGGATACAACAAGAATTCTGCAGCCCAGGAGAGGGCCCTTGTCTGACCATACTGGCATCCTGATCTTGGACTTTCAGCCTCCAAGACAGTGAGAAATAAATTTCTGTTGTCTATGTATAACCTATATAGTCTATGGCACTTTTTGTTGTCGCAGCCCAAACTGACAGGAGAAAAAAGAAAAGAATGGAAGGAAAAGGGAAGGGCAGGGGAGAAGAAGGGAAGGAAAGGAAAGAGAAGGGGAGAGAAGGAAAGGGAAGGGAAGGGAAAAGAAGTGGTGCAAGGAAAGATAAAAGAAAAGAGATCACACCATTTCCCCACTGCAGGTTCTCTAATCTGTATTACTCTTGAGCTGAGGAAAAGCAGAAAATGTCCGTCACTACAATGTCTAGTCCATTCAATATAATATTACTATATATACACAGACATATAGTGTATTGGGGAATGAATTAGGAGGTAACGGATAAAAGATGTTTACATTTTACTTCATGGAAGTAACTGTTTTAAAATTAGTTTAAGTGTATGTTCTAATTTTAAATCACAACAGTAAGAAATATCTGTTTAGATATAGATGTAGATATTGGTGACATGAAGGAAAAGGGGCTGTGTTTTGTATTTCAGTCACCATGGGGCAGAGAAACCCACGTGCCTGTAAGAGGTGAGATAATGAGAAAAATCAATAATTCAATTTAAGTAGGAAATGACCAATTCAGTTTTAAAAAATTGTAACATTTCTGATATTCCCCAGTAATACTGACATGAGTGGGGTTGGTGTGTTTCCACCACTGAAGGAACAGTAATTTAAGTCCTTTTTATTTAGATATTCTGGAACAAAGATGACCCCAGAAACTGGAGAACTTGTTCAAATTTGAATCCAAATTCCAGATGGAAAAATTATGTGTGTGTATGTGTGTGTGTGTGTGTGTGTGTGTGTGAGTGTGTGTGTGTATGTGTGTGCATTTAAATTCATATTACTCTTCATGTGACATTCCTTCAGACATCTTCAGGATGTGCTGTATGTCCACAGATTATTCAGCTACTGAAATGCTTAAATTATGTAGACTACGAGAGAATAAGGCTGTTTATAAATCATTAATCCTGTGGTGTTAACAGTAACTGCAAAAGAGATATTGGAGGTCTGCACAGGCTGAATTTACGAGGGAAACCTCAGTAGAGAGGGGAATAGCATGAGTTAAGACGTTGAAGGTGAAACGTTACAGTTGAAATTGTGGTTTTGCTTATTGTCAGGTGAAGAGAGCAGGTCAACTCCTCCACAACATCAGCATTCCTGAGGATAAATGTCCTTTTTCAGAGAAGTCGCTAAATGGAGAGAACAAAGGCTTTTTAATCCAGCTTTGCCATTCACATCCGTTTTGATAGGTTTCACACTTGGTGAGCTTGCTTTTACAGAAGAGGAATTCCTCTTGTTTGAAAAATCTAAAATTCCTAAGGCTGGGACACAACTATCCTCTCACAATGCTAATCTTCTATAAACTGTTATTTGTGGTCACCGCCTGGTTTATTTGTTTCCTGGCTATTATAGAGAGGCTGAAATTACAACAATCATTTTGTAAGACTTGCTTAGTCATGCTTCAGTTGAGTTGGCTACCTGGGAGGTCTCGCTGAATGCCTGTATGCTGAGGTGAAATGTGTTACTTCTGCCATGTGTCTGGTATCGGCAAGCTAAAAGAACAGAAGACCATCAGGGAACTGGGGCTTCTGACCACGAGATGAGAGGATTTGTGCATGAAGACAATTGGCTGCCATCCAGGCTATGAGTGGGTGGGATTTCTCTTTATATTATTATAAAATATAGCAACCAGCAAATATAGAACAAGTTGTCTTCTTCCAAAATTAGATTTTGCTGCAGTTTGCCCCCAAATTTTGTGTAGTTTAAAGGACTTGCTTGACTGCCTTCTCTTCAAGGTGCTTTGGGCCCTCGAATCTCCATATCAACCCTAGTGTTATGATCTCTGCCACTTAGAGACATTCTATTTTCACAGTTTCGTGGCATGTCTATGAAAAATAGTGGACTAAATTGGTGAGCAGTTAATTTACATTAATTTTGAGGAATACATTTCAGTTTTCAATTCTGTTAATAAAGATATTTAAAGGGTAGAATATCCTATCAGAAAAGTTTTTACAATCTTTTGCCAAAAAAGTAATCTTTCACAAAAGATCAGAAAGGACTTAGAAAGAGCCCCAGTACCTAAAATTCTTTTTAGTAGAAATTCTTTTGAGTGTGGCTCGTAGTTTAATGGGTACTATATGGCAACATTGCTTCCAGAAAAACACCATTCCTAAATATCATGACATTTAAGCATGGAATAAAGAATGTCCTATGACAATTTTACAACATATTGCGTACACACATTGAGGTAATGATAGCTAGGTGTTTTGTACTAATGGATTCATTATGTTGATGCCTGGTATGGTGAAACATAGATGCCAGCTGCCCTTTTGCTCAGTCTTAGAAACTACAATATTTTCATTCAAATAGACTCAATGTTTCATTGAAATTCACAATGCAAATAGGGATTTTTGTGATTGTAAATCTGAGAGAATCAGAATTCAAATTCTGGCTTTGCCTCATAAATGTTCAGATTTAATTTTCTCACCGACCCAAATGACAATTACAGTACCTATCCCTCTGTGTTATTGTGAAAATTAAGTAAGTATTGCAAGGACTTATCGTAGTGTTTGGCATTTAGTCAGTATGCAATGGAGAGTTTTAATAGTAGTATTATCATCATTATTGCTAATTTTCCAATATGCCTCAGGTATTCCTATAGACTTTTCGTATGTGTTTTTCAATTGAGTATCTGTTAGCTATTACTACATAATTAATCATTCCCAAGCTCAGGAGCTTTAAACAGCAATTACTTACTATCGCTTACACACTGAGTAGAGGCAAGGATTTGGCTGAATTAGTTTGGCCTTGTCAGGGTGGCTCTGCCTCTTATTGACTGTTTTTGTTCCCTAGGGCACTCCTCCTCCTCCTCCTGGGACTAGTGGGCTATGCAAGGCATGTTTTTCTCATGGAAAGGACAGATTTGCAAGAGGGAGCGTAAGATAACATGAAGTATTTTAAGCCGAATGCTCAGAATTGGCACAGTGTCACTTTTATCTACTTGTCATCAATCAAAATGGTCAACCCCAACATCAAGGAGCAGTGATGAACAATCTGCACTCAAATGAAGACATTGGTGGGGGTGGGGGAAAGGGACGGTGAGGGGTGGGGAGTCAATAAGTAATGAGGCCACAATTCAATTCACCTCAATTCGTACTCTTCAAGAAACAAAAACAAAAACAAAAACAAACAACTGAGATGAAAGTGATTCTGAATAAGTCATAAGTCATATTAAACTCCCCAAAAGGTCCACTGGGTATTGGCCCAGTGTCATACAGAGCTACCTACCTCTGCCTAAATGGACCTTAAGCAATGGTATTTGCCCAAGCTCCATACATCTCATCATTGTCTTTCCAGTCAAGAAAGGTAAGAGGGAATACGTTGGTGCCTACGCAAATGGCTCTAGGAATGAGAGTCCTCTTCTAAAACTGTCTCTTGGCACTCTGTTATTAGTTCTGTATTAGTTCCTGACACTTTAGTTATGCCATTATTCTTTCACTTATAGCAATGTTCTAAATGTTTTTGTGTCAGTTTTTGCCCATTTACTAATTCATTAATTTATTAATTTACTAATTATTTACTGGCTGGTACTATATCAGCCAGCACACGTTTAGAGTATGATACCAGAGGATCTACTATATATAAGAACTGCTTCTATGCACAACTGAATGAGTTGAATGGTTGAGTGAGTCATGCTGGAGCTCTGCTCTCTTGAAACTTGCATTTTAGCAACGAGGAGAGATATTTAAAACAGAAAAACTTACACAAATAGATATAAACTACAACTGGAATAAGTACTACAACTAAGAACTAAAGAGTGTATTGAAAGAGTATAACAAAAGGAACTGAACTAGTCTGGGAATTTGTAAAACACTCTCATAGAAATTGACAGTTGAACTAAGTTCTAAAGCATTGCTGCCCAATAGAAATATAACTCAAGCCACATGTTCAATTTTAAAATTCTAGTAGCTATTTTAATTTAAAAAAGATAAAGAAATAACTAAAATTGATCTTAATGATATATTTTATTTAATGCAGTAGATCAAAAATATTACCATTTCTACATGTGATCCACATAAAAATTAATAAGAAAATATTTTACAATTTTTTCATACTATTTAAAATCCATTGTACATTTTAGCACATCTCAGTCCTGACTGGCCACAGATCAAGAGTTCAATAGCCATATATCTAGTGGCATTATATCAGCCAGCACACCTTTACAGTAAGAACCAGACAAACTAGAGAAAGAAAGAAAATTTTTCAGAAAGAGAGAAGATTCCAGTAAATGCAAAATCTCTGAGGTGAAGTATCGAAGTACATTAGAGAAACTAAAAGACCCTATCTTGCATAGAGTACAGATTTCCGACAAAGTAGCACAAAATGGAGTTAAATCATATAGGGTCTTACAGACCAAGTTAAATAACATTGTATTCTTTATACTAAGTATTATGACAGGTAATTGAAAGATTTAAGCAGGTACACATGGTGGCATTTCCATTTCAAAATGATTGCCTGTGCGGCTGTGGGGATAATAGACTGAAGGGGGTGGGGATAATAGACTGAAGGGGGTGGGGATGGTATGAAGGAGTTATACTTAGCACTGACCACTTGCTGTAGTCTAGGCAAGAGCACATGGCAACATGACTGGAGAATGTCAGTGACAAGCACTCAAGGTACTCAGGAGATAAAATCAATTAGACTTTTTTTCTTCTTTTTTTGAGAACGGATGACTTAGAAAAAGGATGAAGCTTATTTGCTTTGCTTCTGGCTTGTGCAGAGAGGTAAATGGTGCGCTGAGTTTGAGGGGCAAAATTGGTTAACTCAGATTTGGACATATAAAGATCCAAGAGCCAATGAAACTGTTTAGTTGAATAACTAGAGACATCTGGTGGAGAACTAGATACATAGGACTTGGGCCCGAATAAGTGGTCTGAACTGGATGTTGAATTTGGGAGGAACCAGCGCTGATCCTTGTAGACTGTCATCGCCCAGAGGCAGCTCAGCTGTGTGTCTTCAGAGTTTAGTGGCCTGACTTCTAACTCACAGTCAATAAATGGTGATTCAGTGTACTTTGTTATGTGACCTCCTCTCTTGTCATGAGGTGACAGGTAAAACTCAGAAGGCAGGCAAAAGACCTCTAATAGCATCAGTCCAGTGATACTGTGTTTTTCTCCCCTACCCTCATACTGAACTTTGCCTTAATCAAGGATTCTGAGACCTGGGCCGTGGCTCGTGCACAAGCATTAGTGAGTCCAAATATGAGTTAGGGAATTCACATCTATATGTGTGTGTGGTTGTCATGCGGGAGACCCTGCTCGGTCTCTAGTCCCGCTCCCCATACAAGAACGCAGGATATGGTGAGGCCAAAATGGAACACCCACGGAGGCATAGGTAGGGGAGTCATACCACTGTATTCTCTCTGGCGGCACTATACTCTCACTGGAGGCTGGATCCACACTGTCCGCAAACCGCCATCCACGCTTGCTAGCCCAGCCGCCATCTTCTTGCTAGCCCCCATCCTTTCTCTCTTCTCCTCTCCTAGCGTAGCCACAGCAGTTATATTGGCGGCTAATTGGCTAACTGGCTACAGCTGACGGCCAATCAGCCACAGCTGACGGCCATTTACTACCTGAGGCAGCACCTGTCTATGTGAGGCCGAGAGCCTGGAAACTACTCTCTGGGGCTCTGCCCCCACAGTGGTTATTAAAGTTGTGAACACTTTTTAGCAAATCACTTTGAACCTAAAGTGTAAAAAAATTAGAATGACTATTACTAAAAATGAAATTACAAATTGCGTGATGTTATGAGAACAAAATCCCAAGTAATTCTCTCAGTGAAATTGGATCAATCCAGTTTTTTCATACGATGCCTTCATGGTTTTAATCGTGATAACATTGGTAACTACTAGGATTTTACAAAGAAAAGCCTGTTCAGAGCCAGCTGCCTCATTCTACTAAATTCTCATGCCAGTCATAACCACAGTTCTTTTTCTTTTTTCCTTTTTTTTGCACCTAACAATAGTAGAATATGACATCTTCGATTTTCAGTAAAACCTGAAAAATTTCAACTTTGCAAATCAGTCTGAGACAACTACATACCATAATGATATGAAAGTCAGTGCTTCCCAATTCTAATTGTATTAAATTTAAGAGAATATCAGTGAAATATATATAAAAATTAGGAACTAATTAACCAACATCATTTCAAAGCACCTATCATGCTGTGCCTCATACATTTCTGAGAATGTTGAGAAATAAGACAAGTTCTTACCTTCAAGGAACTGACAAAATGGTTGTGTGGTTGTGAAAGCAACATTAATTAAATAAATTGTTCATGACAAAGTATGTGATATTAGCTAGGGAAATTAAGCATGTTTGGAATTATTAGATAGGGAAAAGTTTTGATGGGAATGTTTTGGGTTGTTATTTTTGATTGAAGTGAGAATAGGAAAAATTAGAAAAGTGAAAGGTTAACTTTTCCTCCTCTGTATTAATGCTATGAAAATGGTGGGACCAAAACGAAAAGAGCCGTGTGGTGGAAGGTGGTCTGATGACTCCACAAACAGATTGATTATAGCAGTGCCCTAGACACATATAATAGCATTTAATTAAATGAATGAATAAACTAGAAGATATGGCAGTAATTTATATTTCTGTTACATTTTGATGCTAGTCACTTTTTTCTTTTCCAGAGAGTCATTTTAAAATTAAGACTGTATATGTAACAGGCACTATGCTGAGTGTTGAGGGCATAAGAAACAAATATGAAATAGTTCCCTGTTCTCAAAGAATTCATTTCCAGGGCCATTTTCTTATTTTAGGCCATCATCATCTTTCATTCGGACTTCCAAAATAACTTCCCTAGTCTCCCTCCTCATTCAATCAATCATCCATCTGCTGTCAAGGATAGTTTTCTAAAGTACAAATCGAATCAAGTTACTGTTCTGCTTAAAATTCTGCAATGATTTCACATTATACATTGGATAAAATCCAGGTCCTTTAATGTGATAAAGTTGTTGTTATTGTTTTCTTTAGCAGTTTGAAATTTTCTTGGCTATGTTATCTATAGTGAAGCCACACAGAATTACTTACTGTTTCCCAAATACTCTTTGTTCCTTCATGGCTCTTAAACATATTTCACTATGATATAAATATTTGTTAGAAGTTTGTGTCACCTCCATTTATTCTCCTTTATTTTGGAGATGATGCTTACTCTGAGGCGTCAGAGGTTCAGGTTTCACTCTGTGATTGGTAGCGTAGACATCAGGATATTATATTTGATGGTATAGGGACTTGACTGTCAAGCTAAGCATTTGAACTTCAGTTGGTCAGTGGTGTTGAGTCGATAAAGGTTAGGTTTTTATTCTGCCATGTTAGTTTCCTGTAACTTAGTTAGAAGAGTGTTTCAAGGCTGTAGTATCCATTGAACCAATTTTAGATTGGAGATGGAGGAACAATTTAGTAGCATATTGTAATAATCCAGACATAAGTGATCATATCCTGTACTGAGATGGGCTTACAAAGAAAAAGTGAAGTCAATAAAGCTTATAGTCATTTGTCTGGGAATCTAAGTATAGGAAGTATACAAACAATAAAATTATTCAAATTATTTTTATATAATCAACCATTATAGTATTAAGTGATTTTTTTCTAATGGGATGTTATGATCTAAGAGCCTCTACAAAATTTGATCCAAGCTCCCAGAGATGACTGATTCATACAGTATAGGTGGGAGGGCCAAAACATAAACATATCAAAATGTCCCTCTCAGATCAGTTCTTAATGTGAAAATCTAATAAAAATAATGGAACAAAGTTGCTTACTACTGCACAGGAGATTTTTTACTATCTCCATTCTGTAAAAAATGGAAAAGAAATTAGGAAACAAAAAACATGCAAAGAACATTATCTTTACAAAAATGTTATTTTATTAATTAAAAATCAAAGTGTTATAGGAGGCCATAAAAGTAATAATATTTATATTATATTATATTATTCTAGTGTAGTTTCTTTTGCCAATAGCTGGGATAACTACATAAAACAGAAAAATGTCATTATTTTTCTGAAAATTTTAAGGACTGTGGCTTCACAGTAGTTAAATAAACAATTTAAAGAGGATTAAATAACATTTATTGCATTAAGTATCAGGAAGTTTTTACCTTTTTAGGATTGTATTATATAGTTATCTGCAGCTTAAATTTTGAGGCAAATCAATCACTTTATGTTCCTAAACTTCTGGTCTCCTGTTCCCCTGTTTTTTCAGTATTTTTCAAATATATAATCCTGTACCCAATTTAGGGATCAGTCCTTTGCGTTGTACTTTCTGGGAGACAGTAACTAGTGTTTTTGGTCCTGTGCTTATCACACAGAAGCTTTAAGTAAGGATAGAGGTTAAGAGAACAAGAGATAATTTGAGGGTAAAGGGAAAGATGTGAAGAAATGACAGATCTGAGGAACTATTTGATGAAGAAATATTTCAGACATGAAATGTCAAGGGGGCTCGGATATTATATTTACCTGTTGATAGCTTAGAGAAATCTCTTCAGATTTCTTTGAAATAACCTTTACTTCCTGGTAAAAAGTCCTATTATTATGGAGTCTTAGAACCATATCACCTAAAGGATGAACGGACCAAGTAGAATGAACATTTTTAGGAAACAACTCAGTACTCTATCTCTCTTTGTTAATAAAATGCTCATTATTTGAAATGATAGCAATGTTGAACCTGACCTTGTTATCACAAGTTTGTTATGGTACCAGCCACTGTGCTGATCATCAGCTCATGGCCATCAAATGAAGGCTCTGTTCTCTGAGAGTTGTGTAGCCATGCTATTTGTCATAATGACCTATTTATTATTTCACTTAAAAAAAAAGAAAGAATCTGCAAATCTGATTCTTCTTCTCATGTAACCCATCTCAAAGGAATAAAAAGTACTAAATTAATAGAGATTTCTTAATTATTAAGAATTTGCATGAAATTATTATTCCAATAAGTTATACCCATATAAATTATATTTAATTTAACTTACAGTTATATTTTAATGCAGGGAAAAGAGTGCTTTACACACACAACACCTTCTTCTATTAAACAAGTCTTTTATTCGATACTATGTAAAACAATTCTTAATTAATGATTACTATGTGCTGCTCTGTGCAAAAATTAACTGTAATAGTGGGATTCAATTTTATGATTTAAGTAAGAATATATTTCCATTTCAAATACTCAGCTATTAGTCATAGGTGAAGTAGATTTCACTACTTATCAAAAATCAGTAAGCTGGTGAGCCCCATAAGATGTTTTTATATTAACATTTTATCTCTATCAAGAGTTTGGCAGACTGGGAGTGAATTTCTATTTTTTGTTTCAGGGGTAACTCACTGCTTATGCAGGTATGAACTTGAAACTGATAATACGAATTCTATTACAGAATTCAAGTGATAATATAAATGTCTTGTTTAATGTCATGTAGGTTTTCAATAAAATTTTTGCATCATCTTTACCAAAACATCTATAAATAGAGAAAAGCAGGAAACTCAATTATATGTATAAGAGAATATAAAATGTGGGTGTGTATAGGAGAGATTGCTATCTTCCTATCTTCTACAGAGACAAAAATTTTACCGAGGCACACAGACATGAAACTAAAGATTACTTTCCTGGGTACACTCATAATTAGGTGTGGCCATAGTACTAGTAATTTTGGGCCAATGAGATGTGAAAGGAAGAGATGTATGGTATTTTAGAGTTATGTGCTTAAGAGAGAAGGAGCATACTCTTCCTTCTCCATCCTTATTGCCAATTTGTTGGAGTACGGACATGATGGTAGGAGTTGGAGCAGCCACCTCAGAACATGAGACAGAACCTACATGAGGACGATGGCAAAGCATTGAGCTGGCAGGGAGAGGGATCATTTGAAGTCACAGAGCAAATTGCTTCCATTGAGACTGTTTTCAAGAATTATATATTTACATCTTGTTTGGATGACTGTTATTTTCCCCTTGTTCACACCACAGTCTAAATAGTATAATACTACATCTAACTCATTTTAAGAAAATACCCAAATCTGGCTGTTGAAGAAAGAGTTTTAGAATCCAACTTAGCCAACGAAATTGTCTGACTTGATGTAGTGTGATTCTTCACTATCAAATTCAGTAGCTGCTAGCCACATGTGGCTATTGAGCACTTGAAATATAGATAATTTTACTGAGAAATTGAATTTTTAATTGTAGTACATTTTAGTTAGGTTAAATAATCACACATAGTTAGTGGCTACCTTATTGGGCTGCACAGTTACAATAACATATTTATTCATTATTTTGTCTGGTGACACAACCCATACATTACGTCACTTATCCTCCCTAATTAGAGGGATGCTGCTGTTAAAAACATGTCAGAGAAAATGCCTCAAAAATGTTCAATCACCAGGTAAATTACTGGAAGCCTACATTTCTTTAATCTATGTCTAAATATTAACTAAAGTTTTTAATGTTCAAATTGTCAGATGTTTGTGTGTACTGAAATACAAAATAGATGGATGTTTTCTTACATCTGCTCTTTGTTCACCCATGCATCCAGCTGACTCCCATCGCTTGTTTCCAGGAAGATGGCACAGAGATGGTGGGCAAACTTAAGCTCCTTATTTCTGTCTAGGTCTTCTGTCTAGAAATTCTCCCTGCATTCTTACACTGGCTATTTATGCTGGAAAATGGATTTGTTTTAAAATTTCTCTTTTGTTACTGTTCTTAAAAATTAAGAAACAGCCAGGCTGAAGTACATAAAAATTTAGTGCAATTCCATTCCAATGGTTTCTATTGGCTTTTTGGAATCCCAAGAAATCAAACAGAAGACCCTGTTCTAAATGAGAGGAAAAGAAAGTCTATTAAATTCTAAGTTCCTCCTTTAACAATTTGAGATCTGCAATGCCAGAGGATAGGGATGAGAACAGGTTCGACTTGGTTCATGTTACATTTCTACTTTTGGGTTCTTTTCTTTTCTTTTCAAGATTTTTATTAACATATAGCCAATGTACAATATTATATTAGTTTCAGGTGTACCCCGGAGTTATTCAACATTTATATACTTAAAGAAATGATCACCATGATAAGTCCACCAACCATCTGATACTGTACCACACTATCTCAATAGTATTGACTATATTCCCTATGCTGTACATTACATCCCCATGACTTATTTGTTTTATACCTGGAAATTTGAATCTTTTATGCCTCAACTTTTCCCCCCTTTTAAAATTTTTCAATTACTCTTCACATTCAATATTATATTAATTTTAGGTGTAAAGCATAGTGGTTAGAGATTTATATAATTTAAGAAGTGATCCCCTGACTAGTTGAGTACCCATCTGGCATTATATATAGTTATTATCATATTATTGACTATATTCTCTATGTTTTACTTTACATCCCCATAACTATTGTGTAACAACCATTTTGTACTTCTTAATCCCTTCCCCTTGTTCACCTACCTCCCCAACTCTTCTTCCTTCTGGCAACCATCAAACTGTTCTCTGTATCTATGACTTTGTTTCTATTCTCTCTGTTTATTTCATTCTTTAGATTCTTCATATATGTTAAATCACATTACATCTTTTTCTGTCCATTTTATATTCATATTTTTGATCTTTTTTATTTCTTCTTAAAGAAGTTCATCTAAGATCCTTGTAATACTGGTTTGGTGGTAATGAACTCATTTAGCCTTTTCTTGTCTGGGAAGCTCTTTATCTGTCCTGAGATTTTAAGTGATAGCTTTGCTGGGTAGAGTAATCTTGGTTGTAGGCCATTGCTTTTCATCACTTTGAATATTTCATGCCAATCCCTTATGGCCTGCAGTTTCTGCTGATAAATCAGGTGACAGTCTTATGGAAGCTCTGTTGTTCGTAGTTAGCTGCTTTTCTCTTGTTACTTTTAAGATTTTCTATGTCTTTAAACTTTGACATTTTAATTATGATTTGTCTTGGTGATGGCCTCTTTGGGTTCATCTTGTTTGGGATTCTCTGTGCTTCTTGGACTTGTATGTCTATTTCATTAACCAGGTTAGGGAAGTTTCCATCATTATTTCTTCGAGTAGTTTTCAATTCTTTGCTCTCTCTCTCTTCTACTTCTGGTACCTCTATGATGCAAATGTTGGTATGCTTGATATTGTCCCCAAAGCCCCTTAAACTGTTCTTATTTTTTGGGTTATTGTTCCTTTCTGCTGTTCTGAATGGATGTTTTTTTGGTACCTTATCTTCTAAATTTCTGATTTGATCCTCTGCTTCCCGTAATCTACTGTTGATTCCCTCTACTGTACTCTTTATTTTAGTTATTGTATTCTTTTTTTCTGACTGGTTCTTCATGTTTTGTATATCATGTTTTTGTTTGTTTGTTTCTTGTCTCTTTGTTTAAGTTCTCCCTGAGATCATCATGCATGCTGATAACCAGTGTTTGAAACTGTGCATGTGGTAGATTGTTTATCTCCATTTTGTTTAGCTTTTTTTTTTTTTCCCCTGGAGCTTTGTTCTGTTCTTTCATTTGGGGCATGTTTCTTTGTCTCCCTATTTTGGCTGACTCCCTGTATTTGTTTCTATGTACTAGGTAGGGCTTCTGTGTTTCCCAGTGTAAGGAGACTGGCCTTATGTATTAGATGTGCTCTGGGGCTCAGTGGCCCACTGTTCCTTGTTACCTGAGTTGGGTGCTTCAAGTGTGTTTCTTTTGTTTGTTGTGTGTGACCTCCTGTTGTAGTTGAGCCTTGGTTGCTCTTTGCACATCAATGGGAGGGATTGATCCTTGGGCTGATTGTTTGTGAGAACTGGTCATGATTATAGTGTACGAGCTGTGGTGCAGGGGCTGACCATACAGAGCAGGTTTCACTTTAGTAGGGCTCTGATGCCTGCCTAGTCTGCCTTTTGGATGTGTCATTCCCAGAGCTGACCACGTGTTGCTCTAGCTTGGTGTGAAGCTGGGTACAAGACATGCCAGATCTGTGGCCTCCTGGGAGGGGTCCCACCACAGACCAATTTCAGCCACAGCATGTTCCCTGACCACAGCTACCTGGCTTGAGGTACAAAGCAATCCCCAGATGGCTTTCGTCCACGGTGGTCTTGGACGTGCCTTGAGAGGCCAAACTCTGTGCCAAGGCCAACTGTCAGTAATGGTGGGCTTAGGGCTCTTGGGCTATGGGACACTCCAAAGCCAGATGCTGCTTGTTTGGGTTTTGTGAACCTTTGAGAGATTTTAGGAAAGTCCACAGCATGAGCAAACACAGGCTGTTTATGCAGAAAAACCACTGGAAGTGGCTTGAGTGGGCCTGAAAGTTGGCTGGGGTACGTTCTCAGGGAATTGGGGCAAGTGAGCAATGTTAGCCAGGTTGATAGAAACTCGGATATGGCTGCCATGTGTGTTTGCATGCTGGGAGGCGGGAGGCCTCAACTGAGAAACAATGGTTTCTGCCACCTCCTCTATCTGTTAGAAAGTTGCTTCTGCAGCCTTTGCCCTGCAGGCAGACAATTCAGTTCCTTCCCATATGTCCCTGGCACCTTTAGCTGCTGCTCCAGCATTGGAGCTCAGAGTGTGTGAGTCCATCAGTGGGTAAGTCCATGTATGGGGCCTTGAAGGGAAATGTCTGGAACTGTAGCCCCTCTCCATCTCACTCAACCACAATTTCTGCTGGTTTTCACAGCAAGAAGTTGTGGGGACTTCTCTCTCTGGCACTGAAACCCTAGGCTGGGGAGCCTAGTGTGGGGCTGGGATCCCTCACTATTTCAGGGGTGCCCTCTGCACTTAAGATATCATTCCCTATTTTTAATGGTCATATGCAGGTGTGAGATCAGCCTGTTATGTGTCTCTGCCCCTCCTACCAGTTTTGAAGTGGCTTTTTCTGTATGTCCTTCATTGTAGAGCTTCAGTTCACCTAGACTTCAGGTGATTGTCAATGATGGTTATTCCTTTGTTTAGCTGTAATTTTGATATGGTTCTGATAGGAAGTAATCACAATGTTTATCTACACTGCCATCTTGAACAGATCTCTTTTGCCTAACTTTTAAAACTATTCTCAAATAGAGGATTGCCCAATGTTACCTACTCTGCTCTTTATAGAACTAAAAATAATTTCTTTATATTGTTCCCAGATCATACTCTTCCCAGATCATACTCTTCTCCCTCATAAACAATTTCGGCCCTATGTACTTATTTATCTTCAAATACTTTACTTCTAAATCTTACATAAAATCCAGTCATCATTTTGATGCTATACATAAAAGAATTAATAAAACAAACATAAAATGCTTCCAACATAGAGCTTACATTCTAATCAAATGGAGTGGAAATTTGTAAGTAAAATAAAATATATTATATCAAATATATCAGGTGTGGGCAGTACAAAATATTGATGGGGAGAGAATGGGCATTATGATCTAAATATATAGAAAGCACAACATATCCTAAGCATGATAAGTACCAAAAAAATCCATAGCTGTGAATCTGCATATTATCAAAGGCAAACAGAAGTGGTTATAAGCAGAAAGAGAGAAAGGTAAATCACTTATAAAAGAGTGATAATTTGATAGCAGATATTCTACAAGCAAAAAAGGAAGCCAGAACACCTTGTAATAACATCTTCAAAGCATTGTGGGGGGGAAAAATTCTTTAAAGTTACAATTATGTTCCCAGTAAAATAATATTTTAAGGAGAGTGAAATAAAGGCTTTTATAGGTAATAAAAAGCAGAGAGAATTTATCACTAATATTTCTTCATTTAACAAAATTTTAAGAAATACACTTCAGGAATCAAGAAATGCAAAAAGGAATGGTGAGCAAAGAAATAGGTAAGCATTTCATTTAAATATAACTAATAATAGTCACTATAAAATAATTTTTAAAAGTCTACTGTTTGGGATTCTAAAAAGAGACAGTCCTAAAGTACAGAAAAACAATATGTGTTCTCTAAGAGAATGGCATTGTTATGGAGAAGATATAAAGTATTAACTTTAGACTTGTTAAAAGTCTATTAAAATATGAAGTTATCAAATTATTAAATGGTAAAAGAACAGTGTATTACTTTCAAGCAAGTGGGTTGAAAATATATAATAAGCAAAAATAAACAAAACAACTTAACATCAATTCAGAACAAGCAAAACAGAAGGAAAGCAGATCTATAGAAAAGTACACAGCTACAAAAATCATGACAATATTTTAAATATATGAAAACGGAACAAACTGAAAAATCATTGATTGTGAGTGTGGGCATAGGCAATGGATGAAACTGCTGAATATACAAATGCTTGCAGTGATATGAGTAATGTTCAATTTTTTATATTGGATGGTAGAACATGTGAAGTAATTTGTGTTTGTATTTTACATATTAGGAAATATATTTTTGTACCCCAAAATATAACATGTTTGAGAAATTTTAAAATTCATGTAGCAATATCTATGATTCAAATTAGAGGAGAATACAATTCATATGCTTTTTTACCCCTTCTTCACTTACATGTATTTAACATAAAAATTCCACCTGCTGCCATTTTAAGTTAACGTATTCTCATCTTTTGGAAAGTACAGCTCCTTTGCTCGTACTTTCTTTCTTCTTTTATCTGGTTCTGCCTGAAATGAACTTCTGAAATTTAAATTGATAGTGAAAGTAGTTCGTTCTACAAAGGGCAGAAGCTATCAGTCTTCATTATATCAAATAGCCTCTACTGTCCTGTCTGTCATCTGTCTTTTTCAAGTGGACATCAGTTAACCAAGACACAGATATACTGTAAGGTCATTGATAATGTTTGTCATCAATTTGATTTACAATTTGAAATAGATAAAGTGTACCTTGAAAACTAAGCATTGATTTAAAAAATCAGATCTGCCTATGTGCTTATAAAAATAAAGCAAAGATCTACACATTAAATTCTGTGCTACTTGGCCATTACAATGCTGTCTAGATGTGCTGTTCTTCTAACTTGAACACCTCAGATCACACTCCACAGCTCCCTGAATTCATTTTCAATGATACTTCCGCTTTTGTTCAAAAACCTGAAATGGAAGCATCTTTCTGCTTGGCCTAAATTTAGTATTTCAACAAATTCTGCTTGAGTAAAAACCACATGTAACTGTTTACTCTTTAATCAATCCAGGTTTACAAGTAGAATTTTGGTGTGATACTGTGGTTATGCAAAATCATTTTCTTACATAAAATAAAATTATCAATTCAGTTCTGGGTTTTCAGTGACAAGAAAAACTGAGTAGTTTATGGTAGCTTAATGAAGGTTCAAATCCAAAAAAATATATAAAGCACTCAATACAATCATGGAAAATATGCCATATCTTAACTCTAGGAGGGCACCAAAGGTTGAATTAATCATTTTAGTTTGAATAGAGGTATTATACAAAGATAAGTATCACAGTAGTCTTAGAGATTTCCCCTTATAATTATTTCGGTATAGTGCATTCATTTTTTTTACTATAATAAAATATTGTAAGCACAGTGAAAATAGAATGTTAAATGGATTCCCAAGTGCCCACCTTCTAGCTGAAGATATAAGACTCCAAGTATAAGTAAAACCTCTTTTATATTATTTTTCAATTCCAATCTCCTCTCTCCTTTACTACCGGGTGGTAACCACTACCCAAATTTTAAGTTTATCATTCCTGTGCTTATTTCAGATTTTTATTAAGTATGTTTGCATCCCAAAATATATAACTTTGTTTTGTGTGTTTTGAAATTTTATGTAAAGGTATCATTCTGTAGCTAAATTGTATCTTAATGCATTTTTGAATTTTATTTATGTTGATGCATTTTTTCTCTACTTCATTTTACTATACATCCATTCTTCTCTCGATAAATACCTAAGTATTATACTTCCTCATTGCTGCAAAAAATCAGCAATATTCATGCTTGTACATGCGTACTTGATCTTAAAAACTTGAAATACAAAAAAATAAAAAGGAGTGATGTGGGAGAAAAGAATAAAAGAAAATATCCAAATGCAACACACGTAGAAAGGGTATTGTTTCATGAAACATTTTTTTCCTCAAAAAAACTATGTGTGTAGGGGATTGCAATATAAAAATTAATTTTTACTGTGAATGGTGGTTAATAAATGTTTAAAAGTACTGCTCTAATATATGTAACTAGGTATTGAATTCCTGAATAGTAGGGTATTAGCATCTTTAATGCAATGAATATTCCAAGTTCTTCAGAGTGGTAGCATCAATTAAATCCCTCCAGCAGTGAGGGTAAAGTCTTGTTGCTCCATATCTTTACCAATGCTTGTCAGAATTTTGATTGTTTCTGATAGTTTTAATTTGGGTCATCTTCACAGATGACAAGGTAGATTACCTGTTCAAATTCCTATTCATTTTATCTTCCTTTTCAGTGAATGGCCCATTCACAGTCTTTGCCATCACTCTATATTTTTCTCAACTATTTAAAATTTGACTTACTATTGTATGGTGGGAGTTCTTTATATATCCTAACTTTTTATCCCTTTGATGTCCACCTGGTTAGAAATTATTTTTTTACACACAGTCTGTGGTTTGCCTCTTGACTTGCTTTGAGAAGAACAGAGATTCATTTATCAATATAATTGAATTTACTGAATGCCACTATTTTGGTTGCTATCTTTAAAAACATTGTTTTAAAAAATCCTTCATTACCCTGTAGTCATGAGGTTATCCTCTTCTATTTTGTTCTAAAGTATTTTAATTTTTCATCCAGTGTTTAATGTCCATGGTATTTATTTTTAGTGTAAGATGGAGATCCTAGTTAATTTTTTTCATTGCGTGATAATTTATCTCAGAACATTTATTAAATAGGACATTTCCCCCAATAATTGCATTATTGCTAAAATAAATATACCTGTTATTAAAATAATTATAATGATTGCTGCCAGTCATTAAAATCAATCTTCCAACCTTGTTCTTCCATAATTATTTCCTAATTTTGAGCATTTGCTCCTCCATATTATTTTAAGAATTAACTTATTAATTAAAAAAATCCTTTGAGGAATTTGATATTAATTGCTTTGAATTTGTGGATTTATTTTGATGTAGTTAGTTTAGTAAAATTTTTATTTGAGGATAATTTTAGATTTATAAGAAATTTCAAAGATAGTTCAGAGAATTCCCATATACTTCACACCCAGGTTTTTTCTAAAATTAACAGCTTACGTTAGTATGTTTATCAAAATTAATGAACCCCCCCAAAATAATCAACAAATACTGCTACATTATTATCTACTGTAATCCATATTTTATTAAAATTTCCTTTATTTTCACCTAATCTCCTTTTCGCTATTCCAAGATCTCATTCAGGATACTATATTATATTTAATAGTCATATCTCCTTAGGCTCATCTTAGTGTGACAGTTTCCCAGACTTTCCATGGTTTTGAAGACCTTGAGAATTTTGAAGAGTAATGGTCAGATATTTGGTAGAATCTGTAATGATAAATGATAGCAATGGTGAATAATACTATGCATTTGTCAAAATACGTAGAAATTTACATCACAAAGAGTGAACTTTAATATATGCAAAATTTTAATAAAAGCAATTGGAAGGTCAGAAGTTTCCAGGATGGAATATAGAATGTGAAAAGAGAATCTAACTGTGTTACAAATGTATGAAACAACCTAACAGAAGGGAGTAGGGAAAAAAAGAGGCTGAGTTAAGTAATTTTGGAAATGAGTAGAATCCGTAAGACTAAAGGCAAAAAATAACAGTACATAAACATTGCACACTAGTTGATAAAGTTGTTTACCAGGGGAGTATATTTAAACATTCTGAAACTACTAAACCTATGTATTGTAATCAAACTATTAAATAAATAGGTGGTGGAAGGTGAAAGCCAGTTTTTAAAATTATTATTATTATTATTATTATCATTATTATTACAGTAGGAGATAACAGATAAAGAGAAAGCTAGAATTATCCATATGGTAGTGAATTAGTGTTGAACAGATGAATATAAACTCCTGTTTACACTAATATAGATACAGATTACTAAATAGGGAACTATTTATAATTATGAGTATGTTTCCTTGCTCTATCAACTAAGAAGTAATGATACTCCAGTAACAATGAGTACATCTAACACTCAGGTTTCAGTTTTTAATACCATTATCTAGTGAAAAGAATATGGGCTCCTTGGGAAAAATGGCTAATTCTAAGGGAGTCTACAGTATCATATTGTGCCAGAAAGTAAGATAATTCTCACTTTCCACCCCTTCACCTCCCCACACACAGACAATAATGGGCATATGTCAAAGAGATCCAATAGCCAACTGAAATGGTCCCAATGACCAAACTGGAATGATTTGAGGAAGAAAAAAATTAAGTAGTAATGGATTAGAACCCAAAGTATGAAATGAATATCCACAAGTCCATACTGACATAAATAAATGATTGAATAAATAAGTGAGGAGAATAGATCGATTTTCTATGCAGAAGAATTCCAAATAATTTATATAGTTATTCTGGCCTCAATGTGTGGAGAAAAACTCTGTACTCCTTATGCTTTGCTGCACAGAATGATTTCTTTCAAAAGAATATATCTTAGAAAGGGGGAGGGGGCAATATCTTAATAATTTTACAGTTAAAAAACATGACAAAGACTACCTCAGTCAGGAAATCAGGTCAACATTAACAGTGATAAATCATGTTGATAATATGTAGCCTTGATACAATGTGGTGAAAATGTAATGTCTATAGATTTTACCTCTCTGGTCTTCTGCCAAGCTCTAGTCTATGTCTAAGTAAAACATCAGACAAATCCTAACTGAGGAACATTCTGTAGAATACCTGACCAATACTACTCAAAAATCTCAAGATCATAAAAAAAAAAAAAAAAAAATCTGAGAGACTGTCACAGCAAGAGGAGCCTAAAGAGACATGACTACTAAATGTAAGATAGTATTGTGGATGGGATCCTGGAGTTAAAAAAAAAAAAGAGGTTATGTAAAATCTGGGTAACATATGGGTTATAGCAGATAATTGTGTGTCAACTTATATGCACACATGCACATGTGTGTGTATGTGTGTGTGGGGGTGTGTATGAGAGAGAGAGAGACAGAGAGAGAGAGACACAGAGAGAAAGAGACCATGGACAATGGACTATGTATAAAATGCAATACTGATCATGTGAAATGTGGTATATATTAGAGAGGAGAAAGGAGAGAAAAGAAAAGAGAGATCTTTAGTTCTAAGACGGTATCCAGTGTTTTTTTTGTTTGTTTGTTTGTTTATTTTTCTCTCGAATTGGATTAAGGCCCTATAAAATCTTCATATTGAACAAAATCCCCTGATACAGGAGGTCTGACAATTAAGTTCACAAACTTGTTGCAATGATGTTGCTAATCTTTTTTGATACCAGAGGGATTATTCATTATGAATTTGTATCAACTGGACTTACAGATAATCAAGTTTACTATTTGGAAGTGCTGAAAAGGCTGCATGAAAAAGTTTGACGACCTGAACTTTTCACCAACAATTCATGGCCCTTGCATCATGACAATGCACCAGCTCACACAGCACCTTCTGTGAGGGAGTTTTTAGCCAGTAAACAAATAACTCTATTGGAACACCCTCCCTCCCTACTCACCTTGTCTGGTCCCGGTGACTTCTTTCTTTACCCAAAGATTAAGGAAATATTGAAATGAAGACATTTTGATGACATTCAGGACATCGAGGGTAATATGATGACAGCTCTGATGACCATTCCAGAAAAGGAGTTCCAAAATTGCTTTGAAGGGTGGACTAGGTGCTGGCGTTGGTGCATAGCTTCCCAAGGGGAGTACTTCGAAGGTGACCATAGCGATATTCAGCAATGAGGTATGTAGCACTTTTTCTAGGATGAGTTGGTGAACTTAATTGTCCGAACTTGTATAATTAAGAGCTCATAAACATTTTATTTTTCTTTCATTTCAGAGCTCTTTGAGATGATGAGTCAAGTTTTTCATAGATTTAAATCAAATAAGTGCATTGAAGGATTTCATTGAACTTGACACCTCTTTATGCCTAAGAAAGGTTAAGAGGGGCACATCAGGGTCCTGTTGCTCAAGGACACAGTTAGATGCCTGCAGTCCCTGAAAGCAAGTGATTGTGTACTACAAACATCCAAGGGGTCCACAGCCTAGAATGGGTCAAAGGTAGTAAACAAACTCTTTCTGTGTTCATGTTTCTTGCTCTTTGTAGCCATTGTATAGTCATCATATTTTATATAACATTTTTTTTTGTGGTTAAGAAGCATACAATATTTCAAAACATAGTAGAGTAATTTGGGTTCTGAACCCAATTACAATATGTGGAAGGGTTTCCCCCCACACCACAGCAAGCAATGTTAAAGACACCAGTCAGTGTCATATAATTCAACTCACTTCTGACACTGTCTACCCAGAAATATCATCAGATTCCACAGGTAAAGGGCTCAATCTCACATGACTTCCTTCAATTTTAGACTGCACATTGCAAGCCCAGGTTGTTACCTGTACTTCTGACTCATCAGCTACAAACTGGAGGTTCCAAAGACCCACTCCAACTCAGGATGACAATCCCATATCCAGGTTGTTACCAGTTCTTTTGACCAACTGGCTGTAAATCAGAGGTTCCCACAACCCTCTCCTTGTAGTCAATTAATTTGCTAGAATGGCTCACAGAACTCAGGAAACCTATTTACTCACTAGATTACCAGTTTATTACAAAATATATTAAAGGATAGGAATCAACAGCCAGATAAAGAGATACATATAACAAAGGAGCTTCTGTCTTCATGGAGCTTGAATCTACGCACAGTGGCAGATGAAAGTGTTCTGTTTCCCCAACCTGGAAGCTCTCTGAACCCTGTCCTTTTGTGGTTTTGTGGAGGCTTCATTATGTAGGCATGATTGAGTAAGTCACTAACCATGGTAATTGATTCAACCTCTAATCCTTCTCCCCTCCCTGGGAATCATTACATTCTCATCACATAGCATTCATGGTTGGTTACCCTGGCAACCAACTCCTATCTTTAGGTGCTTTCCAAAAGTCACATCAATAAATAAACCCAGTTGTGGTAGAAAGGGGTTTGTTATGAATAGCAAGACTCTCATTTGACTTTTATGATTCTGAAGCGATTTCAGGAACTGAGGACAAGAGATCAAATATTATGCCATATATGCTCCCGTTGCTCTAATAGCTCAGGAAATTCCAAGAGTTCTGGGAGCTGTGAACCAGAACTATGAACAAAGATCAAATATATTTGAAAAATATATTTTGGTCATGTAAGTGGCCAAATACATATTTCTTACAAATCACAATATTACACTAATTGCAGGATAGCTAAATACCTCTAAATTCCATAAAAGTCTGGATTGATGCTAATGTTTTACTTTAGCTAAACTTACCTAACTCTCAAATTGTAGTAAGTGTACAGTAGATAGAATATTCTCTTGGAAGTCAATAAATCCTAGTGGAAGTCAAACAATCAAAATTGATGTCAAATGTAGCAAACCAGTTGGATATCACTTCCAAATCCCTAACTCAAATCAAGCTAAGATTTTAGATTTGGGTTTAGCCTTTGAGCTTAGGGATTTAAGTGGCGACTCAATTGTTTGACTGCACAGTATAGTTCTCCCCTATATATTCAGTGTTTCACCTTCAGAATCCCAAAACCTATTGTCCACTGAGAGAAGACTTTCTACAGTCTGCAAGGTATTTTCTGTGCAATGAATTTTCTTTTACACTTTTTACTGGTGTTTCATCAACCAAACTTCCGCTGAAGCTGTTGGACAGCACGCTAGGAATGTGAGACCATTGGTTTATGACAAATCACTGAAAACTGAAGGTTGTTATAAAATATCAGTGGGAAGTTTGTGTATAGCATAATCTTAATTTACCTATACATCACAGGATTCAGCTTCTAAGGAATAATATATTTTTATTACTCTTATTAAAATGCATAGTTAGAAGCTGAAAGATAAAAGATGATGTATACTAGTATTTTCTACTTTTTAAATATGTTCTAAAGACTATGAATCTAAATTACATATAATGATGCTAATAGTGTGTTATCCATCATAAGTATAGTCATATACCTGACTTTCAACATTATTCTAGCAATATAAATGGTGACTTTGCATTAACTTGATCCTGGTCTCATGAGTAATTCCCTTTGTGACCAACAGAGCGTGATTGTGAATGGTGAATTCAGAATTTGTTGTAGCCTAGGGCCATTGCAAGAGCAAAGGTAGAGGTCACAATGGAAATTATTACAATACATGATTTTAATAACATCAAATTACAACAAATGAAGCAAATTAGTCACAGATATAGAAGTAAAATCATGATACAATGATTCACATTATACCCAGAGAACATTTAAAAATGATAGCAATTGTAGCACTTGTTTTTCCCCCTTTTGTGATAAATGTTATTAATAATAGTTTATATTTGCAATTTTTAAACTTTTTTCAAGTATAATAACAGGGATTAACCCTGAAATTTTTAAATATAAGAATATCTGAAGCATAAATTAAAGTAAAATAATGGAAATAATTTTATAAAAGAAAGCTGTCCAATTCACTAATTTCGACTATCTAAACAGGATTATTGCAGAGTAAATACATGAGAGATTTTTTTTTTGATCCATAGTACAGTAGCAAACTAAATCATTACATTATAAAACTCTTGTTGAAAAAAAAAAGTGCTATTTGCCTTCAATTTGAACTTCTTTCCAGTGGAATAACATAGACTGCTCAGAAGATTAAAAAAAATAAAAAGTAAAAAAATTGAAAGACAAGAGAACGTGGTTGCAACTTAAAAGACCTACAGCAATTGAAAAAACAGAAATTTAAATCTGACAAAATGGATTATTTAAATGGAAGGCTTGACATGAAAGACATCCTTTTTCATTAGAGTACAGTGTTTTTTCCTTACTTTATGATGCCCAAACTTAACACAAGTAATACAAGTGCCAGATTCTTTTTCTTTTTATGTATGTAATATATGGCTATTAGTGATTGAAGAGTTTTATTCTTCTCTGTTGTAATACGCCTAGTGGAGCTTTACCTTACTCAGAGAAACCTCAATCTGATTTTTTGGAGATACTTAGCAAGAGGTAATACCACACTAAAATTTCCATCACTTTTGAGAACTTTCTCAAATGACCTCATAATGACTTTCCCTAGCTATTGCTGGTAATTGTATAAGGAGGCACCACAATCCAATTCTTACAATAGCGCCTTTTAGTATCTTCCTTTGTGTGGATCTCAGCATTTCAATGATAAACTATGTTATCACAGATTTGTACCATGGCTGTGGTTTAGCAAGCCACAGATAGGAAACTTGGGATACATTTTTATTTAATATACTAAACTAAAATTTTGTTTGTTGGCATTAGACAGAGTAGTAACATGAATTTTTAGTGGTTACACAGTCATGCAGATTTCACTTCTTTTGTGATTACCAGTGTATTGATTTTCTTCATACTTCTGTTGATATGAACTAGAAACTTGCCTTCAAAATATTTTCATAATACAAGTTCATACTAAGCTGTTCAAGAGACATCTTGAATTAGTAATTACATTTTATTCCAGAATGAAAGCCCTTATTCTTTAAGACAACTTTGTACTTGTACCACTTTTTGTTGCCTCAACACTGATTTGCAAATAACACAGAAATGCAGTAATTCTAGGTATCTACTTATGTTTCCAGAGATACAGTGTTTTTCCTTACTTTATGATGCCCAAACTTAACACAAGTAATACAAGTGCCAGATTCTTCACTGACCACAAACGTTCAGTGAAGGGGACTTTCAGGCTTCTGCCCAGTAGGCCTAAGGGTACCTGTTGTGCTTAGCCTCTCTAGACAGATTTGTTGAGACATCCTTTCCCTGCTCATTTAGGCAGTTAGTTGACAACATAACTTTAGAATCTCCTTTCAAGTGCCCAGAAACCACATAAAATACATTTTACTTTAATATTTCACAAATCGTTTATAATTTTATTTTATCTCACCTAACTTGTATGCATGTGCAGTTCTGAACCAAATTGGTTATTAATGAGTTAGAATAACCCAAATTCTATACTAAACAGCATAGAGATGGTATACACCCAGACATCCAAGGGTTTGTGAGATCATTTTTTTCAAGTATTTTACACTGGTGATGCTACTAATTATAATATAAACATGAGTAATGCTATTTTAGTTAATGCATTCTCTATAGGATAGTACAATGTTACGTATTTTTCAAGAATCTTCTTTCTTAATCATAATAACAATCCTAGGAAGTAAGTACTAGTATCTCTATTTTACATGTAGAAAACTGAAAGACAGAAAGCCCAAGTTTATTGTCTCATATCACCCAGCAAGAAGAAGTGTTATGGATAGACCTTGAATTCTGCATATTTGATGGATGTGATATTGTGATTTTTAAAAATAAATATATATTGATCTTCCTGTTTGTAGCACAGTGTTTCTAAAATTGCTGGAACTTCCTACTTTGTGAAAGAGACATAGGTGTCTTTTGTTAGGTGAATGAGGTGCCTTTTGGAATGCCCCTTACATCACCTAAGATGGGGCTGGTTGTCGGGGAAACCAATCCTGTGATTGGAGGGTTGGAACTTTAAGTCTTACCTCTCCATTTCTGCAGAGGGGACAGGGCCTGAAGGTTGAAGTTATTACCAATCACCAATGATTTAATCAAGTTTGCCTATGTAATGAAGCCTCCATAAAAACCCGAAGGGACAGGGTTTGAGGAGCTTCTCAGTTGGTGAACATGGAGAGATTTGGGGATATTGGTGCACCTGAAGAGGGTAGGGAAGCTCCCCACCCTTTGTCCATACCTTGCCCTGTGCATCTCTTCCACTGGGCTATTCCTTTTATAATAAATTATATCCTTTTATAATATCCTTTTATAATAAACTGGTGATCTAGAGTGTAAATAGGTTTCCTGAGCTCTGTGAGCAACTGTAGCAGCTTAATTGAACCAAAGAAAGGGACCATAGGAATCTCTGATTTATAGCCAGTTGGTCAGAAGTACAGGTAACAACCCTGACGTGTAATTAGCATCCTGAGTTGGAACCCCCAATTTGTAGCTGGTTGGTCAAAATCACTGGTTACAACCTGGGCTTACAGTTGGTATCTGAAATGGAGGGTGATCTTGTGGGACTGAGCCCTTTACCTGTGGAATCTGATGCTATCTCTGGGTAGATAGTGTCAGAATTGGGTTGAATTGTAGGACACCCAGCTGGTGTTGGAGCATTGGTTGCTGATGTGGAGGAAATTGCTCCTCACCTCACACCCAAATTGGAATTAAGTACAGACATTTGGTTTTAGGTTAAATTGCTTTGCTTTAAAAGTATTGTTAACAACTTCGATCATTTTTAAATCTGTCAGATACAAAACATGTCACTTTTTGGGCTAACTAGACTCCCAGTCATCAGTGGACTTTGCAAGTACTGAGAACTAATAGGATTGCAAAGGAAGTAAAGGCAAATTCCACACACAAATTTTATAGTACGCACTGGCTTTCCTTCTGCTTCTTTTTAAAAATTATTTGTATGATACCAAATACTACAGAAATCATAAAGTCAAGATATGAAGACAGGCTGGCTTACTTGAAGATTGGACCCAAAGAAAAATTGAAAGTGAGATGACAGTCAATAAAATATGTAATATGTAATTCATCTCTTTTCCTCTAAATTCTAGAATTACACTTTCTGCTCATTTTGTCAGCATTCAGAAATCTCAAACACCTCAAAACTTAGCCTAAGACACTAAAAAATGGCACAGATGAAACTTAAGGGGACACACACATACCTTTTCCCCATCATTGATTTCTAGGCTATGGTGGTAAAAGTGCATTTCTCTAATATAGTCGCTGAAAAGGAAGGAATTGGGCTGTATTTCTCTTTGCTCATCCTTTCCCCCCTTTCAACTTACTATTCTTTGAAGTGTTTTTCTTTATTCTTCTTCTCACATTTTATTCTTTTGCCTCTGAACCTTAGAATGCAGATGTTAAGAACAGTGTTTTGATGAGTTTGAGAGAATATGCAAGGACGGCTGAAATAATTCCAGTTTGAGTTTTCATTTTATGCTAAGTTTAAATCAGAGGAGAAAAAAAAAACAAAAACAACTATGGTGTCTTAGTCATTTTGAAAGATACTTTGTGGTTCTCTGGATTTATAAAGACCCCTCTGGTTACTGGACTATAAAAAGGAATCATTATAATATGTTGTTTAAGAATGTAGATTTTAGAGTAAAATCAGAATATTAAATTTGGATATTCCATACTAGTCATGTGTCTTCATCATAAAATCAGTTTCCTCATCTATAGAATCAGTTTCCTCATAATTCAGAGATACTGAACCAGATTCAGAGGTACAGAATCAACATTTTTTAATGACTCTAGCCATTTGGTATTACAATGAATCTTCCAGTAGCTGCTGAGGAATGTTATATGGTTATGATAAAGTTAATAAACATTCACCTCATCCCTCTAACCTGCAGTTCCATCTGCCACTGCTTGCTGCTGTGTATTTTAGATACCTGATGCAGCACCCACATTTATTTTAACTTATAGTTTTAATGGAATGAAATAAAGGACTTTAATGGCATATTACGTAGATATTAGAATGGTTGTGGCAACAAGTAATGGCATGGAAAACATCTTTGCTATTCAGTGACAAAGGAGAAAGTATACCTAATACAAATGCACAGCATTTATTATGAAAGATATATACATAAATAAAAATGCAGGAAGAACTTAAAAAGGCTTACAGACGTTTTTAAAGGCAATTTAATCTATTGATGCTTGTTTTTCTACAGAATTTTTAAAAATGTATTTACATTGCTTCAAAAATGAAATATATTAAATTTGTGGAGTTTTATTTTCTTCTCTTTTTTTTTGCACAATTTCTGTGTAGTTGATCTGAAAATAAATGGATTTTGCTTGTAGAATTGTCTATAAATTAAGAGTACATAAGCTTTAAATGCAAGACCAAGGAATTTCTATCCCATTTGGGTGTATTTTAAGTACAGAATTTTTACTATTAGAATTTTTACCAAGGAATTTCTATCCTATTTGGCAGAATTTTAAGTACAGAATTTTTACTATTAGAACTTTTTGAACTTATTTCTGGTTACTAAGCTTGTTTCTGGGTAACTGAGGTTTTAGACAAATTACTTTCCATTTCCATTCCTGATTGTTTCACAACACAGTGAATAGAATAATGACAATATTAAAAATTAGAGATATTAAGAAATCCACAAGGGCTGACCAGGAGGACTTGTCAGTTTAATAGTTTACACATCATTAACTTGTATGATAACATTGATTTTTCTCCAGTATTTTAGAGCTGTCCCCCTGCCTGGACTGCTTTGGGGAGATGGCCTCCTTCATTGTGAAAGAGACAGGAGCATGACAAAAGCCACGCCTCAGTTGCTTCTGTACATGGTTAACAGCCTCATTCTGAATTGGTACATATGACACTGAACAATAACATTTTGACAGGCCAGAAATATCCACAGTGGTTTTTTAACATGAATATACAAGGGCAATGATTACAGGTGTCTTCACTGTAATGGCTGAGTCAAGTGTTTTATAATCCTCATGTGCAGGATGAGTTAGGAAAATAGAGCACGTGAAGCTGGGACATTTAAGATATGGTATAGAGATAAAAAAAAATCTCATGAAATAGTTTCCTATGATTGTAGTAACAAAGTACCAGACACCATGTGATTTAAAACAACGGAAAGTTATTGGCTCACAGTTCTGGAGGCTAGAAAACCAAAATCAAGGTGTTGGCGGGGCCAGGCTGGTGTCTCTGATGTCTCTAGAGGAGAAGCTGCCCATACCTCTTCTAGCTTCTGGAATTCCTTGGCTTGTAGATACATCCTTCCAGTCTCATGGCAGTCTTCTCCCTGTTTATCTCCCAACGGTCTTCCCTCTGTGCTTTTCCATGTCCATCCTCTCCTTTTTTTATAAGGGCCCTGGTAAAATTGGATAGGACCCACCTAATGACCTTACTGTAATGTGATTCCCTCTGTAAATACCCTATTTCTCAATAAGGTCACATTATGAAGGTACGAGGCATTAGGACTTCATATATATATTTTCTGGGGGACACATTTTAACCCATAAAACCTCATGAACTGACAAGCATAATAAGAGGAAATTTAAAAATATTTATATTCCACTGACCACAAAATTGAGATGAACCCAAAATAAACCTAGAGTTTGATCACGTGCGGTTTAGATTCTAGTGGACAGGACGCTCATTATCCTCATAAGGAGGTACCCTCCTGGGCTACTGATATTATCATGAGAAAAAAGTTACCTATGTTTGGGGCAAAACAACACATTATGGGAAGATCTAAGGAAGAAGTTTAAAATGGTTTCAATCAAAGACCAAAAATAAAGCTAGGATGAGAAGAACTTTGCATGTCCCATAGTATTAGACAGCTGTTTTGCTTAAGGTTTTCCAGCCCACTGCTATACTAGTATTTCTCTTGATGTTGATAAGTAGATGTCAGTCAGAATTCTCTAGTTTTAGCTATCAACATTGCTATCTATGGACAGAAAGTGACCTAAATTCATTATTCTGTTTCCTATGCAAGTGGCCTTGGCATCTGATCAGGTATAAAACTTGGCTTAGATTGCTTTTCCTGGCCTTAATATTCCCAGTTTGCTAGAGTTTGTTTGGTCTGTCCAAAGGGCACTAGGGGTATTCAGTAGAACAGAGATTCAGTAGAATTTTGATTCCTGCACCAGCTAAACATAGATTAGAATTTATGAGCACTTAAATATTTTTAACATTCTAAATAATCTTACATAATCAACATTAGAGGCACTGATTATGTTTATTAAGGCCTTAATATAAATAAGAAGCATAATAATATCTAGTAAATTATTGAATGCCACAGTAAAAAGGTAAAAATGGATTACTAGGAAATTTATCTTTCCTATACATTTGGTTTAATGTTTTACAGATAACTAACTGCTAATCTCCAATATACTTTAGGAAGTCAAGAAATTGGTAGCGTACTATGCTAGAAAGCATTTTTTTTCCAGCCACCATTGTGTTTTATTTTTTTAAATTATTTAAGAATTTGTTAAAATATAGCCCACATGCAATGTAATATTAGTTTCACATGTACACCATAGATATTCAACATTTATATACCTGAAGAAGTGATCACCATGATAAGTCCAGCAACCATCTGACACTGTACCACGCTATCACAATATTATTGACTATATTCCCTATGCTGTACATTACATCCCATGATTTATTTGTTTTATACTTAGAAATTTGAACCTCTTATGCCCCTTTACCTTTTACCCTATGTTTTTTAAAATTTTTTAGTTATAGTTAACATTTATTATTTTGTATTAATTTCAGGGCACAGCATAATGGTTAGATATTTACATAAATTAGGAAGTAATCACCCACACTAGTACCCACCTGGCACTATACATAATTATTAGCATATTATTGACTATATTCCCTATGCTTTACTTTACATCCCCTTGACTATTTTGTAACTAACAATTTGTATTTCTTAATGCCTTCAACTTTTTTACCCTGCCCTCTAACCCCTGTCCCATTTGTCACCCTGATAAACTGAGTACCCATCTGAGACCATACATGGTTTTTACAACGTTATTGACTACCTATATTCCTTATGCTATAACCTACAGCCCCATGACTACTGAGTAACAACCAATTTGTACTTCTTAATCCCTTCCACTTTTTCACCCAACCCGATATCCCTCCCATCTGGCAACTATCAAAATGTTTTCTGTATCTATGGTTTGTTTCTGTTTTGTTTGTTTGTTTATTTTGTTCTTTAGATTCAGCTTACAAGTGAAATCACATCATGACATTTGACTTTCTCTGTCTGACTTACTACACTCACTACAATACCTCTAGGTCCATTATGTTGTAGATGGCAAGATTTCATTCCTATTTTACGGCTGGATAATATTCCATTGTACATATACCATCTCCTCTTCATCCATTCACCCATTGAGGGACACCCAGATTGCCTTCATTTCTTGGCTATTGTGTATAATGCTACAATGGACACATGGAATCATATGTCCCCTCAAAGTAGTATTTTGGGTTTCTTCAGATAAATACTCAGAAGTGAGATTACTAGGTCCTTCTTAGTCTCTTGTTACAACCTTTGTTGTCTGATATAAGTATTGCTACCATAGTTTTTTGCTTGTTTGTTTATTTCCATTTTTATTAATTTTTTTTCTATCCCTTTACTTTCAGTCTGTGTGTGTCTTTCAATCTCAAGTGAGTCTCTTGTAGGCAGCATATGTAAGGGTCTTGTTTTCTTATCCATTCAGCCACTCTATATCTTTTGATAGGGGCATTTAATCCATTTATATTGAAAGCAATTGTTGATAGATATGTAATTATTGCCATTTTATTTTTCATGTTTTTGATCTTCATATTTTATCTTGAAGCAGTCCCTTTAAGAGTCCTTATAGTACTGTTTTGGTGGTGATGAACTCTTCTAGTTTTTTCTGTTGTCTGGGAAGCTTTTTATCTGTATCTGTCCTTCAATTCTAAATGACAGCTTTGCTGAGTAGAGTAATCTTGGTTGTAGGTCCTTGCTTTACATCACATTGAAGATTTTGTGCCAATCTCTACTAGCCTGCAAAATTTCTGTTGAGAAATCAGGCTAACAGTCTTATGGGAGCTCCCTTGTAGGTAAATAACTTATTTCTTTTGCTGCTTTTAAGATTGTCTCTTTGTATTTATCCCTCAGCATTTTAATTATGATGTGTCTAGGTGTGAGTATCTTTGGGTTCATCTGTTTAGGACTCTCTGTGCTTCCTGGAGTTCCATTTCCTCCACCAGGTTAGGGAAGTTTTCCATCATTATTTCTTTAAATAGGTTTTCAATTCCTTGCTCTCTCTTTTCTCCTTCTGGTGCCCCTATGATGCAAATGCTGGTATGCTTGATGTTGTCCCTGTGGCCCCTTAAACTGTCCTCAATTTTTGGATTCTTTTTTCTTTTTGCAGTTATGATTGTGTTTTCTGCTACTTTATCTTCTAAATTGTTGATTTGATCCTCTGCTTCATCCAATCTACTGTTGATTCCCTCTAATGTATTCTTTATTTGAATTATTGTAGTTTTTGTAACTACCAATTTGTACTTCCTAATCTCTTCACCTTTCTCACCCATTCCCCCAACTCCCCTCCCATCTAGCAACTATCAGTTTGTTTTCTGTATCGATGAGACTATTTCTGTTTTGTTGCTTGTTTATTCTGTTCTTTAGATTCCACATATAAGTGAGACCACATGGTATATGTATTTCTCAGTCTGATTTATTTCACTTAACATAATACCATCTAGGTCCATCCATGTTGTTGCAAGTGGTAAGATTTCATTCTTTTCTTTTTTATGGCAAAGTAATACTCCATTGTATATATGTACTACAATTTCTTTATCCAATTGTCTATTGATGGGCATTTTGGTTGTTTATGTATCTTGGCTATGTGAACAGTGTTGCTGTAAACACAGGTGTACACATATCTCTTTCAATTAGTGTTTTGGATTTCTTTGGATAAATACCCAGAAGTGGAATTGCTAGGACATAAGATAGTTCTACTTTTGACTGGGACCTGTAGCCCATTATTTTAACAATGATGAAGTCCACAAAGTGTTGTTCCTTTTTAGCTATAACACAAATGAAAACGAGTTTTAAAAATTGAAGTTTGAATTAGATAGAACTTTCTGTTTTCAGAAGAAAGAAGAAACTGAAATGCTTAGATTTTTTCTCCCCTCCTGAGTTTCCTGGTGTCAGGACTGGGTTAATAGAGCTCACAAGCTTGGGCTTTTCATAGCAGTCATTAATTTTCCATGAGGTTGAAGCTGAGAGAGTGTGGAAGATTTCCCCAACGTGTCACAATGAATGTTTGAATGTGGTCTGACCAAATTTCTCTAGCATGTAATCTTCTTATTCCCCCCAAACAGCTAAAGCACAATTTGTGAATCTGGAGAATTTCCCAACCAGTTAAATTCAAAATTCATAGCTTATAATTTCAACTAAGTTTTTAGACTCTCTTGGATCAATAGAAATAGTAAGCTTGGACAAAAGGAAAAAACAAAACTTTAAATTCTGACACTTTATAAGTTTAAGTGTTGAGAAAATGTCTCATATCTATTTCCCTGTTTTTTCAGAAAAAGATTAGAGTGTGCTTTCCATTTAGAAATTATTAAAACCATAAATTATATTTTAAAAATCACAAGGGGATAAATTATACATGCATACCTATACATACACACAAATATGTATAATCTACAGACGATGATTGGTAACTATTTAAAAATGAGTTTATAGTAATTACATTTTAAAACAAAAGAAAAGTAGATAAGAGAAATAAATGTGGACAGAACACACTTCAAAAGAAATAACTTCATCATAAATTTTTATTATATCTTTGTTAATACTCTCCCTGAACTGTTGTAGCACATTTATTTTATAGATTGAGTCACCAAGGATTATTTTTTTCAGACTCAAATTCGTAAAACCATTTGGAGCATGAAAGAAAAGATCAAAAGGGCCAACTGGGAACAAAGCACAGTGATCAGAATTCAGGATAAGCCACAACACAAAATAATCCTAATTATCAATCTTTAATTAAACCATAGGGAGAATTTATGCCCTGAATAAACTTGTTCTCCCAGATTTTCTGACTTCAAGATAGAATGTTTTGATGTTTCTAAATATCAGCCAAAGAGGAAGCTTATTATTTAATGTCTTATGATCTAGAGAAATCTAAAGTCAAGAACACATGTTAAATGCAAAGTTCAAGACAAAATATGGTCTTCAAGGGTGTTGTTGCAGAATATTTGAATGTAGCAAGCAAATTAATTCTGTTGTAATTGACAAATTTATGAATGCCCAACTGATTTAAAGAACATTATATATTGACAATAGGTTTAGTGAATTCATTTAAAAATAAGATTCTGTTGCAAAGTAGCTTTCTTCTGGAGAAAAAAAAAAGTCAAATGGGTTTGTGTTTGAGTGTGGTATTAAGATGAGATAGCCCATGCATGGTGGAGAAGCCTATTAAAAGTACATAGAATAAATTTTATATTTCCCATCTTTCTGTCGATTGGGCCGACAGAATTTTGATTTTTTTTCTGAGCTTAGAAGTTCCTTCTTTGAGAATCTATACTTAAGTACACCACAGTTAAGAAAGGAGGCAATTGCTTTGAGTAATTTTTCCAAAAAGGAAGATCCAATGTTAATTTCCACCTGTGTTAAACTTAGTCAATATTATGTAATGTTACAATTTGCCCAATAACTGAAAGTTTCTTCTAAACCAGTTATTTTTGTGTATTTTAGTAGCACTTTTTTGTTTTAGATTTAACTCTTACTCTCTTCTCTCATGTTACTACTATAAGCAGTCAGGATGAACCAAGCCACATCTTTGACCCTGCTTAGAAATAATTTCAGCTAAATATCCAGTTTACTGGTTTGCAAGTTCTACCTTCCACAAAACACTAGAAACTAAACACAATTCAGCCATGTTCTTTGCTGATTGAGAATCAGGAAGCCTTTTTCTCTATTGTCCAATAATAATACATTCCTCATTTCTTTCTGAGACCTCATCAGAATGGGCCTTAGAGTCCATATTTTCACCAACATTCTGTTCAGGATAACAAGTAATTCTCTAAGAAGACTGAGGCTTTCTCTACAGTTCTCCTCTTTTTTGAGCTTTCACAAGGACTGACTTTAAAATTCCACTCATGACAATGTAAACTTTTTCTGGCATGCACCTCAAAACTCTTCAACCCAGTTCCAAAACTGCTTCCACATTTTTAGTTATTTGTTGCAGCAGCACCCTATTACTGCTACCAACTTCTGTCAGAGTCTTTTGGAGCTGCTATAACAGAACACCATAAAATGGGTGGCTTATAAACAACAGAATTTTTTTTTCTTTTTTTCTTTTTCTCATTGTTCTGAAAGCTAGGAAGTCAAAGAGCAAGGAGTGAGCAGGTTCAGTGTCTGGTGATAGCCTACTTCCTGGTTCACAGACAGCATCTTTTCACTGTGTCCTCACATGGCGGAAGGGATAACGGAGCTCTCTGGGGTCCCTTTTATAGGGGCACTAATCCCATTCATGAGGGTTCCACTCTCAGGTCCTAATCACCTCCCAAACACCTCACCTCCAAATACCATCATATTGGTTATTAGGTTTAAACATGAATTTGGTGGGGTGAAAAGAAATTCAGTCTATCTGTAGCTATATTTATGCTATGTGCTCCTAGTTGTTTATCCTCAACACTGGAATGTTGAGCCGAGATATGGAAATGTTGAGTGGCTTTGGGACAACATTTGAGCTTTTAAGGAGGGTGGCTGAACCTTGCCATTTGAAATCTCAGGATCTCTTCTTGGTAGAAAACTTTCTAAAGCATTTTTTAATTTTATTTTTTTACTTTTGGATTCTGTGAGACAGTCCAGTGTCCCATATAAAAATAGTTTTTTGCTTGTTGTTTGTTTTGTTTAAGTCAATCCAAAGTAATGTCTGTTCTTTCAAAAATTTCAGCACCAAAGTAATATGAAAAGGTTGACATGGGTCATCCAACATAAATATCATCAATGTTGAAATTGCCATATATCATTTCAAACACGAATTTATTTATTGTTAAACATGAGACACAATGTATTATCTGAGAAAAACATACATTTTGCTGTTAACGTTTTCATCTAAACAGAGCCTTCTTTACAGTGCCCCAACCTGTCAATCTATTTTATTTTAAATAACACATTTTTGAAGGAATAACACAATTTTTATTGAAAATATTACAAGTAGCATATGTAAATACTAGTAACAATGACATTTCTTAATGTTGTGGTAACCTCGTTTCTCTACGTAGCCATAGGAAAGTAGCGAAAATTCTGTGACAGCTGCTACTGAATTTATTCAGACTGACAATATGTTTAAGTAGCTGTCTCTTTTAGTATGGAGAAGATATTCAGGAAAGCAATCTTTTTCAGTTCTCATTCTGAGAACTTGGTTACTTGGCATGTGTCCAAGTCTAATTCCTTAAAAATTAAATTAAAACCGGGTTACTGTATGTCAGTCTTCCCTGTTATTTATTTATAAGAGTTAGCAAGAAGCAACCCTTGCTCTCCTAAGGAACATTAACACAGGTCTTACAAAAGAAAATGAGAGTTTGAGCAGAATAAAGCTTATGACTACTGAACTCTGGGAACATAAAATAGTTTAAAACCAAAAATAGATCCGATATGATAAAACTCAGATCATAGTAAAAGAACACCATAATCTACACCATGTCCAAGGGTGTGTTATGCATTTTCCTCAGTGAGAGAGACAAGTTATCCTTTATTACGAGGAAACTTCTATTTTTTTTTTTTTTCCAAAAGACTAATAAGATTTTGGTAGATAGTGTGTGAACCAAAGATTCTTTATGTAAATATTGTTTTTAAGAATGCCATGAATTGCTTTGAGATAAAATTGTGAAGTTAGGAACATAAAGCCAGTCACTTCCCAATCTAATTTTATAGCCCTTTCTTATTCCTTCTGGACATGTTGGTGTCTTCTGAAGCCATGAGGGAGAGTTCCTAGAGGTCAGCAACCACTTAGTTATCTTTTTAATGTTAATTGGAGTACCATTTCGCATGAATATTTTTAAATGAGGGATCAAAATTAAAAATGATTTTTTTGATTGAAGGAGGGTGATCTTGTTGGCAAAGTGCCAGGAGGGGGGATGCATTAAAGGGAATGAGGTTCACTTAAATCCTTTCTACATAAGCCTTAACACCTGAAAGAAAACTTTTAAGCAAGGCTATGTCTTCCTTGAGCACAAATCTATTAGTGATACCAAAAATATAAGAAGAGAAATAAGAAGAAGGGCAATTCAACTAAAAGAAAATAATAAATATGGACAAATGAAGAAGTAAATCTAATTTCTTTAAGTAAATCTGATTTTTAAGTTTCCTTCAGAAAGGGGATGAGGCACAACCACTGACTTCAGCAGCTCAAGCCAATTTCGAACATTTTTAGAAATCACTTCCTTTGTATTATGTTGTCCTGAATATGCTTTATATTCAGTTACTTTTTAGTGAACCTAATGACTTTGTTGGAAGGTTATAAGCAAGACAAATATTGTATAGTGATAGAAGAAGGTCATCAATTCTTGGGGAGAATTTATGAGAATAATTTGAAGGGGCAAAAATGATGATAGTTCCTCTTTATACAGCTTTGGAAACTATCTTTGATGTACTTGGAGGTTTTTACCTGCTAAAATAAACCAGAATATTAAAGCTGTATAGTAATGTGTCTGAATTTATAAACATAGGGCGATGAAAAGCTTTTTTGAAAGGTTTAATTTTTGGAGGTTGGACAAAATGAAAATAACTAAACAAAAGTATTACAACTACTATTATAACTGCTACTAAATGTTTTATAGCAAATAGTTCAGGAAAATAAAATAGTTTTAACTTTATTTTTATTTAACTAAAAATAAAATAGTTTAAATTTATTATGGTACATACAAGGGATACATGTAGACATTAGCTCAATAATGATAGCATCAGCAGAGAAACACAGGAACAACTAAACAGACACTTTTTAATAAAATGAATTCCTGCATTGACATCTTGCCAAGGGTGCTAAAAGAAATTTTTTTGGTAAGTGTATAAGTGAGCATGTTATTGGTAAGAAAAATTACATGTAAAAATTTTATATACAAGACCTGACAATTAAGATCGTAAACTCATCCTAAAAAAATAGTGCTACATACCTCATTGCTAAATACCACTACAGTCACCTTCAAAGTACTCCCCTTGGGAAGCTATGCACTGATGTCAGTGCCTAGTCCACCCTTCAAAGCAATTTCAGAACTCTTTCTGGAATGGCCATCAGAGCTGTCATTGTATTACCATTGATGTCCTGAATGTCATCAAAATGTCTTCCTTTCAATATTTCCTTTACCTTCGGGTAAAGAAAGAAGTCATTGGGTCCCAGATCAGTGACTAGGGAGGGTGTTCCAATACAGTTATTTGTTTACTGGCTAAAAACTCCCTCCTAGACAGTGCTGTGTGAACTGGTGCATTGTCGTGATGCCACAACCATGAATTGCTGGTAAAAAGTTTCGGTCATTTATGTCTTTTTCGTGCAACCTTTTTAGCACTTCCGTATAGTAAACTTGGTTAACTGTTTGTCCAGTTGGTACAAATTCATAACGCATAGTCCCTCTGATATCAAAAAAGGTTAGCAATATTGTTTTGTCTCTTGATTTGGATTGACAGAACTTTTTTTGGTTGTGGAGAATTGGTTGACTTCCATTGTGCACTTTGACGCCTTGTTTCCGGGTCATATTGGTAAACCTATGTTTCATCACCAGTGATAACATGGTCCAAAAGCTCATCTTGCCTCTCCAAAAGGTCGTGACAAACTTCGACTCTCCTTTGCTTTTGTTCATCAGTGAGTTTCTTCAGGACCATTTCAACACACACTTTTTTCATGCCAGGATTTTCAGTTAAGATTTCCCTGTTTCTCTATCAATGTTTACTTGGTCTGCTGTGCTTCTCACAGTCAGCTGATGATTTAGATACACAATTTGATGAAGTTTTGCAATGTTTTCATCAGTTCTGCTCATTGCTGGCTGTCCTGACCTCTCTGCATCAGTAATGCATTCTCTCCCCTCAGAAAAACGTTTAATCCATTTGTACACTGCCCGTTTTCTTCATGGCATTATCCCCATAAACTTGGACTAACATGTCCCTGATTTCACTTCCACTCTTACCAAGTTTAACCAGAAATTTAATGTTTGATTTTTGTTCTCATTCAAGCTCAGACATTCTCACGATGGCACACAAAAGCACGCCACAACAATAATGACCACCGCTCAGCAAGACACCACCACACATCGACACAAACACAGCTGTGAGACACTGATACACCAAGGCTATGAAACCTTACCAAGCTGTTTATGTAGTGCTGCCAACATAAATGCATGGTGGCAAGTTCACGAATATAATTGTCAGACCTCGTATATATGTAAAATGGTGTTTTTGTGCTTTGGATGACAGTGATGTAAGGAGATCACCTGAATACAAGATTACCTATCTGTGGGAAGATGCTTTTATAATTGTAGGAAAGGCAGGAAAATATAAAACTTTCCAAGTTTTTAGTCTCTAGTTAAATCTATTCTAAAGGAGACAACACTCAGACAATGTAAGGACATTTTGAATTTGTACCTTTCTTTTTAGACAACTATTATCACTTCATCTTTTTTTAATATCCACATCCTTTCTAATTTACTTTATAAGTATTAACATCAATATGGATGGAAAATATAATCAATTGGGAACACTTTAAACTTCAACAATTATGTGATGTTTGAAAATATTTTGAATTCAAATGTTACAGCAATTTACTTGCTATTCTCTAACTGGACCATTCATTGAGAAGAGGAGATAAAGTGAGTTTCCATACAATTTCCCCAAGAGGTGTTTATAATTATTGGTTAGCATCTAAATTGGCAGTTATTAAATTGAAACCTTGGTCTTTATTCAGTAGAACCAAATTAAATCTTCACTGATACAGGAGAAAGGTTAGGGTTTAATTTTAGACATTCCTTGAAATTTAATTTAGTACCACATAAATGTATTTATACATATTAACTTTCTCATAAAGAGGGCAAATCATTTTGAAGGAAAAAAACAGTTTAGTGAACAAATTCAAGATCTCTTTATTTGTGGCTTGATTTATAGGAAAATAAATCTAGAAGTGATGAGTGCTGATTAAATCATTATAACTATACAAGATTAAAGCAGTATTTTTGAAAATAAAAACTATTGATCAATAATAATTTTGAAAATATTATTGCTAAAGGTAGGATCATCCATACATATGATTTCAGGTAAAAAGAATTTGAAATTCACCTCTAGTTTCTCAGTGAAGTATAACAGATAGCCAGAAAATCTGTTTGTGATATTTGCGAGTAGATTTTTAAAGTTTAGATTCAGTATGTAATCTTAAATACAATACTCTCAATCATATGCTTAACCTCATGCCATAAAGTGAAAAGGAGACTTTTTACTACCCTGGGTAAAGTTTAGGGACATTTATTATAAAATAATCAAAACAAGAAATGCCCTATGTGTACTGACACTTCCTTTTGACTGCAGTCTTCTCTTCCGCACTAATCTTGACATGCATTCATTCATTTGATCAATCATTCATTCATCTATTCATCTCTCTGTCTGATTTTCCCTAAGAATGTAAGCTTTACAAGAAAAGGACATTATTTGCCTCTTCTACTGTATGTACGTCCACTTTCTGGAAATTTTCATGGTCTCATAATTGGTGTTTACTATTTGTTGACACACAAAAAATTAATAATAATAATTCCTAACTCTTTTGAATTTTTTACCTATAATTTCCTTGCTTTAACCTGAGAATCTTACCTATATTTCTGATTTAGCATCTATGGTGCTCTGGTCAATGTTTTGAAACTGACTTTCAGGAAAAATAAAAAAAGGAAGGAAGGAAGGAAAAAAAGAAAAACCTTCATATGTAACATTTGCTGATTTCTATGGTACAATATTCCCACTATTGATGCCACAATCAGCTCATAAAATTTCTGAAAATTTATAAAGCAATTCTTTTGAGCTGGTACTAGCTAGCTCTAGCACATGACTCTAGGAATATTAATTTTAAACAAAAAAATATTCCCTGTGGGGAATTTTCCAAAAAACTTCAAAAAAGATAAGAAGAATTTTTGGCTCGAGAATGCAGAGAGCTAGAAGAGGTTCCTTGGACCATAAAAAGAGTGAAATAAACATAAGATTATTAACATGTTTTCAAACCCACTGGAGAGCGAAGTTTGTAGAGCAACCAACTAGCACAAAATATACGGAGAGTCAGATATCTGCAAGAAGAGAGGACATGCAAGTACTCCCCTTTTGGGGTATGCACTAGGGGGCACAGGTACAAAGAGTACTGCTAGAACAATTGATGAATCAGTAGAGGCTCAGTGTGGGCAGGAGAGACAGTCTTAGTCTCTGATGACCAGTGAAATTGGGGGAATCTGCATACTCTGGCAGGTTTTTTCTTCATGAACTCTACCAAGAACACACAGAACATAATGAATATTCCTAAGAAAATGTCCATTGTGGTACAGACTAGGAAAGGAACACAGCAGTGATAAGACAGGGTAAAGAAACTCCACCTGGACCCTTTTCACCTATTTTCCCTATGGAACAAATGCCTTAATCTTTGGGAGGAAGGGTAAAACACTCACTTTTAAGAAAGCAGGTGTAAAGTCAGTGCAGCTGGAGAATGGAAACAGAAGAAAAAAACAAGAAAACAAACAAACCGAGACACTATTCCTGGAGCAGGAGCAAGAACATACACTGGGCCCATAACTAAGGTCTGGGAAATCGCAAGAGAACTGTGAGGGCCATACTGCTAAGACCCAGGCGCATCATGACTGCCTATGATTGAGGCTTAGGCAATACAACATGAAACATTCTCCGCCACTTGTGGAGTGGTGTGGGAGGTAATGGTGCAGAAAGGGAGTAAAAGCATTGCCAAATTTTTATTTGAGAATCAACAGGGAAAAGAATGCAATGATTGAAAGCTCTCATATCATTGGGATGTCAAGAGAAAAAATTGGGAAAATAGATCTACTATGTGGGAAAAAGTTAAAGTCCAAATATAAGTAGAGAAAATTTGATCAAACAAGAAAGAAATGATGGAAATAACAATCAATAATATAAATATAAGCAATGTAAAATATAAGGTATGTAACAAATAGAATATAAATCAAAGAATGTAAATCATGTATATTAGGCAATTCCCTAAATGACTTCTCTCATAAAAAGACACTATTAGATTAGAATAAGAAAACAATTCAGCAATAGGCTCTTAATAATAAATACATTGAAATTAGGGTGAAACGTTGAGAATAAAAGAATTGGTGTGATTAAATCCACATCAAACAAATGAAAACAAAAATAAAACATTTTTCACCTTGTTAATATTATAAAAGATGAAATTTAAAATACAAAGAACTAAACAAAATAACACTGGCCAATTTCAATATAATTATATAATGATAAAAGGCAAATTTATGAAGAATATACATCAATCATTATGTGAACCGACTGGAAGTTGAAAATATAATGTAAAAACATTAAGAAATATTTAGAAATGAAAGGAAAGTAAGATTACTATACAAATAGGGGATAGTATTTACTATCCCTGTTTCATAATCAAGCATATTTAGTATGAAAGCAGTAAGGGATTATTTACAGGTATAGAATAATTCCATCAACAAACATAAATTCATCATTAAAAGGAAAATTTATATTTTTCAAAGAAGGAAAATACTTTTTATAAACATTTATGAAACATACATTTTTTCATATAATTGTTCAAATAACATCTCGATAATAACCACTAAAAATAGAGACATTGTCAATTATATTTTCTGATTGTAGCCCAAGATATAAATAATATAAAAAGGTTAAAATGAAGAAGCACAATTGTAGACAAACCTTGGACCTATGTCTGCAATCACAAATTATACTCACAAATTAGAAAACAAGTAAAGAAAACTTAGTAAAACCAAAGAGACATAGTAAAGTTTTACTCCGTGGAAAATTTATAGCTTTCATTTTCTTAGAAATAGACAAATATGAATAAATATCTTAGTACTTTAGGGGATTAAAAAGCACAATCGGTAACCATAAGATTGCCGCGGGAATATGAAAGTCAATTTGTGGAATGTAATCAATAATGTTGTAAAGATTTTGTAGGGTATCCGAGGGAAACTTGTCTCATTAGGGAGACCACCTCAGGGATGATGTACATGCCTGATCACTGCACTGTACACCTGAAGCTGAAGCTGAACAATAATAGTCAACTATAAAAAAAAAATATATATATATATACATATATATATATATATATATATATATATACACACACACATATGTATGTGTATATATATATATACACACAGATATATATATATATATATATATATATGTATATGTATATATATATATACACATGGTTACAAAAAGTGGATTACGCATTAGGAATAGAAATAGTGGAAACATAGTGGCTGTATGTGATGTCAGAGGGGTAGTAGATGGGGGGAGGGGGTTATCACTGTGTGAGGGGTGTAAATGATAAATTTCTAAACATTACATTGTTTTGTACAATAAATAAATATACATTGTTTTGTATAATAAAAATTATAATAATAATATATCTTAGTGCTTTAGAAAAAGAGCAAAAGTCAAGAAATGAATTTAATGAAGATTGTACATGATTAATAAAATAGAAAATAAAAATTGTAAAAGCATAATTTGAAGAAGATTTCTTTGGTTAATAATGCAAATAACTCCCTTGAAAATTTGATTAATAAAACGAAAGAGAACAAAACTATCTAAGATTTGGAATGAGAAAGAAATTGTAATCACAGAATGAAATCAATGAAAGAATCCAAGATAACACCTTCCTGCCTTCCTCTTCCTTTCCAAGCCACAAAGGTTTTTTAATTACAAGTTTATGTTCTTTAACAAATGTAGCACTATTCAGATGATCTGATTCTTCATGAGTGAGTTTTACTAGTTTGTGGTTTTCAAGGAATTTGTCCGTATTATGTAAGTCATCAAATATGTTGTCATAAATTTTTAGAATATTTTATTATCATCTCTTTAAAGTCTATAGAATAGTATGCATTTTTTTAAATTACCTCTGTTACAAGTCTGAATACAAGTGGTAAGAACAGACATGCAAGTCTTGTTCCAGATTTTTGATGCTTTAAACACGAATATTGGGACTCACTTCCCTGTAGCTCCTTCCTTCCCAATATTTCTTTCCTCACTTTTCTACTGCTCTCGCAGGCCGTACTCCACTGTCTGGTGCCTCAAGCCAGTAAAATGATGGGTTTCCATTTGAATTTTAGCTATCTTTGCCTTGTGATTTAGTATCATCAGGAAAAAATTCCACATAAACACAAATCTCACTAATTAGTTTTTATATTTTTTAAAGGTCTACATATCTGCAATTTCTGCCTATTTTTGGTCATTTTAACTAGTTATTTTTACACATTTTGATGGTATTTAGAATTATCTGTGGGAGAGTATGCATTTGTTACCCAAAGAGTAACTACATACTCGTATATTACTTTTAAAATCTGGAAAACATCACTTTAAATGGGGAAATATAAAGTAAACGACATTTTTATTTTATATTAAGGTACGTAGTGCTTGGAGCAATCTATGAGTTTAATTACTTAAAGTAAATACTTGGAAAGTTTTCAGTTTATGACTGTAGTGATTTATAAATCTATTTTAATAATATGGAAAAAAAAGGAAATTAATTCAGATATATTTATGTGTTTTTCCCTTTAATCAGTATGGTTTACTTGGAAAGGAAAGAAAAGGAAAGGAAAGGAAAGGAAAGGGAAGGCCATAAAATGAACCCAAACACAATACAGTCTGTAAGCCACATGCCCTGACATGAATACTGGATCTTTGCATGTCAAGTTATGTTATTTTTTATAAGAAAAATAAATGCCACTCAAAAGAGAAAGATGACCTCCTCTGCATTAGCTGAAACTATAATCTGAAAGCCTGTTAAGGCTTTCTTTGTTTTTTCACAAACTGAGTTGAAGTTAGAAACAAAAGCTTTCTGAATAATCACAATTCCAAGTGCTGAATTATTGTTACTCAATTATTTGAGTTAATAATAAATGGTTCCTCTGAGGATTTTCATTTCTACAATTTAGATGGTAAACCAAAGGCACATTGATAAAAGTTTTCCCCTGTGGGAAGACAAAAGAGAAATCACAATAACTTATCCAGAAAGAACTTGATGGCATTCTTGTTAGTGTAGTCTTGCCAATTGCATATACTCCTTTGGTATTATCTTTCTGAAGCTTGTTATTTAATTTTTTGAAAATTTTGTAGGTGAATATAATCTTGGTGTAATTGAGGGTCTAATAATAAGTACAGAACATTTGAGGTAATGTGAGTGTCTATGGAGATTTAAAAAATGACGTTTTCTGCAGAATTGCAGTAAAATATTTTACTTGCCAAAACATCTGTGGATATCTAAAATTTTAACAGTGAGTGATCAGAGCACATATTTCAGCTGCAGCATTTAAATAAATCCAATTATTTGTATAGCTTTATATGTCTATAAATTCTTATATAGCTATACTCAGAATGCATACAAGCTTTCTGTCTAGAGCTAAATTAAGCCATTATTTTAAAGAATTCTGTTATTAACAGGTAAGTATTATTCTCTTCATGTATAACATCCCTTAAAGCATACTTCATGAATTGTTACTCTAAATAGAAAACTTTTTACGTAACCCAAAACAACTGTAAGGCAGCTAATATCACTCTTTTAATTTGAGTATCAAAATGAATTGGTCTTTTTTCACACAGCTGAGTACAAAAAAGATTCGGGTTTTAGTTATGCTAGCTGTAATGTTATTTATTTCCATCTGAATGTCATGGGGTTTTTAATTTAAGCAAACTCCTAATGATAATCAAAGTCTTCCTTCCTTTCTTTCTTTCTTTCTTTCTTTTTCTCTTTCTTTCTTTCTTTCTTTCTTTCTTTCTTTCTTTCTTTCTTTCTTTCTTTCTTTCTTTCTTTCTTTCTTTCTTTATTTTTTTTTTAATAGAAGTTATGTGCTACAGAAGCCAAGATTTAGCAAAAAGGCAAGTTTGAAATTATAAAATGTGCCATTATTGTGCTTTGGACATAGCAAAGACTTAAAAATACCAAAACATATAAAATAATATATTATTTTCAGAAGGAGACCTTTGAATTCAAGCAGACTAGGATTTCTTTTTTTTTAATTTATTGGGGTGACAATTGTTAGTAAAATTACATAAATTTCAGGTGTACAATTCTGTAATACATCATCTATAAATCCCATTGTGTGTTCACCACCCAGAGTCAGTTCTCCTTCCATCACCAGACTTGGATTTTGATATCAATTATATTTGTTTCTAGTAGCTTCACATTCAGAATATTGTTTATTTCCTTTCAACCTAGATTTCCTAATCTGTTAAATGAAGTCGAATTTACTTCAGAGCATTATTGTATAATTCAAATGAGCTGGATGGTAATCTGGTACAGTGGGTGGTACTAGAAAATACTGGTTTCTTTCTTTTATAGTTAAGCTTGCCCTCTGTTTTTTCCCCTTGATTAATGATACCAGTGATAAAGACATTTGTGCTTGTGATTCTCATGTTCCCAACAACAACATGTGTTTTAAGTGAGCTGTCTGTAAGGTATGTATTGCACTTCAGTGCGTCCATAAAAATTCACATTAGTTTAGACAGAAAAGTCATTTTCATGCATACTAGAAAAATACCTTTGGAATGGATAATGTTTAATGAATGTAGTCACATACTTTGATATGTAATCATTTTATCATTGGATTTATGGAAAAAGGGATTTTTTTTCAAAAGAATTAATCCAAACTGCTTCTTATTCTTCCATGCAATGCAATAGCATAGATATATTTCATACGTACACACACATATGCACATACACACACAGGAACTTTCAGGGAACTGCGAGAATATACAAATGTCTTAACATAGCCATGATTAAAAAGCAAAAATGAGATAAAGCATCTGGTATGGACTATATGATCTTTATTATTAAGATAATAAATTATTCTTTGATCTGAAATTATTCTTGTCCTCTTTAGTGTCTACATATTATTACCTTGAAAGATAGGCTCCTAAGAATCAGAGGTCATAATTCGCTTAAACAATTTCTAAATTGTTTCAAATCTCCATCATAACAATTCCTAAAAGGAATGTGTTAAAGGAAGTTTCTTAGAACATCGGAAACACCTTGCTGAAAATCAAGCTATTGTCCTTCAGCTCAGAATTTTATCTGCAAAAAAGACTACTTTGATAAAATTCATGTTAAAAGTATAGATGACCCATGTCTTTTTTGTAAATTTTTAAAAAAACTTTTCTATGAAAATTGCATGGTTTATATATTCAGGAAAATATTTACCAATGCTACACTTACTAAAGGAAATATACCTACTAGATATTTTTACAGGATTTTTAAAAGTTTCACATAATAAGGATGAAATAGGCAATGATTTGAATTTCAACTTAACACTAATATAATTTTTGAATGTCCTGAAAAGATACTTTAGTCTGTAAGCTTTTCAATAACCAAAAACAAACAAAACTCAAACTACAATTCTTTGAGGCATATTGCTGTCGGACACTCATGTCTACAGAGGTTTTTAAGCCTATGACTCAAACACAATTGCATTTTCAGTGTATATTATGTCTTTCAGTGTCTGTCATAAGGTAAAATTGTACACCCTCTTTTTTATCTTATGACTTATTCTTTTCATTCTTTTACAATTTGATTAATGTCTGTTTTCCATGTATTGAACAGCTTTCATATTTGAATTATCCTTGATCATATCTCCCACTCCATCTTTATTTCAAAAATTTGTACCTATTGGTATAGAGATGAGATGAATTATTTCTTGAGTTGCTTTATTTACTCTGAATGCAAGTTAAAAGAGTATGTTGCTCTCTATAGTATAGTTCTATATGAATTCAGGATCGATAATTTAATGAAAATGTGTGATATATCCAAATTATTTTAAGTGCATATATTTTTTTACTATTTATACATTATTTAATTAAAATATGTATTTTGTGCATCATCAAGTTTATTTTTATCATAGCTATTTATATCATGTGTAATCTGAAGAATTTTAAAATTTTCCAACTTATAGTTATAATTATAATGATATTTCATTCATTCAACACTAGGAGTTCATCAGGGAGAAACCCATATAAGAACATTTTTATTTATTTATTTTTATTGTTACTTTTCAATTACAGTTGACAATCAATGTTGTATTAGTTTAAAGTGTACATTGTAGTGGTTAGACATTTATATATGTATGAAGTGATCCTCCGATAAGTCTAGTACCCACCTGGCACCATACATAGTTATTATAATATTACTGACCCATATTTCCTATGCTGTACTTTACATCCCTGTGACTATTTTGTAACTACCAATTTGTACTTCTTTACATGTAAGAAAATTTTTAAGCAACTGAATCTTATCCTTAAACTAAGAAAGTTAAGCATAGACTTTCAGTGCTGTGTTTCTATTATATCTTGGATTCTTAAAATGTTTTTGTTTCTGTTTTGGTGCAGTGAGGTGCTTTCTTCTGACTTCTTGACTAGTTTATGAACATTTTTAGTTTCCAGATAATTAACTGTCAATAAGTGAGATTTGCTAAAATTTGTCTGAACTATTAAAAATTATCACTCTTAGAGACAATCTCTTTTACCTAATTTATTTGTCCTGCCCCTCTTACTAATTATTTCAATACCTGTGCTCCTTTGCAACACTGCCTCATTCCCTAAATTATTAAATTAAGAAACCAGTAAACTGTAATAAATGTGCTTAGTGACCCCCACCAAAAACAAAATTATAATAAATTCCATGCTGTGTTTTATAAAAATACAAATAGTTTAAAAGACAAGACCTAGTTTAAATCTGTTTCTTGTTTCTTGTTTTTTGTTTTTTTATTTCCTTTGCATTTTCTTTTTTAAATCACTTTCTCTTCTGTTTGTCTCTTTTATCCTTTATTTTTAAATGGGGTCTGAACACATGATCAGTGCTTCATTTCTAGAGAGGTGATATCACAAATTAACATAGACCTTAACAGAATTAGGTCTCCAAAATAATGATTCCCTATTATTCAGCCACAAAAGAACAATTAAAACTTCTACCATTTTTTACAACATAGATGGACCTGGAAGGCATTATGCTAAGTGAAATAAGTCAGAGAAAGACAAATTATGATATGATTACGATATGAACTCACTTATATATGAAACCAAAAATAAAAAAACCTCATAGAAAAAGAGATTAGATTTGTGGTTACCAGAGGAAGAAAGTAGGGGCAGGAGGAAATGGAGGAAGATGGTCAAAAGATATAAACTTTCAGTTATAAGATAAATAAATACTAAGGATCTAACATACAACATGATGACGATAGTTAACACTGCTGTATGAATTATAGGAAAGTTGTTAAGAGAGTAAATACTAAAAGTTCTCATCACAAGGAGAAAATTTTTTTCTTCTAATTGTATTTATATGAGAAGATGGATGATAGTTGAACTTATTGTGGTAATCATTTCATAATATATGTAAATCAAACCTTCATACTGTATATCTTAAACTTATACAGTGATGTATTCAATTATTTTTTCAATAAAACTGGGGGAAAAAATCATGATTCCCAAACCTAAGGGATTCACAAACTTCATGATTGTGTCAATAATGTTGGTAAAAATTATATTGGTTTGTTAACCAGTTATACTGGTTTGTTTTATGTGGACAGTTGTTTTGATATAACTTGAGAGATGATCAAATTCATAAAATAAATATCAAAAGTAAAAGTAAAATAAGGTGTGATCCAAACTATTTTCAATAAGATGGTAACTTCAATTTAAGTTGGACCGTGTGAAATTGTTCTGACTCAGGAAGCCCACATATCAAAATACAGAGTACTTGGTAGGAGGATTTCTAAATGTAATGAACCCTTGTCAGATACTCCAGGAATTTATACTTCTCACCATGATTCTATTGGCCTGGAAGCGCTTAGAAGCAGAAACTGTGTCTTACATGAATAAGATTCTTATCCTCAACATAAAATCAGATATGAATAATAACAAATTAGTAAAAATTACCACTCTTAATTACTTTAGATGCTCTCTGTATATTGCATTAACATACCCAAAAATATCCTTGTAGTCAACTACCTACAATGTGTTACTTATTATTCACTATAACTGTCTTTGGCTTTAAATTTAGTGTCTGAATATGCAAAAAAGACATTTCCTCATGGATAATTATCTGCCATGAAAAAAATCAAAATTTCAATGAAGAAAACACAAAAATAAAATTTTAATCTAGAGAACTTATATCAGGGTTTGATGATTCACTGAACCCATACAGGTAAATGGCCCTGGGGAGAGGAAAATGTGAATTTTAAGAAAACCAGAAACAGAATGACAGACAAAGCCCTGAAAAACCAGAAGAGGTTGATGTAGGATAAGAACATGATTTTTAAATGGCGGGTGGTGACATTACTGACGTGGTTATATAGATTAGATACTATAAATAGATTCAAGAGGAGTTTACATTTATCATCATGTAAATTTCTAACAGAGAGATTCTTCTTAGGGTATTACATAGAAATACAGACAATGTAATTAAGAAAGTCCATGATGCAATTTCAGAGATAAATTATTTTACTAATTGGTTATTTATCTCACCTGCCATTTTTAAGTGTCTCTATGCAAATAATACTTTCATGTTTCTGGGAGGTATTATATATATGATTGATAATCACATTTTAGAATAAGAAGTGATCTTTTAAAAAAATTCATTTAATTTTTCAGAAAAACATCTGAAGATCGACTAGATATTTGGGACTACGTGAGTTACAAAGAGGTGTGAGACATGGTCCCTGCCTTTTATTACCTTAACATTTTCATGATCCTGATAATCTTTAACTTGAACATTTATGGCTATTAAGAGCTAACCTAGTGTACAAATCAGAATTCCAGTAAGACAGCACATTCAAATAGGACTCAAGAGGGTTTGTTTAAAGGAATTAATCATATATGTTAAATTTTAGAAAAACCAACAGTAACATGGAGCATAACAGCTAATCTGTTAGTCCATAAAAGAAAAGAAAGGAAACTGTTAGTAGAATTTGGAGGGAGAAAGTTGTGTAGAATTGGACATTTTAAAAGGAGTAGTGATATTTGGTCAAGAGACATGGTCCCTCAAGATGACCCCAAAGGGCAGACACTAGGGAAATAAATATTCTCCTCTCTCCCTTATATCTTCTATAGTTTCTCACTGGCTAAGACCAATGGAAAGCAGATTCCATATATATCAGCCTCTTGGTGCTGAAAGCTTAGCAGAGAGTAGTAGAGAGCAGAGTACAGTCCACCCATTTTGTCTCTCAGCATCCACTCTTGTCCGTGGCTGGCATGAGAATTGCATTGCACGTCTCTAACATACCAAATGCACAAAAGCTCATCATGCTCCATATAATTATGGAGTCTGGAAATAAGACTGTACATATTCCCACCTGAAACTTAAAATGTTAGCTTTCATATTCTTCACATATAAGTTGAGGGTAGGTAAGAAAAGAAGCACTTAGGTAACAAAACACAGCTGCTGCATTCCCCATATTTTCTCTGTTCACAAGTTCCATTCACGGGATTAAAATAAAGTTCATAAAATAAGGATGAAATAAGAAATGTTTTGAATTTCAGTTTAACATTATACCTTTCATGTTTCTGTTATTCTCTGCCTAGTGAGTAAACAAGATTTTTTTTCTCTTGTGGGTTGACCCAAACCTTCATTCCTAGACGCCAGTCCACGTTGGTTTTCCATTGACCAGGACTATTGCAAAAGTGAGTAGAGAGATGCCACAGATAACAATGGACAATAACAACCTCCTAGTTCAACAACACTCCTCAAATTGTTGTTTCATAGACATGATTAGAGCAAACTGGACATGAGGTAGGCTCAGCTTCCAATTCATTAGAAACTTGATTATGTTTACTTTGGAAACATTCTTCTTGACCACTAGGACATCCAAATCCATTAGTTCCAAGGTTGTGGAAAGGTGAAGCAATCATTTTTTTTTCAGTTAGTTAGTAAGTGTAATAGTAAAAATACCCTCATCTCTATCCTGACTTCTGTACCTAATAACGGGGGAATGGATAGATATATAGATAGACACTACTAGAGATAGAGATAGATAGAGATATATAGATGTATAGTGTGTTTAAATGACATATTACACTATGGAAATTTGTACCCCAACCTCACAGTCTGTCATCTCCCAGCTGGGAACATACATGAGCCTTCAGCAGACTATTCCACTGCCCTATCAAAATGGCTGTTTCTTTTAATGAGTAATGAAAGGCCAATGTCTGTAATGTGAGATCAATACAACACTTTTTGTCATGAACTATATTCCCCAGTGAAACACCATATTGTGGGGATGCCATGGTGACTAATGGTGATTCTTACATAAGTGCTTTGGGCAGAAAAGGCAAATCTATACTTAGATTTTTGTATTTTCTAAAGAGGACAAAGAATTTCCTTCTATTTATGAAAGGGAGACAATGAAATAACTACTCCAGAGATAACTGGTTTTTCCACCCAAGGGATGATGCAAACTGGGGCTTAGAATTCGCTTCTGGTGTTGCAGAGCGGACACTCAGCAATGAAGGTAGCTGGATTCATCTTGGTACTTTATCTAATGTTGTGTAACAAATGACACCCGAAATTTAGTGACTAAAACAACAACGAACCTCTGTTATCTCTCTCAGTTTTGTAGATCAGTAATACTGGCTGAGTTTCTCACGGAGTTGCCGTCAGTTGTGGGCAGGACTGCAGTCTTCTGAAACTTTGTTTGGAGATAGAGGGTGACCTTCCAAGGTGGTCCACTCACATGGCTGATTGTTGACAAGACCCTCTGTTCCTGTCCATGTCTATTTAGGGTAGGTTTAGGGTAGCTTTTAATTTAGGACTAAATTAGCACTACGTCCCTAATGAATTTCCATGATATCTGATGTGGTCATTCTGGTGGATCAGAGATGGATGTCTCAGCCCTGTGTATGATCAATGTGAATTGTTCAGCTTATAGCCTTCAGGTGTTCTTTACCCAGTATAATGCAGAACCACTCCTCATGGTTCATTCAAAGGGAATTGTATGCAGGTTTCAAGAACTCTTTCTTTTATGGCTCCTTCTTTTCTGATATTTTCCACCAAAAAATCGATCTGTTGTATTCTCTCTGAGCTCTGATCTTTGATTCCTCAGTATATCTAGACACCTGCGACCTACTTGAGTTGTTCCCAACCACCAACCCATTCTACTGTCCACAAATCTTCTCAAAAAGCTAAGGCAATAGTAAAAATCAACTCATTACTTTCTTCTTTCAAGGGTCAGAGTCCTGGTTACCATTTTTTTCAAATATCTAAAACTGTTGTTTCATATGTTCTGTCAGTTTTCTACCAGTTTATATTAGGTGGCACAGTTGATACTAGTGATCCATCATGATCAAAATGATGTTAGAGATTTCATATCATTGTGAAACAAATTGGGACACTTTTTTTCTTAACTGGAGAAATTTTTATTTTCTTTTGGATGGATTTTTTTCTTTGCTATTTTAAATATTTATGAGATGAACACTTTTTTCAAGGATGTTTTTTAAGACACTTTACTTTCTTCATTGGTTATTTTTTACATTGAGTCACATTGATTTTTTAAAATTTTTTTAACTTTTCAAACACAGTTGATATATAATTTTATATTAGTTTTATGAGTATAACACAGTGATTAAACATTTATATAACTTATGCAGTGATTACCCTGATAAATCTAGTACCCGTCTGACACCATACATCGTTATTACAATACTACTGACTATATTTCCCATGTTATACTCTACATTCCCCATAACTTTTGTAACTATCAATTTGTACCTCTTAATCCCTTCCCGTCTTTCACCCATTTCCTCAACCTTCCCCTCATCTGGGTACCATCAAAATGCTCTCTGTATCGATGAGTTTCTTTCTGTTTTGATTGTTAATTTATCCTGCTTTCTAGATTCCACGTATAAGTGAAACCATATGACATTTGTCTTTTTTTGTCTGACTTTCTCCATTCAGCACAATACCCTCTAGGTCCATCTATGTTGTTGGAGATGGCAAGACTTCTTTTTTTATGGCTGAATAATATTCCACTGTATATATGTACCACCTCTTCCTCATCCATTCATCTGTTGATGAACACTTAGGTTGCCTCCATATCTTCGGTATTGTAAATAACACTGCAATGAACATGTGGATGCACATGTCCCTTCAAATCAGTGTTTCGTGTTTCTTTGGATACATACCCAGAAGTGGAATTATTGGTTCCTTCTTTGTCACTTGTATAGCCTTTGCTTTAAAGTATATTTTGTTTGGTATAAGTATTGCTACCCCAACTTTTTTGTTTGTTTGTTTCCATTTTCATGAAATAACTTTTTCCATCCCTTTACTTTCAGTCTGTGTGACTTCTCTTCCTAGCACTAGAACCCTGGGTTGGGGAGCCTGGTGTGAGTCTTAGATCCCTTACTCCTTAACGGGAAACTGTGAGCTAAGACATCCCTCCTGATTTTTTAACTGCCACATGTGAGTGTGGAACCAATTCACTGCACATCTCTACCCTTCTTACCGTGTTTCCCCCAAAATAAGACCTAGCTGGACAATCAGCTCTAATGCGTCTTTTGAAGCAAAAATTAATATAAGACCTAGTCTTATTTTACTATAATATAATTTACTATAATATACCAGATATAATATACCAGATATAATATACCAGATATAATATAATATAACATAATATAATATAATATAATATAATATAATATAATATAATAAATAATATAATACTGTCTCATATTAATTTTTGCTCCAAAAGATGCATTAGACCTGATTGTCGGCCAGGTCTTATTTTCGGGGAAACATGGTACCAGTCTTGAAATGGCTTCTTCTGTATATCTTTAATTATAGGACTTCTGTTCAGCTAGACTTCAGGTGACTCTAATGATGATTGTTCTGTAGTTTTGTTGTAATTTTGATATGATTGTGAGAGGAGGAAGGCACAGCATTTCCTACTCCTTCATCTTGACCAGAACTTCAGTCACTTTATTTTATTTTCCCAGAAATTATTTTGTATAATTCATATTTTCTTAAAATTTATGCCTTTCTATTTTAATGTCTGTTTTTAAAAATAGTTTCTTTGTTGATTAGTAAATGTAATTTCTGGTTTTCTGTATTTGTGTTTCCTTATCATTTGCTAACTTGATTTACCCCACTTAGAAATTTTTGTTATTGGAGTCTATGAAGGAAATGTCTTTTCAGATTTTTCTTAGGATTAGAGTTTACCATTTTAAATTTCTGCATTTACTACAGTCTTCCTATTTTTCTGCAATTTTTTTTTTTGTACTAAATGCTGAGTTAATCATTTTGTCTTTCGTTGTAACTTTTCTTGTTATGGTTCTGTATATTTTTTAGGCAAACATTTCTTGATCATATCAATTTTTTAGTTTTATTAACCACTTTATTAATTTCTGCTATAGCTTTTTTCCAGTGAGGATGGCTGCCTTCTTTGGATTTAATAACTTCCTATTCTTTATTCTTTAATTGGTTAAACTACTCACTTACATTCATATTTTCAAAAGTATATTTATTATGTATGTTTTCCTTTTTACCGGTATATTTCCAGTTTTGATATATACTGACTTTGATGTTTTAATAGCCCTATGGAATAGTTACTATTGTTTTTCTTATTTTTGTGGATGAAAATTTGAAGCCCGGACAGGTTAACCTGATGAAGTTCACAAAACTATTAAATTGGTGTTCATATACTCAAATGCAATTGTTATTTTAATTTGGTCTTACTGCCTCTCCCTTTGGTAAATTGTTATTTTTTCTAATAATTTGTCGATATATTTAACTGAGCATTATATATAGACAACCATATCATGCAAAAAATAACATTTTTTTAATCTTTTTTACTTTAATTCTTTTAGATTATCTGTGTAATACAAATTCTTTGGCATTTATTGATCATTGGTTTATTGTCTTTAATATGACCACTAAAAATTGATTCTATGTGTACTTGAGAACAACTTGTATTTGTAGACAGAATTCTGTATTATACCATTAGGATATGCTTGTTAATTGCAGTTAATATATTTTCTATCTTTACTAATTTTTATTACTCATTTACTTATCAATGATTAAAATATGTTGAAATCTCTCACTATAATGATAGATTTGTCAAAGTTCTCCCTGTTGTTTCATTAGTTTTTTTTATTAATATATTTGTGATTAATTTATTAATGTATACCTAATATCATCATACTCGGTATATAGATTTAGAATGTTTTTCCTGAGTGTTTTACAGGGAACCTATCTACCTATAAGGATGCTGTTTGTCTTAAAATTTATTCACTATTGAAAGATTTTGCTGAGTAAGGAAGGTTTGATTGACAATTATTTTGTTTTAATGTCCTGGAGATGCTCTACTCTTTGGTCTCAGTTTTTGTGGCAATAAGTTTTCACTTGGTCTAATTTTTCTTACTTTGCTTTTATTTGCTAATTTTTGTTACTTTGCTTTGTTATTTTTGTTACTGTCTCAGAGAGAAAAGACTGATATTTATTTATTGGTCTAAAGTTTATTTTTACATATTGATCTTATACGCTGAAACTTTGCTGAACTTCTTTTTTAGTTTTTAATAGTTTTTTAGTAGATTCCTTAGGATTTTCTTTTATACGATCATGTCATATAAATAGAGTTAGATTTATTTCTTACTTTCCAATCTGGATGTTTTACAAGAGATTTTGAAGGTAGACAAAGGTGAGCTAAGTACAACCAGCCAGCTGAAATCACACACTAAAAGAAACAAATAGATGGTTGAAATTCTGATTAAGCAATGTCATTTAGGCATACTGTAGATTCAATTTGGAACTAAATTGGTGTTTTAGACTCCCTCTAGTTAGAAATATAATTAATACAAGAGGTTGAAATGAGATTAAAACTTTAAAGGAGAGTTAAGGTTGCAGGTCCACAGGGACATTGAACCAAGACCATCACATACACTTTGTTGGTCTAGCCAGCAGACTATAGTAGAGGACATCGTAGTATCGTGATATAATGAGGACATGTAAATATATGTAAATATATAAGGGTATTTAATTTTATAAAATATTATCAAAATGAGGATGACAAGAAAGCAACCATTACAAAAATCATGCAAAGTCTGTTTTTTTACACACTGCTGCTCAGAAATAGTTTCAGCAATGTGTATATTTCATAGTTTAAATGCAACTTATATAACTGCCATAACATACAAAACCAAAAATATAATACAGGTTATAAGCCACTACTCAAGAAATCAGGTAACTTTTATGGTTGCTCCTTTTAGGCAGAACTTTCAAGTACTACATTCTTTCCCCAGGACATGTTATAGATTATTTTTCTGGCAATAGCTTCCAGTAGTTTCCTTTACTTTTACCTTTGGAGGCAGTATAGGGCAGCATTTGAAGTTGTACTACCACATGTGTCCTGCAAATTATTTTTTCCTATGGGTACTTTTTGGCAGCTGTCTGTATGACATGTGATTCATTCTAATCCAAAGGTTTAATAAGTCCATTTCATGGTTATAACACTTGCCTTTCATGAAACTATGCAGGGAAAAATGGATAAAACTCATCCAGATGATATGTGTAGCAATTTGGGGAGGGAGGAAATCTACATTTTTCTCTTGCTGCTAGTTTTAATCTTCCAGACTGATGTTTAAATCACATAACTTTACAAGTTTCATCCAAATCATTGAAATGCAACATAATTCTAAACTTAAAAAAATACTTCAAATTTAGGTAACATTAGTCTTCCCCCATCCCTATTCTAAAGAAGAATGGAGATGCATTTAATATTAATAAAGAAGAAAATTCCTCCTATTTTCACATCAAACGCTTGAAGCACTTTTCATCTATTGTCTTGAATTACACAAAAACTTTACACCTGGCATCAGCGGCCAATTATAAATTTAGTAAATTTTATTAGACTCTAAATTCCTCAATAACTCATATTGTATTTATAGTTCTTTTTTTCTTTTTAAACTATCTTTTAAAAATTATACCTCAGTGCTTCTCAAAATATCTGACAAAACATTACCACAAGCACCCTCACTATAGTTAGTCATATGTTTTATTTTATTAAGTATAGAGGTATTAATATGTCGGATGATTTTAAAATCTCTTCCTACATGCTCATAAGACTCATCTCAGATTTATCCATTCTATATTAAGCAGGTATTAATTAAGCTACTATGACTTAGAAGTTAATTAGTGCTTATAGTAAAAATATAGCTAGTGAGAAAGAAAAATGTTATAGCTGCTGATAGTTTGTAGCCAGTCTGCAGCTTAAAATTAAGTTGTGGTGTGTGCTGCAGGGCATTAATAACTTCAGAGAATGTTAACATTAGATGAGATCATTCTGTGATCGTAATAGAACAAGAAAAAAACAGCACAAATGCAAACATCACAATGACCAAAAATCCCTCTCTCTTGGAGAAAATGAATGGCTACTCCTTCTTTTCCAATGAGAACTTTGGCCCAAATTGACTTCTTCCACTTTCTCGATAAAAATTAATAAGATACACAAAACACAAATTAGCTTTGTTACATGACAGCAACCAATCCTATACAAAGCCATACTTCCTTAAACTTTGCCACAAATTACTCAACATCAAATCAACTTTGTTAAGATGCTACCCTAAATTCCTTTTATTCAGATTCTCCCTAATTCCTCCGATGCATGATTTCTCTTACTACAGCAGGAGAAATATAATTAAATGTATTTGACTATCACTGTGTTCCTGGTGGTCTTTGGGCACTGGGATTTACCATTGCATATTTATATGCAATGTATACATATCTGTGCCTATGTATTTAGAACCTAAAATGACAGGAAGATAGAGATACAGACAGAGTGAAAGAGACATATTAGTGTAGTGACAAGAATCAAACAAGTATTTAATAAATGCAGAGCGACTGAATGACTGAACATTTGAACAAAATTAACAAAGAAGAGTAATTTTCTTTTTTTAAATTTAAATTAATTGGGGTGACAATTGTTAGTAAAATTACATAGATTTCAGGTGTACAATTCTGTATTACATCATCTATAAACCCCATTGTGTGTTCACCACCCAGAGTCAGTTCTCCTTCCATCACCATATATTTGATCCCCCTTACCCTCATCTCCCACCCCCCAAACCCCTTACCCTCTGGTAACCACTAAACTATTGTCTGTGTCTATGAGTTTCTGTTTCTCATTTGTTTGTCTTGTTCTTTTGTTGTTTTTGGTTTATATACCACATATCAGTGAAATCACATGGTTCTCTGCTTTTTCTGTCTGACTTATTTCGCTCAGCATTACATTCTCAAGATCCATCCATGTTGTCACAAATGTTCCTATATCATCTTTTCTTACCGCCAAATAGTGTTCCATTGTGTATATATACCACAACTTCTTTATCCATTCATCTATCGAAGGACATTTTGGTTGTTTCCATGTCTTAGCCACCGTAAACAAAGCTGCAATGAACATTGGAGCACACTTGTCTGTATGTATAAATGTTTTCAGACTTTTTGGGTAGATACCAAGGAGAGGGATTGCTGGGTCATATGGTAATTCTATTCGTAATTTTGTGAGGAACCGCCACACTGCCTTCCATAACGGCTGCACCAGTCTGCATTCCCACCAACAGTGTATGAGGGTTCCCTTTTCTCCACAGCCTCTCCAACATTTGTTACTATTTGTCTTGTTGATGATAGCCATTCTGACTGGGGTGAGGTGATATCTCATTGTGGTTTTGATTTGCATTTCTCTGATGATTAGTGATGTTGAGCATTTTTTCATATGTCTATTTCCCATTTGTATGTCCTCTTTGGAGAAATGTCTCTCCAGGTCCTCTGCCCATTTTTCAATTGGGTTGTTTGTTTTTTTGTTGTTGAGTTTCATGAATTCCTTGTATATTTTGGATATTAGCCCCTTATCGGAGGCACTGTTTGCAAAAATCTCCTCCCATTCAGTTGGTTGCGTCTTTATTTTGTCGATGGTTTCTTTTGCTGTGCAGAAGTTTTTAAGTTTCATATAGTCCCATTAGTTTATTTTAGCTTTTACTTCCATTGCCTTTGGAGTCAAATTCATAAAATGCTCTTTGAACCCAAGGTCCATAAGTTTAGTACCTATGTTTTCTTCTATGCAGTTTATTGTGTCAGGTCTTATGCTTAAGTCTTTGATCCATTTTGAACTAATTTTGGTACATGGTGACAAATCGCAGTCCAGTTTCATTCTTTTGCATTTGGTTATCCAATTCTCCCAGCACCATTTATTGGAGAGGCTGTCTTTCCTCCATTGTATGTTTTTAGCTTCTTTGTCAAAAATTATCTGTCCATATTTATGTGGTTTTATTTCTGGGTTCTCAGTTCTATTCCATTGGTCTATGTGTCTGTTTTTCTGCCAATACCATGCTGTTTTGATTATTGTAGCCCTGTAGTACAAGCTAAAGTCAGGAAGTGTGATACCTCCATTATTGTTCTTTTTTCTTAAGATTGCTTTGGCTATTCGGGGTCTTTTGTGGTTCCAAACAAATCTGACGATTTTTTGTTCTATTTCTTTAAAAAATGCCATTGGGATTTTGATGGGGATTGCATTAAATCTGTATATTGCTTAGGGTAATATGGCCATTTTAACTATGTTGATTCTTTCAATCCATGAGCATGGAATGTCTTTCCATTTCTTTGTGTCTTCTTCAATTTCTTTCAAAAATGTCTTATAGTTTTCAGCATATAGGTCTTTCACATCCTTGGTTAAGTTTATTCCTAGGTATTTTATTCTTTTTGTTGCAATTGCAAAAGGAATTACTTTTTTTAAATTTCTTTTTCTGTGATTTCATTGTTAGTATATAAAAAAGCAATGGACTTTTGTACGTTGATTTTGTAGCAAGCAACTTTACTGTATTCGTTGATTGTTTCTAATAGCTTTTTGGTGGAGTCTTTAGGGTTTTCTCTATATAGCATCATGTCATCTGCAAAGAGTGATAATTTAATTTCTTCATTCCCAATTTGGATGCCTTTTATTTCTTTCTCTTGCCTGATTGCTCTGGCAAGGACTTCCAACACTATGTTGAAAAGCAGAGGTGATAGGGGATAGTCATGTTCCTGAACGTAGAGCAAAGGGCTTCAGTTTTTCTTTTTTTTTTTTTTTAATTTAATTTTATTAAATTTATTGGGGTGACAATTGTTAGTAAAATTACATAGATTTCAGGTGTACAATTCTGTATTACATCATCTATAAATCCCATTGTGTGTTCATCACCCAGAGTCAGTTCTCCTTCCATCACCATATATTCGATACCCCTTACCCTCATCTCCCACCCCCCACCCCCCCCACCCCCCTTAGCCTCTGGCAACCACTAAACTATTGTCTGTGTCTATGAGTTTCTGTTTCTCATTTGTTTGTCTTGTTCTTTTGTTGTTTTTGGTTTATATACCACATATCAGTGAAATCACATGGTTCTCTGCTTTTTCTGTCTGACTTGTTTCGCTCAGCATTACTCTCTCAAGATCCATCCATGTTGTCACAAATGTTCCTATATCATCTTTTCTTACTGCCGAATTGCTTCAGTTTTTCACCATTAATTATGAGATTAGCAGAGGGCTTGTCATATATGGCCTTTATTATGTTAAGGTATTTTCCTTCTATACCTATTTTATTAAGTGTTTTAATCATAAATGGATGTTGTATCTTGTCCAATGCTTTTTCTGCATCAAGTGATATAATCATATAATTTTTGTCCTTTATTTTGTTTATGTGATGTATCACATTGATGGATTTGCGGATGTTGAACCATCCTTGTGCCCCCGGGATGAACCCCACTTGGTCGTGATGAATATTCTTTTTATTGCATTGTTGTATTCGATTTGCTAGAATTTTGTTTAGGATTTTTGCATCTGTATTCATCAGAGATATTGGTCTGTAGTTTTCTTTTTTTGTGCTGTCCTTACCAGGTTTTGGTATCAGGGTAATGTTGGCCTCATAAAATGAGTTAGGGAGTACTGTCTCTTCTTCAATTTTTTGGAAGAGTTTGAGCAGGATTGGTATTAGATCCTTTTGAAGGTTTGGTAGAATTCACTAGTGAAGCCATCTGGTCCCATACTTTTGCTTTTGGGAAGGTTTTGGATGACTGATTCAATTTTGTTACTGGTGATCGGTCTGTTTAGATTTTCCAAGGAAGAGTAATTTTCTGGTAAATGTATTGCATTGTAACTGCGATTAGGTTACTCCCTAAGGTTTGACTGAGACAACAAAGAGAATGAACACTACATAAGCTTTGAACGTCTACTACGGGAAAACATCACCCTTTAAATGCTATAAAGTCTTGGTGAAGTACAAGCAGCTGCCAACCCTGTGGCTCTTGTGTTTTAGGAAGAGCTGGTCTGGAGCCACTAACGGTTCCTCTGAAAGTTGGTTCTGCACTTGTCCTTTGGGTCTGTCAAAACTTTCTAGGACAACTTTAACATTTGGGGCATACAACAAACAATTAGACTTCAGACTTTATTTCCCACCCACTTTCTGTAGCCATTCTGCTTAGTCTTTTAGTGAAGCCCCTCATTCCCCATTAATTCAGGGCTAGCCCAAGCCTTCAGTTCAGTTTGCTGAGGTCCCTGGTCTCATTTCCAGTTCTTCTCAGCCTTTCTGCTTCTATCAGTTTGATTTGTCGTACTGACTTGTAGTAGGTGAAATGTTTGCTCCCAAATGCTTCCCCAGGCTCCACTTATTTAATCCAGAATGGGGAGTGATTTGAGGACGTGTTGGAGATTTTAACTCTGGTTTCCTTTCCCATTCTTCATCCCCTCACCAGTTTTAACTAGTTTTCTTCAACCTCCTAGAGCCCTTAAATTTTCTCAAAACCAGGGGCACATAAACAATGCAGATTAGTACATAACCCCACGTAGATTGTGCCTATATGCAGATATTGATTTTAATTCCTTGATTAATTCTACTGGTTCAGCTAATCTAGGGGACTTTATGAACAAATGTAATCTCATTTAGAGGAAATGTTCAATATTTTTTCAAAAGGTGAAGAAATTTGAAACTGTTGAGAAAAAAGTCCAACTTGTGGAAAGTACAGCATAAATTTTGTATTTATGAGTCCACATGTTTGTAGCAAACATTTCCAAAGCACACCCATTTTTCTTGATAAATTCAATAGGCAACCCATTGGTGCTCATTTAAATAATGCACAATAAATAAAAGAGACTTACGTTATTTTAAAATTCTGATGGATTCTGAATTACTACTTATCTGTGTAATTATCTCTCAAGTTAAAAATTTAGGCATCAAAAAATGAAGCCCAATAAGATTTCTATGCAGAATACTGACAGAAGACCAAGGGGGGAGTAGCTTCTCCAGGAAATGCATTTAATTAGGTTCTATAAAAATTAGGTTCTATAAAAGTAAATAGCATATCTTATGAGATTTATAATGTATATTAAACAAACCATTTAAGGGAAGTCACCTTCAATGTTTACCTAATATGCAATAAAAATATGGGAAAATAAAAAGCAAACAGTATAGTCTTGAGAATTTTTGATTGCTAAATAAAATAAATATTAACAATTACTTTTTGTGACATAGAGAAAACTCAAATTTAGAAATTCTGATGATAGTAAAGACAATATAACAATATGCCTGAGGCACAAGAAATTCTTTTGTTGATTTAAAATACTGCATTTTTATTTTTTCAATCACAGTTTTAAATATTAGACAGATGATACAGTGGGTTTATTAATGATAGTAAATATAGCAACAAAAAATCTTATTGAAGTAGGCATTTTTATAAATAAGCAAATCACAATTTTCTAAGTTGAAGATTGTCCTAACTCACATCGTCAGTTAAAACTGACACCATTCTTATTTAATGAGTGTCCTCAAATCCCTCTGTTACAAACTCCAAGAAAATTATGGAAATTAAATGAACAATTTCATAATTTTGTTTTGAACTACTAATTAAGGTTTAAATAAACTTAGTGGCATCACCTTTGAATTTCTCAGTGTACCAACAACATTTGCCTCAATTTATCTCAATTAGCAAGTTACTGGTGCTAAGAAAAATTAATTCTAATTTGAGATGACTTCCTGGTATAGCCAATAAGAAATCTGACCAAATTACAACACTTTCATAAACACTTAGTCGTTTAAGAATTTTACTTTGATTGCACAATGTTGCAAAGTTGGCTAGTTTAGATATTTGTTTTGCTGTTTCATATTTGTATTTATATAAATATATAGTATATAAAATTTCATATGTTCGAAAATATGTATACATAATATAAAAATGAGGAAAATGTAAAAACTAAGAAAATAAAGGAGATAAAAATATCCACTAAATACTTGTGCAGTCTTCCTGAAAATAATGATTGCATTGAGTTCTTTCTGACTATAGTATTCCTTTAAAACCCTCCTCTAAGGGTTTCTCAGCTAGTTAAAAGCACTAGTTAACTATGATACCAGATATCTTTGATCTACATTATTGTCTCCCATCTTAATTTTAGATTCTGTAACCTATGGGACAGTGTGTTTGGTTTGTCTGTAATATTGTTTGTCTGAAATATTAATCCTAATGAATGTAAATAAACTTACAGTGTATATAGTATTAATACTATACATTAAAATCATCAAGGAAGTATGTACAAAAAAGATACCTAGTCACCATGCCAGAGACTGTAATATACAAGGTCTGGAGTCACCCAAGGAATCTGCATTTTAATATATACCCCAGGTGATTGTGATATCCGTCCACAGGCAAAACTTTAGGGACACTCTGGTCCCTAAAGTATTAAATACTTATTTAACACTTAATAAGTATTAAAAAGGCATTTTGCAAATGAAGTAAGTTAGATAGTTTGTTGTTTCATGGTCAGTGGTTCCCAGATTTTGTAGTAGAGAGTTGTTCTGTTCATCAACAGGAACACCACAGTTAACAGAAATCTAAGCATTTAGAGCAGCTACAATTGTGAGGGAAAGAGGGACACTCACTGGTTTTACTGGTAATTTGACCAGGGAGCCTTAGAGAGATATCAAAGGACAAAGGAGTTTAGTACCAATCATCGGCTTCTGATTGGCATATTTGAATGTGTACGATTGGCTATTAATCTTAGTTGAGTGGGCCTTTCGCCAGACATGCGTCTTCTTTTCCACTCTGGTCCGTTAGTATCTGCACAGCAAGACCCGGAAGTGCGAGTGCAGCATCTTGGACTGTGGGGAGGGGGTGACTGCAATCACCTTGTATGAAACTAGAGGCATTAATATGTACTGTTGATTTATCAAGAATAATATGCTAAAATTTAGTCTTCCAGAATATTTTGTGATATGAAATGAAAAAACCAAAGTCTTTGAAGGCAACTGAGTTTAGGATTAAATTGTGGCCTTGTCTGTTACTAGTATTCAGACCTCAGATTGCTTATTCTCAAAGTCTCAACTCACCTGTAAAGTGGAAATAACAATACTTATTGTGTAAGACTGTTGTGAGTATTAAAAGAGTTTAAAAATTGAAAAATTTTTTAGCAGAGTGCCTGGAAAAAAATGCATGAATACATCCATGTGTTTTTTCTTCCCTGGCCTCAGTTTGTTTGCTATGATCACATCTTGAATCTCTTTTCTCAATTTCAGCTTGTGTGTTGAAATTTCCTTTTCACTTTCTTTCTAAATAAAGTCTGCAGTTTTCACAAAATGATATGGAATGCTTAGAATATAAAATAAAGGGGGATTTTTTAATAATTATTTTCTTCAAATTGATAGTATTTATTTCCCTTGTTGATCACTTTATAGCAAACATTCAAGTAAACCCAGATATCTTTTATAACTGTAGAGTGTTACTTTTACTATAAAATCATAACATGCACTTAAATGTAATTTTACACATTTTTCACTGAGGAACAAATATTTACCTTTTATCCTGAAAATAGAATGTATAAGAAAATAGATAATTTCCTGCATAAACATTTTTTTTTCTTTTAGATGAAGCCCCACTATCTTATCAATCAGTTTTATTTTTAGAGTTTTCACTTAAAGCTTTCCACAATTTGGAATGACTTAGGTCTTTTTTTTTTTACATAAATGTACTTTATGTAAATGATCTTATTCTGCTATGTGTTGCACAGAGCTATTTAATAACCACTATAGAGAATGACATGAAAAATCACCAAGAAACATTGCACAATAGGAAGTTTAGATTACAAACCTAAATTATTGTTAACATAATTTTATAATATGAAAGTTGAACTTTAATACATATCATATTCTAAAAAACAATATTTAAGGTGTACTGAGTTTATCTTAAATCCTTTTCAAATGAATTTGATTACTAACATGCAGAAAGGCTTTCTTCTGAAGACAGTTTCAGTTTCTGAAGTTGTCCTGTAAAATTGACTTCTGTGCTTTGTTGCTATGATGAGTTTCTAATATATCCTTAATACAATGGAGACTTTAAAAGATAATCATCTGATACGATGACATGTAGAACGCTGCAGATATTAATGTACAAATACAATTACAAGCTGGCTTGGGGGTCTGGAATTACCTTTTATCTCCTTAAGGTCATTTAAATACTGTCGATTTAAAATAAAACATCTTTTAAAATTAACACATGTTAGAATATGCTAAATTTTAAATCAATAATGAAAAGAGCCAAACTACACCACTGAAAAGGTAATTTTTAATAAATCTTCAACATGCATATAATATAATACAATAGCTGTTAGAGAAATTATAACACATATTTGAAAGTACCAAGAAGGCAAATAAATCAATATTTAAATACAGCAGTTTATAGTGTAAAGTCAGAAAATCAAAAGGCTGTGGTGTAAAAATATCTCTGGTTTTTCTTAATCTGGGAGCAATTTTTATTATCGTGTATCATTTGATCAACTGTAGGCAATTGCTTCACAGACTCTTACGATTCCACATTACATCTTCTGTGAATGGTGAGTGCTTATGGAAAAGACACAGAAAGCACAGAGATCCACACTGACTGAACACTGACCACTTGCTTTGCGTTCTCACCACCCACCATGGATGCATGTTTCCCTCCCGCACGCTGGTCTGTGCCAGGCCATCCACCATGACTCCGTGTCTAAAACCTGTTCCTGCTGTGATGGTTGCTCACGGTGCTTGATGACTCTGATGTGATTCCTGGCTCTGACTCCAGTGCTGAGCTGGCTTCTGACACGCTGGCAGCGATGTCCGATGGCACCCGAGCCTGGCTAGTGCCAATATATCTGACATGTTCAGAGCCAGCTTCCGGCTGGTGAATTTGCCATTCCAATAGCAGGTTTTTGTACACATTATGAAATTAAACTCAGGACTTGCCAGCAGTACTGCGTCATTTAAAACTAAATATGACAATAAAAATTATGTGTGAAATTTGTGTAGACCCTAGTGGGTAGAAGACCTTGCCTGAATAGTAACTTCTTCTAAATAGATACTGTATGCATTGATTATACTTATATTCTCTATAATCAATTCTCTGGTATCTAAGTTTAAAAATATTTATAGTAAAGGGCATTAACTTTCAAAACACTACTAAGAATAATGTGTTGTTTTTTTTTCTCAATTCATGTCACCAGCTTCTAAAATGCCTATGCATAATTTGTCAAGCCATCGTAAGAAGTGATGGACAAATCCTTGGCCATTTTATGAATTGTGCTGGTGGAGAGATAGCTAGTGAACAAAAATGAAGGAAGTTAAAATAAAAAGTATTTTTATGAAATAGTTCACCGTGAAATCTTTTCTTTGAATAACATGGTCCTTTTTTATCCCCACTCTTTTATACCTGGGAAAGTAGTAATTTCTTTTAAAACAAATGTGGCTATATGTGCTTTGTTGATAATCTAGTTCAACTGTTTATAAATACTTTATCATATGTGTTCATTTTCAGTATTTGTGCATGTAAGGTTATAAATATATGTACTCTTAGTCAATTCTGCTATATTCTATATAATATTTATGTGAGAATGTTAAGCAAATGTAAATTATAATGTAGTTTACCTAATATCCAAATATAATGCTTGAGTAAAAATTATTTTGAAAAAAAAAAGTAAATATTTACCATTCTTTCCTGAACCTAAAGGTGACATTAAAACACTTATATACTTGTATGTTAATTAAAAAAAACACCTTAGAATACAGTTGAAAGAATGTAGGTATTATCTGAAGTAGTCCAATGGTTTCAAATAAGCTTCAGGGACTACTGTATATATTTACATTTTCTTCATTTTAAGAATAAGAACTTTATTTAATTTGGTTGCATGAGCATAAGGCCTCAGAGATTTCATTTTAATGTCACCTCATGTCAAGCCAATGCATTAAATCCAGTGCTCTAACTATTCTAGCCATTCAAGCAAAAAATATTCACTAAAGTAAAAGGCAACACAGTTGTACTGTAGTTTCAAAGTAACAATTGTCCCGTAGTTAGCCATGTGAGTATCTAGAATAAATGAAAAAGTAATGAAATAGAAACATGTAGAGAAACAGAACTCTGAATATCCTTAAATGTGTCCAAATAATGGTCAATTATAAATAGCATAGCTCATGTATCAATCAACAACAAAAAATTTTGTTGGTAGGAAAAGAAAGTAGAGTACTAACATAAAAATCATTTTTTTGTTTTGTTTTGTTTTAAATTTCTTCGGTAGATCTGTTTTTGTGGAAAGAAGATGAGTGACTCTACTGAACATCTGTAATACCCAGCTGCACACTGGCATTTGGGTAAGAGATGATTGATGGCATACTTGAATGTAGATTTACAAATGTGGCCCAAGGCCAGTTTCCTTTTATATCGACAGTGAAACACTGTAAGTCTTAATATTAAGTGTTTACTGGAATGGGGAACAAGAAAGCACTTTTTAATAACATGCAGAGAATGAGAATTGGTAAATTAATCAGTGTTCCTACCCACCCCTAGGTTCCAAAGCTTATAACAGATATTCCACCCATGAAATGGTAGCTACTCATTAGTGTGGAAAAATTTTCTTAATACAGCCCGTTAGTGCTACTAAACTGGTGCTGCCAATTGGATACTCTCAAATATTCTGTTTCATCTATTAATCTCATGTGGGTTTTTTTGTGGGTTTTATTTTCCTGATTGGAAGTTCAGGTTCCCCCTTTGTTAAATTTAAAAACACGTGTTAAGGTATAAGAATATAACACGGTGTCATCAGATACTCCTAAAACAGCACATCCAAAACCTTATCGTCTGGAAAATGTTTATGAGGCTGAGAACTGCTACAGAGTAATGAAGATTTTTTTTTTAACATTGCCTAAGATCTGTACACTTGTCTACATTAGAAAGGCTAGCAAGCCTTGAGAATTCTATTTTCAGACCTGTTTGAAATTAATTGTAGAGATCACCACTAATATCATGTACTTTTTTTCAAAAGTTTGAAAGCATGGCTAAACTTTACCATGAGGGCTTACACATTATAGTTGTCATTAGCAGATATTGAAAGGCGAAGTCCATTTTAACTTCCTGGAATCACTGGAATTTTCAGAAATTTGCCTTTACTTTCGTCATGAAAAGCCTTGCCTGTCTATGCAGCAAAATCCTCATTACATATTTATTTCATTTTATTTTTTAAAGAGCAGCTTACCAGGACTGCTATTTATTTCACAGGAAAGAAAAGGCATTAACTTTCAACGATACTTGTGTTAAAAATGGCCCATATTTTTCATCATTATTTTGGTTTGTATCCTAATAGTGTCAAGGATACTTCTTAGTCTATATAAACAATTGACTCATTTTTTTTTCCCCTGAGTGTTCACTATGGCAGTTTACTTTATTGAACATATTTTGCTATTCTTATTTCTAGCCTATCTGACTTTTTTTGCTGTTTGATTATGCAGATCATAATAATAATATAATGTCATAAGTGAATAGTTTGATTGAACAAATCATTTCTTTAGAAGTTATTTAAAATCATCATCACAGCAATTGTATATACTATATAGGATTAGAATGTTTATTCAAATTAGCTCCATAGATGGATCAAGTTTACCAGCTACATAGTATGTAATAACAGGACTGGAGTTGTTATCCTGAAGGCATAGCTTCAAGCTCAGAGATTTTCCACACTGACCTTTACTATTGCTAACTTCCAAAGCATGCTTCATATTCCTTTTCCACTCACAGTATGTTATATAAATTGAATAGAGACTGGAAATTATATCATCAAGTCTGATCGGAGAAATGAAATGATGAAAACTTTGGTGAAATTAGAATCTGTCTAAGAATCTTTGTCCAGAAATATAAATATACATAAATATACATATACATAAACTCCTAAGACCTATAGTATAATTATTATTGCTGTATTAAAAATTAGATTTTAAAGGGAAAGACATAAAATTCCAATGATTATTTAGAGGAAATAAAGCTGAATTGCAAAATCCCAGTGTGCTCTGTCAGATAAAGTTATTAAACATAGTAATAATAATAATAATAATAATATGCACTCATAAATACAGAAGGACATTTAATAAAGCCTATTTGTGAGAGTCCCCAAAAGCATATAGAATGAAAGTAATTGATGCTAATGCTGACACTTCACTATTTATCCTATTTGGTAGCCCAATAAAACACTGACTTTTAAAAGTAACAATAATCATGAATTAAGGTGAATAATGTGAAGTAAAGTAAGTAAACCAACCAATATTTGCTGAATTTATTTTTTTATGAGTTTATTCTAACTTGTTCTCATAGAGAAAGGAAAACAAAAATTTACCCAGAATATAATTGTGTGGACCTTGAATTAAAAAATGTGTGTGTGTGTGTGTGTGTGTGTGTGTGTGAGTATATAGTAGTAAAAACAAATTTATGTGTCAAAGAAAGGTAAAAAAAAATCAGGTGCCAAGCTAGAATACTTTCCACTCCTGCACTTGAGAAATACAAGGAATATTTTACTGCAGTTATTTTTTATAGGCCCAGTGCTTTCACATTTCAGTTGTCATGATAATGTTAATTGTATAACATCCATCATAAATTTAAAAGGGTAAATACCATGGTCCACTTGAAAACAACAGTTTGATAATTAATTGTTTGATAATTAACAGGAAAAAAATTTGAAGTCTATTTAAGACTTTTGCAGAATTTTTAATCCTGTTAATCACAAAAATATCTTTTTCATTCTCTCAATCTGAGACTATAAAAGTATAGAATTTTATGTCAAAATTCCAGTTAAGCTTTCAAAATTTTGAAATGCAGCTTCATTTTGAAAACAATAAGTAATTATAAATAACTGAGGTGTTTTGCATTTGCAATATTAACTATTTATATATTTTAAAGTTATCTATAAATGGATTGCTCACACATGAGGTAAAGTTTACTTTCTGATTCAAAAATGCTTCTAAAATTTGGAATTTGAATTGTAGCCTACATCAATCAAGACGACCAAGAAAATTATTAATTACATCATTTCATAATAACATTAGTTTCTTCTTTTCATCTTAATCCTACTAAAAGAGTCAAGATATACTATCAGATAGAATGATAATGAGGCATTGATAAGTGTTTTCAGTGGGATAATTTATATGTGTAAAACCATCAGAATCTAAAACAAAGTTAGAGGAGGATGAGGAGTAAGGGAAGGAGGAGAAAGAATAAGAGAAAAAGGAGGAGGAGAAGGATAACAGTTAATAATTAAATGACAGAAAAATATAATCAAATTTGGGAAGGAAATACAACTGAGTTGAATATGAGTGAATTTCTATGCTATTGATTCATTCATCTATAAAAGCAATTATGAAGCATGTTTAATTTTGGCAAAAATGTAACTATAATGAACAACAAATTATTTCACCATTATTAATTAAAATAACCTAATTACTAATCTTTTAAATTTGTTTTGATTTTATTAATAAAAGAAATAGCAAAAAATAATTTTTATTAACATATAAAGGGCACACTTATGTGTGTTTGAAAAATGTTATTCTAAACAAGAGTATTAACATTTGAACAAATGACCTGTGTCCTTTTGTTCTGTTTGATTGTCAGCTGTGATGGAACAGATCATCCATTTTCAATGGTGAACAATTAACTCCTCTGGTTTAGAGCTTTGGCTCCTTTCCATGCACAGAAAAAAATGCTAGAAGAAATGATGCTGTAAAACAAAATTAGTCAGAGTCAAGAGATCCCTTAAATTAGAAAAAATATCTTGGATATTTTGGTCATGTTTTAAACTTAGCTCAGAGATGTAATATTTGCTTACTAAGGGCCTGTTTTTGAGTCAGTGTGTGGCAGTTTTCTTAGGACCTCACATTCACAATTCCTAAATCAATTAGTTATAATTTGTGTTCTCTGGCTACAGAGCATCATCCCACTTTTAACACAAGAAGCATAACTTATAGAACCTTTGTAATATTTAACTTGTATCATAATCACTTAGAAACAAATGGACCTTGCGTCATAACATGATGCACCATAACATGCTCCTACCTAGCATCATAACATGATTTTTCTTCCGTTTCCTCCCTGGGAAATGTCTACTCCATGGTCTTTTAACATGACATTATAAATAGTAGTCAACAGAAATATAACTGAGTTAGGTAGTTACTATTTTTTTTTAAAATGTGTTATCAATAACATTCTCTTCTTTGTATTTCTTCTCCTCAGTCTCAAAGAGAATCAAGAACATAACCATTTCTAAATCTATTCTCATACATTTAAATAGGATGGCCCTGTTAAGTGCCAAGTAATGTACAAGATTTGTATACATTTGCTTTAGTTATAATTGCCTTGGAAATGTTTCATGTACACAAAAAATGGTTGGAAGCTACTGCACCACATAGTGTCCGGGTTGCACATGGGCAGAATCACAAGCTGTTACCTATTTCTTGAAACTCTGAAACAAAATATCACCTACCTTCTTTCCCTTCCTCTTCTCTCTGCTCCTCCCTTCCTTCTTTTATTTCTTCCATTAATATTTTCCTATGATCTTTTTTTTCCCTATGCTAAGTATAGTATTAAAAAGTCTTGTTTTCCTTATTCTTACTTAAATCGATCTTTCAGTAGTCACCTGAATCCATATATGATAAATATTAATATCTCATATTCGTACATTTTAACATACAATCTCTTAGATAATATATGAAGGGGTGGGGAAAGGCAGAAGATTCACTGTCTGGATTTTTCGTTCCTCCTCGCTACTATCAGTTCACCATCAACGGCTTTGATCAAGCACCGTGTTTAACTGAAATCCAAAGACTTCATTTTCAGAAATAAACTCCTTACCATCGCTATATAACTTTTTCAGTGCTTGAAATATGTGAATCTCTTTCCACGTAGTGGTATCTTTAGTATGACTGTAACTCAAAAATAGAATCTGCGTTATACAGTATGTATTAGGTAAAGAAAAGTGGCTATCTTTGTTTTCATATTCTTTATCTAGAAAGAAAACAAAGCCTTAAGCAAGAAACCTGTTTTGTGGGTGCCAGTACCTTGAAACACAAACTGGTTACAAGCTGTTCATAAGCTTTAAGCCTATCTGTTAATGCCTTCCCCAAAGCTCTGGTCAGCCACTGTCTTTAGAATTATACTAAAGAGATTTAGTGCAGAGACTGCTCAATCACAGACAAAGAATTTTTTTTTTTCTATTCTGTTCTTGTTTAGTCTCCAATGAAAAGGGAACTGAAAATAGCTTAGTGTGCTGCAAGAAAGATAACTCCTAGGTATTAGTCCCAGCTATAGCAACAACTAATTGTATAATAGGGCACAGGTCCCTTAACTTCTCTGGTCCTCACTTTACTCTTTTGTAAAATTAGAGGTTTTCTTCTTGACCAAAATGTATGATATTGAAGTTTTAAAAGCAGAAAGCCATTTTCCTTTCTTCCATGACTAAATGTAAAATGAGCTGGGACTTGTTTTTGTTAAGGAATCACACTGTTATTTAGCTACTACCACCACCACCCCACTTCTCTAACCACCATCAAAGCTCCTATAAAACCTAGTTTGTATGGATTATTTCCTCTCACTTTGGGACATTTGGTTTCTGATCATAACTAAATGGATCACGGATGGATATCTAACCCAAAGCAGACAATCTACAGCCTGGGCAGTGGCCCAAGTGGTCTGGAGAGGAAAGATAAGCTATATGAATTGAATTTTTTTCTAAGAATATAGGGAGAAAATGGTATAATTAGAAATTACTGAAGCCGAAATGACGTGAGAAGGGATAATGAGGTGATTGGGCCCAAATTTAGCAAGAATTCCCAAATATGAATAAAATTAGGAAGCAGCAAAACTCTGATAAATAAACCTATGAGAAAAACAAAAAGTATATTGTAAGACAGATTATGAGTAGTAATAGACAGTAGAAAAATAATAAAGCTATGAAAGTGCACTAGAATAAATATCCATGTGCCCGACTGGGATTCTTCTTAGATTTCCTCTTCCTGTGTCACAGTTGTTCTTCATTTTCTGAGTTTCTCTTTGTAGATTCTCTTAAATAAATCCTGTATTATTTGAGGCTTTTAAATAGTTATAATCTTTCAACTCTGAGACTTTGTTTTAAAAGAAGCATTACATGATATATAAATGACAAAAAGATTTCATATTCTCATATGGTATTCACGTTTTAAAAGAGAATCTTATTTATTGCAAGATGTTTACAATTGGAGGAATATTTAGAAGATATTTTGAAATATGGAACATTTCACATGGGTATTGCCTAGTCCACATGCCTGCTTCTCACGTCCTCAATAACAGCAACAAACTTAACAAGAAACCCTCCTCACAATGCTGCTCACCAAGCAAAGCAAGATGACATTTACATTATGTTTTTGAGAGGTTTGTTGGTTTGACTTACTCATATGCATCTTCATGTAGTTCCATGAATACAAACATGAACATGTGCTCCATTAAACTTTGTCTTTATAATCAAGATGCTACATATTGAAAAAAAAAGATTTTCCATTTTTACCATGCTTAAATTTTAAATTAAATTTACCCAGATGAGGGTATAAATCAAAGCAAGTCCATAACATTTTAGTTAAGAAACATTTTTAAATGTCATTTTTATTATTCTTTAAAAAATAAAGCTTTGCTTTCTGTACTACATTGCATCAGGGCATTAATGATTAATGAAGATGTTTGACAAACTATGTTGAATTTACTTCTCAATTTAGAAAAATGACAACCTACACAAGATAATAAGAGAGATGAAATAAAAAATAAATCTGTTTGATTCAAATGGGGAAAAATATATCAATGTAGACTTGTCATTATACGTGCAATGGAATAAAAAGTGGAGATTGCAGCAGGGTACAAAGTTTGCTTGCAGAAGATGCTTGACCTTGCTTAACCTCCCCCCAAACCAAAATAAACGTAATCTGCATCTTGATATGCAGAGAGCTCAATTAAGCACCGTAGTTTTCACTCAACACTTTGTTGCTATATTTTCCTTCCTGAAGAGAATCCAGAAGATGCTGCCACGCTCAGACAGAAACCCAAGAACTGCTCTAGACTACACTTTGAAGCAGATGAGATGGCTTTTCCTCTATTCCCTCACGTCCCCAGCCTCTAGTACTGCTGCCTCCCGGATTTCTGTCCAAGTTGCCACTATCCTAATTCTTTCCTTCTTGTTACTATTATAATCTTTCCTTCCTCCACCCTTTTCTCCACCGCTTAGACATGTGGTTGCCAAACTTTTTCCTCATGAAATAACCTCTGCTATATAGAATTAGTTCCTAAAGTGTCAACTAATTGGTTACATAAATGAATATAGGCTAGTGCTTTCTCAGGTGACCACAGCTTCTCCACCCACAAAAAAAAAAAAAAAAAAAAAAAAAAAATCATCCTTTGGTCAGATCCATCTATGACTCTATCATAAAGGATTATGATGTTTCAAATCATACAGAATTTTCAAGTTATATATTCTGTTCACTAACATACTATAAACATAAATAGTTACCCTAAAAGAAACAACCTATGGTCTGAGTTTTAAGATACAAATGGGATCATATTCCTTAGACAATCATATTCCTGGACAGCTTTGTTTTCAGATCCATTTCTAAACATTTCTATGCTGCTGTGTATCCCAGGAAGGATAATTACTACAGGCTGCTTTTCTTGGGCTCCATATCAGCTGGTTACTATCGGGTTTGGTCAACGGCAGGCATTAGCAGGAGAGTAGACACTGAGTGAAAGGGAGAATCCAGCACTGATACAAGAAACATCTAATTAATATATTGAAGGACCAATATCATTCTGAGCCAAGAGCCATGTTAGAGAACTAGGTGAGAGCAAAATAATGAAAGGATGGTTGTACCCATATGATGAGTCTGGGATTCAATGCATGCTGAAGAGCCCATTGAGAGTTTTAAGTATGAGCTAAACATAATCAGACATATGCTTTTGAGGCATATTATGAAGGAAGTATGAATAGAATAAAACTACTTAGAAAATTGATATAATAAAAACATAGTTCTTTTGACTGTTAGGCGACAGGGTTGAATTGGGTAGAAACGATATGTTTAAGAAGTATTTAGAAAGTAGAGTTGGAATGGTATTGTGACTGTTTAAATGTATTAGATAATGGAGAAAACCACTTATATGATAACAATATACTCAGGTATTTCAAAATGTATTACTAGATAGGAAATGTCCTTGACCTGGAAATCAAATGGGAATTAAAAGTCTATAAGGTCAACATGGATGACATTGCTTTTAGCTTTACCAAATTGTTAATTGAAGCAGCAGAATAAATTGGTAAAGGGATTCTGGAGACAGAATTACTGGGCTTGAACTAATTTTCTGCCTGGAAAGAATAATATTTGTATGTTGAAAAAATGAATGAATGAATGAATGAGTAGGTGAATAAATAAGTAATTAATGAAAGTAGATAAATTGGAAGAAAGATGTATATTTAGAAACATATAGGTATTAGGTACCTTAGGTAACATTGCCGTAACTCAGCTTCTTTATCTGTGAAATGGGGCTAGGAATAGGACCTACTTGTCAGGGCTGCTATAATATACCCAAAGAGGTTGGAAGAGAGCCTAACATGATATAATTGTCATTATACCTAGAATGTTTTCACTAGAATACATCTAGAGAATATCCTTTCCAAGAAAGTAAGGATTTTTGTGGTTTTTTGTTTGTTTGTTTGTTTGTTTGTTTGTTTTTTGACTAAAATTTCTGAAGTGCCCAGAACAGTGCCCGGCAAATAAAAGATGCTTGATACATATTTATTGAATGAATGTGAGAATACTTCTAATAGGCATATATAATTTTTATTTCTCCTTTTACAAACATATAGTGCTTACTATATAATATGTGCTGTTCCAAGTATTTTACATTACTCAAAGCATTTAATTTTCAGAGCAAACTTATGGCACAGTCTTATTGCTCCTGCTTGTAGACGAGGACACTGAGGCACAAAGGGTCATCATTACCGATTGTCTTAGTCAGTTCATGATGCTATAGTAGACTGCAATAGACTGGGTGGCTTATAAACAATTGAAATTTATCTCACATTTCTGGAGGCTGGGAAATCCAAGATCAAGTCACCAGTAGATGACCATGGCCCATTTCCTGCTTCACAGATGGCCAGCTTCTTGCTGTGTCATTACATGTCAAAAGGAGCAAAGTTGCTCTCTGGAGTCCCTTTTATAAGAGCACTAATCTCATTCAACAGGTAACTGGTAAAAGTAACTGGAAGCAAAAAAACTAAACAAAAACTTCATAACCTAATAACCTCTTAAAGGCTCCACCTCCAAATACCATCACATTGAGGATAAGGTTTTAACATATGGATTTTGTGGGGACACAAACATTCAGTCTACAGCATTTATCAAAAAATCACACAGGGAGTAAGTAGCAAATGTGGTATTTGAACCCATGTACTAAGGTTCTACAGTTGTATGCTATTATCCATAATACCCTAAAAATTGGCTCCAGGATAGATTGTAATGGCAGTCCCTAAGGAGAGAGCGTCTTTTTTATTTAGGCAGAGTATCTCAATTGTGTTTACTAAAAGATCAAGTAAATTCAAAATGACAATCAGCAAGCCTTTTATGATCTCCCCAGCTGGAATATTTGTTTCATAACTTGAGAAAAACAGTTGTCCTGGTTGTAGCTGCTAGTCAGCAGACAGCAAATATCTCAGCATCCTGCTGTTGTCAATCTCACAAAAGATTTGGAGGGTTAAATACAGGTTTAAGATTCCTTGGTAGTCTAAGATTCACTTTCCAGGTCTGAAATTTCTACCAGTTAAGTTTGTTCCTCTAGAATAGACTATTATTACTAACTGATATCAAAAGAAAGCCATTTAAAATTTCATAAGTTTTAACTTTGGCTATCCAACAAGTGTTCTCCAACCCTCTTCCATTAGCATATTGCTATGGATTAATTATCAATTTCCCTTAAAATTCACTATTGGCGAATTAGAGAGCTTGTCCCTAAAGAGACTATTTTATCCCTTAAAGGTAATTTATTCCTTTTTAGAATAAGAGGAGTTAAGCTTTGAAGTTATAATATCTTGGTACCTGTACATGCATGCATAAGTACACACACTCTCAAACATGTATACACATGTGCATACACATGCATATATGTATTCCAGGGGTGCCAAAAATGCACATGTGCACATGTATAAAAGTGGACACTTTGGTCAATGTTGCTCAAGCAGCAGTAGTTCGCCGTAATCAGAAGTGTCTGGATGCTGATAGTCATCACTTTGAGCACCTCTTGTAATTTCAAAAGTCAGACATGACTTGTATTCATCTTTTGTTATTGGTATATATTGAATATTACAATTTTAATACAGTTTTCCTTTCTTAAAATGTGTATACATTTTTTTGGCACCCTCTGTATATATCAGTTTGGCAGAGTAAATGATAATCTATATATTATATGGTATAGTCGTATTATAAATATTATTTCACATATATGATATATGATATATGAAATAATATTTATAATATAACTGTACTATATATGAAATAATATTTATCACTTGATATATGATAATATTTATATGATAATATTTATCATATATATGAAATAATATTTATAAGTTGAATCTTCCAAATTCTTCTGTAAAGCATTATTATACAGCTTCAATATGCTTGAATTTCTATAGCTGATGAGTTGGAAAGCAAGGATTTAAATTTGGTCATGTTCTTATCAAAATTAACTCCAAATGAATATTTTGTCTCATCATTCTTATCCTATGATGAGAAAAGACTAAGCTTATAAAAACCCAGCCTGCATGGAGGATTTTTTCCTGGGGTAGAAAACATAAAGGAGAGAGAGAGAGCAACTCATATCTTATCCATTATGATCAACAGCCCGTGCTAATGGCATTCATTAAGCTAAATGAGCAGGAGAATGAGGACTCAAGCTTTCTAATTGAGGCAGATTTATTTTAGGGTGAAATTTTCCCAAAATATATTTTCTTTTTTAAAACACCAAATGCCATTTTAAGACATATAATTTAAACAACTGATGGTGGATGGAATATGCTTTAACCTTTCTGAAAGTGTGAAATTATACAAGCACCAAAATTATCATTATCACTTTTATAGTTTTATGATTATTATTTATTACATGAGTGGATACAATATAAAAGGAAAGAAGAAAAGGGCTGTTCATTAGAGTTAATGACTCATCCTAGCAATTTTGATATTGAGTTAACTATTTAAGTTTTCTTCTGCCCTAAATCCTCCCACGAGTGGTGGCATCAGTCATGTCTAATTAAATGCATCTTCACAAACATAATAATATCTTAGGATAGGATACTTGGAAGTAGATTTTACATATGTTGAGCTTTACTGTGTTTGGAAGAAAAAATATGTATATGAATACACAAACATATATGCAATATATATAAAGGTTAATAGCCCTAACACAAATAACATAGATTCTAAAGCATTTTACACACAAAATTCTACATATTGAAAGTACTTTTATGATAAATACCTCGAATTATAACTGGAAGATGAATGGACTTATTACAAGACTTAAATTCAAATTATAATTCTTCTTGTTATTACCTCTGTACTATGGGCGAATCTCCAAAAAAAAAAAAAAAGATAATAAATGTGAACTCAAATAATTTCAGAATTTTGGTTCTGACTATGGCAATGCAATTTGTTTCCAACAAACCCTCCCACAAAAAAGTTATAAAAGCTAGACAAAGATATACAAAACAACTCTTTGAAAGCTTTGGAGAGGAACCAACTCAAGCAGAACTTGAGGATCAATAACTTTAGAGAGAATGGAAGTACAAAAGATGAGTTCCACATTCACGCAGTCTTTTCCTTGAAGACATTTTCCAATTCACTGCACAATGGAGCAGAACCCAAGCAAAAAGTAGCAGTCTCAGTAGACTGAAAGACAATAGCAGGAGTTAGAGCTGCCAAATTGGACGAGACTTTAGAAGCAAAATCCTTGAAATTAGGGAACTACAATAGTGAATTTAAAGATCTGCAGACAAATCTCCCTCAAATTGTTGGTTGTTTCCTAGTCCTGGCATGTGAAAGATAAGACTCAAAAAACAAACAAACAAACAAACAAATAAATAAATAAAACAAAACTAAAACTAAAGCCCCTCTATAAAAGGTAACTGGAAGCAAAAAAAATAAGCAGAAATTTTGTCAGCCATGTAGGTTTGGTGAGACCAAAGTGGAAAGTCTAGCCTTGGCAAGTTGGAAGCATCTTAAACACTGCAAGTTTTCTGTTGAACCCAGAAAGGCCATACCCTAGAAGTAGTGCCACACTTTAAGCATAAGGAACATAGCTTAGGAGTAAGGACTACAACCTGAAAGTAACTGCAGAAATGGTATAGATAGGGCTTGAAATTGGCACTTGAGAGAATTAACACTGGGAGGAGTTGATTCACTGCTGATATTCTATCTGCTGTCAAAAAAAATCTAACCCTCTAATGAAAAATAGCATATTCACGAATTATTATAATTATTTTATCCTAAATGTTCAGCATCAAATCAAAAACAACCAGGCATGTCAAATAACTTTTACCTAGATTCACTAATTTTTAAGATTTTATCCCATTTGCTTCATTATTTTTCCATATATAATATTTTTCTTAATCTGTAATGAGGTTGCATATACCATAACCCAATGGACACTAAATACTGTAATAAAATTTCTGTAGGAACAAAAAGTTTCTCCTATATAACTGTAGTAAAATGATCAAATTCATGAAATTTAACATTTGTATATTTTTTAACTATATTTTTCACATTCTATTTTCTTCAGTTGTCCCAATAATATCCTTTTTAGCTGTTTTTACCACTACAGGATCATATCTGGATTGTGGGTACGTTAATTTAACAAATATTTTAAATTTCCGTTAATCTTGAAAGATTAAATCTAGAAAAATTTGAAAATGTGTCTTTGTCTTCCAGCACATTGGTTTTTGTTTTTTGTTTGTTTGTTTGTTTTGTTATTTTGTTTTAATAAAATGTGTCTGGTATTTCGTTTGAAATTTCTTCCAATTGGTTTTGCTGCTGTTTTCTCATGCTTAGATTCAGGTTATGTACTTTTGGACTGGAAAACTACTTAGTAGTAATGCTGTGGTCTTAATGATAGTTATAAAATGATCACTTCATTAAGATGTTGGCTTGTTTACTATGAAGTTACTACTTTCCATTTTGTAATTAATATGTAATTTTGAGGGTGATAATTTGAGTTTATGTAAATATCCTGTTCTTTATCAAAATTTTCACCTCTGAATGTAGCAAATACTGTTTTTTGTGGGGTTTTTTTTTTTTTTTTTTTGCCTGCATCAGTCTTTATTGTGATGGTGTAAGATGGTAAATTTCTATTTTTTTCCTATATTTGTAAGTGATAATTCTAGTTTAAGGAAGAGTTTTTCTATTTTAGTTAATTTAACTCTACATATTTTTGATAGTATGCACTCACCACTCATGGGTTCTTATTTTATTGGATGGATTATAATTTATTTAATTAGAGGTTAAAATTGTTCCAGGTTTGGCCAGAGGGAGCAGCCTTCAAGCTGATCCCTATGTCGTTTTAGAACACTGACATCACTTTTTGATCACTTCTTAATTTTCTGGCACACACCAAAAACATTCCAGGTTCATCTTAACTTTATCTGCCTCTGCCCTCGAATTCACGATTTCTCCAAGATACCTGGTGTATTTGAGTAGGGGATGATATTTAGAGAAAAAAGATCTGATTTTATGCATACCAGGTCTATTCATTGCTAGTGGAATGTCATGGTTTCAAGGCCCTTTCAAAGACTGAGCTGGTTAGGGTAGGGGCAAAAGACAGATAGATCGATCGATTGATAGATAGATGGATACTCCCAAAAGGAATCTATTTACCTTTCCCTATGCATATTTGTATTTTCCTTCCTTCAGAATGAGAAAAATGGATCTCAGCATCAGTATATTTACCCATTTGCTCAATATTACAGTAACAGTCACAATTGTTAAACCCATATGAAATAAAAAACCTATTAAGAAAAATTCAAAATGTGTTTGGAATTCCTTTGTTTCTTTTTTCTGGTTATATAGTCAAAGACCTATATTACAAATTTCATTGGATTGTTGTTTTATTTTGTTACATTTTATTTATTTATTTTTTCATTTAGTAGAGCTTTTATTCCTAGATATATAAGTAGTTGGTACATTTCTTATCTGTTTGAATTCAGCTTAAGGATTTTATTTTTCCATCCTTTTTAAAATTTTGTTTTCAATATGTAGAGCATTGATATGATTCAAACATTTTAAATTGTAGAAAATTCTATACTTAATGAAATGTCACTTCCTCATGTTTTCATTCCTTTCACTTTTGTGGATAATCTATATAATTGTTCTTTTATATACCTTGCTGTTTCTTATTGTAAAATTAGCAAATATTTGGATCTTTTCTTATTTCCCCCTCTGTCTTATATGAAAAGATATTACTGTATATACTCTGGACACTTATGCTACTTGCTTTTTTTTTTTTTTACCTTTACAATAGAGTCTAGAAGTTATGTCATATCAGTTTATGGACTCCTGTATTCTTTTTATATAGCTGCATAGTATTCCATTGTGCATATATGTCATAGGTAATTCAATCAATATCTTATTTTTGGGTAGTTATAGTCTTAACGCTTTGGCAATTACAAATAATGGTACAAGAAATAATCTTCTGAAAATATATTTTTGTATTATTGAAACTGTGTCTTCACAGTAAACTCACAGATGTGAGATGGCTGTGTCAAGGGACATATGCATAGGTAGTTCTATTAATAATTGCCAAATTCCCTTCAATAAGAGTTGTGTTAGTTTGCATTTTTCACACAATATGTAAAAGTGTCTTCACAGTTTTATCAATAGAGTGTATTATCAAGTTTCTAAATTTTTGCCAAGTTACTATGTGAGAAGTGGTATCTCAGGGTAGTTTTAATTTATGTAACTCCTTTTTATATATGAAGTTAAATATATTTTCATATTCAGTGCTATCTTTATATCTTCTATGCAAGTTATTTGCTAATCTTTTGTGTATTTTTTTTAAAAAGATGGAAATTCCTTAAATTAAAAAAAAACTTTATATATTTCGGATAGTACCCCATATGGAATATGATTTGTAAATATGTTTTTTCCAATTTGTCATCTTTTTTTACTTTTTTTAACTTGGCTTATGGCTGTTTTATTGTTGTTTTGTTTCGTTTAGTTTGCCATGCAAAGTATTTTTTTTTTAATTAAAGTTTATTGGGATGACAATTGTTAGTAAACTTACACAGATTTCAGGTGTACAATTCTGTAATACGTCATCTATATATCACATTGTGTGTTCACCACCCAGAGTCAGTTCTCCTTCAATCACCATATATTTGATCCCCTTTACCTTCATCTACCATCCCCCCCTTACCCTCTGGTAACCACTAAATTATTGTCTATATCTATGAGTTTCTGTTTCTTCATTTGATTGTTTTGTTCTTCTGTTGTTTTCAGTTTTATATACCACATATCAGTGAAATCATATGGTTCTCAACTTTTTCTGTCTGACTTATTTCGTGCAGCATAATAATCTCAAGATCCATCCATGCTGTCACAAATGGTACTATTTCATCTTTTCTTATTACAGAATAGTATTTTATTGTGTATATATACCACAACTTCTTTATCAAATCATCTATCGAAGGACACTGGTTGTTTCCATGTCTTGGCCACAGTAAATAAAGCTGCAATGAGCATTGGAGCACATATGTCTTTCCAGATAAAAGTTTTCAGATTCTTTTGGTGGATATCCAGGAGAGGGATTGCTGGGTTATATGGTAATTCTGTTCTTAATTTTTTGAGGAAACTCCACACTGCATTCCATAGCAGATGCACCATTCTGCATTCCTACCAACAGTGTACAAGGGTTCCTTTTTCTCCACAGGCAAGAGAAACAAATAAAAGGCATCCAAATTGGGAATGAAGAAGTTAAATTGTCACTTTTTGCAGATGACATATAGAAAACCCTAAAGACTCCACCAAACAGCTATTAGAAACAATAAACGAATACAGTAAAGTTGCTGGCTACAAAATCAATGTACAAAAGTCCATTGCATTCCTATATACTAACAACAAAATCCCAGAAAGAAAACTAAAACAAACAGTTCCTTTTGCAATTGTAACAAAAATAATAAAATACCTAGAAATAAACTTAAGCAAGGATGTGAAAGACTTATATACTAAAAACTATAAGACATTTTTAAAAGAAATTGAAGAAGACACAAGAAGTGGAAAGACATTTCATGTTCATGGATTAGAAAAATCAACATAGTTATAATGACCATATTACCCAAAGCAATATACAGATTTAATGCAATCCCCATCAAAATCCCAATGGCATTTTTTAAAGAAATAGAACAAAAAATCATCAGATTTGTATGGAGCCACAAAAGACCCCGAATAGCCAAAACAATCCTAAGAAAAAAGAATAATGCTGGAGATATCACACTCCCTGACTTCAGCCTGTATTACAGGGCAACAATAATCTAAACAGTATGGTATTGACAGAAACACAGACACACAGACCAATGGAATAGAATTGAGAACCCAGAAATAAACCCACATAAATATGGACAGATAATTTTTGACAAAGAACCCATGCAAAGTATTTTAAAATTTCTGTGTGTACTAATTTGTCAATAATTTTAAATAATAAAACTGTTTTCATAAAGTGCCAACTAATGGAGCCCATTTAATTCCTATTTCTACTTTCTCACAACCAGGAAAAGTAAAGCTTGTGCTAAGCCTATAATTTGATTTTCTAAATTACTACTCACACTCGATTGTTTCATAATGTTTGTATTTCAAAGAAGATGTTCAAATTGCCACATTATTCTCTTAATTGATTTCATCTTAGTGGGTGTTAATTTTTATTTTAACCCATTGTAACACTTTCTTGGCAATGGAAAGTGACATGTTTATATAATACCAGATTTTATTAAAGCATGGGAATACTTTTAGGTATAACACTTATGAAATGACAAAAATTATTCAGTAGTGGCCCTGAAATATAGTGAGAAAATATATTAGGTTAGTGCAAAGGTAATTGCAGTTTAAAAGGCTGGAAATAAATGCAAAAACCCCAATTGCTTTTGCACCAACCTAATAAACAACATGGGATCTATGGTTCTAATCTGAAGTTCTGTCATGTGTAGTTTTATGACCTTGATGAAGGCACCAGTTCCTCAGCCCACAGTTTTGTCATCTATCAAATGAGGGAATTGTACTTAATCAGTGCTTTCCAATGATTATTTATTTAGTACTGACTTTAAGTTTGTACTCAAATAATTTGCCATTGATTGCATTACATGTGGGAACCATAATATTTATTACCTTGATGATGAGGGACATTTCTACATTGCCCACTTAACCTGTGCAATTTGATCAAGTATGCCTCCCATACTAAGTTAAAAGGACAAGGCTATATCCAATTTGCTTAATGTTTTGGATATTGGTATTGTCCCTTGCGTGCAGTTAGTTCTCAATAAATATATATTGACTTGGGAAGCATATAGAGCAACTATCACTCTTCATACATTGCCAGTAGACAGTTTCTCTTAGGATTAATGAATGAATAACTCTGTGATAAATTAATGTTCATAACTGCTTTATTTGTAATAACAAAAATCTGGAAATAACGCAATCATCTTTCAACTGGGTGAATATGTAAATTATAATATATCCACACAGTGTAATACTACTCAACAGCAAGAAGAAATGAACTTTTAATAACATTGACAATAACTTGAATGGATCTCAAGTACATTATACTGATTTTTAAAAAAAGAACAAAACAATTCCAATCACATACTATAAGATTCCATTTATATAACATTCTTGAAATGACAATAGGGCTGGAGAAAAATTAGTAGTTACCAGGGCTTGGGGTTGGGGAAATATGATTATCAAGGGGTAACATGAAGTAGTTTCCTTGTGTTGTTGGAACTGTCCTGTGTCCTGATTGTGGGGATGTTTAATCTCTATGATAAACTTTTATAGAATTACACACACACACACACACACACACACACACACACACACACACACAGGATTGCATGTAAACATGGATGAAATCAGAATAACATCTGTATTTTAGTTAATAGTATTTTGCTAATGTAAATTTCTTGTTTATGATAATGTATTATAGTTTTATAAATATCATTTTTAAAAGGATATATTTTGGGGAACCTTTGTACTGTTTTCACAGCTTCTTGTAAAATTTAATCTATTTCAAAAGAAAAACAAAATCATGTGTTGAATGAGTTAATGAATGAAGAGAGCAACACCCCTCACATTGTCCACTAGCGTATACTCACGCACATTGGACTCTGCTAGACAGTCTGGAATTACATAGTCTTACGTACCTATATTTCTACAGTTAATCTGAAGTACAATTATTTTATTTCTAATTATTTACATTTTCTTTGCCTATTAGGAAACTACTTCCAAGTCCAAACCAAACCAGTTGGTTCTTTTCCTTTTGTTGTTACTAGGCAATCACCTTTTAATATCTAGTTTTTGCCTGTTTGTTTCAGCTCATTTCTAATTTATAGAAAAGCAATAATATACTTTCATGTCTGGCTTGGAGGTACTCCCAAACTTCAGTTTGAATCTGTTCCCCTTCTAGCCACTAAAAAACAACTCATCTAGAATTAATGAAAATCTCATTAATTTAATTTGTTCTGTTTTGAGCACATGGCATTATCCAAAGCTTGAAATAGATACTAGATTTTATCATCCCATAGTGTGTTACTTCAAAATTTTACTTTTCAATAATACCTCCTTTATGAAGGCTCAGAACCTCCAAAATTTAACAGTATCATTTAGGTGCATTTTAAACCCACCATTTCTATAATAAATTATAATTTAATTACACGTTATAATTTAACTGCTGGCTTTAGAAGGAATAGGTAACAGGGCAAAAGTTCACAGATTTCCAAGGAGAAGGAGAAAGTAATTTTTCTTTTATTTGTTTTTGTTTTGTTTTATTACAGGTGAATTTGAAAATTCTAGTAAAGTCTCTAAAATTACTTCCTAAAATCAGACACAAACTTCTTCACATGTGTTGCTAATATCAAATTATTTTACCTAACCTGAATCAGGGCCAATAAATTAATAGCATTTCAATATAGATGACTTTTTTTATTCCTTTTGTGAAAATGCCCTGTAATATCCTTTTTTTACTATCATTTTATCTCTGTAAAATGACAATTACACACTATTATTGTTTCTAAGTTCTGCTTCATTTATTTGAATAAACAATTCTGTGAAGGAAATCAAAGGATATTTTCTATAATTTTGATCATTCATTTACTCATTCACTTCAACAGTTACTGAGTGACTATTATATATCCTCTGCTCTCATAGGCACAAAGAATATATTGGGGAATAAGGTGAATGAAGTCATCTTTCTTATAATGTTTGGATTCCAGTGTTTACTTGTTTTGTTTATAGCTGGATTGGAATTTAGCATTTTAATATTCCTTTTAGCATGCATTACCAAAAATTTCTTATATTCAAAGGTGTATTCTTCATACATGGAATTTAAAGATCTCTGGTGAAAGAAGTTGCCTTATATATGAATGTGCTTTCTTCAGCAATAGGGATTTGGCACTACATCTTATCATTGAGGTGCTGGAAATGTGGACTAATTTTCCAAGAGATCAAAGACATTTAAAATAGATCTTTATATATGATTGAAAATAATTAGGAAGGTATATTTACTAAGTACATACTATTTTTATCTAAGCAAGAAGTTAAGACTGAAAATGTATTCTTTTAAAAATGAAATAATTAAAGTAAGCCACTAAAATTATTAACATTAAATTGTGAGGTGTAATCACAAAATACAGTGAATGTTTTAAAAAAAAATGTTAGAGTAAAAGACACACTGCTATTAATCCCCCTTAAAATACTCCCTTTGGCTTTGAACACAATTATCTCATCATTCTTGCCACTTTCTAAAGCAGTTCTGCAGGTCCTCTTTCGTGAGTGTCTTTAGTTGTGCTGTCGTGACTACCTCAGTGTCCTGAATCCATTCAAAACATTTACCTTTCCTGGTCATTTTGACTTTGGGAAAGAGGAAGAATATGCGTGGTGCCAGATCCGGTGAATAAGGTGGATGAGGACACACTGTAATGTATTTATTTGACAAAAATTGCCATACCAAAAGTGATGTGTGACACGAAGCCTTTCTATTGTGATCAAAACATGTTATGAATGATGCTGTTGAGTGCCATCCAATGGAAGGGCAGGGATCTTCAATACTAGAAGTGGTGCGGTGAACCCTAGTAACAGTGTGTGACAAGTTTCAACTTGTTTAGCGCAATCAGTTGGGTGTGAGCTACGGTTGAGAGAGGTGTGTTTTAAATTGTGCCATAAATCATCCTCCATCATGACAATGCTCCATGTCACATATCACTTCTGGTATACAACAATTTCTGTCAAATAAAAACATTATGGTGTGTCCTCATCCACCTTATTCACCAGATCTGGCACCGTGCGATTTCTTGCTCTTCCCCAGAGTCAAAATGTCCATGAAAGGTAAAGGTTTTTAATTGATTCAGGACATCAAGGCAGCCATAACAGCACAAGTAAAGACACTCACAAAAGAGGACTCCCAGAACTGCTTCAGAAAGTGGCAATATTTATGGGATAGTGTGCTCGAAGCGAGGGGGAGAATTTTGAGGTGGGTTAATGGCAATGTGTCTTTTACCATAATTTTTTTGAATTTAAATATTTACCATATTTTTTTTTAATCACAATTCACATAGTTTGTATGCCTATACATAAACATTTATCCCATACGTATTCTTGTTGCTATATTTTAAACATGCATCTCTATGACTATTATGCTGTTTAGGAGTAAAAATGAATCATTTTAAGGCAGATTTTTGCACTTTTGTTTAGTTAAATTTATAACGAGCATCTCTCTTTGTATTTTTCTTATTTCATATTTTGGCTTAGCACTTCACTCCCTGTGTTGAATAGACAAAGCTTGGAAAGCCATTTAAAACTGTCTATCTCTGTGCTGGAGTGTAGAAAGTCTGGCAGTGGAACTCAAGATTGGCCACAAAATAAGAATTATTCTTTAATCCCCCAAAGAAAGTTGAGTAACACTGACAGAACATCATGGGGAAACTTGTATTGCTAATGCTTCTTTGCCACTTTGAACTTTTACAGAGTAAAATGTTTTAACTTTTCATAGCTGTCATGTTTAATCTCAATTGAAAAAAAAATTCAGAGAGATCAAAAAAATAATTCATTAACTGTGCTCTAGGGTGCTAACTAAAACTCCCTGGGAATGTGACGTGTGCTTTACGGTGTGCTCTTAAACTAATCCTGGACTCTATCCTGCTCCAGGCAAGTCATCTTCCTACACGGCAAAATGACATCAGAACAAGATACCAGAGCAAACCCATGTTTCCCTGATTTCTTCTTCTCTAACATCAACTGCATAGGTTTAGTCAGAGCACACCTGGGATTCTTTCACTTCATACAGAAATCTCTACCGGAACATTGCTAAAAAATGATCATACAGCAATTCCTGAAGAAATTCACTCGTTAAGAGTTAGAAAACATCCCATTGATGATAGTTCTTCCAATTATTAATGTAAGTTTTCTTTATATTTTGAGAAATGTCAACTCTAGCTTTTATCATATTATTTATTTTATTAACTTCTGAAATACCTCCCAATAAATGCATGTGCTCTTTCACATTAAAGCTTTTCAAATATTTAGATACAGTTATTATGATCCTCTAAATGATTTGTTCTCTGCGTTTTATGGACTGCATGTTTGTGTCCCTCCCAAATTCATGTTGTACCCTTAACCCCCAATGGGGTGGTATTAGGAGGTGGGGCCTTTGAGAGGTAATTAGGGTTAGATGAAGTCATGAGAATGGAGTCCCCATGATAAGATTAGTGTCTTATATGAAGAGAAAAGCACTAGAGCTCAATCTCTTGGCTGGCCATGTGACGATATAGCGAGAAGGTAGCTGTCTACAAGCCAAGAAGAAGGTTCTCACCAGACACCAAATCTGCTAGTATTTTTATCTTGGATGCCCCAGCCTCCAGAACTGTGAGAAATACATGTTTGCTCTGGTGATAGACAACCTGGGTACAAATTCTACCTCTAAAGCTTATTAGTTGCATGATCTTGGGAAAGAAACTCTATGAACTTTAATTTTCCTATATTTCAGATGGGGATATAATATCTACTTAAATGGGTTGTCATGGGATAATGTAATTGACATTCATACACATATACATATACATACATATCTATAGGCTTTGAAAAGTATGTGGCATACTGCATATTAAATTTGGTAGTTATTTTTATTATTTATAGTTTTATTATTATAAACACATTAATTTTTATTAATCTGGAAACTTCTATTGATTCATAAAATCATGCTATCTGTTTTGTTAGCCACACCATACTGACTTGCTATATTTGAGGTTACCTGTAGTCATACAACAGCCTAGCCAACTGTCCCCCCGTGTCTTTCCTTAAGGAAAGAAGAGTCTGTGAGACTGTGCCTTTCTGGGACTCTGTTCCATCCTTGTGTTTACACCTTATGTCTCTCTGTCTGGTCCCCAAAAGATGGTTTGCAGCCAAAGACGGGTAAGATATCTCACGGGAGATACAACCTAAGCCAGGCGGAACCGAGTGGGGACCCCCAATGAGCTGCCTTAGAAGAATATGGGAAGGAGCCTTGCCTCCCCTTCCCCCTGCCTGGGAAAAGCTGTTGCTGGCTCTGGCTTTTCCCTGGCACCTGTTTGTGAGAGAAGTCATGAAGACAACAAAGATCAGTTCTCTCCACGTATCTCAACGGAGCTGTTACAATATGAGACTTGACCCTGAGAGGGTACATACCTTAGGTAAGACATCATGGGACCTTGTACTTCGGCTATTTACAGACAAAGGGTGATTGGAATAAACATGTTTCTGCTATGATGTATGAGTCTCACAGACCGTGTAAGAAACAATGTTACTTTCTTGTATTTGTATACCTATCAATAAAAACCTTCAGTCGGCCTTATTCTGGGCTCCAGTCCTCTGAGACTGAGAGACCCCTGGCCTTCGCAGAGATTTAACTGCATTAAGTCTCTGTTTGTTTCTTTCTTAAAAACTTAACCCAAACTGCCCCTTCTCGCACCCTCACTGCCCGTGTTGCGCTGGACGCGACAGTTACCAATATGAAGTTAAGGAACAAGCAAGTTCTTGTTTTAGTTATGCAGTTGCATTTGGGATTCTGAATTTATGACTTTGTATTTATTTCTTTTAATTTTAATCTTATTTTAACCTAGTATTCTAGCCTTTTGATGTCTTTCTCAATCTTATTTTGTATTTCATCTGGTTCCACATTTCTTTGTCTGCTTCACATTTAATAAACAGACTGTGTATATCTTCTCATTCTTCTGAAGCAGAGAGCAGACAATTTGTCCTAAAAGAGAGAAATAGTAAATGCTTCAGGCTCTGCGGGCCATGCAGTCTCTATTGCAGCTTCTCCAACGTGCTGTTATAGAGTAAAGCAAACTTACACTATATGTGAATATATGAGCATGTCTGTATTACAATCAAATCTTATTTGTAAAAACAGGTGGGGAGCCAAATTTGGCACTGAAGTCAGAGTTCACTGACACCTTTTTTTGCGTCCCTCTTCTACCATGTTGACCCTACAGAAAGTTCTGCCAAAGGAAGGAGATGTATCAGCTGATTCCAATATCTAGCATTTAAATTGCAAAGATCTAGCCACCTGGTTTAGTTATATTTTTGTTTGTATTGAAAGAGGTTGAATTATGAATTTCCAAAAGGAAAGTAACAAATAGAAAGTTTATTTCTTGCCAACTAGGAATGAGTCAGAAATAGTTTAAGAAAGTTGCTTAAAATTGATATATGAAAAACCACATAGAAGACTGAAAATCACAGTTATGATGGTGAATTAAACTGCTAACTCTAATTTGTATTGGGAAATATCAGATTTAAAACCGTTATATGTGTATGACATGTATTCCTAAAAAGGGGAGGAAGGAGACATTCAATTAGAGTATAAACATGTTTTTGGTGCTCATTTATTCCTTAGCTTCTACACAGAACAAGTCAAAGCTTACTAGATTCTATATGCAGGTATTAAAAAGACTAGTACTTATTAAATTTCCTAATCCATAAAGTTGTAAACCATCAAAAGTCTATAAATCATACTTTATTTTCCTTCTAGTATATTCCATCTGTCATAGCAGTGTTCTCCAAAAGTAAATATTAGAAAAAATGTGTTGTTTATTGTTTTTTGACTAGTTAGAAATACTGAACAATACCAATTATTTTAACCAGCACTCAAAATTCTATGTAAATCCACAAAAATAAATAGTTTGAGTTCTAGGAAATTTTATTTTCAAGTCTCTGTAAGAGTACACTACTAATTTTATTATAAGTACAAAAAGTACTTCTTCTTTCTGTCAGATTTTATGTTTATCTCTTTTATACAAAAATACTCGTATGTATTTGGGCTTAAAAGTATTTCTAGCAACATATTAATGAAGTAGAAAAAAGGATTTGCTTCCTAATTACAGCCTGTAACTGAATGATTTTTTGTTCTATTTTCTAATGCTGTAGTTATAATTATAACTTTTAAAATATTCTATGCCACCCCCCCCCAAAAAAAGATATTCATGTCTTAATCCCTAGAACCTGCGAATGTTTGCTTACATGGCAAAAAGGACTTTACAGATGTGATTAAATGAAGGAATTTGGGATGAGATTTCCTGGATTATTAGGACAGTCCCTACATGCAATCCCTAAATGTATCTTTATAAGAGGTGGACACAGGGAAATTTCACTCTACAGATACAAGAGGAATTGGCAATGTCACCACAGAGGCAGAGATTTAATGTTGTGACAACAACCAAGGGATGCTGGGAGCCTCTAAAAGCTGGGGAGGCAAGGAATGAGTTATCCCCTACAGCCTCCAGAAGGAGTTCAGACCTGTCGACACCCTCATTTTGGTCCAGCGATACTGATATAGGACTTCTGGCTTCCAGAAGAATGAGAGCACATATTTTTGTTTTCTCAAGCTACAACATTCATCGTAATTTGTTACTACAGCAGCCATAATAAACTAATACAAGAGCCGTTGAGTTTTGATTTAGTATTCCACACTGTGCAATTGTTGTTGATGGCATAAAAGAAATCTGAAAACACATTACTTTTTTGAGTTGTTTACAATCTTGTGGGATATGCAGGGATATTATTGGGCAGAGAGTGATGTTTCATGGACCCTGAGGATCTCATATGTTCTCACTCCGTATTCCAAGAATTCAAAGTCCTGACCACTCTTTACCCAGACTATTTCTATGTGTCTTTTCAGTGAGCAATCTTGAAAAATGAAGTAATATCTTCCTCCAGGACAAAAGGCAAGAAGGCTATAAAAGAGGTGAATTCCCCAAGATAAAAGTATTCCTGAGGTGCAACACCAACCCACTGTGTGCAGTAGCCACCTAAGCCCCACTGCATTACCCCTGAGGGAGGTAACAGGTAAAGAGGAACTGACACAAGCATGATATTCATGCTCTCTTCTATGCTGTTAGTAAGAAGATCCTTTATCTCTGACCCAGGAATCTCATGTTTTCTGATAATATCCATAAGTAACAGACTGACCTAGTAACTTATAATGAGGTATACTGTGTGTCTCCAAGACCATTCCCATATTTGGAGACTTGCTAGAATGACTCACAAGACTCATCATATAGTTGTACTCATGGCTAAGTTTTATTACATCGAAAGGGTACACAATAGGATCAGCAAGGGAACGAGATGCCGAGTCTGGAGAAATATATGCACATGTTTCCTTACGCTCTATGTCTCCTGTGAAGGAGCACATTTGGCACGTTTCTTTATCCAGCAATAAAGTGCAGCAGCATATGCAATGGTTCTGCCCAAGGAAGACCAGTAACAACTCAGCACCTAAGTTTTACACGGGGCTGATCACTTAGACACCTCCTGTCTACCTTGTACTTAAATTCCAGACGCTCAGAAAGAAAGCAGGTATGCGCCATAAACCATGATGTTTACACAAACAATCCAAACACAATGAGCGACTCTTTATCAGTAAGGAGATGAGCCAAGTGCCAAATTCCCTGATGCTAGCCAGGGGCCAAATTCACAGAAAATTCTTCTAAAGATGGCTGCCTCTGGCTTGTTATGTTAATTCATTTCTGCACAGGCAATTAAATTACATCTTAGACCACGAGAGGTTTTTCCATGACACAAACAAGAATGCATAACAACGTATGCTAAACTTCCAATCAATGCACAAATTACTACTGACTTCAAGGAATACAAATAAGAGCGGTATCATGATTGGGGTATTTTTTTGAGGAGGATCTGGAATTTGAGTTGCAGTTTGAAAGATAGAAAAAGAGGTAGAAGTACAAAAGCTGTATTCCATTTTATTTGATGCAATAAGAAAAATCAGTTTTGAAGTAAAGTCATGTTAATTCTATAATGAGAATTAGCCAATGAAAATATTTCCGTTGAGAGAAAGGGCTTGTCTCACATCGATCACAGATGAGATGAAACCTAAATCAGAACAACTCAGAGAGTTTTTTCAAAGTGGAGGAAGATACTTATTGTTTTGGAAGTGTAATCTTCTATTGGAAAACATTTGCAGTAAGTAGGCACTGGATGACTAATAAAAATTATAACAGTTTTCTTCTCCATTTTCAATAAAGTGTTGAATATGTACTGTACATAGAAAAAAGCATCAACTCTTAGAAAGAAAAAGAAAAGTTTGTGCATAAATTCCAGATGAGATACTAAGACATTAAAGACAGAAAAATGTGTCATTAAGCTTAAGTTTATTTTAACTTTCCTATCACTAGTGGGGACCGGAATCATTTTTTATATACTAGTTAGAATTTGTTATGGAGTTTCCAAAGTCTCTATGCAACAAAAATATATGGATGGCAGAGCTATTATTGTTGTTATTATTAAAATCATTTTACTATTCAGTTTATGTTACATCTATTGATCTAGACATTTTTTCGATATACATTTTTACTGCTTATGATATGCCAAGCACTATGTTAGGAAATGAGACCCAAACTGAAAACACAACCCCTTTCTACAAGGGGCTCATGCTAGCAAAAGCTAATGTAACACAGTATGGTAAGTACTATTTAAAAATGGAATTCAAGAAGTTCGAGAACACAGTTGCACATCTGGGAACATATACCTTCAAGTGCACATGTACAAAATGACATACGTACATTTATTGGAAAGGTTTAACTTCAACTCGTTTTATTTTTCTGTTTCTATTTTCCTAGTGAGACCCTCACTGGTTCAGTATTAATAGCTTTAAAATGCGTATTACAATTGACCGAATAATACATCACTTAGTAATAGATCTGAAGAATAAAAGATGACACATACACAAAGACATCTGCATTAGAAGATTTATAAAGCATTGTTTACTATTATAAAAGCAATATACTTATAGCCATTTGTTGTCATCATGTTCCATAAAAATATTTACTAACTTTTGTTCTTAATATACTGATAAATTTAAAAGCAAATTATAAAACAAGAAGCACACCATCATTCCACTTTGTAAAAATAAAGCATATTTATTTATAAAGATTAAATAAAGTTTATATTCTTTGTGCATAAAATGCCTGGAAATATATGTCTCAGAATAGTAATAGAGATTACCTTTACGTGAGGTTTTTGTCTAGTCCCTTATTTTTGAGTTTTTCTTTTAATATTCTATAATACACAAAGTTTTTGTAACTAGAAAGTAAATATAAAAATCTAAGACTAAAGACAAATTTTTATGGGGCCAAAGAGGTATTGTCATCTATATGTTGTTAGGGATCATAGGGCAAACAAGGTAAAGAAATAATAAAATAATGTAGGAGACACTGGAAAAGAACAAGAATGATTTAAATGTGTTAAATACGTTGTGTATCATGGAAAAGATGAAAATCTTTTTAAAAAATGTAAATTTTTAGTGTACCATGTTGGTTAGAAACCAGTGTATAATAATTTTAATGTTTTAGTTTTGCAATTTTCTCTTTTGATAGAAAGTAGTTTAAAATATTCAGACATATATTGCAATAAATTTTATAGGTATTAAATAACATAACAAATGTGAAAATGCATTTAACCATACAACCCAGTGTAAATGCATTAATAGTCATTAAAATTACCCTAAAGTTCTCACTTTGGTTATCCAACTGTGTTTTTGATGTCTTTAATGAAAACATAAATATTTTTGCATTAAGTAGATTCTTTGAAAAGCATCAAAACTAAAAAGTATTAGCGAATCAAATGTCTATATAACAAAGATTTTCACGCTGCTCATCAGAGTTCTAGGAAAAGGGGACTCCTCTGAAGATAAAAGGGACTGGGAACTCCCTCCTTTTGCAACTTGAGCTAAAAGGTTTAGATTTGAATCTATTTATTGTGCTTTCATGTTTAAAAAAAGTTTCTAAAAATGCTCTAGGCTATATCTGGTTTGAAAATTCATGTAGAAATTGTCATTTCATCCAGAATTCAAATGTTTGAATAGTACCTGTATTACACATGCTCTATTAGAGATTACGAATACAGAGATGACAGTAAAACATTCTGTATCTTCAAATGGCTCACCATTTTTGCAAGTAACATACACCTGATCATATTCAGAATCAGAAGAAAATATGTCAGTGACTTGATAGCAGTATTCACTGAATATTATGGGAACAGGGAGGAAGAAAACGGCAGCCTGGATGTAGGAATGGTCCAGAGGAAGTTGTACACAAATGGCTAGAGGTTGGAATTAATATCTAATATAGACGTACATCTGTATATCATAAGTAAATTGGTATTGGTTAAACTCATGAGGGTAGTTAAGATCAAAGATGGAAGACTTTAGAGTGACAATAGCAGAGAACAAGTATTATGAGAGACAGCAACTTCTAAGCGATGAGTAAAGCAAGAAGATGCAACAAAAGAGAAAGAGGAAAAAGTTTGGTGAGATAAGAGAAAAAAACTGAGAGTGCAATATCACATAAGTTAAGGTCTTCAGAGTTTTTGTAGTTATCAATAACATCCCCTTGGACACTGTGTTAGTCTGTTATTGAAAATTCTGCTGATTTGACATTACCCTATTTTTGAATTACTCTACTATTTGTCTCTTAAGAAACAACATATTACATATATATGTTTGTTGTGTCTCTCCCCATTAGAATGTAAGCTTGATAGCTTGATGAGAGCAAGGGTTTTGTGTTTGTTTACTGCTTTACCCCTAGTGCCTGGAAGAATAACTGACACAGGACACACATCGATGTATATGAATGAATGAATGAATGAGTGAATGTGACCAAAATTTATCTTTCAAAATGTTCTTTGACTTTCTTCTTCCATGAATCTCTTTTGACACCTCTTTTTTTCCCTTACATTTTTTCCATCACTCTTCACTTTATATTCCCTTTGTTTTCTTTCCTATTTCTCCTGGAACTACATTTATCTATATTTGATTCTCATTTTCTTTGAACTCTGCTATCTTAATTTCTCCAAATCATTCCTATGTCGCTTACATCTTCCATAGGGATTTCAACTTGTTCTGAGCAAGACTGTCTAATTTTATTTCTCAGCATTAGACAAATATATTAAACATAGCTATGCTTAAGAATTTGGATGTAAACAATTATTCATCTTATAGGGAAATTTGAACACCTAACAACATCTCAAAATGTTTCTGTACTAGTTAAAATGATAGCTATTCTGTCTTGAACATCAGTATACGATGAATAACGTATTGATTAACCTGTGGGCCTAAAATGAGATGTCATTTGCTGTGAACTGTTGATAATATTGCACTCATTTTCCATGGCTCTGTTTTACCTAGTTTATTCCCAGCTAGTACGCCAACTTTTCTGTAAATGATTAAAATGTAATTTGAATACTTTAAGATTGCAGGAAAATTATTTTGAGTTAATGCTACTTTTGCCTTGATTAAAAATACTTGGTACATTTGTTATTGAAATCTATGGATTTTATTTGGTAGTTTGTTACAGAACTTTGAAATGATATCACATGCTTGGAAAAGCACTGGAAACATGAGAAAAGAAAAAAAGAGCACGTGATACTTAAAATGTCATGACTTACCACAAGTCTTTAACATCCCAGGGCTGACTACAATGATCAAATTCTAAAAATATTAAAAATCATGGTAGAAGACCTCAGTCAAATGAGATTTTATATAAAGGGGTATTAATCTAATTTAAATTCCCTATCAGGGATTGAAATCCATAAGAAATAACATCTCTATTGTCAATAATACTTCTTCACTTAAATAATTACAATTATTTTGATTCATTGAGTATTTTCAGAGGTCAGGCAATTGTACGATACTATATTTATAATGATTGGGTTGTTTTGAGAAAATGAATTGTCTTTTTCATTTCTTTTTGGCTTTTAGAAATGAATATTAGGCCAACAACATTGCTTTTTGGAGATGACAGAAGAATGCTTCGCAGATATTATTGTTACTGTTTTGGTTGGAAGGAGCTTTTTGTTTTTAATTTGATATTTAATCGCTGAGGAAATATAATAATAACTATCAAAAAAATATTTTCTTTGCTAAAGTAAAACTAAGCTGGACTCCATTTTATATACTGCAGTGTTTTCTTTCCATGCAGATCTTGTAGACTAGATTTATCTGTACATGAACTTTATTTGAATTTTAAGTTTCTACAAAAATGACAGCTAGATTTCTCAGTTTGTTAGTTTATCACTCTCATGGTTAACCATTGCACTCAGATTGAATTGTAAGTTGGCTAAATTTATTCACAATAAAAATGAACATACTGCCAAATAAACTTTAGAAATTAACTAAATTGAGTGCTGAACTCATTCATACCCTCACTTCATCTCTTCTCCCCCCAATTTTATGCAGCTCTTAGGACACACTCAAATGACTTTAAAGGTAAATTTTCTTTTCTTTTATTCATTTCTCTAAGTGCCCCGTATTGATCTTTTATTGGTTAGATGAGAGATTTTCCTGTTTCTCTTTCTTGATTTCTCAGACTGAAATTAAACAAAGGTAGGAAAAATATACATTGAGAACATTTAAGAAAACCATATAACACTAGGATTTGCATTTGAACCACATTTTATCAGTACATGCTTGAACATAACGTTTTGCATAATGAATCAGAAAAAATTTTACCTAATATAATTTGGTAAACATTATTTTTACCAGCGATTATACCCCTCTAAAATATTAAGAGATAAATTCAAGAATTATGATATATGAAGTTGACCATGTACAAGGAGTCATTTCTTATTCCTGATATTTCAGCTAAATTCTTTACTTATGAGTTTTAATAGACCTCCTGTTTTTTGTTCTCCTGTGTATGTCTGTTCATTGTTAATCAAGTTGTCAGCAAACTCATTCTATGCATTTATAAATTAATTTCTATTTGGACAATATCTCTGGATAAGTCTCATGTGTAATTACATATCTCTATGTTCCTTTTCATAATATATAATTTTTAAGTTCATAGAGTTTCTAAATGATAAGTATGATGGTACATAGACGTGGTTAACCTTGCTTGGTAAATTTAGGAATCTAGACTATTTTGAGAAATTCAATCAAATATTAAATAGCAGGCTTTCAGCAGTACACAATCAGAAAAGATTACAGGGAGAATTAGAAAATATATGCACTTAAAAGGACTGGGTAAGCTTATTGACTCACCTATGAATTTTGGAGTAATTTTTTATTACAGTTGCAGCTGTACATTCCTACTTTTTCTTTCACTATCTTCCTCTCTCTTTTTGTCTTTCTCCTCTCCTTATAAATATACATTTTGCAATTATCCAAAAATGGATTTTAGTTATAACTAAAGAGAGAAAATAGAACTTGTCCAAGGATAAGATTTAGTGCGATGATTAAGAGACAGAGTGAGGATACGGAAAAAGCAATTCTCAAATCTTCAGAAATTTACAAAGTATGTGGCCAAGACAAATTCACAAATTTTATTAAGCATTAATGAGTTTAAAAGGTTTATTCATGGCAAGGAAATATTGAGATGATGTAATATTGATATATGGCTTATCAATTTTTTTTTAGTAGTCGGTGTATGAGTATAAACCCTCATTGTATACGTTAGGAGCACTGAATTCTGTCACTAACCAGCAGTATGACTTTGGTTTCTTTATTATAAAATGAGGAGTTACAGTAATGAAGATAAGATACCTTCCAGATCTGGCACTCCAAATATATCAAAAATATAATTTTTTCCATTGTCATATTTCTTATTTCTTATATTTTTTGAATCTTAGTGATAGAGCTGCACTTATCCATCCATATCCTTCTCCAAATGCTCCACAAAAATAGAGATTGTAATTCATGACCCAAAATCTTTTTTACAAATCCTGGGTCTGATATCCTCATAGAGTTGTTATCTCTTTAAGAAACAAACACTTTTAAGGTCTTATTATTAAAATTCTATGTTTACTCACAACTAATTTACTCACAAAATTAAGTAAATGTCATTACATCTAACTATGAATTGAGATCTCATGTACTAAAATAAACAAAATGAAGTAGAGGTAATAATCTGATATAGAGTAAATATAAATTTGTAAAGATTTATTTAATTAATCTGTTGTTAGAATATTACATATTCATACTAGAAAATAATTTTAAATATAACAATAGTGTTAGAGTAATTTGTATTTTAATATCTGATATTTTGGTATCAATTTATGTTTACCAAATGATATCTGTATACTCAGGGTTCTTCAGAGAAGCAAAACCAAGAGGGTGTGTGTTTGTGTTTGTGTGTGTGTGTGTGTGCGCGTGTGCATGTGTTTACAAGCACACACAGACACACAAGGCATTCATTCATTCATTCATTCATTCATTCATTCAAATAATTGGTTCGTGCAATAATGGAGGCTGGCAAGTCCAAAGGCTGAAGGGTTGGCCCCTGGAGATGTAGGAAAGACCTCATGCTGTAGTTTAAGTTCAATGGCCACCAGACTGAAAAACCAGGAAAGAGTGGATGGTACAGTTGAAATCCAAAGGCTGTGTGCTGCAGAATTCCCTCTTACTCTGGGAGGTCAATCTTTTGTTCTATTCAGGCCTTCAACTGATTAGATGATGCCCACCCACATGTAAGAGCAATCTGCTTTACTCAAAGTCTGCTGATTTAAGTGTTAATCTCATTCAGAAACACCCCTACAGAAACATCCAGAATAATGCTTGAACATATATCTGGGCACCATGGACCAGGCAAATTGACACATAATATCAACTACCCATAGACCACTACAATTCATTCATTATATTATTAAATTCTTGCATTGCCCCTAAGAGTTTGGTGCCATCGCTAGAAGTTAGCAAGTGGCAGAGCCAGAAATCTACTCAAGATCTATCAGTTTCTTGGTCTCCATAGTATGTGTTATTAGCCCCCACATTATACTATTTCACCCTTTACTCTTATTTCAATTTTTATGACAATAATCACCATTTAGTTTCTTAATTGACTTTGTAATAATTTTGTCAAATGACACCCACCAAAATTTTTGACTTTGAGATTTTTATTATACCTGTCCTCTTATTTGAAGGAAAAACAAGACAAAACAAAACAAAACAAAACAAAAACAGTGTCAGGTGTGAGTCCCCTAGCACCCTAATATTCTAACGTGTTGCTGATCAATGCTGTAGTTGCCCGGAGTAGTAGTCCCTAGATTATCAGTGCCAAAGTCTTCGAAACCTGCGTATCTTTGCTTCCAACCTGTTCTTGTCATCCTACTTGCTTGATGTTGTTACTCTGGCTTTAGTTCCGTAGCCTGTGACCTGATTTTTATCTCTCTTCAACTTCATTTCAACGATAATTTAAGAGCAACCATTATTCAGACTAACCATTTTCTCTTTAACCTTTTACCTCTAAATATGGCCTTCGGGATATTATTTAATTTTTTGCACCAACTTCAGACCAACTCTGCTTTATTCTCATATCTCAGTTCCAAAAACACTAATCTGGTTGAAACCCACTAGGCATCACCAATGTGACTATATCAGTATCTAATTAGGTAGTGTAGAATTGGTCATTTTTAAGGCAATATTATACTGAAGCTTGATATAGTATACAAGTCTGTGCATAATTCCTAAAAGTAATATGCATGCCTTTGGTCTTAAGTGTTTCTAGTGCTTGAGTATTTAAGCATTCTTGGTTAGATTTTATCATCAGAAAAAAAAATTAATCTTTCAAAGTATAAATTTTAAGTAACACCACAAGATAAGCCAGTAGAAAAGGAGTAGAGATAGGAAAAATTATACAAATTACTATTTAATTTCTCTATTTCTATCTGAATAGGGTATGATTTTATTTCCTGGACACCATTATACTAGGTTTAAACCTACACTAGTCTTCAAAATAAAATATAAATGTTCGTAATAGTCAAACACACAATTGATTCAAATTAATATGATGATGAAGGGTAGTTGGAAAATAAAATGTTAGAGGAGCAACACAAAGAATTTAATTTTTTTTAAAACTAAAGTTAAAAAAGAATTTGTAATACATATCTCTTAATTGTATAAAATAATATTATTAAAGAAATAATTGAATATCTCTGAGTTTTAAATCATTGAATACGAGAAAACATACCTAAACTAAACCTGGCATTAGTTCAAATTCATATATGAATGAAAGCTGCCAAACTTGGAAAGAATTCCCAGAGTTATAGGCTTAAGAGGGATGAGCAAACACACAGCATTGAGGACTTCATGCTTGACCAGCTTCACCTGTTTATGAGATGACAGTGTGCAAGTTCCAAACTGTTGTAAAGATAAAGAAGTGGAGAGAATACCTCGAGAGGCAAGAAAAGCTAAAAAGAGGAATATTATTATACTCAGCAAGAAAAATATTCTAGGTAAAAGAAAATCAGATGTAATTCAGAAGAATTCAATTAAACTTTCATATTTCCGATCATCCACGGTTTTCATTCTAATGAAAGGTATTTGCCTACAGATCTCAGTTCATTGATGACATTCTAGTTCCTATACTCAGACCTCCTAACTTCCATTACTTCTTAACTACATCTTAGACGGCTTCTCCTCCTTTGAGTTTATTTGCTCAGTGTTTTGACTCTTCCATACCTGTGATTGCTCCTTGCCTACCATTTTTAACTGTCAATTTTCATTTCTCTTCCCCTTAAAGACAGGCGTTGTGCCTTAGTTTTTGTCCTGTTTTTGTGGCTTTCCTTTCCTGGGAGATTTTAACCACCTCTGTGGCTGAAACTACCATCACCAAACAGAAATGTGCAGGTTTCTTCAGAGCTTCATATCCTCATTTTTTTGTTGCCTGTGCACATTTCCACATTTCACCATAAATGGAAGTGTAATTCTAAAAGGATACGAGTTGTTCTCTGCAAGCTGTATCACACTCCAAAATTCAAATTTACTTTCAAATTAACATTATGTTTTTAATCCTACAAACAGGGAAACAGGGAAAAAAATGGATTCATCCTTTTTTTTTTTTTTTTTTTTAGTAATCTTCCCAAATCAAGACAAATTACCTAACAAGTTACCTATTAATTCTTCCTTTGTAACATTTCTGACAATGTTTGTTAATGACCTTCTTCACTGTCACTAAATATCCTTGCTTTGCATCAGGATTCCTGCATTAGACTTCAAGTTATCTTCTTTATTGCTGGGTTCTGCAGCAAGCTGTCTATTCAGTGATGCTATTCAATGTGTAGTTTGGTAATTGGTAGTATTGGCATCATCTGGGAACTTGTTGGAAAGGCAAAGTCTCAGGCTCTACTTGGCAACTTCTGAGTCAGAATTTGCATTTTATCAGGATCCCCAAGTGATGGGTGTACACACTCAAGACTGAGAAGCTCTGTTGAGCATAACCATGTTATTTCTCTACTTATGATCTTCAAAAAGCCTTCAGAAAAATCACTGAAGAACAGCATCAATCAAATTTAAAAGTATTACATTCTCCCTCTCAAAATGTAGTTCCCACTAATTACCTATACAAATCCTATACAGTACCTGGTTTTCTGCATAATCCTTGAACCATTGAGTGCATTCCAATCCCTGTGTTTGGCTCATGGGGTTTACTTGATGAAAATGCCCCCTACTCACTTTTTTGTTTATGTAAATCTAATCCATTCTAAAGAACCAATTCAAGATCCCACTTTTTTAAACATATTTTATCGTACCCATTATACAAATAATAGTAATAAAAATAATTTTAATAGTATCTACAAAAATGTATTTTGTATTATTCATGTTTTCTGTAAATGTGTAGCCCATTCTTTCCAATTAGATGGCAAGTCTTTTATAAGCTTGTATCCTGGCATCTAGAAGAGATCTTTCCTTGCACAGCACCGAGGCCAGATTTTTTTCTAAAAATAGGCCTTTCTAGATGTGCTTAAAAATAAATAAGTTTTATTTTTAATTTATAGCACTATTTGTACAACAAAGTTGTACATAATTCTACAAGACAATGCTCAAAAATTTGTTTAAATAGAACTCCCTGCTGTTTTCTTTCTCCATGTTAAAAAAAAAATAACTATAAATGTGAAAACATTTAAATGGGCAAGGACCTAATTATATGATTTTATATATAGCATTAATTTTTACTTCCTATATTTAAAATAATGCTGTACAATACAACAGGTATTTGGATATATTGTGACGTTTCAAAGGGAAATAATATTCTTCATAAATCTATAGGGAAATACATCTATATAAGCAGCTAAGATATTTAGTAGAAATTAAGCTTTATAATTAATGTTTTTTTTGGTTAATTAACATTGTTAACCATAGTGGTTCAAAAATTTGTATTAGTAACAAATAAATAATGTAATTGGTATTTGAAACAAAAGTCTCCTTAGTATTCGAAACAAAGAACTTCTATAAATAAAAACAATATTCCTCGTCTACCACCCTCCTCCCCCACTTACCCTCTGATAACCACTAAACTATTGTCTGTGTCTATGAGTTATTGTTTCTCATTTGTTTGTCTTGTTCCTTTGTTGTTTTCGGGTCATATACCACTGTACACCTGAAATCTATGTAACTTTACTAACAATTGTCACCCCAATAAACTTTAATTTAAAAATAAATAAATAAATAAATGAAAAAATAAATTCACCCTCACTTTTAAAATCAGAAGGAAGCAGCAAAACTTAATATACTTATTTCTCAAAAAATGATTCTTCATTGTAATAGTTTTTAATATTTTTCTTTCAAATAGTTATCTAGTCAAATATAAAATGATCTATAATTCTTCTCATTATTTTCGAAGTAAATATATATGCAAAGTTTCTTTTTGATACTTTTTATGTTTGATGCTTTCCTATTTTATGCATTAACTTCAAATATTAAGGAATAATAACAATTTTACAAAGTAATAAACAATTGTATCTCTTTTATTGTTTATAAAGCCCTGGCTTTGGTGTGTTCAAGTCTAAGAATCCCTTTTGTTTTAATGGAACCTAGAAGTTCCTTTGTTACAAATTCTCTTTTAAGCATGCTATTGCTCTTCTTTGTCATTCTATTTTAGGTTGGATGAGTGCATTTCACACTAGTTTACCTTGTGTTCATAAGAGGTGACATTGTGTAGACATCCAGAAGAATATGGCTATAGTTCTATATTGAAAACATGGCTAGTGATGAGACTTCCAATGGTGCACCATCTAGAAACAGTTGAAGAGTTGATCATGCGTTCCACAGAAAGACTAAATTAGACCTATCAGTTCTGTTACTGGTTCTGAGTGTGCATTAGATAAAACTATACCAATCTTTCTGAACTTTCCTTTTCTCCCTAACGATCACTACTAGTAAAATCGTCTGAGCATGTCCTTTACTTCCTAGGCATTGAGGGGTGATGGGGCTGATGTCAGAATGGATATTGCATGACCAAGACATGATACCATCCCTAAACAAAATCTCTTTCTCTTAGAGAGGGTGAAATGAAAACACAAACAACAAAACAATAAAACAACATGAGGAGTTATATTTTAGATTAAGATATATAGTAGTTACTAATCACTAAGTAAAGTAACAATATTTCTACTAGGTTACTAGGCAAGGTTTCATGGAGTTAACATTTGGCCTAAACTTTAATAAAGACATTTTTGACATTCAGATGAGTATGGGAAGAAAGGCATCTAAAAGAAAAGGGAGAGCAAACAATAAAATAAAGTTAAAGGAAGAAACAGTGTAGGATGCATCCACATTTGCAGAATGGTGAATAATCAATCATTAACTAATACAGAGGCCTCATAAGGCTAAGAGGAGGCAATATGGGTTAGATCTACACATATGGGAGCTTGAAGTGATGGCGAACTTTGAGCATAGATCATGAAAAGACTAAAAACGGTTTCTAATTTTTAACAATAATGTTAATTGTTTGCTATTTCCTTTTGAGTTTAAGAATAAAATACATTTGAATCAGAACATCAAAAGATACATAAAATATTAGAGCTTGAAAGGATTTTCTGAATAGTTTGGTCAAAGTATTTGTTTATAGTTGGGTAAACTAGATTCCAAAGACCTTGAACAATTTCTACAAGTCAAAGAGCTATTTCTATTTATTTTAACTAGAAATTATACATAGCTCTCATTATTATTGCAGTTGTGTCAATAACTCTAATACTAGAATGCAACCAACCTCTATTTGAAAAGAGAGTAGAGTTTAATTTGCATGGTCACATTGTTTCAAAGGGTGGATTTGAACTACTATGACTTTTCTCCTATATATAATTATATTTCATTTAAAATTAGTTTCAGACAAAAGTGCCATGAATTTTAAAAAGTATAATCATCATTTTTTTCCTTCAGTGTGCTTCTCATACACTATTATTATGCAATGTAAGAGTTAGCCTTTTTATCACCTTTTTTGTTGTTCAACACATTTTTGAAAATGAACTCTTTGTGTTTTCCTGGATATAACCAGATATAGGCCTGAAGGGAAGAGATTCAAACGTTGTTTTTTTTTTTTTTTTTTTCAGTGAGATAAATTTGGCTGTGACTCATTTCCTAAGGATTTAGACCTTTGTTTATTTATTTATTTTCAAATTTGGCAGAGATACAAGAGTAAAAGAAGGGAAAAGTTAAAGGAACATAAAAGTATCACATCACCTTACTTCTGTCAACCTCAGAAATCCATTATCAAGCTCTTCAGCTCAGATGACATAGGCCCTTCCTTAGGTCTCTGGCATGCGGGATATGATATGTTACAGTACTTACATTTCCCTTGACAATGTATGTAATATCTTCTTTAATATATGATAATGTAACTTTTATTTATTTTATATATTCCTCAGCAAAATTAAGTACAACTTTGGGCAAAAGTTCAGGGGCTGCCTACCTCTAGCAAGGAGAAGAAGTAAATGACTTCATCTGGCTTTGAGTATTTAGGGGAATATGGGATTTTAAATTTCCCAGGCATATCCACTCCAGTATTCTCATTCCAGTTATCAGGGTCTCATGCCTTCCCTACTAGGGCATTGGCTTTGACGCAATAGTAGTCATAGCTGAGAATCCAGTCTTCCATGAAGTTCTCTCACACTTAAGATTTTCTACTTAGTCTGTCTTCCAATTGCTAGGAATAGAGGTCTTTCGCTTTACATAACATATTGTGAGGTTGACTTTCTTTAGAAAGTCCTCTTTATTTAAGGCTTCTAGGGCAACTTACAATGTCATTTGTTTTCTTTAAATCAGGTGACCATGGTTGTTTTAAAATCTGCATTTAATAATTCCATTATCTGAGGTATATGTGTTAATGTTGCTGTCTCTTAATTCTTCTGATGCTTTCTTATACATATTTCTTTCTTTAATTGCACAGTTATCTTTGACTGATTGTTCTTGGTACCCCAGAAAGTTGGAGGTACTTGGAGACCAGGCTTATGTATGTTTTTTTTTTCAGAGAGGAACTGTGTTAGCTTCTTCCTGGTGGCCGAGGATAACTAACCATTGGAGATGACAGAAAACCAAATTCATGAATTGAAGTTCCTTGAATATCCCAAAATGCATAGCTGGGGTGAAATCCATTATACCATTGTTCTATGGCAGCAATGTCTCAGAAATATTTTTTCTTTTCTTTTGCTTCTGCACTGACTGATCACTCCCACGCAGACATTGGTACTGTCTCCCAGGGTTAGGGTCATCGTCTTGTTAGGTCTGGTTTGTTCTTCTCCTAGGACTGTAGCCCTTATGTCTGTTAATGTGGAAAGGTTCTCTTTAAGACTCTTCACATCAGGACCTGAGTTTTGACTTCCTCTGGTATAGCAGATGAACAAACACCTGAGTGTTATATATTAGCCAATGCCCTCTAAGTCTTTGGTGCTTCCATATTCCACTTTCATCTGCAGAAAAGTTTCAAAAAAAAAAAAAAATAATAACCTGAGACCTCACCACTGATTTATAAAATTCTACAATTTAATATGGTTTCAAAATATTATCTATCATTTTTAGAGAATGGGTTAGTGGATAATCCTTTAGAAACAGAAACACTCTTTTAGAAATACAAAAAGTAAATAACATGGAAGAATATTTTAAAATGTCATGGAGAAACATGATATCGAGGGTGTGGTTTGGGTTAATAAGCACTGTACACTTTATCTTCCCCTTGTGTGTCTTATCTCCTGTACAGTGATGTGTGAAATCATACAGAAGGAAGATAGATTATTTTATTCAAGATTTGGATTTCATCAGAACATGTATGTTTAAAACATAATGATAAGGGGTTTAGGAGATTTCTCAAAGAATGACTAAAAGCATAGGTCATGGAATCTAAGTCAACAGGGACCGGACTAATGGCCTGGCAAAAGGAAAAGGAGGAAAAAGAGAGACCAGTAAATTAGAAGTCCTGGTGAGATTCACAACCACTCATTTCGTAAATAATTGAATAAGAAAGCAAGAACTATAGAAGACTGTGATCTGAATGTGGGATTTGGGTGATACAGGACTTTAGAGTGACATTTTAGGGCATTAGTATGGAGTAGGCAGGGAAGACGGATTAGAATTGAAGATTATTGACGCGATCAAGTCAAAGTTACATTTTTGATTCTCTATGTGGATTTTGAAATCAACCAGATTAGAGTAGGAGTTGGAGTAAACAAGGAAGTATGGACTTGGTGTTATTGTATTTAATAAATGAAAGTGAATGATTGAGTAAGTTGGACAATAGTAAATGAAAGTAGTTAAGATAGGTAGAGTGTTACATATATATAGAAGTAGGGGTTATTGCAAAAACCAGGAATGAGATGTTCTGGATGTAGCAATGTGAAGCCAGAAAGATATTTGTCCCCAGTTATATGAGCTTTGAGAGAATAACAAACTTTCTAGAATAATTACTACTAAGACCATCGGAGAGTTAGTTATGTGTTTAGACAACACTGTTTTCACCATTGTCTCATACATAACGTTTAGAAACAAAGAATTGAGCTTTACCCAGTAACCATGCTTTAGGTATTAGTAAAAAGGAGTGATTCTGGGTATATTTTAATAAGTCAGAGGTCATGAAATGTAGCAATTAAGAGTGTCATACTCTACTTTGATTTTAGAAGCAAATTATCTGAGTTTGTACTTGTGTTTCCCCCACCCCTCAAAAAAGAGATATGTTGAAGTCCTTCCCCACTACCTCAGAGTGTGACCTTATTTAGAAACAGGATCATTGCAGATTTAGATAGTTAAGATAAGGTCACATTGGAGTAGAGTGGACCCGCTAACCCATGTTGTTGTTGTACATATGCGTGTAGAAACATGTACTTATGCATCTCTTACAGCACTCAAGTGCTGATGGGGAAGTGAGGCACCTGGAACTTTCACACATTGCTGGTGGAAATGAAAATGATATGCCACTGTGGAAAACCATTTGCCAGTTTCTTACATAGTTAAGCATATACCTACCATATAACCTAGGTATTTACAAAAGTGAAATAAAAAAATTATCTTAATACAAAAATATGGATACTTATTAAAGTTTTTATTCATAATCACCAAAAGCTGCAAATAACTGAACTATTCCTCAACTGAGTAATGAATAAACAATTGTGGTACCCTGTTTCCCCCAAAATAAGACATGGACAATCAGCTCTAATGCATCGTTTGGAGCAAAAATTAATATAAGACCTGGTATTATATTATATTATATTAATTATATTGTATTATATTAAAGATCCGGTCTTATATTATAGTAAAATAAGACCAGGTCTGATATTAATTTTTGCTCCAAAAGACGCATTAGAGCTGATTGTCTGGCAAGGTCTTATTTTCAGGAAAACACAGTACATTTTTATTACTCAGTAATAATAATAAAAGAAATTGTTGATATACTCAACAATATGGATGAATCTCAAATGCATTATTCTTAGTAAAAAAATAATAAACTCAGAACTCTACATATTGCATGATTCCATTTCCATGACTTTCTAGAAAAGGCAAAATTATAGGGATGGGAACAGATCTGTAACTGCAGTGTTAAGGACAAAGAGAGGGTTTGTCTTTGAAAGAATGAAGTTTTTTGTTGTTTTGTTTTTGTGTGGTGACAATGGTAAAACTATTTTGTGTATGGATTGTAGAGGTGGTTATATAACTATATGCTTTTATCAAAATTCACTCTCAAAAAGTGAATACTACTGTTTGAAAAATTAAAAATAAATTTTAAAATATTTAAATGACTACTCTTAATATATTGTAATAAATGAATACCAAAACGCATATCTTATTTTCCCAGGGCTACCGTAACTTATCACAAATTTGGTGGCTTAAAACAACAGAAATTTATTCACTCACAATTCCGGAGGACATAACTCAATATCAAGGTGTTGGAAGGGCTGCTTCTTTCTGGAAGCTCTGAGGGAGAATGAGTTCCAGGCTTCTCTCTTAGCTTCTGATGAATGTCAGCAATCCCTGGCATTCCTTGGCATGTAGATGCATCAATCCAGTCTCTGCCTCCTTCTTCATATGGCCTTTCCTCCTGCATTTCTGTGTATGTGCTCCTTTCCCCCCCCTCTAATAAGGACACCTGTTGTTGGATTTAGGGCCCACCCAATTACAGGGTGGTCTCTGAAGATCCTTATTTTAGTTACATCTGAAAAACAAACAAACAACAACAAAAATCTTATCTAAACAAGATCACATTTTGAGGTTCTGAGTGGACTTACCTTTTGAAGGCCACTTTTCAACCCACTGTAAGACATCATAGCAATCTTTAATAAATGTGGGTATATAGATATTTATGTAAGGATACTGACTTGCAAAATCTTTCATTCGTGATCTTATTCTGAGAATATTTTGCCTCATATAGTTCTTTTGATAGCAGATCCAAACAATAATAGGTGATTTTTAACAATAAACATTAAAATGTTCTTATTTCTACAACCAAACTAGCCTAGTTTTCTTTGACAGTGTTTTTTCATGAGTAAACTGAATAATCTAGTAAATTAGACATATAAATCATATGAATAATTTATTTTAATGAGAGACACAAAATACATACAAGTTTATGTGAGGAAAAGTCATGTATTGACTCAGTCAGCTAATGCATCAAATACTATCTTTTAAGCACTTTGAAATATCTTGTAAGTGTGAAAATGAGCATTGCTGAACCAGAAACTTAAAATGATATATCTGGCATGAACTAGAATGCAATGTCAAGAACTAGTGTTATGTTAAGTAAAATAAGGCAATAAGAAGAGAGAAAATAATAAATAGGCTTTCAACTTATTTAAGATTCACTGCAAAGTGCATTCCAATTAGAACCACTCTCTCCAAGCCCCCAACCTCCATTTCAATTAGTTTCTAGCTCTATTATATGACAATTCCTTTCTGTGAGAATTCTAAGACAAGGAATAACCCAATTTTCTGCTAAGACTCCCAAGATAAGAAAATAGAAAACATGTCAAAGAGGAGGGTAATTAAATATGACTCTCAAAGTTGGGTAAAATTTCAACAGTAAAACAGAGGCATTGAGACCTAAGAAAGAACATGAGCAAAGAAATAGCTGTAAGGAAGCTGGAAGTGTGTCCAGGGACTGGTTTAGCATCCTCTCCCATGCTTATAGCCACCACCTCAGCTCAGGTTGCCATCTAGGCTATCACCATATCTGATATGACTTAGTGTTTCCCTCATACAATATGTTCGACACAGTGCAACCAAAATCATCTTCCCGTCTGATTATATAACTCACTTGTTTGTAATAAGGCAGGAAATGTCCAGTATTCCTCTGTTTTGGAGTTATTATGTATAGGTTTTAAATACCCTGATAAAATGTATACTCATTTAGAGAAAAGAACTGTATGAATGAATGGATAGGCAAAACCTTTTCAAAATATATTGGTACTAGAAAGTTTTTTGCCCCCATAAAACCTGTTTATCACATCAGAGCGTGATGGTGGCATGAGTGGACACTGATACATATTTTTACAATATACAAGTTTTTATACTAGATATATAAACAATCAACTCATATTTTTAACTTGACATTTGAAAACTCAATGATATTTAAAAGTCCTTAACTTAAATTTTGTTTCCCTTTTTTGGTTTAAGCTGGGGATGATTTGGGGGAAGATAAAGGAAAGAGACCAAAAGTAGGCAAAATAAGATAAGTAAAAAGGAGGTAGAGAGGAAAAAGAATGGTGTTGTGTAAAAGAAATATACAAAAATAATATATTAAAAGAGAAAGAACCCACATGGAAACATGCACTGAAATGTCGATAACAAAACAGGAAGAAGGAAAGAAAACACAGAATTCTACATAGAAGGAAATAAACATGACATGAGGATCTATATTGAATGGAATAAATGAATAATAAGTTATGGGACAAGATTTAGTCAGGTGAACTTTTATTTTCACTTATTGCCCTTCCTCATATCTTGGTGCTTTGATTGTTTAATTAACTGGTTAAGAAAAATGGTATTTATCTCACACTGAGGAGAATTTTGAGAAATAAATATATGAGACTGACAAGAAAAATGGAGTGTGATTACTAAAATTTTGAAAATGTTTTTTCCTTAGCTGTTTGAGAACAAGGAACAGTAATAACTTCCATCACCATTGCTTGCAAAGTACTGGCAAAGTCATTATCTGCTCAGAGTGTGTGTTCTGGTAATTCTATCTAACCGACTTCTTCTACCCGAACTCCTCTGGGAACAAATACTGCACTGCATATCCATCTCTTGCATTCGCTGGTCACTAGCCTTGGCTTTACCTTTCTTTTACAGCTTTTTTTTTTTTTTTTTTTTTTATCAGTCCATTCTCAGGGATGCCTTCTTCTGAGTTATTCTATGGCTCTCATTTGGAGGAGTAAACTAAGAAGAGACAATAAATCAGAAGGTAATGGCTAAGAATTTCCCAGAAATTATGAAAACATATAAATCCACAAAACAGGAAGCAAAATGTATCTTTATAAAAGAAGAATGAATTGAGACATTATATCAGCAAGAAATTTGCAATGACCCAGCATCATTAGAGCCTAAGTAAGGTAACTTCAGAATATGCACTTCAAAGAGAGAAAAAATGATCACTGAAGGAAAACTGTGAGGTGCAAGATGGAATGGTGATCAAAGAAAATACTAAACATGAAAGTAAGTCTAAACAGTGATTTACACTAAGAATTCTAGTGCCTAATTTATAAGATTAAAAGTATAAATCAGAACTGAATATTGGATAATAAATTGCATGAACAATTTCTGTTACATAGAAAGTTCAAGAAATGCTGGTTGAGTTCAATAAAATAAGTAAAGTTTAAAAACAACAATAACAGATAAAATAAACACAAGCTTCTGGAGGCAAATCTTCATAACTACAACTGTGTAATAATAACCCCTATACAAGATTTCTTCTTAATAACTTTGGATGCCAGAAGACTGTGGAACAATGGTTCCAAAGTTATTAGGGGAAATGAAACCGAACGTAGGATGTTGTCTGTGGGAAGATGATAAATCAAATGTGAAGGTAGAGGGGTGACTGGTTGTCTCAGTGGTTACAGTGCGGCGCTCATACCGCCAAGGTCACCGGTTTGAGTCCCACACGGACCAGTGAGGTGCGTCCTCCAGAACTACTAGATTGAAAATAACGACTTGACTTGGAGCTGAGCGGTGCCCTCCACAACTAGATTAAAAAAACAATGACTTGACATCCTGGAAAAACACACTGTTCCCCAATATTCTCCAATAATAATAATAATGTGAAGGTAGAATATGGACTTTTTTGAATTAACAGACTCAGAAACATGACTTATTGCACAACTGTTGTTAGATATTACTTGAGGATGAGCTCCTATAAAACAAGAAGAAAATTAAGGGGGGGGGGGCGACAAAGAAATTAGACACCGAACCCAGAAAGGCAGAGATAGCAATTCATAAGAAGGTGTCTCTTCAGTAGGACTGGAAAAGTACTATCCCAGATCGAAGCACAGGGAGGAAACGATCCAGGAGTGTTATTGCTGGAGAAAAACAGAGCTATAGGCACCAAATAAGTATTTCTTAACTTTCTTCAGGTTGTATTACACATAGGAAATATTTATATTTATACAACCTGGAAAGGTAACCTGGGGGCACTGCTCACAAGGATGAGGGGATCTCTGTACACCTATTTCCTACTTGTCACACTTTCTGTGCATTGTTTGAGAAGGTTCCAATAGATGTACCAGATAGATGGACTTGAGATTACCTAGAGGACACATTATCTTATCAAAATATAAAATGGTGAGAGAGAAATGAGAAATCCCAGGAAAAGCTTAGTCTCTATAAGAATTTCCTGATTCAAATATGAAGTGCACTAAAAGTGAGCATAATTTTAAACAACTGATAGAATGGCACAAAAAACTAAGTTAACATGATCTTAACATTGACTGTATTATACTTTGAGTGATCCAGAGGTCATGATATTGAAACACTAGGAAAGAAAACTCAGATTGTAGTTTATGCTTTACAAAATCATGATAATACAAATAAAGTGTATTAGTTTTCCACTTTCACATCATAGAACAGAATATCACTTGTTTATTTTTGACCATATCAAAGCAAAGTGCTGAGGACAGAGGTGGTATGTATAATGAGAGAAGAGAAAAGTGAAAAGACTAGGAGCAAGGTATCCTCATCTGATCTAGAGGGGAACTTATGATAACTGATAGAGTATGAAATAAATATGTAAGTACATTACATAAAATTACACAGTTAAGCAATTAAATAATTTAATTAATTATCAAATTATCAAAATATTTGGACAAAGGGAAGATGGGAAGTGAAGGCTAACTTAAGTTTTCTAAGTCCTCGGTATCCATGCTGGAGAGTTAATAGGTAACAAATACATTCCATGAACCAAGAAATTGGAGCATATGAAGATAATCTAAAATGAGAGACTATTAAAAGATTATATCTCTTTACATTAGAATAAGGCTGAAGTGGTGACAAGGAGTCAAGGATTACTATGTTTTATGACGTCCACTGTACTATATGAATATATCACATCATTATTTTGATTAAAGTACTTAATATTAATTCAAAAATTATCGCAGCAAAATTATTTTTTAAGATAAGATTTGTCTGTGTCATGATATACTGAAAAATTCAAAAATACCTAAAGTGGAGAAGTGGGAAATTTTTATTTGTTTTTTATAAGTCCATATTACTCTTCAAGAGAATTGCCAGCCAATCAAATGTAGAAAATCAATGCAAAGTTCAAAGCCTTTCAAATGTATCTCCTTATACATTACCGTGTATTGGTTTCAATCTCACTTAATTACTTGCCTTTAAGAAGGAAATGAGTGAGGGAGTTCTGCCACATTTATTGTTCTTCATAAAAGTTCCCCTTATTTATTTGACATTATTATACAAAATGTATATGTTAATCTCTGAAAAGGAAAGAAAGAAAAATCTAAATTTTCCTCATTGTGAATTGTGGTATGTAACAAACCAGAAGATTTAGAGTATGATCATTGTTCTACCAGATATATTTTTGTGTCCCCACTCCTTAACTTCTCGGTTATGGTTTTTCATCTTTGTATGAATATGAAACATGAGAAGTTAGTACACAAACACACAAAAAATTATAGGATTCATTCATTTTTAACTTTGAGATGCCATAACTTCGAAAAGAATTTCTTTAAAGTCTTTTTTCCCCCTGTTTAATTTCCAAATGCTATTTTAAAGTTGAAAGACAAGACCTGATTCCAAACCACCTCCTCTGGTGGATTTTCAATATCACTCTCCACAGTTGATTTTTTTATTTAAGATTTTTATTAAAATATAGTTAATATATTATTAAGTATAATTGTAATATATAATGTTATATTAGTTTCAGGTGTACACCATAGTTATTCATCATTTACATACCTAAAGAAGTGATCACCATGATAAGTCCAGCAACCATCTGACACTGTACCATGTTATCACAATATTATTGATTATATTCCCCATACTGTACATTACATCTCGTGACTAATTTGTTTTATATCCTCGTGGCTAATTTGTATTATATTTGGAAATAATGAACCTCTTATTCCCCTTCACCTTTCTCACCTTTTTAAATTTTTCAATTTCAGTTGACATTCAATATTATTTTATATTAAGTTCAGGTGTACAGCATAGCGATTAGATATTCATATAATTTAAGAAGAGATTCTCCTGACTAGTCTAGTACCCACCTGGCATTATACATAGTTATTACCATATTATTGACTACATTCCATATACTACACCTTACACCCACATGACTACTTTGTAACAATCAATTTGTAATTTTTAATCCCTTCCTCTTTGTTGTCCTAACACCACAAACCCCTGTTACATCTGGCAATCATCAAAATGTTTTCTGTATGCATGAATTTTTTTCTGTTTTGTTTCTTTATTTTATTCTTTGGATTCCACATACACAGGAAATCACATTACATCTGTCTTTCTCGGTCTGACATACTGCACTCAGCACAGTACCCTCCAGGTCCATCCATGCTGCCCTAGATGGCAAGAGCCCATTCCTTTCCCTGGCTGAGCAATATTCCATTGTATAAATGTATCACCTCCTTTTTATCCATTCATTCATTGACCAACACCCAGGCGGCCTCCATATCTTGGACAATGTAAACAATGCTGCAATGAACATATAGATGCACATGTCCCCTTGAAATAGTGTTTTGGATTTCTTCGAATAAATACCCAGAAGTAGGATTACTGGGTCCTTCTTTGTCTCTTGTTATGGACTTTGTTTTAAAGTCTCTTTTGTCTGGTTTAAGTATTGCTACCCCAGCTTTTTATGTTTGTTTGTTTGTTTGTTTGTTTGTTTTCATGAAATATCTTTTTCCATCCCTTTACTTTCTATCTGTGTGTGTCTTTCAATCTGAATTGAGTCTTTTGTAGGCAGCATATGTAAGGGTCTTGTTTTCTTATCCATTCAGCCCTTCTATGTCTTTTGATTGAAACATTTAATCCCTTTACATTGAAAGTAATTATTGAAAGATATGTACCTATTGCCATTTTATTATTCATAATTTTGATGTTTTTTCTGTCTTAAAGAAGTCCATTAATTCACTGGGAATTAAAAGCAGTGTATATTAAGGGAACTTAATTAGCATGTTCAAATTTAACAGCTCTCCAAACATTTGCACGTTATAGCATACTAGGCTTATGGGGAATGGTGTTGCAAACAAAGGTTTATTATTCAGAAGAATGTAAGAGAAAATCTGTTTGTATCAACACCTTTTCCCACACTAGCCTCACAATGTTAGAACAAAATAACAATGTGTGAGTTTAAATGTCGAAAACTGTGCTGGGTAGCTGGTGAAGAAATATATTTGACAAAATATTTCCCCTTTGAAATAATATTATTTTCCTCCCAGGAAACCAGCTGGTGAGTAAAGCAATACTCTTCTACTTTGTTACCAAATTACAGAATTCATTTATGTCCTGTGGGCAAAGGTAACCCTAAGGCAATCACAGCTCAAAATCTCATTCAAGAAATGTCTATCAAGCACCATAGTGATGTCTTGTTTATCCTGATGGTTTATTTTTCTCCAACACGTTTGAAACATTTTACCATTCAGCTGATTCTGGTAGTTTGCAAGCACATTCCCAGTCTCAGAGAGGTGAACATGCCTGGCTTTCTGCAGAGCTCGTTGGCAAAAGTGGCATCCTGGCCTGCGGCCAGGTGCTTCTCTCTGGTGCGGTCCCTGCGTTTCTCATTAGACTAGTGAACACTGGGAGTTTTTCAAAAGCAAATTAGACTGCAAAATATCATTCAGGTGAATGCTATTCTATCATAAGGAAATACACACCAGGGTTTGAAGGAAAATCTGTACTATGACACAACCTAAGCTACAATGCATTGAATATATATGAAAATATAAACTTTTAAACTGAATGTTTCTAAAAATAAATAATAAATGAAAAACTATAGGAAAATAATTTGGATTAGTGTAGAGGTAGATAACGGCAGAAACATTGCTGCACAGTTTATGAACTTAGCTTGAAACATAAGACATTTCATTTGTAAGAAGATAAACTGGGCATATTAAATTTTTTAAGAATTTATTTGGGCAAAAATCTATTCAAATTAGGCAGCGCCAAACCAGAAGTGTTAGAAGTTCTCTGCCAAGAGGAACCAGGGGAATGAGTTACATAAAGTGTGAAAGCAAATAAATTAATTGGCTGTAGCTTAAAGGCTTGTTGGTTGTTTGTGACTGGTTGTTCTTCGCTTTTGATTTCATAACTTTGAGGCATTTACAGGCTAGATTTTGGTTTGCTTACACAGGCCACCATGGTGTTAGCGCCACATCAGTCTAATGACCTTGTTTAATTAATTGAGCAAATTAAAATAAATTAACTGTTTATCTAACAATACTAAGTGCCTTCTCTTTTTCTGGCTGTTCGTGCTGTGATAAGATTTGATGAAGATCACTTTGTAAAATTGAAAACTATTTCTAGGTATTGGAAGTCTTAACAGATTATTCTAGGTATAATGTAATAGAAAAAAATATGTTTTGGCATTATTTTAAGTGTTTTGCTTCTAAAGTATTAAAAGTAAATTAAATCTAGAACCTTAACACAGAGTGATGAAATAGGGTAATAAATGGTAATGTTTGAAATAATACTTACCTCAAAAGATTTCAAAACAGAAGGCTTTATTATGTTCACTAATAAAACATCTTTTCAAACTACTGTCAGAAATGAAATGAACTGTAAGTCTAATACACAACAATATTTCTTTCATTACTGTGCAATATAAGTATGAGCTGGCAAATGTAACTATATGCTTTGATATGTCATACTCATGTAGCTGTGTGTCATCAACAGAGATTAAGCAGCAAATTTAATACCAAGTACATTTACTATACATAAAAACTAAAGGTTCAGTATGACCTAACTTTTCCAAAGAATATGTAAAATATAAAAAATAACTTCTATAATTTTTGAATAACAGTCATTGAAGTGTATTTTATCACCATAAGTGTTTGACATGGGTTTTATTTCATTAAATGAAAGTATTAGAAGGAATCTGGATTTATTATCTACATGACTCATAACTGTTTAAATTCAAAATTTTATTCAAGCACTAAATATCAAAATCATTAATCTTGAGATGAATTAATAATTCCATCTATTCTAATAAATGAAATAAATGAAAGAATAGTAACACAAGGTAACTTTTCAGAGTTATAATATTTCAAATGGAAAGAAATTTTTTTGGACTGCATGCTATTCAACTCTGGAATTCTTAGCTACCATCCTTTGTGACTTCAGGCATCTCTTTGGTATTCAGATCATGCCTAATTCAGAATGAATTGCCTAAAACATCCAACTGTCAGTATCACCCAACAAGTACACCTTCATTGTTAAAAATGTAAACATACTAAAGACATTTATATTTTGGTTAGTTTTAAAAGTCATAGAATGAAAAGAAAAGTCAACTGAGAGCATTAAGGAGTTTGACGTATAACTTACTCATACTTGATTTTCACAGAAAACGAAAATTTTAATTCCAGTTTCTGAATCAAAATTCTTAGGAGAATATATGTTAGGAGAATTTTGATTTTTCAAAAATAAAATAATTTATTCACAGCCATAAAGTATAATTTGTAATTAAAAGGAAGTGATCTTGTTGATTTAGTTCTTAGAGCTAGATGTGCATATGATATAAAAAATCAAATTATTGGTTAAAATGAGTTTAGAGGCAGCAGCTTTAACTAAAGAGGAAATTCTGTTTGTACATGTTATCGATAGTGAGAAATTAGATTCTTGAGATCCATGTGTTCAGACAGTCTGCCTCTCTCTTTGCCTGTCTCAAAGACAGACAATTTATATAGTGTGCCATCTGGAAGGGGTACAGGCAACAACCAAAACAAAATCTAGTTCAAAACTCTACATGCTATATATCCAGTTGGGAAAAAAACAAAAACAAACAAACAACAATGACAAAAAACAGTGCTACCTTAGGCATTTTTAAGATTTTTGCCTAATTCTTCTCTTTTGAATCATTGTTATAATTCTTTGTATTTTGGATGCCTACTTTTTGGAAATCTTGTTTTTGCTAAGTGCATAATCTCTCAGATAAGCTTTTTACACAGTAACATATGTTTTGGAATCTATCCAAGAGAGATAATACTGCCTTCTGAGAAAAGGATTAAATGGTCCTACCCTGAGGAGTTCCTCTTCAAGTATGTCAAAATAAGCTTCTAAAAAATGAATCATCTCAAAAATAACAACTATAAAATATGAATTAAAAACCTGTTTTGTTGTTGTTGTTGTTTTTTTTTTTTATTTTCAGAGGCTGTAAAACTTGCAAGATGGTAGAGCATGGGATAATTCCCATTTTTATGACCTTAATTTGATGGCAGGTCACAGTCCCAGTGTGGCCCAGGGAAGTTAAGACTCCGGTAAAATCTCATATTCTTTCTAGCCTAAAGAACCAGAAGATAGAACCAAGGTAATCACACACATGGACAGTGAGGAGGGCATTCTGAAAAGGAGAGAGCCACGAAAGAAATGCCGAAGTTCTGCATATAAACTCTACCTAAATCCCTGGCTCACCATTGAACCATGCAAACATGGGAAGACTTAAAGCACTTTTCAGCTAAGACCAAAAGGAGGAAACTGAGATTTGACATGCTGCCCCCAAAAACAAAGAAAAGTTTGCAATTTGATTATAAGCAGGGTACTTTTTTGCCTTAAAAAGAAAAACACCATTTATTGGAATATAACACAACTCTAACAACATCCAAGATATAATTAAAAATTACTTAAATAAGAATAACCAAGAAAAAGTGATTCATTCTTTTTTAAGAAAAATAAATAACGGTTAGTTTCAAGATGTTCCTGATATTAGGTTGTCAGACAAGGATTTTCAAACAGCTCTTATAATGATAATCAATGAGGCAGAGGAAAGTACACTTGGAACAAAAGGAAAAACAAAACAAACTCAGCAAAAAGGTAGAAAAATAGAAAACATGAGATAAAAATATAACATGCTAAATAAAAATACTAAATAAAAAATGGAAACTATAGAAATTAGAAGCAAAATATTTGAAATGGTAAATGGACTGGATGGGATGATTAGAATGAAATGGACAGAGGAACAAGCACATGCACTTTAAAATTGGTCAGTGGGAATTAAGCTGAAGGGCAGCAAGAAGAATATATTAAAAGAAAAAACAAGCAGAGCCCCCGAGAGTATGAGATAATAGCAAAATATCTAACATACATGTAATTGGAATCCCAGTAGAGGAAAAAAGGTAGAAAACATATATGAAGAAATAATGGCCAAATACTTTCCAAATTTGGTGAAATACATTAAGTTAAATATGGAAGATATGCAGCAAAATCAAAACAGAATAAATACAATGAATATCCTCTTCCTAGGGGTATCATATTCAATCGCAGAAATCCAAAGATACGAAGAAAATATTGAAAGAAGCCACTTTGGACTTTGGGTGATTATGATGTGTCACAATTGTAACGAACGTGGTGGTGAGGGATGATGGTTTGGTAAGGGACACATGTGTGAGGACAGGAGGTATATGGGGAAGCTCTGTACCTTTCCCTCAATTTTGCTGTGAACCTTAAAAATAAATAAAGTCTAAATATTTAAAAAAATATGAAAAGGCAAGCTGCAGAGTGTGAGAAAATATTCAACCACATGTATCTGATAAAGGATTTATATGCAGAATATATAAAAATTCCTTCCATCCAATAATAGAAGACAAAACTATTAATTTAATGTTTAAATTAAATCTGTTAAAGACTGTACAAATATTTGAACACATACCTCCCCAAAAAGACATTTACATGGCAGATAAGTACATGAAAATATGTCAACATTTTTAATTATCAGGGAAATTACAATTAAAACAAAAATTTCCATGCATACCCAATAGGAAAGTGAAGGCTGAAAATTTCATGTGTTTGTGAGGATGTGGAACTCTCATTCACTGTAAGTGGGAATGGAACACTGTCAACCACTTTGGAAAATTGTATTTTAAATATACTTAAAATACATCTACCAAATAACTCAGCTGTTCTACTCTAGGTATTTGCTCAAGAGAATTGATAATATATCCACACAAAGGACTTACATGCAAATATTCAGAGAACTTTTATTCAAGATAACCAAAAAATTCAAATAACTCCAATGTCCATCAACGGATGTATAAATAAACAAAATATGATGTATTTTTCAAATGAATACTGTTCAATGATAAAAAGGAATAAACTACTGATATACATAATAATATGCATGAATCTATAAGTCACTGAACTGAAAGGAGCCTGTTACGAAAGAGTCCATACTCTTTGATTTCATTTATATAAATATCTAGAAAATGCAAACTAATGTATGGTGACAAAAAGATATCTGTGCTTGCCTGGGGCAGATACAGAGGGAAGGAAAGGCTACAAACAGGCTTAAAGAATCCTTTGGAGATGATGGAAATATTGTGTATCTTGATTTGGACAGTGGTTTCAGTGTATACATCTATCACAATTAATTAAATTGTATACTGTAGATGGATACAGTTTCTTATATGTAAATATACCTCAATAAGCCTGATAAAATTGTGAAAACTCTATCTCCACTGATAAAACATAAAACAATTTTGTCTAGAACTGTAATTTACACTATATTTTAACTTCCCTTTTTAAAAAATTCTCCCAATAAATGCTGTAATCATTTTATAGAAATATAATTTTTACTGTGTGTGTATACATACATACATATATATATATACTTAATATATATATATACTTAAAATACATATATATATATATATACATATATATATATGTATGTATACACACACACAGTAAAATGTTCAAAAATCAGTAAACTTTTTGGCTTTCTGCTCCTTTTGTCATATTGTTAACTTTACTAAGTACAAAATCAATTAGGAAAGGAAAGACCAATTTCCCAGAGATGTGTCAAAACTTAAAGGTGAAACAGTTAAACCAAAGGTGGTATATTTTTTATTGTCTTTCTCTCATTGCACTAAAAGGTGTTTTAGATTTATGTCAATGTAACTATCTTTGGGTACATAATGCTAACTGATGCAATTTTATGTTTAATGATCTTCTTGTATTTATGTTCTTTTTTTAAAATTTATTTTTTAAATTTATTGGGGTGACAAATGTTAGTAAACTTACATAGATTTCAGGTGTACAATTCTGTATTACATCATCTATAAATCCCATTGTGTGCTCACCACCCAGAGTCAGTTCTCCTTCCGTCACCATATATTTGATCCCCCTTACCTTCATCTCCCACCCCCCACCCCCCACCCCCCTTACCCTCTGGTAACCACTAAACTATTGTCTGTGTCTATGAGTTTCTGTTTCTCATTTGTTTGTCTTGTTCTTTTGTTGTTTTTGGTTTATATACCACATATCAGTGAAATCACATGGTTCTCTGCTTTTTCTGTCTGACTTATTTCGCTCAGCATTACACTCTCAAGATCCATCCATGTTGTCACAAATGTTCCTATATCATCTTTTCTTACCACTGAATAGTATTCCATTGTGTATATATACCAAAATGTCCTTCGATAGATGAATGGATAAAGAAGTTGTGGTATATATACACAATGGAATAGTATTTATTTTCATGTACTTATATTTTACCTTAACCTCAATACATACTAATATCAGAAAAAAACAAACATCATCCCTTAACTGCAGCATAGAAAAATTCATGTTGTCAGTCACATAAACAAAAATGAATGACGGAAATCCAGCACCAAACTTCTCCTTTTCTAAGAAACCATTTCTTAATCTGTGCCTTAAAAATCAGAAACATGTTTGTTCCTTCTGCCTGTTCCAAACCATGAGTTTTCATTTTTTATTAAAAGTCAACAGCATGTTTCTTTTTCTTTGATATAGTAAGTCTTTGAACTTCTTCATAGAAAAAGTTTGGTGAAGTTGAATAAATAGAGAAAATTTATACATGCGCAAGGTAATACGATTAACTTTGCGAACTTTCTATCGTGTAAGTGCACAGTGGAAAGTTCACAAAAGTAATTGTCCAACCTTCGTATATATGCTATTGGGTTAGATCCAAGAGAAGTGCATCCATGGCCTTCTGACCTGGTCAGCTCTGTGATTGCATCTCTGTGAAATGAACTACTTTATTTAACAGTGTGGCTCTCAGGAATACAGAATTTAAAGAAATCATAGGATGCATGTTAAAATGCAAAGAGCATGATTTTTGAACCAGATTTTTGAACCTGGAGTTAAAACTTGTTTTCTCAACTTAGTATTGGTACAATGAAGGGCATGGTACTTAGTGTCTCTATGGGTTTTATTCATTAATAACATAGGACTAATAAATACCTCCTTCACCGTGCTGAGGTGAGATTTAGGGATTATGTAGTTTGAAACTTAGGCATAGTGGTGGGAATATAGCAGGCATCAATTTTTTATAGCTATTGTAAGCGGTGAGTTAAGATAGCGACAATTAGCAGTACTTCATTAGCTTTTCCCAGCTCTATTGTAAATGGTCATTCAAACAGACAGAAAAGAAAACTACAAGATAGCACAAGAAACTACAGAGTTGTGTCTTCAAGTTATGCAGGTATTGCTTCAAACAGGGAATTGCTGCTGTCTGCCACCTCCACCACTACCCACAAATCCTGTCTGTGACTTTCAGCCATCATTCCTCTTTCTCCCATCAATGAACACTTGTATGGACAAATCTATTTGTATTTTTTCACTGTATCTGCAACCCCACCACCAATGCACACAAGATTAGGGAACAGGGAAATAACCTTAGTGCATTTTGCTGAAAGTCAGTTTGAACAGATTTCACTTAAAGTGTTCACTCTAAATTTTTTCTCAGTTTCTTAGATCTAACGCTTTGGGGAAAGGTATGACTCTGCGGCATGGCTGATGGTGCAGTTCATAAGCAAAACCTCTACTCCATTTTCTGCTCTTTAGAACAAGTTCATTTAGTGCAACTTGGTGGTATAGCTATAGAAATCTCTCCCAACCTTGCTGCTTACTCTTCTTTTAAAGAAAAAAAAAAAAAGTGGTTTTGGAAGGTCTGAGGAAATTTGTGTTTTTTCCTTCCTTTACCAGGTAGGTATAATATTCTATTTCTTGAGCTTGCTGCTGGTTATACAGTGGGCTCAGTTTGTTAAAATTCATTGAACTTTGCATGTGTGACATACACAGAACTCTGTATGTGTATTATACCTCAATTAAAAAGGTAAATGCATTAGTAATAAGAATAATGATAAAATCATATTTCTTTGCATTTCGTGATATAAAAATTATATGACCTTATCTGGGTAAGAAAAAAGGGAATAAATTGTGAAAATTAAGAATGATTACAACTCCCAAACAATGTTTCACATTTAGTGTCATGTAGAAGAGTGGTTCTTACATGAAGAAACTTGGGAAATGGTCCCTATACTATACTCCAACTTGATGAAGCCTAATTCACAGTAGCAAATTAAAAGCCCTGAAAAAATTTACCATGAATGTAGCTGCTGAGCATTATCTAACATAGCCTTTACAAAACTTAGATGTGTTCTGTAGAATACTAATTCTTCTGCATATTAACATGTGATATAGGAAAGCAAATATTCTGGGGTCAAATAAGTTTGAGTATTAATGGGTCAAATAAAATGTAACAGTTTTCTTTACCACAATATTTCTTAAACTGTAATTTACTACCTTCCAGGATATTATATTTCTGGATATGAATGAACATCATATCAATTATTTTAGAGACACCTTATTTTCTCTGTCATCATCTAAAATGAACCAGAAAACAATATTACAAAGTGAGGTTCAACCACTAAGTTAGGCTGTGCCAAAGGGACAGATATGTCCCCATACTTCCAGTTTCATTGCAGACATTTGCAGCCACCTTGAATTATGCAGCAGAATCTTTCAGGATGAGGGTTTCTCGGGAAACATTATTTTTAGAGCATATGACCCTTCACATAAAACATCTCTATAAATGTCATTCCCAGCATTTCTAGCATTCACCCATTCTCATAGGAGAGTCATACATCCAGCAGTTTGTGCTTTCTATAAATCTGCACATCGATAGTGTCAAAATAGAGCATAACAAAAATAAAAAAATCTGAGTTCAATGAACTCAGCTATTCTACAAAGAACTGTGATGAAATAGTCTACACTAAAGGAATGGTACCTGGAAAACTGGAGATTTCCCTGAAATTAGCATACCAAAACGGACACCTGAAGGTGACCAGTTGATGTGATAGCATACCATACATAAATATGTAACAGAGAGAGGAAGAAAAAAGTTGCTTGTGATTAGAATGAGATTAGGGACACTAAGATAGTCATTCCATATTAGAGAGTTATCTTTATGTATCAATATGTCAATAAATATAGTCAAGCTAGTTTCAATATTGCACTATTACTTTGGTTTTATTAATGTTATCTTTGGGAGGATAACAAAAATTGAAACATGGTAAGTGATAAAGAAGCTACAATTCTTTTAAATTATCTTGTTTTATAGTTTTGTGTTTGGAAATCTAAATGCTGTACATAAATTATAAAAATAAATACTCAAAAGTCACACATCAGTTGGTGACTTGACCACTGAGATGAGTATTATTTAACATGATTTTAAAAGACAGTATTTTAATTGACATTATTACTGAGATATGCTTTAAGGATTAAAAATAGTCCTAAAGAAATCTGAAACTGAATTAAATAGTAATTGTTATTAAAAATATTGGTATTGAGAAAATATATATTATAGTAGATACATATTATAGTAGTAGATAATAGACAAAGCAATAATGTAATGTGATAATAAAAGAAAAGGAAAAGCAAATATAATATAAAGAACTTAAATAAGTTAAATTAAATAAGAGGAAAAAAAGCATATATAAAATAAGGCAGTTAAACAAAATCCAAGAATATTTATTTTAATTTAAAAATATCAGTATACACTTATTATTAATCTCTCCTTTTTAAAAACTGCACCTTTTGGGGGCGGTTGTTTGGCTCAGTTGGTTAGAGTGCGGTGCTCTTAACAACAAGTTTGCATGTTCTATCCCCACATGGGCCACTGTGAGCTGTACCCTCTACAACTAGATTGAAACAACTACTTGAGTTGGAGCTGATGGGTCCTGGAAAAACACTTAAATAAATGAATAAAGCTTTTTTTAAAAAATGCATCTTTCCTCACTCTGTTCATTGAGAAGGCATAAAAGCAATGACAACAGAAAGCAATCAGGCTCTAGAGCAAATATTTTATCTAAATATCATTACTCATAAAAAAAAGACTTCTTTTGAAAAATTGCTGTTTCCAGAGCTGAGAAAAGGAAATATATAAGAAGAGCATAAAATATATTTTGTCTGGAGGGCAAAGAACCTACCAAAGACTACTGAGACCATCTTAGAGGGATACAGGAGCCAACTTGAAGAGGCTTTCCATGGCCAAATATAAAATAATTGGAGCATCAAAAAAATAATGCTTGCAATAAAATGTGAAACATAAAATACATAGATATCCATAAATCTAAAAATAATACTCATAGTTTAGCTTTGGATAGGTTTGCCTGGAACATCTTCAATGACTATTGTCCTGGGGTAATTATTAACATCTCCCCATTTCACTCAAGTGTTTCGATTTGGAGGCTAAATTTTATGCTTACCGTATCTTTGTAAAGTGATGGTGTAATACTTATTATTCTGCAAATTGGCAAATAAAAGGAAAGAGGAAATTAAAGCACTTTATAATATAAACTGTTTCAGAGTCACCAAATATTTGATAAGTTTAATTTTCTTTGTAGAAGAAGTCAAACTAGTAAAGCAAAAAGAATAATGAACTATAAAATCATTATTTTATAAGCCCAGATTAAATAATGGATTTAGATAACAATCCTTACTAGATGGTCTAAAAATCACATGAAATGTTGCTTGTGAAGTTAATAATGGATGGATTAGGTAACAACAACTAAAAACACTGATTTATCTTAGGAAAACCAGGTCAGATGTGCCTATGATGTAATATTAAAGAAAGCTGACAAGCAACCTACAAATTATTCTTGTCAAATTTTAGCCTGAATCTGCAAACTTCTAGGTTCAATTATAGGAAACATAAAGGAAAAGAAAATACAAAACAAAAACATGTTAAATATTATCAAGAGAGAGGATAAGTCAAATATAAATTGTGGAATATGCTACAGAATGATTAATCCAACCCCTTAATAAATAAATGGCTTGGAAAAAATTGTGCATATATATTGTGGAAACTGTTACATTGTTATAGAACAAAAGATATTTAACAGACATACCTCAAATATCCCTACATATTTTTTTTAATTCTTAATATCCTTTGTGAGTCAAAAAGATATCAAAAGAGAATGTGAGAGGTAACATTAATATTCTACCCATATTTTAAAAATAAGAGATTATGAAAAAATATGGCAATAAAATTCAACATCTTAAAAATGAAATTCAACATCTTAAAAATGAAATCCCCGGAAAATCACAAACTATCAAAGTTAAATAAAAAAGAAAGATAATCTGAATAGTCCATACAACTATTAAGTAAAGTGCATTTGTACTTTCAAATTTTCCCACAAGGACAACTTCAGGCCCACATGGCTTCATTGGTGAATTCTCCCAAACTTTTAAGGAAGAAATTATACTAATTTTATGCAACATTTTTCAGAAAATAGAAGACTCTAGATTTACTGTGATACCCAAACCAGATAAGGACTGGGTTTTCTATGGAATAAATGCCTTAATTGTGTGGCAACAAACAATTTTGCCCTTAGGGCACTGAGGAAAGCCCATGTAGAAACGGAAAGAAAACAGAACAAAACCACAATGTGGCGAATGGGGCAGCAGGGTATGCTGGGGCCAGAACTGCAGCCTGGGGCAGAGCAGGAGATCTAAGGATGCCACTGCTCTGAATGTCTGACCGTACATATGTAATTGACTTTCTCTTCTGAAATGGGCAATCTGTGGGCTAACAATAATAATAGAGCAGTTTCTCAGTAACAGCAACTTTGGGTTGAAAGATAGGAAAATTATCCTTAGAATTTTGCTGGCAGAAGGTAACTTCCACATGTATGGACATCTATTTTGCCCTGGTTAATAGTAAAATGGTAACTTAACATTGGTGGAATTTGTATATTTTTCAAAAATGAACTGTTTCTTTTGTTAGTTACATTTAATTTTAAATACCTTTTAAAAAGACAATAATCAAAAGACAAGTCCAATATTGCTGTGCATTCTCTACTTTATCCATTTGTAGGGAATTCGGCTGACATTGGTGTGGATCCATTAAGGACACAGATCACTTGACATAGCACATTAGTTTGTGGAATTGCTTCAGATTGTAGAAAATGCCTGGAAATAGAAAAAAATATCATTTCAGGTATCTTTGAAATGTTTATCTCCTTACTTTAGTCGTACTCTGGAATGACCTTCTGTTTCCTTTTCATCCATTTGAATCTTACTTTTCTTCTAGGCAAGTCCAATTTCAGTTTCTCTATGAAACATTACAACAATAAAAAACATTATTGGTTTAATTGTCCATTCTGTTCATTCAGCGCACATATAACTATCCATCCATGTATTTATTCTTCTATTTTTCTCTCATAATTCTTAAGATGTAAATGGTATATCATATTTTAGAATATCCTTCTCTTTAAGTTTCTATCTCTCCCCAACCTCTTCTTTCTCCTTTTTTTTATTTTCAATAGTTATGGTTCATGTCTAAAGAGATAGTATTATGCCTTGTATTAAATTGCATAGCCATAGTTCCTAGTATATCTTTTCCATGTGAGGGAGCAAATGCTTTTAACAAGCAAATTAAATTAATAGTTTTATTCTGACTAAGATCTAAAATAAAGGCAATAAATGTTAAAAATTATCACCTGTCATTAATTAATTTAAAATCCAAAATGATGTTACTATAAAACCACAGCAAGAAAATGTTTCTTCAGAGGTACTTTTAGAAAATGGAAGGAGAAAAGAGAAATAAGGGAATTGAATATATCAGGTTTTCTTTGGAGTAGCAGGAACTGTTGAGAAATTTATGGGTTGACAGTCTGTGTGTGTGTGTGTGTGTGTGTGTGTGTGTGTGTGTGTGTGTGTGTACACCTCATAGCAGCCTCGTACGTGGTCAGAATTCCTTCACCTACTACATATAGATGTAGATACTGAATCTCAAAGTTAAAAAATGGAAGAGCTGAGATTTTTAGCCCAGGTTGTTTTAATAAATACTACCTTCTTTTTCACTCTAACATGCCTCAAACATTTTGAATATCAGTTAATCAAGACTCTAAAAAAAGCATACACGTTGTGCAGACCATTGCAAAAGGTTTTGCATAAAGCATGCTGGTCTCCTGGCAGGTAAATATTTGATTAACTCATGGAATGCAGCTCTTTAAACTCAAAATCATCCACTCATTAATTTGTGACAATAATTTGTAGAGAAAAATATTAGCTTTGGCAAACAAATATCCTCAGATTATAACAAAGTGTAGAAACTATCAATATTTTGAAGTGTATTTTGAAAGACCTAGAAAAACATGGAAATTTGGATAAAGAAAATAAAGAGGGAAACCAAAAAATGCTCTTTGATAACCTGGACTTCTGGATATCATGAAGAATACCTAGACTTGTAAACAATTCTAAATCAACCCATTGACATGAACAAAATACTAAGTATAGCAATTAAGTTCGCGAACTTGTTGCAACGAGGTTGCTAACCTTTTTTGATATCAGAGAGATTATTCATTATACGTTTGTACCAACTAGACAAACAATTAACCAAGTTTACTATTTCGAAGTGCTGAAAAGGCTGCCTGAAAAAGTTAGACGACCTGTACTTTTCTGCAACAATTCATGGTTCTTGTATCACAATGCACCAGCTCACATGGCACCGTCTGTGAGTGAGTTTTTAGCCAATATTGAAACACCCTCCATACTCATCTGATCTGGCTCGCAATTACTTCTTTCTTTACCAAAAGATAAAGGAAATATTGAAAAGAAGACATTTTGATGCATTCAGGACATCAGAGTAATACGACAATGGCTCCTGATGACCATTCCAGAAAAAGAGTTCCAAAATTGCTTTGAACAGTGGACTAGGCGCTGGCGTTGGTGCATAGCTTCCCAAGGGGAGTCCTTTGAAGGTGACCATAGTGATATTCAGTAATGAGGTATGTAGCACTTTTTCTAGGATGAGTTCATGAACTTAATTATCCAAACTCGTACAATTAAATTCAATATTTGATTTCCTGAAACCACAGAAAGAGTTGGGCTTATTAGTCAGTTGCTTTTGGTTGTGATTTTCATTTGTTTTGAAACTGATTTTAATTTGATCAGTTGTGCCTATAGAAAAATATCTGATTCTAGGAGCTAGTTAAATATATAGCTAGTCATTTAATGACATATGCATTCCCAGATATTTGACACACATTTTCTATATCATCTGAGTCTCTTTCAGCCCCTGGATATATATTTTACACAAAATTGACAACCTAAAATCATAAATATTACATGCTAATGTGGGCAAAGTTAGAGGGAGACAGAATACCACAGAAATAAACATAGAATATTGCGTCGTTAATAATAAGTGTTATACAGAAGAATAAAGCAGGGTTAGGGAATAGTGGTGGTCAGGAAGTCCTCTCTTAAAATTCTTAAATTTAGCAGAGATATGAATCAAGTGAAAAAAACAAAACGCACTAATATTCAAGGAAAGATGCTGTAAGCTGAGAGAACAGTATGTGTAAAGGCCCTCTGGAAAGTCACCCTCAAAATGATAGGTACAAAATAGATGACATCTCAAGTCTCTTTTCCTGCTGCAACATTGATATATGATTTAAGGCTAAAAACAACGAAACTTAAAAAATATTAAATAGAATAGAAATAGCTTTTATTTCCACTACAGATTCTGACTTTCCTAAAAAGTTTTTTTTTTCCTTAATTCAACTGGTGTGTAAGATCTTTTTATTTATATCTAGAAAACAGCTGGAGTGATAATTATAATTTCCTCCTAAATTATTTAATCACTCAACTGATAGCATAAATTGAATCAATTCTCAACTAATGGACTGTAGAAATAACAGTAAAATTGTATGATGTTACAGATGACTAAAATCTAGGCTTAATTAATTTACACTGAAAGCTTTGCTTAATTAAAACACAAGCTTTAAATAAATATAATTTTTGTTTATAACTCTCATCCAAAACAAGTAATGTTCTCTAAATATAGTAAGACATTCTTTTTTTTGCTTTATTTTTATAAGTTTATTTGAGCCAAACTGACTACATATGCTGGGAAGCATGATCTAAAATGTTTCAAAGACATACTTTCATAGTCTTAAACAAAATGATAGGAATGGCTTATTTTCGAATAGTTGATATCTTCAAAATTCCTTATATTGTGACTTTACCTAAAAGTCATATTAATTTCAACTGCTCTGTAATCAATTTATACTAACAAAATCATTTTCTTATATTATACTCTGTGAACATATAACATTACTTTTCCCTAATTACCCAATAATCAATTAATATTTGCCTTTTATTTATTTCATGGTTAATTGGAGATAACTAACAGATGTGTTTGTCTCTGTCCATGTAAATCTTTCTAAAGCATCCATCATGCAGCACATGAAAAATTGTGTCTGTTTTAATTTAAAGATTTTTAATATTCAGTTTAAAAACTTAAACTCAAAATGTGAATTTCTTAATATTGTACTCTATTTTTGGAGTTATTAAAAATAATAGAAATTGATAACAAGAAAATTGTAATTACATTTTTCTAAAACAGTTGTAAAAATAATAAATCCTGTCAGTAAGATAAGATTTATTTTAAAAAGTGTTTTATAATTTTTTCACATTTATTAGGATACACTTGATGAAAAAGATGACACCCAAATTTTGTTACATTCTAATTTAACATTTTAGATTCCATATTCATTAGCTTTAAATGTTGCTTCATTCCACCGAAAAGGAAGATGGTTTAACTCCAAAAAAATGAAAAGCAGTTGAAAGGTTTTATATTGTCTAAAATGAGACCAACTTTAGTTAATAGATTTTGTTAGTGAATCTTTACTTAATATTAGTTATTTTTCTGTTAAAAATTATATTTAAATAAAGAAATGGATTCTTATTTCCAATACTGTTAATGATGCTTATATGCTTTTTGGGGAAAATATATTACCTAGTGGATACAAAAACATTATTACATGCACATACTTCTAATCTTCTAGTCTCTTAGCAGATAGTCTAGTAATAAGTTAGTGACTTGTTTATTATCTTCTTCCCTAAACTTCCCTAGGCCTTCCTAAGGATAGAACAAAAGCCTTTTCTTTCTCTGTAACTGCGAACCCTAGCATAACGCCTAAAACAAAAATGCTCTTAAATCTGACATAATTAAACATTGAGTGGAGTCAATGCCAGCAACACAGTAGGTTCTTCTTCAGGTCGCTGTTCAAATGTCACCTGACTAGAGTCAGATTCTTTTTTTAAATTAAAGTTTATTGGGGTGACAATGGTTAGTAAAGTTACATAGGTTTCAGGTGTACAATTCTGTAATACATCAGCTATATATCACATTGTGTGTTCACCACCCAGAGTCAGTTCTCCTCCCATCAGCATATATTTGAGCCTCTTTACCCTCTTCTACCACACTCCTCCCTCCTTACCCTCTGGTAGCCAATAAACTATTGTCTTTATCTATGAGTGTTTTATTTCTTTATTTGTTTCTTTTGTTCCTTTGTTGCTTTCAGTTTTATATTCCACATATGAGTGAAATCATATGGTTCTCGACTTTTTCTGTCTGACTTATTTCGCTTAGCATAATAATCTCAGGATCTATCCATGTTGCCGCAAATGGTATTATTTCATCTTTTCTTATGGCAGAATAGTATTCCATTGTGTATATATACCACAACTTCTTTATCCATTCATCTATCAAAGGACACTTTGGTTGTTTCCATGTCTTGGCCATCATAAATAAAGCTGCAATGAACATCGGAACACATATATCTTTATGGATAAATATTCTCAGATTTTTGGGGTAGATACCTAGGAGAGGGACTGCTGGGTAATGTAGTAATTCTATTCTGAATTTTTTGAAAAACCTCAACACTGCATTCCATATCAGCTGCACCAGTCTGCATTCCCACCAATAGTGTATGAGGGTTCCTTTTTCTCCACAGCCTCTCCAACATTTGTTATTATTTGTCTTATTGATGATAGCAAGTGTAGGCATGAGGTGACATCTAATTGTAGTTTTTATTTGCATTTATCTGATGATTAGTGATGTTTAGCATCTTTTTATATGTCATCTGTATATCCTAGAGAATGATATTGGCAAAAAAAACAGACACACAAACCAATGGAATAGAATTGAAAACCCAGAAACAAACCTACGTAAATATGGACAGAAAATTTTTGACAAAGGAGACAAAAATATACAGTGGAGAAAAGAAAGCCTCTTCAACAAATGGTGCAGGGAAAATTCCAAAGCCACATGCAAAAGAATGAAACTAGACTGCTGTCTGTCACCATGTGCCAAAATTAACTCAAAATAAATCAAAGACCTAAAAATAAGACCTGAAACAATAAACTGCATAGAAGAAAACAGGTACTAAACTTATGGACCTTGGGTTCAAAGAGGCTTTTATGAATTTGACCTCAAAGGCAAGGAAAGTAAAAGCTAAAATAAATGAATGGGACTATATCGAATTGAATAGCTTCTGCCCAGCAAAAAAATACATCGACAAAGTAAAGAGGAAACCAACCGAATGGGAGAAGATATTTGCAAACAACACCTCTAATCGCGGGCTAATATCCAAAGCATATAAGGAACTCATACAACTCAACAACAAAAAAACAAACAATCCAATTTAAAACAATGGGCAGAGGACTTGAATAGACATTTCTCCAAAGAGAACATACAGATTGCCAACAAACTTTTCTGATTATTTCATTTGAAATATTAATTCCTGTCAATCCCAAATACTCATTCCCTTCCCTACTTCTTTTGTCTTTAGCACTTATTTCCATATGACATTCTATACATATTCTTTTTGTTTTGTTTATATCCAGTATCCTCCACATTTAGAATAATGACTGATATTTAGGGGCTCAGTTAATACTCATGGAAGTAATGAATGGATGAGTGAGGAAGCCGAAGGAAATCTAAATAGTTCAAGAGCCAGTTTCATCACGTGATAAATTTTTTTAAGTGGCTCTTTTTACATTTCTGATATATATGTAATTTTTCCTGGATTCTGATGTTTCCATAATTTCCTGTTCTTTGGTAACTTCTATTGAAAGAGTACTGGAGCTATTTTTAAAAGAGACAAAAATTGGAAAATGTTATTATTTCCAATATAAGCTCAACCTGATTAATTCAATCTCTATAAAACTTATGATGAACTGTTACATTTTTAAAAAATACATCAGTGTTTTACAAGTACCAACATATTCTAGTTTTGCCATAGGCTAAACCTGCACTGTCCAAGAGAACATTCAGACATGATGGAAATGTTCTGTATTTGTGCTCTCCCACACAGTACCCACTAGACACAAATAGTTATTGAGCACTTGAAAACAGATTCGTAAATTTTGTTTAACTTAAATTAATTCAAATTTAAATAGCTACCTGGAAATAGTGTCTATCATATTGGACAAGCACAGCTTTAAACAATTATTCTCCTTATACTTGTTCAGAATACGTAAAAGAAATAATGCAACAAGAGTGAAATTTACAAAAATATTAAAAAGTTAGTTTCAGCAGTAAAGGTACTTCTTTATGAAATTATTATCAAGCAGTGATATCAACTGCTTATGAATTATTATGAGGAGTTTTGCTTGTCTTGTATTATATATTAAAGTACAGATTAAAATGTATAAAAAGTTATAAAATTTGATACAGTCTTCTGAATGGTATAATCATTCCAGCAACATATAATTCATTACACCATGCTCTGTTGATCCCTTCTCTAAAGCTTGAGAAATAATAAAACAGCAAATGTGGGATCTATTACAATAAACATTTTTAAATCACCTCCTAACAAGATAAGATGTTATGGATAAGTATATGTCATTTCTCCAAATTTTCTGGAAATCGAAGAAGTGTTGTTATAACTAACATAATCTGGTAATGTGGAAAATAGAAAACTTGTATACAAAAATTGTTGTTTTTCCTGTAGATATCAGCAATAATCAAGTAGAATATGCACTGGAAATCATTCCAAAGAGAATTTAATCAAAAACTACAAAACTCTTGCAAATAGTCATAGCAAGAGATGTTAAATACTTTATAGGAGGTCAAAAGGAATGACTGGAGAGAAAGATCATGTTCTAAAATGGTAAGACTCAATATTAAAAAAAAGAGGTTAATTGTCCTTGTACTGAACTATAAAACACATTTAATTCCATTCCATATCCTATGGAGATGTGTGTGTCTTTGTGTGTATATGCATGTGTATGTATGGTTTAAAAATAGATCTCAAGTTTTTTTATTCTAAAGTTTATATAGACAAGTCATTTGTAAGAATAGCCAATGGTATTTCAGAAAAATAAATAATGAAGTGGAAGTTACTCTTTCTCATATCATGACAAAATATAAAATTATGCAATTGAGAAATGTGGTATTTTGTGAAAATAGACAAAAAATAATTTAGGAAGTGGGAGTATCCACATACAATTATATTCAAAACAAGGTGATTTTTACATAGAAAAGAAAAAAATGTGTACACTATTATTTGAATAATTGGCTATCAATTTAGAAAAAATTAGTGACAACCTCACATCATACACAAAATCTACAATCTAGATGTTTGAATATTAAAACAAATCTTAAAGACTGGTTTATATTTATAATGTTTACATTTATAAATATGTTTTATAAATATAAAATATGAGAGAATGTTCCTACAGTCGAAAGTAAGGAAGGTTTTGCTAAATCAGATAGCTTGTACATTTTCTATAAATGAAAAGACTAATTCATTTTAACTATATAAATATTTAAGTTTTTTATAATAAAGAGCATATTATAAAGAGTGAGAAGCAAAACTATTCACTGAACAAAATATTTACAAGATGTATCAAGAAAAAGATGCAAACAAGTAATTCACCAAAATCAGAAATAATTTGCAATAAACATTTGAGATTAATACTCAATTTCAGTGATAAATAGGAAACTGTAAATAAAAACATCAGTGGAATAGAGAAGAGGTGTTAATAAAAGCCTACCGGCTGGAGAATTACTTTTCACAAATTAGTTAGCTCATCCTTTAGTTTCTTAAGGATAACTATTTATTTGGCATTAGAAATTGTGAATGTTGAAAAATTGTGAAGAAGAGAAATTTAAACTTTATACAATACACTGTGCAATTCTACTCTGAAATACTGTGTGGTTTATAAAGTGAATATCCCCATAGAAATATTTCCAAGATATGATATTTGGTGAATAATGTAACTATTAGAACAAATTTTATAACATGATTTTATTTTTTAACATATATGCTCACAAAACTCTGATTAGTTCTCAATCTTTCCCCACCCTTTCTCACTTAGAAAAGAAATATGAATAGAAAATAGAAAAGTTGTGGAATATGGTGACTATTATAATGTGACTTCCATGCTGTTGGGTTATGTTTTTTAGAACAAATATTTTTCTTAATTATAACTACTTTGGAGAGTATTTTTTGTTTGTCTGGGGAAAGGGAAGGAAAGAGAGAGAGAAATCTGCTGTTTTGGAACTAACACTAAATACACCTTTCATAACAACTAGGAAATATGGGAGGCAGATGGGCAAGAGGTTTTGAGGAAAGGTGGGGAATGGGCCCTGTCACTACAGAGCTGTGAAAGAAGTACGTACGTAGTTAACCACTATGAAATTCTGCTAGAGAACCTCTAAGTTAGTTAGAAAAGGATGCAATTTTGGTTGCTTATTCAGAAAATATATGCAATTCATTAAGTTTTTCATTCATTTAACTAATTAGTTTACACTGAGGGTCTCTTATGTACTAGGAGCTTACTACTTTATTGCAACTGCATCTTTATTTACCACTAACATCCTACATGAATTTCTTGCATTAAGTTTATTTGGTAATACAAGCTTAACAATTATTCACATTGCTGTTTATAACATTAGTGTTTCAATCCAGTACTTAATATTTTCATTCAATTCTTATATTTAAATATCTTATCTCCTCTATTACATTATCAAATTTTGAATACAGAATTCATGTCTTATCCTTCCTTATATTTTCCACAGTAACTTGACATAGCAAGCATTCATTAAATCGTTGTCATATTGTAGAGTTATTTTATACTTTCTCTAGCTGTTTTCATGGCCTTGTTTTGAACTCTGTAATGACCAGGTCAGTGGTGGGTTCAGATTCAGAGTGGGACCCAATAAGAGATGATTGCAAGTCAGAGAACACCTGAAATATCAGGGAGGTAGCCTCAGTGGAGATTTAGGTTTCAACTTTTCTCACATCTTTGTTGTTCTTTCTTCACATTAGAAAATGTATCAGTATTCATATGCAATAAATACACCATTACTTTTTTTAAAATACAAAGATCCTTTTTATTCTGAAAAGATAATGCTCATAAGTAGAATCATGTGAGTCTCTCTGAGACTCAACGTTCTTTTTATAGGAGAAAAAAAAAAAAAAATCTGTCTCCTAGTGAATGCCTGGAAGTTACTTACCAACAGGACAAGAGTCCTGAGGGAAGTAAAATATTTAAGGGAGTCAATGTTGAGAGGCAATTCTCCTTGGATGCCTACCATTTCTGCCTGTCTTGCAAGCAAAGGAAAGGCACAGAATATGTTATAAAAGATGTTTGTATTGCAAACTGCCTTGGGAGACAGAGATAGTGTCTCCCTGTGGGGCAAAGTTCAGGCAGGGTCAGTGCCCACTGTAAAAATTTAAGTCCATGATTTCTAGTGCATGTGTAGCATCCATCTGAACCACTCCATATCACCTTTGGGACTTGAGAAAAAGGAGTATTGACATGAAAATGAAGTGTTTGTTCCCTTCTATGCCATGAATAATAAATTCCTTTTATTCTCATCCAGAGTCTTTTGCCTTCTACAATCATCCATGAAAAGGTAGTACTCTAACATTTTAGCTTGCAAGTGGGGTAAAATTGTAGGTTCCTTCCAGTTACTGACAGTGTAATACAACTCAGTTTAGGAATAGCAAATATTTCAGAGTGGGTACACTATAAGCGTAGCTACTTCTTTTCTAGAATGGAATTACCTGTGCACATAATATTAAGCCTCTGCATTACACTCTACCACCATTTCTCAAGGAGAGACATTCTTGCCCTCCATCAACTAGGGAAAGTTTATTAAAGTCCTTTGAAATGTCTACCCTAAAGACTTTAAGCATCTACAATGTTATCTCTATAAAGTAAAATTTTAGCGTGCTGTCTAATGTTAATACACAGCATGAAATCCTACTACAAATGCTATTATTCAGCATTCCCACCCATATAAAGCATTTGGTGGTTGATGTTAGCCAATCTTCTAGCACTTGCATTCAAAATTGTTATGTTGTAAAACTTGTAGAATATATGGATAGACATACTAAGTATCCATACTGAAAGTTAGACAAACCTTAAAAACAAATCTCTGGCCCTTTAAGCATAATAAAGATGTGAATTCATATCCAGCTGATTGCTTATTGGTGGTAAAAATAATGAAAATACTAGTAAGAAACTTCATAAAACAAATACATTTGCAGCAGAGATATTGAGAAAACCTGACCTTGTATGATATTTGTATTGCAGTAGGTGTTATCTTTGATAAATGATACTTGTACATCAGTGCTAACGTCATATGGTCCCAGTTGACACATAAAATATAAGCACTTCTGTTGAACTTTATAAAGGACCAAGAGCAGATGCATGTGTTGGCTATTAACATTCACAGATTTTCTTATAAAAATGTAGGGAAGATTAAATATAATGTAATTGCTGGCCACATTGTGAAATTTCACAAAAATGTTCCATGCTTTCAAAATAAAAAGGGAAAAATAATCTTAAAAAGTTACTTCTTAAATTATATAGATCACTTCTTAAATTATATAGATGTCTAACCATTATGCTGTATACCTGAAATTAATGTAAAATAATATTGATTGCCAAAAATAAATAAAGTGTAATAAACAAATAAATAAAATGGATTATTATATATACAACAAATGATTATTGAGTGACAAGGATTATATTGGGCACTTTGAATACATCAGTGACTAAAACAAATAATGCTGCCTTCTTGGGGTTTTCAATACCAAGCTGGCAAAATAATGTTTAAACTTTATGTATCAGCTCCAAATCAACTTGTTGTTTTCCTTCTAGTTGTGGAGGGCGCAACTCACTGGCCCATGTGGGAATCGAAACAGCGATGTTGGTGTTACAAGCACTGTACTCTAACCACTGAACCAACCAGCTGTCAATAAACATTTTTAATTTAATGTTTTATTCCTGAGTCAGATTTTATAGAGTAAATGATGCAGATAATAAATAATACGTCATATAATTTTTTTAAAGTGTTAGAAATATTCATATAAGTATAATTTACTATATTTTAGAGTTTATAATGTGAAACATTTAATGAAGGAAGCATATATAGTTAAATTGTAATACCACCTGTTAACCACAATATTTTTACATTTTTATTAATATTTATAATGATAGTCAGAATTGTATACTTTTAACTTTGAATTTTGACTTGAAATTGGAGGCTCCAAAATTCTTCCATTATATCATATCCAAAAGTTAAAATTTGACTATTATTGCAATCTATTTTTATATTGAAAATATAGCACTAAATTATGTAACCATAATGAATATTGTGATAAATACTCCAAATATCTTAAAAGTATAAACACCATAAGCATTAAAAATAAATTAATATGTTTATGTATTAAGGTGTAAAATTATTCATTCACATCCCTGCAACAAAAATGTGCAGCATTTTTCTCCAAAGTATAGTGATACTTGTTATTGAAGTTTGCTAGTTCAAAATATTGAAAGAAAGTTGTTTGCATTTATCCCTGCTTCAAATAAATACCAACATCATAAAATAAAATATTCTGAAATAAGAAGCATGTCACCCTAACTGAATAGCTCTCTTATATGAATGCCAAGAGAAATTGCTTTGCTTTAATACTTATCAGAAGTGCACACAACCCTTATCTCTGACTGGAATTATTAGGGGCAAAATAACTTTGAAATACCTTGGTTTCTTGCCTTTTGATAGCTTTGTTTTTTTCTTAGAAGTATAGTGTGTTTTATAATGATTATAAAGAAATAGCAATAATTAAAATATTGATAGATGATATTATCTATTTGGCATTACCTTTTATGCATTAGTTTTTATCAAATTGACTATTTTATAATATGAAGAAAACATGAATAAGAGAATAAATACAATTTAAAAAACTATTTTGCAACATTATTTAATAAGTGAAGTAAATGTTATAAATACCTCAAGAATACATACACACTAAAACAAATTAAAGTTAAAATGTTGTAAACATAAAAATGACCACAAATGGCTTAAGAGAAAAAATGTAAATTAAGATATACCAAAAGCTCTTTCAGTAATAACTGAACTTAATGTTCTCACATCTCTCCAACTCCCTGCAAAAAAATAAGGGGAAGGCAGAAGTGAGTCTAAAGTACAAATGGCTTCACTAGCTATTCTTTTCATAAATTTAAGGACAAAATAAAATCCTTGTCTAATTCAATTTATTCTAGAGAATAGAGAGGGAAAGTTGCCCAAATCCTTTTATGAGGCTGATAGAACCTTTATATTAAAACTGGACAAAGGAATTTTAAGACATTTGCATTTGTTCCATTATGAAACATTAAAAAAAAAACTAGTTTAAGCAATTCTTCACTACTCTAAGGTAATCACTGTATTCTGCTATATTTCCTTTTCCTTTGAGAATTTTAGAAGATTTATATTTTTATTTTATTTTTTACATTTTGACCTTAACTCATCTGGAATTTATTATGAAGGATGGTAAGAGCTAACTAACTAAGGATTTATCTTTAAAGTTCTCTTGTTATCAAATAGATGGGTAATTGTGACAACACTATTTATATGAAAGACATGGCAAATTTCATTGATTACAAAATCAGTATGAGCCCAAAGTAGTGAACCAATGGAAGCACACACCTGTTATGTTAAACTCTATTTTAAACCTGGATGGAAGAATGTGGAAACCATATTGTATGATTAAAGGTGAAAAAATCTTCAGCTGCAGTCTTGAGAAAACTAGTGAGGGGTATAATCATTTTAATTCAGTCATTGTTTAGGGTTCTCATGATAAAGAAAAAAATGGAATGAAGAATGAAATGCTCAGAAAGACCTGAGCATCTCCAACTCTCAACTGCATCTAAAAGTCCTAATTGACAATTGCCAGTCCTTCTGCCATTGGCTTGAAATTTGGCCACATGATAACTAATGTCTCTCAATTGGCTGAGTCTTTGACCCTGTGTGAGAATATACTTGCCTTACAATATAAGAATTTGGGTTGATAAAAACTGTCAATAAACTAACTTTGTTCAATATCTAGGTACGCCAAATCAATATTTTTCAAAAAGATTTCTAATATATTTAATAATGGATAAAAATTTTAAGTCTAGAAAGCTAAAATGCACAACTGTAGGTATCAATACATACACTTTAAAATTATTTCAGAACACATAAGAACAAGCTGGAAAATACAGCAGTATTTAGTAGCAAAATGTTGAGGACAAACTATCATGTTACATGTAATAAATTTTGAAATTTTAACTTAGATAAGCAAGTGTTTAGAAAAATAACAACAAAGGTCTATTTCCAGTCAAAGAGATTCTGTGCTTAGTTATAGATGAACTAGAAAGTAGAATGAATAAATTAGTGCAATGCCTTGTTTAAATTAATTTGATGTGTATGTCTGCCTTTTTCCCTTCCTTAAAAGCGTTGGGGAAAAAAAAAAAAAAAAAGCCTTGAAGCCGCCATCTTCCCACAGTCAAAATACACAGTACGGTTCCTCACTCACACATACATCTAGATGCTATATGCTCTACCAGTTGTGCTATCAGCTGACATTGAAGAGAAAGACAATTTGTTTCTCTAGCCTCCATTCTTTATCTGCATCCTGATCTAATTTTTTCTATAATTCAATAACTACTTCCCAAAATTCATGTGAAAGCTAAGGATGTTGGTAAAGCATCAACAGACTTTTTTTGCTTATTTATTTTGGTTTTTAATTTTCTAAAATTTGAAAATGAAAAACAGGCTCTGTTATTTTATGGACAAAAAAATAATTATCTAATTGTAAGTATAATCCCTAATTATACTCTTCTGAAATACTTGTTTAACATTACAACCTAAGAGTTGGGCTAGGTCTTTATTGTCTATAGTATTTGTAAAAATTTGGGAAGATAAAATTAAAAAGAGGAACTAGATAATTAAAAATTATGTTTTGTTAAGTATTTTTATTTCACCCACCGTTAGTATGAATTATTGAATATATTATGTATCCCCATGTTTGATCTTGAGATACATAATTCTTCACAGGGAAGTAATTGCATGATGGAAAATTAAGACTATTTATAAGTTTTAGAATTAATTCATTGGTACATACATAAATAAAAAAGTAATTTTAAAAGAAAATCAAAACCTACCTTTTTCAAAAATGAAAAAAATCAAAATTTTATTTGTAATGGGGTAAAGATTCAATTTGTTTTATTTAACACACTCGTCAGTTCAATATATAATACCAAGGGTTGCATGCTGATTTGGAGGTGAATGTGCAGGAGTAGGTACATGCATGTTAAGCCATTAAAATGAAAAAAATCCCCAAGGCACTGAGCACAGACTCTTCAGAATCCCTTTGTCTCACCACAGTCATTGAAGTCTTCTGCTGTTACACAATACACACACATTGCTGGAGCAATAGACATGATGTGGTTGGATCCATTCCCTTGAAAACATTATTTCAGTATTCTCTCTGAAGGTCTTTTGTCAATTTTGGAATATCTTGTAAGTGCTTAATTAATCCACTTAAGTATTAGCATAAAAATTATACTTGTGGTATAATATTGATCACAAACCAAGTAATTCTACCTTTTTCCTCTCGTAATAATGTCTATTTATCTTATTCAGTAAGTATGTATATTCTAGGAACTGTGATGGTATCTTGTCTAATGATAATCTCATTCATTAAAGACAAATGAATACACTTGTCAAAAGGCAGTTATTATTAGAATGATGAAGCATACCAAATCCATAAATCACTAATTGTGTATTCATAAATACATTTATCATGTATTTATACACAAATACATAAATCATTGAAATATGTAATTTTTTATCTATTTAAAACTGAAGGCATTCATTTCATGGTTGCATAATACTAGTTTAAAATATTTGTGTCTGTATAAATTATATTTCTAGCAAGCCATTACATTCTCTATCTTTCCCTATCAATAAGTTCCTAAAATTACCATTTGTATTTCTATTGCAAAATTATGAGAGTGAATGTGCACTTTCAAAAGCAAAAAACAGTAGTAAAAGCAAACCTATGGAAAAGTAATTTGATCAGATCATTTCTATGGCCATTATTTTTTCTTTCAATAAGAGAATTACCTAAAACTTTTAGATATAGCTTCAAATATTTCACTTAAATAAAATATATCATCAAATATTATTGTTCTTTCCTGACATTTAAAATTTTGAAACAAAGCAGATGATGTCTTGAATATTTAATGCCTTTTCTACTTTCAATTAATTATTTCCCACTGTAAAATCTAATTTTCTAAAATTTACAATGTCAAAAAAGAATAATATTTGCTGACAGAAATTTTTTCTTAGGCAAACAGCTTGTACATGTGGATCTACTCAAGACATTAAAAGAAGTCACAAGCAGTGATGAATAGGTTACATCCGTTTTTATCATGTATAATGCATACTGTTCTGTTTTGTTTTGGTCTAAAAGGCCTATTAATTTCTTGTTCCTTCATTCATCACTCAATTCATAAATTTATGCATCTTTCATCCCTGCCATTAGCCTATACTCTCATTAAACAACTAGTTATTTATAATACAGAAGATACTATGCTAATCTAGGTGTGGTATGGAATGGAACCTACAAGCGGATTTTGCTCTCGAGAGTTTTCTATCTATAGTTGGAAATATATAAAATCAAGAAATAAGCATAATTGTCAACTGTTTATAAGTGGTTTCTTATCAAAGAAGACAGCTGTACACTCATAGCTGCCTTCTGTCAATATGAGAAAGGAAGGAAAATGGAGCAAATACAACTAGTATCGAACTAGTTGTAGGAAGATGAAGTATCTCTAGTCTGAGGACTTCTATGTTTTCAAAATGTTTGGCACAGAATTATCAAATGAAAAGGTGTCTTTTAGAAAAGTCAAGGAGAATAATAAAAGGTGTAAAAAGACGCTGCAGAGTGTGGAAAGTAGGTTTACTAGAGAAATATACTAATACTACTGAGCATTGTAAAATGCTCATTTGGTATTGGTGATCATGAACATACAATTATCCCACTGTATGATTTTCTCCAGCAATGCTTGACTGCATTGTTACAGAAAGCTTGAAGAGAGATTTCTGGAATTTCTACGTAATGCAAAAAAAAAAAAAAAAGAAGGGAGAGAAGGACCATAGAAGAAAATGCTAAATGATTGCACAGATTTAATCAGCAAAATGCAGACTGAAAAAAATTATACGACAAATAACCAGATTCCCTCAGAAAACAAATTACCAGGAAAATAGAAGCTGCGGAAGGAGGTTATAGCTATCAACTAATTGCAATGTATGGACCTTATTGGGATCCTAATTCAAACAAGCTGTAAGGAAATAAAAACTATAAAGCAATCCGGTCATGTGAATACTAACTGGCTATTTTATATGAAGGAATCATTGTTTATTAGAGTGTGATAATGGCAGTCTTGCTGTGCCGTTATCCTTACCTTTTAGACACGCATGCTAAAATAGTTATAGATGAAATGATGTAATGTCTTTGATTTCCTTCAAAATAATCTATAATGGGAGGGTGGACGAAGTGGATGAGAGTAATAATGAAATGACATTAGCCACAAAATGATCAATGTTGAAGCTGAGTGATGGGTACAACACTTCTTTTTAGGTAAACACATGAAATTTTTTCATAATCAGGTGTGTAAGAAAAAGAAGTATGTCCCTCGGTAAGACATTGTTTAGGTCGATCTCTTACTATTATACTTACTAAATAAAATCAGGTTATCTAACTAAACCTAAAAAGTTATCTGGATGTGATAGCCCACCATAACAGTTCACCTTTATGTATTCTCCTCCAAGCACCTTTTACTTCATTCATGGAGTACTATCTGCTAGCCAGATATGTGTTCCTCTGTCACTTGTTGTTTTTGCTTGCATTGTTCCTTATACTAGGAAACTTCCTTTTATTCATTCCAACTTCTGACTTTTCTAATCCATTAAAGTCCTGCTCAAAAAACGATTTCTCTGTAAAACCTTTTCCAATCTCCTCCCGGCTGGTTGAATAGTTACGATCCATAGTTTTTTGTGACTGTGACTGTTGTAATATGTTCAGTTTGCCTGGTATTAAAATTACATGTACCTACATATTATTGCACCTACTAAATTGTAAGTTTTTGCTGTTAGGGACTCTTTTTTATAATTTTTAATCCATCATCAACAGTGTCTGGGAAAAAATGGATGCTCGATGAAAGTGAGTTAAATTTTAAGAGTCATTTATTTAATATTCTACCCTACTTATTTAAATATACTATATATATATATAGTCATAATTTTAAACATTTCTGCATAGATGGTTTTCAATAACAATTCATAATTCTGATTTTCAAAATGATGGTACACAATTGTTTTTAACTTTCTAATTAATTTTCTTATATTGGAATATTTTTTTTAATTACGGTTTATTGGGGTGACAATAGTTAGTAAAGTTACATAAGTTTCAAGTGTTCAATTCTGTAATATATCATCTATATATCACATTGTGTGTTCACCACCCAGACTCAGTTCTCCTTCCATCACCATATATTTGACCCCTTTTACTCTTATCTACCACCCCCTCCCCCTTATCCACTGGTAACCACTAACCTGGATGTATTGAATCAAAAAGTAAAATAAAATAAATATAACTACCACAAATATACATTCCTTATTGAGAAAATGTGTTTGAAAAACTCGTTTAAAATAATTTTAACACTGCTCTCATTAGAGAAATCTAGTGGTCAGAGAATTCTTCAATTCCATTCAATCTGCAATCATCCCACTTTCATCAACTCCTAAAGGGGCAACTCCTTCAGTATAAACAAAAAAATCAATATCAATCTAGTTCAAGTAAGACACTTCTTTGTGAAAATGCTCATTTGAAATATCATTACAGCACAAAATGAGCCCATGGTAGCTAACAACACTCTAGTAGTATTTAAAGTAAATTGAAAATTACAAATGTTGAAATAATCACAATAAAACTATAATTATAAAATACCTGTATTTTATATAGGAATCATGAGAAAGCCCTATATTTTTAAAGCTTAAGTTTGTTGGTAAAATCATCATAAACAGGGGGGAAATCCAAAAGGGTCAGTAGATAGTCATTTTCAAATCTTTATATTAATTGGAGATTCAAAATATTAAATATATTATTAGATTTTAGCCCTGAGAGGAACAGGCCTGTGGAGTCTGTCTTATCTGAGCCTGCTTTCTGGGGTCAGACAACTGAGGGGAGGACGAGTAACATGGCCACAGGTGCTGAGGCTGTTACAGACCCTGCTGGCTTGTGACAGAGACGTGATCTTCCCAGTTCACCTGAATCCTAAAAGGCTGTTTTCCTCCACCAAGATGCCTCTTTGTTGATGAAAAAAGCTTTAGTGACATCTTAACAGCAGTATTTTTCATAACTTAAGAAAGGCATCGTAGGCATGATCATCACATTTCCAAATTACAAGAAGGTAAAAAGATCGCAACAACCATGAACTGAAAAATAGAATTCAAAATTGTCTTAGGCAAAAATAATCGGTTAAATATAGTAAAATTTCCTAGAGATAAATGTTTTTTTTTAAAAAAATAAGTTCATACACATAGGCACTAAACTTATGGACCTTCGGTTCAAAGAGGATTTTATAAATCTGACCTCAAAGGCAAGAGAAGTAAAGGCTAAAATAAATGAGTGGGACTATATCAACTAAAAGCTTCTGCACAGCAAAAGAAACCGTCAACAAAACAAAGAGGCAACCAACAAAATGGAAGAAGATTTTTGCAAACAGCTCCTCCAATAAGGGGCTAACATCCAAATGGACATGAAAAGATGCTCAACATCACTAATCATCAGAGAAATGCAAATCAAAACCACAATGAGATATCACCTCACCCCAGTTAGAATGGCTATCATCAACAAGACAAATAGTAACCAGTGTTGGAGAGGCTGTGGAGAAAAAGGAACCCTCATACACTGTAGGTGGGAATGCAGTCTGGTGCAGCCACTATGGAAGGCCGTTTGGAGGTTCCTCAAAAATTTACAAATAGAATTACTGTATGACCCAGCAATCCCTCTCCTGGTCTCTATGCAAAAAATCTGAAAACATTTATTCATAAAGATATATGTACTCGAATGTGCATTGCAGTTTTATTTATGGTGGCCAAGACATAGAAACAACCCAAGTGCCCTTTGATGGATGAATGGATAAAGAAGTTGTGGTATATATACACAATGGAATACTATTCTGCCATAAAAAAAGATGAAATAGTGCCATTTGTGACAACATGGATGGATGTTGAGATTATTATGCTAAGCGAAGTCAGAGAGAAAAAGTGGAGAACCATATGATTTCACTGATATGTGGTATATAGAACTGAAAACAACAAAAGAACAAGACAAACAAATGAAGAAACAGAAACTCATAGACACAGCAATAGTTTAGTGGTTACCAGAGGGTAAGGGGAGAGGAGGGTGTAGATGAAGGTAAAGAGGAGCCAATATATGGTGATGGAAAGAGAACTGACTCTGGGGGGTGAACACACAATGTGATACATAGATGATGTATTACAGAATTGTACACCCAAAATCTGCGTAACTTTACTAACAATTGTCACCCCAATAAGCTTTAATCAAAAAACAAAGAAAGAAAAACAACCTCATAGAAACAGACAATAGTTCAACGGTTACCTACCAGAGGGTAAGGGGGGAGGAGAGTGGTAGATGAGGGTAAAATGGATCAAATATATAGTGATGGAAGGAGAACTGACTCTGGGTGGTGAACACACAATGTGATTATATAGATGATGTAATACAGAATTGTACACTTGAAACCTATGTAATTTTACTAACCGTTTTCACCCCAATAAACTTAATTAAAAAAACAAGTTCATACATTGATTAATAATTACACCAGAGTTATGTTCAACATGTCAGTAAGGAATTGTGGTTTTCAGAAACGCTAATGATTACTTTTCCTTCAACTATACAATTTCCTTAATCTAGGCAAAAGATGTATGTATTGTAAAGGGATGAGAAGTATCTGCATGGCTGCCTGTATATTATTTAAGAATTAGGAACTGATACACTCTGGTATGGTGTGTTTGAGCATTGGCTCTATACCTTGAAATATTATTGCAGATTGGAATAGAGAACAAGGAGAAATAGAAAGGACGGCTCCTAAAGAACTGAAGGATTGTAAGGCGGCACTGAGCACCCAGCTGAAATCTGAGATTCTGACTCTGTAGTGCCACCTGCATCATTGAAGGATGTCCTCTTGTAACTTGTACAAAGTGAATCAACCTTTTGATAGATCTGACTGGGGTGCAGAGTTGTGTTAAGCCAATTACGGTGAAAAATCAAAGTGACACGAGTATTGAGGGTGCAGGCAAGAGAATGGCTGAAATAATAGAGTCTGGACTGAAGTTGATGGTAAAACCAGAAAAGGATAATATATTCGAATGAGATCTTGAATTATTTGCCTTACTGTAGTTCCTACTATTTTAAAAGAAGCACCAGCAAACCCAAACATGTGTAAAAGACAGATATGAGAAAAGTCAAGTTTGGGGATAACATAATATAAATAGAATTATTCAAAAGACTAATCTTATTTAAACAGAAGAAGAGAAGGAATACGTAACACTAATACTTTTCACATAGAAAAACATTCAGACTTCCCTCTGTGGCTTCAGAGGAAATAACTGGGAGTTATTTGATAAAGATGCATTAGTTAGATTTTAGCTTAATATATGTAAGAATTCGCTTTACTATAGAAGTGTCCACAATTGGCATGGACAGATGGTTTTATATCAGTCTACCACCTAGTGATTTTCAACTACTGTGTTTTCCCAAAAATAAGACTTAGCTGGACAATCGGCTCTAATGAGTCTTTTGGAGCAAAAATTAATATAAGACCTGGTCTTATTTTACTATCACATAAGACCAGGTATAATATAACATAATATAATATAACAGAATAGAATAGAATAGAATAGAATAGAATAGAATAGAATAGAATAGAATAGAATAGAATAGAATAGAATAGAATAGAATAGAACATAACATAATACCCAGTCTTACTTTACTATAACACCAGGTCTTATATAAAATAATATAAGACCGGGTCTTATATTAATTTTTACTCCAAAAGACGCATTAGAGCAGATTGTCTGGTTAGGTCTCATTTTTGGGGAAACAGGATAGATGTTCAATTATATTCATATGAATAAAATAGAAGGGTCTAGTCTTCAGATATAGGGCTAGAGCAAATAATTTTAAGGTAAAGTCTGACTCTCAATTCCAAAACTGTTAAAATATGTAAATTCTGGCATATGTATATTTCTTATTAACAAACATTGTACTATTATATAAATTTCATTAATTAAAAAATAATTTAATACATTTGAGGGGGTTCTGAACAAACTATCCCAAGATAGGCCTCAGTGGTATGCAGATTATTCTGAGCTAAAGGCAACTTTAGTCACAGGCTCAAGAGAAATTTCTGCCCCTTCCTTTAACTACCTACTTGAAATAGTGGCCTTTCTCATAAGAGATTATCAGAGATAACTTCTTTTGACCTATCTATAGGGCTGGGCAAACTTCTGTTTACTAACCATCTGTTCTTCTTATCCTTTCAATGACCCTTTGAAGCTTACAAGGTGCATTTACTCATTCTTAGTTCAGGATGTCTTAAGAGGTCTGACAAGTTCACGATCTTGTTGCAATGATGTTACTAACTTTTTTGATACCAGAGGTATTATTCATTATGAATTTGTACCAACTGGACAGTTAACCAAGTTTATTATTTGGAAGCACTGAAAGGGCTGCGTGAAAATCTTAGAAAAAAACAACCTGAAGTTTTCACCAACAATTCATGGCTCTTGCATCACCACAATGCACTGTCTCACATGGCACTGTCTGTGAGGGAGTTTTTAGCCAGTAAATGAATAACTGTATTGGAACACCCTCCCTACTCTCCTGATCTGTCCCCCAATGACTTCTTTCTTTACTCGACGATACAGGAAATATTGAAAGGAAGACATTTGGATGACATGCAGGACATCAAGTATAATATGATGACAGTTCTGATGGTCATTCCAGATAAAGCATTCCAAAATTGCTTTGAATAATGGACTAGGCACTGGCATTGGTGCATAGCTTCCCAAGGGGAGTACTTCGAAAGTGACCATAGTGATATTCAGCAATGAGGTATGTAGCACTTTTTCTAGGATGAGTTCACAAACCTAATTGCCAACCTCGTATATATCACAGTTCCCCTTTCTATCTCTGAACATCTCTTGCATATGGGCTCTCTGATTCTCTCATGTATGCAGGGTTCCCATACATATGTGTGCATTAAATTTAGTTATTTTCTCTTGCTAATCTGTCTCATGTCAATTTGATTATTAGACCAGCCAGAAGAACCTTGACAGCAGAGGAAAGTTTGTTCCTCCCCCACATATGTAAAGTTAATCAGAAAGCAACAGTATTATTTTCTCTACTTGTGGACACAAGCTTAGGTGCCCTGAATAATGTTTATTGCTTCTTCTGGAGTCCAATGTGTGAAGCCATTGGCTAGATATGTCTGTTGAGCACTTGGAATGTGGCTGGTCTAAATTGAGATGTTTGTAGGTGTAAAGAGACAGAAAATAATACTATTGTTATATAAGGTTAAACCAAATATATGATTATCTATATTGTAATTAATTTTACATTCTTACCTTTTTTTAATGCTACTAGAATATTAAAAACTATGTGGCTCAGATTGAATTTCTATTGACAGTGCTGCTTTTGAGGAGCGAATACTAGAGTTCAATAATACATTTCTTTTTCTGGTAAAATCACTACATTACAGACATCGTTTTTTACATTCCTCTATAATGATTCTCTTTATTCACTGATTTGCCCCCACTATGTGGCGAGTGTTGTTCTAGCAGCAGAGAAAAATCAACGAAGAAAACAGAAAAAAAAAAAAAAAAAAAAAAATTCTTGTCCTAAAGCAGTATACCTTCTAATTTAAGGAGAAAAACAATATATATATATTATATATATATATAATGTCAGATGATAATAATTGCTATGAAAAATAAGGCAGTAAATTAGGAGTGAGGTTGGAGGTTGCTGGTGGGGAAAAGCTGGATAGATCATGCATTTGGAATTGCAATTTCATGGATGACTTGGGAAGGCCTCACTGAAAAGGTAACACAGGAAAAGGAGGGAAGGAGGGACTCAGGAGAATATCAGGAGGAGGAGTGTGATGGGCAACGAAGGATCAAGTCCAGGGTCCTGATGCCTGACTTGGGTGGAGTATTCCATTAACAGCTAGAAGGCAGTGTGGCTGGAGCAGAGTGAGGGGGGCGAGAAAGTGGTGAGATTAGGTGGGGGAGATCACTGTAGACACTTTCCACTCCTCTGCTCTGCTCTAGGTTAAGATGGGATATAATTCAAGAGTTTTAGCGAAGGAGGGACTTAGTTTCTTTTGCATTATAAGGTACAAAGGAAAAAATTAAATAAATCTCACTGTGAGAAATTGTACACGGAGAAAGGGTAGAGACTGGGGGTAAGAAATGATAGTGGCTGGACCAAGGTAGTAATGGTGGAGATTATAAAAAGTGGTCAGATTCTGCAGATAGAGCCAGTAGAATTTGCTGAGAGATTGTGTCCTATGGGAGGAAAAGAAGTGTAGAGGATAGTTTTATTGACCATTCCCTTCTATTATATTATTAAATTAGCATTAGACAAAATGTATATACTCAGCACAATTAGTTTTATAATGAATGTATTTTTTGACTGAAAATTCTGGCTTTCTAGGGGGGAAAACTAAGGGTATTTTCAGAAATACACATTTGTCCCCAACAGTAGAATCAAAATTTAAATTTTAAATAATGATGATCAAACCTCTTTCAGGCATTAGGTAGACTGATTTTTCTTCAGTAGGTTACTTAAAGAAATTATCAAAAGTAACTGATACATTATATAATCAGTTGTTTAACAGAATTATAGTTATTAGAATTAAGTTACCTGTTATTGAACCATTAACTCAAGGAGAGCTTTCAAAAAATACAGTGTAGAGCTCAGTATCAAGTCATGTAATACTACAGGGATACTCAATTTCAGCCCTATTGACATAGGAAGCCAAGTCATTCTTTGGTGTAGGGCTGGTTTGTACATTGTAGGAAGCTTAGTATCATTCTTGGCCTCTACTTACCAGATAATGATATGTAGTTTCTTCCCATCCAGTGTGACAACCAAATGCTCCCTGATCATTAGAATCTTTTCTTAAAATTATGACAAATTTAGCTTTATTAATTAGATAATTAAGGAACTAGCTGACACTTACAGAAAACACACTGTACCAGGCAACCTATTATGTGTATTAAAGCATAGTATCATTTATTCATCATAGCAATACTGTGAAGGGGTTACTATCATTCAATCATTTTACAGATAAAGAAATTGCAGGTTAGATATTAACTTACTTCCCCAAAGTCTCAAAGGCAGGGAGTGGAAGAAATTGGATGATTTCGAACACTGTGCTCCTCCAAACATTTCTTCATAGAAGATTCTTCAGACCTAGATTCATTCATGAGTTTGTCCCCATGTTTTTATAATATGTGGGGGGTTTAATGAAAATATCATAGTTAGAATACCTGTTAACATTTTTTATCAGTAACAAAATAGTTTGGCTTAGTAAGTGTTTCTATTTTTAACTTTTAAAACTTTTAAATTTATATATGGGCAAACATGTAATTTGGAAAATGCCCTGTTGCCCAAACAACTTGACACTTTTAATATTCTTGAATGTTTACATTTAACCAAAAACTACATGATAGCAACTTTGTAAATAATTAGGTTTAATTATTTTTTCAGAATAAACATTTAAAATGTGGTATTTAAGCTGGATTTCATTAAAATATGTTTCTTCAGCTGTGTAAAGGGCTATGAAGTAGTGGGAGAAGGAGTGGAGTGTGACAGAACTATGAGAAAGGAGTTAGGAAACACATTTCAGGAACAAAGATAACTAATTAACTCAAACACGTGGTTCATCTCATTCTGGTAAGAGCTGATTGCCTTTCATGTGCTCCAGTCGTTAAAAGTACTATGGTGTGGCCGCTCATGTGGGCAGAAATAGAAACCCTATGAGAAAGCATTGAAATTCATAATGTAGACTACTTTTTATATAATAAAAATCCTTTCCTTCCTAATTTAGTATTCCAGTATATTAAATTTTCTGGTTAACTTGGAATGTTTTTATTTTTAATCTCCCTAATGTAGATTAGTCTTTATTTTGCCTGAAGAAAAATACTATGACAAATATATATTTGCCAAAGATGAGTGGGTTTCTTTTAGTGTTTCCGAAGGATCAGTGGTTAAAAAATAGTTGTAGTTTAATTCTATAAAGGTGGATGTAAAATGTTCAGAAAAATATGATGAATCTCTCTGTGATATCCTGGACATCTCCGTAAGTGTACTATTTTGTGTATCTTTGAAAATTCTTTTGTAAACGACCTCTTTCTCTTATGTATACTTTAGAATATAAGGAAGAAGAGGTAGTTAATTGAGCTTTGAATGAAATCCACGCACCTATATAATATCTACTTAACACAAAGTATTTCAAATTTGAAATAATTCTTTCAATGCAGAATTTTCAGAAACAGAAATATTTAAAACTTTTTAAAATTAATTATTTTATTTTCCCAAACTAAACACTTCACTTTCTGTTGTTATTTACTGAATTGTAATTCCTGATAATTCCAAATACTTATGTCCCTGCTATTAATCTGTTAACAACATTCAACCAAGTAAATTGAAGATCTAATTGACCATGTTAAGCAATTCATGAATTGGGCAGCAATTAAGAGGGCTCTCTCTGGGGTTGTACAAAATGGAAAGCTTTTTAGGAAGAAGGATGGGGCAAAGGAACTATTAACAAAAGAAAAGAAAGGATTATTTCTAGACCTGGACATCTTCTTTTGGGAAGAAGGAAGCAACAAGGGTTTTTATCATGCATATTTCCTCTTTTCCTATTTTTTTTTATTTTTTATGGGGTGTAGGAAATGGAGAGGGACCACGTGACAGACTACTTCATTGGTATTGACCAGAAAGTTCCAGACTGGTTAATTAAGATTATATTTCTATAACAGTTGGAAACAGCAGTTACGTCAGGTATTAATTCTAGGTTTGGTATCATGGGCTTTAGCATAAGTGACACCATTTGGGGCCTATGGTTTTCTCTTTAAATAGTCTTAAATCAGCCCCAGTAGTGAATGAAAGAAATTTACTTCTTATTATTAAAATGGCGATTTTCTGCCTTCAGTATCTACCAGGGGCTCCCTAATCCATGATCTCCTCAAAAGTGTGACTCAAACCTCATCAAATGATCATTCTCAGACTTGAGCGTACATCAGAATAACCTAGGGGTTTGTTCAAACAGAGTGCTGGGTGCCACCCCCAGGGTTTCTGATTCCCTAGGTCTCAGGTGGGACCTGAGAGTTGCATTCCTAACAAGTTGCAGGTGTTACTGACATTGTCCGTCCAAGGACCACACATTGAGAAACTTTGTATTTGAGGAAACCATCCATGGAAAACCGTTACTCTGATCAGTAGTATATGCTAAGATCTCTCAGCATTGACCATCTAAGTGTAGTATAACATTTTAGCATTTAATGATACACTTTTAAACTTTCTCAAATCTTATTTAATTTGTAAACTCAGTGACAATAGGAACAATCCTATTTATTTTGTATTTTCCAGAGTACTATGTACTTTGTTCCTCATAAATATGCCATTCAACTAGTGAGCAGGTGTGATAGAAATATGGGAAATGTACAAAAGTGTTTTGAATTTATTAGGTACTTATTTGTACACTAGGTTATTTGGGTAACATAATTTTATGTCACATTTTTATATTCTGAAAATAAATAACAATTAAAATAATTAATTCAGAAAAGTCATCTTGGAATAAAAAGCTCAAACTTGAAATCTAATACTGATCCTACCAATAGTTAAATTTATGATTTGGGGAAAATAACTTGTTTCCTTTGGGTCTCAGTTTCTTCTTCTATAAACTGAAGGTATTGGATTAAATGAAGTCTAATCCTGGGAGTAAGTTTTAAATTTTATGATAATAACTTAAAAAGAAACAACACATTATTATCTTAAAGACTGATGATACTTTTGTTATCCCGATACACAGTGGTTTATATACAAAAGAGAATGAAGATTTCAAAACCTCTCAACAATAAGCCATTTGATACATCATTCCAAAACAAGAGAGCCCAGAAGAAAATAGGGGAGGCCATAATTTTGAGGAGGAAAGTATGCATTCCAACATGCCTAAGCCAGTAGATGAAAATCCAAATGCATGGTGCTATGTGCCCCCTAATTATAAATAGAGTTCTGTGTGAGTTCTGTGCTTGATTTTTTTAAAAAAATCAGATTAAAAAGGTATCAAAACCCCGACTATAAAAATATCATGAAAGAGTAAGTTATACTTAAAATAAACCTAACATGTTGATGGCAAGAATAAAATGTTTTATTCTTAAATTAAATTTTAATATAAACCTCAATGTGTAGTTTGTTCCATAGAACTAATGAATGAATGTATGCCACTGCTTATTTTCCATTTGTTTTATTGATTTAATAAATAAGGATTCTAAATTGTTCTTTGAAGAACTATTTCTCTTCTCTCCTTTTACGAAAGGTTTCATTTTGGTACTTATTATTTCCCTTAATAACATTAGTGCCCATGGCATTTAATAAATCTTATAAATTAGTAGAAAAATGTATCAGCCCACACTCTTGCTTTTTTATGAGTCTGACTTGCCTTTCAGGGACGCTAGAAGAAAAACACATTGATATCACAATTCTTTTAGGACAGTTCAGAATAATTATTGTTTACTTTAACAGGGTAGAAGTAAGACCTAAGTCTATCTTAGAGTTAAGGTTTTTATTGATGCTTAGAATCTCTCTGTGGACCATAAATTCACTTTTTTTTTTATCAACAATCATCAGAAAACAGCAGAAGCAGCACACACAGAAAAGCAAATAAACCAACGAAGAGCTCAGCCTCTCCTTGTCATGGTCCTGTTTTGTCTGCTCAGCACATTTGCTACATTCTCCAGTAATGAAGAGGAGCCAGTGTGTTAATTGCAAGACCAGAGGAATGCACGAGTAAGAAGTTTTTCTCTACTCCTCCATTGCTCTGATCTCATTCGACTTGAGAACTTTTGGGATCTTTGGTTTCTCAAAGGCACTACTGAGTATTCAACAGAAAAATGCATTTGCAGATGGTTTTGCAGAATAGGTTAGTACATGGCCTCTGCTATTTACTAGTTGTGTGCACTTGAGAGAGTTTCTTAATTTCTCTGTGTCTTGATTGTTTTCACTTGCAAAGTGTAGATGAAAGTACTTTTTTTAAAAGTACTTTTTTGTTTCCATTTAAACTTTTAAAAATCAGCTTAATTAAAGTATAACAGACAAATAAAATGATATATATTTAAGGTTTACAATGTGATGTTTTGATAGATGGATACATTGTGAAGTGATTACCACAATCAAACTAATTACAATATCTACCACCTCACACTGTTACCTGTTTTATTTTGGTGGTGACAACACTTTAGATCAACTCTGTTAGCAAATTTCAAGTATACAATTCAAGATTATTAACTATATTCACCCAGCTGTACATTAGATCTCAAAAACATATTCATCCTATATAACTGAAACTTTGTACCCTTTGACCAACATCTCCCCATTTCCTCATCCCCTAACCTAAATGTGGAATCTAAAACAGTCAAAATCATAAAAGCAGAGAGTAAAAAGGTGGTTGTAAGACAATATTTAACATATTTTAAGTATGATTTAAGCCCACTTCTCAATACAACTTCCCCAATGAGGCAGCATCTGCGACCCCAATATTGTACTTGGTGCAAAGCATTCTTATTTCTCTCCAAATGTATTGTAAGATGTGCTTTCTCTCCATTAGCCTCTAAAAGCAAACCAACAAACAAAATGACTTTAAAGGTAAGGTCAGTGTTTAATTCTTCTTCATAAATCTAATACTCAGCTCTTCAAGTGCTGACACCAAGTATGTATTAAATATTTACTTAACAAACAAAATAATTATTGGTGTTAATGTTAGTAATATTTACTATTTTGTGTGAGATGTTGCTTTGATATTCAGGATTTTATAGAGAACCAATAAAGGATCCATTGGCTTGGTCAGTGTGGCCTTACAGCTGAATCAGGAACATAGGTTAAAAGTGAATGAGCTTCTCACGTGGGTAAAACAATCTTGAATTAATGTATGTAATAAACCAGACATGACATGACTTGTGAATTCCCTGAAATATTATTATAGCACTTAGTGTAATCTTCTACTTGCATTTAGTAGCATCACTATGTAACTTGGCCTGGAAAAATTTAATTTTAGAATGTCTAAAGTATGCTTCTGGGGAAAATTTTGTAACAATCTCTAATCATTGCCAACTAAGCTTTCCTTCTGTGCTCTAAATTGATATAGGGAAACATTTATTTTTGTTTCCAGAAAGTATAAGTAGTCAGAATGGCAAATTAGCCATAATTAATAAACTGAACAAAGTCAAAATATTGTTACAGTCTTCTTTTATTTAAGGAAAAGCTTTAAAAGGAGGAATATTTCTATAAATGACATGTTTACTGGACAAATGTCTTATCTGCATGTAAAGAAGCATCTGCATTTGCAATGATTATCTCCAATTGGAGTAAGATGTAGAAATACAATTTTTCTTTCCCTGTAATGATGCCAGGTACGTGTTGGCATTGAAAAATTGTATTTGCTTAATGAATTGAAATGGTCATAACATTCTGACCTTTTTATGCAGTCTTTGTTAGTTTATGTTCAAACTTTGATCTACCTACCATTTCTGATTAGAAACAGAAATCAGGTTTTGACTTACAAATTAATGTCATGTCAACATTATTCTATTATTTTAATTCAGAATACATGTATTTTATTAACTGAAAGGCAGAGCCTCAAGGCAGATAATGATAATAGCTAATACCTATGTATTACATAAATACAAACTCCTCAATGTCAATTGTGTGTGAGAGCTAGATTCAATCTCAAATATCCTGATTCTGAATTCCTTACTCTCAGCACTCTATGATATTGTTTCTACCAATAAATGTTGTCCTTTGTGTCCCTGAACATCTTTTTTGAACATTTTTTTGTGTTCCTTTACTTTTCACCAAATCATCATCCTTAACGCAGACAACTATTTTGATATCCAACCAGCTCTGGCAGATGCCAGCTTCAAACCTTACTCCGTCTTTGCCCCATTCCTTCACCTCTTTCTGTTCTTGGCAATGTGACAATAGGTCTAATGGACAATCTGGTAAACTAACCACTATTGAAGAGCTAATGTTCCATGTAGAAATTGACTCAGAGCAATAAATCATATTAAAACTTTTAGTAGTAGTGTGGTAGGCTCCTTTGATCACCATTGGCTTTGAAATTCTTAAATTGCTCTACATATATAAAGAAGGCCTTCCTTTTCAGAATTGTTTGAATTATTAGAATTCATACTCTTACTCATTATTATCAGAGGTTACTTTGTCATCCTCATCCTGCCTTTTCCAACTACTTAAATTGCTTTATAGTCAATGTGTCATCAAAACAAAATGTAGCAAAAATGGGGAAAAAAGAAAATTAACTTTTTTTGAGCACAGATGAAAATATACAGCTCAGACTCACAGTACCATGGCCAACATTGGAAGAAAATCTGAAATTTCTGATTTTGGGTATGTTCTGGCTATGACAATTTGACTATTAAAAAAAAATTAATCATGATAATAATTTTTGAACTTTGAAGGAAAGACTGGTCTATGTTTCTAAAATATATGTTTCCAATTTTTTTGTCTTTAATTTAATTAAAGTTTATTTGCAGTGAGAAGTGTTAGCAAAGTTACATAGGTACACAACTCTGCAATGTTGTGTTTTTTTTTATCACTTAAAATATAAAGCAAAAACAGATAAAACCTAAATAAATCAAAAGAGAAAGCTTTATGCCCTGATTAATTATTTTTGCAATTATACTTTGTTATCCAATAATTTAATACAAAATAATTTGCACATTTTTAACTAAGCTTTCCTTCTGTGCTCTAAATTGATATAGGGAAACATCCTCTCCTTCTGGATTGTTTCATATGGCTGAGATTCATGTGTTTGTCCCTAGTATTCTTCACAGAGATTAAATGAAAACAAATATTAGTGTGTCTAGACTTTTATTGCAACATACAAACTGTTCCACAGTCTTAGAACAAATACATGGCTAAAAGGATGAGACAGTGTACGAGGTCAGAAAATTAAGTTCGCGAACTCATGCTAGAAAAAGTTCTACATACCTCATTGCTGAATATACTATGGTCACCTTCGAAGTAGTCCCCTGGGGAAGCTATGCACCAACCCCAGTGCCTAGTCCACCCTTCAAAGCAATTTTGGAACTTTTTTTGGACTGGCCATCAGAGCTGTTGTCGTATTAATCCTGATGTCCTGAATGTCATAAAAATGTCTTCCTTCCAACATTTCCTTTATCTTTGGGTAAAGAAAAGAGTCATTGCGGGCCAGATCAGGTGAGTAGGGAGGGTGTTCCAATAGAGTTATTTGTTTACTGCTCAAAACTCCCTCACAGACACTGCTGTGTGAACTGGTGCATTGTCGTGATGCAAGAGCCATGAATTGTTAGTGAAAAGTTCAAATCGTCTAACTTTTTCATGCGGCCTTTTCAGCACTTCCAAATAGTAAACTTAATTAATTGTTTGTCCAGTTGGTACAAATTCATAATGAATAATCCTTCTGATGTCAAAAAAATGTTAGCAACATCATTGCAACAAGTTTACAAACTTAATTGTCAGATGTCACATGAAGGAATGGGTTCCCAACATAACATATCTAGGGCTGCAAGGAGAGAAGCAGATAACATACTTCAGAATTCTCCAAATATTTGGCATTTTTCTTGTTTTTTGAGGTAGGCCTGTAATGATATAAATTTCCCTCTTATTACCACTTCGGCTGCATTCCAAAAGTTTTGATTTGTTGTATTTTCAGTCTTATCTCAAAAAACAAGAAAAATCTCTAATAAACAACCTTACATTAGGTTATTAACCTAATAAACATCTTAAAGAACTAGAAAAAGAACAAGTAAGTCCCAAATTCAGCAGAAGAAATGAAATAATACAAATTAGAGCAGAATTAAATGAAATAGAGAACAAAAAGATAATAGAAAAAAATTAATGCAATATAGATCTGGTTCCTTGAAAAAAATTAATAAAATTGACAAATCCCTGTCTGGACTCACTAAAGAATAAAGAGAAAAAACACAAATAAGCAAAATCAGAAATGAAAGAGAAGAAGTTTTGGTGGCTATCACAGAAATACAAAGGATCATACAAGAATACTATGAAAGACTATATGCCACCAAATTCAACAACCTAGAAGAAATGGACTAGTTCTTTGAAATATATAACCTTCCTAGACTGAGTAACAAAGAACTGGAAAATCTAAATGGACTGATCAACAGTAAGGAAACTGAAAAACTCATCAAAAATGCCAAAAGCAAAAGTCCAGGACCAGGTGACATCACTAGTGAATTCTACCAAACATTCAAAGGTGATTTAACACCTGTCCTTCTCAAACTCTTCCAAAAAATTGAAGAAGAGGCAATACTTCCTAACTCATTTTAAGAGACCAACATTACCCTGATACCAAAACTTGGTAAGGACAACACACAAAAAATAAAACTATAGCCCATTATTTCTGAAAATATACATGCAAAAATCCTAAACAAAACACAAGCAAATTGAGTAAAACAGTATATTAAGAAGATTATACATCACGATCAAGTGGAGGTTCATCCCAGGCGCACAAGGATGGTTCAACATATGTAAATTGATTGATGTGATACACCATATAAACACGATAAAGAATAAAAATCATATGATCATATCAGCAGATGCCGAAAAGTATTTGACAAGATACAACATCCATTTGTGATTCAAACACTTAATAAAATAGGTATAGAAGGAAGATAATAAGATAATAAACCTTTACAAGATAATAAAGGCCACATATAACAAACATTCTGCTAATAGCATACTAAATGGTGAAAAACTGAAAGCTTTTCCTCTAAGCTCAGGAACAAGAGAGGGATGTCCCCTATCACCACTGTTATTCAACATAATATTGGAAGTTCTAGTCAGAGCAATCAGGCAAGAGAAAGAAATAAATGGTATCGAAACTGAAAATAAACAAGTAAAATTGTCACTTTTTTGCAGATGATATGATCCTTTATATAGAAAATCCTAAAAACTCCACCAAAAAACTCTTAGAAATAATAAACAAATGCAGTTAAGTTTCAGTATACAAAAATCAATGTACAAAAATCCATTGTGTTCCTATATACTATTAATAAAATTTCAGGGAGAAAAATGAAAAATCAATTCCTTTTGTAATTGCAACAAAAAGAATAAAATAACTGGGACTAAACTTAACAAAGGATGTGAAGGACCTATACATTGAAACCTACAAGATATTATTGAAAGAAATTGAAAAAGACACACAAAAAATGGAAAGATATTCTATGTTCATGGATTGGAAGAATCAATATACTTAAAATGGCCATATTACCCTAAGCGATATAGATTTAATGCAATTTCCATCAAAATGCAAATGGCATTTTTCAAAGAAATAGAACAAAAACTCATCAGATTTGTATGGAATCACAAAACCCTGAATATCCAAAACAGTCCTAAGAAAAAAGAACAAGGTTTGGAGGTATAACACTCCCTGGTTTTATTTTATACTACAAAGTGACAATAATCAAAACCGCATGGTATTGACTGAAAAACAGACACACTGACCAATGGAATAGAATTGAGAACCCAGAAATAAACCCACATATGTATGGGCAAATAATTTTCGACAAAGAAGCCCAAAGCATACAATGGAGAAAAGGAAGCCTCTTCAATAAATGGTGCTGGAAAATTAGAAAGCCAGGTACAAAAGAATGAAACTAGAATGCTGCTTGTCACCATATACCAAAATCAATTCAAAATGGATCAAACACCTAAACATAAGACCTGAAACAATCAATTGCATAGAAGAACGCATAGGTAGTAAACTTACAGACTTTGGGTTCAGGGGGTATTTTATAAATTTGACGTCAAAGGCAAGGGAAGTAAAAACAAAAATAACTGAACGGGACTACCGTGTTTCCCCCAAAATAAGACCAGATCTTACATTAATTTTTGCTCCAAAAGACGCATTAGGGCTTATGTTCAGGGGATGTCGTCCTGAAAAATCATGCTAGAGCTTATTTTCCATTTAGGTCTTATTTTCGGGGAAACACAGTGTATCAAACTGAAAAGCTTCTGCACAGCAAAAGAAAACCTCAACAAAACAGATAGGCAACCAATCAAATGGGAGAAGATATTTGCAAACAACAGCTTTGATAAAGGCTAACATTCAAAACATAGAACTCATAGAATTCAACAACAGAAAAACAAACAATCCAATTAAAAAATGGGCAGAAGACCTGAACAGACACTTCTCCCAAGATGACATCCAAATGGCCAACAGATATATGAAAACATTCTCAACTGCACTAGCAATAAGAGAAACACAAGTCAAAACCACAATGAGATGATACTACCTAACACTTGTTAGATTGGCTATTATCAACAAGACAAGTAACAACAGTGTTGGAGAGGCTGTAGAGAAAAAGGAACCCTCATACACTGCTGTTGGGAATGTAAATTGGGATAGGCAATGGGAAACAATATGGAGGTTCCTCAAAAAATTTAGAATAGAATTACCATATGACCCAGCAATCCTTCTTCTGGGTATATAACCCAAAGTTCTGAAAACATCCATAAATATATATATATATATATATATATATATATATATATATATATATATATATATATTCATTGCAGCATTATTCACTGTGGCAAAGACATGTAAATAACTAAAGTGTCTTTGGATAGATGATTGGATAAAGATGTGGTATGTGTATAACATGGAATATTACTCAGCCATAACAAAAGATGAAATACTGTCATTTGCGACAACATGGATGGATCTTGAGATTATCATGCTAAGGGAAATAAGTCAGACAGAAAAAAGTCAAGAACCATATGATTTCATACATGTGGGATGTAAAACTGAATGCAACAAACGAACAAGACAAACAAACAAAAACTCATAGACACACAGTTTAGTGGTAACCAAAGTGTAAGGGCAAAGTGGTGTGGTAGAAGAGGGTAACGGGGGTCAAATGTATGGTGATGGAAGAAGATTTGACTTTGGGAGTTGAACACACAATGCAACATATAAATAATGTATTATAGAAATGTATACTTGAAACCTATACAATTTTATTAACCAATTTCATCCCAATAAACTTAATGAAAAACTTAAAAATAAATAAATAAAGTAAAAAATTCTTGGAACTATGCTGTACAAAAAAAAAAAAAAAACAGGAAGAATTCTCCAAATAATAAGGAATATTATTATTAAATGATAAAAATAAAAAAAATAAAAAATAAACAGGAAGAATTCTCCAAATAATAAGGAACGTGCTATTTTATTGTAGGTCCCTAAAACCTTGTCTTAAAATTCTTAACAAGCTAAAAGTCTTGCTCCTGGCTCTTCCACCATAACACTTTAAAACAATTAGGCTTCCTTGATATGGTAAAGGTGAGTTCTTAAGCTATGTTGCTAATTTCTGACAAAATCCTAAAATGAGTTGTAAGTTAGAAATGCAAATTCAAGTCCATGAAAATATGATAAAGGACCACAAACCAAAAATAGTCATCAGCGTTTCTTTCTTGCCTCCAGGACTCTTTGGCTTTCCCTCCTGCTTTCCCTTATTGCTTCTGTCGCTGCTCCATCTGTTCCATCTGTTAAGGTCCACTTAACACTGTAGTGCTTGTTGGTTTAAGAAAAAGCATGCCAAACTAAAGGCTTCCAATAGGTGATACTTCTGCTTATAGTGTAAGGTGATTCATAGAGCCATCAAAATCCATTTTTTTTAACTTTTATCTATGTGTGTACATACTATATTATTTGGCAATGCATCCTGAAAGAGAAATTGTGCAGCTTGTCAAGTCAATTATGCCTCTTAAAAAATTGTTAAGAGGACATTAAAAAAAAAAAAAAGATTGGAAGACAGGTTAACTACTTAATAACTAACTTCTTTTCAGGTCCACTTTTATCTTGTTCACTTCACTCATAATTTGTGTCAGAGGAATAAACAAGCTACTGGGAGAAGACATAGATTTCAATTGCTACTTAGGTAGAAAAATAAGTTGTTTTTTATACTGCCTAAATTGAATTTCCAAAATAATATATTTTATTCAAACTATATAATTGCCTTGTTTTCAATTTATGGAGGAATATAGAAGGATGCATTCTTAAAACCAAAGAAATAAATCTTATGATTACTAGGGGTAGAAACTTTGTACAATGGAAAGAATATTGACCTAGGAATCAGGACTTTTGTGCTCTATTCTCACCCTGCCGTTACCAAAGTTACTTTCCCTTCAGGAAATATCAGTTCTCCGGGTCTCAATTTCCTAAACTGTAAAATAAGGCCTTTGGACTTAATTTCAAAGGTACTGTCAAATTCTAAAATTATTTTTATCTACTTTAATGTAATTAAGTGTACTTCCTCAAGTATGCTTCCATTACCTCTCTCAAGATCAAATTTTTTCTTGAATTTCGCAAAATTAGCTTATAGACTTTAAACTAGTATAGGGACAAAGGAAGGTTGGGCACTTGTTTTTAAGTAAATACAGATTATAATTCAGAAATTCTATCATGAATTATCAACTCTAATTTCACTAAATCCTCAGACTCCTTGTTTACTAAAAATTTAAGTGTTTTGAAAATCCATGTATTAACTACGTGAAGCAAGAGATAATTTACTGAATGCACAAGCAATGACCAGATTTCTGTCAGTCAACAGCCCAATATCCAGTTTGATAATAGAGTCAAAGAATTTTAGAGTAGACAGAAATTTCATAACTATTTTTATATAAATATGTGAAAACAATTGGAGAAGGTGAATGACTTTTATTCTTTCACAGCTTTATTGAGGTAAAATTTACATACAATAAACTGTTCATATATATATACATATATATATATATATATATATATATATATATATATATATATATATATATACCTGTGATATATACCTGTGAATGCCTCACCAAATTAAGGAAATCATCATATTCTTCACCCCAGAAAGCTTCTCTGTGACTGTTTATAACCCTTTCCTACCCTCTTTCTTCATTCCTAGGCAACCATTGACCGGCATTCTGGTTCTGTATATTAGTTTACATTTTTTTATAATTTTATACAGATATAAAGGTACAGTATGCATCCTTTTTTTGCCAGCTTTTATTCACTCAGCATATTTATGTCAAGATTCATCTACGTTATTACTATTGGGAGACAATCCTCCATGTGTCTCTCATGCTTTCTGCATGTCGTGTGAACAGGGTCACAGACTGCCTTGCTCTGAATTGTCTTTGCAGGAATATTCGTAAAGAGAAGAGACTTGGAAGATAGGGTGTCTCCCTCCAGAGCAAAGGACAGGTTTGTGTACTGTCCAGTACCATAAAGTTAAGCAGGCTTATTGCCCGGCATAAAATATTTGAGTGCTTACTCTTCAGGTCCTTGTCCTATAACACAGTGCACTTCATGTGCCCTCTTCATATTGCTCTGTTGGGATTGGCACTCAGGGAACCCATGCTACTTTAGCTACTTCTATTGTTGTGCATAAGAAAAGTCCTTTGTCTCTGACCCAGGAGACTGATGTTTCTATAAGCTCCCATAAAATTGTGCCAAACTAACTTGTTAGCTGGCAAAAAGGAGAGTAAAATCTCAGTTCTTTCACAGTCTTTGACAGTTCATTCTTTTTAAATTACTGGCAATTAATCCATTTTATAGATACACCACAATTTGTAAACCCATTCATTGGATAATTGGGCTGTTTCTAGTGGGGGGAAGTTACAAGGGGGAAAAGCTGTTATGACCATTTACACACAAGTATTTGTGTAGCCTATACTTTGGTAAATACCTAGCAGTAGAATGGCTACAAATGCAGCCCCTGGGTGGTGGTGTAGACGGGGCTGCGTGGTTCACTGGTACCGTGAGCTGTGTTTTGAGACCACCCAGGGTCATTGTGTAGGCTTTCTGGTTATGTGGGGCCAGAGACTATGCTAAACAGTTGGGCAGGGCTGTTGGATCAGCTCCCTGCTCGAGCAGCACTGTAGGACTTGCTCGGCCACCAGGTTTTCTCCAGACTTCCCGTATGGGCACGATTAGAAGCTGGGAATTCGCTTCCCTGCCGAGGAGGGGCGGTAGAACGGAGTGGTCTGACTGAGGACCGAAATCAGGCAGAACTGCCAACCGAGCTGCCTGGCCAGAAAGGAACACCAACAGAGCCACTGGCTGGGATCTCTCCTCCATCACCGTAAGTAGAGGCCTAGTTCTGGTTGCTGCAAGCCTCGCGCCCTCTCCATGTCTACCCGATCCCCAGTGGTTGGGTCTCTAGTGAGGGCGGAAGGGAGGGGCCGACACCTAAGGGGGCCTCCCAGGGAGCGTCCCGCAGTGCTGGGAAAGCTGAGCAATTGTAGCCCGGGTGATGGCAGGATCTGCAAGGACCCTTCATTCTTTTTAAATTACTGGCAATTAATCCATTTTATAGATACACCACAATTTGTAAACCCATTCATTGGATAATTGGGCTATTGATACACACAATAACATTGATGACTTTCAAAAAACATTATGCTAAGTGAAAGTGGTGAAACACAAAAGACTATGTGCTATATGATTTCATTTATATGAAATTCTACAAAAAGGAAAGCTATCCTGAGGGATTGAAGATTAGTGTCACCTGGGTCGGGCAATTGGGGAATGGAATTCATTGCCAAGGAAGTATTTTGTGGTAATGTAAAGGCTTTATACTATATTGTGATAATGTTTACAAAACTGCACATAATTACCCAAATTCAGTAAACTGTATACTTAAAATGGGTGAACTTTATTGTATGTATGTAATGCATACTGTAGTAAATCTGGAGAGGGAGGGAGAGAGAGAGAGAGAGAGAGAGAGAGAGAGAATGAAAGATTGAGAGGGTTAAGACCCGAACTAGATTGGACTGAGAGATGTGTCTAACTCTTAATAAATACGTCCTTCTAAGGTACTAAAAAGTCTATCTGGCAGGCAAAAATGAGTTTACAAGCTACTACAGGACTAGCCAAAGTAGAAAACAGAAATGCACTTCACCACCTATTTGATTTGCCACAGGAAAACAGCCAAAAAGAACATTAAAAGACCTCTGCTGACCAAATCCCATGTGAATTCCTGTAATTGGCAGGACCCATTTAGCATTCAGAACACTTATCATCTAGTAAACATAGTTCTTAGTTTGATACCCATTGAATTGCAAGAAGAAACACAAATAGATTAATTGGGGTAGTAGAATGGGCCAGTAAAGAGCATCTACCAAAGATTGCTTGGCTTTTGTTATTGATTTGTAGAGGTTCTGTATATATCTTGATAATAATCTTTATCAATTGCAATATCTTATAGGATATATTTATATATTTTTTTGTCTTTTGACAAATAGAAGTTCTTTTGGTGATTATATTTCTAAATGACCTTATTATTTATTTGTGCTTATTTTGCATATTAAAAACAATCTTTCAGTATCCCGTGTTCATACTTACGTTCTATTTTCTCTAAACTTTTTTTGACACTTTTAAAATTTATTTTTTTTAATTGGGGTATACTTGATACATAACATTATATTAGTTTCAGGTATACAGTATAATTGATTTGATATTTGTATACATTGCAAAATTATGACCCTAATAAATCTAGGTAACATCTGTCATCTGCTACCTTACATAGTTACAAATATTTTTCTTGTGATGAGAAATTTTAAAAATTAATGCCTCTACTCTCTGCAACTTGAAATATGCAATACAATATTAACTATAGTCACCATGCTGTATGTTATATCCCATGACTTATTTATTTTATTACTGGGATGTTTGTACCTCTACACCCATTTCTTCCACCCCTGCCAAGCTGGCAACCACCAATCCATTCTTCGTATCTATGAGCTTGATTTCTTTTGTGTTTGTTTTTTATTTTTTCATTTTTATTTATTTTAGAGTCCACATTTAAGCGAGATCATATAGTTATTTTTCTTCCTCTGACAGACTTATTTCAATTAGCATATACCCTCAAGGTCCATCCATGGGGTCGCAAACATCAAGATTTCATTCTTTCTTATGGTTGAATAATATTCCATTGTGTAGCCTATTGTAAAAAAAAATGCTGCAGTGAACATGGGGCTGCATATATCTTTTCAAGTTGGTGTTTTTGTTTTTTTCAGATAATACCCAGAAGTGAAATTGCTGAATCATGTATGGTAGTTCTATTTTTAATTTTTTGAGGAACCTCTGTACTGTTTTTCCATAGTGGCTGCACCAATTTGCAATCCCACCAGCAATGTGCATGGGTTTCCTTTTCTTCACATCCTTCCCAACACTTGTTATCATTTTGATAATAGCCATTCTAACAGGTACGAGATAATATCTCATTGTAGTTTTGATTTGAATTTCCTTAGTGATTAGTGTTTGTTAGCCATCTGTATGTCTTTGGGAAAATGTCTGTTCAGATTCTCTGCCACTTTTTTAATCGGATAGTTTGGGTTTTTTTGCTCTTGAATTGTATAAGTTCTTTATATATTTTGGATGTTAACCCTATATCAGATACATGATTTATAAATATTTTCTCTGAATCAGTAAGTAGGTTGCCTTTTAATTTTGTTAAAATGACCTAGAATTTATTTTCATGTGATTTGAGGTAAGAACTCAATTTCCTATAGGAAAAGCAATTATCCTATCACTATTTCTTGAAACTCTACTTTTCCTTTCTATCCTCAAAGTCAGTTCTGTCATAAGAACATGATTTGTTTCTTGGCACTTCATGCTGTCCCCCTAATTCATTCGTCTTCATAAATATCTTAGCTGTATTTGGCCTTTGTTATTTTACATAAGATTTAGAATTTGATAATTTAGCTTGTCCTAATTCAAAGCAAAGAAACAAAATCTTGTAAATTTTAAGGGTATTAAATTTGTAGATCAAGTTGAGAATGTTGGTATCTTTAAAATCTTTCAATCCACAAATATCATAAAATTCTCCAATTAATTATGTCTTTTCAGTGTATTTGAACATTTAATCTTCTTCATGGAGATCTTAAAGACTTTTCTTAGATTTATTTCTGTTTTATATTTTGATACTTTTGTATATAATAACTTTAAAATTTTTGTTTTGTAAAAAATGCAATTACTTTTTAAATTTTATGTTCAGCAATTCTTCTTGTGTTTCCTAGATAGAAAATCATATTATCTGAGTATTATGAGTGTTTGGTGTCTTTTCTTATTCTTTTCTAACTTATGCTGTGTTTGATATTCAAATATCTGAATAATTTTTATATTTTGACTAAGCTGCCTGTTTTTGTTTCCCCTGTTGGCTCTAAAAATTAATGCCGTATTTCTCTTGTAGTTCATGAGTTTCATGTTCTTTGGATTTTTTTTTCTCTGAACAATCTTTGAAACCTGGCTTGAAGACAGGCTTTCCCAAACAGTATCTGAACTTACTTCTCAGGTTCCTAGGGTACCATAAACTTGAAATACTTTAAGCAAAAATCTCAACTTGAGTTAGTGTTTTGTTGGTATTTTTGGTCTGTTTCTTTTGTTTTGTTTATAGACCAGTCAGATAAAGATATTCCACTTGAGGAATGGCTTGTGATTATGAATTACCAGGGAAATTGTATTTTGTTTTAAATCTGCATTCAGCACTTAGATTCTTAAAGAAGCAGACTTATTTCTAGTTCTTTTTTGGCTGAGACTATATACCTGCATAACCTGTTAATGTCCCCACTCAGGAGTAAGGTTGTCTTCTTTTAGATTCTCAACTGTGAAAAGGGTGTTTCCTGGGTTATCTCTCTTTTTCCCTATATCTTGGCAACAAAAATTAAAATTCAAGATTGATCTTAGCAAATGCCTTTAGCATGAGTTAGCTCTTTAATATGTTAGCAGCTCAATATTGCCATTTAAAAGACTTTTAAAATATTTTATTAAACATTTTCTTTTTTAATCAGGAGGTCATTTCATGTGTTTACTCTACCAAACTTCAGAAAATGGAGGTGCTTAATCCTTACATGACTGTTTAAATTCTGTATTTAAGAAGTCCAGGAAAAATTTTTTATAAATTTTCAAATATTATTTCTAAAATTAAGATGATTTTGAAGAATTGTAAATAAACACAACTAAATATATACTTATAAGCTTATTAGCTAGGAAGAAAATCATACCTGATTCAAAAATAAATATATTACATCCACTTTATATAAAATTGTCATTTTTACACATGACAACAGAAACGTAGAAGACAAAGTGCCAGAGGTGGTTAAGAAATACAAATGAAAGAATTAGTATACTTGCCATTAGAAAACATTTTCTATCATGACCCGATTCAAAGAGTAGGAACCTAATTGTACTCTACTTTTTCCTTCTCTAGAAAAAATTCAGATTCTAAAGTAGTATTAAAAAATAAAAAAATAAAATTATAAAATACTTCATAGAACATCTCCACGCCTTTCATCTACTTTTATATTTCCCACCATTCCTTTATATTTTTTATTGACTAATAATGAATGTTGAATCAGTATGGACTCTAAACCTTAATCTCATAAAACTTAATAGGAAGTCAGGTTTAAAATATAGTCTTTGGTTCTTGATGATACATATTCTGCCTCCCCCAAGCTTCTGCCTGGCATTTTTGCCCAGTTTACCAATGATGAGACTAAGAATCTATCTGTAGATTGTGTATTATATAGATAATGCTTCAACCCTAAAAACAAAGAGATTTACTGAGGCTTTCTAGTTGATGTCTCTTTCTAGAACCACTTCAGATGTGTGATTGCCACATTATGCTCTAGAATGGTCCAGATATTCCTGCCGTGGGGATATGCCATCTTTAGTATTGATTTTATTTCAAAACTTATACGAAAGATGCATTTCAATATCAGTGCTTCCTTATAGATTTACCATTCCATTTTGTGAACCCCAGTAGATATTTTGGGGAAAGATGTTGATGGAAAATATTGCTTAAACTCAAATATGATCTATGATTTATGAATTTGAGTTCCTTGCAAGAGAACAAAGACCAAAAAAATAGACTGAAGACCAAAACTCAGATTAGAGTTTAGTGAAAAATGTTTATCTTACATATCTTTAAGGGATGGGAAATGGAACTCGAGAAAATGGAAACAGCCCATTTATGAGCTGCTTGATAGTTTTTTCATATCTCAAAGAGGTGACAACAGCAACTTCATTTTTCCAATAAACAGTTTTGGGAAGTCTTAGAGCTTTTTAAGAAATTATTTAAAATAAAGAAGCATACCCAGCGCCCCATATATCAAGCACATTCATGGTGGGGATAGGTAAAATCTTTCTGTGAATATATATTCCAATAAAACCTCAGGTCAAAATACCAAAATAGAAACAATAATAATCCTACCCAAAACACCTTCGCATAAATGCATATTGTAATATATGAAAGTTAAAAGCATCATACTTCACAGGGAACTTTTTGTTGTTGTTAACTGAATTTGATTGAAATTCATGGGGACATAGATTACTAAAACCTAAATTGAATGCATGTGCTTTCCAGAAGCAAACTCATCTGTGAAGCAGATGAAAAATATAGTTGAATGTTACATCTAAATGTGCTATGAGGGAGTGTGGCAGAAATTATGACCCTGCTGGAGATGAAGCCCATTACCTTATATCATGACAGTAGCAAATATATTAAACAATAAATTTGTTATTATTACTGGATTTTAAACCAAAGAAAATCTTTAATGTTGAATAGTAAAACCATGCAGAAGACATCAACCATGCCAGCTCTGGTAATACTTTTCTGATGAAATACCTTGAATTGCATACCAATCATAATGCAAACTGCACCTAAAAGGTTAGTGACTATGGCTCCTCTGAGGAGAACAGTGAAGTATTACCATTGTTTTCCATTTCAAAAGGGGAAATAAATTGAATGTCATGAACCAAATTTCTTTCCAGATTTTAGCAAAATGGGTATGAATTTAATATATCTCAAAAGCAGAGTAATAGTTTCACTTTCACTCTGAAGTGGGAAGTGTTCTGTGTATTCCACATTCTAACAAACTCATCTCCTAGAGGTAAAAACTAATCACGTAGCTCTGGCTACCTTCAAGTAGGTGAATGTCTACCCATCTATACTGATTATGGGTCCATTGTCTTCCTTATAACCTTTAGGAAGGAGGGATTTGGAGATCAAGTACCAAGTCTCAAACTTCTCTTATCATCTATTGCTATATAACAAAATACCTTAAAATTTAGTGGCTTAAGACAGCAATCATTTTATGTATTTGCTCACAGTTCTGAAACTTGGGCAGGGCTCCGTGGGTATAGCTCATCTCTCCTTCACACAGCATCAATTGGGCTGACTTGACTGATGCCAGGCTCCTAGTTGGCCTCACTTGCTAGATGACTAAGTTGATACTATTGGCTGGAAGTTCAACTAAAGTTGTTTCATGAGTCCTTAGAACTCCTCCATGCGGGCTCTCCATGTGACTAGGCTGGGCTTTTCACAGCATTGTGGTCTCAGAGTAGTCGAATTTCAGGCATGACGGCACACTGTCCCCAAAGTGCAAAAGCACATGTTGCCAATGCTTTTTTCTTAAAGCTGAAGCCCAAAGCTTTCAGAACTAGCAGAATCCTGTCACTTCACCCACATTGTATTGTTTTTGTAAGAGGTTCAAGTTCAAGAAGACAGGAGTACACAAGGATGTAAATACAAGGAAACATCATTGCAGATGACCAAGTACCTCAGCACTATTCACACAGATGGTACTAATGGAATAGTTCTTGTACGAATAAATTATAGATCATCTAAAGCATCTGGTTTCAATGTTTTATTACCTTGATTGTTATGTCTTCGCCGGTGGTTAGCAAAAATTTCCCTTTATTTAATTTAAACATTTTTTTTCCAAGTTGAAATTACTATAGTTTATAGCTAACAAATGGTCAACATTGTCTTCTCAAAGCATGTTCCTGTTTAAAGACAAGTGTTAAATTAGGGATTCATTTCCTTTATATCTGAAAAACAAACTCATTTTGATGCTATAGGGAAGTAGGACAGACAGTAAAATGCTTGCAAAGAGAGTTAATGACTTCTCCTTACAAAGTATAATACAGAGTTTCTTTGAATTACACACATGATGCTCTAAGTGCTTTCAGGGAGTTCCTTAAGGAAGAGCCATAGTGCAGGACCAATTTCATCTCCTGGTGTCATGAACATGCTTTGAGTTGTAAATTAGGATTCCTAAATTTAATCCCTAGTTCTGCCCCAATCAAGCAGTGTATCCTAAACCAGCCACTTCGTCTTTGCAGGAGTCTGTTTTCTCATCTGTAAAATGAGAGGGTTGTGCTAAAAATTTCTAATAAAAGAAAAAAATCACCTGCAACACTCCAAAATTCTATTTATAAAACACCAAACCTTTGTAATTACAAAGAGAGTATTGATTTTTTTTCTATTTGTGTAGCCTTTTTTGTTCACAGTATGAGGAGAAGCTACATTTTAGATTGGCAAACCTGTGCATCTTTAAAAAATATTTCACCTCAAATTTGGAATATTTATGGTGAAATGTTATGCTCCTTTAGGCTTGAGATTTATTTCTCCAGAAAGAAAGAAAAAAGGATATTTGTATTTTATAATATACTTCCTTGTAGATTGACTCATAGTTGTTTTGTTAAAACTGTTTCCATTTATTACAAAATTTTCAAATAAATGAATGGAGTTTTTAAATTAGAAAGCAAATTTATAGAATTGTAAATGCCTATTATGGTTTTGCAATATCGGAACATCCCGTGATTCCCTCATTTGTGTGTTTAGCTCACCATAGACCTGGTAAAAGATCCCCAGGCTTTATGTCTTACCAATAATGGGTATTAGATAAAACATAAAAAAAAAAAAAAAGTGAGTAAAATTCTTAACAGACAGTCCAATGGCACACTGGAAATAGCTTTCATCAGCTTGTGCAAACTGATTGTGTCCATTTCTTCCCAATCATTCAATAAAGTCATGTTGATAGGTAAAATTAACCATCCTGGGAATATTTACACCATGGAAATTGGCAAATTCTATAAATTAAGGCTCCTTTCTTCCCTCTCTCTCTATCTCTCTCTGTTTCTTCTCTGTCTCTTCCTTCCTTCCTTCTTCTTCCCTCCCTTCTTTCTTTCTTTCCTTCCTATATTTATTTCTGAAACCCAATTGTTAAACCTTTGTATTCACAGGACCACACATAAAGAGTCAGGTTAAAGGGAGTTAGGTTAATGGATAATCAGAATCAACATTTAAACTCAGACCCGAATGACAATTTGGAGTCAGCCATAAATCTAGAAAAAAGTATTTCTGATACAGTGTTAAGATATGGAAAAGTCATAAGCCAGGAACAATCCTGGCATATTTGAAGAACTGTAAAGAGCTCAGTTGGGATAGAACGTACTTAGCAAGAGGGCAGTTCTACTAGAAGAAGTTGGCAGTGCAGGCAAGAGTCTAAACATGTGGGGATTTATAACGCATGGTAAAGATTTCAAACTTTAAGAATAAATCCAAAAGGAAGGCCTTAAAGAGGTTCAAGCTGAAGCATGACATGATCATTTATGTATAGAGAACAATCTGGATTCTGTGTGTCAAATGAATTGGGGTGGAGGGTGCAGAGGACAAAGTAGAAGAAGGCACACCAATTACAAAAATATTATAGTGACTCAAGTGAGAAATAGGTTATCATAGACCAGGTTTATGGTAGAGGTGTGGCAAAATCTAGAAAGTTTGGGTTATTGTTTGGAGATTGTTTCAATGGAATTTTATGATGAATTTGATCTGTGGGAGAAAGGAAAACCTCAGGCATGTAGCCTAAGGTTTTTTTATTACTACTATTATTATTATTATTATCATTACTATTATTATTATTATTGCATTATGATGTTATTTACTATCATGGCAAAGAGTAGAGGAAGAAGAAGTTAGTGGTGTAGATAGATGGTTCCATTTTAAGTCTTCTATATTTCTGGTAACTATTACATATATAAGGAGAGCTATCAAGTAGGTAGTTGAATATACAAGTATAAGTACTGTGGCTCAAAGGAAGTTCAGACATATTGATATAAGTTTGAGAATTTTCAGTGCATACTCAATATTGAGAGCTCCCCAAAACAAAAACAAACAGAAAACAAACAAACAAAAAACACCTGTGGAATTGCCTAGTATTGAGGAAAGAGAGAGAAGAGGATCCAAAAAAAATTCTTAGAACACTCCAACATTTAAAAGGAAAAGGTGGTAGAGAAACCCCAAAGTAAAGTATGAAGGTGGAACCAGAGAGATCAAAGAAACACTAGGACAGTTTTTCCAGGGGTTTTGTTTGTTTGTTTTTGTCAATGAAAACAAGAAAAGAAAGAGTTTAAATAAGAAAGATATATTCAGTAGCACTTAATCCTGCTGAAAGTTAATGAATGTAAAACCTGAGAACTGGACTGCTGGGTCTGCAGATAAATGGAGTGTCCAGGTAGTAAAAAGAGTTAAGAGAGTGGAGACAGGTTCAGTAGTCAAATCATTCTACTCATTTTTCTATTAAGGGAACAGAGAAATGGGATCTGTGGGCTCAAGGGAAGACTTGCCTTTAAGACCAGAACTGCTGAATCATATTTGTATATTAATGGGAATGAGAAAAGAGAGGAGAATGATAATGATGATAAAAGGGGATGGGTAAATGAAACAGCAAACTCCTAGAAAGAGAAAAGAGGATAGGATTCAGAGAACAAGCAGACCTTTTAACCATCGATGGGCATGGGGATATTCCTCCATGGCTGAAGGAGAGAAGAGTTATCTGTATATCTATATATCTATATCTATATCTATATCTATATCTATATCTATATCTATATCTATATCTATATCTATATCATCTATATCTATGGGGAGAGAGAGAGGGAGAAAGAGAGAGAGAGTGAGAGAGAGAGAGAGAGAAGAGAAGAGAAGAGAAGAGAAGAGAAGAGAAGAGAATCGAGAGAATCGAGAGAATCGAGGAGTTAGTGTTAATTACATCTCTTTTCTAAATTAAATATAAAATTAGATTATGAATGGGAAAGGGGGCTGGAGAGACTGGGGAGAAAAGAGAAAGTATTAAATATTAGTGAGGATAGAAAACCAATAGATCTATGATGAGATTGCTGGAGTGTGTTGAGTGCCCTTTTGAGACTGGAGGCTGTGAATTAGAGATTCCAGTCATGTAGGTTGGTGACTTCCTCTAACAGCAATCAGCAGCTCTTAAGGTGGAAAATTATCCTCCACGGAGATTCAGCCCACCCAGGGCTAGACAGTGATAGAGGTGTGGCCATTGGGAGTCTGAGCTCAGCTATTTGGCATTAAATTGGTGGAGGGTTTTTCTAGGTTTATTTCAAAATATGTTTTATGAAATTAACAGTTGGTGGATCCCCTGACTTCAGCTAGCTGGAACCATTAAGCAAGGAGAAGTCAGGGAAATGAGTCCATAAGGTCAGATGCCAAAAGAGTAGCTGTAAGTAGATCAACAATTGGAAAAATAACTTTGGGCCAGAGTTGAAATAAAAGCAACTATCTGAAACGTAATTGCCAAGACTGAGATGTGATAGATTACAGGCCTGCAGACCATTTCAACAACATGGCTTCCAAAGGAATCCCATACTGTACCTGTGCATCCCTCCAGTGTTCAGCTGGGAATTTGTGTCTAAAGGTTTGCCTATCCTTTCAACTTTGTGAGACTTCTTAAAAATGATGTGTAACTCCACAGAAGTTCCTGTTATTTGGAAAGTAATATGTGCTTTATGCACGATACTTTGGATTATATATAAAAAGGCAAGTATTTTTGCTATATCATAAATAAAATTTTTTCCCTTAAATTTTGTTATATTTCTCATTTAACGACATATTCTAATATATTCTTATTATATATATATTATATATTATTTTTTTCTCTATTTCATCAAGTGGTTACAGATGTATAGATTACATGGAATTTATTGTATGGTATTGGATAGGAATATTCCTCCACATATAATTCATTCCCAAGAAATTTTATTTAAATGCCCATATTTAAAGTATAGTTTTTGGATATTCTTTTCATTTTATTTTTCAATCCTTCTATGAGCTCTAAAGTATTCAAATTGTTGTTTTATGTGGTGTGTGTGTGTGTGTGTGTGTGTGTGTGTGTGTGTGTGGTTTTCCCTGTCAGGTCAAGTTATCACAGCTCTGTATTTTGAAGTACTCATATTTTATTTTATATAAACTACAAAATCATCTAGTCTAGTTATTTTAAAAAATTAGATAGTGATAGGAATTACATAAAATTTATAGATTAGTCTGAGGCTTTACTCCAGAAACATGGCACATGTCCGTAATTATTTAGATATTATTTTATTCTTCAGTAAATTGTGGTTTTTTAGCATAGCCCCTTCAGTCTTTGAAGATTTTCTTGTTTTCTAGAACAACAAGGTATTCCAGCTCAGTCTTCTATTTCCCTGCCAGTAGCCCCAGACCAATAATGAGGCATTTCACTAACAGCACTGGTTCGTTTCAGTGGGATTGATATTTAGAACCCACACTGGGCACTAGGTTCCCAATGGTGGTAGAAGGTAGGAAAGCTAAGGCAGAAACTGACCTAGTCCACAGTAAATGACCTAGGCCACATGATTCTTGATTAAGCCCACTTTCTTTATAAGACTAAATTTGTGCATATTAATTTAATCCTTTTAAAACTTATCTTTGCTACTGTTTTTAAAAAGTTGTTCAATTTTGCTTTGGTTCTTTTTTCAATTTCCATGTTTCCCTGAAAATAAGACCTAGCTGGACAATCAGCTCTAATGTGTCTTTTGGAGTAAAAATGAACATAAGACCCGGTCTATTAGATTAGATTAGATTAGATTAGATTAGATTAGATTAGATTAGATTAGATTACTATACTATATTAAATACCAGGTCTTATAGTAAAATAAGACCCGGTCTTATATTAATTTTTGCTTCAAAAGACACATCAGAGCTGATTGTCCGGCTAGGTCTTATTTTCGGGGAAACAAGGTATGATTTGAGTTTATGAAACTCATGCTTTGAGGGAAATGAAGGGGGTTATTTCTCTCAACTGTACTCTACAATCAGAATCTTTACAGATGGTGCTTTGATTTGACTATGGCCACATACCTTAGTTACAGAAAGACAATTTCTCCAGCTCCTCCCCAAATCCCCTACTCTGCCTTTTCTGGACAACATTTTATATACCCACCCCTTCTTTGTCTCATACAGAAAATAAAACTTCTTGATTTTATCTGTGACTGTAATTGATACTTGACTTCTGAGTAAACTAGGATTACTGCTATGATTCCCATGGTTGTTTAATTTGCTTTAGTGTTTCATTCAACCAAGACATAGATTTTTCCATTGAATGGTTTATACCACTTTATCTACAAAATTCTAAAACTTTCTGTGTGGAGAAGACTATACTTGGAATGAGTCATGCTGAGTTTTCCTATCTTTGATGAAAAGCACACTGTACCTGAAAAGTTTGTTCTACTGAGCACTTTTCATCCATAATTGAATTGTGCCTTCAGTTTCTGATTATTCTAGTCAATCAGATATGTTTAGGAGTCTTGTTACACCAGATTTATGAATGCGAATGTTAGTCCAAGACAATTTGTGGCAATATGGAAATCTCCTCATTGATTCTTACCTACTATATTCTCCCCATTATACACAGTAGGCTTGTTTTCATTCTCACAGAATCCATTGCAAATTTTAAGCCAAATGCAGTGAAATATTTCCAGGTTGGCTGGAAATAAATATCTTAAAATGTGGAAGAAATTTATATTTTTTTCTCAAAATGATTAGAAAAGAAAAAAGAATTTCAGACACATGTAATTTTAAAAATAGACTAATGCATTGTTTAAGACATCCTTTGTGATGAGGCATTTGCTACCAAACAGTAAATAAAGACATGAAAAGCAAGCACCAAAAAGGCAATATGATACAATATAAGAGCAGCACACTGATATATTGATGTTTTCTTTCTTTCAAGTGAATTTCATTTTCAGTTGATATCTCAGAAACTTGAGTTTATTTACTAGGAAAGTTGAAATTCAGTTATTCTACTGCAATTTTGGGGTATTTATCACTAATTTCTTCTATGGCATGCTGACCAGAGAGCTTATGAAATAAAACAAATTTAAAATGATTCTTTATATCAGTCAATATTGAAAATAAAATATTAAATATTGCAATTGATTGGTTAATGACATATGTGGATAGGAGATATGCATTTCATCTATTAATACATTAAGGCCCTTGATTAGTCAATATAACTATTTCACAACATTTTAAGAAATCTTAAAGTTAAGTATTTAAAAAAACAGCAACCCGTTTTAGTCCTTTGATACAGTGACACTCTAAAGTAATGTCTTAATTTCTAATGAGCAGCCCAGAATTTAAAATTTTAAGAAAGTTTTACATCTTCCAAGTTATACTCAATGATTGGAAAATAATATAGTTATTATAATAATACGACTATTGCTTCAATTCTCTCTTGAAATTATTATTACTTTATATTTGTACCTTGCTTTGGGCCAAGACTATAAATGTGTTTGTTTGATTTTTTTAATGACTCAATATGTGGCTCATAGGTTGAATTTGGTTTGATTTTAAGACATATACCAGAAATTACTTTCTTGGTTAAGACTCTGATGTAAACTTTATTATTATTTTTTTATTTGCCTTTCTCATAAAACTGGAATTAGAATGTGCACTACATGACCTTGTAGCCGATGAAACTGTGTGCCTTTCTGTAAGATTCATTGTGAAGTCAAAGGGTGAGGAAGACCCAGTCTAAATATTTTTCTTATTAGGAAATAAAAATGATCATCCTGATCATTTATATATTTTATTTACCATTATTTTAATATTATGTTCTTTGAAGATGAGTTAACCCTTCAATGCCCAAGTGTCAAATGAATAAGAATAACTTGACAGAAGTAGCATCATGTTTCATAGATGTCATTGTTAGATGACAATAAAATCAGTTTGCAATTTTGTAGGTATTGACATACATTGAATTCTCTTTTATGTCTTTATTGATGGATACTTGTGCATTATTCTTAACTGAGTTGTTACTATAGTTTGAACCAAAAGTGAATAAGCTTAGCTTATAATAAATTTCATTTGACTCAATAGATAGTTTATATATTCATCAACTATAAGGTCAGAGTTTAGAAGGCTTGCCAGCACATGTCAGCCAACTGAATGTTGCAGTAAGAAAAATGGATTATCTTAATAAAAGAGAATTACACCCAAATCAAAGGAAAAGCTGTGATTATGGTCTGAATCTAGAAATAAAATCAGGCTGGATTCTAATTCTAATTGCCTAATCCTAATAGCCTAATTTCAAATTATGTCTTTTACATATATCATCAAGTGAGTGGGAATATTATTAGTTTGGCCAAATGTTATCATCATTAGTTATTATCTACAATATGATTTTCATAACAGATTAAATGATTTCTTATTATAAATGAATCATATAAAACTGTTCAAATGTTTAAATCAGATATTTCAAAACAATAAAAATATTGGACTGATATGATTATTGGTGTGGTTTGTTTTCTGAAACATGTATTAAAATTTCCATCATATTTCAGATTTAAAGAAAAGGAAACAAAAAGAAGAAGTAAATAAGACCGAGAGGTCTTATTTTTGGGGAAACACTGTTGGTTATTTATTTTAACCAAAGGTTTTCCCAAAATCTCTAGAAGACTGTATTTTTGTCATTGTTCTGGAACAGTTACATATTAAACATGTCTTAATATATCAATGCTAGTTAATATTTCTTGAGAGCTAATGATTTGAAAGTAGAATCTTTCAAATATTTTAGTCAAAGATATTTCCTTTTAGACGCAGGAGGATTTTAATACCTTTGTCAATAAAAGCACATACTTATCCCTTACTTTTGATGTACTTACACACTACATATATTGGAGTTCCTTTTGATGTTCTTAAATTCTTGTTTTGTCTAATTTCTAATATGTAACTGACTTACCACATTTTTAAGATTTCCTGTACATTCACTTCTCACATCTTTTCAATATTATGTTATGATTGCTTTTACTTTGAGGTAAATTTTTCCTCAGAATATTTTAATATTGACAAAACTTTAAAAATGTCGTTAGAAAGTGTCGTTCAAGGATGTAACAACATTTTCTCTTTGAACTTAATGTTTGAGAAATGCTAACAGAAAAGAAAAGAAGGAAGCTGGAAAAGCATTTACTGAAACCATATTTTAGGATTGCAAGTAGGTTGGAATACCCAACTTCATACCAAAAATGATGGTAAGGAAGTTTTTCATAGTAATCCATTTCATGACCAAACCAGTAAAGCTTAAGAAAAGAACGAAGAAGAGAGGGAAATAAGGAAATACTGAGCAAGCATAAATGTTCCCCGTGCTTTAATTATACCATACACTTGGAATTAAACACGCTTTTGTGTCCCCACCTCCCAAAAAATATAAACCAGGGTAAAAACATAGACGTAAAAAAGGAAAATACAAAGAACAATATATTACTTAATTTGTGAAGGGAAACTAATTTGTCCCATATGATGAATACATACCAGCAGTTTTGCTAAGCTTTCAAAGATTTTTTAAAATTAAAATAAAAACCAAACTGACTCCTTAATTTTTATACTTTTTTACGTCCTCAAATATGTACGGTAAGAAAAATATAGCAAGTCTTCAGGTAATGTTTGGCTGATAAATTTCCAATTTTAGTAATGCTATCTGTATTAATTAGTTCAGTGTTTTAAATATTTTCAGGCATAGCATATCAAGAAAAAATAATCATCAGAACTATAAAATTTGTGAGACAGAAATCTTAAAATATCTTAATCTAGCCTTTGTTGTTCCTGAGACCATGCTCCTAGATGGTTCAGTATCTCCAGAATAGAGAGAAGTGAGAAGTGATTTCCTTTTCCAAGTAAGAAATATAGAGAGAAATATTGAGATGAGATTCAGTTTCTGACGTGAAAAACTGAATAATGCAGCAGGACAAAAAAATAACTCAGGCTATTTTCTTGAAGATCGAACTATCATGATCCTGATGGACATGTTTAAATAGAAGACATGAGTAACATGATAACAAGCACATGATATAAAAAGAGAGATATCAAAGATAGTGAGAGAATAAACAAAAATAAATGTGAAAAATTATAATCCATGAAAACTTTTATTTTAAAAAATATTTTAAAATAAATACTGAAAGAGAAACCATGTACATTGGAATAGACCCAAAATAACCAAGATAGTAACATGCTATAATAAATCTATTGTATTTCAATAAAAATAAAATTTGTGACTTGGACAAAAAGACCAAGTCACATATAATGATAAGAAAATCGGACTTTCAGCTACACATTATGCCAAAAGCTAAAAAAGCAACATATTTAAGAAATTTAAAAGAAGAAAAAAAGTTAGTCAAGAATGTTATATTCAACCAAAATTAGCCTTAAGAATACAGATTGTAGACTACCAGTTAAGAATAAGCAAGCACTGACAGAAAATATTTCTGTGAGTCCTTCCTGAGGAACTTACTAGAGAACATGACTCAAAGAACCAACATGCCTAGTGATAATGACTAGGATTAAGCAAAAACTTATATTGGCCTAACAATCTGAGATGAAATGATGTAAGGGCGGCAGTGTAGAATGTAAGAGCTATACGCCCTGTAATGTAGATACAGTGTGGCAAAATACGCTTGCTGATTGCTGGGTAGATATTAACAGAAGGTGTTTTGGAAGAAGGAACAAAGGACAGAAATTAGATTTCTTTATATATATAGCATGTTTTGTAGATTTTATTTTGAGTATATATAAGTATTTTATATAATTATAAAAATAAACTGAATTTAAAAAATTATAAAAACCAAAAGCAAATTTAAAACAAGTGAACCTAAATACTTGGACAACCACAGAGAGGGTTAGTGTTATAAATGAGTTTAAAACACAGCAATCTGTCTGTGTATTCTTGGTGGGTTGTTTTCTAAGAATGAAGAAAAAATGGCTATAAGATCTTAAATTGATTTCTGTAACCATGTTGTTGGGGATAATGTTGGTATTGATATTCTGAAATTATTTTGGGTGTGGTGTAAGGTAAATTAAGTGAGTCATTATGGAGGTATAATTGCAAATCAAGATTTTAGAACAAAATAAAAGCAATCAATGAATGCACGTAAAAAATTATATAGTTCTGATTTTTATTTAGAAGTAATAGAATGAAAAAATTTTGAAAAATTTGAAATTTAGAAAAAAATAGAATGGAAAAATTTCTCACTTCACCCATTGAAATAGCCTGGAAATAGTGATCGTAACTAATGAGCTCTCCTAAACCCCAGATTTTGTTATCTAAATGATGCTTTCCAGTAACAGGAACCAGGATTTTTAGAGAAATGATGGATTCCAGATTTGGAACAGGAAGTATCAAGATAAGACTGAACCTCTTGTCCTCAAAAAGCAAGAAAGCAAACCATGAAAGTCTTCTAGAAATATGTCTAAAGATCAGGAGCCAACTTGAATGAGATTCCAATCACTCAAAATTTAAAAAAGAAGAAAATAAAAGAAGAATTGAGCATCCTTAAGGAAAATAAATTGAAAGTGTTGAAATATATCAAATATGATTAAATTGATAAATTAATGATGCTAAATCAAAGTAAGAAACTCATTGGTCACTTTCAGAAGACACTTGAATAAGTATGTTGAAAACAAGTGAATAGAGAAAAAGTCAGGCAATTTTATGCCTTTCCTCTACAAACTGCATCCCTGGTTTTTTTAAAAAAGTTTCTCATTATAGATGTGTTCTAGTTAGTCAATGAAGAAGGAATATTAGAATGAGAATATCATAATTCTGCAACACTTAATTTATTAATGCATATAGGATGTGATAATCAGTGCTTGCTAACATAACTAAAAGTTAGAAAAGCAGACTATCTGCCTCCTTATGGAACTCCACAATGCTACATGATCCAAACAAAATTCAGATCAAGACTCTAGCTCTCACAGCAAACTCATTTAAAAAATACAAGGTAAAAGGAAAACGCTAAGTGACAATTGGGGATGCAATCAGCAAACCCCAGACTCTGAGAAACTATACATGAGAAATTAACTGGTTTTATCAACAACAATGATGACAAGAACAACAAAAAGCAAAAAAATAAATGTAAGGAATGAAAAGGACCTTAGAAACATATCACCCAATTATAATTATGTAACTTATTTGGATCCCAATTCAAACAACCAAATTGTAAAACAGATGTGTTAGACAATTATGAAACTGTGTCGCTGATGAATATTTGATAATATTAAGGATTATTACTAATTTCAAAATGTGACAGTAATATTATGATTGCTTTTTAAGGGTCATTAATAGTTATGGCTACATTCTGAAATATTTATAGATGATATTGTACAGGCATACCTCAGCAATGTTGCTAATTCAGTTCTGGACCACTGCAATAAAGCGAGTATTGCAATAAAACAAGTCACAGAAATTTTTTGGTTTCCCAATGCATATAAAAGTTATGTTTACACTATACTATAGTCTGTTATCTATGCAATAGCATTATGCCCCCAGAAAACAACGTGTATATTTTAATTTTAAAAAATAGACTTTATTGTTAAAAAAAATGCTAACCATCAGCTGAGCCTTCAGTTAGTCATAACCTTTTTTACTGCTGGAGGGTCTTGCCTTGATGTTGATGGCTGCTGACTGATCGGGGTGGTGGTTGCTAGAGATTCAAGTTGTTCTGGCTGTTTCTTAGAATAAGAAAACAATGAAGTTTGCTGCATTAATGAACTCTTCCTTTCACAAAGGACTTCTCTGTAGCATGCGGTACTGTTTGATAGCATGTTACCCACAATTGAACTTCTTTCAAAATTGGAGTCCATCTCTCAAACCCTGCCACTGCTTTATCAACAAAGTTTACGTGATATTCTAAATTCTTTGTTGTCACTTCAACAATCTTCACAACTTTTTTACTGGGAGTAGACTACATCTTAAGAAACCACTTTTTTTTTTTCTCATCCACAAGAAACAACTCTTCATCTGTTAAAGTATTATCATGAGATAACAGCAATTCAGTCATATGTTCAAGGCTCCATTTCTAATTCTAGTTCCCTTGCCATTTCCACCTCATCTGCTGTTACTTCCTCCACTGAAGACTTGAACCCCTCAAAATTGTCCAGGAGGGTGGGGATCAACTTCAAAACCCCTGCTAATGTTGATTCTTACCATAATTCATGAATGTTCTTAATGGCATCTAGAATGGTGAATCCTTTCCAGAAGGTTTTCAATTTACTCTGCCCAGATCCATCAGAGGAATCACTACCTATATCAGTTATAGAATTACAAAATATATTGCTTAAATAACAAGACTTGAAAGTTAAAATCGTTCCTTGGTCCATGGACTGCAGAATGGATGTTGTGTTAGCAGGGATGAAAACAACATTAATTTTGTCCATCTCCATCAGAACTCTTGGGTGACCAGGTGCATTGTCAGTGAGCAGCAATATTTTGAAAGGAACCTTTTTATCTGAGCAGCAGGTCTCAACAGTGGGCTTACAATATTTAGTAAACCATGTTGTAAACAGCTGTGCTATCATCCAGGCTTTGTTGTTCCATTTATAGAGCACAGGCAGAGTGGATTGAGTATAAATCTTAAGGGCCCTACAATTTTCAGAATGGTATGTGAGCACTGGTTTCAACTTAAAAGTCACCAGATGCATTAGCCCCTAAGAAGGGAGTCAGCCTGTCCTTTGAAGCTTTGAAGCCAGACATTGACTTCTCCTCTGTAACTATGACAGTCCTAGATGTCATCTTCTTCCAATATAAGGCTGTTTCATCTACAGTTGAAAATCTGTTGCCTAGTGTAGCCTCCTTCATTAATTAACTTACCAACATCTTCTGAGCAACCTGCGGCAACTTCTGCATCAGCCCTGCTACTTCACCTTGCAGTTTTATGTTATAGAGACGGCTTCTTTCCTTAAAATTTATGAATCAAGCTCTGCTAGCTGTAAAGTTTTCTTCTGCCACTTCCTCATCTCTCAGCCTCATAGAATTGAAGAGAGTCAGGGCCTTGCTCTGGCTCAGGCTTTGGCTTAAGAGAATGTTGTGGCTGATTTGACCTTCTATCCAGACCACTAAAACTTTCTCCATATCAGCAATAAGACTGTTTTATTTTCTTATTGTTCATATGTTCACTGGAGTAGCACTTTTAATTTCTTTCAAGAACTTTTCCTTTGCATTCACAACTTGACTAATTATTTCATACAAAAGACCTAACTTGCTGCTAACATGCCTTGCTCACTAAACTTAATCATTCCGAACTATTGATATAAAGTGACATGTGTCAGTCTTCCTTTCACTACAACACATAGTGACCATTGTAGGGTTAACAGTTGGCCTAATTTTGATATTGTTATGTCTCATGGAATAGAGAATTCCAGAGACAGAGAGAGATAGGGGAACAGCCAGTTGGTGGACTAGTCAGAATACACAACATTTACTAGGTTCACCATCTTACATGGGCATGGTTCATGGAGCCCCAAAATGATTTCAATAGTAACATCAAAAATCACTGATCAAGTGACGGCATCAAAATGGCAGCATGAAGTGAGCCTCTGGAAATCTCCCCTGGAATTTACAACAAATTGAAAAACTATAACTCCACAAAGGACTCCCTGCACAGCAGACAGGCAAGATGAAGAGTCTCACTACTGAATTCACCTAAAGGTAGGCGAGTCGCGCGAGCAGCGGAGGAGGGAAAGGGAGAAGTGTGGAGACAGAGCCGCGTGGGTGCAGGACGCAGACCTAGCTCAGTGCTCCAAGCTCTCTGCATCCCAGAACTACTGCAGCTGCGGGAGAGGGAAGAACTCGGACTGCTAGGGTTCCATTTATGGCCCACAGGGCTGAGGGGACAGCATATAACACGGCTGAACCCAACACTCATGGCAGGGACCTCGGAGCAAAGACTGAGGGAAGACAGCTGAAAATGGTGGTTAAAGCTCTCACTGCCACAGAAAATGGAAACCTTAGGCACTGAGACTAGCTGACCCCTCCCTACCCTCCCAGAGCTCACTCCGCCACCACCTGCCCAGTGCTACAAGCAGAACAGTAGCAGTGTCAGATCAAAAGAACAGAATATTTGCAGTTCTAAGAACTGTGGTCCGCAGACACATATTCGCAGCCCAACTAGTTCTGGAAAAGGGGAGGGAGCTGTGGAAGCAGGACTGGCTCTGGTGGTGGTCGCTGCAATTGCTCTGGGCCACCTCTCACAACTCACCCTGCCTCTGACCCCACCTATCTGGGCAGATCCCTGCAGGAGTAAACAGAACTGCTGAAACACACGGGCTCTGAATCTGGTGCAGGAAGAGCTTTGGAACTTCAAAAGCAATCTGCATCCCCACAGGGACGTGGCGCCCTATGACCCAGGTGAACTGTTAACAGAGGAGAAGCCCGCCTTCCAGGGAATCCCCCAATTGTGTGAGAAGCTGTAATAGTGCAGAGAAACATAACACTACAGTGTGAGAGAGAAAAAAAAGGCTGCAGTCGGAGAGAAAGTAAAACATTCTACCAACATGTACTGGAAAACAAAAGAAAGACCTCTTCCTATCAACCTGTTGCAGAACCCACTCCTGTAGATGTCTAGGAAGAGAAATAATAAATCATTAGTTGCCATGAATAACCAAGGCAACAAGACAGCTCAGAAAGAAAGTGAAAAGTCTCCAGAAAATGAAGTTAAAGATATGGAAATATGTGACTTAAATGACAGAGAATTCAAGATTGCATGAAAAAACTCAACGAAATGCAAGAAAACACAGAAAGGCAGTTTAATGAACTCAGAAACACAATCAAAGAACAACATGAACATTTTACCAAAGAGGTTGAAATTTTAAAAAAGAACCAAATAGAATTTCTGAAGTTTAAGAACTCAATAGAAGAAATTAAGAATGAAACAGTCAGCTTAGGTAGTAGAGTTGACCAGATGGAGGAAAGAATCAGTGACATCGAAGATAAAAACCTGGAAATGGCATGGATGGAAGAAGAAAGAGACTTGAGACTTAAAAGAAACGAAAGAACTCTATAAGAACTTTCTGACTCCATCAGAAAGAGCAATATAAGAATAATGGGCATACCAGAAGGAGAAGAAAGAGAGAAGGGAACAGAGAGTATATTCAAACAAATAGTCGATGACAACTTCCCAAACTTGTGGAAAGAACTGGATCCTCGAATCCAAGAAGTGAATAGAACACCTAATTACCTCAACCCCAACAGGCATTCCCCAAGGCACATTGTATTGAACCTGTCAAAAATCAACGGCAAAGAAAGAATCCTCAAGGCAACCAGGGAAAAGAAGATGGTAACCTACAAAGGAAAGCCCATTGGATTATCATCAGATTCCTCAGCAGAAACTCTACAAGCCAAGAGGGAGTGGCATCAAATATTCAAACTATTGAAAGAGAGAAATTATGAGCCAAGGATAATATACCCAGCAAAGATATTGTTTAGATATGAAGGAGGAATAAAATCCTTTCAAGACATACACAAGCTGAGGTAATTTTCTAATACATAGCCTGCACTACAAGAAATACTAAAGGAGGCTATGCAACCACCATCAACAGGGACAATTTGTGGCAACCAAAACATAAAAAAGGGGAGAGTAAAGGCCTGAACCAGAATATGGGAATGAAGAAAGTAGGCATGCTGAAGAAAATGGAATACTCTAAATAATCAAACTTTCTTTTACATAAATTTAGGGTAAACACTCAAAAAAAAAAATCCAGAACTGAAATATATACTGTAATAAAAGAAGAAACAGAGGGAAATATCATGGAATACCACTACACAGAAATAATGGACAACAACAAAAAGGCAAAGAAACGATGGAGACACAGTCTTACCAGAAAACTAAAGATAGAATGATAGGAAATCCTCACATATCAATAATCACCCTAAATGTAAATGGACTGAACTCACCAATAAAAAGGCACAGAGTAGCAGATTGGATCAAAAAACTAAACCCAACCATATGCTGTCTCCAAGAGACACATCTCAGCTACAAGGACAAGCATAGACTCAAAGTGAAAGGGTGGAAATTGACACTCCAAGCAAATGGTATCCAGAGAAAATCAGGTGTAGCCATACTGATATCAGATGAAACAGACTTCAGGGTGAAAAGGTAACAAGAGACAAAGATGGACATTTCATAATGGTAAAGGGGACTATACAACAAGAAGACATAACAGTCATCAATATTTATGCCCCCAATCAGGGAGCACCAAAATATACCAAGCAACTACTAACAGAACTAAAGGGAGAAATTGACCAAAATGCAATTATACTAGGGGACCTAAATACATCATTCACAGCTATGGATAGATCATCCAAACAGAAAATAAATAATGAAATAGCAGCCCTAAATGACACATTAGATGAAATGGACATAATTGATATTTATAGAGCACTTCATCCTAAAACATGAAGAGTATACATTTTTCTAGTGTACATGGAACATTCTCAAGGATAGACCATATATTGGGACATACAACTAACCTCAGCAAATTTAAGAAAATTGAAATCATACCAAACATATTCTCTGATCACAAGGCTTTGAAATTGGATATCAACCGCAAAAAGAAAGCAGGAAAAAACCACAAATACATGGAGGTTAAACAACATACTTTAAAGAACGACCGGGTCAAAGAAAAAATTAGAGGAGAGATCAAAAGATACACAGAAACAAATGAGAATGAAAATACATCCTGCCAATATTTTGGGGATGCAGCGAAAGCAGTTTTAAGAGGGAAATTTACATCATTACAGGCCTATCTCAAGAAACAAGAAAAATACCAAATAAATAACCTCACATTACACCTTAAAGAACTAGAAAATGAAAAACAAATGAAACCCAAGGTCAGCAGAAGAAAGGAAATAATAAAAATCAGAGCAGAACTAAACGAAATAGAGAACAAAAAGACAATAGAACAAATTAATATGTAAAAGAGCTGGTTCTTTGAAAAGATTAATAAAATTGACATACCCTTCGCTAGGCTCACTAAGATAAAAAGAGAGAAGACACTAATAAACAAAATCAGAAATGAAAAAGGGGAAGTTATCATGGATGCCACAGAAATACAAAGGATCATCCAAGAATACAATGAAGGACTATATTCAACCAAATTCAATAACCTAGAAGAAATGTGCAAGTTCTTAGAAACATGTAGCCTTCCTAGACTGAACCATGAAGAACGGAAAATCTAAACATACCGATCACCAGTAACGAAATTGAATCAGTCATCAAAAACCTTCCCAAAAGCAGAAGTCCGGGACCAGGTGGCTTCACTAGTGAATTCTATCAAACCTTCAAAGAGGATCTAATACCAATCCTGCTCAAACTCTTCCAAAAAAATTGAAGAAGAGACAGTACTCCTTAACTCATTTGATGAAGCCAACATTACCTGATACCAAAACCTGGTAAGGACAATACAAAAAAAGAGAACTATAGACCAATATCTCTGAAGAATACAGATGCAAAAATCCTGAACAAAATTCTAGCAAATCGAATGCAACGATGCATTAAAAAGATTATTCATCACGACCAAGTGGGGTTCATCCCCGGGGCACAAGGATGGTTCAACATATGCAAATCCATCAATGTGATACATCACACAAACAAAATAAAGGACAAAAACCATATGATTATATCAATTGAAGCAGAAAAAGCGTTTGATGAGATACAACATCCATTTATAACTAAAACACTTACTAAAATAGGTATAGAAGGAAAATACCTTAACATAATAAAGGCCATATATGACAAGCCCTCATCTAATCTCACAATTAATGGTGAAAAACTGAAGCTCTTTGCTCTACATTCAGGAACACAACAGGGCTGTCCCCTATCACCTCTGCTTTTCAATATAGTGTTGGAAGTCATTGCCAGAGCAATCAGGCAAGAGAAAGAAATAAAAGGCATCCACATTGGGAATGAAGAAGTTAAATTGTCACACTTTGCAGATGACATGATGCTATGTATAGAAAAACCTATAGACTCCACCAAAAAGTTATTAGAAACAATCAATGAATACAGTAAAGATGCCGGCTACAATATCAATGTACAAAAGTCCATGGCATTCCTATATACTAACAATTAAATCTCAGAAAAAGAAATTAAAAAAAAAAAAAAAAAAAAAATTCCTTTTGCAATTGCAGCAAAAAGAGTAAAATACATGGGAATAAAGCTAACCAAGGATGTGAAAGACCTATATACTGAAAACTAGAATACATTTTTAAAAGAAATTGAAGAAGACACAAAGAAATGGAAAGACATTCCGTGCTCATGGATTGGAAGAATCAACATAGTTAAAATGGCCATATTACCCAAAGCAATATACAGATTTAATGCAATCCCCATCAAAATCCCAATGGCATTTTTAAAAGAAATAGAACAAAAAATCATCAGATTTGTTTGGAACCACAAAAGACCCCGAATAGCCAAAGCAATCTTAAGAAAAAAGAACAATGCTGGAGGTATCACACTCCCTGACTTTAGCTTGTACTACAGGGCTACAATAATCAAAACAGCATGGTATTGGCAGTAAAACAGACACATAGACCAATGGAATAGAATTGAGAACCCAGAAATAAAACCACATAAATATGGACAGATAATTTTTGACAAAGAATCAAAAAACATACAATGGAGAAAAGACAGCCTCTTAAATAAATGCTGCTGGGAGAATTGGATAGCCACGTGCAGAAGAATGACAGTGGACTGCTATCTGTCACCATGTACCAAAATTAATTCAAAATGGATCAAAGGCTTACGCATAAGACCTGAAACAATAAACTGCATAGAAGAAAACATAGGTACTAAACTTATGGACCTTGGGTTCAAAGAGCATTTTATGAATTTGACTCCAATGGCAAGGGAAGTAAAAGCTAAAATAAATGAATGGGACTATATCAAACGTAAAAGCTTCTGCACAGCAAAAGAAAACATCAAGAAAATAACGAGGCAACCAACTGAATGGGAGAAGATTTTTGCAAACAGTGCCTCCGATAAGGGGCTAATATCCAAAATAATCAAGGAACTCATGCAACTCAACAACAAAAGAAACAAACAACCCAATTGAAAAATGAGCGGAGGACCTGAAGAGACATTTCTCCAAAGAGGACATACAAATGGGAAATAGACATATGAAAAAATGCTCAACATCACTAATCATCAGATAAATGCAAATAAAAACCACAATGAGATATCACCTCACCCCAGTCAGAATGGCTATCATCAACAAGACAAATAGTAACAAGTGTTGGAGAAGCTGTGGAAAAAAAGGAACCCTCATACACTGTTGGTGGGAATGCAGACTGGTGCAGCCACTGTGGAAGGCTGTGTGGAGGTTTCTCAAAAAATTACAAATAGAATTACCGTATGACCCAGCAATCCTTCTCCTGGGTATCCACCCAAAAAATCTGAAAACATTTATCCATAAAGACACGTGTGCTCCAATGTTCATTGCAGCTTTATTTACAGTGGCCAAGACATGGAATCAACCAAAATGTCCTTCAGTAGATGAATGGATACAGAAGTTGTGGTATATATACACAATGGAATACTATTTGGAGGTAAGAAAAGATGATATAGGACTATGTGTGACAACATGAATGGATCTTCAGATTATAATGCTAAGCGAAATAAGTCAGACAGAAAAAGCAGAGAACCATATGATTTCACTGATATGCGGTATATAAACCAAAAACAACAAAAGAATAAGACAAACAAATGAGAAACACAAACTCATAAACACAGACAATAATTTAGTGGTTACCAGAGGGTAAGGGGCAGGAGGGTGGTAGATGAGGGTAAAAGGGATCATATATATAGTGATGGAAGGAGAACTGACTCTGGGTGGTGAACACACAATGGGATTTATAGATGATGTAATACAGAATTGTACACCTGAAATCTATGTAACTTTACTAACAATTGTCACCCCAATAAACTTTAATTTAAAAAAAATCACTGATCACAGATCACCATGAGAAATATAATAATAATGAAAAAGTTTGAACTATTGCAAGAATTACCAAAATGTGACACAGAAACACGAAGTGAGCAAATGTCATTGGGAAAATGGCACTGATAGACTTGCTCCAGGTGTGATTTACACAAATCTTCAGTTTGTAAAAAAAAAAAAAAAAAAAATGCAGTATCGACAAAGCACAATAAAACAAAGTGCAATAAAATGAGGTCTGCCTGTATAGTGTCTGGGCTGGCTTCGAAATAATTAAAGATAGTGATGAAATAAGACTACCCATTAATTATAACTATTGAATTATTGAAGAATGGTGATGAGGAACTTCATTATACCATTCTCTATACTTTTGTAGATTTTTTAAATGTTCTGCAATGATAAGTGTGAAATTTAACAATGGCTTATATTTTGAGGTGGTGGTAGGAACAGAAAAAAGTGGAAACCATGAGTGGAAGTTGGAAGTTTTAATAGACAGTAGTCTATTCAGTGGTCATTTGGAGCGAGATAGAGAAGGGTGTATGGAGTGAGAGGAGGTGACTTCTGGATGATCTGGACATGTGCCTCAGCAGCTTGGGCATTAGTCTCACCATCAAACGCAGTGCATTTATTCACCATATAGGTTTTGCTTGGAAGTTGAGATGAGAGGATAATGGGATAAGTGAGTTAAGGAAACTAACGAAATTAGTTGAAGTGATGGATCATGACCGAAACTTAGAGAAAGTAAAGCCATGATGGGTCTGAGATGCAGGACAAAAGGAACGAGTGCTCTGGGCTTTTTTATTGCCACTGACAGGCTGTTCAACATTGAGCAAACCGCTTACTATGTGTTTTATTTGGTTTCCACATTTGAAAACTAATTGTGGATTTAATATGTAGACATTTGCAGCTCCAAAATATGTTTCCCTTCACATATCTATATTCTTTTTTTGTCACTTGGTATTCTCCATATAAAGAAAAAAAATGTTTGAATTTATATATTGATTTAGGTTACATCAACACACTACAGTTTCTTAAATATTTATTTCCAACATGGCCTGAATTGTAGGGAAAGCATGAGGCAAATTAAGTTCATTTTTAAAGTGTTTTTTTTTGTTTGTTTATTTGTTTGTTTTGTACTTTAGTTTTGTTTTTGAGGAACTTTCTGCTCAGGTTTAAATATCTAGCTAATAATCTCTGCAGTTCCAGTGTTAAGCATGGTAAACATTACCACAGAAATCCTTATCTGGGGCCATTCACAAAGCTGTTTATAACCTTGCTTTAAGTTAAGAAGTGAGTCTTTATAAATATAGGAAATAGTGCTATCACACTGTTACAAAAAAAATCTGTTTAATAAAATGTGTGTTACTCTACTTTAGCTGAACTGTGGAGAAGTGAAATATCAAAGTATTAATCATTTCATTTCCTTAATTCTTAGTGATGGTTCCAACCCCAAATAGCTGTGCGTGCCTGGCCTGTGTGAAAACTTATGTTGTGCCTGAAAACAGGGTACATGTTAATCTCTTTTCCCTTTATTTTTCCAAAGAGTGCTGAAAACATTTGCTCCATTATTTATAATGAAATAGAATCACCCTCTGGTTGTTTCCTCCATCCCATTCATTAACTTTTCTTATGAAAAAAACAAACAAAAACACCCGCTTGGTGACATGATGACAGACTGAGATTTATCAGGTCATTTTTAAATGTCATTCTTCATACATAACCCCAGCTTCATCAGGCTAATTTTAATCACAATACTAAGGTATTTTTTAATTACAATTAACAATTCATAAAGTGAGACATTGATTCCTATTTTAGAAGGACAATGAAGGGTTCAACCCTTGAATTCACTCATTCATTCACTGAGCATCTAATATATACTAATCACTGTCTAAGGTGTGAGAGAAATGGCAGTGACAAAAATCCCTTACATTCTGTGGCTTAGAAATCCTTGAATGCAAATCCAAGAAGTGGGACGTAGAGACCAAAATTATACCTGGGGACACTGAGTCCTGGGTGTAGCCAATCAGCTGGTTTAAACAGGATTGAACTTCAGAAGAATAGTAGCCTTAGAGACCAACCTTAGCAAGAGTGGCCCTCCATGATTGGAGCATTAAGGAAGGATTTACTGATATCCTCGGATAAGGCACTGCAACTCAGTTAGAAGTTCAAATAAACAAAGATTGATGTTAAGAATCGAGGAAGTCTTCTACTTTTCTGAGACTTAGTATTTAACAGATCCTGAGGTTAGCAGAGGCTCTCTAAGGTACTTTAGAAGGAGACTCAGGGAATTTAGATTTCCACATTGAGCAGTTAAGACTCATGGTAAAGTGAGAAACACGTTTACCAAATAGACAGTATTTCATTACTTAGGCTCTTTCTGTCCTTTGGTTAGACAAAGGAACATTGCTCCCATTACTGTGTTCCTTCGCTAAAACAGCAAGCTGGGGAATTAACAGAGGAAAGGAATTCTACATTGCTTTTTCATTTTTAAGTGCTGCACATTAGGATCTGGAACGAAATCTATTCCTTTTTCTCTTCATTTAAATCATATCCAAGACCAAAGGGTAAATGTAACTTTCTTTACTGCTCAAATTATGAAGATTATCCTAAAATCCCTAGAGTTACCCCTCCACATTCCTCACTGTATTATCGCAAATAGACTCAACAGAAATCTTAATTATTGTGGATTTCATAAAGAGAGACTATGAGTTCAAACACAGGACTGATAGATTTTAAATCAATGAACAGCTAAAAGGCCACTTGGTCCTTATTGTTTAAGTACTCTTCTTGAATTGAGGTACAAAAAAGAATTGGAATTTAATACAACACTAAGAAGAAAAGTTAAAAGCTCATACCTGTATTTTGTTTCTAGGAATTAGTATTTCTCAAGGAAGAACAAGATTCAAGATTGATTTAAAAGCAAATTTTTTTCTTATAATCAATATATTAGTAGCGAGAGAAATAAAAAAAGATTACAATGGAAGATATGTTCAAGAACAGGATAAATATTTCTATCTGGTAGGCCAGCCTATCCATAAATAAAATAGAAAAAGAGGTATGCACGTCTCAGTACTGTTAAGGATGGAGCTAGGAAAAGGCATGTGATCATTAGGTAAACAGACTATCATTTGTGGGAAGACCTAAGCGTACAATCTTGGATGACTCCAGAGGAAGTTTGAATGCAAGAAACCAACAAAGACAACCCTTGAAGTACTAGAGAGGTACTGGGAAAATGCTCTCTGATATTAGGGTAGATAATTAAACAGTTTTTTTAGATATTTACAGTGTTATATTTCTAAAAGAAGGTACAGGAACATAAAAAGTAACTATGGGAAGTCCTGGAAAGCATTATTACATTTAGAACATGTTGGATTGAGTGTTGGTCTGAGGTACTTTCTGAATGGCTACTACTTGAAGAGGTTAGGGTATCATCATTTGTTCCATGAATGGATGCTTTGGTTGGGACAGAATTTATTGAATTCCTATATATAAAATTTCAATAGAAAATGCCAAACAGAATCTGGGAGAACATTTTAGGAAAACTAATGAGCAAGTGCAATGGAATTGGTACTTGGTGTCTAATTGGTAATGATTTAATTATAGGAAACAATTAGCGAATCAGTTTACATTTTGAAATTTTCTGAAATTAAAAGAAGTAGTGAAAAGCAGAAAAAAGAAACAAAATTGGCATATCCACTGCTATAGGAAAAATTGTGACAGAAAAGGATATTTCTCTGGTCACTGAAGTAGCGTTAGCTCCTGAAGGCATTGAAAACTTTAAAGCCAAGGAAGCTACTTCCAAGTTACCTTAGGATAGTGGGGTCTCTATAGATTTCAATCTTTCTACACCTTCTCCAACATACCATAAAAATTAAAAGAGAAGTTAAATTCAAACCCCAATAACTTACATTTACAGCATAACCAAGTAACAGAGAATATTATAAATTCCAATTTATGAGTAGAAGGTGAAATAAACAATTGATACTAGAGTTGATACCAGAGCCCACACTTGTATATGAGTCTGGAGGTTGCTGTGGGTGGTGGGTAGTGTGAGATCCAGGACACATTATCAAGGGTTCACCTCCAGAAACAGTGAACCCTACCCTGAGTGGAAACTACAAAGACCAGTTCTTAGGCTTGTAAGATTGCAGCACAGGCAACAGGAAGAAAAAGAAGGGGCTTGGAACGGCAGTTTTGGGAAAGTATCTTGGAAGACTTGTCAAAGTATAGGGATAACTCGCAGCTTTTTCTGGGTAGCTCAAAGCTTGTCTCCAGGGAAGCCTGGAAGTCTAGTACTAACTTTTTTCCAAGGAAAGGATGAAATAGACTAGCTATTGATTTTTTTTTCAATTACAATTGACATTCAATGTGATATTAGTTTTAGATGTACAACATAGTGGTTAGATATTTATGTAATTTACGAAGTGGTTCCCCCCACATAAGTCTAGTACCCACATGACACCATACATAGTTATTACAATATTATTGACTATATTCCCTATGTTTTACTTTATATCCCCCTGACCGTTTTGTAATTACCAATTTGTACTTCTTAATTCCTTTGCCTTCCTCACCCAGCCCCCCACCCCCTCCCATCTGGCAACCATCTGTTTGTTCTCTGTATCTATGAGTCTGTTTCTGTTTCTTTTCTTTCTTTCTCTCTCTCTCTCTCTCTCTCTCTCTCTCTCTCTCTCTCTCTCTCTCTCTCTCTCTTTCTTTCTTTCTTTCTTTCTTATTAGATTCCACATATAAATAAAATCATATAGTATTTGTTTTTCTCTGTCTGACTTATTTCACTCAGCATTTCACTCTCTAGGTCCATCCATGTTGTGGTAAATGGTAAGATTTCATTCTTTTTATGGCCCAGTAATATTCCATAGTTACTAATTTATGATGTGGTGTGTAAAGTCTGAAATTCCCCTGTGCTGTGCTGTGCTAGCTTGATATTTATGTTGGTTAGTGAAAATGTATACATTGATAGTTATACCTAGTTTAATGAGCTATAAAGCCAAGTTTTAACTTTGACGCCTCGGTAAACTTGTGCTTGGCTCCCATGAAACCGAAGTATCTTGTACATATTGTGGTGGTTTACAAACCAAAGATGAGGTGCATCCTGTGTGACTGAGGAAGGACCCTGGACAGTGGCATCGGTACATCTTGGGCCTCTGTGTGAATGCCTGCACTTTTTCTCTCCCGATGAACATGTCCTTTGCTTTTATAAAAGCTTTATATGACTATGTCCTGTGGAGTTCCATGCATTCTTTCAATTATGTGATGGTGTGTGATTTTTCACAGTGATTTCATTTGAAGTCAGTAGCTGGTTTTAAAGACAGGGAAAGAAGCATTTGGTGACAAGTATTCTACTGTAACAAAATAAAGTGTGAAAATATAAGTAAACTCCCCACCACCACCACCAAATAATGATTTAGTACATTAAAACTGCCATTCATTATTGCATCAAAAGCAGAGCCTTCAATTTGAGAACTTAAAGTCGCCTGCCACCTCTGCCTCTGCCAAAAGGAATATCCTCCTACTCACTACTCCAGAAAAACAAAACATGGAAAAGAAAAGTAAAATGATAGCATCCATCCTATAAAAAATTAAAACCAACACAGGGATCAAAATAATTCCATAGATAAAAGCACAGTAAACAAACAAAAACAAACCTTTCCTAGAAGCAGGATTCCTGCCAGAATTAAAAATAATGAAATAAGAAATTATAGGTGTAAAAGAACATTAAAAAATAGAAATCACAAACTTTAAAAAGAGAGGTAATGAGAGACAGGTAATAGCTTATGTTAAATGTGAAATGACAAAACTTGGAAATAATTCAAAGTTAACTTATAAATTAAGATTAAATTACAAAGTACCCAAAAGAAAGTAGAAACTACTTAAAGTACTGTAGATAACACAGAGGGACAGACATGAGAGAAAAAATAAGAGTTTAGGAGAAAGACATAGAAGGTAGAAAGAAAAAGAAGATTGTCTATACATAACCAGCAAAGAAAATCCACGTACACATAACATGAGTATCAAAATAAAAAATGAAGAAAAAAACATAACAAAACAAAATTAATATTTTAAAATTACCATACAAGAAGCCCCCATTTTTAAAATACTTGAATCTGCATATAGAAAGGATTCACAGTGTATCTGGGAAAGATGACCTAGAATGCTAAATATTAACACTCCTTGCTAAGATGATAAGATTTTCAATATAACAGACAAAAACTATAAATCTCTATAATCAAACACGCAGCAATGCACTGATAAAGTAAAGGAAACATTTTGGCATCGGACTACTTAAGAGTAACATTAAATGCAAGAAGATAATGGCACAATCTCTACCAGTTACACAAAGGAAGAAAATGTGAGCCAATAACCTTTTTATCACACCAAGCTTTCTTTCAAATATAATGATTGTGATAAAACAGCGTTAAACATACAAGAATTCAAGTTTATGTGTCCTTCCTGAGAAATCTGGAAGATGAGCTTATACAACAGGAGATCATTGAAGAGATTTTGTATAAAATTTTGGTATTGAGCATTGACTACATGAAACCATATGTGTGTGTGTGTGTGTGTGTGTGTGTGTGTGTGTGTGTGTGTGTATAGCCTTAAGCCAAAGGAGGGGCTGTGAGTAAATAGTTTGCATATATTATATGCTTAAAAAAGGAAAGAGGAAAAATAGGATAGAAGAGGGAGGGAGAAAGAAAAATAGAATATGATGAATCATTCCCTCATAGGTAGTGGTTGTGAGTCAAAGGATAACATTTGAATACAAGAAGCTTGAGTATTGTTATCAGTCAGGGTTCTCTAGAGAAACAGAACTAATAGGATATATATAGGAAGAAATTTATTTTAAGGGATTGGCTCACACAATTATGGAGACTGGGAAGTCTCATGATCAATGGCAAACTGGGGACCCAGAAAATTCAGTGTAAAAGTCAGTCTGGTGTAATTCAGTCCAAGTTTGGAGGCCTGAGAAACAGGGAAGCTGAGCGCAGGAGGAGATCAATGTTCTAGCACAGCAATGAGGCAGGAAGAGCCAAATTCTTCATTCTTCCATCTTTTTGTTTGGTTCAGGCCCTCAGTAGATTGGATGATACCCTCCCATATTGGGAATCCCAAACTACCTTACTGAGTCCAATTAAAATGCCAGTTTCATCCAGAAAAATCCTCATAGACACACCTAGAAATAGGTTTAGCCAAATATCTGGGCAACCTGTGACCTAGTGAAGTTGACACAGAAGATTGTTCATCACACATATATTTAAGAGTAAGAACATAAACATAAAGAAAAATAATATGATTGGCCAAAGTTAGGTAGTGAAAGGTAGAGAAAGAAGAAGCAAAAGCTACTAAATGAATATTCTATTGTTCCTAATAAGAACTCATAGATACACCGAAAGAAAATGGAGAGTGAGATACTCATATAAAATAAACATTGCAACCAAAATATAAATTTTCTAATACTGAAAGAAACATTTTTAAGAAAGTATATGGTGCATTGAATTTCTAATTATTAAGCGTTTATAGGCTTAACTCACCTACTAAAAGAAAAAATCAGATAGACTGACACAGCGAAATACAAATTTTATCGCATATAAGAGGACCCCCTAAAAAATGAGATGCTAAAAATCAAAGACTGAACAATGAATAACAGCAAAAACAGAAAAGCAGGGATCACAACTTGATATCAAAGTACAATTGAAGCTAAAAAGTATTAAATGAGAAAAAGTTATATATTGTAACGTTATATCTTCACAGTAAAGATAATAGAGCTATGAATCTCTAAACACCATGTAATATACCAACAACTTTCACAAAGTAAAATCTACAGAGGATGCCTTAGAAACACACAAATAATAGAAGACTTTGATACAATAAAACTGTCTTAGTCTGACTTATTTCACTTAGCATGATAACTCAAAATCCATCCATGTTGTCGCAAATGGCAGTATTTCATTTTTTGTTATGGCTGAGTAGTATTCCATTGTATACATGTACCATATCATCTTTATCCAATCATTTATTGAAGGGCACTTTTGTTGTCTCCATTTCTTAGCCACCATGAATAATGCTGCCAGAAACGGGTACACTTGGAACCTATATAATTTTATTACTAATGTCACCCCAATAGATTTAATTTAAAACAAAAAGCTGTCTTAGTCCAAGGCAGGTCAAAGGAAAAGTTAATATGTGAGGATGATAGATTATATTTATATAATTTATTGAGACATATCCCAATATTAAGTAATATAACTTCTATCAATTTTGCGTGAAACAATCTTGAAAGTTAAAAATAATTTAGGCCATAAAGAAAACCTCGACAAATTACAAAAAGTTGAAAAACAAACAGTATTCTATGGCCACAATGCAATAGAATCATAATATGTAACAACAAAATTAAAAGTCAAATTATAATCTTTTACTTGGGTATTAAATGGCCTTAATAAAATAAGTAATGGAGTAATGTACAAATTAAGATAGAATAAAATAACAGTAATGAAAGTAATGTGTATTAAAATTTAAGGAGGATAATTAAAATAATGCTCAGAGGAAAATTCATATTCAAAAAATTCATATTACTAAAAATGAAAGAATGAAAATAATAAATTAAATATCCTACCAAAATATCAGGGGAAATAAAGGAAGAAAACCAAAATAAAAGACAAGAAAGGAATTCACAAAGATAAAAGCAGAAAAAAAATGAGTTAGTAAAAGTGATAGATAATTTAATTATTTAAAAACCAACCAAGAGGATTATGTCATACAACCATATTAGGAAAAACTAGGGAGTGAATAGCATAAATGCATAGCATGGTGAAATACTGATGACAAAGGTAAAAAAAATAAAATAAAACGAATCATTTTTTTTAATTCTGAGAGAATTGTAGATCTCTCCATGAATAAATTTTAGAATCTACATGAAACAGATAATTTTCTAAGAAAAAGTACTTAAACTGCCTCACTAGTGATAGAAGGAAACATTTTTTATAAAAAGACAGTTATCAAATATCTATTTGCCCAAGAAGCAATAATTATGAGGATTCATAGTGGAATTTCCCAAACCTTTAAAGACCAGACAATCCCAATACTATTGTAAATTGTAAATTGTTCCAGACCACAGCAAAAATAAATAACTAAATAAAAGAAAAAACTCCATATTATTTTTTAAATTACATACCAAAATCTGATAAAAACTACACAAAAAATAAATAAAAAAATCACTCTCACCCGTGAACACTGATGTGAAAACAATTCTAAATAAATATTCAAAACGTAGTAATATATAGCATTAAACTAGGATTGTAGATACTGTTCAATATTGCATTGTTCATTAATTTAATTATTTATATTAGTAGATCTCAGGACTAATATCTTAAAAGTATCTCCAGAGATGCTGAAAATACATTTGACAAATAAAAATGATATTTTTATTCCTGATGAAAAATCGTCAATAAATTAGGAATTGGTACACATAGGGACATAATAAAATAACTATTTCTCAGTCAGCAGGTCAAATTTTACATAATAGTAAACAATGGAGGCAGTCTAAATCAGAAACAAGACAAGAATTCCTGCTGTTGTCATTAGTATTAAACATTTTATTAATAGCATTAGCTTATCAATTGCTGAAATAAGAAAAAGCTAGTAGATACATAAAAATGTAAAAGGAAGATTTCTGATCAAGATGGTACAGCAGGTAAACGCTGTGTTTGGCTCCTCTCTTGACCACATCAAAATTACTAAACAACTATAATTGAGAATTACTTTTAAAAATTAAGGATATTCCAGATAATCCTCCTCCTCCTAATATTAATAAATATTCCCAGCTCTATGATCATATTTTATAACTAATAAAAAAGGTGATGTGTGCTCAACAAATCTCATCCAGTTAGTTCAGGTTAATATTGTAACTAATTGATCATCTTGGTTTCACAAAGATGATCTGATCAAAGTTATTTATATCATTATTGAGATTTTCTGTGGCTTTGGTGGACATTGGTAAATTTTACTTCAGAATTTTTCCAGGCTGACACCATGGATGCCAGGGTGTGTACACTGATCCTTGTGGTCCTCAGTTACGCGTTGAAGTTGACACAGAACTGGGTTTTGAGGAAAATCTTGATTTGGGCATTGATGTCAAGCTGGATAGGTAAAAATAAATTGAAAGTATACCTTTTCTCTTTTTCTTTCAGACAGATTCAATAGCATTGTAAAAATCTGTTTCCTAAAGAATCAATATAATTTACCCACCTAATCCATTTTCAGGGATCTGTGTCATTGATTCAGCAGCTGTTGGTCTATTTAAAGTTTCTGACATCTTAGGGTTGAATTTTGGTCATTTATATTTTCCTGAAAAATTACCAGTTTCAGCCAGCTTTTCAATGTTTTGTATAGTTTTTGTAGAATGGACAAACGTATTCTCTTATTTGAAATATTTCATATATATGGTTATTTCCTTATTTATAAGTGTCTCATTATGATTTATTTTGCTTTTTTAATATTTGGTTAGCTAGAGGTTAGTTTATTTCATTAGTTTATTTTAAAAACAGCTTTTTATTTTATTTATTCTTCCACTTTTCTGTTTTCTAATTCTTAATTCCTGTTTGTCACTGTTAAATCCTTCTGATACATTTCTTTATAGTAATTTTCTATCTACTTCTATTAAATATTCAAATCAATTGTTTCATATTCTTTGTCAGTAATGAAGCCACTAGGTCTATACATTTTCTTTTGAGCTCTTTTGAACTATATGCCATAAGTTCTGATATACAACATATTCCTTAAAATTAATTTCATTGTCATTTCTAATTTTTATTTTAAATCCTAGTTTTATTTCATTGTAACCACAAATATGAACTAATATTTCACCTTTTTAAAATTAATTGAGATTTCCTTTGTGACTTAAAATGTGGTCTATTTTTGTTAATATGCCTGCACACTTGAAGAAAAGGTAAATTGTTACTTTCCAGTGTCTAAAATTTGGCTTTGTTATTTCATTCAATGTGACAGTCATTTTCATTATTTAATTATGCCTTTATTAAAATGACAGTTATAATTGATCTTAAGTCTGTTCTCACATTTTTATTAGAATTTTACATTAAATGCTTCTTTATCTTTAACATTTTATTCCTAATATTTACCTTTCCACATTTTTGGTTCTGTGTCTGTACTTAAATAAATTACATTCTTATTTGATCCTCACCATACTTCCACTTAACATGTTTTTGTTGTTGTTGTTTTCTGGCTGTCTCTTCTTGTTTTGGCTGGAATTCATTTTCAATTATTGTTGCCAAAGGGGTTAAACTTGTGGATGCCTTATTTCCCAAATTGTCCTGCACTTGAAATTGCTGACATAAGTAGAAAGGCAGGTGTATGACATGCTTCAATATTGGCTAAATTAAAATTTTTCCACTTATCACCTTTTCCCTGTGCCTGGAGATGGCTTTAACTATTCCAGTCTTCATATCTGTATAAAATTATAATGTCCAGAGGAAATGATACAACTTTCTTTTCTTTTAGCAATAATCTCTCAAAAGAAAGATGTTCCTCCGTTCTCCCTGTTTAAACTTTGCTTTGCATATCGATTCATTTGTGCCCCATACCCACTGCTGAACCAATTGGTATTGCTAGGATAGAAGTGTGTGATAGTTGTGTAAGACAGATTTACTGAACCCATCGAGAATGTAATAGCATTGACTTCCACTGATGTGACAGTGCAAGAGAGGGATGGCTACTTAGAAAAAATGCAGGGTACCATTTAGAACTAGAGAAATGGATGCTGGTTAGGGAATCAGCAATAGTCCCATGTTGCTCTGTTTTGAAAGGGTGGCATACATTCTGCATCAGCTACTCATTGAAGCTTACTGTTGGAGACAGGCCAGGTTTCTATACAGAGTCAGCCCGCGACTTGATTTAGATAGATATGGTATTCTCATTTTCTTACTACCTCTAATGGCTACTCTGCCCTTAGGGGAGTACCTTTTCTTTTTCTCTTAGAGGTCTGGGTTACCTTTGTTTGGGGTAGCAGGTACACTGTAGTTTGATATGTGATGTAACAGTACATATCTGTGTTTTATTTAGCATTTATTCCCACCATGCGGCTGTCATTCACAGCTGGAGAACTGGTTGTCATTCAAACTTTCCTCCTCCGCTTTGCTGCACTGATGCTCCAACAGTTGAAAACAGGCGGCGTCTTTAAAATTCTTGTTCACCTTCACATTCTTTGATAGGCTGCCATCTTGGATTTGGCTCAGGTACACTCTTAAACTGCATCTGTTTCCTATGACCTTGTTCTTTAGAGTAGGTGATTGCTGGTTTGGCAATTCAGTTCAGATTCAAGGTATAGGGTGGCATTATTACATTGAAATTTTCAATTTTTTTCTATGTTTGTATTAGTTTCCAGGAAGCTCAGTAGTGAATACTAAGTCAAATATAAATTATGGAAGTATCTTAACTAAATTATGGTTCCCCCACATTTCCTTAGACAGCAAACAAATGCATCTAAACTGAACTAAGCAAACTAAAATCATGCACTAAGATCCTGTAAGTTGAATGAAATATGGTGCACATACATGACTGTGCTTCCAAACCTTGTTTTACTTAAGATCCCCGAATTGCAGAAACTATTAAGGACATTTTTTGGGACACGCCTTATATTTATTTCTTACAAACTCAAAAACTCGAGACAGTTCATAAAAATATATTTAATACTACAATAAAAATTTCAGAAAGAAAAGCATAATGTATGTGAGAATTCAAGTTTTTCCACAAGTGAAATGAGCTAATTTGGAGTAAGGTCTGAGGAAAGTAAAAAAACTTTCTTTGTGAAAATAACATTATTTAAAAACACACTTATATGAAGTAGTTTTAAATGATATGTTATAAATATATGAGAAGTGTTGTCCATATAAGGGAAGAATGCTTTTGTCATGTTTGGATTAATTTTCCTAAAAAGAAGTATTATTTCATTTAAATGTTTAATTCTGCAATAGTTTTCAGGCATTTGCATATTTATTCATATTTGAAAGGGTTTAAGCAGTTGACACAGCAGATTATCACCATGTCATTCTATTTTACTTTTGTCTTTAGTAGCTTCATCCACTTTACCTCTCCTATTTTTGTAGTGAGGCATATATTAAGCAAAGATGCATTATTGAACATTACATATTGGTTAATTTGGGTCAACATGTCATAAATGACTACCAAATAGCTAATATCTAGGTGGTTGTTGAGAAACTCTGAATAATAAAATACCAAGTATTTTGGCAAATGTAAAATAATAAATATTGTTACACTTGAGGTGGCCCATTATTCTAGACTTTGGTATAAGCTACATTTTACTATTTACTCAGACATGTTTCAGTAATTAAGTATAGCTTCTTTAGGGAACTCCTACTGCAGGCACAAAAATGCTTTATCTATAAAGACTAAGTAAGGATTAGTTGAATGCCAAGGGTGAAAGCAGTGAGATATACTTCTAATTGCAAAATGTCGATAAATTATTTATACCTTCCTAGATTATTTAAGTATTATTTCATTTGTAATTTTATGAAAAGAGTGTGTGTGTACATATATTCAGGCACATTGCTTTTTATTTATTTTTTTTTTTTTTGCAGAATTTTATGGTTTTATAAAAACACAGTTTGCACACAAGCTGTGTATTTTCTTGGCTGCACAGCCTGACACTGGGATTGGTGACTGATGGCCACCTGGGCTGCTCTTTCCACAATGGCTTTGCGGTTCTTTGAGGAGATGTTGCGACAATCTCAGCACAGTAAGACTTGTTGCCCATCAGCAGCCCTTCAAGCTCCTTGATGTTGTGGGCCAGGAACCTGGAAGACCACTGGGCAGCACGTGCTTTATTTTCTTGTTACTCCCATAGCCAATGCGGGCACCACGATCGGGCCCTTGAATCTTCTGTGCACCCTGTTGTCAATGCCTCTGGGTTTCCCCCAGTTACGCTTAGTTTTGACATATCGGTCTGACTGGTGCTGGATCAATTTCTTGATCCTCTTTTTGATGATCTTGGGCTTCACGAGTGGTCTGAGGGCAGGTGGCCATGATACCAAGTAGGAGGTGGGTGTCACCTCCAAAGGCAGCGCTGAGAAAGAGAAGCCAGGCACATTGCTTTTTAACGGACTAGGAATAGAAACGGATTAAGTGCCATAAGTCTATTACAAAACTTTATAAGCTTGAAAATATTATAATCATAGTTTTGGTGATCTTTTTGATGTTTTATTATAGCAGATTTTCTCACAAATGAGACAAGAATTATATTCTAATTTTCTAAAAGAACTGCTAAATTTGTTGATACATAAATGAACAGTCAAGTTTGCTATTAGATTGATGGTCACACATCTCTGAGGTTGAGTTTTATAGAAACAGAATTTATATAGAAAAAGAAAGTTAGGAACTCTTTTGTACTTCAGAGGACAAAAGGGAAATGCTTTCAAAGGAAAACCCAAGCTGGACTCTTACTAATCTTTCTACAGCATTACTTCATGGATAGGAACAAAACATGCTTTTCCTCTATTTTTCTTTCTTCTTTCTAAATAGTCATGCATCTTGGAACCCTATGTTTTCTTTCATAACAACAGGCTGCAAAACCCTAAGTGTTCTGAACACTGAGGCACAATATTGCCTTTTCATCTAAAATACAAATCCATCCCCCTAATGATCTACCTGCTATCCACTGCTTTCTCTTCTTCCAAATGCCTACGTTGCGCTCCCTCAGGGTTGACTGGCCTCATACCTTGTCTCCATTACATCAACTTGTGTTAGGTGTCTTCTCTTCTTACCTGCTCTTCTATAATGTCTTAGAGATATGTTCTCTTGAATTCACTGACTTACATGCTATTTCTATTAACTAACCCTGATAAGTTTTTTTCAATACAAGAGATTTCTAGATATACACATATTAATAACCAACATTCATGTAATTCCACCCCCACCCCACAATTTTTACTTTAGGCTTGTTAAAATCCTTTTGTCTTGTAAAGCCTTCTCAGATAGTGCCACCTGTACTTTGCAACCAAAGATATTAATAGTTATTTTCCCATAGCATTTATTCATTACTCCACATTTGTTATAAATTTATGAAGTTTTTCACATTTTAATTTTATTTATTTTAGTTACAAAATGTATACAGGTTCACTTTTTTAAAAAATTTAAACATCACTCAAAAAAAAAATTCAGTGTTACCTCCTTACTGATGTTGTGTATTATAGGAAAAACAATTTCTTACCAACACAAACAAAAACAGAAAAAACTTTACTGAGTCTTTTCATGAGGTACTTAAATCTTTCTATAGCATTACTTACATATTGGATTACATATTACAATATGTTGTGATTAAGGACATAAACAAATAATCTCCCATATTTATATTCTGTAATCACTTTGTACTATGCTTAACAGATAATAGTTGCTCAATAGTATGAAATATTACTCTAAATCACAGGTTTTTGTAGTTTTAATACAAAAATACAAATTTTAAAGCTTGGGGGGAAAAAAACCTACCCAAATCTTGCTATATTCCATTGGCTAGTTTCCATGTGGGGTCAATTATTTAGGTAGAAGCACTCAGCATTATGGCCTTAAAGATAGTATGACATGCAAGGAAACTGAAGATATATTATCATCTGGAGGTAAATGTCATTGAATAACCACAAGTATTTAGAATAACTGAGTTAGGTTTTGTAGATAATATCTCAGTAGTCAATGTCTGGGCATTGTTTTTAGACTTATTATGACTGAAAATTATGAATGGACATTTAGTTGCCGCAAGAAATAAACTTAAAGAAAAACAAGATCTGGTACAAAATTTATTTTGTCATTTAAAAGCTGCCAAGAGGAAGGCCAATAAACAATGCCAATTACTGCTTTGCAAACAGCAATGGCAAAATACTCAGGAAACAATTGGGGACGGATTAATCTCTGGATAATCGGCATCACTGCTTTATACTCTTTATTCTTTCAGTCATTGTTTCTGAATGCTTACTCCTCAAATAGTTTCTAGTCATCCATGCCCGGGAAAGTGCAATAGGTTACTGAGTTTTGAAGCTTTCACTTTTATGACTCTGTTAGGAGTTAGTCTTGCATGAGCTCTTGGGAATGTTTTAACAGGAAGGCTCGCTAGAATTGATGGGATCATTATTAAATATCAAACAGAAATAAAATGAGGTGGACCAGGGGTGGGATATGTGGAAACAGACTATCATGCAGGAGGTAAAAAATTGAGTTTTTATTAAGGTAGACTTTACTGAAATATGTTGGTTCCCAAATCAGCATCCATTTTTCATCCCAAAGAGTTGGATCTTTCACCTTGCATCTTTGAAGCTCTTGGCATATCTGGTGAAACTGCACCCTTCGTGGGCTCTCAAAGTGGGCTTGACTAGTTTAAGGCTAAGCACCAATCATCCTTCTACCCAAGACCAATAAATGGCAAGGGAAACTAGGCGGAATGAAAGGATACATGACATTCTTGGAGGACATATGACCCAATTGGGTCAAGGAGATATAAGAAAAGAGGGGGAGAGGCTTCTGAGAAAGGAATTGGCAGAAGAGGTCACGTCATCTTTCCTTGTCTTCAGCACATTGCCTACACACTTGAGGCTCTGAAGTCAGCAACGTGAGGAGGAGACTGCAATTCAGCTCCATTCTTGGACGTGCTCTTGCACGTAGGTGGGTAGAGCGGTCCTTATGGATCAGGCCACTTTCAATCAGGTTTTCTGGATGCTTTAGAGCAACACAGATTTCCTTTAAATGGTAGGATGCTTTATTTTATTTACTATTTGTATTTGGTTCCTCTTATAAAAAACATTTCAGAGAGATGTGGGGATTTTCAATTTTAATTAAAATCCACAAAATTATCCCCCTTTTTACCTTAGCCAATGACTACCCTTTTTCTCACACAATCTCTCGTTTCAATACCTTTTTAACAATATCGTGCTTCTTTGTGTATTGATGTCATTGGGCAAATTGAAAAAAAAGATTGTTAGTTGTAGTGGTAGTATTTATATCGTGTTTTCTTTTTTCTATCTTATGACGAACGATATCCATATTAGGAATCATCACCCAGAGAACGATGTGCACACATCATCTTGAACTAACTGGAGTTTTTTCTCTTCAATACAACATTCCTGATATTTACACCCAAAAGCTTCAGAAAACCTGGGTTCAATAACTGTTCAGTGCAAGTTAGGTGTCTGGCAAGTCTAAGAAAGAACTAGTTGAAGGCAGGAAAGAATTTTCATTTCAATAAATATTTTAGTGAGTAACTGCTATGGGCTATACATTGTCTTAAGCTAAAGAAAAAGGTATGAACAAGGCAGAAATATTTCTAGCCATTAAGGATACTATGTTTTAATTTATGTATACATGATGTACTGAAATACACAATGAAGGAACAGATAAATCCAACAAATTCAAATTCTTATAAAGGCTATGAGAAAAATAAATAAGGTAGTGGGTTAGAAATATAAGTGGAGGGGGAAAGTTCAAGATAGACTAGACAGAGAGGCCTCTTTGAGGGGAAGATGCTATGTAGGTAGCCAAGGGAAGAGGAGGTTTCAGCAGAGATAAGGAAGTAAAATGAACTGTGAAATGGGTAAAGTCTTGGCATAGTCAAGGAATCGCATATTTTAAAAAGGGAGATGCAATGAGATGAAGTGAAAAGTTGGGAAAAGGTCAGATATTTGGTTATAACTGCAATGATAAGCCATTTGATGGCGTACATAGAAGAAAATATGATTTATATTTTTAAAAAAGGTACTCTTGCTACTTTGTGGAGAAGGGTTTGGAGGATACAGGAGAAGATACAGCAGAGTCACTTAGAAGGCTATCGCAAAAGTCCAAACACAAGACAATTTATGTTTGTAAGCTGGCATTAGAGAAGGAAAGCAGTGATGGAGTTGAGATATATCTTGGAATTAAAATTTTAGGATGTGCTTACCGACTGGATTAGAGTATAAGAGAAAGGGAGAAATTAATTTTGGGTATAAGAGAGGTAGGTGAAAATGACATTTGCTGTGGTTAAGATGTCTAACTCCAGAAAATGAAAAAAAAGGCATGTTTATTGAGATGATGTTAAATTTATGTATCAACTAAGGGAGAATTGATGCCTTCATGATTTTGATTGTTCTTCTCCAAGAACATGGTCTTTCAGCTTGTTCCATTTTACTTTTGTATTTTTCAGAAATGTTTCAAGTAATCCCCACTTAGATTTTTATATTTTGTTATAATTCATCATAAGTATATTATTTTTTAAAAATCTATTGTAAATAGGTTCTTCTCTCCCATTATACCTTCTATGGTTACTGTTCACATACGAGAAGGTAATGATTTGTGTATGTTAGTTTTATGTGCTGCTAGCTTACTAAATAATTTTGTTTTTGTAATATTTCTTTTGTTTTTCTTAGGTTTTTACAAGCACGAACACATCATCTGCAAATAGAGTTTTAGTTCTTCCTTTCATATTCCTTTTTATTTTTTAAAAATATTGTTATTAAAATATAGCTAACACAATATTATATTTGTTTCAGGTGTAAACCATAGGCCGAGCCTCTAGTTCACAGTGTTGATAGCATCGCCCAACCCCCTGGAATCTTTGTTTTTCTAATCTACTTACTGTCCCCATCCTCAGCCCCAGATCACTGATTTTTTTGTTGTTACTATTTTTATTTTTATTTGTTTTCTAAAGTGTGGAGAATAGTTCTCCTTGAAGAAATCCAGCAATCCATTAAAAAAGACTATATCATATCAAGAACCTAATTGCTCAATTATAGAAAAGTCCCTCTGAGCAATTAGTCTGTCATATTGCCTAAAGTTCAATTTTATCCAAGTACTTTCTGTCTTCCAGTATTTTTCATCTGGAATATATTATTATAATAATATATTATAATAATAGTCCTCTTGTTTTTTGTTTTCTTTTTGTCTTTTGAATTTTACCTTTTATTTACTTTCATTTTAAAAATTGTTATAGTGGGAGAGTGATGAATGAAAAAAAAAAACACATTCTGCCATTTTGAACCAGAAGGTTTATGTTTTTTCATATAATTATTTTTTTTAGAAATTATATCAATACACACACACCACACACACACAACACACAAACACACACATATACACACACACCATACACAAATAATTGTACATGCTTCGTTTTAAAGTTAAATTTAATTCATAAGTAATTCCTGTTATTAAAATAATTTGAAAACAATACTAATAATGGTACAAAATCCATTTTAGAGCACTATAAATCTTATTGTAGAATAATTAGGTTTTTCCATCATTTAGTATTTACTATAAGTACTATGAAGATCTTTAAACAATAATCTTTGTGCTTATTACTTATTAATTTTTATTATATAATTCTCAATTACTTTCAGAAATAGTTTAAAAAAAACTGTATTCCTACCAACAAAGTATAGTGATAGCTTTTTCACTATATTTTCCCTAGCACTTTTTAATTTAAAAAATTACCAGTTTGATAGGTTTTTATATATACATGTATATATATATATACATATATATACATATTAATATATATGTATGTGTGTTTATGTGTGCATTCACTATGTTATATTTCATTGCTTATATTTCAATTTTTTTTGGATTTTGGTAATTTTTATGTAAATTATTTATTCACATGTTTAGACAGTTTCACAATTTTTATTTCTTACCTTATATATAAATACAGTACTGTTAGAAATGTATATATTATTGCACACAATGAATTTTTAAAAGTAAAAATTTTCTTAGTAGAAATATTATTCATCCATCATTAAATTTAAAAAAATGTATTTGTCATATGCTTTATGCAGTAGAAACCTACAAGTAAAAGATATTTTTCCTGATTTTGAGTTTTATAAAATAAACAAAGGGCTAAGTATAGCAATAGTGTATATATGTCCAAATCATTATGGAACACAGAGAAATGAATGCCTTATTCAGACTTAGAGTTTGAGAAAAGCTTTAAGCAAAATAGGACATTTAATTATTCTGAGTGTATAGGATTCATTTCAGACCATCTGAGTATTGAAATACTAATTTGAGAACAATGCTTATTTTGAAAGGTAAGCATTAGCTGCATACAACTTTCTTACCTATTGCTCATATGTTCACCAGGGCATACAATAAAAAATTGGGATAAAATTTCAAGTCAAAATAATTATACTTGATTTTTTTTAACTAAATGTGTTACCAAATATTTCTCAGAACCTTTTCATTTCTGTAAGCAATCACAGAAAGTCACTGCATTTCAGCCGCATGCAAGATAAGAGACTAACTTATCCTAAAATAATAGTAATAGTAATAATAATAATAATTCTTATGAAGTTCATAGTTCAATCACAGAATATCACAGTATTGAGTACTTACTAAAATTGATTTCCATATAACTCAACTATTTAGGGGTTTATGTTGTTCGTACATCTAAATGTATACAAATTCATTTATACATGTGGTTTACAATAAATCCCTTCTGATGGCTAATTTCTGTTCCTGAACATCTGCTTTCGCCAAAGGAACAATTTCCAAAAGTTGTGCTGACTGAGTAGATTTGAAGTTTCCTGTTACTTTCTTGGGAGGCTTCAATTCTGGTCTCTTCATGGTTTATGACCTCAATAGTGCTACAGAGCGGCACTGAAGAGCTGTGGCCGTGGATGCGTATCCCATGTGACCTCAAGTATATAGTTACAATCTTATTATTGTAGAATAGCAGCCAAGTCCAGCCTATTCTTTGCCCGCTTGTGTTCAGTCAGGGCAGTTTTATAAAATATACTCTTAATAGAACCTGGTTAACCGACACAATTTTTAAAGAACACTAAAAGCAGAAAGCACATTAGAAAGAGGCCTTATTTCTTGCCTTACCATGGCTTCTGATTTAAAAAATCAAAGAACAGAACATTCTGAGCTAATGATCATGTCTTCTTAATGAAAGCCAATGTAGATCACATACACATATACAGAATTTACCCAAACAGAATCAGAAGTGCATTTCTGACAGGAGTATCCATTCAGCCAATTAAATGGTTTGAACCTCTCTTGTGTTTTGGGCAGAATGGTGGGGGAGATGCACTATTTAACAAGGCAGATATAGTCCCAAACCTCATGGCAATTCAGATTTATAAGGAAGATAGGCAGCCAGCAAATAAAACGAAAGAAAAGAAATAATTATAAATCATGATACATGATATAAAGAAAATGAACAGTTTTTCTATGATAGTAAATATAGGGAGAACTAGTTTCGATCCAACCACTTAGGTTGATGTATAACTTCTAATTATACAATGAAGAGGGGAGTGAGGAAGTGAGGAAGAAAGATCGAAGTAAGAAGATATGCAAAGGCCCTGGGGGTAAGAATAAGAACTAAAAGTACAGTACAGCTGATCACAGGGAAATGCAAAAAAAAAAAAATTAATAAGTGAGATTGGAGAAATAACTTCTAGTCTTTTGGAGGTGCTTTATAGGCCTCTCTAAGTACAAGGGAGAGCCATTGAAAGGTTTGAGGCAAAGAAATAGAATGATCAAACTTATGTTTTAAAAACATGTGATCACTATGTGGAAATTGATTAAACTGATTAGAAAGTGGCAATTGGGAAAATGGGTCAGAAATTATGGCTTACATTAGAATGTATCAATAGATATGGAGACAATTTGAAATATATTTTGAAGGTATTAAGAGACATTATAGATTGAACTGAGGCAGGAGCATGAGGATGGTGTGAAAATAATTCAAAGATAATCCCAAACTTCTAGCTTGAGAAAATATGGAAATGGTATTACCATTCTTGGACAGAAATAGATTTGGGAGAAAGTTTTTGAAGAAGGTATTGCAGGTAGAAATAAAAAGTTTCATTCTGGATATCTTATATTTAGGACACTTGTAAGACATCTAAACAGAACTATTTGGTTAATCAGAGAACATATGGATATTGAGTTTATAAGAGAGTGTTGGACTACGGATATGAAGTAGTATTTGAAGCCATGAAAATGAAAGTGATCACTAAGGTAGAATTTAAATTAGAGAAGACCCTAGATCTTGAATTAAAAATTTGCCCCACTGTGTCAAAAGCTGTTGACAAGTGACTATTGGATTTGGCGTGAGGGCGATCCCTGCTGATCTTGACAATAGCAGTTGTGGAAGAATGATGACAGAAGCTAGTGTGTTGAGCAGTAAGTGGGAGGTCAATAAATGGATTCACCGTGTGGACAACTCTTGTGAAGTTTGTCCCGTGGATGGTTACCTAAGGAAAGAGACAATAGTGAGAGTCAAGAGAGCATTAAGTCACGTTTATAGGCTATTTGTAAAATTCTAGTATATATACTGTCATTGATATTGTAGAAAAGAGGATGGATGACTGAAGGAGCAAAGTCCTTAAAAAAGTGAGAGGGGATAGGAATCAAATCACAAATGGAAAGAGGAATCTCTTTCAGTAATGGGGAATACTTCTTCGTAAAAGAAGGAAGGACTACATAGAACACTATCTCAAAGATATGTAAATTAAATATAGTGAAATTTAGGAAATTCTGAAAGGAACACTGACAAAATGTATTAGCCAGTGTTAAAGAAAAATATCACTGGACAAGATGAGCAAACAAATTTATTTTATTCTGATACGATTGCCAGTGATGGGGAGAGCGCACAGACCAAGTCTGGCCACTCAACTCTGAGACAAAGGGTAGGAGAGTTTTAGGGTGTGAGGTGGGGGGGACCATAGACCATCTGTATTTCTCAAGTAGCTTTACCCAAAGGAAAAGTACGTTTTTTCTTCCTTTCATGATAGACATTAATTTTATAACCTAGGTGCCCACAGAAGTTAGGCATCTACCTGGACTCTGAGATAGAGGAGTTAGACTTTCCTTGATTTTATTTCAAAAGGATGGCTCCCGGGTCCTTGAGAAGGACTTTCCTGGATTGTAAAACTGACAAGAGGCTTTTTAAAAGATTTGTATCAGAAAGGGCAGAGAAAAAATTTACAGGTACAAGATTTCTAAACTAAATGCTCTAAGAAAAGGGAAGTCAGGGTAGAGTCAGGAAGAAAACCGTGTAAACTTTAGTCAGGCTGACAGGAACGTTAAGGTTGTTTTGGTCTCTACATAGAAATGTAGTGGACACCTGAAATTAAACACCTCAGGTAGATAGTCAGAAATTTTAACTTTTTATTTAAAGGCATCATTTTTCTCATTAATGAGATGATAGAAAAGAAAGTATATGTAAATTGTATGCATAATTCATGATATAAATTCTTATGGCACCCTCTGAAGATTTTTCTGCAGACTTCTATGCTTACATTTGCAAAATTGTATTATAATTATGTTTGTTATGTTTGTATGTCTGCTCTCTCTGCTGCAGAATAACTCCTAGTACTTTAGCATGTTCTGCATGTTTCACCTGTGCTTAGCAGGGTGCTTGATATATACTGTAGTAGATAGTTTTTAAATGACCTTCATTTCATGAAGGTCATTGACACATATACTCACTTACCACACTGGACCAAATCTTTGCTTTCATTTAAGAGGATTCTTATAACCAGGGTTCCACACTTTCAGCTCCATTTTCAGACTTCATCCCCAGCTCTCATTTGGTCCTAACTAAGCTCTATTCGCCCACATTAATGTGACATTCTAATTGATATGCTGCCCAAGGAAAATATTCCCATTGAAGAAGACTGAGGAGGTGATCACTTTCTCACCCAATACCCATGCTCCTGATGAATACAAGCACTGCTGTGACTTACTGTTAGGCCTTGTGTAATAATATATAAGGTAATATTATATAAGTAATAATATATAAGGTAATATTATATACATATATATAATATATTACCTTATTATTATATATTGGAATAATATGTTGGAATAATATATATTCAATACATTTGGAATATATATAAATATTCCAAATCAAAGGGAGGGACATCTTTGCAAGCACCTTAACATCAGCTGGTGGTAGCCAAAGTTCACCAGGTACTAATCGCTCACCAAAGCCAGTTAATTCCACTGGAAAAGTATACTTGTATCTGATTTCTTTTACCATGTTTCCCAGAAAATAACAGCTAGCCGTACAATCAGCTCTAATGCATCTTTTGGAGCAAAAATTAATATAAGACCCAGTCTTATTTTACAATAATATAAGACCGGGTATAATATAATATAATAAATATAATATAATAATATAATATATAATCCAGGTATAATATAATATAATCCAGGTATAATATAATATAATATAATATAATATAATATAATATAATATAATATAATATAATATAATACCAGGTCTTACATACTATAATACTGGGTCTTATATTAATTTTTGCTCCAAAAGACACATTAGAGTTAATTGTTCAGCTAGGTCTTATTTTCAGGGAAACACAGTATGTCCAATTTTATTTCCCTAGCCCAAGACTTTATTCCTACCTGGATCAACCACTTTACATGTCTTTAAACTTCATAACAGTTTTAAGAAGTTGGGTTGTTCTTATCTTTATTTTATTTTTTAAATTTTTATTAAATTTATTTTGATGATATTGGTTAGTAAAATCATATAGATTTCAAGTGTACGAGTATACAGTGGTACCTCAGTTTTTTAACATAATCTGTTCCAGAACACCGTTCGAGTTCTGCAACGTTCGAAAATTGAGGCACGGTTTCCCCATAGAAAGTAATGCAAAATGGATTAATCCGTTCCAGACCTTTAAAATCAGCCCCATAAAACTGCAAATTTAGCATGAATTTTACTATCTAATGATACCATAGATCCATAAAATTTACAGCATTTGTAAACTGAAATGTTTGGCAACAGACATTCGAAAACCGAGGTACCACTGTATTTCTATAATGCATCATTCTATGTTGTATAGTATATTCAGCACCTTAGTTCTGCTTCCATCACCATATATTTGACTCCCTTTACCCTGTTTTATCACCCCCTTCTTCCTTTACCCTCTAGTAACCACTAAACTGTTGTTTGTGTCTATGGATTTTTTGTTTACTTGTCTGTCGTTCATTTGTTGCTTTCACTTTTATATCCCACATATGAGTGAATTCATATGGTTCTTGACTTTTTCAGTCTGACTTATTTCCCTTAGCATGATAATCTCAATATCCATCCATGTTGTCGTATTTCATCTTTTCTTATTGCTGAGTAGTATTTCATTGTATATATGTACCATATCTTCTTTATCCAGTCATCTATCAAAGACATTTTGGTTGTTTCCATGTCTTGGCCAATGTGAATAGTGCTGCAGTGAACATAGGGGTACATATATTTTTATGGATAAATGTTTTCAGATTTTTTTGGTAGATAACCAGAAGAGGGATTTCTGAGTCATATAGGAATTCTATTTTTAATGTCTTGAGGAACCTCCCTAATGTTTTCCATAGTGGCTGTACCAATTTACACTCCCACTGGCAAAGTATGGGGGTTCCTTTTCCTCCACAGCCTCTCCAACACTTGTTATTACTTGTCTTATGAAATCCTCTCTGAACCCAAGGTCCATAAGTTTAGTACCTATGCTTTTTTCTATGCAATTTATTGATTCAGGTCTTATGTTTAGGTTTTTGATTCATTTTAGTTTATTTTGGTATATGGTAACATAACAGTCTAGTTTAATTCTTTCCCATGCGGCTTTCTAATTTTCCTAGCACCATTTATTGAAGAGGCTTTCTTTTCTCCGTTGTAAGTTTTTGGCTCCTGTGTTGAAAATTATCTGCCCATATATATGTGGGTTTATTTCTGGGTTCTCAATTCTATTTCATTGGTCTGTGTGTCTGTTTTTCTGCCAATACCATGCTGTTTTGATTATTGTTTCTTTGTAGCATAAAATGAAGTCAGGGAATGTGATACCTCCAGCCTATTCTTTTTTCTTAGGATTGCTTTGGCGATTCAGGGTCTTTTGTGATTCCATACACATCTGATGATATTTTTGGTCCTATTTCTTTAAAAAATTCCATTCGGATTTTGATGGTGTTTGTATTAAATCTGTATATTGCTTTGGGTAATATGGCCATTTTTAGTATGTTGATTCTTCCAATCCATGAACATGGAATATCTTTCGATTGCTTTGTGTCTTCAATTTCTTTTAATAATCTCATAGATTTCCATGTATATGACCTTCACATCATTGTTAAGTTTTTTCCCTAGGTATTTTATTCTTTGTGTTTCAATTACAAAAGGAATTGTTTTGTTTCATTTCTCTTTGTAAAATTTCATTGTTAGTACATGGGAATGCAATGGATTTTTGTACATTGATTTTGTATTCTGTAACTTTACTGTATTTGTTTATTGTTTCTCATAGTTTTTTGGTGGAGTGTTTAGGGTTTTCTATATAAAGAATCATGTTGTCTGCAAAAATGTGACAATTTTACTTCTTCATTCCCAAGTTGGATTACTTTTATTTATTTCTTTTGCCTGATTACTCTGGCTAGGACATCCAATACTATGTTGAATAACCGTGGTGAGAGGGGGTGGGACATCCTTGTCTTGTTCCTGATCTTAAAGGAAAAACTTTCAGTTTTTCACCATTAGCATGATATTGGTTGAGGGTTTATTGTATATGGTCTTTATTATGTTAAGATACTTTCTTTCTATACCTATTTTATTAAGTGTTTTAATTATAAATGGATGTTGTATCTTGTCAAATGCAGAAGGAAAAAAAATAATAAAAATTAGAGCAGAATTAAATGAAATAAAGAACATAAAGACAATAAAAAACATCAATACAATAAAGAGCTGGTTCTTTGAAAAGATCAATAAAATTGACAAACCCTTGACTAGACTCAGTAAGGAAAAAAGAGAAAAGACACAAAATCAGAAATGATAGAGAAGTGTCGACGGACACCACAGAAATACAAAGGATCATATGAGAATACTATGAAGGACTATATGTCACCAAATGAAATGAACAAGTTCTTAGAAATATAAACCTTGTAGAGTGAATCACAAAGAACTGGAAAATATAAATAGATCGACCAACAGTAAGGAAATTGAAACAATCATCCAAAACCTCCCCAAAAGCAAAAGTCCAGGAAAAGATGGCTTTACTAGTGAATTCTATCAAACATTCAAAAATGATTTAATACCTATCCTCCTGAAACTCTTCCAAAAAATTGAAGAAGAGGCAATATTTCAAACTCATTTTATGAGGACAATATTTCCCTGATACCAAAACCTGGTAAGGATAATACAAAAAAAGAAAAGTACAAATCAATATCGATGATGAATACACATGTAAAAATCCTAAACAAAATACTAGCAAATAGAATACAACAATGCAGTAAAAAGATTATACATCACAATCAAATGGGGTTCATTCCAGGGGTGCAAGGATGGTTCAACATTGATCAATGTGATACATCACATAAGCAAAATAAAACATAAAAATCATATGATCATATCAAAACATGCAGAAAAAAACATCTTATCTTTATTTTATAGATAAAGATACTGAATTACTGAGAGATTAAGTAACTTGCCCAAGGTTATTTTTAGTAAATGACAATGCTGGGATTCACACCCAAGCAATTTGGCACTAAAGCCTGAGTCTTAACCACTGTCCTACATTGCATTTTCATAAGAAACGCTAGTTAACAAAATATAAAGGAAAACCATGATATGTGACTTAACAAGTTTGTAAATATTTACTTTGTAAATGCCAATGAATCTTCAAGTGTACTGGGAAAAACAAATAATAACCATTGACTGACTAGGCACTACAGATAATTTTTTATATAAGCTAGGGATCTTCTTCTTTCAAAGTCGATTCTTATAAGTAATAATCCATTTAATATTCTTTATTTTTAAACATTATTTACATATGTTTATGTAGATCATTAGAAAATTAATACAATTTTTCTTACCAGAATTCATGTTTCCAGACTTTCCATTAGCAAGTAGGAAACAAGGAATCACTAATGAATAACACCTTTATTGAACTTTCAGAAGGATATGCAAGATTCTCTGATATGCCAAAACAAAAATTGCTTTTACTAAACACCAGCTTTTGCAGTATTTACATTGAATTTGTTTAAATAGGTCACCTTTTATCTTTTTAGTTTCTAGCCAGACTTTGCAACTGCCTTTTAAAAGCCTTTAACCACTAGATCAGAGTGAAATAACCAAGCATTAAGGGAAGTTACAGTGATTCTTCAGTCGGGAAGAAGTGGATTCTCTACAAGGTGGTTGGCAAAAAAAATCCTCATTTTATTTTCCTTTCATTGACTTCCTAGAAGTGAAAAGCCCTCCTGAAAACAGGTGGTCCTGAAATTCTGTAGGTAATTAAGCAAAATGAAGCTTGTTGACAGCTTGGCATGGAATGTGAATCTTTAATTACATTTTAATGACAACTCTTATTTTACATAACTATGTTAGGTGATATAACATGAGATTAGGGACTGCTGATGCAGATTTTGAATTGTTTTTCTCAACGTTTATAAAACTCTAAGTAATAAAAAACTTGTTTAATGATTCAGTGGCTTGTAGCGGTCCCATTCAAATATGTAGCTTGTCTATCATTTTTGTTATCGCTCATAGCACGTCTGTAATTATTAAAAACATTATTATCTGTTTTAAGGATAGCTAAATTGGAATAGAGTGTTCTGGCTAAAATCATGCCTAAAATCTGTTCGATTAAAGTCCTCATTAACATTAGACAGCTGTATTATTTTTTAGCAAAACACAAATTATAAAGAGCTTTAAAAGTCTCTTTAGACTTTATTTTACTTTATTGGTTGAAGAGTTTTAGTTCCACAGTAACTTGAATAGGAATTATAATTATTGTTTGTATTTGTTTATAAGTTTAATGCATTAAACTGCTGGTAAATGTATTTCTTTCGAATTATCCTAAGCAGCTTATATAGATGAACTTGAATTCAAGGTTTTCCCAAAGTGATTTCAACCATCTGTGAAAATATTGTACCATGTCTTATCCCTCATTTATCCTAATTTGGTCTTATGTAATAAATCATCTCCTTGTCCAGTAACAGTGCTGCGATTTTTTTCAAATAAAAATGGTACATTCTAAGGTATTTGAATATAATTTAATATGTTATATTTTTAATATTTAGTGTAACTTTAAATATTAAGAAATAATAGAAATCTATGTTCCCGTTTTTGGGTAAATAGTGAGCATGCACTATTTAGTGTTTTAGTTCAATGGAAGGGTAAATTTAGAAAAGACAAGTCTATTTGGTGCTTAGCAAAATGGGCTGCATTTCATTTTTATTCTGGTTCTGATGCTACATAAATTGTCACAAATCATCTAATCATTGTTCCAAGAGGAAAAACATTCACATCAAACTGCACATGTTCAAAATGGCACCCAGGACTTTTCCACTAACTTGGTGCCTCATCAGTACTCTCCATGTTGGTAAATCATACCACCATCAACCACTTGTGCCTGAATGTGACTAATTTATCTCCCTCCCCTCAAGTCCCCTCTAACAAGTCTCGTTGATTCTATCTCCTAAATATGTCCTAATGCTATTCAGTCTTCTCTATTTCCACTGGCCCCTATTATGTTCAAACATTGCAATTTGTATTCCCTTATCTACTTTTACCTGTTTCCAAGCCATTCTCCATCCTTACAGGCAGTATCATCTTAGAAACTATTACACTGATACTACAACCCCTTTAGAATAAGATCTGGCTTTTTGAAACATAAAACTAAGCATATACTCACCCCCCCTGGTCAAGAAATTCCAATCCTATACATTTACCAAAGAATAATGAAAGTAGATATTTTTTACTTAAAGCCTTGTATGAGAATGTCCATGGTAACTTTATTCATAATAGCCAAGATTGGAAACAGCTCAGGTAGCCACCAATAGGAGAATGGATAAACAATCTGTCATATATTTATACAAGGGAATAGTATTCAGCAATTTCAAAAGAGATACTAATAGACTCAACATGTCTGAACCTCAAAAATATTACACTGACTGAAAGAAGTCTTACACAGAACATATTCTTTGATTCTATTTATCTGATCTAGAATATGCAAAAATAATATATCATTAAAGGAAAAATCAGAACACTCTCTGATGAGAAGGGGAGAGTGAGAACAGGTTGACTGCAAAGGAGAATATGGAGATTTTCTGGGTCATGGGAATGTTCTACATCTTTTTTTATTGAGATATATTTGATATATAACATACTGGATTCACATGTACAACATAATGATTTAATATTTGTATATATTGCAAAATGATCATTAAAATATGTTTAGTTAGCCTTCTTCACCTGCATAGTTACAGAAATGTTTTTCTTGTCATGAGCACTTTTAAGATCATTGTGATAGGAATTGGGGGTTGCACAGATTAGGTTTTTGCATTTGTCAATACATAGAAAAGTTATGACTTGTGCATTTCACTGTATGTACACTTTGTCTTAAGAAATATAAATAACCTTAAACAAATCTTGAACTCTAACTAATGATATACACGCTGAAATGTTTAGGGGTGAAATGTGCTGATGTCCAAGAAAACTTTGAAATGCATTACAAAATAAGATTGAACTGATGTGTATCCTGATTGTGGTGGTTACATGACACTATGCTTTGTCAACACTCACACAGCTGTATACTAAAAAGGATAAAATTTCTGTTTGTAAATTATACCTCAATTTTCAAAATGCTTCAGAAGATAAAGTAGATCAATATATGGATAAACGAATTGGTAGATAAATGGGTAAAAGCAAATATAGGAAAATATTTACAATTGTAGAATCAAGGTAATGGACATTTAGGAGCCTACTGTACTTTTTTGGATGTTTGAAAATTTTTCATAGCAAAATGTGGGAGAAAATATGTAAATCTGGCAAGATTGCATTTTTAATGCAATAAAAATTCCCATTGCTTTTTTTTTTTTACTTGCTTTAGAATTATTAACATGGTATAAAAACCCCACATGCCCAGATCTCTCCCTGAGCCTTAAGTTTGATAGAAGGTCATTTACTACTCATACACTCTCATCTAATCACACTCTTGTTTGTCAGTTTTTCCAAACAGACCCTTCTTCCCCGGGACCTTGTAATTAATAATGGTGAAAATAATTGTGTGATTCTATGACTCCTCCAGTAAATTTAAAAACCATTTGACCATAATCCATTAATACATATATCTCTAGTCCAGAACTCCATACCCAACATTTGGCTTAATGTAAATACTCAATTAAAATATAACTAAGTACATATAAAAGCTGACTAAAGAGATAGCTCATGATTCATTTAAAAGGGAATCATGAATTATTTGTGTGGTCTAACTGTTGATTTTTAAAAGTATTCCCTCATTTCTTAAAAGGGTAGTAATTTTACACAGTGAAAATGAAGCCATACTAAATGAAACTCCAAGAAATAAATATTTTCTTTAAATTATCAGTTGGCAAAGTATCTCGTGTGTTTTACCTTATTATGGCAAAATAATTCTGACATGCATTTTACTTGATTATAAATTTTTGTTTTAATATGTTTTTGAAGACATATAAATAGGTATTGATTCAATTGAACATTAATTTTCATTCTATTTAAATTGATTTGCTTATAATATGGCATAAGAAAACAACAAATTTGCATTTTGACATGAAACAAAACAGAAAACAGGTGGGGAGCAGGGGGAAGTAGAGAGGATCCTTGCCTACTGGAAAATCTATCAAGCTTTTCTCATTAGAGTATTGAAGCAATTTTCAGGGTAATGGTTCATTTAAATTGCTCTGTAGACAAATCTCAGGGCTACTGGTTCTGATTAATTCTCTAGTGATATTCGTCATTCACTCAGCTAAGAGAATTAAGGAAAGTAAAGTCTGTATTGCCCAATATTCAGATATGTACATTATAAAATTAAGTATGCAGATATTTCTCTTAAAAAAAATAAAAGAAACCAGAATAAAAAAGTATTGTCAAAAGGGAAACTATGTATAAAGAACTATGGAGTAGATTTTCAATTGAAACGTATGAGAAGATAAAGACAGTTTTCAGATTATGTAATTATATGTGAGATTTTACCAATAAATTATTCCTATAAAATATGAAGGGTTAATATTTTGTAACATATTAAAAATCTTCTATGTTTTATAATATTTCAGATACTGGATTAGAGGGAGAAAAAGCCTTTTTGTCTCAGTCTCCACAAAAGAATTTCCTGTTGGAAATATTAAAAGTTATTCACACTTTAATTCACATTACAATTGTCCGTAATAACTACGTATTTTTCTACTGGGTGAAAATGAGGTGTGGGGAGAACTTCTAAATCGAACGCTTAACTATGCAAGTTGAGTCCCAACAGATTTCTGTTGAAACTGCATGAATGAACTGAGTTTAACGTAGTGATTCTAGATGAGGGCCACTGGGAATTGTATTTGCAAGATTTAAGAATGGAGGATAAGGTATTTGCCCAATGTAACTTTCTTTTATTCCTCCATTTTACCAGAGTTCTGAGAAAAAGCAATAAAGGAAGACAGTAATTCTCAAGTGGATATGCATAATTCCTTTTAAAGAGGGGAGCTACAGCAAATAGCCAGAACTAAATTTATTTTCTTCTTCTCAAAACAACAAAAATTTCCTCATTAGAAACAAGGCTGATGGTCTCATACAAATCTTTATATTGAATATGTTGCATTTGGCAGAGAAACAAATAGAAAAGGGGTTGTCTATTTTTCGTAGATTTACATAATGTTCATATATTTTGAAATGATCTACCAAAAATCTCTCAGGATCACATTTAAAAGGTGTTTTCATTAAAGTCTGGGTTTTGTTGAAATTTCTTTGCCCAGAAAATCAATTGTTTCCCCAGATGTGACCAGACTCAGGGATGTTAACTTATTCTAAATTAAATTAATGAGAGACTGGGATATAAAACATAATACCAATTTATTCATGTACAGTAAGAAGTATGACTTTATTCTGACCGGAGTACTCACATTGCCATTCTCAAGATATTATTTATTTATGGCAGAATTACATGAAAACTAAAAAGAAATTCACTTACTTTCTAAGAATCAGCATTTGTAATTTGGATAATCCTGAACAGCTTCTCTCAGCCTCACGCATTCTTTCCCCCCAAAAAACTCAGCCTTACTAGACAGTGTTACACCTGGTCATTGACAAAACATTCTCTCTCCTATCTACTGCTGTGCACAGGGACAGTTACTTTTTTGTTCCTTGTTTTCCAAGTCCCTATGCTGAAAAATGAACCTTTCTTCAAATGTTTAAAAAGCTTATTTGACTACAGACCAGTCTACACTCGTAGTCACTAAATGTAATGTTTCATATCTTTGCATCTATTAAGTGTTGATTTTTTTATTTTTATTCTCAAAGCTACCTGATTTTATTTCCAAGTCTTTTAATAAGAAGAATTTGGAAAAGCATCTTACACTACCTGCGCCTGTCACAATCTTTAGCTATATGAAAATCTATAAGTCCCTACAATGGGATTTATTTTGGAAGATGTCTTGTTCTCAGCTGCTGTTGACACTGTCATTTCTGACTAATCTTACTCCATGTAAGCTTCAAGCATGCCAAACATGTTCTTGTAAAGCACCCATTCACAGCCAATGTAACTAAGGTTTAGGGAGATACAGTTAGGATTAGACATTCACATGCAAATAGAAAAACAAAAATCAATTCACAGTAATATATAAAAAGCTTTGGATCTTCTTATCACTGCTCTCTCATTCAGGAAAATTATAGAGTTGATTGGAGGAGCAGCTATTAGTAGGCAACTAATAATAATAATAATAGTGATAATAGTAATAGTAATAATAATAATAATTACTACTGATATTAGGGAGAAGCCGTGACCTTTTTGGCAGTGTTTCTCCAAGTATGACCTCTACAGCACCTATGTCAAAATTATTAGGGCAAAAGTGGAAATTCTCCAGTCTCTCTGAAGACTTTAACAAATCAAAATCTCTGGGGATGGACCACAGGAATCTGTATTTTAAATAGACACACCATGAAATCTTTATGTACATTTGAGTTTGAGAATTATGAAATTGGGATCTCTATTTAACTTAGAAAAAGACAAGACATTTAGGATCAAGACGCTTTAGAGATTTGATAGACCACCTTGTGTCCACCATGCCATGGGATTAAGGCAGTATCTTAGTCAAAAGGAGAAAAAAAAAAAAGCTTTGTAAAGCTTTTTATAAGCCCCAGTTTTATAAGCTCCAATACCAGTATATTAGTTTCTCCAATATCCCTCCAATTCCATCATTTACATAATATCTAAAGAGACCAGGGAAGCCTATTCATTACATAATGGCACACATCAAAATATTAAACTAGGTAATTATATATACCAAACAGAGAAAAATAGACATTTGTAATTCCTTCCTGTTAGATCATTATAGCATCACTGTTCGTGAAATATGGTGTTGGACACATCTGCTTATACCTCCCTAACATCCACCCCACTTTTTTTGCAAAGCCCCCCTTTTAATTTAAATATTGTTGAAGTATATTGGCATACAATATTATATTAGTTATATTAGTTTCAGGTGTACAATATAGTGATTTGACAGTTTTAAACCTTACAATGTGATCACCCCACTAATTCTAGTAATCATCTGTCACTGTGTAAACGTATCACAACATTGACTATATTCCCCTTCACCTTTCACACTCATCTAAGCCATCTCCCTTCCCTCTGGTGACCATCAGTTTGATCTCTGTTTCTGTGAGTCTGTTTTTGTTTTGTTTTGTTTGTTTGTTGTTTTTTAGAGTCCACATATAAGTGAAACCATACAGTATTTGTCCTTTGTGTGACTTATTTAACTTTGTATAATACTCTCTAATTCCATCCATGCTATCGCAAATGGCAAGGTTCCATTCTTTTTTATAACTGAGTAATATTCCATTGTATATGTTTATCACTTCTTTATCCATCCATTCATCTATGGACACTTAGGTTAATTCCGTATCATGGCTACTGTAAATAATTCTGTAATGAATATAATGGTGCATATATATTTTTGAATTAGTGTTTTGGATTTATTTAGATGAATACCCAGAAGTGGAATTGCTGGGTTATGTGGTGGAGCTATTTTTTGGTTTTTTGAGGAATTTCCATCTGTTTTCCATAGTGGCTGTACCAATCTGCAGTCACACCAACAGTGCACAGGGTTCCCTTTTCTCGCCAACACGTTATTTGTTGATGATGTTATTTGGGGTGGTATCTCATTGTGGGTTTGATTTGTGTTTCCCTGATAATTAGTGACGTTGAGCATTGTTTCATATGTCTATTGGATGTCTGTATGTCTTTGGAGAAATGTCTTTTTATGTCCTCTGCCTACTTTTTGATCAGATTGTTTATTTTTTGTGTTGCATTAGCTTATATATTTTGGATATCAACCTTTTATCAGCTATGTAATTTGGAAATATATTCTCCCATTCAGTAGGTTATCTTTTGCTTTGTGATGGTTTTCTTCACTGTGCAGAAACTTTTTAGTTTGATGGAATCCATTTGTTTATTTTTGCTTTTGTTTCCCTTGCTTAGGGGACATATCCCAAAAGATATTACTCAGACTGATGTCAAATAGTTACTATGTTTTCTTCCATGAGTTTTGTCATTTCAGGCTTTAATGTAAGTCAGTTAAGTCTTTAATCTATTGTGAGTTTATTTTTGTATATGGTGTGAAAGAGTGGTTTTATTTTTTGCATGTAACTGTCCATCTTTCCCAATGCCACTTGTTAAAGAAATTATCATTACTCTATTACATATAATCTCCTTTGTCATAGATTAGTTGACCATATAAGTGAGGTTTATTTTTGAGTTCTCTATTCTGTTCCATTGATCTGTGTCTGTTTTTGTGTTATTACCATACTGTTTTGATTATTATAGCTTTGTAATATACTTTGAAATCAGGGAATTTGATACCTCCAACTTTGTTCTTTGACAAGATTGCTTTGGCTATTTGTGGTCTGTTGGGGTTCCATATAAATTTTAGAATGATTTGTTCTCGTTCTGTGAAAAATGCCATTGGTATTTTGATAGGAATTGCATTGAATCTGTACATTGCTTTGGGTAGTATGATCACTTTAATGATATTAATCCTTGCAATCCATGAGCATGGTCTATCCTTCCACTATTTGTATCCTCTTCCGTTTCTTTCTTCAGTGTCTAATAGTTTTCAGAGTACAGGTCTTTCACCTCAATGGCTAAATTTATTACTAGCATTTTATTCTTTTCGGTGTAATGATAAATGGGATTATTTTCTTAATTTCTCCTTCTGATTGTTCATTATTAGCATAAAAGAACATGACAGATTTCTGTATATTAATTTTGTATCCTACTACTTTACTGAATTCTTTTATAAATTATACTAAATTTTTTGGTGGATTCTTTAGGGTTTTCCATATATATTATCATGTCATCTGCAAATAGTGGCAGTTTTATTTCTTCCTTTCCAATTTAGATGCCTTTTATTTCTCTTTCTTGTCTGGTTGCTCTGGCTAAAACTTCCAATTGAGTTCTAGTTTCATGCACTTGTGGTCAGAAAATATGCTTGATATAATTTCAGTGTTTTTTCATTTATTGAGGCTTTATTGTAGCCTAGTATATAATCTATTCTGGAAAATGTTCCTTTTACACTTGAGAAAAATGTGTAATCTACAGTTTTTGCATGAAATTGTCTATGTCTATCAAGTCAAACTGGTCTAATGTGGTATTTAGAGCCATTATTTCTTTATTCATTTTCTGTTTAGATGATCTGCCCACTGAGTTAAGTGGTGATTAAAGTCCCCAACTATTATAGTATTACTGTTAATTTCTGCCTTTATGCCCATTAACATTTGCTATATATACTTGGGTGGGTAGATATTTACAATTGTTATATCCTTTTCTTAGATTGACCTCTTCCAAACTAAGTCATTCTTTGTCTTGTTTTTTGCATTTTTTGTTTTGTTTCTTTTTGTTTCTATTAGCATAGAATATTTTTTTCTATCCCTTCTCTTTCAGTCTGTGTGTGTCTTTTGATCTAAAATGAGTCTCTTGTAAGCAGAATATAGATGGGTCATGTGTTTTTATCCATTCTGCAATCCTGTGTCTTTTGATTGGAGCATTTAGTCCATTTACATTTAGAGTAATTATTGATAGGTATGTGCTTATTGACACTTTGTTCATTGTTTTTTTAGTTGTTTTTGTTGCTCTTTGATGTTCCTTTCTATGTTGATCTCTTCCCTTTTGATTTGTTGGTTTTATTTAGTGCTTTGACTGGATTCCTTTCCCTTCATTTTGTGTATTTTTTGTATATTTATGGTTACCATGAGGTTCATATATATTCATTTATATTTATAGCAGTCTATTTTAGCTGATAGGCATTTAAGTACAATTGCATTCTAAAAGCAATATATTTTTACTCCCCCCTCCTCTTTATGTTTTTGATGTCATGTTTTATATCTTTTTGTTTTACGTATCCCCTCATTATTTTCATAGCTACAGTTAATTTTGCTACTATTGTCTTTTAACCTTCATATTAGCTATTACAGTGGTTGATTCACTGTGATTATTTTATATTTGCCTTTACCAGTGGGATTTTTTTTTCTTTCCTGTATTGTCTTCTATCTGGTTACAGCTTTTTCTTTTCTACCTAAAGAAGACCCTGTAACATTTCTTGTAAGTCCTGTTTGTGATTGTGAACTCCTTTACTTTTTGCTTCTCTGGGAAAATCATTATTTCTTCTTCAATTCTGAATTATAACCTTTCCAGATATAGTATTCTGGGTTTTAGATTCCTTTTGTTCAGTATTTTAAATGTCTGCTGGCTGTAAATGTCTCCCTTCTGTCCTGTAAAGTTGCTTCTGAGAAATCAGCTGATAGCCTTATGGGGTTCCTCTTATACGTGACTTAATGTTTCATTATTGCTGCCTTTAAGATTGTCTCTTTAACCTTAACTTTGCCATTTCAATTACAATTTATGGCTTTGTGTAGATCTCTTTGGGTTCATCTTATTTGGAATTCTCTGTGCTTCCTGGACCTGGATGTCTGTTTCCTTCCCTCGATTAGGAATGTTTCCAGACATTATTTCTTCAAATATTCTTTCTACCCCTTTCTCTCTTTCCTCTCTTTCTGGAATCCCTATAATGTGAAAGTTTGAGTGCTTGATATACAGAAATCTTATATTATCCTCATTTTCTAAAACTCTTTTTCCTTTTGCTGTTCTGATTGGGTGATTTCCAATATTCTTACAGGTGGCTAATTCCTTCTTTGGTATTAACTAATCTGCTGTCAATTTGTTCTAATGTATTCATTTCAGTTATGGTGTATTTTTTTTCATCTGATTGATTCTTTATTACGTTTTCTACCTCTTTATTGAAGTGCTCTCTGAATTCCTCTATTTTATTCCGAAGTTTGTTGAACATTCTTGCAACCATTTCTTTGAATTCTTTATCAGGTAGATTACTTATCTCCATTTTATTAGGGTTTTTCTCTGGAGATTTTTTTCTTGTTCTTTCTGGAGACTTTTTTCTTGTTCTTTCATTTGGGGCATATCTTTCTGTCTCCCCATTTTGTTTGACTTTCTATGTTGTTCCTGTGAGTTGGATGCAATATCTATCCCTCCCAGTCCTAAAGAGTGGTCTCTGTGTAGACTGTGTGTTGAATAGTTTGGCAGGCCCGTTGTAGTCCAGGTGGGTGCATGTGGTGCCTGCTGCGTGCCTGCTGTGGTGCCTGGACTGAAGAAGAGGGTTCCAGGTGGAATAGCCTGGTATGTGTATGCTTCCTTGCCCTTCTGATCTGAGTGGGGCTACCTGATGGTAGACAGGGCTGTTAGGTGCACTGTTGGCTTGCCTTGCTGCTTTGACTGTCTGTAATCAGAGTAAGGTCTTGGTAGGGATGCTTTGCATGCTTCCATCTCAATGCCCTACTAGTTCCACCCTCTCTCCAGGTACGGCACCCTTGCATTCGTATAACAGCATCACGTTCACTCTGCTAGGGGCAGCCCTGCACGTAGATAGTGCAAAGTTTTGCTTATTCCACACTTTCTTTGGGTGGGTTATCCCTATGTGTACATGGGGCAGTGCCCCCTATTTTCACACCTTCTCTGGATGAGGCAGTTCTGTGTGTGGGTACCACAGCACTTTGATACTTCTACAATCTCTCCAGGAGAGGCAGCCCCACATGAGCACACAGTATCGCCCCACTATCTCTGCACTTTCTCTGAACAGGGTAGCCCTGAAGGCAGGCACAACAGCATTTTGAGCTCCACACTCTCTTCAGGTTGGGGAGACTCTGGTATGAACAGCCTTGTGGGTGCACAAAGCAGAACTCTGCTGTATCCATTGTATCAGTCTCCAGGTGAAGGGGCCCCTTGTATGTTCGCTATTGAGCCCCCCAATTTTTGCTGGGTCTAGTTCTCAGAGCGAGGTGGGAGTGGCTGAGGAAATGCGACAGTTCCCTGCGGGTTGGCCAGAGAACCTGGATAGAGCTCCCACCCTCTATCTACGTTCACAGGAAACATAAACAGTGACTCTCACTAGTTCCTGTAGTCCTGGGTTCTTTCCTCAGCTCTTGGAGAGTTCTTGTGGTTTCCCAAACTTCCCTATGTCGTCTCTTTCTCTTGCTTATTGTGCAGAAGCTGTTCCGTTGGCTCACAGTTGTCTCAGGAGGGATTGTTCTAAATATAGGTGGACATTCAATGTGCCCTTGGGAGGGGGGCAAGCTCAGCCACCACCCTTGTTGACATCTTTGAACTGCCTCCATCAATAAAGCCCCATTTTTAAGCTTTCCTTGTGAATAGCATATCAATCAGACTAAAAACCAAGGGAATGCCCAAATGACTCAAAATGAGCACATGAAACTTTCTGTCATAAAAATTTAAGTCTTGAGTGGGTGACACAAGAGCAGAAAATGATAAAGTGAATCATGAGATTGATCTTCCTGGAAGAGCCTGTGCTTGAGTCAGAGCTGCTCTCCTCCCTGTCTTTCCTTCGGCTTTTCTTTCATTTGAGTCAGTTTTTGTTTCAGACTTCTGAAACATCAATGAAAGAATTACTCAAGATAATTACAAAGGTTTTTATTGCTCACCACAATCAATCAGTGTCTTTATCAAATAAAACACTGGGTTATCATCTAATCTGTGGATTAAGAAAAAAAAAGGTATAAAAATTCTTGCCACTAAATAAGATTGGATTGCAATCTAACTGGAAAGATACGGCATATTTACATATGAAAGCAACGCTTCTTGTTTAATAAAACAATTTAAGACAGTTTATGTTAAGTACCAAAAATTTGGATAAAACAGAAGCTTTTTCTGTTGTTCAGACACAACGAAGTAACTGCAAAAATCTTAAGGAAGGTTTCCTTGTTCAGATGGTATTTATTTAGACACATTTAAGTTTTAAAATGGAAATGGCACGGACAAAGTTCTAGCAGCTTAAATGCATAAAGATTGTCCTAGGCGTATTTAGAGAACCAGTTTAGAAAAAAGGTGTGGAAGACAGTACTTCTGTTTGAAGGTATCCAAAGTGAAATGTACACATCCTGAAGGATGAGCATGATAAACCAGTGAGTCACAAGACAAACACCAGAACTTCCTACGAGGTCAGACAATTAAGTTTGCAAACTCATCCTAGAAAATGTGCTACGTGCCTCATTGCTGAGTATCACTATGGTCACCTTCAAAGTACTCCCCTGGGGAAGCTATGCACCTTTGAAAGCAATTTTGGAACTCGTTTTCTGGAATGGCCATCAGAGCTGTCGCCATAGAACCCTTGATGTCCTAAATGTAATCCAAATGTCTTCCTTTCAATATTTCCTTTGCCTTCGGGTAAAGAAAGAAGTCATTGGGGGCCAGATCAGGTGAGTAGGGAAGATGTTCCAATACAGATATTTGTTTACTGGCTAAAAACTCCCTCACAGACACTGCCATGTGAGCTGGTGCATTACCGTGATGCAAGAGCCATGAAATGTTAATGAAAAGTTCAGGTCGTCTAACTTTGTCACGCAGTCTTTTCAGCACTTCCAAAGAGTAAACTTGGTTAACTGTTTGTCCAGTTGGTACAAATTCATAATGAATAATCCCTCTGATATCATAAAAATGTCAGCAACATCATTGCAAGAAATTCTCAAACTTGTCAAACCTCATATACTACTTTTATCTCATTATGTTAATTTCTACCTATGTGTATGTTTTAAAACAAATGAAATATTCTTATGGTACTATATGTACATACTAGATAAATAAGTATATGTATATTGGGATGTTTCATTAACATTTTGCTTTAGGAAGAAATGGTCAAAGAGTTTCTTTTGGTACTAACGCAAACTCCATAAAGTGGAGATTATATTTTACTCATTTCAGTGTACCCTACTCTCTACCCTACCTGAACATGTTATGCAATTTCCTATCTTCACACCTCTTCCCAACTATTACTATTTATCTGTGTTCATCCTTCCTTCCTTCTTTCCTTCCTTCCTCTCCCTCTCTCTCTTTCTTTCTTTCCTTTGTTTTTCTAAATAGATTTTTATTACTAAAAATATACCAGGCACTGTTCTAGATACTGAGACCAAAAATGGTCTTATGTTAATAATCTAGTGTTCTAGTAAGGGAACTCATAGTCATGCAATGATTTCCTGTTCCATAATTTTCTGTCATAAATCATCATATTCTCCTTAATCTATTCCCTTCATGCATTATGGGATTTCATAGATCTCCAGATATTTTGGTTGTATCTATAGTTCAGAATTTGCATTCTGTCTTATTCTTTTAACAAGGTATTATACATTTTTAATATTTTCTTTACTCTATGCCAAATTTATTCATTCATACATTTATTCACTCAACATAAAGTCATTGAGATCTTACTTTGTGCTGTGTGAAATAATGAATTACTCAGTAAACAGACTAAGCTCAACTTTAGAGCACCTACAAATCCAAGACAGAAAACACACACACGAGAGAGAGAGAGAGAGAGAGAGAGAGAGAGAAAGAGAGAGAGAGAGAGAGAGAGAAATTGTTTTTGCAAAAATTGACATTTGATTTTTTTAAAAAAAAGCTAGAGTCAATATGTGAAAAATCCAAATTTATTTGGATTCTCTGACATCTATTATATAGCTCGATTTTTTTTATGTTGAATTATATAAGGGAAGGAAAACATACGATTTTCATTGATTTGTCTCCAGTATTTTGATTTGTCGCTGACTTTCACTACTTGAGATCAGTCATTGAATCACTGCACACAGTAGGCACTTGGTCAATGCCATTGCTATTGGTAGAGCAATACGTGCAAGTTACTGCTCCCACCCTACCAAAAAATATGGCTGGGATAAGGTTACCAGATGTAGAAAGTAAAAATATAAGATGCTGTTAAATTTGAATTTCAGATAAACAACAACAAAAAAGTTCATGGGATATATTAAAAAGTATTTATTGTTTATCTGAAATTTAACTCTATGTCCTACATTTTGTCTGACAACCCTACTTGGAGGAAATCTTGATTAAATATCATTGCCATTAAAATAAAGCCTCTTTTGAGAGCAAGTTTATAATACGGGCAATAGTAACGGTTCCTTTGTGAATTTTAGATTTTCTGTTCTTCCACAAAACACGTAGGTGTGCACTTAAAACAATCTGAAGAGGACAAGTGATATCGTGGATTCCTGAGCAGATATGTCCTGCGGCTCATCCTGTGAGGAAATATAGACCACGTGTGCACTGGGTGAGTCACTTAGATTTTGTGACATGAATACAAGTCAAACATAGCTGATCACTCAAGGTAAGAGGAATCATTCATTTTCCTATAGAAGCCTTACAACTGTATAGCTGCTGAATTTCACTTACTTTATACTTTTCCTTCCTGAATTCCACATTTTTCTTGTATTTCTCCCCTTGTTTTGTGTTCAATTCTTCCTCATGTTTTTTTCTAGTCTCCACTTTTATCCTGCTCCTCAACAGCTTATTTTTCCCATTGTTTAAATATTATATTTAAGTTAATGTCTGATATTTCAATTTCTTCTTTATAATTTAATACAACTTTTTTCATATATTTTGTTAGTTGAGATGTATAGATTAGTAATTAAAATTACTGACTATGAAATGATGATAATTAATATGTACTGAAAGTTCGCTTTTTGGTACTTTACACTTATATTTCATGAATCTTCCCAAGAGTCTATGACATAGCTACTACAAGTAATGCCTTTTCAAACTTGAGGTCCTTGAGGCAAGAACAAGGTAGACCTAGGATTTAAACCCAAATTTTCTGGCTTCAGATTCAATATGATATTGCTTAGCAATGTATGCTTAGAGAGGTTGAATATATTAGTTTGCTTGAGCTGTCATAACAAAATATCATAGACTTGATTAAATATCATCTTGCTTAACTTGCATAAACAACAGAAATTTATTTTCTCACAACTCTGGAAGCTCTGTAGTAGAATATCAGGGTGCCGGCATACTTGGTTTCTGCTGAGACCTCTTTTCCTGGCTTTATGTGGTCACCATTTTGCTGTATGCTCAGCTCACATGACCTCTTATTTGTGCGTAAAGAAAGAGCAAATTCTCTAGTGTCTCTTCTTTTAAGTGCACTAATATCCATCATGAGGACCCCCCCCCCCATAATTACTTCCCAAAGGCCCCTATTTCCAAATATCACATTGGGGATTAAGGCTCCAACCTATGAATTGTGGGGTGTACAAACAGTCAGCCCATAACAGAACCACGCTTCTGCCAGAAATCACATTTGCAAATTTGGAGAATGAAGAATGAGACTACCATTATATAATTAACACTCACAAAAGGAAAACAAGCCAAGCTCTCAAATACCGAAAATTGTTTCAACTCTAAATATGTTTACAAGCCTGAAAGAGCCAGTCCCATTTCTAAAATAATTACATGTGTTGGAAGGAGATACTGTAAGTCTGGAGATTCCTTCATTTAATTCTGGACAAGAATTCCTAGAAACTACTATGAGTAATGGGGAATATAATGCTCCTTATTATTTTTTAGACTTGCAGTATCGAAGTGCACTACTTAATGGCACTAATATCTTTCTTAGCCCATGATCCTCAGATGTGCCGAGAAAAGTAACACTGGAAAATAATGTATTCAGTAGACCTATTCTCTTGTAAAAAAAGAAGGGGGGGTGTGGGAGTGGGGGAAGCAGAACAAAGAAACCTATATACTGGATTTTGGATATTGCTTATTTATAAAGGTAATATAATTTTAGGAGTAAACTTTATTCTCAAAAATTTCACTGGAGAAGAAACCAAATTAGCTTGAATTTTTAAACTTCCATTGCTCATAAAAGATACAGAACACTCATCTTTTCTTTTTTAATTATGAACATGCAATGTTTTACCAAAGCATTATGAGTGTAAGGATGGGAAGTACAACGTTAAAAACAAGTGAAGCCTTCAAATGCTTTCAAAGGCTTGAATTTCAACTATATTTTAATGTTGAGCTAGTGGAGAGTTCAGTCAAGTAATCTGGTCATGAGGGCCAGTGATTGAACCATAAATTACTGAATATGAAATAGATTGCTTCTATAAAATGTCACACATTCTGTTAAATAAGACTTGGAAAGTAAATTTCAATAACAACTTTAAAAAAGAGTGTAATGAGAGTAACTGAGCCTTGAGACACCACTGGAAGTATATCACACCAAAGAGGAAAACAATTTTACACTCTCAGTGCTTCCTTCCACAACCCTTTAATAGCTCAATGTTGGTTTTTAAAGGGTGATACATGTTAGTATTTCCCCTATTTCTTTGGTCAAAGTCACTTTACTCTGAGCATGTAAAAAGTCCTACTGAATGAGCCTAGCAAAAAATCTATCTATCTGTAATTATAGTTTCTTTTTTCCATGATTGAGTACATTTTTGAGGTGCAATTAGAAAGTTTAAAGCCTAAGAGGAGCAATCGTTGAAAAGTATTAATTGAAGCCCTTCACCTCTAACCTCCTACACAGTGTGGATTAACAATAATTTACATGTACTCTCATCTGAGAACTGTATAGTATGTGAAGTGAGTTGATGTTCTCAACTACGTCCCTAATGAAAAGTATATTCTTTGATAGCTACCTACGTTGTCAATACTCTATATAAATCTAAGAAGTTTACTTTAAATTTATAAACTATATCTGCCTTTTCATTTTCAAATTTTAATATATTATTATAAAGTATGAAATAGAGAGTAATTGGGTACAATGTGTGCCATGTGCTTTTAGTTACTACTAACAATTGCTGGATTAACTATATCTTATTTCCAAAGACTGGACAATTACTTCAAATGAAAACCATTTACTGTGTTTCCCCGAAAATAAGACCTAGCCGGACAATCCGCTCTAATACCCGGTCTCATTTTAGTATAATATAAGACGGGGTCTTATATAATATAATATAATATAATATAATATAATATAATATAATATAATATAATATAATATAATATAATATATACCGGATCTTATATTAATTTTTGCTCCAAAAGACGCGTTAGAGCTGATTGTCTGGCTAGGTCTTATTTTCCGGGAAACAGGGTAGACATGTGGTAGCCTCCAAATGACCAGCAACAGTCATCTGGAGTTTACACCCTGGCGTGGCTCCCTCATACGCATATCTGGGTTGGTCTATATAACTACTAGGGTACATTGGCAGTGATGATACGCCATTTCAGAGACTTCCTCCTTGCCTCTCTATCATTTGTTCTGATGGAAGCCAGCTGTAATATCACAAGGACATTCAGGCAGTAAATAGCTCGTAAAACCAGGAACTGAGCCATTATATTTTATTTTATTATTATTTCAAATCTTAGTATTAAAAACCTATCCTTGATTATAGTTTGAAAATTCTCAATCACTTACTCATAATTATCCTTATGGAATACTTTTTGCCCCTGTCCATATTTAAGAACTGCTTTCAACACATTAAAATCTATTTGAAATTTAAGTGCTAATCAACCTAATTTATACTTCCTACTTAAATCTATCATTCTGTGGCCCCAGGAATATATTAGTATATAAGTAAATTGCAAAACCTCAGTCAGTCTAAAGCTCCTCTAATGTGTACTTGGAACCAAGATATTCAAGTAAGTGTTTGTGTATTATATTATTAATTAATTTTAAAAGTAGTTTTGATTTAGTAATTCCTTAAGCATTTACATTAGTTTCAATTCTAATAGTTCTGTCATGAATATCAAAACGATTCATCTTCAGAATCAGATAATTTTGAAATTAATCTGGCCTCAATGTTTTGAACATATTTTCTCTGAACTGTCTTTGTTTTCATAGTTTAGCTCTGGTACCATCAATCATTCTGCTGGACTGGAAAGATAGGATATAAGGGTTACCATCTATCTGCCTAAAAAGCAAACATCACATGCCTTGTATACACAGGCCTTCTTAAATACACCCATAAAAAGGGGACTATTGTGATACTCCTAATGAGAGCATTTCCTGCTAGATACTTCCTCTTTGCAGGGACTGTTCTTAGAATTAATTCCAAAGAGTCTTCTGCAGGGAATTGCAAGAGGAATATTTAATATACATTTTTTATTTGAGTTTTGAAAGCTACACATTTCTGGTACTTTGCTCTTTGTCACTCATCTGTTATGTTGGTCTCTGGAGCATTTAAATAAAGCAAGCATAGGATTATCCCCAAATTAGAATGGAACAGTAATCGATTGCTCTCAAGCAGTTTAAGAACCGGCAGGGAGCAGTAATGAAATAGGGTCACGTGGTTTAGGAGAAATTTCCTATCTAATTCACTTAGTTAACCAAGATCAGAAGAAAAAAAATCTTAAATATATAAAAGTGTTAAGGTATTATATTTTTATTTTGACTTACCTTGGGACTCATTATGTTAATTAATAGCCTTTATTTTCCAGAGCAGTTTTAGGTTTACAGAAAACTTGAGTAGAAATTACAGAGTTCCCTATTGCAACCCCTACACACACACACACACACACACACACTCACACCCCTATATTAGTAACAGCTTTCAACAGTTGGTACATTTGTTACAATTGATAATCCAATGTTGACACATTATTAACTAAAGTCCATAGTTTACATTAGGGTTTAGTGTTGTGTGGTGTGTTTTGTGTTATGTTCTGTGGATTTGAACAAATGTATAATGACATGTATCAATCATTATAGTATCATACAGAGTATTTTCACCCCCCTAAAAATCTTCTATATGCTTTCTATCCATACCTCCTCCCATCCCAACCCCTGCAAACTCTCATCTTTGTAAACTGTCTCCATAGTTTTGCTTTATCCATAATGTCATATAGTTGGGATTATATAGTATGCAGCCTCTTCAGATTGGTTGTTTTTCACTTAGCAATATGCATTTAAGTTTCCTCAATGTCTTTTTATAGCTTGATAGATCATTTCTTTTCATCACTGAATAACATTCCATTGTGTGGATGTTCCACAGTTTCATTAGCCATTCACCTATTGAAAGACCTCATGTGTTTGCTTCCAAGTTTGGCAATTATGAATAAAACTGCTGTGATCATTTGTGTGCAGGATTTTTGTGGACATATGTTTTCGACCCCTTCGGGTAAATGCTAAGGAGAACAATTATTGGATTGTATGGTAAGAGTATATTAGTTTTGTAAACTGCCAAACTATTTTCCAAAGTGACTACACCATTTTGCATTCCCACCACCAATGAATGAGAGTTCCTCTTGCTCCATATCCTTGCCAGTATTTGCGTAAATGTTTTAGATTTGAGGAATTCTAATGGGTATGTAGTAGAATTGTTGTTTTAATTTGCAGTTCCCTGGTGACATGATATTGAACATATTTTCATATGCTTATTTGCCATTTTTACATTTTCTTTGGTGTGGGTTCAGATCCTTTGCCCATTTTTTAATTTGGTTGTTTACTTTCTTCGTTGAGCTCTAAGAATTATTTGTATATTTTGGATACCAGTCTTATCAGATAAGCATTTTGCAAAGATTTTCTTTCAGTCTTTAGCTAGGGGAACTAGTTTCTAAAATATTATTTAAAATTTTTTTATATAGTACTTTTTAGAGAGATATAAAATATGTATTTCTAAGAGTCATAAATTACTGAGTTTATAAAATTAAAGCTATTAACTCACCAAGTTTGACCAATGAGTTAATTATCAAAAACACAGCGTCTGGCATGTAGTAAGCATTACATAAATGTCAACTATCTTTTATATTGCTTCCTTCTAAATACTGTAATGTTTAGATTGTGTCTTTATATAAGCAAATCTTTTCTCATAATAAAACTCCCATCAGACTAACACAAATAATAAAATTGATAAACTCATGTAATGTAAAGTACTTCCATTTTGATGAAATTGATTAAAAAAAACTACTGAAACATCTAGATGTGACATTTTGTGTTCGAACTTTACAAAGAAGCTCATCTCATATTACAAATCTAACATAATAATGTTTCACTTAAATTTAATTGGGCAGTTATGTTGTTTTGTAGTTTCATAAAGATTGAGCAGTGATCACACTATATTGACAAGCAAAAGTGTTTGTGAATGTCAAATCAATGTATGGTTTAGAAAAAGCCAATTTCACATACTTCATTTTTAAATTGTCCACAAAGGATTTTATTTACTCTCTTATGAAAGCACTTTGCTTTGGAAAAAAAAATCAATATTTTGTCATCTAAATGCTTATTTTCTAGTTCCCAGTGACCTCAATTTATTTCTAAGTGTTCCTATTAATACAGATGTTGACTAGAAAAACACCAACAATAAAATTCTTTCTAATACAGAAAGTTATACCTCCATCATTTCGGAAGAGACCAGGAAGATCAATTTCCCCTAAGTGCTTCCAGGACCCTCCCCCGGCCATGTCAAAAAGCCTGATATCCCATCTTTGTTTGAAATACTGCAGTAGATTTCCCTAGATTACAATGCAGTCCATTCCAACTTCTTGTGGGACAGCGTTATAAAATACTAGAAATATATACTAAGGCAGATTAAGGCTGATTGTGAAGACTTATGCCAGAGTAAGAAGTTCGGATAAGAACCAGCAAATGTTTCTCAGTAGGCAAGCAACAGCTTCAGTCCTTTGTTTTAAAAGAATATCTTAAACACCAATTTGTAGAAGGTGCTAGAAGGTATCAAGAATGAAGACTGAGAAAACAACAATCTAGCCAAGGATATAGATGATTTTAACTACCAAGGCAGTAGTAGTAGAACTTAGAGGAGATAACAGATCAAAGAGACATGAAATATGTGGAATTTGCTGGATTTGGCAACTGGTTGACTATGAAGGAATGAGAAGAGACAAAATGACATTGAAATTGATTCTAAGTTACCTAATATGGGCCCCTGCATGACTAAAGTTGCCATTAACTAATATTGATAATAAAACTAATCCAAATAATATAAAAGAAGTACAGGTTTGAAGGTAACACATTTTAAGGCCTAAAAATATTGAAATAATTTTGGAATATAAATAATATATATATTTTTTTCATCAATTCTTTTCTTTTAATTAAAATTTATTGGTGTGACAATGGTTAGTAAAATTACATAGGTTTCAGGTGTACAATTCTGTAATACATCACCACTATATTACATGGTGTGTTCACCACCCAGAGTCAGTTCTCCTTCCATCATCATATATTTGACCCTCTTTAAGTATTTTTTTCATAGAAACTGGACTTAATATCCTTTATTATTTGTCAAGTTCTCATGTTGGAGAGAGATGGCAAAAATTTTACATAGACTACGAATATAACTTCTGAAAATGAATTATTGCTTTTTATAATGTACCCTCAAAATATCCTTCTAATTACCATATACCAGTGGTTTATAACTTTAGTATGTGTAAGAATCACATAATACATTTGTTAAAATACATATTCCTGGGTTTTACTTGTCTTACAGTAAGTCTTACAGGAATCCTAGGAATCTATATTTTAATAAGTCCTCAAAGATTTCCAATGTGTGTTTTTCCTGTATGACAAAGGAGCAACACACATAAAGAATCACCTTAAAGTGCTTTAAACCTTCTCTTTTAGAGTTTTCTGCTTCAAAGTAGCAATCTGAAGTTGCAATTTAACAAATGTTCCCATTTATATTTGTTATGCTTTCAATCTTGCAAATATTTCCATCGTGCCTTTCTCTGAGGTTTGACTGGTCCTTAATTTAATATACATACTAAGGGTAAGAACTCAGGGGCCTGAAGCAGACAGTGTAATATAATATTTGCTGCCTGAAACATTTCCCCAAGGTAACAAAATCACTCTCACTTCTTGGGAGGAGTACACTGGATAAAATTGTGGTCAAGAATTGGAGAGATTATTATTTTGCATGGATGTAACTTTTACATCTTACATTTGCCTGAAAGTTTTTTTGTTTTGGTGTGTGTGTGTGTGTGTGTGTGTGTGTGTGTGTTTTCCCCCATTAAAAAGAAAAAGGTGAATGCATTTCTTTTCAGAGCCAACAACGGTCTGTTTAGGAAATAAATAACAGCAGTGTCTACCTACTCAGATCTTTCTGAGTAGAGATCCATTATACAAGAAGCAATTTACAGAAGCATTGACAATACCTTTCTAGTTACCTTAAAGGGTTCTTTTCAAATCTCTGTCCTTTCATCATCCTTCCTAACGTAGAAGAAATGCATGCTACTCAGATGTAAAAGAAGTAAGCTTGCTACATAGTCACTTGAAACCTCAAACTTGCACACATTCCATAGCTCTATGATTCTCTGCACATTCTCTGAACAGGTGCTGATCTGCTCTGACTCATCAGACTGGCAGCTAGAAAGCCCAAGCTGAAAAATACCAACATCTTCCCATGTCATTAGCAGCGGCTGCCAGAATAATGAAACATCTGGCACCTTCCTTTACTGATTAAACAGGTCACTCCAAAGACCTGTCATCTAGCCTGTGAGCATAAAGACATGAGCTTACACCTTTTTATTTTTTTAAAATTATTTTCCTTTTATTCATATAGTGCAAATGCTGAGACATTCTACAGGTGAATTTGTCAACATGATGATAAGGTTAAATGATTACCGATTTGCTATATTCAGCAAGAAGAAATTAAAACAAACTTCAAAATAGTTTAAGCACTGAGAAACAATCTGTATTGAAAGTAACTTCGCTAATAATTCAAGATTTGAGGACAAGTGTCAACAACAAACCAATAAATATTACATGTTTTTATATCAAATTAATTTAAAACTTTAAATAAAATGTGTGCACAAGTTTCTAATATATAACAATATTAGGATAATAATTAGAAGCTAGAGAGTTCTTTGTTTACTTTAATTACTAAATAGATGATTGCTGGTAACCTGTAATGTAAACGTTTTCTGCAAAGAATTAGTGGTTTTCTGGAATATTAAAAGAAATCATGCTCAGGTATAATAGGATATTAAATGAGATTCTTTATCTCAAGGCTTTTATTTCTCTTACTTTTAAATTAAAAAATCTAGTAGATTTAACAAAAAATTTGGAAACATAATGAAATTTAATATATATAATATTATATGATTCATTCATGAAAAAATATGCAAACCTTAATTCCAATGTGATGGAATTTGAACTCTCTCTTACAGCCCAGGAAATGAATCAAGGATTGACAGAATGTTTTGTTAAACTTTCATAAAACATTGTAGATGGGAAATAGTTGGGACTTTGGAAAAGAAATAGAAAATATTTGCCACCTTGTACAAACATATGCTTCTTCTGCACTTGAGAAATCTATGTGAGGTTCTGTTCATTGCTCCTTGCAAGAGAAAAAAAAAAAAAGAGGAATTGGAAAAGAAACAGAAATAACAGATAATGAAGAAAAAACATTAGCAAAAGAACATAGTTTCATTAATACACTAAGTTAAGTGTTTTCCTACATGCAGAAGCAAATGACTGAGAGGCTAAATTATTTAAAGTAATTCACGAAATAACCAGTATGAATCTTACCTCTTTGATACTAAAATTAAGAAAAAGAAACTAATTCATACTTATAATGACAGGAAAAATCATAGCTAACATCACATAATAGTTTTCTACCAAAATAAAAATAAAAATGTTTTGAGACGTACCCCAAACTTCCTGTTGAATCCTCAGAGACTCCTGACAGAGGGAGATGCTGACGTGGAACAGTGTAACAATTATTATGACCTAATATTTCACTTCTGGACAGGTGACAAAACATCTTCAATGATAAAACTTAATAGGAAAGTGGATAACAGAGAGTCCCAAAATCTGTTCCATGAAAACCAGTTCCATTGGAGATTAATATAATTGGGACATATAAGGTCTCTCTCTGACTATGAAATTTGAGAAATTCTAAGATAAACAGGTTTCTATATTGGACAGATTCTCAGCACTCTTCTCAGACATCCCTTAGAACTAGTTATCCAAAGTGCAGATTTGGGGAAACATCATTATCAGGAATTATAAACAGGTGTTCTCTCTTATAGAAATATTTGAAAATTTCAAAAGGTCACTATCAATAATGAATAGATTGCTTTTCCTATAACTACATTTTATGTACCACTTATTTTAAGAAAAAAATAGTTTCATCACTTTCATTATAGACACATTATGATAATGTGTTAATAATTATGACAATTCCCAGAGATTTAAATAAATTTCACATGGAGTATATTACACTTTTGGGGAATACATCTTACTTGCTCATTAAAACAAGGAAGATGAAGGAATTACTGAGCTTCCTATTGTTTTACCCAAGTAAGCTTGGTAACTGAATGAATTTTGACTAGCTGTAATTGATCTCGAATTCAAAAATCCCAAAAACCTTTAACATGAGATCTACCCATTGAATTTTTAAGTCTAAAATACAGCAATATCAACTATGTTGTGCAACAGATAGATCTCTAGAACTTTTCACCAAGTGTAACTGAAACTTTATATCCATTGAACACCACCTCTCCATTTCCCCTCCCCCCAGCCTCTGGTAGCCACCATTCTATGTTCTGCTTTTATGAATTTGACCACTTTAAATATCTCATATAAGTGGAATTATGCTGTATTTGTCTTTCTGTGACTGGCTTATTTCTCTGAGCATAATGTCCTCCAGGTTCATCCATATTGTCACAACTGGCAGGATTGCCTTCTTTCTCGTGGCTGAACAATATTCCATTTTGTGTGTGTGTGTGTGTGTGACATTTTATTTATTCATTCATTTGTCAATACACGCTTAGGTTGTTTCCATATCTTAGCTATTGTAAATAATGCTGCAATGAACATGGTAGTGCAGATATCGCTTAGACATAGGGATTTTATTTTCTTTGGATAGATACCCAGAAATGAGATTGCTGAATCACATGGTAGTTCTGTTTTTATTTTTTTGATGAACCTCCATACTGTTTTCTATAGTGGCTGCGCTGTTTTATATTCCCACCAACAGTGTACAGGGATTCCAATTTCTCCACATCCAAGTTAAATGTTCTTACTACAATAGAAAGTATAATAATCCCAAAAACATGTCTGAAAAAAATCCTATTAAACACAGAAATCATATCTTAAAAAAACAGTATACCTAAATGAATTAGGAGATTGAAGGAAGGTAAATTAGGACTCAAAGTTTGTTCACTACCTACATTCTTCACTGTTTTTTTCTATCATTCTACACTAATCAAAAACCAAACAAAAACAAAAATGCATATGCACATTTATCATTCTTAAACTTTTGGTTAAGGAGATTTTCAGCCTTCAACAAACTGTATGATAAAAGCCTGTGTCCAACATATATTCTTACCAACATTTTGTCAATCTTCTCAGTAGTTTCATTTAGTGGAAATAGTACGTCTGACAAATATTCTTGAAAGCTTCTTGGAAACTCTAGTCGTTACACATTTTTATGATAAAGAGCCTGAAATCCTAGAGGTTTTCTGGTAAATAATGTTTAATAGATTATAGGTCCTTAAAGTTTTCAAATTCACAATAGACTGCTGCTTTTCCCAACATAATGAAATACAGCTTCTACTCATGGGATGGCAGACAGAGAATCCAATTACTTAGCATGACTCCTCTGTTCCCTGCTTGAAAAGTGTGAGGATTGCATGTAATAAAGATTTCCTGTTTTTGGAATAACAGTTTCATTAAAACTCTACCATAGATTGGTGTACCATGTGTAATATCTGTAAGAAATTTTATGCAATACTGATTTTTATATAGACCCTAAAATCTTTAGTTTACTGTGAAAAATTATCTTTAAACTTCTTTTTTATTTTATTTTATTTTATTAAATTTATTGGGGTGACAATTGTTAGTAAAATTACATAGATTTCAGGTGTACAATTCTGTATTACATCATCTATAAATCCCATTGTGTGTTCATCACCCAGAGTCAGTTCTCCTTCCATCACCATATATACGATCCCCCTTACCCTCATCTCCCACCTCCCACCCCCCCACCCCTTACCCTCTGGCAACCACTAAACTATTGTCTGTGTCTATGAGTTTCTGTTTCTCATTTGTTCGTCTTGTTCTTTTGTTGTTTTTGGTTTATATACCACATATCAGTGAAATCACATGGTTCTCTGCTTTTTCTGACTTGTTTCGCTCAGCATTACTCTAAACTTCTTAATTACAATAAGTCTTTATGCTGACAAAATGTTTTTTAAGAATGTCATGTATATGATGAAGAATGAGATTTGAACACTTTGTACAGGAGATACCTGAAAATTTTAATGAGTTTTATTTATTACCCTGCAAAAATGCTGATAAAACTTATTCCTGTGATTCCTATGGTAACCAAAACACCTAATTAGTATTGGCCAGACACACATGCTACTATATTATCCTCTCCGGAAGATGAATTCCATAGTATTAATTTTTCCAGTGTTTATTTCCATAAGCTATGATTTGAGAACTTTCTGTATGTCTCTACAACTTGATAATTCTTACCTTATCCTTATCATTGATGATATATCTCAGTGTATCCTATATAAACTCATAGTATTCACTTAGGAAATTTAGGGTTTTATGTTTTATATTCACCGAAAAGATTCTTGGAAACAACTGACTGAAAAATATTTATAAATTTTGAAACAACAATGAAATAGTAATAAGAGCTCATATTTTAAGGACCTACAATCAGTTATTTCTAATATACTCCCTCTTGTACTTAAGAAATTGAGGAGATTAAGTGATTTACATGAATTTACAGATGGTAAGAAAGACTAAAATGTACACTCAGGCTGTCTGGTATGGGAACTCAAGCCCTTAATTGCTTATTATATTGATTTTTCTGTCAGTAGTCCTCACATTAATCAGAATAAGCTGTCTGCTGAAACAACACCCCCATTTCAGTTGAATACAATTAAAGTATATTGTGCAGTCTTGTGGTTGGCTGTGGCAAAGGAGAGCTGTTTCCTGTAGTCATTCAGGGACCCGGAAGCCTTTCATCTAATGTCATCGTCATCTTCAACATGAGGCCTCTCTCCAAGTTTGCCATCGAAGGAAAAGAAAGAAGAATCTCTATGAGGAAGTTTTTGTCAGGCCTAGAACATAATTTCCTGCGACATGGTCTTTGCCAGAGCTTAGCCCCGAGGTTCCTAATTTGAGGGTTTTAGGAATATAGTTTAGTTGCATGGAAAAAAAAAAAAAAAGAATGAATAAACAAAATGTGTGTGTGTGTGTGTGTGTGTGTGTGTATTAGTCAGCCTTTAAAAAGGAAATCGTGACGTTTGTGACATGAATGAGCCTGAAAGACATTAAGTGAAATAAACCAGGCACAGAAAGAAACACTGTATGGTCTCACTTACAAGTCTACACTTAACACATAGAAGCAGAGTAGAATGGTGGTTACCAGGGGCTAGTGAGAGGGAGATTTTGGTCAAGGATACAAAGTTTAAGTTATGCACCATGAATAAGTTCTGGAGAGCTGATGTACAACAATGTGCCTTTAGTTAACAGAACTGTAATGTGTACTTGAAATTTACTAAGAGGATAAATCTTAAATGTTCTCACCACAACAGAAAAAAGAAAATGGTAACTATGTGAGGTGATGGATTATTTGATTAGTTTGATTGTGGTGATTATTTCACAATGGGTATGCATACCGAACATCCAGTTGTACATCTCAAATATATACAATTTTTGCTTGTCAATTATACTTCAATAAAGTTGGGGGGAAAAGTAAATTATACTACATGTTTGTATTTCAAATATGCAAAAGCTAATTTAAAGTGAACTTTTCAGATATTTATATAACAACATTGATTATCTGAAAACCAGATGATTTTTTAATTGAAATAAGTCCAGTTTTAGAATCAGGTTGATAAATTTCTGTCAGTGTTATTTACTGCAGTTTTTCATATTCACATGTAAATTAGTTGAATTGCAGTATACAGAACATAATATTGTACTGCTTCTATGCTTCTCACTGATCCTTTTTCTAGAATATATATATATATACATACAACAGGCAAAAATTTACCTGGGATTAAAAAAACATCCTAGAGATAGAAGATATGATTTTTTTTAAAATTCAGAATAGGATTTTAAAATGGATACCATGGATTCCATACATATAAAATGAGAAAAAGAAAAGCAGAGAGCTTTGTGTGATTCAACAGGTTTCATTGTAGTGAGTTCAATGAAACAAAGTTAACTCTATGTAATAGGTTGTGGTATATTATACATTGAAACTTAAATGTCTTAAGGCAGGAGGGGGGAAAAAACTAAGTTCCTTTGACTCCTCTGCCAACCTGCAGCTCTCCAGTTGATAGGCTCTGCAGCATTTGGCATCTGTTCGTTGAGTGCTGCTAAATGATCAGGTGTTTTCATCATTCATTCTCTATGTTTACATCATCTCAAGTAATCATACTCAGTATTAATTTACAGACAGTAATTTTTTAAATGTTTTGATTGAATCTCTATATCTATTGTAGTTACATGAGAACATTGAATTACTCTTCGTTTTAAAAAGAGCTCGTAATAAAACAAATGTATTACTGCATGCTCAGGGGACATTTCATCTTAATATGAATTTTGAATTCATGAAACTTAGAGGATTGCGTGGTATCTTTCTCCAAAAATAAAAACATGTTTTTCACTGTAAATATACAATTCTTACAGGTGTTTAAAATCCAGGTATTGTCAACTGTTTCTATCAAAATATCTTAAAAGCACAAATTTTAAAATGTTAACCACAGGTCTATATTGGCTACTTTATGTCCCATTCCTCATTAGTCTTCAGGTTTGCTAATTCCCAGTCTGACTGCAGCAGCATAGAGATACCGTATTTTGCTGTGTACAATGCGCACACATGTTTTTGGCCCAAACTTTCAGGGGAAAAAGAACTTTTATTTTTTTAACTCAAGTTTTCATTTGTTTACATTTAGGTACTTGTTTTTTGTATTATAAAAGAATTTTACCATTTATTTTTAAACATATTATGATACAAAAAAATTTATGTGACAAATAATTAGAAAACACAAGAACAAATACGAGGTACAAGAAATTGCATGTACCGGTAACAAATTTATGATATTTATGCATCTTAGAAGGCCAAGAACTCTTACTCGTTGCAAGTTTGTCATAAGTTCAACAAAACCTATTATCGTATTCCAGCATATTATTTTGCATACGGATATCGTTATTGATTTCTAGAATTACACTTTTAACTCATAAGCATAAATAAAACAATTAAGAACATTTATATAGATATAGAATTAGTACTACCAATGTATAATGTGCATCGTTATTTTTCCCTCACAAATGTGGGCCCCAAAGTGTATTATATTAGGTTGGTGGAAAAGTAATTGAGCTTTTTGCAATTATTTCCAACCTTTTAAACCGCAATTGCTTTTGCACCAACCTAATACACAGCAAAATACGGTAGTCTTATCAGTAGGGATGGAGGTAGAGAGTGCTTGTATTTGCTGCCTGTGATTTAACACTTACTTGATCCCTGTGGCGACTTGGTAATAAGCCTAGAGGTCTATCTTCCTGATTCTTTTTCCAGTAATATCAAGAATAATTCAGAGGTATTTCAACACTATGAAAGCATGATTAGATCCTTAACCACTCTGTGCCCCAAACGGCAGGTCCAGATGGATGATTTTATTTCAGATCACATATTGTGGAGGAGACTCTGATAACTCATTTAAACTAGCTAATGCAGCTACATAGATGGAGAGTGACAGAGGGTGGGAAGTAAGGCGCAGTACTATGAACTAGAAATTCCCATTCAACCAGAACCAACCTCTCAAAAACTCTTTAGTCTTCAATATGGAGCTAGGAAGTTCACTTGATGAGCTGAGTTACACTACTCTCATTTGTGCCTAAGTTACAGACATGTTTAGCATTTATTTCTAAAATTTTAGTTTTTGCATTTAGGTATTTAATTCATCTGTAACTAGTTTTTGTATGTCGTATAAAGTAAATGTTCAACTCTATTTTCTTCTCGATAGTGGTAGCCGGTTGTGGCAGCATAATTTCCTAAATAAAATATCCTTTTCCACTCAATTGAAATACCCATTTACATATGTTAAATTTCTGTAAATATCATGAGCTTTTTCTACTCCATTGAACAACTGGGCCACTTCTGTCACATTACCATATTGCTTGATTACTGTATCTTTGAATAAGTCTTAATATCTAGTAAAACAAGCTCTCTGACACACACACAAACCAAAAAAGCATAATAGACAGCATTCTTGTGAGGCTAAAAGGTAAATGAGTTTACAGTCATATTACCTAAAGTTAGGAAAATGTAACACCCTCCTTGGCTGGTGCTACCTTGTAGGTTTTGAAAGGCACTATGGCATGAAAAATGTAAGAAATACAGGTGAGGCAGTTCTGCAGTTTAGAAGGCTATGGAAGAATTTTTAATGTATCTGCTAAGTGTTAGGAAAAGGATAATATGGAAGAGCAGGTTTTCAATGCTGGTGAAGTAAGCTTTGTTTTATAATATAAAGACATTGTACCTATATGACATAAAGACCATGCAGTTATTTATTTGAAAGAAATATATTAAATAGCATATCTTTAAATAGAAACCCACATTTAAAAAGATATGTGTTGACCAGTTGATGAAAAGGGTATGACCAGAGGTTCACAGGAACCTAATCTTTTATTTCCACTAAGAGCAATGGTTCCATATTGGCTAATTCAGCGTTCATAGCAACCTTGTAGAACATAACTGACAAATAACAAGGATAAACTGAAATCTGTCTTTATTTGTAAGTTGATTTTAAGATGTTCTTTCTTTTTTCTTGTGTAGATTCACTAGGTATGTATAGGCATAGCATTTTATTTATTCAATTTCATACTTATGTTTCTGAATCTAAGGATTTTTATCTTTCATTAATTCTGTCAAATTGTCGAGAATGATCTCTTCAAATATTCCATTTCTCTTATTTAATTTTCCCCATCTAAGATTATAATTACATGTATCTTGGAACCCCTCGCTCTGTCTTCTTTATCTTCTAACTTTTTTTTCACTTTTTCTTTCTTTTTCTCTCCCTGCTGCTTGCTAGGTATTTTCTGCCATTCAGTAATAAAAGGCATCTTTCCCTCTTCCGCTATTTCTAATCTGTTGTTTTTCTAAGTTACTGAGTTTTAATTTTAATTAATGTATTTTTAGTGTCATGAAGTTCTATTTACAATTTATCTTCTTTCTCATTTTTTTATTTCAGTTATTATGTGTTAATAATTTTGACAATACTGACAGTCTTGTTTCTGCTTTGTCTAGTATGGTAGCTATTAGCCACATGCAGCTATTCAGCACTTAAAATACAACTAAAATACAGTTCATTTTGACTGAACTGTACTGAAAGTGTAAAATACACACTGATATCAAAGACATATAAAAAAGAATAAAATATCAAATTAATAATTTTATTGATTATATTTTGAAGCAATGTTTTTATACTTGGGATTAAAGACATTGTTATTGAAAATAATTTCACTTGTTTATTTTATTGTTTTAATGAGACAACAGAATAAATTTTAAATTAAATGTTTTATTAGGTAGTGCTGGTCTATAGCCTGAAAATCCTTTAGCTCAGATTCTCATGGTTCTTTTTCTGCTCTTTATTGATTCTCACTTATTTCATCAGATGTTTTATAATTCTGTGTTTTGTGTTCTTAGCTTGTTTTCTTGCCAGGTGTATCCAAATATGTTACCCACTTCATGTTAATTGCTCAGCTTGGGGTTACCCCAGCCAAGTATAAACAGTGTAAATTTTTATCTTAGTCCTTGTGATGACAGGGCAATAACATTCACCCAGACCTGTGGTTCAAGTCAAGGCAAATAAATTTTCTTTCAGGCAACTTTTTCTATTGCTCACATTGTTTTATCCATGCTTTCACCACGTAGTTCTTTTTAGGTCCCATCTTTATTCAGGGCTCGTAAAAATGTAAGCCTTTTTTTTAAATGATGAGTGAGTGCCACCAGAACAAGAGGATCATCACTGGTTTTCTTTTTTTTAACCAGCTTTCTCATTCTTTTTGGCCTCTAGGGATTTTCCTTTCTTTATTTAAAACTCACATTTATTTACAAGAATGTTTTACAATTTATCCAACACCTTATGTGCTTTCTACTGAAAAGAATTGTATGTAATCTTAGGCTATCATATTACTAGAAATAGAAGGCTTTGTCAATATTTATCTATATTGTATTTATTTTGATCCAGTAGATGTGTCTAATGTTGACACAGGTATATTAAAATCACCCATACTAATAGCTTTTTGTGAAGTTCTCCTTTTATTTACAAGGATTTTGCTGTGTATTCCACTGTTCTATTTTTGGTGTAATAAGTTTGTTTCTCATGATAAATTGTGCTTTTTATCGTTCTCTCTTTTCTAACCTGGAATTTTACTATGTTTCATATTATCTTATCAGTTCTTCCTTATTTTGTGTATTTTTTACTGACATCTATTTTCCATAATTTTATTTATTTTTAAAATAATTGTTTTACTTTCAAATTACAGTTGACATACAGTATTATATTAGTTTCAGGTGTACAACATAATGATTAGACATTTATATAACTTATGAAGTGATCTCCCCATAAATCTAGTAACCATCTGACACCAGACATAGTTATTACAATATTATTGACTATATTCTTTATGCTATATTTTACATCCCCATGACTATTTTGTTACTATCAATTTGTACTTCTTAATCCTTTCGCCTTTTTCACCCATCCCCCTCCAACCCCATTCCCAGCTTGCAACCATAAAAATTTTCTCTGTAACTATGAGTTTGTTTCTGTTTTGTTTGTTTATTTTGTTCTTTAGATTCCATATTTAAGTAAAATCATTTGATATATGTCTTTCTCTGTCTGACTTACTACACTCAGCACAATACCCTCTAGGTCCATCCATGTTGTTACAGATAGCAAGATTTGAAATTTTATGGCTATGTAATATTCCATTGTATATATGTACCACCTCTTCTTTATCCATTCATCTATTGATGGACACTCAAGTTGCCTCCATATCTTCTCTATGGTAAATAATGCCGCAATGAACATATGGATGCACATGTCCCTTCAAAGTAGTGCTTTGGGTTTCTTTGGATAAATACCCAGAAGTAGGATTACTGGGTTCTTCTTTGTCTCTTGTTATATAGCCTTTGTTTTAAAGCCTGTTTTGTCTTATATAAGAATTACTACTCCAGATTTATTTTTCATTTCCATTTTCATGAAATATCTTTCCCATCCTATTACTTTCAGTCTCTGTATTTCTTTCAATCTGAAGTTAGTCTTTTGTAGGCAGCATTTGTAAAGTTTGTTTTCTTATCCATTTGGCCATGCTATGTATTATAATTGGGGCATTTAATCCATGTACATTTAAAGTAATTGTTGATAGACATATAGTTGTTACCATTTTATTCATATTTTTCTCCTTTTCCTTTTCCTTCTCCTTCTCCTCCTTCTTCTAAGAAGTCCCTTTAACATTTCTCGGAATACTGATTTAGTGGTGATGAACTCCTTTAGCTTTTCTTGTCTGGGAAGCTCTTTGTCCTTTGATTATAAAAGATAGCTTTACTGGATAGCTAATCTTGGCTGTAGATCCTTGTTTTTCATAACTTTGAATATTTCATGCCAATTCCTTCTAGCCTGTAAAGTTTCTGTTGAAAAATCAGCTGACACGCTTATGGGACTTCACTTGTGGGTAACTAACTGCTTTTCTCTTGCTTCTTTTAAGATTCTTTGTCTTTAAATTTTGCCACTTTAATTATGATGTGTCTTGTTGTGAGCCTCTTTAGGTTCATCTTGTTTGGGACTCTCTGTGCTTCCTGGGCTTGTATGTCTATTTCCTTCACCAGGTTACGGAGGTATTCTGTCATAACGTCTTTGAATAAGGTTTCAATTGCTTGCTCTCTCTCTTCTCCTTCTGATTTCCCTATGATTGAATGTTGGTACACTTGATATTGTCCCAGAGGCCGATTAAACTATTCTCATTTTTTTGGATTCTTTTTGCTGTTCCGATTGGGGGTTTTATGCTATACCTTATCTTCTAAATTGCTGACTCGATCCTCCACTTCATCTAATCTGCTATTGTATCTCTCCTAGGTATTCCTTATTTCAGTTATTGTATTCTTCATTTCTGACTAGTCCTTTTTATGTTTTATCTTCATTTTTATGTTTCCTATCTCTTAGTTGAAGTTCTCACTGTGATCGTTGAGCATCCTTATAACCAGTGTTTTAAACTCTGCATCTGGTAGATTGCTTGTCTCCATTTTGTTTAGTTCTTTTTCTGGAGCTTTGTTCTGTTCTTTCATTTGGGACCTGTTTCTTTGTTTCTTCATTTTGGCAGCTGCCCTGTATTTGATTCTATGTGTTAGGTAGAGTTGCTACATTCTCTGGTCTTGGTAGAGTGACCTTATGGAGCAGGTGTCATGTGGGGCCCACACAGTCTCCCTGTTACCTGAGCCGAGTGGTCTAATAGTGTCCCTTATGTGGGTTGTGTGTGCTCTCCTGTTGTAGTTGAGCCTTGATTGCTGTTGGCATGTCAGTGAGAGGGATTGACTGTCAGGCTAATTGGTGGTGAGAACTGGCCCTGACTACAGTGGAGGAGCTGATGTGCAGGTGTTTTCCCTATGGAGTAGGATTCGTTTTATCAGCGCTCTGGTGCCTGCTGGTGTGTGTCATTGTGGCAGTGTTTGGGTCAGGTTCTGGTGTGGTCTGAGTGTGTTTGTTCTGAGTGGTGTGGTCTGAGTGGTTTGGGTCAGGTGTGTTGGTTCTGAGTCCTCTTATGAGAGGCTCTGGTGCAGGCCAAGGTCAGCCACTTCCTGTTCTCTTCCAGGGGCCAGTTGGTATGAGCTACAAAGTGATCTGCAGATGGTTGTCACTTGTGCTGGGCTTGTAAGTGCTTGGGAGATGCCAAGCTGTGAACTGAGGCCAGCTGCCACTAGTGCCAGGGTTGGGACTTCTTAGCAAGAGGTACGGGGCACACCAAGTTCAGATGCTGCTTGTTTGGAGTTTTTGATTCTTTGAGAGACTTTAGGAAAGTCTGCAGCATGAGCCAAGACAGGCTGTTTGTATGGAAAAGCCACTGGAAGCGGCTTGAGTGGGCCTCATATGTTGGATGGGGCAGGGTTTCAGGGAATCACCAGGGCAAGATGAATGGTGTTAGCCAAATTGATGGAGATTCAGATATGGCACCTGTCTGTGCATGCAGCTGGATTGGGGGAGTTCTCAACAGAGAAACAATGGCTTCTGCTAGCACTGATGTCTGGGAGAAAGCTCGTCCTCCATTCCTTGCCCTGAAACCAACAATTCAGTTCCTCCACATATGCCTCTAGCACCTTTCAAAATGCTGCCCCAGCCATGGAGCTCCGAGTGAGCGAATCTGTCAGTGAGTAAGTCTGTGTGCAGTCCCTTTAATAGGAATACCTGGGACTCCAGCCGCCCTCCGTCTCACTCAACTACAATCTCCATTGGTTTCACAGCCAGAAGTTATGGGGACATCTCCTGCCAGCAGTGGAACCCTGAGATGGGGAGACTGTTGTGGGGCTGGGACTGTTGTGGGGCTGCTTCTCCAAGGGGCTTCTGCAGCTGAGATATCTACCACACATGTGGGATCAGCTCATTCTGCATCCTTGCCCCTCCTACCAGTCTAGCTGTGGCTTCTTCTGATGTCCTTAGTTATAGAACTTCTCTTTAGCTAGACTCAGGCGTTTCTTGATTATGGTTGTTTTCTAGTCTAGTTTAATTTTGCTGTGGTCATACGAGGAGGCAGCACAGAGTTTACCTACTCCACCATCTTGACCGGAAGCTATAAAATCATTCTTTGGTTCCACTCATATTCCATCTGACCTCCAATTCTTGCTCACTTCACAGACTCACCAGGTGGACCAGCTCAGGTGGATGCTGAGCTCATAGCCAGGCTGTCCAGGCCTGCCGGAAGCATGCCCAAGATGTGGATTCAGCAGAACTGTATCAAGTGCTGCAGCTGTTTACACCTGTCCAATGGAGGATGCCAACTGGCTTGTCACCTCCATCACGTTATTTTGAAATGCTCTTATTTCTTGGCTTAAATATATTTCTTATAAACTATATATCTTACATACTTCCTAGTGCTGCAGAGAACTTTGAAGTCCATTCCTGCTGAGTCCCTGAAATACATTGAATGCAAAAGAACTATTTAGGTAATGAGATGCAACTTTAGATATCTCAATAAAATGGGATAAAAACTAGCATAATGAGGGAAAGCTGATATCACATAAGGATTATGATGTCTATAGGAAAAATGCATCCTTATAGTTTTCTTAAACTAAAACAATGTTCCATCATTTGTTTCAGACTGATAACAAATATCATTTACATTGTTAGGACAAAAAGTCAGAGAGATATTGTTGTAGGCCCATAATCAGTTATCTTGGATCAATTGTTTACTTAATGGAATGTTGAATAAATATAGGATGCTCTGTTCTGTAGATAAACAATTGAAGAAAAAATGCACTCCTTTCTTCCAAATTGGTGCATGAAGTTGTAATATAAACTGCAGTTTCTTTACTTTAATGTTTGGGAACCTTTAGAAGTGTCCTCAGTCTTAGCCTCAATCTAATTTCGAATGTTCCTCTTTTAGGTTCTGCTGATTATTTTTTGGTTTCTCATGTGTTCTTGTCTCATTCCCTTCACCTAGTGGTCTGATCCAATCCTTTCTTGATTAGGAGCTATTATCATCTTGATCAAATGTCTGCCAAAATGTACCTAATAACTTTGGAATAGCCTCATATCCAAGTACTGTGCCAGGCATCTTGCACACTTGCCTCTTTTTCCTGAGTTCTATCACTCCCTGCCTTTGGAGCAAATATGGAAGGTAAAAGAAGGGAAGATTACACACACCAAGTAATGTCCAAGCTAAATTGATTCCTTTCCCTCACAATGGACAAACATTGTTGCAATAAGATTTTCTATGAGGTACCATTAAAAGGTCCAGCCCCATTGTCTACCACTGCCATAAGCGAGGGCCATCTCTGTTTAAATATTTCACACAAATGGTTATGTAAGATACATTGAAATATAGAGAGATATTTACCAATAGAGGACATTGTGAATTTTTCATCTAAAAAGGAAGACAGATAATTTAAAACATTAAATGCAAATTAGTTCTGTGTTAAAGCATGAAGACATTCTTGGGATTAATTTAAGACAAAATTGTGAGAAATTAATGACATTAAAATTTAGCACCATTTACCTAAGGGCTCAGCCACTCACAGTCATACCTTTTCCCTAAGAATCATTCCTGACATTCATTTTATTTGGGTAAATATTGCCAGGTTTTTGTGTTTTTCTTTTTTTATTTCGGTGAATGTAAAGTTATCAAATTTTCTTGTTTGCACACTGAAAATAATATTTTCTACATCAGAGTTTCTCGGAGTTATAGGAAAACTGTTAAGATGTGAATTAACATGTTTAATTCATTAATGATCCCACAAGTGCCAAGCATAGTGCCTGAAATATGAGGTATTCAATAAATTTTTAAATTAGTGAAAACATGAATATTTTTGTGTAGCCTCTTTTATGACCAAAGGGAGATGGTTTCCTGGACAGGTGGCCTGCATAGCACAAAAGGAGATTTTTCTCTGAACAACAGATTCCATATATGGATGTTGATATGTATCTGTGGCAACTACTGATGTCCCCTAGATTGAATATCATGTTTGAATATCATGTTTTGTTCAATCAAGTATCATATTCCATTCACTTGTTTAACTTCTAAATCTAGCACTATGCCTGGCAATTAGATATATAATAAATGAAAGCATGTATTAATTAATCAATTAATGTATAATAAAAGTAATGTTCAAATCAGCCAGTATTTGAAATGTCAATAATCCAAGGCAATGCCTGCTTAATAAAAAAATTGGTCTTATTTGAATGATTTTAAGGAATGAGTCAAAATTTGGCAACGTGTCATAATTACTGAACATTCCAAGAAGAGTCTTTGTTAGAGAAATTGTCTTATAAATAAAGGGCTACATATAGACCAGGCCCTCCTCCACGGGTGCAACCTATAGGGTGGCAGCAAGAGGTGTTTAGGATATGGGTGAAGAACTAGCAGGAATGATGTCTGAAGCATTAGAAAGACAGAGGGACCAAACCCATCTGCCTTCTTTCCTTCATTTCTTTTTTTTTTTCCCTTACTTCTCTTTTTTTGTTGTTTTTACTTCTCCCTAAAAGGAGCCTATCTCCTACTATATTTCAAAGAGAAAAAGATTAATGTGACTTAATTCTTCCCCTTAAAGAAGTCCCTGCCAAGAATGTTTGACTGGGAACCTGAAAGAAATCAATTAATTGCTAGTATACAATATTTAGATTTTTATGTTTTGTCATAATCTGTCTACATTTTTGAGATGGTAATATAATTGGCCAAATTATTCATCTTGAGCTAATGAAACCATTTGGTATATATGAACAGTTTTCTATGAGTGTGTGTACATGTGTACACAGAGGATTTTAAAACTACCTAGTGGATTTCAACATATCTTTGAGTAGTTGTATGACAAAACTGGTAACAATCACTTGGTTTCTTCAGCTTTATTATATTAAATGTTCTAAGCTTGGCTAGAAGAAATAGTGCGATTGTAATTGTTAAAGTAAACAAAATGAAGGTGTGCTAATATCAGAATTTATAGGATGTGATTGCAAAATATCTAAAAAGTGAATATAATAATTAAGTCCTACTTAAACTGCAGTTATTACATATGGAATCTTAAGAGAAAAATAGTTTATACCATTTTATGAGTTGGAAAGTAGGAAAATGATATTTTTTCCTTGAATGTACAAAAGTATGGGTGTGATTAAGCTTTATATAGAGGGTGCCAAAAAAATGTATACACATTTTAAGATAACATCTCTTAACATCTCCAGTATATAAGATGTGACAATTACATTTGCGAACTTGTTGCAACGATGTTGCTGACCTTTATTGGTATCAGAGACATTATTCATTATGAATTTGTACCAATTGGACAAAGAGTTAACCAAGCTTACTATTTGGAAGTGCTGAAAAGGCTGTATGAAAAAGTTAGATGACTTGAATTTTTCTCCAGCAATTCATGGCCCTTACATCATGACAATGCACCAGCTCACACGGCACTGTCTGTGAGGGAGATTTTAGCCAGTAAACAAATAACTGTGTTGGAACCCGCTCCCCACTCACCTGATCTGGCCCTCAATGACTTTTTTCTTTACCTGAAGGTAAAGGAAATATTGAAAGGAAGACATTTTGATGACATTCAGGACATCAAGTGTACTATGACGGCAACTCTGATGGCCATTCCAGAAAAAGAGTTCCAAAATTGCTTTGAAGGGTGGAAATAGGCACTGGCATCAGTGCATAGCTTTGGAGGGTACATCGAAAGTGACGGTAGTGATATTCAACAATAAGGTATGCAGCACATTTTCTAGGATGAGTTCGCAAACTTAATTGGCAGACGTGTGTGGTGTGTGTGTGTGTGTATACCATATTTTGCTCTGTATAATGTGCACTTTTTTGCCCAAATTTGTGAGAGAAAAATAAGGATGCACATTATACAATGTGTAGTACTAATCCCGTATCTATATAAATGTTTTTAATTATTTTATTCATGCTTATGAGTTAAAAATGTAACTCCAGAAATTAATAATGATATCCACATGCAAAATAATACCCTGGAATATGATAATCAGCTCTATTGAAATTATGACAAACTTGCAATGATGAAGAGTTCTTGGCCTTCTATGATGCGTAAATATTGTAAATTTGTTACCGGTACATAACATTTATTGTACCTTGCATCTGTCCTTGTGTTTTGTAGTTATTTATTACATAAAATTCCTTGTACCATAATATGTTTAAAAATGCTAAAATTTCTTTATAATACAAAAAACAGGTACCTAAATATAAACAAATAAAATTTTGAATTAAAAAATTAAAATGAAAGATTTTTCCCCCCCCTGAAACTTTGGGCCAAAAATGTGGGTACATATTATACACTGCAAAATACGGTGTTTATATGTCTTCAGTTGTGCTGTTGTGGCTGCCTCGCTCCATGTCCTGAATCGATTCAAAATGTTTACCTTTCATGGTCATTTTAACCTTGGGGAAGAGCCAGAAGTCACAGGGTGCCAGATCCTGTGAATAAGGTGGATGAGGACACACTGTAATGTTTTTATTTGAAAGAAATTGCCGTACCAGAAGCAATGGCTGACACAGAGAGTTGCCATGATGAAGGACGAAGTAAAGACACTCAGAAAAGAGGACTTCCAGAACTGCTTCAGAAAGTGGCAAGAATGATGGGATAAGTGTGTTCGAAGCAAGGGAGAGTATTTTGAGGGGGATTAATGGCAATGTGTCTTTCACTGTAACATTTTTTTTTAAATTTAAACATTCACTGTATTTTTCGATCACACACACACACACACACACACACACACACACACCATATACCGTGTTTCCCTGAAAATAAGACCTAGCCTGACCATCAGCTCTAATGTGTCTTTTAGAGCAAAAAACCCAGTCTTATATTAATATCTATCTATCTATCTATCTATCTATCTATCTATCTATCTATCTATGTATATTATATATATATATATATAATAGTAAAATAAGACCTGCTATTATGTTATGGTATATTATATTATATTATATTATATTATATTATATTATATTATATTAAAGACCCAGTCTTATATTATAGTAAAATAAGACTGGGTCTTATATTAATTTTTGCTCCAAAAGACACATTAGAGCTGAATATCCAGCTAGGTCTTATTTTCAGGGAAACACAATATATATCTATATCTATATAAAACTTTGGAGAATAGTTTTTTTTTATATTTGTTCATATATATATGTATGTGTGTATATATATATATATATATATATATATATATATATATATATATATAAAGAAGGAGGTGAGGAATGTTCAAGTACATATTAAACTTTTAAGGAGAAAAGAATGCCAATTACTTCTGTCTTTTTTAGTGTTACTAGCAGGAGCCAAATAATGAAATAATGAGCTGGAATAGTAAAATTGAACCAACATGGTGTGTCTTAAATTTTGCTGCTGTCTAATGCTTACTTTGCTCATTATTGCTTATTGATTCATTCGTGAGGAACCATGTACTTTAATGAGTGTTCTCTCTGGAGAATGGATATCAACTAACATCACTTTTTCTTTCAGTGAACTAACATTCTGTTACCAAATGATATTTAGGTATTAGTTGGTGATCTAATCTAATAACAAGAATTTTCCAGACTTAACTCATTTTGGTTGTCATCTTCTGGATATATACTGAGTACTCTTTTTACTGTAATTTACTTATTTTCATATATCTATATATCTATCATCTATCTATCTATCTGTCTATCTATCTATCTATCTATCTATCTATCTATCTATATAACAATGAAGATGTTAATTACTTTTTAATGCGTCTGTCTATGCACCACCTAAAATCATTTTATTTGCAATCAGTGGAACACAAACCACATTTTAGGAAATACTAGAGATGTTTAAAAATAAAACAAACTAGCAGATTATTGGTTGAAGCTGAGTTTAACCATTACATGTCTCTTTTTATGCCTAGCCAGTACTCATAGACAAATTACCTCTTTGGTAGCAGCAAGAATTTGACAAAGTTGTTATATCTAATCTTTCAATATTCAGTACTAGTATTTAATAATGAAAACAAGATGGATTATTCCTCGTTACATGTGACAAGCATGATGGAAAAAGAGTTATCATAGCTATTTACTACTTTTAGAAGAATTGTGATAGGAAATGAAACAGCTCTATATGATACTTTAGAAACTTTGATCAACAGCACCTCATAAAAGTGTCCATTGGAAATGCCTGAGATAATTCTTCCCAAATGCATTTACTTTAATGATACTTGTAGGGTATAACAGTTTTACCCTTTTACTGTTACAAAATTTCCCAGTATTACATTAAAAGTGATTCTATGATCTACTGGGCTTTGCCATGAAAATCATTTTATTCCTTCTTTTCTGAAGCTGGCTGACATAATCAATATGAGTTCTGAAAAGTGCTAGTTAATGACCTAATTTGTGACATCTCATTAAATAATAAAGCATCATGATCCTACTTTCATAGGATATACAAAGGTACCTTATTGAAACTATGGTGAATAACAAAATTAATATTCAGCTAATTTGTATATTTTGAGAAAAGAAGCCAAAAGCAACTGAATAGAATAAAAATATAGGAGAATTTAACTTATGAATAATGTGCATAACAACCTAAATAAGTGTAGATTTTTAAAGCATTAATTTCTATGTATTTATGAATTCAACAAATATTAACTAAATACCTACCATATGTTGGATAAAGTTCTAGATTCTAAGGAAACAGCAGTGACCAAATCAGAAAACAAAAACTTGCTTTTGTGAGGATTACATTCTAATGCATGAAAACATACAATAAACTAAGTAAATAAAAATGAAGCAGGAGAAAGAATGGGTACAGGAATGAAGTAAACATGATTTTTTAAAAGATGGTCAGGGACGGCCTGCAAAAAGATTAAGCTGAGCAAAGATTTTAAGGGAGTATGCCTTGACTATACGGAGTAATTGTATTCCTGGAAGTGGAAATAACACATGTAAATTTCCTGAAGTAGGTATGTACTGTGTTTTCCCCGAAAATAAGACCTAGCTGGACAATCAGCTCTAATGCATCTTTCGGAGCAAAAATTAATATAAGACCTATATTATATTATATTATATTATATTATATTATATTAATTATATTATATTATATTATATTATATTATATTATATTATATTATATTATATTATATTATATTATATTATATTATATTATTATAGACCCAGTCTTATAGTAAAATAAGACCTGGTATTATATTAATTTTTTGCTCCAAAAGATGCATTAGAGCTTTGTCCAGCTGGGTCTTATTTTAGGGGAAACACCGTACCAGGCATATTTGAGAAACAGCAAGAATTCTAGAATAGGTGGAATAAAGTGAACAGTAAGAAGAGAAGTAGGAGACTAAGTCAGAACATTAGGGAGAAAGATTACATTAGAACAGACAGTTAAGTTTGCGCACTCATACTAGAAAAAGTGCACCGATGCCAGCACCTAGTCCACCCTTCAAAGCAATTTTGGAACTCGTTTTCTTGAAGGGCCATCTGCGCTGTCATCATATTACCTTTTTTTGTCCTGAATGTCATCAAAATGTCCAATTTGAAAGTCCAATTGAAGGGGGTTTAAGTTAGAATAGAAAAGAAGCCCATATAGATAACCTTTTTAATGAGCTAACCTGTGAAAAAAAGGCGCAGAGAAGTGGGGTGGTAGCTGGAGGGAGATGGTGAGGTAAGAAAAGTTTGTTTATTTGTTTGGTTTCTAGTGAGAGAAATAATAGCATGTTTGTGTACTGATGTAAATAAATAAGTAAAAGGGGAGAAGGGATGATGAAATTCAATTGTGGGGGTAGGAAGAAGGCAAGGATTTTGTTACACGTGCTGGTAGATAAGTAAATGTGAGCTTACAGGAGTTTTCTTCTGGTTGTTTCAGATTTCTCGTGAAATGGAAGAGTAATTGATTGAGAAGGGGATGTTTGAACTCTGAAAAGAAATGGGAAGGTCGGAAAGAGGAAATGTGGGAGAGTGAATAGAAGCAACAGAGAATGGACTCCAGGCAGCAATAAAGGGCTGATTTAAAGATATCAGTGACAAATTTAAAGTGAGAGACTGCTCCCCATAACTGTGTCTCTCCAGCCACGTTCACTGGCAAGGGTCTAGGCACTGAGGAGAGGAGAGTTAGATCCATCGGCTATTGATTTTCCCGGTAAATGTGAAAATATAGGTGAGGGTCTAGGATGTTGAGGGTGTATACAAGAAAATGAATATGACTGATCAGAGAATTTAAGCTAGATATAAAGAGACAGAGGACATGAGGTGGTGAAGGATAGTGAATGTTGCTAAGATCAATGGATTTAAGTTTTTCATGGAGTTGTAGGGTTGATGGAGTTGGGTAAAAAGAACGTGTTGTAATAGGTTCAGAAGGTAGACTGCTTGAAATTATAATAACATCATATGTGAGTTGTGTGTCCAAAATATCACCAGCATTTTGTTAATAAAGCAAAGCTAAGCTTATTAGAACTGACTGCAATGAGGGAGCACACAACCTTAATAGAGTCTTGACTATACTTCAGAAGAAGGAAGTCAAGAAAGGATCTTTATTGGGGTGCAGGTGTGGACTTAGGTGGTTTTGTTGTTGTTGTTGTTGTTGTTTTAGTTTCAGGTGTACAAAACAATGTAATACACATTTCACCCCTCACAAAGTGATAACCCCCTCCCCCAAACTATTGTTCCTCTGACATCGTATATATCTATTACAATTCTGTTGACTCTATTCCCTATGCTATACTCCACCTCCCCTGACTATATATATTAAATTACAGTTGACATACAATACTATTCAGCTTCAGCTTCAGATGTTGTGGGGACAGAGCCCCAGAGAGCAGTTTCCAGGCTCTCGGCCTCACGTGGAAGGTGCTGGCTAGGGTAGAAGATGGCCGTCAGCTGTGGCTGGTTGGCCGTCAGCTATACCCGGTTAGCCAATTGACCACTGATGTAACTGCCGCGGCTGCCCTGGAGAGGGGAGTCAGTCAGTTGGCAGGCAGAAAAGCGGACAGCAGGTCGCACGTCGTGTGAATCCAGCGTTCAGTGAAACTATAGTGGTGTGACTCCCCTACCTATGGCTCCGTGGGTGTTCCTTTTTGTCTTAGCCACATCCTGCATTCTTATGTGGGGAGCAGGAGCTGAGATCCCGCAGGCGGCCCTGCACAACACATGGCACAGCAAGCAGAGTGTGGTGTTGGCCAAAACTCTCCAGACGGTACTGGAGCAGTTTATACGTATAAAAGCTCAGTTTCGTAAGCAGGGTATGGTGCTGGCCAAAACCTACCGAAGCATGGTGGAGCAGTTTGTGTGTGTGAGAGCCCAGCTTCAGGAGGCCCGTGAGGAGTGACACCGGGAGCAGGAGGCACGGTCTGCCTGGGAGACTCAAGCCTCCAGATGGCACACCACCTTCTTGGCCATGGAAGGCATTGTCTTCCTTTTGTTGATCTGCTTCTGCTATAAGCTCCGAGGATTGTGGACATTATACACCGAGGCCTCCACCCACTCAGACACCTGGCAGGGCGAGCAGGATTCCGACCAGGTAGGAATGGAGTCTGACTCTGGGCAGGAGGACGTGTGGCCCCCACACAGTGTGTGGTGTCTGGTGGCCACCGATCTCAGGAGTTGGACCCCCAAGGAGGGGTGGGAGGACATGGACGGCTCTCCAGCCAGCGTGGAAGGGGCCCTGCAGGCTCTGGCTGAGCAGTTGCCAGAGGAGGTGAAGGCTACAGCCGACCACGTGGGCTGGATAGTTCCTCATGGCCTTGAGTCTCAACACGGAAAATGCACCTAATGAAATAGCCCAGGTGCCGGACCAGGTATCCAAGTTGGAGGCGCTGGAAGCCCGGGTCCGCCTGTTAGAAGAGGGGCCCCACAGTGGAGACTCTGAGGCAGAGGCGGAGGAAACGAGTGGAGACAATGTAGCTCCCAACCCCCAAGCCCAGCCAATCTTGAAGCAAAGGGTAAAATGTGAGCAACATTTGAGCCCCTGGGGCGTTACTGCAGGCAACCCAGCTGTGACTGAATTCACAGCCTACACCCCAGACACTCCCACTGAGTTGCAGGAGCTGGGGAGGCGGTACAGACAGAGCCCTAGAGAGCCAGTCTCGGCTTGGCTACTATGTTTATGGGATGAGGGGGGCAGACAACATTCTCTGCTCTCCAGGAGAGATGGAAAAGCTAGCCTTTGTGACAGTGCATCCATCCCTGCGACAAAGGTTACAGAACTGCCATAGGTTGGCCCAAAACCAGGGCAAACATTCTCTAATGGATTGGCTCACTGCTGCGGTACGCACAGTATGGGGACAGGCTGGCGAACTGCCAGACACTGTGAGTCAATGGCAGTCATATACGGAACTTACTCAAATCATCCAAGAAATGGGTATGAGACATGCTATTTTCAACCCTAATATGCAAGGGCCGGATGACGAACTTTTTACAGCCAGCATGAGAGATCTGGTTTTGGATACTGCACCTGAGAGTGCTTTAGAATCCTTGGTCACGATTCTTACGCCCTATGTGGGGCGAAGGATCCATGAAGTTACAACTGCCATGGCCACCCTAGGAGATGTTGGAAGCTGGAGGTGAAGGAAGTTAAGACAGGAGTTCCACACAGTTGAGACCTGGAAGCCCAAACCAAAGGTAAAGGGGTGAGGTCGCGGGCCTCAGAGAGTTACACGCACACAGATGTGGCATGATCTCGTGGCAGCAGGGGTCGATTGTGAAAAAATAGACCAACAACCCAATGCACTCTTCTTGGAACTTTGGAAACAGTTGCGTCCGGAACATCAATTCCGGAGAAGCCTAAAGGAGAAGTCTGGGAAAGCGCGACCCGTGTCCCTCCAGGACTTCATGCAGCCGCTTGAGGCCAACTCCTTTCAGCTTGATTAGAGGTGGGGCCAAGGTACCTGGTCAGAGGGGACAAGCAGGGACCGGAGACCCCACGTGGAACTATCCATATATTGGTGCCCTTCTAATGTGCAGAGGGTTTTGGCCCTAGTTGACACTGGCGCAGACTGCAGTCTTGTTTATGGGAACCCAGAACTGTTCCCTGGACCAGCAATCTGCATTGATGGCTACGAGGGAAAGACTGTGAGTGTAAAAGCCATTTCCTTACCCCTGGGTAAAGGAAGGCTTCCTCCTCGTACCTACAAGATTTATGTCTCCCCCGTTCCGGAGTATATTTTAGGGGTGGACGTGCTACATGGCCTCAGCTGACAGACGTTGGTAGGAGAGTTCCGTCTCCAGATCCGGGTGGTGAAAGCCATGACACGCGGGTATGCTCACCACCCTCCTCAAGTGTTGCCACAGCCCTGGCACGTGGTTACAGTGCAACAGTACCGCCTGCCAGGAGGGCAGAAGGAGATTGGTCGTACAGTATTGGAATTGGAGAAGGCACATATTGTGAGGCCAACGCACAGTCCCTTTAACTCCCCAGTATGGCCTGTCAAGAAGCCAGATGGAAACTGGCGAATGACTGTGGACTATAGGGAGTTAACTAAGGTGACGCCACCATTGCACGCTGCAGTTCCTTCAATTCATGATTTAATGGATCGTCTGACTGTCTGTCTGTGGACATATCACTATGTAGTGGACTTGGCCAACGCTTTTTTCTCCATTGACATTGCACCCGAGTGTCAAGAGCAGTTTGCTTTTACTTGGGATGGGCAGCAGTGAACTTTTCATAGTCCCTCTGCAAGGATACTTGCACAGCCCCACTATCTGCCACGGGCTTGTGGCCCAGGATTTGGCACAGTGGGATCGCCCATCCTCTTTGGCCTTGTTTCATTATGTTGATGACATTCTGTTAACTTCAGATTCTCTTTCTGATTTAGAGCAAGCAGCTCCCTCTCTTCTCCACCACCTGAAGTCACGTGGCTGGGCTGTGACTGAGAAAAAGGCCCAAGGTCCTGGCTTACCTGTCAAGTTTTTGGGTGTTATGTGCTTGGGTAAGACAAAGGTCATACCTGAGGTGACTATTGACAAAATACAAGCCTTTCCCCAGACGTATTTGGGTCTGCTAGGATATTGGCGGGCATTTGTACCTCATTTAGCACAAATGGCAAGGCCCTTGTATAACATGATAAAAAAGGGGGCCTCATGGGATTGGACAGAGGCTATAGAGCAAGCCTTTGTTGCCTCAAAATAGGCAGTGCAGCACGCACAGGCTCTGCAAGTAGTGGACCCTGGCCGCCCATTTGAACTTGATGTTCACATAACCCAAGAGGGGTATGGTTGGGGCCTCTGGCAATGGCAGGAATGTCTCCAGTTGCCAGTGGGATTTTGGTCCCAACTATGGAGAGGAGCGGAGGTCCACTGCTCTCTAATAGAGAAACAGCTGGCTGCTCTGTACGCAGCCCTAGTGGCCGCAGAAGCCATCACAGGAATGGCACAGGTGTTGGTTTGAACAACCTATCCTGTCCAGGGGTGGGTCTGTACGTGGACCCAGGGACCTAAAACAGGGGTGGCACAGACCACCACCCACGCCAACTGGGGTGCCTACATGGAGCAACGTAGCACCCTTAGTTGAAACCCTTTGAGCACAGAGCTACAACAGGTCCTGGGGACTGTGGAGCTCGTAGCCCAGGCTGAGCCAAGCTCTCTGCCCAGAGGGGAGGACTTGGAGTCCTCGCCCTACAAAGAAGGACAGCCCCCAGTACCTGAGGATGCCTGGTTTACCGATAATTCTAGCTGAGGAACTGCAGCTGTTTGGATGGCTATTGGTGTGCAGCCCAAAACAGACAACATTTGGTTTGATACTGGGATGGGCCAGAGTAGCCAGTGGGCTGAGCTACAGGCTGTGTGGATGGTAATCAGCCACGAGCCTGGGCCCCTAGTTATTTGTACTGACAGCTGGGCGGTGTTCTAGGGCCTAACGTTGTGGCTCCCTACGTGGAAACACCAAAAATGGTTGGTAGGACACCGTCCACTGTGGGGTCAAGCCATGTGGCAGGACCTCTGGGACCTAGAGCAAAGAAAGGAGATGACCCTAATGCATGTCACAGGTCACTCCCCCTAAGTGTCCCCAGGTAATGATGAATCAGATGCCCTAGCACGAGTCTGATGGTTAGAATGGGCTCCTGCCACTGATGTGGCCCATTGGCTGCGTAGGAAATTGCAGCATGCTGAAAGCTGAACCATGTGGCAGGTGAGCAGACGCTGGGATCTGCCTTTAAAATGGCAGGAGATAGCAGATGCCCACTATGATTGTGCCATCTGTACTCAGGACAGCCCCCAAAGGCGGAGTCTCCCCTGGGAGACACAGCAGATTACGTGAGGGAGGGTGCCCCTCACTTGCTGGCAAGTGGATTATATTGGACCCCTGCCAAGGGCCCGCAATGCTATGTATGCGTTTACAGCAGTGGACACTGCTGCGGTGTTGATTTTTGCTTGGCCGTGTCCGGCTATGGATCAGCAGCATACAGTGGTCCTCTTACATGGCTGTATACCCTCTATGGGCACCCCCAAGTCATTGAAAGTGACAGGGGTACCCATTTTATGGGGCAAGAAGTGCAGTACTGGGCTGCCACGATGGACATGCACTGGTTGTTTCAGACCCCGTATAACCCACAAGCAGCTGGCATGATTGGCCTTTTGAAGCAAGGTCTCCGGGTGTCAAAACACCCTACCATGATGCATGACTGGGCCTCACGTCTATGGGATGTCCTGAGAGTCCTGCATGAGAGACCATGGAAGGGAGGGCCCGCACCAGTAGAAGCTCTGCTACATCGAACAGCCACTCCCATTCAATTAAAAGTTACCACAAGTGAGACTGTTAAAGCCAGGCTACAGCAGAAATGGAAACATTTTGCTGCCAGCACCCACATGCTTGAATGCAGGGGAACGGCAGCAATGGACTTGGCCCTGGCAGGTCAAAAGCCCCCACTGTCGATGGTTGGGCCTGATAGCCCCATGGGGTGCTGGTTTGACTCATGATTTGCAAGTGAGCCAGGGGTGGTGGCTGAGTGGCCACCGCAAGTGACTGTAGTATACGGAGGTCCCGATACTGGGATGATTTTGCGGGACCCTATGTGCTCTCACTCTCGCCTATTATGGGGTCCCCTGTTCTGTTACATGTTGAAACTATGCAAGGGATCCCAAGCACTGCCATAAAGGTCTGGTACCACAAACCGGGAAAGGTGCCAGTGGCAGTGACCCTCCTTTCCCAGGACAAAAAGCTAGCATGTATCCTCCCAGATGGAAGGGATTTGACATTGTTGGTTCCTACGACTACTGTTTCTTTCTGTCCGTAGGTGTCAGTAGGCTAATATGGCACAGGGACCCTCACGGAAGACGCTTGTCGCGTAGATTGTGAGGCGAGACCCTGTAGGGGTGGAGAGTGGGGACAGAGCCCCAGAAAGTAGTTTACAAGCTCTCGGCCTCACGTGGAAAGGTGCTGGCTCGGGTAGTAGATGGTCGTCAGCTGTGGCTAGTTGGCCGTCAGCTGTAACCAGTTAGCCAATTAGCCCCTGATATAACTGCCAGGGCTGCACTAGTTGGTCAGTTGTTTGGTTGGCAGGCAGAGAAGCGGACAGCAGGTTGCAGGTCATGTGGATCCAGCCTCCAGTGAGACTATAGTGGTATGACCCCCCCACACCCAGCTATGGCTCCGTGGGTGTTCCTTTTTGGCCTCACCATATCCTGCGTTTTTATGCAGGGAGCGGGACCAGAGACCCTGCAGGCCACCTCGCACGACAAATGGCGCAGCGAGCAGGGTCTTCCACATGACACACAGTCATGTTGACACTAGTGATCTCAGTTCCTAACCTTAATAACAATGTCATCTTGATTCAGGTGATTGCAGCTCTAAGTCAGTTATAATTGTGGCACAGGCAAGGTTTTATACTAGTGGAAATGAATCATTGACAAGTAATGGAGGATTAGATCATGGGAGAAGTGAATTCTAGGAACCAAATAAATATTGAGGTGACAAAGAACTAAGGCAGGAATAGTGTTAAAGAAAGGGACAGGGAGCCAGGAACCATAAATATTAAGGAATGGAGATGTAGCTCATGACCAATAAATAATACAACAATAAAGGGTCTGTTAACAGATTTAAAGCAGGGAAGTTTAGAAAGGAGGGAGGAAAACTGTCTTGAAAAGGACACTGAAGATGAAGGGGACCCCTGGAGTCATTTCACGGTATTATGGTACTGGAGGTAGAGAGGAGCATAATTTCAAAGCCCTTTATGAAAATGATAGTCCTGGAGACAGCTGAGCAAAGCAGAGCCCCAGACCACGCAACTGAAATGGGGATCCAGATTCAGAACCAAGAACAGGTATGGAGTTGACATGATGATGAAGCTCAGGTGTCAGAACTGACACCTAAGGACAGAGGTGACCAAAAGCAGAAAGAAAAAAAAATAGTGAAGATATTGGAAGAGTCTGTAAATATAGTTTAGAAATATTTTATTTCAGTTTCCTTTTCCTAATGCATGCATGTATTTTAAGTACTAGGTTGGTGCTAAAATAATTGCAGTTTAAAAGGTTAAAAATAATTGCAAAACATTATTTTTTTTTCTAAGACTTAGGAGAAATTTAAAGAGAAAGCTTAAAATTCTTGAATTTCTGTTATAATAATCAGAGCCAGCTCTTTGATTATGAAGTAAAAACTCACACATATTAAAAATAATTCAAGATGTCAGTGAACAACTTGCCTGTAGATGAAAATGTTTCTTTTTGCTAAAATGTTGCAGGTGATTAAGTAGAGAATGTGCTGTCCATTTCCAGTGAGAGCTCCTACGCTATCGTTTGCCAAGTGGAAAAGCACTTAGAGAAAATGATTAACAGTTGTAATGGTGGTGGATGAGAGGAAATTCTCATACCATTATTATCTTTATGAATGTTTAACACAAATTAAACATTTAAAGGCTTTTTTTTTCATCAAAACCATGTTTCTTACTCTGTTTTTTTTAAACAAAGAGTATGTTCCAAAAAGATATATATATTTTTTCTCAATAGTTGTGGGAAAATCTGCTTAGCCCTTATTCTCCTCAAAAAAAAATTCATTTATAGGAATTATAATTAGTACATAACTATAATCTCATAATTGTAAAGAATGTTAAAAACATTAATTGATAAATTTTATGTGTAAAAATATACAATGAACCAACACCCATTCGTGATAAAAAAACAAAAACAAACACAAAACTCTCTGTAAGCTAGGAATAGGACTAGAGAGGAACTTCCTTATCATGATAAAGAATATCTACACAAACCTTCAACTAACACCATACTTAATGGTGAGAAATTGGACACTTTCCCACTAAGACCAGAAACAAGGCAAGGATATCCCTGTTAACAATCCTTGTCAACATTAAAATGGAATATCTTGCTAATGCAATAAGATAAGGAAATAAAGGGTATATGAAACGGCAAGCAAGAAAGAAAACTGGCTTTGTTTGTAGATGACACGATTGTCTATGTGGAAAATCTGAAAGAATCTGCAAAAAAAAAAATTCTTAAAACTAATAAGCAATTATAGTAAGGACCCAAGATATAAGATTAATATACCAAAGTCAACTGCTTCCTATAGACCAGCAAGGAACCATTGAAATTTGAAATTAAAGCACAGCACCATTTACATTAGCACCAAAAAAAGAGAGAAATACTTTGGTATAAATCTAACAACAACAACAAAAAATGCACAATATCTGTATGAAGATAACTATAAAACCTGATAAAAGAAATCAAAGAAGAACTAAATAAATGGAGAGACATTCCATATTCGTGATTAGGAAGACTCAATATTGTTAGGATGCTGGTTCTTCCTAACTTGACCTATAGTTTCAGTGTAATTCCAATCAAAATCCTAGCAAGTTACGTTGTGGATATTGATTAACTGATTCTAAAGTTTATATAGAGAGGCCAAAGACCTAAAATAGCCTGCACAATATTGAAGGAAAAGAACAAAAGCAGAAGACTGACACCAGCAAACTTCAAGAATTATATAAAGGTATAGTAATCAAATTTGGTATTATCAATATAATAGATAAATAGATTAAGGGAACAGAATAAAGAGCCCCAAAATAGACCCACATAATTATAGTTTACTAATCTTTGTCAAACAGCAAACAATTCAATGGAGAAAGGATAATATTTTCAACAAAAGGTACTAGAAAAACTGGATACCCATATGCAATAAAAGTTAATCTAGACACAGATCTTACACCCTATACAAAAATTAACTCAAAATGTATCTAGGTCTAAATGTAACACTTAGAACTATTAAACTCCTAGAAATAACATAGAAAATGATTTAGATGCACTTGGATTTGGGAATAACTTTTTAGACATAATACCAAAGTCATGATCCATGAAAGAAATAATTGATAGCATGCTGTTTTGATTATTGTTGCTTGGTAGTATAATTTGAAGTCAGAGAGTGAGATACCTCTGGCCTTGTTCTTTTTTCTCAAAATTGCTTTGGCTATTCAAGGTCTTTTGTGATTTCATACAAACCTGATAATTTTTTGTTCTATTTCTTTTAAAAATGCTATTAGGATTTTGATGGGGGATTTCATTAAATCTGTATACTGCTTGGGGTAATATGGCCATTTTGACTATATCGATTCTTCCAATCCATGATCATGGAATATCTTTTCATTTCTTTGTGTTTTTTTCAGTTTATTTTAATAATGTCTTGTAGTTTTTAGTATATAGGTCCTTCACATCTTTCGTTAAGTTTATTCCTAGGTATTTTGTTGTTGTTGCAATTACAAAAGGAATTCTTGTTTTCATTTCTTCTTCTGAAATTTCATTGTCAGTACATAAGAATGCAATGTATTATTGTACATTGATTTTGTATCCTGCAAATGTACTGCATTTGTTTATTGTTTCTAATAGCTTTTTGGTGGAGTCTTTAGGATTTCTTATATATAAAGTGTCATGCCATCTCTCATAAAGTGACAATTTGACTTCTTCATTCTCAATTTGGATGCCTGTTATTTCTTTCTCTTGGTTGATTGCTCCTGCTAGGACTTCCAATACTATGTTGAATAACAGTGGTGGTGGTGGGGGGGGGGCTCCTTGTCTTGTTTCTGATCTTAGAGGAAAAGCTTTCAGGTTTTCACCATTGTGGTATTAGATAAGGGTTTGTCATATATGGCCTTTATTATGTTGAGGTACTTTCCTTCTATACCCATTTGATTAAGTATTTTAATCGTGAGTGTTGTGTCTTGCCAAATGCTTGTTCTGCACCTATTGATATGATCATATGATTTTTTATCCTTTATTTTGTTTACGTGGTGTATCACATCAATCAATTTGCATATGCTGAACCATATTTGTACCCCTGGAATGAACCTCACTTGATCGTGATGTATAATCTTTATAATGTATCATTGTATGCGATTTGCTAGTATTTCGTTTATGTTTTTGCATCTGTATTTATCAGAGATATTGGTCATACTTTTGTTTTTTGTGTTATCTTTACCAGGTTTTGGGATAAGGGTAATGTTGGCCTCATAAAGTGAGTTAGGAAGTATTGCCTCTTCATCAATTTTTTGGAAGTGTTTGAGAAGGCCAGGTATTAAATCATCTTTGAATGATTGGTAGAATTCACTAGTAAAGCCATCTGGTACAGTTCTTGATTCATTCTAGGAAGATTATATATTTATAAGAACTTGTCCATTTCTTCTACGTTATTGAATTTGATGGCATCTAGTCTTTCATAGCATTTGCAGAAAAACAGATACACAGTCCAATGGAACAGATTGAGAACCCAGAAATAAACCCACATATATATGGGCAAATACTTTTCAACAAAGGCGCCAAAAACATACAATGGAGAAAAGAAAGCCTCTTTGATCAATGGTGCTGGGAAAATTGGAAAGCCACATGCAAAACAATGAAACTAGACTGCTATCTGTCAGCATACACCAAAATTAACTAAAAATGGATCTAAGACCTAAATGGATCTAAAAGGATCTATAGATCTAAAGATCCTAAAAGGATCTATGGGCCTTGGCTTTAAAGAATATTTTATGAATTTGTTTCAAAGGCAAGGGAAATGTAAGGAAAAATAAATGAGTGGGACTATATCAAACTAAAAAGCTTCTGCACTATAAAAGAAACTGTCAACAAAACAAAGGGGCAACCAACTGACTGGGAGAAGATCTTTGCAAACAACACCTCCATTAAAGGCGCTAATGTTCAAAATATATAAAGAACTCAAACAACTCAAAAACTACAACAACAAAATAAATAATCCAATTAACAATTTGCAAGAGGACCTGAACAGACACTTCTCCCAAGATGATACAAATGGCCAACAGATATATGAAAAAATGCTCAACTTCACTAGCCATTAGGGAAATGCACTACAAAGCCACAATGAGATACCACCTCACACCTGTTAAGATGACCATTATCAGCAAGACAAGTAATAACAAGTGTTGGAGAGGCTGTGGAAAGAAAGGAACCCTCATACACTGCTGATGGGAATGTAAATTGGTACAGCCACTATGGAAAACAGTATGGAGGTTCCTCAAAAATTTAAGAATAGAAGTACCATATGACCCAGCAATGCCTCTCCTGGGTATCTACCCAATGTTCTTCATTACAGTTATAAACTTCTGTTCTGTGAAAGACACTATTACGAGAAGTTGAAGACAAACCAAAGGTGGGGGAAGATTATTTATCAAAGGGTTATCAGCTAAAGGACTGTTAAAAATCAACAATAATTACATGAACAACCTGATTACAAAATGGGAAAAGATCTGAACAGACACCTCATCAAAGAAAACATGCAGATGGGAAATAAACATATGAAAAGATGCTCAGCATTATATGGCATTAGGGAATTGCAAATTAAAACAACGAAATACCACTACACACCTATTAGATAGCCAAAATTGGAAATATTGATAACACCAGTGAGCATATGGAGTGACAGGAACTTTCATTCATTGCTCATGGGGGTGCAAAGTATAGCCACTTTGGAAGACCGTTTGGCAGTTTTTCACACAACTAAATGTACTCTTACCGTAAGGTCCAGCCATCATGCTCCTTGGTAGTCTAAAGGAGCTGAAAACTCATGTTCAAACAAAAACCTGCCCATGGATATTTATAGCAGCTTTGTTTCTATGCGGTCTGACAATTAAGTTCCTGAACTCATCCTAGAAAAATTGCTACATACCTCATTGCTGAATATCACTACATTCACCTTTGATGTTCTCCCCTTAGGAAGCTATGCACTGATGCCAGTGCCTAGTCCACTCTTCAAAGCAATTTTGAAAACCTTTCTCTGCACTGGCCATCAGACCTGTCATCATATTACCCTTGATGTCCTGAATGTCATCAAAATGCCTTTCAATATTTCCTTTATCTTCAGATACAGAAAGAAGTCATTAGGGGCCAGATCAGGTGAGTAGGGAAGGTATTCAGTACAGTTATTTGTTTACCAGCAAAAACTCCCTCACAGACAGTGCCATTTGATATGGTGCATTGTCGTGATGCAAGAGCCATGAATTGTTGGCGAAAAGTTCAGGTCATTTTTGTCTTTTTCACACAGACTTTTCCGCACTTCCAAATAGTAAACTTGGTTAACTGTTTGTCCAGTTGGTTCAAATTCATAATGAATAATCCCTCTGATATCAAAAAAGTTTAGCAACATCTTTGCAACAAGTTGTTAAACATCTTTGCAACAAGTTCATACTGACCTCGTAATTCCCTAAACATGAAAAACCAAGATGTTTTCAATATGTGAATAGATAAATAAACTGTGGTATATTCACACAGTGTAGTATTTTTCAGCAATAAAAAGAAATGATCTGTCAAATCGTGAAAACACATGGGAAAAGCTTGAATACATACTACTTTGTGAAATAGGACAATCTGAAAAGGTTACATACTCTATGATTCTGACCATGTGACATTCTGAAAAAGAAAAAAAAACTATGGAGACATTCAAAAGATCAGTGGTTTCCAGGAGTTAGAGGGGAATGAGGAATGAATAGTTGGAGCACAGGGGATCTTTAAGGCAATAAATTATTCTGTATGATGCTGCAAAGGTGGATAATGTCATTAGACATTTGCCAAAACCCATAGAAGGTAAAACATCAAGAGTGAGTGAGCCTTGAAGTAAACTGTGACTGGTTCACCAGTAGTAACAAATGTGCCACCACTCTGGTGTGAGATGTTGATGGTGGGGGAGGCTGGGGCTGTGTGGGGAGACTGTCCATAGTTATTACTACTTCTGCTGTGAATCTAAAACTGCTCTAAAGTATAAAGTCTAAAAGCACTTTAAAAAATCTAAGAAAAAATTATTTTGAAATATACACACACACATACAATAAAGTAAGAAACCCTTAAACTGTAACATGGAGATTATTTATTCCATGATAGCTTTGGTTAACTGGTAAGAAACAAGGATGTGCTAACCTTTCATCCTAATCTCCTCTAAACATCCATGAGTACCTAGTAAACACAATGCCTTCAAGAACTTTGTTCACAGAACATCCCATGCCATTCTTAAATATTCACCTGGTATTCTTTGACAATTCGTTTCTCAGAAATATCTCTGCTTAACTTTTAGCAAAGGGTTTTTGTTAAAATGAAACATTTTTAAGAGAAATGATAGTATCAGTACTTCAAAGGCTGCCCATTATGAAGGAAAAACAGGAAAAAAGATCAGCCTCAGAAAACCTTTTTTGGCTTCTAATAAGTGATATTGCAGACTCCTTAAATTTCAGTAAAAGAATCCATCAGAGATTAATGTAGGCCATTTTTGTACATAATGTTAGCTTCTGAAAAGATTCTGATTTTTTTAAAATCATTTTTCTGTGTTTATTTCAAAGAATGATGTTTCTTCTTATTCTGTGTATCTCACTATTGAGTGAGCTTCAGCTCAATGCTACAGAAAACCAGAAGGAAAACTGTCAATTAAATTCCCCAGAAGACGATTATGGGTAATAACATTTTTCTCACTTTTAACCACTTTATTTTATATTTACCGATAGCCTTGACCTACACTTAAGTTCACTTAGTTTATAAAATACTAAAATATACTCACTAATACTTCCTTTAATTGTAAAATTGAAAAATGCTCCACATTTTCTTATGAAACTTAACAGCACACACATAGTTTTAAAATTCACTTGGTTTTCCCTATAAAGTGAGTGACGCCTTTGCAGGTAATGTGCGTTCTCATCCAATGTGCCTGCTGTTTTCCTCGCTCAGTCTCCCTGGGTTAGTTCTGTCCTAAAATGCAGTGAGCTCTGCTTCAATAATTTTCTCTCTGGAAAGTAAATTGAAGTTTTTGTGGTAATGGGCAGAAATGTTGCCACCAATCATCTATTGGTATTAATTGGATTTGTGCAATGAAATTCCTGCATAGCCTAATAAGAATAATATGCTAAAAATCTCATTGAACTGCTTCTCATGCAGGCAGACTTCATTAGACAAATGACATAAAATCCTTGCTACTTTTGACACTCTGAACCTTCTCATCAGCACTGTGCATGGGAACAGCGTGCCTGCTCGCCTGTTCTTTTCACTTTGGGTTATATCCAAGTTGAAGAAGGAAAGTAGGGCCCATATTCCCCTTCGCTATCAATAAAATTTATAGTTGCATTAACTATTTCAGTGCATAAAACTGCAAAATTGACATAATTCATTAATATTTTCAATCTCTAAAGTTATGATGAATAATTTTATGCGGTTTAAAATATTAGAAACTTGTAATAGCAAGTAATGTATTTTTAATAGTTAAAATATATTGTTTCTGGAGTAATAGAAATATTGTTTATTATCATAAAGGCCTGGATCTAGCAGCAATCATCACAAAAATATGCAACAGCATTATCATGTATATTGTTTATCGTTCACACAGTATTTTATGATCTATCTGTGTGAGATAAGCTCTGGGTGGAACTATGCAGCTGAAGATTTTAAGGACATGGTAGTGAAATTTAAAGCATATGTTTCTGTAACATTAGTAAAATCGAGGGAATAAATAAGTTTGTGCCTGTGTGTTAGGAATTGTTTTAGTGGCCCATACTTAATCACTTATTAAAATTATCCGTGAGTCCTGAACAAATCTTCTCAAAACAATTACTTCGAGCTCACTATGCTAAGTGCTTTATACATCTATGCATATGGGTGCAAACTTGAACCACACTTAGGAGTTGCTGCCTTAAGTCTGTTGGGAGATATAGACAAATAAAGCAAATATTCACAGTACAATATAGAACATATAAAGTGCTGTTGAAATAGGAATTTGTGTGTGTGTGTGTGTGTGTGTAGAAGATTCTAGATGGATTGTACGAATTGTATGGAGGGTATTGTTCAATCACAAATGAATAATGGGTGTTTCATGAAGGGAGTAAAAACATTTTATCAGTGTATGTATGGACCATCTCAACCTATATCTTATGCTATGACAACAATTTGAGAAAATCTTTCCTGGCAACAGGAATAATATTCCCAGATTATTGAAGCCAGGAGGTGAAAAATTATGAACTTTAAAGACGATAAAATTATAATAATTTTTTTTGGCACAGAGTAACAGGCACAATTGTCAATAAATATTTGTTGAAATGAATATTTTACATACATTTTCACATAAAATTGATACTTTAAAAGAATTCATTAACCAAATTCATGCAGTTAGTAAGTTACTGGGTAGGACAGGAACACGTTTTTTGATATCTAAGAGCCACTTTCTACCACATTGCACCCCTGCTACCTAAATCTCTCTCATAGATTCAAATTACAAAACATCTGGAGAGCAAAAAAATGTGTTTTAGACAGCTAAGTGAGAAGTGGAAACCCTATTTTACCTTGAAATTCATTGCAAAATCCCTTGTCAACACCAGGGATGACTCTGTGAATAGATACAGTACAGAAGAGTCAGGTAGTGTGGTTCAGGATCAAAATGAGTTCCTGACAATTAGCCTTGAACAACCCATTACTCCCCTCCACACAGAGAACCATAGAATTACAAAGCAGTAACTGTAACCATGTAAACCCTTGTTTGTTTGTTTGTTTGTTTGTTTGTTTCAACTTCTTCCTCCAAGTAACAAAATCACTTATCAGATTTGTCCTGCTAACATTCTCCTAACAGAGTCAGAAAGCCAGGCAGTGATGAAATCAGATCCATAAGGTGTAAAGTACATTGAGGTTTTCACTGATGGTGGATTGTGAATAAGCATTGAGAGGTCCACCTTGTGGCCCAGATTGGAGGAGGACAACCTAGAAGGAGACCCCTGAATGTGACCAGGGCATCGTCAGAAACAAGTGCAGATGGTAGGAAAGTTGAAGGTAAGTTGGAAAGAAAAGGCAAAGCTGGAGAAAGGATGCTAGATACAGTATTTCAGTTTTGCTCTGCTATACTTAAGACATGAAAAAGAAGTTCAGGCAGTAGGCTATTGTACTTTGTGATACTTTCCACAGAATATTCTTTGGGTTAAAGAAGCCATGACTCCATCATGCTTTGTAGGTAGGGCATGACAGTGAAGTAATATCTGAAGTTGGGCAGTTAATTCTGAAATCACCCGAGTGTCCAGGTCAGTTTCTCAAGTCAGATCAGAACCAGAGTTAGCTAGAATTAATCAATAGTTTGTCTGGTGGGCAAGATGCCTTTGCAAATAAACCACAAAAACTACATTTAAAAAAATAAGATAATCAAAAGCTGCTAAAAAAGAGTTAAGAATAGGTTGTATTCGGGAGCAATAGCTCCTTGAGAACTGCTTCCAAAATTGATGGTTCCCAGAAAGGTTTCACTTTACCTGTTGTGATAAGGCTGGAATTGCTCTTTGACAACTTTCAATGTCAATTTTCTGCTTAGACTTTAGACTCAGCTGGGCAGCTGTTTAAGGAGGATTTGTCTTGTTATAAAGCAGTGAAATTCATTTGTTCATTCCTTTATGAAACAAATGTTTGCTGATTACTTACTAAGTAACCAACAGCATTCTAGGTACTGGGAATATTAAGAAAAATAAAACACAGTTCTTTCCTGTAATGAGTTCAGTCTGGTGAGAAAGCCAGCACATTAACATCATTAAACTACATAGTAGGTGTAATGATGGAGTCACAACTAATCTTTAAATTCAAAGGATACTAAAGAGCACAGACCAGCCCATGTAATCCAGCCTAATTGGTTGGGCAGTTTTCCTGGAGTATAATATACTGTAATTGAACCTTATAAAACAAATAGGCATGCATTACTGCAACCGAGAAGAGGGAGAAAGACGCTTTCCTTACACAGATGCCACATGGAAGGAGTCAATATTTCCAGCAGTGGGAATGTTACCTTTGAAGTTTGCTGCTGGTTAAGTGAGAGGACCCTCGATTTCAAATCACTGAACACAGACCGTAATTGAAATTGTTGCTTTTAGAACAAGATGCAAACAAGAAAATGTGCCATATGAGAATCTATACACATTTCAGTGATTATTTTGATGATTTTAAGCTTACTTTAAAATACACTTCACTGTAGAAGTGACCCTTAAGTTACATTGCTGAAGGCAATCTCAGTTAAATAGTCACTGTGTTTATTTTCTTGATTAAATGCAGTATATCTAATCTGCACTCCCATGTTCATTACAACGTTATTCACCGTAGCCAGGGAATGGGAGCAACCTGTGTCCATCAACAGATGAACGGATCAAGAAAATGCGATATCCATATATATATATGTGTGTGTGTGTGTACGTATGTGTATATATATATATATATATATATATATATATATATATATATACACACACACACACATATATGTATATATACTGTGTTTCCCCGAAAATAAGAGCTAGCCAGACCATCAGCTCTAATACGTCTTTTGGAGCAAAAATTAATATAAGATCTGGTATTATATTACATTACATTATATTATACTATATTATATTTTATAAGACCTGGTCTTATTTTACTATAACATCGGGTCATATATTAATGTTTGCTCCAAAAGACGTATTAGAGCTGATGGTCCGGTTAGGTCTTATTTTTGGAGAAACACAGTATATATATGTGTGTGCGTGTGTGTATGTATATATGAGGTGTGATCAAACAATATGGTGAAACTTTAAATAAAAAAATTATTGTAGTAAAGGACACATTGCCATTAATCCCCCTGAAAATACTCCCCCTCACTTTGAACACACTTATCGTATCATTCTTGCCACTTTCTGAAGCAGTTCTGGGAATCCTCTTTCGTGAGTGTCTTTAGTGACACTGCTGTGGTTTACCTGATGTCCTGAATCATTTTGACTTTGGGGAAGAGCCAGAAGTCACATGGTGCCAGATCCAGTGAATAAGGTGGATGAGGACACACTGTAATGTTTTTATTTGGCAGAAATTGCCGTATACCAGAAGCAATGTGTGACATGGAACGTTGTTATGAGGAACGATGATTTATGGCACATTTTAAAATACACCTCTCCACTGTAGCTCACACCCAACTGACTGCACCAAACAAGTTGAAACTTGTCACATACTGTTACTAAGGTTCCACACACCACTTTCCCGTATTGAAGATCCCTGCCTTTCCATTGGGTGGCACTCGACAGTAGTATTCTCCGTGTTTTTTTATCACAATGGCAGCACTCCATGTTACACATCGTTTTTGGTATATGGCAATTTCTGTCAAATAAAAACATTACGTTGGGTCCTCATCCACCTTATTCACCAGATCTGGCACCATGTGACTTCTGGCTCTTCCCTAAAGTCAAAATGATTCAGGACATCGAAGCAGCCACAGCAGCACAACTAAAGACCTCATGAAAGGGGACTTCCAGAACTGCTTCAGAAAGTGGCAAGAACCATGGGATAAGTGTGTTTGAAGTGAGGGGGAGTATTTTGAAGGGGATTAATGGCAATGTGTCTTTTACTGTAATACATTTTTTTCTAATTTAAACATTTACCAAATTTTGTGATCATAGCTCGTATATATACATATATACTCATATAAACATGTATATACACACAATGGAATATTATTCTACCTTAAAAAATAAAGAGATCCTGTAATTTGCAGCAACATGGATGGATGGGGGTCAAGGGAAGCTAGATTATGCTAAGTGGTTTAAGTCAGACACAGAAAGACAGATACTGCCTGGTATCACATATACATATGGAATCTAAAAAAAAAATAAAAGTTGCCAGGGGCTGAGTGTGGGGAAATAGGGACAAGTTGGGGAAATGGAATAAACTTTCAGTTATAAGATGAATAAGATCTGAGGATCTAATGTATAACATGGTGACTGTATTTGGTAACACTGTATTGTATAATTGAAATTTGCTGAGAGTAGAACTTAAATGCTCTCACAAACACACACAATAAGAGGTATATGTGAGGTGATGGATGTGTTAATTAACTTGTCAGAGGAAATCCTTACACATATATATGTATATCAAATCCTCACATTGTACACTTGAAATATCTTACGATTTTATTTGTCAGTTATATATACCTCAGTATAACTTGAAAAACTCAGTGAAATGCAGAATATCTAGTAAACTCATACCTAAAATAATTTTAACCCTCCAAGAAAATTTGATAGTAAAATATTATGAGTGTATGTTATCCTTTTATCAATTTATTTAAAGAGCTTTTTTACAAGGGTGCACATTTTATAAGTATACATTTTACACTTCCTTGTAGTGACTAGCCCTCTGGAATAGATGAGAATAGTGTGGCAGAGTGCCCAGAGGCAGAAGCTAACAAGTGCTTTAAAAAATAGTGCTTTAGAAAAATAAGTCTTTATTGCCACTTCATCTCCTGCCACTGTTGCTATATGTTACACATTTTAACTTGGGTACGTTATACACATATATTATATACTGTACGTGTCACTGCAAAGCTGTTTGTACTCGTGGCTCCTTCTGCTGAGTATTCTCCCCTCTCCCTACTCTTTGAGTGACTCAGGATAAATTGCACTCAATCTTGGTTTCTGCGCTCGCATAGTATTTTTCACTTAAACTAATTTATATGAATAACTTGGGTGTGAAGTATTGAAATTGTTACTTTGATGATTTATTAATTATTTTTATTAAAGTTATCAATTCCAATTGTGTTTAACATGTTCAAATAACTGTCCCTGCTTTAAAAGGAAAACTGAAACCTTAATGTACCTTAAAAACTTAATATCCATCAGAAATCACATTAAAATGTGACTTCTCCTTGGGGTTAGCGAGATCCTATGAAGTGGTGGGACCCTATTAAGCAGCCATCTCTTTGGAGACTTATAGGGAAATGAAAATCTCTTGAATTTTTTTAAGTTATAAAGAGATATAAATGCCTTACTGTCTACAGAACAACAGTAAACATTAGAGTTTACCCAACAATTTCTTGGCTGTTAATAAAAGAAGTTTAATTCTGGAGGGCACTAAAAGCATTTGCGAATATATGATGCTGAAATAAAATGCCTAGGTAGATTAATATCATAGTTATTAGAAAGAGACTAATTGAATCAATGTGAACAATGACCACAAAACATTGTCCCAACTTGTATTTTTCTACCTTTGTCTTTGTAGAATACTGTGAATTTCCCCCCACTAGATTAAGGCTGGGAGAATCAGGACCATCAGAATTTCTAAAAAAATCTGAAAACCTTTATCCGTAAAGACATATGTATCCCTATGTTCATTGCAGCATTAATCACGGTGGCCAAGACATGGAAACAATGGAGTGTCCTTTGATAGATGATTGGATAAAGAAGATGTACCATATATACAATGGAATATTACCCATAAGAAAAAATGAAATACTGCCATTTGCAACAACTTGAGTAGATCTTGAGATTATCATGCTAAGTGAAGTAAGTCAGACAGAAAAAGTCAAGATTCATATGATTTCATTTATATGTGGGATATAAAACTGAAAACAACAAACAAACAAGACAAACAAACAAGCAAAAACTCATACACAGACAAGTTAGTGGTTACCAGAGGGTAAGGGGGAGCAGAGGAGGTAGAAGAGCGTAAAGAGGGTCAAATATATGGTGACAGAAGGAGATTTGACTTTGGGTGGGGAACACACAATGCAATATATCAATGATATATTATGGAATTGTACACTTGAAACTTATATAATGTTATTAACCAATGTCACCCCCAATAAATTTAATTTTAAAAAGACAAAAAAAAAAGAATTTCTCAAAAGCCATTAGCCAAAATTAACCAGATGTAGAGAACAAGGGAGTACATTGATGCAGCTCATTCATTCACCCAGGAGCACAGAGTAGAATGGAGAATGGTGAACAGTAGATATGGATCCCACAGAGAAGATATTGGGCACAGTAGTTAGTATATATGTATACATTTTTTATATGTTAGTAACTGTTTATTTCAGGTGGGAAGACTCTTGACTAATCATTCTGAAATAGTGTGTGGCTTCATTTGTAATTTTTCCTTTAAAAGGAGGGAAAGAAAATATTTAAATATCTATTACATTTTATAGACTTAAACTAATCTGTCTAGATAGTATCTTTTAAAATAATAATTTTGCACTGCCAATAAAATATTTTAGATGGAAAGATATATATTGACCAAGGTAGAATGAAAAGATATTAATGTTTTCCTGTTCTATGCTTTGCATAGTTTTGCTTAAATAGAATTTACCTTTACAGTATTGAATCTATCAGATATTCAAATTATCCTTAAATTTCTATTGTCCATTGTAACCAGAAAAAGTTAAAATACCACCTGGTTAATTTCCTACCTAGTTGCACATAAGGTGATGTGGCTTCCTCCCTCCCTCCCTTCTTCCCTTCCTCCCTTCTTTCCTTCCTTCCTTGTGAAAAACTTTGTTTTCATTAAAGGGATAATAAAACATTTAATAGAAGACTTTTTTTTTTTTTAATGTGACTACGGAGTACATCTTACTGCCTACACATATCAGCAGGAAGACATAAATGGGTCTGTGTTAAAAGTACCTTTGAATAACTCATCAGATTAACAAGCTTTAAAACAGCGTTTAAGTTTTTCCCATTGTCTGAGTAATTATAGATTAGATGTTTAATTTTGACTTGATATAGTGTGGCAGTCAGTATATATTGACATGGTATTTTAATAGTTTAGCAGACTGTATGAAAGTATTTATAGAAATGTGAAAGTTCTGTGGTAGTTTTTAAATTTTATCAAATTGCATCCTGATCTTCTATATTAAACAATTCTTGCCTATTATGAAAAAATGGCATAATATTCTTTTTTGATACATAAGTAAAATAATTACTTGAGAAATGTACAAAATAGAGCTGATTTATACAAATTCTACTTAAACACAAATGACATTTGACAATGATGCCAGCATTCATGTCTGATCAAATAATTTAGCTACCCACTACTATTTGCAACAAACATCATAGATAATGATATTAATTCTAGATAACCACTTTCTTTATTTAATTCATGTTATGATTAATTGTTTTATGCAAGTTTCCAGAAAGTACATAGTGATGAGATAATGTAACACAGTATGTTTCTATATTATTTTTAAAGTACCATATAATTCAGTGCATTTGAAATTTGAAGCTACTGTCTAGTTTTTACAATCCTTGCCAATTTTAAAAGAGAAAAATAAACGATAGCTACAAATGACATAAATACCTAGATGTCACTTTTTGAACATTAGCAATTTGTAAAACTTGCAAAATAAAAGTAAACTTTGGAATTATTTCCATTTTATATCTCTTCTTGGTTTTACCTTTGATATAAGTGCCAGTAAGCAAAAGGTAAGCAGAAATCCATATTCTAGATCATTAATACCTATATCAATTATCAATTGATATTATACATACAAGCTACAGAAGTTTTATTATTAAACCATGGCACAGATTATAGACACCATAGTAAAAGATTAATTTCATTAGTCTTTATTTTTGCTATGTTGTCTCTTCTGGTAAAGAAAAGTACTTAATACCAAGGGTTTTCCATATTGTATTTTGGTTTAAATGAATTCATTACAGTAATTGTACTGTATATATTTCAATTTCAAATATACATATGCTTTAAGCAATTCCATTCTCAGAACTTAACCAACAAAAGAAAAAAAGAAAAACTACCAATACATAAAGATGTCTTAAAAACGAAAATTCAATTGAATAAATGTTAAAGATTTTATTGGCTTTATTCAACAATTCATGAATCTGACAGCATCCTATTTAGCAGATAGACAGGAGCTCCAAGGAGCTGTACAAAGTGGAAGGCTATTTTAGGCAGAAGGGGGAAAAGAGTGGATTGTTTCAGGCAGGTCACCTTCTTTTAGGGGACGAAAGGCAGATGACCTCACTAGTGCTGACCAGGAAATTCCAGACTGACTGGTTAAGATTACATTCCTGGCAAAGGCTGAAGCCACAATTATGTTAAATATTAAGTCTTGGTTTTGTGATGTGGGGCTTAGCACAGTTGACTCCATTTTGAGCCCACTGTCTCTTTTTTAACAGGTACAAGTAGACGATATTTATTACCATGTTATTTGTGTTAAAAAAAATTGAAAATAAGCTCAATGTCTATGAATCAAGGAATGTCTCATAAACTATGGAGTAGGCATTGATTAGTGTGGTTCTTCTGAGATGCAGGTGGCACAGATTTCATTAGGAGAAATGTATGTAGGAAGGAAAATTGGGAGGGAGACATATTAGCCTTTGAGAGCCAGCAGGCTGCAAAGTAAGTCTGTCTGCAGTGAACAGAGAGGGAGAGAAGATTGGATGGACATATCCTAGACTGCCGTGCAATCTAAACAAGGGTCAGCAAAGCCATCAGAGTCTTCAAACCTAAGTTAGACATCAGAGAAGCACATGTCTACCAGGAACAGACAAACAGCCACATTCAGTGGATGGCTGGGAGCAGCATGTGGGAGAAGTGACCTCTGTGCAGACATGGTGATAAATTTCAGGACCGTTGCTGATGCTAGTGAACTGTAACCACATTCTCATGGCTAGGGTAGGCATCCATGCTATGCAGCTGTAAAGCGCAAGGAGGTATTGACTTGGAGTATGGATATACTTAAAAGGATTTATATAATGTATTACTAAAGGAAAACAAATATTGTTACAGAGCAGTGTGTAATGATTTCATTAAATGTATATATATGTAACATTTCCACAGCATCTCATACAACAGAACCACAGAATAAACCAGACAATTAATCAAGATTTATATTTACTAAAATGTGGAAGAAAGAAGGAGAACCAAAAATCATTCTGACAACAGATATTCAGCACGTTGATACTGCCCCTGTCCTTAGGGGTATAGCAGGAACACCTAGCTTTGCACCAGTTGATTTTTCAAACCTTTCTAAGATGATTTCTAGCCTGAATATCTTCTTAGGCCCACCTCCCCTCTCAGTCTCTCCTTGTTGATTATTTGCCTTTCTCCCCAAGGGCTACCCCATCGGTTCCTTCTCACGTTTCTTTTTCATTTCCTTTTTTCCCTTCTATTATCTCCCTAGTAAAATACAAATAAATGCATCCATTCATTTATTCATTTGCTTATTTGTTTATTTTTAAATAGGGAACAACTCATTTTAACAATGTGTAGACCGAGTGGACCAGTAACCCCTAAGAGCAGTTGTTTGCCTGATTTCATAAATGTTTGGCTTTGACTTTTTTTTTGTTTGTTTTGTTTTTTGGTGTTTTTTTTTTTTTTTTTGGTATGGAGAGAGAGAAGTATTTTATGTTTTGTTTTGTTTGTGTTTTTGTAATATTTCTTGTTCAAAGAGAGACAGACAGAAAAAGAGAACAGTGAAGGAGAAGGTCCAACCCCTTAGGGGAGCCCTGTGGACATAAATGCTGAGGGCCAGAGAACTGAGGAGCTGTTTTCAAGAGTCTCTGAGAGACTTCAGAGTCCAGGTGGAAACTCTTTTTCCCTAAGAGGCAAAAAGGCAAGTAACCCTTCTCCATGGAACCAACACAACTATGTCTTCAAGCATTAGTGCATTTGAGAGACTGAGCAGGCAGAGCCTCCGATGCAGACATCAAGGAGCCTGAGTGCACTCCTTTCAATTCTGGGCAGAGGATGTCATATAGGCTGAGAGAAACATGGCCGCTCCCTGGATGACTATAACCGAGAGACCCATTTATAACCAAGGGAGGGGTCATAGAAATTGTGGGCATTTGTTACTGATAGTAATCTGAGCACATCTGTATCAGAGGCTGCTGAAAATTGGAACGTAAAGAAAACATAGGATGATCCCATCTCAACACAAACCTTTCCAAGTTTGTCTCCTGCTCTGTTGTGTGTAAATAATTTACGACACAAACTGAGTTTACAATTCCCCAGATGCTCCAAGTTTTTGTACCTTTGTGACTGAGGGCAACACTCCTTCTACCAGGATCCATTTTTTGCTTCTACTACAAACATTACCTAACCTAACCTTCAGGGTTCAACTCAGCTATCACGTACACACTTGCTACTTAAAGAATGGTCGCAGCATCACCAGAGGGTATGATAAAAATGCAGAATCCTCATCCTCCTCCCAGACCCCGACCAACTAAGTTAGATCAATAGGATCCCAAGTGATTTGTAAGCACATTCAAGTTTGAGAACCTGTCCTACACTCTAAAGGCTTTTTGTATTTCTTTAGTCTAAAATAACCTCTTTCTGGTGTCAGAGAATACTGCACGTTTATTTTCTTTTAGTGGTTCTGTACCTCTCTAATAATTCTCAAATAACTTGTCTTCTGCCAAAGTGGATCTCCAAGAGTTTGGCAGAGACTGGAGTCTTTCAAAATTTGAGCCTACATTTACAAATCAAGGGAGTTCCCATTTAAAAATTGTACTTTAGTTTGTTTTGTTTAAAATCAGACTGTCTAGAAACATGAACAAAATGGCTGCTTGGGGACAGTCTCTCCCTTTAGCCAGGCATTTGCTTTCCAGTGGGCCACAATCCCCACCACTTTCTATTGTATATGCCATGACCGCAGGCAGCTTCACTCAGTGCAGGTTGCCTGCCTGGCTGGCCTCTGACATCTGAGTTTGCAACTGCTGCCTGCGAATAGACCTGGACTTCCCGCCTGGCAGGAAGGCATGGCTTTGTTCTGTTCAGTGTCTTGGTTATAACGAATATCCAGTAAGCTGCTTTTACATCCATGTTCCTACATATGTTATATAAACATTTTTTAAGGTAATTTGAAGCAGCACCTGGCCACAAAATATTTACAACCTAGTTGTGACTTTAAAATTACACTTGACACCAAATGCTGGTGAGGCTGCTGAGAACCTACATTACTTATATATTGCTGATGGGGATATAAAATGGTATGGCTGCTCTGGAAATAGTTTGGAGGTTTCATATAAAACTAAACATGCACGTACCATCTGCCACCTAGCAATTGCACTCTCGGGTATTTGTCCCAGAGGGATGAAAGCTTATGTTCACACAAAAGCTGTACAGGAATGCTCAGAACAGCTTTATTCACAACAGTCCCAAACTGGAAGTAATCCACATGTACTTCAACCAGTGAATGAGTAAACAAACTATGGTATACTCACACCTTCAAAAACTATACAGTAATAAAAAGGAACACTGTATGAAAAAATGCAAAAACTTGGTTGGCTCTTAAGGGAATTACGCTGCATGAAAACACCAGTCATAAAAGGTTACGTACTGTATGATTCCATTTACGTATTATTCTTGAACTAACAAAATTTGGCAACATGAATCCATATGTGGGATAAAATTGCATCAAACTACACACACACACACACACACACACACACACACACACACACTAATGCATGCAAAACCAATGAAATCCGAATAAGTTCTGTAGATTGTACCAATATCAATTTCCTGGTTTGCTGTTATACTATAGTTATCATTAGGAGAAACTGAGTGAAGGCTACATAGGACTTTGGAGAACTTTTTTTACAACTTCCTATGAATCTATAATATTTAAATAATAAACGGTTTTTTAAAATGTTGTGCTAAAAAGTACATTGGAGAGTTTGCAATGACTGAAATGACTATTTTCAGTCATTTGCTTTCCTAGCTAGGGCTAGGACACACGGAGAGGGCAGAAAACAATTTTTATTTTTTGAATGGTGGTCTGGGAATCTAAAGAAAAGGAGAAAACCCGTAGAAATATATTTATATGCATATGTACTTGTGTATCTAGTATATGACTAATGTGTATCTGTTACAAAACTCACACAAGGCTTTGATAAACTACCATCAATGTGACCGTTGTTTCTGGGAACCCCAGCTGGGTGCAGTGCCCCTGAGGATGTTTATTAGCACATATTAACATTACGTGTGATCAGTGCAACTTGAGAAACGCTAAGGCAGTAAAGCTTTATCAGTTGAGGCAAGACAGTGGAATTTAAATATTTACTGTATAATAAATAGTTGGTGATCAAGTCCATATTAGGTAGGAACAGTTTATTTTGATACTCTTCTCTCAGCCAGAGCAGTCTGATTAGTTTATTATTAGTGTATGCTTAGGCAGACATTTTATCGCTACAATATCAGCACAGATTTATAGTGTATAAAGTAGTGTACTAAAGATCATTATGACTGTATTTTTCTGTTTTGAAAAAATTAAAGCCCAAATCTGAAGATAATTGCCTCTGACTAACAAGAAAGTTGATTTGAATACAGAATAAGTAGTTAATCAATGATAACCATGTAAGGAGGGTTTGGACACTTCTTTCTGAGATGTTGCCATGTTTTACCATCATTGATTCTTAAGCATGCAAACTCACAACTAAAATGAGGTGGGAGGGGAAGAGCATTAAATTGAGAATCCTGATATCTTAATTTTTGTAACCAGTTTTATCACCATCCTTGTGTCATTCTACTAGTCTCTCTACCTCTTTTGTTCTATTTGCTTCCTGTGTAAAAATCAACCATTGTCACCCCAATAAGCTTTAATTTGAAAAAAGAAAAAAAATCAACTCTTGTGATTTTCATACAGTTATTATTGTCTGATAAGTGACAGAAAGATAGTAAACGTAGAGTTTTGTTTCAAGAAAGCATTTATTTCATTTCCACAGTTGCCTAATGAGCACAATAGAGAAAAAATGATGACTAAATAAGAGTGTAGCTTGATAGTTTGCACTTTGGTTGAATAAGGAAACATGAATTAGAGAGCTGATCAGTGTTCTCACCAACATCACTGTGGAACTCGGTGCTGATGGGCTCTTTCTCTGGCCCCTCGCTGAAAAACTCATTCAGCAATGGCTTGTAGCACAATTTAATACTATGTCTCTCACGTCTGGAGTTCACAGGAAGCTAAGAGGTAAAGCACATGTCTGAGATGATATAATAAGTTACTCAAAAGATCTGGAACAGATTGATAGGAAAGGTTATTGAAATCAAACAGAATTAAGTTTAACAAAGTCCACAGAAGTTTTATATATCTTTCCACAGAAATCAAACATAAATCTAAGGTGAGCATATGGAACTTCATGGTAGTAGGTTGCAAAAGATGACTTAGGGAATTGGGATATGTATGGGTTTGCCCCATCAACAGCATAATGTAGTTATCAAAAAAAAAAGTTGCCACAATTCTTATATAGTGTCCAAAATGATGAAGTTAACAGTCGTATTCTACACAGATTGGATCACATCTAGAGCAGTTAGATTAGTTCTTGCCCCAGGTAGAGACGCCAGTGAATTATAGCATATCAAATGATTGAATATGGTGAAGGAACTGAAACTTGGCCATAAGAGGACTATGAAAAGGCCTGAGGATATCTAGGGAGAAAACAGAGAAGACATGCTAGGTCACATTAAATACTCGTATTTGAGGACCTATCAAGAGGACAAGAGATTTGATCAGGCAACACACTGATCAAGTTATAGGAAGAAAGCTTTGGGGTTGATATAAACTGAAAATTGCTAACTACTAGAGGTTTCAAAAGATTAAATAAGCTACCTTGAAAAAGAGAAGGATGACCTATTACCAGATACTGCCTCAGTTGAAGTGGGTGACCCTTGAAAGATGTTATTAATAAAGCCAAACATCACATAAGAAGTTATGTGACTCCTAAACCTTTCTAAATCATCTAAATAAGAAATGTGATTTTATAATTATATGGTTTCTATGACTGTAAGTTATACCTTTTAGTTAAGCATTGAATAAATTGTTGAATGAATACATAATACTTTCATTTCTAAAATTTTGATGTTTGATACCTCTGCCAGCTCAAGACAGAACAATTAATACAGTATGTCATCATAAAGGAATCAGTGAAAGTTCAGTCTATTTTTTTGTTATATATTAGAAATAGAGTTTACACTCTAAATGGTAGTATTTATAATGACTAATGTTCCCCTTGTTTAAAACTTCCAATAGCATCTTTAGGTGTTAAGACAAATAGCACAATGAATTGGAGAAAATATCTCATTGCTAGTTATCTGAAGAACAAAACAATTACTTTTTCAAATAAAAGAAAACATAATAAATCAAGAATGACAATATATGTATTTTCTTATGTCACTGTTCGTCTATACTTAATGTCATTGCTTGGCTTAGACTTCTCGTTTTCTCAATTTCCACGCAACTACACACCCCTGACTTTCTCCTACTCCTCTAACCAATCATTCTCAGTAAACTCTGGGAATTTCTCCTTTTCCTTTCAAACTTTAATTGTTTAATTATATCACAACTTGGTTCCAGACATTCTTATCTCCATTCTACACTCTCACCATAGGATATATTAGTCATCTCGGCCTTTAAATGACATCTATATGGTCATGGTTTCTAAATCTACGTCTCTGATCCTAACCTTCGTTGTGATCTTCAAACCTATGTATTCACATTTCCATTAGATACACTGACTGTATTAACCAGGTCTTTTTATTTTCTATGTTCTGATGCTTTGACATCTGGGGCCTTCCTGAGCATGGAGGGACTATCCCATGGTTAGTCAATTCTAGAGATAATTAAAAACTCACTCCTGAGCATGCTTTTCAAATGCAAAACAACAAATACAGACCCATACTCTCAACCACCTCTTCTCTTGAGATCTCATACTCTGGGCCAGTATTCACCTGCCCTAATCACCCCAGGACCAGTTACCAGACACCTATGGACAACCCCTCCACCCCAGTCTGCCGAGATTACTGAAACTAGCAAATCCTAAGCCTGTTTACCCCACCTCTCACATTACTTTCCAAAGAAACCACGATAAGGCTTCCCCCAACCCTCTGCGTCCTGACTAACCCTGGTGCTTCCCTGTGTGGCTCTCCTTGGTGGGCCGAACCTCCTATTCCCAGGGTTTTGTGAGTATAACCACCTTCTTCCTCCATGGCAGTCATTTCTGTGTCTGCATGACTTACCATACCTGTTTAAAATAAACCCAGTGTACCTTTACAACAGGTGCCCAGGAAAAGGAATACTCAGGAACAAGAACCAATGAGACTCTTACAGGCTTCTATAGCAAAAAATTACCAAAAATTACCTCAATATCGTACCCACAAATTTTGTTTCTCATTTAGTGTTTCTCATCATAGCAAATGGTACTACCACCATCAACCAAAATTGTTTCTGCCCTGTGTTCACCACTGTCATCTCTTTCTCCCTCACTTCCTGCTTCAAATCAGTTATATATATATATATATATATATATATATATATATATATATATACACACACACACATATAGACATATAAATATACTAATATCTATATATATGTGTGTGTGTATATTATATATTATATATCTAAAGTTAGGAGGCTATTCAAGTACTCTAGGGCAAAGCTGATGGTAGCTTAGAAAGGGAGTGGTAGTGGAGATGGAGATGGAGAAAAAAAGATTATATGTATAGATATAGATATAGATATAGATATAGATATAGATATAGATATAGATATAGATGATATAGATATAGATATAGATATAGAGATCCATTCTCTGAGCCACCATCAGCTTTGGCCTAGCACTTGAGTAGCCTTCTAACTTTCATATCCGTTATTAGTCTAATCAGTTCAGTATATAGGAGCATAAAGGAGCTTTTCACAATGTATAGCATAAGTTTATACTCTTAACCATTTTTCCTTTACTCTTAGTTTCATTCTAAAATGTGTAACATGCCTCACAAGGGCTCCACAACATGATTTCTCCTCACCTTTCCAGCCTCACCTCTGCAGCACTCACCCCTCTAGTCATTTCATGCAGGACTGAGGATTGTGGATGTGTTTTGCAGTTACTCACTCTCTCCCACCACTCTACTGAATAACATCTACCTATATTTCAGAGCTTATCTAAATGTCAATTTCTCACAGAGGTCTTACTAGATTTGGTCCTATTGCATATTTAGCATTTTGTAACCTCTTCAGAAGAAATATATACATATTTATATAGATTTAGTCTGTCTGGCTCTTCACCTAAACAATTAGGTTGATGCAAAAATAATTGCAGTTTTTGCAATTATTTTTGATCTTTTAAACCACAATTATGTTTGCATCAACCTGATATCTATAAGCTTCATGGGTTAAGAAACATGTATGTCGTTTTCTGTATCTCACCTAGTTTAGATGCTAATATATTTATGGAACAATTGTATCAATAAATAATATTTTGACTTTTCTGCCATGTGGGGTTAATGACATACAGGGCCTGAATTGGGTAAGGTACTCTCTGATTTTCAACAAAGTTTGAAGGGCAGGAAGTCAATAAATAGAAAATCATCTACTGCTTCTAGTGAAGACATTGCAGTAAATGTCACATTTTTGTGAGCACTTCCTTGCTCAGTGAAGATGGAGCATCTGTAGCCTAAGTACTCAAACGGCGATCACAGGCCAGTGATACTACTGTCATGACCCGGGACGTTGTCAGAAACACAGACTCTCAAGTCCCATACCCTTCCCCCAGACCTGCTAAATCATAATCTGCATGTTAACAAGATCCCCAGGTGACTCGTAAGCACATTAAAAAATTGAGAAACTCTGATCCACAGTATCTTCACATTTATGCTGTTAACTATTTTAAGTTATTATTTAAATATTTCAATATAAGACAGAAAGTAGAACACGTCACTGGGACAGAATACACTGATTGGTTGATTTCTGTCACCCTCCAGTGGATGTCCCTTACAAGGACACGTACATGTTGGGCTACTCTTACTATCAGGGCATGATCAGGAATTTTCTTGATTAAAAAACAAACAAACAAACAAACAAACAAACAAACAAACAAAATCTCCCCAAATCGAATCAATAGAGAAAGCAGATGGCAAACAACCTCACACTTTAAAATTCAGTCTGTAAGCCCATTTTCCATGCTGATGTGTAATACATGCAGCTAGTTTGTAGCCTGTCGTCTGGAATATATTTGCAAAACAGACATTTCTAAAAACGGTTTCACTTCAGTGACTGAGTTGCTGTGTGCAACTGCAGTTATTGAGAGTGATTTGTAATTATTTTGGATTCCTTCTGGTAAACTACCAGAGAGGAGTCTAATTTGCCATATGGTTTGCTGATACGCTAGTGTTCACAAGCCATCTTTAGGTGCAGTTATGTACAGCCAGGTGCTCTGTTTGCTCAGGCATATTGGAAAAAAACCCTGATTAATATCACCAAAGAGGGTAGTTAATTTTATTAGCCACTAAGAATTTACTGTGAATAATCTTACCTGCTTCGTGTGAACATTTATCCCAGAATGTGTACCACAGAGAATATATTTTAAATGCAGGCTCCCATTGAAACTAATACAAACACTGGCAATAAATGGAATTAAATAAAAGGTACAGGGCTTTGTTCAAAGTTTGCAATCTGAGTTGGAGGGGTTCTTTTCCCTCACTATGTTTCTACTGCTGTTTTTATTAAGTGTTACAGTAAGTGCTGTCAACTTCACCCAAAAAGACATCAATCCCTCTCCAATAGGGCTTAGAATCTACACGAGGTTGACAATACAACTCAGACATGTTTCTAATAACCGCTTAGAAGCTCTGTGACAGGATTCTTTTTCTATTTGTCAAGAACTATGCAGAGGCATTTTGATCATTGTCACAATTTAGAGTGCAGGTAACAGTCAATGGCTGAGAATCCCCCTCCTACATTCAGTGATAGATTCTGTTTGAGGCTCAGAGATTTAATGAAAACAGAGAACTGGAAAACAGAATACGTTTTTCCACTTTCCCCTTGCTCACCCATAATCTTCGCTCACACATTGTTCTTCCTTCCCTGTGATCCTCTATGGCTTCTATTTCTCTTTTTCCCAAAAGAGTAATATAGACAGGCCAAAACATACTTTAAATGTGTTTTAGAATAGATAGCACTCTAAACAATGCTCTGTTTCTCTAGAAATCTCTTCACTTTAAACATTATGATCACTTTTTTCCCCCATAATTTTACTACACTGTGAATTGTTGCTTACAAGAAAAGAGACTGCATAATCTTAGGAGATTTGAGTTATTTTCCAGTTCTCAAATATCTCAATTTTCTCCATATTGCATGTATCTTGCTGTTGTAATAATTCTCTGAGCTTTTTGAAAGTATTTCCAAAAATTGAATATAATTTGGAGATTTGGTATATACCTGTCACTAATAGATAAGGCATTGCTATAAAATGATGGGAATGATTTCAAAACATGCACAAATAATTATTTCTCTCAGTATGCTCTACCTGTGTTTATGCAGAGACATAACCAATATATAATATGTGGACATTGGAAACAGATCTGTAATAAGATGCAGTCATGGTTAAGAGCGCATGCTATGGAGTCACACAAACATAAGGATGAGTGTTATTCACTTCTTACCACCTTGACCTTGGCAAAACCATTTAATCTCTAGACATCCTGTTTTCCCTCCATTCTGCGGTGGGGGAGTAAGATTTCCTTCAGAACACTTTTGTTAGGACTAAATGAGAAAACATACCTATAAAACTTTAATGTGATATCTGGCTGGCAAAATAAATACTCAAAAAATGTAGCTACTGATATAGTTTGTATAAATATATATTTTTGAAACAAAAATGACTTGATATGCCCATATCCAAAACAGCTCAGCCTGTCTATGGGTGCTTGCTGGTAATTGGAATCAAACAATAGCTCATTTGGTGACTAAAAAACAAGTTCCTTTTGGAAGCAACAAAGCCACCCACAGATACAATATTGAGGCTCTGTGATCCACACAACTCAGCTTCATGTTTCAGTTGAATGATGCGATGGGAATATAAAAACAGCTCACAACAAGTTTTACTGTGCTTTTGGGTATGCACGTTTTATTCCTGAAAATAAAAGAACAATAAGTCGAATACTTGAATTTTAAAAGTTTTTGTAAAATTGTTTTCTATGAAAATGAGACTTAATATCTGATTTTTGAAATCAAAATAAAAATCAGTAGGTAAAAGGCGGTAATTTCATAATGTTTAATTGAAGAAGGGGGTTGCTTCATAGAATGATGGCTAAATAGATAGATGATACCAGTTGATAGATGATAGGTAGATAGATAGATAGATAGATAGATAGATAGATAGATAGATAGATGATAGATAGATATGCCTAGATGCACATGCACATAACTACTAGAAAACAAGCTATTACCAAACTTAGACAATAGGGACATTTCCACTTGTCACAAGTCAAGAATGTTTTGATACTGGAGAAGCCCCTCATTATAGAAATTTTAAGTCTCCTTTTCCCTAGGTTCTTAGCTCCTTAGCTCCTGGTCTCAATCACTGTTCTAATCCGTTTCTTAGTCCTAAACTAAAGATTGCTCCTAGCCTAAATCACAGAATGTTTCTCACCCCTGTTTCAGATAACTACTTAAAGGCATTAACTATAATTATGGTAGCCCAGCACTCCCCTAGTCCACTGCATACCTAACGCTCAGATAAATAAACGCCATCCCAGAAACCAAATGGGTTTTAACACTCCTCCAGGCCAGTCCATACCTAACCCTTAGGTAAAGTTAAGATAATTGGCCCTTGAGTCCTATTTTTGAAGCCAGCACTTTAATTTATTAACTGACATCTGTCTCTCCTCATCTAGGGATATGAGTCATGTCCCTGTGAGGCTTCCAGTGCACCCTGACCAAGGCAGATATGAGAGCCCTCTTTTTATCTAAGAACCAATAGGGCGAGAGTTTCGTGAATCCCCATTAGGTCGAGATAGCTCTACCCTCTTCCCAGCTTGAAGCAGATACAGGGGAAAGAGACCTCCTGTCCCTCAACTCCCCACAGAGATTTATGGGGATCATGTCTCTCAGGAAAAACAAGGCAGACAGTTAGAAAAAGGTAATTGGGTCTCTGCATTCCTGCATGTCCAACACAATCTATGGAGAGCACTGCCTGGAGACCCCTCAAACTCTTCCCTTATCTGCTCCAATATTAACGACTGGTAGAGTCCACCACTACCTCCATCTCACCCTAGCCTCATTGTACCATCATTGTAATGTCATACATATGCCCAGAATATCATTATAACAGATTGAACTCTGGGAAGGGAGGAAGGGTAACTAAGAGGATAAGGTAATGGCCCCTTATCAATCACAGGTGTCAATCAAATAGTCCCACGCCCAGAGGGGAACAGCACCCCCCCACACACACACTCCCTGAGAGCCAGCCACAGCCTCTTGATCTTTGCTTTTGCTGGAGGCACTTTGGAGTGTACTTTTTGTCCTAATAATGCCACCTTGAGCCCTGACCCTTGAGCCACTCTTCTTAGTGCTCGGCCTGCTCCTAATTCTTTGGAGTGACTATCTCTTCTAATAAACTTTTTTCATCTCTTTACGTCTGTGTCTTGTTCAATTCTTTGCTCGAGATGGCAAGAACCTCAGCACCACGCCAAGGAGGGCCCAACTCCCAGTAATGCAGAGGCTGGGATTCCCCTCTTCTCTCACCAGGGAGGTCCAGGTTCAATTCCTGCTGTGGGAAGTTTGCCCACACTCTGCCCAGACTCCACCAGGTTCTACCCCTGGTGTGAGAGCCTGGACATTGCCTTGAGAAGGGCCCCCCCTCTCCGGTAACAGTTGGACAGATAACTGAAGTTTCCTATTTTTATTATTATCTTGTATCCATTTTTGCAGTATCCATTTTCCCCCCTAGTATCTACATGCTAGTATTCTTCTTCAAACTCAGTAACAATGATAACAGAAGTAGTATTTTAAAAATAAACAATTATGTTGAAAAAGTAGAGCTATATGAATCAATAACAAGTTTTATAACTGTCACATAATGCAACTTTATATTCCACTTGATCTTAAAATAAATGAGAGATTATAAATGCAGTAATTCTAAAAGCTACATCAAATTTTCCAATTTCTATGTGCATACTCCTGTGGCCATTCAAAGATATTATAGGCATTAAACATTAATATTCACCACCTGCAAAAAATACCACCAAGGCTTGGCTTTCCCATCCTGCTAATTGCTGAAAACTACAAATTAAAAATATAATTGTGTTAGAATGTTTGAGTGGTGTTTGCTTCATAAAATGCACTCTTGAATAGCAGTGACTAGAGGTATATACAGTTTTCCTGAAAATAATTAGTGTTTAGGGATTAAGAGACCAGACCCATAATGTTTGTGTTTTCATCTTTACACATGATCAGAATAATTTAATTTTACTCCCATCACATTTTTGTTTAGTTAATGCAAAATTACTCAAATATTTTTTTTCTAAATATACAGTGTGTTTTGTTAAGGTACAAAATAATGATTACTGATCAAAACAGTTCTGTGAAATATCCTGAGCCTTTACCAGACCATTGAAGCATTATTTTTCAATAGGGGATAGAGAAGACAAGTTAAAATGTACATATTTTCACTCTAGTTGAAATAAGGTTTTAAATGTAATTTAAATTATTTTTTGATGTGAATGAGAGAGTAATCAGTTATATTTGGAGGGAGTTTATATTTGCTGGGTATTTTTTTTATTTTTTTCCTTTTTGGAAGCCAGGTAATCTAATGTGTTCCCAGGAGGACACATTAACATATGTTGCACTTAACAGTGAACGTGGGCGAGGAGAAAACTGAGGACTGGACAGTTCTCTGGCTGGTAAAGTGATAAATACTCATGCTTTTAAAAGTGTCCAGGACCATAAAAGCTGCATTCATTGTTTGAGTTGAACAGTTGAATTTTGCTGACTCCTTAAGTGTTAGCTATTATAGTATAATGCTGAAATAAAAACTGCTTGCAAATTGTCTATATTCCTATGCTGAAGTCATTCCATCTGTCAACCTTGATACTTAAATGACATTGGCTGTAAGGACGTTTAAAGGGTGTGGGGACAGAGCCAGGAGTGCAGTTTCTAGGCTCTCAGCCTCAGGTGGAAAGGTGCTATCTCAGGTAGTAAATGGCCATCAACTGTGATTGGATGGCCATCAGCTGTGGCTAGTTGGCCATCAGCTGTAACCAGTGAGCTATTGGTCACTAATATAACTGCCGTGGTTACACTAGCCAAAAAATGGGGGCTAGCAAGAAGATGGTTGCTGAGCTAGCATAGCGAATTGCAGCTAGTAAGTGAGGTTGGTTGGCAGAGAGAAGTGGACGACAGGTTGTAGATAGTGTGGCTCCTGCTTCCTGTATCTCCAACCCAGCCACCAGTGAGACTATAGTGGTATGACTCCCCTATCTATGGCTCCGTGGGTGTTCCTTTTTGGCCTCACCATATCCTGCGTTCTTATGCAGGGAGCGGGAGCGGGACTAGAGACCCCAGATGGGACCACGCCTGTCACCCTGCATGACAAAGGGAAATATCTCTTAGTTGACTTCTAAGAGATCTCATAAGATCATATATTCCTTCTTCTTGGATTTGGCCTTCCATTTTGCTAAAGATTGATTTTTGTCATAAGGAACAAATGATTCTGAGATTCATGCAGGCTCATTCACATGAAAGGAACTGTAACTAAATTGCCTGACTTATTAATTTATGTTGAAAAAGAAACCTGCTAAGAGTATGAAGATGAAGATATGCATCCTCTAGCCAGAATGTTCTCTGCTCTGTTGGAAAAGCCATGAGACACCAAATTGTAATCAAAAGATTGCTTGATGATCATGCAATCAGAACAAGAAAAAAACATTTATATGATTTATATGTTTAATGGCATTTATGTTTAATGGTGGAGTTGATAGCAATCTCCAGAATTTACATGATATCGGTCACTGAGAGTCAATTTTTTGTCAGGGTGCCCTGTAGGTTGGAGAAATGAGTCTGTCTGACTGACACTCAGCCCACTACCATGCTTCTGAATTACTCAGTCATTCCTTAGCTTTAGTCTTGTCCTGCTGTGCTCAGAAAGTCAGTCTGTGCTTCTCAGTTAGTTTCATGACTTTCTGTGTCTCAGATCAGCCTCTTTACATAATTATAGAGTGAGGGGCCCTCCCATTTCCTGTTGTCAGATTCCTGAGGGCGTATTCCTTACCAACCGTGGAGACTTATTGAATAGTTTGGCAAAATCAGCCTCACTGTCTTAAGTGAATCCATCTGTGATTTATTTAAATGATAAAATAATAAATTCAAACAGCACTGTAAAATTAACTTAGTTCCTGTTATGTATTATCTCATAGGATAAAAAGAAGCTCTGTTTTTAACTGAGAGGAGCCCAAGTAGAACAATAAATGCATTAATAGTGGTCAGTGTAATAGCAAAATTTAAGAAAGGAAATAAAATGGCTGTTGGTTGTTTCCTTATTAAATGAACACCCACGGGAATCAAATTTAAGGCAAAGGGAAGTATACTTCACATGAGAGCTCTTTTAGATATATTGTTCTTTGTATAATAAAAAGTATTGCTACACTTATTATAGATTTTTGGCTTTGATTTTTACTTTAATTTTAATTGTGTTTTTTAATGCGGCAACCCAGACAAAGCAATCACTTGACAAAAAATATTATCATTAGAATTCTCTGAAAGGCCATTACAATCCCAGGCAGTAGGCACAGCACTGCAAAGAATGATTGTGTAGAATGGGCAAAATTATAGCAGAATAATTATGTAGCATGTAGAGAAAAGCACTGCTTGTAGAACACAGCAGAATTAGGAAAAGCAGACGTAGGTGTGAAAGGAAGTGGAGAACTTCCCACACAATAAAGGTACTCAGTCACCTGGTGATTGCCATTCTTCTTATCATTCAAATGACGGTTAAGAGCTACCATTTATTAAATTCTTCCCATTTGTCAGAGACCAAAACTACTATTTCAAATTCAAGCCCTACAACAACTGAATCTGAGAGATAATATTATCATTGCTAACAGGGAAAGTCCTATGTTTAATTTTTCACAGAGGTAGGAGACCGAGGATCTGCAGGATTCTTTTTATTTTGCTCCACAACATCTCCTTGGGTGTTTGCTTCTGGTCTCATAGCTTAGGACTGTTTGTTGACTGCCCTTCCCCCGAAGAGCACACCTCATATATTCTTCTAAGATTCAGATCTGTGGCTTCATTCTACTATTGGGCATTTCTGTACCGGAGAATGGGTCTTTCTCAGCACGATGTCCAGGTTCTTGGCGTCTCGAGCAAAGAATTGAATGAGATACCGACATAAAGTAGTGAGAAAGCAGTTTATTAGAAGAAAAAGTACACTTCAAAAAAGTGGGCCTGGCAGAAAGCAGTGGCTCAAGGCCAATATTAGAAGAGAAAGTACACTCCAAAAGGTTTGGAGCACCCCGAGCAAAGGCAAGTCTCAAAAAAGGGTGGCTCACAGGAGCCTGGGGATTTTTTCTAGGATGAGTTGTTCCTCTCCAGGTTAGGGACCACCTGATTGACACCTGTGATTGACAAGAGGTTATTACCTCGTCTCTTCAGACTGGGAATGTGCTCTGCAGTTTGAAATTTTTAACTACAAGTTGATTGGCCCTTCCCCCTACACCTGAGCTGATAGTTTTGGCGGGCTCTGCAGCTTGAATCTATTTGGTTAGCTATTAAAGTTTTTTCCTCTGGCTTTGTTATGGTCTCCACCTTAATCCCCTCCACTGTGGCCATGTCCCTGACTGACTATGTTTTTTTTTCTATCTCATTTCCAATCAGATGTCCTGCAAATACTAACAGCGTACCATTTCGAAAACTGTGCCTCTCTTTTTCAATTCATTGATTTTTAAAGAACTAAATTCTTGCTCTTAGATGGCAGTATAAGTGTATCTTACATATCCTTCCATTTCACCAGTTGACATCATGAGCACTACTCCTTGGAAGACATTTGAGAGAGTTGATAGTGCAGTGATTTTTCAAATTGTTTTCCGGTTCCACAGGGGACCCCAAGAGATAGGAGTGAAGAAAGACAGACAGAGTGGGCTCCAGGGCAGGCTTATCCTACTTTCCTTCAGGCAGAGAATATCAACCTTTATCTGTTTCATCTGCCTGTGATTTCTTGAAAAATGGCCTTTTGGTTAAAAATTTTACAACTGCTTTTCTCTAATCATATTATCTTTCTCTTGAGGAAGCTGAAATTTAAGGAGATTAAATAACCACCAAAGGTGACAGAACCACTATGACTGAATCAGGACCAAGATCTGTACTCCTTGGCTCCCTATGCAATGTTTCTTCCATTTTGTCACTTGTATTTCCATTTCTTTTCTAAAAATAATAATAATAATAATAACAATAATACAATATTTAACCTAACTTGATGGTCAAATAAAAACATAATGGTTTGCCTGAGTGATTTTTGTAGACATAATCTGATGGTCCTGAGGGGCGCCAAGTGGTTGCTGTTGGCCATTGGCCTGAGAGGATCCAACAGCCCAGATAAATGGTGCCACCATGTTCTTTGTGATCACAGTCCTCTGGGCAGTCTTCTGGAGAGATGGATGCTAATATACTCATAAGGTTGTTATTTAGCCCAATAAGTAGAAGAACGAGAGTTACTACCAATGAGTAGTGCCTAGAGAACATAATTCTTAAATTTTTCATAGATATTTATTCTCTGGGCTATTTCAGGAAGCACTGACTCAGTTGCAAGTTTCAAGGAAGGCTTAGGCACTTATGGAAGTAAGGGCTTGACAGGAGAACTTTCTAGACTCAGTAAGTGTGGTGGGAAACATCGCTGATGTGTGTGAGTGAACTCAGCAATTTGGTCTTTGGTGAAACAGGGGAAAAAGAGAGTATAATAGTGTATTTGTTTTCATTACTGCTGTAACAAATTACCACAAACTTAATAGCTTATGAGGTACGACAATAAGTTCATGAACTTGTTACAACAATGTTGCTAACTTTTTTTGATAGCAGAGGGATTATTCATTATGAATTTGTACCAACTGGACAAACAGATAACCAAGTTTACTATTGGGAATGGCTGAAAAGGCTGTGTGAAAAAGTTAGACAACCTGAACTTTTTGCCAACAATTCATTGCTCTTGCATCACGACAATACATGGCACTGTCTGTGAGGGACTTTTTAGCCAGTAAACTAATAACTCTATTGGAACACCCTCCCTACTCACCTGATCTGGCCCTCATTGACTTCTTTCTTTACCTGAAGATAAAGGAAATATTGAAAGGAAGACATTTTGATGACATTCAGGACATCAAGGATAACACGACAACAGCTCTGATGGTTATTCCAGAAAGAGAGTTCCAAAATTGCTTGGAAGGGTGGACTAGGTGCTGGCATCGATGCATAGCTTCCTTAGGGGAGTATTTCAAAGGTGACCACAGTAATATTCAGCAATGAGGTATGTAGCACTTTTTCTAGCATGAGTTCGTGAACTTAACTGTCTGACCTCGAAAACAACACCAATTTAATATCTTACAGAGTTGTAGTTAGGAAGTCCAAATGGGCCTCACAGACAAAAATCAAGATATTGCCAGGGCTGTGTTCCTTCTTGAAGATCTAGGGGGGAATTTATTGCCATACATTTTCTAGATTCTAGAGGACACCCACTTTCCATAGTTTGTGGCCCCTTATTCTGCCATCAAAGCCAGCAAAAGTGAACTGAGTCTTTCTTATGCTGCCATGTCTCTGGTCCTCTTCTGCCTTCCTCTTTCCTTTTTGAAGAACCCTTGTGATTACATTGGTCCCACCTGGATAAACCAGGATAATCTCCCTATTTTAAGGTTAGCTGGTTAGCAACCTTAATTCCACCTACAATCCTAATTCTTCTTTGCAGTATAATGTAACACAGTCACGGGTTCTGGTGATTAGGACACTGGCTTATAACTCACAAAGAATTTACTAGGTTTTTACTTTAGGCCTTGTGGGGACAGAGGCAGGAGTGCAGTTTCCAGGCTCTTGCCCTCATGTGGAAAGGTGCTCACTCGGGTAGTAAATGGCCATCAACTGTGATTGGATGGCCATCAGCTGTGGCTAGTTGGCCATCAGCTGTAACCAGTGAGCCATTGGCCACTGATATAACTGCTGTGGCTACGCTAGCAGAAAATGGGGGCTGCCAAGAAGATGGTGGCTGAGCTAGCAAGAGCAGATTGCAGTTAGCACGGCAGATTGCAACTAGCAAGTGAGGTTGGATGCCAGAGAGAACTGGATGGCAGGTTGCAGATCATGTGGCTCCTGCTTCCTGTGTCTCCAACCCAGCCGCCAGAGAGACTATAGTGGTATGACTCCCCTATCTATGGCTCCGTGGGTGTTCCTTTTTGGCCTCACCTTGTCCTACGTTCTTATGTGGGGAGCGGGACCAGAGACCCCGCATGACACCCCGCATGACAGGCCTCTTATGGTGATAGTATACTACCTACATCATTGGATTGTATAAGAATTAAATTTTTAAGGAATATAAAGAGATCTATAGGATAATGAGTGACACATAGAAAGCTTTCAAAACTGTTAGCTAACATTAAATTTTTTATAATCTCCTGCTAATACATTTTTGACAAAAGTTTTTTCTTATATTAAATATGCTAGTGATGAACAATTAAGCTGATAACTCAAGGTCTTAAAGTTTTTATAAAAAAGAACATTTCTAACATGTAGTTCAAGAAATAATGTATTTGAAACATAGCACTTCCAGTGAATAATATTCTATGAAGGATTCACTCCCTTTTTAAGGACATTGAAATTCCTTTAGCATTGTCACTCACAAAAGTATAAACTACAATGTTCATTGACTGGAACACAGTCCTTCCATCTAAAAAATAAGTTCTCTGTGTTAACTCTGGGACTTTACTTTCCTGTTACAGAAATAATTTCACTGCATAAATACTTTTGGGGTGGTCTCAAAATACTTTAAGTATAACCAGAGTCTCTTTCAAGCCGATACCCAAAGTAGGATCTTCCAAGGCACATCATTCATTTAATGTAGAGGAAATTTTTGCAGGCTTTAATCTAATAAACACCACAGCCAGTTCTTATTGCACAGCTGTGTACTGACAGTTGCATGGTCTCTAAGTTCCCTTATTTGTCATACTTCCCATTCATGCTTCCAAACTCAGCTTGCTCCATGACTTGGGGAATCTATTTAATTCTCTGGCATCCCCAGTTCTTGCCTATCTTGGATATCTCAAAGCACGTATACACTATTTTTAATATTTTTTCCATTGAGTTCCATCCATGTACTCTGTAACTTCCAACAATCCATGATGCTTCTGTCACACTAATGACATCTTATATTTTTGAACAATGCTATGGATCCTTCTTGTTTTTGTTTCTTTTATCATTTTTATGGACCTTGGAGAATGTGGGCTTTGTCTGTTATTGGATCAAAAGTCTAAACCTCTACATTTGATTTTCATATTATGCGTAAGTTAAAAAATTAACTTGCAACAAGCATGCTCACACATTTTTTAAATGAGCAATGTAGTTTCATTTATGTAATTTAATGACAGCATTGAAAATACAGTGAATATTAATTACAGAATAATCATCTCAATGGCTTTTTTTACTTCATTGTTGAATATCACACTCAGTAATAAATACATCCTGCTGTTTTTGTATTTAATGAATACGTAAAATAAAATAAATTGAAGTTATTAACTACAGTTAGCATTGACCAGATAATTGTTTAATTTCACAAAGGAAAATACCTGACCAAAGTGGAACACAATTCAGACATATTTATACAATAACACTGAAATTTTGCCTCAGATTTTCCTTTTGGGGAGATTTAGTGAAAGCTATTATAAACCATAATTTTTAAATTATTCAGGTTGTATTTCATACTGAACATCCAAAGTCTTATGCTGCTATCTAGTGGCTACATTGAGTAATTTTAAATTATTAGCTATATAACCTACTCAAAATGCATATAATACTACATACAGCATTGCCATTACTTAATTGAAAATCACTAGAGTTGACTTATTGTTAGTCTTCTAGAAATACCATTTCTAAAAATTGTACTGTGCTTCATTATAGACAAGAAGGCAAAAATTTGTCCACTGGGAATGCAGCATGCTTTAATAAACATGTATTGTTTTTCATAATGAATAAAATAATGTTTAAGAATGTCAATACTGAACAAAGAAAATTTCAGATAAACACTAGAGCACATTTAAATAATGATTCACTAGATATTATAATAGAATAATAAAACAAAGCTTCTTCTGAATATAAAATAGATTACTCCTTTAAAAAAAAAAAATTTCAAGGACTTTCGTTCATTTTTTTATCCAGAGACTTTTAGTGGCAGCACAAACTGGGTTAGATTTTAAGCCTACCTCTTTATAGAACATATAAAGTCAAATAAATATTAAGATAATCTTTTCAGCTTGTTATTGGTATACTGAGAATTCACCTTATAAAGGACAATTGAAATTTCTTAAAACTTAAATTATTCACAGTGAAGGAAAAGAAGGAAAGTCGCCATTTTCCTGGTGTGATAATGGACGTTAGGTCAAAACCGAAAAGAAATGTAGTGGTTCATTGGGCTAGCCTTTTTTAATGGCTATATGTGTCAACGTTACTGGAAAAAAAACCACTGTCAAAAAGAACAATTAGTAAGGGAAATAATGTATTTCCCCATACCTTGAGATTTGACAATGTTGTTTCCACACAGAGAAAGCCAGACACATGACCATGTTCTGTTGTTTATGGGCAGCAGGACAGTTCTACTGTTTGATTTTTGCCACCTGAACACGTCACCTCCTCACAAAGAATGAACACATACATGCACACACACACGCAATTGTATGCAAGCTCCTGGAGTTCAGACTGTTACCTGGGCTACCAGGAACGTACTTAGTTTCCTTCCTAGGGTAGTTTAACCTTGATTACTCTGACAATTAATTTAATCTCTACGATTTGACATTTTCTGGAGATAGCTTCTTGCGATGTTTACAAATACTTTAAATGGTATATAACACATTGCTCTATAAAATGTGAGTGCATATTCTATTTATAATTTTTACATATAAATGTTAAAATGTGTCATGCTTATGGTTATTATGTTGGATGCCTCGTGGACTTTTCCTTAAATTCAATCAATGGATTTAAATATAAATTATGATTTGGTGTTTGTATACTGTTTTGCTTGCAAATCATTAAGGCACTATTTCTCAATGTTCGTCAATAAGAAGTCAATTGCACAGTATCCCAAAGAATTGTCTTGTAAATTTCATTAGCCCAGCAATCATGCCTGTGTGGCAAAGAGCTTCACGATGCTGTTAGTAACTGAATTGCTCTGAGGATACTGGACTACACCCCAAGTCATGTGTAATCAGCTACTTCATCAAATACGGTAACAACAGAATAACTATTCCAAAAGTGTTGGATTCTTGGGTAAAGGCTAACTGAAATTGCTTAGTAAAATCTTGTGGAAAAGATTTGTTGGGCCACCAAGTGCAAATTTTGATAGAGTGTGTGCAAATATGAAATGCCAGCATGTTATTACTTTAATTAAAGATTGACTGGAACACATCCTTTTTGAACATCACACAAATATGTAGAGTACTCATGAACAGTGGTACAGGAAATGAGAACAGGTTTATAATGGCTTTTGTTATATGTATATTATTTTTATTCTCATATGAATTAATAAGTTACCTTTGTAAAAACAAGGATTGAAGAAGACAATTTAGGTAATACAAACTTCAACACTTCATGAAATGAATAGTCTTCTTTTGGAGAACTGCAAAATGGGGCAGAAAGCAAGAAGTTTTTATAGGCTGAAGAGTACAGAACAAGGAAGAGACGAACAGAAAATATCTGATTGGCTGGGGCCACAGAGTCCACCCTGTTTGGGGTGAGAAGGCCCAGAGTTAGCTTGGCATTTGGAGATTGACTGACTGACTATACTATGTTTCTGGTCAAAAGGAGTTTTTAGAAGGACACAAAAGTTATCTAAGTTTCAGTTTGCTGATGTGGCACCCATGGCAAGAACAGCTCTATCTTGGGCCTAGAAAGTATTTCAGCAGTTCCCCCCTTCTGATCATTCTCTTGACCATTAAAGAGTTTTGATCAAAAATATTGGTCTTAGCATGACTCTCAGTTGCCATTCCTCTTCAGAGCTCAATGTGGTATTCACAAGAGGTGATAATCAGGCTCCTATTCTTAAATCTGGTTATGTTTTCCTTTGTTGTTCCAGTTGGAGAGACACCATCAGTTGGCTGGTCAATAGCTGCCCACATGACTTTAAAACTTTTGACAGAATGCAGTATAATAGGGAGACAATAGCAATTATTAGCCACAAAACGAAGCTCCTTGGCTTGGAGAGCGCCCCTTAGCCAGGGTCCCCATCAACCAAACCAGCTAGAATCAAATAAGGCAAGAAATGATTCCTATAGAGGGGAATACTTCCTTAATCCAGGTTGGCTGGTTTATGTGTTTTATGCAACTATTTCTCTACTTTCCCAGACATGTTTATCTATAGAGCTTGTTTCAGAGAAACTGAGGCATAAATCAGGGAGAAGTTGGTGATGGGTAGAGAGAACTAAAGGATCACCAGCATCATAGCAAATCCAACAATTAGTTGGAGGTTGGATTACCCTTTCTTGCAGTGGTCTGAGATATGTGAACAATGGCATTATCTTTCCAGGCCAGAGCAGGCAAAAGGAGGACAAAAGAATCATAAAAACCTTCATGGTGTAAGAACTAGAAAAAGGATGTCAAAGAGGGAAGGTGACATGGGAAAAAGACGTTCTTGATCCACTTGAATAGAGATCTTGGGAAGAAGTAGTCTATCTCAATGTCAGCTAGCTATCTTTGTAGTTAATTTGTTATTGAAGTCACCAGCATTTGCACAGGACCAGAGGTCAGGTGGAACGTTTTTTCGGTTGTGAGATATGCACCCAAGCTTCGACACTTTGTAATTTGGTAGCAGAGTCAGTGGTCAAGAGTACCTGGTAGGGTCCTTTCCATGCATCTCACTTTGCAAAAACATCAGAGTAAAACAGTAATTCTATAAGTGACAAAATACATAAAAATGGCCATTGTTAAATATCTGATGAGAGTTTATTATAATGGAATTGACTAGGTAATTTGGTTATTTCTGTAGCATACAACATTTTGAGATGATAACTAGAATTATGACTAATAACACTGTACCAGGACATACCAGATTTTTAGGATTTTTACACAACTCCTGGAACACTTATATTAAATATATAATATATTAAATATATAATATATTAAATATATAATATATTAAATATATATATATATATATATATTTGTATCCTAAGAAGGTTAAACATTACTTCTTATTTGGCAATCCTTCCTTTGAATTCAGTACATAAAATAACCCTAATTAGTTTAATATCTCCTTTTACAAGGTGCGGAGACAATCCTTTGAGATTTTCCAGGGGACCTCTGGGAAATCTCAAAGTTACTTTGAAGTCAAAAAAACTCCATCTAGAATTTGATTTTGGGAAGTCGTCAAATGTCAAATTTTGATCATTTGACTAAATAGGATCACAGATCATAATGAAATAATAATGATCTATTTAACTAAAGTGACAATAGAAAAATTTAAAGACAAATATAGATGATTAAAGAGCTGTGAATAAAACTTAGCTCTTAACACTGAGAAGCCTGGATTTTCTTAAGTAATCAAAGTCAACATGAAGCACAGTAAATTATTTTAGTAAGACACAAAGTCTTTGCTATCCAGGCAGAGTACTTAAAAAATAAAGAAAATCTTTTCAGTACAATTTTTTTATTAAGAACAGACCAATAATATGAGAAAATTTTGTCCTTTTAACAGAATGAAAACCAAACTCTAATTTTGCCACAGTGCACTTTTGATACTAAAACTCATTTTTTTAAAAAACTTAAATATATCTAATCCAATCTTAGAGAGCTTGACTGCACTTAAAATTTCTTTCCCAATGATCAGTGATTTGGAAGCTAAGGTAACAGGAAATACCCAATCTGGGCAGCAAAAAGAAAAAAAAGAATCCAAAAAAAATGAGGATAGTTTAAGGGGCATCAGGGACAATATCAAGTGTACCAACATTCGCATTATAGGGATACCAGAAGGAGAAGAGAGAGAGTAGGGAATTGAAAATCTATTTGAAGAAATAATGACAGAAAACTTCCCTAACATGGTGAAGGAAATAGATATACAAGCCCAGAAAGCACAGAGAATCCAAAAGGGGCCCACACCAAGACACATCGTAATTAACATGCTGGGAAAGGTAAAAGACAAACAAAAAATGTTAAAAGCAGCAAGAGAAAAATAGTTAGTTACTTACAAGGGAGATCCCATAAGACTATCAGCTTATTTCTCAAAAGAAGCTTTGCCGGCCAGAAGGGATCGTCAGGAAATCTTCAAAGTGATGAAAAATAAAGACCTACAACCAAGATTACTCCACCCAGCAAACCTGTGATTTAAAATTGAAGGACAGGTAAAGAGCTCCCCTGTTGCACCCTGCATGACAAGAGCTGTGGGAAGAAACAAGGGCATCACAGGGTTAAGACCGTAGCCAAGAATAAAGTGTAAGCGGGGCCAAGGGACTCAAGCCTCAAAGATTGAGTCCTGAATCGGCAAATGAAGTAAAGTTTGTTAATCTCAAGGTCTGTGAGTTACGTGCCTACTGGCTGTTTTCCCGAAAGTCCTTATTGTGCTCCAGCTCCTACTGTGCCTTCACACACGCACTACCCCACGGGATGGAGTCATTGTTCTGAAGCCATCCATTGAAGGGGAGTGACCAATAGCATTCCATCAGGTCTCAAGTTGCTGAGACATCCCCTCAAGGAAGCTTTATGGATATCTTTCCATCAGGCCTTAGTTTGCTGTGGCACTCCCTTGTGATAGCCTGGGAAAGGCATGGGGAACAAACGGTTCGGCAGCTGTAAGGCAACACTCCCCAGTCATGGAGATGTAGGGTATAGCATAAGAAATATAGTCAATAATACTGTAATAACTATGTATGGTGTCAGATGGGTACTAGGTTTACTGAGGTGATAGATGGGAGAAAGTTAGGAGACAGGGTGAAAAAGGTGAAAGGATTACAAAGAATAAATTGGTAGTTTAAAAAATAACCATGGTCATGTAAAGTAAAGCATAAAAATATAGTCAGTAATATCATAATAACTATGTATAGTGCCAGGTGGATACTAGACTAGTCAGGGGGATCACTTCTTAAATTATGAGTATATAAATGTCTAACCACTATGCTGTATACCTGGAATTAATATAAAATAATATTGAATGTCAACTATAATTGAAAAATTAAAAAAGGGGGGAGATGCTTAAGTGGAATAAGTGTTTCAAATTTCCAGGTATAAAAAAAATAAGTCATGGGAATGTAATGTACAGCATACGGAATATAGTCAATAATATTGTGACAGCATGGTACCGTGTCAGATGGTTGCTGGACTCATGGTGATCACTTCTTTGGGGATATAAATGTTGAATAACTATTGTGTACACCTGATTCTAAGAGAATATTGTATGTTAGCTATATTTTAATAAAGTCTTTTTTTAAAAAAAAAAGATTCCTATTTTCTAGAGAGCTATTTGTCTTTGGAATGTTTTTCTTTCCCTCTGGGTACAGAGTTACCTTATGGGAGAAGACTTAAAAATACAAAAGTCAGGCACTGAATATCAGTTTCCAATTTGTCTATCTTATGACCATAGAGCTACATAAATAAAAAAATAAATTAAAAAAAAACACACATGAAAATACCCAACAACAACAACACAAAACTTTCAAATATCCTGTCACATTTTAGCTGGTACAAACAGTAAATAATCCCAGCAGCACTGAATGACTCCTTAGACAAAAGAGGCATCTGTAAAGAGGGTGCAAAAGATACAATCCTTCCAAGATTCAGAACCACTCCCCAAAATAGCAAAAGAAAGAAAGACTTAGACAATTCTCCAAGAGCTGACAACAGTCGAGAGGACCATGTCTGCAAATGGAATGCAACCCACATTTTTGTCCAGCCACATTTTTTGGACCCTAACCTGATGATTGAGCTTCTAGAATACACAAGAACCACAAACTTGCATGCCCCAGGCAGGCAAAAAGCCAAGCCAACTTTTCAGGACACAGAGGAGACAAACAAGAAGGCAACAGCTGTCCCTGGGAGAGAAAAAAAAATCAATAACAAATGGCCACCCCAAAACCAAATCAACAAAAGTCTGAATTTGGAAAGAAAGGGACAATGTGAAATTTTACCTTTTTTCAAATGAAAAAACTAAAACAATTTAGTAATGAGTTTGATGTGCTTTATTCAAGGGAAAACAATCCATGGATTGGGGGAGTACAGTGCCTCACAAGCACTGGAACATTGTTCCCAAGGGATCTGGGGCAAGACCGTCAGAAGAGGGAATGCAGAAACAGGATATGGTTGGTTAGGGGGTCAGGAATTTCCTTAAACGGCTAGCAGGGCCTGATTTCTAGGGTAAGATAAATTCGCTAAAGCTGAATTGGAGGATTGTGATTGGTGCATGTTAAGTTTCCTTGGCAGGTGCTTCTCATAGTGCAGACTGAGTTAGATTTAGATTTGTGATGTGGGCCAGGCAACTGGGACAGCCTCCATTTTGTGGGTCTTGATATCCAAGTTAATTTTATCACTGTCTTTCTGGAGCAGGCACTGCAGAAATCTGTGAATGCTGACTGATAAGAATTCTCACCCTTCACTGGCTTCTGTCAGTTTTTCTGGGATCCCATCTTCAGGTTCCAGGACAACTGGGATTTAAAGTAAAGAGTATAGCCCTTTTATCTACTCAAATTTGGCAAGGTTTCCATTAGTTTTAGTTTCCCCTTGGCAGTTTAAGGGAATAACTGATAGCAGTTTACCTGAGAATTGCTGAGTCCCATCAACCCTGGGAGTAGCCTATATGAGCACCATCTTTGGAGGATAGAACGGGAGCATTTGAGTTGATATTGGAGGATTTGACAAAACCTTCTAAGACAACCTGTTTTCCAGTGTCCTGGTTGGTTGTAGGTGAGGCATCAATTTCTGGACCGGGTATTTGGTGATTGGACCCCTAGGAGAGTACAACAGGGGAAGCCCAGGTACTTTAAGTTTCTGGCCTTGGAGCCATTGCACTTGGTGGATTTCTCTTTATGGTCTTGTGGACTCTTCAGAGTGGAAAGGCAATTCAGATAGAGGGTTATTTGGAGGCTGCGAGCATTCATGTGAAGGAGAATAGCAGGGAGGCGTAGGAGTCGTGTCAGTCTCATAGTCTGTTTTAGGTCTCTCTTGTGTCTTTAATTTTTCATTAGTCTTTTGCAATGAATCTTTTAATGAAACTATTTGGGAAGTTTGAAGCCTCATGGAGGCTTCTCCCTGCCAATTAAAATAGGTATCTCATTCTGTTTGCTAATTTGGTTTCAAGAGCACTTCTTAAATGAACAATTTTGCTTAATTGGAACATTCCCCATAATGGCCATTATAATTCTAGGTTGTCTTTGTAAGATTTTGCCATTTTAGTAGCTATCTGTAGCTTCTTAGACATAAAGTAAGTAGCTGTGCCCGAAGGTAGAGCACTCAATTCTTTGAAACTGAGGATCCCATTTCTTCAGCTAAGCCTTGGTTCTCTTGGAGCCAAATTAATAACTGAGAGAGATGTACCACTGGGTTGGGAATTTTGTGGTGTTTTACAGTATAACTCTGTTCAGACTGAGTCCGAGTGGTTCCAAGATTTGTGTCTGAGAAGCTACAAGCCCCAAGAACACACCAGGTGGCTGAGTTTGAGACACAGGTTTATGGAAACTTACCGACCGGGGATAGTCTCCGGTGGCGACAGGCGGAAGGAGTACGCAGGCTGATCCGCACGCAGGCTGAGAAGAAGCGAGGTTACACACGTACAGAAAACAAAGAGCATTCATGGGAGAAACCATCTGGTAGGCCCTGCAGGCCTGCTTTCATGTACACAGCGTTCCCATGGCTGGGAGACCTTGACTGTCTGTGGGTCAGGTCCTTAGTACCTCACTGGAAGGACATTTTTTTGACCTAATGTCTGTTTAACCCATTCTATAACCAATTTATCCTAGCCTGAGAGTTTTAAAAGAGGTGGCCAGCGCTCTAACTGCTTTTAAGTGCTCTACCTGCGCCCACCAATTTGGTGGCTTTGGCTTAAGAGATTCCCATTAGCAATAGATCTATGATTCCTTCCACAATATTTCTTTATAGTAGCAGACACCCTGATGGCTTTCGATAATCAGATTTGTGCCTACTTAGATTTTGATTTTGATGGTCAAAACAATGCATTTATTGTCTTAATTTATTTTCCCAAGTCCCCCAGACGTTTATGCTGTGAACTTACCTTAGACTTTAGGAGTCCCCTAACATTGCCAACCATTGTGAACCCCCAATATAAGTATCCCATAACATTTCCTGGACCCCAAATCCTTTCTGAGAACTTTCACAAACCCTGGACCCTTTCTGGGGAAGTGAGGAGGACCCCATCTGCCTCTGAGGAGGAGGGAGTGATTACTCATGGAGATCTCTGTCTAAAGGGCCATTACTCTGATCAGATCATTGAACAGAATATTTATCATTCTATTTTTATGTTTTTAAAATCTTTGATGTACAATTTATAAACTTTTTTTCACAGTAGACTCAACTTCTTCACCTCATGCTAATGTTATAAAAATTTCAGTCCTCTCATTGCTATTACAATTAGTATAGAAGCCATACTATTATTTAATGAGTGATTAGAGTTTTTCAAGTGAAAAAGAAAAAAAAGCACAGCAGATATAGATGTAATCATGTTTGCTTTTATTTGCAATTCTCATTTCATAATTGTGTAGACAGCAGTGACTTCCAATTATTGAGGTTTGCTGTAAGGATATTAGCAAAACTAACGCAAGTTCTTTATTTATTTATTTTTTTGGTCATGTCATCTTCCTTTATCTTTAACAGTTTTTCAATCATAATATGGTAATAACACCAAGGTCATTCTTAATATTCTTTGTCAAGCTCATATTTTAATGTTTTTTTTCTTTCATTGCTCAAATATTACACATAAATCCTAAAGTTACAATTTCACTAATTTATCCACAGTCTATTTTCAAAGATGGGGATGCTTGGCTAGTAAAATTATGACTTGCTTACTTCACACTAAACTCTTATATTTGAAATTTTTTCTTGAATTTCACGTATTTAAAAGAATTTCATAGACGCTAAATAAATATGATAGCTTTTCTCTTCTATTAAGTATTTTCAAAGAACTGAATGTAAATACTTATAATTATTGGATTTTTTTCCTATGGAGAAGCAAAGCAAAACAAAATAAGACACCTGGTATTTCTAAATATCTCAATCCAGGATACAAAAATAATTTCAAAGCAAAATACCTGACACGTGCTTACATTAAAAAAAGAAAAATGCTTCTAGGCAGAGAAAATACCCCTTCTAGGCTTCTTGCCTATAATCACCTCCTACCACTTTCTATTTGTTTTCCTTATCCTCTGCTCCACTCAAACCAAAAATTTCTTCAAAATTTAGAACTCCATGCATGGTATTTGACAGCAACCCAATAAAACTAGACACACCAAAGACTGTGTTCAGCTCGGTAGAAATGAACACTTAACACACCATTAAGTCCATCTTGTTTCCTCTGCTTCACTTGCTGCCTAACATGCCAGGCAGAAGTACCTGAAGTGCTTCCAGGGAAAGAGACACACATTACAGCAGTAAATAAGAGCTTAGAGAGTGGTTGCTAGGATGGAAAAGCAGCTGGCTGCCCTTAATGTTCCATGATTCTGTTTGAGAGCAAGGTTCAAAAGAAAAATATACACAAGAATGGGATAATAAGTAGAAAGTAAATATTTAGATACATCTTTTCCTTTGTGTTACAAAATGTTGTTAGTGTTTTCTATGTGATCAAGTATGATTTAGATATAAATTCTCAACAAGCTGTATTTGGTGTATGAGTGAGTGTATGTGAAAATATACCCAAGATGTTTTTCCCCCCATAGTCACTGTAACACAGTCTATAATAATTTGATAAATAAAGCAAGAAAATAATAATCATAGTATTAAGCTACCTCTCTGCCCCTAGGCTAAGGTCATTCTATGATTTAACTTATTAAATATTCACCAAAAAAATCATTTTTTATTTTACAAATTAGGAAATTAAGTTTCAAAGTTATTAAATATGTTTATCTGAATTACCACAACAAATAAGAACAGACTAGAGTACTGAAATAAGGTCTAAAGTATGATTCACATAACATCCCTGTATCTCTATTTAAAAATTTGTCATTTATGATAGCTGTGGATCAAGTTGATTTGACTATTGAGATCAGGTACTAAATATCTTCAAATATATCTCATTTGAAATTGACTTTGGTGATTTCATCATTCAGTGGCAACTTTACTGGGATATATTTCACATACCATACAATTCACCCATTTAAAATATACTATTCAATGGTGTTCACTGTATTCACAGCATTGTTCAATAATCAATTTTAGAACATTTTGATCACACCAAAAAGAAACCTTATATCATTTTGCAATCATCCCACAACTCCCCAACCCAGTCCTAGAGAACCACTGATTATACCCAATCTCCATAGATTTGACTATTCTGGACATTTCATACAAATGGAATTTAAAAATATGTGATCTTTTGTGGCTGGCTTCTTTCATTTAACATAATGCTTTCAAGGTTCATTCATGCTGTTTTATGTGTCAGTACATTTGTTTTTATTGTTGAATAATATTATTCTATTGTATGGATGTGACACATTTGTGTTTTCCATTTATCCATTGACAGACATTTAGTTTGTTTCCGCTTTTTGGCTATTGTGAAGAACCATGTACAAATATTTGTTTGAATACCTGTTCTCATTTCTCTTGAGTATATATCTAGAAGTAGAATTGCTGGGTCATGTAAACTCTAAGTTTAACCTTTTTGAGGAACTACCAGACTACTCACCCTTCCATTCCTGATGCTAGTAATTTGACTCTTCTCCCCTTTTTTCTTGGTCTAGCTAAAGGTCTCTATCAGTTTGGTTATTTTTTTCAAAGAATCAATTTTTGGTTTTGTTGATTTTTTTCTCTAGCTCATTAATTTATGTTCTAACCCTTATTATTTCTTTTTTTCGGCTTGCTTCAAGTATAGTTTCTGTCTTAAGATGGAAGGTCAATACATATCTTTGAATGAATAAGTAAATATTTTGAGTGTTTTCACGACTACCTTCTCAATTCTCATAGTCTGGATTCAACCTTTTAGAAATCAAGAATCATGACTTATTTTATTTTGTCTCAATTGCCTTTGGCTCAACCTACTACTAAAAAATATTGAATAAAATATTGAAAACACATTTTTAAATGCATTGAAGAACTAACAAGAAAATGAGGGATAATCAAGACCAAAACCTAAGTTCAAACAGGAAATCAGAGACAGGTAAGCAACGAGCCATTTTCACCTTGAGGGTATCAGGCAAGGAAAAGTAAATGAGCTCTAGTTTCCACTGAGCTAAGATGTGAAACAGAATACTGTCCAAGGTAGAAAGTATAACGAGGTAATCAAAGTTGATCAATAAACAATATATAAACCTGCTTCCCCAAGGTTACATACAGTAAGGAAATTACCCATCACCTATGGAGAAACATATGGTACAAATGAATCTATTTAATGTTCAAAGCAAGCTAAAATAAACATATTTGGTCATACAAACACATGTGGCAAAACTATGAAGACAAGCAAGGAAATGATAATCATTAAATTCATGGTATGCTTTCTCTGAGCAGAAATAGGAGGAGATGGGATCATGCAGACTAAAAAATAAAGTAAAAATATTTTCATAAACTAATGTTAGAATGCAGATGTCCATCATATCATTGTTCTTTACATCTTACACATTTTAAACAAATAGTCTTTGAAATTTGACCATACTTGACTTTAAGAATTAAAAACAATAAACACAAATGGAAGGAAATGCATAGATTATTTTTCAAATAAAATAAAGCCTAGAGAGGTTGAATGACTAGCTCAAAGCTGAACAGCTTGTTAATGAAATCAGGACTAAGCTATATTTTCTTTAATAAGTAACCATAAAACTTTTTAAGAGCCATCAATAAAATAATATGAGTGTAACACTAAAATAACAATTTTAAATATCAGTAATGTATTTGGTCATAATCTGCTTAGTGTTACAAGTCTTTACATCAATTATCATTGTTACTAAGTCTCCTAAAAAGCATGGCTACACTAATTTGCACTAAAACATATCCATTATGGTTCATTTGCTGTATATTTGTAATTTTAGGCTTAGGTTTTCCTATGGCACAAAACACTCTTGAAAAGATGTACTCTACTGACCTTAGTTGTCAAAATTTGTAACTTTTCTTATTAGAAAAGTATCATCAAAAATCATCATAAGCATAATCCCTTTGTGTAGTTGAAAAAGAAGACATACCTGTTTCCTCGAAAATAAGACCTAGCCGGACAATCAACTCTAATGCGCCTTTTGGAGCAAAAATTAATATAAGACCCAGTATATATTATATATTATATTATATTATTATACCCGGTCTTATATTATAGTGAAATAAGACCGGGTCTTATATTAATTTTTGCTCCTAAAGGCGCATTAGAGCTGATTGTCCGGCTAGGTCTTATTTTCGAGGAAACACGGTATACATACTTATGAATACATGCACACATACATTTTTTTCTTTATAAGGAATCTGATAAATTTTATGTTATTTTACCACATTTTTTAAAAAGTGGTTTTAGTCAGCCCTGGAAGCCTAAAGAAAGTCATAAAGAAAAACAGACAAAGCTGATGCACTTGTGTTTAGATCAGTAGTTCTCCAAGTGTTGTTCCTGGACCAGCAGAATCAATTGTCACCTAAGAACCTATTTTAAATGCAAATTCAGCAATTTGGGTTTTAATGAGCCCTCTGGGTGCTTCTGAGGCAGTCTATGAGAATCACTGGTCTAATATTTAGCCAAGGTTGGGAACTACGGACTCCGGGGCAGGGATTTTACTGTGATACATTAGAATCATCAGGAGAAATTTTAACAAATGTTGATATCTGGAGCCTACTTCAAACCAAATTAATCAAAATTTCTGAAGGTGGAATCTGGACGTTGATGCTTTAAAACAAACAAACAAACAAACAAACAAACAAACACAATACTCCTCAGATAATTTTAATATATCTCCAGTGTTGTGAAATAGTCCTCTGATGTTTATTAGATGGTTTAGCTATGGCCCTCACCGTCTCTAGTCCATAATGTGGATCACGATAGAAAATGAACAAAGGATATGGATAGTTCAAGCTCATCAGCAAAATCATCATCATTGTAAGCTATGGCCTGATATTTTAGATATTTGATACATCAGAAACCATATTTCTTAAGGAAACTTCTGATTATCGTTTGCTTTCTCGTGCTATGTCTATAGTATAGAAAACACGTTGATCGTGTTGCATGAAAACAAATCTGGTCCTCTTTGAGAACATTTCCATCTTAGATTAATAAAATGGCCTTCTTTTACGTGAATGGGTTCTTTTTTATGTGAATTTCATGAACTTGATTAACATGAATGTGGCCAAAGGTGGAGCCCAAAGGCCTTATTTCTCTGGTGGTAACATCCTTCCATGACCCTGTACCTGTATTATACTGTTTTCCACTCCTACCATGATGTTTATAATGATTAAGAATCAAAATGTTTCCAAAGCACACATATGGTCCTTGTCTTTTAACTAGTGCTTCATGAATGGCAGTTGTTACTACATTTTCACTATTCCCTTTCTGCTAACTGTTCCCTTTCTAGATAACACTACCTTTCATTGGAAGCCTTCTTTCCGGTTCCTGTTTCCAGTTAAGTTTTACAAAATTTTCCAGAACTGCACCCTGGAGATGTGCACCCAGATTTTGCTCTCAGGCAATATTCCTCAGGCCAAGCCTTTCCCATCTGCTGCTCCTCTCACTTGGCTCCCAAAATTCTTATTTAATTTTCCTCCTGCACACTGAAGAGAGCAGGGAAATAATCAAGAATATACATATCTATCTATTAATTGATCAATAGACGTAGGCAAGTGCTGTATTTTCCTTGTACCTTTGTCTCTTTTAAATACATTAAGTACATTGTAAAGTTTTTCTTTTAAACTCAATCATCTTTCCTTTTCAGTTTGGTTTTGAGAAGTAAAAATCCAAAAGAAACTTTTGACAAGAATGTACCAAGGCCGGTGGGCATCAGCATTTGTTAAAATTTCTCCAGATGATCCTAATATGTCACCAGGGTTGCAGAACCCTGTTTTAGAGTCCATAGTTCTGAGGGAATTCTATTATATAGAATTCTATTCTTTTAAAAATACTTCTTCATCAGTCCCACTCTGTTGTCACGCAGCAGCCTAACCGTCTGTCCCCTCGTGCCTGTCCCTAAAGAAAGAAGAGTCTGTGAGACGGATCCTTTCAGGGACTTTGCTTCACCTTTGTGCTTATACCTCATGTCTCTCTGTTTGGCCCCCAAAAGATGGCTGGTCAGCCAATGACGGGTAAGATTCCTCACAGAAGGAGCAACCCAAGCCAGGCGGAACTGCGTGGGGTCCACCAGGAGAACTCACGGGGTCGATAGAGCTGGGCACAGCCCCCTACCTTCCCCCAGCTAAGGAGAGCTTCTGCCTATGTGGCTATATTCCTTCCCACAACCTGCTTGGGAAGTGAGTCAATGATGTGATAACATCAGCTCTCCTTCCATTCTTATCAGTAAGTTTCAGCATAAAGTATTTGTCCCTGGGGAGGCACATATCATAATTTTTAAGACATCATGGGACTTTCAATTCCGGCTGTTTGCAGACAAGGGTGATTGACTTGAATCAGTTTTCTGGTATGATGCATGAGATTCACAAACCATGGAGAAAACAATGCTACTTTCTTGTGTGTACATCAATAAAAGCCACAAGGCGGCCCGATTCGGGGCTCTCAGGTCCTTTGAGGCTGGGAGACCCTTGGCCCCCTGTTTCATAAATTTTTGATTTCTGTTTCTTTCTTAACCCTTCGCCACCCCTTCTCGTTCTCTCACTGCCTGTGTTGCGCTGGACGCAACACCACTCTTAAAAATCCTGACGAAAGTTCTGTGGGGTAGAAAGTTGGCTGCTCTAAACTAGTGATTCTCAGCCTGTGTCAGAAACATAAAGGTATTCATTAAAACTCCCCTAATGGGGAGAAGACAACTACTCGTAGACTTCATGCCTAGCAAGCAACAGAAAAATAAACTAGGTATTACTTGTTATGTGTGCCCAGCTGCTAATTCTAATTTCAAATCATGGAGCTATATGAGGAATTAATACAAATTGCAATAGTCCCATATATAAGGAAATCTGCAAGTCAGAGACAACTTCAATAATCTCTGGGGGAAAATTAGTTTTTCAGTGGAAAACATGAATGTTTACAGCTCTCCATTCTGAATATTATCTGATCTGATTCTATGGAAGCTATTTTATAATTCTGTAAATTGTGGATAGCTGATATCAATGCAAATGATCATTGTCTGTAGACATGCAAATTCTGTCTGGAAGAGGGTCTATTGATTTTGCTTCCATTTGCACAATCATTTAACTATAAATGTATCTGGTTTCCTATTTCTCTTTTTAACTAGTTGTTATACCTCAACAGTTTCATCATGAGGTTGAATAAAATTAACACTTGTTCATTTTTATATCTCTATGGGAGATTTGATATTACCATTCTCTAAAAGTTATTTTTTTAACAATCTGACTTGTAATTATTTTAATCTTTCAAATAAGGATAGCTTGCAAGAAACATTTTTTTCAAAGGAACATTTCAGCTAATAATTTTAAATTGAACCAATTTGATGTTTAATGTAAATAATATTTGAGATATATGTTTACCAAGATACAATGCAAAAAAGTAAACTAAATGATCCCTAGAATTATTTCATCTTAAATATTAATGTAGTGAATATATTGTAGTATAAATAGTGCTTATTTCATATATTACTGAAGAAGACTAAAAATTTATGGTTTTTTTCTTAAAAAAAACAACATCAGTATGAACCACTAGGTGGCAAAGTAGCATTTGTGATGTAAAATATCAAGCCTGAAATGTGTTGTTCAATGTTACTATAATTGAAATAAAGATGTTTACTAGATTTTGATTCTGCAAAATTTTCTAAATTTGCTTTTTTTCACGTGAAACTATCTGTAATTTATATTCTTGAGGAAAGCCAATTTTCACAATAATCTTACAAACAGCACAAAAAGTTAAAAACATTGGTCTGAACCATCTACACTGAAATCAGAGCTACACTTAACTTTAAAATGATTTTTATATACAACAAAGTTATCAAGTTGAAAAGGACTTTAGATGTCATCCAGACTAAGCTTTTTCCTTATGCTGATGTTGGTTTTAAAATATTTTGATCATTGATTTTTTAAGCTCCTATTAAACATTTTCACTTAGAGAAAATGCACTGTCTCACAAGGCATCATAACCAAACTGTTTTTAATTTTTTAATTATAGAGGTTTTATATAAATAACAGAAAAATATAATTAACTCAGTTACACGTTATTCAAAAAATTGTTAAATATGAACCCTCCTTTCATTTTTAAAGATATTTTTTAAACTGCTTGTGTTAGAAAATTTTGCTTTATATGGGGTAGAACTCTGAGCTCCAAACTTTCAGAGAAAAGATAACCCATGGCCTGAAATTCTAAAGGAGAAACCATTTCATGATCTTTCAAGGTAGATAAAAGGGAAGTAAGTATCTAAAAGGTATCAGGATGTCCCATGCAAATATGCCTGTAAAAAGTTAACATATTTCCCCTTCTCCAACGGAAAATAAACCAAAAATGAAAAATAAGTCCACAAACTATATTTTTGGTAGAATTATGAGATAGATACCCATTAACTCTATGTGGGTAAAGGTTCTCAAAAACGGCTAACCAGAAAAAAATGTAGAAAGAATCAAAGTGATAAAGCACAGGGTAAAAAGTACCTTTTAGAAAGTATATGCTTTTCATTTTATTTTAATTTTAAAAATTCAATGTAAATGGATAGGAAAGTTATTTTAGAATGCAATGCAAAGATGACAAATTGAAAATAAAAATGGAATTCTTCATAAGATACATATTAACATACAAAGAGACAAAGTAGGCCACATTATATTTATAAATAGCACTATAAATAAAGTGATAAAGAATATCACTTTCATAAACCTTTTGGGCTTAAAACCTTAGATCAAGGTATTTATAACAAGAAACAGCAGGACTTCTGGTAATGGTGGCATGAGGAGGCCAAGTAATTTGTTCCACAGAGAACAATCATAAACACTGAATAGAAATATTAAAAGCAACTCTTGGAATGCTCTTAAAGTGATGAAAGGCAAGTAAAATCTTGAGGAATTTATTCATTAAAGATTGCTATTTCACTGCATTAGAACTCTGAGTTTGTGATTTTCTTCCTGGAACATTATTCAGTCCCACCTCTCTCAACTCTGATCAGTAAATAGAAAACAGCAGCCTTCACAGCTCAAGATGGCAGACAGTGGAATTCACAGGAACAGAGCACCAGGAAATTTTACAGGGACATTTTTGGAAGTGAGATTGCCACAGAATCTGAATATAAACTCTGTCCAAGTTCCCAGCTGACCACCAAACTATGTGTGCATGGGAGAAATCCAGGGAACCTGGTGAAAAAGTAGGCAGAATCTAGAGGTGGAGCTATGTGTATTCTTGTAAGACAAATCTGCTCCTAGTGAAATGTGAGATGGCTGCATCTCTGAGCCTCTGACCAGGTGTATCTCCCTACACAGCTTAGGAAGCAGAAAGCAGAAACCTTTCAGGTTTGAGGTGTCAAGGATCAGACATTGGAGCTGAAAGAGCAACTAATAATTTAGGTGGAAACCTCAGAAGCAAGCCATCCTCATGTATGAATTTGCACCTAAAAGTCCAATGCTGTCAAATATAGGTTAATAATATATTAAGAGTACTATATATTAATAAAATAGGTTTTAGTCTAGGAATGTCTTTTAAAATAATTCAGCATCCTACAAGGTTTAAAGAGAAACAACATATGGTAAATATCAACACAGCAGATAATGGTAATGTATGAGTTGTCATTAATTTTAAAAATAAAAACAATTAGTAAATGTCAGAATTACTTGGAAGTAACTCATTATCAGTTTTGCCATACATGCATACAATACGAAAGTATCAATAACCTTTCACTTAATTACTTATATTTGTGAAGTTATGCTTAGAGAGTCACTCCAAGATATTACATGTGTCTTTGTATAAACTTATCACAATGACTTGCACTTGTGAAACAAATATGTGTTGAGTTGTATTCTCTTAATTTTCTGTTACTCATGAGTTGCTTTTCAGTAGATTTCTCATTACCCTGTTTCTCTTTTTGTGTGCATTTCTAAGAGAAGTTGACAAGATGTTTCCGAGGGAGTTTTGCCAGGTGTTAGCACATTCATAGAGTCACCATGGATACAAATTCTGCTCCTCAATTTTTAAGTCAAGAATCTTAATTTCACCAGTTAATCTAGTGGTGGTCAGGTTCTATTCATAGCAACCAAGTTTACTAAAAAGATACATACACACACACACACACACACACACACGTGCACACACACACACACTTTAAAGATTAAATATATTTGCACGTTAGATCTTCCAAATTAAAGAATAGTTTGCAGGATTTTGACACAGAAAAATAATAAATTAATATTTATTATTAATATTCAGCTTTTATGTGATTTGTGCATTTGATTTGACAAAGGGAAAAGAAGTGAGGAAGAAGACAGATTCTGGAGATAAAATGAGGATATGTGATGAAGTGGGAAGAACACAGTGTTTTTGAAATCAACCAGACAGGGTACCAATCCCAACCGTGCTTCTTATAAGCTTCGTTATCTATGAAGCAGGAATGACAAAGCCTACCAAATAAAGTTATTATGAGAATTAAATGACCCAATTTATGATAAGTTCCTAGAATGCTATCTATAATATTATATGAGATGTAATGAAAATATCGATTCTCATTCTTTCAGCCTTGTTTATATCAATATATTATATATATGTCCTTTTTTCCCCGATTCTCCATTTATGAGGCAATGTGTATTTTTAATTCCTTTACATTATTTTCTAGCTGAAGTACTATTTTACCTATCGACATTTTCTGGAATTATTGAGGTAGCAAATTCCAGAGACTCCAGTGTAACAGGACAACAAACATTAACTTCTCCACACAAAATCATATATAAAAAAATACACAATCAACCCAACCTACCTGACCTCCAGCCCAGATCATCAACACATTTTAGAATATCCAGACATTAACTTTGACTGGGGAAATTCTGTGTGCAAGTGAATATTCTAGGCCTTTTTTCATCTGGAGAGGCAGACTTTGTGAGCATATTGTTATAGAGGATGTGTTAACACAGTCTCTTGGGCTCTGATTCTGGCTGACCTACTGTGATGGTTAATTTTAAGTGTCAATCTGACAGGGCGCAAGATGCCCAGACATTTAGTCAAGCATTATCTTGAGTCCCTCTACGAGGGTGTTTCTGGATGAAATGAGCATTTGAATTGGTAAACTGAGTAAAGGGGATTGCCTTCTTATTGTGGGTGGGGCTCATCTAGTTAGTTCAGAGCCTGAATAGAACAAAAAAGCCTGATGTGACTTCGAGTTAGAGGGAACTTCTCTTGCCTGATTGCTTTTAGCTGGGACATCAGTGCTTTTCTGCCTTCAAACTCAAACTGAAATATTGGCTCTTCTTGGATCTCCAACCTTCCAACTGCAGATCTTAAGACTTATCAGCCTCTATAATTGTATAAGCCAATTCCTTAGAATAAACCTCCCAATGATAGATAGATATGTAGATTTCTATTTCTATCTATATATAAATTCTATTGGTTCTGTTTCTCTAGAGAACCGTGATTAATACACCTATCTTGGAGAAATTAGGAGAAATGAAATAGCCTGGTAATGACCAAACTCACCGTAGATTATCTTCGATATTTACCATCTCAATCAGTGTCTCCACCTATCTTGATTGATGTAGCATGCTAAAAGCATACAATTAATAGAAATATTTAGCAGCCTTAGCCAGCCTTTGAGTATTTTCCAAGATATTCAGGTGAACAGATTTCTGTTGCTTTTGAAGAAATACACATTGCAGATTTTTTTTGTTGACGTATTCAATAGTAAACTGAATTTTTTTTAACATTGGTAAGAAAATGTTTAATCCATCCTGAAATTATTTATTAAAGACACCGTAGAAGCTAATGAATGGTTTTTGAAAATGTCTCTTCCTTCATGTGTTCTACATACATGGCACATAAATATTTGTACCATCCATAAATTTTTAGATTAAAAAAGCAGCATGGTATTTTAGTTAGAACTGAAATATGCTAATCATATTTTATTGAAAATAGTTTGAATTTTGGTCAAAATCTGCACTACACTGTTTTTTTTTTTCTTGGTAGCTTATTGGCTGTGGAACTTTTTATTTTCCTGTAGAAAAAATATAAAATGTTACCTGTGATTCATTTTGCATATTTTTTTGGAATTTTAGTAACATATGAGCCACAGTGTGAATTTTTTTTACTAAAGAAGGGCTCCAGAAGCAACATAAATTTGAGAAAACTAGTCATACTTATATACATAATATATATGTGTATGTATAAGCTTCAGTCAACAACACAATCCTTATTACAGAATAAACTCTTTTTTTGTTTGTTTTTTGTTACAGTTTTATTGAGATATAATTCACATACCATATAATTCACCACTTAAAGTGTACATATTGCTGGCTTGTAGTATATTTACAGAGCTATACGTCCATTACCACAATCAATTATAGAACATTTTCTTCACCCCCAAAAGAAACCTCGTATCCATTAGTTGTCATCTCTTATCCCCATATACACACCCCCTCCAGTGCCTGGAAACCACTAATCTACTTTCTGTCTATAGATTTACCTTTTCTAGACACTTTATAGAAATGGAATCACAAAATACATGGACTTTTGTGACTGGCTTCTTTCATTTAGCACATTTTCAAGGTTCATCCATGTTGTACCATGTATCAGAACTTCATTCCCTTTATTGCTGACTAATATTCCATTCTACGGATGTACCATATTTTATTTATCCATTCATTACTTAATAGACATTGGGGTTGTTTACACTTTTGGCTATTGTAAATAATACTACTATGAACATTTGTGTACAAGTTTTTGTATAGATGTATGTTTTCATTCTAATAGTGGTGCTTTGCTGTGTTTTTTTAATCTTTGTTTTATTTATTTTTACTTTTTATTAAATTTATCGGGGTGAATTGGTTAGTAAAATTATATAGGTTTCAAATGTACATTTCTATAATACATTATCTATATGTTTCATTGGAGGGACGAATGTGGTAGATGAGAGAAAAGGGGGTCAAGTATAATATGGTGATGGAAGGAGAACTGACTTTGGGTGATGAACAGAATAAACTTTCTAATGTGAATGTTCTCCTAACTGGTAAACAGGGCTCTATAAATGACAAACTTAAAAATTTGCTCTTTTTATCTCCCTTATGTCCGAAGGAAAATAAATAAATTTATTTACTAGTCCTTATTAACAGATATATATATATACATTTTTAATTTATTGGGGTGACAATTGTTAGTAAAATTACATAGATTTCAGGTGTACAATTCTGTATTACATCATCTGTAAATCCCATTGTGAGTTCACCACCCAGAGTCAGTCTCCTTCCATCACCATATATCTGATCCCCCTTACCTTCATCTCCCACGCCCCAACCCCCCTTACCCTCTGGTAACCACTAAACTATTGTCTGTGTCTATGAGTTTCTGTTTCTCATTTGTTTGTCTTGTTCTTTTGTTGTTTTTGGTTTATATACCACATATCAGTGAAATCACATGGTTCTCTGCTTTTTCTGTCTGACTTATTTCGCTCAGCATTACACTCTCGAGATCCATCCATGTAGTCACAAATGTTCCTATATCATCTTTTCTTACCACCAAATAGTATTCCATTGCATATATATACCACAACTTCTTTATTCATCTATCGAAGGACATTTTGGTTGTTTCCATGTCTTGGCCACCGTAAACAAAGCTGCAATGAACATTGGAGCACACATGTCTTTATGCATAATTTTTTTCAGATTTTTTGGGTAGATACCCAGGAGAGGGATTGCTGAGTCATATGGTAACTCTATTCGTAATTTTTTGAAGAACCTCCACACTGCCTTCCATAATGGCTGCACCAGTCTGCATTCCCACCAACAGTGTATGAGGGTGTCTTTTTCTCCACAGCCTCTCCAACACTTGTTACTATTTGTCTTGTTGATGATAGCCATTCTGACTGGGGTGAGGTGATATCTCATTGTGGTTTTTATTTGCATTTCTCTGATGATTAGTGACGTTGAGCATTTTTTCATATGTCTATTTGCCATTTGTATGTCCTCTTTGGAGAAATGTCTCTCCAGGTCCTCTGCCCATTTTTCAATTGGGTTGTTTGTTTTTAACAGATAATTTTCAAAAAAGATAAAATCATGATTCTCAGACAGATATAAAAATGAATAGATTTTAAGGACATCATTTAACTCATAATCAATGAGAGAATCAAGCAGACATTATAGCATCTTCAGATGAAAATCCAAAGCTTAGACACATTTATAGATCAGAAATATTGAAATACATATGCAGATAGATGCAAAATTGTTTTTCTTCCACAAGGTAGGGAAGAGAGTGAAGTCAATTGAACTTCTACCCAGACAGGAAAAACTTTGTGTATCCATAGAGAAGAACTATTTTGCATTGTTATCAGTTCTTCATACTTTACATAGTTGCAAAATAGCTTTTGTAGCATCAGAATGAGAAAACCCAAAGAAGTATCCTCTAGGATCTAGACAATCCATAGTTTTCCACTAAAACATAAGTTTTTCTTTACATTAAAAAATGTAAACTTAGCATCATCTCTGCAGCTGTTGATGAGCAAAAATATTGGCATTTAAATCTGTTTGGATTGTTTTAGCATATACCAACCAAAAATGTCATAGGACCGCGAATGAACCCCTCATGCACAGTGTCATTCCTTCATCTCAGCCAGAGGCAGGCAGCAGCAACTGGAGGATACAGATTAAGTCTTAAAAAAAAAAAAAAAAAAAGCCCAATTTCTTAATCTTGTGAAGTTGGCCTCAGAGGAGTGGGCAGGGGTAGCTGATGAGAGCTCTGGTTCAAGAGAAAGAGAAAGAAGGGAGATATTGATGGTCTCCCTTATTTCTGCACCCCTCATGAACTAATCCAGTTCTTAAAAAATAAAAATAAATACAGGTTTCACTATTTAGCACAATCATACAGGAATCAATTATTTCTATACTGAGTAATCATTTTTTAAAGTTGTGGTAAATATACATAACATAAAATTTTCCATTCCAACCATTTTTTAAGTATACAATTCAGTTTCATTAGGTACATTAACATTGTTCTTTAACCATCACTCAGTCATCTATTTTTATCCTACATGTTTATGGGACATTTCTAAGAGAAAACTGGAATGAGGTTGGAAGAGGAAGGAAGTTATATGTTTGACATAAAGAAATCTTCTTGTCAGCATGTGTTTTTAAAAGCATGCACCTATCACTAATATATTACCATCTGTGAAATTTTAATATTTTGACTAAAATTGGCCTGAAAAAAAATGGTCTTGAAATTTTGAAAGATTATGACAGACCTGGGATTGGAGGCTTGTTTGCAAGTGAAAGTCTTTTTATAGGTCCACATTTAAAAGAGCCCCCAACATGTCTTTTGTATACTAATATGAAAGGATAAACATATTGTTATACAATAATAACAAAGATCATGTATTTGGATATTATCGGCCATAATGATATTTCCTGCTAACCTCAGTACAGTCCCATTTAGGGCCTGCTATCATGTCTGTGGGGTTTCCTGCCTATGGTTTCTTCAATACGAGTAAGTCATTTTACAGATTTCCTAGATGCTTTCTCTGTTGCCTGACTGGAACCTTATGAATTTACCTCTAATCAGATTCATACCATTTATTTAAAACAACAATAATAACAATAGCTTTCACTTACAATGTGCTAAACATTCTCACAACAACTTGTCAAGTAAGTAGTATTGGATTAAAAATGTATCGATGATGACATTGAGCCTTTAATTGGCTAAATAATTGACGCTTGTCATGAAGCTGTTAAATGGTTGAATTTTAAATGATAAATATAATAATACTTTCATTTCTTCACTCAGGTTTTTATAAAATATTTCAGCTGGGCACTGACTAGACGTGAGAGCACAAAGATAATAAGAATTCAGGCTTTAAGTGGCTCAGTTGTGTAGAGTCAAATATGATTTATCAGGTACTTGATGGATCTGGACTGGAAAAAATGGGATTTGAGGAATTTATAAGTAGTTTTTACCTTACGATAGATACTAAAATATCTTTAGAGAAGTTCTTTAAAATGACCCTTTGATGATATCCTTTAGACATGGAATGGTAAAGCAATTCCCTATGCATTTTTCTTACAAGTCCTGATTGTTGGTGAGCTGATTTCAAATTGGATGCTTTGAATCCACAAAATGATGTAAATTACATGTGCCCTGAATATTTAGAAAGTATTTTTTACTTAAATTTGGATTTAGGTTGACCTATATCTGATGATCATTATTTATTCTTAGGACATCTTTGTGTTTTTGCCCAAGAGTTTCCTCAAAAGATAGATTGGTATAAATCTATAATAGATTAGATGCACAAGAGAACTCTTTTCTACTCAATAACAGAAAATATTGCAACAAGGAATTGGACCAGATTTGGAGAAGGGCTGACTAGAGTGAGTGGGTTTTGTCCTAAGAACAGTGTTATTAAAAGTTGTGTAATGTGGGTTCTGGACGTGTGATGTGAGTCATTGCGTGTGTGTTGATCAAGTCACAATGGTAAGACTACATTCCTCAAAAGGAAGAGGACAGGCCTATTGTCCGTCCTCTCAGATGGGCATTGGACTCTGGTCCAAAGAGCAGGTGGGCCTAGGTTGTAAAATGTAGAAATGTCTGCAGCTTCACGCTGGTGGAAACTGATCTTCACTCTGTAGGTAGGGACTCTGTGCATAGCTTTTGTCCCATGGGTTCTAAGACTCACCACTTACTGCAGAAGGTTGTTCACTTCAGGTAATACACTCAGTCTATGGCCAAGCCTCCTGTAAAATGGTTAAATTTCACATCACAGTACATGGTTTTGTCAAAAACGGAGGGATGGAAAAGTAAAAAAGAATCAGGGTAATTTAAAATAGTCCCAATATTATATAACCCAGTGAAAAGCCAGCCACATTGATCTTTTCATTAATAACAGTCATCAAAATTATATCATTGAGGCTAACGCGAGGGTACTTCACATGCCTGCAAGCTGTCCCCCACTCTAAAACTGCAATTATAAATTCTAATGTGATTGTTTAGCCATTACAATTACTGATTATATATAAATCTAGAATAAGGCTTTTTGCTTTGTTTCTTTTTTTTTTTTTTCAAAATCTATCATTCTGAGTATTTCCATTATGGATTTAGTTGTCAGTGTCTGAGAATCAGCAAAGAGAAATTCATTTTAAAGTTATAAAAACATGAAAATAAAGATTAGATCATATCCATCCAATCTCCAACAAGTTTCTAAGGCAAAGATAACTGTAAGTGAATTAACACCAACGGCATTTGTTTCCTGAGACTATTTCATCTTCATTGTTGGAGGCCTCCTTGTAAACTAAATGGAATGTATAAATCCCTGCTTGCGGAGCTCTTCTGGTAATAGCGCCTTATAAACTTCATGTTACCTGTCTTTTCTCTTTTTTTCCCTTTTTCTCATTTCTATTTGTTGTCTCTCCAGTAATCAATTGTGCCTTCCATGCTCTATAAACTAAATCAAGAAGTATGATTTGGTAGATTACACAAATAGATTGTTTTGTGTGAGGTAGAAGCAGAATTTCCCCATCCTCTCCCCACCCTCACCTTAATAGATTTTTTTCAGAAGATTCATCCCCAGAAAAGCATTTGTCTTCTGTGGCTTAATCTCCATAAGCGTACCATCAACATTCCCAGTAATTACCATACTCTAGTTCACTTACTTGATTGCCTTTTGTACTCTTTGAGGAAGAACAATACAGCCTGTTTTCTCTTAGTGTTTTCTGCGAGCAATTTTGTATCTTTGGAACAGGCTTCCAAATATCTTTTTGAACACAAAGAACTCTATTCTTCCATTCAATGTGAAAGAATTGTACAAATTACCACCCATGCACATTGCTGGATTGTGAAGAATAAATAGCCCCCTTAAAGTATCAAACACATCATTTAAAATTACTCACATCAATCATTTAAAATCTATTGTCAGACTTCAAACATTTGAATTGGAAAATTTAAGCATTAACATTGTAAAATATTAATAAAATACTCAGTATAAACAATTTCCCACATTATAAAATTTAATTTTAAAGTCCAGAAAACAATAGAATTTTTTTACTAAAGGTTTTAAATATGGCAGAATTTATACTTTTAAAATTGAACTTGAAAATGGAAGAGTCAATAGAACCTGATCTCATTTGTGAATTTGTAATGTTCTTTCAAAAAACAAATTAATTGGGCCCTGAAGGGATGTCTAGTCAGATATAATTTTATACACTTCTAAATCTCCTTCCTCAGTTGCCAACATATTGACAATATTATTATAAATTATGTATTTGTATTCCATATTTTCTATTTTAGTCAATATATAATTCAGTATTTATATTTACAAGACACTAAATATGATCATAATATATTTCTATGTAATTGTTTGATGAGCCTGCTTAGGTTTATATTTGTGTTGGTAGAAAGCTTGTGTTTGAATAATAAAGCAAATGTTAGACTAAATAATGATTGTGTATGATTTTAATTGTAAGGAGTCACTTATAACCATTTGAGGTTGATGAATTTTTCTTATTACATAATTTGTAACTGTTTGGAAGTTTGTTTTGAGAAAGCATCTATCTATGTGTGTGCTGAAACCCCAACACAATTTGCTGACTAAATTTCACACGGACCCTGTATGCGTCCTTCTTCCTCTTCCACACACATAGACTTGACCAAAAGACACCTACACACCGCCATATTTCTTCTGAGCTGCACTTTTGGGGTATTTCTCAAGACTGGCTAAGTCTACCCCAGAGGCAGCTGGAAGTTATTTTTACATGGAACTACTAGGCTAACAATACGAAATTGCACTTGGAAATGACTCTGAAGCACATAAATATAGCCTACTAATTGCAGACTCAATATATTCCCTTAGCTAGATCACAGAAATGCCTGTAGCTTCCCCCAAACCATAGACACTAGAGAAGTAAGTGCAAGTAGAAGGTGGAGTGAAAAGAGATGTGATTTGTCCAAATGGAGTTTTAAAAAAATCTTGTATTTGCCAATATCACAAAAACATGCAACCACAGAAACATGTGGGAGGGCCTTCCTTTGGTTCAGAAGAGGCTCATCTTGAAACTTAAGCATCATTCTCTTCACAGCTAGTTTACTTCCAGGTATATGTATGAATGCAGTCATCAGGGACAATAGACTTTAGAATGACTAATCCTCCCTGAGGGAATAAGAGGAAAACTTTACCAAGGCAATATTTGATCTTGCAGGCAGAGAGGAGGCAGCAGGTAGAGAGAAAACATTGGTCTTAAAAATCAACAGGAAACACTTGTAATGGATGTAGCTTTAAATATCTGGTGTGGATAAACACTCTGAATTTGAATGTTCATCCCAACTCTAGCTGTTTTCTGAAAACTAACTACATTTAGCAAAGAGGAATGTAAATATTCTGAGAATAGACTCTTCATTAGATTATTAATTCCTCTGTGAACTTTTGCCTGAAGAATACTTGCCTTGCTTCATAGTAAGGATGAGACACGAATCTAGGCTAATTTTTTTAAAAAGAAGACACAAGTTATCAATAATGTAGTTTGTAATATAGACCAAAGAAATCAGTGTATCTTTACTTTCCCTCCCAGACTCTCGTTCCTTTACTGTTTGTGTCTATATTTTCCCATGCTCCAACTATTTCCTTCCCTTTTAATACATATTATTTGTTGTGGACTGAATGTGTCCTCCCTGAAATTCATATATTGAAACCTAAACTCCAATGTGACCATATTTGGAAGTGGGACCTTTGGGAGGTAAGTAGGTCATGAGAGAGTCATCATGAATGGAATTAGTGTTCTTGTAAGAAGAAGGCCTCGAGGTATCTCTGGGTCTTTCTACCCTATGAGGACACATTGAGAAGTCAGCAGTCTGCCACCCCAAAGAGGGCTGACACTAGAACCTGACCATGCCAGAACCCTGATCTTATACTTCCAGCTTCTAGAGCTGTGAGAAATACATTTCTGTTGTTCATAAGCCACCCAGTGTGTGGTACTTGTTATAGCAGCCCAAACCGACTAAGATCTCATTAACTAAGAATTCCGCTTCTCCTTCCCAGTCCTGTCCTGATATACCCTCTGAAAAACCTCCTCCAAAAAGGAAACTTCTTTATATCTTCCTGCCATAGTTTTGCCCTGAGATCTGACTCCTTCTTCTATTAAGGGAGGTCATTGTTTTAGCTCCTAAACTTAGGGTAACCATACAGTTTACTGTCCTAACTGGAACACTTCAGAGAGGTAAAGAGTTTCAGAAACAGAAAGAAATGATTTCATTTCAGCAGTCAAAAGCCTTCCTTTAGAGTAAGTGTACTTATAACATATACTTGGGAGGTAGTTTCACCTTACAGAAGGATACCTTAAGTCTCTCACTCACCACTAGATCCGGGGTACAAGAGTTAAAAAAGAGGGGGAGGGGGCTCTCTTTATACCAGCATAACAGGTATAAATTTGAACTGTCTGGGCAAACAAGAACGTATGTCAGCTTACCTCAACCCCAAAAAACATGTGACTAGAGCTGTGTTAAAAACAAAATGTAGTCTCTTAAATTTCCATTGTCACTTCCAAAATATTTTGTTCACTGTTACTTAATTTATCATCCAAAGGACTGCATTGCCAGACTAGAACAGGGTTCGGCAACTGCAGCTATCAGGTCAAATCCAGCCCGCTCCCTGTTTTGGTAAATAAACTTGTATGAGAACACAGCATGTTCTTCATTTATATATTGTTTGGCCGATTTCAGCTACAATAGCACAGTTGAGTACTTGCAGCAGAGACACAGTGGCTTGTAAAGCCTAAGATATTTACTATTTATGGAGAATTTTTGTTGATCCCTCTACTTCCTGAGGACTAGGGATGCTTTGACAATAGGTGTCACTCACCATGAATTTAAACAGTATGCCAGGCACGTAGTAGATGCTCAATATTTGTTTCATGGATAAATATAAAAACAGAAAATAAAGCCACAGGAACTGATAGAATGTGGTATGATACATGAACAGACACATCGCCCGAACAATAGAAAATGCAGAATTTCTGTAATGTTTGTCAGTATTTAGGATATAGAAACATATTTTCTACAAAAGGAAAAATGATAGCTTATAAAATAAATAAAATTGGGAAAAATGAAACTTTTAAAAAATTACATATTTACATTAGACCTTTTGTGTGCAAGAAAAACAGTTTTCTAGTTAGATAGGAACTTCCACTTGACTACAATCTCTCACTGCACTCAGGCTCCCTTCCCTCTGCAGCCAAAGGACTCCACTTCCCCTCCGGACCAGGCGCCTCCCTTTCGGCACTTCAGCTTTCACTCCAGTACTTTTATTTCTCCCTCTAGGACCTCAGGCTTCGCCTCTTCTGACTTTTCCTCAAGAGGCAGTGAGCCTAAGGTTAGGCATGAAGACTCTGGAGTCAGTCCGCCTGCGTTTAGCCCTGCCTCTCTTTCTAGCTAGTTAACTCGGGTGTCTTAAACTTCCTGTACTTTATTTCCCTTCTTTTAAAAACAGGGTTAGTTACCTCATACATGCTCCATAAGTTTGTAAAGTGCTAGCACAACATGTGATAAATAGCAAGTCCTTGATAAAAATTAACTATAAGTAAAATAATATTTAAGGTTCTCCTATCTAAAAATATGAAATGTCCCATGGCCCTATATTTCCCTCTATATGTCTTTCCCTTCACAATCAAGTTTCCCCTCCTCCCCCAGAGATAATTACTGCTAATTTGGGAGTCTATTTTCATTCCATACATTTAAATGGGATAAATCTCTGCATGCTGCTGTGTAACATTTTTACATTTATTAATATTTTATGAACATTTTGAATGCCTGAATATTCTTAAACATTCTACATGATGTATAATATAAAGAACATTTTGATGGCTGCATGTTGTTTTATGTCATGGTTATACCATAATTATTTAATCAAAGCCATATTGTTAAATGTTTAGGGTTGTGGTTATTGTTTTTAAGCAAGATTGATATAATGAACCACCCATGACCAGTTTCAACAATTATTAATTTATAGTCAGTCTTATTTCATGTATACCTTCACCCATTTCCCACTCTACCTTTAAAAGGTAAGAACTTTTTTAAAACATATTTCGTAATCTTTGGCATGTAAAAAATATTCTTTGATCATGAAGTTTCTCTTCTGTCAAAATGAGGCAGCACCAAATTCTCAGATTTGTAAGAGTAAATAAATGGTAACATAGACAAAAGTACCTACCATAGAAACACATAGTAGGCTTTCAAAAAATACTAATTTGCCCTGCCTCTCTATTCCTTGATCACACATCCCATTCATCACGCCCTCTGTCTCTTTTCCTGTATGTTTTCACATCCATTCCTCTTTTCCATCTCTATTACCACTGCCTTAGATTAGTCATTCATTGTTGCTTGTTTGGATTGGCAGTATCTTCAACTAGTCTTCCAATTTCCAGTCTCAACGTTCTCCACTTCACCCTTTACTCTATGACCAGAATGTACTTTTGAAAATTTATGCCTGATTATATCATTCCATTGTGTTTAAATCAATAGTTCCTAATAACCTTCAGAAAAATAAATCCAAACCTGCTTACCATGCAATTTAAGGCATATTATATTCTAGTGTCCGCCTATTTCTCCCATCTCACCTCTTGCCACCGTGCCCGCCCAATCTGTGCACTCCACCTCAGCTTTCCCTATTTTTTTCACAAGCCATATCCCCGAAACGCATTTTTCCAATTCTAACTAAAACTACTTACCTACAAAGCAGTATTCTAACTTTGTAGGGTGGGAGAAACTGTCTCCAGAGTATACTCATCTGTGAGGTGGAGGTTTTTCCAACTATCTATGTCCCCTCCCCACTTGAATATTCTGGATCATTCCCTATAGGATGACACCATCCCACTTAACTGAGAATCATTTTAATAGAAAGCCACTGCCATAGGAAGAGAACATGGTGCATCCTTCAAACGAGCTGGGGCAGAAAATAGTATGAGGATCATTGTTATAAAGATTCAAATAAAACGTCTCAAATCGGGTTCCCTATCTTACCTAGTCACCACCATAGACCCTTGTACATTTCTCCATCATGTAATAAGATGAATGAAATTATCTTTTAAAGCGTAATCTCTCTCATTAGACTGTGAGTTCCTTGAGTGTATTCCAGTTTGAGGCCCCAGTGACTGGTTATATGACAGGTGCTTAAGATCAATTTAGAAAGTGAAAATGTACTCCAATAGACATATTTATTAAAAGTTCAGTCAAAACTCATTGAAAGTCTAATAAATCCTGGTATAATAAATTATAAAAGATATTCTGAATTTTCACTAAATCATAATTTCATTGTAGTGCATAATGCTACAATCAAAATGAAGATCTCCAGGGAATAAAGAGAGCTCCTGCCCAACTTTCTAGACTTTTGCAGATGAAAATCATGACTGCATGAAATAGAGAAAAGGGAAATCTTGCTAAATTCATCACACAAGCAAGTTCTTGGTTCTTGTGAGTGTTGTGTTCTTTGACTGGGCCTCCTTCAGGTCAAGTAAAAAAAAGAGGCTGTGTGCTTGAAAGAAGACCACTCCTCTGTAGTTTGTCGTTGACAGCAGTCAGAGGAGGTGGATGTCCCGTGCTCCAGGTGGGACTGCTGCACTGCCAGAGGGGACCCTCCCTTCTACAAAACCCAAGAGGAATAGATTGCACTGGGAGTAGGACCCTAATCTGCAGAAATCTGTGCTTCCATGGCAGGAGAAAAGTGGGAGTCCAGAACTAGTCATTTTCCTCATAGAAGACCTCCCGCCTTTCTCACTCCTTCTACGCACAGCCTGGCCACCACTGTCTTGGAAATATTAAAACTAAACGCATTAATCCTCTTATACCAGTTGATGTCAATCACCAGAAGAAACGCAATATTCCTAGATTATCTGGGTTGCAGTGCTGCCTGGTGCCTTTTCTGACCCTATATTCTACTCTTCCCATCTCTTCTCACTGTGACCACTGAAATTCATGGTAGGTTATTAACAAATTGTTCCATAGCCTAAATCTCTTCTGTGAACGCTCACTTTGTCACCTTGCTTCAAAGGAAAACTATTTTTTTCCCTGAGGATCTTCTTTATTTATAGTTTTCTGAAATAATGGCTGATTTCCACTCTCTTCTTAACGTGGGCCTACTGAAGTGGTAGGTATCCTCCTTGCTCCTCTTTGCCACGTTGCCATTTTCTCTTCCTCTTCCCTAAAAGCTCCCAGCTTTCAAACTTGTGTCATCAGTTTGTACCCGCCATTCATTATATGTCCTGGCTGCAGTCATGTGACTCCCAAGGTCAGCTCATCTCACCTTATCCTGAAATTAGGATCATTTACTCTTGATCATTGTCAGGCTCTCCAACATTGGATTGCAGTATCTATGTAGATGATCTTTTCATTTCTCTGATTTTTTAATTGCCAGATCATATGCTAGTTCTATTTTTCATTTTTTGAGGAACTTCCATACTGTTCTTAGTGACTATACCTATTTACAATCCCACCAATATGACAAGAGGGGTCCTTTTTCTCCTCGTCCTTACCAATGCTTGTTATTTGTTGACTTTTGGATAATAGCCATTCTGACAGGTGTGAGGTGATATCTCATTGTGGTTTGGATTTGCATTTCTCTAGCGATTAGTAATATTGAGCATCTTTTCATATGAATATTTAATATCTAATCATAAAGTAATATTTTTCCTCATAAAGTTTTCAGTTAGAACTCTGTTTCGACTATTTTTGGTACCAATGGGACAGAAGAATATGTTTATGTAAATGAGTTGTGAGATCTACACAGATTTACAAATAAAATATCACCGTTAGAAAACTTATTATGGCAATAAATTTTACTGCAGCCTACTACTACTGAGTGATAATGTTACTTGCCTTAAAGTTACTTCAAGGATAAAACCGCCTACCTAAGGAACTTAAAACTTCCAACTTTGGTTACAACCCAATGTTAGCTACATGAGTAATTCTAAATTCTAGGGATAGGTTCATGTTAAAAGATCTACAAGCTATTTCCATATAAATAATTGAGTTATTACCTATAAGGAAAGTATAAAAATAAATATATGTTGAAATTCTACTGACAGGGAAAATTTGATACTAATTTTTAAAAGAGATTGCAATAATTGTTTCAATCAAAAAGTCCTTTATTAGGCCTTCAAGTTTTAAATAGTGCTTACAATGTCAAGATAAATTAGTTCCGGGATGTAATGTACAGATTAGGGAAAATAGTCAATAATATAATAACTTTGTACACTGACAGATGGTGACTAGATTTATGATGGTCACTTTAAAAGATATAAAAATGTTTAATTATTATACTGTACATTTGAAACTAATATAATATTGTATGTCAACTATACTTTAATAAAACAAAATTTAAAAATTAATTTTAAAAAAGAGCTTTCTAAAAATATCAATTTTTGCTTCTTCTAGTTTTTAATCTAAATTTTATTTATATATAATATGCATATTATATACATATGATAAGTATAGATCTCAATGAATTTATACCAGTGTAAACAGCCTCCAGCTCAAGAAAGGGAGTATTATAGAGTCCCTCTTTGCTTTATACAGTAAGTGTGGAACTAGATGTAAATATAAATTTGTTTAAATTGATAATTGCCATCAACACACTTCCGAGTTTATTTCCAGTCAGAATTATTTAAAATCATTTTTAGAGTTAGAGCACAGTGATAGTAAGATCTGACAATCTGTGTGATAAACTAGATAAACTATGTGATAGTTTCACATGTAATGTTCATATAAGTGAACAGAACATTCTCAATAAAAAATGAAATCCTTGTATTTAAACGCAGTCTCACATTTTTATTGATTATATCATGTAGATAAACATATATAAATATCTCTTAGATATAAAAATATTCCATTGTTATTAATTAAGCCTTTCCTAAACCAAATTGGTGCACACCACACTTGGTCATAACAAATAAAAGATAATGTCACCTTCTTTCTTCTAATGAGCAGTATTTAAGAAAGTTCAAAACATGAGTATGTTGTGGTCAGGTTTACAGTCTTTTAGGCAATAGATGAGAGACTACTCATATACTATTAATGCCTGGTGGTGATTAAAAAAAGCTTACATGACACTTTTCTGCTACAGAAATAAAAAAGGCAAATTTTATTACTTCCAAAGTTGAATCTCTTTTTATAGCCCTTTGTTCTAAGGTAGTCTTTTGTTTGATGTTTCAAAAGTAATTTCTCTAATTTAATAGCAGTAACTCTTTAGCACCATCTACACAAAAAAGATCTATATTAGAATAAATTCTTTAGTGAGAAGAATAGCACTGTGTTTATTAGGCGAAGTACACAACTGCTAAATAAAACACCAATTTAATATTGCAAAAGTTTGAATCAGCAGATCTTAGTGAACTGCACTAGCAATTGAACCAGCTTTTGGCAATTACTGCCAAATTCTAACTAATAACGGACAAGTTAGAAATAGCTAGGAAGAGGATTTTTATAGACCACTAGGTGCCACTGTTTTGTGAAAAACTCATTAAATTATATAAATGATCTCTAATTTATATTCCTTTCTTTTATTAAAGTCATATATTAAATTGAGATACAGTATTGACATATTGTTGTTCTAAAATTAGTATATTTCTTTGCCTGGGGTTAGTCAAACCCACACCAAAATTAAAGTAATACAATATTTGAAAGAAGTGATAAAGCAATTTACCATTATCAAGATAAATCTTTGGCTGATAAACTGAACCATCATTGATCAATAATCGAAGGATTTATAAGCTGAAACCGTAAGTGAATATATGTAATAAGATGGCTGTGTAAGCATTTCTAAAGTGTGGTTTATTGCTTGCTTCCAAAATACTTTCTTTTCCTACATGATGGTTTACAGATAGTTAGTAATGGGATCACATATAAATTAATGTAAGAAAATGTCTGTAAATCAATGCTCTTTAATCCATCAATTGACATTGACCCCAAATTGGATATAAATGGACACACGTCAAAACTAAGGAGCATGAGGTTATCTTCAGAAGTAACCAACCCATTGATATCCAAATACAGAATACCCTTTTCTTATTTATATGCTAAGTTTTAAGGGCTGACTCTATTTGGTCTCCCAAAAGAGGCTAAATAAAATCTTTACTACAATCTCTTAGTGTTGGGTAGAGTTGGTGCTCTTTTGCTCTGGCATAGAGCACCTATGGAATACCTATGGAAATTTCAATACCTATGGAAATTTGGTGGAAAGTTGTAAATAGATGAGTTTTCACTTTCTGAAATATTTATAAAGTAATCCTTTAAATACCCTAAGGTTTTTCCAAATATAACAAGGTAATATAACAGCAACTAATGTTGACTAATAAACTATAATTTTATTAGACAACTGATGTGTGATAAGTTGTCATCTAATTATTATTTTTTTAATTCAAGAGATTATTGTCATAACACAAGGTACTCTTTTAACTATCTATTGCTATATGACATATTACCCCCAAAATTTAGCAGATTAAAAAATTACAAACATGTATTATCTCAGTTTCTGAATGTCAGGAATCCAGGCATGGCTTAGCTGGATGGTTCTGGAACAGGTTCTCTCACAGCAGTTACTATATAGTTACCACGTCATCCAGGGCTACAGTCATCTCAAGATTTCCAAGTTCATTTACATGTTGTTTGCAAGATGCAGTTCCTCTCTGCCTGTTGGCCGCAGACTTCAGTTTCTCACTATATAGGCCTCTCCATACTAATGCACATCATATGGTAGATTGCTTCTCTGAGAGTGAGTAAAATGAGAGACATTGGACACCCAAGAAAGAAGCCACAGTCTATTTATAACCCAGTCTCAGAAGTGACCTACTATTATTTCTTCTATATTTTAATCATTAGAAGTGTATCATTAAGTCTAGCCCACACCTAAGGGAAGGCGATTGCACAAAGGCGTGAAGATCAAGTATAGATCATGACAGTCACCTTGCAAGCTGCCTGCCTGGCACTAACACCCAAATCTAAAATGTCTGTCAAGTATTTCTTAAAGTAACTAAAAAGTTTTCCAAAACTGATGTTGACTATTAAGCGATTATCTGATTATTAGACAACTAATTTAATTATTTAAATATTCAAAATACTATTGTCATAGCACAAGGATATTAATTTCATGGAGTCTATAAAAAAAGAAGCAGTGAGTTGATTTGGTAATTGTATCTTCATACCTCTCACACGGTTTCCTTGACTAACAGAAGTAAATAGCTGACTTAGGACGTAGTAGTATGATGACATTGTTTTCTAAAATCACTCAGCTCTCTTTACTATCATTTTATATATTACAAATAATGCAATCTTGGCAAAGTATTGATCTATTGCAATCCTGTCTGAATATTTAACTTTTATCTGAATGATATGAAATTTCTTGATGAACACTCTTAAAATATGAGTGTTTAGCAGCTTTATTTCTTAATAAACTGAATGTGAGCTAGATCTGGCTGTATTATCTGTTGTCCCATCATTAATTCTACTATTGGGTTGTTTTCCATCCTTTGGGGGTTACCTAGTTCCCCAAGCTGTGACCTGGATTGAAGGAAATAATATTTACAGAATGGGCCAATTAAAACTTTTACATTTTATTTTATTCATCTCTGCTGATTCATATGAAGTAATTTCCCAAGGTCTTAATAATCTCTGAGTAACCTGATAAAATTATGACTTTGGCATATAATAGGTACACTATAACTGTGGAATGACTAAACATGCAAACCTGATGACCAATTTAACCATACATATCCTTGCTTTCCTTTATTTGAAAGGACCTTTGATATCCTTTAAAAAACATCTCTATGTCTTTTTTTTTATTAGTTTCAGGTGTACAAAGCAACATACTAAATAGACATTTACACCTCTCCCCAAGTGATTACCCCCTCCCACAGTCTACTACCCCTCTGACATCTTATATAGCTGTCACAATACCAATGACTATATTCCCTATACTGTACTTTACATCCCATTTACATCCCATGACTATATATATGCATATATATGTATATGTATATATATATATATATATATATATATATATATATATATACACAAACACACACAGACACAAGTATGGGTGTGCGTGTGTATGTGTGTGTGTGTGTATTTTTTAATTAGAGTTGGCATTCAATACTATTCTACTTCAGCCTCGGGTATATAGCTCAGTGGTCAGGCATCCACATAGTCCATGAAGTGATCCCCCTGATAAGTCCAGTGCCATTCTGACACCCTATATAATCTTTACAACATTATTGATTATATTCCCCATACTGTATTTCACATCCCTGTGACTACTAATTTGTACTGTCTAATCCCTTCACCTTCTCCCCCATCCCACCCCCCTCGCATCTAGCAACCATCAGTTTTTTTCTCTATATCTCTGTGTCTATTTGTTTGTTTGCTCATTGATTTTGTTATTTAGATTCCACATATAAGTGAGATCATACAGTATTTGTCTTTCCCAGTCTGACTTATTTCACTTAGCATAATGTTCTCTTGGTACATCCATGTTGTTGCAAATTTGTTTGATAGTTGCCATAGCTTCAGAGTATATCTGACTATAGATAAACATCTGGTTATGTCAACAGGCCCTCCAGCATACGATATGATTATGGAGGAATGTTTGTGACCTCACAAAACTAGAAAAAGGTATAGACTGGAAGAGATAACATGTGACCCTACTGAATGTTGTAAAAGCTGCCTGGTAGTTATAAATGTCACCGGAACTAAACTGGGTAAGGCTGAGAGAAGTCAGCACTGTCCCTCTTGTCCTTGCCTCCTTTGTCTAAACTAGTTATGGCAAGTTTGCCCCCAAAGGTTCCAAAGGCCAGCAAGGTTCAGACCAGCATTAGGATGTCAGAATCAGACTAGGGAGGTAAAGCACAGTGAAGGAGACAGAATTTTAAAGGACAGGAAAAAAACCAAGACGGGGTAATGTGAATGGAGCTGTGGTAATTAAATACAAGAACACACACACACATAAGGAGGGCTGCCATTCTTTTGGGAAGGAGGCAGAATGTTTGTGTCTTTCCACAGTTTCAAGGACTGACAGATGTCCACGTTCCTACACTGACTGCACTGAAATTACCTCCCCTTCTTAGGAACAACTAGAAAAAAAATGTAGCAGCAGGTAAAGGCCCTGAAAAGCAAAATTATTTTACTTTTACTGGGTCCCAGATGGTAAACTGACACTATCAGCTTTGAACAAAATAAGAAGCCACAAAAGAACATAATAACATTATCTTTTGAAATTAAAACACACACACAATTAGCACTATCAAGGGTGATTCTTGAAAACATACACAGACATCATTTACAGTGCTAATTATGTTCTTTGAGAACCTGTGAATGTGGCCTTATTTGGAAATAGGGTCTTGGCAGATATAATCAATTTAAGATGAGTCATACTGGATTAGGATAGGCCTAATACGGTATATCAGGTGTCCTTATGAGAAGAGGGGAATTTTCTCTCTCTCTCTCTCTCTCTCTCTCTCTCACACACACACACACACACACAGAGGGAAGAAGGGATACGAAGACAGAGCCAGAGATTGGAGTGATAAGTGAAAGAGCCAGGGACCACCAAGGATTGCTAGCAACCACCAGAAACTAGAAAAGATAAGGAAGGATTCTTCTCTAGATCCTTCAGATGGAATGTGACCCTGCTGGCCCCTTTCTTTCAAATTTCTAAACTCCAGACTGTGAGAGAATACATTTCTGTTCTTTTAAGTCACCCAGTTTTTAGTACTTTGATACAGCAGCCCTATTAAATGTATTCAACTATTATAATACATTTTTCCCTATTCAGATGAGTGTAGAATTTAGCAGGAGCAGAAAGACTAAGTTGCTTTTTAAAAAGTTGTCTCACATTAGTACCTGCTAAGCCTTCCTTTTTGAGAAACAGAAAACCCAGACAGTTCAGAATCTAACACCTATTCCGTATAATCATACCATGTTGAAGGACGTCATTTAAGCACCCATGGTAAGTGTGGAGAACCAAACAATTTATCCTATGCGGTAACTGAAGATAAAATTATAGTTTTATATATTTAGTTAATTAGATAATGGATGCTTTTCATACGTAATTTTAGGGTTTGGGCAGTTTGATGCCATTTTCTGTACAATCAGATTGGCATTCACCTTTCTTTCATACCTAAAAATTGGTTCAGCTCGGAATATCATTTTATTTAAATATTTTTGGTTCAAGACTCGACAGAGATAGAAGGAAATGTAGAAACCAGAAGACAAGCCAGGGAAAGGATGTGTTACACAAAGGAGGAGTCAACTCTGTCAGGTACCACAGACCCTGAGTAAAGTACTGGCTGGAAACTGTTTTGTGTGGAGGGAGCTCTTGACATCTTGGGGGCTTTGAGAAGTTCTGGAGCAGAGGCCACACTGCAGTAGGCTCAGGACTGAATTAGAGGTGAGGAAATAGAGTGGAGAGTGCTCTGCTCTATCAATAAGTTTGGTTTTGAAAGAAAGGAAACAGAGGGGCAGTTACAGGATATTATTTCAGAACAAGAGAAAAAGAGTGGTGATATTCAGAAGGGAAGGAGTCTGAAAGGAAAGCAGGCTAGACAGAGGCAGATAGAGATGAGACAGAGATAGGGACGGAGAGTTGGGAGAGGGAGAGGGAAAAAGAGAGGGAGAGAGAAGATAATTAGTCAAGATATTTTCTTGAGCAAGAGGGGGCACTAATATCCAGACAACAATATGTGTTAGCGTTAGCTTTGGACATAAGCACAGCCTCTGAGACTAGAAAGAAAAATACATGTGGTAGAAGCCACTATATTTTTTCAGGGAGTTAAGTGGGTAAGGACAGGAAATTGAGAACTCTTGATTTTTTGTGATGTTAGAAAGCAAAATCAAGTGCTGATTTTAACAAATACAAAATCATGTATTTAGAGAAACTAAACATAGTAAACTAAAGCTATTATTTTACTTCAAAGTCAAAATAGGAACAAATATGACTAAATAAACAAGTGATCTAAGAGGTCTCTTTAAAACAACATGGAGAGAGAATCATTGAGTAACATCAAATGTCCTAAACACATGGCTTCTTAATAGGCCATTAACAGAAATTATGGATTTCACATAACCCATCAGTCTTCTATTTTTAGTTCATTTACAAAACAATACATGACAGGTTCAGACTGTGGTTTCAGATGCTAAGAGACTGGTAGATTCAGCTATTTTATCTCTGAAGGCTCTAAGTATCCTGTTTCGATTAAAAAAGTGCTTCCTCTTAAAGGCATCCATTGAGGATGTGGCTTTGTGAGGCACACTTCTACTTTATTTGCCTAAGTGCTTGCTTTTCAGAGTGTGAGAAAAAGCTGCACGGAAATTTTATTTGACTTCAACTGGTAACACTGCCTTATTTCAGAAAAATAATAAAAAATAAATGGTAAATAAGTGTGTAGCTCCTGTACATAAACTGGAAGTTCCTGACACAAATTTAAAAATCAGTAAAATATAGATAAGTGACTTCATGAAGTATTGTCAGTCTGCTTATTTGGAAAAGAAAGTGCTTTCTTTAGCTAAACGTATAATTTATTCAATCCTCTCAAATGAGCACATTCATAATCGAACATGACACAAATGTTTGCTAGAATGCCAAGAGACACACAAAATAAGATTCATGTTTGAAAAAAAATTTACAGACATATTTATGAAGCACACAAATTCAAGGAAAAAATTTAAAGTATTTTAGCATTGCTGCTAATATTTGCAACTTTTCTCTTTGATTTTATCACTGTGTTTATAAGAGTATTCTAGGCCAAAAGGGGGAGAAATGGCACAGATACAATTCCTGTACTTAGCTCAGGCACATAGCTACTTGTAGCTGGTTCCATTTCCAAGTGAAATCACACGGTACTTGGTATGGGTCAATCTAAATTGGGTGGTAACCATGTCTCTTTCTAGCAGATTAATCAATCCTGCCCTTATGGTGAACTACCTTGTGATGCTTTCCTTCCTGCCCAATGGGTTAATGATAAAAGAGCAAAGCTGCATTAAATGTAGTACCTGGCTTTCTGGTTTTTACCTTTTCTACCAAGGATTTTTATTTCTGAATGGATTTTCGTTTTGTAAATTTTCACACAATGTCAGGTTCAAGAAAACTAAGATAAAAAATAAAGAATTATGGAAATGATCCTAGCCACACTTAAAAGCATTTATTGCACTTATGTAAATGAGACTGTTTTAACTCAAAACTCAGAGAGAAATTGAGGTTTCTGATTACCCTAGAAATAGAGTAACTGCATTTTTTAAATGCCTCCCCCCTTTTTAAGAATATATCTAGGTGTAATTGCTGCTTTTTAAATTAGCTTACAAATATAATTATTTATTCGTTTTGGGTGTACAAAACAATGTAATAGACATTTGCAAAGTGATAATCCCCTCCCCCAATCTACTATCCCTCTGACATTGTATATAGCTGTTATAATTCTATTGACTATTTCCTATGCTGTACTCCACATCCCGTGAATACACACACACACACACACACACGCACACTGGGTGGAAACAAGAGATTTTATTTGCACATATATATATAATTATAGTTGACATTCAATATTATTCAGCTTCAGCTCCAGGTGTACAGCACAGTGATCAGGCATCTACACCACCCATGAAGTGTCTCTTTAATAAAACAAGTGCCCATCTGACACCCTACAAAATCTTTACAACATTATTGATTATATTCCCCAAACTGTCTTTTGTATCCCTGTGGCAATATTGTAACTACTAATTTGTATTTTCTAATCCCCTCATCTTCTCCCTCATCCCCACCCTCCTCCCATCTAGTAACCCTCAGTTTTTTTCTCTGTATCTCTGAGACTGTTTCCGTTTAGTTTGCTCATTTATTCTGTTCTTTAGAGTCCACATATAAGTGAGATCATATGGTATTTGTCTTTCTCCATCTGACTTATTTCCCTTAGTGTAATGTTCTCTAGGTCCATCCATATCATTGTAAATGGTAAGATGTCGTTCTTCTTTATGGCCGAGTAATACTCCATCGCTCCATCGTATAAATGTACCACAGTTTCTTGATTCTGTCATCTATTGATGGGCATTTCAGTTGTTTCCATGTCTTGGCTATTGTGAATAGCACTGCAATAAATATAGGGGTGCCTAATTCTTTTTGAATTAGTGTTTTGGATTTCTCTGGATAGATACCCAAGAGTGGAATTGCTAGGTCATTAGGTAGTTCCATTTTCGATAAATGCCCCCTTTTTATCCTACTACATCAGGGCACTACCAAGGCATTTCATGGTTTACTGAGAAGCAGAAGAAGCAGTATGTGGTGTGAGAGATCTCGTACACTTTGCTCAACATAATTAATTTATAATAAAACATTACATTCATGATATTTTATGTTTTGTACTTTTATATTACATTTATTTTCCTTTAAAAGGAGAACACTTATTTTTTAAACATTTATGTTACAAAATGGAAATTTCCTTTTAAATACATAATAATTAAACCAGGGGGGAAGTAACAAATATTAATAGTAAGATGATAAATAGTTTGTAAGAGTACAAGAGCACACACCTAAGACATTAATAATGCTATTGTTCTAGAATTCTTGACTATTCTCCATGTTCAAAAAAATTTCCACAAGCATGGTAGGCAAACTGAGTTTTGTGTTTGCAGCTAAGAATCCTAGATAAGCTATACATTAATCATTTATACTGATTAACATGGTTGTCCATACCTAAATTTCTGATAATAAGTAGCATGATTAACTTACTGACTTGTAGTAATTTAGGTAAAGGTAAACTTTCAGTGTTTAAAACGAAAAGCTCATTTTGGGCTCTGTCTCCCCAGGCAATTATGGGCCCACTACTTAGGACTTAAGGACATATCAGGATATAGTATCAAGATTATTTATCACAATTTGTACGCTTTTAATCTGTAAGAATTCTCTTCATAAAACATTACAAGTTATCAGAATCTTGGTCTGTCTTCTAGGGCCTTATTATTCAAAGGTGACTAGTCCCTGGATCAGCAATGTATCTACATCTCCAGAAAGCTTGTCAGAAATGGAGACTCGCAGGCTCCACCCCAGACTTGCTGAATCATAATTTTTCATTTAATAAGATCCTCAGGTGATTTGCATGCACCTTAGAGTGTGAGCAGAAATGCTCAAGGGAGTAAAAACCTAGTATGCTAGAAGCTTTAAAGTTCCCAGGTAGTGTGGAAGGAAAATACATTCCAAGGAAATACAGCTCAGTTATATTCAAATTTACTTTTTCATAGCTTGGATTTTCTTTAGACTCAATATATTACAATTGGGCCTCTGAGTGAGTCAGTTTAAACAAATAGTCCAGAATTGGGTGGAAACAAGAGAGTTTATTTGCATAATATGCTAGGTTGGAAAATGTAAAAAAAAAAAAAATAGAAAAAGGAAAAATATCTCGAGTATTAGTGATATGTTTTTCTAGTTAATTCCTTTATCTTTTAAAATCATAATTTCGATAATATTCAATATGTCACTGAGCCAAATGTAAAAATCCTTAAGTATACAAATGATTGAGCACTGTATTCACTTTCTTTGAATGACCTGAAGATTTCCAAATCTAGAGAACCTGTATAAAGTGGAAAACAACATAGGAGTTGGTCGTATTTTGAAACTTCACTAACTGTATGTGCTAGATGGTTTCCTCCTTTTACGTATTGAGTCCTCTACAAACATTTGCTGAATGAATGAATTGATGATGAATCAGAGACAAAGATTAATCTTTCTAGATCGACTGTAACAGAAAAATATATAGGGCAATGTCCAGAAAGAATATACATTCCAAGTGCTTTTGTTTGACTGTTTATAGAACCAGAAAGACAATTTATTTCAAAATCAGAATTACATTATCAAGAAGAAAGGATACTCATGTTTGCTGATCAGCACATTCTCTTCCTGGGGCAAATATGTGTGGGAAGCAATATTATAATCGGAAAGTTATTGTGAGCTATAGACATGAGATGGATGATCATAAGGCTGCTGCCATCAAGACTGAAAAACTGATACATAGCTTTGTACCACAAGAGTATACTAAACCCACAGAACAGATACATGATTTTTCTGGGTTCATGGCAAACCTTCATCTGATCAATACAAGAGACATTTTATTGTTATTTGGCTTTCTGGTTCTTCCTTTTATTTTTTCCTTTCTTTTGGAGAAATGCTTGGAATTGGAAGGAAAAATAGCTTGAGGGAAGGCCAATTCAATTAGGAGTCTATTGCTACAGCGTGTGTGTGCGTGTGTGTGTGTGTGTGTGTGTCCCAGTTTGGCTGGAACAGACCTCCTTTATACCTACTTAGCATTTTTCTAGGATTTTTCATTTTTATCAAAGTGTTAGTATTAATATTTATATTAAAATAATCAGGGATGCATTTGTAAGATCTACTCTTTGTATTTCCAGCTTCTGTCATGATCTGTCAGGAATATGGTTATACAGTAGTAACAAGTTAATAAACGAGAAAGAAAAACACTATTGTCACATTTTAATTTTGTGTGAGACCAAAGCAAATCAATTAAGAACCCAATAACATAATATAGAGAAAGGTAATTTTATAATGCCATTTACCCAGTAAACATAATGTATAATTCAACTAAACAATAAATCCATTGAAATACAGTGTACTAAGAAAATTAAAAATTAATATATGAGTATTTGCGTTCTTTATTGATTTATTACATGGTCATGAAAAAATGACACAGTTTTGTCATGTTGAAACATTCACACACATACATGAACTGAAATCACAGCCCATATAATATCCCAGTTGAAAATATATAGATACAGCATACAAAGCTGGGGTAATTTGGCATTTTAAAGGGTTAAAAAAGACTTAAATTTTAACCTGGCTAATTTTATTCATTTCATATATTTAGTAAGACACTATTATGGTTACTCAAATCTGTTTTTGTGATTTCTATCCTTCAAGTTCTCAAATTATTTTATAGTTTAATTTATCTTATTCATTTATTTGAATACTTTGGAAAGAAATTTTCATGAATGTGCATATGTGTATATTTTGGAAAATCTTTGTGGCAAATACAATGTAGAATCTTTTAATAATATAATGTCTGAATTTATAGAACAGTAAATGGTAGTTCTGACTGCTCATTATATTTGAGGGACTGAAGATAGATATTTAGTCTGGCTAGGTGTCAGTAAACGTAGAAAGTAACTGCTTCTCACGTCACTAAAAGCGGAACAGAAAGTAAATAAACTAAATGGAAACAAAATCAATTAGATTCTAATCACTATTATAAAGCTAATTTTAAAATTTACATGGGGCCTTATTTTCCTGAAATATGTCAGTCATATTGCTTGATGCCCTCATCTTTCATGTCTTGAAAAGTAACTCATTCGTTATGACCTTAAAATACAACAGAAACATCTCCTTATGCTCCTGGTGAGAATGTTCGCACCCCCACCCATCCCGTTAACTGTTGCCCCCGTTGTCCTTTTACTTTATACTTGTCCCCTCTCAGCCAGTCTTTAACACTCAGCTGATGCACACCCAACCTCACTGGTTCACTGAGAAAGTGACTAGAGGAACTCCCTCTCGTTCCTAGCATCAAATCTATTTATTTTCTCTATACTCCTCCTTGTACAAAGGAACTAACTGTCCTATCAAATCTACTCTTATATGCACTGGATTGCATTCCTTCTTGCCTTTTCAAGGACTCCAGTTCCTTCGCCATGTCTCCTCTCTCCTACTTCTTCTATATTTTCATCTCTTCATCACCAGTCTCTTCCTCTCTACAGGAATAATTCTGTCAGCATGCAGATATTCTCTACTACATTATTTCCATTTTTAAATCCCTTGTGTAACCTGTCATCTCCTCTACTTACTGTCTTAGTTTTCTGCTCTTCTCCTTAGCAAACATTCTTTATTTAGTTGCTTTACTTATTCTCTCCAACTTCTTTTCTCCAATTCATCCATCAAACTACACATATTTGGCTTTATTCCCCTGACTCTGTTCTTTTCAAAGAACTGACTGTGTTCTTTTCAAGGTCACAAACTACCTCAGAGTTGCCAATTCCAACAGGACTTTTTCTGTTTAGCCTACTTGGCCTCTTGACAGTATTCAACAAGTTGGCAATGCTTACCTTCTGGAAACCTTCTCTGCTGAATTCACTGACCTAATAGTTTCAGGTTTTTCCTCCTACCTCACTATCTCCTCAAACTCATCTCTAATTTAATTCCTCCTGCTACTTCAGCCCCAAGATGTGTTTGCCTCCTCCTCTTTATTATCCATATCTTCCTGGGTTATCTTTTCTTTCTCCTAACTTGAGATAGCATTCCTGTGCTCGCACATCCCCAAATTGTTTCTTTGTATCAGACGTACTTCCTAGATCTGAAATCTAACTCATGAATTCCACTCTTACATGCGCCGATTTGAGTTGAAATTTTCAAAAAGTAGCTAATGATTCTCTCCACCAACCTATTTCTCTTCCTGTTTTCCCATTTTTTGCAACCACTCTGCCTGTTACTCAAGAAAAAAACAAACAAAAAAAAACAAAACACTAAAAATCATACTTGATTCTTCTCTGTTCTACACTATCATCCCACACATTTAATTATCAAGTCCTATTCGTCTAATTCTAAAATATTTGTTGAATTTATCTACAAGAAGTCAGTTCTAATTCTGAACTGTACCTGCTCTGTTCTAAGTTATCTTCCTGTGCTTCCTAAAATACAGTAAAGAGATCTTATATAATCCCCACTCTCATGAACAGTTCTCCCTTTCTCCAAATTGTGGTAAGAATTATCTTTTAAAATAAATAAGATCACATCACTTCTCTGTTTATTCTCCTCTAATTGTTCCCCACTGTGTCTTTCCATGATCAAAGTCATATCTACCTTTGCAAACACAGGTCCTCCATCTCACCTCTTGCTTACACTGCATGCTTCAGCTGCCTGATCTCCATCCTGCTCCTCCAGTATGCATGTTCCCTTTATCTGCTTGAAATGATCTTCCTCCCTCCCCTACCCTTTACCTGGTTCATTTTCATCTTTCATATTTCAGGTCAAATGTCTACTTTTTTGAAGAATCCTCCCCTCCCCCATACCATTTAAAGTGGCCTCTGCCTGCTACTCTTTATCATCTCACTCTGTTTATTTTACCCTACACTTATCCCCACCCCCTATTTGGTTTCTTGTTCACTATTGTGTTTCCCCGAAAATAAGACCTAGCCAGACAATCAGCTCTAATGTGTCTTTTGGAGCGAAAATTAATATGACCCAATCATGTTATGTTATGTTATGTTATGTTATGTTATGTTATGTTATGTTATGTTATGTTATGTTATGTTATGTTATAAAGACCTGGTCTTATAGCAAAATAAGACTGGCTCTTATATTAATTTTTGCTCCAAAAGACACATTAGAGCTGATAGTCCGGTTAGGTCTTATTTTTGGGAAAACAAGGTATCTATCCATTTGAATGTCCATTGGAATAGAAGCTCCTGGAGGACAGAGACATTGTTTCTCTAAATCAATTTTGTTTTTTTCTTAGGCCTAAGCCAGTATCGGCCCTGTATAGCATTTGATAATAATTAATTGTTGCATAAATGTATGACTAAATGAATAGATGATTTGTAAAGTATATTTGTCATATGAAAAAGGTCAAGGATTATGGAATTGGATGGCATCACAATATAGCCCAACCTAAGTGATCCAATACCGTTAGTTGTCTAGAAAATTCACAACATATAGTTGATCCTCAAACAATGCAGGGGTTAGGTGTGCCCACCTCCCATGCAGTCGAAAATCCACATACAACTTTTGACTCCCCCAAAACACTACTAATAGCCTGCTGTTGACCAGTAATAATACAGTTGATTAATGCATATTTTGTATGTTATATGTATTATATACTGTATTCTTGCAATAAAGTAAGCTAGAGAAAAGAAAGTGTTAAGAAAATCATAAAGAAGAGAAAACACATTCATAGCATTTACTGAAAAAAATCAGCGTTTTAGTGAACCCATGCAGTTCAAATCCATGTTGTTCACAAGTCAACTGTATAAATAGTCCAAGAAGACATAGAGCAACAGCAGAGCTGAGAGAATAAAAATAAAACAAATGTATTAAGTTTAGAGGGACATTTTCCCCTTTTTAAAAAAGTTATAAAGGAATGTATATATAACTAAAGAAATCTTAGCAAATATATCTAAGAAAAAATAATCTAGGGTTACCTGCTATCCTAACAACTGAATAAAACCTCAATATTTTATCACATAGTTTCCAGACTTTTTCTCATGGAGATCTACATATGGTTATTGAGCACTTGTAGCTCATACAAATGAGGAACTGAAGCTTTAGTTTTCTTAATTACGTATTTATTTTTAATAAAATTAAAATTAAAACTGAAGTAGCATAAAGCATTTTTTTCAAACACCACTTTATTATTTGGTATGACCACATTTTGGTTTATTGAAAATATAATGTCTGAATTGAAATGTACTGTAAGATATAATATAAAAAATGCAAAAGGTCTTAGTAATAACATTTATGGATTACATGTTGAAATGATAATATTTTAGATGTCATGGACTAAATAAATTTAATCTATTTTTATGTTTTCTAAAGTGGCTATCAGAAAATTTAAATTACATAAGTGGCTTACATTATATTTCTATTGAATATCATTTCTATACCTATACATTTATATACATACACACATATATAGGTTTCTTATAAATCATAATCTTTTATAAACTACTTCCTTAGTGATACTGTACAAACATCCTTTGAAGTCAATAAATATACATCTATATTTAGCCTTTTTGCATGATTGTTCAGTACTTCACTGTGAGGAATATTAGATACATTCTTTATTCCTGAACATTTAGATGGTTTCAAAATTTTCCTTTTCTATGCAATGCTAGGGCAAACACATTAAGGGTTATTTTTATTTGTAAGGGATGGTTATAAAGGCCAACTATCTTCTCTGTTAAATTTTAAAAGAATTACAGAAAGCCTAAGGAAATTTTTAGAAAATCTTTAAAGTAATAAGAATAATGGAAAGCAAAAGCAATAGTAGGTTATTGTGTGTAAAGGTAAAAGAACAGGATAGAGAATCAGTCACAAAGAGTTCCAAAGAGGAGCACAAGAAGTGGCAAGAATAGTTTTCAGTGACAATGGAGCAGTGACAAACAGAAGACAGAAGTGGCTAAAATCAGGGACATCAGGGCTATCTAAAGACATTTGATCCAAATGAGCTCACCCAACTCCTATACATGTGGTAGTAGTAGAAGTATGTTCCTAGGATAATAAACAAAAGATCTGATATGCTTCACACCTTCTGTTTACTAAGACAGAAAGTTAATAACATGTTATAAAGATTTCTATCAACAATTAAATTTTATAAAAACCTTATGATCAAGTCGGTTCTAATATTCTGGGAAAATATATGATGATTTCACCTCTTTGAGAACACTTATAATTTGGGATAAATGAAATACTGCTATTTAAAAGATAATAAAACACAAGCTTGTGGCTATAAGGGGCTGAAAGCTCTGGCTTGTATCTGTCATTTTTGCCTACCTGAGACGATGCCCTGAGTATAGTAAAATCTCAGAAGACAAAGAGCCTACCTGGACAAGTAACTCAGACCAGCCCTCTTGAGAAAGTGTGTGTTATCTCTGTTCTGATGTTTACCCATATAGGCCAGCCTCAGGAATGTGGACTGGAATTGTTTAGACCAGTTCAGTGCTCCAACTTGTTAGACTCACTGCAGGTGTCCAGAATCGAAAACAATGTTGTCTCCAGAGAGTTTACAATATACTCCACATTAGGGGAAATAACCAGGGTAGGATTATCTTGCTTTTTCAAGTGTTTCGTAAACACTACATGCTCTGTTTCAGTACTGTGTGAATTACATATTCCAGTGTTCTCCTGCCACTAATAGGTTCCTAGACAGCAAAACATTCAAGTTTAATGTAGAAAAATTATGGGTACAGAAAACGAAATATTTTATGTCAGTATATGGAAATAAAATATAAATACCATAGTTAGTATTGCTAGAAAGTCTTTTAAATTTTGAACCAGTTATGCTACCAATCATACAAATAAAATCGTATTACTTTCTTAGTTAAAAGCAGTGTAGTTGAGTCATTTTCATTTGTCTGTTCACTTCATCAGCAAGGGTCTTGCTGCCTATGTCCTACATTAAAATTTTCCTACAATTGTAAACAAGTTAAGTGGATCAGTGGATCTAAGCATTGTTAAATTTCTAACAGTTATACCTTGTATATACATATATTGGAAAGGCAGTTAGAAACCACTCCTCTCTACCTCATTTCTATACTGTCATAGAAGGAGCACCTAGAAGCTCTGTCCTCTCATTCTGGTTCTGCCACTTACTTAATACTTTATCAAGGCAATGTCAGTTAATCCCTCCGAAAGTCAATTTCCTCATACATAATATGGGGACAATAAATCTTTTACTACCTACGTCACAGGGTTATCATGAGACTCAAAAAAGCTAAAACATATAAATACATTTTGAATGCCAAAAGATATTTCTGGAAGCTTAGAAAAATTTTAACAGTGATAACAATAACAAGTCTCATTTTGTGAATATTTACTTTCTTAGGAATCTTATGATTGCAAGCAATAGAAATCAACTTAAAGTAGCTAAAGCAGAGTGGTGCGGGGAGTAGAGAAAGGATTGCGTTCTAAGGATATTAAAACATCCCCTGGTATCTGAAACCAGAAGGACAACAAGGTCTCTGGAAAGGATTAGAACCAGGTACTTCCCTCTCTTCTCTTCTATTTGTTCTCTGACCAAAGCATTTTTTTTTTTTTAATATCTAAAGATAGATTTCTTCTGCTTCTCCTTGACTGTAACTGTGACTACCCGTAAATCCAGAGCATATGTTTTATAGATCCAGACACCTAAAGACACAAATATCTCTTTCATTTCCAACACCAATTCACAGGGAAATGTGCCTACACATTCACAGGGAATAGTCCTGTACTGTGAAGAACGATCAAGGACAAGATAAACAAACTGGCTGTTTGGTGAATATTGCTATTCTCAAAAGGTAGGAAAAAGAGACCCTTTTTCCCTCCCAAGAAAAGCAGTTATTGAATATAAAATCCCTTAAGTATCCGCTAGTCTATTTAACTTTCCAAAGCACTTTCACATGTGCATGAAAAAAGTATTATCTTAACAGATTAGAAACAGAATTTCTCTGAGGGATGGAGCTGCTTTTGTTGAGGAGGAAAAACACCTTGGCAAGCTATTTGAAAGAGAAGTGAGAGCTTGAGGGTGTGGGTGCCAGCTGAATCCCAAAAACAAAAGCGTGTTTAAGGGTACTCTGCTTCAGAAAATGAAAGGCATTGGATTTTGTCCCTAAGTAGATTGGAGAGGAAAAAGAAAAGAGGAGACTGGGAGGCAAAGAAACCAAGAAATGCTGTGCATCAAAGCTGCATGGAGTAAAGAATTTTTAAAAATCTCCCCATGGTAAGATCCTCCCAGCCCCCTCTGCACCCCCCAAAAAAAAATTTAAAGAAGAAAAATAACCAATACATGATTTTTAGTTGTTTCTGTATCATTTAGGTTATATGTCCACTCTGTGGACATTATGTAAGTGAGGTAAGAGTGTGTGTATATGTAAATTGAGTATGTCTGGACTGAATCAGCACAGAACAAAGGATGTATATGTGAAAGCAAAAGCAGAGGCAGAGCATGCACTAACTAGCCAGGATCTCTAGGGCAGGGAGGCCACAGCTGACTCAGAGTTATAAATGCATTATTTCCTATAATCTGCCCAACAACCTGTCAAGTAATTAAAACAGATATCATTACCATTTGACAAATGAGGAAACTGAAGACAATCATTTACCCAATGTCTTACAGCAAATTAGCCTCAGAGCAGAACTAAAGCCTGTATATCTCCTCATTCCTGAGCTCATGTTACTGTATTATGTTTACTTTATTTCCTTCAACTGTTATGACAACCACAGAACAGTGGTAGCATACCTTAGTGGCAAGAATCAAGAAGACGTTTCTTTTAATGAAATGCTTTTAATGAAACCACTAAGATTACCTTTTGTTCATTTATCCATTCATTTAATATATATATATATATATATATATATATATATATATATATATATATATATGCTGAACTCCTGCTCTATGACCAGCCGTGTGACAGGTGATAGCTCTTTGTTTATGAGTAAGAATAGTTTTGACCACAGTGAATCTTAAAACAGTGAGAGAGGGGCGGCCGGTTGGCTCAGTTGGTTAGAGCACAATGCTCATAACGCCCAGGTTGCCGGTTCGATTCCCACATGGGCCAGTGAGCTGTGCCCTCCACAACTAGATTGAAAATGACGACTTGACTTGGAGCTGAGCTGCGCCCTCCACAATTAGATGGAAAAAAAAAAAATCACAACTTGATTTGGAGCTTATGGGTCCTGGAAAAACACACTGTTCCCTAATATTCACCAATAAAAATTAAAAACACACAAACAAAACAACAAAAAAACCTGTGAGAGAAAAAAACTAAAGTGTAGTGGAGAACCATGCAATTCACAAGTGTTCTTGATTTCTTTTTTTGTACTCTGAAATTGCAGTGTCACACAAAGTCTGATCTGGTGTAAGCAGCAGAAATGAATAGTTAAGAATCCAAAATGAACCCTATCAACCCCATACACTGCTGGTGGGAATGTAATGGTGCAGCCGCTTTGAAGATAACTTGGCAGTTACACAGCAAGTTACCATGTGACCCATCAGTTCTACTCTCAGGTATGTGCCCAAGATAAATGAAAACAGGTTTTCAGACAAATACTTGTACACAAATGTTCATATCAGCTCTATTTACAATAGTACCAAATGGGAAACAATCCAAATGTCCACCACCCAATGAATCGAAAAACAAATGTGGCATATCCGTACAAGGGAATAATATTATTCAACAATAAAAAGAAATGAAGTACTGATACAGGCTGCAATATGCATGAAGCTTAAAAACAATGCTGAATGAAAGAAGCCAGACACAAAAGGCCACATACAGTATGATTCTATTGATATAAAATGCCTAGAATAGGTTTAAGTCCATAAAGGCAGAAAGTAGATTAGTGGTTGCCAAAGGCTGGCGTGAATGGGGAGCCGGGAATGACTGCTAAAGGATTGGCGTTTCTTTGTGGAGTGATAAAAATGTCCTGGGATTAGTGGTAGTGGTTGTACAATCTTACAACTATATTAAAAATCACTGAATTGTACACTTTAAAATGTTGAATTTTATACATGAATTATATCCCAATAAAAAGAAAAATAACAGCCACATCACATTTCTACTTGTCTATAAATTCAGGACAATAAAATCACTATCAAAATGAACACTAAGCACACTGCATTCACAGTACTTCTATGGCTACATTTTCCTTTTCAGTGTTTTCCTATGCTATCCAAAATGTCCTCTAATCAGCTACTTGATGTTAAAAAGGAGTCTCAATAATCTTATGGAAGATGAACTGTTCAACTACTGTTCTCAGAATGAACTTTTTGTTGTTGAAAAAGCAATTGTTAGTGGTTCAGTTTAGTAAGATCAGACTTGCCTGTGGAAACAGTGTACCCTGGGCAGGTCATGAGCCCACTGACCCACCCTAGTGCATCAAATGGAAGAAAGAATCTCTGCAGAGTCCCTGCCGACATCTGCCTACCCTGTGGAGATTAGAAGCAGGATATGTAAGGAGAGCGTGGACTCTGGGAGCCTGCCGAGAAATGGAAATCAGTATATTGGAACCCATTCCATGTCTAGGCCTCTGGACTACTCAAATTATTTAATTTATCTTCCTGGATGTTAGGGGGAGAGTAACAGTGAGCTGAGAATAATGGGCCAGGCAAAGGAAATGTGACCAAAGATTTTCTGCTGATGCATGTATTTTACCCCCTCACTTCTCTCACAGGAGATGTAGGATCTGGTCTTCATCATTTGACTGATTGACTCTCCATTTTGCATGCTTCTGTGGTTGGGTATATGGAAAATCCAGATCATTTCACGTCTTAAATCTCCTCATATGTGATTTCCCCCCATTTGATAACCTTGAACTCTTATGAAGAGTTCTTAAGACCTTAATATAAAACATATTCTGCCCCTTTTAGCACCTCCTCTATACATAGCCTGACAAGGTCTTGATAGTTAACAGATGCTTGCTAAACTCATTACTACCATTATTTGGAACAATATTGCTAACAGCTGTAATTAACGCAGGAAAGTACTCAGTGTTTCCCTGAATCCCTTTGGCCTGGCTTCTACCCCCTATCCTGGATCAGTCCTTCTGTTGTAGTTCCTGCTGAGATGAACAAGAGACACATGTCAGTTTCACAGCTTACACAGAAAGCTACAGTGAGAGAAAAACATGCTTCAAGCTTGGGCCAAGGTTTGCATAATCCTTTGTTAGGATTTTTGAAATTTTGGTAGTCAAACAAATATGGGAGAGGAAGAAAAAAGGTATGCCTTACTTCTTCAGTTTATTCACAAAAAGAAAAGTAGGAAGATTGAGAACCATGAAAAGACAAGGCAGAAGTCACAAAAATATGAGCACACGATATGCCAGGAACTGTGTGATGCGTAATGTTATTTAATCATTGCAACATGTTTGATGATATATCCAGTTTTGGAGAAGAAACTGAGGTTTACAAACTCCAATTTAGAATAAAATGAGCATAAATTCTGACTATCACAGAAGGGTCTGCACAGCTCTGTAGGATGTGGCCCCCGCCCGCCTTGCAGCCCTCACCTCTCTTATCAGTTACCACTCTCATCTTCACTATCACACTTCAGTCAAACTGACCTTTGGGTTCCTTGATAGACTCATAGGAATTCAGAATTATTAGGACCTTGTGGACAGTCTAATTGAACACACTCAGCTTTATAGATAGGGTTACTGCAATTTATAGATGTTAAGTTGCTTTCAAAGACAGTGACAGGTGGGTGAAAACAGAGCTTTGAATGGGTCTAAGGTTATCTGACTACCTGCCTAGAGCTTCTTCCACCATACTGCTATTGCCAGTTCTCGTTTTCTTTATACTTGTCTGTGGGGATATTTTTTGATGTATTTGAAATCATATATTACCCTTTTTTTCTTAAACCTCTACCTCCTTTACTTACATTCTGTTATATTCCTCAATGCCCCCTGGCTCCATCAATGACTTCAAGACTTACCTGCATCAGCGGGAAATTAAGCCTCCTAAAAATGTTCTCCAAATATTTCCGAGAGCCCCCCAAGATGGCATCGAAGTCACATGTGCTCACAAACCAGTCTGTTGGTTGAAGCCACTGCCTCATATCCTCCATGTTTTTCTTCTTCTTTTCCAGTTACCTTTTGTCCTGGGCACTATGAAGCTACTTGAGGAAGACTGAGTATTGCCAAAGGTGCATTGCCCTTCAGGAGAATGCGGGTGGCCATATCCAAAGCTCTGTCTCTAGATGATTTCAATCAGTCAGTGCTCTGGTGTCCGGGTTGGGGGTTGGTGGTAGTTTAATGCTGAGACCATGACCTCTACCTTATCTCAGTCCCACAATGTTGTAACCTGCACACTCAAAGAGTGCTGCTTGCCTTATAATATCTCTCAGTAATAATTCAGTGGGCTTTTTTTTTAACCTTCACCCACAATCTCACAAAATGGTTTTGGTTTGGGGCCCTTATAGCTATAACTATAGAAGGGTAAAGATGCCATGCTAGCCTCTCTATTCTTCTAATTATTCCTGTCCTCTCTCCAAACCAAACTCTCTCCTGATTTAGAAAACAGAAACCTCAATGTAGGTAACAGACAGGTGTCCACATGCCACATCTGCTCCCAACTGAGCCAGCTGAAAATACACACTTCCCTTCTGATAATCTCTCTCGCTCTCTTTCTCTCTGACATGTTGTCCTCACTCTGTCTTCTTCTATTGTTCCTCCTTTCCCTGCACTAATCCATCAACACACCAAGCCAACACATCTCAGGTACACACTTCTTTCTGGCTTTTACTTGTAGGGATAAAATTGAAGGCCAGAAGAAGTTTCTGAATTTTTATCTCAGGTCTGGTCTGAGACTAATTCCATGAACTTCTGAATAATATATAATAGAATCTCAAGGTTGGAAGGGATCCTGAAAGTTCACCTATCTCTAGATCATTCCCAATATGTGATCATCCAGTCCAGATTTTTACATCTTAGTCAAGAATGACTATGTTTCTGAAGTTCCCTATTCTCTTTGGGGCGGGGTTGGGGGTGGGGAGGGTGGGGTGGATTATACACTGTTTTTCCTCACATCAAGGAAAAATTTGTTGGCTATAGCTATCTTCCAACACTTCTAAATCTACCACCTTGAATCCAGACAGAAAATGTCTAATCCCTCTGATTTAGGATGTCTCTTCAGTCATTTGGAAATATCTGTCATGTCACTTTGTAGCTTCTAATTCCTATATTAAATATCCCCAGTTTCTTCAATTATTTCTCATGACTCAGTTTGGAGTTACTTTAAGTACTGGATGCTCTGAGCTGAATGTGTCCCAGTTTGTGATTTAACATATGTCCCTAACTCTCTAGCATATGACGCTCAGTATTATTCAGCAATAAAAAAGAACTGAAGTATTGATACAAGCTACAATATGGATGAACCTTGAAAACATTATGCCAAGTGAAAGAAGCCAGTCACAAAAGATCACATACTATGTTTCCTTTTATATAAAATTTCCAAAATGGAAATCTAAACAGACACAAAGTAGATTAGTGGTTGCCTAGGACTTGGGGGGTGGTGGATGTCCTGGAGAGATTGGGGGATAATGACTGTGGCGTATGGGGCTTCTTTTTGGGGTGATGAAGTGTTCTAGAATTGATTGTCATGATGGTTGCACAGCTCTGTAAATATACCAAAGCCACTGAATTGTATACTTTAAATGAATAAATTATACAGTATATGAATTATATTTCAATATAGTTGTTTAAAACATGACGTGCAGAAGAGAATCAAACAGTAATCTGAAGTAGGTTGCTTTAACCTCTGTATTTCAGTTTCACTCTCTGGAAAACAGATGAGTTATAAATATCTGCTCCACCTCTTTGACAAGGTTGTTAAATCACATTTTGCAAACATCATAATTATGTAAATTATTAATTTGAATGACTCTTACACCTCATATCTGGGTTACTAACATAATCCACTTGCTGGTAACTCATTTGTTTTGTTGGGTAAGAGATTCTTTTTTAAACACCTATTACCCAACTCAGGAGAATGAAAGGAACATTTTCTTCCCATTTTATAAAGTCCAACTCTTCACCTTAATATTTAAAGCTACCTTCCAACTTTGTCCTAGGCTTCCTACCATTCTTCACAGCTAAGCTTCATTTCAATTATAAAACAATTGCTTTCTCCAACATGCACTTTGCATATTAACCCTTTTAGCTGTTTTTTCCTCGCGAACGAAAAGTACCGTTACGGACTAAATGTTTGTGTTCCCTTGCCAAGCTCATGTGTCAAAGCCCTAACCCCAATATGATGGTATTTGGAAGTGGGGCCTTTGGGTGGTAATTAGGTTTGGGTGAGGTTATGAAGGTGAGCCCCTCTCCCCATAATGAGATTAGTGTCCTTATAATAAGAGGAAGACATACTAGAGCTCTTTCTTTCTACATGTGAAGGCACAGCAAGAAGGTAGTCAGTCATCTGCAAGCCAGAAAGAGCATCCTCACCGGAAAACTGAATGGGCTAGTACTTTGATCTTGGTCTTCCCAGCCTCCAGAATGGTGAGAACTAAATTCCTATTGTTTAAGCGACACAGTCTATGGTATTTTGTTATGGCATTGTGAGCTGACGTACACATACCCCTTGGAAACTCCCCACCAATCCCCAGTCATGGCTTCCTTCAAAAGTTTTTTTAAAAACTTTCTTCTCTTGGAATTTCTCCCCATACTGTTCACTGCATACACTGCATCTTCTCATCTAAAGCTACTTTTCAGTTCTTATTCACCCATGTATTATATTTTAACTCCTCACCTACTTGACAAGTTTCTCAAAGGAGAGGGGTAATGTGTATAATTCTGTTACACCTTCTTTTCTCCAAAGTACAAGTTTTGTAGTCATTTACCAATAAGTACTCGGTCATGATTACTTCCTCTTTTCCCACAATTGTTGGTCCCACACTCTCCACGCCTTGAAGCTTATAGGAAAGACTCACAATAACAGATAATCCAATATGGCTGATACACAAGGACTATGTTGTAAATTCACTCAAGTTTAAGTCCAGAGTTTCTGATGAACGCCAACATTTAGATGGCCAAGCAATAAAAAGAGGGTAGAAGGTGATTAAGTACAATTTTAGGCTTGCTCCTTTTGTTGTTACATTACAGAAGGTCATAGGAAAAGTTGAGGCAGTTCTTGCAGTTGCATCTCTAGAGCCCAGCAGGTTTGACTTTTGTAGAACAGGAAAGGACATGTCCAATGAAGAGGAAACTGGCAATTTCTGCAAGCCACAGGCCTGGCTTATGTGACTCACTCTAAAGCTATACTTGCTGTAGCATCAGCTCAGCCTTACCTTCGTGGAAACAGTTTTTACTAATTGTTTTTAGAAAACAAGAGTTCCAGATGGGAACCAAAGAGCAAGTTTCTAATTTTTAACACATCAAAGAAAATGTTTTTCTTTACTACCAGCCCCATCTTATTATCAACCAACATTCTCTGCTATGACGGTAATGGAAAGGTGTAGTGCAACTGACAGGAACCAGACCTTAAACCTACAGCTTATTCATTTGCTGTTGGGTGAAATGCATCTGCAACCTCAGAAGCTTCTCCCCAAACCAGTTAGAGCTAAAAGGGTGGAGCAATAGCGTGGATCAACGCCGTATCATTTTATGGGCGAGGAAGCTAAGGCCTACAAAAAGAAATGACATCCCCAGTGGCTTATGATTTATTAACATATTCATAAGTATTGGTTCAAAACTTGGCTTGGAAATTTACAGGACACCCTAGAAGTGGGTGGTTATGGTGTAGGGCAGATTTATTTGCGTAGGTGTTTTATTCCCCTTGTCATTTTAAAATATACTCTTTGATACTTTGCCTCACATTTTCTCAGGTTATGAGGAAATCCTTCAAAATGTTCTCTGCCTGTGCAATGTGAGGATGGAAGGAGGGAATGATGGAAGGGGAGGGATAACAGAACGAAGGAAAGACAAACTGAAGGAAGTGACCTCCTATCCTCTCTCCACTCTCCTGATTCCCAGTGTTAACCATCTCTGCTTTCTGTTTCCGCCACGGCTCCATTCCCTTCCCAGCTCCCTCTATTTCCCACAGTCCTGAAGGCCAGCCGACAGAGGTTTACATTTCGAGAACCTTTGCGTGGCTGCCGGAGCTGGGCATGCTCAAACGCCCAAGACGAGCTTTTTTTCGGCTACCAAACTTTGGCAGCTCTCCCACCCATAAACCCGAAGAGGCAAGCGGGTCCGCACAGATCCCGGGGCGTGAGTAAACGGGCAGAAATTATCCCACTCCCGCGGAGGGAGCGAGGTAGGGGAGCTCGTGGACAGTTTGAGGTTCCGCGGGCTCTGCCACGGGGCGCGCGCGGCGGTGACCACCGAGCGACGCGGCGCGGGAGTCAGCGGACCCGCGGGAGCGCGCGCGCCCGTCGGAGGGGGCGCTGTCCGAGGGCACGTGCGTGCGCGGGAGCGCGCTCTGGGAGTGGTCCCGCGGTGGCGGGAGGGGCGGGCAGAGGCGGGGCCGCGGCGGCGCGAGGACGCCGAGCTCTGCCGGGCTTCTCCAGGCTGCAGCGCGACTACGGGTGAGAGGGTGGCAGCCGCTGTGCCCAGAGCCTCAAAACCGGGACTTCGGGGGCGCTGAGGGACGCCAGCAGCGGAACCCGGCCGTGGGGAAGAGCCGCGCGGCGCTGTTTGCTCCTTCGCTTTCCTCGCTCGGTTTAGGAAGTGGGTGGGAGTGTTGTGGCCGGCGTCGGGAGAGAAAGCTTTCACCTGTGTTTCGAGACAGCGCGCCGGACTTGAAGGGAGCGGCGGCAGGCTCTCGCTCCTGGCACCATGGGCTGCACGCTGAGCGCCGAGGACAAGGCGGCGGTGGAGCGGAGTAAGATGATTGACCGGAACCTCCGCGAGGATGGCGAGAAGGCGGCGCGCGAGGTCAAGCTGCTGCTGCTCGGTGAGGGCGGCGGGGCGCCCCGCGGCCCCGGGGGTCGGGCGGGCGGGCTGGGCGCGGCGCGCGGCGGGGGACGCTGCGGGCCCCTCGGCGCTCGGAACCCGGGAGGGGACGTGTCACAGCGGCCGAGGGCGCGTCTCCGAGCGCCCAGGATGGTTCCCCAGCGGGAGCTTGTCTGGGAGGTGCGGAGCGGGGGCGGCTGCCTCTCTCCCGCCTCCTGGCCGGTGAGAACTCGCCGGCCGTGGCGCGGGAGCTTCCCGCGCGTGCCTTGGTGTGGACCCCGCGGGGAGCCGAGGAGCGGAGCTTGAGGAGCCCCTTTTTCATTGAAGTTAGCTTAGCTTTATAAAGATAAAGGGGCCTTCGTGACGAGAAAATAAAAGCACCTCCCACCCCGAAACCCTTCGCACATGGTGTCGTGTCGCGGTTGGCGTTTTCCCACGTCAAGAGTGCCACATTTTGTGAAATCAGTGCACCTTTTGTGGGGCCTCTGTGGGATTGAAATGTCTTTCCTGTTAACTTCCTGTGGCGACTCAGTGTTGATGGAACACTGGTAACATTTACCTGATGACATTTGCGTGAAGAGGTAGGTAGGCTACTACGCTGCATGCTTGATTCTTGTTACTGTGGGGACCGGGAAACCATCAAAGTTGGGTAACGTTTGCTCTAGTAAGAGAACTCGAGCGGTCAAAACCGATGTGAAGGTACGAAAGGGTTGCGCCGGACAACGGGGTTCTCTCTCCGCTGCCATGGTTTCTGATGAAGGAGATTTTCTGGGTACGACGCCAAGGCTTTTTATTTGTTCTTAGTATTGTGCTCTTGGTGAAACGCTGTGTGGAGGTCTTTTCCGGTTGTTTCAAGGGAGATAACAGAAAGAGAAAGCCAGGGTGTTGACTGAGGGGTACATTAGGAAAATATTGACAGCGAAAGATTTGTAGATGTCTGAGTTAGGTTTTCCTTTTGTTTGCTTGTCCCCCGCCCCCCCCCCCGTATCCCCCCCCCCCCCGCACACGCTGTAGGTATTTAGGTAGATGAAAGGTTTCTCAGAATCTTCATTTGCACTCCGAGCTATTGCTTTTATTTTTGTAACAGTTATAATAAAAAAGAAATACGGCACAAATCTGTTTTCAGTAAGCTTCTGTTTCATTGGTTTAATGACTGCAGGAAATATGGTGTTTTTTTTTCTCTCTCTATTACTTGTAGGCTTAGAAGCAGCAAACTTGGCATGACTAAAAGTAATAATGCTCTGAGTCATTTGCAAGCAAACTGTGAAATAACTTTGCATTTTAAAGACCTGGGTGGCTTTCTTCATCCTCACTCCCAACGTAAATCTTTCTTAATGCCGTTTACTAAGTTTATATATTCATGAGAAATACTTTATTTTGCCAAGGTCAGTGTATGTTTTAGTACATTGAGCGCAGAAGAGAAACACCTTGGTATGGAAACATGTAGGTTCTCCTTTTATGAATTGAATGTGCTGTGCTTGACAGAAATGAAACAAAAGGAGGATTAAAAAGTTCTTGCATTTCTGCATTCCTGATAATATCATTTCAGTGTGTTGTAGTTTGAACCAGCCATCTACCATGTTTAAAGCAATTGAAAAATAAGTCCTCTGGTGGTGGTCTGTGCTTTAATTCCATGTATGTCAGAGAGAGATGACTAGGATACAGGTCCAAGGAGTAGGCTTTTCCTCATATTCAGAAGAGATCACTGTTTCTCAGCCTTAGCACTATTAGCATGTTGGGCAGGATAATTCTTTGATGCGCACGTTGTCTTGTGCGTTGTTGGTTGTTCAGCAGTATATTTGGCCTCTACCTGGTTAGATGCCAGTAGCAGCCCCCTTTAACCTGTAACTCTCGGAAATTTCTCCAGATAGTCCCCCAAAAGCCACCTGGGAGCAAAAATTAACCTCAGGCCTAGAACCACTGTTCTAGATTAACAATTAAATAAAGTTGAATGTGTAATGTAGAACCAAAAGTTGCATCTCTACAGCTAACAATAGCGAGAGTTGTGAGAGGTGTAGCAGAGCAGGGATTTTCAGAAGAAATAACGGATTTTTTGATTCTCCATACCAGTGACATTAGAAATATTTCAGAATGGTTTTTAAAATCTGTAGGTAAGAGAATTCCTTCAGCTGTCTTTTCTACCTTTAGTCTTTTTGTTTTTTCCTACATCTCTTTTCTACAGAAATTTTGTCTTGTTGGCCCAGCACTCTTCTTCCTCCCCTCTTTATCTGTCTTACTCTACCCTTTTGCCCAGTTCCAACACCCTAGTTCCTATAAACAGAATGCTGGCTTACTTATTTCATAAATCTTAATCCTTGGAATGTTTGAAAACATTTATTTTTTGACTTTAGCAGTGAAGTGTTGACCTTTGGTTCTTTTTTTTTTGGATGTTTAAGCAGCTCAATAAAATCATTCCCTACAAAACACAGCAATTGAATCAACTAGAAATATAAAATGGTCTCTAGGTAACGCACAACCAATGTCAATTCCATTTACATTAGGTCTTCTTCCTCTTCATTGTTTTTCTCATCAGATGATTTTTTTTAAAAAATTTATTTAAGGCACAGTGCCTCCAAAGTGCATATAAGACAGTGGATTAAGTAATTCATCATATTACATTTTTTCTTAAGACCTATTATGTTTTTAGACATCTGAGTTCAGAGATTCAGGTACAAGATGCACATTATTAGTAAAAAGATTTTGGTACACGGTGTCTATGATAACTTTTTTTTTTTTTTTTCAGTCTGAGGTATTTTCCTATCCAGTGAATTAGGCCTTTAAAAAGAAAGGACCTAATGTAATCATTGACCTAAAGGAAATTAGGTCAGGGTTTGGGTGTTTCAGGGCTTTAGGTTTAGTTTTTAGATTTTAGCATTAGGAAAACAGTAGTAAATAGAGAAACTTATTTTAAAAAGGAAAGTTTTCTTTCCATTATGCATGGCTAATTCCCTCAGGTGAAAACATTTTTTCATTGTTATATCTTTGAGGATGTTACAATTTATCATCCTTCTAAGGAAAGTATCATGAGGCCTAGCCTGTTGATTCAGTGAGACTATATCATACATATGGGTACTTATTAAATATGATATTATAATTTTCAAAGATGTAAGGAGTTAATGAGTAAAATCTCATGAATTAATTCTTCCTAAGTCATTTCACTCTAAAGCTTTGAACTTTTCTTTCACTCTAGCTCATTATCCTTCCCTGCATTCCACTCATCCTCACAAGAAAACCCAAATAAAAATCGACACCCTTATCTCCTTCTTTAGCTTGGTTTAAATATTATAGGTGGAGTGAAAGTGAGATGAGGGATTAGATTTCTTTTGCTTGGTAAATATTTTTCCATTACTGCCACCAACCAGCTGTTTGAGAAGCTACATCATTAATCTTTTTTTGCTCCCTTTATACTTGCCCTATGACTTCCTTGGTTGAGAAATTCTGGAATTGCAGGGATTTTGGGTTTTGCATTACTTGAGCTATTTCCTTAGAATTGGCTCAGGATCTTAGATGTCAGAAAGCCTGTTTTTCTTGAATAAATGAACCTAGGATTTCAACATGGGTTATGTGCTTCTTGCTCACTCACCATCTTGTATTAGCAATTCCTTTGATAGAAGCTACAGGTGGTATTAAAGTATGTTTTAAGAGGGTTGATTTTTTTTTGTATCGTCTGTTTTTCATTCTCACATTTACAATTCCAACTTCTTGTCTGCTTGGCAGCTTCATTCCAGGTTGGCTGTCCTGCTGCTGCTCTTTGCTTCCAGCTGTTCTTTCAACCATAGGTACCATGATAATTCTTTGCTCCGAAACCTTTGTTGATTTCTCCATGGCCTACAGAATAAAAACTTTTTTCTAGACCTGGCATCCCTCTGTCCTTACACTGTTTTCCTCAGGGCGCTCTCCTCCTCCAAATAGTAACAGTTGGCATATGGTAAAGCAGATTTGGACTCTGGTGTTGCTTAGTCTTACTGCCTGCTTCCCCCACTAGTGTGAGCATGTTAGGGGCAGAGTCTTTATAAGTCATCCTGTATCCCTAACAACCCATTTACTTTGCATCATTGGTTCTTAATTGTGGTAATACCTTGTGTAGAATTAGGACTTACCTAGAATATAAACTTTATTATTTGTCTTTTTCAGTGTCAATGGGAATAAATAGCTACCCAAACAACGTAAACAAAAAAGGAATGGTAATAGTGTTATTATGGCCCAAAATAAGTGCATGGTATCTAAATGCAAATTGTTTGGTTTAAAATTTCTTTTTCCATATTTATGAGAACTTTTAACAGTCATTCTATTATATGATAAATTAGATGAATTAGAGAAAATGACAATGGCTGTTTCATTGGAAGAGTGTGCTTTGTTGCCGTTATAGTGCTATTCCTTGAAACTGTTTTTTGTTAGGACACATCTCACATTCTGATCTTTATTTTGGTCTCTTTTACATGTAAATACAGAGCGTGAGCTTTGCTAAATTTATCCATGATAGGAAATATAATGCCAATATTATAGGATTTAGTAGAAGAGCTTAGAGAATATAATGCCTATTTTATAGGAGTTAGTAGGAGATAATATTTTTAAACCTGAAAAAGATTGCTGTAATTTTTTAAAAATTAAATACCCAACCACAATCTTAATTTTTCTTTTGTTACACATCTCTCTGCTTTGGAAAATTCAAGATACCACAAATTCACATGGGAGGACCTGAATGTATTTGTCACATTTCTAGGTCACATATTTCTTGGTCACATGTTGTGGAATGTAGTTACCCAATGTGTGACTTCCCAGAGTGTGACATTGGTGAAGCTCAGATCCCAGATGGCATTTGAGCCTAATGAAGTAAGGTCGGTTGCACCTAATCTTGTGCTTATTGGGCTGCTTTCTCTCATATCTGGTAAAATACTAGTTGAAAACCTTAACAGAAATAGGGCAGAGATATTTTTTAAATGAATGCTTCTTATGACAACTTAGCGACTCAAAACAATGCTATATATATATAATTTTTTTTTTTTTTTTTACCTTTCTGGAGGCCAGAAGTCCAGAAAGGGTTTCGCAGGGTCAAATGAGGATGTCAGCAGGGGATAGTTTCTTCTGGAGGTCCTAGAGGAGAATCCCTTCCTTTGCCTTTTCCAACTTCTATCTGGAGGCTGCCAGCTCTCATGGGCTCATGGCACCTTTCTCCATCTTCAGAGCCTGCAATGGCTGATGGACTCTTTCTCATGTAGCACACTCTCCTGCCTCCCTTTCACTTACAAGGACTCTGTGATGACATTGGGCCCACCTAGATAATCCAGAATAAGTCTCAGCTCAAGATCCTTATCTCTGATCACATCTGCAAAGTTCCTTATGCCATGTAGTGTGACATGTTCACAGGTTCCAGGGATTGGGACACGGGCATGTTTGGGGACTATTATTCTGCCTACCACAATCTGCCCTGTGGTTCCCAAAGATTCATGTCCATCCTGCAAGGAAAATTCATTTACCTAGTATCAATGTCTCCAAAAGTTTTAACCCATTACAGCATCAAGTCAAAGCCCAAAATCTCATCCAACTCTCATGATCTTACTCAGTTATGGGTGAGATTCTGGGTGTAATCCATACTGGGGCAAAATTCTTCTTTATCTGCAACCCAATGGAACTAGGAAACATGTTATCTGCTCCTAGAATAGAATGATGGGACAGGCAGTTATAGACATTTCGGTTCAAAAAGGGAGAAAGTGGAAAGGAACAAGGAGTCATTAGTCTCATGTTCTTTCCAAACTACATTAGGTTTCAAGGCCTGGGAATAAGCCTCTGTGACTCTGCCCCACTTTCTGGGCCGTGGACTCCACCCTGGGAGTCATCCTTTCTTTTTAATGAAAGGTAGCACATGTTTGCAGCTGAGTCATTTTGTTAGCCTCTTTCTTGTCTGTAGAATTATGGTGATTTAACAGCATTCTTTTCATTTTTGTTCTCTCTTAATTTATCTTTTTGCTCTCCCATTTTACTATAACCGGCATAAAAAAACAGGTCACACCTACAGTTTTCTTGGAAATCTCTTCATTTAAACAACTGAAGGACTTAATTCACTTAAACTTTCTGCCTCTGTATACAAGGATCATCTTTCCTCTGGTTGCTAATCACATGTTCCTCCTTTCCATCCAAGCCCTCACCAGTAGTACATTCAAAGTTCGCATATCTATTCCCAGTCTGTTCATGACAATTTAGATATTTCCTAAGATCATATATATTTTCTCTACCATGTTTCTCAATTCCTTCTGAGCTCTCACTAGGAGAGACGTTAACATCTGTATTTCCAAAAGTGTATCAAGGCATTCTAGGCATTTTCTCCTGCTCCTCAAAATTCTTTCGTCCATTGTATAATTCCAAAGCCATTTCCACATACATATATTTTTTAATGTTTGTTTTAGTAGCATCCCATTTGCAGATATCCTTATTAATATCTCATGGGTAACTTTAGGGAATGCGTAATGACTGCAATTTTGTATTCTTCAATCCTTTGTAATTTTTGTGACCATCATGCTAACAGCAAAATTACCAGTTTCTGATGCTTCACATTGAATTCGTGATGTGTTTTTCACTTGAGACGTAGTGTGAAAGAATAAGACTGTTCTTTGTCTTCAGTGAAGTTTTTCCTGACCATCCAGTCTGAATTAGTCTTCCTTCCTCTCCCTTCATAATTACACCATTTTGAAATCTTGTTCCTTTACATTTTTATTGTCTGTTGCGTCTGTGGAGTTGGCTCCATCTCAGCATGAATCTGTCTGACTTGTTTATCACTTACTGGGGTAGTACATAGTTGTCCTTTCATAAACGTTGATTAGATGAATGACAGGTTCAGTGAATGTGCATTAATTTTGACTAGTAGGCCTTCAAAGGATAAAAGTTTCCCGTGTGCCTTGGGTAATTTTAGTGAATTCTGGCCCAATGTATCCCAGTGTATCTCTTTTATATCTTGCTGGTTAGAGTAACTAAGATCAACATTATTCCTAACACATTTTTTTTCTAAAAAAAAAAAAAAAAAAAAAAAAATGGAATTAATTTGGGGGGCCTAAATTCTGTTGCATGATCAGAAAAATATTGTGAGTCTTGGTAAATTAAATGATAGAGTGAAATGTCACTTTTATATTTCAATATTCTGGACACTTTGTTTTCAACAAGATTGTTACAGTGCTACTCCATGTTATTAGATTGCTTTCTTAAAATGCAAATGGTAACAGAAGGAGGCATTAAATATATTCTCACAGTTATCTGTCCCATGGGATGATGATGTGATGGTAAATTTGGCTTTTGGGAGCCCGCAGCGTGCTCAGAAGCTCACCACAGTGTTTGTTTATGTCTTGCTTGTCCTTATGTGGTGAGAATTACCATTGGTGATATTTGCAAAGGGTGTTCTGTATTCTTAGTGTCAGGTTATGCCTTAGGTTTATGAAAACCTTAAGAGAATTTACAAGCTACTTAGGGCAACAAGATATATACACAAAAATAATTCCTCCTATTGGCAAAGAGGGAAGACGTGGTATTTTAATAGATACTGGGAAGGGACCTCTAATATTGGGGTCTCAGTTGTTGATCTTGTGAATTGAGGGGGGTGGGAGCACGCCTCTCAGAGGTGGTTAGAAATCGTTCCGTTTCCTTCATGTGTTTCTGAGCTTACTTTTCGACCCTGATTGGCTGTAAATTCTTACTGTATAGTAACTTACAATTTAGAAGAGACTTGGCTATCTATGAATTTAGTTTTCTTACATTCTCTATGTATAAGGAATTTTATTCCTCCAAGATTTATTTAGCTCTGTAGAGAGACTCTCCAGTTTGGGAAAAGCTGTTGACCCAGAACTCTGGCAATAAAATGTTTTCCTTGAGACCTTGGTCATCTTATCCCAGTTCTTTAACACGTTGCATACGGATCACGAGAATTTTCACGAGGGATTTAAACCCCGCCGTACGCAATGTGTTAAGTTTCAGTTTTCTTTTCTATACATGTCGGATAATGTGCCTACCTCATAGGGCTGGGGGACAAAGGAATTTAATGCATCTGTAGTACTTAGAAACAGGACATGGCACGTAAGTTCTTAACAAATATAAGCTGTTATTATAAATACTTTAGAGGCTCTTTGGGGTGAGCCCTCCTTCTCTGCCTCCTTGTGATTTGATCCATTTATGGTCATAGATATTAAATCCTTTTGTTGGCTCTTCTTAGCAAAGAGTGTACATAGCAAAGTCTTCAAGAAATACAAAATCAATCTTAATTTCTAGTTTCTGATCCCACCATAGCTTCCTCATACCAGTTGGATTTCTGTTAACACTGTCCCCACTGGGAATAGACCAGCTAAATATGTGTGCTGTGGTAGGAATTCTAGAGAGAGTGAATTTTAAGTAACTGAAAAACTTCACAGATGATTTAAAAGTAATTTTCTCTCCATTTCATTACTCATTTTTAGAATAAATGCAGTCATTTCCTGCAAACTTTCCTTTTATCTTTCTTGAAATTAAAACAAAGCTGGTATGTAAATTATGAAACATTATTTGAGTTGATTGAAATGAATGTGCCATTTCTCAAGGGAATTTATGATTACTTTCCACAAACTTTAAAACCTTTTGAAATTCCCTGTACTGATGACTCAAAGAGATTCCTAATAAAACTCCAGAATTACCATGAATTTACTTGTAAGAGAGAAGCAGCATCTCTAGAAAAGGAGCAGTAACCTTGACATAGAAACTGCAAAGCACTCCATCTGTAATAATATTCAAAGGACTTAATAATTTTCAAAGGACTCCCTGAAGACTTAGACCTGAATTACCTGGAATTCCTTCTGTTTACCTTGCCTTTTTAAGGACCAGTCCAGAATTATTTTAAATAAGTAAATTTACTTATCTGTATTACATATTTTCTTGTTTGACACGTGGCCTTTTATTTGACGACAGCCTTCCTAGGTATTTAACAGGCGTTAAACCTGTAAGTAAACTGCACTTAAAATCAATATAATAAGAGTTAGAAGAAAATTGCCTTCTTATCAGTAGTTCTGCAGGTAATCTAATTTCAAGAATTACGTTTATTTCTATTCAATTTAAAATTGATCCACCAAGTTCACACAAACTGAGCACAGCAATGTCATCAGCAACCAGATCCAGAAATGTGTGCATGGGATGTGTCGTGATTGCAAAAAGTCGTGATGCTAGTCAGCAAAGTTGCCGGATGGTGCTCCCCAAGTTCAAGGCCAGCACTGAGTACTTGCTCCCCTCATTCAGCCTCTTGCCTCCAGGACCTTTCCGCCCACCCTGGTTCTCTTTACCACCTTCACTTCTTTAAAGACTCTTGTGTCCTGGTCCATAAACATTAAGTAGTGCCTGGCATTACCAATAATAAAATCCAAGCAAAACTGTTCATACTCTCCTTAAATAATTGTTAATCTTTCCGTTTTTTCAGCTAAACTTCTAAAAATACTAGTTTGTGTTCCCATTTTTATTTTTCCACTTTTCACTCTTTAAATTGCCTTTTATTTTAAAAATTTGGACTTTTTCAATGATATAGATGTATTGAGAAATATACACTCATGTAACCCACACCAAATTATTTTTTTGCAGAGATAATATCTTGTGGCTGTTCTCTGTCTTCTGGAGTTTCTTTTTATAATTAGGGCGGGCTTCTCCTTCTAACATACATATCTTTAAACCTCTCTCCAGTTTTTTATTTCCTTGTCTTTTCATGCTACTTACATAGCTTATAGTTCACTTTCTCTATTTAGTGAAAACCTAATCTGGCTTTAATATATTGAGGTGTTTGTTTTTTTTTTAAGATTTTATTGGGGAAGGGGAACAGGACTTTATTGGGGAACAGTGTGTACTTCCAGGACTTTTTTCCAAGTCAAGTTGTTGTCCTTTCAATCTTAGTTTTGGAGGGTTCTGTTCAGCTTCAAGTTGTTGTCCTTTCAGTCTTAGTTGGGGAGGGCGCAGCTCAGCTCCAGGTCCAGTTGCCGTTTTCTAGTTGCAGGGGACGCAACCCACCATCCCTTGCGGGAGTCGAACCAGCAACCTTGTGGACTCCAACCAACTGAGCCATCTGGGAGCTCAGCTCAGCTCAGCTCAAGGTGCCGTATTCAATGTTAGTTGCAGGGGGCGCTGCCCACCATCCCTTGCGGGACTCGAGGAATCGAACTGACAACCTTGTGGTTGACAGCCCACTGGCCCATGTGGGAATCGAACCGGCAGCCTTCGGAGTTAGGAGCATAGAGCTCTAACCGCCTGAGCCACCGGGCCGTCCCTAATATATTGAGTTTTTAATTAATGGTGACATTTTTACTTCTAGAAAGTATTTCTAATTTTTCTTTTAAAAATTGTTTATTTTTATATTTTCTAGGTTTTACCAAAACTCACTTTCATCATACCATACTTATTGCACAGTCTTTTTGTGAAAAATTTATTATTTGAGGTCTTTGGGGTACTGCTACTTGACTGTGTCTCATGGTAGGTAGATTGTGTCTCTTGTAACTTTTTCTTGTGAGCATATACTAACCAGCACATTGTCTGAGGGAATTCTGCCCACCCTAAGTCAACTGCAGTTTTCCTTTCAGTCTTGAGGGTTGAGGGTGGAGGGTACGTTTATTTCTAACTTACCTTAACTAACACACTATTCCAAAACTGAAGGCATCATCTCTCACCCCCTTCTTCAACCACTTGCTCCTTCATGTTTTCTCTTTCTTAGTTGGTGGCACCACCCATCCTTGACTTACTTGCCTTCACACACAATTGTCATAATCTCCAGTGACTTCATTTTCTAAGTATTTTACTTATTTTCCTGCCTCATGTTTTATCATCCAGTGACACTGAACGTAACTGTTTCCTTCTGTTCCTGTGCAATTTTTTGCCGCCTTCCAATCTTTGCTCATATGGTGTGTGTGTGTGTGTGTGTGTGTGTGTGTGTGTGTGTGTGTGGCGGGGGAGGGTCTCCCAGTCGTGTTCTGGGCATCCTCACTGACTTCCATCGTGCCTTTTCCCTGGCAGCCAGCTACTTTCTTGCCTGCTGGCATCTACTGCTTAAGTGTGAGTATCCTTCTTGGTCCATGAAGGACCATGTCTCTTACTGTCTTGACCCTTTTTTTGTCTCTCATGGATGCTATGGACTTCCCAGTCTCTGTTTTCCCTGGCAGCCCTTTGCTGAAGAGACAGTATGTGGCAGCCAAGCTCTTAGCTATCTTGAGTGTTCTGCCTTCTCCGGTCACCTCCAGCAAATGGAAAATTATTATATGTTGCATCCATTCTGCGGTGGTGCCAGGGTGCTGGGGAGAGAGGAGCTCAGGTGTTCCCTCCGCTTAACCACACCGTTCCACCAATTCTCCCAGGATCCCAAATAGGACCCTCTGCCTTTAGCAATCTCTTCATTTTCCCTGGCATGCCATTCACCTCTGAAGCATCGTCCAGAAGAGGAGATCAGGAGAGGGATGTCTCCCTGCCTGCCTTATCCCCATCTGCCTTCTGCAGCTTCTGCTGGACCACTGATTACTCTGTGGCTGCCAGATTTACGGGCTGACCATGTGATACCAGGAAAGTAAGCCTCTGTACTCGTCCATTTTTATCTGTATGGCACTAATGCACCCTATCTGCCTCTTTTCCCATTATTGATGTAAATGCAGAGGATTAAAAAAAAACATGAATTTTCAAAATATTCCTTGCATTGCATTCTCTGTTATCTTTACATTTCTGCTCTGAAGTTACATTGTTTTCATAATTGTCCTTATTGTATGTTCTTGCTACTCCACATGTCCTCACCTCATTTTCCTAAAGCAGCTCTTAAATGTTCATACGCACAGGAATAAGTTGTAATCTTTTTAAATGGAGTTTCTCATTCAGTAGGTCTGGGTGGGCCTGAGGTTCTGCATTTCTCAGGCTCCCAGGGGATGCCCTTGCTGCTGACCCACAGGCCGGTCCATATGCCAGCGGCAGAGCTCTGGACTAGGTGATCTTCCTGGGTCTTTCCCGTTCATCCATTTCGTGAGCATTTTTCAAGACGTATCTCATCTTTGCTATATTCATGAAGCCTCCCATAATCTTATTGATAAAATATTCAAAACAGTGCCTTGTATGAAGTAAGCACTCGTTATGTTTTACACGTTCACGTATGTAATGCCTAGCACATTATTATATAAACAACTTAAATGTTCATCTGGAATCTTGTTTATAGTGCGTTAAACTATTTCATTATCTTGCATGGAAACGTGCTTCCTGGAGAGTGATCAAACTTTGATTATTGATCGATCACCTGTGTATGTAGCGAGAGTTTTTAAAGTGCATTTCTTCTTTTGAAGATACGATTATTCAGATCAGGTTCAGTGTGACCTTATAATAATGTTTTTATGAACATTTTCATCTGGTAATGTTCATGATGAAATTCCTTTGTCAGAAATAAATAAAAAGTGATTGCAAACTCTTAGAAAGTTTACAATCATTGGACTTGAAATAATTGATGATGCTATTTTTATATAACCTCAGTTCTCCTAATTTATATGCACATACAGCAGAATTTCTGTTGCCTTTAAAGGGAATTCTGATCTTAGAAAACTGTCCTTCACGTAACTATTTACTGACAAGTACCTACAAAATATGCAATAGTTTGTGTCATTTACAAAGTCTAGACTAAAGTTGTAACAGTAGATTGCATTAAAGTATGAAACAATCTTGGATATATAGTCTATAATCCATTATTAGCAGAAGAAATATATTCAGAAGATTACTGTAAGAACAGAAATGCTTTGATTGAATGGTTCAGTGTGAGGCACACACATATTAAGGTTTAGAAACGTATAGTACACTAAACCTTGAAAATGCAGCAAATTAAATGATACACTATTAAAAACCATTTCACAGTATGAAATACTTTTGTGATTAAATACAGCATAAATGTTCTTTACTTTCTGCTTCCATCATAGTATCATTAGCTGCTTGGGCTTACTTTAAGTGAGTTGTGACATCTGTTTCTTATGAAATGTGTAAATTCATTCAACAAATATTTGTAGAATTCCAGCCCTATGGCCTGCATTATTTGGGAATGGAACAATCTTTGGGAAACTGATATTAATTCAAATAGGAAAAAACCCTTTTTAAGCATTAGATAAAAGCAATATGGTTATTTTGGCTTGTTTAGTTATAAGTTTAAGTACAAAAAATTGGTTCTGGATTTTATTTCTCTCTCCCATTTGTCTTAGTATGCCTTTGTAGTAGATCATTTTAACTTTGTTTTGGATGATTGCATTTTATATGTTAGGTTGAATTTTATTGCTTTTTGCCAAGAGCTGTTCAAAAACTTTCAGAGCAAAGAATAAATAATGAGCTGTGCAGTAGCTTAGGCTCTGCACGTGCAGATGCTTAGTGTTTCAGGACGAATATCCTAAAAAGTCACCAGCCGAGAAATGTGGTCCCTGGTAGTCACATCTGAAATAACTTAAGCTCTAATGTAAAAGTAACTAATATAAAGACAGTGATTCTGAGAAATACAAAACTGTTAACAGACTCTTAATAGTGGCTACCTTTGGAGAATCAGTCAGTAAGACTAAGGCTTTATAATTCAGAGACTTGGCGTAGATTTTGAATTAGATTAAGTGTTTTTGGATGTTTTTGTTCATCAGTGCACACATGTTATTTAAAACAACAAGAACAAAACATTAGAAAATCAAGCATCAGAATGAATCTGTCATATAAGCAATTTAAGTTTTTCTGAATAAAGGTACAAAATGCCATGAGGAATTTCTACAGTGAATCCATATACACAGGGGAATAGGTTGAGAGCTGAACTTTAATATTTTTAGAATTATATTCTAGAAATCATTTGACATAATAGTATGTTTGACAGTTAAGATTAGATATTTAGATTTATGATAGTTTTAATTAATATTTGGGTAAATTTTCAACCAAGATAGCCAGCTTATTTGATAAAACATTTTGAGGAACAATATAGAGGTGTAACATACTTGTCATTTTTTCCAATACCTGTAGTCTGTGATTGAAGAAAGGTTGGTTTTTGATAATGTATGTGTCATTTACATTTGCTACATTTTTAAGATTTAGTGTACTCTGAGTTTCTAAACCTTGATATGTGTGTTCCTGAAATTGAAGCATTCAGTCAGAGCATTTCTGTTCGTATAGCAATCATCTGAATATATTTCTTCTAATAATGGATCATAGAGTATAGATCCAAGATTGTTTCCTACTTTAATGCAATCTACTGTTACAACTTCCATGTAGAGACTTCGTAAGTGACACATTCTGCAACCTTCTTAGGCATAAAATATTCACAAAGTGTTTTCCTTCCATCTAGCTATCTCTGTTTTGCTAATTTTATATTTATTGTTTATATGTCATTCTCTTAATGAATTGGCTTCTGTGCTAGTAGATATGGTAAATAACAGTAAATGTGCGCAGAGCACTTCTGTTTTTAGGGAGGGCTCTTTCCATGCTAGGAAGCCACGCTCCGCAAGCTGGCTGTAGCCAAGAGGGCAGTACACAGAAGGCTCCGCGGAAACCTGAAGCTGACATGCCACTCACTACCTTAAGCTCTTTAGTTTTTCAAAATCAGACAAATCCGACTGCCCGTCTCAACTTTTGCTCCAAGCTATGGAGTCCTGGGTCGTTGTCAGGTGAAAATTGGGCTACCTTTTGCTCAAGTATTCAGTCCTCTCTGGTTGGGACAGCTGTGATTGGAGAATAGCGTAGGGTCGCTGAGCCTGCTCCTCAGAAAAGCCTAGGAAAGGGCTGTCAGGCTGTTTTTTTAAAGTCTGATGCCACTTTCAAATCCCTTATATATCCTGGATCAGAAAATAGTTTACTGCCTTTTAAACAAAGAAGTGGCTTTTTAAAACTACTCTGTTCGTGATGATGTACGTGTTCATTGTCCCATATGTTTTGGGTTGTTCAATCTTGAGACTGATCCAAGAATTACTGGCGTTAATATCTTAGTTTGACTTGAATATCCTTAGTTAAATGGGGCATAGGAAGAACCTATAGGTATTGCTCTCTTTTGTTGTAGTATTTAATTATTTTCAAGTGTTGATGCTCTGATTTTAAAGTATTATCTATGCACTTTGGACGTTTGGGAAAATAAACCTTTGAGTTTCTTTTCTCTATGCATTTTGAGTAGTTGACATGATACTGTGTATGTATGTAACTGCACTTTTTTTTTGGCTTAAATGTTTACCTGTTATTAAACATTTCCTGTAAATCACAAGTTTAGTGATTATATAGTAATCCACTTTATAGGTGTGCCATAAGTTATTGGTCACACTGATGTTGAAAATTGAGATCTTCCAGTTTTAGAATTATATATTATGCTACGATGATCATATTTTATGCATTTGCCACTGCCTGTATTCTGATTATTTGCTTAAATTACTGGGTTAAAGGTTTGAAGTGTTTTAAAGCTTATGGGTACAGATAGCTTGCTTTCCTCAAATGTTCAGGTGGTACTGAGGCTGCTCTTTCACCTCATTCTCATTAGCATCCAGTGTTCTTGTAATTATGTTTACTGAACTGATGGGTAAAGTGGCTTCACATTGTTATTCTAATCTGCAATCTTGGATTTGCTAAAGGGTAGTATAAGGACTTTCTATTCTAAAGAAATTAATCTGGTCCATTTTGAGATTCATCAGAACTTGTCCTGTAATACTTTGCCTTCTTGTGTATATTTTCCCCCGCTTCTGTGTTTCTTGATTTAGTTACTTTTTGACACACAGCTTTACTTGTTGGCTTATATAACTATGCCTTGAGTGATTTTAACGAATAATATTTTTATATTCACTTAATTATACATGCTTTCAGGATATACAACCTAAGAACGTTTTTGTCAGAATTAGAGACGAATTTCTTAAACCAGAGGAAAAAAATGCAGACTATAATCAACAAGGTTGATTAATTCATGTTAACATTGATGACATATGCACCATAACAAGTAGGGCAGAAAGTGTACCGTATACCATATACCACCAATTGTCATGGAAGTGCGAAATAAATGAGATACCATTTCACACTTATCAGAATCAGACAATACCGAATTTCTGACTTGGACAACTTTAATACACTAGCGGTGGGAGCATCAGTTGGTAGAACCGTTTTGAGTAATGTTTTGTCCATATCTGGTAAAGATACACATCCTTTGGACCCAGCAATCCCACTTCTAGGTTCAAACTCTAGAGAAAGTGTTGCACTTGTACCAAGCAAGATGTTTCCTGCAGAATTACTAGTAATAGCAAAATTTGGAAATCTAAATCATTCATCATCAGGAGAGAATAAATAAGAGTATAGATTAAAAATGAAATGCTATATACAACTATACAAATGAAATATTACACAGAGAAAGTGAATGTACGGTAAATCTCAGTGACCATGTGGTTTAATATGCACTTCGCAGAATATGCTCTATGACATATTCATATAAAGTTAACACTTTGTAAGCGGGCATTTTCCCGCCAAATCGCATCGTAACGCGGGGCTTTTTTGACATTTTCTCGCCAAAATTAGACTTTCTGTAAAATATTCATATCTTTCGATCTATTTGATATTTTTCTATGAAACTTTCAGTGTTTTAGTTTAAAAAGAGGTCTCTATTTATTTACTTTGCAAAATTTTTGCCGGTTCCAAAATGATATGACGAGTTTACTCGTTTCCCGCAAAAAATGTGTTAAAAAAATCTTCAAGCTATGCCATATGTTTATAGGTACAAACATATAGAGCAAAAGTATAAAGAAATGCATGGGGAGGGTAAACATCGAATTCACAGTGCTGGTTAATTCTGAGACGGGACAGAGAGAGAAGTGGGTGAGGGAGAGAAATATCAGGGTGTTTAGTGTTTGAATTCTTAACCAGGGTGCTGGGTACACAGATGTTTATTCTCTCATTTTCTAGATATTTTTGTAAGACTGAACTATTTCATAAGTAAACAAGTTTTGCTGTTGTAGGCTAATCCATGTCAATTTGGGATATTCTTTTTTTGTGCTTTCACATCCCGTCATTTTCCAAGCTTTGCTTACTCTCATTTCCTTTGCCTTGTCCATCATCCTCTTCTTTCAGTGTTCACGTTATCTACTGTAGTTCCCTCCTACGTGGTCTGACCTGCACACTTTCTCCTCTTCATTCTAAATTCATCCTCCTGAATGACACTTTTGATCTTACCAGTAACTGCTCAGAAATCTGCGGTAGTTCCAATTAAGTTCAGAGTATCTCTGTTTGTTAACATGCTCTTCAAGAGCCTCTGGTTGGGCTTCCACCCTGTCCTTCTGTGTTTCCCGTGACTGTCCCTTGACAGCTCTCAGTACTTCCGGGGCTTTCCTATTGTGGTGCTCATGCCCTTTCTCTTTCCAGGAATACCCTTCCAGTCTTATTTCCAGCCCTGCCCATGTATGTTTATGAGCAGACTTTGGGACAGTTTTTATCAAAATTGAATAATACCTGGATCCTTAATAAAGAGAAAACAATTCTTATAAATTCCTAATATTGATTTAAATATATTACAGTATCACTTACATATATATAATTATGCAAACACATAATTAGGTCTAAAAATCATACATTTCTTACTCCTAAGCAACCACAAAGCCAAAAAATGACAAACAAAACTACAAGCTATAGTTTTCATTAACATGTCTTGCTCTGTGCTGATTGTAATATAAATCAGGTATAGACTGCCTTTGCATTTGGTATGCCTACACAGCCAAATGCCATAAGATGTCTCAATTCTCTCCTCCCCTTTCTCTAATTGAATTCTTGCAAAACCCTCATTCCTGTGGTGTTCCCATCTTCATTGGAATAAATGCGTCATTGAGGCGTCGTGTGTAATATGAATCATAAGGCTCAATAGTGTTCCCACCAAGTAGCTTGATTTTACATGTAGAAAAAAAAAATATATATATATATATCTGGACCTAAATGGAGCTATCATTCAATAAGTATTAAATGAGCTATTATCTGCTATGGGCTGTGTCAAGTAGGTGGGTCCAAATATGCATCAAACATGGACCCTGCCCTCAAGGAGATTAGTGGCAAAATAAAACAAAAGGGAACATTATGGGAAAGATAAATGCGGGAGGTGGGATTTGAACTTACTAGGCAGTTTCAGGTTCAGAGCTGTCAACCATTCAGCCTTTTAGCTACTCAAGGGCACAAGCAGGAAGACTAGGTCAATCTGTTTATTTTGAGTTGATTTCTCTCCTTTTATATATGCTGTTCTTTCTCCTTTCATTACCTTTACCATTTCTTTTTCATGGACCCAATTTCCTTAAATTTTCTAGAACTAAGGAAGGTAATATTAACCTCATGTTACAAAGTAGGAAATTAAGACTTAGGTACGTAATTTACTCAAGGATCTACGACTAGGAAGTGGCCAGGCTGGATCTTGTATATCTCCTCATCTAATTCCAGGTTCTTAACCCTCTTGGTGTATATACTGCCTGTCAGTACCTTCTTACGCTTGGATCTAAAAAGTAAGGGTCTAGCCTTACGTTATTTCACTTGGGCTTTTGCATTTGTGAAATTTTCCCTATTAGGAGGACAGGGCCTGGTAAAGAGTATACATTCAGTAAATATTGGTTGAATAAATTAATTAACAATTATATCTTATGTTGAAAGAATAACTTAAACACTAATATTAACTGATATACATAATTAGGTATTTTAACTGGATTTAGGGGAGACCAAATCACACACATATACATTAAAAGAGTGTTTTGTGTTTTTAAAACAATGAGTAGGAGAGATCAACTTCAGGATATAATCTGGGGTTAGTATAGATTCGTTCTCACACCTCTTACATCTGTTATGTCTAGGGCTGAAGTATTTCAAATAAAATTATTTAAAAAAAACTGATGCAATTAAATATCCAAAATCTTTGAAGAGTTAATTATACTTGCTATGCTATATTTACCAAAGGAATAACGTACACTGTTATATTTTAGAAAGACTTTTTTCTACATCAGTGACTTTCCCATTCACCAAGGTAACTGAAATAGTAATTTTGAAAGAATATTATACAATGTAAAATCTACCCCTGTCATTGACATGGCTGCTCTGCCTGATGAAGGGCACAGATTGAATTAATCAAGCTTGTCATGTCTAATGTACTCTTCAAGAAGCAAAAGATTCATTTTAACTTTACATTCTTTTTTCCTTTGATATAGACATAGTACGTGGTTTAACAACCCTAATTTGGGTTATAAATGTATATCGTAAAAATTTGTAAGCTATAATTAATGCTTGTATTAATAACTTTATAAATGTATTTGAACAGTGATGTCTAATTATTGAATTGGAATTAAAACCATTTCCATTTCTACAGGTTATTCAGTAATATATTTGGGGGTATTTTTGCTCTGGTACTGTATAAGAAAAACATGATTAATAAACAAATCAGAGGTGCCTGGGATAGGATGCTCGTTCCTACCAAAATGCTAAAATATTGTAAATATACAAAGGAGTGTTTTTGGTCAGCTTATTTTGAGGAATCATATTTCTTGACGGTCTTAAATATTCTGAAATATGGCCCTAGATACTTTACTCCAGAAGCCCTGAAAAAGAGCTACATCATTTATTTGTGCATGGCCAAGGAGAGGAAACAGTTTTTAATGAACTGAAAGTAATCCTTTTCTGTCGTGCATTTAGAAGATTGTCTAGCTTTCTTAATTTTAACTTTTGTGACTTCTACTTTGTTTCTTTTAGTGTAATTTCTAGAAATATTTCAGGTGGTTAGCTTACATAAGTCACTGTGGAAATCAGGTTTATATACTTACTAAACTGATTTTTTAAAGAAAAGTAGGGAGGTGCACATTTATTTTAATTGTTGTATATGGTTATAATGTCTTGTATTAATTAATTGAGTTCTGGATTGTAAATGTTTTGCTAAGGGTGTGTTTTTAAACCTCTGCGAATTTGGTGAATTTTGTACTTGATGCAGTTATGATAAACTAGGATTGAACTTGGTGCAGAAGAACTTGAAAATAAAGCTTTAATCTTCCCCAAACTCTTGGAAGTTTGCCCTGGAAAGAGTGGCGGGGATAGGGTGATAGATCCCAATTCTGTGAACTCTTGTGTATACATTAATTCTAGACTGAAGTTATCTGCAGCTTTTATTTTTTGTTGGGTACTTCTTGGATAAACAAGCTTCTACATAATTTATATTCTTTACTAGAGGAACTTTATTTAGGTTCATGGTTGACAAATAACAGCTCAGTTATTAAATCACTTTTAGGATTGTTTTCTTTATTTATAGTAAAGTAAATGATGGGTACATTTTACATTTAAGAGAAAGTATAACTATCTCTTGAAAATGGTATTTTCTCCATGTTGCAAGAACTTAGAATGATTTTGATGATTGTAACTAGAGCTTTGGCCCCAGCAATAGCTTTCTGGGCTGTGCTCCAGAATTATATGTGGGTCTAATTGTGAAAGACTTGGATTTGCAATTTGCTAGGTTACAGATATAATATTTTGAAAAGTAGGTTATTTTTATAAAATATAGTTTCATCTTTAATGAGAAACATTATTGCACTAAAAATACCTTTTTACATGTTATGGAAAAAATAAAATAATATATTTGTTATTCTTGATTGCCTTTCAGCTTGCTCTTGAATTCATTTTTAAGTGGATTGTCTATAAATGTTGTATTTCGAACTAAATTATTGACTCAGTAAGTGGGAATATGCAACTTCGAATTATTGAGCTTAGTAAAAGTTAAATGCTTTTAATAAAGTCTCCTTACATTAATAAGGAAAAACCATTCAGAGTTGATATTAATGAAATGTATGGATTATTTTGTGTGTGTTTTTATATTTTAATCATAAATGGTTTTTTCTTGAAAAAAGGAAACAAAATTTTCTTTGACAGTATTACTATCAGTTTCAAATTCTACACTTCTATCAGACATGTATAACACATAAAAATGTTTTGTTTTGGGTTTTTTTGGTGTGTTAGGTCTAATACTCAAAGACTAGTGATTTCAGAATTTGGTTTTAGGTGTGTTGTTTTTATTCTGAAATCAAATGATTTCATCATGGTTAAACAAAAACTATGTGATTACTTTCTTTAAATACATTTTCTGTAGTCTAGTTTTCAAGACTTTGTTCTCTTAGTCATTTAGGTGTCAAAGTCAGTGAGTAGGCTGGTGTCTTTATTATTAAAGATCAGTGATTATAATTGAGGTTTTGAAATTTTAAGTAGCAATGGCATTCCTGAAAGAATGATAACAGTTATGCACGTAGATGTTTAAGGAAAAAAAATTTGGTGTGTCACTGAGCAGACTATTAGGAAGCTAATGTACATATGAAAAGGCAAGTCTGCCTCTCTTCCTGGTGACATTTAAAAGAGCTGTTGGAGCAGGCCTTAGCTGTGGAGGATGCCAGGTTCATTCACACAATTCTCCCATTTTCCCGTCTTAAATACATTGGTTGCATTCAGTAAGCACTTACTGTTTGCTTATCATCTGTCATGCATCCTGTTGGAAGAAGACCAGGAAAGAGGAGGTTCTTATCCCTTGGATCTAATGGTGAGTGAGAGATTTAAGGGCTCCTTCTGTAAGGTGAAACTGTTCCCCAAGTATCTAACAGTACACTTATTTCTAAAGGAGGACTTTTGAGTACTGAAATTAAATCGTTTCTTTCTGAAACTCTTACTGAGGTGTTTCACACTTAATTAGTATGCTTAAGTATATAAATAAGTAAATCAATATTTAACAATGTTTCTGGATATGTAGTTAATTTTTGCTGTATCAAAGAGTGTGACCATTAAATAAAATGTAACAGTGCAAATGGTGAAACATTATTTTCTCACTGTGCACCAGGCTACTCTTGTCACCCTCAGGAATGCATCCTTTTCGAATTGCTCCAAGTCCATCTTGGGATCTGTTAGGGGGAATCTCCAAGCTGTGTTTGCTCTTGGCTTTCACATGGACTCCATCCTTTTCCTCCACTCTTGTTGTGGCACAGTGTGATGTCTTCTGAAGCTGTTGAGGTCGGAGGTGGCCTAGCTTCAGTCACTGCTCGCCCCGGACGTGCTGGGAGGCCGGCGCCCAGGTGTGAGTTCGCTGTGCCTGGCTTGTGGCCTCACTGAGTCTCTTGTGATGTTTCCCATGTCAAGTTTAGGGTACTGTCCTCGGTCACAGCTGCTGGCACCATTTCTGGTGCCTTGTCCTCTCTGTTCCACAGGGGCTTTTGTGAAACAGTTCTTTTTAGGTTTTACTTACTTTTTTATTGCAGTGCCCTGGAGCCCTGTTCTGGCCCGGGTGGGCTTGATTGATGGACACCGTGCTAAGAACCATAGCTCTGAGGCTGGTCCTTTGATTTTGATCCAGACTGTGTAGATTGACTCCTCCTCACCCCCTATTTTTTAAAAATACTGTCTTTTAAATGTCTAGAAAAACCTAAATCCTGGATGACTACAGCTCAAAGTTCAAGCGGTATGCTCAGTGGGTGTTCCATAGCAGACACTTAAGACATTTCTAGTTACAGTCGTCTTTTTCAGCTGTTAATGTTTTGAAATACACTTTATTTCCTATTTGGATGGCTAAGAATCTTTGTTGTGGTTATCTCTGTGTAGATTTTCTCTGTTTCACTTTTCTGTGCTAAAAGATCGTAGTCTTTTTATTTGGGGGGTGGGTATTGGGGAACAGTGTGTTTTTCCAGGACCCATCAGGTTCCATGTCAAGTTGTCTTTTTTTTTCTTCAATCTGGTTGTGAGGGGCACAGCTCAGCTCCAAGTCAAGTCCTTGTTTTCAATCTAGTTGTGGAGGGTGCTGATCACTCGCCCATGTGGGACTCGAACCGGCGAACTTGGTGTTACGAGCACCGCACTCTAAGCACTGAGCCAACTGGCCGCCCACCGGAGGCTCAGCTCCAAGCTCAAGCCGTTGTTTTCAATCTAATTGCGGAAGGCGCAGTTCACTGGCCCCTGTGGGATTCGAACCCGCAACCTTGTTAAGAGCTCCCATTCTAACCAACTGAGCCATCCAGCCACCCCAAGATCCTACCGTGTTTCCCTGAAAATAAGACCTACCTGGTCCATCAGTTCTAATGCAGTTTTTGGAGCAAAAATTAATGTAAGACCCAGTATTATATCCTATCATATCGTATTATTATTATATAAGACCCAGTCTTATATTAAAATAAGAACAGGTCTTATAAATTTTTGCTTCAAAAGACACATCAGAGCTGATGGTCCAGCTAGCTCTTATTTTCGGGGAAACACGGTACTCTTGATATGGCAGAATTTTGTTTGAATCTCAATTTCAACACTTTAACTGGTGGGATGACCATGGCACTCTTCTGAATTTCTGGGGAACTGAATCTCCACATCAGTGAAATGGGCAGAAAACATCTGTCTCATGGGGACTGTTTGGAGGAAATGTGGCAGGTGCTGGGCACTGTCGGGTGCTCATTATGTGATAGCTAATGTTGACCTCCCTGGATTGGTTGGATCACTTATTAACCGTCAGTACATAAATGAATCCCTTCTGTTGCTTTGCGTCATAGATCTGTGCTTAGACACAGTTCTATCGAGCAGATATTCCCTGTGGCCTCTGGAAGATGACTGCTTCTCTTTTAAATGGTCCCTCCAACACCCCACAAGTGACTTTTACAAATTATAGCTAGCCCCCTTTTTTAGGTTAGCTCACTGCAGACCGTTTTTCTTTAAAATTGGGGAAACATTAGGATGGTTTATGATGTGAGCATGTGGCAGTCAGCAAAGTGTAGATTAAAACACAACAGTACACAGAGCCCAACCTCTCTGTAGTTCCCTGGACCTCAGTTTGATTAAGAAAAATGAGAGGAATGAACCAGGTGATCTTGTAAGAACTTTTTCAAGTTAAAAAATAAAAGTCTGTTTTTCTGTAAGACAAGAACTACTGTGCTGGACATTGTGTTTTAGAGAGGTGGTTTGCATATACGTAGGATTTATCCTGGTATTCCCATCATGGAATAAGTTAAATGTTCAGGAGAAACTCAGTACAAAGTTGGAGTTTGGAAGTTGATCAGACAGCTTCCAGCCCCTTTTGGTTATAGCCTTCAAAAATTCTCATTATAAAAAAAAAAAAAAAAATTCTCATTATATTTTGAAAATAAATATTTCTGCTATCCATTTGCAAATCAAAGACTTCAAGTTATTTACCAATGTATTACCTGGAGTGATTTTACCAGTTAATACTTTTAAAAAGAATAATATTACCTTGAATTGTTATAGCAAATATTTTTGAGAGCAATGTGAAAATCTCTTAAAGATTATGTCTTAGTAAAACAATTTGAATATGTCCTAATGAAGGCAGGAAGTACATTTTTATAGTCTTTCCATTTAGTAATACTATTTTTCAGGAGAAATAATTTGATAGCTAACATAATAGTTGATATTGTGCAATAGGGTATCTTCCAGTTTTCTCCAGAACTGGATTTCCAAAAATCAAGCAAAATGGCTCCCCAGTTAATTCCATCTAAGAAGCGCTGAGTTAATGTTAGTAGACTTTTTTTAAAGTAGGACACCTTTGATGGTAATCTGCATTGTGTATCCTCAAAAAGAAAGGCTAGTACACACCTTATGTAGGCTGATAGTCACGGAACACTTTTGGCGTTCTTCATAATATTAGTGTTCCAAGGATCCAGTTTGGGAGAAGCTCGTTCATGTATAGTACTTTGCAGTTAATAAGTAATGTTGCATTAATACCTCATTTAATTCTCACAAGCTTGTTAGGTATTGTTTTACTGGTCAGGTGCATGAGTGTTGGAAGAAACTGTGGCTACATTATGAAGACACATATTTACTTAGTTGGAGATTAGTTTATGAAGAGAAGGAAATTAGATCTTAAATCAGCAACAGAATGTGGTTTTGAGAAGTATTTGAGAAGTTAATGGAGTACAGCTTTGATGATAAAAGAACAATGTGTTAGAAGACATTGATTTAGAGAATGAGAGTTTAAGAATGTCAACTGTTTACCACTAGGCATGCTAGTGAAATTTTCCACTCCTTAGTATGTTTGTGTCAACAAGAAAGAATTTCTTTAAATGTCATGTTTTTAGAAGTGCATTATGGCTCTGCAGTATAAACTCTGGTTCTTATTAAATTTAAAAATACAGATTAATCTATACTATTAGTATTTGTGAAGGCAGGCTGTGTTTGTTTCTAAAGTGTAAGCTCCACAACCCAAAATACTCTGAGTTATAAACTGATAGGAAGTTGAGTCAAAAGAGATTTTTGGTGTCCCTTAGTCCATCCTGTCAAAAAAGCTGAAATTGTCTCTGTGACATTCCCACTGGATCATGGAATTGTATAGCATGGTTAAAAGTCACTGGAAAGGTGCTCAGTTGTTTTATGTATTTACAGATACTTATATAATGCTTACCATTTGCCAGGCAGTATCCTAAGGGACCTATAAGTAGCTTCTTTCATTAATAGTTATTGAGTGTCTGCTAATGTGCCAGGGAGTTTGCCTGGCTTTTTAAGGTATCTTATTAAATCCTCTAGCAACTCAATGAGGAAGTTTGTATTATTATATTCATTTTATATATGAGTAAACAGATACTTCTTTTACGTTTAGTTTATTTTGTTCTTTAAGTTCCACATATAAGTGAAATCACACTGTATCTCCTTTTCTCTATCTGACACCATTCAGCACAATATCCCCAGGTCCATCCATGCCACCACAGATGACAAGAACCCATTCCCTTCCATGGCTGAGCAATATTCCATTGTATATATTTCCCACCACCTCTTTATCCATTCATCCATAGACAGACACCCAGGCTGCCTTCACATCTTGGCCCCTGTAAACAATGCTGCAATGAACAAGTGGATGTACACGTCCCTTCAAAGAAACATTTTAGATTTCTTCAGATAAATATTCAGAAGTGTGATTACTGGGTCCTTTTCTTTTCTCGTTATAACCTTGGTTTTAAAGTCTTATTTTGTCTGGTATAAGTATTGCTACCCCAACATTTTTTTCTTTTTTCTTTTTTAAATTTTCATTTAATGAAATATCTTTTTCCCATTCCTTTACTTTCAGCCTGTGTGTGTCTTTTGATCTTGAGTCTGTTGTAGGCAGCATATGAAAGGGTCTTGTTTTCTTATCCATTCAGCCACCTTATCTTTTGATTGGAGCAGTAATACATTTACATTTAAAGTAATTGGTGATAGACAAGTAGTTATTGCTATTTTATCATTCATATTTTTTATGGTTTTTTTTTTTTTTTTTTTTTTTTGTCTTAAATAAGTCCCTCTAAGATTCCTTGTAATACTGGTTTGGTGGTGGTGAACTCCTTTAGTGTTTTATTGTCTGTGAAGCTCTTTATCCTTCCTTCAATTTTAAATGATATCTTTGCTGGGGAGAGTAAGCTTGGTTGTAGGTCCTTGCTTCTCATCACTTTGAATGTTTACTGCCAGTCCCTTCTGATCCACAAAGTTTCTGTTGAGTAATCAGCTGACTGTATTATGGGCACTCCCTTCTAAGTAACTATTTTTATCTTGCTGCTTTTAAGATTCTCTCTTTGTCTTTAACCCGTGGCATTTTAATTATAATGTGTCTTGGTGTGGGCTTCTTAGGGTTCATCTTGTTTGGGACTCGCTGTGCTTCCTGGGCTTGAATATTTCCTTCACCAGGTTAGTGAAGTTTTCTGTCATTATTTCTTCAAGTAGGTTTTCAATTCCTTGTTGTCTGTCTTCTCTTTTGGTACCCTTATGATGTGAATGTTATCAGACTTGATATTGTCCCAGAGGCCCCTTAAATTATTCTGATTCTTTTGGATTCTTGTTTCTTCTTCGGTTTCTGCTACCTTATCTTTTAAATTGCTGATTCTATCTTCTGCTTCATCTAATCGGTTGATTGCCTCTAATGTATTTTTCATTTGTTATTTATTTATTTATTTATTTATTGCTATTTTAAGAACGTACTTTATACAAAATAACCAGTTCATATGGAAATAAAATACAGACCTCCAAGGATCAAAAAGCTTTTTAAAAAGTTCTTTTAAAGTTATCCAACACACAATATCAAATTAAGTATTGAGGTAAGCTTCGCTCTAAGTGAAACAGGGACTCAGCAGACCATGACAAAACACACACAATATAAAAATAAATAGCATTCCCCTTTCCAGTACTGTCCAGGAAAGCTCACAGAGCGCATCCCTGATCCCGGGTGCCACAGGCTGGTGGTCACTGACCTGGGCCCCCAAGAGTTGTGTGTGAAGCAGGAAGGAAGGTGCCCAAGCCCCATTAGGGAAGAGAAGGGGTTCTAGAGTCTGAACAGGGGTCAGCATTCCAGTAACTTACTATCCACACCCACTTCCAACCCCGTCCTACTCCACCCTTTTCAAAACCACATACGGGACAATTAGTTGGTTATTATGCATTTCTACAGAAAGATTCAATGAGCCCCTGTTACAGAATGAGAAAGAGACTAGCCAGGAGACAGGCCCTCCAGACGTCTGTTTAGCAAAAGCCTACAAAGCAGAGGGGGAGAAACATCTCACCTGGAGACAAAGCATGTGCACAGCTTCATATGAAAGATGAAATGCAGAAATAAGTGTTCACGCAAGTCCTGTCTTCCCAAAAGACAAGCAGGACTCAGCTCAGTGTCCTAAGGCTGCACAGTACAGAGTCCAACCCACCAAGACAGAAAACGAGGAACTGGTTTCATCTCCTACAGCAAGTCTCAACCACAGTCTTAGTTTCTAGATGGTGATGTGAGCCCAGGAGTAAAAGCCTCTGCACACTCACCAAAACTCCAAGTGCCTCACTGCAGTGTTGAACAGAGTGCTCTCCCCAGGGATACTGCATCCCAGAAGGCCCCAGCGTTTAAGTTTTTTACTTTCACGCACAGGGAACTACCTTCTGCAGTGGGGGGTGACCATGCAGAATCTGGCAGGGGTGAACTGATTGACACAGACAATGGGGAACAATAATGCCAGAAAACTCTAAGCCTTTTATTGCCTTGACAGCAGTTTCTCTGAACGCATGTCAGGATTCTGACACTAGGGAGTGTCACTGCTTTGGGACTGCTGGCTTAAGACTTCCTGTGAAGTTTCAAGTTAGGTCTTAAGAGCAATACGTTATGTATAGATTTGAACAACCATTAAAAAAAGGTAAGAAAAAGTTACTCTTTATTTTTGACTTGTTCTTTTTTTATGTTTTCTAACTCCAATTTTATGTTTTCTCTCTCTTTGTTGAAGTTCTCACTGAGTGAGATCATTGAGCATCCTTATAACCAGGGTTTTGAACTCTGCATCTGGTAGATTGCTTGTCTCCATTTTACTTCTTTTTCTGGATCTTTGTCCTTGCATGGGACATGTTTATTTGGGACATGTTTCTTTGTCTCCCCATTTTGGCTGCCTCTCTGTTTTTGTTTCTATGTATTGGGTAGGGCTGCTTTGCCTCCCGGTCATAGTAGAGTGGTCTTGTATAATAGGTATCCTGTGGCTCCCAGTGGTACAGTCTTCCTGGTCACCTGAGCCAGGTGCGTCCTTTGTGTGGGTTGTGTGTACCCTCCTGTTGTAATTGAGCCCAGGTGCCATTTGCACATCAGTGGGAGAGATTGACCTTCGGGCTGTTTGGTTGTGAGGACTGGCTGTGACTACAGTGGAGAAGCTGTTGTGCAGGGGCTGGCACTATAGAGCAGGATTCACTTGAGCAGGGCTCTGGTGCCTGCCATTTGGGTACATTGTCCTTGGAGGTGGCCGAGTGGTGCTCTGGCTTCATACAAAGCTGGCCACGGGGTTAGCCAGCCCTGGGGCCTCCTGGGATGGGCCTCACAGCAGGCCAAGTTCAGCCACAGCCTGTGCCCTGCCTGCGGCCACCTGGCATGAGCTACAAAGCAATCACAGATGGCTGCTACCTGAGCTGGGCTTCAAGAGGTGCCTCAAGAGGCCAAGCTGTGAACTGAGGTTGGCTGTCACTAGTGCCGGGCTTTGGGGCTACTCAGCAAGAGGTGTGGGAGACGCTAAAGCCGGATGCTGCTCGTTTGGGTTTTGTGAACATTTGAGAGAGTTTAGGAAAGTCTGCAGCATGAGTCAAGACAGGCTTTTTGTATGGAAAAGCCACTGGAAGTGGCTTGGGTGTACCCGAAAGTTGGGTGGGGTGGGGTCTCAGGATTCACCCTGGTGGGGCAGACAAATGGTATTAGTTGCTATGTTGATGGAGACTCAGATTTGGAGGCCTCCTGAGTCTGCACATGCAGCTGGATTGGGGGAGGGCTCAACAAAGGAATGATACTTTCTGCCAGCATTGTTGTCTAGGATAAAGCTGCTCCTCCAGACCTCGCTCTGAAGACAGACAATTTAGTTCCTCTCTGTATGTCCCTTTGAAGCTACTGCCCCAGTGCTGGGGCTCAGAGCGAGTGAATCTGACAGCGAGTTAATCTGACAGCGAGTAAATCTGTGCGTTGGCCCTTTAAGAGGAACATCGCCTGGAGCTGTGGCCTCACTAGTCTCACTCAGCCACAGTCTCCACTGGTTTTCACGACCAGAAATTATGGGGACTTCTCTCCCCAGCACTGGAACCCTGGACTGGGGAGCCCGATGTGGAGCCTGAGTTTTAACCACCACACATGGGTGTGGAACAAGCCCATCCCATCTCTGCCCCTCCTCCTACCAGTCTCGAGGTGGCTTCTTCTGTATGTCTGTAGTTGTAGGGCTTCGGTTCACGTAGATTTCAGGCAGTTCTCAATGATGGCTGTTCTGTAGTTTACTTGTAGTTTTGATGTCATCACGAGAGGAAGCACGCACAGCATTTATCTACTCCAACATCTTGACTGGAAATCACGGTGTTCTTCTCAGCATCTCAGACTAAGGGTACACATCTATATGTTCAGGTTAATATAACATCAGCAGAAGAACTGTGCTACATATTTCTTCCAGAGTTGGTGCTGCACAAGCAAAATCAGTGGAATTTTCAGCAGGTTCGTGTTTTCAAAGAGGTTTTACTCTTGTAGCTACCATTTCACTAGCAGTGGGAAATCTCGCCACCTAAAAAGAAACCTTTCTTGGATTGAAGGAATACTTCGAACAGCTCCTAGAGGTTGGGGGAGAGATGTTTAAAATACCTGGGAGAAATGATAAATGTTCCTTATTCAGCTACATACTAGGAGTTAGTGTAGCTGAGTATGGTTGATCGTTTTTAAGACACCATTAAGAACAGAATAGAAGAGCATTGAGGTGACTTTCAGTGAAGAGAAGCGGGAAGAAAAAATGGATGTGTGGGGGTAATAGTGTTACGTTTCTAGTATGCATGGTGTGCTGTGAATCTTATTCCTTGTCTTCCCCTAAAATGTTCATGAGACTTTTAAAAACAAAATTGTGAAGCTGGATTTATTTTAGGGATTGGCCAAAGTACTGACTACAGCTTTAAGGGAGACTCAGTGCTGCCTCGTTGAGACCACCCGAGGGAGGCGGACACATTTCAGTTGCATTTGTCTCTGTGGCCCTTGTATGCATTTTCCTCTGGATGTGTCAGTTCTCTTTTACAGAGCATCTAAAAATGTTTTAGGTGTTTGGACAGTAGAACCCCTCGCTCTTTAATTTAGGCTAAATAGTTGTAGTTCTGTAATCATCTTTATCACATTACACCCCAGACACCTTTGCTTCCTTGGGTCCCTCTGTGTGTGTGTCCATAACTATTAGGAAGAAACCCAGCTGTATTTGCACAACAGCAAGTACTTAGACTTTGCTTGAACTCTACATGTCCTCCAGTAATAGAGTCTGTTTAGGGTAGATTCTCCATCACTCTGTTTTGTGTTTAGCAAACTTCGCTGTTGGCAGTTTATTCCACTGAAATTCATTATGTATCTGTTTAGGACAAACCAATAACATACTGAGAAATGGACATTTTGAATCTAAGTTCTGTAGTTTATGTCCATTTGAACGTATGTGAAGATAATTTGTTCTAGCTCATTATTATTGAGTTTTGATATATTTAGAGATAGTGGTTTTCCTTCTGTCTTTTTGTCCACCCTCTGATTAAAGTATGCATTTTGTAGCACATTATTCACACTCATAGTAATTCATTAATCATTCTTTTAATAGGTACCAGATAGGAACCCACCTAAATGAGCTAGTCTAGCATTGTGTTCTTGTATTGAGCACAAGAATATCATGGGATATATTGTTAAAGCCTTGCTGAGATTAAGCTACTGTAGGTCTCAGGTATAGTTATGCTTTTTTCCCTGTCTAATAATCTTACCAAAACCAGACGGACCTTTTTTAGTGAATCTATTGTACTTACTCATGCTAGTGATTTCTTTTCTGAGTGTTTACAATTTACCTTTAAATGAGGTGTCTTCAAAATTGTCAGGAATTGATTTTATGCTTACCTGATTTTCCCACTCCTCCTTGCCCATCTCTTCTCTAACATTCTCCATGATTGTTCAGCTTTCATTGGATGACTTTACAAAAATACCGTCAATTGGAGAAACAAGAATGATGACTTACTAGCTGGTTGACATTTCAGAGCATTAGCGTACCACCTGCTTTTTCACTTGGCCTTATAAGAGTAATTGAGAGGCATCAGAGGAAAGGATTTATAATAGGTTAGAAAATAAAGCCTATGCAAAGCTAAAGATGGTGTATTTGTCCCCCAAAAAAGAGAAAGCGGAAGACTTTATATGTGAGGATGTATTGTAATCATCAACTGTTTTGCACATTCCACAGAGACCAAACAAAAGGAAATGGATTTAAGCTGAACTATTTGAGGATTTGTATTGAGTATAAATAGGAATTTTATGATTCTAAATATTGTTTGTCTCTGGAATGGCTTTATAGAGGAAGTTGGATTTTTTTCCTCCCTCTAAAGTCTAAAAATAACATTTTCATCTCAGTAATGGCGTAGTCTTATAGTGCTCCCAAAGGCTGACAAAGCGACTAGATGACCTTTGCAAGTCCTTTCTTGCTAAGTAATTCTGTCTTTTCACAAGTCTCACTTCCACATCTACAGATCTGTTGTATTAGAGTCATTCGTATGCCTTCTCTTTCTGTGATTTAAAGTGCTGTTAACATTCCATCATGAATGTGCTAATGGAAAAGTGACTGTGCAGGTTAGTGTACTACTGTGTCTAAAAAATAAAACTCTGTGTGTTTATACATAACATGGATACTTTGTATACTATCTCAGTAATTTAAATAGCAGGAGATACTTGATAAATTCTTTTTAATGGCAATCTTTATTTTTAATTTGCTTTAATAGTTTTGGCAGAGCATTTTTTCTGTCTGTTGTGAAATTGAATATGTCATGCATTTATTTTTGCTTTCTCTTTTAAATATTTCATTACTAGTTCTTTTAGCTAAATTATTCTATAACTGCAGGTATTTTTCACTATAGTACTTTTTAAAAAGTAGAGTATTATCAAGCAGTTCATGTTATCTATCTCAAAAGAACAAATGCTATTTGGGAATCTCATACCTAATTTTTTTTTTTTTTTGATTTGGAAATAAATCATAGATATAAAAAAAAATTAAGGTAAATATGTAAAATGTCTTCATAAGACTTACTGCACCCCTTGGGCAGTGTCTCATCCCCTTTGACCTTCATTATTTTGTACTTTACTGAGAAGTAGTTAATTTACTGAAATTAATATAAAACCTGTGACTCCTGGATCTCTGATTACAAATGGTGTGACCTTGGGCAACTTGTTTAATCTTTGTTAAGCCTCAGTTTTACCATTTATTGTATAACATGGTAATGACACAACGCTTATTAAGATTGATGGAAAAAATGAATGCGAAATGCTTAGCATAGTGCTTATCACATAGTAAGAACTATAAAGGTAGTTGTTTTTGTGCATTAACAAAAACATGGTGCTTGCTATTGTTCGCTAGATATGCTAGGCACTGAGCAGGTAAAAATGAAAGTATTATCTCTTGCTCTGAGGGGAACTCTCATACTTACATGAGAAACAAGTAATTATGATAAAAGCATGATCATAGAAATGCAAATCTTTCAGAAAATGTAGTTGGATAACAACTTGCTCGTTGGGAAAAACAGACTTCCAAATTTTTTTTTGAGAGTGCAGGGTGCTATTCACATCATTTCTCTTTTTGCAAAATAGATAATCATATCGTTAGAGATACATTTTACATTTGCTTTACTATAAATGATTTTGTATAGAGCACTGTTGGAGAAAGTGAAGAGTCTTACAGATAATCCCATTGTGAATATTTGCATATTTATATTCATTTAATATTCTAAGTTGACTTTATGATTACTTATGTTGAGTTTTCATTCTACTTTTGTTTTTTTAACTCTGCATATTATAATTTAGTTTTAGTCCTTTTAAACTATGTGGGAGGTTTGACAGTAATACATATGAAATTATTTTCAATTTTATTTTTTCCCCCACTATTCCTAATTTCATTGGCTAGGGATGAAAATAACGCTCCATGAAATATACCTGTGGTTCTTAAAAGTGACTTGCTACAGTTCCTCCGCAGGTTCCAGGTGCTCTTTAACTCTTAGTCTTCAGGTTTATAGTTTGACAAGGCCCATAAAGGTTATTGTGACAGGTGCATGTGACCATTGGGGTAAATCACCTGGAGCTTTATGTTGCCTGTGAGAGCCAGTGAGGTCGATGGCATTGTAAACAACCAGTGAGTGTGAGAGGGTTAATGGGTTGCTGTTTACTGGGATGTTCCATAATCTAAAGTCACCTGAGAACCATTGATAGTTGCATAGGCTTCTTGGAGTTGGAAAGAAACTTGGAGGTGGTGCTTGTCCAGCCTTACAGTTAATTTCAGGATGATCTTGTCATTCCATGTCTTTGGCTAGTGGGTATCCCGCCTCTGAGCACTGTACTTGGATGGATGGGAGGAAGAGAAGAAAATTCTTTCTTGAATGCTTTGCGTTCTGTGGGAAATGTCTGTAATGATCAGCAAAGACAAATGGAGTTAGCTTCTCTTTTCTGTGTTTGAGGAGGAGGTCTGGGTTTCTGAATTGAAGATGGAGTCGGGTTTGTAAAAGGAAAAGGTCCATATTTTACTTGCCTTAGAGCGACGGTTCCCATTCTTATCAGACCCAATGCCCCATTTGGTAGCAAATAATTTTAATGTGCCCCATAATATACAAACAAAATTTGTAGATAATAACCTATCTTTATGTACTTATTAAAGAAGCAATCAATATAGCACCTTAACTGTAATGCATTAAGAGGAAATAAAAGAAAGTAATTTGTTTTTCAGTATGTAAATGCTCAACTAAAAGTCATTATAAAAGTCAGATACTTATTTCTACTTGTAGAATCATTGTAGTTTGCTACACGTGCCAATGGCAGTAGCTATGCCACTGAGAATGTGATTGTCAGAAATGAAGCTCATCTTTTCTGAAATTTCTGACTGATGAAGATATATTCTTCTCTCCACTTATGTAGTAGTAGTTGCATTCCTGGGGAAACTCAGTATATGTTAAAGCCACGCAAAAGGTCTTTGTGTTTATATGGGAAATGAGAATTGGTTCTAGACTCAGATTATGAACATTTTTTTTTAACAACAGGAGTGTCTAGAGGGTCATTAGAAAATTGTGCAGGACACAGCACAATGCATCATTGATGGGGTCGCTTCGTATGTTGTGGTAATCCACCCAGCCACTCCAACAGCCAAATATGTTCTCATACATTTCCATTACACTGCCCATGGAGCGGCACCATCCTTTTTTAGAATCACGGCCCTGTGCCCACTCCAGCAGAACTTGACCAGCGACTTGGGGCCCTAGGCTCTACCTTAGGTCAAAAAACTTACACGAACCTATGCAGGTGAAAGGTGCTCTAAGACATTTCTAGTTGTATGTTTAACCCCTTTCACTAATTTACTGGATTTTAAGATTACTGTGCTGTTTATTAGAAACAAAGCTCCTATACATACAAATGCCGGATACACTTTTGTTTTTTTATTGTAAAATATACATAACTTAAAATGAACCATTTTTAAGTGTAACCATTTTAAGTAACGCAGTGGCATTAAGTACATTCACTTTATTGTCCAACCATCACCACTGTCTGTCATTGGAAGTGTCACATCATCTCAAACTGAAACTCTGTACCATTACATTAAACAGTAACTCCCAATTTCTAGCCTCTGATAACCACCATTCTACTTTATGTCTCTGAGTTTGACTATTCTGTGTATCTCCTAAGTGGAATCATACAATATTTGTCTTTTTGTCTGGTTTGTTTCACTTAGCATACTGTCGTCAAGGTCCATTCACATCTCATGTACCAGAATTTCCCTTTTATGGCTGAATAATATTCTATTGTATCTATATACCAGTTTGCTTATCCATTCATCCATTCGTCCACATTTCAGTTTCCATCTTTTGGCTACTGTAAATAATATTGCTGTGCACATGTGTGTATAAATATCTCTTTGAGACTGCTTTCAGTTCTTTCGGTTGTAAACCCAGAAGTGGAATTGCTGGATCATATGGTAATTCTATTTTTAATTCTTATATTTTAGAATATTTAAACTGCTATACTGTTTTCAGTAGTGGCTGCACCATTTCATATTCCCGTCAATAGTGTACAAGGGTTTCTATTTCTCCACATCCTTCCCAACACCTGTTACTTATGGTCTTTTTCATAGTAGCCATCCCAGTGGGTGTGAGGTGGTAATGTCGGGCAGTTTTGATTTGCATTTCCCTAAGGATTAGTGGCGTTGAGCATGTTTTCATATGCTTATTGGCCATTTGTGTATCTTCTTTTGAGAAATGTTTATTCAAGTCCTATGTCCATGTTTAATTGGCTTGTCTTTATTGTTGCGTGTAGGAGTTCTGTATATATCTGGATGTTAATTCCTTATTAGATACATAATTTGAAAATATTTTCTCCCATTCTGTGGGTTGACTTTTCATTTTCTTTTTAGTATCTTTTGATACACAGTTTTAAATTCTGATGAAGCCCAGTTTAACTTTTTTTCTTTTGTTGTTTGTGCTTTTGGTGTCAGATCCAAGAAAACATTGCCAAATCCAGTGCCATGAAGCTTTCCCCTTGTGTTTTCTTGTACTAGTTTCATATTATATCCCTTATGTTTAGGCCTTTGATCCATTTTGAGTTAATTTTTGTATATGGTGTAAGATAAGGGTCCGACTTTATTTTTTGCATGTGGATATCTAATTTATGATACTAGATTTTTAACTTCTCACTTTCAAAACTGTTGTTCATAGCCCTAGCTATCTTACTATTAAGTCTTAAATCTCCTTTTACATATAACGTTTTTTCCTTCTACATTTTTAATATTGTCTACTTATTTTCTAATTTCTGTTATACAGTCATTTTTATTCTTAAATATTACTTTGCTTTTTCTGTTTTTCCAGTTTTTAACCATCATATGTCATCTCTTTTTGCACCTGCCCATTTGATATGTTATTTACTTGGTTTGAAAGCTGTTTTTCCATTGTAAGATTATTATTATTTTAGTATAAATATGTTATTATTATAGAAAAAATTTACCAAAAATGATATATAATTAGAAAATGAAAAACACTCATAATCCTGTCCTCAAGGAATAATAGTTTGGTGCATATCCTTCCAGATCTAATTGATTGTATATGTGTATATCCATGCATATGCATTTCATCTGTCCATACACTTTCATAGCCTGCTTTTTCTCGCATAAGGTATCCTGTAAACTTTTCTGTGTTGGCTCCTGGAGAGCATCATAATTTTAAAACTTACATGAAAATATAGTTATATGGCTATCTTATAATTTGTTTAGTGAACTCCCTATTACTGGACATTTACATTGACTATACTGTTTTTGTACTGTTAAAATGTATAAATGTTTTATGATAGAGCTCTAAAAAAGTCATAGTGTTTTGGATTTAGGGTATTTTTAAGGCTTTTGAAATACATTGTCCGTTGCCCTCTGAAAGGTTGTAACAGTTCTACTCTGAGTAACAGTATGTGAGTGTACTCACACTCTCACACCATTTGTATGGTTTACCGTACTGGTTTGGCTAGTATGGTAATGAGTCCAATTGACTATTTTTTTATGTTTGAAGGTTTGTGTATTTCCTATGTTGCCAGTTCTTGTGCTTTATTTTTGTTTCCTTATTGTTGCTTGTTCTATCCTTATTCTGTATTGGTTTATATTGGTTTCATCTTACCCATTTTAAATAATAGTTTTATCATTACCCTCTTTCTATAGTTCTTTTCCTGATTCTTTTAATTTTATTTTCACTATTTGTCAGAATTTTAAAAAATGGTAATTTTCCTCTTGTAAAATATTACCGGATTTAAAATAGGGAGCAAGAATCATGACTGGAGCGATAACAATTTTCGTAAGGTTCCACGTCTTACATCTAGCACTAGGGGTGACTTTTTCTATCCACTTGCCAATATGGTAGCCCTCTTGGCTCCTCTTTAATGAAGCTCTAAATTGACTGTGTGAATGGCCTAAATTCTTTTAACTTTTGCAAGTCCAAAGACCTACTGGCAAAAATTTCCTCCTGAGGAACTATTTTACTAGTACTAGAATTCCACAAAACTAGTAGAAATATATTATTCTCTTATAACAATCCTCACCTGTCTGCTAGGTATAAACTCTTTGGACTTCTGTTTTAGATAAAATCACTAGTTTTCAGCAAACTGTGTAGTCAGAAATGCTACACAGTAGAAGGGAGCTACAATGAAGGTTCCATTTTAGAACCTCAGTAAGAAAAGGTTTGGTCTTACTATGTATGGTGCCAGGTGGGTACTAGACTAGTCAGGGGGATCACTTCGTAAATTACCTAATTGTCTAATAACTATGCTGTACTCCTGAAATTAATATAAAATATTGAACGTCAAAAAAAAAAAAGCAAGCAAAAAGTTGTGGCACATTGTAGACACTCAGTAAATGTTAGTGTTTATTTAAAAAAGAACAGGTTTGGTCTTATCTAAGCAAGGAATCAAATGTTAAAGTTTCAGGACAATTTATTTCATGGGAAGGAGGTAAATGGAATATCTGTAATCAGGCCTTTATTATATTATTCTTAAATTTTAATTATAATTATTGATCACTAAACTTTTATTATCTTTTTAAAAGAATTTCATTGAGGTGAAATTCACCAACCATAGCATTTGTCTATTTAAAGTGTACAATTCAATGATTTTTAGTATATTCACACTATAGTGCAGCCATTCCTATAATGAATTTTAGAACATTTTTATTACCTTCAAAAGAAACCCTGTACCCTTTATGATCTGATATTTTGATTTTAGCTATCCTAATAGGTGTGAAGTACAGTATCTTTTTTGTTGTTTTGGTTTGCATTTCCCTAATGATGATTAGTACTGAGTTGCTTTTTAAGTCTCACTAACTCTTAAAACGTAAGTATATTAAATCTCTAATGGAAGCCCTAACCTGGCATTTAGATCCATTAGTGAGGGTGAATTAAGGGGACATATATTTCATTAACTCTAAAATAATACATTTTTCACATTGAACATCAGTGAAATTAGCACATCTTATAGTGAGTATAGTAGTGCTTTCATAAAGATAGTTTGAAAAAAAAATCCAGTTGGCATTTAAGAAGTTTACTATTTCTGGTTCCATAGTCCTGGAGCAATGGTTCAAGTAGAAACTAAAGTGTTCAAATTAGGACCAAATAAGTCCTCCTCTTCCAGGTCCTCAGATTGAATTTTAAATAACTTCTGATGGATGGCCTCTTGCTTACACAAACCTTTTCTGATTGGTGTGCCAGTACTGGCCAGCCCACTTTATCATGTCCTGGCCAATCATGAGGGATTTGGTGCATTATTTATCCTGGGTTTTGATAAATAATTCCTATTTCCTTGTAAAAAATCAATTTACTGGATATTTATTCAGGAATTTTTTTCCTAATTTCTTTTTTTATGAACTTTTAAGTTTCTGTGTGTAAATTTGCATGAAGAAATGCAGGGATTTAGTTAAAGCCGCCGTTTTATTTATCATTTTCAGATGCACTCTTGTTTGGTGGAGAGAACTGATGAGAAAAAGCAGTGAAGACTTGTCTTTTATTTTCCTGGGACTTTGACCCTTTGCAGAAACTGGCTGTGTTTAGAATGTATGAATTCAGTGTTGTCTTTTATTATTGTTGCTTATAGGAAACCTACATTTTAACACAACTCATGAATTAGGGTAGTAGAAATAACTTTAACAATTTTCAGTAGTGTAATCCAGAGTTCTGTATTTGCCCCATTTCCTCCCTCCCTCCTCATCCCCTTTCTCCCTTCTTTCTTCTTTTCCTCCATGCCACCCTCCCACCCAACACTTTATTGTGGTAAGAACACCTAATATGAGATCTGTCCTATTAACACAATGTTAATTGTATGTCAAAGTATTGTTAACTGTGGGAAATGGGGAATTGCCCCATTTTTTTTTTTAACTTACATCTTAGTGATGTAAAATGACATCTAGTGAAACTATATATGTATGCCTCCTAGAGTAGAGAACGGGAGTGGGGGGGTGGGTATAACAATCCTATTGACAGATGATGTTTTATAGATTCTGGCATCAGATTATGGATACATTTTTCCTTTTACTGAGCCTAATTTGCTTCTATGTAATTTCTGTTATTGATCTTAATTCAGCCTTCTTGAGCGTCACACAGTGTATGTTCTCTTCCCATGTGACAGTGCTCTTCAGCTATTTATTAGACATTATATTTTCTCCTAGCCTTTTTCTCTCCTTAGCATTCCTCCCTTCTTCGGCCTTTGTTCAAATGCAGTACAGTAGTTTATAGTCCGCTATGCCGGGCTCCCACTTATCAGTGTCCTTCCTAGAAGAATAGTTCAGGAAGGTATTTTAGACGTTAGTGGACCTATTCAAAGTGTAACAGGGCTGTAGTTCTTGTACTTGGGAATTACATGTACTTGTGCACATTTTGTTTGTATTAGCTTTTCTGTAATCTTTTACTGTCACTTTCTTCTAATTTAGTTCTTCCGGTGAATTACTAGGTGCTTTTAATGCACCTCATTACTAATGCAGTAATGAGATAGGAACATGAGTTAGTAGCATGTTAAGTAAACTGTCTGCGTGTATTAATCACTTCTTTGCAGTAGCCTTTCCTTCCCACCCAATCTGAAGTGTTTCCTGACACCTGTTCCTCCCACTCATGAGACCAGAGACCACAACTCTTCCTCCCACTCGTTCTGTCCTTAGTGTGTAGTGTTGTGCCTGCTAAACAGTGGGTACTTCATAGATATTTTTTGAATAAAAGAAAAAATGTTGTGATGGTTCATTTCCTTGATTCTCTCCTTATATTCTGGATATAACTTCCTAGAATCAGGACCCATGTTTTAACCTTGACTTGATTGTCTAATGTAATGGTTGACACAAAGATGCCAGCATTCTGGCTGTGTGATTAGATAGATTATTTTGAAGGTTTATATAGCTAGAGAATGATTGCAGGTATGTAAAAGAGGTGAGATAAAAGGCATTTGGGTCCAAACCTAAAATCCTTTGAATGCCATGGTAAGAAATTTGCAATGAAGAGCTGATACAAATTTAAACATTTTAGAAAGTAGTTTGGGGAGGAGCATAAAAATTGGAACGTTAAATATATCTTGAGTATGTTGTTGTGCCTGGAGAAGTTTCCTCTGTATAGATGGGATCAGAATTTATCGTTAAAAACTACTTGCCTTAAGGGGAAATCCTAAAAAAAAAAAAAAAAGACAAAAATACCTTGAATATTTTCTTTTAGTTGAAAAATATGTAAGTATACTTTATTCAGCAATCTTTTGATATAGGATCCTTGCCATTTTTTTAGCATGATTAATTAATTCAGAGTTGTCATTTTTGCATATTCAAAATTATCCCCTTAATTTTAGTTTCTGTTTCTTTCAAGAGAGAATTGAAAGATATCTGCAATGAAATCTGAATAATCCTTTCAGATTTTAAATCATTTTCTCCTCTATTTAATAATGTCTTACACTTACCTAATTCAATAGTCATTTTTAGCAGCTTGCTTTATTGAGTCTTTCCAAGACATCTAACTTAGTTGTCTGGAGTAAAAAATAAAAATGAAAAAAAAAAAAAAAAAAAACCCAACTTTTTTATTTTGTATACGTTGATTGGCATAATATTTCATTAACAATTTTTTGTTGTTGTTGTTTTTGTTTTGTTTTACTCAAAGGTGGAACAGACAGCAAAGGGAAGGAAAGAATAGGCTATGGAGTACAGCAGAGACTTCTGGTTATACCCCAGTGTCCAGTGTCCCTCGGTACCTATGTGGACACATAGCCACACAGCTAGTGACTCTATCTGAGCTTTACTGTAGCCAGGTGAGGCCGGGAGGCCAGATTCTGCTTATGGGGATGTGAGTGGAAACGATGGTTGCCACTCCTGTGTTGTACCCTTAAAAGGAAAGCACATTCCTCCACCTCCCAAACTTATTCTCCTTCCCACTGACTGCCAGGCTCATGTACAGGTGGGATCCCAGTAGATGTCTACACCTGAGTTGGAAGCCATGTCCTGAAGATGGCAGAGCAGCAAGATGAAAGCGCTTGGATCCCTGACATTTTCAAGTTGACCGTTACCCCCGGACGGCTCACACTGAGACTGCTGTGTGACGGAGAGATAGCATTCTTTCTCTCTTGTTTAAATTACTTTCATTGCCTGAATCAGAATCTAATTAAAACTGTTCAGGTACATGTATAGTTGTATACGCCGAAAGTGTCGCGTTGCACAGAATTGATTTAATATGAGTCGGTGAAAATAAAAGAGGGGCTGTTGAAGAACTTTGTTTCATTCAGTCGGTGAGATTTCCTGTATATGCATTGGACTACTTACTGAAAGGAAATGTTTAAAGTGGTGCGAGAATAATATTAGCTCACATCAGGTTTGCAACACGTGGTCTTCCAAGGCTGGTATGATAATTCCTCAGAGCAGGTAATAGAGATACCGTGTTTCCCTGAAAATAAACCTAGCCGGACATTTCAGCTCTGATGCGTCTTTTGGAGCAAAAATTAATATAAGACCTGGTCTTATTTTATTATAACACTGGGTCTAATATAATATAATATAATAATAATATAATATAATACCCGGTCTTATTTTACTATACTTATAAGACCAGGTCTAATATATTATATTATATTATATTATATTATATTATATTATATTATATTATATTATATTAATTATATTATATTATATATACCCGGTCTTATATAAGACCAGGTTTTATATTAATTTTTGCTCCAAAAGACGCATTGGAGCTGATTGTCTGGCTAGGTCTTATTTTCGGGGAAATAGGGTAGTATGTAAAACTTGTTTGATAGGGGAAAGTATAATATCCATCTCTTTCTAAATATAGTTCGAAGTCATTGCTTCATTGCTTATGTGTTAATAGTGAAGGTTACAAGAGTTATTTTACACTGTTTTTAATTTAGCCTAAAATCAACCGACCTCCTGCTGAACCCCTACCTGCTGATTAGTAGGGAAAAATTACAAAATGTTCTGAATTACAAAATATTGCCAAAGCTTTATTTAGTCCAATCTGATCATTTAAATAGTCCAGTTATATAGCATTCAGATAAAAATGTTTCATCATTTGCCATCCTTCCCTCCTGCTGTTCTCCTTAATTGGTGTGGGGAACAGTGACTTACTGAAACACACTGTAGCAAGGACGGAGTCTAGTCTCTTAGATGTGATGTGCGCTGTGTGCCTCCTCTGACCTTCAGGGCATTGGTTCCCACCTGGGTGCTCCTGGCAGCACCACTGAAGTGTCTGTCTGGTGTAGAACGCAGGGCTTGCTCAGAGCCCGCCTACGGGAGTTGCCTCTAAGTGCAGACCTCACAGTCTCTCACCTACGTCTCTGGGGTTATGATCCTGGTGGTGGTTCCACCTGCTGTATTGGGCCAAGTAGGAGGCCCAGTGTCTGTCCTCTCAGTCTCCACACTCCCTGAAAATTGGAAGGGCTTTGGTTAGGAAAGCTGAACCCCAGGTACTCCCCTGCCTACATATGTGTGGTCCTTTCTAGTGCCCATGTTGATAAGGGGCTCCACTTTGGAGAAAGTAGGGGGAAGGAATTAGGCAAGAACTGTCATGAAACTTTTCGGAGTAAAACTAATTTGTTGTGTTTGGAATGTGAGATTTATGTGCATGAGTAATGAGATAGGAACATGAGTTGAAGGAAACGAGATTAAAGATGGCTTTATTCAGCTTTAATCATTGGAAAGTTATGACCAAATTTTTCTAAATGAATTGCATAATGTTGATGCAGACTTATGTACAATGTAAAAATTTGGAAATTACAGAAATTTTTGAGGAATAAAATTGCATTACTCAGATATGAACACTTAATTTTCAGTGTATTTCTTTGTACTTGTTAGGTTTTTCTGCATGAATATATGTATACAGTCAGCCCTTCGTATCTATAGGTTTTGCATTCACAGAGAACCAACCGTGGATGAAAAATATTTGGAAAAACAAATCCAAGAAAGTTCCAAAAAGCAAAACTTGAATTTGCCATGTGCTGAGCACTATGTTGAATCCATGCAAATGAAGTGATGTATGGGCTTACTCTGCGGTAGCCTGTATGCAAATACAAGTCATATGGAAATATTAGGCCATTTTATATGGGGGACTTCAGCGTCTTCGGGTTTTGGTGTCTGAAATGGGGTCCTGGAACCATTCCCCCATGGATACTGAGAAACAACTGTATTTGTATGGATAGTTTTAAAATACTATATATGTTTGTTTTTTCTCTATAAATTGTTTGTGTCTTTTACCATTTAGAATATTGGTATTTTTCTTGTCAATTAATGTTACTTCATTATGAATTAAATCTACACTTTGATACTCATTAATTGCTAATAGTCTTCCCTCTTCTGTAGTTTGCCTTTCCACTTTGTTACGTTTTGGCACTTTAGAGATTGTTTCGTTTATATATCTGTATGTTTATATGTTTGTATATTTTAATCTAGACAACTTTTTCAAAAATTTGTCAACATAATGGCCAAGCTCTGTGTCCAAGAAACCTAACCTGATCATGGCCTCAGAAGATAGATGTTTATTTCTCCTGTGCAACAAATCTAAGGCTAGGTAGTGCTGGGTTGCTGTGCCTCACCTGGGCATTCTGGGAGCAAGTGTCTGCCTTCTCATTACCCCACTGTGCCCTGTGCATTGTTGGAAGAAGACCGTAGGCTCTCCCGTTTTCCAGTTCATAGGAAGGATCAGGGGAGAGAGAATCCTTGGCTGTGTTTTCTTTTTACACACACATCACATGGCATTGGTGAGAAAAGTGGTAATGTGGCTTACTCCTAGCAGCACAGGAGGACGAGAAACGTAGTCTCTAGCTGCCATGTTGCCAACCACCACTCTTACTACAGTAGAAGGGAGAACCTGTTTTATGGGCAATCACAAGCTTCCACCATACTTTTTCTTTATTTTTCGTGGTCTTTTGAAAAAGTCTCCTTCTTCCCCAGTTCCTATAAATATTCACTTAAACATTTTCTTTGTTTTTTCATGGTTTGTCCTCCCTCCCTGTCATCCAGCCAGTGAATACATGTTTATTGCTCTCCTGCTAAGTGCTAAGTATAGGACTAAGCTTTGGGGATATATCATGGTGATACTTCCCTCATAGCTTATACTCCAGTGTGTGAGAAAGACATTAAATCAGCAGTTCTAGGAGTGACCCATAGACCCTGGAGGTCCCTGAGACCATTGTCATAATAATACAATGACATTGTTTGCCTTTTCTGTTGTTCACTCTGATTGTACCCCAGTGATAATGGGTCAAACTGCTGAGTCAAGTCAGCAGCACCCAATTGTACTAGTCGTCATTGTATTCGCTGCTGTGCACTTGCGATAAAAAACTCAGAAGTCATCAGTCGTTATTTTTATTACATCTGGATCATTAGGTACACAATTCTTCAATATTCTGTGTGACCAAATGGGAAATACATCCAAAATACTTCTGTGTGTCCCGAAGCGTGTTGGTTAGCTTGAAGAAAAGCAATGGTGTGATTGAGTTGTGAATTGAATAGTTGCTCTTTTCCTGGAATTCCATTTTTACGTGAAAGAATGATAAATTATGATTAGTTCAAGTTGGGGATTTGACAGAGTTAGTCTGTCACTTTAAGGAAAACAGCTAACAGTATTTGTTGCCAATAATAAAATTTGTGCTTTTGCTCATACACAGAGAAATTTGAAGTTTAGAAAACTTGTCTCTAACACCAGAGCTCGACATCTTCCCAAGACCTAAAGTGACTTCTGATGAAATTATGGATAATATTAAAAGGCATTTTTTTGTATATTTAAATTGCTTCAATATTCAATTCTGTAGCAATCAGTGAACTAATTTCTAGATCAGACATGGGTTAAGGATCCATTCCAAGTAAAAGACTATTTGATTTTAAAGTATCAGAGTATAAAAGGTTAATATAAAATGCATTATAACCAAACTTTTAGCTAGTCTTTTAAAATTGTGTTATAGAATTAAGACTATCCACAGTTATCTGAAAATGCTATTGAAATGCTCTTGCTTCCCTAATTACATAATTATGTTAAAATAGATTTGTTCATATATTTCAACCAAAGTAATACATTGCACCATATTAAAGGCAGAAGTAGATATGAGAATCCAGCTTCCTTTTAATATTCTATTTGTAGAAATGTAAAACAATGTTACTTGTCTCACTTTTTGGGGAGAGGAGGGAAATATAATTATTTCATAAAAGTGATATATTTTTTATAGCCAGCCAACACCTAAATGAGTAATTATTCTGATCACTAATCAACAAAAAAAGGAGTTGATCTTCTATCTCAAGCTGTGGCTTGCATCAGAATCCCTTGGAGGGATTGTTAGAGCACAGATTGCTGGGTCCTACTCCCAGTGTTTCTGATTCAGTAAATTCTGGATGGGACCTGAGAATATTTTAAGTGTTGCTGCTATTCCTGGCCCTCAGATCATACTTTGAGAACCACTGTTCTCTTTCTTTGGATTTATTGGACAAACCTTGAGCTGCCATTTGGGGGAAGAAAAAAAAAAGATTAAGTACAGGTTTAGGAACAATGGCTGGAAGTGTCTGTAGTTGCCAGAAATTTAGGAATTAATTATAAATTGAGCAAAAGAGCATGAAAGAACTGTTCAATGTCTAAGGCTGTACTCTGTTTACAAGCTAGCAAGTTAATCTACCGCAGTTTCATGGTTGCTGGAAGAAGACATGAGATTCTTGGTTCAGAAACAAAAAGAACTTTATTACAGTTGCAGTTGCTAGAGCATCAGCATTTATGGTGATTTACCTGCTACCCTAAGGGAGCCAGGTGATGGCTACACAAGCAGTGGATTATGTTGCAATAGAGGAACCCTGAACTTAGGGATTCCCCAGTTTTTTTTTCATAATGTGCAGTAAGCCTGCTTGACCTTTGTCCCACAGGATACATTATCTTGAATATACTGGACAGTAAACAGACCTGCCCTCTGCTCCAATTGGAGACACTGCCTTCTAAGACTGTTCTCTATATAAACATCCTTGAAAAAGATGGTTGAGACAAAAGGCAATCAGTGCCTTTGCTCACACATGTTCAGAAATGTGAAAGAGCCCTATGGAGAACTAACTGTAGGTCTATATAGGAAAAGTTGACAAAGTTTGTGTATGTTAATTATTTACTAGTCATTAACTGTAACAAGCTGAGCAAAAAAAACATGAGAACAATTGGACTTGAATTTTAGGCAAAGCAATGTATGGTTTGGTTCCCTTATGAAGGAGAACACTGTCCCCTTGTGTGATTCTAAATTATTTTCATAAATGTATATAACTGTCATTGGGAGCATCATTTCCTTATGTGTATAAGACGTATATGAACTTTAAAACAACAATTTTATAAATTTATATATATATAGACTTAAAAAGTAAAAATACTAATTTAGTATGATAAATAATGATACATTAGCCACAATAAATTGCACTTGCAGAATGATCTTTTTGGATCAAGCATACCTCCTCTACAGTGTGCTATATAATGTCTAATTTTCCCAATCTTTTCTCTAAAGTTCTGTAACTTCCTTTTGTAAAGCATACAGTAATTATCATTTGACCTTCTCTTAGTCTAAATGCATCATTAACCTCCTTTGTTTTTCCCTCATTAGCTCAAGATAATTAAAGTAATACTACTTGGCCCAGGGTTAGTCCAAACTCTTTTTGGATCCATGTCACAGAAAGCAGGCTCACACCTGGCTCTCATAGCTTGGACGTCAAGGTGAAATTGTCTTCGATTATGGCTAGAGTGATATATTTATTTCCTGCTTTGCCCAGGTCAATCCTGGTTTATGCTTGTGCCTGGTTTATGCTTTAACTCTCAGAAGTGTTCCGATTAGGATGGCAAATTGTAAGTGTTCTCCCTAAGTAGGACTTCATCGCAACGCTCAAGGGGTGTCCTAAGGATTCTCTAAGCCTGGCTTTCTCAGTCTCTCAGGGCTGCTTCCCTCTTTTGGCCCCTCTTTCAGTGGTTTCTTCCATGATATTATCATGGAAAGTGGCTTCTGTGGGCCAGCTTTCACATCATCCTTTCAGTGCTGTGGTTTTCCTTCATAGCGTTCACATAAAAGGCCAGATTTCATTGGTGCCTAGATCTCATTCTTTTGGCGTGGGAGGGGGGTGGATCACTGTATCCGAAGTGATTATTTTGTAAATATATATATATATATATTATATATATATATATATATATATATATATATATATATATATAAAAAAACTTTGTAAAATATTTTGTTCAGTGATATTTACATTTCAAAGAAATGGCTCCCACGTCCTCTAGAAAGACATCCTGGGTCATAAATCTGACCAAAAAAATAAATAAATAAAGGCCTATTTAAAATTAAATAGTTTCCAAAAGTGTGGAACACACATATATTTCAAAGAGAGTGAGAAAATACATACAATTGTAATTTTTCTCAAATAAATGCTCTAAGAAAAAGGGGAGGGAAATCTTTTCCTTTCAACAGGGATAATTAAGCCTCTTATTTTTAATTTATATTTGCCCTTACACTCTCTTTATTTGCTTCTGTCTTAAATATAAAGATCTTGATCTTGTTAATCTTACAGTAGCTCTACTGTAATCAGAAGTGACTATAAATGCACTTGTAATTTGGTTTTATTCCAATTTAAATTGTAATTTAGTTTTATTCAATGTAAAAATTTTAAACTGTTAAATTCTACATAAAAAGTAGGATTTCTTAAATATAGAGTAGTAGTGTCAGGAATTTAGCATAAGATAACTTGACTAAATCAGCATTTTAATAGCTGCCGAGCAGCCTGTGAATTTGGGCAGTTTACAGCCCTGAAGCCAGGCATTAAATGGTATAAATATGACCCTAAACAGCAAATTAGAAAAAGAATCTTCTTAGAGAAAAACAGTGTATTTCCTAAAATCATAAGTTTTCTTTTTTTTTAATTTTAAACTTTGCCAGCAGTTAAAACTTGAAATTTCCTATACTGTTTCTCAACAAAATCAGGAGCAGGTAGGATTTGATTAACATTTTTATAATGGTAACTTGCATAATTATTTTCAAGGAAGTAGAACCTAGCCGAGGGTTACTTTACCTTTTTAGTATCCACCCCTTGTCTGAGTATAATGAAATTTCCATTTCCGGGTCCATGAGACCTCAAACTGCATACAAGTGCTTGCTCCCTGTTATTGTGGAATTCTCCTTTGCCCTTCCACCTTCTGTGCGGTGCCTTCTCATCAGATGCTGAGCTCCACTTCATACATCTGTTGGGCTAAATGTTTGCTCTCAGAGATGCAATTTTCTATCAGCCTCTTCCTCCTTAGAGAGAAGCCTGAGGGGACCCCCTCAGTGACCCCACCCGTGTCTTTATAGTTAAGGGCCTACCCTGACCACACTCCACGCGTTCTTGGCTCTTTGGGAGTTATACTGCCCTAAAGTCTCACTCATTTCACAGTGACCAGCTTGTTGGCAATTACTTTACAGGCCACTGAGTCACCTTGACCAGCCTGGCCTTGTGACCAAGCAGTGGTCACGCACTTTGATCTTTCCTGACCAATACATGTTATATATTCTTTGTTTCTTCTTGAAAGAGGGTGCTCCTACCGTTTTAATCCCGCCTCTGAATTTAGGTGAAAAGCTGTAGCTGCCTAGCTGAGTACTGTAAGGAAAATGAACCCTTTTCTCCCTTCCCTGCCCCTCCACTAACTTTGAGGTTTTGTTGTTGTTGTTGTTGTTTTTATGATACTGCTTCCTGCCAGTCTCTCAAACATGTCTGTGCAGACTTGATTTGTAGAGAACACCCTTTAACTCTTCTCTGTACACCTATGTGGAAAGAATATCGATATTTAGAATGTTGGAACCATAACGGTGCAACATTTGTAATTTTTCTATTAGGACTGTCTACATGGAAGTGAGAATTGAAAACCAATTACATAAATTACTAAGCTTTGAAAGATTTCTTTTTTTCAACATTTCTCCCTCTACGGTATGTATTCCTCAGAGTATCTTGTGACTAGTAAGAAATTAGGTTGAAATTCAATTAGTAAGAAAGCCTTCCCCACTCTTTAACGTTAAACAGATTTCAGGATTTTTTGATCCACAAGCCATTGACGAGATGCTCATTGCAAAGTAACTAAGTGTCCCATGCCACCAGTTATTTTAAGAGATATGAAGTGAATTAGAATTTAAAGTTCATGTCTAACATCGGGAGAAAAAAAAACTTTGTCATTAAGATTTTAAAATTCTTACCTGTGTATACATAGTTTAACTGGTAAGAATGATATTCATGATTTCTGATTTTTGCCCTTGTATGGCTCTCAGACCTTACTAGCTTGCATCGTGTGAGCCTTCTCTGGGCCTTTGAGTTGTTTCACTAGTAGAATGGACCATGGGTGGCTGTTCATTGACTCTTACGGTGCCTCTGAGTGTGGATGCTGGGATTTAGAATGCCCCATCTTCACAGCAGGCTGCTGCAGACCCAGTCTGCAGTGCTAGAGAAATGCAGGGGTTCTTGAAGATAGCCCTGCTGGATGCTGCGTAGGGTGTGTTGCTTGGGTGGACCTCTGGAATCAGAGGAATGTGTGAGCCATGATGCCTACAGTTAGGCTTTTCACAAAGCCAAGTGTGCTGTTGTTGATTAACAAATAATGGGTTGTTTATCTTGGAATTGCTTTTATTGGCAGACACCCTGAAAGATTCAAAGGCTGTCTGTAAATGAAGAATGTTCTCATTGTTTGTTCAGCTCCTGCTTTTCTACTTAATGTGCCGATGTCTGGGGAAATTTTCTTGAATATCAAGTCATAAGTAAAATTTAAGCATTATCCCCTGTCCCCCACCCCCCATTTTCAAGTAGGACATTTAGCTATGACCTGTTCTCAGATGCTTCTGATGATTTGGATGTGTGTAGCTAGAGGAGGAAAGGTGCAAAGGGACTGAAGCTCAGAAGTTTGCCATCTAATCGTATCAGTCATGAATAGCTTAAATAAATTCAAGTACATTTCTGGTTGGTTAACTGTATGTCTGTTGCAAGTTAACTTCTGAGAATTCAAATTGAAATGTGCAAAGTCAGAGGCAACAAGGATCACGTGGGCAGTGGGTCAGGAAATGTTGATGGAGATAAGTGGTGGTTGATGGAGGATCACCAGGGTGGCAAGAGGAAGTAGAGCAAATTACATTTTTGCAAAGGAAACGGTATGTGAAGATTTGTGGCGTGATCAGCAGTAGGTGTTCTTGGAACTGTTAAGTTCACTAATGCTGGGAGCATAAAGTACTGTAGGAATGGCTCTGGGAAAATGGGAAGATGGGCCCAGGTAATAAAAGTCCTGAGCCCTGTCAAACAGCAATAAATACATCCATGATCTCCAGCTCTGGCCAAAGACAATGTGAAGCCAAATGTCAAATCTTGCTTGTTTCATGTCCTATACACAGATGTTCTCAATATCTGCCAAGTAGCAGGAGCCAGACGAATAATTGATCAAATTTATGTAAAGATAGTAGCTGTTGTTAAGTGTGAAAGATCAAAGGGCTCTACTTTGTAAAAGGCCGTTTCATTAGTGATATTTTCATGTTACGATGGCATAATGTGAGAAGACCCTGTCTATGTAGAGTGTGAAGGAGAGCTTTGAGAATGGATTTCTGTCACTTGGATGACAGGGAAGCTAGAAAAACATTAGAAAAACATAAGGGGAGATCTTTCTGTCCTGCATACCATTGCCTCCTGGTGCTAGCTGATCGTGTTGCCTATGTGTCAGTTTAATAATGGTGAGTGAACATGCATTACAGGCGATGTGGCTATTTTAACATATAATATTCTAAATTATTTTTATGTGTCTTATCACTACTGCCATCAACTTTACAAGAGGCAAATACTAAATTATGATAACTGGCCAAACGGTTAAAGCATCTTCCAGTCAGAAGCAAAATATTGAGTAAAACTAATTTATAGTGTTTCAAGTTACAGAATATTGATATTTTTAATGTTTTGGAGAATATACACAAACAACAATGAAAGCATTTTTTCAGTTGAGTTTTATTTATTGGATTTAAGTATTATGAAGTAATAAACAGATGGAACTTATGTTTGAGAATTTTTCTATGTTTGGAAGACAAAAAAGATAGTTTTGATATAAAACAAAATTCAACGTAAGAGAGAGAGAGAAATAAAGTGTGTACGTGTGTGTGTGGTGGGAGTTGGATATACATGTAAGGAAGTTAGCAATCCCTTATTATATACTATTTTGCTTTTTTTTTTTTTTTAGGTGCTGGTGAATCTGGGAAAAGTACAATTGTGAAACAAATGAAGTAAGTAGATGTAGGACATTAAATTTGTTCTTTAAGTATATCCTTCCATAAGAGGAAGTAAGTGTTCTCTTTCTCCTTTTTGTCTCGGTAGAATTATTCACGAAGCTGGTTATTCAGAAGAGGAATGTAAACAGTACAAAGCAGTTGTCTACAGTAACACCATTCAGTCCATTATCGCCATCATTAGGGCCATGGGGAGGTTGAAGATCGACTTCGGTGACTCAGCTCGGGCGGTAAGTTATCGAATTTTTGGGAACAGCCTGATGAGTAAAAAAGAATAACTTGCCTGATCATACCATACTACATGACATAGATATATCAGCTATCTCAGGGCCATCTTATAAAATGACTGAAAAAGATAGTGAATGAAGTGAGTCAGAAGCTTTAGAAGTGAGTGAAATCATACACAGGATTGTGTAATCTTCTCTTTATAGCTAGAATACTTTGCTTATCCATCAGATGATTTGGACAACTCAATAACCATTGCAATATTTTCTATATAATATGTGCTATTGGGGTCCCCCCTATCTCCATGCCAATTTTTAGTCAGTACTACTGAGTTTAGTAAACTACCTTACATTAACACGCTTCAAAATTTTTCGTAATTTAGAATGCTGAAAAGCGGAGTACAAAGCAGTCTCATCTCATATAATGAGAACAGAATAAAAGTTTGCATGTCTTTAGAATAGAAACATGTTGGCTATTCAGAAACACAGATCAGAATTTCAGTGCGAAAGGGACAAGAACCTTAGGAGATAAGCTAGTTCTATCCTCTATTTTGCCAGCCAAAAACCTGGAACCCAGGAGATTCCGTGATCAAAAGATTGCCACACAGTTAGTGGGAACCAGGGTTTACTTATGTGGCCCAATAACTTGCTCTAGGTTTTGATTGGAAGCAGCCCTGGCCTAGTCCATATGACGCTTTTCTTTTTTCCACCCAGCTTCTGTTTGCTTGCTTAATCTGTGTAAGTTTTATTTTGTGTGTGTAGTTTTTTCTTCATTGATTCTGTGTTTAATAACTATTGTAAAACTTAACCTTCCCAGAAACCTTTAACCGAATCTCCCACTTACTTTTTATTCTTTTTATACTCAGTAGATGTATTGTTTCTAATACCCCTTTTTTATAATTCCTTTGTATTTTTATGTATTCAATGTGTGTGTGTGCTGCCTCTTTACTAATACTGTGAAGAGTTTTGTCTAGAAACTGTAACTTTTCCTTTTTGTCACCTTAGTATTTGCTTGATTTTTTTTTTTTAATGGAGCCTCAATTCATGCTTAATAATGTTTAAAAAAAAAAAAAATGAATGAAGGCCACATTAGAAAATATACATTGGAGAAATCTAAAATAAACCCGGTTTATTTTTTGTAAGTTACTCTAACATTTCTTTATATGTTACAGGGCTATATTAATTTGCTTAAGCTTTTACTTTTTTTTTTTAAGCTTTTACTTTTAAACAAGGGTTTAACAGCTTAATATAATGAGTTCAAGTTTTCAAATAGATTTCAAGATCATTTCTAATGATAATTCATAACATTCTTTTTAAATTGTCATTTCTGAAACAAGATTTCATCATATCTAGACATCTTTTGCCTATCTACTATCCATTCAGTTTGTAACTTACTTATAATTTATTCATTCAACAAATGCTTTTTGAGCTCTTAGTCTTACACAGAAGAGAACCACCCTTAGAAAAAAGAGAAAGAATTGATATAAATTGTGCTTTACACCAATTCCAATTATGGTAATTTAAACCTTTTATCAAATTCACATACAGTATTCTGCATTCATATCCTATATGTGATTAGAGAAAAAGGTTTTGTAGCCTCCATTTTAGGAGGTAATGAAAGGTACAAGCAGGTTTTTATGAATTATTTTTTCTTTTTCATATTTCTCAAGGAATTTTGCCACCTTTTGCTTTTTTAAAAACATAATTTGGACTTAGTTTCAGGACTGATGGGGAACAACTGCCCTCACTGTAATCTTTTACTGTTTTCAGACTCTCTCTAGCTGTACCCTAGTAATCAGCCTATTAACTTCTGTTTGCTTTAGCCATTGTTACTAATTCCTTCATGCAAAAGTCTTTATGCTCCCACATTGGTTTTGATCAGTCTACTCTGTGGCTTGGGTTGCTTTGCCTCTACATAAGCTTTAAAATACTAGGAGGCTCTTGGAATTGTGCTAAAGAATACAAAGATGAATTAAACATGGCCTGAACATGAGGAAGGGACATTGGAGCTTGGTAATGAAACGTGTAACAATTTTCTAGACAAAAACAAGGAAAAAGCATTCTACGAGTAATAAACAATATAGTCAAAGGGTGAATATATTTCTGTTTTTTAAGTACCAATTCCTGGATGTATCTTCCTTGAGTTGAAGGGTAACCAGATATTTAATTTTGATAAGTACCTCAGATTTGCTTTTCAGAAGAAAAGTGATGCGAATAATTTTTCTAGCAACTGCACCAGTGTCTACGAGAATCTCACCAAAGTAGATACTAACATTTTAATTTTCAATCTCTCACAAGTGAAAAATATTCTTTTTTTTTCTGTTTTAGTTTTATATTCTCCTGATTTGTAATGAATTGGAGAATGTTTTAGCTTTTTGTATTTTTGTGCACTCCTCAGTATATTTCACTCAATTCTGTTAAATTACTTGTCCTGTTCACAGTGTGTCTCTTTAAATATTAGGGATGTTTTTATATTTTGCAAATATTTTTGCTTAATATAGTTCCTTTATTTTTTGAATAGTATTTTTCTAGTTACCGAACTCTGACTTCTGTGTTTGTCTTGTTAGAAAGATATCTTCAACTTACAATTATTTTTTAAACTACTCTTATTTTTCTAGAATATTTATAGTTTTATTTCTTTAGATTTATATCTTCACCCACCTGGAAGTGTTATTTGTGTCTCTTGAATTGTTGCCTTGAATTGATTTAAACTCCTTTTCTCCTCCAAGCCTCACCATGCTCCTGAATAATGGCCACTATTCTGTTCCTTTAATTTTGTAATTGATTCCATTAGTTTATGTCTGTCTGCCAGATTTTCCAGATTGCTTTTGAGGAAGGTTGTATCAATTTACCTTACAAGCAGCAGTTTTTTTTAGCACTCTGGGTAGCCAAAAAATACTGACTTAATTTATTAGTAAATTTATTAGTAAATTTTATTTTAATTTAATTTGCATATTCAGTTTTAGTGCAATTGTACAGTTTTTCATCTTTATTGACTATATTTTTGTTTCTCTATGTTGGTGGGCTGTTTTATCCCTTATTTACCTGTTGGAGTCTTGCTGTATCCATTATCTGTTTGCTTGTTTTTATGTACATACCAGTATGTAGTAACCCTTTGTCCAGTTATATAAATGTTCTCTCACATTTTGTTGCCTTTAATCATTGGTTTCCATTTTTACATCTTACCCCATTATGTCTTCCACTATGTTTAAACTTAGAAAATCTTCTCTCAACCAAAGATTTACCAAATACTCTTGCCATTTTAAAAGTATTTTAGGGGAGTGAATTTTAACATTGTTTCTTGTGTTTGTTCTTTAATCCCTCTGAAATTTACTTATTTTGTATGCGTGGAGTAATAATCTACATTATTTGCTTCCTCTTCAGAGGGCTATCTAATCGTTTAATTTACCTTGCCACCTTTATATAATAAGTTCAGACTTAAGATCTTTTTCCTGTTGATCTGCATTCATACCAGACTGTTCTACATATCACAGGCTTTTAATATCTGATAATTTTAGCCCTCCTTCTCCAGTATTCTTTTTAAAAATGTTCCTAGTTATTTCTACTTGTCATTTTTTGAGATGAATGTTGAATTGGTTTTGTATTGTGGTTTATGGTTGAAAACTAAAATAAGGTTATGGGATTATATTGTTTTTGAGTCCGAGAAATATTTTGATAGATGTATGTGGCAAAGTGATATTAACCTTCATTTGGAATATAATATGTTCCTCCAGAACAGTATTTTTCTATTTCCCTCAACTCATGTATTGATTGTCCCATGTTTCTGTATCGCTTTTGACAACAGGGTCTATTGTCCATACAAAAAACGCTTAAACATTTTTTATTTTATTAACTTGAAAATGAAAATATATACATTTATAAGATTCATAAGTATATGCATAAAAGTTATATTTGAGTCACGCATGTATCACTATTTCCCTTCTTGACATAGTGAAGCTCATGCTCACTGCAATTTAGTCGAAATTTTTGCTGTCTGCAATGTAGTTAAAATTAGATTATTTTATTATTAGGCTTTTTCCTCCTTTTAAAAAGCAGAGCTATGGGAAAAGGAAAAATGACTTCCTGTTTCCTTGCCTCAGTCACTTTTATTTTGATTACATTTGTGTTTTTAGAGAAAAATATTTCACATTTATGTATTTCTTATTCAGAGCAGAGCAGTTCTTTAACGTTTGGGATTGGCAGGCACCATGAGCCATGGGACAGAGGACTCCACCAAAGTTCTCAGGATTTCTTTAAGGCAGGGGTGTCCAAACTTTTTTCAATGTTTTTTACCAAGGGCATATGCGGTAAAATACACAAACAGCCGGGCCACTCACTCGAAGTGAAGTACGTATTGCTTCACCTGGTTTATTTAAGTAAACTAAATATATTTTTGGAATTTGCTGCGGGCCAATTAACAATGGATTGCGGGCCGCAGTTGGCCCCCGGGCCGCAGTTTTGACACCCCTGCTTTAAGGGTACACTAACTTTGATGAAAGCAGTGTAGCTGTCTTAAATTTATACGAGTGTTTATATGCTCTAGAAATGTTTTTGATTAAATATATAAATAGTTCTCATATGTGGTGTTCAGTATTGTTGGCTAATGTTATTAATGAAATAATTGAGCTAAACCATTGAAACCAAAGATCTCTATACATACATACACGAGCCATGACATCAATATCATCCCTGGGGCCAAAAATTCATAGGTGTCTCTAGTTTTAAGACTCCTTTATCACATTTTTTAGTCTCTGTTGTAAAAGGGCTTTCTGGTTTTCTGTTTAAGCTCTTAATCTCCTTCATAAATCTGTCTGCTATCTCCCAGTAAATAATAATTGTAGCCTGTACTAAGAACTGCAATCTCTCACTCGTCCTCCCTTTTATTTAGATGGTTTTAATTGTTAAAAATGTTCTTATGGAAATGAAGTCTGATATCTTTTGCCCTAAGAATTCTCCTTTTTCTGCTCTGTTCCTTAACACAAAGTCTGCTCTGTCTTGACTTTTATGACAGGAAACAGCCATTATGATCCCTCAAAGTCTTCTCTTTCCCATATTGGCCAGACGCTTCTGAATTCTCATAAAGTGGTGACAGCTTCAAGTAGAATGTGCTGTCACTAAATAAATAGAGTATGTCAAGTGTTCCTTGACCGTCAGTGGGAAAAGAGGCCATATTATGTGTCTCTTGACACCTTAGCATTTTTATCTCCTTTCAGAGTTCTCAAAGCACACAGTTATATGAACTGGAACTTACATTCTTTAAACCATTTAGATCTTAGTAATTTGAAAACATATTAACTTGGCTACTTCCAAGGATTTTCCTTGCTACTCAAAAGTAATTGCCTTGCAAATAACATTCCTTTCTTTGTAACATCACAAGTGTTCCTTTAAACTGGTTTACTAATTTGTAGCCCTTCTGACTAAACTCCAGTCTTTTTTCAGTAATCCCTATTCTTTTTCTACCCTGTGTCATACTGTTTTGGCACACTCATGTTTATCTTTCTAAATGTTCCTAAGTAACATACTTTTAGGATCATTGTTTTCATTCTGCAATTTTTAAATTTATCCTGTCTGAGGCAGTGGTTACTAATTGTTGACTGACATATATGTGTGATTGGGTGACTAGTTAGCCGGGGAACTTTACATAAGATGCTTAACCTCTCTGTGCCTTGGATTCTTTTTATACAAAACCAAAAATTAGGGAGAATAATTTCTAAAATACCTTCCTGCTTAAATGTATTACCTTAATGCTCATCTGTAGACATCTGAATGTCCTGCTAATGACATGGAAATGAATATTCCAATTAGTTTTTCGAGAGAAAGAGACTATTTTACATTTCTTGAAGAGGAGACATTTTTTAATGTCATAGAGAGTACAGTTTATAAATACAGCTTCCAAAGTTTCTCATGTCTTTTCTTCAGGCTCCTTCCTAGAAAATGTGAAGACAGTGTGATCTTGTGACCCATACCAAAGGATATTAGTCTTTTCTATCAAGAACTTTTATTGCAATTGAACAAATATAATGAAAGCTCATTTGAAAACTCCCTGAGTATTAGAAAAGATGATATAGGAACATTTGTGACAACATGGATGGATCTTGAGAGAGTAATACTGAGCGAAATAAGTCAGACAGAAAAAGCAGCGAACCATGTGATTTCACTGATATGTGGTATATAAACCAAAAACAACAAAAGAACAAGACGAAAACTCCCTGAGTGAAAAGTATTTTTAATGGATGGAGAAGATCACGTTTGATGTTGTTTAATAAAAATGACCAAATTTAGAAATTTTTCATGTATAGGTAATTATTTGGAAAAGTGAATATTTACTGGAATTAGGTAAATGGTACTAAGAATGACTTGAAATCATGTTATGTTGGGATTTATTAAGGATATTGTACATGTGTTATTTGCTTGCCTGCAATTCTCATGTGACTTCCTAAAAAGGGGAACATATGTTCTCATGCTGGGAGACTTAATTATATTTCAGATGGTTTCATCTGAAAAGAAAATGTCTTACAAATTGGCAGCAGAATTAATTTATATTGTTAGCTTGTGCCCTCTGCTAGCCTGTCACCGAATGCTTCTCTTCTGTATACCTTATCCTAATGTGTGCCATCGCTTTATAAACATCTACTATAATATGTTGGGAAAATGTCCCTTGAGAAAAGTTAGAGATTATCCACCCAGTTTACAAAGCTACAAGGGTCAGGCTAAAGAGAATCTCTGTGAAGACAGCACCCTCATATCTCCCATGTTTTTGACTGTTATTACCTAGGGACTAGAGTTGTGTTATCCAGGACTGCAGCTGCTACTCACATGTAGCTACTGGGTATCTGAAATGTGTCTCGTCTGAATTGAGATGTGTTGTTTGTATACAATAAACACCAGATTTCAAAGTTTATGTATGAAAAAGAAATAATCAAATGTCTCATTAATTATTTTACATTGATAACATGTTGAAATGATATTTTATGTGAATAGGCTAAATAAAATATGTCAAATTAAATTCACCTTTTCACATTTTGAAATGTGGCTATTAGAAAATTTAGAATTTCATCAGTGGCTCATGTTACATTTCTTTTCGACAGCACTGACTTAGAGTGGTTGATGACCTGTGGATCAGAGCTGTAAATATCTGTAGCCTATAAAGTTAGGGAAAATTTAATTAATTTTATATACAGTATTATTTAAATTTTTGGGCATGCAGTCTTCTGAATGCATCATGGTTATTTCTATTCCAAAGCCGCGCTTATTTTGTTTCCTATACCTGCATTAACAAACACTTGCCTCTACCTCCTGGCCCATTGATTTCAATGTACAGTCTCCACCCTTATCCGTGGAGGATATGTTCCAAGACCCCCAGTGGATACTTGAAATCAAGGATAGTATCAAATCTTATATACTATATTTTTTCTTATACATCCATACCTAGGATAAAGTTTAACTTACAAATTAGGCACAGTTAGAGCTTAATACCAATAATTAATAATAGCACAGAACAATTATAATAAAAGTTATGTGAATGTGGTCTCTCTCTTTCTCTCTCTCTCTCTCTCTCTCTCGCTCTCAAAATCTTACTGTACTCTACTCACCCTTTTTGTGGTAATGTGAAATGATATAATGCCTATGTGCTGAGATGAAATGAGCTGAATGACGTAGGCATAGTGACGTAGCGTTAGGCTACCACTGACCTTTTGATGTTTGTCAGAAGGCGCATCCTCTGATAGGGGTGATCCTGGATCACTGAGCTAGGGCCGTGTCATGGGTGGATGTCAGCAGCAGACGATGGCGATGGATGGGGAAATTTAATATTTTTGGGACGTAGTTGACCACGGGTAACTGAAACTGCAGAAGGGGAAACTGCAGATAAGGGGTTTACACACTATACACATTTTAAAGTGATCTGAAAATGTCAGATCATTCTGTGAAACTATTCTTGTTTATTGATTTCTCCCATCTCTGAACTTATTTTGCTTCTATAAAGACTATCAGAAAGCTAACATTTAATTAGATTCTATCTTCAAGTAATCACTAACGGTGTTAATGTGTTTCTTAGAAAAATTTTTGGAAGGGAGGGGCAAGGCATACACTTCCCTTCTGTTTTCTCAAAGGTGATCATCTTCAGCGTACAACAGTCAGTCAGTAAATAGTTGGTTTGTATGTCCCCTTAGAATCTCTAAATGTAATTCTTCCAGCGCCTTGATAGCTATTACAAAACCCACAACACATACTCATGATTTAAGATGATGCTCTTTTGGGTCAACCAACCTTTTAAAGTGGTGCTTTAGAGAAATAAAAGTTATGGCACTAATAAAAAAACATAAGGGAATCTCGCTGTTGCACTTTTTCATATCTGTAATACCCAGCTTCGTACTTTTTTTTTTTTAATTAAATTTATTGGGGTTACAATTGTTACATAGATTTCAGGTGTACAATTCTGTATTACATCATCTATAAATCCCATTGTGTGTTCATCACCCAGAGTCAGTTCTCCTTCCATCACCATATATTCGATCCCCCTTACCCTCATCTCCCACCCCCACCCCCCGCCCCCCTTACCCTCTGGCAACCACTAAACTATTGTCTGTGTCTTTTTACTTTTTTAAAACATGGCCTTTGAATGTTCAGGATGATGCCCGCCAACTCTTTGTGCTCGCCGGAGCTGCTGAAGAAGGTTTTATGACTGCAGAACTTGCTGGAGTTATAAAGAGATTGTGGAGAGATAGTGGTGTGCAAGCTTGTTTCAACAGATCCCGAGAGTATCAGCTGAATGATTCTGCAGCATAGTAAGTAATCATAACTTCAGAACTAAACTACCATGAATAATTACTTGCAAGTCAAATATACCTCCAAGTCAATTTTATTGCAGAGTCGGCTGACACATTCTTGTACAACTCAGGATATTCAGGATGACAGTATTTGAAAACTTTGTCTTTTTGTGTGTGTGTTGGTAGAGAGCAATGTTGTTATTTTCTTTGTGTTCAAAAGTGTCTCAAGAGAGTCATGCTTATGTAACTCTAATTGAAACGTGCAGCATGGGACTGTTAACAGTATTTTCCAAGAAAGTACTTGGAACTTCCCAAAGTTCGTGCTGAATGGGGGTGTATTTCTAGTTTGCCTGGGACTGGCCCAAAAGTGAGTGTGAGTAATTTGGGTTCTTTTCATTATACTAATGGTTCCTGAGAAGAGTTACCTGTCCAGTGACAAATACTTGGAATGACGTGCACCCCTTTTGAAGGAGCACATGGTGAGCCCAGGACATTTTCTCACTGAGTAAAATAGCTCTACACTTGCAAATTGTCAATTTGTATGCTCTCTTGCATTAGACATTGTTTGCAGATATCTACGTATAGTTTTTCGGGTGAAAAATCTGCCCTGATTTTCCAGACAGTGGTCTAGAGAGTTTGTAAAGCAAGTTGTGATAAAACCTAATCGGGGAGTTTCTGCTTGGTGATCTATACAGAATTTTTAAAAAACTAAGTATTTGTTTCCATAATTTGGTACACATACTCAGATATGTCAAATATAATATGAGTAGCATTAATTGGTCTTAAAATGTGCTGTTCACCCAGTTTACTTTTCAAGTTTGTTCGAGGTCTAGTAAATGCACACACTTTGCCACAGTAAAAAACCTGGCCTCAGGGGCCATACTGAGTGATTATCATATGGCATGTCATTTGTTGTACATCAGAGTACTCGGTATGTATGACATGAATGATTTAGTGTGAATGACTAAATAACACACGCTACTGTATAACTCATAGCAGTTTTTATAACACTGTATTATTTAATCTGTATTTTTAATGTTTTCCAAGTAAAACCATATATATTGTTACATACGTAGTTTATGTATTTATACATAACATCTTCTTATTGAATATGTAGCCCATCTCTCCATCTGGCGTCATTACTTCTACTAGGAAATATTCCTTGACTCACCGAGTAGGTCCTTGCTTCCCTCTTATGAACTCATAATGTATTTTATGAGCTCCTCCAGCAAGAGGAGCTATTTCAATAATTAAGGAATACGTCTCAGGGACAGTAGATTGAAATTTGTTTCCCCATGTGGGGGGACTTCCTGGCCCCCCTCCGTCTGCTGACCAATATCCTCTCTCCTGTGCAGTTTTTGGAAATACATGGAGAAAAATACATCCCTTTAGCTCCTCATTATTTCATTGTTAGTAGTTCTGACCTTAAGATGGAAATAGTGGAGCCATTTTTCAAGAATGAAGGAAATCATAGAACTCTTTCTCCGTAGTGGTTCCAGGGCATTTTGATTTCTGAGTTCTTGACTGGAGTTGGGGGTGCTGCCAAGTTGCCCATTAAGACTGTCCAACCACCAATTTACACTTTAAATTTCTGATCGTTTAAAACAATTGGAATTTTCCACAATGCCTGTTTTTCTTTTTTGTCCCGTTGAAACATAAATGTGCATTATTTTTAGAATCTATTAGAGCCATAGCAGTTTTAAGCAAAGAAATGTATTTATGAGTAACCAGAGCATATTTTAAATAAAAGTAGTTATTACGTAGGGACAGTTAGTAAAATCTTGGCATGGCCTGTTTAGTTTATTAAATCAGATTTTCTTATAATAAGGTATAACGTTTTGTATGTGTAATTAAAAATACTGGGGAATTATTACCAATGCAATAATAAGATAATAACATTCTTTGTAATTCAGTAAGTACAATACAGATAACTCAAGGTATTATCTCTCTGTATATTCTTGTGTGTCAACAGCAGATACTTATACTTACCTGTCTAAAATATTTTGGGTTATTGATTCAGTGCTTGGATAGTTTTCCAGCTCCATTCTCAACAAATCAAATATTTATTGAGCCCTTTTTGTTTGCAAGAACCTCATTCTAAATGGCTAAGGAACAGTTTCAGAGAAAACGTCAATTAAAGTTGCAATAGTTGGTGCTTCTCTGAGAAACAAGATGTGACTGTTCCTGCCTCCATCCCGTGTCACTGCTTGTTCCAGTGAGAATGACATTCCTTTTTCTATCCCATCGTTCACATTTCTGTTTACACCCCTCACTATCCATGAATCTTTAACTGCTCAGGTTCACATTAATCTCTCCATACCTCGACTTCCTGTACCATTATGGACTCTCCTCTTGATGACACAGAGTTACACAACATCATTGCACGGTATGGCACCACCACATTTTTATATCGCAGCACGTTTGGCATCATCGGCAGAGTGATGAATGAGTGATAAAAACCATTGAGAAGGAAAATATAAATATTCATTTAGAGAGTCAGTAAAATGCAGAGTAAAGGATCATGTGTAGTGTTTCCTGTATGTAACTTACAGCTGGTTGAAAAGGAATAACAATCCCATTCAGCCTTTGGGCAGAGGTTTCCTCACTACCTTCTCAAAAACTGAGAATATCTAAATCCCCAACAAAAGAGTAATAATGTCTGGAACATAAACACAGTGCTACATCAAAAAAAAAAAAAAAAAGGTGAAGTAAAGAAGTTTAAGAAACAAACACATGGTGTACAGTTATTTTGGGTGTTTTTAAAGAAGTTATTCTCAATCAGTTTTCTTTCCCAACAACGAGCATTACTACTGTCCTTAAGAAACAAATCACATACCATTTTTAAAATGGTAGAATACTTTTGTGGTTACAGAAGTATAAATATTTTCATTTCAGTGGGATTTGTGTAAGATATAAACTTAAATTGGTTGTATTATATCATTACGCAAAACGGTAAAAACTTCCAGTAACTTGGAATATTGCATGCCTCAGAATGTCTTACTCTTTAATTTAAGTGATCTTTATTGGCTATATTAACTGTTAGCATATTGTTGTTTTGTTTTTCAGCTATTTGAATGACTTGGACAGAATAGCACAACCAAATTACATCCCAACTCAACAAGATGTTCTCAGAACCAGAGTGAAAACTACAGGAATTGTTGAAACCCATTTTACTTTCAAAGATCTTCATTTTAAGTGAGTAGCTTCAAAGCATATGATTTATAAATTTACATATAAAACACGTTGTGTAGGAAAAACAGCATAATAATAAAAGTTTAAAGAAATTTAGAGTTAGAATTACAAAAAAATTGTCTCAGATAATTGGACAAAAGAATCTTTTGGGTGAAAGAGGGCAAGAAACATTCTTAGGAGTAATATTTATATCTTTATTTAAGGAAAAATAGCCATGCAAATTCATTTTGCCTATATTTTTCACAGCGATTGACATAAAATAGTTTTTGGCTTTTATTTCTAAATAGAAAATACTGCTGCAATATTGCATCCATTTTTAAGTAGAAAGAGAGTTTTATTGATAGGACATTTCCTATTTATGGACCTATTTTAAAAGAAAGGTACCTTTTTAAAGTTTGTCATGAAAATTTTTATTCATGCAAACTGATGAAAAAAGTTCATTTAATGTAGAGTGTACTGATTATTAACTTCCTGAGGTCGGATCAGGGAAGCACTGAAGTGCAGTAGCTTTCAGAATGAAGGTATCTTGGAGTTCATTTTGTCCCATTTGCTCATTTTATAGTGAATCAGGCTCAGGGAAGTTCAGATAAGCAGTACATTCAGATTTACAGAACTACCTTTTTCTTTTTCCAATAAATAACAATTTTCAATGTATGCAAAAAACTGCCAGACCTTGCTCCAGTTAACTCTAATGCTCTGAAACAGTAAAGATAATAAAACAGAAGTTCTGAAAGCATCTTCAAAAAAGGTTCCTAGTCAAATATCAACAAAAACAAATAAGCATCAGCTTATGTCATAAAGAAGCTTAACAATTATGAATGTGGGAAGCACAGTTAAATATATGCAACTATACCTCTAATTCCCTTCGTAGGTATTTTAAATACATTTATTATTGTCATTTGTCACTAATTTATCCCACATTCAGTGGTTTATATCATTGAGTTTTCCAGAAAACTGAAATTTAATTTCAATTTCCATAGTAGCTTCCCTCCAAAAAACAAACATCGCCCTGCTTTTTAAACAGAGATACAGATTATAGTTAGTTTATATGACCATATAACTTTGTGCTTTAATACATGGTGTGGTTTTTCACCTGCTTTTAATTTTCTTTTTTCTGTTTTCACTATTTTTTAAGCTATCAGTGGACGTTTTTTGTTGTTGTTGCTGTCATTCTCTCTTATTGAAATAATTTACCTTCACTTGGTCTGCTTACTACTTTTAGAATATTAAATGACTAAAGAATATTAAAATATTGTTATTTGAAATCTGTTGTCTTATTTGAGAAAATTATGAAGTGATTTAATTATAAGGAAGTTCACTGTTAGAATGAGGCTTTAAGGTTTGTTTGTATTTTAACCTAGTGCTCCTTAGATTCTGATGTTTTGCTTTTTATTTACCTTGCTTTAAGACCATATTCTATAGCAAACGTAATTGTTATGTTCAGATAACTGTTCAGTAATTTTTCAGATACGTTCAGTAAATTGTTATGTTCAGGTTTTATTCTGACTGCAGAGCTTGAAAAAATGTATGCTGTTGGGGAAAGCTAGTAAGGCTTCCAGACCTAGGTCGCTATTAGGTAAGTGGGCAAACTCAGTGAAGATTCTTAACAGAGAGTGTTACCATCTTGCCCTTCACAGAGGTTTAAATATAAAATGAGTTACTGCCTATAAAGGAAATGTGTAGACTTGAGAGCTCTGTAAATGGTGAGAAATGGCAGTGGTAAATGCTAACTCGGCCATTTTTGCTTAAGGCAATCTATGTAAAATTCACTTTCAGTCTGGTTAGTTTCACGTTAAACATTCACTTCCAGAGGGTCCTTTTCACTGCCAGTCTAGGTTTCTCGAGGTGTCATTTCCACATCAGGCAAGTACTGGGATTCAGTAAAGTGGTCTCTCACGTGATGCCTTCAGGAAGCCCACTTAACTTGCTCTGTTTAGTCTCCTCGGGTGAGGTAGCATTTCACAGTATGTATTTAGGTAACTGTTTTTGCTTGCTGACTTAAAGATAAATGTAGGTTTGTCAGGAACTTCAGATAAACTTTGTCTTATTTTGGATTTGAATTATTTTAAATTACTATCATTGCAAACATATGGTTCCAGATTTGCTTTTTATATGTTAAATGAGCCTCAGAAGAATTAGGGCAGAAATGTGTTTTGAATAATTCTACTGGGAACTCTTGAGTGTGTTTATCATTTTTTGTGTTTTGTGTTATAATTCATTGTCTGATTTTTAACTGGTGATGTAAAATTTCAATTTCACTTATTTTGTGGTATGATTGGAATTAAATTCAAAGTGAAGCAATAAATTATACTTTAAGACTATATCTTATTACCTCTGTGAGTAGGCATTTGTGGAAAGTGTCTATGTGGATTATTTTGCTTTAAAGAATCAAGTTTTATTTTACTATGATAGTTTTCGCTGAATATAGAATCATAGTGTCCCTTCTATTGTAAAATTATCATAATACAAGACACTTATATTTCTTTTCTATAGGTAATATGAAAGTATAATAGGTTTTGGAGTGCAATATCATATTTATGGGGTTAATTTCCATATATAGTCAACTAACTTTATACTAATCAGTCTTGGTGGTATCAGACGATAGTCTGAGGATAAGTCAGCACATCTCTTGATTTCCAGTAGTATCCCCTTCCACCTTGCCTCACTCCCTTTAAAAAAGAAACCCCTAAGAGAACTCAAAATCACTCCCTATTGGATGCAAGTCAAAAGTCTCATCTTTTCATATGAAGGAGAATATATAATTTTGTGCTGTTTTAGGTTAATTTTTTAAAATAATGTTCAGAATTGGAAGATAACTAACATGTGTGAAACAATGAATAATGCTCTGTGCACAGTCCAGTCATTTGCAGTATTGGTTCTTAGTCACTTTCGCTCCTGGCTTATGAAGTAGACCACTGAGTCACAGAGTACGGTCCCCACATCAGCAGCATCTCCTTCACTCACCTGGTGGCTCTGGTAGTCACTGAAGTTTGAGAAGCACTGGCTTAGATGAAAAGTTCATTTGTTTATGACCAATATATGAATGACCCTCACACATTTCTAAGTCCAGTAAATTGAAGAGATTTCTTTTTCTGCTGTCAAATTACTTAATTATCAAGTTAAAGCTCAATATTTAACATTCCCACACCATAACTGATAGAGATCTTTTACATGGTAAAGTTAGTCTGTTATTGTTTGAAAGTGTTTTAAAATATTCTGTAGATACAGTTCATTTATTCAGTCAACAAATATTTATTAAATGCTTGTTAATGTCCAGTGTAGGGGATATAAAGTGACCAAATAAACAAAGTTTGTATCTTTACATTGTGTATGTGTGTGGTGAAATAAATAAATATTTAATATTCAGGGGATGATAATTAGTATAGTGAAAAATAAAGCTGCTATAACAAATTACCACAGACTAGGTGGCATAAAACAACAGAAATTTATTCTTTGGAAGTTCTGGAGGCTAGAAGTTAGAAATTATATGTCCGCCAGGCTGTGCTCCTTCTGGGCTCCAGGGAAGCATCCTCCCTCCCTTACCTCTGCCAGCTTCTGTGGTGTTGGCAGTCCGTGTCTCCTTGGCTTGTAGCCATGTCATGCCACTTTTTGGTCTTTGTCACATTCCTCCTCCCAGTGTGCGTCTTGTTCCTCTTTGCTTTATAGTTCATTCCTCAGTTTATCCCTTTCCTCTTGCATTTTCTGATAGCAGCAGGGAGAAACAAGGCTGTACCTTTCACACTATGCTTGGAAACTTCCTCAGCTGAATATTAAGTTCTCGTATAAGTGCTGCCTGACACCCGGCAGGGGAACATCATTAGGCAAAGTTTATGCCACTTAAAAAAGAATTGCCTTTCTTCCAGTGTCCAAAAACATGGTTCTCATTTCCTTCTGAGATCTCATAAAAATATCGAACATTCATCTCTCTCCCAACATTGTGTTCATGATGATGTATGTATTCTCTAAGATTGCAGCAGCTTCACTTCCATCTCAGTCTCTCCAAAATCACCTGTAATGTCCATGTTTCTAACCAACCATCATTTCATGGCAATCTGGGCTTTTTCTGTCAAGTAACTCAAGCTTCTTCCAGTCTTTACCTATTACCCAGTTCCAAAGCCACCTCCACGTCTTTAGGTATTTGTTACACCAGGACCCCAGTCTGGGTACTAAAATTTGTTATCAGTCAGCGTTCTCCAGAAGGTTCTGTTTATTTCAAGGAATTGGCTTACATGACTATGGGGGCTGACAGGTCACGGTTTGTAGGGCAAGCTCTGACGGAAACTGATGCTTCGGTCTTGAGGCAGAATTTCTTTCCCCTCTGGGAAACTTCTGTTTCTGCTCTTAAGTCCTTTCAACTGATTGAAGTCCCCCCAGGTTATCAAGAATATTCTCCTTTACTGAAAGTCAGCTGATTATACTCTGAATCACAACTCTGAAGTACGTTCACAATAGCACCTAGATTCACGTTTGATTACATAACTACATATGATAGCCCAGTCAAATCAACACATCAAACTAGTACAGAGGGAAAATGTGGGACAAGGTGGGCTTGGTTATCTTACATTGAGTGGTCAGGATGTATGTGATGTTCGATCAGAGACGTTACCTAAAATATCTCTCTGGTAAAGTTCTTTTCAAATTGTGTTCCTTGGCAATTTAACATATATGTAATCATTTTAATGTATTTTCTTGTTTGATTTTTATTACCAGCTGTCCTTTTAGTGTCTTACTCTTTTTATTCTGTGGTAGAATCATTTTGTTATGTGGTATTCTTAAATGTAATGAACAATTTACTAGCTAAGCCATCACTGAAATGATGATAAAAGTGAACATACTAGTTGATGGCCTCAGATTTGGTTTATAGGCCAATACTACTCTACAGGGAAAATTCTTTTTGCTGCCTAAGAATTAAATAAGTACTGTTTTAATTAGTGCACCATCTAGATAAATGGAGCCTTTAAAAATGTACCAGTTTGCATAGTGTTTCCATTATATAAGTGGTTATTTCTAGGTTGCATAATGGACTCTAAATTTCAACTTTTGCTTAACTTAATAAACTCTTACAAGAAAAAGAGGAAAGGTCATTGTGTTTCTACTTGTTAATTGTGTTACTACACTGTACACTAACCTACAATGGTCTACTGTTGTATATCGCATAAACATTGAGTATTTTTCACTCTAAAATAAGACTGTTCATTAGGGCCACCCATTTGTCTTATATTTCATTTCTCACATTTTCTTTTATACTGTGATTTTACTTTTTAATTTAGGCAACCTGTTGGTCCCTATCTGAATATGACTTGCTTGCTCAGCTTTTTGTTACCTGGAATAGTTTCCCCTTCACATCAAAGTCCTTTCTATTGCCTCTGAGAGAAAACAACATTTTATAGTGGGAAGAGGGGACCATATCCTCTGACCCTAATGTTTCATGACATTGGCAAATTGAATATACTCTACTCTCGCTGCATTTCCTGGTTGCTTCATGTGATTTCTCAGTGTTTACACATAGTGCAGTCCATTTGTATTCGTTTTAATATTCAGTTCTACTTAGTTCTCATGCGTTATTGCAGGTGTTGTTTTTGAAGGTATTTTGGGTTTGTGGGTTTTGCTTTGAAATACTCTCCCTATAATCAAACATTTTAAAAAACCAGACTTTTTTCCATTTGTGAAAAACAATTTCTGACATTATTTTCATTCCATAAAGTCCTTTTTTCCTTTCTTCCCATCTCACATCTCCCTGGTAGTTTGGAGCATCTTGTTGATACTGTAGAACTCCTCAGAGCATTTGGGCATTTAATGTGATTTCAAACTCATTACTTTTCTCTACAGAATGTTTGATGTGGGAGGACAGAGATCTGAGCGCAAGAAATGGATTCATTGCTTCGAAGGAGTGACCGCCATCATTTTCTGTGTGGCGTTGAGTGACTATGACCTGGTCCTGGCTGAAGATGAAGAAATGGCAAGTAGAACCACTTTTAATTAAAGATGGAGCATGAAATATGAGGAGCCGAAGACATTGCCAAGAATATTTCTGAGAAAAATTCTTGAGAAATTCTTGCTAATGTCTGAATTATTTGAAAGTTTGGGCTCTTCAGCTTTTCTGTTTCCATACTAAAACATAAGTATACTAAAGAAACACAGATGGATCCTATGTGCGCTTAACTGTGCGTTTTCTATATCTGGTAGTATCTATGTTCTGAATTAAAATAAAGTTAGTTCCATAATAGTCCATGGCTTCTTTTTCTTAACTTATTGCTTCTGCCAGCTTCGTAATCTTTGATCCATGTCATGTTTTGTGATTGCCATGTAATTTTCAGATGCATTCCTGTACATCATTAATCTGAAGGAAATATTTTTAAGTCGAAATTTAAAACTTTCATTTTAAATTAACTTCAATACAAACTATGGAAAACATAGAAATGTCAGGTTTTTTTGTTTTTTAATCAGGAATATACAGTTATAGTGCAATAGATGCAATGCACCATCATACATTCATTTGTCTCATTTTGGTACTCTAGCATACATCTGTGCCCTTTTTTAAACCATGGATACTGGAAGGGCAGGAAACAGGATTGGAGGTTTCCTTCCCTAACATAACTTTGTATTTAGGGTGTTGGGCTAATTGTGTTTCAGCTTGCTCCGTTTAATTTATTAACTTTCAAAAACCTCTACTTCTAATGGAAACTTCAGTTAGAGTTAACTCTGTAATGAGATCCTTTCAAATGTTCACACTTGGCCTCCCTAGATTGCAAGGTCCTCCCCAGGATAGTCCCAGGCAGTGACACATAGTGGACACTGAGCTAGTACCGGTTGAATGCAAAGAGTAATGAGTGATGTAGACACTTAGTCTCGCCTAAAATGCAAGTATGCCAGAAATGTACTCTTGTGGTATGTTATCTGTTTTTCATCTGACTAAGCTCTGTTTTGTTACAACAGTTGTTATGTTTTAAAAGTTATAGTTCTCAAAATCCTTGCCATTATGACAAATTGGTTGTATTCTTTTCTGTTGTAGAACCGAATGCATGAAAGCATGAAGTTGTTCGACAGCATATGTAACAACAAATGGTTTACGGATACATCTATTATACTTTTTCTAAATAAGAAGGATCTCTTCGAAGAAAAAATCAAAAAGAGCCCTCTCACTATATGCTATCCAGAATATGCAGGTATTTTACTTTCTGTAGATAACTTGTCAAGTCACATATTTCTAAGTGAATGTTCCCGTAAGGCAAGATTTCAGTTGTTGATTTGAATCCCTTAGCTTAGTAATTCTTACCATAAGAGAAATTACTGATCGGACTACATTCAGGCACAAGTCGTTAATTGAGGTTTGGATTCGATTATTCAAAATAGCATTCATTTTATGGAAAAGCTGTTGAATAATTTTCTGTGCTGACTCCAAGTCTTCATAAACTTAAAATGCTGATTTCTTCATCTGGTTATCAGATCTCGTGTCAAGTATTGTGTGATGCGCAATAAATAAGACATATCGCTGTTCTAATCTCAGAGACAGATGTACTCGTAACCAAATAGTAGCAGTGTATAACAAGCCTCTACAGAGGAACATGAACATGGAAGGGGAAAAATATCAAGAAAGAATTTGCGAATTAGCTAACAACTCAGGGGAGTCGGGGAAGGTTTCGCAGGAAATCCAAACTTTGGTAATGGGACTATTAGTGGTACTTTAATTTTATTACTGTGGAAAATGGTTTGCGGTGAGAAAAGGAGACCTGAGATGCAGTCCTGGTTTCTCCATAATGAACTCTTTGATCTTAAACAGGGCAATTAAATTACCTGGGTCTCAGTATCCCATCTGTAAAATCATAAGTTGGGCTAAAACGGAGCAGCGCCTGAGCTGCTATTGAAAATGGGTACCAGGAACAGAGGTACATACGTATCCACCCCCCACACACACTCACACAACTTCTCATTAAAGCAGAGTAACTTAGCTTTCATCTGTTTTACATATTGGATTTCTGAAAAAGATTTTATTTTAATGAAGAAAATTCTGTACCTGAAAAAGAGAGAGAGTTTGACTACCACTCGTTTATATGATCTCTAAATCTAAATATTCTGAGGAGTTTGGTTAATTTAGCTAATTTGACAGAAGTTGCCCTCACTCTTTCCTTCCTGTTTAAAAAAAGTCCCCAAAATTTGTTTCATTATAAACAAAACTTCAGTCATTCTTGTATTGAGTGAATTGTACAATGAGTATTTACTGCCTTTTCAGATGTGATGTTAAAACAACCCTGTGACATCAGTGCTCTTATTTCGCACTCATATTAGTGAGAACATCGGGGCTTAATGAAGTAACAGAGTCCAAATCCAGACCTGAGTCTTTCTCAGTCCTGCACCTAGACCATTAACAACCAGACTACATTTAATTAAATTCTTATGGGAACCCGGGGGTGAGGGAGATCCTTCAATAAATATACTCACACTACTCATTACAGCCCTTTTTGTGTACTGCAAAGTTATATGCCAGTTAAAAATAATTTCACGCCATTGCTTATTTTAAAACTTTTGTTTTGTTTTTGAAAGTCGTAGTATCCTAAGTCACCTTATTCAGGAATATTTTTAGTGCTTATTACGAATAAAATTATTTATAGTTCTAATTCTAAAATTGAAGTTATCCAGACTCAAGGCGATTCAGTTTTGCCTTTACTTTCATCTGTCTTTCAGTTTATTTCTGTCATTTTCTATTATGAAAGAGCCATTTTGTGTGAATATTACTAGAGTACCCAAATGATTCTATAAATATCACATACCTACAAGGATTTCAGAGCAAGCAAGAATATACTTGTTAGCTCTTTCTTTGCCAGGTATTTAGTGTGTACCAGAATTTTCCTTATGTTTCAAGTTAATAGGAATCCCTGATTTCAGAATCTTTGAACAAAGAGAGTATCATATAATTATTTCACATTCCTGGTGTTAAGATTATAATTTAATCTTCACTGCATGCCCTAATTATTGATTGAGTTGCCTCTTGCTTCAGCCTCAACTCTTAATTCCTGTGGCTGTTGCTTTATATAAAAGAACCCTACATAGTCTCCAACCATTCAGTTTATTTCCTACCTCTGCCTGTTCTTATATTCTCCTTTTCTTTAAACTTTGGCAGTTCACCACATTCCATCTGCAGTCCTATAATCTTAGCAAGCACTCTGTCCTTTCAGAGTCATATTTATTCTCACCATGTTACATTCTGCTGTCAATTCTGATTTCTCGCTAGAACATCAAGCTTACATTTCCAGCTACTTATTGAACGTGTACTTGCTCTTCAGCACCTGAAACTCAAACTAAACCCTTGATACTTTTCTTCTCAAATTGCTATTCTTTTTTTTTTTTTTCCAAATCTCTATTCTTGAACCAGGTTATCATCTATACTTAACCTTTATTTAGGACAGTTCTCTCATGTGTTGGGAAATATCTGTCACATCTCACCCCACCCCCATCCTTGCTATTCTCTTCTTAAGACAAAATCAGATTGAGAAATGTGCTCATTAGTTTATTTATGTATCTTGTTGCTCTTGGGATTAGGTAATATAATTAGATAGAACATATACAAGAAATTGAGCTATGCACTCAGTGATAGCTATTTTCCCCAAATATATTTTTAATATAGAGGTTGCATTAGCTTCTGTGTGAACACAGTGTTTATTGCTTTAGAATTTCAGAGCACCAACCTTATTATGATTTAATAAAAAAAGTAACATTTTATGTGTAAAAGAGTTGAAATGTGTTTTGACAACCTAGAGAAAATGGATAAATTCCTAGAAATGTATAGCCTACCAAGACTGAATCATGAAGCCATAGAGAATCTGAACAGACTTGTTACTAGTGAAAAGATTGAATCAATAATCAAAAACCTCCCAAAAAAATAAAAGTTCATGACCAGATGGCCTCACTGGTGAATTTTCCAAACATTTAAAGAATTGATCCAGTTCTTCTGAAACTCTTCCAAAATAGAAGAGGACAGAACACTTCCAAACTCATTTTACAAGGCCAGCGTTATGCTGATACCAAAACCAAATACGGATATCATAAAAAAAGAAAATTACAAGCCAATATCCCTGAAGAACACAAATAGAAAAATTCTTAACAAAATATTAGCAAATCGAATTTAACAACACATACATTAAAAGGATCATATACCATGATCAAGTGGGATTTATTCCAGGGATAAGGATGGTTTAATATCTGAAAATCAGTGTGGTACACCACCTTAATAAAATGTGGGATATAAATATCATTTTAATAGATGCAGAAAAGCATTTGACGAAAATAATTTGACAAAATTTAGCACGCATTTATGATAAACACTCAATATAGTAGGCTATATATGACAAGCTGAGAACTAACATCATAATAGTGAAAAGCTGAAAGCTTTTCCTCTAAGATCAGGAATCTAACTCTCACTACTTTTATTCAACATAGTATTGGAAGTCCTAGCCGATATTAGAAATTAGACAAGAAAAAGAAAAGACATCCAAATTGGAAAGGAAGAAGAAAAATTGTCATCATTTAAAGATGACATATTATATATAGGACATCCTAACGACTCTACCACAGAACTGCTAAACTAATTCAGTAAAGTTGCAGGGTACAAAATTAATATACGAAAATTTGTTGCATTTTTTTTCCTTTTTTTATTAGTTTCAAGAGTACAAAGCAACATAATAGACATTTAAACCCCTCATAAAGTGATAACCCACCCCCCAAGCTACTACCACTCTGACATCTTATATAGCTGTTACAATACCATTGACTGTCTTCCCTATGTTGTATTCCACATCATGTTACTATATATACTTATATATTTAGTTATAGTTGACATTCATTCAGTATTATTCTACTTCCCGCTTCAGGTGTATAACACATTGGTCAGCATCTACACAGTCTATGATGTGATCCCTCTGATAAGTTCAGTGCCCATCTGGCACCTTACATGATCTTTACAACACATAAGTTTCTTTACTGCAGGAATTTTCCTACCCACTGACACGCTAATATCCTCTAAGATTCCTTGTAATGCTGGTTTGGTGGTGATTAACTCCTTCAGCTTTTTCTTATCTGGGAAGCTCTTTATCTGTCCTTCAATTCTAAATGACAGACTTGCTGGATAGAGCAATCTTGGTTGAATGTCATCGCTTTTCATCACTTTAAATATTTCCTGCCAGTCCTGGCCTGCAAAGTTTCTGTTAAGAAATCAGCTGACAGTCGTATGGGGGCTCCCTTGTAGGTAACTAACTGCCTTGCTCTTGCTGCTTTTAAGATTCTCTTTCTGTATTTAACCTTTGGCATTTTAACTATGATGTGTCTTGGTGTTGGCCTCTTTTGGTTCGTCTTGTTTGGGACTCTCTGTGCTTCCTGGGCTTGAATGTATTCCCTTGACCAGGTTAGGGAAGTTTTCTGTCATTATTTCTTTAAATAGGTTTTCAATTTCTTGCTCTTTCTCTTCTCTTTCTGGTACCCCTATGATGCAGATGTTGGTATGCTTGATATTGTCCCAGAGGCCCCTTAAACTCTCCTCAATTCTTTTGGATTCTTTTTTCTTTTTGCTGTTCTGGTTGGGTGTTTTCTGCTACCTTATCTTCTACTTTGCTGATTGGATCCTATGCTCATCTAATCTGTTTATTCCCAGTAATATATTCTTCATTTCTGTTATTGTACCCTTTATGTCTGACTCGTTCTTTTTTATGGTTTTCATCTCTATTTTTATGCTTCCTATCTCTCTGTTGAAGTTCTCCCTGAGATCATTGAGCATTCTTATGACCATTGTTTGGAACTCTGCATCTGATAGATTGCTTATCTCTGTTTTGCTTAGTTCTTTTTCTGGAGCTTTGTTCTGTTCTTTAAATTGGGACATGTTTGTTTGTCTCCCCATTTTGTCTGCCTCCCTGTGCTTGTTCCTATGTATGAGGTAGGGCTGCTATGTCTTCCAGTCTTAGTAGAGTGGTCTTATGTAGTAGATGTGCTGTGGGTTTCAGTGGCGCAGTCTTTCTGGTCACCTGAGCCAGACACACACTCCAGGTGTGTCTCTTGTGTGGGTTGTGTGTGCCCTCCTCTTGTAGTTGAGCCTTGGTTGATAACTGCGTATCCATGTGAGGGACTGACCCTTAGGCTCACTGGTTGTGAGGACTGGCCTTGACTACAGTGGAATAGTAGTATAGGGGCTGACCCTATGGCTCCAGCTCCTTTTGAAGCCTGCCACTGGGGATGCCAGCCCCATGATCACATTGGAGGGGGTCCGCTGTAGGTCTACTTCAGCCAAAGCCTGTACCGCACCTGGGGCCACCCAACGGGAGCCAGAAAGAAATCCACAGATGGCTGCCACCCGTGCTGTGCTTGAAAGCGCTTTGAGAGGCCAAGCTGCAAACCAAGGCCGGCTGCTATTAGTGCCAGCTTAGGGCTGCTGAGCCAGAGGTACAGGATACGCTCAAGCCAGATGCTGCTTGTCTGGGTTCTGCAAACCTTTGAGAGACCTTAGGAAAGTTTGCAGCTTAAGCCAAGGCAGACGGTCTGCATGAAAAAGCTGCTGGAAGCGGTGTGTACCCGAAAGGAGGGCAGGGCCTGGTCTCAAATCGCCAGGGTGGGGCAAACTAATGGGGGGGGGGCACGATTCAGATATGGCAGCTGTCTGCGTCTACACACAGGGAAGGGGGAGGGCTCAACAAAGAAACAACGACCTCCACCATTTCCTCCATCCAGGAGAAAGTGGCGTCTCCAGCCCCCGTCCCAAGCCAGACTACTAAATTCCCCACCATCTGTCCCTGCCTCCTTTCCAGCTGTTGCCCCAGCATTGGAGCTCAGAGTGAATGAATCCGTTGGTGGGTAAGCCCATGCACAGTCTCTTTAAGAGGAGCGCCTGTGAATACAGCTGTACTCAGTCTCAGTTACACTCTCCACAGCCAGAAATTATGGGGATTTGTCTCCCCAGCACTGGAACCCTGGGCTGGAGTAGGGCTGGGATCTCTTGCCCTTCTAAGGGATGGGGAGGGACCCCCACAGTCAAAATAGCCCTCCCGACCTTTAATGGTCACACGAAAGTGTGGGACCAGCCCGTTCTACATCTCTGACCTTCCTACCAGTCTGGAGGTGGCTTCTTCTGCACGTCCTTAGTTGAAAGGCTTCAGTTGAGCTTGGTTGTAGGCGATTCTCGATAACGGTTGTTTTGTAGATTAGTTGTAATTTTGATGTGGTTGTGAGAGATGGTAAACAGTGTTTACCTACTGTACCATCTTGGTTCCTTCACCTTGTTGTATTTCTATACACTGTAATGAACTATCAGAGAAATCTAGAAAACAGTCCCAGTTACAATTGCATCAATAAGAACAAAATGCCTAGGAATAAATTTAACCAAGGAGGTGAAAAACTTCTACACTGAAAACTGTGAGACACTGATGAAAGACATTAAAGAAGAACAAATAAAGGAAAGATGCTGTTAAAATGCCCATGCTACCCAAAACAATCTAGAGTCAGTGTAATTCTATCAAAATTCCAATGACATTTTTCACAGAAAGAATAATCCTAAAATTTGTATGGAACTACAAGAGACTTCAAATAGCTAAAAGCAACCTTGAGAAAGAACAAAGCTGGAGACATCATGCTCCCTGGTTTCAAATATATTATAGTGCTATAGTAATCAAAACAGTATGGTATTGTCATACAATGGATACATAAATCAGTGGAACAGAATAGAGAGTTCAGAAATAAATTCATGCATATACAGTCAATTTATGACAAAGGAGTCAAGAATATACAGTGGAGAAAGGGTTGTCTCTTCAATAAATACTGTTGGAAAAACTGGGCAGCCATATTCAAAAGAAAACTGGACCACTATCTTACACCATACACAAAATTAACTCAAAATGGAGTTAATTTTAAAGACTTGAACATAAAGACCTGAAACCATAAATTCCTAGAAGAAAACATAGGTGGTAAGCGCCTTGAAAACTGTCTTGTGGATGACTATTTGGAATGACACCAAAAGCAAAGGCAACAAAACCAAAGGAAACAACTAGGACTATATTAAACTAAAAGTCTTCTGCGCAGCAAAGGAAACCATCAACAAAATGAAAAGGCAACATCCCGAATGGGAGAAAATATTTGTAAACCGTATATCTGCTAAGAGGTTAATATTCAAAACATGTAAAGAGCTCATACAACTCAATCGCAAAAAAAACCTAAACTCAATTACAAAATGGGCAGGGGATCTAAGTAGACATTGTCCCAGGAAGACATACAAATAGCCATCAGGTCCACGTAAACATCAGGTCCACGCTCAATGTCACTAAACATAAGGGAAATACAAATCAATACCACAATGAGGTATCCCTTCACACCTGCTAGAATGGCTATTATCAAAAAGACAAATAACAAGTGTTGGGGAGGATGTGGGGAAAAGAGAACCCTTGTGCACTGCTGGTGGGAATAGTAATTTTGGTGACTCCACTGTAGAAACAATGTAAGTGTTCTCAAAAATTAAAAACGTACTATATGACCTAGCAAGTCCACCTCTGCGTATTTATCTGAAGAAAACAAAAACACTGACTAAAACTGATACCTGCACCCTCACATTTATTGCAGCATTATTTGCAGTAGCCACCATATGAAAACAACCAGTGAGCTGAATGGAGGGCTAGCTTAGCACTGCTCTATCATAGGTGGCAGTTTGTATATTGCGTCCTCATGACATGGAATGAGTCTCACATGTAGAATAGAGGGTCTCGGAGCAGCTGTACTCAATAGGCTGAGTATTAGAGGACCTGGAAGCCAGACAAATGATTTTGTGTCATTACTGCAAAAGAGGGATTTACCCATTTTTTCAAATGAACATTTGATTGAAGTATTATATATGTATATATATATAATATATATACATACACAAAAAAACACAAATATAAATCTGATTGAATTTTTAAAAGTGAAAATACTGATATATTCACCCCTCAGGTCAAGAAGTAGGATATTTCCAGGTTCTCAGATGTTCCATCGTGGCCCTCCCAGTCTGACTGACCAAACCCCTCACATACACTCACACAGTAAATATTATTAGGACTTATCCTCATTGATTAACTTTCTCACACTTCTCTGTTTTCTAAACATCAGCTGAATATACAGTATATACTCTTTGTATCTGCCTTTATTTGTTCATCAGTATGTTTATTAAACTTACCCGTGTTATTGTGTGTAGCCATGGTACTTTGATTCTCATTACTGTAGAACAGCTTGTTTCATGAATATACCGGAATTTATTGAGCTGGATTATTTCCACAACTAGAAGTTCTGCTGTTAAGAGTCTTAATTGTTTTCTGGTGAACAAATGTATATAGTTCTGTCAAGGGCACATCTAGAAACTGAATTACTGGGTCACAGAGTATGCGCACGATTATTTTTAGATAGTGCCAGACAATTTCTGGAGTGTTTGTACTCAGAAGTCTTTAGTCAGTTCCCTGAAAGCAGGAGCGTGACATTCACTTGTTTGTAACCTCATAGCCGATAAACCACATTTTAAACGCTTGTACAATTTTCTAATAAAAATGAGTGAGAAATGCTAATTAATGTGCATATAGGAAAACAAATGAAAAATACAGATCAGTATTCAGCCAGCATTTTTTGATGGCTAGTCTAGAACTGAAATACCATGCCACACCGTCAGAGAGCTGAGTGGGTCAGTGCTGGGATGTGAAGTACGAAGGAGAGGAAAAAAGACTTTGGGAGACGGAGGCAAAAACAAAGATTATATGAAATACCATATTTTTTGGTTTGGGGAGTTTTTTTAAGGGTAACTTATAGTCATTAAAATTAGTTAACATTGGGTATTTTTCTTTTTTTTTCCTGACAAATGTGATTAATATTTTCTATTACTCTCTCTTTTATTATTTACACCCCTCACAAAGTGATAACCCCTCTCCCCCAAGTCTACTACCCTTCTGACATCGTGTATAGCTGTTGCAATACCATTGACTATCTTCCCTATGCTGTACTTTGCATCCTGTGACTATATATGTATATAATTGTAGTTGACATTCAGTATTACTCTACATCAGCTTCAGGTGTACAGCACAGTGGTCAGGCATCTACACATCTAGTCCATGAAGTGGTCCCCCTGATAAGTCCAATACCCATCTGACACCCTACATAATCTTTACAACATTATCAATTATATTCCTCATACTGTATTTCATATCCCCGTGACTATTTTGTGACTAGCAATTTGTACTTTCTAATTCCTTCACCTTCTCTCCCATCCATCCAGCAAAACAAATAGACACAGAGATACATATAGAGAAAAACATTGGGTATTTTTCATTTAGAAGAAATAGTTTCTCTCATTCTAGACGGGAAACTACAATTACAGAGTCCACGTATTTTACATGTATGAAGATGATTTCAGTATTTTAAGGTTTACTCTGCTTAGCTATATACTCATTTTAACTTTTTTCCTTATGTTTCTTTCCGTTTCCCATCTCAGGCTCAAACACATATGAAGAGGCAGCTGCATATATTCAGTGTCAGTTTGAAGATCTCAATAAAAGAAAGGACACAAAGGAAATATACACCCACTTCACATGTGCCACAGATACTAAGAATGTGCAGTTTGTTTTTGATGCTGTAACAGATGTCATCATAAAAAATAATCTAAAAGATTGTGGTCTCTTCTGAATTTTGCAGTTAATGGGAAAATGCATTTTCAAACCAAATGAGTACTTATATGTGGATCTCCCTAAACTAGAGTCTTGCAGCAACACAGAATGTAGCATACGGCAAATGTATCTGGGACCTGACCAAAGTTGTTCTGTTTTGTTTTTTTGACTGAAAATTAACAGAAGGACCTTTCTTAAATGTGAAAGGTGGTCCGGTAGTGTGAAACCAGGACAGTGTTAAAGCTAGGCTCTAGTGTATTGATGATTTCTGCGTAAGTGTAAATATGCAAATGTATGTATACATGTATTTATAACTTTACTTTTCCACATTACTTTTATTTTAGGTTTTAAGAGTGGCAACTTACAATTCTAGTGTGATGATTTTGGAAATAACAGATATACTAAGTACTTTGTACTGAATGACAGACTATTACCATGTGTGCCAGTTTCAAACAGCTTTATTTATGTTCATGTCCTGTAAATTTTTAAGTACAGTAATTAATATTAGGACACATTGCAGCCCTTGTCTTGATTATATGTATACTTGTAATCATAAAAATGTTATTTGTACAAACATTGCACAGATTATTTTAATAACATGATTTGTTTTTCAAATTTAATGTTTAAAAAGAGGATTCCTGCCTTCAAATCAGTTATTTAAACTTGTGTGCATTTCATGTTTTCTTTTAAGTGTGCATGTTGATCTGATTCTACATTAGATTTGGTTAAACTAAATTTTCATATTTTGAGGATATACTATCTTATACTTACTATACTTAATTTTTATTCAGTTGGTTTCTTTTCACTTTGAATTTTAATATTTGGATGGTATTCATGCATTACCTTAAAGGTGATGCCAGATTAATTTTTATATATTTTAAATAACTGCCGTTTTATTTATAACTAAGTTTAGGTGGGTGGTGAGAGATTTTAGGGATAAAAAAATATGTCAGCATAATGAATTTGGAGACATTCATTTGTGTATTTCCTTTGGGAAATCCCTTGTACCTAGCATATATGATAGCTCTTTGTTTGGAAGATAACAAGAAAGATCTTTATTCTGCTCCTGATATAATGCAAGCTTTTAATTTGTGTAACTAGTCTCAAATTTAATTATCACACTATATTAAATTACTTTTTTCCCTTACATTATTCAACTTTCCTCCACTTTCTTGAGTTTAAATTTCTTTTTAAATTATACTATTTCTGAGAATGAAACAGGCAATTACACTTAGAAAATTAGTAATAGTATTTAATAAAGTCAGTGATTGTTATGTATGCACAAATAAGTGTTACATATCAGCTAGATACTGAACTTCGATAGTCATTTTTCTTTGATTATTCACGATGTGTCTTGTGACCTTGTTTAATCAAAACTCCTCACCCTACTTGCCTTTTTCACTCATCTTGAAAAAGTTAGCCTTTCAGTAAGCTTCGTGGGTAAGTAGTTTTTAAGTTTAGCTACGTGCTGTCATTTGTTGAATTTTGTTGACGTGTATTTGTTACTGTATGTCTATATGTGTGGGTGGGTAAACACAAACGACATTTATATCTGTTTCATTTGGGGGATTTGCTTTTCTTTGTAATGTAAAGAAATTCAAAATTATCAAAATTTCTTAAATGTGTTAGTTTAGATTATTTATGTGCCTTTCATGAAGGATATGTTTTCATTAATTTTACCAATTGAAGACCTGTAATATCCATATTGTAAAGGTATGTATGAAATTCAACTATAAGAATAAATTTGAATCATAAGAAATACGGATTTAAAAGCCACAAAGAAGCACATATTGGTTATCATCATTGATGAATTTCTGAACTTTATTCTGTGTAATTGTGTTACTAATAAATACCAATAAATTTACATTTTTAAAATTTTACAAACCTGTTGGCTAAACACATTTTGCATTAGGATTTAAGTATCAGTCTATAGTATGTTCATTTCTTCTTTACCTGTGCTGTCTCATTTCAGTTTCATCTACTGTAGAAGATGGAGTGTTCCCTGTCCCAAGTTTTCTCATCAGATATGGTGTCACATTTGGAATTTCCTACTTGGTATCTCCTGCTGAGAATTTATCACTGCTCCAACCCAGAATGCCCAAAACCAAATTCATCATCGTTCTCCCTTTAAATCGGTTCTAATCCCCTGACTGCCATTGTAGCCACTCAGTGCCATCATTCATTTAATCCCTCAGTAGGGAGCTTTCTAGCCATTTACAACTCTCCTTAGTCCTCACCCATCTCTAATAAACCACCATTTCTTAACAATTCTACTTGTCCAGTGCCTCACCTACGGTTTTCTTTTTCTGTTTTATTTTTCCTTTCTATCCCAGGACCACTTACTGAATTCAGGTCTTTGCTTAACTTTCACTTGAAATGACTTATTGATGATATTCCCCACCCAACCCCCCATTTCTCCCTTCTCTAATCCAGGTTAGTTATCCTAATACAGAATTGTGGCTGTTTTCTCTGTGCATTGACCTGCATTGGCTCTTTCTCAATAAAATTATTAGGTTGGTACAAAAGTCATTGCAGTTTTTGCAATTATTTTTAACCTTTTAAACCTCAATGACTTTTGCAGCAACCTAATAACGTAGACTCCCGTTCATCTGAGCCTACTTCACTACATTCCCACTCCTCTCCCACACTACATCCTAACAGTGCTTTGTGCAAAGCTGGGGGCTTTCCTCCAAGCGTTATACTACCTGAGATACGCTTAAAACAATGCCCAGAACGTGGGAGGAAGTGTCCATTGTCACCATTTTTATTAGTACTTTGTGGTATCTTGCGTAAATTCAACTGGCATTTGTCCTTCAGTCTGCCCTTTTGGGAACCGCATGGTTCTGGTAGGAATGCCAGTCACATTTCTCACCTCCCTGGCCATAGGCTCGGCCTCACCAGTCCTCCTCTGTCACTGGGCAAGGGACCCGAACAGAACCAGTCATTGTCCCGACCCCATTCCTAACGTTCCTAAAGCTGTTTTGATGTCTATGATTCCCTTCATTTCCATACCCTCTGAAAAACTCATTTTATACTTAATTATTCAGATTTAATCTCTTAATCTCATATGAAGGTCATATGTTCTTACTGAAAGCCAACAGTAACTGTGAGATGAAAAGAAGCCCATTGAGGATAATTAACGAGAAAGATCAAATCAAGTTTTCAAACCAATGACTTCTGACTTCATGTCTGAGAACTCCAAAGAATGCTGCCTTATTTCCAGAAAATGAGTACGTAGTCTACCCCCCGTTTCACCTTCTGACTTTATCTGAACCATAATACATTTTTAGATTACAGTTGACCCTTGAATAACATGTGTTTGAAGTGTACATGTCCACCATATGTGGATTTTTTCCAATAAAGACTGTAAATGTATTTTCCTTACAATTTAATAACATTTTCTATTCTCTAACCTTATTGTAAGAATACAGTATATAATATATAACATGCAAATATATGTCAATCAGCTGTTTATGTTCTCAGTAAGGCTTCTGATCAACAATAGGCTCTTAGTCAAGTTGTTGGGGAGTCAAAATTTATGTGGATTTTCAATTGCGGTGGTGTCAGCACCTCTAATCCCCGAATTGTTCAGGGTCAACTGTAAAACTACATAAGAACGAAATGAGGTGGCCTGCTCGTTGATTTCAAACTGTATTACAACGCTACAGTAATCGAAACAGTATGGTATCAGCATAAAAACAGACATGGAGATCAATGGAACAGAGTAAAGAGCCCAGAAATAAATCCATGCGTATATGACCAATTATTTTACAATGGGGAAAGGGCTGTCTCTTCAATAAATGCTGTTGCAAAAACTGGACCACTATCTTACACCATAAACAAAAATTAATTCAAAATGGATTAAACACTTGAACATAAGACCTGAAACCATAAAACTAGAAGAAACATAGGTGGTAAACTCCTAGAATCAGTCTTGGTGATTTTTTGGATTTCACACCAAAAACAAAGGCAACAAGACCAAAAATAAGTAGGTAAAACCAGAAAGTCTTCTGCCCAGCAAAGGAAACCTTCAACAAAATGAAAAAGCAACCTACGGAATGGGAGAACATATTTGACAATCATATATCTGCTAAGGGGTTAATATCCAAAAAGTATAAAGAACTCACACAAATCAATAGCAAAAGAAAACAACGTGGTTTAAAAATGGGCAGAGAATCTGAGTGGACATTTTTCCAAAGAGGACATACAAATGGCTGACAGGTACATTTGTATGAAAAAGATTTTCAACATCACTAATCAGGTAAATGCAAATCAAAACCACAATGAGCTATCACCTCACACCTGTTAGAATAGTTATTATCAAAAAGACAGTAAGTGTCGGCAAGGAAGCAGAGAGAAAGGAACCCTTGTGCACTCTTAGTGGAAATGTAAATTGGTGCAGCCACTATGGAAAAAAATGTGGTTCCTCAAAAAATTCAAACTTGTATGATTATGATCCAGTAAAATCACTCCTGGGAATATGTCTGAAGGAAACAACAACTCTGCACCCTCATATTTATTGCAGTACTATTTGCAATAGCCAAGACATGGATCAACCTAAGTGTCCATAAATGGATGAATGGATAAAGAACATGATACACAGAGGGTGCCAAAAAAATGTATACATATTTTAAGAAAGGAAAACTTATTAAAATTTTAATAATATATACCGATAACAAAAGATGAATAAGTCAGGTTTGACTTCTGCAGTTACAAGAGGTGCTCAAAGTGGTGACCATCAGCATCCAGACACTTCTGATTATGGCAAACTGCTTGTGTCCACTTATACATTTTTTGGCACCCCTGGGCATACATATATATATATATATGCAGTAAAGTAATACATGCAGTAATTACTTCTATATTCTATATGCAGTAATACAGAAGAAGAAGGAAATCCTTCCATTTATGGCAACATAGATCGACCTTTAGGGCATTATCCTAAGTGAAATAAGTCAGAGAAAAACAAATACCATATGATCTCACTTGTATACGGAATCTTAAAAAACAAAATAAGCTCATAAAGAGAACAAATCGGTGATTGCCAGAGGTTGGGGATGGGGATTGGGCGAAATGGGTGAAGGTAGTCAAAAGGTACAGACTTGCAGTTATAAAATAAGTCTTGGGAATGCAATGTGCAGCATGGTGACTATAGTTAATTATACTGTATAGCATATTTGAAAGCTGCTAAGAGTAAATCTTGAAAGTTCTCATGAGAAAAAAATATGTATGTATGTTAACTACACTTAACGAGTTGTGATCAAATATGTGATGAATGTTTTTTAAAAAATGTATTACAGTAAAAGACACATTGCCATGAATCCCCCTCAAAATACTCCCTCTCACTGTGAACACACTTATGCCATCGTTCTTGCCACTTTCTGAAGCAGTTCTGGAAGTCTTTTTTTGTGTTTTCAGTTGTGCTGTCATGGCTGCCTTATGTCCTGAATTGATTCAAAACATTTACCTTTCATGGTCATTTTGACCTTGGGGAAGAGCCAGAAGCACATGATACCAGATCTGGTGAATAAGGTGGATGAGGACACACTGTAATGTTTTTATTGACAGAAATTGCCACACCAGAAGCAATGTGTGACATGGAGCATTGTCATGATGGAGGATGAAGTAAAGACACAAAAGAGGACTTCCAGAACTGCTTCAGAAAGTGGCAAGAAAGATGGGATAAGTGTCTTCGGAGTGAGGGGGAGTATATTGACAGGGATTAATGGCAATGTGCTTTTACTGTAATTTTATTTTTTTAAATTTAAACATTCATCATATTTTTTGGTAACACCTCAAACTGTGATCATTTTTGAATATATACCAATATTGAATATGTTGTATTGATGAAACAAAAATATGTCAATTATATCTCAATAAAAATATAAATGGAAAAGGGAATAGCTCTCTGAGGTCCTTTCAGCTTTAAAATTCTCTTTTTCTATGAATAAAAATATATTCATTTAAGCAAAAAATTAATAGTACTGAATTACCAGTTCTGTAGCTTGCAGAATGCAGACCGTCACAGGAACAAATTCATTTATCTTATTTATGCAGGACTTGTTTTGTAGCTGTCGACTGGATTATAACATGTTTTCCTTTTTTACAAGCATTAGTACCTGTCAGTATAAGTCACCATTTCTCATAGTAACCTACTTCACAAGGCAATTGACCTTTAATAAATAGAACTTTTTGCAGGCTTAGACATACATTTCACTCCATTTTTATATACCAATTAATTTTAACTGTGTTTTTTTCTTGAAAGGGAAGCTCATCTAAAGACTAATAATTAAAAAGTTTTTCTGACTCAAGGTGGAGAAAAAATGTAGAGACAGTATAAAGTGCCCTTTCCTCCCTCTGAGACTGCCACCTATGACCTCCTGAACCTAAGGCTTCTATGTGAAGATTTAAAATGACATAGTTCTAAATTTAGTTACTTGAAAAGTTTTGCTAATGTAGGATTCATTCAAAACCAGAAAATCATATATAATTTCAAATATACAATGTCTGACAATTAAGTTTGCAAACTCATCCTCAATTAAGTTCGCGAACTCATCCTCAAAAAAGGGCTACATACCTCATTGTTGAATATAACTACGGCCACCTTTGAAGTACTCCCCTTGGGAAGCTATGAACCAACGCCAGCACCCAGTCCACCCTTCAAAGCAATTTTGGAACTTTTTCTGGAATGGCCACCAGGGCTGTCTTTGCATTACCCTTAATGTCCTGAATGTCATCAAAATGTCTTCCTTTCAATATTTCCTTTATCTTTGAGTAAAGAAAAAAGTCATCGGGGGCCAGATCTGGTGCGTGGGGAGGGTGTTCAAATACAGTTATTTGTTTACTGGCTAAAAACTCCCTCACAGACAGTGTTGTGTGAGCTGGTGCATTGTCGTGATGCAAGAACCATGAATTGTTGGTGAAAAGTTCAGGTTGTCTAACTTTTTCACGCAGTCTTTTCAGCACTTCCAAATAGTAAACTTGGTTAACTGTTTGTCCAGTTGGTACAAATTCATAATGAATAATCCCTCTGATATCAAAAAAGGTTAGCAACACCGTTTTGACACTTGATTTGGACTGACAAAACTTTTTTGGTCATGGAGAATTGGCTGACTTCCATTGTACACTTTGACGCTTTGTTTCAGGGTCGTATTGGTACACCCATGTTTCATCACCAGTGATAACACGGCCCAAAGCATAGTCATGCTTCTCTGAAAAGTCTTGGAAACTTTGACTCTCCTTTGCTTTTGTTCATCAGTGAGCTTCCTCAGGACCATTTTTGCACATGCCTTTCTCATGTCAAGATTTTCGGTTAAGATTTTCCTGTTTCTCTGTTGATATTTATTTTGTCTGCTATGCTTCTCACAGTCAGCCAATGATTTTGACAAACAATTCAACAAATTTTTGCAATGTCTTTGTCAGTTTTGCTCATTTTGGCCACTCTGATCTCTCTTCATTAGTGATGTGTTCTCTCCCCTCAGAAAAATGTTTAATCCATTTGTACACTGCCATTTTCTTCTGGCATTATCCCCATAAACTTGGACTAACATGTTCCTGATTTCACTTCCACTCCTGCCAAGTTTTTAACAAGAAATGTAATGTTTACTTATTGCTCTAATTCAAGCTCAGACATTCTCGTGACGGCACACAAAAACACAAAACAACATTAATGAACACCACTCAGCAAGACACCGCCATACATCTACACGAACACAGCTGTGAGACACTGCTATACCAAGGTTATGAAACCTGAATATACATTTCTCCAAAGAGGACGTACAAATGGCCAATAGACATATGAAAAAAAATGTTCAACATCACTAATCATCAGAGAAATGCAAATAAAAACCAGAAATCCAAATAAGATATCACCTCACACCAGTTAGAATGGCTATCATCAACAACACAAATGGTAACAAGTGTTGGAGAGGCTGTGGAGAAAAGTGAACCCCCATACACTGTTGGTGGCAATGCAGATGGTGCAGCCACTATGGAAGGTCGTGTGGAGATTCCTCAAGAAATTAAAAATAGAATTACCATATGACCCAACAATCCCTCTCTTAGGTATCTACCCAAAAAATCTGAAAACTTTTATCTGTAAAGATATATGTGCAGCTTTATTTACGGTGGCCAAGACATGGAAACAATCAGTGTCCTTTGATAGATAATTGGATAAAGAAGTTGTGGTATATATACACAATGGAATACTATTCTGCCATGAGAAAAGATGAAATCGTGCCATTTGCGACAACATGGATAGATCTTGAGATTATAACGCTAAGCGAAATAAGTCAGAAAAAGTCGAGAACTGTATGATTTCACTGATATGTGGGGTATAAAATGGAAAATAACAAAGGAACAAGACAAACAAATGAAGAAACAAAAACGCATAGACACAGACAATAGTTTAGTGGTTACCAGAGGGTAGTGGGTTGGTAGATGAGGGTAAAAGGGATCAAATACATGGTGGTGGAAGAACTGACTCTGGGTGGTAAACACACAATGTGACATATAGAAGATGTATCACAGAATTGTACACCTGAAGCCTATGTAGTTTTACTAACAACCATCACCCCAGTAAACTTTAAGTAAAAAAAGAAAGAAATTTTACCGAGCTATTTGTACAGAACTGCCAATGTAAGCGCATGGTGGCAAGTTCACAAACGTAATTGTCAGATCTCTTATTGCAGATAAACTGTCCCTTCTAATATCATAAATATAAAGAGAAAATGTACATATAATACATTTACTGAGTGCCTATTATGTGCCAGACACCTCTCATGGTGCTTTCTACTGCTCTCATTTAGTAATCAGAGCTGTCCTGCAACGTTATCAGTAAAAGTTCCATTTTTCAGATAAGAAGACAAATTAAGAAAGGTTAAATATCCATTGTATGTTGACTACCTAGTTAGGGGCAGAGATGGTAGTAAACTCCAGGACTATAAATCATTTGTTAGCCATGTCTTCAAAATCCAGTGACTTAAAGTTGTACATAAGAGTGCCACCTGGTGTAGCTCAGCATGTCCCAAATGGTGTTGCCTAAGCAGAAGTTAATAAGTGTGTCAGTGGATAAGAGCATGTCAGTGGGTAGGAAAATCCTGCAGTAAAGAAGCCGATGTGTGTTAACCCTCTGTTCTGCAAACACTAGAGCTGAGCTACCACAGCAGCCCCTACCCCTATGTGACTTCAGAGCACTTGAAATGCAGCTAGTCCAAACTGACATGGGCTGCAAGCAAGTGTAAAATGCACACAGGAATTCAAAGACTTATACACAAAAAGAATGTACGTGTTAAACTAACATTTGGGATATATTGAGTTAAACTAAATACATCATTAAAATTTCACGTGTGTCTTCTTACATTGTAACTACTGGAATATATAAAATATTCAAGCATCTTGCATTATGTTTCTATTTGAAAAGCAAAACATTTCCCCCCCCCCACAGCTCTATTTGCATTCCATGGAAGAGTTCCCAAGTTTTAGAGAAGCAGATACCATGGATAAAAAGCTAACATTTGAAGACTGTGCCAGTTCCAAAAATCTATACTTTGGTTTGACGTAATATGGCCTTTACTGTGTGTGAGTGTGGGGGGGAGGGGCGGAGGGCGGGGAGGAGGCTATTTCATTCTTACTTCAAATACGTCAGCTGTAATAAAAGAAAGCAATACACTCTTTAAAATACATGCTCTAAAACTGAGTTTTTTAATTAGTTGTATTTTTATTTTTAGTTCCAATACATGGAATAGGAGTTGATCCACCAGGGTACTGGAAAATTGCTAAGCCCTGGTTTACAAACTATCTTGTTAGTGTTCTTTATCCAAATCACAAGATTAGTTGTTGTTGTTTCAATGTTATTGTGTTGTGTTTTGTTTTTTAATGTGTTTCAATTCCTCCAGCCAAATTCCTTTCTTCCTCCATCCCTCCCACAGGACTGGGCTGAGCACAGTCATGCGTTAAAGAAGCTTCCAAACTTTTTTCGGAAAGGGTAGCTTCCGGAGCTGTGGAGGAGGACAGGAATTTTATATCCTGCAGGACTGAGTCAGGATAACATATCAAATATTCCAAGGCCTTAAATTTATATTTTGTTTTTTGATAAAGGCAGAAGACAGCAATAAAATCACATCTGTTCTTTAAATTTTAATAAAATCACATCTGTTTATCTGTATAATTTAAGCTTTCTAGATTCCCTAAGGATTTGAGTTCATTAGTTTAATATTATCAATCTGAGAAAGGCTATTTTATATGTACATATCAAGCTCTGCTTCTCATTAGAATATATGTACATATAAAAATTGTTCCATGACAAATATGATGATTTTCTGCTTGGCACAATGTGCACTACATAGAAGTTAACTATTTTGGGATAAGTTAGTAATTTCATTTATAATTAAATTATAAAGACAATTTGTAGTTGAAATTATCAAGACACATTTTAGAAATATGGCTAGTTTCTTTTGTAAGTTTGGAAGAGCCTAAATTATTAAAGCTGATTTAAGTTTTAACAATAAAGAAGACAAAGACTAGGTTTTATTGACTTAATTATCATTTGATTGAATGATTATGTGTCCAATGAAGGCATTAAGATTCATGTATATTTATATCCATGTATTTTTACATCAAACAATCTAATATTTGAAGGAATCAATTTTTTTTAAATCAAATCATCATACTAATGCTAATACAAGTCCTATCTTCATTCCAGTAATTCTACCTGTTTCTACCACTCATATCACTAAATCAGTAGAATGCACCCACCTTTACTCTAATACGTCATAGTTCACATTGGAGTAGTACTTTTACATGGAGAAGAAGCTGTCTTAATCATGCAACCTGATTTCTTAGATTCCAACTCTATCTTTCAGGCCTGAATTTTCTTGGCATAAGTGTGCCGATAATCAAAATCAATTGTTATTCTGCTGACTAAGCAGCAGAAGACTTCACATTCTTGGCTGTCAGTCCCAACCAAGGGATCTTTCTCAACACGGTTTGTCTCAAATGTGGTAAAAAAAATTCATTTAGTAAGTCATATAAATGTTCCATTATTTTTAAATTAAATATTATCCCTCTTTTCCTTAAGCCTTTGGCAAAAATGTCCTTTCTGTGTAGTTATTGTCAAGGACAGTTGGGAAGCATTTGACCTCTTAAGGAAAATACAGCTTCTGGCTCTACTTAATGGACATTGTGGTTAATCTCTAATCAAAAAGCAAATTAAAAATTCAGGAGTGATGTCACCAAGATTGTGACAGAGGTCACTCCCAACTATGCTCTCCCTCACAAGAACAACTAATAACTATTCATGGAAAAGAGAGCACTGAGAAGATCCTGGAACACGGAGGTGGTGCTAAAGCACCCCCCTGTACCACAGAGAACAAGAAAGACTGTGCTAGAAAGATAAGAGGAGCAGCTACGTGCTGATGGCATTGCCTCTCCCCCAGGCCAGTGCAGCACCATGCTGAGAGGTCTCCCCTGAGCGTACGGTTCCTCTGGTGGAAAACAAAAACCAGAGTACACATCCAGCTCTTCTTCGCAGCCCCACTTCTGATCTTTCCTCAGAGAGATTGTAGGGGAACTACAGGGCTTTACCACGGGGAATCTGATTGTAATGGAGGAGAGGAGAGGGGCTTGCAACAACCAGCACTTGGATATTGATAGACTGAGTTCCTACCTGCAATGCCCAAGTAGTAGTCCCAAATAGCACCTTTGCTCATAGGTAAAGCCAAAATGGTGGTGTAGTTTGACTAGGGAACTTGACAGGGTACAGGTCTGTCTGATTTGGGTCCTCAGATAAAGATCCTGTGGTCCTGAAGACTGGTATCCCCACCCAGACAGGACAGTTGAGTCATAACTCAGCCCATTGCTAACTGTAGATCTCAGCCCTGCCTGACTAGAAAGCCTGGCTGAAACACCTGGAAATCTGTGTAGCTCAGTAACATTTAAGCAGAGAATCTGCTAGGCAGAACTTATTGTCCACAGAGCAAAGCCAGTGGTCCCGTTTTGCCAGGACACTTGGGTCACAGGTCGGCTTGAGTTAAGACCACAATTAAAGAGCCTTTCTGGTCTTGGAGCCAGTTACTCCTCTTAGCTTAGGGAGAAAACGTAATTTTCAGACCTGCCCATTGGTGAATACAGCCTACAGCCCTCCTGAGCAGGGAACCTAATTAGAACACACAGGAAGCTATGTAACTCATCCAACATCCCTGCTGACAGTGGTACTTGAACAGATAGCACAGCCTGGGGCTTTCCCCATTTGCAGAGTAAAAGTGGTGACCCCATCTGGTCAGGGAATTCAGTGCATAGTCTTGCCTGACTCAGGTACCCCAAAAATAAGCCATGCAGGCCTTTGGGCCTGTTCTGCCACATCCAGAGCAGGGAAACTAATTCATATCCCTGCCTACTACTGAGTGTAATACCCAGTCCCAAGCACCTAGTAAACATGACCTTGAACCCAGGCAACTGTGGGACGCATCCTACAGCCTCACTTGGGCAGGGAACAAAGGCAGCAATCTTATCCAACCATTCTCAGACATTAGCACTCACAACTCCCTCCTCCCAACAACCTCAGAGCTCAGACAGTGGCTTTACCTGAAAGTGAACCCTGATAGGAAGCTCCACCTGCCCAAGAGCATTACAAATAGATATATCCTGAAGTGCAAACTGAGTTCACTGATGAAGAACTATCTCTGCCAAAGTGAACCTGTAAAGTCTAAAAGAAAAGACTGCAAAAAAATCAGGTAAAATGGCACGACCAAAAGAAACCAATAAAGCTCCAATAACTGATACTAAAGAAACAGAGATCCATGAACTGTCAGAGAATTCAGTAAAATCCTCTTAAAGAAGTTTAGTGAATTACAAGAACACACAGACAGACAACTAAACAAAATTAGGAAAATGTGCATGGCAAGATAAACTCAACAAAGAAATAGAAACCAAAAAGAAAAACAAACAAACAAACAAAAAAAACACAAGCCATCAAAAACAAAACAGAAATCTTAGAACTGAACAATATAATGACTGAACTGAAAAACTCAATAGAGAGCTTCAAAAGCAGCTTTGACCATGCAGAAGAAAGAACAAGTAACCTCAAAGGCAGGATATTAGAAATTGCCCAGTCAGAGGAACAAAATGAAAAAAAATAAATGAAGAAAGTCTATGGGACTTATGGGACACAATCAAAAGAAACAATATCCTCATTATGTGAATTCCAAAACAAGAGAGACAGAAAGTGTATTTAAAGCAATAATGACTGATAACATCTCAATACTGGGGAAATAAAAGGACATACAAATCCATGAGGCCCAAAAGACCCCATATAGGTTGAACCTGAATAAGGTTATACCAAGACACAGTATAATTAAATTGTCAAATGTCAAGACAAAAAATTTTGAAAGCAGCAAGAGAAAATAGAAGTTACTTATAAGGGAATCCCCATAAAACTATGAGCAGATTTCTTGGCAGAATTTTTTTTTAGGCCAGGAGTGAATAGAATCGTATGTTAAAAATATTGCAAGAAAAAAATGCAACCAAGAATTCTATACTTGGCAAAATTGTTCTTCAAACAAAAGGTGAGGGAGTTAATTATCACTAGAGATGCCTTACAAGAAATGCTAAAGTAAATTATTTGAGTGGAAGTAAAATGATGCTAATTAACTTCATAACAACATAAGAAAGTAGTGTAAAATCACAGGTAATAATATATAGTCAAAGGTAGATTCTGTAATATGGTAGTAGTGGTGCATAATTTGCTTACAACTCTAGTTTAAAAGTTAAAAACAAATGTAGTAAAAATAACCATACCTACAACAATCTGTTATTGGGTACAATATAAAAAAATACATAAGTTATAATAGCAATAACCTAAAATGTGAGGGGGAGAAAAGGTAAAATTGTAAAGTTTAGGAATGCTATTGAAGTTATCAGTTTAAAATAAGGTGTTATAATTTTAAAATATTTTACTTAAGACTCAGGGTAACCACAGGGAAAGACATGTAGTAATTACAAAAAAAGATTATGATAAAGTAGTCAAAGCATACTGATACCAAAAAATATGAAAACATAAATAAGACAGCAGGATAAGAAATAAGCAATAATCTACAAAACAGAACACAATTAACAAATAGGCAATAGGATGTTCTTACATAAATGTATTCAAATTTCTCCAATCAAAAGAGATAGAATAGCTGAATGAATAAAAACGAGATCCAACGATATGCTGCCTCCAAGAGAGACGCTTTAGTCTTAAAGGTACACATAGATGGAGAGTGAAGGAATTGAAAAATATTTCAAGCAAATGATAAAAAAAAAAGTAAGGATTGCTCTACTTATATCGACTAGATAGACTCTCTAAAGTAAAAATTGTAAAAAGAGATAAAGAAGATCATTAAAAATGATAAAGTTATGAATCGATCAAAAAGATATAACAATTGTAAATATTTATGCACCCAACATTAAATATATATAAAGCAAAAAGAAACAGAGCTAAAAAGAGAAATAAACAGCATTACAATAATATTTAGGAATTTTAATATCCTACTCTCAACAATGGATAGATCATGCAGACAATCAATAAAGAAGCAGTGGATTTCACTAACACTGTAGACCAAATAGACCTAACAGACATACACAGTACATGCTATCTGACAGCAGCAGAACATGCATTCTTCTCAAGCTCATGAAACATGGAACATATTCTAGGAGAAAGCATATGTTAGGCCACATAATAAGTCTTAGTAAATTCACAACACTGAAATAATACCATGTATCATCTATGACTACCATGGTATAACTAGAAATCAGTAACAGGTGGAAAACAAATACTGAATATATGGAAATTAAACAATGCTTCCTGAGCTGTCAATGGATCAAAAAGAAATTAAAGGTAAATATAGAAGTATCTTGTGACAAACAAAAATGGAAACATATCATACCCAAACGTATGGGATATAGTGAAAGCAGTTTTAAGAGGGAAGTTTATAGCAATGAATACCTACATTAAGAAACAAGAAAGATCTCAAATAAAAAACCTAAATCTATGCCACGAGAAATTAGAAAAAGACCAAGCTGAGCTGAAAGTTAGCAGAAGAAATAAAATAATAAAGCTGAGAGAGAAAAGAAATGAAATTGAGAACAGGAAAATAATAGAAAAGATTAACCAAATAAGAGTTGGTTCTTTCAAAAGATAAATATAATTGACAAACCTTTAGTTAGGCTAACTAAGGGGGGAAAAAAGAGAGAACCCAAATTAAGAAAATTATAAATGAAAAAAGGGGATATTATAAGGACATCACAGAAATAGAAAGGATTTTATTAAGAGTCTCCTATGAATAACTACCGTGTTTCCCTGAATATAAGACCTAGCCGGACAATCAGCTCTAATACACCTTTTGGAGCAAAATTTAATAGAAGACCCGGTCTTATACTATATTACATTAGATAAGATCCAGTCTTATATTGTAGTAAAATAAGACCGGGTCTTATATTAATTTTTGCTCCAAAGGATGCATTAGAGCTGATTGTCTGGGTAGGTCTGATTTTCGGGCAAACATGGTATATGCCAAGAAACTGGACAACCTAGAATAAATGAAAACATTTCTACAAACATACCATGTACTAAGACTGAATCAGGAAGGAATAGAGATTCGAACAATTACTGATCAGGAGATTGAATAAGTAATCAAAAATCTCTCAATGAAGGAAAGTCAAGGATCAGATGGCTTTACTGATTAATTTTACCAAACATTTAAAGAATAATTAATTCTTCCAAACTTTTCCAATATATTGAAGAGGAGGGAATACTCCCAAAATCATATTATGAAACCACCATTACCGTGGTAGCAAAGCCAGAAAAGGATACGATAAAGCAAGAAAACTACAATTCAATATCTCTGATGAATATAGATGCCAAAATTCTCATTAAAATACAACTGACACTTGAATGGCATGGGGGTTGGGAAACCAACCATCTGCACCGTCGAAAATCCAGTTATAACTTAAGCCATCCCTCCAAATATGTCGATTCACAACTGCAGATTGAAATACAGTTGAACCTTTAAAAAAGAAAATACAGTTGACCATTGAACAATGTCAGTTTGAACTGTGTGTCTTCACTTAAATGCATATTTTAAAAATCTGAGTTTTAGTGGATTCATGCAATTCATACTCATGTTGTTCAAGGGCCAACTGTACTAGCAAACTGAATTCAGTAGCACATTAAAAAGATCATTTACCATGATCAAATGGGATTTATCCCAGGGATGCAAAGATGGTTCAACATATGCAAATCAATGTGGCACATTACATTAATAGAATGAAAAGAAAAAAATTATATGATCATTTCAATAGATGTAGAAAAAGCATTTGACATAGTTCAACATCTCTTCATGATAAAGATTCTTAACAAATTAAGTATAAAAGGAACAGCCTCAAGATAATAAAAGTCGTATATGACAAACCCACAGCTAATATCATACTCAATAATGAAAGGCTGAGAGCTTTTCTTTTAAAATCAGGAACAAAGGTGTCCACTCTCACTACTCTTACTCAACATAGAACAAACTTAGAACAAACAAACTTAGAACAAACAAAAAATCCCAACTAATATTATAGAAAAAAATCAAATCGGTGGTTACCAGAGGTAGGTTGGAGGGAGGGGAAATTAGATGAAGGTGGTCAAAAGGCACACACTTCCATTTATAACATAAGTCAATACTAGTGTTGTAATGTGCAACATGATAACTATAGCTAACACTGTTGTGTAGTACATTTGATAGTTGTTAAGAAAAGAAAGTAGATCCTAAGAGTTCTCATCAGGAACTTTTTTTCTTTTTTTTTGTTTCAATATGAGATGATGGATGTTAACTAAACTTATCATAATAATTATTTCAAAATGTATGTAAGTCAAATCATTATGCTGTACACCTTAAACTTATAGTACTAGAAATCAATCACATACATCTGAATAAAACTTGAAATAAAATAAATAAAAGTGCGTATGTTCCTTCCCATAACTCTTATTTCCCCAATCAATTCTAACAATTTTAATATAGGTTCCAAAAGACTAAGGGCAACATATTGTGTAGGAAAATTATTACATTGAAATTATTTTTTGTTTTCTAAATGCTTTTTCCATTAATATTTTTAATTAGGGCTTTAAGTGTTTGAACCTAAGTGTCCTTTACTTTTCAAAAGGCTATTTACACCTTCTGTGAAAAGTCCTGTTTGGGGAGGCAATAGTGACAAAGAAGCCAAACTGTTAACCCAGATCCTGGTCCTGCCGCCTCCCATTGTGTGACATTAAGCATGTTACTCAGCCTGTCGGTGCCTCAATAATTTCAGTATAAAACGAGAACATTAGTGCCACCCTCCTATAGTTGTTGCAAGGATGAAGTCAATTATTATACATAATGTGCATGCTGTGCCGGACACATATTAAGTATGATGGAAGTTTTAGCTACTATAATGAGCATGGGAGCGATGGTGATGATGGTGATGATGGTGATGAATATATTATGGAGAATAAAGACAAAGCGGACTATCTCTTACCTCTGGCAAAGGAGTTAGGAGATATGGGAGACACCATGTCAGTGTTTAATTGTAATTTGAAGGCAAAACCAGATGAGCACAGCAGTAGAAATATAAGTAGGGTGGCCACCTGTCCCAGCACAGTTCCACTTTATCTCTGTTTTCCCAGCATACTTATAAATTTCATCCCACTGCACCTTCAGAATTGACCTATGGTCACTGCAGATAAAAGCAACCTGATCTGAGAGGCCAGGGGATGATGGCCTTCAGGCCTCACGGAGGAAAACACTTTTGAACTGACCCATAAAAGGAATGGTTAGAAAAGGAAAGTCACATCTCTGCTTCTTGCCAAGCTCCTTCTAAAAGGAAACTGGACAGGGGAGTGCTAAGTTTTCCTTGAATTTTCCACAGAAGAGAAAACATAAAAATTCCAAAAGAGACTGTATTGGTTTCCTCCTGCTGCTGTAGCAAATTACCACAAAGTCAGTGGCTTAAAGCAATACTAATATATTCTCTCACAGTTCTAGAGGTCAGAAATCTAAAATGGGTCTCAGGACGACATGTCATCCGGAGGCTCTAGGGACGAATCTGTTTCCTCACCTTTTTCAGCTTCTGGAGGCTGCCTACATTCCTTGTCCCATGGCACCTTGCTCCATCTTCAAAACCTGCAGCCTAATTTCTTCTCTCTGACCTCGGGTTTCATCCTTACATTTTCTATAAATGTTCTGAGCCCCCTGCCTCTCATCCTTGTGATACATTGGGCCCACCTGGGTAATCCAGGTGTTTTAAGATCCTTAATGTAACCGTAACTGCAAAGTTCCTTACTTCATGGAGACGAATGCATCCACAGGTTCCAGGGATTGGGACACAGATATCTTTGGGAGCCATTATTCAGCCTACCACAGAGACTTACTGTTTGCATTGCTCCGGTGTCAAGGGCATAGGCTTGGAGCCAGATACTATCTCATTAATGATGAAACATTCAGTGTTTTAACAATCTCAGGCACATGGATAAATCAGCGAGCTACAATTTCTAAAACTAAAATCAGAAATTCATTTACTGAGAAAGTATGGTTCCAAACTTCAATGTGCCTTTTAGATGTATGTTTAAACTAGGAGAATACCGGTGTAGGAAATCTTTGTTATCTGAGAATAATTGACAATGGAAAAGGCTTTTAAAATAAATTTCTTTAAAATAGGGAGATAAATCCATAATGAATAATAACAAACAAGTTTGACTGTTTTCTTGACAAATAAAATTTAAAATTATAATCATACATATGTATGTTGAACAAAATTCAGACTACATTTCAATCCTGTTCTAATTTGTTGAACAAACAGCAAAGCAAGTTGACTCTTTTGGTATAGTATTTTTCAAAAAAAAATGTGAGTATGACTGCCTTCATATTTGGCTTTTATGAAATGATCTTAAAGAGGTATTTCTGAAAATCATATATTTGAGGGCTTATCAAATTTCTCAAGCACTTGTATTAATGATTCACCTCTGAATAATCTATTTTTATCACTCATAATTATTTTCTTTATTTGTTAACCATTCTTATTATACCAGATCTTTAGTTATTAATGGGATTTGGTTATAGCATTTTTCCAACATTATTTTTATCAGCTGCATTAAATCTTATATTCTCAATAAGATGGTAATGTTACTTCATAGTTGATGTGAATCATGTTTGCATAGAACATCAAGTCACAATATGCAAATATAATAATTAAAAACCTAGATGTCATGGTGATACAACGTACTCCTAGTAACAGAAGAGGGATGTCTGACTGGGTACTAACAGAATCGAAGGCTCAACATGAATTTTCATCATATGATGACTTTTTTCTTCCCTTTGCGCGCTCTCTCTCTCTCTCTCTCTCTCTCTCTCTCTCTCTATATATATATATATATATATATATATATATATGTAAAATGGGGAGCTCAAATAGTAATTCAGGATTTTACTTGAATAGAGTTGTAAAAACTGGAGGGGGTGGGAATGGGGACTAAGATTACATTAAATTTGCCTTAAAATTGTTCCTTATTTTACTTTTATATTAAGCACATTTAAGAGAGAGGTGATTAATTTCTAATAAATTTTTCTCGCCTGAAAGCTCTATAAGGGCAGTAATTAGTCTATATTGTTCACTACTGTGTCCCTAACAGCTAGGAAGAGGTTGGTATTTTAGTCTTTGTAGGCAATCCCTTGAGATTCGTATGCAAATGGTTCTTCACCTCCCCAGGGTTTTGCAAGCAAGGGAGTCAAGAGAGAGCCATGAAGGGCTACTGACTGGACTTGCACTCATATAACTACAGAGCCCACTTACATGATTCTTTAAAATAATCAATTATAAAATTATGTATGTGTTTGTATGTAGACAGGTGTGCACAAAACATCGTGCCTATGGGTTGTTTAAAGAAGAATAAAGCAAATACTTATGATTTCTGTGATATAGAAAGTTAACAATACCTTTGGAACCCCTCATGTGCCTGTCTCTGATCATAGCTGTCCTCCCCTCCAGAAGTACCCAGGATCCCAAAGTTCATCTTTATCATGTTCTTATGTTTCTCTGTTAATTTACCACATATGTACATACCCTTTATCTATATATTGTTTAGTTTTTCATATTTTTGAAATGATATATGGCTACACACTGCATGTGTTTTTCTATGATTGGCCTTTGTTGTTATTCATCATTGTTTGTGAGATTTATCCATGTTGACTTGTGTAGCTCTTCTTCGTTTATATTAATGGCTGAATTTTAATCCACTGTGTGAGATATCATAATTTACGCAGTCATTCTCCATTGCTGGACATTGCAATCATTTCCCCTTCTTTTGCCAATACTGCCATGAACATGCTCATCTTGAGCAGATCTTAGGGAGTGGAATTATTGAGTACAAGCATATTCACATCTTGATGTGAAATACTTCTTCAAGGTGGGTGTAGCAATTTGTACTCCTACCAGCATTTTATAAAACTGCAGTTTATTCACATCCTCAAGAACATTTGGTTTTGCTAAACTTGTAGCCAATGTGCAGCAAGGCAGTGAAGTTTACTCATGATCAGCTGCTGGGAAGCAGAACTTGTGGAATTTCGAGTTTACCCTCCAAGAACATCTCTGTGCTCTGGCTTCCTTGTGAGTCAGCGTGAGTTCACACCCAGCCACTGTGGTATGGTGTCCTGTTCTGGAAAACAATGTCTGAGAAAATATTTACCTAACATCTGTACCCTTCAAGTTGAAGGTATCCTGTGCAGGTATCTGGACCAGCAAGGACATCTCTGCAGGAAGGGAGAAGCATCCTCTGTGTGAGATGCCTGTGACCAAAAACTGGAGGATGTGGGCCAATCTGATTTTATAGTCCTCTCTTCTTGTCTGAGGTTTGGAAGCAAAGCTAATCTTCTTTGTATTGAATAAGAACCCTGGTTCTGGGACAATCCAGTGTGGAGTTAAGGATGGAATGTAGGGACACACCTTAGAAAAAGAAAAAGAGGACCTTAGGTTGTACAAGGAAATTTGAAAACTCAACTAACTGGAGACCAGAAGTAAGATTGTATTGATATTGTAAACATGTTAAACACATGATTCTAAATTCATATTATTCCGTGATATAAAAACCCTCCTCATTCTTCCTATTTCATACTAAGCCTAAATGAAACTCTGACAATCGTCACCCTAACCCAGCCTTCCTATAGCTACTCAGCATTATTTCTCACAATCCCCTCCAAAATTTCACCTTGTCTTGTCAGTCTGGCTTTCTCAAAGCCTTATAAATATGTCAAAGTTTCATTGTCAATATTTCCCTTTGTCTGGAATGACTTCTCCTCACTTCTTCCTTAATATATGTAGCCTGAGGTTATACTTAAAACTGTACCTTAAATCACAATAGCTATAAGCCTCCACCAACCTTGCTTAGAGAGATTCCAGTATTTGTAAGGATTTCTCCTTTTTAACAATTTCCAACATTTGCATGTGATGAACTATGAAATCTTTGTCAGAATCCAAGGAAGCAATACCTCAGATAGAGCTCCTAGAGGTCAAACTCCATTTCCCAACCCCTTTCCTCCATCACTTGACCATGGCCCATGTGGCACTTCCAGTGATTTATTACTGTTCTTCCCAGTGGTACAACTGGACCTCGACTATCACTGCTAACTTTGCTGGAAGCATCAACGAGTCTTCAAGTGTGTGGCTCACTAACCATCAGTCACTTTCTCCCCATCCCCAGTGCCATCCTCCCCAAGGTCCTGATGAAAACTTCTGACAGTGCCCTCATCCATCCCTTGCTCCTTTTTTTGTGAAAAGAAAGATGATCTATCCATTAGTAAAAGCCTCTCTCTAAAAGAAACCAAATTCAATCTGTCTTAAGTAAGCAAATAAGTAAATAAAGTATTGACTCATACACCTGGGAAATCCAGGGTCTCTAACAAAGCTGTCAGGCTCAGTTTCTCTATCTTGGGGCTCTGCTTCCATCTATGTGATAATTTTATTCTTATTCAAGCTTTTCCACATGGTAGGAAAGATGACTGCTGTCAGCCTCAGGTCAGTATCTCCATAGTTTATGAACCAAAAGAAAGAAAGCCTCTCTCTTTCCCGTGGTATATCTAATCTCATGAAGGACTCAGACAGGTCCTGCTTGGGTCGCATGCCCGCCCCTTGGACTATCACACTCATTGATTAGGGAGCCAGCTTATCCTGATGAGCTCGGCCTGGTCTGGGGCCCAGCCCTGTGGCTAGGTGACAGTGAGACTGTGTGATTGACAGGCCCTCTCAGAACCACATTGAATGGAAGAGGAGCATTTCCCCAATGGAAACAGTAGTGATGAAGAGTGAACTCATGTGTGCACACAAACACTAGGCCCTTCTAAAGTAAATGCTATTGGGGGTCCCATGCTAAAGACTTCCATGTCCCCATGTGTAAGAGCTTTTAATGCCACTTTCTTATGGCACAAAACTGTGAAACAGTCAGTCTGTAAATTTTCCCTCAGTGCCAGGATGGCTGCTTTGAGAGGTGCTGGAATTAAGCGTATAATGTGCCTAAAGTCACTTTCCTCAGTGAACTTAGACATTGGTACTAAGTGTTGTTCACGGTCCAGCTTCCCCTGCTGAAGTGAGTTTCTGTTTGAGGAACTTGAGCTTGGGAAAAGCAAGCTTCACTCCATTAGTTTCACTCTGGACAATCAAACAGGTTTTATGCTTTTAAATGTCAGTGATCAAGGTGTCAGTGCGTTTTCTCCTAGGAGAGTCCTAAATATAAATGGGTATGTGGGGTAGGGGTGCCCACTGAATCCACTCAGTTACACCCAAAGCCTCATGCTGGAAGTGAATATTGCTCATTCCACTGTTCAGTGTAATCTGAATCCCAACTTCCAAAACTCCAAAAAGGTCCCATACTATTTTCCCTTAGAGCCAATTCAGCCCCCTGATCCCTGTATCTTTATGTTTTCCTTGTCTATTTCAGCCGACATTGCTATACTTTTTCTCTGAACTGTTATGCTTTTGTAGTCTTTGCAATTCAGAACATCTATATAACACAGTGAATTGTGTTCAACAAGAGTGTGTAGTTATAGAATGATCAAGATCTTATACTTATCATGTTGAATACTGTACGCATTGAATGCATAATTTTAAGTAGCCTTGAAAATACATAACTTAGTCACTTTTCATATATAGATTTTCTGTTATTGAGCTCACCAAGTTCCGTAGTTCAAAAAAAATTCTGTTCAATTGGTTTTTGAAGAAATGGAGGAAATCTTTCTGCAACATCTCCTCTCTTGTTTCCTTCAACTTTTTTGGAGTGAAAAATTTACTGATACTTTCAAACTAATGTTTCTTAAACTGTTTTGGTAAATTGACAATTAATTATGTAATATGTTGCTCAAAAAAATTCCAAAGAAATTCTTACTATTTTGTTTTCTTCTCCAGAGATTTACAAAGTAGATTAGCATAATAAAGGTCCTGGATGTGTCTATACTTAAGGAAAGCTGCCTAACTTAATTTAACCTAGTAACTTCCAAACTCATTTAACCAGAGATCATTTTTATATGAAATGTCTATTAAAAACCTTGTGAATCTAGTGTTTGAGGAACATATTAATGGTATGGGAAATTATGACACACTAAGAGATATAGACTTCCCTTTAATAAGACAATGGCATCTCTGAAATGTTTTGCCAGAAGATAGTTACTTCACACAAGATGGAAAGAAAAGGCTTCAAGTGTTATTATGGTGTAAGAAAAAGGAACTTTACCTAGGAGATCTGTTCTCTGGCCCCTATGTCTATCACAACAAATTTAATGTTCAAATTTCACTCCTGACTCTATATTACCTTATTATTTTTTCTAAGGTTCATTTCTTATTTACTTTCAATTTGCTATTTGTTTGTATCATCTGTCTTTATGTTATTTTAAATTTAACCTTTCATTTACTCAAAAAAGTTTATTGAAAACATATTATGTATAGGGTCTGTGCTAGATGTAGGAATGAAAAATTTAGCAATTACTATATGAACAATACCTTTAATTTTCCAACCCACTGGGAATTTCAGATAAGTAAGTAAGCTATAACAAAGTGTCATAAGGAAGACTCCAAGATACCGCAGAGAGTGTTATCTAAAGATTGGACGATCATTTAAGTTTTCTTGAAAGAAATCATGTCAAAGACTTGGATGAATGAGTGATGGTTAGGGGACCACCTGTCAGGGGCCAGTGTTCCAGCAGGAAGAATAACATGTGTTCCGCTGATAGGAGAAGAGAGGAAACAACTGGATTCAAATTAACATATGAAACTAAACATTTAGTATGGCTACTGCATAGAAGAAATTTGGGGAATAGTGGCCATTTTTAAGAGTCTAGACATCATCAGATTTTCATTTTAGAAAAATAATACTGACTATAATGTAGAGAATGGATTAAAAAGTGGTAAGACAGAACAAGGAGATGAGTCGTGGAGTATTTAATAATCAAAATAAAGTGGGATGATATTTGAATTGAATGTAAACGTTCCTCAAATGGGAGCAACTCATGTATAAGCTACTCTGGTCGCTGATCGATGCTCTCTCGGGCTCTTTGCAGCTTCAGCTAGTAGAATTATAAGGAAAAGCAGGAAAGCAGGGTCAACAAAAACAGGCAACAGGAATAACCACACAGTCTATGCTGAAGATGTAGCAAATGGTTGACCTGTAGAACAAGTACTCATAACTCATAATATACTACTCTGAAATTCAGGCCTATCTATTTTATCTTGGTTAATTCAAGTTCCATAGTCCAAGGTAGTTGTTCTGAAACTTCAGTGGGCATCATAATTGCATGAGGAGCTTGTCAAACTCAGATTGATGGGCTCCACTCTCAGAGTTTCTGATTCAATAGGTCTGAGTGGGACCAGGGAATTTGCATTTATAACAAGTACTAAGGTAATTCTGCAGCTGGTCCAGAGAACAGATTTGGAGAATCATTAGTCTTAGGCAATAATTTTGGAAATGAGAAAAAAAATGTAATTTTTTTCCTGGAGGAACTAAATTTTCTTATTTTATTAATTTGGATACATCAAGTCTTTTTAGCTTCACACTTTATGTACTGCAAAAAACCAAATGGAAATGATGATTAAAAAAACTATAGTATGCTTTCATTTTATTATAGATGTGAGAAGTAAATACAAAGCCTTGAAGAATTTTCTCAAAATACTTCCTGTGCTGGTTCTTCTGCTTTTAAAAAATTTATTTCCGATTCAAAATGAAGAAAACTGATGTTTTTAGAATGTGGCCTATACAATGAGAAAATATGTAATGATCTGATGGTTCACTACTCTTAGTGATTTAGAAAAAGCTTGCCCATAATAATCATCAATATTACTGCTAATGGTAAATATATAGTCCTAGTTATATTCTGCAATATGGTAATAGTGTTATATAATTCACTTACATCTCTAGTTTAAAAGTCAAAAAAAGACAGATGTAGTAAAAATAATTATAACTACAATAATCTGTTAATAATTACACAACATGAAAAAAAACAGGTAAATTGTAACAGCTATAACGGAAAATGTGAGGGTAAGGAGAAGTAAAACTGTAATATTTACAAATCCTATTAAAGTGAAATTACCAGTTTAAAATAGGCTGTTATATGTTTAAAATATTTAATGTAAGCCTCATGGTAACCACAAGGGAATATTCTGTAGTAATTACATGAAAGAACACAATAAAAAGTCAAAGCATATTGATACCAAAAGACATCAGAACACACACACACACACACACACACACACACACACACAGATAAGAAACATGAAACAATGCTTAAAAAAAAAGACAGAAAACAATCAACAAAATGGCAACAATAAGTCCTTACCTATCAATAATTACTTTAAATTTAAACTGGTGAAATTCACCAATTAAAAGGTACAGACTGACTGAATAGCTAAAAAACAAGATTTACCCATATGTTTCCTACAAGAGTTTCACTTTAGACTTAAAGAGACACATAGACTGAAAGCGAAAAAATGGAAAAAGACATTTTAAGCAAATAGTAACACTGAGTCCCCCAAAAAGGCAGGGATAGCTATACTTATAACAGAAAAAATAGACTTTAAACTAAAAATGGTAAAAAGACAGAGAAGTTCATTATATAATAATAGAGATATCAATCTATCAAAAATATATAACAATTGTAAATATTTATTCACCCAAGCAAGATCTAATAGAGCTAAAAGGAGAAATAAATAGCAATACAATAATAGTGGGGGAGTTTAATACCCCACTCTCAACAATGGATAGATCATCCTGACAAAGAATCAATAAGGAAACAGATTTGAACAACACTATATAGATCAAATGAACCTACAAACACATGCAGAACTTTCTATTCATCAACAACAGAATACACATTCTTCTCAAGTGCACATGGAACATTTTCTAGGATAGACTATTTGTTAGGCCACAAAACAAGTCTTAGCAAATTCAGGAGGATTGAAGGCAAGTGTCTTCTCTGACAACAATGGCATGAGCTTAGAAATCAATAACAAGAGGAAAACTGGAAAATTCACAAACACATGGAAATTAAACAACACTCTCCAGAACAATCAATGGATCAAAGAAGAAATAAAAGGGGGAAATAAATGTGTTTCTTGAGACAAACAAAAATGGAAACACAACATACCAGAACTTGTGGGATGCAACAAAAGCAGTTCTAACAGGGAAGTTCTTCGCAATAAACACCTACTTTAAGAAGCAAGAAAGACTCCAAATAAACATCCTAACTCTATGCCTTAAAAAACTAGAAAAAGAAAAACAAACTGAACCCAAAATTAGCAGAAAAAAACAAAACAAAAAAAGATTAGAGCAGAAACAAATGAAATAAAGAAGAGAATATATAAAAATTAACCACATTTAAGAGTTGATTCCTTGAGAAGATAAAAATATTGACAAACATTAACCAAGGAAAAAGTGGAAGAAAACAAATCAACATATATAAATGAAAAAGGAGATATTACAACTAATACCACAGAATTTTAAAGGATCATAATAAGCTACTAAAAATAATTTTACATTAAGAACTGGACAACCTAAAAGATGAAACAATTATGAAGACAGAATAGGAAGAAATAGAAAAATCTGAATAGCCAAATTACTAGTAAAGAGATTGAATCAGTAATAAAAAATCTCCCAGCAAAAAAGCTCAGAAACAGATGGCTTTACTGGTGAATTTCACCAACATTCAAAGAAGAATTAATACCATTTCTTCTCAAATTTCCAAAAAAAATTAAAGAGGAGGAAACAATCCCAAATTCTTTTCACAAGGCCAGCATTATCCTGATACCAAAACCAGAAAAGGATACTACTAGAAAACAAAACGAACAACAAAAAATGGTAGGCCAATATCTCTGATGGCTAAAGATCTAAAATTTTCAATAAAATACTAGCAAAGCAAATTCAGGAGCATATTAAAAAGATCTTTCACAACATGAAGTGGGATTTATCCCTGGGATGCAAGAGTGTTTCAACATATGCAAGTCAATCCATGTGATACATAGATTAATAGAATAAAAGAAACGAATTATAGGATTATTTCACTAGATGCAGAAAAAGGATTTGACAAAATTCAACATCCATTCATGAAAAAAAACTCTTAACAAATTAGGAATAAAGAAACATATCTCAATATAATAAAGGCCATATATGACAAGTCCACAGCTTACATTATATTCAATAGTGAAAGGTTAAAAGCTTTTCCTTTAATCAGGAATAAGACCAGGGTGCCCACTCTCACCACTCTTATTCAACATAGTACTTAAAGAAGTCTTAGAACAATCAGGCAAAAATGAATAAAAGTTATCAGACTTAGAAAAGAAGAAGTAAAATGATTTATAAATGACATGTTTTAATAGAAAATCCTGAAGACTCAACAAAAAAACTGTTAGATCTAATCAATTAATTCAGTAAAGTTGCTGGATGTAAAATTAACATACAAAATCTGTAGTATTTCTATACACTAACAATAACTTTTCTAAAGAAGAAATAAAGAAATGGATCCCATTTACAATGGCATCAAAAACAATAAAATACTAGGAATAAATTTAATTAAGGAGGTAAAAGATCTCCACTCTGAAACCTACAAGATATTGATGAAAAAAATTGAGGAAAACAAAAATAAATGGAAATATATCTTGTGTTTATAGATTGGAAGACTTAATATTGTTAAAATGTCAATACTAACAAAGTGCATATAGATTCAGTGCAATCCCTATTAAGACTCCCATGACATTTCTTACAGAGGTAGAAAAAAACACTCCTAAAATTTATATGGAAAAACACACCCTTAATTGCCAAAGGCATACTGGGAAAGAAGAACAAAGCAAGAGGCAATCACTTCCTGATTTCAAGCTATACTGTAAAGCAACAGTCACCAAAACAGTACAGTACTGGTATAAAAGCAGACAAACAAACAAAAGGAACAGAACTAAAGGATCAGAAATACCCAAGAATATAAGGTCAACTAATATTTATCAAAGGGCCAAGAATGTTGAATGGAGAAAAGACAGTCCATTCAATAAATGGTGCTGAGATAATTAGATACTCACAGAGAAAAGAATCTTACCCCTATCTTATACTACTCCCCAAAATTAACTCAAAATGGATTAAAGAATTAAATGTAAGACTTGAAACCATAAAACTCCTAGAAGAAAACTTAAGAATAAACCTCCTTGACACGGGTCTTGGTCATGACTTTTTGGATATGATACCTAAATCACAAGAAACAAATTAAGAAATAAACAAGTGGGACAACATCAAAACAAAAAGCTTCTGCAGAGCAAAGAAACCAACAAAGAAAAGCAACCTACAGAATGGGAAAAAATATATTTGCAAACCATATAACTGATAAGAGGTTAATATCCAAAATACATAAAGAACTTGTATAACTCAATAGCAAAACACCAAATAACCCAATTAAAACATGGGTGAAGGACCTGAATAGACATTTCTCCAAAGAAGACATATGAAGGGCCAGTGGGTACATAAAAAGGTGATCAACATCACTAGTCATTAGGAAAACACAAATTAAAACCATTATGAGATACAATCTTATCCTGTTAGAATGGCCTATCACAAAAAGGGAAGAGATAACAATGCTGGTATGAATGTGGAAAAAAGGGAATTCCTGTGCACTATTGGTGGGGTTATATATTGGTTACAGCCACTACAGCAAACAGTACGGAGGATCTTCAACAAATCAAAAATGGAACTGCCATACGATTCAGCAACTCCACTTCTGGGAATTTACCCAAGGACATGAAAACACCAGCTTGAAAAGATATCTGCCAGAGGGTAAGGGGGGCGGGGGGTGGGGGGTGGGAGATGAGGGTAAGGGGGATCGAATATATGGTGATGGAAGGAGAACTGACTCTGGGTGATGAACACACAATGGGATTTATAGATGATGTAATACAGAATTGTACACCTGAAATCTATGTAATTTTACTAACAATTGTCACCCCAATAAATTTAATGAAAAAAAAAAAAAAGATATCTGCACCCTTTTTTCTTTTGGTTTTTCTTTTTCTTTTCTTTCCTTCTTTTTTTTTTTTTAAATTGTATCTATATGAGAAGATGGATAGATGGGTATTAGCTGAAACTATTGTGGTAATCATTTCACAATATATGTAAATCAAACCATCATGGTGTTCATCTTAAACCTTTACAGTGATATTTCTGTAAATTATTTCTCAAAAAATGGTGTATACAGATTTTTTCAATCATGACGTATTTATAAGCTTAGAACACATTTTAACTCAAAACAATTATAAAAAGCCTGAACAGTTAAACATGTAATCATATTACTCATTAATAGAATGTCAATATAGATTATATTTTTAAAATAAGGCACATGTATTACTAAAATTAGATATTGAGATAAAATGGGATGTTTTGGATATTATTTAATTTTAATGTTTTCTTAAGTATTTAATATTTTCATTTTGAAATGAAGTCTAATTTAGTTATCTTGTAATGATCTAAGAATATGATTATCATTTTAAATATTTTGAGAAAAGGAGAATAAATTTGTGAGAAATAGATCAAAGTATGAACAAAATATTTACAGCACTCCTTTCTGTCTCTGACCCCCCCTTTTTGTACCAACATAGGTTATAAAATTGAAATATTTGCCTCTAGCCAATGCAATAAATAACATGGTTAAGCAGGAAGCCCACAGAAAAGCATATAACATTATTTATGTTTCTTGGAAGTGGCCATGTGTACAGAGATTGATAAATACACAATTTAATCAGAGTACTTTAGAACAGGAAGAGAAATCAGAGATAATCTACTTCTACACCCTCATTTACCATGAAAAAACTGAAGCCCAGAGCTAATGTAGTACCATATTTCCCTGAAAATAAGACCTAGCCGGACCATGATCTCTAATGCATCTTTTGGAGCAAAAATGAATATAAGATCCTGTCTTATATAAGATCCGGTCTTATATTATATTAAAATAAGAACAGGTCTTATATTCATTTTTGCTCCAAAAGATTCATTACAGGTGATGGTCTGGCTATGTCTAATTTTCGGGGAAACACGGTACTCTCTGTAGGTCTCCCTTTATCATATCTGTCCTCGTAGTATAGATGCCACATCTGGTGATACATTCTGGTATGGTATAGTATAAATTAGAGATGAATTACTTGGTGACTCTTATATTTTCATGTGCAGGTGTGTTTATACAACATGTTCCACACCCAGGGTCAAATTCAATAGGTCTGAATGGAGCTGAGGTATAATGCAATCTTGACAATGATTGTGATGAAATTACTGTAATTGTCATGCAAACCATTCTTGGTTAATACTGAGAAATACAGAATTGTAGAATGTAAAATTTCTAAATAAATTACAGCTTTTTCATTAAAATATATGTAATTGTGTCTCCCTTGCTTTTCAACTGTAAGGGAATATTGTTTAAACAAGAAACTGGGGAGACCACAGAACAGTACTGGACCAACTTCCTACACTTGACAATCTTAGAATCACCTGTGGACACTTGTAAGAATCCAGATTCACAGGCCCTTCCCCTGGAGAGTCTTATTTATGGGGAGGTACTTTGTGGGGTCTAGGCATCTGTATTTTTCAGAATCACTCCTGGTAATTCTGATAGCCAACCCAGTTTGAAAATTTGGCCCTCACCTGTGTATTTAAATAGGCTTCAGCGGTTCTCAACTTTGGTATATAGAATCTACTAGGGGACTCAGTAAAACACTTACCTCTAGAGCTTCTGAAGACGTAGAGCAAGTCCAAGAATTTCCATTGTTGCACGTTCCGATCACAACAGGCTGAATTATACTTTGCAAACTGAGGCAGATGATTCACAGGAAAATGTCCAGAGGCTGCTGCTAGGTCTCCGCGGAAACTCATATATCTGCCTCCTGTTGCCCGATGAAAAAAACAAAATGGCTTCTGCTGCTTTTATTTCTTCCAAACCTCAAGCAAGGTGTTTCTAATTAGTGGAATCTTAACTGGAAACTCCTGGTAGAGATTCTAACAAATGTAGTTCCCAGGCTTCTAGCTGTTACCATGGGTAGCTGTAGTGAAGGTGTGGGAGTGGGGTGAGTATGAAGGGATAGTGGGGGGGCGGGGGGGGAAGGGAAGCTAGAAGAAGGAAAATTATTTTCAATTGCCAGCACAAAAGATAGCACACATGTATGTGTAAGTTTTAGTAGTAGTTTGTCACAAACAGTGGAAGTCTGTTCATCACCGACCATATTCAAAATATGAAGGGGTTAGTAGGATTCGAGGGTCTAGGAAAAGGAAAAGATAAGATACCTAAAAGAGGGGGAAAATCCTGAAGGTTGAGGTGATCAAGATGAGACCAGACTGCTCAATGTGACTATAAATATAGATGAAATCGGAGACTTACAGGGCCAAAAAATAATGTGATTAATGAAGGAAGTCATAGTTCTTTTGGCAATGCATCTATGTGTAGAATCCATACAGACATCTGAAAACTATACTCATACGAGGTCTGACAATTAAGTTTGAGAACTTGTTACAATGATATTGCTAATCTTTTTTGACAGCAGAGGGATTATTCATTATAAATTTGTACCAACTGGACAAACAATTCACCAAGTTGACTATTTGGAAGTGCTGAAAAAGCTGCATGAAAAAGTTAAATGAACTGAACTTTTCGCCAACAATTCATGGCTCTTGCATCACGACAATGCACCAGCTTAGAGAGCACTGTCTGTGAGGAAGTTTTTAGCCGGTAATAAAATAACTGTATTGGAACACCCTCCCTACTCACCTGATCTGGCCCCCAATGACTTCCTTCTTTACTTGAAGATAAAGGAAATATTGAAAGGAAGACATTTGGATGACATTCAAGACATCAAGGGTAATATGACAGCAGCTCTGATTGCCATTCCAGAAAAAGAGTTCCAAAATTTCTTTGAAGGGTGGACTAGATGCTAATGTCGGTGCATAGTTTCCCAAAGGGAGTACTTTGAACGTGATCATAGTGATATTCAGCAATGAGGTATGCAGCACTTTTTCTAGGATGAGTTCGCGAACTTAATTGTCAGACCTCGTATGTGCAAGTGACCAGTAGAGAAAGTAGGCTTTGGAAGCAAAACAGAGATCACAAGAAGGGCCACAACTCTATGTTGGGAAAATAGAGGCTTGCACAGAGTGAGGCTTGTTTCAAATGAAAAGACAAGAGAGCAAAGAAGACTGAAATCTGTTCTAAATATGTAGGGCTAAGTCTCACATTCACCAGCCAATGGATGCACTAATATGCAATGATAAAAAGTAAAGTAAGGAAAAAAAAAAACTTCAGGGACAGATAAATAAATAACATTAAAGGTATAACCACATGGGAAAGCGGCAGCTAATGTAAGAAGCATTGTGTTAAAAGTTAGAGTTTAGCAAGTGGAAAGAAGCAAGTAAGTAAGATTACAGTTGGCCTGACTGACTTCTGTCAGGTCTGCAGTTGTACAGACACCATTTTAAAATTGGGCATTGACGCAGAATATTTCTGATATAAAGATTCAGTTTTACAAAATGACACTAAACAGGGTGGTAGGTCAAGATAGTCAGATAATCGCATTAGCACAGAACCAGACTTTCAGATACAATCTTTTCGATTTTCTCATGAATCCTTATTTTAAGTTTTATTTTGGTAAGATGAAAAAGTAATATTATTTGCTTTCAGTAAATTATATGTCCCACATTGCTGCAATATCTAAACACATTTTAGGTTCCATTGAAACATTTAGGAATACTTAGAAGAAATCACAAAGATAATAAACATAGATTAAATTAAACATAATTAAAATTTAAATTTAAAACCTCTTTATTAAAGAGAAAATGTATATTGGAAGGAAAGCGTGCCTATGATAGATTATTGAATAGACAAAGCAAAATTCAGCTTGATATGTATGCTTATAATCACATCTTGTAAAATTAAGAAATGAATACAGAGAGATAAACATCAAACTGGTATAGTGGACATATCTGAAAAACATTAAACTGTTAAACTGGGTGTGAGACAGGAAAGGGAGTAAAAAGGACTTATATTTTTTACCTTATCACTTTAGTTCAAATGTTATAATGAATCTTTTGTTTTATAGACATAAAATATTTGTCATTTAAATACTAAAATATTAGCTTTAGGAATGTTCATTACTAGTACATTTTCATGACTTTCCTGGCCTTAGATATCTTCTCAGCAACTTTTAATACCAGATAACAATGAAGTGATATCTGCTGAGTTGTGAGGAAAAAATTTGTTACATAAAAAATGTGATATTAATTTAAGGCATCAGAAAGACATTCTCCAAAGTGCAAGTATCCAAAAAATATATAACTCATGTACTCTTAAGTACATACACGCATACATGAATACATAAATTCATAAATCACAAGTCACTGTGTTAAAAACTCAGTTATGAATATGTAATCCTTGGAAACAGAATTAATGCTAAAATAATGTGGAATATGATTACAGAAAAGAACATGAAAGTTGCAATCTCGAAATAAAAGCTACTTAACAAAAATAATAATATAGCTATAAAAGACCAAACCAAAAATTCTTCAGTGTACCCCCCCAAATGGGCAAGTAGAGGTAGGAAGATACATAAATGCAAAAATGTCCTCATCTGACATCTAAGAAGTGTAGTGGATGTTGTAGCATGCTCCTCGGAGACTCATCAGGACTGGCACTCTTACTTCCTCACTACCTGGAAGGTTGAGGGAGTGCTGCCTGGTCACCAGCCCTCAGCTCTCTTCAGGAATTGCATCACTTGATGTGAGTCACATGACCTGAGGCCATGCCCAGCATCCAGCCAAAACTCTGAAGGATCATGTAATCTTTAGGGCTCCATGCAGGTTGTTAAGGACTTTAGTGAGACTGCATAGCAACCCACCTTTTCTGTCTAAGCTTGTTTCTTTCTCTTCCCTCCCATAGGTGTTGGAAAGAGTATTTCCTTCAAATCTTCCTGCACTCTAATCTCCATCTCAGAGGACCAAATAGAAAGTTCAGCTAATAAAGTTAACAGGAAATAAATTAGATATACATTTTTGAAAAGATAAAGATTGCTATTTAAATAAACACTAAAGAAAATGAACCAATGGAAAAACTCATAAAAATTCCATAAGGGTATCAATAATAGATCAATACAATAAAAGCTATAGCCCTCCCATTTCAACAAACACAAATCTGAAAATGTAGTGGAAAAAATTCTGAATAGCAATACAAAGATAAATCACCTCAGAAATAAACTTAAAAAGTAAAGTAAACTACATGACATATATAAAATAAAGTTTGAAATTTTAAAAAAGGAGGGCAATGAGGGTAAAGGTTTTTCCTACTGGTTTCAAAATGTCTCATAAAAACCATAGTAATTTTTTCAATTTAACATTAGATAAGAAGTAGATAGATTATGAAATAGAAAAGTCTAAAAACAGGCTCATGAATATATGATGATTTAATTTGTGATAAAAGTAGCAATTTATATAAATGGGAAAAGAATGAACTAGTCAAGAATAGTGTTGAAATGAATGACTAATCATTTGCAAAACAGTAAGATTTATAAATTATACCATACAGTAAAATAAGGTTAAGTCTTAACTTTCCACTTAAGCCTTTGATTCCTGTTTTTCCTTTCACTTCCCAAAACTCATCCCTTAATTTCCCTCATCTTTTTCTATATGTTCTGCTTCTCCCTCTCTGTTCCATCAACAATTATGCATATACTTAAGTCTCTCCTGTCTTAAACAGCCAATAACAACCAAAGAAAAACTCTCAATCCCACCTATTTCTTGGAGCTACCACCATGTTTCTTTCCTCTTGACTCAAAGAGGTTCCTGCTGTTAGTGTCTTTGTTTCTTCCCCTCCCGTTACTCTTCTGTTTACAGCAGCCTGCCTTCTGACCCCATGTCTTACATGGGCCTTATAGACATGCTCCCGCATCTGGCCAGTACATATTCTTCCCACCTTGCAGCTCCATTAGTGAGTAGTTCCCCTCCTCCCTTATCAGGCCAGCACATACCCACTGGCTGTGCTTGGATTTGACCCTTAATACGGTAGCCTGCAAGGGAGGTAGGAGCAGAGGCTGAAGAGGGCAAACATTGTAGTCAGTTCTGTAATTACTCTTTCTACTAAATGTCACATACGGCGTTGTGATCATCTATTTTTTCCCTTTACATATACATCCTTAGAGTATAAATTCCTTGAGATCCTAATATATTCTCTGTTCTAGTCACAGAATCTAGTAGTAATTATACTAAGTTTATACAGAATGCAATGGTGAGGATATGAGGATGTCTAAATCGTTCTGAAGGGTTAGGGAGTGTCCAGGGAAAGAAGGAATAAAAAGATGAGCTCAGTTCTGAAGAAGAAACAGGAGAAGTGCACTCAAGGTCGGGAGAAAAGGGCAATCCCCTGAGAGGACAGGATCGGTGAAGGCTTAGACACAGTAAATGGTATTATAACAAGCAGTTGGTAAGATTGCTGCAAGAGGGCGAGCGGGAAGGTGGGGGAGACAGGTCAGTGACTGGTAGTGAGCAGGTGGTTTCACAAGTAAAGCCTTGTTTCTCAGGCACCCACGAACCTCCCCCCTTCACTGTGAACCTGGGTGCTACAGGGTTCTTCAGAAAGCAAAGATTAGGTTTCCCAACATGATGGATGCATGGACACGTAGAATTATTTTTAATTATTTTTAATCTTATTTAAAAAATAAGAATTCCCCCCCATGTGTGTATCTCTAGGTGTGAAGTCACACCAATTGTAGCTTTTCAGTGAAGTATTATTAGCTAAGTTGCCTTGGGTTTTAGATTAAATGTGAGTTGAGGTAGTGATAATAGTGAATACCAGTTCTTCATGAAAGCGTATGGTACAATACAGGGAAGATAAGAGTCTAACTAAGGAACAACCTGGATCAAGGACAAGCAGTAAATAGCACTAAAATCGAAAGAACAGGAGGAAGAATCAGACTTGAAATGGAGGGAAGAGACACTTCTGCTATAACAAGAGGGAAACCAAAAAGGAAGGATACAAATTAAAGTTGTTTTTATATGGGGAAGAGAACGTTTAAGTACCTGGGAGAATGAGATGGACAGTAGTGGAATGAAGGTACTGGTGAAGAAGATAAAAACTTGGAAAGTGCCCTGAAGGGAAAAGAGAAATGAGTCAACTGAGGACGTTTAAATTTTTGTCCAGGTAAAACTGAGGGTATAAATTATATTAGGTTGGTGCAAAAGTAATTGCGGTTTTTACAATGATTTTTAACCTTTTAACCTGCAATTACTTTTGCACCAACCTAATGTACTGGTATGGTATGGGTCTTAAAGAAAGAGGTTTTGTTGGAGAGTGGAATTGTGATGACCTGACACACTCATAGGAATGGAAGTCAAGAAAATCATAATGTCATCTCTTGTTGCCTTGAACCATATTACATTAATATTATGTACTTATTTGCTGCCCTACTTAATGGCCAGGCTATACAATCTACAAAGACAATGACCATGTCCTTTTCTATTTTTGTATCCCCAGCACTAGAACAGTGTCTTCTATATTGTAAATATTGAAAGGAACCAACCTTTTGGAAGATCTGATGCCTGTGAAGGGAACATTCTATTTTTTTAAAAGAAAGAAAAAAAAGGTTGAAGGTACATTTCCAGTGAAATACAGATTTCAGGAGGCAAAATTGAAAAGATGTAATAAATTAAGTAAATTATGGTGGCTGGGCAGGGGAGGAAGAAGGACAGAGCAAAATTGCAACAAGAATACACAGCCTCAGAGAGAGGGGCAGAAGGATTTGCATTGCTGACAGTTGTTTAGTAGGACGAGGGCAAGAAGCAAAGCCCGATGAAGTGACCTCCAGCAGAAATTCTGGTCTCGTTTTTTTTCCATATTAAAGCAGTTAAAGACGTGGTTGAGCCTTTTAATGCTAGATTATATATTTTGTTTGGAGCCTAGCCATCAATGTGCAGGCTTTGCTTAGGAAGAGAGATTACTGGGTGGAATTTTTAACTAATCTCTTAGTGTATAAACCATTATCCTTGATTACATTGAGTATTTTTAATTCTGCATATGTCAGTGTCATTTCTGCCATTCCTTTCCTTTTCTCTATTTTCTTTTCCTTTTCTCTCTCTCTCTCTCCCTCTCTCTCTCTCCCCTGCCTCTCATACATATTTGTTTTTTAATCTGCCCTTTATTAGTCTTCCCCCTTGTGAGGAAGAGGGAAAGTTTGTGAGATGGGAGTTAAAACAGAAAAATCAAGATGAAGAAAGAGAGGAGTGTTGAAGTTCAATAAGCATGTCTTTCTCTTCCCTCTTGCAGACTAAAAATATCCCCCACAAGCTGTGTTTGATTAGAAATAAATGGAATCATTTGACCAAGGTGAACAGAGGGTAGGAAGGGAGGAATTTCAGGGTCAAGGAAAACACTGAGCCTGAACTCAAACACGCTTGGCTTTTCATTCTAGCTCTGCCATTTATTACAGTGTGTGTAACTTACAGCAAATTCTTCATCTTTTCTAAATATCATTTTTCTTATTTCCAAAATGGGAATGTTATTATCTAACAGTGGCAAGCAGAAATGTGACCCCATGATTTTTGCTCCCTGGTATCACAGCCATGAGTATGCTACTTTACCTGGCAAAAGGGACTCTGTAGATGTAATTAAGGTTACTAATATGTTGAGTTTGATTGGGAGATTATCCTGACTTCTTTAGGTTGGTCCAATGTACTCACATGAAGCCTTAAAAACAAAAGAGAAAGGCAAAAGAGCAAGTGAGAAAGATCTGAAGCATGAGAAGAGTTTCATGTGTTGTAGGTGGCTTGAAGATAAGGGGGCCATATGGGAAGCAACAAAAGGATTAATTCTGGCCATGATCAGTTATCTTTGCAGAGGACCTGGAGTCCCAGCTGAGAACTGCATCCCAGATAATACTTTGATTTCAATCCACTGAGACACTGAACAAAAATAAAAATCTAGCCAGACTGTGAGGGGTTTCTGACTTACAAAACTACAAAGTAATAAATTTGTGTTGTTTAAATGTGCTGCATTTGTGGTAATTTGTTATAGCAGCAATGAAAACTAACACTAATAATATTGCAAAAGTTAAAGGAATTGACATATGGATTGGGGCTTTAGGGAGTCAATAAATCATATCCCTTTCATCTCTCAAATATAGGACCAGCTGAGAAATAAGACATAAAGGACAAATGGAAAATTAAATATTAGTGTTTTTACTGATGACAGCTGAATTGGATGATGTGTCCTGGATGTGTGGCCACCATGGGCTTTCATACTTCATTCAGGAAATGATAAATTCACACTTTTAGTCATCAACAGAGTCAAATGACCTTAGCCTCCCTTTGTAGGGGTAGACCACTTACCACATGGTTGGGAAGAGATCAGATAGCAGCTCTGCAAAACATCGGCAAACCTATGTCTTTTGGGCTGAGCGGGACTATTCCTCCTCATCCACTCAGTAATTATATAAATCATACTTGTCCAATGGGTAGAAGGAGATTAGGAGGGCTACTCCAACTGAAATGCTTCCACACTGAAGTACAGCTCAAGAGAATGAAATCCTTAGCAAAGAATCTGGCACAAAATGAATGCCACACAGATAGTTACCCCAAAGTGGCAATTATTTAGCTTTCCTAACACACCCCATTCCAGGGTGGCTTTTTTCTTTTTTTTTTTTTTTTTTAATTTTGTCCTACTCAGTCACACTGACATCCCCACACTGAATCAAGGCCCAGAGGTCTTCATTTTGGTGCCCAGCTGAGGCTAACATCTCTTGCTTGTAGAATCCCTCATGTAGCCGTACAGCTCCCTTCATCTCCTGTTCTGTTACCCTTTTGTGTGGCCTTTTGAATCTCATGATCTTGGAGTCAGATTCTCCATGTTTCTGTGAGTATAAACTTATAAAAACTGTAAAACAATCACTGTAGATGTCTTTTCAATGATGAGTGACATAGCATGACTCTCTTCTATCCCCATTCCAGATTTTGTATATCTATAGTTGGAACTCAAAAGCTTTCCCACTGAACTTGAGTATTCTTGGAATTAATCTGATAGTGGAAGCCTTTTTCTAATTTTAAGAAGCAAATGAAGTTGATAAATTAAATTGTATACTTTTAACTCTTTTTCTTAAAACTTTGCTAAGCATATAGTCCAGTGAACAATGTTATCCAATTTGGCAAAAAAAAATCATTGGTGTTGTAATTTCATGCTTAATATAATCAATAATTCATCGTGCTACACAATGAGCATTATGATTTCTATATCTTTTATCAGAACAAATTTGATTAAAAAATGATATAGTATACAAGTGATATTAGTGGTGGGAATTTTAGATTATGTAAGAAAAAATGTAGGACTGTAATTCTCTAATGAGGATTTTGAGGAAGGAGCATACATTGCAGAGGAGCCTCATAAATCACAAACTTAAATAGTCACTAGCTGTAAATCTAGCCTAGCTTTGACTGTAATACTATTTTATGGTTCTCTTTCCTAGCCAATTAAAATTCTAGCAATTCCAGTTGGCTATTTTTGCTACCTACGTAAAGGCAGGCAATCATCTTAGAGTCACAGGATTTGAAAGGGAAGTGAGGATAGTAAAAATGCCTCTTAATTAAATAAAATGCATTTATTTTGTTGAGCTTCATAAGGAGAAAAATGTACATTTATGTCATAGCACTGTCAAGATGCCAGGCTCAATTTTAAAATATCTGTGAATATTGATGTGTTTATTTTTTTTTAAATATTTTGTTCTTGCTGCTTTTATGTAAAATACCTGTGAAAAATCTATGGGATCTTTGAAAGGTTTTTTAACTTCTCTGTGCCTCAGCTTTCTCATCTGTGAAATAGGATCCCAATATCAATTTTATAGGGTATTTTTGAGTATTAAATGAAGTTCCCTTCCCTTCTTTTTTTCTCTACTTCTATGTATCTTTATCTCTACACACACACACTACTTAGTATAGTGCTAAACACATAAAACTATATAAACTATGATTTTTGTCATAATTTCTTAATACTGTTTAAATTGAATGACATATTCTGTGACAATATTAATATAGTATTTACAGGTATTTTCTGTTTGTGGAGTGCTATTGCAGTTTACAAACTTAATCTTATCTTGTATTCATATAATCAGGCCAGATAGAATTATATACTTTTAATGGATGAAAAAATTAAAACTAAAAATTGTAAGATAAAAAAAGTTAGATTTGGGATTAAAACTTGAATTTTCAGCCTCCAACCAGGATTCTTTTTATTATAAATATATAATGGAAATTATATGAACTTTGGAAAAAATGTTTTGAGTTTTTCAACTTCACAGAAATTATACTCAGAACAGTAAATATATGATTATTTTCAAAAGAGAAAATGTAGATTTAATTTCAAGTTGTGAAAATGTTTCATTCTCTGTAGTCAATATTTTTTTATACAGTAAAAGAAAACAGATTTATGTGTTCTCTGAGATGCTGAAGCAATAAACGTTTACTTTTTAGCTTATAACAGGACTCCATGCAAGTGGTTGCTAATGACAAATGTTTACGATTCCCCAAGCTGAGAGCAAGGATTTCTTTGAGCAGAATTTAAGTTGTCTCAGTAGAGAGACTGACCTTTGCAAAATGCTCTAAAGTTGATTATAAGAAGCTAGACACTCCAACAAAATAAATAAACAAGCTTTAAATAGTACCAAGAAATCCACAAGAAAGTACAGACAAATCAGAACAAACTACGTTGAAGGGCAAAGAAATCACATATTGCTCAAGAAATCAGATGGTGAGGTAAATATGAATAAAATATGAAATACATGGTGAGACAGAGCGCCATCCAAATGTGGCTCTTTTCCTTCATAGCCAAATGGACACAGATATGCTCACGAAATAGTTCCTTGACCCTATTTAGCAGGACTTTGTTTAGTTTGTAAGAAATGCAAATTCCTGGGCTTCTCCCAGGCTTTACTTTTGCGTAAGGGTAGTGTCTGAGACCACATTTTTAACACACATATCAGAATCTAAGGACACTAAGTCTAAGAAGAATTGCTCTAGCTTTGGCTTCAATCTTCTCCTAATAATTTTTGTGTTCTAAGAGAAGGTTACTAGTTGGAAGCAAAAGAGGCACAAGTCACCTTAATGTTTGGGGGTGTGGTTGAGGGAGCAGTGCAAGCTGGAAACAAAGAGACTTCCACTAAAGGGGAAAACAGGATTGGGCAGATGTGGCTGCAAGGGAGTTTGGACACAGAGGAAAAAAAGAAAAAAGATTAAATATTGTCTGGGTCAGTATTAATTACATTTGTTGCTTTCAAGTATCAGAACCAAAGTCTAGCTATCCTAAGAAAAAAGAGGAATTTTATTGGAAGAACACTGGAGCCTTACAGCATTCGTGACAGCCTGGAGGATTTGATTTGAGAAATTGCCAAAGCCCAAGGGAGCTCTAGAAGGCTGACAAGGTTCATGCAGCAGTAAGAGACTGGTCCAGAATGCCACTTCAGAGAATATAAACTCTAACTCGTGAATGAGATCATCAAAATTCACAGTCTCAGGAGCCCCAAAGTCAAACTGTCCAATCCCAAATTATGTGCTATCTCCTGGCTATGCTGGTATGGAGCGAGAAACATCGTCCCCTTTAGTATCTATGGGACTGGGCACTACCTTCTATCAAAGGTACAAAAAGGGACCTTTGACAACACGAAGAGGTACGAATAGAAGGTAGAAACTTGGTTGCTAGGAAACAACAACAAAAACAATGTCAGATATCGACTCCCTCAAGGGTGGTCATTGGGTCTACCTATAGCCTATTCAGCTGAGTTTATTAACAATCGATGATATTTTTCCCCAGTTCTTCATAATTTACCCCTGCCACCACTTGCATTAGGATTTACAGATCTCTGATACATTTTTCTTATCAGAACTCTCTCCTTCCTTGCACTCAAAGCTTGCCAAATACAACCATCCAGTATTTCCAATTTACGACTTATTTAGGATTATGTGATTTTCTGAAAATGTTTGAACAGATTGAATGCAATCTTGCTCACTTTTTATTGAATACTATAAGGTTTTGGAAGAAGTACATAATAAGAGCAGATATTGTCGAAAAATAAATTGTCAAAATTCTCAATTTTACTTCCTGGTTTATTTCAATAGCTATAGTTTTCAGCAGTAGTGCAACACATAAATAACTGACATAATGGGAATATTTTCATAGTTTTTTAAATGTGAGTCAAATTAGTTTAAGAATATTTGTATATGTCCAACCAACTCATATCAAATGTATCAGTCAAATAGTTACCAAATTTCACCTGGTTGCCTATCAATCTTCTAATCCTTATTCTAAATGAAATTCCAATTTAGTGATGAGATAAAAATAAAATATTACATACATTTTAAGCATAATACAATATTACACTCTATAATAATATTCATAAACACAAGATAAACATTCATATAGAATGTGGGACCTAAATTGGACCTTAAAGAACAAAAAGGACCTGTATAATTGAAAGAGAGCCAATCAGAATTGGGGAAGCTATCCTGTGTTTTCCACTTAAAAACAAAGTTGCCCTGGTTGGTGCCTTTTTAGTTGATCCTTGTTTCAGCCCTTTTACGTCATAATCCAATAATCTGATCCACCCAGTAGTAATTAGAACTTTCTCTTATCTTCGAGGAGTTTTTCTTTCAGCTCTATCTGCTTGTATATATAATAGAACTTTGGAAATTTTGGTAGATATTAGATCTATTGATGTTGGATGTGAGATACGCTGCAGGCAATACCTTTAGTTCTAAGATGTCAAGAGAACAGGACTCTACCTAGAAACATTTTAGTGATCATTAGCACATACCAAAAGTCACTTTATTCCAAAACTTATAATGGTTTTCCAGGACTTATCTCTAAGTAGGAGCAAAAGTGGAATTGGTATGCTGCTGTCTTCTCTTTTCTCCCATCTCCATGGAGGAAACAGATAAATTTTGACATGAAAATTAGATGTCAACTCCCTACTAAAATCCTCCAGTCGCTTTCCATTTTACTTTAAATAGAATGCAAATTCCTTATCTTGGTCCACAAAGTCCTGGATGATTTGTCTTAGTTTTCTTTCCTACATCATCTTGTGCCATTTTCTCCCTTCCTCACTACGCTGTAACCACAGTGAACCCCCTTATTGCCCAGATACACCAATTTATTTCCAACCTAAGGATTTTTGTTCTTGTGGATCCCAGTACCTGGAATACTCTTGCCCAGGCTCTTAAAATGCTGGGTCTTTTTATCAGACCTTAGCTCAGATTGCACAACATCAGAAAACCTGCCCTGATAATTCAATCTATACTTGTCTCTCCTTTGTCCAATTTACTGTCATATCATTCTGTTTATTCAATAGCACTTATAGCCTTGAAATTATCTTATTTATGTATTAATTCTTTGATTCTCACCACTAAAATATATGCTCTAAAAGGGCAGGGATGGAGTGTATCATGATTACCAATGAATCCCCAATGCCTTGAAGATCACTTGGCATATAAAAATCTACGAATAAATGTTTTCAATGACTAATACTGACTAATAGATGAGACATTATAGAGGCAATTATGGAGGGCTCACTTGTGATGGCAATGGGGAAAAAAAATAATCTTATATACCTTATAAGGGTGTATTTGAGCTTCAGTTGGGCCATAGCACCAACTGCATTGCAACATCTCTTGATGGTGACAGTCTCATGAGAGCAATTAAATTATTGAAATTCTGGAAGCCAAACCTATCTCTGCCTTCTCTTTATTTATCTCATGACCCCAAGTGCCAATGTCACTAAGAAGGGAAATTTCTTAAAATGGTAACAGCTTTAAGAAGTGGGAGAAAAATCATTCTTTGAAGATAATACAGCATTCCCTGAGCCTGTAGACACAAACAGAGAAAAGGATAAAGCTAGGACTCTCTGATCAAAGTGGATATTGCTTAAAGGAGCTGTAAAAAAACAAAATTATTTGGGAGTAAGTTTAGATTGTTGTTAAGGTATGGTGAGACTAAATAGTAGATCATGAATCCAAGAATAAGAGTATAGACTTAATGGTGTAAACACTTGGAGACAAACTAAGTCCTTGTAACAGGGAAGTGGCAGTGACCCAGAGATAGCAATATGTATGAAGAGCAACTTGTCAGATATTTATTGATCAAATTCCAAATGGGAGGAAAGAGATGTTAGAAGGCTACTTAAGATGCACAAATAATGTTTCCATACCTGCCAAGAAGCTAATTGCCTTTACTTTGATATATCTAAATTTTAATATGTTTTGAGCTCCTTTGCCAGAAGAAATACATTTTCTCTCAACAGCATCAATTATTGGATTTTATTACTTAGAAAAAAAAAAGTAGAAGGTCTTCACAATTATGTAGAGAATAGAACAGCTGATGTGTTGGCCTGAATTGATTTCTTTATTTTTTCTCTCTTCTTTCCATCTTTTTCTTTCACACATTCCATCTTCCATCCTCGTTGTCTCTCTTTCTTTTTAATAGACATTTATTATAGAGCTCTCCTAAGCTATGATAGACAAGATGCTAGATACTGTGGGAATACACGAGAAAAAGAAATCTATAGTAGGTTCAGGAATTTGGAGGAGAAAGTGATGTGTGGGCAGGAGATGTTGCAGAAGGATCCACAAATGTGTGACTGACTACACATCTGCTCTGACTCACACGTGCCTCTCACTTTGTTAAGGACAGTGATTTCTCTCCGTCTACTCCCACTCTGAATTTAGTAACACCAAGTCCTTTCCTAGGCTGCAGAAAACAGAGAAACTCATGAAGTCACTTCAACCTCTGTCACTTCTCATTCAAATCTATTTTCTATACACAAGCCAGACATATCTTTTTGTCTTCTAGATAAATCTTAATTTGCAATTATGTGGTCCATAACACATGAGGGTATTCTTCAAAAATAAAACCAAGAACTTTACAGATCAAGCTGAATCCCATTTGATCATTAACTTCAGTGCCCATTCTTTACACCATTTTGAGTTTTGTATATTAAAGTTTTTATCTGAAAGGAATTTTTATACACTATGCTATATATTCACAGGCATGAAACATATATTGGTTTACCTAGTAGGTATGGTTTTACATAAATCTGACACTACATTAGTTTTCAACTTGCTTTTTTTTCATGCATTCATTTGCTTTTGAGATCTCTCAATATTAAGATATATTAGTATGATTCATTCATATTAACTGCTTTTCAATATTCTGTTTCATTAATATGCTGCATTTTATCTATCCATTCTATTTCTAGATACTAATTGCAAATTTTACTACTATGAAGAATGTTTCAGTAAACATTTATCAAAATATATTTTATTGAATACTTCTCATGTGCAAGACATTATTTTTCATGCTTAGAATGTATCAATGAATAAGACAAAAATCTCTACTTTAATGTAGTTTGCATTAGAGCATGGTTGACAGTAAATAATAAACAGCAGAAAAAGTAGATGAGAATAAGAATTATGAAACAAAGAAAAAACAGTGTCATACAAGCAGGTCAGAGGTGCTAGAATAAAGTGGGAAGTCAGAATTTTAGTGTTAAATAGAGGGGTCAGGGGAAGACTCACTGACAATATGAGATTTGAAAAAAAATATTGTAGGCAATAAGGGAATTAGTCAAGCAGATATTTTGGAGTAAATGGTTATGGGAAAAGAAAATAAGGACCTTAAGGAAATAGCATTCCTTGTGTGTTCCAAGAATAGCAAGAAGACGAAGGTGCTTAGAATGGAGCAAATAAAAAAGGGAGGCGTAGGAGAAGTTGCTGGGGGGAGGCGGGGAGAAGAACACAATGAGCATGAACACACAGGGCCCTGAAGGCTGTTATAAGGATTTCGGTGTTTACTCTGAATGCAACAGAAAGACACTGAAAATTTGAAAGCCATGGACTTATATGAGAGTGTTATTCTAGCTGCTGTCTGTGAACTAGAATGTAGGAGGCAAAGGCAAGAGCTTAGGAGGGTATAGAAGTAATTCAGGCAACAGGTAATTGTGCTTTGGACTGAGGAACAGGACTGCAGGGGGTAAGTATATGGGGTTCTGGATATATTTTTAAAGTAGAGCCAAAAGGATTTGCTGGTTGATTGAGGCGTAAAAGAAGGGAAGAGTTAAAAGTGACTTTAGAGATTTTGGGCTAAACAACTGAAAGCTGTCATTAACTGGGTGAGGAAGGCTGAAAGAGGAGCAGGTTTGGAGAGCTTAGTCATCTGGAAGTCAGAACCTAAGACAAGAATTAAATTGCTGACTTTATTTGGGAAGTGCAAGACCAGCATCACGAACATGAGAAAGAAAGAGGAAGTGAGGCAAAGAAAGATGAAAAGCGAAGTGAGTAATCTTTTACTAAATGGGCCACAACATCACTTAGAGCCATGAAGAGACACAGCAAGCCGCAAACAAGCATGTTTATTCAGAATTTTGGCCTGCTAAGGAAGGTTTTCAAAGAGAAACTACATCTCAGAATAGTTCAGAAGAAAGAGACAGATTTATCAGCTCAGCTTCCTCCCATCTCCTGTTTTCTATTAGTCAATACAATCACCTACTTTCCTGGATGTTACCAGTCAGCTCATTGGTGGTCAATAAGGAGGACAGATCCCATGCTCAATTTCTTCTCCATCAAGGTTCAAAAGTACATGGGGCTTGGTTTGTGGGACATGAAAGGCGTGAAGACCTAAGACTTTAATTTGGCTTCCAGTGAGCTCAGAAAACCTGGCAACAGCACTGGCAAAGGCAGCGGGCATGTGGTCTATAAGGTGGGGAGCTTCTCTATAGAGAAAGAGGTGGTTAGGGGAATTTGAGGAGACACAGAAGGCTTTGATCTAATAATACAGCAATTGGTGAGTAGGCCAATGGATATAGTGTATCCAGTGTCTATAGTGTAGGAGAGTGATCTGACCTGGAGATACCTTGAAATCATCAGCCTGTAGGTGCCATGTAAAGCCATGAGACATCTTAGATAACTAAGAAGATGAATGTAGCTGGAGAAGAGTGTGCAGCAGGGGCTGAGCCTGGGGAAAATTAACCTGGCAGCCTCAGAAAAGAGAAAACAATGAAGACTGAGGAGTGAACAGTGACAAAGGAGAAAAACCAATGCAACAAGATGTCCTTGAAGGCTTGTAAACAGGTTAAATTTAAAAAGAGCAACCTGCAAGTGTTTACTTTGGCACGAGTACTTCTCTAAGGGAGGTACCTAGAAACAGAAATACTAAGTTCTAGAGTATGCACCTTTTGTATTTTAATAGACACTCCCAAATTGTCCTGAAAACTGTCTTCCCTAGTAGAAATATTAGCATTCTATGAGACTTTACGTTTTCCAAAACTTAACCAACAATAAAAACGACTTAAAATTTGTTCCTAATTTGATGAGAGAAAAAAATGGTATCTTACTGTTCTTTCAAATCGTATTTGCTTAATTATTAGTGCAGTTAAATAATTTTTAAAATATTTTTACAAGCCAATTAATTTTCATTTTTTGAAGAACTGTCTTTCACCAGTTGTTTATTTAATTGCACTTTTCTTGTTGACTTTTTGATGTTTTTATGTTGCACAGTAATGCCTTATTTTGTGATATATATATGTATATATATATATATACATATGTATATATTATCTTTTATTTATATTTATATATAACTTTTTCTCCCAATTTTTTCTTTCTTGTTAACTTTGTTTATGCTGTCTTTTGTCAAATGAGTATTAGTATTTTTGAGTTAGTCACAACATTTGATAATCTTTTCTTTTACCAATTTTACCTTTAAAAAAAGCTTCCCTACCTCAATATTATAGAGACAGTATTCTTCATCAAAAAGTCATGTTTCTGTTTTTATTTAGGTCTATTTTCCATCTGAAATATGTGTTTGAGGTAAGGGATATATATATATATATATATATATACACACACACACACACACACACACACACATATAGAGGGTGCCAAAAATATATATATACACATTTTAAGAAAGGCAAAACTGTATGAAAATTATGCTGATGGTAACCACTTTGAGCACCTCTTGTAATTGCAGAAATCAAACGTTACTTGTATTCATCTTTTGTTATCAGTGTATATTGAGTATTACAATTTTAATACAGTTTTCTCCTTTCTTAAAACGTGTATACATTTTTTGGCACCCTCTGTATATTCTATTTATGTTATATACATTTGTCCATGTGGTGAGCCAGAACTAATATTAATTAGTTGGTCATTCCAATCACTAATTTGTCATACAACTTCCAGAATACGTCAGATTCCCACTTATGCATGATCTCCTTCAGAATTTTCTATTCTGTTTGTCCTAATGCCTTGAAACTCTCAGATGCCTTCTTTGTTGGGAGTTCCCAAGACCACCTTCAGGTTTGATGATTTGGTAGAAGGACTCAGAAAACTCAAAAAAGCCATTATATTCATTGTTATGGTTTATTATACGTAAAGGATGCAGATTAAACTCAGCAAAGGCAAAAAGTGGAAAGAATAGAGTCAAGGGGATATTAGAAACGAGCTTTCAGTTCTTCTCTCCCTAGGAGCCATTGAACATCACTTAATTTCCCAGCAACATGTGGCAAGATGTATGAAATACTGCCAGAGAGGGAATCTCACCTGAGCCCTGGTGTAGAGGTTTTTATTGGGGGTTAGTCTAGTAGGCATAGCTGATTGCCCAGGCGGCTGACTTTAGTTACTTAGTTTCCAGCAACCCCAGAGGTCAGACTCATACAGTATGGCCCAAGTTCCCCACCATAAATCACATTGTTAGTGTAAACTGTCTGGCATGCCCAAGGCCTCATGTATGCAAAGACACACTTAACAGACAGGATATTCTAAAGACTTAGAAGTTATTTCTCAGGAACCTGTTGGGGCACAGTCCTTTCTTTGCAATGTGAAAAGTTTGAACATCCCAACCCTGCTGGTTAATGCTTTACTGCACATTTTCAAACAGATATATTTTCTTTTTTCCAAATTAAATTTTGTCCATATTAGCTCAGTTTTCCTTGGTGGAAAGGTTGGTCTAAAACAAGTTAGTATGCAATTGAAAAATCAGAACCCTCCCTCAGTAGTTTGAAAGTATTGCTCCATTGATTTCATGCATCTAATGAACCTGATAAATAGCAATGAAGACTGATTTTTTTTTCACTTTATTGTGTTGTTTTTCTTACTGATGGCTTTAGAAGTTTCTCTTTATTCTTAGCATGTAGAAGCTACTCCTTGATTGTTTACTTGTTTTAATTTTGCTTCATTTTAAGTAAACTTTTACAATATGTGGAATCATATATCTCTGTAATTCTGAGAAACTCCCATTATTTCTTCAAATGTTAGCTTTCTTCTATTTTCTCTATTGATTTATTCTGAATTTCCATTTAAGTAAAATTTCGAACTTCTGAATTCTCTCCATGCTGCTCTTACTTACCTTTGATACTCTCTAGAGTCAACTCTTGTTATTCTTGGTATTTATATTTTATGAAGTCTCTGCAAGCATTGAATTAGCAAACATTTAGCAATTGTTCCTAGGGGATATACATACATTTTATATATAAGAACTATTTTCTCCTTTAGCTATGTTCAGTTTATTTAACGTAATCATAATGTTTTTTTTTCTTTTTTAATTTCAAACAAATTGGGTTTTCTATGATCACTATGTTCTTTTTCCATATATGTAAATTTTGTTTTACAACTATTTACTGTTTTGTAATGGGTGTATTTCTCTTATTTATCTCTTTGTAAATAATAACTATACTTATACCAAATTCTTTTTATATTCCCATATCATCTCTATGTTATTGGGTATAAATTCTTTTTTTAACTTAATTTAATTCTTTTTTTATTTTTATTTTTTTAAATTTATTGGGGTGACAATTGTTAGTAAAATTACATAGATTTTGGGTGTACAATTCTGTATTACCTCATCTATAAACCCCATTGTGTGTTCACAACCCAGAGTCAGTTCTCCTTCTATCACCATATATTTGATCCACCTTACCCTCATCTCCCACCCCCCTGCCCCCTTATGATTCATGAATTTATTGCTTCCTTTTCTGGTCTTCACAGATGATTGATGATTCTTAGGCAATTGATCCTGTTTCCTCAGTTATGACCATCTGCTGACACGATGGCCTTTCAGTGAAGTCACCATTTTGGTGATGTCATTAGCTTAGGACTAGCTGTAGTGGCAGCTTTGTTCATGGTTTTTCTGATATAAGAACACTTTATTCCATCTCTTTCTCTCAATATAGCTATGTATTAATTAACATTTATTTTTATAAACTTTATACAATACCCGTTTTAAACCAATAAACTGCAATATCAGTTTTGAATAAGACCCACAAATTTTGTTGCATATGTTCAGTCTGCCATCTTGAAGTGCCATGGTGGTGATAGAACTTGATTGGAGAAATAGTCATGGAAATAAACCTTCCAGACAGAAGTCACACCATTAAAAAAAAAAGTGTAGGTATAATCAAACAGTATCCCAGAATGGAAGAGATTGAGAGAATCAATGGTCTGGATTCGATCTCCTTCCTTTTTCTCATCTCTTGCCAGTGCTTTTTTAGACCAGATACAATCATTAGCCACAGAGTAGGTGAGCCCAGGAATGCAATTATTTAAATTTTTAGAGAACATCCTAGAAGAAGAGTTAAGTAGAGAAAAACCAATGCAACAAACTACTTTTAATAACTAGTTGCTAACATCCTGCCTTAAGGATGCCTGCATCCTACAGTGTTTAATCGATTATGAACTTATAATTGAGGGTCAACTTCTTAGTTAGTCAAAACTAATGTGCCTATTGGTATAATCTATATCCCTAATTGTTTTCTTAGTTAAAAATTTTTCACTAATGTATCAACATCTATAATCCAGAATATATATTTATATATAAAAATATAAGTTATATGTATAAATATATATTTTATTAATAAGTACATTTTATAAATTATATATAAACGTATAAACACACAACTATTTTATCTGTGTCTTAGGGTCTAATCTAAGAAGTTTCATATATATGGAAGTCTACCAGTCATCTGAAAATAAAAAGATTGAGGCTAGGATGGTTCTGCTCTGAAAAAAAGTATTTAATTTTTCTTTTTTTATTAGGCCTTCTTAGCACATCATTTGTTTTATTTTTTTAAAGACAAGAAAGCAAAGGAGTTAAGGCAAACATTTGCCATGCTCAATAAACAATGTTCTGATGTGCTAATTGATTCTAATCAGGACAGCCAATGTCAGTTTAGTTAATACACCATTAGGCAGAAAATAAAAGCAGCATCAGGAATACAATCTACTAATTTGCGAATCATAGTTGAACACCAGCTGGTAGGTAGTAACTAATGGCACCACAAACAGATATTGAATTCATTATACTTAGTAGATACAATACAATTCTTTTTTTAAAACTCTATAGTTGGTGGTAGTATATCATCTTTGTGTATTCTTGTTATTACTAAGTTTACCACAAACATTATGATAAGAATTATATATATTTCCCTGATCAAATTTGCATCCCATTTGCATTTTCATTTTTTGCAACAATAAAGCAATATAAATGTTTAACTTCCTCAAACTAATTTAAATTAATTCTAATTTAATGAACATTTATAGACTCACTTACCATGTGCCAGGCACTGTGGTAAGGCTTGGGAATAAGAGGATGAAGAACCATGGTCTTTACCCTCAAAGAGTCATCAGATAATAGAGGAAAAGGCCATGTAAATGAACAATTATGTGCAGGACCATAGGTGAAGCAATGTCTATAGATGAAATAGATGAGATAGAAATAAGTCAGAGAGAATGTGATTAACTGTGTCTGAGAGGTACATAGGTCCCAGAAAAGATTTGAAGTGCATTTTATAGCAGATTCAACAGCCTCCTTCAAGATGTGTATTTATATGACCTGGGGGCTGATTGTGGCATCCTCAGGTAAGAGGGACGCTTGATTTGGTTGAATATTTCTCTTATTGCATCATATATACAAACTATAGACTATCATTTATAGTCTGATCTTGTAATTTAAAAATTCATTATAGAACAGTTCATAACTCGAAATCCAAGTATTAGAATCAATCATGCAACAGCATTTATTGCTCTATCAACATCAATGAGAATCTCTTATGTGCAAGGTGCCAGTGGTATGTGCTGCTGGGAGATACATAGATGAACAGTGAATCCTTCTTTAAAGCACTGGGAATCTAGTACAAAGAGAATATGTACTCAGACAGAAGGTACACAGAATACTGATGTTTCTATTTTATCAATGAAGCAAAATTGATAGGTAAGAGAGGGATAATAAATATATAGGAAATAAATGAAAGAGAAAATTCAGGGTTAGGGCTCAAAAGGAAAATAGGGTATAAAAAATGGATTGGACTTAAACCAGAACAGTCTGGGGAAGGCAAGTGTGGTTAACAGGAAAGAAAAGATTAGAGATAAGAATATGCAGAGCATATCAGTGAGTCAACCAGCTTGGCGAGAACATGCATGTGGAGGAGAAATAGTTATGTACAAGCATGTGAAACTACAGTATCAACAATTAGGAAAAAGAAAACATGTGCAACAATAGAGAAATGATTAAATAAATTATCATGTGTTTATGATGAAATTCTAAGAAGTATTAAAAAAGGATGTAAATTAATATCTAAAGTCTTAGTAATGATGAAAATAATTGGATATTATATGACTATTTTAAAAACCATATATAAATTCATATGGCACAAAATTCAGAAAATATGAAAGGGTTTGTGGTGAAAAGTAATAATTTCTTCTCAGTACCTATTTCACCCCCCACCTAGAGGCAACATGATTGTAGATTACTTATGTATCTCTTTAGAGAATCTATGCATGTACAAGCATATATCCACATAAGTACAACACACACATTCATTTTTATCTACAGATTATAAATACTTGATTCTTAACCTTGGTTTTTAAAATTTAATACTATATCTTCAAAATGTTTTCATAGTGTATGTAGAGCTACTGTTGTATAGATGCATTATAATTTAATGTTGGTAATGAAAACTTTTTCATATTAAAAGACATTTGTATTTCCTTTTTCAGTAATGATTGGTTAATATTCTTGCTTATTTTAGTGGGTCATTGTTTTCTTTTCTGTTACTTTGAGAAGCTCTTTTAAAGTTAGTTATTCCTATAATCATCGGTGTTATTTTTATTTTACAATTTTGTCTTTTACCCTGACTGTATTTATGATATTTGTGCCCTGTAGTTATATTTTATTTTTGTGTAGTTGAGTTGACCAATATTTTTTCTAGTTTCATATAAGTTTCATTTTGTGTCCTACATTTACATCTTTGATCACTTTAGCATTTAAAAAATATATAAAAGCAGGAAGGAGAGATCCTCTTCAGTTATCTTAGCATTTATTGGAAAAGCTATCATTTCCCCAGTTACATGTCATAAATTGACATAATTGTAAACCTATTTCTAGTATCTCTCTTTTATTTGTTAATCTGTGAATATTCTTTGTCTGTTATTACCTAATTTATTTTATGTATAACTATTTAGTAACTCTCTCACTCACTATAACTATACCTATAACTATAACTATATATATATAATGATTGTTTTGGCTGACCACTTTTTATTAGATTTATTTTTCAAAAGTTTCTAGGATAGTCACAATGACTTAATATGCAAAGGTTAATGAAACAATGTTTTTTCTCCACTGCTGCAACTAGTCCAAAAGGTGTAAGAGACATTTGTTTTCTCCTTCCTCTCTCACCAGTTTTATACTTCTCACCATTGGCTAGAGAACTTCAGTCTAGATTGCTTGCCTCATTAGGGTTTGAAGCTCTCAGTGATTTAATGTTTCCAGTTTGGGTTTATTGCAATTGTCCATTAGACTCATCAGTAGGCATGAAAACAGAAAGAAATGCTTGAGTGAACCCCGGGTTCTAGATATACTCCTGTCTTCCCACATTATGTTGTAGCATCCCTCCCTGTGGTATCTAGAATCATGTCCAACAATATGGTAAGTCCTTTCTTGGCCTCCTGTTCTACTGGTACGAGAGAACGCCGATCAGCTTCCGCTTTCATGGAACTCTTACTGTGTACACAGAGAGAAGTTTCCCCTTGTTGCCTCCTTTCCATAACCCCATTTGGCTCTATGTCTTCTAACCCTACAGAACCTAAATTTGTGGGGTCAGGAAGTAGAAATTCTGCAACATGGTCACTGGGTGAGGTGATTCAGTGGAACACTCCTACTTCTACCCCTCATTTTCTTGGATGCAGGTAGTCTAGGTATTGGGGCCACAGAATTTGTATATCACACAGAAGTTCAGTGCATATATTTCAGACTAGAGGATATCCTAAACTGATGCTTTAGACATTTTAGTAGGTATTTCAAAATTCTATTAGGCTAGCTGCTTCTGAGATGGCACATTATATGACAGGCCCAGAGAATCCCATAGGCAGGAACTCAGTATCTTATGTTCTCTCTTAGAATAGACTACTTGGTTTGAGGTTATATTCTAGAGGATCCTATGTAAGTAAATCAGGCACTGTGTAACCTTTTGAGTTGGGTTCCTGGCAGATGCACTGCAGGCAGGAAAGGCAAACTCCAGAGAGAATTTCAATTCTGGCAATAGAAAATTGCTCCCCCTCCAGGGTAAAGGTGGTCCAATATAGGCAACCTGCCATAAAGTGAATGGATGGGTGTTGCTATGTGCAAGGATTGGCATTGGTTTCTGCTGCTGGCAGATTGAAAATTGAAAAGTTGCTGTAGGTAAATAATCAGCTTTGGTGGAAATTTTGTACTTTTATTACCCATTGACCTAGGGTTTCCCAAGGGAAATTAACTCCCTCACATACCCAGGCTAGCACAGGCATCAGAAAGACTGAGTGGGTTCATGCAGGCGTCCCACATGGTGGTGGTAGAAAAGCTCCAGGTCAGAAAAGAAGACAGAATGGGGAGGAGGCAAAATGTTGTTGGGTTATAGCTGCATGCAGCTATTGCTGCAGCAGTGGCCAGCAAAAAAGTTGGACCAAGAGAACATGAAGCAGGGCATGCAAATCATCTGAACCGAGGACCCTCTTCCAGAGACCATTCTTCGGAGATTTGATTTTCCTTTTAGTAAAATCAAAGAAAGCATCAATGTAGAAGAGTACATCAAATACTAAGGCTAGGGATTAGTCTCTTTACATCTACATATATGAAGAGAAAGCTTCTACTTTTGAATGGCAAGTATTTTATGCTCCTAAGGGGACATCTAATGTATGAGTATTTTAAGGTCCATGATACAGATTACTGAATGGTTTTAAACATTACCAAAGTACGTTGTATAAGAGTATTCATTTCACTGTATACTTGATAACATTGGGAATGAACATTTTTTTTTAGTGTCACAATTTAACAGCTAAAAAATAACATATTTGAAAATTTCAATTCCTTGATTACTAGGTTGGTTATATTTTTAAAATGTATGTAAACTGACTCTCTGAGTGGCAGTTCAAATCATTTGCCCATATGTAAATTGCTCCTCTTTATATCTAAGAAATCATTATATCTAAGACCTCTTTATATATTAATGCTAAGAACACTAACTACTTATCCATCTTATATCTCTCAAATAATTTCCCAGTTTTTCCTTTGCCTTCTAATATTCATCATGTTTTAAAATATTCAACCTCTCCCTGTCTTTTTCCTGCTTTTTTTTTTTTTTTTTATAAAACTGACATTTGAGTAATCTTTTTCAAGTACAGCTTTTTGTTTTTTGCCAGGCTTGTTACTGAAAGCTAAAAAGAGTCTGCCCGTCAGTTAGTTGTCACTTGTCTCTATTTATCTGTTATACTCTCCATTCGTAAAGCACCATTTTTTAATTTTTACAGTTGATGCTAGATATGGAACGAACTGAAAATTTGCCCTGTTGGATCAAATGGATGATAAAATTACATTTTTTATTCTAACATCTCCGTTTTAGTGTCTCAAAACAATGTTATTTATCCCTCACCTCAAGTAATGTGGAATATCTCAAGATCTTAGATTTTTGTTTTCAAACTGTGGTTTATATATGTAACATACATGTTTGCAGAATCTCAGGCCTCATACCAGATATACTAAATTAGGATCCACATTTAATAAGATCCCCAAGTAATTCATCTGTCCATTATTGTTTGAAAATCAGCAGTTCAAATCATGTAGTCTATTTTCAGGGAGACATAAAACTAACCAATTAATTTATCAATTTCCTGGGTTATGAGATTCATAAAAATTAAAATTGTAGAATGTCATGACAGAAATCTATGTTATTTGCCAATTTTCTCCACTTTCATCCCAAGATTTTAATTTTAAATAGTTGCACACGTAAATTGACATCTGAGCTTCAGACTACTTTCATATTTCATAATCACCATTAATCTTTGAGATTGTCAGCACCATGTAGACTAGTCAATCTGCAATCAAAGGAAAAAACATGAAATGTAATTTGTGTATTTCCATACGTACTGACAGTATGCCTCTTTGTCTTTAAAGAAGAACAATAAAGGAAGAAGGAGGGAAATATTTAATTTAGGCATACATATTTTAAGCAGTTGAATAGAGTTGTGTCATATTATATGCATTCATTCATTAACACATGTATTTGCTGTTTACTACTGTACTAATATACAAGGTTCTGTGCTAGGTACTGTTGGGGATAATCAAAGAATAGCCAGGACAAATAGGATACTGGTAACCCATTCTGAATGCCTGCAAAGTGCTGGACATTTTCCTGGGATCTTCTGCTTAGCAGTCTTCACAGCCACTGCTAGAGGTTGGTACTATTATTAACCCAATTGTATTGAATTCACATCAAGGTTAGGAAAATAAGAAACTTCTCCAAGGTCACACAGCTAGTGAGTAGTAGGGCTGGAATTCTGACCATACTTGCCTGAATCCCTGGCTCTGCCACACATTGCTGACTACCTGCTTTGATTCTATCAGTAGAAGGCACTTGAAAAATTGATGAAATCACTTGTTTGCATTTCTGATTTCTTTCCTGTAAAGTGTCAGATATGGCACATAAGCATTTTTATTGGTATCATTGCTGCATATCAAGCTTATTCGTCATGTCTATGAAAAAGCCACGAAGGCATAAAGCTGTGTACTTTCACCTTGAAGCAGGTGGAAAGCACATTATAAATAAACGGGCAGGATAAGCAGGGTTGGACAGAAGATGCAAGCTTCCGACTTCTTCCCTTTCTAAGCAAAACTACGGATAAGAATTTGTTCCTCTACCTTGGAAAGGGCATAGGTCACATACGGTACTGAAATAAAATGATTTACTGAGAAAGGAGGGAACATTATTTGTGTGTGTTTGTTTGTGTGTGTGTGGGTGTACATGCATGTGCCCATGAGAAGTTGTATGAAGTACTTTTCTTAATATTATTTTCAAAATGTGTAGTAGAATAAATATAACTATGGAGAACATTTAAGTAAGTTCGGTTAAACATGCACATACCACGTGATCCCAGCCTTGAGGTAGAATTGCCCCTGGTTTACTACGATTCTGCAAAATTCCAACTCTTTGTTCTAAACAAGATATATGATGAGTAGGGAGTAGTTGCAAGACAAATGACTTACTAATTATATGTAGATTATTTCTTAAGGCATGAGACACTTTCTTTGAAATTCTAGTAGTGGGCAGGATGTGAAAGCATACCGACAATTGACTTGATGCCAGAAATACTCCAATTGACTCATTCTCCTTAATTGCTTAATCTGTACGATTTCTCCACAGTAGTTTCAAAAATATGTTGTTGAGCCTTTTTCTTAAGGATGAAAGCAAATTTTAATGGCCTCTTCTAGTTGCACAAATTAGGATAAAGGGAATGCAAGCAGCATCATGCAATAATAACATCCGATGATATTACTCTGAAACAAGCATTCTCAAATGGGAGCAATATCTCTCTAGACGTGACAAAAATTGATTCTTGGGGAAGGAAAAAAAAGGTGTCATTCTTTTTTGTATATAAATCACAAATATGCATGCAGTACATCAATAAATACATAGCACATCTGTGATATTATTTAAATTTCATGGAAAGTGGTTAGAAAAAATGTCTAAAATACTACTACTACTACTACTAATAATAATAATGATAATAATAATGATAACAATAGTTGAGCAACACTGTTTTAAAGCACACCTCCTGTATCTCAGCCAGTAAGTCCCTCCCATGTTACTGTTACTTGACAGAGAGCACAGATTACGCTCCCTTTGAAGCAGTATCCTTCCTGAAAGCCAGTGATAAAATGTATCACCTGCTGCTGCCTCTAGTGAGGATCTGGATACAACATTATAGTCAATAAGGAATCCAACTCTCCTCCCTTGCCTGTGTCCTGCATACTTTTCAGCTCCCTCTCAAGGTCATGTGTGGTCCATGACAAGATGCCAGGGTGAGTGTTCTGTGAATCAGAGAAAAGACATAAAGCTACAGACTGAGACTCTTGATATATTATTCCCATTATTGACCTTCACATTTGTTCTATTATTTTCAAGCTCTGCAATCAAGTACAAGAGATTAAAAGAGAAAGAAACTGCTGTTGACTTCTTTGTAGCACTTCGCAAATTGGGGAACCTGACGATTTTATGTAGGGTCTGCCCTGCACAAGATCATGAGGTTTGTGTTTCACCAATTTTCTCCTTGGGTCTTATACTCTGCCGTGACCCCTCTGTCTATCCTTCATCACAGAAACTCCCTCCCACCACACAACACCATCTTTTTCATCTCCCTCTAATTATTAAAGGATCTGATATTTATTATATCTCGTCTACATTTTATTCATACTAACTTTATCTGAAGGGTTTATGCATTGTAATATCTGTCTCTAAATGATTATGACGTAAAGAGTGCTTTTTTTTTTTTCCTGTTAAAAACATCTCAGATATAATGAAATGTTTTCTGGAGATCTCCTACCGTAGTACCCCTGAAATAATGACATGTAGACTACTCTCTATTCTCTACTCTTCTTAAGATAATGTCAAATTTGCTTTTAAGAATTATTTCATTATGTAGCTTATGGTCTGAAAGCTACAAATTATTAAAGGATACAACACAGTATATTTTTCTTTTTTCCACTTTCCTCAAGTTGCTCTCTTATTTCTCCTTTATCCCTCTGGGATCAGCTTATTTTCAAATTTTTAACATATTTTCCTCTTTTGAAAAGGGATCTTATAATTCGTATTTTATGCGAATCAATGGAGAGTTAGGGACTAAACTCAGTAAATGCATTCTTATATTTTCAATTTTGATAAATGAAGGTTGAAGTAACCCTGTTTCTCCTTAACATATAGATTAAGAAACATATAGAGAGAGGAAGCACTTTTCATGAGTGAGAACTGAGGCACAGAAACTATTTTCCTTTCGAACTCTTCATTTATTGTATTGCCTTATTGCACTTTTCATTTATCTGTTATTTTGAATTGTCCAAGTCACTGATGCAATGCTACTAATACTAAAGAAAAGTTTGTTTCTTTTCATATACTAATAAGAATAAAAAGAAAAATTCTATTTTTAAATTCAATAAAATAAAGCTTGGAAAGATCTGAAAACCTTAAGACTGTCGAGACGGCAATACCCTCCCAACTGATCTACAGATTCAACTCAATTCCTGCAGAAATTACAGCTGACTTCTTTGTTAAAATGGACAAGCTGATTCTAAAATTCATATGGAATTGCAAAGGGCCCAAAATAGCCAAAACAAGCTTTATTCAACAAGAGTGCCAACAGCATTCAGTGAGAGAAAGAATGGTCTTTTTAACAAATGACGCTGAGACAAGTGGATAGCCACATGCGGAGGATGAAATTGGACCCTTTCTTCATACCACATTAAAAAAAAATAACTCAAAATAGATCGAAGACCTAAACGTAAGGAAAAAAAAAACTATAAAACACTTAGAAGAAAAATAAGGGTAAATCTTTATTATTTGGGGTTTGCCATGGAATCTTATCTATGACATCAAAGAGATAAGGGACAAAAAAGCTGAAAAAAAATCAAACCTTATCAAAATGAAAAACTTTTTTGCTTCAAAGGATGCTATCAATAAAGTGAAAAGACAACCTGCAGAATGGGAGAAAATTTTTGCAAATCAGATATCTAATAAGGGATTGTATCTAGAACATAAAAGAATGCTTGCAACCTAAATAATAAAAGGAACACTTACACGAATTAAAAATGGGCAATGGATCTGAACAGACATGTACCCAAAAAAGATATAGAAATGGTCAATAAACACATGAAAACATTCTCCAAATCATTAGTCATCAGGGAAATGAAAATCAAAAGTACAATGAGATACTACTTCACATCTACTAGGATAGCTATAATAAATAAGATACTAAGTGTTAATGAGGATATGGAGAAATTGGAACCCTCAAACAATTCTTGTGGGAATCTAAAATGCAGCCACTTTGGTAAACAGTCTGGCAGTTTCTCAAATAATTATACATAGAATTACTGCATAATCTGGCAATTCCACTCCTAGTGATATGCCCAAGAGAAATGAAAACACATGTCCACACTAAACCTTGTATATGAATGTTTACAGCAGCATTATTCATAATAGCTAAGAGGAAGAAACAATCCAAATGCTCACCAATGGATGAATCGATAAACAAAATGCATATCCACATAATGGAATGTTATTTGGCCATAAAAGGGAATGAAGTACTGATATGTGATACCACATAGATAACTTGAAAAAAAACGTTGTACAAAGTAAAAAAAAGCCAGGTACAAAAGGTCACATTTGTACGGTTCCATCTACATGGCATGTTCGCAATAGGCAAATCTAGTGAAACAGAAAGTATGTTAGTTGTGGCTTTGGTCTGGCAGTATATAGGGCAATAGAGGGATGATAGCTGAAGGATACAAAATTTCTTTTTGTGGTGATGAAAATACTCAAAAAATTGACTGTGGAGGTGGTTTCACATATCTGTGAATGAACTGAAAGCCATGGCACATTTTAAGTGTTTTAATCATATGGTATGTGAATTATATCTGAATAAATCTGTTTTCAGAAAACTCAACAACTGGTAGTTTCTTATAGGTTAGATGCACTGTGGAATCTAAAACCGTATCAATAAACATGTCTTGCCTTGTAATATAAAATCCATTGGTCTATCTAGAACTCTGACTGGATCTATGCATGATTTTGATCTTATAAATACCCCAAAAGACCAAACGTCCTCAGACTACAGTTGAACTATGATTTAGGTTACAGGGTTTGAACTTCAGAGAGGTGCAATTTGGTTAAAAGAAAGAAAGAAAGAAAGAAAGAAAGAAGGAAGGAAGGAAGGAAGGAAGGAAGGAAGGAAGGAAGGAAGGAAGGAAGGAAGGAAGGAAGGAAAGAAAAAGAAAGAAGGAAAGAAAGAAAGAAAGAAAGAAAGAAAGAAAGAAAGAAAGAAAGAAAGAAAGAAAGAAAGAAAGAAAGAAAGAAAAGAAAGAAAGGAAGAAAGAAAGAAAGGAGAAAGAAAGAAAGAACCCTCCCTCGAATTTTGTAACTTTTGGAGTAAACTCTCTGGCTAGGTCAAAATAATGTACAAACAATTTTTAGACAGAATACATAAACATTTACGTTTCCATCAGTCTAGTAACAACAATGGCAAATGCGCACGAGACTCAGGTCAATGAAAGAGAATAGAGAGGCTGGAAAGGAAGGTTTTTGAGAAAAATAGTAGCATGCTTTTATGAGGGCACACATGAAATGAAGCATTTAATAATATGAGGAAGCTATCTGAATATAGGCAGCTTTGGAAACTGCTCCCACACTCTTCTGTTTCAAAGCTGAGCTTACACTGATGTCCGATCATATTTATTCACTCTTTCAAGGCACTCTGTCTGTGTTGCTCAAGAGTAGGCCTTCAAAGTACATTCAAACTCTTCTATAGTTTATGCTCTTGTTTGATCCTGGCACAAATAACCTAAAGGTTAATTTAGATTTTCATCTTGTCACTTGAGTTTGTTTCTGAGTGAGTCATTCTTTCAACAAATATTTATGAACTATTTACAGAGTGTTACTATAAACAGCTCTTTTTTCTATAATAAAACATACTTGTAAGACTTTTAACTTAGGATAAGACTATAAATGTGTGGCTATACATACCACAAATATGTATGCATAACATTTTCTAACTTCAAAGATAATTGTTAGATTTGAAAAAAAAAGGTACTTTTTATTGAAAAGGAGCGAGCAGTACACTGTCTTCTTTCTAGAACAAAATGATTCCTATAAAATAACTGTCAGTATGAGATCAGTTATTCTTGGACCACATTACAGAAAGGCTTAATTATTAAACTAATCAAAGATATTTATTACACAGAGCTCTCATTTATGAAGGTGAGGACCAGAGCTTAGGCTGAAAGTCTAGTGCACTATCTTTCAAACTCGATTGATATTCACTTTAGTTTTTCCAAGTAAAGAAATATGATTTTGTAAGGTTGAAAATTATTCTTTAACTTCTATAAGTCTTAATTTCTCATTTGAACCCCATATTCTGGCTTTCATGATTCAATAGCTATATTAACCCACTCTAAGTTTGCTTCCAGCTTTTATATTTAATACTCTGGATGTGAAAGTGAAGACACAATTTTTAAATTTAGACAACAAAAATAAAACAAAAAAAAAGTTTAAATTGTTTTTCTGAAATTAACTATTATCCTTTTCTGAATTGTAAACTTATTGGGAAGTGAGACTAAATGTGTCATTATAGTAGACATGTTATATTACTATATTTGAGAATGCTCCAAGAATGAGAGTTCAGGTTTTTTATGAATAGTATTTTTAGAAGTGTGCATTTGATGTATTTTTGGGGCTTGATTATTTATCTGCCTTGTCAGATGATAATATTAGAGTGACATTGTAAAAGTTTTCGATACCCAGATTTTAATTAAAAAATACAGATACTTCATGAGTTAATTTATTTTTCTTTGGTTTACATAGAAAACTAAAAAGAGAGGACTGCATAACAGATTCTTGGTTAGTGAAAAGTCAGACAGACTACACAGACCAAACGCCAACAGTAACTGTTACATTGAAGGAGTGAATAGCACTGTAAAATTTTGTATGTCCCTTTCATTTGTTTCTTTGATACAAGCCCATTATTTTGCATGAACATGGAAAATAGAATGTAAACTAGAGTCATAAAGTCATAAAATTCAGATCTGAAACCTCATTTTAATCATGCGAATCCTGGACTAATTAGTCAATATTAGATCTCTCTGTCCACACTTTAGTCAGATAAATTTATGAATGGTAAATTCCCTTATACAGACATATAATTTTACAGACCTTATTAGGGTGGTGTACAGTATGGTGCCGATTTGAATTTCATTTCTAATAAAAACTTTCCTTGACCTTTTTATTTTTATCTAAGGAAGGAAACAACTGTAAAATGATCTGAATTAATACATTGCCCTTTGGTAACTATGTTATTGATGTCTCTGAAGGATTATTTTGTCCTTTAGGAAGGAAACAAACTACAATCTCAGTTCTTCTTGTTTTCCCATTAAATGATTAGATTAGCCTTCACCCAAGCATGCTTATCTATTGCATGTCAAAGAGCTGTAATCTAGACTAGTTAGCGAGATTAAGCATTGAAATTGTGGAACCACAGCTGATGCAACTCACCTCTTAAGATGCATGCCAGAAAGTATGTTCAAGGTTGTTCCATAAATAGTAAATGTTTTTCCTGCACAGTCTTTAATAGGAGCTTAAAATGGATTTTTAGAAGACCGTGTGGATTTAGCAACAGGAAATTTTAACCAAGTCATTAATAGCTAATGATGTGAACTGTAGGCAACTACCCACTATCAGTTATAGAAATAAGAGGACAGATTGGCCAGACCAAGGAAGGGGATGGAGAGATTTCGCTGCAGTGGCTTCTCACTTCTGGACTCATATATTTGCTGTTCCAAAAGTAAACATAATTTACTGGCTCAATGATTTTTCTTTTGGTTTGTTTATATACATACACATACATATGTGTATGTATATATACATTTATATTTATTATTTCCAATAAACACTTCTCAATTCATTATTTTTGTTTTTCTGTGTTATTATTTTAAATAAATATAAAATATCCTAAATATTCCTCTTTCCACTTGATGTGGGCAAATACTTGTTTAAATGCATGTTAAGAATCACATATCTGAAAACAACTTGCATCCAGAAGATACAGAGAATTTTCAAAATTCAATAATAAGAAAACAAACAATAAATATAAAGTCAAACGATTTGAAAAGACATTTCACCAAAGAACATAAACACATGAAAATGTGCTCAATATCATTAGACATTGGGGGACATGCAGATTAAAACTATAATAAGATATGCTAGACACTTATTAGCATGTTTAAAATTTAAAAGACTGGTCCAGTTTTAAGGAGAATGGGGAGGAAGTGGAACTCATATGCACTGCTGGTGAGAATGTGAAATACTACAACCGCTTTGCAAAGCATTTTTCAGTTTCTTAAAAATATTAAACATACACTTACTATATGATCCAGTCATTCCACTCCTAGGTATTTAACTGAAGAGAAATGAAGCTATATCTATACAAATACTTGTACAAGAATGTTCATAGTAGCTTTATTTTTAATAGTCCCAAACTGTAAACAACTCAAATATTTACCAATAGGTGAATGCATAAACAAATCATAGTATATCCATGTAATTGAATACTCCTCAGCAGTAAAAAGGAATGAATTATTGATACCTGCAACAAATTGGGTTATTACCAGAATAATTATTTAAAGTGAAAAATACATAATAGTGTGTGCTATATGATTCTGTTTATATAAAATTCTGGAAAATGCCAATGAATCTATAGAAAACAGATCATGGTTGCCTGGGGACAGGGGTTAGGATCAGAGGGAGGGACAGGAGTGAAAGATTACAAAGGGACACTAGGATTTTGGGGAATGATTAACTTGATTGTGTTGATGATTCAATAGATAAATGTACAGGTCAAAACTCATCAAATTGTGTGAGGTGTCCAAGTTATCATATGTCACTTACACCTCACTAAAATTTTTAAAAATGTATCCCTCTTGTCCTACAAAAAAATGTATTCTTATGAATAAACATATCTAGACAATTAATCAAAGACCTGGAAGAGATCAGAGGCTCTCATGTTTGGACTTTTTCCTTGGGTTGATTTGTATCAATACTATTTTAGAAGTATCTCCTCTTCCTATGTCTTCCTTCATTCTCCTTTTCTTCCTTCTTCTGCTTTTTCCCTCCTCTTTTTTCTCATTATCTTTCTCTTCCATCTTTTCTGCTCCCCTGTCTCCTTTTTCTCATCCTTCTTAATCTAAAACATTTCAAATTTAACCTCTCATATATCTCTTAATGACAGTTCCTTTCTTTCTTTCTTTCTTTCTTTCTTTCTTTCTTTCTTTCTTTCTTTCTTTCTTTCTTTCTTTCTTTCTTTCCTTTCTTTTTTTAGCTCAGAACAATCAACATTGCTTATGGACTTGCATGTGTTCCTTGGATTTCTCTGTAACCATACGAACGGTGCTGCATCTGGTGTTATGGCACATTGGATCTGACTCAAACTACTAAAAATACTCACTGCTGGATGTCAGTTTAAACATCACATTTTCAAGGAGATCTTTTCTTATCTTACATTCGAAATGATTTCCCGGTTTTCTGCTCCCACTGAACACTGTACTCCGTCTAATATAATATTCTTTATTCTTTAGTGTAATTATTTGTTAACTATCAGTCTCCCCTTTTGATCAGCAAGTTCTTTGAGGGCAGAAACCATGTTACTTTCTTCCTTGCCTGCTGCGAAATAGACACTAATATCTTATTTGAATGACTGAAAGGACACCTATTAGATTAGAACAGTGTTACCTAGACTTCATCTAAGGTAAATCACAAGCATAAACAGAGAAAAACCTTTCTAGCCCAATATACACCAACTATAGGGTACTTAATCAGGTAGTAAATAAATAGTTATTCATTCCCTTGTTTATTAAATATCTATGACAGCGTACTAAATTTTCCCCAGAGGAATATCAAGAATGAAGATGTTATCTTTCCTTAGGTTAATTATAGTATATAGGTGAAGGGCTAAAATTTACATAGGGAAAGGCAACTAATAATGCAAGAATGCCCGGGGAAATGCAAATAAATGCAGCAGAGAGGCCCATCAGAGCCCCTGAGGTCACTGGAAGGCCACACAGGTGTAATGTGAGGAACTTTTTGAAAAATGAGTATCAGGAAAGTTGAATTTTGGTTACTGGTTTCAGAGACTCAATACAGAGGTTTAAACAGACAAGTTTATGGTCTCAGGTGAAAGAAGTTTAGAAGCTGTGACACATGTGGTTGGAAATATGAATCAAATTAATATTCCATGAAGTTGTCAAAGACACTGATTTTCATTCTTTTTGCTGCTCTGCACACATGACTGTGATCCTTAAGTTTACTGCATGATGTGATATAACAGCTGGAGCTCCAGCCATTGCATTAAACTCTAAAATACACTAGGATCTAAGCTGAATGGTAGCAGTAAGATTTTACAGTTTTATTCTCTGTTCTATCTCTAGCATACAAAATAATGCTTAAAACGTATTGAAAGAAGGAAGAATAGAAGAAGGGAATGCAGGAAAGCAAGAGGGATATATTTCTCAATTGACTAATTCCTTTATGTAGCTTATTTAAAGAGCTGTCATAGACATTTCACACGACACTTCTAACATCTCACTGGACAGAAGTCAGTTTCATGATCACACGTACAGTACCTATAAGGGGAGCTGGGAGATGTAGTAGTGAGACTAGATGACAAGGTTCTTAGACAAAATGTACCAAAGTGAGAGGGAAAATGGATATTAAGAAGCCCTCAGCAGTCCCTACCTTATGTAAGTAGAAATGAGAAATGACATTTGAAAGACAGGTTTATTTCAGATTGTGAAGGGTCTTGATTGCCAGTCTAAGGAGTTGAGGCTTTATCATGTAGCTACTAAAAATTCAGTCAAATATTTTTTGGAGGGAGAGGAATGAACTGTAGAAAACGATGTCTTAAGAATACTACTTTTGTCCTATTCTGCATATAAGGAGCTTAGAAGTCAGGACTTCATCCTAACAACAAGTAAAAAGCTGAACAGACTGAAAAATCAACTCTTCTAGAATCCATAGGAGAGGGGAGAACACATGAAAAACTATTGCACCCCAAGACTGGAGAGATAGGTGAATACAGGGAGTCACAGCTTACCAGTGCAGAGGCATAGGGGCAGAAACCACTGCATCAACCAGTCCTGGGGCAGGAAAACCTGAACTGTAATTGATGAATTGCAGGAGGGTTAGTGTGCACGAATCTGAGAGTTAAAAACTCCAGGGGGACCCAGTCATAGGACGCTGCCAAAATATTGTGAGACTTACCTCTAGGAGCATGACCAGATTCCCACAGGAAGTATGTGAGAAAATGCCTTCCTGTTTCCTGTAGGGGTAGGTGAAAAGAGACCGTTTTGAAATACAACAGAGAACTCTGTTTTTCTCAACAAGTCCTGCCCTCAGGAGAAACTAGTTAACCAGAGCCTAACCTGCTGGAAATTTATCAGAGCCTGACAGAACTGGGGAAGGGAAATACCCAGCCCTAGACCACTCCAGCCTTCTTATCCTAACTAAAGGAAAAGACTTCAAAGTAAGGAAGGTTATCAGGGATATGAAAGGGCATTACATAATGAAAAAAGGGTTCAACTTTCCAAGAAAACAAGAATTGTTAATGTGCATTCACCCAGTAACAGAATATCACACTTCATGAGGCAAAAACTAACAGAACTGCAAAAAAAAAAAAAAAAAAATAGATGAATCTCCTATCAGAGTTGGAGACTTCAACACCCCTCTATCAGAAATGGACAGATTCAGCAAGCAGAAAATTAGTAAGGACATAGTGAACTCAACAACACCATAAATCAACTGGTTATAATAGCTATCTATAGACAACTTCATACAACAATAGCAGAATACACAATTTTCTCAAAATCACATGAAATGTTCACCAAGATAGGCCACATTCTGGGCCATAAAACATACCTTAACAAATTTAAAATAATAGAAATCATATAATACCTGTTCTCAGACCACAACAGAATTAAACTAGAGGTCAATAACAGAAAGATAACTGTATAATCTCCAAAAACAAGGAGATTATCAACACACTTGTAAATAACACATGGATCAAAGAACAAATCTTGAGAGAAATTTAGAAACATTTTTAATGAAATGAAAATGAAAACACAACATAGCAAAATTTGTGGGATGCAACAAAAGCTGCATTAGAGGTAAATGTATGGCATTGAATGAATATATGAATATGTTAGAAAAGAAGAAAGATATAAAATCAATAATCTAAATTTCCAATTTTAGAAAACTAGAAAAAGAAGAGCAAATTAAATCCAAAGTAAGCAGAAGAAACGAAATAATAAAAATTGCAGCAGAAATCGATGAAATTGAAAAGAATAAGTCAATAGAGACATCAACAAAATTAAAATCTAGTTATTTGAAAAGATCAATAATCAACAAGACTCTCAATAGGCTAACAAAAGAAAAGGAGGACACAATTTATTAATATCAGAAATGATATATCACCAAAGAAACAAAGAAGATATACAGATGGAAAATAAGCATATACAAAGGTGTTTCATGTCCTTGTCATCAGGAAAATTAAACCAAATCAGTAAGGAGATACCTCTATACACCTATTAGAATGGCCAAAATATGAAATACTGAAAACAGCAAAGGCTGGTGAAGATATGGAGCAACAGGAAATCTCATGCATTGCTGGTGGGAATGCAAATGGGACAACCACTCTGGAAGACATTTTAATTGATTTCATATTAGGTCAGTTATATTTATTAAAAGAATCTCCAAAACAAAGCAACCAAATTTTGTTTTAATTTACCAATAATTTGATTAAATTAACTATGAATTTTTGTCAAATTTACATATATTCTTGAAAAGATTTCTGTTTCTGCTTTTACCAGAGTGTGGAAAACACTTGAATTTCTTCCACACTATCCAAATAATTTTGTGTTTTCAAAATCAGATTAAAATACATGTGAAAAAAATTAGAATGTAAAAATGAAGATGTTTGCAGTTATTTGGTAAATAACTTAATGCAATGGTTATATGGCCAACATAATAGAATTAATTATTTACACTTCAAGTATACTGAAAAAATATGAACAAAATTTTAATTTAAATCATGAAAGTTTCTTATAACTTAAGCATTCTTTGGTAGAATGTCCACATACAGCAGTAATTGTATATCAATGAGGTATTTTTGTTTATTTTATTGTTGTTGTTCTCTTGTAATGTAGGTCCATTCCTTTCCTCTCTCTCTTTCTGTTAGCATTCTTTCATTTTTTTATTTAAATAATGAGGCTAAGTAAATTAATTTGATTAATTGAGCCTAATGTTTGTTAGAGCATTTTTGTAGTTTATTTTCTTCGGTTAGGACACTGAACACAAACTAGTAAACAATATCCCATATATTTTGAGTAGAGCTTCACTGCATTAGTGTCTTCAAAGGCAAAGCTAGACTGTAAACTTGATTCAATTCAAAATCTGTGAAAACACGTTATCAGTCTGTTCTTTTGTATGCCAGGCAATCAACCCAGCAGTGGGCAGATAAAAGGGCTTTGCATATGAGTCATTTAGGCCACATCTGTGAAACTCAGATGTATACTCTGCATGCATCAATAAGCTTTTCCCAAAGTAGAAAATCAAACACAGAGAGATAAACATTGCTGCTGAAAAATTCAATGCTCTGCAAGATGATTTTATTTTGACTTGTGCATATTAAAGTACATATGTGGAAGAAAGACAAACTTGGTTTTTAGGTCTTGTTCTACGTTCAATATGCCTGGAGCATTTTCTGACCTAGGTGTAGTCCAATGCAACTAGGTCTTGCACCTCCTTCCCTTCACTTTTCCTTTCGCTTAAAGATTAACAATAAAGAAAAGCATCCGAGCCATTCTAATTTACTTATGAAAGATTTGACTATTGATTTTAGTTATTTAACCTTTGCTGAAGAAATACAGTGGTATATAAGGAAAAAGTATGTCAAACCGTGCACGATCTGTTGTTGTTGTTTTTTTTTAAATCTGTAAGAGTGACAAAACTTAGTTTGACTATACCGTGTTGATGAGAGTGTGAGTAAACAGGTCAACCTTTTTGTATACTAATTTAGAAATCTCTGTCAAATTTTAAAATGCGTATAAAATTTGGCACAAAAAATCCATGGCTAAGAATTTGCACAAGTGTTCAAAGATGCCAGGATATTTACTGCAGTATTGTTGGTATCAGCAAAGCAATGAAACCAACCTAAATGTTCACTTGTAGGGGACTGGTTAAGTTAATTTAATTTTTGTAGAAGTAGGTTAATAAAATAATTGCTATGTGCTAATAAGGATGGGTGACCATGGTGGGTATACATGCATACATATACTGATGGGGATCCAGAGAAGCCACCTCAAAATATGACACCTTAGCATATTGAATACCATAAGGTGAAGGACTTTGAGAAAACAGCAGAAACAAGAAGGTCTCTCTGATCTTCCCTCCATCACCCTTTTTCCCTGAAACAGACCAATAACCCTCATATGAGAGGAGCCCTCCACAGACTCAGAGGAAAGGAGCATCCTTATCTCTGAATACTAAAGGAATGCTGAGAAGATTCTTAACTACCAGGCCTTGCAAAGTTGTCCCCGGTTTACTACACTTACCACATACTCCTTAACCTATCAGATTTCCTCCACTACTGTTCACACTTCATCAAATCTAGCATAAAATATTCAGGTCCTATTGTTTCTTTGGGTCTTCATTTCCTAATGAAGGCTCGCTTATGTCACATAAGACTTATGTTAAATTAACTTGTATGTTTTTCTCTTTTTAGTTTTTTAGTGGTTTTTTTTTTTTTTGGTCAGTGTAATTTCAGTTGAAACAAGGCTCAGAGCACTATTCAAACCACTATTAATAAGACATTTTGTTTAGAAGGGAAGGGTAGGGGATACATTATAACAGTATATGTTGAACTGATTTATAATGGTAAACAAAGTCTAGCACTTAAGTTATAGGTATCAAAAGAGAGGTTAGTAGCTAACTGAGGCAATACAGAAAGCCACATCTTGAGGAGAAATTTGGACCTCTCACTGGTTCTGAGGAACTATGCTTAATTTTATCTTTAAAATGATGGATTTATCAGTTTAAATTATTCAGTTAGTTTTCAGTCACAGGTCAGTATTGAGAGAGTTTGGGTTTCAGCTTTTCCTAGGGCCTAACAGCAGCTGGTTAGGCCATAAGGAACCAAGTGAATCACCATCAGGAGCAAATGATAGTTAATTCTTTTCTTGTTTTACGTGTATCAACTATGATGTTTATGTAAAACAAAAATAGCAGTTTACTAAAAAACTGTCATAGGAGCCCATGGTTTTTCACACTTCACTTTATACAAATAATCAAAAAACCAAATGAATTTAGTTTTTCTCATCTTGCTCTTATCTATGTGAAATGAATAACAATGCCCTTTCATCTGTGGCAGGTGAAAGTCCCTTCCTTCCTTCCTTCCTTCCTTCCTTCCTTCCTTCCTTCCTTCCTTCCTTCCTTCCTTCCTTCTTTCCTTCTTCTCTTGACTTGTTGAAGGAACTTTCTGAAACAATTTCCAGGATTGAGTGTCACATTTCTTCTTTCTTTATCATACCACTCCACCATCTTTACCTGATACAACCAATTAAATTCCTTCCTTGGAATAAAAGGGACACCAAGTAAATGGAAGTAAATGGAAGCTGAGATCTCCCTAAGGTACCCAACAGATGCATCACCATCAAGCTTGTAGGTGTTGATGCTGGTGAGTTTATAACTGAGCTGTTGAGGTGTCTGGATGATATGTATTATGATAGGTATTTAAATAAAATAGATCAATCATTTCATTTACTGTCTTAAAACCAATATTTTTACATATAGGACATCCTAATCATTGAAATATATACTACTGTTATTGTTTTGTAGAAATGTATACAAATGGTCTTTGTTAAACAAAATTTATATTATAGATTTATTTTGTTTATTCTTCATTATTTGGGTATTATAAAAACAAATATGAGACTTTCAGCAGAAATATTTTTTCCATCTTTATTAATGTATGATTGACAAATAGTACAAATAAAATTGTATTTATTTAAGGTGTACAATGTGAAATTATTACCACAGTCAAGCTAGTTAACATATTCATCACCTCATATAGTTACCATTTTTGTGTGTGTGTAGTGAGACCACTTGAGATCTGCTCTATAAGCAAATATCCAGCATATAACACACTATTAACTATAGTGACCACACTGTACATTAGGTCTCTAGAACTTATTCATCTTATAATTGAAAGTTTGTACCTTGTGATCAACATCTCCCTGTTCCTGCTTCCCACCAACCCGTTAACTGCCATTCTACTCTCTATCACTATGAGTTCAACTTGTTAATATTCCACATGTAAGTGAGATCGTACAATATTTGTCTTTCTGTGTTTGGCTAGAAATAAGTATATCTTATTTGCTTCTTGTTAGAAAGTTGATCACATCGTCTATATATTTACTTTTAAAATTGATTTGACTTTAGAAAATTAATGTTGGCTCAGAAACGTTTGATCTTTTCATAGATACATGCTTGGTGTTTGGAATATGATTTTACTAGTACATTGTGCAACTCTTAAGATAAACTGGGTACAAATTAAGCTGTTATTCATAGATAGGTGGGACATCCATAGGTATAACCATGACTACAAATTACATGAAAACTCCATAGCCTTGCCAAAAATTTCTTAATATGGTGGTGCTGAAACATTTAAATTATAGTGATAGTTAAGCATTACAGGGATAATATAAGAAATAAACCACTTTGGTCGGTGCACATCAACAATAAAAAAACAAAAAAACCCTGATGGTTTTCTAAATGTATTTCTTAAAATAAGAACTGAGAAGTGAAGTAAGTGAGGTGTCATAAGATTTTATGGCTTTTGATCAAAGTCTTAGGAAATAAAATGTGACATTTATACTATCTGTATTAAATGAAATTCTGATCCATGATACATTCATACTTGGCATTAGGGGACAAAGTACTATAAATAGTATAAATGTGATAATGGCCAACATACATGGTAGATTGTACAAAACTTTGAATGATTTGTTGAGACATTTGAAAGGATGCTTTACCAACCAATAAGAGAGTTCCCCAAGTGGAAAGTATAGTAGGCTAATAAAATGCACATCCCTACTCTACAACTGTGCTTGTTTTCCACAATAATAAAGACACACTGAGTGCATATATTAGGTCAGGGAAGGGTACATGTTCCTGATAATGATATTGCTGTTTACAGACAACTGGCAAATGGTGGGGCTATGTTTTGAGACCAGACCTAATTGGCTCCAGGAGATCTTAAACACTAAGTTATACTTGATCATTCAAAATAGTGAGAACAAAACAGAATAAAAATAATTTTAAGAGTCAGCTTGGTCACAGAGGACAACGCACCACCAGAAGAGGCACAGTAGAAAGCAGCATACTGTGAAGTAGTTCACCTGTAAATAAGTAAAACTTTCTTTCTTTGAGAATGTTTACCCCTTTAGCAAATATTTCTGGAATACTTATTACATAAAAGTACTGTAGTTTCTTGGTGGAGGATGTAATGAACACAAAATAAGATGGCATTATGACATAATAAATTTTGAAGGTTTGGGTGTGCTCTTTTTCAGACACAGACGATTTTTTAAATTCCCTGGATAACTTGGAAACCACTTTCTCTGTCTATTCAAAATCATAGAGCTTATGAATATCCAAGAACCCAGATTTCTGATAATTCCTGTTATTCCTAAGGAGCATAACCTCTGCTTAACACCCATGCCCTTGCCATCTCTACCAGCAATCCCAGAGAAGAAGTCAGCATTTATGACGTAGAATGAGCTGGAGTCATGATATGCTTGGTTCCAGAAGAAAGTACAATGGTAGTAGTTGGTAGTAGCATCTATTATTTATTGAGCACTTACTCTGTGCCAAGCCCTATATTAGTGGTATGTACATTATCTTATTAATCTTCAAAATAACTGAGTAGAATAAGTATAAATAGCCCTCCCTCCAACTTTACAGATTAAGGTACAGGTTAAGAGGCCTAAAATAACCAGTCCAAACTACTCATAAAGCAAAGACGGTATTCAGACACAAGTTGTGAGAACAACATTCCTATCTCTAGAATACTAGAAGATGTAATAATGAGTTTTTAAAAGTCACTGATGGGAAGTCTTGGAAATACTGCACCTAGTAGTGAAAGACTGAGAAGGTAGTGGAGGATCATTAAGTCAATCTTAGCTATTGATACGTAATAAGTCACCAGTCATTAAAAATGGCTTTGGGACAAATCTCCCAGGTGAGACAATTATATCTGATCTGCTCATTTGGTTTTTCCCCTTTTACTTCATCCCCAACTACACCAAGTACCTATTCTTGGTTTTGTCTCTTATTTCCAGCTTTGAATTTATTGTTGAAACTTAATTTATCCTTGATCTTGACACTTAAATCTCCACAAGTTATGGCTCATACTCTCCAAGTTAATTCAGGTGAACAGCCGCCTGAGTGAAATGGACCCCAGGACCACTGGAGCCCCACATCTGCTAGCCTGTGAACTGACCCTCGGAAGGAGTGAAGGGGATTGTATCTCTGTATAATGAGAATGGGGTCAGGGACAAACATAGGAAACCTGTAGTAGCAATGTAAAGAAAATGTTTGAAACTTTTCCTCCTTAATAAGAGAACCAAGCTTTAGCAGCACAATTCTAGCCCTACCCCCATGTCATGAGGTAGAACAAATTAGATATATAATGGATATCAATCCAATTTGAACAAAATAAGTGTTTTTTTCAGGCTCTGTATTCACTGTGTACCATATTCCTTTCCTGTTATCAGTCCAGTTATACAGAAATATGAAAACAGGTTTCCTGAAAAATGTAAATACAACATTTATATCAAACCATCTCTCTTAAATACCTACCCTAATTCTTCTGTTTAATTTTCCATACTTCCCTCCTCAAGGAACATTCACTAGCAAATTATATATTATCATTTTTCTGCTGGAGAGTTTTATACATGTTTAGATTAGTCAGTCACAGCTGTTGCAAAATTCTGGTGAGGAAAAGCTACTCACGTCTTTGCTATTGTCTGGTGATAATATTGTCTTCAGAAGTGTTTCATTTTCTGAAGGGACTTTTTGGAGCCCTGGGAAACCACATTAGTTGGTGATAGGATTCAGGCCCCCAAGGCAGACTAATATGGAAATATATTGTGGGTTTACTACACCAGAATACTGCATAAGATTCTTTCCAAAAGTCATGATAAAGTCAGTTCTTATTGTCAGTAGAGGGCGATGGAAAGGGCTTTGGACTAGGAGTCTGAAGAGATGAGTTTAAGACAGATATACCTGCAGTGTTAGCTTGTATCTTACCCCTTTGAGATTTGGCTTACTTAAATTATCTGTAGGGATTTAAATTGTCATTTTTAGCTCTGAAACTTAAAGAAATGTGATATGTTTCTTTTATCTATTTATCTTTTTTTTTGTTATTTTAACGTGTAACTTCTTATTTATTGGCTTAACTTTTTTTCTGCCAGAATGACAATTTTGACTAGTTCTCATCACACTTCTATTCACAATATCCTCTACTCAAGGTTAGTTGTTTTGAACCACTTAATTAAACTTTTAATGTATTGCTGAGAATTTTCTTCACCACGTCCTGGGTTTGGGATATTTTGCTGTACAATACTTGGTATGACTTGGAATGGTAGAGATGGATCAATCAGGTGGTCATCTTAAACCTCTGATGCTGTGATCGTTTTCAACACACAGCCATTCCCCTTTTCATCTAATGCTGCAGTGAGTTTGGTTAGTGAAGGTGTCATGCAGGGTGTCAGGTGGGGTCTCTGGTCCCGCTCCCCACATAAGAACGCAGGATATGTTGAGGCCAGAAAAGAACACCCACGGAGCCATAGAGAGGGGAGTCATATGACTATATTCTCGCTGGTGACTGGGTTGGAGAAACAGGAAACAGGAGCCACACAATTTTCAACCCTCATTGCGCTGTTCACAGGCTCAGCCACCATCTTCTTGCCAGCCCCCATTTGCTGCTAGCGCAGCCACAGCAGTTATATTAGTGGCCAATGACTCACTGGTTACAGCTGACAGCCAACTAGCCACAGCTGACAGCCATCCAATCACAGTTGATGGCCATTTACTACCTGAGCCAGCACCTTTCCATGTGAGGCCGAGAGCCTGGAAACTGCACTCCTGGCTCTGTCCCCACAGAGCGTTAAGAGACATAACATTTTTTTTTTCTTCAAGCTTTTTTAGCTATAGTAAATAGAGTTTAACGATGGGTACGCTCAAGTCCATGGGTACATACCCCAGGTTAATACATCACCTGCTCTAAGTCTTTATGAGAGAGATAACCATAGTGAGCAGTACCTGAGTGACTGGCCCAAAGACCAGCCTGGAAACATGTGAAGTAAGAGGCAAGTGCTGCACCATGTGACTTAATTGAGTATGTTAGGCAAGGCTCTTTCACAGATTGTCTCAAGTGGTTGATAAGATGGTGTAGGTGTTTCATTCTATTTATGAGCATGTGGTGAGTATCCGTACCTACACCAGAATTTTTGCCAATATCTGGATTACACGATATTAAATGTCCAATGCTAATTCATGGCAATCTGTTGCTATGGTTTTGCATTTTTTGAGGCTTTCCTCAATTTTACTCATGACTGTCTTTACTCAGAAAGGAATGACTATACAACCTTGGTATAATTATTTTTCCAGAGTCGAAAATCACCCACGGAATATGCCTATCAGTAATAATAACTCTTTGGCATTATTCATTACTGTTAGTGTATGACCTCATTTATATTTTTACTTTTCATATCAATTTTAAATTCTCCACCAGTGAAATGTAAACAGCTTTTAAATCCTCCCATCTCCCAGTGGAGCAGAGGGAAAAGTTTCACATCATGATACAGTCAAAATGGGTTCCATGTAGATTTAAAGCCCTGGGTGAGGATGGAGGAGGATTTTTTGTGCCTCCTGAACTGTACTGACGACCAGAAGATGAGTCGAATGTTCCAGGCTGTTGGGGTAGGGGGTGAGGGTCACCTGCAGGAGGAAGTCACTACCTGGTTTTACCCAGAGTGTCTTTATATTTGGTGCTCTCCCTCCAATGGAGCCTTTGATGTCTCCTTCCTGCTGGAAAAAGTCCTTGTGTCTCACCTTGCAGGGAGAAGAGGACCATCTGTATATTCCAGAAATTTCTGAAACTGATGCCAAGATAGAGGAAGAGAATAGGAGCCTGAAAATGTCTTCAGAGAAAGTCAAAATTCTGTGGTTTCTTTGACTCTGAGAAAGAAGCAGAGGCTGATGTTTCTGCAGACCCTGCACAACCTCTCCTGGGTGCCCCTTGACCCTATAAAGAAGAGGAAACGCCAGGCTTGTGAGGTCTTGAGTGTGGTTAAACTGCAGCTCCAAGGAAAAGTTGACCTCAAGATGGCGGTTGAGATGTAGTCTTTTGGGGAAAGGTCTCCCTGCTACCTGGCTGGACAGCTCTCACCTCTTAAGCCCACAGGTTATTCCATATTAAGGCCTGTGTGTGTCATTGGGGATCCCATGGAATGCTCTGAATTCCACCCTTCCTGACACCCTAGAAAGTCTAAGTCTACTAACTCTCCACCATCATGAAGGCATAGAGGAGCCTGGGAAGTTCATGTTCTTTTTGCAAGCGGACAAACCAGGCAAGGTTAGGATAACTATAGAACAAAGAGAATCCTTGTGCGAATTAAACTCATGACCTCATTCCCATTAACACTAATTCAGCATCATCCCCAGACAACACAGTGTTCCCAAACAGAGTTAACTCACTGCTATTTGTAGCAGAAACTTTTCCTGGAAAAATATCTTGTGGAAATACTATATATATAGATGGTTTCTTGAGTGGTTATAGTGGTAATGATTCTTTTACTACAGTGCTCTAGAAAAAAAAAGAGATGTAATGAAAAGAGATGACCCTGATGATATGTTTAGGTTACCACGTGAGAGGAGAATGCACAGGCGGTGAAGTAGGATGGGTATATATTCTGTGTAACTAACAGTTAGCTACTCCAAACAATGCAAGTATTTTATTTCCATTTTGGAGGAGAAAATAAAGTTCCTATTTTTTTGGACTAACAGGGAAATATCTTGGGTAGGACATAGTCTGGGCAGCAATGGAAGTAGGAAATACTTATAACTCCTGTTGCTGACTTTTCTTTCTTTCAATTTTTTTCCTCTTTTGCTTATCTGTAATACAATGTAAACATGAGGCCCCAGATTTCTTGTTACTCCTAGAGGAAAGGTTGTGAATAATCTCTAAGGTGTCAGGGATTCAATATATTTAAAAGAATAGCTCTTTCTCTCTCGGGAATAGCTATATCAGCAAATTAATAAAATAACTGGAAAGGTCCACGTTTTCCACAAACGGAATAGACAGCATTTCTGGTATTTGTCACTATATTATGTGAAAATATGATATTGTAAGAGTAAAAACAATAATACACATACATAATATATTAATGTTATATGTTATGTAATACATTATATGCTATATAATATATAGTATAGTACATATTATAGTATATATAGTATATTTTATATATAGTATATATAATATATAATATATACTCTACTATACACTATATAATATATAAAATCATATCATATATAAAATATAGTATATCTATACTATAACAAAGTATACCTAAGCAAACAGGAAGACAAAAAGAGATAAACGTCTTGTGTATTGGGGCTATATTTTTCCTTTTAAGATATTTGTCCAATTATTTGTTCTTTGTACACATGCACACACACAATTATATCTGAAACAGCTTTAAAAAAATGAAAATCAAGGTATTCTGGCAGAAAAAGTTAAGGGAAGGGTGAAACTAGTCTTCTGAGTGATGCTGTGTCTCTTTTCTCACTCCCTTCAAATCTGCATCACAATGACAGCACCATGTTCCTTTTAATGCCCTCGAGTACTGTAAACTTTGTGGTAAGTATTTCTTAACGAAGATGCCTGATACATTCCACCTAGTACTGTTGCACGCACAAGAAAATTATTGACATCTGTACTCTTCAGTAATTTAATTAAATCCCTTCTAGTTACAAACTCACAAGGCCACAGAGAACCTGGGTGGGAATCGGGTGGTGGTGTGTTATTCAAATAATTTAACACAGTCCTAGAAAGGCTAAAACAGTAATTCAACAGCAGATTTTGGGGGAAAAAATAAAGTGTGATTTATAGGCAATCTCATCTCATACCATTTCCTGCCAAAGACAATAATAACTACTGGGTATTATAAGAATATAAAATAGTTTGAGTAAAAAAAAACAATAAAAATGACTGGCATGTCTTTTTATTTTACATTTAAGTAAGTCTAGGATTGGCATAGTTCTAACTCTATCCTTCTTTATACAGGAGATCCAAAATAATAGCAATTATTTACATGTGCTAACTACAGATGTATATATACATGTATATATATATATACATGTATATGTATATGAATATATATATAAATATATACATATGTGTATATATATATATTTATGTATATATATATGTGTGTATATATATGTGTATATTCATCTAAACCTCATAACATGCCACAAAGTATCAAGTACTATAATACTTATTTCAAATATGAGGAAACAGAGACAGGAAGATTAGTTTTCTTGGTCAAGGTCACACAACTAGAACTTGTTGGCTGGAACTCAGATCTAGACTATTCTTGGAAAAAGTGAATTTTTTTATTTCCTGAACATGAATGAACTTTTTTTTTTTCCTGGGAAAAAAAAATCAGAATAATCCATTCATTTTATAGCTATGAAAAATAAATTTTCAATGAATTAATCATAATAGATAACATTTATTGAGTGTTCCATCTGTGTCAAGTAATTTCTAGGCACTTTGTCTGAAATAGCTCATTTAATGCTTGCAATAATCCTCGGAGGTATTTTTAGCTCCATTTTAAAGACAAGAAAACTAAGGGCCAGAGAATAAGTAACTTGTCCAGGTTACAAAGAGAGCAAGAGGGAGACAGGCTTCAGGCAGATAAACTCCAGGGACAACACCCTCTACCACTACTCTCCATGTCAATAGATTATTCAATCCCCAACTTTGATGAACACTCATGAAGTTTACAGTTAGACTGAAAGGTAACTCCCCCTTGAATATGTTATTGCCTAAAGAGTGTAGTTTGATAGCACGAAGAATGGCGTCCAGGCAGCAGCATTAATTAGGACCATTTAAAGTCCAAGGATTTTGAGTATCAGATAATTGGTTCTTTGCAATGTATTCTGAATGGCTACAGAATTAAATTCCATATCCTTTGCCAAAGCATTATTGGACATATTAATTTTTGAGTGATTTTATAAGACATGCCAAGCTTATTTGAATAACTATTCCTGTCTTGTGGATTGAGAGATTTGATGTGTTTTCTTTTAGTGATTGCAATTGTGGGCAACAAGATGGCATCAGGATAACAAGTAGGGAAAATCTATTTGTGAATTTTGTTCAGCGTGGTATCCTTGATGTGTTCCTTGTAGAAAAGGAAAAAGCTGGATACATCATCAAAATGTCGGCGTGAGGTGAGCCTCTGGAAATCTCCCCTGGAATTTACAACAAATTGAAGAACAATAACTCCACAAAAGACTCCCTGCACAGCAGACAACCAAGACGAAGAGTCTCACTACTGAATTCACCTAAAGGTGGGCAAATTGCATAAGCAGGGGAGGCAGGAAGGGAGAAGTGCAGAGATGGGGCCGCGAGGGAGCAGGGCGCAGACCTAGCTCAGTGCTCCAAGCTCGCTGCATCCTGGAACTACCGCAGCTGCGGGGGAGGGAAGAACTTGGACTGCTAGGGCTCTGTTTATGGCCCACATGTCTGAGGGGAAAGCATATAACATGGCTGAACCCAACACTCACGGCAGGGACCTCGGAGAAAAGACTGAGGAAAGAAGGCTGAAAACAGTGGTTAAAGCCCGCACTGCCGAGCAGAGAACGGAAGCCTTAGGCACTGAGACTAGCTGCCTCCTCCCTACCATCCCAGAGCTCACTCCGCCCCACCTGCCCAGTGCTAGAAGTGGAACAGTGGCAGTGTCAGATCAAAAGAACAGAATATTTGCAGTTCTAAGAACTGTGGACCGCAGACACAGATTTGCAGCCCAACTAGTTCTGGAAAATGGGAGGGAGCTGTAGAAGCAGGACTGGCTGTGGTGGTGGTCGCTGCCATTGCTCTGGGCCACCTCTCACAACTCACCCCGTCCCTGACCCCACCTATCTGGGCGGATCCCTGCTGGAGTAAACAGAACTGCTGAAACACACGGGCTCTGAATCTGGTGCAGGAAGAGCTTTGGAACTTCAAAAACTCTCCGCATACCCACACGGACACTGCACCCTGTGACCCAGGTGAACTATTAATAGAGGAGAAGCCTGTCTCCCAGGGAATCCCCCGATTGTGTGAGAAGCTGGAATAGTGCAGAGAAAACATAACACTACAGTGTAAGAGAGGAAAAAAGTCTGCAGTCGGAGAGAAAATAAAACATTCTACCAACACGTACTGAAAAAAAAAAAGAGAGACCTCTTCCTATCAACCTGTTGCAGAACCCACTCCTTTAGATGTCTAGGAAGAGAAACAATAAATTATTAATTGCCATGAATAACCAAGGCAACAAGACAGCTCAGGAAGAAAATGAAGTCTCCAGAAAATGAACTGAAAGATATGGAAATATGTGACTTAAATGACAGAGAATTCAAGATTATGTTCTGAAAAAACTCAATGAGATGCAAGAAAACACAGAAAGGCAGTCTAATGAACTCAGAAACACAATCAAAGAACAAAATGAAGATTTTACCAAAGAGATTGAAATTTTTAAAAAAGAACCAAATAGAATTTCTGGAGATTAAGAACTTAGTAGAAGAAATGAAGAATGAAATAGCCAGCTTAGGTAGTGGAGTTGGCTAGATGGAGGAAAGAATCAGTGACATCGAGGATAGAAATCTGGAAATGACACAGATGGAAGAAGAAAGAGACTTGAGACTTAAAAGAAATGAAAGAACTCTACAAGAACTTTCTGATTCCATCAGAAAGAACAATATAAGAATAATGGACATATCAGAAGGAGAAGAAAGAGAGAAGGAAACAGAGAGTATATTCACACAATTGTCGATGAGAACTTCCCAAACTTGCGGAGAGAGCTGGATCCTTGAATCCAAGAAGCAAATAGAACACCTAATTACCTCAACCCCAACAGACATTCCCCAAGGTACATTGTATTGAAGCTGTCTAAAATCAACAACAAAGAAAGAATCCTCAAGGCAGCCAGGGAAAAGAAGATGGTAACCTACAAAGGAAAGCCCATTAGATTATCATCAGATTTTTCAGCAGAAACTCTACAAGCCAGGAGGGAGTGGAACCAAATATTCAAACTATTGAAAGAAATTATGAGCCAAGAGTATATACCCAGCAAAGATATGCTTTAGATATGAAAGAGAAATAAAGACCTTTCCAGACATTCAAAAGCTGAGGTAACTTTCTAATACACGACCTGCACTACAAGAAATACTAAAGGAGGCTGTTCATCCACCATCAACAGGTACAATCTGTGGCAATCAAAACATAAAAGGGGGAGAGTAAAGGCCTGAACCAGAATATGGGAATGGAGAAAGTAAGCGTGCTGAAGAAAATGGAATACTCTAAATATCAAACTTTCTTTTACATAAACTTAAGGGTAACCACTAAAAAAAAAATACAGAACTGAAATATATACTGTACTAAAAGAAGAAACAGAGGGAACAATCATAGAATACCACCACTCAGAAATAATAGACAACAACAAAAAGGCAAAGAAACAATGGAGACACAGTCTTATCAGAAAACTAAAGATAGAAAGATAGGAAATCCTCACATATCAATCAATAATCACCCTAAATGTAAACGGACTGAACTCACCAATAAAAAGAAACAGAATAGCAGATTGGATCAAAAAAAGAAACCCAACCATACGCTGTCTCCAAGAGACACATCTCAGCTACAAGGGCAAGCATAGACTCAAAGTTAAAGGTTGGAAATTGACACTCCAAGCAAATGGTATCTAGAGAAAATCAGCTCTAGCCATAATGATATCAGATAAAACTGACGTCAGGGAGAAAAAGGTAACAAGAGACAAAGATGGACATTTCATAATGGTAAACGGGACTATAATGCAGCAATACACTAAAAAGATTGTTTATCACGACCAAGTGGGATTTATCCCAGGGCACAAGGATGGTTCAACATATGCAAATCCATCAATGTGATACATCACATAAACAAAATAAAGGACAAAAATCATATGATTATATCAATTGATACAGGAAAAGCATTTGACAAGATACAACATCCTTTTATGATTAAAACACTTAATAAAATAGGTATAGAAGAAAATTTTTAACATAATAAAGGCCATATATGACAAACGCTTAGCTAAACTCATAATTAATGGTGAAAAATTGAAGTCCTTTACTCTACCTTCAGGAACACGACAGGGCTGTCCCCTATCACCTCTGCTTTTCAACATAGTGTTGGAAGTTCTCACCAGAGCAATCAGGCAAGAGAAAGAAATAAAAAGCATCCAAATTGGGAATGAAGAAGTTAAATTGTCACTCTTTGCAGATGACATGATGCTATATATAGAAAACCCTAAACACTCCACCAAAAAGCTATTAGAAACAACAAATACAGTAAAGTTGCTGGCTACAAAATCAACATACAAAAGTCCATTGCATTCCTATATACTAGCAATGAAATCTCAGAAAAAGAAAAAGAAAAAAATTATTTTGCAATTGCAGCAAAAAGAATAAAATACCTAGGATTAAACTTAACCAAGGATGTGAAAGACCTATATATGCTGAAAACTATAAGACATTTTTAAAAGAAATTGAAGAAGACACAAAGAGATGAAAAGACATTCCATGCTCATGGATTGGAAGAATCAACATAGTTAAAATAGCCATATTACCCAAAACAATACACAGATTTAATGTGATCCCCATCAAAATCCCAATTGCATTTTTTAAAGAAGTAGAACAAAAAATCATCAGATTTGTTTGGAACCACAAAAGACCCTGAATAACCAAAGCAATCTTAAGAAAAATAGAACAATAATGGAGGTATCACACTTCCTGACTTTAGCTTGTACTACAGAGCAACAATAATCAAAACAGCATGGTATTGGCAGAAAAACATAGACCAATGGAATAGAATTGAGAACCCAGAAATAAAACCACATAAATATGGACAGATAATTTTCAACAAAGAAGCAAAATCATACAATGGAGAAAAGACAGCCTCTTCAATAAACGGTGCTGGCAGAATTGGAAAGACACATGCAAAAGAATGAAACTGGACTGCTACCTGTCACCATGTACCAAAATTAATTCAAAATAGATCAAAGACTTAAGCATAAGACCTGACACAATAAACTGCATAGAAGAAAACATAGGTACTAAACTTATGGAACTTGGGTTCAAAGAGCATTTTATGAATTTGACTCCAAAGGCAATGGAAGTAAAAGCTAAATTAAATGAATGGGACCATATCAAACATAAAGCTTCTGCACAGCAAAAGAAACCATCGACAAAATAAAGAGGCAACCAACTGAATGGGAGAAGATTTTTGCAAACAGTGCCTCCAATAAGGGGCTAATATCCAAAATATACAAGGAACTCATGAAGCTCAACAACAAAACAAAACAAACAGCCCAATTGAAAAATGGGCAAAGGACCTGAAGAGACATTTCTCCAAAGAGAACATACAAATGGCAAATAGACATATGAAAAAATGCTCAACATCATTAATCATCAGAGAAATGCAAATAAAAACCACAATGAGATATCACCTCACCCCAGTTAGAATGGTTATCATCAACAGGACAAATGGTAATAAGTGTTGGAGACGCTGTGGAGAAACAGGAACCCTCATACACTGTTGGTGGGAATGCAGACTGGTGCAGCAGTTATGGAAGGCAGTGTGGGGGTTTCTCAAAAAATTACGAATAGAATTACCATATGACCCAGCAATCCCTCTCCTTGGTATCTACCCAAAAAATTTGAAAACATTTATACATAAAGACACGTGTGCTCCAATGTTCATTGCAGCTTTATTTATGAGGCCAAGACATGGAAACAACCAAAATGTCCTTTGACAGATGATTGGATAAAGAAGTGGTGGTATATGTACACAGTGGAATACTATTTGGCGGTAAGAAGAGATGAAATAGGACCATTTGTGATAACATGGATGGATCTTGAGATCCAATGCTAAGCGAAATAAGTCAGACAGAAAAAGCAGAGAACCATGTGATTTCACTGATATGTGATATATAAACCAAAAACAACAAAAGAACAAGATAAACAAATGAGAAACAAAAACTCATAGACACAGACAATAGTTTAGCGGTTACCAGAGGGTAAAGGGGTGGGGGTGGTAGATGAGGGTAAAGGGGATCAAATATATGGTGATTGAAGGAGAACTGACTCTGGGTGGTGAACACACAATGGAATTTATAGATGATGTAATACAGAATTGTATACCTGAAATCTATGTAACTTTACTAACAATTGTCACCCCAATATAAATTAATAAAAAAAAAGAAAAGGAAAGGAAAAAGCTGACTATAAGAATGAATACATTTAAAAGAGATATTTTCTTATTAATATAATTAATAAAACTTTAGAGTAGAAAAAAGATAGATTGATAACTGATTGTCAAAAACTTTGCCATCAACCAGCCGGGTGACCTTACATTTTCTGAGATGCAGATTCCTCATGTATAAAATAGTGAGGTTGATGTTTATGATCTCTAGAAGATCCTTCCATTTCTAAAATTTAAGTGATTTTTATAAGAGATATATAAGAACTTCCTGACAAATAGTGGTTGGTGGTGGGGAAGGGATGGGGTATGGGAAGGTTGAGAGGGGTGGTGGCGGTAATTTGTGGATACAGACATATAATGAAAAAGTAATTTACAAAGTAAACAAGGTCATTAGAATATATTATAGGTAGGGATGACAATGACTGTACTATATTCTATAAATGCCAGGGTATTATCTATTGCTAGAAATTGCATAAATTGCAATGAATTAAAATACTTGTGAGGATAAATAATTAATTATTTATTGACTTCTATCATGTGTGAAACACTAGCATAGAATGGTGACCAGATCAACTGCTTGCCTTTTAAATATAAAACAAGGCCAACTATTCTTATTTTGCAATGATAATTAATGTCTATCTATCATCTATCTATCTATCTATCTATCTATCTATCTATCTATCTATCTATCTATCTATCATCTATCTACTTATCTATCATCTTCTAGATAGTCTTTAGACTAATAATCTAGGAAGTCTGCAGCACCTCCCATCCAAAGATCTTACAGAAAAAAACAGAGGCTTCTCAAAGTCTGACTTAGCAGCAATCATATCAGAAGGCAGAAGAATGTCTTTGGAGGTTACCTGCCACTGATCAAATTCATTTGAAACATTTTTAACCTTTTAAGCTTTGATGTACCCAAATTAATTTTAGTTCAATCAATTTACCTGAAGACTGAAAAACATTAAACTAATTTCTTTTACTTACTGATTTTATATATATATATATTTGTCAATAGTTATTTTCTAAAACCATATGACAGTTAAGGGCTTTAGGCATTTACTGGTTTTCAAATATTCTTCCTAAATTAAAACTATTACTGTGCAAATAGCCTTGTTTGCTAATTCTGCAATGGAAAAGCCAATAAGTTGAGAAATGTGGTATTATCATTTCATTTGTACCTTATCCATAACAGACTCTCTCCCTTAAATCAGTAGCCTCAATTCTCCTTTTTTTTTTTCAACAAACAATTAAAACTAATTCCAAAAGAGCAGAGATAGGAAGAGAATTATAACAAAATATAAATAAGGTTAACTAAGTATAATTAAATAAAGTTACATTTCTAAAGAAGGAAGTATATTTTTAATTATCGATCATATATTGTCTTGCAAGAATATATTAATTTGTATATTCTTTCAGAATCTAAATCTGAAAATCTAAATGCTAACCACTGTGCTACATAATAGGTACACATTAGTGAATGGTAAATAAAATGACGCCTTTCTATAGCTTATATAGTAAGGGTAAGAACAAAAACAAACCTGTAAACTAACAGTTTCTTTTAAATTATACATGTGAGCATGTAAATCAACTAGCCTCTCTTTTCAGCTCTACCCGTTTAGATTTCTGTTTCTGTTCTAATCCTCTCCAGTTTCCTTCAGAGTCAGTGAAGTGCTTGCTCCCAGAGATCCAGAAACATTTCTGGATTTTCCCCATAGCTTAGTCATCTTCTGAATACAGAACCCTGGAGAAAAAAACCTGATGAGTGTCTCTCCCTCAACAAGGACTGGCGACTCTACAAAAAAGGTAAGTGAACTCTGTAGTACCTCTGACACCTCTTGTGAATTTGCTAACCGTGGTTAGCTAGTGCTTGATCAACAGTAAGCTGTTAGTGGCAGGGATTTAGTGGCTTTTATCTGCCAGTCCTGGACGGGCTAGGTGAAGTCTTTATGGGGGTAGTGGGATCAAATCAAGATGGTCATAATTAGTAATCAGCATTCTAGCCAAGAGTTGAGAGACTGGGAGTAAAGCTGAAAAGGCAAGATGAAGACAGCAACTGAGGTTAACAGCTGAAGTCGGAAGAAATGGACAGAGAAGCCAAATTTGAATGGGTTAGGAAGTCTCAGGAGCCTGTGTAAGAATTTGGTCTTTGTGTCAGGCTTCTTTCATTCAGATCACACAAGTGCATGACACTGAGCTAGTGAGCCAAATTGATCAAAAGCACTTACTGATTGGATAGACATCACTGAGTAATGGAAAAAACAGCTAATTAAAAACAAAGGAAAACAAAGCAACCACCACCACAAAGACCTAAGTTCAAGTCATGGCTCCAATATTATTGTTACAATAGGAAGGTTAATTAATGTCTCTGAAAATCGTTTTTTCATCAACAAATGGGGGTAACCTCCCTCAAAGAGAGCTTTATTTGAGGGTTAAATTAGATCTGTACAAAAGAAATCTGTACATGAAATTGCTCCCAAACTAAAATATACCATACGTTATTAAAATTGGCTATTAATGTGATGTAATTTCAAAGAAGAGTACTCAGGTAATAACTCTTTCATGAGACAGATTCTCTCTCCGTTTTGCTTTACATAACGCCTAGACACTTTTAGACTCTTGAGATTTCTATTAAAAATCCCTGTGATACTGGAGATCAATTTCAAACACTGAAAGGCTGAAAGAGCTTAGAAGAAGAGTATGCTGAGGACCCAATGTGGGATTAATAGTAAGACTCTCAGGTGCGAAAAAGATAAACTTGAAGTTCTGTATAGCCAGGTTTGTGCAGACTGTGCTCTCTGAAGACTGAAGCAACTGCTTTCCATGAGAGTAACCCGCGTGGAAAATCAGGAAGGCAGGGGGCTATAGCTGAGAGAACAGTAGATGACCACAGGAACAGAAGGGATAAAGGCCAGGAGCACTGGACATGGGGACAAATGACCAACTCAGTACTAATAATGACCTTGCCACTCACCTAATGTGACTCTTGCACAAATTTAGTGCTTTTTACTATATTTGTGAAGCGAGTAACTGGGACCAGGTGACCTCTAACGTGTCTTTCAGTTATAATAGTCTATGATTCTGCAAATTAACTGCCCCCCCCCCATTTGTACAACACTTTCCATAGCATGTTCATACGGTATCTATTATGTACTGATCCTGTGAGGCAGGCATTGCATATATTTTTATCTACATTTTATGGATAAGGAAACAGAGATTTGGAGGTTGTGGCTTCCATACTGTTTCACCGTTGGGTTTGAATCAAGGATCTGGACTCAGAAACATTTAGTTGATTTAAAAAATTATATCAGACTTGGGAGTGTTTCTCTTTAAGAGTTCTTGGCAATTACAAATTATTTTGAACTATCACGTGACATGGTGGCTGCTATGGAAACTGCATGAATACATGAAGCATGCAAAGCCTGTCACCACGTCAGATGTAGCTGCCCTTTGGCTATGCTAACTTACTCATCTGTCTTTTTGAAAAACATTTCTCTCTTTCTTCTTTTTTTCCAAACACATGCACATTATGCTTATAATCCAAGCAATCTCATTCTGAAGTGACTCATCCTTATGAAATGCATTCAGTGACTTGGAACAAAAGATTCTGGTAGAAACACAACCTGGAAAAATAACCTATTTAAAAAGATATACGTAGAATTTGTTTTGTATTTTTGTGGCTCAACTAAAATGTGAAAAGAAACAAAGGAAGAAAAATTAAATTCATGAGCTGGGATCATGTTTATTACAATTAAAAAGAAACAGCATGCATGAGTTTAAGTGTAATTTTTTTGCAATATAAATAATATATAAAGATATTTAGTAAGTTTGAATTCTGAACAAAGCTATAAATTTTTAAACTTTGCATACATTTGTGAAATATTAGCACTTATTGGCATCAATGAATCTTACAGGAGCAGCCATTGCTTTTAGATATATATGTATATACTATTAAATATAAATTATATCACATATATGTGTATAATATACGTAGTGTCTGTAAATAATTACTACCTCCTATACGCTGTATGTTTGTGTTCCCCAATATTCATGTGTTGAAACCTAATCTCCAGGGCAATGGTATTAGAAGGTGGGGACTTCGGAAGGTGATTAGGTCATGGGGGTGGAGGTCTTGTAAAAGGAATTACTGTCTTTTTAAGAAGAGGTTCCAGAGAGCTCCCTCACCCCTTCTGTTATGGGAGGGCACAGGAAAAAGACTGCCATCTATGAACCAGGAAGCAGGACCTCACCAGACGTGGAATCTACCTGCACCTTAATCTTGGACTGCCCAGCCTCTGGAACGCCAGAAATAAAATTTGGTTATTTATAAACCACTCAGTCTCTGCTGTTCTTTTGTAGTAGCTGGAATAGACCAAGATGTCACTTTGATATTTGGTGTTTGAATACTTGGACTCTCTGTCCTAAATGGGACTCAACTCTCTTGAAATTGCCCTTGTTCTACCCTAAAAAATAATGGAAATGTAGATCCACAAATTGTATGTACCAAAATTGTTTACTTTCTTCTACATTCACTGTTTTTTGGCAAATACATTTAACCTCATTTTTTTGCCATCTTACTTGCCACTTTGTGATGCCAACTGTATCTTGAAGTAGTAACAGTTGATACTATACTTTTCATGCTGCCAATTTATAGGCTATTACGGCACACTGGTATTCTTTTTTTTTTTTTAAATTTATTGGGGTGACAATTGTTAGTAAAATTACATAGATTTCAGGTGTACAATTCTGTATTACATCATCTATAAATCACATTGTGTGTTCACCACCCAGAGTCAGTTCTCCTTCCATCACCATATATTTGATCCCCCTTACCCTCATCTCCCACCCCCCACCCCCCTTACCCTCTGGTAACCACTAACATTGTCTGTCCATGAGTTTTTGTTTCTCATTTGTTTGTCTTGTTCTTTTGTTGTTTTTGGTTTATATACCACATATCAGTGAAATCATATGGTCCTCTGTTTTTTCTGTCTGACTTATTTCTCTCAGCATTGGATCTCAAGATCCATCCATGTTGTCACAAATGTTCCTATATCATCTTTTCTTACCGTCGAATAGTATTCCATGGTATATATATACCACAACTTCTTTATCCATTCATCTATCAAAGGACATCTTGGTTGTTTCCATGTCTTGGCCACCGTAAATAAAGCTGCAATGAACATTGGAGCACACAAGTCTTTATGTATAAATGTTTTCAGATTTTTTGGGTAGATACCCAGGAGAGGGATTGCTGGGTCATATGGTAATTCTATTCGTAATTTTTTGAGGAACCTCCACACTGCCTTCCATAACGGCTGCACCAGTCTGCATTCCCACCAACAGTGTATGAGGGTTCCTTTTTCTCCACAGCCTCTCCAACACTTGTTACTATTTGTCTTGTTGATGATAGCCATTCTGACTGGGGTGAGGTGATATCTCATTGTGGTTTTTATTTGCATTTCTCTGATGATTAGTGATGTTGAGCATTTTTCATATGTCTATTTGCCATTTGTATGTCCTCTTTGGAGAAATGTCTCTTAAGGTCCTCTGCCCATTTTTCAATTGGGTTGTTTGTTCTTATGTTGTTGAGTTGCATGAGTTCCTTGTATATTTTGGATATTAGCCCTTATCGGAGGCACTGTTTGCAAAAATCTTCTCCCATTCAGTTGGTTGCCTCTTTATTTTGTCGATGGTTTCTTTTGCTGTGCAGAAGCTTTTAAGTTTCATATAGTCCCATTCATTTATTTTAGCTTTTACTTCCATTGCCTTGGAGCCAAATTCATAAAATGCTCTTTGAACCCAAGGTCCATAAGTTTAGTACCTATGTTTTCTTCTATGCAGTTTATTGTGTCAGGTCTTATGCTTAAGTCTTTGATCCATTTTGAATTAATTTTGGTACATGGTGACAGATAGCAGTCCAGTTTCATTCTTTTGCACGTGGCTATCCAATTCTCCCAGCACCATTTATTGAAGAGGCTGTCTTTTCTCCACTGTATGTTTTTTGCTTCTTTGTTGAAAATTATCTGTCCATATTTATGTGGTTTTATTTCTGGGTTCTCAATTCTATTCCTTTGGTCTATGTGTCTGTTTTTCTGCCAATACCATGCTGTTTTGATTATTGTAGCCCTGTAGTACAAGCTAAAGTCAGGGAGTGTGATACTTCCAGTGTTGTTCTTTTTTCTTAAGATTGCTTTGGTTATTCGGGGTCTTTTGTGGTTCCAAACAAATCTGATGATTTTTGTTCTATATCTCTAAAAAATGCCATTGGGATTTTGATGGGGATTGCATTAAATCTGTATATCGCTTTGGGTAATATGGCCATTTTAACTATGTTGATTCTTCCAATCCATGAGCATGGAATGTCTTTCTATTTCTTTGTGTCTTCTTCAATTTCTTTCAAAAATGTCTTATAGTTTTAAGCATATAGGTCCTTCACATCATTGGTTAAGTTTATTCCTAGGTATTTTATTCTTTTTGGTGCAATTGCAAAAGGAATTGCTTTTTGCATTTCTTTTTCTGAGATTTCATTGTTAGTATATAGGAATGCAATGGACTTTTGTATGTTGATTTTGTAGCCAGTAACTTTACTGCATTCGTTGATTGACTCTAATAGCTTTTTGGTAGAGTCTTTAGGGTTTTCTATATATAGCATCATGTCATCTGCAAAGAGTAATAATTTAACTTCTTAATTCCCAATTTGGATGCCTTTTATTTCTTTCTCTTGCATGATTGCTCTGGCAAGGACTTCCAACACTATGTTGAAAAGCAGAGGTGATAGGGGACAGCCCTGTCGTGTTCCTGAAGGTCGAGCAAAGGGCTTCAGTTTTTCACCATTAATAATGAGATTAGCTGAGGGCTTGTCATATATGGCCTTTATTATGTTAAGGTATTTTCCTTCTATACCTAGTTTATTAAGTGTTTTAATTATAAATGGATGCTGTATCTTGTCAAATGATTTTTCTGCATCAATTGATATAATCATATGATTTTTGTCCTTTATTTTGTTTATGTGATGTATCACATTGATGGATTTGCGTATGTTGAACCATCCTTGTGCCCCAGGGATGAACCCACTTGGTCGGGATAAGTAATCTTTTTAATGCATTGTTGTATTCGATTTGCTAGAATTTTGTTTAGGATTTTTGCATCTGTATTCATCAGAGATATTGGTCTTTAGTTTTCTTTTTTTGTGCTGTCCTTACCAGGTTTTGGTATCAGGGTAATGTTGGCCTCATAAAATGAGTTAGGGAGTACTGTCTCTTCTTCAATTTTTTGGAAGTTTGAGCAGGATTGGTATTAGATCCTCAATCTTCTTTGAAGTTTTGGTAGAATTCACTAGTGAAGCCATCTGGTCCCGGACTTTTGCTTTTGGGAAGGTTTTGGATGACTGATTCAATTTCGTTACTGGTGATCGGTCTCTTTAGATTTTCAGCTCTTCATGGTTCAGCCTTGGAAGGCTATATGTTTCTAAGAACTCGTCCATTTCTTCTAGGTTATTGAATTTGGTGGCATATAGTCCTTCATAGTATTCTTGGATGATCCTTTGTATTTCTGTGGTGTCCACGATAACTTCCCCCTTTTCATTTCTGATTTTGTTAATTAGTGTCTTCTCTCTTTTTATCTTAGTGAGTCTAGCCAAGGGTTTGTCAATTTTGTTAATCTTTTCAAAGAACCAGCTCTTTGTCACATTAATTTTTTCTATTGTCTTTTTGTTCTCTATTTCATTTAGTTCTGCTCTGATTTTTGTTATTTCCTTTCTTCTGCTGACCTTGGGTTTCTCTTGTTCTTCTTTTTCTAGTTCTTTAAGGTGTAACATGAGGTTATTTATTTGGGAGTTTTCTTGTTTCTTGAGATAGGCCTGTAATGATATAAATTTCCCTCTTAAAACTGCTTTCATTGCATCCCAAAAATTTTGGTAGGATGTATTTTCATTGTCATTTGTTTCTATGTATCTTTTGATCTCTCCTCTAATTTCTTCTTTGACCCAGTCATTCTTTAAAAGTATGTTGTTTAATCTCCATGTATTTGTGTTTTTTCCTGCTTTCTTTTTGCAGTTGATATCCAATTTCAAAGCCTTGTGATCAGAGAATATGCTTGGTATGATTTCAATCTTCTTAAATTTGTTGAGGCTGATTTTATGTCCCAATATATGGTCTATCCTTGAGAATGTTCCATGTACACTAGAAAAGAATGTATAGTCTGATGTTTTAGGATGAAGTGCTCTATATATGTCAATTATGTCCATTTCATCTAATGTGTCATTTAGGGCTGCTATTTCGTTATTTATTTTCTGTTTGGATGATCTATCCATAGCTGTCAATGATGTATTTAAGTCCCCTAGTATAATTGTATTTTGGTCAATTTCTCCCTTTAGTTCTGTTAGTAGTTGCTTGGTATATTTTGGTGCTCCCTGATTAGAGGCATAAATATTGATGACTGTTATGTCTTCTTGTAGCATAGTCCCCTTTACCATTATGAAATGTCCATCTTTGTCTCTTGTTATCTTTTTCACCCTGAAGTCTGTTTCATCTGATATCATTATGGCTACACCTGATTTTCTCTGGGTACCATTTGCTTGGAGTGTCAATTTCCACCCTTTCACTTTGAGTCTATGCTTGTCCTTGTAGCTGAGATGTGTCTCTTGGAGACAGCATATGGTTGGGTTTAGTTTTTTGATCCAATCTGCTACTCTGTGCCTTTTTATTGGTGAGTTCAGTCCATTTACATTTAGGGTGATTATTGATATGTGAGGATTTCCTGTCATTCTATCTTTAGTTTTCTGGTAAGGCTGTGTCTCCATTGTTTCTTTGCCTTTTTGTTGTTGTCTATTATTTCTGTGTGGTTGTATTCTATGATGTTTCCCTCTGCTTCTTCTTTTATTACAGTATATATTTCAGTTCTGGATTTTTTTTTTTTTTAGTGGTTACCCTTAAGTTTATGTAAAAGAAAGTTTGATATTTAGAGTATTCCATTTTCTTCAGCACGCTTACTTTCTCCATTCCCATATTCCGGTTCAGGCCTTTACTCTCCCCCTTTTCATGTTTCAGTTGCCACAAATTGTCCCTGTTGATGGTGGTCAAATAGCCTCCTTTAGTATTTCTTGTAGTGCAGGTCATATAGTAGAAAATTCCCTCAGCTTCTGTATGTCTGGAAAGGTCTTTATTCCTTCTTCATATCTAACGGCTATCTTTGCTGGATATATTATTCTTGGCTCATAATTTCCTCTTTCAATAATTTGAATATTTGGTTCCACTCCCTCCTGGCTTGTAGAGTTTCTGCTGAAAAATCTGATGGTAATCTAATGGGCTTTCCTTTGTAGGTTACCGTCTTCTTTTCCCTGGCTGCCTTGAGGATTCTTTCTTTGTTGTTGATTTTAGACAGCTTCAATACAATGTGCCTTGGAGAAGGCCTGTTGGGATTGAGGTAATTAGGTGTTCTATTTGCTTCTTGGATTCGAGGATCCAGTTCTGTCCACAAGTTTGGGAAGTTCTCATCGATGATTTGTTTGAATATATTCTCTGTTCCCTTCTCTCTTTCTTCTCCTTCTGGTATGCCCATTATTCTTATATTGCTCTTTCTGATGGAGTCAGAAAGTTCTTGTAGAGTTCTTTCATTTCTTTTAAGTCTCAAGTCTCTTTCTTCTTCCATCTGTGTCATTTCCAGGTTTCTATCTTCGATGTCACTGATTCTTTCCTCCATCTGGTCAACTCTACTACCTAAGCTGGTTATTTCATTCTTAATTTCTTCTATTGAGTTCTTAATCTCCAGAAATTCTATTTGGTTCTTTTTTAAAATTTCAATCTCTTTCATAAAATGCTCATGTTGTTCTTTGATTGCGTTTCTGAGTTCATTAAACTGCCTTTCTGTGTTTTCTTGCATCTCGTTGCATTTTTCCAGAACTGCAATCTTGAATTCTCTGTCATTTAAGTCACATATTTCCATATCTTTAAGTTCATTTTCTGGAGACTTTTCACTTTCTTTCTGAGCTGTCTTGTTGCCTTGTTTATTCATGGCAATTACAGATTTATTATTTCTCTTACCTAGAAATCTATAGGAGTGGCTTCTGCAACAGGTTGATAGGAAGAGGTCTTTCTTTTGTTTTCCAGTACTTTTTGGTAGAATGTTTAATTTTCTCTCTGACTGCAGCTTTTTTTTTCCTCTCTCACATGGTAGTGCTATGTTTTCTCTGCACTATTCCAGCTTCTCACTCAATGGGGGGATTCCCTGGGAAATGGGCTTCTCCTCTGTTAATATTCACCTGGGTCACAGGGCGCACTGTCCATATGGGTATGAGGAGAGCTTTTGAAGTTCCAAAGCTCTTCCTGCACCAGATTCAGAGCCCGTATGTTTCAGCAGTTCTGTTTACTCCAGCAGGGATCCACCCAGTTAGGTGGGGTCAGGGGCGGGGTGAGTTGTGAGAGGTGGCCCAGAGCAATGGTGGCGACCACCACCACAGCCGGTTCTGCTCCCACAGGTCCCTCCCCTTTGCCGGAATAGGTGGGCTGTGAATCTGTGTCTGCGGTCCACAGTTCTCAGGACAGCAAATATTCTGTTCTTTTGCTCTGACACGGCTACTGTTCTGCTTCTAGCACCGGGCAGGTGGGGGCGGGGCGAGCTCTGGGAGGGTAGGGAGGGGGAGGCTAGTCTCAGTGCCTAAGGCTCCATTCTCTGCTCGACAGTGAGGGCTTAAACCACCGTTTTCAGCCTTCTTCCCTCAGTCTTTTCTCCAAGGTCTCTGCCGTGAGCGTTGGGTTCAGCCATGTTATATGCTGCCCCCTCAGCCCTGTGGGCCATAAGCGGAGCCCTAGCAGTCCGAGTTCTTCCCTCTCCCGCAGCTGCGGTAGCTCCGGGAAGCAGCGAGCTCGGAGCACTGAGCTGGGTCTGCGTCCTGCGCCCCCGCGGCTCCATCTCCGCACTTCTCCCTTCCCGCCTACCTTGCTTGCGTGATTCACCCACCTTTAGGTGAATTCAGTAGTGGGCCTCTTCGTCTTTCCTGTCTGCTGTGCAGGGAGTCCTTTGTGGAGTTATTGTTGTTCGATTTGTTGTAAATTCCAGGAGAGCTTTACAGAGGCTCACCTCATGCCACCATTTTGATCCACACTGGTATTCTTTTATTTATGTTTCTCTGATTCATAATGAGTTGGATTTTTATATGCCTGTTAGTTAACTATATGACTTCTGTAAAATATTTATTCATAAACTTGGTCATTTTGCTTACAGATTTACATTAATTATATATAAAAAGAAATACACTTTTAAGAGTATAGAAAATATTAATGTTTGATATATTAAAGATTCAAATTTTTATGTAGTAGGCAAATACATAATCATTCTTTTCATATCTTACATATTTATATGTATTTTATAGTTTCAGCTGTTACTTTTAAACTTTCTATCAAGTCTCAATACTGTATATTTTGGGTATGATGCCAACAAAGATTTGATCTTTTCTTCAAAATAATTAATTTTCCCAACACAATGTTAAGTATAATAGATCCTTTTCCTGTAGAATGGTGATATTTTAAATTCTATATGTTAGCATTGGATCTCAGGCTACCCTGTTATCTGTCCTTCAGTTCTTAAGTCACCACCACATTTTGTTAACTATTACAACTTTAAAAACATTTTAATAACTCATAGCATATTTCACTCCTTAACATAATTCACAATTCTCATTTGTTTGCTTTTTCCAAATAAACCTATTAAATTTCTCATCCCCAATCAAAATTTCCAATGCTTCTTTTCCATTTCATTTCGTTTATTTGTTCTGCCTTATTTTTAATGTTTATCTCAAACTTGAAAGAAGTCATTATTTTACCAGAAATATTGCATATTGAAATCAGAGTTCATAGAACTTTGTTTGCATAGGGCACCTTGGATGAATATTAGTTAGTATTGGGCAGGTAAAGTTATACTCAATACATGTACCTTGGAAAACGAACACTGAATATAGGAATTTTTAAAGGAGGGTTGGGGACAGTAAAGAATTAATATCTTATATAGAGAGGACATGAGATGGTTAACTAGTAAGTTAATTTATATTACTCAACTAGAGTATTCTTAACCTTAAGACAAACAATTTCTTTACTTTGGGAAATTTACTTGCAATCTGGTAAAGTAATATAGGAACATTTCTCAAAAAGCATACTGACCCCAGAAGATTCCCTCCTGAATCACTTTCTACTCTCAATCACACTCACATTGCAGAGATTTGCACTGGACAAAGTTACAAGAAAGACTTACATATATTTCCAGCAATTACTGCAGTGCATGTTCTTATTCATAAATTTAGACAGAGTTATAGGAATGACAAACAAAATGGAATTATGGCTTGGGGGCTTTAATGGAGGAAAGAAGTCGATGCTTTAAAGAAGATCAGACACACGAGTCAATGAACTATCACAGATAACCTAAGATTTAAAACCAGATTCTCCTATATACTTGTGGTTTGATGATGGGCAATTGCTTAACCAATCTGACTTTAGTTTTCTCTTTTGTGAAATAGATCATAACAATATTTTGTAAGGAATGCAAAAAAGATGAAAGGAAATGACAGAATGGCTTACAACCTGGCAGCAATACTTGAAACACAGTAATAAATGTTAATAATTATTATGTTTTGCAATTAGTGAGCCATTTTTAAGAGCATGAAACACTCCATAATACTGGGAAGTATGCAAACTACTGCCATGGGATAGAAAAACATACATTTCATAGATAAGAAAAGGGGAGATCTAAACAGAACCAGGACAGAGACAAACCTAGCTGATCCTTTCGGAGCACTTTATTAAAATATTCATAGATGTATCCAGGTTAAAACATTAGTCCTATATAAGATGGTACCTCTTATAAGTGGTGGTTGGCTATATGGAACTTTGATTGAATTAAATTGTTTGAAACAAGTAAAAATGTCATTTACTGGATTTGTTTGAAACAAAAGCCCTGAAAATAATAGCAACAAAAAAGAGTATATATGAAAGATTATCAATTGTGTAGAAGGGAGAAACTGGCAATTGTGGGTAAGTGATAATTTTGGACATCCAACCAAGAATATTGAGACTTAAAGAAAAATTCTGAAAACAAAGTAACTCATTTGCCAACCAAAATATCTTTAGTCAATCTGAAGAAATGTGTTTTCTGTACTGGAAAAGTCTAAGAGTTATATTATTAAAAATTTGTCCCCAAAATGTGTCATAAATCCCATAAAATTTGCAGTGGAACAGTATGTATTATGGGCTGTAAAAGAAACAGGGAGGTTCCAAGTTAATAACCAATCAGATGATTAGGGGAGAAAAATGGAAAAATTGAAACATATTTTAAAACAGATGAAAGCAGCTCATGTTGATGGTCTGATTAAAGCTCAGTAAAAACAACAACAACAACAAAAAAAAAAACAAACAAACAAACAAAAAACAACCAAAAACCAAAACACACTGCTGTGATCATTTATCTCTAACTATTAGCAATACAGCAAGTAAATGAAATATTTCTGAGCAGATTAACAGCAAAGAATCCACTCAGAAGGTCTAAATTGTTCTATAGCATTTTCAGATAAGTTATCAACACTCAGAAGGGAAATTTTTAATGCTACTAAGAAAACTGCAGAATTATCAGAGTAAGACAACATGCTGAGATGAGAGACTGAAAATATTATTGAGTCTATGTTCCTCCGTGCTGAATAAATTCAAGTGAAGGTAGCTATAACACAATTGAAAAATGTATGGACTTGGGAAACTTCATTTTCTATAGAACGACAATTATATTCTGAGATATGAATTATAATTAAAAAGCACTTCTAACAATTTAAGACAATTTTATGTTGAAACTAAGGTAGTGACATTCCTTGAAATGTAAACAGTAAATTATCCGGCAAGACAACTCATTAAGTGATCTTTTAAGAATCTGTGGACTCCTTTGATGCCAAGGGAATTAACGGGGGTTGGCTTTGTGGTGCTGCCATTCAAATACTTTTTATAGCAGAACAAGATACTGAGAAGCAGAATGTAAAGATTTAAAAAAAAAAATGAGAAAAAGGAGATGTACTGCATTCATTCATTCATTCATTTCATCACTCACTTAGTGAATATTTATTTAGTGCCTGCTATATGCTGCCAGTCAGTGGTTTAGGTGCTGGCAAGACACTAATAAATGAAGCTGTCAACATCCCCTCAAATTTTGACATTATAATGGTAGCAACAAAGATGTGACAGCTTATAAATTAATTTATATTAAATAGCAATTAATGTTATGAAAAACGAATAGTGCTATCATCCAAAAGCTGATGATAATTCAGGATGTGCAGAGTACTCCAGAAACAGTTGGCCCAATGTAAATAATCCAAATGAATGTTGCTCAGTAGAAAAATAAAGTTAGTGTCTATGATAATTCAGTAGTGCTTCCTGAGCATGTTCTGCAATGCTCCACCCGGGCAGGGCTGACTCATCCATCTCCAAGCTGGTGGAGAAATCAGCTTCGATTTTTCACAGTGCGTTTCACACAAGGTTACACACCCTCCCAGGAGGCATAATGAATGGCTGATGTGTTTTGGCTTTTCTCGGTTTCAGTCACCCATAGCCAACTGAGGTCTGAAAACATTAAATACAAAATTTCAAAATAAACAATTTGTAAAGTTTTAAATTGCGTGTCCTTTTGAGTAGCGTGGTGGGATCTTGTGCCAATCATCTCAGTTTGTCCTTCCTGGGATGTGAATCATCCCTTTGTCTAGTGAATTCACATTACATATGCTCCTGCCCATTAGTCACTTAGGAGCTGTCTTGGGTCAACTGTCGGATCAACTGTTGTGTTATTGCAATGCTATGTTCAAGTAACCTTTATTTTACTTAATAATGACCCAAGCTCAAGAGTACTGAAGACAGCAATTCGGAGATGCCAAAGAGAAGCTGTAAAATACTTCTTTTAAGTGAAAAGATATGTACCTATAGGACAACACACAGTATAGGGTTTGGTATCATCCGTGGTTTCAAATATCCACTGGCAGTCTTGGAACATATACACCATGGATAAGAGGGGTGAACTACTATATACAGGTCTAGCCTTCTGCATCAATTTGAGATAATTCGAAAGGTCATCATCGCTCCAGAGCTCCAAGTGGGGTCAGCTGAGACCTCAGTTGCACCTGTGACAAAGGTCAGCTTCCTCCTCTGCCCAGTTTTGTCTTCACCCTTACTTCCTTACAAGTGTCTCTCCCGAAGGCATTTCCCAATAAATCTTCTGCCTGAAACTCTCTTTCTCAAAATATGTTCCAGGAGATCCAGGCTAAGACACAGATAAATTGAAGGGAGCCAAGGGCTTCCATATTTAGCTTCGTGAAAGTTCAGTAAAGTTTTTTATATGAAGTACAAGGTTTGGGGGGATATTTAGATATTGAATGTATATGAAACTTGAAAATAATATCCATTTAAAAATTTATAAGAAACTTGAACTTACATTGTTAAAAAATACTTAAAAAATTAGGATTTATGCTCGAAAGGGCTCCACACAGCTTCTTGTCAAGACCTTTTAATGATGGTCTTTTCCGATTCTTAGTAGTCACCATCAAGAAAAATCTGTTCATACAGATATACGAAAATTTACTTAAACACATTTAAAAGTATTTCAGAATTTGGAACTATAGAAATTATATTTGAAGGATCTGAGAGGTATTCTTTCTTTCGTTAATAATCTAATGATAAAAATTCTTGCAGTAAATGTATTAGGTTTCAAATTCATTCAAATTTTAAAATCAAGATTTTTCAAAATAATAGTGAATCTCTTATGTGCAGAATACACATACGTTGTTGGGGCTGTGACCTGGCCACTAGCTTTCAGATGTCTCTAAAAATGCACCTGGATTGCAGAATGAACAGAGACCTCAGATGTACGAGTATGTGAAGACAGTCTTAGATCCTACCCCTGACGTTGGTCTGTATATGCTCGTTGGGCACCTGGGCAATGTGCAGTAGCTCCCTGGGTCCCATACCCACAGGGGCTGCTACAGCTGATGCCCCCTCTAGGCGGTTGAAGATTTCCTTCCTTATAGAGCAGTCAGTGCGGGATGTTTCACTTGGTCATTCCTTGCAGGGACCTCAGACACACGATCCGGCTTACTCTGCCTGGGCCATTTTCTGAAGAACTCAGGAAGAATGGCCTGGATCTCTGGAGACCATTCCAGGCCCTACCTGACGACCTTAAGGACTAAAGTGATCTCTATTTCATGGCACACCTACCACCCTTTATGTGGCAGTTCCTTGGTGTGCTGCATAAAAATTGGGTAGCTCAGGGATACACTCCTAGGAGTATACTCTCAAATGACCCAGAGAAGATCTCAGAGGAATATGCAGATCTTAAGCAGTGTAATTGGGATAAAGGAACTGAAATTTATAGTCCTGGCAAGCTGTGACATTTACAAAGCCAACTGGAATGAATTTTGCAAGCTGGAAAACAGATGGACCTGTGGTAACTTAACTGAGCAGAACTGAGAAGGAAGAATCCTAAGGCAGAAGTGATCCAAGAGATCTGAGAATCCCACTGACTTAAAGCAGAGTATCATCAAAAGAATTAGGAATAGGCAACACCATGTGTCTCTGGCGCTAGGAGTGAAGGGAGAGAAACGAAAATGAAGAAAATTGGGGAAAGTGTTTCCAAAGCAGTTGGATTTTTTGTTTCTCTTTCCCACTAATCCACTGGATAGAAGACAAGGAATTTATTTCTTGAAAAAGGTGAGACTGAATGCCTTTGGAATGGGGATCAACTGGCACAGTGATAATGTTGGTATCACACAGAAAGTAGGGGACAGTGACCAGGTGTGAGTTTTAGTGACCAGGCTAAAACTCACAGGATTTTTTTCTCCACGTCACTCACAGAACTCTACCTACCAGGCAGAAGATTGGAAGAGAGCATTCTGGGGAATCCAACCAGATCAAAAGGAAAGGACTGAAGATACTGACACTGGGGTTCATCTACCCAGTCATTTTGTAAAGTTCAAAAACAAAAACAAACAAAAAAATACCCCACATACATGCTCACTATCTCCACTCAAGCTTTTATATCAGCTCCTACCTTCACCTCTTTCATCTCTAGCCTGATCAAATTTTTTTCCTATTCCAAGCAGTTTCTATCATTGTGGTGCCCTGTTAGGAAGAAAACTCTAAAACTTTGATGGTCAGTTCTGAGAGTTCAGGAAGCTAGACTGCTCCAGCCCCTTGTTCAGTTTCTTCTGCTGTTGGTCACTTGTACTCTCCCAGAAATTAGAGAGGGCATAACCCCTCCTAATTTAAGCTTTTGCTTTCAAATTTGCCTCCTAAGCTTTCCAGTAAATAGTTGTTGGCTAGTTTGAGATGTTTTCAGGTAAGTCAGAGTTCTTTGTTTGGATTCCTAGCCTTAAGAGACTTTTAAAAGTCTAGTCTGAGATTCCTTATGAAAAGCTACAGGAAAAAAAAAAAAAAAAAGAAGCCTAGGTGGTTAGTCACCTTCCCTGCTGCCCTGATATAAATAATTGGGATAAATCTAATAATATTAGATTTACTTTGTAAATGAGAATAAAAATGGTGGTGAGTATAGAAAGAAATTTTGTTTCAATGGAAAATTATACCACACCCTTGTGAGTTCTCAGTTCTTCTAGTTTTCTCTGATAGATGTCTGCAGCTCTCTAAACTAACATTTCTAATTCTTCTCTCACCATCATGACTTGACATCACTAAGAATGAACATTGTCCTTTTCCTGACCTTTTCTTGAAGCCCTGGAGCCTTAAGCTGGAGGATTTGATAAAAACTGCAAAGAAATCACCACACAGATTATATATGTGTAATCTTTGTGCCTACTGCTATGTGGGCACCTCAGAAAGTTCACCAGAATATCCAATGCTGTCATCAGAGACAATCCAACTGTAAACCAGGAAATCCATTAGATTGTCACTGCCATCCTCGAGCCCAGCCTCTAGAAACTTTCCCGACTGGCTGCATTCTAGACTCAGAAACTGGGTTTCCAACTATTAATCTTTGCTTTTCTTTGATTTTTTTTTTAAATGCCTTCATTAACAGTCTGACTACTAGTATCATCCAGAAATTACCCTCTACTACCAAGCTCCAACAGATACTTCTGGTGGTCCTTAATGTGCAAAAAATGACCAAATGGACTTTATTTGAACAAGGGGAAAGACCAACAAAGAATCTCTTTCTAACCAACCTTTAGTCAGGTTCTCCTGAGCTGGACTAGGCCCTGTCGTGGGGCATGTCCTCTGACAGCCCAATTTTAGCAAGAATCTTGTTAAGTCATTTTTTTAGCCAGAATTCCCCATTCTTGACCACCATTTATATCTGACCAAATTACTCATCCTCAATCATCCCTCAGGTATTGTCTGATCACCTTGGTCTACCTTCAGCAAGAATCCTGTTAGATAGGTTTAGCCAGAATCTCCCTACCCTTCTTGCTTCCTCTAGTAATTTTCTATCCACTGACTACCCTCTCACCCCCACACAAACACTTTGGCTATAAATTCCCGCTTTTCCTTGTATTTAGAACTGAACTCAGTTCTTACTGAGGCCTTTTTTCTTCTATTGCAATTGTTCCTAAGAAAAATCTATTTTTACTGCTTTAGCTAGTGTTGGCTCTGGTTTTTCTTTGACAAAGGGAACCATCTGTATAGAAAGGTTAAGGAGAGATTCCACAGAATTCTTTAAAATAAGTCCTTTTACTGCTGAAAAGTTAAGTGAGAAAGAGTGTGGGAAACCTCTAGCTCCTGTTTCAGAAATTGTCAGAAAAAAGGGAAATGTAATTACTATTACATATTCTACAGTCTTGTATTTGGTTGTAACTTTGGTTACTGATTGATTTTAGCTGAAAGTGAAATGTATCACATAACTTTCTGTTTCTAAAATTGTGTTTTAAAATTAATTCAACTATTCTTTCTGTGAAGGAAAAACAGGATGTAAAGTAATTAAGATTTCTTTTTTTTCCCCTTTTTTTTGAGGCAGCCAAGAATTGTCTTTAAGCCCATAAAATATGGTGAGATGGTAATGATATTGAGGGAGATCTAGGTGATAGAGTCCTGAGATGAATTTAACTACAACACAGAAGTTAGTTTATGGATGGGTGGCAGAGACATGTAATCACAAAGAAATTAAATGGTGGTTTGCCAGTATTCAAAGTCCATGTAGAGAATGACAATGATCTAATTAAGAAAGTATGTAGAGAATGTTGGATTCTTGTGAAAGTTTTTAATGTCTGATACATGGATTGATGCCAGTGGAATTTGATGGAGCAGAAATCCAGACTAGGATTCAAGGAAATGATGTTTTAGGAAGATGAAAGTGCAAACGTAAAAACCCCAGATAATTAGGCACTCTCGTTTACAATGGAGACTTTAGAATAATTCCTAAATGTTCTGAAACAAGACATCTACCCTTCAGAAAGAGAAACAGCCATACCATTTTTACATTGGCTATTCTGGATTATTAGCGGTATCCATTTAACAATGAAGCTCTCCTCAGATTATTCTTTTATCAACTCATAAAAATGAAAGCAGAGAAGACTCAGATTCTATTTCCCAGTTTGTGCAACTCTCTTCCCTGAAGCTTGATAGTGAGAAGTGCCGTGACCTTGCTTTCCTCCCATAATTAAAACGTAGCACTAATTAAGTTCAAAGAAAAGCATTCTTTAAGACCATTGCTTTAGGAATTTCAGGTTACTTAACACGTGTCGTGTGTCATGGGAGATCTTTCTTCTTAATATGTTTTACTTGGACAAATCTTTTCTTAAAAAACAAAATCATCTGGTGAGGCCGCTGCAGATTATTATCAGCATTCCTAATTCATAAACTCTATGTCTTTTAACTACCTCTGTCTCCATCTGTAGCAGCTAGAAACTTTTACAGATTGAAAATACAGCAAAAAGAGGAAACGTTTATGTCTCTTATGTTAATGTTGCTTATATTGTAGAAATAATATATATCCTTTAGAAAACACAGAAAATAAATCAAAGAAGACAAATCATTTATACTCAAAACACTAAGGAAAATAACTACTACCATTTTGGTATAAAATCTTCATGTTTCCTATGCACCTGTAACTACAAAATATATACATACTTTAATTGGAAATTGGAACAAAATCTTCTTTCCCATAACTCAGTCGTCTATCATCAACACTCTCCCATTCCTAGTTCACATAATTAAGTCTTCATTCTCAACGACACATAGAATTTCAATATGTTGATTTATCAGTTTTTGCTTGAGTACCTATTAATGGGCATTAAGATTGTTCTTAATTTTCCACTAATAAAATAATTTTACAATGACTATTGTCCTGAATATATCTTTACCAATATTTTCTTATTATACCAATTATTTCCTTGTTATATAGCATTAGAAGTAGAATTTCTTGATCAAATGATATGAAGATGTTTAACCTTTTTTTGTTTATGCAGCTAAATTTCCTGTTAGAAACTTTGTACCAACTTAAATTACAAAGAATGTTGGGGGAAAAAAGATATCTCACAAAACTAGGCCAAGGAAAAAGGTCTAAAAATATTCTTTCTGGAAACACTATGTAATTTGGCATGTAGTATGCTTTGAACCAATTCTCTTTTACTCAAACACACAACAGTTTTGTTATTTCAGAGAACCTGTTCTCTACTCTTCTGCAATTGGCATAATAAGCACTATGTGCAAATACATTTTATATTTAAGAATTAAAGGGGAAAATCACAAAAATATTTTTCTAAAAACTGTTCCTTAGAAGAAAAATTAAATTATAAAAGACAAATAACTCAGAAACTTATGAAAACAAGAGTACTTCACATAAAAAAAAATATATATATAAAATGTAGTCAAAGTCATAGTTGATTTTAAAATATATGAAACATTCAATTTAAGGAGTTAGAAAAAGATAATAAAAGAAAATTATAATGGAATAGAGAAAATGAACATTTTGCTCATAATTTTAAACTAGTAGATTGTAAGAATTCATTTGTTCAATGACCATATAAATGAGAGATTGTGAATGAGAATGTGTAAGTGAGGATTTAATAAAGATAATGGATGAAATTTATGAGGCCTAATAATGAACTAAAAAACAAAATCTAATGCATTTTTTACATTAGTATATTAAAAGGTGTTGGATGATTTCTTTTAAGGGATTGGACAGTCAACAGTTATTTATCTTTGCTTATTTCTGTGATATTTTTTTCTGTACTGCAGAAAACAAAGGTCCTCCTAAGAGACATGAAATTTAATGTCAAGGACTGGAAGGTCTGAAGCTTTACCCTACTTGTAAGTTAACAAATTAGTGTGCCACTCTTTTATGAAGCCTGGTAGAAGACATGAAACTCCTGTCATCCGGTCAGAGATGAAGAAATTTGTGATTCAGAGCAACAGTAGAAGACAGAGAGTCAGCATTTCCATTGGTTCTGCAAGACACAAACCCCACAGGGCAATGTAAAGAGGGTTGGGTGATACCTGCACATACAGTGGGGTGGTTTACAGGAGAGAAACTCTAAGTTTAGGACACCCGAACCTTTTAAAATAAGCTGTAATCCTATCTGGTCTTTGGCCTTGAGGGAGACACTATCTTTGTCTTCCAAAGCTATTTGCTACATAAACATCCTTGAAAAGACAGTCTGTAGTAAAGTCAGTCAGTGCCTTTATTTGCATGATGTGCAGAAATGCGAGACCCATGGAGAAATATCTGAACAAGAAGACAGGACAGAAGCACTATTACTGAATGAGCAGCAGTAAATAGGTTTGTAGAATTGTAAGTGAACACATAGATTTTTTTCCAGCATTTTCTGAGTATTTTCCTGTTGGATCATCCACTTTGATGCTGAGGCAGCTAAGGAAATAAGCAGTAGTTTTTTGTAATAACTCACTTCATGATTTCTTGAATCTAGCAGATATTTTGCTACCTCCCCCGACCCAGAATTTCAAGTTATTTTGTAAGGTTCTATTTCCCCTCTATTAAATCCCTTCCTGATTATAATACTTAGGATGTTTTCTGTTTTTCTGACTAAACCCTATCTGATACAATATATGATATAAGAATGTGGGTCCAAGAAACAGACTCTTATAGGTGGGAATCTTGGATTGGTCTCTGGAAGCCATACGACTTCATCATAAGTGAAGAAGAGGATTCTGCTAGTCCAAAGAAAAGAATGGCAGACAGGAAATAAAAGTGTCTGTTGAAGAAGGCAGGCTAATGGCATAATCAGAGAAACAAAATCCTGTTGCGACTGCTCCTAAAAATACTTTTTTTTTTTTTTTAGTAACTTATACATACAGAGCTACTAAATACAGAACCAGAAATAAAACTTGATTTTGTGAGTTACAGTTTTACATGGCAAATGGAATTCTTAGCAATGATTCACCCCTTCTGCAAAAGTTGGGGTGTTGATCAGAAAGGGATAGAACTCTAAGAATTGGAATAGGAACTTCTCAACGGATGGAGTCTTATGATTCTGAAGAGTTTAAACTGGCTACTTCCACTGATTCCTTATTTTCCATCAGAAGCAGCCCATCTTTTCCCTGTCGGGGGACATTAGCCTTGCTTTGCCTGATTATCCTAAATTTCCTCAGTGAGTATACCCTTGTAAGGCAAGGTCACTTCTGTTCAAGACACACCCCCCCCCACCACCGCCCATTGCTTTCAGATATGTAATTGAAGGTTAAACACACAATGTTGGGGATTATTATAAAGTCTAATCCAGGAGGAGATGGAACTCCTGCTGAAACCAAAGCGATATTTCCCAAATTTATAGTCACAGAAACCAGGGAGGAATGTTAGTAAACATGATTCTAAGGGTTTTGCAGCAGGATAAAACAAAACAAAAACAGTAACCATATATATATATATATATATATATATATATATTTATATATGTACACATATATACATATATATGTATATATACACACACACATATATACATATTATATATATAGATTACCTAATCATGTCTTTACCAGAGGTCCTAAAGTTAATTGTGTTATTATAATAAGCAGCTAGGAATAACTCCTATAGTTTATTGACTTAAATCTGAACATAACAATGATCTAAATTAAATAAGTGTGAGGTACCAGGACTTCCTTAGTATAATGTAGACTGATGAATCTAAAAGCTTACTGAAATAAGAATGTTGGAGAACATTGATCATGAGAAACTCTCACATATATACCTTACTATATTCCTGAGGAGAGTGTAGAATACTTCCTTCGCCAAAGCTTTGAGTGACGCTGATGTAGGTAGCACCAGTGCCTTTGGACAGCACGGTGGTAGCTGTTCGTTTCAGGCTAAGGAAGATTGTGAAAGCCAGTGCCACTGAAATTGACTCCCTGGTTTTCAAAGGTGAAAGGATCTCAAAATGGCAGAAGCCAGGTGGCAGCACCAAACTGCCAGAGACAAGGAGGTGAAATTACTGTAAAGGGCAGAAGGTGGAGCAGAAGAGCTTGACTATGAGAGTATAGGTGTTGATAGTTGAGCCTATTAAACTTTTCCTTGATTTTTATAATATATATTTGGTCTGGGTGTTCGATAAAAACTCTAGGTTTAGTGGTCAGAGACCTGAATTGAGTCACTACAATGAAGAGTTATAACTCATTCAAATCCCCAATTTGATCCAGTTCACAGATCCAGAACCTTTTAGAAGGCAGTTTCCCTTGAGGAACGTCCCAACAAAATTACCACACGTGTGTACTGTATTCCTTTCATTCTTTCATAAAGTGGCGTGAGGCCATTTACCAGGTGACCATACACTGAATAGTGGGAATGGCCTATTTTTCCAAAAGACTTTGGACTTTGGTTCTGAACTAACACTAATATGTGAGGCTTCAAAATGCCGCAGTTTGGTCTTACTGTGTGTGATTAGACAATAAATGGAGTTTTGGCCAATATCCTTTTGACAACTTGTGATTGTTATTCGAGTTCCTGAATGCATAGTTGGAATAGACAAAGTCAGCCACTGGCAGAGTCTGCATTGCCTTACTGACATATAGAAGAGGACCACTATAGTATGATGGAGAAAGTAGAAGCTGAGGAAGTGCTCCTCTCTACCAACAGTAAAAGAAAACTAATACCAAATCAGAGGCACAGATTTTTGCCACCATCAAATACTTGAAAGATGCAGGGTGAAATACTTGAAAACCACATTCTGATTTAGAAGATATATGGAGTTTGTAGAATATCAGTTGATTGTCAGGAAATTAATCAGGTGGTGTGTCCTGCGGGAGACCCTGCTCGCTGCACCATTTGTCACGCAGGGAGGCCTGTGGGGTCTCTGCTCCCGCTCCCCATACAAGAACGCAGGATATGGTGAGGCCAAAAAGGAACACCCACGGAGCCATAGGTAGGGGAGTCATACCACTATATTCTCTCTGGCGGCACTATACTCTCACTGGAGGCTGGATCCACACTGTCCGCAAACCGCCATCCACACTTGCCAGCCTAGCCGCCATCTTCTTGCTAGCCCCATTCTTTCTCTCTCTCTGCTAGCATAACCACAGCAGTTATATTAGTGGCCAATGGCTCACTGGTTACAGCTGACGGCCAACTAACCACAGCTGATGGCCATGCAATCACAGTTGATGACCATTTACTACCTGAGCCAGGCACCTGTCTATGTGAGGCCGAGAGCCTGGAAACTTCTTTCTGGGGCTCTGCCCCCACATGGTGATTCTAATTTTAGCTGCTGTTCCAGATGTAGTTTCTTTATAAGAGTAAAAAAACTCAGCCCCTAGTATCCAGTATACAGCTACTTAGCAATACATCTTCATCATCTTATCTCAGGGATATATCAACTCTTTTGTGCTCTGTCATAATAAGTTCTACAAGGAACTATCACAGGATATTACATTTGTCCATTATATTGATGACATCATGGAAATTACCTTGTTAGGAACACGTGTGTACCAGGGAGTGGAAGAAATTCTCAGGGGAATTCAAGGACCTTGATAGATCTTTAGGGGTCCAATGGGTGGGGGGGGATGTATTGGGCATGTCAACATATCCTATCCAGAATGAAAAAAAAAAGCTTACTGTTCTTTATATTACCACCATAAGAAAGAGTCATAATACTTGGTGGGACTCTTGGTTATAGAGACAACATATACTTCATTTTGAGATGTTCCAATTGACTTACCAAGTAACACTAGTATGTTGTGAATGGAGTGTGAAGAAGAGATAGTGCTATCATTGGTCTGGACTGAAATACATGCTGCTTTGCCATTTGGAATTTATGAATCAGCAACTTCAATGAGTGGTCAAGTTATCTGTGGAAGAAAGATTTGTTCTACAGCACCTCGGCAAGCCCTGTAGGTATGTGATAACACAAATCATTAGAGATTTTTTTTTTGTTTTTGTTTTGTTTGTTTGTTTTTTTAGTACTACCCTTTACAGATAACTGTTCTCCTACTAAGAGATAGTCCCTGGATTCCTTTTCAGCTCTGAGAGTGATAAAATGATGCAGTCATGATACGACCATGCTATCTAAGTGTCCCATTGCAAACGGATATTATGTGATCTCAACCACAAAGATGAGCATACCCAGTGTCACTCTATGATCAAGTAGAAGTGATACATATGAAATCATGTTCCAACAGGTCATGAACACACAATAAATTCGCATGAGCAGTTGACTCAGGTTCCCAAAACATCTACTTCTGCTTCATTGCCACTTCCTAACATATGGACTCATGGGCAATAATTATCTATTACCGGTTGTCTGAAGCAGAAAATTTCAGGTTTGGTTTAGAGGTTGTTCTAGATGATAGTTCTAGATGGTAGGCTGCCACCAGTTTAAAGTGAACTGCAAGCTTATTACAGCTCCATTTAGGAGTGCTATGGAAAATCAGTGAGAAAAAAGTTTTCTCAGTGGACAAAACTTTAAGAAGTGCTCTGTGCGACAACATGGATGGACCGAGAGAGGATTATGCCAAGTGAAACAAGTCAGACCAAGAAAGACAAACACCATATGATCTCACTTGTATGTGGAATCTAAAGAACAAAACAAATGAACAAACAAACAGAAACTGACTGATAGATATAGAGAACATACTGATGGTTACTAGATGGGAAGAGGATTGGGGAGCTGGTTGAGAAAGGTGACGGGATTAATAAATACAAAATTGTAGTTAAAAAAGATCCACCGGGATGTAAAGTACAAATAGTATGGGGAATATAGTCAATAATATTGTAAAAACTGTATAGTGTCAGGTGGGTACTAGACTAATCAGGTAATCACTTCATAAATAAACATCTAACTGCTATGCTGTACATCTGAAACTAATATAAAATAATATTGAATGTCAACAATAATTTAAAAAATAGTCAAGGGGATATGAACTAGAGCATAGGGAATATAGTCAATAATATTTTAATAACTATGTACAGTGTCAGGTGGGTAATATACTTATTTGGGTTATCACTTTGTGAGGTATTTAAATGTCTAATCACTATGTTGTTTTGTACATCTGGAACTAATAACAATAATAAAAAAAAATAATAAATATGTAAATTTTTAAAAGTGCTCTGTATTTTTAACTTAACCTTGTTGGGACAATAGCCAGAGGTATACAGATGGATACCAGTTCACGAGCAAAGGCTAATGGATGGGGTGGATAATTACAGACTTGAATGGGATAACATTGGAGGTTTGGTGGTATAGAGTCTAGGCATAAAAGCATTCCAGAGAAAGCCCTCAGTAATATTTGGATTCACCTCATTCTATGGAAATCAGTTTGCTTCTTTCTTTAGTCATTCCAGTGCTTGGTCACTGGACTCACGAACAAAATCTCCAGAATAAAGATAGAGTCTAAACTACACAAGTCTTTCCCCCACAAATCTCATTTGACAAATACCACCCCTGAATGGTTAACTAATCAACAGCACAGACCAAAACTGAGCCCCCAATATAGCATCATTTCCTAGTGGGACTAGTGAACACTCAGTGGCAGAATGATTACACTGGATCCCTGCTATCTTGGAAGGAGAGAAAATCTTCCCTTTAAAAAATATACTTCCTTTGGCTATGAATTGTGTTTCCTCCCCCACAATGTTTCTGCCAGCATCGCCACCTGTGCATTTACTGAATACCTTATTCTCTATATTGGTATCCCACATAATATGGCTTCTGACCAAGAATATCATTTTACAGCGAAAGCGGTGACTCATATCCATGAGGCTCACTGGTCTTACCATGTAGCACATCACCCAGAAGCCATAGTACTGATGGAATGGTGCAATGATCCATTGAAGAAACAGCCCATTGCCTGCTGGAAGGAAAACACAGCCCAAATACACAAATAAAAACTTGCAAGTCTGAGGTGCTATCTGACAAGAGGTAGTATATATTCTAATAGCAACTGATAGCAACAGCAACTAATACATGATTTTGTTTCTTCAATAGCATCAGTGTGAGTGTAGCCCCTTTCCCTGTGACGTCAAAGACACATTCACTAAAAATTTTGTTTCCATCCGTGTAACTTTAATCCCTGCTGGATTAGTAAATTTAGTTCTCCCAAAAATGTTCCTATTTAACTGGAAATTGAGAATTCCACTGAACCATTTTAAGCTCCTCATATCACTCAACTAAAGGACAAAGCAGGTGATTGATCCTTATTATCAAGGAGAAATGGAGTGACTTGTATATTCTGGAGCATTCCTTCTATTACCACTGTTGCTGTTCAGAAAAAAATAACATTTGGGTCACCCAACCAGGTAAAGAACAACAACCAGCTCAGAAATGCTGACTAAGAGACAAAACCAAGAACTGGACACTGGAAGAAGGTAGTTATAAAACCAGACTATAACCTCACGACTTGCTGCTATGTGTGTTTTCATCTTTGCTTTGTTTACATTTATAGATGATGGCAAATGCTGATTGCAACAAGAAGTTAAAATGAAAAATATTCAGCATTCACTAAACTAGTGTCAAAAACCTAAGTAAGCCCTTAAATAATATTTTTTAAAGTTTGTAGCATTTATCTTTCTGAAGTTATTAAAACATGAAATCTCACTAAGATTTTGAGGATAACCTGTGTGTGTGTTTGCATACACAAGCACACACAAGTGTCTGTGCAATAAACTAATTTATTTTTCCCTCTCCCCTTACCTTACTAGTTTGTATAATGTGCTTTGTTGCTGGTGGTTACCCTTATAATTTAGTTACAAGATGTCAAAAAGGGATTATATAACAGATATGCATAATTTCCCCTTTCTTATGTATGCATTTTTATCTATAAATTAATTTTTCCTGTTTCCTTTTCCCTTACCAGGGGAAAATAAAGTTACTGATATATTTTCAAAACTGCCACTGGAACTTGTCACTCATTATTTCCCAAGATCTCCAGGAACAAATACAAACGTTGTCTGCAGGGAAAGAAACATTTCTCTCTTCAGTTGAGGGAACTGTAATCTGTTTTCCGGCTGCATCCTGCATTCTTTCCCTTAAATGTTTTTCCAGGGTGTTACAGAGCTCCAGAACCCTTGGTGATCTTGCCAAGAACAAATTGTGAAGTATTTGCTGAACCCATTGCCTACTAAGATGTTGTTCAACTTAATTTAACAAAATATATATCTCTGGCCAAAAAATGCACTTCCTTAGAGAATAAGGGACTCTAAGTAATTCTTAGAAGGCTCAATTATAATTACAGCCCCCTTTGGCCAAAGGATGAATCCTGGAATGAGATTTTGAAATATTCTTTTAAAAACATTATTAATTATACCAAGAAGAGGACCCATATATTTTTTTCTACAGTGGTTACTGCTTTTCTGTGTTAAAACCCTGTAGAAGATTTAATCTGCTATGAATCGCTGGGAAGTCAAGGGGCTAGATACACCAGCTCAGTGTTCAGGGTCACATTTTTCAAGAAAAGTGAATGCATAGATATGGATGAGAAAAGAACTTGTGAAAGGCATCAAGCTCGGCAAACAGCTGCAGCTGCAAACCAGAAAGCACTCTGTATCTCTGCGTGATTGTTCCTCAGCCTTCCCAGGACTGGGGTGTGCATGCTAACAGTGCTGATAAAAACCAGAAAGAGAGGCATTTATGTCCTTACAATGTCCTTGCATTTGTGCACATGAGTGAACAAAAAGAAGGCATGGAAATACATTTGAAACGCTGCTCTGTGACTAATAGCGTAGTCTTATCATCAAAGCCATAAACTATATGAACTGCCCTCATTGATGCTGAATCTCTTCGGAGGCACCCCTGCAGCTCCGCTGTGGTGGCAGGACCACGGCACCTTGAAGAATGGGGATTCTGTGCTTGATAGTGCCTGTAGACCTTGAGAACAAAAGCCAGGCCTGTTGGAGAACACCACTCATTTGAGCCCTTCTCTGAGGTAGGAAAACAAGGTGGTTGGGTTTAAGCAGAGACTATGGGGAAGAGGGAAGCAGAAGGAGGGGAAAGACACGCCTACCTGATACTCTAGAGAAGAGACAGCTGGCTATGTATGCTTTACAGCCACCCTTGTTCTATAGCTAGTGGCATCCAGCATCATCTCTACATTCTATTGTTATTTATCTAGGATCTACCTTTGGACATTGAATCTAGTATTTTTTTATTTTTTAAAACATTGTTGGTATTTGATTTCTTTTCCAATCAAATGTTAAATAACATCTATAATTTTGTGCTTAAAATGTACACTCTCTTTTAGTAAGAGAACACTAACAGGATTTCACAAATGCTTATGGTTCTGTGTGTCCTATATCAAAAAACATAAGACCCAAACTTTTATATTCATTGTATAATGTGCAGGATTTCATTATTTTGGTATGTTACGTGCATTTCAGAGCACGTACTATAAGAATATGGTGAATCATTGTGAAATAAACTAAACTTAAAAAAATCTGATGTGACATTTTAAATTTAATATGTTTCACTGGGTGTGGGTATTTTTTGACCCAAAACATATTTTTCATTTCCACCGTGGTGAAGAATTATCAGAAGGAGACGTCTATGGTTATTATTACATCTTGAAAACATTTTCAAATTATGTCTCCAATCTCTCCAAAGGGCAAAGAAGTTTCATGTTTAAAGTCTTATGAAAGCAAAGTTGCCATATCTTTAAGTGGAAAATTATTTATTCCAAGAGCAATGATCATATGGAATACACACTAAGAATTTTCACTGAGAAGCAAAGGAGCAGTTTTTCTGAATTAGCAAAACAAGGAGTAGGCAACAGAGATTTTAGAAAGAGCAGACCCCTTTAACTCTTTGCAGGTGGAGGTTTTCCGGATGTGTTTCGGCTTCTCCAATCTTGGGACTTAACCTCTTATAACTGTGCAGGTTCAGAGTGAACCACTCCAAGATGTGCCTCAGTGGTGTACAGATAACTTTGAGCTAAAGACAACTTTCACAGGCTCAAGAGAAACTTCTGCCCCTCCCTTTTACTACCTATAAGAATTTGAATTAGGGCCCTTGCCTGTAAGAGATATGTTCTTTTGAGCTGTTTACTTGTGAAGGGCAAAGCAGACTTCTACTAACTAAACATCTATCCTTCTTATCCTGCAATAACCCTGTGAAGCCCACAGGTATATTCCCTCATCCCCAGTTACATACCTCAGTACCTCTTTCTATATCTGAACCCCTCTGGCATATGGTCTCTCGGACTCTCTCATGTATGCAGGGTTCCCATATATATGTTGAATTAAATTTATTTGTTTTTGCTAATCTGTCTCATGTCTATTTATTTGATTATTAGACCAGCCAGAAAAATCTTGAGGGTAGAGGAAAGGTTGTTCCTCTCCCACATAACTTAATGTCATAGGGTAGTTGTATCATTGTCATTTCTTTTTCATGGGTGCAATAGCATGGTGGAATTTGAAGAAGACTGGACATTTTCAGCTGACGTGGATCATAAAAAGGGCACTTTTAAAAAAATATCAATTGACTTTTTTTCTGGAGCAATCTTATGTTTACAAAAAAAAAAAAAAAAAGAACAAAAATTACAGCTTCTTTCCCTATACGCCTTGTCCCCAGACCTCACCACTCTCTCCTATTTTTAATATCTTTCATTAGTGTGGTACATTTGTTACAATTGGTGAACCAATATTGCTACATTATCATTAACAAAAGATAATAGCTTGCATTAGCATCCACTGTTTGTGTTATATAGTCTATGGAGTTTGACAAATGTGTAATGACATATATCCACTATTACAGCATCATACAGAATGATAGCTTCATTGTCGTATTGTGTTTTATTGAATATTTTAAAAACAATTCACTGAACACAGGTTAGGTTAAAACAGCTTTCACTTTGTGCCCGCTATTCTCCAGCTGCTCCTCCAGACCATTCACTTCTCTGCACCCTGCTCTGTGCCGCTGGTAATGACCTCTACAGAATGCAGACTGAGACTCCCTACTGAATTTGAGTGGGGTGTGGTCAGTGGAAGTTACCAGCAAATGATCAGAGGAAGGGAGGAGAGAAAAATCAAGGTATTTGTCCTATCAAGGTATGATCTCACTATGGCTGTGTTCCTCTACCCATGGTTACATTTGGGGCCCCTCTTTCAGGAATAGAGTTCTCACCTGGTTCTAGAAAATGTTTCTTCCCCTGCCACCTCTGGGTTAGGGATAGTAGCTCATCCTTATTTTAATTAGTACTTGGGTGCTTTACCATTCCTTACTGGTTTCTTTTTGCTGCACACACCTTTGTAAATAAACCTTTTATTAAAATTTCAGTTTCCCCTTGATCGATTATGCATCTGTCTTCTGCAGGAAGTGTTTGCATCTATCTTGTGGACTTCTTACAGCATTCTTAGGAATTCTAGCCTGGACTCTTATCTTCATTTTATATACTGTTTAAGAAACTGAGGCCTGGGAGAGTCAGAGCATTGGCCAAGGTCATAGATTATGTTGAACCTGGGCTAACATTTAGGTGTCCTGGCTCCTTTTATATCCATTTCTCATTCAAAGAAGTATTTGAAAAAATGCTTTGCTATTCTCACATGTTCATCATCTGAAAAGAGAAATCAATAACAGAAATAAATCTATTTTGAAAATACCGTTTCTAAGTGAACTGAATCATTTAAAAAGTGATGTGGATATTGTTTGAAACTTTTCATGTCAACTATCATTTTCTGGGGAATATGGACACATGATAAGAAGTAGAAAATATATTAGCACACATTTGCATATGCATAAAAAAAACATAGTTTACATGTGAAACAACTTGACTTTAAGGCTTCCTTCCAGAACTCGTTTATTGGCTGGGATGGGCTATATTATGTCTGTATTTAACATTTATTAGATATCCACATAGTTTTCATAGAAAGAAAAATATTTAACTTGTATGGCTGTTTTGCCAAATGTAGAAAAATCTCATATAGTTTAGGATTTGCCGGTGTTATTTTTAAAGAATTTAGCAGATCAACAAAATAATGACCAAAAAATTGAGGCCCTGCATTTCAAACAAGCACTTGATGATGCTCTTTCTAGTACTCTGCAGCCAAGGTGGACAAATATGGCTTGGGTAAGACCAAGTGGAAGTTCCAATTAATGTGGTAGTGGAGTATGAGGATGAATTCAGAAGATGGATTGCTGTAGGAAAAACAGTGCTAACCCTATTGCCGTGATTCTCAACCTTGGCTGTATGGTGGAATCACCTGGGTAGCTTTAAAAACTCCTGATATATAGGTCTTTCCCTGACTTAATTGACATGGGATGTGGCCTTGGCAGAGAAATCTTTTAAAAATCCCTGGTAATTCGAATGGGAGAAGAAATCAAAGATAGATTCCTGGTATTGGTGACATCTACATGTGTCCTGAAGTTTTGTGTGTGTGTGTGTGCATGCACAAAAGATTCTAGACTTGAGCAATAGCATAAGAAAAGACATAGAGACTAGACACTATGGTATATGCAAGCTCATGCTGAATTTTTATTTGGGAAGGAGTAAGTATGTGGTAGCGAGTGACTGATAATGAAACTTTAGAGCATTTCCTATGAAGAAAATCAGGGAGAATCTTCATCTCAAAGCATCTTTAGCCAAAAAAATCAAAGAATGCTGGCTATTGCAATTGAATTGCTCTCTTGGCTCTTCAACTCTGTTAGTTGATTACAAAAATAAAGTTTGAATTACCCTTGTCGCAATTGACCCTTATACCTCATCCTGAAATGAGTGGAGAGTTTTCACTTGCAAAAAAAATTTTGTTGCAGATACACAAATGACTACACATTTAAAATCTAACTCAACAAATTATATGAGTAAAAGAAAGATGTCCTTCGTCAAATTTTAAAATACAACTAATATGTGTATTTATTTGCTTTCAAAATGTCAGTTTCAGCTCTCTATAAGGAACGAAGTGGTGAGAAAATCCAACACTTCTAAACTCCACTAAGAACTATTTCATAGAAATGGCAAGTTTAAGAGCACAGTGGTTGACAAGGTTCTGGAAATCCTAAAGGAACAATTTCCAAATATATCATCAGAGTGAGAAATGAATCAGAGAAACGGATGTAGTCATAGTTTTCAACTGCAGTTCAGCTCCATCAGTAGATTTTTTTATGAGCATCACAAAAGCAAAATAACATTTTCATGATTAGAAAATGAAAATAGTACATCTCATTCTCCTGGCTTAGCAGGCAGTAAAGGTGGTTGTGGATAACCCAGTCTCATTAAATACTGGGCTAAACGAGGTTGCACCATTCATTACAAAAGTTATTTACATCAGTGAGTCTAGTTAATTGGCACATAAATATATAATCTATACAAAATTTAGGTCATAGCTTACATGGAGATAATAATCTCCAGATTATCTAAATTTTCATATATTCTTTTACATTTGATTTCAATTCAATGGGATGAGTATGGCATTTGTTATCCTTAGGAAGACATATTAAACTAATTTCCATAATACTGTGTCCTTTTAGTTATATGATTTATAATTTCTGATGCCAAAAAGATGGTCAGTAAATGGTAGGTAAAAGCCAAACCAAAATCTCTTAGGTTGGTTTGTTTATCTGATGATGCTTTCACTGGCCTAGGGTATTAAATATCAAATTTGGGAAAGTTGTATCATTAAAGCTGTGTGTGTGTGTGTGTGTGTGTGTGTGTGTGTGTGTGTGTGTGTGATGTGAAATTTGCTGAAAAATTTCTCCATCAAAACTACAAAGAGGATTCTTGGTTGGTAAGAATCAAATGAGTAGAGCTATTTTAATGTAGAGAGCACACAGGGATTCTCTAGTGAAAGCCACTGTGTTCCTTGAAATCAGATTCTAAGGTAAATGGTTAAAATATGAACTAAGCAGTTGTTTCTGCACACCACTATTGATTAATAATCACCACTTTTGGTGAAAAATTTCAAGTGAAATTTCAAATTTGTGAGAAATTTACATGTCATGGAGTTGATTACACAAACTCAGTGTATCTATTGTCCCTTTTGAGCCTGACAATTTCATATATATTTATATGTATCTATACATTTGTATCTGCTTTTAAGAAAGCACCTTGTCAGTTAATTATGAAGTCTTTATGTAAATTTTTAACTTGATTAGTTTGAACTATGACTTAGTATTGTGACAGTAGGATACTGTAGAAGTGACCTATAGGTTAAGTGTTGAGAGAACAAGGGTAACATACTAATACAAAGTGGCCAATGTAATCATTGCTGGCTTATTGATATTATTGATATACAGGTTGGTTGAAGAAATCACAGGTAGCATATGTGTAGCATAAGAAAGGCTCAGATTTCAGTTCACGTAGTGAAATGAAAACCAGACCACCTGCAAAAACTTAGTAAGTGTAATGAGGGCATGAGTGGTTAAGGTGATGCCTTGCTAATCCCTTGCATACAATAAATATAAGGAGGCACATTCATCGTGAAGAAGGAGGATACAGCAATTGAAATTTCTGGTCAAACTGGAGGAGAGAAGTAGGATGTGAAGGCCTCCAACTGACAAAGGGATAGTGAGGTGCACATTTCTGATTTACTTCAATGATGAAATAGTTGCCACAAGTGTGCGTACATTATATTTGGTGACTGGAGATTTGGTATGCAGATTTTGCTATGGAAATGGGAGCAGCCTTATTTTGTTGCATGCACAACAGGGGCACTTCCAACATTAACAATACTTAACAATTCTTGAGCCCTATTATATTCTAGGCACCTTGCTAGGTCCTGGAATGCAAGTGTGTGTGTGGAGTGCAGACATACTGGCTTCATTCTGTCTTTTCAGATGCATCTGAGCATCTGTTATTTTAATATTACTAACATGCTCTCATAGGATATAAAGACAAAAGAGCTGTTAATATTTAGATGCAGTTTCATCCCTAAAGATATATAAATTAGTTAGCATTGAGTAATTGTAAATTCATTACATAGCATCTTTCATAGCAATCAATTTATCTTCTGTTTCTCAAATAGCATTTCCCAAGGCAGAGGGTTTCTTAACAAATCAAAGAAAACTATTAGAAAATAATTTTATACATAAGCAATCTGAAAAGTATATTTGTTTTACAGGCAATTTGAATTTCGGGGGGTTATACTCACTAGTGTTTTATCATAAATATGCTGAATTACATCTGCTGAAATAGTTATTGAAACTTTCATGAAAACGATCTTAAATTTTAAAAAAAATTCAAAATAATTTCAGTTATATAATATCACTGATATGTAATAAATGTATTTTGAACATAGAGCTTTCATATGAAATTTTTTGAATAGTAAGGCAAAATAAACCAGGATCTATTAGTAGAGAAATAATTTGCTTTTGATTCCAAGCATTTTTTTATCTTTAAATGTTTGGGATTGTTTACTTCATAATATTGTTATTGTGACTGAATAACATATCAGTAAGAGTCATAAAAGGTATTTCTGTCATTATTTGTTTCAAGTTTTTATGATGGTCAAATGAACTATTTTACATACAGTATAACCTGTATTACTCAGTTTCAAATGTGACGAATATCACACATGAATTAAAAAACAATCAGGTTTACTGATTCATAATATTTTAGACCTAGAAAGAAACTTATAGATCAATCAATTATATCATCCTATGTTATTAATGAGAAACTTGGGGACTAAAAGATTGACTTTCAAAGTCCCAACAGCTGATTTCCTTTATTTTAAATCTGAGTGAGGAGTAGTCTTTTGGTTCTTGATATGTTCATGAGATCCAAAAATATGCACATTTATGTCATCTGTGTAAGTGTAAACCATCTGCCTATTCATGGACATATTTTTACAAATCATTTATTGTTATTTCTCTATTTGTGATGATGATGATGGTAAGAATAATGAGAAGACAGTAAAGACTGACAAAATAAGGATCAGTTGTACTGACTTCATTAGATTAGGGTTTCATAACCAACAAAAAGATACAATGACACATCTTCACACATGTCCATTAGGCCCATATTTCTCCCCAAATACTCCCAGCCCTGCTACCAACTCAGTTATTACTCAAATTATGGCATAACCTGTGAGCTTGTCAGAAAGCAGAATCTCAGGCCCATCCCAGTTCTGCTGACCCCGAGCTTTCATTTTAACAAGATCTCCAGGTCACTAGCATGCCCATGGAAGATGCTCTAGGGCATCTTTGATGAACCTCATGCACCCCTCTGATGAAAAATCACACTGGTCAATGGGGGGATTTCTGAGCACAGCTCTACGGTCGCAAATTTCTCTGTGCTTTTTGTTTGGGGGAAGGTAGAGACCAACGCAATCCAAACTCTTTCTGCGGCACTTCTAAAATGTTTGCATTGCCAAAGAGTGAGGAATGTTATAATTTCACACAAGAATTTGGTGGCAGCTGTATTAATTACCATTTCACGGCTTTGTGGTGTACTCTACACTTAGAAAGGAGACAGAAACACTTAATAGAAGTGGTTTTGCATGGCATAGTTGTTAAAACTTGCAGCAAAGGCAACCAGCTAAATTATAAGGGTGAATTAAAGGGTGCCCTTTATAAATAGGCACAAAAGTCCTCTGATTACAGCAGCTGATTATGGTGTGGGTGTAATTTGGAGAAAGTTTTGCTGTAGGCATGAAATTACCTTGCTACTGTTGGAATATAGCCAAGAACCTAGCCATTTCCAGTAGCTACATCACCACCTGCTAGGACACTTATTCAGAAGTGAGTCAGAGGGATGAGTGAAGTCTAATGAATCAAGTCTTCATGTAAAACATTTAAACTAGCTATTATTTTTCAAATGAGCCTTGTTTGAGCCAGACCTTTGAGTGTAGGCTGACCTGAAGTCCTAGAGATAAAGGCTTTCTGCCAAATGAATAAATCATTTAACACAGTTTTTGTTCTGAAGCAATGCTGGAATTTTGTCTGGATTTCCGTGGTCCTGGGTGTCCTCATACAGGAGGACAGGTCCTAAGGAATCTCTTACTCTTTTCCTTGGGTGCTAATTTGATTTTGCAGCCAAGTGTTTCTAGCACTAAGCCTTCATTGGTTTTAAGTTTCTTTTGACTCAGAATGAGTCACGAAATGCATTTTTGTAGAGTTGCTGTTATTAAGTAACAAGTTGCTTGTCACTAAGGTCTACTGTGGCTAGGGGACAATTAACTAGGGAGCACTTCTCCCTTCCCAAAGCTTACTTTCCCATTGAGTAAGTCTTCCCATTTCCTGTCTGAACTGGATCAGGATTTTTAAAAGTGTGTGTGTGTGTGTGTGTGTGTGTGTGTGTGTGTGTGTGCAATTTTTATGAGACTTCTAAAGAAATAATAATAGTTTACTATGTACAAAGCATTGTTTTTAGCACTTTATATATATCATCTGATTTAATCCTTACTATAACCATGACTTAGGTACTATTATTTGTTTTACAGATAAGGAAACTGAAGCAGAGAAATGTGAAGTTCCTTGATCAAGGCCATAAAGCTAAACAGGAAGAGCCAAAACTCAATTCAAACCCAGGCAGTAGCAATGCTAATTCATATTGCAACAGTAGATTAGTCCATGTTGTGTATGACTTTAGTGGAGGAATGAAGGGAGAGGGTAGCAGAAACCCTGAGAGGAGGGACCTCTAATTAGGGCCAAGGAAGGGGAATGTCTCTAGCTTTCATAGTGTCCTAAAGCTGATAGGATAGTGAAACAAACAGAGGCAGGCAATTGTTCCTGTTTTATCTGGCTGGGGAGCAGAAAACCTGAGGGAACTTGCTAGCAAGAAAAATAAAGAGTTAAGTCACAGATTTCTTTTTCCAAGAAGTGAGTGCTAACTCCTAGGGAGGCCCAAGTGGCCACACGCTGAGGGCCTGAAGCAGACAAAGGAGAGTTTGACCATCAGTCCGATTTCTGTGAGCAGGAAAGAATCAGGTTGACCCTGGGCAGGTGGCCAGACTGCCAGAAGTTCAATGGAAGGAGGTGGGCTGATGGAAACAGATCTGAAAAATTCTGTGTGCCCATGCCCAGACTGAGAAGGAGGTGCTCGTGGGCAGAACAGGGTATGACCAGGTCAGCTATAATTTCCTGGGGCTGGAAAGAACATAACCCAGCCAGTCCCACACTCTCTCTACTTTGTGCAAAATATTCCCAACTGTATTCATTAGGTTATATAATCTTGAATATTGAGAAGACAATTAAGAATTTCTTAAATTCAGGAATGTACAAAGAGTTCTTCAATAAAAATAATTTGGTATACTTTTAGAGATGGGAGACACTACCATAAGAGAATATGCTACTATAAGAGAAACTGTTTTTAATTTATACTGCAATAGTGAGGGATCCACTGCATTTAGAACATTTGATATTAAAATAAAATGTTATTGCCTGCCACTTCCTCTTCTCTTTAGATCATTAGCATAGGATTAAATTTTTTTTAAATGGGATTTCACACCCATAGCAGCAGCTGTGTCTTCTATTACAAAAGACACTGCACTCATACATATGTATTATGGACTTAATTTAAACTGTTGGATTTTCATTAAGAAAAGTTCTGATGATGTTCTGCATTTTTATAATAATTTGGGTCTCTGGATTGCCACCAGTTTGCATATTTTAAGTGAAAAAGAAAGGCTTGAGTGGGATAAGCATCCAAGATTCTTATGATTAGAGGGGCATGGCCTAAAATTAGCTGTAACACTGGCCTAAGATTCCACTATTCATTCCTTTTACTTAACAAAGTGGTATTTTCCCTTTGAATATTTTTTATTATAAAAATAATATATATTTATTATAGAGATTTTAGAAAAATAGAAAATAAAAATTATAACCGTGTTAATCTGAGATAAACATTAGCTCAATTGTAATTTCATTTTATAATTTTATTATATACAATCTATATATTTTATAAAATTTGAATCATACCATATTAATAAATGTGTATGTTTCAGTTTTCACTTAATTTTAAGTGGTGAATCTTTTCCCAAGCCGTTAACTGGTCTTCAAAACATGGTTTTTCATGATTGCATCATCATCATCGTCACAGCTGTAGAACGTTTTAAGCCTCACACTTTTATAATATATGGAATTTAAAATATAGCAGAACTAGGATGTGATAGAACTACATTGGGAAGAGGAAAAAGAGTGGTAAGAAGTAGCATAAGAGAAATGTTTAGAGGTTAAAGAATGGAATAAATAGATAATGTGTAGAAATCATTCAAAAAATAAAAAGAAATCACAGTACAAGCAACCAAAAGCCAGAAAAACTTAAAAGTTGGCTTCTATTAAGAGGAACGTTTTTAGAAAAGAATTCAAATAGGAGACAAATGGTTTTTATTATAAGTTCCTCTAAATTACTTGATTTTTTTAACCATCTGCATGTACAGAGGGTGCCAAAAAAATGTATACACATTTTCAGAAAGGAAAACCGTATTAAAATTGTAGTAATATATACCAATAATAAAACATGAATACGAGTCACGTTTGACTTCTGCAGTTACAAGAGGCGCTCAAAGAGGTTACCATCAGCGTCCATACACTTCTGATTATGGCGAATGACTGCTTGAGCAACGTTGACCAAAGTATCCACTTGTATACATTTTTTGGCACCTCATATGTTTTGGTTTAAAAAAAAAGGTATACATTAACTCTGGCAAAGAGCTGGACATCAAGATTACCCTCAGAATCTCACCCCTGAAACTAAGTGTGTGCCTGTATGTGTGTGGGGGGTGTGTGTGTGTAAAGGAGAGAAGGGAACGCTCTGCAGAGAGTGACAGGGGAGGCAGAGGTGACAAGGGTGTGATGCCTTCTGGGACACCTGAGGTCCTGGTGGACTAAAAGAGAGCAAGGGGGAGAAGGCGGTGGGGAGAAGACCAGGAGCCCTTAGTCTCTCTACATCTCAGTTTTGCTTCAGGCTTGTCTTGCCAGGAAGACTTCATCAAGTGCGAAGTAGGATCCTGAGAGCCAAGAGCATTAGAGCTGGGAAAAGGACAGTCCTCACAAATGTTACCATTATGTAGACACAGAAGGGAGCAGTGTTCTGAGCAACATTTCTATTTGCCATTCACACATCAAATACCCTCATTATAAACTTTATACGGTGCCCAAGCCAGTTTGATGTGGTGTGATTTTGTTAAAATATATAGCTAAAAATCACATTTCCAAGATGAAATATTTGGAAAGGAAAAAAGACAACTTCTACTTTTCCTATAGCAAATTGTGAGTTAAAATTAAAAAAAAAAAAACACACAAAATCAAAACAAAACAAAAAGTCTTAAATCCAATGGAAAACGGGAGGTGCCCTTATTTTACGTTGTTTACTGTCCGCCCCCTCCTTTGTATCCCCTGTTCTGAATGGAGTTGTACTGTTATTTAGTTTGATTGATGTATTTGGAAGTATAAATAAGAGGCTAGAAATTTTGAAGAAGGCAGCTGATTATTGATTTTATTTATTAGTATTTTGAGGTGTTTACAATGGAACTCTGTCAGCTACTTGTTTATCGTGGCTGCTAACACAATGTCTGTCCTCAGGAAACCAGCCTTTGGTGGGCAGGGGACAGGGTGGGGGGGCGAGGGAGAGCCTTAGTAATCAATCTAGTCATGGCAATATGAGAACTCTGTGAACAGCTCAGCCCAGCTGAGGTTTACTTCATATAAGGTATATATACGCTATATATATGAGGTTTCACTTCATATACTATATACAGTACATAGTATATATATATAGCATATACTATGTACTATATTATATATAATATATACTATATAGTATATATAGCATATATATAGTATGTACACATATATACACGTATTTATATACACATATATAGAGACATACATATGTGGATATATATATATATATATATATATATATATATATATATATATTTAAATGCAACCATTTCTTATGGAAGAATTAAAGGAGGAACATGTAAAAAAAAAAAAAATGTTGTGATTATTTTTATTGTTAAGAATTCTAATTCATTAGAACCCTGTAAATTCAGTCCTGTGTCACTGAATGAATTTGCTTTAAAGGAAAAACTGAGAACAGAGATGGTGTATTTACTTTCTGTTTTGGCTATGTTTTTTCAATAGATTCCTCTTGTCTTTCTTTTCCTCCCCCAGGTGAACAATATTTCCCCTCTATCTATCTTTGTTTTCTCTCCTTTTATCACTCCTCTTAGTGGCTTCTATACTTTTTCTTTGTCTTTGGATATTTTTTCTTCTCTACCTTTTCCCTTCACCTTACCATTACCACAGGCCATGAAACAGTCTTAAAATCACAAGAAAGCTAATCCAGTTTTAAAAGATACAAACATTGAAAATAAAACAGGACATTCACATCCTTGTTAGGACTCTAAAATGAGTTTTGCTGCCCTCTGGTAGACAAAATAGCCCCCAAAGATTTCTATGTCTTACTGTACAGAATCTGTGAGTGTGTTAGACTACATGGCAAAGGGGAGTTAAAATTACAGATGGAATTTAGGTTGCTAATCAGCTGACCTTGAGATGACGTTCATTTAGGTGAGCCCAACCTAATCACAGGAGAGTGGGGAAGAATAGAGAGAAGCAGAGAGATGGTGGAGTGAGAAGGACTCAGACCAATGTTGCTGGCTTTGAAGATGGAGAAAGAGGGTCATGAGCCAAGATGTGTGATCCTCTAGAAGCTGGGCCTGTAGTCCCACTCCCCACATAAGAACGCAGGACATGGTGAGGCCAAAAAGGAACACCCATGGATCCATAGATGAGGGGGTCATACCACTATAGTCTCACTGGTGGCTGGGTTGGAGACACAGAGAGCAGGAGCCACATGACCCGCAACCCACCATCAACTTGTCTCTGCCAACCAACCTCACTTGCTAGCTGCTATCTGCCTCTCTGCAATCCCTAATCCACACTCCACCACGCCACCACACCACTACACCACCCTTTGCTAGCTTAGCCGCAGCAGTTATATCAGTGGCTAATGGCTCACTGGTTACAGATGACGGCCAACTAGCCACAGCTGATGGCCATCTACTACCTGAGCCAGCACCTTTCTACATGAGGCCGAGAGCCTGGAAACTGTTCTCTGGGGCTCTGGCCCCACAGAATTACTAGTCTTTTTTTCTTTTCATGCATTTTTATTGATTGGCAAATTCTAGTACTTCAATTAATATCCTGTTGGAGTAGCTGAGATTTTTGTATACTATGTAAGTGTATTTCAGCATTCACAAGTTTAGAAATTTTGTATCCATTTGTTTTCAAGAGGGCAACACTGAGAATTGGCAACGTGTAAACAAATTACCTAAATGGGAGCAGGGCAGAGTGACAGAGACAGAACAGGGACTCATTGTCCTGCTGCCCGAGAGATCCTTTTTCCATCATGCTGCTCTGCATTCAGAACGTCAAGGTTTCACACAGGCTCTGCCCACTCCACCCACTTATGACCATGCCCCCTGCGTTCTTAATAATAGCGCTAATAATGTAATGACCTCAAGAAGAGAAAGCCACTTTGTGACTCTTCTGCTTTAAAAAGGATGTCCTTGGGATTTAGACCCTTCTTAACTTTTCCATAGGGCCATTTGGAATTGGAAAGAATTACTTTGCAAAACATATTCTTTAACCAAAGGTAATGGTGCATAATCACGCTCAGATCTCTTCATATTTACGTTCTATACTTACTGTGGTTGAATATATACAATTTGGATAATGTTCAAAATGCGTGTGGGTGTTTATTTCTTCCACGCATACATTGCAAGACTCTACGTAATCTCTAACCCAGGTGTTTTGTTTTAATAAGCCAAGCTGATGTTAACGTTCCAGGATGATAACAGAAGTCATACTTGCTCAGGCCTGAATCAGCCAAAACTGTGAATAACACAGCTTCTGAACCAGCAGGATATTTGAGCTTTTCCTAAACATTTGGATAAGAATAATAGTAGGGGAAGTGGATGTATTTTACTGTTCTTAATGTCTTTTGCATGCTTGATGAGCCTCAATTTGGAGCCAGTCTCAGGAGAATGGTGGAGATGAGATGAAATGAGAAGTACTCCCTCAACTGTAGAAAGAAAAACAACAAAACAAAACTTTGTATCATGAAAACTAAACCGTGTGCCAGAGAACTCAGGATATATCCACCACGATGCAGTCATACCACACGTAAAGGCACTCAGGCCATAACTATATAATTCAAGAGAACATAGACCCTATATAATTCAAGAGAACAGTATCTGCTCCCTCTTAGAAGGTACTGTGGCCCTAAATTAGAAAGAACTGTGCTGATAAGAACTATCTGCAAAGCCAAATTCATTTCAATTCCTCTTCTATATTTCTAGAAGGCTATAGACAATTTTTCACAGAAGCAAAGTCTTTAAACATAGTAAGTTAGGGAGATATAAACCAGCCTCACTATAGTTTCAATTTATTCATGCCAGTTTATAGAGTTTCTTGTTTTGGAACTCCAAAATTCATACTTGCTCAACTCATTGTACTTGGACAGCAAATTGCAGACTGACTAAAGGAGCAAGCAAATTCAGGTGCAATTCTCTGTCTGATTTTAAAAATCCTTTATAGTCTTGTCAGTACATGTATTCATTCAATGAACATTAGTTGAACACTCATATAAAGCATTATTCTAGCAGCTGGGGATATAGTAATGCGTAAAACAGAAAAACAATCCCTGCTCTCTTGAGCATAATTCTAGTAGGTAGACAACAAACAAGGTAAACAAACACAGTGTATCAGACAGGCAGATGTACTATAGAAAAACTAGGGAAGGGGCTATTGTATGTGAGAGAAGGTAGACATTTTTGATACGATGGCCACAGAAGGCTTTACTCAGAAGCTGTCACTTAAAGACCTGAAGTAATTGAGGGAGGGAGACGTAGAAGTATCTGAGGGAAGCTCTTTTGAGTGAGGGAACAACCATGGAAATATCTGAGGTGAGAGTGCACCAGCAAGGAGGCCAATACGGTTGCAGTGGAGGAAGCTGGGACAGGAGTTCAGAGGGGACTTGCGGATGGCGGACCTCTGTTGTGTAGGTCCTGGCAGGTTATTGTCAGGCCTTGGGCTTTTTCTCTGCATGACATGAGAAGTATTGGAGAGTTTACTAACCTACATAATCTACAACATAAAGTTTAAAGACCTGTACTGTCTTGCTATAGGTGGTGATTTAAATTGAAATTAATTATAAATAAATAAAATTAAAGTTCAGTTCTTCACGAATCACATTTCAAATGCTAAATATTGTATTATTGACTATCAAGTTGGGCAGCACAGAGATAGAACATATCCATTATTGCAGAAAGTCCATGGATAATGCTATTCTAGATCAATCATACCATTTATTCATTAATTATAAGAAAAATGTTTGCCCCTAAAGAATGTGACAGATATTTTGCCAGGATTTAGAGATAAAAATATGTATAAGGAAGAAATGGAATTTTCCTTACAGATCTTTCAGTCTCTTAAGGACAGCAAGATATGTAAATACAGTCACCAAATTATTACTAAAGCATGTAAAGTGTTTCAAAGGAAAGAGTGGCTAGTTATCCCAGGGGAGAGGTGTTCCTTTCAAAATGAGTTTGGAAAATGAGTTACAAGTCACATAAATGGATCAGGATGTTTCAGGTGAGTAGATTTGATCAGTAGAAATAGTGGTATACTCAATAACTACCATGATAACCTTTGTATCTATGATCCTTCATTTAATATTTACAATAATTTTGTGAATGTAGCATTGATATACCATGTTACAGATAAAGAAAATAGAAATTCAGAAGTTAAACAAGTTGCCAAGATCACACAACAACTGATATATGAAAAATAAAGTTAGATTAACTGTGGGTGGAAAAGGCAAATTATTCTTGTGAAATATGCTAATTGAAAAGATGGTTATACAACCAGGATTTGAACTCAAGATGTTTGGCTGTAAAGGTTATGCTTTTATTTACTCTTTTATATTAATTTCCAAAAAGTGGTGTTATACAATGCTAAAGAGAGAGAGAAAAAAATGAACTATGATTTATACAATCAATGTGAACATATTTGAGGTCTGACAAGTAAGTTTGCGAACTTGTTGCAACAATGTTGCTGACCTTTTTTTGATATCAGCGGGATTATCCATTATGAAATTGTACCTACTGGACAAATAGTTAACCACGTTTACTATTTGGAAGTGCTGAAAGGCTGTGTGTAACGTTAGATGACTTGAACTTTTCACCAACAATTCATGGCTCTTGCATCATGACAATGCACCAGCTCACACAGCACTGCCTGTGAGGGAGTCTTTAGCCAGTAAACAAATAACTGTATTGGAACATCCTCCCTACTCACTTGATCTGGCCCCCAATGACTTCTTTCTTTGCCAAAAGATAAAGGAAATATTGAAAGGAAGACATTTTGTTGACACTCAGGACATCAAGGATAATACGATAACAGCTCTGATGGTCATTCCAGAAAAAGAGTTCCAAAATTGCTTTGAAGAGTGGACTAGGTACTGGCATCAGTGCATGTCTTCCCAAGGGGAGTACTTTGAAGGTGACTGTAGTGATATTCAGCAATGAGGTATGTAGCACTTTTTCTAGGATGAGTTCGCAAACTATATGATTTTCTATAAACAAGAAACCAAAATTTCTATGAACAAGTAAACAAAGAATTCAACATAAAAAACTGAATAAAGTTCAACAAAGTATAGAAGTCAGAAAGAAAGAAATAATATAAATACTAATAACAGTTACATAATAAAAATAAAGATGTAAATAAAATATAGAGAAATAACCAAAAATTGAGACATAAAAACAAAACCTAAAACTGATCTTTGAAAAGGTTTATGAGATAATATTGGGGAAGTTGGGGGAAGAAAAACTGGGTCTATGTTACACCTAGTCTTCAGGGTATTATCTAATTCTACTTTTCCTACCATTCCCTCACATCTTTCTTCTGCACCTGTGTTTCTAAAGTACAAGAAATTCCCAGTAATTTTGCACTTCTGAAAAATGTTCATGGAGAAGAAAGATAGCAGAGCCCATAGAATTTATTTAGCCCATAATATTTACATCTGTTTTGCTTCCCTTCCTCCCTCCTTTCTTCCTTTAAAACAAACAAACAAACAAACAAAACAAACAAACAAACAAAAAACTGCCTGTATTTGTGTTTTAATTTTCTGTTATTTATGATGGGAATCTTTCTTGTTATCACAGGACACTCGATTTCTTGTGTCCTTAGTTCTGTAGAAATAATGTATAGAGCAATGAGTAAAATACATTTTTATTGTCAATATTTTGAACAGTCAGATTATAAATCTTGATTTTGACAAGGGGTAAAAACTATCTTAAACTTTACTGCCTTCATTAAGAGGCATGCACTTTAGTGAGTTAGGCTTGACTAGTTTTATGATGCAGTTTGGAGTCAGATATGATTTGCAAACATATTTCTAACTTTTTTACTTTATTTTATATAAAGTTGGCTTTGCTTGTAATAGTATCTCCTAACTACGGATTGTTTCCAAAAGTCACACAACTGATAATATCCCATAAAGGTAGAAATTATACCCTTATATAATAAATGATCATTCTCATCTCTGGAGACTAGGAAAGTAAAACAAAAATTGGAAGTAAACTTAAGCTGAATCATTAATTATGTGTATGTTTTGAGTAGTAACAAAAATTCTTAACTATTTTCTCTGATAACATGTGTAAAGACATTATGCTTCTCTTCAACTGATTGGATTCACTATGCAGCCCCAGCCATAGTTTCACCAACACACTATGTAACACGACCATTTCCAGAATGCAATAGTTTATTCTCCCTTAGATGTGTTCTTATTTTCCAGAAATGAGGGAACACTTGGAAGGGCTTCTTTGTCATTACTGAAGTTCTAAAAACCTCTAGAATACTGGTAAGTGATAATGCTGGAGTTATGTGCAGGAATCTGCTTTTTTCACAACTGTTAGTCTTCTCCTTGCTCATCTGCTTCTGCCATCAGCAGTTCCTCACAGCTAAATCTATTAATATTTCCCCTACCCTAACCCCATCTCACCCTGATGGCCTGGAGGCCCAAGCCTGCCCTAGTCCTTAGGGACTATAACTCGTGAAGGAAGTATGTGGACAGCCTTAGCTTTAATACCTATCTAGGAATTGCAATGAAGTCACGATTCCATGGCTCAGTGACAGCTGCTGGGCTCACTTTCACTCTTGCTTCTCTCTAGTGCCCTGAACTTAGTTAATATAGAAGATGGTAGTATCTGGGCTAAGGTCTTTGGGCTCTCTTTCCCTGAGTTGGATCAAATTCACGTATCTCTCATTTACTCATTAATTACTAATTCAACAAATATAGATTGAGCACTTCTTATTTTCTAGGGAATCTTTTATGCCCTTGGGAAACAGCAATATTTAACAAGTTTCCTGCTCATAAAGATCTTAGTGGGGGAGAAAGAAAAAAATAGAGACAGCACAAGTTCTGGTGGAGATAAGCATTATGAAGGAAAACAAGGGGAAATGTCTAGAGAATGACTGTGGGAACAGGGGTAGGATTAGAAGTTGTTTTAAATAAGGAAGTCAGGGAAGGCCTCACCTAAGAGATCAAGCCACACCTCCATCTGGAGTAAAAGGTTTCTAGACTGGGGGACCAGTAAGACCAAGGCTCTAAGCTATAAATGCTCATGGAAAGAGAGAGGGCCAATGTGACTACAGCAGATTGAATGAGATGAAATAAAGAATGGTGAAAGTAGGGAAGGGCCATGTCATGTAGGATATTTGTAGGCTATGATGAAGAGTTCTTGTTTCATTATAATTGTGACAGGAAATTATTGAATAATTTTGAGCCAGAATAGGACATGGTCTTACTTATATTCTAAAAGATATTTCTGCTTTATACACAATCAACTGTAGCCAGACAAAAGTTAATTAGAAGACAATTGCTGTGGCCAAGGAGAGAAATATTGATATCTCTATCAGGGTGTGACAAATGACCAGAATTTTAGCGTACTTATGAAAGCGATACTACCTTGGAATCCTTGATTCTGCTCTTTACTCATTGGATTTAACTGTATCAGGAAATTTATAAAGATATGTGGATTTAGACTTTCTAGTTGCCCTTGCCAATGTCAACTTTTCAATCTCTTTAACTTCTGCCTACAAATGCCTTCAAATATTTTCCAGTGGCCGATGGTCTACTTTTAGACTTAGACTTTTTGATAACCCTCTTCAATACCAAACCTGTAGCTTCTTTGATGCCAAACCATAAATGATTTCCACCTGTGAGGTAGTCTCCTGTTGGTCCCTACTCACCTTGGGTTTCAGAGGACTTAGTGGTTCCTCAATGAACCTACATACTCATACGTCATGAAGTAAATCAGAGTAAAGACCGACTTGTGTAAATGCTGTAAAATAGTGACCAAATGTAATAAGATAAAGTTAAGTTGCTGTATTTATTTGATTCTATTTAAAAATAACCAAATGGAAATTCAAGGACTAAAAAATATAATGACTAAAATTAGAAAAATGAAAAAAGATCAGTGCATGGGTTTAATGGCATATCTGACCCAACTGAAGAGAAAATAATGAACTCAAGTATGATGAAAAATCCTATCTTCGAGTTTGAATTTCCTTGTAAGAAAACAGATTGTCTTTAATAATTTTTTTATGGTTAGAAAAATATTCAAATTTGGATTCTCATACAAAGTTAGGCAAGTCTTTCTCAATTTTTCTTTCTTTCTTTTATAAGAAATAAGATTCCTAATTCTTTGGGAATTATTTGGGTGAAGGAAATAATCTCATTCAATTTTCTTTCATATAGATAATTTTGTCCATATATACAATTATAGTAATGTCATTATCTCTAAATTAATGACATGAACTATTGTTTAACAAATGTCTCCGAATCCTTCTAGTTTTCCTCATCACCACATCTTTTAAATCCTATTATTTCTTATGTGAATCACTGCTACAAAATCCTCTTTTCTTTTGTTTTAGTCTTCTCTCAATCCAAACCATTCTTCACGTAGCTGCCAAAATAATCTTCCTAAACTGAAGGTCTGATATCCCTCTGCTTAAAACACTTTACTGGATCCTCTCCAATTTCTCCATAATCTTCTTCATCTTACCTTTTCCTCCCCTTCCTTTCTAACTGTCATTACCACGATCATATCTTCTAGCACCAGCCATGCTTTTCTAGTTACCTTACCTCTTTATCTCTGAACCCCTAATTTGGTTAAGGCATATTAATTTATTGGTCTGACACAGTTGTTGAATGGAAAGCTAAGAGCCATATTTGAGGGATCACAAACATTCAGAACTTGTTGGGGTACAATAGGCAGGAATGGAAACCCCAGTACTGCAGGTCTAGGTCCAGGGGGCAGCTATTGAACATAAAAGCACTAACCATGTGACCAAAAAAGAGAGAAGGATAGTGAAAAAAAAAGAAAAACTGTTGATAAAGTAACTGCAACATGAGTTCATATCTCATTCAATCTGTATATGGGGGGCAGCCAGATGGCTCAGTTGGTTAGAGCACAAGCTCTCAACAACAAGGTTGCCGGTTCAATTCCCATGTAGGATGGTGGACTGCGTCCCCTGCAACTAAAGATTGAAAACGGCAACTGGACTTGGAGCTGAGCTGCGCCCTCCACAACTAGGTTGAAGGACAACTACTTGGAGCTGATGGGCCCTGGAGAAACACAATGTACCCAATATTCCCCAATAAAGTTAAAAAAAAAAATCTGGACTTGAAGAAGCATAAAGACCCAAAATGCATTTATTCTATCTCCTTAGAGTAAAAATTCCATAGTGTTATTAACAGTATTAACAAATGTTAATAAGACAAAGTTGTCAACTAATTTTGACTTTATTTCCTGCCTTATTCCTGATTTTCAGACACTCCTTCAATTGTCACTAATTCTTAACTTTCCAACCAACAACTATATGTCAACAATCAGTTCATAGCCAATTCGACTATTCTTATATAGGATATCATTTTGTCGTGCAATTTTTCAAAGTTGTGTTTTTCTGCTGTTCTAAAAAAGTGCCCCATTTCGTAATTGGAAGAGCAATTGCAGTAGATGCATTCCACATTCTTTGGTAACAGATGTTATCTCACACTGCAAATTCCTTGAATCATTCAAAGTAAACATGGTATCCAGGAAGGTAAAATATTTCAGCCAAACTTCCATCCAACAGCCAGCTGTTTATGTAATTAGAAAAAAATATACCATTTAGTCTTCTTTCAGTTACAGGATTCTGTAGCATGCTTGTTAGAGCTACAAATATTTACTTTTCTTTCAGAGCAGCAAACAGATTGCACACAAATTTACCCAGCATTTTGTGTTTTTCTTTGCTTTTCTTTGATAAAGAATGAACATTATTTGAATTAGAATAGAATAAATCTTGGTAGGCTTTTAGGATTTGGAGAAGTATAAAGCCACTGCTGTGATGGCAAGAAAGAAACCATTTAAGAAAAATTCTCCAATTTAATTGTCTGGATTATTTCTGGAAGTCTTCTATTAGAACCCCATCTAAAGTTGTTCCTTCCATTCTTATCTCCCAGTTCAGATCATTGTTACCTTTTTTGGGGAAAGAGAATGGAACATAAGAGTTGATTATATGTCATTGTGCCCTAAAATATATGTTCTGTTACTTTAAAGAATTAGATTTTTAATTTTTAAAAGCAAAGCGAAAGGAACAGAAATAAAATTACACAGGATCAAGTGACAGCAATCTATTAAATTTCACCAACTGCTGATAATATTGGTTTCTTGACTCAAAAGAGCATTTTAAACATAATATAACTATTATAAATGTCTTAAAATACGTCATTAGGGCCACATGACTTAGGAAAGAATGACTTTGCAGGGTATATGCCAAGGGTAAATGTTAGACTTGCCTGCATAGGAAGGCAAGTAAATAATCATGAAAAGGGATTCTGGCAGACAAAATATGTAATTTAGTAAACCAGTCACTGGGAGGGACACTGAAAGTACAAAGGTCCCTGCCTTTGGGATGTCTCTGTTTAATTTAAACACAAACAATCATGGGATGTCCCCCAAAAAAAGTGTTTTCAGTAAAACATTGATTTGAAACATTGGCAATCATATTTTTGAGACTCATTTATATTAAAAGAAAGAAAAAACATGAATTCTTTCTAAACTTCAATGCTAGGGAAGAAAACAAAAAAGGAAAGAAAAAGAATCTCCACAAATTGGTAGACCTGTTTAGAAAGGTTCTTTTGTTGTTGTTGCTGTTGTTTTTCTTCTGTTAGAAAACTCAGAGTTAAAGAGATTATAGGGGAAATAATAATTTTTTTCCCAACTCTTCCATGATCTAAATAAAATATTGCAACTATACCTTGGATTGTGAAATTATCATTTCCATTTTAGAGATAAAGAAACAGACTCTCAAATATATAGAAAATAAGTGGTGAATTGAAATTGTGGGTTATGTTCAATGCTGTAGCTTCATTAAAACATTTTGCTAATGAAGTTATTCTCCCACACTCCCTTCATACCATCTCCTCAATTCACAATTTTTACTTATGTATGTATGTATGTATGTATGTATGGATGGATGGATGGATGGATGGATGGATGGATGGATGTGTTACAGCCAGTCGAACGTTTTCATGATACGCATGTGTCTTAGGTAAGATGTTCTTGGTAGCACAACTTCAGATGGGTCCGTCGTGAATGTGATTTATTTGGAAAGTGATGGCTGGTCCACAGGAGGGAGAAGAGCAGGAAAGGACAAAGGGAGAAGACTGAGTAGGGCTGGGTCTCAGCTGGAGTCTTACTTCACTGTGGTGGCAGGTGGACTCTCAGGAGCACAAATTGTACCGTCCTTAAAGCAAGAGGGCAGCACTTTGTCCTGCTGTGCCAGTCAATCTTGGTTGAGGGCAGTTTTCCAAGGAAGGGACAGCTCTGAGGTACCAACAGTAAGTTCTCAAAGCACCTTGGAGGTGTGTACACAGCAGGCGAGGGGTTTCTAGACAGGGCACCTGCACCCTCTGCTGCGAGTGTATGTTTTTGAGCACCTACAGTCTACTGTGCTCAGTGCCATCGCTGAGCTTTTTTGCATCCACATTTGGTGTACTCCCCAGGGTTGTTAGGAGCATGCAATGGCTGCTCATGACTCAGTATAAGATTACTTAGAGTCTCAATAACTAATGAACCAGAACAATTATTTTGTAGGGAAAAAAAGTTCGTTTTTGACTTGAGTTGTCAGTGACTTATTTGGAATTCTGCCCAAATGCCTTAATTGTTCAGCCCTTTAGTATAAACTTATGCTAAAAATGCTGCATATGCAATTGCAATGATAAATCCTATGTATACTCTATTTTTTGTGACCTGTTTATTCCTAATTATTGTGTGGTTTGCATCCTGGAGTTATCAGGAAATGTGGGAAATTATCTAGAATTTTTTCCATCTGCAAAAGATTACTTCAAGCCCATTGTATGTTTAGATTCTTTTGCCATTTTCTTTTGTTCTTCACTCTTTGAAACAAGAATGAGCCCTAATAACACATATACATCACGCTTCATTATAACATATCATTTACACAAAACTTTTATCTGACTAAAACATTCAATAAATTTGAATTGAATTAGTCCTGCTGGGTTGGGATTAAAGATGCTACATTCTACAACATAATTTTCCTACGTAAAACACATGTCACACATCCTTGATTACATCAATTCATTTAGTGAAAGGATTTTTTCCTAATAAGGCATTTTTGCTGGAGGAAACACAAAAAGCAGTTTTTTGTTGTTTTCCTTCCGATTTGCTTTTCTCTGGTTATGTTTATAGTGACAACTGAAATAGCAGAGTCTAATCCTGAGATGACTGATTGACTGTTAAATGCAGTGTGTCTCTGCCACCCTTGTGTATATGAGGGGCTATCAGTGTTTTCTTTGAAACAGTGCATCACTTTGGGTTTTATCCTATGATTATCTAAATTAGGGTCTATGTTTAGCTGAGACAATAACAGTCACAACAACCCACCGTTTAGTAAAGCCAAGAATAACTTTAAAAGTCACAGAAGAAAGAGATCTGAGTCTCTCTCATATGTAGATACTCTTACAGGCTTTTGTTTACCAGCCACAGTTTAGAGGAAAATGAGAGTATTTCATCCAGAATAGAATACACAATTATAACTCAGGAGGAGACTATGGAATGAAAGTAAAAAGAAAGAGGAAGGCTGTTGAAGGCAAATAAGAATTCTAGTACAAAAAACATATTATCATAAAATAATATTTGAAAAATATTTAAATCACTAAATAGTTTCCATTTCTAACAAAGGTAACATTTAAGAAATTAGATAACTAATAACAAATAAAGTTTCATTTCATGGGCCTTTTCAGAAACCATAGCTTATTTATAGACACTGGGAGGCAGTAAGTGTATTCTTTTGACCATAGCACCACATTTTGAAGGCATCACATTTCTTTGAGTCTTAGAAGACATTGAAAATAGTTTGAATGTATTTCTCTGTTAAAGGTTAAGAAATGATTTGAAAATATAAAACAAATAGATATAATTGAATACATCATTTGGTATCTAAACAATTTTAAAAAATTGTGAAGTTTGTCGTGAAAGCCAACAGGAACATGCCACACTTTAACAACAAACAAAACGGTAAGTATAAGTTTTGTAATTTGATCCTCGGAGGTAAAAGAAAATGATTTCTTAGTCTCTCTGAACTACAACTTTGTTTTTCTATTAAAATATAGCAAATTTGAGAAAATGATATATTAGAAAAGAATTTAATATATGTCATACAAGAATTTTTAGGGTTTGAATGTTTGACTATATCTGTACTGATTTACTAAAATGAATGGGGCATTTTCTTTTCTATTCAGAATTGTTGGACCAGTGAGTGAGTCACTGGAGAACAAATATTTTTTAATTAGATGAAGATTTATCCCTTTACATACTACAATGATTTACTTGAAGTTGAGACTATTTTATTGAGAATTTTTAATAAAATGTGTGTGTGTGTTTTGTTAGAGTGCAGAATGTGATGGATATGATTTAGGAATTAAGCATCATATGGAGAGCAAAGATCGTGAACTTTGGCACTGACTTGGGTTGGAATTCTGCTTTTACCAGTTAGTGGTTTTTTTTTGTTTTGTTTTAATTTTTTAGAAAGTTGCTAACATTTCTGAATTTTTAAAAAAATCGAAATATAAGGATTATGTTACATCTCCTGGAATTGTCTCAAAATTAAGTGTGAGCTCATATAAGTTTCCTGGCATTTATCCATTCTTTAGATGATTCAGGATCATTATTGTGAATATCAGCTGAGAGATTAGGATTAATTGACCATGTACTAATTAAGACTATGAGCTTTTTGAGTTCCTTTGTCTGTTTTAACTTTTTCTCATTGCTTTGTTATCTCTCCTTCAATTTGCTACTTCTAATCTACTGTGAGCCTTGGAAAACAAATTTAAAGAGAAAAATATATATAATTTATTTAACACTATACCGATTGTCTACAGCTGTGCTGTTCAATACAGTAGCCACTGTCCACATTTTAATTAAATGAACAATCCACTTCTATGGTTACACATTTGAAGTGTTTGATAGTCACAGCAGCAGAGAAATAGTATTATCATCACAGAACGGACTGTTTTCGTCTACAATGTTTAAAGCTCTGTATTTGTGTTGTGGAATTCGAAAAATGAGTGAAATGTGACTCTTGCCTTCATGTAACTTATGTCTAGTGAAAGAAATAAGATATTTTGGGGAGGTGTTTGGAAGACGTAAAAAAAAAAAAAAAATCAGTGATGCAGATGATGGCTATTTGAAAAATACTGAGGTGTAAGAGTAAGCAGCTCAGGATTAAAAAGAGAAAAGAAATGACTGAAATGAAACCTAAAGCATAATTAGCATTTGTGATCTTCCTAAGCATGAAGGGTGTACTAACATTAGCCTACCTACAGGAGGAAAGAAGGGGAAGGGATGACTTTATTTATGCCCATCAGATTGCTGTAATCAATTTTTTTTAATGTTTAGTATGTTACAAAATTTTTACTATGAATATATATTATTTTAATAATACATATTAGAATTTTATTTAAAAAGAAAGAATCATGACCTTTGTAATACTTAAAACTTTCTGTCCCTCTCCCTATATCCGAATAAATTTCCTGGAATCTGTTTCCATTCTTGTTTTTATTTTAGTTATGTCTCACTGAGAGAAATCTCTCTTGTCCTGTCCAAGACTAATGTATTCTTCAGCATTTGAATGCCTCCCTTTACATCTCATGTTAGATATTGCCTCATATTTCATTCTTTTCTCCCTCTGTCTTAAATCATAACCTTCTCTATTATTTCCCCTGGAGCCTATTACTATACATAAGATTCCTATATCAACCCTGTTTGATCCACCTTGTTTGTCACTTTCCTTCGTTTTCAATCAAATTTCCTCAAAGAGTGACCTCCATTTGTTCTCTCCAATTCCTCACTTATAATTTACTCTTCAACTCTGAAATTCAATTCCCCTCAGTATTAAGTGGATGTCTTTCACCAAGGTGCCCAAATTACCGTTGTCAACAATTACTGTAGTCAGTTCTAGCAGACCGTTTACAGTCCATTTCTTTGCTGGTTAAAAATATTGACCACTCCATTCACCTATGATGATGACTCCCAAACCTGTCTGCAGCCCACATCACCCTCATAGCTAGCTGTCTGTCTGTCTGTCTGTCTATCATCTATCTATCTATCTATCTATCTATCTATCTATCTATCTATCTATCTATCTATCTATCATCTACCATCTATCAATTGACCAATATAAAACCAATTAAATGTTTCCACAAGAATGTGCTGGAGCCAATTCAAACTTTGCTTTAACACAAACAGATCATGTCACCAAAATCCCCTCTTCCTGCTCCCTAGTATTTGTCTCTTGGTCAATTGCACTACCACCTATTTGTTTTCCCAAGCTAGAAGTGTAGAAAATCCTCTTCTATGCCTCAAATATATTTGGTTTAGCAATGGCTGATACCTTCTTAAAATCCATCTAATCCATCCTTCCTATCCCCATCATCATTGGCTTAATGCAAGAGTAAATTTAGTCACAAAATCTCTGTCCTTCAATTCTCACCCTTCTCTAGTTCATTCTTTATACTGCCTCCAGGGTGCTCTTTCTAAAATTCAAATCAGCTATATCATTCTCTGTTTCTTTTTCTGCTTCTTATACTTGTAGGTCTTCTGCTAGAGCTCTCTGGTAGTTTCTCTCCATTCTTAAAATAACTGTTATCTAAATTATTGTGTTTCTTGTTAAAATAAAGCAAAACACAAAATTTTGAAAATTTTAGCAAATATTGAGACTCTTTGGAAAAGCATCCAGATGTGAGACTTTTTTTTCAGTTTCACCCTCCCTTCAAGGTCTTTGACAGCCCCTACCAACATGGAGACGTCACTTCTCAGGTAACCTGTATTGCAGACAATACCCACTGTCTTTTATACAATATTCAGAGCATGGTTAAATAAGTATATATAAAATTATAACTAAATATTATGAAACATAATTAAAACTTTAAGGAGAACAATGAGAAAATTGGCAAGGAAAATTACAAAAGCAAAGACTTATTGGGTTTATTATTTCACATCTTGCTGCTTTCTTTGTTTGCAACAAGTTTTAAATCTGGATCTTTTAGGCTGACATTTTACATGAAGAAAAAGGAGGTTTCCCACACAGCTGCTATTCCACTGCTCTGCTAGCATGTAAGTAAACGAGCCAAGAACACATAACTCAGATGTTTTCACTGGTCTTTGCCTGTGAGATGCTGATGCCAGTCTGTGGCACAACTTCAGCGTAGACTCCTAGTAGTTATGGACACATGACCCACATCTAAAAATCCAATAAGGACCTGGGTTAGCAGGCATGATCCTGGATGATGTGAAACTTATATTTTAATTTCCCTATAAATGTATGTGAATGATATGACACTGCTTTTAGAAGAATTTGATGAATATTCTCTGGCCATTGTGAATAAGAAAGTTGCTCTTGATAATGCAACTAGGATTAGTCTCAATAGACAGTTGGCTCAGTGGCCTAATTATCATCAATTTCATCAGTGAGAAGAGCTTATTATTAGTTATTTTCAAATTACTCTGTCAAACAATTTCCAATATTCTATGTTTATTTATGCCAAGTAATAACATACAGAGAGTCATTCAGTTTAAAAATATGAAGATAAGTTTTGGAGCTAATTCAGATTTTGCAGCTAGTGTATAAAATATGTGTTGGACGGGGACATTGGAAAGCCACTTGAATACAAACTAGATGGTCATTGAAAATCTTATGTTAAAAAAATGTTCATGAAATATATTGTCTCAATAGAGCAAAATATCTTTGTAAAGTGAGACTGATCCCGTAAGTAGTATATAAAACATGGTTTTATTTCTTTAGGTCACATGAGGATTTAATCTTTCATATCATAAACATGTCTACTAATTGGCTTTACACATGTACCTATAGTCATAATAGTAATAATGACCTTGAGTTATACCATGGAACTGAACATTTCTTGATTTTTAAAGCATTCTTTTCAGCATAATTTCAATGTTAAGATTAATTTGATTGCAATCAAAGTCGCTTATAATTCTAAAATGAGTATCCCCTGAATTGTAACCTTCACCAACAAGTATATTTTATTGAATCACAGAGCCAAAAAATATCTTTAAAAGTATGTAGCTTATTTATAAACCTGTTTATGGATCAGCATTACCTGGAGAAATGTTAAAAAAATGAATGCAGATCTCTAGGACTTAACCAATTAAAATCTGAAGATCAGGGTTTTAAAGAAATTCCTTAGAGATTGATGATGCTTATGGAAGCCATTTTTGGAAGAATACATTCATTTTTTCCAGTTTACAGATCAGAAGACTGAAGTAGGCCAAGTGACACACGGTGACTTCCCCAAATAATGTAGCAGAACTGAGACAAGATTCTGATATTCTTATCTCCCAACTCAGAGTAATTTCTGTGAACAAAAATAGAAAACTTCCTATATAAAGACCCCCAGAAATTATTGAAAGGAGTAGAAAATGTATGTATTTCTATGATTTCATGTGATGAGTCTCTACTAGGAATATTTTTTTCTGCTTTTAGATGCTATTGGATGAGATTACGAGTAACTTACATGTTTACTTGAGATTTGCTGTCATAAATTGAGCCCATGCTAATTAATGTATTACTTGTGGCAAAAACAAGGCATATTACTATCAATAATAATATGCATTTTATAATGATAATAATTTACTTTTTCATATTCCTCTAAAGGAAACTCCACATGGTATTTCCTTCAACTGTCAGCTCTGTAGTTTTATAAGCTGGATTTTCAAGTGACATTGAAATTCAGCATTATGTTCTAAAAATATAGTCATTTGTTCCATAATACAATGCTCCTAAGACATGAGCAACCACTTTTCATGCTGCTGCAAAACTACAATGATGCTAAATTCTTGCCAAGACAATTGGTTTAACTAGAGCAGCCATTACAAGAATCGCAAACCATGAGAAATGGCCCTTATAATACTTTACATATATTTTTTTGGTCTCTGAAGAACTAGGCATTAAAATAAAAGCGAACATCTATAATGATCTTTATTAATTGCTGCCTATTGATGTCCTTCAATTTTTACCTTATCCTCAGTGGTCATAACAAGCACTCTGAAACACTTATATGGTTCAGAATTCAACTCTAAGTGCTTTTGTTAGAATAGCATTGTAAGTCCTTAAAGAATGATGTGTTTTTAATAGTAATGATTTGCTCTCATGTTGAATTGAAATCGCAACTTTTTCTCTAGGAAGCAATTACTATTCCATTATTTACTGGTTTTAGCAAGTCCATTAAGCTTTCATAAACCAGGCAATCCTTTTAATTTTGTGACTGTGACAGTATATTTTAAGATACACCAGTCAGTGCACTTTCCTGCTGCTAATGAAAGGCTGAGGAATCTGTCTTTGGCCAGTCATCACCATGTTCTTTGAAGCCTTACTATAAAGCTCAAGCATTATGGTTCATGTCAAAGAAGTAGGAGACTTTGACAATACCATCCCTGTACCTCAACAGCAGATTCAGATTCAGTGGGACTACTGCAAGATGAGTGTAGAAACAGAACGTCTCTGAGGAGCTTCAGCTCCAAAAATCTGTATTATATTGAAAGTGAGAGCTGGGCCACATCTGCACTGGCCCTTGTTGGTGATCTTATATTTCTAGTGTAAATCCCCACTGTCATCTTTAGATTTCTTTTAAAAGCAAAGAGGGTTTTCTAATTAATGAAGGTTTGATTCTAATTATCTAATGAAAAGAACAATAGCTTACTGATTTGCTGAGCACTGCAGTTGATCAAGTGATGGGAGTAAAAAGTGTATAACATCGAAGCTTGTCATAAATGTCTGACAAAACTCACTCTTCTACAGTCCTCTCATACCCACTCAGGTTCTCTGAACCATCCTTAGGGTTCAGAAATGTAACAGAAATGATTCAGATTTTCAACATTTGGTGCTTTATTTTCTTTCTTCTTGTGTTCCTATCATGTTGTCAGAAAAATGGGCAAAAATAATTAGAGAAATAATGCAATCCACTTAAGTTTACTCTGAGATGTGTTATTATTATGCAGAAATGGCTTTGTTCCAACTCTTTGGGGAGTGTTACATTGGTTATGTTTTAAAACAATTTTTTTAAAATGTGGAGTAAACTGAAAAATATATAAAATCTGTGTAAGGTATTAGGAATGATGTTTCAAATGCACATCCTGTCCAGCTCTTGATTTAAGAAAACGGTTATCATTCCCTTTGCAATCTCCTTTGTAATCCTACTGAATTCCATTCCCTTTCAGCTCTGCTCAGAGGAAATTAAACAATAAATTTTGTTTAACATTCCTTTGCTTTGTTTTTTGACTTTTACTACATATCTTTGTATGTCAAAACAACATAATGTTTAATGTTTTCATTGTTCTAAATAGAAATTACACTGCACAAATTCATCTATGATTTGCCTTTTAATTTTATTAGAGATTATGTTCCAGAAATTCATTATTTTTGCTGGTTAAGGATACAATACATTCATGCTGGCTATTGTTTTATATTAATGCAATATCAATATACAACAATTGATTGATTGTTTTGCTAACTTCCATTTGTTTTGTTTTCATAAATATTCAATCCTATTATGAATACCTTTGTCTAAGTGCACATGTGCTGGAGTTCTCTAGAGTAAATACTCATGGGTTGCATTATTAAGTTAAAGGTTTAGCTTTGTTAGTGAGTGTCAATTTGTTTTCTAAAATGCTTGAAGCAATTGGCACTCACATCATCATTTAATAAAAGTTCCATTTGCTTCAAACCTTACCAATACTTGACATTGTCAGACTTTTATATTTGTCATTTCTGTGGGTATTAAAATGTATTTCATGGTGTTTTTAATTTTCATTTCACTGATTAATTGTGAGTTTGAACATAATTTCATATTTATTTGCTGTTTATGATTCCTCTTCTGTGATGTGCCTTTACATGATTTTGAGGCATTTTCTATTTGGTGTGTGTGTGTGTGTTTCATAGACTTGTAGGATTTCTTTATATATTTTGGATACTACCCCATATATTCCCAGTTTTTGGCTTCTGCTCTACTTTCTTTATATTATCTTTTTACCATAAAACTTTATTAATCATTTCCTTTGTGTATGTAACTTTGTGTCTTATTTAGGATATCCTTCTTTAACTGACAACATAAAGATAACCTTCTATATTATCAGTTAAAAGTTTCATAGATTATATTTCACCTTTAAGCCTTACACAGCTAATTTTTGATACATAATCTGAAGGAAAAGTTCAATGCCATGATCTCATAACATTGGTAATTTTAGCACCATTTATTGAAAACTCTATCCATTCTCCATTGACCTATAATACCAATTCGATCATAAATCAAATTTCCAAATATGTGTGGGTTTTTTGTTGGGGGAGGGAGGAGAGGACTGTTCAGTTGGTGTATCCTTAACTAGTACCAGATTATCTTAATTACTATAACTTTATAATACTTCTTGATGTTTGGTAAGGTAATTCTTCCCACATTTTGATCTCCTTTAAGAGTATCGTACCTGTCCTTGGATCTTTGTACTCCATATACACTTTGGATTTTGCTTTTCAAGTTCCACAAAAATATTTGAAAAATTATCTGATATTGATCACAGTATTGATCAGTTTGGGAAGAATTGATATCCCTACAATATTGAGACTCTGGATTCATTGCTCATGGTATATTTTTTATATTTTTAAAATGTCTGCCGGTAGATTATATATCTATAAATACCTTGTAATCTTTATTAATTTTTACTATGTACTTCACATTTTAATATTATAAGTGACATCTTTGAAAAATTGTATATTTAAATTAATAGACTTTATTTTAGAGCAGTTTTAGACTTACAGAACAATTGAACAGATAGTACAGTTTCCATATGCCCAACCCCCACATCACAGTTTTTCTTATTATTAACACTTTTTTATAATTGATTTGGTACATTTTTTATAATTGATTAACAAATATTGATATAGTAATATTAACTAAAGTCCAAAATTTATTCAGATTTCCTTAGTTTTTACCTAATGTCTGTTTCTAAAAGGTCCAGGATACCACATTACATTTAGTCATCATGTCTCTTGAGAATCTTTTTCTGTGACAGTTTCTCAGACTCTATGCCCTTTTCTTTCATTATACTTTCTTCTCTAGGTATTTCCATTGCTCTCTTATTTCAACTTTTGCCACTATATTTCTTTTTCCTAGGAACTCTCTCCAAACTCTATCCCCATATTCCACTGCTTGTAAGATACATACAGTATTATTCAGTTAGACTTGTCCAACCTATTTCTTTCCCCACCAAATCAGTATTTCTTCCTGACATACATACATACATACATATATATATATATATGTGTATATATATATATATATACACATATGTATACATACACATATGTATACATACACATATGTATACATACACATATGTATACATACACACACACATATATATATATATATACACACAATTCCCAGTATACCTCTCCTAGGTACCAGGCTCAAAACTTTGAGGTTATTTTGACTTCAAATTTTTGTGCATAAAAAAACAATTAGGATGCAGATTATGGAACTGGGCTAGACCCTGGTGCTCTAACATGAACAAGACACATGTCTTGCCTTTACGGAGAGCTCACAGACCAGTGACCATCTCTCATTCCTTTCAGATAAGAAGTCCAAAGACCCAAAGTAACTCCTGCCAATTTCATCTTTTCTTTTCAATCCCTAAAATCTCTGTTAGGATTCAAAGCTGCTTTACATTCTATTTCTGTTCCTTACAAAGACATCCCAAATGTAATCTACATACTAGAAAATCAGTCTTTTTCCATCACAGTTCTGGTAGTACTTCAGTTTTATTAAAACACCTTCATGTAGGTACCTTAAAGTTCTGAAACTCACATTCAAAGCCCTCCTCAAAATGATGTTATTTTTGAGTATCATCATCATTGCCTTATTAAACTTCTATAAAACGTATTTATTAAATGCAGTGGCTATGACTTGACAGTAAAATGGAATTCAAAGTGAATTTTTACCTAATGCAAGACTTTTTCTTTTTTTAGAAAATAGTCAGAGTATCAGCCTTTTAGGTTTTCTTTTAGGTAATGCCCCAATCTGCTCACAATGTTTAACACTCTAATGCAAGTTAGGGAAGTCAGGGAAATGTTTTTTTAACCTGCTCCTGACCTATTGTACTCTCATGGAGAAGTCTGTCTTTTCTTGTTTGCTTTCCTATAAAACAGTGATTATAAAATTTAATTCTTGACTAACAACAGGTGAATTATATTCATTTAGATAACCTTGACTTCAAGTCCTTGTTGGCTTAACTACAGAGTAGTGAAAACTATCTTTAGCTGAAATTATATACCAACTCTTGTCTGCTTTCACTTTTACTCCAAGCAGTTTGCCGTCCTGCCAGTAGGTTCTAGAGCAAAAAACATAATAAATTAACATTTTCACATTTCCAGAAGTTTCTGAACAATTATTTCTCAGTTACTACTTTTGAGCTAATACATTCTTTTAATCTGAGGAGGCAATGGTAGCTATCTGTATTTTGGAGTGAGGAGCAAGAATGAGAGAGATCGAGAAGAAAACATTAAATGATGCTTTCTCATCTTCTATATCAGTGTTTTCTTTTTAAAATAGAAATACCTTGATATTTAATGATGTGTCTGTCAGACAGTAGGTATTTACCTAGGATAATTTCTGAATTTAGTTTGAATCTGGATTATGCCTCTCCTGTTTCTGTGACTTTGGGTACATGACTTAATCTCTCTTAGCCTCTATGTCATCATGTGTAATGGGCATTAAATGTGATTGTACTTAGAAGGTACATCAGACATGTGGACTAACACTTGTAATAAATGGAGATATAAAACATTAGAGGTTCTCAAAGTGTGGTCCCTAACTGTAGCATCCTGCTTACCTGGGAAATTCTCAGAAATGCCAAATTTGGGCACCAGCCCAGACCTACTGAATCTGGGACCCAGTGGGCAGGGCTCAGCGAGCTGTGTGTTGACCATTCCTCCAGGTAATGTCATGCCTGCTGCGTTCTGAGAACCAATGCAGTAGAAGTATGAATAAATAAAAGACGCTAGGCTACAACTGTGGGCGGGAACAGGGAATGATTATATCTTCTATAGTTGAGGATAATTTGACATAGCCATTACATTTGAGCTGGTTATTTGTCATTAATCTGAGATGCAATTCAAAATAGACAGTTAAACTTTGACAAAATTAGGAGGCTTTGTCCAGGAGAATAGGTGAGGATGAGACATACCATGTCACATTGAGGGAACTGGAACTTCTTTAGACTGTACAGAACAGAGGACAGGAGAAATGAAGAATTTATTCTGTTGGAAATATTTCTCTAAGTTTCCAAACTGCAAATCAGTTAAAAATCAAGGAGTTAGAGTTTGTTTTACTATGTAATAAAGTTTCCAGCAGCTAATGGTTCAGTAGTGGGGCCACATCAATAGGAGGGAATGATAGACATCTCAGGTGGGGTGAGAAAAACCTCTATTCTCAATTTTTAGAATTCTCAAATCCCCAAATAAAGTTAAGGAAAAGCTGAAGCTTACAGTCCAACAATTTGGACAAGTGTAATTCTTTTAAATTCAGTAATGTACTATTTCTATCTCCTAGTCCCTAAGAAACATTTATATATGTATTCCAAACTGTGCAAATAGGAACTGACCTACTTTTGAGGTATTCCTTTCTTGAATCAATTATGTGAAGGTCAGAAGAAGATAAAGGAAAAAAAAAGAAAAAACTCTACTGACAAACAAATGTGTGTATTTCTGCCAGAATGCTCTGCTTGGCTTCACCGAGCAAATTCATGATTGCCCGGAGGCAAAGCAATTCCATTTCACTCCTGACCCTCTGCTGTATGCTCTGCATTGCTTGCTATGAGGTTTTTTTGAGTTAGGAAAGAGTGATCCTAGAAATGTTTGAGTATAATATTATTCTGGCTTCAAGGCATGAATTCTGTTACTTAAATTGTCAACCTATATGTGCATATTAAGAAGGAAGGGTTCAGGAACTATCCTAAGTCATTCAGCAGCTTTCTGGCCTGTTTGGTTAACATCATCACCTTCTAAGGAGGAAAGAAAGGAAGTTAATTTTTTAAAAAAATAATTTTCTCTCATCTTTCTTTGTTCAAGTATCCATCTTTCTAATCAGAGGTAGGATAGTCACCAGGGTCATAAGACCTTTACGGTGTTCTTGTTATGCTTTTTGCATTCAAAAAATATCTCTGAGGTTAACATCAAATATAGTCCCTGAACTGTGTCAAGATGCTTTTCCCCTGTTTATCATTTATCTACCTACAAATCTCATTTGTCTGTTAACTTGTATTAATCTGCTACTTTCTTATAATTAAAAAAACAAACACATACTATTGAGTGAGATTTCCTTCCAATTTTTTCTCTCCTTTCATACTTTGGAATCTTAAAATTCCTCTGAATAAACTTCCCTGCGTTCTCAAGCATCTTACCCGTCTCATGCAAACCCAAACTCATCCTCCTTTTGAGTACGCCAGCCCCTCAGATGCCCCACCTCATACGTGCCACAGGGTCTCAAAACAAAGGTGTCATCTCCTAATTCCCTAGGACGGTTTCCAAACTAAGTCTTTTCTTGATTTCTTTTAAAAATTATTTTAAATTGAATACTTCTATCCAACTGACACATGGATATACTTTAAAAATGTAAATAGTTTTACAAAGCTTATTATAAAATCCAGTAATTGTCAAAACTTAAAGCCCCACCCCATACCCTAAAGCAATACTTTCAATTCTTAGCTGTTTCTTTCAGAATTCTAATGCAGCTTTACAAATAATATGTGTGTACAGATTTTTCTTGAATTTTCAGTTTTAGATATTAGCCATTGACTTCACAGAGAAAGAGGACGACTTGTCATTATTGCTCACTTATCCCCATCTCTGCACTCACACTCTACCTTCCTACCCTCTTGCACATATACATAGTTATTTAATAAGTTATATAATCTTTCGGTAAGTATTTATTATTTATATGACTATGACCACATAATTATTCTTCACAGCTAGTCATGGGATACGCTACACTTATCTTAATTTTCTTCTATAATATTTCTTCCCCGTGAGGTTAATGAGCCTCTCTCCATCTCTCTAGCTTTCCCTGTACCTATCATTACTTCATCCCTAACCTAGATGTCATTTTACATGTCTCTGGTCAGTTCACTTTTTTAGTCGCCATAGCTGTTACTATAAGTCGTCCCTGTTTTCCTCGCGTTCTCTCCGTGCATGGTCACAAGCTACTCTCTCAAGGGATGACTTATGACTTAGCACATTTCCATATACAGAAAATCAAGGTGATCAGCAATAGTAACAAATATGACCCCTCAGTCACCACCTTCACGACCTCTCCTCTAGTCTCACTAGACAAGCCTGCTCACATCTGGTACAATATAATTCTACTTCCTTTGCTCTAGATCGCATCACTTCACAGGTCAGTACATTTCATATCAAAATATCTTCAGGCTCATTTCTGAATCTTTATTTCATTTGCTACTGCCTTAGTCCAGGCTTCATTATCCTGTGTTTTACTAGTGCAATAGTCTCATGTGTGGCCTGTTTATCTCACGCCTTATGCCACTCCAGTCTATCCTCACACTACTACCAGAATGATTTCCTGAAACATATTTTGGGTCATGTAACTCCCTTGCTTATAGTTCTTTGGAAGTTCCCAATGTATACATGGTAAAATGCATACTCTCAACGTGTCATGCAAAGCCAACTGTGCTAGGGCCTCTTCCTGACTCTCCAAACTTGTCTTTTTAAAATTGGCAACCAATTTTTTAAATTGATATTTACATGTTATGAAATGCACAGTCGTTAAGTATCATTCAATGTGTTTTGATAAGTGTATATACCCTTGGTACACCATTTTTAAACTTAAACTCCTATAATAATGAACTACTTGCATTTCTTCAAATATGCATAACTCTTTAGTGCTTCTACACATGTATACACCTTTTTGCTCTTGACCTACACTTCTCCTGTCATCTGTCAGAAGACACTTGGACAAAGTACTTTCTTGGAAATGTAGCCACTCTTTTTTTTTCCCTCTTATACCTCGTACATAACTGTCATGTCACCCACAGAGCTGTATCGTCCTCTTTTATCACATGTCTCTGCTCCCCACCAGACTGTATGCCTTCCAGGGTAGGGACCATTTTTTAAAATTTTTCTATGAATAGTCAATCCTTGGTACCATGTAGACACTCAATAAATGTTTGTTAAATAAAGGTGCAAAATGAACACTGAATGAATTTTTAAAAAAATAGTGCAGTGTAGGTGAATGGAGCAATGGTTAAGAGTAGAAACTGGAAAATCTGATTGTCTGGGTATAAATCAGGCTCAGCTACGTATTACCTGTGAGAATTTGGATACAATATGTAACCTAAATATGGCTCAGTGTCCTAAACTGTAAAATGGGGATGTTCATGCATTTATCTCATGGGTTATTACGAAGTTCAAATTTTGAATCCCTTTAAAATGCTTGGAACACTTTTTGGCACCCAGTAAACACTCAACATTGTTTTACTAATGTTAATTTACCTTAATAAAATAAGGCTACATTAAAGATATTTAAAATTCTAGCTAATTTAAGGAAGATCAAATATTAGATATCAGAAGCCATTTAATTTGAGCAACTAGGTATCTCTCTTTTATAGTATCTTTTATGGAAGGTAAGAGAAAAATGAAATATCATTACTTTCACCACTGGAATGAGAAAATTCCAGATTATTAGAATCAAAATGTTTGTATATATGTCATGCCAACATTTCATCATTATCATTATTGTTATTATTATTGTTATTATTTCACAACCACCTAATACATAAAAATTAGTGCAAAAGCTCTAATTTAAACTCATATTGTCAGTACTGAAGATCATCAGAAAACATATAAGCACATATGATAGAATGGCATAAGCAAACCCAGTGATTCAGAGCAGTTGGGATGCATGGACAACTGATTGTTTTTGAAAAATGAGAAGGATAAAAGTTTGAGAAAATAAAATAAGGAAAGTATACATGATTAGAAACAGGTGGAACTAATTTAAAGTGCCTTCCAATAGGAGAAGCTGATTGAATGGGTAATTCATAGTCCAGCTCTTGTAGCTTGCCTTTAAAAATGATTCTTTTAAAAGAGACCATAATCTAACTGATGGGAAAGTAATGAATTGACAGCCCATTGAAACGGAAAGCTGTTGTTCATCCAAATAATATTTTTCTACTTAACACACAGCAGAATTTTGCACCAATGTTTTCTAATGTCTGTTCAACTGAAAATGAAATCAAGATGGGGACTGCAGTTACAATTTTCTGAGCAGAATCTGAATCTTTAGACTCTAGAGTTCTGTAGCTTCATTTCTGCCATCTGGTGGTTGAAAATATTGATGTTCTCGCAGTGTGTGAAACTGTTGTCTTATTTATTTTCTTCTATAACATTTCTTCCCCTTGAGTGCAAAAGATCTTGAGGTTAATGATTCTCTCTCTCTCTAGTTTTCTCTGTACCTATCATTACTTCATCCCTAACCTGGACGTCATTTTACATGTCTCTGGTCAGTTCACTTTTTCAGTCTCCATAGCTGTTATTATAAGTCCTCACTGTTTTTTAATAATATACATTGCCTCCCACAGAATAATTTGCCCAAACTAAAACTGGCATGCATTCAGTACATTGCACACAGAAAACAAATATATATATTTTCCTTTTCTGAATTCTTAAAGCAGATTCTATGCTGATATGTTTATTATTTGCACACAACTATGTTTATTGTATTAAATTCTATAAGTGGTGTTGTTTTGGAATGAAGCGCTTTCTTTTTATTTCAACATGCTCTAAAGATATTTTTATCCACTTTCTTTAACTTTGCACTTTTTAGGATGTCGAGGAATTTTTAGGGAGCTTTAGAATAAATTATTAATTTTGGTTAATGTCTTTTCAAGAATGGGCAGGTGAAATTGAATGCAAAATGTAAAAGCAAATTGCAGCTATCAGTGAAGTTGAAGACAAATCACCATTAAATTAGTTTAGGAGCATTCGGTCCTTCCTTCACTTCTGCAAAGTCCGTTTTTGTTTTTTTCGTACGCCTTCCTAAACATGCCCTGCATGTAATGTATCATCTGAGTGGGGAATGAGAGATGAGAGGGAACAGATATTTACATTAGTAGAGTGGAAATAAGTATAAGATATCCCAGGCTATGTGGTCAAAGTGTCCCTTCTCCCTAGGCTCAGGGTAAACCTAGTTGTGTGGTCCCTTTAAGACCTTGATTTCAGGTTCATGACTCTTAAAACATTTCATTTGTATAGGTTGTCAGGAACTCCTACTGTCCTGGGCTACCAGAATGGATTTTCAACACTGTGGGAAGCTTCGCCTCCTAGAATGGGGTTGCTTCTGTGTGGCTTGTGTCTTTGTTTAAAATCTTTGCAGCTGTGTGTGTAAGAGGGGTGGTTCAGCGTAAATAAGAACATGTTCAAAATTAACTGAAGTTTCATTTGCTGTTCCCTTTGAGGCCTCTGTTGCTTTTTATATTTCATTGGGACACTGGCATGGAATTTTGAAGCATACTATCTGGATTCCAGGCCTTCTTCTTTCTCTTACTAGACTCTACTCAGTGATTTTGGTATCAATAGATGCATCTGTAAAATAGGGATGATGACAACACATACCCCACCTGCCCCTGAAGTTTTTTCAATGATCAATCAATATATTGTTTATTAAATTTTTAAATTAAAATAGACTAAAAGACTGCTAAAAAACTGTAACGCTATTATGTCAACATTTCTCCAATTCTGTTTGCTTCTTTCTACCCTTAGTTCCAGCTAGTTCAAAAAAGAGGGAGAAATAGTATTTAACAGAGGGAGAGAATATTGTATGAGAGAGAGCAATTTTCTACAAAGCGGCAATTTAGGACGCAACCTAAGTGTGTGGGAAGCTACAGAATGTGATTTCTGAAGAGTAAGAGTGAGGCCCTCTCAAAGAGCTACCACCATCTACTGCTGCCAAACTCTAGTTGACATTTTGCAATTAAAGATGCATTTCTTTAAGTTCTTGATGACACCTCCTCTTCAGAAAGTCCCTACCAAAGTGGAAACACTTCACAGGATCCAGTATTATTAGTTATCCAGAGCATCCTGAGCGTAATGGAGGAGAGCTCTACTAGTCAGTGCCCCAAAATGCGCGTGGGTAGGAAGAGAAGGGACACCTCCTTTACACTCACTTTCACCCTTCTAATGCATTTGCCTAAGGCTAAACCCTGTTTGCATAATGCTCTTGTTTTTCAAAAAAGTACATGACTTTACTAAAGTATAATTAAAATAAATAGTCACCAGGGATATAAATACTCAAGTTTGTTTTCCTTCAGTATTTTCCAGGCTTGAACTGGTTGAAATTGTTTTCTAAAAGTGTTTTTGCATTTATACTGTGTGTAGTTATCACTGTGGTAACCTTACAAATAAAAGTATCTCTAGCACATACATCTAAAAACATTTCTGTAGAAAACCGTGATATGTTTGTGATATTGCAGGGAATTTTCCATTCCCGTTTAAGAAATCAGTGTGATTTTTCTTTCTAAAATTATTCCTCACCATTTATATTTTGTTCACAATAATAAAAATGATGTTTAGGATGGTGACAGGTTGTGATCATAATATTCTGTGTCAGGGATGAATTTATAAAAATACCATTCTTGCAAGATTACCAATTATCACTTTATATTCCTTTCTTCATATATTTTTGAGAACTAGGTCGATGAAATAGAAAAGATAAGAAAGAAACAACTACATCTTGAATGGTATTCTCTGTGTAGTAAAATCTTCTTAGAACTTGAAATCAAAAGAGCATAAGAAATTTCAAATATGTACTTAATTAAATGTCCTCAGAATACCTATCATTTGGTCATTAATTGTTAGCGCTAAGCCACTAGTTATGCTGGGTTCTAAGTATACAAAGATGATAAGGTGCTAAGTCCCTGGATGATACATGTAACTACTCAGCAAAGATTCTGCCTTTAAGAAGCTCTATGTTTCAGGGGAATATGAGAGAGTTTGTGCAGCATGATAGGACAATATGACAGATATTTGAAAGGTAAGGTACAATCACTAAAGAATGACAAATTCTTCTTGAGAATAAGAATTAAGAAAGGCTGAACAGAATAGGACAAAAAAAGGAGTTGAGTCTTGAATGAAGACGATAGACATTTTACTAATTAGTTAAGGTGGGTAGAAATGGGGGTAAGAATTGGCATTCTGGATAGATGGGTTGACATATATAAGAACTATATATGACATAAATTAATATTTAAATAGTAGATTATATAAAAAATTGACTAACATGATAAAATGCATCGTATGACCCACTAAGGTTTCTTTCTTCCTTCATTGGAGAAATACCTACAATTAGAATTAATTTATTGTAAAACTGAATCTTTAAATAGTTAGCTTGTCTAGTTTGGATCCAATATTTTAAAGCATCAGTAAATTATAAATGGTATATGCATGTGCAAGAATGTGTTTGAATGCTAAGGAAGCATACAAGAACTTATAAATCTTATATTCTCTCCTTAAACTATGTCACTATAAAATTAACTTTGATATTTTTCACATGGGGACATGTAAACGTTTTAGTGTTTCATAAATTTTGAGATGTCTGTTTTAGAATTTTATTTAGATAAATTAGAGAATATGATTAATAAATGTTTTAGAGATTGCGCTGAGCATCAAATAATTATAAATCTCATTGCATAAAGAACTAAAACAAATATTTTATTAATAGAAGAATTACTTATATAGTATATTAAAACCAACCTACTTAATAATAATTGAATTACTAAATCAATTAAGGTACATTCGTAAATTGCAAGTGCTATGCAGTATACTTAAGATCATTAACTAGAGATATTGAATTGACAATGTATTTCATAATATATCAAAATAAAAACTGTAAACTTTTATCTATTATGTAGAATAGGCATTTGTGGTTTTTCAAAAAGTCATATATTTTTCTTCTTAATAATTTGAGGATTCTGTAATGACTACAAACCTATCCCAATTCTTTAAAAAATAATATTTTATTTAATCCAAAGAAGTATAATTTCAATATGTAATCAATATAGAATTATTTATGAGATGTTTTACAATGTTTTTACTTTTTATTAAATTTCACATGTAATATTGTATAAGTTTAAAGTGTACAGTGTGTTACTTGGATACATTTATATATTGTAATGTGATTGCCCATATAGTGATATTTATCACATTATAAAATTATAGTACAATGTTATTATTTATGTACATTAGATCTTTATGACTTATTAAATTCATTACAAGTTTGTTCCCTTAAACACCATCAGTCTTATCCTCCCAACTCCATGCCTGATAATCACCATTTTACTCTGTTTTTTATAGGTTTAACTTTTTTAGATTCCACATGTAAGTGATATCATACAGAACCTGTCTTTGTCTGACTTGTCTCTCATAGCATAATGTGCTCAAGGACCATGCATGTTGTTACAAATGTCAGGATATCCTTCTTTCTCATGGCTTCGTAATATTCCTTTGTATATATGAACCACACCTTTTTTATCCATTCATTCCTTGATGGGTATTTGGGTTGTTTCTATATCTTGACTATTGTGAATAATGCTATGATAAACATAAGGGTACCTATGTCTTATCAAAATCCCATTCTTATATGCTTTGGGTATATACCCAGAAGTGGAATTGTTGGATTGTTTGGCAGATCTGTTTTTAATTTTATGAGGAATCTCCATATAGTTTCCATAGTGGTTGGACCTATTTGCATTCTAACCAACAATGTATTAATATAAGTGTTCTCTTTTCACTTATGAATTCTCACCTGTGCCTGTTGTCTCTTCTTGATGATTAGCCATTCTAACAGGTGTCAGGTGACACCTCATTGTGGTTTTGATTTGTTTTACCATGATAATTATTAATGTTGAATATCTTTTCATGTGCATGTTGGACATTTTTATGTCCTTTTTGGGACAATGTCTATTTAGTTCGTCTGCCCATTTTTTAATCAGTTTGCTATGTCGTTATTTTCAAATTGACTGATTCTTTATACACGTTGGATATTAACCCCTTATTTGATACATGGTTTGTAAAATATTTCTCTCATTCTATAGGTTGCCTTTTCATTTTGTTGATGTTTTCCTTTGCTGTGCAGAAGCTTTTGAATTTAATGTATTCCTGTTTGTTGATTTTTCCTTTGTTGTTTGTGCTTTGGCATCATGTCCAAAAAATCATTGCCAAGATCAATCTCAAGGAGCATTTGTGACAACATGGATGGACCTTGAGATTATAATGCTAAGCAAAATCAGTCAGACAGAAAAAAGCAGAGAACCATATGATTTCACTGATATGTGGTATATAAACCAAAAACAACAAAAGAACAAGATAAACAAATTAGAAACAAAAACTCGTAGACACAGACAATAGTTTAGTGGTTTTCAGAGGGTAAAGGGGGAGAGGGTGGGAGATGAGGGTAAAGGGGATCAAATATATGGTGATGGAAGAAGAACTGACTCTGGGTGGTAAACACACAATGGGATTTATAGATGATGTAATACAGAATTGTACACCTGAAATCTATGTAACTTTACTAACAATTGTCACCCCAATAAACTTCAATTTTAGAAAAAGGAGTTTCTTTTCTAGACTTGCTTCCAAAAGTTTTATGGTATAAGGTCTAATGTTTAAGGTTTTGGTTCATTTTGAGTTAATTTTTGTGAGTGTCATGAGATAGGGGTCCAAATTTATTGTTCTGCATATGTGTCTTCAGTTTTCTCAGCACCATTTGTTGATGAAATTATCCTTTCCTCAGTGGATAGTCTTGGATACTCTGTTGAATATTAGTTGACTGTATATACCAGGATTTAATTCATGGCTCTCGATTCTATTCTCTTGGTCAATGTGTCTATTTTGTGCCAGTACCATACTATTTATATGACTGTGGCTTTATAGTATAGTTTGAAATCTAGAAGTGTAATATCTCTGGCTTTGTTCTTTTTTTTCAGGATTGCTTTGACTTCTCAGTGTCTTTGTGGTTCAACACAAGTTTTTCTGCCAATACCATTCTGTTTTGATTATTGTTGCTCTGTAGTACAAGCTGAAATCAGCGAGTGTGATACCTCCAGCATCATTCTTTTTTCTTAGGATTACTTTGGCTCTTCAGGGTACGCACAAGTTTTAGGACTGTTTCTTCTATTTCTATGAAGAATGCCTTTGGTATTTTGATGGGGATTGTATTAAATCTGTAGATGGCTTTGGGTGGTATTACGGCCATTTTAACAACACTAATTCTTCTAATTCATGAACACAGGATGTCTCTCCATTTGTTTGTGTCTTCTTCAATTTCTTTCAGCAAAGTCTTGTAGTCTCGTGTTACCCTTTTTGGTTTCAAATCTAAGAATGAATATGCCTGCCTTCTTTTGGTTTTTGTTTGCTTGGAATATTTTATTTCATTCTTTCACTTTGAGTTTATGTGTGTCTTTAGAGCTAAATGATTTTGGTCTTCTAAAAAAAATCCATCCAGCCACTCTGTGGCTTTTCATTGATTAGTTCAATCCATTTACATTTAGGGGGATTATTGATAGGTAAGTATTTGCTACTGCACTTCTGGTTATTTTTGTCTCTCCACTGTTTGTTTTTCCTTCTGTTTCTGTCTACCTTTGTAGATTGGTGTTTTTCCATGGCAATCTGCTCAATCTCCTCATTTTTATGTCTCAAGTCTCACATTAGATTTTAGTTTTGGAGTTACCATGAGGTTTACACAAAATATCTCATATATAAAATAGTTCTCTTTTTGCTGATAGCAATTCATCTTCATTCACCTATAAAGGTTCCATCCTTTTACTCTTTCCCTTTTACACTTTTGATGTCATAAATTATCTGTTTCTATGCTGTCAATTTATTACCAAGTTGTAGTAGTTATAGCTATATTTAATGCTTTTTCCTTTAATCTTTATGCTATATTTAAGCCTTTAACATACTATATTTTTAAAGTTAAGTTTAAAAATACAGTTTTCTAATTATGACTGTATAGTTATCACCTTAATCAGAGTATTGTGTACTTTTTGTTGTTGTTTCAGCTTGAAGAGCTCCTTTCAACATTATTCTTAAGGTATGTCTGGTAGTGGTGAATTCTCTCAGCTTTTGTTTGTTTCAAAAAAGCCTTTATTTTCCCTTCATATCTGAAGTATAACTTTGCCAGGATTTCATTTTTGGCTGGCAGTTTTTATTTTTCAATGTTTTAAATATGTAATTCCATTACCTCCTGGCCTGTAGAGTTTCTTCAGAGAAATTTGCTGATAGCTTAGTAGGGGTTCCTTTGTAGGCTGCTATCTTTTCTCCCCTCACTACCTTTAAAATTATTTATTTATCGTTGAGTTTTGAGAATTTTAATATAATGTGTCTTGGAGAAGGTCTTTTTGCATTGAGATAATAAGGTATTCTATTAGCTTTGTGGATATCCAGTTCTTTTCCCAGGTTCGGGAAGTTCTCAGTTGTTACTGCTTTAAATGTGCTTACTGCTCCCTTCTCCCTCTTTTCTCCCTCTGGTATACCCATTCATCTTATGTTCGCTTGGGTAATGAACTCTAATCCTCCTAGGGTTTCCCCACTTTTTAAAAATCTTATTTCTCTCTGCTTTTCCACCTGGATCATTTCCAAATCCCTGTCCTTGAACTTAGGCATTCTCTATTCCATCTGATATACTCATTTCTAATGCTTTGTAATGCGTCCTTGATCCCATTTATCGAATTCTTCAGTCACGAATTTCTGTTTCATTCTTTTTTAGAACTTCAAGCTCTTTGGTAAAGTACTCCTTCTGTTCATTAAATAAATTCCTGCATTTGAGTCTGAGTTTTCTTGGAGCTAAATGAGTTACTTCATAACAGCTATTTTTAATTCTCAGTCAGATTGCAGTATTTTGTCTTTGAGTTTGGTTGGTAGAAAATCGTCATTTTTGTTTTTTTTTGGTGATACCATATCACCATGATTTTTATAGTATTTGATGAAAGCGCCTCTGCTGTTGTATTTGAAGTCGTGAACAATTTCTTACTTAGGTAGGGCTTTGTTTTTGATTCTAGCAGTTAAAAGGTTATTAATTAGGAGCCTTCCTTTTGTTTTCCAGAAGGTGGCGCTATAGCACGCTTTTAGTTTCTCTTATTAGAGCTGACTCACTGCTAAGGCTGGGTAGGAGTGGACCCTGAAAAAGCTGGCAGAGAAAAAGGTGGTGGTAGAGTGGGAGGAGATATGTACTTAGCACCTGAAGTTTGGGGTGTGTCCATGGCCCAGTCGGGGGAACCTTAAGTGAGGGGTACCACCCAGAGTTCTGTGAGTGGTCCTTTTGCCAGAATCCTAGGGCAGACAGCGGGAAATACTTCCCTTCCATTCTTACCTGTCTTCTTCCCTTTTCTTCCCCCAGTCACTGCAGCCCCTTCTCAAAGAAAGCAATTGGTCTTTCCAGCTGAAGCATGCATGGCTGACAGACCCCCACTCACCACCTTCACCCACCACCACCTCTTCTAGAAAATATGTGTGGGTGGCTAAAAGAACTGCCACCTCTGCCACTGCCACCTACTCTGCTGCTTCTGCCACTTCCCTTGCTCTGCAGCCTCCTTCAAGGTCCAGTTTACCCACTTTTGGGTATACAAATGGATCTTGGAGAGTGCTATGCAAAGGTCATTTTTTTTGCTTATGGATTTCAATTGTAAATGGAAGGAAAGAGAAAAAAGGGAATGACTCATGTTGCCATGATGCTGACATCACTTTCTGTCCTAATTCTTAAAATCATATATTTTTCATCCTCAATATCTTTAGAGTAAATACTGTGATAAGTATCCTGGAACTGTTTCTTACACTATCTTTCAATACAGACCAAAATATCATGCCAAAGATGGTTTACTAAAAGTAATTTGGGGAAGAAGTACAATAATAAGCAATTCAGGAATCTATCAGAACTTTTTTTTAATGGCCTGACTTAATCCAAGGGTACATTTTTGAGCATGTAGAAAAATACTACGTATCCCTTGGGCAATGCTCCATAAATACTCAACTGAGCAAATATATAATATTGAAAAATATTACAGTGGTGTATTTTATTTCCCCCCCACTGGCTAGTACCTAGAGTACCACTTTTCCAGTTGCCAGTTAGTTAAGTGTAGTCATATAGTTATGTAATGTAGGATTGACTTTTTATGGAAATTAAATCTCTACCAAGTGTAAAATCCTGAATAGAATTTACTGTGTGTCTACTAGGAGGTGAGCCAAGTAGAAAAGAGAGGTGAAGATAAAGAATTGAGGATCATTGATTCACGGGTGTTATGAACTTAGTTTGATGAGATTATTCAAAGAAAATGTGGGGAAGACCTGAAAAGTGATATGTGATAGAGACCTAGGAGAAGCCTGAAGTCACATGGGCACCCAAAGAAAACGGTGCCTTGGATTGAGGAGTGAAAATTATTTCAAGAATGGACTGGCCAAATAAAATGTCAAAGAGGAACCAAATAGGATTAAACTGAACGTTAGCCATTATTTAGGCAATTAGGCTGTTACTATTGACCTTGTGTTTGACAAAGACAGATTGCAGTGCATTTAACATTACATGAAACGTGGGAAAGTTCCTAGTCTTCAAAGAAGTTTGACTGGGAGATAGAGAATTCGTTTGATGGGGATTTAGGGTGACTTAGAACAAAAGAGCAGAAAATATTTGTAATCTTAAAAGGAGATACTGGATGCACCAACAAAGGTAGAGAAGATACTTGATGGAGCAAGTCCTGGGGAGGTGGAGGAGGATGAAATCAAGACCACAGGTGATAGAGCTAATGTTGGAAAATATAAGACACACCTCTCCCATTAAAATTTGAAGTTAGGAAAGAAGGATGGATGACTTTAAAGGAATGTGTGAAAGCAGAGGGTAAGGTTTTTGAAAGATTATTTTGTAAAATCAACTACTAGATGAAGGTAATTGGAGTAAGAATAAAATTAAATTTACAGCTAATACTCAAGATTGTGAATAATTGCTTTGAGAAAAGGGATTTAGGCCTGATTACAGTCAAGAAATTGAATTGTAAACAGGCTATGGGCTGATTCTAAAGAAAAGCATAAACAGGCACACCTTGTTTTATTGTGCTTCACTTTATTGTGCTTCACAGATGCATTTTTCATGAGTTGAAAGAAAGACCCTCCACCAGCAAAATAATCAAAACTCACTTTATTGCAATGCTTTCTTTATTGCAATGATCTGGAACTGAACTCACAGTATCTTCAGGTGTGCTTGTATTTGTAATGATGCAGAGCTGCAAGGCTGTTCTCCCTGAGATTTGGAGTGGAGGAAGATGTTTGGATTTAAGTGATGGGATTATCAGGGTGGTTGTAGTGAAAATGACCATTATTGACCTGGAGAAATGAGGCTCTTGGGACAGTTTGAATGAAACTACAAGTATTGGGATATCAAACTAAAGATTGATTCAGGAAACCTTTGGGACTAAAGGTGTTGCTTCCAGCTTATTTTCTGGTATACATTTACTTCTGTCAAAATTTGCATCAATATTAAGTTGAATCACTTGATTTCAAAGACTTCAACTCTAATTATTTGTTTTCTGTAAACATAAGCCAAAGTGAATAATAAAATGTCAAGCTCAAAATGACATCAATAGTTCAAATCTTTTGCTATTCTGTATAGATAGTTGATATAAAGTAAAGATACAGGGGGAACTTCATCATATACATATTCACAATAGAGATATAAGGTTTAATAAAACTATAATGAAACTTTATTGGAAAGTACAGTCTAAATCTTAAACCCCTCACCTCCTACCAAATACAAATCCAGTTAGTTTTGGTCCAAGATACAAAATGATATTTGATATATATTGTTTTTCTACAATAGATACTTTAAAAAAATTTTGTATTAAATTTATTGGGGTGACATTGTTTAGTAAAAGTATATAGGTTTCAAGTGTACAATTCTATAATACATCATCTGTATATTGCATTATGTGCTCACCACCCAGGGTCAGTTTTCCTTCCATCACTATATACTTTCTTTTCCTCTTAGGGAGGCCAAGAAGAAGTGGTAAGATAAGATGACCTTTAAAATGTTCAACTTATTTCAGCCTTGAATGTGGCCTAAATCCAGCTGGAAATGTTATTTTCCGTCTTTAGCCATTGCTTTATGTTTAATTCAATGGTATTTATAAATAAATTGCCTCAAACAGTTTAAGTATTATGTATCTTTTGTTGAGTGAGAAAAAATTCATTAATTTACTTTACTTCTTGGTTATCTCACATTATTATGAAATGTATCGTGGTATCATGATAGATTACAAATAGAAAAAAATAATTTATCTCTCTCCTTCAAAAGCTATCATTTGAGAGTTTTGATTTTAGACCTCTGGAGCTGTTGTGAGGACTGACATTCAGTCTTGAGTTAGGGCAGGATAGGTATTGAGTTTTAAATATTTATATTTATTAATTTAATTCTAAATGTGCACATGAAGATTTCTGGATCAAAGACAGATTATCATTATTTGCTTAAAAATCAAGTAATGGGTGTGTAATTCCTTATACTCTGATTTTTACCCCTGGGCAATGAGATGAAAGCTAACTATAATGTCCTATAAATGCAAATTTCAAAATCTGTATCATAGGAGAGAAACAGGGAAAAATGGATTTTATCTGCTTACATACAGAAGAGGCAACGGCTTCCCTCTACCCTCCCCAAATGAGAAAAATGTTTTTTTGTGGGTTTTTGTTTTGTTTTGTTTTTTGCCTCTTGAAATGGATGAAAAGGATTTTGTGTTCTCACTCTAGTTTTTTAATTTGAGTAATGTAAATACATCTCTCCAAGGTCCACATAATATCCAGTCTCTGGATTGTATGACTAAATACACCTCCAAGGTTCCACGCCTCCTTTTCCCTGACCAGTAAATGTGTACTTCTAGAGTTAAGTCAGTATCTCTGGAGTTCTGTCACCATCTATACAGTTAGTTGTTAATTAACTTCCCAAGTTCTGCTCTTAGCTGAGGATCCCAAGTTTCAGCAGAATTCATTCAGAAGGCCCCAACACTCGAGAAACATGAAAATGTATTCTCTTTCTCCACAATAGATTATCCAAGGCTATCTTGGAAAGAGATCATGGGAAGAGATTGGGAATTGTAAGTGGAGCAAGGAGAAGAATCGACTAATGGGCACTATGCAGATGTGCGTGATCAGTTAGGCAGGATGTAGGCTGGAGTGATCGGACATGTGACATGCTTGGAATGTGACCTGAGGGGTGTCAAGGCACAGATGCTAGGCCAGAATCCTGACATGAGAGTTCAGGATCTGTTATAGAAACTCATAAGAGGAACTTTGACTGATGATGTGGAAAGCAGTTTTTAAGAAAATGTACAAAGTTGAAGAAAGTGCTGTCAAAAAACAAGGCAGAGACATGAGATAAAGACTTGGTTCCTTACATTATAAATTCTCTAAATTACATACCTAGATATGAGTCATTATCTATTCATTCTTTTACTACTTATGGACCCGTTCTTATTGAAGACCCACGGTTCTCTTCAGTACCAGAAGACTTTCTTGTATTATTTCTTTGATAATTTTTTTCCTTCTGTATTTTTCATTCCCATTTTTACTTTGAATTCCCATTAATTAGGTACTAGATTTGTTGGATTGATCTTTTGCTTCCTCTTGTATTTTCTCTATTTCTTTTCTTTTTGCTTTTTTGTTCTATGTTCTAGAAGATTTCCTTTATTATTGTTACTATTTAAAAAAAAATTCTACAAATATATGTTACAATACCCTGCTATTATTCTATTTGTCATATCTTTTTATTTGTATTTTATGAATGTAATATCTTTACACACGTATGAGGATATTGATCAGAATATTTAATTTTTCATTATTTTTTAAATCATCAGTTTCCTCCAAGATCACTTTTTCCCGCGTTTCCCGTTTGTCCACTTTTCATATCAAAGCTTTGTTCAAATGTCACATGACCCTTGGTTGTCTATCCATGTTTAACAATGGAAAATGTGACTGTGATCTCTGCAAAGCAGTTGGAGATTACAGACAACTTCACTTTGGAGTGAATGGTGCAGAGCCAGCAGTTCTGACAGTGTACCACTAAATGCCTGAAGAGACTTTCAACTTTGTACTGCTAACTTCCACATAATTTTCCCTGGTTCTTCCAAGTCTCTTTTTTAAAAAAGAGAGACTCTTGGTGATTTTTATTTGACCTTAAACATGTGACTGTTGGTAGTGTACTGAGGACAAAAGAGTCTTCCTTATAGACTTCCAGTTAGTTTAACTTTTTATTGCGACAACCCCACTCTGGCCCTTTTTCTACTTATGATCTCTGAGTTCTGAGTTTCTCTGGTGCTCCACTTTATAGACTCTCCAGTTGCAGCTCCCACTTAGAATGTTTTAGGTGGGGGTTCCCTCCTCTCTGCATAACAGCTAACACCCTTCCCTTTGCCTTCTGTCTTTTGCATCTTTGTTGTAAACTCTCATCTACTGAAGCCCCATTTCCTGTTGTTTGTATTGCTGTGGGTGTTACCATTTTTATTCCTTTCCTATCATTTTGTTTGTTATCTGGAAGTTCTGGAATTAAACACATGCACTTGGTCTCAAGATAGGCACTAGGATCAAGGTGTTACCTCTATAGCTAAACAGATGGATTCTATGAGGTTCCTTGTGATAGAGTTCAGTAAGGAGGGGCTGAAATGAGAAGGAAGCCAGATCCATGTTATTTTAGCCTTAAGCCAAATTTCATCTGTCCTGAAAACAAACAAACAATAATAATGACAAACCCAAACAGGTAGTAAATGTGATAAAGCCAAATATAAAATCATTGCTTCTTAGTTAATTATGTAATATGACTGTTTAACAACTAAATACAAGTGAGGCAAGCCAACGAAGAGACTGAAATAATCTCCACTCTAGGGATCTGAAAGCTACAAGAATTTTGTAGATCATCTCTGCTCCCTGGAAAGCAGTTGCTTTGAGTTTCACAGTTGGATTTCTGAGATTATCCAATTTACTTCCTTCCTGGCTGTACCAACAATAATTTGGATACATTTATAAGGTACATATGTTTTCCTTGATAATTTCATCATATCAGATGGAACAAAGCACGACAATCAGAAATAAGGTTGTTTTACATTGTAGAGAATCTACTTCTTCATTTCTATGAGAAATTCTAGGATTAGGGTAGTGCTCTTATTACAGCCTTGTCAATAACTTTTGACAAAGAACTGCAAGTCAAACAAAAGGTTTATTTGGGCATCTTCTTTTAGAAATTGCAACCCAGTAAACACAGATATGGGTAGAAACCCCAACTATGTTCCAAGGGGGAAAGAAAAAGACAGAGTTTGTAAAGACAGAAAAGGTGTGTGGGGGAGGTGGCTTTCAAAAGGATTACATAAATTGCTTTGAAGAGTTGTGATTGGTACTGGAAAGCAGACTTACAGTATGGTACACATGCTTAATTGCTTATGTCTATTGCTAGGTGGAATTCTTGTCTTCTTTTTTTTTTAATAGAGAGTTTAATGGTGTAGAGTCACTTCCAGGAATTATTTGAGGATGTAGCCATTTGGTGTAGCCCAGTTCAAAAGTTCAGTTTCACATGGAGGAGGGGGAGTTAGCTCAGCTTCCCAGAGGCCTCCTGGCTCCATTTTAGGTTGTTCTCCTGGCTCCATTTTAAGATTTTTTTTTTTTTTTTTTTTTTTTTTTTGACGTTAGGTAGTTTTATTTACTTGCAGCAAGTAAAAGAGACATAGGATTCACATTCAAAGCTCTGTCTTCCCGAAGGGAGGCTTATATACACTATTTGGTTAATTGCATGTTGATTTCTTCTTGGCAGTTAGCTAAACTTATATGGATTTGTTTTTCTTATTTTTGTCTTTCTTCTTTTATTTTTTTTATTTTTTTATTTTATTTATTTATTTTTTTAATTTTATTAAATTCATTGGGGTGACAATTGTTAGTAAAATTACATAGATTTCAGGTGTACAATTCTGTATTACATCATCTATAAATCCCATTGTGTGTTCATCACCCAGAGTCAGTTCTCCTTTCATCACCATATATTCGATCCCCCTTACCCTCATCTCCCACCCCCCACCCCCCACCCCCCTTACCCTCTGGCAACCACTAAACTATTGTCTGTGTCTATGAGTTTCTGTTTCTCATTTGTTTGTCTTGTTCTTTTGTTGTTTTTGGTTTATATACCACATATCAGTGAAATCACATGGTTCTCTGCTTTTTCTGTCTGACTTGTTTCGCTCAGCATTACTCTCTCAAGATCCATCCATGTTGTCACAAATGTTCCTATATCATCTTTTCTTACTGCCGAATAGTATTCCATTGTGTATATATACCACAACTTCTTTATCCATTCATCTATCGAAGGACATTTTGGTTGTTTCCAAACAAAAATTGATTATCACCGGTCTAAATGAAAAGTAGATGGTACATTCAGTCATTCTGGGTGCTAATAGTTTATGGTTTGGTCCTCTGCATGATAAATCAATGTGTACTAAGATATATCATTGGAACCACACAATAATAAAATTTATGTTTTAGAAAGTACTTTATAATTAAATTTCAGATTCATTGAAATGCTATAATTAACACAGGCTAGATTTTATTCTCCAATTGCCCGTATTAAGTAAAATGATATACTTGGAAAAATTAGTAATATTTTGGATTATACATAAAAGGTTTATATAAAAAATATCAGACAACCATATAGTTTTAAAATCATAATACTAAAGCGATTATAATGACAAGTTTAGTGAAAGTTAAAATAAGTACACATATTGTTTTAAAATTTATAATACTCAAAAGCTTATAATGAACAATAGGACTGCCTTAGTCACCATCATCCAGTGTCATTCTCCCGAGGCAATTAGTGAAATGATACAGATGTACATTAAACTTTTTATTTTATCTTTAAACATATATGTACATATTCTTAATGAGATATAAGTCACATACCACAAAATTCAACAATCTAAAGTACATAATTTGGGATGTTTTTAGGCTATTCAGAAGTCAGTCACAAGATGAAACCATCACCATTATCTAATTGCAAAACATTTTTATTATCCTCCACCCCCCAAAAAAACCCCATAACTATTAAGCAGTCAATTCCCCTTCCACCATCTTCTGGCAATTACTAATCTACTTTCTGTCTCTATGAATTTATCTATTCTAGACATTTCATATAAATGGTATCAGGCAATATATAACCTTTTGTGTGTGGCTCTTTTCACTTAGCATAATGTTTTCAAAGTTCATCCATCTAGTAGCATGAATCAGTACTTCATTGCTTTTTACAGCTGAATAATATTTCATTACACACTTTTACCACATTTTGTTTATCTACTCAGCAATTGATAGAATTGGGGTTGTTTCTAGTTTGGGGCCATTATGAATAATACTGCTATGAACATTCATGTACAAGTTTCTGTGCGAGCTTATTTTCAATTCTCTTTGGTGGAGTGGAATTACTGGGTCATATGGAAATCTGTTTAACTTTTTGAGATTCACCAAACTTTTTCATAGCACCATTTTACATTCCCACCAGCAGTATGTGAGGGTTCATATTTCTCCACATCAATGACAATGCTTTTTTATTTTCTGTTGTTAGATTCTAGTCATACTAGTGGATGTAAAGTGGGATTTCATTGTGATTTTGATTTGTGTTTCCATAGTTACTAATGATGTTGAGCATTTTCATGTGCTTATTGGTTCTTTGGAGATCTATATACTCAATTCTTTGCTCATTTAAAAATATTATTTGTTTTATGGTTGGGGTGTAAGAACACTTTTTTATATACTGGATACTAGATGTGTATCAGATACATAATATACAAATATTTCCTTCCATTTTGAAATTTATCTTTTCACTTTCTTGATAGTTTCTTTTGATGCACAAATGTTTTTAAATTTGATATAGTATAATTTTTTTTATATTTGGCTCCTTCTGCTTTTGGTGTCATATTTAAGAAACCATGGGCTAATCCAAACTAACAAAGATTTGTACCTATGCTTCCTTCTAAGTGTTTAGAAGATATAATAAAAGTTATTATATTTAGATATTTGATCCATTTTGAGTTAAGTTTTCACATATGGTGTGAGACAGAGATACACGTTTATTATTTTGCTTGTGTCTAATTATTCTCACACCATTTATTGAAAATATTATTTTTTCCACTTAACTTTCTTGGCCTCTTCATCAAAAATTGAGTCTATAGAAATTTGGAGGGATTGATAAATATTCTAGATTTTAGTGTAAGCCTTCAGAAATCTCATACAACTTTTATTTTCTATTCTTTATATATGGTTGTTTTTCCCTTTCTGAGAACTTCTAAAATGATACATTAATTTTAAATGTTTTAAAATTTTTATTATCAATGCTTTGGTATAGGACATTTTATACTCTTTATGCTAAGCCTTTTCTCTGGCATTCAGGCTGTGACACTTTTAAAACATATCTGCAAATCTTTGACACTTTTCCAATAGAGAGTTGGGGTCTCTGTCTCATCTGCTTGAATCTGGGCTAGATTTAGTGACTTACTTATAACCAGTAGATGCATTAGAAATCATGTTGTGTGACCTCCCAAGGCTAGGTCATGAAAGGATAAAAGGTGATATACTTGTATCTTCAATACTGCTTACAGAAGCAATTCACACTAGTGGCTTAAGCTACCATGTAAGACATTTGACTTCCTTGTAACTTTCATTTTGTGTGGAGGGCCAGGCCACTTGGAAAAGCCAGGTGTAATTCATATGGATTCAGATGAGGTCACCCCTGCAAGCCAGCATAAATTGACAGATATATGAGTGAAAATGGCTCCAAATGATTCCAACACCCCGTCATTCAGTGAACCCTAGCTATCACGTGCTCCCAGGTGAGGGCCCAGATACTGCGGAGCAGAAACAAGCCACACTCACTGCTGCCTGTCCTAATTCCTAATGCCTGAAGCCAAGAGCATGATTAAATGATTGTTTTAAAGCAGTTAAATTTTAGGGTATTTTGTTACTTGGCAATAGTTACGGGAACACAAGCCTTACAATTCTGGAGAATAATGTCTTCCCTCCTATCTTTCTGAAACTCTTTTAAGTTGCATGTTGGCCCACCTACAATGATCCTCTAATTTCCCTTTCTTTTCATTCCCATGATCTCTTACTTCATCTTTTTTGTTGTTGTTCTTTCATGTGTGTGTGTGTGTGTGTGTGTGTGTTGGGGGGGAATGGTTTCCTTAAATTTTGCAAAATGTTTTGTTAATATGCTATTACTAATTTGCAATAGCTTTTCTTCCTATTCTTTGTTGTATTTTTTATTATACCCTATTTTTTGTATGCGTGTAATATTCTATGTGTTTCTACACTGAAGATACTAATTTTAGACTTTTTATATTATCTCTAGTTTCTCCAGGTCCTTTTCTTCTGCTTGTTTGGTTTGGCATTTCTTTCTTCTTTGTGTTGGAAGCATTCTTCAAATTCCTGGTAACCCTTGGCTATCTGTTCATATATGAGTGAATTTGGAGCTACATGTGCGTAATTAGTGTTTGGTGACTTCAGGGTTTCATGTAGATAATGTTTCATTTGGGTACCAACCAATCCCAATATTTATATATCATGTTTTCTGGGGCCATTCCATTTTCCTACAGAAGAATCTATGATCTTCTCTCTGTAGAGGAGGTTCAGGCAGTGTCCAGTTTGCTAACATTCATACTAGCAATGGTGCGGGAACTGCCCTTAGAGTTTCACCATTCAGTGAATTCCCTTAATCTTAGCCTTATACCTCTTGCTGGTCTGCAAAATCTGATTCCATTACTCCAAACAGTGGGACCTTAGGCTCTTTTGGGGTCAGTGCAGGAATGTAGTCACTTGAGGACCCGATCTAGAGACTAAATACAATTAGTGTGCACTTTCAATAAATCTTGCTCCATATCTCTGCTCGGACTGAGTCTGAGTTGTTCCAAGATGTGTGTCTGAGAAGCCACAAGCCCCAAGACCACACCAGGTGGCTGAGTGTGAGACATAGGTTTATGGAGATTTACCGACCCGGGGGAGAGTCTCTGGTGGCGACAGGCGGGAGGGGTAGTGATCCACACCCAGGCGGGGAGCACGCAAGATTATACAGGTACAGAAAACAAAGAGCATTCATAGGAGAAATCATCTGGCAGGCCCCGCAGGCCCGCTCTCATGTACACAACGGTCCAAAAAGTCAGGAAACTTTGACTTCCCGCCAGCATACAGAACTGGCTGTCTGATAAGAAGTGTTCCCTTGGCTGGGAGACTTTGACTGCCTGCCAGCTCATCTGCCTGTGTGTCAGGTCCCTATAGCCTCATGTTACCTTTTTTAATACTTCGCACTTCCAAGCTCTTTTTCACCAGGACATTCCTCTACAGGTTCTCAGGTTTTAGTATTTTCCCCACTCTAAAAAGTCTGCTATCACTCATCTGTATGCTTTCAATCTTCCAAATTGTGTTGGACTTTCTTATCTGTATAGTCTCCTTTTCTATTGTTTGTGATTTTGGATTTACAAATATATATATTTACATATATATATATATATATATATATATATATATATATATATATATAACTTTTATTCTACTGAGTTTGTGAAGAAATAGTTTTAGTCATTTCTAACTAAAATTTTACAATTAAGTTTTAAAAATCTCTAAGTAAATTAGTTTTTAGGACACAGGGCATATATAGTACAGCAGTAATAATTGTTGATATTAATATAAATTATATCACAATATTTAACACAATTGGACTTTTATGATATCCAGAACGATAGTGTACCATATATGGGTGCTTTTATTTTCATTGTTATCATATTCTTTGGAAAAGTAGAGAAATGTACATATTATATATTATATATTATATATTTCAAATCGCATCTATATCTATTTCAGAATATGTGGAAGTAGGTTTTTAATTTTTTTCCCCTAGAGTGGTTGGAATCTAGCAGTTGGTAAAGGAAGAATTGGACAATTCTTTCACTTGTAATGCTTTAGGCCTGACTAGTAAATTAATTACAATACTTTCTGTCTACAATACACTTGGGGACTTTATTTAGATCTACTCTCAGAGCTGACTTCCCAAGAGAATACAAGTCAATTACTGTTAGAGCTCTTCCTGTCTCATTAGCTATTTGAATAATAATATATTTGAATGATGGCCCAGGAGACTAGGATTAGCAACTGCTTGTCTCAGTCCCAAATGAGCTTCTTAGATAATCCTAAGTGTCTGTTATTAGTCCAAGCTGTGCCATATGACTGACTCTGGGATATTCTATTCAACTCCAGAAAAACTGGTGAGGGACAAAGCTTTGCTTATTATTAATATATAAAGATCTAATTGCAGTAGACATCGGTAACTTGGCAAATAACATTTCAAATCACCAATATTGCTTTTAAATTAAGAGATCTAACCAGTATGTCAGTTTTGCTTATCTTCTGCTTAAGAAAAATTTAAGTATTGTGTTCTAAAAGTGTTGAGTTTTTAAGATTATTTTGAATGGCATTTCTATGTAAGGAAAATAACACCCACTGCAAAATTTTGTTGTATTAGTCTCGTGGCCAGCCATCCTTTGATACATAGAGTGGAAATAAGATGCAGACCAATCTATAAAATTCCATAAATGATTATGACCTCAGTCATTATTTAAGTAAGTTGTTGAAGGTAAATAATTATTTTATAAATTGTTTTCCAAATGCTTGAAAAAAGAAGACTAAATTCTAAACAATACAGTATCATTAAAGTAAGAATACCTAAAGGGAAATCATAAATCATGCAATATCAATATGAATACAAGTCTCAGAAAGATATGATTGTTCTTTTATAAGTTTTATTTTTAACTATCTGTATATGTGTTTGAACACATCTTTATAACACTCTAGAGGAGGTCAGATAAAAGATGGAAACCCCGCACCATTTGCAGTCCTGAAGAAGGTATTTTCCATGTGATTAATGCTTCATTTTGATAATATATTTATCTGATCTGAAGTTGTCATTCCTTATTCGTAGTAACAGCTCATCTCTGATCCTATGAAATGTTGATCATCACTATTTGGGACATTAACCTTTCTTCTTCGAAACCTCACAATTTATAGGTAACATGAACATAATAGTTTTCTAATTCTAATTTTGTACTATTTTAAAATCCTTCCTATTGTGTTTTAATATACAATCTTATCTTACAAAAATAATAATACTGACAAGGTCTAGTTTTCTTATAAAGAGATTTTTGTCTACAGAATTCATGTATGTTTTACATATGTCATGCACATTTTTCTTACATAGTAACGTATCTGTTATTGTTTATGTATTGAATTTTATGACCTGATAGATTGTTCCATGTATATGGAATGACATCATTATAGATGAGTCAATTTTTTATATTGGCTTCTTTGTTGATAGGTGAGGATTACAACACAAGCAGTTAGTTATCTGTGGTGACTAATATTGATTAACAAAGGAACTATGGAATTTAGCATGCCTTTTGCTGGTTCAGTGACCAAGAGAAAACTTAACTTCAATTGACACATCTCATTTTAAGCATAAAGACCTCAAATAAAATGGAGATGAGATGGCTTCATAAAGAATTAGCATCATCCTTCTGAGATGAGATATATTTACCTCATCTTCCTGGTTGCCTGTCTTTGGATAGTGTTTGTAAACATATTGGGGTTATTGCAGTTATTATTAAGGAATGAAGAAAATTTCCCTATAAATGTGTTATGTATGAGGTATGATCAAACAATACGGTGAATTTTTAAACTAAAAAAAAATATTACATTAAAAGACACATTGCTCTTAATCCCCCTAAAAATACCCCCCCCTCACTTCGAACACACTTATTCTATTGTTCTTGCCACTCTCTGAAGCAGTTCTGGAAGTCCTCTTTCGTGAGTGTCTTTAGTTGCGCTATTGTGGCTGCCTAGATGTCCTGAATAATTTTGACTTTGGGGAAGAGCCAGAAGTATCCTTAATAGTAAACATCCCAAAATAATAGGTTGCCCCCCTTTTCCATCTGTTTCTTCACGTGATTTGAAAACAAACATCTTGGTCTATGTGTGTGAATATTTCTCATGCTAATATAAGGATCTAACTATTCTCAATAAAGACAAGAACATGTTCTGTTCATTATTCCTAGATTTCTGCCTACTTGAATACTCTGAAAGCATGCTACCTATTCTTCAAAACATGATGAAATTTTCTCTAATTGGACTGTGCTGTTGCTATGGACTGAATGTGTCCTTGAAAAATTCATATGTTGGAGCCCTAACCCTTGATATGACAGTATCTGGAGATAGGGTCTTTAGGAAGTAATTAATGTTACATAAGGCTGTAAGGGTGGAACCCTAATCTGATAGGACTGTGCCTTCATAAAAAGAGGAAGAGATTCTCCCTCTCTTTGTCATGTGAAGACAGAGCAAGAATGCAGCTACCTGCAAACCAGGAAAAGAGCTTTCACCAGAAACTAAATCCTGCCCGAACTGATTAATATGCTGTTTCAGAATGAGTATGCTTTGATAGCAGGTCTGCTGGCACATTGAACAAGCTGATCACAAATATTAAAATAAGTTGATAATTATGAGTTGCATTTAATTGGACAATAGCCACAGACAAAAATCAAAGCTTTTTCTCACGATTAATTATAGGTTGAAAAATATATTTTATAATGTCACTGCTGTATTTAACAAAGATTCTAAAAACTATGCTTATTATGTGTCTACAAATAGAATCTTATAATATTTGTAATGGCAGTTACAGATCCTTAAATTTGATAATATATAATTATACTACATACCCATATTTGTTGAGAACATGTTCTAGGAGACATGGTTACATTTTATTATTTTTACTTCAGACAGAGAAAAATAATTTACTAAAAAAGAGTTTCCTTGTTTATAATCACTTTCTAGTCTTGCATCCTTGAGCTCATACTCAGTATTAGTTTGATTGAATTCTTTTGTCATCTTTGGAAAGGGCCAAACTTATTCCTTACATACTGAACCGTTCTAATTTATCCTCTGAGAGTATTCATAATTTATTTTGAAAATGCCTTACTCTTATCTCTATCTATAGAGAAATAGATCTTAAAGAATGCGAGCGAGTGAGCGAGAGAGCGAGAGCGAGAGAGAGAGAGAGAGAAAGAGAGAGAGAGAGAACCATCTGTCTCTCCATACTCCAGGATATATCCAGACTGAACCACGTATGTTTCCACTTTTCTTAGCATCTGTCTTTCTCAGTGGGTCCATGCCCACTGAAAGTTTCTGAAAATTTATAGAAACAACTGAATAGGTACACCAATGATCCATGGAAACCTTCAGGATAACCTCCTCTATATCCAGCTTCTCTCACACCATCAAATGAAGGGCGGTGGGCAGGGTAATGAGAGTCATGCACCAAGCAAATTCTCCCATGACCTAAGGAAAAGGGAGGAGGACCAAACTGCTAATAAATACGTTAGCATGGAGCAAATGTTGACATGGTAGCTGTTTCCTACGCTTCCTGCCATGAATGTCTACTGGGAGTATTAGTACCACCTGGCCCCTCAGTATCCAGTCATCAGTTTCTTAGCTAAAACAGGATTTGATCACATTTTCTCCAAGTGTAATGTTTATATATGTCACAGAGCAGGCATTAAACAAACAAATACTAACAAACACAACTCTTCATGTAAAGAACTAGATTTATGGCATCCAATAACAATATTTTAAATATAACATCTACATCAAAGGGACTTTTTTGTTCTATGAGAAATAATCTGTTAGTTTTAGGGGCTGGGTATAAATACTAGTGGAAAGTATTTCTTGAAAGCATAGGCTATCCATTCAGACAGTTAGAGCAGGAGGTGCATAGATAGCTGAGTCAGAGAAGTCTTCCCAATTCCCTGACTTGTGGTGTAAGCTTTATCTACATACCTAACCTCTGCCCATAATTATTGTGATTATTATAAAACAATTTATCTTAAAATATGAAAAATTCAACTAAATTAATAAATGGAAACCAGACAGTTAAGAAGGGATTCAAACTGAGAAAAAAAAAAAAGTACCAATAAATAAGAGTATTTAAAGAAGTAATACATGATTTCAAAGGTAAAAATTATAAATCAGAAAAATAATTGTAAAAGTAGAGATAAAATTAGATATATATATAAAAGAGAAAATGCTAAACGATAAAGTTGATACATGTAAAAGCCTGCATAAAATAGCTCATAAAATGTCGTAAACATATAAATAGATAGAATTATAGAATGAAAGTAAGAATTAAGAAATAAAAATATTGAGTGTTGATTAGAATACAAAAACTATGACAATAAACATTATCAAGAAAAACTTAAAAAGTTAACAATAACTAGACTACATAATAAAGTGAAATAAAATGAAAAACTTACACTAAAAGCAGTTGAAATGTCACAAATCAAGAATATAAAAGAAATAAAATGTTATCAATATATTCATCTGGATTCTATTAAGAAATGTGAGGCCTTGACAATGTTCTGGTATGGATCCACAAAGACAATGACATAGGCTTAGTATGGCAATCAAAAAATTCTTCATAGCAGAAAATAATTCCATAAAAGAAGAAACTCATCTATACCAATGTAAATACACTTATCCATCTATATTTAAGGGAATAGCAAAATAAACTGATTTTGCTACGTGAAAGGAATGGCATATTTCTTTGTGAACCTGTTTTGGAACTCAAGAATAATCTTCAAGAACAAGAATAATAAACTCTGTGAATTAGACAACTGAGCAATTTTATCAAGATCTGGCCTTTTAAAATTGGTTTGGTCTTGATCCTGGTGTGATGTCGTCTTTTGGAGAAAGAATGAATAGACCTGCTCCATAATATTTAGCCTTTTGTTTGGAGTTTAGTAGTGAACAATGGTGTGGCAAACATCCTTGAGATCATAGGATAATGAGTCTGTGTGAGCTATTAATCCCGACATTAGTTTGTCCATACCTAAAAGATTAGAAACCAGAGAGCCAGTAAGGGGAATAGTAGGTTGCGCCACAGGGGAAGACGCTCTGGGCTGTAGTGAAAGACATGCAAAGAGATGTCTAAAACATGAGATGTGTAGATCTATGAACTGGTAATTAGAAAACTTCAATGTTGCTCAATAGAAGTCATAAGACTGTAGACTAAATTACTTATTTTACACCTTACTTGTCCCCTCAAGGCCCAATGCCCTGGAGAGACATCAGTGAGAACAGAGACTGGCTTTGGCTTTATCCCTATTTATCACTGGCCCAGGCGGCTTACAACACCCTCTTCCCTGCTCTTGGGCTGTGTCCTCTTACTGTCCAACATCTCCTGATATACCAAGAAGCCACACACAACTACCTTCTCTGCTGCCATTAAAGTACTCTGTACTAAACCTGTTTTACCACTCACACTGGCAGTCCTACACTGAATCACATGTCAGCTGGATCTAAAATAAAACAATTAAATTATACTATTTGATACCAGAAGTATGAAGAGCTGATAACCAACACCCACTTCCAAATCCTTTGAGAAAAATTTGCATTTTAAAATACAACACTTTAACTTTAATAAATATTCAATGGATGATGATTCAGTCACTCTGAAAAAGTGAAAAAAAAAAGGCAAGAAAATATCAGAGATTGTGAGAAAGTTTAGGGAGAGGAGGGCAATATTCCTAACAATGTAAGTTGTTACGTACATTATCTCCAAATATCATTCTTAAAATGCTAGTATTTACTGATTAATGCCTCATCACACATTTCCTGTAATTTTGCCCACTTTTGCATATATTAATTCAGGTGATGTTTTATGTACAAGATTTGTCTTGGTTATTTCCTTGATGAAAATTGATGCAACTTTTGGTGTCTATTGGCAATATGAATTATATAAAGAGAATATGATATTACCACAAGATATAATTTATTTTTGTATTTGGAAGGACACTTGACTATTTCAGGTTATGGTTGTGACTATGACACATCCTATGTTTGCTATTTTAGTAATTGGGTTCAAATCAATAATTAGTTCATTGGATAATTTGTTTTCAAAAAATTATTCTCTGAGTTTGGTATAATTATTAAATGTGCAGATGAAAAATTGTGGTTGTTTGCTGAAGATGTGCTCAGTGGTCACATAGCCAAAACCTGCTGCTGGGGAAGAAATTCAAGTCATACTTTCCCATCAATGAGAAACAAGAATGGTAGGTGTGGTAACTGTAAAAGAGATGTAATCAGATTTAAGAAAAGTCTCCAAAACTGCACCTATGTACCAGTTAGAGTTGCTCTCTGGGTGACATGTCCTCATTACCAAACTAAACACATACACCACTGCCATGACAAATCTGGAGTAGCCCATATAAGACCAAAAAGAAGGTGGCAGCCTAATTCTTGGAATTTCATACCCCATTCCAGGAAAATTCATGAATATTCCTCCCTTCAATCAAAGTTAACCCAGCCTGTAACCTCGAGGGACCATAAAAATGCTAGGCCCGTAGACCTTGGGGACCTACATCCATTCTCCTCCAGAGTGTGCTCCATTGGTGCATCAAGTTTTTGCTTTAATAAACCTTACTCTCTGCAAAGTCTTTCACCCACTCTCATGATTTCCATCCTTAGAGGGGCAAGGACCCCTGCACTGGTAACAAAGACACAGACTAGGAATTTTAGAGATAGAAGAAAAATTCAAACCATCTATTGACAGCTTTTTGGTTAAAGATTATGTTTCATGGTAATCTTGGATATTTTCCTTAAGAAACACAAAATTTGAAAATACATCAATTCTAGCTTTAGAATGTTCAGAGTTACCTATAGAAAATTGGTAAGATTTGCTGAGCAACTTAGCAGGAGATATGTGTATATAATTTAACTAATAGATGCTGTTTTACAGCTGAAAAAAGAGGCTTAACTAGATTATATATGTTATCCAGTGTCACATAGCTGGTGAAGCTCGGATTTGAACACAGGCCTAACTCCAGATCTCATGATCTTTCCAAAAACCACAACATATCCTTCCCATAATCTTAATATAAGTCTTTGAATCCATCATAAAATGCTTCCTCATGAACTAAGCATCCTAAGAAGAATTGAGACCAAGATGGCTCAGAAGAACTAATAGCAAAGTAGATTGCCTTCCCAAAGTTTCCTTTTCACTGTTCTATCAGTATACTTCAGAAGACGTTCCCTAATTCTAAAAGTGAGGATGAGTAAGAGGAACAATTCTAAATATAGACTGTGTCTGTTGTCTAGAAAAATGATGAAAGAACCCTGTCCTGAAAGAACAACCTCCTCCTTTGATTCCTGTATCTCTCTTCCCTGGAACACTCTCCTCCTCCTCACGTAATCAATTTCCTTCCATCCTCTTTTCCTGGATCACTCCCTTTGATGTGCTGTGCTGAGCTTCCTCCTATGACTTGTAGTTCACTCGTAACCTTTCAGAGAATCTGCATATCATCAAAATACAAAGTTCTGCCATGGAGGCTAATAACCAATCTGTGAAATACATTTAATAATGACTGTACCTTGTAATAACATTTTTGTATTTTTTTGCAATTCAATGGAGGCATAATTAAATATAATCACCTACACATATTTAAAGTTTGCAAATTAGTTTTGACATTTGTATATACCTGTAACACCATCACATTAATGTGGTTGACAAATACTTCCAATTCCAAAAAGTTTCCTTGTGTCCCTTTGTGATATTGTGATTTATGACACGAAATATATATTTGGCTTTTCTCCCTGTTTCTGGTAGAGAGCTCATAAAACAATTGGAATTTCCTAAGTGATAAGAATAATAAAGGTGTCTTTTGTAATTCATAACAAGCCCTTTCAACTACCTAAGTTTATGCCAATGAGGTGAGTTTTGTAAAACTTCTAGATAAGCACAGGATGAGGGCTGGTTATCAAGGGAATCAAGCTTGTAAATAGAGGATTGAAACTTTCAGCCCTATTCCAGAGCTTCCAGAAGAACTGGAGGTTTAATTAATCAATAATGGTTAATGCTTTAATTAATTATGCCTACGTAATGAAACTTTCATAAAATCCCAAAGGATGGATTCTGAGAACTTCTGGGATGTTGAACATAGCAGTGCTAGGAGAATGGCATGCTTGGAGACAGCATGGAAGCTCTGTGCCCCTCCTCCAGAGACCTTATGCTATGTATCTCTTCCATATGGCTGTTCCTGAGTTGTATCCGTTTATAATAAGCTGCTAATTTAATAAATAAACTTTTTCCCTAAGTTCTGTGAGCCATTCTAGCAAATGATGGAAATGGAGGAGAGGGCATCAGGAACCTTTGATTTATTGAAGGTTGGTGCCTGGAAGAAGAGTACCCACAACACCCATCTGAAAAGCACTGGTGATTCCGACCATTCCATTGAGACAGAAGGCTGCAGGAAACCCAGACATCCTCTTAAAGGATCCTCACAGCCTCACTTGCTCACAGCCACTCACTTTGAGCTCCTGCAGAGGGACAGTGACACAGGCATATGGGGAGAGAATGAGTTGTGTGTCTTTGGTATGAGAACTAGATGGACAGTCACCATTTTCTCCAAGTGGGGTCCTTCTCCAGTGCAGCCATAGGCAGACACCGTCTTTCCTGTATTGAGCCCTTCCTCATATGGCCAAATCTGAATCTGCATTGTTCTGGTGACCTCCTCTGGGACCCAGCCCCACCCAATTTCTCCAACACTGGAAGTACTGTCTCAGTGAACAGCCGACCCCACCCACATTGTACTCATTTTTGGAAAACTATCAGGTTCCACAGGCTCCAGGCAGGTGGAGGCTGGCCTCAGTATGCTTTGACACTTTACTGAATAGCTCCAGGCTCAGCACTGGCACCAAACCATAATCTACATTAACCTGGTAAAAACAACTCTTCCCACTCTACTGACTTCCTGAGACCCTGCCTCACCCAACTTGCATACTGCATGAGGCTTTATCAGTGGCTGAACCTTAAGGGAGATGGCAGGTTGCAGCATGACTCAGGGTGTCCTGGATTTTGCAGAGCTACCCAGGCCTGGTACTGGTGGTAGTAACCCTTGGTTTGCAGTATCGCCTTTCCCATGCACCTCCAGGTTTAGCATAGGCAGTGAACAACTGAGGATTGCTTTGTAGCTCCTACCAGATAGTCCCCAGTTGATCACAGCAGTGGGTGACCTGGACCTGTACCAAAGCCCCTCCTAAAATGCCCCAGAACAAACACACTTGAAGGCTGGCTTCAGACTACAACAGAGCACTGCCCAATTAGTTCCACAAGTGGCACAAACAAAGGGCAGTCTCAACAGGCACCAGAGCCCAATGGGGAAAATCCCACTCAGTGGGGTAAGCTCCCTGCACAGCAACGCATAAGCTGTGGACATGGACAAACACAGCCAATTAGCCTAAGGGCCAATTCCACCCACTGATGGACCAATAACAATCAAGGCTCACCTAATATGAGGGCAAACACAACCAACACAAAGGACATTCCTGGAGCACGCAGAGCATGTGACCAGGGAGAATGTACCAGGGCCTCACAGGGCAGCTACTACATAAAGCCACCTAGCCAAGACTGGGAGACATAGCAGATCTGCCTGATACATAGAAACAAACAGAGAGAGGCAGCCAAAGTGAAGAAACAAAGAAATACATCCCAAATGAAAGAACAGGAGAAAACTCCAGAAAAACAACTAAATAAACTGGAGACAAGCAACCTACCAGATACAGAGTTCAAAACAAAGGTTATAAGGATGCTCAAGGAACTTAGTGAGAACTTCAACAAAGAAATAGAAAGCATAAAAAAGGACATAGAAACGATTTTTAAAAAGTCTGAAGTGAAGAATACAATAACTGAAATGAAAAATGCACTAGAAGGAATCACCAGCAGACTAGATAAAGCAGAGGATCAAATCAATGATTTGAAAGAAAAGTAACAAAAAAACAACCAATTGAAACAGTGAAAAGAATTTTAAAAATGAGGATAGTTTAAGGGGCCTCTGGGACAAAGGGAGTGTACCAATATTTGCATCATAGGGGCACCAGAAAAAAAAAAAAAAAAAAACTAGAAAAATCAATGGATTGAGAACCTATTTGAAGAAATAATGACTGAAAACTTTCCTAACCTGGTGAAGTAAATAGACATACAAGCCCTGGAAGCACAGAGAGTTCCAAATAGGATGAACCCAAACAGGCTCCCCCTCCCCACAGGTATATTATAATTAAAATGGCAAAGGTTAAAGACAAAGAGAAAATTTTAACAACAGCAAGAAAAAGGCAACTAGTTACTCACAAGGGAGTTCCCATAAGACTGTCCACTTATTTCTCAACAGAAACTTTCTGGGCCAGAAGGGATTGGCACGGAATATTCAAAGTGATAAAAAGTAAGGACCTTCAACCAAGAATATTCTTCTCAGCAAAGCTATCATTTAGAATTAAAAAAAAAAAAAAAAGAAACAGATAAAGAGCTGCCCAGACATGAAAAAGCTAAAGGAGTTCATCACCAATAAACAATATTACGAGGAATGTTAGAGGGACTTCTTTAAGATAAATAAATGAATATAAATAAATAAAATGAGAATAATAATATTGTAATAGCTACATATCTATCAACAATGATTTTCAATGTAAATGGATTCAATGCTCCAATCAAAAGACATAGGAGGGATGAATGGATAAGAAAACAAAATCCATATATATGCTGCTTTCAAGATACTCACTTCAGGTTGAAAGACACACAGAGACTGAAAGTAAAGGGATGGAAAAAGATATTTTAAACACACAATGTAAGATATAGATAATGTATTACAGAATCGTACACCTGAAATCTATGTAACTTTACTAACAATTGTCACTCCAATAAACTTTAATTAAAAAAAAAAAAAGCTGGAGTAGCAATTCTTATACCAGACAAAATAGACTTTAAAACAAAGCCTATAACAATCAACAAAGAAGGACCCAGTAATCCCACTTCTGTGTTTTTCTCTGAAGAAACTCAGAACACTACTTTGAGGACCAGCAGGATGACTCAGTTGGTTAGAGCGCTAGCTTTGAAAACAGGGTTGCCGGTTCAATTCCCACATGGGCCAGTGAGTTGTGCCTCCACAATAAGATTGAAGACTAGCTGCCACTGAGCTTCTGGAGAGGTGGCCAGATGGCTTAGCTGGTGAGAGTGTAGGCTCTCAACAACAAGGTTGCCGGTTTAATTCCTGCATGGGATGGTGGGCTGTGCCCCCTGCAACTAAAGTTTGAAAACAGCGACTGGACTTGGAGCTGAGCTGTGCCCTCCACAACTAGATTGAAGGACAACGACTTGGAGCTGATGAGCCCTGGAGAAACACACTGTTCTCCAATATTTCCCAATCAAACAAAACAAAAACAAACAACAACAAAAAAACACTACTTTGAGCAAGCATGTACATCTATATGTTCACTGCAGCATTGTTTACAATGGCCAAGATGCGGAGGAAGCCTGGGTGTCAATCGATGGATGAATGGATAAACAATAGGTGGTACATATATACAGTGGAATATTGCTTGGCCACGAAAGGGAATGGTTCTTACTATCTGCAGCAGCATGGATGGACCTAGAGGGTGTTGTGCTGAGTGGAGTATGTCAGACAGAGAAAGGCGACACAATGTGATTTCACTTATATATGAAATAAACAAACAAAACAAATGCACACTCATACATGTAGAGACATTTCGATGATTGCCAGATGGGAGGAGGCTGGGGAGTGAAAAGGAGAAAGGGATTAAGAAGTTAAAATTGGTTGTCACAAAGTAGTCATGAGGATGTAGGGTATAGCATAAAGAATATAGTCAATATTATTGTAATAACTATGTACGGTTGTAGATAGGTACCAGTTTTATCAGGGTGATAGATGGGAGGGGAGTGGGGGGATAGCGTGAAAAAGGTGAAGGCATTAAAAAGTACAAATTGATAGTCACAAAATTGTCCTGGGAATGTAAAGTAAAGCAGAAGGAATATAGTCTATAATATAGTAATAATATGTATAGTGTCAGGTGGGTACTACACTAGTCAGGGGGATCAATTCTTAAGTTATATAAATATCTAACCACTATACTGTACATCTTATATTAACATAAAATAGTATTAAATGTCAACTGTAATTGAAATTTTAAAAAGGAGGAGTAAAAGGTGAAAGGGAATAAGAGGTCCAAATTTCTGGGTATAAAACAAATAAGTCACAGGGATGTAATATACAGCATAAGGAATATAGTCAATAATATTGTGATAGCGTAGTACAGTATCAGATGTTTGCTGGACTTATGATGATCACTTCTTTAGGTATGTAAATGTTGAATATCTATGGTGTATACTTGAAACTAATATAATATTGTATGTTAGATATTTTTTAATAAAAATATTTTTTTAAAAGGGAGGAGTTCCAGAAAACTAAAAGAAAAACATATTCTTTGATCCTGAAGTTTCAAATTGCTAAATTTCACACCAAATATAACTTACATGTAAAATAAATTATGTATAACCTGGTGACTACTGTTAATAATACTGCACTGCATATTTGAAAATTGCTAAGTGAGTAGATCTTAAAAGTTCTCATCACAAGACTAAAAAAGTTTATAACTATGTATGGTGATGGAAGTTAACTACTTATTGTGGTGATCATTTTGCAATATATAGAAGTATTGAATCATTATATTGTACACCAGAAACTAATATAATGTTATATTTCCATTATACTTCAATAAAAATAAATAATAAATAAATGAAAATGAAAGATTTAAAACTACCCAAATAAAAAATTAAACAAATGCAAATGGTCTAAAAAATTATGGTAGATCAATACAATAGGATATTACTTAGCAAATAATAGCAATTAACTATTTAAATATGCCAGAACATGGCTGAATCTCGAAGGCCTTTTAATTTTAAAGCCACTGTCTGCCTTTAAGGGGTTCTCAGTAAGGGAGAGGGATAAAACAAAAGGGAGATATGACCTTACTGTAATAATTTGAAGGTTTTTTTCTTCCAAATATATACATGAATTAGCTTCCCTGGAATGGATTATATGGGGGAGGGTAGAGAATTTAGCACCCCCTTTCTGTGTCTTCCCTGTTTCTCTTCCTCCAGGGGAATTTCAAACATGATAGTAGCATGAAACCTTCTTGGCATGCCGTTAGTCAAACTACATAGCCTCAGATCTTCTCAGGCAGAGTTAACTCTAGATATAAATAACTTGAAAATATCTATTATTTTTAAGTCTTTCCCCCCAAAAGCATAGGTCTACAAGGAATGACAGACAGATAAGAAATCCTTATGGAGAGTAGAAATCCGCTTGACTTTCGAAGACCTGGAAAAATGCTGAGAGCCAGGGCACATTTTATTTGGTAAAATTATTTCAGATTTGTTCCACTTTGAAGAAGCACATTCGTGAGTTAAAACAAAATATGAGGTACTTAAGGGAGATGAAAAATTACTCTATTTCTTTTATTAAGACTTTTACTTCCTTATGGCCTTTTATAATTTCTCATTCTTTCATGAAGCTTTTCTAATTTGATAACCTCTTACTATATACAGCCATGAGCTCTCTTTGTATTCTTCATACTAAATCAAATGATTGCTCTTCCTGTCATTATGAAAAACTCTTGGTAATAGATCTTGTTGTGCTCTGTTTTCCTAGATGCTCCCAATTGGCTCATGAGTACTGTGACTTTAATTTGTTCTCATTAAGAGCAATTCCTCACTCCCCTCTTAAGTTTTCAATTAGAGACGTAAAAAAAAAAAAAAAAAAAAAAAAGTGCTCTTTTTTTATACACTTTCACTTTTTCCTTAATTTCATGTTGCTTTGTTCCAATAAACAAATCATATGCCCATTTCTCAAGCTGATAGTATAGAACATACACAGTGAATTCCACACCCCTACAGATGACCCAGGCCAGGGTCATTTCCCCTCAACCAACTCTTCTCATTTGCATGCATCCTACTTGTTCAGTTTCTACATTTGCTTTCTCCAGATGTTTTATAATTGCTCTCATTCTCCCCATGACAAAAGAAGATCCTATAATATTAATTAAAAGCAATCTTTCACTTGGATCAGCTAGTCCAACATATAATAGGTGCAACCTCCTAGATAAATAACAGGACCAGAATCTTCAGCCAAACTTAGAGGAGGCAGATGATTTTGGAAAGGCTTGATCAGCATGCATTAGTCACAAACTAAAAAGTGCATTACTAATTGTGAACATTTTACTAAAAGCAGAGAGAAAACACCTCCATTCACTTTACACCTAATAAGAAGAGAATTATATTTGTATTCTTTTCAATATGGTAAACATTTTAATCTGATTGAGACTATTTACTTCCGTTCAAATATATACTATCACAAAGTTGTAATTTATAGTTCAGAAACAGAATTATTATGTGTTAAAATATCTGCAATCAAATCAAATTAAATGTACTGAAAATTCAGGAATTTAAATATGTTTCACATACATTTTCTCTTAACCTGGTTTTCCAGAGAGCAGACCATTAGAGAAAGAATTCCTTGAAGGTGATTTATCAGGAAAGGGTTCCTAGAGAGCAGGGATGAAGGACAGGAGCAGTGACAAACAGCATCAGGGAGCCAACCACGAAGTTGGCTGTTAGTACACCTGGTACTCCATTGCTTGGGATTTCTGAGGAGCTTATAAATTGCCTCCCAGAACTGTCCATCCAGACAGGATGTAAGCTTCTGATCTCCTTTGATGACGGCTGGCGCACGCATATTAACTACCCTTACTTCCTGGTTGCACTTTTCAGAATGTCCGGTGGGTTCCTGAAGGTGTTTCACACCACAGTATTGGAGGAGACCCCAGCCAGGAAGCAAAGGGAGGCTGCATGGTCCAGACACAGCATTGTCGAGTTTCATTGGAATAAAGCTATTTGATTCATTAGCTGAAGTAAAAGAGAGGGCTAAGAGGATTTGAGGAGGGTCTTAGACATAGCCATTGATGTAAATGTTAATATTAAGGTTAGCAAATAGAAAGTTTAATAACCATTTGCCTAAAATGCAAATGCAAATTGCATTTCCGTGTCTGGGTAGAAACATAGACAGACATATAGATATTTCAACTTTAAGAGTGTGCATATATGATGAATTATAGTGCTAACAAAATTAACTAGTGATTACACTATAAACTAGCTTAGAAACACAGTTTGTAGGAACTTCATAAATTCGTTTCGTCTAGTCCCAAAAAGTGCAAGGCACCCTGACTCTGTCTCTGACATTTTGTGTGATTTTTCAAAATGTGAATCACATGGTTAAAAATACTTATTCCTTTAAACATATTATTATACAAGTAATATAATCATAGCATTAATCAGATTTCAGGTGGTTTATTCATAAATCGAACCACTATAACATATCTACTAAATGTTTTATGTATCCTTCTCGTCTTTAATCTTATGCATATAATGTGACCATGATTGCAATCAAAGTGAATATGCACTTCATATTTTGTTTTTAAAATTTTCTTGTTGCTGTTCAGTTTTCAATACTATGATTTTTAGCCAGAACATGTTATTATATCAAATTAAACTCTAATAATTTATTTAACCATTTCTCTACCATTGTACACCTAGAATATTTCAAAATATATTCCATATTTAAGCCCAAAATATATTACATTGAGCATTTTCATGGCCGTAATCTTTTACTTCTTTTGAATTACTTGTATGGATAAATGTCTAGTTTTTGGTCAACTGCATTTAAAAAAGTGGACACAGTTATTATTCTTGAGATATACTGTCTCACAAGTCTGTATGAATTTATATTACTACATTTCACCACACACTTATTTGGAGTTATTTTTAAATTGTTGAACGAATAGTTGATGATGATTCTTGACATATTGTAACTTGTGGCTGCTTTACATTTCACTTTAAATATTACCAGAATTCTTTGTTTACTTTTCTTTGTGTATTAGTTTTTTGAAAGTGGTGGTTTATTCACTGTAAGCTCAGTATCATAAATGTTTTTCTCCTTTTCTTATTTATGTCATGTTCTATTAATCAATAGTTTATTAAAATCCCTACCTTCTTTACTGCTGCCTCAACTTTTTCTTATTATTGCTGCAAATAAAAACAGTGACTTGAAGCAATGCAGATTTAATAGATTTAACATCTTAACAATTTCTCTGGATCAGAGAATTAGGTGACTTTCTACTTAGTGTTTCACCAGGATGAAATCAAGGTGTTGGGCAAGGCTGCAATTTCATCTGAAATTTGGGGGGCTCTCTTCTAAGCTCAGAGAGTTTTTTTGGCATAATTTAGTACCTAATGGTCATGTTACTGGAATCCCTGTTTTCTTGCTGGCTGTCAGATATGTTTTTCTTCTGGAATCATAGCTTACATCTTAGAAGCTTTCTATTTTTTTATAAAAAATGAAATGAATCTGGACTTTTTCTATCTGACTTATTTCGCTTAGCATAATAATCTCAAGATCCATCCATATTGTCGCAAATGGCACTATCTCATCTTTCTTATGGCAGGATAGTATTGCAGAATTGTACACTTGCAATCTATGTGACTTTACTAACCATTGACACTCCAATAAAATTTAATTTAAAAAAATTAAATGAGAGTATCAGGAGACATTTCTTTCACTCCATGTTACTTTGTTAGATCACCTGCTTCTAATTTAGTTCTGTTTGAGATCTCAAAGGCATATTACTCACCCAAAGGAAAATATATACATTTAAAAAAATTAATCTGCATTTTCCACCACGCTTTGGTAGAATGGCTGTTATATTTTTCTCTTATGCCATTCTTCTACTTCTCCATATAAATGCTTGCTTTTCCTTTCTAGTTTGCAAACTCAAGAGAGTGATTGGAAATTATATCTCTATTCCTATGTGTAGAATACTTTTTGTCCATAATATTAAACATAAAAGGGATGAAAAAATTATAAACTTTGACTTTTTCACATCTTTGTTTGCAAATTCATAAAGAAATTGTCCTTAAATGAAAAAATATTATAAACTAAATTATCAAATACACTATTTTAAAGCCAACCTCTTAATCTTTCAGTAAATCACAAAATACGTGTTGTACAATACTTGAAGAAATCTACCCTCAGTTTGTGGTTCTTTTTTTTTTAAAAGAATATTGGATTGAAATAGCACACTATGTATCTATTTTAATGTAATGTGATGATGACAATTGTAAAGATGATGATGTATAAAGAATATACCTTCATGATTCAACCTAATCTGAACTGACATTTGTATGTTAATTTTCTCAACAGCATTTTATGCCATTCTTATTCGTTTTTACATGTAATTACTGAGCAGAAATTGGTGTTAAAAAGTTCAACTCAGTAAATTTTAAAGATCTCATTGACTTTATTCAATGATTCATGAGTTGGGCAGCATCCAATCTAGCAGATCGATAGGAACTATGTGAAAAGCAGCACAGAATGAAAGACTTCTACAGGCAGAAAGAAGCAGCAACAAGACAGATATACTAGGCCAAAAAATCAAGTTGATTATTACAAGGTTACTTTCCTTTAGGGGATGGCAGAGGTCTATTAGTAGATTAACTAACTAGTGTTGATTAGGAGATTCCTTACTGGTTTAAGATTCTATTTCTGGGAAAGCCAAAACCAAAATTAAGTCTCAGTTTGGTGGCATGGGGCTTAAAACAAGTGACTCTATTTTGGATAACTCTTCCCTTTCAGTTGAACAAATTATATTTAAGAGAGGTTAAATTATTTACAAAGGTTAAGTTGTTAACTAAATGGTAGAACTAGGGTGGATCCTCTGGTGAAATTAAGTCACATGCTCATTTTGGATAGAGGGGAGACAGAGTTCAGTGTATTAGAGACCATTCAGCCCTTTGCAGGGAGGGGTGGGACCACTGCAGTCTTGGTAGAGGGGTTGTGTTAGAGCAAAATTACTATTAACAGCTTCTGTGATACAGAAGCGCATTGTGTATTTAATAGAAACAAAATGTAGAAGGAAGTTAAAAGGATGAGTAAAAAAGTAAAGATGATGTTTTTATTGGGAAATATTGTATTTGAAATGTTAATTTGCATTTGAAATCAGCCTCTTTATATTCAGACTTCTAAAATAAAAATGTCAGTATTCATTGTCACCATTAACCTCTCATTCCTTAGTCCATGATTATCTGATTTCCAGCCTTATCATTTTGCCAAAATGTAATCAGTGACATGAGTGTCCCTAAACCCATTGGATGTTTTTCAGGCCTCATCTTTGTTGACCTTTTCCATAAGTAAAACTATTAATTATTCTTCTTCATTTTTGAAAAATTCTTCCATCTTGTCTTTTCCTGCACATTCCCTGGTCTGAATCCTACTACTTTTCCTTTCCTTTTCAGTCTCCTTTGCAGTTTCCTCCTCTTTGCCAAATAACTGTTATAATTCTTCAAAGCTATATCCTAAGCTCTTGTATTCCCTACTCTATATCCTTAGACAATCTCATTTGCACCACAGTTTCTATTACTATCTATTTCTTGATGATTCTCAAATGTCTATCTCCAGTCCAGACTTCTCTGACCTCTATGTAAGAATTTCCAACTACCTACTCAACTCTACTAGGATATCTCCAAGGCACCTCAAATTCATCATGTTCAAAACCATCCTCATGTACTCTCTCTTTAGTCCTCAAACTTGGTCCTCTTCTTCTACTTCCTACTTCAGTAAGTCACTACCATCCCTAAAATTTTCTCCCCCTGCCCACTAACACCTACTACATCTGACAGTGATGAATCAACCACCAAGGTCTGTTGCTTTGACCTCCAGAATACATTATGAGTCTGTCTGCCATTTTATTATTCAGCTCTGTTGTCCTAGTTCAGTTTATCATGATCTCCTTTTGGAACATTTTGAAGCTGCCCACTCATTTGTACAAATCTAGTCTTCCTTTCTTTAGTCATTTTTCCACACCACAGCCAACATGATATTTTCAAATTGTAAATCTTATCATTTCTGAACACTTGCTTTTAAAATAAAGACAAAAATGCCTAATGTGTTGTAAGTGACCCTTACCTCACTCTATTCTACCCCTTCATCTTAGAGCTGCAGCCATGATTTCTCTTACCTCAGGACCTTTGCACATGCACTTCCTGTGGACTGAAATAATTCCCTTCCTCACTTTACCTGACTACTGCATCCTCATCCTCAGTTCAAGTGTATTTACTCAGAAAAAATTTCCTGGCCCCTCTGACTATATCACTGTTTGCATGCTATGTGCTAATGGGATCGTGTTCTATTGCTTTAATAATGTAAACTGCATTTTATACTAATTATGCTATAATTTATAATAGACATAGTAGTAAGAAAAAAAAAACAATTACATCATTTACATGTCTTAAGGAAAAATCATATTCTTCCTCCTATTCTTCCTACCTTCTCTTCTTTCTTCCATCCATATGTTCATATTGATCTAGTTCAAAATAAAAATCATTTATTTACAACAGATTTTAAAATCTTGCTTTCTTTTTCCTGATTCATAAGTATGCTTTGAATTTCATCTGACCAATTTTTATTAAGGGTAGAAACATGTTTGTCCTCCTACGTATTAAAGAAATCGTTATTTATGTCTTAAGTCTGGAGGTACAACACTTAAAGCTGGATACTGATAGTGTATTTATACCTAATTATGTGTTGTATATACTAATCCACAATGGTGCAATTGTGTCTCATACATTTCACTGAGTATTCTTTTGGGAAATTTCAATCTAAGTGTCAACATTTTTCTGGGTTCAATTGTGTGGATTAAATCGTCTGGAAAATAGCTAGGCTGAGAAAGCCATGTTGAGGTTATTACAACAGCACTTCAGTGAAAAATTAGAGTGTCAAAAAAGAGTGTACTCAGATGAATAACTTCATAAGGATTTTATACAAAGGGACAAGTGGTTTCCTAGGGAAAGAGAAGATGATCTTGTCTTTGGTTCAACATTTAAAAATGATAATAAATCAGATTAATGCCAGTCTAATGGCTCCTATTTTGGAACAATAAAGATTTCTGCTAGGGTTGGATTTGGGTTTAAGCACTACAATTTCATAACTTAAAGATGGCTGCTTAATTCACTTCAGAGAGTCAGGATGAAAGTCACGTCCCTGGAGAACTACAAGGACCTCTCCTTATTGAGGGTTTTTGGGTTTTTTTTTAAGAAAATTGCTGCACAAAATAGTATGCAAGCTCCATTCAGGAAAAAAAAAAAAAAAAAAGCAGTGTTGACTCCTGGCACAGAACCCTTATGTGCCAACTAGCTTGCCCAGGCCCAGGACAGTTCTCCTTCTCCTGAGACCTTGACTTTAAGTCAGTCATCAAAGCAGCCTTTTACTGTGCTGAAGTCTGTTACCCATGTGCACAGTCTAAAGAAATATAAATAGTCCCTTATTTCACTGAATTTTGTTTGTGGACACATCATCTTATTCTGAACAGAACTGAAAACCAAGAAGTAAGTACAAAAAGCATTTGCCCAAAAAACCTATCACAAAGTCCATGCAATAATATTATTCTTGTTAACCTATTACCTAACATTTCCCAAACCATATTTCCTAAATCACTTGCTACAGAAACAAGGGTTTTAAAAAGTTCTTATACTTTGTCTCCTTCTCAGAGATATACAGCATTAAAGAAACACTTCACTTTATTTAACCTTCTGTGTCAAAAATTTAACAAAACTAATTCCTCAACTCTTATTTTTGCTGAAGTAGTCCAATGTTGGAAACTGTGTATTAATTAACTGTGTATTAATGTTGGAAAGTGTCTTGGTGACAGAACCCTCATATTAAACTTGAATGATTCTGCAGTAACTTTCAAAGTGCCTGTTTAGAGTACTAGTTTTTTATTAAAAAATTAAATGAATAAATGGATGGGTTAGTGGATGGTTGAACAGATAGGAGGATTAACAAGTAAATAAATGAATAAAAATAATCTTTAGGCCTAACACAATGAATATAATTATTAAACATAGTATAGTAAAGATGAAATAAGGGTTGCTAATGTCATTGGATACTGCCAGTAAAATGAACTAGTATTTGCAATTATAGAAAATAGTAACTCAAATTTACTCCTCACACAAGTGAATCTCTATGACAATTAACCCTTACTTGGCACTTAACATCATCATTTTAATCAACATATGAATAGTTTGAGGTTACTTCTTCCAAGTCTCTTCCTCTTTCACTTCCACCTTCCTCAAACCCCTTACTCTATCCAATCAAATCTTCTGTTATACTGTGAATCCTGTTTATATTTCTATATACAACATTACAATTGCATATTAATATTTTGCCCCCTCCGTTAATAATACATAAGCTCTTAATATGTGTCAAGTACTCTTCTAAGCACTCCCCATGCATTATCTCATTTATTCCTGAGCTCTCATCTGTAGCTGTTAATATTTTTCTCACTTTATGTATATGGACACTGAGGAGGTAAGGACTTTGCTCCAGTCTATGCAGCTAATCAGGGAGAGAGCTGAGATATCAGCCCAGATGTCTAACTGAAAAACCCTTATTTGGCAGTGTTCTCCTCTATTTATATTTCCTCCATGCTAGAGGGGCGGTGTCTCTTGCTTGTTTGTCCTTAACGGCAAGAGCTTTTTCTCCTGGTAACTCAAATTAACTCCTCACACATGTGAATCTCTATGACAATGAATAAAATGAAACCTATACCCTAAATTGAAGCTCAGAGTATCATTGCATTACAATATAATAATTATTGTTCATCATAATGATTGTAAGGCATTAAGGAAAGCATAAAATATGGTGACTATATTCTACCTCCAAAAGATAAAGTAGTCTATAATATAGTTGAATATTCATTGTGGCTTAAGATACCAGGGTTTTAAAGGAGCAAATCCTCTGTTAGTTTGAAAACACCCTATTTAGTAAAACATCATCCATTAGACAGGTGATCAAAAATAAATAATGCCCTTTGAGTTCTAGATGGCAGTTTTATCATATTCAGCTTGCACAGCTTAGGTATCAGGTATTCTATTCTTGCTTTTTGCAACTCCTTGTTGGAGTAGTAATAAAATATGGCACGACAGGAGTTACTTGATGAAGTGATTTAAAACTTCAACATGTTTCCCGTTCAGATCTAACATCCTTAGTCAGCTGATGGTTGGAGATTAATGTCACAATTAGTATGTGGATGTTTGATATGCTAGCCTCCTGGGTTTGGAGCACTTGTAAAATGCTGTGGCTCAGCTGGGCATTTTGTTGCCACAGCTCATAAACGTAATGTAAACAGACATCTGCTGGGCCTCTGCGGAGATGGGGTCTGAAGCTAGGCAAGGACTTGATTTAGCTTAAAAAAGAAACAAGACTTTCAATGTGAAAATATTGTTTTCAGCAGGTAAATATCGCAACAAATTTTGTAGACTCTTATCCGATCACCGGAAAGTCAAATTGTGCACATTCTCCATTCACGCTGTGTGAGATTAATAGATTATAAACTGGTTGTAGTTTGTTCTGGTCATTATGCATGAGAAATAGCGTGTCTCTTGAAATGTCTTTAAAAATTGGAAGTGATGCTAGTTATACTTTTAGACTTAAAACACAACTGAGAGATAGCACAGACTGAGTCCATGGACACTAGAAATTTATCGAATCTTTCTTTAAAGCTTTTTATTTTTATTTGTTTCATTAATGAGGTCCCAGGAATTGTATATAAAAATTTATAATGCCCAAATGATTGGACTTAAATTTGTGAGTTCAGGAAGGACTAATTAACTGGCAGTTCTCATTAGTTTAAAAGTACTTTTAAATTATATTTAGCAAAGGTGTTTTAGGTTTTCATGAAGCATGAGATGGTGTAGGAGATTGATTCAGCATCTTGACTCCGTACTTTACAGCAAGAAGACAAACTATGGAGGTTTCCTAGATTTGATGAATTTATACATTTAAGGCAAGACTACAAACTTAAAAATTTTATGATGGTTTCCCAAAGTTACACACACACACACACACACACACACACACTCACGATTAACGGAAATGATGGAACTATGTCTGTATCAAAGATCACACTACTACACTTCACCAAGAATAAGTCTTTATTGATTTTCATCTGAAATCTATCACAAACAACTAAATATATTAGGTTGGTAGAAAAGTAATTGCAGTTTAGAAAGTTAAAAATAATTGCAGGGGGCGGCTGGATGGCTCAGTTGGTTAGAGCTTGAGCTCTCAACAACAAGATTTGCCGGTTCAATTCCCTGCAACTAAAGATTGAAAACGGCAACTGGACTTGGAGCTGAGCTGCACTCTCCACAACTAGATTGAAGGACAACTACTTGGAGCTGATGGGACCTAGAGAAGCACACTATTCCCCAACGTTCCCCAATAAAAATTATTTTTAAAAAATTGCAAAAACCACAATTACTTTTGCACCAACCTAATATTTATATATCTCAGTGAAGGAAATATTTTTATGTAAAGATATATTGAAATGTGAGAAAAATTAAAAGACAACAAAATATTTGGATTACAGAAAACATACAAATAGGAGTTATACTATTATCTACTTATATTTATAGACGTTAAAGTATCATTACTCTGTTCACTAATTCTCAAAGCATTATAGTGAATGCTTTGAGATGTGAGCATTTCCCAAAGCTCTGATACAACTTCGATCAAGTATATGGTTCAAATCCTTTGGAATGTTACAGATAAGGGTCCTTTATAGTATAGCTGGTACTAGCTTTAAAAATAGCTGATACTCAGGTGAAAACATGATTTGTTCATCAAGTGGTTGTTTACATATGCAGTTTAAAATATGTCCTATTATTCAGGGGAAAGAAATTGCTTTTGAAAGTCTGAAGAGTTTTAAAAGGAAGAATATTAAATATTAGTAGTAAATCTAAACAGGACACCCTTTAATTACTGTAAATGTATAAACAATGTTATGAAATAAAATGTCTAAAGGTTCTAAAGGTTGATTCCTTTATTATTTCGTTTTGCTGTTTTAAAGACAGCACGTCACATGATATAATTCTGCCTTTATAAGCAGGTAGACAAAAGAAATGTTCACATTTTAAGTTTACGTTGTTTTTTTTTTTAGATAATGGACTAGCTCCTACAGGCCTTTATGATGTGCTGCAGTCATTATGCAAAGACTGAAACAGTCCATTTGACTTACATGTCTGCTCTGGATCAGCAGCCTCCTTTCAAGCCCCCTGAGACATCCTGATGGGTCTCTTGTTACAGAAGTATCAGTGTGGTAGCACAGGCAAGAGGCATGTCACTTGCTTTTACATGTCCTTAGGGTAGTACTATCATTTCTTTCAATACTAATGGGTCTGACTTCCTCTCTAGAAGCTTGTATGATCCCTATGATACTAATGGGATGTGGCAAGTGGCTTTGACAAAACAGAGATTTCTGTCATATTCCTGTAGCCTCCTATAGGTGGTCCCAAAGCTCATGGGGGATGTCCAAGAGAGGACCACCAGGCTAAACAACGAATTGTTGCCCTTGAGTAGAGGCAATGTTAAGTGCTTGATTCTCCTTCCTAGGAACAAATAACACTTGGAAACCTTCAATTTAAAACTGAAAAGAAAAGGAAAATCACACATTTTAAACAGTGTCACATTTTAAATGTGAATTAAAACTCTTTTACATATCATTTCTCTTCCTGTTTTTGTTTTCTTTTAATAACTCGGTTAAAACAAGCTTACTCTGGTATCAGTTTTCAAAGGAAATTGCTGCCTTCGAAGCTGAGTCTACATATTGGTCTGTGATGATTCTTTAATCTACTCTGTTCATCCATAGGTAAGAAAAAGAGACACGTGGAAAAAATTAAGAATTGTTCAATGTCCTGCAGAGGAGCTTTGAGATTTAAACTCAGGCACAGTCCAGGGTTCCCTACAGGGACCTTGTCACCTGTCCCTGGAGGGCCGGGGGAGAAACGTTGTTCAAGAGAACATTGCCACAGATTCACAATGAATTACCTGATGAGTAATTTGCTGTTGGAATCTGTGAGTTTAATGAAGCCTTCTCATCCTGGTCCAGAATACAACTGTCCAGATACTTCCACTACTGGTTTATAGCAAAACAATGTGGTTATTGCTTATCAGTACTTCTTTTTACATTTACAACAGAACAGAATTATGGAAAAAGAATAAGAACTTCTGCATTTGAAGTAACATATATGGTTTATGTATTTTTATAATAAAAGTTTCTACTTTTCATTTCAAGAATTGGAGATGATTATGCTTCTCTGCTATAGGTATTGCTGGGGAGTACACCATATTTGTGAATAAAAATGTGAAGTGATTGTTTCTTGAATATACTAGAGACTGACTAAGCATTTGTGGACTCACTGTGATGAATGGACTGACCTACTCCATGGAAAAGAGAAGTGTTTTTTTTTGCTGGTTGATAACTTGTGCTATTATAAATGTACACTCATACATCAATATTTTTAGATAATAAAATATTCAGATTATCATTGGATAAGATCATTGTAGCCTACATCACTTTTATCTCTGGCATTCTGCATGGTGTGATTTTTATGCTAAACTTTCTATGCTAAGAATAAGTGCAATCATTTTCTCCAATGTAAGGCTTTTAATATGATAAAATGGATACAATCTTCATTGGTCTTGATAGTATAAGGATATTTAATATGTGACCATTTTTCATTTTCAGAAAAGAAAACTCACAGCAATATACATTGAAAAAAATGACTTAAAATCATATATGTGTGCCAGTTCTTGTTTCAACCTTACCAATTTATAAAATATGAAGGTCTTTCAAATAGAATAATCCCTTTTCCTTTGTGTCTCGTGTTATTCTTTACCTGAAAGGTGTAATAATAAGGAGGTCATTACTGTCCCTGAGAAGTAAATTAGGATCTTTTTATTTCCTTTTTCTTTCATGTGACTATTTATTTCTTAACTAGTGTGACAAATGTGGTTTAAAATAAAAATTGTGCTATTACCAATGAAAAATGTGTGGGCAGCTGCTGTGCTGGCAATAGCAAAATGTCACAGAGCACTAATTTTCCTCTTGAGGTGGTGGAGTGGTGATTGTGGAAAAAGTTGTAATAAGCAGAATAATGCAGTGGTTAATGTTATAGCAGAATGAAATTTTACTTTAATTTACTGAAAACATACACATTAATAAGCAGCAATTTGTAACTATTCACAAAACATAGTTGTTAGGCATCAAATTATTTTTTTCTTCCTTTCATTGTGAGTTAATCAAGATTTTTAGGCACACTACAGATTAAGAGAAAAACACATTTTACAAAATTAGTGGTAACTTAGATTTAAACAGTTTGAAAATGTCAAAAAAAATGTTAGAACATGAGTAAATATCTTCAAAACACTAAACAAATTTGGAACTGTTTCAATAGCTTTGTTAGTCACAAATTTGACTAGAATAGTGCATATTATGATTATCAGAAGACTAGCATATACTATTGACTAGAAGTTCAAAATGAGCTATGGTTCTTAATAAGATTTTATTACATGTTTCATTAAAGTTACTGACAATCCACATTTATTACGTTTGCAACATTTGGATAGAAAAACACATGATGTAAGTGTGCCCCCATGTGGCTATACATAGTTTGTAAGAATGTCAAAAAAAACCTAAATGGAAAGAGGGCGTTAACTGGTTCTATATTACCTAGTAAGTACTTACTCCATCCCAGGCAGAGTTGGTTGTTTCTCCTACTTTTAAATTTATTCTAAGTTAGAGAAGTCACAATTATTCGCATAGTTCTTACAAATATTTTATTTTTAGTTGCCATACATGTTAACCAACACATCTGCCTCTGATTCTGAAGTAGTATAACAGTAAAAACCATAAATCAACACAAAAATCTTATTTTTCCTTGTATACATAATTATTTGATTAAGTCAAGCCTGAGTAATTCTCTGCAAGTATTTTAAAATACATTTTGTGATTGAAATAGGATGATAGATCAAGTAAAATATTTGTATTAGGGCAGACTCAGGGCCTGAAAACATAGTTTGCCCATTTGTGTGATGTACATGAAGACTGCTGTTTGTTTATAAATTTTGTAAATCAACTAAATATTGGATATCTATAATGTATATTGTAGATGCCACAGAATTTGAAACCTCTTTTCCATAGAGCTTCTTTGTAGAGTTGCCAACATTTCTATTTTGACACATAGATATTACCCAATTTATACCCCTCTTCATTTAACTCTCTAGTCACTAGTCCCACAATGCAAAGACTTATCTATTGACCAGTTCATGCTTCTGGAAAAACTCTGGAAGGAGTAGTCATTAATGATCCCATTAAAGATAAACCCGCGCCCGATTGCTGAGGTAGTGCAGTGTGTCTGCAATTCGACAAATCTTAGAAATGAATGAGTTGGGAGTGTTAGAAATCTAAGGCAAGCAGGATTTGGGGACATTCTGAGTCAGGAAGCAAAACATCAAATAACATGAAAGTATCAGTATATTCACTTTTAAACTTAGAATGACAAAAACTAAGACTGCTTCTTTGAGACACTACAAATGCAAGAACCCTACTGTACAATTAAAAGGTTGAATTTTCAATTAACACAGGTGTTTTCAATTCTTTAAAACAACTTTAACATTGCTGGTCTCAGTGAGAGTTTCTTCCGGCTAAAGCATAGCTCCCCATATTTTCCATTTTGTTACTTTTTTTATAACTCAAAATGCTGTGCATCTACTCCAACCATTTTTTATTAAATATTTAAAAAATGTATAATCAGGAATAGACTCAATTTTAAGGAGAGCAATCATTAAAGAAATAATGCAAACTTTTAAAAATATTTTCTCTATTAAATATTTCTCTACTTAACTAAAATTTGTTTAGCATAGCAACTGTTTTTGATTTTCAAGAAAAATTTCTTTAATTTCAATCACAGGATTAGAAGAAATTTGTTCATTTGTTTGTTTTTGTTTGTTTTAATAATCCAAACTTACCTCTAGTTTCAGTATGGTCATTTAACATATTCGTTAAAGTACTTAAAGAACAATATTCCATAAATAAGTATTGATGCCTGTCAATTTTTTCTGCAGATTAAAATGTATTATATGTTTTTTAAAACAAATTGAACCATTTATTACCCCACCTTGTTATCTAAAAGAGGAATCCTAAAGGAAAGTGAGAGTCAAAATCTTAATAGTAATATTTCAAAAAGTATCTTACTTCTTTCTGGAAAATTTTCCTCACACTGAGGGAAAAGAATAAAGTTAAAGTAGAGTAGGGAAAAAAAGACAAAGCAATGGATGAAATGATAGTATTTATAACCTTAATTTAAAACTTCATAGCATTGAATATCTCTTAGCAAAATGTTGGATTGTTTTCATTTAGACATTGGTTCTTAGCCAGGAAATTTTACTGAGTATCTGAACTAAATATTTTCACATGTTTTTTTTTTTTTTTTGGTCCTTGGTATCTTAGGCTCCTTAAAAATTTATATTTGGCAAAGAAATTCCAAAATATTTTTCTTATAACCTTTTTTATTTGAAAAATTTATTTATAACTCTTTTTGTGTTTTTGAAAATAAATCCAGAGACACTCTAGTCAAGGTAACTTACTGAGCTATCTAAATCAACCTAAGCTACAGATTGGCAAATTGCTAATTTATGTTTCTTTTATCTCATCTAGACTATAGAAACCTAATTAGCTGTCTTTTCAGAGTAGTTCTACCTCTCATGCCCTGACCTACTGTTTTGACTTATATCATCTTCTGCAACTGTTGAAAGTAAAAATATTGAAACATGCTTAAAAAGTACACGTTGTAAGTGGTACATACTTTAAAAAAGGTCTTCTTTTCTGTTCATAAATAATAGGTTTTGGTTTGTAAGACCCCAAAACAGCTTTGAAAAAGGAGGCTTTGACCATTGGCATACCGTATAACATTTAGAATGAACCATAGAATATTAATAGAGAAGCTCAGTGTTACTCTTCTAAAATATCTCTAACTACTCACTCTTTCTACTTCTTATCCCCAAAAACCAAACCTAGTAGTGCTAAGACAGTCAGTTATTTTTTTTCTCTTTTATAGTCTAGAATTAACCCTATATCATCAATTATAATAATGTTCCTTGCTGCTCTGGAATAAAATGTGGGAAATGAGTGGTCCATTGAGAACTTTTGTTCACCCTGAAAGCCTTACATTGTATATTCAGCCATACATGGTCCCGTTTCCAACCAAATTGGGACAAAAAAATTGGTAGAAATCCTCAATTCTAAGGGTAAATTCAGTATTAATGATATTTTCTAAGTGAAAAAAATGCATGCATTTCTTTTGCATATATAGTTTCCCAATAGCAAGTACATGTTTCATTTTGACCAATAAAACACCACATGTATCATCTTTCAATAGTCTCGACAGCATAGGCACAGTTACATTATTAACAGAAATGAATGAACCTCAAAATCTGGACAATAATATGGATTACCTTTCATTTTTAATTATTCTGTGATTAAAAACGGGCCACAATGCAGAAATTTATTTCTAAGCACATTCGGTGTCAATGATATGTACTGATTTAACATTACTAAAATGTATCAGTTTTCAGACTTGAGGACTTCAAAGATACTCCCAATCACAATGTCCCAGAGTAATGGAAACTTACCCAGATATAGGTGACAATACATTAAAACTTTTTGTGAAAGTTTTTGCTTTATAATGCTAATTATATTTTTAAATAAGTTAATATCTATTAAAACTAAACACATCACATAGCCTCATTCCTTTCATATCTTGAAAAATGTACATAAGCAAGAATGGGAGAAAAAAAGTATTGATTAGAAAAGCCCACAGTCTTTCAGATTCTCTTTGATTATTATATCTGTTACTGCATCAAACACAAACTTGACATTTTGGGTATCTGTAGCGCAGGTCATGTGAGAATAAATTTCCTTATCTTCTTTTTTTAAATTCAGGTCTAGAAACTGGTTCTTGATGTAATTCCCTGCATCTTCAAATGTATTTGGACCTTGTTAAAAATAATAATAATAATAAAGTAGTAAACTTTAATTGAATTAAAAACAAAATTATAAATATTGGTAAATTTTAGAATTTCACTTTGTGAGCTGCTATTTGATGTACTCTGTATTGAAAAATCAATATTAGTAATAGTCAGTTATCTGGGATTTACGTGACACCTACTTTGTGCTGGGAACTATGCCTACCCACTGAAATGTGACCTCTGCATCAAAAAGCTCACAATACAGTAGAAGTAATTATATATATATATATATATATATATATATATATATATATATATATATGTATATATATGTATATGTATATATGTATCTATAAAGTAATTATATATATATATCATATGACATGTATGTGAAAGGCTGTGTATGTATATGTGTACATGGGTCTGTGCATGTGCTTTAATATGAACTGAAAGAAGAACATAAATTATACATGACTGAACTACAGAATGAGTTCGTATTTGACCTGGACCTTTGGAAATAGCTAGAATAGAGAAGAAAAATAGTATGAGTGAAAACCAAAAGTGAGAGTGAGAATGGCCTGTAACACTAGACTTGATGGTAGGGTTAGGAAGTGAATGTGTACTTTGGAGAATACAGTCGAGTGGAAATTAAAGATTCATTTAGAGGAATTGTAGGAAATGAAGTAGAACAGATGGTTTGGGCCAGATTATGTACTACGTTGCTAAACCAAACAAAGTAGCTGTGATGAGATATGTAAGACCACAGAGAATTGCTCTTGACTGATGTTTTAGTAGAGTTTAATAAAGAGCCAGTGAAGGCTGTGTCGAGCAAGATTAGACTAGTAGCAGGATACACAATGGGTCAATTGGAAAAAGGCAGAAATAAAATAAGAAGGCTAATCAATACAGGGCAGCTAAAAGTGACCCGTTGATGTACTTTATAAGAGAAATTGCTTAGTAGGGACCTTACACAGGCTAAGACAATAGCACAAAGATTTTCCAAGGAGGTAAGATTTTGTTCCCACTTTATTGTTACTAGGAGAAAAATTCCAGGAGGGACAATCTTTAAAACAAAGAACTTGGCTAACATCCAAAATACTGACCACACTAAATGATGACAAAGATGTGGAGCCCCAGGAACTCTCATTTAATGATGGTGGGAATGCAAAATGAAACAGGCACCTTGGAAGACAGTTTGGCAATTTCTTACAAAACTAAACAATTTCTTATCATACAATCCAGAACTTGTGCTCCTGGGTATTTACACCAAAAATTATATCCATACCAAAACCAGCGTGAGGATGTTTATAGCAGCTTTATTCATGATTACCCCAAATTGGAGGCAACCAAGATGTCCTTCAATAGGTGAAATGGTAAAGAACCTAGTTTGTTTATGAAATGTAATATTACTTAGCAATAAAAAAAAAGAGCTATCAACCTATGAAAAGATATGGAGGGCACTTAAATGCATACTCCATTTAAAATTGAAAAAATTAAAGAAGTTAGAAAATTCCACATATTGTATGATTCCAGCTATATGACAAGAATTCATTACTACATAGTTAAAGGAAAAGTATCTTACCAGTGTATTCTGGAAAGCAGACACTAAGATGCACTTTGGTTACTTTTTCTTGAAAGAGATCTTTTTTATTGAGAAACAGGACAATGGAGGTTGTTGCAAAGTACTTGTGATTACAGATACTGTTGAACAGGTGAAGGCTTTCATGCATTCTGTTCTGTGTGGTTTAAAAGATGAGAATGTGTGGGGTTATTATCTGCAAAATACTCATGTTGGGCATTATAAACAAGGGTCTAGAAATAACATATTTTTTTGGAAGGCCTTAATTGTGATAGAAAATGTGGTCATAATGTTGGAAACTACAAACTCATGTTTTTCACCCTGGCATTATTTTCCTTTCGGACTTACCGCTTCTTCATCTTCCACTAGGACCATGTCATAGGCACTGAGTGCAGCACAAAATATTATGCATGTAACACCTTCAAAGCAGTGAATCCATTTCTTTCTTTCAGATCTCTGTCCACCTACATCGAACATTCTTTGAAAAAGTAAAAATAACAGAATAACAAATTTTACAAATATCCTCCACAATTCATAGTAAGATTAATATTTAGACTTATAGATGAATGCTGTCATATCTTTAAAAGTTTCCTTTTAAATTTTTATTGATTATAGAATAAGACTTATTTGGCCAATTTTCATCTCTAGCACTAAAAAATGAAATTTTTTTTTTTTTTAAAGTCATGCAGACTAGAATAAAATAATTCACACACTGACTTTGGGCACCTGGGAAATTTAAAGTAGTTTAGAGTTTTAGTAAGAAAGTTAGCCTTAGGAGATTCTGATCAAAGTCTATATATAGTCTTGAATTGACAGAACCAACAAGAAGATTGGAAGCTACCATAGTTCTGATATTATGATTCACGGCTATTTTCTTAGCTCCTTCTAGATTCATTCATTCTTGCACTCAAATAGTTATTTAAATTGATCATGAGTTGAAATAATTAATATTGTTAAAATGTCCTTACTACCCAAAGCGATTTCCAGAATCAATGTAATCCCTATCAAAATGGTAATTATTACAGAAATACAAAAAAAAAAAAAAAATCCTAAAATTAGTAAGGAACCACAAAAGACCCCCAATAGCCAAAGCAATTTTGAGAAAGAAGAACAAAGCTTGAGGCATCATGTTCCATGATTTCAAACTATATTACAAAGATATAGTAATTAATACAGCATAGTATCAGCATAAAAACAGACACATAGACACAATAGAACAGAATAGAGAGCCCAGAAAAAACCCATGCATGTATGGTCAATTAATTTATGACAAAGGAGCCAAGAATATATAATGGGGAAAGGACAGTCTCTTCATTAAATGGTGTTGGGAAAACTGGATTCATATGAAAAAGAATGAAACTGAATGATAATCTTACCCCATACACAAAAATTAACCCAAGATGGATTAAAAACTTGAGTGTAAGACCTGAAACCATAAAACTCCTAGAAGAAAAAATAAGTGAAAACTCCTTGACATAGGTCTTGCTAATGACTTTTTAAATCTGATACCAAAAGCAAAAGCAACTAAAGCAGAAATAAGCAAATGGGAATATATTGAATGAAAAAGCTTTTGCACAACAAAGGAAACTATCAAGAAAGTAAAAAAAGCAACCTACTAAATAGGAAAAAAAATTGCAAGTCATATATCTAGTAAGGGGTTAAGAGTCAAGATAAATAAATCATACAATTCAATAGCAAAAAACAAACATCACGTTTAAAATTGGCAGACTTCCTGTCAAGATTTCAGAATAGGTAAACATTATACCTGCCTTCTCTCATGACTAAACTAAACTACAGAACAACCATCACGGAGAATTACCTAGCGTCTAGCTGAATTGGAGGGGCAGCTTTCTCCCAGACAGAAGTGCTGACAGAATCCATTGTTTCTTTGTTGAGCCCTCTACCTCCCAGCATGCTGACACAGGTGGCTTCCATATTTGAGTCTCCATCAACATAGCTAACACCATTCATCCACCATGTCTGGAATTCCTTCAGACCCCGCCACACCCAACTTTTGGGTACAAGCTGCATCTAGTGGCTCTTCCATACAAACGGCCAGTTTTGGCTGCAGACTTTCCTAAAATTTCTCAAAGTTTCACAAAACCCAAATAAGCAGCATCTGGCTTTAGTGTGTCCTATACCTCTTGCTGAGCAGTCCCATACCCGACACTAGTGACAGCTGGATTCGATTTGCAGCTTGGCCTCTAAAGGCACCTACAAGCCCAGCACTGGTAACAGCCATCTGCAGATTGTTCTGTGGCTCATGCTAGGTGTTTCCGAGAAGGACACAGGCTGTGGCTGAACTTTACCTATGGAGGGACCCCGGTGCTGGCACATCCCGTGGTCAGAGTCAGACTGAGCTGGAGTATCACCCGGTCCTCCCTGAGGATGACACACAGAAAGGGCAGACTGGGCAGGTACCAGAGCCTTGCTAAAGCAAATCCTGCTCCATAGAGTTAGCCGCTGAACAGCTCTGCACTGCAGTCATGGCCAGTCCTCATAACCAATCAAACTGAGGATCAATCCCTTCCATTGATGTGCAAACAGCAACCAACTTTCAACTACTACAGGAGGGCAAACACAATCCACACAAGGAACACACCTGGAGCACCTAGCTCAGGAGACCAGGGAGACTGTGCCATTTGGTCCCATAGGACACCTGCTACATAAGGCCACTCTACTAAGACCAGGAGACATAGCAGCCCTACCTAATACATAGAAACAAACATAGTGAGGCAGCCAAAATGGAGAGACAAAAAACATGTCCCAAATGAAGGAACAGAGCATAGCTCCAGAAAAAGAACTGAAAAAAAAAGAAAAAGAAAAAAAAAGAAAGGAAACAAGCAATCTACAAGACAGAGTTGAAAACACTGGTTATAAGCATGCTCAGTGATCTCAGGGAGAACTTCAACAAAAAGAAAGGAAACATAAAATTGGATATGGAAAACATAAAAAAGAACCAGACAGAAATAAAGAATACAGTAACTGAAATGAAAAATACATTAGAGGGAATCAACAGTAGACTAGATGAAACAGAGGACTGAATCCGTAACTTAGAAGATTAGGTAGTAGAAAACACCCAGTCAGAACAAAAAAAACGAAAAAAGAATACCAAAAAAGGAGGATAGTTTAAGGGCCCCTTGGACAATATCAAACAGACCAACATTCGCAGCATATGGGTACCAGAAAACAAAGAGAGAGAGCAAGGAATTGAAAACCGATTTGAAGAAGTTATGAGTGAAAACTTCCCTAGGCTGGCAAATAGACATACAAGACCATGAAGGATAGAAAGTCTTAAAGAAATGAACCCAAAGAGGTCCACAACAAGAAATATCATAATTAAAATGACAAAGGTTAAAGACAAGGAGAGAATCTTAAAAGCAGTAAAAGAAAGGCAGTTAGTTAACTACAAGGGAGTTCCCATAAGACTGTCAGCTGATTTCTCAACAGAAACTTCCCAGGCCAGAAGGGATTGGCATGAAATATTCAAAGTGTTGAAAAGCAAGGACATACAACCAAAATAACTTTACCCAGCAAAGCTAATATTTAGAATTGAAGGACAAATAAGTAGCTTCCCAAACAAACAAACAAACAAACAAACAAAAAGCTATAGGAGTTCATCACCACCAATCCAGTATTATAAGAAATGTTAGAAGGATTTCTTTAAGATGAGAAAAAAAACAACATAAAAAATATGAATAATAAAATGGTAATAACTACATATCTATCAACAAGTATACTTGCAATGTAAATGGATTCAATGCTCCAATCAAAAAACATAGGAGGGCTGCATGGATCAGGAAATAAGACCCTTATATATACTACCGTAAGAGACTTATTTCAGATCAAAAGATGCACAAAGACTAAAAGCAAGGGGATGGGAAAAAGATGAAAATGGGAAAAGAAAAAAAAGAAATCTGGGGTAGCAATACTTGTACCAGACAAATTAGACTTTAAAACAAAGGCTTTAACAAGAGACAGAGAAGGACCCAGTAACCCCACTACTGGGTATTTATCTAAGAATCTCAAAATGCTACTTCCAGGGGACATGTGCATCCATATATCCTTGTAGCATTATTTCCAATAGCCAAGATGTGGAGGCAGCCCGAGTGTTTGTTGATGGATGAATGGATAAAGAGGAAGCGATATATATATATATGAATATTGTTCAGCTATGGTAGGGAATGGGTTCCTGCTATATATGGCAGCATGGATGGACCTGGAGGGTATTGTGCTGAGTGCAGTATGTCAGACAAAGAAAGACAGAGGTAATGTGATTTCACTTATGTGTCGAATCTAAAGCACAAAATAAACAAACAAACAAAATAGAAATAAACTCATAGATACAGAGAACATATTGATGGTTGCTTGATGGGAGGTGGGTTAGGGGGTAGGGAAAAAGGGGAAGGGATTAAGAAGTACAAATTTCTTATTACTAACTAGTGCTTTAGAGTATAGGATAAGGAATATAGTCAATAATATTGTAATAACTATGTATGATTCCAGGTGTGTATTAGAGTAGTCAGGGGATCACTTCTTAAGTTAAATAAATATCTAACCACTATATTGTACACCAGAAATTAATATAAAGTAATATTGAATATCAACTGTAATTGAAACATTAAAAAGGGGGGAAGGTGAAGAGGAATAAGAGGTTCAAATTTCCGGTTATAAAACAAATAAGTCATGGGGATGTAATGTACAACATAGGCAATATAGTCAATAATATTGTGATAGCGTGGTACAGTGTCTGATGGTTGCTGGACTTATCATAGTGATCACTTCTTTAGGTATATAAATGTTGAATAATAATGACATATATCTGAACCTAATATAATATTGTATGTTAGCTATATTTTAATTTAAAAAAACTTCAAAAATGTGCTGAAGTCTGAAAAGACATTTTTCTGTAGAACACAGATAGCTATCAGTTACATGAAAAGATGTCCCACCTCATTAATAATGATAGAAATGCAAATCAAAACCAGAGTGAGCTATTACCTCACACCTGTTAGAAAGGCTGCTGTCAAAAGATGAGGAATAACAAATGCTGGCAAAGATGTGGAGAAAAGGAAAGACTTTTGGGAATGTAGATTGATGTAGCCAGTATGGAAAACAGTATGAAGGTTCCTCAAAAAATTAAAAATAGAAATACCATGTGATGTAGCATTTTTATTTCTTGGTATTTAACCAAAAAACCCCACTAATTTGAGAAAATACCTGTATCCCCATGTTCATTGCAGTATTACTTACATAGCCAAGAAAGATATGGAAGCAACCTAATTGGTCATTGATAGATGAATGGATAACCATATATCTATGAAGGAATATTATTCAGCTAGAAAAAAAGAAGAAAATCTTGCCATTTGCAACAACATGGATGGACCTTGAGAGCATTATACTAAGTTAAATAAGTCAGAGAAAGACAAATACTGTATGATATCTCTTATATGTGGAATCTAAGAAACAAACAAATTAACTCAAGCTTATAGACACAGAACAGAGTGGTGATTGCAAGAGGTAGGAGGTGGAGGTGGGAGAAATGGTGAACTTTTGTTTTTGTATTTTAGTTTAAATAAATCGAATAAAATTTTTTTAGAAAACAATTATTTTTTTTGTCTTCTACGGACTGACACAAAAATGGAAAGATTCAGTTGCTATCTTCAAAGAGTTCTCTGTTGTAGAGAGAAAATAAATAGGTTATTATTATTTAATAAATATTCTAATATGCAAGGGAGAATGTGAACCCAGAGGAAAATAAGTCAGCCTGAAGGATCATAATACTTACTCAGAGAAGATGTTTGAAAGTTTGGCCTTTCCTCTGTTTTGGTGTTTTGGGAAAAGGCACCGTTGTGGACATAACAGCTAAATACGGAGCTACATTTTTAATCCCTCCCTTCCCCTTATCCTCTGTATGGAACATATCCAAACTGCAATTTCTAACTCATCTTCTTCTTTTCAACTCTTCTCCTCTTGTGTAAGCCACCAATGTTTGTCACCAGTGCCACTAAAAGACTTCTACTTTTCAATGGCTTCTGTTTTCCCTTCAGAATCAAACACAAACTGGTTGATGACCACTAAAGCTCTAGCTGTTTTGGCTCTTACTTACCTTTCCAAGCTTAGTTCATACCACTTTCCTCTTTTTATACAGTCCAATCACAAGTCTGTTCTTTCAGTTCCTTTAATATAAACCTGATTTTTTGCTACTTCAGGACTTTTGCACTTTTGTCTCCTTCCCACGTGACATGATTCCCTTTTCCCTATGTAACACTTCTTTTTTCTCAACTTAATAATTGGTCTTAGTATGAATATCTCCTCCACAAAGAAGGCTCTCCCCATCACTCATTTAAATTCCATCACATCGCTCTCTTTATTTCCTTTATAGTAATTGTCACAATCAATTGTTAACTGGTTTATTTTTTACCTGTTTAATAGAATAGTGGCCTCATGAGGACAGGGACCTTTTCTTTATCAGTGATGTATATTCCCTATGCCTGACACATAATAGACATGCAATAAATATTTGCTAATAAATGAATACATTCCATGTCAATGGGGTGGAGGGGGTGTTTTTATGTAAAGTGCATGTGCAAGTCATCAAGAAATGAGAGAACATGGCATTTTTGAAGTAAGCAAGTAATGTATATTTTTGAGAACATGAAGATTAAGGGAAAAATATTGAGATATATATATATATGGCCTGATAATTATTCATTTATTCATCAAATATTTATTTATTGTGTCAGGTATTAGATATTCAACCTCAAGAAGCTTCTAATCTGGTGGTGATAGTGGTATGTGTGTATGTGTTTGTGAATAGACAGGACACATATGTGATAGGGAGTGTAGGGGGTGGTTTGTAATTTGAAATGGAGTGACTAGAAACTGCAGAAGATGATAGTTAGACAAAAACCTAAGAAAATTAGGTTTGAGGGATTAAGCCAAGTAGATGTCTAGGGAAGAATGTCCCAAGTAGAGGTAACAGAGGAAACAGCAAGAGCAAATGATTTGAGCAGGCAAGAAGTCTGAGGTATCAGGCAAGAAGAATTCTAAGGTGTTAGGCAAGAAGAAGTCTGAGGCCAGAAATGGTGTAAGGCCAGAAATATATTTACTGGGCTTTTGTATTACAAGAGAAGATTAAATTTTATATTGCAGTCAAGGGGAGACTATGAGAGAGTTTTGCATAGGGAATTAACAATATTCATTTGGTTTGTTCGCTCTTATGTTAGATCACTTTGATCTGAGTCCAGAGCATAGATGTTTTTTTTAAGTGTGTTTGTCCAGGACCCATCAGGTCCAAGTCAAGTAATTGTTTCAATCTAGTTGTGGAGGGCGCAGCTCACACCGGCCCATGTAGGGATCAAACCGGCAACCTTGTTGTTAAGAGCACTGCACTCTAACAAACTGAGCCAGCTGGCCGCTCCCAGAACATAGATTTGATGAGGAAAAGAGGCAAAGCATGAAATTATGGGGCTTATGTAATTGTTTAATCAAAAGATATTACCAAGAAGAATTCAAGTTGTACAGAGATTTCAAAGGTAATAACTATACTTAGAGTAATAAATGTCAATCGGCTGGCTTATTAAAGATAATTGAAAGTACCGTGCATTATATTTCTTTATGCTTCACATTTCACATGTCAACCAAGTAGAGAACAGGTATATGGAACTAAAATTCTTCAAATATACTTGTATATAGGATAGATAGATAGATGATAGATAGATAGATAGATAGATAGATAGATAGATAGATAGATAGAATAATGCACCAATTCAAATCACTCCATTCAGTAGTAGATTAAAAGAGAAGATAATCACAGTATTCAAGGCAATATTTAAGAGTTCAATAGTTATGTGGTTTAGAAATTTAAATGTGTCAATAAAGACTATTATATGTGCTGCTGATATCCAAACCCTCTACAGTTTCAGACTACCAATATAAATGGAGGTAGAGGTTGTATTATGTGAAAGTTAGCGAACAAATTTAATTTTTAAAAATCAGTCAACATTCTTATGATATAAAGGATAATAACTATGCATTCAGACTTTTAAATTTTTAGACAATGTTACTTTTGACATAAAATTACTTTTGACATAAAAGAATTTTAGTCTTTTTTAATTTTAAAAAATAGAGCTTTATTACTTTATTGAAACTACCTTTATTAAAATAAACTATAAATTGTGGGAGAAATGGAAATAGTTCAGATCACGACTTTTATTTCCTCCATAAATTTCCATATCACCATGATAATGTTTTAATCTTAATATAACACAACTAATAAGAGTTTACTATTTGCCAGGCATAAGCTACAACAATTAACTCATTTAAATGTTACCATAAACTTATAAGGTATGTATGATTCTTATTCTTATTTTTCAGATCAGCCCTTTAAGCAGCTAGCCCAAGGCTTATTAATTCAGCTAATATTTGTTAAGGCTGCTAAGTGCCAGGTGCCATGATAGGTTCTGTGGGAATGGTAATTATGCTGTGGAAGTTGTCAAGCTTTGTTGTGAATCTCATTAAATTTAAATCCATTTACTTAGACCAGCAGTCCCCAGGAAATACATAGTTTCTACAGTTAGCTATCAAACACTCATCAATTAATTGCAATTATTTCTGTGGAGTCTATCTTTCTTGCCTCAGGTCAGACAGTAGTTGTATGTGTTGTCAGACAGGTCACTGGGCAAAAATTTAAAACTCCCCTTTCCAGGAGTTTTGTTCCATTCTTTTAATACAGAAAGTGTAGACCATCTGGAGTCTAGGTGTTGCACATATTTTTTCATTTAATCATATATAAACACATGATGAATCTTGTTGGCAAAGAAATGTGATACTGTGATTGAACAAAAATGTATTAACTTGTGGACTAACTTGATGAGTTGAGGATGCAGTGCACATCACTAGGTTTAAACTCCCGCGGGGCTTTCAAATTAAAACCACCCCTTGTATTTCCATGCACTAAATTCTAACACATAAGAACCTCTATAATTCATTCCTCTTTTTTTTTTTTTTTTTGGCTCTAATCCTCTCCTCAGGGTTTGATTCGATAGTGGGCATCCTATAATGGAGAGCTAACTAATCATGGAATCAGAATAAAGGTCATGGGATGAATGGAATATTTGTACTAGGAAAGCCCAATGTTCAAATTCCACAGCTGGGATGACAGTGCAGTAGGAATCAAATTCCAGGATACGTTGATTAAGTTTTCTCAACTAAACAGGGCTTGGGTTAGTCGCGTTAGCATTTGTTTGTAGCTGCTATTTCTATGTTTTTTTTTCTATCTGACGGATATGTTCTTCCTATAATCACATTTATATTTTCAATGATTATATTCAAATCTTGCAAATCTGAGTATATTCTTCAGGTGACTTATGATAATTGCTCAGATTTCCTGCATGTTAACTAAATATTTTACTTCAGAGAAGATAATCTTATTTGTCTCATGTTGAAAGTTTTTTAATTTTTAAAATAATTTTTACAGGGAGTCCCTAGTAATAAAAACATTATTGACCTGAAATGCTCATTAGCAAATCATACCAATGGCTGGAGTTTTGCTTTTATATTAATTCTCCTGGATATTATGTTAGTCCTAAGAAAATTTACATAATTTTCTCTGCTGCTGTAGTAATTTATTTTTCACACATCTCTTCTCAATTCAGCATTTCCTCTAAATTTTAATTTTGGGCTTATTTTAAAGGTGTAAAGCATTATAGCTTATTGAAACTATTTGGAGATTCCCTAAATAGAGCATTTCCTTATCAGTATATTTCACTGAAGAAGTATTGTGTGTGTGTGTGTGTGTGTGTGTGTGTGTGTGTGTGTATTCCATCATGACCATTCTGTGAAAAACACAGATGCTCGCTGATGAACATTTGGTTTGGTCAAATCTATATGTACAATTAATGAATGGACATATGATACAGCTTGAATATTCTTAATTCCCTGAATAATTAAGGTAACCAGAGCACCTAAATGATATTGAATGGAACTTGAATCCTAATTTTTAGGTAAAGGGTTGTTGTTGTTTTGTAATACATATTTCCTTATAAAGTCTGATATTAAAGTTAGGATTCTTAAATTTAAAAAAAAAGTGCCTGAAATGTATGATGCAGCTAAAAATTGACCACTAATGCTTTTATGTGACAGCTGAATACTGATTTGTTAAGTTGTCCATAGCATTAATATAGGGCAAGGCATCAGAGTTTTATGGCTTTATATTAAACAGTTGACTAAACAGTTGAGTTTATAGTCTATTTTAAACAGTTGGGAAAGCTGCTGAGTTTTATGGATTTAAGATAAAAAATTGGCTAAATATTTACCACACAATATTATTCATACTTCATATCAGAAGAGATTGTTATTAAATAATCTGCCCTTTATAGTGCTTGCAAAATCATTGTATAATTTAGGATAGCTAAAAATCAATATTGCTATTGCAGCTAGTTTATCTGTTGGATGTTTTTGCTCATCCTGTAGGGATGTGACTCTCTTAGAAAAATCATACTTTCTGACATCTTCGTTTATTTGACCACAGAATAATAAGATCTAATCTGAGTAGAAATTTATTTTAAACTATTTTGTTGAGTGGGATTTATTCCAGATATTTGGTTCTATCTCAATTGGTATAACTTCTTTAGATGGCTACATATGACAGGACCAATAGGTGGATCTGTGTCATCACTACCCAGTCATAGCAAAATGACCTGATGAAGTCTTTCTCTTGTGCCCAGTTCTAAAAATCAGGGTGGATACTTGCAGACACATCATATATGCATGGAAATCATTCTAAATTCCTTAACTGTTTGTGGTTAAAACAACAAAATCGAAATGTAAAGTAGCCAGGGTCTCTAAACTTCCATAATTGTTCAGTGTTCAGACCATTGTATACTTTCTACTAAGTGTGTGTGTTTGGAACTTTAAATGCCCACTAGATAATTATTTAATTATTGAATAATTCAACTAATTAAGTCATTAAAATAAATTACATCACTAGAATAAATTACACATTATGTTATATAGATTATTTGGGTAATATTAACCATGAACATACCTGAAACAAATAGATAGTGTACATGAGTTATTGCTCTAAGAGACCTCATAAAGAATAACAAAGCTAAGTTGAGTATAGCTGCTGTGTAGACACCAGACTCATTTGTTCCTGAGCTAAGATGACTCCTACCCCACAGACATGAACACACTGGATGATTCAACTTCAAATTCAGTAAAGTTATAATTTATTTCATATTGGATCCACTCGAATGTTGTTGAAAATAGCTACGTTAAACTTACAAAATCTACAGCTCTATGCTGTAATATTTGCTGACCTCTTTTCCTTGGCTCCCTTATAGTTTTATGCTCTTTCAATTTCTGTTTCGTAATCATAGAGCACTTAGGGAGAAAGTGACTTCTCTATAGTTGTTTAATAAATCCTTGTATATCGATAAATTCTTTGTTCTGTGGAATTATTTTATAGCAAAAATGGGCTCAAATTTACATTGTATTTTCCATTTATATGGACTTTAATATCTTTAATGATAATTTATTTCATCAGTTTGACAATTGGAGTTCTGGTTTGATAAGAATTCTAAGGTGATTTCCATTAAATTAGATGATACATGAAGGTGATACAGTACTTTGGCAGAAATAATTTTTCACTTTGAAGTTTCTGTTTAAAATTCTGGAGTTCTCTAATTTAATATGTAAATTAAGTCTAATTTTGAATAGTCATAGGATGATTTATGCTATGTGAATACAAATCAATGCTAATGCAATATATTTTGTGAATATATATGAATACCTAGCCACTTACTAAAATGAAGTTGAAAGGTACATTATTTTTATACTTTCTGTATAGAAATACTACAAAACTTTATACTACAAAAACCTGTATGCTTTTGGATAATTTTATTCAGTACTTCCCCCCAAAAGGTGATTTAACTGTAAGGTTTATTAAGGGAATAATATATCTCAATTGCAATGACTAAACTTAAAAACATATTTAAATGGTTTAAAGAGTTCCATAAAAAATATAATTGTGTTTTTATATTTTATAGTAAAATTTAAACATGTTCAAAATTTTACTGTTTAAATACTTTTTTAGAGAAATTCCATGCATTCTCATAGAAGATGGCTTTAATAACACACCCTCTTGAGTAAGAAAGAAAGCAAAACCTATAAAGCAGGAGTGTCCAAACTGCGGCCCGAAGGCCAACTGCAGCCCGCAATCCATTTTTAATTGGCCCGCAGCAAATTCCAAAAATATATTTAGTTTACTTAAATAAGCCAGGTGAGGCAATACGTACTTCACCTTGAGTGAGTGGCCCGCCTGTTTGTGTATTTTACTGCATATGGCCTTTGGTAAAAAACGTTGAAAAAAGTTTGGATATCCCTGCTATAAAGGAAACAAAAGAGCTCAACACTTGCTCTACTGAATGGCAAAGAGGTAGTAGTTGTGTAGTATTAAAAATATCACGTCAAAATAAGTGCTAACTTATTTTGGGGTTCACAATCCATTTCACAAATACCATACATTTTGGCATTGATACTGTAATAGAGAATTAGCAAGACATTTCTCATTCCTCCATAATGGCCAGCAATATATGAAAGCAAAATAGGAGAACAGTTACCTATATGACTTAAGACAATGCTTCACAAAATTAACCACAGAACTACAGAACAGTAAAATGGTCATGCACCAGTGGAGGTCTAGAGGTATAATCTGAAGCGGTCTATTCTGGGAAATGTACCTTCAAAACAATGCTTTAATTAAAAAAAAAAAAAAAAAAAGCAAATGTTGTATTCTGCTCAGAATATTTGTTTTTAAAATTTGTGAATATTTATGTTATTTAGTAGTGGATGAAATAGAAGTTCCAGGAAATGAACATGATTTCTGAGGTTTTGTGTGTTCATTGGCAATCATCACCTATCTCCGTTTTAGAAGCACAGACTTGTGAAGTCCCACAGAACCTTTCCAACTCAAAGATATCTCTTCAACAAGCTGGCATTTCATTTAATTCCTCCTTCCTTCTCTCTGAAGGGTATTATGAATGATCAACAATATTGGAAGAAGCACCTACTTCATAGAAAAAAGAATGGATTCCAGCCCGAATTTACCCATAGCCCATCAGTGATATGCACTGTAAGAAGTTAGAAATCTGCGCATTCTGTTCACATTTGTAGCACTTCTATGTATTATCTTGGGGAACTCTTTAACCTTATTTTGCTTCCATTTCTTGATTCTTTACCCTACATACTCATAGCAATGTCCCAATCATCATGTTACAGTGAGGGTGTAAAGATAATATACATAGAGTGTTTGGCATGGTACATTTCTTCATCCAGCAAGAGTCGACTGTATGCCCACTCTGTGCTAGCCATGGTGATAATTACAGAAGATAGAGTGGTAAACAGACATGACCCCTGGCCCTCTGGAGCCCAGAGCATCTGAGGCAGAAACAGAAATAAAAACAGCAAACTGATACAGAAACAAGGCAATTTCAGATATTAGTAAGTTTTAAAAAAGATTAAAAAAATAGTGTGATATATCTATAGTGTCATGGTACCCGCTCACACTGGCATGGCTAGTAAGAGCTTTGTTTGTTTGCATTTCTCCCCAACTCTGCATTTAGCAACTTCATGTTGGTAGGTTGAAATTGGCCATTGCCATGGTGTTTACACCAAAGAAATCAACAAGGGCCACAAATCAGTCTTTCCTCTTCCCCCTGCGCCTGAGAGTCTGTTTACCAGCACACTGCTGTGTGGTAGTGATAGGGATATGCAAGGATGATTAATAGATAGGATGGTCAAGGCTCACTGAGGAGATGGCATTTAATTTGAAGACTTAATGATAAGAAGGAGCCAGTCCTTGCAGAGATCCAAGGTCAGAGCATTTTAGTCACAGCAAACAGCAAGTGCAAAGGCTCTAAGGCTTGGAATGTTCAAGGAAGAGATAAATAAAAGAAGATAATTTATGATAGTGACTATTTATGATAGAAGACACTAAATTGGTCCGTGTTATAGAGAATGACCAGGGCTGTGAACTTCTAGGTGTTCAACATGTGACATTAATTTTTAAAACTGGTTTATGATCCAGACAATCTAGGCTCCAGAAACTTCATTAATGTATGCAAGATAAGCTAACATCAGGTTATAACTTTCTGCTAGAACTTTACGTTAGTCATCTAATCTTTACAGCAAACTCATTAGACAAGTAGAGAATAGGTAATGTTGTTCCTCAACAACTGCTGCTAACAAATAGAGAGCCCGGGGTTGGAAACTCGGTAGGACTAGACTCAAGGCCTACACCTGGCTTCAAGTCTGTGTTTCAGTGAGAAATTTGGAGAGGAGAAGGAGAATAAGAATGAAAACGGAGTGTGTCAAAAATGCTTTGATAGGCTTAGGAGGAGCAGAGGGAAGAATCAATTGAACGTGGGGTCTCAAAGGAAATCCCAGAAACTGAATCAAAGATCTGGTTCTGGAGAAAGTTGCTGCCAAAGGGGACCAGCACCACAGTGATGACAGGGCTGAAGAAACTTCGATCCCAGTCTTTGCAGTCCCATTATACTGGTTTGATCGTTGTCTCATTTTTCAGAAAAATAACTATTTGTGGGCCTGAAATTTATGCATAAATTTTGAAGAACTTTTTTTCCATATTAACTTGAAAATATCTTGGCCATCTATGTAATAACTAGTTTAATTAGGTATTATTTATCACCCATTTTAATACTTAAAATATGTTAACGCTTTTATCCTGCTGAAATAAAATTTTCCTCACAAATTGATGTGAATGATTTGTCACTTTTTTCTAGGTTTTCTACTTTTTAAAAGTATTCACATTATTGCGTATGTGAATGACTATATTTTATTGACTTTTTTCTTTACTAAAGGTTGTATGTAGAGCCTGGTTTTCATGTTTAATACTCCATCTTATCCACAATTCGTAGGGAGAGATGCTTAAGTGTTAAGGGACGTTTTCTAACACTATAGTATGGATTTCTATTTCTGGGAATAGTAATTTAGTAATTTTGCAATAAAATTTCTAGGAAGATCTTGATAATGCAAGGGCAATGAAAACAGTGGACTCATTTTCATACCCAAACAATTCTTATAAAATAGGCCTTGCTGTTCTAGTAAATAGCATCACATTCAAATAATTCTCTTCTCTAGTATTTGCATTTTTAAGTTAAGGAAACAAAGTAATAAGAATATTTCAAGCAAATGGAAGAGTAGGAAGGCAAAGGAAATAGGATCTCTGACACCTGTTGCTTAAATGTTATTTAAATGTATTTCTTTTTTTTTTCCCAAAGTAGGGTATCAGTTTCAAGTATGAGGAAAATAAAATTGAGTTCCCAACTGCTCAAGACAGAGGTGTTTTTCTTGGAGGGAAAGACAAGACTCAGGATGAAGGTTTATGTGCATGGCTACAGGAAGGCAATAAAGGACAGTGGTACAAAGTAAACTGGGCCTAGTGAACATGCCCAAGGACCCACTGCACTTGAACATGGGTTAGCGCTTTTCTCTGTGAAGAAATATGGAACCTGATGCATATTTCTGTTGATACCTAGTTAGAAAAGATATTTGATCATACCTGAAATGCAAGTCTTTAAAGGAGAATTGAGTTTCAATGATTCCAGTTGTTTTCACTCGAGAATGTAGAACATCTTGCTCATTGGGAACATATCCAGGAGCTGTTATTCTATCCAAATCATTAAGGTAGCTAATAAAAACAAAAGAAAAATAAAACACATATACTTTTAACTTTGCATTTGAAGATACCAAGATTCAGTGAAAATGAATTTTTTGTTTAGGGTCCATTAGAATTATTAAACTCTAGGTGGGTGATTTTCTAACTCGGCTAATCAGAATTACAAGAGCCTGGGGACTGGGATGTTGCCGAGCGCAGAGTGTTGTACACAGATGGCTCTGGGGTAGGGGCCTCTTTTAAAGGTAAGCAGATAAATGCTGCCTTAGCTTGTATTGTACGAAGCATGTGTGATAGATTTGTTGGTGTATACCATATTTCCCTGAAAATAAGACAGGGTCTTACATTAATTTTTGCTCCAAACAACGCATTAGGGCGTATTTTCAGGAAATGTCTTATTTTTTCATGTATAACAATCTACATTTATTCAAATACAGTCATGTCTTCTTCTGGAACATCGTCATAACATACTAAATGTGTTCGTCTAGCTGACGATCTTAACTGGGGCTTATTTCCGGGGTAGGTCTTATTTTTGGGGAAACATGGTAAATAGATGTTTGAGAGAAAAGTTCTCTTTATAGAACTTTCATCATCCCCCCAAATGCTACCTGGTAATGGTGGTCCCTGGACTAGTGTCAAAATGTTGTAGTTTGTATTTAGGCACTTTGGGTTTTAAAAGTGATTGGTTTTAACATTATAAATTTTTTTTTAAAAAATTCCTTTAAATCTATTTTTTTAACTGTTATTTATTTAAGTGTGTTTTTTTCAGGACCCATCAGCTCCACGTCAAGTGGTTGTTTCAATCTAGTTGTGGAGGGTGCAGCTCACAACGGCCCATGTGGCAATAGGCAAACCTGGTGTTACAAACATCGTGCTCTAACTAACTGATATAACCGGTCACCCCTTCCCATTATAATTTGAAAGTTGCTGTGTTGTTTCTCCACTGGTTGTCTAGGCTAGGACTCTGAACAATTTTTATTAAGTGCCATGATTATATCCAGTTAACTCCATAAAAGGAGACCCTTTTGACTTTCTTGCTGATTCACACTGGAACTAACGCGTAAAATTGCTGACCCACCCCTGAGCCAGCACTCCTGGGGACAGAAACCTGAACCTATACACTGTAGCCATTCCTACCTTTTCTTCTCTTCCATTAGTGCATCTGTGTCCCACTCTATCCCTACAGCCATATTAAAAAACCCCACTGTTATCAGGCTGAATACTGTACTCTTTCTGCCCACAGGATCTAGGAGTGGTGAGAGCCAGGAATAAGCGATTAAACTGTGTGCTCTATAGGAGTCTGTTAGATTAGATAAAAGAATCTGCTCTTAGTTTCATCCTTGAAACCAGATAATGTCTTAACTAAAACAATGTGTTTTATTGACTTAAAAACAGTTGAAAACCACTGTTCTAGCCTTTTAGTACAAAGGTTTTAGTAACTTAGCAACTTTGCTATTTCTGTGAAATAGAGATAGCAATAGCCTGGTAAGGTTTTTATGAAAAAATTTACCATAATATTTAACAAGTTTATGCAGAACCTCCAATAGAAAGATCATGATGGGCATCCATCCATCCAGACAGAATTTGAGAGGTAGAATCAAACTGAATGTTAGTTATTATTCAAAGTTGAATTTTTCAGGGACTAAGTTGTAGAGCTGTTATATCTTAGCACCTAGCACAATGCTTTAAATAAAAAAAAAAAGCTATTTCATCATTAAAAAAATAAATTCAACAACAATATATAGAATTTATTTTTGGAGGATGTTTCTGCTTTTGCATTGAAATAAACTAAGGATAGCCAAGTGCTCCACCAGAGGGATTTTGGCCATGGACAAATAGACAATCACACTTTAGAAACCCAAGTGTGTATAACATAAAAATTTATCACCATTTATTATTCTAATAAAGTGTAAGATTTTTTTTTTTTTTTTTTTTTTTAAAGGGAGACAAATGAAGATATAAATATGTCATAAAAAAGTACCCGGAAACTTTTCTACTTTATCTATTTTCTTTTTTATTATGATAGGGAATGTTCCTTTAAAAAATTTTTATTTTAGTTTATCTATTTTCTATTTTGTGAATCAAGTTCCTTTGTGAATTCTGCATTAACTATGTTTGCATACGTGGTGGGTATACTGCTGGTCATGCAGGAATAAAAACAAAACAAAAATAAAAGTAAACAAAAACACACCTGCCATGATAGAGATTAAATTCATTGTAATGAGTTAAATGAGCTTTGGTAAAGACACATTTTAATGTACTTTTATCTGCATATATAGATGATTTCAAGCAAAAGAGAAGCTTTAGCAGAGTAACAAATTTGCATACAAAATACTTGTTTTAATAAACAAATACAGAATTTGTATGCTGAAACCTGTGGTCTAAAACTTAAACAAAACCAGAGGCCCTAAGTACATATAATTCAAATCACTTAAAAAAATTAACTCTTTTTCTAATCATTTAAAATAGCATTTTTCCTGGTTAAGTCTATGTTAAATCTTAAAGCATATGGAATTTAAATACTAGCACACTAGACAGCCTCAATCAGTAAACCATGAAGTATTAATTAAGATATTTCCCTTGTTTGCCAGATGCTTTTCTTTCAGTTTGTTAGTAGTGATAGGGTGGGGTGGGGTGTTATGTTGTCAACAAACACTGTTAAATAGAGGTAGTAACAGACTGGTAAAATTTTTATGACAAAATTTTCTTACACTGATTAGGACTCACCTTGAAGTCTTTACATTTGAGAGAATTACAAATATTTCATTTTCACCAAAAAGTAAAAGAAAGAAAGAAAGAAATGAAGGAAGGAAGGGAGGGAGGGAGGGAGGAAGGGAGGGAGGGAGGGAGGGAGGGAGGGAAGGAAAGGAAGAAAGAGAAGGGGAAAAAAAGAAAAGCAAAGAGAAAGGAAAAAGAGAGGGAAAGAGAGAAAGGAAGGACAAGAAAGCAAAAGAGACCACTGCATCATATAATGCATATGAAATAGATGTCGATATGGTACTGATCTGATAATATATTTACTAGTTTTAAAATGTGAATATCATCCAGTATTTCAGAAAAATCTGCTGTTAATTTCTGGAAGAAAACAACAGCTATTCAACTATTAATCTTAGCAACTTTTACTTAATATTCCTTTTAAGGACCCATAAAAGAGAAAAAAAAGTTAACATTCAGTAATTTTAATTTTCTATGAAAACTTTCTTAGACATGTGGTGGGGGAGGTGGGGAATCAACTTTCCTATCGTTATTCTACTGTCTTGCAAATCAATTTGGGTAATTTAAAAACATTAAAATATGGGCAACACTCACAAGATGGGTGCAAAAAGATATTGGGTACATGTGTTTTTCTTGAAGAACAGATAAATTATTTCCAGTGTGGGAGAGAAAATTCCCCATAACTTCTGTCTGTGAAAACCAGTTGAGATTGTGGTTAATATGAATCTATGATGTGATAAATACTCCCAGTGTAAAATACATATGTGTCAAAACAAAGAATAAAATCTAAAACTACTTATTAGAAAGTCTAGAAAATAAAATAAAATGCCCATTTTGACTATACAATATGTAAATATCTTTGGCTATCAAACAGCAAAGAATTTGATAAACATAATGATAATATAATTGAACTATTTTCTTATAGTATTTTAAGGGAAAATCACCTTTAATTAATAATGTGTATCCAAAGCTCATTGTATCTATCTATCATCTATCTATCTATCTATCTGTCTGTCTGTCTATCCATCTATCCATCTAATTCATCTAACCTTCTCTTCCTCCCTCCCCAGAACTTTACAAAGCAATATTTTATGAAGATAGTGCATATTTTGGTTTCTTATTAAATGTGACTGCCTTTATCAATGATTCATATAGAAAAATAATGTTTTTCATATACATAGAACCCTCTCAGTATTAAAATGTCACTAGGCACTGGAACACTTATAAAAACAGTTATTCAACTTTATATAATCACAGGATGATATCCATTCTCTACTTCATCAGATAGACAAGAGCAGGACTTTTCTCCAATGACAATGTGCTCATCAGGTTATGGAATTTAAAATGAACATGAGAGCTCTGATCAAGATGGCAAAATAGGTAAAGGCTGTGCTTGTCTCCTCTCATGATCACATCAAAATTAAAACTAAACTACAGAACAACCATCATTGAGAATCATCTGAAGTCTGGGTAAACCAAAGTCCAACAATTATGGACATAGAGAAGAAACCACTTCAAGAGTGGTAGGAGGGGTAGAGATGTGGAATGAGCTGGCCCCACACCCATCTGTGACCATTAAAAATCAGGAGGGATATCTCAGCTGCTGAGGTTCTCCCCCTTCTCCCCCCACCAAGAAGCGATGGTTCTCAGCCACATACCAGGCTTCCCAACCATGGGTTCCAGTGCCAGGGAGAGAAGTCCCCATAAGAGACTATGGCTGAGTGCAATGGAGGGGTGCTGAGGTCCCAGGCTTTCCTCTTAAAGGACCCATGCATGGACTTACTCACTGAAAGACTTAATTGATCTGAGTACAAGAGCTGGGGCAACAACTTAAAAGTTGCCAAGGACATATAGGCAGGAACTCAGTGGTATGGCTTGAGGACAATGTCTGAAGGGGAAACTTTCTCCCAGACAGAAGTGCTGGCAGAAGCCATTGTTTCATTACTGAGTCATCTCCCATCCTGATGTGAGACACAGGTGGCCACCATATCTAAGTTTCCATCAACCTGGCTAACACTTCACCCAACCATGGTGATTCTCTCCACTTAATTGTGGGCATACCCAACCCACTTCTAGTGGATTTTCCATATAAATGGCCTGTCTTGGCTCATACTGTGGACTATCCTAAAAATCTCTCAAAGATTCACAAAATCCAAACAAGCAGCATCTGACTTTGGTGTGTCCTGTACTGCTTCCTGAGCAGCTTCAACCCCGGCACTAGTGACAGCCAGTTTCGTTTTGCAGTTTGACCTCACAAGGCACCTCCAGGCTCAGCATGGGTGGTGGCCATCTGCATATTGCTTGTGGCTTAGGCCAGGGGGCCCTGTTTAGGGCAAAAGCTGTGTGTGGCTGAAGTTGGCCTGTGGTGGGGCCACTCCTAGGAGACCCCAGAACTGGCATAACCGGTGGCCAGTTTTGGACCAAGCTGGAGCATCATCTGGCCACCTCCAAGGATGAAACACCCAGAAGGCAGACTAGGTAGGAACTAGAAAGCCAGTCCTCACAACCAATCAGCCCAAAGGTCATTCCCTCCAATTGACATGGAAACAGTAACACAGGCTTAACTACAGCAGGAGAACACACACAACCCACACAAGTGACACACTTGGCACATCCAGCTCAGGTGACCAGGAAGACTGTACCACTGGGCCTCACAGGACACCTATACACAAGACCAGTCTACTAAGACCAAGAGACATAGCAGCCCTACATAATACATAGAAAGAAACACAAGAAATCAGTGCAAATGGGGAGACAGAAACATGTTCAAAAGAAAAGAACAGAACAAAGCTCCACAAAAAGAACTAGACAAAGTGGACAAGAAATCTATAAGACACAGAGTTTAAAAACTGGTTATAAGGATGCTCAGAGAACTCAGGGAGAATTTCAACAAAGAGATAGGAAACATAAAAATGGAGATACAAAACATAAAAAAAAATTGTCAAAAATAAAGAGTATAGTAACTGAAATAAAAAAATATATTAGAGGGAATCAATCATAGATTAAATTCTCTACTTCCGAAGTAGGGGATCAAATCAACAATTTAGAATGTAAGGCATCAGAAAACACCCAATAGGAATTGAAAACCTATTTGAAGAAATAATGACAGAAAGCTTCCTTAGCTTGGTGAAGGAAATAGGAATACAAGCTGAGGAAGCACAGAGTCCCAAAAAAGATGAACCAAAAGAGGCCACACCAAGACACATCATAATTAAAATGCAAAGGTTAAAGACAAAGAATGAATCTTAAAAGCAGCAAGAGAAAGGCAGTTATTTACCTACGATGGAGCTCCTATAAGATTGTCAGCTGACTTCTCAACAGTAACTTTCCAGGCCAGAAAGGGTTGGCAGGAAATACTCAACATGATGAGAAGTAAGGACCTGCACCAAGATTACTCTACCCAGCAAAGCTATCATTTAGAATTGAAGGACAGATAAAGAGCTTCCCAGACAAGAAAAATCTAAAGGAGTTCCTCACCACCAAACCAGTATGACAAGAAATGTTAGAGAGACTTTTTTAAGACAAAATAATAAATAAATAAATAAATAAATAAATAAATAAATAAATAAGAATAATAAAATGGCAATAACTACATATCTATCAACAATCACTTTTAATGTAAATGGATGAAACACTCCAATCAAAAGATAGAGTGGCTGATTGGATAAGAAAACAAGACCCTTACATATGCTGCGTATAGTAGACTCACTTCAGATCGAAAGGCACATACAGACTGAAAGTAAAGGGATGGAAAAAGATATTTAAAGGAAAAAAAAAGCTGGAGATGGCAATATTTATATGAGACCAAATAGACTTTAAAACAAATGCTATAACAAGAGACAAAGACAAAGGAGGACCCACTAATCCCACTTCTGGGTAATTATCCGAAGAAGCCCAAAATGCTACTTTGAAGGGATGTATGCAACCATATGTTCATTACAGCACTGCTTCAATAGCCCAGATGTGGAGGCAGCATGGCTGTCCATTGATGAATGAGTGGTAAAGAGTAGGTGGTACACATATTCAATGGATATTGCTCAGCTATGGAAGGGAATGGGTTCTCACCATTTGGGACGGCATGGATGGACCTGGAGGGTATTGTTCTGAGTGAAGTATGACAGACAGTGAAAGACAGATGCAATGTGATTTCACTTATATGTGGAATCTAAAGCACAAAATAAATGAACAAACAAAACAGAAAGAAACTCATAGATACGGAGAATATTTTGATGGTTGCCAGATGGGAGGGGTTTGGAAATGGGTGAAAAGGGGCAAGTGATTAAGAAGTATAAGTTGGTTTTTACAAAGTAGTCATGGGGATGTAGGGAATCGCATAAGGTATGTAGTCAATAATGTTATAATAATTATGTTTAATACCAGGTGGGTAGTAGACTTCTTAAACTATATAAAATTTACCCACTATGCTGTACACCTGAAATTAATATAAAATAATATGGAAGGTCAACTGTAATTGAGAAAATTAAAGAAAAGGAAAAAGAAGGTGAAGGGGAATAAAGGGTCCAAATTTCCAGTATAAAACAATTAAGCCATGGGATGTAATGTACAGCACAGGGAATATAGTCAGTAATATTGCGATAGCATGGTACGATGTCAGACGGTTGCTGGACTTAGCATGGTGATCACTTCTTTAGGTATGTAAATGTTGAATAACTACTGTTACATACGAAACTAATATAATATTGTATGTTAGCTATATTTTAATAAAAATCTTCAAAAAATGTTACCCCAAAGCATGTGTCATCAATACAATTCCTTTAGAAGATGAGTTCAGTAACATGAATAGATATGAGATGAATAACTGCAAACCTCAGTGTGTATGTCACCAGTCTGTTTATATTGGATGAGTTGAAAAATGATTAACTCTTTTTAATCAGAAGAATATATTTACAATATATGGATCCTCTCAGGTAAATAGTTTCAAATTTGGTTATTTAAAATGCTCTCCTGGTTGTAATTTTTATATCTCATGTATATCATTTTTATCTGTTTTTATTTATTTTCAATTACTTTTTATTTTAGTATAATAAAATGTAAAGCCATTTACTTTACTCATTTGTGATTACAATCAAATACAGGGTAGTAGCGTAATAATTTTTTTCCCCTAATTTTATGTCACCATATCTCACATAGCTATAAAAGTTACTTCTCTTTAGTATTTCATGTTTTCAAATTTCTAATTATAGAAATTCAAAAGCATTCCTCTAAAACCAAACATGTGTTATCAAATATTTGTGAAAAGGGGAATTACAATGATAATTTATCACAAAGACTGGTGAGGTCTGAATATGAACATTCCCATGTTTTACAGGGAATTACGGAAATCGTGTGTGATTCATGTGCAGGTCACATGGTTCAAAATACTGGTGGGATGACCAAAGAGATTAATAATTGGTTTTGATATGCTCTAGAAGTGAAGAACTATGGCTGAGAAACTGGTGGTCCCACTATCAGTGGGAAATGAGGGAAAAAGAAATACTATAAAATAATTAATTGAGTTCTGTGGAAATAAGATTACAAAATGATCCTTTGAGTAAAGAAACAGAGAATTGCTCATTTGGCTTGGAGGGTGAGCTCCAGGATTTCACTCAGAGCTTGAAGAAATGCTTTCAATTACTAGAATCATTCTTTAAACTATTACTTATATTTTGTTACATTATGATCTAGTTGTGTAAATAAGCAATGCATCTCCTAAAACGATGGATTTGGAAAATGCTGCACAAAGGATCTGAAAAAAATCTTACTATAGGATATTTAGTTTATATAATAATATAGTTAGACACATACATGACCAAGCAGTCCAGTCGAAAGAGTGATTATATTAAAGGATCGATGCCAATGAGGATGCCACGTGGAGGAACACAGGGATCTGGCCTTGGTCTAACCTGTTCAACCTATTTACTAATGACTTTGAGGAGATAATTGACTGCCTCCTCACCAAACTTACTAGGAGAGATAGTTAACTCATTTGATAAGAGACTGACCTATGTAAGACCCGCAAATCGAATCACCTGAAGGTGGGCAAATTGCGAGAGCGGGGCAGGAGGGAAGAGAGAAGTGCAGAGTTATATTTATTAATTTTAAATATTTCACCTATAAGTCCTGTCAAAACGCATTTACTTACTAAGCTGCTGAGTCGTTGAGCTGATATTCAGATGACCTTTGAAAGCAGGCTTGAATTCCCGGATCTCTCCACAGTCGTTTTATTACCTCAGCCAGTTCAGCAGTCATGCCACCATCTTCCATGGTAGTTGTCATCACACAAAGTTGTTTTTGGTCTTCCTGTGGCAGTGTTTTTGTGACAAGGATAAAAATATGTTTTTATTTGGAATCACATATACTTTTTTTGTAAATAGAGCATTTCAGTTGGATGGTTTTTATTTCATTCTTTTAGGTAATAATTTCATTGAAAATCTATTCAACATATCTTAAGGTTAATAGGACTGAAGATCCTTATAATGGCTGGATGATGTCCAGAAGAGTATTCCATTGCAAAAACTGTGAAAATTATATGGATAAATGAAGACATTTTGGTATCTATCACTAGCTTCTGAATATGATGTAAAAAGGGATAACAATACTTTGGTATAAGTCCACTGAGCCCTCAGAGGGTCAAAATGCTAGTAAAAAGTAGTGGATATGACCTAAACTGGCACTTTATTTTCCTTTGATCATGGCCATGTTTTTTGTTTTTTTTTCCCCAGGAAATAAAAATACAAAAATTAGAGCAAAACTGGAAAATAAAACGCAATACTCTAACACTGTACTTAAAAATTGATATACAATATTGTTTGCAATATTGTACTGATATACAATATGGTACCTCTTTATAATTTGATATACAATATTGTACTTCTTTGTAATCATATTAATAAATAATGGTAAACATTTTGAGATACACACAGTTTTCAACATCCATATAGGTGGTGTTAATTGTATGCCTTTGGAGCAAATCAATAGGGCAGAGGTCAGACTTCATTAAGAAAAGAGGAGAAAAGTAAAAAAGAAAAGAAAGTAAGCATTTTCTTAGTCTTGATGATATGTTTGGAGCTGACAAGAGCAGAAAGAAATAAAAGTATATTGAGTAAATAATATAGTCCATATTTTATTTAAACTAATAAAACTATATTATGATTATTGTTTTTAAGATTAAAAATTGGAATTTCAGAAAAATCATTGACCATGATACTATACCAGACAAATGAAGAAATCTGGGCTCAGATTCTGGTTGTTAGACTCCAAAGCTCATGCTCTTTCCTACTCATATTGTTATATTTACAAAACAATGAACACACATACTCTCTCACACAATCCTTATGCTATCACATAGACACTATATTTTTTCCATGTTTTAGATGAGGAATCTAAAAGTAGGAGGTTAGTTTGCCAAACCAATAAAAACGGTAAGCATCAGAAGAGTCAAACCCCGACATACTCTGTGCACTGTCAGGTGGCTACCAATAAAGTACGTCCAATCAGAACTTGCTGCTTTTCTGATACAATTTAATTTATTATTGTTTTAAATTGATGATAGGTTTATTTCACTGTTTTATCAAAAATCTGCTCTTTGTAAGCAAAACTAAGCTGTGTCTCTCAGTGTTAAAGAGAGGCTCTAGTAAGACTAAAAACCTTATTTTGTCTTTCTTCACATTCAAATTTAATTGCCACACTGAACTGGTGAGATGACCATTAAGCCACAAATTTTAAATGGCCCAAATCAAAGGCTTGACCCCATTTTGTTGCATCAGCACAAGGTAAATTTTCAACCCTTATTCCAATTAGTTGGATGTGAGAGAGAACTGCAAAGCCAGTGAAATATGACCTAATCACTTTTGCCGGCACCATCTTATTTGCCTCCTTTCACTATTAAATTGCCATTTAGGAGAAACGATGCAATGAAACAGTTGCTCAAACAGTTTAGTCCCAAAAAGAAAAGAAAAACACACACAAAAAAACACACAAAACCTTACATGCCTTGTTAGCATACCTTTACAAACCAAGATAATATACCCTTTCATTTCTCTTTAAAATTTTCTATTTTTAACTTAAATACATTTCGTATAAATATCATGAATATAGTTTCACCTTGAACATTTAAATGTCATAAAGTCCTCTTACCACCACTTCAATCCTAGTACTTCCCCCAAGTGCAAGCAATCTTATCAATTTGGTTTTTGCCTTTTGAAATTTTCATTTTTCAGTTTATTGCGTTCATAGGTGGACTGGATGGTGGTGATTTTCAAATCAGGTGGCACATATAAGCATGTGGGCTACGTCTTAAAAATACTGATACCAGGACTTCAATGCAAACAAAATGAGTTATAATCTGTGGGTGTAAAGTTCTACAAAAGTATTTTTTTAAAAATTGCCAAGTGACTCAAATGTGCAGCCTGAGTTGAGAATCTCTAGCAATATAAAGACTTTTTTTGTTTTTGTTTTTCTTTAGCCATAAATCACATCTTATTGAACAAACTACATTTCAATTCTTGAAGTTTTTCTGCAATTATTAAAGGGCTAACATGGTATTTTAAAGAATCAAAATTCATGTGTTTAAGGAAGTGGGTCCCCTAATCAAATTTCAATTATTAAAATACATAGCATCAAATTAACAGATGCTATGAGAAGTTGTCTCCTACATACCCGGTAATAGCCAAATTGCTTGAAAACTGAACTCTTACTGTTTTTCTTACTCCCATATAGCACACAGTCAAAAAGAAAAGTTTCACTTAAAGGAAAATATGAAATCTTATACCAAACAGAATTAATGCTTCCAAAATTCGTATTTAATATTCTTAAATTTTGGTATAGATTAGTACTAATTTATCAAGTCCTACTGTTTTATGGCTCAAACTCCATTGTAGGACCTAAAACTGTGATTATTTGTATACTTACTGTACTACCGGGATTTACATAATCAATCCCAAGTGTAGTCATGGCTTTCACAATAGTTAGGATGGATTGCAGTGTATTACTGTAAACTACTGCTTTGAACTCCATGCATTCTTGCTCACTGTAACCGTTCTTATGGATAATCCTATAATTTAAACACAAAAAACTTTGTGAGTTGAATAATTGATTTCTTTGTAATATTAAAACACATAAAAATAAGTTGCTTAAATAAAATTACAGTATATATTTTGTTTAAAAAAGAAGACTTTTGTCCATACGTATATGTTAAATCTAAACAATTTTATGGCTTTTGGATTTTTATTATCATTGGGGTTTAATACAATATTTTCTTTCTGAGCTTCTAATGTTAAGTATAAAGAGGACTTAGCATTTTCTCTAGATAAACCACTATTAAAAATGGTAAGTAGTGAGCATTTTACTTAGAAAGCTATTTCTTTTCAAGAGAAATATTTCCAGATTTCCACGACAAAGTTTCATGCATAGGTCTGAAAGTCGGTGTTGTGTTTACACGATGATGTTCAGAGGAAGTGAAGTAATTTAACCTAACATTCATGTCTTTTCCTCTCACTTATAATATGCTGGAAAATAGGAGTGTCTGTTTTCTATTTATAGAGTTAACAAAGACATCTTTTCAAAATGTAGGTAATTAGTCGCTGTCACTTTCCCATCTGTACGTGAGACACTGAGTGCTCAAAGCTGAAACGCCCAGATATTTTATTTGGCTGAACTCTTCTTTTCCTTCCACTCATTCAATCAGAACTCAAAAGTTTACTAATAGTTTTGGAATAATAGATTAAAATAGATTAGTCTATTAAAAGCAAAATAATTTATGTATGCTAATTACTTTATGGTATCTTAAGTGCATGATGTGTTTTTGTTCCTTTGTGCTTTTCTTTTCTTATTGTTTTGGAAGTGATTTGTGTTCATTAGGCATCATTGTGGACGTCACTCACATTACTAAGGATTTGGGTTATATTCACACACACAGAGGCTTTAGCACAAAGGGAAAGGAACACAGGAACTCCCAAGTTATTAAAACCTTCAACTACAAGAATTCTGCAGTGAAAGGAGTAATGGCAGTACCTATATCTGTTCTTTATTTTTAATATTTATTGCTAATAATTGCGGTATTTATATTACGAATATGGCCATGTTTATCTTGCTACATTAAACAATTAAATAACAAACTAAATAGACAATGGCTGTAGATAAAAAATGCAGTAAAATATCTTTATGGATAGATGAGGAATAAGTATATTAAAGAAATCCCAGTTCTTTGTCAACAGTTAAAATTGGAAATTTGTTCTAATTATTAAATTAAAATGGCAGTTACAAATAAACTTGGGAGGCATTTAGGTTTTGTTCCTGGAACAAGTTCTGATCCCTGTCCTTTCACCATAGGATAAGGAAACATCTATCACAAAGCAAAATGACAAAAGCAGACTTTAAAAAACCCAGTTGTAGTGGAACTTTAAGAAACATTGTTTTTCTAGGGGCTGCATAAATACATTTCAGTGAGATAGAGCTCTCTACCTGCAAACTGATTCGTAGCTCTGTTCAAATTAATGAGTTTTCCCTGAGCATTTTCTATAACATATTGCATTATTATGCACTGAAGAGAATGAAATAAATGAATGAACAAGTCCCTCCTCTTCAAAAACATACAGACCAGAGCTCTGCTGTCCAATACAATAGCCACCAGGCACATTATTTTGAATTAAGTAAAACTAAAAATTCAGTATCTCCATCATGTTAGCCAGCTTTCAGGTGCTTAATAGACACATGTAGCCAGGAGCTACCATAGTGGAGAGCGCAGATATATAACCTTCCTATCATCGCAGAAAGTTCAATTGGAGAGTCCTGGATTATAGGATTTTTGAGCAGTGTGATAATGCATAGCAATAACATCCACATGTGGTACAATGAACTAGAAAAGAAAAAGTGATAAACTCTATTGGGAGCAGGTGTAAGGGGTCAGGGGAGACTGCCTGGGAGCAGTGATGATCAGTTAATTTTACAAGGATAAAAGTTATTTCTAATTAGTCAAAAAGAAGGAAAACATTTTAGGCAGAAGAATCAGTATGACCAAATATAATGCTCACAATGATCAGGCTTTCAATACGTGCCACACACTGTTTTAACTACTTTATTTGTCTTATATTCTCTCTCTCTCTCTCTCTCTCTCTCTCTCTCTCTCTCTCTCTCTCTCTCTCTCTCTCTCTCTTTTGCAATGAGCTCTTTAAAGTAGATAAAATTATCACCTACATTTTACAGGTAGGAAATGTAGGCATGGATGCCTAAAGCACAACCCCTAACTTATTCAGTTAGTGAGTGGTACAGCCGGGCAACAAATGCACTCTGATTTTACAGCCCCTGGTCTTAGCCACTAAGCTGTACTGTTTTCCGTAGTACACTAGTCTGTAGAACTACATAAATTCAGCATTTCTAAAGTGGAAAATCGGAAGGGGGAAATTATGGGGGACATTAGGTTGATGAGATAAGCAAGAGCTGAATTCTGAAATGTATTATGTACCATGGCAAGGAGTTTGATATTGATAGTATAAGTAAAGAGTTCAAGTCAGGAAAGAGATACATTCAGTTTTTAAAGACAGTTGGTGTGAAGAATGCAGTGGAAGGAAGAGAAGGGAGGTAGAAGATACTGTATTAACCCAGGTCAGAAATGCTGAGGTTTTGAATTATGACAGTGAGTGACAATAAGGATAAATGACACATTTAGAGACATAATTTGTATACCTGTGCCATAACTTGGTGAGATGGTGTTAGCATAGCTATACCTAGATTTATTGCTTTAGAGGCTGACACTGCTGTAATTCACTTAGGGAAATAGAGGCCAGATGGGAAGATAAATTTAATGTTGTTTATTCTGATCTGGACCTAGCCATAAAATACAGAGGTAGATGTATCTGCTTCCCTAGTGTATACAAAGTGTGAGTTTGAAAGAAATATTCTGGATGGTCCTCTTGAAGGAGATAGTAAAAATCATTGGACTCCAGCAGTTTTCATTTGATGAAGGCGTAAACAGAGAAGAACATTAGTACATTAGTGATGCCAATATTTAAGATGTAGTCAAAGAATCAGGGAGTAAAACAGAGTTAGGAGGTGAAATAGGAGAGTCATCCTAGAAGCCAGGCTAAAGTGTTAAGAGGGAAAAGCCCAATGAACACTTCATAAGAAATGGCAATTAGATCACAATTGACATTTATAAGGGCAATTTCTGTGACCTGCTAGAGGCAAGAGTGATGGAAATGGGAAGAGTAATGCAAAAAGGAAGTTTGAAGAGACCTGGTGTTGACTATTCTTTACAGATTCTGAAAAAAGGAATAAGAGGTGGGGCAGAACCAGGAGGCCAATTTTTTAAATAATAGAAGTCATACTTGCTCATTGTAGAAAATGTGAAAAGCCCAACAATATTAAAAACTAAGGTGCAATGTAACTTTAAATTTTACCATTGATAGTAAATTTCTTTGAACTTTGGTATATATTCTTCCATTTGAAAAACATTATTTATTTTGTCATAAAGATGCTGTGATAAAGATGTTTATGCAATTTTGCATCTTGTTTTTTTTCAGTTAACATAAGTATTTTCTTTCATTAAAACTTTCTTGTACACATATAACTTGTAATGAATGCAAAATATTGCAACTGAAAGGTGGATAATCCCTTAATTTGCTTATGTTTTATTTTAATTTAGGGTATTTTATTCTATCTTGTATTTCACTATTTTAAATAAGACTGATGTAAATCTCTGTGCATATATTTTCACATTTATATTATTTTAGTTTTATACTTTTTCAAATATAAGTTATTTATTATTAAAAAATTCTCAGAAATGCATTTACAAGATCAACAATTATTTTCTCAGCTTACTGTGTATATTGCAAAACATATTTCTATAAATTTGCTATAACATGATTTTACAAGCAGTAGTGAGAAATATTCATTTCTTTTCTTACTGCATTTAACCTCATCAAGAATGAAGAGATAAAAAGGATAAGAGGGATTCAAGCATGATTATAACTTGAAGGAAAAGAACAAGCGATCACAGTGGTCATGTTACAAGACAATGAGAGACGGCTTGGGTGCAAGGATAGAGCTGAGAACCCAAAACCAGTATGATCAATGATCAGGATAAAGGAGTTCTGCTCTTCAAAGACAGGAGAAAAGGTAAAAAATTTAGTTACAGATATAGGTGACAGAATTCAAAAGTAAGGCTTAAATATTGGTTGATATGAAAATCACATGACGTTATTCCCCAGAAAGAAGAAAAAAGTAGTGGTTTAGATTATAAGTAGACAATTTCATCACTGACTAGGATCATTCCCTCATATAATATGTTCCTTGAACGTATAATTTAAAATAAGCTCAAAATGATTTTCTTCTCCAATGGCAACAACTGTCTTTGAAAATTCTCCAGTAATGAAAACCATAAGGTTTCACTTATTCACTTCCACTTATCAATTTCCATTTTATTCCCTTAGAGATTGCTTTCTTAAATTGTAGCACTTTTATGTTCATTATCTCTTCATTAAGAAAGTCAGGTATTCTTACGTCATTATAAAGAGAAAAACACAGAGAAAATAAATGCAATAATAAACTTAAATCTAGGACAGTAATAAATTTAAATATGCATTTTATTCCAAGGTAGGCAAAATGCTAGTTAGTTTAAAAATATTATTTCCTCCTAAATTCAAAAGGATCATTGACACATTTTAAAATGTTTATGGCTTATGACCACAATATTAAAGCCCTATATTATAGGAAGATTCATATATTTAAGACATAATTATTTTTAACATTCATCTTGCTAAGAGACAAATTTTAAAAGTGGAAATTGTAATAACATTCATCTGTTATGCTTTCTGTTAAAGGATGGGAATAATGTTTGCACAGGAATTGTGATAGCTCTGCTACTACCTATGATTTAGACTATCAATCAGATTTCCCAAAAGTATTTATCTCAAGAATGGTCAAATAGATAGAGCGACATCAGATATTAAACATTTAAACATTTAAAATAGTATGTACTTACTTCATTTGTTTGACAATAGTACTTTTTCCAGATTCTCCTGCTCCTGAAAAAGAAAAATGGGAGTGTTATCAACTGATACACAAAAATTTCATGTAATATTAAAACATGTGGGCATAACTTTCTCATGGGTAAATCTTTAACAGACACCTCTCCTATCTAAAAATGGAGAGTAATCTCTGTCAAGTCTTAAAAGGTATTAGGTGTCTACTTTCCAGGGTAGCAGAAGAACATAAAATCCCTCCATATTGTTAATAGATCCAGATGTAGGTTGGCCTCAAGGTAGAGTTTATATTTTAAAGCAAGAATTATATACCATCAGGAAAAAAAATCCTATTATATTTGAACATATTTTGGAAAGATTATCTCCTGGGTTTGCAACCCAAGGAGAGGGTACCGACTTTATAGTCTCTAGAGCACTCGCATTCTCCCTGATGTCTATGCATATATCAGATTTGATTAAATAGCAACACACACAAACACAAACACACACACACACACACCAAAAACTAGTCTATAACTTTTTATTTCCAGAGCTATTCAAAGCCTATTCTGATTGAAGGATGGGCTTTGTCTTCATCATCATGTTTATGTTGCTACAGAGGCATTTTCTCTTCTGTTTATACAAAAGAAAGTTGCTAATTAAGAACCTAAATAGAAAACCTAAATAGCCTACAGATCAGTTGTATTTTAAACAATAGGACACATGCAAAAGGACTCCAGAGGATTTATATAAGGATGTTTAAATTATTGATAATATAAAGATGACTGCCATATGAAAAGAGACTAAAACTGAGTAAGTATTACTCATGAGAGTGAAAATGAGAGAATTTGGTTAAAATTGGTACCATATGTAGGATATGGATAGAGTATAAAAACATACTTTTTAGTTTTTGCTTATTTATACATCATAGACATGTGACGGATGGGGTGGTGAGAGCAAATTCAGGCAACTTCTTGAAGTTTGAAAATTCTAGTTTTATGGACAACAGAAAAGCAGTGAGTCACCAAAAGTTGGTAAAGCTTGATAATACAAATTTGTTTACAAAACTTTTAGATAGAATCACCAATAAATCTAAAATATTGAGGAAAACTCAGTATTTTATAATTAAGACAAAATCATATTTTTTAGAATGTGTCCTCAGGTTACAACTAACATTTAACAATAAAAATATGATATTGAAATACTATGTTTACCAAGGGCCTGATCTAAAATACCCATGAGTAATTTAGTGTCCTCATACTAATTTCTGTATCATTAAGAACAGCAAAAACTTGATATATTACTGGCAGTTCCAGAAATTGGATCACAGGACATTTGCAAACTTTCAGTGTGCCTGTTAGTTTTGGACAGTTTTCAAAATAGCACAGCTAAGCCAACTTTAAAATATCCTAGGAAATTTCCAAAATTCAAGAAAACGAAGAGACTTAGAAATATCTCTTGCCAGTATGGCAAACAACTGACTTGTTTTACCAAAACTAGTATGATTTTATGTAAGCAGAAGTAACATGAGTTTGGTAACCCTGAATCTCAGAATTTTCTTCACATTATGTCAAAATATATACTGAATCATTTAAATTTTTTTGATTCCCCTGACTACCCTATTTAAATTTTTTAACCCCCCGTCACCTACTTTATCTTCCTTCCCCTACTCTACATTTTTTCCTTGCACTTCTCTTAGTCTACAAACTTACAAATTGTTCATATATATATATATATATATATATTTTTTTTTTTTTAATTTATTTTTTTAATTTCCTATGCGTCTTCTGTCAATGCAAGGTAAATTCCACAAGGCAGAGGTCTCTTCTGGTTTTTTTCACTGATGTATTTGAAACACCTAGAAGAGTGCCTAATGGAATTTCAATGAAATTAGGTCTTTAAACTCATACTTCAAAAATAACATTGTGTCCTCTGTATTATATGTCATTTTTTCCACAATGAAATTTTTCTTCCTGATTTACTATATTTTCTCAAGTTGTGATGAAAGCTGTAATTACACTTAAATTTAATTCTACTTCAAAGAAAATTTGTTCTGTCCCAGGCATATCTAAATGTCATCTAATTTCTGCAGTTATCTGAAACATCTGTTTGCTTTCTATGATATTGAGGAAATCAGAGTGGTGAAGCTATGGGAAATAATATTCATTGCCTAGTGATGATGTAGATTCTTCCTCTTGGGTAAACCACCAACATACTTCTCTTTAGGCTAGTGTGGTGTATACCACAGAGAGCAATTTGGCAGCAAAGTTGATGAAAACAAAATCAACCACAGCAGTTTGTTAACTTAATCACATTTTATTAATACAATCAAATACAAACTGACCGATTGGGTATAACCATCTCACTTAATAGATGTTGCTATGTCCAAGAATGAAACATTTGAGAATAAAATAAAAATCACATTAAAATGTCACCCCATCTGTTTTCATAAGACAACTGGCTATATTATTTTGCATTGCTGATCATTACTTGTTTGGGAGAATGGCAATAGCAAATTAATGAGCTTTGCTTAATATCTTGGTTTTAGATAATTTGCTATTTTTCTCCAGGCTGTGAATCACTTTGAAAGAAAAGTTATCCAACAAGATTATAAAACTGTTCTTAGTAGTTTTTATTTTAAGCCCTCTAACAATAGAAGTGAACATTAGAAATGGTAGCATCACCCTACACAGATGACATATTTGGAGACTATTTCACTTCTTCAAATATATTTTTTTTTCAATTTTGTTATATGGAAAATTGCAGAGTTATAAGAATGTGAGATGAAACACAATGGGCCCAACAGGAACTCCAATATTTGTCAATGCAGGTGTATTTAGTGTTGTATTTTGTTCAATCAGAATGGAAATATTGGGGAAAATAACTTTGGAAAAACTGAGATGGAGAAAAGAATATGTCATCTCTATCAATTACATTTCCTTAAATAATATTATAATACTATGATTTTTTAAATGAAGAGAAAGTAATTATGATCAATTGATTTAAATAAATTATCTACCTTGAAAATAACAAAAAAAAGAAGCTTGTAAAAGAATTTTTCCAGAATTTACCAGCATTGTGGACAAATACAGCATCAATTAAGAAACACTATAGACATATTAAAAAATTCTAAATAATCACAACCAAATTTCATTGTATTCATTCTGTATTATTGACTAGTCAAACATTTATCATAAATTTGGGGAAAAAGGACTTTTGACAGTGTCAGAGAATTAATGTACATTCAGATGGTCTTCTATACTTCATAAATATGGTTAATTGGCACTTAGACCTAGCAAGTTTCAAAAATTATTTCTGAGGCTAAAGGGTATATTATTAAATAATAATTCTTTATTGTTTAGCTGGTCACTCGTGATGTGTCTCATGTCAGCAGAATAATCAATCATTTAAAAATAGCTTAGAGTTTTTAATGAAACTACATATGAAAATATTAATATTTCCTTTGGAAGATTTTACAAAGGGTTTCTGGATCATTCCTTGTTCTATGTACTGACTTCTGTCTTATATGTGAAGGTCCAGTATAGTCAACTGCAGCAGTAACAGAAAAATTCCTGAATAAAAGCCAATTTCCTCAAAATCTCATTTATTATTTGGAACTCTATTGCAAAGCTATTTCAAAAATAAATTTTGAGTCCCATTCTCACAATGATTCTAGGTCTTAGTTCACAATAATCATTCCATTTTTGTAAGATCATGTTACAGTGCCAAATATAGACATCAAAATAGCGCGTTCGCATAGGCTGAGGGCATCCTGAAATAATTTCTTCCTTCCAAACTGTAATCATCACTAACTAAAATTATTTTCTGGGTCAAGGGGTATCAAGGGACTTTAAGCAAACTATGCATTTATTTCTTTGAAGTAGATAATGTTTCAAATAATTAAATATTTAAATTATACTTAATTCATACTTTAATACTTATAAATTGTTTTATTTTTAATTAGAATAAATTTTAAAATGAAAAAACTAGGGGTTTTATTCCACATTTTTAGTTGCACATATCAAAAGCAATTTTAAAGCTACATGATACCTGGAACTGAACCTCAACTGAACACACTCAAGGCTGATTGCTCATTTGGTACAACTGTTAAAATAAGCAAAATAAGAATAAACGTATTGACTTATTATCATGCAGACGATTTTTTTGGAGGCAGTCTTAAAAATCACATAATGGTACAAGAAAGAAACCTTAGAAATCAATCAGCTTTGAACATCTCTTCATTCTAGCATGAGAAAAGTGTGTCTAACAGAGATTATGATACTCATCAAAAATCCTGGATCTACTTTTAAACAAAGAAACCATGTCGCCTGACTCCCATATTACTGCTGTAATGTTGCTTTCTTTTTTAACTATGCCTGGGTAATGTCAATACAAATGATTTCAACACTTCAAAATAATTTTAAATTCACCATTTTTAAATTAACATGAAAGAAGGGTACTTTCACAGACATATTGGTATGCCACGTCTGCTTGTCCACTGTTGGTAGACTGCCGCATGAAAGAGTCTTAAGGTAGTCTTTTGGAACCAACTTAATTTTGTTCCACTCACTATTCCTCTCTTTCTTGGAGCAACAATAAAATTATGTCTCTTCCACATGACAACCTTTCAAATAGTTGAGAGTGAGGGTAGGAAAATGAGTAGGAAAAATACTCATGTTTTGGAATTAAATAAATATGGGCTTGCACTCATTTCTGACTCTGACTGGGTGTCTTGATCATATTTAATCTGAGTCAGTATCCTCTTTTATAAAATTGGGTTGTTAATATCTGCCTCTTAAGGTTTAGGAAGATTATATTATAGATATAAAATACCTAGAACTACTCTAACATATAGTGAGCTCTCAACATTTCCTCATATATGAAGCACCCTCTCTTTTTTCTAAGAGACTTTTCAAGTATAAAATGCTCCATTTTTTTAATCCTTTCTTGTGGAACATGACTTTTAGACCACTTGCCCTCTGAACCACACTCTATGCAAGAGCCAATGTCCTGAAACATTGGTGATGAAAATTCTGCTGTGGATATCAGATTCATCAAAAGCACTGATATTCTCATGTAGTGAGATAAGAATGCAACCTAAGTCTGCCCTGATACTGGTACTTGTTTTTAAATACATTTTTCTTAATAGGGGCCATGATTAGTTTGCCTTCTTTATTTTTTCTTTGTATATTTATCATATTTTTTACTTATATTGGGTTTGTAGTAATTAAAGTTTTCTACTTTCTTTTTTTCACATCACCTCTTAGCAAACAGATTATCTTACATATGCCTGTGTATAATTGATTTTGAACCCTAATTAAACGTATCTGTTAAGCTTCATTTTGTTCATTTGGGCCAAGAATTTCTGCTAGCTATCACTTGGAATTTTGACTTTATCTGTCACTATATCCTTCCAAACTGTGAATCTTAGTCAAATGTGAAGTGCTGCCTTATCCACCTTCACCCCAATCCCTGATAAAACACTGAAGAGAAGTAGGTCAATGGCAGGAAACTATGTCATTCCCAGTAATCAACATAAGTCCTTGTTCACTGTCTGCAGTCAACAATGCTAAATGTTCCCTATTAAGTATGACAATTACTGAAGGTTTTTGTACATACTGTTTATCTGGTTAAGGGAACTGCCTTCTATTTATAGTTTTTTGTTTCCTTTTTTTCTTATTAGTTTCGAGTGCATAAAACAACACATAGTTATGATGATTATTTTTCTCCTTTAATTTTATAACATAATGAATAATATTAACTGATATTTTAATAATATTTCATCCAGGCATTCTTGGAATAACTCCCCCTGACCCTGTTGAATAGTTATCTCTACTTGGTTGTGCTACAAACATCACAAATTATTACTCTTTTCATTTCTTTCCCAACCTTAACTTTGTCCTGTATTTCATATAATGATGAATAAAACAATCATTGTACCCAATTCTACCCTTAGTCATTCCTCTCACTTAATACCCACAAGTAATCAGCCACCAAGTTTTGTTAATTTATTTTGTTTTGTTGTTATTGGGGAATATTGGGAACAATGCACTCCTCCAGGATGTCAAGTCATTGTTCTTTCAATCTAGTTGTGTGTGTGTGGGGGGGGGGGGGGGAGGAGGCAGGCGCAGCTCAGCTCCAACTCAAGTCATTGTTTTCAATTTAATTGTGGAGGGTGCAGCTCACTGGCCGATGTTGAATTCGAACTGGCAACGTTGGTGTCATGAGCACTGCACTCTAACCACACAGCAACTGGCTGCCCACTGGCGGCTCAACTCCAAGCCCAAGATGCTGTTTTCAATCTAGTTGTGGAAGGTGCAGCTCACTGGCCCATGTGGGAATCGAACTGGCAACCTTGATGCTAAGAGTTCACACTCTAACCAACTGAGTCACTCAGCCACCCCAAGTTCTGTTAATTTTATCTCTGAACATACCTCAAAAATTACTTCCAAACTTGTAATTTCTGCCTTAATTTATAACCTCATCAAGTATTTGCACAGTAGTAACAATTTCCTAATTGGCCTAACTATGTTTCATCATAAAATCTTTGTCTCATAGTGTAGCCACAATAATCTTTGACAAAAATATCCAAGTATTATCATTCTCACTTACTCTTAAAACCTATCAATATCTTCCTACTGACTCAAACAACAAATTCCTAAAGGGATGTCATATATGGCTCTTTTCTGGCTCTGTTTACACATGCCAAATGTACCTCTATGCTTTAATCACTATGAACAATTTACAGAAATCATTTAGATTCTGATTTTGTCATTCTTTCATAACTTCTGCATGCACTTTTCTGTGCTAAGTATGCTGTGCTAGGTAAGAATTCAGTGAAGAGCAAGGAGACACATGTTCTCTGTTTTCGTGGTACTTATAATGCAGATACTAATTTAAAATTGACACAGGTAACATTAAAAAAGGGCTTTGTGTTCCTGTAAACTAACTTGTGATGTTAGAAACTAAATTACCTTCTTGAGCTCTCATGTCCTTCTTCTTTAAATAATAAAAATAACAACATTTATTTCATAGGGTTTTCTTGTAGATTGAAAAAAAGTAGCAGAAACAGTGGGAAAAAAGTGGGAAATATGAGATCCATTCTATCAAAGACTGCAACAGAAGGTCACAAAAAAGGAGCTAAGGAAGATTGAAATGTTGAGTTAATTCAATGGAAATATATATAACAGGGGACGTCATAAAACATAAACTTTGGAGATGAATGGGCAGCAATATAAACTTGGAAAATTATTTTGAGTTCTCCCAAAGTGCAATCAAGTCACTGATAAATAATAGAAATTTGCAAATATGAATCAAGAACTGGGCAAAAGAAAGGATGTTAGAGTCATTCTAGAAGTGATAGTTAAGCCCTGAAATGAGGTCCCCAAAGAGAGTATAAACTGAAAAATACAAAGCTTCAAAGACAAAACTCAGTGAGTGAAACCACTAATGAATGAAGAAGCAAGCTTCAATGAAGTGGCGGGGTGGGGGTGGGGGGAGTGAAGGGATGTTAAAAAGGAGACGGTATTGCGGTGTTACAGGAGTTAAGAAAGAAAAGAGTCAAAATTGAATTGGCAGTTTTTCAGAGCTCTGTAAGACACTTTCTTTTTTTCTTTCTTTTTTTTTTCTTTTTTGTGGAGAGGAGAGTATGAAAGTTAGATCACAAGTAACTGAAGGGAATGTAGAGTGTAAAAAAATAGAAGCAGTGAGCATGGACTTCTTGGAGAAGTATTGCAATATAAAAACATTTTTAAAAATACACATATAAGATACACATGAATGCAGGGGGTTATGGAGTCAAAGTTTTTTAGGCTAATGCAGAGAAGATATATGTCAAGAAGAAAGACCTAGTAGAGAGGAATTTGAAAATGGCAGAGACAAAATAATCCATGGAATAAAATTCATAAAATATGGAAGATGTTGAAATTTATATCACAAAGGCTGAAATTAGCCTTAAATGAAAAAGGAACACCACAACTTCCTTAAAACTAGTTGAAGTAGAAGAAAATAAACGCATGTTCAGTAAAATTTGGAGATGATTCACTGTCTTTTACACGGGTTGTCATCTAGACTAAGGTGGGAGATTTTGGATGAAGGTGATGTTGGGAATGCAGACACAGCAGCCTTTTGGAGTATGTTAGTAGAAAACTAGGAATAAGTAAAATAATTATTGGCCTACCTAAAGTTAAAAACAGAAATTTGTCAGCCAGGAAACTGAATTCATGAAATTGTGACTGTCTTGGGAAAGCAAAAGATGTAATAATACCAGTAATTATTCTTTTATATTTCTGATACCAAAAGTTAACCTTTCTTCTGACCTAACCTACCACTTTCATCTAAAAAAAAAAATGGTATTTGAGAATATGTATATTCTTTTGAAATTTTATTCAAACATAGAGATTTTTAATGTATTTCATCACTACTCTTACACCATTGTTTTCAGTACAAAAGGGACACAAAATGACTTTGCAGGAAATGCTTAGCTTTCCCTCTCACTTTTATTTGCTTTCTCTATGTCCACCTTACTTTCACTCTTGATCAAAGCCTCATAGAATGCTCTGGAGTTTTAGAGAAAGTGTATTTGCTGGTTCAGTGAGAGCTGACCCCACCATCTTTCTAAGTTACCGACCTCCAGGTTGTCACTTTCGAGTGCTTTGGTCAAGTATGCAGCCAGAGATTACAAGCATGAAGGGAGAGAACATGTTCCTTTGAGGAGCAAGTACAGGTAACCCCACAGTTAGCTTCTGAGACACTCTTGCCACTGGGAGCAAATAAGACACAGCAAATGGACACTTAAAAAGTGAGGACATTTTGTTGTGTGAAATTTCACAATCCTGAAGTTAAGTCCTTTTATGTATAACCAAGAACAGGAGGGACACACACCTAGGATTAAATTAAAGCTATTGGTTTTAATAGGTCTTTGTTTTTATTTTAAACACATATTTGTCTTCCAGTGACTGCCACATGTGAAATTTTTTTATGTTTAGAAAAATGTGTGCATATTGGTTATTTTCAATATTTCAATTCATTGAAAACTTATTGAATGCATAGTTGTGGTAACATTGTGCTGAGTTTTAAGGGAATGAAAAGATAGAAGATACACAATTCCTCATCTGAATGAATATATAATTATCCTAAAAAGATTTAAATGGAGTACTCTTCAAATATACAGATAATATCACAGGTAGTATTCAGAAACCATAATAATATTATTAATATAATTTAAAGTACCTTATCATTACTTTTTAAATAACTTGAGACTAATTGGTTTTAACAGCACAATTATTTAAATAACATATTAACTTGGATATCAAACAACTCAACATATTTCTGTTCAAACAAAATAACATAAATCTTTATAACTTGAAATTAAATGATTGTTTTCAGTATTGAAAAGCTCACATTCAAGAAATGATTAGGATGCAATAAAATAATACATGTATATGTTTTCTCTTAATAGTAAGTTGTATTGGTGGCATAGGGAAATTGAGTCATCTGATAAATATTTGTCTCTCTGCTTAACAAAAAGCATGTAATAAAATATTGAACAAGAAAAGTAAATATTTATAAAGCGCACATAAAGTCTATTTAATTTCCAAACACCTTTTCATAGTAAATATATGGTAATACACTTAAAATTAAAGTTTGAGAAAGTCAATACATCACAACTGAAGAAAACATCAGGAATTTGAAAGCAAAGGAAAAAAAAAAACATTACCTAATAACAGCAACTTTACAGTTCTTGCATCTCTCTCAGCATCTTCCTGAAGCTTTTTCTCCAGTTCTTTTGACCTTTTGGCTGACTCCTTGCTCTCTGAACTAATTCCGCTTCCCATCTTGTGTTGTTAGATACTTGTCAGTTTATTAGCTCAAACTTTTTCAGCTGTAGAGCTCCGTTCTGCTTTGAACGTAGGATGTAAGAGCCGTGCCCTGCTGAAGTACTCAATAGCCCACCCCCTCACTCTCTCAAATTCTGCTTTGACTAAGGAGATGCTTTCTGAGCTGTCACCTGATCAAATTAAATGGCCACTTCTGGCACATCTTCAAAATCATGCTCATCTTCCTTAAAGCATAGCACACCATAATGTAGAAAGCTGTCACAATTTATACACTAATCTGCAATGAATAGTTCAAAAGGAATATTTCACACTAATAGGCAACCTTTATGACTGATTTTAAGTTATTATAACTAAACAACAAGCTTACACTTGATCTTCAGATATTTGAGTCTTCAAATTATTCATATTGCTATCAGAATGCTTATATTAAATCATCCAAATTTATAGTCTGCCTATGCTTAGATTATGACTCAAAATTATTAAGAATATCTTAATATTTGTCAGTTAACTAGAAAACGACTAAAAAACAGAAATAGATGTAGTTCTTATATTTATACATATTGTTGTGTTGCCATAAACATAGAATTCAACCCAGAGTGATCTTAAATTATTAATTTGTGTCTCATAGGATCAATGTGTATAAAATGAGCTTTTACTGCTCATGAAAAAGTCAATCCATCAATGTTAATTGAGGACCCACTTGGTGTAGACACTGAACTGTGTTCAATTTAGGTAGTGTATTAACCCTTTCGGGCCATTAAGCAACTGCTGTTGTGCTGGAAGTTCTTTCATTGATTTGGTACCAAGGGAATAAAAAGCAATGATTTTTGAAACAGGAGGTAATTTGGATCTTCCTGAAAAGTAAGAACAGTACATATATCCAAATATGTTTCATTCATGCCTTTTAACTACCACAAGAGATATCATATACTTCTCAAAGATGTGCAAGCTTGGGGACAGAGATTATGTTGTATATTTTTTGTTTATATGAAGCATAAAGCACTTATTAGGTAGTCAATCAATATTTTCCTTATAAACAGAGTTGGCTACCTGTGGCAACAGGCAAATCTTTCATTGTACATTTGGGGATCTGTGACTGTGCCTAACCAAGAAATTCTAGAATATAGTCAGTCCATCAGCATGTTAGTGCCGTTCTTCTTGTGGAATCATGTGCAAAGTTTGAACAGGTGGGTTTTTGCATATTCATACAGGAAGGAAATAGGCTTCCAAATTAAATACATATTCCTGCTTTCTTTACTTTTTCACGTAAAATATTGAGCTTCAGGCACATAAGCATAGTCAAAATTTTGTAGATTTTATCCCTCCAAAGCCGTGTTATGATAGTCTAAAGGTGTGGAAATGTAGGTATGCAAGAGTTTGTGCAAATCATGTGGTATTGCTTTTACAATGCAAAGGGCCTGCCCCAAAGGAACGAGATTTGCACTGACTAGTTTATTTATACTCACCTATGAGCAGAGTTATCTCTGACAGCAACCCAAAAGAACACAAACACGAAAGTAAATCTTTTTGCCTATTGTTTTTATATCAAAATTGAATATACATAGTGTGGGGACAGAACCCCAAAAAGCAGTTTCCAGGCTCTCGGCCTCACATAGAAAGCTGCTGGCTCAGGTAGTAAATGGCCATCAACTGTGATGGGATGGCCATCAGCTGTGGCTAATTGGCCGTCAGCTGTAACCAGTGAGCCATTGGCCACTAATATAACTGCTGTGGCTACGCTAGCAGAAAATGGGGGCTAGCAAGAAGATGGCGGCTGGGCTGGCAAGCGTGGATGGCGGTTTGCGGACAGTGTGGATCCAGCCTCCAGTGAGAGTATAGTGCCGCCAGAGAGAATATAGTGGTATGACTCCCCTATCTATGGCTCCGTGGGTGTTCCTTTTTGGACTCACCATGTCCTGTGTTCTTATGTGGGGAGCGGGAGCAGAGACGCCACAGGCCGCCCCGCACGACACATAGTATCCTGAATATACAAGATTCTTGTGCATTCCATGGCAATTATGAACTGACTGGATACTGTTGGATGGGGACATTCACTGGCTTTGAAAGAGTATGCATTTTAGTAAGTGTTCCTAAGTGGGTTACTGGCTAAAACTGACGCACTCTTTCAGGAGAAGCATACATTTTCTGCTCTGTATAAAATTATAAATTTTCACTTTCTGCGTAATCCAGAATGTTTAGTCATCAACTTTATGACATTATTATGTGATATTTTTCATCAGTGACTAAAAAAAATCTTGACGTAAGATTCAAGATGTATCTATATATGAGGGAGGGAGTTTGTGGGGAACCAGAGAGAAAAAGTCTTCTTTGTTAGCCCTCTCCCCTGGGTGCCTGAGACACAGCTGCACTAATGAGCTGGAATTTTTAGTCCATGATGCTTCACTTAGGATTATAGCTTTCTGGACCTGAGAAAAAGATGAAAGTAAAATAATCAATTCTTTCATAGTAGGGACAATATCTTATCAGCTTGGATGTCCTCCGCAGTGTTTGGCACAGTGCTAGGCACAGGAACTGTTAAAAAATTATCTCTTGCTGATGAACTGATAGAGACTGAGAGAACTTTTTTCTTCTTGTGCTACGATGAGATGCCCATATGGTTAGAGTTTCTTCCCAACATTCAGTGTCATACTTGGTCTACCTAAATACCTTAGAAATTTTATAGTGAATAAAAAAAAAATCAATGAAAAAGCCCAATGTTAATCTGAAATAATGTCAAAATATACAATAACAACTATTAGCCCAACATTTATGCTTTTTTCCCCCCCCTCAGCCTTAAAAATAACACCGGTACACTCTCTTTCTATTGTTAAACCTTGTTCCACAGTGAGGGAAAATTGATAGAAGATGACAAGAGGAAAATTCGATGCTTTTTATTCAGGGAAAAATATGGCCATAAATTCTGTTTGTTCTTGAAAACAAGAAACTATCCAAGACACTGTCATGTTAGAGTTCTACATACTGGCCAGCTAAAAGGAATAGATTGCCCTGTGTACACACACACACACACACACACACACACACACAAAAAAAATCATGAAAAACCCATGCACACACACAGAAGGCAGAAGACATTGTGTTACAGCAGAAGCAGCATGTGTGTTTTTTTTTTGTTTGTTTTTTGTTTTTTGTTTTTTTTGTTTTTTTGTTTTTTTTTTAGGAGGGCGCAGCTCACAGTGATCCATGTGGGGATTGAACCGGGAACGTTGGTGATATTAACATCATGTTCTAACCAACTGAGCTAACAGCCACCCTGCATCATGGTGTTTTAATCATTGAGAGTGACTTCTATAAACATTGTAGCTTTTTTTTTTTTTTTTTATCACAGCATAAGCCTGATTGGGAATATCTTTTTTTGGCACTAGATTGTTCAAGGAAGAAAAACTGACTTAAGGTAAAATACAGAGAATGAGACTTCAGGCCTAAGGGTCCCTGAAATATCACAAGCCTGCATGGTGCGGGTAGTTTTTCCTCTTACTATTTTGGGTCAGGGTCTCTGTGGAATCTTCAAAATTGACATTAACCTTTCAAACGTTTGAGTAATCACTGTTTTAAATCTATAATTGAACACCTGACTCGAGATGACATGTAATTATGTCCCTCCTGCGCTTTGAGATTGAGATTTCAACCTACGGTTTTGCAAATGTCTCTTTTGCCAGTATTACCTGGGCTTCCTCAGTCATCAGGCTGGATTTCTCCCAAGCATGTGGCACGTGGCTGACTATAATAAAGGTCTCCAATGACTCAATTTCCTTCTGGAAATTGTCAATACAGGCTGCTATCTGTATTATTCTTTATTTTGTTTTCATGTCTTAGAGGAGTTGTTGACTGCAGGCGCTGGGTCCCTGGGTGGTTTGAGTCCTGACTGCCTTAGCAATGACCTTTATATCTTTGTATATTCCCATGAAAGTTGAGGCACACCCTCCCTCCTTTGCTACTGGTGCTCAACTGTGTATTTCTAGGAGCTCTATGCATGGCATTTCCTCCAGATACTTCATGTCTTTGGGGACTTCCTGAGAGAAGTCTTTGATCTTGAGGGAATAGGGCAAACAAAACTTGCCATTTCAAATTAGCACTTTCAAATTGTGCAATAAATTTACAGTGCCAACATTAAGCAGCTCTTATGTCTTAAGAGGTAATACAAATATGTAATTTATTTATTTTTTATTCACTGAAGTTAAATTCTACCTTTACTTACACAGGCAGGATTCTTTTCAGTGCTCGTGCCCTCTGGTTCTTCTTTTCTGTTGACAGGCTCTAAAGTGAGAGTACATAGAAGAAAATTCTGTTTATTGAAATAATTGGTGAATAGTGAGTGATTAATAAATATATGGTGTTTGACAACTTTTTGCTCCAACTTGGAAAAGCATGATTTTCCTTCCCAAATGATTGAGTGTGTAAAAAATTACCTCTAGAATTGAAGGAATTCATTTATTCAACAATTGATTTATTCAACAATTGTATATACCAAGCATGGGAGATTCAGCAGTAAACGAAATATATACATCCTCTCAAAGGACTTAAATTCTAGTATTGAGTATGTAAAATGTTCGCACAAACAATAAACATGATAAATTTTTAAAGTATATAGAACTGTAGGTGGTAATGAATGTTAAGAAACAAAACAGAGAATGGATATAAGGGGTATGGGAGTGCTAGAGAAGACAAGAGATTAGAATTTTATATATGTCCAGGAAGACTGAACTGAAAAAGCATTGTTTTAGATCGAGTTCCCTGAAACTGACTTTAATATAAAAAACTGCATGCAGAGAGTGTCAGACAGGGGACCCTGCTCGCTGTGCCATGTGTCATGAGGGGTGGCAGGCAAAGTCTCTGGTCCTGCTCCCCACATAAGAACGCAGGACATGGTGAGTCCAAAAAGGAACACCCACGGAGCCATAGATAGGGGAGTCATAATAGTATATTCTTGCTGGCGGCACTATACTCTCACCGGAGGCTGGATCCACACTGTCCGCAACCCACCATCCTAACTGCAATCCGTGCTTGCTAGCTCAGCCACCATCTTCTTGCTAGCCCCCATTTTCTGCTAGTGTAGCCACAGCAGTTATATTAATGGCCAATGGCTCACTGGTTACAGCTGACGGCCAACTAGCCACAGCTGATGGCCATCCAATCACAGTTGATAGCCGTTTACTACCTGAGTCAGCACCTTTCCACCTGAGGCCGAGAGCCTGGAAACTGCACTCCTGGCTCTGTCCCCACAGAGAGTTTATTGAAAAGTGTCCCTTGGAGCAGTCGATGTGAATGAGTGAGGGAAGTAATACTGGCAGAAGGGGAAATTAGATTGCAATATAGCTGCAATAGAGCCCCAAAGCTGAGATAGTCCTTCATATATTTACTGAAATGAAGAACAAAAACTGGACCAGTATATCCCCTTTAAGGATCGTTAAAAGCTGGGGACTGGATGGGGCAGTATCAGAAGCTTCCGTGTGATATTCTTCACTATGCTAACTATTACTGTACAAGCCAAAAAAGCGATATGAGGATTCTTCCAACGACCATGTACGTTCATTCCGATCATACATTTAGGGACTTGAGACATGACTACTGGCTGGGTCTGTGACTCCTTTGGATCTACTGCAATCTTGATATGGTCTAGGATACCATTTATTACCTGGCTCACATATGTCTCTAATTTAGCATGGGGTCATGATGTTACTGCTGGTCCCCAAGTACCAAGGTCAACTCCGATTTCATAGAATATCTTTAGTGAATCTTCACTCTATACATTTGTCACAGTGTTGAAGATTTCTTCTTCATGAAGAACTTTCAGTAACTGGATTATGGTTCTGAGAGTAGCTCTGGTCTGGAAATAGGACAAAGGATCATGATATTTTTGATATTATCCTCCTTATGATTACCATGGACTTTTCTGGGTGTTTAAATCGAGGAATGCTTATGTTGCCTAACCATTTATTTTGGCTTTAACTAATTGTTTTATTAACTATTTCCAGAGGTCTGTGTATATCAGGCTCTTCTGGCTGACACTTTGACCTTAACTTTCATTACAATATTACACCCACTTTGGTTCTTATCATTAAATGCTGGCACCTGGTCTCTATTATTTTGAGATCTTATCATTCCCATTGCTTTGAGGAAGCCTAGGTCTGTAATTGCATTTTCTGTCATCAACCCTTGCCTAGAAAGCATGGTTTCAATAATGCTGAAATCCTCTCTCACTAGTGCATTCCTTATTATTTTAATACATGAAAAGCTATTTGGTCATTTCCTAGAGTCTGATTGATTTCTCAATCTATGATGCTAACTTCTCTGAGCCTTTTGTTGCCTTCATTTACCATTTGCCATGGACCTGCTCTATGTCAGGCTTTTAAGAGCCACCCTAGAAAATATGTTCATGCCATCTCCCAGGGTACTGGCATCCTGTATCAAAGAAAAGGGCTTTCGTATGATAACTCTCCTTTACTCAATTTTATGTTCCACCTGCCTTTGATTAAGCACCATTAGAATCCAATGATTATATGTGCTTTTCCAGATCCTGTAAGTACATGCTTGTTAGTTCCTGTAGCTCTTTGGATATATGGGCTTTCTTCTGGTAGCAGGTCCAGAACTTCCCTGGCCAGATTATGTCACAAGTAGATTATAGTTATTGACCAGGCCAGTGGAATATATTTTAGAAGGTGGGGAAGAAATCCAGGCCTGGCATGACAGAAAACTGAGAGGTTTATGAATATAAAACACTCCATCCCTGAGTTCAAATCATAGTGAAATCTTAAGCACAGTAATAGGTTTTCTCGCCTGACCCTCTCACATCTCTCTTTCAGTCTCCACAAAGTGGCTAAATATAGTTTCTTAAGCACCATTCAAAAACCTCCATTGTTTTGGAGACTTGACATTCTCATCTCTCTGCTATATGGATCCAATGTACCCTTTTAGTCTCATATCTCAACACATTTCCATTAGTTCTACGCTGTTCAAGGCAATATCTCCCAGAATTTTTCAGTGTTCTTCAAAACAAACTTTTTGCTTTTATCCCTGTGTACCCTGACGTTGTTTCTATGTGAAGCATCATCATGAATCCCATACCTGTCCAGGAAATCAGGATTATATTCATTTTAAAACTGAAAATATGTGTGATGTAAATTAGAAAATTTCTTTCAGTAAAGTGCAAGTCAACAGTAAGGATACTGGGTTTATGTTGTGTTCTGTGTTAACTCAATTTGGGTCAGATGCAAAATAGGTAAGATGCAGGTTGTCTTTCCTCTCTTTTAGCTTTAAAATATAATGCAAACCCAAACATTTGCCATTACGGGCAGCAATGGACCATTGGCAGGATGTAGAAATGGCTTTATTTACCACATATCAGTGAAATCACATGGTTTTCTGCTTTTTCTGTCTGACTTATTTCGCTCAGCATTACCCTCTCAAGATCCATGCATGTTGTCACAAATGTTCCTACATCATCTTTTCTTACTGCCGAATAGTATTCCATTGTGTATATATACCACAACCAAAAACAACAAAAAAACAAGACAAACAAATGAGAAACAGAAACTCATAGACACAGACAATAGTTTAGTGGTTGCCAGAGGGTAAGGGGGGGGGGGGGGAGGTGAGGGTAAGGGGGATCGAATATATGGTGATGGAAGGAGAATTGACTCTGGGTGGTGATCACACAATGGGATTTATAGATGATGTAATACAGAATTATACACCTGAAATCTATGTAATTTTACTAACAATTGTCACCCCAATAAATTAAAAAAAAAAAAGAAATGGCTTTATAATCCACCATGGTGTTTGCCTAGAAAGGACAGCCAACATTACTGAATAATCATGGGACCAATGCCTTTAAAGAGAGTTCTGCTAATATAAAGTGAGTGAAATCATTATTTTCACCATCCTACCCCCCTTTTGAGATCTTATTTCTTCTCCTGTCTCTTGATATATTGTTCCTTAAAAGCTCAGAGGCCTCCCAGAAGTTCCCATTTTCTAATGGCACACTTCCCCCAAACCCTCCCACTAAACAGAGCCTCATCATTCAGGTCTATTCTAACCTCTAAAGATCAAGCTATAAAAGCTGTCTCAGTAAACAATACAGAAGAATGGAAAGTCAAGTAGATCTCACTGAATTAAAGTCTCCGTCTCTAAAAATGGAGATATTAAAATCTACCTGTTGTCACAAATTAATGAAGTAACACACGAGAGAATGTTAGAACAGTGCCTTGCATTTGGCAGTTTTAAAAAAGTGATACTCTTCCTGCTCCTGCTCCAAAAAGAGATGCTCTGATAGTATTCACCTAGGTAACCAATGATAATTGTATCTCCAGCATGATTTTTATGCTGTGGGTGGTCTAATGGACATGTTTACTAGGATTTTCCATAGATATCCTGTGGAACAGGACATGTTGCAGATGCTGTGCCCAGCCAACCACACCCTCCTTCAGGACCAAAGGACTTACTCCCTTACTTGGTAGAATTTCCTGCCTGAATAGCTGTAAGCTGTCAGTTCTCTCCAGAAGTTTCTCTCAGCTGAAAATGTCTACCTCGCCCGAGGTCCTTCATCTCAAAGGGGGCTAATCTGCATTCAATAACTGATTCCTCAAGTAAGGACAAATCTGAAGGGCCATCTCAGCTTCTGAGCTCCCTGTGGGGTTGGCTGAGATCTTATTGCTGCACTGTAGCCCAACTTCTTCCTCTGCCTAGTTCTGCTAATTCACTTTCCCACAGATGTTGATCCTAGGTATACTCCCTAATAAACTTCCTTTCCAATAGTCTGTTTCAGAGTTGGCTTCCCAGGGATCCACACCAAGTAACATATCCCAAACCAAAACAGCCCACCACCACCACCATCAACAACACCAGCACCACCAACACAACCACCAGCAATCCTGTGTCTCACACTGCATTTTGTGTGCTGAACACCATCATTTTGTCTCAAGCACCCAAAGCATCCTCATCCCTCACTTTCACTCCATTCCCTCATCTGTGGAAACAATCAGTCTATTCATTTTCTATAGCAGACTTTATTTTTTAAAGCAGTTTTAGGTTTATAGCAAAATTGAGCAGAAGCTGAAGACATTTTCCATACACCCTCAGCCCCATCCATGTACAGCTTCCCCACCAGAATAGTATATTTGTTTCAATTGATGAAACAAATGACATATTGACACGTCATTATCACTCAAAATCCATAGTTTACATTAGGATTCACAATTGGTATTGTATATTCTATGGGTTTAGACAAACATATAACATGTATCGGTCATTATACTGTCATATAGAATAGTTTCACTGACCTAAAAATCCTCAGTGTTCCACTTCTATATCCCTCCCTCCCCTCAATGCCTGGCAACCACTGATCTTTTTACTGTCTTCATAGAGTTGCCATTTCTAGAATGTCATATATAGTTAGAATCATACATAGCCTATTCAGATTGGTTTCTTTCACTTAGCAATATGTATTTAAATTTATTCCACATCTTTTAACAGCTTGATAGCTCATTTCTTGTTAGCACTGAATAATGAATATCCCATTGTCTACATGTACCACAGTTTATATTTCAATCACCCACTGAGACATATCTTGGTTGCTTCCAAATTTTGGCAATTATAAATAAAGCTGATATAAACATCAATGTGCAGGTTTTATGTGAACATAAGTTTTGAACTCGTTTGTATAATACTGAAGACCACAACTGCTGAATTATATTGTAAGAGTGTATTTAGTGTTGTAAGACATTTTCACTGTACCACTTTGCATTCCCACCAACAACAGATGAGAGTTCCTGTTGCTCCACATCTTCACTAGCATTTGGTAGTCAGTGTTCTGAATTTTGACCATTCTCCTAGGTGTGTGGTGGTATATGGTTGTTTTAATTTGCGTTTCCCTGATGACATATGATGTGGGACATCTTTTCATATGTGTATGTGCCATCTGTATATTTTCTTTTGTATCTTTCAATAAATTGGTCTAGTCTAGGCTGTCAAATTCATCTAAGTTATTAAATTTGTGGGCATAGAGCTTGCGTTTCTTTTAATATCCTTGGGATATGTGATGATGTCCTCTCCTTCATTTCAAACAGTAATTGGTGTCCACTCTCTCTCTCTCTCTCTTTTGAATTTGGCTATCTAAAGACTTAATTAATTTTCTTGGTCTTTTCAAAGAACCGACTTCTGGTTTCATTAATTTTCCTCTGTAGATTTTTTGTTTTTAATTATATTGATTTCTGCTGTAATTTTTATTATTTATTTTCTTCTGCTTACTTTATAATTATTTTACACTTCTTTTTCTAGTTTCCTAAGATGGAAGCTTAGATGATTGATTTTAGGTGTTTCTTTTTTAATATATTCATTCAATGCTACAAATTATCATTTAAACACTATTTGCACTGAATCACACAAATTTTGATAAGCTGTGTTTTCATTTTCATTTGGTTTAAATAGTTTTAAATTTCTCTTGAGATTTTTTTTTGATGCATACATTATTTAAAATTATGCTATTTAATCTCCAAGTATTTGGGGAAATTTCCAAGCTATGTTTATCATATTGATTTCTAGTTTAATTCTGTTGTGGTCTAAGAGCAGACATTGTGTGATTTCTACACTTTTAATTTGTTAAGGTGTATTTTGTGGCCCAGAATGTGGTCGGTCTTGGTGAACGTTCCATGCAGGCCTGAGAAACTTGTATATTCTGCTGTTGTTGGATGAAATAGTCTATAGATGACTATTATATCCAGCTGATTGGTGGTATTATTGGTTCAACTATGTCCTTATTAACTTTCTGCGTGCTGCATCTTTCCATTTCTGATAAAGGTGTGTTGAAGTCTCCAAATACGATATTGTATTCATCTATTTGTCCTTGTAATTCTATCAGTTTCTACCTTATTTTGTTGCTAGGCACATACATCTTAAGGATTGTTATGTCTTCTTGGAGAATTGATCCCTTTATCATTATGTAATATCCCTTTTTTTTGTTATTTCTCTTTCAATTTTGAAGAATAATTTCTCAGAGCACAAAATTCTAGATTGATGTTTTTTGGTTTTTTTTCTCAACATTTTAAATATTTCACTCCATTCTTCTAGCTTGCATGGTTTCTCAGGAGGAGACAGATATAATTCTTATCTTCGCCTTTCTATACATAAGATGTTTTATTCCAGTAACCATTATTTATCTTTGATTTTTCTGTAGTTTGAATATAATGTGCCTAGGAATGGTTTTGTTTTGGTTTGTTTTTGCATTTATCCTGCCTGGCATTCTCTAAGCTTTCTGGGTCTGTGGTTGGGTGTCAGACATTAATATGGGGGAATTCTCAGTCATTATTGTTTCAAATATTTATTCAGTTCCTTTATTTCTTCTCCTGGTATTCCCATTACACATACCGTGTTTCCCTTAAAATAAGACCTAACCAGACCATCAGCTCTAATGTGTCTTTTGGAGCAAAAATTAATATAAGACCCAGTATTATATTATATTATATTATATTATATTATATTATATTATATTATATTATATTACCCGATCTTATATTATATTAAAATAAGACCGGGTCTTATATTAATTTTTGCTCCAAAAGATACATTAGAGCTGATGGTCTGGCTAGGTCTTACTCTCAGGGAAACACAGTATGCTATACCTTTTTTACTTTCTCCACAGTTCTTGAATATTATGTTCCATATTTTTCCATTCTGTTTTTCTTTGTTTTTCAGTTTTTGGAGATTTCTATTGAGATATCCTCAAACTCAGAAGTTCTTTCCTCAGTTGTGTCCAGTCTACTAATAAATCCATCAAAGGCATTTTCTCATTTCTGTTACAGTGTTTTATTTTACCTCTAGCATTTATTTTATGGTCTATCTTACAATCTTTCTCTCTGCTTATGTTTCCCATCTGTTCTTATATGCTCTATACTTTATTTATTAGATCCCTTCACATCTTATTCATAGTTGTTTTAAATTGCCAGTGTGATAATTCTAACTGTCCTGCCATATCTGAGTCTGGGTCAGATGCTTGCTCTGTCTCTTCAAACTGTGTTTCTTGATTTTCAGCATGCCTTATAATTGCACTGGGTAAGAGGAACTGCTGTAGATAGGCCTTTAGTAATGTAGTGTCAAGGTATAGTGGAGGAGGAGAAGATTCTATAGTTCTGTAGTTTTATGTTTAATGACTCTGTGCCTCTGGACTGCGAACTTGCCAAGGGCTTCTCAGTCCTCCCTGCCTCTTCTTTAGGTGGGACAGGATGTCCATAGTGGGCTGGAGTTGGGTATTTCTCTTCCCGTAGTTCAGTTAGATTCTGACAAATTCCCAGCAGGTTAGACTCTGGTTAAATGGTTTCCTCTCAAGACAGACTTTGTTAAGAAGAATTTAGTACTCTGGCATGTTTCAAAATGAGTTTTCCCATCCATCTGCTGGAGGGGATTTTTCTTTGATAGTCACTGTGAGTACCTGGTTGGACTCCAGGAAGTAAAACTCATTCAAGTATGGGGATCTCCTATGACTGGTTCCCTCTGAAGTTTTTATCTCTCAGACATGTCCACACTGAGCCTGCAGCAATCCGTCAATTACATTTTAGGTGTTCCTACCCTGGCTCTGGTTCCCACAGAGTTTTCTGCTTTGGTAAGTTGTGATTCTCTACATTTGCCGTTATGTCTCTCCAGTTTGAAAGGCAGCAATTTTCTTTGTGACTTTTTCACTGTGTTAATTGATTTAAAGTTTGTTCTCCAAAATGTGTCAAAAATCCACAGACAATAATTACAGTATCTATATTTTTAAGTAAATTCAGTTAAGGTGCTACATTTAATTAAAATAAATGATTACTTTGAAGTGTAAAAATTTGTTATTCTTCTTGAAAAACACAAAACTACAGAAATGTACATCTGCTTTCCTGAACGTCCTTTCTGGAACACTGAGCTCGTGGGGTAAAGTCGAGCGTCGCAATCAGCAGTATGGAAATATTCGACTGTAGATGAACATCACAGCAAAAATGCTAAGGATCTAAAAAGCATTGTGGATTTTTCACTTTGTTCAGCTTTTTACTTATTGTTAAGATGCAAGGATGACTTCCAAGTCTTTACATGAGAATTAGAATTGAAAGTCGCATCTTCATTTTTAACTCCAAAATTTCTCCCAAACCTAAGACTTCTTTCCATTCATTTCTACTGCTTTTGTTAACTTATTTCTTCTCTGATATATTGTCATAGCCCACTAATTGGTGCCATGTTTTTCTCATGGTTCCTCTTTGGTACATTTAAAAGGTAATAGATGAATGGACAGAAAATTTTAACATTCAGTGATTTCCCTAGATCCCACATAGATACACTTGTGATTTGCAATGATTTTGAGGACAGATGATTCTTAGATTGTTAGTTCAAAGGATCACCCCTTCCTCCACAAAAAAAATAAAGTTATCCAGAAACATATACTTTTAAATATCTTGAGGTAGATTTTCAAAGGAATGTTGTGTTGCCATAAACCAAAGTTATTTGAGTTGTTATTATTCTTTCTCCTTTGCAGTGAATAAACTGAACATCACTCCTTACACCAGATCTTGCTAAGAATTAGGGTAGAAGGCCACGAGGACTTAGAAGCATCAGAAGGGTGTGGAAAGGATGACACCAACTGGGAGAAATTGGACAAAATAAATGAACTGGAGGCACAAATGACAATAGTAAATTTCCAGTTTACTGAAGAGTGGCCTTCCTATAGCTCATTTGCTCCTGAACATAATTGACCTTATTACAATTATCACTCTTCTCATCACATTCCTTCACATATAACAACACTCTGAATGTTCTCTGAGAACAATATACACATGGTTTTGCCTTGGTTAACAATTATTCCAAGACAATCACAGGTGAGAAGTAAATTAATTGCACATATTCAACATACATTACTTTTGGAGAAGAATCTCTCTCTCTCTCTCTCTCTCTCTCTCTCTCTCTCTCTCTCTCTCTCTCTTTGATTCACTCTGCTGGATAGAGAGCTCGCATGACTTGGCTACTCGATTCAGCAAGCTGCAGTTTGCCTTTCTCTAACGCATGAGATGCTTCAGTATCCACGTCTTTCTAACACCTCAGTCACTTTTCTTGTCACCACACCACACCACACCCCCACTCTAGTCGTGTTAAACATCTTAGCCCCACAGACATGACATTCTTCCTCTGGACTCCAGGGAATTTGCAAACTGCTTCCTCTGTCATGAATTTTCTTACGGCTTTAAACACCTCCAATTTGGATAGCTCCTTCTCATCTTTCAAGTGTGAAATTTGATGTCTTAATCTCTTAAAATAAAAAATAAAAACAAACATTTTCTGCTACCCTAGACTAGGGCAGGTATTCTCCCCTACCACTCCTGGCTTATCTTGCTGATATTATAGTATTCACTAACACATGAAACTGAATAATTTCATTTTTAATTCCTCAAATTAGGTTCCAAAATAATGGGGAAGATGCTAAGTATTATTTACTATTCTAGTCTCAGATCTAGACATAATGACTAACATATGGTAGCCACTCAAAGTTTGTTGAAAGAATGAGTGATTTCTGTGTGAAATGAGTATTCTTTTGGCTAACTTGATAAAATCAAATTGTTGCTTTTAATATAGTTAGGCATAGTACTACACTATGGACAATTTTTGGAATTTTTTCCTCATAAAGTAATTGATATAATTTTAGGGCTCTGCATCAATCAAAGCAGAACAAGTCATACTGCTTTAACAAACCATGCCAAACTCTCAGGGACTTGAAAAAAGGATGATTTCATATAGCTCTTGGACTACCTGTGGCTAAAATTACATGGAGACAGTATTCATGGGAGACCAGAATTCTGAGGACAGAGCAGTGGAAAATATTTACCAAGTTAGATACAGGAATTTTTCTGTACTCCAATATAACTGTATGAAGATAATTGTTCCTATCAGCTTCTACTGCACAGAAATGAATTTATGTGCACCTATGTGAGCAAAAATAAAGTATGTAATTGAATGTTTAAGAACATTTAAGTATTCAAGCTATTGCTGTTAAATTTTCATATAAAAGTGAGGCATTTGTAATTTGAATTATATGACTATTTTCTCTAAAAAGTGTTTATTTTTTTAAATTTTCAATAATATTCCAGAATAAATGCATATGAAAGGATGTTTTGTTTTTAGATGTATGAATTAGCAAGACTGAAAAACTTTCTCGCAGAAGACTTTAATGACAGTTTGTGAATTGTTTGCACATTACTCTGTTTTTTAAGGTTTTATGTTTTACATTAGTTCTAATCAGATTCCAAGACCTTATTATTATGTTTTCTCGGAAATTTTGGTTATGAGCACTTATTCCTGTTCTTTGAGGAATTGTTTTCCTAACTGATATGCTAGCATTCATTCTCTCGCTTATATCAAACAAACAGAGAGAATGTCTTGCTTTAAGAATTTTAATTTTTACTACTGAGAATGAATAAAATAATTCGTCTCTGTAATTTAGATTATGGCACTTTATTAAATAAAAATATCTATCACCTCCTATAATTGAGCAACTTGTTCTAGCTTATTGCTTTCTTCTGTAGGCAATATTCTCAAGAAAGGACCAATTCTGCTCAGGAGTAGAATTGGAAGATTAATAAATGTATGGTATAATTTAAGTGGTTTCAAATTTCTCCACCAACCAGTTCCAGTGTTTCATGTTCCGACATTGGCCACACATTTTTTTAATTAAAGTTTATTGGGGTGACAATTATTAGTAAAGTTACATAGATTTCAGGTGTACAATTCTGTAATACGTTATCTATATCTCACATTGTGTGTTCACCACCCAGAGTCAGTTCTCTTTCTATCACCGTGTATTAGACCCCATTTACCCTCTTTTAGAGCCTCCCTCCACCCTTACCATCTGGTAATCCCTAAACTATTATCTATGTCTATGAGTTTTTGTTCCTTCATTTGTGTGTCATGTTCTTTTGTTGTTTTCAGTTTTATATACCACATATATATGTGAAATCATGTGCATTATAATCTCAAGATCCATCACATTGTCACAAATGGCACTATTTCATCTTTTCTTACCACTGGATAGTATTCTATTGTGTATATATACCACAACTTCTTTATCCAATCATCTATCAAAGGACATTTTGGTTGTTTCCATGTCTTGGCCACCCTGAATAAAGCTGCAATGAACATTGGAGCACACTTGTCTTTATGAATAAGTGTTTTCAGATTTTTTGGGTAGATACCCAGGAGAGGGATTGCTGGGTCATATGGCAATTCTACTCTTAATTTTTTGAGGAACCTCCACACTGCCTTCCATATTGGCTGCACCAGTCTGCATTCCCACCAACAGTGTATGAGGGTTCCTTTTTCTCCACAGCCTCTCTAACACTTGTTATTATTTGTCTTGTTGATGATAGCCATTCTGACTGGGGTGAGGTGATATCTCATGGTGGTTTTTATTTGCATTTCTCTGATGATTAGTGATGTTGAGCATTTTTTCATATGTCTATTTGCCATTTGTATGTTCTCTTTGGAGAAATGTCTCTTCAGGTCCTTCAATTATGTTGTTTTATTTTGTTGTTGTTGTTGTTGAGTTGTGTGAGTTCTTGTATATTTTGGATATTAGCCCCTTATCAGAGGCGCTGTTTGCAAAAATCTTCTCCCATTCAATTGGTTGCCACTTTATTTTGTCAATGGTTTCTTTTGCTGTGTAGAAGCTTTTAAGTTTCATATAGTCTCTTTGATTTATTTTAGCTTTTACTTCCCTTGCCTTTGGAGTCAAATTCATGAAATGCTCTTTGAACTCAAGGTCCATAAGTTTAGTACCTATGTTTTCTTCTATGCAGTTTATTGTTTCAGGTCTTATGCTTAGGTCTTTGATTCATTTTGCATTAATTCGGTACATTAATTTGGACAGATAGCAGATAGTGACAGATAGCAGTCCACTTTCATTCTTTTGCATGTGGCTTTCCAATTCTCCCAGCACCATTTATTGAAGAGGCTGTCTTTTCTCCATTGCATGTTTTTTGCTTACTTGTCAAAAATTATCTGTCTATATTTATGTGGGTGTTTTTCTGGATACTCAATTCTATTCCATTGGTCTGCATGTCTGTTTTTCTGCTAGTACCATGCTGTTTTGATTATTGTTTCCCTGTAGTATAGGCTAAAGTCAGGGAGTCTGATACCTCCAGCCTTATTCTTTTTCCTTTGGAGTGCTTTGGCTATTCAGGGTCTTTTGTGGTTCCATACAAATCTGATAATTTTTTGTTCTATTTCTTTAAAAAATGCCATTGAGATTTTGATGGGATTGCATTAAATCCATATATTGCTTTGGGTAATATTGCCATTTTTAACTATGTTGATTCTTCCAATCCATGAGCGCAGACTGTCTTTCCATTTCTTTGTATCTTCTTCAATTTCTTTAAAAAATGTCTTATAGTATTCGGCATATAGGTCTTTCACATCCTTGGTTAAGTTGATTCCTAGGTATTTTATTTTTTTTTGCAATTGCAAAAGGAATTGATTTTTTCGTTTCTTTTTCTGAGATTTCATTGTTAGTATATAGGAATGCAATGAACTTTTCTATGTTGATTTTATAGCTGGCAACTTTACTGTATTCGTTGATTGTTTCTAATAGCTTTTTGGTGGAGTCTTTAGGGTTTTCTATATATAGCATCATGTCATCTGCAAAGAGTGATAATTTAACTTCTTCATTCCCTATTTGGATGCCTTTTATTTCTTTCTCTTTCCTGATTGCTCTGGCAAGGACTTCCAACACTATTTTGAAAAGCAGAGGTGATAGGGGACAGGCCTGTCGTGTTCCTGAATGTAGAGCAAAGGGCTTCAGTTTTTCACCATTAATTATGAGATTAGCTGAGGGCTTGTCATATATGGCCTTTATTATGTTAAGTTATTTTCCTTCTATACACATTTTATTAAGTGTTTTAATCATAAATGGATGTTGCATCTTGTCAAACGCTTTTTTGGCATCAATTGATATAATCATATGATTTTTGTCCTTTATTTTGTTTATGTGATGTATCACATTGATGGATTTGCATATGTTGAACCACCCTTGTGCCCCTGGGATGAACCCAACTTGGTTGTGATGAATAATCTTTTTAATGCATTGTTGTATTCAATTTGCTAGAATTTTGTTTAGGATTTTTGTATCTGTATTCATCAGAGATATTGTTCTGTATTTTTGTGTGTGTGTGTGTGTTATCCTTACCAGGTTTTGGTATCAGGGTAATGTTGGCCTCATAAAATGAGTTAGGGAGTACTGTCTCTTCTTCAATTTTTTGGAAGAGTTTGAGTAGGATTGGTATTAGATCCTCTTTGAGGGATTGGTAGAATTCATTAGTGAAGTCATCAGATCCCAGACTTTTGCTTTTGGGAAGGTTTTTGATGACTGATTCAATTTCATTACTGGTAATCGGTCTGTTTAGATTTTCCAATTCTTCGTGATTCAGCCTAGGAAGGCTATATATTTCAAAGAACTTGTCCATTTCTTCTAGGTTATTGAATTTGGTGGCATATAGTCCTTCATAGTATTCTTGGATGATCCTTTGTATTTCTGTGGTGTCCGTGATAACTTCCCCTCTTTCATTTCTGATTTTGTTTATTAGTGTCTTTTCTCTTTTTATTTTAGTGAGTCTAGCCAAGGGTTTGTCAATTTTATTAATCTTTTCAAAGAACCAGCTCTTTGTCACATTAATCTTTTTCTATTGTCTTTTTGTTCTCTATTTCACTTAGTTCTGCTCTGATTTTTATTATTTCCTTTCTTCTGCTGACCTTGGGTTTCACTTGTTCTTCTTTTCCTAGTTCTTTAAGGTGTAACATGAGGTTATTTATTTGGGATTTTTCTTGTTTCTTGAGATAGGCCTGCAATGAGATAAATTTCCCTCTTAAAACTGCTTTTGCTGCATCCCAAAAATTTTGGTAGGATGTATTTTTATTCTCATTTGTTTCTATGTATCTTTTGATCTCTCCTCTTATTTCTTCTTTGACCCAGTCATTCTTTAAAACTATGTTGTTTAATCTCCACATATTTGTGATTTTTTCTGCTTTCTCTTTGCAGTTGATATCCAATTTCAAAACCTTGTGATCATAGAATACGTTCGGTATGATTTCAATCTTCTCAAATTTGCTGAGGCTAGTTTTATGTCCCAATATATGGTCTATCTTTAAGAATGTTCCATGTACACTAGAAAAAAATGCATAGTCTGATGATCTAGGATGAAGTGCTCTCCAAATGTCACTTATGTCCATTTCATTTAATGTGTCATTTAGGGCTGTCATTTTTTAAATTTATTTTCTGTTTGAATGATCTATCCATAACTGTTAATGATGTATTTAGGTCCCCTACTATAATTGTGTTTTGGTCAATTACTCCCTTTAGTTCTGTTAGAAGTTGCTTGGTATATTTTGGTGCTCCCTGATTGGGGGCATACATATTGATGACTATTATATCTTCTTCTTGTACAGTCCCCTTTATTATTATGAAATGTCCATCTTTGTCTCTTGTTACCTTTTTTATCCTGAAGTCTATTTCATCTGATATCAGCATGACTACACCTGCTTTTCTCTGGATACCATTTGCTTGGAGTGTCAATTTCCACCCTTTCACTTTGAGTCTATGCTTGTCCTTGTAGCTGAGATGTGTCTCTTGGAGACAGTATATGGTTGGGTTTAGTTTTTTGATCCAATCTGCAATTATGTGCCTTTTTATTAGTGAGTTCAGTCCATTTACATTTAGGGTGATTAATGATATGTGAGGATTTCCTGTCATTCTATCTTAGTTTTCTGGTAAGGCTGTGTCTCCATTGTTTCTTTGCCTTTTTGTTGCTATTATTTCTGTGTGGTGATATTCTATGATGTTTCCCTCTCTTTCTTCTTTTATTACAGTATATATTTCATTTCTGGATTTTTTTTTTTTTTTGAGTGGTTACCATTAAGTTTATTTAAAAGAAAGTTTCATGTTTAGAGTATTTTATTTTTTTTTAGCATGCATGCTTTCTCCATTTCTATATTCTAGTGCAGGCCTTTACTCTCCCTTCTTTTATGTTTTGGTTGTCACAAATTATCCCTATTTATGCTGGTCGAATAGCCTCCTTCAATATTTCTTGTAGTGCAGGTAGTGTATTAGAAAATTCTCTCAGCTTCTGTATGTCTGAAAGGTCTTTATTCCTCCTTCATATCTAAAGGATACCTTTGCTGGATATATTATTCTTGGCTCATAATTTCTGTCTTTCAATAATTTGAATATTTGATTTCACTAGTTACTGGCTTGTAGACTTTCTGCTGAAAAATCTGATGATAATCTAATGGGCTTTCCTTTGTAGGTTACCATCTTCTTTTCCCTAGCTGCCTTTAGGATTCTTTCTTTGTCATTAATTTTTGACAGCTTCCATGCGATGTGCCTTGGAGAAGGCCTGTTGGGATTGAGGTAATTAGGTGTTCTATTTGTTTCTTGGATTCGAGGATCCAGTTCTTTCCACAGCTTTGGGAAGTTCTCATCAACTATTTGTTTGTATATAATCTCTGTTCCCTTCTCTCTTTCTTCTCTTTCTAGTATGCCCATTATCCTTATATTGCTCTTTCTGATCGAGTCAGCAAGTTCTTCTAGAGTTCTTTCATTTCTTTTAAGCCTCAAGTCTCTTTCTTCTTCCACCCGTGTCATTTCCAAATATTTATCTTCAATGTCACTGATTCTTTCCCTTATCTGGTCAACTCTACTACCTAAGCTAGCTATTTCATTCTTCATTTCTTTTACTGAGTTCTTAATCTCCAGAAATTCTATTTGGTTCTTTTTTAAAATTTCAATCTCTTTGGTAAAATGTTCATTTTGTTCTTTGATTGTGTTTCTGAGTTCATTAAATTGCCTGTCTGTGTTTTCTTGCATCTCATTGAGTTTTTTAAGAACTGCAATCTTGAATTCTCTGTCATTTAAATCACGTGTTTCCATATCTTTAAGTTCATTTTCTGAAGACGTTTCATTTTCTTTCTGAGCTGTCTTGTTGCCTTGGTTATTCATGGCAATTAATAATTTATTATTTTTCTTCCTAGGCATCTACAGGAGTGGGTTCTGCAACAGAAAGTGGTCTTTCTTTTGTTTTCCAGTAGGTGTGGGTAGAATGTTTTATTTGCTCTCCTACTGCAGGCTTTTATTCTCTCTCACACTGTAGTGCTATATTTTCTCTGCATTATTCCGGCTTCTCACACAATGGGGGGAATTCCCTGGAAGATAGGCTTCTCCTCTGTGAATAGTTCACCTGGGTCATATGGTGCCACCTCCGAGGGGGAATGTGGAGAGCTTCTGAAGTTCCAAAGTTCTTCCTGCACCAGATTAAGAGACTGTGTGTTTCAGCAGTTCTGTTTACTCCTGCAGGGATCCGCCCAGATAGGTGGGGACAGGGGTGGGGTGGGTGGTGAGAGGTGTCCCAGAGGAATGGCAGCGACCACCACCACCACCACAGCCAGTCCTGCTTCCACAGCTCCCTCCCCTTTTCTGGAACAAGTTAGGCTGTGAATCTGTATCTGAGGACCACAGTTCTCAGAACTGCAAATATTCTGTTCTTTTGATCTGACACTGCTACTGTTCCTCTTCTAGCGCTGGGCAGGTGGGGGCGGGGCAAACTCTGGGAGGGTAAGGAGGAAGCCACTGGGCTCAGTGCCTAAGGCTTCAGTTCTCTGCTGGGCAGTGAGAGCTTAAACCACCGTTTTCAGCCTTCTTCCCTTAGTCTTTGCTCTGAGGTCTCTGCTGTGAGCGTTGGGTTCAGCCATGTTATATGCCTTCCCCACAGCCCTGTGGGCCATAAACGGAGCTCTAGCACCCTGAGTTATTCCCTCTCCCACAGCTGTGATAGTTCCAGAATGCAGCGAGCTCGGAGCACCAAGCTAGGTCTGTGTCCTGCACACATGTGGCCCGTCTCCACACTTCTCCCTTCCCTCCTCCTCCTCCTCCGCTCATGTGATTTGCTCACATTTAGATGATTTCAGTAGTGCGCCTCTTAGTGTTGCTTGTCTGCTGTGCAGAGAGTCCTTTGTGGAGTTATAGTTGTTCAATTTGTTGTAAATTCCAGGGGAGATTTCAAGAGGCTCACCTCACGCCACCATTTTTATGACATCATCTCCAGCCACACATTTTAACAGTAGCTTTTGAAGGACGTTTATAAAGTTAATTCAAACAAATGTGTTTAACTGTGTTCTATAGGCTGTTCTCTTGTTTTCACATTTTCTCAGAGATTTAAAAGGCAATGTTACATTTTTGAGTTATTTTAGAACTGTACATAAAAAGAAAAGGAAGAGAGAGCCTTCAGTCATGGGCCAGAAGCTATTAGCACAGCTTAAATCAATCACTCCCTTTCTTGTTCCATAAGAACTATTAATCAAGAGAAAATCAGAAAGGGTCAAGGAAAGCTATCTTTTCCTCCATGACTTAAGAATACATTTTTTCTTCTAAGAAGGAGGATATGTATAGATTTCTTAATCATCATTTCGTTCACTTATTTCAAAATCTTCCAGTCATTCATCTTTCTGATTTAGTTGAAAGACACATAGTAGTGAAAGCCACCCAATTCTATTATTATTATTCACACCTAACCTTGCTTAGGTGAGATTATATGTCTCCTGAATTGGCTAAGATAGGGTGATTTCATTTTTTTCTTTTAATTTCCATAGTACCTAACACATCAAGGCCATGAATAAATCTTATTGATGAATGACTAAATGAATTGATGGATATACTTAAACATTCTTCAATTATTAAGAGATTTCTGGCATAAAAGTCTGGAAAATCTATTCTTTTGAGTAGCTTTAAAGTACATTTAAAACTGATTTTCCGATAAGCAGATAGTACAAAATATTCAGGTGAATTCAAAAGCTTGTTATAAGTAATAAATATTGTAGGCCACGTATACCTTAGTGAAACACTCAAGGTACCCAGGAAATGAATTACCTTTTTATAAAAGTACTTTCCAAGGTCTTTTGAACAAGTAAACCATAATGTAGAAACCATAAAGGACACATAATTTGTTGACCAATTCTATCAAGCAAACTACATTCATATCAGTCCAAGTAGCAATGATTGGGTCACCCAATAGCTCATCAGGAATATTAACTGAACTGTTTATGAAGACTCTTCGTATTAAGGTTTATTGGGGACTTCTTTTTGAAGTGGCATCATAGCAACCAGAGAATCCCACAACCTCTCCATTGGATGTTTCCTGGATATATTATGTTACTTAATTTGTATCTACTCCTCTGTTTAGTTTCTTCTTTAATATGACTGTACTTAGTCTTAAATTGTACTAGGTTCATAAACTTTGGGTGTCTCATCCATAAACATGGATGAAATTATCTTTGTAAACAAATGGAAAGAATATTTATGAACCTGCTGTTTAGCCTTCAAAAAATAAAATACCCTTTCCAGGCAAACTAGTATAAAGACTGAAAATTCTTGTTATGGAGACTAATATCAGGCCTGAGAGAAATGCAAAGGAATCACGGGAAAGGGAATATAAAATTAGGAGTTCAGAATTCAGATTTAGTAAATCAAGGAATCCAAAGCCTTATGTTAATTTACCATCAATTCACTCATTATCACACAAATTGTCACGGACAGATGAGAATGAAAACTTCTCCATTTTTGCTGTTATGTTAAGCTGTTTTATAGTAATATAAGTAGTTTTGAAAGTTTGGCAAAGAAATCCTAGGGTTTTCATATCCTTTAGAATATTCCTTAAAATAAAATTCCCTTCATTTTAGTCTCTCAGAGGCAATGCAAATGCAGATGAGGATACTGATGCCTCATTGGACTGATAAGAATCTCGAAAATAATTTTTTTGCTAGACTACATCTGCAATTTGCCTATGGCCTGATTTCTTTAAAGGTTTCTACCTGTTGACTCCAGCCAAAAAGAATTTCAAGGCTAACACAAAGTCAAAAGGCACATTCAGTTTTTTTCTGCACTCCTGAGGAAGCATTTCCGGGCACAATGTGTTTTCTTGATTTATTTTAGTTACAAGTTCCACCTAGAAAAATTTATGGAATGGAAAATTTGGAGATTTGGGGTTTTGAATTTTTGAAAACTCATTATGTGGTCCTCAGGCTGTAATCCTTATTAGAATCCCAGCCCCCATGTTCTCCTCCCTCCCTGCTGGACCCCAATAAATTTACTGCTTCCTTCTCAGTTTCCTGGAGAACAACCTGTGGAAGTCAGAAACTTAACTGAAAGATCCTTCTGAGCAGGGAACATCTTTTATTTCTTTTTTATTTTTGTTTCCTTTATAGTCTCCGAGGCACAGAAGACTCTTAAGACTCTTGTTGATTTCTGACTGTTTTACTGACTAAATGGCCATGTAAATTCAAGAATAAACAAATAAATAATCATAGTTATTATTACAGGTACTTTCCTACTTTGCCTCTCCTCTTATTCTTTTAAGTTATTTTAATAACAGTATTGTAATTATCTTATTCTTCACTATATTTCAAATTTAAAAAATTGTTAACAGTATTTTGCTTATAGCCCACTTGTTATTTTAAATGCCTCAAATTTAAGAGTGAACAAATATACAAAAGTAGCTTGACTTTATAAACATTGAAACCAACATTGTTTTCTTTTTCTTGTTTTCTTGCCTTTTCTTTGTATTTTGGAAACATTAGGCCCAAAGAAATCACAGTTTGTTCAGGTCAAGGAGGTGTTTCTCAGAGGGAACATAGTCTGCTTTCTTGTGGTACTTGATCTTTTCCTATAAGGTTTTCAAGAAGTAACATCCAGAATCTGCTATCCTTAAGGACTATTGGGCAATGCTTTGCTTTGCCTGCTGTTTCATACTAGTTCTATGACCCTAGGAATAATATAAAAAATTTAAAGAAGTGAAAACATGCCCGATGGAAGTGCACATAAAAAGAAAGTGAAAAGGAAGCAATAAACAAAATGGAACTCCAATTTTAAAGAGATTGAGCAAAATGCAAGTAAAGAGTATTGTAAAGTAAGATATTCATAAATTATTGACATAAAAATCTAAGAAAAACATAAAAGTTTATGAAGATTTGGGAAAACAGGAGCTTGGAATTTGATGGCTAGGTTACACATAGAGATTATATAACACATTTTTATGTCATGGATTAGAGAGCTGGGTATTTTTCTCAAAGTAATTCATCCAGGTCAGGGGCAAGACAAAATTAAAATCCCATGTTTCCTACTTTAACCCTAGTTCTAGGATGACTTTAAAAAGATGGTTCAAGTTATTAATATAAGTTCTCAGAGAACAAAGATTTTTGCCTTCTTCACTGTGGTGTCCCTAGGGTTTAAAACAATGCTTGACCATATTAGGCTCTCAACCTGTATTTGTGGGATACATGAATGTGTACTGAATACATTGATTAATTACGACTTAGTTTTTGATGTGTTTGTGACAAAGATTCTGGTAAATAATAAGGTTCAAGATGTAAAAGTCCTAAAATATTTGATACTATTTTCTTTTGTTATTTATGAATTTTCGGTAATTACGCTGAATTATATGTAACTACTAATATTTGAACATTTTTGACCTATAAAAATAGTAATTTCTTGTTTCAATTGAAACACCACTGACAAATTCAATAATGTATTATTCTAAGAACATGAAAAATGATAATTATGTTGGGAAAATAATATATGTTATGCTAATGATCTCTGATGATGACCAAAAGCTTATTTTATCTGATTAGCCTAGATAATTTAGCATACGAATCATCCTGGAAGCTTGTTAAAATGTAAATTTCTGAGTCCCTATTAATTGAGACTCTGGTTAGAAAATAAAGTCTAAATTCCTTAACCTGGCATTCAAGGCCCTTTGAGTCAACTCTTAGCTTCAGTGTGACAGCTATCACCATCTCTTCACCAGCCCCATTCTACCTCTATCACTCTCAATCACACTTTATGCATGCTTAAGTTTCACTGTCTTTGCTATCTCTATCGGAAATGGTGTACCAAGTTTGTCAATTTAATAAATTTTCTAAGCGTTTTCTTCACAGATTTATTTAATTATTTATTATCAGTCTCCCCTAGTAGCTAGTAAAATACCCAGTGGCAGGACTATTCACTGGTATTTACCAAGACTCTAGTAAATATAAAGTCTTCATCCAGTTGGTGGCAAGGTAGGATTGAGTTTGTGATCGAAGGCTAGGCATTTTCTCCATAGGTAAAGACTGACTGAGATTCTAAGTTTCAGTTCTCTCTCTCTCTCAGATGCCAGCTCTCTCTCTCATTCTTGCTCTCAAAATGGCATTTCATAAATAAGTATTTTTTTCATTGCTTTCTCAACTTTTGTTTGTTGCTATCTAACCCCTTGCATAGTTTGAGAGCTCATCTTTATCTTAATCGGTACTTGTGTCTTTTGTTTGTTTAATATAACCAGTTTATTGTTATATTATGAGTGTGTTTCTCTTTCATAGAGAATTCCTATTAGTTGGCTATAATTCTCTTGGTATTTGTGCTAAATGTAAAAAGGAATTTACTCTTGGAAGCATCTCAGAACCTTTGACCTATGATTTATAACATTTACTTAATGACACAAAAGAAAACAAACAAAAGAACATTTTCTAACAGCCCAGAGACTTTCCCCATTAATATCTAATTTTAGATTGTTTCAGTTCCTGCTATTGGTTGTCTTAGGAGCTGCCAGATCACACAATGCTTTCAAATTTACATGGGTAGGCAATGAGAACATATGGGACCAAAGTTCTGTTTTTCATATTCTCCATTTTAACCTTTCCCTTTAAAATGCAATCAGCATGAGAGGAAATAAACACTTTTTTTGGTCTCCATTGTACAATGGGAGTGATATCCTCCTCCATTTCCCCAGTGATAATCAGGTTCCAGATGGCTGCCCTGAACTACAAATTTTAAATCAGGATGATTCCTAAGAGAAACTTGGTGAATACTTTTACCAAGTAGAGGCCAACTATTCCTAAGATGGAGCTAAGGGGCAATATACTAGTCCCAAACAATTCACAGGGCATATAACTCAAATTTGTAATAAGGTAGATTGTGTCAAAGAACTACTTGACATTTCACCTGTGATATAACCCAGAAGCGAAAAGTAATTATGAGAAGAAGAGTTAGGATTTATGGTGCACTATGTGGCTGTCAAAAACCTGGGACTATTGCTAAAGAACATCTTCTGAACAATTATTAAGCTATAAAATTTAAAAGGGAAATAGACAGAATTATTAAAAACCTGACCACCTTTTCTGAACCGTATGTTCTGCTTCCTGAGGGGGGAAAAACAACAACAAAGTATTTGTTAAAATCCATAGATATAAGAATTTTCCCCATTTTTGTTTTTTGTAAAAGGAAAACCCAAAATCATTAAATATCGTTTGCTCCTTCCTGGTTATGTGTGAAGTGGAATTGCCCAGATAAATATTTACTCCCTAAGGTGTTCATACTTAGTGATTCAAAATTTTATTGACATCAGAATTAAAACCATAATTCTCATTCTCAAACCTTAGAAGGAAAAAGCATTCTAAATGTAAGAGAAGGAATTTTTGTTTTTTAATGATTATACTATTTTGATGAATAATGGAGTCTTTTTTTAGAGGAAAATGACAAATGTATATCAACTTTTAGTTCAATAAGAGTCCTCAGGTAAATATAATTATGGTTTTCCTTAGTTATTTGTTGAGATATTTTCTTTCTATTCAGATGCATTTGTCACTGGCTATATTCCCTAGTTTCAGCAATTAGATTATTTCATCTTTTAAGAAACTCCTTTTTCCCCCACAATATAAAATACATGGACACTATTTTAAGTAGAACGTTTACGGAGCTCCACCTGTGTATGAGAGACTGAGGCAAGAACTTTGCACATGCTACCTCTAACTTACTAGAGTTTCCTCACCTATAACAGGGGGCAATAATGCTATCTACCTCTTTGTGTTGTGCAGAATAAAGAGCGGATGAGTGTAAAAGCACTTCCCACAGTGACGGCCTTGTAGTAATCTGTATATGCATTAAGCATTACTTGATATAACACTTATTCAATTTATATTATATTAATAGGGTTGTCCCATGAGAATATAATTTAAATGTTGAGAAAATTGATACTTAGGGGTGTAAGTGACTTGCTCATTTTCACAAAGTTAGGAAGCCAGAACCTAGAATTCCAAAGCCCAAGTTTGTAAGCTGCTTCTCTTGTTGCTCCAATAATCCCCACACCGTACACTACCTCCCTGTATATACGCCCTAAATGTGAAAGAAGACGGTGCCTCCGCACATGTGCTCAATTAAGGGAGGCCTATCCTGCTTATAGAAGCACCCACCTCAATTTTGCTCTATTAATACGATCTTTCATTGCATTTTGTATTTACTGGGTGCTACTCGTCTTTTCAAATCCTGTATCTGTTTTAAATTTGTTGCTTTCTGGCTTTCTGTTTTAAATTTGTTGCTTTCTGCCCATTCTCCCTCCTATTCCATTTTTCATCTCCAAGCTAAGAGAAGGGAGGTTTAGTCTAAACTAAAGCCATCCAATACTCTCATAGTGAAACCAGAATGTTTTTCTCCCACAACTGCTCAGTGATCAGTAAGCATGCAGTGCTTGCTTCGGTTAATCCAAGAAGCCTTTTTAAATTTAGTTTGCAATTTTTAAAGGTGGTTAGGAATACTTCAAATGACTCTTACCAGAATAAGATAGGCTCCCCTAAGCAACTGTGTTAATTTGCGTTGAAGAAATAAAACACCAATGCATTTTTTGTGTGTGGAAATATGGTGCGTGAGATCAAACAACATACGATTGCTGTGAGCAGGGAATGCTTACCTCTTCACAAAATGGCATAAATTCTTTATGCATCACATAATCTTTGTAGGAGGTGGAAAAAACTCAATGTTTTAGGCAAGAATCTATAAATCAGGAAGAAATTTTGGGGGAAAACTACTCTGAGTATTAGTTTCCTTCTTTGATAGTTTAGCTATACCTGCTCATCTAGGTTAAGAGACCCTCTCTCTGTCTCTGTAAACGTTTAATTACTGGGATAAAAATCTAGAGGAAACATCACCCTGCTACTTCCTGCCTTTCAATTAGGAATATAGGCAGAACTTCTGTTACTCTTCCTGTTCTCTGAGTATTAGCCTTCATCCTAGTGACCCAGAGATAACCTTTCCGATAATAAGATTTTTAGCAAGAATAAATCAGGAATAATTTCTCTTGTAGAGACCAAACTGCTTTGGAAATCAAGGCTTATACTGATATTTCTCAAGATACTATTCTAAAATGTTTACTTTGAATAGTTTCATGCTTTAAATGTGCTAAATAACCTATCAGGACATAGAACTTATATATATAATTTATAAGACTACAGAAGTTAATACTGCTCTATAATATAGTAAAGTTTCAGTTTTTCTTGCTTTTACCAACTCTGGGCCACCACTCTTGAAGTGACTGATCACGTAGCTGTAAGAGCATGTCTAACTTGGGAATAATTAAGAGTCAAAATTGTTAAGAATGACTAACAGCTTAGTGTGAAGTAAGACATTTATAGAACTTAAAAATACTTTTCATGCATATTGTTAAAATATGTGGAAGGTTCTAACTCAACTTCGAGATACTCATTTCTCAGTGACTACTTATTTATGAGACCAAATATATTCTTATATAGTTAGTAATTTGTTCCTTTTTCTATGCATCTATATCTCTTCATCTAGCCAACTTCCACATTTATAATAAGCATTTTTTATTTTGCCCAATTTACCAAATCTTGTGACCTTTAATTCTCTTCTCATGGCTCAGAGTCCTGTGACATGCACATGTTTGAAATTCCGTGTCATGTGTTGTTTTTGAGTTTGGGGATAAGTGATTGTTGATTTCCCTTGGTTGAAAACTCAGATTCAAATCTTAGTAGATACTTTTTGGATGTAAATAATGATCTGGAAGGGAATGATGCTAATCACCAAATATCTTCATTCATCTAGAAAATTGTCAATAATTTATGGAAAAATTTCATTTCATTTTCCAAATTTTTCACTAGTTTCTAATGTTGAAGAATGTTTCCTTATAGTGTTTATTTTTGCTTTTGTGTATTAATGTTCTATTTTTCAACACTAATTCTTTATAAAACAAGTTCCACTCAGAAAACATGTGCTGGATAGGTATCTCTCTTTTTAGTTCAATTAAATATGCAAGATATGAGATCCCACGGATTGAATGTGTCCTCCCAATATTTATATGTTGAAGCCTTAATCTCCAGTGCAATAGTATTTAGAGATTGGATCTTGGGAAGGTAATTAGGTTTAGGTGAAGTCATGTGGGCTGAATTCCCAAGATGGAATTAGTTCCCTTATTAGAAGATGAATAGACCAGAGGTCTCTCTGTCTCTGAAAGAAGGGAGCTGTGCATAAACCAAGAAGGGCCTCACCAAGAACTAAACATACTGGCACCCTGATCTCAGACTTCCCGTCTCCAGAACTGTGAGAAATAAATGTTGTTTCAGTTACCCAGTTTACAGTAATGTGTATTAGCAACCTGAATTAAGAAATTCAGGTTTAGTGTCTGAGTGTTTTGCTTTTTTTTTTTTTTTTGAATTCTTTTTATTGTATGCATAGACGAGTGAGACATGCACTAAGCTCACATAGAGCTTATGATCTAGTAAGCAGAAACTAGTATATGTACACCAATTGACTATAATACAAGCTTAAAATTAAGGGTAATATGTATGAGAGTCACATCCTATCCACAATGTAAAAGAAGGAGAAGGAGAAGGAAAAGGAGGGGGAGGAGAGGGAACAGGTTGAGGAGTGGGAGGCGAAGGAGAAGGAGGAAAAGAACAGGAAGAAAGAATTAATATTTCTAGCTTGGGAGTTATTTCACCTTTGAGAAACAAGTTGGATTTCTTTTTTAAATACCTTAAATAGTTATTATCAAAATTTCAAAAATGCAAAAATCAGAAAAAAACAGTACAGTTAAATACATATAAAATCTTTATGCTCAACTATTATTAACATTTTGCCATATTTACTTCAAAAAATTAAATTTTGATGATGGAAATGTTGGAGTGGACATTCCAGTTAAAATAAACTTTATAAGGAAAGGCATTAAATAAGGCCATGCAGGGATTTCTTGGAAACAAAACATTTAGAAGGATAAAGGACAAAGGGAAACCAAAGTTATATAACTGATACCTGGACATATAAACACCAAGCTCAAGAACACATGTAGTAAAGGGATTATGGAAATAGAAAGGATCTAACTTCTTTTGTGTGGAGCACTGTGCTGTGTACTCTCATCTATGTTATTTCATATAAGAAGTTCTGTATTACATCATCTATAAATCACATTGTGTGTTCACCACCCAGAGTCAGTTCTTCTTCTATCACCATATATTTGTGTAACTTTATTAACAATTGTCACCCCAATAAATTTTAATTAAAAAAAAAAGAAGTTCTGAATTTTTCTACAGATAACATAGATCTTTTTCTTCAGAGTTGCTATTTGGGAAAAAATTCTAGCATGTTGGGTTGAATGGATTTCAGTGAAGAAAGAATGAAAGCTGGGAGGTCAGTGCAGGGGGCTAGCTATGAAAGCTACTTGAGTGCTAATGAGATAATGCTGAGCACAGGGCACAGAGAAAGAAGAAGTTGTGAGTATTTTGTAGGTGAACTTTCAAGGATGTGGCAGCTGACTTGGTATGGATCATGAGGGGAAAGAAGAAGCAAAATGAAGAAGAGAATAATAAGAAGCTTACATTTACTGAATACTTAACCCATGTCAAGCATGACACTGAATATTTACTTAAATTATTTCATGTAATGTTGTAAACCTCAAAGTCAAATGTCATGGTCTTTCCTATTTTAAAAAAGAGGAAATTGAGCCAGAAGGGAGTTAGAATACTTTTTGTAATAAAAAGAACTTGCAAGTAGAAAACTATGTTGCAAATCCAAACTTGTATGATTCTATAATCTCTCTCTCTCTCTTTTTTTTTTTACATTGCCTCCCTAAAATGTGCTTAAAAGTAGAAGATTTTGAGTCTGAGTGAAGGAAAAAAGGATAATGCTATTGATAATGACAAGAGGAAACCAAGCCATGGATAATGATAATGAATTTGGTTTGGATAGTGTAGCAGAAACTCTGGTTTTCCTTCAATACTCATTCTCCTCTTCTTCCATAATAAATTACCTTCTGATTTTTAACTGGCATCAAGCTCTCTAGGATAAAGAATATTTTTTCCAGCTTCTCCTACAAACAGGTTATGACATGTGACAAAATTCTGGCCAGCAGAAAGTAGGGGAAATGCTAAGTTCAGTGTCCAGGGAATGTCATTAAGAAACAAAGTTATGTTCTTCCACACCTTCCCCCTGATAGATGGAAGGCGGAGATCATGGCTGAAGCTTCAGCAAGAATTCAGAAAGATTTATCTTTAGGACCATGAGACCAGAAACCACAACAAGAGAATAAGAGAAAAGTAGCCTGAATCCTTGACACTGTGAAGTGAAAGAGAGAATAAACTGCTTTCAATTATGATTACACTAGAATTTCTGCCATGGAAGCATAATCTCATTTTACCAGATACTAATATGCTGATTTTGATTTTCCTTATATTGCTTCCTCAAAACTTCTAATTTTTTCCTATTGTGTAAAAGTAAAATAAATACCTTCAATGTATAAATGTGTGGACTTTTATTTACATGGTATTCTTATTCATCACTTTAGATATATTGAATTATTATTTTTAGTCATATGGTTATTGTTAATATTTTCTTTTATGAAAGTATTTTACGAAGCTGGAAAGAACTTAGAAGTCAGATATAATTTAGGGTTGAATTTCACCTATGCCGTGTATTAGCTGTATATCAATGGAAAAGAATGAGTTATTAAAGAATGGCACCACAATGCCAGGAATGGTGGATTGGATCTATTTTTGATGTTTTGGGAGATGCTATACACTGTTTTTAATTATTTTGATTTACCAGAGTGTGTTCCATTGAATGTGGCACCAAACGCTTGGTGAATCAGGTAGATCTTGGCATTTTATTTAGGTTACATGGTTGTTACGACATGGAAAGGTATTCAACTTTTATTTTCTAATAAGGATTGATTCTAACGATAGGTAAAGAGATTTGAAACCGGTGGATTCTTTTGCTCAGACATGCATCTGAAAGAGTGTAAAGCAGTCATTCAGAGTGATATACATTGTTGGTGTATTCGATGAAGGAACTCTGGGTCTAAAATAACGACTGAATTTTTGTTGACTAGCCTCAACCTGCTACGTCTATGTTTTGTTTGTATTTCTAATATCCTTTGGGAGAGAAAAAAGTAGAAGTACTTATAAATTATGAAAATATGATGATGTTACAGGTATAGGTATCATTCTTCCTTGGTCAGAAGTAAGCTTCTTTGGGTGGAAACTAAATCTTGTTTATTCTTAGTTTTAGGATGGAACTTAGAATGTAGAATACACTCAGCAAATATTTATTAAATGAATAAAAATGCAAATATTAAATTTAAATGACCATCCCACATTATGCTAAAAGAAGAATATCTCCTTTCCAATTATACTTGTATATGCTGCTTCCAAAATTCAAACAGACTAACCAAATTGTGTATCTCTTTCTTAAAGGTAGCAAGTAGAAGATATAATAACCTGTCCTTTACCTTAAACAGAATATCCAAGAAATCAACATACCACTGGATTCCTAAGACCCTCTCTGATGAGCTGGCTCATGAATCTTTGTAGGTTCACCTTCCACCCTCTAGCTCAAATGTGTCTAACTAGGCAATCCAGAGTTCTTGTGCTTTATACTTACCAGTTCCAATTTGTGTGATGTCATATTCTTTCTGTATATAGGACCAGAGTGACATTCTGCAGAATGTGAAAATGAATAAGAATCCTGTGTAATGTTTTATGAGCGAAACAGAGAGCAAGCAATTTAGCATAGCTAGGACCATGCCTGTAAATATTGGCTGCTCTTCCTATGTAAAGGCAGCCTGATTTTTAAAATTCTGTTTATTGATGGGGATTGAAAAAATATATATATTTGCCAGATCAATAGATACATACTAAGTGCCAGATGTTGTGTTGATGTGTTCAATAAAATTAATACATACACATTTCAGTTGCAATCACAGCTACTTGGTTGAGTCTATGGCATTCCATTGCCATCCATATAATTTTTGCAAGAGCCATTCCGAAGAATTAAATGGGACTATCATGGGAGCCACCTCACCTATATCCTTAAATCGTTGAGGATGTCACTAATTCCTACAATTCTGCTCAGGATACGTTGTTTCTCAAATTTCAGGGGTGAGAAATTTCAAGGACTTTCAATCGAGTCTTTTTATATTACCATAATGGCTTTACCTCCACAGGTCGATTAACCATTATAAGGGCTTTAACAGTTGTAAAATGTACCTACCCAAATTGGGCACTTGGGAATCAAGGCAATAACCACAGAGGGGTCTTTAGTTTTTTGTTTTTGTTTTTCTTTTTCTAGATTATTTTATTACATGGTCTACTTTAGCCCACAGTCTAACTGGGGAGACATGCCTGTATTCACGCCCCTGATATCAATGTCAGATTATATCTTGAGGCACTGAGAAGGTCTGGACATTCTCCTTTGTCTTTTGTACAGTTATTGTAGTAAATGTCTCAATGTCCTCTTGGGGAAAGATCTGTGAGGTATTTTATTCTGTATGTTTGCTGATATGCTGCACGGTTCTCCCTTCAATGCACTCACCTCTGAGAAACACATCACTAAATCCAGCCCCACACCCAAAGGGAAGGAAATCAATATCTACCTCTTGAAGGGAGAATTATCCAATAATTTTTGGAAAGATTTTAATACTGCTATAAATTGTGATAGTAGAAAGAACACGTTAACCGAAGAATTTTGTTTTATTTCAGGAAATATCCCAAAGCCACATTTTAATGCATATTCTGTTTGTCCTGTTTGGTGCTTTATTTTTCTTAGACTTGATGGGAAAAACAAAAACAAAGAGAATTCCTGGCCCCAGATATCCTTAACTTTTTTTGGCTGGATATTGCATTTTTTCTGTGTTAAGATAGATTATTTCCAGGTCAATCACCAGATTATTTCAAATGGACAGTAATCTATCCTAAACATAGATTCTCTATTAACTCCATCAGTGTTTTTAAATTCTGCCTCTGAACATTTTTTTAAAATTGTTGTTGCTTTTGTTTTGTTTTTGACAATATTTCTGCTGTACATATTGCCAAGTAAACAGAATTTCCAAGTAGTAGGTCCAGCCATCTGAATTTTTTACAAATTCCATAGGTGATTTTTGCTCTATTGTGTTGAAAGTAGCTAGATTCAATTAACTTTCTCTTTATCTTAAACTGTCACTGTCAAAGTTATGTTTTAATTATAATATCATGGCTCATAATGCTTATGAGATGATGGCCTATGGCCCAAGAAAATAATATACATTTTAATTAATTACTCATTATTACTTAATTATAGTTTCTCTTTCTGTGGCCTTCACAGAGTAAGATCATCGATTCCTGATGTTGGCTATCTTATATAATGGACTTCTTCTTGAATTTCATTCTTAGAATCTAAATTTATATGGGAAAAGAGATAAATCTTACTCAGAGTTTGGATTGTATTAACACTGACTTTTTAAGTTATGCCTCTGTAGGCCTAGGCTTCCCCTTCTGTGTATACTTTTAAATTATAGTGGGTGGTCATAGAACTATTTGAAGTTTGAAAATTAAGTCTCTGGATATTTGAAGGATTAAAAGTTATTTTTGTTTGTTTGATTTTTGTTTTTTTATCTTTATGATCCTAGTGTGGAGACTGAAAAACAGAGAACTCTTTCTGTGTTCTGTGTCATGCCAATCTGCATACACTCACATTACAGACATACCTCATTTTTATTACATTTTCCTGCTCTTCACAAATGTTGCATATTTTACAAATGGAAGGCAAGGCTCTCCACCAGCAAAAAGATTGTGACTCACTCTATTGCAATACTTGTTTTATTGCGGTGGTCTGGACCCAAACTTGCAATATCTCTGAACATTGAATATCATTCAGTGTTTTCAGCTCCTTTGGTTTTATTTCTCTTTTTAGAATTTTGTTTGTTTAATTTTAAGTAGTATTTGCAAATGTTTAAAAGATAAGACATTATAGAACCTCTAAAAAATGGTACAATCTATGTCCTGTTTCTGCCTACCCCCAGTGCCATTTGTCAGAAATGAATACTGTTTCTAGTTTTATTTCTTGTTGTAGTTATATCCACAATTGTATGTACAGTTTGCACATGTGGTGGTGAAAGCATGGAGTCTGGAGCTAGGTCATTTGGTTCACATCCTGGCTTTCCCACATGTTAGCTGGATGACCTTGGGCTTAACCTTCTGTGTCACCATTTTCTTATCTATAAAATAGAGATAATAGTATCAACTGTATAAGTGGTAACACATTAAAATATTTTAGAACAGTGTTTGGCATGTAGAATATTAGCTTTTCATAATTCCTTCAAATTTCTAAATATGAGAGTTATATCATTATTTTTTAAATCATCCATGTGAAGTATTTTCTGTTGATGAGAGGAAGACGTAACTCACATAAACCCGGTTGTCTGGCTGTTCCACTGCAGCCATTTCTAGATGTATTTTAGGCCATGACTGCCTTGTTTCTGTGAGAAATTTCTTATCTCTTTACCCCTTTCCCTAAATGTGTTGGAAATTCCTGTACCCTACAGGTTCTCCTTCCATTCATTTTATTTGTTTTATACGCTTATTACGTTTTTACTCTTATTTGAGTGGAGTTTTGGAGGTAAAGAGGTAAATAATATGAGCTTAATTTGTCATATACAAAAATTAGCTTCTTGAGTTTAAAAACCAAATATATTTTCTTAAGAAATCAAGAGTGACATACAGGAAGGCTAAATGATATGTAATTTTATGTAAATAGGGAAAATAGAGAAACTTTTGCAAAATTACTTTGAGTTACTTCATATTTTTGAAACTTAATTGCCTATTCATAAAATGAAACAGTTGAACAAGATGGCTTCTAAGTTCCTTCCAACTTGAGCATTTCATAATGATATTAGTTTTATTTCCCTTACAAATCTCTACCTTCCTTTTTACTGAACTACGTACGTTGGCCTAATCAGTTTCAATGAATCAAAAGCTACACATACTGCCATTCCCTTTGTATCCTCACTGTGTTCATGGCTGCATAAGAAATTTGAAAGATAACATAGAAATAGCCTGCCACCCTTCATTAATAAGCAAATTCTTTCAAAGTTAGTAATTTTAAAAAGAATGACTTTATAAGCTTTTATCTTAATTGTTGTCAAAGACTTAACTCAAAAATGGCCATTCAAGTTCATTTAGTTGGGGAACATTTAGTTATGTATTAGGGAAATATATGTATTGGAGGCTCATGCATATTTTGACCTTATAAAGGTGGCAGAATATTACTCTATTCAGGAAAGCTTACTTGTTCTCTAAGGCTAAGTTAAATAGACATTCAAAGGCAAGCTTCCAGATTAGTCATGATTTTTCCAGTTCCTCCACATCTGATAGCCAATCAATTCATCAACTACTATGCTTTATTTCATATAGATATGTGAAATATATCTATATGCTATATAGATATGAAATATTTATATAGAGAGATATATTTCACATATCTATATATGTATATATATTTCAGCCTTTTGTTAACTTCACCAATACCATCCTCTGTTGGGTCACTCCCACACCTTTCTAGCATCCTACACCAGTCTCCTAACTGGTCTCCTTGCTTCCACTCTTTCCTCTACATTCCCCTGTTTTGAAATGGCTTCCCAAGACACATAGACTAAAATCAGGACTCGTACCATGACCTATAAACCTTTCTTAATCTAATCTGGCCTCCTCCGACCTCATGTTCTATTAATCTCTCTAGCTCTCTTTTACTCCATTCCCACAATACTGGCTTGGGAGTTTCTTGAATATGTCACATCCTTTCCATCTTCTGGGCCTTTGCACTTGAGGTATCCTTTGCCTAGAATGGTCTTCCAAATTTTTTTATGGCTAAAATACTTCACATTCAGTTCTTTGCTCCAATGTGTCACCTCAGAGAGGTCTTCCAAAGGAGCCATGCTGTTCTTTGCTTCCAGGTACTCTGTTCCCATTACCTTAATTTATGTTTTGTATAACACTTATCATTTTTTGGTGTCACATGAATTGTTCATAAATATATATTTGTTATTTATTTTTTTTTACTTCTCTCTGTCTTTCTTTCTCTCCATCTCTCTGTCTCTCGTTCTCTTTCCTCTCTCTCTCACCTCCATAAAAGGGTAGGACAAAGACTTTGCCCACCTCCTTCACTGCTATACTGCTGTTTCTAGTACCCAGAATAGTGCCCAAAAAATCACAGTCACTTAAATAAATATGTTTATATTGAACTCCAACTGCCTGTTTAATTGGTTCTAATCCCCACTAGTCTGTAAACAATTGCAGAGCAGGAATCTTGTCTATGTTACCATTTTCTCTCTAGTCCTGACTAGAGTGATTGGCAAAAATAATTCTTTGTTAAAAGAAAAAAAAAGAAGGAATAAAGTTTTCTGAATTCCATGATGAGTCTGATTTGAAAACTACTCCCTATGACATTTATCTGAAACATTCTAAAAATTATAATAAATTATTAGCTTCATGGAATTTTTAGGTTGATGAGCACTTTGAATATGACAGTCAATTTTTAAAATTCAAAATGTATTTACATTTTATTTACGATGGTCACTTTATAAGTATTTGTGGTTTTCTATCTATTATATGTAAGCAACTTGAATCTATCAATGTCCTACATAGCAATTGGACACACTGTATTAGAAACGAGGATACCTCCAACTCTATTAAATAACTGTATGAATTTGGTGAAGCCACTTAATCCCAGGGTATCCCATTTGCTTCATTTGTAAGCTGAAAGGAATGGTATACATAATTGCCAAAATGCTGTTCTTGTCATACCATATGTTTTATGTCATAACAATGATATTGGCTTTCCATAAAACAGTAGATGATTTATCATTAACCATATAGTCACACACTGGGTGATAGGTTTAGTTCTGAATAACTGTTTCAGAAACATTGTTTTGGTGTGTGGGCAATGGTTAACTACTAGAATACAGGAAGGCTAGAATGTCCTTTCAAAAGCTGAGCTCACTAGTACTTGCTGAAATGCCTGCACTAAAAATAAACAGAACCTCTTCAGTTAGTCAAGTTTACTGACCTTTGAGTTTATTTACGGTTGGATTCTGATGACTTATAGAGGCAGATGATTTTGTTTGAATTTAAACAAAACCTATTCTAAAAACCATGTTCTGTGCTTTATTGTTTACCAGTGTTTTTAGGTAAAATAAATCTATCAGTTCTTTAGATTAACAAATTATATATTCAGTGATGGTTACTACTCAACTATATCCTCTTATGTACTACATACATATTAGATTATTGTTCCAACTATTTTTCTCCTCTAAATACCACTACTCTTCTAGTCATTTTTAGTTATTTCTCTTGAACTGCTCTAATTTCTTCAAATTTCATCTAATGTAGAACGGAAACTGAAAAAGCAGGACAATAAATATGATTCACAAAGGCCTTAAAGGCGTTCCTTAACAAGGCATTTATTTTCTGTTCGCTATCATTGTATCATCCTAACATTTTAGAAATAATAAAACATTGATGATGTAAATAAATTTGAGCTCTACCAGGAGATCATTGATGGCAGAAATAGATGTGATGGGCTACATATAATGATTAGAGGCATGCACTTTTCTTTTAAATGAACAAAACAAAACAAACTAACAAACAAAAAACAAGAAAATGCAAATAAATAAACAAAAACAAAACACAAGCTATTTTTATTGTTCCCTTTATATCTCAAAGTGTTTGGGTCACTTATTAGGTTGAAAACATACCCATGTCACATTGAGTAATCAGCAGCGCCAGAATGTTAGGAAGAGTGGGTACTCAGTTGTTTGAAAGTTCATTATTGTTATTGTTTTTAATTTTTTTTTTTATTGAAGTAACATTGGTTAATAACATTATACAAATCTCAGGTACACAACATTATAATTCGATATCTGTATACTTGTTTCAAGTTTACCACCAAAAATCTAGTTTCCATCTGTTACCATATATTTGACCCCATTTACCAATTTTACCCTCCCTCTGCCCCCTTTCCCTCTGGTAACCACAATTCTGTTGTCTGTAAAATCAGAATAGAAGACAGGCATCATGTTGTAGGTTAGTATCAAGGAAATGAGAGTGAGTCAAGAGCAAAACAATAGAAAAGGCTGGAGAAATTGTAGGTCAGTATTACATTGTTCCCTGTGGGTATAAGGCAAGAGACAAAATGAAAATCCTGGCATTTTCATTAATAACTAATCTTTAATAACCTAAGATTAGAATAGGTTATTAAATATTGTAGAAGGGACAGAAAAGTATGAAGATTGAAGAAAATAGTGAAAATCAGGAAAGGGTAAGAAAGGAGGGTATCTCTCAGAAACATGAAGTTGAGGAGCTGGGACCCCATCATCAAAAAAGAGGCTTGAGTCAGAGCCAATTACCACATGTTTTGGGGAGCCTTTATGGTCACTGAGGAAAGAAAACTGAGCTCAAAGATGTAAGAAAGCAGAAGCATTTGAGTTATGAGTGATTGGTGAACAATTCATTACTCCCTGGGAAGTTCACTTACTGAGTTCTTATCACTTAACCACCTGGTAGGAGTCAGCAGAAACAGGGCTCAGGGTAAGCATCTTCAATGTGTGTAGTGGAGATGGAATCATACACACAAACCAAAGAGTGAGAAATATGTCATATTCCTATGCCTTCTTTTTATAAATTCAAATTGGTTTCTGAGTACCCAACCCACTGGGCTGGAGGACAATTCAATCTCTGTTATCATGGAGGTTCTCCTCCTTCCTGTCGAGGTCATGAATAAATGCTGGAGCTTTAATCTGCACTAAAGCCCCTGAAGGCGACTCTTGTCTCCTGTTCCATTGATTATCACTAAAATGTCCAATGTCCAAGACTTCATAGTGCCGAGTTTTGGAACTCTGTTGCTCCTTGGTACAAAATGCTTCCCCATAATAAGCTTGCAGTCATTGAGAGTCAACCACTTCCTCCAGTGTACTGTAATAAAGCTAGAGGAAAGTCCTGTTCTTTGGGCTTTGATGGAGTCCTGCCCTTCCCCCCTCCACCAAAATCACTTCTCCTCCTTCCTCTCTGACATATCAAGTATAATCTCTTCAATGAGTTTAGACACTTCAATGAGTTTAAACATCCTAAGGTGTAATTAGCTTCAAGTGACTTATTTTCTATACTATGAAGAAATTTGTGGTAAGAATATTCAAACGGCATAGAAATCTATTTAGAAACAAGGAAAGTAAAAATGGAGATCGATCACAAATATGTAAGTAAGTCAATAACTTAGGTAGTTACTTTCCCCCACTAGCAAACCTTTTTGTCCAACACAGAATATTTCCCACTCCTATGTCACCACACACCATCACTACCGTCACCATCTCTACCACCCCCAGTAAGCTGAAACATGCACATGTTATCCTGTATGGAGATGGTAGCCCAGCATAGTTGTGACAACAGGTACTTTGTGTACCTGTTGACATCTGAAGAACTGGGAAGGTGAGCTTGGGTACCAGGATGTCTCTGACAACCCCTTTCACAAGTTCACTTTTCTTAATCCTAGTTTTCCCAGCACTAGTTCCATCTCACCCAGGGTCTCAGCTTAGGTTTTGGGCCCTGCTTTTCCTCAGAGGTTCTTCTCCTAAACAGGAGCAACGTGGAACTAAAGGCAACTATGTAAAGCTTCTTATTATTGATAATCATGGTAGGCCTCTGAATCCTCCAGCAATACCATGTCCTCTTCCTAATAAACCCCATTCGTTCTATCACTTCTACATCAAGATCTCTTTCTGATACTTTCCTAGAGTAAAGTAGGACCCTCTTTATTGCACCCTCATGAGGTCTGGGCTTTCAAGAATGAGAGAAGAATGGAAATTTAAGAAGCATAATCCCTTAGAGGACTAGGATGTCTCATTCTGTAGCTTATCTAAACATTCAAGCTTCACAAACCAATATGACTTCACTTCATGTATATCATCTATGTGTTATTTTCTTAGGTGTGGTATGGTTCATCCTTAAATGTTCTTTCCAATGAAGAACAGGGCCATGCTTGAGAAAACTTCTAGAAGTTGTTCTCAGGGGTGTTTCCTCTTTGTGCAGGGTAGTGTCCTTCCTTGGTGCAGTCTTTCTCAACAGCTTCCTCATTTGAACCAAGGAACAAAGCTCCCAATGATAGTTCATAAGAAATGGAATTCTTGATGCATGGGAGAGAAGTTCCTGTATTTCGTACAATGGATAACTAAGGGCATTAATGGCTTGATTCTCTTGCGGAACTCCTAACGATAACTGGGAAATCTGGTTTCCTCTTTGAAACCACAAAATCTGTACATGTGTCCAGAGCCTCACATCAATGGCAGACACAGGGCCATGCCTCTGGGTTTCAAATCAGTTCCTTCGACCTTGGCAGCCTGCTCTTAGGGAGCCTGAGGTAGCGTGTTTTTTTCTAACTTTCCAAAAGCCTTCAGTGGCATTCAGATATTTTTAACTGCTCAAGGAATAGGGCCTAAGGATGTGATTAGAAACTCAATCCTAACAGTGCCTGGCTCCCACTGCATACCTGTGTGAGCCACCACTACCTGCTCCTGTGCTGTTTTTCATCTGTTTCTTCTGCAACATGTCTCATTTTCTTAGATGGAACCTGGAATTCTGTCAGTATCTAGTCCCTGTTTTCCCTTCTTAGAATCTGGAAATCTTCCACATGATTATCACTCTTAAAATACTCTATACTTTCCACATTTTCTCCAGGTCATTATCTATTTCATCAATGAACATTTGTTTTTACAAAAGACAATAAGAAGAGTTGGCTTCAAGTAGGTTTTGTTTTATCCCATAAAAATAAGTGTTAGCGACAAAGAAATGTAAAGGACTTTATTATCTTCCTGGAAGAGAGATGGAGAAGATACAGGGAGTACAAATACAAATTAATATCTCAGCAAAGTCTTTTGCCACAAAATTTGAAACTTCATTTGGGCAAGGAAAGAGTGTCTTCTTCCCTGACTTGGTGGGAGGTCAGGCCAGGCACAGGCCCAGCTTCTCAACTCTGTGTGGACAATGCAGAGTTGTAAGAATGTCTTTTGTACGACCATGCCTGGTACCAATGGACAACTCTCAGAAAAGCAGTCAAGATGATTTATAAGGCCAAGGTATTATAGTGTGTCTGAGTCTAAAGACTAAAGCTGGTGCTCTTAAGAGAATTTGTATCTGAGGAACCAGGTCAAACAGAGGTCAAAATATGGACAGTGTGTTGTAGTAGGGTGGATGAGAGAAAAATTACAGACATGTAATCTGTGGATGAAAACTGGACACTGTAATAAATCTAACCAAAAGTAATCTCACAGGGTGACCTGATCACAAATTCTTTACTGGGCTGGTAAAAGTGGGTAGTCATGCCCCAGGTGTATAATTTCTTTAGCAAAAAACTTTATCTCTGCTTTGTCCTGTAAACCCTGTCCATTGTTTTTATGCATCTAGGTTAACACATCTTTAAAATGTCTCTTTTTCAGACCCCTCAGAAGTACAACCACCCTCAAGAGAGCACATAATTTTGTTAACTATCCTGTAATCTAATCCCTTGCCTTGCTTTCTCCCACTTTCATATAATCTTCCTAACATTTACCCCTAAATTCCAAATGTACAAAAGAAATTGCAGAACTGTCATCCTCCAGAGTATTTGATATCTTACTTCCTGTCATTGTCATCATATTGGCCCAAATAAACTCAAATAAACTCTTATGAAAATGTTCTTTGAATGTTCTTACTTCAACAAGATTAATGGTAAAACTAGTTTATATGTATTTCCCGATTTGCCCCAGTAATCCCGATGAAGGCAGCAATCTCCATTTATCATTGTTATTATAGAAAAAGAAAAGAAAATCCCAAGAAGAGCTTACTGTGCAGTTGTGTCTTGCTTTCATGAATTCAGAAAAGTAAGTGAGCTCATTTGGTTAGATGTGGGCTTTTGGCAGCAGGCATATCATGTGGCTGTCCTTGAGAGCTGGCCCTTCAACCAGAGTGGGGTGGATATGCTGATGGAATAGGGAATTACAGTAGATATACTCAGTGCTGATGACATAATTCAGAAGAGAAATCTAGGGTATAGACCATTTCGATATCAATGGAGGGATGAGTTCCTAGATGGGGCATACGAAAGAGTAAGGGAGGTCTGACTAGTAGATATATCTGTAGACTTGCTATCTAATGTGTAGGCCTAACACTGGCCCCCACAACCAAATGCCACAAGAAACATTCATTAAAACTTTGAATGGTTTTCATTGCATGAAATCCAACGTTCTAAATATGGCCTATATATGCACTTTCACCTCTGGCACAAATAATCAATATTCTTATATTAGGCACACAAATATAATAGGGGTTGAGCACAGCAGCTACCCAAGGTCCAGTTGGGAAAAAATAAGTTCAGGGACTTTAGTTCATTCAAAGTGTTTTCATGGTAAAGTGTCTAATCCCTAGAAGGATTTATTAATATAAAATGTTGGCCTCAGAAATACGGTGCCACAGTAAAAGCAACCTTATCAGCAAGGTCTACTTCAGAGCCATTGTGCTCACTGGTCTCAACCATGAGCCACTCCAGTGACCTGGAGGCATGAGCCCAGACTATTGTCTTAGAAGAGATTGGGTCTCTGGTGAGATAAGTGGCCCCACACACAAATGCCAGAGGGACATGGGGCCTGAGGACCAAGAGTATCAATCTAGCTACAGTTACTTCAAAGAGGATGGAGAATATCACTTGGAGCCTAAGAGTGCTGAGATGCTGATTTAAAAACAGGTTTGTCTTACATCAAACATAGTTGAGTTCCAAAAGGACTGTGCTTTTACTTCTAATCAGAAAAAAACTGAGAGCAAAAAGAACACACACACACACACACACACACACACACACACACACAGTGGTAGTCATGCTTCTAATAATAAATTCCTTAAAAAGCTGTTGTGCCTATCTTAATAAGTTGATAATGTTATGCTAAAATTAGAAACATCCTGCTACCATACAAATTTTCAAAGAACTGATAAGCAAAGTTTCTTGTGTCTTTCTTTTTGTAGGAATTAGAATTTGGGATTTTCAAATAAAGGCTCCCCATTATCCTGAGGAAGGGATGGTATCATTCCTGTCAGCTCTTTTATAACTTGTTATTGTTGCTAAAGTTATGGTATTTTTACAAAGGATTTTAGAACATAATTTACATTGAGACTGTTTGAAGGGGTATTTTGTTTTTGCTGCTCTAGCTCTTTTTTAAATTTTTTTATGTCACTTTTTAAAAGATTTTTATTAAAATACAGCTAACATACAATATTATATTAGTTTCAAAGGTACACCACAGTTATTCAACATTTACATACCTAAAGAAGTGATCACCATGATAAGTCCAGCAATCATCAGACACTGTACCACGCTATCACAATATTATTGAATATATTCCCTGTGCTGTACATTACATCCCTATGACTTATTTGTTTTATGCCTGGAAATGTGAAACTCTTATTCCCCTTCACATTTTTCCTCTCTTTTTTTTCAAATTTCCAATTACAGTTGACATTCAATGTTATTTTATATTAATTTCAGGTGTACAGAATAGTAGTAAGATATTTGTATAATTTAAAATGTGATCCCCTTCACTAGTCTAATACCCACCTGGCACTCTACATACTTATTACAATATTATTGACTATATTTCCTATGCTTTACTTTACATCCCCATTACTATTTTGTAACTACAAGTTGTACTTCTTAATCTCTTTACCTTTTCCACCCTGTCCCCCAACCCCCTTCCTATCTATCACCCCAATAAATCTAGTACCCAACTGACACCATATATAGTTATTACCATATTTTTGACTATATTCCCTATGTTTTATTTTACATCCCCAAGACTATTTTGTAACAATTAATTTGTACTTCTTAATCCCGTCTCCTTTTTCACCTACCACCCCCAATCACTCTCCCATCTGGCAACCATCAAAATGTTCTCTATATCTATGATTTTGTTTCTGTTGTATTTGTTTATTTTGTTCTTTATATTCCAGATATAAACAAAATCACATTGCAACTGTCTTTCACTGCTGACATACTCCACTCAGCATAGTACCCTCCAGATCCATCCATGCCACCACAGATGGCAAGAAATCATTCCCTTAAATGGTTGAACAATATTCCATTGTATATATATATACCACCTCCTCTTTATCCATTCTTCCATTGACAGACACACAGGCTGCCTCCACATTTCGGCCATTGTAAGCAATGCTACAATGAACATATGGATGCACTTTTCCCCTCAAAGTAGTGTTTTGGGTTTCTTTGGATAAATCCCAGAAGTGGGATTACTGAATCCTTTTTGTCTCTTGTTATATATAGCGTTTATTTTAAAGTCTATTTTGTCTGATGTAAGTATTGCTACCTCTGCTTTTTTTTTCACTTCAATTTTCATGAAATATATTTTTCCACCGCTTTGTTTTCATATGTGTGTCTTCGATCTGAAGTGGGTTTCTTGTAGAGTACTGTTTTCTTATTCATTCATCCACCCTATATCTTTTGATTGACACATTTATTCCATTAAATTTAAAGTAAGTGTTGATAGATATGTAGTTATTGCCATTTTATTATTCATATTTTTTATTTTACTTTTTGTCTTTAAAAAAAATCCCTCTAACATTTCTTGTAATACTGGTTTGGTGGTGATGAACTCTTTTAGCTTTTCTCTGTCTCGGAAACTCTTTATCTGTCCTTCAATTCTAAATGATAGCTTTGCTGGGTAATCTTGGTTGTAGGTCTTTTTTCTTCTTCTTCTTTTTTTTTAAATCACTTTGAATATTTCATGCTAATCCCTTCTGGCTTGCGGAGTTTCTGTGGAGAAATCAGCTGACAGTTTTATGGAAGCTCCCTTGTAGGCAACTGACTTCTTTCCTCTTGCTGCTTTCTCTCTTTGTTTTTAACCTTTGGTGTTTTAATTATAATGTGTGTTGGTGTGGGCCTTCCTGGGTTCATCTTATTTGGGATTCCTTGTGCTCCCTGGGCTTGTATGTCTGTTTCCTTCCCCAGGCTAGGGAAGTTTTCTGTCATTATTTCTTCAAATAGGTTTTCAATTCCTTGATATCTCCCCTTTCCTTCTGGTATCCCTATTGTGTGTGTGGGTCCACTTGATGTTTTCCCAGAGGCCTTTAAACTACTCTTATTTTTTTGGACTGTTTTTTCCTTTTGCTGTTCTGATTGGATTTTTACTGCTACCTTATCATCTAAATTGCTGATTTGATCCTCTGCTTCATCTAATCTACTGCTGATTTCATCTAATTATTCTTCGTTTCAGTTATTGTATTATTTATATCTGAAATACTATTTTAATGTTTTATATCTCCATTTTTATGTTTCCTATACTTTGCTGAAGTTCTCATTGAGATCATTTAGCTTCCTTATAACTAATGTTTTGAACTCTGTGTCAGACAGATTGCTTGTCTCCATTTTGTTTAGTTCTTTATCTGGAGCTTTGTTCTATTCTTTCATTTGGGATATGTTTCTGTTTTCTCCCCATTTTGGCTGCCTCCCTGTGTTTGTTTCTATGTATTAGGTAGGGCTGCTATGTCTTTTGGTCTTAGCTGAGAGGCCTTATGTAGTAGGTGTCCTGTGAGGCCTAGTGGCACAGTCTCCCTTGTCACCTGAGCTAGGTGCTCCAGGTGTGTTCTTTGTGTGGGTGGTGTGTGCTGTCATGTTGTAGTTGAACCTAGGTTATTGTTTGCATAAAATGGGAGGAATTGACCCTTAGGTCACTTGGTTGTGAGGATTGGCTGTGACTACAGTGGAGGAGTTGTTGTGCAGGGGCTGACCTTACAAAGCAGGATTTGCTTTAGCAAGCTCTGGTGCCTTCCCAGTCTGACCTTTGGGTTGGAGGTGACCGGGTGACGCTCCAGCTTGGTTTGAAACTGGACACTGGGTGTGCCAGTCCCAGGGCCTCCTAGAAGAGCCCCTGCCACAGGCCAAGTTTAGCTTGTGCTCTTCCCAGGCCCACGTGGCATGAGCCACAAAACAATCGGCAGATGGCCACCACCCACACTAGTCTTGGAGGTATCTCAAGTGGCCAAGTCATGAAGCAAGGCTGGCTGCTCCTAGTGCTGGGCTCGGGGCTCTCAGCAAGACACATGGGACATACCAAAGCCAAATGATGCTTGTTTGTTTTTTGTGAAAATTTGAGAGATTTTAGGAATTTTCAGCATGAACCAAGACTGGCCATTTGTACATAAAAGCCACTGGAAGCTGCTTGGGTGGGCCAGCAAGTGAGGTGCGGTGGAGTCTCAGGGAATCCCCAGGGTTGATCAAAGAGTTTTAGCCAGGATGATGGAGACTTAGATATGGAGGCCATGTGCCTCTGTACATTGGGAGAGACCAGGACTCAACAAAGAAACAATGGCTTCTACCACACTTCTGTCTGGGAGAAAGCTTCCCCGCCAGCCTGTGCCCTAAAGTCAGACTACTCAGTTTCTTCTCATATGTCCTTGGCACCTTTCAAGCTACTTCCCCAGCTCTGGAGCTCAGAGTGAGGGAAAATGTCAATAAGTAAATCCATGTGTAGGCCCTTTAAGAGGAACAACTGGGACTCCAGCCACTATCCATCTCATTCATCCACAATCTCCACTGGTTTTCACAGCCAGAAGTTATGGGGACTTCTCTCCCTGGCACTGGAATCCTGAACTGGGAAGCCTGATATGGGGTTGGAAAACCTTACTCCTCCAGGGGAGACCTCTGCAGCCAAGGGAGTCTTCCTGATTTGTAATGGTCACACATTGCGTAGAATCAGCTTATTCTGTATCTCTGCCTCTCTACCAGTCTCGATGTGTCTTATGTATGTCATTAATTGTGTGACTTCTGTCCCACTAGATTTCAGACAATTCTCAATGGTAATTGTTCTGTAGTTTAGCTGTAATTTTGATGTGGTTGTGAGAGGAGGCCAGTACAGTGTTTACCTACTCGGCCATCTTGACTAGAAATCCACTCTTTCTTTCTAATGTGAGGAGTTATAGGGAGGAGTGACTCACAATTCAGAAGTTTCTGAAATATGGATTACAGTGAAAAATTTGAACAAAAAGACATCTAAATTAATAAATAAAAGATTGGAGACTTTTCCCAAAATATAAAAAATATGTTAATTCTGAAGCCAAAAAGAGGTCCATATACTCACATATGAAAAGGTTAAAACAAAGGGCAATGAAAAAGATATGACTGAGATGGGATTTATTAATCAAAGAACTTGAAATCCAGAAGGTGAATTTAAGTTAGTTTGAAAACATTACATTGCTTCTTCTGTTATGTTCTTTCAATGTCAAATATATACTTTTATTGTGTGTTTTATGTAATTATGACTAAGTTTTGCCACTGAATTGAGCTCCAAGAGGCCCTCTGTTTTCCACAGAGTAACTTATGTATTAACAGTTCAATTTGGAACACTTAAAACATCATCTAATATGGTTTATTGCCCATGATAACCACCAATGAATATTTGTTATATGAAGAGACTTGAGTTGAATAATATTAGTGTTAAACAATGTAAATATGCTTGCTACTTTGCTAGTCTTTACACATAATGCTTTAATGTGTAAAGAAAACGTTAGCTTCCTGGATTTAGTCCTATTCACCCTTTTAGACTCAAGTGTTATTTCCTAAAAGAAGCCCTCCTTTGCTCACTAAAACAGGAATATTCTGATCCTTATGTGACCCTGTGCACATATCTGTTTCTGCACTTGTCATGCTACCTTGTATTAATGTTGCTCTGTCTCTATGCCTGTCTTCTTTATCAGACTATGAACTTCTTAAGGGCTGGGAATAGATATTATACCTGTGCATCCTCCATGACAGGAATATAGAATGTGCTAAATAATTATTTATAGAATAAATGAAAAAATAAAGATATTGTCTATTGTGCTAGAGGACTATCTATAATTTCACATCTTCATGAAAGAACAAATGTCTATGTAGAAGTTAAAACACTACACAGGTGATATCATACCTTCCAAATTTTAATGTAGTTATCTATGCAGGCCCTAACATTTCTATCAAACAGCTTTTGTAGAAAATAAATTTATTCAGTGTAACTGTCTAGAGAGATAATGTGTAAGGATCTAAAGTTCTTAGAACATATTGTTTTTCAGAATTTGCAGTTGTATTCACTTATCTCAGTTAACCACCTTTAATTTGTTAGTTTAAAGCTAAAAATTGAGGTGATAATACACCATGATACACAGACTTTGAAAGTGCCTCATCAAATAATGAAGATAAAGTCTTTTATGATGGATTTAACCAAGCAAAATAATAAATGTACAGATAAAAATAAAATTATTTTCAAGTTTTTCCAAATTAATAGCAGAACAATTCTGTCACCTATGAAGAGCACTGGATTTCTTAAAACAGTCAGTTTCCATTAAAATAGAAAACATTCCAAAATATGTGGGTCCTTGGATAGTATCTGTTAAAATCATTGAAATATGAATGATATCCAAAGCTCAAATGGTGACTCAATCCCTTGGTTAACAGAAATTAAATAGAAACAAATTTAAACTATACACAATTAATTTTTACTCCCTTCAAATCAAAGATACATAATTTGAAATATGATATTGAAAATTTTGAGGCAAATATATAATTTTTATTTAAAGTAGCCCTCCTATCCCTGCTCCTGCCTTATCTTCATTCCCCACTTGCACAAAACTTTAAAACATTGACTGAATTTGGGCCTAGGTTTTCTCAGTTTTCCATTTAGACAACCCAAGAAAACCTGATTGTAGACAGCGTAGAGTGCCATGTTGTCTTCTGTGAGCCTGTTTTCCTTCTCTAGGCTATAACCCCAGCTCTGCAGATTTTTCTGCTTGCATATCTTATATCCCCATCTTCTCTCCACACAGCTGTCTCTGACAACTTCCATTTGCTATCAGTGCCTGATCTGAGTTTACATTCTATCAGTCCCTTTACCTTGTGTTGAATTGAGCAGAATAGGCCTAATTTAAAACATGGCTCTAGCTGTGATTCAAAAGAGCCCATTCTCCAATTAAAAAAATAAGGCTTAAGATACTCATATCCTTAAGACGCAAGATTAAGCTTTGCCTATCTTAAGTATTAAAGAAGCTGTGTAAGCATAGCTTTCCAGAAGAGGAGACAGGTGAAAATGTAACAAGGGCATTTGACCAGGCGAGAAGAGAGACGCCAAATCAAGAATAGAGAAATTTCATAGGAATGGGAGGCCAGGGGATCAAAATAAGAATTTCACTTCATATTTTTGCCTAGGAGGAGCCCTGGGAGCTTTCACCTTGCAAGGGTTCCTTTCTGGGTGTTCCCAGCTGTTCTGAGCTGTACTGCTTAGTGCAAGGCTGTATTACAGGCACTGGAGCATTCCACAGTGAACAACAAGGCTACAAGAATAGCAGGGCAAATTTTTTATTTTTATATAATTTTTTAAAGCAGTCAGGTTTTCTTTTCCCCCCTTCTTCCACCTCGCCAACCCCCCTCCCCCCACCTGCGGTTCAAGCTGCTGTTTCTCAGTCTAGTTGTGTAGGACACAGCTACCTGGCCCATGCTGGTATTATGGGCCTTGCCCTCCCCTGGGCTGAAGCAGTCGGTTGCTGGTGACCTTCGGCGCTCACCATAGCTCTCACCAGCTCACACCAACATCCAGCTGCTCGGGGCAGCCCAGCTCCAGGGAGAGCTGTTGTTCAAAATCTTAGCTGTAGAGGGAGCAGCTCACTGGCCCATGTGGGAATCAAACTGGGGACCTCCACGTTAAGAGCACAGCACCTGAGCCACTGGGTTGGCCCCAAATATTTGTATTTCCATTTAACAGATGAGAAAACTGAAGTCATGAAAGCTTGTCCAAGTAGCTTCCCTGAGGTTCTGAACGATGGTCATGACAGAGACACACGAAGAATCTGGGTCTTCTCATTGTTCTTTATAGATAACTACAATTCACATTTCAGGTATATAATTTTAATAAAACATTGTCATGTTTTCTCTCATCTTGAATCTATTTCCTTTTCCTTTCACTTATTGCAGTATTATTCCCCTCCATTTTTCTCTGTCCTTTCCTCTACTTTCCAGGCACCTTTTGCACTTTGGCCCTGACGTTGCATACGTTGCTCCATCACCTAAAATAAACTCAGTCAGAGACTTCCAGGCTAATCTCTGCCGTAAGCATGTTGACCAAGGTGCCAGGGAGACAGGAGGCGTGCCAGCCTATTACATAAGTGTCTCGGTCATGTAATCAGATACTGTGACACAGGACAAAGTGAGCAGGGGGAGCCAAAGAAGAAAGGCAGAGTAAAATGGAAAAGGAGAACAGCACAGACTTACTACCACAAGGCATTAGAGGCAGAACAGGCTGTTAGGTCCTTCTGCAGCCATACTGTTTACAGTTTACTGCCACATAGTTTACCAATAGAAAGAGGTTTTAAAAAAAATCCAGAATCTAATTATGTGAAAAGTTATTAGGACACTTGATCCATGATCAAAGACAAGAAATAGGTATTTTCTTTGCAGTACAGAGCATGGGATCTGCCTAGGGGAGCTGGAATACACAAAGCTGCCATAATGGCCTGGTTCGCTCACTGCTATTGTTTGTACTTCATTTTTCTCTGAAATTTGTTGCAGGGTTTGTTGCAAAGGATCATAGGAGAATTGGGAAAAGTCTTAGAATGTACTTTCCTGCAATCTTGTTTTAGATTTGCAGTCTTGTTTTAAATTAAAAAATAATAATAATAAATTGTTTTCAAAATTTGAAAGAAAAGGAATTTCACACATATTGTATTTTTTCCTATTTTAGGCACCGTCATTTTCTGTTCACCTCAAACAATTGCTTTATAATATTTTTTGCATATTTAGAAAAAAATGGGTAACCAATACAGTCTAATTTTATGTACAGCAAAGGTTAGAAAATGATTGAGGTGAGGGATGCTTGTGGACGGCACTAACGTCTCTTTCTGTTCCTTGTAAAAGAGGCACAAGATGATATTTTTTCAAATCATCTTATTAAACCCCTGCTGTTAGAGACCTTAATGTCACCAGTTACCGCTACCCAAGATTTTCAAAGTGGCTTTAATATTACAAAAACGAAACGTTCAGAGAGTGGGTGTATAAGAAGTGTCTGGATGTCAGAGAATTTAGGATATGAGCTCATTCTGTTTACTTGCAGTTTGACTTCCCTAGGGAAGTAATGTAGTCCCTTTCCATTTACAGGATCTCCCAGGTAGAATACAATTGTTCTTAAGTCATTCTGCTTACTCTTTCAATCAAAGTTCTTGGGCTAGCAACAGATTTGCTTCAAGGCTATATAAATGTTGGAGTTGGTAGGATGATTTTGAAAAAGAAAGTACAAGGTGGAAAAAAAAGGAGCACAGGCTATGAAGGCAGTGATGTGACATGCTATTTCTTGTAAGTCCTCGAAGAATCTTCCATTGTGTGAGCAACTCCACCCAAACTGAACAGATCCTAATTTCCAACTGAATTAATACTCATAAGGTAGTTGTGAAACACAATAGAGAAAACATTGCTTATGAGGCAATCCTGGTTCTAGTTCTCATTCTAATATAAATAAACATTTACATTTTTATGTCTTCTTATATAAATTAAGATACAACTCAGGAAGGTAGTGTAAAGTGATACTTCCTTGAAAAAAATTCAAGCCATAGCTTTCATTTTGTTTCTTGTAATAATTTTTTATTTTAAAAATTAATATATTTGTGTGTGTTTTTCTGTACAAACATGAATATGTTCCTTAATTATAAACAGGAAAATACTTAAAAATGAAAAACATATATATGTATTATTTATTCCACTAACTGTTACCATTCTAAAGATTTTGTGTATTTTCTTCTGATGCAAAGGCTATTTCTTAGTGCTTAAGAGAGGCACAGTGAAGATCACAAATGTCAGGAATCAAAAAATTAAGAAATTAAATGTTATTAATTAGGGTTTGAAAGCAATAGTAGAACTAAAATAGGCATACTTACTAAATTCATGATGACAACTTAGTCCTCATTCATTTAGGCTTTGCCTCTATTGGATTCATATACTTTTTTTTTTTTTTTTTGGTGGAGGAGTATTTTTCTTATGTTCTAAATTATAGTACATATTATTATAGTACATTTTGACCACTACTTCTAGAAATTATGACAGCAAATATCCACAGAGCATACCTGTAGTTAAAAAACAAACCAACAAACAAACAAAAACCACTTTGTTTCTAATATCAAGCCTTTTGTTTGTCTCAATTTCAAATTTATGTACTGATAAGCCCAATGCCAAGTTTAGAATCCAAATAACCCACAAAGCCCCAGGATTCTGATACCTGTTGTTTATAGTTGAGAAAAGGTTGTTCTTGGCCTTAAAAAAGATTAGTTGAGGCCGCTCAGTATTAGGAAATCATCCAAGTGACAGTGTTTGGAAAATATCGATTCATGGACATTAGACATTCATTTCCCATTCAGAACTGTAGTTGCAAAGGTAAAAACAGTAACAACTGGCTACCAGGATAAAGAAGATGTTACGATGAAACTCAATGTTAACACTTGATGAGTAGCTACTCTAGCTGCAGTGGTGAAGAATAATGCCTGGCTGACCAATAGGATAACTTCCTTATCTAGTGGACTATGTGCACTATGGTGTTCTTTACATGAGATACTTAAAGGGGATTACACGAGATGATTAATGTGCTAGTTTCTAACCGCTAAATAACTGTAGGGTAGGGTGTAGTAGCAGGAGCAGTGGTAGTACAAAGATAGGTATAAACTGTAGATTGGGAGATCATAAGCCCTAATTTACTCAGAGACATAAACTCAGTGTAGTGTAAATATCAGGAGTTTGCAATGGAGTCATCCACTAATAGCTATGGAAACTTGAGTAAGGCATTTAACTTTTCTCATCTGCCATGTGTGTGACTTGACTCAGCCCTATTAATTTGCATTCACTTCGAATAAATTGCCTTATGTATATGTGTCAGCCAGTCTTGTTTTCACAGTCATCAGAAGAGTTTTTCTCAAAGTCAGCCTAACTCTAGAGAGCACAAACGTAAGAAGTCACTAAGGATGGACTGACATTGAATAGAATCTGAGATCCAAGAGGAAAGATACCGGTAGTTTGCCTTGATTTTAAAGTTAAACTTTAAAATTGCTTGATTGTACAATAGGAAATTCTTGAACATGATGGAGACTCATTGTTCATGATTCTAATAGTGTAGAGGATCAGGATTCAATCAAATTCGTGATTGATAATTGATTATTTCATTAAAGTATTGATAAGTCCATGTCTCCAAAAAAAAAGTTGTAGACACATTGACGACTGCAAAGCCACAATCATTTCCCTCCAGGGAGAGTCCCTCGTCACACACATCTTTTGTTGTTAGGGCTTCTCTGGTACTCACTGGGGTGTGGGAGGATTTGCTAATGTCATAGGGTAGTAAGCTAAACTAGTTCTCTCCTAGGCCCAGAGCTGACATGGCTCAAAAATGTAAAGTGAGTGACTTTTGTCCTCGGAAAGTTACCAGCTCTCCCTTTCATGACTCTGTCACGTTGGTAGCACATCAGTCTCTCAACTGCCCATTCTGATACCCAGAAAAATGTTTCCTCACACAGCTCATTGAAATAATTTGTCCCATCTATTTCCATGGAAAGCCTTCAGTGTGATAGGCACTGTGTTAAACAAGGGTAAACTCACTGAGTTGTGACTGGCAAATAACAGACAAACCTCCAAGGGAATTTATATTATAATGTGACAAATTCCCTATTTGACATTCAAGCAATGAAATAGAGTTCTCATTGGAGGTATCATCAAGAAAAGTAGAAGTGACATTTTTAGACTCAGTGATTTATATTATCTCTTTGATCCTACAGATTGCTTAACTCTGTGACTAGCATATTATAGTGAAATAAATTGAATCAGTTTCTTCTGGCTTGTTTATTGATACGCATGCAAAACAAACATAAAATTTCACTTTTTTGTTTCCTAGTGACTCCCCACCCTTAGTCTTTTTAATTCTAATCTAACCTCTGATTTAGCTTCCAACTTCTGATATTCACATATACATTTATTTTTAATGTGACGTCCTCGTTTCCCTTCTATTCATCAAGGCCTTTTGGACTGAATATCTAAATGTGACTTTCTGTCCAAATGGCAAAAAATTGATAAACATAATCTGGGGGATGGTTATACATATAAGATCATTATATCTTTATTTCCACTTATGGAAAGTCCAAAATACAAAGTCAAAAGATAAAGAAAACCATAATAAAAGTGATTTTCAGATATTGTCTGTGGACAAGATGAGTACAAAGTTGACTTTCGATTGTACAGAAGACAGTTTATAGGAAGACTGGAAGGACTAACTGCTTCTTCTGTCCATTGAAAAACACAAACATGTTCTTTAAAAAACACAAGTGTTTCCTGCTTTATGAATTTTGAGTGCAATTAAGTCTTTATATGAAAAACTGCCAGTGTCTTATGGTTTTTAAGTTTCCTTGATGGGGTGATGTCATATAACTCTTGATCAAGAGTTAGGCCTTAATCAAAGACTTAAGCATAAGACCTGACCCAATAAACTGCATAGAAGAAAACATAGGTACTAAACTTATGGACCTTGGGTTCAAAGAGCATTTTATGAATTTGACTCCAAAGGCAATGAAAGTAAAACCTAAAATAAACGAATGGGACTATATGAAACTTAAAAGCTTCTGCTCAGCAAAAGAAACCATCGACAAAATAAAGAGGCCACCAATGGAATGGGAGAAGATTTTTGCAAACAGTACCTCCAATAAGGGGCTAGTATCCAGAATATACAAGGAACTCATGCAACTCAACAGCAAAAAAACAAACAACCCAATTGAAAAATGGGCAGAGGACTTCAAGAGACATTTCTCCAAAGAGGACATACAAATGGCAAATAGACATATGAAAAAATGCTCAACATCACTAATCATCAGAGAAATGCAAATCAAAACCACAATGAGATATCACCTCACCCCAGTCAGAATGGCTATCATCAACAAGACAAATAGTAACAAGTGTTGGAGAGGCTGTGGAGAAAAAGGAACCCTCATACACTGTTGGTGGGAATGCAGACTGGTGCAGCCGTTATGGAAGGCAGTGTGGAGGTTCCTCAAAAATTACGAATAGAATTGCCATATGACCCAGCAATCCCTCTCCTGAGTATCTACCCAAAAAATCTGAAAACATTTAGAGATAAAGACACGTGTGCTCCAATGTTCATTGCAGCTTTGTTTATGGTGACCAAGACATGGAAACAACCAAAATGTCCTTCGATAGATGAATGGATGAAGAAGTTGTGGTATATATACACAATGGAATACTATTTGGTGGTAAGAAAAGATGATATAGGAACATTTGTGACAACATGGATGGATCTTGAGAGTGTAATGCTGAGCGAAATAAGTCAGACAGAAAAAGCAGAGAACCATGTGATTTCACTGATATGTGGTATATAAACCAAAAGCAACAAAAGAACAAGACAAACAAATGAGAAACAGAAACTCATAGACACAGACAATGGTTTGGTGGTTGCCAGAGGGTAAGGGGGGTGGGGGGTGGGGGGTGGGAGATGAGGGTAAAGGGGGATCGAATATATGGTGATGGAAGGAGAACTGACTCTGGGTGATGAACACACAATGGGATTTATAGATGATGTAATACAGAATTGTACACCTGAAATCTATGTAATTTTACTAACAATTGTCACCCCAATAAATTTAATAGAATAAAATTTAAAAAAAAAATAAATAAAGAGTTAGGCCTTAAAATCTTAACTGCTAATTTCACCCATTTCTGTGTTGTGGTCATTGCTGTTAATTTTAAAATTCCATAGGTCTGTTTCTTTTTTTAACATATCACTAATGTTAGGGACCAGATGTTTCCTTGAAATCAAGTTAGGGCTTCTTAGTTGCTTCCCTTTTTCTTTTATAATACATATCTACTAATATCTTCCATGTGGTTGTTTAAAGGACATTACAATGTAGAGACCTTGAGCTGGAAGCTTGGAATAATGTCTCCGGGACAGGGAAGGAAGTGCTAAGTTAAAAATGTGGAAAGTGGGGGAGAAAAAAAGGAAACAAACACAGTGTATAGATATATCAGATGAGGTTAACAAAAAAATATAATTCTCCAACTTGTTTAACTCTGATCTTAATGCAGACAGAAAAAAGTCTTATAGGGAAATGTTCCAATTTGCATTGTCGGTTTACTTTAATATTCAGATAAACTCATAATTATTGTCTTATAGGATATGACTATTTCCATGTTTTAATATTCTCATTGTATCATTAAGTTTTCTATTATGTGTCACTTAACAGGAAAAACAAAAATACTGACAATAACTTTTGCTCCATATGACCAATTAGAAAATATGCACCATCAAAAGACATTCAGGATTGTACTAGTAGTTACTATAAAACTCAAGTTAATCAGATCCTATTAATTTGTCATCTTTCTGCTGCATTTTACAAATGATAAAATTAAAGTTTAGAGAAGTTAAATGACCTCTAATCACTAGGAGAATCACCACTACTACTTATAAGCACTCCCAGATCTCCCCATTCAAAATTGTTTAATTTTTAAGTCTTCCAATTACATGAAAAACATATATTTTCTTTGACAATAAAAGAAAAATAGAATTTAAAAATATGTTCTTGGTTTGTTTTTGTTTTTTTAAGCTTTTCAAAAGTCTTCTACACAGGATTTAAATGAATCACAACCAGGTTGTCACTTAATTTTCAAACATATTGAATTGTTGAGTTCGGTATTTCATCTAAATCTTACTGCAAGTGTTTACATAATGTTTTTGCCTACAAAACTACATTTCTTGAAATCTCAAAAATGACAAAGCAATACCTTATTTTTCTTTAAGCAAATGTTGTACTTTAGGGATAAAGGCCAACTCTTCAAAGTCTCATCAAAATTATGATAAGCAATCATATGTCTCTAGGAAAAAGCAGTCAGTATATTTTGTTTGCTTTGCATGCACGCCAATTAACAACCCAGAAAAAACTGATTGAGTTTATTTCACTATCAAGTAACTTTATCTATAGACATACACATAGTATATAAATAAATTCTTAAAATACCTTTAAATACTCAAATGTCTCTTTTAAAATGTATTTTAACAGGTTATAAATGAGTTAAAGAGGCCTAAATAAATTTTATTTTAAACCCCAAACTATCAAACACAGCCTAGTTATTTGGGACACCATCTGAGTACAAACTAAGGAAAAAGATTGATTTTTCCAAGGTCTGAGACCTCACTGAAAACTTCCCACTAAAAATACTAAGAAGCCCTACTTTTTGATGGCATAAACCATAAGATAAAGCTGAGATCCATATTCCAGGTAAACAACCTATGAAAACCAAGTCCAGTGATGAAGCTTAAGGTTAAAACCAGAGAAGTGTTCAGAGCTAGGTGAGAGTTAGAAATGTCATCAACACATATTAGAAATAAGCAAGCAAGTCTGAAATAAGCAGGCTGTCTGAGTTGAACAGCAGAGTTCAGATGCCAGCTATGCAGACTAATTTCTCATATATTCTGAATGGAAACCTATGTCAATAAATAAATAAAATGATTTAGGAAAATTCTTTCCTTTCTGTTGGGCTTTTCTCCATCAGTAATAATAACTTATTTCTCAATGAGCGTACCCCCTAACCTCTCTGCCTCCCTCTGCTACCAACCCTCCCCCGCCACCACCACCACACACACACACACACACACACACACACACACACACACACACCAGGCTATTAAAACTGGAAGTAAGAGGAAAGAAATTACATTATTGCATGTTCAACAATTTCTTGGGATCTGCCTGCTGGCAGGTTTGTGGCACTTATACCAGGCATATCACTTAATGTTTATAATTTCTGCTGTCTTCCTTCACTGAAAAATGCACAGTAGGCCCCACTTCGGGTACATTGCCACTCCCCTTAACAGCTGTGGAAATATTTGAGGAAACAATAAAGAAAAAAATATCCTCATGTTCCACAATTGTGATATGTGTCCGAACAGAAAGTCTCCCAAGGATAGTTTGCTGGGATCCAGGGTAAAAATCATACCAATGACCCATCAAATTCACTGCTGAACTAGCAGTCATAGAAATTAATACATTAACAAAACTGGTGGGATCAGTAAAAAAAGAAGTTTCACAATTCCCTGGCTTAGGGTGGATCCATACAGTTTTCAGACCTTTAACTTTTGCTTAAATTATGACCTAGCTGTTCATCTATGCCGTGGCCTATATATGTTATCTGAGTCTTTTGGACTAACAGACACATAGTAACTCTACAGCCTTTCCTTAAAATGTCCCATATACGTCTGCGCACTTTCCAATAGGATTTGGTGTAGTCTCCATCAAATCAGAGAGATCACTGCCTGTTACGCCATTTTAACTACCAGTAGCAATAGTAGACAACAATGCCCTTTGGATACTCTGCATTGTGTGTGTGTGTGTGTGTGTGTGTGTGTGTGTGTGTGTGTGTCCGAAAAGGCAAAAATAAAAGAAAACAAAACATAACTTCTAGAAAAGGAATGTAAAATGGAAGATCATTGAGAATAAGGGATTGCAAAAGTTTCAGGTAATAGTAACATCAGGGCAAAAAGGCAAAGGATAGCACAGGTATCTTGAATATCATTCTAATGTTATTTCTTACAACCTTGAGAAACTTATAATTTTCAAGGAAAATAAGGAGAGTTGAAAATAGCAAAGCAAAGGGAAAGTATGAGACAAGATAATGCTGAGAATAAATTCCATCTACGTTTTTTGTAAATCTCCAATGTCTCCCCACTCTCTACTGAATGGATACCATGGCCAAGCATTCAACTACTTTTGTTATATTTTTCCTGTTTTCTGTTACTTTTATTTTCCCATTTAAAAATTATTTTCTACTTTTTGAGCTGGCAGAACTTCAGGCAAATCGATTGTCTATTTCCTGTACATATTCCACACATTTAAGGGCTGACGAGTCTTTCTTTACATTACTCACTCTATCTGTAAGTCATTTTTTTGCTTTCTGCTTGTTCAAGTTCTGTTGTTTTCAAAGCTTTACATAATATCTTGCATTCTCTACATTTTCTCATCTTTGTCTGAGGTCTCAAAGCAAATTATTTATGAATATCTTATGGTTTTATAACTAGCTACCTCCTGTTATAACTAGTGACATATTTATTATTGTAAAGCTGTCTTCTCAACCCCTGATGTAAATACTCAGAGAGTACCAATGATAAAGGTAGTACATTTATCTGTTTTGATTTCTTTTAAAAATCTATTCAAAACATCACTGCTTAAAAATGAAAAAAAAAAACAGGTTGTGCTATTGTGTCATCAAATGAGGACAGGCTCAGGTTATGAAAACTGAACACTGCCGGCTATAAGGAGAGCTTTGAAAGCTCTATTCAATTTTAAACTATGATTATTTTTATTTTAAAAGCTATTTTATAAATCATTGGTTAAAGATATCAAGAAACCAAAGGATATTGAAAACCATAGGTGAAAGTAGAGGGGAATCAAAATACATATATCTGTAAATTTGTACAAACATCATTTTATCAGATTTGAAAATTGCATTTAGTTGATTCCCACTACAATACAGCAGAAAGAATTATCCTTAGGAATTGTCTCAAGATCAATAACCAAAGAGAACATGTATTGTCATGTATATTGAATTGAATCAAATTTGTTTTTCGTTAGGTATAAAAACAAATCACACCCAAATGGTGCTGTTGGTGGATAAGGATTTTCATAAAGCAGCCTACAACCTTTTTCATCCCCTAATTAAAAACTTAAACAGTAGAGACATTTAAAAAAAAATGACACATTTTAAAACTGTGAAATTACAAAACTTCAAGTGTCAGAGAAGTAGTTGTCTATATTTGACAGAAAAAGTAGTTAAATTTCAGCTGACATTTCACCATATTAGTATATTTGGTACCAAAACACAATACATTAAACTTTTCCATTTATGCATTAACAAAATATGCTCTTTATTACTTATTTAAAGACAAAATATTCTTCTTAGTAGGAAATATTCAAATTTATTTCTCTGTCACAACTATATTAAATAACACAATTCTTAATAATTTACTAGTATAACTGAAAAAAACTAATTCTTCATCCCATGTTATTGAAAATGAGTAATTTTTTAAGCACTAGAGGATTTACATGTAACTATAAAAATAGGCAATGGGTCAGAAAAGTTTTAGAAATGTTAGTTGAAAAATAAAAATAATTAAAACTGAATATAATTACTTGACATTCACTCAGAAATTTTATGTATAAATAAATCAGTAGATGAGTAAATATATAAATTGGAAGGAGAAAATAACAAGATTGGATGGGGAAGAGATTGACTGTAAAGCCAGACAAGACCCTGTTTGAATTCTAACACTGCCACTGATTAGCTATAGGTCCTTAGAAAAGACATTTAACTGCAAAAGCTTTAGTCTTAGAGCACAAGGTAATTAAAAAATAATAAATATTATAATATCTCTAATATACCTAACTATGAGTAGTCCCTATGCAAAGTTAGTGGCCACTCTCATGTTCTACTCTGAATGGAGCTTAAGCTTATATGGGCCCATTACACTGAAGATATAAACTTTATCAGCTTCAGGACAATCTGCAGGCTTTTCTGGAACATCTGAGAGGGAGAAGATGAGCTTTGATCCAGAAAATTCAAAACCCAGGTAGCACCATAAGGTTAAGGGAGTTGTTTGTTTGGGTAAGAAACATGTTGTCCGGAAGTTATTTTTGAAAAGATATGTCTTAATGTCAGATTGTAATATAACATTCTAGAGAATTATGGAAAATGGAATTGTTTGCATATATATACCCATCCATACATAGATACACATACATATATTACATATATATGTATATAGATATACATATATATGTATATCAATGTGCTTATAAAAATGTATATTGGAAAACAAGTGAGCTTTGAATATGTTTTTAAAATTACGGTATGAATATTTTTTGAGAAAATTAAAACAACAATGTTATATAAATAGTATCCAGAAATTTGTACTTATTGTATTTTAGAGTTAAATTTGCTTTTTATTTTATTTATTTATTTATTTATTTATTTATTTATTTATTTATTTATTTATTTATTTTTGGTTTTGGTTTGTAAGTTTCCTATTTTTTTAAAAAAAGATTTTTATTAAAATATAGCTAGCATACCATATTATAGTAGTTTCAAGTGTAGATCATAGTTATTCAAAAGTACCCACCTGGCAATATACAGAGTTATTACCACATTACTGATTTTCAAATACGCACCCCCCCCAATAAATAAAGAAAGAAAGATATCTTTGCTTTGTGATTGAAAGAAGAAATGGAATTGGCCCTGATGGCAGTCTCCAGGTGGAAACTGTAAAAGCTTTGTTTACAAAAGTGATGTGGCGTTATTAGGAAGAAAAGGAGGCTTAGAATAAACCCAGAAAAATCACAAACTATATCTCACCAAGTTATAAAATAGAAACAATAAAAGTTTTAGGTTTTAAAGAGGAAACTATGTTGGAATAATCATGGTGATTCACTCTTTTCGGAAAGTTTGGAAAAAGACCGATTTTGTCTAATGTGACAGCAGTAGTAATATCACAAATACCTGTTCCCAGGATAAATGGCAGAAGGACAGAGCTGAGCTACATACATTGACTGCTCAGAGTCCATTAGTATGGCATTTAGCTGCGAGTAACAAAACACCTGAGAGAACTTATATAAGTAAGGGTTTTATTTGCCACATTTATTTGTCACATATCACAAAGGGTCAGGGGGTAGGAAAAGAAAGAGAAAGAGAGAGGAGAGAGAGAGAGGGAGAGAGAGAGAGGGAGAGAGAGGAGGGAGGAGGGAGGGAGGAGGAGGAGGAGGAGGAGGAAGGAAGGAAGGAAGGAAGGAAGGAAGGAAGGCAGGAAGGAAGGCAGGAAGGAAGGAAGGAAAAGAAAGAAAGAAAGAAAGAAAGAAAGAAAGAAAGAAAGAAAGAAAGAAAGAAAGAAAGAAAGAAAGAAAGAAAGAAAGAAAGAAAGAAAGAAAGAAAGAAAGAAAGAAAGAAAGAAAGAAAGAAAGAAAGAAAGAAACAAAAGAAAGAAAGAAGTGAGGTAAGCCTTTGTTGGATTCTGGGATTTTAGGGCACTTTTATTCCCCACCTGGCACAGTGCCTCCATCCTTTAAGACACTTCATAAAAAAAGGCACATATGGGACTGGGAAGCAACAAACCACCTTTGAAAAGACAAAAATACTAGTGATGCAAATGAAACTTGGGCATCTTGCGAGCAGGGCTACCATTCGAGTGAGATGTGTCTGACTCCGGAAGGTATGGGTTAGGCACGTTGGCAAAGATAACAGAAGGAGATAGCGCCCCTAGGATTTTGGTCCCAGCTCTAGAAGGGGACCAAAACATGATATACCCCACAGAGCAACAATTCCTAGCAGTGTATACAATGTTCCTCCAGGTGAAGCCTCTCAGAAGGGGATGAACCTCAGCAACCAGTGGGCTGAACTCAGAGTGGTTTGATTGGTGACCACTCACGAGCCCTGGCCATTAACCCTTTGCACTGTAAATTGGGTTGCTCTGAAGAGATGAACCCTATGGCTTGGAAAATGGGAAACCTAGGGGCGAATGATTCATGAGTTGGCCCTTACAGAGTCAGGGTGTGCAGAGTGACATTATATTCACCTGCAAGAGTCTGAGACAATCCTCACTGTCTTCCACATCTCGGTTCATAGGCATTAGGCATTGACAGCCCCTGGCACTCAAGAAGCTGATGCCCTAGCTCAGGTACAAGCCCTAGCAACTAACCCCTTAATAGATATAACATATTGGTTGCATAGAAAAAGTGGCCACCACACTATCCACATAGAATGGCATATTGCCAAGGATGCAGTATTGCCCTTAAAACACAGTCACTTGGTTGATGCAGTAATAGCACGTCATGTGTGTTAGATACAAGGCCCATGGCAACTGCCAAAGGAGTATGAGGCTGCTCACCAGAGTTTGTAAGGGAGGGCAAGTTGATTATATTGGCTTCCTCCCTCTGAGTAAGGGTTCCAAATATGCCCTGGTTTGTGTGGACACAGCATATGGCCTAACCCAAGATTTCCCTTGTTACTGTACAAACCAGGCTGCCACTACTACAGGACTATAGAAGCTGAGTACTATGTATGGATACCTTCATCAAATAGTTAATGACTAGGGGGGTCATATTTTAAAGGTCATGATATGCAAGACAGAGCAAAACAACATGACATTAAATGGATGCTCCATCTCCCCTATAACATATAAGCACCACGGTTGATATTAAGGAACTATAGTATATTAATGCAGCATATAAATTACTAACAGCTAAATCCACCTTGGCCAGCGGTACTAAAGTACCGCCCCAGGCTTTCATACATTTGAATGATCAACCAGTAGGGCCCGTTTTCCCACATGTCAGACTGGGACCCCTGCTGAGGCACCTACTAGAGTGACAGTATGAAAGTCCTGGGAAACAGCCATTTTCGCTACGCTGTTGAACCATAGATCAACAGGATATCTGCTGAGGACACCAAGCCCCATTATTCCTGGGAAAGGAATCATCTACTAGAAACTGCCATGGTACCATGGGGATGGGTGAGTTACTGCACAACCCTGGGTGAGGGACAACTACTCAGTCTCTACTAAAATCCCATTGTCGGCTACAAGCTGCATCTGTTGAAATGTGCTATACTTGGAATGGATCACACACCATTCAAAGGGGAGAAAGTGGGGATCCTGGTCTGGCAGATTCCACCTCCACGCCATCTCCTCACACCTGTTAGTGCTGCCTCGCCCAGCCAACATGTATGGTATGTACAACCAGTTAAATTCCTAATCTGCCAACCAAGTTCTGTTTTCCACTCGTACCATCATTTGGCTGCCATCTTTGTTCCCTCCATTGACCTGGAGGACATTATAGCATACATAGAAGCCCTGACTAAATTCATCCAGAAAACCTTGAGTAATAGCCAACAAAATCTGTCCTTACTGAATACTGAAATGTCTCTAATGAGAAGAGATGTCCTCCAAAACAGAATGGCCTTGGAGATTACTGCTTGGCAAAGAGGCACATATGCCATTATCCAAACAGAACGTTGTGTCTCCATACCTAATGAGTCTGTTAATATATCTTTTTAAAATCACTCAGGGACACAAAGAATGCCCTGAGTGATCGGACCCCCCCACATCCTAACAGACTTAGAAAAATCAATGGTTTGGGTCATGGGGTCCTTGGTGGAAAAAGTTGTCACGGGTTTGGGGAATTATTGTCTTAACTTGTGTTTTCACTCACATGTGCCTGTATTGTTGCTGTGGCATCTGCCTTCAATGAAGCCAGATTGCTGCCAGATGAACCATTTCCATGCTACTGAAACCCTTTGCTGACTGCTCAGGGCACATTGCTTGTGAGATTTTAAGAGCCACCTATGAAGGGTGAAATATTAGGGGTGGTCATTAAGAAGATGTGACCATTGGTTGACCTGCCAACTGGACCTGGGCAACTTGAGGCTCTCCATCTTCGCCTTGACTGTGGAATGTGCATTCTGCTTGCCCTGGCCAGTCTCAGAAGCTTCCCTAAGGATGCAGCTTTGAGATAGAAATGTGGTATTATACTGTCTGGATAGTATCTGTTACTGGTGATCAACCCAAGTAAGGCCTATGAATAAACTTAAACTTTTAAGATTTAGTAGGTGGTGCAGAAAACTACTCATCTTTCAACTGACTAAGCCTCATACAGAAGTTCCCTTGCTCATTACAACTACCACCTACCAATCTGGAGTCACTTGCCTCTTTCTTTGGTTTTGCCCTGCCCTCAGCACATGAGGACTGGTTTAAGATTACACTGGTAAACTCCTGAGGAGGCTGCAAAACAACAGTCTTCCATCTCCTCTATCTTTTACAATACATTACACCAAATTAAAAAAAGAAATACATCTTTATAAAATTCAATCTAATGAATAATCAATACACATTAAAAATTTATTTAATTAATGGAGAAAATTATATATTATTCCCAGATGTTTTTCCAAAGCTCAGAAAAATCTTCCTAATTTTCTTATACCTAAATCCCCAAATCACTGGCATCTTTTTGGTTTCTTCTATTATATTTCGCTAGCTGGATTGGGCAAGAGATTGCAGAGGTCTCAGTTCATTGTGCGCTTCCCCTCTATTTCTCACAAATGTCCCTGAATGCTGTTATGAAAAGAAGAAACGTGCTGGAATTACTTTTAGATATTGACTCTTAAATAATAAAATATATCTATAGTGACAGTGGAATTTGAGGATCGAAATTTCTATTAGAATGAGAACATATGTTTTAAAGTTATGCAGATTTCCTGACAAGTAACAGAAATTTTCAGTGCATGATTCCTGCTTTAGAAGTCCCATATACAAGAATGCATGTGTTTCAAATATAAAGAATAACTCTAAAATAAATTGCTTTGTTGGATTAGTAACAAGTTAAGTTTCAATATCCATAGCTAGCAGTTTCTAAGTTCAAATCAAATAATCAATTTAAATGGAAAGAATTAGCACAATAATTTTTAATACATGATAGATATTGGAATTTAAATAACACTAGTATCCTGTCTAGAGACAGACCAGGAAGCTGCCATACCTGTGCCAGTTCCATAGAGGTAAGCAGCCATTTATCAATCTGTTCTTCTGAATATAATTAGTAACAAGTCCAACCTTGGACTTGATTTGGAATAGTAGCATGTTAGGGATGGTAGATAGAATTCCATGATGGCCCCTAACATTCCTGCTCCTGCTCTTGAGTGTAAGTGGGACTATCGAATGAATGATAATTTTCACTCCAGTAATTATGGTCTGTTATGTTGCAAGATTGAAGAAAGTCAATCAGTTGGGTGGCCTTAAATGGGGATGGAGATTTCAAGTTTGAAAGATTCTCCTGCTGGTTTTCGAGAACTAAGCTGTCATGTTGTGAGAAGGTCACCTATAGCTAGGATCTGACAGTAGCTTCTAGAAGCTCAAGACAATCCCTGGTCAAGAACGAGCAAGAAAGCAAGAAATTTAGTTTTACAACCACAAGGAACTCACTTTGTCCAAAACACATGTGCACTTCGAAGATAAGACATCTCAAATGAGAATGGAGCCCAGCAGAAACGTTGACTTCAGCTTTCTAAGGCCCTAAGAAGAGAATTCAGCAACTTCATGCCCGGACTTATGACATACAGAACTGTGAGAAAATAAATGGGTTTTGCATTAAGCAACTACGTTTGTGGTAATTAGTTACAAAGCAATAGAAAACTAGTATGTTAGTGGTGGCTTTTTGTTTTTGTTTCACTTCTTCTATCATTTCCTGTATAAAGACAAATCATCTGAAAGCTATTCCTTGGACTATAGATATTCCATTCCCCACAGAAATTGTTTCATGGAATTAAGGTTCAGCATTAAATCTTAAACATTTTAGTTATGGATTAACACAATAAATAAATATATGAAAGATAATTTATTCCACTGGTGAACAAATATTTCTGGTGTGTTCTCTATGTGCTGGGTAATCTTTTAAGTAGTGTGAAATACGGCAGTGAACAAGAGAGTGAAAATGCCCTGGCTTCAGGGAACTTACGTTTTCATATGGATGGTAGCTATTAAAGATTTAAAAAATACCAAATATGTGATAAAATCAGGAAGCATAATAAATGAATTAAAGTGGGGTTAGAGTAAGATGAGAGATTATTCCTTTAAACATGTTGGCCCATAGAGAGAAAACACTTGAGCAGACCAGCTGAATGAAGAGAGGGAGCCCAACCAGCACAGAAATAATCTGGGAGAAGGTTTGAGGTAGAAGGAATAGCCAGTAGGAGGTCCGGAGGTGAGATGTAGTTTGGCATATTCCATTAAAACTCCATTTTAATGTTTATCTCTTTAAGGACCTAGATAATGAAGTTATCTTAGAGTTTGGTGTCTGAGGAAAATTGTTGTCTTCTGAGCGACTGCTAAATTTTCTTTACTGATGAGAGCTACAAAATACATCACAGTTCCCTTGTGGTCCTGGATGCCAGGAAACTCCAAGCTTGGGTGTGAGCAAACTAACATTCTTCAGCTAAGCTTTTGGGGTCATCCATCTCTCCTTCACCATTATTTTCTTTGTTATTTGTTTCATGTCTCCATTGATTTTATGCTGTTGTTTAAATACCTTTTGGAAATAGGTATACTTTTTAAATATCAACGAAACCCCTAAAAAAATGAGAGATTTTTTTTCTAGAACTATGATTCATATGAAATGTATTTATGAAACAATTGTTTAGTATCTAGAGACTGGATTAAATTAAATGCATAAGCCCTCAATTTTATCAAAAAGGCTAAATATGTATGTGAAGTAGGATAAAACAAGATTTAAATGTAAAGGGAAGTAAGGCATCATATAAATAATATGGGAGGTCAATGCAGGAAAATATTTTTCTGGCTAAGCTAAAATAAAGAAGAAATAGAGAGGAGATGATTTCACTGAATCTTAAAGTAAGACTATTGTGGGCTTCTGGATGTTGTAACACTTGTACACTGAATGATATTAAAGAATGCCATTCACATTGTATATGTGGTACTACTATGTATGTGATATATATAATACTTATATGTATATATGCGTATATATATCATGGCAATTTTCTTGCAGACTACAGCAAAGAGTCTTGAAGAAGTGGTGTCATTCATATGCATAAATCACTAATGGGCTATTAGTAGCACTAACAGTAATTTCTAAACATGGAAGTATCCATTCATTTTGATTCAATTTATCTGGGATCGGGATTGAACATGTTATGGTTTTTAAAGTCTTCAGTGTACACACCATGCTAAGGATCACTGAATTTGGAAAGTAAGAGGAACGTTTAGATGGAGAATTGAAAATTTACTTTTAATTATATTTGACATACAATACTATATTAGTTTGAGGTGTACCACACACTGATTCAACATTTATATACCTTACAAAGTGATTATCACAGTAACTTTGTCACTATACATAGTTATTGTAATATCATTGATTCTATTCCCTGTGATGTACATTACATCGCCATGACTTATTTTAAAACTGGGAGTTAGTACTTCTTAATCCCTTTCCCCTTTTCGGCCAACTCCTACCCACTTCCCTTTGGTAAGGATCTGTTTATTTTCAACCATCAGTTTTGCTAATATTTTATTGAGGATTTTTGAATATATGTTCATCAGGGGTATTGACCTGTAATTTCCTCCCTTCCTTTCCTTCCTTCCTTCCTTCCCTTTTTTTTTTTTTTTTGTAGTGTCTTTGGTTTCAGTTTCAGGGTAATGCTAGCCTTGTAGAATTAATTTGGAGTCATTCTATCCTCTTCATTTTTTTTTAATAATTTGAGAAGAAAAGTTATTGATTTTTCTTTGACTGCTTGGCAGAATTCACCTGTAAAGCTGTGTGGTCCTATCTTTCATTTGTTGGAAATTCTTTGATTACTGACACAACTTTGTTTCTACTAATCAATATGTGCAGATTTTCTGTTTCTTCCTGATTCTGTCTTGAAGATTATGTTTCTAGGAATGTATCCATTTTTTCTGGGTTACCCAATTTGTTGGCATATAATTCAGAGTATTCTTTATAATCATTTGTATTTCTGTGGTGGTGGTGGTGATTTCTCTTTCATTTCTGATTTTATTTGTTTGTGTCCTTTCTCATTTTCTCTTGGTGAGTCTGGATAAAAAGATTTATCTTTACAAAAGAACCAGCTCTTAGTTTTGCTGATCTTTTCTATAGTTTTTATAGTCTCTATTTCATTTATTTCTGTTCTGATCTTTATCATTTCTTTCTTTTTTATGCACTTTGGGCTTTGTTTTTTTTTTCTTTTTCTTCCTTTTCTAGTTCGTTTAGGTATAACTTTAGATTATTTATTTGAGATTTTTCGTTTCTTGAGGTAAGCTTGAATTGCTACGAATTTCTCTCTTAGAACTTCTTTTGGTGTGACCAAGGATTTTGGATTGTGTGTTTCCATCTTCATTTGTCTCAAAATATTTTTTTTGATTTCTTTATTGATTTCATTAACACGTTAATAGCTTAGTAGCATGTTATTTAAAACACACTTTTTGTGGGTTTCTTTTTTCCAATTTTCTTCTTGTGATTGATTTCTACTTTTGTACTCTTGTGATCAGAGAAGATGCTTGATATGATTTCAATCATCTTAAATTTACTGAGACTTTGACCTTCATCAGTGAAATCCTTTTTTTCATATTTTCTTATTTTCAGTTTTGTATTTTTTTTCATACTTAAAGAAGCCCCATTAACATATATTTTAATACCAGTTTAGTGGTGATCAACTCCTTTAGCTCTTGCTCGTTTGGGAAACTATTTCTCCTTCAATTCTGAATGACGACACTGCTGGGTAGCATATTCTTTAGTTGTCAGTTTTACCTCTCATCACTTTGAGTTGATCATGCCATTCCCATCTGGCCTGCAAAAATCAGCCTGTAGTCTTAAAGAGGATTCTCTCTTTATTGCTGGCACTTTAATTGTGGTGTGAGCCTCTTTTGGTTCATCTGGGTGGGGCTCTCTGTGCTTCCTGGACTTGGATGCCTGTTTCCTTCACTAGTTTGGGGACGTTTTCAGTGATTATTTCTTTAAACAGGTTTTGGTCCCTTTCTCTCTCTTTTTTCCTTCTCAGAATCCTATAATTCAAATGTTGGTACTCTTGATGTTATCCTAGAGGTCCCTCAGGCTATCCTTATTTTTAAAATTCTTGTTTTTTTCTTTCTTGCCACTCCACTCAGGTGATTTCCACTACCCTGTCCTCCAGCTTGTCGATTCCCTCTTCTTTGTCATATAATCCATTGTTGATTCCCTCTAGTGTATTTTTCGTTTCAGTTACTGTATTTTTCAATTCTGATTAGTTCTTTTTTTATGTTTTGTGTCTCTTTGTTGATATTCTCACTGAATTCATCTATTCTTCTCCTGAGTTCACTGAGCATGCTTATAACCACTGTTTTGAACTCTTTATCTCGTAGATTGTCTCTATTTCATTGAGTTATTTTTCTGTTCTTTTGTTTGGAATATATTTCTCTGTCTGCTCATTTTGGCTGTCTCTCTGTGTTTGTCTCTATGGATCAAGCAGAGCAGCAACCTTTCCTGGTGTTGTAAGGAATGGTCTTCTGTAGGAGCTTCCCTTTAGCAGACTGTGTATGCCATCAGTCTTTTTCAGCCAGCTGGACCTGGAGCTGGAGTCTGCATGAGCTGAAAGGAATCCTGGAGGCCGTACAGCACCAGGGCCACCCTGGCAGGCCAGTTGGAGCTGGAGCTGAAGTGGGTGGGGTCTATGGGGAGTCCAAGGGACAAGCTGCACCAGGGCCCAGAGTTGGAGCTGGGACAGGTGCAAGCCACACAGTGTCCCAGGGGAAGACCTTTCTGGGACCACTCAGGCCAAGGGGCACTCCAGGGTCAGACCTCACTGGAGTCACCTTGGTAGGCTGGCTGGACCTATAGTTGGAGCAGGCTTGGGCTGCAGGGGGTCCTGGGGACAAGCTGTACTGAGGGTTGGAGCTGTACAGGGGGTAGGCAAGGGCCACAGGGAGTCCTTGGAGCAATGTGCACCAGGGCCACCTTGAGGCCAGTTGGACTGGTAGCTGAAATGAATAAGGTCTGTGAAAAGTCCCAGGGATAAGCCACACTGGGCACTGTGGTCTGGAGCCAAAGCTGGAATGAGACTTGGGGAGTCCCAGGGGTAAGCTGAGCAGTGACCTAGAGATGTAGTTGGACTGGGTGTGGGGACAGAGCCCCAGAGAGCAGTCTCCGGGCTCTCGGCCTCACGTGGAGGGGTTCTGGCTCGGGTAGTAGATGGCTGTCAGCTGTCAGCTGTAACCATTGAGCCATTAGCCACTAGTATAACTGCCGAGGCTACATTGGGGAGTTGAGGAGAGTCGAGGGAAGTCAAAGAGTTAGTCGGTTGGCAGAGAAGCAGACAGCAGGTCGCATGTCGTGTGAATCCAGCCTCCAGTGAGACTATAGTGGTATGACTCCCCTACCTATGGCTCTGTGGGTGTTCCTTTTAAGGCCTCACCATATGCTGTGTTCTTGTGTGGGGAGCAGGAGCTGAGACCCCGCAGGCCGCCCCGCACGACAAATGGCTCAGCGAGCAGCGTATGGTGCCGGCCAAAACTCATCGAAGGATATTGGAGCAGTTTATGTGTACAAAAGTTCAGCTTCGGGAGGCCTGTGAGGAGCAATGCCAGGAGTGGGAGGCACGGTCTGCCTGGGAGACTCGAGCCTCCAGATGGCACACCACCCTCTTGTCCATGGAAGACGTTGTCCTCCTTTTGTTGATCTGCTTCAGTGGTGTCCGGTGGCCACTGTTCTCAGGAGTTGGACCCCCAAGGAGGGGTGGGAGGACCTGGACGGCTCCCCAGCCAGCGTGGAGAGGGCCCTGCAGGCTCTGGCTGAGCGGTTGCCGGGGGAGAGGAAGGCTACAGCCAGCCGCGTGGGCTGGATGTTCCTCACGGCCTTGAGTCTCAACATGGAAAATGCGCCTAATGAAATGGTCCAGGTGCTGGACCAGGTGTCCCGGTTGGAGGCGCTGGAAGCTCAGGTCTGCCTGTTGGAAGTGGGGCCCCACAGTGGAGACTCTGAGGCAAGGCAGAGGAAGCGAGTGGAGACAATGTAGCTCCCAACCCCCAAGCCCGGCCAATCTTGAAGCAAAGGGTAAAACGTGAGCAACCTTTGGGCCCTGGGGGCATTGCTGCCAGCAACCCAGCTGTGACTGAGTTCACAGCCTACACCCCATACACTCCCACTGAGTTGCAGGAACTGGGGAGGCATTATTGACAGCGTCCTGGAGAGCCAGTCTCAGCTTGGCTACTACATTTATGGGATGAGGGAGTAGACAACATTCTTTGCTCCCAGGCGAGATGGAAAAGCTAGCCTTTGTGACAGTGCATCCGTCCCTGCGACAAAAGTTACAGAACTGCCATAGGTTGGCCCACGACCAGGGCAACCATTCTCTAATAAAGTGGCTCACTGCTGTGGTACGCACAGTATGGAGACAGGCTGGCGAGCTGCCAGACACTGTGAGTCAATGGCAGTCATATACGGAACTTACTCAAATCATCCGTGAAATGGGTATGAGACATGTGATTTTTAACCTTAACATGCAGGGGCCGGATGACGAGCTTTTTACAGCCAGCATGAGAGATCTGGTTTTGGATACTGCACCTGCGAGTGCTTTTGGATCTTTGGTTGTTGTTCTTACACCCTATGTGGGGCGACGGATCCATGAAGTTACAACTGCCATGGCCACCCTAGGGGATGTTGAAAGCCGGAGGTGAAGGAAGTTAAGACAGGAGGTCCGCACAGTTGAGACCTGGAGCCCAAACCAAAGGTAAAGGGACAAGGTCGCGGGCCTCAGAGAGTAACACATGCACAGATGTGGCGTGATCTCGTGGCAGCAGGGGTCGATTGGAAGCAAATAGACTGACAACTCAATGCACTCCTGCTGGAACTTTGGAAAGAGTTGCATCCAGAATAGCAATTCCGGAGAAGCCTAAAGGAGAAGTCTGGGAAAGCGCGACCGTGTCCCTCCAGGACTTCATGCAGCCGCTTGAGGCCGACTCCTTTCAGCTTGATTAGGGGTGGGGTCAAGGTACCCAGTCAGAGGGCACGAGCAGGGACTGGAGGCCCCACGTGGAACTGTCCATACATTGGTCCCCTTCGAATGTACAGAGGGTTTTGGCTTTAGTTGACACTGGTGCTGACTGCAGTCTTGTTTATGGGCACCCAGAACTGTTCCCCGGACCAGCATTGATGGCTACATGGGAAAGATTGTGACTGTGAAAGTTGTTTCCTTACCACTGGGTATAGGAAGGCTTCCCCCTCATACCTACAAGGTTTATGTCTCCCCCATTCCGGAGTATATTCTAGGGGTGGACGTGCTATATGGCCTCAGCTTACAGACGTTGGTAGGAGAGTTCCGTCTCCGGATCCGGGTGGTGAAAGCGGTGACACGCGGGCATGCTCACAACCCTCCTCAAGTGTTTCCACAGCCCTGGCACGTGGTTACAGTGCTATAGTACTGCCTGCCAGGGGGGCAGGAGGAGATTGGTCGTACAGTATTGGAATTGGAGAAGGTACATATTGTGAGGCCAACACACAGTCCCTTTAACTCCCCAGTATGGCCTGTCAAGAAGCCAGATAGGACCTGGTGAATGACTGGACTATAGGGAGTTAAATAACGTGATGCCACCTTTGCACGTGGCAGTACCTTCAATACACGATTTGATGGATCGTCTGACTGTCCGCCTGGGAACATATCACTATGTAGTGGACTTGGCCAACGCTTTTTTCTCCATTGACATTGCACCCGAGTGTCAAGAGCAGTTTGCTTTTACTTGGGACGGGCGGCAGTGGACTTTTCAAGTCCTTCTGCAAGGATACTTGCACAGCCCCACTATCTGCCATGGGCTTGTGGCCCAGGATTTGGCACAGTGGGATCGCCCATCCTCTGTGGCCTTGTTTCATTATGTCAATGATATTTTATTAACATCAGATTCTCTTTCTGATTTAGAGCAAGCAGCTGCCTCTCTTCTCTGCCACCTGGAGTCACGCAGCTGGGCAGTGAATGAGGAACAGGTCCAAGGCCCTGGCTTATCCGTCAAGTTTTTGGGTGTTGTGTGGTTGGATAAGACAAAGGTTATACCTGAGGCAATTATTGATAAGATACAAGCCTTTTCACAGCCGACCAAGGTCTCCCAACTGCAGACGTATTTGGGACTGCTAGGATATTGGCGGGAGTTTATACCCCATTTGGCGCAAATGGCAAGGCCCTTGTATAATATGATTAAAAAAAGGGGGCCTCATGGGATTGGACAGAGGCTTTAGAGCAAGGCTTTGTTGCCACAAAACGGGCAGTGCAGCAGGCACAGGCTCTGTAAGTAGTGGACCCTGGCCGCCCATTTGAACTTGATGTTCACGTAACCCAAGAAGGGTACGGATGGGGCCTCTGGCAACGGCAGGAGCGTCTCTGGTTGCCAATGGGATTTTGGTCCCAATAATGGAAAGGAGCAGAGGTCCGCTACTCTCTAATAGAGAAACAACTGGCAGCTGTGTATGCAGCCTTAGTGGCCACAGAAGCCATCACAGGAATGGCACGCGTGTTGGTTCGAACAACATATCCCATCCAGGGGTGGGTCCGTACGTGGACCCAGGGACCCAAAACGGGGGTGGCACAGACGACCACCCTCGCCATGTGAGGTGCCTACATGGAGCAGCATAGCACCCTTAGTTCAAGCCCTTTGAACACAGAGCTACAATAGGTCCTGGGGCCTGTGGAGCTTGTAGCCCAGGCTGAGCCAAGCGCTCTGCCTTGAGGGGAGGACTTGGAGCCCTCGCCCCACAAAGAAGGACAGTCCCCAGTACCTGAGGATGCCTGGTTTACTGATGGTTCTAGCCGAGGGGCTGCAGCTGTTTGGATGACTATTGGTGTGCAGCCCAAAACAGACAACATTTGGATTGATACTGGGATGGGCCAGAGTAGCCAGTGGGTTGAATTACGGGCTGTGTGGATGATAATCAGCCACGAGCCCAGGCCCCTAGTTATTTGTACTGACAGCTGGGTGGTGTTCCGGGGCCTAATGTTGTGGCTCCCCACGTGGAAATACCAAAACTGTTTGGTAGGACACCGTCCACTGTGGGGTCAAGCCATGTGGCAAGACCTCTGAGACCTAGGGCAGAGAAATGAGCTGACCCTAATGCATGTCTCAGGTCATTCCCCCTTAGTGTCCCCAGGTAATGATGAATCAGATGCCCTAGCACAGGTCCGATGGTTAGAACGGGCTCCTGCCACTGATGTGGCCCATTGGCTGCATAGGAAATTGCAGCACGCTGGAAGCCGAACCATGTGGCAGGTGAGCAGATGCTGCGGTCTGCCTTTGAAATGGCAGGAGATAGCAGATGCCCGCTATGATTGTGTCATCTGTGCCCCGGACAGCCCCCAAAGGCGGAGGCTCCCCTGGGAGACACAGCAAATTACATGAGGGAGAGTGCCCCTCACTCACTGGCAAGTGGATTATATTGGACCCCTGCCTATGGCCCGCAATGCAATATATGCATTTACAGCAGTGGACACTGCTATAGGGTTGATGTTTGCTTGGCCATGTCTGGCTTGGATCAGCGGCATACAGTGGTTGCTCTTACACAGCTGTGTGCCCTCTATGGTCGCCCCCAAGTCATTGAAAGTGACAGGGGTATCCATTTTATGGGGCAAGAAGTGCAGCGCTGGGCTGCCAGGATGGACGTGCAATGGTTGTTTCATGCTCTGTAAAACCCACAAGCAGCTGGCATGATTGAACGCTATAATGACCTTTTGAAGCCAGGTCTCCGGCTGTCAAAACACCCTCCCACGATGCGTGACTAGTCCTCGCATCTATGGGACGTCCTGAGAGTCCAGAATGAGAAACCACGGAATGGAGGGCCTGCACCAGTAGAAGCTCTGCTACATCGAACGGCCGCTCCCATTCAATTACAAGTTACTACCAGTGAGACTCTGTTAAAGCCAGGCTATGGCAGAAATGGAAACATTTTGCTGCCAGCACCCACATGCTTGAAAGCAGGGGAACGGCAGCAATGGACTTGGCCCTGGCAGGTCAAAAGCCCCCACTGTCGGTGGTTGGGCCTGATTGCCCCATGGGGGGCTCGTTTGACTCATGATTTGCAAGTGACGCCAGGGGTGGTGGCTGAGTGACCACTGCAAGTGACTGTAGTATATGGAGGTCCCGATACCGGGATGATTTTGTGGGGAACCTATGTGCTCTCACTATGGCCTATTATGGGGTCCCCTGTTTTGTTCCATATTGACACTATGCAAGGGACCCTAAGCACTGCCATAAATGTCTGGTAACACAAACCGGGAAAGGTGCCAGTGGCAGCGACCCTCCTTTCCCAGGACAAAAAGCTGGCATGTATCCTCCCAGATGGCAGGGATTTGCCATTGTCGGTTCCTAAGACTACTGTTTCTTTTCGTCCGTAGGTGCTGATAGGCTAATATGGCACAGGGACCCTCGCAGAAGACGCTTGTCGCATAGATTGTGAGGCGAGACTCTGTAGGGGTGGAGAGTGGGGACAGAGCCCCAGAGAGGAGTTTCCAGGCTCTCGGTTTTATGTGGAGGGGTGCTGGCTCGAGTAGTAGATGGCCATCAGCTGTGGCTAGTCGGCTGTCAGCTGTAACCATTGAGCCACTGGCCACTAATATAACTGCCGAGGCTATATTCGGGAGTCGAGGAGAGTCGAGGGAAGTCAGAGAGTCGGTCGGTTGGCAGAAAAGCAGACAGCAGGTCGCAGGTCATGTGAACCCAGCCTCCAGTGAGACTATAGTGGTATGACTCCCCTACCTATGGCTCCGTGGGTGTTCCTTTTTGGCCTCACCATATCCTGTGTTCTTATGTGGAGAGCGGGAGCAGAGACCCCGCAGGCCGCCCCGCATGACACTGGGTGTGGGTGGTGGGGAGTCCTGGGATCAAGTGGCAGAGCTGGTATGGGCCTGGGACCTGGTGCACACTCCGACAGCCTTGGCTGGATGTCTAGAGTGCCTGGGTGTTGTTCTTCCTGCCTGTGTGGTCTAAGGTGGCGGGGGAGGACAACAAATGGCACTCACTGGTTCCTCTGACACCAGAGAATATTCTTGTAGTTCCCCTGCTATTTGGCAGATGCTTTCGGATTAGTGAATGGATTTTCTTCCCTACAGTTTTGGTACTCTTTAAATCATTATTTTTTCACTGTGCTCCAGGGTGGGTGAGTCAGCTCCCAGGTGCTTCAGTGAGCACTGCCTACTGAAGGTCGGTGTATTGGGGGAGGGGTTTTCATGGTGCTGAGTCTCCCTCTCCCCTACCCATTTTTCTGTGGTCTCTCTTTCATTCGTTCTGCAAAAGTAGTTCAGTCAGCCCTCAGTTCTTTTTCAGGAAGAATTGCTCTGTCTATAGGTGTCGATTAGATATGTTTGTGAAAAGAGGTGAGTTCAGGATTTTCTTATGCTGCCATCTTGGACCAGAAGCCCTGAAAATTTTAGATACAAATAGCTGAAGCAGTGGAAAATGTGAGGTGAGAATGCAAGGACCGTTTCATTGAAAAACAGACTTTATGCAGAAATAGAAATGATAGTTGAGGACCTCAGTAACAGTCTAAGTCCACATTCTAGACAATGGGTACTATTACTGTTTTATTTTAACTAAATAACATACAATATAATTTGCATTTTAGGAAGATTCATCTGAAAGCAGTGGAAAGGATAAACAAAAGGGGAGTAATTCTGTGTGTAGGAAAATCAATTAGGAGACTATGGTAATGGTGAAGGAAGATGTGATTGAAACCTACTTAGGTAGAGTCAGTGAAAATGAAGCACAAGAGATAAATGGAAAATATATGATGAAGCAGAGTTGTTCGGCATTGGAAGATAATTGGGTGTGTGGGGAATAGTTTTAGGCTGCGTAATAGAAGTATGGTGATATAATTTTACAAAGGTTGAGAACATAGAGATAGGGAAGGGGAGATATGTGTTTAAGGCAGCTGGGTAGAGATGCCCACATTAAAGGTTGACATGCAATCATAGCACAATGGAGTCAATCACAACACTTTCTAAGAGCTCAGGACCTAGAGCCATGGCGATGTGGGTCCATGTCAGGCTACTGGGAGCATTGTAAAGTGAAGTAAGTTACTTAACTTTACTAAACCTCCATTTAAACTTGTAAATTGTAAATGTTTTCTCTCCAGAGTTTTTAAAACATTAAATGAGATAATACAGACACTAGTGTAAATGTGCTAGTGTATAAAGAATTTTCAGGAATGCTAGCTAAATTTAACATTAGGATAGAGTTTAGGGGTAAAAATAGTTTTGGAGATTAACTGTGCAGAAGTACTAAATTTAACACATAGAGTATCCACATTGCCATGAAAGAGAAGATATAGGAAGAGAAGAGAAATAATGGGACTAGACCTTAGTGAATACCTACGGGGGAAACCCAAAACTGCATAGGGAAAAGATAGCCAAAAAGGTAGAGGTCTGATCTTTACATGAAAAATATATGCTGAAACAGCGGAATCATATGTAAAGTATAATCTAAGGGCTGGAGGTCTTAATTCTAGAGCTTTGTTAGAAACTTGATTTACCTCAGATTTGTCCTATTCAGCTTTCTGATTTCTCTTGAGGAAATGAGCATCGAGCTACAGTGCACTGGACACCGGTTTATACAATTGCTTACCAACAAAGTACACAAGAATTGTCTGTTTATTAGCTGATTATTATGTGATAACATCAAAACAAAATTTTATAAACAGAAGGTGCTACAGCACAGAAGTAATAATTATAACAAACCAAATCTCTGTCTGATTTAAAAACCAGTGGGACATCTGCTTGGCTGCTACTATAATTGGCTACCAGCCTGTTGTTTTGTTATGTTGGAAGCAGGACTTTATGTCCTGTGGATATTATTTGCTCTTGGTCCAGCGGGACCCAAGTTTCCATTAGATTACAAATTCTGTACACATAGCCAGATTTATGCAAGACTCTTGCAGAATTTCTCTAAGTCCCTTAATATTTTTTTCTTTTAATATTGGATTCATTCAGTTTCCTGTGGTCCTTCCTCTATGAGAATTAACTACCTCCCTCGACATCCAGTCTCTAAGGTGTTCCTCAGTGTGTTGTAACTCTCTCTGCCATAGCCTTGTGAAAGCTACCTATGATAACCCAAAAAAAAGATATATTGACGTGGCAGTAGAACTGTTCACTCCTGTTCACATTGTGCACAATTCCACTCTTTCACTCATTCATTTACATTAATATAATCTTTCATTCAAGAAATGTTGTTTTAGCACCAGCTCTGTGCCAATCACTGAGCTAGATGCATTCTCATGTGTTATCTGAAGAATGCATGTTCATGTTAGGGTGTAGAATGATTTCTATAATAGCTTCAGTTTAAAAACTTCCTCTCTTATTCTTCTTCCTCCTTCCTCATACACCAAGACCACTACCACCAAAACCTGTTTATTTTGCCTTTTGAACATTTCCTAAATCAACGTATTTTATGTTCGCTTTTCCCTGCATCCATTTTAGGTCAAGTTATCATTAAAATTAAAGTCAGTAATAGTTGTCTTACTGGTTTCCCCACATCCATTGTTGCCTCTCTCTAGTTCATTAGCCAAAAGAAAGTTTGCTTTTCAAACGTAATTCAGATCTAATCATGTAGCTCTCTTGATTACAATTCTTCAATATCTTCCCATTGCTCATAAGATAAATCCCTAGAAATTCCTATGACACCTGGCTCTTCCCTGACCCTTCTGCATCATCTCATATATCCCTACCCCATCCTCTCTCATCCAGCCACATTGGTCGGCTGCTGGCTTTCAGTTACTTGAGTCTACAACGTTCCTTCCTCTCTATGGCGGGCTCCTTACAGTTTCTGTTTTCTTACCTTTGAATGCTTTCCGAATTCTTTGCCATTTAAAATGTATTCATTTTTAGATATTTGTGTGTGTGTATATGTATGTGTGTGTGTGTGTGTGTGTGTGTATATATATATGTATATATATATATATATATATATATATATATATATATATATATATATATATATAATGAACTAAATGGCAAATAAATAGCCAAAGAGATCAAATATCTTACTGTTTAGTGAAAAGAGATAGGCATTAGTTAAGAAATCATAATGTATTATTATAAGCTGGGATAGATTGTGAAGGAATGGTACACTATGATTAGGTAAGCCGATAGGTCAGAGAGGCTTTCCTAATATATGTTTCCTTCTATAATACTATATATGTATATACACATATAAACACGTACACAAAATATCTATATAGTACATATATACACATATGTACATATATAAACAAATGCATACTATATATACACACATATATGAACACAATCTATATTATATATACACATATATATGTATATATATGTGTGTGTATATATATGTCTATATATATGTGTATATATATATGGGAAACTTCTCTGATCTTTCAACTTAGCTTATCACAATGAAATTGTCCTTCATTATTTATCCCAGTTTATGTTAATACATTATGATTTGTTAAATAGTGCTTGTCTTCCTTCACTAAACAAAAAGATACTTGAGAGCATAAATTTACCTCTTAGCATTTTCCCCCAAAGGAGTAGCACGATAACCATATACACAAATCGAATTTCAGTATATCTTAATGTTGACTTAATAAATGATTACATAATCACCCATCCACCTTAAAAGGGAAGGATGCTGCTTTGGGGTTATAAAATTTTATGCAAATTCTTCATAAGCCTTTTATATCTGATGAGATGACATTGGAAGCAAAAAAAAAAGGATATGAAATTTAGCAATAATTTTAGGTTCAGAGACTTAAGAGCTCTACTCCATTAGATTATTTTCAATAGAATACATTTCCATCAAACCTCATTACTTTGAATAACAAACATTTAGCAGCACTCTTCCCTAAAGTCAATTTTGAAAAGAAATGGCAATAAAAGCTTTACCTTAAGCTGATGTAAGAATAAAGGCATTTCACATATGTGTAGATTTGAGAAGAGCAAGTTAAGCAAAGAGAAGAATTAAGCCTTTGTCATGCATGACTCTCCAGGAGGAAAATCCTCCTTAGGAAGAATGTTTTTGGGGGAACTTATTCATTCCATGCTTCCATGGAACAGTAAAAAGATAACAATCTGGTAAAGAGAGTGTGCTAATAGAATCAGTTACAAGTAAGCTCCAAAATGTCTTTCGGATCCTGAATGTACACTTTGTGCAAACTGATAATAATCCAAGGGCGTTTTCCAAATGTGTTTTTCCTAAAAACACGTTAGTAGGTTAATGTGTTTAAATATCTTGTTGAATATTTTCATTGTTTTCAAGTGTGTACAGGGGTTTATGCCAAATTTTCCTGACAAGGCCACACACTATTCCTTCCCTTGTTGTGTTATGTTACAGAGCCAGGGATTCAAGGATAATATTGTTAACTCTTACACAGTGGACAGGAATATAAAATAAGGGGCAAATCTTTGATTTAAAATTTGAATTTCTCTAAAGGGAATTTTTTTAAAGCATCATATTATTTAAAGTCTTAAACATATTCGGCATGACATACTTGATGAAGTCAATGCATTACTACTAGGTAAAGTACACTGTATGATGCTGACTGAACAGAGAAGAAAGATACCTGAAAGAGGTATCGCACTCTGGAAATATCAGAGAAATAGGATTTGGGGAGGTGTTGGGAAGGAGAGAAAATATGAGTCCTGCTATTGCAACTGTATCAATGATGCTTTGCATATGTAAATTTAATTGCTTATTCTGAGAAAACATTTTCACCCAGAAGTGGGAAATTCTACAATAATATTAGGGTGGTGCAAAAATAATTGAGGTTTTTGCAATTATTTTTAACCGTTTAAGCCACAATTATTTTTGCACCATCCTAATATCTTATAAGGAACATTCTATTGACAGCTGACAACAGCTGCTATTAACAGCAGAATTGTTGGTTTAACTAAAGTGCTTTAAAGTTATGCCACTCTTGTGCAACAAAACACAGATGTGGTTTAAATTTTGTCTCATTAAAAACTAGGTTTATAAACACTTGAAAGGGAACCAATTTGGAGGAAAAAAGTTCTGGGTTTAATTGACATTCTGTGCCGAAATGTTTACTTTTAAAGATAAATTAAGAAGAAAATTTCTGATTACTTCTGGATAAAGGGGGTCAGAGATCTTGTTCTAGCTATTTACTCCAGAGCCATAGATTTTTTTGTTTGTTTTTTTTAGCTCATTCCATCACTATTCTTCCTCCTCCCTCACCACCTATCCCTCATAAGTTGATGCCCAGCAGGGAATGAACAATTTAATGACAATGAATACATAATTTATGGAAAGAAAATACAGGATTTCCTATTCTTATTTATAGGACATAATCCATATTTGAAGATGATGGTATTTAGAATGTTGGAGGCATGCTATGATATTTATTATGATTCATAGAAAATATATGTGAGCCTGCGTTCACTGAATTTTTAGTTTGTCTTATCACTTTTTTGATCAGACATTGTGTTGGACAAGTTTCTAGTTCAAGTCATAGAAAACCTTTTTACATATATAAACAACACTTGTTTTCCATAATCAAAAGGGTCACATTGTGTGATAGTTGAGTATGTGGCTCTCCTTCTCATGCAAAGATCTCCCTGGTATTGACCACCTGACCTCACACACTGACTCCTTGCCCCATAGATGTCCCTCCCACATGCCAGTTGTCCAACCTCTGCCTGCCCACCATGGTGTTGTGGCTGATAGGTGGCCATCAGAACTGGCCCTCCAGGTTCTCGTAGCTGAAACTCTGCTTGTAGAAACAGAGAAACACAACTTGGAATGTGTGAAGGCAACAGATGAGAACTATCACTGGCTAGAATTCTACCTTACAGATATTCTATCTTTTCCTCATGTTAGGGACTTATTATTTCTGGGGATTTCCGGTGTCATAGCAATATTCCATAGGGACCGTTTCTACACTTTCAGTCAAAATTATATGGGTTAGACTTTCATATGAACCCTTTACTAGTCATGTGTCCATTATCAATATTTAACCTTCTGGTTTCAGTTTTATTTTCTGTAAAATGGGTCCTAAAAATATTAACTTGATTTGAATGGGTATTTTGGGATTAAGAAAAGAGAATAAGATTATATGATATCCATCTAGCAAAGTACCAAGCACATAGATAATGTTCAATACATGGTACTTATTATTAAAATATAAAAATAATAGTTTTGGTAATTTGAAAAAAAAAAGTCTTTCTGTTTTCTGAAATGGTAGTTACTAGTGGTTGTACATCAGTTTCATTTAGAAAACAGTAACTCCAAAATCGATCCATTCTGTAAAAGATAGTATTAATTGAATTGCATTCTTCAAAATATAATATTAATGGAAACTATTTAATACCTGAAAATCTTGGGAGAGCAGTATGATTTTTCTAGTTCCTCTGCTCACTTTGTTTTAATATATAATTAGAGATTCTTAATACATGAATCTCAGAAAGTGTTTTAGTTTTAGAAAACTTGCCATTATATTTTCAGAGTAATAACTTTAATCATAATGTCTATTCAAGCTGAGGACAGAGCCTCAGTCATATGTTTACCAATTATACCAAGCAAAACTCAACCTAAATCACGTACATTATACTACTATACCAAAAGATTAAATTGAACCCTAGCACCCTGGCAATGCATAACACTTTCTGCCACATTAATTGAGGGAAACAAAAAAAGCCATTAGAACGATTACCACTGAAACCATATTAGCAGAAAACACACCAGAAAGTTTATCAAATAGATATTCACATTTCAGGGATTTATCCGCGAAAGTTACTAAAACAAAAAGTTTGTTGAATAAGTGATACTCGATATTCACTACTATCTTTCCTTTATACCTAATCAAGAAAAACAATTTTGAACTTGTCTCAATATTATCACAACAAGTGGTAATCACAGAGAGAAGCAAATTGATTATTAATGACTGATTATTTGAATTCCCATGTTTCATAAACACAGCAGCTTCCTGTGAAGGGACATAACAGGTTTTAACAGGAAAAGGATTAGGGGTTTTCTTTTCCTCAACTGAGGCACAAAATGAGTGAGATTTTTTTAAGTTAACTTTACTTTCATCTGGCTCAGGTGTCAGGGATCTATATTTATCTTGTGTTAGGCATGCGTCCCAAGTGCTAGAAATCTCAGGATGTCAATGGCTTTCAGATGTCAGGATAACCTTCAAGACAGATGAACTGTCAGGACCCCTTGCCTCATTTCTAAGTTCTCAGCTGCTGTGCTGTGGAAATCATGTGTTTATTTTCTGCGTCTCTTCCTACAACAGTCTCTCTGAAGCCACTCTTAAAATCCTACATCTGGACAAGCAAGAGCCTCTAAAAATTGGTGAGCGAATTATTTTGGTGAAAGCATGTGACTATGACTGTAGTTGATGGACTGTAATCTACTAAACAATAGTAATTACTACTTTTAACTCGTTAGCAAGATGAATATTCTCTGGTATCATAATTAAGTCTTTTAACAGATTTGGAAGCTTTCAACTAAATGGATTAGAAATGACATTTAACACTTCAATTTTACATTTCCATCTAGTCTTTAAATTCATCCTATGAAATTTCCACTTGCACATTTTCATGCCTTTTATTTAGAAGTATCAGAAAGCTTAAATTTCTAATTATTTCAAGAAGTATAATTTTAGTGGCATTTTTTATTTCTTTAGGTTCTCTAACTTGGTCTGGTATGTACTAATCTAGACTGATTTCATCTTTTATTTAAATGTGTGCTTACCTTTTTAATAGGTTTTTTAAAAATTACTCTTTTAAAATTAATACTCTCAAAATCTGACCAATTCGATTTTTGTCTTCCGAATTGGAAAAACACTTTTTTAATGAGACTGGAAGTTGAATGACCTTTGTTCATGAGACTGTGAAAATGTTTTTTTTGGCATGTTGTCAAGATTGACAAGTATATTTAAGAAATAATTTAAAAAAACCCAGTCCTCTTAACAAATTGACTCCTAGAAGGAAAGGGGAAAGAAATCTTTCTATACATAAAGTTATTGATCATTACTGATCATAGAAATTGTATTGACTGTGGGCACCAGAAATCTTATTTTGTGGGGGAGGGGATTTAGTTGCATAAGAGAAGTTTTGTAACATGGTGTGTTTCATAATATGGCTATATAAGATCAGGAAACTTTGCACGATAAAGTAATGAATGAATTATGCAGAAAGGAAACAAAGATATACTTATTTAGAGGCAAAATTAAATGCTAATACAAAAAAGCAGCAGTTCCCTCTGACTTCTCGAGCTACTCTACAAAGCCTGGGAATAAATTGGATGGGTTTCTTCACCTTTAAAAAAGTCACTTCCGTTTATTCTTTGGAAAAATGGTTGCTTGGAGCTGTGCTGAATTCAGGGGAAAGCACACTGGGCTGATACTTACAAATGTGCCAACTTCTTGTTCAATTCCTGTGAGAAAAATTCAGAACTCAGGTGGGTTCCAAACCAGATGAAGGGAAATAGGCAAACCTGTCTTGTTCTTGGGTCTACTTGACTAAATAATTAAAGTGGGAGTTGTTGGGCAGTATATGAGACTCCTTTAATCCTGACAAGCAGAAAGGGGAAATATTTTCCAATGATGTATAACACAAACACTAATTACTTGGAATCAGATCCTTTTGTAAAGTACAAGGGCAACTCTACAGTGAACTGTTCTGAGAGTTTAGGAAAGAAAGCAAACACCTGAGGAGAATAAAACAATTTTCACCTGGGAAGAAAGGTAAGCTCCTGAACTCACAAAAATCATTGTTAGGCAAAGAAAAAGGCTTTAAAGTGCTAACAAATCAGTGGCAAAGACCATAGAAGATTGCCCAGTGGGCCAACAAAATGGAAGACTACGTTTTTCTTAGAGCGGAGAAATACATAATAATACATTGCTGTTGATGTGACTCTGGCTAATTTTGCTTTAATCACAAATGCCCGATTAAGATTACTAATTAAGGAATTTAATATTCTTAGTATTTATAAACTAAGCTTCATCATTAAATTCTTTGAAAAAAATTCACAAAATTGATAAGAAATGCTTTGAAATGAATAAAAAAGGGGAAATTGTTTTTTTTTTTTTAATCGGTTACTTGTTTATGTGATTTTGATTGTTTTCTGAATGAAAATTGTAAAAGCATGTCAGCTCTTTACTACAACCTAAAAGGAGTGATTTGGAATGAGGAGCAGGGAGGAACTAGAGGAGGAGTGACTGTTTCCATATCAGGTTACTGGATACCTAAAAAAAAAATGCCTAATCCAAAGTGATTTTCTCAACTCACAAACCATGAATAATTCATCAGAAAAAGGAATTAGTCTAAAACTAACATAAGTGCATAGAGAATGTAAAACGAAATAGCGTTTAGTAAATAATTAGTTTTACTGTTCAGTGTGTTGTATGTCAAAGTACAGAAACTGGCTAAGCCACTGGAAATTTATTGCTTTTCCAAAGGGCAATTAGTATGCTGTTGCTTCAACAGTGATTTTCTCATCATTTCTTTATGGAGAAGGGTGAAGTGAATTCTGCTTTGTGTCTTCTGAAAAACTTAGTTTTGTGGGGCGATAAATAACACTTTTAAATAGGTGCTTGGTGGTACAATGTTAGTTTAAGATGTTTTGAAATATACTCAGAGAACTTTGTCACACAAACCCTATCATCTGAAGGAGGAAATGACAGAAAATTGGCAAGCATTGCAGAGGGGGACATAGCAGACAGCTTGGCTGCGTTCACCAAGGACTCCAGAGTGTACTCAAATAGAAAAGCATTGTTTGCCCTTCAGTGTTTGTGAAGTTTAAAAGTGGAATAAGGACAGATATTTTTAAAACATTAGTTTCATCTCTTAATTAAAGCTGTTTTTTTCTCATTAAATCTTCCAAATGTAAATCTTAAATTTCTCTCATTTGAAGTTTTAGGAAATCATAAAGGATATTTATAATCATGTCATGGTTTTAAAAATTAAGAACACAGTCTAATAGAAATTAATTTGGAGGCTCATTTTGTTTTATTCTGGGACTTCATTATTACTCTATTCAAAATATAACAGATGCCCATGTAAGGTGTCCTTGTGTCTCATTCTAGGAAGTTTCAGAAATGAAGTAATAAAAGTTATTTCATTCAGTCCAGTGGTCCCATAGTATGGCCCCTAAACACAATATATTTTTAGAGCAGTCATCGATTTTTAATAAGTGGGATCTATTCTTTCTTTAAGACTCAACGCTAGAAGAGCAAAATCATGTTTTTTTGATTCCATACATGATGGAGCCACTATCTTTCAGATTCATGTATTCATTGACACATTTGTTAAAAAATATTTATGAGCACTTACTCTTTGTTAAACACTGTTCTATTATTAGAAACCATATGCTGAGCGTTTATAGGAATCCAGGATCTTTTCACAGGTGGTGGTTCTAAATTTTATTTATATGGAATGAAACATTCTGATGAAAGTTTAAAAAAAAAAAATCTGTTAACTTTGTAAATGATGAAGACGTAGGTTGCATTTTGTGAACATTTTCCCCACCCTGCACTGAAACAGACCCCTTAATGAACCATCAATCTCCTGAAGAAATTAGGCCAAATAAGTGACTATTGTATTTACAGAAGGAAGATACTGGACAGAGTTTCTTCCCTTGCCCACCGTTAGTTTCTTGCCATTGCCTTTCCAAATGCCTACTCTTAAAAGACTAAGTAACTAACACAGAGCCATTGGAACCCTCCCAGAATAATAACTGGACAGCAATGTATACTCTAAGTCTTAGGTTTGATAGCTTGCTAAATGCATTTCCTGTTGAACTGTTTTTTCTGAAGTGGGGGACAAATACTAATCTAAATTTTAGCTTGGTCTCTTAAGGGAAACACCTGTGGTTTCTATGGAAGCCTCTAGTTTCTCTGAGCCCTATTCTTTTAAGAGCTGCCTGGTCAAAAGTTACATTGAAGCTGACATCTAGATGGGCAATTACAATGCAGGAGGACACAAACAGATAAGGGCCATACGAAGTGATAAGGGCACTGCTTACAGACCTTTGCTATTAAGAGCTGGCACTTCCCACTGGGCTGATAACTGAAGGCAGGGGTCATCTGTAACTTGTTATCAGCAATGTCCAGAGCCTGACACATAGTAAGCATTCAAAAGATAGATTTTATTCATTTATTCAAAATATTATACCTAAATCTTTTCTAACCTAAAACATTCACCTTCCACTAAGGATTATGACTAACATTTTAAGAGGTTTAGATGATTTAAAGAATTTAAAAATCTATTTCTTCCACCTTTTATGCTTAGCAATCCTTTTTAATATCCAAATGCACATATCTCTCCCATAAAGTAATAGAGTTGACCTTTGGAAAACACAAAGGTTGGGGTACCCAGCCCCTGTACAGTTGAAAATTTTCATATATTTTTGACTCCCCAAAACTTAAGTTGTCCCTCAGTATCTAAGGGGCATTGGTTCTAGGACCCCCACAGTTACCAAAATCCCCAGATGCTCACATCCCCTATATAAAATGGCAAAGATCAATGCCTATAGTCAGCCCTCCATACCTGTAGATTCCCAACTGTGGATTGAAAACAGTACAGGTATTTATTGAAAAAAGTCCACGTATAAGTGGACCCATGCAGTTCAACCCTGTGTTGTTCAAGGGTCAATTATCCATATGTTTGTGCAGTTTTTTGCATGACAAATCTTCAGATAGGTAGTTTTGTGGACTGTTACCACCCCAGCACCACCACTGCCCTTCCCAGCATGTCTGCTTTTTTTTTTTTGTAATATAGAGCAGATTATCTAATTTATATTAATAATGAAATTTAATAGAGAAATAGTCTATAATTCAACTTACAGTAAGTATATAAACTCATAGACATTGACAATTTCTCAGTCAACCCATGAAGCTCAATCATTTCACCTCATTCCACTGAAATCTTAATCGTTTCCCTCAATTTGCAGGCAAAGCTTAGGTGTGTTTGCTTCTGTGTTCAGTCTCTTAGGTATCTTCACTGTGTACCAAGTTTTGGATAAAGCTAGAGAAACACTCAGCTCAGTAAGCTCCTTTCCGGGTCCAGTGCTCACCTTGAGATGTGCTAAACTTGCCTCTAGGTGTGGATCTTGGTTTCTCCACTTCTCACTTTACGGGAAACCGTAGCATGTATAGTAGTCCTTGTTTGTTAGCCTAGTAGCAAATGCCCCCCAAACCTTCTCTGGCGTCGAGAAGGTCTCCAGCTGGTGATAGAGGTGCAGTCATTATCTGTTTTCTGCCTCCATCCCTTGGTCAGAGCCCCCTTCTAACCTCATCAACAGACTCTTAAAAGTTTCTTACCTTTAGTTTTTCAAACCTCTGTATTGCATCTGTGGTCCTAGTATGATAGTTCAATAAAATTCTATGTTTTATCAGATTAAGTCAGGAAAAACAGGATTAGGCAAGGAAAAAAGTAAATTTTATTATTAAGAGGCTGACTCAAACGAAGCTTACTATAATTGTTCACACTCCCTTCTCTACTCCATTCATATTCTTCTTGAGTGTCAAATATGCCATTTTGTTTTCTCTCTCAAATCTCCCATGCAGGACTTCTGTATGTAACATAGTAACAGCAAGAGCATTACTTAAGCTGAAATCCTATAGGTAAATAAAAGCAATTGAAACAATCTGACAGGTCTTTTGTGAAAACAAAACAAACAAATGAAAAAAAACAAAACAAAAAAAACACTCCTTAGTAATTGTTTGCCATAGCATAGAAACAGCAATGAAGCTTGGCTTTTTTTTTTTTTTTTTTTTCGTGAGGTTTAAGTCTGAAAGTCTACTTTCAGTTGCTCTCCCAATGTTCACATTTGTTCAGAGCAAAAGCTGTAAACAATAGATGTGGGAATCATTCTTAAACCAAGATCTATGGATTTTTACAAGTGACGACTGAGGCGCTTAGAAATTAAGTGACATTTTATACCGATGCTTCGCCATCGCATTGTCATCCCCCAGTTTCCCTTTCTGAAGTTTATCTAGGCTTCCCTCCCCATCGATATCTACTAAGGGATCTTATTGATTTTTATGTCTTAACCCGTAATCTATATGCTGAACAGACCCAAATCTCTATCTCATCATCCTAATTTCTTCCCTGTGCTTCATACTCATATGTTTATGTTCTGCTGGTCAAGCTCCCAGAGTGGATACTCCACATCTTGAATTGAAATTAATCTAAATTCTTTCAACACATAATCTTGTCATTGTGTTCTGATTCATGATGTACCTTTAATGTTCAAAATTAAATTATAAACAACCCCATGATAGGTATATCTCTTGCTATGCTTGAATCTATCCTAGTGTTCAGTAAAATGTATGCACACACATGTACTCTGTAAAAACTTTTTTAAATAAATGGATGAGTTAAATAATTATAATAGCTATTACCTGCTGGGTGCCTTCAAGGCATGCTGATAATAATTATGCAAAATGCCTAGTATTTAATAAGAGACATTGTAAATTATTGGTTAAGGTACGTTTTCTGTTGCCAAACTAAATAGGTTTGAAACTTGGATCTGACACTTCCCAGATCTGTGACCTTGGGCAAATAAGTTAACCTCTCTGTGCCTCTGCTTTATCATCTGTAAAATGGGGATAATAAAAGTATATACTTCATAGAGTAATTGTTCAAAATATGCAGGTCACTATATGTAAAATACTTACACAAGTGCCTCCATGTGACAAGTGCTATGGAAGGGTTAACTATTATTATTTAATTCTCACAAAAATTTTAAAGTGGATAGTGTTATTCTTTTTAAAGAATGAATGAACCAACTCAGAGGTTAAAAAAACTGACCGAGAATCTTACAGCTAGTTAGTGAAAATGCCAGTTAGAACTAACCCCACCTCACCCCCAAGTCTAGCCATATTTCCCTCGCCGTTCTTTTCTATTATTATTATTATTTATTGAGGTGATTGGTTAGTAAAATTATATAGGTTTCAGGTGTACAATTCTGCAATACATCATCCATATATTGCATTGTGTGTTCACCACTCAGAGTCAGATCTCCTTCCATCATCATATATTTGACCCCCTTAACCCTCCTCTACCATCCTCCCTCCCCCCTTACCCTCTGGTAACCACTAAACTGTTGTCTGTACCTGAGTTTTTCTTTGTTTGTCTTGTTCATTTGTTGCTTTCAGTTTTATATCCTGCACATGAGTGAAATCATATGGTTCTCAACTATTTCTGTCTGACTTATTTTACTCAGCATAATATCTCAAGATCCATCCGTGTTGTCACTAATGGTAGTACTTCATATTATGGCTGAGTAATAATCCATTGTATATATATGTACCACATTGTCTTTTCTTTTATCCTGTTAACTCCAGCCTGAAACCTAGAACTCATTCTTGATTTGTTTTACCCTCTACCTAGCAAATCATTCACCAAGACTTAGCTATTCATGCTACCTTCTAAATATCTTCCCCTTTCTACTAAATATTTCAGAAATTTTTCCCAACTTTTTGCTCCCCAGCCACAGCCTCAATTCAAACCATATAATTTCCTGCCTAGATTATTTGAGAAAACTTCCTTTGGCTTTTCCTCCAATCTTTTCTCCATGTGCCAGAGGCATCTTCCCAAACCCAATTTTTATCATGCTCTCCTTCCTTAAAATCTTTGAGTAGCTCCACTTTGCTTTCAAGATGAATTCTTGAAAAGAATTCCTAGGTATTCAGGCACAAACCTCAGTCTGGTATGTTATGCATTATATTAGAGCTTTATTAGGTCATTTGTACCTACCTCTCCGGTGTCCTGTCTTGTGGTTTCAAAACTCATACATCATACCAAAGCCTTACCAAACTATTTGTATTTCCCCAGTTGTATGTTTTCTTATGGATCTATATTTTGAGGGAATGCCTTTATTCCCTTTACCCAGACCTATATTCTATAACTCTCGGGTAAGGTACTTCCTCCACCAGCTGTCCTTTAACAGCTTTTCCTAACAAAACATTCATTCTCCACACATGGCTGTAGGTGTCACCATATATTATAATTGTCTGTTTATTAATCTGTTTTCCTAGCCATGCTGTGAGCTACTTGAGAGAAAGTATCAGGTTTTTGTTTTGTTGATTCTCTCATTTTACCCCAGTTAAAAGGCAGACTAAAAAAGCTTAAGGAATTTATTTTGTTTTACGCTTGCAAAGGCTACAGACTAGCTTTGCTAGTGTTATTGAGGGAATAAAAACATAAATAAATGAAAAACAAAGTTAATAATTCAAACTATGATTTTTAAAAAATGGCTCAAAAGTAATCTGAGAATTTCAAGAATGAAAAGAGTTTGCTTGGGAATATGATCCTGTATTAGAACCAGTAGCGTTTCTTCTGGGTTGTGATCCGTAGTGAAGGGAGCCAGATGAGAGCTGGGATCAGGTTGCAGGCGTGACCGCCCTGCAGTGCCTGCTATGTAGGCAAAGGGTTGAGGGCAAGATAAGATCAGGGAAGGACATGCACTGTGATGGATGAACCAAACTTGGTTTTAAAGCTTACTTTCTTTTGCAAAATAAGAACTGGTGAATGATTTCTTAAACTGGGAAGCGGGAAGTATTATCTCAGAGCACTCAGTTCCGTTTCAACAACTGTTTAAGTCTGACTAGATTTATCACAGTTCTCAAAAAATTGGTGTGCATGAGACTAACCCAAAAAGCTTAACTCAGTACTCATGATGCTTGTTTTTAGGAAGTAGATCATCATATTGTTATAATTCCCTCCTCCACCTCCTCCTCTTCTTCCTCTTCCTCCTTCTTTATCACCATCACCACTCTTACTGTTTTTCCTAATCTACATTCCTCCCTGAACTGCCCACCTCACTGATAACCTGTTATTTTAATCTCTTCTAAATACAGTGCTTGTCTTAATCCCTCCTAAGAAGTTATTAAAAACTCACCTACTATTACCTTGCTGGAAGCATCATTAGTTTTCTAATCATGCTCTTCTTCTATCCTCTTTTGTAGCTGTAATGTAGTGGTTGAGACTTCTTCCCCTTAATGATGTTTTGATGACACAGACTTAATATTCTCCTATAGCTTCTTTGAAAGAAGATTATAAAGCTCTTCAGTTTTTGATGACCCTTCAGCTGATGATATGCTTCTCCTTTTTCCCTGGCCTAAGCTCCTCATCTTGGCATGCTCGTCTTTTCCATATTGACACCGCTGCTATATCCTCAAAATGTTTGTCCAATGTCATTTTGCACACCTACAATAATCCCTCCCATTCCTATCACCATGGCATCTTCTAATTTTCCTTCTTTGAAGTTCCGTTTCTTCTTCTCCAAAATTCTGGGGATTATACTACGAAATATGTCAGAGCCTCCTGATAACACTGTAGAGGAGCCAAGCTTTTTCGATGCCTTGTGACTGTAAATGTCCTTCACCAAAGACCATCAGGAACACACACTGTTGACCAAGTTTAGTTCATTATTTATTGCATACAGGGAGCCATGCGTGATGCAGATGTAGAAAGAATCTCTTATAGAACGTGGACTTTGGTTGGGTGATTTGGGGAGAAGGTTTAAGGAAGCAGAGCTTTGTTCTGAATGGGATTGTTGTCAGGAAACCAGGGCATTTTACAACGGGGTGTTTTAATAAGTCTTATCTATAAGGAGGCAAGATGAGACTGAAATTGATAAAGAAGCAATGTGACTCATTAGCTGGGAAAAGGGGCAGTGTGGTATCTGTGGCTCAGACAATGTTTGTAATTGGTCTGCGTTCAGACGGGATTACAGAGCATCTTGTTTTTGTCTTGATCCATCATCATCATGTTGCCTTGCCTAAAGGTGATGCTCTGTGAAATGATTGATGTGCAACCAGAGGATGTCAAGGCCTGACTATGAATGCCAGGCCAGTGTCCAGAAACAAGACCTAGCAGATAGCACCAGGCCAGGTCCTGAGTGGCAGGGACTGTTTTCTCTATCTGATGACAAAAATGCTTTGTTATTTCAGCAATTAAACACATTTCTGTGAAATCACTTCTAACTATTTTGGGATTAAGATTTTAATAGAGTTTCTTTGTAATTTCCTCCCTAAGCCCTCAACACATTGAGTATTTTAACACAAAATTTCATTCTTCTTATGCTAGCAATTTGATGATAAATAAAAACCACAAGAGGAGATGAATCTGTATATAATAACTATAAAGTGTATAAATTGCTTAGGAAATTAATTAGCTTTTTTTTTGCACTTATACCATAAAAAACAATTTGTTACATAAATTAAAAAAATGTATACCATTGGTAGATATGAAATACATGGAATGAAATTTAATTTTACTTAGTGAAAGTTACTTGTGAATTAAGAGCTTTTTCCAATTACTACATAGACAAAGACCTTAAAAATCAGAGATTATTAAGAATCTTTTAACTGAGAATTATCATAAATGAACATATTTTTGGAACTATGCATCTAAGTTGAACATATATAAATGTAGTTAAAAAATACATATGCCAAACTTTCTACTTAGATATTCTAGATGCCTCTAAAATGGGATAATCTTTTTCTTTTACATAATAGACTATCATTATAAGTTGTACTTAAAGAAAAGAACATCTAGTAAGTGATTCAAGTTCATGATTGAATAATATTCAATATTTACGTATTTTATGAGTTTAAAATGATTAGAAACACTGACAATTATCCTACATTTATAATTTGTTTTGTAACTTGTTATTATAAGTCTATAAGGCAGTGTTATGGTGTTGAGGGTAGATGAGATAAGGCTATAAATTAGACTTGATTCCATAAATCACACATGGAAAAAATATCTTTCTATAATGTAATTTTTAAGACATTTGGAATATTGTTAAGTATACCTGCTTTTTGATTTATACATATATGCTTTTTAAACATAATTTGCATAATAAACTGAAGGTTTCAGGTCCATATGTAAATAAGATTAAGTTTCTCTGTCTTTGAGTTTCTTTGATAGGTCTTAAAATATAATTAAGGCAATACAAAAGATAGAGTGATTGGTTTTCCACCTCTGCTTTATCACATTATCTTGTTAATAAAGAGAAGCTATTTGGATGAACTTTATAGTTTGCTCTTTAGTAACCCTTGAAGATATGATCTAAACAAAGAAAGATGCTAATTTTTCACTTTCTTCTTAAGGTTTACCCTTTTGCTGTTTTCAAATTTTCCTGTTTTCAAGTAAAACATGTAGTTCTGTTTTATGTGAGCCAGAAATAATTATTTACTGAACAGGAAACTGAAATCGAGAAGTTAAAATTTCAGATAAACATTTTAACTTTTAATTAAACAAAAAGGCTTAAATCTTTTTACATTACAGATGCCTGTCATTGGTCTATGTGATGTGGTTTTATTCAACTCTTTACAACCAATGGCAGCACTTTGGATCCTTAACTCTGAATGATTCAAAGTGAAATTACAATAGGATCCTGAAAACTGACTTAATTCCTTATTATCAATAATATAAGGGGAACAATACCAATAGTATCCATTAGTTACTTGGTGAATTAGTATTTTTGAGTCCATTCTACATTTTATGCAGATCAAATTTGTATAATGTACTTTTGGATATGATATGCATATTCTTTACTATTACTGTCCGGAAGTTTGCTACAGATGAACATTTATTACTGCTTTTTGTGATGGTCAAAATAAGTATTTTGTGTGTCCAGTATAGTAGCAGGTACCTATGTGAAATGGAAATAAAAGAGGATTAGTGTCAATCAGTATTTTTACCTGAAATACTTCTGCACTTCGTGTGTTTCTGAAAACTCGCTGAACATCACAAATATTTTTTAAATAGTTGTTGTATGGCTTATGCTAGAATAAAATGGTGACTATCTCTTTTGCTTACATCGAATCCTTGTTTCTCTAGAGCATATCAGCTATGGGGGCAAATAGTGGTAATTATTTTTAATTACAAAAAATATCCAGATTGCTGCTTGGAGAGTCTCCTTGTTTTCCACTGGCTTTAGAGTCTCTTTTTCTCTTTATCCTATACCTCTTTAAACTGTCACAATGTATTTACATTTTATATACTCGCTGGTCAAACAAGATAAATTATAAATATGTTTACAAAAAAGCAGGTTCACAAAATCATTTTATTCATTGCTTCTTCCTGAGATGGTCTGTCTTTAAGTGAGTCCTCACTGACTCTAGACTCAGTACATCTAATGATCCCTGTCTTCCGCCTATTGGTCTGTAGCCCTTTTCAGTGGGACCCTGTCCTTGTCCCCTCCTCCCCCCCAATCTCTTTCATCTTACCTCCAACCCTGTGACCCTGAAATGCTGCCCTGATTCTGTACTCCCTTGGGAGCCAAACCCCAGCCTGGACTGTGAAGTGAGGAAAAGGAGAAATCAGGAGGTTAAATACTTCCTGGTATCATCTGAAGTCTCTGAGTGCCCTTGCTATCTGCTCTGCTCTTTGTTGGCTTTATACTAGAGTTGTCACTTCAACCAAAGCCAATATAAAAGAAGTCCTAAGTCTCCCAGTTCCTGGGATGGATGTTTCAGTTCTTATCCAGTTTTCATTACTTCTCCTTATTTTCACCCCTACTGTTATGCTTCAGAGTGGCATCAAAAAGTTTAGCAAGAGTATTTCTCTCACTCATGATAATGACTCTCAGGATTTTCTTCTCAATTATACAGCCCTTGTTGCCAAGGCTGCCACCATAAACTGCAAATACTTTTTCACTAATCCACACTCTATCTAGAATGAGTCCACCTTCTCTTCAATTTTTATTTCAGAACCTATGTCTTCCCAGTATTATTTTATTAGTCTTCTATGTAGACTCTCATCCCAATTTACTGCTTTTAATATGACCCTTTAAAGGTGAAAACTCTTATCCCATCGTCACTTCCCCTACTTATAATTACTTAGTGATTCTATTGTGCTTCCAAAATAAAGTTCAAGCTGGTTAAAATAGCATGCAAGAGGCTTCAAAATCTAATCTCTATCCATTTTCCTCACTCTTTGCTACTTCCCTAAAAACAAATATTTGTGATTTTCCAACTATAGCATTTGCTCCTGCCTGGGATTTATGCATATGTTCTTTCTGCTTATATCTCCCTCTGTGTGATTAGAAAGTATCCATTGAAGCCCTGCCATTATTTTATAGTCTATCTCCTCTGAACAAAATCACACTCTGTTAGAGACTATATTTTATTCATCTTTGTATCCTAGTGTCAAACTCAAAGTCTGGATATAGTCAATGGTTAGTAAGTGTTTAAGGAATTAAATGAGTTCCTGACCACTTTCCTTCCCTTTTAACCTAAAGCTTGGAATTGTCTTTACTTTTACTCTTTATAATTTCTCCCCCAAAAAAATTTAGGGAGGAAGCTTCATGACAGCTCTTGGAAGTTTCCCTGATGGAAGTTCCCAAGTGTAAAAATTATAGGCTATATGGCATTGGATAGAATTGAGGTCAAGTGCTACATATCAATTTTGTGACTTTGAATAAATTATGTAACTTCTCAGTGTCTCAGTTTTCCTATCTATAAAATGGGTGCAAAATTATCTTATGGTTAAGATCTTAAAAGCAAGCTGTCAATGAAAGAGTGTTCAGCCTAAGAAAAAGTCTTATAAGAATTTATTTGAGCCAAGCTAACGACAATTGCAGGGAGCAACAGACTGAGAAAGTGCTCTGGAAAATGACAGTTTTGCTGCTGATTTTATACATTAGAATCAATGGAGGAGATGGAATTCGTTGGTGATAGATTAGGGAAATGGGAGAAAGCAAAGAGGGCAGAAATTGCTGAGACCAAATAAAAAGCCAGCCGTAGAGACACATACTTCTTTTACATTGGTGGGTTACATGATAGTTAACATTTACAGCACAGAGAGATGGTATGTGGGCAACAAGATAATAATGTGGTCTCCAGCTCTGGTGGTATCTGCGATTATGCCTTCCAGGGGTTTGGAGAAGATTACTCTGACACTTCAAAGTCATGTTATCTTAGATGCACAAAGACAATAGACAGTTTCAAAGTTAAAGATTGACCTTTGGTAAGGGAGATACAGGCCTAAGACGTGACTATCCAGCATGACCCACTTTTAGTGAGGAATTTTTCATTCAGACTCTATGTAGTTACTTTGGTCTCTGGGATTGTAAGCCCCATCATGTGGGCCTCCCTTGAGCTTGTCAGGTTTAGCAGGTGGCCCCTGCTTTGTCTGCAAAGCCAAATTGTATATGAACAACTTTTTCCATCACATGGATATTGGAACCATTCTAGAAGCCTAGTGGATATATTCTTCATCTGAAATATATTAGTTATTTAGATTACGTAATTCTTAATGTCCCTCTCAGATTTCAGAATCAGGGGATGTGAACATGGTTCCTGTTCTCTAACTATTTGTGACATTGAGAAAGTAACTTTTAATGTCATCTCTGCTTCTTAACTAAAATGAGGGTTGTACCAGATAATTTACAAAGACTTCCAATCTACGTTTACTTGATCATCTATTATCTGAATCTATGATTCTATTTCCTTTCTTCTGTATATATGATAACACTAAAGTTCCCCAATTATATTTAAAAATTATTGACAAAGATAATTTCAACAGGGGAATGTGTTTTAGACTTACAGGGGAGGTGATTGGGAGATGGTAAGCAGCCGGTATTTATATCTTGGTCAAATTCCCAACAAAGATGTAAATTTTTGTGTTGATTTTCTGATGTACAGAATTATAGCAAGTGTTTATAAAGAATTAGATAAAATTTTTAGACTAAACAGGAATCATCTCAGCAAAATGGTAGTTATAGAAATTTCTAGTACCCATCTCCTCTTGGAAACATCAATGTGAACAGCTGTCCATGCACAAAAATACTTTCACAAGAGTTAAGGATCCTAGGTGAGTGATTATAGTACCCGAGTGCAGCAAGCATTATATTTTTGTAGAGATGTTGAGATTATACAGTAGATGGCCTCGATTTTTTCAGTAAAGTAGAAAATAAAGCTGTATGCTGAGAAGACAGGATTCCAGGGAAGTTCTTAAGAAAATGAAGATGGTTCAGCAGAACCAAAAGTCAATGTAAGAGTCACAAGATGGGGGGAAGAAACTAAAGGACTGGTAAACAGTTATTGAGCCAGCTCAATACAAATGTAACCTCGTTTAAAAATGTATTTGGTATCACTTCATGAGGGGTTAAAATGTCTAACTGTTACGTTGCTTTGTATACCTGAAACTAATAAAAAAAAAATGTATTTGGACAATAAAAGACTGTTTTTGAAAAAGTTAAATAATATCTTAAAATTTATTGGGGGAAAAAAAGACATTTGCCGTATTTTCCCCTTCTCCCATTCCCATGTCTCTTTCCAGAAGAAAACACTGTGAACTATTTCTAGATAACATACTTATAGTGCTATTCCTTGACTTTGTAAAACTGTTTTATTTCACACATTAGCCTTTCATTTCCTCCTGTGGAAGAAAAGTATCTAGGTTTTATGGTACCAAATTCAATACCACTTTACCCCTTCACTCACCATCTCCACATACATATTTTCTTCTTTCAACCCGATCATCGTAGCTCCATTTTTTATATTATTGACTGGTTACATTATCATTGTTATAAATGTACTGGAAAACAGAGCCAAGAAGTATGAGTGCTTTCTTTCTGGTACAATTTATTTTTTCCTGGTGGTGATAATTGCCTCCTTAAATCCTCTATCCTCCTGATCCAATACTAAATTGTTTGTTTCCTAGGTCTGTGACATGCCTGTTACTGTGAAACTTCCTTTCAACTTCTTCCTGGAAATTCCCTTTGTCTCATTGTCAGATCAGCTATTTCCTGGATCCTCTGTCTTCTGATATCTTGGTTTACTTCCTTGTTTTTGTGGAGATCATATCTGGGAGTTGCTCGAGCGTCCTAAGAAACAGTGAAATAGAAATAAACCTTGGGACCTATGTGTACTAAAATGTCTTTATCCTCATTCTTAAAATTTTGTTTGCATAGAGGATAACAAGTGAAAGTAATTTTCCCTGAGATTTCTGAAGAGATTGCTCATTTGACTTCTAAATTCGCAATGTTTCTATGAAAGTCTGTTGTCTTTCTTATTTGTATGTGACATTACTCCCAAGCACACCAGAGGCTTTGAAGATCTGTTTATCCTCGATACTCTTAAGGCAGTTGAAAACAGGCAGGTAGGCCTCTTTAATCCATTGGGCTGTGTCTGGGTGCCATCTTGCACTCTGGAGACATATCCTTCAGTTCTGAAAATATTAATGTATTCTATTCTTGTTTTCCCATTTTGTTTCTGGTTTTGTTTTCTCTGGAAATTCCATCACATGGATATTGGATCCATTCCAGTAGCCTAGTGTTGCTGTAATGGCTCCTTTGTACCCTAATGCTAACTCTAACTCTGATAGTCCAACTGCTTTGCTGACAGTGTTATTTCTACAATCATTGTTTAATTTTTTAAAATAATTTCATGGTTTTCTATGTCCCTACTTTCATGATGTAATATCTTCTCTTAGTTGTCTTAAGTAATTAATCACAAAAATATTTAGTGGTTTTCATTCTCTTTCCTTATATTCAACCTTATTATTTGCTTATTTGTTTGTAAAATGTGTCTTGCATGTCAGAGGTGTTCCTCAATGTCTGGTGATTGTCCATATCTACTTAAAATTGTGGCCGTTAAATATGATCTCATTTCAGCACTGCATTGTTTAATATGGGAGTCACTGGCCACAGGTATTGAGAACTTGAAATGGACATGGTCCACATTGAGATATGCTATAAAATAAAAAGCAGACTTCTGTGACTTTGTACCAAAAAACACAAAATATCTCATTAATAATTGTATATTGATTGCAATTATAGTATTTATGATACTGGACTAAATAACATATACTATTAAATTTAATGTCACTATTTATATTTTTAATGTGGCTACTGGACCTTCCAAAAGTATATATAAAATGAGGCTCATGTTATACCTCTGTTGGACAGTGCAGCTCTAGAATGATCGGATAAGATCCTGACAAATTTCATTGTTTTCCCTCACCATTCCACCTCTCTGAAAAAGTGGCATCAAGTCTTTTCTCTAACTCCAGTCAGTTCCCCCAGAAAGGAATCTGGTAATCTCTTACTTGCTAGAGTTCTGGAAGTGGCAGTAGAAAAGGAATCTGTATGAGCAATTTCAGGTAAACTTATTTCATCATGGAACTATCTACCTCATGTCCCAGGCTATCTCCTATTTTTATGTGCAGAGTTGTCTGGCTCAGTGATTCCAAAGAGGAAAACCCCACCTTTTGGCAAGTGAGAAAGGACAATGGGCAGGTGCTGCAGACTATATGAGAAGATCTAAGGATTAGTATTTCTAAAGATATTGTACAATTTAGACCCTGATTTCCATGGCACCCCTGCTGCTAGTCCATGGCCCTGAAATTATACAACAGATTATTTTTGCTTTTTGTTGTCTTTCTGCTCTAGGCTTAGATGTTTAGAATCTGACACTTTAGGGATTGCTAAGCAATTATTTTAATTGCATTTGCTTTCTAAATATTGACTTGTTTTTTGCCCTCTCTCATTTAAATCTTTGGTGTGTTCATGGTTTTATAAATTCTGTCTCACTTCAATGAGATTTCAGGTGCAAGTAAAAATGTATTTAATCTGCCACATTTAAGCAGAGGTCTTAGTCATGATTTTAAACCTTCAAATTATCTTGTCATTCTCTTCTTTAATGCTTTTGGCCAGATTATGCTCAGACATTTAAGTCTCCTATAACCTGGTCTAGAAAGACTTCCCTCTACCTGTAGATAGGACCTTCATGTCAAACCAGACTTAGGTTGGTCACATGCCTTTTTTCAGCCATACCAATTACAGTGCTAAATGCTTCATGTAATTGCTTAATTTGTCAAGAATCCCACTTCCTTCTACTTATTTATATTCCACTAATCTACGGAAGTTTAAGGATCTAAGAGTTCTGTGAACATATTCTTAAGATTTCATTCCCCATTGATCTCTCTCTCAGCTAAACTTCTTTCATGTGTTTGTTTCGACAGTTTGCAGTTTTTATAATATGATAAACTAACAGTGTGAGGTATTAATTCATATGGTTTTGTCCCTCCCACCGTTTTCATTCTCTTTTCTGACTGCAAGATATGAAGTTGCAAATTGAGGAAGGACTTTTAGTAGAGACAAGAAACAGACATTATGTCACTATCCAGGTTAAGATTTGAAAAGCAGTGATGACCAACCTGAAATAGTTGTTCTCAACATAATCCCAAAATAAATCAAAGGGCCATACACTTGGATAGAAGCGGGAACACAGGAGCTTAAATGCAAATAAATCCTAGAGAGCTACTGAATCGGCTGGCCTCAGACTCATTCCTGAAGGGAAACTTTCTCTACTTCCACCCTATGGGCAAGTATGAGGGTCTCATAGCAGAGGTGCTGCTCAGAGAGAACAAGCCCCAGAAAACACTGCTTCAATCATGGCAGCAGAGCAGTGGAGTATCATGGGCTGTGTGCGGTATGTAGGCAGCTATGTTTATAAGCAGATTCATGGAGCCCCTTGGACCCTCACACTGTGCTCAAAACACCAGACGGTTGTGATAATAAACTGAGAAAAAGGGAGGCATCATCTGGAAAGTGATCATGGCTAGGACTAGGGAAAGCCATAGTTACAAGTTTAGCAAGAGTTTGTTCTGTGATCTTATCTCCTCCTCTGAATGTAACACCTGCTCAGAAGAATATAATTGAGTTTTAACCTGAAATGACTGATAAATGTGAAAAATGGGACATTTCTTAAAAGTGACTATATAAAATATGCTGGATCAGAAACAATGGACGCTCGAGGTAAAAATAAAATTTAGAAAAACAAACTTTCATTTTTGCATTTCTGAGTTTGTGACTGTGAAACTCATTTTCAGTAATATTCAGCCATTCCCAAAGTTTTCAACTGTGATAGTTCCTTCTTGCCAAAATGACTGGACAATGCTTTCCAGGTTGTTCTAGATTAGTTAATTTTATATTTCACATGCCCTTTGTTGGCATAGACGATTCTGTTTGCTGGAGGGATGGAAACTTGGACTTGATTTGTATTTTGAACTTTCATTTGATTTTAAAGCCTTAACATGTACCATTTTCTCCCTTTAAAGAAATATCCACTTCTAGGTGATAAGAGATCCTAGAGCATTTCTATGGTCTTTATTTTCAGTTGATTATATATACATGCACACGCATATGCAATTTGAGCAAATAATTGTGTTATGAAGATAGTCTGACCCCCCAGTAGTTTTAAATGTCTGTTTTGGAGAAAAGCTAGCATTTTTGAAGCTTATATTTCTTAATATTTATTATTTGACAAATACATACATTTCCCCCCATATACTGAGCTACTTTTATTGGAGTATTCTGTTACTTGCAGACAAAAGCATTCCAATCGACTCACCCATAGCTCAGCACTCTTTGAGCAAGTTACTTAATCTCTCAGTCCTTATACCTCTTAGTGCTTTGCGACATTTGCCATTTGAAATATTGGGAAAACTATATTTCCCCAATATTTCAAATGGTTGTTTGAAATAACAACCACCTCAGATGGTTGTTATGAAGATTAAATAATTCACATAAAGTTCTTGAAATGATGTGTGTCCTGTAGTAAACACTCTCAGTGTTAATCATGCGTACGACACAATTTGAGTTTTTCAAAAGATGTGCTTGTGATAATGTTATCATTTCACAAATTAAGTACAAAGAGATATATTACATGGAATAAAAATGGTGATGCGACTATTTTAAAAGTCAGTCAACACACAACAAGCCTTTGTTTCCTGCCCTCCAATCAGATTCTGGAGATAATCTCAGTACATTTTAAAAATACTCACCAGAAATAGCTTTGATTGTACATAGCCTAAAGAAGGAAAGGCCATACGATACTGTTTTGGTAGTATTTATAATTAGATTTAAATAACTATTTGCCCAGTAGCCATTCTAGGAGGTTGCCCATATATCTGAACACTTATGTGCGGTTCAAATGTTGAAGTTCCCTGGAGTTCAGGAGAAGAGGAGTCCATTCCCTGCCCCGGGAACTTTGGGAGTTACCTATTTGACAGAGAAGAGCAAGGATCTGTTCTTATTACCTAATCCAGTTGAGCAATAGGAAAAAGGGAGAGACTCCAGGACAAACTGCCCGACAGAGGCCAGTGGAAGGAAGACAACTGAGTCTGCTGTCCTCACGTTGTCTCTGCATCTGATAAGGTTAGTAGAGCCTGGAAATGAATATGACCAGAAATCATTATGCTTGGGTGCACCTGTAGAGTAGATTTTAAAATAAGTGATCAGTAGGACTATCTAAAGACTTTGAAAGTGAAAGAAAGAAAGGCGGTTAGAGGAAAATCAATACTTCCAAAAAGCCGACTCCCATGACACAGTGCTATGATATAGGTTATCCAGATTTTAAGAATATTTTATGGTGAAAAATAGAAGAACCAATAAATTTTTATATAAAAATATTTTTCATCTAGGCTTTCAGATGGAAATAAATTTCACCTTGCTTTTATTTTATTTAAATAAGAATGCATTACTTAAGTCTCTGTCTTATTGTGAATTTGTATTTGTACAACTTCAGGTTTCATATTTCCTTAGGCCTCAATATGAATGTTTGCTTTCTTTAACTCCTAACATTTCACAGTAAGATGATATGCTTTATGCATAGTAAGAGACATGCAAACCCACTAATATCTGCTTAAAATTTATATTACTTAATAAGCAAAGAACTCTGTAGCTGTCATAAATACTTACCTTTGGATATATTTAGTCTAACTAGTTTAGATTTAGAAATCATTAAAATACTTACAAAGTTATATATATACTTTTACTTTTAGTCTTCATGATTTTCAAATTGGTATGTTTTATAATAGTCAACATAAAACCTCATTTTCTAAGTTTAAATGAACCTTTCTTTATCTATAAAAATACCAAATAACAAAACAAAGATATTTATAAAACATATCCAGTATGTTTTTCTTTTTTTCAGCATTAAGTAAAATTTTGTGCTTTAAAGCCAAATTTTTAGTTCTTACTTGTGCTTCTTTTTATAAGCAAAGTTATAATTTTTGGCAGTTTAATGTGAATTGCCATTAAATTCTAAAATGAAACTGCATTGTCCCCCCTCGCCCCCCTCAACAGTGCCTGAACATAGCAGGCACTCAAATAATTTACAATGAATTCTCTCTAATCTTATTTATTTTGACATTGCTGCAACAACTTTTTGTTTTCTTCCTTGAAGTCACTAGTTTCTGGTAGAAATCACTATATCTTTCTAAAGATGGAGAAATATCCTCTGCTTTTACCCCTTCTTTGTGTTGGCTAATACAAGGTGATTGATCTCGGACTTACGCTTGAGGAAGGAGCTGGACTATCGGTGTGTCCCTCTGTGAAGCTTGTCATCTCTCTTTCTAAAACCTCCCCCCTCTGTAGGTCCTTCACTGCACCATAAACCTTCCAATATAACACCTGTTGTCCTATTTTATAACAATTTTTCTATACGTCTGTCTAACCATCACACCATGAAGTTAGGTTTTTATTTATTGTATTTATTTTCATAATCTCTGGATCCAGAAATATTTGGTACCAAAGAAGAATAGTTTATTAAATAATTGTGTGAATAAATTTGTTGTTTTAACTATAATTTGTATATAAAAGTAATGGAAATAATTCTAAAACATCAAAATAGTATAGCAAATTGTTTCTGCTGAGAGGTTTACGTTGACCAAAGGTAAGGATTTAGATATGAGCAAGAAAATGCTTGTACTTAACCATGTATCCTTATGTCCTCTTACCATTATTTGATATTACTTATCTCCTGGATTCATAAACTCAAGGTCACCTATTTCATACTAACTCTGGAAATCTTATCATTTATCTAATTTTCCCTCTGTCAGTTATATCCTCCATAATAATGTGGTTGACAACACCTCACTCTAGAATTTTTTGCTGACTTAAATAATGACCCATGGTATTATGTTAAGAAATATTTGTCCTCTTCTTTCTCCTTTCCTAGAACTTTTCAAGTTGTTCCACATGACGAGGAAGTAATAGAATATATTAATAAAATAGAAATATTTTACTTTTATATGTAGTAATTTAAATAATTTACAACATCGGTAATATTTAAAATAAAATAAAATTTGAAAAGTCAAAAGAGCACTGGAACCAGATAGTTTTTAACAAATAACTTTAGTAACAGTATATGGAATCAAAAAGAGGTATAACTTATTCCAGTTATCTAGGAAATTAATATTAAACTGACTGGCATTGTTGAAGAGGAACAGAAGGTTAATGACTTACACAAGAAATTAAAACAGTGCTTCAGCAAATATTAGTCCTGAACCTGGGAAAAGATATGTGAAAAGAGGCAAAAAGTGGAGAAAATACAAATATAATGAGAAAAAGAAAGAAGTATTCTAGTTGAGGATTATTTGTTTCTGTTTTTTTAATAGCCATTAGAGCAATGTAGAACAAGAATTTCTAGCTCCCTGGATCTCTAAAGCCTCATCAGTTAAATGATCAGGACTTGCTGATTCCTAAGATTCCTTCAATTTCTGCAATATAAAGGTCATGAACAAGAGAGGAAAAAATGTATCATACATAAAAGTGGGTGAAAGGTCTTTGAACTAAGAGTCACAGCTATTTATATCTGAATAAATGTGGATGTCTTATGAGCCCAACTGACTTTCTGGTTTTCTACCTGGAATCTTTATGTGGAATTGTCCTGTGTGTGTGAGAGCTACGTCTCTAGTGTGTGAGCTCCTCAAAAGTAAATGTCGCTACACTGTCCAAGCCAATGCGGGCTCATACTGTTATTGGGTTATCTTAGTAAATATTGGTAGCCTTAGTAACTAACAATAGGCGAGTTACAGATCTTCTCCCCAGCATAGTTACAGTGAAAGCCCCCTCTGATTGGCATCTGACTGAAGCAGCTGAGTAGCAAACAGGACCCTAACCTGTTCCCTGAGTCCATGAAGTTTGGCTTCCTGTCCTTTTAGGTGTTTCAGTAGTTCTTGCCTGGAAGATTCATCAGAGGCACACAGAGAATGTGCTCACTGTAGAATTCAGCTAACCACACAGGCATTGCTGGGCAACCAGGGGGGCCCTGAAATCCAGAGCTACACGATGGGCCATTTCTGAACTAAGCCTTAGGCAACTGGGTTTGGTGGGTTTTTATAGCCTGATGTCAGGGTAAGGAGTTAGCCAGTAGTAGTTCTAGCCAATTCATAAATCTTTGCAAGCATTAATTTCACCAATGAAAACCTCATTGTTACATTTATTATGCAAATTTCTAGATTTTAGGAAATAAAGAGAACTAAATTATAGACTTTGATTACATTCTAAGTAAATAGCTCTCGAATGAGTGTTCACAACTAGGGTAGCTGCCCACTTTGAGAAGGTAGATTAAAAGTACTCAGTACTCATATATTTTATATGGAATTATTTGAAGTACATTTCAGAAAATGTCACAGTAGGGGTCATGCTTTCTTCCTCTTTGTGGTAGTTCTGAGAGCACAGTGACCACATACTCATAAGAAATCTTCATTAAATATGTGCGTGTATGAGGATGTATGTCATTAACATTCATCCCAAAGAATTACCGCCTTAAATGATATGGGGGAAAAAAAAAAAATAAATATATATATATATATATATATATATATATATAATATATACACACACACACATATATATATATACGTGTGTGTGTATATATATATTTTTTGTCTGATTTAGCATATACTGTAATGGCTTGATTTGTTTTTAGTGTTGGCTTTATTTTTGTTTTAATGCTTTTTATTCTTATGAGTTGCATATATAATAGTACATCTACCAAATACTGCTATTTTCTCTTATATGGTAAAAGAATGCTGTAGCTATTGTAAATCTGAACTTGTTCATCTTGCAAGGCCCTGCCCAAAGTTGTTCTCATCTCCAGCTTTGCACAGAGAATATTCACTGATGCATTTTGTTCCTTATCCTAAACACGGGTGTGCATGCGGTTATGTGGTTCCTGCGAGGACTGTAAAGTCCTATAACTAAGACACAGGATGAAAAAGTCAAGGGAATTGCTATGAGAAAATAACTAGGGATATCCCTGGAGAGGGAGCTGCTTCTGTGTTCTTTTAAACGTCACAGAATAATTGTTTTTTTTTTTGTTGTTTTTTTTTAAAGAAAGAACCAGAGTGAAGAACAGCTCACTTACAAGCTGGAGAGCTTGGCAAACACCGGCTGCAGGGTTTACTTTGGTTTAGAAATCCCACTGCCTCACTGGAGTGTCAATCAAAATTCCACAGCCATTCTTGGCTACTTGGAAGTGGGACTGACTGATGTACAACAGTGATTTGACCCAGCACTTGGGGCAAACAACCAGAGTCATCAGTATTAACCCCATTGTCTTCCAACCAGCATTTTGAAAGTGCGTTAACATTGGTGGCTTTACAGTTTTTCATCGGACTTCTAACTGGTAATTACACGTATGTAATCATTGTAAAGTTATCTGGCCTAGCAATGTAGGACTCAAGACCGATGCCTGCAATGCTAGAATCTTTTACTTTGATCTGATTTTTGCTTTGTTTCTGTTCAGTTTAAGCTGTACTTGCATTTTTCTCTTCTCTCAGGAAGTAGAGTATATGAGATATTATAGACATTCAGACACCCTGTCCTAAGCTTTTGGATAAAAACTTGTATCTAAAAGAAAGTGGAAGGAGTTGTTGGTCTGGTGTAATAACTTTATTATGATCTTATCAGTAATAACTACAATAGTGTTAAGAATACATTAACAAATACTTGAAATTATCTAAACTCATACATGCATTTATATACATTCAACAATAGAGGTAGGTGTATCTTAATAGAACTACATACTGAAAGTATAAATTCATGTGCAGTTATCTTTCATTCTTAAGAATGTATTTGCTCAGGAAGACTGCTAATTTGTAGATGGCCACTTTTTACCTGAAGATGCAATTATAGTAAATATCATTATGTAATTTTGGGGCTTTCTTATATTCAGATTGTAAAGCAGAGTGATTTTCTTCCCAATCTTGGAGAAAGAAGAGTCTACCTCGCCCACTTCTTACAGACAACAATAACCAGTAGCAGTCACAGGCAGTTTCTACTGCTGGCATTCCTGGAATGGCTCTAGTCAACAGGTCAACAGGTGGCTACTGTGACCTGTTTGAGAGGTTACTTTGCAACTTTATATTACATCAGGTTAGAGAATTCCGTCATCATATTGTATAGCTACTTTGAGTTCCTGAATCTTTGGTGCAATAGCTAACAGGATATAGGAAGCAACATTAAAAAATTAACCATTAAGTGAAAGCCAGTTTTCAGTTTGCAAATCATTCCTTGGGTGGTTTTCTTGGTAAGAACTAGCTATATAAAATAACAGGAGCACAGAAAATCAGGGGCTAGAATTAGGTAAAATTTGACTGATTCCAGACACTCACTTTACTGGTCACATATGACTATTTCTAGTAATGACATTTTATTACTGGACTGTAATAAATTTTATTACTGCACTGTGATACAATATTCTGTAGGAATAAACACTATTTATATGCCTTAACTTTATTTCATTGTGATTATCTTACATAGTTGGAAACTGAGCCTTGTGAATTAAAAGAGTATATTGGAGGCAATGGTTTGCCTCCTTGGGTATTGTGTGAAGATAGGAAAACAAAGAAAAAAATGCTTTTAACACAGACAGAGGCACTTGGAAATGTTAACACAAACTTATTCAAGGAATACTTCATAACCTTGCTTACACTTCAGATCTATATAATTCTATTTAATATTTGGGTGGTTAATGTAGCTATTTAAGCCTCTAGATAAGTCATAATTAAATATTTCAATACCATATCACAAACAATTACTGATTTACAATTATACATTATCTAATTATAAATACTTAGAAAAAAATTGAAATGACATGCTGTGTAGTAATGCTACTAAACATATATATTTATATATTAAAGGCAAGGGCTTTATGAATGCCAAAATTATGTAAATGACTTTGTCTTTAGTGAGTTGGATTATGTGTCGCATCTTGTTTATTCATTCAACAAAAATTTGTCTGCCCAACACATAGTAGATACTGACCATTTCTGCACCTAATTCCATCCACTTAGCACTTTGAGTAGTCAATTATTTCCCCAGTACAAATATTATTTAACAAATTAAATGGGTATCAAAACAGGACATTTCATAGGGGTCACTGCTCTATTGGGTAATCAGTAAATCCTCCTTTGAGTTTAGTACCACAGATTTTCATATTTCTCACTTAAAGATGATGAAAGACCAGTGGACTCCTAAGTATCTGAAGTCTGTGGAGTCTTAGGTTGCTTAGAAACTCAGTTACTGTGACTTACTATGGCAACCCAATTTATGAGTGAATACAAAACTCACTTAGCTGGCATTGTGCCAGATCTCCATATTTTTCTGGTAAGAATAGTCAGACCAGCTTTTATATCATATTAGTATTTTTATTATTTACACAAACTAAATAATATTATAATTTACCAGATTTTGAAAATTGTAATTTATAGTTTATAATAGATAGCAACTACGTGACAATTAAGCTTAAATTCACAATGTTATTTTAGTTATTTCAAATTTATTATGTTTTCTGTTTACTATCCCATTGTCCAAACACACACACACACACACACACACACACATATATATATATGGAGATATAAATATATATACATATATATGTATATATATTGCATTAAATTAAAAGCATAAGAAACCAAGACTAGTATTATATATAAAATCTATGTGGTAATACAAAGGATCTGTAAATTTGACTTCTATAAATAGTTCTAAACAAATAATCCATCCATATATGTATATGTAGTACATTTTAATGATATTTTCATCCTATATTAACTCCTTATTCACATATAAATATATTTAAAGGTATTACCATATTATTTCTCCTTAAAATCTTATGCCTTAAGTAATATACATCTAATCTGACACACACATATATTAAAAATCAATTTATTTGAAAAACTCATGTTTACAATAACGGAAAAGACATAAGGGGGACCTACCCTCATCCTCAATTTGAGTATTTCCTCCCTAAAGTACATTTTCAACTAGTTACATATTCCTCTCTATATAAACTGTAATCTGTTTACCACTTCAGAGGTAGGCATTGTATTTCTCTTATCTCCCTACTGCTTCCCACTCTTGTGTATGTTGATCACAGTCAGGAGCAGAGGCAGAGCCAGCAGCCTCTCCTGAGACAGGAATGCGCCATGGTTCTGGTTACTGTCCTTTTCTCCTGGGTTTTGGCATTGATGCATTTTGTTTTGATATTAAGAGTGCATCATATTCAAGTGTCTCTTGGGAGAAATGAAGAATCAGTCTGACTGAGGTTTTCATGGCACAGGAATATATTTAGTGAGATTTTCCATTTTTCTTTATATTTCATTCATTTCTATGGAATTCTCCAATTTTACAATTTTTTTTAATCCTCTAATATGTCAATTCAACTGAGCAATGCCCATGTTAATGAGGGTGTGTCTCATCTCACAAATGGAAACAAGTACAAAGACAGACCCTAAACCGGTTCTCTTGAATTAACGGCCACCAGGACAGAAACGCCAGTTCCCAGAGTCCTTGTGTAAGATCACACTGGCTTCCTTAACAGAGGTACATGTTGTAGCCAGATAAAGGCCCACTGTTTGTTAACAAAATAAATGAGCAGTACGGAACAAATCCACTAAACAACCCAAAGGGATCAAATTATTAGCAAGGGAATCACACATTATTGTCTATAAAGAGAGTAGTAGATTGATATAAAAAAATTAGACGGTAGAGTATAACATTCAAGATACTTGGAAAGAATTTTTAATAGGCAAAATAATTTTTTTGATGTATTTTATCTGGTAAACAGGATATATTTATTCCTGGCAAAGGACACATAAACACAATTGGTACATTAGATCATTTTAAATTTTTGGGAAAACTTATTTGCAGGAGTAGGTCATTCATCCTTGTATTGGATTTATTCAATAAATGTCAGTGGAATGAAAAGAGTCCTAAAGCCCTTTAAAAGAATATTTTCTAATGCAGAAGAATCAGATTACCTGTTTAATACCTTAAGATTTTTGCTTAAAGTAGACTACATCTGTTCTTTATTCCATTATGTTCCTGATGTCTACTAAACACTAAAAAAACAATGCACATCTAGAAAATAGCCAGTCTTTTAAACTTGGTAACAGATAACTTGGAAAAGTCAAGTTACTTCCTCCCCTAGCAAAGTATTTAACATATCCATGTCTCTTTTTTTTATGTGATCATACCTACCGTATAGATTCTTTAGCATCAATTCAATGAATATTTGGACTCCTATTATGTTTCAGCACTACTTTAAAATCTGGGATATGATAGTAAACAGTACCAATGCAATTCACAGTGAATACATTATAGGATATGTCATTGTAACTTACTCCTTTGCAACTGCTGAATGAACAAGTAAATGATGAAATGAGCTTTTATGTAACACTTTCCATGAGTAGGACTCTAAAGTATTCTGGAAATACATAGGTGAATAAAATATAGTCACATGGTATTTTTTATATGTGCTTAATATTCTATTAGTATCTCTGTTGTATATAGTGTAGAAAACCATATTGCAGGGATACGTTTTTTTTCTTTCCTTTTTTTAAAGAAGCCTACTGGTTATGTTTCATGATCACACTTAATGAGCTAGAACTTGGTTAGATGTTTGAGTTGTTTAAAATATATGTGATTTAAAATCCACATTTCCATAATCTCTCAGGGTAATAGTTTGGGTGCTTTCAACTTTAACTAAGTGGATCAATCCAGGATGTTTTGGGCCCACATAATTGAAAACTCCAGAGTTAGTACTCTTCAGGTACATTTGGACCAAACTGCTGGCACTTTCTTCTTAACTTTCTCTGCTCTTCCCTTTATTTGGGTGTTGGCTTTGACCCAGGTTGACGTTCCTTGTGGTTTTATGATGGCTCCCAGCAGCATGAGCACAAGTGTCCTTATGGGAATGGGGAAGAGATGATAATAGAAAGACTGATTCCCACCAATATTGAACAAAGAAGTATCACTTTTGTGAGTCCTCAGGGAACATGCATGTTCTTATAATATCATTCAATTAAATAAAGGAATACATTAGATAGAACGTTGGTATTTTTAAGAGGCAATAGCATATTGATGCCGCATTAATATATGTTTTATTAATCAAAATATGGAGGCAGCTTTTGAATCTTTCCTTCTGAACTCAATATTAAAGGGCATCGCTGAAAGTGATGCTTGGCTTCCGGAACACATATGGCTTCCGGAATACAAACTTCTCCTCTCTACACAGGGTGCACTAAGGATCTGAGGGTGTTAAATTCTTGAGTAAACATTACTATCTTTTTTCCCTCTGGGAAATTCTTAAGCATATTGAAGTATCTCATAAGGGTTATGATTTAGTCAACTGAAATGGCTGAATTTTGTCAGATTCATTCATTATTTTTCACCTTTAACTAAAAATTGAAGCCAATGCTCCCAAACACATCTTAACACACAATAATTGAAATTTTTCAAAACACAGACATTGCAGATTCTCAGTCTTAATTTTATTCACATAGGATTGGATGAAGAGTGTCTGAAAGTGACATATTCAAAGGTAGAATATTTTATCATAGAAAGAAGAGGTTTTCTAAGTAATTAATTTGTACCAAAACAAACTTAAAAGGAAAATCACTGCAATGTGTTTTCCCTAACCTAAATGACATGGCAGATAAGCCAGAGAAAATTTAGTAAATAGTACAAATTTAACTGAATCTTCATTTTTTGTTTCAGAGTTTAAAGAATTTAAATATTTTGTACTGCATAAATGGTATATATGAGGTTAAAAGAATAAGTGGCAGAGTAAGTTTAGTTTTGACTAAAATATTTTCGGTAACATCTGGAAATCCATGATTCTGTATTGAACTGCTATTGGAAGTTGGATGCCTTTAAAGACAGAATATATGTGTAAACATCCGGTGATAGTACGAGTATATCCATAAAGGAGTGAAGAACCAAAGGAACTCAAGATTTCTGCTGATTTAGGGATGGCTGTGCTGTTGTAAATGCAATTGAAGAAAGTTAATTTGGATGCAATTCCAAATTTACATACCTGAAGCCATATATTATTTTGAAAGAATATTAGAAAGATAAAAATGAGTTGTCAAATAAATGTCAACTATGACAGATAAATGTATGGTAACCAAGGGAGAACAGAAGGAAAAATGAAAACAAAGAAGCTTGTGAAAGAGAAAAAGTCTATACTGAAACTGATTATAAAAACAATATTTTGGGACATGCTTCTTTGTAACATGGGAAATGATTAATTGTTTTTAATTTTGAGTTGCATGAGATGATGTGGTTTCCATGTTTTTATGGACTTATTTCACCTCCAAATTTTATTCACTGTAGCCCTCCTTCCTGCAACCTACTGTGATTACCTAGTTTTCCCTGAGGAGTTGTAGAAAATGAGAGGAAAAACAGGCATAGCAACAATCTTGGATTGTCTCCAGAAAATGTTTTCAGTCCTTGGAATATATGGAGGATGCTGCTTCAAGCCTTGTACATGCAGCTTGGGAAAACAATGATAATCTGTGTATTCTCTCAGAACAGGAAAGAACTGTATTGTTAACACAAAGATTACTCAGACAACATAAGCATCTCAATTTACATTTGTATCTTTACCCATGAACTGGAGGCATTGTGGAGTAGGATAGTTTGCTTACCCAAATACCACCACTGAGAGACCTTGGGCTCCAAAAGCCAAGAAAACAGTTGTGTCCTAGCAGTCTCTCAGGATAGATGTACTACTAATCAAACAGTGCAAAACTAACAGGACTGACAGAGTCATTTAAGGGTGATATTCCGTACGTAGCAAGACCTACTTTTGTTTACTTAGGTCACAACTTCAAAATAAAGAGAAGAGTGACATTCAGGTGTCTGAAAGGGGATGCTCACAATAGACATGTTTTGATTCCTTGGTGCTTGTTGAAGATCAATGAGGATGACAGATATTCCCATATAGACAGGGTTGATGCTACCTAAACCTACCTAGCAGCGTTAGAAGGATGGATGATTTCTTTCTACTCAGCCACAAGGTAGATACCTTTATTAAGTCCATTGTCAATGCTCAATAATGTGAAGCAAACTTTAATGCTGCTACTAAAGTGTCAGGGCTAAAATGAAGTTTAATAGGTAAGTCAAACTTCTCTACTACTCAGAATTTAAGTGTGGAGATTCCAGAGCGGAGGCTTCACTCTGCCTCTGACAGGTGCTAATTTGTTTTATTCCAGCAGATAGCCAGCTATCACAGAGACACACTCAGGACAGTTGCAAGGTTTTGACATTTTATAATTATTCTGAATTTACATGATATCTCTCTTATGCATCATAGAGTAGTAGTCTGTCACCATTTGTTTGGTCTGGATTCGAATGTTTACATTTCTAGAATATACTCATGGAAATATGTAAAGAAAGCAATTTAAATGACCCATTACATTTCTAGGAAACCATTTGCTTCTGGAAGATATACCGTGTTTCCCCAAAAATAAGACCTGGCCAGACAATCAGCTCTAATGCATCTTTTGAAGCAAAAATTAATATAAGACCCAGTCTATAAGAAAAATAAGACCAGGTCTTATATTAATTTTTGCTCCATAAGATGCATTAGAGCTGATTGTCTGGCTAATTCTTATTTTCGGGGAAACACGGTATATATAATCTGTGTGTGTGTGTGTGTGTGTGTGTGTGTGTGTGTGTGTGTGTGTGATACCAAGTGGTGGGGTTTTTGTTTTGTTTTAACAAATAAACTATTCTATGAGGCTTTGTTCAAATTGAAAAATACATTTAGAATAAGATGTTCCTATTTTGAATCCTATAGACCGTTGGAAATCTTAAGAATATAGTTCAATTTCTTCCAAGGGTTTCTGAGAAGTAGCACTCTAAACTTACTGGTCTCTAAGACGGAAAACTCAGGCTTTTCCTAGAGCAAATCTTTCTTTAAAGCCCACTGAGGACCAACTTGGAAAATGATGGTTTGATTTTACTATAGGGTTTGTTAGACTGTTTTATATTTCTTTAAAACTTCTAACAGAATCTGCTGTGTCACCAAAACGCAGGGTTTATGCCAAATGGTTCTTTGAAGTGTCAGGTAGAAGGATCAAACTTACCCACTTCAAACAAACACAAAACAAACAGAAAAATAAGTAATTAGAAATGTATTATTTCCTTTGTGGTGAGTTTTAAAATAAATTACTGTTATATAATGTGCTTCTTAGAAACTACTTTTTATACAGCTTTAAAAAGGAATCCAATTAGGTATGCTTCCATGTCCCCAGAAAAGTGTGAATGTGTGTGAGTTGGTGTGTGTGTGTATGTGTTTAATTCTTTCAGGAATCTGATGCCCAAGTATTGAGTATCTTTAAAATTAAGGTAACAGATTGTCAGATGGCATAAATGTCAATATAATTTAATTTTTCAAAGACAGACTTGCCAGTGTGGTATGTTTCTTTATTTATTAAGTGGGCCAAAATCACTTTGTCTCATTATCCACATGATTTCTTTATGTAAATTTTCTGTTTTTATACATTCATCATGTTCTTCAACTTTCTAAATGTTGTTTAAACAGAGTAACACCTGATATTACTTCAGTATTTTAAAGTCCATCATTTTGATCAAGCCAAGAGCAAATGAGAATGTAAATTGATTTCTCTAACCCTTCTTAAAAGTATTTTATTTCATTTTTAAGACCCCACTGCAGGGAGTATCTCTAATCTAGATTACATTTCTCAACATTAAAATTTTTTGTACCCTCAGTTCTGTGAATTTTTTATATTTCTGCCCTGTGAAGTTTCAAATTAATTGATTGCAAAATTTTTTTCTCAACCTTTTTTTTATTTTATTTGGCATTCATTAAGTAAATGCTTGTTTTTGTATTGATTTTGTTTCCTACTATTTCACCACACTATGTTGTGAAGCTTAGTTATTCTTTTACCTGAATGTTTCTGTTTTCCCCCTAATAATTTTCCATCTACTGTATGAGTAAAAATTACCCTGGCAACTATGCTGATTATAATATTTCCTTACATTTCTTAGTATCATTTAAATGTTGACTTTTCCCCCTCTCCTTAGAAAGTAAAATGAGTGCTGTAAACTTTTCAAGTTAAGATTAGATCAGCCTACATTTTTAGATGGCCAATGAAATTTACATATTGATCTTACCCCACCCACATAAAAATTATTCACAGAAGTGCTCTCTCTTTAATCTCTCTTGTACACACATCTTCTACTGTAGCTTCTGTTAAACATATGGGTAAGTTTATTTTATACTTTTAATGAAGTATGTTTACTTTAATCCTGTGTTTTGATTCATTAGACCACATGGTTTAAGTATAAACTTTAATTACCCTGATATTCTTTATTTTATCTTTAATAATGTCTTTGAAATATTCTTTTAAAGGTGATATTAGAAACCTCCATTTTAGACTTTCAACCTTTCACTGGCATTACTTTATACCATTGTCTTGTGAATTTAACATTCTCTTTTTAAATTATGTTCAGATATATTTATTTTTATTTCTACATGTAAAGCCCCTCTTCATACAAAGTAGGTAGAACATGCCTTTGGTTTAATACATCTATAAATAAACAATACAGCAATTGAAAAAATAGATACATATTCATATATATGCACTCCCACATATATAATCATGGGGGTATATACATGCGCCTAAATATGTCTGTCTGTATGTATAAATCTTCATGGTTAGTTATCCCCAAGAATTAAAGTGATAAAACAAATTTTACCTTATAGCATTACACTGGTAATTAATGTTTTGAGATGGTTTACAAGGTCTTTAGAATGGATTTTATTTGTTTTATTTAATCTCAAAATAATTCTGTCATTTGCCACTTACAGAGTATGTTCACTGTTCATTCCTTGTTTGTTGTGTTTAGATATGATTTTCCTCTCAATACAATATCCAGTTATTTAAAGCTGTTATTCAATTTGGATAAATGTGTTGAAAAGAATGTGTAAAATTAGGTATTGATCAAGAACTCATCTTTTTTTTTTTTACTTTCAGAAAAATGTATAGGTTTTTCTGTCAGTCTACGTGGGTTTTAATCCTTGTTTTGGCATATTTAGCCGTGTGACCTCAGCTAGTTATCTAAAGAGCCCAGAAAGGGGGTATGAAAGGTCAATGGGCTAATACATGTGAACTACTTAGTTTGAGAACTAGCAGGTCACAAGCCCCCTTATGTGTCAACTCTGTTATTGTATCATCATCATAATTTATAAGTCTTTGCTTACCTACACAATCTAGAATTGCAATGCGTGTTTTACTAAACTTCTTCATTTGTGGAATTATAAAAACAGAAATTAATCATTTAAAAATCTTTACTTCATAGAACATGCATACAGCTTTACATTTTTAAATTTAAATCTCCCATCTGATTCGATCTTCAACTTGAGTGTGTAGACAGATTCCATAGTTACTCTCTTTGACAAGAAAGGAAATCAGGGATGTGATTACTGTGCGTTGCCCAGTTCACAAACCTATTTTTGTTAATAAAGCTGTGATAGCACTTGCGCCATGTGATCCCTCTCCTAGAATCCTTGTAATACATCTAGCATCTGCTTCTCAAATATGTTGCAATATTTATATTACTCAACGTACTTTACTCTTCCTCTTTTACTTCACAAGTGTTAAATTCCATGAATCAGCTTATCTAAAAGCACTGTTACAAAGATTTTTACGAACCATACAAATGCTAGAAAAAAATTTTGTTTAGTTTTATATTCTTGAAGTGGAGAAAGTTTCTCAAGGCATGACACAATACTTAAAAGAAAATTACTATGAAAGTTAATGGCATAAAAATTTAAAAATACAGTAAAATAAAGTTGAAAATTGTTAAAACATTTTTTTAAAATTGTCAAATGTCAGAAGACTGGCTATGTCCCTGCTAATTAATAAGAAAAGGACAAACCCATAACAAAAAGATGAACAAGGACATTATCACAAATATTTTAAAATATAAATAGCTAATATACTTAAGAAAATAGGTTAAATTTCATTCAATTAAATAGTTACCAATAAAAAGGGTCTTGTTTACAAATTTAAAGTTCTGTATAAACCAACATCAGTGATGTACAGAGATAGGCATTCTCACACATTGTGTATGCGTATGAACAGATATTTGGTACAACTCTCTTACTAAAAAAAGTACACACTTTTGACCCAGAAATTACATTTTCTAGCGCCAGTAAACAAAACTATATGTACATAAGATAAGTTTTTAGCATGTTTTTTGTAAGATCAAGAATTAGAAACAACAAAAAATGTCCATTAAATAGGAGACTTGTCATTTAAAAGACAATACATCATTTATTATGAAATATTTTTTTTAATAATGGGAAAGAGTTAACTCTATCCATGATATGAGGGTACCTCCAAGGCACATAATATGCTGCAGAAAGTATGACTCAATATATGTATTATCCCAAATACATACATGTATGTATATAAGTTTAAAATTCATAAGATTCCTGGGGTGGAGAGAACATATCTACCATTGGTTACTTCTGATGAATAGCATCAGGGGTGAAAAGATACTTCTTATTTTATACCTTTCTATGATTTTCAACATTTCTTTTCCATATTACTTTAATAAATTTCGTAAAATAAAAATTCGTTTAATAAACAATAATCACCATAGCATTTATTTATTAAACCAATACTATATGTCAGGCTCTGCACAAAGTCCTTCATATCAGTACTCTCAATCTTTACAATAATTCTAAGATGAAGGTATTTTCACTATGACTAGGAGAGATAAATTAGTTCGCAAGAAGTCAGTAAACCTCAGGAAGTGGTGGATGCCAAATTCAAACTTAGATCCATTCACTTTTACATCAAAGGCTCTTCATCCCAATCAAACCATTGTATATTCGTGGTATGAATGAGCAGACTCATAACCTCAGATTTCTGGTCATTCTCACTCCCTTCAAAATACAATTTTTGTTATTATGATCATTGTGTGAGTTCAGTCGTTCCACCAACAATGAGCCTGGTCTATGTTCTGAGGTTCAGCAGTGAACTAAACAGGTAAGTATCCTCTTCTCGTGAAGCCAACGTTCCAGCAGATGCAGAGATAGGACAAGAAAATAAGTCAAGTGTATGTCTCAGGGTGCTATGTAATCTGCAGAAAACAAAGCAGAGAAGGGAGAACAAGGGTAGGCGCCCAATGGGAAGGGAAGCACATTTGAATACCAGGTAATCAGGCCCCAGATTTAGTTTTTATTATCACCTTATTTAGCTTCCTCTGTTTTTTTTTTTTTTTTTTTTTTTTGGTTGATAAATCAGAGTAAGTAGTTGTTTAACTCCTCATTCCCCAGTCATTGTAATAACAGGATTCACTATGTCTGTCTGATTCCAAACCCTATGTGGTTTTGCACAAAAGAAAAGAGTTCCCAAAGAACTTGCCTAAGCTGACTTCAGTATGTTGAAAATTTTATCCTTCATTCTACTTAATTTATCTAGTGCTATAGTAGATTTACATAAGCCAAGGACATATTTTCATATAAAACAAATCCTTTCAAAATATTGTGGGTATGTGATCTTTTAAAAATTAAAACCTCAATATTCTTTACTGTAAAATGGGTGCAGCACTTTTCTGCCTTGTTATTCAAGGTGTATATTTTGCTCAAAATCTATAAAGTTGCAGCTTTTACTCAGCTGTACGCTTTCTGATTCTTGTGTGCTAAGCCACTCAGGAGCTGTTGTCTTTGGGACTGAACACTTAACAGCTGCTTCTGGGAATGTAAATTTGATTCTTTGAATTGCTCATGGGAGTGGGTGACATTTACCTCTCCAGAGACAGAGAATTTCAATGGCATTAAGCTACTGATTAAATAGTGATCCAAGTAAGTTAAATATCAATTTAGGCATCTATTTTGCATGTATTTTTTTCTGAAATACATTTTTCTAATACTGTTCAGATTTTCATTATAATTTATCCTTTGAATATATTTAAAATATCCTCTTTAAAAAAGATCCTACCTGAACTTCTGTGTTGGTGAGCTATTTCTGAATTGTCATATTAAGGTGTGTGTCAAAGTGTGTGTGTGTGTGTGTGAATTATGGTTTAGAAGAAAATATATCAAAGCAAAGCAGTTTAAATACAATAAAATTGATATTCTTAATCAAAATATTTTTAAATTAGCTTTTATACTACCTGTTTACTATAACAAAGATAAAATGTCACCATTATAAGGAAATCATCTTATTAAGTTACCTGACATCTCTGTAAGTTATTTTTTTTAAATGAAAAACATAAATTATAATGAGATTGCGCAAGGCCACTTCTTCTTTATCCTAATTACGTGGTCTAAAGTTTGAAAAACACAAAACAAAACCCCAGTATACCTAAAGTATTATTACTTTTTAAATAAACGTGTCAGTGTAATACCCTGGTAAAAGAAAGCAGTGCTGAAAGAGAAAAAGAGTGCTTTGGAGTCCTTTCTCCAGTTGTATTGCACTGCTAACTAATGATAGGCTTCACGACATGCCCAGAAGGAATAGCAGAAACAAGCCAATGATAAGGACTGGCTAAATGTGATGTAATGAACTAAATATATATCTGCCTATTACTGTTGCGTTGCTGTATTTCAAGGTTGACTTGGAGGTATTTATTCAGATGGCTTAATAGGTGACAGTTTAACCTTCTGATTTTTATTTTGTTTGTAAGGTTGTGAGAATTTCTTTGTAAGACTGGATTCTTAATATTGAGGGTTTTTCTTTTCCCAAAGTACAAGGACTTCTAGTGATTAGATTTAAAAATAATGACTTTCTTTTAAAGTAACTTATGCATATACTTTTTAAATATATAATAAAAGGTTATACTAAATAATAATTCTATTTAAATAGTATTTTATAGTTGTATTTTGGCTGAAGAAATTTAAGAGAAACTTAATGTGTTTTGTTTTGTAGAGGGATTTTGCTGTCTTCATGAAACTTTTATAAACCAACAGAAAATGATAAACAGTTAAGAACTTCCAGTTAGAACAATAGGCTATTTCCCTTTTTTAAGTTTGTTTGTCATTGCTGCTGATTGACAGTCTCTCCAACTGTTTTCAAACTTATTAGACTCAACAAACTTCAGATTAAGGCTGTATAGAAAAGTGGGTTTTATTTAAACTTCATGAAATGAGTTTGGCAAGCTAAATCATGACAGGGAATTGAAACTCTGATTAATTTTGCCAGTTTATGATTTCCACAGAGAACGCTCCACAGATAGTTCATCATTTGGGGTAATGATTGTGAGGTTTAAAAAAGTATATTAGAGCCAGCTCAGTAAGTTAGTTCTTTTTGTCTCTCTGGCCTCTGACTTACTTGCCTGGGAAAATGGCCAAAAAACAAAACAAAAATGCTACTGAGTATCTCAGATATAGGTAATGGGTCCTCAGCAGTAGTGTGATGTGTGTGGGTTTCTTTATTATTTTAGTTTTTTCCAAATTCCTTTGGCAACAAACCACTCACTGGGATTTGACGTTGTGATCCTTTTTTTTTTTTTTTAAAGTGTACTTAAACTCACACACTTTATGTAATGAGGATTTCGGTGTAGGGCTTTTCTGCAGAATACCACTTGGTCCTACTAAGAATTGTCTATTCAATGTTGGAGCATTTGACTAAAAATCCTTCTTAGCCTTTTGAAGGTAAGTCATATGATTTTTTTTTTAAATAAAAAAAGATTTATATTTCACAAATGATAGGAGATGACATTACTATACAAACACTCTTAAGAAGTTATATAATAACAAAACAGTAACTGTTTTCTTAAAGTCACTAGGCTCTATTTAAAAATTAGATTTGTGTTATTTTCTGAGTTATCAATCTTCCTACATTTTATGCTTACAAATATTAAAACTTTGTCCAATGGACAATGACATTTAACTTCTTGATGTTTAAAATCTTATGATTTCTGTAAACATTTATTTGTTAATATTTAAAATGATTTACAATCCAATTTAATTATTGTAAAACTTTCATTGTATACTTAGGCTGTTTATACATAAGTTCTAATTTCAATTATGAATGAAAATCAATGCAGTAAGATTAACTATTGTGAATGACTTGCCACTCTTATGTCAATGTGCTCTCTAATATGCAATTAACTACTTATTACTTTACAGAGTCATTAGCTTATTTAATTTTCTATCTGAATTGCACAATTTTGGGTGAACTTGACTGTCTGCATGGTTAAATGCAATGTGTATTTTTGATATTTTCTTATTATTTTTTTAAATGAACAAAGATACTGTAATTGCTACTGGGAATGGTAAATTACATTAATTCCAAATAATTATTCTAGATTTTATCACTGGCCTAAGTGCAAATTAATATACAATTTGATAGTAGAATTAAATAAACCAAAATTAATGTTTTGGGCTATATAAGAAGCTTAATACAAATACCCTGTTTCCCCCAAAATAAGACCTAGCCAGACAATCAGCTCTAATGCATCTTTTGGAGCAAAAATTAAGACATGTTAGAGCTGATTGTCCGGCTAGGTCTTATTTTGGGGAAAACACAGTATCAGCAAATTATCTTATTGAGTGATGATACCAAGTATAAATAAAGGATAAATCATTCTGAAAAAAAGTTAAGTTTCAATTTAATTACAGGAAATTAATTCATATATAACTATAAATGGCATAAATTCTCTAGATCAAATCTCAAATAGTTACTGGAATTATCAAGAGATATATTGAAAGATTTTTAAAAATGTTTGCATGTACTATTCAGTCCAAGCTCATGTTGTTTTAATAACAATGTCTTGTAACTCTAAAAGAAGCATTGTTTTTAATATTGGTTCACAAAATAACCAAAATGAAGTCTTAAAGAAGTTTTGTTATACAGAGAGTCCAATGGTCCATTCAATTTTATGAGAGAAAAAATATGAAGACTCTTTTTCATTTATAAGAATCATTATTAAACCAGAACAAATCAAATCAAATACATAGTCATCATATAATAGGTTAACCTGGGGGGGATATCATAATTAGAATTAGTAATGTGCTTAGACAAATTGTACTGAAAATTTTGGAATTTACCTTGGAAGTTGTAGTTGCTACCCTTATTTTTTATGAAAATGTTTGGCCATGTTTACTCAAGCACATTTGACTCAGGATATTTTGTTCCTGAGGAATTAATTCTGTAATTATTTTCTGACTTAATTGCAACATGTTTTAGTTCACTGTCCCAAGTCATAGCTAAAAGTTTCAGGTAGCATTGTTCTTAGTGACTACCTTTCCATTTGCATGACATTCTGAGTTTCTGTATGTAAAAAGAATAAATCATCTCAGATTATATTGTAATCTAAGTGTTTTGCAAATAATCATTCCTATTTGTATAAACTAGATACATTTATTATGTTTTTTTATAATAATACTTGGTCAATCTGAAATAACATTATGGTTCAAAATAGTTCATAATAATGTTTCAAAATAACAATAACATTTGCTATGAAAGGAATTTTTATACATTATCTAATTTAATTTTGACATTTGCAAACTTATTTAATGTCCGATATACCCATTTTAGAGAAAATTGAGTCACAGAGAAACTATAAAATTAAGACCCCAAATTGAACCTAAATTACTTGATTTGAAAGCCCAGAATCTTAACCATTGGAAATCATATAATATCTTATTGTTGATAGTAGAATTTGGGGTGGAAAAAGCATTCCTGTCTAAGGTTCAAAGATTAAAACTGGCTCCGGATAATCCTATTCAAAATTAAACATATATTACTCTAAATCATTTGAAACCTATAGTAATCCCTGTAATCAAGTACTCTAAAAAGTATTCCGAAAGATAGGATAGTTTCTACACGGATCCTTAATAAAATATCTGAAATCCAATCTACTTACGTAGTGTTTAAAATTTTTAAGGCTACCACTAAAACAACTTTTAAATTGTAATATTTTAAAAGTGTAATTTTGTGAAGTATATTTTTGTTTTATATTATAGGTATCTACATTTTTTTTCTATTATATGTATTTACCTCCATATATCTGATAGGATGGAAATGCACATATAAGTTAAAAGGACTGTGTTAACTTCAATAAGAAAAGATGTTGGAGATCTCCTAATCTACTTATTTAAAAAATGTTCTGCAGAGCCCTTGGGTTCTGTGGGGATGTCTCTGAGCCCAAGTGAAGTGTAACCAGAAGGAGAGAGGGTCAAAGTTCCTGCCCACTTTTACCAGAATTGATTTCTTTTAACTGATCTTTACATATTGGGGTTATATGTAAAATTTAATTTGAAAGGATAAATCTAAACAGAAATGTATAAAGTATTTTTCTAAGGATGTTCTCTTTCCACATGAAGAAACATAACCAGATTTAAATGAGTGTTGTAAGTCAGTCATTTCAAGTCCATTTCAACAGGCTTGAATTCTAATCTGAATCTTACTTGTGTCTAAGCAATCATGCCTTTGTAAACACACCTAGAAGTGGTGTAGGGTGAGTGTGAAAAGGGATTTAATTAATTTTGCAAGCTAACTTTCATCATTTTATTCAACCTGTTGTTGAATTAATTCCTCCACCTCCCCCAAACTCCAAAAATAAGTTTTGTGGGCAGATAGTGTGTTTACTAGGTGGGGAAGACTTGAATCAAAAGAATGATAGTATGTGTATAGTGGAAAACAGAGGTGTGTGGTCTGGTTTTCTATTCTAAGGAAATTGGAAGAAAGGCTTAAGGATAGAATAGGAAATTTGAGATACTACTCCCTCATATGTCATAATGTAATGGCATTCATTGATACAACTACTGTTATAATATGAAACTTTGTCAAGTTATATAGTTCACATCCCAGGAAACTCTACCTCTGGGCCATGCCTTTCCTGGGTGGAGTTTCCCAGGGAACACAGATTTATCCCCACATGGGCATAATTAAAGATTCTCTGGGAATTTTCTGATCTATTTATTGGGGAGGCTTCTTATAGCTCAGTCTCTCAGTTTGTCCTACCAGATTTCCAACATAGTGGAAAGGCATAATAATCATAAATTCTTACTAGAAATACTGTTGATCTGACAGCCAAAAAAGAAAAACAAACAAACAAAAAAAACTATTCTTCCTTCTTTCAAAGATAGCCCAAGGGGATAATGTACACTCATGAATTCTGCGAAAGGAATTGGATTTACAACCTATAAACTGAGAGGATACAGCTGATTTTCTTATAGACTCAAAAAAGATATATGATTAGTGATATTTTAAAACGTGCGTTTTTATTTTTTCTTTACTGAAGTCTCAATAATTAGTTTCCTTTCCTAGACCTGTAATTATTTTTTGTTTTCTAAAGTTAGGTACTTTAAGCAAGAAGTAAATTCTTACAGATATCAATGTCTTGTCTATTTCTTGTGAAAGAAAAATAATAATAAAGGATACAGTTTAATCCAAACTAGCAAATGAAATAAATTAGCTGTTTTAATATGTTAGAAGATATGTTATTAAGGAAACCAAGTGTGCAAGACACAAATTTTACATGCTTTAAATAACCTAAATTTCAAAGAAGAGTGGGGACAAACCGCACTTTTTTTTTTCTGAAGATAAACATGAGTGTAAAGCTGTAGAATAGAATGTGCTGTGTAGCCTGAACTTTTATGCACTCAGTTCACCTCTTACATAACATGTTTGGCTCTCGTTTGCCTCAGGTGAATAAAACTGATTGTCATTTTGTATTATGAAACGGAAGGTTAAAGTATAGTTTTACTAGCAATACTTAATTACTCATGATGACGTCAAGGCACTGAAGGGTCATAAATGATGGGTATTTCACATATCTTGCCTATTTTTAGGGGGAAAACAGTTGGAAACTTACATCAATTTAACAAAAATGAATCAATCAGAAAATTTGAAAAAATATATATAACTTAGTCTCTCTCTCTCTCTCTCTCTCTCTCTCTCTCTCTCTCTCTCTCTCAAACCTATTAGTCCATGTCAATGTAATGTTAGATTAATATTTGTAGCCTTGCTTAAACGTCATGTAGATGGGTGTTAGACTAATAACTGTCTAATTGTATGATTTTACAGAATGAATTATCTGATACTTCTGTTTTCCGATGAACTTGATTCAGCAGTCGTGGGGAATGTACACTGTTTTACTACAGTTTTAAATTCAAAGAAGACAGAGCCTATAGTGTACCCAGGCCTGCCCATTACTTGACATGTCTGGGCTCAGAGTACTTAGAAGTTGTAATAATGAGTTTTCAGATTTGGAGATGTAGGCAGTGGAGAACATGTGCTGCCCTCTGGGTCCTCCAGTGGACATTTCTGGGACTGTTTTCTCCTTGTAGAAACTCTTCCCTATAGCACATGAGGCTACTGGAATAAAGGATAAAAACTCTAGATAAGTCAGATAGATTCATGACTACAGTGTGGCATAGAAATGAAAAAGAGCAAATATACGCACATGTATCTATTTTAGCAACAATACAATTGTAATTTTTACATCATTTTAGAATTTTCTGTCAGAGAGATTTGCCAATGATACTGATACTGGATAATTTTTAGTGAAGTTTATATAGGAAAGTTATAACTTTCCAAAAGAGATAACTTAATCTTTGAGTTGTATTTTTAAAAATAGATTCATGATTTTATATAAACAAGTCTGGAATTTGACACTGTACATTTCCTGCCCCAATTGTTAAATGGGTTTGCAAGCCATAGGTTTCTACAAAGATTCTCCTAGAGCTTCCTAAAGGTGGGAAGGAGAGGGTCAGGTGGGAGTGGAGAGACCAAGTTAGAAATCAGCATCTCTGGGTTCCCACCACTCCTGGTATAGTTACTGTCTATTGGTCTTCCGTGTAAGAATTTGAGTGAAGCACCAGTTCAGCTGCTTAAATTAAAAACTGCTGATCTCATGTTAGCATCTTATTTTACATATGAGGAAATCGAGGTATAGAGAGATTGAAAGGTCTGCCCCAGTCACCTGGCAAGAAAGTGGCAAATCAGTGTTAGGTTTAATCTCTAGCCTACTAATCTCACTTACACCAGAGTGGATCCCTGTATTTTGATTGCTACCTTAGGTCATAACTTGCAAATGAGAGTTGGGGGATGGTCTATGAAATGGTATTTAGTAAAATATTACTTAAAAAGCTACACTGAATATGATTATTTGTTCATAGTATACAGAACAGCAGGGTGATATTCTGGCAATTCTTGGCAATGACTATGGTTGATTAAAAGATTATATTTCAAGAAAACTGTAAGGTGCTTGTACAATTATACTTTCTAAGGAAATTCTTCTTGATAATATCCAGTCCTTATTATCAGCTTTAAATAACTTGTTTCATTGCATTACGACAACCCTGGCCAAAGCCATAGGAAGTAGCATGTTATATGATTTTTAGAAGGCAGGGAAAGCTATTCACACTCCATCCTCAAGCAATTAATAAAAAGCCAACCCCACTTGCTCAGTGAGACACAAGATTCCACAGGAAAAAGAAATAACCTGTTTAGGCTTATGTGTTTTCCTCTTACATTTGAAAAACATATGCGACACTCATGTCTATTTAAGCTTCTTCGCTACCAGGACCTCAGTGTGAATAGGTTTGTTGCACCCTGATTTACAGTGTAAGTATCCTAGGTATAAGGTATAGGTAGAGGAAATTCACAAAGGATAAGAAAGAATAAAAATACATAAAATTGCCATATGAAAAATTTGCAACATTTATCTTTCTGCATTTTGACAGAAAGTGTATTTTTTTCTTATATTTTTACCATTATTTTCTTAGCTATGCAAGTGATATTCTTGAAAAAAATAAATGTTTCCTGAAGTGCAAATAAATACTAGTAAGATCATAAGAGTGGTTCTTCTGTAGCAACAAAGCTGTGGAGGGAAAAATCTAAGACCATAACAAAATATAATTTTTACTATTACACGTATAGTGTTGACAAAAATATTCTGTGTGACTTTTTATTGTGTAGCTGCCATTTGTTGGCATTTATGTTTTCCTCAGCCATGGGTACTTTGAAGTAGAGAATATTTGTTTATAAGCTACGAAGCACATTCTTACTGTTCATGGATGTCAGGTCAACCCCATTAAAAAAATGCTGTTACAACCAAAATAGTTCAAATGAATGCAGTTTCTAATATTAGTCAGAAGTAATACATTCTTATTAACTTTGTTATAAGAGAATCTACTCCACAAATCGTTGTCTACCAATCTTTATGAAATAACTGCATTATAAAAAAATTTCCAATAAAGATTGACAATGTGAAATACATACTGGCACAAACTAGTTCATTTTGGCATGCATCAATTGTGCATGACAACATGAATAATATTGCAAATGAATATGTAAAAAAAAGTATTTGAGACTAGTAACAAAGTAATGCCTATCATTAAAACTAGGCATCCTCTACATTCTATATTTTCTTCAAATTTTTTCACCTTTAGTCTATCAAAAAGTCAATTATTAACAATAAAATTGAAAGTAAAGTACATTCCCTTAAAATATGTTAGCATTTTCAACACTGTTTATAGAAAACAATTCAGGCAAGAGCTCACTGTTCATGAAAATGGGATTATCTTTTAACAGTGATAATAATTTTCATGATATTAGAAAGTATTCTAGTATTAATTTTCTCAGAATGTACTTTCCCAATTTACCCATGCTCTTTTGTTTTCACAGATCACTGACAAATGATTAGAACTAATTCTTTTTGAAACATCAGATCTCTTCCTATAAAATCCAAATCTTGCTGTTTATTCGTGAATAAGGTATAGTAAAGAAAACATCTATTACCATACTTGCTTAGCACTCAGATGGAGAAGATGTCAGTTTACCCACAATCAGTTTGCAGAACTCCAGGCAGGGTGTTGATGGCTGTGTTTGGGTGGAAAAGCCAGATAGAGGGTGAGAATGCCACTATGTCCCAGGCTGAGGGAAGGTAGATAGATGAGCGTGAGAGTACTGTAAGCATGTTCTCCTTAGATAAGATTGCAATATGTTAATCATCCACAAGAAAAAAATTTAGAAGAGGAGAATTTAAAATACTCTATATGACAATATACATTTTTTTTATTTCTACCATGGGTAGGTTGTAAAAAACAGAAAGGGGAGGACATACTTTAGAAAGTCAGTTTCTTAAACAAAAAGAAAAGCATTTGTTTATTGATAACTCACAAAATGATCTGTTTCATTTGCATGTTTTCTTTGAACTTTGATCTGTTTGTATTGATATTTAAGCTTCTGTTTTATGATCTTTTTCTAATGATAGGACCAGACTTCTTGGAAACCATCTTAATTAGAACTGGGAGTCTGAAAGAAGCAGGTGCTGAACATTAATTTTCCCCTAAACAAGAAAAATGGGTTGTAATAGAAACTGTGGGCTCATCGCTGGTGCTGTGATTGGGGCAGTCCTGGCTCTGTTTGGAGGTATTCTAATGCCAGTTGGAGACATGATAATTGAGAAAACCATTAAAAAGGTACAAGTAACCTAAAGGCTTTATCTTGTAATTCTGATTTGTTCTGTCTTCTGTCCCTTATTTCCTTTGTGTATCTGTTTTATATTTCATGGTAACTGGCAACTTTGTGACCTCAATACAAAAGTGATTACGTTCATGCTAGAGCAAGTTAAAAGTATAATGTATATTTAACATGAATGCATTGCTATCTTAAGTATAAATATCCAAATGCTGATGAAAGCTATTTATAGTTATGCAGGTCAGTTGAAATAATTGTGTATGTCTAGAGAGTATGTTGATATGCTTTTGAATGAAAAATAGGTAAGTGTATTTTGTGAGGGTACATGCATAAAAGTAGTTGTACTTTGGTTAATACAGAGAAAGGTAAATATATATGTAATATATGTCATATATATATATATATATATATATATAGTTAGTTAGTTAGTTAGTTAGTTAGTTAGTTAGTTAGTTGAACCTGATTATGTTTAATAATGAAGTAGAAATTTTTGGTAAAAGTTGTAAACTATTTTTTATTTGGTAAACTGCTGCTTTTTATAATATGTACGTGTGTTGTATAATATATGATTGTCATAAATATTTCCTATTTTTAAAGCTTTAGATGTGACTCTTAGAAAGTTCTTTCAGAAATGTTATGTAGGACATATGCCAGTATATATGCAACAAGTTAACTGTAGTTTTAACTACAATTAGAGTGATTCAATTAGACAGGTTTGCACAACAGACTAGAATTCATCTCCCATCTTAGTTCCCCTAATCAGCTTCACACTCGCCAACTTTAATGATAAAGAGAAAGGGAAGACCAGAAGAAGAACAAATAGATCTGATGAAGTCCTAAACCAAAGATGGCACATTCAAATGTCTTCAGGAGTTTGGAGACAGGGTTTAAAAAACAAAAACAAACAAACAAACAAACAAGCAAACAAACGGTGAAGCTGTGAAGAACAAGACAAAATGAAGAACAGGGACTATTGTGAACTTGAGAGTGTGTGCCCCGCCTGAAGGCATGTGTTTTTCTCTCTTTTTTCTTAAAAAACATAATTCTGGCCAAATAAAACATATCTGAGTACTGGCCTCAGTTCTCAGATGGGTTCGTTATCAATGGCCTGGACAGAGGGTCAGTAAGTATAGTGCACAGTGGAGAACAACAAGAATTAAATTGTAACATGGGCTACACCTACAATTCTTACTGAAATTTCTGTCCCTGCCAAGACCTTTGTCTCTCTCATACATTTATCTATGTTTGACATCTTGCTCTTACAAGAAATATAAATAAATACCATTTTATTTCACTGAAATATTGACTTAGTTGACAAATTAACATGAATAATTAATTTTATATCTAGTTATTCATGACAAGAAATTTCCATTTTCTGATATTTCTTTCTTTCACTAAAAATGATAAAGGTTTTACACTTAAAATAAATCATCTCACTGTCCTATTAATGATAGTACCATAGTACATTTTTAAGATAATAGTTCCTATACTTGCATGCTATATTTGCTCAATAATAAAGTATTTCTATCTGTTCTATTGCTAAGAGATTGTAAATCTTCAGCCCCATGAATTTAACTGCAAAAAATATTATAAATTGAATGTCATCCTCTGCTGTGAATTCCATTTTCTTGTTATTATTGATATACTTTCATAGAGGCAGATAGATGATGGTGAGATGGGGCTTATCTAAGAGTGTGAGATGGAACTGCCATTGCTTAACATGCTGTAAACTGTGCTTGCCTTCTGGATCCTCTGTGTAGAAAGAACAGAAGCAGAGTCTGCGCTAACACACAGGCTATAACTCATCTTTTGGAAAAATCTTCAGAATAGAAAAGTCACAATAATCTCTCACTGCACAGCATTTTAGACTAATTTTTTCTACTAATATATAATTGATTCTCAGTAGGTGAATGTTAATCATCTGTTTTTTCCTCCCTATTCAACAATATTTGTAATATAGACTCTCTGTTAGGTGGTATGCAAAGTACTAGCATCTATTTTAACTGTTTAATATTTATCTCTATGTTCATGATAGCTAATCCTGAGAAAATAAGAGTTTGAGAATCAAAAATTTGCTTTTGTCTAGAGGGTAAGAAAATAAAATACATTTTCATCTCAACAAATTTAACATTTAACTGGGGAAAAGCATATTGTTAAAAAAAAAATAAGAGACCTGTGAGACTCAGAATTGAATTCTAAAGTGTATGATTTGGAAAAATAAATGCTATTTACAAAGAGATAGCTCAGAGTATTTAGTAACTGCAGGAAGAAGGTGAGATTTGAATTGGATTTTCAAGATGTATAGAATTTTAAAAGTCCAAAGAGGGCAGCAATAAAGGTGTGAGAGGACTGATTAATACTATGGAAAAGTTGTGAAAATGCAACTAAATGTTGTGAAGAAAAAAGAAAGAATATAGAGTATGTGCCAAAAATATAGGATTAACAACAAAAGGTGAACAACGTGGGGTAAGATTTAGGGAGCTTCCAAAATCAGGCAAAAGACTAATTAAAGATGTGACAGACAATAATAGTTGGTGTGTGTTTTCTGGTAAGTGTGTAAGATATAACAAAACCTGCAGTTAGAGATTTACATCAAATGGCATTTATTTCATGCTACTAAGAGTTTCATATATACTAATTTATTTAATCTTCACAAATGTCTATGAGATTATTTTACAGTCACAAGACCTTAAATCTCCTTGCCAACTCACTTTGCCGAAAGGAGGAGGAGGCTTTTGCCACACCTAGGCAATCTGAAGGCAGAAAGTAGATAATACACAGTCTGATGCTCTATCTACAATAGACAGTGTTGGAAAGTAAAAAGACCCAAAACAGGAAAAACTATGTAGGAAATGACCATTTTCAAGGAGAATTTATGACTGTCTTTTAAAAAGACCTTTTTACATAGTATAAAAGGCACGCTTGTCTAATGTCTTGGAGTGCGTAGAAAGAACTGATGGTGATGGGATGCAATGGCAGTTTGGATAGAGACTAGATTACGAGACAGAGGAGAATGAACTGCAAGGTGTCCTGTTGAGTTATTGATAAAAATGTGCACCTTAGGAAAACAAAACACAGAGGTTTTATAAATGGTTTGATATAAACATCAGTGTGTATTTCAAAGGTCAGAGTTCAGATAGATTTTATTGTTACCATCGATGACTGATAAAACTAAACAGTGGATTCGCGTTCCAGAGAGTTTGAATGTAGAGACAAAGGAGCAGAAATTACTATAGGACTTGTGCATAAATCAGAGGTAGGAAGACAAAACAGAAAAGGGAAAGAAAGGATTTCATATGAAGAAATAACAACAAAAGAGCGTAATTTTTTGCAAGTTAATAGGAGGCCAACACTCAAGGAAAGAGAATAAAATGTTCTCAGGGAGATGAAAATTCAGGAAACAATGTTTAAAATATGGTTGCTAATGATTTTGAAAGTATGATTTCAGTAGGGTAGGGTAATAAACAGGGAGGTGAAACAAAGAAATAAGAGTTTTCCCTTCTTGTTTTTGAAATGAGGGTTTTCTGTGCAATCCTTTAATAGACAAAAGGGAATAGTATGGATCTAGACTCTGGAAGAAGGAAGTGCTACAAGATTGAAAAGTAAAGAAAGAATGAGATTCGAAAAGTGAAGAATGAGTTTCAAAAACATATTAAATGATAACTTACATGGTATTTCAGCTACGTAGCCACAGACGAAGACATCATCAAAATCCCTTCAATGGTTAGGGTCTGTGGCACATTTACAGCTGAGCCTGATTTTACTCTCTGATTTCTATATAACCAGGTTGACCTTGAATTTTATTCATATAAAGATGCCAGGACTTTGTTTAAATAAGATTTTCTTTTTTCTTTAGTTTACAAAGCTCGTTTTAAAATGAGATTGGCATGTGTATCTGTTGGGCATATAATAGGAGTCAGATGTCTGAATTATGTAAACTAAGAGAGTGAAGTGTCTTACCCCATCCCCGGGAGCACTTCGGTTAATGCTGTTATTTTACACATATGTACAAGTTTTAGTACTGGTCAGGTTTTGTTTACCATTGAAACTCATGGAAGATTACTTTTTTCATTTAACTGACTAATAACAAATTAGAAAAGTTACCACCTGTACACAAGCACCATTACAAAAACTAAAGTGCTAAATTGAAAAAGATCAGAAATCATCTCATATTATGATCTCATTTATAAATATAGAGTCAGAACTCTATGGCAGCATCCAGTTCTAAAAGATGGCTCTCTGAAACTAGCATTTGAAATGGTCTAAAGTAGCCCAGAAATTTTAATTCAGAAATATGCACACACACACACACACACACACACACACACAGGGGGTGCCAAAAAATGTGTACAAGTGGCTACTTTGGTCAACATTGCTCAAGCAGTAGTTCATCAGAAGTGTCTGGACACTGATGGTAACCACTTTGAGCACCTCTTGTAATTGCTGAAGTCAAGTGTGACTTGTATTTATCATTTATTATCTATACAGAGTATTACAATTTTAATACAGTTTTCCTTTCTTAAAATATGTATACTTTTTTGGGGCATATATATGACGTTTCCAGGGGATGTATTCTAGGAACTTCATGCTTTACATGGATTTTAGTTGAAAACCTTTTTTTACCAGTATTTTAATTTTGGACTACGGTTCCTGACAGATTTGTAAGGAGTCAGCAAGCTTACATAATTTTGCTGGATACACTAAAAGTCAATGGCATAATCTGTCTCAAATGTGGAAACCACCAAAGCACTTTGGAAAAAGGTCAAAGTTCTGCCACCATTTACAAAAGATAATTTATCACTCAACTCTTTGTTAATATCACTTGATAAATGTTTACTGTACATTATATAACATAAGTAATTTTAAATAAATTTTAATTTCCCTATATTAACAGAATGCCAAGAAGGGAATTAAACATTCCTTTTCTTTTTTACCTATTAAAAGACTAATGTTCAATTATATCATCATTCAATTATACTATCCTTTTCTTCCCCCATTCTTGAAAAGCATTATCCTTTAGTAGCTTGTAAGAAATGTTTTCAGATAAAGTAAATTGAAATAATTGTTTATGTTTATTAAAATGACTGAATTTTGAATCAATAGCCCATATTTTAATGATATAAATTAATTTATATTAATTTCATAGCATATGCTTATAGTATTTCCAGATGTGATAAAATAGTTTGTACATTTTAGTTGTATCTAAAAAGCTCAAAAAGAAATGCCTGAAGTATTAGTTGTTAAAGGAGGTAGAATTTTTTAAAATTTATTGACAATATATGAGAACATGAAACAATCCAAAACAAACTTTAAAGTAACAGTAAAAAAATGGATTAAACACTAGAAATATTTGCACTTTAATCACAGTAATAAAATCACTTATAAACAATGTTTCAAGAAATAGAAGGTAAGCATATATAATTTTCTTCCTCCAGCCCAATTTAACAGCAATTTACCTTTCATGCCAAATATAAAATCTCCCATTTCAGGTTCTCTCATAAATGCTTGGAGGCTAATTTCCTGGGTTTCAGAAACATTATTAAGTCCAATCTGTTTCACCAAAGTTTATTCTGGGTTTTAATTAATGACTTGATAATCTGAGACTAGAGCCATTTTTTGACTCTTAGCATCACTGTCACTAATATTCTAATTTAATTCTCTTCTTCCCAGTACACATACACACACACACACACACAAACACACATGCATAATGCATACAAAAATTAGAAATATTTTTGAACATGTGGAAATTGCTTGTAACTGGTCCTAAGCAGAACAAATTGTCGTACTGAGTGAGGAGAATGGAGATTATTTTCAGTATGTTTCTGCTTTTTAAGGAAGTTTTGATTTCACTGGAGTGAGAATAAATATAAAAATGATTAAGTAGCAGAAAAATAAGTGTCACACGATATTACATAAGTTATAGCCACATGACTGGTTTAAATAGTAAATAAGATAAATTAAGCAGATAAAGCAGTCTGGAAGTAAATGGTATTAGAGTTCTCCCTCCAGAGAGTGGATAGAATTTGTATAGTAATAATAGCTAACATGTTTTTTGAATGCTTGTGATGTGCTAACACTGTTCTAATTGCTCATATTTATTAATCTTTATAACAAACTATAATGATAAATAATTTAACTGTATTCAACTATTTTGACTTTCAGAAATACTAATTTCATATGATTCAATCTGATGTTATTATCTTCCCCATTTTACAGATGAGGAAACTGAGGTACAAAGAAATTAAATACCCTGCCCCAATTTAAATGGTTACTATATGGCCAAACAGGAGATCAAACTCATATCATCTTAGATTCATTGTTAAACACTTCACACTATGCTTTGAGGAAAGAAGACACTATATTTGGTCAGGATGAGGGTAGAGAAGGGAATTTAACTCATAGATTAAAACGAATCTGCTATACATGATTCTGCCTCTTCATATTTCACAATGTCCTTAAGAAATGGGACAATATATTTTCTACATTTGTACCCTATATACTCCATACATAGGGGGATATCATGGGCATTTTAGGAGTTAAAGTCATGTAGATAAGTCATGTTTTCCTGCACTAACAGAAGTTTTAAGGTCAATGACTTTCAAACCCAGCTGGAGACCGTGCTATGTGACTGTCATCAGGTTGGAATCCAGCCATTACTGGGACTGGATCATGTGTATACTTAAAGTCAGGGACAGAGACTAATGCACACATCAGCCAAGTGAGAGAACCTTAAATTATATTACTTTTTCTGCACATAATTATCCGCTTTGTACTTCCAGTTTAGTGAAAGATTTGCAAAACAGGCTAGAAAGCCCAAATCCAATTTAAATTCAAGGCTTTTTTAATTCATGAAGGACATAAAATCTTTTGCTCCTTCTAAGAGGGACTTGTGACATATTTAGTTTTGGTACTCAAGGAGTGATTATACAATTTTCTAATATGTATAGTAGAGTTAGGATCAGAAGAAATCCATTGCTATTTTGACTGCTTCAATAGTCTTCTCTTTCTCTGAACAAATAATGATGATACAGAAACTATACAAAATTGTAGTGAAAATATCTGATTTCTACATTATCTGCTATGAAATTGTCATATATCATTGAATCAGACATCTGTTTTCTCTAGGATCCATTTCTGTCTCTGAAAAAATGTTTGGGGTTAGATGACTAACTGTAACAGTTAATAATTCAGTGTATTCATTTCAAATCTTTGTGTTTCAGTGTTCCCATTTTTAAGAACATCTCAATATCAACAAATAAGGCAAAGTGATCCGTGGCCTTTAGAAGAAAGGCATATTACAATGTCTTTTGATATTAAATGTAAATGCATTAGAGTTAGGGAGGTTTTCTGTACTGCCAAGTACAATCAATCACAGTCCCTTTTCAGTTCTTTGGTTAATTTTTCTTCATTAAGAACTAAAATGAAATATGTGCCTTGAGAAGTACATGATAAATAACTATATTGCATTAGTCCTTAAGATTCTTAGAGGGCAGGAATAAAAATGTGTATGTACATAGTAAGTCTGTGTGTGTTTTCCCCTCATAATGTCTCTTGAAATGGGTAAATTAATATAGCGTTCAGCTTCCATATAGATTTCAGCTTCAACACCCTCATTAAACACCACTACATTTAGAAGGATAGCTACCGTACTTTATCTATATGAAATTTTGTCTTGACAATATGTCTTATTAGTATGGAAATCAAACTTTTGGGGAACAAATAAAAAGTTCTTCAAGGGCAATTGGTTGTAAAAGTAACAGTGTCTACCATCACATTAGCAGTCCCTATGTACCCAGTAAATGGATTGCAATAACACAGGATTTTGTAACAGCATTTTAGATTGGTGTTTTGTTTTTCTCTAAGGAATTCCCCTATTCTCTGCTTTAAGCAATAAGTAAAGTTTCCTGAAGATATGAAATGCATTTTGACTTTTACCAACTAAGTGCAGAGGTGACAGAAAAAAAAAAAAAAAAAAGACAGCGTTAGTATGGTGTGAAAGAGGACTAGTCTAAGGGTCAGAGACTAGGATTGTCGTCGTGATTCTACCACGATTTGCCTTGGTTGCCCTTGGGACAGCCACCTGGTTTCTCAGAGACTCAGTGAGCTCTACTAGAAAATGTGGTAATGTTTATTGTCCTTTTCTGATCAATGGTTCCATGAATTGATACTTCCAAGTGAAAGAAACAAATAGGTCAGATTGTTCCTGTATTCATTAGGCTCATTTTCTAAATTAATTTCTTCCTCTTCCTCTAGCACATTAAGGTAAGTTAGAGTTTCCATCCTGGTTGGGCATTCTTCCCAAGGTATTTAATTGGAAATACTGCTTGCTACAAAACCTCTTTTGTTGGCACTAGTTATTATAGCTTCATAGACTCTGGCTCAGAGAGTGAAAGCCATGGAAGGAAAGTGGGAGATCATCTGTAACTCCCTTATTTTCCAGATAATAAAATTGGCCCTGAGAGGTCTGCTGACTTTCCACCCGGTCCCACAGCAACTAAAAAGGGGAAGAGATTTCTAATAAAAAGCTTTCTGATTCTGTTATTGATATTTTTTCCTACTTATTTTCACTACGAGGGGGCATCAATAACTTTTAATGTATTGCACAAAATACTAGGAAAAGTTCCTTATTTCATCCTTTTATTTAAAACACAGTAACCCGATAATGAATTAGACTGCTGTAGTTTTTGGAAACACGTACTATTGGGTTGCTGCAAATATATTGAGAGTTAGGGAAGCCATATTGAGCAGGATTTAGAAGGCGGGAGTCACATTTGTGTGTTTTTATCCATTTGTTTTCTTAATTTAATAAATGTTAAGTGAACATTCCCTGACATGTCCAACTTTTAAAGAAAAGGAAATATCTTCCAATACCACCAGATTTTTCCTCTGTTTTTCTGTTTTGCCTCATCAATTCAATTCACTGAGGACAGAAGAAATGTTAATGTTCTACCTGAGAATAACTTTTTAGAACAGCTTTAATAAATGTGCTTAATTGTGTTACTAACTGTTGCAATATTTTCATAGGGCCACTCTGAAGGCTTGCCAGTGGTTGGCCTTAAGATCAACAGACATGTGTGCAAGTATTACACACTGATTCTTTTTGTAAAAGGTTAACTAAAGAGGTTGCTATAATAATCTGTTGAAACATTTCTGTTGCAAGTGTGTGGCAAGGTTGCAAACATTCTCATGTTCAAGGTACTTGCTCATGCACTTTTCATTGGCTAAGTAAAGTTTATGAACTCCCAGAAGTGCCTGTATTTACTACAAAGAAATAACACAAACTTGTTTTCTTTTTTACAGGAAGTTGCCCTTGAAGAAGGTACAACTGCTTATAAAAACTGGGTTACAACAGGCACAGAAGTTTACAGACAGTTTTGGATCTTTGATGTGCAAAATCCAGATGAAGTGGCAATTAATAGCAGCAATATTAAGGTTAAGCAAAGAGGTCCTTACACGTACAGGTGAGTGAGTCTCCTCAAATAAGTGGCACTCTTTCCTTGACCATATGTATTTCTGAAAAGCTTTCCACTTGACAAATGCCATTGTACTGAAATGTACTTATATTATCTTGCCAATAATAAACATTGAACTATTTTGTTCCTGCCTATATAGAATCCTAACTTAAGGATTTAACGATTATAAAAAATACAGATTTTATTACAAATTAACAAGCATCAAATAACTGTCCAACATTTAAGAAGTTACAGGTATTTTACACTTGTGGAATATATTCTGAACAATGAAATAGGCATGCTGAATAGAAAATAACCTATCAGAATCTTAAAAACTAGAGAATTCAAAAATTCTAAAATTGAATGTATATGTTACATCAGTAGTTCTCATAGTATGGTCCCTGGTCTAACAGCATCAGCATCACCTGGGAACTTGGCAGAAACGCAAATTCTCAGACCCCACCCCACCAAATGAACCAGAGACCCTTGGGTTAGAGCCCAGCCAATAAGTTTTACAAATGCTCTGGATAATTCCAGTATACACTCAAATTTGAGAAACACAGCATTAAACAGATTTTGCACGACTACAATACCTGCTAAGGATTTCTAGTCAAACTAATTCCCACGTCAGATAGGTATTTTTCTATTATTCGTAGTTTCATTATTACATATTTTCCAGTACTGACACTGAATATACTATACCTTTATCCTACATTCCTTAATAGTTTAACACACTTTTGAATAGAATCTTAGACTGTTAGATCTAGAGGGAAATGATTAGCCAGAACTTTGTGTTTTTGTAATTAAAAAAACAGAAAACAATAAAAATTGACATCAGCGGATGTGATGTAATTTGTTCATATTCATACAGACCTAGGAACTGGTAACTCCTAGATTTTTGTATATATTTTTTCCTATTTAAGTTATAGACTATGTCTTTTTTCCAACTATCAAAGTAAAAAAAAAAAGTGGAGCTTGAGGTGCTAAAACACTAAGCCTAACCAAGGATTAGGCATATATTTATGATATCCATACAGGAACATAATAAAGTTCTGCTGTATCATTTGTTATACAGATGTGTGATTTTCCCTCCAGGATAATTACAACTAGTTATACACCATGATCAATTCTTACCACAAAAAAACACTTTCAATGATTTCTTATAATTCATACTTTTAGTATCTTGTTTTAGGTAGTCTATATATGTCTTTTCTTTCCACACATTCATATGTTTCTAGATTGATAACTCACACTCAAAATATAATGGAATATGGTAATTGTGAGGACAGTACCTGTTGCCATAGCAAGATATTTAAGCTGCAGAGGGCCTGGTGCCTGTTGTATCCTAGCAATTATCCCCAAGTCTCCTGTCTCTATACACATGTCTGTGACTATTCACAACTCTGTGGAAGAAGCTTGGTTTTCATTGTTACCCAAAATATCTTACCTTGGAAAACATTTATGTTTTTTCATGGTCTTGTTTTATGTTATTTTCAAAAGACTATATGAATATTTTCCCCAAAATATGTAGCTATGATGTATATCTCTGACAATTTGGAATTCACATGGGACCTAATGAGTAGCTAGGCTTAATTGTTGAAAAATCACAACCTGATGGAACTGAATATACTCATATGTGAGGAAAGAGAACAGTTGTTAGAATTTGAAAATTCCTCATGTTTTCTGTTTAATTTTTTATTTGTTTGTGGGGAGGTTATGTTTTTCCTTTAAAGATATTACATGAAATTTCCTGGATTGAGATCTTAATTACATATATTCTAATCCATACCATCTCTACCACCTTAATGAAGATTTGGTAATTCCTTCAGAATATTCTCAAATCCAATATAAATCTTTATTTATTTATTTATTTATTTATTTATTTATTTATTTATCTATTTATTTATTTATTTAATTTATTTATTTTTGTAAGTTACTTTGTTTTTGCAGGAGTGAAACAAAAGTAGTCTTGGGTAAAAATTTAAGGCAAATTTCTCCCTTTGAACTTATTAACCAACACTTTCCAAAATCGGTATACATTCTAATTTTTAAACAAAAAATATGAGTGATTATGTTCTCTTTTCAAAGTATATTCTAAAAACAGGTGTCAGTTTAAAGGATCTTTCTCAGTGAGTGCCATCTACTGGTATAATGTTACATGTACAATTTATGTGAACTCTAGAATTTAGGTCAATTTTTTGTTGTTGCTATATTTCAATTATATATATATATATATACATAAATGTTTCTGAAAATTAAAGTATTTCAACTTTAAATGCTAGTAATATATAATCTAATTTAAAATACAATTATCTAAGGAAAATAGTAATTAACTAGTGATAGACTGTTCTGAGTGCTGTTTGAGATTTTTGTATTCTTGATCTATCTTCAGGACTCCAAGAAGAATAAATAATAAAGCTTTGATGAAATGATATTAAAAATAAAATATTTTTCTAGCTGACTGGGAATTCTCTTTTGAAAGAATGAGAGCCATTAATTTATTCATTCATAAAATGTTTATCGAAAACTCACCATGCACCAGGCACTGTACTTGGGGTAGAAAATACTCATAATCCCTATCCTACAAAAATTTCCATTTTTATTATAACTGAGTGAAATGTGTTTCATTTTTCTTTTTACATTTCAGTCCCATGTTTTTACACTCTTTACCTGTTTTCTATTCACCTCACATAACAGACATTCAAATATACGATAGTGCAAAGATGATGTATACATTATTTCATCTCAGTAAATGCCTCGTACTGCAAAATATTTTTCTACATAATAATCACCCTTCACCACATTTCTAAAAAGTAGTTGGTACTTTGAAGCCTAGAGATATTAGAGGTTAGTATTCAATATACAGTGTGTGGGGTGGGGGAGGGGAATTGGTCCGTAAAAATGGAAATTACATTCTATTAATTATCTTTAATTCTCATTAAAGTACTGAAAAATATGAAAAAGCCAGGGCTGGAAAGACTATGTACTTTGAGCATGCCTTCTAAGAAAATGTGTTTTTAGTATTCCCCTGCTTAACTCTCTCTTGTCTCTTCCTAACCCTCATGATAAAGGCTAACCATTTGAATATGGGATGTAACACTTTTATGTTTGTAATCTTGCTTATTTCAGTTGCTTTACTTCCCACCACTTTCCTTATTCTCTCACTCTATAAGCGAACCAAATTCAACCATCTGCATTTCTAAAAATACACCATGTTCTTTCTTCGTATCTTATACATGCTACTTTCTACCCTATCTCACTGAACTAAACTTCTCTTTGTAACTCAAACCACTTATGTGGAACTGCTAAAAAGTGTGTCTTGATCCTTACCCCAACCTTGACCATCCCAAGCCTGGATTTGCATCTGTTCTGTTGTTTTTGCGTGGACTCCATGTAAACACTTGTAGTAACACATATTATTTCTCACCTGCTATGCAAATTTAAGATGCCCTTCTTTAATTTGCTAGAGACCCAGCAGAGGCTTCTTTATCATTTAAACCCATTTGTTTACCATAATTTCTGACATATTCTATGTACTCAAAATGTATTTATTGCCCAAATGAATGGTGTTTGAGACCTAATGTTCACTTGATACGATAATGTTGAATTTTATTTACTTCTATATTTCAGAGTTCGTTATCTAGCCAAGGACAATATAACCCATGACCCTCTGACGAACACAGTCTCTTTTGTACAGCCCAATGGTGCCATTTTTGAACCTTCACTATCAGTTGGATCAGAGAATGACACCTTCACCATTCTCAATCTAGCTGTAGCTGTAAGTACACTAACAAAATTACTTGTTTTGAAATACTCTGGAATCCACTGTAATTAATCTCGATTGGAACTAACATTAGATAGTATTTATTCTGTCATTTTTATAAAGATGTGTTCCCATGTCGTTAGTTTGAATGGAGTTCTGGTCATTAGAAAAGATGACAAAATCATATAATAATAACTGAATTAGAGGACCACTTAAAGTATCATTAAAAAAAACAGGACTTCACTTTGAATGTCTTTTTTTGGCTGACACTGAGGCAGAGATTAATAATCCCTCACCTAGGGATTAGTAAATTCCACTTTCAGTTCTGGTAAGATTTGGCAGTAATTTTATTTGTTTAGTTTTTTTTTTTTTTTAATTTCAATTACAGTTGATATGCAATATTACATTAGTTTCAGGTGTATAAGGCAGTGCTTAGACATTTATATAATTTATGAAGTGATTATTCTGATAAATTTAGTACCCATCTAACACCATACATAGTTATTACAATATTATTGACTATATTATCTATGCTGTACTTTACATTCCCGTGACTGTTTTTATAACTAGAAATTTGCACATCTTAATCCTTTCACCTTTTTCACCCATCCCTTTAACCCCCTCCCATTTGATAACCACCAAAATGTTCACTTTATCTATGAGATTGTTTCTAGTTTGTTTGTTCATTTGCTTTTCAGATTCCATCTATAAGTGAAATCATACTGTATTTGTCTTCCTCTGTCTGACTTATTTCACTTAGCATAATACCCTCTAAGTCCATCCATGATGTGGTAAATGGCCAGATTTCATTCTGTTTTATGGTTGAGTAATATTCCATTGTATATGAATATGTACCACCACTTCTTATGTACCACCACTTCTTATCTATTCATCTATTGATGGACATTTAGGTTACTTCCATATCTTGCTATTGTAAATAATGCCGCAATGAACATAGAGAAGCACGTATCTTTTCAAATTAGATTTCTGTTTTAAATTTCATTGGAGAAATACCCAGAGGTGGTATTGCTGGGTTCTTCTTTGCTCTTGTTACAGTTTTTGTTTTAAAATCTATTTTGATTTTGTCTGCTATAAATAGTGCTACCCAGCTTTTTCGTTTTCATTTCCATTTTCATGAAATATCATTTTCTATCCCTTTACTTTCAGTCTGTGTGTGTCTCAATCTGAAGTGTGTCTCTTGTAGGCAGCATATGTAAGGCTCTTGTTTCCTTATCCATTCAGCTACCTTATATCTTCGATTAGAGTATTTAATCCATTTACATTAAAAATAAGTATTGATTAGTATGTAGTTATTGCTATTTTATTATTTATAGTTTTATATTTTCTTTCTTCTTCTTCAAGAAATCCCCTTAACATTTCTTGTAATACTGGTTTGGTGGTGATGAACTCCTTTAGCTTTTTCTTGTCTGGGAAGCAGTAATTTTAAAGATAGAGTTTTAAAATTTTTACTAAATTTAATTCTAGTGTTTAATCAATTTATTTGTTAAATATCTGATACTGCAATTGGTATCTTAGCAGTGATTTTTCCTTCCTTCCTTCCTTCCTTCCTTCCTTCCTTCCTTCCTTCCTTCCTTCCTTCCTTCCTTCTCTTTCTTCCTTCCTTTCTTTCTTTTTTTTTTGCAGGCTGCACCACATCTCTATCCAAATGCATTTGTTCAAGTGATACTCAATTCACTTATCAAAAAGTCAAAATCATCTATGTTTCAAAGGAGAACTGTGAAAGAACTATTGTGGGGCTACAAGGATCCATTCTTGAGTTTGGTTCCATATCCTATTGCTACCACAATTGGTGTGTTTTTTCCTGTGAGTACCAAACGTGAATGTTGATATTGTTAGTTTAATTGGATAAATATAATGGCATTGAAAATTAATAATTTTATAATTTAGTATGTTAACCCTATTTCTGATAGGAATATATATTCTAATTTTTTTTTTAAAGTTTATGTCATATGGCTTCAGCTTCGTTCAGAAAATTCACTTATCTAAATTCAAAATTAAATTTAAAATCAAGAAGCTGAGGTTTAATCAGGTTTCCATTCCCTGATAAATATATAATTTCTCTAAAATAGGTTATAATCTGATAAAGCTTTGAACACTATTTTCGGTTTTGATTTCTCTTCTCAAAAAATTGAGTTTAATGCCATATTTTTAATTGTTAAATGTATTAATTCCATCATTCCTCCTTCTCTTAAATTGTTTTAATGTAAATTTAAAAGTCAGCCTAAATTCACAATGGGATTGATAAATTAACAATATCCTATATCAATGTAGTTTGTTCATAAGAACTTCTAGTGGTCTATAAATGTCATGAAATGGCAGTTTGGAGATTAAAGAAAATACGAACACAGTGATATACTTAGTTATAGCTTAATGTTTTGAAATATAAATAGGACAAGCTGACTCTAGAATTGGAATTTTGACTATGACTTGGCTATATATGTGATATAATAATAGTTACCTTCTCCAATCCATTGTGGTTATTTTACTTTTAGATAGTATTTACAATGACAAGCTTATCTATCAATTAACTCACATACTCATAACTTTTTCCTTGGGTAATTCTGGTTTTAATTTTGTATACCTGATTTTTGGTAATCACTATTAAAGATCAGGACATTTTGAATACATCTAGAAATCTGTCATTGTTCTCATAGGTTTTTTTCAATATCCTCTCAACTCAATATAATAGGAGTAGTAATTAAAATTGTCTTACTGGCTTAATTATGACAAAGAGTCCTAGAGTCTGGAATATGCCAACTTTTGATACTTATTTGCTTCCTTTGTCTTAGCACCAAGCACTGATTTCTAGGCACTTTTTATAGTCTATCTTTTTAACATGTTAAAGACTAATGCTTTAAAAACTTTATTACATGTACATTTGTTAAAATCATATAAGATAATTATGAATAACCATTGAGAAATACAAAAGTGAGTTAATCACATATTTTATAACTTGGAAAATATGGGTTGTGCTAGAAGTGTTTTTCCTTGTTCATATCTTTTCAGTACAACAACACTGCGGACGGACTTTATAAAGTTTTTAATGGAAAAGATGACATAAGCAAAGTTGGCATAATTGACACTTATAAAGGCTCAAAGTAAGTATCCAGGTAATGTGTGTGTGTGTGTGTGTGTGTGTGTGTGTGTGTGTGTGTGTGTGTGTGTGTGTTACTAGGGCAAGAGCGCATTCATTTAACAATTCGAAAAGCTCAGCCAACCTATAGAGCAGACCTGCCTATATCTCAGCCCTGGAAACTCCTGTTTTGCCAGGCATTGACCCTTTAGTTATGACAACTAGTTACAGTAGTGCCTACCTGCTAAAAATCAGCCCCACTTTAGTGCTTGGTTTACCTTTATGTATAGGTTCTCTTACATAAAGAAATCCAAAAGGACGATTTGATTTCCATTTCTGCTGCATAACCAGCATTACAGTGCCCATACAATTAGATAACCACACATGAAAAAGAAGAAAATCAATACATCCACTGATTATCTAGCAGGGAGAAGAACGTATTTCATTGGGTTTTTAAACATTTTTATTGAATATATCAAATAAAATTGTGCATTCCATTGACATTACCTAATGTGTCTGTAAAGATAAAAGCTTAATGAATCCATGCACTTTCATGACTATCCCCATTAAAAATTTCTTGAAATGATTTTCTATGTTGATAACTCAGTTTTTAAAATTTTTATCAACACAAAAATGGAATTAGCATTTCAAGTAGTTTTAAAATTTACATTTTAACTTGAAAATAAAGAGTATGCGTCTTTTGAAGTTGTAATAGAATGACATATGTTCATATAGCCATGATTTCCTTTCTTTTACTAGCTCCTCTCTATTCAACTGGAATATAGGCAATTTATCATATGTGTAAAATAGGAAGAATTCTAATACATATCAGAGGAGAAAGTCATTTTTTCTTCTTCTCTAAGTTAATAAATATGCTTTTAGATAACTTAGTGCCTGAAAAAGGACAAAGTAATCAAAATAGATGCAATGTTTTTGTTAATATAAGAAACCATTTCCTCACACTGAGTTCCTATCTAAAAATTGCATACAATTAAATATTGACTAGTGTAGTACTTTTTCTTCTGCATAGTCATTTGTCACATTTTTTTTTAATAGAAAAGTCTAGTGGAGAACAAATACTTCTAAATGTTCATTTTGGGGGAAATCACATCTCTATATACTGAGGAACATGAGCATTTCTTCCATTTCAATATGTGAGAGAGATTTTGAGGAGAATTTCTAAATGCTCCTAATTGGAGTAAGAATTTCACATCAGTTTAAGATTATGCTCAGGTTAATTTAACTGATCATAGCAACAATGAGCATAATTAATATTATTTTTTTAAAAAGAAGCATCAACTTGCATTGACATCTCAATGGATGATATGTTAGGAGTGAGAAAAATGTTTTTCCATCACTAAAAAGTGGCTGAGGATTCAGATAAACGATACTACTATGGTTATTATTGCATATAGATATGTATATATGTATGTGTGTGTGTATATATATATATATATATATATATATATATATATATATATATAGATATATATATATAGTGCCAAAAATGTATACACATTTTAAGAAAGGAAAAAACTGTATTAAAATCATAATACTCAATATATACCAATGACAAAAGATGACTACAAGTCTCGTTTGACATCTGCAATGATAAGAGGTGCTCAAAGTGGTTACCATCAGTGTATTTTTAATAGTTTTTTTCCTTTCTTAAAATGTGTATACATTTTTTTGGCATCCTCCGTATATACATATACAGCACTGGGGTGCCAAAAAAATTGTATACACATTTTAAGAGATGTTAACACTTTGGTCAACATTGCTCAAGCTAATCAGAAGTGTCTGGACGCTGATGGTAAACACTTTGAGCACCTCTTGTAATTGCAGAAATCAAACATGACTATGTATTATTACAATTTTAATACTGTTTTTTCCTTTCTTAAAATGTGTACACATTTTTTTGGCATCCTCCGTATATACATATACAGCACTGGGGTGCCAAAAAAATTGTATACACATTTTAAGAGATGTTAACACTTTGGTCAACATTGCTCAAGCTAATCAGAAGTGTCTGGACGCTGATGGTAAACACTTTGAGCACCTTTTGTAATTGCAGAAATCAAACATGACTATGTATTATTACAATTTTAATACTGTTTTTTCCTTTCTTAAAATGTGTACACATTTTTTGGCACCCCCCCCCACACACACACACACACACGAAAGGTTGGACAATTAAGTTCGCGTTTCTGTACGGTGGAAAGTTCATGAACTTAATTGTCCAACCTTTCTTTTGTGTGTGTGTGTGTGTGTGTGTGTGTGTGTGTGTGTGTGTGTATTCTAGATAGCAGAGTATAAATTAATAAACCGTGTCCTACTTTAATGCCAGCTCATGCAAGAGTTAAAAGGGGGGGGGAGTATAAATTGATTATCTACGTGTTTACAATCTCTATTGATCAAATATCTGCCTCTCTCTTTCCTCCTCCCCACTCCCCTTTTCTTCCTCACACTGACCTTACAACAGTTACTCACTTAATATTTTCCTCCTATTCAGTATGAACACAACATACTACCAAATAATTTTTTTCTCTCATTGGAAAAATAATCATCCCCTAAGTAGAGATCTAAATTTCTGGTAAATGTTTCTCAATTTTCTTTTTTTCAGAACTGTGTCTATTCCAATTTGTTTATATTTAACAACATTTGGAAGTTTTTATTTTATAATCTGATCACCTAATGGTATCAGGCACTTAATTTATCTCAACAAGGTGAAAGCGCCAAAGAAAATATGGACTTTTCTTAAACTTAGCATTTGTCATGTCTAATCTTTATTATAAGTGTTTAATAACAATAGACAAAGTAATATGAGGCAGGTGCTCTTAAAATGAGACCGTTTGCTCATTTTCTTTCTTTTTATTCCTAAGGACTCTCGGCTATTGGCCAGATTATTGTGACTTGATTAATGGTACAGGTAAGAGCATTTGTTTTGTGGCAATAATCACAATGAGCTCATTTCCCTCTCCCTACAAATCCACCTTTTTTTCTGCAGGATTCTGAAGGTGGCGAGTGTGCATTGACCTGTTTTTATATCCCCACAATATAATTCAGTCTCTATCCTCATATACACTTAGTAAATATCTGTTTAATGTAATAGGACTTCTAAAGATTAACCAATAATTAGTCTTTACTGCATTACTAGGAAAATATTTGCTTTGTAAAAACTTCATGAGCTGCCTTAATAATGGGTTAAAAAAACCTTAAGAGAAGTAGTTACTATTCACATCTTTTGTAAATACTGTATACATAATAATTTAAAATTAAGAAAATTAAAAACTCAAGATAATTTCAAAAAATAAATCATACTTCTAAGTGAGGTTTCAAGCTGAAGTAGAATCAGTGAAGTTATAAGACAGAGCCATCTATTTTGAATAAGGTGGTCAGAATAAGAGAGAAAAAAACACAAGGTTAGATGTCTGCTAACCATGAAAAAAATATATGCAAAAATGGACATCCTGAATTAGAACTGGGGAAAAAAAAGGTTCTCTGAACTTAGAGCGTGGCTAGGTCTGGCTTATTACATTGCTAATTACATTGCTTGAGGAAAAGCAAAGTACACATATGCCTATTAGTTTAAGAATTAAGATTTCAAAGAGCAATGACAATCAAATACCATGAGGTAATTTAAATCAGAAGTGAGCTTTCAACAACTAAGAAGCAGAGGCAGAAGAACGATATTTGCAAAGTTGGTGAGGCAATACTCTGTAGGAAAACAACATAATAAAGATAAAGAAAGTTTAATACAAAGTTATGCACAAATTAGAGAATATAAATCATGAGAAAATAGAAGTAAAGCAAACTAGGAGCAGAGGTAGATAGGACAGGGCAGGGGACTCCAATGCAGTCCTTGTGAGAGAGATTCTTGGTAACAATACTAGAGGGGACGAATGAAAAACAAAAATTCCAATATGTGTTCAGCACAACTTACAATTCCTTTTCTACCATCTTCAATAAGTTTGAAGAGACTTAAAATGAAAATACTGGTATACATTTGAATTAAAAAATAAATCCCTGCTACATCGGCTACATTTGGTATTCATGGTTGATGGTAATTGCTAGTATGATTCTGACATAATCTTCAGTGATATTTCAGATAATGATTTAAAACATTTTTAATGTATACTTTTCCTTCATGGTTAAGGCGTAGGGAAGGCAGTTGTAGGGAATACCCTTTGAGGGACCTATCTGGAGAGTTTAAGCTAATCTTTGATATCCAGTTCTCCCAATGCCAGGATGAAGTTCACTGTGGTCTTCTGTTATATTTCACTTATTACAAGAGTGTAAGTAAAGGCAATAAGAAAGGTTGGAGTATTTAACAGAAAAATAACATGGAATTCATAACTGAAGGATGGCTCTTACCATATTGCACAAAAACATTCAGTGGTGGCTCATTTTGGTGATACTCATTTAAGGAGCAAATGGAGGAGTTCTCTAGTTATTTCTTCACGTATCCAGTGTGTCCCATGGATCATAACCATGGCAGAAATTCAGTACACTCAAAAAATGTCCTTTTTAGTTTGATGGATATATTTTCAAACCATTTGCAAGAAACTGTTTAGTGAGAGAAATTTAATAAATGATTTTTAAAATACTAATCAGCCATTAGGGCAGATAAATGAATCACCATCAAAAGTAAAATAATGGTAAGGGGGGTGGGTGGTGGGGGGTGGGAGATGAGGGTAAGGGGGATCGAATATATGGTGATGGAAGGAGAACTGACTCTGGGTGATGAACACACAATGGGATTTATAGATGATGTAATACAGAATTGTTCACCTGAAATCTATGTAATTTTACTAACAATTGTCACCCCAATAAATTTAATAAAATAAAATTTAAAAAATAAGTAACATAATGCAAAACTAAAAGGAATTCTAAATGAACTTCATGGTAAGAAAAGTGCCACTCTGCTACATGTTTAAATGATAATATTTTGGATCTACCTGGTTAAATGAAACATACCTGTTTCTTTTTACTTTTTTCAAAATGTGGCTACTAGAGAATTTTAAAATTACATATACAATTTGCATTATTATTTGTATTGACTATGCTAGAATAGAAATTTCTAGATTTTTCTAGGACACACATTATATCTAATCCCTTGCCACTGGCTTAATTTTTAAACAGATGCAGCCACATTTCCCCCTTTTGTTGAGAAGACCCGGGTACTGCAGTTCTTTTCCTCTGACATTTGCAGGTAAGACAGACACCAATGAATTTCTGAGTCAGAATATTTTTTCCCCAAGTAACTAAACCAAGAAGCTCATACTTAATAATGTTACTTGAGAAAAATAAAATACACTTAGAGAAACTTTTCTTGATGAAGAATACAATATGCAATTCATGATGTGTTTAACTTTAAAAAATGGAAGGATATAGGATATTTTGCATAGTGCACATCATTTTCTTGTCCTTTCTAAGCAAGAACTATTTTTCTTTTCTTTTACTAAACTAGTAATATGTTTAATAACAGTCAAGTTATGCCCAATCTTTCTAAAGATGTCCAGAGAGGATGCTGTCACTGTCACAGAGCAATGTTAATTAATGTGCACTTCTGACACTATAGCATCTTTTCAAATTGATGGGGTCCAATAGATACCACACAAGCATTGCAGCCCACATCAATATGCTTGAATTCAAACCCTCTTCCTAAAGACTGTGTGGTTGTGAGCAAGTATTTCATATCTCTGAATCTTTTCCTTATCTGCAAAATTGAAGACAGCAGTATTGCTTCCTATAGAGTCATCTGGGGATTGGAAGAAATATGTACTGAGCCCTACCACATGGCCTAGAAAATGGTGGACACTTGGTAAATGAAAGAGGTATAGGATATATAACCTATATATATGGCCAAAAAGAGGTATACACATTTCAATTTTCCTTTCTTAAAATGTGTATACATTTATTTGGCATCCTCTGTATATCAAGCACTCACATGCACACACCCCAGAAAGTAAGTGGCCTTTCTCTGCATGACTAAGGTTTGAAAGATAGACATTTTTATTACATTTGAACTGGGCACAAATACAGGATTTGAGGGAGTCATATAGATTATTAAATCTGTAGAGGAAATAAACTATGAAAAATATCTTCAGTATCAGTACTCCATGGTACTTTACAACCAAAAATTATTCTTAGAAGCTTTTGAAAACAAAGGTAAGAATAGCTCATACTCAGGTATCAAGTTCTGGTACGTCTTAAAATTTCAAAGTAACTTTTTTTCCTGAAAAATTAAACAAGAATTCTAACGAGAGTATATTGGATTTTTCTCTGTTAAAGCAAAACTAAAAATCTAAAAATAAGAAAAAAAAACAGCTTTCCAGAATGAAGCTCTTTCTTCTCTTTGTTTAGGTCAATCTATGCTGTGTTCGCAGAGGAACTTAATCTGAAAGGAATTAATGTGTATAGATTTGTTCTTCCACCCAAAGCCTTTGCCTCTCCTGTTCAAAATCCAGACAACCACTGCTTCTGCACAGACAGGGAGGTCTCAAATAATTGTACATTTTTTGGTGTGCTAGACATTAGCAAGTGCAAAGAAGGTGAGTAAATGTTCTCAATATTACAGTTCATCATATGATTTACAGTATTCTTTGAAATGTAACTTTTACCCGGAATCCCTTTCCACCAGAGATTTAAAGTGAGAAAGCAAGAAGGGCAGAAAGTAAGGGTGATGAGAGAAAAATTTTGTTTTGATTTTGTGTTGTATTTGAGGTCCCAATTATTTCAGTGTTGCAAAACTTAATTATTAGATGAAATCATACTGATATCTCCCTGTGCTATTTTGGAAAATGTCTATTTAGGCCCTTTGCCCATTTTTCAATTGGGCTGTTTTTTAGCTTTTTATTTTTATTTTTTGAGTTGTATGGATTCCATGCATATTTTGAATATTAACTACTTATTGGATATGTGGTCTGCAAATATGTCCTCCCATTCCAGACAGCCTTTTTATTTTTGATAGTTTACTATGCAGAATCCATTTGCTCCTTTCAGATTTACGGTAAAATGAAAATAATTCCCGTAATACTTTGAGAATCCCAACTTACCCATCTGCCATTTTTCTAGCTTTTTCTTTCCTTGAATGGTAAATAAAATACAAACATATTTTCAGTATGTCTTTGTAACAAGAATTGACTTAAGCACAATTTTTAGTCTAATTTTGTTCACCTTCTTTATATTGGAGTGGGAATGAATAAAGAAAGAAAAACCTGTTAAATTAATTCTCAATCCTGAAACATGGACATATATGGCTGAAAATGAATTCAGCAGCTAAGCTTTACATATTAAAAATCAACACCCAAGAAATGAATAGACAATCAACTGACTGGTTAGTAGGATGATGCAGACTTTTATATTTCATTTTTGTACAGCAGTGAGCAGGTGTTATAATTGTCCCTCTCCCTCATCTTCCTGAATTACTGTGCAAACCCAACTATGCCTTTTTTTTTTTTTTAATGTGTAAAGCTTTATTTTCAAGGAATCTTTTCTGAGTGGTATGTGAAATGAGGACAATGATTTATCCCCAATTATCTTTTTAAAACTTGTTTTCAGGAAAACCCGTGATCCTTTCACTTCCTCATTTGCTACATGCAAGTCCTGAAATTGCAGAAACTGTTGAAGGCTTAAATGCAAATGAAGAAGAACATAAAACATACTTAGATGTTGAACCTGTAAGCACATATATTATTTATTTGACTTGTTTAATATTGTTTTTTTAAAAGAATGAAGTTAAAAGAAAAAATAAATTCTCTCTTTGTCAATTACATTTATTGAATGACAATAATGATAACTTTTATTTCCTTGAAAATTACATTATTTTTCCTATTGCTTATGAAATATCAAGGTAATTCAGTTTCAGTTTTTAAGTGTAGGAACTTTGTAAGCCTTTTTAATGATTCATAGGGTGGGAATATCAATGACAGAAATAATTCTAATTGGCTTAAAACAATTTGATATAAATTACTGACATATGCTTATTTTATACTTAACTCCAAGTACTGCTTATATCAAGAGACCCTGTATATTATGAGGGATCAAAAGAGATTTTGTGGGTATATGTGAATTTGGGGCAAGATCTATTATACTTAGTGTCAAGAAAAATCTATAAAAATTCCCCTAACACAACAGTTTTAATTTTTAAATTATTTTAATATTCTCATTTTCAAAAGTTAAATGAAATGACAGAATTTTAGTAGTCATGTTTCAATTTAAATAATTATAGAAGTAGTATTATTAAACTGATGGTACATAGATTCCGACTGAATATATATATTTGATCTTGAACAATTCAGGAATTAAATTAACTGCATGAGCTCTTATGTTTCAGTACTACTGTTCTTGTTGATTCCCCAAAACCGTTTCTGGTAAATATTATAAATCTAACTAAAATCTTGACATTAGGTTGGACAAAGAAATTATGTGTGTGTGTATACATGTATACATATGTATGTGTATGTATATATACCCATATGAATATACACATATAATGTAATTATACAGAGTTAGGTATATATTTAATATGTCCAATTATTTAATAAATTTCACAAACTTCAAGTAGAATAGTTTTACCTTAAGTTCTATATAACAGGAAAAATAAATTTTGGATATTATAAAAAATGTTTTTTAAAAAAGTTAGTAATTATTTTAGTTTGTTCTCTTTTTAGATAACTGGATTTACTTTACGATTTGCAAAACGGCTACAGGTCAACATATTGGTCAAGCAAGCGAAAAAAATTGAGTGAGTCTCTTGAACAAAGTTATCATTGCATGATTTTTAGTATTTTCTTGTAAGAATGTAAGTAAATTTATAAAAGTGAAAAGAATATAAAAATTGAACTTCTTATTGGCATAATAATTAGATGCTTATGAATTTCATTTGTAATTCAGAATTACACCTGGCATTCATTGAAATTATATTTACACATATTTTGGAATGTTTTCAAGTATATTGTGGTATCTCTTATTTTTCTAGCTCTCCAAATAGTTCTATGACAATAGTTTCTAGAATTCATATTTTCACTTTGCTAAGGAGAATTTGTTCAAAGGGAAAATTTGTGCTTAGAAAAAGTCAATCTAATTAGAAATCTGTGTTAGAAAGGTTTTTAGAATAAAAGATGTCTGAGAAACAGCTGTATTAAAATTTAAATGACTCATTACAAGGAACGGAAATCAAGGAACTTAACAAAGTTGCAAAAGCAACTGATTTCTGAATATTTATTTACACTAATAATTACTAAAATTTGTATTATATATGTAACATATATTAGTATATATTTTCATATTTTTTCAATATATATTACAGCGCATTGAAAGGTCTGAAGCGGAACTATATTGTGCCTATTCTTTGGCTTAATGAGGTTAGTATTTTTATTTATTAGTCTTTAAAAGCAGTAAACTTCTTTGTATACAAAAATGCTTTTGATGTTGCAAAATTAAATAGGTATAGTATTTGAAATTGTGCATTTCCATTGCCTATATGGATGAGTTATAAATTATTAATTATAGCTACTTGAGAGAACCAAACCGCACAGAAATACAACTTTGTGTAAGTTTCAGTGTTTTTCTTTTAGAAAGACAAACACCTCCTGTCATTTTGGATTCTTTTCAAACATGCATCTATTAAACATCTTTTCTTGTTGTAATGGAAGAGTCATGTTAGGCAAGAGTCATGTACACATTTAACTTAAAATAACTCAAGATTCACTGAATATTATAGTGTTAATAAGCGCCAACCAAGCTCATGAAAGCCAGGTTAGAGTGGACGTAGGCAGTCTATCCTACTGCCTGACAAGATATTTTTGGTGTAAAACACGGAACTGATTAGCCACAGAATTAGTAAGTGCATTGTATAAGCCTTTAAAGGATGTGAAACTGTTGACCCTTGCCATTTCCCTCTGTCACTGGGAAACACCTTTGGAAAACTGAAAATTTCAGTAAGACCATTCTAAAGACCAATGGAGTCTAGTATTATTGAAGAGTGCTAGATAACACATCTAAAAGGGGAAGGTTATATTTCATTCTGTATTCCATCTTGACATATTTCATTCTGTATCCCATCTTGACATTTAATGACTTCTTTAACCTGAAAACAGAATTCCATTGACTTTTCTTATAGGTACAGATGACTTACACCTATACAGGTGTTTGGAGAAAAGAGTGACACATTAGTGGAGCAAAACACTTAAAACTCTTCACTTATCTACTCAAATAATGCTATTATTAACTTGATTACAGACTGGTACCGTAGGAGATGAGAAGGCAGAAATGTTCAAAAGTCAAGTGACTGGAAAGATAAACCTCCTTGGCACAGTAGAAATGGTCTTACTCAGTGTTGGTGTGGTGATGTTTGTTGCTTTTATGATTTCATACTGTGCATGCAGATCAAAGACAGCAAAATAAGTAAGTATATACCAAATATGTATATATATATATATGATATATTTCTCCAGTGACATTAATTTATATATTACTTGTTTTCATTTTATCAAAGTGGGGTTATTGATTAGGCTTCAAATGTTTCTGGATATGTCTTGCCAACTACCATTTTTTAATACATCCTCGAAGTTTTGTGATGCTTAATGCAAATTAAAACATAAATGAAGACTGGATGAGTAAATAAGAACTATGAATATTGAGCAGATCACTACATTACAACTTTCATTTGGGGAGGAATGGGACAAAAAAAATAAAATTTTCACCTTTGAAAAGTTAATACATATATATGTATAGCTTTTTTGCAAAATTCTGACTTTTCATTTCTCAATTATTTCTAGTTAATTTTTAAAATAAAAAATAATCTGATAGTATCGAGTAGGACAGATTATGTAAAATTTTAAAAAAGTTAGATATTTGGGGAGATTAAAATTTACAAGAGAAAAGAAAATAACCAGAAATTAATAAAGAGAACTGAAAACTCAATAATAAATGATAGATAAAATATTCTATTAAAAATAAACACTGAAGCAAAAGAAAATTGAAAACGAAGATAACATTAATATAAAAAGAAGTTTGCTGCAGATAGATATGCTGGCCATGCTTTGTCCAAAGTCAAGGTATGAACCATAGATGTTTAATGTGGAAGCCCTATGGACAACTAAAATTCATGAGCTGAAATTTGAATATAACAATACAAGACAATAGGAGAAAATAGTGTTCGATACAGTGAAACCAAAATACTCAGAGTTTAGAAGAAAAACCAGGCAAATATGAACAACACTTAAGTTTTAGCAAAGATGGAAGGTGGTTCACGTCTCTGTGTTTTAGATATCAGTGCCGTACCCCCTTGTACAGAAACAGGAATGAACGCCTGTCTCCATCTCCCCTAAATGGAAGCCTTTCTTTATAATCACAGGCGCCATTGGTTTTGGACTATGGGGGAGAATTTTCTACTTCCCCCTTAGTACTCAACAGCTCTCCCTTCCCAGGTACCTAAAAAGAAAAAAACAATCTAAATAAAAGCAAGATAGTTACTTGAAAATTACCACTTCAAAAAAAGTCTTCTTACTTTACTTCCAATTAGACTGTGAACCCTAAGCTGTCTTATATGGAAATTCTGGAGCTGCCATTGCTAACTGTGCCAAGATCATGCTAAATATTTTACATAGACTATCACAACTAATCCCTAGTACAGTTTCATGAGTTTCCAACAGCCAGCGATTTATCAGCATCTATTCTATCTTTTGCAAACATTCCATTAAATTGTAAATTTTAACAGTGCAGAATTGTCCATTCTCAAAGCATGTATCAGTCAAATTGATCGTGTTTTTTTTTTTTTAAGTGGAATTTTCAGACTAGTATTGTGTGTGTGTGTGTGTGTGTGTGTGTGAGAGAGAGAGAGAGAGAGAGAGAGAGAGAGAGAGAGAGAGAAAGATTCAGCACTTGGGTGTAGGAAGGTAACCCAATCTTTTGTTTTGATCATTTCTGCCACTATTTATTTAATGAGAAGAAGGCTGAACAATTCTGCCTACAATCTATTTGAACAGAATGTATTTAAAATGCTAGCCTAATATATTCACGTCATAATAAAGGAAATATTGTCATTAGCCCAGTAACAAGTTATGATTAAACAAACATTCATATAGCCATTTATGTAATAGAGAGATAAAATAATCCATTGAAAAGCAAACAACAAAAAACTTGTTCTAGTGGGGAAAGCATGTTTTCAAAAGGAAGTATAGTAGTTACAATTTTTTTCCTGTAAGTATTCTCTATTAAAGTTACATGATAACTTTTATCGCTGTTTAGTGAGACCTGAACGTCAGATTCCTTAGATCTCTGCATGGCTAAAAAAGGATAAGGAGTTGAAAGCTTTCCAGAGTGGCTCTGTCAACAAAGATATTAGTTTTTCTTATGCATTTAACTATAATAAGGAAGTCACTGGCCTTTACAAAACTATGTTTTTTTCTTTACAAGTAGAGAAGAAAATGTGTCTTTGTAGAATCCTTGATTTACCAGATTTAGAAGAATTACAACATGTAGATTTCCTTAAACAAGCCTCAGTTTTGAATATTATAAAAATTATGCTTTGGGGAAGATTTGTAAACAATTGAAAAAAAAAGAGGAGATTGGTGTTCAAAAGGGAATAAAATATAAGATGGTGGAGCTGAAATGTGTTTTTATTCAATGGATAACAACAGAGAATAAGCCAACAGCCCTTTTGAATGTAGTATATAATATACACCTCTAAATGGAAGATGATCTGAAGGGAGAGCAAAGAGTAGGAATGTTTGTCCAGTTAGATTAATGAGCTACTACTCCTTCTCTGGCTATGTACAGGTCTCGAGAGTGGGGAAGCTTATCCTTCTTGAATGAGAACATGTATTGTTCCCATGAAGTTCATCAGAGAAATTTTCTCTGCAGCTTGGCAAATTGGGCTGAATAATGGAAAATATGATGTCTCGGATTATATAATTTGAGTATTACCTGTTTATTTTTCCACTGCTTTCTGATAAATAGTAACATTTCTTCTGCTTTCCAGGCACCAAATAAAACTTGACATCTATGTAACAGCAACATCAGGACATTTGTTAACACTGACCTAAAAATGAAGATTTAATATTAATATACTTTATTTTTACAAAACACACCTACTCTTACAGTTGAAGAAATGCTGGAACAATTTCATTTTTTTATTTTTTTGCATTAAGTAGCAGCACATTTCTAAAGGATTATTAAGATGTCATTAAAATCCAGACTTTGAACAAGAACCTGGCACCTTTTAAAATTCATCATGTACACAACTGAATTGATTTCAGTTTCTACAGACCTGACTCAAGCATGAACTGCTTATTTTTATTTGGTACTGAATCACGAATTGGTTCCCTGGTGACAAATTCAGAAAAGGAATGGACATTCTGAACAAATTCTGGACCCTGCACCTTTATCTTCAAGGGAAAACACTATTGGAGTGACCCTGTTCTGTTTCAACAGCCCCCAGACCTGTCAGCACATCACATTTAATGAGCATCACCTATTTTGAAGGACATCTAACAACGGAAAATAAATGATTAGCTGGGAGGCATTCATTATACATGTTTCTTTCTCTCTGGAATTCTTTGTACAGCCACAGCAGGCAATATAATTATGTTCTTTATAACAATATGGGCTTATATTTTTGTCACTGATTACGCAAATGGATGTCACTGTTAGCATATTTTGGCTCCCCATGTTTAAGGAATTTGTCATTTTCCACATTCTGCAGCTCTTCTGGAAATCTGAGTAGATTTTGATCGTTCCACTCAGATACCTACAACTTCTGCTTCACAACTTCAGCATATTGTGCTAGTATTAAAAGATACAAATGAGAATAAAGGAACTGTGTGAATGATTACAAAGAACTGGATGTGCATTAATAGTTACCTGTTGTAGTATCTCTTGCTTTAACAATCACCTCAGAAAAACTGGTTTCAACCATGAAAAGACGTTCTTCCTTGAATTCCTGCACTTGCCTGGTTTCTGTTGCATCACAAAACATTTGTCCTGATTTTCTGTCAGAAGTATTTCATCTGAATCCTTTATTTCTTCATGAATCCATAGTTCCTTCTGAAATATTCTAATTTAATCTTGTCCCATTGTCCTAGGCTAATTTTTTGAGCCAACTGGAGGCAAAGCAAACAGATATTTGGTTTCATTATTTATAGCAGCATGATGTAAGTTCTATGTGAAAGAGCTTGCCTTTTTATTAGGAGACATACTGTTAGGTAATCCTGCCTTTTTTTTTTTTTTTAAAGCAGGGGTTCACTTATTGCAGAGAGCACCAATCTTTCTAAACAACTCCTAATAGAAAGGGAAGATGGACAATATTCTGGCATGTTTTAAACAGAGAGGTTAATAGGACCATAGGAGTATTAATAACTGGTTTGCTTGGGTACTAAAATTAAGAATAACTTGATCTCCTCAAGTTAGCTGCTAGGGTAAATCCTGAAAACCCCAAACTACCAACTTGGAGGGATCTTTCGAAAATCTGAGGATACTCAAAGCATACTGATTTAGTGCCTTTTCATTTAACTGGGAGAGTAAAAAAAGTATTCCTCTAAGATATTGACATGTAAGAATAGATTCTGGAAATCCTCTTCAGATAATTAAAAGTTTATTCTCTTAGCATTAGGATATTTGTGGACATGTTGATCTAAGAGAAATGCAAAGCATATTTCTTTAATTCTTGAAGCAAGTAGGTCTGAACTATGTAAAATAGAAGCTGATAAACAGAAAAGGATGAGAATGTATGTCCTGTAAGGACCTGGCCCACAGGCAATGAGCTGGCTGGCAGTCAAGGTCTCCGGCTTCTTGGGACACTGTGTACATACAAGCAGGGCCTGCCAGATGGTTTCTCCAATGAACGCTCTTTGTTTTCTGTACCTGTATAACCTCACTTCTTCTCAGCCTATGTGAGGATCAGCCTGCATACTCCTTCCACCTGTCACCACCGGAGACTCTCCCCGGTTAGTAAGTCTCCATATACCTATGTCTTGCACTCAGCTACCTGGTGTGTTCTTGGGGCTTGTGTGTTCTCAGACACACATCTTGGAACCAGTCGGACTCAGTCCCTTCCTCAAGTAAGATCTGTATATCCAAACAATGACTCAGACTTTGAAATCTCCATACAGAAGTGCATGTCATAGTATTTATGTATCAGGGAAAATATTTTGACTTATGCCTCTTTATTATTATTTAACTAAATACATGTATATTCTAAACTTTATCATTCCTCACCATTTTTTCTCTAATTCTACAAATTATGTACATGAGGAAAGACAATCTATATAGTAAGGTAAGTGGATTATATCAAAAGTACCCAGTAGGAAAAACAGTTCTTTAAAAGATGGCACACATGTGCCCTGAGATAGAAGTAGGGCACTTTAGGGAATGTATTAAATATGTGACTTGTTGTTTTGCCCTAGAGACAGTGTATGGTGTTCAGAGAGGATAAATGCTTGAATGCTTATAATTATACACAAATGAATTGATATCATTTATTACATAGAAAAACTGCACCATTTGGTAGACATATTTTAATTTCAAACTATGTTTAACCACCACAAAAACTATAATTAAAAAAATTTCCTTTTTTTTTATTAGTTTCAGGTGTACAAAGCAACATTTAAACCCCTCATGAAGTGATAACCCACCTCCCAAGCTACTACCCCTCTGACATCTTATATAGCTGTTGCAATACCATCGACTATCCTCTCTATGTTGTATTCCACATCCTGTGACTATATACATATATGTCTATATATATTTAGTTATAGTTGATATTCAGTATTATTCTACTTCAGTTCTTCAGGTATATAGCGCATTGGTCAGGCACACAAAAACTATAATTTTTGTTCACAACTTAAATTTGAAAATCTATAGCACGCATTAGAGTATCTACAGCATCTGAAAATGGGTTAATGCTGATTGTTGCAGACAAATGCATGAAAAAAGAGAATCCACTATATAGCTTACAGTTTACACACACACACACACACACACACACACACACACACACAAAACAAAACAAAAGAGGGAAAGTGAGTATTCTTTCAGCAAAAAAAAAGGTGATCCTTGAAAATTCACTCCGAACATGCAGCATATTTGTGTTTGGATTTATATGCATGCAATAATCTGTCAATCTTTTAACTGTAACAAATGCCTGAGCTACACAATATCTTTCTCACTGGAGTTTGTTTTAGATGTGCTCTAACTGATAATTTAGTTTTTCTGGGTAAAGTCCAATGCATTTGCAACATTGTGACTACTCTCTCTTCTTTCACCTTTACCGGCTTATCTACCATTCTAAATGGATTTTGAACTCTGCCTAAATAATCACTGTTCATTATCTCTTTCTTCATATAACAACAGAATTACCTATGATTGGTTTTCCTGAGTTATTTGCCATGAGCTGAACTAGTAAACTAAAAATGATTTAGTGTTTTATATTTGTATCAAATACATCCAAGAATAGTCTGCTTTTTCCTTTTGTGGATCAGTGGTAGCTGCATTTTTAAGTTGGTGACATCACAGGCGTACCTCTTATTGCACTTCACAGATGTTGCATTTTTTTTTTTTTAATAAATTGAAGGCAAGACCCTCTACCAGCAAAAAGATTGAGTCACTTTTACTATAATAAACACTTTATTGTGGTGCTCTGGAATCATGCCCACGATCTCTCTGAAGTATGCCTGCAAATACTTTTGCTATGAGAAAAATGATTCTGCTTTTCATTTTTAATATTTGAATGTATTTGATTTCAATGTTGTTTGATTTTGTTACTATAATTTTATAAGTAGCTGTTATTGTCTATTCATGGGTTATCTATTACTCTCTTTTCCCAACTGTTCTCAGATGCTAGTAAGCTTATGTCTACATATTTCATAAATGTTCCATTCTATATACTCTTGAAGGGAAACTCGGACAGAGCTAGTGAAAACATAAATGTTTTAAGAGCTTTTTTCTTTAATTGTGCGAAAGCTGAGCCAGCAGCCCCAGAATCACTTGCAAGTTTGTTAAAAATGCAGAACCTCAGTTCTATCCCGTACCTACCAAATCAGAATCTGTAGTATAACAGGATCCTCGTGTAATTCATGACTAATCATTTAAAAATAATAACCCTATAAGTTTGTGAAAATGTTATGTGCATTGGCTACTAACTTAGTACTATTTCCCTTTACGCAGTCTCCTATCCCTTCTAACCCCAGCGCACGTGTAGCATTTTTAGTAAATGTGCAAGTGGAAACAGGGATATCACTGGAGTAACCAACTAAATAGAGTTAGGTCACCTGGATTCAGAAATTTCTCTTGCAAATAATTCTTTGCTGAAGCATGTTATTTTGCTGTATTGTTTATGTCCACTGTGTTATTTAGGAATATTCAGCTATGGTTCCAGTTGAACATGATGACAAAAGAACATCCGGGATGCAATTCCTACCACAGACAAAGTAGAACTATAGCTACATGTGGAACAATTTCCTCTGAAAGAAAACAAACAAACAAAAACCTGAAAACTAGCTGAGCAACTCTTACACATTGGGCAAACAAGAAAAAAACACATCGATGAGGGCAAGAGTCTGACACACAATCTTGCCATAAACCCTACCTCTGACATGGTGACTCACATTCAGGAGGAAACTCAAAAGTCTGGAGCTTCTCCCTGAGGAATGAAAGTTTTGAACCCTATATCAGACACCACAACTTTTAAGACCTGCACCTGAGAGAGGAGCCCCCGCAAACATCTAGCTTTAATAGTCAGCAGGTCTCTCACCCAGAAGACCTAAAAGGCTATAGCAAACTGAGAAAGCTTTAAAGGGCTTGCACACTTGGATTCACCTGCCCCACGGCCCCGTTCACAAGCAGCCAATGAGAGGCATCCAGACTTTAAGTGAAAGAGGCTCATTTGCTAATCTTAAAATGTAGGCCTGCATCTAATTTAACACACATCTAGGGGCCTGCTGGTATACTCTCCAGGGACAGAGGCTGGGCAGGCACTGCCTATGGATGTTCCCTCTGCCTTTCTCTAGCCAGAGGGCACTAATTTCATGTTCTTACTCTGTTGTGCCACAGGGGAGCTTTTATGTCTGGTGCCCAGTATTTGAAGCTGTTGCCAAATGCCCCCTGATCACCTGGCTCTAGAGACCAGAGGGCTTGTGTCCTGGGTCCCATAAGACTGTCACAATTAGAGAGACAGTTCTTGGCAGACTACCACCGCCAGGGCACTGCACAGACAGCAGACTGGAATATATCTCCAGTCTTTTTGTGAAGGAGGCCTATTTGTTTATCCTTGAGCTTTGGCCTAAGGGACAGGCTCAAGTTTGGCACACATATAGGGGATTATGGAGATACTCTCAGGGAACAAAGGCCTGGGAATGCCATCTTTGCTTTGTCCCTATGCCTCACTAGAGCTCGCTGGTATCTCCAAGAAAAGAGCTTATACACTTGTCTGGAGGCCCAACTTTTGCAACTAACACCAGGGAACATCTCCAGAGCACCTGGCTCTGGAGGCCAGTGAAGCTTACACTTGTGGTCCCACCAGACTGTATATATTTGCATACTTTAAAAGCTGCAGCCTAAGGTATGGCTTCCAGTTAACCTAAATCTAGGTGCTCACTTAGATCCTCCCCTTTGGGACACTAATATGTTTGTCATAACCTCAACTACTGGGAGCCATTTAAAAAAAAATGGACTGCTTGGTAATAATAAAGGTTTGAGAGGCACCCAAGAGCTAGGGTATGGTTGAATAATAAGGTTCCTATGCTCCACGAGGCCCTCCTTGAATACTGGGAGAGGTGTTTATTTCAACTAATGTATAGAAACCAACATAGGGAGTCAAGAAAAATGAAGAAATAAAGCAATGTGTTCCAAACAAAAGAACAAGGTAAAACCTCAGGAAAAAAACAACAACAAACAAATAAAACTTAACTAAATGGAGATAAATAATTTACCTGATAAAGAGCTCAACGTGATGATCATAAAGTTGCTCACCAAACTCAGGAGAAGATTAAATGAACACAGTGAGAACAGCAATAACAATACAGAAAATACAATAAAGTACCAAGTAAAAGCCAGATAATTAAGGAAAATAATAACTGAACTCAAAAATACACTAGAAGGATTCAGCATCAGATTAGAAAAAGCAGAAGACAGAATCAATGAACTTGAAGCCAGGATATTGGAACTGACCCAAACAGAACAGCAGAAAGAAAAAAGAACAAAAAATTGTGAAGCTAGCTAAAATGACTTATGAAACAACACCAAGCAGACTTATGTTTGGGATCCCAGAAGGAGAAGAGAGTGAAAGAGGGGCAGAAAACTTACTTGAAGAAATAATGGCTGAAAATTTCCCTAACCTGGGGAAGACACATCCAGATCCAGTAAACATAGAAAGTTCCAAAAAAGATACACCAAAAGACCCACACCATGACACATTATAATTAAAATGCCCAAGTTAAGGACAAGCAGAGGGTCTTAAAAGCAGCAAGAGAGAAAAACTTGCTACATACAAGGGAACCCCTATAGAAGTATCAGCAGAAATTTCACAAGATATTTTGTAGGCCAGAATGGAGCTGCGCAATATATTCAAACTGCTGGAAACAAAAACAAAAACAAACAACAACAAAACAAAACAAATAAGCAAACAAAAAACACTCCCAACCAAGAATACCTGGCAAAGTGATTCAGAATTGAAAGAGAGATGCAAGTTTTCCCAACAAGCAAAAGCTAAAGGAGACAATCACCACTAAACCAGCCTTACATGAAATGCTCAAAGGACTTCCTTAAATTGAAGAGAAAGGGTACTAATTAAGTAGTAACTGGAAAAACATATGAAAGTATAAATCTCACAGATAAAGGTAAGTATATAGCAAATGTAGTAGATTAATGACTTATAAAGCTAGTATGAAGGTTAAAAGACAAAAGTAGTAAAAATACCTAACTACAATAATTAGTTAAGGGATAGAAAAAGTAAAGAGATTTAAAAATGTGACATCAATAACATGAAAAGTAAGGGGGGCATGTAAATATGTAGAGTTTTAGAATACATTCACACTTAAGCAGTTATCAACTTAAAATAGACTGCTATAAATATAAGTGGTTGTATGTAAGCCTCATGGTACCCACAAAGCAAAAACCTATAGGGCGAGGGATCTAAGTATGCCATTAAATAAAGGCATAAAACCACAAAGGAAGAAGAAGAAAAGAAGAGAGAGGAACTACAAAAATAGCCAAACAATTTACAAAATGGCAATAAGTACCTATCTATCAATACTTTAAATGTAAATTCTCCAATAAAAATATATAGAGTGGGTAAATGTATATATTTTTTAAAAAGACGTTTACATCATTCCTACAAGAGACTCACTTTAAATGTAAGAACACATACAGACTGAAAGTAAATGGATGGAAAAAGATATTCTATGCAAATAGACACCAAAAGAAAGCTGGAGTAGCTATACATACATATATATGTGTGTGTGTATATATATATATATATATTTTAAAACAAAGACTGTAATAAGAGACCAAGAAGGGATTACATAATGATGAAGGGGTCAATCCAACAAAAGAAAATAACATTTATAAATACATATTTATGCACCCAACATACAAACATTTAAATGTATAAAGTAAATATTAGCAGACCTAGAGGGAGAACTAGTCAGCATTATAATAATAGTAGGAGACTTTAATTCTGCACTTACATCAATGGGTTGATCATCTAGATAGAAAATCAATAAGAAAACATTGGTCATAAATGACAAATTATTCCAGATGGATTTAACAGATATTCGTGTGTGTGTGGTGTGTGTACACATGCATACACACAATGGAATATTATTCAGTCATAAAAACGATGAAATCTTGCCATTTGCAACAATATGATGGACCTTGAGGGCAATATGCTATGTGAAGTAACTCAAAGAAAGACAAATACTGTATGATCTCATTTATATGTGGAATCAACAAAACAAGCTCATAGATACAGAGAACAGATTGGTGGTTGCCAGAGGAAGTGGGGGAGCATTAGCCAAATGGGTGAAGGGGGCCAAAAGGTACAAACTTCCAGTTATAAAATATATCAGGGGGATGCAATGTATCACATGGTGACTATAGTTTATAATACTTTATTGTATACTTGAAAGTTGCTAAGAGAGGAGATTTTCAAAGTTCTCATCACAAGAAAAAAATTTGTAATTATATAAAGTAATGTTAACTAGACTTATTTTAGTGATCATTTCATAATATATACAAATATAAATGTTTATGTGTTTTACCTAAAACTAATATAATGTTATATGTCAATTATACCTCAATTAGAAAAAAGTATTAAACTCTGCTAATAAGAGAAATAAATGACAAGGATGGAGGAAACAGTGTGGAAGGAAGTGGCTAGTGTGACATGCTAGATATAAAGTAAAACATTTGTTGAAAATAGGAAAGGATGGAATTACCAAGTACACATAAGTCATTAAATGTGTATAATATATTACATTTATGTGAAGCATAGAGGTGTTCCATTTGTCCCCTGTTGGTAACATGCAGAATAAAACCAAAACCAAAACCATGGCTGGCCATTAGTCACTGGTTTTCCACAGCTGTCGTCGTAATTGCCCTGTGTCTCTCCAATTCAACAAGGGTAGATTTTGACACCAGGAACCTTTGTATCTTGTACCGCCTTGCTCAAACCACAACTCTAGTCTTAATCTCCTCATAATCAGCAGGAAAGGCTGATGCAACAGAGAGACAGAGACAGGATATACGAATATTATGTACCTTAGGATTCAGGGACAGTGGAGCTTCCACCCTGTCCTAAGTTTGTAAACCTACCCCATCTCTTTCTGCTAACTTCTCATTGTGTATTTTAAATTGATTAATAAATTATGTTGTTTGATAATCTAAAGTTCTCTGAGATGTTCTGTTCCAAGACTCTGGGATAGCCCCGGTAGTACTCGGAGACCACGGCATCATGGTAATTTTCTACACAACACTGTACTTTCTATATTGGAATCAAAAACAAAAAGTTTCTTTGTTTAGAGTAACTCTGCATGAAAAACATGAAGAAAATATTCCACAGGCTTGCTAAATAAACAAATTATAAATAGCATATGTAGTATAAGGCCCAGATAGCAAATGTTTCTTTTAGTAACTGTTGGATAGTAGTTGCCTGAAATTATTTGATTGAGAAAGACTTGAACTGGTTGAGAAAGATATATAGACAGGTTCAAGATCTGTGCAGACCAAAGGCCATGAATAGTTACAAAGTTCTATTGTGAGAAATGCTGAGATAAAATTCCTGGCTCTCTAGTGGACAGGAAGGTTCCTAAAGGTGAACTATGAAATGGGTAAGTTGGTGTGTGGGTTTAACCACTGACGCCATTAAATGGGATAAACATTAATAATCAACTAGTACAATTCACTGTCATGTTTTAGAAATGTTTACAACCAAAATCTCTCAAAGTTCAATGTATATGAACAGCAGGGTTCACTAATGAACATGAAAGCTACATGTTTGACTCAGTTTTATACACATGCTGAATGAGATATTTACCATTGATTAAAATGTGCTTAAGCTATTGATACAGGAATCAGCAAACTTTAACTGTAAAAGACCCGATACAAATATTTCAGGCTTTGCAGCTCATATGGGCTCTGTGGAAGTTGCCACTACTCAGCTCTGTCACTGTATCACAAAAGCACTTATAGACAATACCCTACTGATGGGTGTGACTGTGTTCCAATAAAACTTGAGATAGGAACATGCATTTATTAAAAGAATGTGCCAAGAATTGCCAAGAATGAAATATGTTATGCAATATTTCTCAAATATATTTTTTTCAGAGCAACTTGCAGAACTAGTGTTTTGTAAAACAGGTGTGGGAAATGGTCAGGTAGATAAATTATAATCCATATACGAGGTGTGATCAAACAATACAGTGAAAGTTTAAATTAAAAAAATATAGTAAAAGACACATTGCTATTAATCCCCCTCAAAATACTACCCCTTGCTTCGAACCCACTTATCCCATCATTCTTGCCACTTTCGGAAGCAGTTCTGGAAGCCCTGTTTCGTGAGTGTCTTTAGTTGCACTGTCATAGCTGCCTCGATGTCCTGAATCATTTTGACTTTGGGGAAGAGTCAGAAGTCGCATGGTGCAGATCTGGTGAATAAGGTGGATGAGGATACCCGTAATATTTTTATTTGACAGAAATTGCCGTACCAGAAGTGATGTGTGACATGGAGTGTTGTCATGATGGAGGATGATTTATGGCACACTTTAAAACATACCTTCTCTCAACTGTAGCTCACGCCCAATTGCACCAAACATGTTGAAACTTGTCACACACTGTTACTAACGTTCAACGCACTGTTTCACATATTGAAGATCCCTGCCTTTTTGTTGGATTGCACTCAGCAGCAGCATTCCCTCTCTTTTGTGATCACAGCAGAAAGGCTTCGTGTCACACATCACTTTTGCTACAGCAATTTCTATCAAATAAAAAGTGTACGATGTGTCCTCATCCACCTTATTCACGGGATCTGGCACTGTGCATCTTCTGGCTTGTTCCCAAAGTCAAAATGACCGTGAAAGTTAAACCTTTTGAATCTATTCAGGACATCGAGGCAGCTACAACAGCACAACTGAAGACACTCATGAAAGAAGACTTCTAGAACTGCTTCAGAAAGTGGCAAGAACAATGGGATAAGTGTTTTCAAAGGGAGGGAGAGTATTTTGAGGGGGATTAATGATGACGAGTCTTTTACTGTAATAAATGTTTTTATTAAAACATTCACTGTATTTTTTAATCACACCTTACATGTGAAGGGGAAAGTGTATTGGTTTAAGAACAGTAGGCCAGCAGACAGCAGCTACAACTCTAGTCCTAACTGCCAATAGCATTCTTAACACTTCATTTGCCACATTTATAAATTGAAGGAATTGAGCTAACCGACATGTTTTATATCTTGAAAATTCTAGACTTTTAAAAAAGGATTTGCTAGTTATAATATGCTGTTAAAGAAATGCATTAAGCAAGAATAACGGTATCGTTACTCTAGAACAAAACACTGATTATATTTGCAAAACAATCTGATTGAAAGTATTGAAAACATTTAAATATTTTAAATAAACAAGGTTTGACAATTAAGTTCCCGAATTCATCCTAGAAAAAGTGTTACATACCTCAGTGCTGAATATCACTATAGTTACCTTCGAAGTACTCCCCTTGGGAAGCTATGCACTGATGCCAGCACCTAGTCCACCCTTCTAAACAATTTTGGAACTCTTTCTGGAATGGGTATCAGAGCTGTCGTCACATTACCCTTTATGTCCTGAATGTCATCAAAATGTCTTCCTTTCAATACTTCCTTTATCTTTGGGTAAAGAAGGAAGTCATTGGGGGCCAGATCAGGTGAGTAGGGAGTTGTGTTCCAATACAGTTATTTGTTTACTGGCTAAAACCTCCCTCACAGACAGTGCCATGTGAGCTGGGACATTGTCGTGATACAAGAGCAATGAATTGTTGGCGAAAATTTCAGGACATCTAACTTTTTCACGCAGCCTTTTCAGCACTCCCAAATAATAAACTTGGTTAACTGTTTGTCCAGTTGGTATAAATTCATAATGAATAATCCCTCTGATATCAAAAAAGGTTAGCAACATTGTTGCAACAAGTTCACGAACTTCATTGTCAGACCTCCTATAATCTTTGATTATTTTGAAATTTGCCCTCTCACTTGAGACAATATTTCCTCATATTTAAGCTTTTGTTCAGATTTAAACTGATTCAAACACTCCTTAAACATTACACGATTAGCTTAACTACCCTGGAAAGAGACGTTGGTCTGATAACTGGTTCTTAGGCTAGATTGGTGCTTCTCAAAATTTAGTGGGCATGGAATCACCTGGAGATCTTGTTAGAATGCTAGAATGGGACCCAAGAGTCTGCATTTCTCACAGGCTCCCAGGTGGTCCGAATGCTGCCACTCTGGAGGCAGTAGGACTGGTTTGCATTCTATTGATTTTCTACAACTGCCTGCCTTTGTGAAATTGATCAACTAAGTATTCCTCTGTTTGCTCACTGGTGAACAGTGATCGCGACACTTGCTTTACAGGCTTCACAGAGATCGTATGCATAGAAAATTAAATTTTATGTGATGATTCCGACTTAAAAATATACTCTATAAATTATTATTATTATTTTTTAATGTAGATTCAATGGTTCTCTCCTTGGGTATTTTTTTAATCCTCTTTCTCATGACATAGGTGACATACATTAACCACCTTTTAAAACATCATTTGACTTTTCACATAATACTGTTTTTCTAATAACTCATTGATCCACAGGTATGATCTGTGTAAGGGTAGGGAAGAGTTAGGTATGAAACTAGAGAAAGAGTATCAATAAAAAAAATTGTAGTGATTTTTACTGTTATTAAGGTGTTATAGTGCCATAGTATTTTGTAGCTAAAACAGATGTTAACCTCATTTGGTGTAAAAGTAAATGGAAAGTCAGGAGGGTAAAAAAAAAAGGAAACAGATTAATTGTCCTAGGTCACATAACATGTTAGTCAAGAAGTAAATTGTATGAAATTCAAGAGGACAGAACACTGACTAAATTTTGAGATAAAAATAATCTACACATGAAAGTGCATTAAAAGTGTAGGGTAAAGATAAAGACAGATTACATTTCAGAAACAAGTAGACTGGATAACCTATTACAGGGAATTCCTTTAGTTTCCAATGTAATTTGCCAAAAGTCCATTAGATGGCAGACAAAACCCAATGTTAAATACAGTGGTTGTGAAGAAGGAGCAAAATGGACAAGCAAATTTTTTTGTCAGATTGGGCCTCTGCATAGAGGTTAGATCTTTATATAATTTTTGGAATGATCCTTCCTGATTAGTCTAGTACCCACTATACACAGTTACTACTGTATTATTGGCAATATTCCCTATGCTGTACTTTACATACCCATGACTAGTTTGTAACTACCAATTTGTATTTCTTAATCCCTTCACCTTTTGCACCCAGTTCCATCTCCTTTCCCACCCGGCAATCATCAGTTTGTTCTGTTTCTATGAGGTGTTTGTTTGTTAATTTTGTTCTTAAGATTTCACATATAAGTGAGATCATATGATTTGTGTCTTTGTCTGACTTACTTCACTTAGCATAATATCCTCCAGGTCCATCCATATTGTTGCAAATGGTAATATTTCATTCTTTTTTATGGCTGGATGGGTAATATTCCATGGTATATATGTCTCACATTTTCTTTATCGAATCTTCTACCGATGGACCTTAGGTTGCTTCTATATCTTGGCTATTGTAAATAATGCTACAATGAACATAGGGAAGCACATGTCCCTTCAAAGTAGTGTTTTGGTTTTCTTTGGATAAATACTCAGAAGTGGAATTGCTGGGTCATAAGGTAGTTCTATTTTTAAGTTTTTGAGGAATCTCCATACTGTTTTCCATAGTGGTTGCACCAATTTGCAAACCCACCAACAGTGCCTGAGGGTTCCCTTTTCTCCACATCCTTGCCAACACTTGTTATTTTTTGATTTATTGATGCTAGCCATTCTGACAGGTGTGAAGTGATATCTATTACACGTTTGATTTTCATTTCTCTGATGATTAGGGAAATTGAGCATCTTTTCCTATGTCTATTGGCCATCTATCTGTATGTCCTCTTGGAGAAATAAATATCTAAGCACTATGCTATACCTTGAAACTAATATAAAATAATACTGAATGTCAACAGTAATTGAATAATTTTTAAAAATGTTTAAAAGGGGGGGAAGGTGAAGGGGAATAAGAGGTTCAAATTTTCAGTTATAAAATAATTCATGGGGATTTAATGTACAGCATAAGGAATATAGTCAATAATATTGTAATAACAATCTATGTTGTCAGATGGTTATTAGACTTATCATGGTGATCGCTTCTTTAGGTATATATGTTAAATAATTATAGTGTACATCTGAAACTAATATAATATTGTATGTTAGATATATTTTAATACAATTGTTTAAAAGAAAAAAAGACCGAGTCTCTGACTTTGACATGTTTACTCAATTTATTAATGTAATTCCTATCACTAATATACAGAGATATACTTCATAGGAAACTAGTGTTAAGCAAACTCATTAGTTTGTTTAACATTGAACCAATGTCATGGCTATAAGACAAAGGTTTGTTGGTATAGTGGAAAGAGCATAAAAAGAGCCTTGGGTCCTAGTCATACTTTTGACACTAAATAAAGGAATTATATTGAGTAAGTTATCAAACCTCTTTGAAGCTCATATTTTTACACATAAATTGTGATAACAAACAAAAAAGTACTACCTGAATTGGAGGATTGTGGGTTATATGGAAAATTGTTTTGCAAATTGTAAAGCATGACACAAGTGTTGGTTACTGTTATTATTCCAAAGTCTACCCCCTCTCCCATATTTTGGTTGAGATCGTGGGACTGGGCCCTCAAGTCAGGTAGGCCCCTTAACTACTCCCCCATCCCCCGGCCCACTCTGGTGATCACCCTGAGAGCCGTCAAGCTGCAAGAATCATCCATTTTCACTGATTCTGGCCAGTGTACATATTTGACTCCCAGATTCCTTTGGACATTTGCAAGTTTCTCTACTCCAGGTAAAACATTCTACTGGTTTTACTGTGTACAACAAGGATTTTTGCTCCCTCTGTGAGCTAAAGCCCTCACTTGGCTCTCATGAGTAAAAAATAGGAAACTTCTTTAGTCACATTGCTGGAGTCCCTTAATTTTTAAATCTATGGGACATAAGCCAGACAGTGTCATACTTGTCCCCTCATACTTTCCTCTGCCTTTCTAGAATGCTGTCTATAGAGGTCTTGCTTCCCTCTTGCTACTGTCTAAACTCCAGTAATTCACACTCAGCAATAGCCCCAACTCTCTCTGTATCCCCAAGAAGGGCATAGATTCACACTCTCAAACCACATCCCAACAATAAAGCTTAGTTTAAGGTTAAAAGTAATTACTACAGTCTGAAGTTACATTAAATATGACTCAAAGCTCTGACTACAGCAGCAGCACGTGAAGACAATTTTGCTATTCCATCTGTGAGACGGGAATCAAATGTGTCTTGTCAGAGCTCCCGCTCGTTAGCACAATAGGCTGTAAAATATTCCCCAACAAGATTGTGGCCAAGTCTTATTGGAGAGTGCCGTCCAAGTGCATCCATCATAGGGTGATCTAACCATTCCATGCAGATATAGTGGGAGTCTTTGAATAATTATTCTGAGTAAACATTCTCAGTGATAAATTCTACATTCCAAATAACCAAGCATTTATCAGCCATGTACAGACAGGTGTGTTCTATCATAAAAACTTTTCCTCTGTCCTTTTCGTTAATTTTTCACAAAACTTAAACTCCTCAGCTGTTAACGTTATTATCAAGATATGCTTGCCTCATTTGTGCAGGAGTTGACCTTGTTCACTGTGATTTCTCTCTGGTAACACACCACTCCCAATTTCCAGGAGTGCCCCTACATTCAAGGTTTTCTTTTTCTCCTACCCATCAAATCCCACCATCTAGACTTGCATGTACACTGAATGATAAACACCTGATAAATTCAGAATGAATGAAATACTGCTTCCAAAGCTTTTCACATTTCAAAGAAAGCAAAACACGATAAAGCAGGAAGAATGGTTGAGATTTTAACTGGTTTCTAGGTCCCTAAACAGACCCTTGTAGTCTCCCAGCATCTTTTAATGGTCTGTCTAAATACATTACATTTCTGTTCTTTGTTACTAAATAAGAGACAAATGACTAGAAAGAGTTGCAACAACTGAAAGATTATGTTTGAAATTATTTGAATTGAAACTGACTAAGTGAGTATGTAACATTGACTTTAAGTCACCCCAGAGCACATCACAAAGATTTAAGTGGGCAGTCTCCAGAGCAGAGGAGAGTGAGGTGCAAATAAAGGCACATGTGACTTTCCACTGGACATACAAATTAGGGCATTCCATACAGAGAAAGCACACTACTTTTACGTGAAAATGACGAAGTTGAGAGTGACAAGGACAGATCATCCAAAATACAGGTGTTAATATGTTACTAAACAGCTGTTCATTTGAGCAACTGCAGAATGATTGGAATTCTTTACACAGACTGAGTAATATGAAGCAGGAAAAGTAGTAACTATGTATAAATATGTATTAATAACCTTGTCTAATACAATGCTAAAATCAAGCTCAAGTTAGGAAAATACTTATGGCATATTAGTGACTATCTATAGCAGAGTCTAAAGCAGTGTAGAATAATTTCTGGTCAGTTGCCAACCTTGGCATATTCTAATCATATCCCTTAAAGGTGTTGGGTGGAGACCTAGGCACCCCTCTCATCCTACCATTTCTTGCTTAGGCAGCTCATGATTTCACCTGCCAACTCACACAGCTAACAGGCCACTGTGTCAGAAGTTTCTCAGATGGTTTTTTTTACCCACAACCATGATTATTTTCATGTATTGCCATCCAAATCCTTCATTGCCATCTCAGTGCAGAAGTAGTCTCTTTTCTTGTCTAAAGTTAATTCTTCCACCTGAGCATATAAATTGGCTAAAATATTTCCTATCTTGAAACTGAAACAAACAAAAGCCTCTTTGCTATTGCAACATTCTAAGCAAGTGGTCAAAGCCACCATTGTCTTTCCTAACTAGAAAGTATGCTTCCATTTGTGCCACTCTCCCCACCCCCACCCCCCAGTCTATTCTCAACCCTAATCAGAGTGTCCCTGCTAAAATGCTGATCCAAGTCACTTCTCTGCCTCAAACCATCACTCAGAGTATGAGCCGAAGTTCATGAAATATCCTTCAAGATCCCAGGTGAACAGGCCACCGTCCACCTTTGACTCTCTGGCCTCACCTTCTATTCCTCTGTCCCCACATCACTCAGTTCTAGACTCCCTGACCAGCGTGTTCATCCTTGCACTTGCCAGGCACACGCCCACACGTGACCTTTGTGTTTGCTGTTCCCTTGACCTGGCGGAATACCTACATTCCCAAATATTCACATGGTTTATTCTCTCATCCATTCAATGTTTTTGTTTCAAAATAACCTTCCCATGAGGTCTTCCCTAATCAACCTGTTTAAATTTGCATTTTACCGCTTGTCCCTTCATTCTTGCTCAGGAACTATATGTTGAATAAAAGGTCAACATATAGTTGAATGGTCATTTATGTGTGAACTAAGACTGTTGGTAGTTAGGGTGAAGAAGGGTGGACAGATTTGAGCAACGTGTAGGAAATAGGAACGCCAAAATAGGTGAGTGACTGCATAGGGCATGTTAGAAGAGAATTAGTGTCAAAGAAGATTGAGAAGGGGCAAACAAACATGCCAGGAGAGTAGGGACAAATGGGAGACAAAGAAAGAACTCTCCCTGGGGGTTGAAGGAATAGTCAAGAGTATCAAAGAAGCACTAAAACATGTTCTGTTTGATATGGTGGCATGAGGAACTCTGTGAGAATATATTTGATGTAATTCTACAAACTTTCTATGATTACTCTTCCATGGTGCTGTTTCTCACCAAACAAGCCTCCTTTTCTGTCCTCCCTTCTGACCTGCACACAAACATATAAATCCATGCCTCATACATACAAATGCACACAGGTGCTTCTTCACTGGGTGTGGTGGCTTTAAAGCATATGCACAAATTCTTTGATATTTTTTCAATCAAGAGGTGGAGTAAAATTCCCCTCTCCCTGAATACGGATTGATTTTTGTGACTACCTAATAGAAGGTATCAAAAGTGATGCTGCCAGACTGCTGAGGATGAGTCATGAAAAGTGGTGCAGCTTCTGCCTGGCTTTGACTCTACTGAGACATATCCCTCTGGAACATTGGGTTCCCATGTAATAAGGCTGGCTGCTCTGAAATCACCATGCTGGAGAGACCAGATGGAGAAAGCACACAGAGACAAAGAGATACCTGTGGGGTGCCAACATTTTCAGTTTCCTGCTATTTGAGTCTTCTTAGACCACTCCAAAATGGGAGTGAGGACACTCCAGCCTCAAATGCCATCTAATTATAACTACAGTCGAGACCTTTTTAAAAATAGTATGCTAAGATAAAATTCATTAAATTAAAACAATTAATTTTATATTAATATTAATCAGCTCAGTTACCATTGCAAAATACCATTGAGGGGTTTAAACAACAGACATTTCTTTTCTCACAGTCTGGAGATTAGAAGCCTGAGACGAGGCTGCCCGCATGGTCAGGTTCTGACGAGAGCTCTCCTCCTGGTGTGTAGACGGCTGCCTTCTCACTGTGTGCGCACATGGGGTGGGGAGCAAGCACCCACAAGCCCTCTAGTATCTCTTCCTCAGGGCACTAATCCCATTATTAGTGCCCCACCCTCATGACCTCATCTAATTCTAATTACATTCCAAAGGCCCCTTCTCCAAATACCATCACAATGAGGGCTAGGGCTTCAATCTACACATTGTGAAGGGACACAAACATTCAGTCCAAAGCAGAGATCATGATTTGGAATGCCTACCTGAGGCTGGTCCACACCAGAACCATGAGGAATGATAATAATGATGATAATAAATGATTATGGTTGTTTTATGCTACTACATTAGGGATAATTTGACATCCAGTGATAGACAACTAGACGCTGGATGACTCCTATTTATCTCTGAAACTTCTGCAAGTTATTTCCACAGAGAAGAATCTTCTGTACTGTCGTTCCCCATTTCTCCCACCCAAATATAAGAGAGCAAGCTATTCCTCCTAGATGCTCCCCCAAAATCCTTGATTTCACTTTAATATGGCATTTATCACAAATGAGTATGATTGTCCCCTATGAGAGTCTCTGAAGGCAGACAATAGAGATGTTATTTAAAAAAAATATATATTGTTGAAAAGATAAACATTTAAAACCCAAGCACACATGGTATCTCTGAGGAGTACACTTGTGGGTAGAGAGGAATTAGGCACAGTACCAGATGAGGAAGGAGTAATATATTACTCCTAAAAAAAATTGGTTTTATTCTCCATTTTCAACCCCCATAACTGTGTATGCGTGTGTGTGTGTGTGTGTGTGTGTGCGTGTGTTTGTGTGTGTGTGTGTGTGTACAAGGGTGTCTTACCTAAACTTACTTACAAGTCTGAATGAAAAGAAGGCACAGATCTAGAATAGAGCGTCAGCAGAGGTGGTATGCCTGTTTTTGACATAATTATATACAAATAATAAAATGGGGCTACAGATGGTGATTAACATTATAAACATTAAACAGATGAAAGATCCAAATATACTCAATCAAAGCATATTTATTGAATATCTGCTATGTGTCTGGAACTATCTTATTTGCTATGGGAGAAATGATAGAATTATAAGGAAGCCTTCAAGGAAGTAATTACCTAATTAGTGAAATGCAATATAAACATAAAAGAAATTTAATAAGAGAGGAGGTAAATGGCTTATTTGAGCATATTAAGCTCTAATACAACCAGAGGATAATAATTCATGTAAATAAGTGATCAACACTGTGCTGAAAAATATTTTCTCCATGTTGGGTCTTTTAAGATTTAGGAATATCAGCTATACCAAACTGAAATGCAAGAGGAATTGCTTATATTTATATGTACATTTTATTAATACAACAATTATAAAAAACGAAGATATCCTAAATTAAGAATTCTCTGTTGAATTTTTGAATTAAGAAAAACACAAGTGATCTCCTATGGGATCTAGCCACAAGCACGTTTACTTACTGATTTTCATCTTTCAACTTTATATTTCAAGGATATTTATAGATTTCTCCCTGCTGCTCTTAAGGCTTCAACATCAAAAGTTTTCTTGTGACCCACGGGAAAATGCTATATTAAATTTGATTCAGGCCATCAAGTAATATCTGAACATTTCTTACTATTCTGATATTCATAAATCCCATTCCAAACAACTATCACTTATTCTTTTGCAAGCTTTGAGGCTCAAGTTGATCATTTCTTCAACAAAAATTGCACTGTTTTTAGTTTTATATATAATGAGAAGTCAATATAAAATAAAAATCATTGACATGAAAATGCACCAGACACATAACAGAGAGATCAGAGAAAGCAGAAATGCATTAAACCAGTTACCTTTTCCTTTAATCTCTGTATTAGCAAATGGCTCCATCACTTACCCAGCTATAAAGAAGATCAACTTAAGTAGCTCTCAAATTTGTCGGGATACAAATTAGTAAATAGGAAATTGTAACACATCATTCACTGCTATAATCAGGGCAGGAGAGAAAGCTATGGAAGAATCAGACTGAGAGAAATGAAAAAAAAAAAAAAAACAGGAAGGATGAAAAAAACTAATTGTTAAGGAAATCAAAACAGAGAGCGTTCTAAGCATAATTAATGTCATAGGGAAAGATTGAAAGAGAAAGGAGATTCATCTGCAGGAGCAAACACAAGTTTCATATGGCTATAGTTTCAAGAGAAAGGGATTGGCAAGAGGGGCTGAAGAGATGAACAGGGAAGATTCTATAAGGTGGGCTACGGTATACTGGACTTATTGAGGGCAAGGTGGCAACATTGAGGGTTTTAGGTAAGGGAATGACATTTACTTACTGATTTTCCTCTTCCTACAGTGTAGAAAATCAGTTGAAGTTTGTTAGAACTAGCTCAGTGCAAGTCATTAGTGATCTGAACTAAGGCAGTTGAAGTTTGCAATGAACATGGAAAGGATTCAAGAAACATTGAGGGGATTAAATTGCCAGGATCTATTGGTTAATTTATGGGATGGAAGAGGGTTTTATTTAAGGGGGATGGGCAATTTAATACATGGACTTGCTCATCACTGACACAGGCAACACAAAAGCCAATATGGTTTTGGTTAGGTGAAGTGATGTGCTTGGCCTTGGATGTGCAGATGGCTTAGGTGCATATAGAATTTGTCAGTGGAACTCAAGAGACGGAGCTGGTAAGAGCGATAATTAAAGCCATGAAAGTAAATGGATTTATCTAGGTGAGGTATATAAAATAAAGAGAAGCTTAAACAGAGTTCTGAGAAGCACTACCTTTAAGGAATCAGCTGGGAGAGTAAGCATTTTCAAAGAAACCAACAGGAATAGTAGGAGAAGAACTACCATCAAAGCCAAGAAAAGGTGTGCTTTTGGAAGGAAGCACAGGTGAATAGCAGCCTTCATCTTTATGTTAGACCTTAGAGAAGAGCAGGGGTAAAAACATGGTGGTGATGGAAACCATGGTGCCCAAGAATGAGTGAGTGAAGTGTTAGGAAGTGCGAAAAATCTATATCTATATCTATATCTATACATATCTCATCTGGCTGAGCAAAAGTGATCACCGATTAAATCTCATAATATAAATTAATTTAAAAATAAAAAGGTACCCAGAATGTTGTGACATGTAGCAAACCTCCTACCTGCAACCTGAGTGAGTACCTTGTCTTCTCTGCGGACAGGTTGTCTTGATGAACTCTAGAAAGCCTATAAAAGTCAAGTCAGCAGTAATGTACAGATGCATGCTCCTGCATGTGTTCCTCTCACCCTCACCCAACTGAGGTTGCAGTTCCTAAACCCTTTGTCTCTTCCCTTCAACCCATAATTGAAGACTGGATCCTCCAGTGTGACTGGGGTGGGGTGGTATGTGAAAGAAGTCACTCCAGCTGGGAATTGGTGAGAGCCTCTCCTCTTCTGTCTTGTGGCACCATTTAAGAAGAACCGGGACTCTGAAGAACTTCACCTTGACACTTCAGGGGTAAGAGAAATAGATCCTAAGCTGACCAGCCCTTTAGCCCTTTGTGGCATTTCAGAACTATGAAAGCTGGAGTCTAAACCTGAGGAGGTACTTTCTTGAGGTGTCTCAAGACTCTCCTTCCAATTTGTATAATTTCAGTACAACCTCTTTTTACAGTCTTGGAAGGGATGAATGCAGCTACCTCCCTGTCAAGAGCTTCCCTAATTTAGTATTGTACTTACTTCTTCTGGATGTAATGAAGGCAAAGTTAGTTGGCAATCATAATGGGTCTCAATATCATAATCACTCAGGATAACCTGTCACCAAGATAAACCTGACCAGCAACCTGTCTATTTCTGTGGATATGTTTAACTTAATTATTGTGATTGAAATGGCTACTTACAGCAGCATTTCAACAGCACATGAAAAAGTCATGTCAAAATGATCAATCTGCTTGCAGATAGTACAAAGATTTTTGGTACTTCATGGAAATAGAAAATTAGTCTAATTTGAGGTTGAGTCACAGTATTTCAATTTCTGCAAAAACCTGACAAGTTTCAGCTACTTTTGGTGGACACCTTGTGTTATCAGATATCCAGCTACGCCTGTAAGACTGTCACTCCCCACTTAAAAACTTTTCTGATACGGCTTAGGCCATTAGCATAAAGGAATTTACCAGAATTAACACATATTTCATATTTTTAAAGAAGCATTAAAACACTGTGATGTAGAGCATGGAGTCTTGAGCCAGAATGCCTGGGTTCAAATCCCATCTCTATCTAGTATAAGCTATGTGATGTTAGCCAAATTAGTTATCCTTTCTGTATGAAGATTAAATAAGTTAATATTGTAAAGGACTTAGAATGGTGCACAGTACATAATACAATGCATAGTGCATAATAAGTGGTAAATAAGTATTTATTAAACAAAATGAAGCATTTTAGAATCTAGACAGGCTTAAGTCACATCCGGATTGAAGTTTACTGAGGATAAACCCCTAGAGAGAAGAGTTCTTTCCATATCATTATCTCCCTTCTTTTGTCTGGCATGTTTGTCTACACACGGGACTTTCTCAATAAGTGTTTATTGATTCTAATTTTCTTCATAAGAACAAAAGCCTAAATAACTTTGGAAAATTAGAACCAGGAAGCTTTGTAACTGTATGTCAAAGAGACAATAAAATGGGAAGTATTACAAAAGAGTACAAGTTTAATAACTGTACCATATGCAAATAGTGATAATTTCTGGTCAGTGTTACAATTTTCATGCTAACAGCAAGCATTTGCAAATGTTCAAAGTGTGATCAACACTGCTGTCATATTTGTTATAAATTTTTATTTATTACCAAGCTGCTTTAGCCTACCATTGAATTCTCTCTGTGCCCGAACTGTCCTCTTGTGTACATAATAGACTTGGCTTGGCTTCTAAGAGTCCCTGAGGCACCCTTTGGCTCTCTGCTCACACATAGTCCCTCCGTGGTGTATTCAGTTCATCGCTAATCTCATTGTCAGGCACACCCACCTGGGTCATTTCTCCGTCTGACTTACATGTAATACTTCCAACCTCTTCATCATCTTCTTGAGTCACTACTCCCCCGTGGTCTTGCATCTGGCTCAGGGACTTAGAGAACCAGGAGTCAAGCCCAGAATTCCTGGATAGCTCTTACTGTCAATTGGGATTAACATTTGGGTTAGACTCACCATGTTTTCAGCTTCTATGAACTGAAGAATGCAGTGGACCAAAGTGGGTCCAGCATGACAGCTGACCAAGTCTTAAATCCCCAAGCAAAATTAAACCTTCTTCAGCACACAGCCAGGATTCAGAATTCCTAATTTTTATCCATCATTCTATCATACTAGGACACTCCCATTTTCTCCTTATTCTAACTACTGCACAATCAGGTTAATAATACTTAACGTAACTTGAAGAACTTTATCTTGTCTGTGGATTAAAATGCCAAGGTAAAATAATTTTAAAGCAATATAGACACATTCTAACTTGACAAGGCCTACTTTACTTTGGACATGACTAACTTTTAAATGGTGAATAGCAGTGTTTTTCAAAACATGATCTTGGTATACTCCAAAGAATGTTAGTGATATTTACTCAAAGGAATACAAAAAAGGGGGGGGGGAGAGCGACTGTGAGAATAACTGAGCAAAGCAGGATGGATACAAAATTAAACAGGTTGCTTTATTGCAGAATTCTGCAGCTGTTAGTAAATAATAGTGCAGTATGAACTCTTAGAAGACAGAAATGCAGTGTGCAGAATTTCTTTCTTTTATTTTTAACAGTTATGCTAAGCGAAATAAGTCAGACAGAAAAAGTAGAGAAATCAGTGATTTCACTGATATGTGGTATATAAAACTGAAAACAACAGAGGAACAAGACTAACAAATGAAGAAACAAAACTCATAGATGCAGAAAATAGTGTGCAGCATTTCTTGCTGGAGATTTTTGGGTGGTTGGTGCTCCACAAAACATGGGAAAAATGGTCCTCTAAGGTCACCACTACTGACAGACTTACACAGGTCATGCATGTGCATGAGCTATCAAATTGCTAATGGTTTTGAATCTGCTTTAGCCCAAAATTGGGGAGACCCTGCATTACTCTCTGATGTTCTCGTGGATTCTGGAAGAATGAATAACTAAGTACAGCAGGACCTCAAACTATGTCATTTCATTTGCTATCTTTTGCTGTAGTGTTGATGAGATGCCTTAGGAACTGAACTAGTTTATATCAATTAGCCTATGGTAAAATTGGTTTCATCATATGCTGTTTTTCTTAAAGTTCCAGAAACTATCAAATACATTAAGCGGGGACTTTCTGTAGTTGACTGACCACATTAGGTCATGGGTACCAAAAGCATCAATCAGCTAATCATGCTAACATCCAATTCTAGTTGCAGTTTTTATCCAGATTGAAAGTTGAGCAAAGTTAATCATCTCTAAGGCCCTACACAGCACGTTAGCTAGCTAGCATTATCCCTCATGGGTCCCTACAAATAGGAAATTTAAAAAAGAAATTAAGTCCAAGCAGCTGTAGTATCCTTTAAAAAATAAAAATAAAAAGCTTGTATTCCTCGCCTAGTGACCAGATTTTCCATATGCATTTCCAGAATCAACAGATATATCAAGGAATGTTGAAGGCACAAAATGAGATCCTGATAAACTATCTCCTTTCAGTGAGATAGCTGAGAATGATTCATCTTTTTCTTTCTTTTTTTTTTAAGTTTATTGGGGTGACAATTGTAGGTAAAGTTACACAGGTTTCAGGTGTATAATTCTACAATATATCATCTATATATCACATTGTGTGTTCACCACCCAGAATCAGTTCTCTTTCTAGCACCATATGTTTGACCCCTTTAACCTTCATCTATCACAGCCCTCTGGTGGTACAACCACCCATACTCTCCGGTAACCACTAAGCTATTGTCTGTGTCTATGAGTTTTTGTTTCTTCATTTGTTTGTCTTTTTCTTTTGTTGCTTTCAGTTTTAAAGGAACCAACATACACTGTTGGTGGGAACGCAGATTGGTGCAGCCGCTATGGAAGGCAGTGTGGAGGTTCCTCAAAAATTTAAGAATATAATTAACATATGACCCAGTAATCCCTCTCCTGGGTATCTACCCACAAAATCTGAAAACATTTACCGTAAAGACGTATGTGCTCCGATGTTCAATAGACGATTGGATAAAGAAGATGTGGAATATATACACAATGGAATACTATTCTGCCATAAGAAAAGATGAAATAGTGCCATTTGCCACAACATGGATGAATCTTGAGATTATTATGCTAAGCAAAATAAGTCAGAAAAAGAGAATGATTCGTCTTACAGTCACAAAAGGTGAAAAGTTTTTACTGTCATTCTTGTGATAAGGGAAGAAACTGAAAGCAGAATCTGCCCTTCCTGTCCCCCACTGCTGTATTGTGTCCTAAAACAGAATGTCAGGTTCTCTCACCCACATGTGAAAAGGTTTTGAATTCTTAGAAAAAAGGATATCACATTAGCCTACGGTTATTAAAGATGATTTTGAGAGTGTTCTGCTCATCTGATATGCTTAAGGAACAGTGTTAATCTCAGGTCCTATAGGTATCACTATTTCAGGATCTGGTATCCTGGTACTAATAAGTTGCCACTCTGAGCAATGGTGTTCTTTAACAGTGTGCCTCAACACAGCATTGACTGCTACAAATCAACAAGAACATTAACAGTTCCTTGAAGCCCAGCAAGCGTGGGGTTCTATTTTCTCCTTCCAATTTGAGAGGGTATAATATCAAAGACATGAGAACTCAAAGCTCTGGGACTCAGCAATCACTGATGGTGTTTTCCTTGTCCAGACAATTGACGGAAGAATGTGAATACTACCAGCTACAGTAATATACTAAATATTAATCTATTTTGACAGAATATTTTATATAATGTACATCCAATAAATTAATATATCTATGTCACATATTTAATATATCTATGTCACATAGTACATATAATTTTAATATATTTATTGTATAAAATATTCATAAGAGAAAAACATTAAATACAAATGTAAATGAGGAGTGATGTCACCAAAATGGCGACATAGGTAATTTCTGACTTCTTTCTCCCTCACAAGGAAAACAGCTGACAACTATTCACATACAAAACACCACTGAGAGAAACTCAGAACACAGGCTGAGGCTGAATCATACCCGTGTACCACAGATACCAACACAGGCCGCATTAGAAGGGCAAGAGGAGAGGGTACACCCTGATCACCTTGCCCTTCCCTTTGGCCAGTGCAGCATCATGCTGCAAGACCTCCCCTGAGCCTGTGGTTCCTCCAGTAAGGAAAGACAGTCTACACCAAAAAACTCCCAGTATTGTGTACCTTCTTGGAGACCCCACTAAGTCTCACCACATGGGGATTGCAGGGATATCTGCAAGGCTTGACACCTGGGAATCTGATTGTGAGGAAGAAGCGACAACAAACAGCATCCAGATACTGCAGACCAAGTTCCTACCTGCAGTGCCTAAGTTGTAGCCCCAACCAGCAGTTTTCCTCATCTCTAGAGCCAAGATGGTGGTACAATCTGACCAGAAATCTTGGTGGGGTGTAGATCTGCCTGATTTGGGTTTCAGATGAAGAGCTCTTTGCCAAACCTCCAGCCTGATCTGCCACTGTCCAAGCAGGGGAGCTGAGTCATCGCCCAACACGCTGCTGAGTGTCGCTCCTGGTACTTCCCAATCAGAAAGCCTAATTAGATGCACCTGGAAGCTGACTAACCCAACAATGCTGGAACACGGAATCTGGCAGACAGAGCAGAGCCAATGTACCATGCAGCCGGGGAACTGGGAGGTTTGGGGGAAAGGGGCTATGCATGTTGGTTTGAGTCAAGACTACAAACAAAGAATCTTAAAGAGCTTGAAGCTGGTTCTTCCACTCTGCCCAGGCAAGGAAAATAATATGTACCCCGCCTATTGCTGAATACAAACTTCAGCCCACACAATCAGGGAACCTTACAGAGGCACTTGAACAGAGCATAGCCTGTGGCTTTCCCATCTGCAGAGCAAAATCTGTGACCTGTCTGGACAGGGAATTCAGTGTATAGTTTTGCCTGATTCAGGTACCCAAACAAGAAGCCATGCAAACCCTGGAGCCTGTTCTGATGCATTGCTAAGGCAGGGAAGCTAATTAATAACCCCAATTATGGCTGAGGATATTACCAAGTCTGATCATCTAGTAAGCCTGACCAGAGAATCCATGTAACTGCAGAGCTTATCCTATAGCCTCACTTGGACAGGGAACCAAGTCAGTCATCCTATCCTACTGTTCTTAGCCAGCGGCAACTCCATACCTGACCTCAGAGCTTGGATAGTGTCTTTACCCAAATATATAACCCTAATAGTAAGCCCTACCTGCTCAGGAATATCACCAGCAGAGATGTCGAGAAAACCAAACTGTAAAATCTGCAGGCGAAGTCTGCTTACTAAAATGTACAGATATGAATGCAAGGCATCAAAGATTATAAAAAATCCGGTAAACGTGACCCTATCAAAGGAAACTGATAAAGTTCCAGTAACTTACCCTAAAGAAATGGCAATCTATGAACTATCAGAGAAAGAATTCAGAATAATTCTCTTAAAGAAGTTTAGTGAACTACAAGAACACACAGACACACAACTAAAATAAACTAGGAAAGCAATGTGTGAACAAAATGAGATGTTCAACAAAGAAACAAACCATAAGAGAGGCAACCAGAAATCCTAAACCTGAAAAAGACAATGACTGGACTGAATAATTCAATAGATAGATGCAAAAGCAGATTCACCATGCAGAAAGAAAAAAAAAATCAGTGACCTTGAAGACAAGACATTTGATATTATGTAGTCAGTAAAACAAAAGGAAAAAGAGAATGAGAAAGAGTGAAGAAAGCCCATGGGACTTATGGAGCACAATCAAAAGAAACATATCCACATTATAGGAAATGGAGAAGGGAAAGAAAAAGAAGAGTATTTAAAGCAGTAAGGGCTGAAATTTTCCTAAACTGGGGGAGAGAAATGGATATCCTGATCCAGGAAGCCCACAGAATGTCAAATAGATTGAACCTAATAGGGCTTCACCAAGACACATTATAATGAAATTGTCAAATATCAAAGACAAATAATTAATTTTGAAAGCCTCAAGAGGAAAGTTACATAGAAGGAAACTCCAATAAGACTACAGGAGGAGTTCTCAATGGAAACTTTTCAGGCCAGAAGAGAATGCGATAACATATTTAAAATAATGAAAAATACAATGTCAATGAAGAATTCTATTCTATATTCAGAAAGCTGTCCTTCATAAATTGAGAAAGATTTTTTGAACAAACAAAAGCTGAGGGAGATCATTACCACTAGACATGCCCTACAAGAAATGCTAAAGGGAGTCTTCTCTACATGGAAGTAAAAGAATGGTAATTAACACCATAAAAAACATAATAAGAGAGCATAAAACTCATTGGTAATGGTAAATATACAGCCAACGTTAGATACTGTAGAATGGTAATGGTGGTGCATAAATCACTTACTATTTTTGTTTAAAAGTTAAAAAACAAACATAGTAAAAATAACCCTTACTATAATAACCTGTTATTGGCTACACAATATGAAAATAAAATGTAAACTGTAACATCAATAACCTAAATTGTGAGAAGAAGAAAAAGTAAAAGTGTAAAATTTGAGAATGTTATTGAAGTTCAGTTGTTATCAGTTTACAATAACGTGGTATCATTTTAATATATTTATGTAAGCCTCATGGCAACCAAAAAGGAAAAACCTGTAGTGATCACACTCAAGAACACAACAAAGAAATCAAAGCATATTGATAAGAAAAACATCAAAACACAAAGATAGCAGGATAAGAAACAAGGAATACTGGATGTACAAAACAGCCAGAAAACTATTAACAAAATGGTAATAATAAGCCTTCACCTATCAATAATTATTCTAAATATCAATGGATTAAATTCTCCTATCAAAAGATACAGAATGGCTGGATGGACGATAAAAACAAGATCCAACAATATTCTGAATACCAAGAGACCCATTTTAGCCTGAAAGACACACACAGACTGAGAGTGAAGGAATGGAAAAAGATATTTAAAGCAAGGTAATCGGAAGAAAAAGCATAGGTAGCTATCCTTATAGCAGACAAAATAGGCTCTAAACTAAAAATGGTGGAAATAGACAAAGAATGCTATTTTATAATGATAAATGGGTCAATCCATCAAGAAGATATAACAATTGTAAATAGTTATGCACCCAACATAAGAACACCTAAATGTATAGAGCAAAAACTAACAGAGCAAGAAAGAAATAAACAACAATACAATAATAGCTGGGGACTTTAATACCCCACTCTCAATAATGAACTGATCATCCAGACAAATAATAAGGAAACAGTGGATTTGAACATCACTGTAGATCAAATGAACCTAACAGACAATATATAGAACATTCTATCCCACAACAGCAGAATACACATTCTTGTCAAGAGCACAAGATAAATTTTGTAGGATAGACCATAAGTTAGGCCACAAAACAATTATTAGCAAAATTCAAGAAGACTGAAATCATTTCAAGTATCTTCTCATACCACAATGGTATGAAACTAGAAATCAGTAATTGGAAGGAAGCTGGAAAACTCATGAATACATGGAATTAAATAACACTTTTCTGAACAACCAATGGATCAAAGAAGAAATTAAACTATCTTGAGACAAATGGAAATAGCAACACAGTACACCAAAACTTATGGGATACAGAAAAAAACAAACAAACCTGTTTTAAGAAGGAAGTTCATAGCAATAGATGATTACATTAACAAAGCAGAAAGATCTCAAATAAACAACCTAACTTTATGCCTCAAGAAACTAGAAAAAGAACAACAAACTGAACCAAAAAGTTAACAGAAGGGAGAGCAGAATATTAGATAATATTAGAGCAGAAATAAATGAAATCTGGAGCAGGAAAACAACAAAGATTACTAAATCTAAGAATTGGTTCTTTGAAAAGATAAACAAAATTGACAAACCGTTAGCTAGGCTATGCAAAGAAAACAGAGGACCAAAATCAAAAAAATTACAAATGAAAAAGGAGACATTACAACTGATACCACAGATACATAAAGCATCATAACAGATACTATGAACAACTATATGTCAACAAGGTGGACAACGTAGAAGTTTGGAAATATTCTTAGAATAAAACCTACCCAGACTGAATCAGAAAGAAACAGAAAATCTGAACATGCCAATGACTATTGAAGGGATTGAATCAGTAATTTAAAAATCTCCCAACAAAGAAAAGCCCAGGATCAGATGGTTTCATTGGTGAATTTTACCAAATATTTAAAGAATAATTAATGCCAATCCTTCTCAAACTCTTACAAAAACTCAAAGATAGGGAACACTCCCTAACTCATTTAATGAGGCGAGCATTACTCTGTTACCAAAACCAGAAAAGATACAAGAAAACAAAACTACAGGCCAATATCCCTGATGAATATAGATGCAAAAAATCTTAATAAAACACTAGCAAACTGAATTCAATAGCACATTAAAAAGATCATTCACCATGCTCAAGTGAGATTTAGCAATGTGATACATCAGAACATCAGATAAAGCTCCTTGACATGGATTGTGGCAACAATTTTTTGGACATGAAAGCTAAAGCACAAGCAACAAAATAAATTAGTGGGATGACATCAAACTAAAAAACTTCTGCACAACAAAAGAAACCATCCACAAAGGGAAAAGAAAACCAATAGATTAGGAAAAAAATATTTGCAAACCATATATCTGATAAGGGGTTAATATTTATAATATATAAATAACATAATTCAATAGTAAAAAAGGAATCAAATTTAAAAATAACCAAAGGACCTGAATAGACATTTTTTTCCCCAAAGAAGATATATATATCTTGATATACATATATACACACACAAATTGCCAACAGGTACATGAAAAGGTACTCAACATCATTAATTATCAGGGAAATGCAAATCAAAACCATAATGAGACAGACCCTCCTGCATGTAAAAATGGCCATAATAAAAAAGACAAGAGATAACAATTGCTGGTGAGGCTGTGAAGAAAAAAAATCCCTTGTACACCGTTTGTGAGATTGACTGTAAATTCATACAGACACTATGGAACACAGTATGGAATTTCCTTAAAAAATTAAAAATAGAACTACCATATGGCCCAGGAATTCCACTCTGGAAATATATCCAAAGGAAACAAAAACACTATGTTGACAAGATATCTTCACCCCCATGTTCACAGCAGTCTTGTTTACAATGGACAAGACATAGAAACAACGTAAGTTTTATAGATGGATAAATGAATAAAGAAGATGGATACACACAGAGAGAGAGAGAGAGAGAGAGAGAGAGAGAGAGAGAGAGAGAGAGAGAGAGAGAAATATTATTTAGCCATAAAAAAGGAAATCCTGCTATTATGACAATGTGGATGGACTTTGAGGGCATTATGCTAAGCTAAATAAGTCAACAGAGAAAGATAAATACTGTATGATCTCACTTACATGTGGAATCTAGAAACAAACTTACAGAAATAGAGATCAGAATTGTGGTTACCAAGATTCCTGGTTACCAAGATTTGTGGTTACCAGAGATAAGGAGATAAGGGTGAGGGGAGGGGCAATTGGATGAAGATGGTCAAAAGATACAAATTTTCAGTTATAAGATAAATAGTTATTAAGTATGTAATGTAAACCATGATTATTACAGTTAACACTGTTATATGGTATATTTGAGAGTTGTTAAGAGAGTAGATCCTAAGAGTTCTCACCACAAGGAAGAAAATACTTTTTTTGTATTAATATGAGATAATGGATATTAACTAAACTATTATGGTAATATTTTCACAATATATGTCAGTCAAATCATTACATTGTACACCTTAAACTTATCAAGTGCTCTGTGTTAATTATATCTCAAAAAAATGAAAAATAAATAAAAATGCATGTGTTCCATCTAATAACCCTTATTTCCCCAAATCAGTTCTAGCAATTTTAAGTTTCAAAAGACCAAAAACATTTTTGTGTGAATAGCTGTTTTGGTTTTGTTTTCTGTTTGTTTGTGTGTAGGGTGGGTTGTGGGGGGTCCCCCGTAGAGTTTTAGATAGAATACAAATTGTTATATTGAAATTGAAATTGTTTATTTCCTAAATGCTTTTTTTCTCATTAATATTTAGAAGTATGGGTTTAAACGTTTGAACCTAAGTGTCCTTGACTTTTCAAACGGCTACTTACACCTTCTCTATAAAATTCCTATTTGGGGAGGCAATAATGACAAAGAAGCTGACTGATGAAAACTGAATCATGGACCTGTCATTTCCCATTGTGTGCCATGAAGCAGGTTACGCAGCCTGTAATTAATTTCTCTATAAAATGAGAACATTAGTGCCATCCTCCTATAGTTGCTGCATGGATTCATTATTACACATAATGTGCCCGCAGTGCCTGACATACAGTATGATGGAAGCTTTAGCTATTATAATATCATGGGAGCGATGGTAGTGATGGTGATGATGGTGATGATGATGATGATGATGAGCATACTATGGAGAATAAAGACAAAGTGGACTATCTCTTACGTCTGGCAAAGGAGGGAGAAGATACGGGAGACACCATGTCAGTATTTAATTGTAATTCGAAGGCAAAATCAAATGAGCACAGCAGTGGAAATATAAATAGGGTGGCCACCTGTCCCAGCACAGTTCCACTTTATCTCTGTTTTCCCAGCATAATTATAAATTTCATCCCACTGCACCTTCAGAATTGACCTATGGTCACTGCAGATAAAAGCAACCTGATCTGAGAGGCCAGGGGTTGTGGCCTTCAGACCTCACAGAGGAAAAGACTTTTGAACTGACCCATAAAAGGAATGGTTAGAAAAGGTAAGCCATATCTTTGCTTCTTGCCAAGCTCCTTCTAAAAGGGAACTGGACAGGGGAATGCAAAATTTTCCTTGAATTTTCCACAGAAGAGAAAACATAAAAATTCCAAAAGAGACTGTATTGGTTTCCTCCTGCTGCTGTAGCAAATTACCACAAAGTCAGTGGCTTAAAGCAATACTAATATATTCTCTTACAGTTCTAGAGGTCATAAATCTAAAAGGGGTCTCAGGACTGCATGTCATCTGGAGGCTCTAGGGATGAATCTGTTTCCTCGCCTTTTTCAGCTTCTGGAGGCTGCCTACATTCCTTGTCCCATGGCGCCTTGCTCCATCTTCAAAACCTGCAGCCTAATTTCTTCTCTCTGACCTCGGGTTTCATCCTTACATTTTCTATAAATGTTCTGAACCCCCTGCCTTCCTCTTATAAGGACCCTTGTGATACATTGGGCCCAACTGGGTAACCCAGGTGTTTTAAGACCCTTAATGTAATCATAACTGCAAAATTCCTTACTTCATGTAAACGATTGCATCCATGGGTTCCAGGGATTGGGACATAGATATCTTTGGGAGCCATTATTCAGCCTACCACAGAGACTTACTGTTTGCATTGCTCTGGTGTCAAGGGCATAGGCTTGGAGCCAGATACTATCCCATTAATGATGAAACATTCAGTGTTTTAACAATCTCAGGCACATGGATAAATCAGCAAACTACAATCTCTAAAACTAAAATCAGAAATTCATTTACTGAGAAACTAGGGCTCCAAACTTCAATGTGCCTTTTAGATGTATGTTTAAATTAGGGGAATACAAGTGTAGGAAATCTTTGTTACCTGAGAATAATTGACAATGGAAAAGGGTTTTAAAGTAAATCCCTTTAAAATAGGGAGATAAATCCATAATGAATAATAATAAACAAGTTTAATTGGATGTTTTCTTGACAAAGGAAATTTAAAATTCTAATCATACATATGTATGTTAAACAAAATTTAGATTACATTTCAAAAGTGCTCTAATTTGTTGAACACACAGCAAAGCAAGTTGACTCTTGATATAGTATTTTTCACACAAAAAATGTGAGTTATGACTGCCTTTATATTAAGCTTTTATGGAATGATCTTAAAGAGGTATTTCTGAAAACCATATATTTGAGGGCTTATCAAATTTCTCAAGCACTTGCATTAATGATTCACCTCTGAATAATCTATTTTTATCACTCATAATTATTTTTCTTTATTTGTTAACCATTCTTCTTAGGCCAGATCTTCAATTACTAATGGGATTGGATTGTAGCATTTTTCCAACATTATTTTCATCAGCCGCATTAAATCTTATATTCTCAATAAGATGGTAATGTTACTTCATAGTTGATGTGAATCATGTTTGCATAGAACATCAGGTCATAGCAAGCACATACAATAATTCGCAGCCTGGATGAGCAAAAATATTGCTGTCATGGGTGATGCAATGCACTCCTAGTAACAAGAAGGATGTTTCAGCACAAACTGAATTCAGTGACTGATTCAGTGACTAACTGAATCAAAAGCTCTAAATAAATTTTTCAACACATGATATCTTTTTCTCTCCTATGCAGTATTTTTTTTTTTTTTTTTTTTTTTACTCTGGGGAACTCAAATAATGAGTACCCAGGTAACAAATTTAGGCCGTTAGTCGAACAGAGTTGCAATAATTTGGAAAAATATATATTTGGAACTAAAAATAACATTAATGTTGCCTTAAAATATTGTTCCTTGTTTTACTATTATATTAAGAACATTTAATAGAGATGATTAATTTTTAATGATAATTTTCTTACATGAAAGCTCTATAAGGGCAGTAATTTTATGTCTATATTGTTCACTACTGTGACCCAAACATTGAGATACTATCTAATATAGAGGAGACTCTCATTCAGTATTAGGGGAGAAAGCACTATGTATCATTTTTTTAAAAGTGATTATGTTGAAAGAGCATTCACTAAATTGTAATATTTACCACAATAATTTGTTATATTTATATTAACAAAGAATCCATTGTAGAAAGGAGAATTAAATTAAAATATTTTATTACCAATATTTAATGTACAAAGTGTATAATATTTACTCCTTTTATTATGACAACATTCTTGGTCATAGTCAATCTCAGTATTTCCCATAATTTTACCATGTAACATATTATACAAGATAGATTTTTGGAAAACAAATTTTTTACCAGACAAATTTGGAGATAAACCGCATATTATATCCTCCCTTAGAGCTTTAAAGATAGATAAGTCTGGTTACAAAACATTTTTTACATTTGTTATACTTATCTAGTAAGGGAGGATTCATCCCCCACCACTACCTACAAGGACATAATCAGTATATTTAAAACAATTTGGGGAAGTACTTCTCTTTTTCTCTTCTTCCCATCCCATCTGCTCTCTATTACTTTGACCTTTAAGAATCTGGCAAGTAGAGAATGAAAGTTAAAAAATTATAAGTAAGTAGGTGAAGAAAGGAAGAAAGAAAGAGAATAGACGTTGGAAGAGTAGAAATGTTCAACACATGTAGAGTAGGTGGGGAAACAAGAGGCTGTACTCTGGAGTCCTGGTTGTCTGGAGAAGAGAGACTTGGAGGTAAAACAACTGGAAGAAGAGACGTATTATCATCACGCAAGGAAGCCTTCCGCATGAGGAAGCTCTCCCAAAGTATTAATATAACGACATGGTCACAAAGGTCTGTGGTTGTTTGCTGAGAACAGCCAGGAAGAAGTTGGTATTTTGGTCTTTCCTCTCTCAGAAAGCCCCTGAGATTCTTATGCAAATGATTCTTCACCTCCCTAGAGTTTGGCAAGCCAGGGAGCCAAGAGAGAACCACTCAGGTCTACTGACTGAACTTGCACTTATGAGATCTGACAATTAAGTTGGCGAACTCACCCTAGAAAAAGTGCTACGTATCTCATTGCTGAATATCACTACGGTCACCTTCGAAGTACTCCCCATGGAAAGCTATGCACCTATGCCAGCACCTACTCCTTCTTTCAAAGCAATTTTGGAACTCTTTTTCTGGAATGGCCATCAGAACTATCGTATTACCCTTGATGTCCTGAATGTCACCAAAATGTCTTCCTTTAAATATTTCCTTTATCTTCAGGTAAAGAAAGAAGTCGTTGGGGGCCAGATCAGGTGAGTAGGGAGGGTGTTTCAATAGAGTTATTTATTTACTGGCTAAAAACTCCCTCACAGACAGTGTCATGTGAGCTGGTGCATTGTCGTGATGCAAGAGCCATGAATTGTTGGTGAAAAGTTCAGGTTGTTTTTGTCTAACTTTTTCATGCAGCCTTTTTAGCACTTCCGAATAGTAAACTTGGTTAACTCTTTGTCCAGTTGGTACAAATTCACAATGATATCAAAAAAGGTTAGCAACATCATTGCAACAAGTTTGCGAACTTAATTGTCTGACCTCCTGTATATAACTACAGAGCACACTTAAATGATTCTTTAAAATTGTTTAATTATATGTGTTTGTATGTAGATCAGTGTGCACAAAACATAACGTATATGAATGATTTAAACAATACAATAAGCACTTGTGTTCTCTGTAACATATAAAATTAACTATCCTCGGAACCCCTCATGTGCCTGTTTCTGATCATAGCTGAACTCCACTTTAGGGCTAACTAGGATCCTAAAGTTCATGTTTATGATTCCCTTGTGTTTCTTTGTTAATTGACCACATGTGTACCAATCCTTTAGTTATATATTTAGTTTTTCATATTTTTGAAATGATACATGACTTTACACTGCATGTGTTTTTCTATGACTGGCTTTCGTTGCTGCTATTCAACATTGTGAGATTTATCCATGTTGACACGTGTAGCTCTTGTTCATTAATTTTTACTGCTAAATCCATTGCATAAACATATCATAATTTCTGTAGTCATTCTCCATCACTGGACATTGCAATCATTTCCCTTTCTTTTGCCAATACTGCCATGAACATGCTCATCTTGAGCAGATCTTAGGGAGTGGAATTACTGAGTACAAACATATTCACATCTTGATGTGAAATTCTTCTTCAAGGTGGGTGTAGCAATTTGTACTCCTAACAGCATTTTATAAAATTGCAATTTATTCACATACACAAGACACTTGTATTGCTAAACTTGTAGCCAATTTGCCACAGAGCAGCAGAGTTTACTCATGATCAGCTGCTAGGAAGCAGAACTTGTGGAATTTTGAGTTTACCCTCCAAGAACATCTCTGTGCTCTTGCTTCCTTGTGAGTCAGCGTGAGTTCACAGCCAGCCACTGTGGTATGGTGTCCTGTTCTGGAAAACAATGTCTGAGAAAATATTTACCTAAGATCTGTACCCTTCAAGCTGAAGGTAATAACCACCCCATCCTATATAGGTATCTGGACCAGCGAGAGCCCCTCTGCAGGAAGGGAAAAGCATCCTCTGTATGAGATGCCTGTGACCAAACCCGTGGAGGATGTGGGCCAATCTGATTTTATAGTCCTCCCTTCCTGTCTGGGGTTTGGAAGCAAAGCTAATCTTCTTTGTATCGAGTAAAAACCCTGGTTCTGGGACAATCCAGTGTGGGGTTAGGGATGGAATGTAGGGACACACCTTAGAAAAAGAAATAGAGGACCTTAGGTTGTACAAGAAAACTTGAAAACCCAACTAACTGGAAAATAAGAAATGTGATTGTATTTGTACTGCAAGCAAGTTAAATGATGATGCTAAATTTACATTACTATATGGTAATATACAAATGTCCTTTTCATACTAAACCCTATTTGAATTTCTCTGACAATCGGCACCCTAACCCAGCCTTCCTATAGCTACTCAGCATTATTTCTCACAATCCCCTCCAAAATTTCACCTTGTCTTGTCAGTCTGGCTTTCTCAAAGCCTTATAAATATGTCAAAGTTTCATTGTCAATATTTCCCTTTCTCTGAAATGACTGCTCCTCACTTCTTTCTTAATATATGTAGTCTGAGGCTATACTTAAAACTGTACCTTAAATCACAATAGCTATAAGCCTCCACCAATCTTGCTTAGAGAGATTCCAGTATTTGTAAGGACTTCTCCTTTTTAACAATTTCCAACATTTGCATGTGATGAACTATGAAATCTTTGTCAGAATCCAAGGAAGCAATACCTCAGAAAAAGCTCCTAGAGGTCAAACTCCATTTTCCAACCCCTTTCCTTCATCACTTGACCATGGCCCACGTGGCACTGCCAGTGATTTATTACTGTTCTTCCCAGTGGTACAACTGGACCTCGACTATCACTGCTAACTTTGCTGGAAGCATCAGCGAGTCTTCAAGTCTGTGGCTCACTAACCATCAGTCACTTCCTCCCCATCCCTAGTGCCATCCTCCCCAAGGTCCTGATGAAAACTTCTGACAGTGCCCTCATCCATCCCTTGCTCCTTTCTTGTGAAACAAGGGATGATCTATCCATTAGTAAAAGCCTCTCTCTAAAAAAAACCAAAGCAAATTCAAACTGTCTTAAGTAAGCAAATAAGTAAATAAAGTATCGACTCATACACCTGGGAAATCCAGGGTCTCTAACAAAACTGTCAGGCTCAGTTTCTCTGACTCCAGGCTCTGCTTCCATCTATGTGATAATTTTATTCTTATTCAAGCTTTTCCACATGGTAGGAAAGATGACTGCTGTCAGCCTCAGGTCAGTATCTCCATAGTTTATGAACCAAAAGAAAGAAAGCCTCTCTCTTTCCCGTGGTATATCTAATCTCATGAAGGACTCAGACAGGTCCTGCTTGGGTCGCATGCCAGCCCCTTGGACTATCACACTCGTTCATTAGGGAGCCAGCTTATCCTGATGAGCTCGGCCTGGTCTGGGGCCCAGCCCTATGGCTAGGTGACAGTGAGACTGTGATTGACAGGCCCTCTCAGAAGCACATTGAATGGAAGAGGAGCATTTCCCCAATGGAAACAGTAGTGATGAAGCGTGAACTCATGTGTGCACACAAACACTAGGCCCTTCTAAAGTAAATGCTATTGGGGGTCCCACGCTAAAGACTTCCATGTCCCCATGTGTAAGAGCTCTTTAATGCCTCTTTCTTATGGCACAAAACTGTGAAACGGTCAGTCTGTAAATTTTCCCTCAGTGCCAGGGTGGCTGCTTTGAGAGGTGCTGGAATTAAGTGTATAATGTGCCTAAAGTCACTTTCCTCAGTGAACTTAGACCTTGGCACTAAGTGTTGTTCACGGTCCAGCTTCCCCTGCTGAAGTGAGTTTCTGTTTGAGGAACTTGAGCTTGGGACAAGCAAGCTTCACTCAGTTCCACTCTGAACAATCAAATAAACTTTTATGCCTTTAAATCTCAGTGATCAAGGTGTCAGTGCCTTTTCTCCCTATTATTTTGCCTCAGCGACCTTCAAATCCCTCCTGTATCTTCATGTTTTCTTGTCTCTTTCAGCCACCATTGCTATACTTTTTTTCTGAACCATTGTGCATTAGTAGTCTACAATTCAGAGCATCTGTACAACACAGTGAATTATATGTTCAACCAGTGTGTGTAGTTATAGAATGATCAAGATCGTATACTTATCATGTTGCATACTGTTTTAATGCATGCTTTAATGTATATTTTTAAATATCTTTGAAAATACATAAATCGGTTATTATTTTTATATACAGATTCCCTTTTTCTGTGTGCTTGCAAAGATCACATAGTTAAGAAAGTAATTCTGATCCACTTCCTGAAAGATGGTGGAAATCTCTCTGCAACACACTCTTCACTTTTTACCCTCAACTTTCTTAGAGTGAAAAGTGGACTGATGCTTTTAAATTAACGTATCTCAGACTATTCCAATAAATCGACAATTGATTCTGCAATGTATCTGTTAGAAAAATTCCAGGGATATACTCATTATTTTTCTCTTTTGGAGATTTGCAAAGTAAATTAGCATAATAAAGATTCTGAATGTGTCTGCACTTAAGCTGCCTAACTTAATTTAACCTAGTACCTTCCAAACTAATTTGACCAGAGATCATTTTTATATGAAATGTCTATTAAAATCTTGTGTATCTAGTATGGGAAATGCTGACGTATTAAGAAATATGGACTTCCCTTTAATAAGACAACAACATCTCTGAAATGTTTTGCCGGAAGTTACTTCACACAAGACAGAAAGAAAAAGATTAAAGTGTAAGAAAAAAGACATTTACCTGGGAGAGCCATCCTCTGTGTCCTATCACAGCACATTTTAATTCCTGACTCAATATCACCTATTACTATTACTATTATTATTATTATTATTTGGTTCACTTCCCGTTTACTTTTAATTTGCTATTTGGTTGTGTTACCTGTCCTTAGGTTGTTTTAAATTCATTCTTTCATTTACTCAAAAAAGTTTATTGAAAACATATGTACAGATTCCATGCTAGCTATAGGAGTGAAAAATTAACAATAAATATATTAACACCTTTAATTTTCCAGTCCACTGGGAATTTCAGATAAGTAAGCAAGCTATAACAAAGTGCCATAAAGAAGATTCTAAGGAGAGTGTCATCTCAAGATTGGTGATCAATTAACTTTTCTTGAAAGAACTCACATCAAAGTCTTGGATGAATGAGTGATGGTGAGGGGATAACCTGTCAGGGAGCAGTGTCCCAGTAGGGAGAATAATGTGGGTTCTGTCAGTAGGAAGAAAGAGAAACACACCAGGTTCAAACTAACATACTAAACTAAACATTTAGTATGGCTACAGCACAGAAAGAGTTTGGGGAGGGGACTAGTGGATCGATGAGGCAGAAGCTTATGCAGAGCCTCACAAGCCATTTTTAAGAGTTTAGACATGATCAGATATGCATTTTAGGAAGGTAATGCTGACTGCAATGTGGAGAATGGATTGAAAAGGGATAAGATAGAGCAAGGACATCAATAGTGGAGTGTATTTAATAATCAAAGGATAGAGGGATGATTTTTAAATTGAATACAAGTTTCCAAAATGGGAGCAGCTCACATATAAGCTACTCTGGCAGCTGATTCATGCTCTCTTGGGCTTATTCCAGCTCCAGCTAATGGGGACATGTGGAAAAGAAGGGAAGTAGAGTCAACAGAATAGGGCAACAGGAATAACCACACATTAGTCTATGCTGAAGATGTAGCAAGTGATTGACCGATAGAATCAGTACACATAAATAATAACAGTGTCTCTAGATTATGTAGCTCATTAAAACCACCAGAAAACTTTTTAAAATGCTAATGTTAAGGCAGAGCTTCTGATTCAATCGATCTGGATTAGGGTCTCGAAAACATCCCCAAGTGGGATCAGTAGGCAGGACTGAGATCCAATGAGTCTACCCAGAAATTCAGGCCTATCATTTTATCTTGGTTAAGATAGACATGTTCCATAGTCTAAGGTAGTTGTTCTGAAGCTTCAGAAGGCATCATCATTGCATGGGGAACTGTTCAAACTCAGACTGATGGGCTCCACTCTCAGAGTTTCTGATTCAGTAGGTCTGAGTGGGACCTGGGAACTGACATTTATAACAAGTATTAAGGTAATGCCGCTGATGGTCCAGAGACCAGACATTGAAAACCATTAGTCTTAGGCAATCATTTTGGGAATGAGAAATTGTTAAAGTAATTTATTTTTTACTGGAGGAACTAATTTTTCTTATTTTCTTATCAATTTATATATGTGCAGTTTTTATAATTTCACACCTTGAGTATTACAAAAACACCAAAATAGAAACAAATATTTTTTAAAAACTATGGGATGCTCTATTTTATTATAGACGTGAGAAGTAAATACAGATCTTTGAAGAATTTGCTCAAATTACTTCCTGTGCTGATACTTCTGCTTTTGAAGAATTTTATTCTGATTCAAATAAGGGAGGAAACCCATGTTTTTAAAATGCAGCGTACACAATGGAACAGTATATAATAATCTGATGGTTCACTACTGTTCATAATTTAGAAAATGTTTGTCCACCATAATCATTAGAGTGGTACGTCTGACCTATGTTTCTGTCTAAAAGGAGTGTACAACTTAAGAGAAACCTGGGGTGGGCCATCTATCACCTAATTAAAAGGCAGAATCAAGTACATCTTACTCTGATCATGTCAATTCACTATCCTTTATGTAGCATTATTGTTCTTTCAATTCCCTAGGAACCTTGGTTATTTTACAAAAGACCCCTTTTGTCCAGCAAAATATTGCCAAGAAAAATTTGATTTTATAGTTAAGCCTGATGTGTTTCCAAAATGCACAGATAGAATTTCAAAGTTCTTGTTAAAAATAAAAGTCTACTTTTTGTTTACTGTGCATGATTAAATCAAATAACTTAGGTTATAAATTTAATGGCTTTTTAATATATAATATATTTTATTCTTTAAAAAAAACTGAGTCCCACAATGTCAAAGATTTTAATATTACTCTTTCTGCTTAGCACATTAATATTTCTTATGCCAAGTGGTGAATAGTCTTATGGATAGCAAGGAATTTTCATATTGAGCAATTTATAAAAATTCAAGTTTTAAATAAGTTTGGCATGTTTTCTACAAACTATACATTTTATTGCACTAGTATTATTTTTAGCAGTAATAAAATGAAAGCAACTCAAAGCCCAAAAACATAATAATCACAACAGACTTCCAGTTCTAAAAATATACCAACATTAAACATCACTGGAACTATAACTGTCGTGCAGGGTGTCAGGAGGGGTCTCTGGCCCTGCTCCCCACATAAGAACGCAAGATATGGTGAGGCCAAAAAGGAACACCCACGGAGCCATAGGTAGGGGAATCATACCACTATAGTCTCGCTGGCAGCTGGGTTGGAGACACAGGAAGCAGCAGCCACACTGTCTGCAACCTGCTGTCCACTTCTCTGCAATCCGCAACCCGCACTCCACCCTGCTAACTGCAATCCGCGCTTGCCAGACCAGCCACCATATTCTTGGTAGCCCCCATTTTCTGCTAGCGTAGCCACAGCAGTTATATTAGTGGCCAATGGCTCACTGGTTACAGCTGACGGCCAACTAGCCACAGCTGATGGACATCCAATCACAGTTGATGGCCATTTACTACCTGAGCCAGCACCTTTCTATGTGAGGCCGAGAGCCTGGAAAGTGCTTTCTGGGGCTCTGTCCCCACAATAACTATAAAAGTAACATCATATCACAATAAAATGAAACGATGGAATTTTTAAATTAAACTAGCTTACCTCCTCAATTAGGAAAAAGAAAATCTAGCTAAACAGATGGATTCTGAACTGAATCCTGAATGTGAATATACTTGGCTTTATTGGACCATGACCATTAGCCATGGGTTAGTCCTCTCTTGTCATCAACTCAATACTTTACCACACTGGAATATTCCAGAAATAAGGTGACAATTAAACTAGCTTTGGGGAAAATCTTAAAAACTGACAGATAAAGCCAACAAAGCACAAATACTTGACCAACTTACCAAACTTGACAATTAATCAGAATCATCTGGGAATACTCGTCAAATTACAGATTTTCCCGGAGTCTCATCTATGGACTGCTATGTGTTGGGCCCCAGGAGTCTGTAGTTTTCATAATCATCCTGTTAATTCTGATAACCAACCCGGTTGGAAAACTTGGCCCTGACCTGTTGTATTAAAATAGGCTTCAGCGGTTCTCAACTTTGGTACATAGAATATACTAGGAGACTTGTTAAAACACTTACCTCCCGAGCTTCTGAAGGCGTAAGTCCAGAACAAGTCCAAGGATTTCCGTTGTTGCAAACTCCCAGTTCCCATCACCACAGGCTGAATTATGCTGTGCAAACTGAGGCAGATGATTCACAGGAAAATGCCCAGAGGCTGCTGCTAGGTCTCTGCGGAAACTCATAGATCTGCCTCCTGCTACCCCACGGAAAAAACAAAATGGCTTCTGCTTTTATTTCCTGCAAGCCTCAAGCAGGTGCTTCTGATTAGTGGAATCTCAACTGGAAACTCCTGGTAGAGATTCTGGCAAAAGTATTTGCCAGGCTTCTAGCTGTTACAATGGGTGGGCACAGCCCGGGGTGGACATGAGTGGAGGGATCAGGTAGGTACTGTGATGGTGTGGGGGAAGCAAGAAGAGGGAAAATTGTTTAATTGCCAACACAAAAGGTAGCACAAATGTGCAGGTAAATTTTAGTAGTAGTAGTTTGCCCCAAAGTATGGAAGTCAGTAAATCCATGATTATATTCAAAACATAACTCAAAATTTTCTTGTGTTTCCTGTAAGAAGTGTAGTGCACGCTGTACCGTGCTCCCCAGATCCCCCTTTAGGACCAGCACACTTACTTCCTATCTTCCAAGAACATTTCTAGGAGTGATTCCTAATCAACAGCCCTCAACCCTTAGCTCTTTTCAGAAATGGCATCATTTGATGTGAGTCACCTGACCTAAGGTCATGCCCCCTTCAGGGTCAGCCAGCATCCAGTGACTAGACATCTGGTTCTCCTGCCAAAACTCTCAAGGATCATGTAAGCTTTAGGGCTCCATGCAGGTTGTTAAGCACGTCACCGTGACTTCATAACAACGCACCTTCTCCATCTGCCTGATCTTGTTTCCTTCTCTTCCCTCCCACAGGTATTGACTGTAAGAACACCACCACCAATTTTTCCTGCACTCAAATCTTCATCTCAGAGGATAGTATACTAGTAGGTTCTAGCTAATATGATTAACAAAAAGTAAATTTGATAAAAATTATCAAAAAGAGAAAAAATTACTATGTGAAAAAAGTCCTAAGGAAAATAAACAAATGCAAAAACTCATAAAAGTTCCAAAAGAGGATCAATAAAACATCAAAACAATAAATTCTATAGCCCTCTGACCTCAACAAACAAAAATTTGAAAATCTAATAGAAAAATTCTGAATAGCAACCCAAAGATAAAGCATTCTGGAAATGAACTTAAAAAGTAAAGCACCCGATACACATGAAATAAATTTTGAAATTTCAAAAAGGAGGGCAATTAGGATGAAGTTTTTATGCTACCAGTTATCAAAATGACATATAAAACTATAGTAATTTTACCAGTTTAATATTGGATGAAGAATACTTAAAAAAATTATGAAATATTAGGTTGGTGCAAAAGTAATTGCGGTTTTTGCAATTATTTTCAACCTTTTAAACCGCACTTTTGCACCAACCTAATAGAAGAATCTAAAAACAAGGGTCATTGATAGATGGAGATTTAGTTTGTGATAAAAGTAGCAATTTATGTAAGTGGAGAAAAGAACGAACTAGTCGAGAATAGTGTCGAAATGAGTGCCTGACCATTTGCCAAACATCAAGTCAGATTTATAAATCATACCGTACACTAAGGTTAAGGCTTAATTTCCACTTAAGCTTCTGATTCCTGTCCTTCCTTTCACTTCCATAACTTCATTCCATTTTCTTCATCTTTTTCTATATGTTCTGCCTCTCCCTCCCTGTTCCATCAACAATTAAGCAAACGTAAGTCTTTCCTAAGTTAAACAAACAGCCAATAACAACCAAAAAAAAAAACAAAACAAAAAAAACTCTCAACCTCTCAACCCCATCTGTTTCTTGGAACTACCACCGTGTTATTTTCCTCTTGATGAAAGAAATGCCCTCCAATTACACTTCTTCCAGTAGCCTTGCTCCTGACCCCATGTCTTGCATTGGATCTCTGGAAACAGATTCTGCAACCAGAGTATTCTTGACAAACGTGTGTTTGGAACATGCTCTCAGGAGATGCATTAGAATGGAACAGAAAGAGACTAGATTAAGCAGATTGGAGAAGGTGACCTGCAGAGTTGTCTCTCTTGAGGCCTCAGTAGACCCTGTGGGGAGCATTAGAATTCTTCCAGTTGGAACAAGGGGACTGAGCCTTTAAATCCCCGCATCAGACAGTCATTGGCCTGAGCTTCCTCGTGCATGGCAGTGCCCTGAAACTGAGGGCAATTGTCTATGGCAGATGGTAATTCCTGGCTGAAAAATGGAGTAATCAGCCCTACAGAGGGTATCCGGGTCAAGCACATCTATGCTTTGGGGAGCTCACAACCACTTGCTTCTTATGTAATTGCTCCTCATTGGGGTAAAGCTTTGCCAGTATTCAGGTTGGTCTGGTTTCCTGGGGGAAATCATGAGAGAAATGTTGGTGGAAGGAACTAACCTCTGTTGCTACACCTGATCTCAAAACAACTGTTGTTCACCATCTCCCTCCTCTACCACCCATTGTAGATGCCCCCTTCCCTTGGCTAACATCTCTGCTGGTTTAGGCTGTTTGCCTGATTACTGTGCCATTCCCAGGCTGTGGCTGCTATACTTTTCTATATTCCATTATAACTGGGCATGGCGGTGCCAATAGACATCCCAGTGGAACGCCTGAGACCAGAGTTTTTCCCTCATGAGCTGCAATCACCACATCCTATGCCGTGGAAGCTCAGCAGCAAGCAATCCATAACCACTTCTACAAAGAAATGATACATCTGGAATTGAGCATGAGCACAGCCAGGAAGCATGAGTAAACTGCATAAGCCTGTGGCCCTGATCCCCAGTCATCCACGACTGTTATATGGCACTTCTCCCTCAACCCTCTCTCACATTGGGTATCAGGTGCCCTGTCTTCTCCTGAAGATGGGATCAATCACCTTTTCTGGGATGGTGACTGCTTCCCTCCCCTGCTGGTCTCTTGACATGAGAATCCTGGATCTCTGGATGACAGTAGTAGTCTAAAGTTCAATAGCATTGTTACTGGGAACCAGAATCTCTAAACCTATAGAATCTAAAACTACATGGATGGAGGGGACAAATTCCCTCCAAGTGGATCATTGGAAGTGATGGTTGTCAGAATCACTCCTAGTTTAACTCTGGTTCCCAAACCCCTGAATTCTATCTATGTGGAACACAGCTCCATATAATAGCAATTGATTTAGGTAGTATGTCACACCATGGATGGTGGCGCCATTCTGACAGGGTATCCTCTCCAAGCTGGCACTTTTAATAGGCCAATTCATCTCTATCAGGCTATTTGGTTCTGAGTAGTGTAGTAATCTGATGGTACCAGTGGATCCCTTGATCTTCTGCAGGGATAAGAGTAGTGTGAGGCACGAGAGGCACCTAGGGGGCAACATTTAAGGAGTCACTCAGTCGCTAGGCTGGGACACTTATCTCAGGTTCCATCTCTTTCCATACAAAATTGCTGACTAGGTCTAACAAAGGAACCTCTGCCCATTGGGAGGATGTCTCCTCTCCAATGTCTTTCAGAGCCAGCCTTGAGTTTCTTGTAGTGCAGAAACATCCATTTTTATCTTCTACGTACCATACCAGCTGATTCATCCATTAATCCTGCTTCTTCTTTGTTTCTCCTCGGTAAATGCTTACTGAGGGCTTCCCCGGAGGCAGTAGGAGTGAGCCCTATAACAGTGGCAGATGACTGGAGATCAAGGCCACATGCTTATGCAGTTTACTCATGTTTCCTGGCTCTGCTCATACTCAATTCCAGATGTACCACTTCCATCTTATAATGAATTGCTGCTGAGCCTTCCACTGCTTATGACGTGGTGATTGCAGCTTGTGAGGGAAACTTTGGCCATGTAGTCACTTGATGCTGCAGGATCAGATGTTGTCTCCTGTTGGGCTTGTTGTAAAACCCATTTTGTATCACATGCTATTGCTCTCTATCAATAAACTCTCTCTATCCAACTTTGTGTTAGATGCCCTTTGATCTAGTCTCCTCAGGATCCAGTCTTATACATATGTTCCCGCCTCTGGCCAGTACATATTATTCCCATCTTGCAGCTCTGTTAGTGTATAGTTCCTCTCCTCCATTACCAGGCCAGCACATACCCACTGAACTGTGCTTGGATTTGACCTTTACTATGGTAGGCTGCAGGGGAGGTAGGAGTAGAGGCCGAAGAGCGCAAACCTTATACTGTGAAGCACCTGCCTCATTTGAGGCCTCTGCATGGATCTTTAAGCAAAGGGAAGAATCATTATTATTTAATAAAAGGAAATGGGCTGGTCTTCAGGCTCAGTGGTTTCATGAGACTCTGAGAGTTCAAGGTACTCCACAGCATCTACTCTTTTCCTATTAATATTGCACTATGATATAGAACTTTCAGAGCTGAGAATTCCAGCTCTTTTATGTTCCCGTACTCCTACAAATAAATTGTGAGCCTGGTCCTCTCCTCTCTCTGCCCTCTGATTGCAGGTTAGGAGGTTCACAAAAGATGCTAAGAAGGCTCTCTGATTCTCCCATTTTGCCTCTACTTGTTGATCTATCATCTTGAGACAATCTTTATCTCTTTTCAGATTATCAGCAATAACCACCCAGTCTGAGAAGGTATTTTAACCCATTTCTCACAAATGCCAGAGAATTCCCTCAGTCAACACATCCTTCTCCACTAGTGTCTTCACCATCAGTTAAACTTTTAGCAATTGTACCATCATAGCATGCCAGGGGCTATCTATACCTCAACTACTAATGGTGAAGTGGTTTTCATTGCCAGCTGACAGTGAGGGATCTAGCTCCAAAACCCAATGTAGCATCAACTCTGATATGAGAAGTTATAAGCAAAATATTTATTGATCTCAGCCAAAATTAAGAGAGCTATGGAACGAAGACAAAGATAATTTGTTGATCTCAGCCAAAACTAGGAGAGTTATGGAATTGAGATGGCCCTTCAGAAGTACTTCAAATTAAGACAAGAAGTTTTTGTAGTCCCACATCAGGAAGTAGTTGGCTATAGGCCATCGGCCATCCTTGTGGGTAGATCTAATTCTGAGTAGGGCAGTCCCTATGGCTGAGTGCAATTCCCACTGAGGAGCACAACTGAGAAATATTAGCCACAGATACTTGGAGCAGCTGTGGGCCCTGGAGTGTGGATCTGGGAGAACTTCACTCCTCTTTGCTGATGCACTAAAACTATGTCTGCCTTGTTGTCTAAACCAATGAACACATTTTAGATTTTAACTTAACTTTATCCCAGCATTAGATTCTGTGGCCATCACTATCTTCTTGAAACACTCTTTCTCTGGCTTCCTTGAAATTATTTCCTTAATACTAGAATCTGTTTTTTTCCCTATCGGGCCACTGTTCAGTCTCTACTACAGGTTCTCTTTCTCTGCGTATTTCTTAGAAGTTGGTTTTCCTCAGGGTTCTGTCCAAGGCCATTCTAATTCCCAGCTGGTATCACTGATGATCTGAAAATCAAGATGTTGGGGCTGGGGATGCTCCCACCCTAAACAGAATAACTTTGTTTTCTTAATTAGGCCTTCTCTTAGCACATCATTTTTTTTTTTTTTTTAAAGACAAGAAAGAAAAAGAGTTAAGGCAAACATTGGCCATGCTCAATAAACAATGTTCTGATGTGCTGATTCATTCTAATCAGGTGCGAAAATAATTGTGGTTTTTGCAATTATTTTAAACCTTTTAAACAGCAATTAGTTTTGCACCAATCTAATATGTACTCTGTTTTCCTGAAAATAAGACCTAGCTGGACAATCAGCTCTAATGCATCTTTTGGAGCAAAAATTAATATAATATAAATAATATAATTATAAAAATTAATATAATTAATATAAAAATTAATATAATATAATAGTAAAATAAGACCGGGTCTTATATAATATAGTTTAATATAAGACTGGATCTTATATTAATTTTTGCTCCAAAAGATGCATTAGAGCTGATTGTCTGACTAGGTCTTATTTTTGGGGAAACACGATAATAACTTTTAGGCAAAAGATAGAAGTATCATCAGGAATACAATCTACTAACCTGCTAATCATAATTGAACACCAGTCAGTAGGTAGTAACTAATGCCACCTTGAACAGATATTGACTGAACTGTATTTAGTAGATACTATACAATTCTTTTCCTTTTCAACTTTGCTTGATGGTGATACATCATCTTTGTGCATTCTTGTTATTACTATGTTTGCCACATATATTATTATGATAAAAATTACATAATGACATGTATGTATGTATTTTTTCTCTGAATTAAATTTGCCTTCCAAGTATTTACACTTTTGCAAGTGTAACACACTATACATTATTAATTTCTTCAAATTAATTTCAACTTAATGAACATTTATAGACACACTTACCATTAATATAAAGTGCCAGGCACTTTGGTAGGGCCTGGGAATAAGAGAATGCAGAATCATGGTCTCTGCCCTCAAAGAGTCATCATATAATAGAGGAAAAGCCCATGTAAATGAACAATTATGTGCAGGACCATAGGTGAAGCAAAGTCTATAGATGAAATAGATGAGATAGATATAAGTCAGAGAGAATGTGATTAACTGTGTCTGAGTGGTTTATAGGTCTCTTAAAGTTGTGATCTGAGCCGCATTTTACAGCACATTCAACAACGCCCTTTAAGATGTGTATTTATATGACTTGGTGGGGGGTTGGGGTGTCCTCAGGCAAGAAAAACGTGGCCTTCGGTTGAGCATTTCTCCTAATGCAGCATATATATACAAGCTATGGACTATCATTTATACCCTGGTCTCTTAAGTTTAAAATGCTTTTTCGAACAATCCATAACTGCAAATTCAAATTTTAGAATCAATTATGTAACAGCGTTTAGTGCTCTACCAACATTGAGGATCTCTCGTGTACAAGGTGCCCACTGTATGTGCTGGAGGAAGGTACGTAGAAGAACAGTGAATCCTTTTTTAAAGCACTGGGAATCTAGTACAAAGGCAATATGTACAGAGATAGGAAGAATATGAAATGATAGTTAATAGAACAGTGACACTAACACAACAAACAATAATAAATAATCATAATAAAACATAACAGTGTATTACATAGCAACATATAATAAAATATGAATGGTAATGGTATATTTTATATTTTTGTAGTGCTTAATCACTTATACAACATGTTTCCTCACATTGCTTTCATTTAATGTTCACAAACACTCTCTGAGATTGGTACTGATATTTCTACGAGTACATTATTGAGGAATAAAAATAGGCATAGAGAGATAATAAATATATAAAAACATATGAAAGAAAAAATTCAGGGCCAGGTCTGAAAAGAAAAATAGGCTATAGAAGATGGATTGGGTTGAAAGGCATTGAAAAGAGGCCTGGAAAGGCATGCGGAGTTAGTGGAAAGGAAAAGATTGGAGACAGGAATCTGCAGAGCATATCAGTGAGCTGACCAGCTTGGCGAGAACATGCATATGGAGGAGAAATAGTTATATACTTATACAAGCATGTGAAAGCTACAATATCAACAAGAGAAAAAAAAAAGTTCAACAACAAAGAAATGATTATATTATTGTATATTTATATGATGAGATTCTAGGAAGTATTAAAAATATGATTTAAGTGAATATCTAAAGTTGTAATATTGATTAAATAATTGGCTTCTATATAACCAATTTTTAAATAATTAATAAATATAGATGATACATAATCTAGAAAAACCTAAAAGGGTTTATAGTGAAAAGTAATCATCTCTCCTCAGCCTCCATTTCACCCCCAACCCAGAGACAAACATGATGGTAGATTACTTATATCTCTCTCTAGATTATCTATGCATATGAGTATACAAACATATAAACACATCCATACCATACACACATATCTACAGATTTTTAAATACTTAGTTCTTAATCTTGTTTAAAAATGAATATATATCATGAAAGTGGTTTCATAATTTATATAGAGGTATTGTTGTATAGATGCACTATAATTTGTTGATGGATATTTAGGTTGTTTCCAATATTTTGTTATTAAAAACAATGGATCAGAGTAGATACAATTTAAACTCTGGTAGGTATCATTAAATTGTCTTCTATAAGCTTATGCCAATTTATACTCTCACCGAGTATATGAGAATACCAGCTTCTCCAAACCACTCACAGCATAGTGCACTGTCAAATATTTTTCGTCTCTCACAAAATAAATTAAAATTTGTGTATCATTGTATTTCAATTTTTGAGTGAGGGTGCACACCTTTTCATATTTAAAAGACATTTATATTTCTTTTTTGGTGAATGATTGGTTAATATCCTTTGCTTATTTTAATTGATTTTTCATCTTTTTAATTTTAGAAACTCTTTTAAGGTTTATTATTCTTATAATTGTCTGTGTTACAATTTTTGTTTTACAATTTTGTCTTTTATCCTGACTGTAGTTATGTTTGTGCCCTGCAGTTATGTTTTATTTTTGTGTAGTTGAGTTAATCAATCTTTCTTCTAGTCTTACATCAATTGTTTCATATCTTCTTCTAGTACTGCTATCATTTCATATTCTGCATTTACATCTTTGATCTCGTTAGGATTTTAAAAATAATAAAGGCAGGGATCCCCTTTACTTTTCTTAACATTATTTATTGAAGAATCTATCCTTTCTTCAACTAAATCACATGTGCCTTCATCATACAGTAATTTAACATAATTCTAAGTCTATTTCTGAAATCTCTCTTTTATTCATTAGTCTGTGTGAATACTCCTTGCTTGTCATTACCTAACTTATTTTAAAAATGTATAACTGGTTACTAAATCTCACTCTTACTATCACTCTCAATCACTATAACTATATATGTATATGATCACATTGGTGACCATTGTGACCATACTAATAAACACTTAGTATACTTATTTGTCAAAAAATTTGTGGGATACTCACAGTGACTTAATATGCAAGGATTAATGAAACAGTGTTCTGTCTCCACTGCTGCAACTAGCCAAAAGGTGTAAGAGGCATTTGTTTTCTCCTTCCTCTATCACCAGTTTTATACTTTTCTCATTGTTGGCTAGAACTTCAGTCTAGGTGGCTTGCTTCATAAGAGTTTGGAGCTCTCAGTGCTTTTATGCTGTCAGTTTGGGTTTATTGCAATTGTCCATTAGACTCATTAGTGGGTGTGAAAACAGCAGGAGATGCTCCAGTGAACTCCTGAGTTCTAGACACACTCCCGTCCTCCCTCAGTATGTTGCTGCAATCCTTCCTTATGGTATTCAGGATCCCATCCAATTATATAGGATAACTCCTTTGTTTGCTTTTTGTTCCATCCAAAAAAGAAAGAAAGAAAGAAAGGAAGGAAGGAAGGAAGGAAGGAAGGAAGGAAGGAAGGAAGGAAGGAAGGAAGGAAGGAAGGAAAAAAAAGAAAAAAAATGGGAAGAGAAAGGAAAAAAGCAACAAACAAACAAACAAACAAACAAAAAACTCAGAGAAAGAGATCAGATTTATGGTTACCAGAGGTGGGGCATGAGGGGAGGGGGAATTGGTGGAAGGTCAAAGTAACAAACTTCCAATCATAAGAGAAATAAGGGATGTAATGTACAACACAATAACTACAGCTATTTTATGGTATATTTTATGGTATATATGAAAGTTGTTAAGAAAGTAAATCCCAGGAGTGTTCATCACAAGGAAAAAAAATGTTTTTATTTTCCTTTTGTATCTATATAACAGATTAACTGAATTTATTGTGGTAATCATTTCACAATATACATAAGCCAAAACATTATGCTGTACAACTTAAACTTATACAGTTCTGTATGTCAATCATGTGAAACTCAATAAAACTGAAAAAAATGTCAATTAATAGAAATATAAATTTTAAACATACTTTTAAATGTAATTACTTAGGAAACAAAGTTAATTTATATAAAGTTAATTAACATAATATGAAGAGCATGCAATGAATCATAAAGAGCTAACTCTTCCAAGGCAATTTTGATTTTCAATCCAGCTATACAAATCTCCCCAGAGGCAAGGGAATTCTATACTATGTCCTGGTTATCTGCTTTGAACTATGAGGGCCAGGTAGGAAGAGAGCAAATATTGAGAGAGCAAGATAAATTATCTCAGTAATTTATCTTGCCATGTTTGAACACACACACATACACAGAAACACGCAGATACACTCCTTTAACAGTTCACACCCAGTACTTCCTAGTTATATAGTACAAACTGAGTCATGCAATTTGCCACTCATTGACCTTTCACATTCCTGGGACCCAATTAGTCAGCAGTGATGATGCTTTAACACTGGTCCATTTGCACCTGTGCTGTGTCTTTCAGTCCTTCCATCAGCATGAGCCATTGCACTTTGTGTGTGTACTCTGTGCCCCTCCATCCTTCCCCCCTCCCCCCCCACCGGCCTCTGCATTACTCTCATCCTCAGTCCCTTCCAGGCCACTATACATTCTGTTAGTCGAATGTGCATTCCACATCACACATTCCCCATCTGTGTCTTATGGAGGATATTTTCTGTTGCTCTTTCATTGTCCTGGATTACTCTCATTTCCTTAATCTATAGACTTCATTATGGTTAATGATTGGGATTACAACATATGTCTGTAATTTTAGCATGATATTTGCAACATTCATTTGGTTGTGGCTATCACACAAAATTTAAACATATAGGACTAGGTTAATAAGTTTTTATGATTAAAATGAAATTTTTTCTTTTGTACATTTGCACTCTAGCTGTAGTGGGGTGACTGTGTGTGTGTGTGTGTGTGTGTGTGTGTGTGTGTGTGTGTGGTGTACAGTAGAAGCAAAGATTTAATGAAGGACTTGAGACCAATTCTCAATTGGGTAGAGAAGTTAAATCCCCAAATCCTTAAAATGCCTAAATTAAATATCAGTGTTAGTTTACATTATTGTGAAATGGGGCATTCAAATTCCTGTTTAATTCAAGGCACAAAGGTAAACCTGCATTTTAGAAGCCTTTCTTCCCCTTGAACTAGTTGTAAGCCACCATTTGGTCAATTGGACACATTCTCTAAATTAAAACCACTGATCTAAAATATTCAGATAGAAAATCAACCTTTTTAAATTGTCTAGTACTGTATTGTTACTGCGAGGTATTCTAAATTGTCTGAGGTCTTTGCTTCTGCATATACATATAAAAATAAAATTAAATATAGAAGAATAAAATTCCAAATTTTGTACGGTGGTATATTTTTCAGACAAATGCTATAGATAATAAAAACTCTCAATTGAAACTTTAATGAAATCATGTAAGCGATTATTCAGTAGTCCTTTTGTTTTGTTATCAGCAGGCTATTTTCATAGGCTCTATAATTAAAATTTAAGGCTAAAATTGGGAGATGTTTATAAAAAGACAGATGGCAAAAAAAAAAAAAAAAAAAAGAGTGGGAAAGCAAGGGTAAATACAAAGAAAGCAAGAGAAAGAAACAAAAGTGTGTAAACAAGAGTCCAGAGATATATATTTTTTAAGAAATTTAAATGGGCGGCCAGTTAGCTCAGTTGGTTAGAGGGTGGTGCTCTTAACAACAAGGTTGCCGGTTCAATCCCCACTTGGGCTACTGTGAGCTGTGCCCTCCACAACTAGATTGAAACAACTACTTGACTTGGTGCTGATGGGTCCTGGAAAAACACGTTTAAAATAAATAAAAGTTAAAAAAAAAAAAAGAAATTTAAAGAGAATTTGTTCAGATAATGATTTGCAACTGTGAACTGAGAGTATATTCCAAAATGGAGGCGATAGGGCAGGGTTTATAAAAGCAAAAGTTGCTTCTAGGAGCTATTGATCAAAGTGATGAGTTGCTAGGGGAAACAAGACCATAAACTTACATTACTTGTCTTCTAATTGGTGGGAGGAACTGTACTTTCAATGGTTGGCTGACTGAGTGCTCAAGCAAATGGGGTTATGAGGTAAGAACAAAGGGTAATGTATGATTAAGCATTTATCAAGTCCTAGGTTTTAGTTCAGGCTTGAAGAACAAAAAGACAGTCATTGATCACACAATCACAGTACAGGGAGTATTATTTAACAACGATGCTAGGAGTACAATTTATCAAACCATACAATCAGCACAGGGGGGCGCCTAACTCTGCAGGCAGTTCCAGAAAACAAAGGACAGTATGCTCTGCCAGCACCTTCCGAGATCAAGCTGTAACAATCCAAATATTGGGCCACAAATTATGAAATTACAGTTCTTATAAGTCCTCAAGTGGAAGGCAGAGAAGTGAATATAAAAGCAAGAGAGGGAGAATGTCACCAATAAGTGGTACGCTGCTCAGTTGCACCCCAGCCACAGATCCCAGAATGCCCTCTGGAATGGGAGAGAACATGGAGGTTTGGATGGAAATCAAGTTCATGTGAGTGCATTACTTAACTCACCATAGTTCCGTTTCTTTTTCTTTGTTGTAAAGAAACAGTCTGACCCCAATGATCACCAAGATTCCTTTTTGCTTTAAAATACAAAAATTCTATGAAAGGTCACACTTTAAGCCAGGTGGCAGCTGGGCAATGCAAGTGTGTGTTTACATTCCAAACATACTCCAGAAGCGCCCTGTAGGGTTTGAAAAGGCCCCTGAATTTGTCCATCAAAAATCTTAAATATGAGCTGCTCTTTGGACTTTGTAAATGTGTTCTTCTTTTGTAAGAGACCTCTGTCTGAAAAAGCCATCTGGGAAATATTCACCTCAAGTTTCCTTGTAGGGTGGAAACACTGTTGAACCCTAACTGCTTAGAATGAGTACAAATCTACCCAGTGGTCACTAACTGCCATCAGAACCCTAAATCACTTTCAGCTTGGAGGAGACATGTCTTGGGATGGGTCCCAATCAATTTGTCTGTTTCAGTTGAACTCCAGAGTGAACTAGGGCTTAAGCCAATTCTTAATAAATACAACAGATTTTAGCATCTGGAAGGAAGCTGATCCAAAACAAATTATATGATCTATATAGTATGTAGCTCTGGTGTGGTCATCCGATTCCTGAGCAGTGACCATACTTTGGATGAGTAGGGTGAACTTTTAACCCAACAAATTATAATTTAGTAAACAACAGCTGCACAGTCCTTTCACCAGTGGAACTATAAAAACTCAAATAAAATGAATTATGTTTACAGTGGTCTTAGCACTTCGAAAATGGTGATTTCTTTTAGTCTGCAGAAAATAGGTAAGCCTTCCGCAGTCACAGGATTCAGCTCTTCTTTAGGAGATCAACCATGCCTTAGAAAGGCAGGTAGAATTAGTGTCTTTCCTTCTCTGCTCAACTGGCCACTTGCTTTTATCTTTAGCTCCATTTCAAATTTTTTCTAAGGAAAGGAAGTATCTGTCTTGGATTTTGTTAGCAATGTAGCTTATGCTATGTTTTATGATTAATTAAAATGGGACTGAAAACTGCATAATGGTGTGACAAATTAGTACACTCCCATGTGCACCCCCAAGGGCCTGAGTCAGCAGGGTGTGCCCTAATCTTGCAGCCCTAGGCACTTTTAGGTGGATATTGATTGAATCCACAGATTCAGTTACAGCAAATGACACTATGTGGTCTGTCATTTAATTACTTAATGCAGTCTCCATGGGTCATGACAACACGCACATTAAAACAGGTGCTGTAAATTTAGCTGGAATGAGACTAGTTAAGGCAATTTTTATAAAAGCTGCTCAACCCAACTGGGAGGTATCTCAAATTCAGTTAGGCAAAGCGTTTCAGTGAAAATGATGCATTATCCTAAAAGCCATTTGGTGATGTTATCTGTTGTGTATGACTGAATGAAAAAAATAAATAAATTGATAAATAAACCATAAATGTCTATATGTTGGAGTCTGGATAGGTAGGGTAATATTTTGCCTTGCAGCAAGCTCCTTTTCAAACTAGAATAAATAGGAAAGAATGAGGATGTCCAATTACTAAGCAGAATTCAGTGGGTTGTTATTAAGGACTCTCATTTGTCCTAAACATCTCTAAGGCACATTTAAATTCTAGATATGGACACTGAGTAATCGACAAGGCAGTAAATCAATTTAACCTCATCATCTGTTACTTGCCTTTTAGTTTTAATACTTTATTATTTAATTAAATATTTTCACTTGTCATTTTTTTTTCATTTTTGGTTATAGTTGATGGGCTGTTTGGTCCAAAAACAGTGCAAGGAAGAAGCCAACGATGAAGATTTGGGAGCAACTCCTGAGCACAATGGGGAAGAAAGGTCTTCAGTTCTATGAGATGTTTTTCCAAGATTGTTAAGCATTCCATGATTAATTGAAAGTTAAGTACATTTCCTTATTGATTCATCATTTCATGCTAGTTGGACATGACTCATTTCCATTAGTCCTTACCCTATCAATGTCTTGTGTTTTTTGAATGACAGAGACTCAGAATCCAGAATCAAAATGCTGTGCTATAACTCATTTAATATCTTACCCATTGCTTTTATAGTCTTATTAGTCTAGCTATTAGAAAGTATAATACACTCTATTCTCTTATAGTTCATATTGATTCTGTGACATGTGAGGGAGATGAAAAGAGGGGTGTGCTACCAAAGAGTAAGGTAATTCCTCTTACTAACCCAGTTCATTAGTAAGGATGAACAAAAATATCACAGGAACCAGTGTTTGATCAGGAATTTATCCACAATAAAGATGTAGCCAGCATGACTTGTCAGATTTTGTCTATTGAGTCAAAGACAAATTTTGAAATATCTAGCCTATTGCTAAACTGAAACAGCTATGCTTTCTTTTCCACTTATTCATCAGTCTCATGAACTCAGAGATCATGAGGCTATAGCATTTCTTTAAAAATAAAGGAACTTGAACAATTCTCTTGTGGCATATTCAAAGCACAGCTACTGTGCCAGTTGAACTATATTGTTGAGTGACTTCATCTTCAATAGCAGTGATGGACAAGTTCCTCTTCACTGACCCCGCTGCCATCTGTCATCCTGGATTCCACCTACAGTGCATTATATGAGCTACACTGCATAGGTTTCACCCTGGTCAAGGTCACTGCCCAGCCAATCAGAACTGACGAGGTCACTGCAAATATCCAAATTACTTCCAAATGGAAGTGCTGACAGACACCGTTAATGAGGACTGTTTTGTCAGATGTGTTGATGACCTTTGACAACATCGCTCTTCCAGACTGCCTAGATTCGTCTAGTTTTTCTCCCTCTGACATTTAGGTGGTATCTGATACTTAAATGCACATTTGAAGGTAATCTGAATACGGTGTCCAAAGACGAAATTGCAGAAGTGATAAAATTGATAGCATCATTATCCATCCATTAGTTAAGAAAATATTTTAGTGCTTATCTCAAGAAAGATCTAAGCCTGCATCTCTGGGTAACTGTTATTAGAAAAGTGCTTGTCAGATACACGAAATCTATACATTTGTAAGTATAGCACAATGATGATAACAGAACAAATAATCCTATTTGTAAACAATATCATGTACCTACCTGCTTTTCCACTGTGTTTTGTGATGGCCAATGAGGTACAGAACATGGATGAGAATAGATCATTCAAAGCTAGACTTGATCATTCTAAAATAATGGCATCTGCATATGCTGGTGCTTAGATGTTGTGACCAAACTACCAGGTGTATTATCAAATAAACTGTTTAGATCATAGCTTTGCCCTTAACATTATATAACAATACATAATAATTCCAGTTATCCTCTGTAATAAATCAGCCAAATCTCAGCATTCTCAAGAAGCCATTTAAAATCATGAGGCATTAGAGATGGTGTGTGTGTGTGCAGGTAAGAAACCTACATATAGCATATAGGTTGACCATTGACATGTCTACAGTTCAATAAAACATCCAGCTTAGAAAAGTTTAATATATATATTTTTTAATTTTAAAATTATTTTACCCAGTAGCTTTCTATTTATATTCCATATTTTCAGGTATGAATGTCAGTAGGTTATAATCAAATATCGCTTTGTTCAATACTTCTTCACAGTCACTTTATTCTTTGTTTTAATTGTCTATACATTTAAATTATGTAAAGAGAAATCCTATACAACTCTTTCCTTAGCTCCCAATGCAAGTTCCATGATATCTCTCTTTCTGCTTCATCACCTAGATTTAATCTCTGTTCCTAAGCAGACCCTTATCACCTGAGAGAGGATTCTATGGTTTTCACCTTTCTTTCAAGTTAAATCTAAAAGGCTTCTTCACAACTATTTCACAACTTTAGTCTCAGAAACACAGAAATTTCTTTAGAATACCCACAATTTAGGAAAGACTGTCTTAAAAATTACAGATCATCACCATAGAGATCTACTCTATCAGTTCTCTTATTTTTTATTTAAAATGTTATAAATGTACTCTGCCTTTTTCCCTCAAAAACACTTTTAATAGAGTCAATTTGTATGCTCTGTTTTGCAATTTAACACCTATTTTAAACAATAATTTACCATCGATATGAAGGACCAAAGATCACTAGAACACTAATTTATGATCTAATGTCTGGGGAGCAAATCCAAAATTAACTATGAGACAAACACAAATGCAACAGAGAACTATATAGACACACACAGTTCTATAAAAGGTGATAGACTCAACATTCTTTCTCCTTTGTCCTTGAGTTATGTTATCCTCCTTTGTAGCTTCAATTGTCTGTGTGTGGTGAGTCCCTCAGTGGTTTCTACTGACAGCTCTGAAGGCAATTGTGTGAATCTCTTCTTAGTTTTGTAATTGGTGACCTCACATCAGTAGCCATGATGGTAGTATTCATACCATGGAAATGGGCAGATGTTACACTTCAGGACTTTTTTTATTCTTCTCAATAACCACTTTTTAAACTTTGACTAGTGCATCACTGACCTTAATCCTATCCTAATTCAGGTTAAGCCTTAAGTGAAAATAATTTGACCTCTTTTTTCCCAGTGTTTTCAGAATAAGAATACAAAAAATCATATAATTTAATGAGTTATTACTATGAAAAATAAACAAAATTAAGTTTCTTAGAGAAAAGTTGTTCATATATTACTAAAAAGAGACAGGTAATTGTATGCAAGGATAAATTTTATGTTTTTCAAGTCAGCTTCAACTGTCCCAATTAAAGACTGTTTCTAGTTGTTTGCAAAGAAAAGGAACACTGGTTTTACTGTCAACAATGGGGAGAAAATGAGAAAAAAAATTTCATTCTCTCTTCTTCCAAACTACCTTCATCCTCTCAACCATCAATTATAAAAATAAAATAGGTCTCGCAACTCCAAGTATGGTCTGCAGACTGTCAGCTGGGGCATCTCCCAGGTGCTTGTCAGAAATGCAGAGCCTCCAGATGAGTCCTAGACCTACGCAGTGAAAATCTGCCTTTTAACAAGGTTCAGAAAGGATTAATACACACATTAAAGTTTGAGTAGTACTGGAATTGAGGAGATAGAGGCATGGAAGGGGTAAGGGAAGGAAGGGGCATGGGAGGATGGTCAGATGCTGTTGGGTTAGGACAGAGGTACATCCATTCATTTGTCAGGCCATATGTTGGCCTCTCTAAAAAGGAATGGCACAACAGAGGACAGACTTGAGCTTTTTTAATGACTTTCTTTTTTTTTTTCTGATGACGTTTCTACCTCCCTACACCTGTGGTTGATTGTTTCACTCCTAGCACCTGTTAAAAAAAGACAGTGATGCTGACAATGTAATTCTTGATGACTGCTGAGAAAAATGGAGAAAGTTGTCATTGTGATCCTGAGGCTGAAACTCTTCATTTTTTTCACCAAGTAAAAAATGCGGATTAAGGAAAAGCACATTCTCCTTTCATTTTGGCAACATTTTACAATGAGGCCATGTGGAGCTGAGCAAAGCCAAATGAGAATGACCAAAAAAATCTGGTCTAGTTAGACACTACAATTGAACAGCAGCCATGCAAGAAATTGGAATCCCAGAAACTCAAGCTCTTACTTATTTAATGCTGACAGCCAAGAAGAATAATTTGCTTGGTGTTGTGTGTACTATATTTCTAGGTCACTTATGTATATAAAAAAGCACTGCCTTGAAAAATAGAACACCTGGCTTATTTGCAAAATGTGTGACCTCTTTATGGATCTCAGTTTTATCATCTGCAAAATGGTTGTGTGTAACCATTGGGACCACCCTGGTCTTCCCACCTGTCCTCATACTTTTCACCCAGAGTAATCTGATCTGTAAAAACCATTAAAAAAAAAAAAATTGCTCTCTGACTCCAGCTGTTTCAATGTGTCCTGACAATGTGTTTCCTTTGTCTTAGATGTTTTTTTAATTCTTAAGCCCTACATTTGTTAAATTTGTCAGAAAGATTTTCTGAACTAAATTGTGCACATTATGAACAATTCAAGACATGAGCAGTATTTTAACCTAATCTAGTAACAATCTGAGACATTACAGTTGGTACAATTGGTAGTTATTCGAAATTCTGATATGATAAAACCATATTATCTGCAGAGACAAACATCTATAAACAGGAAGACAAAGCTAGAAGTCTTCATTTATAGATATTACTTTAATATTTTCTACCAAAAATGATCACCAATATTAAAGATCACTTGAGTTTTATAGAGCATCTATGGGTGTTTCATTGTAATTTAATGGAATATCATAGTTTAGAATAATCTACTTACTCTCTCACTGTTAAGTTTCTTAATATTATTATGCCTCGATTTCATCATGTGTAAAAAAATGTAAATAATAATAGTATGTGATTGCTAGGTATGAAATGAGAATTAAACTAGATAATGCTCATGAGCAACAATGCCTGGCAATTACTAAACATCCCATTAATGTTAGCTATATTGTCATTATTATTTCTTCTTTTATAAAAACCTAAAGCACAAGGCTGGAACTAGTTCAGTCTATTCAATAACTATTCACTTAACACAAATCTAGATATCAAGGGCCTTCTATGTTTTGACACACATATGTAATAAGAAGCTAGTCTCAATGTGCTCACTGAGTTATTAAGAAAAGATAAGTGATCATTATTCTCCCACCACTTTAACCTTATTGACTCCTAATGGTATCTTCTCACTTCACATTCCTTTGAGAATCAGCCAGGGAATCCATCAATCAATCACAGTAAATGTTTGCCTTTGATCTCTCCCTTCTTAAATACATCCTTCACAAAAATAAATAGCAAACCACATTTATTTCATGATTTACTCCTTTCTCTTGCACATACCTCTAACTTTATCCTTGTTCTTCTGTAACTTCAACTCTCAGAATCAGTCAGTAGATACTTGTGTGTGTATTCATGTTTCCAGCTTCTAAACCTACAGAAGTGTCCTTCTTATTCCACATTAACTTACTTGAATTTCAAACTTCAAAGGCCATTCCATGATCCTCCTGCAACATGAAGCCTTGCCTGATTACTACAGTATGGCCTCCATTCTCTCAACTCTTACACCTTGGGAGCGATAGGACAAAAAGCGGATGTGGTTTTTTCAATCCTAGTCTAGCAATTTGCCAGCTGTGGAAACTCTGAGCTTGCTTTTCCATCTATAAAATGTGTATCAGAAGGTGTACAAAATAAGTATTGTTGTGGGAATTAGATAAACTAGTGAATAAATGGGACTTGCCTATCAAACAGAACTCTAATAGAACAAATAGATATTTTAGTCAGGTTCTCTTGTTGCCCTTGTAATACGGGGTAAAGTACTTGACTATTTTAAATGTTTTTTATTAACCAATACTTTATATTTGTCTTGGCTTACCCTTAGGGAATTTTAAAAAAGATTTTTATTAAAATATAGCTAACATACCATGTTTTATTAATTTCAGGTATACCATAGTTATTCAACATTTATATACCTAAAAAAATCACCATGATATAAATGCAGGAAACACTGTACCACACTATCACAATATTATTGACCATATTCCCTATGCCTTATATTACATCCCCATGACTTATTTGTTTTATACCTGGAAATTTGAACCTTTTATTCCCCTTAACCATTTCACCCCTTTTCAATTTTTCAATTACAGCTGACATTCAATATTATTTTGTATTAATTTCAGGTATACAGCATATTTGTTAGACATTTATATGATTTAAGAAGAAGTTATCCTCATGAATAATCTAGTGCCCACCTGGTTATTACTATATTATTGACTATATTCCTTATGCTTTACTTGACATTCCCATGACTATTTTATCACTACCAACTTGTACTTCTTAATCCTTCCACCTTTTCATCCTGTTCCTCTACCCACCTCCCAGTTATCGCCATGAGAAATCTAGTACCCATCTGACACCATACATGGTTATTACAATATTATTGACTATATTTATTATGCTACACCCTACATCCCCATGATTGCTCTGCAACAACCAATTTGTACTTCTGAATTCCTTCTTCTTTTTCACCCATCCCCCAACCCTTCTTTCATCTGGCAACCATGAAAAGGTTCTCTGTAGCTACGAGTTTGTTTCTGCTTTCTTTCTTTGTTTATTTTGTTCTTTAGATTCCACATGTAAGCAAAATCATATTGCATCTGTCTTTCTCTGTCTGACAGAACATACTGCACTCAGCACAATACCCTCCACGTCCATCCATGCCGTCACAGATGGCAAGAACATATTCCCTTCTATGGCTAAGCAATATGTACCACCTACCCTTTATCCACTCATCCATTGATGGCCACCTAGGCTGCCTCTAAATGTTGGCCATTGTAAACAACACTGCAATGAGCATATGGATGCACACATCCCCTCGAAGTAGTGTTTTGGGTTTCTTCAGATAAATACCCAGAAGTGGGATTACTGGGTCCTTCTTTGTCTCTTGTTATAGCCTTTGCTTTAAAGTCTGTTTTGTCTGATATAAGTATTGCTTGTCTCCATTATATTTAGTTCTTTTTCTGGAGCTTTTTTCTGTCTTTTTATTCAGGACATTTTTCTTTGTCTCCCCATTTTGACTACCTCTCTGTGTTTGTTTCTATGCATTAGGTAGGGCTGCTATGCCTCTCGGTCTTAGTAGAGTGGTCTTATGTAGTAGGTGTGCTGTATGGCTCAGTGGTGCAGTTTCCCTGGTCACCAGTGCTGTGTACTCCAGGTGGTGTCTCCTTTGTGTGGGTTGTGCGTACCCTCCTGTTATAGTTGAGCTTTGATTGTTGTTTGCACATCAATGGGAGGGTTTGACCCCCAAGTTGATTGGTTGTGAGGACTGGCCATGACTACAGTGGGGGAGCTGTTGTGCAGGGGCTGGCCCTACAGAGGAGATTCACTTTATCAGGTCTCTGTGGCCTGTCATCCTTGGAGGTGGCCAGGTGATAATCAGGCTGGGTCCAAACCTAGCCACTGGGCATGTCAGCCCTAGGGCCTCTTTGGAGGCAACCTGCTTCAGACCAAATTCAGAGGAAACCTGTCCCTTGCCCAAGGACACCTGGCATGAGTCACAAAGCAATTTGCAGATAGTCATTGCTCACACTGGGTTTGGTGGTGCCTCGAGGGTCCAAGCTACAAACTGAGGCTGGCTGTCACTAGTACTGGGCTTAGGGATGCTCAGCAAGGGGTATAGGACATGCCAAAGCCAGATGCTGTTTGTTTGGGTTTTGTGAGCTTTTGAGAAAATTTAAGAAAGTCTGCAACATGAGCCAAGACTTGCCGTTTGTATGGCAAAACCACTAGAAGTGGCTTGAGCGGGCTCAAAAGTCGGGGATATCAGAGAATCACCCAGGTTGAAAAATGTTAGCCAGGTTGACAGAGGCTCCAATATGGCATCTACCTACCTTTCACATTGAGAAAGAGGAGAACTCAACAAATAAACAATGGCTTCTGCCAGGACTTCTCTCTGTGTACCCTCAGGGGACAGGTACCCTCAGAGAGAAAACCTCCCCTACAGCCCTCACCCTGCAGCCAGACAACTCAGGTCCTTCCCATATGTCCCCAGCACCTTTCAAACGTCACCCATGCTGGAGCTCAGAGTGAGTGAGTCCATCAGCGAGTTAAGTCTGTGTGTGGGTCCTCTAAGAGGAGCACCTGGGACTCCAGCCGCCGTCCATCTCACTCAGCCACAATCTCTGCTGGTTTTCCCAGCCAGAAGTCATGGGGACTTCACGCCCTGGCACTGAAACCTTGGGCTGGGGAGTCTGGCACGGGGCTGTGACCCCTCACTCCTCTGGGAGGAAACACCACAGCCAAGATATCCTTCCCAATTTTTAATGGTCACACATGGGTGTGGGACAAGACTGTTCCGCATCTCTGCCCCTCCTACCAGTCATGGCTTCTTCGGTATGTCAGTAGTTGTAGGGCTTCGGTTCAACAAGACTTCTGGCAATTCTCAATGATGGTTGTTTTATAGTTTAGATGTAATTTTTATGTAGTCTTGACAGGAGGTAAGCACAGCGTTTACCTACTCCACCATCTTGACCAGAAATCTCCCTTAGAGAATTGAGATGGTGTTATTCATTTCTTATATGAAGGTAGATAGTCGATTTTTAATTGCTGATAAGGTTTACTGAGTGCAAAAGTGATTGTGGATTTTGCAATTATTTTTAATTTTAAACCTCAATTACTTTTGCACCAACCTAATACTTACCCTAATGAAAAGTCTATGCATTATCAATCCAATAACTATTTACCTTCTGAAATCTGTATTATAGTACATAGTATTAATTATTCTTTGTTCATTAGATATCAGAGTTTGAAAGGATTTGCTACATACTATCAAAAAGGGGAGGACCCACACATTTATAAACACCTATTATATGGTCAGCAATGTCTTAGATGTTAGCAATAAAAGTGATTGAAATAAGAAGCTCACACTATTACGGGCAAGAGACAAAATTAATTAATTAAATAAATGCAATAAAGAGGGGGAAAGCTATAATATAGTATGGATAAGCAAGAAGGAATAAATCAACCTAGGGAAAGAGAAGGAATCCTTACAAAGCTGTGCTTTTTTTCTAAATGAAGTTATTTCAAGGAAGCCTGCTGCAAAGGTTTTCATGGTTTCTCCTGATAAATTTGAAAAAGGAAAATAATCGCTGACCATCTCGAAAAATGTTAAGCACCCCCTCTGCTCTTCTGTGGCTGTAAAAATTTGTCTTGACTCAAGCTAGTGGTTTTGGTGGTGGTAGTAGTAGGGATGATGCAGGATAATGCTCTTGAAGGAAAGGTAAAGAAATTATTCAGTTATTTATCCCTTGCTCAGATTAATGTTTCATAAATATTTTTATCCACAAGTATCCATAGTTATTCTGAGCCTGAGAAGAAACCTGGATTTTCCTTCATTTTCAAAGCCAGCTTCTGATGAAGCCATCTCAAGGAAGTTGTGCAGAGACCATGTTTTTAGAAACACATAGTTTCCCTTTTTTACATGTCAAAGGAAAGCAGCAATCTCGGGGATAGTCTGTTGTGAGAAGTTGTGATAGTCTGGGAATCACCGCTTCCATGTTGATCCCAGTACCCTCATTAAAGTTCTGAGGTCCAACATAACCTGCATGGTAATTTCACCCTTCTGAAAAAGAATATTTTACCATACACTCCATTCTCTAGACTGTCTTCATTCACTTAGACAGCTTGTTTCTAAATGCAGGATGAAAGTGCATCACTTCCCTAGTAAATTAAATCAGTATTAAGTAACAGAACCATTAAGGCAGCTGGTCTTTGCAAACAGTTGGTCTTTTAATCATCTCACATTTTATTTTCAGTAAACTTGTTTATTGTGGACTCTCATCCATAAAAGGCTCTTTGCAACCTCAGTTATTTGCAATCCACTGTCCATGTGACCCCAGCCTGTCTTAAAGCATGCACACAACATGCTGTCTTTAACAGCCCTTGGCTTTTTATCCAAGAGTGTTTTGGTTCTCAGTATTGAAACTGAAGCCACTTCCTCCTCTGGATATTACTGGGTAATAAACCCCTGTTCGCACAGTTTCTACATATTCTAGCTCTAGGACCATCTCTAGGGCTCTCTTCAAGCTGCCTCTTTCTCTTTTGGTGCACACCATCCCAATTCCTCCTCAACCTTAGGGATAAGTACTCTGTCATTTCACCCCTTCCACCTATTTCAAAAGTACACTCCAGAAGGGATTTATTACAAGTTAGTTATACCTCCGTGTGAATGGAAGTCAATACTTAAATCTAGCAGAGCTATGCATGATTTTTAAAGTATGTCTTAGACTCCCAGTTGATCTTTCTGTTTCCTTTGCTCACAGTCTTGGTCTCAAAGGTCCTCTGAAATACAGCCAGGAATATTTCGTATTGACTGTAACTCACTCAGATGACATGGCTGGCCTCCAGTGGCTTCTACAACCCTTAGAATCAAACCCTGGTCATCAGGACCCAAATGCCTTGGATTCTCTACCTTTTATATCCCATCTCATACTTGTCATTTTTTCCCCCTCTCACTTAGATCCAGCCATGAAGGTTTTCTTTTCTTTTCCTCAAGACTGCCAGAATTATTTGAACCCTCAAAACTTTTACTGGTTTCTCCCTCTTCCTGGATCACTCTTTACCCCTGATCTTTGTGTAATTTCCTTGCCTTTTTAAATTTTTCTTCATAGCATGTATCTCAACCTTACCTAGTATATGAATCTTTGCTTATTTGTTTCTTTTCTTCCTCTCTAGAAAGCAGGCTTCACAACAGCAGGGAGACCACTTTGTTCCCTGCTGTAACCTCAATGCCTAAAAGAATGCCAGGCACATAGTAAGTGCTACATAAATATTTGGTGAAATAATTAATAAGTGGTATTGCAGCAGCAAAGGCATAGTAATAAAATAGCCAATGTTATCTGATATTCATTTTACATTAGGTAAGTTCTAAGCACCTCAACCTTGACAGTCCCATGAGATTGATATTATCATAACAATCTTTGACCTGTAAAACTAGATAATAGGCAAGTGGAAAAGTAAAATGTAGGCATTCTGACTTCATGGCCTGAACTATATGTTACCTAGTATTCTATAAATCATATTACAAAGGCTGCTATATGTGAATATTTTAATAGTGGATATTCCTCAGTAAGACTCAAAATACTCTATGGACGATGCTTAAAGTTTTGGAGATAGACTCTTTGTATTTCCTGCTCTGAAGCCTTTGAAATTTACATAACTCATGGCAAGTCTCTAAATGTATTAGACTCTCAGTTTAGTCATTTACAACGCAGATGAACACCATCTTCAAAAAATCCTGTGTGCACCTCTCTATATAGGAATGCTTACAGAAAATGCTAAATAAATGGTTATTTTTATGGGGATGATAACAGTGACAGTTCTTCTGATGGTGCTGTAACTGTTGATGCTGTGTTTTGCCTCACGCATAGTGCAGCTTCATTACCAATATGAATTCAGGCATGATTTACCATACCTGGAAGGTTGCCAGGACAGAACTGACAGGAGGCTGTAGCATGGGAAGGTCAAGTTTGTAACACTGTAGATGACAGGTAACATCCAGCACAAATAAATCTAAGCTCCAGCAGAGCCAGCTTCTCCCAAAAACTCTCAGGTTACCAGGTGAATGGAGAAGGGATTCAACCGGAGGAAGGAGAAAGCCTGCTCTTGATTTGGAAAAGCAACATTTTACGTTTAAAAATGAAAACCCACAAAGTGCATAACATGATAATGATCATCAAATTGTCTGCTGTCCAGTGGCAGGGAGATAAGGAAAGTGGAGCAATAATAATGATAAACTGGCACTGAAACTTCTGAATGATGCAGAGTTTTTATAACAGCACATCTTATGAGCATAAACTAATATAACAATATCTTAATCATGTGACAGGAATATTATAAACACTTTATATATAAATATAATTCCAATCTTTATAACAACCCTAAGAAGTACAGAAAGGTTCAGTAACTTTTTCAAGGCCACTCGGTAAGCAAGCAGCTGCTGGGAGTCTGTATTACAAAAAAGTATCCTGGAAAATACATGGAGGTGGCTCCATTGAGCCAGATAACACAGCAAAGCCATGCTCGGAAACATCAGTACAAGTATTGAGAAGAATGATGGTTTCCAAACATTTCTTTAATAAAATTATGAGAATGTAATCAAATTGTCAGTTTATTAATTAAAATAAATTTTGACAACGATGTAACACATTCTTCAAAAGGTATTTAACTATTTAAATAACAGCATTATAATGAAATTTCTTCCATTATCATTTGACTATATAAGTACATTTGCTCATCCTTTTCATTTCTAAAAACAAAATCTAAAAATAACGTTTTGGTTGAAACTTGTTTTATTCTCTCAAGTAAGATTCGTCTGCAGGTAATTTAATTAATGGAAGAAATGGAAGGTCCATCTATCTTATTATATGCATTTTCATTAGTGATTTTCAAAATTTGGAATATATTTATGGACTTTGGCCAAATTTTGGCAATTTATAATTTTAATTTAATCTAAAAGAAAGTGATCAATGCTTAGTTTTATGGTTATGGGATATTTTAAATGAGAATTAAGTACATATACATAGTTTTTGCTGCAGAATTGCATGAGAGAAATAATAACACATGTTTTTTAAATATACTTATTAGGATAACATTTTGTAAAGCAAGTAGAATAGAAACACGAATAAGGAGAAAAAAGAATAATATAAAATTTATGAATGTTAAATAAGAGCTTATTACTTATTATTTTAAAATATGGTGATGGGTACCAAATTTATACATTTTAATTAAATTCCTGTTATTTTAGAAAGCAATAATAATATATTGTGGTATCTCTAACATATATAACAATAAAATACAAGAAAATGAGAATAAAAGGTGAGATGAAGTTGAATTATACTTGTAAGATTCTCATATTTTTTTAAAAGAGTAATACTGTTTGAAAGTAGACCATGATTACTTATAGATAAGTAATCACTAGAACAATCATCAAATATAACACAAAAATATAGCTAAATGATAATACACCAAAAAATGGTATACAAAAACAATATACAAATTACTCAACAAAAAGCAGGAAAGACATAGAATAAACATGAAAGAAATTACAAGACAAAAGAGCTAAACTGAATTATATTGATAATTACTTTAACTGTAAATTAGCGAAACAACCAATTAAAAGGCATATATTTAAAGAATAAAAAGAATCTAACTATATTTTTAAAAGATATACTTAAAATATAAGCAAACATATAATTTGAGTTAAAGTGTGGAACAAAGCATACTATGGTGTGGCTTTATATCATACTGAGTAGATTTTGAAAAAAAAAATGGAAAAAATTTCGTAATGTTGAGAGAATCAAGTTCATCAAGAACAATAACAGTTTTGTGTATGTACCTTTAAAACTTATATACACATGAGAAGAATCTTGGCAGAAATAAATAAACATAAATAAATAAATAAATAATAATGAATAAGTGCACGGCACAGTTTGAGATTTTTTAACAACTTTCAGGATTTGATTAAACAGACCAAGAAAGAAAAAATATGACAGTACAAATATAAATGATTTGAAAAACATGATTGAACTGTATGGTCTGGTTAACACACACTGATTGTTACACCTAACAAATACACAGAGAAAATTTATTAGAATAGACTACACACTGAATACTAAAACATGTCTTAATAAATATTGAAGGCTTTAAATCATTCATTTTATATCATCTAACTACATGGTATTGAACTAAAAATTAATAGGTACCTGATAGTAAGATACCTGAAAAAAATCCCTAGGTATTTGTAAATTTATCAGCATACTTCTAAATAAACCATGGACGAGCAAGCGAGCGAGCGAGCGAGCCAGCAAGCAAGAAAGAAAGAACGCAATATAACTGCTCTTTTTTAAAACGTTAAATTCATATCATACTAGTAATTATATCATTTGCAACTACTTAAACAGAATTTAAAAAATCAGATGTTAACTTTAGAAATGTGTTAAGGGCTACATAGCTTTTAAAAATTCTCTTAGGGGAGTACTTGAGTGCCAAAGGGTGAAATCTACTGCTCAAGCTCATAGGACATATTTATTGAATAATCCGCGCCATCAGAGACCATGGCAATGAAGGGCGAATTTGGGGAAAAGAGCACACAAGGGTTGTGAGTTCTACATTTCTACCTCACTTCCAGGTTTGTGATTGAGAAGTTACAAGATCCTGGAGGGGCCCGGTTTGCGCGCGCGCACGCACGCACGCACGCACACACACACACACACACTCCTAGTACTTTTAGGTAGGAGTGACCCTAGGTTTGTCTTCCAGAACAGTGCAAGAATAGCAAAAAAATTCCTACTTCCACTAAGTGTGTTTGGATGCAGTGAAAAGCTCAGCCTCTCTGAAAGGACTTTGCATCAGCAACAAGAGACAATTCAGACAACCCTGTGAACTGATGGCAAAGTTTAAATAGAAAAGTGATGTCATCATAGATGCCAATATAAATAAGTGAGATCAAATATTAGTTTAACTATTTTGATGCAATCCGAGTAAATGAGGGACAAATGCTTAAATACTTGAAATAGTTTTGCTCTCCTCATGGAAAAATAATAGCATACACTTACTGAACTTTTACTATATGTCAGGCACTGTAAGAATTCCACATGTATTAACTTATTTAATTTTCACAACTACCACATGTGATAGATATTATCATAATTCCAATCTTAGAGAAGCAACGATTCATTAAGAGGGATATAATGTTTCCAGGTTATATCATTTATAAGTGGAGAAGCAGGAATGGGAATTTGAAGCAGAAATTGAGATTCATTTTGAAATAAGAAAAAAATAGAATATAGCTATTTTGTGGGTTTGTGTATGCATAATGTGTGGATGTGACAAACATACGAGTATACATGTGTACATAAAATCACCACTAGGACTTCAATGATTGTCCCAGAATTATATGGCTGGATAGCACCTCCTTATTTTTTTTGTTTCCCATGGCTGCTTTTGCTATCCATGAATCAAGTTTACTCTCAACATCAAACCAGTTTATAACTCCCAAATCACATCAACTCAAAAGAAGATACTTTGAAGGTTCAACTTCTCTGTTGGACAAGCCATGCTCTATTCTGTTTGTAGCACTGTTGTTTGTAGTGGAGAAGGAAAGATGATTATAACCCTTCCACCACACACGCATGCACACAAATCAGCAAAAGGAAAAAGAAAACAAAAAAAAAGAAGTTATAATTCATTTTTCCTACATAGAATTTAGATATAACATTATGAAAGGACCTAAGAAAATAGGAAATTCCTTTTACTCATCAAACCCTTCATGGGCCAAAGATTGTACGTAAAATGAAAAATATCCAGAGAAACAATAGGAATGATTTTTATTCTTACAATAATTTCATCATATATATATTTTGCCATGCAGAAATTATGATGTTTTTGATCTCATAAAATGTTTGGATATTTTTTAGTATAAATAATTCAGAGGAAAAGAAAACATTTTAGTAATAAAATTTACCCTGCTTTTGTACTTGTGGGTTGAGAGGTAACTTTACATAGAATAAACAGTTTTAATATGTTTGTTATAATGTCATTCTTTAATAGCACTTTATGTACATAACACTCAAGCATGGCAACATAATAGCCTTGAGAAATACACAATCCAAACTGTGTGGAAAGTATTATTTTATGAGGTGAATAGACAAAGGCATTAGTCAGTAGAAAGAAGATGGCATTTTTTTTTTTAATCTTGAAGCTAGTTCTTCCAATTCTCAATAACTGTGCACTATGAAAGTAACCTTGTGATGTAACCATAAAAATTGAAATACATGTATACCGGAGATCCCGTAGGAAAAACATTATATTGGCAATAAAGTTCACCAAATGGCATATACATGGAATTTGTTGCAATTGGTTTTGATTCTGCAAAGGGGGTTGCATTCTTGTGCAAAAGGTGATTGGATAAAAGGATGGTGGGATAAATGAAGAAAAATAATAAAAATACTTTCCATGATAGTCTTCAACAGCTTTGTCATCATGCATAAAATTCAATGAAATTAGCAATGCCTCTTGCTAAGTAAACATTTTTATTTATTTAGTCTGCTTATTTCCTTGTCTAGACAAGGTTTTTACAGGCTTCTCTATGTTTCAAAATAAAGTTGCAATGTCTCTCTTGACTTTAACTAGAAGAATAGATGTAGAAAACTGTCATCTTTTTCTTACATTTTTTCTCTTAGGTAGGAGTCATAAAGCACGAGAGATGCATTAAAATTCTAAGGAATACATTCAAATTATTTTAAATTTAAAAGGTTAAGTTGAAATATAAGCAAGGGAATTAGGGAGAAAAAAATTAGGAAGGAGTATAGAATCCTCAGATTGGAAGATTTGCTGAGATAAATTTCAATTTATGTTGTTTATTATTTTCTCCACTCCCATTACCACAGATTGAAAGACTAGAAATAAATGAAATCTCTAATAATTGTCATTCAAATGTATTAGCAGAATTATGAGTTAACCTGGGGCTCTCTTCTCTTCACTTTTATAAAGACACATTTTACCTGGTAAGGTGTTATCTGATCCACTGACTGTAGACTTCCCAGCCTAGATCATTGGCATTTAAACTTGATAAAGAATACAATGGAAAGATTCCTTCCAATTCTAGCAATATGTCAGTTTCTAAATAAAGAAAATATTAAGACATTTATTGGATACTTAATATATAATATGCTCTAATACTTTACTGAGATGAATTTGGGTAGAGAAGTAAGGCAGAAAGAGATTTGATAACTTCCCCATATCCAGGTAGTCTGGCTCTAAAGGCCAAGCACTCTTAAACTATACTTATTTTCCCCACTCTAGACACAAAAAGTCTGAGTAACTGTCTATCGACGTGAAGCGAGGTACAATGCTTCTTACAGAGAAAACAAATAGAAATTTTCTTTCGTATGTGTACAATATGGAAATACACATAATAACTGATAACATTGGCTGCCTCTGGGGTTAGGACTTGGATAAATGAGGGACAGTGGTAGAAGGAGAGGTTTTCATGTACATTTTCAGGAATTTTTTGTATTTTGAAATATCTACATGCATTACTTTCACAAAAATAAATAAAACTTAGAAAAAGCCAATTATAAGACTCAGTAGATTCTATCATGTCAAGAAACAATTGTCAACCAGATATTAAAAAGGAAAGTTAAAGACATACTTGGGGAATTCAGTATGTTTTATTTTGCCAGGCAAATGCTTTATTCAATATCCAATTAAATATTAATGTGCTAACTACATTTAGTTTATTTTCTTACACCGAGTTAACATTCACTGTAATGACAGTTTCATCATGCTAAAATCTATTCACAAACCTACACTTTGAAAAAAAGTGCTTTTCTGGAAAATGTTATGTACAGTACAAACGGAAAACATATTATTAAGCCATCAAATTGTCAAACGATACAAAATAAAACCAACCAACCACCAACATTCAGTATACGTTAACAATATTTTTGAGGAAGAACATTTTCTTTACATTTGGCAGTTCTGTTGAAGGAGTTCTATAATTTTAAAAGATAAGTAATAAAAGTATATACAATTTAATAATGTTCAAAATAAAAGGTATTAAATAGCACAAATCATATTACAAAACTAAACACCCTTATCATCTATCAGTTTGGGTTTACACGAAGCAAGCCAAGGGGTCCTATGCAGTTTCCCCTATCCTCTGACTCTAAAACAACTGTACTTGAACTCTGATCATAGACTAGATTGGCCATACACACAGAAGATGGTTTTGGTTTTACACACATTTCTATTTGTGCACATAGAAGAGAAATAAAGAGGTTTAATTACACCCTTTAAGCAGGCAAACTGTATAATAAATTGCTTTAGAGAGTGTTTATAATCATACACATTTGCAACATAGCTTTTAATCAATAGCTTAAAAAAAAATGAATCCTATGTTGTGTTTGAACTATTTTTTCCCCATTGAGGCCTCCTCTTATTATAATTTACCACCACTTAAATAAGTAATCATATTCTTAGATTCTAATCAATGGTTACACATTCATTTTGAAAATGACTTTAGTTCTTGAAGCTTTATACTGCAGTACTTAAAAAGGTGATATATCTACCTTGATTACCTTCTTCATGGATTAACTATAAATAAAACTTTTATACTAAATTTTGATTAGGTATCTGATGTAATTTGTTTGCAACTGCAAACATGAAAATATCTTTAATGGTAGATAAAATGAAAGAGCAAAGTTGTGTTTTAAAAGAAATATGAAAATATGAAGAAAATATTCACATTTCTTCCATCTAATTGTCATTTGGAGTACAAAACTTAATATTAAATTATTTTAATAAAATGATCCAAACATATAATTAGAAGATAATTATTTTATTAATCACAAAACTTACCACATTTGTACTTACAGAGCAGTGAACATAAGGTACCAACATTCTTTTAAAAGAATGTCTATTTTTGTTCAGATTAGATTTTTTTCATGTCTCCACAAAATGAACACACAAAAGATCATTAAAAATTAACTGATGACTTAAAAATCAATATTATATCTCGGGTTGGTAAACAAAAAATGTGAATTAATCATCAAAATTAATTATTAAAGTTATAAACTGTTAATAAAGTTCTATTTTCTACTGTCTTTTTTCCATTTTGATGGTTTCACCCCTCTTATACAAGTTTGATATTTCAAACAATTTTTCTTATCTTGTTTAATTTGCCACATAGACTGAAAATTTAGAACACAGTAATCAATTAAACAGTAAAAGATTATATTCTCTAAGTCTAGAATAACTTAAATAACTTCCAAAAAAGAAAGTGTTTTTGTTTGGAAGATGATAAAATAAAAACATAAACTTAAATGCTTCGCTGACATAACTCCAATCAAAGATGCTTATGGTGAGGATCATTCATTTTATCTTGCTGAAACAAGGGAACAAAGATCAATGACAGATACCAGCAACTGACAAGTTTTACAAACTCAAAATAATCAATAACATTTCACCGGAAGCATACAAACTCCTCGTTTTCTCGTTATGCATCACTTGTGTTTTGTACAGCTGTTAGATGCTCTCTTCCTTGTCTTTTCTCTATTCTACATTTCTTTGACAGCTACTCAGACACATGCATTTATATGACTTTTGTACAACTTTTACTACGTAAAAGTTGTAAAGTTAGTATTTGTTTTCATATGTAAAATCAGTGACAATGAGAAATCTAAACCCTTAACTCAAGGAAGGAAGATCACAGGGTTATGGCCCTTGTTCAATTAATTAAGGGATGTAAGAATTCTAGTTTTATAGTCGCCATATTGATTTTGAAGAAAAGGTAAAGATATAAATAAAATCTGGGTTAATTTAAATATTTATATGCACCATGAGGACCATGACATGTCTAGTGCTAGTCAATATCATACAAGAAAATGCATGCTCATTTCAGTTCATGTAACGTTCACCTTAGGAGTGTGTAACCAACTTTCTCAGGAATTTCCCATGGGTAAAGAACAAGACTCTTTGTTCAAAATTTGATCACTGAAGAGAGACCGTGTGCTACTGGAAGCATAAGCCCCATGTAAGGAAACATTATGACTCTGGCAACTGATTCCTCCTGTTTCTACTTTTCCGGCTGTTGATGAGAGCCTTCAACTTGCCATAGTCCCCTCTCATCTTCTGAGCTTCTTCTCCCTGTTGATGTTGCTGCCGAGTGTCTTTGCAGTACTGATTAATCATCTGCATTTCTGAGTGGCTAAATGCCCCCATAATGTCTTTCGGGTGGAAGGGTAAAGCCCTCACGGAGCTGGCCCAGGTCCACGGTGACCATTTGTCTGTTACAACAGCCACCATTTCAGAATCTAAAACTTTAAAGTTGATCTTGGCTATGGTCTGCTTGAAGCTGTTTTCTGTTGCAATGCAGTGATACAGTCCTTGGTCAGAATCCTGAATGGAGCGGATCAGGAGTCCTTGGGAAGTGGCTATGATTCGTTCACTCAGCTTGACCTAAAAGAGAGACATCAAACCCAACTGTGCATCTTCTAAAAAGAAATGGCCAACATATGCAGAGTACTCTTGACTCAATCAAACACATTTGGCAAATGCATGAAATACTAATCAACTTCCTTTTTAAGAACTAGGCACAGATTCTTAGTCAGCCCCATTGCTTTCTTTTGCTCAGGAGATCTTGTCTCAAGGGTTCTGAATCTACTAACAAGAAGGTGAAGTTATCACCCACATTGCCAAAGATAGCTTAAAGTGCATTCCCTTTGGATACAAGTAGTTTCTCCACGTATGAGCACAGAATTTTAGTTGCTTTTGGAATGTGACTCAGAGTCAACATGTATAGCAAATAAATTCTACATACAATTTAAAATATGTATTTCATCCTGGAGTTCTTGCCTTTTATGGTGACAAAAATACTCATTAGTAGAAACATGAAGCCACAATTAAAGGGTTGAATTTTACCTTTTTTAATGAATGAATGAATATTCAACTAACTAAAAATTATATAAGCAGAGGCAGAGTTTTGAACATTATCATGGGCTTTTTCCAATTACCCCACACAAAAGAATCACTGAAAATAAGCTGGAATGTTATTGTCATGTGAGTCTTCTAAGTGGTTTGACTTTCTAAGGAAAGATAGTAAAAAGCTATGAGGTTAATATTTAATTACTTTACAGGTTTATACTGAAACAAACAAACAAAAAATATCATTTGCTGGATATCAGATAAATACTGGAAATCCATCTTCTTAATGGTTCCAGCTACAATATTGTCAATGAACAGATAAAAAACCTAAGTGGTAAGAATTTTCTTGACATGTATACTCTGGAATGCTCTTTCACTGAGGAAAAAGGAAAGCTGACCCAAATTAATATAAAGGAATGCATGTGAAATGTTTTTTCTAAATAGTAAATTTCTGTGTAAATGTATATTTTATTATTAATAAAATCCAAATAAAAGATAGGTTCTTTTAGATAAAAAGTAATCCATACAAAAGCACAAAGAGGAAAAGTATAGTATTGAAATACAGATAGTAGAACGGAACTAGAAAAGAGAGATTAGGAGGAAGTAAAGATTAAAATATATAAAGCAAAATTTTGATGTTAACATAATTTTTAAACTTTAAGTGTGCCTCAGAAATAGTTTAAATGGAGAAATACATTCATAAATGAAAAAAAAAGAAAACCTTTCCTATTTGTGCAAAATTGTGGAAAACTTTGGAAGTCAATTTGGTAATATCCATAAAACGTGTATATAACATATATAATATTTGGTGCAGAAATTTCAATTATAGGAATTTATATAGAATATATACTCTCACAAGTATGCATATATTCATTTGCATGATATTTTTGATAAGAGGAAAAACAGGAAAAAACCCTAACCAATCGATAGCTTTAAAAAACTTAAGGTACATTCATATAATGGAATATTATGCAACCAAGAAAAATGAGGTAGTTCCACAAGTACTGATATTGAAGTAAGTATGTGTGTATATGTATACGTGGGGGGTATAGTAGAATTATGGAAACTAGGAAAATATTTGGAGGAATATATAATGACCAATATGTAATTTTGGTAGCCTTATACTCTTTGAAGTAGGAATAAGTATTAAAGTGAAGGGGATAAGGGCTTTTATTTTTTACTTTATAAGCTATTCACTGCTATTCACTATATAAGCTATTTGGGTTTTTCTCTGAGTTTTTGCCATTTGTCTTACTTTTTTGTTTGAAGTTCAGTATTTATATATTATTAACATGAGAAACAAGTGTATGTTTGCCTAAACTAAGGGAGAATGAGGATAAGGTTAATAAAATATTAATAGTATATTCAACTAAATTAAAAATGAGTGGACTTGTGTTTCGCTTAAATTTGGGACAAAACAGATTTTATAATTAGAATTTTTCATAATCATAAATTAAAGAATTCTTATGTTTTTGAAATTGGAAAAAAATCAAGATAGTAATATTTGAGTCTCCATGTTCTTGAACATTCTGAAATACAACATTAGAGTTATCACAAAAGAGATTTGAGTCATAAGACATTCCACTTTAAATTGTGTTTATTAATTTCTGTGTCATATATTCATGGATATATATATATATATATTTAATTTTAAATAGAAATTATATTCACTTATTGTATATTATGTTATTGAATGTTTTACTGAATAAAAGAAAAGCATTTAATCCTTGTTAGATAATCCCTTGTCTGAGTTTTAGATTTCCTACTCACATACATACATACATACAAACTTTCTGAGGAAGGATGGTTCATGTCCATGTGTCATATTCTAGCCTAAGAACTCCATTTCTGTGTGATAATCATCATCAAACATTATGACTTCTACCCCAGGTTAATTAGTAAGGCAATTATTATTACAATCCACAGATATTCAAAAAAATTTAAAATTAACTAGACTAGAAATTTCAAGACTGCTTTGATGATAGATTTTGTAGCAAAGGAAATAGATATCAAACCATTTCATTAATGAAAAAATAAAAGAAAATTAGTATCATAGAATTCTGGGGCAAGAAGGGGTCCTGAAGTTCATCTAGCTCATAGTTTCTCCAGATAGTTAAATCCTTCTTATACAAGTGGTCATCAGTCTATGTTTTAAAATTTTAGTGATAGGGGACACAAATTTCCTAAACAGCTCATAACATCTTTGCATAGGCAGGTGTGAGCATTAGAAAGTATTTTTTCATCAGGAGCCAACATCTATTTCAGTAACTTTCATGTAGTGTCTATGGTCTATAGCTTGGTACGTATCCTTTCTACGTACCCCTAATTAACTTAATACACAGTATCAAAACTGCCCACAACATAAATGAAGGAGGCTCCATTTTCCCCTTTCCTCCATCAGACTTTTTCATGTACTGCTAATAGCAATACATTAGCAGTAATATATGTGTATATACATATATATATATCTGTATATGTGTATACATATACAGACATATATATGTGTGTGTGTATATGTATTTATTTATTTATTTATTTATTTATTCTTCTTCCTGTCATTTATCGTGACACCATGGCATCAATATAATGGAATTCATTATTTATAATATTTCACCCTATGCCTTTTTACATTTCCCTTTTAAAAACAGCTCTTTCCAATCAGCAAAAGGTTAATGTAAGTGTCCTTTTATTTGAAAATCTAGAGTTTTTTTCCATGTCACTAAATAAAAGCAATGGTCTCATAAACAATGATTCTATATATTACCTAACCGAAACCCGAGAGTTATGAATAATAATGGAAACAGATTACCATATAGCAGAAAAATGCTGTTTCCCATAAAGGTTATAGTTTAGTGTAATTTCTTGCTGGGGAAAATTGAACTTTATTATTTTTTTTAAAAGCCCCTTTTATCTTGTGAATCACACAAAGGTGCTGTTGTATGAGAACTTGGCTTCTGGATTTGCACACATCTTGTTTCTTTTACAAATGCTTCCTCACATCAATCCCTCGTCTGAGTGAGCGCCCAAGCTCTTGTTTCAATCACCGTGTTACAGAGGTGAGCTGGCAGAGAGGATTTCTAATTAATCCATCAACTGTACGGACAAAAGATTTTACAGAAGTTGGCACTTGTCATCCCCAAAACATAAAAGGATGTTCATATGCCTTTCTTTTTCCTTGGATCTGAACCGCACTGGGGGATGGTGAGGTAATGCTCTTTCCAAAGTCCTGACTGATTGCTGCTGTGCCCATCACTCACCTCTTTCCTCCTGTCTTTGTCTTTCTGTAATAACCACTTGATAGATGCTTGAGGAGACTTGGGGGCACACTCAAGGAAAGTGGTGTTATTTTTTACTCCATACTGAACAATTTCAGCTGCATTTCTATATGCTGAAAAGCAAAACAGAAGAGAGACAGAGACAGAAAGAGAGAGAGAGAGAGAGAAAGAAAAACAATGACATTTAGAGCATGTTCTTCTTTATGAATGCTTATTTCTCTATAAAATTGCGATCAATTATGGCAGCCTCCAAAAGGCAATCTTAATCATTTTTTTATTTTTTTTATTAGTTTCAGGTGCACAAGACAAAGCAAAACTTAGACGTTTATCATTTACATCCCTCACACTGTGTGAACCCCCCTCCCCCATCCACGTTCCCGTAAGTTCCCCCGTACGTTCCCAAAACCTCTCACCTTCCCCTTATCCCCACCCCCCCGCCCCTCTACCAACCCTCTGTTTTTCCTCCATGTTTCCAACAATCTTAATCATTTAACAAGCAAACTATTACACATTGTTTACCTGTTTTGTTTAATCTAAAGGGAAGGAGAGAACGATGTAGGGAATCAGTATTTATTCAAGAATCACTCTATACCAAAGAATAGAGGTATAATAGTAACAGAACGCATGCAATGCAACTTTGACAAAGATCCTTGTGAATGAGGTTTCCTCAGCTTTTCAGAGCTGAGCGGACTGAATCTGGGAGTTTTGAGGAAATAAACATCGGGAAAAGGCAGAAAGCAAGGTGAGACCACAGTGGGATGCAGTGGTTGAGAATACAGGCTTTGAAATCAGAGTTACCTGTGGTAAAATCCAGACTTCACCACTACTGGCTATGTAACCTGAGAGAAATTACTTGATCTCTCAGTGTTTTCAGTTTTACTTGTCCCTAACACACAGATTGTTATATTTTCACACAGGTTCTCTCCTGAATTTCTTAAGTTAGGAAAGGCATTTAGTATAATCATGTGGTAGCTTAGACATGAACAGAATACTTATTTATAAAGTGGGAATAAAAATAGACCCTACTTTAGTATAATTTCTTGAGCAGTAAGTGAGATAATCCATAAAAAAAGCATTTAGCTCAGGTTCTAATACAAAATCAACATCAATGTTTGTTCATTATTACCTTAACCTTATTACCTACCAGTATGACTACTGCGACTATGAATGAGAACTGATACACAGATTTATAAAATACTCAGTAAATAGAGAATAGGTAACCTGGATTTGTTCCCTCAGTTAGATGTATGGAAAAATTAAGCAAAGGTGTCTTAATTTTGTCCTTGTAGTTGGTGTAGGTAGTAACAGGAATCCTATGCCTTACTAAAAAAAAATAAAAATAAATAAATAAATAAATAAATAAATAAATAAATAAATAAATGTCAGACTCAAAAAGATTATTAATAGAAATCTCAGTGTAATTTGTTAACAACAGTACATCTATAGCACCTTGGTGAACCAGGAGGAAGTTCTGCCTGGGGACATTTCTGGTGGAGTTGAGGTAGGATGAGGGGATGAGTGGGGAAAAGTGTAATAATATGGTATATCCGTGTGAGGATGGGAAGTAAGGGATTAGATTAATTTTAAGATGCAGGACCAGATTGTCAAAAGTATATGGAATGGTTATAAATTGTAAAATCAAGGCACTGTAGTACCCCTATTTCCAGAGCAGTATTATTCACAAAAGACAAAAGGTGGAAGCAACCCACATGTCCAGGGATGGATGAATGGATAAAAAAAATATGTGATATATATATATGTATATATATATATATATATATATATATATATATATGTATATATATATATATATATCACATATTTTTTTTATATATATAGGTACATGTACACACACACACACACACACACACACACACACACACACCACACACAATGGAATATTTTTCCACCTTGAACAGGAGAGAAATTCTGACATATATTATAACATGAATGAACCCTGAGAAAGACATTATGCTAAGTGAAATAAACTAGTTACAAAACGACAAACACTGTTTGATTCCACTTGTATAAGGTATTTAGGGTAGTCAAGTTCATAGACACAGAAAGTAGAACGGTGGTTGCCAGCAGTCAGGAAGGCAGAATAGGGAGTTAGTGTTTAATGGGTATGGAGTTTTACTTTGGGAGGATGAATAAGTTCTGGAGATGGATGGTGGTGCCTGTTGCATAGCAATGTGAATGGACCTAATACTACAGAATTGTAAATGTTAAAATGATTAAAATAGCAAATTTTATGTTATGTACATTTACCACAATAAAAAACAAGCAAAGTGCTATTCTGTTAGTTCTTAATAGTAAATTCAAAAAGTATTTTTTTTTCTTCAAAAAGAAAATAATAGCTAAGAAAATCTGTAATGGAAAGACCTACTAACTACATACCAAGGTATCTGTGTTTCTAGACATGTTTTTCACAGTTCTTAATATACATACAAATGATATTTAATTTTTAATAACCATATATAAATAACAAGAATTTTATAGCGAATCTTTGCTTAAAATAAAATACTTGAATTTATTACGACATTTCCTTTACTGAAATGTGATATGGAGCTTTGCTACTCTTTAGCAAGTTTGACCATTGCTCAATTTTAATACCTTTTAGATTAAATCCTCTGCATTGAGTCAGTGGATTTCCATGTCTCACATCTTGTCTTCGGCTCCTCCTGTAAGTACAGAATTATACATAAGTGACTTAGAATTAACATCACCAATTACACTATATTTAAAACACAGCATATTAAATTTTACAATCTTTCAATTGCGTAAGTTTTTATAGAGAAAAGAGGTGCAATTACCTGATATTTCTTGTTAAAAGCCTCAATAATAGAGTACTTAACCTTATTTTCAATTTAAATTAATCCAGTCTCTCCCCACCTACCATTTGTGTTATAATGGCTATGAACCTTCTACCGAGTTTCCTTGAAAATAAGACCTAACCCTTAGAAAAATAAGCCCTGGCATGTTTTTCAGGATGACATCCCCTGAACATAAGCCCTAATGCGTCTGTTGGAGCAAAAATTAGTATAAGACCCAGTCTTATTTTCGGGGAAACGCAGTATTACGTGAATTTCCTAGGTAAATGCTAGATTCTAAATTAATAGTATACATTTTTATTGTGGAGATATTCACCTAAAATTTTCTAAGATGATAACTCCAAAAGTATAAGCTCACTAGTATCTTCCTTCTTACAATTTTTTCTTAAATATTTCTTTAAAAAGCCAATACTTTCTAACAGTTTCCAGATAACATTAAAACTTTTCCAAAACAAGTGAAATCGATAAAGAATGTGGATATTTAAATAAAGTTAAGCAAAATTGTTCATTTACTAGAATAAGTATTTTCCTTCTACTTTTTATTTAGAAAATTTTCAAGTCCACAGAAAAGTGGATATGTGAGTATAATGCATACTGGTATACCTAGATTTGTAAACTGTATTTTGTCATATTTATTTTTTCTCTCATATGCAAGTGTATGTCATGTATATACTGTGTATACACATATATGAAAATCTTTAGAAAATAAGTTGTTGACACGATGTTTCACACTTAAATGACAAACATTTTCTAAGAATAAATAATTTTCCTACCTATCATCATACTAAAGATACTAATATTTACTCAATAACATTATATAATATACATTTTATATTAAAATTTTCTTAGTTGTCCCCAACATATCCCTTATGGATTTTTAAATTATTCAGGATCCAGTTAAGTTTCACTCATTGCATTTAGTTGTTACATATCACCAACTTAAGCATTTCAAAAACTTAGTTACATTCTTTGTAAGTTACCCATTATTTAAATAAAAGTTTTACATTATTTACAAACTATTTAATTTCCTGAGTCTTAGTCTTAGCTATATATAATTAGCTTTAATTGTATTACATGGTGCAACAAATTAAAATAGAGCAACTGACATTCTCTTCAAAATGAATCATGGATATAAGCATTGCTGTAAGAGACCAGGAAGGGAACTCTCTTTAAATACTAGGAATGCCAGGATAAATTGATTATTTGCTATCAATGCTGAGAAGTATATATGACTGAGCATATCACCTAATTGGTTTATTCTCTCTTAATATTTTTACCCTTAAAGATAAATTGAAATATTCAGTAAAAAGGACAGAAATATTAAAATCTCACAGGGATTATCAACTTTACAAAGCAAAGCTAATCTCACTCATTGAGAATGAAAAAGAAATCATTTCAATGTTACAGTGAATAGCTAATAGTTTATGTACTCAGTGGATTACATACATCTATTTATGGGACTATAGGTATAAAATTTTGTGTCATTTAAGTATGCTTTCTATAAAACAGTAACAGGAACCTTATTCAATCATATATTTCTACACAACCATACAAACACAAACTAGTGGAAGTCACTCTTGTCTCAGAAAAGACAATCATTGCTGTACTCTAGAAGAACTCCTACATTAAGCATTTACTGCATTGCATTTGCTATATATTTAAGTCATAGCATTATTTATTACCAGCCAACTTGTCAGTGTATATTATACGAACACCACATGAGAACTCTTATGGCTGATTTGGTTATTTTCAGCCATCTAGACAAGCAATATCACTCACAGTGGTTACATATATTTTCCTGTGATTAGCACTATGTTATGGTTTACTCATGTACATGAACCCTCAAGCTGGGCAATCTGAATTTACAGTATCACATAACTTTCAGACATTAAAATACACAACAACCTTATTATAGCTTGGCTTAAATGGTATCAGCAAGGCAGTCATCTGAGCCTTTTGTAGGTGTAGATTCCCTGGAAGGCATTCATAGAGCACTGCAAACGCATGTGGGTAGGCAGAGTAATCTTATATTGCATGTAGGATTTGGAATTTGGCTCAAGTTGAGAATATTTCCCCTATTATAGTCTATTCTTCTGGATAAACAATGAAATCATTTTCTTCTTGTATAGAAAACACATATTTACTTGAAGATTGAACTGATTACCTTGTCTTAAAATAAAATTGCTAACTATGTTTCTGAATCTAGCATAAATAACATTTGAGTCTAAATTGCAATATTTGATACAAATACCCAAATATTTAAGATACTTGAGAGTGAAGAGGGGAAAAGAACAAAAATATTATATTGTTTACTATGAATTACCTTATTTTAAAAAAGAGAAATACTTAGCCAAAGATATGTAACAACTTGATTATATCAAAGTATGGACTTCAGTGATTTCCAAGTTGAACTATCTCTTTGTTTCCATGCAAAGGACATGATTTTTTCATTCCTATAAATTCCTCTACATGATCTTTGTGTTCCAGAAAGCACAATTGGAATAAAACCAGGTAAATTAACACTGTTAAAGAAGATGAATGTCGGTGTGACATCAGAACATGTTGGTGTGAGGGGCTCCTTGATATTACCCTTGAAGTTACAACAAGTTGAACAGCTAGAATTCAACACAGGATTCCCTACACAACACACAAACACATCTGCAAGATACACTTATAGAAATACCTGAAGGAAGGTGAATCAGAGCAAACAGGAGGGAAGGGAGAATTACAGAAACATAGTCCTCAGGATGCAGCCCAGAGCTCAATGCAGTCCCAGGAGAGGGGAGAATTGAGTCTGCAGGTGCACTTTCTGTGGCACGAACAATTCAGCATGAGGGATCAGCATATAACAAAGCTGAATCCAGTGATCAGGGAAGAAACCTCAGGGCCAAGACTGAATACAGAGGTGTGATAACTGAAATCTAACAGTCCTCAATGCCAGGAAGAAAACAAAGACACGAAGAGTGATCACCTCTCCTACTCTCCAGAGCCTGCCTCTCCCACACTCTCCCAGTGTTAGCAGTGGGACCCAGAAACAGTAGCAGTGTCAGTTAAAGAACAGAATATCTACAGTGCTGAGAACTGGAGAGACAGTTCCTGAGCAGCAGAGACACAGTGCAACTAATTTCAGTGACAAGGGAGGAGCTATAGGGACGAGTCAGCTGTGGTTTGGCAGTCACCATTACTCGGAAGAGAATAAAGCACAAACACACCAGCCGTCTCTCCAAGCCCACCCTTGTTCCATCTTACACGACTGATTGCAGTGGGGGTATCCACCCAGGGCTGGTGAGGCACACAGTTATGCATCTGGCTGCGGGGTCAGCACTGAGATTTCAGAGGTTCAGAACCACATCACCCAACACATTCTCCCAAATGGGTGGTATCCTAAGACTGAAGCGACCTGGTCACAGAGGAGATGCTCACCTTACCAGGAATTCTCCCACCATTGAAGAAGCCAGAACAGGTCAAGAGAAAATAAAATGATCCAGTGCAAGAGAAAATAAAATGCCCCAGTGCCACCTACTGGAAAGCAAAAGAAAGACCTTTTCATATCAACCTGCAACAGAATTTACTCGGGTAGATGTCCAGGAAGAGAAATAATCCATTAACTGCCATGAATGGCCATGGTAACAAGGCAGCTAAGGAAGAAAACAAAACAAAACAAAATCTCTAGAAGACAAACTTAAATATGCAACTTAAATGACAGATAACTCAAGACTGCAGTTCTGAAAAAACTCAATGAGGTGCAAAAAAGATCAGGCAGGCAGTTTAATGAACTCAGAAATTAAATCAACAAACAAAAGGAATATTTTACCAAAGAGACTGACATTTTGAAATAGAACCAAATAAAAATTCTGTCACTGAAGAACTCAATAAAGCAGATAAATAATGAAATAGACAACTTTAGGAAATAGAGCTGACCGGATGGAGGAAAGAATTAGTGATTTGAAGATAGAAATCTGGAAATGACACAGATGGAAGAAGAGAGAGAGTTGAAAGTTAAAAGAAGTGAAAGAACTCTACAAGAACTATCTGACTCCATCAAAAAGAGCAATATAAGAATAATGGATATACCAGAAAGAGAAGAAAGGGAGAAGGGCACAGAGAACCTATTCAAACAGTCAACAAGAACTTCCCAAATCTATGGAAAGCACTAGATCCTCAAATTCAAGATGCGAACAGAACACCTAATTACCTCAATCCTAACAGGCCTTCTCCAAGGCATATTATATTGAAGCTGTCAAAAATTAATGAGAAAGAAAGAATTCTCAAGGCAGCCAGGGAGAAAAAGACGGTAACCTAAATGGGAAAGCCATAGATTATCATCAGATTTTTCAGCAGAAACTCTACAAGACAGGAGGCAGTGGAATCAAATATTCAGATGACTGAAAGAGAGAAATTACCAGTCAAGAATAGTATACCCAGCAAAGTTATCCTTAATATGAAGGAAGAATAAAGACCTTTCCAGATACACAGAAGCTGAGGGAACTTTCTGCCACAAGGCCTGTATTATAGGAAACATTGAAGGAGCCTATTTGATCTGAAACAAAAAGGTCAAAAGGACACAAAACTATGAGCAAGTTTACTAACAGACACACAGAAGTAGGAAATGTCAACCTCTACACAGAATAGGGTACTATAAACTTAAATATAACATAAAGGGTACAGAAGATAAAAACATAAATAAAGAAAAAAAGAAAAAGACAATTTGCTACTGCAACTCAGAAATGTACTCACAACATAAATAGCGATAGTTTGTGGCAACAAAAACATAAAAGGGGAGAGGGTAAAAGTCTGAATTTGCAGAGAGAAATGGAGATAAGACACAGGCTGAATAAAAAGGACTACTGTATATATGAAACATTCTTTTACATAAACTTAATGGTAACCACACAGAAAAAAATCCAGAACTGAGATACATAACATAAAAAAGGAGGAAACAGAGGAAAACATCATAAAGACCAACAAATTAAAATAATAGAAAACACAAGGGCAAAAGACAATGGAGACTTTGAGTTACCAGAAAACCAAAGATAAAATGGCTATAGGAAATCCTCACATATCAATATCACCCTAAATGTAAATGGTCTGAGCTCACAAATAAAAAGGCACAGAGTAGCAGATTGGATCAAAAAACTAAACCCAACCATATGATGCCTAAAAGAGAAACATCTCAGCTACAAGGACAAATACAGACTCAAGAAAAAGGGTGAAAATGATACTCCAAGGAAATGGCATCCAGAGAAAAGTGAATGCAACCATACTTATATCTGATGAAACAGACTTCAGAATAAAAAAAAAACAAGTAGCAAGAGACAAAGATGGACATTTCATAATGATAAAGGGCACAATACAACAAGAGGACATAACGTTTATCAATATATATGCTCCCAATCAGGGAGCACCAAAATATATAAAGCAACTAATTACAGACCTAAAGGGAGAAACTGACAAAAACACAAAATATCCTAGGGGACCTAAATACGCCATTGGCAGCTATGGATAGAACATCCAAACAGAAAATCAATAAGGAAATATCAGCCTTAAATGACATATCAGACCAAATGGACATAACTGACATTTACAGAGCATTTCATTTTAGAACAACAGACTATACATTATTTTCTAGTGCACATGGAACATTCTCAACAATAGACTACATGTATATGTTGGGACACAAAAAGAGCCTCAGTAAATTTAAGAAGATTGAAATATCATACCCAGAATAGTCTCTGACCACAATGCTTTCAAATTGGAGATCAACTGCCAAAAAAAAAAAAAGAAAGAAAAAGAAAAAAGAAAAAACACAAATATGTGGAGATTAAATAACATGCTATTAAAGAACAACTGGGTCAAAGAAGAAATAAAAGGAGAGATCAAAAGATACATAGAAACAAATGAGAATGAAAACACATCACATAAAAGTAATTAAAATGCAGCAAAAGCAGTAGTAAGAAAGAAATTTATGTCATCACAGGTCTACCTCAAGAAGCAAGAAAAATACCAAACCAACAACCTAACATTTCATCTTAAAGAACTACAAAAAGAAGAACAAAGGAAACCCAAAGTCAGCAGAAGAAAGAAAAAAATAAAAATTAGAGCAGAATTAAATGAAACAGAGAATAGACAATAGAAAAAAATTAATGCAACAAAGAGCAGTTTCGTTGAAAAGATTAATTAAATTGACAAACCCATGGCTACACTCACACTAAGGTAAAAAAAGAAAAGACACAAATAAACAAAATCAGAAATGAAAGAGGAGAAGTTACTACAGATACCACAGAAACACAAAGGATCATGTGAGAATACTATGAAGGACTATATGCCACCAAATTCAATAATATAGAAGAAATGGATGAATTCTTAGAAATATATAACCTTTCTAGACTGAACCATGAAGAACTGGAAAATCTAAATAGACTGATTAACAGTAAGGAAATTGAAACAATCATCCTAAACCTCCCCAAAAGCAAAAGTTCAGGGTCAGATGGCTTAATTAGTGAAGTCTATCAAATATTCAAAGATGGTTTAGTACCTGTCCTTCTCAAATTTTTCCAAAGAAAAAATGATGAAGAGGCAATACTTCCTAAGTCATTTTATGAGGTCAGCATTATCCTAATACTAAAACCTGGTAAGGACAACATAAAACAAGAAAACTACAGACCAATATCTCTGATGAATACAGATGAAAAAATCCTAAACAAAATATTAGTAGATTAAATAATGCATTTAAAAGATTAGGCTTCATGATCAAGTGGGGTTCATTCCAAGGATACAAGGATGGTTCAATCCATGCTAATAGATCATATTAATGTGATATACCACATAAATGAAATAAAGAATAAAAATCATATGATTACATCAATAGATGCAGAAAAAGCATTTGACAAGCTACGACATCCATTTATGATCAAAACACTTAATAAAATGGGTATAGAAGAAAAGCACCTCAACATAATAAAGGCCATATACAACAAACCCTCAGCTAATATCAAACTTAATGGTGAAAAACTGAAAGCTTTTCCTCTAAAATCAGGAATAAGACAGGAATGCCACATCACCACTGCTATTCAACATGGTATTGGAAGTCCTAGCCAGAGCAATTAGGCAAGAGAAAGAAATAAAAGGCATCCAAATTAGGAATGAAGAAATTAAATTGTCACTTTTTGCAGATGATATGATTATTTATATAGAAAATCCTAAAGACTCCACCAAAAAACTATTACAAACAATAAACAAATAAAGTTGCAGGATAAAAAATCAATGTACAAAACTCCACTGCATTCCTGTATACTAGCAATGAAATTTCAGAAAAAGAAATTTAAAAAATTCCTTTTGCAATTGCAACAAAAAGAATAAAATGCCTAGGAATAAATTTAACAAAGGATGTGAAGGACCTATACACTGAAAACTATTAAGACATTATTAAAAGAAATTGAAGAAGATGCAAAGCAATATAAAGATATTCTGTACTCATGGATTGTAAGAATGAGCATAGTTAAAACGGCCATATTACCCAAAGTGATATACAGATTTAACACAATTCCCATGAAAATCCCAATGGCATTTTTTCAATAAATAGACAAAAAATCATCATATTTGTATGGAATCACAAAAGTCCCCGAATAAACAAACAGACAACACAAAAAAAACCCCCGAAACCAAAACAAAACAAAAGGTGGAGGTATCACACTCTCCGACTTCAATTTATACTACAAAGTGACAATAATCAAACAGCAGGGCATTTGCAGAAAAACTGACACATAGACCAGTGGAACAGAACAGCCCCCAAACAAACCCACATATATTATAGGTTGACGATTTTTGACAAAGGAGCGGAAAACATACAATGGAGAAAAGAAAGCCTCTTCAATAAATGGTGCTGGGAAAATTGGAAAGGCACGTGCCAAAAAATGAAACTAGACTGTTATCTCTTACCACATACCAAAAACTAATTAAAAGTGGATCAAAGACCTAAATTTAAGACCTGAAACAAGAAATTGCACAAAGGAAACATAGGTACTGATCTTATGAACCTTGGGTTCAGAGAGGATTTTATGAATTTGACCTCAAAGGCAAGGGAAGTAAAAGCAAAAATAAATGAATAGCTACTATATCAAACCAAAAAGCTTCTGCACAGAAAGAGAAACTGTCAACAAAACAAAGGCAACCAATCGAATGGGAGAAGATATTTGCAAACAATGCCTTTAACAAGGGCTAATATCCAAAATATATAAATAACTCACACTACTCAAAAAAAAGCAATCCAACTGAAAATGGGCAGAGGACTTCAACAGACATCTCTCCCAAGAAGACATACAAACAGCCAACAAATACATGAAAAGATGCTCAACTTCACCAGCTATTAGGGAAATGCAAATCAAAACCATAATGAGATACCACCCCATACCTGTTAGAAAAGCTATCATCCACAAGACAAGTAAGAACAAGTGTAGGAGAGGCTGTGGAGAAAAAAGAACCCTCATACACTGATGGTGGGATGCAGATTGGTACAGCCACTATGGAAAACAGTATGGAGGTTCCTCAAAAAAATTAAGAATAGAATTACCATATGACCCAGCAATCTCTCTTCTTGGTTTCTACCCCAAAAATCTGAAAACATTTATCCATAAAGATATGTGTATGGGATTTTAGGAAATCATTCATTCATTTATTCAGTAAACATGTTTTGCATTCACTATAAGTATATGATTATATACCATATACTATAAATATATAACTAAGTTTGGAAATAATTTGGAGAATTTAAATAGTATAGATATTTTTAAGAAACCCAGTATGCAAGCCAAAGATGAGTATGGGTAGGACAAGGAATACTATGCATATATTGCAGTTTCTGGCTCCTCGTGATAGTATTTACACAAAGCTAGCGATCATCAAGATAGCTCTTTAAATGGTTACTACTTTTTTTCTCAGCCCATGACACATGTTTTATTTTTCCTCTTTGTACTTTTTTATTGAAGAATAGATGACATATACATTTCTGTGGAACAACATAATTTTTCTCTCTTTTTTTTTAATTCAAGTTTATTGGGGTGACAATTGTTAGTAAAGGTACATGGATTGGAAGAACCAACGTAGTTAAAATGGCCATATTACCCAAAGCAATGTACAGATTTAATTGTTCAAAATCCCAATGGCATTTTTTTAAGAAATAGAACAAAAATCATCAGATTTGTATAGAACCACAAAAGACCCCAAATAGCCAAAGCGATCCTAAGAAAAAAGAACATTGCTGGAGATATCACACTCCCTGATTTCAGCTTGTACTACAGGGCAACAATAATCGAAACAGTACGGTATTAGCAGAAAAAGAGACACACAGTCCAATGGAACATCACAATAAGTCAGCACAATAAGTCTAATTAACACGTCACCATACTTAGTTGTAATTTTTTTTCTTGTGATGAGGACTTTTAAGATTTAGTCTCTTAGCAATTTTCAAATATGCAATACAGTATTATTAATATTGTCACCATGCTGTGAACTTCATCTCCATGACTTATTTTCTAACTGGAAAGTCTGTACCTTTTGATCCACTTCACCCATTTCTCCCACTCTCCACCTCCCACTTCTGGCAAGCACCAATCTGTTCTCTTTATCTATGAGCTTGGTTTGTTGTTTTTAAAATTCTACACATAAGTGAGATCATACTGTATTTGTCTTTCTCTGACTTATTTCACTTAGCATAATACGCTCTGCATCCATCCTTATTGTCACAAATGGCAAGATTTCAGTCTTTTAATGGAAGAATAGTATTCTATTGTGTATATATATTGATTTTGTATATATTTGTATATGAAAAAATGCTGCAATAAACATGAGGGTGCATATATCTTTTTGAATTAGTGTTTTTGTTTTCTTCTATTAAATACTGAGTAGTAGAATTGCCAATCACATGACAGTTCTATTTTTAATTTTTTAAGGAACCTCCAAACCATTTTCCATTGTGGCCGCACCAATTTGCAATCCCACCAACAGTGCACAAGGGTTCCCTTTTCTCTACATCTTGTTCAACATCTTGTTATTTGTCTTTTTGATAACAGCCATCTTAACAGGTGTGAGGTGATACTTCATATCGTTTTGATTTTCACTTCCCTAATGATTAGTGATTGGTGTTGAGCATCTTTTCATGTACCTATTGGCCATCTGTATGTCTTCTTTGGAAAAATGTCTATTCAGATCTGTCCATTATTTAATCAGTTGTTTTATTTTTGTTTTTCTTTGTTTTGTTTTTTTGCTATTCACTTGTATGAGTTCTTTATTTACCTGCATATTAACCCCCTTTCAGATATATAATTTACAAATATTTTCTCCCATTCAGTAGGTTGCATTTTCATTTTGTTGATGATTTTCTTTGCTGTACAAAACTTTTTAGTTTGCTGCAGTACTAATTGTCCATTTTTGCTTTTGCTTTTGCAGTAAGATCCAAAAACTCATCACCAAGACCAACGTCTTCTTGTTCTGTGTTTTTTTTCTAGGAGTTTTATGGTTTCAGAACTCACATTCAAGTTTTTAACCCATTTTGAGTTAACTTTTGTGTATGGTCTAAGATAGTGGTCCAATTTCATTCTTTGCATGTGGCTGTCCAGTTTTCCCAACACCATTTATTGAAGAGACAGTCTTTTTCCCATCATATATTCTGCCTCCTTAAGCATAAATTAATTGACCATGTGTGGGATTATTTCTGGGCTTGCCATCTGGTTTCATTGATCTATGTGTCCGTTTTTTTAATTTTTATTTTTCAATTACAGTTGACATTCAATATCATATTACTTTCAGGTGTATAGCATAATGGTTGGACATTTATATAACTTAAAGCAACCCGCCCCCATAAGTCTTGCACCCACCTCACACCATGTATAGTTATTACAATATTACTGATAGCTATTACAATAGTGTTACTTGTACAGTTATTAAAACATTATTGACTCTATTCCCTGAGCTGTAGTTTACATCCTCATGACTATTTTGTAATTGCTGATTTGTACTTCTTAATCCCTTCTACCTTTTACACTCAGCCCCACATCTCTCCTGCAACCTGAGAACAATCAGTTTGTACTTGTATCTGTGAGTATACTTCTGTCTTGCTGTCTATTTATTTTGTTTTTCAGAATCTGCACATAAGTGAAATCATATGGAATTTGTCTTTCTCTGTCCAACCTATTCCACTTAGCTCAATAGCCTCTAGGTCCATACATGTTGTCGTAAATGGTAAGACATCGTTCATTTTAAGGACTAGTAATATTCTATTGCATATATGTATCACATCTTCTTTATCTATTTTGTGATTGGGCATTTAATCCATTCACATTTAAAGTAATTATTGATAAGTAGGTATATAGTTATTGCCATTTTATTAATTGATTTCTGATTGTTTTTGTAGTTCTTCTCTGTTCCTTTCTTATTCTCTTGCTTTCTTCTCTTGTATGTTGATGACTTTCTGTAGTATTGTGTTTGGATTCCTTTTGCTTTATTTCTTGTATGTCACTTGTAGGTTTTTGGTTTGTGGTTACCATGTGCTTCACGTGTTCTAAGCTATGTTTATAGCAGTCTATTTTAAGTTGATGGCCACTTAAGTTTGAACATATTCTGTAATCCCTACCATTTTTATTCACCCCCGCCACCTTTATGTTTTTGTTATTATTTTGTGTGTGTATGTGTGTTTGTGTGTAACCCTTAATTTACTGTTATAATTACACATGATATTCCTACTTTTCCTTTTAACCTTTGTACTAGCTTTAGTGTCAGTTGGTCCACTGCTTTTATTATGTGTTTGCCTTTGTTTATGCGTCTGCTTTTATGCCAATATACTACTACTTTGATTACTATAGCTTTGTAATATCGTTTGAAATCAGGAATTGTGATGCCTCCAGCTTTGTTCTTTCTCTAGATTGCTTTGGTTATTCGGAGTCTTTTGTGCTTCCACACAAATTTTAAGATTATTTGTTCTATTTCTGTGAAAAATGCCATTGGAATTTTGATAGGGATTACATTGAATCAGTAAATTGCTTTACGTAGTATGCATACTTTAACAATATTAATTTTCCAATCCATGAGCACAGAATACATGTTCCTTTATTTGTGCCATCTTCAATTTCTTTCATCATTATCTTAAGTTTTCAGTGTATAGGGCTTTCACCTCCTTGATTAAATTTATTCCTAGGTATTTAGTCTGATGCAATTATAATGGGATGGTTTTCTTAATTTCTCTAATACTTTGTTATTAGTGTGTAGAAATGTAACTTTTTTGTATATTGATTTTATATACTGTAACTTTATTAAATTCATTTATCAGTTCTAACAGCAAACTCATGATACATGGTTCAATAGCAGGCATGGCACTGTAACATTAAAAATTGCAAGATAGTTTCAGTTCTCTGTTTATTCCAAGAATATGATTAAGATTATGATTTGTGACATCAGGATAACAATGTGGAATCTACGTTTACACATCCATCTTAGAAAGGATAACTAGGTTGTAATAGGTGGGAGACTATAAGAACAAATGCGTCAACTCATATTTCAACACGATCTTGTAAACATAAAAAAAAAAAAAATCAAATAGGCAATGGTAGTTTATGTATATAGTATGGAATTTTACATGAGAAATATTCCTTGTTCTTAAATAAAAATAATTGTTGGCCAAAGCAATGGTCTGAGAGTTTTACAGGGAAGATGCGCTACTCTCTAATTCTTTCACCTTGTAAAAGAGGCTGGTATGGCTATAGGACTACGGTAAGATTCACTTTGTGATCCCCCATCACTTGGTTTCTTAGAAAGTGTAGCGCTTCAGCTTCATTCAGCACTAAACTTATTTAATAAATTGAAGATTGTATTCTAGGTTTTAGAGATGCCAGCTTTTAGAATTGCTTACCAAGAAAAAATTATTTCCTTACAAACAGTTATGGTAATAATTTTTAAATATCACTTCTATCATAATTGGGAGTGAAAAACAAATGTGCGTGAAAATACAAATAGTGGTCACAAAAATCATTTTTAATTTAAGATTACATTTGGAATTTGCTTCCCTCACACTTTTTATCTAGTTTCAGACCTCTAGCCCAGTGCAAACAGAAGATCTTGGGGTAAGGAGGTGTAGAAATTCTATGTAGAAATCAAAAGAAGCCATAGACTTCCTGACGAAATCTTAGAATGCCATGGAGGAACATGGGTCTTTGCACATAGACACTAAAGATTCCTGGTTTAAACAATGGGAGTTCTCTTTATATCTCATCTTTAAATAGAAAAGACTTTCAGATTATCCAGCCCAGGCCCCTCCTCTCTACTCCAGATTCATATTTCTAACTGCCTACTCAACATCTCCACTTGAATATCTCATAGCACCATTAACTTACCATCTTTCTCCCCCAAAGCGTACTCTTTCCAGTCTTCTCTTTCTCATTAAATGCCATCTCCATATTTCCAATACTCACTTCTGAGAACTTGGTTCATTTTTTAGGCCTCTATTTCTCTAACATCCCAGATGTAATACATCAGCAGATTTCGTGAGTTCTATCCAGAATCAGACAACTTTTTGCCACCTCTATCATCCCTCTGTAAGCCGCCAGTATATCTCACCTGGATCATTACAGTAGCCTGATTTTCTCCACCCCCCCCCCCATCACCTTCTTACCCCGGGGCTGCAATCCCAGACAAACCCAACCAGATGATCTTATTAAACCAAAAGTCAAATAATATCCCTCACGTGCTCAAAATCCCTCAGTAGTTTTCCATTTCACTTCAGCTTTAAGGATTTTGGGTCTCTGTCTTCGGAATTATATTTTCCCAGATAATGCCATCGTGCCATGCCTCTTCATACTCAAGTCCTTGTTCAAACATCACATCTGCAGTAATGTCATCCCTGCCCACCCATTTAACATTGTAGCCCTCTGCTTCCCACATCCCTTATCTACCTTTTTCGCCTTTTTTAAATTCCCAGACCTTTTTATTTTGGATCTACTAGAGGGTTTCCTTATGTATTTGTGTATCGTGTATCTTCCCCCTCTAGAATTTATTATACCTCAAGGAAGGAATTTTTATCTTTTTGTTGTTGTTTTTCATGTTACATGGCTAGCTCTAGAACACTGCCTGGCAAGTAATTGTCCTGTGATAAAAATTTGTTGAACTAATAGATAAAAGGATCAGAATCATCTTGATATGCAGAAGTGTGAGGGTTGTTTTAATTTGTCAATGTCCTTAGAGAATGTCCTTTATAACAGAGAATAAAAGTGCTATAAAACACCATCACCCCAATGATTTTACTTGAAAGATCATTAGTGCTCATGGCTAGTCCGATCTGCCCTCTCCTGCTGACACGTATTTTTATAGGTTATGGCCCTGTCACCCATCATGACCCATATTAAGGTATGACTGAAAATATCTGTGACATTGGTTGGCCCTGAATTCTGCATACTCTTTGTTCTACGGTCAATTTCTCTACAGGCTTTCCCTTCCAACCTGGTCCGAGTTGTTTCAGAGCTTCCTGACTAAACTTTTGCTTGGATAAAAGACACACTGTCTCAGACTGCCCTACTATTTTATTTAACCAGCAATCATGCACTCACCGTTCTAAAGGGTGAAGAATAGTTATCAAAGTTTTGAAGGCAATTCAGGGTACCCATCCTGGAGCAAGGCTCCTGTTGCCTAAACTAGCACAAGCATTCATTATAGGATAATTAAGTGATACTGGGAAATCCTAGGAAGGTGGGATTTAAGGATATACTCAATCAAGAATATAAAACAAAACAAAAAAAAGATAAAAATTAGGTAGTATGAAAAAAAAGGTAAATGCTGTGCTGCTTGAAATATTTGATGGGTCACCGGTGGGGGACTGTGTTGCAGAGGTGCTTTAAAAGGAGAAAGGAATTTTTCCAAAGTGCTGTACTCTAATTAACATATCATTGACAATGTCACGTTATAAAGGACTGCCACTTTCTTCATTCAAAGATTAAATGTGGTGCTAAACACAGCTGCCGCTTTTAGTGCCTTTTCTAAACAATACCACAGTAGAGCTGATTCTAATGATGTGGATGGAACCCCGCTCAATTGTCCAGTGGCATCCACTTTGATTTTCAGTGACTGTTTAGTACTCACCGCTTCCCGGTTGGGTAGAACCTAGAGCAGGAATGGCCATCCCAGGCGCAGTAAGGGTCCCGGGCCAGGCAGCAGTCGGCACACGCTGTGCCGTAGATGTGGCAGCGATGCAGAGACACTTGGGAAAGCCCTTCATTGGAGCTCACATACAACTGTTGCTATTAGAGGAATGATGATGATTTATTTCAGATGTGGAAGTTAAAAGACTTTCAGCAGGAACACATTATAATATATGCCCACAAACCCTTGGATTCATTTCGAAATAGACTAAAAACGAGAAGCAAAATCCAGAGGGGTATAAAGCCAAAGTAAATAGAATTTTCCTACGTTAATATGCCTATAACATTACCACTTTCCTGTTTAAAAAAAAAAAAAAGCTCAGAGCACCATGTAGAATGGTTATGTGTTTGAGACATTGGGATTCATTGTTCTCTCAGATTTGAGCTAATACATTACAGATTTAAATTACGATGTTTTCTTTTTTCTTTGAATGCTGTCTCTTAGCAAAGCACAAGGCAGCTTTCTTACTCTTCAAATCTGGCAAGCCATCACCTTGTAAATTTAAAAGAGTCAAGTCTAAAATAAAAGGCATTTTTAAATTTAGCAAAAAAAAAGTACATAGTGTTAGATAAAATTGAATAATTTTTTTTCACATGCCTTCAAAACTAACATATTACTCAGAGAAATTTCTAATTTATTTAGAAGAACACCAGTATTTATATTTAGACATGTCTTAAACTTTCTGCATGATCCAGAGATCTTCAGCACCCTAAATCATAAATAAAGATTTCATATGCCTTCATTTTTAGGGTGTCAAGAGTTTCTTATGATACTGCTACAGTTCATTCAGCTGTGCATAAAACAGTTCTTAGGAATAAAAGGGTTAAATTTCTCATTGACATTCCGTATTTACAAACATGATATACAATTCAAGTCAGCAAAGTTCTCTAAGCTGGAACTTGCAGGCATACACACACACACACACACACACACACATATCTATACATATTCATACTTTATATATGTAACATACTGTTTAAAAGTAAATCAATGGGAACATCATTGGTCCAACATGCTCTGGAGGCAGACTTCTGGGATTCAAATCCTGGCTCAACCACAAATCTGCTATGTACCTTTTCTGAATCTCAGCTTCCTCTTTGGGAAAACTGGATAATAGAGCCCTTACCCTAAATAAATGTAAGCGCTAACTCCATGTCAAATGCTTAGAATAGTTTCTGGCTCCTCAGTCTTCAATGAATGTTGAATATCAGTGGTAGTAAAGTATCAACTAACTATCCATTTATAATTTTTTCAGTTCTAATTAATCTCACTCTAATTCATGAAAAATTATTTTATAAGACCAATTAGTTTTTCAGAAATTGGGCTGAAAAATACTGATCCCCAGCTGAGACATTCAAACTATAAGAAAACAACTGCATGTTTTGACCATAATCATTTCTCTAGAAACTTTTGAAATATGTGTTTATTGAGTATATTAATAAATATTATAGTGAATGCATCAGCTTCATTAAAACATTTTTAAAATGGTTTATTTGAGGAAAGGACATAGCTGGTTTCATTTTAGAAATTATCTTTTTTTATTAATCCAATTATTTTCTGCTATGCGGAATGCAAGAATAAATTAGAGAATAAAGGAGAATAAAATGGACAGTAAAATAGTTTGAACAGTAGGGAAAGTACTAAATTCATGGTATTTAAGTCTATATAAAATATCATTGGCAATTTGTAGTTCTTTCACTCTGTAAAAATAATAGTGTTCAGTTCTGCAAATGAATACCTAAAAAAACAATTACCCTGCCCTCGATCTAACTAATTTAATGAAACATTTTTAATTATCTACAATATAAGATGTTGAAGACAATTTAATGCTTAGTTTTTCCTGTGTGTATGTGTGTATTGTATATTGTAATTTTATGGAATGGACTGTGACCTATAAGTACACAAGCTGAATTACAAGTTGAAACCTGTAATTGTATACTCAACTACTATGCCACACAAATGGCTTTGTGTCCATTTTGAATTTCGCTCTAATATTTTCTCTTTCCATTAAACAACTGTAAACAAAGGGCTTCCCTGCTGACTTCAAAGGCAGTTCTGACTTGGGATCAGCTCCCTAGGACACTGGGGAAAATGACAAATGGCTTCTTGTTACTTGGGAAAATGTTTGTTATGCACCATACAAACATTTTTACAGATGAGCTCTTTAGGTCCGTTGTACCCTATTTATTTTTCTTCATAAAATTTAGTCAAGTGAAAAAGAGTACAAGACTGACTGTGAAATACTTCTTCATCTGTAACATACCAAATATGGTGAAGAACACTAAAGTCATGTCATCAGTTGTGCTAACACATAAATCCTTTTATTCTCTCTTCCAAGAAAAATAAGTCTCAGTCTCCTACAAATAACAGTGACCAAAGATCCACTTTATTTTCGGCGATTTATATGAATTAAGTTGTTTGTGAGAACAGCATTACCTTGCAGAGGCAGAAACTTAGCTCAGAGAAGTTACATGAGCTGCTGGCAATTTACGGTCCAGTTGGGATTTACATGCTTGTCAGTCTTCCTCTGAAGCCTACTCCGTTTTTGACTACACTACTTTGGCCCTTACAAATTTGTTTTGGGAACACTTTCGGGGTGGGAGAGGTGCATGTTTTGCACATGTAGAGATCGGAACTGGGCTTTTCCTCTCTGTGATCACTGCGTATTTGCATGCGAAGGCACAAATTAGAAGATTAAACATTTCTAATATTCAGTGTCTAATATTTCTTCCCCAAATCTCAAACCTTGATATGGCTTAGATTTGAGACATTCAGATTTTGTTAATGACATGTATAACCCTAAAAAACAGCATTTCCTTTGAAATAAGCATAAATGAACGTATTTCACAACTCAAACATGTGACTGCAGCAGGAACTCAAAAGAGGATAGATTACTCATTCCAAGCCCCTGAGAGTGTTTGTGATGGTATAGTAGCTCAAACATGCTAAACTCTTCCTTCAGAAAGATTATTTTCATTTTGGTTAGCTTTATATGCTGTAATATTTGAGAATATAGGACATAAAAAATGTTGGAATATCTTGCTGCATATATGTATGTTCTCTTCTGACACTTTTATATAAAAATAAAACCTATTTTTGTCTCCACTGATAACTAGTAAATTCTACATCAAAATTGAAGGTGACTTTGTGGTATACTGTGAACACTATACATTATTTTGCTAATAAAGTTAATTTTTCAGACATTATATTTTTTCATGGTAGTAAAATTTTTACATGCAAAGAAAACAAAAATGGGGTTGATTTTACCTTTTTGGATGAAATTTTCATTGTTGTTATAGGAGCATGATTCTGAAAGGTTAGAAAAACATAATGTTAGTTGCAGTCGCTCAATGGATTTTTGCATTCAGAAATTCTTTTCCTGTGTGTTAAAATTCAAGAAATCATCATTCTCTCTATGTGCACATATACTTGCAAAGTCTAAAATACTTGTCTATAAAGTATATTTCCTCTGTTGGGAATAAGGATGGATTTGTGACTCAGATATATGCCTAAACTTAAAGAATTAGCTATAACACATCTTTAAGTCTCTTTCTTTTGGACTGATGTCCCTACTGAATTGAATCAATATAGTTAGAAAAAATGAAAAGTTGAGTGCTCACTTCAGCAGCACATATACTAAAAAAATGAAAAAGTTGAGAGAATTGGAAAAAAGTGTAGTTTAGAATATTGAATCTAATGAATAACTCAGGATTGAATCTGGGTAGTTGGGGAAGGCGGGGGATGGGGACTGTGGAATGATACCTAATTTTATTCGAAAACACAGCACTCTGCATAAGACACTATTGTTCACCTGCCAAATGTTGCTTTGGAAAGATGTATTAGCCTGATCCACACTTATTAATTCTTTTCATTGCAAACAAAGTAATATTGTTAGGGGTTCTCTTTTGATAAATGTGAATCAATAAAAGAACTTACGTATTTTGTGAAATAGTAATCCTTTTTGAAATTCACTCCATACATAACTTACTTCTTAAACATTGTTAGTTACTTTTAAAGATTAAAAATTAGACTTGTGATAACCTAATAAAGATCTGTGAAATTTTATTTGAATAACTCAAGTGGCAGCAACCTCTCAAAATCAACTGTACCCACAATTATTTCTCTTTCTAGAGTGGTCAGTTCTTACATTTAAAAGAGAAAATGGTGATATCTCTAAACACTCTACTGCAACAAGTTTTGATCATTGCTTAGAAATATACACACGTACCAAACAGTATTGCAATGTACATCCACCTAGGCAGCTTCTAATAGTTGTACCTCCAAATCAAGTTAAGTTTAGGGAAGCAGAACATATTTTCAGAAAATATTCTGAACAGAGGATTAAAAGAAGAGATCGTGGTTCTGCACGCCATAAAAACAAAGTGTCTGGTTTTTAAAAGTTACATTGAGTTTTCTGCAGTATATCAGTATGACAGTTAACTAAGGAATTCTTTCAATTTAAATGCATCATTTCCTCATGTGCTCATCACACTAATATCATACACACCCAATTATTTTTACCTCACCTCAGAAAATGTGACACAAATACCAAGTTGAAGACAGTAACCGTATTTGGTCAGTGTCTCTCTCAGTTTAGCCACATCAATCACTGGCACACGCATCCATAAGAAAGCTCAAACTTTTAGTCTCTTTCTTTTGGACTGATGTCCCCCACATGCATTTTGACTGACTCTATTTTCCACTGAGAGTTTATTCTTCGTGATGATAATACCAGAATAACTCATACAACAGACCATAAGTAGTTAGCACACGATCAGACTAAGTTACATTTCTTTAAGACCTTTTCATGATAAATATGTTCAGTTTGTGTCAAACTCACTTAATTAACATTTCCCGATTACCAAAAAAATATTTCAGAAATAAAAACGAGGTGCTGCAATATGATATTTTTGCTATCTTCAAGAACAGTCGAGAATAAGGTACTTTGGTAAGCCAAGTTGTCCCTACTGAATTGAATGAGAAAAAAAATATTTTATATATAATGAGATTCTGGTTAATTTAGTGAAACAATCAATTTCTTTACAAAGCAAGTCATAGAAAAGGCACTTGAATACCTGGTTAACATTTTATGAGCGCAATTTTAGGGAACTAATCACAAAAAGTTTATGACAAAGTGAGTCTAGCTTTAAAAAACATAAATTTAACAATATTAGGAATTTTGCCAGAGTTCCTCAGATTTCATTTGGTTTCTTTTTCTATTAAAAAAAATATTTTACATTCAAAATTTATTAGCATAATCTAACAGCATTGCCTCCTGATCACTTATATGCTTATAAAGTCAATATTTTTGGTGAGTATGGGAAAGTATATTAATAAGTCAATATCTTCTGTGTCCACTAAACTAAGCAAAGCAACTTACTGGACTAGAAATTGTCTGCTCCTGAGTTCTGAACTGCTACTTTTACTCAGTTATAGGCTGACTCTGGCCTTTTGGTGTCCGTGGGCCAATGTTTCTTAACCTGTCTAATTGGAAATAGCAGTGTGCTGTAGGATTGATTCCAAGTCAAAGTTTATTTTTAATCCTAACAGCTACTCTGTGCTTTACCCGTCTTTCCAAATGAGGGTAAGAGGGACCATTTGAATGACAATGACCTTCACCTTGAGGGGAAAAGGAGGTGCAGGACACCTCAGGTGTGCCTTTCAGGCTCACACATACATAAAGAATAGGTACTCTGCCCCAGTAGGTGAGATCTCACAGGGCTGAACTTCCCTCCGCGGGCCTCTTTTTGTTGTGTTTTGTTTTCCTTTTTTCTTTTCTTCCTTTTTAATGCCATATTTAAGGACAGAGAGAATTATACAATGAAATCTGAAGTTCAGATAGAACATGAAGTTTGGAGTGATAAAGAGACATTTATTTTATTTAATTAGAGTGACACTTGAAATGATAGCAATAAAACAAGAGAAAACAAAGCAGTTTTTCTTGAAACTCCTGGCTAAAAAAATACGAGTGAGTTTATCTAACAATCAATAATGTGAAAGTATTTGGGCTTCAGTGACTTGTAAAGCCAATGATGAATGCCCTCTCATGGCTAGTCTTCTAGACCTTGACCACAAGAACTCATTTGTTAAAAATAATGATGACCAAAATTCTTAACGTTGTGACGATAGCTGGAAAAAAAAATAAAAAAGAAAGAAAAACTCATTCTTTTATGTTAAGATAGCTTGAAAGGCATAAAAATACTTCAGAAAAATGTTTACTCTATAGTTCTCATTTCATCTGGTGTTTCCTACTCTCCAAAATTTATAACATGCATCTATTTGCTCTTTTATCAATTATTTTGTTTCCTCCAAAGTGTCTGTAAGATTAAAGAATTCCATTCATCATGCAAGTTCTGAGACTAATGGATGTTCAAACCTTAAAAACTTCCAACTCCTCCAGAATGAGCTCCCCACTGGCAGAGCTGTTTGTAGGAAGAACGACCACCTTCTGCACAGTCCCCCGATCTAGGGCAGAGAAACAAACGATGAGATGTTACAATACATTTTTTAAAGGAAAAAAAGACACTTACACATAAGATTACTGGCTTAGAATTTAAGATATCATTTGTGTAATTAGTCATTGAAAAGATACTGCATATATTAAGTTATTACTAATTTCGATACACTGATTTTTATCCAAAGCTCATGTTTAGATTGAGATTATGTATAATTCAAAAGGCACTAATATGAACATCTTGTATTTTGCATATGTTTTGTGTAGTCATGACAATGAGAGAAAAAAATAATATCTAAATGTGTTATGAAGTCAGAAGTTCTGTTTCTGAACCAAGTGTGTATTCCTAAAATATTAATATATAACTTCAAATTTGGCAATTAAGAATATTACTTACTTCTCCAAACCAAACTTTTAAAGACATTGCTGTAGTTTTGTTAACGTTGACACATAATGATTTAATTATCTGAGAAAAAAAGATTACTACGAACAAATTTTTATAATAATTTCATTATAAATAACTACTACTAGAAATTAACATTGAGCTTTAATGGTGAGAGAGTTTAGACATAGTAAAATGTTTCACTTACTACTCAAAATAATTTCAAAGCAGAAATCTAACTGGTTTTATTTCAGATGTGGACATTTAGTCACAGAATAATTCTATCATTTTCATTAATCTTTTTTTACCAATTGGGAATGTTCCTTTGGACAATCTTAAAATATAGGGGAAAATTTGCAATTAGATGGGCCAGATGTAAAAGCAAATAAATAATTTACTCATATTTCTCGATTAGAGATTGCCCAAAACAAAGATGCCTAAATAAATGTAACACATAGAGAAAACGTTATTTATTTCAGATTTTGAATTAACATAGTTTCTTAGCTTATATAAGTGTTTCCTAAACATATAATTTGCCACTCTATGAACCACATGTTTAAAATAAATCAGTTAAGATTTAGTAATGTGGGTTTAAAGCAAATTTGTAAGTAATTTCATTAAGTAACAACACATTTCCTCCCCAAAGTATATTTCTAATAAAATAATTAATGAACTGCACCATGAATATCAAGTCATTACTTTTTTAATGTATGATCATGAAACTGTGAATTTATAATTTGGAAAGGTAAATTATCACAGACACTGAAACATTTCTTAGTTCTGTTGAGAAATGTTAAGAAGAAGAGTTAACTTGAACTGAGTTGTACAGGACTTTACAACTAGGAACCATTAGTATGAATACCACAAATCTCAAATCTCACATCTCAAACTGTCCTCTTTTCCACAGGCAAGAGTTACTCTGACGTAAAATATTCCATTTCATGTTTATAGTTTCTATTTATGAGCCTAATTGAAAGACTCAAAATAATTCTTAATAAAAAAACAACAACACCTCTACTTTAAACGGTTACCAACTAAAATATTAAAACCTACCAAGTAATAATAAAAATATACAGAAGAACAAGACTTAAAGAGATTTTGCCAGAACGATCCCTGAATCTTGTAAGGATACAAAATATGAGCACCTGATCTTAGAAGTTTCAAACTACACTCTGTAACTTAAAATTCATTTCTTAAGCCATATTCAAAAATAAATAACAATCTAAAAGTTTGGATTTTTCTTAGAAATTTCTGTTTCACTGACAAGCTTCCTCAGAATCAGCCCTGGCAACAATTTGAACTATTTTCTTGGAAAATAAGTAATGCAGTATAAATTGGAAGTGAAAAACATTTGGTGTTGCGGTGCAGAGACGTGTCACAATTGAAAATTGATGAACCTGGTTGAAGGTGTTTCCCAATTTCTATTAATAGTTCATCACAAAGAGCACAGGAAACATCTAGGGAAACACGATATACCAAAACACATAAAATGAAATCCTTGAAATTATAATAGCTAGGGCAGGATTTATGTGTGTGTGTGTCCGTGTGTGTCCGTGTGTGTGTGTATGTGTGTGTGTGTCTGTGTGATGGACAAGGGTGTAAAACCATCTTTGTTTTAGGTCATGTTATCATAAAGGTCAAACATTTTTCCTTTTTTTTTTAAGAAGTCACAACAGACTTTTATGGTTTCCTGCTGATCCTGTAAAGAAAGATCACTGCCATGCTACATGACAGCTTGTAGAGACTCTTTCTTGAATAGAGACTGAGCAGAAACTGTGTTTAACCATAATCCCAAATAAAACAGCATGAAAAGGAATCTTGATTACAGGGGTTCCCAAAGGAAAAAATAAAAACTATAGGCTTTGAAAAGAATTAAGTATCGTCAAAAATGAGACAATTGTCTCCTTTGTTACCTCATGTTTTAACTTACTGCAAGAGCAAAATTTTTTGTAACTCATTTCTTCCAAAAGAACCCACAACAAAAATACTTTATGCATGCCATTTATAAAATATTACACAAAGAGCAGCTATAAAAATTGGCTAATAAAAAGATATTGCAAAATGTGCTTTTGACTCATTTGCAATAAAATGCAAAACTTGTTTTTGACTCATTTGCAGTAAAAGCTAGAACACCCCCCTTTCATTGCCTGTCTTTCTGTATTAGTTATTGTTTTGCTGGTAATGATGAGTAAATTTAAGACCATTAAAGGGAAAACATATTTTTCCACAAAGTTAAACTGAACGTTAACTTATTTGAAACTGTTGTAAAAATATAAGTAAATTTAAGTACTGGTAACATTTCTACCTGAAAATCAAGTTTAAACAAAATCATAGAAATGCAAGATTCCCCATAAAGAAACAAATATTTATGGATGCCTATTGCGGGCTGGCTCTATGAAAAAATTTACTATTTAAGTCTGAATTTCAAGAAAATAAATATCCATTTTAATTCCTTCACTTTTCCACACTTTAACTTGTATTGGTACTTTATGAGATAGCATTTGTACAGAGCTATTCATTACACTGATTTGATTTTCATCTATGTATCACAAATAAACATATTTGTTCTTATTAGAATTCCACATATTAAAGTTTTTTATATGCATAAATTAGAATAGTCATTCAAATTCGTGGATTCAAATATGCATGGAACAACTTCAAATTCCTGTGATAATGTTAATCAACACTATTAACAATGGTTAATTCAAGTTTTATGAAACATTGAACTTATGTTTGGGAGGCCTCCTTTAAGCAAAACAAATAAATTGTTTGGTTCTTTCCCAAACAAGTACAGAAAATGCGGTGTTCATAATTATAGATGTTGTGCCACAATGCCAGACCTCACTGAGACTGAAATATCTAAAAAGACACAGTAATAGTTCTAGTAGTTAATCAACAACTTAGGTGACTGCACATGATCTCTAGGATTTGAGCCTCAAAAACAAATATCTCGTTTACAAGGTTCCACTCTGGATGTCTTTATATTTCTGCTCCTGTTACCAACTGCCTGATTCCCACAATCTCTAGATCAGATTCTCAAGAGACAGATTGAATTTGGTCTAATTTAATCATGACTAAAGCACATTATAAAGCAGTACTAAGTAGACAGTTCAACTGTCAAATGCTTGTGTCATTTCAACCAGTTGTGGCACTGGGAAAGAGACCATATATATGGAATTGCCCATGGCTCCTTCAGCAGGTTTGCATTAATGGGGTAGTTTCTCTCAAAATGCAGTACTGGTAGACATCTGTAGCTTTCTTTTCAAAACGTATTCACAAATCCTTCAGTTCCGTATACAGCAAATACTTTTGAGGTGTCCTTGGGCTGTATCATTCACTACTAAGTAAGTAAGTAGATTTGGGATGTCTTCCATCCATTTTTATTCATTGATTCAACAAGAAATAATTGAGCAGCTTCAGTGTGTTAGGCACTATATCCAGTGTGGATGCAGAGATAAGTGGCATAACACTCAAGAATTTATGGTTCACAGTGTAGAATTTATGGTTTTTTGAGTAGCACATATGATCCCATTAAAATGTTAGTGATTGAAAAATACGCATTTTAGAATGTCCATAAAACTTCCAATTACTTATGTCTCCATAAAGCCATCTCTGTATCCTTCGGTTTGAAAATGATAACATCATTATCAAATGTTTTCCCTCTGGGGTTAGTGAGAATGGCATTCCTTAAATGTACTCACAACATAAATCCTTTTTATTGTTCTATAGAATTGGGATATTGCTTTTATTTCCTTGGGGAAAGCACCATGCCTACAATATAGTCAAAATAGTCAGTGAAGCAGACTATCTTCCTTTGATCCTCAAGCCTCAGTTTGTTTGTGTGCACAATGTAAATAATAATTAGATCTTCTGTGATGGGTATCTGTTAACCAAGGTCTATGTAGAATCACTTCCCCTTTTTTTGATAACAACACCCTGAGACATCATTTGGAAACAACACCTGTTTCATTTTCAGTCTACATGGTTAAGGAATAGTGTAACTCTCTTCCAGCTCCGGAGAGGCGTACATCACAGGCTGGTGCAAAGGGCATTCCTTTGCCCTGTGATTCATGCAGGAGTAAACACAGAAACAAGTCAGGGCCCAGCCCTTCCTGAGAATTAGGTAGGTGGGAACCTCTTTCTGAGATGAGGGCTATTCAAGACTTGTAAATCTGGAGGTATTGGCGCCATCCTCACTACCACATGCTGAGGACTTACATTGTGAGTTCATTCAACAAATGCCATTCTTACTGCCCCCAGAAGGAAGGCATTTGATAACTATATTATCATCTTCAAGCTAAAGAATACAGAGATGGCTTTATGTAGACATAAGTAATTGGGAGTTTTACAGACATTCTAAAATGCATCTTTCAATGACTAGCACTTTAATGGAAACACATATAAATTCCTGACAACATCATCTTAGCACAAATTCAGATACGTCTGAGGCTGCCTCTTTCATTTCCCAGTTGAACACACACATACACACACAAAAACATTTTTAAAACTAATTTGAGTAAGGTGTGTGGTCACTTTCAGTTGAAAGAATTCTGACTAACAAAAACTGCATGAATAATACATGGAAATTGCTTAGCATAATGTACGGTGCACAGCATATCCTCAATAAGTGCAAATTGTTTTCTAGTTGTAGCTCAACTAAACTTTTGACATTCTTGAAAGCACCATTTTGTTCCTAAACCCCAATTTTCTCATTGATGAAATATAGATAATAGGTATACCTTGAATACAATAAAGCATTGTTATGTGAATCAAGCAAAATGAATCTTGTAAGTAATTTGCATCACGTAAACCTATACAAAAAGATAATGTAGTAGATTCACCCATCCACATAAGTGATTTTAATTATCTTTTGTTGCATTGAATTTTTAAAGAAAATTCCCCAGAAAAGTTCTTTTCTGCTTTATATATTTTATGGCATCTAAGATTTTTTTTCTTTCTAATATAAGGAGCATAGCAGTATTATCCTTAAACCTTTCCACTGTTTCCAGACAGGAGAACAGCTTCTATTTCTAGCACAGAAAGTGTTGGCTCTCTCAAAGAAGTGATCAAACATAGGTCAGTACCCAGCGGGTCATGCCAATAGTCATTTATGTATCTAATCTGCTGAGTCTCATTTAAACTACAGTCCTCAGGGGCTTTCCCTAGAAATTGCTATGCCAACTGTCTGCTTGCCACTAGACTTCTGGTTACCTAAGGATTTGGTGTGAACACTGCCTCCTTAATCAGATATAGTCAGTCCCTTTTCCCTGGTTGCTAATGTTTAAAAATATTCTAGTTGGGGCCAGCTTCATGAGTGTAAGATCTGTTTAGTCAGACAAGTTCCTGAGGTCAGAAGGGACCATGCTTGGTTCAATGCTCTACTGTCACCTCCTTGAAATTCTTAATAATTTTAAACACGGGACCCTGAATTTTTATTTTACACTGGGCCCTGCAAATTATGTAGCCAGTTCTAGGTGTTGGTTTTAACAGCCATTTGTACCAGCTAAGGAGTGGCCTTATTCAATTTAGTAAAGACATACAAACCTCAAAGTCATTTATTCAACTCTTTCCTCCTTCATCTGTATCTTCACCATAGTGTCCCTAGATGTCAACCTAAGCAGCCCTGTGCATGACTTATTGTACGAAAATCAGCTCTAGTATTTATCAACTCTAATTAGTATCAGAAAGATAAAATAATTATATTTGTTCAATGAAAACTCATCGTTTATTATAATTTTCTGAACCAATTTGTATATTAAAATATTAAAATATCTTAAAACAAACAAAAAAAAACACCACAAAAAACTGCAAAGGCTCTGTTTGGCAAATGAAAGCTTTATAGATAAATGAGGGAAGAATGACTAGACATCTAACTGTTAGTTTCTATAATTAGACCTTACTAATTGGCTGCCTTATTTTGTGTTAAAATATATTTTCATAATAGATTCCTTTTCATTGTTAGGTTATCAAACTGCAGCTATATTCTTTTAATAGTATTTTTAAATTTGAGAATGAAACTGAGAATGAAATCATGAGTTTATAAAATATTTATTAGTAGATTAGTGAATATACTTTTAAGAGGTGGCAATTCTATTCATGAATGCCCCGTTTACACACACACACATAAACTAGGTCATTTAGCACAATTTGTCACATTCAGCAGAGCTTTTTACACTCAAAACGTCATATAAATGCTGTGACATAGACACTTTGGGCTTCAGCCCATGGGGCAGTCAGGCCGTTAGAACCCAGTTAGTCACCAATGGCATCTCAAGTGTCTCTATTTGAGGGGAGGCCCAGGGAAAGGCAGTATCAACAACTCCTATCAATTCAGCATCACAGACAGTGTGTTGATGTTGAAAAGTTTGTAGGGTTGAACAAATTTGGATAGCATTGTGTTAGCTTAAGTTAAGCAGGTTTCTTTGGGGCACAACCTTTCAGAATGACTAAAATACTCTTCTGCCTGTGAGAACAATACAGTATTCAGTGACTTTGCTAATACCATCATTTCATGAAACTCCTAGTCACTACCATCCATGTTTGTTTGGAGACCATGTTCTATTATACAAATAGCTTCTCCAAGTGTGGTGTTCAGACTACCTCACTCAAAATTACGATCATGTAGGGTCTCAGCTCCTGCTCCCCACACAAGAACGCAGGATATGATGAGGGCAAAAAGGAACAACAACAGAGACACAGATAGGGGAGTCATACCACTATCGTCTCACTGGCGGCTGGGTTGGAGACACAGGAAGCAGGAGCCACAGGATCTGCAACCCACCGTGCACTTTTCTGCCTGCCTGCCTGCCAACCAACCAACCAATGTAGCCACGGCAGTTACATCAGTAGCTAGTTATATCAGTAGCTAATCAGTAGCTACAGCTGACGGCCAACCACAACCCGAGCCAGCACCTTTCCACGTGAGACTGAGAGCCTGGAGACTGCTCTGTGGGACTCTGTCCCCACAATTACCTAGAGAGTTTACTAAAAATTTAGATGTTCGTTTTCATGTCAGATCACAAACATAATTTTTGGAAGTGCTAATTGTAAATAAGCTTTACAGAAGACATATATGTTTGCTCAAACATTTGAGAATCAGAAGGTGAACAACATAAATCTTTGTAATGTGTTTTATTCCTTGGTAATTGTCTATATTTGTTAAAAAAAGAAGCTACTAAATTAGTTTTCACATAGACTTAATATTTATTTTCTTTCTGCCTAAATTAAGCTAAAATAACATATTGTCCTAACATATAAAGTTAAAGTAAACTAAAAAAAGTAACTACTTTAGTAATATTACTTTAAATAAAGTAATTATTTAAAGTATTTTGCAATGTACTAAAATATGCTAGGATTATCCCTGTGGGGACAGAGCCAGGAGTGCAGTTTCCAGGCTCTCAGCCTCACATGGAAAGGTGCTGGCTCAGGTAGTAAATGGCCATCAACTGTGATTGGATGGCCATCAGCTGTGGCTAGTTGGCCGTCAGCTGTAACCAGTGAGCCATTGGCCACTGATATAACTGCTGTGGCTACACTAGCAGAAAATGGGGGGCTAGCAAGAAGATGGTGGCTGAGCTAGCAGGAGCGGATTGCGGTTAGCACAGCGGAGTGCGGGTTGTGGATTGCAGAGAGGTGGACGGCAGGTTACAGATAGTGTGGCTCCTGCCTCCTGAGTCTCCAACCCAGCCGCCAGCAAGACTATAGTGGTATGACTCCCCTATCTATGGTTCCGTGGGTGTTCCTTTTTGGCCTCACCATATCCCGCATTCTTATGTGGGGAGCGGGACAGGAGACCCCACGTGACACGCTGCATGACAATCCCCAAACAAAATTATAATAACTTTCAGATATTTTGAAAATCAAGGTGTATACATGACTTATGAAAGTATAAAAATTCCTACTTAATCTTCAAACAATAAAAAAATAATGATAAAACCTAGAGTTGACATTGATATAAGGAAATAGGAGTCTTCAAACACTTTTGGTAGAAATGCAATCAGAAAAACTTTCACGAGGGCAATCCAGCAGCTGGCCATGATGGAATAACTTAAACCAGAACAACCTACCTGCAGTAAACGACGATAAAATTGGACAAACTATATAAGGTAATTCTTTCTAGTTAATGAATAGCAAATAGTGCAAGACTCAAATTAGGGAAATTCTCAAGGTCATTTTCATGTTCATTCAACTATCTGCCTGGGAATAATTTCCCAAAAAAGGTGCAGAGAGCTGGTGTCCAATAGTGCATGGTGGTCCCACGGAGATGAGGAGGAAGATATGAGAATTTGGGGCAGCAGAAACCAATGAATTCTGTGGCACACAGTATTAGAGAGAGGGTGCTGCCCAGAAAGTGGTTCCAAAGACCATTTGGAAATCCCCTGTGAGGCTGTAGCTGATTCCTGGCCTATATATTTGCATGGTTTAACAGACTGCACTCATGGTTTAACAAATTGCAGCTGCTATGGGGAGAATGACTAGATAAATTATAGGTTCAGCAGTTCTGGGGAAGAGCAGTGTGGGTGAAGTTGGAGTTCAAGCCCTACCAGAGTAGACAGATATCATTAACACCTTGTTAAAACTCCTGGCATCCAGCTGACACAAGAAAGGCTGAGCCTAGAAGAGTTAGTGCCACATTCTAGAGTAGGAATTATTGTAGGCCTGCCGTAACAAAAGCTGAAACCAAGATCTGATAAGACATACAAGAAAGAAAGTTTGGAGTTTGAGTCCTGCTAAATTCAAATAACTTTCGTTGAGCACAATATTTTTAATAGAGAGTAAAACAAGTTGAAACAAATTCAAGGTGATCAACTAACAATTAACTGCCTGCGATAATAAGAATTAACCCTCTTCAGGAAAGATGGCAGAACCTAAATAGAAGGTATTATCTACAACGTCCAGTATTCAATAATAACAAATATGATTATACATCGAGAAAGAGAGAGAGAGAGAAAGAAAGAGAGGGAAAATGAGAGAGAGAGAAAGGCTGAGGCAGGCGGGATATGTGTGGTCAATAGTCAAGAAAAATAAGTCAAGATTATCAAGATGTTGGACTTAGCAAATAACAACTTGACAGCAGCTATGATAGCTATTATAAATATGCTAAAAAATAAAAGGCAACTGAAATAAAAGGAAGATGTGGCTATAATGAATGGGCAGATATAAAACTCAGTAAAGAAATAAAAAACCCTATAAAATGTCAAATGAATATTTCAGAACTAAAGTACAATAATTGAAATAAAATTTTAACTCCATAGACTTAATAGTAGATAGGCATTAAAAGGAAAGAGTCAGTGAACTTGAATCCCAAGTAATAGAAGTTATCCAGTTGCAAGAACACAGAGAAAACAATGCCTGAAGAAAGTGAAAAGGTTCTTTTGGGCATGAGTGACATTATCTAATATACGTGTAATTAAAGCTACAAAAGAAGAACAGGGAGAGATTAGGGAAGAAAAACATATGAAGAAATAATGGCTGAAAATTTTCCAAATTTGATGAAACGTTTTACATTGACTATCTAGGAATTCAGTGAGACGGAAACTGGGTAAATATAAAAAGAAGCACAACTAGACACATAATATTTAAACTGCTGAAAACAAAAGATGTAGAAGAAAACTTTGAAAGCAGCTGGAGAACAAAGACATTATGTCATGAGAAAAAAATGTAACTATTGATTTTTTCTTAGAAACAATGGAGGTCAGTAGATAATGGAATGACATTTTTTAAATGCTGAAAGAAAAAAAAAAAGAGTTAACCCAGAATTCTATATCCAGGGAAAATATTATTTCTAAAATGAAGATTAAATCAATCATTTTTTAGACAAATAAAAGCTGGGAAAGTTTTTTGACTGCAGACCTGCATTTGAAGAAATGCTAAAGGATGTCTTTTAGTCTAAAGGGAAGTAATGAAAAATGGAATTTCAGGTTTATAGTAAAAATAAAAAGAACCAGATATGACCGTCTTTCCATCTGGGCGATTGGTTTGTAGATATGTTTTGGAACTGCTGCAGCCATTGGCAAACATGAGGAAAGTTGACATAAGGACAAACTTGATAGGAGGACAGAGCCAAAAACTCCAAAGAAAGAAGCTGGGGCTCTACACAAACCACACCTAAAACTACCCTTCTATTGTGATTTTAAGTTATGTGAACCAATCAATCTTTAAGAGAAAGTAAACAAACAAACAAAAAAAAAGTGACATTTCTGAGAATTTTCAATGACAGTAAAATAAAATAACCCCCTTCTAAAAAAAGCCAAGCAGAGCTAATTATGATATCTTACAGAGTAAAAAAAATCAGTATTTACGTATAAGCCCTCTATATGAGTAGGGGACTAGACTGTTTTTAATGCATTATCTCTTATCTGCAATTCTAAGTTTCAAAAGTTTTTTTCTTTAATTTCTTGGGTGGTTAAAACCTGTCCTGACTTGAACTAATTTGGCCAGAAAACCTGACTGCACTTACTTGAGGCTATTTATATTCTTTATTTACTACACTTGGTTTGAAGATTTCTACGTTCACTACAGAAATAGTCCTGTGTATTTCATGAGGTATGGTCCACGGTCTTGCAAGCCATTTTACCTAATATGTGTATATGCACGCATTATCTTTCCTTTTCAAATACTTCTGAATTTCAAAACACATGTGGTTTCAAATAAGAGAATATCAACTAAGATTGCTTTTCTTTATAATTTATTTCTTTCCCATTCATTTTCTAAATAAAAAAAAAAACACATTTAATTCAAACAGTAAAAAATAACTTAAGAGCTATTACTAAGCAAAGCTATAGACAGAAATCATGTTCTGGTTATAACTAACATGATAAAGTAGAAAGTAAACACTCAAAAGCAGTTCTCCTAAAGCTATTCTACTAATTCAGGATTAGCAGGAATACAACCAATTAGTGCTGTTGTCCCATACGCTGAACACTGGGTACATGGGTGACTGTGCTCAGTGATGGTTCTCTTTTTGCAGTTAGCTTTCTGGAGTAGACCACCATTGTTCATTAACAGCCCAGTTAATGGCAGTTCCTACACACCACTGAAAAAAAATACACCTATTCTCCCAAACCTCAGTAGTGCTCACTATTTTCATTTTATTCATTCTGGTTTTACACTTGCAAATGGTGTAAACTTGAGCAAACCTGCCTCCTATAATCCACTTTATTTCTCTATAAAATGTAGATATAGGATTTGCCTTACATACCTGCCAAGGCTGTTGAAGATCAAAGGGGAGAGCCCCTGTGAACCTTCCTCGTGAACTTTACAGAAAGGATAATTAATTTTACTCCCCATGGTCTGAAATTGTCCTCCCTTATTCCCAGTCTTCGCCTGTGACATAAATTATTTACTATTCTTATATACAGTGTTTTACTTTTATCTATAATTTCCAAACAAAAGAAATGCCTCCCACATATTACCAGTAGATTCATCTATGATCTGTCATTTAAGGTTTTTTTGTTTCCTATTACATTGTACTTAAGTTTCAGTAATAGTGTAAAATAATTATGCACATTTTACTCACTGCTTGTTTCCTCTCCCAAGAATATGAACTCTATGAAATGAGAGATATTCGTGTGTTTTGTTCACTGCTTATGTCTAGTGAATACAACAGTTTCAAGATTCTTAATAGGAATTCAAAATTGCTTGTGAATGCATACATACATATATACAGTTGTATATATTTATATTCAAAGATACGTATGATTTATGTCAATAAATATATACCTACTATATAGGTACATGTGTATATGTACCTGCTAATTTCTAGGCAGTATACTCAGGGTTTTACATACATCATCTCTTTTAATCTTCAAAGTAAGTCCATAAAGTAGGTCCAGTTAAGGAAAATAGGCTTATAGATGTTATATAATTTGCTCAAGGTCATAAGACTGGTAAGTGATAGAGGGCAAGATTTAAATCTAGGTCCTTTGAATGTCAAAGAATATTCCCTAATTCTCACCCTAAAATGTATCCAAGAATAATTTACTATAACTATTCTAACAAGTTGTTCTCTGTTTAACAAGGTTTTGAAGAAAGTCCAACCAAAATTACAGTTAGTCATTATGAGAATAATCCCTGGAAAATTTAATTTGCTATATCACACTGCAGTATGAATATTACAGGTAAGCACACACATAGCTTTGTATCCATTACTGCTGTGGAAAGTTTTGGAGTTAGACATTTAGATAGATAGGTGACCTGAAAAGTAGACTTGTGGGGCAAAGTTGAAAGATAAATCTTAAGGCCAGTGATTTTACTAAACTGACAATTATTTAAGGAGTGACTAAATTATACGTTTTGATTTAGTTGAGGCTTACCAGAAAATCAGAAAACAGTAAAATGTGCCAGCTAAAATGTTTGACCTAATTATTTATTCAACTAAGGTGTCCGTCCTCATGAAAAATATCTGCTATATCTAATATATCAAAATGTGTTTTAAAAGTTTACAATATAATATGTTTGTTAATTCTGGTTCTAAAAGCTAATTTTATCTGTGAGGGTTAAGAAAAACATTATAATTTAGTATCAGACCACGTGATAATCTATCTATGTATGGATTATTATAGTTATTTCCTTGAAATACAGTTTAGGAATACTCAAATAGGGTCTCAGAATTCACTACAATTAATGTTTTAGAATTTTGTAAATAACCAAAATTTACATATCATGTTTTAGTGTCCCTCTTTGCATTATATGATGAATCTTTTACATTTTCATTTCAAATAAATTAACTTACTTTAAATAATGCAGGTGTATGTTCTATGCAAGGTTTTAATAATCCTGCACAGGATGCAACAATTAAATTTCCAAAGGTGCAAAATTAGGGTTAATTCTTTCTATTTAATTCTTCATCACTTGGGAAAGAATTACTCACCTGAGATTAATTAATTTTATGATCACAAATTAACCTATTCTCCTGCACCATTTTTATCATAAGATAAGCTGTTCTGCATTAGTTTTCGAAGTTTAAACCACATACAGAAACTGGCCTGGAATATCTACCTACATTTCTGGGAGCTCAGATAAAGAGAGGAGCTTTCCCCTCATTTGGTCATCTCCTAACTCACTACTGACTTATCATGTCAACCCTGTCCCACATCCCCCTGTTCACATCTCATTCTTTCCACCAGACTGGTTATTCTCCTCTCAAATTTGACTGGTCAGTCAGAATATAGGAAAAGGAGGAAAGCAGCGTATTTATTACAAGGGCACTCAGTATAACTGTATCACATCTGATGATCTTACAACTGCTTCCAGCTACTCTCTTTTTTAGAGGCCACCATGATATTACTTCCTCTTATTCTCCGGTTACTTTCATGATCACTCCTTCTCTATGTTCGTGGAAAATATTTTTTATTTTCTTACTTCGTAAGTGAAATCCCCAGAGTTAAATTCTTATCTGTATGGTCTCCTAGAATGACCTCAAGGATTGTCCCTGATTCAGCTAACACCTAAATGGCCAATGACTCCCTTATCTACATCTCCAGCACAGTCATCTCTACTAAAGTATTATCTATAATAACACTCTCTTTGACTTACCTGGATGGTCCACCAAATTTTTAACTCAATGTGGTATGAACAGGGGCTTGAATTTAATTACTGTTCCTAATAGCTTCACAACCCTAAGCAAGACAGTTGACCTCTCAAATCCTCAGTTTACACAACTGCAAAATGGAGATAATTCTGTGTCATTGGGTGGCTGTGAAGTTTTAATGAGATAATGTATTTTAGATGATAAATTCAATCTCTGATGCATGAAAGGTCATAGGAAAGAATAGGTGTGCCATTGAAAAAGAAATTCATTACTCTCCAAATCAGCTTGCTGATTGCACAATCCCTTGACCAGTGAATAGTTCTTATTTCCAGCTATTTGCCAAGCCACAAACCTACAAAACATTCCAGACATTTATTCACCCTCCCACCTTACCCAAATCAATTTAGTATCATCAGGTCCTTTCTTCTTCCTAAATATCTCTTGAACCTGATAATCCCTCTCAACCTCCAACTTCTAACCTGTGTTAATTTGGGCTCTTATCATTTCTTGCCTATAGACATATAAAAAGTCTCCCAACTGGCCTTCTTATCTCTGTCTGTAATATATCCTCTGCCTCATTGACAAAATGATGTATCCTCAATACATATGGACAGCAGCTGACCCACTCTAAGATGACCCCTAATGCGTCATGCCCTTTATAACTTCTTCCCTTGAATGCAGGTAATGTGTTTGATGTGCTACCAACCAACAGAATAATGCAAAGATGATGATATATCAGTCCCATGGTTATGTTACATTATATGAGATCCACTTTAACAGACTGAAGGGAGAGAGTGTGCTAGTCTTGAGGAGCAAACAACCATGTTTTGAATGGCCAGTGAAGAGATCCACGTGGCCGGGAACTGTGGGTGGTCTGAAGGAGATAAAGGCCTCATTCCTGAATCAGTAAGGAACAGAATTTTTCCCAAAACCATGTGAGTTTAGAAGAGGATCTTGAAACCCAGAAAGGAATGCAGCTTGGCCTACACTTTCATTGTAGCCTTGTGAGACCCTGAGCAGAGAGGACAGCTAAGCATTTGTCTACGGCAACTGAGATAATAAATGTATGTAGTTTTAAACCACTGATTTTGTGGAATCTGTTATGCAGCAATAAAAAACTATGACAAATGTGTATTGGGCAACCAGTCCTTTCCTGGACTCTGCAGATCCTTGTATTCTAGATCTTAACAAATTGTTCTCTATGAAGATTACAGTGTTCTTTTCCCAGATAGCTTTTTGGCTCATTTTCTTACTCTTTCAAGTCTTCGCTGAACTCTGACCTCCTCAATGAGACAAACTCTGAGCACAAATCTCCCTTCACCAGCTTTGCTTTTTTTTTTTTTTTAATCAGCTTAAAACAGGTAGTCTAATTTGCATATTTATTATGGTCATTTTCCAGTAGAATGTGAGTTCCAGGCTCAATAAATTCTAATGAGTGAATTAATGACATCTCTGTCATGTATTCTATACTGGTTGAGAAAGAGCTATAGAACATATTACCTCTTTACATTAATAAGCAAGGGCTTTCCCAGAGTTTTAAACATCAGAATTTATTATTCTTTATTTTAGAAATTCTTAAGAGAAGCATCAAAATAGTTTTAGTCTAGTCTTTCAATTAAGCTAGAAAGCAATAGCTTGTTGTATTAGTTTTCTATTGTTGCTAAAACAAATTACCACCAATTTTGTGTCTTAAAACAACATAAGTTTATTATCTTAGAGTTCTGTAGGCTAGAAGTCCCCCATGGGTCTCACTGGGCTAAAATCAAGGTGCAGAGCAGAGTGTATTTATTTCTGGATATTCTAAGCAGAAGTCACTTCCCTGCATTTTCCAGCTTCTTGAGACCATTTGAATTCCTTGGCATATGGTCTCTACCCTCCATCTTCATGGCCAGCAGAGTCACATCTCCCTATCTCTTCTCCCTTTATTATATTTCCCTCTGATGACAGCCAGGAAATGTCCTCTGCTTTTAAGAAGTTATCAAGCTAGATTGGAAACACCCTGACAATTCAGAAAAATCTCACCTCGGGGTCTGTAACATTAATCATATCTGCAAAGTTTCTTTTGCCAGGTAAGATAACATATCCACAGGTTTTGGGAAGTAGGATGTAGAGATCTTTGAGGGCTATTATTGTGCCTACCACATTATTGGAAGAGAAAAATCAGCATACAACTAAGAAAAGTAAAACATATGATTTTAATATCACGGACTCATCTCAGGAAATCTAGTTTCCAATCTTTTTGTTCCAATTTACACTATATTTCATATTCAAAAATGAAACAGTTCTTCCCATTTTCTATAACTCATACAGTTTGCAGTTCGATAAAAAAAGACTTTAAAGGATAGTGTTCCACAAAAACACCCCCACACCTGACAGCTAGCCATAGACTTCCTTTGGATAGTCCCACAGAGAAGGCTGGCCTGGCTGAGTGGCAGGCTGTGACTTCTCCGAGGGACAGAAGCTTCCAAGTCTGCCTCAGGAAAACTTGGCAGCACATCAAAAACAAGAACAGAGTGTGGTTGTTTCTTCTTAACACACAGACAAAAGACTTTATAACTGTCTTTAGGCTACAAAACTTTCATACATTCATAGAAGAGTGAAGGGTTAAATGAAGGCAACATACCAGGATCGGGTTTGACTGTAGTTGTTTTCAAGTCATGTAGGAACATATCAGTGATTAAATAGGAAACGAGCTGGGGTTACAGAGCAAATCACTGTCATCTCTCCTCCTGAGAGGCACCATCTCACTGCGTGGGATTATGAAACCCTCCATATATACAATTGAATATGCAGAATCCATTTTAATTGAGTAAACAGAAGCATGACAAAGATATTCCTATGTGTTTGGTGAATGTGTAAGACATTATGAACACAGAGATAAGCCTCATTTTTAAACAAATTTGGTCAATAACATAAAAATGAATCCTATTCACAGGTTAAGTTCTAGCATTGTTGATTCACACACAAGTCCAGTCTGTTCCAAGTCTTCTGTCACCTTGTAAAATGCATTTTGTTGACATGGAAGACTTAGTGACAACTTGTGGACGGGTGAAATTGAGTGATATCACTCAAGCAAAACAATGCCAATGCTAATGTTGACTGTCAACTTATCAGCAAAATCATTTTGACATATATGGATAAAACATTAAAATTATAGTAAAATGAACAAATAAAAATGAAATTACCTTAGTTTCATCAAAGGAAAGTGATGATGGTAAATGAGGCAGTAATGTGAAAAAGATAAATGCACAAGATGTGAAATCACACAGCAAGAGTTGATATTCTGGTTGTAAGGTATAGTAAATATTTATGTGATCTTAACTTATTTGAGCTTTTGTCCAAACACAGTGAAGGATAAGTTCAACTCATTCACTCATTCATTCAAATAATATCCATTGAGTGACAGCTTTGAGTGATGCACTATTCTAGGTACTGAGGATATAGCCATGAATATATCAGACAAATATGATTGCTCTCCATGGAGCCTACATTTTTGCAATTCCTCCTCTGGTAGTTATAAGAATTGGATGAGATTAAATAACATATTTGGCAAAAGGTAAGCACTGTAAATAAATGTATTTAGCACCATTATCATAGTAATAAAATATTTCAGAAAACTGAAAAAGTATACATATTTGCATAACATGTAGAATACTAAATAAATAAATAGGTAAATTCAGGCAAACTATTATAGCAACACTAAAATTTATATAATTGTTACATGTCTCTAAAAGAATATATTTCTGAAGAGTAGCTTAAAGAAACATATTTCTGCTTTTTGAAATTTTTTTTTCAGCAATTAGCCATATATTTTTAATAAATTATCTTTTTAAGGTAAAAATGAGAACATTTATCTCTGGATTAACAATCACTGAATGGGCTAGCTTCCATTTTTTGTTGTTTTCTTCACGTAGCCCTTTTTGCTACTCTTCTACATGATCAAGCAGTTATCACACCGTGATTTATGATCTTTCTCCTGTCAATTCAACCATCATTCCACTCTGTTCCATTAGTATTTCCTGCTGTGAAAATCCCTGTAGCATCCTTGGTAAACTCTCAGATGTTTCCAGATTTTGCTTTGGAAAGCAGTGAACCACAATGTTATTAACAGTCAGTACTTATAAAAGATCCGTTCCTTATTCCTAAGAGAAAGGGGAAGTCTAGACATTATCCTTAGAGTGACATTCATGCACAGCTTCCAACTGACGGTGTATTTTCTGAACTCAGATGCACTGTTTCAGCTATCAAATTTTACATGGAATATTTTAGGGAGTTCTTTAAAACTCAAAATGCCTAGCTCTGCAGTTCATAAGGGTGTTACTGCAAGGGACGCGACTGCCAGAACTCTTTAGTGACTATGAAGGTCATTATCCTGTAACGCGGCAAGGCAAACATATTAAGTCTTCAATCACATTTGTGGCACACACTTCAAAACTCCACACGTTCAAAGGACTTACTGGAGCCAACATTCCAACTTAGTACTCACCCAGTTAAACAGAAGCTAATAAGAAGCATAAAATGGTACATACAAGAATTTTGGCAGAACACAACATGGATCAAACTTAATAAAAAAATATCATAATGGCATTAAATTATCCTAAACTACTAACATTCATTCATAAGAATAGTCTCTTTCATCAAAAACCGCATGTCATTCTGATTCATGTATAGCGCTAAAAAATATAAATTTGACAGCACGTGTCTGAACCTGACCCAGGCATTTAAATATTTTCATAACTCCAGAAGCAAAAGAAAAACAGGCACAAGTCTCTTTACTGAGCAACACAGTCGGCTTTGAAACAAGAAGCCTGAATGTAAGTAGTAAGTGGCAAAGTTAAAATAGAAACATGAATCCTGAGAGCCCTTGCCTGCTGTTCTCAGTCCTTCTTAAAGATTAAACAAACAAAAACAAGGTGCAAGGAGCACAAAAATACCCACAACCCTAATACTAAGAACTACACGAATAAGAAGAAAAAAATGCCACAAAACGTCACAAATACTAAAGAATGAACTGAGGCACTGATTTTAAAACACATTTTTTTTTTCAAGCTGTGATCTTTTTTAGAGGGGATAGTAGTAGGAATGAATGGGAAAATAATTAAGTAAACATAGATTCTAATTTAAGTTTTAATAGAATAGAAAGATTAATTTTTACTCGAGATAAAAGGAGAAATATTTATTTGGGGCAACATTATGAATTCCTGTATTATATCTACGTATTAGAAAATAGCTTCTTTAAGAAGTCGTTTTTTTAAAATTATACATACAATTAAATGACAAAAACAGGTCAGCACATTTTTTCTGTAAAAGACCAAATAATACATGTTTTAGGCTTTGTGGGCTATGCGGTCTCAGTGGCAACTACTCAGCTTTGTCGCTGTAGCACAAAAATAGCCACAGATAAAATGGAAATGAATGGATGTTGCTTTTCTAATAAAGATTTATTTATGGACACTGAAATCTGTAAATCTTATGATTTTCGTTGTTCATGATATATTCTCCCTCTTGTTATTTTTTTCAATCATTGTAAAATACAAAACAACGTTCTTAGTTTATGGATAACATGTAGTGGGCTAGATTTGGTCCAGGTTGTAGTTTGCTGACCCCTAGACTAGACATTGAATATGCACACTGTGAAAAATAAAAGATGATTGGACAAAGCTCATCTATCCTCCCTCTCTCCACCCTCCCCTTCTCCTTCCTGTTATTCTATCTGTCTATCATCTATCTATCTATCATCTAACTATCTATCTATCATCTATCTATCTATCTATCTATCTATCTATCTATCTATCTATCTATCATCTATCTATCTATCATCTATCTATCTATCTATCTATCTATCTGTCTATCTATCTACCATCTATCTATCTATTGTCTGTCTGTCTGTCTGTCTTGGTATCTGAAAAAACACAAAATGTAACGAGGCAGTCCCATAAGAGTGAATGGAAGGCCAGATTTATCAGCCTTTCAAACTCAGCCAGAGTAATACCTTGTATTAGGCTAATTGTAATAGTCACTGGCATTGAGCCCACACAACTACCATGGAGTTTCTGGGAGCTACAAAATCATTTATAATATTCCAAGTGAACACAGTTATGCAATATTGTATTTGCATTCCTAGAAACTATCACATAAATTTTTCCTATGGCATCTTCTTTATCAATTAATGTTTTCCTTGAACTCCCCTGAATTTTCCATGATGGTACACAGACAAGGGAAGCCATGAGAGAAGCTTGCCTTATTGTAGCAATAATTGAAGCATGGTTATTTATTTATTATAGGCAAAGGGCTCTTTATTACTAAGGGACTTGGCAACTCAAGAAATGTTATATCCTTCCTAAGACATGTAGATACACAAAGCTAAGAAATCTTGGGAACAGTGACCTGTGCTTCTCCCAAGTTCCATTTCACAAAAGCATTTTATTTACTTTTAGTAGCAAACAAGCACAGAGAATTCTCTTTTAAAGAAATTTTGCCAGCAATCCAAGAACTACTTGGGCTGCAAATATTTTAAACTGGTGGTTAGAGTTTCAGGTAAACTGAAATAATTGTTTTTAAATCATAGTGTGGTTCGATATGACCATAGGTTAAACTTCAGTGCATAAATGAGTTACTACCTCTTCAGAAAGATGCTATAGGCAGAAGCATGGTAACGGCATGTACTTTCCTATTAGAATAGAGTCTTAAAGAGACTCGTGTGGCTTTGTAAGCAATCATTAGGAAAGTTTCCCACTACACTTAAAAACATATGCCTAAATACTGCTTTCAAAATGACACAAATGTTTAAATGCCAACGTATAAAGTATATGTAAAGGTGCCAGAAACTTATGTGGTAAGAAAAGCCAAAGAACTTGTGTAAAAGCGGGTTTCTTACTGCCTTCTATGTGAATAAACACTGCTGCACAGTTTACAAAAACTTGAAAATTCCATTCATGAAATTTACATATTTCATGTAGTTTCATGAACAAGCAGCCCAATTGTGACATCACTGTCTACCTTTAAGACAGGGTTCAAAAGGGAAAAAAGAAAACAGTCATTTTTTTTCTCTCTCTGAGTAATACGAGACATTAGGGAGTGGTGTAAGTCTAAAACTACCACTTTACTTCAAGGAAAAAGAGCCTCCTTTTTTTTCTTTTTTTTTTACCCAAATGCACTCTACATTGAATAATATGAGCCAAGGCTAAAAGCAACTCTTTGTAGTCGTTTATATAGATGTTGCATATTTGGAGAACACATCTTATATGCAAATGGATATTAGCTGTTGAAATCAGTTATGTACGCATTTCATTTCATGGGCAATGGGCAGAGTTGTGACTTTCAATTCCACTTCACAAATATTTATTGAGCTTACCAGGTACTGTGATATGCCTAGAGAGAATTTATACATCAAGGAGAAACAGAACCTTGAGAGGAATGTGCGATAAGAATACAGATATGGGAGGCTGGGTTAGCATTGGTTAGAAAGTCTTAGAAGTGAATACACTGAGTTTGCAGCATGATGTCTAAAATGTTAATGGCTCATACAATTTGTGTTATCTAACAGTAAGTTGTCAATGCATACACTGACCTCAGGAAATGGCAATAACTAGAGATATACATGTGGGATCTGTTTGCACAGAATAGGTAATTAAAACTAAATGAGTTAATGAGATGGCCAAAGAATATGTAAAAAGAAGAGAACTACAGATAGAACCCTGAGGAACACCTACACTCTTGGGCAGAAGGAAGCCAGGCTAATGAAGGAAATGGCAAAGGAACTGCAGGGAAAGGGGGACTTATGTGGCTTGTGGCTAAAGCAATAGGTAAAGAGATTCCACAGAGCCAAATGATGCAAAGCGGAGATGGAGGTAATTCAATGGTTAAAGCCCATTGGATTTTCTTATCCTGGGAACATTGAAGGCCTTAGCAAAATCAGCAGTATAGCAGAAATTGCAATGGGTGAATGTTAGGTCTAGTTTCATATCCTGGCATAAGATTTCTAAGCTAAGGATTAAGCATAAAATAAAATGGGAGAAAGAAAGTGAATACGAATATAATTGATAAAGAAAGGTCCCAGAGATGGTAGGAGGGGATAAAATCGAGAGCAGAGTGGGTTAGTCTGAGAAGGAAGGTTTGATTATTCCTCAGGTTTGAGGCAAGCAAACAGAGGAGCAGGGAAAACACAGATATGTCCAAGGGTGAGGAGAGGATGCCAAGTAGCACGTCAGAAGCTTCCCAACCTCAGACCAGTATAAGCTAAAATTACACAAGTGAAAGACTCAGATCTGGGGTTTTAAGTATAAGAATAAACAAGGATAAAATAAGAACTTTATAAGAAAAGTACACTTTGAAAATTATATTTAGCCAAGAAAAAATTATCCACATCTTACACTGATTGAAGTCTGAGTGTAATGTATTCCTTAGCTCAGGATACTTATTCCACCATTATGTATCTTATAATGAAGTTTACAGACAGATTTTATATCTAGTTCTTAAACTAGTAGAGAAACTACCTAATTTCATGGAGTAATCTTAATATTAAAAGAAGACAAATAAAGGGCTGTCATCACTGTCTGCAAGGTAGTCAGGGGAAGATATTATTTACAGGTTGACAGGCAAACTGGAATTCCTTTTTCTTGAGTGGTGGTTCTCAGACGTTATTATGTATCACAGGACCTGGAGGTCTTGTTAAAACACAGATGGCTGGGTCTCATCTCTCGAGTTCCGGGGTTGGAACCTGAGAATTTGCATGTCTAACAAGTTCTTGGACGACGCTGATTTGGGTGTTCTGATCTGAAGACCACACTTTGAGAACCACTGCTGCTACAAGACAAGCTATTCCACATCATGTAGGTCTATAAAGAAGAGTAATTTCACTCAACTTGTCTATGAAAGTAAATTGACAAACTAGAATTTGTGGATGTATTAAAATAGTTCCTTTAGTATTTTTTTTAAAGTATCTGTATTTGAGTTGTTACCTGCATTTTCAAATGTTACCTAGAACATACCTAACATTACCATTATCACTGGAAAATGAATCCATGTATTCATAAAAAAGTCAGAATTTGGTTTAGTTGAGAGAAGTGCTCAGGCAGGCTTAATATTTCTTCCCATCTGTCCATTGAGGTCATTATTATTACATTTCACTATAATATGTGCCAGGAACTATTCTAGGTTCTTTACCTATCCATTTGTTCCTCACAACAACCCTATAAAGTGATTTATTTTATTTTATTAACTCCAATTTACAGATGTGAAAACCGAGGCATAGAGACAATAACTGATGGTCTAACAGATGTAAACAGCGGAGACTCTTTGGTTCTAATATCATAGCCCTTTCTGATGCTCTTTCCTACACATAAAAGCATAGTTTGAGCTCGAATACTTACCTGTTCCGAGAAACAGGACATGGTATCTGCCGTCAGCAGCATTTACGCGATCCACAGCGATCTTTGTATACTTGTACTCAGTGCCGATGCGAACAATCAGAGGCCTTCTGTGGATCGGGTAGATGGAATTGTACATGAGAGGATGGTTCCGAATAAAAGTAACAACGTCATCCGGGAACTCCTTGGTGGTTCGCATATTGGGTGTAAATGCTCCTCCTGGGCACTACAAAATATTTTTTAAAAAACCAAGTAATTAAAATAGCTACTTAGTTTTCGTAATGATCAAACGTCCTCTACTTTTCAAAATACTAGAAGATTGAGATGTTTTAGATGTATATGCTGCCCACTGAGGAGAAAACAGTATAACTATATGTAGTATTATACAGTACTAACTGTAGAAAATGAATACACACGTATAGGCACTGTTTCCCTGAAAATAAGACCTAGCCGGACCATCAGCTTCTAATGCATCTATTGGAGCAAAAATTAATATACAAGACCTGGTCTCATTTTATTATAATATAAGACCGGGTCTAATATAATATAATATATTATACAATATAATATAATACCGGATCTTATATTAATTTTTGCTCCAAAAGATGCATTTTTGCTCCAAAAGATTCTTATTCTATGACAGGTACAGTATTGTTAGACAAAATAATCAGGTGGTTATAATCTAATGCTGCTACTGGGTGAAATAGACTATTTTTATCCAATTCAATCAGAACTCTAATGTGCAAGAATTTTATTTCATCTGATCCCTTCTCCCAAAAGAGGGATCTCTGAAGTTGGAGCTTGGATTGGGTATGGTAAATTTGACCTGACAATTCCCCTCTAAAAAAGACCCCACTGACTTCCATTAATCTTAGAATAAAATCCCAAAAGCATAGCATGGCCTGTAAGATCCTTTAGTCTGGCCTGACTCTACCTCTCCCAGGTAGTTCCTGCTCTTCCTGAGCCCCAAACATGCTCTTGTTCCAGGACCTTGGCACTTGTTCCCCATTTGAAATAATCTTCTCCAGACAATTCCATGGTTTTCTCTGTGACTTCATTCATTTCTCAGTTTAAAAGTTTCTTTCTTAAAGGTGATGGTACATGTCCATCTCCATATTCCCATATGGAGATGGGGATCCCCACTGTCTCCTTAGCCGGTTTTTTGTTTGTTTGTTTGTTTTTTTGCTTCACAGTTCTATTTACTTAACTGTATATCACAATAGCTGCTATCATTTTTATTGTCCATTTCTCCCTCTGAATGTAAACTGTGTATTGCTCTTAACTGGGTATTGTTTCACCCTGTTTTGTTGTTTACTCATTGTTTCACCCTCAGACTTACAACAAAGTTGATGACAAATAGTAGGTATTTGATGAAGAGTAGTTTAATGAGTGAATTACTCTATTATATCTGGGCATCCAATTTTGGTTAAGGGGCTATACAGAACTCGGTCCTCTATCTGGCCAGGAGAGGAGAAATTCAGAGCATCAAGTTCAAAGGGTAGAGAGAAAGCAATAATGAGATCTGAAAAAGGACTGCTGGACAGCTTTGTAGTTCCGGAAAAGGAGCATGACAAGGGCTTCTGAGGAGAAGATTCCATTTACAGGGCACTTGAGGCCAAACTCAAAGGTAGGCTGGGAGCTGCTGTAGCCTGGAACTCAGACTCACTCACTAATAGGATCTGAGCATTAAGTGATATGAGCAAAGCTGTGGGGTATAATCTTTTAACACATACAAACATTATTTGTCTAACCCTATGAAATACCCAAGATCTCTCCTTTCAGAAAAAATATACACTGTCAAATTTTTCTTGAAACAAAAGCACCCCTGCCCTAGTTTTCATTTATCCTCTTTAAATAGGTGCAAGGTAAAAAGGGAATCTATGAAGCAAGCTTCCTGACCAATAGCAATGGGTACAGCGGCATCTGTGGTAAACGGTAGCATGTAATAAAGACAATAACAAACTGGAAAGTTATTCCTTATCTAACGTGGCGATGAACACTTATTTCTAGCTGATTTTTCCTAATTAGGAAATCAGCCTAGTGTGCCCAGACATCAACAGAGGTAGAAATGTGGAATTTTGTGTGAAATCTGCCAACATTTTAATGTTGACCCAATGAAAAACAGAAAAACAAATTTAGGAACCAAACAAAACATGGGAACCTCTTGGTTAAATCCTTTCAACAGCTATCCAGCAACATTAGTGCCTCTGGGCCAGTAATGCCAGGCCGACCCATATTTACAAGTAAGTCTCGGCAAGTGACTAATGTGGCCACATTTATCTAGATGAGCCATGCAAATGCAATTTTTAGATCAACTTTGGCCAGTTAACATTACTAGAACTTTTTACAGGAGCAGTAAATATACTTCTCTTTTTGTAGACAAGCACAAGAAACAATCAAATGACTTCACTAAGGAGAGATAATGAGACAAGTATTAAAATAAGCCTCTTATTTGTTATCCCATTAACGAGACTTTCCTCTGGGGCTCATATGTTTTTCTTTCTAGAAAAATTCATTATATTTAAATACACGTTTATAAATTGACCACAGTGAAGACCAAATGAGGACAAAGAACTTCATTTGTGGGTGTTCTCGACTGATGGATGTGTTCCATACTTCTGAGAAGTATAGCATTATGGGTGTTTTCTACCCTCATTCTTCATACAAAGTGGAAAAAGGGTAATACACTGCTCCCTGAATGAAAACATGGAAAGAACAATGCATGGGCAATTTAAATAGTTCCAGACCTTCATAAAACACCACTAATTATGGTTTGCTAAACTGAGATGTCTCTTTAAATATCTGTAAGCATCTCATTTGTAAGTTCCAGAGAGATCCAGTTAGCACATATTACAATTTATATAATTTCCAGTCAGCAATTATTTTCACATGTGATAAGCTCAATTATGTGTCTCATTTATGGGTTTTACTTAATGATAATTAAAATTCAGATAAAAACTTATGCTGCAATTGCTCAAAACCATTGTAATTAAATAAGTAATCCAGACAAATCAACTCAAATCAGTTATTTTATATTCATTCCAAAGTCCCCCATTGGGGACTTTTGTTTATACTATTTCCAATGGACTTCTCACTTAGAAACAAGGGTCTTCTAGTATGAGTCTATTTTCAACATTACAAAATTCATTTTGACAATAATTGCTTTTCCCATTGATTCAAAGCATCAAGTCTACAGATAAGACACAGAACAAACGTCAGTGATGGTGACAAGGACAAAAATTGATCACCCTTTACCGACTCTCTATCTGGACTTGAGAGTTTGCTCAGTGTAACACTGTCGAGTATAAATAAGATATGATTAACTTATCCCTCACCTTGTGATACATGAAAGTATGTGTATTGGAATCTAAAGATAATATGACATTCACGTGCTGCCATAAAATAAAGCCTTTGTCCATTAATTAGGGGTCGTCGCATTTTTCAGAAGGATAACTTTACTCCACAAATAGTCATTAAGTAATTTTGGTTAAACTTCTCCTGTGTTTGTTTTCCTCCAGTTCTAGCTTTCTGTTTATCAGGCAGTGATAGGCACTCCTTTTCTGAGTAAAGACATTTTAAGTGTTTTGATTACTAAAGTGTTAGGTGAAATGCTAGGAACAATAAGAATGCCATGTTAGGGAAGTGTCAGCAACGGGTTGCCCTTACCTAATTTCGTTCCTATTCTCAGGAATTCTTGAGCCTCTGCTATCCTCTTATGCTCCTAAATGTTCCCCTACTCTTCACGTCCGTTATATTACTTTTCAGCATTAATATATTCATTTACTAAGCCATATGTCCATTCTTTGGACAGCTTTTATTCAAAAAGCATTTTGATATGCCTAGTAGGAAGCATAAGAGTAAGAAGCGGGCCAGCCCAGTGGCTCAGATGGTTGGAGCTCTGTGCTTCTAACTCCGAAGGCTGCTGGTTTGATTCCCAGATGGGCCAGTGGGCTCTCAACCATAAGGTTGCCGGTTCAACTCCCGCAAGGGATGGTGGGCTTCGCCCCCTGCAACTAGCAATGGCAACTGGACCTGGAACTGAGCTGCGCCCTCCACAACTAAGATTGAAAGGACAAGAACTTGACTTGGAAAAAAGGCCTGGAAGTACACACTGTTCCCCAATAAAGTCCTGTTCCCCTTCCCCAATAAAATCTTAAAAAAAAAAAAAAAAGAATAAGAAGCTACCACTGTTTCCCAGACACAAGTATTCTGGTAAGGAAGTTGGACATTCAAAGCAAAATGACAAGGCCTATAACAATAATTTAAGTCAAATATAAAATAAGTAACAGAGCTTGCTTCATAATCAATTGCCATAGATGTTTAGGAGCCAGTACTTTTTAAAGGAATTTAGCATAGTGGAGAACTTAAGGCTGCCAAGGTCAGTGAAGCGCTTTAGATTTAAATAAACAAAGTTTGGAGTATTTAGAGAACTGTCATTTTGGGGGCATTGCTGCATCATAGAACACAAAGGGAAGGGAAGAGGCAGTTGCTGAGGCTGAAAACGACAGCAAATAAATGCAAAACTAGTCAGAGAAGCAGTAACTGACATGGTCAAGGAGAGCCTTACCTGACACTTGAAAGATGAGTGGGACAGGGATACATGATGGGCTCGGCGGCTTTCCTGGTGCTGGGCTAATTTCTAGCACTGTCTGTGAAACCTGTATTCTGAGGAAAATGATCTTGTATTTCCACCCTGGGTAATCTAGGCTCATTTTATTTAAAGCCCAAACCATCACATAGTTGAAGGCTTGTGCTTATGCACCCGCTGCCTCTCTTCTTCCTCGTATTTATCCTCCACCCCCGACAGGAGCCCTCTGCTCCAGTCCTACCAGCCCAGGCAGAGCTTCCAGGACTCACTTCTCTCTTCCATCTTTGCCTTGTAATGGAAGCTGTAGCCTTTTCCTGAAACATCTCTCTTTACCTGTCCACTACTCCACATCCAACTGCCCTCCAGGGTCAGCTCAACCTCATATTTTTTATATGCCTTCCCAAACAAGACCGAGGACAAGCTCTCCTCCAGAATGCAACATTTATTGTCTATTTTATTCATGTGATCTGAATAATGATATGAAGCAATATGTAATTTGACTTTTCACACCTATATGACTTATGTGTTCAACGTTATTATAAACTTTACTAATTGAATGTTTTCTAACATCTAAGAGAAATATAAATACTTCTAATGTAAGAACAAGAAAAGGCACGTAATCAACAAAAGTGCCAGCAACTAACTTCTGTTTTTCTTGCCAGTACCATGTGGACTATGAATTTTCTGTGTTCTTTATTATCCCAGGTACCAGATCTGTTCAAAGCACAATGATTTAAGTATCCAGGTCTGCTCCACTCCTAAACAGATGTTAAAACTGAACGCTTTTATTAGGTTCTGCTTTAACATGATAGTACACGCAAACACAATGTTCTGAAGAGGCTTTATATGCACGCGTTGCAACAGAATAAGGTAATATGTTAGCTCAGCCACAGAGAGACTCTGCAGTCTTTGGCTGCCCTTTGCAACATACCAAAAGTGTCTTGTTTCTTCCACAAACTTGAAAAACATCATGACACAATTGGCAGCCTTCTTCCCACTGACTTAGGCTTGCTGGCTGGGGCAGTTTGCGAACACAGCAGCTATCAAGCCTGCTTTCAAAGAAGCACCTACAGGGAAATTAGAATGAGGGCATAGGATTTCTGCCAGTGTCATTTCCTTAAGAATAGGTCATATATTTATGAGGTTGACCCGGCAACCGGACTACTGTGTAGGGAAATAAGCACAGCGATCACAGTTGATCCTGCATCAGGAGGATTTCATTTTTAATCTTAGGGAAGAGGGAATGCTTCGGATCACTTGGCTGTAGGTCTCCAGGCTACATGAGTGGGATATTAAACCCTGAAAGCCAAGGGAAGACACAGACACTGGCTACTCTGAGTCAGAGAGCTGACTTCACTGTTGCTCAGTGAAGGGCAGAGGGACCACATCTCCAGAGAGGAATGCTTTTCTAGGAGGAGCGCCAGAGGTCATCCCTCCACCCTGCCTCTTTTATTCCATAAGGATCGCTCATCTGACATTTTCTTTTTTTTTTAATTTAAAGGAGCGGTTCTTTTCTCAGCACCAGATGTAAGAAACCATATTATTAGAAGTACGTCTCAAGTACTAACTACTCCCTTTATCACGGAGTCAACTCCAAATGTGTGTCACTAAGCCCTGGTTTACTCTACACTACTTTAAATCAAGGGGGGAAATGCTTATTGTCAGGAGCCTGGAAATAGTGAAAAGTAGAACTGTTAGTGGAACTTTCTGGTTTAGCATTGGTTAATTTTGCTTTACTAAAAAGGGTTTATCTAGTCCTATGTTTTATGTAGAATACTTGCTATCTGACTTTAAGTGGTTCTTTCACTATGATTCTCAGAGTCCTTTTGAGTTATCATTTGGGTGAAAAATCTGATGAGCGTTGGGACAAAGGTGGCTTTTGTGCAGGAAAAAAATCCCTAATTTGTAATATTTGCTAATTTCCATGGTGTAAATACTCACACTATGCTGATTTCAGGTTATTACTATGTCTTTACTTGAGACAAGGTGCACACCATTTGCTCTTGTGAGCTGCATATAAGCATATAAGCTGGCTCCAGCACACACTCATATAGCTTCTGGGGTCTTGAACCCTGATTCAGTTAGTGTGGCTCTCTTTTATCCATTTTGTTGGTTTATCTGAGGGGTTTCTCCTAAGGTGTTATTTGGGGGTAAGCGGAATTTTGTTGCATTTACAAATCAAATGCTCCTGTACTAAATCCCATATATACACTGTTCAAAAGAATAATTGCGGACAGTATACACACTCACAACCACCACTTAGTTTTCTGTATTAAGATGAAGGCATGACTTGGTTAACTCCAAGTATCAACTAATTCTCAAAAATATGATTTATTTTTGAATATGGTATTAGTGAGTCATCTGGAAATGCATGAGATATGCTGAATGAAAGAACGAGAGTATTTGAGTTACAATGGAATTTAAAAGTTGCTTAATTGCCTTCTTCACTTTCCCTTCTCATATGTAATCTCTGCTTTTTATCCAACACACCCCAACTTGAGGAATATACTGTGTTTCCCCGAAAATAAGACCTACCCCAAAAATAAGCCCCAGTTAAGATCTCAGCCAGACGGATGCATTTAGTATGTTGTGACGATGTTCCAAAAGAAGATGACATGACTGTATTTGAATAAATGTAGATTGTTGTACATGAAAAAATAAGACAGCCCCTGAAAATAAGCCCTAATGGAGCAAAAATTAATAAAAGACTCGGTCTTATTTTTGGGGAAACACAGTATCTGTTGACTTCTTTTCCTTGCGGTATACAAAATAATTAAATTAATTTTTTTTCCTTCATCTTCTGTTGAGCTATGAACATCAAAGAGAGATCATTTAAAAGGAGATCGCAAATTCTATGATAGGACGTTGTTGCCAGCTATGATTAAGTACGGCTTTTTAAAATTTAATTCTTTCATGGATAAGTAGCAATGCTCATAATCTTTCCAATGTTAATTAGAAGTTAAATGTTCTAATAAAATATATATCGATGATTAATCTTTGAGCTTCCTAGCAGGAAACCAAACTTGAACCCTTTTAATTTAAAATAAATAGTTTCTTTAAAGATTTAGCAAACTATTTTTTCTATTTAAAAAAAGTGACAGCAGTTTAATTTAAAATGATGATAAAATAAGGGAGTAAATAATACAGTGTATATACACTCTAATAACAAAAATAAAGTGAATCAACAATTAGTAAAAAAATATGGGATGAAGCTGAGAACATACTGGCAAAAGGATTTAATACTTAAGCTAAAAGGGAAAAGAAACATTTTGTTTAAGTTCGTATTATTTTAAAAACTATCTTTTGATTATTTTTCCTACAAAATCATTCTTCATTACTTATATCCACCCCATTTTATAATTATGACCCTATTGTATGAATGCAAGGATACAAAACATATTCCTTTTGATGGCCCATTGTACATCATCTCCTCTCAATTACTATATTGTCTGATATTTTACAGAGACAGAAACAAATCAATATTCTAGAATGCAAGGCAGCGTTATTATGGGCCAAATGAAAAACAAATAGAACTGTGATCACTGTTGCCATAGAAAAATTTCAATTCCAATCTGCCAGTCCATTCGCTGTAACTTCAGCAAAAAAAGTTAGTTTTCACTGTACCCCTTAATACTACTAATATTTCAAGATACAGATATATTAGTATACCTCAAAACTTTATAGTTCATATTTTGTTTGAATTGTAACGTCACTTCCATTGTAATTATTTGCTCATACATACCATTTTCTTTCTTTGAGAAATAACAACATGTAATTTTTAACTAAATGTACCCCTTAAAATTGAAGTAGCTCCGCATGATTTATGTCTAAATTAAATCTCACATGGTTATGCCTTCATTAAAATAGATGATATTCCTTAATATAAGGAACACTGTGAAAAGCAACTAGCATCTAAATTCTTATGTTACCACAGAAAGGTTAACACTTTCCAAGCAATGTTTTTTATGCCAATAAAATTAGGAAAATATCTCTGCCCTGTCTGACAAACCTAATGGTTTTTAAATCTAAATATGATTTTATTAGCAATAGCACTTAGAAAAAAATTGCAGCGAGTGCTATAACATTTACGTAAAGTCCCAAACCTGGGAAGCAATGAGCTGAAAAATTATAATGAGTATACCAGTATGTCTATGGTTGTATTTAATAACCATCAACAAGATATTAATTTCTTGCTATATTTTTTTTAAAAAGCAAAATAACAAAGAAACTTTCCTGGATACTTACAGTTCCAGGGCGAGGATATGGAATTCTACCCTGATAGGAAACCAGCTGATGATTGGGCCCTTCTTTGTGGGCAAAGGGCCCATTAAACACGGTCTGTATATCAGATAAATGATACACACACACTGCTGATCCTTTAAAAATTGAGCTAAAAAAAAACAAAAACAGAAAGAAATCCATTCTCTTATCTTTTTTTAATTCAAATACGATTTTAAAAATAGATGGCAAATTTATGATAAAAAGTTGATATAATTCATCATGGAAAAGTTCAATTTTATGGTATACATTGTAAAGCTAAAACATTTCCACTGTTTTGAAATAAGCCATTGATACATAAAGCATTAAAACATTTAACTCACCCATGGAGTTAGTAGACAATAAATTATAGCAAAGTTCTCTCTGTTTCTACAATATAGCACAAGTCAAAGAAGTTTCAAACTAGTTTATCTTAGCAACAAAAACGACTTGATGATTTATTAAAAATACGAATTCAAATTCTAAATCACTAGCAATACAACTTATTAGAATTAACTTGCAGAAATAAATCTCATTAGTAAGAGAACATTATACATTTTTGTCTTAAGATCATTTTAATGTTGTTGTTCTCACCAGGTTATTATTAGTAAGTGGAGCAGTCTAAGTTGTCACTGTTTATACATGACATGTGATCAAAAACTATGGTGAATGTTTAAACTAAAAAACTAATTATTACAGTAAAAGACTCATTGCCATTAACCTTCCCTACCCTCCCTTTGAACACACTTATCCCATCATTGTTGCCACTTTCTGAAGCAGTTCTAGAAGTCCTCTTTCATTAAGTGTCTTTAATTGCGCTGTTGTGGCTGACTCCATGTCCTGAATTGATTCAAAATGTTTACCTTTCATGGTCATTTTGACTTTGGGGAAGAGCCAGAAGTTGCATGCGGCAAGATCCTGTGAATAAGGTGGATAAGGACATACCATATAATGTTTTTATTTGACAGAAATTGCTGTATACCAGAAGTGGTGTGTGACATGGAGCATTGTAATGATGGAGGATGAAACTATTTGCCCATTTCACGTTAATACATTGCTCATGATCCATGATTTAAAACACATTTTAAATCACACCCTCTCTCCACCGTAGCTCACACCCCAGTGACTGCACCAAACAAGCTGAAACTTGTCACACACTATTACTAAGGTTTGATGCTCTACTTCCTGTATTGAAAATCACTGCCTTTCTGTTGAATGGCACTTGGCAGCAGCATTCTCTGTATTTTTTTTATCACAACGAGAAAGGCTTCATGTCACACATCGCTTCTGGTATATGGCAATTTCTGTCAAATAAAAACATTACAGTGTGTCCTCATCCACCTTATTCACTGGATCGGGCACCATGTGACTTCTGGCTTTTCCCCAAAGTCAAAATGACCATGAAAGGTAAATGTTCTGAATCGTTTCAGGACATCAAGGTAGCCACGACAGCACAACTAAAGACACTCATGAAAGAGGACTTCCAGAACTGCTTCAGAAAGTGGCAACAATGATGGGATACGTGTGTTCAAAGCAAGGGGGAGGATTTTCAGGGGGATTAATGGCAATGTGTCTTTTACTGTAACATTTTTTAAATTTTTATTTAAACATTCATCGTATTGTTAAATCACACCTCGTACTTTCCCTGTTATTCACAGAAAAAAATAATAGGCTCCAAAACAGATCCCTTAAATTACTTTTAGTCAGTAAAATCTTATAAAATTAGTTTTGATCCTTACTAAAAATTATTTCCATTGTCACTAAGGCAGATTTACTGAAACCAACATTTATTTGACTCACATATTTCTCTTAAATTAGATGCATAATTTAAAACTTAGATGGCCAATGGAAAACTTAGATGACCATTGGGAAAAAAATAAGCTACATTATTAATCATTAGCACTAATAGTCAGAAATGACCATTTAAAAATTTTCAACATTAAACTACTGAAGTTGGAAAAAACAGAAACTAGGAAAAATTGTTTTGAAACCCATATATTCTTCTTAATAATTTGATTCTTTTTTCTTTGCTAAATTTTTTTTGAGTTAAATCAAGACTGCCTTCTTTGTAAGAACAGGACTTAAACTTATCCTGAAGGACATGTTTTTAGAAATCTTACAGTGCAACTGTAAAAATCATTTATAATCAATATCCCTGGGATTTTTCTTTTCCATTGAATGGCTCATTACAATCTACAATCATACCATGTTTCCTCCACTAGAAAAGAATGCTAATATCTTTAAATTTTCACTTTGTAGTTGATGTCTAATGGAAAGGACCCATTACATTCTACATGGTCATGTTACAGTTGGAATACTGCACTGATTTCTGAGTAACATTCGTAGTGTAAAAGAAAATATATGTGCAGAAAGGGTGAGAATATGGTGAATTTTCTTGAAATATATGATAATTGGAATTGGGAATTCCAGAGATATTAGAAAACATTAAACCTATCTTCAAATATATGAAATACTATCATATGGAAAATGAAAACGACTTCAGTGTTTTGTTAGTTTCTAAATAATCACTGCTCCAGAAGTAACAGTTATTTTAATAGAAATGCCAACATTTTTATTTGAATCAGGAGTTTTCAAATTATTTCCTAAACAAAATATCTTATACTCATATATACTTTATTCCTGCATTATAATTAATATTTTTCTTCTTTTGAGAAAAATATCATATAATCATTATAAATACTCTATACAGAACTAAGTTGAAAGTGTTAGTTTAGCTAAAATATATTTTGGTAATCAAGCAAAAGTAATAAAATGGGAAAGTTACATCCTAAATGCTATGTAAAATTAAAAATTGAAAAGAATGTTTTTGTAATAATTACTGCTGCTCAATAAAGGTTATTATTTAACTCATAAAATGTAATTGTTTTATAATTACCTTGACGTTGTAAAAATGCCATACACTAGTGTTGTCCTTGGGTTATCAGTTTCAAGCAGAAACACATCCTCTGAAAAGGGAAATATCATTCTTTTAAAAGTCCAAAATATTAACTGTATTTTTTAAAATTTACCCTAAGAAAATAACTTCAAGTATGAAAAGTATTATTCAGAAAGATATTCTTGCAGCATTATTATAATTTGAAAACAACTAAATGATAGGCACATGATAAACTAAATTAAATAAAATGTTACACAAACACTAAAGGGATTTATGAAGACTGTAGCCTTATGGAAACCATGCTAATGAAATAACATTAAGTGGAAAAGGCTCAGTGGTATATAATATGGACTAAAACCATGTAAACTTTAAACTACACACCGGAATACAATAAGATTATCAGTGAGTGTCTCTGGTTAGCAGAGCTATAGAAATTTTCCTTTTCTTCTCTTTTTCTGCATTTTCTAAATATCCATTAAAACATGTTACAAACTGAATTTCTGTTTGACCTAGGGTTTGAAGTTGAAACATGGAAGAAAACTTTTTCACGGTGACTTTTATTCTTTACACATAATAGGACTTCTTTTGGCTTAAGGTCCAAGTTTCTAGTGATATTTTTATTTAATCGACAATTCCTCTAAATGCAAGTTTAAAGTATATTAGAGCAAAGACAATGGTGTAGCTATAAGGTACTGTAATACATAACAAAATCTGGCAGTAAATTTCTGATAGAAAACCCCAATTAATAATCAATTGTCATAATTATAAGAAATGTCTGTTTTTAGTTATAGTTTTGCAAATTAGATTCTTGCTGAGGAATACAAAAAGAGAGGTATTTATTTTAAATTCATAATGAATTTAGGACCTTTTAAGTAATAAATTAATAACCACTAGCTTCTTCATATGTGAACAAAGGCTGACACGTCTAGTTCTCTCTGAAAAATAAGAAAGACTGAAATACCATAAGACACTGAAACAAACATACTTGCAAAGAATATGGGGGGAAATAATGAGTGATTAAGTTATAATACAAAATCATACTTAGAACTTTTGTGTAGAAAATCTGACATTGAAATTTTTGTTTCTATGATCGATATAATGGCTTTTGAGGAGACCAACTGTCTATTTCAGTTTTTTAACTGTTAGAATCAGTACATTTTTCCACATATAATACATTTTTATTGCTTATCCCCTCACCTGTCTCAAAATCTGAGAATAACCAGCATTTTACATCTTAATGAATTAAAGCAAAATAAAAGTTATTTCTAAATGGCACTTAGTACCAAGTTATTCTGATTAAAAAGAAAGCTGTTCCTTGGTAGAAAGGAACCATATTGTTAGTCTTTATTTGATCTGGAAAGTATAACTTTCCTCATGTCACACATGTTGAAAATATTTAATCTCAGAGTCACCAGGAAGAATTAAGATTGGAGCACAAATTTAATTTCTACTCTAACACTTTTTCATCTAACCTCTATTCTGCCCATTAACTGCAATAGTAAAATATATATATATATATATATATATATATATATATATATATATATATATAGCTGTATTCTCAAATGGATTTACAAACAGAATATTAAAATTTAAAAATTTAAATATATATATATATATGAAATACACACTCATTTTAGAAAAGCACGAACATCATTACTTATATATAAAGTATACAAGTACTTTTCTCTTTCACACACACGTACAAACACACAAACACACACTTTCATTCATATATCATGGTGACTTCAATGAACTAAACATTTCAACAGTGCATTCAGTGTCAAAACATTTAAAAAATACTTAAGGAAATTTATTAACAGTATTCAGATCATTAATTCAAATTGATACATTGTTTATGCTGAAAACATCCATGTAAAATACATCCTCTTCTGAGAGCTTATTAAATTTTTTTAAACTTTACAAACTCTCTTTCAAAAACATTTTTCAAATTCACATCCATGTACCTAATTCATCAAAGTATGTTTCTGGGCCATCTTCATCAGTGACCGAGCACACCAACCGTGCTTTCAAGAAGGTGGTCCACTTGTTGACAAGGCTACGCAGTCCACCAGTGTCATTCTGAAACCATTTTGTAAACACATTTCAGAGCACTTAATTAAATACTGAAGTCTACTAAAAACTCAGCTTGGATTCTTGTTACGTGGGGATTTGTTCTTATCTAAAGGATGGATATGCTAATCCCATTGGATATCAATAGTGAGAGAGGAATATTTAAGATCTATAGTATATTATAAAATAGACATAGGTTATACTATGGCTATATCTTCTACAGGATGGTATCAACTGAAAATGTTTCAAAAAATGAATTTAATGAATATATGTCCTAAAGCTTTACAATTTTAACATATGTGATATAAATAATCATAAAACATTATGGGAAATCAATAATTTAATTTGCCTTTTCCTGATAACTCACTGGCTTCAATATGAACATAAGTATTATATATGGTGAAGTTTGTGGATTCTAATGTGGTCAAGAGAATTGGTTTATACTTAACACCAAATGGTCCCTAATAGTTCTATTTTTTTCTCCTTATTTCTCTGTTATCATTTACTCCTCAGTATTCCTATTCAGATATTTTAATATAAATATTTCTCTATCTAGTGCAGGGAAAATGGCATTGGAATCATTCACAAATAGTCTCTATTGATGAACTACTAGTAAACTCCTTGACATAGGTCTTGGAAATAATTTTTTAAATCTGACACCAAAAGCAAAGCAACAAAAACAAAAATAAACAAGTGGAACTGCATCAAACTCAAAACCTTCTGCACAGCAAAGAAAACCATCAATAAAATGAAAAGGCAACCTACCAAATGGAAAAAAAAAAGAATTCTAAATCATATATCTGATAAGGGAATACTATCCAAAAATATATAAAGAACTCATACAACTCAATAGCCAAAAGAAAAAAAAATCAATTAAAAATAGGCATATGATCTCAAAGATATTTTCCCAAAAAGACATACAGATGGCTAACAGGTACATGAAAAGATGCAGAACATCACTAATCATTAGGAAAATGCAAATCAAAACCACAAAGAGATCCCTCCTCATACTTGTTAGAACAGTCATTATAAAAAAGACAAGAAATAATAAGTGTTGGCGATGCTGTAAAGAGAACCCTTGTTCACTGTTAGTGGTGATGTAAATTGGTGCAACCACTATGAAAAATAGTATGAAGGTTCCTCAAAAAAATAAAAATAGAATTACCACATGATCCAACAATTCCACTTATAGATATTTATCAAAAGAAAATGAAAACACTAATTCGAAATGATATATGCACCCCATGTTCACTGCAGATTTATTTACAATAGCTAAGATAGTGAAACCACCTAATTATCCATGAACAAGTGAATGGATAAAGAAATATGGTATATATACACAATGGAATACCATTCAGCCATAAAAAAAAGAATGAAATCTTGTTGTTTGTGACAAAGTGGATGGACCTCAAGGACGTTATGCTAAATGAAATAAGTCATACAGAGAAAGACCGATACTATATGATCTCTCTTATATGTGGGATCAAAACCAAAAATTACAAAAGACAGCTCATAGATACAGAGAACAGATTGATGGTTGCAAGAGACAGGGTTAAGGGTGGAAGAAATGGGTAACTTTTTCTTTGGTTTTTGTTTAAACTGAATTAAAAAAAAACAATATTAATACATACAGGACATATTCTAGCAATCATGGAATGAATTTGTTTCGTGGTTCTGCTATTGTCAGTCAGCTTCTCTTTGAAGAAGAAGTAAATCTTAGCATCATTTGGGTCAGTTCCATCTGGGATGACATGTGCATCCACAAAAATGGGCTCTGAAAAGAAATACAAGGGCTATACATATATACACACACATGCATGATGAAAATCCATCTACTGTTCAGCCAAGTAGACCACAGGCACATGCGTTCTCCAACCTTGGTATAGAAAAATAATTTGATGTTCACAGGCAAAACATCTCAAAGCAGTAATTGTATTCAGTCTACATACCACATTTGGAATGTCAAGTGCCACAGAATATAACTATAATATGAAGCTCTAACTATTTTTCTCTGTCTGTAAAACATTCTGGAAGTTCAGTGAATGCAAAGAAATCTTTGTGCACTGATGAGTTTTAAAAAATTGAAAACCCTTTCTACCAGTTACTTCCCAGGGACTCTGATGGGCCTTTTATAGAAGGAAAAGTACAGTTTTCAACCTAATGCATATAAACACAAATTCATTGAAGCAGAATGAGGAGTTGGAAGTCCAAGATCTAAAAAACATACTTTTCTTAAAATACAGCATATGAAATGAAGGGATAATGTTTCAAGCAAAAAAAAAAAAAGTCATTTGAAGACAGAGGGATTCCTTATTCCAAGCACAAAACAACTTTTTGGATATTCTATTTCCAGATGTACTGGGAAAATAATTTGAAGAAGTAAATGGACAATCAATGCTTTCTTGTGGTCTAGCAGTCAAATAAGATGCCTAACTGTGGTGATTCATGCCTAACTGTGCAATGTTAAGGGAATTGCCAGATTTAGGGTGAGCCAGAAATTTTCCACAGGGTGAAATGATAAAGACCTTAGTGGTTTCTTCCTCCTCTAAACAACAGAAACCGAATGGACTTGTGCATTAAAGTCAAATAAGCACCTTTCTTGATGCGAATTCCATGTGATCCCAAGAACTGGAAGCAGCTGAATACCGATAATCATGAAATGATCATACCTATAATTTCCATTATTAGTCAAATTATGAAAAAATAACATACACCAGTTTTGTAATTTTAGAATCAAAGCAGAAAACAAACAGAAGTGTCTGAATATACCATAAAAATTCATTATATCTGTCATAAGATTAGAAAAAAATTTAGATTTGGCATTATTAAAATATACAAGTAAGCTAAATGAAGAAATAGCATATTTGATTGCAATATGTTACAAGTAAACAGCTGAAGAAGTTTCTTGTACGTGGGTATGTATGAAGAGTATTACTGTCATTTTTACTTATTCATATATCCTATGATAACTGCATGCTGGTTAATAAAAGAATATGAACTGGACTATTTCAGTTATTTATCGTAAATATTTAAAATCATGAAGTACAGAATTATTGTTACTCAGCTCATGGCCTGGTATTGCAATTTTTAAAACTATTTTTACCTAATTTTCTTATTGGAACTAAACAAATTAGCTTGAATCATGATTCTAAAATAAATAAATAAATGAATAACGCACAAAATGTTTTCTTACCACTTAGCCATTTGGAATTGTGTTGATCAGTTCTGACCGCATTCCTCTTAGTTAAACTTCGAAAAATAGCAGCATCTGTCCCCATGAAATCTATATACATTCCAGAAAAAAGCTCCTCATCTATGAAAAGGAAAATGTCAACACAACTGTAAATGTTTTGTGAGGCTATTTTAAAAACCAAGGACAACCTGCTTATTAGATCATCCCACATATTATAGAATGTTTATAATTGTTAATTGGTTTACATTATCCACCAAATAAAAACTTGGGTAGAGTTTAATCTAGCCTCATTATTGCCTGTCTGATCAGTAAAACAACTTTATTCTACATAGACATAAAAATGTCTCTGTACCTAATTACACTAAATACCTATGTTTATATAGTGTGTATCAGAAATGGCAGAAATAATGTGTGTAAAAGATAACAAAATGGTTTATTACTTTCTTTTAATAAATAAAAAAATACTGTAAGAGTCAGAAAACGGTTTCTACTTTTGGCAGTAATTAACAAATTGGGAATCCAGGCTCAGTCATGTAGTACTCTGAATCTCAGGCTTCTCATCAGTAAAATATGAAAATTCCATTATGATCTCAAAATTAGTCACCACATATTAAAAATTCTATGATTTTTATTGAATAAATTGAAAATAACAGTTTTATCATTTCATGAAATGGATGCAACATCAAAATTGTCAAAATACTATTAATGATAAAATAATTTCATCATTAGAAGTATATGTTTTGATTTTTAGTGCTAGAAGATTTCTATAAGGTAAACAAAGTGCTACTTTTTCAATTGCAATACATAACTTGTTAACATTACGTTAATAATATAATATTAATAAGCCACATATGGCTTAACATATTAATCCATAAAAAAAAACGGAATGCAGAGACAAGAAAAGATATTTTAAAATTAAATTAAATTAAATTAAATGATCATTAATGGCATCATCAGATATTTTAAACTGTACATATATGTAATATTGAACATTTAGCTTATTTGTTAAGATCCATATTAAGTTTTTCCCTGTAAGGAGAGTAAGCAGTGAATTGGTATATGTGACCCTAGAATATAAAACAGTAGTTAAATTTATCTATTTACAAAAAAATAAAATTTATCAGGTCTGGCCCACTGAACCACCATGCAGCTCTGTCCTTTGACTGATGTTCTAGAATTACTCCCTGGCTACCTTTAGACTGTGGTCATTTTGGCAGGGCTGGAATATTTTGAGCACTCTAAGCTCACTGTTTAGTAATAAGCAATACCCAATTGGCCCAGGACAGAATGGACAATGGAATGTCTTTAATATGTGCTCACCAGGTCATGAACTGGACCCCTACCAGTTAATAAGTGGGTACAGCAGGCATCGTGTCGCCCAGTTCTGCTTTCTAGTAGAGGTTTAAAGCCCATGGGAACAGATTATAGGAAGATAAAAATGTGCATGAAAGGATTCTGAGAAGTTTAGCTTCTTTAAAATTCTGTGAACATTTATGAAGCATCTACACAAATATTCTGTAGATACAGTGGTTGCTAAATTAAGATCAATTTGTAATGAAATATTTTACACCAGCATAATTTTGTTACACCCAATTACCCCCAAAACAGTGGGTTAGAAACTCCTGTTATTTGAGAGGTTCATTAGCACATCTTTAAATTATCATATCTGTTTCCAGGAAGGAAAGAAAAAAGGACACTCAGAGGATGGAGCATGGAGAAGAGGGCTGATTCCAATCCTACTGCATACCACGGTATTAGTTACGTCAGAAACATGACAAAACCCTGCATGTGTGACTGACTTCATTTCCTGTCTTAAATTCTCAGTAATGTTAATGGGAAGTTCAGAATAATATAGTTTCTCCTTTATTTTGTATAAGAAATATTTATTTAATGTCACTTTGGAAAGAATTTTGTTTGAGAGTACGGTGTTCTTTTCAGAATTTCTTTGTAGGATTTATTCAAAGATAAACTTATGCCTTTTAATTTTAATCTAAAACGATTTTGTTTTCCACTTTTACCTGCATTGATCAGAAAAACCTCATGAGGTTGTTGATAGGTTCTTTAAGGAATACAATCTGAGTTATTTATTGTGCTACAACAATGACTGAAAATAGCAAAAGAACACTAAATTTTCACATTGGTTTAGATACTACACTGCACTGTGAAATTTGGAACTCTAATTTTCAATGGCACTTTACTGGATAGAAATGTCTGTTATTTAGTGCATTGCAATTGAACAGAAATGATAAAGCACTATACGGCAAAGTGGAATGACTATACAAATCTACTATGCAATATTGGAGATGATATTGGAGATAATTTTAGAGGGATAATCAATAGAACAAATAAAATGATAAATATAAGCTTATAAAGCTTCTTGCTCTTTTTGGTTTCATTTTTTAAGTTAAGCAAATTATTTAATGACTTTCATTGCCAGTGTCAATTGTAACGTTAACTAAAATACTAAAAGGTAGTATAGGAACATGAGCATAGGAATTGAAGTCTCAGGTCCTTGAAAAATGAAGGCCAATAATTAACTTTAAGTTGTAAACAACAACAAAAAAATCCAATTATCTGAGGGCAAAATTATTAAATGCTTTATCACAATTTAACAGTAAGATTCATAATGTCTTGTTCTAATTCTTTTTTGTTCTAAACAACATTTGAAGAGATAAAACTCCAGTATTAGTAATAACGGATCTTTTAAGTTTATTTTCATAGCATTTAACTTGAAATAAACGAAAACTCTATGTACTGGGGGTGCCAACAAAAGGTACACAAGTGGACACTGGTCAACATTGCTCAAGCAGTAGTTCGCCATAATCAGAAATGTCTGGACGCTAATGGTAACCACTTTGAGCACCTCTTGTAATTGCAAAAGTCAAAAGTGACTTGTATTCATCTTTTGTTATCAGTATATATTGAGTATTACAATTTTAATACAGTTGTCCTTTATTAAAATGTGTATACATTTTTTGACACCATATATATAACATAAAGTTTCTAAAGGTGAATAAAATTTCCTTCCTAATGAAGAAAAGACTTTCAAGACACTGCTTCTATTAAATAAAATTTAGAAACTTATCTGAAAATCCTGCATCAGGCATATTTGGATAACTTGTAGTTTCAAAGCTTTCTAATTTTTTGTCCTAATGATATACTTTCATCTCCTCCCTGCCCAATTTGAATGACCATATGGAAACAATTCACTGGGTAACTTCCAAGCTCACATTTTAGTCAGTGCTGAATGTACCTGTCTTAATTTAGTTTCCAGATATGGGACAGAAAAGATGGGTTGCTCTTTATGAAGCAAAGCATTTTGAACACAATAATTATTTTTCCACGTGTTCTATTGTCAAATGATGTAATTTTACCACTGGCAACACACAGAAAAAGCAAAAAGAAAAAGCATCTACTGTATAGTCAACATTGAAATCCAAGATTTGTCCCTACAGGCAACTTATGCTAAATCAGACATATTCTAGAAGTGTCTTGATTGACCAGACGAGAGTATCTTTCAAGTGAGTTATAGAAAGGCATTTGATGATCGAGACTCAAAGACATTGATTTGTCAATATATGCAGCAGCAAGCTATTGGATCCACTTCTTAACTGATGTATTTTATGGAAAATGAGAAAATGAAAAACTGACTTTACCATCACCTCTTATTTAGTATAGCAACTTCTAGACAATCCACAGAGAATGTATTGGCTAACACATGAACTTTGTTATTCTTTCATTTGAAAGAAACACCATTTTTAATCATTTACAAATGATTACTAAAACATGAGGAAAAGTGGTATATTTAATTTTAGAAAAATAACTACAGAAAACATTGAAAATTATAATATATATTAATATATACATATACGGACTTTTTTTGTTAAATTATTGACTTGCTCTAGGAATTACAGCAGTCATGTTAAATGAAAAAAATACATGCTTATCATTTCATCATAAATATTCTTGGAAATGAGATACTAAAATCTATTTCTCAGCACATAACTTTCTTCCTATTATTGTATTCATGTACTATCATTCATGCAATTATCAAAAATGGACATACCATGTCACAAATTTATTTTCCTTAATTTCTTTTTTATTTTATATTTATCCCTCCCTCTTTTATTTTCCACTTACTGATCATAACAGATACTGTGTTCACATTGGGGTTGAAAGAGCAGCGTCCTTTTCCAGATTCACACTTGGAGTCAATCATGAAAACTTGATCCTTTATTATAGATAAAATTGAAAAATGTAGTAATAATGAATAACTTTATATTTAGTTGACCAATTGCTCTTTAGTAAAACAAAGTGCCATTATAAATAATAAGCTTTTGGCTTGATTGCTTAATGCCTTCCCAATTTATTATATTAAGACTTTCTTGGCCCACATAAAGAATCCATTTATAAACTGCAAGCTAACCTCAGCAGGTCGAATTCTCATCCTATTACATTTCCCATAAAGCTGATCCAACAAGTTTTCATCAAGTCAACATCAGTAAAAACCACTTGGAAATCAAAGATATTGTAAAACTGAACTAGATAAGTTGGACATTGACCAAATGCAGAAAATTGTCCACAGAGGCACGATGTGTATAGGATTACAATACTTTCAACACAATCAAGACTTTTTTAAATACAAAATTTTGTTCCACTTAATTTTGTTATATAAAGCATTATACTAGATTCAACACAGTAACTCATAATTTAGGTAAAAATGCTTCATTTACTCTTTCATTTATTTATTTAACAAAAATGTATTGAGTATTTACTATGTGTGAGGCACTGACAAAACATTCGGGGCACAGTAAACAAAGTAAGACAAAATACTTTACCCAGAAGAAGAAGAGAGACAGCAAGGATTTTAAAACCTATTCGAAGAAATAAAGATGGAAAACTTCCCTAACCTGGCATAGGTAATATGAGGTCGGTCAATTAAGTTCATAAACTTGTTGAAATAATTTTGCTAACCTTTTTTGATATCAGAGGGATTATTCATTATGAATTTGTACCAACTGGACAGTTAACCAAGTTTACTATTTGGAAGTGCTGAAAAAGCTGTGTGAAAAAGTTAGACGACCTGAACTTTTTGCCAGTTCATGGCTTTTGCGTCACAATAATGCACCAGCTCACATGACACTGTCTGTGAGGGAGTTTTTAGCCAGTAAACAAATAACTGTATCAGAACACCCTCCCTACTCATCTGATCTGGCCCCCAATGACTTCTTTCTTTACCTGAAGATCAAGGAAATATTGAAAGGGAGACATTTTTAAGATATTCAAGACGTGAAGGGTAACACAATGACAGCTGTAATGGCCATTCCAGCAAAAGAGTTCCAAAATTGCTTTGAAGGGTGGACTAGGTGCTGGCATCAGTGCATAGCTTTCCAAGGGGAGTATTTCAAAGGTGACATTAGTAATATTCAGCAATGAGGTATGTGGCACTTTTTCTAGGATGAGTTCACGAACTTAATTGTCCAACCTCATGATATAAAAGCCCAGGAAGCGGCAGAGAGTCCCAAACAAGATGTAAGCAAAGAAGCCACACCAAGACACATCATAATTAAAATGCCAAAGGTCAAAGACAATGAAAGAATCTTAAAAGCAATCAGTTACCTACAAAAACCTCCTATAAGACTGTCAGCTGATTTCTCAACAGAAACTTTGCAGGCCAGAAGGGGTTGGCAGGAAATATTCAAAGTAATGAAAAATCAGGACCTACAACCAAGATTTCTTTACCCAGCAAACCTATCATTTAGAATCAAAGGACAGATAAGGAACTTCCCAGACAAGAAAAAGCCGATGGAGTTCATCACCACCAAACCAGTATTACAAGGAATCTTAGAGGGACTTCTTTAAGAAGAAGAAGAAAACAAAGATCAAAAATATGAATAATAAAATAGCAATAACTACATATCTATCAACAACTACTCTATGTGTAAATGGATTAAATGCTCCAATCAAAAGATAGAGTGGCTGAGTGGATAAGAAAACAAAACCTTTACATATGCTGCCTACAAGAGACTCACTTCAGATCGAAAGGCACACACAGGCTGAAAGTAAAGGGATGGGGAAAAGATTAGTTCATGAAAATGGGAACACAAAATAACCTAAAAAAAAGAGCTGAGGTAGCAATACTTATGACAGACAAAATAGATTTTAAAATAAAGGGTATAACAAAAGACACAGAAGGACTCAGTGATCCCACCCCTGGGTATTTATCAGAAGAAACCAAAAATGCTACTTTGAATGGATGTGTGCATCCATGTTTATTGTAGCGTTGTTTACAATGGCCAAGATGTGGAGGCAGCCTGCATGCCCATCTATGGATAAAGAGGAGGTGGTACATATATACAATGGAATATTGCTCAGCCAGGGAAGGGAATGGGTTCTTGCTATGTGTGGCGGCATGGATGGATCTGGAGGGTATTGTTTTGAGTGAAGTGTCAGACAGAGAAAGACAGATGCAATGTGACTTCACTTACATGTGGAATCTAAAGAACAAAATAAATAAAATAGAAAGAAACTCACACATACAGATAATATTTTGAGGGTTGCCAGATGGGAGAGGGGTTGGGGGTGAGTGAGAAAGGGGAAGGGATTAAGAAATACAAATTAGTTGTTACACAATAGTCATGGGGATGTTGAGTATAGCATAAGGAATAAGTAACACAGTCAATAATATTCTAATGATTATGTATGGTATCAGATGAGTACTAGATTTATTGGGGTGATATATTGGAAGGGGGTAGGGGGGCAGGTTGAAAAAGCTGAAGGGATTGACTACAGTAGTAGTTACAAAATAGTCATGGGGATGTAAAGTAAAGCATAGAGGATATAGTCAATAATATGGTAATGACTAAGTATAGTGCCAGGTGGGTACCTGACTAGTCAGTGGGATTATGTATTTATGTATTAAATTATACAAATGTCTAACCACTGTGCTGTACACCTGGAATTAATATAAAATAATACTGAATTTAGACATTTACTGAATGTCTAAATAAATAAATAAAGTACAAAAAATAAATAAATCTTAAAAAAAGAATAAACAAACTGCACATTTATAAAAACTAACAAGCATTGTAAATTCCACACAAAAGGAAATAGTTTTAATTAATGGTGGGAATTAAAGATTAAAAATGTTTAATAAAGACATGAAAAATAGAAATATAAAAGATATAAGTGTAGCCTACCTGTCTGAGAGGTTTTGTGATGAAGTAAAGAGAAAGAAAAGAGTCTAAAAGAGTCACAGATCCAAGTTAACAATTTTAAGGAAAGGAAACATAATCCTATTTTTCAACAGACAAAAAGTAAACGTAGAGGAAAGGGAATGAAGATGTAAAACAGAGTGATGAAAGTTATTAATCAAAGAACATTGCTGATAAAGAAAATGCACAGCTTTTCTTTTGACAAGAGGAAAACTATAAAAAACAAATGCATAAACAGAAAAGCTTCGTAACTAATTTGCCTCAAAAGCCGAGGACATAATTTGGATGTCTGTGATATTCTTGGTCATCTGTGATATTCTTGGTCACGTTATCTGACTGATGAGTGTGGCAGGGTCAGGGCCTTAAATGGTTTTCAACTATTAGAACTGATGTTATGGAGGCATCTAATAAAATCAACAAGCGACAAGGTGTGATACTATTCCAAGAATGTGCATCAAAATTGAACAATAATTGTTTTTTTATTAATGTTTTCTGCTTTACCTATTTCCAGAAATAGAAGACAAAGAATAAAGACAGTGGACAGAAGAGACGAATCATCGTTACCAATGGTGTAGCAAGGCTCTTTGGATGAGCACCATTGGAATGCTCTAGGAAAGCTCTGATTCAGTCTCACAGAATAAGGGAAGAGTCACAGGGTATAATGAAAGTGTGTGTTGTTCCAGATGTGAAGTAGGCCCATAAGGAATTCTCTGAGAACCAATGAATTGTTATTTGACAGGCAGATAAAAGGTGGTGGATAGTGTCTCAGAAATAAAACTAAATAATTAATGATATTCCGCCCTAACCTGATTTACTTTCAAACTGGTTTCATATGCATGAAAATGACATATCTTAGTACTAACAAAGGGTAAGTATTAGCAGTAAGTATTATCTCTGGACATTACAAAATACAATGTGAGCAATGAATAAGAAGGAGAATTCTTTCAAACTACAACTTTCTGCATCATGCGGTCATTTTACGCTTGGGGACCTTTTATCCTAAACTAAGGAAAATGAATACATTAGATGGTTGATAAAACTGTATTCTACATTTACCACAGGTGTGTATATAAATATGTTTTGACGAAACCCTTTGACTTGACTATCATGCAAAGCATATAATGCTTAAAATGCATAAGCCTTTTCATACTAAAATGGCTTTCAAAATGTTCACATATTAAAGAGATTAATTAATGGAAATGCTTCCCCTTTGAAAATGATCTTTTGAAGTGAGACTAAAGTAGTTCATATTTAGTAAAGTGATTAGAATTTATTCCATGCTGGTTCTCCAAAGGAGATTATGTTTTTGGACCAACATTCCAATTATGCCTTGAAGTGCATAGTGGGCAATTTGTACATGGGAAAATGACTTCATTTGAAATCTGTGCTCTGAAAACTGCTATGCTATTGTTGGCCTGTACTGTGACTGCACAGTCTGCAGTAGAGTGTCTGACAGATTGCAGACGTCTGGAGCAGTAGTTTATTTAATCAATTGATGGCAGGCATGTGGTTCTAATGACCAGCTCAATACAGCCAACTGTACTCCTCCAAGTAGCACAGCTTTACGTTTCTTTAAAAATTTTAATATTTCACATCATGAACAACTTGGAAGGAAATGTCTCAATATAGGGTCAAATTATCTTTACTCAGTTATTTTAAAATGATTTTTTATTCACCAAAAGATATACATGATTAACTTACATGTCTGAAAAACAATTTAACAATAAAGGAAGATAGAAAAAAAATCACTGTTCAATTATATTAGTATGGACATAGATTAAACCTTGTTAAAGGGAAACAAACTTAATAAGGTATATCAATAGCAATATTTAATTTGTTTACAATTCTAATCTGTAAAATTGAATGAAGACATTATTTAAGAACTGGAGTGTCTAGATTTAAGTTGTGCAATGAAATCAAAGTAAAGTAATTTGAAAGAATTCAGTTTTTAAAATACTTATATTAAGTAAAACAATTTGTTTGGCTAAAAGAATGAGGAAAAACTCTTTTGGTCTAATGAGTAGTTTCCTTAGTCAGTAATTGTGAATGGGGATAAACACAGTCTGAAATATCACAGGTGAAGTTGAACCAGCCCTCTAGTTGATGATACCTTAGCTATATATTTAGTTTAGCAGATGCTGTTGTTCATAGAACCCCAAATCATTTAAAGCAATGTAAGAATTAAACTAGAATACCATAGCGTAGACCAATGTTGGTCTAAATGAAAATATGATTTACTTATTATTTAAAGTTCTTTTCAGCAAAGACACTTGGCATCCCGGTTTACACATCTCTGTATATCTCATAAAAGTTTACCAAATTTGAAAGATAAATAAGAAGTTACTTAAAATAAATTTGAGAAAGTGAGTTTATACTATAATATTTCTATAATTTGGAGCAAATATTATCAATACCTTACATTCTAAGTAATTATGAAATTGCACCATTTTTTCCCTTTATCTTTTACGTTTTAGGTTTTCCATTCAGAAATACACACACACACACACACACCCCTTGAAGGCAAAAGGCTATATTTTAAGCAACTTGGAGGACAGAAACAAAATGTTATACTATATAATTATATTTTGTGTTTAGAGGACTTGAAACTTTTTTATGACTATTGATGATATTTCCAAGTTTTTACTCTAAAATACAGTTTTAAGAAATTTTTGACACTATCCAAAAGTAAGAATGAAAAATTGTTACACTTACTTCTGATCTCCTCCCTCTGTTCAAATAAGTACAGACTGGGCTGAAAGCACCACTCCCACAAACATACAAATGAGTGCGGTTGAAAGCCTGAATTACACGGATGAAGTTCCCACAGCCATGCTGAAAAAATAGGTAAGTGGTTAGTAACCCAATGACTTTTACTGTTCTTTGTAAATGTTACTGTAATACTTTGCCATACATTCTTCTTTTTGCTTTAACTTTTTTGTTAGAAGATAATAAGAGAACAGCATGGTTTATAACATTGCTTTATTTCAGGAGGAAAGTAATCCAACTTAGATAATGAGTAAAATGATATATTTCTTTCGTATTTCATTTTTATATACTGTGTAAGTTTTTATATTCTGAACTTCATCTTTACCTGAGAAAGTTAAGAAATTGTAAACTACAGCAAATTGTCTTCTCAAACTTCCTTCAAAAAACTATACAGACACACATACATACTTTGTATACGTAAACATGTTTTGAATGAAATTGTGTTTATACAAGGCTGATATTATCATTAGTATAAAATGGCAAACGCTATTGGACTTTACAACTTGTGAATAAAACAAACTTTAAAGAAAATGGCAGCATTGTTGCTTTCTATAAAAAATGATGCAATCATTATCTCTCTACCCTTGATGCCCTGAAATACTTTCTTCTCCAAAATCTCCTTTCTCACCTGCTCCCAGTCCAACCATTGGAACTTGCATTTAGTCATTCAACGGAATACAAATTTATTGTAATTATAAATTGACTATGCCCTTGCAGGAGTACATAAACATTGTCAGCACCAAATGCAGATCTCTGTGACTGAAATAATCATGGCATGTTCTACATTTGTTGGACTCACTCTCCATTGCTGACTACAAATTAATTAAGCCTGAGATTGAATGTTGCTCCTTTCACAAAGTCATCTTTCTCCCAAAGAACATTATTTAAAATAGTGTTATAAATCTAAGACAAATGTTTTAATAAAAAATATATCAAAAGGTAACAGTGGTTTTCTCAGGGGTAGTCAAAGACCATAGGTGTATTTTTTTTCCCTCTTCTTGGTACCATGTATCTTACTAATTTTTAATAATGCACAGTTATTGTTTATATTATTAGAAAAGTTAAAAAGCTTTGCTAAAATAGAAGTTACAGTTAAAGTCCATATTATTTTATATTTTTTCTCCTTTTATGTTCATTATTACTTGACAGTAAATATATGCTTATTTTCATATGTAGTAATTTTATACATATGTTTCTGTTATTGGTTTTTGTTATCAAATAATCAATCATTAACTCCGCTGTCAACAAAATTAAACTTTACAAACCAGACTATACACTTTATTTTTATTTTAAGACATTAAGAACTTTTGTTAAATACATAGTGTCACTGTATCTTGACACCTGTTTATAGAGGTTCCTGGAAATTGACTACATAACTGCAGATGATAATGTGTTTTTCCAGAGAAAAAGCATAGATGAAGTACAGTGTATATATAATATGTCTATGTTAAGGGTATCTGTGAGCAATGAGACTTGTGTTTATTCTTTTCACATTCAAGTTTAGTCATTCTGGTATTCTGTATATAATATGTTTCCATAAAACATCAATTCAATCCAATTCTATTAGTAATAGGTATGTCTGTAACATCTTGAGTTTTGTAGACTATTTACCTCATGAATTACTAGTACTGGTAAAAATTAAAAAAAGAAGTCACTAATATCTGTTTGAAAATTTTAATACAGATTATACTTATTTCATGTATATGTTTATATCTATCTGTATCTATTATATATGCTTACTATGGCAAATATTTGTTGAGAATTTATTATGTGCTGGACTTTGCAATAGTCATTACATATATTTAACCTCCTTTATTTCCCAGGAGGTTTGAGTGTTTACCTTTATATCTCACAGTTATTGAGCATATTATATACTACTTAGGCACTTTACATTCATTCATTTTTTTTTTTTTTTTTTTTTTACAACAAATCAACCCCTTTTAGATAAATAAAGCTTATAGCTTTTTTACTTAACTTGCCTGAGGCCAAATGGCTAGAAAGGAGTAAAGCAGATTTTCAAACACAGATGTGTCTAATACATCTTGTACTTTTGACCACTTTACAATTTGTCATTGTGTAAAGAATTAATAGTTGTTAGAGGGGGAGATTCTATAACTGTTATTAATATTTACAGAACTCTTAATTCTTTGATGTTAATTGTTTTTATCCTCATAAGAAATGTTCCAATCAAAGTATTAGTCCCATTTTAGCAATGAAAAAACTGAGTTTCAAAGAGGTTAAATGACATGCTCTAGGTTTAGTAAGTAAATGAGCGTGGTCTTGAACTAGGGCTACCCTCCACTATCCAGCTTTTCTATAGGAAGAGGTTTATTCACCATGAGACAGATTCCCATGCCATCTGATGATGCTCAGTGTACTCCTCCGAACCGCCCAACAGAGACAACACAAAAGGAAAAAGGAATCAGTTGAGTATTAAAAATCATGCCCTAGATCCTTCCCATTTCCATTGTCTTAGTTTCTGTCCACATTATTTCTGACCTAGACCACGGCAGTTCTGTCAATTCCTTTCAGCAAACATTTATGAACGCGGTCTAAGCAAGCACTGAAAACATTGCTAACAACACTGGAATGAATGCATTCAATTCTTGCTTCCAGAGAAAGGAGGGCATAATACCTCAGGGTGTGGTAGAGGCTAAAATAGGGTTTTGCTTTTCAAAGTGTGCTACAGAAGGAAAGAAGGGAGAATGAGTAATGCTGAACTGGGGGCAAAGGTTTGAAACGTGTGTCTTTGGAGTTGAATGTGCAGCATAAGCTTGAGATTTTGAAAGGCAAAAACATACAGAAAGAACATTCCAACAGAAAACAGAGCACAAACAGAAAAATGGAAGCATGACAATGCATAATTTACTTGGGAACAGTGCTTGGAGAGGATAGACAATTATTGTTTGATGAAACCAGAGAGGCAATTAGAGTTGGTCTGTCATCACGCCACAGTCTTCAGATGGGCATAGAGAGTGGATTTAAGTATACAAATCTCAGAGCCAGCTGACCAGGGTTCAAACCCTAGCTTTATCTTTTGTTAGCTATTTGAACTCAAGACATTTATTTAGCCTGTCTGTGCTTCAATCTCTTTATCTGTAAATGGTGATGATAATATTTGTTGTGAGCGATATAACAGTAAAGCATTTGAAGTAGTATCTGGCACATAATAAATACACACAGGGTTAGACCTTAGATTCTTTCCTACATGCACATAGTCTTGATTCCAGTTGTCAGTACAAACCTGTGAGGTGAAGAGGGCATTTGTCCTGCACAGAGCTGAGTACAGGCCCCTACCATAGTAGACACCCATCAAGGGTTGGGGAACAAGATTTCAGTGAAATTCAGTACCATGTAGGCTTTCTTTTTATTGTTTAACTCTGTTTCAAAACGATTTCCTGGTACAATGCTGAATGAAAAATCAGGCTGCTAATATTATACAAAATATAATACCATTTTATTTATATACATATGAGGTCTGACAACTAAGTTCGTGAATTTTTTGCAGTGATGTCGCTAACCTTTTTTGATATCAGAGGGATTATTCATTATGAATTTGGACCAACTGGACAGTTAACCAAGTTTACTATTTCGTAGTGCTGAAAAGCCTGCAGGAAAAAGACAAAAATGACCTGAAATTTTCATCAGCAATTCATGGCTCTTGCATCATGACAATGCACCAGCTCACACAGCACTGTCTGTGAGGGAGTTTTTAGCCAGTAAACAAATAACTGTACTGGAACACCCTACCTACTCACCTGATCTCGCCCCCAAAGACTTCTTTCTTTACCTGAAGATCAAGAAAATATTGAAAGGAAGACATTTTGATGACATTCAAGACATCAAGGGCAATAGGACAACAGCTCTGATGGCCATTCCAGAAAGAGTTCCAAAATTGCTTTGAAGGGTGGACTAGGCACTGGCATCGGTGCATAGCTTCCCAAGGGGAATTCTTCAAAGGTGACCATAATGATATTCAGCAATGAGGTGTGTAGCACTTTTTCTAGGATGAGTTCGTGAACTTAATTGTCCCACCTCGTATATGTCATATAATAAAATGCTGAAAGGATATACCCCCAATTTTTAAGTTATTATGTTTGGATATGCAATTTATTTTGTTTACTTAACAGTAATACACCATTTACTGTGTGCTGTGTACTATTCTAAACTCTCTGCAAATATTAACTCATTAATCCTCTTAACAACCCAGTAAGGTGGGTACTATTAGTATGCCCATTATACAGATAAGAACACTAAGACACAGAGAGGTTAAGTCTCCAGGGTCAAAGAGCTAATAAGAGATTGTTTTATGTTGCTTTCCACATGCTTTTCTAGGCCTTCAAAGATTCTGTATCGAACATATATTAGTTATATAATTTAAAAATAGATGTTTTTAAAAATATATCCTGGAGCACAGGTGAATCGGGCTTTAAATATTGAGATTTCATGGCCCATATTATGTACTGGGGAAAAAAATTACATCATTTTTTCTTCCTGACCTACACTTCTTTGTTTTGGGAAATAAATCAAGGTATTTTGGTAAGTGTATTACTAAAGAAAATCTATTTTCCAGTATTTAGGACCCTCTAGTCACAAGAAAAAGGGAAACTGATACTTTACAATTAACAAATTAAGTTTGACATTGTGTGCGTGTAATGAATATATATCTTATATGCCTAAATAAATGTAATCCAGCTTAATTTTCCAATATCTTACAGTATTTACTTAGAACAATCATTATACCCTATCTCATTGGATATATTTAACAGCGTGTCCTATCATTTAAGCTCAATGTATTTAGAACATGAGTAACATATTAACATTTAGAAATAAATGGAGCATGTAAGAATGTGAATACATTGGAGTAGAAAAGAAAATGGGAGATAGGTTATAGTCTCTTTAGCTGAGGCAGAAAATTAGCTACACTCCCACCAAGATCATTTTTTTTCTTTATAAGCATTAGGTAATTATAGTATTATGATATATTCCCTGGGGTCAAATTTTAAATTATATTGACTTATTTTCAAATAATTGTTATTTTTTATAACTTTAAAATTTGATGTAAATAAAAAATTTCAAGGACTAATGTGCTTGATTCTGGGTTTTATTTTTTCTTTCAGTTGTTACAGCAATATGGATTTTAATTATCACTAGTTTATGTTTTGCTTAGATGATTAATATAACACTTAAAAAGCAAATTTTTTCAATTAATCAAAATGTGCATAAATAATATGCATAAAATATGTGCATAACAAATTTACAACAAACATTATTAATCTAAGGGCATTAATAAATTCATCATCCACTGTGTGGATCCATCAACATCTGACAATCACTTGGAACAGATTCCCATGCTTGCTTGCTTCCATCTTTTTTTTTTCCAGATCTTGTTTAAATTTTATGAAGTAGCTAGATACAGACCTGAGCCCTGGGGATACTGACACTTACTACAAAGTATTTCCAATCATGAGGGGAGAGTTACAGCTAAAAAACGTGGTGAAGTAAGTGCTAGAGTGTTTCAGGTGCAGGCACACAGAGGAAAGCCAGCTCAGTCCCAGGTGGGGAGAAAAGCCTCTCCAGAGAAGTGACATCTGCACTCTCTTGAAAGAATGAGTAGATGATTCCCAGGCTAAAAATATAGGAAGATAATTAAACAACAAGAGAATTACATGTAGCATGTAACAAAGGCTGAAAGAGGGAAAGGGTAACAGTATCATTAAAATAAAATAAGGGGAAAGGTTAGCACAAGACCACATAGTTGCCACAGGTCTATCAAGTCTTTCCTAAGCATCCCAGCTACAATGTGTTTTTTTCTTTGCCTCTCAGGTGTTTTCTGAACATTGACCATATTCTTCCTGGGGAGGCAGCATGTTTTATCTGCTAAGGGTGCAGGATCTAGAGCCATATGTGCCTGTCAGACAGTGGCCCCCACTTGCTAGCAATGCAGCTTTGAGTAAGTTCCTCACTGTCTTAGTGATTCAGTTTCATTGTTTTAATAACATCCATCTTGTAGCATTGTTATGAGGATTAAAATAAGGCACTTAGAATAGTGCTTTGCCCATTCCATTAAATGTTGGCTATTGTTATTTGATAATTATTGCATATATGCCTCAGAATCTCTAGTATATTGTAAAGACTCTTAACGGTAGTAACTCCAACTTATTCATCTCTGGTTTCTTCACAATAACTGATCCGTGCCAATTAAAATATTCAGTTCCGCATTTTTTTAAAATGTGGGAATATGAAGTAATTATATAAAATATGAAGTAATTAGATATTTAAGATATTTATGCCAAAAGAGTTGAGATTTTTTTAAATACATGGTTTCATTGAAAAGTGTAATGAAAATATGTTGTTCTGTAGAATGTCTACAGGCTTATTTAGCTTCATTTTTCTACCACTGGCCTTTTTCCTGTAGTCTAATTAAAGGACATGCGTGAAATGAGATGGATTTGTCAAACATTCTCTTCTGTCACGTAGACAGAACATGTATTTGAAAGAGTTAGTTTGATTATTATTCCCCAGGACCCAACAATGTTGGCTGTACTAGAGCAGAATCCTCCACCAGTTACTCATGTTGTGTGTGCTAATTGGCTGTGAAGCAGAATTTAAAGATATCTGTGAATGATATTATAGCATGGTGAAACTACGGGAAAACATAAGCATGTGCTGAAGATTTCATCTAATGACTTTTATTTATAAGAATGCAATTGACAGAGCATTTCTATTTTGCCAAAGGAAGAAAGAACTCAAATGAGTTGGCTAAGATTCTTCAGAAAATCAACAGCAATTTTTGGAATGAGAATGTGAAAAGGAATCCAAATCCTACATAATCTGCCTGTGGTAGTTTGTATGAATGGAAAATAAAAATCTTTTTGAACAAAGGACAATTAAATCCTTTAATTATAGCCACAGGATATTATTGTGGCAAAAAACAGTCATGATCAGATACAAATCAGTTAGAAAAATATACACATTAGAGAGTGAAAGAAAATAGTTTAATTCATGCATAATTAAGGAAATAATAGCTTCATGGGACAAAAAAAAAAAGTCTCTACAACATTATACTTCATTCTACTGTTGGTTCCCCAGGAGGCAATTGTAATGTATGCTTTTGAATGTTTCTTCCACATTTTTCTCCATTTTTTCCTCTAGATTGTGGTCCAGAAAATCCTGTGGGTACCAAATGTGCTCCTGCAAGCTCCTTCCACCCACTTTAAAATTCCTCTTATAAAGTGAATTGTGAAACTGAACAGGTGAGACCCAGAGCCGAGTCACTCCTGGTGAGACCTCTTGCCAAGAACACCCTCCATTGAGACCCAGAGATTCTACACTCCAGGGTCTTCTGGGGCCCAGGCTTGAGATTGACCTTTTCAGAATCTTCTGCCTGGGACAGTTAAGAGGCAATGAAAATAAGTTTCCACGGTTTCTCTCTCCATAAGGATTAGTCTTTCCCTTGTTGGAACCAACCTGATGAATCTCCGAAATGTCACCAACTCAGGGCAAAGCCTTGTCCCTGAAATCAGCATTTCTTACCTGTACACTTATAATGATGGGTTTAGTCAAAAGTTTTGACACTAAGTCAAGGCTATTATTTGTTATGACTTCAGATCTAATTGTGTGTGTGTGTGTGTGTGTGTGTGTGTGTGTGTGTACACTTACTAATTTTGCTACCCATTCACCATATTTCAATCTCATACCTGCATTATCATGTGTTTCCATGCTTATTTGATTAATGTTGACATCTCCAACAAGATAATAAAGTTGATGAGAACCAAATATGTCTATTTTGGCACAAAATTAATACTATGCTAGATGCATTAATAGATGATCAGTCAATATGTGTTAAATGAATGATTGAAAGAATGAATAGATGAATGAAGAAACTTTTTTACCAAGTCATTTGTATAAGATTCGGTGATTTTGATACTTGGATCCATTGTGTTATTTTTCATGATTTGAGATAAGAAAGTGAAATGACATATATGGTTCATTATAAACATCAAATGGTTGCGTGCATTAATGATCTGCTCCATATATTTCTCTTATAATATTCAAGAAGTCTGTCAGTTTCAGCAAGATGTTTATAGGAATCAATACAGAGATATTCCTTGACTCCATATGGACTCCTACCTAAAGGAACATGATTTGTACAAGTGTTGCACACTGAAAATTGATATTCATTATCTGTCCCGGCTTTTGTTCTTCGGCTTTTTGGTTAATTTTAATTAATCAAGATACCAGTCATCACTACTGATTTATGTTTCTGGAATGTGCTGGCTAACCACAACCCTTTTGCTGAGAATCTTTCTTCAAAAAAGCCCACATGGTATCTGGGACTTGATCCAGATAGTTGCATTATCATTATTTCAGCAGCCTGCTGAGAATTCCACAGGTTGGATCCACTTGGAACAAGGGTTATTACTGAAATCCATCATGAAAAGTGTCAGGGTGCAATAATGAAAGCAAAGCAGGAAATTTTTACCCAGTCAGGGATTCCTAAATTACAGTGTGTAAGAGTTCCAATCGTTTTGCATTTACATTTTTTACCATGTGTCCAGCAGAGGATTTAAAGCACCAACACCCGTTGTCTCACTCTTGGCTGCACTCAAGGTACATGGATTCAAAGACCAAATATTTAAGCTATGTTTTTTTGGTTTTTTTTTAAAGCACTCACTGTGGGATCTTTGCCAGCCATTTTGCACTCTTCGACCTTGATTGTAGATGCTGGCCAGAAAACCTGCTCAGAAAAGGAAAATAAAGATTGTATAAATCTCACTTGTATATATGACAGCTCAATGCTCTTCATTTACTTTATGCTAACAGATTTCTGTAAGGTATGTCTATGTTCATATTTCAAAATGCTTTCTTCTTTCATTTTATGAACTTAATATTTTCTTATTTTATTCTAAAAGTTATGTTTTTATTCCTTCCATTAATTTTGCTTTCAACAACAGCCTTTCAATATTATGTGCCCATTTACTAATGGTATAATATGAACATAATGCCATTAATGTGTACAATGTAACATATATTTCCTTCTTTTTGATTTATAGTCCACTTTTCCCAACTGCTTATATAACAATGAATTTACATTTATATTGCCATCTCAGTTTAATGTTATTTTTGGTAAACCACACATTCGGGCTGGTAGAGTTCCTTAAAATGGGCCCCTAGGTATGTCAACAGCTAAAACAACTTGGATAAAAATATAAGAGAGTACCTCTCTGAAACTGTATTAGCATTCCAAGTCATTATAGCCTTGGGTCAGGTCTGGCAGTGATTATACTTTTTACTTGTCCATTGCCGATTGTTAAAATAATAAGTTCAGAAATCTCCTTGCTGCAATAAATTTATAATTAATCTACTTTCATTTCTTTACGCCAGTGAAGCTCAATTTATTTCCTTGTTGTGAAGCAGAATGATAAACACAGGCCACACTGATCATAGAACAGGCATTTAATAATGTGGCTTCTTTTAAGGTATTCTTGGATTCCACACAGAAGATGAGGTAGCTCTTCCTTTAATTTGACCATTTTTTCATGCTATACTCCGTCCTTTTCTCTTTTTCTTTCTATATCTGTATATACAGGAAATACTTTGTCATTTAGCTTCAGGTTTTAGATTGTTAAAAACTATGAAATCAGACAAGGAGAATTGAATTGATTATATTTTCGGTCCTTGAAATAAGTACTACCTTCCGATTACTTATTAACGTGTGGCCTGTATTCTCTATTGTTCTAATAAAATACATAATATTTTCATTGTATTTGAAGTTTTTAAAGAAAAAAGGACACATGGGGATCAACACTGCCCTCATGAAAGTAATAAACTTACACTCAAAGGTTCTTGACTTATATTGTTAATATTCAAGGAAAGAATGTGATCTTTGCTGCCCACATAGATCCGGTCCTGATCTTCATCCATCAATAATATCCTGTAGTCTAAAGGGTGGTGGGACAGGCTGAAGTGTTCGGAAGTCTTGGTTTCTCGAAGCTCTAAAACAGGGAACAACACAAGTGAAAACAGAGCACCTTGGTTCTATGATTCTATTATTTTAATGAAAATTACTTTATAGAAACATTTACCAAAAAAGTAAAGACACCTTTTCCTCCTAAATTAATTTTAAAAGAGCTGTCTCTGAAGAAATGTTTATTTATTGCCTCTATGCTGAAGTAAAACATAAATCAATGAATGCAGTGTTAAAGTTTATGGTGATACGATTTGATCATAAAATTATTCACATTTTGGAGGAATCTCAACTCAGTTTTATTCCTGGTTGTTGTTATCAGCTCAAAACTAGTTAAAACAGATCAACAAAAAAATATATAGTAAGGGAGCAGACTAAACACAAAAGAACCCCAACTAACCGACAAACAAACAATGACAGTGTTAATATCTTCCTAGCCTCTCTTAATGTTTTATTGTTGAACGCAATACATTGTTTCACGATTATTTCCTAAAGATTTACCTTACTTCCGCGACATAATTCTAACAAGTGTAACATATTTTTCTATAAATTAGTTTAAAAGAAACTTACTTTTTCCCGTTACACCTCATTCAGAAGGCAATGTTTAAATGACAGAATGCATATATATATATATATATATATATATATATATATATATATATATATGAAAAATATGAATTTTCAGATGTTCTGAATTTTCAATTTCAGTATCTCAATGATCAGTGACTCATCGTCATTTACCTTCTTTTATATTAAATGTGCCTGTATAGTTCAACATTGAAGACAATGAATTCACCACGACAATAAAATTTAAAAAAAATCAATAACAACTATAGCAGATACAATTTTCTTTAATGTCAAAATGCTCTTTTGCACAATTTAAGACTTTTCCATTCATTCTTTGTTCTTTTAATTATGATCTTAACAGAATGACAAATTCTACAAAAGTATCTGCTTTCAGGGATTTCTGTTTCAATGATGAACTATTTCTAAATTTTCAGTCATTGAATAACAAATACATTTCTAGAAATTCTGAAAGGGCTGTGGTGTGACTTAAACCAAAATTGGAAATTGTAACAATTCTTATAGGACACCATGAACTACATTCTGTGAGCACTTGGGCCATATTTTCCCTGTGAAGATAGAGAGAAGGCACACATCTAACCTGTTTTCTGGGAACATCGGTTTAGAATGTCTGCCATAATATTTTTCAAGGACTTACATATCTAGCCAATAATCTGAAAACGCCATGGGAATAGCACTGAGATTATGAAGCCAGGCTATGGCATCTAACTTCCTGTGACATTGAACAAGTTACTTAGCCTTTCTGTGCCTAATTTCCTCATTTGTAAAACACTACAATAATAGTGCCTTCTACCGAGAGTTCCCGTGGAAATTAATTGATTTAACACATGCAAATATTTTAAATGAGTGGCAGAGGAAGTATTCAATAAAGTCTAATGATTATTACTATTGGTATTAATATTATCAAGTTTGAATCATGTTATAAGAACATATGGAATTAGATAAACTACATACAAGTATTTTCCTAGTTTTTCCTTCTTTTTTTTAATTTAAGGAGCAAGATCCCTAAAATTACTAACAGACGACCTTAAAAGATAAGCTCTAATATTCTTTCCATCTGACAGTAAAGTACAGGACTTTTTATGTGAAAAAAACTATTAAGAAATTAGAAAAACTATTTCAGAAGAATCTTGAGCAGTCAATCATGAGAGGGAAGAAGAACAAAATACACTGAAAGATTATTTAAACAAGGCACTACAGACAAATCTTTGGAAACGGGGGATCTGAGATGCTGAGCACTGTGCAGTGTGCAAACCGAGCACTGGGACCCACGAGGCATCACAGACAGGCAGTGCGGTTGGCAGTGGTTGTGCCACGGGCCTAGGAACTGGAACAGCTTCCTTCAGGAGGAGAGCAAGAAAGTGTAGTGAATTTCATCGGGAAAAAGGTCAGCTCCTGTGAGACCAGAGGTTATTGCTGACATAGGAAAGAAAATCCAAATGCTCAGAACATAAGAGAGAAGAAAGAATCCAACAAACGCCACTCAAAGGTTGGAGAAGACACAGGCTGCCTTGATTTTGACTAAAATCCAAGGTATTTATACAGCTTACTTTTATCCTATGGTGCAGATTCATGGTTGTGTAATTTTTCTGTAAAACACATCAAGAGTAGGGTATAGCGTAGGGTGCAGAATAGATGTTCAACAAATACCTCTTCAATAAATAACTCTCCAGACGAAAGACATAAAGCGTGGCTGAGTTCATGGCCTCTGGCACTAGCCACTGGAATCTGAATCCTGGCTCTGCCATTTCATTTCTTTATGTACTTGGCACATGTCTTTATGCCTCTGTACTCCAGTGTTTTCATCTGTAAAGTCAGAATAATAACAGTACCTACATAATAGGGGTGTTGTGAGGTTTCATTGTTAATGTACATCAAGTGCTCAAAGGGTGCCTGTCCTGTAGTGCCATGGGTTTACATGGGTTACCTGTTGTTAGGATGTGGCAGAAGACATTCAGCTTCAGCCAGCAAAATAAGTAGAACAATTCCTTCCACAGGGAGAAAATACGGAGCACTACATTTCCTGATTTATATTTATTAATGTATTTAATATTTCATATTTTTCACATGTAGAATAATCTACTCAAATTATTTGAGCAGACGAGTAACATAAAATCATTTTTAAGGAAAGTAATTTTTTGAGTGTGCATGATAATTTTGGAGTATGTGAGACTAGAAAACTAAGAGATGTTCCAGATATGATGTCTATAAAGACCTGATATGCTAGAAATGAAAGGGAAGAGTTGATGTGAGGAATGCATAAAATAAATGATTTGGAATGACTTTATATAAAGTTTGTCTTGGGGTAAAAGGAAGCTATAAATGCTCCCCTCCCCAAACTTGTAAACTAAGAACAGGAGAAATGAACGTGCCTTTATTACTTTGGGGGGATTCAAAATTTCTTTGGGGGAGAGATTACCTGAATGTTGGTAGATTAAATTCAAATAAAAACAGACATGTCTCACGAACATGTAAATTTAGATAACCAGTTTGCCATTAGAAATATCAAATCTGCCAGTAGAGATTTCCAATTCTTCTCATGAATTGTGTGAAGCTCTCAGAACAAGCACATAGCTTTGAGGAAGAGTAAATCTGAAGTGAAAGCCAAGCAAAGAGATGAATTGATTGTTAGATCCAAAGACAGTAGCTCTGTAATTGAAACTGAGAGCGAATCATGGTGTAGAGGTAATAGTGTGATATTGTGGAGCGATAACAGAATTGGAGTCATACAATTTTGAGTTGAAATCTCAGCTTCATCACTTACTAAACATGCAATTTTAAGATAGCTACCTAACTTCTCCTAGTTTTGATTTCCTCTTGTATAAATTGCTTATATTAACACATAGCTCAAAGGATGTTCTAGCACCGGCCATAACCAAGAATCAATGTATGCTCTTTTCAGTGGAGACACCGTTGACCCTTTGTCTAAAAGTCATTTTCCTTTCTCTCCTGTTGGCAGAGCTGATCTATAACCATACTGGTCCCACCCCCAGCCAGTGAGTGGTTTAAATGCAGCAAGTTCTGGTCAATGAGATTTAAAGGGGAGCTTCCTGCAGGGGTATTGCAAGAGGTTTCTTGGGTCTTAAAAACTGGCTCAAAGAAAGAAGTGATTTCTCTTCCTGCCTCTGGACACTGGTATGTGAACACAGAATACTTGTAGCAGCTGCAGCTACCAAGAAGATTACTAGCTAAGAATGGCAAGCAGAAATTTACAAAACAAAAAAACCAAGTTCCTTAAGAAATCCTTTAACCTCTGAACTAACCCAGGAACAGACTCGATAACTGGATTACTTACGTTATATAATATTTTCAAAAATCCTTGCATGTTTTTAGGCACCTTGCATTGAGGTTTTCATTTCCTGTTTTTGAAATCCTTACTAACTGATACATTTTTGGAATGTTCACAGCCGTTGACTACTATGTTCTCATCATGGTTTGTTTAGTTTGGGTATTTTTTTCAAAACGCTGTTTTGTTTTGTTTTCTTTTCTTTTCCCATCTCTTCCTAATTTGTAATAAAACAAAACCAAGAGTGTGATTTCAGCTGGGAAAATAGCCTCAACTGAATTCTACTGGTAACAAACGATGCCAGTTCTCCTCTTTACCTGTTTCATTAGAAAATAATCAATTTCTTGCATTAATTCAGATACCAGAGGGAGTAATAAGTGCATTAACTTAAGACCTTTCTGGTCCAAGGATTTTATCTATTTTTCTGAGCCATAAAGCTATGTTCAAATTTAATTACCTTTAACGCATTGACAGTTGACAGCTGTTAACCAAGGAAGATTTACTTTAGAAGTGCCCCTGTTAGAAGCCTAGAAACCAAGGCTATTTTGTTAAAGTGCTGTTAGTTAGCCATAATTGAACTTTGGGGCCTGGGAAACACACACACACACAAAAATAACAAACATTTTTCTTTTTTTTTTGAGAATATAAAGATGAGTTCAAAGCAGCGAGGATTTTTATCTATAAAAAGAATCACTGAAGAATCCATTATTTTGGTTTAATGTAGGTCCAACTTAAGTCAGTGAATGATTCAATGATTTGGCCACAGAGAAAAATGACTGATTTAATGATGTGGCTACAGAGAGAAAGAAATCACAATGACTGGTTTGTCATCTAAGCAAGTGAAACAGTGGCACTGACCTACAGTTCTTTAAATCTTAATAATGATGTCATCCTTTTTTACAGCACTGGAGGTACAACTAGTTGTGTTCTTTCTCAGGACATGCTCGGCTGATTGAGCAGGAACTTTGGCTGAGAGTATGTGGAATCAGAAAATGCACTGGACCTATAAAGGGCAGTGTAAATCCCTGGGAAAATCTCCTGGGAAACAGTATTAAAAAACAAAACAAAACAAACAAACAAACAAAAAAACAACAACCCTGTATGCTTCTATCCTGAAATCTACATTATGTAGCATTCTATGATGGAAAATTACTGTAATGCTCTCCATGTCAGTGTTCTCTGAGGGGAAATTTGCAGCACAATATGCTTACCTGAAATTCATGTACTGAAAAGGACTTTTCTTTGTAATAGAAATTACTGTAAACCTTGCGAAATTAACCAAGGCTGGAAGAAACTACATTCCCCCAAAATATAAACCCTAGCAAAGTAAGTTTCTGGGTCCACCTGAATATAGTTAACACACGGCTATAGCATTACAGCATCGCTTAATATACAATAATACATTCTTTCTGTCAATAACACTCTATCCTGAACCACAGTAAGTACTAACCTTTGTTCTCTGTTAACCCACTCAATGATCTTCACATCTGAAATGACTTAAGTCAATAAGAACTCATTCATGTGCTCAGAAATGTGACTTTGGTGGAGAAGGGCAGAGAGTCTAGGGTCCTTTTTATGAATAATGTATATTTGTTAAACTGTGAGAAGGGGGACTCATTTACACAGAATTCTAAATTACCTTTGGCCTTTTATGGATTTCAAAAATAAACAAAAGATTACTTGATTGAAAATCAACTCCAAGGGGTCTCTCTATTAGAAGCATATGCAATGGTTATCCATTAATTATATTTAAAGTTCTTGATGTGCTATTAATTTATGTATTTAATACACCTTTATTGAGCTCTTATCACTGCAGGCTAGATAGTTGCTCAAATAAGCGGATGTAAATATATGAAGATACCATGAGCTTATGACAATTCCAAATCTCACCATACATTCTGTTACAGTCATGCATCACTTAACGATGGAGATACATTCTGAGAAAGGAATCTGTAGGCGGTTTTGTCATAGAGTGCTTACACAAACCTAGTGGTACAGCCCACTACACACCTAGGCTATGTGATATAGCCTGTTGTTCCTAGGCTATAAAACTGTACAGCAGGTTACTGTACTGAATATTGTAGGCAACTGTAACACAATGGTATTTGTGTATCTGAACAGAAAAGGTATAGTAGAAGCTGTGCATATCCACCCACAAGCCCTGGAGATGCAAGAGGAGGGCTGTGGAGAGAGGCACCCTGGCGGGGAGAGTAGATGTCAGGAGGAGAGAGGAAGAAAGGGAGAGAGAGAAGGGAGAGAAGGGGAGAGAAAGGGAGAGAACATCAAAAGAGATCCGGAGAGATAAAGCTGGAGATGAGTATAAGAGGGAGACAGGGAGGAGAGGGAAGGAGAGAGAAGGAAAGAGAGGGAGGAAGGCAAGTGAGTGTGTGCACATGAGTGTGTGTACGTGGCTGTGGGTCTGTGCATGCAGGGGGCGCTTCTGGCTCCCTTGCTGCCCAGCCTGCTCCTCTGCCTCCCTGGACAACTCTTTGTCCCAGCGGCCAGCACGGTGGGCGGACAGCGTGTTGAGCTTCCTCGTCTGTTTAAACCACCGAGAACTAGCAGTAAAGTCAGTACTGTAGTTGGGTCCAGGCTTTTCTTTCAACATCACAAATTTTTTGCTGATAATCCATTATAATCTTATGGGAATGCTGTGGTATATGTGGTCTTTGACTAAAACATCCATCATTACGTGCCCCACAACTGTGTTCTGTTTGGCTAGCCCACCTGAAATTCTCACCCTAAACCTCAGCTCTCCCTCAGGCAGAATGGACATCCAGATTTCAAAGAACTAAATCCTTAGGATATCTTTTAGTTCAGAGATATTGCTACCCACAGAATAATTCCCTCCCCAAAATTTCTTATCTCAGAAGAATTAAGTAGAATGGGCTTAAGTGACCCAACCTTTCCCTGAGGCTATTTTGAAACTGCATTAGAAACTGAACTTCACCTGTCCTTCCAGGACAAACAGGCAGATAAAGACAAAAGCAGTAAAACTTCAGGCGGACTGTAACAGCTCCTAATTGCTAAGGCAGAGAGAGACCAGAAAGCATGTTGTTAAAAAAAAAACCACACACTTACTCAAAAATAAAAGTTGCAAATAACTACCGTTTGTGGGTATACCAATAGGAGTGACTTTTCTAGGTCTTTATAAAATCATTTCATTTAATTTGCATTCTAAGCCTTTGCATTAGGCCTTGACATTATTCCTGTTCCACACAGAAAGACACTAAAATTCAGCTAATTCTAGCAATCTAAGCAAGGTCATAAAGTGAAGAGTAGAAGCCTCTAAAGCCATGATTCAAAGCAGGGTGGGGTGCTTAATCTGTGAACGCAATCCGATACCCTCTTGTTTTTCAAATCAGACAGACCATTTCAACACCTACATGTTGGGGTTTCTATCACGTTCTTTCCCCTGCACATGAGTCTGTGCAGCATGAAATGCAGCATAAAAAGCGCCTCAGCTTCTCAAATTTTCTGTCAGCTTGGGGAGCGAGGTGGGGAATGGGGAGACTATGCTCTGACAACTTGAGAATGATAAAATTCTCAGAGATGCTGTTCTCACTAAATCGTCATAGCAAATGTGAGAAAGGCTACATGGATGTGAGAGTGAAGAGTCAGACAGAGTCTCCTGTAGAAGGTAAAAGGTTCCACTTTTCTGTTTTTGGATGGATGGGCATGATTAGCTGAGTGGGAACAAAATGCCAAAAGGACGAAAGAAAGAATAAGGAGAACAGTTCTGTTCAGTGAGCCTGGCCAGTCAAGTGCAACAGTAAATACAGAATGTATCTCCCGGGCGTTCCATTACGAGGGAAAATTAGCCTGTATACAGGAGCCTTTGGGGAGGATGATTCTCATCCTGGTTTGTCCCAGGCAATCCAGTCCGTGGCTGTTTTCTCAGCACATAGTGCTTCCTTTGCACCCAAAAGATTCATGGTTTGAATGTTAAATTATACAGTCACTGTACTTTTAAACTCCCTCATCTTGTCTTGGGTTTTCCATTACTTTTAGAACAAAATCCAAACTTCTTCACATGGCCTTTAAGTCCTGCCATGATCTTGTTTGAGATTACCTCACTCGAAAATCTCAACCATCACGACTGTATTTGCCTATTTTCTTAGTGTTCTTGACCTTCTGGTCTTCTTTTCACATCTTCAGACTTGCCTTCCTTCTTTCTGCCTCAGGGCCTTTGTATGTGTTCCTCCTCCTGCTGAGAGGATTCTTCCAGATTTTTTTCTAACTCCTAGTCATAACTCAAGCAGTAGCTTCAATATAATTTAAACTCTTCATAAAGCCTTCCTTGATCCTCTAGATAAGGTCAGGTCTCAGGCGTGCTGATATTTACTTTTGTGGTTCCATTTCCCTTTGTGGTTTTCTCTTAAAGGCTGTCTGGAAGTGGAATATCATTTGACATGGTCTAAAATGCCATAGATTTGGGGATGGGAACTACACTGTATGACTTGCCAAGAGCCACTCTGTCTTCTGTAAGTTCTGCAGCTGAGCTATCTCGGAATATGAAACAAAGTTCTTTGTTCATTCATATTCTACCTTGTTTTTGCTATATTGAATTTTATGATCTTTTAAACTTGGTTAAAAATTATGAGCATAAAGCGTTAAAAATTATGATCATGAACCAACAAGATGAGAAAAAATGCTATCAAATTCCAAAAATTGGGGTGTTCATAAAAATGTATTACTATTAAAAGATAAGGTGAATTGGGGGGCAGTTTTTGAATTAGCAAACTGGGGATCCCCCACCTAAGTCTTATATCTACAAAAGTAAGAATGAGATTATTTATTAACCAGAATGATCTCTAATGTTCCCTGCAACAATAAAAATGTCCATGAAAATAATACCTTTTTCACAATTTACAAGTGTCATCTACTGATGCAGAATATCCATAAAGCTAATATAATCCTTCATATCACTATAAATCTACAGAAAAAAATAGTTTATTTAAAAATTTATTTTAAAAGCATGATCACAAATGTGTCTTTTCTGAAGAAATGAAGCTTAACCAAAACCCAAGACTTTCCCCATACCTAAAGCATATTCTATTTGTGCTGTATAGTTAAGTAAACTGGAAAATTATAAATTCTGAATTCCTTTCCTCTAAACTCACCTGGGTGACATGAAAGCAGATTTCTATGATGTTAGGTGACAATCTTTGGCTCCTTGTATGGGAAGTGGTGGCTGGATTCTATCTCTATGCAGAATATGCAATTATGGAATAGCTAAGAGGTCTTGATCATCTCTGAACTGGAAGAAAGTAACTTCTGGAAAGTAGAACCAAATCTGAACCCATCGCTAAACTGTAGAGGACAGTATGGAGAGCTTTCTACTGCCAGGCAGGCCGCAGTTGCAGAGTGTCCACTTGAGATGTAAACAAGTGAGATAAACTTGTAGAGGAAGAAAACCCTTCATCTGACACCTCTTTTCTAGAGCTCTTGACACATCTGGAAAAGCTGCTTTGGGCAAAGTATTAAAAAACAGTGGATCCAAGGTGAGAATACCAATCCCAGGTGGTCAGCAAAACAAAAGCAGAAATGTAACAAGAGAACGTCAAATAAGTAAGTAAGTAAATAAATAAATAAATAAATAAATAAATAATAAATAAATAGAGGGATATAATAACAATTGGAACTGGAGAATGGTGTACATTAGTGTATTCTAAATAACATATTACGCTGTCATTCTAATTGCTTATGTGCAGATTTAAAGATATGGAAAACATTTTCTCAGGCTAATAAAAACAGTTGCTAAAAATTCTTCATAGAAAATAAGTTAGGAGGAAATATTTTAAAATATCAACACTGAAAGTCCTTGGATGGTGAGACACAGAAATTTAAAGACAGAGAGATGGTACCTCAGACCAACATACGAGCAGGAGGCAGGGGTGAAGAGCTGACAGGGCGTATCATGCCAGCCAAATCCCATGGCACAGAGCACCATACACCCACTCCCCCACTCTGATCCCTAAAGTGCCAACACTGAACTATCATATGGAAAGATTTTTACAGAGTTAACACTTACCTATTGCACAATTTATACAATTTGTTGGCTTTCCATGTTTTCAATTAAGTTTCCTTGGGATACATTGTAGCTTCCAGTGGGAACTTCTACTCAGCATATCTGCTTACAGCCGAGAGTACTATAAGATTCCATGTGCGGAGCACAGACTCACTTCTCCCCCATAAAGTTCTCTGACCCTTAATGCCACAGTTCTCTATGATAAAGCTTACATTTCATATAATACAGCAGGCTCTACACAAAATTAAAATATTCTATGAGGTATATATTTATTCAAACATTCAATAGATAGTATATAAGTCAGGTAAAAAGATGAAAATTCTCGTTTTCCCACCTCAAAGTGAATATTCTAGAGTGGAGGTGCACAAACAATTGCAGTACAAGAAGATGGCTCAGGAAATTAAGGAGACTTTGAAGAAGGAAGAATAAGTCTTCCTGGAAAGAACAGGGAAATCTTAAACAGAAGAAGTGCTCGACCTTATTTCTTTATCCAGCAAGTACTGGTTGAACCACTCTAACTATTAAACTAATAATCCCAGTAATAAATGTACAAAGTATGATGAAAGACAGGATAAATATTTAAGGCAAGGTCAGCTGTTTTACATCAGGGGTCAGAAAAAGCTTCTGTGGGGAAGTGTCACACAAGCTCTGACCTGAAGGATAAATATGAGCATTTTCCTGGGAGTGGAAAGAGCTTGTGCAGAGACCCTGATGTGGGAGATTCATGGATGATTAGTTTTGGAGTTGATAAAGAAGAGGATCTGGGTGGTCTTTTCTATTAATAAGTAGGAGCAAGGAGCCAAACAACCTGCAAAAATGCTAACTTCTTGAATGCCACACAAACAACATTCAAAGATACAAACTCCTTGTCTATATATCAAAACAAAGTGGCTGAATATTCCAAAGTCACTTGAGGTGCCAATGAAAAAAATCTGAGAAAGTACAAGATGTGATCACATACATATTTGTTAGAAAGATAATCCTGCTAATGAAGAGGTCACAAGAGTGAGATTATTTTATGATACAATATTAAGTGACTAAAGTAGAACACAAATATTTGTATAACTAAACTATAAGATGTCTCCACAGAGATAAATGCACATAGACGAAAGTCTTGTAAAAAATTCAACTTGATAACATTCTCCTTCATAACGTGTTCAATTAGAAATGAGAGTCTGATTATATTCATGGCTAATTCAATGTTCTGTCAGTTTAAAGAATTATAATTACTCTTTAATCAAGATTCAGATAGCACAAACTTTCTCTACAGGCCTTTATGATTTGAATATATTCTCATACAGGAGTCTGGCTGCACTGTACCTAACAAAATGTTGAACTAGGCAAGAAAAGAAATACCAGTTATCACTAACTGGAAAATAGCTATATATTGGCCAAAATTTTTTGATCATTGGATTCTTTCAGAATGATGGAAGACCACCCACAAATTTCCATAAGACAGACTATTTGGAATGTAACGACCCAGCTCTCCCGACCAACCAAAATTCTTGAACTCAACTTTCGCTTGATAGAGTCTTAAACCCATTTTCAGTTGCACACAGGAACAATACAATAAAGCATTTACCATAAAATCCCAAATCTAAAGAACCAGATTTTTATGAACAAAAAAATACAGAGACGTTTTCCTAAAGAGACAGCTATTTTATCTAAACATTATTTAATTCAACATGACTCACTGTTTAGCCTAGTTATTGCATTTGGCTTCAAAACAAAGAAACAAGTTTGGGGAAATGTAGAGGGCAGTGGAGACATGTTCATTTCACTTTAAACACATTCTTGAGTCATTCAATGCAGAAGCTCCCTTTTCTCCTTTTTTCTTGTATCTCTCTCCCCTGACACTGTCTAAAATACAAGGTCAGTGACTCTGCAGTGCTCAGCTGCTGGAGAGGAGATTTGAACAGAGTTATTGGGAGTGTGCCTCTACATAGTAATAGAGCTACCCTTTGATTCTTTTCAAGAGAAGCACAAAGGATCGGACTATGTTTCCTGCAGCTTTGAAAAGCCCAAGACTAATCATATATACAATAGATTTCACTGTATAATATATGCAAGACATTTCTCTTTTCTTCGTCCTAGGTTGGGAAACCATTTGTTTCCAAATTTCACGTGCTGGCATTTTGAGATGCAGTGGCTGCAGCATCACCCAGTCTTTTAAAATAGAAGATCAGCGTTTCTTCACTTTTCTGCTTTTGCTCTGGAAACATCGTATTTGTCATTCCTGCATGCACGTCAAGAATAGCAGAATATGAACTCAAAGCTTATTTATTTTACAGATTACTGTTGCCTCCATGACGAAAACATTAGCCATGACTGTCTCTTTAATGTTCAGGGTGAAAGTAAAATCTTTTGGTGGAATAAGGCACACTTATAAAAGGAAGTGACAAGCTATTAGAAACCAAAGTTTGACGGATTAACAGCTCCCGGTCGTCTTTCTAACATGGGGGGAAGTTTCATTCCTCTGATTTATAGCCACTTTTATCCCTGTATCTCAAAAAGCAAAACATATTTTATTAGGCAAAACGACAAGTGTAGATAGTTGGGATGGTGTTATGGAAGGATTTCACATTACACAATTCAAGTCACTTAGCAAGAGTAAATCAAACAAGCCACTTTATGCCCTAAAACCAGAAGAGTGGATAAACAGGTTTCTAGTTAGGCAATTGCCTTTGGTTTCTCTTCATCAAGAGACATGCAAGTTGTACTTCCCTAATTTTAAAACTTTGTAAGCTTTATTACTCATAATCATAAATGAAAATAATAATCAAGATTGTCTTTTAATATCCAAACGGAAAATTAATTCAAGTCCCAAAATAATTTTAACCTAAAACAGACAGATAATTAAAATGAAACTTGTTCTTGTTTTTTTAACCTAATGAATTTTTCTGGAATACAGTCTGGTGTTTGAAGACAGAGATCTATGCTCCAATCTGGGCAACACATCTGACTAGCTATGTGGCTTTAGGCAAGTGACTTAAATTATTAGTGCCCCCGCCCAAATGATGAAAATAATCATACCTATCTCATGGGACAATTAGGCTAATTAAAGAGAAAATAAGAGTGAGCACCTGGAGCAAGAAACTATCACTCAGACCTGTTAGTCTCCAGCCTAGATGAGAATTTCAATTTTAAGCAGGATATCTGTGCACTGTCATAGCTTCAGGGCATGATTCTGCAGTTGTCTTCTGAGCTAATCCTGCTAAATAAAGTCTGCTGAGTCAATATCTAATTTATACTAAAGTGCAATCTGTGTACCAGTAAAAATAGTTACATTTCAACCTGCTGGGAAACAATAATTTTTTAATTCAAACACAATAGTAAATATTGTTTTTAAAATACAACCTTTCTTCATCTTTATCAGGTCGGCTTCTCTGAATTTACCATTTATACTCCCTAATTGTTACTGAGAATATAAAAATATCCATTTACTAAGAAAAGTTCACACTGTTTCATTTTATCTCCACAACATTCCTAGGAACTAGATCCTATTGTTTTCTGCTTTAAAAATAGGAGAAAATGGCAAAAGAATCTTGGGTAACTTTTCTACGTTTTGAATGTAAGTCAGTGTGACCCAAAGTCCATGCTCCACAGCCCTGGATGGATGTGAGAACACTGTCCGCTGAAGGGCTTGGTCACCTTCATGTTTTCCTGAGTATATAGCAGTGATTTTAAAATTGTCACACACATAAGAAATATGTGAATTCCTTATTAAATATAAAAATTCTTAAGAATATGCGTACTTCCTTTCAGAAACATTTACTCAAAGGGGCTTCTCAGACCTGTTTGTTGACTACACCACACTTGCTGTGGTACCAGGGCGGGTGCCTAGGAGATTAACCTAGGTCACCTCCTTCTCCTGACGGTGGATCCCTACTAATACCTAGTCCAGGAGGCAAGCCCTTATCTAAAGGGGCTGGTCCCATGTTATTCTCTATGTAATGGCCCTATTTTATTACCATTAAGGCCTTAACATTATTTCTGCTTTTAAGGTTCAAATTTATTTTAAATAATATGCTGTTTGGGAGCAGAATGAATACCGATATGTGACTAGTAGAATGTTTTTTGGAATATATCCATTAATGTGTTAATGTTGACAATGATTTTTATTTGAAACCATCTGACTAAAATTTCAAGATCCTACAAAAGATGAACTTGTTTTTCTGTACACAGTTTTGTGAAGATAAAAAGATAATTTATATGTTTGCCCTATTCTCTTTCCACAAAGAATTTGGGAAGAGTCTCAAAAATGTATGAGATGGAAACGGGCGTAAACTCTAGACACGACTATAACACTTGTGTAGAAAAGCTTTCTGCCCAATTTTTGGTACATGTGATCCTTAATTTATACTCAAATATGATCTAAAAATTCATGATCAATCAGTTATTTGAGATTCAAAAGTAGCTTTTTCTTTTAAAAAAACTCAGTGACTCAGTGTTATAAATTATACTGAGATTCAACAGTTCTCCCTGCCAGAGCCTACCTGACTGATTTTCATGTTAATATTACTAATCATGTTGAATCAAAAGTTTGTCCAATATTTTTTCTAAATATTACAAAACTGATCATCTACCTTCATTAAGGTCTGTAGTGGTTCACAGTGCGGGGCCGTGGGGTCAGAGTGCTGGGGTAAATATACCCTACTTGCCACTTGTGTTATCCAGCAGTGTTACTTAAATCTGGAGTCTTGGTTTACTAATCTGGAAAATGGGGAGAATATTGTCCAACTCATGGGTGTGTTGTTAGGATAAACCAAGTTAATAAATTAAAGCAGTTAGAGCAGTTACAGTCATATTATATTGCTCAAAATATATTAGCTGTTATCATTATTCCTATTTTCAAGGAATAATGGTAATATTCCTCAGAGAGGTCAGGTGTCTTTCTCAAGGTTTTACAATTATAAAATGACAAATGGGAGACAACTGAAAGTAGTTTTTTTTAGCTCTAGAATCACTGTCCTTTCCAACACACCACACCATCTTTATACACTGTCAGGGAACCACCCTTTGAATGCTACCCAATTATCAGTGGACCATGTGTTTCTGAGGAAATGCATGCAATGTGCTAATTTAGTTCACTGTTGAGTGATATTCAACATATATAACACAGACACCATGAAAGTTGTCCTCCAAATCTCTATATTTATTTTGTGAAAACATATTTCTCTTTGTCAGAGTTTCATTCCCTACGTGTTTGAGGAACAGAACTTTCCAAATGAATATAGAAACTCAATATGTAAAATAGGTCAATGAGAAACTGCTCTTTTTGAGTCTCCAAAAGGCGCTCCCAAACCCTGCCTCTCCCCCTTCACTGTCTACAAAGTGCAGCCATTCCCCTCTGCTTTTTATTCCCAGTCTATGGAGGTCCCTGGATCCCCACTGTCCCCTCACAAAAACTGAAAACTATTGCAAAACAAAAACTCTCATGAAGTTTGAAAATGGGAGGCAAAAGGTAATCATTCTTGAATATACTAGAAATTTGACTACACCCTCTGTGGAATCTTCAGATCTTTTTAAAAATATATTTCCTGAGTACCTCTTAGCTGGACATCACAAATCCAACTGCTGCTGAGAATACCATAAAAATTAAAAACCAAAACCAAAACATGTCTTCTATAAACCTACATTCTTCAAGGGATGTGCGTGGTATTATACTACAAGGCAGTTATCAGATAACAGCTTTTAAAGAGAGGCACAGCATGCCACTGGCATACATCTTTGAACCTATAAAACAGGAAATCAGTGTCAGTTCCTCCTTCACAGCCAATCAATCAGTTGTTGAGTCTTGCTGATTTACCTCTAAACTGTCGCTGAAATCTGTAATTTCTTCTTCATCCAAATTATCACTCTTTAATTCTAGAGACTTGTCATGTCATCTCTGACTGGGCACTTCCATGACATAGATAACGGCTCTTCATACCTTCAGTCTTATCCTTTGTTCAAACACTTATTAAGTGTTGGGAAAACATGCGCTGTGGGGCAGTCTGTGTGCTGGGAACTAGACATACAAAGACGCTGACTCTGCCCTATAAGTGCAGTGAAATTTTCAAATCAGTTTCATGCTTCAACCTGAGTAACTACCATCCAATAGTTAAGCACGACCATGTCTTTTACACACAGCACTTCTGTCCTATTTTTAATCTATTCGGTGACTTCCTATTTCCTAAACTGATAGTTCTGTGCCTGTTAGAAGCTATGGGGCACTGGAAGAATCTAGCAAACATTATGGCTTTCTTTTTCTCAAAAAAATCATATATGATCATAGTCATGAAAAGTTCATGCAACTTCAGGGTATCACTGATACTCTAGAGTTCATTCCGGTATCCCTCCATATTTGCTGAGGGGAAGGACCATGCACCCAGGTCATAAATGTCTTATATAATATGCTCCAAAAGACGCATTCGAGCTGATGGTCCGGCTAGGTCTTATTTTCGGGGAAACACAGTAGACCCAGCCAGACTCATTTGTCCCACAAGTTTAGACACTTCTGAAAAAATGCATTATTTATTTTAGAAACTTCCAGAATACTTTAGAGAAAATGGAAGACTATCTGTTCAAAAGAGCCTGTTTTTTTTTTTTTTTTTGCCCTTTCCCAAAACTTCACTTGGCATTCTCATTTGCTTGCGAAACATTTAAGACAAACAATGAGTCAACAATGTAATTAGTCAAAAAGGCTTCCAATTCTGAGCAATCTCTGCAGGGTTTACTGAGGCAGTGGCAGGAGAGGTGCTGTGGCATTGTGGAAAGCTATACAGAGTCAGTAGGAGACATATACAGCAAGAATCTTGTTCTTATTACCAGCTTTTAACTCTTGGGCCTATCATCTCACTTAGCCTCAATTTTCACTTCTGTAAATAAAAGAGTTGAACTAAATAATGAATAGAATCCTTTCTAGTACTGATGTTTTCCAATTTTAAACTTTTATACAACTGCCCTTAACCCGTACCCCAACATAAATTAAATTCTCCCAAATTTCATCTCTAATATGCTGTCTTCCTTCCTGATATTATTTCCATTGCTACACGTGCAACTGATCCTAGTGTCTCTGAAGTAGTTATATGATTTCTGAACAATGGTTACGCGTATGTACTTAACTAAATTTCAATGTGCATATTTCTAGTTTGCTCTGATTAAAAATACTCAGAATAAAAATGAACACAAATAACTACTGTTCAGGGATACATAACCAAAAAGCTGTTTCAAGAACATTTCCTTTTGGATTTAGGCTAGAACTACGACCCCTCTTTAGTCTTGTAACTGAACTTGAAGCTCTTATTTTTGATATTAGGAAAGTCATGTATTCTCTTGATAAAAATCCTCCACCTATAAAGAGTATAATCATAAATAATCCCCTTGCCTATTGAGCACACACTAGTGTATTACATTAAGCAATTAAAAATTATTATTCATTAGATGATAACTTTAGTATCTTCACATTTCCATCGTCTGGACATAGACTAGCACTCAAGGTCTGGCCATGGGGCACTGCCAAATAATATTTCTTCTCGTGGAAAAAAAAAAGATAGCCTTCTTTAAGTAACTTTAAAAACACCTTCTTAGTCCAATTCTTTCGATAGTTTTTGATGTTTTTATTCTTCAAAGGATTTTTACTCTATCTATTCCTCTGTTAAGTATATTTAGAAAACCTGGGCCTAATCATCCAAGTCCAAAATTTTCTTCAAATCCAACATTTTTTCTCATCATTCTTCCCTTTATCTAGTTTTAATTTAGTATTTCTTTCTTGCATATAATTTATGCAGCCTATGCATTTTATGGAGTGTAGTCATCTTTTATCCCATGTTTTCATTTTTTAATCTATGATGGTTCTACTTATGATACTCTTGTTTTAGAATCTAGATCAAGGAATTCTGTCTTTTCCTAACTTTGGAATCTCTCTCTTAAAACTAAACACAGTCTTTTACATGGGGAGATGATAAAATCACTCATAAACCCACTTCAGCACCCTTCCCCTTATCATGTTTCACAGCAACACATTTCTTAACATAAGAGATTTTACTGCATCTTTAATCCAGCTTTTAAATGTCATAAAAAAACATAATTTTGCAGCTAAGTTTCTAAATTTAGTCATAAGTATGTCTACCTAACTCTACCATGGGTGGGAAATTGTTTAGTCTTCTATAATTACTGTATGAAAAATAATACAAGAATATTCTGTATGAAATTTCTGTATGAAAAATAATACAAGAATATTTATTTAGCCTTCATTTTATATCATTTATAAACAGCTATCCCACCTAGAATTTCAAACCAAAGTAGAAATAGCGAGACTATGTTTTAGCAATGGTGGCAATTAAATAATATTTTAATTTAAATGCTTTTGCTGAATAGATACATAAAAAGAAAAATTACCATTGCTGACAAAATACTTTGCCCTGATTTTCAAGGCATAATAGATTTTTTAAATGTATAGACTATATGTTACATTTATTATGGTCTCTACTTCATGTATAGTAAAAAAGTCATACTCATAAAAATGCATTTCTTAAAATGGAATGCTACTGAATATAGTACTTTTTCATAACAGTTTTGCAAAGAAAAAGAAAATAAACTCTATAAGTGAGGGTACAGAGTAACAGATACTATAAATCTTGGTTGGTACAAATATAAATTTGCATTGTTTCTGGAAAGCTGATCTATTATAGATTGAAAAGTTATACAACAAACCCCATAGAGGTTAGGAAACGCTCTTTATGGCCTCGGATAGGTAAAGATTTCTCTAATAGGGGAAAAATATAACCCATAAAGAAAAGAATAATAAATTGGAATACATTAAAATTTGGAATTTCCGTTTATACATCATCAATTGTATGAAAAAATGAGCCAAATAATAGGAGAAGATTTGTAAACTCATATAACCTATACCGGACTGATATCCAAGGTGTAAAGAACTTCTGAAAATCAGTAAGAAAAATATAAACTAAAATAAAATGAACAACATCTTGAAACAATTGTCCTAGAAGATATTCAAGTGGCCCAACAAACATTTGAAAAGGTGTTCAAAATCATTAGTAATCCAGAGAATACAAATTAAAATTACAATGACATACCACTGTAGAGCCACCAAATTAACTAAACTTTTTATTTTAATAAAAAAGTTTTAAAAGATAGTGATTTCTAATATTTTGCAACTATATAGAACAACTTGAATTTTCATATACTGATAGAAGAAAAATAAATTTGTATAACCACTTTAGAAAATAATTTGGCTTTATCTGTTCAGTGTAAACAAACATATGCATACTATATTACAAACTCAATTCCTAGGTATATACCAAAAGACAGGTACAAGAATGGTCATAGTGGCTTTATACATGATAGCCCCAAACAGGAGATGGCACAAAGGTCTTCTCAACAAAGAACCGATAAACACATTATGGGATTTTCCTACAATGGGTATAACTCAGCAATAAAAAAGAATGAACTACTTCTACTTGTAACAATGTCAATGAATCTCTCAAACAAAATATGAAGCAAAATAAGTCAGATAAAATATAATGTACAATTTCTTTATTTTAAATAAAGTTCAACATCAGGCAAAATTAATCTATTGTGTGAGAAGTCAGGACTAGTTACCTTCAGGGAGAAGGGAGAGGAAAGTCATTGAGAGGGACAAAAGGGGAGCACATATATTTTTCAACCTGGGTGAAAGTATGGTCACTGTGCTAACTCAGGTGATGATTCATTAATTAGAAGAGTCATTTACAGAAGATTTTTGCACTTTTTCTGTATCTATGTTTGATTTGTTGAATATTGTATTTTTTTAAGGGGTATTTAAATCTATACATGTTTAGTTTCTGAATCAGGGTGTGTTAGTTTCCGTGCTGCTGTAACAAATTACTACATGCTTTGTGGCTTAAAACAACAGAAATTTATTTTCTCTCAGTTTGGAGGCTACAAGTCCAAAATCAGTATCAGTGAGCTAAAAGTGAGGTGTTGACAGGACCATCCTCCCTCAGGATGCTCTAGAGAGAATCTGTTCTTTGCCTCTTCCTCTAGGTCTATTAACATTCCTTGACTTAAAACCACCTTACTCCAATCTCTCCTTCTGTGGTCATATTACCTTCTCCTCGTCTGTCAGTTTTTTTTTGTTTGTTTGTTTGTTTATGTCTCTCTCTCACTCTCTTATAAGCAAACTTGTGATTGTATTTAGAGCTCACCTGGATAACCCAGGATAATCTCCTGATCTCAAGAATTTAAATTTATTTGTCTCAGTGAAGTATTTGGCCACGTAAGGTAACACTCACAGGTTCCAGGAACTAGGATGTAGATGTCTTTCAGGGAGCCATTACTGAGCCCACCACGCATAATGTCATTGACAGAAATCACTGAGTCTGAGAGGAGAAAAATAATCAAGTACTAGAATTATCTGAAAAGGTCTCACGGAGCAGGAAGTTTGAGAAAACTGCACTTTACAGTCAATGGTATCAGAACACGTAGAGAACGGGCAGTCATAGTCCCAAGTGACTGCAAAGGATGACAAGAAATAAAGAAAAAAAAAATTAATATAATCCACTACTAGTAAAAACCAATTGAAATGTGCCTAGAATATGGTCCATGTTCATGAAAAGAGAGAATATTAAGTTTTAGATGCATTTACACATCGGAAATTACACCAATGAAAATATTCATTTGAATATCATGAACACATGATTGACAGGTGAAAATCATTAACAGTTTTTGCTTTTTTGTCTTGGGTGTTTTCCACACTTCTGAACCCCTTTGTCTTCTCTACATTCCCGTGCTTATTACTCTTATGCAGTTCCTCAGGCTGCAAATTCAAACACACTGGCCGTGTTGCTAGAGATGAATGAAGCATTACAACAGGGCTCAGACATGGTTTGTCAGAAGCAGAAGAACCCTTTCATGCTATTTCCCAGTTGGTCCTCTGAGAACAATCCCTGTGGAGAGTCAAGGTCCTCTCCTATGGCCGCTGCTGCATTACTGTTACATTATTTTAACACGTGGGGCTTAATCCCTGACCTTATCAATGTCACTGGTCTGAAATGCATGTCCCTCCCCTTGGAATACTAGTAGCTGATGTTGCTTGTTATTCACAGATCTCTTCAAAAGAAAAGGAGAGTCTGTTCTAACATCCTTTCAAAGAAACTGAAATACTTCCATTGTCATAATCCCCATAATGAAAACTCAGGTTATTATGCAATTAGAAATAATTTTACTCTAACATAGTCTACTTAGAAATTAAATATCAAAATGACCCTGAAAAAATAGGTGATGTGTTTTTAAGTGTGGTTATTGATAAAGTTATTCTTTTCATTTTGGAAAATCATATGGTCCCCTAAAAAATGATGTCAAAAAAAAATGACAGGAAGCCTTTCCAGGGGTTCCCGTCTGTCTTTCTTGGCTTAAAGTGACCTTTAGAGAAGATTCTACATGAACTTGCACAAGGAGGCAGCTTATGAATTTCCAAGGAGAGGGGAGGCTACCTGGTCCTTTTCCTGTTCACGCCTTGGAACACTTTTTCGATGCCATCTACTTGGGGGGCTATTAAAGGAATAGCACAGGTGCCTCCCATTAGATAGGCCACAGCCTTACACTGGAGTCCACTTCTGAGGACCCATTACTGGGCCAGAAAGGAACCTCGTAGTTGTTGGATCCAGGGTGAGCCCAAGGTTCTTGGGTAGGGCTGAGGGGACCAAGGTGGAAAAGAGGCACCTGGCGTTTTTCAATATTTTAATATCAGTACAGGCGTATTGATGCTTACCAGCTGAACATCAGGCCTCCATTCATTGTGTTAATGGGTGGCCATCTGGGCTCTTTTATATCTTTATGGAGAGGATGTTTATCAAACAATTAAACCCAGTTACATTATGGCAAATACATAACTTACTATTTGCCTAAAATAATATCTGTTTGAAAGACCAAGATTAACTTCCATATGTGCTTTCTACCAATGATATTATTTACTATTTTTGCATCTTATTATTCTAGTGGACCCACTGATAGAACGACATTGTGTTGATATTTAGATATAAGACAAGACACAATCAGCGTTTTTGAAAACAGGCATTTTGAGAATATTTAGGACGCTCACACTACTCCATTGACCATTAGGTTACTGCATAGGGCATGGACAGCTTTTTAGATTTTTCCCTGTCAATTCAGTTTCTTTGCATTGGAATTATAATGGACAAGAATAATCATATATATATACAAACACATATATACGTACACATAATATATGTAACATTTCTCCAAGCCCTTTACATAATTATGGATAAGTTTATTTAACCTTTACAATAGCCATATTGAAAAAGAGACTATAATTTATCATCTAAAATGGGACATTTTTGAGTTTGAAAGGGGGAGCTAGTAATAATTACCGAAGGACAACTGGCATAAACAGGGACTGTCCTTGGCAAACTAGCTTGGATGGTTCCCATACATATGGGAATTATTTTTATCTTTACACAGTTGAGAAAACTGCAGCAGCAATGTTTAAATAATGTGCCCACGTTCATAGCATCTAATAAGTGGTAGAATCAGGCCTGGCTCCCTGGGCAGTTTGATTCTTACTTGAAGCAGGCCTGGATGATTGTAGCAGAACCAACATGATACAAACTCAGGGGAACTGACAGCGACAAAAGGAGAGGATATTCTTAACAGTTTACCATCTTTGAAATACTCAGTTGTAACACCAGTTTGAGCTGGCAAGATAACTTTTTTCTTTGTGTTTAGACTTCACTTCACCATGAAACGCTTTTAAAAAAATAAACTTTTCTCAATCACTCATGTTATGTTTTAACTAGACTTGGCATGTATTTAGCAGTCACATTATCATGTATTTATATAAAAGATAAGCTTTTATGAATGTATTTCTTGCCTCTTAAACAGGCATTGTGTGTGGGGAGATACTTGGATTAAGTGTATTCAGATAACACTGTTATTAATAGTCTTTCATAAATGAGCAAAGGAATTTTTAATATCGTTACCAATCTTTTTAGAGTTTTAAATTTATTATTTCTTGAAGAACTCTGTGAATACACAGGTAAAAATTTACTATTCTTCCAATTTCATAAAGGTTTCAGGATAACAATGGATTTGACAGATAATCTGAACTAAAAAACTGACCAATTTAAGGCTGTATTTTGGGAGATTCGCTGCTTTCTATATATTCTCTCTTATGTATAGCAGAGAAAGTATGTCTGCTTCTAATAAAACACCCACTCTCGGACAAAAAAGGAACACAATGACTATGAGTTAATCATGAGTTGAGAAAATGATAACCTGGAAGGAACAAGGTTCCACAAAGCGGGAGAGGTTAGCACTGCCATGCATTCAAAATAACTGTGACCCCCCAACCAGAAATTCTCAAAGGACACAAAATCCTACAATGGCTGGAAAAAGTAGGTCAGAAAAGGAATTTCTGCCGATAAAGATTGTACTTCAGGATTAGTGTTTAAAGATTAATAACCAAAGGAGCATTGTGGATATCAAGTCTCTTTCGAAAAAAAAAAAAAAAAGGTATAAACAGTATCTTATCACCTTACTGACACTTCTATTACTGGGTAAAACTCATCCACTTACACGTCTCTTCTGCTGAAGGAGCTAGAAATGAAAAGAAAATGAACCTGATACTTTATTGGGACCTATGGTCCTCAGTGGAAAGACCAAGAGAATGCCCCACCCTTGCCAAGCCATAAGTATGGCAGAAATTCAAGGTGTGATCAACCTAAATGGTCACTCCTTTTGCCTCCCCTCTGCTTTGGAATGAAAATTACAGCCCTTGATATTGAGCTTGAAGCAAAAATCAACATCCTCCCCTCCCTCCCTCTTATTTCATTCTAACAACCACATGCCATGGGATAATGGGATAGGAGGAGCACTACCAAGGCCCTAACCTCACAAATTCCATCATCAATGTATGTTAAAGAAAAAGAAAGTCTGTCCACCTATGCCATTCATTAAATGAATTCCGGAATTTCATCAATTTTAATATCTTTTGCCTTCCTATATATGTACATATTTTCCTTGAATTAGGGTCAAATTTCTGACTTCCAAGAAGAGAACACAAATATTTCAAATGATTCAGCCCTTTGACATCAGTGACATGGGGTCCTTTATGGAAGGGAATTCTCATGACATGTTCATGTGCCATATTTTTACATACAATAAATTAATCAACAAAATAATAATTTTATAAATGTTCATCAGTTAAAAGAAAGGAGAAGGCAAGGAAAGACAAACAAAAAAAAAAGAAAAGAAAGAAAGAAAAAACAAGCTAAGTCACATGATTCATTGCTAAATCATCCACGACATCTCAGAATTGCTTGTCAGTAGCTAAAGTATTTGTTTAAGGTGTATTCATTTTTGCCTTAAGGTATATTAAAATTAAATTTAAAAAAATACCTGATACGAAGGTTCTTCCTCCAGCCAATATGTCATAAAAATTAAAATCATATACTTATGAGCATTTTAATCTATTAAAAATTTATTTTTAGATAGTATAATCAGTTCTTCCTTTTGTCTTGACCCCTGACCACTTGACAATAATATTAAAGGTGATATTTTGATCAGACCAGTACCAGTTACAGCTTAGAATCAGTATGAAGAACTGGTAAAGGAACTAAAAATTCTTTCCTAACTATGCAAAGAGTTTTTAGCAGCTCAAACATTTTTACAAGCTAAATGTTACTGGTGTCTTAGTTGCATAACATGTTTATTAACATCTTGTTATTAGATTTGATGTTTCTAAATATGACCAAAGATAATCTATGTTCACAAAGTAGGAAACTGAATCAAACAGCTTGATATTTTTTTCTTCTCCCATAAAACTTCCATAATGTGCAGATATTGAACTTTGATATGGGGAGTTTTGTCTATTACATCGCTTTAATTTCATCTTATATTTTTATGCATCTAAAGGAGTCAAACACCTGTACAGCACTGACACACTGAAAATGCCATTAGGCATTTGCTACCCTAGGTGGTGTAGACTCCTAAATCTCTCTATGAGAAAGGCTTTCAGGAGAGTCTTACAACATTATGTATTCTGAATCCCACTGTAAACCACTGGATCACAATCTCTTCAGGTGGGGCTTAAGAATGTATACTTTAAATAAATCTTCCTGACAATACTGAAGTTCAAGCAGGTTTGAAACCCACTGATCTATATCATGACAGAGCAAAGATGTTTGCCTACAGGGCTCCCATCTGGTTTAATTGATGACCCTACACTAAACCCCAGAGGAAAATGTTTAGTTAAGTAGATGTCCAGATATATGTATTTCAAACTGAACCTCTGTGAATAATGGACAGCAAACCAGAGTACTGCTTTAACATAGTTTGAGATGCGAGTTTTATGTTGCAAATTCATAACACCACAGAACTTTTGAGGAAGAATTTTACTCCCGATTTTTATAGATCAGGAAAACATTGAATAAAATAAACAATGGTACGCTTATTGGTGTTTACAAAACACACATGTTCAAACGAAAATGCACAAAATGAATAGGAAATTTTTTAAAGATAATTGAAACAAGATTGTTCAGTCACCTCAGGTTCAGCTATCCAACCAAGTTCATGAAGCTGTTCAGTGTAGATCAGATTGTCCTCTTTACATTCTCTCACACAGCTCTGGCATAATTAATTAGATCAAATGAATTTTACCCCAGACTGGGTGCAGTTTTACATGGAGCAAGCATGAATTAGAGGTACCTCTCCATTCTCTTTTGCCATTGATTTTAGAAGTTTTAGTTTAGGGAGGAAACAAATCTTTACACTGTAACTTGAATTTGAGTGTAACTGAACCCTAGACATGATGAAGTGAAAGGTTATCTAAAGAGGATGAAATCTGGACTCCTTACTTAGAGTTCCATTATTTGTCCCCTTCAGGCTGCACTGAGACTTTATAGGAGATTTTGATATTTTTTTTAAGGCTTTTTTCTCTCTTTCATCTTTCATCATTTGAAATTTTTGTCTAAAACTTCTTCCTGAAACAGGCATTCATCATACTTTAGTTCTTAGACCATAAATCCAAAAGAAATAAATAGTGGTGATAATTAAGATAATTCCCAATTCTTTTTTTTTTCTGTACATGAAAATAAGTGTATTTAACAGTCTAGATGCGACATTACAATGGTTTATCTCAGTTACATATTTAGATATACATGTTTAGATACTTTTTTTCCTTTTCCACTAGAAATCACTTCCTTTGCTGTTTGTAACAAGTATATTGCTAAGTTTTGGTATGCCTGTCTCTGAGTTTTTGGTTGTTTTGTAAAAGCACCTAGCATGCTCCCAGGAAAGGATACCTGATCTTCTGCTCTATCATTTCCAAGTTCATCCTAAAGATGTACATGAAGACTCAGGTGGCTTCAGTAATCTCACAAATGCTTAGAGTCTCTCTAAGTCAGGGTACCAACTATTCCTCTCAATCATCGCTATATAACTGTATGCACTGAATCCCATATGTTGAAAACAAAGAACCAAGAGGGAGATTTAAATCAAATGGACAGCTCATATGATTTTAGGGTGGTGTGTGTGTGTGTGGGTGTGTGTGTGTGTGTGTTTTCTGTCAATAACTGTTCAGGGGGCACACATTTTGAAACTTGGCACCCTACTCTTGCCACAGGATGTTGACAGTCTCTTGGTTCCACTGGATAGAAAGCTGCTTGCTGAGACGAGGCACAAGACCTTATTTGGCGATGATAGCTCAGCTTCCCTGAGTGGCTGGCACAGAAAATGTTTCTGAACTGAAATTTAGAAATCTCCAACACTTTTCACATATGTTTTTGTTTAGGAATCCCTTTGTAAGTCTGTCAAACACAACTTATTTTTTTTTTTAAATCTGTTTTCAAGAATGTCTCATCTATTGGGTTTCAAACTCACTTAAATTTGGGAAATAATATTTTAAAGAAGTATGAAATATAAAAGGGTATTTATATAACACTCACGTAGCATTAATTCAAATAAATCTTAATTCCTATGAAATAATCCTATGGTTAAATGTGTGCCTAGCAAACATAGGCTAGGGTTTTCATCCCACAGTCCATTCAGCAATAATACTATTTCTTAGGAGAAACTAAGTGTTATGTAGATTTTCTGAATAAACTGTGACTATGGTCCAGCAGCTTATGTTTATAATCATAAGTTTTTTAAAATATTATGAATCTTCCTTGATGGTCAACTATTGTCTGGCTTCTTCAAGATTATAGGAATATATGAACACTGTTATTGCGTCCCCAACATACTTCACCATTTGTATGACAGATGCTTTTCAGAGTGCAGCACCATATTTCTGCTCATACGAGACTCTGCACTTACAAGAGGCCCAAATGTGCCCCTTACAACACTGCGGCACCATGGTCGAGAAAACTACCTAACATGGGAAAGCATGTATACAGCCTGAGCTCTGCCCAAGAACCTGAGTGCTACAGCAGCATCATTCTGGGTCCATTTGATAGTGTTAAAATAATCTTAATCGGGGAGTGACATCTAAGTTAAATTGACAGAAACCTAGAGTGGAGGTTTGAGATATCAAACTACAGAGGTCACTGCCCCATGGTCATTATTCTTCCAGCGATGGCAGAAAGAGTGTTGGCAATACAGCCGAGCAGAGGGGATAAACAGTGAGTAGGAGGCCACCCACACAACCCTTTGCTTGCTTGCTTGGTTCTTTTCATAGAATACCATGAAGACAGGTGTTGTGAGGCTTGAAACATTTTGTTTGCAGAGACCTCCTGCTTGGTTACTGTTTTTTCTTCTATAGGTACCTTGGAAACATACTTTTGCATTTCTTCTTTAATTGATGTTTGTTTATTTAGTGTCAGTGATGTTGACAGAGATTTATGTGTAATTTTAAATCAAAGGCATTGGGATGAAGTAATATGGATTTTCACCTAATTAACAAATACCTTTTTCCAGTTGACCAAACATAAGAAAATGAGAACAGGCCAATATGAGCATTCCTTTGCTATTTTATTTTCTAACAACAGCACTACAGACTTTGCATATAGGGCACATGAAAAAAAAGTTAGTTTCTCCTAGATTCAGCAAAACTTTGATGTTTAAATCTATTCATCTATCCATTATTCATAAACCATACCAATGTCTCTCTCTCTCTCTCTCTCTCTCTCTCTCTCTATATATATATATATATATATATATATATATATATATATATATCCAAAGAATATTGCTCTCAAGTCAATTAGTTGTGGAAACTTATTATAAATGCATTCGGAAAATGCAGTTATTAGTAATAACATAATAATGTAATTTACAATTTGACTTATGACTGAATAGCATGATGTAACATATTTACTTACAATGTTTTTCAATGTTATGGGCCTGCTTTGAATATTAAATAAAATGCCTAAATTTTAGAAGTTACTTCATTTTATGCCTACATCACATTTAAAATAAGTATTTGTGGCATTATATCAAATATATACCAAGCCAGAATCACCTCTGTTCACGCAAACTAAATAGTTACAGCTTTAAATAGTTAAAGCCTTTATAAGATGTTCTCAAAACTTTAAAAAAAATGTGACTATTATTGAAATAGGAACATTCTTTCAAAGAATAGTCTTGAGCGTGCATTATTTGCCCACAAAAAGGCTTTGAGGATACAATGATGAATTAAAGCATGTCTATCTCATTATGGAGTTTTTATTCAATATTTAATGCTGTAAAGGTTATGATGTTGTTAACTAATGTAATCTTCAATTATCCAAAGATTAGAGAAAATACCAAGAGAGATTGGATATAATGTAGGAAATTAAAAAAAAAAAAAAGAATAAAACGAAAAAAACCCTACCAATACCTTAGAGTCTACAGAATAATTGAACCAGATGAAATCATTTCTGTTACCACAGATTCACATAGATATACAAGGTGTGATCAAACAATACGGTGAATGTTTAAATATAAAAATATTTATTACAGTAAAAGACACATTACCATTAATCCCCCTCACATCAAACACACTTATCCCATCGTTCTTGCCACTTTCTCAAGCAGTTCTGGAATTCCTCTTTCATGAGTGTCTTTAGTTACGCTGCCATGGCTGACTCAATGGTCTGGATCATTTTGACTTTGGGGAAGAGCCAGAAGTCGCATGGTGCCAGATCCAGTGAATAAGGTGGATGGGAACACACCGTAATGTTTTCATTTGACAGAGATTGCCCAATACTAGAAGCGATGTGTGGCATGGACTGCTGTCATGATGGAGGATGATTTATGGAACACTTTAAAACACACCTCTCTCCACAGCAGCACACACCCAACTGACTGCACAGAACATGTTGAAACTTGTCACACACTGTTACTAAGGTTTGGTGTACCGCTTCCTGTATTTAAGATCCCTGCCTTCCCATTGGATGGCACTCAGCAGCAGCATCCACCGTAATTTCTAATCACAACGGAAAGGCTCCGTGTCACACATCGCTTCTGGTACAGCAATTTCTGTCAAATAAAAACATTATGGTGTGTCCTCATCCACCTTATTCACCGGATCTGGCACCGTGTGACTTCTGGTCCTTCCCTAAAGTCAAAATGACCATGAAAGATAAACATTTTGAATCAATTCAGGACTTTGAGGCAGCCATGACTCGCAACTAAAGACACTCACAGAAGTGGATTTCCAGAATTGCTTCAGACAAGAATGATGAGATAAGTGTGTTCAAAGTGAGGGGGAATATTTTGAGGAGGATTGATGGCAATGTGTCTTTTACTGTAATAAATAATTTTTAATTTAAACATTCATCATATTTTTTTTTATGATGCCTCATTGATGGTTCTAAAATCTATCACTCTAGATTCTACTTCCCTCCTGAGGTACAAAAATGTCCTTTTCCCAAATGCCTACTAAATAGTTCTTCCTGATTTTTCTAAGTGTAACTCCAATCCCATATATGTTGATCAGAAATCATTATCTTATGTTCACACCAGCTCTTTGCCTTGTTTGTCCTCTGCTGACAAAGGTTCTGTGATTCTCCCGGATACTTTGGACGGACATCTTTCATTCCTTCTCGTTTCCCCAACTCTCAGCAAATCATCCCTGCTGAATTGGATACAACCCTACATCGTCCATTAAATAGTTCTTTTCATCACCTGCATTCTGAAATAATCTGTTAAATATTTTTACTATATTAATCATTTGTGGCATTTACATACATTCTGGGGCAATATTAATCTTCCTAACATAGATTTTTTTGCTTGTTTGTTTGTTTGTTTAACTCTTTTATGAATTTGCTTTGTGATCTTAAACAGGTCACTTAAGCGCTCTGAGAAATAAATGTGTGAAATTAAATGATGCCTAAAACGTCCTTATCTTTTACAAGTCTATGATCCTATGTCAGAGACACAAAAACATTTTTGTTATTTTGCAAAGGCCTCATTTCCACATATATTAAATACATTCTTAGCTTCTATAACAATTAACCTCTCTAGACATATAATTCATGATGCACATGTCCTAATCATTCTATGTCCACGTCTTGGTTTTTATTGTCTCTTTTATCTGGGATATTCTTTCCTCAAATTTACCTTTCTATCTTTAATGACGCACATCAAACATCCATATTCTCCTAATACCTCTCTTCTCAATGTTCATAGCAGTTAGTTGATATTGCTTTTACTTTACTTGATCTGTCAGGAGATAACTTCTTACATATTTCCTAAGTATAAATGTATTAAGAGGAGGTTCTATGTTTTGCTTCTCTTGTTATCCCCTATTGTGCCTAATTCAGTGTTTTGCATATAGTGGTATTGAATAAGTATCTTTAAATAATTTTTATCTAGCAATTGAAATGAAGTAATTTACATTATTACACAGGTTAAAAATTCCAAAGTCCTTTTAAATGTATTTCCTCAATTTGCATAAAACTGTAAGGAAATTGATTCTCAGGTAAGCTAAGTAATTTGCCAAGACTGTACCGTGTTTCCCCAAAAATAAGACCTATCCGGACAATCAGCTCTGATGCGTCTTTTGGAGCAAAAATTAATATAAGACCCGGTCTTATTTCACTCTAATATAAAACCCGGTCTTTAATATATAATATAATATAATATAATATAATATAATATAATATAATATAATATAATATAATACCGGGTCTTATATTAATTTTTGCTCCAAAAGATGCATTAGAGCTGATTGTCCAGATAGGTCTTATTTTCAGGGAAACGGTATAACTAGTTGGTGATACTCAGGCCTGAGATTAAAAGAAAAATTGTTTTCTGAGAAGTTCAGTATTTTTTCTATGATATCATGGTCAAAATTAAAATTAAAAGATTTATTTACATAGTGAAACTCACACTTTAAGAAGTCTCATCATTTAAAAAAAAGATCTGGAATTAAATCTTCTAACACAATTATTTTTACTTCCACTTATTTTCCACAGTTCTTTAAGAGGTAGTTATGTCACCTGGGCAAACCCTGTTTTATCAGTGAATTCCATGATGACGGCTATGCAGAACTATAATCAGCACTCTTGCAAGGGCAGTTGAAGATGGTGTTTGTTTTGACTGAAAACTGGCTATTCTGAAGAAACAAATATTAACTTTGTGTTGAAGCATCTCATTCTTAGAGCTTCTTATAATTCAATAAAAATTTTGACTAATCACTCAAAATGTGAAGCAGTTAAAAATATGTGGAACGTTCATTTGCATTTATAGACATTGCATGTTTAGCATAAGATTTCTATGGTAGAAAAATTAAAGAAGAATATAAACTTCCTACAGAAGTAAATTCTTACAATTATTTAACTTAAAAGCTGACACATTTGCTAACTGGATGTGCTTAGAGAGAATGCAGAGAGCGATGTGTGGATGAAATTGTGGAAACAATGAAGCTTGTAATTAACAAACACAGGCAGGTTTCTGATAAGCAGAACAAAGAGAGGGAGAATTCCAGGGAAAGGGTTTTGTTGGAATGCCTTTTGAAGAAATCCGTATTTGAAAAGCTCTTGTTTGTTAATAAACAACAAATTAGCAATTTAACATGCTATTATAGGAATTCATAATATGGTATAGCTAATGGTTGTAGGAGAGAGAGAATACATTTATGTTGGCATATACATAAGGCAATTTTTTGATGTTTGGACCCACATCCTAATAAAAGTGCCAATATTTCAAAGTACTGCAGTTCAGAAGTCACTAATAAACAACGATATCAAGAAGTTAGCCCTATTCTCACTTTTGTCTACAGTTTTTGAGTTCATTGACCTCCCCAGGTTTCCCTATCTTGTCCCAGGTGAAATTTTGTGAATTGCTAGTACAGGCAGGAAGCATATGACAGTGCTGACCAGGAAGGAAAATGAGGGTACAGAGTAGCATTATAATGCTAGGAGCATATTTATCATTTCTTTATATATCCATATGTATAAACACACCACACACACGTGCGCGCACACACACTAGTTAACCTTCTCCCTGTGGAAGACATCATGAGACGGAAGCCCTCCAGACCTTTAGAGACCAAGTATGCAAATGAGTCAAACAGGCCAGGAGATATTACAAATTGACGATAAATCGGAACTGAGTTTTGGCCTCAGCGTTAGGATACAGTAAGGCATGATAAGGGCAGTGAGAATAGACAAGTGCATGCCCTGTGTAGAGGGGGTGGCCATTTCTTAGTTATTATAGTCTCTGTCTGTACTACCAGATTTTTCAATTTTTTAAGAGAAACAGACACTTTCGTTTTTATAATGAAATCTTGCAGTTTAAAATTGCTGACAACTAATTCCTTTTTAACATTGTGTAGGTCAAGCTATACACGTCTGTGGGTCAATCTGACCTGCTGCAGAAATTTGTGACTTCTAGAACAGAGTATGCTGCACTTCTCTCACCCCCTGAAGACAAAACAAGTGGCAGATTTGAGGTAGCACCAGAAACAGCAAATAATCCTTCCTTCCGTAGCTCCCTCCCTTGCTTATATTTGAAAACAGGACTTTCATTATTAATATAGATATACGTTAGTAATATATGTGTAACTAGCTGATTACCATATTCTTTCCTTTCTCGGGAAGCAGAGGTTATTTATGAAATTTATATAATGATGTCAAAACTTGTTCTTTGGGGTAGGAGAAAGGGAAGTGGTTGTAGTCTGGAGAAATTCCACGAGTAACAGATTGCAGGATTCAACAGCTAATGCCGATGTGGTTCTATGGCCTGCTATTGTGGTTAAACCAGGTGTCATAACAGGAACTAGGGCAAACCACCAATAATACTTTGGAAAACAATTTATCTGTATATTAGGAATTGCCCATATCACATGCATTACAAGCTTGTTTTGTCAAAGCAAAAGCTGTATTATAACAATAAAATACACACTTAAAGTTAGCTATATCAGGAAAGATTATTTACTATTCCTAAAACCTAAGTTGAACGTATATTTAAGAGTATAAAATGCCTGGTGTATTTTGATGGAATAAATTAAGAGTAACTTACAATTTTAACCACAATGAGAAGAGTGGAGGTTTTTCAAAAGGACGTTTCTATGAAATCCTGATACATGCAACTCAGTACAACATTTAGTAACTTGGATGAAAGAACTAGAATGCTTGCCCCCATACACAGACTTGGTAATGCTGTAAGTAATCACACATGAATTTAATGTTCATAATGAACTATAATTAGCTAGCAAAATGATAATGAAAGTGTGATTTTTAGCAGCAAAGAAAATCAGCATCTCATTACAAGACTGGCAGGGATAGACTGATATACAAACCTACTTATTCATAGATCTGTTCTTAAATGTTAAAAGCACAAGTTTTCTGTTACTTTTAACATTTATAGCCTCATAAAAACTCTCCAAGAAGAAGTAAAAATGGGCAGTGGGTGATGTTTTTCTACATAGCTTCACTCCTCTTTCTACGTTTTTCCCCTTTCCAGACCCCACACCAGAGCCCTTCCATCAGGACTGGATTCGTACTGACTGACGTTCTCCATGCCAGGCACCGTGGCAGGAGGAAAGTAAATCAGAGGAGCCATGAGCACTTCAAATATGGTTTTGATTAATCTGTTTTCCTCCCATCAGTATTTAGAAACTACAGGATTTATTGCTAGATGTATTATTGTCTTCCCCAAACCAGTGTCTCCTTTACCTGAGAGCACTATTCATTTAATAGCATCTTATCAGTTTCTGGGATTCCGACTTCAGTATCATGCTTGATACTTAGTCCCTCATTCCTCCAAGCAAAAAGTTCCTGTATCCTATGGGTTCTATTCTCATCTTTAATTCCAACTTCAGGTCCCTCTCCTTCCTGGCTACTTTCTCAGACATTACTCTCTTTTCTGAACAATTCTTTCTTTGCCTTATTACCAAAGCTTATTTTCTTATAGAAGAGATAACAGATGATCAAAAACTTGCACGCTCAAAAACTTGCAAAGTCTCTCTCTGCCTTTCTTGCCGAGTAAATACTCAGCCTATAACTTGCAGAGTTCAATGTTCTCCATTGTGTTTCTGAACTCTTTCTTCCATATTAAGTTTCCACTACACCATCTCTTATTGTGTACTAAGCACCGTGCGCTCCTCATTGCAGAAACAGGCTCAATCAGTGTTTCTTTGCCCACCTGGAATGACCTTGTCCCACCTCAGCAGCATGACAACACCCTTCCAAAACCCATCTGAAAAGCTCCTTTCTCTTCCATGTTTCATCTGATGACACTAATGAAAACTGTCATCTTCCTTTTCCATGATTCCATAGCACCTTGTACACACCATTAAAGCACTCTGCACAGTTAATATTGTATCAGTTCTTTCTCCTTTAGACCAAGGACCATATAGAATTTTTAAAGTCATTATTGATTCCTTTCATTCAGCAAATTTATTTGTTAAATAGATTTCCTCCCTTTGAACGGCACTAAAGCCAGACTTTTCTTCTGATTTTCAGATTAGAAAATCAAAGCTTAGACAAGCTAAATGACTTAACCAGGGTTTCTTGTCCATTTAGTTGTAAAGCTAGTCTTGCTCGACAGCCCCATGCCATAACATAACACTGCGGGGGGAGGGACCATGGGTCGGGGACTGCTCTACTTATTTTTAATGTGTTACTGAATTCTCACAATGACTCTATAGGAATCTCTATTTTACTAAGACCTAAACCGAAGCACAGAGATGCTCAGTTGGTTGCCTGAGATCACGCAGCTAATATAACGTGGGGCCAGAATTAAACACAGGAGTTTGGTACCAGAGCCCAAATTCTCACGGTTCTCGATGGGATTTGTATTTTACAGAGCACAGCAGAGATACTATAAAGAGAGGCTTTCAAAAGGTAAGAGTTTAGACACTTGTGCCCCCTGGGTGGGAGGGAGTAAGACCTCCCCTGGAGCCCTTCAAGTCACACCACAGATACCACACCTCAGTGCTTTACATTAACTGCCTGCCTTGAGGAATATGTGTATTTTTCCTGAATGAGTTCAGACTTTAACACTGGCCACCTTTAATTTATGTTCCTCTATAAAAGTCAACGTGAGTTTCTGGCTGTAAATTTGTCATGCCTTACTAATGAACTAAATTGTGTTTTCTGCCAGTGTTCCATTTAAATTGATGTGACCTCATTCATTAGCACATATCTATTTATAGCTGTAAGAAATGTACAAAGGTTTAAAAAAATTTTGCCCACTCCAAAAATCAAAGGGAGGAGTGGGTTGAAGAGTTGGTAAACATGTGTGGGAAAATATGAAAAATTTAAAAATTATTTTATTGTATTTGACTTTCGCTATAAAATAATCTTTCTAATACGCCACTTTTATTCTGTTACTTCCCCCTTTGGAGACTTTCATTTTTCTGCTTTAACTGCATGATCAGTTTCATAGTCACTGCATGCAAAGGTTCCTACAGAGCTAGTTCAAACTTATGCATCTAAATATAACTCCCATTCAGATGTCTCCTATGTTCATGTATTAGTTCACTTACTCTATGTATGTTTACTGAGTGCCTGTTATGAGTCAGGCACTGTTCTAGGTGCTGAAGGGCACCAAAGTGGTGGGGAATACAACAAAGTGCCTGTCCATGTAGTACTTATTAATATTGTAGTAAAAGAAACAAATACAACTGAGAGGGAATTTCAGTTTTTGATATAGATCGATAAAGAAAGGATTCACAAAATTTTTGGTTTCAAGACTCTTAAAAATTATTATGTATGTCAAACAACTTGTTTTGGGTCTATGTATATGGATATTTATAATAGAAATTAAAATTGAGAAAAAATTCAGATGTGTATTAATGTATTAGAAAATAACCATAAAACCCATTACATATTAATATAACTAATAGGATTTTATGAAAATAACTATATTTTCAAAGCAAAAAAATTAGTGAGAAGAGTGCCCATGTTTTAACTTCTGATCTCTCCAATATCTGACTTAATGGAGGAGAGCTAAAATTTCATATCTGCTTCTCTAGTCAGTCTATTGCAATATCACCTGCCATACAGCTTCTAGAAAACTCCACTATACAATCACAAAAGCCTGAGAGTGAAAAAAGACAGCTGTAATTTACTACCATAACAAAACTAGTTTTGACCTCATGGAGCTCCCTGAGAGGCTCTCAGGAGCCTTCAGTGGTTCCCTGCACCACACTTTGAGAACCACTGGTATAAGGGAAGAAAACAAAGAGCAAAGGGTGGGGTAGTACTTTTAGGCAGGTCAGAAAATACCACTCTGAGGAAGTGAAAGCTGAGCTGAGGTTTGAAAGAGAAGGACCCAAAACAACTGTAGGCACAGAATAACCACAAAGGACCCAGAGTATGGAAGAGCTCAAAAATGTTGAGAGCCTGAAAGGAAGCCACTGTGGTGAGAATGTGGTGAGCAGGGGAAAGAACAGCATGAACTCTAGTTGGAGAACCAGGCAGAGCCATACAGAGCTGGGCAGAGGTCATAAACCAGTGGCCTGTGGTTCTCAGCTGGACATCTGTCTTACAGATGCATTCTGTCTGAACAGTGCTTTTTTTCCTTCCTATTCTGATTGAGCCAAACTATTTTAAAACGGGGCTTTCGCATAAAAATCTGGATTTCTGGATTCTCATCAACAGATCAGAACCCTAGTAAGGCTACTTAGTGGGGCATAGAGCAAAGTCACTCTCCAATGCACTAGAGAGAGCTGTAGTTTCCACCACACTCATCGCTTCCTCAAAGGTGAAGCCCTCTTGTGGTCATTCCTCCAGGTCTGTTCCACTTATGACCATCATCTTCCTTCCTCCACAGACATGGCGTATGTGTGAGACCCCCAAGGAGGGACTCGTGGGCTTTTGTACTATTTGCTTTTGGGTTCCAAGTGAGATGGGAAATCCTTGAATTGTGGTAACATACTCTTATGTGTGTTTTGAAAGACAGCCAGTTTTTGTGTGGAAAAGATTGTAAGCAGCCAAGGCAGAAGCTCTTGTTACAATGTTCACCACGTTTCATCTCCTTCAGCCCTCAAGTGCACCACGAACTTTGCCTATGCACCTTCCTTTCCCCCTCACATGCCCTTCCTCCACTCACCCCTTACCTTAGTTTTTCTGCCTCTAAGATCTACCTCATAGCCCTTTCCTCAGTCTGGAGACACAGGTGGGAAGTAGCCCCAGACCACAATCACCCCCTGAGGCTCTTCTGGCACTCCTTGTTTACACTAGGAATTTATAATCCATGGTTTTAGAGCCAGGAACAGTAATCTCATCAATTAGACTTCAAATTCCTTCAGGGCCTGAACTTACCTCTCTAGGACTCTTACTACCTAGAACTGACTACTCATGTCAGTCCAACAAGAAAAATCAAAACCAGCACTGGTGTTGAAAGCATTGACTGTTCCTTAGGTGCTCCACTCATGTGATCTGGGTTCTCAGTATTTCCCTGCCTGTAGGTTTATTGATCAGAATAGGCAGGCAAACCTTTGAGACATTATCAGAATTGTATCTACATTATAAGCAATCACGTTCATAGCACAGGCACTACCTTGTTCTCTGTAGTATTTAAAAGACCACGGACAAGTCATTTAGTTTCTCTCTGTTCCTTCATCTGTAAAATGAAGTTGCAAGAACAGCACCTCCCTCATGGTAAAATATTATTTATATTCATATGCAATAGGTGAAGACTAAATGAGATAATTCATACACAGTGCTCATCAGCAACACTTAATTACCATCAGCAACACAGATTTCACATGCTTGTCCTCATATACAAGAGAAATGTCTGTGCTATTCATAAATCAGAAAAAAAATCATTTTATGAAGTCCTCCCACTAAAAGGTATATGGAAACATACCTCTTTGTGTGATATTAATTTTTTAGCAATAAAAAATATTTCAGCACCTTCAGTATATACATTAAATTTCTGGGAAGAAATTTATGTAAATCAATTAACGTAATAATTTCTCTAATGATCTATTTTTTAGTATCTTGGGAATTTTAGATTTTCTTACATTGTGTTTGCACTATCAAGCTCCATAATCTTTATAGGTGCTACACAGGCAGGTTGAACGTTTTAAAGAAACACAGAAAGTGGCATACAGAGAAGTAAAATTATTAAGGACAGGGACTTTGAAACCAGATGGCTTGGCTTGGGCCCTGGATATATCATTTGTTTTGTGTTATAACTAACCTCTCTGTGCCTCATTCACCCAATCTGTAAATTGGAGCTAATAACAATATCTATTTTATTGGGCTGTTTTAAAGATTAAATTAATTTTGGTGGTGATTTATAATTTATGTCCCAAAATATAAGAGCATTATTAAATTATTTAGCAAAAAATTGATATATAAATGATTCTGCTTGTTAATCATTAAAAATATTTTTCAAAATTATTTTGATCATTGACTTGCTCCTTAGGCAATGTAAATGCAAGCCATTTGTAAGTTAGGATACAAAGTCCCACAGCTTTTTTAATTCTTTGTCAGCTTGATTTGTCACATGCAGAATACTTATTCTTAAGCAGTGTAAAAATACTTGTCAGTGAACTTAAAATGTTGCTGGTCTCAAAAAACTCCCATTTCTTTGCTTTTTCCATCATTGCACTGCTCCGAGCAGTGCCCGGGGAATTGCTTTCAGGGTCACTCCAAACTGGACCCAAGAGATTGCAATAATTACATCCCAGTGGTGTTGACATTCAGCTTTGTCCCACAAGCTGCTGAGGACAGGCAGGGCGCCATCTGTCATGTTAGATGGCCACTAGCTAGCTATAAGTGGTGGAGATTACTATTCTGACATGCTTGAGTTTGTTTCTGAGCCAGCTTTGTCAAGTCTGAAGCAGTTAAGAATTATCTTGGAAAAAGATTATGGCACGATCATGAGTATATATTGATTATACACAGTTACAAAATTTAAAGCATAATATCATAGAAAATATGTATAAGTCACTCTAAATTAAAACTTGCCCTAATTCATTATGCATTCCCAGTTATGACATTTGTTAGTCATTGTCCTACTGAATTCTTCAAATTTGGAATGTTTGCCTCATTCTCCTCCAACAGCCAAGTTCTTTGTAACCTAAAGTTCTTTAACTTTGGCAGAAACACTTCTTTACACTGAAAAATTATTATTTTTTAAATCCCTATAAAGATTAATATAAAGTGTGATTTTAATTATCATATACTCCCTCACCTATTCTTGTCCCAATGATTTCAGGCCATTTGGTGCTAATACCCACCGATGTTTCAAACAGTATTTTAACTACATTTCTTGTTAAATATATTTATTAGTTGACAAATGGAACAAAAGAAAACACATACATGCTGTTATTTTCCTCTGTTCTTAAAATTTAATTCTGTCTTTACATAGTTTTCCTGATTATATGATTTAAGTGTATTTTCCCATGTAGTCTTTTGTTCTGCATTGATAAGATTGTAACAAAGTCTTTGCATTTTTAGAATTTTCCCCAAATTAATTTTGTAAATTTGAAATGTAAGAGATAATTTATGATGTGTGAGTTGGATGCAGTATACTTGGAAGCAATATGACTGAAAAAAGGCAAAATTCCTCTCAATAGAGCCTATGTAATAAATTCCCACAAGGGTGAATTTATTTCTTTCAACCTAAATGACACCTTTGGTTAGCATTTTTGTAATGACAAGTTTAAAATTTATATTCTTCATTCAAATTTAATAACTCTTTTTGATTAGAGTGTCTTCCATTAATGCGAATTTGATTTTCACAATGGAATTTATTGTATTTGTTTCAAGTTCTGTGGAATAAAAATGAATATATTTTATAAAGACTGACTTTGTGACGCTGAGGTAATTAGGAAGTTCTATGTTGTAAGCTATAAAAGACAAAAGTAATTTATCATATTGGGTATGGTGAAAAGGAATCAAGAATGGTGTCCATCAGGAAAAACAGTCCCTATGATACTATAGTGATGGATACATGTCACTATACATTTGTCCAAACCAATTCAATGAACAACACTGAGAGCAAACTCTAATGTAAACTATGAACTTTGGGTGATAATGATGTGTCAATGTATGTTCATCAGTTGTAATAAATGTACCATTCCAGTGGGAATATTGATAATGAGGGAGGTTATGCATGTGTGGGGGCAGAAAGTATATAAGAAATCTCTATACACTACTTTTAATTTTGCTGTGAATCTAAAACTGACCTAAAAATGATTGGGCTCAAGTTCTTAGCTTGGACCCTGGGGTATACTTGGCTGCAATTTACTAGATACAAGACAAGGGAGAGAAATGAGTTTGGGACAAGGAGTAGATGGTGTTCAGAGTTAGACATCTTGAATTTGAGGGTGTCTATGGGATATGGAGTTTCCTATTGGCATCTAGTACATGGCTGTATATGAGAGAACACTGGATTCAGGGGAGACCTCAACTGGAGATACATCTGGTAAGAATCATAGCACGAAGATGGTGATGGAAGCCTTGCTGGGTGTAAGATGGTCCAGAGTGTGTTGTGTGATGCTAAGGATTTACGGAGTAGGCACAGAAGAAGGAATTTGAAAAGATTAGAAAGACGTTACCAAAGAGGTAGGAAATGACTTAAAATAATGTTTCCATTAAAGCTAAAGAAAATATTTTCAAGGAGAAAAGTGGTCCATAGTATCAAATATTGTAAGGAGATCAAGTCAGATACAGAATGCAAAGTATTTTCACGTAGCAGTGAAAAGGCAGGTGATTCTTCAATGAGGTTAATGGAGAAGAATCCCAACTGCAGAGTGCTGATGACTAATGGGGAGGAGAGGACCTGCAGAGAGCAAATACAGACTATATCTGAAGAGCTTGGTACTGAACAGAGCACAGGTAGGCACAGCTAGAAAACTAGACCTAGGAAATAATTCGTTAATGATGGCAGATATCTCAGCATGTATTAATAGAAATGGTCATTTAAACAGGATTTGTTAGAGCAATGGGAGAGGGATAATAAGTGATGGAACAAAGTCCCATCATAGACAAAGGATGTGGAACTCCAGAGGCCAAGTAATCAAACAGTCTTAGGAACAGGGACTCTTGGTCCTTTTTAGTCAACAGGGCAAGAGGCAGAGAGACATGGCGGCAGCAAGACTGCAGGCACCTGCCTGTGCTCTTAAGATGCTATAGAGGGAATGAGAGGCAAAGGAGCACAGATCACAAACTCATATACCACTGTGTAACACCGTTCAGTTCATGTATTAAATTATTCATGGTAGTCAGCTGTATATACCATGTTTCCCTGAAAATAAGACCTAGCCAGACAATTCAGCTCTAATGTGTCTTTTGGAGCAAAAATTAATATAAGACCCAGTCTTATATTATGTTAGATAAGACCCAATCTGATATTATAGTAAAATAAGACCGGGTCTTATATTAATTTTTGCTCCAAAAGACACATTAGAGCTGATGGTCCGGCTAAGTCTCATTTTCGGGGAAACAGGATATACATCAACTTTGGGTGATAATAAAGTGTCAGTGTAGTTTCGTGTAAATGTATATCTATGCAAATATTTTGAGCTAAAGCCATAGTATAAAACATCAGTCTGGAGTAAGAATAATAGGAGGCAAACCACAAAGAGGTTAGCTGGTATCTGAGTTTGGACACACAGCCAAATCTAATTCAGAGCGACCTTGAGCCAAAGGCTTACAAGGCTCCTCTATCCAGTTTACAGAACATCCAGTTCTCTTTGCAGGAGGCTAATCATAGTCCTGCCCTAATGAGACCTGCATCAACCTTCTTTCAATCTAATTCCTTTTTTACTTTATCCTCTATTACTGCATTTCTCACTCACTCTACTTAGGCCCCACTGGCCTTCTTAGAATATTCCAGGAATGCTCCCTCACACCTTTGCACCTTTGTTCTGGGTCTTTCCTGTCTGGAATGCTCTTCCCACATATATCCCCTTGGTTATCCCTCATCTCCTTCAAGTCTGCTCACATCTCACAGTCTCAAAGAGACCTACGCTGACCACCACTTAATACCATTGCCTTCCCTCCCTCTTCCTCGTAGAATATCATTATCCTATTTTTTTCTTTTCTATAGTACTTACCGCTGTCTGAGATACTGAGAATTTACTTATTTGTCATGTTTTGTGTTTTTTTATCTATCTCTTTCCACAAGAACGGATCGGTCACTACAGTAGTAACATCTGTTCTGTTCAAAGGTGTATTCTGAATACCTAAGAGTAGCTGGCACATAACAAGTGCTACATAATAAGTATTTGTTAATTGAATGAATAAATTTGAATGATGTCCTGGTGATTTACTATTTTTAAAAATCATGGTGGTTGCTTAGCTTAGAAATACATGTTATATAATTTATAGAAATCTTTCAAAAGATCTGTGCCTTTAGTATATTTTATGGGAAATACAATTGAAATATTAACTCTTAACTCCACTTATAAACAATAAATTAATCCAAAAGTAGATCATACTACAGTGAGAAATAAATCTGCATGTTTTTTAGAGAAGTACCCTGCACTGTAAATACTCAATAATAGCCATTCTTATAGAATTATGACTTTGATGATAAACCACTAAAGTTAATTTTTCACCAGGATGTACAGTAGTGTTTCTGATAAAGAATGATCATAAAACTTCATGCCTATGTGTTTTTTTGTTGTTGTTATTGTTATTATTGTTGCCTTGGAAAGGAAACACAACACACACACATAGAGTCTCAAGTTTTTCATTCATTTTACCCAAGAAGTCTACAAGACCAACATGATTATTCTTCTGAAGGAAACTCAAATATTGTTCTATCTATAGTTTTTTAGCTAATCATTTACCATTTTATATATTCAAAAACAATCTGTAAAAATATAAGGAAAACTTGAAATATGCTTCATGATGAAATTATTTTTTCCACCACTAACACAGCAACACCAGGTCCTAAGAAAATAGACTGATACTTCCTCTAAATGTACTCTGAGTTTTATTCACTGCTTACAAGACTAATGGGAAAGTTTTGGCATCGCTGTAGGAGTTCTACATGTTAAATTCATTAGGAAACTGAATACTACAATTGCTACATTCTCCTAGAGATTATCTTTTGTACTATGGAAAAATCAAACCCCTCCTACATATGGTATTTGTTTTAATAATCATAGAAACTATTATGTGCACTGATAATTGGCTTCACAACAGCAGTAGCAGCAGTGAGTTGAAATCAGGTTAGAGAATCAGAGTTATAGAGTCCCTTGTGGAGATAACCAATCAGAAGAGCTAAAACCACTAATCGGCCAGTCTTATTAACATGAAATCATTGTGTGGGGAAATGTCAAGCCACACAAAATTTGTAGTGACAAAGAAAGCTTGCTGAGAATCATAAAAGGCTGAAGAATTCATTCATATATGGATACAATTATTATTTATTGGACAATAATCATGAAATAAACTACTCATGTGATTATGTTGATTTAACCTAATAATAAATATTTTGGAATGCATTCTATTTAAATAAAACATAAATATACCAGAAGGGGGAAAATATAGCATATAGAAACATTTAGGCAAACAAGAAGTGACTGGCCTTTTAAAGATCATGCATATCATACAAAATCTCCTGTGACCACATGAAAAAGAACCACAATCACATGTGCCCTGTTGTTTTTAAAATTTAGAAATTTAGAAATTTTAGAAGTTGACTTTAGAAATTATAACTAATAGTATAGATTATATACCTAGTTTCCAAAAGGCTATTGATTCAACACTGTATGAATTAGACCATTAAAATACACACACACCCCCGCCCTAATCTCAAATAATCTCAATTTCTAAAAGGACATGTGATAATCACGTGTTTGAACACAGCCCTCATTTTCTGGAAGGTTCTTTACTGGCCTGAAATGCAATGTACTTTTTGGCATTTTCATTTTCTCAGAGGCTGGATTGTAGAAACAACTTTGAATCACTGTACAGCATTGAGTGAAACCTCAAAATATATCCTGGAATTTTTAGGAAATGCATTTTTTCCTGGAGTTTTACACAGTCAACCATGCCTCATGTAAGTTACATATTTGCTAAAATGCAATCACATAAAAAAAAAAGCCATTTAATAGCACTCTTGACTCATAGTAGGCAGTCATCAAACATTTGGTGATTTGTTAAGTATGAATGTCAATGAAACATTTCATCTCAAAGAGCCACGTCAGAAGCCAGATTAGTACTGGCCTCCCCCTTGAGTCAAGATTACCTCATGTCTCACTTCAAAGAATTTATTTTTCTTGTATTCATGGCTGGGTTCAAGAGTTCTTCCCTTGTTTTAATTGGATATAGTCTTCCTTTTTTTTTTTTTTTTGTCCAAGTCTTATAATACAGTACAGACATCCAATAGAACTCTGAGAGTTATCTGGAGAACTTTTATACATAAATGTTTAATTTGGACATCTTCCACATAGAAGTGCATATACAGATATGAAAATTAAAAAAAAAAAAAAAAATTGGAAAAAAAAGGTCCTGAAGAAGAGAATCCTATCAGTAAGTGACAGTTACCTAAACCCATTATGTAACAGAAGGAATGATAGTAAATACACCTGAAATAAAAGAATGTGGATTCCATGGCATGACATTCCAAGACAGACTCTCAAAGAAAACAATAACTTCTCTTCCATCAAGTAAATTGGTTTAAATGACTTTTTCCATGTTTTACTGTTATGATATTTATATTTATCTTCCAAGTATTTGTGACTATGCCATAACCCACCTTATAGATACTTCTTCTTGTATTTATCAATACAAAATCTATACAATTTGCATTTATCAATATAAAATGTACACATTAAGTTAATTCTAACAAATCTACAGTCTCTTTCCAAAATTAAAGGACCTGAAAAAGTTGATTCTACATAAGCCATCACAACATACATAGAATTTAGATCTGTTCCAAATCGCAGAGGGCAGAAGCACACAGCTTAGAATGCTCTCATTTTCCAAATCACAAAATGCAGAACTAGGCCCAGGAAGGTCTGTTTGGATTCTGCCTGAAATGGGAAAGTTTCAGATTGAATCAGAGATAGCTCACTTAGATTATCTAATAAAAGTAATTGTATAATACAATTGCATAAAAAATTCACTTTACCCTCATTATGTGAACTTTTTGAACAGGCCACTTACTTCCCCAATTCAATTCTGCATACTCAGACGTAAGGTCACCACCCTTTTTGGAATGAGATTTTGTGTTTTTGTCCTATGACTCATGCATACTTCTTGCTGTTCCTCCCACCCTGGACACAAAAAAAGGCTCACAAGTTGCCCTAAGACATGCTTCAAAAGCAGCTTTACAGTGATTCACTGCTCTGTAGTCCTTCATAATATCAAAGCATCTTTCAATCATGAAGAAAAGACTCAAGATGTCAATAAAATTCACCCACACCATCAATTAACCACAATTGGCAAGAATCATCACTCATCTTTCATTTTTACTTGATAGTCACTATTTCCTACAAGAAATGTTTTTAGAATCAATACTAGATGTGAGACACTGTGGCAAATGCAGAGTCACCCCCTAGTCTCCAGGGTAAAAGTCAGTCTCATGGCCATTTTGTGGGCAGAAATTTCATTTCAGTAAAAAACATTTTCTATGTTAACTTAGCACTCTTTATATGAATTTTATTTGTTTTGAATTTTAATTCTAATCTATTAGTAAGCTTACTTTCATGTTATAGTTATAAAAAAAGATAAGCGAAAGAAATGTATCCCTTATTTTATATACGGGCATATATAAGTAAAATTTCATAAATTCAATAAGCTGATTTCTCTTAAAAGGTGTGAAATATTTTAGATATAGGATCCATTAGAATTTCTACGTTTTATAGGTAAGAAAATTGAGATTGGTCGAAGATCATAAGGCTGTTAGTGAAAGAATCAAAGCTAAGTTTTTTGACTCCACCGTAGAAGAATTTTAACTGTATAACTAGCTAGCCTCTATCTAATTGCTACAAAAATTAGAGGCCCCATTAACAAACTTTTCAAATATGAGATATGCTGTGAGAATATCTGATTTAAAAAATACCACTATTCTCCAATATGGTAAAGACATGAATGAAACCTGTGTTTTACAGACTTTTGTATGGACGGTTCTATAGAGAAGATGAGCAGTAAATATTTTGCAGCCATCTAAACAGACAGGCCAGGCAGAGGGAAACTGTAGCTTTGGAGAAAAAGTGTTGATGCGAGAACATAAGCAGTCTACTCTCATACAAACAGTGGCATTGTTTTTCATGGAAGCTGGTGCAAGGTAACCAAGATGTAAACTATAGCCACATGTTCAGCAGAAATATTGAAGCGGTTGTGTTTCTCTGCAGAAGAATTTCTTTATGTGTTTATTACCGCTTTGATGTACACCATAAATTTCTGCATAAAGGTCACAAGATTGTGATGACACATCACAAACCCGGTTGTAATAATATGTTGACCATATAGGAAAACTGTGTAAAGAACTGGAAAATAATAAACATTAAGGTCAGCATATGAATTAAAAAAAACAAATTAGACGCCCTTAAAAAAAAGCCTTCTAAGGAAATTTTTGGTTCCCATAAGGTATATATGAAATATTGTAGTGTTAGGTTGAAGTGATTCTTTTAACAAAATAATTTCAGTTGCAAGCTTTCATAAGATTACAATTTTGTGATAACAATTCTCTTTAGAATGAGACAAGGAAGATGAGTCTTATAATTAAATCCATTAACTGGTTGAACATTTTGCAACTCAGAATTTCCTCCTATATATTATTTCTGAAGCAGAATATCACTTACTGTCTGAAATACAATTTCTTTTTATGTTTTTTTGACATTTGGAACACTTTGCTTCTTGCATTTTTTCCTTCCCCTCTTTCCTTTTTCCCTCTTTGATTCCTAGGTCAATTATGTAAAGAATTATTTTTGCACTTTTAAAAAACCTACACATTCATGAATTCATATAAAAAGTAAAATTGCTTAAAGTAAAAACTTTAACAGCTCTTTGATAACATACATTTTGAACACATGAGTTAATTCAAAGTGATTGTTACACCTATGTAAATTTGTTATGTTAAAATATGTTATCAATACTATCCCAGCATAGGCACCTAGGAACTGTGGCCCACACCCTCACTCATAAAAAAAATACTGTGTTTACATGGAGGTGTGATCAAGAAATATGGTGTTTACATAAAACAAAAATTACTACAGTAAAAGACACATTGCCATTAATCCCCCTCAAAATACTCCCTCTCAAACACTTATCCCATCATTCTGGAAGCAGTTCTGGAGGTCCTCTTTCGTGAGTGTCGTTAGTCTTTCCTGGCTGCCTCCATGTCCTGAATCACTTTGACTTTGGGGAAGAGCCAGAAGTCGCCTGGTGTAAGATCCAGTGAATAAGGTGGAGGAGGACACATCATAATGTTTTTATTTGACAGAAATTGCCGCACCAGAAGTGATGTGTGACACGGAGCATTGTCATGATGGAGGATGATTTATGGCACATTTTAAAACACCACTTTGTGGTTTTAAAACTCAACCATAGCTCACACCCAACTGACTGCACTGAACAAGATAAACTTGTCACACTCTGTTACTAAGGTTCAGCACGCTGCTTCCTACATTGAAGATCCCTGCCTTTACGTTGGATGGCACTCAGCAGCAGCATCTGTTGCATTTTGTTATCACAATGGAAAGGTTCTTTGTCACACATCACTTCTGGTATGGCAATTTCTGTCAAATAAAACATTACGGTGTGTCCTCATCCACCTTATTCACCGGATCTGGCACCGTGCAACTTCTGGCTCTTCCCCAAAGTCCAAATGACCATTAAAGGTAACCGTTTTGAATTGATTCAGGACATTGAGGCAGCCATGAAAGCGCAACTAAAGACACTCATGAAAGAGGAAGCCCAGAACTGCTTCAGAAAGTGGCAAGAATGATGGGATAAGTGTGTTTGAAGTGAGGGGGATTAACGGCATTGTGCCTTTTACTGTAATAAATTTTATTTAATTGAAACATTCACTGTGTTTATTGATTACACCTCGTTTGTATGCCTTGCTGACCCAATGATTTTGTGCAGTTCTATAATCTAAATGTCTTGTCATTGCCTAGTGAGCCATTAGTTTATATAAACCTGATGGACTAAGCGTCTATTACAACAATCCTGCTGGTGATATATTGATTTTTTCAGTTTCAGTTTTACCCTTGAGATGTTAGAGCAGCTGTGTTTTCGTAATATTCCACTGAGTCTAGAGCATACTAACATTATCTATTCAAACTAATTCAGAGAGAGGGATGGTTAAACACTAGTTAATGCACCTTCGATGGAAGATGCTACCTAATAGTCAAGACTAATCAGAAAATTAATTCATTATAGATTTACATGTAGCAAATCTATATATTTTTTTTACTTGTGTGAGTTTATTTTATTTCTAACATCTGGTAAAGTGCTTCTCAGTTGGCATTTGTGTATATGCAGTATGTATTCATATGTCCATGAATTTATGAAAAAGGCTTAGCTGAGTGTATACCCAGTCGGATGTTAAGCTTCTTAAGGATCACTTATATTTGCAAGCTCTTCCAAGGCAAATGAATATGAGAAGTTGCTTGGTGAGCAAGGACTCAGTATTCTAGGAATTAGTTAAATGTAATATCTTAAAATTTATTACCAGTCTTGTGCGAAAACATCATGAGCATTTAGTCTCATCCTTAATGCTGAATAATATGGTTGAATTTATGTATTTAAAAATCTCACTGTCAGTATTTTCTTATAACAATAAAAAGGAATTAGAATATTCCTAGGTGATCAATATTGATCAATTTTTCTCTCATTCCAACACTGACCACTAAAGATCTTTAAATGTATGTGTATGTGTAAAATCACTGATAGGTTTATGTTAATTAACATATGGCATATCAGCCTCTCAGTGCTTGGCTTACACATACAGTTATTAGATATTTAAATTAAAATGTCCCATGAAAATATTTCTATTTTAATGTAGCTATGTAATATTATAGAGTAGATCTAAAATTTAAGGCATGATAGATCCCAAGTAAATTAAAATTTTATCACATGAAATCTTTATTTAAAATGTTCATGAAGTTTTAAATGGACAGTTATTAAATATCTAAAAAGACTTAGTTTGCCATTTTCTTGATAGTATCCAAAACAATTATTTCGATTTGGTATAATAGACAGTATGAGGAAACAGAAGTCTGTAAATAGAAAAGAATGATGCATTGAAACTTTATAACTGAGTTTTTGAATGCCTTTCACTATAGTTCTATCTTGTGTAAATATATTGAATTTAGAATAAAGCAGAAAGATTAAATCTATGATTCAACTCCCTAACCCAAGATTAAATGGATGAATCAAATCCCCAAATCAAAGCACTGGTAGAATGTCTAATAAAATATTAAACAGTACAGTAGCCTCAAGGCAAGATTAGAGACTCTTACCTTCAATCGGTCAAACCAGTTATTGAGATGATGGTTACAGGTTTTACATGTCTCAGAGTTAATTATCACATAGATTTGTTGTATGAATTGAAAGTACTGCCTACCCTAAGTATAAAGCGTAATTGAGACTGGATACCTACTAACAATTGCACATCATAGAAAAAGTCTTACAAGACTTCAGATACATTCATCTCTCTAAAGCAATATTCATATGTTTAATATAGTCTAGGATAGAGGCATTTATGTTATCTTAGACATCTCAATGAGAACAATTTTGATCTTAGTTTATCAATAGTAAATAGTCCACAAATTTTGATTTTAGTTTATCAATAGTAAGTAGTTTGGAGGACAGAAATATAGATTAATGCTATTTGTCTGAAAAAGTCTCTATGTTTTAAACATTAACAAATTTACATATCAGGAAATAAAGAAAGATTTTAGAAAGATGTATTTTTTTAAACCACTTAAAGTCAGAAATGTTCCTGAGATGAACGCCGGAACACTTAAAAAGAAAGAATTTTGTAGGCTGACATGAGCTTATTGATATGAACACTAAGTTTATGATACTAATGTAGTGAAGAGACATCCGAAAGGAAGGAGATATACACTGGACATCTAGTTATAGTGCAACTAACAAAGGATGAAGAAGATCTGGTGTCATTTTTAAGTGTCTGAATTTTTGTCTATGCCACTACTTCCGCTTTGCATCTCCAAAACACCAGGATCCTTATACTTAGATACGATACACACTTAAAATATTTATAACCACAATAATTAAAGAAATTTATTAACTCCACCTAAGGCGATAAAGTAGGTAGTAGTTTGTCACATAGTTTAATGTTAAAAATAATTTTGACTTGATCTTTTATTTCAAATACGTTTCAAATTTTATATTACAAAAATAAATGTTCTTTTTAAAATTTGATCTCACAATACCCTGTTTGAGAAAGGGTATTTATTATAATTTTCATTTAGATATGAGAGAATATTGTGAAGTTTAAAGAAATAAGACATAGTGAAATAAGACATAGTTAAAACTGGAATCTAGGTCTCAATATTCCTAATCTTGTATACTTTGTACATATAATCACCTATATATAGTCACCTTTTTATGTTATGAATAAATCTGCAAATAGTTACTTACTTTTCATGATATCCTTTTAATACAGGAAGTGTCATTTTCCTCTTTCTTGTATTACCACACATCCCTGTCATAGACTTAACATGCCTGCTACATAGGTTCTAAATTATAGTTTAACCTTAAAATGTATTCTTCTCTGTTTTTTCTTTCTGAATTTGTTTTATTATATTAGTTTCAGGTGTACAAAATGATGTAATGATAAAATAATAGAGATTTATACCCCTCACAAAGTGATAACCACTCCCCCTAATCTACTACCCCTCTGACATCGTATGTAGCTGTTACAATGCCATTGACTATATTCTCTATGCTGTACTTTACATCCTGTGACTACATACAGAGGGTGCCAAAAAAATGTATACACATTTTAAGAAAGGAAAAAAACTGTACTAATTGTAATACTCAATATATACTGATAAGAAAAGATGAATACAAGTCACGTTTGACTTATGCTCAAAGTGGTTACCATCAGCATCCAGACACTTCTGATTACGGTGAGCTATTGCTTGAGCATAGATAACATCTCTTAAAATGTGTACACACTTTTTTGGCACACCTGGTATATTTCTCAAATAATTATGCATTACTAGTAAAATATATATTATTTTAGGTAACAAATACAAATCAAAGTAATTGTATGAATTTCCAAATTGAGTGCAATGTTTTAAACGCAGAGATAGTTATTTAAGCATAAAAGTGATGATAGAAATGATACCTCATATATTGTAAAAAGAAAAAAGGATTCATTTGTAGCACCCTCCTAAACAATACCCAGTAAAATAAATATTTTTTCATCTATGACAATTTTTAATAAACAATCACAAATAATGAATCTAGTCAAGTCAAGCTGATAGAGTTGGGAGTGGGCAAACAATCATTCAAAGTACACCTTTGGCGCCTTTAAGCAAATTCAGCAGCCATATTATTCAGTTTTTAGTTATTCGCTTTTCTTATATGTAGTCTATTGTTCTCACAATTGGAAAAACTGATTAAAATGTGAGAAAGTGAATCAGATTAGATGTGTGTTAAGAAAAACCATTTGAAGTAATAAAAAAAAAGAAAAGAAAAACCATTTGTTTTTCAGAAAGTCAACATATTGAAGGCACTGATATTGTAAAACGTCTATTGTCTGACAATCTGGGCACTTGTTCAATTCAATACATCACATTTTGGAACACATAAATCTCTAACATTTGTTGCTGTCAGTTTGGATAAAATTTTACCATGTCTCAATCAAGGACAAGAAAAAAGAAAGCTTGTTTTTATTTTAATCTCTTCAGAGGCTAGTATGGAAAAATGTTTCCTGAAGGAAGCTGAGGGTCTTTGAAGGGTCCAAAGGTATCTCTCCTTTTACTTGCGTACCCTTCCAACACACACCATAAAGCTCAATAAAAAGATTAAAGACAAGGTTAAATACATATAAAGAAAAATGAAAGTAAGTACAGAAAACAAAATCTTGAAAGAGTACTTGGTAAAATAAACTTTGGAAACCACTTCTAAACAACCATACCTAAAGGCTCAAAAACAACCAAAGTTGCTTTTCACTTGAGGTTTGGCTGAGTTATTTTATTATATATACATTCTGTTTTTTTAAATCTGGGTGAAATACACATGCTCAGTGGTGACTGAACTTTCCCTAACTAGCTTGGCACATAATGAGATACACAGTTCATGGAGTTTAAAAATACAAAAGAAAAACCAAGAGCTCAATGTCAGAGAAACAGCTCTGCGAGAAAATTTCGATTCTAGCAAAGTTTTTCTTTTTTTTTTAATACTGTTTTAGACCATATGATATTCTTAGAATATTTTCACTTTCTCCAACATGTAAGACCACACTCATATGTCCTGTGCATCAAATGGATGCATTATCTAGTATAATGCTATTATTTTATGACCATTCCAGTATTGTACTTTAGTATATTTCTTTGGAAAGCATATGCACATATAAACTGTATGTTATTGAGGCCTCGCTACATGAACAAGATTTAATGAATCTTGCTTCAGACCCCTGGGCCTGATACAATTAAATCTCCCACGAATTCCATGTCTAACTCCTTTGTGCTTTTCTCTGTTTCACTCTTGGTTATGAGCAGTCTGCATGCTTCTACCCCGTGTGAGTAAAGGCTTGGATGTTCCACCCTTCTGTTGGTTTCCACAAATATTTTGGACACACTCAGCATTTTCTGATACTTAGTGAATTTACAGATGGTCCATGAGTGAGACAGGAGGGATCGCATCAGTTATTGAAGCCCTTCTGCCATCTTTCTTCCATATCCCCTTTTGAGCCCAAACTCCTGGTATGTGTCCCTCTTCACTGTGTACAATCTGTTGCAAAGTCCAACCCCCTCCTTCTTTAACTTCCATCCTCCTGATACCTCTACTGCTTCTGTAGTAGTAATATCCTGTAGGGCCAGCTTATCTTCTCCAGCCTCCCTAAATTCTGATAAATGGACTTCATCTATTGTATTACACACACACAAAAAAAAAATCTTCAAATAATTTGGGATCCATATAGAGGAATGGGAATGGGGAAAAGAGAAGAAAAAAGTAATGAAAAACAAGAAGACAAATATGTTTCCTTTTCATATTTATTTTTCTTGTTTTAAATGATATACCATTTTACCATGAGAGAGATCAGTTGATAAAAAAAATACTTTAAAGGAAAAATATCAAATTTCTTTAAAGAACAAACAAAAATATGCAATTTATTTTCTTGAGTCCTGGGGAAAATATTTTACCTTTTTTACTGAATAGTCAAAATCAAATTAGAGAAAACAAAACTATGAGAACTAGTATTTTCACCTTCTTAACTGAAATACATTCTCCAGATTATTTAACTATTAAACTTTGCCTAAATAAGGATTATTTTTCCCATGCTAACTAGAAAAAGGGTATTATTATGACATTACTCTTGAATGTGAAAAGCATTAGAAATTGTGGAATTCAAACAAGAATGATCAAGTAGGAAAACTTATTTTTTTCCCTCTGATTCTCTTAAAAGTATCGATTACATGCTTAGGATGTAGTCCCCAAAAGTCTGAAACAATAAATGTCTTTAATATATATATTATTCTATTTATTTTTCTGTTAGCTATAGGCTGCTTCATTTAGAAACACAGCTTTGCAATCACTCCTTGTATAATGGTAGAATCTTAGAATCACGTACAAAATCATTGACTTCTGTAGACAGTCACTTTACAAACTATCGTTTTACAAATTAAGATCACTTTGACATTTAATTTATCTTGCAGTTCTCTGTAGTCTTTCATAGTTAAAAGTTGAATACTTATCAGTGTTTTTATGGGAGATTTAGTACAGATTATTAAAATGTATTTATAGAGAGAACATTTAGCACTTTAACAGTGAATGTGGGTCTTCTTTTATTACTCTAATACCAAGGTCATCTATATCCTGCAGCTATAGAGATTCCTTTCTTGGGGGTATATGAACACTATTTCAAAGACAGTCATGATATTTTCTTCTTTTCATATGATTCTCTGCTTCTTATTATAGACCTGTGATTAAGTGCGTACATTGACCAAAAAGGGAGTCACATGTAGGTCCTACACATTATAGGAAAATGATACCCTAAAAAGCTTTGAAATCAAAGGCGAAAAAAAGAGCAAGATAGAGTGTCCTACGTGTAATAGACACTACAGACACTCCAATATTTTTTGAGTTGAGAATATGTGCCACTAGATCATTTGCCACAAATATAGAGTCTTCAAAAACATGTTATCTATTATGCATTTAAAAAGGCATTTCTAGGGGCCGGCCCGGTGTCTCAGGCGGTTAGAGCTCCATGCTCCTAACTCCGAAGACTGCCGGTTCGATTCCCACATGGGCCAGTGGGCTCTCAACCACAAGGTTGCCGGTTCAACTCCTCGAATCCCACAAGGAATGGTGGGCTCCGCCCCCTGCAACTAAGATTGAACATGGCACCTTGAGCTGAGCTGCCGCTGAGCTGCCGGATGGCTCAGTTGCTTGGAGCACATCCTCTCAACCACAAGGTTGCTGGTTCGACTCCCGCAAGGGATGGTGGACTGTGCCCCCTGCAACTAGCAACGGCAACTGGACCTGGAGCTGAGCTGCGTCCTCCACAACTAAGATTGAAAGGACAACAACTTTCCTTGGAAAAAAGGCCTGGAAGTACACACTGTTCCCCAATAAAGTCCTGTTCCCCTTCCCCAATAAAATCGTAAAAAAAAAAAAAAAAAAGGCGTTTCTAAAGATTCAGGCATAAGTACTTTTGCTCTCCATCTACTCCAGTTTTTAACTAGTCTCTCACTCTGTTTAGACTGTGTGGTTGTATTATTGTCTCCCCCTCCCCTATTTTTCATTGCTTTAATAAGGAATGATTATGTTTCTTGTGATTTTATTGTAAAGGAATATAGGGTACTGACTGTTATTAGTTTCCTATTCTTCGGAAACAAGTGGAAACTAAGAGTAGCTGCACTGGAGAGCCTGAAGTTAGACTTCAACCTCATGAAACCTCTTATCCCTAAACTCCTTCATTAGAGGATGACTAATGAGGCAGAGGCAGAAAATATTATACCCAGACTTTCTCGTCATTTTTAAATCATAATCATCCCTTTCACTAGCTTGCTTGTATTGGTCTTCTTGTCTAGCTCTTCCTTTCTCTTGATGTTGTACCTTGTACAACAAATGGCCTTGCAGTGGCAACTTGCCTCATCATTGGGATAATACATTAGCGATGTTAGTTTTTCCAATCCCATTTCATCCTAATCTCTATAACAAACATTATTCAAATTCATCACATGAATATTAGGCTCAGACAAAAAAGGTTGGGAAATTGATGTCTATGTAGTATTGCTTTATCACAGATACACATTCTACCTTCTTTTTCGGCTGTATATTCATAAACTGTACTCTTTCTTCAAGTAAAACTCAGGTTTACACCCCTCTTTCATTTTGTCCTTATCTCTTTAGCTTGCAACACTAATCATTAACAGTGTAATCTACTGTATAGTTTATTATTCTCTTCATCTCCTTATATGATTGTAAATTCCTGGAAAGCAAGAAACCATTTACCAATGTTCTATACAATACAGGAAATAATACCTTAAATGTGGTAGGTTCTCAATCAGATTTTTTTTACATTAGAAAATATACTGAAAGGCTGAGGGGTGTATTATATTGATTTGTACCATTGTGTATTTTGCACTCATTTTCATCCTGTGTTAATGTAGACACTCGTGCTGAGATTACATGAATAATTCAGGGAAATGTATTAAAGATATTTCCAAGGTATATCAATTCCTGAAAACAACAGAAAAACCTTATAAAAAAAAATTAACTTAAATTGTCTTTCGGTCATTATAAAAGAGACAAGCATTTTAAAAATGTAAACAAAACCTTATAAAGTTATAAAGACATTAATACTGCATTGTAACTGAAGACTTCTTCTCTTTTGAATACTTTTGCTATGACTCAAGTTTTAACCTTTGTCACAAATGACTGCTTTGAAAACTAAACCTACCTCCCAAAGATAGCCTATGTTTGACATTAAGAAATAAATATCCACTTTATAGTACAACAATGAGATAAGTCTTCCCTAGGTAGACAACACGAATATTTCAGACTAGTTTCTTAATATTGTGAATTATAACTTTAATTATGGCAATTGCATAAGAGAGTATACCATGTTTCCCCGAAAATAAGACCTAGCCGGACAATCAGCTCTGATGCATCTTTTTGAGCAAAAATTAATATTAAGACCAGACTTATATTAATTTTTGCTCCAAAAGATGCATCAGACCTGATTTTCCGGCTAGGTCTTATTTTCGGGGAAACACGGTATTAGAATATGCTATTTTTTTCTTATTTAAATGTGGTGGCCTCTATTGGTGAAGAATATTAAAAAAAACACACACAATAAATTGGACTTTCAGTATGTGCAATTTAAAGATAAACTCCTTGTGCCTCCCTAATAAAGTAAAATATAATTTGTTTTTCCTGTGTTGCAGTTATTTCACACTGCCATTTCAGTAGAATGTTTATTAGAATTAAACCTTCTGTATTTTCCCCACAATGATGGTGGGAATTTTTCAGAAATGTAGAAGTCATGGATGCATGTTTCTAGCAACAGATTTTATTTTTTCTTTAAACAAAATTCGCATATTTCCCTACAGAGCATGCTTCCGGAGTAGAGGGATCTGGACCCTCTCTGACACTGGCTAATTAGCACTTACTGGGTGTTTGGAGGCACATGACTATAAATGCATTCTTTTCTTCTCTTTTTAGATGCTAACTGCAAACACTAGAAGGTGTTTTTTAAAAAATATCAACTAATTGTTGATTATTTTTGGTCCCAAATTCTCCCAATTCACTGGTCTCAATTTTCCTGTTATGATTTATGCCTCTTTAAAGCCTGACTGGATCCACTCTTATCGATTCTCTTATCATCGTTCACACTGCATTTCCGATTTCGCCATATACCGCTGAAGTATAAAAAGGGAGGTAGAAAAGGGAGTGATGGTGATGTGGAAATGCTGTGGACAAGGGTCAAATATATCTAAGTCCAGTTCCTCTGCCTCGCTGCCAAGATACTTAATCTCTAGGGGCCTCAGCTCTAATATAAAAGGGCCATATTAAATGATGTCTAATTTTTCTTTCAGAAATAAAATTCTGATTCTAAATATAGAAAGGTGATGCATATTCTTCCTGGCCACCGGGATGCCACTTAGCATTTTACTAAAATTGGACTGTTAGAAATAAAATTGCAACATAAAACATGACTCAGGGACTAATGACATTCAACCCAACCACCATGACCTGATTTCTTCCTTATTGATTCACACACACACACACACACACACACACACTGCAAAAATCCACATTCTCTTTGAAAGTGCCATTTATTTCAGTTGAAACTTATCCTAAACTAGTCTTTACTCAGGGTGCTTAATCTCCATGTGGCTTAAAGTAGCAAACCAAGGAGTCTGTGTGTGGTGAGCATGTGGTCATGAACAAGAGGAAATCTGAATTTAAAGGGCAGAAAGCAATGGAAAATGGAAGCCAGCCCACTAACTCTGTTTTTCCAGCTGTTTCATTGGTTAAAAAAAATTCTAATAAAACAGATAGTATTTCTTTATGGCCTCATTAGTTTTCCCTATGTAAACTGACAATGCAGGGCAGTGTTCCTTACATCCAGCATTTAGATACAGTAATCTTTTAATTTTTCAAATATATTTCTTGACAATGCTTAATTTAAAAAGTTGGCAAACTTTCATAAAGGTGTTAAACAAAAATCTGCAGAAATTCTAATTCCTGGTAAAACAAGTTTAAATTCCTAACAATCATGTCAAACTAGACATTAGCACAGAATGATTACAAAATTACAGAGATTATTAAGTTTAAACATAAAAGGGACTCAGTAATATATGAAATCTATTAATTATAGATGGAAGCAATGCTGTACTTTGAATAAAACAGGGAGATGTGTTGAAAAATCTCTTGTTAAACATCCATACTGTTACCTATTTTCTAAACTATGTTTGCGATCTGGAAAATCAAGGTGATGATTCAATTTAGGGGTAAGGCAAAGTTCACCTTATAAAAATTAATATGGCAATTCCTCTCATTTTAAAAGTTTTCTTCTAGAATCCACCCTTACCATTGACTCATTGTTAGGCATATTATATTAATATATGAATAAAATTTGTAAGCACTCCTTAATTAATGATTTTCATTTTCCTTAAATACTATGAAATAAAAAGAGAAAACAGAGAATACAGTAATGTGAATGTAAGATTTGTGTTTAGTTTTTTATATCAATCATATTCAGTATCCCCACACTATTTTTAGCATAATCACAATATTATCATTCACATTACAATATGATTTTTAAATTGCTATTATTTTCAATTTGCTTAAATAGAACAGTCTATTTAATTGTCCTACAACTACAAATATTGGATGCATTTTTTAAATTTATAATAATAATGCAAGTGTAGAGAACTTGAAAATGCTTCAAACCGCAATAAAATCAGGATCATAAAGTGGTTACTAGAGGTACTGATTGGTATCATCGTTGCTTCAATCATCAAAGTAACAATACAAAAATGCTTGTCTTTCCTGTAGTCACTCCAAACATGGGAGTTCTTCCTCATTTCACTATCCCCAGATGCTGTCATTTCACTAGGCCTCAGTCATATACCCACTATCAAGTACAGGTATATCTCAAATTACTTTTTGTATAAGGGTCTCCATTAGGAGAAAAAAAAAGACAAAGAAAAGAAGGATGAGATAGAAAGGGAAACAAGAAAGTGATCATAGCCTCCCTAGACCAGAATAACAGTGAACTGGAACCTCAGATAGACTCTACTGGTAGCTCTAATGGTTGGAAAGGGATAGCTTCTGACCCTCCATCAACCCAAGTGGTGGTTCTTTAGAAATGGCTGTCCCAGGGTTGTCTGTTGGACCCTCGTCTAATCTGGCCATCCTGTGACCCAGTCAGCCTAATCTTAGCTTCTCTTCCATGTCAAATTTTCCATATTCTGCATCGTCTTGAATCCACCTCCCAATAAAGGAAACCTGATGAGATTGTGCATGGTAGGGAGTCCCACCCAGAGGGAGATGGGGGTGAGAGAGGCTCCGAGGCACACAGACCCCTGTAGGGCAGTGTGGTGCTCGGGAAGAAACTGTCCCAGCAGCTTGCATGTCCTGACGGATCCTCTGGCCCACGCAGTCAGTAATTCTGTGCACTTCTTCTCCCTCTAATCTCCCTTTTAGTAAGTATCAGAAAAAATAAAGATCTAAAATGAACAAAAGCCAGACAATATTATTCATTTTAGTTTCCTGGCTTGTGGGGCAATGAACAGAAATATTAAATTTAGGAATTTCCATCAAAAAATAAAAATATAAAACAAAAGATCCATTAAAAAGTCAACATTCTTTTTTTGGTCCCTTGTGGGATAAGTAGCTCTCCAGAGGGAAGTAACGTCTCTTTTGGGATTGGGGATTATAAGAGAAATTGAGGTGTAAAAGGTCTGCTTAGGGAATCTTTAAGAACACAGTTTTCAGACTTTCTTACATGCCCAGGTCAATTCAGGCCTCCCTTCCTGAACACCAGAGAAGAAAGTTGAAGGATAAGTGAAAATGAGAGGAGGTGTACGTAAGAGGGCAGACAGGTAGAAAACAGTGCTCAGAAGTGAAAAAGAGGAAAAAATGAGAATCATGGAAATTGAAGAGCAGAAAAATAGCTAGCTGAGGAAAAATGCTGGAAAACAGTTTGAAGCTGTTTAATTCATTGCAAAATTTGGTATTGAGGAAAACAAGGAATTGAAAGGAAATTCAGGCTAAGAAGGCTAAGAAGGTTGCATTTACAGTTTTACTTAAATCTACTCTGCTACTTTAACCATAAACTTGTAAATTAATAATTGTTTTAGTTTGTTATATAGTACCTTTATTAACTGATTGTATAGTTGTATAGTACAGAACAATGGATCATAAGTTTGTTGGAATGAATATGTAATAAAACTTTCTAAACTCTTCAAGAACTTAGAAATTATATTTTTTCTTTGTAGTTTCAGCTTGACATGCCTTGCTAAAACTCTTGCTAATTATCACAAAAAATTACAAGAGAGAATTTAGACACAGTTTATGTTGACAAGTTCCAGAAGATTTAGTTTTTCTAAATAATTCCCCAGATTAAAACATGAAAAATATATAAACCAAAGTACCAAATCTGAAATAATTCTATTAAAGATGAGTAACATTGAGCTCCATGTATAATAACACTATAAACAATTATAAGGACATGTGCTAAATAATTATAATAAGACAAGAATTATTGTATGTATTAGGATATAAATGCTCTAGGCAATGTTTTTTGTCTGTCGATATTTAACAAAACATGGGCAGAACCAAATCACATCAGTCCTGTAGCTCAAAGGACTTGGGAATCAGACTTCTGTAAGAACATTGTATTGAGTAAAAGGACACTTAGGTAAGACATCTCTTTCCTTAAACAAATCTGCATGAAATTAGGAAATGATGCTAGATTTTCACTGAAATTATTTCATAAAAATCTTTATCAATTTTTTAGATGCAAAGTAATTAGCCAAAAACTGCCCATAAATTCTCTGAGAAAAAGAAAATCAAACAAACAAAACAAAACATAACTAGATCTCCTGATCAGGTAGTGGCTTAATAAATGCTATCCTAAAGTCTGTCAACAGTGAAATTATTTTATAGGTGGTTTGTGCCTTTATGCAAACCTCGACACACACACATGTACCTGTATATTTATGAAAAAGAAGTTGTGTTATTGTCAGTTCTCTTTATTAGATAAACATTCTCACATGCCCTACTTTCTCAACTTATTTTTTTCATAACAAACAAATATTTTCCTAAACGATGACAAAAGTAAATGCATTATTTTTTTATTTGCACATCATGAACATCATATATATTTATTAGGAAAATATGACACAAATCTTGTTTTATGATTTTTACTTCCTCTTTTCTAACTATACTTTCCTTGAAAGAAAGACTTCTATTTTTCTCTTTTGTGCCTCGATACCACCAGGGAGACAGCATTCTTACAAGACCTATTGCTTTACCTGGAAATTATTTGTCATCGTCCCCACTCTAGACCAAGAGCAGAAAACTCCATGTTAGTGAGGTTCAGACAGGTAACACGGATAAGCAAAGGAAACCAAACTAAAAACGGACAGCCCTATACAGCCCTCCATGTGTCCTTTCCAGATCCTCTGACTATTGAAGAAAAATGAGGACTATATATCATCAGCTGAAATCTCCTGACTCTTTAATGTTAGCAGCTAATTAGTTTTTTAATATTAGGGGAGCAAATAACATCCTTTTTCTAGGCCTGTGACCCACAAGTTTTTCACATCTAGAATTATGTTTCTTAATATAACATTTCTTAAGGGCATGGGATATATCCTAGTCGCCTTTTAATTCCCTCACTTTACACACAATAATAATATCTAATACATTTTTTACTGTGTGTCATGACTTGCTAAGTATTTTCTATATGTTACCCCATTTAATATCCACAATGATATTATCAGTTAGGAACTGATTTAACCTTATTTTATCACCTACTAAATAAAGTTTAGGAAGTTGAGGGAACTGCCATGAGTTACAAGGATCCTAAGTGGTGGAGCAATATTTCAAACCCAGGCAATCTGCTCCTGGTCTGACCTATGTTTTATGCATTTTCCTTAGCAAGTGGAGGTTGCACAAAACAGAATCAATTACTTCCAAATCATTTTGGTTTAAACCAAGGAAAGATAATAGTTAGGGGGGGGCCTATTCACTACTGTCCTATAAATTGTTCATTAAATTTAAGTAAATAAAGCCCCTCTATAGAAGAAATGACTTTATAAAATATAGTCCATTCATAACTATTTTATTGTGCTGCACTATAAATACTCCATTATTTTTTCCTCTTTACTACTGAGATAACACAGGGATAAAAATGAAGTATGGAAAATCTGTAATTTGTGTTTTAGTGTGTTCCCTAGAATAGAAGATGTTGGATATATTCCCCGAGTGAGTTAACAATAAATTGGGAAATATTGCACTCTAACACCTCGTTTTGTACATTGCACCAAACAGCTCTGGTGTAATTGTGTGGGGGAAATGAGTCACAGTTTTGCGAGCTGAAGAAGGAGGTACAAGAAATTACTGTACTTCATTTTTGTGAATGAACTCCAGAAATGAATTAGGAACCTGGATGCTATAAGAAAGTGAAGCAATTATTTTTTCCAATTGTCAAGTTAGAATCAAATGATAATTTGGGTTTTATCACCAATATTTTAAAACAAATAAGTGAAATATTCCATGAAAAATAAAAACTATCTTTGACTCATGACCTTACAATTTACTAGTGTGGCTATTTTAGAATTTTCCAAAAGTAATTTCATTCCACAGAGCATTTTTTTCCCCTGCACCATTCAGGGAAGTACAGTTGGGAAATCTGCATTTTGACATATACGGAGTTGTGTTTTTACAGTCTACTAAGCCAGATATTGGTATTTTACTCCTGGAAATATTTTAAGCATTTAATTCTTACTTGTCAGTTCCTCATTTACTTCACTTTGTCTATATACTTTCCAAGATTTGCTACCAAGTCCTGAATGATAGCACACTAAATCTGATCATTTTCTTTCAAAGGCAATATATACATATCTTTCAATTAAAGATCAGTCAATAAAGTTATAGTTGGATGCCTATAGTTGGAAACAATGATATCTTAGTTTGATGTGATTAGAATTTTAAAAACATACAATGTCCTAAAATACCATTTCCTGTTTCATTTAAGATATCTGTTTGATTATCTTCTTCCTAAACTGCATTCAATGAGGGAAATATGTTTGAATTTGCCCATATTAGGTATACTATGTATTAGAAGATGTTAAACGTATACCTTCCATAAAAACAGAAAGTTTTTTTTTTCCTTTTTACGCTAATGAAAGGCATCATATTGGTACACTGAAACATAAATTATAACGCTCTAGACAATCACTAACTAAAGTTTTTAATTCATGTTATTTAATATATACAAAACATGACTCCTTTCCAACCAATACTGACATTTTCAAAGCCCCAAAGTACTTAATTTGTGTTCTGTTTATGATTTAACTGTCCATGATATTGCTTACTTTATTTCTACCACAGAACCCCAACCCATGATGTTTTTCTCCAGAAATTCCTCCATTGTAAGTATGCAGATATATTTCATAAGCTAATGAAAGCCATTAGCCCATGACTTTCCTGCCTACATGACAACAATAGGATCATAGTAAAAAAGACAGAGGCCTAAACCAAGATAATTTGCCATGAAGAAGGTTAGAAGCATATTAAGAAAGGACTCTGAATTACTGGCACCTTATGATCCTGGAACACAAAGCTGGACAGGGTTTGATTCACTAATTTTGTGCTTTCTGACCTATTTCTGCTCCCTTCCAGTCCTCGACAATTGCTAATATAGATATAATGCATTCATTCTTTTATTTTCAAGTATTTATTCAGCATGTACTATACATCATATATCATTAAAGATGCTGGAAAAAAGAATGATATATAAAAAAGGACTGGAACCTGATCCCATTGCCGTAGGTGACATATTTTTCTGTGAAGAAATCTTCCCTATCTTATATCTACTCCTACCACTGTATATAGCCCCATCACCTTACAGACAGTCTGTTATCCCACAGTTAGAAACAAAGTGCATACAAATGAAATTGTCTACGAGAGAATATCGCTGCACCAACCTTTATTTAATCCACTTAGCACCAGGCTCCATGATAGGCCTGATGACGTAAACCAAATCAAGACCTAGCTTAGGTTGTTCAGAATCTCACTCAGATGTCATACATTTCAAAACGGAAAGGAAATAGAAAATAGAACATAATTTTCTAGGTCATGGCTTTGAAATGGATCTTCACATTTCACACAGAAGTGAAGGGTATTTGTTCACTCTTAATGGGCTGTCAACACTCAAGCTGCATTATGCCTCCCCTAATGATGATTTCTCTGGCATTGAAAATCTCAAGTGTTGAGTAGAGGGGCTAAATTTTAATATTTAGCAAAGACTTTATCCTGGAGAGCAACAGACTGAAAAGCGTTCGCTTTCGTTGTTAAAAGGAGTTCATGGAGATTTCCTGTTCTCTAACAGAAACTGAACTTTAGGGATTTGGGGCAGTGGTTTCTAAACATGACTGCAGAATAGCATCACCTGGGGGAACTTAAAAACACTAGGGATTTAAAAATCCCCAGACACACTTACTTAACTGGTGTGGCCTTAGCGTCAGGATTTTAAAACTCCCAGGTGACTCCAATGTGTAACCAACATTGAGAATCACTGTTCTAAGTCCTTGGTTTAACCTTACTCAGAATTACAGATATTTTTTTCCTGGTCTAATTTCTTCAGTCTTGTGGCCTTAAGATGGAGTGGCAAACTACTGATGGGAATGAAAACCCAGAGAAAGGAGTCTCTGGCCTCTGGTATGGAATTTATTTTGGGGCATGAAAGATGTTTCTGAAGACCTAATTATTATGAACCTCTAATATTTAAGACAGACTCCTTTATGCTTTTGCTCTATCCCTCAAAATATGGCTCAGATTGTGTATGTATGTGTGTGTGTGTGTGTGTGTGTGTGTGTGTGTGTGTGAGAGAGAGAGAGAGAGAGAGAGAGAGAGAGAGAGAGAGAGAACACAAACACAAACAAGGGAGATTCAGAAATCGGAGAAATGGCCAGTAACACTAAAACAGGCCCCCTGCCTGCACCACCACCATCATTATGGCCAGTTTGAATTTCTAATGCGCATTTGAAGACAATCTGGCAAACTAGAGTCAAACTGGTTGTCAACTGATCACTCACACAGTCATGAAGATTCTGCATAGTTAGAGGCACTGCTCGGAATTTGGAGGCAAACAAGAAAACGAAACAAAACCCAGCACAAGTGCTTTGCCTCAGAGCATTGGAGAACCTTGGTTAAGTGCAATAACCTCTGCCTTGGCATGCCAATTGAACTCCCCCCTTAACTAAGTTTACAACCATGATAAAAAATGTAATTCCTGCTAGCAGAATGATTAATGTCCACAATGGGTTTAAGGTCAATATTGAAAACCAATTTAAGATAACGTTTTTATTTCAAAACTGGCATTTTTAATGAATTGTTTGTGCCTCTTTTATGGCACACATCAGGGTGTGCCTGGTGTAATATTTATGTAGTTGGCTTATCCTGCTGACTAAAACAAGTGCTCACCTAGGAGAGGATTCATGCCATACTTCTCTTTGTACCTACAGATGTAACTAACACACAACATTATACAAGGTAGGCACTCTAAAATATCTGTGGAATCCAATGCGGTTCTTACGTGTTTTTGTAATCGAATAATGTGTTAAAGGAATCTCTCTAAAGTAAGGTGGATGAGTGGGGAGCAAAGGAATAAGAGATGGATAGACACAATATTCTTTATAAAACCTTAAAGCTTTTTCTCATATTGACCCATAATTTGCCCCAAATCAATTCTAACCAGATTTTCCAGTTTCCACTTTAAGGTGAATATAATTTATACAGTTGGAACTTAATATGGATACTTACACACCTTTAAAAATTTCCACATTAGTAACGGACTTTAGCAAATTTATCTTTAGTTATTAAAAATCTATTTTTCCCCCCAGAGACAATTTTAGCAAAGGTTTTAAAATCCTGCCTCAGTATCAAATATTTATTGTAAAATTTGGAAAACCAAAGATGAATATTTGTTTAAAGGCAATTTCATCTAAGCGCTCATGACACTGAATTTCATTTCCAAACCACAAATAGATGATGTATCTTAACTATAGGCCACTTTTAAATCAATTCCTGCTACACAGTCCATCAGCACCTGGGCTCCAAAAATTTTACTATTTTGTGAAGAATTTCAGATGAAGCTTGATAATCTTTTTTTTTTTCTCACTTCAATTAAAAAAGGAAGAAAAAACAATAAGGGGATGTAAGGAAAACAAATACAAGGTAATAAAATGCTAGATAAATATATTTTACACTTTAAATTTCTAACGTAATATCTGAAATGTCTATACATAACTATATATATATATATATAGATAAGTGTCAAATACATATGAGAAAATTAGAAAAATATGAGATGAAGTAAAGCAATGCATATCATTATAAAAGATTAAATAAAGTTGAACTGTTGAAAATAAACACATTATAAAAGAGATAGCTATTTCCAGTAAGATGGCAGAATAGGTAAAGCTTTGTGTACCTCCTCTCAGGACCACATCAATTACAACTAAACCACAGAACAACCATTATTGAGAATAGCCTGAGGTCTAGCTTAACCGAAGCCCTACAACTAAGGACATACCTCGAAGAAGCCACCTCGAGACTGGTAGGAGGGGCAGAGATGCGGGACAGGCTGGTCCCACACCTGCGTGTGACTATTAAATATTAAGAGGGATATCTTGGCTATGGAGGTCCCCCTGAGGAGCAAGGGGTCCCAGCCCCTCTGCAGCCCAGGGTTTCAGTGCTGAGGATTGAAGTCCCCATAATTTCTGTCTGTAAAAACCGTGGAGATTGTGGCTAATTGAGATGGAGGGCAGGGGGCATCCCAGGAGCTCCTCTTAAAGGGCCCATGCACAGACTTACTCACTGACAGACTCACTCAATCTGAGCTCCTTCATGGGAGCAACAGCTTGAAAAGCATCAGGTATATAAGAGCAGGAACTGAATTGTCTAGATTTAGGGTGAGGGCTGAAAGAGCAGCTTTCTCTCAGACAGAGGAGCTGGTGGGAGCCACTGTTTTTTTGTTAAGCCCTCCCCTTCCCAGTATGCAGACACAGGCAAGTGACACATCTGCATCTCCATCAACCTGGTTAACACCTTTCATCTGCCCTTCCTAGTTATTCCCTAAGACCATGCCCCACCAAACTTTCATGCACACCAAAACAGCGTCCAATGGTATTTAAATACAAACCACCTGCCTTGTCTCATGCTGTGGACTTTCCTAAAATCTCTCAAAGGTTCATAAAACCCAAACAAGTAGCATCTGGCTTCGGCATGTCCTGTAACTCTGGCTGAGCAGCTCTAAACTCAGCAGTAGTGACAGCCGGCCTCAGTTCACACTTGGCTTCTGAAGGTACCTCTGGCCCAATGTCATCTCTGGACTGCTTTGTGGCTCATGCCAGTTGGCCCCAGGCAGGGCACAGGCTGTGGATGAACTTGGCCTGCAGGGGTCCTGGGCTGGTAGGCCCAGTGGCTAGCTTTGGACTGGGCTGGAGCATTACCCAGCCACCTCCAAGAATGACACATCCAACAGGCATACTGGGCAGGCACCAGAGCTCTGTAGGGTCAGGCCCTGCAAAACAGCTCCTCCACTGTAGTCACAGCCAGTCCTCACAACCAATCAGCCTGAGGGTCAGTCCCTCCCATTGATGTGCAAACAGCAACCAAGGCTCAACTACAACAGCAGGGCACATGCAACCCACACAAGGGACACACCTGGAGCACCTGGCTCTGGTGATTAGGGAGTCTGCACCACTGGGGGCCACAGGACACCTACTACATAAGGTCAGTGTACTAAGACCAGGACGCATAACAGCCCTACTTAGAAACAAACACAGGGAGGCAGCCAAAATGGGGAGACAAGAGAACATGTCCCAAATGAAAGAATAAAACAAAGCTTCAGAAAAAGCAAAATGGAGATAAGCAATCTACCAGACACAGAGTTGAAAACACTGGTTATAAAAATGCTCAGTGATCTCAGGGAGAACTTCAACAAAGGGATAGAAAACATAAAAATGGAGATAGACACCATAAAAAGAACCAGTCAGAAATAAAGAATACAATAACTGAAATGTAGAATACATTGGAGGGAATCAACAGATTAGATGAAGCACAGGATTGAATCAGCAATTTAGAAGATAAGGTAGCAGAAAACACCCAATCAAAACAGGAAAAAAAAAATCCAGAAAAATGAGAGTTTAAGGGGCCTCTGTGACATCATTAAGAGTACCAACAATTGTATCATAGAGGTACCAAAAGGAGAAGAGAGAGAGCAAGGAATTGAGAACATATTTGAAGAAATAATGACTGAAAACTTCCTTAACCTGATGAAGGAAATAGATGTATAAGCCCAGGAAGCACAGAGAGTCCTAAACAAGATGAACTCAAAAAGGTCAACACCAAGACACATTATAATAAAAATGCCAAAGGTTAAAGACAAAGAAAGAACCTTAAAAGCAGCAAGAAAAAAGCAGTTAGTTATCTACAAGGGAGATACCGTAAGACTGTCAGCTGATTTATCAACAGAAACTTTGCAGGCCAGAGGTACTGGCAGGAAATATTCAAAATAATGTAAAGCAAGGACCTACAACCAAGATTAATCTACCCAGCAAAGCTATCACTTAGAATCAAAGGACAGATAAAGAGCTGCTCAGACAAGCAAAAAACTAAAGGAGTTCCTCACCACCAAACCAGTACTACAGGGAATGTTAGAGGGACTTTTTTAAGACAAGAAAAAATAAGGTAAAAAATTAATAATAAAATGGCAATAACTACATATCTACTGTGTTTCCCCCAAAATAAGACTGGGTCTTATATTAATTTTTGCTCCAACTGACTCATTAGAGCTTATGTTCAGGGGATATCATCCTGAAAAATTATGCAAAGGCTTGCTTATTTTCTGGTTAGGTCTTATTTTTGGGGAAACACAGTATCAACAATTACTTTCAATATAAATGGATTAAATGCTCCAATCAAAAGACAGCGTAGTTAAGTGGTTACAAAAACAAGACCCTTACATATGCTGCCTACAAGAGACTCACTTCAGATCAAAAGACTCACAGAGACTGAAAATAAAGGGATGGGAAAAAGATATTTCATGAAAATGGAAACAAATGAAAAAATAGCTGTGGTAGCAATTTAGACAAAATACACTTGAAAACAAAGGCTATATCAAGTTACAAAGAAGGATCCAGTTATTCCACTTCTGGGTAATTATTCGAAGAAATCCAAAAGGCTACTTCAAGGGGACATGTGCATCCATATGTTCATTACAGCATTGTTTACAATGGCCAAGAAGATGTGGAGGCAGCCTGGGTATCCGTCAATGGATGAATAGATAGAATATATAAATATTCCATTATTCATATATATATATCTATATATATATATGAATAATGGAATATTGCTTGGCCATGGAAGGGAAGCAATATCTGTGGCAGCATGGATGGACCTGGAGGGTATTGTGCTGGGTGAGGTACCTCAGACAAAGACAAATGCAATGTGAGTTCGCTTATATGTAGAATCAAAGAATAAAACAAACAGACAAACAAGCAAAAAAAAACAGAAACAAACTCAAAGATACAGAAAACATTTTGATGGTCGCCAGACGGGACAGGGGTTGGGAATGGGTGAAAGAAGGGAATTGGTTGTTACAAAGTAGTCATGGCGTAAGGGATACAGTCAACAATATTGTAATAACTATGTATAGTGTCAGATGGGTACTAGATTTATTGGGGTGATACTTGGGAACTGGGCAGGTTGACAAGGGTGAAGGCATTAAAATATACCAATTGGTAGCTACAAAACAGTCTTGGGGATGTAAAGTAAAGCACAGGGAACATAGTCTATAAGATGGTAATAACCGTATATTGCCAAGTGAGTACTAGATTAGTCAAGGGGATCACTTCTTAAATTATATAAACATCTAACCACTATGCTGTACACCTGAAATTAGTATAAAATAATACTGAATATCAACTGCAATTGAAAAAATAAAAAGAGAGGGAAAGGAGAAGGGGACTAAGAGGTCCAAATTTACAGGTATAAAATAAATAAGTCATGGGGATGTAATGCACAGCATGGGGAATATAGTCTATAATATTGTGATAACGTGGTACGGGGTCAGATGGTTGCTGGAATTATGTCGATCACTTCTTTAGGTATATAAATGATGAATAACTATTGTGTACACATGAAACTAATATAATATTGTATGTTAGCTATATTTTAATAAAAATCTTAGAAAAAGAGAGACATAGCTATTACAGATACAATAAGGAGAGAGGCAATCACTTCTTTTCACCTGACGTCAGAATGTTCCATTATTCTGCAGCAAAGCAATATGTGCATTTTCCTTCAACAAAATAGAGCCTATTAAATGTTCTTTTCGTGCTGTCATAGAAAATTGCTCATACCACTGTAGTTGATACAGGTAAATGAATAACCAAAGTTGACAGTACTATGTAATGATCTCTTTGTTTATCCTACTTTAGATATAAAAAAAAAAAAAAAAATACAACTGCATAGAACATATGCATTATCAGATCTCCCTGAAAAAATTTATGCATAATTAGATTTTCACACAAAGGTTTTAAAACTCCAGTCAAGTCATATCAGTAGGTTTTGAGTACTAATGGAAAATAGAATTGATGCAATTATATTGAACAGTGGCAGGAAGCATGGCTTTAAAGAGAATCAGCTTAAAGTAAAAAAAAAAAAAACAGAAAAATCACAGTTGCATGTGCGTTAAAGCTGTCAAGATGCTAAACTAAAAATCTGCTCTCTGTGCCAACTAAGCCCCTGACCGACTCTGGAAAGTAACTTTCTGAAGCCATGCCAATCCCTATGCTTGAAAATAACATCTTAATTGGTTTCTTCTAATAAAATTCAAAATGCTCTTTTGGTGATGATAATACACTCATTGTTTCATTCCAGCTTAATGTTCTGATCTCTTGGAATGTTCTGAGTAGAACTGTTCAGGGAGAAGAAGAAAAAAAAAAGTCCCTGAGACTGAATTTATGGAGCGACAATTTGGCTGGATAGACCAGCAAAAGTTGGAAGCTTTTGATGCTAGAAAGACTGCTTCTATTTAAACCCAGATCTGTATGTAGTAGCAATGAAACACCAATATCTTCCTATTTTCTGTGTAGTTGTTAAATAATAACATTTAGGTGTGAATACAGAACTAGGTTGATAATGTTTAAAGAATGCTTAAGGCTCTTACTGGCAGCTGGCACAGAATAAATTATCCAATAAGCCTTTTCAAATCAAGGGATAATTTAAGTCATGAGGTTTTGTTTTTGCTTGAGTTATGACCACTAGTGTATATTTAAGAGGTTGGAAAAATTATAAAAAGAGCTCCAAAATATTCACCACATCCTATTATCAGAACTTCTATGTGCCTGGTCACCGTCTTAAATATCTTTATTAAAAGTTTTTCAATCCAGTCTATTGTATGATCTGTATACAAATAGCCATAACTGTAATTCCATGAAATTCAATAAAAATATTATTTATTTTATATAAGCCAATTTTACAATAACTTTGCTACTATTTACTTATTCGTTAAACCCAGAAGTCCCTGGGTTAAGAATTATAGTTCTGTTGGAATTGTGTTTTCACATGTTGTAGCCTCTGCCAGTTAAAAGAAGCTGCGGGCCCATATAAGACTTCTACCTGACCCGAATGAGGAAGGTCAGGAACACTAGGGTGTTCGACTCCCCTTACAAAATTAGTTTCTAATTTTGTTAGTGTCTTAAAAATCTTCAGACCCACTGTGTTCATTATCAAATTTCAGTAATGAATGAAGTGCCAATACGGTGCACTTCGCACAGTTTGTACAAATCTACCTGTATTTACAAAGAAGAAAAGATCTTTCCTAATCCAAATTTTGTGAAATGAAGATTCTAAAAGACAAAAGCACATAATGAAAGATTATGTTTCATGTGCTATAACTGGGACTTCACTAACTCCTTGGCAAAGGATGCTAACTAGTGTAACCCTAGCAACTTGGGTTGCACTTCGCTGGCTGTAAAAGAAGCAAGTGCAGTAAATAAATTTGGGTATTTCTTTACCATGCCTTTACATATTATTTGCTGCATTTGCTCCCTTTATATTCCTGTCATCCGTACTACAAATGGGTTGCATACCTCCTTCTGGCTGGCTGTTATTCAGCAAGTCATTTACCAGCCATCAGTAATGGGAGGGAGGCAAGGCTCACATATGTAAGTCAGCAGAGTTTTTGTTCTGCTCCAAGTTGTTACTGTACACCTAAGTGTTACAGCAACATTTAAGAACTAAAGTGTTTGATCAGCTACTTATTATAATTATATAATTATAAATTTGTGGTATTTGAAACTTTAAAGTTAAAAAAAAACATAACTAATACCAGAAACACAATAGCGTTTTCCCTGACTCTTTAGTTTTTGTGATATGCCAATGTATACTTAGAAAAGACCGAACTGGTGTTGAAATATAATGAATCTTACTCATAAAGTATGTGTATATATGTATGTATATATGCATGTACATATGAGACACTGCATTTATTTTTACTCAGATATATATCCCCACTCCATAATTCTTTCTTTAAAAGCAAAATTCTATACTAAGGAAATAACATGTTTTTCATAAAAGAATTAGGCAACTCCTTCCTTAGTGCTATCACTCCAACAGAAACTCAAGGTTTTCTTTCTGTGAGATCAGCGGTCTGACCCTCTTCTTAGCAGAACAGCAATTATCTTCTGTAAAATTACATTGCTTTGACTCCTTTGGTCTGTCGATTCCATACAGACTAGAGACCTGATATCAGGCATTCCATTATATATATATATGATGGAGTATGAGCAATCTTATATTCAAAGTCTAGTACCTGCTCATTTTTTATAAGAAAATAGTTTCAGTGAGGTAATAATTTAAGAGTTAATAAAGTAGAATATTTCATACTTTTATTATCAAGAATCTTCAAAGCTAGCGAGTGTTAAGACTGAGAAAAACAAGAATGTTAGGCCCTTTCACTGGCATGACTTCAAATTAGAATATCATTTTAGTGATTGTTTTACATCTAAGGCCATACATAAATGAGAAAAGTAGAATTCTCTATTCTAGGGATTGATGAAGGGGAAAATGGAATGCTGATGTACATTCCACATCAAATGAAACTCTTAATTAAAGAAAGATCAGTCACTTGAGAAAGGCAAGACAAGAAAAGTATGTTCATTAGTTGACACGAATTAGAGACAAATAAACACATGAATAGATATGTTTGGTATAATATTTATGTATTGCCTCAATCTTTTCAAAGATAATTTAGAGGCATTTCTAATGAGGTGTTAAATATATTTAAAGTTTGATGTATAATAATCCATAAATTATTGCTAAAAATCAATAGTTAGTTAAAAACTTAAGGTATGTTTATGCTTGTGCAGACTTTGAAACACAAATAGCACGAGACGAATTTGTCCGTGTTTGTATTAATGGCCTAGCATTTCAGCAGATGTCATATGTATTTTCAGAGTGTGTCTGATCTCTACAAGCACAGTTCATAATTAACTTCCCTCTTATTCTATCATTTCCCTCTTCTAGTCTTGTCTCTACCACCATCAAGCTGTAGTTAATCCTTAGCCAAGACATTTAGCCCCTGTGGGCCTCCATGCCATCTACTTCATAGGCATTCTGTAATAAATGAGATACCAGGTAGAAATTCTCCCCAAAATAAAAGGACTTTGTAGATGTAGTGTATCGTGTATCACTACTGAGTGTTCTAAGGCAGTTAATTTCCACTGAATAAGGAGGGAGGGTTGAAACGATTTTTTTTACAAGCACGCACCTTGGAAATGGAGAACGGACTTGCCATCTTTTACAGCTCAGCACATTGTTTCAGGACTAGCGCTGCCCTAAAATAGCACCCGGCTTAGCACTTAGCTCTGCCTGTTATGTGTCCTTCTTGCCAACTCATACTCTGTGTTAGAAAATGGCTAACCCTCCTGTTCCTTGCTTTACAATTTTTCATTAACAACAGAGGTCCTCAATAACATATAAATGGAAACGCAGAAGTCAAAGGAGTTCTGGAATATGCCCAAAGCTTGCAGCTTTCTTTCTCAATACTTTTATTTTTTGACAGTAATGAAACTAAAATCGATGTGACAGTTTTTTAACACCCCATTGTGTAAAAGATATTTAGGAAATGGAAAAATTGAGTGTGTCTCAGTGTTATACTTAGTTGATGCTGTAATGACACATAAAAAAAGAACACTTGAATCATTTTTTTTTCTTTAAGAGAAAGTGTAGGCTATGTTGAACTTATGGAGACACACCTTGATAAATTTGTATAGTGAGGAGAGTGAATAATGCACTTCTATAATTATCCTTTGTCTGAGCTCAGACCTGCTCCCACAGCCACAAAGGGAGACTTCACCTACAGCAACAAAATCAACATCTTCCAGAGGGGTAGCTCCCTCATTCTCACTTTGATGAATCCAAAATTGAAGCGGGCATTAGGGATGGCATAGAAAATGAATTTTATTCATTTTCAGGAAGGCCTGATGTTCTAAGAGAAAAGCAAAAGTCTACGGTGACACCTTTAACATAGTAAAATGAATTTATAGAATGCCTTCCTGAAAAAACGTTACTTTCTTTTATTTTGTGATTTTTGTGGCTCTTAAAACTTATTCTAGCAATATCTACAGAAATGGTTCTGGCTCTGGAATCTGACAGCTTGTGTTTTAGTTGTGCCCCTTTCTAAATACGTGGCCTCAGGCAAGTTACTTTCTCAGTATCTCCATTACGAGGATAAAATAGTGCCCTAATCACAGTGTTAGAGAATTAAATGAGATTAACATATGTAACATATACTTTTTATCTACATATGCAAACAACATATCAATGTATTTGATCCATATGTGAACAGATTTAAAGGTATCTAGCATCACTTGAATGATCATTTGATAGAAAGTTGAATCATAAATGTTTACATGTAGCTATGGATAGTCATGGAATATGACACTTTTTTTCATGCATTGCTTTGGTTGGATGACTGAATAAACATGGCACATAATCCCACTCTTCTGATTTGAGATCACTGAAGCATACCTTTTTTATTCCCAATTGCAGTAACCTTGTACCATTAGGAATGGCTTAACATCACATCACCTTTTGGCAACAGAGTTAAGCTTAGCAGAATGAGAAAATTCACCAAGAACAAGAATTACTTTTGTATGATGAGAAAACATGGGTTTCCAACAGTTTTCTAAAAATATTTTAAAAAAAGATCCACTGTGTATCATTGTAGCACAGCTCTATCCTAATTTTTCCTGAGACATTCTTTGCAATATTTTAAAACTTCTCCAACTTAAGGCTACGAGAGATTCTGTTTTATTTTGACTACTAGGGTCCCTATATCATACACATTATGGGAAAAATAGACTTGAAATGTCTTGGCAATTTCTTCTCATGTTCTATTCCCATTGTATTTTACAACAGCTTTAATTCGCTCTTTACGTCACAAATTTAGTACTACCCTACTTAAGACTCCTTATGGTTTAGTAATGTCTAACTCACACTTACATTCACCAGTCCTGTCCTGAATTAAATTATACTCTCATGGAGGAGGAATGCAGAGAGCTTAGTATTCACACAGAACCCGTTATTGAATTTGGTTTTATTAAAACATGCAGGTGCTATTTAAGATGTTCAGCTGACATTTAACTGAGACCATCGGAAAGGGAGAAAAGAGACTTCAGTAACACAAGTTTTCCCAAGAACTCAGTATTGCAGGAGATTTAATACAACCAGAGTGAGCATTCTCCAAGATTTATGGAGAAATAAAGAACAATTGGCTTTATTTTTATCTCTTGGTGACCGTAACACAAACTGTTTTCAACAAATGTGCCTTGAAATGTTAATGCTACCAGAGTTCATAAAGAGGCAATGTATTATTTGAGTTTATTGTCCAGTAGCATTTCATCAGCTTTTGGATTTAGCTTACTAGTGCACAGGAGTCCTTTTATTTGTTGTTTAATTAACAAAGCTTATTGTCAAATGAGGGCGATATTGCAAGATAAAATGTGTTTTGTAAACTTCCATGGTCTTTCCTTTATGTACTATCGGTGACTTACAGACTTTTACAACTTTATTAATAAAAATTCAGTACTCAAAGAAGGCAAAAAGAATCACAAAGTAAATGACTGAATGGATAATCCTATGCAAGTCTAGTCTCTACACTTAATATACTTATTTCCCAATACTGACATTTTTTTTTTATGTTTTTAAACCACAGTCACACGCATGTAAATGCAAAACTGAACCCTGGGCTGGAAAATTGGCCAATATTAGCTAAGGAAAAATGTATCCAAGTAGTGGAAATCTTTATGCAGTTTTAATCTTTCCCATCGTCATTTTCCTTTCGAGTTTTAGGTAATCAGTAACAGGCTGGGTGAGGTAAGGAGCAGTGTAGTACTAGTAGGAAGTCTTTACAGTTCTACTCTACACAAGCAAAGCATTAATAGTAGTCAAAAATAAGTGACTTTCTGCCATGCATTTAACTATCAATGAATTTTTTTTCCAGCTTTCATAGCTTTATAAGCGATTTAAGGTGTTTCTTTGGGCACCTTAATAACTTATAGGAGTTCTGAGCCAGTAGAAAAACTAAAGTAGAACCAGACTGCTGCTGATTTAATAAAATACTATTCAGGCTTTTTGAAGCCTATGGGATATTGCATGCATCTTAGTTTTTATCCTACATCTTTATTTCAAGATATTATCTTTTAGACATAAAACATTATCAATAAAAATGGTAATCCAGTATTCATCAAGATTACTATAAAAAGTAAAGTCTGACAACTCAGAGGTTTGTACTGGAGAGACAAACATCTGCATGACTAAGTTATTGATGCTTTGGTAATAGAGGCAGAGCTACTGCATAATTTTGGATAAGGTAACTTCTGAACAGCAGTTGATATCCAACCTTAAAACAATAACAAAACAAGAAATTTTGCTATTTCAGTAACATAATAATGTATACCCTCATACCTTATATAAGATTAACAAGTCCAGTAATTAAATCTCTTGAAGTATTCAATTTAAGGTCTAAAATTCTTCACACACAAAGTATTCCAGAGAGCAAGTATTCCTGAAAAAATTTCAATTTACTCACCAAAGTATGGAAAAACTTCTAATATACTATTTGACAGCCATTGCTTTAGGTGTATATATAGCATCTGTATTTGGAATTTACATGGATATATTTGTATTTGAATTTTACTTTACTTATATATTTCTATGGACATATGTACAGAGCTATATTTCATGTCATGGTTCAGAAAAGGATCAGAAATGATCACGCATGCCCTGCTTCCTGAGGTTTTAACTACTCTTAAATGCTCTAAGAGTGGCAAACTGCTGCCTACAATTTCAAGCCACACACTATGCCATGACAATCATAAAAATTATACCAAGTAGATTAGGTTCTTAATATGCTCAGCTCATCATGAACAATTGGACTTTTAAAACATAGAATATTAAAAAAAATAATACATGAGGGGCAATACTTTGAATTATCTAGACATGTTAGACAAGCTAGCGTATATAGATGCCAATGGTATTAAGAAAGACGACAACATTCCTCACTGGCCACCGATCAAGACCCTGTGGAAGGCTAGGTATATATGAGGCCTCTTCCCTGTAATATTGGAATACTAGGCTTCTAATCAGAATTCACAAAAACCTCTCTGGCAGGCAGGAACTAGCTAAAGTTGATGGAGGTGAAATGTCTATTAGGGAAGGAAGTAGAATAACTAGGAGATTTGAGAATTAACTGGAAAGGTTTAACATAAAAGATTAATCTTCAGACCTCATTGAATTTTTAGTGCATAATATAGGAAAAGTTTGGAGGTAGACAGAAATATTTGACCATCAGCTATGTACCAGGGGATGAGTCTAAAATTCTCTGTGCACAAAGTAACACAAATTCCTCTTGCAGGCTATTTATGTTCTAGAAAAAAGATGATGAAGAAATGGGTATCTGTTGCATTCTACCTGTTATCTGTTATTGTTTTAAATTATGCAAAATTCACTAAAGGGTAGTAGTAGTATATCAAGGATCTACTGGTTGGGAGGTGTAGTGGTAAGGGGTATCAAATAACAAATATCAATCTCTATGCTAAGTAGAGGGGAAGTAATTATGTTAGAAATCAAGGTCATATTTCTGCCCTAAAGGAATTTAAAAATACTAACTCTAATGAAAACCTCCGTGTAGTGTATTGTAATAGGATGAACCCTATACCACACAATATACTTTACAGACTTAATTCATTTAATTTTTAGAACAGTTCTATGAAGTATGTGTTATTCCCATTTTACAGATGATGAAATTCTGGATTTGGGAGATTAAGTAACTACCCCAGTGTAGTATACCCAGAAAGTAGCAAACAACCATTGGTTCAGAACAAGATTTTTAGGACTCCAAAATCCACAAATTTTTGAAAATTGTTTGATTAGTTTTGTTCTTCCCTTTGCCCAGGTCCTTTACCAAAAAAAAGTTCTTGAAAGCACTGAAGGGGATTATTATAGAAGACTTTCTCAAAGGAGGTGATATTTAAAACAAAACTAAGTTTAATACCATATAATTTTCGGACAACAAGGTGTCTTAAGAGATAATTTAGTTTGTTTGTTTGTTTGTTTTTTATTTGGTCAAGATACTGAGGTCCTGACAAAGTTTCAGAGTTAATCAGTGAAGAATCAAGGACTAAAACTCTGATATTATTCTGGCTCCCATGTAAATGCTGTTCTCACTATACCACATTGCTAATCTAATGTTCATACATTTATGTATATCAAAAATATATGTGTGTTTAAACATATTTTTTAATATTTAAATATACAATTTGTAGAGACTATTGGAATCATGACAAACATTTTCCCCACTTTATTATAACTAAAATTTTGTTGGTATTTTTCATTGTATGAAAAGATAAAAGCATGACGTACATACAAAATACATTTCAGAATAAAGATTATTACCAGGAATAATCTGGGATATTTCATAATAAAAAAAAGAGGTCAATTAATCAGGAGGCATAACGCTCCTTAATATGCCACTGTCTATTTCTCTTTTCAGCTACATCAGTTTTTGCTTCATATTTTTGAATGTCTGTTATTAGGTAAATACATAATTATAGTTGAAGAGTTCAACTTTTTCTGTCAGTAATCGAAAGAACAAGTAGACAGAAAATCAGTAAAAGTATAGAAAACATAACAAATCATCAACTGATTAAACCTAATTGGCAATCATACACTCATTGTGGCAAAAGCAGGATACACATTCTTTTCTATATGGACTATAATCCATATCGTAAAATGAGTTTCAATAAATTTTAAAGAATTAGAAGCACATGATGTATGTTCTTTGACAACAAAAAATTAAACCAGAGATCTATAATAAATAAATAAATAAATAAATATATATATGAAACACTCAAATATTTATAAATTACACAACATATTTCTAAATAACCCATGGGTAAAAGAAAACATAGTAGGAGGAATTAGAAGACATTTTGAAATGATTGAAAATGAAAACACATTTGATCAAAATGTGTGGGGCACTGTTAAAGCAGTGTTTCAAGGGAAATTTATAGCATGACTGCATAACTATTTATATTAGAAAAAAATTCTCAAATCAGTAGCCTAAGTTTTTACACTAACAATTAAGAAAAAAGAAAAAAAAAAACGAGCAAATTAAACACAAAGCAAGAGGAAAAAGATAACTGAATTCTGGAGGATAAATCAAGAAAATATTAAACAAAGATAATAGAAAAAAAAACACTAAAAGTTAATTGTTTAAAGAGATCAATAAAATGAAAAAAAAAGATCTCTAAACAGATCAGTCAGAACATAATGAAGTAGACACAAATTATCAATATCACAAGTGAAATAAAGAACATTACTACAGATCCTACAGACACAATGAGGATAATAAGCTAATACAAATAACTTCAGTCAATAAATTGAATATCTTAGATTGAAAATCGGAATTACTGGCTGAGAAAGTAATCTTATCATACGAATATATCTCATTTTTAAATTTAACACATTTAACTCAGTAATCACATTTTATGTATATTCAAATATAGACAATATTTCCATTTTTCTGAAACTCAGAACCTTTTCTTAATAACAACTGATATCTTTAGTCAAATTACATTGTATATATTCCTGATTTTATAAAATACTACATGATAAAATCTCTGCTGGATAAAGGCAAAATCTTTTCAACAATGATTTCCCTTGTATATTAGCAAGCAAAACAAGTTTTGCCTATTATACATATGTAGCCTTGCCTTTCCTTATGACTTTTATAGATTCCAAAGATTTTCCTGGGGAAAAAATACAGTGTAAATAATGCTATGAAACGTGAACCTGTAAAACTGTTGTGTTTATTTTCCACAAAAAAATCAACTTAAACAAAAAGCATTCGCACAAACTTTATATTCATTTGAAAATCTATTTGGCATAAAATTAGAATCACAAAAATTACAAAATGCAATATCTAATAGGAGCCACAGATCTCTTAACATGCAAGACTTAGCTAGCACGAATACAACTAATTAATAACATCTGAAGTATATTCTCCCACAGGACTGAAGACCATCTGGTTGGTCTTGCACTAAATCAATAGAGATGGCAAATCTTTAAATCATCATTTCTTAAATGTATCACTCCATCATTCCACTACAAGAAGAAGGGATGGAACTTGGAATGGGAGATAGGATCTCTTGTTTCATGCACCTTAAATTGAATGTGACTCTTAATTGCACTGTAAGACAAGACTTGAGAGGATTCTCCAAATTTCCCACCAGAAAGAGACAGGCAGAGGAGGAAACTGAAGAAAATTTCAAATTTCAAAAAGAGCCAGGAAGCAAAGTATTATGAGAGACTATAAAGATGCAAAAGACCTCTGGCCTGATATAACTTGAAATTATTTTAATTTTATTAAAAGCATCTTCTAATTCCTGAATTTTTGTTTGTGAAGTAATTATAGAAACTTTGAAATACAAAAATATACATCCATATGCATTTAAGTTGATATATATATATGGATATATATGACATATATACACATACATATGTCATATATGTCATATATACATATATATGTGTGTGTGTGTGTGTGTGTATATATATATATATATAAAATCAACCCTGTACAAAGTTCTATATTTTTATATCAAGACAAACCATTTTGGAAGAAATTTAGCAACCTACTTATTGTTATACTCAGATAAGTCATCATAAAATCAATGAGAAACTTTAAATAATAGGAAATTCAGAACAGTCATCTCAAGCAGGTATTATCAAATCACTTAAGAAAATGACTATAAATTTATGATTAAAATTTTAATAATTGCTTTTGCCCAAGGTACTTTCCTATAATACTTTGCCTAATACATAGTTCATTTTAGGAGATTTTTTTTGGTATTTAGAAATAGTGGAATTTCATTAAGTTTATTCTCCCTGTTGATATATTCTTTAAAACAGTGTCCAAATTAAGTGATATTTTATCTCTATGATTATTTCCTATTAAGACACTTGGGCAGGATAAAATAGCAGGAATTATAAAACTTTAGTATCATATCAATAGCTTATTTTACTACGCTGTATTCTACATATGCTATACATTAAGGTAAATGTTATTCTGCAAGAATCTGTTTTGAATTTGACAGCATTTAAAATATTACAGATGTAGTATTTTAAAAAGCCCACCATAACTTCTAGTCACTCTATCTGTCCTACATAGTATTGAAGTTTGGTTTTAAAAGATTGTATGACTGAATTTCTTCTGTATAAGACAAATTTTAATTGTCTCTTCAAATATAGACTTGATACATTATCTCTGGTGACACACTTTTAATATTTACCTATTTTGGGTTAAATTTAGGTTTTAAAAAATTTGGTTAATTTTGATGTAATAGAGAGGACAGGTTTAGAAATAATCTATGAGACCACTCTATCTTCCTATATACTGAGAGAAATATAAAAATGAGGAGGGAAATTGTACTGCTCCATAATGCCTTTTTTCATTTGATTAGCCATTTCATAGTTCTCAACTTAGGAGAATAGGTATAAGCAGACTGCAGAATGCTTTAGTAATTTAAAAAAAAATTAAAATGACTTTACAAAGGGTCTGTTTTTGCTTTCTTCACAACTTAACTGAAGAGTCATCAGTTTTAAAGGGGGGAATGCCTGGCTTAGAAGCTAAGGAAGCAAATAGAAGCTCACACAGTCTGAGTTCTAAATAAGGCTTCTCCAGAGCTTATGATGGCCTTAGAGAAAGCACTTGGTTACTTGAAAAACATGCCATTGGACTGATAAGTGTCAGTCATACTGCTGTTTGAAATTCAAGATAATAGAGAGTTTGAAAGACACTCTGCTACAGGAAGGTCTTAGAGCATACTGTTTCTCAAATGAAAATGAAAATGTGCCCAATGACACTGAGGTTTTATGCAGAGACAGAGTTGAAAGAATGAAAAATATAAATAACCCTGACTGATAGGATGATCTTTCTGATCCATTTCTTTTTCCATCTGTCCAATTAATATGGGTTATTTGACTGAAATCATCCATCTGTAAGTCATTTGAACTACATATATTAAAGCTCATGCATACATTTGGCAAACCACTCCCTTAGGGGACTTTATTATACCTTTTATTGTGAAAATTTGAAATCACACCCATTTCCCTAAGCTTCTGAAAATAACATCTGTATACAACAGCAATCAAAAGCATTTTTCCAAGTATTCTTTTAGTTACTTTTCAATTAATTAAGAGACTTTGCCAACCTCAGGAACTCCTTGTGGAAACAGACGAAACACCATTAGAAACATGGAGAGCCTAGTTTTGAGGCCAACGCCCAAAACTTAATAGGAAAAAAAATTCAGTAATTAAACCTGCATAGCTCTTTCTGTGGATGTGGATTAGCACGTAGGAGGTGTTTCTCCACCAAACCAGGTGACTATTAAGATCAGAGATTTTAGGCTTTGAGTTCTCCACCATCCCCCCCCCCCCCCCCCGCACACACATGCAAATACAGAAGAAACTTAAAAAGGGCAGAATATACTTAAGCATTTTTGTAAACAAATGCAATAGAGGGCTTTTGTCTATTAACCAATAATTTGAAATAGCCATGTCATCCAAAAAGAAGTCCAGTAAATATTTTTAAAATTAATCAATACTCAATAATACTTTACTGTCTTTAATTTTTTAATATTGAGAAGAAATTATAAAAATAAATAAATAACATTTTCCCCAGAGTATTTATCAACTTTCTTACCATCAAATGTTAAATAAACTCTTGCTTGGGGCTGAGAAGATCCTTTTACACAGACAGAAAAAACAAATACTCCAATCAACACGCAAATTGCCTGGAATGCCATTTCTTCAGATTTTCAAGTTAAGATCCAAGGGAAAATACCTTTAGAAGAGAGATAAGTTTCTTACATTTCAGATCACATTTCAGGAGCACACCCACACATACAAAACCAGCAATCTAGACAGAGCACCCTATTCACAAAAGTCGTTTCTGAACTTTTATAGTCATGCAAACAGTAGGAGGTGCTATGACTTTGCTTCTTAGATGTGAACATTTAGATTTGATTCATTTGGCCTGGACGTCTTTGAAAAAGAGAAACTATTTCACCTTCCAGAAAATAATACTAATATTAAAGCAGAACACAGCAGCCAGGAAAAAGTTATTGATTCCCAAAGGAAAACACAATATTTAAACTTGATCTTCTCTCTAAAACTCACATTACATTTAAATGACTTGAGAATGGTACCAATTGGTATTAGTGGATGAAAACGTCTCTTTCTACCATAAATGCAGTAGTAGTAGGAAAATCCCACATGAACATTCACGTGTACCCACTCACTTCTATACTCATTAGCTCTCTTGGAGTACTCATCTCTGAAATGGTGTTTCCATACATAAATCTACATGCGCTCAATCCTCAATCACTAAAATCACTTGAATCAATTATCAGCCAGTTTATACAGATGACCATGCAGCTGTTAAATGACGCAGATGAGGTAACCATGGACTCGTGCCAAATTCAAACCAATGACCTAGTGGTGAGCAATCCAGTGAACCATGTATCCCTCAAATGCATATTTAAAATAAATCAACCAGAAAGTGGCTGTCAAAATTCCAAAAGATAAATCAGGGAGATAAATATTACTGTTTGGAACCAAGGCTATAAAATTGATACATGCTATTAAGTAATGTCTGAATATCAAGGAATATCAGGTAATAAGTAACTACAGATCTGTGAGAGCTCCAGTGGCTACAGCATGCAGAATAAACTCCGGACCATTAAAAACAAAAACAAAAACAACAACAAAAAAAAGCATCATTTTGAGTTAGCATAATTATACACTAAAATTACAAGACACAGTTTAATATAGAAATTTATTTTTATAGGTTACAATAATTCTGATCGTCAATATTTTGAGGCTTTTAAAATTACAATTTATAACTAATTTTATTCAATAAAGAAATGCCTCTAAAAATTGAAAAGATTGCTTGATAATGAAGAAGAAAAAGAACAATTAAACTGAACATGCCATTTTAAACAAAAATTACAAGTCGATTTCCTAGGTGGTACATACCTAATGAGAGAAACTATATCGTATGTCTCTTTTACCACACAGATGGAGGAAACCTTAGAAATGTTTGTGTTGGTAATTTTCAAAAGAAACAGTTTCTTCCTGCTTCCACAACCTCTTCACCCTGTCATCCTTAAATTAACTTAGAAGAAAATTGATTTTATAGGGTGACTTTCCCTTAGTAATTTGCTCCCTGGTTTTGTTGACTTTATAATAAAAGGCAAAAAAAAAAAAAAAGCCATAAATATACCTAACCTTTGTCTCTCTATTAAGGAAGCTGATTATATTTACACAATTTTATATACTGGTTTTATCAGTTATCTCGTATATCTCTCCAAAAGAGACACATGCCACAGATTGCAAAGAATAATACTGGAGATGAAATGACAGGTCATATGAAGGGAATATAAGTGCAATGTGATTTCAAGCCTATGTAGAGAGGAGCAGTGACTCAAAGTCAAGTGTCTTATATGTGGGCCCCCTCCCCACTTTATAACTTCTCCCATTTAACTCAGACATGCTTGTTTTCACTTCTGATCGAAACAGAATAACACGTAAGTAAAGGCCTCTTCTATGTTCTCTCCAGCAATTTTGTCTTAGAAGTCATTGAAATCCTCAACTCTAAACTCTCTGCAGGTGTCATAACCTAAAGAAACAACTCATGCCGGGCTCTCAGCAAGGGAAACAGTTCCCTGACAAACTGCATGTGCTCTTAAGAAAATATCCAGACTTGAGCACAGCGATGTGTGAGAAGTCGATACATAGACCCAAAAGTTATATTTTGCTAAATCTGTAATGCTGAAAAATAAGGAATCCAGCTTACCGAGATGGGAAGAGATCAGCACGGAAAAATCAATTTGCTACCGCTTTGGCTCCGCGTGTGTCTCTCGTCCTTTTCCCAGAAGACTTTATCTAGAGCGTCCCAGCGGTGAAATTCTTTCTTCCCGGTCCTCTGAGTTTCTTTGTAAAAGAATCCTCAGCGTTGCAGTGCTGTGGCACCCGGAGCCCTTCTCTGCGTCGCTCAATCAAGCACCTCGGAGTGAATGGAAAGTGGCCGGGCGTGGGGGGCGAGCGCTCGGGTGTCCGGTTACAGCGACGCGGCGCGCGGCTCTGGCTGCCCCGGCGCGCCGCCCAGCCGGCTGGCTTCAGCCGCCCAGCACACTCGGCCGCATCTCCGCAGGCCCGAGGCCCCACCCCGAGCGCGCCCGCAGGAGGGTGGCAGGGAGCCGCGAGGGCGGGCGCGCGGGCGGGGCCGTCCCCGGGACGCGCTGCCGGGAGATGAAGGAATGCGCTGCAGCCGGCTAGGGGACCAGCTGAACCGCTCCGCGCTTCCCAGTCAGCGATGGAATGAGCAACTTACAGGGTGCACTCCAAGGTTTCTGTCTGTTACCGGCAACTCTTGGAAAGCGTACAGGCTTTGCTTGGCCGTGAACATCAAAGTGCAAAGCAGTGGATTTTTTATTTTTTATTTTTAAGAAATTTCACTGCATCCTTTTAAGGCAAAGAGATGGGTTTTCAAAAGAGCCTGAGTTCTTGTCCTATTCCTGCAGCAGTTTTTCTAAAACCGGTAATCAGAAACAATCTCGTCGCAGAAGTTTATATTTTTAATGGCTATTGTTTGTTATTGCCTTTCCTTAATGTCCCGAAGACCGTAATTCTGTTGACTTCTTCACGCTGGCTCATTTCCGGTACCTTTCCCTCCAAGATACTCCCAAAACATAATCACAAGAAATCATTTCACAATTTTGTGGAGGAAGGCTGTTCTGAATTATGACAACAGACAGAGGTTTACAAATCTAGAATCAGGGGTGTATTTTTAGCATTATTTTCGGGTAAACTTGTTAAACTCTAGAAATGACTTTGATGTTTAAGTGACAATTATTTCTCTGGAACTCAATGAACTAGATACTGGAACAACAGGAGAAATAAGCTTCCACCGCCATAAAATGAGCAGGTACTTGCTTAAAAGTCATTATGGGCCGCAGCCCAGCAGATGTCACTATACGGAGCGCCTATGGAGTGCAATTTTTTCACCTTGTTTTCTTTAATTTCCTTTATGAAGAAAAGCAGATCACTAAATTCTTATAAACTGTGACATAGAAAATACTCCTGAGAATGCAAAATCATTGCCGGAGTGGGACAGTTGAATTAAATCTCAGGTAGGAGTGCGTGAAGAGGTGATTAAGACACATTTCATATGCCTAAGCACACCTGTTATGTCCACTCTACATAAAAATGTCTCTAACGCTTTCTGTATCACTGAGATATGAAGGGATCAGGTCAAATAAGAATACAAATTTAAGAGTTCAAAAATTATATTCCAGGGCCAATATTATCTTCAAACGCCTAAGTTTATGAAATAAATTTATAATTCAATCGATTAAATAAAATAGCTTAACTTGAAAATATGAATACAGTTAAACTATATTTGTGATTAGTGCAATAAAAATGTCAGCAATTCCTTGATAGACGTCTGTAATAATGAATTTAATCCACCAAACATCTGACAGTGTTCAAAACCAGATGTAAACACATAAGCACTATGCACATTTCTCTGAAATACTCCTGAAACTGATTAAGACCCAAGTTATGCACTGATCACTGTCATCTTCCTCCTGATGTCTGAGTCAGCATTAAATGAAGGAAGGAGAAGCATACAAAGAAGATTGCTGTGAGCATTAACAAATTTTATAATTATTATTATAAAATTAGACATTTGGAGCCATTAGACACCAAATAATCTGTAAACCCATGTAAGTAGGATATATGATATGTTTTATTTTTAAATGTCAGGGAACCATGATAAAGAAATGTAAGGTGACATACATGTGAAATTGTGTATTTACAAGGAAATTTACTGACTTTACAAATGCCCAAAGAATTAGCTCAATCTGTCACGCATCCTCACAAGGCTTTTGAGACTATGACAAATAGCTTACATTTCATCAGTCTATGAAACGTGGGCTGCAGTTCCCTCTCTCTTCTTGCCTGAATAAACTTCTTTTCACTGTATTTAATTGAATGGTATTTGCTTAGTACTGAGACATTCAGTTGTATTTACTTGGTACTGAGACATTTACTTATAGGCCATGCCTCAAAATGAGTCATGGAAATATTGACAGGCATTAGCTCAGGCAGAATAAAGCACAAGGACACAATTAGTGCTCAAGGTTGCCTGAAACCTGGGCCATATAGTGAAATTTTAAGGCTGGCAGTAGGTGCCCCTGATAAGATTTATCTCTGCCCCCATTTCTCCAAATTGCTTAGGAGCCTACAACACCAGGACTTATGTAAGAAACACTGGTGGCCAGTGCCACTTTTCTAGGATGCAGTCTTTGATTCTGTCCTTACAGGTGGGACACAATATTAGGTAATATAAGCTAGTTCAGGAAAGGGGGACACTAAATGAATCTAGAGGTCTAAGGACAATTAAAATTTAGAGATCACTAATTATGAAGTTTGCCCTCAAAATGTCTCGGGGAAAACATCCAAATTAAAAATACTTAGACTCACTCTTACTAAGATGCTAAAGAAATGGTATGACATTTCTCTGCTGTAGTGCCCTTATTTTTAATATTTGATATTTTTGGTGATCCTGAAAAAAGCCGTTTAACTTCAACTCAGACTGATTTTGAGTGATGTTCCCATCTTTTCTTTATGAGTTGTGCAGTTAAGAATGCTCTTATTTCAAACTTAAAGAATATAGATTGTTTTGAGATTTTTCACCATCATACAGATGAGCGGTATGAATAAACTTTAGAGAATCTCAATCCTACAGAGATTGAAAATTGTCTTCTTATTAGTCATAACTAATATTTATCATAGGAGAACATAGACCATATATATTCCAGGCACTTTGTATGATAAATGAATAGCATTTTTAATGAAGTTACCATTTGACAAATGAGAATATAGAAGGTTTTCCCAAAGTCACATGGGTAGTAAATATTGAAGTACAAAGAGAAACTCAGGCATGACTGACGCACTGCCTTATATTTTTCAACATGAACCAGAGCAATTGTTACACTTGTTTCCTCTCCTCTCTCCTGTCTTCCTCCCTTTCTCAACTTCCATATGCCAGCCCTTTAAATTTCTTGAGCTGTATGTATCTTTAGAAATTCTGTACTGCAAATGGATATTTATTTTGTTTACATGAGCCTTACTTCCCTTAGGTTGCCCTAACTGCTCTGAGACCAAGCCGGTCAAACAGGTCTGGTCTGAAAATCTGTGTGTGGAAATGCTTTCTGCACAGTTGATAAGCTTTACTATTTCCTCCATTAAAATCACTATTTTTCAATAAGGTAAAAAATATTTCATCTCTATTTTCTATTTTCATTCTTAATCCATTGCTAATCTATAACCCTGAATCTCTGTCTCTTTCTCTGTTGATAGGTACTAAACTCTCGGATTCTCAAATTGTAGGGTCCCTGGCATTAAACAAAATAAACTGATGACATTGATTTGCTTTGGAGAAGGAAACTGGCCAGAAAGAGAATATTCATTGTTTGTTTCTTTTTCCTTTAATAATTTTAAACCAAGTGAATGTATAAGCTTTTACAATAGTCAAAGTTTAATTCTACAACATTTATTTAAATACCTTTAAACATCTCATACACAATACCACATTTCCCAACTCAACCAAAGTAAGAGTATGACGCCTCTAATATTTATACATTACAGTATTTCCAATGTAAAAGTAGAATAGTAAGGAATTTCAGTAGTCAGAGTCTGTTAGTAATTTTACTCCTCTAATAGGTATGTGTGACAAAGTTGGAAAAGAGTGTTGTGATCACTCACACTTTCATCACAGGTAAAATGTAAACTCTGTATTTGTTTTGTCCTTATTAGCATATTTCATGTGAAACCTCAATGAGGGAAGTATATGCCTTTGAGAGGATATATTTCCGCAGTTATAAATTAATCCATAGTTATTTAATAAACAATGTTTGTTAATTGAATATATACATACACACCCACAGTAACACTTCTAAGAAAGGCTAGCTGCTTTTCTGCATCTATTGTATCGATAGGTCTCTTTTTCTTCACCTGGGAGCACAAAACCATTTCCACTATCTATTCTCCTAGGAGAGCCACGAGAGGCCCATGTAAGTGTCTCTGATTGTCAGAGGTGTGTAATGAAGCTCAAAAATAATAACCACCTGGAGCAATGAATTCAGGACTGTTAGTTATGGCTAATTAACACCCCTCTAAGCCCTTTGACATGGCCAAAGGCTTTTTCCAAGTAATCTTCAGATTTTACTATTTTTCTACTCTTCGTGGAATTTAAACGACTGACTAGAAAGTAGAGTATGTACTATTGAAATGCATAAGCAACTTTCACATCATAGCAGAAGCATTCTCATCATAAAAATCATATGACAATCTCAGTCCTCTTCTATACCAATGATTCTCGGGAGAGCGCTGCATAGTAAATTTGAAAAGCATCAACAACTTCTTATCTATTTTTATAGCACTTATTTCATGATACTTAATGCTTTGAAATTTCAAGTGATATTTGATAATTTTAAAGAAGGATAAACAATTTTCAATTTTTTAACGAATGTGACATAAGTGAAAATATGCAACTCTCAGGGTACATTTCAATGAAATATTTTTCCTTGATGGATTGTGTCCATTGCAATGGACTCATTGAACTTTAGACCAGAAGTATACAGAAAGGGAGTCTGATTTAAAGAGCATGTGTCATTTAATAGATATTTTACAAAGTGTATTTCTTTTGTTCCTCATAACAGCTCTAAAAAGAATCTGAGTATCTTCACTATGCAAACAAGAAAGCCAGTTGAGAAATCTGAGGCACCTCCCCATACCTGGGTCCTGCCCCTGGGCAATGAATTCAGATCTTCCCCTTCCAGAGTCAACACACTTCCTGCTTCCCACTACCCTTGGTGCGTTAATCTAATAGTCCAGTAAATAGGAAAGGGGAGTGGAGAACTTTACTTTTCCTCCTAGGCTATTTAAGTCCTGAAGGTTTTCTGTTATTGTTGGATACTTAGCACTTCATTTCACAGATGTGAATTACAAATGCAGGCATCTTATCTTTATCATGAAATTACAGACAACTTGAGAGCAGTATCAGTGTACTCTCCTTTGTATCTTTTAGAATAGCTAGAACTAAGATGATTAATGAATAGCCTGGACCTATAGATGCAGAAGGATTTCAGGGAATGTGGGTGGAACAGAAGAGGGAATCAATAATAAACTAGCCAGGTAAAAGACCACACAGTTATAAAACAAAAATTAATGCAAATATTTTGATCATCCATTCATGTACATTTTTAATTTTATAAATTGGTTCTATTCCTCTCAAATGTCTAATATGTTACTTATGTAAATACAGTAAATTAATTCGATAAATAAATGTGCACAGTAGATTTGCGCCTAGTAACGTGAAATTCACCAATATCAGGAAAGGTCAAGTCTTATTTTAAAATTATAAGTCCCAGGTTACCTGTTATGCCAATTGTAACCAAATTACTGAAAAACCTTTTGTTCATTCACTGAAGGATAAAGTTCCAGCTTATTTTCACAGCCCTTATTCCCTTTCACTGACTGATTGGGTTAATCCTTCATCTCCTCTCACCCATTCCTTCCTCTGGTACCTTAAACTTTATATGAATCAAAAGCTTTATCTTACAATTCTTTGATCACACAATGCCTCTCACATTTCTGAGGTTTTGCACATGCTATTTCTTCTGTTTTTCCCCATCTCACCCAACTGGCAAAGTCTTTCTCATTCACTGAGACTCACCTCAAATAAATACTCTCTGTAGAACATTCCCTCTTCTATAATCCTAGGCAAAAATCAGTCAAGTCCTGTATGTTATATAAAGGGTAGTAAGTCAATTTTGATGTCAAATATATTTTGAGTTAAATCTCTGATACCTAACTTAATAACTATATCATTTTTAGTATTGCTTGATTTCCAGTTTTACTTTTATTTATAAAATCAGAATTATAGCAACTATCATTACATTGACTGGTTAATTAGATACTATAGTATGTGTTTATACCTTCTTTCTCACATGCGTATTCCCATGAATTTATCTCTTTGCTGTATCACTTAACATTACAATTGTGTGAAACTTTTCGCCATTGAAAATCCTAACTGCTACAGAGCAGAACAAATAAATGTTAGATGTTTTGTAGCCAGCAGCAAAGCCAAGTCTTGGCACAGTGACTGCCGGATAAATAGTTGCTCAATTAATTAAACTAAACTTTTGTTCAGTGATGTTTTGTAGACGTTAAAAGCCTAAATAAAATATTTTATTGTCACTAATAGTGTTACATTCAAACATGTGGAATTTCTTAGAGGTTTCTTAAGTAACCACTTTCCAAGGTTCATAACTTTACTCCCAAAGGTATTTATGTTTGTATTTTCCCCTTCAGGCCATATTTGAATTTTAATTTGAGTCTATAAATATTGTGGGAACATTTGAACTTGCTTAATTCTTAATAATAAACTACTATAGAAACAGGCGCTATGAATTAATATTAAATTCTTTTTTTATTTTAGTTTTTTAATTTAAATTCAGAAAATATGTTTTGAGTTCTCTGTTTAAAATGTAAAACAAAAATTCTCTGAAAATCTCATCACATTAAAGCATGATAAAAAGAAACTAGTAGCAGCGATTCTTGGCATAGAAAGGAAAAAATGATCTATTTCCAGAAATTGAATGTAATTTTGTTTCTTCTCATATTTCACTATAGAACTGTTTCATTCTAGTTTTCTTCTGCCAAGGCCTTAATTTGCAGCAACAAAAACAATCTTTTAAGAACTAAATTTTCTACTAATTGTATTTTCATGTTTTAATCTATCCATTGTGTAGATTTCCATCATAATTTTTTCTTTATTTTTAATGTACATATCATTTAAAATAATCTCATATATTAAAACTCTGGAGTTATTAATAACAGCATGGTTTTTAAAAACTTGCTTTACTAAAGGATTTTTCCATTTATCTGAAAGATTCCTTTAATTAGCAAGTTCCCCTAATGCAGTCAAGTTAAAAAATATACTTTTATTTTTCAGAAAGTATCTATGGTTTCACATTTTTTGCGGGAAACGAGTAAACTTGTCATATCGCCTCTAGTTGGAACCGGCAAAAATTTTGCAAAGTAAATAAATAGAGACCTCTTTTTAAACTAAAACACTGAAAGTTTCATAGAAAAATATCAAATAGATCGAAAGATATGAATCTTTTACGGAAAGTCTAATTTTGGCGAGAAAATGTCAAAAAAGCCCCGGGTTACGACGCGATTTGGCGGGAAAATGCCCGCTTACAAAGTGGTTTAAACGAAGAAAGAGTTATAAAAATATCATAAATCATACCAGTTATTCAGCTTTCTAGTATAGGCTATGATGGACAGACTAATGCAAAACTTTTATAATAATAAGCATGTTACTTAAGGAATATATCATGTATATACTTAAGGAATAGATTATGGATTCTACAGAAAATCCAAATTAATGAGGAAAAACAGCATTTTTACTTCATGATTATACATAGAACACATGAAAAATTTACAAAAGTAAACCTTGTTGAGAGGCATTGAGCATTGACCATAGAGTGAAGTGCTACTGTCAAGTATTTTTCTCTCCGCTCCCTTAGAAAGCATTTATACGTGGTGTGATCAAACAATACAGTGAATGTTTAAATAAAATATATATATATAACATATATACATATATATATTACATATATATATATTTAAATAATGTTTAAATAAAATATATATATTACATATATACATATATATTACATATATATATTACATATATATATTACATATATATATATTACAGTAAAAATTATATTGCCATTAATCCCCCATAAAATACTCCCCCTCACTTTGAACACATTTATCACATCATTCTTGCCACTTTCTGAAGCAGTTGTGGAAGTCCTCTTTTGTGAGTGTCTTTAGTTGCACTGTTTGGCTGCTTCGATGTCCTGAATCATTTTTACTTTGGGGAAGAGCCAGAAAGAGCATGGTGCTAGATCCAGTGAATAAGGTGGATTACTACACGCGTAATGTTTTTATTTAACAGAAATTGCCACATACCAGAAGAGATATGTGACACAGAGTATTGTCATGATGGAGGATAATTTATGGCACACTTTAAAACACACATTCCTCTGTCAACCAGCTCACACTCAACTGACTGCACTGAACAAGTTGAAACTTGTCAAACAGTGTTACTAAGGTTCGATGCTCTACTTTCCGTATTGAAGATCCCTGCTTTTCCATTGGATGGCACTCGGCAGCAGCATTCACCATACGTTTTCATCACACCTAGTATGTACCTATAACTCCAGAAAATCCACTACATGGGTAATATTTTTTTGGAGAACTTCTGTTTTCAAAATTCACTGTTTCTTTTCCTGGCTTTAAATAACCCACCCTTCCCACCTCCATACACATGCATATATTTTGAAGAAGTGTCCTGGTAATAGTTTTTAGGTATCTTCTGATCCTGGCTGTTCAAAGTTTAAGAACAGACATTAAAATATACCATAATTCTGTTAAAACATAGGCATACTGAAGGCATGACTCAATTTTCACAGTGAAAATTAGACTTGTGCATCCAATTACTGATGTTGTTATTTGTCTATATGTGTGTATGTATTGACAACATTCTAAAAGTTGATGAAGGGCTGCAGCCTTCAATATTAGGAAATATTTCATTATTTGACTTCCGTTTAGGTCCCATGAGTGCACATAAGCTCTTTGGTCACAATATATTGTTTCTCCATGGGATTTATGTTCCTTATATACTTTGCCATTGTATGTATGTGGCGTATGATTTGGTGATATGACATATTTATACAAAATATGCTTAGTTGATTCTTTCAGTCTTTCATTTTCATTTAAGGCTCTCTAATCCCATAATCATCTGTTGTTGTTACTCTTTTTTGCACTTCCACCCTTATTAGCCTTTAAAAAAATTAGGATAATGATTTGAATGAAATCAAAATATGGTCAGAGTATGTGCAAATGAAAACACAAGAAATTGCTTTTAATGGAAAAGTAACTTTTGGCAATGTTTTGAACAATGAGTGGTTAAAACAACGGACTAGCTAATACTCAGTGAAGCTTTGCATTGCCTTGTTTTAATCTTTTCAGATTTTGAAGGGCAAACAAATATCATTTGCTTTTAAAGTTTACCACTTTCTGCATATTTACACTTGGAAAAAAGTAATCTCTTCACTGCTCAATTTCATCATTTTTAAGTGAAGATCCAAAATCACAGATTGACATAAGCTTAAGTGTAAATACATTTTCCTCAGATGTGACAACCTGATAACTAATCATATCTTACTGAACTTGCCAATTTATACAATAGTTTAACCTAAACAAGACTCTCCCCTTGTATAATAGCATTTCTCAAAATGTTTCTTACATGTTCTTCCAAATAAATAGTCAGCTACCCTGGCACCTACCATCTATTTCCTCTTCTATTGTCTTCCCCTCACCCTCACCTCTGAGTCAAATTCCTCAAGCCCACTGTTAAAATATGGATGTCTTTAAGAAATTAAAGTTTTGCTCTGTACAATGCCAAAGAGGGTTGGAGGTGCAGGGAAATATTTTATTCTCCATTTCTGATACTTCTTAACAGGGAGCTATATTAGTTCAGTTTGCATCCTATTTTCCTAAGGAATTTTGCAAGGAATAGCTCTCCTAGCATTTAGTGCTTGTATTTTCAGCATATTCTACCTCCCATCCCTCAAACAAGATTTGGCAGCAAGGAAAGCTAGGTAAGAAAATAAACCCGAGTGGAACATAGGAAAGATGGAATGCTGTACCTACAACCTCCATCCCTCCCCACCTGTCAAGTCAACACCATCTAGCACTACTGCTACACCCTCTGGGATACTCTCTCTCCATGCAGTCATGGCCGTATTGTCTTGACTAGAGTTTTATTGGCTTTCTGAGTATGTCAGCACCACTCAGGAGGAATAGTGGGTTGATTTGTGTCCTTCAAAAAGATACATTGAAGTCCTAACCCCAACCTCCACACGTGTGATTATGACGTTTTTGGAAATAGAGTCCTTACACATATAGTTAAGAAAGGGGATCATTAGAGTGGTCTTTTAATCCAATATGACTGGTATCTCTAAGAGCAGAATGACATGTGGATACAGTGGCGGAGACTAGAATTATGCTCCCACAAGCCAAGGACTACCTCGGGCTATCAGAAGCTGGAAGAGACACAAAAGGATTCTCCCACAGAGGGTTCAAAACTGCATACCTTGATTTTAGACTGCAGAACTCTCAGAGAAAAAACTTGTTGTAAGCCACCCATTTTGTGGTACTTTCTTATAGCACCCCTAGAAACTTCACTAATGTTAGTTAATTTTCTTCTGCTCCTTGCACTGTACTATCTTCTTTCCCCTGGATCATACTACTTGTTATAAATTACATTCTGTGAGAACTCAGACAAGTTCTCTAGTCTCTCGAAGCTTCAGATTTCTGACTCATCCAATGTTATGGATGATGTTTCCCTCCCACAATTATGTACCTTAGTCAAATAAACATATGAAATATGTGACATGTATGTGGAGTTATTGATTATATCCCTACTTCACTAATTTCAACCATTTTCTGATTACAGATAGTTTAAAATTCTCAATTTTATTTTTATTAATGGAAGTCAGTTTCGTATCTTAAAATATTTAAGAAATGAAGACAATTATATACAAAAAATAGTATTGAAACTGGATTAGAGTCAGAGACATTTAGTGTGAACTCATGTTTAGCTTACTATAAAAATATCTATGGAAACAGAAACAGTTATAGATTTGTATGTATGATGGTTCATTTTATGTGTCAACTTGGCTGGGCCACAGTCAGATATTTGTTCAGACATAATCCTGGATGTTTCTGTGAGAATGCTTTCAGATGGCATTGACAAAATCAGTGGACTTTGAGTAAAGTGGATTGCCCTCCATAATGTGGGTGGGCCTCACCCCATCAGTTGAAAGCTTGACTAGAACAGAAAGATGGCCTTTGGACTTGAACTGCAACATTATCTCTTTTCTGGGTGTCCTACCTGCCGGCCCATCCTGCAGATCTTAAGCATGCCAGCCTACATAACTGCATGAGACAATTCCTTAAATGAAATCTCTTTCTATGCACACACCCTATTGATCCTATTTTTCTGGAGAATCCTAATATAGTATGAACACATGGGGTAGTATACATACACGTATTACTTAACCATATAAGAGAAGTCCTAGAAGCAATGACACCACAGTAACGAGAAGCATATCTAATACCTAGACCTTGGTTTCTAAATATTTTTCTCTAATAAAAAGGAACGAGGGCTCTTTGGAAAAACAGCTGATTCTAAGACCAGGGAAGAAGAAGTAAAAGAGGAGCATGGATCATCTTGTAGTTCCAGAAAGTAAGGAAATGCTCAAAAATAAAAGGATGGAGACACTTCCGAGAAACACAAGTAACTTAAAAGAGTTCCTAATGGCCAAAGTTGAAACAACTTGAGCAACCAAGTAAATAACATAGCACTGGGTTATAACCCAAAGTTTAAAATAAGGCTACGTGAGTTCATAGTGATATAAATAAATGGCTGACTGAATAAATAATTGGGAGAGAAAAGACAAATGTTTCTTCCCAGAAGAATTCTGAACAAGATGCTCTTCCTAGAAGAGGTGGAGATTACCCTGTCCCATCCCAGTTTGAGGGTGGCCGAGACTTAATGACTCACTTCCAAAGGACAGAGCAACAAAAGGGGAAATAATAACTATACAGTGGAGAAACCTGGAAAATACTGCCTTAACCAAATAATGAAGATTATTATCATGAGTGATGTAATCTAGATAGCATGACCTTTTGTTATGACATGAAGAGAAGGGCACTTCAACGCTGTTGTATTCTTTCCGAAATTCATACCGCAGTCTAATCATGAGAAAACCATAGACAAACCAAGTTTAGAAGACATTACGCAGAATACCTGCCCAGTACTCTTCAAGATTGTCAAAATCATGAAAAACAAGGAAATACAGAGAAACTGACAGAGACCAAAGAAGAACGTGGAGGCCTGACAACTAAATTGCAGCATGCTACTATGGTTTAGATCTGGAACATAAACAGGATATTAATGAAAAATTTGGTGAAATCCAAATAAAGTCCAGAGTTCAGTTAATAGTAATATACTAATGTCAGTTTCTTAGTTCTGATAAATGTACCATGCTACTATAAAATGTCAACAATGGAAGAAACTGAGTGAGGGTATGTGAGAATTCTGTACTAAATTTGACACTTTTCTGTAAATCTAAAATTATTACAAAATAGAAAGTTTGTTTTAAAAAAGTAGCACCAATTTTAAAAAGTAAATAGTACAGGTGGACTTCCAATGAAAAATAGCAGTCTCTGGCCAATTCCTCTCTTCCTCTAGTCCCACTCTTCACTTTTAAATGTATATATAGTTCTATGTTAATATTTCTTACTTAACTTTTGAGATGATCTGTGTTTATGTGATGATAGGTGGAAGCAGGGAACTCACACAATACCTAATTTCCTCTCAATTTTCTCTCCCTGTGAAAGTGAGATTGCTATTATTTTTGGTTACTCTTTTAGTTTTGTTTCAGTTACATATATTTTACACTTTTATTCCTTATTCTATCAACAACAGCCAATAACTCTTGAATCTTCATTTTGTAGGCTATGTATTTTATTACCACCCATAGCCTTTCCTCCAGATATTCTCCTACGTTTTCTCTTTAGTCACTTGAGAATTTTCTTACATATTGTAAGGTTTGTTACATTTTATTCTGTTCTGTTAACAATAGTTAACTCTTCTGGTCTTTATCTACAGCTTAGTTTTTAAAATTGAAAGGCAATATGAGGTGACTTTTATTCATGTCAATCAAAACAGTGCTCATCATGGAACACTGTTATGCTCTAATAACATTTTTTCTATCTAGTTTTATTCATTCATTCTATCATTTCTATCTTTTCTGGAGTTTAAAGTGAGTTTTTTTCCGTAGGGGTTACCCTTTATCATGGTTTATGCTCTTCAAAATTCTCAAATAACAAATCTATGATATCTTTTTCTTTTTCTTTCATGAAATAATTCCCTTCTCTAATCTAGTCTCCTTCTCCAGTCTGGACTGACTAATCTATAAAACATCTGGTTCATTATCTCTATGACTTTCAAGGGTTGAATTCTCTATTTTCTATATTCCATATGTCCATCTTTCTCTTTTGGTGTTAGTTTGTTCATTTATTCCTTCTTTTTTCTGAAACTGATACTTAAAGAACTTCCTTAAAAAGGCTATGTGGAAATTAATATTTTTACACTTTAATTGTGTGGCGATGACTTTTTTCTGTCCACCATTCTGTCCATAAGGTCCAGGATGAAGATTAGTCATCTGTGAAGACATTGTAACACTTTCTTCCAGGATCCAATTTTGTTAAGAAGTCTGATGCCAATTTGACTATTACTTCTTTGTGGTTAATCGGCTTGGCCTTAAAGAACTCCTCTTAGTCCTTGCCATAGAGAAATTTTACAATACTTTTCTAAATGTCTATCCTTTTCACATACTCTGCTAAGCAGTCAATTAGCCCTTTCAATCTGTAGACTTAGGCTTACATCTCTCAGAAGTGGTTGCTTATTACTTTCCTTTTAATTATCTTTCTTGTATTTTCCTCTCTTCATGCTTTCTAGAAATTTTTATTAGTTTGATGTTCAGTCTTCAGGATTTTCTATTTCTTTTATATTTTTCAATCTTCTTGAGAAATTTCTTTGACTTTATTTTCTAAATTTAATGAATTCTTTTGTAGTCAATAAATTATTAATTGCCAAGAGATTTTTTTTTTGTTCTCTAATTATTCCTTTGTCATAGAATCCTATTATTATATTATGGATACAGTATATTCTTTACAAAAGTCTAATTACTCTCTTATATTTTTGGATGCCTTATTCTCTTTGGTGAATTGTCTGTGTCCTTAGGGTCATTTATTTGTTTATTCACTTTGCCTTTTTTTGTATTTCATATTTTTCTAAACTTGCCTGTGAACTTTGGTTATCTATTTATGTGGACTCATGATTATGAGTTTTTCTGATATGTGAAGTATCTGCTGATTGCCAGACTGCTTTGGATAAGGCCATAGAGTTGGATTGCTACACATTTGGATCTCTAAATATCAGACTATGGATGGTCTTATTGTTTTCACACATGCAATAACCCCTGAAAAGTTAATTTTGGATTTTAAGATTAAAAGGCTGGCTGCTAAATGTTCTATATTCAATTGTGAGAAATAAAGTAGCTCAACTATTTCATCTACCTACTTTAAATTAATCTACTTTTCATGGTAACTGGTATTTCCAGTTCTGAACCTTCCTGTAGGTTTGCAGCTTATATTGACTCTCTCCTCACCAACTGCTGCCTTCTCGTATTTTCAAGGTGACAGATTTTTCTACTCTTTCGCAATATTACCATTTTACTCTTTGCTTTCTGTCTTCTAGAAATGTGTTAAAAGATCATGAATAGCCCCATTCTTCTCACCTCCTTGCATATCCCTTTAATATCACTTTAACGCAAAGTTGGAAAGGATATAAATACAAATGTTCCCTCTACCATTTTGAACAAAGATTCCCCTCACCCACCCTGTGTTTTTTGTGTTTTTTTTTAATTACTGTTTCTCTATCTCACCTCCACATTGCTAAAAATTTTGTTTTGCACTGGGAAGATTCACTCACTAAGGAAAACAGAAGACCCATACAATTGCTTTCAATATGCCTTGCTGATTAGACTCTGGCTGTTCAAAGAATTACAGCATACTAGAAACTAGACAATTCTAAAATTGAAATACATTATGTGTGGTATAGAGGAGACTGACTATCTTCTCTCATTTAACTCCTGAGCCCAGTTCCTCATCTACTGAATTAAAAAAATATGTCTGAGCTCCCTTCTGAGTTGAATATTTTTCAATTTTCTATATAAATCCTCTGTTAGAGATTTTTTCAAAATTTTAGATCACATCTCAATAATATAACCAAGCAATAATGTTTTTAGCACTTTCAAGCCATTCTATAAAATATTCACAGAAAAGGTTTTTGTCTATGAAAGGAAAGAATATCTTAGGATTTGCCCATGTAAATCTTCCTATTTAAGTTCATGAACTTAAACAGGTCTTCATTATATACTGTGCCTTCTAATATAATAAATTAATATATAATTAATAAATATGTAAGAATACATGTACTAAACATATTCAAGTATAATTTTTCATACAATCTCTAGTCTTGAAGACTAGAAGTCTCTACACCTCCTTGTAAGGATATTTTTCTTTATCACCAGACAGTACAATTACCTTCTCATGTGGAGTGGAGTGGTGACTTCAATGACATTTTAATGGATTTGAAGTGGATCCTGACCATGACCTTATCTTATTTGTATGTAACTTTCTGTAAACCATTAGGCCTCTGTCTTTTATTCAGTTAAATCATGTGAAACAAAGCTGGTGCATTCCTCACTTGCCATTCTTTTATTTTGTTATGTGATGAAACAATATTTGTAAACCACTTTTACCCATATGATGATTTAGTGATAAGATTATATAGTTATTTTTAATTATGGCATGAAAAGAATAATGGTGAACTGATTTTGGATCGGTGCATTTGAGCTAAACATTCCATATAATGCCATTTCTAATTTCAGCAACGGTCTCTGTCTAATGTATGGCCCTGTTAAGGAGGTCTAGGCTACCTTGTCTTTTTCCACTGGAGGTATGTATTTATAGAATTTCTTTATGCGGCTGCCTGATCTCTTTGACCTATTTATTGTAAAAACCTGGTCATCTTCATTTCTGTATGCAAGTTTAAATTTAAAAGCAAACACATTAAAACAGAGAGTTTATAATCATTGTATTTTGATGATGCTAATTAATGTACTTTTATAAAAATTATCAATAGACACTTTCCTTAATCCAGAAGATTTCTTTAGTTTTTCTTCTGGGAAGTAACTGTAGAGGTGAGATGGAGAAACAGTAATTTATTATCTTCTAAATACTAGTTTTATACTTGATTAAACAAATCTGGTAAAACTGCCTTTTATTTCTAAACTCTCTGGAATATTTAGAATCCTAGAGTTACAAGGAATTTTCAGATTATGGCGTCTAAACCATTCTTTATAGCTAGTGGAAACTAAAGCCTGGGGTCAGTGCTGAATTATTAGAATAACAAAAGTAATACGCAGCAGGGCCTCAGTAGAACCAATATCTGTTGGTCACCAGTGTAGAGCTCTTTCCATTGCCATACTTTGTGTCCACACACTCCCATACCTCAGTAAATCAGAGGTCCATTCTTCATTGGTTAGTATAACTGACAAGGAAGGTGAATATGTCAAAAGCTATTTACCTTTGTACAGGAATTCATAGAGTCCAGTTAACATAGGATACGAAAGATCTTAGAGTTTATCCAATCAATTATACTTACACCTCCATATCCTGATAGTGTGTGTGTGTGTGTGTGTGTAATGTGTAATATTGCATAGGATTAATATATGTATATTTTGTATTCATTTTATACCCTATGTATACATTTAAATCTTGAGTTTTTATTCAATTAAAACTATTTATTGAGTACTTACCATGTAAAAGACCTAATGCTTAGCATTTTACATGTGTTTTACAAAGCAAAACTGTGAAGGTTTCTTACTCCCACTTATAGACGAGGAAGCAATGATGAAGAAACAATCTTTGAGAGAGTGAACACCTCACTTCATATCTCAAAGGTCAGGAATTAAATTTGAATCAATCTCACTGCCTAATCTGTATTGTTAACCATACTTTTCTTTGACTCTTCACACTCATGTTCTGCAAAACTGCCAACCTTGATCTCCCTTTAGGGTCTTCAATTTAAAGCGTATCTCTTCTTGGGAATGCTTTCTCCTCCATCCTTGCTTGGTTCCAAACTTCCGGTCATTGAGATCTCAGTTGAAATATCAGCTCTTCGGAGAATCGTTTCTTGTTTGATTATTGATGCTTATTTATTTTAGTTTAGTTATTTTTTTACTTATTTGGACATTTATTTATATTCTTATTTTTATGATTACATTTCCATAACGTTTTTACCTATCTATCTATCTATATCTACCTATATATTTCTATCTATCTGTCTCTTATATTGTTCTTTCTCCCTACTAGAATGTAAATTCATAAGAACAATAAATTTGCCTTCTTCCCCACTGTAATCTCCCTAATCTAATACCTGGCATGGAGTCGTTTTCAAACATTATTACTTGAATGGATAAATTAACTTACATGACTTAGACTCTCAGAATTTTTATGTTATTATGTCATCACAGGAGTCAGTGAATATTTTTAACAAAATGATTTATTTTTAGTTATAACATATGATCTAGGAAATGCATTATAATTTACCTAATCAATTCTTGGCTTTTTAAAAATATTTATTTTGCTTTCAACTTTTTGTTGCTCCAATTTGAAGTTTCTCAACCTTAGTGCTATTGACATTTTGGTCCAAATATTTCTTTGTTGGGGTTGGAGGAGGGATGATGTCTCTTGGATGTAAAGCAGCATCTTTGGCCTTTACTTACTAGCAACTAACTAGTAGCTTCCCCATCTTCAACTTGTCAAAACAAAATATCTCCAGATATGGCCAAATGTGCTGTGGGGAACAAAATCACCCCCCATTGGGAACCACATCTCTAAATGACGCTGCAATAAATATCTTTAGGTATAAAGCTACTTTTCATTGATAGAAACGTTTCTAAGGGTTACCATCTCCAATTTGTTGTATACCAGTAGATGGAAAAGTAGAGGTCTAGAGAGTAAACTACCTTGCTCAAGTTTACAGTTATCAAGTGGCAAAGGTGGAATTTCTCCTCTCAGGGCTTTATGTTTAACCACTGTGTTTCAGGACCCCTAAATGAGGGACCCATTTATTGTCATTACTGACTACAGTATCTTGCTTTTTGATCCCGTCCTGCACCCTATTTCTATCCTTTTTTTACTCCAGACTATCTTGCTCTCTCCCATTCTGGCTTCTGCTAATCTATTTTCCTGACTCACACATGGATATTCCTATCCTCCTTGTTTCTCCCCTTTCACTCACCTCTCCCTTTGTCTTGGTCAGGTTCCAAAGAAGCAGGCTGTGAGCCAAAGACATATGTGTAAGTGATTTATTAAAGAAATGCCCCTGGGGGATACTGGTTAGGATGTCGAAGGAAGTGGGAGAGAGAAGGGAAGGACGCCAAGCAACAGTGCAGATTCTCTCTCAGGCAGTCCTGTAGAAGGTAACTTCAGCCTGATACTGCAGGGAGCTCAGGAGTATATGTTATACCTTTAGAGGTGCTCCATCTGGGAGCTGGTTTTCATAGTATCTGACAGTCTTATGTCATTTTTAAAGGGTAGTGGATAGGTTGTTAAATCAAACCATTAACACTCCACTACCCCCACATAGAAATGGTAAAAAGGATTCAAATAGATCTATGAAGACCCCTCACTCTGTCAACTACATACTGCTTGGGTATTGAGTCAACTCTACCACGAAATTTACCATCTGCTCACAGTTTTCTGTTGCTGTGACCACGCTATTAGTTCCTGGCTAATAAACCAGAAACACTTACGCTAACTGTGAGCAGTGATTCTGAGATTGAGAATTCTGGGGTAGTCTGCTCTGGAAAACTTTGGCTTCTAACACAAAAGGAAAAAAAAAATGAGTCTGCTCAGATGTGTAAAAATTCATTCAGACTTGGATAAGAGATCCCTGGATCAAAATGGCCCCTTGGGGGGACTCTCATTTCAAGGTTCTGTCTTAGGTAGAGGTGCAATTTTTGGCCCAAAGAAAATGGCAATTATTTCACTTAGGCATAGCTGGTATCTTAATGAGGGTTTACATTTAACTTTGCAGTTAACACTAATCATCTTTTCATTCATAAATATGAACTCACTGTTGTAAGGAGTACACTAAGGTCAAGAAGAAAGGACATAGCAGAGACAATTACAGTCTTAAATTGTCATATGAGCCTTGACACACAAATTTTTATACACTGAGGATCACACCACTATTGCCCAATAAAGTTAAACAGAACGATTGCACTTGGCCTTAACTGCCCAGTTTCTGTCATAAAAATAAGGCACTAAATAACATAATGATGCATAATGGAGAGAGTCATTTTAAATTTCTTCATATCAGAGACTGGGAATGCAATCTCAAAATAAATATCAAACTGTCAAAACTCCAATGCAAAATACATACATACATACATGCATGCATACATACATACATATCATATCACTTGCAAGGAAAATTGGTGCAATTGATATAATTCAAGTACCATTTATTAAGACACTCCTGTTCCATGGAATCTTTTGTCCTCTCTGCTCTGTTTGGTCACCTTCCTATTCTCTTTTCTCTTTCACCTTTCTTTAATCTTCAATTTAGTGTTTATTTCTTAAGATACATGTTGAGATATCCCTATTTATCTCTTGCCAACAGAGACTTTCTCACCTTTCAACTGCAAACTTCAAGATATTTTCTAATGAATCCATTCCAAAGTCCTAATGTCTACTGATTAAATAAAATTAGTTTCAATGTGCTTCAAATATATTGATAATATTTGCGAATGTTATTGTAAGCAGATAGAAGACTTCTCTTCTTCATATTGTAGTGCTGACAAAAAACTCAAGTAAGTATGAGATTGCTATTTAAAAGGCCTGATTAGGAGTAGAAGGCTCAATTTTCTCTTCTACCTCCAGGAAACACTGGCTGATGTATGGCTCTTGCCAGCACTCTCATAGCTGCCCAGACAACCAGTTGCAGAAACTCTGGCTGAGTCATGTCTCCACTCAGCTACTCAATAATGAGCCATCTCTAGGGACATTCCTGAGACGTACTGGAGATGTATTTCTGGTCTCCACCTATTTCTTTGTCATGCCCCAGGCCATGCCCACATTAATGGAATTTCCAGTGTATCGCCCACTTACTAGGATAAAGGGAAAGTCTGCAGAATTGCTGCTTAATATTACTCAATAAATCAGTAACAGAAGCAATGAATGGAATGGAATGCAAAATTCTTGGCTGCTAGCCCTAGATGGAACCACTTCCTTCCTATAAGCAAATAGTGGTTAATGGGTTGGCTTGGAGGGCTGTGGGAAAGGGATAGTGTTTAAGTAGTTAATTTTACTCTGAAAATAGGGAAAACACCCTTTTCACGGGAGGGACTTTACTACTCTTTACTTTGCTTTTTTTTCTGTTGGAGTAATGAGTATATAGCCAGGTAAACAATTGTTTGCTGACTTTCATAATGAAACAAAATGATTCAAAAGAGTTACTGATCAAACATTTGATGATTTAATAAATAACATTATGATTCATATATGGCATGTATTATTTAGGTTCTACAAATACTATATTCTTTGCTTTCAAACAACATTCTATTTTTGTTCCAGGAGTGTCTCCACAAGAAAATTGCTGCTGTCAATCTAGAAAGACAGCCATCTGAAAATAAAAGTCAATAAATATAATAAAAAGATGTTGGAGACAGTGAAATGTAGAGAGAATGCAGAAACAACTCTTTTTATCATCCCTATTTTATTCACAGTCCCATCTGTACTGAAATCAAAGTATAGGAATGAACAATTTTCTTTCAGACTCAAGAAAATTATTTCATACCACTGTTTCCTAATTATCTTTTTCTAGACTCCATTAACTTCAAAACTACCTATTCAGTGTAAGCACTCTATTTTGTCCCCAGGGCACATAACCCCCCTTCTGAAATGGCTCCCTCCCCAACCTCACCCATTGTGCTGACATTCCTGCACTCATGCACCACACCCTTTCCCCACATATCAGACATCTCTGTGGGATCAACAACATTTTCTGCAGAAATTGCATTTTGAGACATGTATCTAGCTGTCTTTCCAGGACTGGGCAAAAAAAAAGATAAAATCTATTTGTTCCAGGAAATGTAGTTATTGATCCTTTGAGTTCGTGATTCAAAACACCACCTGTCATGCAGGGAGGCCTGCAGGGTCTCTGCTCCCACTTCCCACATAAGAACGCAGGATATGGTGAGGCCAAAAAGGAACACCCACGGAGCCATAGGTAGGGGAGTCATACCACTATGGTCTCACTGGAGGCTGGGTTCACCGGACGTGCGACCTGCTGTCCGTTTTTCTGCCAACCGACCAATGACTCTCCTCCACTCTCCTCAGCTCTCCTCCCCTCTCCTCTGTAGCTGCAGAAGTTACATTAGTGGCCAATGGCTCAATGGCTACAGCTGATGGCCAACCAGCCACAGCTGACGGCCATCTACCACCTGAGCCAGCACCCCTCCATATGAGGCTGAGAGCCTGGAAATTGCTCTTTGGGGCCCTGTCCCCACACCACCCATGTTTCATCTTTAAAAAAATATCCAAATATTCCACCTCTCTGCTTAAATCTTGCATGACACACACTTTCCAAGAAGACAGAAGGTAAACTCTTTAGCATGGTAAAGGGCTGGCCCACGAGCCCTTAACCAGCCTCTTCTTCTCCCTGTCACATGAGTTCCAAGGTCAGTGTCCTCTGCATCACTCATTGTCATCAACACTCGGTGCCCTGTCAGGTCTCTATGTGTCTGCATTCATGTGTCCCTTCAGTTGGAAGACTTCTCTCACATTACCGCTTCTTTCCAGTTTTAAGACTTGGTTTGAATGGCGTCACATCTGTGGAGTCTTCCCTGAGTCTCCCAGGTGGAGATAATTATTTACTCCCTCAACTCTTTAGAAGCCAACAAAACCCTTTAGTGTATAAATTGCGTTAGGTTGCTATGCTGAGGATAAGACATGGTTGCTGTTCTTTTAAAGATAATGGACTAGAGGGTCTATGAAAATATTTCAATTATAAATTTTGTTTTGACTTTATATTTTACTTATTTTTGCATAGTCCTCACTGAAATCTGAGCTCTTTGAAGAACTCTTTGTCAATATCCATTTTGAAGTACAGGCAGAAGTCACTGGAAGCCATAAGCGAACTGCTATCAAGAGAAAGGCAGGATAAGCATGCGAACATTACAGGACTTTCAATTACTAGTTGAGGATTGGTGAGTGCATGAAAGATAAATATTTCCTACTGTACCAGCTTCCCAAACAGGCATCAGTTTTTAAATTTGCTGAAATGTGGTGACAGCTGCAGATCTGCCTGGGGATGAGGCGGCTATTAATTATCTTTACAACAGAGTTAGAATAGGACTGTGAAATATCAGGTGATTAGGGGAAGTAGATTGTCGATATAACTTTAGAAGCCAAGCCATTAGTATTATTCCCTTAATAAAGTATATTCTCTTAGAAGGGGGAACACTATTAGTGGCACCCTGGTATGCATTTATTTATTGTCTCTTTAACAAATGTTTATTGATGATCTTCTCTGTGTAAAAGTTTGTGCTAGGTGGAGGTGACATGAGAGCGATATAATTTCATATGGAGTTTATATTCTGAGGGTGAAATAAGATAATAAACACTTATGTGTAATAACATAAATTACAAGTAATCAGTTAATTATTTAATTATAATTTTGAGACTTCGGGTGAAAAAAAAACAGAATAGAATAATACAGTCTAACCTTTTGGGTAGGCAAATTTTCTATGGGGAAGTAATGTTTAAGCCATGCTATGAAGAATGGCAAGAGTTAGGTGAAAAGGAGATGGCAAAGCATTCCAGGCTTCGGGAATAGCCTGTTCAAATGCCCTGTGGTTGTATGATATAGAATTAATTAAAGGTTATAAAGAAATCCTATAAGGTTGGAAAACAGAAACCTGGGGATAACATGAATTAAGCTGAGCCTAGAGATGTAGAGAGTAATCAGATTTTTGTAGGTCGTATTCAGGATTTTAAATGTTATTATAAAAACAAGGGATAGGCATTTTCTCTTTTCTTTAAGAGAAAGGGATTTAAGCAGAACACTGATTTCATCACATTTCCCACCTAAAGAATCACAGGTTGCAGATGCATAATGTTGATGTGGAGAGTGCAGTTACCACATGAGAAGAGAACATATTTGAAAATATTTGATATAGAATAGACAGGACTTGGTGCTAGATTGAATATAAAGTTCAAGGGAAAAGGAAATATCAAAGATGACTATGCTTTTTGGGGCTTAATCAAATAGGTGGATACCAAAGTCATTCTCTGCCAGTGGAACACAGGAGGCGGGATTGCTGGTTATGAGGAGATCACGCAGTCAGTTGTAAATGCGATGAATGTGAGTTAGCTATAGCGCATCTGGGTGGAGCTGTCCAGTAGATAAAAGGTTCTGTTAGTGAGGAGCTCAGGGGACAGGTAGAAGATTCTGTTTTCTATTTAGGAATCTTCCTCATAGAGTGGGTAAATGAACCATTGGAGAAGATAGTTAGTAAAGCCCAGGTAAAAAGTGTGCAGTGTTAACAGAAGAAGGCCTAGGCGAGAGTCCTGAGGAACTTTAGCCTTTACAAGTTTAATGAAGAAGGAGGTGTCAACTAACCAGACGGAAAGGAGATGTAAAGTAGTTTACCAATTACAAGCAAGCTAGGAAATTTATTTTTCAGCCTCATTCTTTTTTTTTTAAATTACAGTTGACATTCAATAGTGTTTTACTTTAGTGTCAGCATAGTGATTAGACATTTATATAACTTATGATCTCCCCAAAAAGTCTAGTACCCTCTTAATACCCTACATAGTTATTGCCATATTATTGACTATATTCCCTATGCTGTACTTTACATCCCCAATGGCTATTTTGTAACTGCCAATTTGTACTTCTTAATCCCTTCACCTTTTTCACCCAGCTCGCCAACTCCCCTTCCACCTGGCAACCACCGGTTTGTTCTCTGTATCTACAGAGTTTGTTTCTGTTTTGCTTATTCATTTTGTTTTTAAATTCCAAATATAAATCATATGATATTTGTCTTTCTCTGTCTGATTTATTTTGCTTAGCATAATACCCTATGGTCCATACATGTTGTCTCAAATGGTAAGATTTAATTCTTTTTTTATGGTTAATATTCCATTTTGTGTGTGTGTGTGTGTGTGTGTGTGCACGTGGTGTCTGTGTGTGACATCTTTCTTGTCTACTGGACACTTAGGTTGCTTTTATATCTTGGCTATTATAAATATGCTGCAACGAGATCCAGTAATCCAATTTCTGGGTATTTATTCAAAGAAATTCAAAAAAAAAATTAAAAAAGATATAAGCTAGCAATTTTAGAAAACAAAGTATTTTTACAAAGAGATTTGCAAAAAGCTAGGATAATTTCCTGGCAAACAAATTCTGCTGAGGTTCAAATACAGTCTTTTTTCACATTCAAGTATTTTAAGTTCAGAAAAAAAAAAAATTAGTAGATATTGTTAAATATTTACAACTGTTACGTTGTAAAAATAATATGGTCCAAATACTATAAAATCTAATATAGAAGGATTTTGTTTTATTATGAGTTTTTTTCTTCTAAATAGAAGCAAAATCATTTTCCTAATGTATTAGTCATGTAAATATTAGCATTATGTCATTAGAAAAGTAATATAATTGTAAGAGACTAAGATTATCAGAAAAATTTAAAAGCATAAAAAGGTTAAACATGGAAGGAAATGAAGTATTTTACCCCACGAATAAAATCTCTAGGCTAAAAATCAAATCTCTATGCAATAAGTCACCATTTTGACATTCTCCATTGTCTTTAAATGATTCAGTTGACTTTTTTTTTTTTTTTTTTTACCAAATACTGACTTCATAAATCATCTCATTTCCCTAAAAGTGAGAGTTGGCTTTTAAATTTGTTTCCCTATAATGAGATGACACCTTTTTCTAAAAACATAATAATGTGTTGGTCTTGGAACTCCTTGTCAGTGCAGTGAGCTAACATTGATATGTATATTTAAGATAAATTTCATTTTATTCAAAAATAACATGATGAAGCATATGCCAGGATAGTCTCTTTTTGATTTCTATGTCAAAATTTAATCATTTATTTTAGAAAGAGATTCTTAGTAAAATCTAATTTTCAATTCCATGAATTCCTTTCTAATAAAAAAATACCTCAGAAGATTAAATTTCCCTTTGTAGACAAGTCAAATAGCCTGAATGTGTGGAATTGCCATTATTATCTATTAGTGCCGTAGGAAAAGAGATCTGGACTACAAAGTAAATTTGGCATCCACAAATCTCTCCAAAGCAAAACCAAATATCCCAGACTTTTAGAAAGCATTTGCAATACCTCTTGAAACAGAGGACAATGCAAGAACAGGGCAGACAAGTCCAAATGAATTGTTCCAAGTCAAGGGTTATGGGGTCTTTTGAAACATTCAAGCAATGAGAAAGGATAACATTCACTCTCAGAATCATGACAATATTATTGTTAAACCTTTCATATGGTGGTAAGTGGTTTGAATATTTGAGAGCTAGGCAGTTTGAGAAATCCATTTCTCTTCTTAGAAGAATGAGCATTTCTACAGGCAGAGTGATGGGAAGGTATGAAGGGCTGTATGAAAATAAGAGGGTTGGAGGAACCAGCTAGTATTTATTGTGTGTCTAGAGCACTGGGTGCCTAAAAGGAAGTAATAAAAAGTTAGGGTGAAATAGCAGCATTTGTTTGCTCTGCCGAGCACCTTTCTCTTCTTCTGAAAAAACCCATTTCTTTTTTTAACGATACGCTTTTTTCATCTCACTCAAAATGTGTAATTCTATTTGGGGCTGCCAAGTAGGATATGTTGCCTGGCTTCCAATCTCATCCTTAGCACAAGAATGGCAGGTACAACTTGGAATTCTTCACTAGGATTTATTTTTTTAATTGAAACGAAGGTGAGCTACATCTTTGTCTTTTTCTGCAGTTGGTCATTGTAGTAGGCAGAATAATGAAAGCCTCCTCACTAAAATAAAAAGATGTCTATGTCCTAACCACAGAGACTGTGAATGTGGTAGGTTATATGGCAAAGGGGGATTAAGGTTGTGGATGGAGTTAAGGTGTTAATACGCTGACTTTAAATCAGGGAGATAATCCTGGGATATCCAGTTGAGCCCAATGTAATCACAGTCTCCTTAACTGTGGAAGAGGAAGGCTGAAGAGGTCAGAGTAATGAATAGCAGTGTAGTCAGGAACTGTGAGAAACCATAGGGTCTTCAAGTAATTTAGAATTTCAATTTCCCACATTTCCTTACATTTTGTGCTTCCTGGTTGAGACATTCTTCCTTTGGTGTCCTTGGTAATGCAGAGGTTAATATACCATGTTTCCTTGGCCCTATGAAATAAGCCTTTTATAATTTAGGGTGCAGAGTATAATCCATTTGACATTTAACACAGTACATATCGTGCTCCTATTTTTCCTTGAATGCTGTTCTCAATTCAATAGTGTGTCTATAATTGATAATCTCTTAGAAATGTGGAAATGTGTTCATTAATGTCTAGTTGTCTAATGAGGAATGACTGAGTTAGTACACGTACCATTGAGAATAGTATTTCATATATAATTATCACTCAACAAATGGCTGTCACGAACATCATCACAAACATCATCATGATCGCCTTAGGCAGGACAGTGAAATTGTTGGGAGTACACTTTCTGAAGCCTGAGTTCAAACCTTACTCTGCTATTATTACCTGTGGGTCCTGGCACATTATATAATTTCTCTAAGCTTTGGTTTCTTCTTATTAAAAATAGAAATATGAGACTTACATTAAAAATAGCAAGATTAAATGAGGCCATCTATGTTTCGAGCCTATCATGGTGCCCGGAGCAGAGTAAAATCATAGCTGAAGAAATACTGTGTTTCCCCAAAAAGAAGACCTTGCTGGACATTCAGCTCTAATGTGTCTTTTGGAGCAAAAATTAACACGTTGCGTACGGATCACGAGAATCTTCACGAGGAATTTAAACCCCGCCGTACGCAACGTGTTAATATAAGACCCGGTCTTATTTTACTAGAATATAAGACCAGGTATAATATAATATAATAATATAATATAATATAATATAATATAATATAATATAATATAATATAATATAATATAATATAATAATATAAACCAGGTATAATATAATATAATATAATATAATATAATATAATATAATATAATATTTTAATTAATATAATATAATAATATAATAGCAGGTCTTATATTAATTTATCCTCCAAAAGACCCATTAGAGCTGATTGTCCAGCTAGGTTTTATTTTTGGGGAAGCAGGGTACCAATTTACTCCCAGTGAGCTGTAGCCAATCATTACGTTACCAATCGGAATGCACTTAGCATTCTGAATCTTGGCTTCTGTTCATAGGCCTACCGTGTGTCGGCAGGTTTTTTTCAGGAAATGTAGAGACAACAGACAGCAGAATGTGTCTGATGTGTCTGCTCTTGGCTTGCATCCCTAGTCCTATGTAAGGTATCATTACTTTTGAATTTAAACTTGATGACATCTTTGAGCCTAAAGTGACAGATGTTCACAGCTTTGTTGCTGTTGTTTGTAAAAAGGGATAGAAAACTGTCATGGAATATCCTGATAGTGACCTTAGGTGCAAGTTTTGGCAGATTCAGGCAATGACACTTCGGCTTCTCTGCATAGAGGTCTCTCGGTTTGGTGTGCGATTCCAAGGGTTTCCACTGTTGTCATATAATTGGCAGGGGTGGGGTGAGGTGGTAAAAGTTAGTGGCATGCTGAGGAGGCTTGAACTGGCCTTCTAGAGCTGATTGTTATGTTTTCAGGACTGTTATAGGCAGGTTGGTCAAACACAGTCATTACTAACATTTAAATTATATAAATTTACAATTCTATTATATTACCTTTGCTTTCATATAATTTAAAATGTCATTTATCAGCAAGTATTTCAACAGTGTTATTTTTAGAGGTCATTTTGGAGAACGTCTCTTAGAACAGCTATAAGAGAAGAGAGAGACTTGTATAATACAGAAGCTCATCTGAACTCTAGGACTGTTATCTTTTCAAGTCTCCAGTATAACTGGTTCTGCCTTTCCTATTTTGAGTGTGGTGTATCATTGACAAGAATTGCCAGAGCACGCCTGAGGCTTTTGAAACTTTATCCTCAAATTCCAAAGGATCTGTCACATCACAAAACTCTCTTTGATTTTGTAGATCTACTAATCCAACGCCAGCCCAGATGGTGTTCCCAGGATAGAACAAGAGGGCCTCGTAGTTTGACATTCAGGTCCGCTGCCATGGCATAAACAATCACAAAAGAGAGTAAAGTTGTATAGCATCATTTCTGAGAATTCACTGAACTTATTTCAATGACAAAATGGATGTGGTCATTACATTGTAGACATTTCATATTACTTTAGGATTTTCTCCATTTTTGAGATGAAATGCTAGTTTAAGGGCCAAGAGTCAGTGCTCAGCTGAGTAGTTGAGCTAACTTGGAATGAGAAAGCAAAACTGCAAAATTGCGAAAATGCTCATTTATTTTTCTGCTATCCTATTTACTCATTATCTGTTGTTCATGTACCTAGAATGTGCTGTGTATTGAACAGACTCTAGGGAACAGTGCTTTTTTTTTTTTTTTTTTTTATAAAGAAAAGGACATATTTCTTATTCTCAAGGAACTATGGAGTGTTGTGGACAAAACATGCATTGGAGAATAATTTTAAGTCCATTATAAGTGTTACAAGGAGCACAAGATAACGTGGGAATCAATCACACAGGATTTCACATAGTTTTGGGAAATCAGAGGATGCTTTCCAGAAGAGGTATGTTTCTACTTAAGTTGAAAATAATTGAAGGAGTTAATTAACCAAAGAAGTGGGGCAGCGTTGCTAGTTTACAGGCATCTCTCGTTCTCATCTACATTCTATGCAGTTGTCCTCCTACCACGAGTCTTAGTGTAGTCAAGCTGCTATAACGAAATACCATAGACTAGGTGGCTTATAAACAACAAACATTTACTTCTCACAATTCTGGAAACTGAAAACTCCAAGATCAAGGCACAGGCAGATTTGGTATCTGGCGAGGACCTGTTTCCTGCTTTATAGCCGTCCAGTCTTCTTGTGTTCTCACATGGAAAGAGGCTGAAGGGAGATCTTGGGGATCTCTTTTATAATGGTTCTAATCACATTCATGAGGGCTCCATTCTCATTGCATAATCACCTTCCAAAGACCCCACCTCTAATTACCACTATATTGGGGGTTAGGATTTCTTTATATCCATTTGGGAGAACACAAACTTTCAGTCTGTACCACCACTTTTTGCACTATTCTGGAGAATATGGTTGTTGCGAGGAGTAGTTTATCAAAGGAAGTGAAGCGAATATACCTACACTGACACCTAACACTTCCCTTCCCCCCAACCCCGCCACCTCATAACCATAACATGCTCATCTTCTATGAATCCAAAACTTAGAATAGATTCAATTTAATTTAGGGATCCCATGGGACAACCTGAAAGAAAATCTGAGTTCTGGGGGATGGGATGAGAGCAGTCATGTATGACCTACTATTTCACTTTATCCACTACTCATTTATTCCCTCCCCAATGTTTATGAATTATTTGTAATTATGTGTAGGATTTTCTATGTATGTACATACATGTTTCCCTTCCTCCATTAGATAGACACTTCATAATCATTTAATTTTCAAATGGATCTGACCCTAAAATAACAGTATTGTCAAAAGAAAATGGTCTAACTTACTAACATCAGTTAAATATTTACCTATATTTTTATTATTTTGTAGTTTAATTTTAAATTTCCTTACTTAAATATATATAATTTAATTTGGTATATAGTATAAGGTACAGACTCATTTTGTTTCTTACACTATCTGTTGAATAACAAAAGCACTCATCACCAATTTGCAAGACATCTTTTATTATGTATTATGATCCCATATGTTATAAGGTCCATTTTGGGGCTATTCATTATCTTTTAACCTATGTGCTGCCTTTTTATATGAACCTCTTGGTATATTAATTCTTGTAATTTCATACTGAACTTGCATAGCTGAACTAATTCTTTCTATTTTACATTTTCTTTATTTTCAATGTGCACTTTAAAACTATTTTGTCAAGTATCAGAGACAGTCCATTGAGGAAGTGTTTTAGAGAGCTTAAATCTATATAATCATCAAGAAAACTAGTTGCTTTACAAAACCACTTTTCTTTCAGTGAGCTAGATTCTCTCTCTCTCTGACATGATTTCTTTTTCCTATATATTCTGTTGTTAAAGTTATTCTTAACACTATTATTTAGATGCCAACATATTTAGATGCTAACATATCTACAGATGCTATTACAAATGTAGTCTTTCCTGATTATCATTATAACAGGTTAGTGTTGGCTTTTTTTTGTAATTTTTGATTTTTTTTTTTAATTTACCAAACTCTCGTATTCATTCTAAAAGATATTCGATTGATTTTTTTGGGGTGGGGTGTTCTATATAATCCACAAAAAATGAAAATACAGATTATCTTTCTCTAAATCCCTTTTGTTTTACTTTCTATCTTACTATATTTTCTGGAACTTCTAGTGTAATATTAACAGTTCTGGTAACAGTAGAAATACTTGCCTTTGTCCTGATTTTAAAGGGAACGAATCTATAAGTGTTTGCATAATCCTCAACTTGTGATTCAAGAAAAATGATATTCCCAGTGAAAGAAAACACTTCCTTTAGGATCATCTAACAATCAGTCTATTCTCGAGTTTAAACTATTCATTTCAGCACAGAATTACATCCTGCTCTTTTGAATAACAAAGTTATCCAGTATATTTAATGACTGCCAATACAGTCACACTCATTCTTATTCAATTATTGCTTTTTATTTATTTTCAAGAAATGCTACATCTTACCTAAAACCCTTCAATTCATGAGTAACTATTATGCATGATTTAAATAAGGTGGTTTGAGTGTGTGTGTGCATGTGTGTGTGTGTGTGTGTGTGTGTGCGTTGTGTGAAATGCCATGCACAATTTTGGCAATATCCCAGAAATGTAGCTTAAATTTCACTTCCTTATGAAGCCTCTCTTGAGCTCTTGGACATGAATAATTCTTCCCTCCTAAACTTGTACAATATTTTATTTCCAGCAGCACTCATGTGGTACTTATCATATAGAGTTAAATAGGGTATATTTTTTAAAATAGTTTCCTGTCATCTTTTTTCCCCCAATTTATTGGGGTGACAATTGTTAGTAAAATTACATAGATTTCAGGTGTACAATTCTGTATTACATCATCTATAAATCCCATTGTGTGTTCACCACCCAGAGCCAGTTCTCCTTCCATCACCATATATTTGATCCCCCTTACCCTCATCTCCTACCCCCCAACCCCCTTATCATCCTTTTTAAATAAAGTACAGTGATATCATTCACCAGGTCAGAAGTTAGACTAACTGGTTTTGAATCTCAGCACTGCTTCTTAACCTGATATGTGACCTTCATTAGGTTTCTAGAGCAAATTATTTAACCCTTGTATCACAATTTCCTCATATGTAAAATAAGACAATAATATTTCTAATTTATGCAAAACATTATTTTAGAGTGTCTTCTTGAAAATTAATGAGATATATTAGAGGTCTTAGATTGGTTCTTGGCACGTAAAACACGTTCAATTAAATATAATGAGTAGAAAACAATACTAGTAGCTATTTAAGCTTAACTTTGTGTGGACACCTGTTAATGTTTATATATGTTATATCTCATTTCCTGATAAATTTATGAGAAAGTTGAAGTTTGCAGAGATTAAATAACTTGTCCAAAGGAACATCCTTAGCAAGTCAGGGAATTGCAATTTCAGCTCAGCTGGTCTCACGGTAAAGCCTCTGCTCTTTAGCAATAACAATTCAAGTTTCCAGCTACCACCAGGACAAGGCACGTCTTCTGTACATATCTATAGATTCACAAAGAACATGGGGGAAGCCTGATAAGGACAATGCACATATTGCAATTGCTAACACATATACCAGTGGTGCTCCAACTTTGCTGGACGTTAGAGTCACTTGGGATTGGAGTGTTTGTTTTGTTTCATTTATTTGTTTGTTTTTAATCCCTGTGCTCAGCATACTCCTCTAGCACTTAGATCTGAGTCTCTGAGGGTGGGGGTCGAGACATCAATGCATTTGAAACTCCCCAGATGAATCCAATGTGTAACCAAGATTGAGAACCAGTGGTTTAGAACAGTGGTTCTAATTGGAACCGATTGGAATTTAGAGGAATAAACTCCCAAATCTTTCAGATGGGTCATGGAGGGCTTCACAAAAGAGGTCATTCTTGACTTGAATTTGAAGGAGGAAAAGTTTGCCAAGGAATCATGGAGAAAAGAATGAATAGAGAAGGGGTATAAATATGAATGAACAGAATGTGCAAATACACAGCAGAGGAGAAACAAGGCATGGTACACTGGAGCAACTGCCAGAATTCTGCACTCCTGGCTGTCTTGTACTGTGCCCTGAATGATCTTGTTTGAGGAATAATGTTTGTAATTGATCATCTATAATCTTCAGCTTTTATTCTAAAATCGTGGCTTTCTTAGTTTCTTCCTTCTCACCCTCTCTCTGGCAAACCAATCATGTAATATTTTCTTTGACTATCCAAACAAATTCCATTCTGACTACTTTCTTACATTCTGCTTATCATTTATTTGTATCCAGTTTTAGCTAAAATGTTTATCATAGCATATTTAATTTTTGTAGTCTGCTTACTTTAAGCATGAAAAATAGACCTGTCCTATTCGATTGTGCCTACTTCAAATTTAGGGTCTTTTTTTCAGTTATATGTCCTATAATTCTATAGGTAGTATGCGCACAGTACATCATTTGTATTTAAAATAGTGTTTTTCTATTGTGTAATTTATTGCAAATAACTTGAGAGGTTTTTTTCTTAAACTTTAGAAAAATTTAATTATTGTTGTCTGTGTTTCTTTTATATATTTAATTTCAATAAGTATTAATAAGTATCTTTTATTGAAAAGAACAATAGAAAATTTAATTCCTTAAAATTATGTGTGAGTAAATATGTATATAAAATATGTCTACAAGGTAAAGCTATGTGGAAAAATAACTGGCATTTTGAAAATGCATTAAAACTTAAGTCTGTGTTGAGAAGATATTCTATTCAAATAATTCATTTATGTACCTCAAGCTGCCTTATTAATAAAAAATCAGATATTTAAAAAATGGTTACAGATGGAATAACAAGTTGAGCATAACAAGGATTTTTGTAAAAAGTATTATTTTGCCTCAAACCATGTGTAAATGACTTCTAGGAATCAATTGGTCAGAACGTGATTTGAGTCACAACTTAAAATTCCAAAGAGGATAATAATAAAAATAAATTAAAATGCTATGCAAGTCTAAGTGAAAAAAACATTGTTTATGACGAATTCAAGTACAAAATACAACTATACAGAATTAAGATATTTCATTTTCAATGGAATGGTAGCAAACTGTAACATATGGCTTGAAATCACAATGGTGACAGTTTTTGGAAACTGCTCAGTGGTTTCCAATATGAAACCAAAAAATAAATATCGTACTGTCTTTAAAATGTAATAATCCAATATGTGTCTGAACCATTTAATGAAATCTTGGAGTGTTAACTGACTCTGTGAAAGAAACATAATGTAGAAGTGAAATGGATAGATTAGAAAGTTAATCGACCGACTTGAACTGTTATCTTCACTGTCATGTGGCTGCCGGCTGTTGACACGACATTTCAGATAACAGGAGAAATTTTATAGGCCCTTAGGAAATGGCACATGAAGCTCTGGGATCATTCTTTGGATAAAACTACTGGAGCATTTGTGAAGTAACTGCTCTAAACACTATTCCCTGGGACCATAGCTAGTAGTTGCCAAATCCATTGTCACCCAGCTATCCTGGTCTACAGAAAAACACAATCAAAATAATCAATTGTGATTTTACCCCTATAATATGGTTTCCTATGTAGGTCAAAGACTGAAAAAATAAAATATGACATATATATATGTCATATTTTTTCAGTCTTTGACCTACATAGGAAATGTATGACATATATATATACATATATGTATACACATATGTGTGTGTGTGTGTATGTGTGTGTGTATACCGGGGGTGCCAAAAAATGTATACACATGACTTGTATTCATCTTTTTTTATCAGTATATATTGAATATTAGATTTTAATACATTTTTCTTTTTTTCTTTTCTTAAAATGTGTATACTTTTTTTTTTTGGCATCGTGTGTGTGTGTGTGTGTGTGTGTGTGTGTGTGTGTATTTCCATTGGTCCCCATCAATGGAAAACATGATTTGTTAAGACTTCCAAAATCATGTCACTTTCACAAATAGCCTTCTAGAATTCTACCTTTTCATAGTCACATTAAGACATGATTCAAGCATTTTAAAAGGTGACATCATATACTGGCAAAAACAAGGATCCGAGGATCAAATTTGTGTGTGTTTTCCCTCACAATCTTTGTGACCTCAAGCCATGATGTTTTTCTGAACCTTTGTATCTCTTTGGAAAACTGGCAATTAGACTAGTTCAGCGGTTTTCCACTTTTGGGAAGTTATTGTTTATATGTGGTAAAAGACTCGTTTCATATGAAGTCCGATGGAACATTAGATTGTAGAATATGTTAGTGTGCCTTGTCAACTTGTTTGTCTGTCATAAACCAGTAGAGTAAGGGGAATATCAAATCATTTCAGCTGTTTGAGAATCATGTGACATTATGAAATTACTAAAAATAATTTTGAGAAAAGTAAGGTTGAACCAATGGTTATAAAAAAGAAAACATAGCATCTAGTGAGGCATTTTACTAGTTCTATAAACAAAAAAGTATATAATTTTATTTCTGATGACATAGTTTTAACCTTTTAAAAAAGTGTAAATAAAAGATGATTTTTATTTACCAATCACTAGGTGCTTAAGCATTCTTCAGATGACACATTTTGATTTCATATCAAACTGTATTACAGATGAGAAAATGAAGGCACTGGAAAGGTTAGGTTACTTGCCTATGACCACACAGGGATTAGAAGATGGAACTGGAAATTGAACCCAGGTAGATTGGCTCCACATCTGTGCTCCTCACACTCTAGCTTGTTATAAAATAAATTGATGTCTACTAGAAACAATCAAGGTACTAAGCTATTCTGACCAGTTAACTCATTATGAACACCATGGAATAATGCAGCTTCTGCTTTCTCTGTGCATATCCCTCAATTTTCTGTAAATGTAGAATTCCATATCTATTACTAAAAAATCCAGTCTTGAGCATATCCATCTTCTACTATAAAACTTTGAAAGCCAGTGTATTACTCAAACACTTGCACGTGTATTTGTAGTTTTTCTGTTACCTTTTTAAAAAAAATTCAAGGAAAACCCTCTTTTTAAAACAAATCATAAGTGAACCTCAAATCACATGCCAAACTGTTACTTATTTACTCATATGTATGTACTTACTTAATGTATGTCGGTGAGAAACATTTATTTGTCTTAAAGATGCTAAAAAGAGAAATCAAGGGCTAGAAAACATTTACAGATAATATCCATTATTGCTCTATTTATGGTTTGTTTTATTATATATAGATCATCTTGCTCGACACAGATGAGTAACTGCAAATAAGTTTTTCCCAGAGTTTACCTTGCAATTTCAGGATAGTCTTCTATTAAGGTTTGGTGGATGGAAGAAGGGTGGCAGGAAATGTGGAAGTTGAAGCACTTGTTATAATAAATATATCTTTATAATAAATATAAAATTAGAAAAAGAAACCCCAAAATTGACTAATGGTAATCCTCCATAATATAATGTTGTTCACTTGTTATCCAGCCATTTAATTTTTATCCTGACATGTGCAACTGCAGAGCCAGTGCACCTGGGCCTTGCTAATGGGGCTTGATAGGGGTACATGTGCCCGAGTGATACAATCACTTGTACTGATTTGCATTAGTGGATATGCTCAGGCCTGAATTGTGTGTGTGTGTGTGTGTGTGTGTGTGAGAGAGAGAGAGAGAGAGAGAGAGAGAGAGAGAGAAAGAGAGAGAGAGAAAAATTGCTTAACTGCACTTAAAAATTATTTTTAATTATAGTTGACATACCATATGATAGTAGTTTCAGGTGTACAACATAGTGATTCAACATTTATTTATCTGACGAAGTGATCACCCTAAGTCTAGTAACCATGTGTCACTGTACAAAGTTATTACGATATTACTGACTATATCACTGTGCTGTACACTACATGCTTGTGACTTATTTTATAACTAGAAGTTTGTATTTCTTAGTCTCCTTCCCCTTTTCCACCCATCTCCCTTTCCCTCTCCCCTCTGGCAACGGACTGTGCTCTGCATCTATGAATTTGTTTCTGTTTCATACTGTTTCTTCGTTTGCTTTTCAGATTCCACATATAAGTGAAAATTATACATTATTTGTCTTTGTCAGACTTATTTCACTAACATAATGCTCTCTAGGTCCTTCCATATTCACTTTCTTAATTGATGACAACATTTATAAGTTGCAGGACATGCACAGAGAGGGCTGGAGACGCTAAGTTCTGCACGAGATAAGTTAAGCATGAAGAAGGTTAGTGTGTTAGTGGTGCACAGGGTTGCATTTTAACACAAAATACATTTTCTGCGGATGATGTCCCTCATTACAACTTTTGAAAAGTTAATATTTATTTTAAATTTTTTACATTTTAATTAATTGGTTGTACAGCCTCCCAAATACCACAATAGGACTTAATTTACATTTTGAAAACCATTCAACTAAATGACACTGTATATCACTTACATGACATACAATTAGGTAATTCTAAAAAATTCAATTACTATATTAGCTACTAAATTGTTACTGGATTGATTTGCTATGGGCAGATATTTGACACAAGCACGCTGCTTATCTTTTGTAAGACTCTTCTTTGTAAAGGGAACATGTAGAAAGAGTAGTACATTATTTAAGGTTAGCTCCTTTCATACTGTATTGTTGAATTTTAAAATAGAAAAATTTGAAATAATTTGGATTTACATTAACAAAAATAACACAGAGATTCCAATTCCTCCCATGATAAATTCAAAATACTAATAAACCCTTAACATGAAATTCACAAAACACATGCACGCACAGGCACGCGCGCACACACACACACACACACACACACACACACACAGCTTTCCAATCAAATCTATCAATATTGTTAGTATAAATCCACCGCTGCATATATGCCAGTCTCCTACTTGTTTCACCTATGCTCTCCTCTTACTTAAAAATTCTTGTGTTGCTTATGATTTAGAAAGAGCTATTCTTCCCCATTTCAATAGAATTTTACTATTCTTAACAGTTACGAGGGATTCTCACTTCATTGTGATAATATTTTATTTTCTATTTATTTGCTCTAATTTTATTTATTTATTGAAGGTGTGGTAATTTCACCTGAAAAGAAGTAACTTTGGCTTGCTTTGTTGGTCTTCCTTCCTTGTGAAAATTTTTTTGTTTGTTTTTTGCAAAATTACTGCACTTTTATTTCATGATACAGGAAATATAATTGCCAATTTACAACAAACAGTAACATGACATTAGCTAAATGACGTGAGAGAAACTGAAGAATTGTGTTGGTTTAAACTTATCTAAAATGACGGCTTTGTAAATATCAGACCCAAATGCAATTTACTCATACATACCATATGATTTCTATAACGACATTCAATTACTTCCCTGTAACTCATTTATTCATTTGTTCAACAAATATGTGTGCTTCTGGGTGCTAATGAGGCAGGCAGGACAGGTAGCCTAGGAAATGACAACCCCCACCAAGGTACAAGGTGAGCTGTCTCACTGGTTATACTAGTATCAAGTGACTGTACCCGGTACCTGCAGCTATAGAAGAACAGGAACCAGTTTCATCCAGCAAGGCTAATCCCTATGATGGGGACCTGACCTTTAATTAATTATAATGTCACTATAATGTTATTTGCATTGCTGTTACTACGACTCCCATCATGCATCAGAGGAACCAAGGATGAAAAAGCAGGAAACAGAAGGTCCTGCCCAGAAGGAGGAGATGAATGAACCAGGTCAATGGGATGTCACCAATTCCCACCCCAAGAATGATAAAAACCCCTGATTGTGACATCCTCTGCACAGCTTCCCTGAGTTCTCTGAGTACGTCCACACTTTCCTCTCAAGTGTGTACTTTCATGTTCAATAAATCACTTTCACTTTCTTGCATCTGTCTCCCTCTTGAATTCTTTCTTGCACAGAAACAAGAACCCAATCACCACTGCTCCTGGTTGAGTCCTCGTTTGGACATCCCATGAGCCTCTGGCCACACTGACAACACAATGGTGAACAAAGAGCCAGCCCCCTGCTCTCCCAGAGGTGATTCTAGTGGCAGAAAGACAATAATCCACAATAGCCCAAGGGAATAGGACAGTTGATAAAGAGGTCCTGTAATGGCTTACAATAGAGCATTGACCTAGGGAGGGATCTCAGGGAAACTTCCCTGAGGCAGTGATCTTGCACTGAACTCTGAAGTGTGAGCAGACATTGAGTCGTGAAAGAAGAGAGACAGGAGTGTTGTAGCATGTTAAAGAGCTATGGGTAGAAGGAAAAATGACTGGTTCAGGACCTGTAGGTAGAGCAGAGTGGCTGAAAAAGAGAAAGTGAAGGGGAATGGGCTGGACGATGAGATTGAGGAAAGAGATGGAGGCAATCCTCAGCCTGGCATGCATCCTTCTTAATGAGATCTCTTATCACTGTAAGGAAACCAAAGAGGGGATTTAATTAGGGGGTATGGTGCATGCAGAAAAAGACTCAACACTGATCGGCAACTAAGAATATAGGATTTGTACATTTTAGGCATTCACAGTAAGAGTAAACATGTGGGAACTGTTAAGAAGCGCATTAAATACTATGCTGTTTCCTTTATATAAAGCACTTTAAATTACAATTCAAAAGCATATTGTTTGTGCTGACATTTGGAGACTGTGTGATGTGCCCAATACAACTGCAACCCAGAGTACTGTGTTTCCTCGACAATAAGACCTAGCCGGATAATCAGCTCGAATGCATCTTTTGGAGCAAAAATTAATATAAGACCTGGTATTATATTATATTATATTATATTATATTATATTATATTATATTATATTATATTATATTATATTACATAAGACCCGGTCTTATGATAAAATGTAAGACCCTGTCTTATATTATATTATATTATATTATATTATATTATATTAAAGACCCGGTCTTGTATTATAGTAAAATAAGACCGAGTCTTATATTAATTTTTGCTCCAAAAGGCTCATTCAAGCTGATTGTCTGGCTAGGTCTTATTTTGGGGGAAGCACGGTACTTTTATAAACAATCCACTAATTACAGTCTAGGATGACCCAATGTTTTTAAATTAAAACCCTGGGATTGAAGAAGTGGCCAAAATGTTTATGTAATAGGCAATGATGTATCTGTAGATTCTTAAGCAATTTTACCCCTTTACCCCTGGTTTGCTTCCAGCTTAAGTTAAAAATAACTTGACATTGATACCCCCTGACATTTGCTGAGACATTTGAAATTAACCAATTCTGTTAGGCTCCTAGTAGGTGTCCACCTGTTAGAGCCAATCGTCCTAATTGCCACCAATTGGTTTCTTCTTCAGCAAAGTCAGTGCAAAGGCCAAGATCAAGTTGTTTAATCACATCAGTAAGAAATGGAGAAGACCAGTAACGTTGCTTTTCCTCCTTCTTTGAGACCACAACAAATGTGCTTGCTATCATTTCTCCTCAAGTGTGTGGCCCAGTCAGATTTAAACGTATTGAATGGATTCTCTGCTTTCCTCATAAAACCTCTGAACACTTTGCCTTTTCCCCCCTCAGTTATTCTCTTCTTTGCTTCCTTAGTAAACACATTAAAGAATTCCTGCCTTTTTTCTGTATCCCCAGAATTCAGATAATTAACTGAAATGTTCACTTGCGTCATGTAGGAGGAATGAGCTGGAAAACTGGATTGCCTAATTACCTCAGTGGGTGGTCCTTGAATATGGGAATAAAGTTTATCAGAAGGGATTGTAGTGACTGTGAGATATCCACAATACAATAACATAAACCTAATGCTTATTTGACTTTACGATCAACTATTGGCCAAGAAAGAAAATCACTATGTGTTCTAAACAAATAAAATACGTTAAAGGCTGCAGAGAAAAATGGAAATCTGAGATCTAGAATATTCTAATTGTTTTCTTTTTAAGACTGAATGGATATATATAACTCTAGCAGATATTCGTTTCCAACAAACACACCTTAAAACATGATAGTGGGTAGGTATTGCAGAAAAGAGTTACCATATGTGCTATAGACTGAAAGTTTTTGTCCCTCCCACCAAATTCATGTTAAATCTTCACTTCCAGTGTGATGGTATCTGGAGGTAGAGGCTTTTGGATGCTAATTATGTTATGAGAGCAGAGCCTCATGAATGTGATAAGAAAAGAAAGCAGAGAGAGCTCCCTCTCCCTTCCCATTGCATCATGGGAGGACACAGGGAGAAAATGGCTATCTATAAATCATGAAGTGGGTTCTTACCAGATACTGAAGGTGCCTTGATGTTAGACTTTTCAGACCCCAGAACTGTTAGAAATAATTTCTGCTGTTTTTAAGCCACCCAGTCTATGGTATCCCATTATAGCAGCCCAAATAGACTAAGGTGACATGTGTTTGGAATTATCAGGAAAAAAAAAATTGTATTAGTAAGTATAGGTTCTGTTTACATTATGAGAAAATACCCTTTCAAGGTGTTCTTTTCATGTTCTTATAATATGACTTTATATGATTTCTTGTTTCACAGTATAGGGGATTGAAATTCGGTAGTGTAGTAAATGGGAAGCAAAACTAGAATTCTAATTTAAGGATCTTATTTTTCAAAGCCCACTTATTTCCCCATTACCATCTGTCAAGTTTCTCCATTTATAGTAGGTTTTTATCATATGTGAAGGACAAAATGGAATTCTTTTCAGCTATGAAAAAAAATCCTATAGTTATGGGGTTAGTGGTAAGGAGGGGCAAACCTCGTATTGATGAATAACGCATTTAACATTTTGGTGTTTCACACATGGAGAAACAATCTTGAGGTCCTCTAACATCTGTTTTTTCCAGATTCTGATATATCTCGGTTACATAAACACCTTTAGTTTCTTTTTTGTATAATGGGTTTTATTGCTAATTAGCTCTGGGGAAACAGAATGTCAATAGCAGAAATAACGTGGGAAATTTATAAAATTCATATATTTTGATCCCTGATATTTATCTTCTAACTTTGTTATAGAATTTAATAGTAATTCTAAACAGAAATTGTGAATCTTCCAGAAAACGGAGAGAGAGGACATTTAAGAACTGCAACTTTCTCTACAGAAATTGCTTACAGGCATTGGGGTTTCCCCAAGTGTTCACTTGTTGAGAGAACATTAATAGAAAAAGTCAGAAGACTTTACAAACATGACATAATACAGAAAAGCTACATTATTCCTATTGTGATTTAGGCTTTATCAGCATGGCTCTACCAAAATGTATCCTCCACAGAGTGCGTGGCACATGGCATAACCTCTATCTGTTTGAAGAATTAAGTATTTGGAGACCAAACTTTCAGTTAAGCAATGGAAACATCAAGTCATGTAAATCTAAGGGTAACTAGCACGTAAGAAAGATAATGTAAAGGATTAGAAATTTCTTTGTGATAAGAATCTTTAGTAAAATAACAGCTTCTCTTGCGTCACGGGGACCATCATGACTTTCATTTAATTACCCAATACCCTCATGCAGCTCATGAAGTTTTCATGGTATTTTTTTTCCCCAAGTTTGATGTTCTATATGCACTCTTAGATATTGAAATTTTCCTTGGTCCAGAATAAATTTAATAAAACTAAATTTATATATATATATATATGTGTATATATATATATATATATACACATATATATATATATATATATAATAAAACTAAATATATATATATATATATTCTCTCTCTATATATATATATATGAATGAATGAATGAAGAATGAATGAATGAATGAATGAAGATTTGGTCTTTATTCACAAGGAATGTTATTACTCCTCTTGTGACAACTGGTTAAATAACTACTATAAGGTAAATCAGTATGCTAGGTATTGGGGAAGGGATTGTGTTTCTAAGCACTTGCCGGACACTCAGTACCAATATTAATGCTCCTAAAATGTCTAATGCCTACCGGGCATGCTAACAGGGAAACTCATTTATCTTTTCATAATCACATATATTTTAATATTATAGAAATCAGAATCCAATCAGGAGCTGAAACCGCAAAGTAATTTGAGCAGGAAAAGTTTAAAGAATTATTAAACAAAACAAGATTAAAGAGATAGGGAGTGGCTCGTAAGCATTGACGAGAACTCTAACAGATTTGGAAACGGAACATGGAAGGAACAGTGAGTACCTGGGGCTGAGATAATGTGTCCATGGAAGTCTCTCTCCTCCAAGGCCTGAGATCCAGACCTTGTTGGAGAGAAAATAATCTTGGTTCACCCACACACAGAGTTGTTGTAGTGGAACTTGCAGGGAATCTGTCCTTTAGAACTTGCCAGAAATCACTCTTGGTATCTAGGGGAAGCTAGTCATTGGGAGATGTCTTGTCAGAGGCACTCTCCTATGAGACCTCCCCTGGGCTGTGCTGGGGAAGCTGCTGGCGCCTGCATGATTCCTGTACTGCAGAAGCCTAGTGCTAGAAAAGCCACCTGTTTTAAAACACAGGTTTTATTATTCCGGTATGGCGAAGCCAACAGATCAGGAAATGGTTGCCTTTGAAATGATAGTTGGTTATACTCATACAGCTCAAGAGGAGGGGACATGTCACCGGGAGGGGGGGCATGGGGAAGCACCACTGTCAGTTAAGAGGCCTAAAGAGTGAGGGAAAAGCATGGGCTAGAGCAGGGGTGTCCAAACTTTTTTCAACGTTTTTTACCAAGGGCCATATGCGGTAAAATACACATACAGCTGGGCCACTCACTCGAGGTGATGTACATATTGCCTCACCTGGTTTATTTAAGTAAACTAAATATATTTTTGGAATTTGCTGCGGGCCAATAAAAATGGATTGCGGCCGCAGTTGGCCCGCGGGCCGCAGTTTGGACACCCCTGGGCTAGAGCCTTGTGGTTTCCACAGAAGGAAAACCACAAGGCAGGGGGTACAGGCTCATGACTAGCCATCCTTTCAGCAGGTCCTGGAGCACAGGGACTGTCCCTAGTTGTCTGCTACCTGGCCCTGGGATGGTTAGAGCAAGTGGACAGTAGCCCTTAGTGTGAGAGCCTGACAAAGGAGATGATTGGGGGATATGGTCCCTGGGTTCATTAGTATGCATATGACACAAGCCTTTGTAGGCAACTTATTTTCTATCTATAGGAATAAGCTAATCCTGGGAGGGGCACTTCCTTCAGTATCAGCAAGGTCCCAATGTCAAAGCATCAGTATAGAAAAACAAAAGGCCTTCACTTCCTGCTTGTGCAAGCTTGAAGGTCACCCAGAAAGGAGAGCTTAGGATGGTCTTAAATGTTTTCTGTGCTTTTATTTCTCCTGAGCAGGCAGGTAGCCTTCGAGATCCCCTGGAATAAGTGGAAGTTTCTCCATGATCTTATTATATCAAGTATTTCCTTCCTCAGGCTCTTCCTTCCCAGCCTTTTTGATCTCTCTTTACTTCCCCTGACCGTCATCTCTTGCCCCTGATAGCACTGGCTAATAATGTGACTTCATTTTCAAAAATGCCACCTTGGAATTTATGTCTACAATTTGGAAGTCCTAAGGCAGGTAAAACAAGTTCAGGCCCTTGAGTTGATACTTCAGGGAAGCAGAGAAGGTGGAAACACATAAACACAATTTGTTAAGAATAGACCTATATTACTCCCTCTGGTCCCAGCAACCTGCACAAGGAAGGAATATAGGAGCTGGGGAGTTGGGGGTGGCAACAGGGTAAGTCTCTCTTAACAAAACTCAGCAGGGATTTTATTTTTTTTCCTTTTCTTCATTAAACACTTTCCTGGTTGTTGTAAAATTTTTGTTGAATTCTAGGTTCCAAAATAAATTTGATTTTTACATTTTTGTTAGCTTGTTCATTGCTGTTATATAGGGACAGAGTTTTAAATATTTTTACACAGGTATTTCCATTGATGTCACTCTTGCCTTCATTTTTGAAGGATATTTTCATTGGATAGAGAACTCAGTTGATTTTTTTCTCTCAATATTTTAATAATGGGCTTCCTTGTCTTCTGGCCTCTGCTATTTCTAGTGAGAAATTAACCATTATTCTTATCATTGTTTCCCTGTATATAAGATACCTTCCCACACCTCTGGCTGCTTACAACGTTTTCTTTTTATCTTTGTTTTTAGCAGCTGGATTGTGATGACCTATGTGTGCTTTTCTTTGTGTTTATGTGTCTTGGGTTTTGCTGAGTTTCTTGGATCTAGTAAGTTAGAGTTTTTCACCAACTTTGGAAGAGTTTCAATCATTTTTTCAAACATTGTTCTTTCCCAGTATCTCTGCCCTCTTTTTTGAACTTCATGTACAAGCATATCAGACACATATCAGTTATTCTATTAATTTAATTTTAAAACATTTCCCCCTCTCTGTTCTTCAACTTACATAGTTGCTATTGATTTTTCCTCAAGTTTATTGACCTTGCCTTCTGTTGTCTCCAACATATTATGAAGATCATATGATGGATTTTTCAATTTCAGATACTGTAATTTGTAATTTTCATTTTGATTCTTTTAAAAACAATTTCCATTTATTCTGTGAAATTCCTCTCTGGTTCACTTGTTATGATAATCATTTCCTTTAGTCCAGTCATTGAACCAACCTGTTAGCTCTTTAAAGTCAAGTCTACTAATTCCACTATCTAGATGATCTCAAGACCTGGATCTACTAAATGCCTTTTACATGTCAAGTATGAATAAATTTTCCTGATTCTTTGCACATTTAACAATCTCTGTTTTTGTTGTTGCTGTTGTTTTTACTGTATACTGAACATTGTGGATGATACATTATACAGACATTGGAGTCTGTTATATTCTTCTGAAAAGTATGGAATGCTGTTAAGTTATTGCTTGACACCTTGAACATGTAGAAGCTTGATTTTACCCTTGGTTAGAAAGGATCTGTTTGGGTTTTGTCCTTAGTCTTAAGGAGAGTGCTTAGTTCTATGACATTAGAACTCTGTGAGGGTGTGTGCCCTCCTAATTTCAATAGAAAACCCTCTAGCATAGTACATTTAAAATTTCAAATTCCAGCTCCCCTATAGTGACCAACAACAAGTCCAATTTAACATTTTATGCTTTCCAGCTTTTACTTTCTACTGGATTCCTTGTAGTCTTTTCTGCTCAAGCACAGTTAAAAGGTCAGCGGTGGATATAAAGAGACTTACGTGCAAATTTATAGGTTTCTATATTTGTTGCTCCCTACTTTCCTGAATTGATCTCACTGTCTGGCTCTCTGGTAACCCCAACTTCTGTCCTCTGACATTACATCTCAATCCAATAACACTGCAACTTTCTGCTTGATATCTAAAGTTTTCCCTGAACACTATGAACTGGGTTATGCTCAGGGAAAAAAGCCATATAAACATTGATCTAACCCAGTGAAGTTCCTTTTTTCAAGGGTCAGCTTTCTTCAATTTCTGCCTGGCTTGTTTAAGTCTCCACTGCTTTCAATTGCTTTGTTATTATTTTAAAATACAATTTGTCCACGTTTCTTAATTGTTATTTGCAGGATAATTAATTTGATATAAGCCACCATGACATTACTGAAACTGACAAGTGATTTTTGGAAATGTATTTCTTGGAGACCTAATGGGTCCCAGAGGTGGTGCCCAAACAGCTGCAAAGAGTGATGGGAAGGTTAGGTTGGTAGAGAGTTTCATTTTCTTCCTACTACTGCTTGAAAAAGAGCTGGTCTCTCTTTTTTCTATTTTATTGTATTCATCATTGTTGCCCCTCGTAAGATTTTATTTAGGAAATAAAATCTGCTAAGAGTCATTTGAAAACTCACTAAAGCAGACCATTTATTCAACAGATTTTGAGTAACAGCATGACATGTGCTGTACCAGACTTTGAATTTTCATTTCAGTCAATAATTAATGATAAGGTTTATGGTAAAATTGTTATTAATTTAATCTCTTTTATATTTGCCCAGGTTTCTTTATTCACGTGTCTATGATACAGAAATGAGTAGTACCACCAGATAGAAAAAAAATATAATTTTCAACATTTTACTAAGATATGTAATTTATATGTAAGTTTTTGGCCACCAAATTTTTTGACTGAAATTGTTAAGTGTCCTCTTATTCCAGATTTCTTGTAATAGGAATAATTGAAGTATTTTGCATCTCCTGAGGTTGAGAATACAACAAAAAACAATTAGGAAAACAATTGGTCACTATGGAATAAAGCCAATAAGTATTTTATTATATAATCCACTCAAATATAGTTATATAATATAGCAATGCATACTATATAGAAAATTTTGCTGTTTAGATTTAAAGAATGGCACATACATCTAATTACATAACTACTGATTCTGTCCAAAAATTTAACTATGAAGCATAATGATCTTATTTACTTATTTACAGGAAAGAGTTTCTATCAATGAAAAAGATAAAGTTTATTTCCAAGTAAATAAGATTTTAATTTTTTAAGTTATTGTTAAAAATAGCATGCTATAGTTTCAGTTTGAATGATAATTTTATAATACTTGTTTGGGTGGAGTAATTGTGTTTTCTTGTTGAGTTTTGCATTTCACCTGAAGAAAAAAGATACGAAGGGGGCATCATCGGACAAGATTTTGTCTGGTCTATTAAGGAATGCTAGGAAGCATCCCTCTTAACTCTGTTTCACCAAGTTGTTTATAAAATCTCTATTAGCAGGTCATTTCTTTGGATTAAGTTCTTTTGGTTGTTTTACATTGAAAACAGCCTGGCAATGATATAATATAACCATTTATACCTTCATGAGTCAGATTATCACTCATTTTAGCTAATGGGAATACAAGATAAGTCAGAAAAACAGGCTAGAGATAAGATCTCAAAAAGAAATCTTGTAAAAGTTTTAGTTGGTTAGAATGTTGAAAGGGAGTTACTGGATGTCTGGACTGAGCGGTAAGTAAAGGGCTAAACAACCAGAAGAAAAGAGTGAAGAAAAGGGACACTGAAAAATTGGGGGTTAGATTGGAAAAAAGTCAGAAGAGATCCTATTTGAAAGCTGCTAGGAGAGAGTAGATCTTAAAAGTTCTCATCACAAGAAAACAAGTTGTAATTACGTATGTTGACAGATGTTAACTAGACTAAACTCTGGTGATCATTTCACAATATATGCAAATATCGAATTATTAGATTGCGTACCTGAAACTCATATAATGTTATATGTCAATTATACTTCATTAAAAAAAGATAGCCTAATTCTCACCTTAAATATAATATTTTTGTTAGCTCAACTAAACATACAGAGAGAGATTATTTCATCGAACTCTTCTAATTTATAATTTATTTTCTCTCAAAAAGTTTACATGAATTTTCTCAAGTTGAGGTAGCTGGATCGGGTGACAAACAGGACCAGGACCAGGTAACCAGACTCCATTTGTTCTCATTTCAGCTCACTTCACTGTATTGCAAAGTACGTCAACTTGATTTTCTTTAAATGCACTATTTTACAAAAATTCATTTTATGGACTGCAAATTCATTGTTATGAAGAGCACATTGCAATTACCTAAATGAGGCTGAATTTAAAAACTCAGTGCAGTTGGCTGATGGTGAATTTGATTATCAAGAATATTAAATAGTTGAAACCAAACACAAAGAGAAAACTACAAAATAGAGAAAACTTTGAGGATTTGTATGACCCTTTGTCAATTTCCCTTGGAATTATCTTGTCCTCAAAGGAACGGTGGCTTATTCCCTTTTGTTTGGTTTCCATAGTGCTTATTTATCATTAAAACAAGAATTATGTTTGTATAGTAATGCATCATCAAGATCAATGAATACACATTCAGTTAAACTTATATAGATACATACCTAGACACACAAATTTTCCAACTTGAAATTCTATAACTGCTCCGCCTAAGGGATTCAGAATGGTGCAGAATTACTCAGAGTCCACACCTAGATTAAAAGACAAACCACACATTCCACAGACACTAACTCTAAGAGTTTCTCATAGTAATATCACTCCTGAATGTTGTTTTAGAAACTTCTGCCAGATCCCACGTCTGGAACTTGTTACAAATACAAGCATGATAAATAGGAAAAAAATAAACAAGTGAGCTGAATTTTTAACCAAGGCAAGGAACAAAACCTGCGAGCATAATTTCAACCGAAAAAGCATTGGAAGGCTCTCCTGTGTCTAACCCCCATCTGGGGGAAAGGAGACAGAGGTAGAGGACGGAATAAATGCATCTTTGGATCAGTCACAAACATTGGGTTCTTTTGGATAACATGCTTTTGTGGTGATGCGGCCTGAGAAAAGGACTGACTATAAATTCTGTAAATAAATAGTCTTTTCTTCTAGAATGTAGTGCTTATTCTATAGGGGTTTTCTTGTTCCATCTTTTAATTGAACCAATTTTTATCTCATAAACATCACTGACAAAAAAGAAGATGTTTGTCGGTATAGCCAGAAAAAATAAATTGTCAGCTCAAGGGCTAGTGACAGAGTAATTCAGGGATGGATATGTCTTTTCCTGAGCTCTACTTCTATGAGCAGTGTTTAGTTAGGCAAAGATAGAACTTGGGCTGCTTACGAGACTGAGATGTTTTAGGATTGATATAAGAAAACTAAATCTCTCTTCATAACAAAGTTAGAATGATTCAGGGTTTCCCAAGGTTGCTCATAAAGAGAGTGACATTCCTTGGAAACCTGAAGCAGTTGAAGTTGGTGAGGAATACAGATGGAAAAAAATAAATAAATAAAAATAAAAAAAGATCCAGGAAGATGACAAAGATATGGGGCCCAAGAAAAAGAGTCAGCTGTGAGATAGTCTCAGCTGTGGGTATGACCCAAATACTTTGAAAAGATATATCCAATTTTTAATGTAAGTACAGTAGGTAGCTGTGCTCTGCTATGCTCTGTGTACTGTAAAGTAACCTCTACTCCACCATATACCTTGACCTCTACTCCTTTTAGTAAAATACTTTGTATATTTCTATAGGTAAATATGATGTCTTATGTAAATGTGATTTGAGAAATATAAGAAAAGAGACTAAAGGGAAGGCTGCTAAGACTATCTTAGGCAAAGCCAGGAATGACATCATGAGGCATGACCAGAGGAAACATCATGAGAACAATTTGTTGGGGTTCATGGTGGTATGTCCTCTTGGTAGAAGGAAATTTTGATATCCCTTTCTTAGAATTAATCAAGGGAGATAAAAAATGAAATGGGATCTAAAAAGTGCCAGAATGGGAGGAGGGTGCTTTAGGCAAGCTGGGCAAGGAAAGCCTCTTTGAGGAACATATGCTTGAGCTGGAATATAAATGATGAGCAGGAGGGAAGCAGATGAAGATACAGGGACGAATGGTAGAGGAAGGGGAAACAATTCCAGTGCAGAAATAAGCCAGTGTGGCTAGAGTATCATGGATCAGGAAGATTGGGGAGGAAAGATAGAGGATAGGTAGGCTGTGGTGGACCCTGTTGTCTCACATACTGTCCCAGCCTGGTTTTCTTAGAAACAGAGCCTGAGGCAAGCTTACACACTGACACTGTTGGGCGGAGTAGAACCTTAGGGTAGTAAATGTGAACAGGGAAGGGCAATGAGTCAGGGAAGGAGTAAAGGCAAACACAAATAGGGCTTTAGTAAGCTAACCACAAACTATGCTCAGTCAGGAAGCACATCTCTGTAGGGCCCATGCAGAACCTCCTAACAGTCAATTAGGGGAGATGGAAGAAGGAAACATTCATCTCTCAGCTCCTTCCACGTTCTGCATCACATTGGTGTAAGTTTGCCCATGGTGTTTTACCTCCCTTACTTTCCCTGCTCTATGGAGGCACCTGTTAGATGTACCAGAGATCCTCTAACAGGTGCCTCCACAGAGCAGGGAAAGTAAGGGAGGTATATGGTTGGGTGAACACTAGGCAATGGACTTGCTGTGGCCTCTTCCACAAGGTGGCATGACGGAGTTCATGAAGAAGCCAGACTCTAATGCCAAGGGGAGGCTGACTTGGCCAGAGGAATTAGCAGATGATACTGCCCACCAGTAGCTGGAGTTTTTCAAAGATTTAGGAATTTGTTCTAATTTCAAAGTCAAGCCATTATTTTAAGCAAGTACGCAATATTGTCTCATTTATAGATTCAACATGGATATTTACTTTTATACTTTGGGCTATAATCCAACACTAATTTTACTACTCAAATTGTATCATCTTTAGCCATTGGGAGCTCTCTCAGTTGGCTCCTTTGTCCCTTTGGCATACCCCTCTCACTGGGGGAGGGGCGTATATATGTATGTATGTATGTATATATCCATCCATCCATTCATCCATTTATTTATTTTTATATTATGTTCTTAACTTTCTGGCAAAACAGAATGTTCCTGCACAGTCCTAGAATCAGCCATTTCTCCAAGAAGCCCTGGTTCACTTTACTGAAGAATAGTATTAGAAACAAAGCTTGGTGTGCTCATTGCTACTGGGATGTTGTTTCTTTTAGATCCTCTCAGCAGACAGAAAGAAGAATACATGTGTGTAAACTAACCTGTGTATATGCACATATCTATAAACATTTCTTTCTATAACCACCTGTATCTATATTAAGCTACACATGAGTTCATCCTGATGTCTCCAACTCTTATCTGTTACCATAAGGATCATTCCAGCCTGCTACCCTTCCTTATCTACAAATTCACATTCCAGCAGTGAGAAACCTGACTCCCACCATCAATTTACCCAATTGTTCAATTCCAGTATACGTGTATATAAGAATATCTGAATTGTTAATCCATATCCCTGTGGGAAACTTTACCATCTGTGAAGGACTGACGTGCAGTTCCTGTTGTCCTTAGTCTTACGAACTGCACTCATTTCCAAAGTTCCTTAGGTTAGTACCTTTTCCACTACTCCCTTCAGTGAGGTTGTTTTATAGATAGGTGATAGTTAAATTTTTTACCATAGTCTTTATTCCTTGCTGGGATTTAGGAAGTCCCCCCCACCCGACTTCCTAAATGATTTTTCAATTTGCACACATTAAGTTTCATTCTTTGTTTTGAACAAAGTGCTGAGTTCTGACAAATGCTTAATGTCATATATCCACTGTACAGAAGAGTTCAACTCCCCAAAAGTCCCCTACTTTACCTATTCATTCCTTTCAACTTTCCTCTGACCCCAGACAACCAGTGATATTTTTTAATGTCTTTGTAGTTTTGTCTTTTGCAGAATGTCAGATAATTGGGATCCTCTAATATATAATCTTTACAGACTGGCTTCTTTCATTTAACACTATGCATGCAAGGTTCTTCCATGTCTTTTTGTGGCTTGATAACTCATTTCTTTTTGATCTCTATTTCATTGTACACATGTGCTACAGTTTTCTTATGCATTCAGCTACCAAAGGAAATTTGTTGTTTCCACTTTTTGTCAATTATGAATAAAGCTACTGTGAACATTCAAAAATCATTCATGGATTTAAAAAAAAAAATCACTGCTGTGTGGGAAAAAAGACATGGCAAAGGGTTTGGTAGTGGGAGACAGGGATTTCAGAATTATCAGCATGAAGCTTTTTTTTTTTTTTTTTCAGTTTGTCAATTCCACTGAAAAGTTGAAAAAGTTGAAAAAAGAGAAATTACCATTTCTCTCATTATGGAAATCTTAATGGCCTTTATCAGAGTCATTATGGTGAAGCATTGGAACAAAAGCATGATTAGAGTGAGAAGAAAATGGAAGACTATAAACTAAAGACTCCAAAGTGAGAATAGGTAACCCTTTAGAGAAGTTGTAGGATAAATTTTTGTCTAAGAAAATATTTTATTTTTAAAGGAATGATTTTAAGATATATATGTACAGGGAATATCCAATCATGATATAGAAATTTATTAAGTAGGACAAAGTTGGTATAATTGCAGAACAACTTACTACAGTGAGATGAGAGCTAGGCTGGGACAGAAGTGGAGGAATTGGCCTTAGAGCAGCAGAGGTGTTTCTTTAATCACAACATTAAAACCCTAGTCACTGATTATTTCACATCTATATGTACTATTAAAATGCCCATCTCATTGCTAGTTAACTTATAGTAACTCTTTCAGGGATCTAAGAGATAAAGCTTTAGAATTCAGGGTGAAGTTCCAAATATATATACCACAACTCTGATATTTGCACCAAACAAATATTGGGGAATCTTACATTTAAAAATTTTCAACTGTTGCTATCATTTGAAAAACACAAAAAAACACACAAAAAAACAAAAAAACAAAACCAACCAACCAAACAAACAAACAAACAAAGAAAAAAAAGAAAAACAAACAAAAAAATTTTACTTGGAAAACCATGTATTCTTCCAAAAGAATGTCACATGAATATTACATTCTGAATTTTGCTTTCAGTGAATTCAAGTCAATTTCTTTCCTGTCTATAACACTTTATCCTATGAGGATGCACTGAAATGGGCATTTTCATACATTGCTGGTAAAACATGAAATTGGTACAACCTTGTGAAAATAAATTTGACAATTATGTTATTAATAACATCAAATATGTACACATCCTTTGATACCAATATGCTTCTTCTCAGAAACTAATCTATGGCAACAGACTTTAAAATATGGGGTGGGGAGGTGTATAGTATAAAATATTTATTACAGTAGTGTTTACAATAGCAAAATATAAGTGATGACACATATTTAATATCAGAATGTTTTAATATTAAAGATTTACAAAAAGAAGTATTACAGAGTTATTAAAATGTAGTGTCCTATGGCTATGTAAATATATTAAAATACTTTGTTGGAATTCTAAGTAAGAAAGGATAGCAAGTGGGCATATACTATTAAACATGCTTAAAAATATATAGATAAGTGGCTGAAAAAAGAAACATACAGATGCACAAAGACATATGAAACACACTGTTACAACTCTACTGCCATTTATTATCAAATACTCTATGAGGTTTTTTGAAGGAACTTTCAAATCGTATATATATATATAACATTTGCCTGAAAGCCATTAGGTCCTTATAGCTGAATATAGCTGAAGTAAAATGAAAGATTTCAGTGTTAACATAGAGGCTTAAAAGCCATACTACTACATGTGGATTTGATCTGCACATTAATGAATTCCAATTTAAGACAGAGAAGCAACGGTGTCTTTTCCACTTATTGCTGAGGGTTTCTTTGTTTCTGACTCAGCCTTATTTGCTATCCAGTCATGTGGCAGCAGATCTCATATTCTTGCCATCTTCCCACTAAAATTCCTAACTATGGAACTGGAAAACTTTTCTTGGATTCATGTTGACTTTTTAAATCCAGAATTTCTCTTCCAAATGATTGTTTTGAATCCAGCCATAAGGATCTATAATGGCAATTGAAATCCAGTTTCTCAGGCATCGAGTACACATTCTCCATAAATACTCTCTCTCTCTCTTTTTAAGGAACATTGAATTTTGGAGTTTAAACAACCAGCCTAGTTGGGGGAAAAAAGAAACAAAAAAAGAAAAAGAAAAAGAAAAACAAACAAAAAAGGACATGCATGATTTCATTTCACCAGTTAACTTTGGAAACGGCTATTATCCATTGCAAACTTTGCTTTTATCCCAGGCAAGTAGTAGGGAACAATGAATCCATTTGTTTTACTGCTGACATAATTCGGAGATGGAATCTTTGCAATATTTCCTGAGGAATCTTTCTTCTTTTGTCCCTGTATGGGTCCAATTTTTCAAATTGTCTATAAATAAGGAGGCCACAGCAACAAGGGGTTTTATAGCACATGTATAGGTATTTGAATGCTATTATCGTTCCACTGTATTTTAATTTCCATCATTGTCAGCTCATTCAAAATTACCAAATTGGATATTCTATGAATTGCTAGGTTTTCCCTAACATGCTTTTGAGGATGAGGGAAAAATAAAAAGTAATTGAGAAAACGTCCACATTTTGTAGAGGATACTAGATATTAATGTTTATCCATTATTCGGGATGGCTCCTTATAGCTCTTCAAACAATAACATATCAGATTTTATCTACCAACAATATGAAGTGATGACAAAGTCAAGCATTGAGCACTTTAAAGCCATGATATTAAAAATTCCTTCACTGGGAGGGGATAGACTGTGGCTATGCTTTGCTTTATAGATGGATTCCTCAGCGGTTTACAAGCCAATACAAATGTAAAACCTAAGAAATACAATTGTGCAGTAAGAGGAAAAGTACACATTGCCAAATAATCAATAAATGTAAAAAAAACAAAAACACATCTATTTTGAATACTATTACTACTTGCATAAACACCAGTAAATAAAAATAGTAAAAGAAACATCCTATGTTTATATTAATCTCATAAGAACCTAATTTTTAGCTTCTGAGTGAAAACTTTATTGGATAAATGTACTTGAATATTCTCTACCAATATATGTTGTTATTGCTGATGATCCTTTAAAAATGCAATATTTTAAAACGTATGACATTTTAAAATGACATAAATTATTAGAATATATTAGCCTCCTCAAAGATGTTAGCTGCTAAAACACTGGTCTCATCAATTACTATCTGGTCTATTATTATCTTGTTTTATGAATAAATATCATTTTTTCCCCTAAAAAAACTAACCTAAAATCCTAATCTCTGTTGTTATTATATAAAATTTGTATTCAGATAAATTGCATTCAGAATAAGATTTATACAGCTAAAACTGATGTTATTTATTAACTAGTTCATTTTTGTTATGTTGCAATAATTGATCTATCATAATTTTTATAACTTTAAGTAGCTACAAATTCTTAATGCAAAGGGTAAGCTTATTGTTTTAGAAGTCTCAGATACCTAAGATATCTGAAGTATTTCTGTTAAATGTATATTTTAACATATTTAAGGCAACTTAAGTGCTTATACACTTTCAGATTTTGGAGCCTTATCTCTCAATTCACCACTTTTAAAGTAATCCACAGGGAAAGGATTCATCTGAGAATGGGAATTTAATGTCAACCCAACATTTGGGATTATTCATAAAAGTACTTAAAAGAAACATGTTTTAGATTTATGAGTTTAATTCAGTGCCAAACTGAAAAGTGGAAGAACACTGGGCAGTGTTTCTCTATTTGCTGCTCCCAGTTTCATTTGTACACCTAACTCATGTGACACATATTATTATTTCTTTGTTTTTGTTTGTTTATATTTTTAGTAATCATAATTACATCTGCACTAAGCAAAACAAACACTCATTCTGCTAATGAATATTTTTAATTTTACATTTTAACATTTGAAATCTATATTGAATTCTGTTCAAAAGGAGGAAAAACGTAAAATCCCAAATGTTTCTGCATGTGTGCGTGTGTTGTGTGTGTGAGCATGTTGGTGAAATATGCTTACGTGATATGTCTGTGTTTGTGTTTACATATATACATATACATATATATGTATATATATATACACATATGTATATATGTATGTATATATATCTACGTATATATGTATATACATACATGTGTGTGTATATATATATATGTGTATACATATATATATCCTTCAAATTCATTGGAAATATTGGAAGAATAATTACTGAAAATTTTTGCTTTTATTATTTTTATGTACAATGTTATTGTTTCTTTGGGACAAACTTTTCAAGTTCTTTATTATTATTTTACTTTTTAACATTTTTTTCTCAAGAAATCAAATGATTCAAAAGAAGAAAAAACTCAATATAACTAGATAACATGCTTTTTTTTGTTACTAAGAGAAAATTCTATTATGTCATATTCTTGACACTGTTCTCAAAATAGCTATTACTCTTTGGGATGTTTTAAAGTATCAGTAAATATTTCCTCTTAAAAATTGTTGTATCATCCATTTCATAAAAGTATAGTCTTCTGTCATTTAAAAAACACATTTTCCTTGTTTTCAGTTCCCTTACAAAGTAAATTTACTCCCAAATATTATTTTCTAGATCAGATGTTTCCTCTGAGTGAGGCTACACATCCCAAAGTTCATTTTTTCTTTCCTCTATCTTCATTTGTATTCCTTTCATTTGTTTGTGTATCTTTCTTTCAATGTACTCAATACAAATGGAAACTTTGGTAGACGATATATATTTAAAAAAAGAATTGCTGATTTCTTTAATGCTTGCATTTATGAAGGCAAATATGCAGTGCTATGTAGGATGTTGCATTTATAAGGTTATATGCAATCCAAAATCCATGGTTAGTAAATTGACTAGGAGTTCATAATTTTCTTAAATTAAGTGTGGAATAAAAACCCTGCTTAAAGTGTAAATAACTCTAGGACACTAGCCCAATAACAAATTGAAACTCATTTTTAAAGCGACTTCACATCTGAACTTTAAACAAAATTTTTATATCATCTATATATAATTGTTTTCATTTAGATGCAGTATGATGTTGAAAAACTTACCTGCATTAAAAACATCAGTATATTTCCGTTTTTTAAAACAAATGTCATTGATATATTTTTATCAGGGACTTCCAAATCTGATACGTCCTTCACTTTGTGGATATCAGCTCAGCTTAAGAGAACATAAATTAAATATGGATATGTAATTTAAGTCCGTGGGTTGTACTATTGATTCAAACGAATTGGTACAACACAGATAACACATATTTAGTGATTGATTAAACTACTTTATGTAATAAACAAACTAATCATTTATTTAAAGATGTTTATATCACAGTCTTACATTTGACCTTAAAGTTTATCTATTACAGGGGTTTTCAACCTTGGCCCTACGCATTTTAGTATGCTTAGCAGTATTCTTGATCTCTGGACACTAGAAGCCAAAAGTTACTCTCCAGTGTGACAAAGAAATATGTCTCCAAAAGCTCCCAATTTTCCCCTGGTTGGCAAAATCATCCTGGTTTACAAACACTCATCTATTACAATTAGTCATATGATGCTTAAAACTCTTCTTCATTAATACTGATTATACAGAAAGTTTTTCTTTGATACATAAAAATTTATGAGACAGGCACATTAGAGTGAAAAAATGATGAAGAGCAAAATCTTATTTAATTTACTATCTTCAGTACATCTTTTAATAATTTGCATGCTTGCCATAGTTTTGAAAACATTTGTAGAGATAGTTACTTTATTCTAATTTTAAAACACATTAGTTGATTTTTAGACTTTTGGATTGAATACGATCTATATAAGCATCTTGTAATTATTTAGACATTTAAATTAGTCATCAAAGTTATTATATGATAATCACCATAAACTTCTCTCAAATACTTATTTCCAAATATTTACAAAAGTTTAAAGACAACTTTAGTTTAATATTTAAGTATTTTTCCTACTGTAAGTGCCAATTAAACCCTTTCTCTGACATTAATACACTCCGAGGAGTTATTCACAGGGATTAACATTTCATTGGCCACAATAGTGGCATAAATGTTACTCACCATTCAACCAATGAACAAAAGCATGAAAATTGAGTTTCAGTGAAAACGTCTTTTTCATGCTTATAGAAAGTCTGACTCCTGAGCAAGAGTGATTTTGGTTAAGGAAGCGTTCTCTCCATAAAATGTTGATTAAGTCAAAGGACAAGCTAAAACGGAATTTGACAATAGTGGCAGAATAAATATGGATAGAATTTGCTGTGCTTCCTTTTCTCATGAAAAAATTCCAAGCACTTTTCCTCATCTCTTCAGTGCCATGATTAGGTCAATTACACTCCTGAAAGAGGTTGAGGGTGAAACTAAGAGTGGGAAAGGGACATTGTATTACACTCAATCTTTCATCCACTTGACCTTAGAAACCCCTTTCTCTTTGGAGCACAGACAGTCTGATATATACCATGGTGATTGTGTTAATGAGTATTCCATTTATTTGGATTTTCTTCTCTGATAAAATTAGGAAAAAGAACAATAAATCCTGCATGCAGTTTTCCCTTCAAGCATGAATCAGCAGGGGAAAAAAAAAGGAACAAACCTTGGCAAAGTAATGGCAACAAGAAGCGGAATGGCCAAAGTGGGAAGTCTTGAAGAACACCCCAGTAAAACAAGGAAACAAAGCGTGTCTGGCAATGGAGAGGGGAGTAACACTGGCAGAGGTGGTACCTCAGTCCTTGAGCAGGACATGGTCCCCAGGGAGGAAGCAGAACTGTGGGTAGACATTCCTAGGGATGATGGGAAAGGCCATCACTGAAGCAGACACAGCACAGACTGGTTCCAACTCAGGGTTTCAGAGCTGAAACAAACTAAGGATAAAAGCACATTGAGCTGCTAAAGCATAACAAGTTAGAGAAAACCAAAGAGTTGGAGGGCCATTATTTGGGCAATGACAATGTGTGGCTGTATTCGACCCTCTGATGCTCATTTGAGGGAGGAAGCTTTTCAATGCTTGGGGTACATACAGGTTGCACGTATCCTATTTCTGTACTGGGGAAATCTATGGAGAAGCGAGAAAAGGATAGAAGGAGAATCAAACCTGAGCACTGATTTAAAACAGAACTTGGTGCCTACTAACACAACGTGAAAAGACATAAAGTTTGGGATTTGATGCCTCAATGAGATGCCAGGCAAAGAACTTTACTCTTTGTAACCCTTAAGTTCTGTATAATAAATTTTCTGACTACCCTGATTCCATGAGAAAATCATTTCATAAATGGTTAGAAACATGCAAACCCATTTATAGTAAATCTAGGATTCACCAGGCTCCAAAGGAAAAAAAAAGAAACGTAACACTAAACTATACTGTAGACAAACATAGTTAGAGCTTCGAATATTGTACTTACTTATATAATTTCTTTGTAAGCTCAAACCACGTGAGAAATTAGAGATAGCCAAGTAATTGGAAGCAGAAGAGGGACGACCCAGGAACACAACATTTTCTCATCCCACGGTGGCCGGTTGCCTAACATTTCCATGAGCAGCAGATGGCAAAAGGCAGTGAGGGTGGGAGTGGCTGGCACCTCATAGACTGCCAGGCTCCGTCTGGGCTCTTGATAAATATTAATTAAATGAACTGAATCCATTGAAGAGAGCTGTCCATGCTGCCAATTATGACAACCAGTCTTTGTTTTATGTATTATCCTCATGTTAGTGTGACAGGCGAACTTTAATATATTTTACAAAGACTGAATGGGCTACACAGAAAACTCAATAGAGGTGAAACTCAAAAGCATGTGTTGGTTTTTTGAAAATCCTTCCTACTTTATGAACATATTATTAAAATCATATCCTAGTGATATCTTGATTAGCAATTCGTCTGGAAGAAAAGTTATAATACTTTAGCAACATCCATCTGTGTGTGATCCAGACTGGGAGAGAGTCAGGTTTTCTCTTTGCTGGGCCTTGGGCTATAGTGGATAGGGAGGAAAATAAGCCATATACACATAGAATTCATTCATGAAGGGGTTTATATTCCTGGGGCCCACAATCCTTGTAACTTAGGAGTTGTGAAAGTGTTAACTGGGCTCCTGAATAGGAAACTATTCAGAGGGATCTGTGTGCCTCCCTGTGGGAAAGAGAAGGGTATAGAGCTGCAGCCTAGAGAAAAAGAAGGTGATCTGGAGATTGGCGAGCCCCCTGAGGGATTCGAGTTGAGGAACTATAAAGAAATCTAGATGTTCAAATGCATCCCCAAATTCGTTGTATCAAGTCTAGTTTGTCTGAGGGGGCTCTCCGAGTTAAAGTGTCATAGGAATACATCCTCTTTGTTATAGCAAGTTTCCCAGAATGTCTGCCAGCCTTGCCAGCCTGTGGGTTCAGATAAGGATTCATTAATATTAATGCCCAAATTCCACAGCCTCTCTCTTAATGGCAACATAGCACTGTCCCTCTTAATGTTCAATGTCTGAAAAATGTTGGCTAGTTATTTCTGGGAGTCCTCACGTGCTCTCTGAGAAGTTCTCAGTGTCTTTTCCTCCAGCCGTCTTGTTAACGGATACTGCCAGGCCATGTCCTAAGGGGAGGCACCTGGTCACTGGCAATTTCCCAGGATTTTTTAAGAGGATATTTTGTTAGGCCCCAGAATTATCATAAGGGAATGATGTCTCTTTGTGCCCTGTCATTAGTGCTCCAAAGAAGCACAATTAGTTCCTTGAGCCCCTACTGAACACAGCTAGCTCTAGTTTTGGTATGTCAGACCTAGCCCTGGGCACAGTAAGGAATATTCAGGCATCCGTACTTATCCTTTAGGAATGAGGATACACACTGCTTCCGCAAGGAAGCATTTTCTGACTTCTAGAATGTGTTAAGGACTTCTGTCTTTATGTTCTCACAGTTCTCTGTACTTCTATCATGGTAGTTAGTGATTTCATTTCATGACTTGTCTATCTTCCTCCTCTAAACTCTTTGCTTGCAAGGACAGAAACGTTTTATAACAGAATGGTGTTCCTTAGCAGGGGTATGATTGCACTAGTCCAGTAGGCACCACTGACATTGGATTCTCTGAAGTTGGGGAGGGAAGGCCCCAATCCCCAGATACTTAATAAGTATTTTGTTTTCCTCTTTCTTTATGGAGTTTACTGGGGTTACACTGTTTAATAACATATATTTCAAGTATACAACTATCTAATACATCATCTGTATATTGCACTGTGTGCTCACCACCCACAGTCTAGTCTCCTTCTGTCACTGTAGGCCACATAGTTGGCCTTCTTTACCCTCTTCATCCTCCCCACATCTCCCATCCCCTTTGATAACCACCCTTCTGCGTCTGTTTCTATGAGTTTGTTTGTTCATTTGTTACTTTCTGTTTTATATTCCACGCATGAGTGAATCATATGGTTTGTATCCTTTTCCATCTGACTTATTTAACTTATCATGATACTCTCAAGATCTATCCATGTTGTTGCAAATGGCAGTATTTCATCTTTTCTTATGACTGAGTAATATTCTATTGATATATATGTACATCTTCTTTATTCACTAATCCATTGAAGGACACTTCGGTTGTTTCCATGTCTTGGCTACGTGACTTATGCTGCAATGACCATAGGGGTACATATATCCTTACGAATAAATGTTTTCAAATTTTTGGAATAGATACGCAGAAGAGTGTTTGCTGGGTCATATGGTAGGTCTAGTTTTAATTTTTTGTGGAACCTTTATATTGCTTTCCAAAGTTGCTGTACCAATTTAGCAGTGTTTGAGGGTTCTTTTTTTCCTCCACATCTTCTCCAACAATTAACTTTGGTCTTATTGATATTAGCCATTCTAACACGTGTGGGGTGGTTTTGATTTGCATTTGCCTTACAGATAGTGAAGTTGAGCATCTTTTCATGTATCTGTTGGCCATTTTTATGTTTCCTTGGGAAAAAGTGTCTGATCAGGTCCTCTGCCCATTTTTAAACAGGATTGTCTTCTGTTGTTGAGTTACATGATTTCTTTAGATATTTTTGGATATTAATCCCTTATTGGAGATATTGTTTTCAAATATCTTCTCCCAGTAAGTAATTTTGAATCAGTAAATCCTATTAAGCATTTCTATGTTTCTCATACATGTTTATCTAAAATCCATGTGTAAAACACACTTCTAAGAATAACAAATGGTGCAAATACTTCTGGATTGTGCAGCCCACCAGTTAAATAGACACTTAACTTCTGAATCCCAAATTATACCTAAGTAAAACACCTGAAATTTGTTATATAAAGAAGTAGTGCCGGTCCGGTGTCTCAGGTGGTTGGAGCCACTGGTTTGATTCCCACATGGGCCAGTGAACTGCACCCTCTACAGCTAAGATTGTGAACAAACAGCTCTCCCTGGAGCTGGGCTGCCTTGAGCTGCCGGAGGTTGGCATGAGCTGCTGTGAGCTGCTGTGGGCTGCCAAGTGCTGCCGCAGGCTGCTGAGTGCTGCCGCAGGCTACTGTGTGCCGCCATGAGCAGCTGGTGGCCAGCGTGAGTGGCCGGCAGTCATCGTGAGCTGCCAGGAGCTGCTGTGAGCAGCCGACCCACGTCCAGGAACCGACAGCCTCAGCTGGGGGGAGCGCAAGGCTCATAATACCAGCATGGGCCTGAGAGATGTGTCCTACACAACTAGACTGAGAAACAATGGCTTGACTGGGGGCGGGGGGTGGAGGCGGAAGAAGGGGGAAAAATCAAGACAAAGTCCCGCATATATAAAATTATATGAAATATAACTCATATAAAATCATGTAATGTAGTATAATACAATGCTACATCTCTGTCTTGTTGGGAAATCTGACGATGAGTCAAGTGCTACACAGAGGAGGCTGAAATTTCCCTCACCCAATTCACGTATCCAGACAGGATGAAGCTGTGGTGAAGACATAAACAGCAATGAATGTGTATAGAAGGTGGGCTGAGGAAGCAGCAAGGGGGCATGGGCATGCGTGTATTCATTTAATTATACTACGAACAGTCATTCACCACCAATTCTATGAAAAGTGCTGTTCCAGGCCTGGGGAACACAGGGTAAATAAAATTAGGGAAACAGACAATAAATAAGGTAATAAATAAATGACAAATAATGTTAATGTATAGATAATAAGTGACATGAAGAAAATTCAGTAGAGCCACAGGACAGAGCAAAATATAGGCATGTGGTTATTTAATATAATTTGGTCTCTGAATAAAGAGGAGTGAGCATAATGATATTGAAATCAGCATTGCAGGCAAGGAAACATGATGAAGCAAATCAGGTAATAGCAGTGGATAATGTATAGTTGAGGTTATTTGGTGAATCACAAAAAATGGATGAGAAAAGTATACAAATGGGATTTACGGCAATGCCTAATCCATTGATACTCATTCATCTTATGAATATTTGTACTTTACAGATAGCAGAAATTGGATGCTCCTTGCACTGTACTGAGAACTTTACATTTAACCATCTCAAAAATCCTATGATATAAGCGGTACTATTACCCCTATTTTCCATGTGAGGATACGAAGGCCAAAAATTAGGAAACATTCCCATCACAAAATCAACTAATGTCAGTGCTGAATTTTGAATCCAGAAAGCCTAGCTACAGAATATATAATAATAATCACATAAATATATACGGTCTCCAATGCATTTCCAATTTTAATGTCATTTGAGATATCTAGCTATATGGAGAAATATGTATTTTAATATTTGAATTATTCAAATAATTACTTTTCCCACTTGTCAATAATTTGGTTTCCTTCACTGAGAAACATTAATATCATTACTTTGTATCCTTTACCTTATTGTGTACTATGTAATTGAAATGTCTGTGTCAGAAATAGCTATAAAATAACAGAATCCATGTGATTGTTTCTATTTTGTCACAGTTCACATCACCAAATAATAAAGTTAGCTGTGGTAATTGATGTCAACCACTGAGGCACCTAAATAAATGGGTCATCTTCACTTTGGGTGAATAAACAATAGTCTGTGAATTTATATCAGCTATAATTTTAGTGTTCACCAAATCTGCTTATCATGCTCTCTGGGTGAGAGAAGAAACTATAGAAACATCAATTTAATGTTCTCTGTGTCTATATATGCTATGTTGGATTCCAAATATGATTTAAGAAAATATTTTGAAAGGATTAAAGTATTAGAAAAAAATCTTAAAAGATAATATTATAAATAGAATCAGCATATGGTACAGCCACATAAGATGGTTCATAAGGTATTACAATTAATATCTGTCAGTGGATACTTCTTAAAATTCTTCCCTTGGACAATGTTAACCATGATATAACAACAGTTATTTATAAAAGATCCATGGTGATGAGTAAATAGATAAACAAAGGCAACTTAATTCATGGAACATCTATATTAATTTTATTAAAAATTTGTCTGCTGATATTACTACACATTCATTACTTCATAGCTCAGTGAATGGAGAGCTGGCCTCAAACTACATTTTCCCCCAAAAGTTTTTAAAAAAATCTTCTACCCATTTTGTTTATTTAAACATACCAGCAAGAATGGCTCCACCTATCCATCTACTGCTGGCACATTTTCTGCTACATACAAATCACCCTGTTCAAGTGCTTTGCCTCCTATCAGATAAAGCTGTGGTCATAGGAATAATAGATTTAACAGATATGCTTTGTAATAGCTGGAAAAACACTGACTTGAGGAGATCACAAATGGGAGAGAATTTTAACACCAAAAGCCACTCCGAATGTTCCAGTGGGCAGTGCCAAACAGAAACATGGTCAATGACAGATGGTAAATATATTCTCACCAACTGACAATTGTAATTCCCATGGCCAAATAGTTCCTATGTCATGCAGTTCCCAGGTCAAAGTGACTTCATTCTATAGTTATGCTCAACAAATACATGTGACTATCTTTAATAAACACATATTTTGAGCTACAAGAGGTGCTTGATGTGTTTAATAAAATATAAATACTTGTTACAAATTTAGAACTCTGAAAAATCTATTTGATCACCATAGTGTGCTACATTATTCTGGAATGTTTTTAGGTATTATAGAGTACTCAGTTAACATCTTTAATCTTTTGAAAAAAATATGTTCTCACAACGGAAACTAAAACAGAAAATCTTTCAAAATTGTTTCGCCAAGTTACATGTTTTTATGGGTATTGGAATTAGGGAAATGAGTAAAATGGTATACAAGGTTATTTTTTTATCAGGTTTTTGCTGTGTGCAATTGATGTTTTAGGCAAAAAATAATTATTCGGTCCAGAGTTTCTCCATATTGGTATGAATTAGATTTAAATGAAAGCTACTGTTTTATTTTGATATTGCTACATTACACAGATAGAATCCTTCATTCTAATATTAGTAAAAAGGATCAGCTGTTCACTTAGAAAAAAATATCGTCCTTAGTTAGTCTTCAAATATGTAACAGATTAGAAATGCTGACAGTGTTGGCTAGTTCAACACAAAGATCTTTCCGGATTTCAATTTTGCTATTACATGGAAGTCACATTTCAGAGTCTGTAACAACCCCCCCAGAAATGGAATATACAAAGGAAGGTGACACACCCTATCCCCAGGGTTGAGACGGTCGTACTGCAAAGCATCCACTGCCCCGGACTGGCAAGATTTCTTGTGATCTTTTTTTGTCCATTCTGAGAATAACACTGAGAATTTTGCTGGATAAAATCTTGCTGGAAGTTGGAAAGTAACAGTTTTCAATCGCTAATTTACAGTAAAGTCTAGGTAGGTTAGCTTCAAAAATGAGACTAAGTACAAAGACAGATGACCTCAAATAACTCCAGGAATGAGCAGTCGTCTGTGCATTAATAATCTGTACATGACATGCTCCTATGCAGTGCCAAAGTGTATCATGCAGATTAGAAAATGGATCTGAGTTCCCCAATTTGTCTATCCATGTCATCATGCTAATCCAATAATTGCCAAATTTTCACATAATTTCCCTTCTACCCCATTCATACCATAGTGTCAAGAAAGATTCATTGGTCTGTTTCTTTTTTCTTTTTTTATTGTGATTGACTTGACTCTACAGGTGAATAAAAGGAGAATTTACATCTTAATGTTGGGTCTTCTAATCCATGGGAAAGGTATCTCTGTCCATTTATTTAGATCTCATTTAACTTCTCTCAGCAATATTTTGTAGTTTTTAGTGTACAATCTGTTATATATATTTTTTAGGTTTATCTCTAGATGTTTCTATTTTTGATGCTATTGTGAGTGGCATGTTTTTCACCCATCCCCCCACCCCTTTGACAACCATCAGATTTTTCTCTGTATTAGGGGTCTGTTTCTGTTTTGTGTTGTTTTGTATTTTAGATCCTGATGTCTAATTTTCTTACTGTTATTTTTGAGGACTAATATATCACCCTGAATCTGAGTGGCTTAAAAGTCCAGCTAGTGAATGAGTTCACAATTTGTCAGGCTGCAATATGAACTGAATTTAGAGGGCAGTTTTTCCACAGGTCTCACCTAATCTCAGTCACTCATCAGGACTCACCTGGGGACTGATTGGGGCTGGCTGGTCCGGAATGCCCTCACTCATAGCTCTGGGGGATGGCTGGCAGCTGGCTAGTGCAACAGGAGTGACCGGGTCACAGGTCTCTCTTCATCCAGCAGGCCAGTCCTGGCTCATTTACATGGTGGTTGCAGAGTTCCATGGACAACAAGAAAAATGGATACAGGGAGGTGAAACATTTGTAGCTATTTTTGCAGTCTACCTTACTTATTAATCATATCAGTTTAACATGCAGAACTGAATATTCACTGGGTTTATAGCTTTAGCTATGTTTACAAGAAAATAAACCAAAAATTGCCACCGTGCTGAGTTTTCAATAGGTCAAAAATTTGAATAAATGCTTTAATCTACAATTTAACATTGACTAACATTTATTCAGCTTTGACCGTATAAGAAATCAGCATTTTATCTACATTATTTTCTTTGAATGGAAAAATGAGGCAGCTGAGTGTATTATTTATGAGTATAGATCGAATGTCAGACTGCCTCTGTTCAGTCCTAGAGGATTTCCGATTATTACCTGTGGGATTTGTGTTAAATAATCTACCTCACAGGGTTCTTGTGTTTTCATGTATTAGCATATACACGGGCCTTACATGCCTAACATATCATGACTGCTATGTAAGTTATCACTATTATGATAAATTAAGTATATTATCATCTCCATTTCAGTAATCATGCAACCTAGAGAAATTCGTTAACTCAACAAAATAACAGAGTCTGCATTTAAGTTGAAGATAGTCTGAGTCAAAATTCCATGGTTCATCTATTGCACTCTATTTTGTGCAATGGGGAAACAAATATGGAAATTGTTTTTACATACAAGTAATATTTTTTGCCTATAAATAATTCCCCGCCTTATTAAAGATTTTAACATAATAACCCAAACCATGGTTTTCTTTTTCTTATTAACATGACAAATATTTTGACTTGAGTAATTTTGAATAATTGCTTCTATTCTAACATAGGAATTCATGATGAACAATTCCCAAGTTATATTTGATTAAATTGCTGTCTCAAAAAATATTACATCATTTTTACTTTCTTTCTGTTAATTATAGTCATAAATATGCATTTTGCCATATTCCAACATTAAGCGTTGCTTTGCCTATTGAAAAAGATGCTGAACATAACAGCATCTAAAAAATGTGGGTTTGAATTCCAAATCTTCCACTAACACAAGTTATTGCCTTCTCTAAATCTTAGTTACATACACGAAGATAAAAATATGACCTACATCACAGAGAATTAAACGAGATAAAAGATTTTCAAAAGCAAGAACGGTGGGTAGTATAGAGTTAATATATGCTGTGATTATTAAGAGTTGCAATACTAATTGTTTTATTAATTTGAACAATTCTTTTTGAGTGAATTTTATGTAAATCTAATAAAATATACATGTTAGTATTAGATTATTTTATCATTTGGATTCTGTTATAACAGCTCTGATAGGGTGTTATGAAAACACTTTTTAAGGTAAGTGGAGCATAGTTTAAACTTATTTATGTAAATAAAAATGGCAACTTTCTGAGAAGGCATTAGTAATGGAGAGTAATTTCACGGTGCTTACGTATCATAATCATCAACTTACTGGTACTGATTTACTATATAAAATACTTAATAGTTGGGAATTGGTGCTGGATAGCATAATGGTTAGGACATGGACCATTATGAATCTAGAAACAGACCAATCTAGAAACAGACCACCTAGATTCAAACACCATCTCTATCAGTTTCCCTGACTGCTTATGTTGGGCAAAGACCTGAGTCTTAGTTTCCTCATATATAAAATGGAATTAATACACAATACATAGATTTACTGTAAAAATTAAATTATATCACTTTTTCTAAGGTGGAACCATGTTAAATTGTTAATATTTTCCCCATTTTTGATGTACAAAAAAGGCAATTTCATGTGACTCAACTTACTAGTATAGTTACTTAACAAAGCAAGTACTGAATCAATTCTAGCTGCTACTATTATTATTTTTGCTATTATTAGTAGTATAATACCTAGGATTATATAGCAGGATACTTTCTTAATCTATGAATTTTTGATAATGTAACAACAAAGTATAAATGAAATCTAACCAGTAAAATTTAAAGTATGCATGGCATGGAAACATTTCTAAAACAAAAAAAATATACCAGTGAAAAATTCAAATGGATTCAAATACTCTGAAAATACTAGGGGTGCCAAAAAATGTATACAAGTGTACACTTTGGTCAACGTTGCTCAAGCAGTAGTTCACCATAATTAGAAGTGTCCGGAGGCTGATGGTAACCACTCTGAGCACCTTTTTGTAATAGCAGAAGTCAAACATGACATGTATTCATCTTTTGTTATTGGTATATATGGAGTATTACAATTTTAATACAGTTTTCCTTTCTTAAAATATGTGTATTTTCTTCCTCTTCAGTATTCCATAGTAGGATATTACTATGAAATAATATATGAACCTTTTGCTGAAGAGGAATATAAATACAACAAAAAATAACCGAAGATGCATCTTCTGAAAATTAGTATCTATGGAAACACAGCTCAAGGAAGCCAAAACTTTGTTAGACTTCCTGATAAGGTGTATCAAAACAGTTCTTATGCTTACACATTCATTCTACAACAGTAAAATTCTACATTCAGCACATGACACAATGAAATTTCATCCTATGTTGCTCTATCTGTTACTAAACACCTTACTAAAACATCTTTCTCTTGGATGCCACACATCTGAATACGTCACCCTCTTTATCATCCATCTCTGTGATTTCTTATTACCTACCCCTGGCATTGCAACTGCACCTCTTAATCCTCCTGACCATCACACTTATACCAATGTCCACTAATGAATGGAGCTGGTGAGATACCATTCTTGCTTTTGGTTATTTATATGCATTAATTTATACTGGGGCTGATGATCCTCTTCGATGAATAACTCGAGCTAATGTAACTACCATGGCACAGACATATTAAAATTTTTCAAGGACTAGTTTTATATCTGTGGAGTCCAGATTGCCTGCAGCAACAAAAGAGCTTCCTAGAGGATACTCAACTAAAGGAAGGAGGCAGGATGGTGAGGCAGATGGAGACTCAGGGACAACTGACAGAGCAAAGAAATTCCAAATGTGGGTTCATGGGATATTCTAATTCTAACCCAGGTGTTTGGGCACCAAGTTTTAATGCTAGAAGACAGATGTTCTCTCCATAATTTGAAAGACTTGCTGAGGACTATAATCTTTTGAAATAGAAGTTAAGTTTGGTTTAGTATACTACCTATCTACCAAGTTGAGTGTTACATAGGAGTATTGTTTTCTCACTTCATTAGCGCAGAGATATTGCTCATCTGCTTCAGGGTCTAAAGGTGGTTTTCCAAATCCACTCAGAGTGGCATATTTCCAACTTCATGGAAATATGGTGATGGCAATGGCCTCAGAAGGTGTGCTGGAAACCATGAGCATTGCAGTTTTGAAAACTGGACTGGCTGCACATTTGTCGCTCGGCCATCTGAGCAACCATTGAGAGAACAGTTTTAATAATTCTTGTAATATATTTTGTCTTAAGTAAGCTCTTGTTGGAGTCCTAAACGGGCATAACATGGGAAAAAATATGCTTCTTTTTATTTTGTAAGAGCTGAAAGAAGGCAGAAGTTGGTGCCTAAGATTTATCAAGATCCAGTGTCCTGTTGGGGATGACCTTAGAGAAGCACTGTGGATTTGTGGGGGATTTGGGCCACCCAGTACTAAGTCTGCTGCCCCCAGAGGCAAATTACAATTCAAATGGATTCATGGGCCCCAATATTCTTTCAGGCAAGCAAGGTGGTTTCTGGAGCACGGAGATTTGGGTATTAATATCAACACCCTACATCTGCAGTGGATAGATAGTGGGGCCCGAGCCTGTGTTAGCAAGTGAGGTCCCCGTCATGGTCCAAAATAAAAAAATTACATTCATAATATTAAAGTAAGTAAAAATTTGATCCAATTTATTATTACTCCAAATTAGCTAACATTTTTAGGGATGGCTCTAAACATCAGTGTAAATTGTTACCAGATTTTTCTTCTTTCTACCTGGAAGAATTAACATAAAATATGCTTTTTAAATGCATACAATATGGTTTAATAACTTTTGGTTCTTGCTCCTTTCCTTCTCTTGCCTTTAGCTCTTGGCTGACCTAACCGGGATCGAGCCACTCCCTTCATTTTCCAGCGGAGAATGTATTCACTCTTCCAACTTACGGTAGCCTGATGTTTCTAATCAAATATAAGGCCTTGGGATTTAGTTTGAAAGCATCAGCATAATACATTTAAATATAGATAAGTTACTACAAGTGTTATTCTCTGGTTCTTAAAATAATAATATTTGAGGCTATTTTACTCCAAATTCAGACTGTATTAGTAGTTTTCACTAATATAATCAAATTCCATTTATTTATTTATTTTTAATTAAGGTTATTTTTTCTTTTATTTTATCCCTCTATTTTTTAATCAGCATGTATATAGATAAAACCCCCTCGTGATTGCATAAACTCAACTCAATTTGTTGAACAAATATGGAAACTCTATTTTAGAGAAGATATTGTCAGGCACCAAAAAGAAGCAATTGTACTTTCTATTTCTTTGCACTAGAATGTCTTTTACATAATAGATGCTCAATAAGTAGTTATTGAATTAAACTAAAGCATATTTTTTGTTTATGCTTTTAAAACAGTGAAACTAGCATATAGCTTTAGATAGGCTAACAATTTGCACAGCAAGAGTTTGGGCTTCAAAGAATGTGCCACAGCAGAGGCTTAGTGGCTGGACTGCAAAAGAAATAAGATGAGTTCAGGATTCTCCTCCTCCTGTCAGATAGGAGAAGGCACGCGTGAGGCACAGCGAAACGTTTAGCCAATGATTCACTGCTCTGGTGATGGACATTGGAGTACAAAGTGCAAATCTGGGACCATATGAACCCCAAAGACCAACACAAATGACACTAAAATGGTGGTTGTCATATCCATCAATATTTTCATATATAATATATAATGTTGGTGGATTTGGAGTTGACAAGCAGAAGTGGGTAAGTAAATGGTACTAGGAGGCTGGCAGACTGGGATGCAGGATGGTGACTGAGCTATTATATAACATGATGAGACGAAACCCAGGCCACCATAGCTAACATCTGAGTGAAGCCCGATTGTTACAGGGATCACACAAAAAAGTGAAAATCTAAAATAAAAAATGGGTAGATATTGTGAAAAGACCATGAGCATTGGAACTAGACAGACTTGGACTGTAATCTGTCTGTGGCGTTCAGCACATTAACTAATGTATTTAAGCCCCACTTTATCCTGGCAGCAGGAATAATAATAAATCTATGTGAACTATCTAGCACAGTGACTTGTACATGGTCGAGGCTCAATACATGTTAATATATGTCCCCTTATGAATGAATAATGAATAGATGTGTGAGCTGTGGCAGTGGTTCAAGGAGAATCAGGTAAAAGGAAACTGTTCTCTAGCACTGAGGGGCAAACCCGTTCGTGGTATGTGGCACCAAGGCCACCTTGAGTTCCGAGGAACCAGGAGCAAGACCTACTCTCCTGAGACAGAGATCAGTCATCCTCTCGGACAGTTTAGGATGGTATATGACTCTATCTATTTTTCCAGTTAAACAATAACTTATCCCTTATTAAAAATAACAGTAATTTCCTTTTATCTCTATAACAACCTATGAAATATATACTATTATATTCATTTCCTGCTGAGGAAGGTAAAGCTCAAAGAATCTAACTTTGCCCAGTATACCTGTAATCTATCCACTTCACTCCAGTTTTGTCAATACCCTCATTCAGATCACTCTCATTGCTTGCCTGTGCTACTCCCAGACAGACCCTGCTAATTAGAAGCCTCAAACCCACTATTTCTTCCTCTAACCAACCTTTAGTAGCAATCTATTACTTAATGTAAAAATGTATATTTAATAAGTCTTTATTTTTAAACCTTTCATTAGCTTGCCGATGCATTTAAAGCAAACACCAGACACATCACGAAGAATCATGACCCCTCCAAACCTTCGTCTTCATTGATGCCCCAGCCACACTGCCCCTCTTTCAATTTCCAACCACAAAGTTTTCATTCACATTCGTCTGCCGCGAGAACAATCTAAACTTCATTCCTTGCCTTCTCATTCTTCACTTCCTCAGTGAAGCCTCACTTCACTTCCTCAGAAAGAATTTCCTTGATTGTCCAATTTAAATGGGATCTCTCCGATTGTCCTCTTTAACAGTATATTTGTTTCAATTATGGAGCTTTAAATTTCAGTGTGCAATTATAAATTTATTTGTGTGATTACTACTTATTATGTATCCTCTCCTCTAGACTTTAAGTGCTGAAAAAGTAATGATCATTTTTGTATTCTTCACCACTGTCTATCTGCCCAGGGGATAGTACTAGACATGGCACACAGGTGCTTGATAAATATTTTTGTATGAAAGAATAAAGGAAAGATCACAGTTCAATAGGCAGGGTGACTGAAATTCTGAAAATTATTATGTTACACATATATGGGAGACCATATAATAACCAGTATCTCTGGTGAAACCAAAACTCCATGATATTCTTCAGATAACAACATAATGACTAAAGTAAGTTATATAGTGAAGCTACAGCTTTGTCTTTGGAGTTACCAAGTGAATATCGGGCTTGCTTTTCTGTCACAGTTTCTGAAGTTCAGATTCTTAACTCAATCTTCTTTTTAAATTATAGGTTGCCCTACTCTTAAATTTCTTTAAAAAATATGTCCTTGGTTTAAAATTTTCATTACAGTTTAATTATAATTTTTTCTTCCATAATCCAATTGAAATCATTATGAGAATGGAAAGCACCATTAACTTTAAATGTTTAGCTAAAACTCAAAGATGTATTTACTTTATAAAAACTCAGAGATGTTTTACATTTCTCAAGATGCTTCCTATAAATGTTATTTTAAATATATCAATGTGCTTATTTCTTTTAACAAGAGATAAGAATAAAGCTCTTTTTAAGTTGCTTATATTTCTAACAAATTGAAATTAAAATTTGATTTATTACGTAGGATCCTCTAAATTTATATTGAAATGTAACACAAACACAGGAAAGTACACAGATCACAGTTACAGAGCCCAATGAATTATTACAAAGTGAATACACATATGTAAATCCCAGCATTTCCCAACTATTATTGCCCACACAAAAAATAAGCACTATTCTGACTTCTAGCCATATAACATGGTTTTGCCCATCTTTGAACTTTCTGTAAAATAAATCAGATAGTATGCACACTTTTGGTTCTGGCTTATTTCACTCAACATAGGCTAAATTCTGCCCTGCTTTTGGTTATAACATGAGTTTTATCCTTTTTACTGCTGTATAGTATTCCATTTAAATATTTACCATGATTTATTTATCAATTTCAGTATTGATGAAAATGTCTCCATTTGGGGTTTTTATGAATAATGTGTCTATTAAAATTCTTAAATATTTTCTGTGGTGCACATATGTATGCAATTCTGTTGGGTACTAGTTTAGAAATGAAATTGTTGGGTATGCATATATCTAGTTTTAGAAAACATTGCCAGACTTTTTTTAGAGTATTTGTTTTATATTCCCACTGGCAGTGTTTTAAAAGTCCTGTAGTTTTGAATCTGCACTAACACTTGGTATGGTCTTTTAATTTTAGCCATTCATGTAGGTGCTTAGTGGTGATTCATTGTTTAAATCTGAATTGTTTAATAATGAGTAATAATGTTAAGCACTGTTTAAATATTTTTAATGGTCATTTGGATATCATCTCTTCTGAACTACCTATTCAATTTTTTTATCTTTAAAAAAATGGGATTCTGCCTTTTCCTTATTGATTGTAGTTTCTTTCTTTTTTAAAAAATATGCACTCTGGATACATGTCCTTTGTCAGATTGATATATTACAAATATCTACAACTCTGAGACTTGCTTTTTCACTGTCTTACTATTATGTTTGGACAAACAGAAATATGTAATTTTAATAAGGTTAAATTTATCATTTTTTTCTTACATTTTTTCATGTTTTGCTTAAGAAATGTTTGATTATTTCAACGTCAAGAGGCTATTCTCCTATCTTATCTTTCAGGAAATTTATTGTGTATCATATACATGTAGGTCTTTAATCCATTTGATTTTTCTGTGTGGTGTAAACTGGATATATAGCTTATTTATTTAATTTTCTACATGGATATCCAAATGAATCATTACCACTTACTGAAAAGAACATCTTTCTTCACCATATTGCAGTGGCGCCGTTTCATATATCAACTGAATCTGTAAGTGTAGATCTGTTTCTGAACTCTCTATTCTGGTCAATTTGTCTTTGTCTTGCTTGCAGCAATAATATACTGTATTTAAAACAAGTCTAGATTGTCCAGTAGTGTGTATCACTGAACTTCATTCTACTTTAAGAATAGATAGGCTATTCTTGATTCAGAGTTTTCATGTAAATTTTGGAATAATCTTGTAAATTTCCTTACACATGTGCAGACAACTATAATCTTCTGGGGTTTTGATTGAAATTGATTTAACTCTATTGATCAATTTGGGAAGAATCAATATTTTTACAATATTGAGTCTTTAAAACTCATGGTATATACATTCCATTGTTTAGGCTTTCTTTTAGTTTTTCAGTGATATTTTATAGTTTTCTGTTTAGATTCTTGTATATTTAGCATTAAACTTATTCTAAGTTATTTGATTATTTTATTCTATAATAAAAAGGTTCTTTCTCAAATATCATTATCTAATTGTTATAAATATATACACATTGATTTTTGTATATTTTCCATGTCAATATGCTTTGTCAAATTTATTTGTTAGTTCTACATTTTTTTTATCCATGGATAATTCAGGATTTTCTATATTCTATTATTAGCATATTATGATTATTTTAGTCTTTCCCACTATCTATGCCTTTTATTCCTTTGTTGCCTTATTAAACTCTATAATTTTCCATACAGTGTTTAATAGAAATAATGAATACCTTATTTCTGATATCAAGAAGAAAGCCTTCAACATTTCACAATATGTATAACATTAGCTGTTGTTTCTTTTAGAGATATCTTTGAGCAATTTAAGAAAGTTCTTTTCTGGTCATTGTTTTCTTAGGTTTAAAAAAAATATTTCTTAAATTTTATCTTTTTTTTTTTTTACAGCATCTCTTATTATCCTACGGTTTTTCCCTTAATGGAGTGAATTTATCTTTTTTGGGATTCATAGTACTTTTAGATCTTTAGCTTGATTACTTTTGCCATTAAAAAAGAAAAAAAAGACATTTTGAGAAATTAGCTTTTCAAATATTGTCTTGCTGTCTGTTCTTTTCTCTGCTTTTTGGACTCTAAACGTATGATGATTTCTTTTTTTTTTTTTTTTTCCTTTTTATAATGTTCTCTAGCTCTCCAGTGTTCCTTTTTTTTTGGAAATTTGTAATTTTTGTATTAAAATTTATTGAGGTGACAATAGTTAGTAAAATTACATAGTTTTCAAGTGTACAATTCTGTAATATGTCATCTATATATCACATTATGTGTTTTCTCTCCTTTTCTTCTCCTCCACATCCTCTTCTGCACACCTTGTTCTCCTCTTCCTCTGTTTTCATCTCTATGTTTCAGCTTGAATACTTTCCACAGATCTATATTTCAGTGTATTAATCCTACTTTTGCTGTGTATAATATGATGTTAAAATAAAAGATTAAGTTCTTAATTTTAATTATTGCAGTTTTTAATTCTAGACTTACCATTTGATTCTTTTCTCAGACATTCCATTTACAAAACTAGATTTTCATCTATTTTTAACATATTGATAAAATCTGTGGCTGCCAACTTGAATAACTAGGTGATCTATGGATCTGTTTCTCACTGAAATCTAGAGCTTTTTAATGAAAATATCCTAGCAGCTTTGTGTGGTATTATCATCTCCAGAAAAGGTTTACTGTATCCTCTAGTGGAAATCTTGAGTTGTGAAGATCAGAGTAAATCAGAGCTTAGCTCATGTAGCTGGATTGAAATTTTTGTACGGCTCAGTTTATCTCTGTTTTACCTATTGCTTTTAGGGTGCTATTCTTTGGGGCACTAACTCAGAGCCCAGGATATTTATTAGGGACCTTCCTATTCAACAAGTCCTTAATTTCAATTCTGATCTCCTTGGCACTAAGAAACTTCCAAATAGTCCTGTCAGCTTTTAAATGGTTTCTACTTTCTGCTTACATTTTTAGATTTTTTTTTTTTCTTTTGCATAGGATGGAACAAATGCTCCTAGGATGGATACTGCTAAGTTTAAATAATGTAAGGCCAGTTCTCTTTGTCTTCCTCACTCTTAGGTTTTGCTTCTTAAATTCTGATGATTTACTCTAATTTTTGTCTCTCAATCCCATATATTTTTCCTACATACCCCATGTGTTAACCAAAACATTTTTCTTCTCTTCTGCCTAGTTATTGTCTTCTGCCTGGTTATTGTCTTCTGCCTGGTTTGCAGTCTCTCTCCCCGCTCCAAGAATCAGCAAATGCTCTGAGAAAGAAAACTTTTCCTAGAACGTTAGCTCACCACTTTTTGGTTCACTTCTCTTTGGGATTTTGATCCCTCAAGTTCTGATAGCCTTAGCAACTCTCTAATGATTTCAAACAAATCCTTACCCCCTTTATAATGTTATGTGTCTCTTCTAGTTCTCAGCAGGCGTGTTTTCAACCAAAGCTACTCTTATTATAGCCATAGGGAAATAGCCAGAAAGTTGCTTTTGATAATTCAAAAGTTTATTGTTTTTGAGTGTCAGAATCTGAGTGATTTAACAAGCATTGCATAAGCTTTAATAAAAGACATAAAAACATGAAAAATGTTTGCTATTTGTGAAATCCTTTAAATAGGCAACCCAAAGGCACTATGCAAATGGAATGGTTCTTATTTCTGAAAGAAGAATAATTGAAATGGAAGGTATGCTAGTTTTTTTTAGAATCTGAGAATAGATTATATTACAATATAAAATGGCAAAAAAAAAATGTATCAACGTATAGTTGCTTAGTTTACAGTGAAAAGATCATGCTGATGGCAGTACACAGGAATTTCCTTTGCAATCCATTGGAGACCTAAAATATTATTAGTCACTTGTTTTTCAGCTAAGGCAGAGAAAAGAAAAAGGGTCGTGCTGTACTCAGATGAATGGTGAAAACTTCAATGGCAACAAGAGAGTTCCACAAGTTGAGATGTTGCAGATCACGGGGCTCAAGAACTGTTACCACTGGAGGGACCGTTTCACTTTTACTCTGCCAAGAAACATTAATAAACAGTTGGCTGTTGCCAAAAAGATTAGGACAGCGAAAAGGAACTTATTGAAATGATTTTAAAATCCTGTAAACCACTTTCAGCTGAAATTATATTTTGGATATGAATTAAAAAAAACCAAACCTATATTCTCTGTTTATTTTATGTATTAGGTTTTTAGGTTTAGGTCTAATATCAAACTAAATGTAAACAATGCCACTGAATCAAATTTAGAGTTGGACAGGACATTATTCAGATGCTTTAGAGGGTAGAAATAAATATATCTATGCTTCTATTTTATGCATCGGGGCTGTATTTTCCTAAAAAAATAGCGTCCATTTAAAAAAATATATTTGGTTTCATAAACATTATGTATTTTCTATGAGAAACACATTATTTTGAAATTGTCAAGCAAACATTTTAATGCTAAAAAACGTCTAGTATATAAAATTTCATTTGCTATAATATTTTATTGTGAAGAATGCATTATCTATTTATGCTTTAATAATTAAATGTTAGCCACAAATTCCTAGACTCTGAAAGCTTTGTTAGCACTGTAGACACTCATAAACGTCTTTCAACTAAAAGTACTAAATCTATAAATAGCAGCAATTGGGAGAGTCAGAAGAGAAAGGATTACATTTCCAGTATAACGACTTGTTTACAATTATAGTTTGTATAGGTGGAGACTGCTGACTCACTGTAACTTACATACTCATGGCAGGGTAAAAAGCTATTATCCAATCGTTCTGTTTCTTATTCACCCTTGTTTATAACATCATATTATTTAATCACATCATTATTTTATATAGTTTATAAACACTTTCTGCAAGTTTTCCATGAAAGGAATCTATTTTTTTTATCAACTTCTATATATTTGTTTCTTGTACCATGTACCATTCATTTGAAACTCCCTAATGTGCCAATCTGTCATTTACCAGTATTATTCCACGATTGAACCTCCTATGGAACCTGTGTAGAAAGACTCTACATGAGAATTAGCAAAATCAAAATCTATCTTTGCTGTCCCATTATTGCCTGGCTTGGGTGAGACACTTTCTAGTCTTTTATTTGTTCTTAGAATGAAGGGATAGCTACATATAGTCTCTGATTTTCAGTTTAAGTTATTTGATTTGATTTTACTTTTTAAAGATATACTATAACTTCTATTTTTTTCAACTGGGTAGAGTTTAACATTTATTTCATTTAAGTTTTCTTCAGATCTAAAACTATTCTACCCTTTGTAGTTTTTGGACACTGTCGTCACCTTCATCTCCCATGAGTATTTCAGATAAACTGAGTATGCAACTAAAAACAAACAAACAAACAAAAACATTTCTTAAAGCAAACTTACTGGCAAAGATTTTACTAACATAAGGATGACCAATTGTCCCAGCACCATTTCTGAAAAGTCTGTCTGCAATGGTCTGCAACTTCAGCTCTGTCAAAACTCAAGTTTCTGTATTTGTGTCCACCTGTTTTAGGGCACAATATTCTGTTCTACTGTTCCACTGCTTCGCTGTCTTATTATTATAGTTTCAAATTAAGTTTCAGTCACATTTTATTCTGTTACAGGAGTCCAGCCACAGTTTATTCTGTTACAGGAGTGTTTTCACTTTTCTTGACCCTTTGAAATTCCATATACATTTTAGAATTTACATCTAAGTTCCACCAGACTTTTTTGATCTTGACTGGGACTGCACTGAATTTACAGATTAAATTGGGGAAATGACATCTTTATCATATTGTGTCTTCCAATCCATGAACTTGGTATATCTCTCCATTTATTCAGTTCTTTCAAATATTTTGCTATAGTTTTATAAAATGGTCCTATAAATATTGTGCATGTATTTGTTAGGTTTAATTTTACGTCATTTATATTTATTTAATCGTATTGAAAATTTTATACACACACACAGTGTACTAGTCAGCTGCACATATTTTTCTACTGGTTTATGCTCATGGTATATTGTTATAGCTTTATATATATTGTGTCATTTCAATACAATCTGCTAATCGGAAACTTATCTATAGAAATACTTTGAGTCTGGGATGAAGTTGGGTTCTTTCAGAAAGAACTTGTAATTATTTCTATCAGTAACCTGGGAGCACCGAGTCTAGGGTGTTTTAAACTAAATTCTTAGCTTAAGGGTTTTCTGGACCTCCTTTTAGTATAAATTCAGACTATCAACCTTTATAACAATCAAGTTATGGTTACAAATATAATTCTCAGGAGTGATTTTTTTTTTTTTAATCATCTGTGCCAAATCTCAAGACAGTCAATTGCCTACCAGTACCCAGCTTGGGGAAGAGTATTTCTAGCTCATTTTTATAAACCAGGTGAAACTTTTTGGCTGGGTTCTGGCTTTATAGCAATCTTCAATTATACCTATCAAGTCAGTCTCCGGAATTGAATTCTTGTCCCAAGTTATTCACATTTGCAAAAACTGATGCTTCAATTCACTGAGTTCATGAAATTCTCCAGAAAAAGCCAAATTTAGTGCCCCTTTTTCATCTGAGTCCTTACTTTTTTGACAGATCATGGATACATTTAAGAAGATTTTTATCTAATATTTTACAGTGGATCAACATGGATAATTAGACACCCATATTACCTGAAGCAGAGTTTCCTCATGTATATTTATTAAATGTTGTTTAATTATATGTGAATACTATTTCAATTAAAATCAATATTTAAATTTTAAAAATTAGTACTAGGACAATAATCATTAATAATATGTAGTTACATAATAATTATTTCCAAGACCTATTCATGGAAAACACCTACAAGCAATGACAACCCAATAGGAATAAACACTATTCATCCATGTGATGGCTCTCAAATATAATTCCCCATTAAAAGGAACTATGGCTTTTGTAAAGAATATTTATTTCAACCATGAGGCAAGAAATATATAATGAACTTGGAGAACTTCAGTGAGTCAACAATCAAGCATTTATCAACATTCTCATTTTATGTAAAAGGACATGGAGATCAAGATAAAAGAAGACATTTTTCAAATACTGGATAATTTGAACAGCAAAGACAATGATTAATGGTAATTGTATAAAGTCCATTAAAATTGTATTGAGTTTAAAATGTAGAGAGACAGAGTGTGAAAGAGATACAGAAAGAGAAAAAGAGAAATCTGACAGCACTGGAAGTAACTTGACAAAAATTACTCTTAAAATCAGCAACTAAAATGAGAGAATCAAGCATTTAGTCTGGAATGTGATTTTAATTCACATTCTCCAAATAACCTTGGATGGTGATGGAGGAAGAGCTATTCTTTACGAAAATATTCCAGCTGATAATTAAGAAAAGGATAATTAAATGAAAAAAATATACCATTTTGTTATCCCCAATGAATAAGTGACTTAGGCACATAATCAGTAAATTGATAAATTGACTTTGTCAAAATTAAAAGTGTTTGATGTTCAAAAGATAGCCTTATGAAAATGAAATGATAAGGTACAGATTGAAAGAAAATATTTTTGAAAAGTATTTCTGATAATGGACTTGTATCCAGAATTTATGAAACAGACAGACAAACAAACAAAAACCTCTTTCAATCCAGTATCAAGAAGGCAGATAAACTAATTGGCAAAACTAAACATTTAGCCAAAAGAAAATGGATTACAAATAAGCACATGAAAAGATGTTCAACGTCATTAGTTACTAGGGGAACTCAAATCAAAACCACAGTGAACTATCTCCATACACTTATTAGGATGATTAAAATGGAATTTCGGACAGTACCAGGTATCCGTGGAATAACTGGACCTCCTGTATATTTCTAGTGAGAACTGGAAAAGCTTTTTTGAAAAGCTGTTTGGAAGTTTTTGTTTTGTTTTGTTTTAATAAACAAATAAGAGGCAAATTTTTTTTAATCAAATCAATTATAATGTTAAAGTTATTTATAGGTAGATCATTCTTCCCCTGAGGTTATGTGGGAAACTCACATTTTCTGAAATTCAGAATTGTTGTAAATACAGAAATAGGGGAGTTATTTCTGTGATTAAAATTTTAAATGTTTAATGGTACAGCTATCTTTTAAGAAGTATATTTTAGACAGATAATCTCACTACCTCATATTATGTTGAAAATTTTCTACTGTGACTTTTCTTTGTGTCCAGATGTTTACAATTCCTTTCATCCCTTTCTCATTTTCATTGTGCCTAGTGCAGTGTAGATGTTCAATAATTGTTCATTTAATAAGCTAATTATTTTGTTATAAGATTACATTCCATCATCTTACAGTTTAGTCTCTTGGACTTTTGAATGACTGTGAACCTTTCAGGTAATGCTGCATACCTCCCTTTGATCAACTTGTCTTTGCTATATACACTAATGTAACCAGATTTCTAAGCTATGTATAGCATCTCAATAGCATCTTCTTTGCACTAATTTATAAGAGAACAAAAGATGAGAATTTGTAAAGCAGATCAAGTTCTTTTAGATTTCATTCATTCACTTATTTTTTTATTCTCCAAATATTTATTGAACTCCTGAAATGCAGCAGATGCTCTGCTTTCTAAGGATCCTCTTTCAAATACATATATGTGTTCTTACAACATGTCATTTTATAAGTTTTGAGAAATTTTATTGACCAGAATATTTTGGTTTATTATCAGTGAGGTTGCTTTCTTCCTTTTAATATTCCATTGAAGCCTTCAGTTGCAAATTCTACCTTAGTTGCTTTAAGTTAGGAGAAAAAAAAAATATGTTTCCAACTAAAAACCATTTTGTAAAATTTATGTTTGGAAACTAAATTTTATTTTCCTCATAACATTGGTGAGCATAAAGATGTGTACGGCTTCAAAAACCATTTATGATTAAAACACTTAATTAAATGGGTATAGAAGGAAAGTACTTCAATATAATAAAGGCCATACATAACAAACCCTCAGCTAATATCATACTTAGTGAAAAACTGAAATCTTTTCCTCTAAGATCAGGAACAAGAGAAAGATGCCCTCATACCACTATTATTCAACATAGTATTGGAAGTCTTAGCCAGAGCACAGGCAAAAGAAATAGATAAAAGGCATCAAAATTGGAAATGGAAAAGTCAAATTATCACTTTTTGCACACAATGTGGATATATATATATGCCCTAAAGACTCCAACAAAAATCTATTAGAAACAATAAACAAATACAGTAAAGATGCAGGATACAAAGTCAGTGTGCAAAAATACACTGTGTTCCTATGTAATAACAATGGAATTTCAGGAAAAGAAATGAGAAAAAAAAATTGTTTTGTAATTGCAACAAAAAGAATAAAATACCTAGGAATAAACTTAACAAAAGGATGTGAAGGACTTAAACAACTGAAAACGAGAAGACATTATTATAAGAAATTGAAGCTGACACGAAGAAATGGAAAGATATTTTGTGTTCATGGATTGGAAGAATCAACATAGTTAAAATGGTCATAGTACCCAAAGCAATATAAAAATTTAATATAATCACCATCAAAATAATAATAATATTTTTTGAGGAAATAGAGCAAAAAACATCATCAGATTTGTATGGAACCACAAAAGACCCCAAACAGCCAAAGCAATAAGAAAAAAGAATAAGGCCAGAGGTATCACACTTCTTGACTTCCACTTATACTACAAAGTGACAATAATCAAGACAGCACGGTATTGGCAGAAAATCTGACACACAGACCAATAGAAAAGAACTGAGAACACAGAAATAAACCCACATATATATGGACAAATAATTTTCGACAAAGGAGCTAAATGCATATAGTGGAGAAAAGAAAGCTTCTTCAATAAATGGTGCTGGGAAAATTGGAAAGCCACATATGAAAGAATGAAACCAGACTATTTGTCACCACACATAAAAATTAACTCAAAATGAATCAAGACCTAATTTAAGATCTAAAACAATAAATTGCATAGAAGAAAACATAGGTACTAAACTTAAGGACTTTGGTATTAGAAAGAATTTTATTAATTTGATCTCAAAGACAAAGGAAGCAAATGTAAAAATAAATGAATGGGACTATATCAAACTGAAAAGCTTCTGCACAGCAAAAGAAACCATCAACAAAACAAAGAAGCAACCAATGGAATAGGAGAAGATATTTTCAAATTATACCTCCGATAAGGAGAAAATACCCCAAATATATAAAGAACATATACAACTCAACAACAACAAAACAAACAATCCAATATAAAAATGGGCAGAGGACCTGAACAAACACTTCTCCCAAGAGAACAGCCAACAGATATGTGAAAAGATGCTCAACTTCACAAGCTATTAGGAAAACAAAAATATAAACAACAATGAGATACCACCTCACACCTGTCAGAATGGCTATCATCAAGAAGACAAGTAATAACAAGTGTTGAAGAGGTTGTGGAGAAAAAGGAACCCTCATAGCTGCTGGTGGAAATGTTAATTGGTACAGCCACTGTGGAAAATAGCCTGGAGGTTCCACAAAAAATTAAGAGTAGAATTGCCATATGACCCAGCAATTTCTCTTCTGTGTATCTACCCCAAAAATACAGAAACATTTATTTGTAAATATATAAGTATCCCTGTATTCGTTGCAGCATTATTCACTGTGGCCAAGACATGGAAACAACTGAAGTGTCCTTCACTAGATGATTGAATAAAAAATATATGTTATATATTACTTGGACATAAGAAAAGATGAAATATTGCCATCAAATACAACATGGACAGATCTTGAGAATATCATGCTAAGTAAAAGAAGTCAGATGGAAAAGGTCGAGAATCATATGATTTCACTCATATGTGTGATATAAAACTGAAAGCAACAAATGAACAAGACAAACAAACAAAAAAAGACTCATAGACACAGACAACAGTTTAGTGATTACCAGAGTAAAAGTGGGGAGGAGGCAGGTAGAAAAGCATAAAGGGTGTGAAATATATGGTGATAGGAGATATGACTGTAGGTGGTGATCACACAATGCAATGTACAGATGATGCACATTTGAAATCTATATGATTTTATTAACCAATGTCACCTAAATAAATTTAAGAAAACAAGAAAAATTAAAATTCACAACAGCCACACCAAAAACAAACAAACAAACAAACAAAAAAGAAGTGTATGGCTTTTCTAGTGTGTTTTTTGGTTTCTTTGATGTACAAGGTGTGATCACAACATAAGGTCAACACTGCTGCCGAGTGCCACCCAATGTAAAGGAGGGGATCTTCAATACAGGAATCGGCGCATTGAACCTTAGAAACAAGTGTGTGACAAGTTTCAACTTGTTAGGTGCTGTCAGTGGGGTGTGAGCTATGGTTGAGAGAATGTGTGTTTTAAAGTGTGCTGTAAATCATCCTCTAACATGACAACGTTCCATGTCACACATCGCTTCTGGTATACGGCCATTTCTGTCAAATAACATTTCAGGGTGTCCTCATCCGCCTTATTCACTAGATCTGGCACCGAGCAACTTCTGGGTCTTCCCCAAAGTCAAAATGGTTTAGAACATTGAGGCAGCCATGTCAGTGCAACTAAAGACACTCACGAAAGAGGACTTCCAGAACTGCTTCAGAAAGTGGCAAGAATGATGGGATAAGTGTGTTTGAAGCGAAGGGGAGTATTTTGAGGGGGGTTAATAGAAATGTGTCTTTTACTGTAATTTTTTTTTAAATTTAAACATTCACCACTTTTGTGGATCACAGCCCTGTGTGTCTCAGAACCAAAGAACATAAACTCTCTATTTGCTTTTTATATGTTGTGAGGACTAAGAAAACCAGTAAGTACAATCTGTTATTTACTAACTGTATCTTCCAGTAATAGGAAGTAAAACTTATACTCAATATATTATGTATTTAAATAAATTCCCAAGTGATTGCATGATAATTTATACCCTAAGTCAACAAGTTCTGCAGGTCAATTTGCATAAAATTCAAAATGTCACCAGTTTTACAGAATACCAAATATTTGAATAAAAGAGAAAACTAAATCATCCATTTATTTTCAAATATTCAGATGTCATTCAGATTAAACATTCAGATATGTGATGAAATTTATGTTTTCATTGTTTCATACTAGATAGATATGTATAAATGTAACCAATTAGATCTATGTACTTTAAAATCCATAGCTAACATGTGAAAATATACTATGCGCAATAGAAGAATACATTTTAAACTTTGCAGTAATGCAGATGTAGAACCAATCACTAAAATTACCATTTTCAAGAGCTCCTTTTGTAAATGTAATTTCATTCATATGACTTCAATCAACTAAATGCTTTAGTCTGGATCCTATAAATATATTTGAAGCTACAAAATACTAGCTATACATTATTATAATTTAATCCTCAATTCATCAAAGGGTCTTAAACACGAGTTCCATTCTTATTAATATCAAATATAGATCAAAAAGGTTATATTTATAAATTAGTATTTTTAGCTTATTCAAAAGGTACTTTGCTGATGCTTACATGAATAAAAACTAAGTCAAAGCATATGGAATCAAATTCACAAATTCTCTGTGCTCTTTCACATTATTTTCATTCTCTTCACTACTCTTTCTATTGAAAATGAAGTAACTAAACATTTAAGTTATTAAAATGGAAACAAAGATCCAACTAAGAAATAAAATAATCTCCTGCAAATATTTTAACCTTTAGTTAGAGCTCCTAAGATTTAGACATACCTAACTATTAGTACTTCCATATTAACAAAATATGAAATGTAAGTATTCCTGATAAATAGATAAAGGATATATCCACCCAATATCAGTAAAACTATATTTAAAGTAGAAACTTTTTCATTGGTCATAAGACTGCGTAAAAAATTAAACAATGGCTTTTAGTTTCCAGTATCTGAAATTCAAAAGAGGAAAGATTAACTTGTATCAAAGTATCTGTTTCCATCGAAATCATTTTTATACTATATTTGGAAATCACGAGTGGTACTTATATATTTTTCTTGGAAATAACTAGTTAACTCTCCAAAGACCATGATTGTGTTTTTTTATTTAAAAGTTTGTCTGGCTTTTATTTATTGAAATATTTTGACCTAGTAATTGACCTGTGATTCTCAAATGTAGACTCTCCTCATAACCACACCCTTTATCACCAGGGATCCAGTGAGATTAACAACAAATATAAAATTGCTTTCTTTTTCGATGTTTTCTTACTATGGTTTAACTTAAATTACATGCCACAAGAGATAGAAAAAAATCAAATAAAGGAATTCCAATTTGTATTAATATCTGATCAAATATTTATGGGTAAACAGTATTAAAAATCTACAGTCAAATTAAGATTTGAAGACCATTTTTCATTGTATTCATGGTTCATATTTATTATATATACAAGGTTGGATTTGGTGGTTTCAAGTAAGTGGCAGTTCTTGGAACCAATTAGATTATTTAGCTTCATTCAGAAATTGTATAAGAGTTTAGTGGTGTGTTTTTATCATGCGTGGAAATTTTTAATAAAAACTGAAGATCTTCGCTGATTTTTATTCTTGGATTTCCATAGGTAACCAACCAAGTCAAATTATTTAAGGAAATAATCCCAGATGATAGGATCATTTATTCATTTATTCATTCAACACTTACCTACTAATGGCTTATTATGTGCAAAGTATAGTTCTAAATACTAGAAATACAGTGTTAAAAAAAAAGAAAACAGAAGCTCCTATCTCATGGATAATATGAATCAGTGACAAAGGACAGACAATAGACAAAATAATAATATGTTGTTATAAAATGTAAATTAGTAAAATAAAGTCGGCAAGGAAATAGGAATTATTGAGGCATATGGCAGTATTATATAGAGTACAAAGTGAAGATTCTGTAGGAGATATTTCTGGAAACGTTTAAGGTGAGTTTTGGGATGGTCAGTACTGGTATGGGATCAGGGAACAGCATTATGGAAAGAAGGGAACAGAATAGGCAGAGGTCCTGAGGAGGGACCATGTATGAAGGACGTGAAGGAGTCCTAAGTGGCAAGAGCAGAGAGAGAAAGGGATGAGTAATCAGAGGGATGATCAGAGAAGTAATGCTTGTGGGCCGACTGAGTAGGGGGTTATGGCTATTTAAAAGGTTTGGAAAAGTTCTCTATAAACTTTATTCATAGTACAGATAGTAATTTTAAAACTGCTTGAAGTGCACTTAATGAGTATTAATTAGTGCTTCAGTATTAATGTGGAAAATGAGCGTCATTTCTGTTCTTTTACCCAAGTTATCATTTTTCCAGCTTAATCGAAATTCTAGGCATTGGAATGGCACAGTGCTCTGTTCTTGTCTCTGTCTTGTCAAAAAATGTAGTGATAATTTGAGTGAAAGCATAGAATATTTATTACATTTAAATTTTAAATAAAGCATGCAAATGGCTAATATGAAACACTGAGCTAAAAATACTAGAAAAAAATTGGAAAGATAAACATAATAAGATTTGTATTTAATTTAAAAATAACAAATTGCATAATTTGGGAAATTCCTGTTAACAAATCCAATAAAATTAATAGAGGATTTAATTTTGTCCAAACCTTCAAAAGATGTGACTAATAAAAAGAAAAACATCTAGCAAAATCTTAAAATGTAGCATTAGAAAAACAGTGTTCATATCATAAGACATAATTGTCTTATGTACTTCTCTTGTCACATCATCTGGGATATTGTGTTCTATTTTTGGAGCTACATTTTAAGAGGGACACATAAACTGGATCATGCCAAGTAGAGGACACAATGGAAATTCAGGATGATAATAGGTCAGGAAATGATTTTATAAACCATACAAAGAAATAGATATAACTCTATGTTTTCACCTTCAGACTGTGCCCGACCCCTGCTGTGAACCTACTCTCAACATTGCAGCAGAATTGAGATTTTAAAAATGTCAGAGAATTTCAGTTCTCTTCTCGAAACTCTACAATGGCTCTACAAAGTGCTTAGAAGGGTCTACAAAGCTGTGTAGACCCCTCCTTCACAGGGCTCTAACCTCCCCTCTCCTACTATACCCTTCCTTGCTCACCCTGCTCCAGTCACATTGGCTGCTTTGGCTGTGCCCTTTGCACTGGCCATTCTTTCTACCTGGAACACTTTCGCCTTGAATAGTCAAATGACTAATTCCCATACTACTTTCAAGTCCGTGCTCAAATATCACCCCAATTAAGCCAACCTGCTGACTCTATTTAAAACTGCACACCACCCCTATTTCTGCATGGTCACCCCCTTACCCTGCACTTCTTCTTTCCACAGGACTAATGAACGTTTACAAACTATACATTTTACTTATTTATTATAAATATTGCTATGTTTCCCCCAAAATAAGACCTAGCCGGACAACCAGATCTAATGCATCTTTTGGAGAAAAAATCAATATAAGACCTGGTCTTATATCATGTTAGATAATACCCGGTCTTATATTATAGTAAAATAAGATCGGATCTTATATTAATTTTTGCTCCAAAAGACGCATTAGAGCTGATTGTCTGGCTAGGTCTTGTTTTCGGGAAACATGGTGTTTTGTTTGTTTTGGGCTATGTCTGTCTGCTGAAAAGGAAGCTTCATAGGAACAAGAATCTTTGTTTTGCTCCATTCTCAAAATAAATCATAAAACATAGTAAGATGGTGATTGTTTCTTTAATTAAAGTGATTTTTTAAACTGATTTCACTCAAAAAATAAATAAATAAGGCATTATGATGTTCGAAGGGCAATTAATGATATCTTTCATAGATTTAATAGCTACAGTTTGTCCAGCAGAACTTTTCACAATGATGAAAATGTTCTCCAGGGTCCAGTATTATGGGTCCTAACCACGTGTAGCTGTTGAGAACTTGAAATTAGCTCATAGTGTGGCTGAAGAACTGAATTATTTTCCATTTTATTTCATTTTCATTCATTGAATCATATAGCCACAGGAGTCTAGTGGCAACTACATAAGACAGTACAGCTCTAGAAGCATAAACTAAAGCTACTGAGCAAATGTTAACGGTAAAAACTGTTGAATTCAGGAAGAACAGTTCAATCAGAGGCATCCAACGATGGACTGGGCCACCTTGTCAATAGAGTGTTCTATGCCTCACTGCAATCATGTTTCAGCAATTGCCAGGGGGTCACATACCAGAATTATTACAGCAGAGATGCTTGTCTGGATAGGCTAGCTGTACTACAAAATTAATGTAATTCCCAAATTCAGTATCCTATTAGTATATGCTTTCTACCTAAAATTCTGTCTACTATACCTTCTTTAGTATTATCATTGTTGGAGAGAAATCCAGTATTCCAAAAGTAATGAAGGGTGTGCTAACAACAGATAGCTTTTTAATTCCTCAGTTAGTGAAGGAAGAAAGTATAAATAAAATTATTACCATCCATTTGGATATGAAACCAGGCTTTACAATGAGGAGACCATGGGTTCTGGAATCATACAGGCTCCAGAAACTCGGGGGGATAGGAATTCTCTGGTGGTTTAAGGCCACCAGATGTCCATCAATATCATTCTTCTCTACTTCCATAGTAATAGAATTTAGGCCGGTTCATGGATAGCCACCCAAGAAGGACATGTCCGTAAGCCACAATGATAGTTGTCCACATGCAAGGAAGCTCTTGGCCCTGAAGTATAAGCAGAAGTGAAGTATACAAATTCTGCTTTGATTACTTAAAAGGAAATCTCTGGCTCTGGGCAGCCTTTCTTCCTCTCCTCACTGGCTGAAATGGCAATGATCAAAGTGACTTTAGATTTTGGAACAGCGTGAATATATTATTCACTCAATAAGTTCCAAGCAGATCCACTGAAGTTCCAGTATATAGAAACACTAGTTAGTAAAATAAACATAAGGCGTGTCCCCCAAAGCAAAAAAATTTTCAGATATCTGTTTTTCTCAAATCTGATTTCTTTCCCTACAGGTTAACATTAGGTTTGCAAGTACAAATTTGGGGAATAGTCATGGAATAGTGGTTACCATGACAGGTAAAACTTTATAACTGCTACTAGAGCTGGTGACTTTACAGTTTCATTTTTAACACTGCATATGAAAAAGGGAAAGGCTATTAAAGCAATGACAAAGATACTGGTGGGCAGGCACCTTTCCTTTTTTCTTATGTGGTACTTAATGTTTGACAACAAATATGCTTAGATTTTAGGCTGCAAATTTGGATGGCATTCAGAGGATGTGAAGCAGTTTCCTGATGCAAACATGTAATTATAACCAAACAATGAGAATAGTTAAACATGGCATTGCCCAACAGTTGTTTAATGATGGACTTCCTTTTCCCCCTAGTTGAAAGGCAAGGGTTCATTGCAACCATTCAGTAGTCTAAATACAATTTGTCTCTTAAAATATTTTTTGACAAAAGCCATAGTCCTCTGAATGTATATTTTCTCATGTGCAAATGCTAGGTTTAATAGGTATTTTATTAAGCAAAATTGTTTCCCCCACAAAGGCTTGCCAGAAGTCAAAGTTGAACTAAAAAGACTCACTGTTTTACTCCTTGTTGTATTTCTGATATAATGAACTGTAATTAGTGTACCTGACATATATCATAATAAATAGAACATTCAGTTTATAATACAAGCAGATGGTAAAGTTTAGCCAATTTATCTCGTAAGGTAGCTTTTTTTTTTCTTACGATTCTTTTTTTTCTGTCTGCAGTCCCATTTTATTTTACTTAAATTTTCTTAATTTTTAGTTTTTATTAAATTTATTAGGGTGATATTGTTCATTAAAAGTATATAGGTTTCAATGTACAATTCTATAATACGTCATCTTTATATTGCATTGTGTGTTCTCCACCTACCACCCAAAGTCAATTCTCCTTCCATTACCATATATTTGACTCCCTTTACCCTCTTCTAACTCCTCCCTTTCCCCCTTCCCCTCTGGTAACCATTAAACTGTTGTCTGAGTCTATGAGTTTTTTGTTTGTTTGTTTGTTGTGTATGTGGGATATACAACTGAAAGCAACAAACGAACAAGGTAGTATTAAGTTTTAACACAAGAAATTTAATTGTTGCTATTTTCTCTTGTTAGGTGTATTCTTCAAGTTTGAGCAACACATTCAATTCCAGCATTCATCAGAAGTTCAAGTTTAAGCAAGTTATTGAAATGATGTGTAATCAGGTCTGTTTTGAAAAGGAGAGTACTAAGAGCCTTAAGATTTTCTCATAGGTAAAAGTAGTCTATTGCTTCCAAGAGGTACTGGGAAAACATTTAAAATATTTAACATGCAATAAGTTACAAGGTTGAAAAAGAGTATATTGCACTATGTTAGTACACCAAAAGTCAACTTTCTATAACATATCCTTAAGGTGATTCTTCCTAATACACAGTGTTAATCTGTGCTGCAAAATAAATACACCAATGCAACCAGGCCAACATATATCTAACAAACTTCATCTAATTTCTTGCTCTAAACATAAATGAAAGGAGGCAATTCTTGAGACATACATCTATTAAGTTCTTATGGCGTGTCAAGTACTGAGTTAGGTGATTTATCTGTGTTATTTCCTTCTCCCAGCAACCCTGTGCTGTGTTACTGAATTTGAAAGATTATGAACTAAGACATCCGATTAAACCTTTCTTCAGGCCACACACTTAAGGTAGCAGTTGAGTTTGGAATAAAGCACAATTCCACTTTCATCCACAGTCCATTCTCTATGAATTTGTCATCATGCTATCTCAAAGTATTGCCAAGTGTAATTTGATTGTTCAGAGTTCAGGTGAAGAGTGAAGAGAGCTTTTTATCCACACAATGAATGTTTCTGTGCTCAAATTCAGATCAGAGCGGTCTCCTTTTTCATTGCATATTCATTCAACATCACAGAATGAAACTGAAAAGAAAGTGTCGACAACTCGTGGTCTAGACACAGTGTGTGCACAGCAGTACTCCTTGTCAAAAGGCAGTAGACAAAAGTAAGGAAATATTTCTGATCAAAACCCAGTTGTTTTCCTAACTGCTGTTCTCCATTGCCAGCTGCTCCAGCCTTTCATTCGGCTGCAGGAAGTTAATGACAGCTGTTGCAAGGATTATGATGAGAGACTTCCTACTTCAACTGATCTTCTGGACAGGCTAATAGCTTTGATCTGTCACTGTTCGGTCTGATCTAGTGCTGGCAATACAAAAACCAATCTTATTACCATTCGACTAAAAGCTGATCCAAAATTGGATATGGAAATAGAATTACATTGTTCCATTTTGTTTAAATTATCATGCAACTTAAAAGGACTAAGTGAATAAGAACATCCATAAATGGAATATGATTTATTAATTGTCTTGGCTTTCTAAGAACACAAAAGTATTTTACTGAAAGAATAACAGCAATTGGGCATTATCTCTCCAAATTCCAGAAGTATTTCACACCTATAATGAGTTTTAAGTGATAGAAATATTTCTTTAAAAGAGTATAAATAATATGAAATAATAAGAATTAAACCCAAAGTGGTTTTCAGAACAAAATGATGCAATAACAAAGATGTGTCAAAAATATCATTGGTTTACTCTGAGTTTTATTGACTGAATTTTTGTTGTTCATTTGGATCAGTCAGGGCATCTTAGAATTGGCATTTGTAGCACTGTTTAGTTCTCCACAGGGTTCACGTCAAACATTTTCTACTCTAATCACTCACCCACCCTTATCCCCATTACTCACTCACAAAATAGCCTGCCTCCTACTTTGTTTTTTGAAAATTTCTATACTCTGGAATTCCTGTACATTCTATATTCCTTATTACCTCCAGACTGTTTTTAAAAGTTTGCCCATGCTTTTATCGTTTTCTGTGGTTTCAGAAAGGGTTTCCTCCTTTTTGGTCTCACCTTTCCCATTGTGCTCATTAATCCAAAAACCATTTTATCCACTTCTGTTCTGAGTCAGAAACCATGCCAGGAACTAGGAATTCAGAGATGCGTAATGTCCCCCTGAAGGCACTTACTGCCATCTTCTCCACTATCAATTCTATTACACTGCATCACCAGGCTTACCCTTTCCATTGGCTTGTTTTCCGATGCATCAAAACAAACACAGTGAGAGAAAATGAAACAAAGCAAAACAAAATAAAAACAACCTCTCCCTGTTAAACTATTGTCCTCTCTCTTGCCTTGCTGTTATTGCTCAATCCCACAGTAACATTCATATCTACGAAATTTGTTTCCACTTATTCAGCACCAAGTAGTTCCTTAACTTACACCCCTGCTTCCATCACACCACTTTTCTGAAATTTACTTGAATATCATCGATGGTCTTCCAATGGTCTTCTTTGAAGTCCTTTTTCTCTATGACTTATTTCGACTTATTTTGAGAGCTTTGGGAATCAGTCCCTTTGTTTCTGGCTTCATGAGGCTAATTTTTTATTATTGTTCTCCCTATTTGTCTGATGTTTTTTCTCTGTCTTATTTGCTGACCTTGGGCTTCTCATAATTCCTAAATAAAGGTATCTCCCAAAGTTCTCTTCTATCTTTCCTTATTTTCTTTTTAAAAAATTGTCTAGTATAATGTCTTCAAATAATGTCTTTGCATAACTGCCTACCAAAATTGGATTTTTGTCTTTTGGGTGGGGGGGCGGTTGGAGTGGAAGATTATAATGAGCTAGTAGCTTCCATCAGGGGTTGGCATGTATTTATCTAAGACATAGGGAAGAAGAACTCTAGCAGTATGTATGCATGTATGTATGTATTTATTTTAGTTATTCAATGAAACCTAGGGATAGCCTCTTGGCTACGTGGTATCAAAGGTCTACCAAACTAATACTAGGTCATAATTAGTAAAAATATAGACGTGATGTTAGCATTTATAAAGAAGAAAAATTAGATGGTAACTCATGCATCTCTAATGACATTATTGAGAAGGAGGAAAGGATGTATTTTGTGGGAAGAGAATTCCCTGATTCCCATCAACGTTCAAATCACATTTCCCCAAAAGATAGGCCCTGTTTGCAAGGTCATTGTTTTGTAAACCTCAGGCAAGCTGTGTTTATTACTGAAGAAAATTTGGGGAAGACATAGCACAGATCTGCTCAGACTTTTCCATAGGACTTTTTCTTTCATATCAAAAGCATGACAAGCTATTTGACATCTTATTTTAAGACAAGATATTGACCTCTTGGTTAGCCATAAATTTTTTTGGCTGAACCCATAGAGTTTTGGGATGTCATTCTAAGACTGACAGATTATATGTCAAATGATGTGTTACTTTTAAATGCGTTGCTGTTAATATATTTTTAAATCCTTGTGGTGTAACAACTCAAGATTTACCAGATTATTTCTGAGGATAATAGGGAAACTTAGTATCTGACTGCCTCATGTTATCTCAAAAAAATCTCTGTGTCCTAAACTTACAATTTGTTCCATTAACAAATATATACACAACTAGAAATTGTAATCTTATAGTATTTTTCATGTGGAATCCTGCCATTTGAACTTCATGAAACGATTACTAATACCAAGGGTGCCAAAAAAAAAAAAAAAAAAAATGTAGGTCATATTGTCGATTCCCTTCTTTTCTCAGAATTTCTGGAACTCCAACCCTTCAGGTTATAAGGTTACCATTTACCAGTAAATCTTAAAAAAAAAGAAAAGGGTGGGGGGCAGCCCTATGGCTCAGGCTGTTAGAGCTTTATGCTCCTAACTCCAAAGCCTGCCGGTTCGATTCCCACATGGGCCAGTGGGCTCTCGATCATAAGGTTGCCAGTTCAATTCCTCGAGTCCCTCAAGGGAGGTGGGCTGCGCCCCCTGCAACTAGCAATGGCAACTGGACCTGGAGCTGAGCTGTACCCTCCACAACTAAGACTGAAAGGACAACTTGACTTGGGGAAAAAAAAAGTCCTGGAAGTCCACACTGTTCCCCAATAAAGTTCTGTTCCCTCCCGCAATTAAAAAAAAAATCTGAAAAAAAAATATCTGTTTTTTCTTTTTTTTACCTTATACAAATATACATAAAAACTAGGGGACATCTAAATGAATCATTTGCTCCTTAGAATTTCTTAAATGGAAGATATAAAGACAACCTGCTCTAATACGCTTTCTGTCGCTTCCCCTGTGGAAATAGCATCAAAGATAGGAATTTCGGTCTTAGAAATACGGGTATACTAGAACAGGGGCCTGTGGCCCTAAAATTGGATGAATAATGCTTGTTGTCATAGGGATTAGAATACCCCTTGCTTTAAGACACTTACAACACATCTGAGTCTTAAGATTCTCTTAAGAGAGTCAGCAGGTGGCTAAACAGATATGGTTACTAGAGACATCACTATAATAATGACCCCAAGTTACCCAATGATAGTACCTATCATTTTTGATGACATTGATTTTGAAATTAGCTTTAAAATATGAAAAACAAGGGTAGGGATGGTTATGGGCAGGCTATTATAGGTGGGAAGAACAGTATGATTAAAAGGTAAAAGACTAGATAACACACTAAACATTCAAGATTTGGATATTATTTCAGGTTAGCTTAATGTAGATGTGGGAATATAGTGGATAGCCACATGGGGAGCTAATGTGGTTACAGATTGTAAGGGGTCTGAATGTCATGCCACATAGATTTGTACTTTATGTAGTAGGCACAATCATTGGCAGGAGGGGGGCCAATAAATTTCCCTCTCCCACCTTTTCAAGAGGGTGATATAAAAATAGCTTTGTTTGTAAGATCAACTAAGTAATTACTCAAAAAAAATTTACAGGTGATATACTGAAAGCACAGAGACCAGTTTTAAGAACTTTGTTTCTCTCTCTCTTTTTCTCTCTCACCCCTACTCCTTTCCTTCCTGCTTTCTTTTGTTAAAGGAATAAGGCAATGACAGTCGATATTAGGGTAATTATCACTGGGAGGGATAAAAAAGAGGGGAAGACACAGGCAAACAACAACAAAAACATCACAAGAACATAAAATACAGATTTAATATGGGAGAAATGAAGAGGTTTTGAAGCATACGGTAATGAGACAACAATGAGAAACGGGCGAATCTGGGGGACGTGTGCTCAGAGACGGAAGGCAAGAATTGCAGGTTTGTTTTCATACATGATGAATTAGGGCAAAAGAATAACAACCAGGGTACATTTGGAAATTCAGAAGGAAGGAAGGTGTGGACAAGAGACAACAAAGGAAAATAAGCAAACAAAAACAATTCAGGGAGGATTTTTATGTTTTAAAGTCAGTGTTTTGCTGAGGGATTCTATCTTTTGCCACAAGAGTCCTGGACTTTATCTCTTTTGCATAAGTGCCCTTCTAAATAATTCAGTGCAATGCTTATTGTGTGAATGTCAGGCTGTATCAGGGGGGCTGTTCCTAGGAACAAGCCAATATGGAAATGTTTCCGTCTGCTAATTGTTTAGTACTTTCCATAAACAGCTTTATCTGCACAAGGTTTCTGCTTGTGCTTGAACTTCCCGTGCTAGTACTTTCACCATAAAAAGTTGAAGAATGTAGAACACTCCTCCAAATACTGTGTTGGAAGAAAAATCTTTCTTGGGGTTTTAAGCTTGTACTCAGTAAAGCTTGTGATTGAAGCAGCATCACATCAGGCTAGATGTAATCATTGTTTTTAACATCCAACAAAATGACAACTTATTAACATAAATACACAGCACTGGGGGTAGAATCATATTTTATAATAGTAATAGAATTTCTAGGAAATATTTTGGAAAGATGGGAACCGGGATTCAGAGCAACTAATTGAGGCTTTTGTGGGAATCAATAGTGAAGGTATGTAACAGCTAACAGTCAAATGAATGGAAATGAAAATGAGAGATCTGGTTTAATCCTATCAGTTTGGTAAATAACTAAATACAATGAAAAAATAAAAATAGATTTATCATTGATACCAATGAGTAGGAGAAATAATTCTCTCCGACATTGTGATGGATTGAAAACTGGTTACATTTTTATAGGCAAAATTGTATGTGTAAAAATAATTAATAACTATACCTTTTCATTAAAATTCCCACTTCTAGGAACATGAAACTACAAAGATATAAACAGATGTTGGTCAGTTGAAACTTGGAAGAACACTTAGCTTTGTAGGAAGGGATAAACAAATTTGGGGACAGCCATATAATTAAACAACATGCAATAATTAAAACTAATAATATCGATATGTAACATTATTTTAAAAAGTTCACAATGCATTTATTAAATTAAAAAACTAATTACAGAAGAATATGCATGATCCTATGCACTTACATATTATATGCATTGATTCTACTTTGACCAGAACAAAAATGATCAAGTATTTAGACTATCGCTCCATACCCACCAAACCGATGGAAATTTGTCCCACAAAACAGGTTTCTCCCTCCTCCTCCTGGCCTTTTTGATGTGCTCATACATCAGAAAGTGTAGGTGGAAGTCACTGAACAGGGAGTCTAGATGAGGTTCTACATTAAAACTGGCAGAGAGCAAGACACAGAAGAAGGCAAAGGAAGATAGAGCCAATTAAAAAAAAAAAACTGCTGGGAAGAAAGAGCTTGTGAAAATAATAATGAGTATCAGAGATTTGAGAGAGAGAAAAACAATTATCATGTAGGTTGAGATACTATGAAAAGGAAAATCTATTTACCGTGTTTTTCCGAAAATAAGACCTAACCGGAAAATAAGCTCTAGTATGATTTGTTCAGGATGACATCCCCTGAACAAAAGCACTAATATGTCTTTTGGAGCAAACTTAATATAAGACCCAGTCTTATTTTCGGGGAAACATGGAATCTATCTATCTATCTATCTATCTATCTATCTATCTATCTATCTATCTATCTATCTATCTATCATCTATCTATCTAGATGGTCAAGCCCCATACCAATCAGAATCTCTGTGTGTGGGACCCAAGCATAGGTATTTTTGAAAATACCCCAGGTTATTCCAATGTGCAGCTAAGAACGAGATCTGCTGTTTAAAATGTGGTTATGAGCCAGCAATATGAGCCTCACATTTGTGCTTGTTAAAAATGCAGAATCTGAGGCCCCACACAAAACCTCTTGAATTGGAATCTGTATATTGACAACATCCTTGGGTAGCTTATGTGTACATTAAAATTTGACAAGCTCTAGAATATTGCTTGTTGAACATTAGCATCATCTGAGAAGCTCTAAAAAGATGTTGGGTCCCTCTCTCAAAGATTTTTATTTAATTAATCTTGGGTATTTCCCTAGGCAGTGATACATAATTTTTAAATTTTATTAAATTCATTGGGGTGACACTGGTTAGTAAAATTACATAAGTTTCACATGTACAATTCTGTAATACATCATCTATATATCACATTGTGTGTTCACCATCCAGCGTGAGTTCTCCTTCCATCACCATGTATTTGACCCCGTTTATCCTATTTCACCACCCTCCTCCCTCTTACCCTCTCGTAACCACTAAACTGTTGTCTATATCTATGAGTTTTTGTTTGTTTGTCTTGTTCCTTTGTTGCTTTCAGTTTTATATCCCACATATGACTGAAAGCATTTGGTTTTCAGCTTTTTTGCCTGACTTATTTTGCTTAGCATTATAATCTCAAGATCCACATTGTCACAAACTGCAGTATTTCATCTTTTCTTATGGCCAACTAATATTCCATTGTATATATGTACCACAATTTTTTAAAATCAAATCATCTATCAAAAGACACTTCAGTTGTTTCATGTTTTGGCCACCATGAATAATGACGCAATGAACATAGGGATACCTATTTCTTTATGGATAAATGTTTTCAGATCTATGGGGCACATATTCAGAAGTGAGATTGCTAGGTCATATGGTAATATCCAAAATATAGAAAGAACATATGCAACTCAACAACAAAAAACATACAATCCAATTAAAAAATGGGCAGAGGACCCAAACAGATACTTCTCCCAAGAAGACATACAAATGGCCAACAGATATATGAAAAAATGCTGAACTTCACTAGCTATTAGGGAAATGCAAATGAAAACCACAATAAGATACAACCTGACACCAGTTAGAATGGCTATCATTAGCAAGGAAAATAATAACAAGTGTTGGAGAGGTGTGGAGAAAAAGGAACCCTCATACACTGGTAGTGGGAATGTAAATGGTACAGCCACTATGGAAAACAGTGTAGACGTTCCTCCAAAAATTAAGAATAGAAAAGGGAAACTTTTTTTTAAAAAATGTGGATTAAAACTGTACTCTATCAGCAGTATATTCTGGAAAATTTTAGGTGCATAATTGGATCTCAATCAAAGTCTAATTTTTGTAGGACATTATTTCTTTAAATATAATTTACTATTCAGGTTAACTCACTTTTATGCATAGATTAATAAAAAATAATTTTAAAGTAACTATGGAAATATTTTTTCTTTTCTAAAACAAATGTAAAATTAAATGTAGTCTGATGCTTCTAAAGAGATTTATAAATAAAATTCATTTGCATGCTATTGTTTATATATATGCAGGTGCATATGCGTGTACACACACACTACACACACACACACACACACATACAGGTGTTGTGGAGAGTTCAGCTTAGTTACATACATGGTATTGCTACTTTGGCATCCATTTTGTGTAGCCAAATAGCCTGCAGGGGCCTTAAACTAACATTAGATCCCTTCTGCAAGCGCATGCCCGACATAACAGCCTTCAAAGTTACAAGGAAATGTATGTTTCTGATATGACTATCTTAATAACCCTTGTGATCAACAGTCTCCCTCGCCTCCCAGGGCCTTCCCCTTTTAAGTCCCTTAGATAAGATTCCCATGGATCTGACCAAAACCCCACTCCTTTTGGTTTGGATTGACCAGTCTGGCCTTAGTCTGGAAATCCCAAAGCATTCTTCCCAGGGACCCTTCTAAAGGCACGTTCCCAGTTCTTGTCTCTCTCTCTCTGCCGGTAACCTGCCTTGATCTCCCTCTGTGGCCCCTTGACAGATGCCGTATACTTCCTCCAGGACCTGTGAGTGATAAGCCTCTCTATTTCCATTTTTGTGATTTTTTGGTTGAACCATGGCTCACTACACTCCAAGGATCTATTTACCAAACACTAATTTGCAAAATCATGACAGTTGTTTTCTTTATATTCATTATATAAGTCACAATATTTCTACATTTTTAAAGGCAGAAGAATGGGTCTTCTGACAGAAGTAAGGAAGCCAGCACAAATCCTGGACACCTAAAAGATCTTGCTTGTAGAACATGATTCAATAACAATTATAGTATCCTTTATTTCATTCTTCCATGGGATTGTGAGAGTCTACAATCTGAAGCTCTGACACTGAAAACTGAGGTTTAAAGTCATAGCTTTATAATTATTGAGCTAAAAGTATTACTGAACACTTCTAAACTTCAATCTTCTCAAACATAAAGAAGCAAGGAGAAAACCAATAAGCCTAAGAGTTATATACTAGCCATCTTTTCATTTTAATATACTTTGTTACTAAATTACTTGCATGTCACTATGACCAAAGCAACACCTGCCCACGCCTAGCTGCAAAGGAATCAGAGAAACCTACCAAACTGCGGTCATGGACACTCAGACATTTTTTGGTAGGGAAGAAGGAGAGAAGAGGTATTAATATATACATAGGCAATTATACTGGGGTAATAATATCTAACTCACAAACTATTGTCTTAAGAACAAAATATGAATACACACATACAATCAAACTGAACTTAATATCTTGTAAAGAGTACACAATCAAAAATATTATGTAAAATATCTCCCTTAATTTTCCCAGGTTGAAAAAAAAATAAAAATCTAAAGACTTCAAAAACAGTTGCACAGGCATTTTTCGAGAACATGTGTATTATGTTTACATTAAAAACTTTTATTTCCCCAACTAGGTCACAGAAGTCCTGGTAATGATATCAATAAAGTTTTCCTATAATTTAATACATATTCGCTAATTTAAGAATGAATTTCTTCCACTTCAATGTGTTTGATATAAACAAGGAAATGTAATAGTGTTCTTGATTGCAAATACAATATTTTTAAGTTTTACATTAAATACAGTATGCTGGTGGATGACTGCGGAGATATATAAGAAACTCTCGAAAAAGTCTAAATAGAAAATTTAAGTTATATTTAATAGCACTTGAAGCAGCAAATGAAGGCTTCCCTCTGGAAACTATTCCAGCCTATAGTACCAACTTTCAAATTTTAATTGAATTCACTTTACAATATTTGTAAACTAGGAGAAGGTTTTTATTCCAGAGAATCTTCTAGTCTGTGCCCTGGCACCCACCCTGGCTTGCTGCAAATGGGTTGCAGGTACATCCAGAGGTGGGCCTGTCTACCTTTGTTTTTGCCAGTCGTGGGCTGTTCTCCTAGTTCTAGAGCAGCTTTGTCACTTTACCCCAGCATCCACTAAAATACTGTAATTTTCTAGATATACTGGAACTTTTTATGCATATATGCTCCATCTTCCTAACTAGATTGTAGGTCTTAAGAGCAGGGACTGAGTCTTCCTTCAGAGCCTACATGGTTATATAGAATTGGTGTTTACTGAGGATTTTTTATTGATTATTAACATAAACACATTACTTTTGTCTGACATTCATTATCTATGCATTTATGTATTAATAAATGTTATCTGTGTTATTTTGTTTAAAAAGAAAAATTTTAGTCTCTCCTATTCTCTTGATGATATCTGCACTATAATTGCCTCATGATGGAATTATATAGAATAATTTCATGAAGCAATTAATGTTAACTTGCATTCATATTCAATCTTTTTTCCCATGCTCTCTCTTTTATATTGGTTGTAGGTTTAATTTTATCCTTTGAGATGAGATCAGTGCTCATCAACCCTACCCTGTGCTTAGTTATAGAACTTCGAGAGCTTGGAAGGTACTTGGAAATCAAGTGTCCCAGCACTTGCATTTTACACATGAGGAATCTGAAACCAGGAAGGTTTAAGTTTTCAGTTAAAGAAACATTTGTTAAACATCTGTCGTATACTTAGCCCCGGGGTAAGTCTTGGGGATAAATGGGCAAATTAGATATAATTGCATACAAATTAAATGTGATATTGTATGTAATGAATGGAACACAATGCATGACATGCCATGCTCATTCATAAAACACTATTTGAACATTTTCCATTTAATATTGTAGCTCCTAATTTTCCCAGATTGGAGAGGGTGCAAAAAGGCCTGAAAATCATGTAGCAGATGAGGATTCCTTAAGGATTTTCCTCTCAGTCTAATAAGACACTAATATCATGACTGTTTTTTGATTCCACGGCAAGTAACTGCCCAGGAATTTAACTGAGGTGTCTTGACTCCTGTTTAGTGCTTTTTAACTCCAGTTACAACTCATCTTCAAGCGTCATTATTATGGCTTACAGGTTCTTACTGTTAAGATATGAATGCCACAACGTTAGAAAGTAGAAAGAAAAATACAACAACGAAAGAGAAGTAAGGAGAGCGTTTCTCAACTCTACAATCTACATTATACAAAACATGCAACATTAAGTAAGAAAATACTAGTATTATAGGAATGATCAATTACAGGAAAGAGAATACTACTACTTCAGACACCTCAAGTGCCCCTGGCATAAGAGTACTCAAGTAAGGACCATCCATGGTCCTGTTTGCCTGTTTTTCATGAGAAAATTATTGTCCTAATATGCTGTGAATTGGTTGCATTCATTACTGTAAGGGCATAGAAAGAAACAAACTTATTTAATTTAATAAATTAAAATTACTTTAAGTACAGGTATAGATGATATATATTCAGTTTTTAAAGAAATTATATTGATACTACATCATAAATGACTTTAGGATCTGACTTCTTTCTCTATCTCCACTTGCCTTGATGTATTTCACTCCCAGTTCACCTTTAAACAATATCCAAATCACACCCTTTCACTTCTGGAAAACACCTATAGGTTGTTTTGTATAACATAAGTGAAAATTCAAATTTCTTCAGCAGGCATAAAATAAACCACTTGCTCCATAAAATTTCAAAAACTCAAAAATCTGAAACTCCTTGCTTTCTACCATGCAGCTTGAAAGTTCCTGCCGATGTAATTTAAATAATTAAATATTTTAGTCATCTTGGGCTGCCATTAAAAAAATACTATATACTGGGTCGCTTAAACAATGGACATTTATTTCCTCACTGTTCTGGAGGCTGAAATCCAAAACCAGGATATCAACATGGTCAGGTTCTGTTGAGGGCTCTTTTCCTGGCATATAGATCACCTTCTTCTTGTGTCCTCACATGGCAGATAGAGAGCAAGAGGAAGCTCTCTGGTGTCTCTTTTTAAAATGGCACCAATCCCATGATAAGGACCCCACCCTTCTTATTTCATCTAACCCTAAATACTCCCTAAAGTCTCCATCTCCAAATACATTGGGGTTAGGGCTTCCACATATGAATATTTGCAGGACACAGTTCAGTCTATAGCACTAAGCTTTAATAATTTCAAGCTACTCTTGGTCTCTTCTGGTAAATACTGCAAGGCAGGAATTAGTTGTATCCATGTATAAAAATACTTAGGTATCAATTTTTAGCTCCTTATATAATCATTCAGTCAACACAAATGAGTTTAAATATCCCTTCCATGACTACACATAGAGAGTATCAACCCCACAAAAAGAATGTGTTACAGTTAGGGATAGACTTATTTCTCACCAGCTCGCCCATTTAGGTTTTGCACTTATTAAAAAATAGATACACAAGTTCGATAAGGAATAAAATACTAACTTAATTGGCAGTAAAATTGGATTTCAGGATTGAATTTGGAGCCATATTGGACTTTCTGGGTTTTTTTTCCTCCTGAATTGAACTAAACCACAAACGTATTGATTGAGGATCTGGACAATAGTGACATACAACAAGGGCAGGGCTGTCTTGGTTAGATGACGTCGTGGAAGCAGCACGGAGGAGAATAAGAGTGGCCGGTGGGTGAGCTGGTTCTAAGAGAGAATCACAGGCTGGGTCAGATATGTCTACCTAGAAACTCTTCCTAGTTTTCCAGATTAAGGAAGTCACTTCTCCTCCTATGTGAAAGAGCTAATAAGAGATGGAGGCAAGAACAGATACTTACCCATGAGTAAAACTTTCCCAATTAGTGAGCTGAGGCAGAAATGTGAAAAAGTGGGAGAGTAGTTTGTTTTAATTTCTGCTTTGTTTGTGTGTTTGATTTCCATCCAGAATGTACACACAAAACTCTCAGAGACTGAAAACGGCTGAAGCACTACAGAGCTCAGACAACATTTCGTTAATTATGTAGGATAATTACTTATTCTTTCATAAGTCAATAAGGAATGAAGCATCAGTACTTTATACATTGAGCAAATGATTAAGACAAGACTAAGCTCCATTAACAGTGAAAAGAGGAAATAAAATCATAGTTGAATTCAAAATTCCTTTTAGAGAGGAGCTTCTCTTTGTTTAAGAAAACACAATGATAAGCCATTTGGCCTAAAAAGGGACATTCTAATAGCATGGTTTGGGATAGGACCAAAAAGCACTTTAACCTACTCTACTTAGAAAATGACTCACAATGGGATGGTGGTATCACAGAGGAGAGAAGGAATGAGAGATAGAACAACAATCTCACAAAAAGAATGTGCTTCAGTTTGGAGAAACTTGTGTCTCACAATTTCTGCCAATTAGATTTTAAACCAATTGAGAAATTGATACAGGAGTGAGCTAAGAATAAACATCAGCAGGAGTAAAACTGAATTGGAGAATGTGAATCGATTGTACAGGCAAATGGGACTTTTTCTACTTTTTCCTTTTTGTATTGAACTGAACCACAAATAAGCCAGGGAACAAAGTATGGGAGTGGATATAGGCTTTGATTTCCTCCTGTTTAATTGCTGTCCATAGACAGCGACAGTCATCAAGGTAACTCTTGTAATGACCTAGCTGCCAAGTGTGTCGTGGTTCACAGGGAAACAGAGAGAATAAGAAGAGAAGCAGATGGAGTGGGCAACTGTCTGAAGACAGAACATGTTTTTTGCCAAAAACATAATCAGTCTTGGGGTGGTGATGGTTGTTGATTGCTGGGGTCTACTTAGAAATGGAAGCCCTGTTGCAAAAATGGACATCTCAGTGCAGATGTCATGGGACGAGTCTATTGGCCCTGCATATCGCTAAGCCTCCAGCAGGAGAGAAGAGTATTATTTTCAAAGATACCAAGGCTGCATTCTTCAGCATTAAGGAGAAGGATCCAGCTGAGACATGTACATAAGTGCCCTAGAGACAGAGAACAATGCTAATTGAACTGTGCTCTGAGCATACTTAGAGTTGGTAGGTATCTGCCCAATCTAAGGCAAAAGGAAAGGGGGCAGGTCAATATACTTTCTTCATCGTATTAATAGCTGTCTCAAGCAGCTAATCTGAGGAGTCTAGACTGTGTTGACAGTATAGAAAACTGAAAATAACATTTGGTCACTTGAGTGATTTGCAGCTTTTGGGACATCAGCAGGATAAAGTCTGCCTTATTGGGTGCTTTATAGCAATCACTCTCTAGGAGGTACTGATATGGCAGTGATGAAGTATCTTCCTCATGGGTTTTAGAACTCAGGACTGCAGGTGGAAGGACATGATATACAGTGAGAAGACTTGGACAGGGGACGGTGAGGTCATCTAGCTATGGATTAGGAAAGTTGGGAAATAATGTCATTGTGGCCTCAATTTGTACCCACAGTCTTGTTTGACTGGATTATCAGATTATATTTAACTGTGTTTATTCCTTTTCTTCTTCTGTACCCTCTTCCTGATACTTACCCTGTCTTTAATGGCTCTGGATATTTTAAAATTATCCTTCATCCAACTTTTGGTAGAGACAATGCCCATGGTTCCAGGAAGTCTAAGATGGGTGGACTACAGGGGAAAGAAGTGGCAGTTTTAGTAGCAGCAGTGTTTATGTGGCAGCAGTGGGTCAGTCATTCCTTAGTGGTGTGCCAAATCCACATATGTGGATAGAAGTAAGTGTTTTTAACAACTCCCCAACGCATGCTAATGACTCAGTTTCTCTTACATGGAATGTTATATGTTTATAGAAATTACCAGACATGACCTAGTCTTTCTTGGGTGTATGTATATGTGTGTGTGTAGACTAGGTTCTGATATCAATCTTCCACTCTTCGTTACTCCAGTGATTACCACTAGCTAGCATGAAGAAGAAAATTGTTCTGATTAATCTTGCTATAGTTCAGAAGACCATCCTAATTCGCCCCTAAAAAGCCTAAGAAAGGAAGAAAGGATATTCCCTGTTTTCTACATTCTGGTACCAAATATCATACAATCTAATAATGCCATCCCGTCAATGTTTCAAAAAATAAACTCTTTTTTAAAGGCCTACTATTTTTTTTACTTAAATTTGAGAAGATATTATTGAACTTAAAATAGAAATGTCCTTCTATCCCCAGGTAAAGTATAAACATCTTAAGTTTCATGAAAAATGTTCAAATGAAAAAAATCATCCATAATTCTTGGGAGACCTAAAGTAAGCATGTCAATAATCTCTTTGTGCACTCAGTGTTATTTTCATTATGCCACACTGGTTTGTTAGAATTACAGTTTGCCTCTCTCATTACATCAAGATGACCATAGAGAAGAAAATGTAAAAAGGAAAGCAACATGTGCCTCTATGGAAATAATAAGGAATATCCGCATTTCGAGAGCAATGCCATATCGAGGAGGATTCATAATAATACCAAGGACTACTAAGCAAAATTAACCCACCACCTTTGAATTTACTCAAAGAGAGAGAAAAAAAGTGTTTTCACAGTTGTCAGAAGCCTTAGTTGACAAGGAGTCCAGCTGAATAAAGCAAAAGAAAAAAATGACCGGTAACAGGAGTTGACATCAAAAGTTTTATGGAATTCCAAACTTGAGTAGATATCTTGACAAAGACAAGTGTAGAAAATAAAATGTAATAGAACATTACACCATCCATTCTGTTGGGCTCAAATGAAGTATATTTTAAAGTTTACATAGATGGTTACCACAGAATCACACAATAAAATGTCAGCTTGCCATGAAGGACTAAACTAAACAAAAAAATATGAATGTGAGTAAAATTTTCTCTGTAATCAAGGAAGCTGTTGTAGGACAGGTGAATGTCATAGCAAGTAATTAAAGCTATGCCATAAAAATGGTGTGTATTTATAATAGTATAAAGTGAAATATAATCTTAGGATAATCATGATAAGAATAAAACAGAAAGCAAGAAAATATTAAAGCAGAATTTTGTAATATCCTGGCCAAGTATTCAAATACTCTGGTTGAATTGACAGAGCCCTTTCTATCGTGAGTAGAAGTCTTCCCAAATTATTTTGGCTAACGTTTATCTTGGTCAACTGACCTTTATCTTCATATAATTGGCAAAGTAATTTATATAATGGGAAAGAACTTGAACATTTCTTAACTGTGGCAGATAGATGATGTAGATAAACTGATACATAGATAGATTTTTTTTTAACTTATGCATACCAAAGCACATTTCTGATGTTTGACTGCCCAGGTAGCAGTCCAGAGAAGGAATGATCCAGAGAAGGAATGCTCTGATAATTTGAACTACAACTACTCTAATTTACGTCACAGTTGTTTGTCATAATAAATTAGTAAACTCTCACATTTGTGTCAGTTCTCTGAAGATCTCTTTGTTCCTGAGCATTGAAAGTTGTTGTTGTTGTTGTTGTTGTTGTTGTTGTTTTTAAGGCATAGGGCCAGATCCCCAAATCTGTGTTTGACTTGATGGTCCAGTCACTCTTCAGCAGACTTCTCTGTGGATAGCAGTGCTGTCATCCATCTGCTTGCTTTGTATACATGTCTTAATTATGTGTGTTATTTATGGTGTCGATAGGCTTTTTCCACCTGAAATTGTCACAACAGTTTTGCCACGTTGAAATACTAAACCTATTCCAATAATTTTTTCTCCCCCAAGGCTCACCTTAGTTGAAAGAAAGGACACTTTCAAACAGAACCTACATGCACTGTTTCCTTCATGCATTCCTTCACTCAGCAAGTATATAGAGAGAATACCTGTTGTGCTGTAGAAATAATGCTCAATCTTGGCAATACAACAGTGGCCAAGTTAGAAAGGGAGACTGATGTCTTGGAGTTTATGTCTTCATGGCCAAGATTATTAAATACACAATTATTGTGATGCTGTGTGATACCAAGTTTGGTAAGTCAGTAAAATTTTAGTAGTGAAAGTGATATGCCAAAATAAGACTAAAATGATGACTAGAATTATTGTAGGAAAAATAACCACAAATGGAATGGTGAAGTGACCTTTATTTGTTTTGATAAAATGTTTTTGTTAATAAGCCATGTGTCAAACTTAGCCTCTGAGGACACAGCAGTAGACCAAACACACTAGGTCCCTATTCTCATGTAATTTGCGTTCTGTTTGGGGAGACAAACAAAACTAATTTAAACACCTATAAATAAACAATCTTAGATAGCAACAGAGCTATGAAGAACCAAAACTGGGTTGTAGTGACATTATGTTTGCCTCCTCAGTATCTATTTGCTCTGATTTTTTTTCAAGGATTTACTTTTTTTTCCATGTAGCTCACATTTCTCTGGGAAAGCTGATGTCTCCCCTAGTACTAGCAGTGAACACAACTGTTCTAAAAGTAATTTCATTTCTTTGCAAGCCAATACTTGAGAGCAACCCAAACCAAAGTAAAGCAGTTTTTGCCTTCACCTGACCTTAGATGTTAGTTCAGGGATGGGTAATGTAACACTTTCTAGCCAATGAAACATGAGGGAAGCATTGTTCTAAGCCTCTAGGGAAAATGTTCTTAAGAGAAAGGGAGGAAATGGCCTCTGTCTTCCTATGGTTGTGATGCCTACAGTTGCTACCATATCTCTATGTGGTTGAAAGAATCTCAGCGAAACAGAACAAGGTTCTTGTTGACTGATGCTGATTTCTACCTGCCTCTGGATATCGGATTACATAAGCCAATGATCACGGTTGCATAAATCAATATAATTCTGAATTTCATGTACTCATCTGAAAATATTGTAAATGAAACCAGAGAAATGTTTAATGTATTAAAAGAGAGGTGGGGGGACAACAGGGGATAGTATACGTTCTGCTTTAGAATGGCCGTTCAAAAATGGTTTTTCAAAAGAGGTAATATAAGGTGAGACAAGAAGCTAGCCATGCTGAGTCGTGACAGAAGACCCTTCCAGGAAGCTGAAAGAACAATTCAACAGCTGCAAGGTTCAATCAAGAATAAGGAGGTATGACATTAGAGATGAACGATGTTCCAATGATAAGAGGCTTATGAAACATATGGAAAGGTTTAGGATTCAATCTAGGAACCATTAAAGCATTTGAAGTTTGGGGATGACAAATTACTGTCTTTTTTCTTCTATGTAATATTAAATATGATGTTTTCCACTATTATTAAAATGTGTTGTGTAGTTTACAGCAACCACATTTCACTTTACAGTGTTGATGAAATTAACATCATTCTTATGACATGAACTTGTCTTGTTTCTAAAGAATTGATGACAGTAATTGCTTACAGAACACAATGACGTTCAGTTAGTAAAATCCATTAACAAGAAGTAAAGATCAAAGACAATATAATTTCAATGAAAAATAAATTAAGTTTGGAAATTTTGTCTTTTTAACTATTGTATAAATAAAAAATAAAGTTGCAGGATGTAACAGCCAAAGAATGTTTTTTTGTCTAAAATAATTCCTCACCAAGACAGCATTGTAGAAAGAATAGAGGTAATTGAGATAATTAAGGAGGTGTGTCTTAGAGAAGTCAAGACTTTTAATTTGCTTAGATATATATTTACTGGACCAATTTAAAATGGTTTCCTACACTTTCATATTGCTACTTTTCAGAAGTTGTGTATCACAAATATATTTCTTTAATCATGCATATCTGCACTAAAATACTCACTATGGAAACATATTGGCTGATTTCCACAAATATTTACTGAATTCCTTTGTGTGCAATGCACTATGCTAGGGACTTCAAAGAAAAGTATAACAAAAAATAAACAAGATTCTCTTCCTACCTTAAAATATCACAACATCTCAGAGAGAAGCACATAGAAAATAGAAAATCATATAAAATAGAATGAAACACAATTTTGAAAGAAGTATAAAGAGGAATTAGAGATCACTTTGGCTAGAAAATCAAGAAAAGGCATCCTGGACAGGCATTTCAGGGATGCCTTTACACATGAGGCAGTAGTTACAAGTGAGGTAGAAGGGATTCAAGTAATTTCGAATTAAATAATGGATTTTTTAGTGGGTGTAGTGTAATGACTATAATTTACTCATGTCTGATTTGCCAACTGCTCATCTCAAGAAACAATTCATATTTAGACTCATCACCGGGAGTTATAATTGTCCATATCCCTTAACACACTGTACGCATGAAAGTTAACTATTAAAGATATATTTCCTGACGTCAAGTAATTAGCAGTGTGATAAGAATCCAGAGAGGAAAAACAGAGAATTTGCTGATTTTTTTCATGCATTTTTCCCCCAGAAGCTAACTAAGTGTCAGGAAAGAAGATGATAGAGACCACACACGTAGCCAGAGCTGTGAACTATATTATAAAGTAACTGCAATTCCAAATCTGATACTCAGTGCCTATGTGATTTTGCTCAAATCCCTTTGCCACCCTTAGCTTTAGTATTAACATTTGTAAACTTGAAATAATATGTGCAGATTTGTTCTAAGACATGAGAAAATGCATGAAAGTATTTTTTAAGCTTTAGAATTGTGCTTTCCAACATGGTGGCCACTAGTTATATCTGGTTATTTAAATTTAAATTAATTAAAATTGAATAAAATTTAAAATTAATTTCCCTAGTCACACTAACCACATTTCAAGTGCTAATAACCACATGTGGCTAGTAGCTACTACATTGGCATCAAATATTTCTATCATTACAGAAAGTTCTATTGGACAACACTGTTCTAGAATACAATACAAATATCAATTGCTTTTTCTACTTGTCTTTATGGTCACAGAATAACATATTCTAGTTAATTACTGAATTATTTTAGGTAGAAAAAAAACCTTAAAAAGGATAAAATCTATTTCATAAGAAAATATCTTCTTAATAAATTGTTATCTATATAGTGCTGTGCATTAATTTTTTCAAAAACCTTAATTATATTTGACAGTCCATGGAGAGAATAATTTCATTTATATATAGGATCAGAAAATGCAATCAGGAATAAAAATCATTCTGTAATCATAAGAGTAGAAGCCATATCACGTTTTAGAAAATGTTCCAAACACTGTAATATATATTTTTAAACTTTTTAATGTATAATATACATAACACTAAGTGCATAGATCTTAAGTCTACAGCTTGGGGAATTTTTACTTACATACACTTCTGTGTAACCACCACACTTCTAGCCTTAGAAGGCTTTGTTGTGTTCATTTCCAAAAAAAACAAACAAAAAAAAAACCTACCTCTCCACAAAGATAACCACTCTTTTGACTTCAACCACTAAGAGATCAGTTTTGGGTCTTGCCTCCACCTAAGTGACACTAGATAGTCTACATTCCTTTTGGCTTCTTTTCAATCAGTATTAGGTCTGTGACATGAAGCCATATTCTTGCAAGTAACAATAACTAACCTCTCCTGTTCTGATGAAGGTGAAGTGAGATCACCACTCAGAGAGGACAGCGTAGTTGCCTAACTAGTTTTCTGCTTAGCAAAATGCCTTTCCATGGTTCCAATGTATGTTAACTATATATACTGTTAAGAACTTGCTTAATAGATATATTTTTATGACTTTCTGCTTTTTAAAATGCAGAAAGTTCCCAAACACCATTGTTCTTGTCCTTTTAAAAACTGTACTTAAAGCTTATTCTCCAAGGTGGCCGCCATCTTTTCTGAATATGGTGATCCCTGTAACTTCAATCCTTCTGTGTTTCTAGCTCCCTGAAGCTGAGGGTTTCTCTCCATACAAATAGCACTTGGATATGGCAATTAAGGCAAAAGATAAGAAAGGTCTTCACTAAGAGAGGTGTTTCAGACCCTCTTGTCTTTTGTGTAAAAGCAATTGTGAATAATATTGTTTTTCTAATCCCTAGATCTGCAGTCCTGTTTAAAGATTAAACAATCACAATTGTCCTTGTGAAGATCCAAAATCTAAGCATTAGATCTGAATAGGTTTGAGCTTTAAAACTTTTCCTATGTAGAACATGCACATGAATAGAGTATGAATAGAGTTACCACTTCTTCATATGTACCAGGTACTCTGATACCCTTTACATAATCAGTATTTTGTGTAAAACTCCCCCCCCCCCCTTTATACACCTATGAGATTCTGAGGTAAGGATTGTATTCTCCTTTTATAGATGGAAAAACAAAGCTCAGGAAACTTAAATAATATCCCTCATTGAAGTCAATAATAGAGCCTGGGGGCCAGCCCAGTGGCTCAGGTGGTTGAAGCACTGTGCTCCTAACACAAACCTCGCTGGTTTGATTCCCACATGGGCCAGTGAGCTGCGCCTTCTACAGCTAAGATTGTGAACAACAGCTCTCCCTAGAGCTGGGCTGCCGTGAGCAGCCAGAGCTCGACAGAAGAAGCCATGGGCTGCTGAGGGCTGCTGTGGGCTACCGTGTGCTGCTAGAAGCAGCGGTGGCCATTGTGAGCAGCCGGCAGCCAGCGAGAGCTGCCGTGAGCTGCTGTGATCGGTTGGCCAACCGATGGCTGGCGACCCACTGCCTCAGCCAGGGGAAGCGCAAGGCTCATAATACCAGCATGGGTCAGGGAACTGTGTTCTACACAACTAGACTGAGAAACAATGGCTTGAACCAGAGTTGGGGGTGAGGCAGAGTTGGGGCAGAGGCGGAAGAAGGGGGAAAATAAATAAATAAATAATAGAGCTTGGCTTCAAACTCTATCTGACACGATTGCAGACATCTATCTTTCTTTTTTTGCGCTTCCCGAAGAAAGTATAGAAATCGTATAGATTTTAAGGCAGTGTTATATATTCTGTGCATCTTTATGTCTGGGTTTATATACAAAACCAGTTCCTCTGAAGCCAGAATCACACCTTTTAGCGAGGAGAGAATTGTTCTAATTGTAAAAGCTAAAGGCTAATGCTGCCAAACTGGAAATGACCTTAGAAATAGTGTAATCAAAATGTATCGAAAATAGAAAGTTTAAAATGTTTTAGGTCTCAAGTAATGCTTATACATTTTTATAATTAGTAAACTATTTATATTGTTATAAAATGTGAAATTGTATTCTACAAAGCTATGTACTACTGTTGACTTCCAAGTTTCTTTTTCATTAAAGTAGGAAAAAGGTTCCCCTTGTTATAGCACAAAGAATTAACAAAGGCATGTAAATAAGTACTTTGATTTTATTCACTAAATGTTGTTCTGTTGCACACTGGAAAGTAAAATTGAAAATTAACATACATGTATGTATTATCACTGTTAGCATAAGAGTCAGACACATTCTAATCCAAAGGTGGGGAAAAGAGTTAAACTGTGTTGAAAAAGTAAAAAATAATTCATGTAGAATATACAAAATCAAATATTGCCAATAACTTGACACATTAGGCCTCTATTGCAGAAAAATGAATCTTCTAAAAATGTTTTTAAAGATAAAGGCATAATGGGTTCTTTTAGTCACGTCAGCTTCTCAGTGATTTTAAGAACTATTTGATACAGGATGTTGTACATGGTAACCGAGCTATTGTCTTGCTCTCTAGGATTTACTTTATAGCAAACCTTGAGATCAAAATGTAGAACAGTTAACATTTCAGTGCTTAATACAGACATCATTCCCTCTATTTCTAAACTTTTAGCTGTTGTCTAAGGTTTTGCTGTTTTACCTAACTTTTTTAGATAGGTGAGATCTCAAGAAACAAATAGGTAAAACTATTTCCTAAATGTACTATTGGGTGTGGGGAGTATGGAGTGGGGAGAAGTCTGTAAAAACTGTAGAGCCGTTGATGAGGTGTGTTTTCCCTGCAAAATACTCAGTTTCAATAATCTCAGAGAGTACTGAGTTAGTGAACCTGATATGGAAATATGTTATAAGCAGTCCAAATAATTGCTGTGATATTTACATAGTAACTGAACTTAAAAAAAAATCAGCAAATAATGAATGAAAAAGGGGGTTCTCCTCATTAATATTTCAAGGGGAGAAAGAAAAAGGTCATAGCAATGTAGTGAGTTAAAGAATCTTTAAAGTAATTAGCTTTAGATAATTGCCTTGATAAACGACTGGATTTCTGTTTGTAGGTCCTGTAGGAAAAAATTTTTATTTCCAAGAGTTAGAAAAGCAGATTTGCACAAAAGACAGTTCTTGTGACTTCATTGATCTCTCACAGGGAGTGTGTTCCAGCTAAGGAAGCCAGAGTGTATTTTCTATTGGATCAAGCTCTAAAACAGACATTTACAGGGGAATTCTTCCATTCGGTTCACAGCTGCTAGGCTAGTTGGATGGAGCTTGCGCCAGTGAGTGGAAGGTCATGAGTTTGATACTTGAACAGATCATTCTGCTTCACACAGACAAAGCTCTGTTAACAAAAGCTTAGATTACAGCCTAATTCCCCCCAGTGCTAGCTGAGTTCCAAGTATGAGGCTATTCCCATAAGAGGGACCAGGCTCTCTAAAGACCTGATGGGTCCCCAATGAACAGCACATAAAATTGTTTTCAGCATCAAATGATTTCTGCCAAAAGGTAAAGACAACCAATCACAAAGAAAATGAGAGTCAGTATTTTTCAGCATTTTCTGGAAAAATAATTGTTATTAAAGCAAATCAACCTTAAAAAACACTATCAAAAATTTTAACTAGAATGTGTTTGTTTTTAGGTATGGCGGGGACAGTTGAAACTTTATTTTGGAAAAATACACTTGACTTTGCTTTTAGTTGGGGGGGATGGGTAAGAAGCGGTCCCCCAGGCAGTAGACTCCCGGCCACCAAGCGTGGGCTAAAGACAGGCTGAGCCTCAGGCGGGTGTCCTGTGTCCGATGCTCCCCTGCACAGCTCCTTTCCCACAGGCTCAGAGGCCAGGAGGCACCCCAGTAGCCATTTACCATTTACTTGGGAAGATGTCAGATGACTCAGATACCAGTTTCCCATTGTGAATGTCAATCTTCACAACCACAATCTTGGAGGAGCTGGTACTGGGTGTGGCTGAAGGGGCTAGTGCCCCCACCAGAGCTGAATTTGGGCTGGCAGCTCAGGCTGTAGTTGAGGCCAGGGCTTGGGAGGCTCCCACAGGCCGGGCTCAGGCCACCAAGGTAGCCACTGGTGATCTTGGTATGAATATTCATAAGTTGCATCCAAAAGTCCAGCCAGCTCTCCTCGTCCTCCAGCAGTTTGCAGTAGGCAGCAGACTCCACATCCAGGGCCAACTTAATGTTCATGAGCTCCGGGTACTTGTACAGCTGCCAGGCCATGTCCTACTTGGTGGTTCTGAGAGCAGCCTCCAGCTCAGCGACCGTGACCTAAGCATCCTTGAGAGCCAGCTCCCCACACTGCTCAGCATCAGCAACGGAGGCCTCCAGGGAAGCATTCTGGCCTTTGTGAGCCTCCATCTCAGCCTGGAGTCAGCTGACGTTCCAGTTCCTGTCAGAAATCCCGTCTTCCTGTGATGCTGGTCATCCCAGGGCTTCCCAGCCAATGTTGGCAGCTCCTCTTACTTTATCTTGTACATGGTCTCAGCCTCTGCCCAGCTGCTGTTGGTGATCTCATACTGGGCCTTAACCTTGACCATGATGCTGTCCAGGTCCAGGGAACAGTTGTCTAGGGACAGCACTACAAGATGTCAGCCCTTCCAGGTGGGACTCCAGCCCTACACTGCTCACATAAGCTTCCCCCACATCCTTCCTGATGAGGACAAATTCATTCTCCATCTCTGTGTGGTTGCTGATCTGGTCCTTGTTCTTATTCTCCACCAGCCCTTGCGTGTTGCCAGACTCTGCCTCCAGCCTCGGTTTCTCCGGGGCCAGTGTCCAGCTGCCACCACTTATTGACATAGCTCTCCAATACGTTGTCCATGTTGCTGCAAGTCGTCTTCTGCTGCTGCGGGTGGATCCACTTGGTCTCCAGAATCTTGTTCTGCTACTCTAGGCTCCGTACCTTGTCAATGAAGGAGGCAAACTTGTTGAGGGTCCTGATCAGCTCTTTCTCCTAGGTGCACACGGCCTGGATGTTGGGGCCCAGCTTCAGGGGGCTGAGCAGGCACTGGGTCACTTGGACAACTGTGATGCTCCCCACACCCCCGGCCCCGCTGTAATTTCCCGCCAGATTCACGTTGATACATAGCCCCCCCCCCATAGCTGCCACCCACCCAGGAGAAGGCCGAGGAACTGACTGGGGTGCTGGGAGCACTTGAGTAGGAGCAGCTGCCGAAGGCCCAGGGGCCAGAGCTGGACACCTTGTAGATCTTTTGGGTTACCCCTGTGGACATGGTGGAGACTAGAGTGGAAGCAAAGAGGCCACACCAGACAGAGACTCGAGAAGGAGCCGAAAAGCTCTAGAACGCATATTTTTAAAATTGCGTTTTTCTATAAAGTGGACTAGGCTTTTTTTAGGGTAAGAAACAAAGAAAATATTTCTGGTCTAAGACATTAAAGTAAGGATGCTCAACAGAGAATCAATCATTTTGGAAGAATATTTTAAAATTATATCCATATGTGGTAAATTTTAGAAATGTGTAACTTGTTTACTCCACAACGTTTAAAGGCATTTATCCATTAACATCTTTGAAACCATTTCACTTAATTAAATCAGTATTTTGTTGGTTCTGCATAGGATAATTTTGTTTTTACCCCTTAGTGTACATTTTGAATGTACAAGAATATAAAATAAAGGGACTCAACAGTACTTGAGATTGTTCTTCACTTAACTACCATCCCTCACAACATATAAATGGTAACTAAATTCTGTTAATTTTCTCTCTCAAGTATCTCTGGAACAAGATATTTTTGTCTCCACATATGCTGCTAATACTTTAGGGCAAAACCCTTCACCTCAACTTCATAATGTTCTCTTGTTGGTTTGCTTGCCTCCAAAATCAGAGTCATCTTTCCAGAATGATCTTTCCAGAACACAAGTTTCACCACATCATTTCCTAGCTCCCTGTTCTCTTTACAATAAGTGTGAGACTCTCCATGATCTGTGTCCTGTCAAGCGAGGCTTGGTATCTATGAGCCAGTTATACTGAATTAGTTCCAGTTTCATAAATGCGCATACTTGCTAATTGTTCTATTCATTTACCCACTGTTTGAAATTTCTGTTTAACTTGAATAGTCATCCTTACCCTCTTTTCTTTGCAAAACAAACAACTGAATTTTTCACTTCCTCCGTATAGCATTCAACTACTTGGGGTGGGGCCTGGGGCGCTGGGCCCTCCACACCTCCCAGGGATGAACCATGATTTGCCTAAGCCCATGCAGTGTTTTTCTCTTCTCCTAGCCTCTCCTGTGGCCACAGATCACTCTTAGTGTCAGTATGTGAACCTCTGAGTCAGAGGGACGGTCTTGCAAGGAGAGAAGACAGGGATTTTCCTCTGTTCCTACTATTGGTTGATGCTTTGGGAGGTGTGATACTCTAAATAGTTTTAAGGGAAGATCTCAAGGACATATGCTAACCCATAGAGTAGCAGAGCAGAAAGAGAAAAGAAACTGGATTCCTTGATCGTGTCTCCAAGCCATTGAATTAACTCTGGACTGACTCAATCTCCAATTTTGTTAAAAGAGATGACAATTTTCACATTGTTTAAGCCATTTTTAGGTGGGTCTTCTGTTTTTGCCATCAAAAGCATTCTAATTGATACAAATTCCCACAGCTCTTAGAGAGATGTCTTTGCTCATACAAACCTCATCTCTGCTAATATTCACTTCCCTTGAATATGTCCCTTAAGTCCCTGCACTTAGAATTCACATTCTCTTTTGTGCCTTTAAGGTTTATGCATTTAGTTTGTACACATACTTGGATAGTACTGCAATACTCTGCTGACACATCTAAGACATGTTCTGGTGTGCTTGGCACGTATTATGTTCTTACCACCTGTCTATGAACAAAGCATGAGAAAATGAAGGACTGCTTCAATTCATCAATTGATTTAGGCCCATAGAGTCACAGGACTGACCTTCATATAAATGGTAAACAAATTATTCTTGCTAATGAAGATAAATGTTAGTTCTATGTGCATAAAAGTGTTATTTAACTATGACACGCCAAAACCATGGGGAGTGGAAATCACATTTTAAGACAGCTTTGCTAATATTACATAATTTTGAAATATTATTATGACATCTTTCATTGGTTTAGAAAAAAATATATTTGCCCTTGAAAGCTCTTCATATGTGTAATTATATTTTTTTCTTCACAATACCTTTATTAAATGTAGGAGAGAGCAGTGTTTTTAACATATCTTCCAAGTAAGAGTCCTTTAGCTATAGAGAGGATAATTCATTATTTGCCTGGAAAACTGAACTCCTCGAGCCTCCTTTTAAAAAGCACCTTAGACTTACAATCTTCTCTCAGGTTAGTCTCCTTTTTATCTCCTTCTGGCTACAAGTTCTATTAATAGATTGTCACCAACGGATGAGACCCACAGTTCTAAGAGCACTGCTCATATTGCATCAGAATCACCTGACATTTTTGTTAAAACAGTTGCTTTCTATGCCTCATCCTAGACCTTCTTAATCACACTGACTGGCATTGTTTAGAGTTGAAGAAACTATGCTTTTTACAGTGTATCAGGTGATGGAGACATGAATTTTAGAACCACGATTCTGTGGCTTCATTTTTAGTTTACTTTTTCACAGCTGCTATCACTTACTCTGATCCATATTTATTTTCCGAGGCCATGACTGTTATTAGAGTAAGACTGACTCCCATCCCTTTTGCTGCCTGTCCATCAAAATAGGGCCCTTTCAAAGCGTGGTGTTGCCTATGCAACAGCTAAGCAGACAACATAGATACTAATGTTCTCCTAGAGGTGAAAGTCAACCAAGCTGTGCTGAAATATGCAAGGCAAGGTTGCTCTCTCACTGTCCGCTTTCTATTTTGGCAGATGCTGTAGTGGGCTCTATATCCCCACATATGGGGGCTGTGTTGTTAGAATTTAGTCTATGGAATTCAATTTTCCTTACTTGGCAATAAGAGAAACGTTACCATGTTGTAGTAAAACCTGTTTGCTTGGTGCATAGTAAATACTCAATTATATTCCCTTTTTTTAATAATTGCATTAAAATTACCAGAGACTTTGAGATGCAAACAACACAAATGTATTTCTCACAGCTTCCATGGGTCAAGAGTCCAGCATAGTTAAACTGGGCCCTTTACTCAGAATCTCACAAGGGTGCAAGAAAGATGTGGACCACGGACTGCTCTCAGCAAATAAAGGTTGCTCTCAAGTTCCTGCCACGCAGGCTCCTCACAACATGGCAGCCTACTTCTTCAAGGCTGGTGCCTGTATCTTTATGACTTCTGAACCCTCTTTTAAAAGGCAAACTTAATTAGGTCAGGTTCACATAGGAAATCTCACGTTTGATTAAGTCGACTGATTAGGGTCTTTGAGTACATCTGCAAAAACCCTTTACCTTTACCATATAATGTAACCTAATTACAAGAATGAAATCCATCCTATTGGTAGGCACCACCTGCCATTAAGGGTTAGTGATTATACAGGGCACCTACACTAGGAAGCAGGGATGTTGGAGACCATCTTAGAATCCTGGCTACTACAACAATAAATATTTATTCATTTTGAATATTTTTGGCATTGACTATTTTTTTAAATCAAAATACGAGTAAATGTAGGAAAAAAATGAAAGAAGACAAAAGAGTATGTAATGAAAATATGTGTGTTATTACTGGTATCCTTCCCAGTTTGTTGGCAATGATATTTTCAAAGATTCTTATATATGTTTCCAGAGTGTGCTATACATCTAAGTGCTAAAACGCTATTTTTTCTCATTGTTTTGTTTTTTATTTATCAATCTTCAAGATATATAATTAGCAGCACAAATATATATACCACATAGGCGTGTATATTTTTATATATGTACTTGTAATATTATTCCATTGTACAGCTGTACCTTAAGTTTTTTAGCTAGTCCTCTATTGATAAAAATACATTTACTCTTTTATTATTGTAAATATGTCTACTATTTATGTCATTTTGCATATGTTTTTATATTATAGGATAAATTCCCAGAGGTATAATTTAAATAGTAAGTGTGCTTAATGTTGATTAATATTACCTATAGTTTTCAAAGATGTTGTATCAAGTGACACTCACAGCCTCCTTCTGCATTAGAAAACTTTCAGCTTCCCCAATCTGACAGGTGAACAATGATGCTTCATTACTGCTATCATTTATATACCATTTAATACATTCAAAAGCCATTGTATTTCTTTTTTGATAAACTGCCTGTTTGTATTCTTCATTAGTATTTATCCTATGGCATTTCTTGTTCCCTGGCACATACGGAATATTCAAAGAGAAGGACCTCCCCAGCCTGAGAAGCAGGAAGTATGCGCTTCCTGAATTTCCAAAGCATAGCGAGTCCATTGAGCATCTGCATCGTCAGGAAACCAACTCCACGACTGGGCTTCCATCCCATGGGACACCTGGTTCTTCTCTTCTGCCTCTTTCCTCCCTCCCTTCTGCTTCACCAGATAACAATCATGTCAGGTCGTTTGTAGCCAAGGTTTTGTAGGTAGGTAGCTTTAAAAATGTTTATACTGAAATAAATAATAGGCACAGACTCAGGAGATACGCCTTTGAACTCTAGGTGTGATATTTGTTAGCTGTCTGTCCTCAGATAAATCACTTCACCTAATAAATCATTTCACCTAGCTGAAGCTCAGTGGTCGTAAGCCTTAAACTATATAAAATATGTGAGAACAAAAAAGCTAAATAAATTATTTAAAGAAAATAAGTATTTTCACTTTTTTTGCCATTGGTTTACTATATGATGCCAGCATGTTCTGAAAATTCGAGTGAATTTTAATCTGCAAATGCAATGAATGAGGTAGCACAAATAAGTATGTACAAATGTCAGTCTTCGTTGTTACTTACCCAGAGGCAAAGCATAAGCCATGCCACAAAAATAATGTTTGGGGAGTTTGAAGTCCAGTATGCTATTAAAATGCAAGATTAGGAAGAATTTTTTTCCTTAAATTATTCAAAACATTCAACAATTTCATCAATCTAGGTTTAAAAATGCTTATTCTAAAAGGTTTCTAAATACAAAGTACTTTTAAAAATGTTAAAAAAGCCATCTTTGGTATACAAGAATATGATAAATAAAAGTAGATGTTCAAATGGGAGACAACACCTGAAGAGATAAGTTAGTCTCTTCAGGTGTTGTTTCGATTATTTGTTCAATGGTTAGTCCCTTTGAAAAGCTTGAGAAAAAGAGAATGAAATTATACTGTCATTACACTCAAGTAAAACAGGTATCACCTTAAAACATTTCTAAAATGTTCTTTCTACAAAACATGTTATTTAAATATATAAATTGTTATAAAAAAATCACACTTTAAAATTTTATCCATACATTAATTTGGAAGGAAATCCATACCAAATAAGACTCTACGTTGGAAAATGGCTTGTAGGATCATAAATATAATGGTCAGTCTGGTTCCATATCCCTCCAGCCCTCAAGCCTTCACTTCTGGGGGCACCTGAACTCCACCTGCAGCTCCAGTCCCGCCTCAAGCCATTCCACACTAGAAAAACAAATGAGTACAGATTCATGCCTTAGCACCAAGATCCCTTCCACTGGAGTGAAGTAATGTGCATTGGGTCATTTCATGGGGTGGAGGTGGGGAGGCCCCGTGAAAGGTTAGTATCCACCAGCTCTGAGTTGAAGATTTTCAGTGATCTCAATACGATAATGGGAGCCTAATTCTCCCTTACACCTTGACTTGCTCTTTCAGTCCAGGAAGTGAGCAGAGACCACCACAGCCCTTATTAAAAGCTGGCTCAGAAGAAGGGAAGATATTCAACGTCTCCCACTCAGGAGTATAGGATGCTCACATATACCTTATTAAAACACATTCAGGAAATATATAGCCTTTGAGGCCTCCACAGAATGTATAACTCGGCCATAATTGCTCTTCCACCTGTTTCTTTAACAGTAAGACTAATAAAATGGAAGGAGTCTGTATGCTTGTATAAAAGTAGCACAGCCTATTGGAGGAAAGGGGGAGAGAAGAGTAAAGCTGAGGAGAATCTCTCTCTACACTCAGTATGGAGTACTCTGCAGAAAAAGACTTCCTTAAAGGTAGAAGTTTAGCCAATCTTACCCATATTTGTACCCCGAATGAATGCAACAATGAGGAAAGTTGTCTACTTTATTTAACAGAGTTTCTTAAACCTGCTGTAAGGGGAAAATGGCCAATGAGGCTGGCTGGCTAGAAAACTAACCTAAAAGATGCTTAGCAGAAAGGGCTTCAAATTTATGACATTCATCCCCTTTCACTTTGTGTTTCATATGTAGTAACCACACCCCTACCTTATACCTTTATACTTTAATCCCTTAGTTGATTTCATGTCTGCTATCCTAGTCCCTTTGAGTCTTCAACCCACTACCTTCCAAAGGACCAGACTAAGTTAGAAGCATAAACTTACTCACGGACTACTTGTGTGAAGTAAGCAAGTTGCTTTACTTCTCCGAGTGCCAATTTCCTCATCTATAAAATGATAATAATCATACCAACTTCACTGGTTTTTAAATTCCTTGAACATAGTAAGACAAATTATCACTACTGTTATTTTTTGTCAGTGATGGGAGCATTTTGTCTGGGTTTCTGAAACTGCTTGCTAAATCCTTCTACCATCTGGGACTTCCATTACTTTTGTCCTATCCACCAAGACCCTGCCTGCCACTGAGGTGTGGGTTTCTCTGACAGAACATGCATTTCTTATTAAAGTTCCTTGTACTTGCTGTTGTTGAAACCTGTCCTGACCACCTGTATAGACCATCAGCTCCCAAATCATCTATTAATATCCAGTACCTGGCCACTCCCAGTCTGGCTACTTCACTGACTCAAGGTTTGGTCACTGGTTTTACTCAGTGAACACATTATTGAATTTAGCAAAACCAGTGATAAATCCAGTGCATATTCTAGTGAAATTCAACAGAGGAACTCTATAACATTTCTTCCCTTCAGCCACTCTCCTATTTCTAGATAACTTAATGAACACACTTTAAACTCCCACAATGCAAAACTAGAAATTTTTAAATAGCTGAGGGTTAGTATTGTAAAAGAATTCAAAATAATCTAACCACTTTTTATTAACATTCCTAGTATATTCTCATGTTCTTGCTTTTAAATTTAATTTAGAGCTCATGCGGAGTTGTGTCACAGAACTGGATTTATTTGTTTGGAAGACTCTCAAAAAATTCTAAATCCCAATTACAGACGCAGAGTTTTCCAAATTCAAGCATACATCTCAAACACATATCATTACCAAAATCCTATTTCAAAAAATGATTTTTTATTCTTCTATTCTTTAGAAGTTTTGTTAATTAATGGGGCTAATGCTATTACTATAATTATTACTATTATTAATGTAGTGAATATGGTTGACTTTTTTCATATTAGCAAAGAAAATAAAAATGTAACTGTTACATCCAACACCTGGGCTTTCCTGTCTTACGTGGAAATTGTTCGTGTTTGTGGCTAAAAGAGGATATAGCCCCTTGAAGTCATCCTTCCCAGGTCTCTAGTTTGAAAGGTCTAAGCTTTTGAGGCTGGATTGTTGGATAAACCTTGAAGGGGTTGGAAGCCATTTGACTTTCAAGATGGATAGAGACCAACCTGATCCCTGCTGGGTTTTGAGATGGTCATGTATTAACTCAGTTGCTCCTAAAGAAAGAGTGTGGCCTCTGAAGATGCCTGAGAGGGACCTGAACAGAGTAGTCTCTGAGGGCTCCAGCTTTGGGAATTTCAGTAGTGGTCCTTGAGGTTAACACTGTGGTCAGTACAGAGGGAAACTGTAAGGAAGATTCTGTCTGGAACAACAATGCTTGATTAATAGAAAACCATAAAGAACAACGGTGGTGATGGTGAGCAGCAGGGACAAAAACATTTTCTCCATGGTTTTGCCTGAGCAATGTTTCTTATATAATATAAAATAGAAAAAAAAGAAGGCAGTAAACATGAGCTGATATTGACTTGGGGGTAAGGTCACAAGTTTTCCCCACCTGTGAAATATTGACTGGCATAACGTCATATGAACCCATGTGTGTCATGGATCTGTGTCCCTGGCCCATTTATGCCCTTACCCACATGTACATCTAGGAGACTTGAGAGATTGATTACCCTGGAATTCCTATTTCTGCCTCAGTCTCAAGCAATACTCAACAATGGGCTCTGACTGAATCACTCTATAATGAGTACCTGTGAGTGCAGAACACCTGTATCTGGCAGGAAATGTAATGATCAAGTCAAGTAGCAGTCAACCACCATACCTGACAGTGCTGGTTTCTCACATTCCAAGCTACGGCATCAAAGGAAAGTCTGTCGGACCTCGCTCACAGAACCTTGCTTAACTGCTCTCTTGGGCACCTCTCCAAGGTGGGTGCCATCCACAGAGGCACATCTTGGTGACTGCATGAAAACTTTGTGGAAAAAAAAAAAAAAAGATCCCTTCTCTCACCATGTGGCTGCGACCTTATGGTAGCATGTTAGGGCTCAGTAAGTGACAAGCAGGTTGGATTTCAGCTACCACTTTCCCCTTTTGGCTGGGTGCTCTTATATAGGAGACGAACTGCACAACCCTGTGTGGCATTCCTGATAGCTTGTCCAGATTTCTGAAATTGGTCTTCCCGGGTAGCAATCGATAAGCAGTCAATGAACCTTTGTGATAATTTTAAAATAATTTCCCTCACTTACCCATAATTCCTCTGTTAAAGATGCCCCGATACATATATCAGCAGTGGAGAAATAGTCCAATAAAAGTAAGAGTCACTGGCATATATTTCACAAGGCATATTCATCGACAAAAGATGAATGGTTTTACTGTGGAAATTTAGGTATAAAAATAAAATTGCGTACTTTGGAATCAACCTTAGGAATAAAAAAAACAAATTTTGATGGAAAAGAAAATAGACATTAGAAAGTAGCAGAATGTTGAATGTGGGGATCTAAAGAAGGCAAATAGAAATTGGACCAAAAAATGAAGAGATTAAAGTAAATGATACAGAGTGAAGAAATGCTTCATCTAAGTTCTTTAAGATATCCTTGAACATGAACAAGCTGTCTGATTATGATCACAATTTTGATAGTAGAGTTTATACATTTCCAAAAAACTGTTACCTTCCCAGAATATCAGCACAATAGAACACCACTGGAATTAGGAAACACTGAAAAAGTTGACGTCAGTTATAAGACTAAAGAAGGGAAGACTAGGGGATGATTACAAATCCTCTTCAAACACCTAAGGGCTTATCCTGAGAATGCTGAATATTCACATCCCTAGAGAATTTAAACAGAAAAAAATACGTAATTAAAAGAAACACTTCTCAGTAGTTAAAAAGCAAATAAAATAAATAATATCAATGACAAAAAAATCAAAAGAAAAAGGAGTGGGTAAAATATTCATCAGGAGTTCTTTTTGTGCATTATCATTCTCCTTTGGCTTAAGCAGCAAAACCCCCAAATCTCTGGTGTGTGACACCATTTATTTTTCGCCCCCATAACAGGAGTGCAGGTTAGCTGCACTTCTTCTGGGCTCAGCTAAGCTTGGCTTCACTTGGTTGGCTTTGGCTGTGTTTGACTATACTTTGTTGGGCTTGAGTCTGTGTGTGTCTTCTTCTGGAACCCAGGCTGAAAGAATAGCTTCTATCTGGGATATGTTGATAAAAAGGATAGGAGCAATATGGACTGCTAAGGCATGCATTGAAAGCTTCTGCTTGAATGTCTGCTCATATTCCACTGGCCAAAGCAAGTTACATGCAAAGTCCAAAATCAATGAGGCAGGAAAATATATTTTATATATTAGTTTGTTATGGCTGCTGTAACAAATCACAAACTGAGTGGCTTAAAACAACAGAAATCTATTCTCTCAAAATTCTGGATTTCAGAAGCCCAAAATTAGTGTAACTGGGCTGAAATCAAGATGTTAGTATCCAAAATATACAAAGAATTCATACAATTCAACAAGAAAAAGACAATCCAGTTAAAAAATGGGCAGAGGACATGAACAGAAAGTTCTCCCAAGAAGACATACAAACAGCCAAAAGATATATGAAAAAAATACTCAATTCCACTAACAATTAGGGAAATACAAATCAAAACCACAATGAGATATCATCTCATAACTGTTATAATGGCTGTCATCAACAAGATAAATACTATTAGGTTGGTGCAAAAGTAACTGCGGTTTTAGTAATTATTTTTAACCTTTTAAACTGCTGTGGAGAAAAAGGAAAACTCATACTCTGTTGGTGGAAATGTAAATTGGTACAGCCACTATGGAAAACAGTATGGAGGTTCCTCAAAAAATTAAAAATAGAATTACCATATGACCCAGCAATCCCTCTCCTGGATATCTACAGCCCAAAAAATCTGAAAATATTTATCTGTAAAGATATATGTACTCTAATGTTCATTGCAGCATTATTTACAGTGGCCAAGACATGGAAACAACCAAAGTGTCCTTCAATAGATGATTGGGTAAAGAAGATGTGGTACATATACACAACAGAATACTAATCTGCCATAAGAAAAGATGAAATAGTGCCACTTGTGACAACGTGGATGGAACTTGAGATTATTATATTATAAGTGAAACAAGACAGACAGAAAAAGTCCAGAACCATATGACTTCATCATACATGGGATATAAAACTAAAGGCAACAAAGAAATAAGACAAACAAATAAACAAACAAAAACTAATAGACACCAATTAACAGTTTAGTGGTTACCAGAGGGTAAGTGGGGAGGGGACATGGTAGAAGAGGGTAAAAAGGGTCAAATATATGGTGATAGAAGGAGAACTGACTCTGGGTGGTGAACACATAATGCGATATATAGATGCTGTACTATAGAACTGTACACTTGAAATCTCTGTAGTTTTATTGACCATTATCACCCCAATAAATTTTAATGGTAAAAAAAAGGATATTAGCCAGGTGGTGCTCCCTCCAGGGGCTTTGGGGGAGCAGCTGTTCCTTGCCTCTTCCACTTTTTGTTGGCTGCCATCATTCCTTGACTTGTGCCCATATCACTTTAATCTTTGCCTCTGTCTTCACATTGACTCCTCTTCTGTATGGATGCGTTAAATCTTCTCCTGCCTCCCTCTTATACGGATACATGGCACTTGAGTTCTACGCAGATGATCCAGGATAACCTCCCCATTTGAAGATCCTTAATTTAATCACATCTTTAAAGACCATTTTTCCCCAAATAACATAAAGTTAAAGGTTCCATATAATAGGAGCTGATATCTTTGGAAGGCATTATTTAGCCTACTAGAGTTTACCTATAGAGAAGCATGGCAAGAAAAAAGGAAATAAATAGCACTAAACAAATAAAACAATCTAGCATATATGTCGTATGTTAGGAACAATTGCCAGCTTGAAGAATGATACAACAAAGGTACAGGCACCTTGGGAAACCTTTAACACAGTACAGAGAGCCGTCCCATTGCTGGCTTTAGGAATGGCCTGCTTACAGACAATAGACATCGGTTGTCTGATGTCATTTTTCAGTTTTCTAATTAGAGGATCTTTTGATTCATTTTCTAATTTTAACATAATTATAGTTACTAGCATTCAAAGATCTATCTATCTAGCTAGCTAGCTAGCTAGCTATCTATTTAGTGCCCCTAGCACCTTGCACAGTGGCTGGTACATAGTAAGTGTTTAATTACTTTGCTAAATATATGCATGAAAATAGATGTGACGTCAGACCCTTTTTGTAGATTACAGTCTAAAGATCATGGAATCTCACATTTTCCTACTTACCCATCCACAGTTGGCCATTTTAGAGACGTAAAAACTAAGACGCATAAAGTAGGGTGATTTGAGAAAAGCTTTAAGGAGGAAGCTCTTTCCAGCTTATCAGAAGGAAATAAAACTTCTATTTATTAGAAACATGATGAAACAACACTGAAAGTAAGTAGAACTGCTACCTCCATTGTGAACATAAGTCATGGCTTTTAATTCTGGAAATAATAACCAGGGCAAAATTTTCAGCACAGGAGAAAACAGGTTTTGTTTTTGTTTGTTTGTTTTTGCTTATTACACCTCCCTCAGATCTACATGGTCTTTTTCTCTTTGAGTGGCTACACGAAGAAAAAAAAATTAATGATTAAAAAAACATCCATGGAGACGTTTGTTTGATATTTGGTCCTGTCAAGAAGTCCACACTTAGGAAACATCCCTGGTTACAAACAGCCCATAATATCTATTTACACTTGGTTTACAGAATTACTACATAAAAAATGCCATTGTCCTTTATTGGCCCAATAATTGTGTTATAGCTCTATTGCAAAGAATAACCCTTCTTGCTTTGGTAGCCTCGCTGGTTATGGCACATGTGGTTAGGTAGTAGATAGGAGAACATGAACCAAATGTCTCCATGGATGTTTTGGACAGGGTCAAATATCAAGGGCCTTCTGTCGTGGACCACATTTCTCCATGGGCATTATGGATAGGACCAAATGTCCTACCATGGGAATTACCTTTCCTTGTTGTGTTTTGCTCTTTTGAGAAGGCTTCCCCTCAAGAACTATCAAACAAAGGCCATAATGTCACAATTTGCAGAAAAAAAATATGCAAAAGTTTCAACTTTAAAAAATGCAAATTAAGACATATGACATAACTATTTGTGCATAAATTGTACATTAATACCTTGCTGATAGCTATAAACTGGAGCAGAAAAGTCTTTAAAATGTCTGCCCACAAGACAAGGTATTCCATTTCTAGAATTTAACTCCAAGAAAAGAATATGTGACAAAGTTTACCCATAAATATGTTTATCAGTACATTGTTTATAATAAACAAACAAAAACAACACTTAAATCTATCATTAGAAACTTATTTAAATAAATTGTAGTTCATCCATTCAAAGGAATGTTAATCAGACATTTAAAATGATTATACAGGTTAGGCATCAGCCAACTATGGTCCACTGACTAGCTGCCTGTTTCTTGTTGTTGTTGCTGTTGTTTCTTATTTAATACACCCATCACCCATTTATTTTTTAGGCCGTACTTTTTTTAAACTTTACAGTTTCATATACTTTCTTTTGAAAAGTGAAAATCATTTGTTTCTGTAAAATTAAGTCATATGGATGTTGGATGGTGCCAGAAGTCAGAGGTCAAACTATGCATTGAGGTTGGAAAAACTGACTGGAGATTACAAGAGGGAGTCAGTTTGTAACCTAGGCAGCTCCAAGGGGCTTCAAATTTGGAAGTAGATTTAAAAACAAAACAAACAAACAAACGAAAAAAAAATTTATGAGAGAACTTTTATTTACATGAATTAAAGTGTTTTACCTTCCTTTTCACCTTACTCCAAATCCTCTAAGATTATGAAGATCAGTTATTACTATCTTCCTTTTACAAATGAGGAAACTGAAACATAGCAAGATAAAATTACATTCCTAACATCATATTGGTAAATGTTTTATTTATTATGTATTGGGATAGTCTTAGTTATTATGATATCAGCTAAGTACTTATTAAGGAATATTCATGCTTGCTATAAAGAAAATAAAACAAAAGGAAGGAAAGAAATGAACGTCTCAGAGTCCTTACATAAATCTTTTTTTTTTTTTTTAAAGAAATAAAGAGGTTACCAAATGAAAGGCAAGAACTGCATTTAAAATAGAAAATAAATTTTAACTAAGGATAGAGTCAAATAAAATGTCTAGTTTAATGAAAAGTCAACCAGTGAACGTGAAAGTATCCCAGAATGTTAGAAAACTATCTGAAAAGACATTGCCTTGGTTGGTTTAAACTGTTAACTAATGTTCTTTAGTTTCCTTTCGTCTCTGCAATTTTTAAATTTGTTTTTTTTATTGAAAAAAACTGTCAAAAGATTAATGTTGTTAACATAATGCATACATTTTCCGTATTGGCTCTTGCAGTAGAAAAGGATTACAATGTATCTGGAGTCCATGTTTCTACCTTAGTGTTTAATTCCCATGAGGCTGGGAGGATGTGGTTGCTTAGCAATCATGCTCCACACAATTTGTAAATCTGCATATCCCTTCTCTGTCTTTATGTGAACTCAACAGAAAAATATGTACATACAACTTGTTCCATTTCACCTCCCAACCCTTGAACTATCGAAAATAACAAGTGTTATATGTAACACTTGTGCAGAGGCCATGGATGTAGTAACGCCGAAACTGCAAACTCAGGGGAGAGACAAACCATGACGTAATAATTCTGGATGCTTTTGCAGGTAATGGTGATAATAAAAATTTAAAAATGAAAGATCTTAAAGATAAAATTCAATGGATCACTTTTATATAATTTCCCCAAAAAATAACAGCTGTGTAAAACTATTAATTCCCCAAAGGCAGGAATACGATTTATTCTTACATTTATTTATATTGTCTAACATAGTGCAATTAATAAATAAAATAAAATAAAATATAAACACATTAGTGCTTGAACTGGATAAAAGTGAATTATTTCTATTCTAAATATGGCAATTACATATTATACATTCAATTTATAATTGGTCTAGAAAGATTAATCTCCCAAATTGCTTTGGTTTAAGATGTCTAATATAATTTTAAGAATTACTAAAATAGTAAAAATGACTTTAAATATTCAATTTTAATGATGATTTGATCTTATTTTAATGATTCTTCTGCTAACAAAAATGGATCCTTTGTTACAATTCAAACAGAACTGAACTGATAGTTTTATTCCAATGTGGGTTAAATTCAGCCAAACAAACAGTTTGGTCTACATTTCATTGAATTGCTATCTAAAAAGTGGCTTGGCATCACGGAGATAAACCACCAACTGTATTTTGACAGTCTAAGTGAGGAAGAGGATTGAGATGGTGTTTCAGGCCAAGACACCCAAATAAATCCACATTCACTTTGCCTAGACTCTTCAGATATTTATTATGTGGAGCTGTCTTAAATTTTTCTTCCACATCTGTTCTTAGACAGTAAAACCCTAGAAACTTAGTTTTTTTCATAACCTATAAAGTGGCTATTTTTTTTTTTAATGTTAGCTCCATCTCATTCTTCACAGTGTTTTTGGAAATGAAGCCAAGAGAATATGTCTTCTATGAATATGATATATAGAATCCATGTAAAGTAAGGTCAAATATTTTATACAAGCATAAGAATTTAGGGATGTCAGATCTATAACACCATACAGATCTACAACAAAGGAGACAAGAATATACAATGAGAAAAAGACATCTTCAAAAAATGGTGTTGGGAAAGCTGGATAGATACATACAAAAAAAACTAGACCACTTTTACATACCATATATAAAAATAAACTCAAAATAGATTAAAGACTTAAATGTAAAACCTGAAACCATAAAACTCCTAGAGGAAAACATAGGCAGTAAACTCTTTGACATCGATCCTAGAAATATGTTTTTGGATATGTCTCTTTAGGAAAAGGCAACAAAAGGAAAAATAAACAAATGTGCCTACATCAAACTAAAAAGCTTTTGCACAGCAAAGGAAACCATCAACAAAGTGAAAACCTACTAAATATGAAAAGATATTTGCAAATGATAATCTAATAAGGGGTTAATATCCAAAATACATGAAGAACTCATATAATTCAATATCAAGGAACCAAACAATTTAAGAATGGGCAGAGGACTTAACAGACATATCTCCTAAAAGGACACACAGATGGCCAACAGACAAGTGAAAAGACGCTCAGCATCAGTAATCATCAGGGAAACGCAAGTCAAAACCACAATGAGATATCACCTCACACCTGTCAGAATGGTTATCATCAATAAATCAAAAAACAAATGTTGGTGAGGATGTGGAGAAAAAGGAACCCTTGTGCACTGTTAGGGGGATTGCAAGTTGCTGCAGCCACTGTGGAAAACAGTATGGAGGTTCTGCAAACAATTAAAAATAGAACTACCTTATGACCTAGCAATTCCACTTCTGGTTATTTATCTGAAGAAACTGAAAACACTAACTTAAAAAGATACATGCATTCCTATTGTCACTTCAGCATTGTTTACAATAGCCAAGATATGGAAGCAACCTAAGTGTCCATTGACAAATGAATGGATAAAGGAATTATGATTGTGTGTGTGTGTGTATGTGTGTGTGTGTGCGCGCGCGTGGGTGTGTGTGTACACCTAGTCCACCCTTCAAAGCAATTTTGGAACTCTTTTTCTGGCATGGCCATCAGAGCTGTTGTCGTGTTGTGCGGGAGACCCTGCTCGCTGCGTCATTTTTCAGGCAGGGCGGCCTGCGGGGTCTCTGCTCCCGCTGCCCACACAAGAATGCAGGATATGGTGAGGCCAAAAAGGAACACCCACGGAGCCATAGGTAGGGGAGTCATACCACTATGGTCTCACTGGAGGCTGGGTTCACCGGAAGTGCGACCTGCCGTCCGCCTTTCCGCCAACCAACCAACCGACGACTCTCCTCCACTCTCTCGACTCTGTTCCTCTCCTCTCTTCCGCTCTCTTCGGCTCTCCTCGGCTCCTCGGCAATCCTCAGCAGTCCTCGGCTCTCCTCCGTAACCGCAGCAGTCATACCAGCGGCCAATCGGCTAACCGGCCACAGCCGACGGCCATCCACCACCCGAGCCAGCACCCCTCCACATGAGGCCGAGAGCCTCTCTGGGGCTCTGTCCCCACACGTCGTATTACACTTGATGTCCTGAATGTCATCAAAATGTCTTCCTTTCAATATTTCCTTTATCTTCAGGTAAAGAAAGAAGTCACTGAGAGCCAGATCAGGTGAGTAGGGAGGGTGTTCCAATACAGTTATTAGTTTACTGTCTAAAAGCTACCTCACATACAGTGCTGTGTGAGCTGGTACATTGTCGTGATGCAAGAGCCATGAATTGTTTTAAAAGTTCAGGTCCTTTTCGTCTCACTTTTTCACGCAGCCTTTTCAGCACTTCCAAATAGTAAACTTGGTTAACTCTTTGTCCAGTTGGTACAAATTCATAATGAATAATCCCTCTGATATCAAAAAAGTTTAGCAACATCATTGCAACAAGTTCACAAACTTGTCAGATGATATACATATGTGTGTGTGTATATTTATATATCTATATATCTATATCTATATAGATATATAGATATAGATATATAGATATATATATCTTAATGTACACACACAAGTTCCTGGAATATTAGTCAGTCATAAAAAATAATGACATCTTGACATTTGTGACAACATGAATGGACTTAGAGGGTATTATGCTAAGTGAAGTAAGTCAGACAGAGAAAGACAAATATCATAAGATTTCACTTATACGTGGAATTTATAAAACAAAACAAACAAACAAAACAGAAATAAAGTGATTGATACAGAGAACAAACTGATGGCTAACAGAGGGGAAGAAGGTGGGGAGATGGGCAGAAAAGGGGAAGGGGATTAAGAAGTACACACTTGCAGTTATAAAATAAGTCATGAGGATGTAATACAGAGCATAGGGAATATAGACAATGATATCATAATGACAATGTATGGTGACAGATGGTACTAGACTTACTGTGGTGATCACTTTGTAAGGTATATAAATGTTGAATCACTATGTTGTATACCTGAAACTAATACGATATGTCAAGTGTAATTTAAAAAATATTATTGGTGAAATTAAAAGCCATTTTTTTCTCTTTTCTTGGAACACCTAAAATGTCCCAGTATTTTATACATATGTATCATAAATATCTATATATTCATATTTATATAACATTTATATATTATATTTGTTACATATAATATATATTTACATTTATTAAGTAGATCTTTAAAATAATTGAATTTTAGGTTTGGAAGCTATCTTAAAAGCAACTTCCATTTAATAGAGAAATTCTCTGGAAAGGGTCTGTTGAATGGGGGAGGGACCTCACTTTTTTGGAATTTCATGCTATTGTTGAATAAATGACCTCATATTCATGAAATATTCTGTCCTCCTAAAAGAGTGGTTTCTCAATAAATGTATAATGACATCAAACTCAAACTCAAATTCTTAACTTTTATCCATTAATGCTAGTTCTGCCCCTATAACTACACAAAATCAACCTCATCCTCGGCTCCATAATATTAGGTTGGTGCAAAAGTAATTGCGGTTTTTGCAATTATTAACCTCTTAAACCGCAATTACTTTTGCACCAACCTATACTTGAAAGTATATATTTTGAGCTTCCAAATCTTCACTTTCCCAGTATAAACACACCAACAAATAACTTTTCCCAGGGCAAAAACCATTTCAAAAAGTGTATTTATTACTGTCATATCTCTATTTTCTTCAAAATATAGAGCACACAATGAAATATCTGAAATGCAAATAAAACTATTGAAATACACTCTCGGGATATATTTCTATTAATGAAAGCCAAGATTGTATTTATTTTGTGACTCCGATCAGATGGAGTCACTGCTGGTTAAAATTATTGTTATTATTGTAGTTCTTATTTTTGCTTGTACATTTGGTTTTCAGTTTTTATTATTATTATTTACTGTTAGGCTAAGTTTTACATATCCTGTACTTTTTAAATCATGAATAAAAAAACTTAGCATGATACCATCATTGCCCCCTCCAGCCCCTATAGCAGACATTGACAGTTACAGCCCTTTTTCTTGCAAGCTCCAAATACCAGCTCAGAATTTTCCTCATCTTTTAGTGTTGACTAGTAATACTATACTCATTTGTTTTTACTTCTAATCTTGACTTCAGGATGTACATTTATGTGTATTCCATTTAATAATGTTAGTTTTACTTCTATGTTATTTGAAATGTTTTAATTACCATTTTTGCTAACTAACCTATAAATTATTATTCCTAACTCCCTCCCTGAAATTTGATGAATTTTCTTTTTGTTTTTTCCATATTGTCCTAATCTGATACTGATCCATTATTCTACCATTTTTCAAATATGTATCTGGAAGATAATTACTTATATTTCTATATTTATACTAATTGACCTCAGTGTGGGCTTATTAGTTATTGGCCCTGTTTTCAAATACTCGTTCCTCCTAAGTGTTTCTGTTTGTTTGTTTGTTTGTTTATTTTTTGGAAGTCTCCTTCTTCCCATGCATGTGATCATAGGGGTGGAGGTAGGCACATTAATTTTTATAAAGAGGGAAAAGTTGGCATTAGAAAATGACCATTTCTTTCACTTTCCCAGGTGAAAGTTTACCCTAAGTAAATTTACAGTCCTTAAAATAGTTATGAGGATTCTAACTTTGATCTTAGTCAGTTAGCCCCGTTTGTTATACTCTTTATCTTTGAATATCATTTACCTTAACTGAAGAGGCAAGAGCGGGAAAAAAAAAATCTTGGTAGATAAAATAAATTTATTTGGTCTCCATGATGTTTTAGAGGATTGAAAAGAAACTATTCTGGGTAAGCATTAAATAGAATTATGATAGTTATTGATTCATTATTTACTGAGTTAAAATATCCTAGACAGATATATTTTAAATATTGCATATAATATACAACATATTTTTATAATGACAGAGTAGATTAGATGACAGTTTGTGGTGTATAATTATTTTAATATTATATCTGTTTGGTCTCACTCATTGTAGATTTATAGTCTTTGATTGACAAAATTTTAAATAAAAAATTCAAAAATCTGTGTTCCTGTATGTGTATCCAGGAGATTTTGACAAAGAGTATTTCAACACATTAATCACAATCATAATTTGGAAGTCATCCATACAGTGACAAGAAACTCAGTTTCTCAAAATGTTTTCTTCTCTCCTCTTCCAGTTTATCACAATGGCATATTTATTAATTTATTTCCTGATATTTAGGTTTTTCAGTTTCCCATTAAAACACAAAAATCACTAAAATGGTAAAATGCTATTCAATTTTATACTTCCTAACTCTGACTAGTCCTGCTTAACGTAATTCAAAGGACTCACTTGCTCTATTTGCTCTTTTAATATTCATGGTTGGTAGGACTCTGTTTGGCCCCTTTGACATTCTACACCATTGATTTTTAAACTTTTCCATGCTAAACACCTGGGGACAGAGAAAACTCACATCAGTGATTATGAATCATGCACCTATGGCACACAGTTCCTATTAGAATGGTCCCTTTAAAAGGCATTCTGAAAATTCTTAGAAGCAAAATGCTTGAGCAAAGGTTGGGAATTAGAAGTGCAATCAATAGCTGTTAGAGCCAGGGCCAGGGATGCTGAATATCTTTCAGTGGATACAAAAAGAGATCCAATACAGTAGGACAGTCACTGCCAAATCATTATAATCTATAGCAAATGTGTGACAGAGTAGACTTGAAGCAACTTTCATCAGACTTAGAGAAAATATTATTAAACTAACAATAAATTCAGTGATCTCATCTAATTTTGTTAATAAAGATCATTTTAGAAATATTGCATAATACTGCCCAGAAATACTTTTATAACACCATGATTATAAATTCAAAAGATGTTTGTATTGAAAATATATTTGGATTGCCTGCAATTTTTCAGGCAGTATTCCGATACTACCCCTAGAGTTATACCATATATACCCTACATTACTATCTCTTTTTCTAACCCATTCCCTATTCCAAATTATTTATGAAATATAAAATGTGAAAGGTATTTTTAGGCACAAGAGATAAAATTTAGGCTTTGGCATGAGGCATTCATAGGAATATACTTAATAGAGGGTAGTCCATTCTATCAAACGTCATAAGGGATGATTTTGACACTACATTTCTAAGTTAAATCTTGTTTGTGAGAATACTGTTTATTTTATTGTCTCTATGAGACTTGGCAATTTATATTGATGTGATATCCCCTTGTCACTTAAGATTATTTTTCTTTATCTTCCATGTGCAAATAAGTCTGACTTTAACTTATCACTTGTTTTCACTCTAATCTTGCCCCACCAATAACACAGATTTCTCAGTTACCTATAACTTTTCTATGAATAGCTCTCTCTTCTCTTAAATCTAAACTTATTTTAAATAAGTGTATCTGGTTACTTCATTAAATCATTTATACAGTTGTAATTAAACATTTGTATGTTTAAGTACATATTTTTAATCATAAATTACTTTCTTTTTAGTTTTCCTTTATATTTTATTGGAGACTCATGGTAATTTTTAAATTACACACACTGATGATATAATCAATTTATTTATTAGTAAAGGGAGATTAAACAATATTTGTCATGTAGAAGGCATGTTGGGTCTAATAGGGTTGGAAACCATTGTTCTAGAGTGTGGGAAAACCTAAGTACATGGGAACACGTGCACAGAGCTGGCTTCGAGGGAATAAGATCCATGAAGTCAGACAGTTAAGTTCGCAAACTTATTCTAGAAAAAGTGCTACGTACATCATTGTTGAATATCACTGTGGTTACCTTCGAAGTACTCCATTGGGAAGCTATACACTGGCACAAGTGTCTAGTCTACCCTTCAAAGCGATTTTGGAATTCTTTCTGGAATGGCCATGAGAGCTGTCATTGTATTACCTCAGATGTCCTGAATGTCATCAAAATGTCTTCCTTTCAACATTTCCTTTACCTTCAGGTCACTGGGGGCCAGGTGGGTAGGGAGGGTGTTCCAATACAGTTATTTGTTTACTGGCTAAACACTCCCTAACAGACAGTACCTTGTGAGCTGGTGCATTGTCGTGATGCAAGAGCCATGAATTGTTGGTGAAAAGTTCAGGTCGTTTTTGTCTAACTTTTTCACGCAGCCTTTTCAGCACTTCCAAATAGTAAACTTAGTTAACTGTTTTGTCCAGTTGATACACATTCATAATGAACAATCCCTCTGATATAAAAAAACATTAGCTACATTGTTGCAACAAGTTCGTGAACTTAATTGTCAGACCTCGTATATATTCTCACAGAACCCTATGCTTAGAAGGCCCTCAACCTTCATTTAATGATCTGTTGTTATCGCATTAAAACTTTTAATACATTTTGAATAAGGGTTCCGCATTTCATTTTGCTCTGATCTTGCAAATTGACTACAATAAATAACTTGAAAATGGTCCACAAGTAAAAGCTGATGTTGGTCTCCCTGAATAATTTCATCTCCTACCAACTTCAAAAAAATGGTAATTTTCCCCAATAATAAATTATTATTCTTGATTCAGACTTCTTTCTGGAGCACCGTATTCATGTTTTGGAGTGCCCAAGTCAGCCTCTGCACGAATATCCAACAGTCAGTGACCAGTAACATCGGACACTAATTCACAAGGTGCACAATTGGCACCATTAATTATTATGCCTCCTTGCGCCACATCACCTCCCTCCTCTGTGAACTAATTCATCCTCATCATATTTATTTCACTTTTTCAACTACTCAGATGCAGACAATGCCCTAGGTTCATGCACTACCGTTTTCATCCACATTGTTATATAATCACGATTAATCTCTTGATTTCTTAATTCATAGCACTATAGCACTATAATTCAACCTCAAACCATGCACTGAAAAACCTTGTTCTCTTTAATTCTTATCATTTAATATAGCACCACATTAAAATTTTAAATAGTTCTCCATATATTTTTCAATTCAATCATTATGTCTTGATCATAAGTTGCTTTAAGAATAGTTTCTCCCTAACTCTTCAGTTCCATTTTTGACATGTTCTTCAAAACTATACTAAGGTTTTGACCAAATTGAACTTCCAGAAGCTTCTTACACACCTTGTTCTTTTAAGCTTCTGTGCTGGTATACACAGGTATGCTATTTTGACTGGAAGATCCTCGACATTATTATTGTGCTATCTGGGTCCTCCTGAAAGCAGGTGGTAAGATGGAGCTGAAAGTGCAAGAGATTTAAGAGGGATAATGCCTGTGAAAGATGAATGGGGTAGAGAGAAGTGAACAAAGAAAGCCTGGAATGCAGGTCTGACCTCTTTATTTAAAGGAGAAGAGGAAGGAAGGAGTGGGTACAGTATAATGATGAATAAGTCTCGGCCAGCCTCAAGAGGAACTCTGACATGAAGATTCCCTCGTGTGGAGTGCCATGTTGGGCAGAAACAGTCAGGCCCTGGTATCCCCACCGTTCTCTGTTATTGGATGAGAACTGTGACTACTCAGGAAGAGCCTAACTTAAGCATAAATGCTGTGGTGGATCCTAAAAGCATTGACTGGCAGACGCTCTATAGGAGAGTAAATGAAGAGCACACCTTCGTGATTGTTAAAATTCCCCATCTGAGACAAATACTTGTTGGAATGTGACAGAGAATAAATCAGTCAGTTCATAAATTAAGAACTCTAAATAATCCTTTAAACCTGGCTCGAACAGCTGAGTCTTGATCTTTGACCTTTCTGGAAGGAATAATGTGCTCCTATAACTCCTTAAACATTTCAGTACGAAAGTGCACTAATAAAATCATATGCTGATGCTTGCTTATCCCTATTGACTATGAGACTCACCCCTAGCGATATGTTGGGTAGGGTTAGTGGAGCCACGTGACCAGTTGGATGCTAATAAACCCAGGAAGAAGGGAAAGGTAACTTAGGAGGGACAGGGGTGGATTTGAAGAGAGTCAAGGTCCACGGGACAATCATATCAACAACAATTACAAATCCAATCACAGTTTAGGTTCCATTTTCCTGAGCACTGTAGCAGAAAAAAGAATGTGAATTCCAGAAAATACTCTGGTAGACTGCAAACCCTTTTAAAATACACATTTTATAATATCCCCTTAAATATCCCAACATGAATATTACAGATAAAATAGCCTACCTATTCCCATAATATAAAAAGATCAACATTCTGCTTTACTTTTTTCTATACAGGAAGAATTAAAGGTAAATAATTTATAATGAAGTAATGTGTATCTCAGTGTTTAAATCCTTAGTCACCATTACACTAGCAGACATACTGAGGTGGTGTGATACTTTCCCCTACAGGTAAAATCACTGTGAATGTGACAATTATAAATGTTGGCTGATGTTTATGTGTTGCACTGCCAACTCAGCCTAGTTAGGTTTCCACATTCTCTCTCTCTCCACCCTCCTCCCTACACTGACCACATGAATTATTAAAAGGACATATTCCATCTTTCTTTACAAATGATTTCATCTTTACATACCAAATAAAGGATTTTAAAATTGTGATAGAATTCACAGATGTAACATCACATCTGTGTATTTAGTGACAATCAAGTAAACAAAAAAGAGAATAGCATAACTTTAGTGCTGGCACTGTTTTGTACACAGACCATTTCGACTCACTAGCTTAAAAACACCAGTATTTAGATAGCAACCAATGTATGAGATAAAGTAGAACAAGCAAAAAATATTGCTCTGTAGATTCTTTTATTTGCTAAAGACAAAAATTTGATAACGCACTGTAGGACAGGGTTGACAGATAATTAAAAAGCTAAAAGCAAATTTCAAGATTTAAAAAATTCTAGTACCAGAAGAACATTTAAAGCATCCAGTTGGCTGCAAATAATACAAATGTCTAACCACTATGCTGTACACCTGTACACCTGAAACTAACATAAAATGATATCGAATGTCAACTGTAATTTAAAAGTTAGAAACACTGAACAATAAAAAAAAATAATGGAGTCAGCTTTTTGAAATAATTCCAAATTAAATGATCTAACTATGATATCATACCTCTGTAATATTACGAACATAACCTCTCCAGGAAAAAAAGTTTAAAGAGCCAAGATTAATTGAGAGAACATAAATGCATGCATTCATTTTATGTTGTAAGGAGTCCCAAAGAGGATTTAGAATGTAAAGGAAACAGGAGGAATGATCTTTACTTGTCACTTTAAACTTTGATGCTGATGGAAGCAATTTTAAGTCAATATTCTTCTGCTAGTCTTCTGAAATTTCGAGGCATTTTATTTGCACTTTTATTTTAGGGCCTATTAGAGTTACCCAGTTTTATAGTTCATTTTTCATATATCTCTGTGCCTGTCTAGATCTAAAACTCTTTTAGGACAAGAATTACATCTTATTTTTCGATACACCATAAGACTATCACAATATCTTGAATGCAATACAAACTAAATAAAGGTATATATTAAGTCAATTTGAGTACTGAGGATTTTTAAATTGAGTCAAAATAGCATTGTAATTTAATCTTGAGACAAGTTTACAATTACCATCTTATTTGGATGAGTTAGATCCAGGGATAAAACATTTATTGCTGAAATACTGATGACTGATTCTTGATTCAGATAATTAAAGATTTATGGTGTAGTTTCATCGGTAAAAAAATATCAAGAGGGACTGTTAAAATGGTTTTTTCTTTTGATTTGAGATTCACAATTAAGAGATTTCCAACAGTACATCAACATTAAAGTTCTATATTCTTATGTTCCATATCTTAGGTCCTCTGGAGACATAATAAAATTTTTTAGGTGAAATAAATTTTAACTAAGTAAAGACTTGTTTATGCAAACAATCTTTGCCTAGTAACATGAGTTTTCAGATCCAACATACTCTTGCCAGGTTGTAGACATTAAAATGCAATAAATGGGATGAAGATGAAGATCTTTCACCTCTTAAACGTCTGTTGCTATTTTGAACTTATTTCTAAGAAAGCCTTGGGTAACATGTAGTTGAAAGCTGGACTTTTTTACTCTTCTTCAATTTGAAAAATGAGGACAAGGATGGGAATTTTCTGGATGTGGGAGAAAGATGGAAAGATGAGTATGACCATGCCCATGCTCAATAACTTTATAGTCCAATGACAGAAAAATTTAACACAAACAGGTATCTCAAAAATTGAGAAGTAAAATCAGAACAAAGAAAGAAGCAATCCCTGGTGAACTCTCCCCACTGTAAATTGTATCTCTCCCCCTGAAAAACAATATATCAATAAAATTATATATTCATATACATGATATTCATTTACCATTTGTAGTTATCTCAAATCCCTGCATTCTTTTTCAACTGGGTAAGACTGTCTTTTCGATAACTCTTCTCTTTTCCACTTCAAATTTCTGGTACAGTAGCTAAAGCTCCTATTCATAGGTTTTTATTTGTTTTGTGTTTTTTTTATTTTTTTTTATTTTACCTTTTTTGGTTATTAAACAGATCTGTAGTAAAATATTACCTCTTACCTGAACTAACCGGGTGTGTGTTATCACAAATGTTATCCCCGCCCCTATCCCTGGGTTTAACATAAACTAATGTTTGAAAGCTTTTACTTCTATTTGTGAAATCATTCTTTTTATTACTTCATTTTATAAATGTATCCATACAACCACTAGTCTTATGTTTTAAATCTCATTGGGAAGGGTAGCTTGAGAGTGGAGAAGGGTCTCTAACAATATCTATTGACATGACTGAGTTTTACACAGGCAGATACCTTTGGCCTATTTATAAAGCCTAAATAAATATGAACAGCAAGTATTATCTATGCCATGACATTCTGAAGAAAACAGATGGATGTATTCTTATCTACAACATGTAGATGAAAAAGTAGTAGCATTCAGTAACTATCACAGACACTTAAAAAAAATAAAACTCTAAGATGCCTGGGAAGGTCCCGAATTTTTTTGTTTTTAATTCTAATCCCTTTTCCAGTACTCTATTGTGTATCATTATTTTTATAAACTGTAAAGCCCACTGGGTTCTATCTCTCTGCATGATCTTACTCATTTTCATGGTTTTTTCTATCATCTGGCTTTTGCTAAAGTAAGCACCTTGAGAGCAAGGGTTGTATGTTTTCTTAATTTCCTCATAACTTACTTGTACTCCTCATGGGAGTACCATAAATATTAACAAACTATAAAAGTGTATCTAAAAATTGGTCTCGTCTCTCCAAAGAGGGTCTTCATATTAAGTTAGGTCCTGAGGAATATATACTTATATTTTAAGGCCTTTAAGATTTTTAATAATCTGATTTGTTATTTGTATTACACATTCTAAGTAGAGTATGTTTCATTCTCAGGAAAGATAGTGTACAGACAAAGCGTTAAGGATATAGAAGGATTTTGTCCTTAAAAAACATGCAGCCATAATGGCAAATTTCTGGAGCTTATTAAATTAATAGTATAAATAACCATAGTAAAGCTAGAACTCAAGTCAATCAAAGAACAATTGTGCTGTTGACATTTCAATTCAAACTTTGTTAGGATCACAAAATGTGAGAGGTCAAGTTCATTCATTACAGCCTTTGTAACTGGTATTAAGTCATCTAAGCATGTGGTGAATATGTTGTATTGAATAGTTATGATTAACACATGTGTAAGAAAAATTCATTCAGTATTTAATTTATAAAAAAAATTCAGTGTGAAAAACAGCATATTTAACTTTATAGAATAAAATTTTAGAGGTTTACCTGTAAAACAAAATATAGATGAACTCCCAAAGAGAAAGGTTTTAGTATTACCAAGGAAATGAAACTGTAGAATTCTCTAAAAGCATAGCCTATTAATTTTATTTGGTGGCATTGGACATGAAAATACAATTCCTTCTTTTAATTAAAGCATAAGAGATTCCTAAATGACAATATATCATGAAATCTATTGTCTACTAAATTAAAGGTCTGAGAAATGAAAACTATGTCTGAAAAAAGCAAAACTCCCTATTACTTCCCATGGCTCTGCAGCCAATTACACCAGGGTAAGGAAAGTTGTAGCTGCATAGCACTTTGTTTCAGTGAGCTGCCGTGAATTTTTATAACGGAAAATATAATATTTTTCATTAAAAAATGGAACTACTGATTTCTAGAGTTTATTAATGATAGCTAAGATATAGTTTCCAATTTTATATTGTAAGAAATGCAAAGTAAAAAAAAGTCTACAACAGTCATTTATCTATATTTACAGTTTGAACTGCGAGTATCCAATGAAACGTGGAATTTTTTTCAATACTATAAATGTATTTACTCTTCCTTATGGTTTTCTTAATAACATTTTCCTTTCCCTAGCTTACTTTATTGTAAAACTACAGTATATAATATATATAATATACAAAATGTGAATTCATCGACTGAATATGTTATTGGTAGGTTTCTGGCCAACAGCAGGCTATTAGCAGTTAAATTTGGGGGGAGTCAACAATTGTAGGTAGATTTTCAGCTGCATGGGGGGTCAGGTCCTCTAACCCCTGCATTGTTCAAGGGTTGACTGTAGTTTAATTATAGATAGAAAAAATAGGAAACAAGTATTTTTTCTTCCGTATTTTTGAAACTTAGTTCTAAATAACATGTATCTTCTTTTTATTATATATGTTATTTCACTTTTAGGATAAAAATTCCCAAATTGTTACAAAATTGGGAAAAATGTTTTCTTTACTCTTAGGTATGCAGAATTGATTTCTGCATATCAGACATCCAATGAAAAGGGTTAAATATTACATTTCATTATTTACATAAATCAAAATTATGAGTGATGTGCATAGTATCTCAGTATTGAAGCTGAAAAGAAATGCCTTTAAAGAGTAAGATTTAAGATGCATCAGTGATTCCAGAGTCTGCCCTGGTGGGAACCTCTGAAGCAGATCAGCAAGCCCCAGCCATGCCTCTGCAGAACCGGTATTGCCGAGAAAACTGGGAGTGAACAGGACATTCAGAGGCACATAGTAGGGTGCCTTTCAGAATCCATGAGATCAGTCTGCTCAAACTCGATTAAAATAGCCTTTGTGCACACACTTAGCATCATCACTGAGTGTAGCTATGACTTATACAGGTACTTTTCAAAAGTATGCTTTAGGCCACTTCGTTTTTACAAAAGACGTACATTAGTATCTATTTTCACTAAGTGAAAGAAATCTGAAGATTTTTGCTTTTACAAGAAAATGCAAAAAAAAAAAAATGATGATAGTATTCAGCATTTGCTTCTCAGTGAGCCATTACCCAGGCAGTACACACCCCTAGTAGTGAGGGTGGCACTGTCAAGCTCCTTCCCCCAAACTACATTCAGCATTTCAGCACCAAGTTGCCCTATCTTTGAACTGTGTCTGTGAGCATCTGTGCTTTATCTCGATTTATTTTGTGTACCTATAAACAAGATGTGTCCTAAGGTGTCAGCAAAGCCTTAAGAGAGCTCTTAATGGTGTTATGCTTAGCCTAAAACTGGATGTAATTAAGCGTTTCAATCGTGGTACAAAATAAACACATTAGGCATGTGTTGAATTTTGGGTCTGGTAACACTCAAAAGATTTTCCATAGGAATTAATGGTAATTGCTTCTTTGCTTCATGCCCTTTAGTCTTACAAAAGGTTTTATAGGAATGCTCTACTTTCGGATAACAGGGGGAAACCTGTAAATGAAGGATTTCTTTATTCAACCAGAGTACTGAAAAGGACCTGCACAAACCACCCAGCCCAGCACGCTCCAAGTGTTCAATGCATCCCATTGGTGGGGCAGGTGATGAGTTTAGGTGGTACTTTGGTGTACGAGGTATGATCAAACACAGTGAAAGTTTAAATAATAATAAAATTAAAAAAAAAAAAAAACTATTACAGTAAAAGACACATTGCCATTAATCCCCCTCAAAATACTCCTCCCGCTTTGAAAGCACATCGCTTCATTCTTGCCACTTTATGAAGCAGCTCTGGGAATCCTCTTTAGTGAGTGTCGTTAGCTGCACTGTCCCAGCCGCCTTGATATCCTGACTCATTTTGACTTTGGGGAAGACCCAGAAGTCGCATGGTGCCAGAACTGCTGAATAATGTGGATGAGGACACACTGTCATGTTTTTATTTGACAGAAATTACAGTGTACCAGAAGTGATGTGTTACATGGAATGTTGTCATGAAGGAGGATGATTGATGGTACACTTTAAAACACACCTTCTCTCAACTGTAGCTCACACCTGAAAGACTGTACCAAGCAATCTGAAACTTGTCACACACTGTTACTAAGTTTCGCTGCACTGCTTCCCATATTCAAGATCCCTGTCTTTCCATTGGATAGCACTCAGCAGCAGCATCCATTGTATTTTGTGATCACAACGGAAAGGCTCCATGTCACACATAGCTTCTGGTACGGCAATTTCTGTCAAATAAAAATATTACGGTGTATCCTCACCCACCTTATTCACCAGATCTGGCACCGTGTGACTTCTGGCTCTTCCCCAAAGTCAAAATGACCATGAAAGGTAAATGTTTTGAATTGATTCAGGACATGGAGGTAGCCATGACTGTGCAACTAAAGACACTCACGAAAGAGGACTTCCAGAACTGCTTCACAAAGTGGCAAGAACAGTGTTGGATAAGTGTGCTGGAAATGATGGGGATTAAGGACAATGTGTCTTTTACTGTGATACATTTTTGTAATTTAAACATTCAGTGTATGTTTTGATCATGTCTTGTTATTAGTTTCTTAAGGCTGCCAATATCACCACAAACTTAGTGGCTTTAAACAACAAAAATGTATTCTCTCATAGTTCTGGAAGCTAGAAATCTGAAATCAAGGTGTAAGGCCCTGCACTCTCTCTGAAGGCTCAATGGAAGGATACTCTCTTGCCTCTACCTAGTTTCTGATGGTAGCAGACAATCTTTGGTGCTTCTTTGCTGTAGACACATCACTTCAATCTCTGCCTCCACTGTCACATTGCAATCTCCTTGTGTATCTGTGTCTGTGTCCAAATTTCCCTCTTCTATAAGGACATTGGTCATTGGATTAGGACACATAATCCAGTATGACCGCATTGTAACTTGGTTACATCTGCAAAGACTCCATTTCTAAAGACCATCCCATTTTCACAGATACTTAAGGTTAGGACTTGAACATGTGTCTCTTTTGGAGGACAAACCAAAGACGAATCCTAATTTTTGTATTTCAGTGTACATTAATAAAATAGAATTAGCCCATCAAACAATGATTTCACTGATACAGTATTATTGCTTAAAATGACTAAAGACTAAAGTTAAAAGAAATAAATCAATTTAAAGGAATATCTTGAGTGAAAGTTTCTATAGATGTTACTCAGACATAGGAAAGGTTGTGAAGTTGATGCATTAACATTTGGAACTTACTGAGCCAGCCCCAGCCCCTCTCTATAAGCAGGATATTATCTAGAGAGAAAAATAAGGTAAGTAACTAAGCTTCTTAATAAAAAGCTTCCCGAAAGAGATTTTACAATCTCCCTCACAATTAGGTCATTGTGCTACAAATCTCATTGCCTGGAAGTTCTTCCTTACATCTAACCCAATCCCTCTTCAGTTAAAAAAGATGACTGCTAGAAACATACCCTTTATTCAATTCAAAACCATTAAGTCATTTAGCATACAGGTATATAAATTATAGGTATGCAGAACTTATAGTAGCTTAAGAATTTAGCAGTTCTATGACACATGGATTGTTTGCTACCTATATAAAAGTAAGATTTAAGAAGAAAATGTACATGGTTAAATATAAAAATTGGGGTTCATACCCAAATAGCTTATGTTCAATTTTTTAAATCTTGTGACAATAAAACATATAACTTTTAAGATTGAACGTTTAATCAATTTCATGCTTCAAATAGTTATATAAATTTTGTCAAATCAAGAAAGGGTAATGTGATAGTACAATCTAATTTGTGAACACCTAGAATACAATTTTGTAATTTGGATTGACTTATACATTCATTTTAATTGATATTTTATTTTTTAGGATAAAAATTCTCTCTTATGCAACATTCATTCAAAGCCTCTCCACTAAAAATATGATTTTTGTATGAACGATTTTGTTCCTTACTGTCTTTTGCTCTCACATTCTCTTTACCCTTTGCAAAAAAGCAATGGTTTTAATTTTGAATAGTGGATGAACATCCTAGTTTTGTGCCTAAAACCTCATGGTACTCTTTTCTAGCAAGATTACATAACAATTTTATATTCATATTGCAAACTTTGATAATTTTGCAGTGCTTTGTGGCATAAAGCAGAACTGTTTAAAAAGTTTTCTTGAAAATAATTTTAGAAATTTAGAAGTTTTATAAACTTTCACTTTTAATATTACACTAAAAACTTCTTTTTAAAGCCTTCTTAGAGCAAAAAAAATTATATTAAAAATATAATTTTAATCAACAACATAAATCAAGTTTAAGTCAACTTTTTCCTTAACACTGTATTTCAATTTGGAAGTCCTGGCATAGAGAACAATAAGCAAAATCATAAATTTCTAGCGAAAAATATTGTTGGCACAAATTCATGAAACTCTAGAAATATAAACTGAATGCAAAAAATGTCAGAATATTTATGTAAAGTACTGAATATGCTTGGAACACACTTTTTAATGATCATCAACCTTCCACAATTTCTGAATTATTAGTCAGGCATTTTGCTTTCACCTTTCCTTGATCAAACTGATACAATGGTCATTTCACAACACATTCATCTTCTGTTGAAAGATAAGGAGAAATCAGTAGGTAGGAAGTAAAATATTAATAGTTAAAATTAATTTTTAAGATAATCATTTATGTTCTCTAATAACTATGGTATTGTTTTGTTCATAATCCCCTTCATATAAAATTTCTGTAAGCTTTGTGCTAGCTTGGATAATCTTGAGAAAAATCTGTCAAATATGGGTATACGAATATTTGGTACTATTTACTTTAAGAGTGGAATTAAGCAATAAGAGTCTAAGCAACTGCATTAAAAAAGGAGAAATGTTTATTCCTACTGTCTACTTGAATCTGCTTAACACTCAAGTTTGTTATATTATATCTTTGTGAATCACAGATGAAAGATTCTTTCCCTGAATGAAGTGGATATATTTATTGAAGCTTACTGAAAAGCATCATGCAGTATACTTCACCAAAGCTGTTTGACCCAAAAGATGAAGAATCACTTTATAGACTAGAGACTCAGTGGCCACTGGTTTCTAAATTTCTTGCAGAAGTCCTGAAAACCTCACTTGATTTGTTACTGCCAAAATAACTCCTTTAATGTATCCTTTGTTTATTAAATGAGTGTTTAGTCTAATATGTGTCTAATACATCAAACATTCCTGGCTTTGGAATCTTATAATCTAGGTTTTTCAGTATGGGACACATAGTGGTTGTGATTTTTTTTTAAATTATGAAATCATATAGAACTTCAAAATCCTCATTTCTCAAGTGAGATAATTATGTTAACCTTGCAAGTATTTGTACTGATAAATTGAGAAAGTGAATGTGAAATTCTTAGTGTGTGGCTGGCATATTAGCACACATTTCACAAGGGATAGCTAATGCTGCTTGTTTTTGTTTTTTGTTTCTTCCCCTCCAATCAGCAGTTCTTGAACTTTTTACTCTCAAGACCTCTTTTCAGCTTAAAAATTACTGAACTCTAAAGAATTGTGTTTATGTGGATTATAACCGTTGACATATTTAAAATTAAGTTTGAGAAAATTTTGTATTTATTTATTTGAAATAACAATAAACTGATTGAACATTAACAAATAAGATTTGCTATAATACTTTATTTCTAAAACAGTTTTTAAAAAGTATCTGCTGTGGTATGTTTTATTTGTTGGAAGACTATGTAGAAAATCTGGCTTCACATAGAGGCATAGTTGGAAAATGATATGATATTTTATAATCTTTTATATAATGGATATTCTTTTCTTGATGCCACACAAAAACTAAACACACAGTTTCTAAAATGTTACTTGCTAAAGTTTAGTTGCATGGTAGTGAGAAAACCAAACTGAAACAACATCAATAAATATTTCATGCTCTGTCACATTAAAATCTACTGGCCTATTTTACAATGTCCGTGGATTTTATTGGAAAATATTGATTCACTGAGATTTGTAGATCTTCCAAATGTTGACATATTTCACTATTGTACTAGTTTGCTAGGGCTGCCATAACAAAGTACCATAGACTGTATGACTTAAACTACAGAAATTGATATTCTCACGATTCTGGAGGCTAGAAGTACAAGATCAGGATGAGGGCAGGGATGATTTCTTCTGAGGCCTTTCTCCTTGAATTTTAGACGGCTGGCTTCTCCCTGTGTCTTCACATTTCCTTTTCTCTGTGTGTTTGTGTTCTAATCTCTTTTTATAAGGACACCAGACATATTAGATTGGGGGTCTATCCTAATGACCTCTTTTAACTTTTCCTCTTTAAAGACCCTATCTCCAAATGCAGTCATATTCGTAGGTAAGGAGGGGGTGAATGGAATTCAAAATGTGAATTGTGAGGGCACACAATTAGGGCTTCAAAAATTACGCAGTATGAAAAATCACCTTTGTTAATACTGCCATCAATATCATCAGAAAAATCTCTAAGTATGGGTAGCCATGGTGGCTACCCAAAATTCTAATTTTCTTTTGCAAGCTTGAATTTTACCATGAATTTCAAAGAGCGATAGTTGTTGACTTTGAAGAGACAAGCTCCCTTTAATCATCAAATAAATAAATAAATAAATAAATAAATAAATAAATAAATAAATAAATTCTGCCAGATACTCTGAATAACTAATTTGCGTATCAGTTTTCCTTGAATAAAAAATGGTGTTCTACGAAGTTCAATTTGTAACTCAAACAATATCCTAAGTGGGTTTCATTGTGGCAATCACACTTTGGTATGCCGAAGGGCTTTATGTGAACATCCCATGTCACATAACCATGTAAAAAAGATGTGTACGCCAACTCAGATTTAATACAATCAATGATTTGTACTGCTTCTTCAGGGACATTCTTAAGTGAAACATTTATTTAATTACAAGTGGATGACAGCAAGCATACAATCACTACTAGCGTGGTTTGGTGCCACTGCCTTGTTTCATGCTAGGGCATCAGAAGTTCTACACACCATAGTTTTTGCCCCAATGAGGCAAATGTCAGAACAGTCAAAAAAGAAAATAATGTCTTTGTGTTACTATGAAAATAATACTGACATTGTGGCCTCCTTACAATGGTTGGGGGGCTTCCACAGTCCTCAGCCCACACACTGACAACTATTGCCTCAAACACATATTAAACTGTAAACACTTTATTATCATACAGAACTGCAATGGCACTTTATAAAGGAATATTTTTTTTTATGAGGATTTGGAGGGAGGTGATAAAATTGTAATAGAGGTCAGTATAGTGTATATTCAAGAGATTCTTTGCATGATAAACCCAATTTCATCTTTTTTTTTTTTTTTTTTTTTTTGCTTTGGCTATTTTTATTCTGCTTAGAAAATTGCCAGACTGAGCATTCAGGAGCTCTTTGAGTCTCTAGGGCCACATGAATATGTGCATGTTACTTTTTGTTTTCCAGCAGAACCCAATGAAATAGTTTGCCAACAGCACCATTTGGAGAAAGTTTGGTTGGAAGGAAAAGAACCTTATAGATTTGTGGTTCTTATTTGTTAATCATGAGACCAAGTTTATATTTTGTTTTTTGGGTCTCACAGTCACAGATCCCTAGCAAGGATTTAGACATGTTTTCAGTTCCTCGGAAGTTCCTGAAATATTTTTAATGATTAGACATGATGTGTTATTACCAGCATTTCTCTCCCTTTAAGGAGGTCCTATTTCAGTGGCTGCTTCAGAAATTCACGCTTGTGGTAATTAAATGTCCAAACCGGACACATACCCACTTTCTCTTTTCTTTCCTTTCCTGCCTTTCTCCTTCCTCCTTTCCTCCCTTCCTCACTTCCTTCCTCTCTCCCTTTCCATATCTATGTATTTAGTTCGCTCAGGTTTCATTCTTGTCAATAAAACGTATGAATTTCATAAACATATTCACTGAAATATGTCTTCTTGAAAGGCATATTTCAAGAAGCATGAAAAGCATGCTTCTTGAAAAGCATGACATTAAGAGGCTTTTGACTAATAAGACTCGGATTAGACAGCTTACTTTCTCACTAATTATAATAAGTACCGCCCTTTCAAGTTACACCTGCTGTGTCTTGGTTTTCCTATCCCCAAATAATACCTGTGTTTACAATTTCAATAGGAGAATTAAAACTATTCTATGTAAAGTACTTACATATAAATAGCTGTTAAAGTATTAGTTTAAAATTATCCTAAAATTATAAAAGATGAAAAATAATTTAAACAATACTTTTCTTTACATGGGTGATTAAAACTAGTTAAGGATAAAAATCTATAACCATATGTAAGTTTTATATCTTTGAGGGAAAAACAATAAAAATATTGTATTCAGAATATATCTCTCAATTGCCTTATGATATTAATGTAACATTTTAGTTACTGTTCTTCTATCATAGCCCTTGAATATGGAAGTCTCCAAACATATCAAATTATATATCTCTAAAACCACTTTTATTTCAAAGTATATCTATGCTTATTGTACCTAACTTGCAGGATACATATACCTTCAAGTTAGAAATTATTAAGAAAAAATTATTCAAACTTATTTTTAAAACCACCTGACCTCCTGAAATACATGAACCAGTGGTTTATGGTATTGATTATTTTAGTAAAAGTAAAAGAGGATAAATGTTTTTTAGTTAGCATAGTACATCAAAGTTGAATTCAGTGAAATAAACTGGTCTCTAGGTATTTCCATCCTGAAAGAATTATTGAAGGCTTTGATCTCAAACATTCATGTCCACCTCTCTGGATCAAATTTTAACCTTCATCAGTCTTTGCTCGCCAACAAGTTATTTGTTTTTCCTTTCCTTTTTTTTTTTTTTTTTTTGGAATCCTGAGGGATATACATAGGCCCTGTTCAGTGTTGGTCTGAAGGCATTAGATAGTTCTGATAAATGAGTATTTAGAAATCTGTTAAAGCCCTTATTTTGATCTAAAGAGGCAGAAACACAACATCAAAAATGTAAGTTTCTCTTTATGATATATATGTGTTTTTTTGTTTGTTTGTTTGTTTTTCTGGCTATATTTTAAATTAGAATAGGCTGTTTGTTTCTTATAGCTACTGGGGAAGTGGAGAAGGGATAGAAGACAAGTGACCTATCCAGAATCCATCCCCATCCATTTTTATTCTTTATTCCTTATTTACTTGAGACTGTGTGTGGCATAGGTAGGTGGGTGAGGGTGGGGATTGAGTTTTTTGGCAAACAGAACATCTATCTCGCCTGAAATTGGTACCACAATGAGCCTTGTGTCCTGCGAGCAATTCTGGATATTTAGCACCATTTATCTGTCAACAACTAGTCAGGAACTGTTTATTTTCCATTTTATTGTGTCATAAAAATGCATCCTTCAACATGTCAGAATTAAAATTTATCTTTTTTATTATTAACTAATTTGGTGGGGCTGAATAATTTGCAATTTAATTTGCCCAATGCTTTCCCAGCCACCTTCTTATTTTTTCAGAGACTACTGTGCAGTACCCCATATCTGCTGCCCTTTCCTCTTTAGCTGGTGCTGACGCATTTAAAACTTGTTTTAAAACTGTACTATTGGTGTACTTTCAATATGTTGGCTTCATCTTTTTTTCCTCAATTATACTTCTATTTTTAATTTTTCTAACCTTCTGGATTAAAGGTTGAAACCAAACTAAAGTTTCCAGAAATAGCAATTGAATGGACAGTTACAAAATTTTTGTGCTATTAGCACACAATATACCAAAAATCCTATGGGGAAATATATGACTTTTTGGATGACAATTTTTGCACAATATGGAAAGTGTAGTTATTAAAAAAATAATCGAGAAACATTTTACTTTTCTTGTGTGTGTGAAGCAGAATGGTATATTTTTAATTAAAATATTTCTCCACACTCCTACATAGTCATCAAGTAAACTTATGATATACTAAAAAACTTTTCAGTAAAATGTAGCTACAATAACAAACCATATTCCATGTATAATATCTTTCCAAAAGTGATATATAGATATGGTGCCATGTTTCTTTAGAAAGTTAACATTGTTTTATGAAGGATCATAATGTCATGTTGTCTTACTTTATCAGTAGATCTTAATGTGTACCTTAACACAATGATAAATACAACTGTTCAAAACAACATCTTTTTTATTCAGAATTTTAATGTTAATATAAAGTGCTTATAATATGCTAGATGGGAGACCCAAGTACTAAATAGCTAATGGATTTTGTTTTCCATTTAAAACTTGAAAGAAAAATTGTGTGTGTTGTAATGGAAAATATTGAGTATCAAATGTATATGAAGATTCTTTAGAAAATATTCAGTGCCACATTATTTTTTATGTTAGGTAATTTTCCCTATTTTCCCAGTTGATGAGAAAGAATCAGAAAATGAAGTGACTGATTTTTCTTAGTAAACTAAGTTTCAAGTTAGCTTTCCTGTGTTTTACACATTCTTCGTATCCTGATAGAACTATTTCTTTCTCGCTGTCATCGAAGTCATCATTTGACTCACACATATGATATGTGTGTGTTTATACATAAATAAACATATATACATATACAGTTTTATACATATATTTATATACATATATTTATATACATATAGTTCTCTCGGCAAAAGTACTTTAAAGATAATTTTCACACATTACAATGTAATCCGACATAATTTTCTATACTTTCCGAAAATTCTACTCACTTACAAAGTGATAAGCTTTACAGAAATATTGTCTGAAGTGATAAGAAGCCAGCAGCAATGTATATAAAATGCAAGATTTATGATATAAATAATAAAGTTAATCATGTGAGACTTTGTTAGATCAGATCTTTAAATATTTAGAAATATTCACATTATTGATTTAAACTTACTTTCTTTATAGCTATTTTCTTAATATAAGTGTAGCCTCTTTTTACTCCTATGTAATATATTAAACGTTGTAAGAAAAATATGTTTTTATTTAAATTACAATAACTGGCAAAGTTGATGTTGAAATTTTAAACACATCTCATAAAATATGTTGAACCTACTCCATATTTTCATTAAATGTAGCAAGTGTTACATCATGTGTTCTTATGGAAATGTTTTAACTGATTAAAATAAATTCTATTAAAATTAGATAATTATCCTCATGAAATATTAGTAACAGGCTTGGGCTTACTTTTCTATTATTTGTGAAATTTGGTTTCATTTGTAGGTGTGTGGACAAACATGGAAAGAATGTGCAGACAGTTGCAAATGGTTTCCACCTATCAACATAATGAAAGACAGCAGAGACATAGAATGGCTGACAGGAACAAAGGCAGAAGTGCAATCTTTATATTATAAATCAAGTAAAATGTTCCATTTCTAAGTACTTTTTAATCTATTTTTAAACCAGACTACAGTATAATGAAAAATTTTAAAGTCTTAATCTCTATTTCTAGTATTTTTCATTGTAAACATTATTAATATCCCTCCTTTTGACATGTTGGCTCATCTAAAGTCCATATTAACATTTTCCAGAGAAAATTTTACATAAGAAGGTGCAAATGTGGCATTTTTCAAAGTGCAGATCAGTGGTTTCCCTTTATTTTTATATACATCTCATATCTGTGATTTGAATCACCATATTTTTTTAGAATTCACTGTGTATATTTTCAATTCCTGAATATATCACCGTGTTTAATCATATTTAGTTTTTAATTATCATAAAGAATGTACAAAAATGACAGGCATCTTATACACATGTGGTTGGTCTGTGTATGTTTCTTTAAGATAAGCAAAGAATTCTCAAATGTTTTTGTCTGACTTGCTTTATTCATTCATTCTTTAATTCATTCATCAAACCTACAGGAAATATTTATTGAATAAACTATGTAGAAGTCAAGCTCCAAAAAAGAATTTCAATTAGAATGTGCTTTTTGTTTTCTTAAATTGATTTTTTACTTTAATCTGCTAAGTCACTAATTATTGACTATGTAAACTCTCAAGTTAATTTATGTACTTAAACATGATGAATCATGGAGCTTGCCCAGAAGTGATTGTCACATTTATATTTAGGAACATGATTTAATTTTCTTCTTTTTAAAAGCTATTGCTATTTTAGTGACTTTGAAAGCTGAGAAGAGTGCTAATCCATTCTTTATTTAAACTTTGGTTATTTATTTGATCTCTTTCATTTCTTAGACATATTAAATTCTGTACTATACACCTTATGAGCCAGGATGTACTTATCATAAAATATATTAAAAATTTCATTTTACAATTTGGCCCTATACAGAATTTTACTTGAAACCCCCTGTGTAGAAGTCTAAGAGCAGAGAGAATAAAAGTCAAGCCCATGTACTGAGAGATTATATTTCATTATTAATATGTGTGAACTTTATTATCTCAAACAGTATAACAATGTCTGAAGTTGCTCATATTCTGTGAGATTTTAATTTGTACTGTCATCCAAAATTTTTTTTAATTTGTTTTTACTTTGGAGTCTAATTTCCTGATAATTTCTGAGTTTAAAATGGCAAGGAAAGGACTTTTGGAAATTGCAAAAGGTCATACTGTCACATGAAACAAGTTAGGTGCAATGAAATCCCCTTATTAGCAAATGTGGAGCAAATTTGGTTGAGGACAGATCAATGTTGTAGAAGTAGGGCCAAGAGCATTCTTTAATTTCCTCTTTATCTTTTTCTTTGACCATTGCCGAAGATAATACCAGAAGTAATTATATGAAAAATAATTTGATACCTGACTACCTCTTGGACTTAGTAAGTATCCTTTTCACCTGACCCTAAAAAATTTTCTACACAATTTGTTTGCTTATAATTGATTCTCTTATCTTAAATATTCACTCTATTAAGGAAGACTCTCCTGTTTTATCAAAGGAGTAGATTTCTCAAAGGCCATAGGCAGAAATCACATTTATAACCTGGTCACCAGTTCTGATTACTTCAGGTCAAGTCAGATAGATAGATGATAGACAGATAGATAGATAGGCAGATAGATAGATAGATAGATAGATAGATAGATAGATAGATGGATGGATGGATGGATGGATGGATGGATGGATGGATGGATGGATGGATAGATAGATAGATAGATATAGAGATATACATATATTTAAGTAGTCTTCAAATATAAAGAAAAGAAAGCAAGGAAAAGCAAAAAGTGAGGTAAAGAGGGAGGGTGAGGTGAGGAGGAAAGAAGACCAAATTTATAATATCTTATTTAGTCTACTACAATGATTTATTTCTTACTTCAAAAAGACTTTACCTGGTTTCACAAGAAAATTCAATGTAGTAGTAAAAATAAAAAGAGAAATAAATTGTTTGAACAATAAACGTTTCACAATAGGAAACAGGAAGTGCAATGTTTATAGTCACAGTAAATCCTTATGAACTAAGTATAACTTCTTCTACAATCAAATCAACTTACATGTAGAAAAACGATTTGGCCAAAATCACTCAAAGATGTAAGAATTTTGTCATTTTACTCAGCAATTGAAACATAATAGTATTCACCCAAATATAAAATAATAATCTCCTTTATTTTAAAGTGGGCTTTAAAATAATTTGGAAGTTTAATCATTAGTATGATAATGACTAAAGCTAGACGTTTTAATAATTGTCTTATTTTTCTGCTTTTGGCTTCTAATTTTTTTTCTTTTTTGTCTTTACAGTTATATCTTGACTTCTACACATCTTATTTGGAAAAGTGTAAACTTTTCATTGCAACATGTATGTTGCCTCATTCTGTACTATGCTTGTTTTTTCTGTACTTTTCTCATTATAGGTTTAACTTTTAATATGGCCTGTTGTTTAGGAATTGGTATAATTAACTCAGTGCTCAGAAAAAGTCACGTGCATGGTTCTAATTAGTTAACATAACTAATACATCAGAGGAACTGATTACATATAAAAGCATGCCTCTACTAAAGTGATTTACTCTAAAAATATCAATGTATGGATGATGGCACATTGAAATGTTGCCTTGGATAGATAATTGATATAAAGAAGTGGCCTTGATAACAATATTATGAATATGTTGAAATAGTGCTTCACAAACATTAATATACATATGAATCTCCTGGAGATCTTGTTAAAGTGTGTGTCCTGGGGCGAGGCCTGAGATTCTGCATTCCTAATAAGCGTTCATGTAACATTGATGCTACTTGCTCGTGGACCACATCTGAGTAGGGAGGATCAAAAAGACCTCTCCATATGGATACACTACAAAACCCCATTCTAATAAATGTAAAAATAAAACCAATACCTTACACTTAGATCAAGCATAGCCTTCACAAGAGATTTCATAAGCATATCGTAAGCATTTTAAAGACAGAAAAAAGGGACTGAGAGAGTGTAAGTGACTTGTCAAGAGCAACAGATGATAATTAAAGCGATAAATCTGAAACCCAGGTCTCTCCTAGATGTGAATGTTTTCCATTCAGCAGTTACAAAATAATTTAGTTCGTTTCAAAACAGCAAATGACTATTATTTTTTTGGAAGGAGGTAGTATGGGGTGACAGTCATGTTTTTATTTTTTACAAAGGGTGACTTGTGGTAATGTTTATTTAATTCCACTATTTCTAAGAAACCTCACTATATTCAGTGTAGTTATCTGCTATAAGCTCATAAATCAAAGTTTTTAACTAGTGATAATGGATTTATTTTTGATCCTTTCACTGTTTAGCAGACATCTTGATCAATCAATAAAGCATTTGACTGAAACTCTTTGCCCAAAAACATTTATACGATTGCAAGCTCCTAAAGATATAATTTGTAAACTCCCTCCAGAATTTATCATTTGATGAAGGGCCAATTTTTACTTCTTGAGTTTGCTATTTCCCGTCTAGACAATTACAGAATGGTTTTTTTTTTTTTTTTTTGGATAATTTTGCTGTTCTTTCAATTTTGTTTTCAAAGTTTACAAAATGATGCAGTTGCTTTTTAAGACCATGAACTTTAAGAGTAAAACTTTTCTCAAATACGTACAAATATCCCTGTAGAAGTCTTGTTCACTCCTTTTTCCCCTGCTCCTTATTCCTAACTCTCTTATTCTTCCATACCATGATACATTGCTATATATTTCAGATTCTTTTCACAATTTACACTGTTTTTGATGATATTTGCATTAAAGAGCAGTCAGACTAATGTTAGAATTTGAAACCAGAATATTTTGGGGGTACATTATATTTTCTAGAGTGATGTAAAAATGGTCATATCCTAATTTTATTAAATAACATATTAAATGTAAAAAAATAGATACTGTTTGCACTCTTTCTAAAATAATTAAAAGTGTATTTATATGCAATAACTTTTTAAAAATTTTGGTCACAGTAACATAAAAACTATTCCACTACATCAAAAAGTCTGGAATGGCCTGATATCATTATTAAAATCATTAGCATGCAATAGTAAAGAGTAATTTCCTAGGTTTGGGCAGTGCCAGAGGATAACTCCAGATGGAAGCTGATTACTTACCTATAAAATACTTCCTTTTAGAACTGAATAAATTTAGATGTTAGGAAGGGATGATGCTGTTTAATTACATGACTGGTTTAGAATATATGACTAGCTTCTTTAGGTGGTATATCTGTCATGCCCCTCACAGAGATATCTGCAGCTTTATTTCATTCAGTTCTACCTCAGCTACTTATCACAAAATAAAACATATATATTTCTGATATGGATTGGTTAATAAACATACTCATTTTATAGTTAAACTTGATTTTAGGCCTATAATTAGAGAATTTAATTTCTCTGATGAGAACTGTCATGAATGGACCAATATTTTCTTAAAATCTTATGACATTATAAAAGAATATTTAAAAAAGCATATAGGATTTTAATAAACCTTTATATAAAATGCTGGTTGCTTTAACATAATTTTTATCCGATGATAAAACAATGGTACTCCATTTTAGCAGGGATGAAAATAGATGAAAATACAATTAAAAGACAAATGTGAACATTTTTTTTAAATGGCAACTCCCCCATAAACTGACTGTCCCAGGATTCTACGTAATACTTTTTACAGCAACCTCTTTGGATGTGTTATCTATAGAATGGTGTTCTTCATGTTATCTATGGAATGCTAATTAGGTTTTAAAGCGGAAACCAATTAAATGTAGCCCACACATCATTATTCTTAATTTGTGTTTTGTTTAAAAAATGAATCTGTATATAACCCAGGTTTGTTAATATCTTATAAAAAATTAAAATACATTTTAATACTTTCTAGTAACTAAATTGATTTTGAGTTGCTATTAAAATAGATTTATATATATAAAATTTACTACTTTGTAAAACATTACCTCATAAGGCTCTAATTAAATAGAACTCATGTATATATTTGTATTTGATTATATAGATAAATGATAAGCCCAACTATCTAGGACTTAAAGAAAGACTATATATTTAGATTTCTGTGATATAAATTCAAATTTTGGCGCTTTTTCAAGATAGACTTTTAAAATGAGGATACTTATTTCTTATTTTTTTCAGATAGGTGCATTCACATTTCTAATTTTTAATAAAATTAATTTTACTCAATACCTGATAGCATCCCTATAATAAAGGGGTAATGTGAAAAATATTCAACAACCAAATTGGTCTGAGGTTTTACTAAACAGAAATAACACTAGGTTTCTCAGAACAAAGTTCAGGGGTGAACAACTTTTAAGGACTGAATACAACACTGTCTGCAATGGAAAATATAATTTTAGAATGTTATGGCCCATTTCTGGAGGAAGCTAACAGAAAATCAGTTTCTTCATTAATTTCTATGCATCATAATACCCATGAACCAATTGAATGTATAATATATGCCTGTTCATATTTTTACACTTCCTCTTGTATTTACCCATGATGCAAACAACCTTATTATATTTGGCTCAAATTTCTTAATGTACAACCTTGAAATTCTTGGGATGGTATTTTACCTATGAGTTACTATATATTCAAGAAAGTTGCTATTATTATCATCTCTGTGTTTCTAATGAGCAAACTAAGGTATCAAAATGTTGAGTGACTTGCCCAAGGTCATATGGCTCATAAAGGATGGAGCTGGGATTTGGCCTTGCTTGGAGTGGCACAGAGGGTATAATCTTAACCATTTTGCTGTGGTGACTCTCAGGCTCTAAATGGGACATTTTCTGATTCCCATAAATTTAATTGATGCCTCAAAACTGAAAATGATAGAAAATAAGATCCTCCACATTATAACACAGATTCTAGTTACATCCAAGTTAGACTTACTAAATAGCAAACACAATTCACCCAGGTCCACAATATATAAGAGAAAAGTAGAACTTGAATGGGTGACTTACTGAGGCAGTTGCATAATCAGCTTAATTAGAATGTTGCGATATTTACCTTTCTTCCCCCAGCTGCCGCCTCGATACAAATGAGGAGTGCTCCCAAAGGTATCATGCTACCCACTCCACCACTGGATGCTTTCTAAGCAGTAGAAACTCATTAGGGCATCTCTGAGGTTATTCGGCTAGAGCATATTGAGATAATTCTTGTGCAAGTCTGACGTGCATCTCCATGATTTGGGGGATATTTATGAACAAAGCATCTGGTGTCACTTATCATCTGGGACCACAGAGCAGGATAAGAAAAAAACGTGCAGTGTGAGTACCCTGCCCCCTAGCAAGTGACATGTGGCAAGGATGGAGGAGTTACCTACCCATTGGCCTAGTGAAAATGATGCACAAATGGCCAGGCTCAAACCGTCATCACAGCATCCTATACAAGAAAGTATCCCCCTGGGGAAAAGGATTCCAGCAATAGAATTCTTTTCTAAAAAGTGTGCTTCCTGGAAGTGGGAACTAAATGGAACCAGGAAATATGCATGGGTCCACAAGTGCCTTAGGGGAATCCATTATCACAACTTATGAAGAATTAGCATTTGGGGCCTGACACAGACTGCTCAGAAGATAACAAAACCAATCACAAAAGATATTTCCCTCCTTTTTCTCCAAATACACTGGAGAAGAAAATGCGACCCAGGAGCAAAAGGTGAGAAATAGAGAAGAAAGGGCGGAAAAGGAGACCCTGTTTGCCTTCCCGCTACCAGTCCTCTAGCCAAGCTAGGTAATAGCTGTACCATACACTGGCATTTAGTCTAATTTAAAACTTAAATCTTGCATTGCATGTGAGATTTAAGTTTTAAATTTAACTGGAATGGACTTTTTAATACCAAAAGGAGTTAATCACTAAAATTAGACTTGTTCTTACGACTGAAATTTATAGCAAAAAATTCCATCCAAGGTTGGGCGTATCAGAAATGTTTTAAGGTACTAGTTTGGAAGATAAAAAAATCCAGCCATTTCTTAACTGTACCCTCATTGGATTCAGTCCACTTATTAAAGGGTTTAAACTACATGGCACCCGTATTCCAGGAGCTCATAGTTCGAAGGGTAATTAGATAATTGTACAAGTTGTTTCAACTTGAGAAGTGCAAAGCCCATGCATTTATTAACAGGAAGGGTATCTAAACTAGTGAACTTATAAGAGATACTGAAATTTATATTGGAACCTTAAGTATGGCTCTTTAGCTATGTAAAATGTGGCAGACATGGAGTGATGGATTGTAATTAGTGTTCTAGGCAGAGGGAGTTCTATTCAGGAAGATTCTTATGTAAGGCATAACATCACACGCTGAAGACCTCAGTCCAACATAAATGTTACTCTCTGGAAGAAGAAAGCACCTTGAAATGTTTTGTGGAGAGAGGGGTGAAAAGCCCAAGGCAGTAAGAATGACCAAAGCAAGCAGTAATTTTTAAAGCCATGCTTTGTTTTGTTTTGGTTTAATTTCTGCAAAGACATTTACTAACCATGGATAGAAATACCAAAAAATAGTTCTCAGAAGCGCTTCAACTGAGATCAGTTAGGGGAAAAAAAAGAAGAGGTACAAATTTCAAGGGAAAAGAAACTTGAGGGACAGGTAAGTAAGAAGTTCACTTACCGGATCCAGAAGAAACACCGCACTCCCACAGCCACAATCAAGGAGGTCCAACTATTTGAACCAAGATGTGTTTTCTTTTTCAGGCTCCTTCCCTCCAAGCAGGCCTGAGGAGTCGCCTCCTCGCCTGCATCTTGCTTCTTCCTTTAGGTTCTGCTCCCCTTTGGGGGCACTATTTCTTAGGCGGGTGAGGGGGCGAGCCAACAAAGGCTCCAATGTCCTCATAGTTTATCACTTCTTTTTTCCAGCCGGGTGTGCATCGCACCTGCATATCATCCAAGTAGCTCCGGAGCACCTCTCTGTGTGCCTGTAGGCCATAGCCATGACCGATGTGCTTCATGGGCCACCAGGTGCTGGAGGCTCTGGCTGAAATGGTACCTATACCCGTGAGGCCTGCCTGCCTCTGGGAAGGAGATGGTGTAGGGACAGAGTCCCAGGGAGCAGTTTCCAGGCTCTTGACCTCATATGGAAAGGTGCTGGCTCCAGTAGTAAATGGCCATCAGCTGTGATCGGATGGCCATCAGCTGTAACCAGTTAGCCATCAGCCACTAATATAACTGCCGTGGCTACCGTAGCAAGTGCGGGTTGTGGCTAGCAAGTATGGTTAGCAGAAAAGCTGATTGCAGCTAGCAAGTGGGGTTGGCAGAGAAGCATACAGTGGATTGCGGATCGTGTTCATCCTACTTCCTGTGTCTCCCCCTGCTGCCAGCGAGACTGGGTGCAAGACCCCTCGTTAGGGTACTGGTGGATGTTTGCTTTTCTGTCTCAACCAGCCGCCATCAGGAATATAGTGGTATGTCTCCCCTATCTATGACTCCATTGTTGTTCCTCACCATATCCTGCATTCTTGTGTGGGGAGTGGGAGCTGAGTCCTTGCATTACAGAGGGCTCAATGCTCTGCGCCAAGCCAAACTGTTTCACCATGGAGTAGGCAATGCAGTGACTTTCTTCAGGTTATCTTGCCCCTCCCCTGAGAAGTGACACTGCTGGCGTTGACTACTCACGTATTGCCGCCCAGGGTCATGCATATCACTCACAACAGCTGCTCCTTGCCGGAGGCGTGCTGGTCTCTCCAGAGCGTGAGAGCAAAGCCCAGTTCATCCATAACATGATGAAAGCCTGCATCACAGCCTCCGTGTGCTCCAGCAATCAGCAAACCCAGACATGGCCGGACTGATGAAATGCAACTGCCCTGAGTTTTTTCTTTTAGACAAGCTCCTTCTTTGCTACAGTCGGGCACTGACACGCTTCACTTTGCACTTGAAGATAAACATGTGGGCAGACTCATGGCCCTCCCACGCAGCGCCCAGGGTGCTGCGCGGCTTCAATACCCAGAGAGGAGCCTGCAGCATTTCTGAACCCAGCACCAGCTCCGACAGGTGCTGCCAGGAAAAACTGCTGGCCTGAGTCAGTTACAGACTCTTCAGGTGCTGCTTGAAAACTGACTCCTTTTCTGCAGTGTGGGAAGGTTGATGAAGACGGTCGGAGTCTGGCTTCAGTAAAGCATTGTCCAAAATATCAGCTTGGTTGATGGAAGCCAGAACACTAATGTGTTCTGCGGTACCCATTCTAGCAATTTCCACCAGAAGCTGGTTGAGGGTCCCCCTGCTTCTTGGTGTTGGAGAAGCCGGATGTGGTGGTGCATGAGGGGGCACTACTTGCTCACCACATGCATCTCACCAGTGAACAGGATGCCAGCTGGCCGGGGGCAGGATTCCTTGAAGAGCCTCCGCAAAGAGCCAAGGCCTAAGCCTGCATTGACCTACACAAACTGTGGGCTGGCCATCGCCAAAAAGGGCTCTGGGACCTGTTACTATCTTGGCCAGCGGTGTCTTCCTAAAGCCTGGAAACAAAACAACGTGCCCTTCAGATCTTTGGCACCAAGGTGAAGGACGCGGAAGCGCCCTGCACTCTTCAGATAATTCACAAACTCTTAGATTTCTAGTTTGGCTTCACACAGTTATCCTGCTGTCTTTGCAGTTGACTCCTTTTCCCTCTTGCTGTTCACAGTAGTAAAACTGAGACACTTTAAGTGATTAAAAGCACAGAAACCACCTTCCCTTCTCATCATTCCAAGCAGATGGAAAATATGTCACAGCCAAGCCCACTGTTGTCATCCCCAAGGCAGGGTAGGTCTACGTTTCCAAAAAGCCCGTAGGCTTACAGGAACCTGGGATCCTGGCTTTGCCTTCGGTATTCAGCTTCTCTTGAGCTGCCTAATGAACTGTTTCGCTGTGGGCAGCCTGTGTTTGGTACACCCAGGATAGTGGAAGCCTCCCGAACCACAGCACTGGGGTGCAGGTCGACCTCCACCACACTGCCCCAGAACACTGCCTGGATGCTCTGCACCTTGACTTTGGCTAGCAGCTCGTGGCCAAAGTCGACCCAGGAAATGTCACCCCTCTGGTGCTAAGCGAGTTCAACAGTCTCTCCATGACAGCACGGAAGAGCAGGTGAGCAGCCACTCCCGTGCAATGTGGTCCCCTTCTCCTTGTGTCTCTTCTCCTCTTTATTGCCTTCAGAGGCCTCCACTTTGATTTATCGTTTTCTTTACTTTGGTAGTAAGTACCACTGAAAGTTTCCAGAATCTGATTGGGTGCTGGGCTAGGCGCTGTATCAGCCACCATCCCTTATCCCTTCAAAGGTAGGGGTTGGCAGTCACTCTAGAAAGCTCTGTAGGTCCCATTCTCCAGCCTGGCAAGACCCACCCAAGGCCTGAGGAGGCCTGTGAAACAGGTATAGTCTCCTCCCTGCCTCAGTGTGCAGGCCTGGACTCCAGCACTACCCTGGGCTCCCCCAGCCCTGGCTGAGGGACTTTTTTTTTTTAGTTTGTACCTTAACCACTTTATTTACTTTTGAAGGGGAAGATAATTTAACTTTCCCACAATTTCCATCAGCCTACTCCCCTAAATCACCCCCCACCCCATACATCATAAAATGTGGTACACTTGATTGTCTAATGAATCCTCAAACCTCACTCCTTTTCCTACCAAACAGTTCTCTAAGCTTGTCTCTTAGACATTCTGGAGCCACTGTGTAAATATTATCAACCTTCAAATTGTATATACATATACATATATTTATATATTTATATTTAGAGTATACTAATACAACTCACATTTCACTGAATCATAGTGTTTTTGCATTTTTGAAGATTATTTCTTAAGTTTCCTGTTTTGTTTTATGGAAATACAAGTGCAGTAAAAACAACCTAATAAACCTGGGGGAAGGATCTAAGTTAATAAAAGCCTGTAATATGTTTACTAAAAGACCTAAACACCAGATGTTCAGCCTTCCTAATTCTATGTAAAATGTTCATAATAGCAACTACTGCTTATGCATCCTGTCTCCAAGACTTATGAATAACAAACAGTTAACCTCGTTTTGTTTAGCATATAATATGTGGCTCTTGACTCTGCTCTGAGCATTTATTTGACTCACATGACACAAGTTTTAGAAATACTACTGAAGATTTGCATTAAGGAAATACCCAAGGGCCTAGGTAAATGGATATCTAGGTTGAGTTATTGCTTAAGTGGTGTTTAACAAAATTATGCTTGCATCACCTGGGGATATTTTGAAGGGATGGTTTGATATAGAAGACAGCTACTGTAGTACTACTACTCCCTTAAATTGATTTAAAGGAGAATCAAGTCATGTAAGGGGAAAAAATATACTCAGATAACCATTGCCACTAACTGGTGATATAATGGACCTTCTTTCCTAGGCAATGTTATCGATTTTTAGAGAACAGTTATTTTGCTGCTATATAAGAAAATGAGACAGGGCTGTATGTGTGTGTTTACCACATTTATAAATTCTATAGGAAAGGATTGGCCCATTGCATTTTATTCAGAGGTAAAAGAGAAGGTATATTTCTCTAGAGTGTATGTGTTTTAGCCCACACTATATTTTCAAAATATGTACAGATTTTTAAAATACTAACTGTAATCAAGTCATTTATGTAGTAACTAGCTATTTTAATTTTCAAAAATATTATTGTCTCCCTTGAGAATATTACAATATTAACATAATATTGTTACAATATAAACATTTCATTTAAGTGTCACATAATGGGGAAAGCTGAATAGGCAACGTTTTTATCTTGGAATACTCTAGGAATGATCTGCTGGTTCCTTTTATAGGTATTCTTTTGCAAAGACTGATTAGAATCAGAAAGACAAATACTATTAGAAGTTTCCACCATGATGTATATAACTGAAAAAAATTAGGTGACTATTTTAGTTGTGTTTAAATATAATTTACCGTATGACCCAGCAATCCCTCTCCTGGCTATCTACCCAAAAAATCTGAAAACATTTATTCATAAAGACACATGTGCTCCAATGTTCATTGCAGCTTTGTTTACGGTGGCCAAGACATGGAAACAACCAAAATGTCCTTTGATAGATGAATGGATAAAGAAGTTGTGGTATATATACACAATGAAATACTATTCGGCGGTAAGAAAAGATGAAATAGGACCATTTGTGACAACATGGATGGATCTTGAGATTATAATGCTAAGCGAAATAAGTCAGGCAGAAAAAGCAGAGAACCATATGATTTCACTGATATGTGGTATGTAAACCAAAAACAACAAAAGAACAAGAGAAACAAATGAGAAACAAAAGCTCATAGACACAGACAATAGTTTAGTGGTTACCAGAGGGTAAGGGGGGAGGGGGGTGGGAGATGAGGGTAAAGGGGATCAAATATATGGTGATGGAAGGAGAACTGACTCTGGGTGATGAACACACAATGTCATATATAGATGATGTAATACAGAATTGTACACCTGAAATCTATGTAACTTTACTAACAATTGTCACCCCGATAGACTTTAAATATATATGTAAATATATATTTATAATATACATATAAATATATAATCTATATATTATAAATATATAAATATATATTTATATTAAATATATATTGTACATGTATATATGTGTGTGTGTATATATATATATATATATGTATGTGTATATATATGTATATATATATATATGTATATATATATATATATACACACACACATAATTTACCATTGCAAGGTAAGCATTTTGCAATCCCAAATTATTGGGGAAAAATGTTTAGGTACATTTATAAAAACTAACATTTTTAAAAAACACAATTCTCAGAATATCATTCATGAAATCTCCAGTAAAATAGCTAATGGCTTTATCATAAACATATTAATAATCTGTACCCAATAACTACCCATGGTGGATGTTAGATAGTCTAATAGAAAACAATGTGAAACACTGATTTCTAGGTTTTAGGTTGTTGCCATGTCTTGGCTAGTGTCAATAATGCTGCAGTGACTGGGAGTGCATATGCCAAATATTTGGCAAGGGTGGCCACGGGGCCATACAGTTTTGGTGTGGAAGGTCCATTTATTTTGGATGACAAAAGAGTCAAACCAAAAAGAAAGGATATGGAAGGAGATTAGGAGATTAGGAGGAGCTGAGAGCAGTATCACGGACAACACGCGCTGAGTATCTATGCTATGTAAGGACTCCCTAGGTGTTGTGGAGGACGGGACAAAACCAGAATAAAATGTGGCCTCTCCCATCTTGAAGGCCATCTAGAGCTGCGTGAGAATAGGAAAGACAGTAAAAGGAAAAAAAACATCAACAACATCAATTATACTTTTCTTAAGTGCTTGAAGCTTTTCACGTCCAATTCCTATAATGGCAACAAATGACTTGCCAGTATTAGTGACAGAAGAGTCAGAGGTCACTCTACTAACCATTCATACTCAACCTCTCTTTTCCATAAAAAAAGCATGGCTCTTCTAAAGGATCTAGGGTTTCAAACTAGACAAGGTCCCTAAATTTGAATATTTCCAGGTATTCTTATTCTGGTGTTTCCTCTAAACATATAGACAGTTAAAATGTATTTCTGGAAAAAGTTGGTGAGGGCAAATTCATGGGTATCTACTTGATGACAAAGAATAATTTTGAAGACTGCCAAATACATGAATTGAATGGAGATATAAACGTTGGAATTATTTTAAATGTGATAAATTACTTCAAATATTTTTTAGCCATTTCAATGAAATTTTACATACACAAATGCAGGATGAAGAGTGAAATGGTTGATGTATCACTATAAATAATACATACTCTTTGCTTAAGTAGCTAATGGTCTAGTAAGAAATACACTTACATTACTAAATATAATGCATTTGTGATGTGTCCTTCCAATTATAGTGGTCAAGCCATTAAGTCTCATGAAGTGCAGGAGAAGGATTCCTAAAGGATGACACATTTGTCTGAGTAGTTGAATTTCATTAGAGGTGCGTGTGTGTGTGTGTGTGTGTGTGTGTGTGTGTGTAGCATTTAAGAAAGCAAACAGAAAACTCAGAGAAGATGATGAGAGTGGATTTAAAGTATGACAGCCCACTGTTAGGAAGGCCCATTTAAAGGATACTATGTAAAAATAATGAGCCCAATTGATGCATTTTCAAGTTATTAGAACAAAGTCCTATTCAGTTTTGTAAGTAAAGTAGAAATCTAACTTTTAAGTGTCTCATTATAGTATGATCTCCACCATTCTGTATTCCCCAGACCTCTGTGATTTCACAGATCTTAGAGGCAAATGTCATTTATTTTGTTCTCATTTTTGTAAACTATGTTAACCACACAGCAATGCATATTTATGTTAGTCTGTTTCCTGCCACACAACCCTGCTTTGTTCTCTTTCCTCTACCCCCAACTGCTGACATTCAGCTGCACATACGTAGGTATACACACACACACACACACACACACACACACACACACACACAGTAAAAAAAGATTTATGTTTCTGCTTGATGACTAGCTATTAAATACAGCCTTTGGCTATGTGAAGATAACTAAAACATACATAGGTAGAACACATTTATATAAAGAGAAGCAACATCAAGTTCAGGCAGTTAATGCTAGAAATAAGCCATCAAATAGGATTAGCTTAGCTTTACTGGAGACTTTTCCTTCAGATATTAAACTTTCATTTCTCCCATTGAAGATTATTATTTTTCACTCCAAACATCCAGAACTAACTGAAGAAAATAACCTACTTGTCTAGACATTGCCTAATAGACCATGGGGAAGGGAGGTGGGGAGGATGGAGAAGGTTTGCAGCAGAAGAAATATCTGGACAATAAGTTAAATGTATGTATGATGAATTGTTTTCAGAATAAAAATATTGATTGGATTCCATACGCACTTTTTGTGGAGGGGCATTAATTGACTAGAGTATATTCAAAGAAGAACACATGGCACTTTAAAAACTATTTATGAAAATAATGTGTCTCTAATTTGGGAGAGACTTGAGTAATTTAGGTAATTAAGTAAGCAGTCAGTAGGTACATAAATTAATGAACTTACAGAAAAGAAAAAAAGAAAAGAAAGTGCTACCTTACTCTGCTATTATATACTCGTGTGCTCCTCAAGAAGAATAGAACATAATGTGTAGAGGAGACAGATGTTCACCAAAATTAACTCCATTTTCCTATCATTATTCCAAAAACTTAATGTGCTCAAAACATTGGGGGGAATGTAGCAGGACTTGTATATACTTGGATTTTAAATTCCCATGACAAGTCCCTCTGTTCTTCATGCTCCGTGCTCTCGCCCTTGACAACTATAACTAAACCGTAACTAAACTATAACTGCTTTCATATTCTATGCATTTGCCAACACTGTTTTGTCATCTGTATGACAGAAAAGTGTATAATAATTGATGTATATCTCGGCATAGGTTGACCTCTCTGATTTTAACGCAGGAGTATTGTTTACTAGATTAACTAGAGGACTTTTGTTGTGCAAACTGTGATAAAAAGTGAGGTATAGTAGAATGAGAAACAGACTCCATGTTCAAAATATATAGTAAAGTGCAGATTAGAGAATAGAACCTAATAAGAGAGAGAAAGCAAAGTAAGATAAGAAATAATTGATGGGGATAGGAGAGTTTGGAGAATAGATGGAGAATTAATTGGGAGGTGATGGCAATTGTTTCTCTCTTGTCTACTCTGTGTGTGTGTGTGTGTGTGTGTGTGTGTGTGTGTGTGTGTGACAGAGGAAGTAGACTTTTAATAAATTTTGCTATGCTGAGTTTGATTCCGCATTTGGCATTTTCAAGAAAGTTCATAAGGGTAACTTGACTTTATGTTGGCAACATCTGTAAATACTGTATTTATAGGGTCTCGTAAAAGATATTTTTAAAAGATAAACTAATTACTCTCATACAAACATGAAATGGACATGTGCAAACTATTTTTGTTTAACTCATTAATAAAGGATACAACTGGTTCAAAGGAGAATTCTAAGTACTACCCTTATATCGGTAAATCAGAAATGCCAAAATGAATTTACAAATAGATGCAACATTGGCTATTGCCCACAGAAGGGAGGTAAGTCAATTGCCCCTTCACTAGGGAGAATTTGTTTGCATATGGAAAATAGCAATATTCAGCGCTAGGAGTTGGTGGAGACAGCCTGAAGGGTAAGTTAGTCAGGACATCCACTAATCATTTTTGCCCATTTCCAAGTGTTTTACAATTTTTCCTGGCTGTATACCAGATTTAAATTGGTTTTCAAACATGTTTCAAATATGCCATATACTTATAAATTGAGAGGAAAATGAGAGCAAAGACAAAATGTTATTGATTCAGGTCGGTTTTTCAATTTTACAATGGTTGTCTGGTATAATGACTCTCCAGATTCTGCTGGTTATCTAACTTTCCGTCTAAATAAATGCTTTAGTTATTGTATTGAAAACTCACATTGGTAAATCTTACACTTCCCATTCTTACCACATCAACACTCTCTTCGGTCTTCCCAACTGATAAGTGAAATGTCTTGTACATGATCTATTGTTCTTGTCCCACTGGAATGGAGATAGAAGTGAGAAAAACACAATCCTGATAAATTCAGAATAGGGAGCATTAATTACAGGGATTTAGAGTTAATTTGTTTAAAGTGAAGTTCTCACTCCAGGTTCTCAGTTTCAAAGAATTAGAAAGGCCACATTAATTTGCCTAACGAATGGGTATTGAGCATTAAGTGCTGAATAAAAATATAAGTAGTCTTAGCACTTGGATGGCCAGTAAGTTATAACTACACAATTACTTTTCTACTTTTCTGGGAAGACCTTTAACAAAATGGAATCAATCATTGATTAGAAATTTGGAATACAGTTAAGTGTTTTGTGAATTTACAAGTAAAATATGAGAAATATATTGGTGGTGCTATGCCGTATCTACTGATTTTCAATTTTGATGCAATGGACTTGCAATTTAAAGCAATACATTTTAATTAAAGTAGATTGCACCTATACCTAAGAAAAGCAAGAGATAAAATATTTTGACATTGTCTAATTAAAGACTCAACACTGTCTTTTAACAGAAAGACCAATCTAAACATGTGCCACACCACATCATGAGAATGGGTTACCAAACTGTTTCTGGTTTGCTTCATCTATGTTAATAACACTTTTAGCTCAAGTATGATGTACATCCCTATTAAAGTGATGGAAATGCAGGAAGTTTAGTCTGAGAATTACTTGTGTAATTTTTCTTGTTTTGTATTTTGGTGGAACCTAAGAAAGATTAGTCACATCAAAATAGTTTTGTGTCATTTCCTAGGTGATTTACTGCATGTAGATATTAAGCTTTAGTTCAGGGTTTATACTAAATAAACCACTAAGAGCCAGTATGAACAAATTTCCAGAAAATAATTTAGTACATTTAACAAAAACAAAAAATAATTTGAAGTGTTAATTTTAATTAGGTTTCTGGATAAGGCTTACATTATATAACATTCTTGCTTCAAATTGGTCATGCAAAACATAAATTTTATGACTTGTTAAAAACAAATTACTGTGACTTTCCCAGCAAAAACCAAGCCTAGCAACATTATATGGGAAACACAATTTTAGTAGCTTGTTAACAAGAAAATACAATACTGAGGCTTTCTATGCTTTGTCCTTCATTGAGGGATAAAGAAGCAATAAAGTGGTACAAGTAATAAAATTGCTGTTAAACTTCAAATTAGGCTTAAAGAAACATGCAAGTTTATTAATCATCATTAAAGTTATAATCAGGCCTACAGTGTGGAGGAGTTTGTAGTTTAAACCCTTTGCTTTCAAACTAGGTACCAATTAAATTATAGCTACATTATAATGTGGTAGTTCTGACAAAGCTCTCTTTGACCAAATTTTAGTCACATTTCTCTGAGCCCTTTTTTAGAGCAGGCCTCGAGCCTGCCTAGCCCAGTTGTAGCAAGAATCCTGCTGAGTCAGTTTAGAGAGAACCCCCTGCCCTCAATATCTGTACACGTTGGACCCTGGCTTGCTTTCGCCATGAATTCTATTAAGTAGGCTTTGCAAAAATCCCCCACACATATGATGTCTCTTAGTAATTTTCTACCCAGTGGTACCCCACCCCCCACTTGTGTGTTGGCTGTGTAAATCCCCACGTGTTCTTGCTGTATTTAGAGTTGAGCTAGAAATCTTTTCCTTTTACAATAATCTTGACACCCATAGCAATAGTATTGAATAATGTCTTCCCTACTGTGTAACAAGTGTCAGAATAATTTCTTCTTTAACAGTTCAAAGGATATATTTGAACCAGAGTAAAACTCAAGACAATGCCTTTGATGCAAAAAGTTCTTGAAAATACGTAACTAATTACTCAATTTCCAATTTTCTCACGCACAGTTTTAATTTTTATTAACATTACTGTTCAAATAGTTTTATGAAAACATTCAAAACACATATCGTAGGAGTTCAAATTTTATTTAAATGCATTGCTATAAAAATTTAAAGACAACTTTGATTTTTTTTTTTCACCCTTGCTCCCCAGCATAACCAGCATCAATGTTTTGTGGATTTTTAAAAATATTTCTTCCTGGAATGCTTATTTTTAAAGCATTAGTTGAAGTCCTCAAAGCACCATTGTTTTACTCTCCATGACTGAGTCATAATGTGTTCACGTCTTGTACTACATTTAAGATATAAAGGGACAGTGATTTTGCTTTCAAATAAAACTAAGCACAAAGCTGGTGCTTCATAAAATTCACACAACACACAGAATCATGAACTGTGAAGATTCTTGGGAGTAGGGTGGGGGTTTGGTGGTGGTGGTGGTAGTAAAGAGAGGATTGGATAATGTTCATATGTTATATACTTCATTTGATTTGTACATTTTAAAAATCACTTTTACAATAAAAAAATATAAATTTAGTACTTAGAATGTCTTTGATCAGTAATTCATACAATAATGATGGTAGGGTTTACTTCAGATCTTTGTTGCCCTGAGCATTATGTCACGTCCCTAGAAAAGGCTCTTCCGTTGTGTGATAATTGAGTCAGTCTGAATTAACTGGTTTTCTTCAACTTAACTCAAATGAAGATACTGTGCCATTTCCTTCCCAGCACCACTTTAGAGCCAGAGTCCCCAGCTGCCCTTTTATTTTCATTCCGTTGCTATATACTTGAAAGTCTACAACCTTGTTCAAATCATCACTGTTATCATTCAACCACACACAATTTACTACCATCTCTGTGGATAACTTCGGTAGATTGTTCACATACTTATTTTTTAACCAACTTCAGCTGACCTCATTCTCATGGTTTCCAAATTAATGTTGGCGATCAATGTAACTCTTCAAGTTCACATCGTCTTACCCCCATCAATAACACTGGACTAAGTTATTTTCCCTCTAGCTTGACCACCCAGTATTACATCCCCCCTCTGGACCTCATCAGCACATCCACATCCAACAACTCAGACTTTGTATTTGGCATGTATAATCAAAACTTCCTGTCTTGTTTTCTTTCCCATTTCTCCACACCCACTAAATCAGTTCTCTAACTTGACCGAGAACGCCAGTTTCTCAGCTTCTCTCTTTCTTTAATTAACTCTCTCCTTTCTATATATATATATATATAGAAGGACATATATATATATATATATATATATATATATGTCCTTCTATGCACCTTCAGTCAGTAAACATCTTTTTAAATCATTTTCCTGCTTCTCTGGTACCATTCTAATTATTTCTGCTGGTGGGATTCATGGTAGTTCTTGTGGGCGACCTCTCCACAGTTCCCTTGTTGATGCCTGCGTTCTAAGCCTCATTGTCCAGCCTTTCATTATGGATATGCACCCAAATATCTATTGGATAATTCTGCCCTTTGATAAAGACAGTTACACATTTTTGTAAAAAATTCTGTAGGCTACCATGAATTCTGATAAATGCACCTGATAAAACTCAATGACTCTAAGAGCAGTCTAGCTCACTAAGGTAAGCGCAAGATAATATCTATACCCGTAGAAAAGATAAGACTTGAAGAGAGGTTTGACAGCTCTCGAATATTTTAATCTATGCCAGTGATTCTTAAATTGGAGTTCAAAATCACTTAAAAAATCTGTGGATAGATATGTATTTAATAGAATTGGAGTTCAAAGTCACTTAAAGAACCTGTGGATAGCAATGTATTTAATACTATATAATTTATTTTCTTGGGAGATAACCAAATGTAGCATTCAGTGAATAAATGCATTGCAGAGTCCAGACTCTCCAGTTGATCAGTAGCAATCACTCCACTGGGATTCTGTGTGGCTCCTTTTGGATTTGAGACCTAAAGACTAAGAGGACAGTTATCTGTTCCATACACACCCAATATATGATGATAGAACAGGGCACATCACACAAAAGCCACATAACACAAAAATAGTCTCACTTGAAAGGGAAGAAGGTGAGTCAAAAAACAGTCAATAGCCCACAGCTATTCTGAGATGACTGTGAAGGCCTCTTACCCAGGATGTCAGGGGTTCCCGTAAATAAGGTATGATTCTCCTGGGAGAGCTTTCGTTCATCTCTTTTATTTTCCATTATCCGTTTTGACCAAGGCTCTTCTAATTCAGGCTAATGGCTTCTTCGGTTGGTGATTATTCTTTTTTCACTCTGTTTGCTTCCGGTGTATTCTTGTGTCAGGACCATCTAGATGCTTATTAAAAATGCATTTTTCCTAACTGTACTCAATCACAAACTCAAGAGATGAGGTAGGAGGCAGGATCTGGAAATATGCATTTTAACAAACATGTTAAATAATTTCAGTTCTCTGTAAATTTCCGGAAATGCTGGATTGAACTGAAGGTGATTCTTTAAGGTAGGGGAACTTTTTTAGTGATTGAGAGGTTAAAAAATGAAGGGGAAAAAAAAGAGGCTGGAAGCCTGAACTAAGCTAGTGACAGAACAGCTTGACAAATTATAGATTTGAGAGTTATTTTGGAGGTAGATCCACAAAACCCAGAAACACAACAGGGAGGAGATGTCAAAAACGAATGAAAAATCAAGATGAACGTCCAAGTTGTGCATGGGATAGAGTGCATAGGAGTGCGTCCATCAATCAAGTGAAAGATACAAAAGAGTTTCTCTTGTTGATTTGGAGTTATCTGTGGAGCAGAGGCACAGAGGGAGTGTTAATTGTGGGTCATCAAAATGAAAAGGTAAGAGAAATAAGTGGAGTTTGTAGTCTTTGAGGAGAGACTATTGTAAACTATTCTGTTCCTGTGTTGTTCATCTGAGGTCTGATTACATACTACCATTTCCTTAGGTCCTTATGTTCAACAAGAGCTCATTGGAGTCTTTTATGCATTGGAAAGTAATTATGGTTTTTTTTTTCTTTTAAAGTTATGAAAATTCCTTGAAAATAAGCAGTTCTATGATTTATCTAGGAGGAAAAAAGAAGAGACTTCTGCTGACAAATTCGTTTTGAGCCTGAAATTATTCAATTATATTCTATTAACTACAACACCCAATCCTATGGACATTCAAAGGATGTGTGATTCTCCCGCTACCTTGTCTGAGACCTTGAAAGCATTACTTCTTTTCAGCACTTGGTGTTAACATTTATAACTAGAAACATGTTCAAGACAAAGTTTCCCTAGCCTTGGAATTGATGTACATCTTTTAACCCCCCCAGATCCCTGGTTAGACTAAAGGATTGATAAAACCATCTGTGTAAAGTGTCTGTTACCGTGACTTTGCTCACATTTTTTTTTTTTTTTTTACTCAAAAAAGTCAAGAATTTTGATTATACTTATAATGATCAACTGGAAGTATGGGTTCACTCTGTTTTTCTCTGACCTAAGACTTTCACTAGAATTTCTCCATTTAATAAAGATAGAAAGAAGACAGGATTCAATACATGTGTCCATGCCATAGGAAGATAATGCAAAGGTACCCTTGGAGGGTCTCTCAAATGACTCTACCAATATAGCAGGGTGCCCTGGGGATGTATCAATATATCAGTGTGTCTCCCAGGAGCACTAGATCAGCTTATCTCTTCTACTTGGGATCATTTTGCCTGGCCAGAGAACTCTGACCTGTACGCTACCCCACTGCCTGTCATCCTTCTGTCACCACTCCACCTTCCCTGGCTGTGCTGCAAGACAACCCTCAAATTCTACAAGACACCTGTACTCTCATTCTAGAAAAAGTTAACACAAAGAAAAGAAAAATGTGTCATGTTAAAATACGTATTTTTATTAATTTTTATCTGCTGAAAATATATACATTTAGAATACTTTTCAAAGGTTCTCTAACTTGTCTTCATGTTTTTGAATTTTTGTGTCCATTTCTACTATGCATTAGGCAATGATGAGCTTTTTATTTATTCTGCACAAAATTTTATGTACGTAAAATAGAAAAGAAAATATATTTGGCTCAGTATAAATCACATTTATAGTTTATTTCTTAGCACAAAACAAGGCTTACCTAGTTTTTTTGTTGCTGTCGTTTTTCTGTTTCTGTGACAGTAGAATGCAGTAGCTTCATAAAGGAAAGGCAAATGTTTATTTACTTTTTAAAAACCTTAAGATCAACTTAAATGTGTCCTTTATCTGAAAGGCCCTGAAACCTGACCTGGTAGTTAAGATTTGTGAGACCCCTCTGTGTTTCTGGCTCAGGTATTCCCCACATGGAGCAGAGGAAATATCCTGTTTTTTACAACACATCAAGAGCAAATTGCTTGAAGCTGTATCGAGTGATCTGTAATCAATAGAACACTGATGTGATTAAAAATGGTAAGTCAGTGGAAAATTCTTCTAGAGGAGTAATAGTATGTCTTGTTGGGAATTTTTAATGAGATAATTTCAATTCACCAACATCAGAGATACTTTCTTTGAATACATAATTCATTAATATCCTGGAAATAAAATTCTACATTCTGAGCCAGTCAATAAAGTATTCTTTGTTGGTTTAATACATATATACCTTTCATATCCAAATAAAGTACAAAATATTTTAAAACTGTTTGTAACAATAGAGGTGGTTGGAAACATTTTATTAAACAAAGTGAAATAGTGAAAAACATCCATAGAATCAGAGTTCATTGATGCAAAAGTTTTGATCATTGTCAGGAACTTTTACAAATATTTCTTTGTTCTGCCTAGCAAATCCCAAATTTCCTTTTTTTTTTCAAAATAATTATAATAGTAATAATATGTTTGACATACTATAGGGATGAATTAGCAGTTACTAATTATTTGTTATTTTAAAAAAGAAAACATAAGCTGTTTAGATAGTAATTTTTGGAGATGTACTGAACCATGTACTTTTCTTCTCATTTTTTACTTCTATTTATTTCTATTTCCTAGAGATGCCTAAATAAGTAAACAAGGTAGTGTGCTCCTAATATACAGGAAATGTCTGCAAACTGCAGAAGGGTTTTAAGAAACCCAGTCCATCTCTTTATTTGATTGTTTGAAATTATGAAAAATAATTTTTTTCTATGAACCACACTTTATTCCATTTTTTCACCTCCAAGCAGACATATAATGAATTCATACACAATTCATATTTGAGGTGTTTTTTGTTTGTTTGTTTGTTTGTTTTCATTTAACTAAGTTATATGCTCATATCACATGTGTGTATGCATTTGAATTTTGTAAAATGTTTTTTAAAGAGAAACAAATAGGTCCAAATAATTTTCTTTAAACTAATTACCATTTACTTGATTTTTTCCATGAGGCCAAAATGATAATTTAGGTATATTATACTGTTTTTGATGTTAATAATCAATTGAACACACTTCTGACAATAGAGGCAAGCAAGGTAATTTTTGAGCCATTTTCTTTAATAATGAACAAAGAAATAGAAGTAGTTCTTTCCACATATTTTAGGCAAATGATTTTTCCAAAAGTAATTTCATTTCCTCCCCATCACATGACTGCTGCTACACAGAAAGAATGCTTTGGGCCCTAACACCACTTGTCACTCAGACTGTTCAGCCTGGCACTAAACATCCCCTTGCTTGGTTACCTATTTTTTCATGTGCCTTTCTTTCTTCCTTTTATCATTCTTTAAAAGTAAACATATTGAGCACCTACTATGTGCCAGGCACTGTGCCAGATATTACAAATATATTTGCTCATGTAATTCTCATAAAAACACCGTCAATTTGGTGCTATTCTATTCTCAAGTCAGAGATGAGAAGCTTAAGTGTCAATAAGTGACTGATCTGAGTCTAAACTTTTCTCACTTCTTAAAAGTGAGGAACAAACAGGATCTTAGAGGCTCTTGAACATAATTATTTGGTAATAAGAAATAATCAGTGGATTAATTGATTTAACCTTTATTTTATTGCTATAATTACCCTTTCACAACATATTTCTTAATTCTACTGGCTTGACTTTTACAAATACCGTATATAAATAATCTGACTGGATTTCATACTCAGCACTTGTTTTATGAGTTGAGTTCTCAACCAAAGTAATCGCACAGCGCTGCTCCTCTCCAAACCTTAAAAATGTGTGGGGTCGTTTTGGTTGTCAATAATTGAGGGGTACTTCTGTCATTTAGTGGGTGAGGGTTATGAACAGTAATTATCTCATAATACAGAGGAGACTTCCATGCAACAAAGGACTATCCTGTCCAAAATGCTGACAGTAATCCTTTGGAATAAAACTGACAGAAAAATCAGCATAAAATTCAAGTATTTGTACTGAGGCCACCATTACTGAGATCTTAATCACTGCAAATTATTTCATGCAAAGTTTTTAAATTAGGGGTCTGATAAATGCATTAGTGGGTCCTGAAATCAATATAATATTTTGTTACTCAGTTTTTTAAAATAAACATAAGAGAACACACAATATCCGATTGTAGAGTTTGCTAAGAGTTGGCATTAAACAAAAAATTTTAAAAACCACTTACTTAATCTGCACAGTTTGCTGTTTTATTTCATCACAACACAGCCCCACTCGGGGACATTAGGAAATTAAGTGTCTCCCAGAACAGTAAATCAGGCACCAATTATTTATGCAAGAAGTATATATAACCCCAAACAACAACTTAATATTTTTGAGAAAATTTTAGTGAAGGAGACAAAACTACATAGATATAGATATAGATATAGATATAGATATAGATATAGATATAGATATAGATATAGATATAGATATAGATAATTTTACTTTACTTTTACTTTACTTTATTGTGTTGTATTTTTTTCCCCAAACACAAGTGACCTTGGAATTCTGCAAAAGGAAAAATGAATATGAACTTGAATAGTCAGGAATTTGAGGTAGATGTTAGATGAACTATATTTTGAAGAAAGTGTGGAATTTTAATTGAGGGAAAGGAGTTAAGAGGAAGTAAATTTCTCCCTCGTTGAGAGACTAAGTGGAATAATGTGAATATGCACTTCATTTAGTTTTAATTTTTCTTTTCCCTTCCTTCCTTTCTTCCCTCTCTCTTACCTGAAAAATTCAGCTTGCCTATCTTGTTTTTAAAAATCAATTCTCATTAAATTTTTGAAATTTGGAAGTTCATAGACAGCTTTAGTAATAATTAAGCTAATATTCTGATGACTTTCTCTTAATGACAATAGAATCTGAAATAGCAGGTGATGTTAATTCCTAACATAGTGTAGCAAACAGAAGTGACTTGGTCCGTAAACCAAATATGGATTTTGTATTTCCAACATCTTTTCAATACATGCTCAGAGCTTTGACAAAGTATTAGCATAACATTTTGAGCTTAGTATAGTGTTAGCATGTATTTGTGGAATAAATAGATTAATGACTGAAATTGACTATAGAAATTAATTTTTCATTGTACTATAAATATTCTTTGTTTAAACATAAAACTCTTTAGAACCCTAAGTATAATAAACAATGGAAAGTAGATTACTGTTTCCTTTTTTTATCCTGCTAAACTATATGTACTTTTTGTCAGTCAGTGATCATTTCATCTCTGTTTAAACAATTTTCATGTGGCATTTTCTGAAGCAAGTTCATTTTTATAAGTGAAGTGAAGCTATACATATTTCACATGTTTATGAAATGTGAAATATTTCCCAATGTGTTAATATTAACCTTTGAGTATATAATAATATTTCAATTTGTATGCATTTCACTTTATGAAACAATATTTGGGAAGGACATATATGTACCAGCTGTCAGAATTCCTTTATTATGAGACAGTTAAAATTATCTCATAAACTGACACCCCCATCACTGCTTCCAAAATTCACATGTAATCATTTTAGAGCCAACAGTTGAATTGAATTCTAATTTATGTGGTTACAAAAAAAAACAACTATATATACATAATTATATATATGTATATATATATAATTAACTTAGTTCTTAATTATAATTACAAATCTGTAATACATCTATGGAATAGAAGAAATCTATGTCTTTATATGTAGTGATTAATAGAAAATTGATTAATATTACAGCTATTTCCATGTTTAATTTGTAGGCTTGGAAAACTACTTTAAGAAATAACTATTTGTTATGCACAGGCTTACCCAGAAGTATATTTATTCTAGGTAGATTTGTATTAGGATATTTATCTTCCAAATAAAATATTTTACGTCACAAAAGATGCCTCAAATGGAAGTGCCTATATGTCTTAGAATTGTATGGCATTAATATGATTTTGCTCAGTCATTTTGTATCATTCTTGTAAATAAGCAAGATACATTTATAAGACTCTGATTTTTGGATTGCATTTTCACCATTTTTCTTTTCAGAAATCTATCACAGAAACTGTATTTCTAGAATTGTGTTTTAACTGGATGTAAGTCTTTCACACTCCAGATTCTTTCATACAAGCCTGATATGTGTGGTTATTCACCTTCCAGAAATTGTTCAGCTGCTGATGAATAAGGATTCCATGCCCATTGTATGTTTATGTTTTTCTATGCCTGTCTAGATCACCCCTGACTAAAGGAGTGAGTCTGTGTGATTGGACTTGTATTACATACACTTTTTCCTGGCCCTGGCTGTTTGTGCTGGCTGGGGTGAGCTCTTGACTCAAAAACTCTCCTCCAACCATAGGTGAAAGAGATAATTTGTTTCTTTGTCAAGAATTTTAAGTGAGTTGGTGGTGGACTCTGAGGTGAGTGGTCATGAACCCTGTTAGTCTGGTGCGCTGGTAAAGGAAAACCAGGGACAAGATGAATCACAGGGATGAGAAACTATGAATCAGAAGGAAATCAAAAGAGAACTATACCATAGAGTGTACTAGTGAGGAGCATTAACAGGCTGAGAGCATCGGAAATGAAAAATCTGCCCAAAAGAGAGGAAGAGGAAACCTACTATTGTTTCCCATACTTTCTATATAAGACATGGCTGTACTTTCTGCAGTTTGATTCAAGTTGGAATCTTTTAATAGCTTTCTATTATTGTTCTGTGTGGGTTTTAGTTCTTTGTAAGGAAAGAGCTTTGATACTCTGTATCGGTAGTAAACTGTCTCACTACACAATCCTTTCCTGCATGCAGTAAAAGACAAAGGATGTATATGTGTATTTCAGATAGTGTACTCACTGGTTATAACTATTTGTATCTATGGAAAAACAACACTGTTGTAAGCTTTCTACAGGATAGTTGCATTCCTTGATTGTAGTGGGATTCAATGACTTCCAATTACCATGACATTATATTCCCAGTATTCAGATAAAAATGAGAAATAACCTGATGTACAGATGCCTTAGAATAAATTAGCCAGGAATAAAAGTACTTACTTGAACGAAGCTATGGTCAAATGTGTGTGCCCCCTGCACCCCAATCATATGTTGAAAACCTAATACCCAAGGTGATGTTATTAGCAGGTGGGAACTTTGGGAGCTGATTAGGTCAGGAGGGCAATGTGCTCAGGAATAGGACAAAAACCTCCCACTCACAGCAACATTGAATTCTCTCCCATGTGATAATGGGCCTGCACTATAACTGTAAAGCAGAATTACTTGGTTTTTTTTACCCATTCTGTAACCAACATACTTGGGCTGCAATTTGTTTTCTGTTATTTCTTCGGAAGGTTCTTCTCCCCTTTTCTATCCATCTCCTGCTGAAGGGAGTTTATAAGAGATTTGAGAAATTCTAAGACGAAAGAAACATTTTACCCTGAATTTAGTTGATATAACAACTGTCTCCTCAGAAACAAATGATGAGATTGCTAGTTGTGGAATTAGGTAACAGTTAGGAAAGATGAACAAGACTAATTTCAGATATTTTCAGGCAGTGTATGTGGAATACGTATTTATCCTTTCTCTTACCAAGAAGAATAAAAGCAAACATCTATATACCAATTTATGGTATAAGTATTGGGTACATATTATTTAAATTCCACAAATCCTACCAAAACTTGTTATAGTAGATGATATTTTGATACCGATTTTACTACCAAGGAAACTGTGAAACTGTGACTTCAAGAAATTAAGTAATATTGTAAAAAATGTCATTGAATTAGTAAATGATGAAGCTGGGTCTTAAACTCAAAGCTCAGGTACTTTTCATCCAATAACACTGTCATCTTATTAGAAAAATGCTTCACAATATAGTGATACCATATATATTTTCAAAACGTCTATGTAAATGATATCAAATTCATTCATTAATGCATTAATCAGAAGAAAATATATAGAAGGATCAAAATGAAATATATTTTATGTTATCCATAGTTTTCTCACATCTGCATCCTTTTGCACAATTGCTCTTGAGGTGAAGGAGGCTTTAGTATATGTAAATATAGTTAGTTACATGTTGTATATTTATATTTATGCATATGCATATTATATACTATAAAGTGAGGTTAAGTAGTCTTTTTAATTTAATTTTTCTAACTTTAGTGAAAAGATTTTCCACCTTTTCAAATTTTGCACTTTGAAAATGTTCAAAATATTAAATGTTCCACTTTGTTTATTAACAATAAAAGGAAATTCTGAAGCTTTACTCTCAGATTACAAAAATAAATTTTCTGTGCAGTCCAAGATGTAGCCACTAATTACCTGACTATTAAATGTAAAATAATTTAAATTAAACTAAATTTAGTTATCTTCACTCAGTATCCACATCTCAAGTGCTCAATATCCACTTGTGACTACTGGCTACCATATTGGACAGCACAGATATAGAACATTTTCTTCAAAGTGAAAAGTTCTATCGAAAGCAGTATAATATAATCTTAGCATTATGATTTAGAGTGGAGCCTGAGGGCCATATTGGCCCTCCACCTGTTTTTGTAAGTCACATTTTATTGGAACATAGCCACATCCATTTGTTTTCATGTTGTTTATGACCCTTTTCTCACTGCATGGCTCATAACGCCTAAAATACTTAGTATTTTACTCTTTACAGAAAAAGATTTACTAAATTCTGATCTAGAACCTTTTTCCTAAGCAGTCAATAATTGGTGTGATTTTCTGGCTGAAATACCGTTTCTACATGAGTACTTATAATCCTTTATACTCTTCATTCTCCTCTTCCTTTTATGTCCTCTCGTCTCTCTTTTATATTATTTCAATCACATATTTCTTTATTTGAATTGCAAAACTCAAATGAAAATCTCTTCAGGAATTTCTTAGTAATTTGATAATTAAAAGAAGTATCTAGACCTAGATTTCTAAATACTTTAGCCACGATAAGATGACATTATTGTAAAAGTACAGTAGTGTTTTCAATGAAAATCATATAGGATATCATTATCTTGACATCTGGATTTGGGATGTGGAAAGGAAGTCATCGTTCTGTTTTATGAGCCTGGATAAAGAGGAAAGTTCCTTAGGATGGAGTCCCATACATATCTCCTTTTGCTTATTTCTTTTCAAGAAAAAATTCATATTCACCTTATTGATATATGCTACTTGTTTTCACTGCAGATAGATTTTTTAAAAAATAAAAGAAAGAAAGAAAAGCCCTCTGAAGACAGGATAAAAAATTGTCCACTTTTAAAGTTTTATTCTTATCTACAAACATTCCAAGGCTCTCCTCTGCTCTTTCATGTAACAAAATGAGAGAGGAAGAATTTTCTTTGACTGATATGGGACAATAATGTCTGCAAAAAAGTAATTTATTTGAAAAAAATCCCTGCTACTATAGGGTTAATTAAAGTTAAAATTCAAATTCAACTACAATCTTGAGCTATGTAGTAACTGCAAATGACATTTTACCTACATGTATATTTATTAGCAGTAATCAGCCTGATAAAATTTATTATGCTTTCTCCACAAGTAATTGCTTTGATCCTTGGTGGATCAAACGATTTACCTAATATTTGGTCAGACCCTTGACTGTGCACCATTTCATTAATTTCACCTAATAGTTAAGAAATAACTGAGATGTGATCATCTGGGTTATTTTCCTCATCTAGTATTACTAGAGATGATCGTACACATCTAGCCAGCATTTACGTAGCATTACATGGGGGATAATTCATGACACAGTGTACGCAGCTCTGCCTCTTGCTAGCTGTGCAATTGTCTCCAAGTTACTTAACCTCTGTGTTCCTCAGATTCCTCATTTATTATACAAGGATAAAAGTGTACCTATCTCATGGTATTGTTCGAGAATTAAATGAATTAATACCTGCAATATTCTTAGAAGTGGTCCGTAATACACATTCACTAAATGTTAGAGAGCTCTATGTTCGTACAGATGGAACGATAACATGTACTCGAACCAGTCAGGTTTGTCCCTAACTCCCCTTTCTGCACCTCTAGTCATGTTTAATTCAATGAGCCTAAGTTTCTTCACCTCTGAAATTAATATACAAGGTCTGACAATTAAGTTTGTGAACTTGCTGCAATGATGTTGCTAACCTTTTTTGATATCAGAGGGATTCTTCATTATGAATTTATACCAACTGGACAAACAATTAACCAAGTTTACTATTTGGGAGTGCTGAAAAGGCTGCATGAAAAAGTCAGATGACCTGAACTTTTCGCCAATTCATGGCTCTTGCATCACGACAATGCACCAGCTCACACGGCACTGTCTGTGAGGGAGTTTTCAGCCAGTAAACAAATAACTCTATTGGAACACCCTCCCTACTCACACGATCTGGCCCCCAATGACTTCTTTCTTTACCTGGAGATAAAGTAAATATGGAAAGGAAGACATTTTGATGACATTCAGGACATGAAGGATAATATGATGACAGCTCTGATAACCATTCCAGAAAGAGTTCCAACATTGCTTTGAGGGGTGAACTAGGCACTGGCATCAGTGCATAGCTTCCCAAAGGGAGTACTTTGAAGGGGACTGTAGTGATATTCAGCAATGAGGTATGTAGCACTTTTTCTAGGATGAGTTTGCGAACTTAATTGTCCGACCTCATAGTTGCACCTAGTCTTCGTAGCTACCTATAGTAAAGGTCAGTAACAAAATATGTATGATGCTTGGCATATGACAGATACTTAATAAGTGACAGTTTATATTAACATTGTTGTATAAATATGAAGATTCCAAATTAGCTGACTCATTTAGTCAGCCTGGTCAGCCAATAAATATACAGTTACAGGCCCCATTTCCTCAAATCTCTGAGACCTGTTTTGTAAAATCTGTTGAACAAATGTGTGACTAGTGCTCACGTACTTTTTCTCTTTGCCAATGTATGCTTCCATTCCAGTGGAGTTAAGCTGACAATCATGATTTCACAGACCATGAGAACTAGGAACAGTCTGAAATGTACGTAAACCAACCTCCTCATTCACAGATGTGGCCAGTGAGGTCCATAAAGGTTAAACGGTCCCTCCAGAGTTGTACAGCTATTTGGCCAAATTTCTTCCAGGAAGCTGGACTGAGCCCAGCCCTGCTGTTTCTTCCATCACTTTGCATTTAGCACTTATGTTTATATACCCTTGTATATTTGTTTATATAACTTCACAGTTGCTCTCTAGTTGCTCATATGTACGCAGAATTTTTCTCCAAGTTCTAAGCTTCTTGAAAGCAAGGACCTTGGGGTCTTCCCCTTTCAGTTTCTTCCAAACAAACACATTAGTGTTATGAAAAAATTGATAAATGTTTAATTAGTGAAAGAATTGTTTTGGATTCCACAGTGGAGTTAAAATTCTGGCATGCAGGGTATCTGAGTCTGCTCAGGTAGCTATAACAAAATGCCACAGACTGGGTGGCTTACATAACAAAAATTAATTTCTCACTGTCTGGAGGCTGAGAAGTCCAAGATCAGGATACCAACCAGCACGGTTAGGTTCTGAGCGCTCTATTCTTGATTTGCGAATGGCCTCCTTCTTGCTGTGTTCTCCAATGGTGGTGAGAGACAGCCAGCGAGCTCTTTGTGTCTCTTCTTAAAAGAGCATGAATTCCATCATCAGGCCCCCTATGTTATGACCTCATCTAACCCTAATTGTGCCCCCAAAAGCCCTATCTCCAAATCTCACATTGGGGGTTAGGGCTCCAACATGAATTTTGGGGAAACACAATTTAGTTCATAGTATGAGGGCAAAGCTTTTAATGTAATTTATGTAAGCACTCCATTTCAGATCAGTCTTGTTGCATGTAGACATTTCAGACACTGACATACAGCGAACACATGGATACATGTACACACATTCAGAGTTGGCTCCATTTCTGTGGTTCACGTTGTTCCTGGTTCTCAGAATACTTTAGTCATGGTGATTTGAATGGAGACAGTGCTTTATAAACACCACATCTCCTAAAATGCCGATATGCTCCAGTAGGTTCATTGCCTCCCATTCTCCCATTATCACAATCATGAACCAAGTTATATGCCACCCTGCAAATTTGACATGGCCATTTTCACTAAATATTAAAAAATATAAATTTGAAGTTTTAAAATACCAAGTAATATGTGGGCTAGACTTCCTCAATACCTTAATCATACACTCTGACCCTAAGCAGTGATTGCCACTTCTTAGAATCACAGATATGTTAAAGCTCAGGTTATCTCTGTTAGAAGCCCAGGGAAAGAGGGTGGAGGCAGAATTAAGATCTCAAAGTAATGGAATGAACTAATGCCAACATTGTGTGTTCATATGTTACTGGGTAATAAAAAAATAAAATCAATGGTTCTATATTGTAACAGATTCAGATTAATCATACCCAAACAACTATATCAAACAGACCTCAACAGAAAAGTTTACTTTTAGTCAATCATTGTGAAAAAGAGTGGTCATGTTTCTCATTTGTAATGGGTTAGAAAAGGGACTGAGAATACTTCAGCCTATTCTCCCTTACAGTTTGTTTCATGTATCCTCAATGACATGGACATAATGTTCACTTACATTAAGGCCATATTCTTACTGTATTCTTGATATGCATATTTATGTATTCTGAGAATAAAAATGAAAAAGAAATAAAGGATTTTTTTCCTTTCCCAAATTAAAGAACTTTTATTATCAGCAATTTCTTACTGTATTAGTCTGAAGAATTTGGAAATATAAAATTCTCCAAATTATTTAAATTAAGTTCCTTTCTTTTCTATTAATACCTGATGTATTAATACACTCATGCTCTGTAGATTTCAGGTGTGCTTTAAAACTTCTGATGTCTGTATTAAATGATTAAACTAACTGAGACAATATCAGGCACTCAATATCTTTTTAAAGTCATCATGATTACAAATGAAGATTAGAATCATCATGAGTCTTGTTAATGTAATCAAGCACACAAAGGTTATTAATTTCAAACAGTGAAACCACCTTTATGTAGTTTAACAGAAAAATGAATTATTGGAATGATAGGTGGTATCTTCCAGAACCAGCAGGGAGACTGCTGATCAGGGCTGAGAAAAAATAGGATGAAAGGGAGACCAAGTAGCCAAGAATACAGCCACCATCACATCATGTGCTCAGTCTGGTTAGAAAACTGCCTCCAGCGCCAGCAGCTCTGGACATGCCCTGCTGAATTCTTGGAATTCAATGCAGCTGCCTCTGTGGTCACTGGACACTGGCTATTTTTACTGCCACCACAATGTTCCAGAGGATTTGTAAACTATCACTTAGTACAGAAGTGCTGTCTAGGGCAGACAAAATCTGACTGGTACAACAGCGATCCCAAGCTCAGGCTGAGTCACACGCCTGCATCTGGGCTGCTGAGGGCTTGTGAGAACACAGATCTGGCCGTTTCACCTTCAGAAGACTTTCCCAGATGTCACAAAGTGTCAGACTGCCCAACCATTGGAAGACCATTTCAAACCTAATCAACCAAAAAGCAAGCAGCATCTAGCTCACTGTCTCTTGTTGATTTCTATTCCTGCCTCTGCTGTGACTAATCTCTGGCCACAAAGAAGCTTCAAACAATTAATTTTTTTTCCAAAGTAAATTATCATGTTTTTGAAGTGTTGGCTAGCATCTATAGGCATTGCCAATGTTTTTTTGTTTTGATTTGAAAAAGTATTCCTTCTAAACCTTTCAAGGTTTCATTTCAGCTTCATATTCAGCTTTGACTCATTATCAATAAAAAAGATTTGAACTATATGAAGGCAACGTCTTCTTTATAAGGTGATCTTTATTGGATTTAGTTCATAAAACTATGATGAACACCTGATCTGCTATCCAGTTGTTAGTCTCTCTTTATTAGGTGTTAGGTATGGTGTTTAGTTCTTGTGAGTGAATTCACACTAAGAATATGTTATTGGTGCACAGACAGAAGAAAATTGCCAGTTGTTCTCAGACCTAATTTGCTCCTCTCTACAGTAGTAATGCGAGCATATCGGCGAATGTGAAACATAATTATTACTTTCCTTCATCTGTTTCCTAGATAGTTGTCTCTAGGTGCCTAAATGCATTTGTGCAGCTGTTAGTACTGGCATAGAAGACACACACACACACACACACACACACACACACACACACAGCTGGTATTTCACCCACACTATTCATCTGCTAGTTACAAGCAGAGGTATGTGCAGGTAAACTATAAGCAGTAATAGACCCGAACTCACCATTTCACAAAAGACAAACATTTTACGGATATGAATTATGCCTCTGAATATTAACCCTAAAAATAAATTTGTTATGCCTTCTGTGCAGCATATATATCAAGATAATATGTTAACATCCTGACTAACGAGGTAAAAGCATTGTGAATTACTGAGGTAGAAGCTACTGAGAGGATATGACCAGGTTTCCTCCGCATTTTCAAACACAGTGACATAGTCTTAAATTAATGAATACAGTTCTATTATTCAACCTCAGTAAGAGAAGCGATCAATATTAATTCTATCCAAATAGGCTGATTTATGAATATTTGTTGATCAAGTGTATCTAGTACTAGTTGAAAAGCAATCTATTGAATAAACAAAAGAAGTTGAATTTATGAGTGCTAGGAATTGGTAATCAAAGGAAAAATTTTAAATAGTACAAATATACATGCAAGTAACCAAATTTGGAAAGAAATGGAGAGAAGCAAAGAAGAATGTAAAGAAGCTAAGTTACTTTAAATTCATTGAAGGGTCCCATCAGATATGGGTTAAATTTAATAAACTATGATATAAAAAAAAAATCATTTAGAGCTTTACAGTTCATCCCTAGAACTGTGAATAGAAAAGTTCAAGTATGAGGTCAGACAATTAAGTTCCCGAACTCATCCTTGAAAAAGTGCACATACCCCATTGATGAATATCACTACAGTCACCTTTGAAGTACTCGCCTTGGGAAGCTATGCACTTATGCCAGCCCCTAGTCCACCCTTCAAAGCAATTTTGGAACTCTTTTTCTGGAATGGCTGTCAGAGCTGTGGTACAAACAATTTGTACCAATGGCTTGTCCAATTGGTACAAATTCATAATGAAGAATCCCTCTGATATCAGAAAAAGTTAGCAACATCGTTGCAACAAGTTCGTGAACTTAATCGTCAGAACTTCGTACTGTTACCTATAAAGACTAAATTTTAGGTTGGTGTTTTGTGTGTGTGTGTGTGGAAGAGAGAAGGCAAAGATGGAAATGATGCTTTTATGTTATAAACTTAAGATTTTATTGTTTTGTCTACACATGCACATATTACATGAAATATAAATATACTAAACAAAACCTACAACAAAAACAAAAAGCGTTAAGCAATCTTGAGGAAAAAAATTTAATGAACAAAAATATGCAGAGAAAATGAAGTGCATCAAATTTCTTTGTATTGGAGTAAAAGAAAATTGAAAACAGAATAAGCAGGGCACAATACAGAGGGATTAAATAAGTAAATGCTGGTATAACTCTATGGTAAATTCCTTTACTGTCATGAAAAATGATGTTTTAAATATAAGTTTTATTGACTAAATATCACTTAGGACTAGGTTTGGAACATGAAATGGAAAATTCTAAAAGAATAGTGGTTTAGCTATAGAATTTTAATTTTCTCATGCATAAACGAATTCTGGGGGCAGACACGTCAGTACTGGCATTCTATGGCATGGCTGCCAGGCTCAAGGCATGGCCGCGGGTCTGTGTTTTAAAGAATGGTCAGATAGTAAGCACGCTTGGAAGTTATAGTGTTTCCCTCCTAAGCAAAGTGTGTTCAAGCTCACTGACTGTTATGAGTTTCAGGCTTCAAATATATGGTGATGGATAGTGAACTGACTCTGGGTGGTGAACACACAATGGGATTTATAGATGATGTATTACAGAATTGTACACCTGAAGCCTATGTAAGTTTGCTAACAATTGTCACCCCAATAAACTTTAATTTAAAAAAAAGTTTCAGGCTTCATAAGTGCAGGTGTGGCCCTCTTCTCATATAACCCTTTTGCAAGGCTTGCAGTTGGCTCTCAGAAAACTGGGAAAAGAAAATGCTGCCTTTCTGACCACTGCTTTTGCTGTGAGAAATTAAGTACTTTATCTCTGACTCATCAATCTTATATCTTCTGACAGATTCTAAGAGACAGTGGGAGGCTAACTTGTTAGCTTGCATGAAGTGTAAAATATGAGAAACTTTGAAGTTTTTTATAGTGTCACACAACAATTTTGCTAATATCCCTTTGTCCAAAACTTAGGCAGACATGCACCTCTAGCCACAAGGGAGCCTGGGGAATGTCATTATTTAGCTTAGCACTAAAATTGGTGTATTGTCACTAGGAGGAGGGAATAATAGATTTCAGAATAGGAGACAAAAACTTGCTGTCGTAGCCTAAAAATTTGTTCACAATTTATTTTTATGTGAACAAAATGAAACATACTAATAAACAAAGAAATGGGTCACACATTAACAAATTTATAACATGCTTATAGAGATTATCTCTAGGTAATGAAGATGCATTTGTTTGCTAGGGCTGCTGTAGCAGAAGACCATCACCTAGGTGATTTAAACAACAAAAATTTATTGTCTCATAGTTCTGGAGGCTAGAAGTCTGAACTAAAATTGTCAGTGGAGTTGGTTCCTTCTGGGAGCTGTGAGGGGAGAGTCCATTCCAGCCCTCTCTTTGGCTTGTAGACGGCCATCTTTCTCCTGTGCCTCTTCACATGATGTTCTCCCTATTTGCATGCCCCTGTGTCCACAGTTCCTTCTTTATAAGGACACCAGTCATATTGGGACCCATTCTGATGAGCTCATCTTACCTTAAGTGAACATATCTGCAACGAATCTATTTCAAATTGAGGTCACATTCTGAGGTACTGGTACTTAGGACTTCAATATATGAGTTTTGGGGAGCTCATCTCAACCCATAACAGAAAGTATAGATGATTTTTGCTTTATTTTATTTTTTCTTTTCAACTATTATTGATTTTTTAAAAATTATTTTGGTAATTTAAAAAAAGATATATTTTTAAAAACAGATGTTCAAAATATTTTGTGTATTCATTGTGTTTATACAATCTTGTTAAAAACCTCAAATTGTGGTTTACTGTCACCCACATATTTTTTAATCTTTAGTGAAAAATGTTGTTTGGTAGCTGAATTGAAAGATGACTGCCTCCAGATTTACCACAACAGATTGTTAACCTCACTTCCAGCACATTTTTATAATGTGTTTTGTTTCGCTTTGCCTGTTTGCGTAAATCCTCGGGACTCCATATATTCACAAAATTATTGACATATTTAGTCCTTTGACTTGTAGCCTTTCATAAGAGTGGCTTCAAGTCTGGGACTTTTAAACCATGCATTATACTTCTGACTTGAATGCTACAATGATGGCAAATCATATCAACTATGTTTCATTCCCAGTAATACAGAGACACTGAGTGGGAGCATTTGAGTGATGACTTTTCCAGTCGGATGTGAAGGTAATTGTAACAGTTTGACATCCAAGAACAGAGTGACTGCTTCAGGCATGAGGACATAGGGAACACACCAAGATAAAAGGAAGACTTGGAAACAAAGACTACATTCTGAACCAGTCCTTTCCAAGTACTTCACTCTGGAAGAGAACTTGTTAATGAATAACCACTATTGAATAGCTGCCATGAAAGCAAACAGAGAGCTATTCTACTATTAGTTACATTTTCATGCAAAGGTTACTCATGTGTTCCTGAAAACTCAAATATTCCATATCACCATGAAGTATAGGGTGGAAAGGAATGCTTAGGTAAACAAATTAGACCAAAAGAAGAGGTAGGAAATAGAAATAAGGAAGAAAGAAAAGTTGACAAATGAAGGAATCTAAAGCTAAAAAAAAAGGAATGGGGGGAAAGGCAAGCCCACATTTAATGTAAGGAAATGTGTGTTTCATTTTACTAAGCCCCAGAATAAAATTTGAGAGCTACTGTGTTAGTCAAGATCATGGAAAGCTGTGTCATTATGTTCTTAGAAGTATTATCCCTATACAGCAATATTTATTGTATTTTTTAAACCTTGGTTGCCATAAAAGACTAGAGCTTTATATAAGTATTATCATTCTTTACTTAACAATAACTATATGATGGCAAAATTTTAAACATCTATGATTTCCAATCTAATTTTAACAACTTAATACTGTATTTATTGGACTATTCCTGATTTTTTTTTATGTGCAAACAAGTTCTAATTCTTTATTTTTTAGTAGAGCATCTCTCATAAGTCTGATTCAATTTCTTATTCTCCAGTCAATTTCTTGGTTTCTTTCAGGCTTCCTACAATATCTTTTTATCACAACCACCACCCTTCCATAAGAGGTCACAAAGAAAAAAGGACAGGATTCTGTAAGATATGTCCTTTTGGTTACTAATGTGTTGGAGAAATAAATTCCAATGAACAGTGACATTGATTAAAACTTAATATTTTTTATTCTTTCTTTTCTTTTATTAGGTTTCTCCATAATAAATGAGTCAATAGCAGATGTTTCCTAATAGCGCCTCTCAAATTTCAAAGAAACATAAAAAAGTCCAATAGACACTTAAGGCTTCGGGATTCATGTATGGAACTACACAACACTATTTATATTTAAAATATTGACTAAATTGGATGTTATATAAGCAAGGCTTTACATTCTCTTGACTTCCAACAAGCAAGCTCACACAGAGACTAAATGTGTCCGTTGCTCTACTCTAAGTACTGGTTTGAAGGCATGGTTCAATGTTAATAACTAAAGACAGGAGATATTTATCATTTTCCAAGTCTTGAAACAAGTACATCTGAGAAAATGAAATATTTTAATCCGGTCTTATAAATACTAATTATAGTCTGAATGAGGTGCTTTATTCATGAAAAAAAAATGGGGAAAAGAAGCAACAATTTAAAAATAATACTAAAGAAATCTAAATGTTCTGATGTAATAAATAAAATTATTAGGTAGTATATCACTTCTACATTTTTCACCCCAACTTCTTATCTTCTTTTGATTTGAACAAAAGCATGCCTTGCATATCTGATACCCAGAGCAGGTAATTTTTAATATCCTCTACATTTCTATAACAAAAGTATATTCAGTAATAATCTTGTAACAATTACTAATAATCATTATTGTAAGTCAGTCTTTAAAATGAAATAATTTAAAAGAGAATAAATTTAAACTTTAAAGATATGATGCAAATTCAATAAAATATTTATTGTATTAATTGAAATATATACTTTACCACCATCCTTCAAAACACATTACCCCTTTCATGTTTACAATCTATTTTATTTTTAAAAAATTAAATATAAGTAAAAATTCTTAAGTGGTTACATAGTATGGTAAAATTAAAGTTACTGAACTTATGTATTTATTTTTACAGTTACTGTGCTTTCACCATTTATTTAGAATCTACTGCATAAATACAAGACTGTAATACTGTGGGGGATGAAGAAAAGAGCTATACCCAGAACTTAAATGATTCTGAACTAATAGGAACTGAGTGTAGGAACAAACACACATCACTGAGTCTGTGTATGTGTATGTTGAAGGATACAAATATATGAGATAGTTTAAAAATACTTGGGAAAAATCTCAAAGTCACTTTTTTAATTAACCTGTGTTGTATGCTCATAAGATGTGAAACATTTATATTTAAAGAGGCCACTTGATTGCTGGGACTTTATTGTTTTTCAGATCTGTTCAATATTAAAAACACAGACATAAAACATTTCTTTTCACCCTGAAAACATGATATACTGAATTGTATTAAGCTAGTTGCAAATTAGATCAGAGGATGCTAATTCATGAGAAATGTGTCTCCTCCCCCTATTTTTCCTTTCCTTTAAAACTAAGAGATGCGTATAATTTAACCATGCTTGCTTTGGGTAACAACCAGCATGGGGTTGAATGCACTGAATCTGCTTTGTAAGGAAGTACAATGCTTGACATTTTCAACGCATCACTGAACAAGAGGTCAAATAGAGTAGTTCTAACATAATATAGCACATCAAACTATCCACACTAAAGTAACTCAATATATCCTGTGTATATTTCTCCTACTTTAACAAGTGGGTCATCAATCTCTTAGGCAACTTTAGCCCAGCTGTAAATTTATGATATTATACTTTCCAACATGTTCCTGCTCAGTTTTCATAAATTGTCCCTAACATATAATCATTTGGCAACAAAAAAAAAACAAGACTTGAAATATTTATTTCTGATTGGCAGATTACTCTGATTATTATTTCCTATTGAGAATTTTGGGACTCTACATAAACTATTAAAAATAATGTGTGTATCCAACAGAAGAATTATAATTATCCATCCAGTTTTCTTTTAAATGATTTTGTACCTATTTAACTAATTTAGTGGCTGGGACTGTCACCTTGAGGAGAAACAGTTGCTGTCAGGTAGTAGAGTTTACATAGTCCCTAAACTAAAATTTAAAAATTGCGTAAGAGCAATTATGAGAATTAGAAATTCCGTGAGAAAGTAGACATCTCCGTTAATGTGAATGATAAATAATCTACATATAAATATACTAACTCCCTCAAGGTAGTATGTTTTCTTTACTCTTTAGATCTTGTTTGTAGAAATTTTATATATACCGGAGCTGCCAAAAAGATGTATGCAAGTGGACACTTTGATCAACGTTGCTCAAGCAGTAGTTCACCATAATCAGAAGTGTCTGGACACTGATGGTAACCACTGTGAGCACCTCTTGTATTTGCAGAAGTCAAGTGTGACTTGTATTCATCTTTTGTTATCTATATATATTGAGTATTACAATTTTAAAATGTGTATGCATTTTAACCACAGGGATTACAATCAGCTTGTGGTTTATCTGAACAATTATTTAATTATATGGTTATATGATTACATTTTCATACAGTAAAGTTTTAGGCTTAGAAGATTTTGTTCCATATTTTTAAAATAAATCTAAGCATTTACCATGAGTACATATATTTTTAAAAATACCTTCACTGAGCATTTATTATTTAAATATTTGAGCATTATGCATGTTTTGGGGTTTAAAATGTTTTGAAGAGTTTATAATCTCATGAGAAAATACATGTTATTGGACAGTGTGTTTTATTTCTGTTCTTAGGTAACAATTAGAGAGTGTATAGTTCAGAAAACTTACAAAGTCATTCTTAATAAGGTATTGCTCATAATTGTTTGTCATATGTTCTTCTAAAGATTCATGGTGCAGACCTGACCTATGCCACTGCAAATAATACAAGTAACCTTATCTCCTGGAAAGAAGAGTCCGTTTTTAGAGCAGACGACTCATCTTCCATGGCTGTTTAGGCTGAGACCTGGAAATCAAAAGTGAATGTATAGAGCAAGAGCCTGAGATTGTCTATTTAAAGATAAAGTTACAAATTTATTAGAGGGTAGAACTAGGGTGTATTGCTTTGTTTATTTAGAAAAAATACATATGTATATGTGCTTTTTGGAAACATAAATTTGTATTCTCAAAATTAATTACTACACTATCTCCTCAGAGTGTTTTTAAAGGCTGAATGGGAATTCTTGCTAAAGATATCCAATAACTAGCACCTGCAAATGATAGGGCTTTGAGTTTTGAAAAAGATTTTGATAAAAATGTCTTACAGAAGGAATAGCCAAAAGCTCCAACTTAGTATGAAACTAATTCTATAGAGATAATATGTGGTTTTTGGAAACCTGGAAATGACCTAAATGTTCAATGGTGGTTATGAGTTAAATAAATTATATAACATCTATGTTAAAAAAAAAAATCAAGCATTCAAAGGATGTTTTAGACACAAAATATTTGAAATGGAAAAATATTCATGATATAGTAAGTGGAAAATGTAGACATTGATGGATTTTATGAATATTTACCAACAAAATAATTATAACACAAAATTATGAGTTATGATATATTTAATATCCAACAGTATATTATTTATTAAAATTTCATTACTTTTATTAAAATTATTACATTTTTACATGTCTTTTAAATTCTACCAGTTTGAATAACAATTATTATAAAAGTATGCACTATATCAATATTGTCATTTACAATAAATGTCGCTGATTTTCATAGTATATTTATAGTTCATTAAGCAATATCCTAAGTATGTTATTGCATATTAATTCACAACAATTCTATTAGGTAGAAGCTATTATTATTTCTGCTCCTCAGATGAGGATACTGACAATCAGAAAGGTTAGGTTAATTTTCTAAGATCACAGGGATAATCAGTGGCAGAGCTAGAACTTGAACCCAGTTGTCAGGGCTCAGTCTATTCTCTTAACACAATATCTCATTAAGAAGTGTAATCATTTAAAATATATAATGTTTCCACTTTTGCCAGTTTTTAAAGATTTGTGTGCTTTTTTCATCATTTGGAAAATTTACATATAGTAAATCATTTTTGTTTGTTTGTTTGCTAAACAGTTCTGTGAGTTTTAGTATATTCATAGATTAGAATAACAACCACCAAAGACAGGATGCAGTACAATTCTGTTATCCTCTTGACTCCCTTTGTAGCCACACATTCTCTCCAATTCAAACCCCTGGCAACCACTGATTTTCTCTGTAGTTTTTTCTTTAAGGTGCCATGTAAATGGCATCATACATTGTGTAATCTTTTGAGGCTGGCACCTTTCACATAACATAATGAATTTGAAATTCATTGATGTTCTTTCATGTATCAATAGTTTCCTCTTATTGCTAAGTAGTTGGTATTCTTTTATACAACAGTTTGTTTATCCATCCAGCACTTGTAGGGTGTTTGGGTTTTTCTTGTTTGAGGGCAATTATGATTATTGCTGCTATTTGTATGCAGGTTTTGTGTAACAAACCTTTTCATATTTCTAGGACAGGGTTTCTCAACCTCAGCACTATTGATACTGTGTACTGGATAATTTTTTATTATAGAGAACTATCCTGGGCATTGTAGGACGTTTTGCAGCATCCCTGGCCTCTGCCAGCTGAATGCCAGTGGCATCCACAGATGTGAGAAGCAAAAATGTCTCAAGACTTCAACAAATGCCTCTGGGTGCAAAGTCGCATACTGATAAGAACCATTATTCTAGGATAAATACCTAAAAAAGAATTGCTGTGTCATATAACTTTATAAGAAATGGTACAACTATATTACAGGGTGGTTGTATCAATTTGCATTCCCACGAGCAAAATTCATCCTCAGTGGCATACCATTGTTTTTTTTTTTTTTTGCTTGTTTTGCTTTTTTTTAATCTTAACTATACTAATTGACGTGCATTATGTGTTTTTTTTTTAATTTGCAATTCTCTAGTAACTATTGTAGTTGTACATCTTTTCTATGTGTATACTTGTCATCTGTTTATCTTTGCAAAGAATCTGTTTAGGTCTTTCACCCACTTAATTTTAATTTTTTGTATTGTTGAGTTCATATATTCTAGTACAAGTCCTTTGACAGATATTTGGTTTGGAAATTTTTGTCCCAGTATGTAGCTAGTTTCTAAAATCTTTTTCAGGGAAAACATTTTGCATTTTAATGAAATCCAGTTTGCCAATTATTTGTTTGACAAATTATGTTTTTAGTGTCTCATTTAGGAACTCTTTGCCTAGTTTCAGGTTATAAAAATGGCTCCAATGTTTCCTCTAGTGTTTTATAGTTTTATGTTCTATAGTTAAGGTTTTGATCCATTTGAAGTAATTTTTTATTCCAAGTGAGATATATGTTGAGGTTCCTTTATTGGATTCATTCATATAAATGTTCAATTGTTGCAGCACTACTTCTTGAAAAAAGTATCCTTTCTCCACTGAATTATCTACACACCTTGGTAAAATTCATTTGATTCTATCTGTGTAGATCTAATTCAGCATTATCTATTCTGTCCCTTCCATCTATGTGTCTATCTTTTCACTAATGACACTATCTTTTAATAACTATAGGTCAGCAGTGAGTTAAAATGGGTAATGGGATGTTTCCAGCTTTGTTCTTCTATTGGATTATTGGGTTAGCTTTTCTTGTACATTTTATTTCCATATAAATTTTAGAACCAGCTTGATTATATATACAAAGTTTCTGCTGGGATTTTAATTGGGTGATGTGATATCTTTAGATTAATTTAGGGAGACTTGACTTTTTTTACCTTCTTGCCTTATCACATTGTCTAAGGTTCCTAATACAATGTTGAGTGGAAGTATAATGAACAGATAGCCTTGCTTCATTGCTGATCTTAGGTAAAACACATTTAATTTCTCACCATTAAGTATGATGATAGGTTTAGAATTTTTGCAGATGCACTTCATCAGGTTCAGAAAGTTTCCCTCTATGCCTAATTTCCAGAGAGTTTTTATCATGAATGGATATTGAATTTTATCAATCTCTACTGAGATGATTAGTTGTCCTTTCTTGTTTAATCTGTTAATATTGTGATTTTAATACATTGACTTATTTTTTAATGTTGAAGCAACCTTGCATTCCTGAGATAAACCCCAAATGATCATGATGTATCATTCTTTTTATATATTGCTCTATTCATTTGTCTAATATTTTATTGAACATTTTGTGTTCATGAGGTATATTGGACTACGTTGTTTTCCTTTTTTGTCTATGTAAGTTCGCTATTAAAATAATAGTTGCCTCATAAAATGGTTTTGCGAATGTTTTTAATGTTTCTGTTTTCTAGAAGATATTATGTAGATTTGGTATTACTTTAAATTATTAGTAGAATTTACTAATAAAACCATCTGTGCCTGGAGTTTAATTTTTTTAGAAAGTTTTAAATTATGAACTAAATTTATTTAATACAGGATATTTCCAGCCATCTAAATTTTCTTGAAATAGTTCTTGTAATTTGTGTTTTTCAAGGAATAGGTCCAGTTCATCTAATTTGCTAAATGTTTGTTTATAGTGTGGCTTATAGTATTCACTTAGTATCCTCTGAATGTCTGTGATATTCTCCGCTTTGTTTCTGAAGATGCTAATTGAGTCACCTTTTTTCCATTCCTCATTTTGATTAGAGGTCTGTCACTTTTATTGATCTTCTCAATTGGTTTTTGATTAAATACATTTTTCTCTATAGTTTTCTATTTTCAATTTCATCAATTTCTGCTCCTATTTTTATTATTTCCTTCTTTTTGTACAAATTGGTTTTGTTTGTTCTTTATTTCTAGTTTCTTAAATTGGCAGCTTAGATTATACATTTTATTTATTCTTTCTAACATACACATTTAAAGTATAAATTTTCCTCTATGCACTGCTTTATCTACATCTGTCGATTTTTGATATAATACATTTTCATTTTTATTCAGTTCAAAGATACTTTTTATTTCCTTTGTGACTTATTTTTTGACCTGGTAATTATTTAGAAATATATTGTTTATTACAACAAATATTTTAACAAATACTTTTCTAGGGTTTTTTTATTGTTTTATTTTTATTTCCATTATGGTCATGGAATATAATCTTTCAATCTTTTAAATTCAGTAAAGTATGTTTTCTGTCCCAGAATATGGTCTATTTTGGTGAATGTTCCATGTGTACTTGAAAATAATGTATTTTACTGATGTTGGGTGGAGTGTTCTATAAATAAATTGGTTGATTGTGTTCTTCAGGTCTTCTACATTCTTACTGATTTTCTTTCTATCAGTTCTATCGGTGGTTGAGAATTGAGTGTTGAAATCTCTGACTGAAAACATCCTTCTTTATTTCTGCTTGTTTTCTTTTTTCCCCCCAAAATCTACTTTGTCACATATTAATATAGCCACTCCAGCATCTTTTCATTATTGTTTGAATGAGTCATATTTTTTCCATATTTGTCTTTTCACCTCTCTTCTCATTATACTTCAAGTTCTTATATTTGAAGACAACATATATTTTAGTCTTTTAAAATAATTAAATATGACACTGTTTTTAGTAAAGTGTGTTATACCGCTTACATTTGATGTAATTGATATGGTGGAATGTAGATCCACCATTTTATTGTTAATTTTTTTTATTGTACCATCTGGGTTTTTGTTTCTTTTTTCCTGTCATCTTTTTGTTATTAATTTATTTTTTAAATATTTTAGTATTTAATTTATATATTGAATTTTTCACTATATTTCTTCTGCAGTTTTTATGCATTGCTGTAGTGGATTACAATCTACATACCTAACTTTCATATTCTACTTAGAGATGACATTTTACTTCAAGTGAAATATAACCTTACAAATATGTAGATCTCTTTACCATTCTCTCTTTATGCTGCAGATGTAATATGTATTACATCTATATAACATTTTAGATACGAAACTATTGAAGACCCTCTGAGAAGGCTTTCCTCTGTCTTAGAAAGGATACAACATGTTTCAATTTTTGCTTTTTTCAAGGATTCCTGAAAAGGTAACACTGTTTTTAGGACTATAAATAATTTTGTCCAAGAGAACAAGTTAGCATACTGACTGACAATGGTAGAAAATAAAAAGAGGACTTCATATATATATATATATATATATATATATATATATATATATATAGAGAGAGAGAGAGAGAGAGAGAGAGAGAGAGAGAGAAAATGCTTCCCAAGTATTCTCCAGCAGGTTTTATTTTGACTAATTGGCCAAAATTAGGACACAGTCACCTCCAAAAGGAATATTCTAACACTCATCCTTTTGAGTTATTCCATCTTGCAAACTCTCCAGTTCCATATTGTTGTGAAGTACAATTATTAATTATTTAAGCTACTCTTACAAATTTTCTTGAATCCTAAAGCATCCTACATTCCCAGAATTTAGCTAAAGTAAAAGAATGTTGTCATTGACTTATGAAAAACATGAGATTGGCATTGATCAGTGTATTTATTTACATTATCAGAAAAAGAGGGATTTAGTACAGTGAAACAATTCTTAGAAATTGGATACACATTCACAGACTTCTCTTCAGGAAGGCATATGTCTATATCTATATCTATATCTATATCTATATCTATATCTATATCTATATCTATATCTATATCTATATCATCTATATCTATATCTATATCTATATATCAGATATAGATAGATATAGATATAGATATAGATATAGATATAGGTATAGATTAGATATAGATATAGATATAGATAGAGAAAGAGAATAATTTTGTTTACCTTCTATGTGTGAAGAAGTTTGTATATGTAATTATAGTTCTTAGGGGGTTAAAAAATATCACATCAAACATAATTTTTTTATTAAACATTATTTTTTGACATTCACTGCCAATACATTTGTAATTTTTAAAGTCACTGTTGAAGTACTTCCTCACTTGTTTCTGATAATCTTCAAGGATTATTCTATTATATTCACAAGCAAGTCCTGTCAATGAGACTACAGCAGGGTGAACTATAGCTTGCAGACCAAATACCATCCACCACCTGTGCTCGTACTTTTGTAAATAAAATAACTATTCAAATACAGCTGAACCCATTCATGTACTAAGTGTCTGCAGATGCTTTCTCACTGCATTGGTAGTTGAGTAGCTGCAGTAAAGGTGAGTAGCTGTGGTAGAGTCCATATGGCTTACAACACCTAAAGTACTTATTATCTGGCCCTTATACAGAAAAAGTTTGCTTACCCTGACATAGAGTATCCAATAGCCATTTTTTCCATGGTCTACTTTACACTTATCCCGTGATGTGATGATATGCCTACATAGATAACACCCCTGTAGCTGGTACTCAACTTAAATTCCCACTTCAGATATTGATGTTACCGGTAGCTCTGGAAACCACTAAAAGAAGGGCCTTTAGAATTACATATTTACAGCCACTGCTATCAGGATTCCAGACATCTCTGGTTGTCACTGGCATGGATATTTGTGGTCCCCTGAAATCTTTGCTATGACACAGCTGAGCTGTATTCTCATGTGCCCCACATAGGCATAGCCATGCCAAATTCCATATATGTGCAGAAAATATCCAAATCTCCCACTTTTGTGTTAGTTTTGCGTTAGTTTTAAAATTACTACTTTTGTTGTCCAGTAGCTTTACAATCATAATGAAACAGTTTATTATCGGGTTTGGATTTTGTTTGTTTGTTTTGTTTTATACTTTATTTTAGGATTTGCCCATGAGTTCATGTTTAGGGCAGAACATAGATTTGAGTGACCAACACTATATTGGACTCAGAATTATCTTTCTTTCCTTTGCACATTTTGTGCCTTTCTCTCTTTCCTTTAAAGTGAGTGTCTTCCCAGAAAGTTACTTGTGCCTTTAGGTAAATGAGCTTATGATAGGTCATCCTCACCAGTCCCCATATCTGTATTTCAGCTGTCATAACCTAAGTTCTAACTGAATCTTTTAACCATGATTCCACTATTGCAGTCAATCCCTAAAACAATTCTGGAGGAATATAGTGCCCACCCTACCATAAAGATGAGAAAATTAATGCTTAGAGGTGTACATAAAATGTTCAATTTTAAGCAGAATAAGCTAGGTGAAAATCAGACTTGTAACTTTTTTTTGTCACCAGACCAGGATGTCAACCTCTGGGATACATAATTGTATATTTCTTTTTATATTAATTATTTTATATCTATATTTGAAAATTAAAAATAGTGGGAAAATGAAGAGTAGCATCAAAATTGAAGGAAGCATCAGAAAAGGACAGCTTTAGAATTGGAAAAGAACAGTTTCATAATTTACCTTTGGTGACTTAGGATATTAATTGGCTGATTTATGTAAAAGAGCTTCAGATTCGTTTTTTTTCAAGCACCATCTGTGTAGAGCTCTTTTTTTTTTTTTCCCTCCCTGAGAGCTTCTCAAATCACTGATCAAGTCCCAAGAGCTTGGTCCCACAAATACAGAACCTTTCCTAAGCAGTGTCTTGGTCTGTTACACCAGACATTGAATTTCACTCAGATTTGGCCATTTAGGGTACCTGATACGGCCAGAAGAATGAACAAAGCACAATAAGTATGTGAGCTATTGTTCTGGTCTTCAAATATGGTATCCTCCCAGAATGGGGAGACCACAGGTGGGCTGACACAGGTAGGCTCTCAGACCATCCGTCATTAGCTTATCACTCTCCATAGAAAATTATATGTGATGGGGTGTAAAGTATTTATTTCGTGGTTTTTTGATTGAAACTTTTAAAAAGCTATGAGCAAGTAGGAAAGCAGCCTGCCAAGTTATTCATACTTTGAAAAGGTATTTAAAGGATATAATTTAGGAGAGCTGCTGTATTTGTATAAAATAACCAAAAAAATCTAGAATTATTTAGAATTTTATTTGAAATACCTTACAAGGTTCACACGTTAATAAAGTTTGCTTCTCCCTTCTATTAATGTTATATCAAACTAAATAGAACTTCATCAAGCACTGACTGATAATTTTTATGTTGTCTTAAATAGATTTGGACACAATATTTTAAGCATTTTTACATGTTTTCATGAAGTACATGAAAAATATCAACAGTGCTTTTCCAAAATCTGTGATTCTGTCCTTGAGCTATTAGCTTGGATTGTAGCATGTCAATCTTTCTTTATCTGACCTGTATTATTTATGCTTCTGCTTTGGTGAATTTTTGTTGTTGTTGGTCTTAATTCTTACCTCTTTTTTTTTTTTAAGAAGAAAGAAACAGAATGGTTTAATTTATAGAGTTAAGAGGCGTTTGTTCTTGATTACAGCACTTAACGTACAAATTATATTCACCTCTTGGTACAGAGGTGGCACTGTGCCAATTTCCTGGGATATTTAATTCAAACAGAATTTTTCCTGAGCAGCGTTAATCTATGTGTCTGCCACCAATTACCTTTTCTCCCTTTTTACAATGATCTGGAATTTCTCTCTTATCCAGAAATTTGAGAGAGAAGTTCTTTAGTTTATCTGAGTAGCTACAGGTGGTGCAGAATCATTGATTTTTTTTAAATGAGATTATGTAGTCTCAACTCGAGCTCAAGATCTTAGCTTATTCAATCTGTCTTCTGATGATCTTGAAGGCACTTGAAAATGAAAAGTAAGTAGTTTGCACCACTATCAGTATGTAGCAGAGCATCAATTAAAATTCAAATGTGTCCACTTCTAAACTTATTATTTTATCATAATTAAAGTTGAAAATTAATTACTTATAGCATACTTATGTTCAGATTATTAATTTCACATTTGATTTACCCCAGATCCTTTTATAGCCTTTACTGCTTTTTATTAAACTGCTCTACTTTGAAGTCATACCACAGTCCAAAATTTCTAAGAACCTTCATAACACATTAAAAGAAAAATCCCAGGTCTCTATTTCTAGATTCTTATATTGTAAGTCTATCTTGTAATCTTATATGCAATAAAAACCAAGATCTGTCAAACTAGGGAATCTAGATAGAAATTTCAAGTATAAGATACTTAATAAATATCGAGCAGTTTAATGTACAGCTTATGATTTTTGTTTTCTAATCTTTCAGTCATTCAAAATGTTACTATGAGGGATCTATGGTAATCCAAAAAAAACAACAACAAGAAACAGAAGGTTGTATTTGAAAAGTGTATGAGTCTAATATTAGAGGCTTGAATTATAGACTCATTCTTCATATAAATATTCCTGAAGAAATCCGATCTCATCTCTCACCTTCAATTCTTCACTGGTCAACAGTAGTGTAGCCTTGTTATGCTTCGGAGAGCTCCCCTCTGCAACTTGCTTTGTGTCTGCATTCCTCCCTTAATTAAATGGTAATGATATTGTATAAAGACCGTATACAGTAGTATAGAGAATAAGTCCACTGGTCTGTGAGCTCATCCAGAGCTAATCTAGAGCTCATAGTTCTGTATATATGGTTGACAACCAATAATTATTTAAAATAAGTACACTAATAAATAAAGTGCTTGGGTATTACTTTAGAAAATCATTTATCTCTTATCACTTGAGCATAATTTGTTGTATGTTCATCTAATTTGAATTTTCTGATGGTACTACAGGGGATAAATTGTCTGTCCTTAGAAAGCAGACTTATTATGTATCAAAAATTATGCCCAGAGGTATTCACTGTTTAGCAAAGGAGAAATTCTCCCTAATTAATGTAAAGTTTTCATTCTAATGCAGGAGACTATTTATAAAAGTTCAGATTAAACAATTACAAACTACTAACATCACTAAGAAAACAAAATAGAAACTAGAATAGATAATAATAAAATAAGTAGTAATTTATATAGGATGGTTAAGTAAAGCATGTCTGACTAGATAACAGTTAAGGTGATAACTTGAGGATGAAAAGGAACTCATGTGAAAAGAGTTATGGGAGAAAATTACAGACCCCCTGAGAAAGGAATATTTTATGTGTTCAAAACCTGAAAAAGGACCAGTGAGGCTAGACTGCAATGAATGAAAAGGTAAAAGAATATACAGTAAAGGAAAAGAGAAAGGCAATTGCTACATAGTGTAGGGTCTATAGCCATGAAAACTAACTTTAATGTTATTCTGCATATAAGAAGAAATAATTGAAAGGCTTTTATGACATCAATGAATGACATGGCTTAATAAATTGGCAGAGGGAAAGATTAGAAATGGGAACCCTAGTCAGAGGCTTTTGGATAGAGATGGTGGCACAAGATATGGTGGCCTTGTTTGGGAGGTGGCAGTGGAGAAGAACAGAATAGACTAATTTGAAATATATTGCGTTAGTATTTTAAACAAGGTCTCAGCTGGTTGGGATGTGGAGGGTGAAGGGAAGTGTGGAATTTATGATGACTTCTATATGTTTAGTTTTAACAGCTGGATAGATAGTGATTCTGTTTACTGAAGTGTGGAAAATTGGAAGTAGGTTAAATCTTGGGGAGATGGTTCTGTGGGACTTCAGAGCGAAGATGTCTACTAGTCAAGTAGAGGATAGAATCCAACTCGGACACTAAGTCTGTCCCTGTTATAAAAACTTGAGTTAGATTTTCAATACTTTAAAGATAGGAGTATGTATGACATAACCTAAAAAGAAAGTTTTGTTTTGTTTTTCTGAGAAGAATAGCCAGGACTGAGTCATGAAGAGCATCAAAATTAAGAACTTAAGTAGAAAAAGACCAACCACAAAGCAAGGAGGAAGACCATTAGTGTATAGTGTTAAGGCAATTAAGAGAAAATCGAGTTTTAAGAAAAGAGGAATGGGACAACCATGTTAATAGTTACTAAAAGGTCTAGTATATGAAAAGAGGGAATTATTCATCGGTTTTCTTTAACCATGTTTATCTAGCTGTTTAGGTACATACTTGGAGAAGATAAATGATTGGTGTATTAGATTCCTAAGGCTGCTGTAACAAATTAGCACAAACTTGGTGGTTTCAAACAACAGGAATGTATTCTCTCATAGTTCTGGAAGCTGCAAGTCAAAAATCAAGGTGTTAGCAGGGCTGCACCCACTCCAAAAACTCTAAGCGAGAAGACTTTCTTGCCTCTTCCAGCCTTAGGCATTTCCAGGTATTATTTGTTTTATGGAAACATAACTTCAATCTCTTCCTCTGTCTGCACCTGGCCTTATCTGCTGTCTTCACATAGCCTGTTTTCTCTGCATCTCTAATTTGGTCTTCTCTTCTGTATTTGTGTCTTCTCTATGATTTATAAAGATACCACTGGATTTAGGGGAGAAACCTGGATGATCTGATCTGGAGATCTTTAACTAAATTATACCTGCAAAGACCTTTTTGCCCAAATAATTTCACATTCACAGGTTCAGGTAACCATGTCTTTTTGGTGGGCCATTATTTGACCAACTGTATAATGGGGTTCACCCAAGAGTTCATATTTTATTTACTAAACCATCTGATGCATTGTGAATACTTCAGACTGAATATTCAAGTATCAGGTGTGTATCAGGATATCATAAGATAATGGACTCTCAGAATACAGTGGCTGTATTTTTGAATACTGCACAAAATTAAGTAGACTACACACTTTATTTCTTAGACTCCTCATTTTTAATATAGAAATAATGAAATTTACCTGCTTCAAGGCTAGGAGTTAGCACAAATGATCCTCTGTGGTCTCTTTTTGTTTAGAAGACTTGTGGTTTTATATTTTATTAAAAGCTAAAGTATTTTGTTTTTTAAATGATCTTAAAACATGAATGTGTGGTACAAAATAATAAAATAGTACACATTTTTTTCCTTCTGAATCACATCCAAACCATGGGAACTTTCCTACTTAAACACACATTTTCACTGAAAAGTAAAGACCAAGACGTACTCATCATTTATCACTGGAAAACAATTTTAGATACATGTTCAAGATTGTGGGGTATTTTTCTCTCAATTGGTAGGCTCAAAGGGGGGAAACATTCCCACATAATTCGGTTAAAATGCATTAAAATCAATTGATATTTATTTATTTATTTATTTATTATTTGCTACAGGTGTACAAAACAAAATAATGATTAGACATTTACAGCCCTAACAAAGTGATAACCCCACCATAACCCCAGCAAGTCTACTACCCATCTGACACTGTGCATATCTATTACAATACCATTGACTATATTCCTTATGCTGTACTTTATATACTGAGAGTATTTCTTTATCTATATCTCTACATATGTAGATATATGTATGTTTATATATATGCCTATATATATATGCATATATACACACATATATATGTATATATATACATATATATACATATATATGTGTATATATATACATATATGTATATATATATATATTTAAATATAGTTGACATTCAATATTATTTTATACTAGTTTCAAATGTACAGTACAGTGGTCAGACATTTATATAATCTATGAAGTGATCCCCCTGATAAGTCCGGTACCCCTCTGACAACCTACATAGTCTTTACATTACTAATTATATTCCCCATAGTGAATTTCACATCCCCGTGACTATTTTATAACTACCAATTTGTCCTTTCCTAATCCCTTCACCTTTCTCACCATCCCCCAAACCCGCCCTTCATCTAGCAGCCCTCAGTTTGTTCTCTGTACGGATTATCCTACCTGACAATTAATTGATATTTAAAGTAATAAAAAGATCACTAACTTTTAAAATCTATTGCAATTCCATACTGTGGTCCATTAAGAGAGATCAGGAGCCAGGGAAAGTGAGAAATAAATGTGTATAAGCAGAAGGAAGAGGAAAGAGAGAAATTTATCAGAAATGAATCTTGGTGAGCTGAAGTCACTCTTATCACAACTTTTTCTTTGCTGTGAGCACCATCAGATTACCATCACCTCTTATCTCGGTTCCTTCAGGTATTAAAAGATGTGGCTACTCAGGGACACAGTAGATTTGGGGAATAATGGACTCCTCAACATTTTAAGTCTTCATCCTTAAGAACATAATTTTGGTGATGGATAGTAACTTGACTTATTGTGGTGATTATTTCCCCATATTGCAAATATCAAATCATTATGTTGTATACTTGAAACTGATATAATGTTTTATGCTAATTATACCTAAAATAAAAAGAAAATATATAACTCTGCAAATTACAGTGAAGGGTGAGGGGGGAGAACTATTTCTGACTTCAGAGGGAGTGGCTACGAGAAATCAAGCCTAGCACTGTATTGGACCCCAAGGCTTAAATCTGTTTCTCTCTTACTTACCATGTATGAAGGCCAAATACAAAATAAATTTTCATGTTAACAAAGGGAATTCAGAAATCACCATCACATTTTATAACAGAGAAAATGTAATGGACATAAACAAGTTAGCAGATTTATTTAATAGATAAATAATAATAACAATCACTAATATAGCCTGAATACAAAATCCATGTTTATATTATATATTATATTATATATTATACATATTACCTCATTTGATCTGCACAAAAACTAAATACGTTACTATTATTATTCTCTTTTACAAAGGAGAAAACAAGTTAAATGAGATTAAGCCACTTGCCCAAGGTAACAGATAACACATGGGAGACATGAGATTCAAGTTCAGATCTATTTGATATACCATCTTTTCCATGGGAGCATTTTCTAGCACATTTTTCTTGTGTAGCAGTCCAAACAGCTAGTAGTTCAAGAACTGTCCCTACTACAAATCAGTAAACTTCAGGAGTCTTTTAAGGCACCATAAAATACACCATTTGTTACAAGTCCTAAGTCACCAGATAGTTGTGTCTACAGAGACTGGCCAGGAATACCGCCTCCCCTATTTGTACTATCGAATGAAAAATAATATCAACTAGGTGTTTTGTAACCAAAAAGGATTTATTCAGGAAGAAGAAAGGGTTGCATCCTAGGGTATACAGACATGACAAGCTATGTGCGCATTCTAGCCTGCCTGCCAAGATGGAGAGGTATTTATGGAAGGCAAAAAGGAAGTTAGAACAATAGAGTGCTATTATAAACCTGGAGTTTTTGTAGGGTTCTTGCATGTAGAGTTCTCATGATGACTTAGAGCAGGAGAACTTCCACACGCCCTAGCTCCTCCCATAAACCCTCCCCACTGATTATGTTTGCTTCAAGTTCCTGTTCATCTTTATCAGCACCTGCATCCACTTGTCAGATTTCCCTAAGTTAGTGTTTCCACCTCCTTACTGGCTGTCCTGCCATCCTCTAAACTTGTAGAGGAGGAACACTGGTAAGTGATGTCTTGTACAACCACAATCATATTTCAAAGATAAGTCCCAGTACGTTAGACTGAAAAATTTATAAATTGCAGAACCTAGGTTTAATTTTTCCCTTCCATCAAGTTGTTGGTTTTTGAGGTGTGTTTTTTTTGTGTGTTTTTTTTTTCCAGCACAAAATTTAAAACTTGAAAAAAAATATAATTTCAAGGTCTTCTACAGAATATTTGCATCCTTCTGGTAAATGTTTTAAAATAATTTTTAAATGAAAAAAATCCTCAAGTATGTCAGTTTTAATATTGTAATTCATTTGTGCACAAACCTCAATACTTTCTTGCTCGTATTGTAATACATTAATCAGATCATAGCAGACAACTTCCTATTTAAATACTAGTCTGTGTTTGCCACTGTTAGTCTCACATTTTAGCTTCACAACTGACTTTGGTTAACATTATGTAAATGGTCAACATTATTATTTCCACTGCAAAGTAAACACTGAGAGTAAAGATTAAACCATCTTCTCAATGACAAACTATTAAGTTGGTGCAAAAGTAGTTGTGTTTTTTGCCATTATTTTTAACCTTTCAAACCGCAATTACTTTTGCACCAACCTAACAGTACATAAATTGAACCAGGGCATTCTGAGTATCTCCAAAACCTAAAAATGCAAGAGCTTTAAATGTAACTCCAACAAGTTAAAACATTACATTTAAATATGCTTCTATGTAGGGCTTGAGATGTCTCTAAATTTAGAATAGAATCCAGCCAACATATCATCTATTTCAGTAATGTTCTACAACAGGAAATAATTATATTGATATCTGAATATAGAATTTTCTAGAGGAAACCTCTTAATACTTGAGCATTGTGCTTATTCATTTTGAACACTTCTATCTTGATATATATTAAAAACTCAGCAAATGAGGGGTGTATGAAGTGAGAGTGTTTACTCTTAAAGAGATCATTTGTAATTATTACTTAGCAAACGGATCAAGATTTTAGGGGCTGTTAAGAAACTACTTCTGGGAAAACCAGCCATAACTTAGTTGTTCTCCTTTCACTGAGTCCCATTAGAATTCAGTTTTGCTTTAAAACCATCCTCAAACCAGGTAAAGCAGCAGACATTACATGAACACTTCAATGATGTAGATAAATCCCTGAGACTCTCCTGAGAAGACCAAAGAGCTCTCTTTTATTAATCCTATTAAATTCTTAGATCCTTCAAGTCTTCCTATGCCACTTCCCTCAACCAATTGCACTGAGAATGCAAATTTAAACAAGGAAGATATTCTGAAATATCAGAACATTTTTTCCTATAAATGAGGAAGAAAGTTTACCACATGAATAGTTAATATCACAATCCAAAGCCAGGGGATTCATCCTATTGACTCCTAACATACACATTTTAACGAGACAAACGTCTGTGATCCATTTGTAACCAATTCATATGATGCCCAGGTTTTATTTTCTAAACTAACCCTTCATGTGGTATAATAATGAAGACCATAAATGGGCCTCCCAACCCACCCTTAGGACTTAAAATACATTATGCAATTAACTTCCTATGTAAAAGTAATATTTACTGAATGAGAGGAAAATGCTACATAAAACGTTTATTATTACATTATTAAGATTGTAATATAGTCTCTTTTTTTTATACTCATTGGTAAGTTATCTTAAAATAGTTTGGCTTTGTTTCCTTTCCCATTTTAATACCTATATACAATCACACACAAAAATCCATATGTGGATATGTGGCATTTAATATGTTCTCTTAATTCATATTCCTAATTTATAATGCACTTGAGATACTTCCGTCATTTCATTGTCACATTGGGGCTTTCATAAGGATACCATCAGTGAATCTAGAAAAGACTAAAATATAAAGGCAATGAAACACTCTGATGTCTTATTAACTTTCACATGTTTCCTATTTTCTTTGTTAGCCTGTATATCATTGTTTCAGTTCATGATTAGTTCTAGTGGTTGCTAATTTTACTTTTAATACTTTAAGCAATGTAATGTGATTTATAAAGAAGGTATAAACTGAGGGAAAGTTAAAGCAGGTCCGGGTAAGCTTAACTTCCCTGTTTTTCTTTCATATTCACTAATACCCGTGTCTTATCAAACACACTCCTGAATGAATTTTTGGGCTGAGGTTTTACTAAGCTTCTGGGCAAAGATCCATGTCAAATGAAGTGACGCATTCCTCTGTGATGGATTTCTGCATGCATCACTGGTGAAATGCTGGGAGGGCCAGTCTAATTGATGGACCATGTTCTTTATTTTCAAGGTAAAGGCTGCCGAGGTTCATCACACACCAGCACTCTTGATTTGGCTTGAACTTGCTTTGAGCCAAATAGACCCACACACATACAAGAAAGATAAACATTGCCAAGGGATTTATTTTCCACAAGAAGCTGTGCACTACTGGCCAAAGACAACAAACATCAAGAAAAAGAAAGCTCTTGATGCAACTATAACTGACTCTCAAAATTCTATTTCTCCCTCTCCTAGAGAACAATCAAAGGCAGGTCAGTGGTCAAAGATCACTCCAGCCTAAAAGGATTTTCTATGAAATACCTTGACTTCTCTTTCCCCACATGCTTAAATAATAAGGTAACCCCCCCCCTTTTTTTTTTTTGCCTGAAACAAAGAATTCCTGCATGAGGTCAAGAGTCTGTCTGTTATTCTTTCCTCCACATTCTTCCTAAGAGAGACATATCCAGAAAAGCTATACTGTCTTTGGTACTGAGATTTTTTTTCTTCTTTTGAAATGTGTCAGATCTATAACAATATCTGTGATACTTTGTTATTCATTTATTATCATTTTAGCTATATTACTGCTTATTAGAAAGGTAACTTTAGTCTGAACTAAAATTCATTACTCTTTTACACTTAGAATTTGAGTGGCTTCTCCTGGGTGTGGATCTCAGGACTTCGCAGGTTGTGCGGTTCACAACTCCAGGGAGTGCAATATACGTGAACTAGACAGAATGTGAATGCCTTCCCAGAAACTATGTAACTAATGCAGCACTGTAGCAAATTAAATAACATAACAGAAATGCCATTTTCATGGAATGAAAATGAGAAAAGGAAGGGAGGGAGGTAGGGAGGGCTGACAAAGCTATAAATTGTTCATCCATGCATCATAGCATCGCTTCCCTCCCCTCAGAATAACAAACCTGTTTCATTCAGATCAATATATTATTTTCAGTCTAGAACTTCCTTGAACCAAATGCAATTTGAGCTTCAAACCAAATTTTATAAGATAATATAGAAATTTATCTTACAAACCAATTAATTGAAAGAACAAGATATATATGCTGTTTTGGATGATAGAATTTTTCTGATAAAATATTTTGATGAGTTAAAGGAAAGTTATTCAGAAACACATGGATTAAATTTTTTCTACAAATACACAAGGGTTTAAAGAAATAGAAGTTTGAGCATTTGGCAAAAATACTTGACAAATTTTTTGAAAAGTAATCTGGCTTAAAATATGACCGGGTTCGCCCATTCCTTTAGGAGAGCAGCTGTTGATGTATCATTAAAGGAGGGGGGAAAAATAAAGGTCAGTTCAGCTGTGTCTGCAAGCAGGCATGTCAGATGTAGACACTTATACCGCAGGAGGTCACTTTATATGTGTCTGCATTAACAAAAAAAAAGAAGTTCAAATTCCAGTAGCAAATATATAAACTTGTATCGGTAGGAGAGGTATTTACAGAACATAGCACATTCTTTTCAAAGCATACATTTTTGGAATGGTAACAATGAAGAATTTCATCTCCATGGAGAAATCATTTGTACGCCTTGTGGGGCGGGCAAATGTGCCAACTCCGCCACCATGAAATCACTGGCAGCGAAGGTGGGAAAAAGAAAAACCTCATTTTAATGGTGAATTTAAATCTCAGGAGTCCACAGGCTGCCTCCTCCCTAGGGGGAAATGTAAACAGTGAAGAACTTGTTGAATAGGAATTTTCGGTAGCTGGGATGAGTGACTTTTAGCAGTGTTGCCCAACAGGCAGGGCTGGCTGTGGGAAATGGCAGCATAGGAGCTGTTCACTTAGATGGTGAGTTTTAGGGAACTTGTGACTGCTTATCAGTCAACCACCATCATTTGCTGTTGTCCTGAATGTGGCTTCTGAGAAGTTTGAAACAACCTTTTAATTTTCTAGTTAAAGACTTAGCAGGGAATAAAATCTAGGATTGCAGATGAGTGGGAGCTGCCCATAGCAAACCCTGTCCAAGGGACAATTTTGCCAAGATGTGGTCTAGATACACAGAGGCAAATAGAACCACTGATATGCTGTGTTTAGATCAAGTGGAAATTCAACAGTTGTCAATGTTTACTTAGAGAAATCCTCTTGGTGAAAGTAGAGTCAAGTGTTGAAGTGTGGTAGGTGAAGGGTGACCAGAAGAAAAGATAGTACCAGAATTATGCCTTTTATTTGGAGGTTGATGGTTCTCCATGAACTTCCAAATGCATTCATGTATTTGATCCTTCTAGCAGCCCTACATTCCTGACGGAATTGAGCAGCTATAATACAGTATCGGCACAAGCTGTTTATATGATTTACTGTGATGTTGGCATGTAGACCATGTCTCCATTCAAATTGGACTAGTCACTCCTCATCCTTAGAGATTGTTTGCTTATATCAAAGAATGTTATCAATTTCAGCTAAATAAGAATTAGTTTGAGAGACAGTTTGTTTCAGATTTCCAAAGATCTGAAGTTTCTCCTCCTTTGTATATGCTAAACATTCTTCACCCTCAGAAAAATACCTAGTTTAACACAACTCCCCAGCCATATTCCATTTGATGTCTGATTGGTCAGCATATTGTAAGAGGGTCTGACAAATACATGTGGAGCTGGATTGGAATATTCGGTTCAGCCAATCCACAGTATCTGTCACAGACCCGATTCTGAATTTAATTGGGATGGTGAGAGCAGTTATGGCCATATCTAGACTAGTGATGACCGTCAGGTATGACAGAAATTTCATTCAAATCAGAGGAATTAGGAAAACAAAAAGAAACAAACAAACAAAAAACCTCTATGGCTACCACATAGTTTTTTAATAAGCACATACTTCCTGATGAGTAGGAACAGATAAAGGGGCAGAGGCTGAGGAATGATGGAGGATATCACTTCATGGGAAGGACAGAACCTTGCTTCTGGAGCTGGGGCAAAAGTTCACAACAGAAGAAGGCCTCTAAATTCCAGGGACAGCTGGAATTGGGCCATGTTGGTGCTCTTCCGATTACCCATTTGAACTCTGATATCCTCAGAGAAGAACGCTCTACAGCCTTAGGAGATGAAGTTATAACTTGGGCAAGGTAGATAGAATTGCACCTGATGAATCTCTGCTTCCACAGTGTCAAGCTAAATGACACAATGAAATATTTCTTTCCTAAACAAAAATGTTAACACTGTCATGTTCTTGAGCCTCCATTTGCTGTCTGATTTGTTTCAATGATGAATATATATAATGTATATAAACTCACTTTGAAATTTCAAAATAACTGTATATATATTATGAATATGTTGAAAGTGCTACATACAGAAATGCTATATAATATATGTGACTGTATGGTTATCTCTATTGCTGTTTCTCAATTATACAGACATAATATTTAATGGCTTTAAATACTGCAGAGTCTCTCCTTGACATCTTTCCATACCATAAAATATAAAAATGTACTTCTGTTTCCTCTATAAGGCTTATTACTAAAACTAATTTCATTGTTAATTAAAAACTGATTTTTTAACATTTTTATGTTTTCTTAACTAGCATTTGTAGAAATAAAGGTTATTTGTCAATGGCATAGGTCAAGAGAAGAACTTACAAATCTTCCAAAATAATAATATAACACATACCAATAGAAAAATAATTCTTAATTTGATAGAGATTAATGAAGTTTCAGCTATAATTCTTACTACAGATACACTTTGCAAGCATTTGTCTTTTTGTTTATACCAGGCCCATGAACATTTGTTTTGTTTTAGAGAGAGTACACCCTGGTGTGAGTCTTGGTGAGAAATATTCCTTAACTAAATAAGTAAGCTAAGGGAGACAAATGCTGTCTCTTCCCACCAACGACATACTAGGGCATGGACACGTGACCTAGACTTGGACAATTACATCCTCATTGGAGACTTTGGATCTTAAATTTGTGAGACTAAGTTGTAAACACATTTGCAAAACCATTCAAGGCAGTGGTGGTAGCCTTGTGACTCAGCAAGGCAGTGAGTGCCCAGGGGCAAAAATGTCACCTCTGCTGATAGCACATTGTTTAGACTATTGGCCCTAGCCTTGGCTGTACTCCCTTTTATCTAGCCTCTCTTGATGCCTGACTGTTTGTTAAAACATTGTCAAGTCTCTCCATCAATTTTGTGAGTTACTTCATATCAATATATTATTTTTTTCTTTGTTTGTGGATGTCAGTTTCTATTCCTCACAACAAGACCCCTGCTTGATCCAAACACAGATTCCCGCATGCATGCATCTGTTTGCTGGCTTCTTAATGGCACATATAAAACAAATTCCTACTTTGCTAATGATTACTTCCCAAGTACTTTACTTATGATCTACTTTATGATGGTTTTAAATCACTAAGATATTCTTGAGTAATAAGAGTTGTAATTAACTTCCAAAGTAAAACAAAACAACAACAAAACACAAACATATATTCACTCACTGAATGATCTCAGTAACTTTGAAAAAATCAAATAATATAAGTTGGCTATTTTGTCACAACTTTTGCTTTAAAATAGTTAAACATTTATGAATAAATGGGAAATCAAACTGAAAATAAATGTACAGAACTAGTAGAGATATTTAGGCTAGGATTTCTAAATACCTTTTTATGTTACATTTTAAATATTTATCATATTTTGTCAAGTTATGCCTGTTTGGAATGTTTCAAAATTAGAAAGTTCAGATGTTTTTAGTAATTTTTAATATTTTAATTTTTTTCTCTTGATTTTTTTCTAATTAAGAAATGCATCTGCATTTCTCAATTGCAGGTGCTAAGATTCCATTCTTCCTTATGACCAAGTAATACTCCATTGACTAAATGTATCACAACTTCTTTATTCAATTGTCTATCGATGGGCATTTCAGTTGTTTCCGTATCTTGGATATTGTGAATGTCTAACTAGTACATTGCTTTGTACACCTGAAACTAATAATAATAAAAAAGAAAGGCTTATGCAACATAATAAAATTTAACTGTTGGGAAGTAGCCTAATGAAACACGTATAAATAAACATACACACAAAACAAAAATTTTGTGGGAGGCAAACTCAACTTTAAGTTTTCAGTTGGCACATAACAGTTGTTTGCCTTGGTTAAACCACCACACACCTCTGACTCCGGTTATTGAAATGATAAAAACACAGAAATCCTAACAATATTCCCAGACTTTTAAAGATTAACTAAGGTGATATTCTTGAAGGTATGTTATAATGTGAACTGTTGCATAAAAATGTTATTGCTATTGTGTCTTTGATTGAACCTAGTCTTCATCTAATTATGCATTTCACATGTTTTCTTAAAATTATTATTGTCAAAATTTCTAATATTTTGAATAGCTGGTATCTTGGCTTCCTTTTCCAGCAGCTAAAATTGACATTTTATGTTTTCACCATAAACAAAATAATATAATTCACAGATCACTTAGTCTGCTTTGATGTCATGTTCATCAGTGAGTAAATGCATTTCAGTTAAATTCAGGAAAAAAAAATATGTCTATGGGTGACCCGTTTCAAATATCAACTCTATACCTGTGGGGAAATTTACTTTCTAAGTAGGCTATCATTGTTTAATTTTAAAAAGTAATAGGTTGGATTCAATGGTTCTTAAATTTCATTTCAATTTGGAAATTCTATGAATGTGATATATATTTGCAGGTGTATAGCAACAAAAAAACACACAACTATTTCAGTCTCTTCTCTGAAGGACATATATTGAAATCAATGGTACTGAAGTATATATAAGAATGTAATTACAAAGAAGTGATCCCATTCGAAAACAGTGATCACCAGCGTGAACAAGCAAGCGATATTCACTGTAGTGTGAGCTGTGTGGAGTGGAACAGATCCAGCTGAGCAAAATAAGATTCTTCATTTGCCCAACTGCACTGTTGGCTTGAAACTCTCACAATCAACGTATGGTAATAAACACATTTTAAGGCACCTTTCCCCAAGAAGGGGCTTTGCTAAAAGGCCTTAGGGAATCCTGTATAAGGAGGAGAGTGCAAGTTTGAGTTTCCTGTCTTTAAAACATGGCCTTTGATTAACATTACTCTTCCTAAAATATTAGATATTAATATTATTAGACATGAATTGTCAATAATTATAATGTCCAACATTCTGAGGTGAGAAAATGGTGCACTGAGATGAAAGAGGTAAAGTGCCTCTTCCCAGGACAAGTATAGCCTCAGCTATACACAAAGAAGTATGTGTAAAATATTACAGAGCTGTATAATACTGTGGTAAATTACTTCTGGACGTGGTACTTGGATTTTTGCCACCAACTGAAAATCTTCAGGACTAAATATGCACTTGATGTCACATTTTATAATGTGATATCAACAATTCTCATTTAATCTTTATCAAAGCAAAACAGAAAAATATTGTTTACCTCCTAAACTATTAGTAACTCAGTGAAACTGGCAGACGCTGGAGATCTTGGACCTTGTAACTCAGAGTGAAGTCAGATTTTGAATTCCTATCATGTGATTCTGGCCTTAAGATTTGGCTGCAGGAGTTGCCTCAGAAGAGGTGAAAGAAAAAACAACCTCCCTTAACTCAGAAAATCTCCACCCTGTTTGACTGAGTCAGGATCCCCGGGCGGGTCTTTGGCAAATCAACCCAGAGCCATCTGTTAAAAAGAAATTAAGAAGAACCTGTTCTTTCTATATTATTATGTGTCAGCTGAAGCAATGGGAGAAAAGAGAACAAAAATAAAGTACATTAAAAAAAATTAAGAAGGAGATGCTGCAATAGCTCAACTTTAACGAAAACCCCATGTTTTAGTCCATATAGTTCATGCATTTGTCAACTATCTGGTTTAATTTTTAAGTGAAATAATGCATATGCATAATTTTATAAGTCAAATTGCTCCCTAGAGCATAAGATAAAAACTGAAGCTCTTTAATGTCCCCACTTCCTTCCTAGAGCCCAACTCTATAAGTACTATTCCCCAGATTCAAGTATTTCCCACTCTTTTAGCTGTTCCTTCCAGCCTTCACTCCATATGTCTAAATAACATGCTGCAGCCCCATTTGCAAGGTGCCATCGCACATCTCCTTAGTGCACCTGATGGGCATTTTCATGCACGTCTGCCAGTGTTCCCCATCTAGCTCTGTTTCCACAAAAAATAAAAAATAAAAAAAATACTCAGTCCCCCATGAAATTCAGGAGTTAACATTCATGGGACAATCTTCAAATATAATAAATGGACTGGGGACTTAGGTGCCCAAGGCTCCTCATCCTCTGGTGGGTTGATTCTTTGGCAAGTTCTATATTATATGTCAGATGGTCACTGGAAGGATAGAGTCTCTCAGTTGCTCTGTAACCAACTTGGTAACATAGTCTTTATTTTCAATTAACTCTGTTCATCTTACTTTTCCCATGTGCTTACTTCTATTTTTGAGATTGCCTTTTCAATAAACTGTATCCTTCTTAGTCCTTGTCTGAAGTTTGGCTTTCAGAGGGAACCCAAACCAGAACAGCTGGTTGTTTAGAGCCTAGAAAGCCACCCTTTAAGTTGGGATTTTGCAATTGGATCACTCACCAGTCAGATGGCAATAAGGATAACACATTTGATAAGTGGGACCATAATAAGCCCTGGCATGCTTCAGCTTCCCATTTCCTAAGACTCTCACTTGTACTGAGTTGGAATGAGATATGGGTGGAAAAAGCAGTACTGATTACACTAGTGGTTCTTAAAGTGTGGTCCCTGTACCAGCAGTATTAGCATCATCTGGGGATTTCTTAGAAACAAATTCTTGTGTCTTGCCCCAAACTTTTGAAACAAATTTGGAGGATGGAGTCAGTCTAGAAATCAGTGATTTAAGATATATGATAAGGTTTGAGAACCACAGTTCTACTGGAATGGTTCTTTGAAATCTGGACATGATGATGGACTAGTGAAAATGAAGAGGAGAAACCAAGACTGACTTATCAAAGTATTAAGGTAGCTATCAGTGGGCTCTAAAAAGTGGGCATGTAGAAGGGAATTATTCTGAGACCAGACACTATGTTACCCAGGTGGCCCAGAATTAGTTTTCTTCCCTAAGGCAATTAGAAACCCACTAGTGAGCAAGCACCAGCATCTTTAAAAAGCTCAATGTTAGTTGCTATCTATACGAGAATGTTGATAGTAAGAGACATTGTTCTTCATATTAACCATGGAGGTGATAAGTTCCCATAATAAGAAAAAAACAAGTGATGATGCATAACCATCAGAGAAAAAGATAGAATTACCATGATGACAGTAAAGGACTGGCAGTTCTGAGCTTCAGTCTGCAAGGCTTTATGTTGATGACTAATAGATCAGGTTAGTCCTAGGAGTCAGAGAGATGGGTTGGCAGCTAGAGTATTGTTTGACTTGTGCAACCAGAAAACAAACAAAGAAACAAGCTAAAACTTGTGTAACTAGAAAAAGAGCAAAATAAATAAACAAAGGCCTATATCCACTGCCACAAAGGAAAATCACAATCCCTTGCCTCACATTTGAGCCAAGTAACAAACTCAAAACCTATTATTCTCAAAGGAATATGGGTTCCTTTGAAGAAGGACTTCACAATCTTAGTCAAAACTATAAACATATACAATATTCCCCCAAACCTTCCCAAAAGTACTAGATGTAGACACTCACATCTTTTGAAGGTTGTGACCCACAAGGTTTGAGCTGACACTACCTATGAACTTCAAATAATACCACGCTCCTCAGTTAGAAGTGGATATTATAAAGGCCAGGTATCCCAAGTTCAGTTCATTGTGATTTCAGTGGGATGGTGGAGTCATGCTGTTGTCATTTTCCCAGACACAAGTGTGTAAATGGAAGGTTATACTAAGCAGCAGGCAGAACATTCACATTGCATGTCTAGCCTCTGGAATAAGAGCCATTAGGATAGTAAACAATTCATCTGAAAGCCCTTAAAATTTTCCTTCTCTCTACCCCAGTCAGATTGTAAACCAGAAGCAAAATTCAGAAAAAAATATAGAGATTGGTGTCAGTCTCAAAGAATTAAGATTAGTTGTCCTCAGAATATTAATGGCCAACTCACCTCTGCCACCCTGGAAGAAGTCAGATGGATATGGACAATGATAATAGATTACCCTAAACTTAAAGTGTTAGCTCCAATTAAAGTTGCTGTGCCAGATGTAAATATCTTTTCTGGGTTATATCAACACAGCAGCCTTCACTTGGTTTATTTGATCTAATCAGAAAAATAAAATGATTAGAAGCAGTTTGCTTTTATTTGAGAAGGGCAACAGTATACATTTTTGTCTTTCCCCAAGTGTTGTGTTAACCCTCGCTTCTCTCTGTTATTATATAATCTAGAGATCTTAATTATTTTTATTTTTGCAGATTATGCTGATCAACTATGTTGATGACACTAGGCTAATTTAACTTGGTAGACAAGAAATAGCAAGTACTCTGAGTATGCTAATAAGATAAATGTCAGCGCATAGAAGATGAACCCTTCAAAGATCCAGGGACCTGCTACATCAATGAATTGTTTAGGGATCGAATGATCAGAAACATACTAAAGTAATGACATGTTATTGTGTCTTGAATCTCTACCACTAAGAAAGGAAAACGGTACTTTTTTACCTCTTTGGATTTTAGAAAAGTATATTCTCTACTTGAGAATGCTTCTGAGACCTATTTATTGTATGATTCCAAAGGCTACTAATTTTGAGTGAAACAGAGTGTCAAGGAAGGGCTCTGCAAAAAGCCCAGAATGCAGTGTAAACTTCCCTGCCTCCTGACAAATCTAATAGAACTAGAGGTTTCCTTGGTAGATAAGGATAGATAGATAAGAATCTTACAGGGGTCTATGACAAAACAGTTTAGAAAATGGCAGTATGGACCCCTAATGTTCTGGAGCCAGGATTGGCTCCAGGAATTAAACAAAAAAATTACTAGATCAATACTGTGGAATTAAAATAGACACGACAATTCTTAACAGAATTTTATTAAATCAAATCCATAAAATTTCAGAAATAGGAAAAAAGAACTCAACAACATCATTTGTTGGATCCAGTCCTTTCCATGGCCAGTTGTAGCTCTGGAATTTACCATACGTGAATCAATAGATTGCTTCTTTGCTTTAGTTAGTTTTAGTTGGGTTTATTTTACTTACAACTAAATAATCCTGATTATATATGTAGAACATAGGTTTATGTAAACACTTAGAAGCATGTAATCTTCTGATTATTAAATGACAAGTTATGACATATTATTCTAGTAGAAAAGTATTTAAGAGAAAAATAGAATAAATTAAATTTAAAAAGCTTATGAAAAATAAGATAATATGTATACTAGCAACAAGGATAAAACTATCTAAATATGTGCAAAACATATATGGAGAAGTAACTTATATTTTTGATAAATGTTATTAGAACTATATACATGGAAATTTATATTTATACGTGGGTAAAAAGATTCAGCATTTTTATGGTATTAATTTTCTTTAAAATTATATATTGAGTCAATGCAGTTCTAATCAAAATGCAAATATATTTAGAAGCTTGATGAACTTATTCTAAAATACACGGGAAAGAATAAATGTTTAAGAAAATACAAGACAATCCTGAAGCAAAATAGCAGGGGTATAAATACATAAAATATGACACATTTATATTTTTTGTTTATCAAGTAGTATGTATATGTATATGCATATGCATATGCATATGCATATGTATATATACACACCACGGGGTCCAAAAAAATGTATGCAAGTGGACACTTTGGTCAACGTTTCTCAAGCAGTAGTTCGCCGTAATCAAAAGTGTCTGGACGCTGATGGTAACCACTTTGAGTACCTCTTGTCATTGCAGAATTCAAATGTGACTTGTATTCATCTTTTGTTATCAGTATAGGGTATTACAATTTTAATACAGTTTCCCTTTATTAAAAGGGATATACATTATTTTGGCACCGTGTGTGTGTGTGTGTGTGTGTGTGTGTGTGTGTGTGTGTATTTTAACACTTCACTCAAAGTGGATGGTGTTCTTCAGTGCAACAGGTGCTCTTGAGGCTACTGGAGAATAAATTGATATTACCATTCTGGAGACGTCCTATAAAATTATTTTAAAGTCTTCAACTATCTAATATATTATTAATTTAAAGACTGTATATAATATATAAGTAAATTATGGAACATAATAAAATATACGTCCATGAAGCCAGTACTCAATTTTAGAACTGGTCTGTTATTACTAATGTTCTAGGTACATATATGATCCTGATATATCCCATCCCCTTGTCCACATGTCTTCCCTTCCAGGAGAATTTCAATTTTGGATTTTTCTCAATCATGCCTCTTCTTTTTTTATTTTGTTTTAAACGGGGTTTAATGAAATAGGAATATGTTCCTGTAAATGTTAACTTATTTGGAAAAAGGGTCTTTGAAGATGTATTTATAACTAAGGATCTTGAGATGACGAGATCATCCTAGGTTATCCAGGTGAGCCCTCAATCCATTGCCAAGATTGTTTATGAGAGTGAAACAAAAGAAGACTACACAGACACAAAAGCGGAGGCTCTGCCACCACTAACGCAGAGGTTGGAGTGATGTGGTCAGAAACCAAGAAATGCCAGAAACCAGAAGCTGGAGAGGAAAGAAATTAATTCACTGTTAAATCCTCTGGAGGGAGCATGGCCTCGCTGAATTTCTGACTTCTAGCCTCCAGAATTGTGAGAGAATAAATTTCTGTCGTTTTAAGCCTTCAAGCTGTGGTAATTTATTCTGGCATCCTCAGGAAACTAGTGCAATGCTTGTTTCTAAGTAGGTTTTAATTTTTTTTTCCGTATGCATTTCTATTTTGTCCAAAGTTTCTGTAATCAATTTACTCATAATAATTTTGATAATTACATAAAGTAAGGAAAAATTTCACAGACATATAAGAGGATTACATAATGGCAAATACAGCATTCCGGTGGTTTTTCTTCTATCTGTGGGGGATGTGGAACCCTGAGCACTCAGAAATTTTCATGAAGAATGCAAGGAAGACAACCTGAAACTGTCCTGGAGATGAATGCAACTCTTAGCTGTAAGGGATGTCACACAGCTCTTTATCTCCAGCAACGTCAGAGCCCAGCAAGGAATAAGAATATAGTTTACAGTGCCATAAATGAGGACAAAGGCAGATGATGCACTAGCAAATGGAATTTTAAGTGTCTGGAAAAAGCACTGTAGAAACTACATGCTAATCTGGGCTGAGATATGACAGTCTTTTCTTGACTTTAAGAATGATTTAGAGAGAGTCAGTTTTGCTCAAGCCTGAGAGGATCTCAAATTTAAATTACAGAAATTAAGAATAATTGGAAAAAAGTATGAACGGAGCCTAACTTCAGTTCGTGTACACATAGTTTAAATTGTTTAGTAGTATTTAAGTAAGTGATCAGATAGTCTACTTTGATTCTTTTACTTGTTGTTCTAATATAAAATTCCATTTGCATAGGAAATGCCCAAACGATGTGAAAAGGTTTGAAATCTGAAACTACAGCCAAGACACCCTTATGCATTTTTTGGCTGCAAGCCAAAATCTAGATCAATACATCTATGAAATAATAGCCTCTGGAGTGCTGCTGGCTTTATAGTTTCGAGCCTGTGGTTAGTAAACGTCACCAACTCTGAGTAGTTTATTAACTGAGGAATGTCAGATGTGGTGACTGTCCTTGGGATGACAGGTATATAGGAAGACAGTGACTCTAGTGTTCTTAATTTACAGCCGCATTACTTTAGTCCATTGAATGTAAATATGATTTTGATAAAGAATTTTAGAAAAGAAAAAGATACAGAACACTTTATTAACGTGACATTTATTTACCTTATGAAAATTTCTTGCAATTATAATACACAAGTCAACTCTAAGGTAGATTAAGTTGATTAATTTATCAGTGTACTCATTTCTAAAATCTGTTCACATGAAGTGTTTCTCGTATACTTTTATATTCCCTTCAACCTTAAGCTAAAGTACCTTAATTTATGTAAATCAGGTATGTGTGAAGTGTGATTGAGGCCATGTATTTTTATTCAGATGGCTGCTTTTGATGCTCATTCTTGTGTAACACGTTTTATTATGTACCAGGTAAAGGATACACAATGAAAAAAAAAAAATCAGTTATGTCCATTTGTCCGTATTGACTTTTATACTCAGATTCCATTTGTTTGCACAGGTGTTGAATAGAAACTAATTAAAGGGAACATTTACGTATTTTATTTCATATCAGGTTTTCATATCACGCATCCTCCTTGTTGACAACAACCTCCAGATGGGAATGTACACGTGTAATCTGGAAATTAGTTATCATCACTACCCCTAAAGGTTTAAATCACAGTGCATGCATTTCTTTCCCCACATCTCTGAAAAATCCCAGGAGGACTTTACATCATCCTGGTCCCTTCTGGCTCTATTTTTCTACTTCCACATAATTAGCTTAGTTTATAGATTATCTTGCTTTTCCCCATATGTAGTTTGTATTTGGCCTCAGATGGACCCAGATGTGAAGCTCGAGCCATTTTCTTAATGTTCAAAGATAATCTCTCTTACTCAAAACAGTGCTTGTGCATAGACTGAGTGCATGATTTAGTGGAGGGAAGGGGGGAGGTGTGACATCTCAGAAACACGAAGAACTCTGTAATGAGAATTGAATATTTCCACAGCAATGGGGACTTTTTTTTTTTTTTTTTTTTTTCCATTCCTTCTGACTACCTAGTGCCATCTAATCATTTTCTGTCTCCCATTTTTCTCTCACACATCTCTTGTCCCCGTTCTTCAATACTTCCAAGTTTACCAAATAGAAAGTTACACGTTTATCTCTGGACCCAAGAAAATGGCTTGATTTGGGAGCTCTAAGTTTATGGATGTTGTAAAGTCACTGGACTGCTATAAAAGTGAGTGGATATACAATAGACTAGACAGAGGAAAATCCATCATTTCAAAGTAAAAAAGAGAGTTAAATCAGCAAAGGAGACATAAAAAGCAAAAATTGATGTGGGAGGGACCTAGTAGATTATGGCATCATAGAAATCATGCATGAAATTATTCAAAAAGGAGGAAGTTGTCAACAGTATCAAATGGTGGTGACAGATTAAATAAGAAAAGAACTGAGAATTGATAATCTAATATGGCAAGCGATAGGTCATTAATAATTACCAAAACTAGTTTTAGTAAAATAAAAATTCAGAATTAGAGCAGAAATTTGGAGGTGAAAAATTGGAAATAAGAAGCATAGACATCTCCTTTAAGAGTTCTGTTCTAGTGCATTTTAAATTAGAGAAGGTTTTAACTAAAGGAACATATGGAGCCTAGGGGACTTTATTATCTTAAGATAGAGACATTTCAGAATGATTGTAAGCTGATGGTAATGATAGATCAGAAAAGGAAAATTTATGATACGAGCAAAACAATAATTAAATAAGATGCGAGTTATAGCTCAGTGGAGATGTTGGTTTTAGATAGAAGCTGATTTTATCTGTTTTGACCAGAATGAAAAGCAAAACACAGCAATAAATACAGACAACTTTATAGATTCTGATATGTACTGTTTCTTGTTTGATCATCTACATTTTCTAGGCGAAATAAGAACAAATGCTATTTATTTAGCTGGGAGATGGGAGATAGGTTATTTCACAAATAAGAGGACTGACAATTCAGTTCGTGAACTTGCCATCGTGCGCTGACATTGGCAGCACTGTACAAACAGCTTAGTAAGGTTTCATAACCTTGGTATATCAGTGTCTCACAGCTATCTTCATGTCGATGTGTGGTGGTGTCTTGCTGAGTGGCGTTCATTAATGTTGTGTGTTTCTGTGTGCCATCGTGAGACTGTCTGAGTTTGAATTAGAGCAACGAACAAACATTACATTTCTTGTTAAACTTGGCAAGAGTGGAAGTGAAATCAAGGACATGTTAGTTCAAATTTATGGGGATAATGCCATGAAGAAAACGGCAGTGTACAAATGGATTAAACGTTTTTCTGAGGGGAGAGAATGTGTCACTGATGAAGAGAGGTCAGGGCGGCCAGTAACAAGTAGAATTGATGAAAACATTGCAAAAATTTGTCAAATTGTGTGTCAAAATCATTGGCTGACTGTGAGAAGCATAGCAGACCAAGTAAACATTAATAAAGGAACAGTTAGGAAGATCTTAAATGAAAATCTTGACATAAGAAAGGTGTGTGCAAAAATGGTCATGAAGGAGCTCACCAATGAACAAAAGCAAAGGAGAGTTGAAGTTTGCCAAGACCTCTTGGAGAGGCAAGACAATATTTTGGGCTGTGTTATCACTGTTAATGAAACATGACAGTACCAATATGAAACAAACATCAAAGTGCACAATGGAAGTCAGTCAATTCTCCATGACCAAAAAAGTTCCATCAGTCGAAATCATGAGTCAAAACAATATTTCTTATTGCTAACCTTTTTTGATATCAGAGGGATTATTCATTGTGAATTTGTACCAACTGGATAGTTAACCAAGTTTACTATTTCTCAGTGATGAAAAGGCTGCATGAAAAAGACAAAAACGACCTGAGAATTTCACCAACAATTTGTGGCTCCTGCATCACGACAATGCACAAGTTCACACGGCGCTGTCTGTGAGGGAGTTTTTAACCAGTAAACAAATAACTTTTGAAACACCCTCCCTGCTCACCTGATCTGGCCCCCAATGACTTCTTTCTTTAGCTGAAGATAAAGGAAATATTGAAAGGAAGACATTTGGATGACATTCAGGACATCGAGGTAATACAATGACAGCTCTGATGTCCATTCCAGAAAAAGAGTTCCAAAATAGCTTTGAAGGGTGGACTAGGCACTGGCATTGGTGCATAGCTTCCCAAGAGGAATACTGCAAATGTGGCCCTAGTGATATTCAGCAATGAAGTATGTAGCACTTTTTCTAGGATGAGTGCATGAACTTAATTGTCAGACCTCATAGTTTGCTATATTATAAATTCTTAGTAGCAATGTATGTAGCAGCAATTTACCTAAATGTCACCCTCAACAGTGTATGGCAAAATTTAGGTAAAATTGTAACTTACTGTCAGTTAAATTTGCATGTAATGATAATCTGCAAGTGAATTAAAAAAAAAATACAGATCCTCATTAAAAAAAATTTTTAAGGGAAAAATACTAGAAATAAAAAAAGGATCAATTAAATTCAAGATATGGCTTCCCAAGATATCCGTGTTTGTTTCCTTTGTGTTATTGGTAACTGTGTCTACTGTACTTTGGAATAGAGTCCACAATTCAAAAATGACTTCGGATCTTGCTCAAGGTCTCCCTTATCCAAGAAATTCAGGATAAATCACCATGTGAAGACAATTAACATCAGGGAGAGTTGCATAATCAGAGCTGATAAATGAAATTTTAGGACAATATTTCTGGTTTTCTTTTTTCAATTAGTAGAAATACATTTCTTAATATTATGGTATGTTCTATTTTTTCATACTATTCATAGAACTAATAAAACAATTCAGCCATATAACAAAATACAAAAATCATAACTAGTTTTCCAATCTATGTAGTTATGGAACCTGGTTTTATTTCACCTCTAGTTTTTGTCTTGTTGCTTTCATTAGACACTGAGACAATATTCAGTAAAAGAGGGAAAACTAAAGCTGAATAAATATGCAGGTTTCCTTCTACTTCTGTCACATTTATTGGTTTAGTAAAGGATTTCTACAGTGTTTTAAAATCAATTTGCTGAAGATGAAGTTATAAAAATTATATTGCATGAACACTACCAGAGAGGTTAAGTCTCTCAAGTTTAGGTGGTTAGCCCAGGCATACGTTGCCAAAGATAAAGTCTGAGTTTGAGTTTAAGTGTGGTTTGCCAGAGATAATATTACTGAAACTGGCTTTGCCAAAATATTTTTGGCAGCTTAAACTTAAGGTGTGTTCTCATTGAAGATACAGTCCCTTAGATATATAAACTTTGCAATTCAGGATTCAAGGTTCTGTTTTAATTTACTTACTGCATTTTAACCTGGACTGCAAGGGATACGTTTAACCTTTGGATTGAGTTCAAGGGATTTAAATGAAATAACTTTAGGGACATTGTTAACTTTATTAGAAATGCATTATTAATACAAATATTATTTAATAGCCTTGAAATAAAAATAATTTTCCATAGCAATTTTTTCTTTAAAACAGAAAACACACATATTATGTAAACCTGTGTGTGTGTGTGTGTGTGTGTGTGTGTGTGTATGTGCATGTGTGTGTGTATTGTACCTCTCCCCAAAACTTTGAAAACTTTTAGAACTCCCAGGCATTAGAACTTTTGCCTGGGAGTTCATGTTACTGACTAATAGCATTCTTAATTTAATATCAAGCCATATGTGCAGCCTCTAAATTTGAATGTCTTCTCCTCCTTTTGACCCTCATATTGAATCAATTACCAAGCTCTAGCAATTAATCTTTTCTAATATTTTCCATTTATTCCACCCATTTCCCTACCCATCTTGGTCCAAGTTTGTCTCTCCTTTCTCCTGGATTGCTTGAAATAGCTTCCTGTACAACTCTTTCCTTTTCTTCTGGAGCATACAGCCAAAGGTCTTTTCCAAAGCTCCTTCATGGTGAGGTATGCTAGTAACCATTGTAACATAAATAGAAGTAACGTGCACCAGTTATAGCTAACATTCTTTTTGTGCTTTGTTATCGTGTGTGGATGCTCTGAGATGGGAAAAAAAATGTTTGACAAATGCAAATTTGAATTATGAAACTTCATTATGATTCAGTGGTAACTCATTTTGATTATCTCATCAAATGTGTATTTAATCAACTTTAGATATATTTCCCCCCCAAAATTCTTTGAAGCAAATTATATGTACATATAACAAACATTATCATGTCATTAAAATTTTTCATAGAAGCAAAAAGCTGATGTTAGCATAATAAATAACATGACTGTTTATTTTGTTTCCTAGATTCCAAGTAGTTTCCATTCTTTGATTCGGAATACATTTTTTCTTTATTTTTCCACGGTAGACTTGAGTTTATTCTAGGTTACTTCTGAAGGAAAAGCAAATAAAAAACACAATGTTTTCATAATGTGATTTTCCAGTATATGATAGCAGCCCTGAGGTAAAACCAGACTGTACTGTGTGGTCTGCATACAAAGTAATAGAGCATTCAGCATCCCAACTTGGAAACAGAATATCAGACAGAATTGCCACAGCATGGATGACATAGATTTAGAGTTCTCAAAGTCACTAATAGGTCAATAACTACATGCATTTTTTTCCTCATAGGTTCATTAAAAAGTGAAGCAGTTCTACTCTAGCAGCTCATGTGTCGTTATCTGTAAATAATGTCATAAAAATCAGTCTCTGCTCTCTGGTAGCTGCTGTGTTATTTCAGTAGGGAATAGTCTTAGTCCATTTGTAAGTTCATTCCACAGGCTTCCTTAGCCACCCCTCTTCTGTCATCCCCCACAATCCTATTCTCTTTTAAATAGGATGATCATAAATCTTGGTTAGTTTCAGATAGTCTTGGAACAAGCCAGTTGTTCCGGAATAGGTGTTCCAGTTGGGTGATGAATTAAATGATTGTCCTACCTTTATGTTTCACCTCAGGCTTTGCCTCCATTAGTTATGGTCACTGCATATACTATTTTGTGATATAATTATTTCATATCATGATATTGTAAGATGATTATAAATATTTTTTAAATCCTTGAGATAACTTTAGAGTAAGTTTTGTGTCTTATTTGTCTTTGTAACCTCAGCATCTAGAACACATCCTCACATGTGTTAGTGCTCAAAAAGTACTTATCGAATAAATGAATGAATGAATGAGTATGTGATATTTAAAGAAGAAAGGAAAACTTGGAATCTTTAGGACACAAATAATCAAACAAGTGTTCTTGGAGAAGTTCTGACCTTGCGTTTGCAAATATTGGACCTCATAGCAACATTTGCTTCACAAAAGGGTGTTTGGATTAAATAAATATGAAGTCCATTAAGATTCATCACTGAGCTATGGTGGTCTAATTTTATTTTTAAGTTTAACCTTTCTACCTTTTTAAAGAAGGTTGGAGATGTTAAAAGCACATAGGGATGTTATGGGGTAATGCTTTCTGTTTTTCAGAATAACTTATTATACATTTGAGTTTGAAAATCTTTCATATAACACAGATCTTCTGGAACACTGTCTTTTTCCAGGTTAATAAATTGTTGGCATTTATTTTACTGAAGGCATATGAGGTCGGACAATTAAGTTTGCAAGCTCACCCTAGAAAAAGTGCTACATACCTCATTACTGAATATCACTGCAGTCACCTTCAAAGTACTCCCCTTGGGAATCTATGCACAGATGCCAGCGCCTAGTCCACCCTTCAAAGCAATTTTGGAACTCTCTTTCTTCATCAGAGCTGTCGTCATATTACCCTCAATGTCATGAATGTCATCTAAATGTCTTCCTTTCAATATTTCCTTTATCTTCGAGTGAAGAAAGAAGTCACTGAGGGCCAGATCAGGTGAGTAGGAAGGGTGTTTCAATACAGTTTTTTGTTTACTGGCTAAAAACTCCCTCACAGACAGTGCTGTGTGAGCTGGTGCATTGTCGTGATGCAGGAGCCAGGAATTGTTGGTGAAAAGTTCAGGTCGTCTTTTTCACACAGCTTTTTCAGCACTTCCAAATAGTAAACTTGGTTAACTGTCCAGTTGGTACAAATTCATAATGAGTAATCCCTCTGATATCAAAAAAGATTAGCAACATCATTGCAACAAGTTCGCAAACATAGTTGTCAGACCTCATATGTTCATATATCTAGCTCTAGTCATTGACAAAAAGAGTATTGCCTAAAAAACGCATGCAACAAGATCATTGTAAACATTTTAACAAAAAGTCTATAAATGAGAAAAGAATTTAATCTTCAAAAATGGTACTAAATCCATTAAGATTCTCAGTTTTGAATGGAATAGGTTTATTTAAAGACTATTTTTCAAGGCTCAAGGTGCAAGACGCCCGGAAGGTCAGTGTGTGACTGGGTCCATGGTAATGCTGGTGTCCCCGCTGTTACTGAGGAGCCACGGCCATTCAGATGACCACACCCTGAGGCAGCTATGAGAAGTTGACCTTGCTGTGACAACTTGGAGGGCCCGGGGAAGTGCAAATAAAACCACAGGAGGCTTGGCTGGGTTTTTTGTAGCTTGGCAGACCTGTTTAGTCACAGAGTTGGCCAGTGTCTTGATAAGTGGTGTGAACTCTCTGTCTCCTTATTCAAATGTGTGTCCATGATATCTGATGCAAGATACAAATGAGTTTATTCTACACACTGTAGTTGCTAGTAAAACCCAGGGCAGATCTGAACTGGCCTTCTTTACCATGGGAGGATGTATGACAGGGGCTGCACTTGGAGCAATGACCTGTCAACGGCTAGGATGAAGGAAACCCAGAGCATGTCCTGGTGGAAACCAAGAAATCTACAGATTTTGAACAGGGTGACCAGGCAAGGGGCACTTTGGGCCAATACTGTAGGTTCTCTGGCTCTGCTCTGTCATCATTGAGAAAACACGAAGTGATGAAGATGACCTCATACAGCAGCAGCTGGAGCATGTCCTGTATGTTGTATAAATGCACAGGTGGTGCTTCAGGGTTGGCACACTGTCACCTAGCAGGACTAACATTAGCCTCTATGCACTCACTATATAATACCTGGGAGCACATAAAAGGCTCCGAGCTCCAACAGTTACACTGAAGATTTTGCCAATTTCTGAATAGAAGACACTTTAATAGTCATCCAGATCAATTTATAAGTCAGTCTGGAGTTCTCTCTTCTACCTACAACTAGTGTGAAAAGCTGGGGAGATTCCGATTTGCTGAGATGAAGATTGTTGATGGTTGACCAGGGCTGACTCTCATTCTAGCCATTAATGAGTTGAAGCCAAAACCCTTTGGTGACTGAGTAATATGGTTCTCTTCTCTGAAGATCTTGCACCTATTCTCTCTCCTGCCCCCTGAATTGGAAAACCTCTTACTCCCTTAATTCAGGTCATCTTGTTATCAATACTGTATCACCACATTTTTTTATTTAATGATCGAAAATTCTAATATTGTTCTGTAGTCCCAATAAAGGGTGAAAAGAGACCAAAGTCACAACTCAAAAAAACAAACAACAACAACAAAAAAACACCTTTGTTTAAATAAAGAATAAATATTAATTTTCTACATACTAATATAACTTTACTGAGTTTCTTTAAGTAGCATGTTTCTAATAGAACTTTGGAATATTCTTTAATAGATTTTGTATTCAGTAAATTAGAGCTAATAAACTAATGATTGTATATGTTATACATCTGAAGTGACTTTTGTGGGTATATTTTTTGGATTTCTCCTTATATAAACTTAAATCACATTTTACTTATTTTAATAATATTTTTTTTCTTTTAAATCTAAATTGAAAATAATGACATCTGTATTTAGGCAAAACTTTGTTTCAAAGTATCATAATTATATGCATCCTACATCATTTTTAGTCACTCAGTTTTTCTGAATGTTTTCTGTAAAAGTTTAAACTGTAGAATTTTTCTTCAATAATTTTCTGAGCAAGCCCCACAACTAGAAATATTTTGTTTGTGTAAGTTAATTAACATATAAAATTATCATTGACCTGAAAAACAAATTCACAAATGTATTTCAAGGACCTTGAAATTAGTGTTTCTTTTGTGTAGTAGGTATATACTGAATTTTCATTTTAATGGAAAACTATAACTAATAACAACAATGACTTACACATCTTCTCATATATATTTTTTATTTAAATCTTAAATATCACTGGGAGACAATACAACAAAATCTCTTTTCACTCTATGAGAAAGGCATTTAAATCTCAAATGACTTCAGAAATTTTAAATGAAATTTAAAATTCTTCAGTATTGAAATTGGTATTAAATTTAGGATTTAGGCTCACTATGTCTGCAAAGTCCATATTCTTTATACCATATCATTTTGCCTCATTCGTGTTGACTCTGAAAAGATACTTTTTGTTAAGTTTAATTTATCATGGGTAGAGAAACAGGATTGAAGTAAGAGATGACACAGATGAAGTCCTAAAGTCAGACTGCATCAATTGGTAATTCTTTCAATTATCTTTAGTCATCTGATTAAGCTTTATCTCCTTTAAAGAATTAATTTAAATTTTGATGCATTTGGCTTTATGTAGTTAACATTTATTGAGGGCCAGCCACTAGCCATTTACATATTTAATTTTAGGTATTATTCAACAACAGTGTAAATTGGGTTCTATTATGACTCCCATGATACAGATGAGGGAAATAAGACATAGAGAAACAAGACTTGCTCAAATGTATGCACCCAGTTAGTGGTGCAGCCAGGTTTACTAGAAAGCAGAGTTGGTCCTCAACCATCATGGCTTCATCCAGGTGCTCTGAGTTTACTTTATGAATTGGGCTTTCCGTCAATAATTCTGACAGAAAAAAATTATTGAATAAATGACAGTAAAATCTTCTTGTGGAAAAAGGGTAATCCAATCTATAACTTTACAGTAGTTATTCTTCAGGTTCACCTAAATATCCATGTCATGTTTTGTGTAATAGTATGTATGTATCAATCTGATTATACACTCATTTCTGGTCATTGAAAACATAGTATATAATAAAATATATATAATTGCTTCTTCAAACCTCTTGTTAATGTAATGAATTAAAAAATATACCTTAAATAAATTTAAAATTAGAGCAATATTTTCCACTACTTTGATTAACAAAGACTTTCTTTCATTTATAAAAAATTACACCATGTATGTTCTACTTTTAGTTCTAATTCTAATATGCATAAAAATCATATATATGTATATATGTACATATATATATATTTAACTTTTTTCATCACAGTTGACATTCAATATTATTTTATATTAGTTTCAGGTGAACAGCATAGTGGTTAGACATTTATATAATTTATGCCGTGATCCCATTATTAGTCTAGTACCCACCCTGTGCTGTACTTTGCATCCCTGTGAGTATTTTGTAATTCCAATTTGTACTTCTAAATCCCTTCACCATTTTCACCCAGCCCCTAACCCCCTCCCATCTGGAAATCATCAGTTTGTTCTCTATATCTATGAATTTGTTTCTATTTCCTTTGTTTATTTTGTTCTTTAGATTCTACAGAAAAGTGAGATCATATGGTATTGGTCTTTCTCTGTCTGACTTATTTTACTTAGCATAATACACTATAGGTCCATTGATATATCTTGAATGGTAAGATTTCATTATTTTTATGGCTGAGTAATATTCCATTGTATATGTGTATCATTTATTCTTTATCCAATCATCTATTGATGGACGTGTATGTTGCTTCCATATCTTGGCCATTGTAAATAGAGCTGCAATGAACATAGGGGTGCATACATCTTTTCAAATTAATGTTTTGGATATCTTTGGATAAATACCCAGGAGTGGAATTGCTGGGTCATAAGTAGTTATATCTTTAATTTTTTTTAAGGAAAATTCATATTGTTTTCCATATTGGCAGCACCAATTTGCAATCCCACCAATAGTGAGTGAGAATTCCTTTTTCTCAACATCCTTGCCAACAGTTGATTTTTTGTTGATTTATTGATGATAGCCTTTCTGACAGGTATGAGGTGATACCTCGTTATGGTTTTAGTTTGCATTTCTCTGATAATTAATGACATTGAACATCTTTTCATATGTCTTTTGGCCATCTGTATGTTCTCTTTGGAGCAATGTCTATTTAGGTCCTCTGCCCATTGTTTAAATTGGATTGTTTGTTTTTCTGGTGTTGAGCTGTAAGAGTTCTTTATACATTTTGGATATTAACCCCTTATGAGATGTATCACTGGCAAATATCTTCTCCCATTCAGTAGGCTGTCTTTTTATTTTGTGGATGGTTTCCTTTGCTATACAAACTTTTTAGTCCAAGGTGTTTGTCTTTTCTTTTGTGTCCCTTGCTCAAGGAGATAAATTAGGGGAAAAAAAATATCACTAAGAGCAATGTCTGAGAGTTTACTGCTTATGCTTTCTTTTATGAGATTTATGGTTTCAGGTCTTACATTTAAATCTTGAATCTATCTTGAGTTGATTTTTGTGTATGGTGTAAGAAGGTGGTCTGGTTTCATTTTTTTGCATGTATCTGTCCAGTTTTCCCAACACCATTTATTAAATAGATTGTCTTTACTCCGTTGTATATTCCTGCTTCTTTTGACATAGATTAAATGACCGTGTAGGCGTGGGTTTATTTCTGGTCTCTCTATTCTTTTCCATTGATATATGTCTATTTTTATGCTAATACCATGCTATTTTGACAACTATAGCCTTGTATCATAGTTTAATATCAGGTAGCGTGACATCTTCAACTTTGTTTGTTTTTTTTTTCAAGATGATGTGGCTATTCAGGATCTTTTGTGGTTCCTTATAAATCTTAGGATTATTTGTTATAGTTCCATGAAAAATGCCATTTGTATTATGATAGGAGTTGCATTGACTCTTTTGATAGCTGTGTGTAGTATGGATATTTTAACTATCTTAATTTTCCTATCCATGAGCATGGAATATGCTTTGATTTATTTTGTCTTCTTCAGTTTTTTTCTTCAATGTCATTATTTTCTGAGTACAGACCTTTTACCTCCTTGGTTGATTTTATTCATAGGTATTTTATTTTTTTAATGCAATTGTAAATGGGATTGTTTTGTTAATTTCTCTTTCTGATAGTTCACTATTGGTGTATAAAAATACAGCCAATTTCTGAAAATTAATTTTGTGTCCTGCTACTTTATGGAATTCATTTATCATTCTAAAAGTTTATTGATGGAATCTTCAGGGTTCTCTATGTATTGTATCATGTCATCATCAAATAACTACAGTTTTACTTCTTTCTTTCCAATTTGGATGCCTTTTATTTCTTTTTCTTGTCTTGCTGTGGCTACGACTTCCAAAACTGTTGGAAAAAAGTGGTGAAAGTGGTCATCCTTGTCTTGTTCTTGATCATAAAGAGAACACTTTTAGCTTTTTCCTGTTCAGTATGATGTTTGCTGTGAGTTTTTCATATATGCCCTTTATTATGTTGATGTAGGTTCCCTCTATTCCCACTTTGCTGAGAGTTTTTATCATAAATCGATGCTGGATTTTGTCAAATGCTTTTTTTTTTTGTATCTATTGATATGATCATATGATTTTTATCTTCAAATTTTATGTGGTGTATTGTATTAATTGATTAGCAGATATTGAGCTAATCTTGCATCTGAGGAATAAATCCCACTTGATCATGGTGCATGATTTTTTTAATGTATTGCTGAATTCAATTTGATAATATTTTTTGAGGATTTTTGCATGTATGGTCTTCAATATGTTGGCCATAATTTTCCTTTATTCTAAAGTCTTTGACTGGTTTTGGAATAAAGGAAATGGTGGTATTGTAAAATGAGTTTAGGAGCCTTTCCCCCTCTTGAATTTTTTGGAATAGTTTGAGAAGGATAGGTGTTGATTCTTCTTTGAATGTTTGGTAAAATTCACCTGTGAAGCCATCTGGGCTACAGTTTTTTGTTCATTGTGAGTTTTTTATTATGCATACAATTTCGCTTATAGTAATCTGTCTGTCCAAATTTCCTGTTACTTCTTGATTCAGTCTTGTAAGATTGTATGTTTCTAGAAATTTATGCATTTCTTCCAAATAGTCCAATGGTTTTTAAATTAAAATTTATTGGGGTGACAATTGTTAGTAAAGTCCCATAGATTTCAGGTGTACATTTCTGTAAGACATCATCGATATCTTACATTGTGTGTTTACCACCCAAAGTCAGTTCTCCTTCCATCACTATATATTTAACCCCGTTTACCCTCTTCTTGAATACCCCCCCTTATCTTCTGGTAACCACTAAACTATTGTCTATGTCTATGAGTTTTTGTTTCTTCATTTTTTTGTCTTGTTCTTTTGTTGTTTTCAGTTTTATATACCACATATCAGTGAAATCATATGGTTCTTGAATTTTTCTGTCTTACTTACCATGCTTCCCCGAAAATAAGACTTAGCCAGAAAAGCAGCTCTAATGCGTCTTTTGGAGCAAATATTAATATAAGACCCGGTCTTATTTCACTATAAGACCTGGTATAATATAATATAATATAATATAATATAATATAATATAATATAATATAATATAATATAATATAATATAATATAATATAATATAATATAATATAATTAATATATATAGTAGAATACTGGGTCTTATATAAATTTATGCTCCAAAAGACGCATTAGAGCTGATCATCCGGCTATGTCTTATTTTGAGGAAACACAGTATTTCACTTAGCATTATAGTCTCAAGATCCATACATGTTGTTGCAAATGGTACTATTTCATAATTTGTTATGGCAGAATAGTATTCCATTATATATAAATAGCTTCTTTATCCATTTGTCTATTGAAGGACACTTTGGTTGTTTTCCATGTCTTGGCCACTGCAAATAAAGCAGCAATGAATATTAAAGCACACATGTCTTTATGAATAAATGTTTTCAGATTTTTTGGGTAGATACCCAGGAGAGGGATTGCTAGGTCATATGGTAATTCTATTCTTAATTTTTTGAGGAATCTCCACACTACCTTCCATAGCGTCTGCTCCAATCTGCATTCCCACCAACACTGTATAAGGGTTCTTTTTTTCTCCATAGTCTCTCCAACACTTGTCACTATTTGTCTTGTTGATGATAGCCATTGTAACTGGGGTGAGGTGATATCTCATTATGATTTTTATATGCATTTCTCTTATGATTAGTGATGTTGAGCATTTTTTTCATATGTCTATTGGCCATTTGTATGTCCTCTTTGGAGAAATGTCTTTTCAAGTCCTCGGCCCATTTTTCAATTGGGTTGTTTGTTTTTTTGTTGTTGAATTTCATGAGTTCCTTGTATATTTTGGATATTAGCCCCTTATCAGAGTGTTGCTTGAAAAAAATCTTCTCCCATTCGGTTGGTTGCCTCTTTATTTTGCTGATGGTTTCTTTTGTTGTGCAGAAGCTTTTTAGTTTGATATAGTTCCATTCATTTATTTCAGCTTTTATTTCCCTTGCCTTTGAGGACAAATTCATAAAATACTCTTTGAACCATAAGTCAAAGGACCCCAAAGGTCCATAAGTTTATTACCTGTGTTTTTTTCTATGCAGTTTATTGTTCCAGGTCTTACGTTTAGGTCTTTGATCCATTTTGAATTAATCTTGGTACATAGTGACAGATAGCAATCTAGTTTCATTCTTTTGCACATGTCTTTCCAATTCTCCCAGCACCATTTATTGAAGAGGCTGTCTTTTCTCTGTTGTATGTTTTTGGCTTCTTTGTTGAAAATTATCTGTCCATATTTATGTGGGTTTATTTCTGGGTTCTCATTTCTATTCCATTGGTCTGTGTGTCTGTTTTTCTGCCAATACCATGCTGTTTTGATTATTGTTGCCCTGTAGCACAAGCTGAAATCGGAGTGTGATACCTCCAGCATTGTTCTTTTTTCTTATGATTGCTTTGGCTATTTGGGGTCTTTTGTGGTTCCAAACAAATCTGATGATTTTTTTTTTTCTATTTCTTTAAAAACTGTCATTGGGATTTTGATGGGTATTGCATTAAATCTGTATATTGCTTTGGGTAATATGGCCATTTTAACTATGTTGATTCTTCCAATCCACGAACACGGAACGTCTTTCCATTTCTTTATGTCTTGTTCAATTTCTTTTAAAAATGTCTTATAGTTTTCAGTATATAGGTCTTTCACTCCCTTGGTTAAATTTTTTCCTAAGCATTTTATTCTTTTTGTTTCAATTGCAAAAGGATTTTTTTTTTTAAATTTCTTTTTCTGAGATTTCATTGTTAGTATATAGAAATGCAATGGACTTCTGTGCATTGATTTTGTAGCCAGCAACTTTATAAACCATGTACGGATACAGTAAAGTTGCAAATTGTCCAATTTGTTGGTGTATAATAATATTTTCTCATAATATTTTGTATTTCTGTGGTGTCCATTGTCACTTCTTCTCTTATGTTTCTGATTTTATTTATTTGGGTCCTCTTTTTTTTACTTCGTGATTCTAGTTAAAGATTTATCAATTTTGTTTACTTTTCAAAGAACCAACTCTTGGTTTTATTGATCTTTTGTATTTTTTTTAAAACTCTATTTCATTTATTTCTGTTCTGATCTTTATTATTTCCTTCCTTGTACTCACTTTGAGCTTTATTTACTGCTATTTTTTAGTTCCTTTAAGTAAAATTCAATTGTTTATTTGAAAGTTTTCTTATTTCTTTAAATGGGCCTGTATTGCTATTAACTCCCCCCTTAGAACTCCTTTCACTATGTCCCACAGATTTAGGGTCATTATATTTTCATTTTCATTTGTCTCAAAGTATCTTTTGATTTCTTCCTTGATCTCATTGTTAATGCATTTATTATTTAGTATCATGTCATTCAATTTTCATGTATTTGTGTGTTATTTAGTTTTATTCTTGTAATGGATTTCTAATTTCATACTATTGTGGTTGGAGAAGACACTTGATATGATTTTAGTCTTCTTAAAATTATTGATAATTGTTTTGTGGCCTAACATGTGGCTTATGTTGGAACATGTTCTCTGTGCTTGTGAAAATAATGTATATTTTGCTGCTTTGGGATGAAATACTCTAAAAATATCACTTAAATCCATCTGATCAAGTGTCATTTATGGCTGCTGTTTTCTTGTTCATTTTCTGGCTGGTAGACCTGTTCACTGGTATCAATAGGATGTTAAAGTCCCCTGCTATGACTGTATTACAGGTGATCTCTCCTTTTATGTCTATCAATATTTGCTTTATATATTGTGCTTCTATGTTGGGTGCAAAATATTTACAAGTGTTATATCATCTTGTTGAATTGATCCCTTTATGTATACGTAATGTCCTTTTTTGTCATTTATTATAATCTTTGCCTTAATGTCTATTTGTCTGATATAAGTATTGCTACTCAAAAATTTTTTTCATTTTCATCCATATAAAATATCATTTAGCATCTTTTTACTTTCAATATGTATGTCTTTTGTTCCAAAGTAAGTTTCTTGTAGACAGCATATGTATAGGTCTTGTTTTCTTACATATTCAGTCAACCCGTGTCTTTTGATTGGAGCATTTAATCCATTTATATTTAAAGTGATTATTGATAAATGCATAGTTATTGCCATTTTATTATTCATGTTTATATATCCCCCCCCCTTTTTTAAAGAAGTCTCTTAACATTTCTTGTAACATTGGTTTGGTGGTGATGAACTCCTTTAGCTTCTTCTTGTCTGGGAAGCTCTTTATCTCTTCTTCCATTTTAAATTATAGCATTGCTGGGTGTCTCCTCCTTTGAATATCTCGTGCCAATCCCTTCTGTCCTGCAAAGTTTCTGCTGAGAAATCATCTGGCAGTCTTATGGGAGCTCCTTTGTAAGTAACTAGCTACCGTTCTCTTGCTGCTTATAGGATTCACCCTTTGTTTTTAACTTTTGGCATTTTGATTATGATGTGTCTTTGTGTGGGCCTGTTTGGGTTCACCTTGTTTAGGACTCTCTGTGTGCTTCCTTGACTTGTATGTCTATTTCTTTCATCAGGTTAAGAAAATTTTCAGTCATTATTTCTTCAAATATTATAGGTTCTCAATCCCTCACTCTCTTCTCCTTCTGGTACCCCTATGATGTAAATGTTGTTATGCTGTCCCAGAGGTTTCTTAACTATATATATTTCTTTTTATTCTTTTTTTTTTTTCCTGTTCTGATTGGGTGCTTTCTGCTACCTTGACTTCTAAAATGCTTTGATCCTCTGCTTCATTTAATCTGATGTTGATTCCTTCTAGTATATTCTTCATTTCAGTTATTGTATTCTTCCATTCGGATTGGTTCTTTTTTATGGTTTTGGTGTTCTTTTCATGCTTACTCTCGCATTGAAGTTCTCATTAAGTTCCTTGAGCATCCTTGTAGCAAGTGTTTTGAACTCTGTATCTGGCAGGTTGTTTGCCTCCATTATGCTTCTGTTCAACTAGGACACCTTGCTCCTAGTTCTTTTTGTGGAGGCTTCTTTTGTTCTTTCATTTGGGACATGTTTCTTTGTTTCCTCATTTTGACTGTCTCTCTGTGTTTGTTTCAATGTACTAGGTAGATTTGTACATTTCTCAGTTTTTGCCAGGTGGACTTATGTTGTATGTGTCCTGTGAAGCCCAGTGACACAGTCTCCCTGGTCCCAGGTGCATCAGGATTGTGCCTTGTGTGAGTTGTATGTGCACTCCCATTGTAGTTGAGTCTTGATTGCTGTTTGTACATCATTGGGTGGGATTGATCCTCAGGCTGACTGGAGGTGAGAATTGATCATACACACAGCATAAGGGCTGCTGTGTGTGTGTGAAGAGAGGGAGTGCTGATTTCATGGAGCTGGATTTACCACCTTGAGCTCTGGTGCCTCCTGAGACCATCTTTTATGTGTGCTGCTTGTGGGGCTAATTGAGTGGTGCTAAGTTGTGTGAAGCTGGCTTCCAGGTGTCTTGGTTTCTGGGATATCTTGGATGTGGCTCCAATGCTGGCCAAGGTCAGCCACTGCCTTTGACTAGCCCAGTGATACCTGGTAGGAGCTGCAAAGCAATCCACAGTTGGTCACTACCTGTGCTGGACTTAGAGGCATGTGAGAGAGGCCATGCTACAAACTAAGACCAGCTACCATGAGTACCATGCCTGGGCAGCTCTGCAAAAGTTCCAGGGTACCCTGAGGCCTGCTGACTCCTCCCTGCTTCCTGTAAGGCTCAGCCACTGAAAGAACCTTGGGAGTCACTGAAATTGGATGAAATGGGTTCTCAGGGATTCACCAGGGTGAGGTGAGTGGTGTATATTAGGTTAATGCAGATTCATATTTGGTGCCAGTGCTGAGCCTGGGGCCACTCAGTAAAAGGGTCAGAGCACAGCTGCTACCTGCCTGGGACCAAGAATACCCAAGAGTTGTCCATGGAAGACTTAAATGTGGTCTGGAGCTGACTGCCTGCTGCTGAAAATGTCTCTGGTGATGCATGAGTTGGGTAGGGTGAGGTCCCAGGGATTCACCAGGGTGGAGCCAGCAGATTTCACCCGGTTAGTGCAGATCCAGATTTGGTCATGTGTGAGGTGGGCTCAACACAGGAAAGATGGCTCCTGCCCATGGGCTGCACAGGAGAAGGGCTCAACACAGGGACAATGGTGGCTATCCCTCTCCAGCCTTCACCATAAAGCCACACAACTCAGTCTCTACTTGTATGTCTCTGTCACCTTCTAAGTTGCTGTCAGTCTTCTGTAGCCTAGGGTGCCTGCTTGGGAGAGTCTGTGTGTGGGCCCTTTAAGAGGACATGTAGGTTTCCCACAGCCTTCTATCTCACCCAGATGGATGGAATCCCCACTGATTTTCAGAGCCAGATGTTGTGGGGACTCCTCTTTCTGTCATTGGTGCACTGGGATGTGGAGCCCAATGTGAAGTTAGGACACCTTGCTCCTCAGGGAGGACTTCTGCATCTGAGATAAAGTTCCAGATTCTCATATGTGGGTATGGGATCGTCTCTTTCATGTCTCCACCACTCCTGCCAGATTCACCATGGCTTCTTCAATGTCCTTATTTATAGAACTTCTGTTCAGCTAGTCTTCAGATGGTTCTCTAGGTTGATTGTTCAATAATTTAGTTGTAATTTTAATGTCATGGGAGGAGATAAGCACAGCACTTACCTACTCCACCATGCTAGCAGGACTCCATCAGAAATCATATATTATTGTTTTTACCTAATTGGTATGAGAATTATATAAGTATTATCACTGTTTTTTTAGATGTGTCCGTTTAAATTTTCAAAATCAAATAAATAGGGCACAGAGGATGATCAACTAGATTGTGTCTTGACCACTTTATATAGATTTCTAAAATTTAAAAAAATGTGTATATTTAATAATACTTTTACTTAGCAATATTTCTTTTGAAAACCAAGCTAAAAGTAATAGTTTGCTATATAGTTATTCATACTCAAATGGAAACAGCAATTTTAATGGTATTATGTGTAACCTGATAAAATTACAAAGGAGACCCCCTTCTAATTATGCTTAGAAGAAAGTTTGATACCATTTATTTAAAAGAGCTCTGTTCCAGGAAGTCCAATATATAGAAGGAAAACAGACTCTGAGTGGTGAACACACAAGGCATTATATAGATGATGTATTATAGAAGTGTGCACTTAAAACCTATAAAATTTTACTAACAAATGTCAGCCCAATGAATTTAATAAAAATTTGAAAAAATAAATAAAATAGCTCTGTTCCTGAGCAATAAATAAATTTAAAAAAAAAACACAAAAAAAACAGAAGGCTGATTAAGGTTAGTGAGTGGCACCACTTTTTTTGTTTTGTTTTGTTTTCTGGTCTCCTGGGATTTGTAAACAAATAGGAAACAAAATTTCAGCTGCTTGATTTTTCCATTACCTTAATTCATGTGACTGGCCATTTAAAAAATACGTATTAGTAAAACCAGATCATTTCTTTCTAGAAGCTCATGTCTCTATACACCTATTATATTTATGTATTCAGGAGGACTAAAAAGTCCTTTAAAAATAGGTTTACATTTATCTGTCTAAATATTGTGTAATTTATTGTTATGATAACATCTTCATTTTAACTATCTTCTGTTGCTTCTCAATTATGATCAAATCTTTGTTTGGATGTTTCTCACCTACATATAACTATCACTTAACACAGTGTCTTGAATATATTATCTCTTTGTAAATATTTATAGGGTAACTCACTAAATAAATCTACTATCCATTTTTCAATGCTGAATATAAAGTAGGCCCTAGATGACTATCTGAAAATTAATTTAGTAAGGTGTTTACTTTTATATGAAGAGTGAAAGTTTGTATAGGGTATAGGATGGTTCAACTTCATTGTTGTCTCTAATGTTATACAAATCAAATTCCCCTGCATTTATGGTCTGAAGACTTTATGTGAAATTATGTAAAACTTCACTGATGCTTTGATGTTTGGTCTTTTAGACTTTAAACCAGCAGTGCATATTATTACGTAATATACCTCAAAACATGCTCCCTTTATAGTAAAAAAAATGAGTCTGCAGGTGACTTCCATATATACTTGATTTTTTCATGCCCCTCTTAATTGACATCTCAGTCTTTCCTAATCTGCTTCTTTATTCTTAATTGACAGATGAAGTAAGAGCTCATAAATATGTCTAATTCTATAGTAAAATATTCTTGTCCCCCATATTTACAGGTAGTGCTTAGGTGGGTGGGAATTTACAATGAGTCAGAAACAAAGAAAGTAAAATAAAACTGGGGATGGGGAGGGGGAAGAAGGAGAAAAGAGAGAAGGAGAGACGAGAGGAGAGGAGAGGAGAGGAGAGAAGAGGAGAGGAGAGAAGAGGAGAAGAAGAAAGGAAGGAAGGAAAGAAGACAAGAGAGAAAAGAAAAACATGAAGAAAGTGTTAAACAAAAAATTAATTTCCGTAATTAAGACTTTTTGAAAGAAAGGTTTTACTGAACCATGAAAGACAAGGTCCTGGGCATGAAGTCTAAACCACCAGTATCCGAACTGGGTGGAAAAGGCAACATGTCCATCATCCTGGAGTTGACAGGCTTTTTTCGCACATCAAGTAGGGGCAAGAGAGATGTAAATTGTTTTGAAAGAATTTACATTGGCTACAGATAAGGAGGGGCAGAGTAACATGAACTGAGGTCTGTTCTATCGTAAAAGCAAGGTATGCAAGGAAGAAATATTTACTACTTTTGATTGGTTACAGATAACAGTCCTGAAAGTCCGTGCATATGCAGGATTTGTTGGCCCATCTAGTGGTATGCTAATATATGCCTGGATGTCGATTCAAAGCTCCAATATGCATTCAAGATGTGATCAGTCTTTTGTCAGCTGATCTCAGCTATTAACAGGCTAACGAATCTGTCTCTTATTATCTGGCCCTCGGTAATGTTATTTAGAACGTCTCAGAATTGTTTTTTTCTTGTCAGAAGGAAGAAAAAGAGGAAAGGAAGGAGGGAGGAAGGAAATAAGGAAGGAAGACAAGCAGGAAGGAAGGAAGGCAGGAAGGAAGAAAGCGAAACTAAGATGATGAATCACTATATTGTACACCTGAAACTAATATAACTAATATAATATTGCTTACCAACTATACTCAAAAAAAAAAAAAAGAAGAAATATCAATCCCAGACATTCTTCTACATAAGTCAGGGCTCCGCTGTTATCTTTGACATTCTTAAAAAGATGTAGGGGCAATATTTCTGAAGGGTTAATGTTGGTTTTGAAGGAACATTACTCTTCATAGAAAGATGAGTTAACATGCATAGGTATTATGCATTCAAAGTTATACACTGGTGTATAACAGGTACATGGAATTGATGACAGAATCCTGAAATAGATGTACTTGTTTATCTTTCCTTTGAAAAACAAAATCCATTTATTTAGGCTCATTCTAGGAAATTTGCCAGGAAATAAGAATCCAAATATGCATAAGACAGTATTTTGCCTTCAAAAGCTTATGGTTCAGTGGGGGGAAAATACAAACCATTAAATACACCATGATTCATTTTATATCACGGTACAAACAGAAACTGGGTGCATTGAAAACTGAAAGCAACAAGGAACAAGACAAAGAAACTCATAGGCACAGACAATAGTTTAGTGGTTACCAGAGGGTAAGGGGGGTGGGGGTGGTAGATGAGGGTAAATGGGGTCAAATACATGGTGATGGAAAGAGAACTGACTCTGGGTGGTGAACACACGATGTGATATATAGATGATGTATTAGAGAATTGTACACTTGAAACATATATAATTTTACTAACCATTGTCACCCTAATAAATTTCAATTAAAAAGAAAGGAAACACATCAAATTCACATTTATCGCTTGAGGTACCTAATTTACACTTACTACTTGGAAAGCTTTTCGGAGGAAGAGACACCAGAGATGGGTTCTGTAGTTTAAGGAATTTATCAGGGAGGCAGGAAGACCTCTTATGTTGAGGAAAAAACAAACACCAAGAAAAAACAACAACAACAAAAACATATGTAGTGGGACCAGAGAGTGGAAATATTTCATCACAGCTGAGAACAGACGATGGTACAATTTGTGTAATACATTAAGGATATTGTTCTTTAATCTGGATACTATTTAGTGCTGTAGCATATTTATATTTGCATTTAAAAACAGTCACTCTTTGATAAGAGTATAAGTTTTCTATAGGGTATTAACAGTACACATATAATAATATTAATTCAAACGTTACTCATGATGCTTAAGGTAAAAAATATTGATGGCCTGGATACAATGGCTTTTGAGCAAATTGACTGAGTGAGTGGGTGGACCATTGAGAAAGAGAAGTAAAATATACTACAAACTAAAGACTCTCCAGGAAGATAGAGGCAGCACGTGGGATTCCGGAAGTGTAATAGAACTGAAATCTCAGGAGATTTCTTTTTAGGGACATTGAAGTTAAGTGTTGGAGATAGTCATATATTTGAATCAATATCTCTGGCACTCAGGAATAAGAATAAGGCTGAGGATATTAATTTAAGTAACTAAAATATATAAGAAAGTGTTCAAGCCATGTAAATGGATGGGACCACTCAATTAGAAATCCTGGAAGCACTGAATTTACAAAGAGTGGCTAAACAAGAAATGTTAATAAAGGAGAATAAAACAAAGTGGCAAGAGAGATAAAGAGAACCAGGAGTGAAAAGACATCACAAAATAGAAAAAAATAAAGAGTATGTTGCAGAAGGCAAGTAAGACAAGACTGCAGAGGGTCTTTGGATTTGGGAATATATCAAACCTTAGCAATTTTGGCAAAAAATATTTTCAGGGTGAAATCTAGTGTAATCAATGAGTGTGAACTAATGCAGTTATATTAGCTGTATGTAGAAATAGAGTAGTAGCTGAGAATATGTAGAGTTGAGGAGGGCTGTGTGTTTTATTTCCTTATGTATGTTGCTTAATGTTTTAATGGTGGGAGATGTTTGTGCATGTTTAAAAGCTATTGTGAGTGAGCCAATAGAAAAGGACAGAATGAAGTCACAGGAGGGAGAAGATAAGGAGTAAGATCCAGGTAGTGAAGGCCGTATTGGGATCTAGGGGGTATGATGTGTCTTCCATTGTGAAAAGGAAGCAGGTAAAGCTAGGTGAAACCCAGGATTGTTTGGGAAGGGAGATTCATATGCCTGTTCCTGTTTGATGGCTCTATCTTCTCAGTGTGAGTGACTCCATCGTGATACAGTATGATTGTATATAGAGAAAGCATAATGTGCTTTTCTTTAGAAAAAAACTACTATCGATCTGATTCCCCAGAGTTCACATACAGATGTTATATGAAAAATAAACTAAACACCTAATCCTGTGAAAGCTTAATCAGAATCATAAAATTTAAGCAGTCCTTTCAGTTTATCTTATATAAAATGACTCAGCCCTTCCCATGCTTGTGATCTTAGATGGCACCTGAATGTGTTTTGGAAGGAATGCAGGAGCTTCTTCTCCTTGTAGAGTTAGGGAAAATGGCTGTCATGTTAGTCCTTGGGACTGAGCTGTCTGTTGTTCATTAGTCCATTCCTGCAGGTGATGTTGGCTTCTGATGCAGAAGTCCATAGTGGATGAACTTAAAGTTTATTCATTTGTTCAGGCCATGGTACTGAGAAGAACTGGGCATTTCTCTTTGTTGATTTGATTTCCACTCAGTTCTTGCCAGCTGTGGACCCAGGTTCAGCCACCCATATCCACTTTCTGCTGTGAGGTCATCATGTTGTCCCTTGGAGGCCTGAAAGCAGTTATTCAGTCTCTAGAGTTCATGGACCCAGGAACTGAATGTGAATTAGGCAAGATTACCTGCTTCACATCCTATTTGTTGGTTTTTTTCTTTGTTTTGATCTGGGCAAAACTTGCTCAATTGCCATGTGCCAGGTTGATAAAGAGGAAACTTTTTTTCCAGAATCCAGAAATGGATTAAAGTCCTTTTGCTTTGTGGTACATATTATCCTTGCTCATTTAATTTCCCCACTAAAGAGCTTCAAAGACCCAGAGAAAGTTAGCAGTTTCATTTTCCTCTCACTCTGTTTTCTATTTTAATATCCCCTAGTTCTAGAAAAGGGATACATTCTATGATCCTAAATCCTTCTTTCTGACTCTGTGTAAGCCTTAAATGAGCTACGATATACTTTTTACCGTATGAAGGAACTCTAGGAGATGGGTCCTCCAGGCTTGTGCTTGATGTGATAAGTAAGGGGAACAAAAATAGTTGGCGATCTTTTCTCCTGACTTGCCAAGAGATCTAGTACCAGTCTTCTCCTGGCATAGACAGGGGTTTCAATGAAACCAGGAATGTAGGTAAAGTATATGCAGAAACAGATATGCTATGAACCTGTTATTGGAATGTCCAGGGCAAGGCAACACTGTAGACCAGTGATGCATAAACCATATCTTAAACAGAAAATCAGATGCAACAGACTCAGAACAGAGCACCATGGCCTTGAGAGTAACACCTGGTTTATTACCTAAAACAAAAGCATAGTGAGGCAGCCAGCTGGGAGGGGTGGCAGGGTCAGCAGCTCAAAAACATGAGTGAGAATGACTCGAGAATTTATAAAGAGCTACTAGTCTGGGTTTCCTAGCCTTGGCTCCACATTAGAATCACTTGAGGGAGCTTTTAGTGACCCAGGTGTCCAGGCAATACCTTATTATACCAGAATATCTGGTTATGGAACTCATACTTTTAAAATTCCCTAAGCGATTCCAGCGTGCAGCCACATTTGATAAGCACTGCGTGGGGAGGAGACAACTAAAAGGAGACTGGAAATCATGCTTTTGTGAAAATAGGGGCTATTAAGCTGTCATAATCTCTTTTCAATGTGGACACACATTCCTTGTAAACTTTATGATGTTGTCATGCCTATTAGTATTCTGAGTCTTGTGTGTAGTAGGAGGACGGGGTTTTGCTAGGGTTCTCCAGTATTGCTCTAGACCCATGATTCTTATCCACGTTATTTTCTAGACTGCACCAGTGAAGACAGAAAAATTAGAAAAATGTGGTTAAAAAAATGAAAATGGGCCTGAAAAATTAAATCACAAGATAGAGGATTCATGGATCTTAAAAGTGGTTTTTGTTTGTTTTTGTTTTATTTTGACAGAACTCACAACTAAACTTTTCACCTCTATCACTTAGATAAGGGAAAACAAACAAACAAAAAAAAACACCCAGTTTCCAGATACAAACTACCAGATCTCTAAGCTCTGAGTTTAGGGAAATTGAAGTATGTGCAGCATCTCTTCAGCTATCAATTAGCCGAGAAGTCATCATTCACAAGTTCTGGAAGAGAATTCGCAAATGTTTGCAAATCAACCCAGTATCTCAGTTCAAAATCAAATGTAATATAGTTCACTTAATCAATATATTCTCCAAGGGAACTAGAAAAACCTGCATATTATTGGATTGGCAATACAGGCCCGCACGTTGTTGTTGTTGGTTTTTTTATCATATACTGTCCTTTTTAAAATTACATTTTTGTAATGCAAAAATTATGTTAGCTTGTGTAAGTATTAATCCACATATTTCACTATTGATGTCAGCCTGACAACATTCATGGTGAGAAAACATGACAGTGAACGTTAGCCCTTGAAGAGATAGCTAAAGATGAATTCCACCCTTTGGGTCCATGACAACCACTGCTAGGAATATGAATATGATTAATAAATTTTGTAGAGTTTAGTAAGCTTTGTATGTGTAAGAATTTTAAAAAGACATGATAAAATCCAGGCACTGGATACAAAATGAGGTGCGAAGAAGACAGAAGAGCTCTGGGAAAGAGTATTAGCTAATAAGCATCCAGTTTTGTCATCCAAAGATAATATTTTCCATCAAATCATGGGGGGGGGGAGGACAGAGAGAGAGAGAGAGAGAGAGAGAAATATGTATGACAGGTAAAACCTCCCAACAAAATCTTTTCTTTGATTGAATCTTTTCTGCCAACTCCCACTTAGAATTGTAGAGTATTTTAACTTAGATGGGACTTTAGAGATCAGGAAATATTATACTGGAATAATACATAGCTTCCTTCAATCATAATTTTGCCAATTAATTCCTCTAAGATCTTAGACAAGTTACTTCAACTTTCCAATTGTGCTAAAATTGTGTTAATTAACAAATAGCATACATTAAGTATCCTACCCATAGATGATGCTCCAGAAATGTTAGCTGGGTAGTTCACAGACTAAGATTTGTGTGATTAGTCCTTGGCAGCTCAGCTGCTCACCGGGAGAGTTGAGACCGGAATCACAGGCTTCTGGCTCCTCTCAAGTATTTTCACTTCTCCTCCTACCTTTTAAAAGCCAGAGGAGACATTATGATTCTTTAGGTTTGCACCAGGATCCCCAAGGTTTTTCAAAAGGAATAGAACACTACATGGCTGTCTATATAAGATACTTGGAGATAACTATAGAGAGATAACTATAGAGCTTTGAAGTCTTGATGGAAAAATATTTTGAAGTATTCACCAATGTGTTTTTAATTTTGAATTCCCCCACACACACACATTACCCTTCCCCCCCCCTTTCAGGGAGAATATGAGTATTTTAGGATTACTGCCTCAGGAAAGGGAACATACAAGAAAAAAAATTGAGATATAAGTCTGCTCTTATGTTCTAAATTTCAAAATATATTTTTAAGTTCAAGGGAGACACACTAGTCCTGACAAAAAAAGCTTTTGAGTTCCATAATAAGGGATCTTTAAGCATTAAAAGCTAAGGGCCTAACGTAAATAGCTGCCATAGAAAAACAAATATTCTATTAGAATGATTTTTTTCTTACCGTGTGAATTTCCATAAAGATTCTGGGAGTAGGATAAATAAGATAGTGAGAAGAGAAAGATGGCCATGGACTAGTACCCTCTTGAAGTAAAAATTCTCTGGTTGCTGCATCCCTGGACAGAATGAGAGAACATGCAACTTCCTGTTTGGGATACTATTAAGACTTAGGAAAATCTTCAGACTGCGGTTTTGAGAATACAGAATTGAGTCATTTGCCTGATGGATACATGTCCCTGTGAGTCCCAATTGGTCCCAGGAGTGAGCAGTCCCATTATTTAATTGCCTTTGTAATTCCCTGAATAGCACAGCTGTGCGTTGGAAAGCCAGAAATCTACAGCGGCAGAGAGGAGGAAGCTTTTGTAGAATGTGGCACAAAGTCTTCCAAATATAACATGGCAGCCTCAGCTTGTGCTGAGGTGGAAGGTTGATTACAGCCAAGGAGCAAACAGCGGTGAGAGGCTACAGAGCACAATGATTTGAAGCTTAAGTTCTGGAGCTCCACTATTGTGTTCAAACCCCAGCCCTGTCTATTAATTGTTGCATAAACTTGGCCTAGCTTTTTAACTGCTGTGTGTATGTTCTCCTATTTATAAAACATGGACACTAATAATAGTACTTACTCCATAGAGATGTTATGAAGGTTGGCTGAATTCATATAGGTAGGTAGATAGATAGATGATAGATAGATAGATAGATAGATAGATAGATAGATAGATAGATAGATAGATATGTAGATAAATAGAGTGCCTACGATAGAGCTATATGAATGTTACTTAAATGTTAGTTATTTTTATTTTTAATGGTCATTCTCAGTTGCAAGTTATCGATAGATGCACTATAAGGAACAGATTCTTACACCCCTTTCACAACCTTCTATTAGACTACTTATATACCCTGAAATTTGGAACTTATACCCTGTTGGGTTTTGGGTTAGGGATAAGAAACAACCCTAAATTTACTGGGAAAATTTTAAAGGGACTTTTTGATAAGGTTCAGATTTCTGCTACCAGGTAGAATTATAAATTCAGGTGTGTGTGTGTGTGTGTGTGTGTGTGTGTGTGTGATTTCTATATGCGTATATATGGGTGTACATTTATATATACAGAGGGTACCAAAAAATGTATATACTTTTTAAGTAAAGAAAGAACTGTATGAAAATTGTAATACTCAATATGTACCAATAACAAAAGATGAATACAAGTCACGTTTGACTTCTGCAATTACAAGAGGTGCTCAAAGTGGTTACCATCAGTGTACTTTTAATACAGTTTTTTCCTTTCTTAAAATATGTAAACATTATTTTGGCACCCTCTGTGTGTGTGTGTGTGTTTCATTTATTTGACATCAAAGTATGTGGTTTGTGAAATTCATACCACAAAAAATTAAAGATTTTAACTGACATTTTCTTTTTAGTATGACATTAAGACATTTGATTTACTGTCTGCTGTTTGAAAGTTAATGTTATAGCAAAATAATTAAAGATCCTGCTAAGTGACTAAGTATAGTAGCATAGATTTGGGTCCAGGACTCTCTCAATAGATCAGCACATATTAAACTTATTCTGTGAATTTTATCATTACTTTTTGATGTCTGATTAAACGAGGCAAAATAATATTTTGGACAAGAAATTCATGTGTTCAATAACCAAGGAAGACTAAAAACAGAAATATCAGAAGTTAATCATATTTTTCTGAGCATGCTTACCATGTTAAGATCTACAACTTGTAACTGGAAAATTCCTGAGACTTTCAGGATAAATAAAGGAGTATAATAATCACCAAGTTGCCTTTAATCTTTATGGGTGGAACGTGTGAGTGTTTCTACTCATTTATGTGTCTAACTGCAATTTTGTGAGCACCTCAATTCAAAAAGACAGATGTCAGTACTTAAAAGCTTGGTTTGAGGCTACAGGGATTATTGCTTTCTGCGGCTTTAAAAGGGGGAAAAATGTTTATAGGAACACAGAAAATGAAAATGTTCTGCTTTACATATTTACAATGTATGCTTTACATATCTTATCTGTACTTGTAATTTTGTCTACCAAAAACGTTCTATCTCCTCACTCACATTCTCCACCTATTTCCTCGTTTTTCTTCATTTTGTCAGCAATCTGGTTTAAGAGTCCATCTGGGCTAGCAAGTACACTATACTATACTAAGATGGCATGTTTTAATGGACAAATAACTTCTAAGTTATATACCAAGAATTTTATAGATCCAGTTCATTCTACGGCTGGACTTGAGAAAGGGAATGTGATATTAAAGGGAGAGAAAAAAAGCAAAACATTGGGTGACTTGTAAATCAGAGAAAATTACGGTTTGTAAGTAAGAGGCAGTACTACAGCATCTGCAAACGACTATAGGCATTCATTCATTTATACGTTCTATAGATACACACTGAGTCGCTGAGTGCCAGCCACAATTCCATTACATCATGGTGTTAAATTTTTTCAGCTAAGGTCTTCTAGGCTCAGTCTTAGTACACTTACATAAATACCAAGATTATCAGTTTTATGGGATGCTGTAAAAACTCGATAATTCATTTATATCATTTCATATTTAATGCATTTGTCATACAGAGTGTGAAAAAAATGGAACAGAGTGGCCGACAGCTCTCTTTACACAAAAAAGTAAAATATTGAATGATAGCTGTAATCAAAAGAATAGGGAAAGAAAAGTCGCAGAGAGCACCTGGGCATAAACACAGCAGGTAGTGCTGGATTTCACTGACATGCTGGAGAGAGGACACTTGCAGAAAAAGGGTCAGGTTTAATTAGCTGTGTAACTATTCTGCTCAAAACTTTCCAGTGCTTAGAATACAAGTGTGTAATAGGGTTTATAAAGGGCCTCATCCTTCGTTCACAAACACCTAGAAAACTCGACAAATTATGTGAAACAAACATTTTCAGCTGTTAGACAGCAATAAGTACAGGACTATTATCCCCGGAATTACAAAAACAAATCACAATAGTTTACGCTTGGAGAAAATTTCTGGAATGCAATACAGAGAGGGGGAACCCAAACGGAGGTCAGTTTCTGACAATACGGGGATTGGACTTTTAGGATGCTGAGATGTCTAGAAATTAATAGAAAACATGAGATGAGAGAGATACACAGAGACATAGTTCCAGCAATCTCTATATAAGGGCCTTCCTCAGGTTTTAGTGAATTTCCAGTATGGTAATTACATACATTCACTAAATGTATTCACTAAATTCCATACATTTAGTGAATATATGTAATTACCATTCATTAAGGGTGAAACTCCAAATGGCAGACAAAGAACTTCTTCTAAGGAAAAAACAATTACCAGGAACCAAATAGTTCTTCAAGATCACACAAAACTGGGAATTACTCAAGTCCTAATTATCTAGAATGGAGACTGAAATTAATACGTGGAACAATAGTAGAGCTAAGTTAGCATTTGAGGAAATACTGCTCTAGATTTGCTCTTAAAAAAATAAAAAATAATAAATAAATAAAAATTTGAAAGGTTTGAACAAGTCAAGAAGTAACTGTCTACCAAAACAATGTCCATCACTCTTCAAAGAAAGAACAAATGTCAGCACTAATAACATCTAATGAAAGTATCTAATGAAAAAATTATACATGTGAAGAATGAGAAAAATGAGGCTTATAACCAGGAGAGATGTTAATCGATGTAAACGTTTTCAAAAATGATAGGAATGGGGGAATTTGTCAACAGGACTATAAAATCAATTTTAAACATGCTCAGAGATTTAAAGGAAAATATGAACATAATGAGAGGGTAAATGGAAAATGCGTAAAATAATCTAAAGGAATTTCTGACAAAAAATACAAATATCTGAAATGAAAAACTCACTGGATAGGATTATTATCAGATTAGACCCTACAGAAAAACAGTATTAGTTCACTTGAAAACATAGTACCAAAAACAAAACAGTTCAAAATAGAGAGATATAAAAGACTGGAAAAAAAAATATGGATAAAAATAAACTTAGGGGACAAGATAAAATGGTATAATATATTTTAAATTGGAGTCCAAAAGAGGGGGTAAAGAAGACAAAAGAAATTATGGCCAAAGTTTTTTCCAAATTTGATGAATATAAGCCCACTGATCCAGAAATTTAACAAACACCAAGAAAAAAAAAATCATGACGGAAACTACACCAGAGCAATTCACAATTGAAATACTGAACATAATAATGATGAAGAGAAAACTTAAATATAGCAAGAGAAAAAGACATAAAGCAGGGCTAAATAAACTATGGCCCCTATACAAACCTGACTTGTGGCCTGTTTTGTATGACTCAAAAGCTAAGAATAGTTTTTATACATGTTTTTTTTTTTTTTTAAAGAAGTATATACAGCAGAGACAATACATAGCCCACAAAACCTAAAATATTTACTCCTAGTATGAAGAAATAAAGTAGCATTGTTGACTTTTCTTCAGGAATTATGCAAGAGCATTTTCAGAAGACAATGGGGAAAACATCATTAAAGGGCTGAAAGAATAAAACTGTCAACTAAGACTTGTTTTGCACAATGAAAATGCCTTTCATAAATTAAAGCCACATAAAAACTTGTTCAGACCAACAAAGCTAAAAGAATTTGTTGTCTGCAGAAGTGTGCTGTAATAGATGTTAAAGGATTTTCTTCAAGCAGAAGAAAAGCTATTCCAGATGGACATATGGATCTATGAGAGTGCCAATATTGATAAAAATGTGGATGGCATTTTTTTGTAATGTTTAATTCATTTAAAGATAATAGGGAGAGATAATAGGGACAACTCTTTATTACAAACAATTTCCAATTAGTAAATATAAAAATAATGAGGGAAATAAAATATCTATAATATCATTGTTAGAACTCTGCATTAATTATTGATGACAAAATCTACCAATGCATGTTAAAATAAGAAGACAAAAGTTTAAGGTGAAACAGAACTTTATAGCCTCAAAATATTTAATCCCAAATATTTATTAACTACAAAGGGGAAAAAAAACAATATTACAGTGAAATAATTTGACAGATACCACATTAACCAAGTGGTAAATGTTGACATAACTAGTGATATTCATATATATATCATGCACCCCCAATTTTATGCCTAGGAAGGGACATCACCTCTATGGTATTATTTCCCCAAATCCATATCCTCAATATAATCATGAGATAACATCGAACACACATATGTTGAAAGACATTCTACAACATACTTGGCGATTACTCTTTAAAAGTGGTAAGGTCCTTAAGGAAATATTGCAGAACTGACACAGGAGATAAAGACAATCTGAGATCCTGGCTTGGATCTCAGAAAAAGGATATTAGTGAAAAAACTGGTGAAATGTGAAAAAGTTTAATTAATATTATACCAATGTTAATTTTTTTATTTCAATAACTGTATAGTAGTTATGCAGATGTTAACATTAGGGGAAGCAGGGTAAAAGGTGTAAGAACTCTCCATACTATGTTTGCAACTTTTTTGTAAATTAAAATCGTTTCAAAATATAAAGTTAAAAATGTTAGATGACAGTTTAAAACAAAATAATAATAATCTGTTTGTGGAGTTTATAGACCACTTTGACTAGCTTATGGAATAGGAGAAGGAAAACGATGTCCCTAAGTCAGACTACTTCAGTTTATCTCGTGGCTGATCTAACTAGTTGCTATGTAACCATGGGAAAGTTACTTCACTTCCCCATGAATGGAATTCTCTCCATTGGGAGGATTAACTTGATTACAAGATGTAAATGTCTTAATGTATGACTTTGTAGTGCTTTGTATATATACTACAAGACAAATCATAAATAACTCTGTTAAAGTAAATATATGAGAAAAAAATAACAGCAATGTAAAATTAAAAGAAAAAAATCTATAGCCTGATTCTGTTACTGTTACTGTTTTGCTGGACAAATTGTTAATCTGAGGCAGGAAAACAAAAATAAAAATATATCTACCAAGTTCGGTAAATAAATAGTGAAATTTAGTTCTGAAATTACCTGTATGAAGGGTCTTAGACTATCCAAATATCAAAATATAACGTGCCAAGACTATAAGTAGAATGAAAATTATACTTACAGTAATTTGTAACTGAGTACTCTTCTCATTTTAAAAGTGTCACAAAGCTGGCAAGAATAGGTTTCTTACAGACTATTTTAATTTTGTTAAACTACTGATATGTTAAAATTATATCAGTGAGGTAGATTTGAAAGCACCCTTGATAACAAGTTTTTTTTCAATTTGTTTTCAATTTTTTTTTAATTTCCTATAATAGTTCATGTCCATGGGCTTTCTTTCAATAAATTAGAATATTACAGTAAGAAAATTACATGTAAATAGGGAAGTATTTTGTTATAATTTTCAAAAATAATAGCATTTTTCAATATAGTAACTAATGGTACTTAATGTATCGATTGCCCTTAATATTTTGGCCAAAGTTTACATATTATGATATTATAGAAGAATAAGAAATCTTGATTTTTATCTTCTAAAGTCATCACTCTACTTAAGAATTCAAACATTTTTATAGGAATATACTCAAATATTTTCAAGAACTCATCAAAATAAAATAAGAGTACATGGAATAGGAAGCCATTTCTTTATTTCTACCCTAGGTTGAGACGAGTTAGAGGAAAGAAAAATAAATTCACACAATACAATATACTCATAAAGAGTCTTCTTATTTTAATGAATGAACAAGAATATGCTGAAAGGAGGCGATCGATCTGACTCTTTTTAGAGTATTTATTTGTAAAATGACAGATTTCAAAAATCAGTATCCAAAGTAAAGAAAACGAATTCCAAGAAAAATCGGGGTTATGTACAATTGTTCTATTCCACACTCTCCAAGTTTCTTCTTAAAAGGATATTTTGTGACCTTTTCTCCACTGTCAGTCTGTTGCTTTTGGCTTTAAGCCTGTACATTTGTTCATTATCCTGCTTTGCCTTTCTGTTTATCCCTCCAATTCACTGATTCACTTCTTTATTCTATTCTGCCCCTTGTTTTTTTGTCCCTACTTCCCACACATTTGCTGGCATATTAGTTATTACCCTGTTTAAAGTAGAATATGTAGTCTATGTAGCCATTAGAGGTCTTAGCTACTAAATGGAATAAGGAAGATGTAAACAGACATTTCTAACATTATCAAATCTTTGAGACTTAAGGAAAGAACATAAATTAGAAAGTAAACTATGAAAGATAAGTAAACATTGGTTTTCATAATATTCTCAAAGTTTCCAGTATAAAGTATGGGTGTCACAAATGTATATGTATATGCATATGTATGTATACAAGAGCATGTACATACGTGTGTGTTTTGTACATGTAGTCATTGATGTGTATACATGCATTTGCACAGGTGCATGTATAAATGTGTGTGAACATGTATATGTTTTTATCCATGTACATACATGTATGTGTAAAAGGTATCAGTGCATCTGTGTGTCCATGTGTGTTTTCTTGTGTAGTTATGCAAGGGTATATGCACCTGTGTGCATGTCTGTTTACAAATAGTGTGCACACATGAACTTAAGTTGGAGAAACTGTGATTTATATAGCAGTAACCAACAGGAATGGCCAGTTGTAGTCACTGGAATCCATTAAGGAGAACTATGGAAAAATATTAAGAATAATTTTTGCTACATTTTTTGGGCCATGAGATAACTTTCTTTCCTAGGTAAAATGTTCTCTTGAATTTTCAAAATGAACTGTATAGCTTCTTGTTTGAATAAAGAACAATTTTTTGGTAGGGCCTTTTGCTATTCCTTGAAATGGTTGCAAAAATAAAATTTACAATTATAAACTTACATACCTGGTGAAAAAAACTGATGTAGAGTGTCCAGCAAGCATTTCTTACCCATGGCTTCTCAAACTGCTGTATACTTTAAAATAATCTGTCATTAGTAGAAATGTTGATTCTTGGACTCTAATCTAGGGATTCAGTAAATACTGAGTCAATTTCAGAAATCTGAAATTTTATGACATACCCTGGGTGATTTTAATGCAGTTGGCCCATGGATCACACTTAGCAAAAATAGAGTACAGTGCTGCAATTTGAATTTAACAATTTTTCTCCAATATGAAGATCTAAATAGATCAGAAAAAAATATGAATTCCTGTATAGAGTCTGCCAAGTAGACAGAAATCCTGTGAAGTCACTTCTTGCATTACAAATGTAAACATTGGTGGGCATGTCTGTAACTACATGATTTTGGCTAGTGAGCAGATGTGCACACGTTTCAATACTAAACAAGGAGGTAGGCTCGATCAGACTTAAGTAGTACACTTCATGTGGACCTATGGAGATTCAGGGCTCTTTTGATGCATGTTAATTAAAGAGCTATAAGCCTGTGAGGTGCCAGGGCCAAAGGTAGGAGACACATTTACTTAAAACACACATGTAAAGTCATCTGGGAGTCCAATCATTAATCATTCACCTCTTGATGGATGTATGGTAGCAGTCAAGTGGAACACACCTGCTGTGCAGCACCCAGAAAGTCCATCCTGAGGTTACACTGACTGTTGGAATGTTGATGGCAACATCAGCTAAGCAGATGTGGCAGGACAGAGGCACTGGCTGCAGCAGTCAAAGGAATCCAGAGCAACAAACTGCAAATGTATGTTAAATACAGATTCGACCCAATCAGATGTTTTGGAGCATTCTTAGTCTTTGAAACACTGCATTATTACTTATTATTGCCCAAGGACAATATATGTCAGTGGGGCTATGGATGTTCTTTGCTGCCAATTCTGTGTGTCATTTGTTGTAAATATGAATTCAAACAAGCCATTGCCCAACTAAATCATGTTTCAATAAGACCTAGAAACCGTATTGCTCTGTTTACTTGCCATGTGTGGAACAGAGTAAGAGCAAGACTTGTACTAGTGAAATATACTGGGCTCCTTTGGCCCCACCATGATGGTCAGTGGATATACAGCGAGTCCCGGTTAAAAGATGAACTCTATATTTTCATTATAAGGAAGAAAAGAGAGCTGACCAGTCTCTATTCTGCTAACATTAACAGGCATATTATAATCATGTGAAATCATTAAAAATAGCCAAATTCATGAATGGCCAATTTTACTGGAAGTAATTTGATGATATTCAGATAGTGGAAAATTCTGATACAGTGTCTGCGTAAATTATTTAGGATCTAAGAAAGACATTTTGATAAAATGCTGTTCTAATTAGAGGAAAGTATGTATCAATAAAGCCAGATTTTCAAAAATAAGAGCAGGAATACCATCAAGCAATTTCAGATAGTGATACTCACTAAGAATGCATTTGAACACACTAAGTAAACCATGAGTAAAGTTATTTCTTGCATCTTAGTGTGATCTATGGATAATAGAATATAGAAATAAAAATTGACCAATGTAGGTAGAATAATAAACAGTAGAAACTAGCACACGGCCTGTGGCAGTGTTTCCTGAAATAGTCAAATAGCACAAATTGTATTTAAAAGTGAATAGTATTAAAAGTATTAAAGATCATATCTATATACTGACTATAACTACCCTGTAATTATTTAGTTTTACCAACTTATTACTTGTTTTCCTAGCATATCTATTTATTGTTAACTTATTCATTTTATTCAACAAGGGCAAGCATGTGGCAGACACCGATGAAATTTTTTAGTTACAGTGTAGTGGACATACAATATTATATGAGTTTCATGTGTACAACATTCACATACCTTAGAAGTGATCACCGTGATAAATCCAGTAACCATCTATCACATTACAAGTTATTACAATACTATTGATTATAGTCCCTATGCTGTGCATTGCATGTCTGTGATTTATTTATTTTATACCTGGAAGTTAGTACCTCTTACTCCCCTTCACTTTTTTTGACTATCCCTCCATCTTCCCACTCCTGGCAACCATCATTTTGTTCTCTACAACTATGAGCCTGTTTCTGTGTGTTTTTTTTGTGTGGTTTTTTGTTTTTTGTTTTTTGTTTTTTTAGAGTCCACATATAAGTAAAATCATATGGTATTTGTCTTTCTCTGTCTGACTTATTTCACTTACATAATACCCTCTAGGTCCATCCATGTTGTGACGAATGGTGAGATTTCATTCTTTTATATGACTGAGTATTATTCCATTATATATATCACATCTTCTTTATCCATTAATCTATCCATGGACACTTAGGTTGGTTCCATATCTTGGCTATTGTGAGTAATGCTGCAGTAAAATAGGGGTGTATATATTGTTTTGAACTAGTATTTTCATTTTCTTCAGATAGTTACATACCCAGAAGTGAAACTGCTGTGTCATGTGGTACTTCCAGTTTTCATTTTTTGAGGAACATTTATACTGTTTTCCATAATGGCTGCACCGATTTACATTCCACCAACAGTGCATGAGGGTTCCCTTTTCTCCACATCCTCCCCAACACTTGTTTGTGGTCTTTTTTTTTTTTTTTTATAGTATCTGCTCTGGCAGGTATGAGGTGGTATCTCATTGTGGCTTTGATTTACATTTCCGTGATGATTAGTGACATTGAGTATCTTTTCATGTAGACATATAGCAGTGAACAAAAAAAGGAAATCCACTGCCCTCATGGAGCTCACATTTTAAAAGAAATGGTAGAATATAGAAAATAAACAAGATATAATAAATTAGAGGTTTATAATTGTCAGTGTGGAAAATAAATCAGAGATGTTGTATATATTTGTGTGAACTTTTGGTGGGGATGAATTGCAATTTTAAATAGTGGACCAGAAAACACCTCATTGAGAACCTGAGATCAGAGTAGAGATGTTAAGTTGTCGAGGGAGAAAGTTATGTGGACATGTATGGGAACAGCATTCCAGTCCGAGCGAACAAAGACAGATAAGGCCACCGTAAAATCATTGCCTAGTGTATTTAAGAAAGGCAAGGAGGCTGCTCTGGGAACAAGCAAAGGAAGGAGTTCTAGGAAAATAATTCAAAAAGAGCAAAGCGATAGATAAACAATGGGAGGACCAGATCATGTAGAGTCTTGTAAGAGATTGTAATTTAAGGACTTTGGCTTTTTTTTTGCTTTCTTAGTAAGAAGGGAAGACTTTTGTGGACTTCAATATAAATCATAATTATTTGTTAAAGTAAATCAATTCTTCCATTTACAGAAAAAAAAAGTGACTTTGTTAAGTGTTCAATATGTCTGTAACTGAGCTAGAAACCGGAAAAAATGAGAGTGAACAGACTGGTTGGATGGTAACAATTTAAGATAAGCACAATTATTTAAGTAAGTTCTATGAATGAAGGCATTACTACATGGTTATTTAGTACATAGGAAGGGCCTCTAATGAATTAAGGAATTTTTTCTCAAGGGAAGTCACATGCAAGTTGAGACATGGAGAATCCGTAGAAGTTAACCAGCACAATGAGGAGGGAGAGAGGCTGTGTGTGTGTGTGTATGTGTGTGTGTGTGTGAGTGTGTGTGTGTGTGTGTGTGTGTGTGTGTGTGTGTGTGATAGCTGCTTGTAAAGGGGGAAGTGAGCACGAGTGGGAGAGTGCATCACGTTGGAAAGATTACATATGATAGTGTACATATTCATGCAGGTAACGTAGAGTGTTCTGGAGTTTGGAGGAGTGTAGAGAGCTATATGGAACTGGAAAGCTGTGCAGGATGGGCCTATGTTTCCCTGATTAAGGACTGTATCCTGCCATTACCAGAAAATTCAAAAGGTTTTAAGTTGAAAAGTGACTGGTTAAATGTTCATTTTGAAAAATCATATTGTTTACAGAACTGGTTATAAGTGAAAGAAGTTATCAAATTGTTGAAGTAATTCAGGAAAAATGTGATGGGGGCCTGGGTTTGGCAGTGCACAAAAGTCAAGGAAAGGGAGAGAGATAAATTTCAGGAATTGAGGAAATAAAATTTGCGAGACTTGGTGATTTATTAGTGGACTGAACAGTAAATAAGGAGTAATTACCTGTTGTCTGATTTGGCCAAATTTCTGCGTCCAGAAATGCTGGAAGAAAAGCAGTTTTGTGAAGAGAAGTTCAAAGATTCTTGTGTACATTCAAGTTGTGGTGTTCAGAATGCAATTGGATATAAATACTTCCTATGGAGAATGTTTGGGAGATGATACACATTTAGCAACACTATGGCAATTTAAAGCATAGGAATGGATGCGATTGCTCAGAGATTCTGTATAAAATTTGAACATAAGAGAAGATAAGTGTAACTCTATAAGAACCCAAATAATAGTCGAATAGAAAGAGGAAAAAGTAAGGAGGTGCCACAGAAATAGGAAGACAATTAGGAGACTGTGAAATATTAAAAATAAGTAAATAAATAAGAGGAAGACTAAAATGTTTATAAAAAAAAGAAGGTGTCTTAGCCTGTTTGGGCTGCTATAACAAAATACCACAGACTGAGTGGTTTATAAACAACAAACATTTATTTTCACAGTTCTGGAGACTGGAAGTCCAAGATCAATCATGCCAGCATGGTTGGATAAGTGTCCTCTTACTGCTTGCAGACTTCCTATTGTATCTCAAATGGAGGAAGGGTCTAGGGAGCTCTGCAGCGTTTCTTTTATAAGAACAATTGGTAAATACTGCGGAGAAGTCAAGGAATGTAAGGACTACAAACTATTGATTATGTTTCTTCAGAGGCCATTATTGGTAGCTTTGTAGAAAATAGTTTCATTGACATAACGTGGACTGTAGAGTTGAAAGGGTGAATGTGGAGAAAAGAAGCAGAGAGAGATATAGACCTTACAAACTGGGGTGATACACATATATTAAAGGTTTAAAAAGGAATTCTTTTTGTCTGTCAGTCAGCAGATAAGTTCTGATATAAGTTCAAGAAAAAAAAAAATGATGTAAAGTTTTTCTTTACACCCTTTAGATGGCAGGCATCAGATCACATCTTGATTAGTTTGGCCCAGAAATAAGGACTGTGTCAACTGCAGAGGGGCACCAGACTGCTGCGTGGTTTGTTGGTAGCATACCTTATTGAGAGCAAACTCTTCAGATAATTACAAGCACAAAGTCTGCATTCAAGCCAGGATCATGTTTCAGAAAAACCATCTACAGAAAGCAGGAAACTCAAGTTTGCCGAGCGTAGAGGCCAAAAGTGAAGTTGGTATTGTTCCAATTGAGTTATTGCCAAGGAAGGCAAACTCTGGGAGAACTGGGAGAATTTGAGGATCTAAACTGTCAGGGCAATAGATTATATCCAAATGGGTGAGCCAGAGAGGCAGACTGGGTAATGTCAAACGTGATGCTAAGGAAGAGAACAGCAGGAAACTAGGAGACAAATTACGTCTGACAAGAGGAGCAGAAGCCCCATCTGTGTTCTGAGCCATGGGCCAGAGCCTTGGGTCTGCCCTTCCGAAATGTTAAAGGCAACATGTCAGAAAATAAGCTCAGAAAAATGAATGGCCAAACATTAGCTCTCCTGAGCCCCTTTAGACTGATCTACCCTCTCTAAGGTTCTTAATCTTTAGATACTCAAGACAAGAGGATTTATTGTAAAAACAGAGGGTAGGGGAAGGGATTTATTGCATCTTCTACAACTGAGTGACAAGTGATTACTTGAAAAATACAAATCGTTTTTGACATGTAGAAAAATTAGATGAGTTTAAACAATAATATATTTAACAATTACACAAATAATGAAAACCAACATTTATATGTTTGCAGAGGCAAAGTCTGCTTCCTAAAGGAAATTAAGTACACTTAAGAGTTGTCACCTTTGTCCTCTTCATTAATTCCATTGTCATCTTGTTACCAATGAAATGATGCTCAGCAAAGTTTTGGTTCTCAAATAAAGTTCTCCTGGGAAGATACAAAGTTACATCTACTTCCCAGTTTTCCAAACTTGATTGTGAAATCCGTTTTAAGATCTCTCCTTAAAAGCCAGCAAGATTAATAGCATTGTCCCTCTAATGTGGGGAAGGAGTCATCTTTTAAATTTAATTCTGTCATTCTTGGTAAATATTGAGATTATGTTCAATTTAGATCTACTATATTACTTATTACAAAATAGTAAAACATTCTAAAATGAAGCATGTGAGGTATATATGTCAAAATAAAACCAAAAAAAATTATTCTCTGGAAATAAGAAAAGTAGTTCATAGCAAATGCATAATGTATTTTCTCCCAGATATACCAAGAGAACATGAATAATAAAGTATAAGTGACAAATATTATTAGTATCAAATGGCCTAAATTGAAATAAGTAATCCCTAAGTCTTGAGGAAAATGAAAATCAAAAGCGTTAATTGGGATATTTCTTTAAGATTAACTGATAAAAATGAAAATAATGAATGGTATGTCAATGAATGTTATGATGGGTAATATTTGACCATTTTGCTTGAAATAGCACAGATATACTTTTGTCCGACAAAGACGTGCAGTCGCCAAGGCTTATTGATCCTGTGGCTATTTTAGGTACATAGATATGTACATATCTATCTATCTATATCTATATCTATCTATATACATGTACATATCTATACATAAGATTTTTAACAAGCAATACTAAAATTGGCTTAGAAATACACTCATTAATTTAGATAAATTAATACTAAAGATCTTGTTTGCACTATTACCAGGAAGAAGTGTCTCTCTTTTGAGATTTCCATTCACCTCAAAGAATTCCCCAGTTTTGCCCATCCCCAAGTATCTTACATATCACAAAACTTCATTGTCACTGCCATGCCTGTTAAAACCAGGCATTGGAAATTACTGTGGACTCTGTTCCATTTATGAGCACATGCTTCGCTGTTCCAGATCTCTTACTAGAGTTCGGAAGTGCCCCAATATGCCACCAAAGCTATGACTGTTTTACACTCCAGTGCTCTGGATTTTGTGTTTCAAAGATCAACCCTTGAACTCAGAGCCAGAAGAAGTCCTCCATCATGTTCCATCTCCTCCACCTTGAAACATACATATCAGATTGAGGTGTATCTATTAAATCATTCTCTTAACCTCTCAACCTTCCTATTCATGTGACCTTTTGTCTTATAAATATGTTCTCCATCATTCTTGGCAATATCAACGTCCATCATTCTTGGCAATATCAACGTCCATCATTCTTGGCAATATCAACACCGATCATTCTTGGCAATATCAACATCCATGTGGTTGGCCCATCCAGCATGATGTTTTTCATTTTCTTTATTTTCCCCATTGCATAGGCATTTTCTTCTGCTCTCTCGACTATCCCCATGGTTGTGACCTTCTGGAACTTGTGATTACCAAAAGATACATCATAACTTAATTTTCCAAAAATGACATGACACTTTCTGATTAGTTCTCAAAATTTGTCCTGATTTCCAGTCCATTAAATTCGAACTCCTTATCCTGTTCTGCAAAGTCTTGTTTGATCAAAGGCAAACTTCTATATTCATATTAAACACACCCTTTGCCCACTGGAACCCATCCTGTAGAAACCCATCCTACTCAAGGACTTTGTTCCACTTGGACACTCAGTCTTTGTCCTGTGTTCCCCTCTACATGATTGTATCTATTAATGTGTCATATTTTCATCTTTAAAAAGCAAAAACAAACAATAACATCAAGAACAAAAAAACTCCCTTGATCCCACTTTCCCTTTGCTCCTCTTGAAAGCAAAACTTCAAAAGATGTATATAATCATTGAGTCTACCTCTTCTCCTCCCAATTTCTTCATATCCCTCTTCAGTTAGGCTTTTGCTTGCATTGCTCTACTGAACCTTCTCTTGGCAAATCCCCCAATCTGGAAAAGAATTTGTGTAAGTTCTGTGATATTAATTTATCCTTGACTAAAAATTATAATTGAAACCACAGACAACAGACTTCAGCTAACATTTTATTGATGGACCTTGAATAGAGTTTGAAAGCTCTTGACACAAAGCCTATAGATTTGGTTTAACTAGACAATGGAAAAAAAAATAGCAAACCATTGCATATGTTTTTGTTTTATAAATTTTAAGTTAAATTTATATTTTCTGTATCTTCATAGGTTGAGTTTCTAAGTGTGTTTGATAAAGAAGGAAAAAAACTTTCAAGTAATGTTAACAGGGTTATTTTATTGTTTCTAAAGACTGTCGTAATATCTGAAACTGTTAAGATTAGTTGTAAGAAATGACTTTTATTAAAATATGTCTGTAAAAATATTTTGCTGATTTAGATTGTAATTATGTTTGTTATAGGAGGTTATAGCACTGGTTGTGCCAAAAAAATGTATACACATGACTTGTATTCATCTTTTGTTATTGGTACATATTGAGCATTACAATTTTAGTACAGTTCTTTCCTTTCTTAACATGTATGTACATTTTTTTTGGCACCCTCTGTAGTTAACTTGAAATCAACATTACTGATATTTTTCTCTAACTTCATTCGTAGTTAAATGCATTGGCTTTACTTATGGGTCAGCAGCCATTTGAATCCTCTTTGTTTTCACTTTTTCTCTAAGGAATACATTAGTAATAAAACTTTTGATTCTGAAAAAAGCAATTAAAATCGAATTTTTATTCTATCAACAATTATTTCTACTTTGTCAAACCTAATGAATATTTGTCAATGCTCATCTTATATAACTTCTTAGCTAATAATTTCTACCTTCCCCAAAAGCTTTCTTTATTTGCTTGATGTTCTCCTGATTATCCACTGACCATATTGTCTGCTCCTTCTCAGGCTTCTTTTTGGAGCCTCTTTAGTCTCCCCAACTTTCCCCAGTGCTTTTCTTCTCATCCAGTTCTATGAATGCAATGCTATCTATACCTTACAATTCTGTATCTCTAGGAATCACCTATTTTCTCTGAACTGAATCATTTTCAATCACTTCTTCTCCAGGCATCTTAGGTAGAACCCCTATTTACCCTATCTACACATATCCTAAATCTGAACCTCCCCATATTTTCCAATCTAAATGGTACTGTCTTCCTTTATTTCGGTTACTCAAGTCTAAAATTGAGTTTATATTTTTAAATGATGCTTGTTTATGACTTTTGTTCTGGAACAAAAGTAAAACACATTATCAAAATTTTAACTAGAAATGACTATTTAATTATGGAATGAATTCACTTATTGGCCCAATTTAATTTTATATTCAACATTTCTCCTTGAAAACACTGCAACCAAAAAAAAAAAAAAAAAAAAAAAAATTACCTGACATCTTTGCTCATACTCTTACCCAATTCTGAAAAGTTTGTTATTTTTAAGATCTGCCATCTTAGGACATACTATAATCTAACATGTTTACTTACAATGGTATAGAATTTCAGGAAACATAAAAGTCTAAGACCTGCTGAAGAGTTCTTCCCTTGACTTTCATTCCTTCTATTTTACGACCTCCAAATAATATGTGGATGTTAACTTTCAGCCACCTGCTTCACGGTTAAAAATGTCAATTGTCTAAAGAGTTAAAGGACTAAGTTGGCATTTATTTCCTATGATGGGAAGCTGATGTCAAAGGTGAGTGGCTGCTATTTATGGCCCAACTTCTGCAGAGAATTTCTGAGCTCCAACAAATGGAGTGAGTGGAAAGGCCTCTGTCCTTTTTAAAAGTAATTTTTTATAAACAAGAGCTCACTAGATCCAAATAAAACTTACAGTCTAATGACAACAGTCTGACAAAATTGCATTTGGGCTCCTAATGGAGTAAGTGTTATTAGATCTTTTGATTTTTGTTTTGTAAATTTTGGAAAACAGAGGAACACAACTTTCCCTAAATATAAGGGAGACACACATATGAAATGGGCAATTTGGTAGGATTCCTAAATTTAAAGACCTTTGAATAAGGATTGTTTATGTTGCTAAATACCCCTCAGTACTTCTGGAGAAGTAAACATAAAATTTAAACATAGCCCTTAGGAACAAGGGATTCAAATTATTAACACTCTATGTTTAAGAAGGAAAGTTACTAAAGGATCAGGGAATTGAATTTATATCTATAGATTTTTCTCTAGCATCTTACCAATTTTCTCAAAACCTTGAAAACCAATGCTTTGGCATATTAATAGGAGTTCTAATAAAAGAGGTGGTCAGTCTAGCACAGTAATTCTCAAAGAATGTTCCATGGACCTCTGGAATTCCACGAGTGGCACCAAACTGAACTTGTCATTGTATTCGTGAGTGCCATGCATTCACAGTAATAAATAATATTTTCACTTAAGGAGATCTTTGATGAAGCAGTAAAAAATACTAAATTATTAAATTTCAACGCTGGAGTGCACAGGTCTTTTAGACATTCTTTATGACAGAATATAAAGTATACATAGAGCCTTTCTGTTGTATAGTGAAGTGCAGGGTTTGTATTGAGGAAAAGTACTTTTGTGATTGAGTTGTCATCTAAACTAGCCTTTTTTTCCCCCCACTGGACATCATTTTTACTTGAAAAAGTGGCTGATAAGAATATTTTGGTATTTGCCAGATATTTCTTCAAAATTCTAAAATAACAAAGTACACCTATCCTTTCAAGAAAAACAACTGACATTTTTGCCAATAACATATAAACTTTTAAGTGAAAATTAGAATTTTGGAAAATTTGTTCCTGTCACTTTGTGCTCTAGAGCTTCTCCACAATTAAAGCATTTTATGATATAATTGGTGGCAATTTGCAGTACTAGTATGTTTATTGTTTATGTTGTATAATGCAATACATTGAAATTGAAAAAAATGAGTATAACTCAGTGAACCAATATTTTCCAATTGTTCAATAGTTGACGTTGCAAAAACATGTACTATGGTCGGAATGTTTGTGTGCCCCCTAAAATCATATGTTGAAATCCTAATGCCCAATATGATGTTATGAGGATATGGGGTCTTTGGGAGGTGCTTAGGTCATAAAGGTGGAGACCTCGTGAAGGAGATTAATGTTCTTATAAAAGAGACCCCACAGATCTCCCTAGTTCCTTCCACCATGTGAAGGGGAGAAGTCATCAGTTATGAACCAGAAAGAGGGCCCTCACCAGGCTGTGACCATACTGGCAACTTGATCTTGAATTTCCCAGCCTCCAGAACTGTGAGGAATTACTTTCTGGTGTTTATAAACTACCCAATCTGTGGTATTTTGTTATAGTAGCTTGAATGGACCAAGACAGCAGGTATGTTATTCAAGATCCATTTAAGATAGTCCAATGGGACTTAATGTGTATAACTAAGAAATAACTTAGAAGTCCCAAAGTCACTGTAGACGTAGAATCGACAGTTCATAAAAGAGAAAATCTGAAAGATAATTAGCATGAAAAATTATCAACAAAGCACTTAACGCTCATGAGAATTTCAAAACGTAAGTCAAATAAAGCAAGGATGGGGAAACAAGTTATTCCTGCACCATACTTGGTATTATTATGGGCCTCAGTGTGGCATTGCTACAAATACTGAAAATGTGCACACTCTGTGACCCAGTGATCTCAATCCTTGGTTTAAATCCAAGAGAAATTCTGGCAAATATACTTATGAAGACTTCTTATTGAAAGCTTGCTGCACATAACAGTGAAAAATGAGAAACATTTCAAATGTCATCAATAAAAAAATGAATGTATAAGTTATAGTAAATTTGTATGAGGAACACTCCAAGGCAATTAAAATGAATAAATAAGATTTATATTTAATAACATGGCTAAAGCTCAAATAATGTTGAGTGAAAAGAAAAAAATAACGAACAGATTAAAGAGTGTTACATAGTATATGATACAAAACATAATGACATATTATTTATGGATACCCTTATATAAATTAAAAAAACAATGATCTGGATAATTAATGGTAGTAGCTATTCTGCAAATAGTGGACAAGGACTGGACCTATAAGGGTCATATTACAGATTCCAAATGTGCCTGTGTTATTTACGTTTTTTAAAATAGAGAAATTGATATTATTTTATGCTTAATTACTTTAATAGTTAATTCTTTAATACTTAATTTATTTTGGTACTAGTTTCATGAAGATTGTTATAATATTTTTGGTAATTTCACATTTTTTCAAAAACATCTGAATAGTGAATAGTAATAAAGTGATTGTGAGTTTATAGTTGTAATAAAGATTTTTGAAATACAAGTGCAAAACTAATTGCAAGGGAAAAACTGATAAATCATGAGAATTTAAGGCTCCTAAATTCCAAGCAACAGCTAATAGGGGTGGAGGAGTGAAAAAAAAAGGGGCGGGGGAGAGAAGAAGAAGAGAGATGTCAGGAATCAGGATAGATGTGGAGCATTTTGTAAATATCATCTTACTTAAATCTTATTCACATCATCAAATATCTGGCAGGATCTTAATCTTTACCAAGACAAAACATCAAGACAAACAGAAAACCAGAGAGTGGAAACAAGCCCCCAAAAACAAAAAAGTTATTTTGGTTTCATTTAAATATGTGCTTAATTTTGACCGATTGATAAGGGGGGACAGAGGTTAAGATTTAGGGGGAGACCGAAGACAGCTTCCACAGAATAACCTTATAATTCAAAGGGAAAGGGTGAATCCATGACTGCGGCAGTATGGCTCTGGGAGCTCGGTCCATACAGTGTTTTGTGTCAATGTTGTGTGCTAGGATTGTGCAAAGCGGCAGTTTTGGGAGACTGAGAAGTAAATATACTCACATCATCCACCCTTCAGGAAGGTTGTGGAGATGAGGCTAGAAGGAAATATCCAAGAAAGTTGTGAATATGTGTGAATTTAAATGACCAATCAGATACGTAAAACAACATTAGCATGTAGTGGGAACAAGTAGAGAAGAGCCAAAATAAAGTTAAAAACACTGAGAATCCTATATAATAGAAAAGAAGTTTTACTAAACAATCATACTCCTCACTATGTGCATATGAATAGACTAACCAGGCCATGTACAGTAGTGTTCTCTAGGTGCTGAGTGCAGTAGACAATAAGAACAACATGCTGGAAGGCACAAAGGCATCCACACAAATATTTCTTAAGATATTTGTTATATTATGTGTGTGTATATGTATATGTATATGTGTATGTATATATATTGAAAGACCTACAAAAGAATGTTCAATAAAATTAATGTTATTTATTCCTTTGGCAGATATCATTGGATACCATGTTCAAGGCACTGTTCTAAGTGTCAAATTTACAAATTTCAATGAAAAGACATACTTTCTCGGAGAAAACATTCTACAGTTATTATAGAAAAGTAGGGTTTCAGATCATTTTCTGTTTTTTTCTATTTTTAATTTATAGAAAGATTTTAATAATTATTATTAATCAAGCTTTTTTCCTTAGAAATACACAGAAATGACTTGTTTTATAAATAGCATTTAAATTTAAAAAAGATTAATACTTATTCCTTTTATCTTAAACAATTTAATAATGGTAATTTAGCAAAATTTAAAAGCCTAAGAAATGTCCCCCTTCACCCTCCCCCCCCAAATAAAAGTGCAGTTTAGGAAAGGGTGTTAGGAAGATGATCCTCTCAAACACTGTGGTGTAGATGTAATTTGATACAGGTTTTCTGAGTGGTAAGGCATACACACACAAAATATTTCACATTTATGTAGGAATTAACCTAAAGAATGATCTACTTAAAGAAATACTCTAGAATGGGAATTGTTTGTGAGAGCAAATTTCACACACAAAAAATCTATGTGTTCAAGAGTTGAATGTTGGCTGAATAAAATACAAAATTATATTACACAGTCATACAATGATGTTCCAGGTCCAATATCAACAAATAATAGCCTGTGGACCAAATCTGGCCCATTACTGGCTTTTATAAATAAAGTTTTATGCACATAATTTGAATGCACATTAGCTGCTTACATGTTACAATGGCAGAGTCGAGTAGTTGCCATAGAATCAATATGGAACTTAAAGCCTCAAATATTTATTTTATGTCTTTTTATGGAAAAGTTTTCCAACCCTTTGTCTTGATGAATGTAAGAATAAAAAAATGTATCTGTATTTTAGTGGACTGTCTGTATCATATGGTCCTTTTTCTCCTGTGACCTATGCATGTATACCAAAACATGCATATTCATAAACAAAATAACTAGCTTCCATCAAGTAGTATGTGCCAAGTATTGGTATAAGAAGTTTATGGGTATGATTCATTTAATTCTCATGGCACTCTTATGCCTTATGCATTATTCTTCTATTTTACAAATAAACAAAATGAGGCTCGGAGAAATTATGTAATTTGCACCAGATGATATTACTAGTAAGTCACAGAGGTAGGATTCAAAAACTTAGGCATACTAACTCTTCCCTATAATTGGCAGGCTATACCTCAAAATGTTAAAAGTGTTCTTGGGATTCTTAGTTTATGAGTGTTTTATTCTTACTCTTTTAATCTATATATTCTTCTTTTTCTATAAAGAACTTTTATTACTTTTATTTGTTATTATTTTTTATTAAATTTGTTACTTACAAAGAAAATTCCAAATATTCAGCAATTGTAAATTAGAAAATTGGCCAAATCATTTGTTGACTCTTTTTCTTTCCTTTTATCCTACAGGAAAGTACAATTACATGTTTTAAAAAGTCCTTGGTTCTGGAGAAATGATATAACTGAGAAGCCAAAGCTTAAATTGTTTTCGATCATCAATGGAACTCAGGTAGGACTGAGAAATATAATTTAATATTATTTTTTATATTGGATACTGGTTCCTCTTACCGACAAATCCATCAGCAAAATTCTAAAAAATGAGGAAGTGCAAGGTTTAGCCTTTTTCCTTTTCCTTCTTAAAACTTCCTGCAAGTGTGATTTATTTTCTTTTTTGGTGGTTTCACACTCTTTTACCCCTTAAATTAAAAATTCCACAATCCATTATACTCTCAGAGGACACTGACAATGGAAGTCAGAAGCCTTTTGTCAGGCATCTTTAGCCTCAACTCTTTTTCTGTAGCATTTGACATTATCATTTTCCTCATCTTCAAATATCCCTCTCCTTTGGCATCTTAATCTTGCATTAGCTCAGCATTCCTCCTAGTACCTACCTACAGGATGCCCATCTCCTGAGCCCACATGCAGGACCTCTGCGACAGGTCCTCATCACCATGTCGTGCTCCCTTCACTACATGTCTTAGCAACATGAGCAGCTTTGGGTTTGCTGCTATCATCTGTGGGTCCTGGCTCACATCTTTCTAGCACAAATTTTCTCCCATCTTCCCATGGCTAGTGTCTACTCATTTTTAAAGCCTCTACTGAAATGTCTTCTCCAGAAAGGCTTCCTTAATTTACTCAAGAGACATGATTTCTTCCTTCATTGGACCTTCACTTTAGATTTTTGATAACATTTTATTTGTAGTTTGAGAGTAGCATTTTATAGCTTTTATGCCGTTTATCTACAGTGGACTACGTGAATGCTTATAAGAACTGCTTCTTCCTCATTTTTTTAGAAGTTTCTAAAGTACATACCTGTTTCCTGGAAAATAAGACCTAGCCGGACAATCAGCTCTAAAGCGTCTTTTGGAGCAAAAATTAATATAAGACCTGGTATTATATTATGTTATATATTATATTATATTATATTATATTATATTATATTATATTATATTATATTATAGACACGGTCTTATAGTAAGATAAGACCAGGTCTTATATTAATTTGTGCTCCAAAAGACGCATTAGAGCTGATTGTCTGGCTAGGTCTTATTTTCCAGGAAACATGGTAGTACATTGAACATGATACGTGTGCAATAAATTTGTTGATTTTAATATTTGTTTAAGCAAAGATTATGAAAATGGCACAGCACATGTTTTATTGTCGTTACCATGGATAAATGTGTGTACTCTAAACATGTCTGAAGAAGTCTTTGATTTCCATGTTTTGCCAGTTTGAAAGGGTAGAGGTAGATAAGAAGATGTACAATACTTAGGAATTTATTCTTCTTACAGATGACTCACCATTTTAGACATTTTCTCATGATGAAACGTGTGTGATTATAACATATATAAATGTGCTTTAAAATCTGTATTCTATTGCTGTATAAAATTCAAGTGTTTTAAATTATGTATCACTTCTGTATTGCATTAATTGGATATATTGATTGTAATATATGTCAGAGATGAAGTTCACTTTTGACATTTAGAAGGGTAGAAATAATAGGTTATAGAAGCTGGCTTTATATTTTCCTGTTAGCAGGAAATTTTATAAGCAGAGAGTAACTTGAATGGAAAATTTTCAGAGATATTTAGTTTATTATAAACTGTTGTATCTACCTTTGTCTTGAAAAGAAAAAAAAACAGACTTGTTCATTTCATTTATCATAATGAATCAAGTCTAAGAAACTTGTTCATTTCATTTATCATAATGAATCAAGTTTAAGGTACTATCTTAGTTTGGGTTAATCCAAAAATAGAGCCTGGGATCTTTAGGTTGAACATTGTCAATGAGCATGAAACCACTACTGTAGCTGCAGCTAAAATCAGAAATATGTCAAAGAGTTTTGGGGATGGGTACCCAAAGTGTCTGCAGTATCAAAGATACACTACTATTTCTCACTAAAAAAGAAAAAAAAAATGCTGTCAATTATACTATGTATAATGCTTTCTTATCACTTATACAACTTATTTTATATTTACTTAAAAAGGACTTTTAGATTTTTTTACACATAGATTTTTAAAATTCCTCTCCCTCTGTGTGTGTGTGTGTGTGTGTGTGTGTGTGTGTGTGTGTGTAAAATAAATTAGGTAATGTATTTGTAAAACTTCTTCAAATTCAAAGTTGGACAATTCTGAACGGTATTTTGGCCCAGAGTTGTTTTTGTTTTTCTACATCAATTGTGTTATGTGACATTAAGACTGTTGGTGATATAACATTTCTTAAAAAGTGTGCTCCTCTATTGTTTCTAGGACTTTCAAACCCCAATAACCTTTCTGCTTGTTTTGATTCACATGGGCAGACAATGACAATTCTTTCACAACTGCTTTCTGGCTGGACTGATTTTTAAGACACATATCGATTGCAGAAATGTTAAAATGTGACAAAAAGTTTGTGTCTTAGATTAGATGAAACATGGTAATTAGGCTATGTTAAGTAATAATTGAAAACACTCATCAATTAATTAACACATCCACCATTCTCTACATTTTTATTTTTATTTTATATATATGTAAATATATATATATTTATTTATGTAAATATATATATATATATATATCAGTGTATTTATTTAATTAAGTCCTAACTGAAGGTTAATTATATCAAAGATTTTATCTGTTGGAATATTATTCTTCTCATATACTAAATTTAAACATAGAGTGATGTGTCACAGGAATGCCAGAGGTAGCTTTCTTGGCGGTTTTGTTTAATTTTTTTTAAAAAATGTTATTATGTAATTTTGAAGTTGAAGAATTAAAATACAATTTTTTTCTTTTGTTTTTAACCCAGAGGTATAGTCAGTCAAGTAGCAAAGTAATTTGTTGTTCATCAGTCCAAAATGGTGATTAAGCAATTAAAACTAATAAATATTAGAGGTATACATCTTATGCTTTTGATGTCCAGTTTCTAGATATGTTCATATTTCATTAGCTTAGAAGTCTTTGTGAAACCGAGGAAAAAAGGGAAAACAGATGCCATTTATTGAAACTGTATGTTCAATGTTGAGTCCTTAGGGAGAAAAAGAAGGGTTAGCTACCTGGAATGGAGACAGAGCTACAATATAGTCAAGATTGAAGAGTTGATAATTTAGGCTGGAAGAACTTTAGTGCTTTTGCATTCTTGCATTCATGTGTTCTGTTCATATTTTATATGCAACCAGGTTTACGGCCATGAATTGCCAAGATTACAAATTTAATATATTCATTATTTTGAAAACACATACCATCCTGATATGTCATAGGTTTCTTTATAACTTTGATAAAAACAATTTAAAATACTAGAAAAAAAGGAAATCTTTGAAACGTGATCATTATTAAATCTTTTTATACAAATAATTTGAGGCTTTGAACAGTCTGTTTTCAAATGTTTGCACACATTTGATACTTCATTTTGAATACTTTTATAAAATTTTGCTAGACCATTTAAGCACATAGTCTTAAATATTTTCATTACAACAGTTCCTTCTGGGTGGCATTTAACCCATATTTTAGAATATTTAAAAGTTCATTAGAAGTTGTTTTCCTCACTATTTTTTACCTCTTGATTCTTCTGATTAAATAGGGTGGATTTTGTACATTTTCCTAGTAGCTTTGGTGACAGCAGTAAATCACCTCTTCGAGATGCTTAAGTGAGAAACAAGTGTTTCAATACATCCCAGAAGATTAACAAGGAACTCTGCTTTCGCTTAGGCTTACAGCTGCCTATATTATAAGCCATTGGATCCAACAAGCATTGCTGTATTATTTATTCATAAAAAGGTGATTTTTAATTAAGCCCATGTCATAATTAAATTATCTTCTTTTCTTTTTTTTAAAATAAATTTTATTGGGGGATATTGAGGGGCAGTGTGTTTCTCCGGGGCCCATCAGCTCCAAATAGTTGTCCTTCAATCTAGTTGGGGAAGGCGCAGCTCAGCTCCAAGTCCAGTCGCCATTTCAATCTTTAGTTGCAGGGGCCATAGCCCACCGTCCCATGCGGGAATTGTACTGGCAACCTTGTTGTTGAGAGCTCTCAACAACTCAGCCATGGGACTGCCCATCCGACTGCCCCTCTGGAAGCTCAGTGGCAGCTCATCATCTTCAATCTAGTTGTGGAGGGCGCAGCTCACTGGCCCATATGGGAATCGAACCGGCAACCCTGTTGTTCAGAGCTCCCGTTCTAACCAACTGAGCCATCCGGCCGCCTCTTATCTTATTTTCAATGATCAAATTATCAATTCAATTTTTGATATTACAAATTGAGCTAATTTTTAAACCACACATCTTTTAAAATGTATTTGAATTATAAATATATTCAAGCTTTCATATATATTGTGTAGATAGATAGATAGATAGATAGATAGATAGATAGATAAATACTTACATACATTGCATGTATCTATTGATGTATATACTGATGTATGCATTTCAGTAAGGCATAGCATGGGGTTATTTGGTGACAGAATATGCCAAAAGAAGACAGAATACTTAGATTTGGTCTTTAAATTCCTTGCTTTAATCTATACCTTAACCCACTTAACTCAGTTGATTAGTGTGTGTGGCAAGTGAAAACACAACACAGATTTTATGTTTTACTTCATAGCTTAACCTACCCATCCATTTCAAACCATCATTCACTAGATAGGGGCAGGACCAAACTACAATGGCAGTTTCAGGGATGTAGGGAAGGCGCATTGGACTGAGTTAGGAGAGCTGCCCTGTGACTTCAGTATTGTTCTTTATCTTTCATGAAACTTTAGAAGGGACACATCTCAACAGATCTCCATTTTGAAATGAGTTCAACGGGCTAGTGATCTCCACTATTACCTACATATAAAATATTATGGTTTAGAACCCAATATGGATCCTTCAATATTACTGAAAAATCAAAGGCATATCCTAGAATATAAATGTTACCTTAATTATTTAAGTCACTATATTTACACTTTATTTTCAAATATAATCTACTCAGTTTCAGAATTTTCCAATATTCTGAAGTTATATGCATTTTATGAAATTAATATTGGGAGAAAGAGACTCTTTTATATCAAGGAATTCTAAATATAGTCAGATTTTGTCCCAAAATTTAGAAAAATTAGGAGACGACTTTTAATGAAAAGACCAAGACACAACTGCTCAAAATAATATTCTGATAATGCAATCCAAATGATGCCAATAGAAATGAAAGGTGCATCCAAAGTTCAGCACAGCCATATTTTGAAAGAACATGGAAAAAAGATGAAAGATCAAAATCCAAGGATGAGGGGAGGCCAGTTAGCTCAGTTTGTTAGAGTGCAGGTCTCATAAAACCAAGGTTGCCGGTTCGATCCCCACATGGGCCATTGTGAGCTGCACCCTCCACAACTATATTGAAACAACAACTTGACTTGGAGCTGATGGGTCCTAGAAAAACATACTTAAAAAAAAAAATCCAAGGATGAGTAAAAGCTTGAAAATATATGTATTTAGTAAACAAATGAGGTACAGACTTTAAAATTGGGCATTTTTGAAAGGTTTTTATAGGCCTAATTTGCCTTTCTTTTATTTTCTCTTTTCTTTTCTTTTCTATTCTTTTCTTTTCCATAAAAGAATAAAAAACAAACAAACAAACAAAAACTTTACATTGCTACTCTTGCTATTACTCCTGTTTACATTATGGTCATCAGTAAGTCAAATTTATATTCTTCTCAAATCTTTAAGTCATTCTGTTCTCTCTGCGTGGAATAATTTTCCCTTTCTTTTCTGGCTACTCTTCTTTCAAGACTATGATATCTCCATATTATAATTTTTAGATATACATCTTAGTCTATAACATAATTGATTTGCTGTTTCATTTAAGTTATTTATGTAAATAGTATTTGTTTCACTGACTATACAGAAACAATATCTATTTGAGAATAGGAACTTTATTTTGTGATCCCTTTTCTCAGTCATCTGGCACCGTATCAGGCACATAAGAGAAAATAATAAATATTTGATAGATTTAAGTACATGAAGAAAAGATGTATGGCTACTGTATTAGAGATTGTTTGCTGTCTCCCAATATCCACTTCTCCCCTTATCCTTTTAATTTTGCTGTGAACACGGCTGTTGCGCTAATGACATTCCATGACTCCTGTACTGCTAGGTTTGTCTACATGACTGAGTTCTGACCAATGACATGTGAGCAGTAGAGCCATCACTTAAGAGCTGAACCATTAAAATGAAAGGGCGTGGCCTCGCATTGCCAGTGGCCAGGATATGCATGTGATGGTGGGAGCTGGCATGGCTCTCCTGGAACAGAAAATGAAAGCTGCTTTTTAAGGATGGTAGAATAAAAAGGTGAAGGAGCTGGTATTCTTAATATTATAGAGGTAAATATTAGATATAGTTTACTTACCTCAGATTTTGCCATGAGAAAAAAAATAATTTTTCTTAAGCTGTTGTAATATTTACATTTTTGTTATAGCAGCTAAAACCTGTATGCTAATTAATAGAGCTACAGATAGTGTCACCTTGAATGGACTCAGGAACATTGCAATTACTTAATGATAATAAAGCAATGCAGCTTGAAAACAACAACAAAAACCAGAATTTGCTTCTCATTTGTTGAGAAATAATTGGAGATTATTGCCAACTGGAAAAAAAGAAAACTTTAAGCAATAATTGGACTGAAATCAAATCTATGTTCCTATTGAACTCTCTTTTCCTTTATGTTGGGCAATATTTCAATTATGGTTTCAATCTTTGTTATAAAAAACAGTTTTAAACAGAGAAATGAGAGATGGGTAATTGAATTGTTTAGGGAAAACATTGCAATAGAAACATAACTTTCTACAACATAAAGCAGAATACATTTCAAAGGATGTGTGTCAGACTTTTAGAAAATATTGAAAATAGTTCAAAGTATTGCTAGGTTTTAGCTTTTTTTCTGTTTCTCATCTGCATAAGTGACCTAGACATGGAGACCAGGTGCAAATGTATTTAATCTGATGACTCACAAAGATGAAGGCTGGGGAAAAAGCAGAGGCAATGTGAATGACAGGATAGAATCTTCATGGTAGAGAAATTACATCGTACATGTGGTAAAAGAGAGACTAAACAAAGAATACAAGGTTTGAAATAAATCCTGATTGAAAATAAAAATGAAAATACAAATACAAAGTATCACCTTTAGGTCATGACTATATTGAAATTATAGTAGCTAATTTATCATAAAGTAAAACTGCCCTGGTAGAATTAATAACCTAAATTATTATTCCTGCATGTGCATATCTCCTTGAGAATATAATAATTTTAATGGCAGGTATTACACTGGTATCTACGATAATTTCACTATTGGATGTAATTAATACATATAACTACATATAGAAAAAGGTAATTTTTTGCAAATATGTTCATACAAGACACTGAGCACATTTAGAAAATTCCAAATGAGGTATATGTATCAGGGAACATTCTTTTTCAGTGTTATCCTTGGGGGTGAGAGGTTTGGAGGAGGAGGATTTGGGTTGTTAGGATTAACTCTTATGATTTTCCTAAAGTCTTTTTAACATAGTTCACTTCAGTAAAATTTTTCCAAGAACAACATGGAATGCCTTATAATTATTTTATCATTAGCAAATAGTATCAATCTTTTCATAATATCTGCATTTGTTCTCTACTCAGAGCCCCTCAACTATCTAGTCCTTCAAATGGTTTGATTGGGACATTAATAGTTTGTATTAGTTTGTTTCCGAAGCTCATATGCTGAGATTCTTTAATTACACTTGAAACAAACAGTATGTTATAGCATTACTAAACATATGTTATAACTAGATCTCACTCTGATTGCTGAAATAAATTAAAAGAACTGTCTAACTTCTGGAATTCCTAGAAACACATTTCTCACTGGAGCAAACTTTTACCCCGCCAGCTGTCATTAAGTTTGCCAGGTTTAGCAAATAAAAAGAAAGGACAACAGTTAGATTTGAATTTCATATAAACAATGAAAAATGTTAGTATGTTCCATGCGATATTTGGGTCATACTTATATTATTAAAACTATTCATTGTTTATATGAAATTCAAATTTAGCTAGACATCTTGTATTCTATCTGTCAAACTTAGTCACCCCTCATTTCACGATGCTGGGGCTGATCCTGAGCATGTTTGTCCACAGGGAGATTTGCGTGAAAGAGGGCTAAGCGCCAATTTCAAAAGGCAGCCAGTAGTGCGTCAATCTGAAAGGAGAGATTAGATAGTCATCTGAGGAACAAGTCTGATTAGACAGCTGGCTTCAGACTAAGTAATTGCATCAACCCTTCTCTCTTTAAAGTGTTTCTTGAATGATTAATCAGAGAGCAAGGAGCTACTGCACTGAGATAATATGGAGTTCAATTCCATGACAGCTTTGTACCCAACCCTTTTTCTTCCCATGATGGCCAGGTACTCCTTCGAGCTCCCCTCCCCTCTCCCACCCCTCGAAAGCTCCTTTTATCTTAGGAGTCTTGGTCACAGTAAAGATGTAACTGCTCTTTCTGCAGATTAACAGGCTGAAAGGCCACGAATTAAATTCAACTGCTACCAATGAGAGAGACCCCGGTGAAATCGGCACTTATACTCTGAAAATATGACTTGGTAATTTGGGGTACAGAAACTGAAATCCAGCCTTGGTCCTGGGCTGCTAGTGCCCTCTGGTGACTCACAACAGAAAGCAAAAATCCTCTCCGAGGAAAAAAAAACACCTTAGTCCTCAAATTATGTCTCAAATTAATTTTTCAAACACTATATTTAGCAAACAATAAAATATGATATAAGTGCAAAAAACAGACATAAATCAGGCTCTTCAGAAACAAGAGGCAACACAAATACACAATAATTTCAGGTATTTGAATTATTTTATTAGACACAGCTTGTAAAAAAATATGTATGATTTTTATGTTTGTAGAAATGAAAGCCAAATTTAAATGTTCGGTGGAAATTATAAAATGACACATTGCATATTTGAATGACTATCAAGTAAAAATAAATAGAAAAATACAATAAAATGATGTTTTAAAAACATATTATTCTGGCAGCAAAAATAATTAGTAAATTTAAAGATGTGTCAAAAGATGTGTAAAGACAAAATAATGTACTATATACAAAAGAGGATAAGCAACATCAATGATACACCAAAAGGTGTATATTTAATGAATTATAGAGAGAAGCAAGGAAATGGGGGCAGAGTCAATATTTGCAGACATAATGGCTTAGAATAGTCCCAAACTGATGAGAAGTATCACAAGTACGAAGTTAAGAAGCTAAAAGATCCCAGAGCAAGATATAGAAGAAATCCAAGTCTACAGACATCATAATGAAATTGCTGAAAAGTAACACAAAGACAATACCTTAAAAGAGCCAGAGAAAAAAGATTACTTCAGAGAATAGGCTGACAGCTTTCAAAGCAATAATGGGAAACAAAAATAGTAGAAAGATAGCTTCATGCTACGGAAATACATAGCCAACCTATACCCTAACATCAAAAAAAATTATTCTTTAAAAATGATGACAAAATTCAGTATGCATCTGACACCCTACATAGTATTCAAAACATTATTGATTATATTTCCCATATTGTATTTCACCTCCTCGTGACTATTTTATAACTACCAATTTGTACTTTCTAATCCCTTCACCTTTCTCCATCCCCACAAATCCCCTCCCATCTAGCAGCCATCAGTTTGTTCTCTGTATCTGTGAGTCTATTTCTGTTTTGTTTGCTCATTTATTTTGTTCTTTAGATTCCACATATATGTGAGATCATATATTTGTCTTTCTCAGTCTGACTTATTTCACTTAGCATAATACCCTCGAAGTCCATCCATGTTGTTGAAAACAATAAGATTTCATTATTTTTTATGGCATAGTGATACTCCATTGTATATATGTACCACAATGTTTTATCCAATCAGCTATTGATTGGCATTTCAGTTGTTTCCATCTTGGCTGTTGTGAATAGTGCTTCAGTAAATATAGGGGTGCATATATTTTTTCAAATTAGTGTTTTGGATGTCTTTGGATAAATACGCAGAAATTTCTGGGTCATAAAGTACTTCTATTTTTAATTTCTTGAGGAACCTCCATACTGTTTTCCATAGTAGCTGCACCAATTTGAAATGCCACCAACAGAGCACGAGGGTTCCCATTTCTCCACATCTTCACCAGCCCTTGTTTGTTAATTTATTGATGATAGTCAAAGGTGGAGCTATCATGCTACCTGGTATCAAATTATACTACAAACCTATAGTAATCAAAATAGCATGGTATTGGCATAAAAACAGACACATAGATCAATGGAACAGAATAGAGAGCCCAGAAATAAATTTATGTCCGTATGGTCATTTACTATATAACAAAGTAAACAATAACTTACATTGGGGTAAAGATTGTCAATTTAATAAATGGTGCTGGGAAAACTGGACAGATACATGCAAAAAAAAAAAATGAAAATGGACCATATTCAAGAATGAACTCAAATGGATTCAAGACTTAAAGGTAAGACCTGAAACCATAAAACTCCCAGAAGAAAATATAGGAAGTAAACTCTCAGATATTACCCTTATAATATTTTTACTGATACATCTCCTCAAGCCAGGAAAACAAAAGAAAAACTAAATAATGGGATTACATCAAACCAATTTTTTTCCATAGCAAAGGAAGCCATCAACAAAACAATAAAGACATCCTACTGAATGAGAGAAGATATTTGTCAATGATATATCTGATAAGCTGTTGAGATCCAAAATATATAAAGAATTCATAAAACTGAACACCAAAAAAATACAAACAATCCAATTGAAAAATGGACACAGGATCTGAATAGACATTTCTCCAAAGAGGACATATAGATGGCCAACAGCCATATGAAAAGATGTTTAATGTCACTAGTCATCAGAGAAATGCAAATAAAAACCACATTCATCGACTGATGGACCTTCTTGGTTTCTTCCAAGTTTTAGCTATTAGGAATAAAGTTGCTATAAACATCTGTGTTCAGGTTTTTGTGTGAATATAAGTTTTCAAGTTCTTTGGGTAAATACCAAGGTATAAACTATCCACCAGTGTGGTTGTGTCATTTGACATTCCAACCAGACAGAAATGAGAGTTCCTGTTGTTCCACATGCTGGCCAGCATTTGGTGGTGGTAGTGTTTTGCATTTGACCATCCTAGTAGGGCTGTAGGGGTGTCACATTTTTGTTTTAATTTGCAGTTTCCTAATGACAGATCAGGTCTAGCATCTTTGAATGTTCTATTTTCCATTTGTATATCTTTTTCAACTCACTTTTATTAAGATACAATTCACAAATAAAAATTGTGTAGAATTACTATGATCTGAATGCTTGTGTCCCACCAAAATTCATATGTTGAAATCCTAATGCCTGATGTAATGGTATCAGTAGGTGGAGCCTTTGGTAAGGGCTTAAGCCATGAGGATGAAGGGCTCACGAATGGGAACAGTGCCTTATAAAAGCGACTCCCAGAGAGATCCCTAGAGCACCTTTTGCCCTGTGGGGATACAATGAGAAGTTTGAGACATAGAAGAGGGCCTTCACCCAACAATACCGGTGCCTTGATCTTGGACTTCAGGCCTCAAAAACTATGAACAATACATTTTGTTGTTTATAACGCAGTCTGTGGTATTTTGTTATAGCAGCTCAGACAGACAAGATTTAAGATATATTAGGTTGGTGCAAAAGTAATTGCGGTTCAAAAGGTTAGAAACAGTTGCAAAAACCGCAATTACTTTTGCACCAACCTAATACAACGTGATGATCAACATATGCGTGTATTGTGTATCCTCTTTGGTCTTTTTTTCTGTTCAATTCTTTTTTTTCTTTTTTTTTGTAACGTGGGTTGTTTATTTCCTTATTCTTGAGTTTTAGGAGTTCTTCGTATATTTTGGATATCACTCCTTTATCTGATATATATTTTGCAAATATGTTCTCCCAATCTGTGAATTGTCTTCTTATTCCTCTGATAGCATCTTTGCAGAGAAGTTTTTAATTTTAATTAAATCCGTCATATTGATTATTTCTTTCATGAATCATATCTCTGGTATCTTAAAATCTTCACCATACTCAAGATTATCAAGGTTTCCTCCTATGTTACTGTCTGACTCTTACAGTTTTGTATTTTCCACTTAGGCTTATAATCTAATTGGGTTAATTTTTGTGAAGAGTATAAGGTCTTTGTCTAGATTCTTTTTTTTTTTTTTTATGTGAATTTCTGGTTGTTCCAGCACCATTTGTTGAAAAGACTATCTTTGTTTCATTGTATTACCTTTGCTCTTTTGTCAAAGATCATTTATATTTTTGTGGGCTTATTTCTGTGCTTTCTTTCACTGATCTAGTTGTTCTTTTGCTAATACCACTATCCTGATTACTGTAGCTTTCTAGTGAGCCTTAAAGTTGGGTAATGTCAGAGATCAAATTTTGTCCTTCTTCTTTGATATAGTGTTAACTCTTGTGGCTTTTTTAGCTCTCCATATAAATTTTAGAATCAGTTTGTTGATATCCACAAAATGCCTTCTGTGATTGTGCCTGGGATTGTGCTGAATTTGTAGATCCAGTTGGGAAGTATTGATATCTTTAGAATCTTGAGACTCTCTTTCCATGAATATGGAGTATTTCTCCAGTTATTTAGATCTTTGTTGATTTTGTCCATCAGCATTTTGTAGTTTTCCTCATGTAGATAATGATTATATTTTGTTAGATTTATACCTAAGTATTTCATTTTGGGTATTGTTAATGTAAATTGTACATTTGGTGGTAAGGCGTGGGGAAGGGAAGTGTTCTATGGTTGTGATTACATTTCATATTTCCAGTGGATCTGTGTCCTTGGGTTGTGATCTTTACCAGTGTTTCTAAATATCTTGCCCCCTAAGGTGAAGCAGGAAGGCTAGCGGGATTACTGAAGTGGAAGACATGCCATTCCCCCTGTGAAATAAAAATTGGGTAACACTCTTTCACCCTGGAGAGGAGAATGCTCTGGTATAATCACAGGGATGATTTTTCCCCTCTCACCTGTGAAACCTACCATGCAATCTTTTTTACCTATTCATTGTGAGGATCTGATCATGTTCCTAAAGGGAAAATTTATGAAAGTGTGAGTACACCCTTACAAGCATGTTCCCCAGGAGTTTTCCATTCTCAAGGTAGCCAAAATCAGCCTCCAGCAATTCATGAAAATTGCCTTTCAGTATTCTTGCCAGTGTACAGCTCCAGTGCATTCTGCCCCAGAGAGGCAGATCTTAACTGTGACTTGTGGATTCACCTGTCTGTCCAGATTGTAGGGTATAGGTTTGCCTTGCAAATGCCATTCTCTGATGGGTCCAAGAAAAGTCATTTACTTTCAGTTTGTTCAGTTTTTACCATGTAAGAGAGAGTGATGATTCTAAGCTCCTTACATGCCCGAGCTGAAACTAGAAGTCCCTAATGAGGTTTTTATTTCCCTTCAACATAGAGGATCCTGAAAAATATTTTTTTAAACATTTATTAAGTGTGTACTATATGTCAGATATTATTCTAGGTTTTGGCTGTGCAGTCTTGAACAAAACTGGACTAAAATCAGGTACTGCTTCCTCATAGTTTTTACTCCTTTGTCCTGTTTGCCCGATAAGACTCTAAAAAAGAAAAATCATAACAGAGGACACCCTTAATTGCACATAATTTAGTAGCTGTTTTTAAACATAACCTCCTTGGAGTTGGAGGTAAGATATAATGGAGAGATGTGGATTGCCTTTATTTTGTAACAGGATTATTTGGTTTTTAAGCCCACACTTTAGTTAGCACACTGCTTATTCCTTTTTTCATTTCCTATTCTACTTAACTATGAGTCACCGCAAAAGAAGAGCTAGAACTATTTGCATTAGAAAATGAATTATATTAAGAGATAAGAAATAAAAACTCTGCCAAAATTTCACATATACTGAAATCTGTGATACCAATCATTTAGGACAGCAGATGATTTTGTTTTTCCATTGGATCATTTACTCATTTATTCAACAAGCATTTCTAAATCGTTTTATTCCAGGTTCTGTTTAAGTCATAACAATAATTAAAACACATTTATTATTATTGAGCAAAGTCTATTAATGGACATGCACATACTAACAAATTAATATAATACATAGTGGTAAATTCCACATTAGATCAGTCTACCAAGAGAACAAACATTTGCAAGAACCACATATGAAAAGCAAACATTAATACATACCTAAATTTAATTTAAAACATATTGTTCATTTATTTTATTATAAAAGGTAATATAAATATACTTATATTTATTTTATTATAAAAGGTAATATAAATATGTTTTTCAACTTAAAAACTGTTTCTTTTCACTTGATACTTTCCAATTTTACTTAAATATTTACTAAAACATAACCTTAGTAAGCACAGGTTAACATTATTTCTGAAAATCGCATTAGCTCGTAGGGATAAATATAAAATAGGCAACTTTATCTAATTATGTTCATGGATGGTGTCCCACATTGTAATTTATTAGACTTTACCTGGTTAATTCTAATGCTAGACAGAGCCAATACTCCTGGGTCTGGTAATCAGTTATTTTTTCCAGATGGAAACAATGTGTGTATAACTAATGTGTGTATGTGAGCTTACATATGACTATGTTGGAAGGAATCAAATTTGGAAGATGAAGATGAGAAAGTAGAAGACATTTACCTGAGTTAATTTCAATACCCTGCTGATTCTATGTTTTCAAATGTTGGGTTTTGTCATTGATACTACTCATGAAATGATAAAAGAGAAACTTGTAGCCAAGTATACTTGCACATGTGTAAAAACCATCTGGTTTAAATCTCAGTAGACCTCTGTCAATCTTAATTATGTTTTAATAAATTATTCTTAGAAGAAATTATTTTACTCTGATATTAAAGCATGAAAGAATATTTCAAAAGAGAAAACCGTATTGTTTTAATTTCAGTGGCTCATAAAATAAAAAATGATTCACATAAATATCATAATCTAGATATGCAATTTGCAGTTTAGTCCAGATTTGAGGTGTCAAGAATATGATCTTACTGTTGTATAAAATAATATGAGCAAGAGAATGCTATGGTTGATTTTTTTTAAGGATAATGTAAAAAATATTTAAAATGTATGTTAGAAGGGTGGAAATCATTATGGCAAGATAATTTACATACTTATTTTAATAATTGTCTAGGAGACAGCTAATGAGGATCATATTATAGTTTTGATAATGGAAGTGGAGTGAAAGACACATTACACTTCAAGTCACATAAGTAATAATGTGAAATTGAAGATAATAACAGCTACTGTTTACATTGAGCGTTTAAGTGTTAGGCATTGTTACCAAAATGCTTTCAAACATTACTTTACTTAATGCTAACAACAAAAATGATATAAATGTTATTCCATTTTAGGAGGTGTGGATTGTGATTATGAACATTGTATGATTTGTGTATGACTGAACAGTGGAATTGTTGGGAATCAACCCTGGTCTAACCAGCCGTTCTCAAATAGTGGTTGCCACTCCTGTAGCTGCACAATTTCAAGCCAAATGACAGTAATGTTATTATCCCAGGACAGTGGTAAATGAGGATCAGCATATCTACAGGGGATAAAAGTTTTACAGTGGGCTCATTTGAGTTTGAGGAGCCTATAGAATATCTAGTTGGAATTTTTTCTTCATAAACAGAAATACTATCTGCTCTGCTACTGTTTCTATAATGCAAATTGGCTTTCACCCTATCACTTAAGTAGGATGTATGTGATTATGAGGCAGAATTTGCTTTGGTTCATAAGCAAAATGTCCCAGCACATTAATGTTTTCCAATACAAAGAAAATTCACCAGAATATAATGTACATTAACTCAGCTTTACTATATACAGTGTTCATTCCGTGCTCCTTTGAGTCACATGCTCTTCCTTAGACATGCTTCTCTCCTCTTTTGTTTATTTTGACATGTCTCTTAAACTACCGTTAAATTATTTTTACCGTTTTTAAGGGCACATACTATATTTTCTGGAATATTTCTCTATTTATGGGGAATTTTTATAGCTCTTTTAAACTTCTAGCTATTTTTTACTGGAATTATTATTATTTTGTTAGTGCTCTGGTACAAAATACCATAGATTTTTAGTTATACACTCCAGCCGTAGTTTTCCCTTAAGCCCTGTTATTTTTAGTGCATGATTTTGCAGAATCCGAAGTGTGTTCAGCCACATGCATATTGTATTATAGCAGAAACAGTCAAATGACTTTGATACATGAGAGAAATGTCAAGAATGATACTTAAATTTGGGAAAAAAATCTCCATATAAGAGGAAGTTGAAGTAATGGAAATACATTAAGTCCCTCATGGAGAGAGCTAGAAGAGAAAATACCTGATGATAGAACTCTGGAAACATTTGCAGGAGACAGTGAAGGAAGAAAGGACCAATGAGAGAGAACTGGTTATTTATTCTTGGCTCCTTTTTCCCTTGTCTTATTTATTCATTTTTTCAACGAATATTTACTAGGCTATGTTCTCATGGGGGAGAAGATTATGAAAATAGCCTACTTTCTTCTTTAATGCAGTTCTAAATTTTAAAATAAGCACATATTACGTAAATGCTATCGTTAAATCACATTGTCCTAAATTTTTCACCAGTCCCTTGTGAAATCCATTTCCTACTCAAAAGGGACCAGAAGTTCTGCCTTTGATTTCCTGTAGGTTCTAAAAGAGAGATATAGCTGGCTCCACGTTGGATTGAATTTCATTGGCTCCACGGGCAGAAATTGGTATACTTTGCTCGCCTGATGGATTTTCCAGTCTGCTTTCCCAGGTATAAACATCTTAAGGTAAGTTGTTACTCTTTCGTGAGTTAGCCAAGAGACAATGACAGAGGAGCCCAAACTAGTTAATTCTGGTCCGCTCTTGATTTTCTTTTGTGAAGTAAGTCATTAAAGCAAATGTGTAAGTGTATTGTATGCATTGATTTTGAGCTTTATAGGATCAAGCTCAAATTTGTTTATCCAGTTTGTTAGCAATATATCCAATTTATTGGCAACCGCTGAATTTGTGTTAATTTTTAGTCAGATTTTTGTTTGTTTGTTTGTTTTTTGTTTTTGTTTTTTTGTATAGCTCTCGCCAGATATAATCAATGTGAGACTAGAATACAGATTCTCTTTTTCACTCAAGCTGATCCCTTCACATAAATTTTTCAGGATATATAGTTCCCATTTTGAGTCTATCAGATATCTTTTCAAAATTTTAACAACATATAATAAGGCATATTGGATGACAGACTCAAGTTTACAAAGTAAATTGATGATAAATATTGTCCATTTGAAATTTCTTAAGTTTGATTTTTATTGTGTCAATTTGGTTACTTCTTTTTATATATATATATTTATATTCTTATTCTCAAAAGCATTCCTTTCTCCACAGCAGTCTACTATAAATTTGGTGTAGTTTGATGCCCAGCCATAGCATTGAAAATGATTCATTATAGTCTTTAATAAAAGCTCTGTAATTAATTTTTAATAGCATTAGCTTGGTCAACCTAAAAGAGCCTTATTTATTATATCCAAGAATATATAAAACATACATATTTTATAAAATTATGTATTTTATATAACTATATATGTTTATGCCAATACATGTAGCTGAACTTATGTGTGTGCATATACTCATATGTGTATATGTGTGTGTTGTGTGTATCTATATCTATATATTTATATCTATCTATATCTATATCCATCTATATAGAAAGGGAAAAAAAATTTACCTATTTGAAAGATTTACTTATTATCTGTATATATCATATATCACAACTATAATTTCAGGGTAAACAATTGCATTGATTGCATACTGTACAAAGTATTTTTCCATGCCTAACATAACTAAAGGGTAATTCAAATTGTTAAAATATTGAAGGCTCCATAATTTGAGCTCATAACAAAGATTTTTTTAAAAATCTGCTGAAGAATTAAAGCCTTTTTCATTCAAAAAAAGAGAAGCTAGCACGGCTTATTATTGCTTTTACTGAAAAGACCAGTTGCTTGTATAAGCTAAGCAATTCTTCATCAATAGATTGTAAGGCAGGAACAAACCTATTCAATGTAAGAACTAAAACTGTATCATTGAGTAATTTAATTAATTAATCAAATGGGTTGAGTCAAATTGTGTGAAAAAAATAAGTATATGTTTAATGTTATGGCATACCTGCAAATAAAGTCAAGGTGGTCACAGTATTAGGGACAGTGATATAGAATCAGAGTGTTCTTATACATTGCCTTTAATATTCCCACTATCTATGATCTTAATTAATACATTATTAAGTTAACTAGTTCAGTTGCATAGCTTAAATATTACCCAGGAGCGTATTTTCATGCAGCTTTGCATGGTATCAAAAAGATAACGTCTTTTTGATTAAAAATATCAACATTTCCATTTTAAGTTGAAGGTTGGGGAAACATTATTCATCTTGCTAATTATTTTTTCCATAAGGAAATTTATTTTTAAGGATAGGGATCTTTTATATCTGGCAATAAATACAGTATTCTCCTTTGGGGGAAAAAAGATATGGAGAAATCAAACAGACCACATTTCTTTTAGCTACATAAACTGATTTGCTTAAATACCTTGAAATTACTAGTTAAAAGAAAATGTTGGATTTTAACAGTTGCAGAAATACATGTTAGAGTGATTTGATTTCAGGTATAGAACTGTCATCACACGTCCCCATTCACTCATGCACCTGCCCATGTGGAATGCATGTGTGGAGTGAAAGTCAGACCTTTAGATCCTATCAAAGACATATCTGAACCAATATTAAACATCCTACGTGACTGAATTCTTCTTTATAATGCTACAGTTTGACATACAGTAGCTCTTTCACTGCCTTTCAAGTAATATGTTTTGCAGTTATATTTACTGTGATAGGTAGCTAAATATCAAAATGTGTTTGTCAAAATGGATTTGAATAATTCATCGTTGAGTCAAGGGGTTTTAAAGTATGTCATAAAATCTTTATCAGAAAATATAAACAAAAGCTCTGTAGAATATTTTTAAGCATTGAAATGTATCAATATCATAAAATATAAATTTTTCATATAAGATGTGAAGAATAGCATCATCTAATTTCATTGTTCTTATTGATAAACTTTGATACAAAGTTTTTTTTAACTAAACAGACTTATTAAGTGACAATTTCAAGGAATAAGACTTGAAATACATTTTCACTCATCACAAATACTTTCACTTTTTTTCTCCCCACATAAATGTAAATAAGTGTATTTATATTTTTTATTTAATTATAAACCAACAGATTATTTAAAACTGTAAATTTTTCTGCCCATATAAATGTAAATAAATGTATTTATATTTTTTATTTAATTATAAGCCAACAGATTGTTTAAAATTGTTAATTTATGATGTAGAAAATCATTCTACTCTCAAGTCATTTCTTTTTTGTATGTCATATATTTCATTAATGAATTTACTCCTGGAAGAATAAGCATAGGAAAAGTATGGACATTCATTTTTTATTAAGGATGATTATGACATTGTCTCTTTATTGTGCTTTACTTCATATAGTATTCAGATGCTAACAAAGTTTTTATATTTTTTTCCTTGTTGGTAATATTTAAATGTTTAATGCATGGCATTTGACTTAATGAGGTAGTCATTCTCAGTAGGATGCATCACCAAGCAGGAAGGCTTTTTAATACATGTGGAGAGTTTTGGGTGGTTACAATGAATAGGGTCATTGTGGCATTTAAAGATTGGATGGGCCAGATTTGTTACTCTTCCCCAAATGATTGGCTGAGTCCTTCATTACTTTCAATTTTCCATTATAATATTTATGTAGGTAAATCATTACTTACAATTATATGAGTCTGGACCCTTTTTGTTTTCTTTTCCATTTAAACACAAAATAGGTTTTGAAAAGTTCTTACGTACAAAAAAAATTTAGAAATGTAAGCAGCATGGATAATGAAGGGAAGATGTACTTTCTTTTTTGAATTTTACCAGGGTTTACCATTCCACAATTCATTTCACTAAAGACACCGTAATGCATGGTATTTGTCTGTCTACACAGCGAAATCAGGTGCCATTGATAGTGTTTGCATTTAAGTCCAAGTATTTGACTACTTCAACATGCCTTCTGGTTAATCATCCTTTCACACTATTATTTGGAATGTTACTTTATTTTTACATTTAAACTTTAATTTTCTTTCTTTTTCTTATATTAAATTGGGGTAATATTTTTTTCTGAAATTTTGTGTTTAGATATATGATCTAAGACTCTCATACTAGGACAGTAAATTTTTGTTGTAAAAAAATGGATGTTACTTTTGAAAAGGCAGTGAATAACAGTGGAAGTTTGTAGTGTACTTCACATGTGAAGGCCTTTTTGTAAAATGTTTATATTGAGGTATAATATGCATACAATAATGTGTACATTTCTTAAATATATAGTTTGATGAATTTTAATGTACGTTTGCATCTGTGTATTGAGCAGTTTGATTGATATAGGATATTTCCATCATCTGAATCAATATGTTACCTTAAGAGATAAATTCTTGTCTTAAGTCTTAATTCTATCACCGATATATTAGTATTGCCTATTGTTGAACTTTATAGAAATGGACTTATAGATCATTGAAAACCATTTGGATTAATTCCAGGTTTGGCCTATTGTGAATGAAGTTGATATGAGCATTCTTGTATGTGTAAATTTGCAGGTATATGTACTCATCTGTATTTTATATAAACTTAGGAGTGCAATTTTGAGGTCATAGGATACATATGTTCCAATTTATTAGGCACGATTAGTTTTCCAAAGTGTCGGTGCTATGTTATATTATCAGCAGCAAAGTCTGAACATTCTGGTTATACCAGATCCTCATCAAAAGATGGTATTAACTTACTTTTAGGTTTTATGGCTCTTGTTGTATATGGAATGGTATCGTAATGATTTTTAATTTTTATTTTCTTGATGGTAATAAATGACAAGTAGACATTTATATCTTGATTATGCCTTTGAATTTCCTCTTTTCTGAAGTTTCTTTTTGAATCTTGCACATTTAAAAAATGAGTTGTCCTTTATTACTGATTTGTAAGAATACCTTATGTATTCTGGATATGGTCCTTTATTGAAGTTTATATATATATATACATACATATATATACATATATATAATATATATAATGCATATTTATATAAGTAAATTCATTTATATTATATTATGTTATATATATTATATTATTTTATTTTATATTATATCAATGTTAAATACACTCTCCAAGTCTCAGTTTTTCCCTTTCACTCTCTTAATGTGTTTTTAATCTAATTTAAAAAATTCATGTGTTTTTTAATCACAGAAATTCTAAATTTTAATGAAGTAGAATTTATCAAACATTTATTTTATGGTTAGTTCTTTATTTTATCCTTCTTAGGAATTTTTCACCTAATCAAGAGCATGAAGATAATCCATATTTTTCATTAATTTTATTGTTTTAGAATAGCATTGACCCAGAATCCTATTGAAGACCCTGTGAGTGTGTATGTATAGGCATCCGACCTCATCTATCCCATTCCATTAGACAAAAGTTTATTGGACATCTGATGTGCAAGATGTAGGAAAAATTAAAAATTTGCTCAGTTTCTTCCCATCCTCAAGGATCATATGACATAATATGGAAGACATAATAGATAAATAAATTTAAGGTACAATATAGTGACTTCTTAGTTCAAATAATTTGTTGTTTGAGTATAGGAGGACAAATGTTGACACTCAGATCAGTGAAAGCTTCAAAGATGTGCTGCAATTTGAGTTGGAAGTAGACCAGTGATGAATCATCTCAGTAGGGCGTAGACTATTAAGTACACTTAAAGCCAGGGAGGGCACGTTTTGAAATGTAGGTTAATAAAAGGATATAGAGAAATTAAGATCAAAAGATAATTTGAACACTTAGAGACCATGTGAAAGACAGGAGTTTATTTTTTGGCAGTGAGTGTAAATGAAGTTTCTCATGTTTGGGAGTAAAATGATTTGAGCTATGTTAAAAGAGTAACAGAAGGAGAGAATTGAGACATAAAAATTGAAAACATCTACTAAACAGGTTATTTGAGTGATCTGGACCATGACAGGAGCAATGAGATTGGAAAGCCAAGATACCTGGGAGGCCGATTCAAACTACAAATACTGGTTAAGTAAAAGTTGCATTTGACTGACTTTGGCAACTAACTGGATATGTGGGTTGTGGTAAGAGAGGTGTTTAGAGATGGTGTGTATTTGAGAGAAAAAATATGTTTTAAATAAAAGCAATTAATAGGATGTTTTATTCTGACAAAGTGGAGAGAGAAATTGAAAATATATTTTAATCTAAATCAGAAAACAAAGTCAAATCTTTTTTGACTTAGGATATTTCCAGCATCTGAATCAATGTATTCTCTTAAGAGATAAACTCTTGTCTTAAGTCTTAATTCTGAGTTGGTAACGCAAGGTCAACACTCTATTTAATAATAATGACAGTCATTGATTCATGAAGACCCTGCTTTTTGCTTGGCATGCATCATCTTGTTCAGTCCCCAAAACATACCCCTATGAGGGAGGTATTAGTATGAACATTCAACAGATGAGAATGTTGGGTCTTACAGAAGTCATGTAACTTATTCAACTTGGCCTTAAATTGTTACCTAGTTAGTAAGTGGGCAACTCAGGATTCAGTACCATTTCTCTCTGACTCTATATACCATGCTCTTTCTACTTATATTCACTTTGTATTCTGAAAGTGTATTTGACAATTGCTAAATTAATGCTTAGTTGAATTGACAACTCAGTGTGTCAGTGAAAGTGGAAGAAATGAATGGCAGCTTAAAGAACCACTGTAACACACTTAATCACATTCCCTCTAATTAAGATTACAGATCTTTGGGAGTCCATGTAATAAGTTAGGTGGGTAGTTTCATTATGTGTCTATAAAACCTATCTTTTATCTTAGCTCTCTTATTTTTAATTTCCATATAAGGGTGCTGTTGGTTATGTAAGTGCATCATTTTGTTTTTTATTAGATTATGAGAAAGAAAGATTTAATTGAAAACCATTGTTTCTGTGCTAGTCTAAATTTTAGAACCAAAAAATAAATATACATTTTACTTTGTCCATTTACCACATCTGAGATCACCTGAACACCTCAACAGGCTCAGTCCTGTCATAATAATCCTCACTTTCTGTAATTAAGGGGCTCTAATTTCAGGACCTTAGGTGACTTAGAATGAAATTGTAATGAATCCAAATCTGTGCTTAGACCTCATATTTAATTGCTGGGTTTCAGATTACTTTTCCAGTAATGCAGTCCTTTCCTTTAGTATATGTATTGATCGTAGTTTCCTCAATCATATACTTATGCTTCAGTTCCGGCCTCAGTAACTTACCCTTTAACCTGGTTCCTCCAAAACTGGGACCTTGTCTCATTTTTCCAAGAACTTTAAAGAGCTGAAATCACAGTACTTCTAGGCCACCTGTTCTTCATAATACATATTGTCTACTTTTCTGTGTCATCACATTATTTGTTCTTTGACTTTCTATTACTAGTCAGTTCACCTGCAAAGATACCCAAAGGTTACTATGATTTGAACAAGTCTGCTACTTGATTAGACCACTGCATATCACAGTTTCTACTTCCCATTTGTTTGTTTTGAGCTTTCCTCCATCATCATTGATGGCAGGAAATATGTTTTTCAAAGTTTCCTATACTATCATAAACAATATTTGTTGTCACGCAGCAGCCTACCCATCTGTCCCCTCGTACCTACCCCTAAAGAAAGGAGAGTCTGTGAGACTGATCTTTCAGGGTTTTTACTTCACCTTTGTGCTTATACCTTATGTCTCCCTGTTTGGACCCAAAGGATGGCTGGTTAGTCAATGACGGGTAAGATTCCTCAAGGGAGGAACAACCTAAGACAGGCACAGTGGCATAGGGGCCATCTCGAGAACTCACGGGGTTGATAGAGGTGGGTATAGACCCCCACCTTCCCCCGGCTAAGGAGAGCTTCTGCCTCTGTGGCTATATTCCTTCCCACAACCTGCTTGGGAAGAGATTCAATGATGTGATAACATCAGTTCTCCATCTATTCATATCAGTAAGTTCAGCATAAAGGTTTTGTCCCTTGGGGAGGTACATACAACAATTACTAAGACATCCTGGGACTTTCGGTTCCAGCCACTTGCAGGCAAGGGTGATTGGTTTGAATCAGTTTCCTAGTATAATGTATGAAATTCACAGACCGTGGAGAAAACAATGTTTGTTACTTCCTTGTGTGTACATCAATAAAAGCCACGAGGTGGCCCGATTCAGGGCTCTCAGTCCTTTGAGGCTGTGAGACCTTTGGCCCCTAGTGCATAAATCTCTTGACTTCTGTTTCTTTCTTAACCTTTCGCCGCCCCTTCTCATTCTCTCACTGCCTTGTTGTGCTGGACGCAACACATATTTATATATTTTATACTAAGAATTGTCACTTTGATTTACATAATTTTGCATTGTAGAAAAATGTGTATAATTTTGCATGATTGTAGGAAAAAAATGACAGTTACAATCTCAGTCTCTCAGTCAAAGCCTCAATAGGTCAAACTTAATGACCTTTCCTACCTTAGATGGGATTGGAATACCATTTTGCCAGAAGAGCATGAAATAAGTACTATATGAGAGTAAATTTACTTAGTTTACTTAATAAATGATTACAAAATGTTTAAATACTAATTTTTCATCTGTAAAATGGGAAAAAAGAAGAGTTACTATCTCATAGAGTTATTATGATAATTTAGTTAGTACATTTAAAGGGCTTAGAACAGGGACTGGAGACATTATGTGTTCAAAAAAGGTGAACTTGTTTAATTATTATTTTTCAAATGTTTTTTGAATTTATTCAGAATTGTATAGTACTGGGTACTTTGTAGATACATAATAATATATTTTTTAAGTTAACTATTTTAAAAATAAAATTAACATTAGTTTTTGCTTTATATTGAATATTTTAACTCATTATTTTAAAATAATAGTCGTGATAAATGAAAAGTAGTTCTAATTCATTCTCTTTTATATTAGAATTATGTGTATGCCAAAAATCATATGAGGATTAATTCAAGTCAAAGAGTTGAATATAAAAACATCAATTAACATATTTATTACAATTACAATGTCTAGAATTTCTGAATGTACAAGAAGGATTATTTACTCATCATCTAATACGAGGATTACAGTATCAACCTATAAAACATTACAAGTAAATGCTAATAAATTTAACCACTGTTTATAGTGCATATGATGAAGTAATAGCAAACTTTTGACATTCTATTTTGTGTAATACTAATTTAATGTTCCATTGATTTACAATTTTGTAGGAATGGGACATTTTATTATTCTTCACCTAGATAGTTTAAATTAAATTAAATTTAAAAAGCATTTTTACCCTGTAAAATTATCTTCAGTGGTAAAAAAGTGAAAACATACATCACAGCCTCATAAAGATTCAAAAAAGCAACTAACCATTTGCATTTTGTATATTAATATAAAATTGGAAATAAATACAAGACAATCTGTTAATTTTCTCCTCCTGGGATTGCTCGACCTTAAACTTTTTATTTTAAAACGTATTTCCCTTTAGCCTTGGTAGTCTAAAATGTGAAAGGGATCTATAACAATGGTGATGGCATCTGGAAGACATTTTTTGCAATAGACAAAGCCAAAACTCAAAGGAATGCAACATGTGGATAAAATATTACAACTTGAGCTATGTGGTTAGGCATTTCAATGCCCTTGAGCAGTTGATATGCAACTTTAAAATGCCAGTGCTCATACTGTACTGATACTTCCAAAGTATTAACATGTTTTGGTATTCATGATACAATATCATTACTTTCTAAGACTTCAGTTAGATTGTGTTATATGTGGTGAGAGGAATTCTTTCATTGACTTTAAATAGTATTATTATCTTTGTGAATTAAATCACTTCAATATCCACAAATTATATGGCATTAAAGAATTGTGGGTAAATAATTCAGGAAATAATTTATTTTCTGTTATGAAAGTCAAATGCAGGGTATCAGAGTACATTCAAACCACTAGATTAGGAGGAAATAAAATGCAGATATGCTTCCAAATCTGCCTTTGGAATATGTCATTTTCAGACTGTCCCAGAAAGAGAGTGGGGAGAAAAGGAGACAATGATTTAATATTAGGAGTAAAATTTGTTCTATAAATTTGAAAACCAAACTATTATTTATTTATTTGTTTGTTTGTTTATTTATTTATTTATTTTTATTTCTTTTCTTTTGAGATTTTAAAGTCCCATCATAGGGTACTCATATCTCTTTTCAGTCTTTTAGTTTTTGTACTCTCTCTTTCTGTATGTGTATGAATGCTTAGGTATTATGTATGTATGTATGTATGTATGTATGTATATATGTATGTATGCATGCAGGTACGTATGTATGTATTACCTACCTACCTACCTACCGACCTACCTTCCTACCTACCTAGGCTATGCACCAAAATAGATTGAGTGGAATATAAAAATAACCAGAATCCAGAAGATTACAAAGGTAGTTTTATAATTATGAGGGGAAAATCAAATATTCATTTCAAACCAACCTCCTGACTAAAGCAGTCAATTCTAAGCAATTGTTTAATTCTTCATTTAACTTTATCAATCTCAAGAAGGAGCCCTGTCTTCACTTGCATCCCTGCCCTTTCTCTGCTTTGACCTCAACAAATTAGTCACAGGGGCATCTTATACTCTTCTTTCTTCCAGTCTTAGTATTCCATCAGCAAAGCCCAAGCTATTACACATAGGGACTTTGAGCAGCCCCACATCTTAAGAATATCCTGAAGGCCAAGAGTAACTGGATTCTTTCTTTTCATCATTCTTCACTTCTAAAATTCTAAGAAAGACTCTTAACCCCATGGTAGATAATCATAACTCTTCTTTTTGGCCCATTCTGCAGCACTCCCAACTCTCAGTTCACAGACTGATAATCTTCTGGTTCTTATTCTCACTGAAGAGGAAGGGTATTCTTTCAAGACCATCACTATATTCTTATAGCAGAATTTCTCTCACTTAACTGCCAGGCTCTTGCAAATATGGAGAGACTGATTTTTTGACTGATCTGGTCAAAGATGAGACTAGTTCATTCTTTTATTGAATGTTTTGATATGGCTTCGAACAACTTTCCTTTTTGTTTTTGTTTTTGTTTTGTTTTATTTTTTTGACTTCTAGGGTAATACAAAATAGGCTTGGTAAGATTCATTAATTAAAAAAAAAGTATAGTCACTCACTAAAGACAACATTGCTATACAGAATATACAAAAAATATTTTTCAAAAAGAATTAGGTAAGGATGAGACCCATTGTATTTTAACTATAGTTTCATCTTTTAATTAGTTCTTATTAAGATTAGTTGTCTGTTTTTCCAATTTTTCTGCAAATTATAATACTCCATCAGTAAAGTCAGCATCTAGAATTAGTAAAATCAGTAACTTATCAAAACAGGAAGAACACGTAAATAGTATCTTTCCAAATTATGGAAGACTAGGGTCCATCATATTTTGAACTACAGTTTTGATGAGTTTAACCTTGAACAATGTGGGGGTTGGGGTGCCTGAATCACCCACTGTCCGCCGAATAGTCAATACACAATGTGTAATTTTCACTTTCAAGAAACTTAACTATTAATAGCCTGCTGTTGACTAGAAGACTTACTGATAAAATAAAGTTATTTAACATATATTTTATGTTTTATGTATCATATACTGTATTCTTACAATAAAGTAAGCTAGAGAAAAGAAATATTTAAAAAATCATAAGGAAGAGAAAATTCATTCACTATGCTGTAAGTATTCGTTGAAAAAAATCCATGTGTAAGTGGACCCGTGCAGGCAGTTCAAACCCATGCTGTTCAAAGGCCAACTGCATTTTATTACTATTAAAATATTTTTTAATTTATTTATTTATCCACAAATTAAAGACCATCCTGTACAAAGGAAAAAAAAAAAAAAACTATCATCTTACAAATAATAAATTAACTACTTTAGAAATATTCCAGAATAAGCAATAAATGTTGTACTATGCTTAACTGAACAAATGCCTTAAAACCATGTATTAATAGATTGCCTACATTTCTTCCACATTCTAGATTTCAAACTTCTGTGTGCTGTGTGATTGGTCAAATATTTCTAATGACTTTAATATTAAAAATAAATATGTAGGTGTATATATTTAAACATAAGTAAATAAAGTTTTAAGTAGTGTTTCAAGTAAAACTTGAAAAAATAATAACCAGAATTTAACTTTGTTCATAAATAAAACATTTAAATTAAATTTCATTCTTATTAAAATTGTTTTATATGTTCCCCGTGTAAACTATAGCAATACTAATTTGACATGCAGTATCCTATCACTTTTATATAGAGTAATATTGTTAGCTAATGACTGGTTTTGGTAATGGTTTTAGTGTCAATATGTTTGATTGTATACTTGATACACATGTTACTTTCAAGTAGTTTCTAAAATGTATTGCTTTACAGAAATACCATTTTCAAGGCATTGCAATACTATATAGTTAATATTTGGTGTACATGTTTTATGAATTGCTGGAATGAAATAGAAAGCATGCAGATGACTCTCTTATGAATTTTCTAAAACCTAAAAACATTGTAACAATATTCAAAGAAATGTAGTTTCATTTAAATAAAGTGAGGAATTCTCAAAATCCTGCAACTAAGAGGACCTAAAACTTGTCATGATGAACAGAGCAAACAATCTGGATTCATTCATGGTAAATGCCCATGCACCTGATGTCAGTTTTTCTTAGTCTTCCAAGTTTATTGACCTAAGCTTGTGTTTTAACAACCTAAAAAGTTAGAACACAGGGGACAGGCAACAAATCCTAGATGAGGAATCAAATAGGAGAACTAATTCCATAAAATTTGGAGCCTAAAATGTTGAATTCTATTTGTAATAATAAATTAAGACTGAGTCTTTTTTTTCCACTCTAATCACTATCCTGCCAGCAAGGCAATGATGAAGATTGTCTTTCTCAAATGGTTTTTATTGCTTGGAGAGGCAGTAGAGTCCCTTGAGAACTTTTTAAGCATTTGCCAATATTTACCCAGCATTTCAGTCAGAATTTATAGCAGGTTAAGTGGTCCCCAAATTTTTAAGTAAAAAATTCAGTTGAAATTACTCTCACTCTGATAATCTCCCCAGGCACTAGACAGAAAAACAAATGGTTTTTCTCTGAAGAACCAACCTTCAATCCAGACCTCAACGTTTCCACAGGCAAAGTTCTGTGTTTAAAAATAAATTTTTAAAGGAATTGAAAATATATCATTAAGGTATAAGAGTCCATAAAATTTGAAATAAATAAATAAATATAAACTTTTGAAGAAAAAAAATATAATATAATAATTGATGTTACAGATCCAACATTCATGATTAGCAGGGGATTAGACAAAACTGAAGAGATAATTAGTGAGTTGGAATATATTTGTGAAGGAATTATCCAGAAAGAAATATGTTTAAAAAGGAAGGGAAGTAATGTAATAGCTTTCTATTGCTGAGTAACAAATTACCACTAATTCAGTGGCTCAAAACAAGACTCATTTATTAGGTCACAGCCTGTATGTCAGATGTCCAGTCATGACAGAACTGCGTTTTCTGCTCTGGTCTTCCTAGGCTGAAATCAATGCGTTGGCCAGCTGTGTTCTGATCTGAGGTCTTCTTCATAGCTTATTTAGGTTGATAGCAGAAATAAGAACTGGAACACTCAATTTCTTGCTGACTTTAGATTTCTCCCTGCATACCTTGTACCATGGCATTCTCCATTTTCAAAGCCTGCACCAGAGAATCTCCTTTGTGTCCAATGCCTCTAAAGATTTGTATCTCTTCTTCAGGAAAAGCCCATTCCCTTTAAAGGCTTATTTCATTTGGTCAGTTTCACACAGGTTAATCTTTCTGAAGTCAACTTGTCACTGGTCATGTAATATAACCTAATCATGCCAGTGATTATCTCATGGAATTATACAAGATATGTGTAATCCCTGGGGGAAGAGAAGATATTGGGGCTGACAAAGAATTCTGACTACCACATAAAATATGGAGATATTAAGTTACATGGAGTATAGAGCAAAACATTTTAATACCTAGACAGTGCTCCAAAACCTGGAGAAAGAAAATGGTGGAGGGTCAATATTTAAAGAAGTATTGGTTAATGAATTTCAAGAATCAGTGAAAGATGACAATATTCTGATACAGGAAGTCAAATAATGCCCCAGCAGTTTAATCAAACATGCATACACAAATAACCACATGAAAAGCTTAGTGTTTATACCCAACCTCAAGGGAAAAGATACTATCTTAAGTTCTTAAACCACCAAAGAGAAAATTATAATAGATAAAAAGAAATGACAGTTAATGACTTCACAACAACAATGGAAGAATTGTTTACTTCCCAGAACAAGGAAAAAGGAAAAGATAAAAGTAAACAAATATTTCCTGTATAAAACAATTTTAGAAGTCTTTTAAGATTAAAATGGAGAAACAAACTAAAAAATAGAATGTGATTTGGAATGTAATGAACATTGGTTAAAGTTTTCTACCATTTTTATAGTGATAAAGCGTAAAATTATTAATTTTAAATAGTGATAAGTGAAATATGCATGTTGGATGTTCTAAGAAAGCCAAGAAAATAATAGAAGTAGAATGTATAACTAACTAGAAGAAAGAAAAATAAAATGAAAAAAAAATTTAATCAACCACAGAGAAAATAAGGAACAATTTAAAAACTGAAATAGAAAAAGAAGGGTAAATTTAAAAAAGCATGCAACAAGATAGGGTAAATAAAACATGCAACAAGATTTTGAAAATAAATCCAAGTTAATGTGTTAAATAAATGACTCTAAAACAAATATTTTAGACTAGAGCTAAATAGAACAAAAAGCAATGCAAAGTGGTGCTTACAAGAAACACCTACAAGGGTAAACTAAGTTTGACTAATTAGACACAGTTTACTAATTACACACACACATACTCCTATACATATATGACCACATAATATTTATATTTACCAGTTAAATACTAACCAAAAGAAACATAATATCGCTATGTTAATTTCATACAACTTTCAGACTTCAAATCAAGAAATAAAGGTGGTCACTATGTAATGATAAAAGGCTCAATTCACCAATGAAATATACAAAATTTAAAATTTTCCAGGCCAAAAATTAATCCAGGCCAAAAATAAAGCAAAAGACTGACAGAACTATAAAGAGTACTACTATGGAAGTATAGCTTATTGGTAGATAATAATGAATAAATGAAAAGTTTTTTAAAATCAGTAAAGATATGGAAGGTCAAAACAACTGATGAAGTTTGAGCTAATATATGTATTAAATATATAATGTAGGTCTTTTTGCTTCCATCCATGACTGTATGAATTTGTGCGTATAAGAAAGGTCAACAGGGTATAAAATTAGCAAACACAATTTCCTGTTACATAACTTTATGAGGTGATTCTGCTTTGCCCTACCAAATGACATCAATTATGCCCTATAACAGTCACAATCTGTGACAAGTCTGAGATTTTTCACCCTCCTTCAAAGCTAGGAAGTTAACCAATGACAGTTTTAAGTAGTAGAAAAATATAAGCCTCATGGGTCAGAGACAAAGTACAGTTTTTACTCACTGTAATAGTAGAAAGCAGAGTAATAGCATTTGCTTGATCTGGTTCCTCCTGTCTCTATTCCCACAAGGCCATGCAAAGAGGGCCAGATAATACCTGCACATACAGGGGGTTACATCACAGCAGAGGAATTCTGAGTTTGTGAAACTCAATGTTGTTGTTTTTTTAATGTCCAAAGGGAATCACTATAGGAAAAATCCTCCAAGGATTTTTCACTATAAAAACATTCTTGTAAAGATAGCCTGGAACAAATTTTAAAGGAAAGTGAGAGACTCATGGAGAATTGGGCCCAGCAATTGCTTCCCTTGTTTCTACACCTTTACCTTGCCTTCTGGACAGCACTGACCTCCACTTTTTCCTTCGAAGTGCTCAAGATGGGCTTGATGGCCACAGGCATATCGGCTAACAACTTTTCAGATATCTCCCTGTGAGACCCAGAAGTGCAGCCTATAAAAGACTTCCTTGCAAAGGAAGCAGAGGATGCAGCCCTCCAAGAAGTGTGCCCTGCAGGGAAGGCGGCAGTGGGTCCAGCTTTCCTTGGAGGGGAGAGGCTGGGACTGGATACTCTTCTTGTCCTTGCACCCCCAGAGGCCTGGTGATTCTCTTGTTCCAGGCCTTAATGTATGGGTGTCCCCTCAAGGGTCACAGAATACTCGGTGCCCTATGCCTTCAGGACAGGCATGTCTCAGCCTGGTAAGTGTCTCAGGAACTCTCCACAGTAGAACTCATCTGTCTGACTGAGTCACCCTTTGCTCTATGAGAAAGTCCTGTTAGTTCCCCTTCAAAGTGCCAAGACTCTGACTTCTTACCACTGCTACAGCTGACATCTCTCTGCAGCCTTTACACTGTCACCCAAGGGGGGTGAGGGTAGGGTGCTCACCTCCCTCTGCCTCTACCTCCCCCCAAGTCACCTCTCCCCTTAGAGAAAGCAAAAAATATATGAAATTATTTATTACTCCGGTCATAATAATCTGATCAACAAAGACTGACAAAATCCATTTAATCTGTCTCATACAGCATTTAACCTAAGTGCCCACCAATGTGACAATGAGCATCAGGATGAACCCAGCCTGCCTTGTTGACCTCAGTTGTCCTCCAGGGTCAGTGACCCCATCAGCTGAACAGTGTCACAAACCCTCAGGGTCTACCTTAGGAATTCTGGTGTCTTCCTGTTTAATTTTACATACTGATCTTTCTTTCCACGTGGGCAAAGGCCTTAGTCCAGGTAAGGCAGGATGTTAATGATTGCAAAAATAATGCCACCTTAATCCACAAAGAGGTCTAGGCCAATTCTATCATTTAAAATAACCCTGTTTAATGAGTTGAGGTTGAGCTGAATGTCTTCCGTGTCTGAGGTGGTATCATTGATTATATCACCTAAAATTAGGGACAAATATTATGCTTTATATTCTAACTGGATTTTTCATAATAGGGATAACATTTCAAAAGGTATGTAAATATAACAAGTCAGCTATCCCGACAACTAACTCTTCCTGTTAACTGAGGATAGCTTTAGTCATCTGAGGGCTGCAGACAGTTTTGCTTAAAGACTTTTGGTCTCTTATGTTCTTGTACAATAATCCCTAATGTACCACTCACCATGTATTCAGCAGAGAGGCACATTAATGCTTCAACAGTCTGTCTGGCTGGAATCCTTTAGGGTTCTTAGTTCAGATCAAGTAATTAACTCCAGTTCGAGCAGGAAAATAAACAAGTAAACAAATAAGTAAGCAAACAAGTCAATTTCACTGCAGAATATCTCTTATGAAGCAGCAAAATTTTTAAATTTGATAAAATCTTGACCTTCAGGTACATCTTTTTACTATTGCAGGATGAAATTGAAAATACACAGAAATTATTTCTGCTGCCTATAAAACCTCGAAAGTAAACCTCTGATTGAGTTGTGAGCTCAGGTAGATACTTTTTTCATGAAACATAATTTTTTCCCTAAAAGAATGAGTGACAAAATCATGGTAATTTAGACATGGGTATTTGTTAGGTATGTTCTTACAAATGAATGACATGGGACTGTCATTTCAAGAGAAACAATTGGCAATGATTCTTGCCCATAATAAAATTTGAGCTTCCAAGCAAAAATTAAAATTTGGGGAAACTTGTTGTGCCACTGTGCACTTGATAGCTTCTCAGTACTTAAAGACTTATCTGATGAGATTGGTGGAGATATTAAGAAATGTGATTTTGTGATAGCATATAAGGCAATGTGTCAACACTCTTCTTTGGGATAGCTGTATAACTCAGTGAGTGAGTATTTTCCAACTGATCAATGCATCAGGATTTTCCTTTTTTGTGTGTGTGTGCTAAATACACTCATTCTTTCCTCTAAGAAGAAAAGATAAAAGCCTCATTCAGTCATAGAATCAAGATCAAAGTCCAACATTGCTGGGTAATTAACAGCCAACTCCACCTGAGGGGAAAACGCCTAGTAGTCTCAAAATGAGGCTCACAGATGGCTCTTCTTGAATAGAGAACTTTGTTTTTGTTTTTGTTTTTAAATAAATTTTATTGGGGAACAGTGTGTTTCTCCAGGACCCATCAGCTCCAAGTCATTGTCCTTCAATCTAGTTGTGGAGGGCACAACTCAGCTCTAAGTCCAGGTGCCGTTTTCAATCTTTATTTGCAGGGGGCGCAGCCCACCATCCCATGCAGCAATGGAATCTGCATCCTTGCTGTTCAGAACTTGCGCTCTAACCAACTGAGCAATCCAGCCACCCCTGAATAGAAAACTTTGTACTAAAGGCACAAGTTGTGCTGCTGTTGATACCTGATACATAATGGTGGTACAGAGACAGGGAAAATTCACCAAATACTCCTACTGGGAATAGGGGGAATTGGACAAACACAGCAGAAACTGGTTATTGAAAATTCTGAAATCATTTTGGGGCAGATATTTTAAGGACTTGCTGGTAAATGCCCCTTATTAAACCTCTGATTCTGCTCCCTGGGAGTAGCTTTTTGGTTCAGCATTTTCTTTAAGAAATACTTTTCCATTTTTATGTCTAGCCACATAGGAAGTGTCTATACTTGTCTATACTTTACTATACTTATAAAGTGACATATGTTCCTTGGAGGCCAATCAGCTTTCTTATCCTATTTTCTGCTCTTAGAAGGTTGGCCCAATGGTTGTTTCAGGCAACAATTTCTTATGGTTTCAGCTGATGGTTCTGTTGTCAGTTTAGTTCTCTAGAAAATTTAGTATTAATAGATTTATGTATTTAATTCTCAATTCCATATGCTGTCACCATACCAGTTACTCTTTTTATAATATAATTCGCTAATCTGCTACATTTCCTTGTTCCTTCCTTCAGATCCTCTATTTTCCTATTCAAGACTGCCTTTTGGGCTATGGGATGAGCACACTTTTAGTTTTCTTAAACTGCCCCCACCCCCCAATTTAGTCCATTCATATTTTTAACTAGTGTGATTCTTTTGACAGTTGAGGAAATCGAGAGGTTAAGTAGTTTGCCCAAGAGCACACAGCTGGTAATTGACAGACTTAGACAGTGAACCGGGCAGGGCTCCATGTGCTCTGCATGGTTAAACACTGTGCTCCGCTGCTCTCTGGGTGATGCTGATCATTTACTTTTCATAAAGCAGGACAGATATGAGCTCTGTGGACGTCCTATGCTAAGTACAGCTAAGTATCAATCCACTAAGGAAGTTACTCAAAAGCTTTTATTTGAAATTGTTGTATTGTGAATTATTTTAGATACGCTTCTGCTGGAATGGTTATTTGTCTTTTTTTAATTGCCTCAGCTCCAAGGGATAGAAATCTGTTTTTAAAATGTTAGCCCTGCGTATTCCAGGGTTCTAAAAATTTAGTTCAGATAGGGAAATGATTTCCTTTCATCAGATTGCTGGAAAGATCAGAGAATATGCTGCTTGGTTAAGAAAAAGGACAGGTTCTGCGTATATACAAAGTGTTATGATGTGTTGAAATGTTAACTATCCTCGAGGAGACTCTACCTCGCCCCTGACAAGTGAACTTTTCTATGTAAGCCTTCAAGACCATGCTTCTGCTTTCCCACCTGTGCATCCAAGTGAATGAGTCCATTATCATGGAAGAACTACTCTGAAGAAGGTACTAACAAAACTTAAAATCCAGGTACAATAAGCCACACAGCTTATTTTCAATATTAAATACTGTCCTGCCTTGGGATGAATCATCCATACCAGTTTCCAGACTATTCCTGGTGCTTCTTATCTAATCGTTCAGCAAAGAAACCACATATAATTCATGTTTTTCTCCTCCTCAGGAAAATACACTGGTCTTATTTTCTCATGGTCTAGCTTTGTTCTCTTCTGGGGTATAAACAGGACATTTATGATTAATTTGTCTGTACTGATGGGTGAATAGATAATAATTGCTACATGTTAGTTCTCTTTCAAGTGGTCTAATTGCATTTTAACAAGGTTTTCTAATTTCCTATGGTTTCTAATGTCACAACCCAAAATACTGAGATAAAAGTAGTAGCAATTTCAGACAACCTTCAGGTTCATGGAATAAATAACTTCAGAAAATTCGACTGAGTGCTATCCAAATCATTTGACTCAGGGAGACGTTTAGGGCACACTTGTAGTCATTATTAGGTTTGATTAGCAGCTGTCCTAGAAAGTCATCAGCCTCAATATATTTAATAATATACACTATTTTTTAAACAAACAAATGAAACCATATATGTATGAAAGTTTGAAGTAAATTAAAAGTCATTAATTTGTGATTTACTTTGTATTTTCTTTAACCATAAATAAGGATATGTAACAATCATTGAACAACCAACACTGGCTTTCTACCCTTTTCAAGAGTACATGTGCAATATTTATAACACACAGTAGAGGTATGTGGAATTAAAGGTAGGCTTTGGGTGTGTGTGTGTGTGTGTGTGTGTGTGTGTGTGTGTGTGTGTGTGTGTGTAGCAAAGAAACAGATAGAATCTGTGTTTAAGAGGATAATCCTGAACACATGACTTAGTCTTTTCTACAAGTTTTACTGTAGAAGATGCCATTTCCTCTAAGAATAACTGTGTTTGGAGAGCTCAATATTTTCTTTCTCACTCCCTTAAATGTCATCGAAATGGAAATTACTGCAGTGAGACTGACTAGTGATGACAACTCTGGTCAAAACTGACCTTTACTTACTTGATTCATGACATCTCAGCAAGGCTTTGTCATTATTAAGAGCAATGTATTCAAGCAAATTCTTTAAAATAGGGCCCCCAAAGCTTTATTTTATTGAAATATTATAATAGCTGATTTCTCATATCTTGGTTTCTTGCCAGAAAGAGAGAATAAAAGGAGAAAAAGAGAGAGAGATGAAAAAAGAAAACAAATCTTTGTAACTTTCTTTTCTTGAGTCTCTTTGATCAGAAGTATTTGTTTTTGAAATATACATGTATTTTGGAACTCAATTCATATAACAAATATTAAGCCTCTGTTATGTTTTAAGAATAATACACAGAAAATGATTTTGTAATCAATATGTAGGTTGACCAACTGTCCTGGTTTGCCCAAGACTATCCTGCTTTTTAAAATGAAACACCCACATCCTGTGAAACTCCTTAGTCCTAGGCAAATCTGAAGTAGGACTGTTTGCACATCTGACTCTGTCAGAACATAACTGTAGAAAAATGGTGACTGCAAATCTGCTTTCTACCATTATATACTTTTCAATTATCCAGAACTGGAAGCTCATTGGTTAATTTAGCTAACAGACATGTTTTGCTTGGTGTATTACTTACTGTTATGTAACAAATTGTCCTAACACCATCTTAAAACAACACACATTTATTATCTCGTATTGTATGGGTCAGGAATCTGGGCTTTTGGACTGAAGGCCTCAGTTCCTTCCTTGTAATTGATTGGAGGTCATCCTCAGATCCTCGCTAATGGGCCTCTCTCTAACATGGAAATAAGCTTTAAAAAGGCAACAAAAAAAGTGAGATTGCCAGCAAGACAGAAGTCCTAACTGTATGGAACCTAAATACAGAAATAATTTGCTATGTTATATTTATTGAAAGTAAGTCACTAGGTCCAGTCCACATTGAATGGGATGAAATGACACCAGGACATAAACAGCAGGAGGTAGGGACCAAAAAGTCTGTCTGCCATACTTGGCTCTCAGAGTATTTAAGATCAATTAGTTATATATAATTTTATGACATTATTTATATATTGCTATATAACATTGTATGGCGTGACATTCTACACGGATATAGAGTTCTAGCATCAACCCATTCTAGTCATCATCCTCCCTCCCAAAGTTAATAATTTTTCTGAATTCTCCCCCTATAGACTGCTTTCAGGTATTTTTGTTCTTCACATGAGTTTGTAACCATACAATAAGTACTGTTTTGCTTCCGGCTTCTTTTATCAATATTTTGTCTTTGAGATTCCTATACATTGCATACATACCATCAACTTATTGTTTCCCATTGTTATAGAGTACTTACTGTATTAACATGTCATGATTTATTGATGTACTTTACTGTGTCTCATTTAAGGCACACATGTTATAACGAATCATCTTGCATTAGAACCGTTTATATCTCCATTTCCTTTTTGTAACCTTTCCTCACTTCAGTCTTTCTTTTCTTCCAGTCTTCTATGTCCTTCTTAACTCAAAGGAAGAGGTTCGCATAAACTTATTCCCACAAAATGTTCCTGATTTAATGCTACTATCTTTATAGGACATGTACTCTCTAATATTAACAAGGAACCATTAAAATAACCTCATTTTAACAGAAGACAGCTCCTCAGTGAGAGAGTAATTTGGAGGGAGGAAGCTATTTATGAAAACACACCTGACAGGATACACTTACTCCATCTAATATAAAGACAGGTTAGGCTTTCATGATTCTTACCATACATTAGTTACAGTTGAAAAATAATTTCTCTCACACAGAATATCAAATGGAACTACAATTTGAGGTGATAATGTGATATCAAGTCTGTTACCATATACTCTAAAGTAAGGTGTCCATTCTCTGATTATACTGATATGTTATTGAAATAAAACGCAGAGCTGCACATGTCTACCCTCAGAAAGCAGATGTGCTTGTACCATGGAAAGTAGAGAAGAAGAAAAACAAATTATCTACAAATTGAAGAGAATTATTTGAAACTTCGATAAGTTTAAACCCTTTATTAAATTCCCCCAAAGCCTATTAGTATGCTAAATGTGTTACAGGAACTTGAAAATTATTCCTCTGAGGAATGCTGAATATGTTTTCTAAGTTTTTCCATTTAGGATTTGTAATTCTGAGTAGGCCTATTTGCACCAAGGTCAGCATTTCTTATTCATGTTTGGGGAGCCATATCCACTTTAATCTTAAAACTCAGATGTACATGTGTGCTTATTTTCAGAAAAACAAACCTAATATTCAATGATGGGTGTGGTAACTTCATGTTTGCACATTTGGAATTTCCCATGTGTTGAAATCATTGCTTTACTTTTGGTTTTGGACAAAGGTCCCATCTTCCAAATAATCTCATTAGCATGATGTGTTGAGGAGGAGACAGGGGCACTCCCCTAACGTTATGTACCATGAGGAAATTTCAACACTTTCACAATCTATCTTATTTCAAATAAACAAAAAATGGAAGCAGTTCATGCATAATAAATCCCTGCTGTGCTAGGCTGTGTTTTCATGACTAATTTCTTTACTAACCACAGCTTCACAGCTTATGACCTCAAAACAGCAGGCATTCTTTAGAAAAACATGGGCTTACTGTTAAGACCTTGCTTCTTCTTGTCCACAAACTCCCTGGTGACTTGTTAACTATCCAAATGTAAACAGTTTCAAAGGACTTGTGGAAAATGCAGTTGTAAGATTTTTTTGGACCCATAAAAGGAATCTTCCTCTTGTAAATTCAAAAACTAAAATAATAGTAAAGGGTAAGTTGTTATCCTAAGAATTGATTTGATACATTTAATTTTTCTTCACAGAAATAACAGTTCTGGTGGGGACATTGAGGTATTACCTAGTCATTTTCTCATGACTGAGCAGAATGGCAAACTATCTCAGCAAACTAGCTGAGATATCTAAGTGACTTAGCTGAGATTAACAGGAGAAATTAAAAGATGTACTCGAAACTGGTATTTGTTCTACCTCATATCTGTTTTACGACAACTATACTTACAAATCATATATTTTAGCTCTTTGTCAGAAATGCATATGTAAAATTTTCTACTTGCTACATTTTCCACTAGATATCATTAATGGCTACTAATTTGCTTGATCTTTTTTTGTGTGTGGGGAATTAGACATGTATATAATTTAAGAAATGATCCCTCTGACTAGTCTAGTACCCATGTGGCACTATACATACTGTGGTTCCCTGAACAAGACCTAGCCGGACCATCAGCTCTAATGAATCTTTGAAGCAAAAATTAATATAAGATGCAGTCTTATTTTACTATAATATTTTACTATACTTATTATTTTACTATACTTATTTTACTATAATATAAGATGGGGTATAATATAATATAATATAATATAATATAATATAATATAATATAATATAAAATATAATACCAGGTCTTATATTAATTTTTGCTCCAAAAGGTGCATTAGAGCTGATGGTCCAGCTAGGTCTTATTTTCGGGGAAACAGGGTAATTGTTACCATATTATTGACTCTGGGAGCTAGCCCCAAGTTACTACTTGCCTTTCTCTTGCTGCCTTTAGGATTCTCTCTTTGTGTTTAATGTTGGAATTTTAATTATGATGTGTCTTGGTGTGGGCTTCTTTGGGTTCATCTTGTTTGGGACTTTGTGCTTCCTGGGCTTGTATGTCTATTTCCTTTACCAGGTTAGTGAAGTTTTCTGTCATTATTTCTTCAAACAGATTCTCAATCCTTTGCTTTCTCTTTTCTCCTTCTGGTACCATTATGATGTGAAAATTGTTACACCTAATGTTGTCCCAGACATCTCTTAAAGTGTCCTCATTTTTTTGGATTCTATTTCTTTTTGTTGCTCCAGTTGGGTGTTTTATGCTACCTTGTCTTCCAAATCACTGATTTGATCCTCTGCTTGAGCTAATCTGATGATTTCTTCTAGTGCATTCTTCATCTTAGTTATTGTATTCTTCACATCTAACTGGTTCTTTTGTACGGTTTCTATGTCCATTCTTATGCTTGCTATCTCTTTGTTGAAGTTCTCACTGTCTTGAGCAGCCTATGGACTGCCCTGCAGGGGGCTTTCCACATGGAGTGGGATTTGCCCCAGTGGTCTCTGGTGCCTGTTGAGGCTGCCCTTTGTGTGTGCTGCTTGGGGGGTTAATTGGGTGGTGCTCTGCTGTGGTCTGAAGCCAACCTCTAAATATGTTGGTTTTGGGGCCTCTTGGGAGGGGCTCTGTTGCAGGCCCAGGTCAGCCACTGCGTGTGACCAGCTAGGGACTAACTTGTAGGAGCTACAAACAAATTCGTGGTTGTTCACTGCCTGTTCTAAACCTGGAGGAGGGTGGGAGAGACCATTCTGTGAACGAAGGCTGCCTTCCACTAGTACCCAGCCTCACGTAGTTCAGCAGAAAGCCAGGACACCCGAGGCCCGCTGCCACCTGCTGGCTCCCTTAAGGTTCAGCCACTGATAAAGCCACATGCAGTATGCAAGTTGAGTGAGGCTGGGTCTCAGGAAGTCACTAGAGTGGGAAGAGTTGTGGTCACCAGATTAATGTAGATTCTGTTTTGGTGCCAGTGCTGAGCTTGGAGCTACTCAGCAAAAGTCTCAGCACACTGAGGCCAGTCACTACTGGCCTCAGGCCCATGGACTCTGATAGTCTTCCAATAAAGAAGACATTGCGAGTGGGTATGGCTGCTTGCTGAGAAAATCCTTCCAGCACTGGGGGAGTTGGGTGGAGCAGGGTCTCAGTGAGTCAGCAGGGTGGAGAGAACTGAGCTCACCAGGCCAGTCAGATTTAGATTTGGACTGGGGGGAGGATTCAACACAGGAAAGATGATGCCTGCCTGCTGGCTTCATGGGACAGGAGGACCCCACAGTGGGAAAATGAGACTGTCTTCCAGCTCTCACACTGAAGCCTCACACCTCATTCTGCCCCTCATATGCCTTGATGTCCCGTGAGTCACCATCTCTCTGCTGGAGTCCACGGTGAGTGAATGTGTTGAGTGAGTCTGTGCTCAAGCCCTTTATGAGGCTGTCTGGGTTTCCCACAGCCTTCTGTCCCACTCGAATGGTCGGAATCTCCACTGTTTTTCACAGTGGGATATTGTGGGGCCACTGCTTCCAGCACCAGCACTCCATGCTGGGGAGCCTGGGTGGGGTTGAGATCCCTTGCCCTTCTTTGGGGGAACCTCCATGGCCAAGATATCCCTCCTGATTCTCATCCACCCCAGGCAGAGGTGGGGCCCGTTCAATGTCTCTACCCCTCCTACTGGTTTTGACATGGCTTCTTTATATTTTCAGTCAGAAAACTTTTGTTCAGCCAGACTGCACATAGTTCTCCAGGTTGATTGTTTTATAATTTAATTGTAACTTTAATTTGTTCACAGAAGGAAGCAGGCACAGTGTTTATCTACTCTGCCATCTTGACTCTCTCAAATTTGTTTGATCTTATAGGAAAAAAAAATCTATGGTTCAGGTGAAATCTACTTATTTAAATAACAATGAGGTTCCAGTTTTCTTCCCCTTGAGCTTATCTTTCATTGAGTAATTAGCCCAATAACAGAACCAAGGTTGTTCTCAAGTTTCACATAAATCTCTCAAAATTTTTTGTTTTTATTCATCAACATTATCCATGACTGAAGCACAACAGCTTATTTCTATTCTCAAGGGCTGAGAATCTCTGATTCTTCTGATTATGCAAGTGGGCAACAGAATTGAACTAGAGTACTGATTGAATAAGTAATGAAAACAAATATTTCGTGTCCATTTAGAGAAGAAAAGGAAGCAAGTGGCTTGAATTCTTTCATTTCCCTGCCCCTTCTCTCCATCATTCATAGATTACATATAGAAGCGGTTTTTTGAGCTCCAATACAATTGGGGTCTGTTTTGCTGAAACCCCTCTCTTGTAGGATTGCTCAACATCAACCTTCAGGAACTTACCTCAATTAGCATGGTACAGTGGTACCTCGGTTTTCTAACCTAATTCATTCCAGAAGACTGTTTGAGTTCTGAACGTTCAAAAACAGCCAACAGCTAGGCCTCAGGATCTTGCACTCAGTGGAAGCCATGTGACATGTTCGATCTCCAAGGCATGTTCGAAAACTGAAGCATTTACTTCCAGGTTTACGGCGTTCGTAAACCAAAATGTTCATCAACGGAGACGTTTGAAAACTGAGGTACTACTGTATTTTGTGTTATTCTTCCCTTCCTTACTCATTGCTAGTTGGAGCAGAGTTGGACAGCAGGGATCCAATCCTTTGGCTTAAAGGAGACAGTCCGTTTGCTTCTCTTGGTAGTTTGGAATAACAGTGTAGGGATGATAATGGTATGCCTGCTTGTTCTGGAGCTGTTACTGTAGGCAGAAAGAACAGGGCTATGGGGAGAGAGGTGGGAGGAAGGGAAGGAGGCAGTGCAAGAAGTAAAGGAAGGAGGAGATAAGATCATTCTTAAGAAAAGGTGCAGCTATAGCTAGTTGTAATGGATTATATAACATGATTAGCATTGTAAGAAAAAAACCTCCACCCTCTGAGTCACAATGACAGCACTGACAAGAGTCATAAAAAAACAAGGGAATCCCACCTCCTGCTAGGAAAGAATGGTCAGTGAGGACAGCAAGGGCCACCCTGGGAACACCTGCGATGCCACTGCTAAAACTTGAACATTTCAAGCCCTAGTTCTGATAAAATCCTAAGCCTCTTTGTTGGGCGCCCTCCTCTGGGCCCGCCCACTCTCACTATTTTGGTTGTGTACTCTTTTCTTGAAACTAAGCCACTACTTGTTTGGCTTTGTTTGCGTGACTTAATTCAGTGGGCCCTTGGATTCTTCCCTGCAACAATCACCAAGAACCCCATTCTTCATTAACAGAGCTAAGAGGAAGGTCACATATTAATGGTCTCATTCATAATGATTTTTTCCCCACTGTGTCCCTATTGTTTGCATGCCTCCATTTTAGCACTTAAGGACATTTTGAACTTGCTTTTATATTTTATTTTATTGTTTATTTCTGCCTCCTTGCAATGGAAAACAAGATCTTAATGGTAGGTGCCATGTTGTACTCATTTTGTATCTCATTCTCTGTGTAGGATAGTGGTTAATAAAGCATAGATTAAACAATTTTGCTTTTTTCATGAATTGTATTTCTGTCCTCTTTTGTTCAGTCTTTTCCCCTTATGATGTATTATAGTGACTTGTAATTCAATTTTACTATATTTATTTATGACCTTTTTCCAGATAATAAAGATCAATTTTAACTTTGAGCATGTTTTCTGCCAACTATTGCTCCTTGCTCAAAAAACCAAATATATATGATGTCTAATCTATCATTGATGAAAACATAAAACAGCCTCTTGAAATATAATTTTTACCCTCAGGTTGGGGCATTGATTTGTTGGTATTTACTGTTTGGTATATCCCCATTGCTAAGTGTACATGATCCTAATAATTTTATAGTTTGAATGCCTCTAAAATCCAAGTAAAGCAGAAATAACGAGATGTCATCTAACATCTTAGACTAATACTACCTCATAGAAGACAAAAATATAAACATACTGTACATATTAAGAAAAATAATTTAGTTAAAGTTACTTTTTTTTTTCTGTAGAGGTATCCTTTATGATTCTTTCAACAAATACTAGTGGTAGAACCGTTTCATGTGAAAAAGGATACAGGATAGAAATAAAGTATTAGACGTGTAATACTACATTATTTCATAAATTTATTTCTTTCAAATTATTTAAAAAAGATAATGTGTTCTAAAAAGTATCAGTTGATAAGCTATTATTGGGCAGATGCTGTTCCATGTCGTGCAGATATAGCAGTTAAAAACACAGAGAAAACTTCCTGCTCTCATAGAACTTTACATCCTAGCAAGGGGGGAAATAAAATAAATATGGTGCTATGTTTCTGGCTCTGGAGCAAAGTTAAAGTAGAAATTAATGGAATATGGTGCCTCACTTTCAAGTAGGGAACTCAGGGTGGCCTCACAGAGAAACAGATTCTGAAAAAGAAGAGGACAGGTACTGGGTAACCATCTGGGTGAGAGCAATCTAAGATTTTGCAGCAAGGTCAAGTCCAAAGCCTTGACGTCCTGAGCCTGGGGCATTTGAGGTAGGGTAGTGAGGCCCTGGCAGATAGAGTTGAGTAGGTAGCAGGAAGACCACACAGGAGCCTGAGAGATGGTGGCTTGGAAAATGTTGCTAGCAGTGGAGGCAGGGAGGTAGGAGTGGCCCTATTATCAATGTACCTTGAAATTATATCTGACAGGATTTACTGACAATTAGATGGAAGTTGTGAGAAAAAGAGAGGAATTCAGGATGACCAGGATTTTGGTAGAGAACCTGGATTGTTTATCTGTGTAAATGATAAGTAAGATACAATTGAGGTCTAGCTCTACATATTTTTATTGTCTCATTGAATTATTGGCAATTATGACCAAAGATATCAGAAAACAATTATTAATAGCATAAAATAACATATTTGTCTTATGTGATTTTCCCTTCATTACTCAGGGTATTTTAATATTAGATTTGTTTCATTTGTTTTTTTCTTTCATGCTTTGAAATTTTCTTTCCTCTTGTTAACTGTTCAGATTCTCAATTTAAAATTTCCATTGTTCTATACTATTCTTCCTAATTAATTCACCATTTGTATACTGCATTAGGGCAGATTCTTCAAAATACATTATTTTAGGCTACGCCAGTATGACCACTATGGTGTGCTGGGGGCTCTAAATTGAAACACATTTATTGATGAACATTTATAATTTATAACAAACATTGTACTCACATTTTGTTGTGGTAAAATTGGTTTTCAAGATTTTATGTAGTTCAGGTGTATAACATTATAATTCTATGTTTTTATACACTATAAATCGATCACCACTCTTAGCCTGGTTACCATCCATGACCATACAGTTGATCTACTTTATTATACTCACTTTACAATATTGAATCCTTATTATTCACATACATGGTTTGTGGTACATAAAACTTTACCTAATTTAAAAATTAGAAAATTGAATCAAATTCAATATATATTGAATAAACAAATGTCGGTTAATTCTACTTAAAAAATGAATCAAGATTAGTTAATGCACCCAAGGCTCTACAGGTATTAAATTGTGAAAGTGTGAAAATGGGTGGCAGAGAAATTTTTCAAGTCTTATCAATACACAAAACTCAAATTACCCTGTTAACTACTTAGGCAGTCATAGCCTGTCTTCGAGAGTGGAAAAGGAAAAGAGCACAGTAACTTCAGTTGATACATCACTTTGTTCCTAAGATGAATCACTACAAGTACAACATAATTAAATTTTAAACATTGTCCTTAGATTACATTTACCAATTGCTCTATAAATCATGTAATCTCTTGGCAGTCTTCCATTCCTGTTATGATTTACAACTTAATTTAGTGAAAACAGTGCTTGAGTTATAATCGGGGGACCTGCACTCAATCCCAATTCTACAGTTTGTTGGTTTTGTGATCGTGGGCGAATATTGTATATCCTCTGTGTTTTCATTTCCTCATTAGTAAAATGGAGAAAATAACATTTGCCTGTTTCAAAGTTTGTCATGGGGATCGAAAAAATTATGTGAAAGCCCTTGGAAAGTTGTAAAGCTCTATTATTAAGCTGTAAAATATTATAATTTTACATTGACTGCTTCCTGGAGTCTCAAAAAAAATCTATGGAGCTCTGTTAGCTTCTGGTAGTTCCAGCTTCTAGCACAATTGCAGTTTGCAACTTGGGCCTGGTTTCCTTCTCCAGGTATAGCAGGTTTTTGCTAGTTACTTTACTTTATAAAGGTTAAAGATCTCAGAAAAACTTTTTGTGTTAATGAGATTTGACTCCTAGTTGCTTCTCAGAAAAAGAATTTCCAGTCAGGAAATTATGCCAAATCTCATTTCATTTCCTTCAGGATTTACCTACCTGCAACTTCTGCTGTCTCTGTCCTCTAAGAGAGTCTAGTCCTGGTCCAAGCTATTCACTGTCAGAGTTAGATGGCTTTAGCGGGTTTCTTTATGCCTTCAGATTGCATATTCCTAACTTCTAAATGTAATCAGTAATAAAAGTAATGCCCACATTGTGTCAACACATATTTAGAGTCTCATGATTAGTAGGAAGGACATAATTTATTACTGATGTGAACCTACTAATTTTTGGAAATCATTTATTTTTCAGATAAATGAACAAATTTCCTATTTTTTCCCAAGTGGGGAAACAAAGTAGTTTCCAAATGTGATATACAAATTATGTCCTCTATATTTGTGCGTTGTGATGGAAAACTATTGAGAATCACTTGTTTAAAATATATAATTTCTAAATTCTACTTCTAAAATTTTATGATCCATAATTCAAATCTTTCAATTGTTATCTTTTTTTTCTGTTTATTTCTGGGGCACCTCAGGACAGTAAGGTATAAATGAGATCTGGATATTAGTTGTGATGAAATGGGGATTAGGAAAATAGGAGAAACAGCACCAGCTTGCTTTCATCAGTCTGGATGAACGCCAGGTACCATCAGACATGAGAGGTGAGAATGGGAAGAGCTTGGCAAACACAAATCTACAGGATCACTTTTCTCTGTACCGCTTCACATCAACACCTCTTGAAAAAAAATATCTATACTGATTGTCTCTAGTTTCCCTCCTGCCTTATCTGCTAAATTTATTAAAATTAGACTTTCATCCTCCGCTAGCACTTTACCAAAACTGATTTCCATGAAGAAGCTAATGATTTCTATGTTGATAAATCGAGTGGTAAAGTTTCTGTTCTCATCATATTTGATCGATAAATAGTATTTAAGATGCTTGAAAATCTGGTTTCACTTAGGTTCGGTAAACAGCACTAACTTGGTTTTCCTTCACTTCCCTTTCCTCAGACTTCTCCTTTTCACCTCTTCTTCTCTATCTCTAGAAGTTGATATGCCACAGGATTCAATCCTTGAAACACAACTCTTTCCTATCATCATTCACTCATTAACTCATCTTACCTAGTCTCATCGCTTTAAATATTATCTACAGGTTTATAAATCTCAATTATTTCCTGCTTAATCTCTTATGCAATCTGGGCTTAGATACCTAACTGCTGACTTTACATCCTCATGTGAAGGTCTGATACATACTTCAAATTTATTAGATCCAAAAACAAAAACAAATCTCTAGTCATTCCTCCCAAACTGGCTCCCTGAACTTCTTCTTCATCTCAATGAATGGGAACTCATCTCTAGTCTCTTGATTGCTTAAACCAAAAACATTAATATTATTCTTCCCTTTCTCTTTCTGGTATCAGACTTCACATTTGAAACCGTGAAAGTTTGAAGGCATGGAATTACATCTTAACACTGTTGCAAACCAAGAATCATATACCAGGCAGGTGAATCATATACCAAACACATTATTTTTTTCCCTGTAAATGTGGACATATTTAAGGAAATTAAAAAAAAAAAAAGTTCAGAAAAATATGTCCCACTTATTCCAATTGAGAATTTTTTTTTTAATTACTCTAAAAAACTAAAGGATTCTAGATGGGAAGAGATGGAGAGAGAAAATCTCAACAATGCAGCTCTCTATCTATCTCTATCTATCTATCCATCTATCTATATCTATCTATCATCTGTCTATCTATCCCTCCATCTGTCTATCTATCTACACAAACACAATTATTTCTAAATGAATATAGGTGTATATAGGCTCAAGAAATGCCAATTAATCAGAAAATGGCAGGAATTGCCTCAGAAACTACTTCTTAACTAACACACACAAAAATGGACTTTTGTTGCACATTCTACAACTTCTTGAACCCCCCAATTCACATTTTACAAACATCTCTTTTAAGATACGTATTAGAAGCATCTACCTTTCTTAAGTTCACATGCTAAATCATGGCTAATTTAATATTATTTGACATGTTCTAAGCTCTTTACATGTATTACATATTTTAGTTCTGATAATAAATCCATAGTGTTGGTAATATGGTTATTTCAATTTTGCAAATAAAAACTAAGTCACAGAGAGGTTGACTTGCATTAAGTCACACAGAGAGTAAGCAAAGGCAGTAGGATTTTAACAGAAGCAGTCTAGCATAGATCATTAACCTCATATAAGCCATTCTTTCTAGCACTTAGGGGGTACTAAAAAATATGGTACATGTTAAATGCAGTGCATTTATTACAGTTTCAATAAATATTAATTTTCATCTCAACCATTTTATATTCAATAAATAAAAAGTTCTATGATAGTAGGCATTACTACAGAGATAGCTCAATGCTATATTCTAGGGCTTAGAAAAGGGCGTGGGAAAAATTGGTGCTTTTATTTGAATAAATGAAACTGGACCTATGAAGATAAAAAGAAATACATACTTTCACCTAAAAGCTATAAACTTTGTTAGACTGTATGATTGAGTGACCAATATAGGTAAGATGCATATTAAAACACTTACTGACATCATGACTGGAATAATTACTGTTATACCTCCTCCTGGCGCCATTTCCCCAGCCCTGTAACACCAATCAAGTCTCTGTTTACTTTGTAGCCACCTGCTCATTGTCAGGTCAGCTATTGGACATTATCCTGGTCATCTGTCTTGACGACCTTTAAAGCTTCAGAGACAGCCCACTGACAGGCATACTAGACACAAATTTATATAGGAATTGTAATTTGTAGACATTTATTAAAAACATACACAAAGCAGAGTTAGCACAAAGAGATGTCTGTCCGTGTTTATGAGAGAGAGAGAGAGAGAGAGAGAGAGAGAGAGAGAGAGAGAATGAGAATGAATCAGCATTAGTCACAGTGTTTCTGAGACTGTTATGGAGAAGGGAAAAAAATAGCTACTATCATAAACATCTTGTAGTCTTATTAAAATGGCAATTATTTTGCCCTCCTGGCAGGGAAAAAAGAAAGCCAAAGAGAATGAAAATGTTGGAAACATTTGGTGGTGGTTCTTATTTCAATTCTATGAGCCAATCATTTTCTCATTAAAGTCCAGTAGACCCAAAGACTCTCAACTGGTGCTTCTAAATGTCCACCTAGACCAGCTGCCATGTGTAGCCTGAAGTAGCATTTCAAGAAAATATAAGCATGTGCTTTTCATCTTTATGTTAATGCTCAAACTAGCTTAGAACTTGAGAGTTAATATTTTGTCCATTTGCATTTTGAGCTGTTTTTTGCTGGTCTATTAGAATGCATCATAATTTTCACTACAGATATATACAAACTATATATGAATTTTATGAATGTATTCACTCTATGGATATCCATAGCCAAATCATCATGAAGATCTAAATATTCGATTTGCTTTAAGCTCATTTTTTAAAAAAGCATTTTTTTGTTTGTATTTTCCTCACTCATTAAAACAGTGAGTCTTTTGTAAGCTGTGAGTCTTTCGTGCAACTCAATATTATAAATGAAATTTCCACCTGGCACTCGGATTAATAGGTACTGGGTACCAGGATGAAACGCCAGATCACAATGCAGCGCTTAGAAGTGCATGTTCTAGAACTGGGGCCTTGAATCCTAGACAATATAGTGAAACCAAGTATGTGAAAGCTGGATTAGAACACGTGGGAGATAATGAATTTCCTGAACAAGTTTTTCTGTGACCTACATTTCTTCCTCCACCCACAGTGGTAGTTGCCAGCTTTGTAGCATGAAGTTTTGTGGGTAGTGGGCCTTTACCTGGATCACTTAAGAACTTGGTGTGTGACCACTATGATTTGGGGAATGTCTGACCCAAGAAATCTTGAAGACAAAGACAGAGAATCAATTATGTGGTTTTAGGCCAGGACAGTTGCTGCAGGGTTGTACTCACACAGTTCTGAGTTTGCTGGAGTGAAAGACGTGTGTTTCCTGTGAACCAGAAGTGAGCCAGCCATTAGCAGGCCAGCCAGTATGCAATCTCGGGTCCTGGCCAATAGGATCGCTCACATACGGCACAAAGAGACTCAATCAGCAAAAAGCCAGAGGCTACAAGGGCTTCATAGGGGCTTGTGAAGGATTTGCAAACTACTGTCTGAAATAGAGATGTATCTGTTGGAGTCAAGGGAACTACATACAGGTGGGTGAGCACCAGTAGAAATCAGAAGAACCCATGAAATGTCCAACTAGAAAAAGAGATGATTCTAAACTTGTGCCAGGCACAGTATTAGTTTATAAAAGGAAAAAAACAGTAATCAGTTGAAGTGAAAACTGTCTTATTCCTGTTACCATCTGCTCTTTCATACTTGGAGGGAGATGGGGCAGGAAAAACGAAAACCCAAACCATTCTCCTTCCAAATGTCAGAGAATACCCAAGTGCTGACAAGATGGAAGAGCACGCTTTGTTTATGATGAAGATTTATGTATTATGTGACATCTGGGACTGGATATTTTCAGTATCTGATTTGACCTCCATTTTTACTAAAAGTGAATACAAGACCATTGGTTACCAAAGCAGCTTAACGAAAAAGTCATGACACTTGCCTGTATTTCATCCAGTGGTGCTGGAAAATATTTATTAATTAAATAAATTTTGAAAGGCAAATGAGAAACAAGAATAAAATTACATTTTGATTACAATTTATATTCTGTATATCATGTTTCTATGAGATTTACGCACAAGTATATACTTCGAGACATATATGTACATATTTCTCCCTGACTTTGACCTTCATAGGATGAGAATCTGACAATAAAATCTAGAATAACATAAAGTCAGCAACTAAAATCTAAAAGGTGATACATTATTTTTGGATATTCCCTATTATTTTTCTGCTTGTTTGTTTTTAAAATCTTACAAAATTCTGGATAAATCATGAAAGTCAATCGTAGCTCCTAGTGTGCTTTGTTTGAATTTATCTAAATTTTTACATTAGAAAAACATTGTTCCATAGTAGCTGCACCAATCTGCATTTTATCCAACAGTATATGAGGATTCCTTTTTCTCCACAGTCTCTCCATCATTTGTTATTATTTTTCTTGTTGATGATAGCCATTCTAACTGATGTGAGGTGATCTCTCATTGTGGTTTTTATTTGCATTTCTCTGATGATTAGTGATGTTGAACGTTTTTTCATATGTCATTGGCCATTTGTATGTCCTCTTTGGAAAAAATATCTATTCAGGTCCTCTGCCCATTTTTTAATTGGATTTTTTGCTTTTTTGTTGTTGAGTTGGAAGGCAGTGTGGATCTTCCTCAAAAAATTAAAAATAGAATTACCACATGACCCAGCAATCCCTCTCTTGGGTATCTACCAAAAAAATCTGAAAACATTTATCCATAAAGATATATGTGCTCCAATGTTCATTGCAGCTTTATTTATGGTCACCAAGACATGGAAACAACCAAAGCGTCCTTCCATAGACAATTGGATAAAGAAGATGTGGTACTTATATATACACAATGGAATACTATTCTGCCATAAGAAAAGATGAAATAGTGCCATTCACGACAACAGAGATTATTATGCTAAGCGAAGTAAGTCAGACAGACAAAGTCGAGAACCATGAGAACCATATGATTTCACTACTATGTGGGATATAAAACTGAAAACAACAAAGGAACAAGACAAACAAATGAAGAAACAAAAACGCATAGACACAGACAATAGTTTAGTGGTTGCCAAAGGGTGGGGGGAGTGGGACAGTGGGTGAGGGTAAAAGGGATCAAATATATGGTGATGGAAGGAGAACTGACTCTGAGTGGTGAACTCACAGTGTGATATGTAGATGATCTATTACAGAATTGTACACCTGAAACCTATGTAACTTTACTAATTGTCACCCCAGTCAACTTTAAAAAAAAAAAAAGCATCATTTTTGTTTATTTGTTTGCATCTAGAGAATACAGTACTCCGGGAGGAGTGCTACTATATTTAGTAGGTAGCAATAAATAATAGCTGCATGAAATAAATATTTAAAGGACTATAAGTTTTAGAGATTACCGTAATTATTTGATGCTTTCTAAAAATCTACTTTGTTGTTCACATTCATTTTAACATATTTTAAGAAATTCTAATGCACATTATTTTATGTATACTTATTGTAATGTTATTAAAATAAGTTTGCATATAGCTAGCAAGTATTCATAGTTCCATTTTTATGGAATCTTCTGCAAATGTTCTCATGGCTAAGTGGAGGAGCATTTTTAAAATTAAACAAATATGGATATGAGCTGAGATTTTTGCCACATAATGGCTGCTTGACTTTGAATGACAATTTATTCGTCAGTAAAATCATTAGAAAAATAATATGAATCAATTGAGATTGCATACAAATATTTTAAAAACTTCCTTATACCAAAATTTTTTTCTCACATCTACTTATTAGGTAAGACACAAAGTAACAGAAATGACTATTCTAAAACAAGTACGTTATAAATTAGCTTCCTTTCCTATATTATGCAGACTTCTTTCATAGGTTTTTTTTTTTCTTTTTTTTTTTTTGGATTATTCTTACTCAGAGTATTCATGTAGTCATAATCAAGTATTTAGTTCTTTTTGTCCTTCCTCCTCTGTAACATTTTCTAAAACAACTGTTTCTCTGCTTTTTCAAATTGTAGTTAAATTATATGAAACATCAAATCTTTTAAATCATTTTAAGTTTATCACTAGAAAGATGTTGGGAATAAAGTTGTTTACTTAGTTTACCTCATTTATGAGCTTAAAAATCAGACACTTTGATATTTATCTGCATGACTGCCTAGGTAGATAATAAAACCCCTTTTACACACCGCAAATTCCCGTGGGGCTGAAATTTATCTGCTTCACATTATTGTATATACCTGCCATGAGAAGATTTTATAGCATGTTAACTTTAAAACGGACTGAAATTGTGCTTTGCATATACAAAGGAGAAAGGAATTGGATTAGCAGTCTCCAATAAATAAGTGATCTAGTATTTAACACAGAGTTATTTTGCTTTATTCATTTATAATTGCCTATGTGCACTGAAAGTAGAGGGTCAACATTGATATTGGTTCTCCCAGAATGGTGTATTGTAGGCAAATCAAAAAGCCATTGATGTTGTCATATTCATTGATTTAAGAAAAATCTTATTTGCTTGCAAACTCTTATGCACTAGATAATAAGTGCTATGCAAAATCTGTCCTCCATTATTTTTGTTAATAATTGTGTATTTGATTAATCATCACACAATGGGGGAAATTCTTCCTAATTCCATATCTCATTTGCAGCTTTATTTGATTAGTATTAAAAATTAGCCTGGAACTTTAGGATAATGGCATTCAAGGAAATTCCTTTGTTTAGTGGGATTAGTGTTAGACTAGAAAAATATAATGCCCTTACCCAATAAATTACAGCACATATTATAATTATTTTACTTATTTATTAATGCACTTACAGATAGTTTTCAAAAATGTCTAAAATAGCTTATAAGGCAATATTTCATAGTGGTCACAAAATAAAATTAAACAGACCTGGTATCAAAACCTCATTCAACTATTTAAATGATCTTAAATGATTCTGTTCTTCCCTACCTATGAAATGGGATTTTACTACATACTTTATAGTTTATGACGAGTTTTAACGAAATTTAGAGCAATTTTGAGCTAGGCTTATTGTAAGTGTTCAATAAACAAGAGCTATAATAATGTGATATTCAATATTCAGCAAGATTGTATATATTAGAGGTAAGTAAACAATGGAAAGTATGACACCATTGTGTATGTAAAAACTTAGTTAAACTTAAAGCCAAATGATTAAGGAGAGTTAAGCAAATTAAGTAAATTGTGTGTGTGAACATATGTTTTTTATTATTATTTTATATTATAAATAGATAAGTAATATATTACTTATATACAGATAAGTTATATATATCTTTCAATGCCTTTCTGTACAAGTAGACTTTTTTTACCTATATAAAAATTAATATTGGTTATCAGTGAGTTAAAAAAATCACAATGAATACAAAATCAAAACAATTAACAAGAAAAATAATTTGCTAAATTTATTCTAAACAATAAAGTCCTATGTCTTTGTAAAGGCTGACAAAACAAAACAAAAAATGACAAATGTTCCATGTGAAAAATGAGTAAAGACACTAATGAACATCTTAAAAAGAAAACAACAAAGTTAATAAATACTTGAAACAATATAAGTTAAAGCAAAATATTTTATTTGTATTAAATTGGGAAAAGTGTTAACAATTTACCAAGGATGCATTGGAAAGATTATTCTACTCCATTTCCAGTGAGGGGATCACATGGGGGGCAAAGTCTTTCAAGGAGCAAAAAAATAAAGAAATATAAATAAAAATGGCAGAGTGTGCTGAAAGCCAAAAAATGTCTCTTGATCTAACAATTCTAATTCCGTGAAATTATGCTTAGACTATGTTTAACAATGTTTAAATAATTTGTACATTATTGCTTATAATAACCATTAAAGAATAAAGTTTATGCTTTATATTTATTATCATGGAAATATGTGCATATCATGCTGTTCATTTTTAAATGATTAAAAATACATTCAGAATGAACTTGGAAGAAATAAGACTGTATTCATACATGCATACATGTATACATACATACATACATGCATACATACCTGCATGCATACAGTAGCAACTCATATATATGAGTATGTACTATGTGTCTGTATAACAGGCTATTAACTAACAATTATCTTTGGGTGCTAACATGAATGGTTTTAATATTTATTTATTGCATCTCATCGTTTTAGATTTTAATAAGAAAATAAGACAAGGTATCATAAATTATGCTAAGTAAATGAGTAGGTGAGAAGAAAGAAGACAAGAAAAAAACAAAAATGTAGTCATTTGTTATACTATACCATGAAGTCTGAATACCTGAGCACTGGTGATCTTTGATATTAAATAGATTCTTCATTTCTGTCTGCTAATGTACATGTAGTATAGTCCTGTCTGTTGGAATATATTGGTGAGGCGTTTTTAGGTTAAAATTTTGAATAAATCTATCTGTAGTTTCCATAAATACAAACACATATACAAATCCTTTGCCTGACGCTGTCCTTATACATAGAGATTATATAAATGATGATGCATGCCTAACAGTTCTTTCAACACTGTTGAACTGCAAAGGATGTTCTTTTTCTGCATATGAAGTTTAAAGAAGCTACAATTTGTGATTTTATGTTTTTGCTTTATGAGGTTCTCCAATTTATATCCTCACTTCCACATTCCAATTTATATCCTCACTTCCACATTCTGCACCCCTCAGTTGATGCATTGACTGCTCAATTCACCATATTCCTTTGCACTTGATTAAATGAAGTTAAGGTTAGTGTCTCCTTATAGCATTCCCTTTGAGCCTCTAGAAACTTCTTGCCCCAAACTGTTTTCCATAAATATTTATTTGAGAACCAAATAACAGGCCTTTCCATTTTACTATACTCTTGATTTCTTTCTTAGCAGATTGGTTAGGTTATGTAACTACATTTTGAGTTATCCTATTTAGTATTCAGTGTTGATACAATACTCATACGTGGCTTGGCTTTGAAAAGATGTGTAGAATATATGAATGGGCTGTTTTGAAAGGGTTACGTAGTATGACATAATAACAACAGAACAAGGGTCACATGGCATGACAAAAAGAAATATAATATTTGTTGAGAGACAAAGGAAAGTAGAATTCTATTGGTGATAATATATCTTCACAGGAGGACATACCAATCAATGTTTTTAATTATATAAAATTTTTCCATCTGGTACAATTCTAGCAAGAAAATAAATACTAAGGTGGAGTACTTAATCTCGTTTCACAAGGTTAATAATAATAATGAAGTAAAGTGAAACAAACTATTCTTGTGTGCTCACTTCTTTTGCAACAGTGTACAGCTGGATTCTATCTTTTATTGTGTATATTATTTAAGAATTCTATGTTTTTAAACTTTGATCATGTCATTTTCTGACATCTGGTTCTATTTGGAAATTGCTATAAAGAGTGTATGAAAGGTTAGGTGAATATGCACAAACATCTATAATAAAAAGTGGATCTTCTATAAAATATACATGTATAATATTCATGTATAATTTAATTGCTATTTATATTGTCTTAATAAACATCTAGCAGTATGATTTTTAAATGGGTAAAAGTAAACTAGTTAAATTTATAAGATGTTACTTTAATTTGAAATCTCACTTTGGTTGTTGCTACCAATCTGTTATCATATATATTTAATCTAATATAATACATATTTAAAAATATGTATTCTTTTTTTCTATTAGTATTGATTGGGAAGTAGTATAATTACAGGGTAAGGCTTCAGATTCTTCTCTACTCTGTGACCCTGTGCAAGTAACTAAAACTTTCATTGACCCAGTTAATTTAGCTAAAAATGAGTTTAACCATAGCATTTACTTCACAGGGTGATTGTAAGGATTTAAAGAGATAATACACATAAACTATTCAGAATGTCAGGTGGCATTTAAACACTCAGATATTTTAGATATTATTATTATTATTTTTATTATTATTATTATTATTAGTAGTAGTAGTAGTAGTAGTAGTAGTAGTATTTTACCTTTATAATTATATTTCTTGTGCTCTCTTGTGAAGTATTCATTGACTGTTTCAGAATCAGTCATTTTAGGATAAAGTGAATCTGTATATCATTGTTGTAAAAAATGTGTTATCAGGCAAAATTTATAAGATTGTTGAATTACAGAAGTTGCTCTAATGCTGTATTATTTTTGTTCCAAAATAATTTTTCTAATCTTTACTCATTGAGAGGGCACTTATTTGGGGGGAAAAAAGGATGTTAAGCAGCATAAGAATAGAAAAGAATGGAATGCTATCTTTCTTATATAAAAAGGGAAAATAAGATTATGCATATATGTATTTTGTGCAGATGCACACACATATGTACATGTACAAACGTGCACACACCCTCAAGGAGGAAACACCAACACAGATATAATAGGAATGAGAGCAAGACTTTGAGAATATTTTTAATATGATTTTAATTTTAGAGCCATATAAATTTTACATATTTTACTTAAACTTTTTAAATGAGGGTAACAACATAAACATGCAAGATAATACATTATTTCAGATAACTTTGAAATGCAGTGCTGTGATTATACTTTAAGGCAAATATTCTCCAGTGAGATACACTCTCTTGTTTGAAATCGTAGGTGCTGTATAAGTTAGAGATATGTTCAGTAATTTGATACCTGAGTCTTTCACTTCACTGCCAAAATATTACGACATTTTTAACTTGAGGATTAGCCCCCACAATATCTTAAGAATAAAATAATATTTAAATGGCTTAATGTTTCTCGATACTTGATTTCCTTTACTTTTCAGAGAAATATATTGATGATGAATATTAACTCATGCTAAAACCACAGAGAATGTTACTAGAAAACATGGTAAAAATTATTTTCAAGTGCTGAATGCAACCGAAACAACATACCATTAAGAAATGAAAAGGCAAGCCACTGGCTGGGAGAAAATGTTTGCAACACTGATATATGAGAAAGCATTTATATCTAGAATATATAAAGAACTGTTACAACTCACTAATAAAAGGACAAACCAATACAAAAATGGGCAAATAATTCAAACAGACACTTCACAGAAGAAGATATATAAAGAAGCACGTGGAAAAGTGCTCAATATCATTAGTCTCCAGGGGAATAAAAACGAAACTACAACGTGATACCACAACATATTCACTAGAATGACTAAAATGTGTTGATTGGAATGTGTAGTAATTCAACTCTCTACATTCCTGGTGGTAATGTAAAATGGTACAACCACTGTACAGATCCATTGGCAGTTTGCCCTAGTGTTAAATACATTCCTTATAATCCAAGAGAAATTTTTACAAGATTATTCATAAAAAGACTTCTATGCATAGCAGCTTTATATATAATGGCCAAGGTCTGGAAAGAACTCAAAAGTCCATCAACAGATAAATGGATAAACAAAATCTGGTATATCCATAAAGAAATTCCTGTCAGCAATGAAAAGGATTGAACTACACCCATCATTGATGAATCTCAAAATCATTATGCTGAGTGAAAGAAGCCAGATATAAAAGAATATGTACTATATGATTCAGTTAAACTAGAAATTATATCAAACTCTAGAAATAGCAAGTCTAATTTATTGTCACAGAAAGCAACTGTTGCATGCCTGGAATTGGGAGGTGAGGGGATTGAAAGGAAACTTTAGAGGGATGGAAACATCATATATCTCGATTGTAGAAAGGATTACCAGGAGTATGCATTTGACAGACTCTTCAAACTTTACACCTAAAATGAGTACATTTTATTATATGTAAATTACAGCTTATTAAAGTTGACTGACACCTTCTGTACGTAAAAAAGGGGGGGGGCGAGAATTTCATTTGCCACAATTTCCCATGTTGAAAATCAATTTTTTTAAATGTAATATTTGTTGACTTTGAATCTAAAATCGCACCGAAAATAGTTTCATTGAGAAACCTCTTAATTTCTTGTTCTACCTACATCTCTAAATCCACAGCTATTTTATAAACATCATAAACATCAGCAACCATTTCCAGGGACCTATATGTTTGAGTTAAAATTTCCAAATTTGAAAATTTATAGATTTCTGATAAAACTGGCATTTTAAGTTCACAGAACTTAGGTCAATCTTATTTCAAACACTGAGCGATAACAGGTTAAAAATTAAAAAGGAAAATAAGAATGATATCGTCTCTCTTTAAAAGAGAACAAAAAAAGACAGTTCCATGGGGGCAAACAATAAAATAGAGTACAAAGTGTGTGTGTGTGTGTGTGTGTGTGTGTGTGTGTGTGTGTGTGTGTGTGTTTAGATTATAGATAACAAAATATACTGATGTGATAATTCACAAAGCCTGTCAGCTTTTCTGTATCTTAAGCATCCTTTCAGTAGCATGCATTTTTGCTAGAACACCTGTTCATGTCTTTAAGAACATTCTCTTGGACTGTTCTTGATCAATGAGTCTGCTGTACTATGAGAGAATTTGTGCTGAGACAAATTTCTCAATCAATAAATTAGAATAAACTTTAGACACAAAAATTACTTTTGATTTACTTTTAAATTATTGGGAAATAATATTGCCTAAGATCTGAAGAAATAATCCAGAGAGACTTTATATCTGTGAATGACAAGAAAAATGGTTAGATAGATTTCATTTTTTGGTTAATTTTTAAACTCCTTATAAAATGTGCAAAATAAAAGAGATACTTCTTTTAATTAAAAGAAAAATTCCAACTTTAAAGTAACAAATTTCCGTTACAGAATATTGATCAATTACAAAAAGATAAAAAGCAGAAAAAAGTCACTATTGATATTTCCTTTAGCCTTTTACAACTATTTTACTTAGTTGTGGTCTTATTCCAAATGTGTAAAACTTTATGTCCTACTTCTTACCTTAATATTACAAAATAATATTTTTATATTATACAAATTTGTTTTAACTATTTTAACATAGTTACATAATATTCTATTTCTTACTTAACAATTCTTGTATTATTGTACATTTAGGAATTTCCAAATATATCTCTAATGGATAACTCAATCCTTTATTTTTGTATCTTAGTTACATTCATAAGAATAAAATTCCAGAAGTGCTAATACTGGATCAAATGGAACAATTTTAAGCAAATAGAATACAAAAGTGGTCATTAAATGTTGTCATTTATAATTCTCCAAATTTAAATATCAGAGCTCAAATGTTGTAGTGTTAAAATGTTTTTTGTTTTTTTCTTTTCATATCTGTACAACACTCTTTCAGCAAATTTTACATTTACATCCACTCATAATTTCAGCCTCTCACAAAGATGGCAATCAAAAATGTCATAAATATAGAGAACCAGTAAGTAATTGGGTCATGTACTAGAGTTTTTGAAAGGCAGCTGTAGAAACTGTCTTGAATTAATTATTTTAATTATCTTCTTCACTTGAAAAATGAGGAAAATAATTTGTCCCACAGGGTTATTGCTTAGGTTAAATAATATTAGACAAAATAACTCCTGTCCAAATGTTATTGCCATCTCATTCTATACTCAAAATAAGAGATGAAGGCTGGTTTACCTGTGTATTAAACATAAACTGGGACTGTTCCTTTTCATTGTGCAGGAAACTGCTCAGTAAGGGTTTGTATAGCAAGGACCAACCTTCATAATTCAGAACATTGAAAAGTGACTCAGTTACCAATGTGTCCAGGCAGGCTTCAGTGAAGTCATGTGTTAATGTTTACATGTCATTATTTTCATGCATTGACTGGATACAGAAATTGCAAAAAACAAAAAAAAAGATTAAATTTATGTCTTTGCAATTTATAATTGCTAGGGCACTAGGGCAGTTTTCTCTGTTAAAGGGAATTGCTTTTTCTCCAAACTAATATTTTGTTTTGTTGTTCAGAACTGAGGGTAGTTGGATATTTAAGTTTTCTCATAATACACCCTATTATCTTTTTTTAACACATAGTTATCTAGCAAAATAATTGAATTACAACATCAATATGAATATAAAACAAAATTGAGATAAATATTCACTTTTGAATTAAATACATGTGGACTTCTTTTCATGTTATTTTGTAACATTTCTATTATAGGCATACCTTTTTTTAAATATCAGTGTAGAAAAAGTAAAACCCTCATTATTTACGGATAATATCTTATATGTAGGAAATCCTAACAACTCCACCAGAAACTATTAGAACTAACAAATGACTTCAGTAAATTTGCAGGATACAGAATCAATATACAGAAATCCATTTTGTTTCTATATACCAATGACAAATGATCAGAAGAAGAAATTAAGAAAACAATCTCATTTACAATTGCATCAAATGTGTAAAATAATTAGGAATAAATTTAACCAAAGAGGTAAAATACCTGTACTCTGAAAACTGTAAGACATTGAAGAAATAAATTGAATAGGGTACAAATTAATGGAAGGATATATCTTTCTCATGGATTGAAGGATTAATACTGTTAAAATGTCTTTACAACCTAAAGTAATATACAGATTCAATGCAATCCCTATTAAAATATCAGTGGCATTCTTCTCACAATTAAAACAATTAATCTTAAATTTATATAGAATCCCAAAAGACCCGAAATAGCCAGAGAAATCTTTACAAAGAATGAAGTGGGAGGTATCATACTCCCTGATATCAAACTATACTACAAAGCTACAATAATCAAAATGCTATGGTGCTATCTTATGATCTCATTTATATGTGAAATCTAAAAGAACAAAATAAATAAAACAAAATAAAAAATCAGTGTAAACCATTAAATATTCTTTATATTTTACTGTTTAATCTAGAAAATATACTTCTATTTAAAGTAACACACTACTTAATGCTTTAGTTAAATGAAAAAATTGTTATATTTTCTATTTTAGCTCATGAAATTTAATGAATAAGAATAACATTGGGGATTATTTAGATTTATTCTTAGACTACTTGCCTGTGCTTTAAAATATAAGTGCAGAACTGTGAATCAAAAGATCTAAGTTTTGAAAACGTGCTATTACTTTATTATAAAATGATTTTACTTAATTCTCATTCAAAGTCTAGAAGTTGTAATGCAAATTTTACGGACAAAGCAGTATAGACTCCCAGAGATAAACTTTGTGTTAAAAAAAATCCATTATTCTTCTATTATACCATCCAGCCTCAGATTAAATATTGGGTATAAAGATAATAAAATACTAAACCCTAGACTGAAATATAAGCTTTTATTATATGTCATATTTTGCCGTGTATAATATGCATCTGTGTTTTTGGCCCAAACTTTCAGGGAAAACAATCTTTCGTTTTAATTATTTAATTCAATTTTTATTTGTTTACATTTAGGTACTTATTTTTTTGTATTATAAAGGAATTTTAACATTTATTTTTTTAACATATTATGGTACAAGAAATTTTATGTAACAAATAATTACAAAACATAAGAACAGATACAAGGTACAAGACATTTTGTGTACGGGTAACAAATTTACGATATTTACACATCATAGAAGGCCAAGAACTCTTCATCATTGCAAGTTCATCATAAGTTCAACAAAACTGATTATAGTATTCCAGGGTATTATTTCGCATACGGATATTGTTATTGATTTCTAGAGTTACACTTTTAACTCATAAGCATAAATAAAAAATTAAAAATATTTATATAGATATGGAATTAGTACAACCCATGTATAATGCATATCCTTATTTTTTCCTCACAAATTTGGGCAAAAAATTACACATTATACACAGCAAAATACAGTATGCTAATCTTAAAATTTTACTGTATCCTGTGATGCTCTTCTCTATACAGACATTTTAATATTATTGTCTTGGAAGAAAAAAAGAGCAAAGGAAATGGAGGAAGAAAGGAAGGAAGGAAGGAAGGAAGGAAGGAAGGAAGGAAGGAAGGAAGGAAGGAAGGAAGGAAGGAAGGAAGGAAGGAAAAAGGTGAGGGAGGAAGGGAGGGCTAGAGTGAGACTTATGGACAAACAAGTCAGAGCTTAAGAGCATATATGGAAAAACAGGACCATGGTAAACTATAAATAGAATGAAAAAAAGCAATTGATAAAGAAAATATGGGAAGAAATAATTCTTAACACACTTGCTATTTTATAAAGGTTTCTGAAAAAACTGTGACACACTGACTTAATGAACTGGACCTAACATGCAGGTTTCTTTCAGTTCCACAAAATGCAAGCACTGTTTCTGTCCTTGTAACACCCTCATTGTCTCTCTAGACGTCCATATCCTACCATTAGTTTGGGGGAAAATGTGTGTTTTCTGGGCTATTGAAAAAAGATGACTTTCTAGAAAGAATAACTTTAAAAAATTGAACAAAATCTTGGGCCAATGCTAATCATCAGTTAGTTCTATTGGATAATCCTTGGGCAACTGCAATGAGAAATTCTCCGTTAAGGCTACAGAACTACTAACATACTCAGTAGAACTGAAGATATATGGTGCTCACTGGCTGATGAATGTATAATCCGCCAGTTCTAGAAAAACATTCTCCAGCCTTCCTGTGCTTGGAGACAATATAATTTATTTGGATTGAAATTAGAGTTTTATCCATGAGATGTAGTCAGGTCTGGATTCTTTGTATTATATAACCTTACCCCTTCTTTCTCATCATTTATTTATAATCTCAGAGTCTGGAAATTTTTTCTAAACAAAATGCAAAAATTCAGAAAACATTTTGGAAAAGATTGATTAATTCAAATAAAATGCAAACAAACGAACTGAAAAACCTGTGCACAGCAAAAACAAAATGAAACAAATAAAATAAAATAAAACAAATCTACATAAATCTAGAGATTGGCAAGAAATTCAGTTAATAGCTCATATACCAAATACCATTTAACTTGATATGATAAAAATAAATAATTCAGTAGCATAAAGGGTCGATGTAATAATCAGTCATTTAACACAAAAAAAGAACCCAGGGACTAATACATATATAAAGACAAAAACAAATTCCACTGATAATTAAATGCAAATTAAAGTAGGTTTCATTTATCAGATTGGCAATTATGCTGCAAGTTTTGGTAATAAGTGATAGCAAAACCATGGAAAAAATGCTCACTCTCCTCCCGAGGGAATGTGAATTGTTGCAATCTTTCTGCATGGAATTTTGAAAATATGCATTGAATTTTTAAAAACATGTGTGTTTGATCACAGCAATATCACTTCTCAGAATTTGCCCAATGAATGTATTCCCAAAATATATATGGTAATTTTTGTAATTGCAAAATACTAGAAAAAAAAATCAACCGAAATATTCAATAATAGGATATTGGTTAAATAAAACATACTGCATCCTTATGATGAACTATTTTGCTGCCATTTAAATGAAGGAGCAAGATTTGTATTACTGAGATGGAAGTTTTTCAGATATATTTTGGACTTAGAAAAATAGTGTTCAGGATAGTGGATAGTCAACTAACTTGTTTCTTTTCTGAACACATAATATATTCCAAGTGCTTTATCTCTATCTTTCACATAATCACCTTCTGTAGTCTAATCCAATCTGTTATCCTTGGCCTTCAATAGTCTGTTTTTTGTCATCATGGGTCTAGTTCAAAATAAGAATTTGGTCATTTCTGCTCTTTGTTTTAAATCACCAATTTACAACCTCTTAAATATTTTTGTATTAAGCCCCATGTATACAAAATAATGCACCACTACACACATACTTCACCACCTTGTCTGCCTTTTTGTTTGTTTGATAACATCTCTGGAAAATAACCAGGTAATTAATTCAAATTACTGATAAAAAGGTGTGGTTTTCTATTCTAACTCACCAAACATGATCTATAAACACTGATAAATAACAGTACTATGTTTTCATTCCTACTGACCTGAAAAGTGCAATTCTTTATTCCCCATAATATGGTTGCTTAAAAAATAAACATTTATCTCAGTGTCTGTGGGTCAAGAAGCAGGGGTGGTTTAGCTGGGTGGTTCTAGCTCAGGGTTTCTTCAACAAGGTTGCAGTCAAGCTGTCAGGCGAGGCTGCAATTATCTTAAGGCTCAATCAGGGCTGGAGAAACTGCTCTCAAGCTCACTCATGTGATTTTTAGCCAGTCTCAGGTTCTCCTGACTGTTTGGTGGAGATAATAACGATTTCTCCTCACATTCTTGTCTAAATGTCTTCACAAGGTGGTGACTGACTTCCCCCAGAAAGAATGATCTGAAACAGAGTGCACACTCAAGATGAAAGCTGCAGTCTTTTTATAATCGAAACTTAGCAGTGGCAAACCCAATACTTCTGCCATAGTCTGTTAGAATCAAGTTACTAATTCCAGCCCACACTCAAGATTAGGGAAATTGTTTCACCTTTGAAAGGATGAAATACCAGAGAATTTTTGGACACATTTTTAAAACATCTCACTTGTAGAATAAAATGATGAGTTGTCCTTTTCTCATTTTGTATCTTAATTCAAAGCGTCAGAACATGTATTAGGTTGGTGCAAAAGTAATTGCAGTTTTTGCAATTATTTTTAACATTTTAAACCACAATTACTTTTGCACAAACCTAATAACTGTGGATGATAATTAATCTATAAAATAACATCATAAAGAGCATTATTACACCTGGCTGCTTAAGAAATAAATATTTATCTCAGTGTCTGTGGGTCAAGAACCAGAGGGTGCTTATTCTTTATTGCATTATTACAACATTTCAATGTTATTGGTTAATCATTAATATGAAATATCCAGGATTCATAAGTGTGCTTTCATTAGATATAAATAATATCCTTTTGAACCAGACAATTTCCTTAATATTGAATTATTTTATTTGCCAATCAATCAAAATAGTGATTTGGAGAACATTTGATATCTACACTTTTCTTTTATAGAAATTAAAACTTCTAACTGAATACTTCCAGACATTTTTTCCATAATTCTGCAATTGCTTGTCATCTTTCACATTATGAAATTAACTTGGAAATAGTATATATGTAGTATTTTATATATTTGGATAAAAATCAATATTGAAATTATTTAATATTACAATGAATCTTTATAAATAAAGGTACCATAATTAAAATATACTCTCAAAATATAGATATTTCAGTTTCATTTAAAATTCATATTATTCATTTCTATCCACAACTTTCAAGTTGGATTGTTGCCCACATGTATCAGGAATTAGGGAAAACTTGAATTCAATTAACACATTTTTATCTGAATATATTTATATATATAATTTACACGTGTGTCATGTCTAATTCTGTTTTCTTTCTTTGAAGCATTACCCTATTGTAAAGATAAAGTTAATAATTTTACAGAACTCCCTGTAACTATTTTTTTTTCTTTCCAACTTAAGAAAGGACTTCATGATGTTGCTATTGTTTTAACTATACAGACCTGGCTTCCTTTCACCCCCATTTCTATTTCTCTTGATAATAGTTGTTTTGTACAAAATCCAGAGAGAATATTGACAAAAAACATATAAGCAATTACCATATGTAACTTTCAAGTTACTATGTCTCCACTGCTCAAATAAATATTGGGCAGAACATTGAAGTAGGAAATCTAATGACATAAAATATCAGGAAAACCAGGAGGAAAAGAGACAGAATGAACTTATATTTCAGCAGGATTATAACACTGAGAAATGGCCTTGAATCAAGGGAAGTGGGAAATCCTAGGCTTAGTTAAATTGAAAGAAAGGCTTCTCATATTAAGTTACTCAGGTTGGGAGTTCGATTGGGAGAAACCCAGAGCTGGTTACTGAATCTTCAAAAAGGCCTATTCAAAACAACAAAATGGAAATATTCATTGACTTTTCCAGGTGCTAGAGCAGTTAGACTGATTCAGTACAGTGTCAGCCAAGTTTCTGAATTAGAGGTTATTTAAATATTTATTATATTTTTAAGTATAGAAGGTAAAATGTGTACTATGTGAGAGCATGAAGGACTAGTTTTATATATGCTGCCATTTTGATATGGTTCCTCCAAAGCATGAAAATATTCATATTATTTTGGGAGCATCTAGATACTTCTCTACGTGGTTTTCTGACCCATATCAGAGGCTGTGTTTGTCACTCCTGTGGCAATCAGAGCCCCATTGCAGCTATTTGCACTTAGCAATCAGTGTCTAGGTGTCTACAAGTTTCACGGCATTCTCCCACAGAACATTAAATGAATTAACAGAGAAAATATTGACACATCACACTCCCTTTCTAGTAGTATATGGAATTGCTTTTTGTCTACACAGCTGTGTTCACTCACAGGCAGCAGCCTCTTGCTTATTCTTTATTGCATTCCAACTTCAATCGTACCTTCTGCCTGGGTCAGTTGGGCATGTACGCTTTTTCTAACACATACCACAAATGGTATGCTGAATTCAGCACGTACTGACTTACTGGGGCTGACTGTTAAATTTTCAGGACATTTACAAATGGTAGTTAAAGTAGTGGTAGCTTGAAATTGGCCACAGTGGGACATTAATGCCCATGACCACTCCAGTCTCCACCTGGGCCTTAGAATCTCAGGAGGATCCTGCCCTCTAACCAGCTTTCTCAGCTGCTTTCTGCCAAAACCTTAATTTTGGGAACTGGATCACAGGCCTCCCTTTCCACCATTCTGGGAAAAATGCTTTCTTTGTACCCTTGTTTTGCTTGACATCACCACGCCCTCTCTCTGAACTATTACATTTTCTCCCTTGCACGTGACACATGCTTACAATTGGGATAGATTTCTTGTACCCTGCTTTAGTTCTGAGTCATGATTGTTACCTTTCCTGAGTTAAGATTTCTTCCTTTTCCCCTTTTCCTTATACTTTCTATTTCTTCCTGTCTGTATCACTAAAATTTCAGGTGAGAGCTGAGCATCAGAGGAGGCTCCAGATGTGAGCACTGTCAGAAATAACCCTTTCTACATGCAGGGAGGTGTGTGGGAATAGGACTCCCTCTTTGATGCTCCACTGGGTCGTATTTTCTACCATGCCTTTAGAAAGTTCATTTTTGTAACCTGTGGAAACAAACTGTTGGGCTCATTGCACATTCAGAAATCCAGTCTTTACTCTATCTGAGTTATATGGATCATTAATTGGGAATGTGCAAAAACTTTCCTTGGCACTGGAACAAAGCACCTATTTGAAAAGTCAGTCAGTCCATCAGCATGATGTCACACACACTGACTTGGTTTTGAAAAGTACCTGAATCGGTCATTTGTTCTGAATTTAGATAGATAGGGTGATGATTACCAACTGAATTTTTAACTGAAAACACTGAATTCCTACACTTATTTGCCTAGAATATGTTTCTGTAGCAGAATTTAGTATCACCCATGAGCACATTTATTCTTTTGATATATTTTATTATCAATTTAATTTCAGAAATACTCTAATTTATGAATATTATAACTATGAATATATAACTATTTATTAATTTATATTTATGAATTTATGAATATATAACTACTCAAATAATAGAGAAGTACACAAATATACTAAAGACTTACTCACTCTCCTTGATTACAATTTCACTCTCATCTCCTAAAGCTTTTTGTTAACAGTTTAATATTTATTCTATTATCTTAATGTCTTTCATTTCATAAACTGAAGTGTCTTTCAGAAATAAGATTCTATTGTACATGTTACTTTGTCATCATTTCATTTAAAACTATATCTCTTTGAAATTTTTACTTCATTACATATGTCTCTTTTATTGGATTCGTGGTATTTTTTTCTTTTAATGTGAGTATACCACAACTTATTTAATTATATGCTTTTTGACGGATACTTAGGTCATTTGAATTTTTCACCACTATGAAAAATTTGAAGTTAAAATTCCAATAGTAGTTGACCATTGGAACTGCAGGAAAGAATGTGGACAATCTGAACTGCAAATGATTAGAGCTAAGTGCTGCTTGTGAGAGACATGTAGAAAGAGAAAGGTGACTGACTAAATATTTAACACAGGAACAAATGGCACTTGGGCATAGTCTATGGCTTTTCAAGGAGATGACATGCTCATAATTAAAAATCTTAAGAATAAAGATGAAGAGATACGAGGAAGGATAGAAATCAACCTGGCAAATAATATTTTGGAAGTTACTAAGCATACGGAGGCATGCCTCAGTGTGTGAAGAAATTCTTGTAATTTAGCCATGAGGAATTCCTAAAGACCTTCCACCCTACAGAAACAAGCCGTAAAATCCATATTGTTAAATAAGAATCAATATGGAAATGTGATTTTAAAACAAAGTTTATTAGGTTTTATCATAGCTATGGAAAGAAAATCATGGCATTTGAAACATTGTTAGATAATTGATTAGGAAGTCTCATGAGACTATATGTATACAGAGGAGAAGGGTTGGTTGGTTTTGTGGAGGGGAGCGTGGCCCAGGGTTGGTGGTATAATCAGATGAATACGCGATAAGCCTAAATTGCTGTCCCTGGATATGAATGGGATTTTTCTTTCTTTTTTTTTTTTAAGTATGATATGGTACCTGAAGAAGCACCAAGCCTCTCTTCTAAGTGGTTTTAAAAATATTTTTGATCATTTTTTTAAAAAATCTAGCTGCTATGTTGATTTTGCAAGGATAGAAGAAAATGTATATCAGATTCTCCAAAGTTAATCTGTCTCCCTTTCTAACTGCAAGTCTGCGGCATGATTCTTTCCTTGACAATGTTAACTTACTCTTTTTTAGAACTTTCCTGAATAGTAAGTCAAACTTCTCCTTTCTATCTGCTTCCAAACACTTGCCAGACATGTTGTAATATCTGTGATATTATGTTACTACTCTAGCATTTAATACATTTTGTTTAGGTTCAACATTCATTATCTCTAACCCTTACTATTTCAATCTTTAGTTAAAAGGTTGAGAGGCAAACTTTTTCTTTATAAAATAGAGATATTGTTATATCAGCAAAAATACTGTCATTTCCATGGTGAATTGCAATGCCTCTGGGAATCAGCTAGATACTGACGGTGGGGATTTCAGAGCTGGCACCCTGTCTAGAGAAGTGAAGCTTCGGTGATTAATAATCATGCAGAAATACTCAGCCAGTATTGCTCTATCAGCCAGGATACAGATAGAACCAGTAAAATAACTCTGTGTCTGTGTCTGTCTCTGTCTCTCTGTCTCTGTCTCTGTCTCTGTCTCTGTCTCTCTCTCTCTCTCTCTCTCTGTCTCTCTCTCTCTCTCTCTCTCTCTCTCTCTCTCTTTCTCTGGATTTATTCTAAGGATTGGTTTATGTGATTGCTGAGAGCTGGCTTAGCAAATTCGACATCTGTAGAGCAACTTGTGGGGAACCGCAGGCTGAAAATCTTTAGCAGGATCTGATGCTGCTGTTCACAGACAAAATGTCTTCTTTTTCATGGAAATCTCAGTTCTGCTCTTAAATCCTTTCAACTGATTGGACCAGATACTCCCAGATTATCCATGTTGACCGCCTTTAATTGAAGTTAACTGATTACTAATACTAATCAAATCTACAAAATACCCTCACAGACACTTAGATTAGTGTTTGATTGAATAACTGGACTACAGGCTAGCCAAATTGAAACATAAAAGTGACCACCAAATCTGCTTATCAAGAAAAACTGAAAACCTGGACTTTTAAAAACATCAAATCATCTGACGTTTAGATATTGTTTCAAATTCAAACAAAACAAAATATTTTCCATCTAAATAAGGTGACCAAATGTCTCAATTTTCCCAAGACTGTGAGGTTACCTGAGACACAGAACTTGACAGTGCTAAAACCAAGATAGGCGGGGCAAACTAAGAAGGTTGGTCACCCTACATCAAAAAAACAAACAAACAAACAAAACAACAACAAAAAACAAGCAAACATGCATTATATAGTTTTGGATCTTGCCTTTGAATTTAAGCCTGTCCTGAATTCCCAGGAAATAAAGATATGCCAGTGGAACTAAATAAGCTTAAGCAGAGGTTATCAGTCTATTATCTGTCCCAGCCCATCTTGGGGACACAACGTGCTTGCATCAGTGACATTCCCACTGGAACAATGGTTCTATCAATCAGGGTAGTCAGGGAACAAGGGTTAATGAAATGAAAGATTTTCTAGTAGAATGTTTCTCAAAAGTTTTGTGGAGGTACAGTTAAGGAAAAATTCTCACTGTATTCTAATGTGTATTTCTCTTTCAGTAGGGGATACAACTAAAGTAGTGTGCTATGGGAATACATGGCTCCCTGTCTTGGAAGGTCATTAACGCCATCATTAAAGAAAGTTAAATCTATTATAGCATGAGAACTAAATGATGAGGATAGAGTTCTACACGTCAAAAATTTGAAGGGAAGAGGAACTGACAGAGCATATGATCTAGTTGGGTATTATATGTCTTTAACAATGTTTGCCTCTACTGAATGCAACCAGGATTTTCTTGGTCGGCTGTGAAAACATCTTAGGATATAGGCTGGTGACACAGTATCAAGTTCAGTTTGATAAAATACATTTTAGAGGATACTAAAAAGATATGTTCAAATACAAGATCCCCTGATGAGATGAGAACATTTAGCTTAAGGCTGATTTCCATTAAATAAAGATTAATACGTTTAAGCTAAACACATTCAGTAGAAGGCCACCTTATTTCTGGAATTAGACTACCGGCTAAGTGGTAATGGCAGAGCATTCAAAATTTCTTAGATTCACTTTCTTTGACTTTGAAATAGTTTTAATAATCCTAAATTGGTACTTATGTTTTGATGATTAGATATCATAATATATATGCTGAAATTGGCTGTGTCTATTTGTTCTCTTTAGCATGGAAATGTGTGTCTCATTTCAACATAATTTCTGTTTGTCCTTGTCTCATGTATTATCAAATTGATCTACAAAGCCAACATCCTAAGAGTTATCTACAACTTTAATTGAATTGTTAATAAGCATAACTGTTGCCTTGCTCTTCTGTGAAATGTCCACAGTCTTGAGTCATTTACTGAACTGGTTGTGTTCTGGAAAAGGCTGTTATTTTCAAGACGTATTTAGAAAATTAAATTTAAAGAAAAAAATAGCTATAAGGCAATATAGCCACAAATGTACTACAACATAACTACATAACAAATCTCAAAGTAGTAGATATTATACTTAAAATTACCTAAATATTTAGTGGTTTTGGAAAAATCAATCATCAAGAATAACAAAAATAAAACCCATGTCAAAGATTCTGTCAGAGAAAAGGGTGTCCTGGTATCAAGCCCCTGAGGATTGCAAATGACTACTTGGGAAATTGAAAGTGAATTTTGCCCCAATGGTTCATTATCTATTTTGTATATGATTGATTCTATTATTTTAAATTCATAATTGAGTTAACTGTGGATTAATGATTAGATTGATGATAATTTTAAGTTTTTAAGGGTGTTTCTCAAGACAGATCTATTTACTACAACCAAGAAATATAATATCTTAAATAGTATAGGTTTGTATACTGTAATGAGCTCATCCCATAATCTTCGTCAAAGCATTATTCGCTATCAGAGTATACTCTCAAGGGATAATACTATAGCATGCAGCCATCTGTAAAACATGTTTGTTTGTTTTTTTAAGACTTTTTTGGTGTTAAAATCAAAACATATGGGATGCATTTATATGTAGTTTGTTTCAGTAAAATGTGACTAACTTTGACAGTTGCTGAAGTCATTAATCATTCTTATAATTAAAATCTGTTTATTATTCCCAGTTGTATGTAGGATTGATACAAATAATTGTCCCTATCTTGTAATAACTAAGAGTTTTATTTCATCACAAGCTAAAGAGCCTCAATTTCAGAGTTAAATTTTATTATTAAATACTTTAATTTCTCAGGAAATTAAAATGTTTAAGTGAATATATCATCAATGACATTAGAAGTCAAATCTCATGAAATACTGGGTATTCAAAAGTAGATTCATCAAAAACCAAATTAATTAGATAATTATTTAGCTATAATGAAGTCCTAATACGTGCTTGATAACGCAGATGTGAGGACATATGAGGTCGGACAATTACATTTGTGAACTCATCCTAGAAAGTGCTACATACCTCATTGCTGAATATGGTCACCTTTAAATATTATGCTTAGGAAGCTATATACTGACACCAGTGCCTAGTTCACCCTTCAAAGCAATTTGGAGCTCTTTTTTCTGTAATGGACATCAGAGCTGTCATCATATTACCCTTGATGTCCTGAATGTCATCAAAATGCCTTTCACTATTTCCTTTATCTTCTGGTAAAGAAAGAAGTCATTGGGGCCAGATCAGGTGAGTAGGGAGGGTGTTCCAATACAGTTATTTGTTTACTGGCTAAAATCTCCCTCACAGACAGTGCCATTTGAACTGGTGCATTGTAGTGATGCAAGAGCCATGAACTGTTGGTGAAAAGTTCAGGTCATCCAACTTTTCACACAGCCTTTCAGCACTTCCAAATAGTAAACTTAGTTAACTGTTTGTCCAGTTACAAATTCATAATGAATAATCACTCTGATATAAAAAAAAAAAATGGCTGACTTCCATTCTGCACATTGATGCTTAATTTCAGGGTCATATTGGTACACCCATGTTTCATCACCAGTGATATCACAGCCCAAAAGATCGTCTTGCCTCTCCAAAACGTCTTGGCAAACTTCGACTTTTCTTTGCATTTGTTCATCAGTGAGCTTCTTCGGTACCATTTTTGGACACATCTTTCTCATGCCAAGATTTTCAGTTAAGATATTCCTAACTGTTTCTCTATCGATGTTTACTTGGTCTGCTATGCTTCTCACAGTCAGCTGGTGATTTTGATGCACAATTTAATGAATTTTTGTAATGTTTTTGTCAGTTCTGCTAATTACTAGCCACCCTAACCTCTCTTCCTCAGTGATGCATTCTCTCCCCTCAGAAAAACGTTTAATCCATTTGTACACTGCCATTTTCTTCATGGCGTTATCCCCATAAACTTGGACTAACATGTCCCTGATTTCACTTCTACTCTTGACAAGTTTAACAAGAAATTTAATGTTTGTTCATTGCTCTAATTCAAGCTCAGACATTCTTGCAATGGCACACAAAAACATGCAACAACAATAATGAACACCATTCAACAAGACACCGCCACATGTCGACACGAACACAGTTGTGAGACACTGATATACCAAGGTCATGAAACCTTACCAACATTGTTTTTTTTTTGTTTTTTCTTAGGATTGCTTTGGCTATTCTAAGAAAAAAGAACAATGCTGGAGGTATCACACTCTGTGACTTTAGCTTGTACACAGGGAAACAATAATCAAAACGGTATGGAATTGGCAGAAAAACAGACACATAGACCGATGGAATAGAATTAAGAACGCAGCAATAAACCCACATAGATATGGACAGACAATTTTTGCAAAGAAGCCAAAAACATACAATAGAGAAAAGCCAGCCTCTTCAACAAATAGTGCTGGGAGAATTGAAAAGCCACGTGCAAAAGAATGAAAGTAGACTGCTATCTGTCACCATGTACCAAATTAATGCAAAATGGATCAAAGACCTAAACATAAGACCTGAAACAATGAACTGCATAGAAGAAAACATAGGTACTAAACTTACAGACCTTGAGTTCAAAGAGGATTTTATGAATTTGACTTCAAAGGCAAGGGAAGTAAAAGCTAAAATGAATGAATGGAACTATATCAAACTAAAAAGTTTCTGCACAGCAAAATAAACCATCGACAAAATAAAGAGGCAACAAACTGAATGGAAGAAGTTTTTTGCAAACAACTCCTCCAAAGGGGCTAATATCCTAAATATATAAGGAACTCATACAACTCAACAACAACAACAACAAACAAACAATCCAATTAAAAAATGGGTAGAGGACATCACTAGACATTTCTCCATAGAGGACATACAGATGGCCAACAGACATATGAAAAAATGTTCAATATAACTAATCATCAGAGAAATGTAAATAAAAACCACAATGAGATATCACCTCACACCAGTTAAAATGGCCATCATCAACAAGACAAATAATAAGTGTTGGTGTGGCCGTGGAGAAAAAGGAACCTTCATACACTGTTGGTGGGAATGCAGATTGGTGCAGCTGCAATGGAAGGCAATTTGGAGGTTCCTAAAGAAATTACGAATAGAATTACCATATGACCCAGCAATCCCTCCCCTGGGTATCTACTCAAAAAATCTGAAAACATTTATCCATAAAGACATGTATGCTCCACTGTTCATTGCAGCTTTATTTATGGTGGCCAAGACATGGAAACAACCAAAATGTCCCTCAATAGATGAATGGGTAAAGAAGTTGTGGTATATATACACAATGGAATACTATTCTGCCATAAGAAAAGATGAAATAATGCCATTTGCGAAAACATGGATGAATCTTGAGATTATAATGCTAAGCGAAATAAGTCAGGCAGAAAAAGTTGAGAACCACATGATTTCACTGATATGTGGGATATAAAACTAAAAACAACAAAGCAACAAGACAAACAAATGAAGAAACAAAAACTCATAAACACAGACAATAGTTTAGTGGTTACCAGAGGGGAGAGGGAGGGGGTGGTAGGTGAGGGTAAAAGGGATCCACTATATGGTGATGAAAGGAGAACTGGCTCGGGGTGGTGAACACTCAATGTGGTATATAGATGATGTATTACAGAATTGTACACCTTAAACCTATGTAACTTTACTAACAATATACTTTACTAAAAAGTTTAATAAAAAAGAAAGAAAGAAAAGAAACCTTACTGAGCTGGCTGTACAGTGCTGCCAATGTAAGCACATGGTGGCAAGTTCGTGAACTTAATTACAAGATCCCGTATCTTTTTTTAATATCATGTTGTATTTCGTTTGATTTTTTTCCTTTCCTTTTTAACAGCTGTATGTTTAAAATAAACTCTCTATTTTTCCTAAGTTTTTTTAAGTCCTTTAAACAATTTGCTAACCCATGCTATGGCATTTACTAAATGAAATAATTTTAAGCTGATGTCAGAAGATACTGATGCAGCATAATCTGTCTACCTCATCCCTGCTCCCACTTCAAATAGGTACATCTGGTTTTGTGTGCTTCTGTTGCTGTGTATTGTTTATCTCTTTTAGTTTATAATCCTATAGAGGAAAGATCATCCATTCATTTCCCTGAAGCACAACATTGATAGCCAGTTCCAAAATGTGGAATTAGGGTATAATGTCAGATACCCACTGTCAGTTGAAAAAACAGGTCTAAGGGCACTAAGGGTTGGTCTGTAGGTCCATTAAGTGTTGTCCAATGGCATAAACATCAAGAACCAGAAATGAATTATTTAATTGACCACATGGGAGGGAACAAGAGATTTAATTAATCCCATTTTTCTTCTACCTAGTGCTGGTCACTGTAGACACAACCCAACTGTGCCTTTGTCGCGATTTCAACATAAAATGTCCTTTATTCAGTTTTTCCTCCTCCATTCCTCAGAAAGATCAAATTACAAATGAAAAGTAAATGTGGGAGTAAACATTGTGATCTTATTAAGGACAGTAAACGCTCAGTGTTTTGATTTTAAAGCAAGGAAGTCAGGTAATACAGCAGCAGGTAAAGGCTGGAGTTTACAAGTGACAACTAAGCGACTGTATGTTTCTACAATTATGTGAAGTAATTAGAGTCTAAGGAATAAAACAAAATAGGAGATAAAAGGGAAAATCAGAAAGTAGACACTGAACTTCGAATATAAGTATAAAACAAGAAGAAATGACTTTAAAAAATCTGATTTAAGCCAATTACTTATGAGATTCAAGTGGATTACACTTCTTAGTTCTCATAATTGCAATTTGTGCTTTAGCTAAATCATGAAGTAATCAGAACAGTGACTTGAAAAACAAACAAAACTATTAACATGATCTAGTAATATAGCATATACTAAAATACTCAATTTATAATTACTGGTATAAATTACACAATTATAACAATGCTTATACTATAAAACAACATATACAATTATAGCATTTTAAGGCTCACGTGAATCCTTGGTTTCACCATGTTTTTACCGATGAGGAGCTGGAAGGAATAGTCTCAGAGGATGTTATGTTTTATCTATCATCAAAAGTCATGATCGATTTTCATTTTGCCCTGGTTTTCCAGCCTGGGGTATATAAGTGGTTTTTTTTTTCACACCACCTTGAAGTTATCTCACTTTGATTTCTTCTTTGTGGCATTTCACTTAATGTTCCATAAATATTCTGCCTTTTCTACTTTCTGGTTCTGATTAGAGAGCTAGGTATCAGAGTTTCACATGAACCATGAAATACAAATTGTGTGAAGACTTTAATTACACTAATTGTATCTTATTTATCAAAGTACTGGCAATTTCCAGTGTTGCTCACAATTTAGCATAACACCCAATTTGTTTTAAGAAAATGAAAATTAACTGTATGGTGGTGCTTCTGTCACTAAGAAATAACATTCTAAGGTCAGAAATATCACATCGGTGTAATGTGACATAACTTTTTGCTTCTGTGCTCTTACCTTGAATAAAAGTATCAACAAATATATTTGTTAAACACTTTTCAATGGTCTCTAAAATCATGGATGATTTCCCAGATGGAATTCTATTTAGAGAATCTTCTTCAGAGTGCATTTTCTTTCATCTATTAATGATATAAATTTGTAAAAAAGTAACCATGAATGGAATAGAGTGAATAGTAGAATAAGATTCTCAAAATCAATGTTATACTATGACTCAAGGGCAACAACAAAGTAATCACTTTTTTTCTGAAGTAGAAAAAGGTAGTTAAATAATGTTTCATTTTAAGTTGCTGAGACAAGGCTGTCATTTGAGAACACAATTTGGATTAGTAGAATTGATCTTGTATCATAAATGAAATGATATTTATTAACAAATTTATATGTGATCTCTCCAGAGAGGTGGAATGGACCTCATCCCTATTAGTAGATCAGATAAATTCTGAATAGATATAATAATTAGATTTGATTTTGCATAATTGTGAGTGTTTTCGTTTGTCTAAGTCAGGGTAGGATGCAATGTCCATGGAAGCCACAGGCAGCCTCCCAAGATCTGTGATATGAAGGTCCCTGGAATGTGGTGTAAAATTATCACTCTCGGGCAGTGTCCAGATACACTCTGTATCTTTGGGAAACTAAACAATAGTTAGAAGTCTTTGATATTTTTTACTCTGCTGTGGGGTTTGCTTTAAATAAATTGGGAGCATGTGAAAGTTATAGCGACTCAACATTTTTAAATAATTCTAATATATATATATATATATATATATATATATATATATATATACAGCTTATGAATAGAAATTAAACCTTTATTTCTTTATTTTTAATTTTGGAATGGAAAACATTTGAAAAATATTTAACATTGCACATTAAATCCATATTGACAGCTAGCACCTAAATCTTGGTTTTTAATACCATTCTTCAATGAAAGGAACCAGGGCCCCATGAGAAATGACTGAATCCAGGACTGGGAGTCAGGAAGAGCCTGGAGCATCTAGTTGTGCCAGGATCTAAGGAAGTGATTATAAAAATTAAACCGCAATGATGGAGTATATTAAAGGGATGCAAAGGGGCATCCAAAAGTGCTCCCAACAGTCAAAGCTCGAAAAAATAAGCAACAAAATATGTAAAATAGTATAGGATTATAACACACAGTATAAAATAAATATACACAAATCCATACTGATGTAAAGTAATTTAGTTAGTTAGGTAGGTAGGTAGGTACGTAGGTAGGTTGGTAGGTAGTTAATAAGGGAGAATGCATATATATTTCCCATGCAAAAGAATTCTGTATAACTTATGTAGCTATTCTACTCTTAAGGAATGGGGAGTGTAACTCCCCATTTCTTAAGTCTGGGCTTCATATAGAGACTTTCTTCCAAAGAGTACAGTATGGAAAGTGAGAAAACAAAAGTAACTTCATATGGGGAAACCAGGCAAGCATTACATCAAGCTAGGTAATCATGGTTAACAAGATATAAGTAGTTGAGTAAGTCATACTGACTGTGCACCCTTGTTATGATGTGATAAAAGTGGTACTTGGCCTCCATGGCCTCCCATCCCAAAACACATTAGTCTTGAGTAATCATGAGAAAACATCAGACAAATCAAAGTTGAGGGACATTCTATAAGATGTCTGACCAGGAATCCTCAAAACTCTCAAGGTCATCAAAAATAAGAAAAGTCTGAGAAAATGTTACAGCTCAGATGAACTTAAAGAGACATGATGGTTAAATATAATGTAGTATCCTGGATAGGATTCTGGAAGTGAAATAGGATAGTAGGGAAAAACCAAGGAAATATGAATAAAGTATGAACTTTAGTTAATAACACATTGGTTAATTAATTTTGACAAATGTATTATACTAATGTAAGATATTAATAATAGGGACAATTGGGTGTAGGGTATATGGGAACTCTGTAGTATCTTCACAATAACTCTGTAAGTCTAAAATGGTTCTAAAAGTTTATTAAAAGCACTTTTGGGAATGATATGCATTTATTTAAATATGCTTTCATAACACATGCTATTATAAAGTTTGAACATGTATACACACCATAAGTATTTTTTTAGGGAAGAAATTAAGAACTTCAAAATACTTCTATTGATATTTTCTTTACATTGGAATATTTTACTTATTGACCTCAATATAATTCCCTGGTTTAAAAATAGCATGGTTTTGTGTCCAGTATTTTTGTTGTTGTTTTGTAGGACAAATTTTATGATTAAACTATAAATTAAAGAAATAGCCTTTTCAGCAGGGAACAGGTGTATGTTATCTGATAACTCCTTGATTTTTTGACAATAGTCTGGGTACAACTGGCAATCTTTGGAATAGTATGATTATTAATGCTTGCAATAAATCTAAAGTGAATTTATTTTTTCACTAGAAGGGTATTTCTAGATATCAGAGGATCATGCATAAGGGTGTTTCTGACTTGTTTTTATTATTTATTTCTTCCAAATAATAGAGAATTCAAACTCTTTTTCAGTGTGAAACAGGTTTATAGTTTGGAATAAAATCTTAATACTTAACAACTTGTGTAATATTTATGTCTTGAATATATGTGTATGATATATATTTAATATTTATAAACCCAATTATCATGTTTTTATATAGTAACATATCTACAAAATTTTAACTGATAGAGACTTTAGAGATTACTTCAATTTGTTTATTTATCCAGATGAGAAAACTTAGGGCGACAGAGGGTAATTGTATTTAGGTAAGCCGACTGAAACTACAACCCATTCTTTCTTGATTAACAGTTCAGTGTCCCTTCCACTCCGTCTCACAGAACCAGTTAGCAGGGCAGTATTAATCAGCCTGGTGGGAAGATTCCGTGTAGAAGATGTTACATAGAATATTACATCACCAAACATGAATGAAACACATACAGATTTTTTTTCTGATTTCAGGTACACTGATTTAACTCACATTGCTCTATGAAATATATCTGTAGTCTAAATTTCTATGAGTATAGTTATTTTTTGTACACTTATGATTATGTCCCAAACTTCCACTCTCAGTTTTTTCATGATTGATTCCCAGTCAATAAAAATAGATCTTAAGGAGAATAATAAAGGGAATTGATGAATAATTGTATTTTACAACAGTGGGTGGCATTTTTAAGTGATAACTTTAGTTGAACAGGCATATGAAATACTTCATAATCATCCTGTAGAATGTGAATAATTTTTGTTTTATTTGCTTATGTCTTTCTTCTTGTTTTGTGTTTTTTAAATACCTACTTGAGGTCGTCCTTGCAATTTTTCCCTATTCAATAGTGCCTTCAAAAATCACTAGGAAAAAAAAAAAGCCAAGGAGTGTAAATTTTACATAGTTGGGATTTTAGAAGACAAAGGAATTTCAAATGTAACTTATTCCAACTGGAGAATCAACTTAATCACGGAGATTAAGTGGCTGCCCAAGTATATAAAACTGCAAGATTGGAACCTGGACCTGTTTTCAATTGTGGGTCCGCTACTCTTTCTGAATATTTGCAATATTTCTAGGTAATTTAAAATTCATTCTCCCACAACCCACACCCCCACATACACACACAGACACACAGACACAAATACACAGCTCTCACACAGCAGCAGCTGTCACATTTTCTTCCAGACTGTTTAGAAATAATTTACACAGATGCCAATTTTATATTTATAGTCATTTCCTAGTACTATGTAGTAATTCAATTCTTAGACTTATATAGTAATTCAATTCCTAGAATAGAAATATGAATGCATTCTTTAGATGGCCGCCAAATTTGTATATGTGCCATTTCTGTGTGTGATTAAGAATATGTTATTCTTACATTACATTAAAGGATCGATAGTTCACAGGCGTACTTTGCAAAATATCAGAACCCTTAATAACTTTTTCACTGTTATCCACTTTCAGAATTTGTCTTAGTCATTTAACAGGGGATTGATTAACAATTCTTTAGAGTGTGTACGTTTTCTATTTAAGTAAATTTACTTAAAATGTCAGCAGTCTGCAAAAAAAATACTGAATTTAATTGAAATAATTATATTCCAATCTTCAATGCTTTCCAACCTTATTTGGTAGTAAAAGAGTTCTAAAAAGATATACCTAATGAGCTTTTTTTTTTTCTTTTGTGTGGATGTGATGTATGTGTGTGTGTGTGTGTGTGTGTGTGTGTGTGTGTGTGTGTTGTGTTGTGTTGGGGGAGTGTGTGCATGTTCATGTGCCCTCTAACAACAAAAACAAAAACAAAAAAAGAAAGAAAACCCTCAGTAAAGATATTTGGTTTAGTATTTAGTTACATGGTAGCACATTTATAAAATGCTGAGAAATATATCTGAGAGTTCTCAAAGTTTCCCTTAATTTTTACAGTTATAGTTTGTGGACACAGACCAAAAGCTCCCATGGTGGGAGTGTTCCATTTGGCGATAAAGCATTGAGAAGATACAATTAATCTTAGTCAGATTATAAATTTGACTCATGCATTCTTAGGCTGATCTCACTCTTATCCTAACACCAAAAACTTTTATTTCTGTTTCTTTAGGAGAATCTTTTATAATAAATTGAAACCATAAAGAGTAAGATAATTAAAAGAGGAGACTTTTGACATCACCTTCTGCCTAATAGGGCCTTAGAGATGCATTTTAATCAAAACCCTATTAAGTGGGTACATATTTTTAATATTTGGCTATTTTATTGCAAATGTGGTTAAATGTGTTACTGGTATATTATACTCTGCTTTTTATAAGCTGTGTACTCCTCTCCCTAATCTTATGCAATTAAATCACATCCCTGAAGCTTCTGAAGATAGATTAAAAGTTGGCACAAATATTAACCTCTATTTGCACCTTAGTTATGACCATTCTGGTAGTTACCGAGGAGAAAAGGTATGGCTTTGTCTACAAGACACCTAAGAGATTCATAAATTTGTAATGTATCGTAAAAGAAAAATGTCACTCACATCGGTTCATGTTTTCAAGTCTAACACACACACACACTTCTGAAGGGTTGTGACTTGCATATAATGTAGAAACAAACTACATTAGAGATTTAATAGTAGTGAATAATGCCTGATATGGGGTTGTCTTATGTTTGCCAAATAAGTCAAATTTTTCATATTCAATAATAACCAATCTTTAATTTTATTTCTTAGAAACAGAGATATATACCATTGTGCAAAGATTTTACCCGTTCAACCTAGGCAAGCCTGTAACCTAATCTTGACTCAGCTACAAAATATTTGTATGATTTGGGCAAGAATTGTAACTTCTAGAGACTCAGTTTTTTTCTTTGTTAATAGAACTGACAGGATTGTTATGATGGTTAAATAAAACAATGTACATGAGAGGTTAGTACAGTAAAGGCATATAATTCAGTGTTAGTGAATAAATTATAGCTCTTCTTCCAAGATGTAATTTTGCTATCATAATAACATTTTTGGTTTGAATACTTATTATTAGAATGACATCTAGATATTAAAGCAATTAGAGAACAGAGCCATATCAGTGCAGGTTGAATTACTTTTAATAAACATTTACATAATATTTGTTAGCTTTTGCAAGATTCTCTGATTTGAAGGATAGTGAATTTCTTTTCATTTATAGGGCAAGTGAAATTCATGCTTGATATGATAATCATTAATTAGATTTAATGTAAAAAGACAAGCTAGTTATGTGACTGAAGTTCTACATTGAGAAAACTTGAGTGAGAAAAGGGGGAATAAACAAATTATGAGGACAGTGAAGACTAAAAGTTATCTTCAGAAAGATATCCCAAGGTCTCAAATTGTTTATATATCCTAGTCTTATTGGAAAATGATCTGTAGATTTTATAGACATACGAGGTGAGACAATTAAGTTTGTGAACTGATCCTAGAAAAAGTGCTACATATTTTATTTCTGACTATCACTACAGTAACCTTCAAAGTACTTCCCTTGGGAATTTATGTACTGACGCCAGTGCCTAGTCCACCCTTCAAAGCAATTTTGGAACTCTCTTTCTGAAATGGTCATCAGAGTTGCAGTTGTATTAGCCTTGATGTCCTGAAAGTCACCAAAATGTCTTCCTTTCAATATTTCCTTTATCTTTGAGTAAAGAAAGAAGTCATTGGGGGCCCAATCAGGTAGTAGGGAGAGTGTTCCAATACAATTATCTGTTTAGTGGCTAAAAATTCCCTCACAGACAGTGCTGTGTGAGCTGGTGCATTGTCATGATGCAAGAGCCATGAATTGTTGGTGAAAAGTTCAGGTCGGTTTCATCTAACTTTTTCATGCAGCCTTTTCAACACTTCCAAATAGTAAACTTGGTTAACTGTTTGTCCTGTTAGTACAAATTCATAATTAATAATCCCTCTGATATCAAAATACTCAGCAACATCATTGCAACAAGTTTGTGAACTTAATTGTCAGACCTCGCATAGACTATTCCCACTGTAATTTTATCTGGACAGGGCAACTTGGTCTAATTTAAGTAATGCCTCTATATTTGGATCTTCTTCAGATTGAATGGATGATTCAAAGCACTTAATCATATAATTAGAACTAGAAGATTCTAAAAGAATTTGCAGGAATATTTGGTTCACTCTACTGGTCACTCAATACCAGTATTCACAGCCTGTGTATAGGAGCTGACTAAATAATTGAACCATAGTAAATATATTCTGTGGGACTGATGCAGGCTAAATTACTCTTGTGATAAATTTTATATTGTTTTTATAAAATTAGGAATGTAAATATTTTACTAAAAATACTGGAATACTTTCTATTTTCATGCAGGATAGGAACCATAAAAGCATGTATTACATTATAAAGGATATGTCTGAGACATAGTTCTCTACAGTAATTTTTTTCTTTGAAGTCTGAAATTCAAACTCATCTTGTCTCAAAGGTAGACTATTGTAATGATTAAAGGGATATGAGAAGAATATCAGTTGAGAAATCCAGCAACTCTCAACGAGATCTAAAAAAGTTACATAACCACAGTTAATTCATCAGAGTCAATAGTTTGGACAAGACTTTATAGATCTAACATCTATGTTTTATTCATAGAGTTGACTTGAATCTTTGAGATTGGCTTGTGTTCTTGAGAATTATAAGTGATGTGTGAGGAAACACTTCACATTATAAATTTACATTGAGGAATTAGAGAACTGTATTTATCATTCTGGAATACTAAGGTGTAACCTTTCTCTTACACTGAGAACTGAACACTTCTCAGTTTAAATCTCCACCTAGATTTTTGGAAAACTTTGTATCTACTAACAACCTCTAGTCTTGAGATGTTGATTCCCAGGAAGTCAATGATAGACACCAAAAAGGATCCAAAGATCAGAGGTATGTGTCTCCTTCAGTTTAGAATAGCACTGCAGGAGGCTTCAGAGTACACTGTGGGCTTTGAGGTGAAAGTCCACTGAGAAGAAAGCGCTGCCTCTGCTCTCTCCCCTCTGACTTGTGGTGGTCGGTTAATTACCAGATCTAATACACATACATGCACACATTTGGTGCCAAGATGACTGAATAGAATGGTTTTGATTATTTACAAATTACCAATCATTACCTTGATGCATAGTTTACAATGATTTAAAAATATGCATTGTTCATCTCCAAATATTACTTTGATATTTTATGCTTTTATACTGAGCATACATTGAAGAGGAATGTAATAGAATTGTAAAGTCAATAATTCCTGAAATAATTAAAAAATGTGGTGTGTGTGTGTAAAACAAAGGGGGATAATGCAAATATTTCTCTCAGAAAATAAAAGAGTCTATCTAAAAATAAAATTATGTTTTAGAAAATTATACTTCTATACATTTGCTAATCTCTGAAGTTAAAAAACAAAACATTGCCTGAAATTTTTCCAAAAACCACTAAGAAAAGAAAGTATTTCTACTGAATCGACAGTTACCAGGCTGTGCTGGAAGGGAGTTACCTTCTGAGTCACAATTCTTCATCATTTTATGGCTTAAATCCATAGAAAATAGTTTATTTAAAAATAAATATCCATCCGTGGTTAACAGATTTTTCTGATGAATCAGCTGGTTCTGGCTTTGCATAATGCTCTGATCTGTAGAGTTACTCAGTTTAAAAGTCTCAAAATATTTTCTTAGCAATATAGAAACCAAAGAGTGAAGGCCATAATAGTATACTATATCCTTTACACCTTTCATAAAAAAATATTATTACATAATTTGATCATTTGCTTTTGCTCAATGTTAAGTTTATATAACTTGTATTCTTTATTCAAAGTTTTGACTGTCAAAACTTATATAATGTGGAAACGAATGTAAGACTCAGTAGTGGTAAACGAATGTCCTCACAGCCCAGATACAATATAAAGATCACTTTCTGAGTCTGTGTTTAATTTTCTTTGCAAAACATCATTATTTCTACACTATTACTGTATTGCTATCTCTCATTTAAGCACAGGTAATTTTAGTAAAGAAAAATAAAGTTTGCATATTATTAGAGACATCTGTGTAGTCATTTAAATGATAGAAATTATCAAAATTTGAGATTCCTCAACATTACAGGCTTTTCTCATATCACCTCTGCCTTTCTGAATTGTTTCACCAAAGTTACTCACTCCCGCTTAAGGAAAAACTTGCTCACAATTCATATTCCTAGTTCAGTCCATCTAATACCCATGTCTCCTGTGAATCTTTTTTTCTCTCTTGCTACTTGCAGTTTGTATCAGATTTAGCAATTTCTTCACTTATTTTACAAATATTCATATTCAAAACTAATAAACATAAATAAACAACAGCAATTAAATAAATATTTAAATTTAGGTCAATAAACATTTATGGAATGTTTTTTTATATGTGAGGCACATTGTTGGGGACAAAGAAAAATGTATATTGTCGGCACTCAAAGAGTACACAAATTAATAGAGATTTACAAGTGATTACTGAATTGCAATTTAGATATATCATGCAAAAAAAAAGAAGTGTGAATGATATCCAAGTGAAGCACAAAAGAAGCATTGGTCAACTTTATCTGTGGCTAGAGTTCATTTAAAAATAGAACTGACATAATATGATTCTAATTATTTCAAGCATTTTTAATAATTTTATTTAAACATTTAAAAAATACAACTAGAGAAAAAGACATATTTCTTAGAAATGTCCCCTAAATTTGTCTTAAAGTTCATTGGTAAACCAGTAGGAAAAGTGAACCTTAACAGTTATCTACATATAATACTTATCCTTATAATTTTGTTATAGAACATGAAAAATGCATTCATTGAAACACATTTCTTAGGTTGTTTAAAAACACCAGGTTAAATTTTATCAGCATTCTCTTTCTTCACTAAATGGAATACTGACAACATATATTATAGCCATATGGCTTTTCTTTCATTTTAGGAATAATGGTTCATGTGGGATTGCATTATAAAAATAAAAAGAATTGGCTACAGAGTAAATGATTCCTCAGAACCACACATAAGTATGATATAATACAATGAGATTTAAGGAGAAAGCAGCCAAGTTTTTTATAATAAATATTAAAAAGAAAGAAAGAAAGAAAAAAAGAAAGAAATTTTTTATTCCAAAGAAGGATTCTATTTCATTTTTACTATATCTATATATAAGTGTGTGTGTGTGTGTATATATATATATATATATATATATATATATATATATATATATCCTTTCCTTTTGAAATCTAAAATAACTTAGAAAGTTGGCATAATTGCTAGTATTTGAAAACTAATTATGAAATTATTTTTGTGGAAACACATGTAAAGGACTTTTTTAATACTCTGTTTGGTTCTATAAAATCCAATAAGCTAATCTGTGTCTCAGGTCTATAAGTAAACTGTCAAATACTGAGATCGGATACACAGTGCCTTTAATTTAATTCACAGTACAGTCACTCATTACTGTTGTAAGAAGTGTGATTTTTTATCATTACTTTTATATAGGGTAACACCAAAGCACATTAGAGGTGTCATAGTTCAAATATGATGCTACATATAGTTCTTTTAAGGAAAATAATCAATTATAAAATAATCCATTATAAAAAATGATTCATTGTAAGCTTAAATGTTATTTAAACCATTTGATTTTATATTTGTGCTTAGAATATTTAAGAAAACATTTATTTTAATGTTTTTACAAAGCCCTTTTATATTTTCTTAAAATCCCAAAGAATATCAAGCATTTATTCTACTTATATTTAATTAATTAATTAATACATTAATAAATGTGATGTTATGCACTCAGAATCAATTTCTAAGAAATATAATGAATATTGTGTTTCATTAATCACCATTGCTGGACATAAGCAAAAAAGTTATTTTGCCCTTCAGATTGGTGGTAGAATTGTTATAACTTGCATATCAACAAATCAGCTTCAATAATTCTATTATTGAAGGATTACAATTAGACAAAGATGATTCTGGGTCTTCAGCAAATGATTATATCATTTTGTAAACAGATGACATCGACTTGACAGAAATTATAGTCACAACCTTTCGTTAACATTTCAGAAACTTTGCCTTTAATCCAGTTTAAGTGAATCAAATTTAATGTGAGAGAGGATACTTTAATCTTGCAAAAGAACACAGTCAAGAGGAAAAAGCTATTGCCAAAGCAGATTTTCATGTGAACTAGTATATGGATTTTATCTTTCCTGTTTTTTCATGCCATGAAGTCCCTGTAAAATGAAGATATTAATAGCATCTATCTCATAGGGTTGCTATGAACAGTGCCTGCTTCATAGGCAAGGGCTATGTAAGTAATAACTACTATTTTTTTTTGCCCTGTTTCTCCACTCTTTTCCTCTGATATAGTTCCTAGGATCTCCAAATTCTTCTCATTCCGTTATGCAAAGCAGCTAAACTCCACAGACTCTTTTTTCTAATTTATTTATTTTTATTAGTTTCAGGTGTACAAAACAATGCAGTAGTTGGACATTTTACCCCTTACAAAGTGATAACACCCCCCCAATCTGTTGCCCCTCTGACATCATATATAGCTATTACAATTCCATTGACTCTATTCCCTATGCTATACTCCATATCCTGTGACTATATGTATATTAAATTATAGTTGACATACAATATTATTCAACTTCAGCAACAGATATACAGTGTAGTGGTCAAGCATATACTCGGCTATAAAGAAGAATGAAATCCACAGACTCTTATATCCAGATGTTGTATCTCTCTTTCTGTTCCTGTAATGTTCTGAATATCTTCTGATGTAATACTTACACTCTGCTGAGACTACGTAATTATTTACTAAACTGTAAGGCCCACAAAGACATGAAATGTGACTGTCTTGTTTATAGCTGTGTGTCACTGATCTACTACTTAGTAAATATTTAGGTAGAGAAAAGAGAGAGGTAGGAAGGCAGAGAGGTAGCTACTCCAACTATTAATTCATCTGTTAAGTATTAATACCCAACCCCTTATGTATTTAATTCTGACTTTCTATATAATCCACTTTAACTACAGGTCCAAGGACAGTTGTTTTCACCCTCGAGGCCAGATGTGTTTCAAAATTTATATTCTCTCTCTCTCTCTCTCTCTCTCTCTCTCTTTCTCCCCCCCCCCCCCAATGAGTGGTTACTTCAGTTTTTGTCAGCACTAGGATACATGTAAAATAAGGTTCTCAGAACTTTTTTGGATGTGAGGATTGCAAATAAAGGATGTAAGCTCACGTTAAAGAAATCATGAACTGAAATCATTCACTTGGATTGGAGAACACATCAAAATGAATTTATCAAAGATGTGGTCAGAGATATATTTTTAAAGTTATTTTTGAGTTAAAAAATGGTCTTTGTATTCTATTTGACAAATACAGTTACTCAAGCATGTATACCTAATTTATTCTTCATATGGAATGAACCACTGACTGAATACTTTGTTTAGAGTAACTCAAATAGTCAAGTGTCAACTGAATATCACCCATGCCTCCCCTGCTTGGGGATACAAATTATGTTACTTTATCAGTTAGATCCAAAAACCTCTGATTTAGTAGCTTATGCCAGATCACCTTATCTTCTCTCAGGGAGTACCTCAGCATTCTTTCATCTTTCCTTACAACAGTCTGAATCACTACTGGAATTTCCCTCTCATTTTCCTTCAAGTTTTCAGTCTTGTTGTCCTAAATTGCCTCATACAGCAAGCCAGCCTTTCAGGGCCCCACATAAATCAGGAGCTACTTTATCTCTGTTGCTCATTCCAGGACCACAGAGCTGTCTTGGGACACCAGCGCCTGGATTACCAGCGCCACCTCACATAAATAGGACACCACACTCTCTCTTCCTTTCTTTGTGCATATCCCACAAAAACGTTGCTTGGGACTGTTATTCTTTTAAAAATATATTATTAATATTATTATTTTATAGATAGATAGATAGATAGATAGATAGATAGATAGATAGATAGATAGATATAGATACATATTTTTTTCCACATCGTACTTTTCCTTTCAGAGTGGGAGGGAATCTAATCACAGTGAACTTGAAAATATATTCTCCCCTAGATGGTGATATAGGTAGTCTAGCAGACAGGACTCCTTATTTTACCATGAAGATTTTCCAAAGGGATTTCAATGTTAATCCATATCCCTCATCCCACCCAACCCCGTCCCAAATATTGCTTCTCAGTACCTCCTACCCCTAGGTATAGTAGACATCTTTGCACCTGCCTGAAACCACAGTTCATTTCAGAAAAGATCCACCACTCATATAAATTATTGCATTTGACTCAACTTCTCAAACATATCATAGCAACAATTTTGCCATGATAGAGACCTTCACTATTAGCATAGTCATACTCAATAGAAAGTGGGAAGGGATAGAATGTATAGGTTGAGAGTTTAAAATCACTTGGATAGTATTTCATGTAATGCTTTTCCCAGGGAAGGTGGCTATAATTCCATATAAGGCACCTTGTCTGTCATTCATCCCATGAAGAATCATTCTCTTGATGTGTAACTGTTATTGAAGGGGGTGTGGCCCATTGGTGCTTTAAAAAGATTGAAAATTACTTAATCAGATCTTAAGTGATGCTTATAAACTAGTTTACTTTGTCTAAAATTATGAACTCTTAGGTAGTCACTTAATAATCCACTGTTTTTATCAGTAACATTATCTGTGTCATTCTATCAAAATCAATTGTGTTGTGCATTTGTAACTTTCATTCTGACACTAAGAATCAATACTGACAACTACAAAAAAATATTTTGAGGGTCTGGCTCTGGTCAAATTCTAGACATGAGTGATCTATTTTTTTTTCTTGTCTCATTTTTAAATGCTTGTGATTTTGCCTACTATTAAAAGGAAGTGGATGTCAAAAATCACTACTTGTTTTCTAAACTAATAAAGAGACATATGTTGAAATTTATATTTGTTTACATTATCTCTATCCTATACTCATTTGTTACGCTTGAAGTTTAACTTGGAATTCTTTTAAAATTGTATAACTTTCATAGTTAGTTACATAGATGGATGTTTTTGTTCATAAAACAGACATAGGTATTTACATATGGTTAATTAAACATAATTCTTTATGATGTATAGGGTAATAATAACTATATCTCCAGTTTACACATAGAGTACTGTATTTCAGAGATTGATAGGTTTATTGCTCTTTGTCATCACCTGACCTTGTTTACTTATAATTATTAAATGCGTTTAAGATACTGAAACATTTCATATTTCTTAAAGACAAATATTTCATTTTAAAGATAAAGAAAAAAAATATCTAAAATAGTTAAGCCTTAACCCTATGACACTTAAGGACATATAAAACCAGACTCAGCTGTTTACAAAATCATAGGCACTACCTAAAGAAATCATACAGAATTTAATTGAGCTTTTGGGTGTTAATTTATTTAATACCCAAAATGGGTATTAAGTTATTTAAAATATCAGATTAAATTTAAATTGCCCCATTTCAAGAAACCTCAGGTAATTGATACATCATTTGGTGCTAGACTTTGGAAAAGCAAACCATACTTTTTTTTAATTTTTTTTTTTAAGGAGGGTGCAGCTCAAGGTGGCCCGTGTGGGGATCAAATCGGCAAACTTGGTGTTATCAGCACCATGCTCTAACCAACTGAGTTAACTGGCCACCCCCCACAAACCATACTTTTTAAGACCCAATGTCAACTTTAATGTTTTAAAAATCAAAATGAATTTATTTGAAATTATTATTTTCTCTCAATCTTAAAAATAATTATTCTTTACACAATAGTCATAATAGAAGATACAACATATTTTAAGTTAAATAGTTGGTAATCTATTGATTGTGAAATTATTGCTGTTGCAATATTTTGTTTGACAGTATTTTCAAACAAACATATAAACAATTTACATATTCAACACATTAGAGTACTTTATTTTTTAGAATTAGTTCACTCCTATTCTGAATAAATATATTTTGATTCTCAGTTATGTTTAGGCAGGATTCTAGAGGCTGAGCCTACTATGGTAAATGTAACAGATATGATTTCCTGTCCACAGAAAGCATACGTCCTCCTTAGGAATAGAGATAATAACCAACCAGATAGGTAAACAAACAAGATAATTATAGATCACACTATGGATAATAAAGGAAATAAACAGGATGATAAGATAGAATGTAATCAGAGACAACTTTTTAAGGAGGTGACTTTGAGAGCAGGTCATGGAAACCTGAAAGATAAGGAATCATTAAGTTGTTCAAAACTCTGGGAGAATAGCATCCTATGCTTACAGTATAATACATTTCAAGTCTGAAAGGTGGTAAAATAATCCACATTTTTAATGATTAGAAAGAGCCAGTGTGGCTGAAATAGTGTGAAAAAATAGAGGTAACATGGTATGTGCTGACCATAGAGAGATGGGTTATACACAGCTCATGCACAGTTTTGGTGAGGAGTTTAAGTGAAATGGAAAGCCACTGAACGCTTTGTAGGGAGTGGAGGTGGGTTGTCATGAACTTTTTGTATTTTTAAAAGCTTCCTGTGGACGATAAATACAAACGAATTCATGGACTATCCCTCAGTTGGGGATAGTCCCAGCTGAGTCCCAGCTGATTGATAGTGATGTTCTGACCTAGGAATGCCTGTGTCACTCGCCTGAGCCCATAGTGAACCCCCACAGACATGTCCTGCATGGGGCCAAAGATGTGGCAGGACCAGCCCTTGTGGTTGCAGAATGCATTTCAGCAAAAACCATCAGGGAACTTTTAGGAACAAGATTTATTACTCACAGGTCCTGGAGGGTACATGCATGCCTGAGGGCCGCGCATTGAGGTCATGAGTAGAGTGAGAGAGAGAAAGCATAGATTTGGGGTTCTGTCTTTATTAGGGTCGGAGGGTAGGGCGTCTAGGGTTTCACAAGTTCACTCTTTATTGGCTAATTAAAGCATAAGAACAGGAATTATGGTGTGTGAAGGGTAAAATGGGGTCTTTCAAGCAATTAGTTATCTAGGTTACCCAATGTTTTCTGAAAGAGGGAACTTTCTGAGTAGGCATGGCTTAATTCCTTATCTGGTTGCTTTGCTAGTAGCTCTGTCATACAGCTGACAATATGTTTATTCAAGGTGGATGTCTTTTTTTTAATTAGGGGAATTTTTTTAAATTGGGGAATCATTGGTTAATAACATTATATTTGTATAAATTTCAGGTGTACAACTTTATAATATGACATCTGTATACTTTATTGTGGGCTGACCACCCAAAGTCTAGTCTCCTTTTCTCATCTTATATTTGACCCCCTATATCCTGTTTGTCCTCCCCCACTCCTTTTCCACTCTGGTGACCAGCATTCTGTTGTCTATAAGTCTATTTTTAGTATCTATAAGGTACTATTTTATAGTATCTGTAAGTCTATTTTTGTTTGTTTGTATGTTTGTTTTGTTTGTTCATTTGTTGCATTGTGTTTTATGTTCCACATAAGAGTGAAATCGTAGGGTTCTTGTCCTTTTCCATCTGAATTATTTCACTTAACATAATACTCTCAAGATCCTTCCATGTTGTTGCAAATGGCAGTATTTCGTCTTTTCTTATGGCTAAGTAGTATTCCCCTGCATATATGTACCAATCCAATCTCTTTTGAAGGACAGTTAGGTTGTTTCCATGTCTTGGACACTGGAAATAATGCTGCAATGAATATAAGGGTACATATATCTTTACAAATAAGTGGTTTCAAATTTTTCAGGTAGATAGACACCCAGATGAGGGATTGCTGTATCATATGGTAGCTCTATTCTTAGTTTTTTGAGTAACTTCCATGCTGTTTTTCATAATGGCTGCATCAATTCACATTCCCACCAGCAGTGTGTGAGGGTACCCTTTTCTCCACACAAGATGGATGCCTTTCAAAATGGATGCTTTGACAATCGAAAGCTTAATGTCAAACATTTGCATTACATGAGGTCATAGTAGTAGAGGCAGAAAGATATGGGTAGATATGATCTTTTTTTTTTTTTTTTGAAAAGGATCCATTAAAAGGGCTTGGTTATAGATGGGATTTGGAGGAAAGAGAAATATATTTCTAAACATCTGACCTTCTTCAACTCAAAAAGAAATATCAAGAACTCAATTTTGACATGTTAAATTTGAGATTTCTACAAAAGGAGAAGTCTGATAGTTTATATACAAATCTAGAATTCAGGGGAAAGCTGGAAATATATAATTGGAAGTACCTGAGAGATTAATTTAAGACATAAAAACAGCTTAGACTTTTTAATGTCATGTCCATTTGCCATATATGTTCATCCATTCAATTTACTATGAGAAGGACAAAAATGGAAATAGAACTTTTTCTTATATCAAGACTGATTTGAATAACAGAAAAGGAAAATAATTATGTGGAAAGAGGGAATGTATTTAGACTTTCAAAATGTTTTGACAGATTTCCATACCAAAACTATTTTAAATTTTGAATCAGAAAGGAATGGAGATCAAGGACAAAAACCAAAGCAATGGAAAACCAAAGCAGTTTCAAGGTAGAGAGCACCCTGAAGATTGCACTTCACAGTAGTCTTATTTTTATAGTTTTGTATAGAAATCTTATAATTATACAAATGATGGAGTGTAAAATGAAACCTTAAAGCTATTAAATGTTGTTAAGTGTAGTTCAGAAAGATATATTACTATGGATTTTGTAAAGCTGTATAGGAGGTGAGGGGATAGGGTAATATAGTGAATGAGTTTTGGGGTGGAAAATGGCAGAAATAGTGCCATTAGTGGGAAAATATCCATTCTACCCTCACACAATAATGGGCTTTGATTTCTGAAATATATCCAAGATGTCACACCAGTCTGTTGGTAACGATAACTAGGAATAATTAAGTTCAGGACAAGACTCAACAAGGCAATGGTAAAAATAATAAGAAACAGGCAAGGACACAGCTGGTACCCCATGCATACAGAGAAACCAGGGCTCAGTAAAGGACAACAGGTAAAGCCCAGGTAAATTGTTAAAATTCAGTGACTTTTAAATGCAATGACCAGCCTGGTTCCCTGCTTTCCTTATTGTCCAAGCTTTGGCACTGAATACACTTTGATTCCTGTATGTTTTATTCTAGTCCTGAGCTTTAAATTAATATTGCTTCTAACCAAGGATGTTTAAGAATTCAGAAGCCCAGTCGTGTGACAAAATGCCAGTTTCCTCTGTTTTTCTGACAAGTCAAAGCTAAGTTTGAGTACATATATTGTCACTGCCGTGCTTGACAATGCAAGACCATTTTGAGATTTGCTTCAAGAAACTTATCCTTAGTCTTGAAATTCTGATGAGTCTTTCATTTTCGATAGAACTGCAGCCCTGCTTTGTTTTCTTTAGAGATGGGGCATTGCATCCAAGCCTGGTCTTTATGACTTGGTTATTGTTACCAGCTGCAAAATAAAGTTTCCAGACAGCACACAGTATACACAGTTAAATTTGGATTCAGATAAACAATGGAATTTTTTATGTATAACTACATCCCAAATGTTACTTAAACATTATGTGTTGTTTCTATGAAAGTTAAATTTAACTGGTTGCTCCGTATGTTTCCTGAATCTGACATCCCTACTGTCAGCCTTCCTGGCACCAATAGCTCGGCTTATTACCTGGAGCTCACTTACTGGGCCAGCCAGTTAGAGCCAGCCAACATTCCCCAAATGCTGTCATCGGTTTGGTACTCCAAGAGCTTCTCCTGAGGTCCTTTCTGTTCACCTGTCCTGCCAAGTCCTGGCCTGACTGATGGAATCTGGAGTTAAAAACAGAACTTTATGTCAAAAGTACTTTACATTGCTGTCGTAAGTAACTGTGATGGTCTTTCCAATACGGGCAATTGATAAATCTTTAAAATCAATAGTAAGATTGTTTGAAGAATTTATCTTAAAGATAGATTATGATCAAGGGAGGGTTATATAAATCACTATAAGCTATTATCTGTAGGCATGACTGTGGTCTCATTTTGCCTCTGTGCCTTGCCTGCCTACCCCCCATCCTCCGCCCCCCGCTTAATTCTCAAGGGTAAGGGGCATTATATTACAATTTAATAAAAAAATTAATAAAGTTGTGTGGTATAACCAAAACAGGAATACTGCATACATTTGGTTGCAGTACCTCAGTAAAAATAATATGATAGAACTGAAAAATATTTCAGATTAAGGAAATCAAAATGCTACTTGTCCATTTAGGCTAGCTGAGAACAGATTTAATTACATACGTGTGTGTGTGTGTGTGTGTGTGTGTGTGTGTGTGTGTGTGTGTAAAATAGGTCATATGTGGGAAGATAGATATCACTGAGAGCTTGACTTCAGCATACAAAATCCACACTGGGTGGTTCAAGCAGAAAGTGTATTAGAGATAATTAAAAAATTACAGAATCATTGGGAGGACTGAACAAATTTCCTTCATATTTACCTTTAAGGAAAGACCATCAAAGACCACTCGGTTGGGCCACCAAGCTGACCCGTGCCACTCCTATCAGGAAGCAACCACATCCAGAATCATACCCTCCCTGCCAGAATCAGGAACCTGACATAGTCACGCCACTTTCATAATCAGAAAGCCTTAGCTGTTACTGCTGCCATTTACATAATTATGCCTCATTTATTATAAACCACACTGGTAAAATGGATGTCCCATATTTTGCCTCTGAAATTTTTAACAACCCTATTTAAAATGTACCTACACTTCTCCATAGCTTGATCTATTCAACCTATATCCCCACAAGAAAAACAATTATTAAGGTTTAGCATTCACACATAAGTCTATTTGAGCTTTGATGATTCATTCGTTTATGTTGCCTGTTCTTATTCCCACTAGAAAGTATTTACAATATTTAGGTCTCTGAACCATTTTGATTACATTCTCCCTTCTTAGACTGTTTTCTGTAATCAGAGGAGCTGACATGGGACTAAATTTCTTCAGTAGATATTGTGGATTAGGTTGCTCAATATTCATTCAATTCCATTCTAGCATGACTTCTAAATATGGGGCAATGCTTAAAAAAAATTAAATTTAATTAAAATTAAGAGACTTCTTTGCAGCCATTGTTTTAGAATCTTCCAGGTAGAAACTCTAGTAGAGAATTAGGAGAGAGGGCATGACTTGAGCCATAGTAGGAGACAGGTACTTTGTATATACATGGAAGAAGAGGCATTTTGTTCAGTGGCAGCTCAGAGATTCTAGAATCTAGTTCCTGTCCTCATAGATGCCAAGTGTCATAAACCAGTGTCCATGCTGTTGTCACCAGAACTGTCTTACAGTTGAGTGTTTCCCTTGAGTGTCTTTGTTCTGGGTTGTATCTAACCACCCCTCCACCTCTAACTCCTCTAAGGATTGTATAAGCCACACAATATCTTCTAATGAATCTCTTCCTACCTAAAATTGTTAGACTGGGTTTTGACATCTTCATCTCAAAATCCTAACCAAATAGGCTGCTAAAGATGTTTGGGTAACCAGTCCTACCTACATCAATACTTTAGAAAATTTGGGAAATGCCTCTGCAAAAATTCCAATAAGATTGCTCTGAACCACAATCTAAAATGAGTTGCGTTATGACTGGAAATGTCTCCAGCAGAAAGCTCTCCCATCAATTCCAGAGTCTTATAGGATTATCTGTCTTTCAGTGACCTCACCCACTAAAAAGCATCTTTGTATATGTGTTCAGCCTTAGCTAAATATAGGCATGGAGGTTGTTTTTTTTTTTCTTTTTTCTGTTTTTTTTTTTTTAATAGTGTTTATACTTGACAGACAGAAGCTGAAGTCAAACATTCTCAAGTCTATTCAGTGAAAGGATGGACTCACCCACAGCAATCCATCTCTGGAACCCTAATTGTAAGAAATTATGAGAGATGGAATTTGCAGTTTGGCAGCATCTCTGCAACAGGCAGGCAACACTAAAGTAGGGCAGTATGGAGACTGATCAAATTAAACCGCAATTTTCACCAAAGTATTATTTTTGTTGTTGTATTTTTTGACTAAGATTAGTTCCTAAACCAAGATGTGATTAGTTCGTAAACCAAGATTAGTTAGACATGATGGTCACTGAGTTTATCAGTGAAGTAAATAGTTTGCATTCTAGAAACACCCTCCTAGTGCCAAGTGCACACCAAGGTGCACCCTTTCTCCCAAACAATGATGATATAGCTCCAGAATCCAGTACATTTTTGTGGAAGAAAAATAGGGGGGTCCTGATATGTTGCATTAGAATTAAGTATACTTGTAAGACCAGGTGAATAGCAATAGTATTAAGGTAGATGTCTTAAAATGTAATTTTCAAAGTTCTAATTTGAGAATTAGAACTTCAAAGAATTTCAAAGTTCTTTCCTTTGTTTTTATACCAATGGGGTATTTGATGTAACAACATAGGAAAAAATCTAAGAGTTTATACCCTGTTGAGACTATAATCAGGAGCCTATAATTCAAGACTCAATTTAATTTATTTAATAATAGAACAAAAGCCCTTTCACATTTGAGTGTTAAAATATAATCAGACCTCAAGCACTTCACTATGCTGCCAAGTATTTATATTAATCAGAGAGCCTGTTTATGTTTCAGAGTTAATATGTTTGAGTAGCTCACTAGAAATAATTTGCAGTGAGTTATGCAGAATTCTTTCATATTATTTAACAGGAATAAACTCTCAGTACCCAAGTACTTATTATTGGCTAGCAGCAACAAGCTGGCAATTCATAAGCAGTACATCAACAAGATTGTGTTTTATTACTGTAAATTGACTCAGGGATGCTCTCACCATGAAAGGAAAAAAAAATAGAGTGCTGCAAAGATCCATAAGCAATTAAATTCTAACAAGATATGGGACAAATAGAAACACTAGCATTGAACTACAGTGTCCCCTGGTATATAGAACAGGCTGAAACTGATTTTGAAAACAAAATCTAAAAGTTTCTTGATTTAAAGAAAAGACCTACTTCAGTGATTAAAGTACATTATTCCGGGACAACTAAATAAAGGTACATATATCTGTTAATGGCGCACTCAAATATGTTAAGACTGTATCTACAGGCTGTTTTGGAAGTTTCTGTTTTGAATGTTTGGGTATGAATCTGAAATAATAGTGTATATCAAGGTTACCCCCTATAAAGTGCTAAATAAAAATAATATACTAGTATTCTACTTCTATCATGCAGTGGGTCAAATTAGTTCAATATTTTTTTCTTTTACTAATATTTTATCATTTACATACATGCTATTTTAAGATATTAAATCAGATGTCAATCTGTGTCATTGCGCCATTGATATTTAATTACAAGATATATGCTATTCATCTCAATATTGTGATTTGATAGTTTTCAAATTGAAAAAAAAAATGCTTATTTTTTTCATTTCTAAAACACTTTTGAGGTAAAGTATGACAGGAAAAACTCAAAATGAGGAAGGTTTGAGAGAACAGATATAAGTCTGAGGATAAAATAACCGTTGAGGGATCAGGAAAGCCCTGGGATAGAGGACATTCCCATGAGCAGATTCTTCTGGACAATAATTCAAGGAGATACCATTAGTGGTATGAAATGCCAAGATAAAATTTACAAAAAATATATGACTGAGATTATAGGACTTTTTATAATTAGGCAGGAAGCTGCTTAATAGTTCCCAACATTTATGAAATGAGGTATAAAATATCTGCCCCTGTTGAAATTTTATCTACTTATGTGACATCAATCTTGTCAACTCATAAAAGATTTCTTCAATTAGAATGGAGAAAAGCATTGAGACATATTGCCTGGTCGACTGACTCAGTTCACATTTGTTTTGATAAATTATATAATTGTCTTGGCAATCCAACCTCTCTTATTTACAGATTAGTAACACTTAGAAATATATCAGAAATAATCCTAATAGTTAGAATTAAGTATTAGAGTTAAATACTGGTCTTTCTGCCTCCTAATTTAGAACTTTCTATTACATCATATGTGAAAGGAGGACTGCAGAGCTTAGAATATCTATTTGGGGAAAAAAATATGTATTCTCTGCCTCCAGTCCATTTCCAATATACTCTTATGTTGCTATTCCTAACTCAAACACTTGACTGTCATTCACTAATGTAAATTAATTAGTAAACGTCTATCTTGCTTCTCATTTTTAATCTGTTTTACAAACTAAGTAGAATCAAAGGAATGTTTATCAAATGTGTGTAAAGTATAACTCATTATTACACAATGAAAAGCTATGTACTCACCATCCATTTTAAGAAAAACCCTTCAAATCAACGCATTATCTAGACATTTTTGCTTTTCTATTCCTTATATATTTTTTTAATATTTTGCCACAGAAATTAATATTACATAATAAGATCTTATTGATATTGTCCCTTTTGGGCATAATTTAGCAATTTATTTTAAAATGTTCAGATTGGCTAATCTAAAATTGAAATTGTTTCAAAAGATTCCAAAAAAGTTGTTTACAGAAATATTTTAATATTTCTACATAATTGGTCTATAAATTAAGTTTAGTCCCATGTGAAAAGAAGGCTGAGAGGAACAAAAACAAAACAAAAAAACCCACATAAATATGCAGAAATTCGATCCCCAAGAAAATGTAAGCACATGAGCTCAGCCATTTTATTCCCCTGGTCTTCTACATGGACTCACTTTCCAGACTACAGCATAAGGAGAGAAGAGAGGGTAGCCAAACAGTGCATAGTGGTCTTGCTGTGCTGGGGAGACAGGGAGACAGAGACCACTGCTACTGAGCTGGCTAAAATTTGCCTGGCAAGATAACCAAGAGAAGGGAGCTGTGCATGGATGGAGCTCCAAAATTCTACATAAAGGTCCCGCTAATATTCTGCTGAGTAGTGGACTGTATATGTATGGGGAGAGATTTCACAAGGCCAGATACAATACGTACTGGGAAAAACTTATCAAAAAAAAAAAAAAAAAAAAAGAACAACTACATGGAAATGTAAGCTGAACAAATGCCTGAGCTCACATAAAGTTTGGAGATGCTTAATGCTGACCTTCTAGAGTGGAGAGACCTCATTAAAACTTTATATCATTAAGTAGTGATCTCAGAAAGTCCATGCCTAAGGAGTATGGCTAATCTGTCCTAAAGTAAAAGCTATTATGACCACAATAACCAAACCTAAAAATAAACCTCAACAGGATTAGCTGCTTCAAAAGTAAATTAACTGCTATACAGGGGGAAAAAACAAACAAACACAACAACACACAAAGAAAACAAAACACTCAGCATTCTACTGAAGAAGACAACAAATCCCAAATACTTTACAATGTAGCATGCAAAAGTATATCCAACCATACATAACCAAACATTGCTAAGCATGCAAAGAAGTAGAAGTAGTAAAATGTGACATATAACCAGGAAAAAAACAAAACAAAACGTGAAAGTAGATCCAGAAATACCAGGTATGATGGAGTAGGAGACAAATTTTATAGATAGAAAATATAAGTGTATAGGTAAATACAAACTTATAAACATAAGCTATTATAAATATGTTCAAGGATTTGAAGCAAAGCAAGAACATAGTAAACAAATAAGAAAATAGCAGTAGATACATATAATATAAATATATATATACAAAAATAAAAATTTAAGAACTAAAATACATGACCTGAATGAAACATTCACAAGATGAACCCAATAGCAGATTAAACACTTCAGTAGAAAATATCAGTTAACTTAAAGAAAAGGTAATAGGAAACATTCAAACTGAAGTACAGAGAAAAACACCTGAAAGAAAGAAAAAAAAAAGAAGACATTGGTAAAATACCACATGAATGAATATAGGTATAATTGAAGTACCAGAACAGTTTGGGAAAGAAAATAAAAATTGGAGAATTATTGATTGACTCTTTTCTAAATTTGAAAAAAAGATATAACCCAAAGATTAAAGAAACTCAGCAAATGAACAGAAAATAGATATAAAACCACAGAAATGCATGTTGTAATCAATTGAGAAAGCCAAAGAGAAAGTAAAAATCTTAAAACAGTAGGAGAAAATTTAAAAAGACACATTAGCAAATCAAACATAAATGTCCTCTGATTTCCCAAAAGAATACAAGCCAAAAGAAAACAAAACCACATTATTGAAGCATTGAAAAAAAAAAAAAAAACATATTCTTCAAATAACAAGACAAATAAACATGTTTTTAGACAAATCTATTTATTGTCCAATAACCTGCAAGGTACGTAATGATGAAGGTTTTTGAAGGTGAAGGAAAATGATACCAAATAGAAACTCAGATCTACAGAAGCAAGTGAAGTGTCAGAATAGAAAATATGGATACGTGTAAATACTTTATCTTTCTCATTTCTTAATTAAAAAAAAAATACTTCTTGTTTTCTTATTTCTTAAACTGTTTAATAAATTAAAAAAATAACAATGTATTGTAGAGTTATAACATATATGTATATGTAAAAGTTTGACTTGAAGGACAAGAGAGAAATGAAAATACACTATTGTAAGGTTTTTAGATTATGTATAAAGTAATATAATGTTTAACGTTAAAAGTCAAGCATAATGTAAAAAGTAAAGAAACTACTAAAACAAAAAAGAGATGGTTATATGGAGGAGATAAAATTGAAAAACAAACAAACAAAATATTCTAAATACTCTATTAATCCAAATAAGGCAGAAAAACAAAGCAAAAGTTAGCAAAGAATAGATATCCTAGGTTTAATTATATGAATAAACCCAAGCTTATCAGTGATTGCATATAAATTTATTAAAGCCTCTAATCATTAGTCTGGATAAAAAATAAATAAGACAATTATATGATGTTTGAAAGAAGTGAATTTTAAAAAGAAAAATGTGGAAAAATAAATGTAGAAACTGATCATAAGAAAATTGGAATAGCTATAGGAATAATTACACTTCTAAACATACATATCCTATAAAAATAGCCTCAAAATAAGTTAAGGAAAAATTGACAAAACTAAAGAGGAAAATAGAAAAATCCACATTTGCCATAAATTAGTTATGGTATAGAAAACCTAAAAAACACTATCAGCAGATTAGACTTAATACGTATTTATGGAACACTGCATCTCAAAACAAAGTAAACACATTATTTTTGAGTCTATATTGACCCTTCACTAAGATAGTCCATATACTGGGCCATAAAAAAAATTCTCAAAAACAAACTAAATTGTTTGAAATCATCCAGAGTGCAGTCTGTGAATGCAATAGCAATAACTTGGAAATCATTAACAAAAAGGATATCCAGAATACCTCCAAATATTTGGAAATCAGGTAACAGAATTTCAAACACCAGGATCAATGAGAATGAGATAAGAAAAAAATTTTAAATATTTTGATTTGGCTGAAAATGAAAACACAACATATCAAATGTATAGGATATCTCTAAAGTCAGGCATAGTGAGCATAAATTGCTCTAAATGATAGAAAAATTAAATCTAAATGTGATCCAAGAAAGTAGAAGGAAGTTAATAGTAAATACAAAAGCAGAAATCAATGAATTAGAAAATACCTAGAAAAACAATAGGAAAAGTGTTAGATTAAAAGTCATTTAATTAGAAATATTAATAAAATTAATAAACATTTAACTACTGTTCAAAAGAAAAGAAATTGAAATTTGTCAGTATCAAGAAAATAAAGCAGGGCAATACCACATATAATACAGAAATTAAAAATACTGAGGGTCTTATTGAACAACGTTATGACATGTCTAACAACTAATGAACAGATTTCTTAACACAATTGTTGAAATCTATCACACATTTAAGGAAGGAATATCCATTTCATCAAATGTTGTAATAAACTAGAGAAAAGTTAAATACATTATAACTCTTTATGAATCTAGATCTAGATCTAGATCATAAAAAATCTAGATCTAGATTTTAATTCCAAAAATTCCAAAATAAGATAAAGTCAGTACAAGAAAACTATGAAAATATTCCACACTAAGATACAAAAATCAATAAAATATTACAAAATTAATTCCAGTAATTAAAAAAAGAAGAAGAAATACACCATTACCAAATGGGGTTTATCTCAGCAATGCACATTGGTTTAACATTCAAAACTTAATAAATGTAATTCAATACAATAAGATAATAAAAGAGAAATTATGTGGTTACCTTAATGACAGAAAAGCTATTTAAAAAAATTGACACCCATTCATATTAAAACTTCATACGCACCAGAATAGAAGGAAACTTTCTCAATGTGGTAAAGAACATCTGAAGAATACCAACAGCTAATATCAACATGAATGTGGAAGACTAAAGCATTCCCCCAAATATTGAAACAAGAAAAATATGTTTTTTTCACTACTTCTATTCAGTATTTTACTGGAGGTCATAGCTAGTACAAAATTCAAGAAATATACCAGAACAAAATCCTAAGGAATCTTTCAAAAAACTGCTAAAACTACTAATTAAATTTAGAATTATTACAGGACACAAGGTCAATATACACAATTTTATTTTTTGTATATACTAATAATGAACAATTGGAAAATGAAATAAAATATATACTATTCTTGATAGCATCAAAGAAGATAAAATACTTAATCATTTGTAAGACTTCCACACTAAAACTACAAAAGTCTTAGGATGAGAATTTAAGACCTAGTTTTATTTAAGAATAGCTTCCCATTTGAGGGTTAAGTCTGAGGTTGAATTGGTAAAGGTAACTACAGGTTAAATGGCAGCCAAAGACATTTGCCTCAAAGAGGCTATATGAGGGGCTTCTTTCCCTCAAAATAGAGATCTATGATACACAGTTTATCTGCTTCATATTTACATTTACTTTTGCATAGAGCTTATAAAATGTATTATATATGTTGGATTGATGTTTGCAAAACAAGTTGTTTTTACTAGTAGGGACGAAGCTAGGAATATGGCCACACATGTGTGAGACTTATAAGAGTGAAGTGAAAGACATGTTTTTGTGTGACACTGAGCATAACAAAATTGAGTGATAAACACATTCACCAAAACAACTTGTGGTAATCACCTCAGAGGTAAAAAACTCCTGGCAAACCACTTCTGGTTATCACCTAAGAAGTAAACAAGTCCAAGGAAAAGAGGATAGAGGCTGAACTCCAGAGCAATGCCATGAGTAGTCTGACTGGGCACTCCTGTTCAGACCCTCTGCGAGGTACAAGCCGTGATAATGGGACTCTCCAAAGTTCTTCCTTAGAAGACCAGCTCGCCTCAGACCTGTCATGGGCCCAGTCATCTCTTCCAGACCAGCGACCTTCTCCATCTTGATTGGGACTTGGTTCGTTATTAAATTCTATTCTATTCTGTATAACCTTCTGTGCTTACCAGAGCATTGGCCTCTGGAGGGACATTGGCTCCCAAATAAAGCTGTGTCACTCACTCTATCTGAACCTGTGTGCCGGGACTTTGTTCCCCACTCATCACGAGGGCCATCCCAGGGGATTAATGTCCCCTTAACTTTCAGGAAGAGACTGAAATGTAGCGATTGCCCTTACAGGCACTCGCAACAATTTTTAAGCAGGTTATCACGTATATGTGTATTTTCCTCCTCTGTATACCCTTCAGTTTTGTGAAATATAGATAAAGACCATTTGTTTTTCAGGCCCTAGACCTGCTGCTGAGCTCAGTTGAGCTATTTCTTACCTCACCTCACTTCTGTAATATTCAGCTTCTGATCTAGTTCTGTGATTAAATGCTCTGCACGTATACGTGTAATGAGGTGGCTATATTTCTGTACATTCAATGAGAAACTTTGCTTATCAATATATTTATGAGTTTTCAGGAATATGACTTACATATTTCTGAGGTGAAATTCCTAAATTAAACCAAAAAATATTGTATTCAACTTTCCTGATAACCATTGCACAATTTCCTTTTCACATAAAAATATTATAACAAAGTTGTTTGGATTTTAAAAGTGACTTACCGTATGGCTCGAGATTGTTTTGGGTTTTTTTTTTATTTATTTTTTTATTTTTTTGTAATGAACAATAAAACAATAAATTTTAAGTTAAAAAAAAAAAATTGAAAAGAAATGTACCTGAGCATGTATCTTTCCCTGGATAAACTACCCTGCTTCATTGCAAAGTGGCCATAGGTCTTAGACCACCCAGGAAAAGCACTATAAAGAAGTTTGGCTCAGATCAGCTTTAAGTCTGTCTTCAGATTTTCACACCATGCTGATTTTGACTTGGTTTGCTCTTCGTTTCCCACTTCTTACTTTCTGGTTTTTAAGGTTTGAGGCTTTTTGTTTTTTCAAGAACATAACCTTTCCAGGCCATCTATCTTGACAATGTGAAACTTGAATACAGATTCAAATTTCTTTTCGGAAAAGCTCCTTTTATAGTGAAACCCAATGATATTGATTTTATTGTTTATTGAAAGTATTCTAGTGGAAACTTAGCAGAATATAACAATCTGATTTGCACATTATGTGGAGATATTTTATGTTGTTTTCTACCACGTTATAAATTCTATGTGCGTTTTAGTGAAAAACACAGATTTACAGCAGCTGTTATCTAATTAAAACAAAACAAAAACAAGCCCTCTTTTTTTTCCTTCTTCACTAGCAAATCATGTCAACTGATCTGTGTTATCTCTAAGAGAGCTTATTTTCAAACCTTGAAAATAAAAAATAAAAAACATAATCATTCCTTTATTACTTTGTTTTATATTAGAATTTTTAAGTGGCATATTTCAAACAAAATATTTAAAGTATGAATTATATATTTTTGACTAAATTTAAGTATCTTGCCAGAAGCATTGACTGATATTTTTGGCCACAAAAGAATGTTTCCCAGGTATTTGGCTAGACATTGGAATGGGAAGAGGAAACAGGCGAATGTTGAACTTGAAATCTTAAATATGATTTGTTTATAATGTATTTTCTTTGCCATTTCTCAGTTTCTAATTTTGAAGAGTGAAAGTGGAGGAGAAGTTTCTATCTGCTATATAATCAAGCAGGTATGTTTGTCTCTGTTTAGTAGGTAATTTGAAATGATCATATATTATTTTGGTTAACAAACATTATGAAATAAGTCTTGTTTTTTTTTAAATGTAATGTATATTTTAATTTGCTAGCACTATTATAAATGTTTTAAGCAAGGAGATTTTTTACTGCACAGATAACATGGCTCCTCACCAAATTAACACAAATCAACAGGAACCACACCAGTCACTTGAAACTGACTGGAACTGTGAGCTGAATATTATTTATATTTTCTTTTTTTCTCTGAGTCTCTCATTTCTGTTTTGTTGTCATGCTCTCTTCATTCTCTTCTGGGTCACATAGGCTTTCATCATCTTAAAAACATTTTACCAGACATTGTTAAGATAGCACTATTCAAGGTTAGTAATGAGTGAAAAAAAAGTATATGTATATAAAACACTTATATTAGCTCTACATCGAATATTCTAAAGGTTAGGTCTCTGGTTGCTACAGATTGTGGCAGTGTTATCCCCAAACCAAACAAGAGGAGGCTGTGATAAGACCAAGAAAAAGGCAGAGAGTGAAGGGGAATATTCTGGTCTAACAAAAGTACCACATATGGTTTAAGAAGCATTTAGTTGTTCATATTATTGGATTTAATTACTTATGGTTTGTTCATGAAGACATTTCTTTCTCCCAGAAATATCTGTGGCTATTACAAGACATTAAGACTATTCAGAAGATCTAGCCTCTCTGGAAATAATTTGGAAATATAAAGAGTCATGCCTCAAAATATAAACATCATATTTTGATAAATTGTTTTTAGTTTAAAATTGTTACAAATTTTCTTTTAAAAAGCTTGTTAATAGTTAAAAGCACAACAAAAAATATATTATGCCACCATTTAGAGATATAAAATGTTAATGTTTTGTAGACTATTCTTTCACTATTATTTTTATGTAAAATATATCAATTTTCTTGAAAATTTGGTAGAATACATATATTTACTTTTATAACCTACTTTTCCCCCTTCTCACTATGTTATCAACATGTATCTACATAATTAAATATTTTACTACAAACTCATTTTATTGGCTGCTTAATATCCCATTAGATGTTTATACCATCACTTTATTTAACAAATCTCTTATTGCTGCATATTAAGACATGCATGCATACACAATATTTTGATAAACAGTCTTATAAATAAATATTGACACATAGGTAATATTGTTTCCTTCAGATTAATTTATAGAAATAACCAAAAGGATTAAACAATAAGTCTTTGATACATATAGCTATCCATTTTATTAGTTAAAAAATATATTGCTAGTCATCTCAGACAACTCATAAATCTATGTCAGGCTTGTTAGATGGTTCATCAAGTATCAAGCAGAAACTGACTATCTTTTACAAAATCAGAGAGTAAAAAAAAACAAAAATTAGTGGGGTATTTTAAACTAGCAATACATTTTAATGAATGCTAACTTCTCTTTTATTTGACTGATCTCTTTTTTCACCACTGTCAGAGAGATTTTACATTGAAGTTTTTTACACATTTCAATGAGGGTGTTACAGCACTGACAGATAATGAAAATGCACTCTTTGGAGTCAAGATGATTATCTTTATTTTATTGTCTCAGGGGCTGGCAAATTTGAAATATTTTGGGTGGGGCAGCAGGCTGGAACTCAGGCAGGAGTGAATGCTGCTTGAGGCAGAATTTCTTCTCCAGGAAAACACAGTTGTTGCTTTTAAGGCCTTCAACTGACTGAATGAGGCTCCATCCACGTTAAGAATAACCTCCTTTATTTCAACCATATATTTATGTTAAATCTACAGAATACCTTCTCAAGAACTCCACTATTGGTGTTTGATTTAATAACTGGATACAATAGCCTAACCAAGTTGACACATAAAGCGAACCCTCACAAGGACGTTTGACACATTTTAGTAATTAGAATAAATAAGGACCAGATATTGAATTCTAGAACCCTGGCAATCACAAAATAAATTGTGCTGTTCTTTACAAATATTTTCTAAAACTGTAGTCCTCAAACAATGCTATGTTTCAGTATATTTATTCTGTTCCTAAATTTAGTACTGACACAAACACTAAATGGAATTTGGCTTTTGCGTGAATTTCTAATGCTTTGCATTTACTTTCTTACCACTGCTGTAAGAAACTACCACAAACTTAATGGCTCAAAAAATCTATCACATTTTTACAACACAAATTTACTATGTAATAGTCTGGAGGTCGGAAGTGTGAAATGTGTCTATGGGCTTAAATCAGGGTGTTGACAAGGACTATGACTTCTAGAGTCTGGGGAGGGTGGGGAGAGGGGGTCTGTTCCTTGCCATTTTAGCTTCTAGATTCTGCCTACATTCTTGGCCTGTGACCCCTTGCTCCATTTACAAAGCCAGCTGTGTAGTATCTTCACATTTCTCTCCTCTCTGACCTCTGTCTTCATCTTCACATCTTCTTCTCTGACGCTGACCCTCCTGCCTCTCTCTTATAAGGAGCTTTTTTTTTTATTGCATTGGGCATACCAGAAAAATTGACAATGACCATCTCATCTCCAGATTCTTAACCATAATCATACCTCATAGTCCCTTTTGTGAACCTGTGAATATTGTGAGGTAACATATTCACAGGTTCCGGAGATTTGGAAATAGACATCTTTGGGCGAGGGGGTATTATTTAGCCTACCATATATTCATGTAATTTCTTTGTATTTAGTGTCCTGAAAAATAATTGTTTAAGTAATGTATGAACATTTTTGGTCATTACATGTTTAGGCCCAATTTTAGCATATTGCTTTCATAAGGAGATATTAAACATTATTAAAAGATAATTTTCAAAGGGAAAATAATGACATACAAATTTTCAATGAACACATTTCAAAGATGATATTTAATATATTAATTAATGAGTCACAGTAAAATGTTACAATTTTTTCAAAGGAGAATTCACAGCACCTCACTTATATATCAATCAAGAATACTTAAATTAATTTACAAAAAGATGTAAAACTGGCTTTTTCCAGAGGGAATGGAGGAAAATCAATTGCCTTCCACTGGACAGAGTTATTTTTATGTCTGTAGAAAGAATACTTTCACATTGCTATCAGTTGTTTACAGCTCACACAGAATTATAAAATAGCTGAAAGAAAATAATTGTATAAATGCCTTTGAAGCAGATAAACCAACCAGAAGGATGTGCTTTAGAACATTTACAGCTTTCCACTGAAGACACCAATAATTTTTGGTCCATTTCAAAGCCTTTCACAATTTTTTCTGATAATATTTTCACAAAATTTATATTTAGTAAGTGTATAAATGGGGAAGCATAATTTATTTCATCTTAAAGTTTACAACACAATTCAAACTTAAGAAAAAATCAGGAATGACACTAACTTTATTTAAACTTTATGTTTAAATACTGTAATTGTAAGAGCAAAATAATTAAGTGCTAATGGTTATGAATAATGGCTACAAAATTCTGCATTCTGCTTGCAGTGATATGATTAACTTCATTGAGTGATTCTAGAATAGAAAAATATATTCACTTACATTTGCAAAAGTTCATTATTTTTTAGCTTTTTTACACTGACATTAATTTTCAAAACTCACTGAAATTAAATAAAATTTATGAATTCACGAGTGCACTAATTACTAAAATTAAAAATATTTAACATTACTATGTTAAATTTTAAATTGTTATAGTCTAATAAAATCAACATGATTTAGAGGAAAATGTATTATTGCTATGCTTTCTTTCACCAGGGTTTTGAGATCTAATAAGATTGACTTGAGTGAGACTAACAAGAACATACATTTATGCAAAATGTGTACTTCATACTCTTGTAAAAATAAATTAAAACTTCAAAAATGGCAATATTTGTCAGTTCTACTCTATTATTAGTAATCACACATTTATGTACTCCCAAATATTCTCCAAATACTCGTTGGCCAAATTTCTTTACTTTATTTTCCAGTTATCTTTGCTAAACTTTTATAAAGTCATGTTCCATTCATAGTTTATGCTTTATCATCATCCATTCACGCCTCAGCTTTAGAAGTTCTAAGGACTATCAGACATGAAATTCTAACTAGTGAATCTTTTTCATCTTTTTAATTCCTTTACTTCTCTGCAGTTTTTATTTTAGAATGCCCTTTGTGCCCTGTATTAGTTTGCTAGGGATACCATAACAAAATACCACTGTAAGGTGCCTAAACAACAGAGATTGATTACCTCACAGTTCTGGAGACTGGAAGTCTAAGATCAAGGCGTCAGCAGGTTTGATTTCTCCTTGGCTTGCAAATGGCCACCTTCTTGCTGCATTTTCACATTACCGTTTCTCTATGTACTCACACCACTGAAATTATTTCCACTTCTTTTCAGAATAACTTGTATTTGATTAGGGCCCTCCCTTAAGACTTTATTTAACCTTAATTACCTCAGTAAATGCCCTATCTCCAAATACACATTAGGTGTTATGGCTTCGACATACACAATTAGGAGGGACACGATTCAGTGTATAACACCTCCCCCCTAAACTATTATAGTGTGTGTAATCTAGATGTGTTATATCCCTGGCACTACTACCTTTCCCAGTTCTTTAATTTCATTTCTGTTCCCTAAAAGTGAATATTTCCAAGTGTCTCTCTTTTCTTTGTCCTCTATGTTCTCTTTCACTTCTTTTCCATTCTTATACTCTCGTTTTTATCAGTCTTGTCCCTATCACACTTTTGTATGATAATTCCATTAATATTGACACCATGATTTATATTTTTAGTTCCAATCTCTGTCAAGGTTCAAATTCACAACTATTACTGTAGAATATCATTATCCATGTGTTACTCTTACAAGCTCAAACTTTACAGAGCCAAACTCATAATTTACAATTCCAAACTTTCTCTTCATGACTTCTACATCTCCAAGCACAGTCATACTCAGTCTAAATCAAATCCTGTGTTCTCATTCAAAATTAATATACATTTTAATTAATTGTACTTAAATATTGTTTAAAGTTTTACAATGGCATTTGTAAAACCACTGAACATAATTAACAAAATGTACTTAAAAAGGAGCTTACATTATAAATGACTAAAGGTTGAGTATAAAACCTGGGAAAAATTTTCACAATGGCCAGTCCAATAGATATTTTTCAACAAAAACAGACTGATAATTAATATGGTCATTAGCAAACTATCAAAAAAATCCATTCAGAGTTCTGTTTAAATGTATCCAGATACAGTTCATGATTTTGAAATCTATCTTCATATGAAACAATTTTGGTAAATGTATGCTATTATTAGTGTATTCTCTCCCTTCAAAATGTTTTCTGTTATGTTTGCTAGGGTCTAAAAATACCAACGATGAATTTTACCGGGACTTTCACAAATCACCTAAGCTTCATGTTTTATTTTCTTGAGGAGTGAGCTTCGTACCTCCTAATAATAGTTTATTGGAAAAAAATAATTATTTTATATATTTTAAATTTAAATTAAAACAAATCAAAAAGTATTTACAGTAGTGATGTCCATCTTTTGGTAATAAGTAGAGGGAATTACATCTTAGAGGTATTAAATAGAAAGCGATCCATGCATGATTCTTATTATTAATATTTTCTTTGTGAAAAAAATCTATTAATCTTTTTTCTATATTAATACAGTACATCTTGAAAAGGAATCATAAACAGTATTTATAGATATATTATCTACTTTTTATGTAAATTTAGTAGGAATTGAAAAGATATTAAGAAGAATATTTATGGCATGTTATTACTATGAATTATCAAGTATTTAAAAAGACATTTGACATGGTACAATATACATTAAAGGGTGATAAACTAATCATTTACTGTTTTCAGTACTTTATGTATTTAGGTAGTAGACTTTATAAACTAATAAAACGAAAAGATAATAGTTTTGTATTTTGTTGGATTTGGACAAAAGTTGACTTGAAAGATAAGTTATTTAATTTTCATCCTTTGCTTTTATTTTTCACTACGGTAGTAATTTTTTCTATGCCAGTTAAAAAGAAGACTTTTGAGGTGGGTTAATGAGCTAAGAATTGAAACACTTAATACCCTTATGTCTCTCCTCTTTCTTTGTTTTTCTCCCCTTTTCCTGTCCTTCTCCTTTTCCTTCATTCTCTCCTCACTTTTATTCCTTTCCTTCCTTTCTTTCTTCCTTCCACTCATTTTTTTTATATATGCATTTGTCATGTGCTTACGATAAGCAAATCACTGTTTTCTGACTTCAATGTGCTCTATCTAATATGAGAAATTACGTGTAAGCATAAGATAGCATTTCTATGAATTAATTGCTAGGAGCTGAGTGAGGACAAAGTATACTTATGGTAAATTCTGGGGAACAGATTTGAGGGTGGTGAACAGAACTTCACAGAGGAGGAAATGCTGCTTGATATAATTTAAAAGAAGGTATAAGTTAAAGTAGGTAAATGCCATGCTTGTCTCTTCTCATGACCACATCAAAATTACAAGTAAACTACATTAGAACCATCATTGAGAATCACCTGAAAGCCAGCTGAACAAAAGTCTTGCCACTAAGGAAATACAGAAGAAGCTATATGAAGACTGGAAGGAGGGGCACAGACACAGAACAGGCAGGTCCAAGCCCCATGAGAGATGGTTAAAAATTGGGAAGGATAGCTCAGCTGTGGAGGTCCTCCCTGAGGAGCAAGAGGTCTTAATCCCACACTAGGCTCCAAAACCCAGGTGTACAGTGCGTGGGAAAGAAGTCCCCATAACTTCTGGCTGTGAAAACCAACAAAGATTATGGCTGAGTGAGACAGAGCCAGCTGAAGTCCCTGGTACTCCTCTTAAAGGGTCGGCTCATATACTTACTAGCTAATGGACTCACTAGCTCTGAGCTCCAGCACTGGACAACAGATCAAAAGACACCATGGACATACAGAGAGGAACTGAATTGTCTGGATCCAGGATGAGGGCTTGGAGGGTCAGCTTTCTCCCAAACAGAAGTGCTGGCAGAGGCCATTCATTCTTGGATGAGCCTTTCCCTCTTCCTGCAAATGGAAGCAGGAGGCCACCATATGTAGGTCTCCTTCAACCTGGCTAACAACATTCACCCTGATTTGCCTCACCACGATGATTCCCTGAGACCTCACCCCACCCAACATTCAGGCCCACCCAAGCTGCTTCCAGTGGCTTTCTCATACAACAAGCTGTTTTGGCTCATGCTGCAGACATTCCTGAAATCTCTCAAAGGGCCACAAACCTCAAACAAGCAGCATCTGACCTCAGGTCACCCATACCTCTGGCTAAGCAGCTCTGAGCCTGGCATTAGCAGCAGCCAGCCCTGGTTCCCAGCTTAGCCTCACCCAGGAACCTCCAAGCCCAGCACCATGACAGTCATCTGCTGATGGCTTTGTGACTCCTGCCAAGTGGTCCCAGGGGTTGGCACACCCAGTGGGTAATTTTGGATTGAGCCAGAGTACCACCTGGCTGCCTCTATAGACAACACACCCAAAGGGAAGATTGGGCAGGCACAAGAGCTCTGCTAAATCGAATCAGCACTGTAATCACGGCCATTCCTCACAATGGACCGGCCTAAGGGTTAGTCCCTCCCACTGATGGGCAAACAGCAACCAAGGCTGGAGGACACACACAACACACACAAGGGCACACTTGTAGCAGCCAGCTCAGGTGACCAGGGAGACTATGCCACTGGGTTCTACAGAATACCAACTACATATATCCATTCTACTGAGACTGGGAGGCATAGAAGACCTTCCTAATACAGAGAAACAAACACAGGGAGGCAGCCAAAATGGGGAAACAAAGAAACATGTCCCAAATAAAAGAACAGAACAAAGCTCCAGAAAAAGAACTAAACAAAATGGAGACAAGCACTATAGCAGATGCAAAGTTCAAAACACTGGTTATAAGGATGTTCAATTATCTCAGTGAGAACTTCAACAAAGTTTGAAAACAGTTGCAAAAACAGCAATTACTTTTGCGCCAACCTGATTGTTATATTCAACAATTATAAATAGTGTACGGGGTCTTCAAGTTTTTTTCCCCCTCTACTAGGAATAATTAAAACGGACTACCAATACCAACTATAAGAATTTCCCTTTTCTTATCTACTAATTTCTCATACTGCTTTATTTCCATTTTGCTGCTCCATTTTCCTATCCTCACTCCTTTCTCAGTCCATTCAGTTCTGAGCTGGAATAGTCAATTTGTTCTATTAGAACACTTATTCCTAATTTTAGAAAACTTGTTGTTTTTGTGGGACATTATTAAATACTTATCTAATCATCTAATGCATTTAGAACATGACATTTTTGTAAAATATGTTCTAGAAATTGTTTCTATCTTTTTATGTGGACCTGTAGCTTTATGTCTCCTTTGAATATTGTCTGTTAACTGATTCCCTTGTTGTCTGCTTAATGCTTTGCAAAAGTTGGGGGAGGGCTGTTATTCCTGGCTTTGTAAGATAAAACAGTAATTTCCAGATATTGAACTGAAAGCAGATGTTCAACTGCAAAGAAATACGGATGTCATTGTGTTGCCTATTAATAGTCCCTCTTTCTGCAGGAGCTTGAAATTTTATTGTTCAACCTTCTGCTTCCACTATGAGTAAACTACACCACAGATTCGAAAGCCTAAAACAGCATTGTACATTCAGGAAATAGAGGGGACTTTTTTATGATGAGTGTCTGAGTGGGGAAACAGTAAGAGAAAAAGCTACATAAGAAAAACAGGCTTCATGATAGTCTGTTCTGACATATCTGCTAAACATTTCAGCTTTTTCCACTGTAGATACTGCAGAGCTGCTGAAAGTTTTTCAAGATAAGAGTAACACTTTCAGATTTTCAATTTAGCTATATCACTCTGTTAGGGGAGTAATAAGTTTAAAAGAGGTCACATTTGCAAAAATTAGAGATAAGTTAGAAGTTACTCTAAGAATGCCTGCTTGAGAATAGATATATGACATTTTGGTGAGGCATTCTTAACAAGTTTGTTTAATGATAGGGTCATTTGGACTAGGCCACCTAGTGATTGATTGATAGATAGATCTTTCTATATATGCATATAAATATAGGGATGGATAGATAGATAGATAGACAGATAGATAGATAGATAGATAGATAGATAGATAGATAGATAGATAGATAGATAGATGACAGATAGATAGATGATAGACCATAGATAGATACATAGATAGATAGATATAGATGACAGATAGATGGATGGATGGACGGACGGATGGACGGACGGACGGACGGATAGATAGATGATAGATAGATAGATAGATAGATAGATAGATAGATAGATAGATAGATAGATAGATGATAGATAGATACATAGATACATAGATAGATGATAGAGAGATAGATAGGTAGGTAGATAGATAGATAGATGATAGATAGATAGAAAATCTTTGCTTAAATCCCCTTCCCGCATCTCATTCTATCTCATTGATCAGGAATGTTTTTATGACCACATCTGAAAACCCTCAGACTCACCCCGTTCATTTAATTCCTACGAGTAGGTTTCCATATCAAAACATAAGAAACCAAAACTTACATTTCACTACTAAATAACTTGAATGTTTTAGGTCTTAAATAAAATAATTCTGAACAATTGAAACATATTTAAATATGTCTGCCTCAAACAAATGATTGAGATCACAAGATGATAGCCAAAGCCCTTGACTGCTAAATGGCTGTAGCATGTTAGCAGCCGAACTCTATTTTATATGAGGATTTAGAATCAAGGCAGTGAAAGCAGGGATAGAGAGGAAAGCAAAGATAAGGGAAGCATTGTTATAGTTGAGGAAATAAAAAGTGATAGATTTGATGTGGAAAATGAGAGAAAAGTTGAAAAGTCTGCATAACACCCATGTTTCTGATTTTGGAATTAAAAGGATTGGTACCTTTTATTATAAAAGTATTTATTAAGCACCTACTGTGTGCCACGGTTGTTCCAGATATTGATGATAGTTCAGTAAACTAGACAAGCCAAGGCCTTATCTTCATAAGAATTCTATTCTAGTGATGGAGGCCATAATAATCAAACAAGCAAATAAATATGTCGTATAAATGAAAATAAAGTTTGGCAAAGGAACAGAAGTGAAAGAAAGCAATGTAGGAAAGAATTATTTTCAGAAGAGAAAGACAAGAGCTCACTGAAAACATAACATCTGAGCTAAGACTTGAGAGAAGTGAGGATATAAATGAATACTATCTCTATTAACTTTGGCCTAATTGTGTTCGTATCCTGGGCTTTGGGTCTGATTCCAATTTGCATGTCTGTATTAATGTAACTTTTCTTCCTCCTTATTTTTTTTTTAATACAACTGGGGAGCAACTTTTCATCACTCACTAAGCCAGGTTTCAAGACCAGTGCAGCTGGCAGGCAGTCTGATGTTTTCTGTTACAGTATTTCTGGTAACTTCCTTTTCCAAACTTTGCATGCTGTTCTAGACACAGTTTATCTGAATCATGATCCCTAGAGAAAGAAAATTATTTCTCGTATTCCAAGAATGTGAATCCCTAAAATAATGAATCAGAGTATCAGTCATTTCTCATCTCTCCCAATCACCAACATACAGGTGTGAGTTTAATTTTAGTCTTACATTATGGCCACAAGCACATTGCCAGTTTCTTCCTGTAAAGGTTTGTTCAGAGTTTCAAAAATATCTTATAAAAGATCTGAATTTTTTAAATGGTTTTGGCTATGAATAAGGAAATCTTTTGCTGCAATATTTTTTGCCCCTGCTGCACGTTTGGTGATTTAACTGGATAAAAACTCAATTACAGCCAAATCTAAGTTTGTGTGTACATTGTTATTGATGATGTTAGTAAATATGAATACTAAACATACATGTCGTCTTATTTGTATATCATATATATACATATCATATATATATATATATATATGAAAATAGATTCAGATCTTTTCATGCATTCACAAGTCCTTTATTTCATCTCTGTTGAAGTTTATTAGTGAGTTACTTAATGTGTTAGAAGTTATGCTCCTTTGGATTTGAATTCCTTCTTAAGCCATAAAACTATCTAACATGACTGGGCTTATTAGTCACGTTAGATACTTGCCATCTGATGATGGCAAAGAAAAATTAAAAATAATGTTAATATTCTATAAATTACATTACTTTTCCTCCATTCTGCTATTTCTTCTGACCCATCCTCTTTTCTGTGGTGCTCTTAGAATAACATTCATCAGTTCCAAAGTTAATAATGCTCTCAAGACAAGTAGTATTTAGCATAAGCTAGAAATATTTGCATCACAGGAACAAAAGCTACTTTACAAATACTTTAATTAATATGATGCACTACAATGTGAAGAACAAGTTGACTGCTCAGTTTAATATAGCTCATTTGTCTGCACTCTATGAATTTAAAACAACCTACTTAAGATGCCAAACAACTTCATTTCAATGGTGTGCAAATGAGAAGAAAAACAACATGTTACCAAGGAAAGTTTTTAACCACTTTTTCCATTATTATACAACATGAGAAATGCATTTTATAGTGATTCAAACTCTGTAGTAATTCACATGTATACGTTTCAAGAGCACACACTTCTATATATGTGTATAAACTCATAGACACATACATGCATGTACACATATTTTAAATATATATATTTGGAAATAAAAGTTCGATGACATGAAATGACCTTACTATAATATGCTATCTGTGATACTTTCTAATATGTGTGTTTGTCTTTTAATTCGATTTATTTAAACTAAACGAACAAACAAAAACAGTTCATCAAATTTTCCCACCACCAATCTGTTCTCTGCATTTATGAGCTTTTATTTTATTTTATTTATCTTAATTCCACATGTAAGAGAGATCGTATGGTATTTATGGTATTTGTGTTTGACTTTTTTCACATAGCTTAATTGTTTGTTTTGAATGTTTAGTTTTTCAATGCTGGTAATGATCACAAATTGCTAATTGGTTACAAACTGCAATTAGTAAAAATAAAGTGTCCATTTTATCATTTATGTGAAAATAAAGGAATGAATAATGGAAGAAAGAGAAGGAAAGGGAGGGAGAAAGGAAAGAAGATAGAGGAAAAGAAGGAAGAAAAACACCTTTGTGAATACAAATATGTGCTCTTTATGAACATAGTAAAGATACAGAAGGATACACATCAAGTTGCTAACACTGATTATTTTGGAGAAGTGAGGGTAGGAATTGAAATGGTGTGGGGGTGGGTATTTGAGGTCTCAACATAAAGGTTTACGCAGCTCTGTTCACTGACTTGGTACAAAGGGCATCTGTTAAATTTGTAGTTAAAAAATCCAAAATTGTATTCATGTACACATATATATGTATACTATTTTACATATATATGTATATATACAGTACATATGTACTGACAAGTTTGCGAACTCATCCTAGATAAAGTGCTACATATCTCATTGCTGAATATCATTATGGTCACCTTCAAAATACTCCCCTTGGGAAGTCATGCACTGACGCCAGCACCTAGTCCACCATTCAAGGCAATTCTGGGACTCTTTTTCTGGAATAGCCATCAGAGCTGTCTTCGTATTACACTTAATGTCCTGAATGTCATCAAAATGTCTTCTTTTTAATATTTCCTTTATCTTCGGGTAAGGAACAAAGTCACTGGGGGCCAGATCAGATGAGTAGGAAGGGTGTTCCATTACAATTATTTGTTTACTGCCTAAAAAACTCCCTCACACACAGTGCCATGTGAGCTGGTGCATTGTTGTGATGCAAGAGCAATGAATTATTGGTGAAAATTTCAGGTCGTCTACTTTTTTCACTCAACCTTTTCAGCACTTTCAAATAGTAAACTTGGTTAACTGTCCAGTTGGTACAAATTCATAATGAATAATCCCTCTGATATCAAAAAAGTTTAGCAACAGCGTTGCAACAGGTTCACGAACTTAATTGTCAGACCTTATATGCAAATAATGCTGCAATGAATATATGGATGTACATGTCCCCTCAAAGTAGCGTTTTGGGTTTCTTCGGATTAATATCCCAAACTGGGTCCTTTTTTGTTTCTTGTTATTGGCTTTGTTTTAAAGTATATGTTGTCTGGTATAAGTATTACTATCCCAGCTTTTTTTTGTTGTTTGCTTGTTTCCATTTTCATGAAATAACTTTTTCTATCCTTTTGCTTTCTGTCTGTGTGTGTATTGCAATGTGAATTGAGTCTTTTGTAGTCAGCATATAGTGGAGTTGTGTTTTTATATCCATTCAGCCCTCCTGTATCTTTTGATTGGAGCATTTAATCCATTTACATTGAAAGTAATTGTTGATAGATATGTAGCTATTGTCATTTTATTATTCATAGTTTTTATTTATTTTTTTCATCTTAAAGAAGTCCTTGTAACAATCCTTGTAATAGTGGTTTGGTGGTGATGAACTCCGTTAGCTGTTTCTTGTCTGGGAAGCTGTTTATCTGCCCTTCGATTTTAAATGATAACCTTGCTAGGTAGAGTACCTTGGTTGTAGGTGCTTCCTTTTCATCATGTTGAATATTTTGTGCCAATCCCTTCTGGTCTGCAAAATTTCTGTTGAGAAATCAGCTGACAATCTCATCAGGACTCTCTTATAAGTTACTAGTTGCTTTTCTTTTGCTGCTTTTAAGATCCTTTCTTTGTCTTTAATGTTTGCCATTCTAATTATGATGTATCTTCATCTGGGCCTGTTTGAGTTCAACTGGTTAAGGACTCTCTGCACTTCCTGGACTTATATGTCTATTTTTTCAATCAGTCATTGTTTCTTCAAATATGTTCTCAATCTCTTGTATTCTCTCTTCTACTTCTGGTAACCGGATGATATGAATGTTGGTACACTTGATGTTGTCTCAGAGACCGCTTACCTTATTCTCATTTTGGTTGTTTTTTTTTATTCTTTTTTTGTTTGCTGTTCTGATTGGGTGTGTTCTGCTACCTTGTCTTCCAAATTGCTGACTTGATCCTCTGCTTCATTTAGTCTGCTTGCGATTCCTTTTAGTGCATTCTTCATTTCAGTTATTTTATTCTTCACTTTTGACTGTTTTATATTTTATTTTTTTATGGTTCCTATATCCTTTTATATGCTTGCTATCTCTTTGTTGAAGTTCTCACTAAGTTCCTTGAACATCCTTATAACCATTGTTTTGAACTCTGTCTGTGGTAGATTGCTTGCTTTTATCTTGTTTAGTTCTTTTTCTGTAGTTTTCTCCTGTTCTTTCATTTTGACATTTTTTTTTTTTTTTTTTTTTTTTTTCTTTGTCCTTTTGGTTGCCTCTCTTTATTTCTATGTATTATGTAGATCTGCTATGTCTCTCAGTCTTAGCTGGGTTACCTTATGTAGTAGGTGCTGGGGCCCTGGCACAGTCTCAATGGTCACCTGCTGTAGGTGATACAGGAGTGTCCCTTGTGTAGATTATGTAAGCCCTCCTGTTGTAGCTAAGCCTTGATTGCTCTTGGCACGTCAGTGGGTAGGACTGCCCTCAGGCTGACTGGCTGTGGGGTTTGGCCACATCCACAGCTTATGGACTACTGTGCAGGGGGCTTATGCCACTGAGTGGGGTAAGCCCCACTGAATGGGATTTGCCCCAGCAGGCTCTGGTGCTTGTTGAGACCTCCCTTTGGGTGTGCTCCTTGAGATAATTGGGCAGTGCTCTGCTGTGGTCTGAAGCCAACCTCCCATATCTTGATTCTGGGACCTCTTGGGAGGGGCTCTGGTGAAGACCCAGGTCATTCAGTGCCTATGACTGTCCAGGGACTGCCTGGTAGCAGCTACAAAATGATCCATGGTTGTTCGCTGCCTGTGCTAATCCTGGAAGCACGTGGAAGAGGCCCTGCTGTGAACCGAGGACATCTGTCACAAGTACCTGGCCTAGGGTAGCTCTGCAAAAAGTCAGGGCACCCCAAGGCCTGCTGCTACATGCAGGCTCCCTTAAGGTTTAGCTGTTGATAAAGCCTCCTGCGGTACATGAGTTGGGAGAGGCAGGGTCTCAGGGAGTCACTAGAGTGGGAAGAATTGTGGTCGCCAGGCTAATGTAGATTCTGGTTTGGAGCCGGTGCTGAGCCTGGAGCTACTCAGCAAAAGTTTCAGAATTCAGGGAGGCCGGTCACCACCCACCAGGGACCCACAGACCCACAGACTTTGATAGTTTTCCAAGAAGAGTGCAATGTGGGCAGGGCTGGCTGCTTGCAAGTACGTGTCTTAAGTGTTGGCGGAGCAGGACAGGGCCGGTTCTCAGAGAGTCAGCAGTGTGAAGGAAGCAGAGCTCACCAGGCCAATCAGATAGAGATTTGGCTTTTGGGGCGGGTTCAGCATAGGAATTATGTCTCCCACCTGTTGGCTACTGGCTACACAGGAGGAACACTCCTCACAGGGAAAATGGCGACTGTCTTCCAGCCTTCACCAGATGCCACACAACTCAATCATCTCCCCATGTACCTCTGACAATCCTGAGTCATCATCCCTCCTCTGGCGCCCAAGGTGAATGCCTGAGAACAAGTGAGTCTGTGCCTGGGCCCTTTAAAAGGATGTCTGGGTTTTCTGCAGCCTTCCATCCCACGTGGATGGTCAAAATCCCCCCAGTTTTTCACTCCCAGATGTTGTGGGGGCTCTTCTTCCCAGCACCAGTACTCCAGGCTGTGGAAGCTGGTGTCAGGCTGGGGTTCCTTGCTCCTCCAGGGTAAGGAAGTTTTCAGCCAAGATATTCCTCCTGATTCTCAATCACCACATGCTGGTGTGGGGCCCGTTCCACCTCTCTGCTTCTCCTACAAGTCTCAAGGCGACCTCTTGTTTATATCCTTAGTTATAAAACTTCTGTTCAGCTAGACTTCAGATGGTTCTCCAGGTTGATTGTTCTATAATTTAATTGTAATTTCAATGTGTTCACAGAAGGAAGCTCACACAGTGTTTATCTACTCTGTCATCCTGGATCTGTAGTGCTTGTATTCTTAAATTTATTTTAGCTAAGCAAATGGACATGTAGTAGCACATAGATAAATCTATTTCCAGCAGAATTTCTCAGTTACCTTCGTATAGAACTTTTTTGAAAGAAAAAGTTTAATGATCCTTTAATTATGCAATTTTAGGTAGGAAATGCTCCATTTTACTTGAATCATGTTACAAAACATTTTCTTATATTGTTACTGTATTTTGTTTTGGGCAAGGTCAACATTTGGGCCTCAGGCTAGATAGACAAATATAGTCGCGATATGCATTTTCCATATTGACTGGTCTCGGAAAATATTAAGAATGCTGAAAAGTAATGAGAAATTTTTCATAGAGGCCAAGAGAGCATTAGTAGAAAAAGGCTGCATACCTCTACTCTTTCCTTTTGAGTTTTCATTTCATTACTTTACTTCTAGTGTGATGAATTGGTCTTGTATAATCACACTGTGAGAATAGCAAGACCCTCAAGGAGAATCTCACTTTGAGGGAAGGATACTGAACTATTTGTAAGGGCTTTTAAGATCAGGGCCTAGGTGAGGGAAAGCTAGCCTGATCACTGTAAGGAGCTCATGCTGGAATATCTTCTGGTCATGCAACCTGGCCCTGATAATGTTATTGTTCTGGGAAGAAAAGGGTATTTGTGTAATCAAAAAGAGTGAGGACATTAGGAGCCCAGTTGAACTTGGTCCTGAGAACAACCACAGCTGATTGTAACATTGGTAAAAACTGTATCTACTCCTCTTTTTCCTGTCCAAGTACAAATGAGCTACCCTGGCCTGGTCTAGTTGTGAGGAGAAAATAATTGATAGTCCCATCCTTCTTAAGTCAGCATAGCCTTCAGTAGTCATCATACTCAGGAAATGAACTGGGCCACTTTACCTCAGGGCTTCTGGAAGCAGGGCTCAGCTACTGAAGTGTCTACCAAGAGAAGAGAGTCAACCCAGAACTGTTGTGCCCCGTTTTGTTGGTCTTATTGAATTTCCATTACCCCACTGTATCCCTGGCAGACAGATTCAGGCACCAGACTGAGGTTTCGTCTTCATAGGCATAGGCATAGGCATATTTTAAAAGGCAGGCTTTCATCTGAATAGAATATGTTTATTTTGCTTTATTGCATCTTGGGTCTTGTGGAGGAAAATACTAACTGTAAATAATTGTTTTACTACCCCTCATGTATAGCCTAAACATTTCTAAGAGCTCCCTGATTTCCAAAATTCTTTAAATAGCCCTAACAAATTTAGATATCTTGGATTTAGGAGAGATAAATATGTAATGATAGGCTTAATGAATGAAGTTGAGAAGAAATAAATTGAAGAAATATAAGACAACATCTAGGCCATTACTTATCCTTTCAAAAAAACTATTTCAGGGGGCAGCGGGATGGTTCAGTCGCTTAGAGCACGAGCTCTGAACAAAAGGGTTGCCGGTTCAATTCCGACATGGGCCAGTGAGCTCTGCAACTAGATTGAACACAACGAGCTGTCATGGAGCCTCCGGAAGTGTGGCCGGATGGCTCAGTTGGTTACAGCATGCCAGTTCAATTCCTGCATGGGATGGTGGGCTGTGCCCCCTGCAGCTAAAAATTGAAAATGGCGACTGGACTTGGAGCTGAGCTGTGCCCTCCACAACTAGATTGAAGGACAATGACTTGGAGCTGATGGGCCCTTGAGAAATACATTGTTCCCCAATAAATAAAATATATATATATATATATATATATATATATATATATATATATATATATATATTTCAGAGCAATAAGGGAGAAAGGAGATACCATGTATATAAGGGAGGAAGGAAATACTATATATATATATACAGACCCACAAATACTACAAAAGTTTTTATTTTTTCAAATTGAAAATAGCATTTTAAGTAACACATTCATTTTAAATCAAAACACAAAATGTAAAATGTTATTTGAAAGTACTTGAAATATTTATTTTTAAAAACAAATAGTATAGAAATGTATAATACAAAAAGTGAATGTCTGCCCTCACTCTTCCTAATGTACTACTACTTCTTACTCTTTTGTATGATTCAGTGACTCATTTCTGTGCCTCATATTTCCTTCTTAAATAGATATTAATAAAAATATTGTTCTACAACTTGCATTTCTCATTTGAAAGGCAAAGATCCTACTTTCACATTCATGCTTATACTTTCACTTATTCCTTTAACAACTAAAATCCCTTAAAGTTTAATCCATTTTATCCATGACCGTATTCCCCACACCAAATGATGTGATTTTTATAGTTTCTTTGATCTGCTATCCAATATGTTCTAGAAAATAATTATTTTAGAATTATTTCTATATTTATTCCCCTTGTCACTTTCTTTGACTTCTCATAATTTATTGGACACACGGAAAATGATCCATAAATATTTACTATTTTTTTTCCATGTGATGTAAGCTAAATAAGAGCCAATTTACTGTACAGTTAAGAGCACCGGCTTTGGTGTTAGAAACACTTGGGTTTGGGTCCTGGTTCTACCATTTTCTAGGTGTATGATCTTGGACAAGTTGCTTAACTTATGGGTGCCACTGCTTTTGTGTGTTTGTTTGTTTGTTACCTACATAAAATGGTATCCCCTCTGACTGGACCAGTTTTCCTCTTCTCCACATTTATTTTTCCCCTTAGTATCTGAGCATTACCTCATCTCTTAACACTTCTGGCTGTCTGTTCTTCCCCTGGGTTAACCGTGGGAGCTCTAGAAAAGCATCTATTATTCCAGTGGTGTTTGAAACCACGCTTAGTCAACCTTAAAGCCATTCATGAAAGAGCTACAGAGGAGGTTCGGGCTCCTCCCATCACTTTCAGACTGAAAAGAGGAGCTGTCTTAAGTATGAGCTTGATCTTGAATTGTTGGGGCTTTCATGCCCTGTGGAGAGAAATGTGATCAGTGACAGATAAAAGGCAGAAGGAACCCACAGATACATTCCTTTCCCTTCCTCCACCAGAGAACTATTCAGAAGCCTCCCATCAAGGCTGGCATGGCTTATCTGGAGGGTTTCCCCCAGGGCTGAGCAATCAGCTGGGTTTTTTGTGAAGCCATGACCAGCTCAGTAATAACAACTACCAACTATATTTACTTTCCCTTCTTTGTCTTACTTTCCTTTGATTTCACTCTTGCTGCTCTGAAATTGTACCTTCCAGCATGGCCTCAGTACATAAGATTTGCTTCAGACTGTTTTCGAAGGGACCCAGGCTAAGACGCATCTAATCTTAGTTAACATGAAATTAGCACTTCGAAAAATGTCAGCAATGTAGTGAATTCTGTACTTTAAAAAAACTGTATTATAAAAGAATTTAAGTTATATTTTAATAGAATATATAAATAAGTGGTGATTATATGGTGTGGACAGTAAACATATTTTATTTTGGTATAAGATTGCATTGGAAATGCATAATTTTGACAAATTATCCTTAGTCTATTTACAAAGAGAACATATGCATACTTAATGTATTAACTTTTAGGTCCAATAATTCAAACACCTTTAGACTTTTCATTATTATAATGAATTTTTACCTTCTTCTCTAAGTATTTTTTTTTCTCCTAAATTCCTATTATAATATATCTAGATGTAAATATAATATTAAAATACTAGGATATTAAATTTCCCAGTACACTTGCTATTATAACCTCTAGGGAAACATCATTGTCTATTTGAAAACAAGAACAGAACTGAAAGCCAAAAATTTTGAACTCACCATCTTAGCACTTGTTAGTTGTGTGACCTGGGGCTAGGCACATTCCTACCTAGATATTAAATCCATGACCTGAGCTACTTTAGATGGCTTCAAAAGGGTCTTCCAGCACTAATACATTATGAGTTTATTTGCAAAGTGGTTTTCTGTACACACACACACACACACACACACACTCACACACTCCTACAAACACCCTTATTTACACACAACACCAATATGCATTTCTCCTGACCCCCCTCCTTAATTCATTTAACTTGGTGTTGCCTCTATTGTAGATTTTTTGTTGTTGTTCTTTCACTAGGAAATCTATTCACTCTATTATTCATCAAATATGTGTCAAGTACCTACTGTGCACCCTACATTAAAAGGTGTTATGAACACGATGGCAAGCAAAACATGGTCCTTGCCTTCATGAGTCAGGCTCCATATGTGCTTCCCTGGATCAGTATTCCTCATGTTTGCTGAAGGCTTTTTGTCGGCGATATTCATACATGTCCCTCAAAGCAAATCTCTGGCACTGCTGATCTCTGAGTACCCCCTCTTCTTGGACTAGGACACATCTGGTCTCTCCTTGTAACCAGTGCTAACTCAGAGGCATGGCATCCTTGGCTGGGTTCCAGAGAGTCAAGGCAGCGCCAGGAAATAGAATTTGTAACCACTGTGGCTTTTCCCTGCTGCTCTGGGTGCTCTACTTGTCTCCTTCAGGTAGTGTAGGTTTTCCAGGTCCTGGTTTGTTACCATATGACTGAGTTGATTTTTCAAGTATAATTCTCAGTAAGAGTGATCACACAGCAAAAATTGCCTGTGTCCCAAGAATGATAGTTTCAGTAATCCATCTTTCAGTACTCACACCTAAAGCCTTTTTCCCCAGGCGTGTCGGGGACAGGTGACTGCATCAGGAGATATTTCCTCTAATTAGCACATGCTGACTCCTGACAGTCTGTTCTTTGGACAAGTAGAATTTGATAATTTCTATAATCAGGGATACTCAGAGAATTGGTATCTTAATCAGATAGAGGGTCGAGAAAAAGCTTAGCACTGTAAGAAAACAAAATAATTCAATAAGGCTGAACATTTGAAATGTACTTGAACTGAACTTTACTATTCTAGACTCCAAGCAAATGGCTTTAGGGCATTGTTGGCAAATTCCTAAATAAAGCTAAACTGTTATTTTCTCAGGGGAGTCAGTTGTTTAAGTTTCAGATTTCAGGGTGTTTTTTTTACAACACAGAAACAGTAATATTCTAAGATGATCATCATAGTATATTATTATTATTATTATTTTACAAGTTTCAGTATATATTTTTGTTTCCATATGTATATAGCCACACATTGTAGTACTTATTTATACTCTGTTATAAACCTCTGTTGCCGCGCTTATCAGCACTCTTTGAAATGGCTGTTTACTTTTCTCTTTTCCCCATGGACTCCTTAAGGATATACAGGGACTGTATTTTCTCAACATTTATTTCCAGAACAATCAGTTTGGTAAAATTGTTTGGCAGAATCCACTAAAGGTGAATATACATTTACTCTGACTTAGACATTTTCTCCTAGAATCACACCCAGCTGAACTGCATACATGAATGCATTAATAGATTTGTTCGAGAATGGTCCCAACTAGATGCTATTCCATACATACTTTTACTGTCATGTAATGAACTGGTGTTTTATTCATGACAGTACACTAACAAAAATGTTAAAATATGGATTTTGATTCCTATCCCAAACTCTTATATTTCACTAAAATAGTTTTATATGTTTCTTATGATAAATCATAGCTATGTTTATTTTACATTCAATTCTTTTAATGTAGAATATTAGATGAATTTGAAAGATGTTTATTTTGAATGTTCAGTTTTCATCTGAGATGGTTTTACACATGGTTGACTATTTCAGGAAAAACATAACCTGAATTCACTTTTCAAAATGAAAATATGAAAATTTGTCATTCATTTACTGAAAACTTATGTGTTAATTTTTCTTTTTAAAGACAGCTAGAAAATTAGAGTGAATGCTTTTGAAAGAGTTCTTTGTGTCCTGGCTATCAATGTGATGTAAAACTTCAGATAATATTCATAAAATAAAAATACTCTTAGCTCAGTAAGAGCCAACTAATTTGTTAAAAAAAAATTTCTTAATATTTCTACTTTATTTTCTTAACTTTATCTGTATTCCTACTTGCATACCAAACTAGAGTTAACCATTGAGTTTCTTGGCATAGTGGATCAAATCAATATTTCCAATGCAAGATACCTTGTGACAGCAAATACTAAGTAAAGGCATTTTTTTTTCTGAGTTAAGAACAGCAGATGTAAACACTTTTTGTGTATATGAAAATTGCTGGCTCTACCACTTTTCACCCTCCTATATTTTCTTAGTTCCTCATTTACTATAGTACCTGGTACATAAGAAATATTTAGTAAAAAAAATGACTGATTGCTGTCATTGTTCTTGTTATTTTTGTTAAGATAAACTAAGCTATTCTTTTATTTATTATTTTAAATTAAACTTTTTCATAAATGTAGCACATGCACATAAAAGTTAGCAAATCATAAGTGAAAAGTTTGATAAACTTTCAAAAGTAAAATAAATTAAACCCTTGCAACTCCCACCCAAATCAACAAATAGAACATAACAGTAGTCCAAGAAGTCTCAGTCATGTTCCCACTTAATAAACAGCCCCCAAATTAAAGATTGCCTGGAGTTTTAATTACCATAGACTAGATCTCTTGTTTCTGGACCTGAGATAAGTGTAATTATGCAGCATAATCTTGTTTGTGTCTGGTTTATATTGTTCAACATTCTCAAATTCATTCATATTGCCATATGTATCAACAATTCATTTGTTTTCATTTCTTTATAGCATTTAGACACTTCATCGAAGAAGATATATATACATTAAAATATACTCAAATCATTAGTCATTAGGCATATGCAAATTAAAAGCACAAGTTACAACTACACATCTATTAGGAAGTGAAAATTATGAAGACTTAACATACAAAATGCTGTGGGTATGGAGCAACTGGAATTCTCATACACTGCTGAAACTTAAAATGGTACAACCACTTTGAAAAACATTTTGGTAGTTTCTGAAAAAATTAAACGTAGACTTACCATATGATCCAGTCATTCCAATTTTAGGAATTTACTCAAGAGTAGTGAAAGCACATGCCCTTAAAAATGCTTGTACAAGAGCAGTCATAACAGATTTATTAATAAGAGTCTCAAATTGAAAACAACCCAAATATACCATCAGCAAGTGAATGTGTAAACAAATCGTGGTATATCCCTTCAGTGGAATACTATTGTATTCCATTCAAAAGCCAAAAGGAATTAATTATTGCTCTATGAAATAACATAGACTCTCAATATAATTAAACTGAATGAAAGAAGTCAGATTAAAAAAAGAGTACATATTATTTCATTTCATTTATATTAAATTCTGGAAAATGCAAACTAATATATGGTGAGGGAAAGTATATCAGTGGTTGCCTGGGAAAATGGGCACGGAAAGCTGCAGGAGGCATAGATTACAAAAAATCTTGAGGGAAGTTGAGGGTGATGAATTTGTTCAAGATCTTGATGTGGTGATAGTTCCACAGACATATAAAATGAACATGTGTCAAAGCTTATCAAATGAACACTTTTATTTTGTGTAGTTTGTTATGTAGCAATTACATTATTATATAATGTAATTGCTACATTACATCAATAACATTGTTAAAATATTTTCCTCAATAATTTAATAAGTAATTTGATACTTATCAGTAATTATAATCATTGGAAGGATAAATGAACTAAAATTTTCACCTCTAGTGTGCTAAAATTTTGTTAGCTTCCCATATACTTTGTCATAAATTATACAATGTATTAGCTGAGCATGGAGTCAGTATGGGTCTGAACAGTACAAACGGTGATAAATAAATGTATACATTATCCATTTGTTCCACAAAGACTTCTTTTGCATTTACTGTATGCTGTGAGTTAGGAGTTCTAAATGCAAAAATGAACAAATAGCTCCTCTCCCCAAGTTGAAATCTATTGAGGAACAATTAAACCTGCATTTCTGCTCTGGTTTGTATAAAGTTATGATGCCAATACTGTGTGCATTTTGAGGGAGAGGTCCTGCCCAGAGGTGAGCAAGCACAAGTTGATATTTTAGGTAATCCAGAAAAGGAGAGAAAATTTTCTTGCTGAAGAGAATATAGTGAGAGAAGTTAATTTGGGGGGTGGGGGATGAGAAAGAAGTTCAGTAAGCAATAATTAAGGTGCATGAAGAGGACATGGAGAGATATTGGAACTCATGAGAGCTCCAGGTTATATTGGACATTGGAATTGGGAACTTTAGAACCTACAAGTATAATACTAGTAGAGAAAGTCAGGTGCGTGGACAATGTGATGTAGAAAAAGTACAAGGGGGTGGAAAGGGGGCTAAGGGAGGCTAAGACCTTCTTTTGTTACAGGAACAAAAAAAGAGAACAAGAAAAGGGACTAAGGGAAATCAGTAAAATAATTGAGGAATAAATGGGCAGAAAGAAAATGGAGAGGAGAAATACAAATAAAAATAAAAATATAGCAATAGTCATTAAATGCCCATCATTTGATGATTGGCTATGGAAAGTGTATTCTAATGGAACTGCTAAAGAGAAATGGCATGCCAAACTTTTTTTTCTGATAAAAACTTGAACCAAACTATATATGTATTCCGATTTTTAAAACTCAAGTTATTTCCAGGGATCCCCAAAATTAGCACTTACAGCTAAATTGAACAGCCATGCCAGGCAACAACTTGATTGTTGCATGTATTCATCAGAATTTCTTTCTCATTATCTAATTCAAATACTAGGAACTATTTGTTTATAAGCAAGTGTTTAAAAACTGTAACATTAGAAACGTCTCCCTACTAATTTTATTTTTGTTTCTAAACATTTCCAAGTGCTAAGGAATGACTGAGATGAACTTAGCTATTATAAAAAAGCTTCTTGAATTTTACTAGTTCCTTACCAGGTAGAAAAGCCAGCTGACACTTATAAAATAAAAGTTAGAGGAAAATGGAAAAGTCAAATGCCAGGAAAGTTGGAGTGAGCCTCGACAGCATTTTCAAAGAAAGTTGTGCAGAGGAAAGTAAAAATATTAAAACAAGAGCTAATTCTTTCAGTAGTTTCAAAAATCCCGAGCTGAGAAAAGAATTCAGAATTTAGACTTTAAATCAAAATAATTAGAGTTGAGGTAATTTGTATGTTTACTGCTGAAGTGCAGAGTATTTATTACCTGCCCTACTCCTAAAAACAACAAAGGGAACTACAAGAAACATTAAAGATACTTCAACTTCCCTTATATATCCTGCATGGAATTTCTGACCTTTTCTTCAAAATACTCAATATAATATTTCTTTATAAATGTTAGGGAAAATGAGAGGAAAAATCTTTTGAAAAGTCTATTCTCATTTATCTCAAATTTAATTACAAAGTTTGTCTTTCCCTGCAAAGAAACAAGTAACTTTAATATGTTTTGATATTGCTGAATAATATAATTTTTAACACATTAATGGTTGCTAGAATATATTTATGTGTTCTTGTTTACATATGCCATGACTTTCACCAGATATATTCAATAATATGGGTAGGACAAGCATTTTCACTTTACATTTCAAAATATTTCTTTGGTTTCCAAAACCAAATATCAGTTCTTGCAAAAAATGAAACTAAAATAACAAAATAATACAAAGAAATTATTTTGTCATTCACAAAAACAAAACAGTGTTATAAAAAAGAAATGTTTGACATTTTGGGCATAAAAACTTTAGTAAAAAATTATATTTGGATGATATTAGAATAAACAATTATATATGATATAGAAAGGGTGCCAAAAAATGTATACACATTTTAAGAAAGGAAAAAACTGTATTAAAATTGCAATGTTCAATATATACCGATAACAAAAGATGAGTCCAAGACATGTATATGCATTTTTTTTGGCACCCCCGGTAGATTAAACTTTCTTTGCCATAAATATGACTTTAAAATGAAGGTTCAGTTATTCAAAAAAAAAAAAACAATAAAAAGAGAATTTGAGATTCTGCCAAGCAGGTTTGCTGCTCAGCTTTTCCAGACCTCAGAGCCTTATAAATACCTGTCTGTGTCTCCAAATGGAGACAAGCCAGGCAAGAGGTGAAATACTGTTTATGACTGTGGTTCCAGTTGTTTTAGGAAACACAAAACACTGGTCTGCTGATGAGGGAGTTTTCTATACTTGAAATTATTATGACACATTTGTATATGAAAATAACCATTCAAACTATTGTCCTTAAGATCTCTCTCTTTCCATCTGAGACTGAGAACAATGCCATCTTTTCCATTTACCTTACATATTTCAGTATTATGTTTGATGTGCAATGGTTCTTTGGGAATATAAATTCTATCCACCTTTTCAGCATCAAATGGGCAACCTCAGGTTTAAACCTGCTTTTACCTGATTTTTAATATTACACTATTAATATGAAGGCAATAAAATAAAAAAAACTAAGCAACCAAAGCAGATATGTGTCCAGTTCCAGGAAACATTAACAGTTATATATTTTCTTTTTCAAACTGAATATTGGAAAGGCTTACTTAATTCATTGTGATACTCACACAATGTGAAATTACAGGTGCTAAGAAACGCTGTTATAATCTTTTATCACCCTTTGAAATAAGTTATTTCACAGCAGTTTCAGTGTAACACCAAAACGATGGGACATTGTTTTATAATAAAATTCTGGCATCACACTTCTCAGCTTTTTTTCCCGAGGGAAATTTGGAGGGTGCTGCAGGGCAGAGGGTAGGAGTTGCAGGGAAATGGAGCAGGATCAATAGCTTCTCTAAATGCATTCAAGTGTTTTTCTGGATTGTTTGAGAGGTCTAGGTTTGTTAGTCTATGAGAAGGTTAATCATATTTTCAGGAAATTTTAAATTAATGTTTGTGTGTGTATGTTACATAGTATATATGCATATATGTGCATATGTGTTCTATACTTATGCATATATACTATACATATTTTGTACATTATATATGTATATTTATGTACAGACACACACACACAATCATATGATACCAGAATACCTCAGAAAGTTCTGAGTAATAAATAAATTATATAAGTAAAAAAAAAGTCTGTAACATGGTAAGTGACCAAAATATTACTATTATTATTATTATTATTAAATGTTGCTATAATCATTTTGATGTTAAAATTAGTTTAATGTCATTAAAATGAAACAGATTAAGTAGTTTTCAGAAAATATCCTTATTTAACAATTATGCACATATATCCCATTATTTTTACAATTTTAACTAGAAATATAGTATTAATGAAGAATGTTCGATGCATATGTAATCTATAATAACATGTAGCAAAATCAAGACACGTTAATCTCAGTAGACTCCAGGGAACAGTATCAAATAGCAGGCTATATTAGACTAGTTGACATCAGTGTATGAATTGTTACCTCAATGATTTAAAAAACTCAAATTTCTCATATTTTAGCCTAAAAGACATAAGTTTAAAGCCAAATGATGAATCCCCAATCCTCTATGAATATTTTTCATTATTAACTGAGATGTAAAGGATACAACGTGTGAAATTATTCATTGCCAAGTTATATATGTTTTCAAGTGCATAGCCTATTTATAATGTGTTACTAGGATAAGCTTCAATGCAATGTTAATGTGTAATTGTTAATATTATATTTGGGGAATATTTCTTATTTAATTAGGGAGGTATATTATTCTTAGATTAATGCAAAGAAATGAATATCCTACATCTTTTTATGAATTTGACTAAAGGAATTATTTCTGATGATTAAAAGAATTGCAAGCCTTTATACTTTTCCCCAATATTTTCTTTTCAGGAGTTTTATAGTTGCAGCTTTTAAGCTTTAAGTCTTTAATCCACGTTGAGTTGATTTTTGTGTGTTAGAGGTTGAATTTCACTTTTTTTTTTTCCCCAATTTTTCCCAACACCATTTACTGCAGAGACCATTCTGTCCCCAATGTGTATTTTTGGTACCTTTGTCAAAGATCAGTTGACCATAAACGTGAAGATTTATTTCTGGACTCTCTATTCTGTTCCATTGGTCCATGGGTTTATGTCAGTACGATACTTTTTTAACTGTTGGAGATTTTAATATATTGAAATAAGGAAGTGTGGTTGTCCTTTGACTATTCAGGGTCTTTTGTGGTTTCATGGTTTCATATGCACTTTAGGATTTGTTTTTCCTATTGCCAGAAAAAGAATGCCATTTTGGTGGGGATAGCATTAAATCTGTAAATTGCTTTGTGTAGTATGGATATTTTAACAAAATTAATTCTTCCAATCCATGAACACAAAATGTCTTTCTATGCATTTGTGTCTCCTTTCATTTATGTCATCAATTTTTATAGTTTTTAGTGTACAAGTGCTTCACATCTTGGTTAAGTTTATTTCTAATTATTATTTTTATACAATTATAAATTCTATTTTTTTCAATTTATTTTTCAAATGGTTAATTTTTTAATGTATAAAAATGCAATTGATTGATTTTTGGAGTGATTTCTTGCATGTGTCACCAAAACTACAAACAACAAAAGCAAAAATAGACAAGTGGGACTTTATCAAACTATAAAACTTCTGCGCAGCAAAGGACGCAAACAAAGTAATTAAAAGGCTAACTATAGAATGGGAGAAAATATTTGCAAACCATGTATTTGATAAAGGGCTAATCTCTAAAATATGTCAAAAATTCTAACAACTCAATAGCAAAAATAACCTGATTTAAAAATTAGGCAAAGGATTTGAACAGACATTTTTTCCAAAGTAGACACACAAATGGCCAACAGATATATAAAATGATGATCAACATCATTAATTATCAGAGAAATGAAAAATGAAACTACAATGATATATCACCTCACAATTGTTAGGATGACTATTTAAAAATTATCAAAACCTAATACGTTTTGGGTGGGCTGCATAATTGGAATCCTTTTAAACTATTGGTAAGAATGAAAAATCGTGCCCAGTAATGTAATACAGTATGAAACTTCCTCAAAACTTAAAAATACAACTGCCATATAACCCAGCATTCCCAGTTATGGGAATATGGTCAAAAGAATTGTAATCAAGATCTTGAAGAGATACCTGCACTTCCATGTTCTGATAGCCAAGTATGGATACAACTCAAGTATCTCTCAAGGGATGAATGGATAATAAAAATGTCATATATTCATATATGGAATATTATTAACTTTAAAAAGATAGAAATCCTGATGCCTGCAACAATATGGGTGAATCTGGAGGACATTTACTAAACAAAATAAGTCACTCACAAAAGAAAATAATACTGCATGATTTAGATATAAGGAATCTGAAATAGTCAAACTCATAGAAGCAGCAAATACAATAGTGGTTGCCAGGGGCTGGGGAGGAGGAAGTGAGCAGTTGTTGTTCAATGGGTATAAAGTTTCAGTTACGCTCCTCAAATAAGTTCTAGAGAGCCAGTGTACAACACAGTGCTATAGTTAACGATATAGCATTATGCACACCAAAGTTTATTAAGAAAGTAGATCTTATGTTAACTGTTCTTACCCATGCTACCACCCACTCCCAAATAAAATGAGACACAAGGAAACTCTGGAAGTTGTTGGGTATGTCTGTCAGACTATGGTGATGATATCATGGTTATTTGTCTATCACCAAACTCAGCAAATCGTACACATTACATATGTGAGGTTCTTTGTATATCAATTATACCTCAATAAAGCTTTAAAAAACTAAAAGTAAAATACTCCAAGGTAAAAAAGGTGAGGGAGGAAGGGTAGAAGCAATGGAGAAGGGGGGGGGGAGGGAGAGAGAGAGAGAGAGAGAGAGAGGACATAAAATTATATTATGTGCTATGGCATTGAAAATGACTGAAGTCTTATGACAATATTAGAACATTTTTTCTGATAAGTGATACATTTTTTAAAGGCTTTGATGTACATTGTCAAATTTTTTTTATATTAAATTTATTTGGGGTGACATTAGTTAGTAAAATTATATAGGTTTCACGTGTACGTTTCTGTGATATATCATCTATGTATTGTATTGTGTGTTCACTACCCAGAGTCATCCTTCCCTCATCATATATTTGGCCTTGTTTTCCCCCTCTTACACCACCCACCCTTTCCCCTTACCTTCTGGTAACCACTAAACGATTTTCAGTGTCTATCAGTTTTTGTTTCATTGTTTGTTTGTCTTCTTCCTTTGTTTGCTTTCAGTTTTATATACCACATAATGAGTGAAGTCATATGATTCTTGACTTTTTCTGACTGACTTATTTTGCTTAGCGTGATAATGTCAGATCCATCCATGTTGTCACAAATGGCAGTATTTCATCTTTTCTTATGGCACAGTAATATTCCATTGTGTATATATACCACATCTTCTTTATCCAATCATCTATCAAAGGACACTGGTTGTTCCCATGTCTTGGCCACTGTGAATAATGCTTCAATGAACATCGGGATACATATATCTTTACAGATAAATGTTTTCAGTTTTGGGGGGTAGATACCCAGAAGAGTGATTGCTGGCTCATATGGTAATTCTATTCTTAATTTTTTGAGGAAACTGCATGCTGTTTTTTATATGGCTGTACCAATTCACATTCCCATCAGCAGTGTTTGAGGATTCCTTTTCCTTCACAGACTCTCCAACACTTGTTATTACTATGTTTCCCCGAAAATAAGACCTAGCTAGACAATCAGCTCTAATGCGTCTTTTGGAACAAAAATTAATGTAAGACCCAGTCCTATTTTAATATAATATAAGCTGGGTATAATATAATATGATATATAATATAATAAATGTAATACAATTAATATAATATAACTGGGTCTTATATTAACTTATGCTCCAAAAGATGCATTAGACCTGATTGTCCTGCTATGTCTTACTTTTGGGGAAACATGGTATATATCTTGTTGATGATAGACATTCTAACAGGTGTGAAGTGATACCTCACTGTGGTTTTGATTTACATTTCCCTTATAGCTAATGAAGTTGAGCATTTTTTTCATATCTCTGTTGGCTGAAAGTTATGTCTTCTTAAGAGAAAAGTCTGTTCAGGTCCTCTGCCCATTTTTAATTAGATTGTTTGTTTTTTGTTGTTGAATTGTACAAGTTCATTATATATTTTGGATATTAACCCCTTATCAGAGTCTTTATTTGCAAATATTTTCTCCCATTCCATTGGTTGCCTCTTTGTTTTCTTGATTGCTTCTTTTGCTGTGCAGAAGCTTTTTAGTTTGATATAGTCCCATTCATGTGCTTTTATTTCCCTTGCCTTTGAGGTCAAATTCATAAAATCCTCTCAACCCAAGGTTCATAAGTTTAGTACCTATGTTTTATTCTATGCAATTTATTGTTTCAGGTATTATGTTTAGGCCTGATCCATTTTGAGTTAATTTTGCTATATGATGACAGAGAGCAGGCAATTTTCAGTTTTTTGCATGTGGCCTTCCAATTTTTCCAGAACCACTTGTTGAAGAGGCTTTCTTTTCTCCAGTGTATGTTTTTGGTTCCTTTGTTGAAAATTATCTGTCCATATATATATATATGGGTTTATTTCTGGGTTCTCAATTCTATTCCATTGGTCTATGTGTCTGTTTTCCTGCTAATAGCATGCTGCCATACCATTATTGTCACTTTATAGTATAATTTGAAGTCAGGGAGTGTGATACCTCCAGCCTTGTTCTTTTTTCTTAGGATTATTTAGGCTATTGGGGTCTTTTGTGATTCCATACAAACCTGCTCATTTTTTTTTCTATTTATTGAAAAAAATGCCATTTGGGATTTTGATGTTGTTGGCATGAAATCTGTATATTGCTTTGGGTACTATGGCCATTTTAACTGTATTGATTTTTCCAATCCATGAACATGGAATATCTTTCCATGGCTTTATGTCTTCATATTATTTTAATAATGTCTTACAGTTTTCAGTGTATAGGTCCTTCACACCTTTATTAAATTTATTCCTAGGTGTTTTATTCTTTTTGTTGCAATTGCAAAAGGAATTGCTTTCATTTTTTCCCCTGAAATTTCATTGTTAATATATAGGAATGCAATGGATATTTGTACATTGATTTTATATCCTGCAACTTTACTGCATTCATTTATTGTTTCTAATAATTTTTTGGTGGAGTCTTTAAGATTTTCTACATAAATACAGTGGTACCTTGGTTTTCTAACGTAATACACAAGCTCTGAAACATTCGAAAACAGCCTACAGCTAGGCCTCAGGATCTTGCACTCAGGGGAAGCCGTGTGACATATTCAACTTCTGAGTCGTGTTCAAAAACCGAAGCATTTACTTCCAGTTTATGGCATTCGTAAACCAAAATGTTTGTCAACAGAGATGTTTGAAAACCCAGGTACTACTGTATCATGTCATCTACAAAAAGGCACAATTAACTTCTACACTCCCAATTTTATTACTGCTATATGAGGATTTCCTGTAGCCATTTTATCTTTTGTTTTCTGGTAGCTTGGTGTTCCATTATTTCTTTGCCTTTGTGTTTCTGTCTGTTATTTCAGTTTGGTGGTAGTCTATGATTCTTTCCCTTTATTCCTCCTTATTTTATTTTATGCATCTCAGTTCTGGATTTATTTGTGTGTGTGTGTGTTTGTTTTGAGTGGTTCCCATTAAGGTTATGTAAAAAAAAGTTTTATATATCCAGTAGTCCTTTTTCTTCAACATGTATCTTATTTCCATTCCCCTTTCCAAATTCAGACCTTTACCCCCACCCCTTTTATGATTTTGTTGTTAGAAATTATCCCTATTTGTACTGTTCATTTCTGAGTTGCGTAGGAAGTTGTCTTCTTGTCTTTTTCTTTTTTTATGTTTTTATCTTCTTTACCTTTTATGTTTAAGTGTACAGTGCCCTATGCTGTATAGGGGTTGCCATTTCCTGATTCTGTCAGTCTGTTAGTAATCTTCCTCATGATTTTTTATCTTTCTGACTTTTTGTTTCAAGTCAAATAGCCTCCTTCAGTATTTTCTGTAATGCAGGCCTTGTGGTGGAAAATTCTTTCAGCTTCTGTATATCTGGAAAGGTCTTTATTCTTCTTTCATATCTAAAGGATATCTTTGTTGGACATATTATTCTCAGCTGGTAATTTGTCTCTTTCAACAGTTTGGATATTTGATTCCACTCACTGCTGGCTTGTAGTGTGTCTGCAGAAAAGTGTGATGATAATCTAACAGGCTTTCTTTTGTAGATTACAGTCACCTTTTTCCTGGCTGCCTTGAGAATTCTTTCTTTGTCATTGCTTTTTGACAGCTTCCATATAATGTGCCTTGAAGAAGCCTGTTGGGATTGAGGTAATTCTTTGTTTTCTTTGCTTTTTGAATTCACAGATACAGTTCTTTCCACAAATTTGGGAAGTTATCATCAACTATTTGTTTGAATGTACTCTCTGTTCCTTTCTCCCTTTCTTCTCCTTCTGGTATATCCATTATTCTTATGTTGCTCTTTCTGATGGAGTCAGAAAGTTCTTCTAAAGTTCTTTCATTTCTTTTAACTCTCAAGTCTCTTTCTTCTTCCATCTGTGTCATTTCCAGATCTATCTTCAACATCACTAATTCTTACTTCCATCTGGTCAGTTCTGTTTCCTAAGCTGGCTATTTCATTCTTCATTTGTTTCACTGAGTTTTTCATCGCCAGAATTCTTATTTGGTTATTTGTAAAATTTCAATTTATTTGGCAAAGTATTCATTTTTTTGGTTGATTTTATTTCTGAGTTCATTAAACTGCCTATCTGAGTTTTCTTGCATCTCGTTGAGTTTTTTCAGAACTGCAATCTTAAATTCTCTGTCATTTAAATCACATATTTCCCTGTCTTTAAGTTCATTTTCTGGATTTTTTTTTTTTTTTTCTGAACTGCTTCGTTATCTTGGTTATTCATGGCAGTTAATGAATTATTTCCTTTTTGGCCATCTACAAGAGTGGATTCTGCAGCAGATTGATATAAAGAGGCATTTCTTTTGCTTTCCAGTAGGTGGCACTGGCGTGTTTTATTTTCTCTTCCGCTGTTTCAGCTTCTTGCACAGGTAGATTTCCCGGAAGGTTGGCTTCTCTCTGGTCGGGTCACTTTGGTCTCAGAGCATCACCCTCCATGGGAGGATGTGGGGGGTGATGGGATTCTGAGCCTCTGAGACCCCAAGGCTGCCCCTGCAGCCTGATGCAGATCTTGAGTCTCAGCAAACCTGGGTGCCCCCGCAGGGATCAGCCCCCAAAGGTGGGGGCAGAGTGGGCTCCGGGAGGTGGCGGGTGTATTTGTAGCTCCAAGCAATGGCGTCTGCCAACCCACAGCTGTTTCACCCCTACAGCTCCTTCTCTATGGCTGGAATTAGCCGCACTGTGCTTCTGACACTTTGAGGCTGTCTCTCCAGTTCTCAGGGCTGTGGACATTCTGTTCTTTAACTCAACATTGCTACAGTATTTTTCTGGGGGCTGCTGCTAACACTGGGAGGACATGGGGGAGGCGAGCTCTGGGAGGTGTGGGGAGGTGGCCAAGCTCTGTGGCTGTGTTTTCTGCCTGGCAGTGAGGGCTATCGCATTTCTGTGTTTAGTCTTTGCCCCGAGGTTTCTGCCCGGATCACTGGGTTCAGCCGTATTGTATGCCGATCCCTCAGGTGGGACTGCAGGCCACAGAAAGTGCACCTGCAGACTTAATCCTCCCCTCTCCCAGGACCACAGTGAGCTCCAGGTTGCATCCAGTGGCCGGCATCTCAGCATTTACCCCCTCCCTCCTCTGTTCATCTCAATTTGCCCATCTTCGGATGTTTTGATGTGAGAGATCTCTCAGACGTGTTTGTGTTGCATAGGGAATCCTTTGTTGAGTTATAGCTATTCAATTTGTTGTTACTTTTAGGGGAGATTTCAAGAAGCACCCCTCATTCCACCATATTTCTGACATCACTCCCCAGTAACTGATAAATTTATTAATATTAATTTGTTGTATGACCAATACACCATTTTATGTATTTGCCTTACTACTCAAAAATAACTTTTGCAGTTTATATGTCATTTGCAAAAGAAAATGAAGATTACAATTTTCCTACAATGAGTTTTTATTACAACTTTCAAATAATTAGCTCCGTGGTCATTTTAAATGGCTATAGAAATCTGTTGTAGTTGTGAAAAAGATGATGATAATAATAAAGATTATATATTTAATTTTGTACCAAATACAAAAATGATATTATTCACATCTTTTACAAAGAAAACAATTTTCACAATAGTAATAATGTTTTAAAATATTGTACTAGCTATAGATATCTTAATGCTCTTTTTGTCTTAACATAATTCAGACAAATTTTACTGAATTGATCCTTTGATTTGATTCCTTATATCTATAAGATTGTACTAACAGAAGAAGGCAAAAGCAATTATTGAGCGTTACACTTTAAAAAAAACATTTATATTCCAAATATTAGTAACCTGTAATATTGGCAAGAATTTCTAAGTGTGCTGGTGTTTTTGTGTCCTTTTTCATAAAAGAAACTCTCACAGTTTCTACAAGGCTCTTGGTTTTCTTCTTTTTTTTTTTTTGAGAGTTGCAACTCATTTAATTATAAAAACTATATATACTGTGTCTAAAATGATATAAAATATTCCATGGAACAATTTGTAAGAAAGGAAAAACAACCCAATTCAAATATGGCAAAATATGAATGACTACTTCATTAAAGAAAACACAAAGGCCAATAAACATTGAACAATGCTCAACCTCATTAATAAAAGAAAGCAAATTAAAATCATAATGAGATTTTACTGCCTCTACATTAAAATAAATGTCAATACCAAGTCTTGGCAAAGACCAGTAGCAACTCTCACATGTGGCTACTAGAAGCAGAAATTTGAAAAATCACTGAGAAAAACAGTCCAGCATTACTTAGTGTAGTTAAGCATTTTTATACACTATTACCAGATTTTCACTCGTAGTTAGACACTCTAGAAAAATTCTTTCATATATGTTCAAGAGACCTGTAAAATAATGCTAACAGCAATATTGTTCATCTGTGCAAGAAAAAAAGCTTTAAAAAATAGAAAAAAGCATAAATTGTTACATTTGTACAGTGGAATCGGGGTCGTCACCTTGCTCAGATCTGGGACATTATTCACATTATCAGCACAACTATATAGAAAATTCTTCATTTTTAAGATCATGGTTAGCACATATAATAGTTTACAAGGAAAACTGTATGCAAATTATAAATCTCCTCATTCCTAAATTATAAGAGATAGCATCCTCCATAATTTATAGGATGAAAACTTTCATAATAGTATATGTGCATGCATGTGTATATAAAATCTTTGTAGAATTTCTTTAATGAAATTCTATCAAAAATAACATTATTTCTTTCAAACATGAAAGATAGAAAAGAAAAAAAAAACAAGAATAAGAATTGTTTTCATTACACAAGTACATACATGATCATTACTTGCCTGAATATAATGTCATAAAGATAGTTATAAAAAGTATTGTGAGTGAAAACTAATTTTTTTCTTAATTCAAGATACTCATTTATCTTACAAATATTGAAAATAATGATATTTCTTACAAATATAAGAAAATAATTTCACTTTCCTAATCTCAACTATGAAAATTATTCCATTGACCAAAATATAAACAAAGAAAATCAGAGCTTGATTAAAATTAATGACAAAATAGTACTTTAAAAATGATTTTTTGGTCCAAAATTTTAATTTGACTTAGTAATTCAAACAAGATAATCATAGTTTTATTTTTAACTAAGACATTATAATCTTAGAAGTTTTGAGTTTTGAAAACTTGAACACTGTTTATTATCATATTTATTATCATACTTCCTAACAAACAAATGAAGTTGCTGACATTTTACAGTACAGTATCTAAACATAAAGTAAATAGAGAATGCAGTTTCCAAATTAGTCTGCAGACAGATTAATAAATTCATACTTAACAACCTCATCTGGTTCCTTAACATGCCCCCAATTTTATAGTGCTTATTTAATTAGCTCTCTGGCTCTCATTCGCCTCAATTACCACTTTAGAAGTTCTCCATCTCTTCAAGCCTAACAACCTTACACCAATTTCCTCTTTTTCAGCTGTTGATCTCATCTCCTCGCTTGTGGAAAATGAGTGTCCGTTACTTCCTACCACAAAATCTAAAAATCTAGTGGAATCACAAGTAGTATCACTCTTATTGCAATAAGGTTTCTCCTAAGAACGGACCCTGGAGTCCATCCATCTCTTCTTTTCTTCTCAGAAAAGGTCTACCAGAGATGACCTTTCTCTCCTATATCTTCATGTATCCTTCTCTACTGCCTTAGCACTGGCATTTAATTATGTTTAATTATTTTCCATATTAAAAATCACTGCTCTACTTCCTTCACTTCATATATTCTAGTTACTACCCTATAGATCCTGTCCATAAACAAACTTCTTGACAGACAACTCTACTCACTTTCTCCATGTCCTCACCTATTTGTGATTTTTCAGCCTAACACTGCCTTCCATATCCACTACTCTGCTGAGAACTGCGCTTGCCAAAATAACCCAGGGCCACCTTGTAAGTGCCAACTCTCCTTTGCATATCTATGTAAATTGGCCTCTTAACAGCGTGGGGAACTGATTATCATTGCTTTAATCTTAAGCTGTTCTTTTCCCCTGGCTTCTCCAGCACCATGGTTCCTTGTTTTTCTTCCCATCTAGTTTGATATTCTTTCTTAATCTCCTTTGCACATTGTTTCCCCTATAAGCCATTTAATATTGGATTTCTTCAGGCTTCTTTCTACTTTAGGTCCTCTTCTTTCCTTATTTTAAATTTTCTCTCACACATTTGATCTCTGGACAGGGCATACAAGTAATATATAATACTGATAGAAGGCAGCCTGTCCAGCACTAAACTCATCTTTCCAACCAACGAAAGTATGTGCCGGCTGAATAAATGGAGCAATGTCTACATACTTGTCTAGATGGAATATTTTGGCATCAACCTTCTTTCCTTCATTTCTTTCACCACCAAAGCAACTTAATAATTTATTGATTCTGCAACCAAAAAACCAAAAAAAAAAAAAAATAATAAGTCTCCAAAAATCTCTCGGATTTATCAGTTTCTCTGTATTAGTAATTCCCGCCTTTGTTAGTTTTTAGAGTACTACAGAAGCTTTCTAAGTATCCTCTTTGCTTCTAGTATTTTTTTTTAATTGTTATTATTTGAATTCTGCTTCTAGTCTTGTTTCCTCCAATGCATTTCCAAAGATACAAGCAAGTTTAGCTTTATGACATGCAAATCAAAAGTATATGTGAACCCATGTAAAATTCTTCAAGATTTCTCATTAGACTTAATTTGAAGAACAAAATCACTGTTCAGGTCTATAAGTTAGTAAATGTCCTAGCTCACATCATTGCTATCTAAAGTTAGTTCTCACTTTTCCAGCCATGTTTTGATTCCTCAATTGCATCAATCTCTTTATATGTCAGGTTTTCACATGTTGCCATTAATTCCTTCTGCCTAGAATTAGCTCAATCATCCCCAATTTGCCCTTCATTTAATTAGTCCCTGCTTATTATTTAGGTTTTAGCTTCAAAATAATTTCCTCCAGAAAGAATATTCTAATTATCCATGCAAATTTTATTCACCAGTTTTATGCTCCTTTTTGCATGCTGCAATTGGGCTTCAGAACAGTCCTCTGAACTCCATATCTTCTACTTCCTGTTTGATGCTTTCATTTAAGCAGTGCACGGGTATCTAATAATTAATAAGCCAAAACCTACACTCCCAGAATCCATTTCTTACAGTTTCTCCCACAAAGTAAGTGATTTGTATGTGTTCAAAATCTTAAGATCATCCTTGGATCCTCTTGCCTTTATACCACGTATTGGTGGTGGTTGGGTCTTTACAATATTTCAAGATCTCAGCAGTGTCTCATCACCTCTGCCACTGTCTCCTTGTCCAAGCCACTGTTATCCTATGGGGCTGACCACAATATCTGCTAGACCTGCCCTGCCTCTGCCCTTGGTTCTTCAGCTTTTTCTCAACACGGTAATCAGAGTTTTTCTTTCAAAATCCAACTCAGATGTGTCACTCTTCTCCTGTAGTAGAGTCCCATTCCTTCTCTGACCTGAACTCTTCCTATCTCACCTCTCATTTTTGTCTGCTTCATTTACGCAGTCCCCTTTGCTGTTTCCTGAACACACCCAGCTCACTCCTGCTTTAAGGCTTTTCATTTGCCTTTCCATGTGCCTGGGAAATACTGCCAACTATTTTTATTGCTTCTCTTATCACCTTCAGGATTTAACTCAAATACTACCAGTTTTGTTTGACTTTCAGACACAACTTTGTTCAAAATTACACTAACTTTACTTCTGGACTGCCTATCCACCTTTCTACCTTGCTTTTTTCTTCTTTACTACTTAATGCCTTTTAACATACTATACAGTATACTTTTTTTAAAGTTTAAAAGGGTTTGTGTTTGCTTTAGACTACTGTATCCTCTGTAAGAAAAAATATTTGACAACTAATATGAACTAAGTAAACATTATTCACTTAATGAAGAATACTCAGTTGTATTGAAATTGTACATTGAATATCTGTTATCTAACATACACTCATTTCAGGATCAAGAAAACTATCAATTCTTAGTGATTAAGAGATCATTAATTAGCACCCAAAAACATATGTGCCTACATTAATATGTATTTTATCATTAGTTAAAAGAATAGTTTCCTTTATGATAGGAAGTGGAGGACATAGATAAGATGTGAGGTCTAAAGGCAGGAACTTACAGAATACCACTGTGTTCATTTTAATTTTCTCTGTGAAGTAAGAGGAGAGGCCAAGTGAGTGGATGGTTTAAGAGATAAGAAAAATGGGCAATAGTTGCAAAAGTAATTCTGATCAAGTTATAATCAGTGTTAATGGCCAAGTTGTGAATTATGTTGGGAAAATAGTATGAAAATGCTAATAGCAGGCCCACAAGACGGGTACGGATAAATAGAAAAACAGGAGTCTTACATAAAATAAGGAATTTTGGGGTTAATAGGTGTCCTGCTAAAGTCAGATAACAAGCATTTAGAAATGACTGCATAAGAATAATAGGTGAAGTACAAGAAGTGTATGAATTTGTGGTCTCACATGTGGAACAATTCCTATTGATGCTACATGGCCACTAGAGAAGGCTATCATAAAGGGGAAAAAATGAGCTTTTTGGAAGCAAACAATATTTCAATAAATGGCTGCTCAACACTTACTTAATGTCTATCATGGTAGGCACTGGGAAATAAATAAGATATGGTCTTCTCTATAAAATAAGTTTGTATTTAATAGGTAATAGAGGTAAAGACACAGAACATAAAAATGTAGTAAAACACAACCTGTAATATAAGTAAGAAGAGATTGCTCTGGATATAACCAGTTCAGCAAAAGGTGGGCAAAGGATGAACAGCCTCAGAAACCTGACATAACAAGTCTTGCCAAGACAATTAGCCAGTACAACTTAACCAAAGTCAAAGAATTTTAATTGAATTAAGAGAAAATTAACTTAAAATTTAAAGTTAGAGATTATTCAGTGACTGATAGTTATTTAAGTATGAAACAATGTGAGATATGTTTATTTCATTGCTATTCGTAATGCAACACATAAATTATTTGAAATAAATAAGGACACCATACTGGTATTAGCAAAAATCCTGTTTTTAAAAGCGTTACTCTGAGATACCTAAATTTTTAACTGAACACATTGATTTTTGCATATATCTCTGAATAACTAATATTATGTTAATTTAAATACGAATTTATTTGAAGATTAAAATTTTTCCGCATTAAGTTGGACGTTAGATGGTTGGTATTACATAAATTCTGTGATTTTCATTTTTTTTCCCAGAAGTTTCAACACAATGCCTAAACTCGTTCGGTAGCCCTTTCTATAAGGTATATATGGTTAGATGGGAGACGGTGTCAAACAGAAGGATGCTTTATTGAAATGTAATGATGTATGTAAATATTTACAGAAATGTTGCATTTTGATTTCAAAAATATAGATATTCATAACATTATTATAAAGACAGTTGCTAACAAGACAGCTCTAGTAACAATTTATAAGGAAGACAAGAAAGCTTACAGTGGCAACTAGCAGTCTTGTTTTCTTCTCTGAGCTGTGCTCCGCCAGCTTTCTTCTCCACCAGCTGCTATACAGCATTGTTAAGCACATGCTCTTCGAGTTGCAATCTGTCTTTAGGCCACAGAGTAGTGTAGCTGATATGATAACGATGAAACTTCAAATTCAGTAATTGGATCTGACTTCTTGGCCTGACAGAAAAAAGTAAACTTTAGATTGCTGATTAAAATTTTTCGATTATATAGTAAGTTTTAAATTATTGAAATGTCTTGTTGGAGTTAGCAGAGTATGTAAGATATTCAAAGGAGGCATCAGGTGAGCCTTCTTTAAGTTGTTTTGTCATGAGGTGTTACACATGTGATAAGAATGTGCTGTCAATCCCCCTTATCCAAGGTAGTGAGAAGGAAACTACAGAGAGTACCCAAATAATTCAATTGGTTCAACCTCATATAAGTTTATTTTTTCTAAACAGAGCTATTAAGAAGAAGCAATACTAAAGGTATTAAGCTTCAGAAATGTGAAATATTGCCTTTTATGAATCTAGGCCTTTTAAAACATACTTTTGTCAGTATTTTAAATTTGCCATTCTGTGTTGGTCAAGCAGCTATGCAACTATTTCATATGACAGGTATATCAAAGGTGATAAACTTTTAAGAGATTTAGAAAGATAAAAAATGTTGAATTCTATTCAAGTTAAGCTTTTACTGTAAAGGATTCAGTATCTGATACTTATGTTCTTCCATGTCAACTGCAATTTAAATGCAAAAATTTAATATGGATCCAAATGAATTTTCTTTGACACTATAAACTAAAAATATATTCTAATGTCGAGGCCAAGTGACATTTGTGGATGTTATTCCCATGTAAATAATGATAATCTGAGGCTAAATTCCAACCCTGGAAAAAGGTACGTATATTCTTACAATGAAATTTGTCAAGAAGGCAAAGGAAAGAAGTAACAGCAGTGGGGTGTTTTTCAAATTAAAGTTCTAGGTCTTTAATTTTTTTTCCTATACAAGGAAAAGACATATTTTATGTGCTATATCAATAAGACTCAAACCAACTGAATGGTACAAAAAAGTAAACTCATTCAAACCTGATCCAGTAAAAACAAGACTGAGTTAAATATTTCATGTTAAGTTTGGAAAATATTACCACCAAACTGGATAGATTCCTGAAACCCCAGGCCTTTTTTTTCATCTGGCATTGTGGTCAGAAAACTATTCCAAGTGCAGCACTCAATCCCACTGGCCCACCAACTTTTCAAAAACCACACTTTATAAGTAGATTCTTGTGAATGAGAGAAGAACCAGACATTTTGTCAATGCATTTGCCATCGGAACAACTTCATATTCTTACTTGTATCTATTTACAATCCAGTTTTGTGTTAACTTCTGTCTACCTGCACGCTGTTCTCATTGTTAGTCCTTCTGCAAAGTTATTTAAATACTACACACAGGAAGCTCAGTTTTAATCGGAATACATTTTAACAATGCCTTTATAAAAATGTGGCCAGACATTCCAGTTTCACTGACTAGTGAACTTTTTAAAAAGCTCCTGGCTATCGCATTGGCATTTATTTATATGGCATTCACTATAGTGTTGTCATGTATCCAACTATGCCTTTTATTTATTCTTTTAATAAAGAAGCACTGAGAATAGACTAAATAAAATGTTAAAGACAAAAAACATCTCAGCAACTAAGTTTTCACCAATAGTAAGTGATCATGTAGCTACGAAATGGACCTTACAGTGAAGAATATTAACTTTGATTTAGGCAATATTTAAAATCAGAAATTTGTTGACTGGACTACGGAACTCCATTTTCCTTTGTTCTAAACAGTTAAATAGTCCAGCACTTCTGGAAGAGTTGAGGGCCAACAGTGAAAACACTGTAGGGCTGAGAGTCTCATGCCATATGCCAGGATTCTTTTACAAATGGAACAGTATTTAAATTCAAAATCAGTTGGAACACAATTTTTTTTGACATAGCTATTTAATTATTAACTTGTGAGTACTGGGGGAAAGAGAAACTAACAGAATAGGTTGGTGCAGAAGTAACTGCAATTTAAAAGATTAAAAACAATTGCAAAAACCACAATTATTTTTACACCAACCTAATATCTGTCTTCTATAGACTCCAATAAAACTATTTTTTCTACCTTATTTCCTGTCTTATTGGGATTATTCATAGCAGTTAAAGATAAAAACACCAAAAATCATTTAGACTCCTCCTTCTACTTTACCCGCAATATCCAATCGTTCTCCATTTTATTTCTGTTTTATTTCCTAACACTTCTCAGTGCATCCTGAGTATTATTTCAGAGCCTCAGTGTCTCTCCCCATAAATGTGGCTGCGGAACTGCAGCAGTAGACATTGCAGCCTGTGAGAATGTTGCACAACCTTGGTGGATATACACAATTTTCATAATTACAACAGTTGTACCTCTACTCTGGCCTGATCCATTTCACAACTGCCCTGTAATCCTCCATTAAAGTTTATTTTTTTAAGTGGAAATTGGATTTATAACACCCATAGTATATATCTCTCAGTGACTCCTTATACAAAATAATTCTCATCACCACCTTGATGAGCCAGTTTCATCCACTGAACGCATTTTTCACCTATGGCCTCACTAAACTACTTGGAGTCCTCTAAACATGTTTCTTACCATTATAGTCAATGTTACTGTGTCTGAAATGCCAACTGTACTCTTGCCCATCCAAAGAATATAATTCTTCCTTCAAAAATGTATTCAGTTTCCACACTCATTAAGCCTTTTCTTTCCTGGTTGCACACTAAATACAATCCATCAGTTTTTCCTGTCTGCTTAAACTGTTGCTTGCACATATTTTTACTAATAATCCTACTACACAATATTGAAATCGTTTTAAATTTACCAGGGGTGAGTTTCTTTGAAGGCAGGGTAAATACATTTCATCTTTGAATGAATTATGCATCACAATACGTCATCGGTAGTAAATACCCACCATGTTTTACTGAAATAAATCATATAATAAAATATTAATATAGGATGTTTCACCCTGATCTCTGCCTTCATTTTCACATAACAGTCGCCTGTGTGTGTCTCTCTCCAAATTTCTCCTTTTTGTGAGGACAAGTCATATTGACCTCATTTTAGCTGAATCACCTCTGTAAAAACCGTATCTCCAAATAAGGTCACATTCTGAGATAATGAGGGTTAGTACTCCAAAACATGAATTTTGAGGAGACACAATTCAACCCGTAACAGTTACCATATAGTAAAACTAAAATGTGTGAGGTAGAAGACTATGTGTGGCAAAAAAAAAAAAAAAAAAAAAAAAGGAAGAAGAAGAAGAAAAGGAGCTTAAGATGGCAATTTATGATTGTCCGAAAAATGGCATGCCTGTTTGACAGAGGCAACATATATATTGTGTAGGTGACTTGAGTAAAATGTGTCCAAATGGCACAAAATTGCAAGTATCAGTTTTCTCCTGGATGTTGCAAAACCCTTAGAATTTTTTTTGTAAACTAATTAGATAAAGTTTTATTGGTTCAGTAACAGTTATAGCTACATGTAAGTACAACATGAGAAATAGTAATGGGCAAAAGAAAATGCAAGAGGTTATAGATGGTAGATAGATGATAAATAGATAGATAGATGATAGATAGATGATAGATAGATAGATAGATAGATAGATAGATAGATAGATAGATAGATTGATAGATTGATTGATTGACTGACAGACCATGGTCTATAGCTGTGTTTTTAGAGGTTCCATTGCACTCTTACACTAATTTGCAGTTGATAAAAATTAAGCATATTTTATCTATATTTTTACGCTAACCATGTTTCTATTTTTGTTAAAAATAAATTATGATTTGAAGTGTTTGATTGAATAACTCTATAATTTTATCCTTATCCTATGTCTCACATTAAACTACATTTTTCCAAAAATAATACCAGTATACCTTGGTAATATTGGTAAATTGGCAATATAGAAGTGTATTTCCTGTTATTTCCAAAGAAGTACAGTACTTCCAAATAACTGACAGCAAATTAAATTCTTTTGGAAAAAAGATGAAAGGTATACATTTCAATACATTCAAAACATATATCAAAAAGTTTTGTCTCTCAGTATACAAATCTCTTTTGTTCTGGTTTTTTTTTTGGCATGTCACTTGATGACAACATTATTATCAGCATTCATTTAATCCAACCAGTTAATAAGTTAATAAATATTAAACAAGCAATCGTGTGTATAACACTGTGAGGCAACATTTGAAAAAGAGAAGAATAAGACATGATCCCTGTCTTACAGATCTTAGCATATACTTAGAGAGACACAGTTAATATGTTTAGAATATAAATTCTGTAGGCTATACTATATATCTGTCAAATACATTTAGTGCCAAAAAAGAATAATATTAGAATGTTACATTGAAGCTAGACTCTTTTATCCCAAGTTCTGCATTTTTTCTAAACTCTGAAGTATAATCCGTTAAAAAGATATTTATTACTTGTAGTTCCAAGCCAAGCCGTACTAGAGACTGAGGCAAAAGGAGAAATCAGTAATACTGATCCTGTTTTCATTTTACTTCTTAGATCTCATAATGGAATTTTGACATTTATTTTTATTTTTTTAATATAGAATTAGATATTACTTATCTTTATTATTGACGGTTTTCCTGCACCCTCTGAAATTTTGCACCCAAGGTGAATGCCTCTCTATTCTCACCCTAGTCCCAGCCCTGCATACTTATATTAAATACTCTTTGCCTTTATTTACCTTGCATATCAAGGATTTCCTAACTAAAAAATCAATCAATCAATCAATCAATAAATAAATGTTTTGGTTTCCATTTTGTGTATATAAACATGAAGTTTGTCTTTTTAAAAAAATGTTCCCCTTCTTTTATGAACTAACTGCTATACCCCACCAAGCCACAGAGCAAATTAGACATTTACCGACAAGTGGACAATTTAGATTAATGCCAACATCTTCAGCTTTTACTTGACTTTTGTGCAATCTACTGATTCCTTGAAAGCCTTTCGCAAAGCCATGAGGCATCTTAACATCATTATCAGTTTTGATTGTAAAAGGTTTATAAAGTGTGCTTTGGAAAGCATGACCCGGGGAAAAACGGTGGCTTATGAGCAGAAAGTGCCTGGGTTTTCTTGTTGTTAAATTCATAGACTGTATTTCTATAACATACAGCCCTTCAATTAGGAAACTTTATTTCTTTGATGCACAATTTGAGAATGCATACAGTAGAAAAATATTTTATTAACTTAGATTTCATGTATATTTGGTATGAGTCTGAATTGTTGACTTAATAGCGTTCAGTAATATTTAGAGGAGTTTTCATGCATTGGCTGGAAGTAATCTTGGTGGGGGAAGGAAAACTCAAGTGAACGTATGCCCCTGGCTGAGAGGCTATTCATCCTTATTGAATTGGGATGTACTGCTTTCTCTACTTGGCATTCCTGCCAGAGACGGCACTGGCATTAAATGGCAATTATTTCTCAGTCTTAGAGTCAGATAAGATTTCCAGAGCCACATCACAAAGAGGCATGCAAACCCCCTACCAGCATCTGCCTATGGGACTGCTTCACAGCACAGATTGGACTAATATTGTAGCCTGCAGTGCTTCTGGCTACTTGGCATGAGGAGACTTCCCAATATTTTGAAGAGTAATTATTATAAGTGAAAAATCTTCATCTTTACCCCTACTCTTTAACATCTTTTAAAAAAATCTAAATTTATTGTTGTTTCAGAAATGTTGGTTTTTAAATACTTATTTCTAAAATTGTCACTTTTTTGAGCTTTAAATGAAGTAACTATTGATAAAACAAATTATTTATTGACCATTGATGGTACACTTTTGAATCATATAATCATAACTTTATAAATGAAGGATTTCTTAGAACTAATTTTGTAGAAGAAACTAAAGCATTAAAAAATCTAGATGACTTAGTGGCTTATATCTGCTTAGTGACAGAATTGTGTTTCAACGGAGATTGCCTGTCTATAATTGCCAAGTGCATTGATTGAATTTCCTGGACAGTTGAATTTCCTGGAAATTTCAATATAACTTCACCAAAGATAAAAATGCTTTAAAAAAAAAGGATGTCTGATTAATAAAGCTTTTTTCCTGACTATAGTGTAGCCATCAAAAATTGTAGGTGCTATGGACTGAATGTTTGTCTTCCCAAAATTCATATGTCGAAACCTTAATCCTCAATGTATTTGGATGTAGGGCCTTTGGGAAATGATTTGGATTAGATGGAGTCATGAGAGTAGAACCCCCTTGATGATATGAGTACCCTTATAAGGAGAAAAGGAGACCAGAGCTTTTCCTCTCCGCCACGTGGGGATAAAAGGAGAAGGTAGTTCTCTGTGAATCAAGAGGGCCTTCACCAAGCACTCTAGCATCTTGGACCCCAATCTTGGACTCCAGCCTTCCAAACTACGAATGCTTGTTGTTTGTGCCATTCAATCCATGGTTTTCTGTTTTAGCAGTATGAACTGACCAAGACAATAGAGTAAAATATTAATTGGTTAAATCACAAGAGTGTGGGATCCCTTAAGCAAAGAACTTGAACTCTACTCCATGTGGAATAAAGATACATGAAGAGTTTCTGTCGAGAAGGGGATATGATTTTCTCATTCAAGATTACACCATCTAAATGGGCTGAAGATATTTCTCCACATTTTTCCTGCCACCATTACATCTCTGCTTCCTATCTCTAGATAACTTTTACCTATGATAAACAGGTCCATATGCACCCACATGTGTATGCACCCAGGGCTACCCATGCACACATACACACCCACCCACCCCCTCCCTTCCACAAATAATACATTTCTCCCTTTTTTCCACTTTTATTGAGAAATAATTGATATGTATTACTGTATAAGTTAAGGCACATAGCGGAAGAGTTTGATTCTCATATATTATGAAATAATTACCACAGTAGGTTCGGCTAACATCCATCTTCTCATATAGATAAAATAAAAGAGAAAAAAGAATAAAGAAAAAAAAAAAGTCCTTGTGATGAGAACTCTTAGGATTTACTCTCTTAACAACTTTCCTATATGTCATACACCCGCATTAGCTACAGTCATCATGTTGTACATTACATCCCTGGTACTTATTTACCTTATAACTGGAAGTTTGTTCCTTTAGACCACCTTCCCATAGTTCCCACTTACACCACCCCTTCCTCTGGTAAACCCAAGTCTGATCACATTTTCTATCAGTTTTTTTTTGTTTTTTGTTTTTTTAAGATTCCACATGTAAGTGAGATCATACAGTGTTTTTCTTTCTCTGTCTGACTTATTTTACTTAGCACAATGCCTTCAAAGTGCATACATATTGTTGCAAATGGTAGTTTATCCTCATTTTTTGTGGCTGAATAATATTCCGTTGTGTATATGTGTGTGTGTACCACAAGTTCTCTGTTTATCCATCAATGAACACTTAGGTTGTTTCCATGTCTTGGCTATTGTAAATAATGCTGCTATGAACATGGGGGTGCAGATATCATTTAAGTTAGTGTTTTTGTTTCCTTTGGATGTATTCCCAGAAGGGAACATGCTAGATGATATGGTAGTTCTATTTTTAGTTTTCTTCAGGATCTACCATGCTGTTTCCCGTGGTGGCTGTACCAACTTACAATTCCATCAACAGTGAACAAAGGTTTCCTTTTCTCCATATCCTCGCCAACATATATCTTTTGTCTTTTGTGTGTGTGTGTGTGTGTGTGTGTGTGTGTGTGAGTGTGTGTGTGTGCGTGCGTGTGTGTGTTTTCTTTTCATTAGTTTCAGGTATACAAAACACTGTAATAGTTAGACATTTACCCCCCTCACACAGTGATAACCCCCTCCCCCAATCTACTACCCCTCTGACATAGTATATAGCTGTTTGTTACAATTTCATTGACTCTGCTCACTATGCTGCACTCCATATCCTGTGACTATATATATATTAAATTATAGTTGACATTTAATTATTCAGCTTCAGTTCAGGTGTACACTGCAGTAGTCAGGATGAGAAAACTAATCAGACACAGTCTCAGAGATATAGAGAAAAAACTAAGGGTTGCTAGATGGGAGGGGGATGGGGGTGAGGGTAAATGAGAAGGTGAGGGGATTAGAAAGCACAAATTGGTATCTCTTGTCTTTTTGATGATGGCCATTCTAACAGGCCTGAAGTATTATCTCATTTTGATTAAATTTGCATTTTCCTAATGACTAGTGATGTTGAGAATCTTTTCATGTACCTGTTGGCCTTTCATATATCTTCTTTGGAGAAATGTCCTTTGCCCATGTTCTAATTGGAGTTCTATGAGTTCTTTATATGTTTTGGATATTAATCCCTTATCAGATATATGGTTTGCAAATATTTTCTTTCCCATTTTTAGGTTGTCTTTTCACTTTCTTAATAATTTTTTTGCTGTGTAGAAATTTTTTAGTTTGATGTAGTCTGACTTGTTTATTTTTGTTTTGCTGCTTATACTTTAGGTGTGATTTCCAAGAAATCATTGCTAAGAGCTATCAAGGAGTTTTGTTCCTATTTCTTCTAGGAAATTCTTCATTTCAGGTTTTACATTTATATCTTTAATCCATTTGAGTTAATTTTTTATGAGTGTTGTAAGATATGGGTAAGATTCTTTTACATGTGATATCCAATTATCCCAGCACCATTTATTAAAGAGACTATCTGTATTCCATTGAGTATTCTCGGATACTTTGGCAAATATTAGTTGACTATATATGCCTGGGTTTATTTCTGGTCTCTCAATTCTGTTCTGTTGATCTATTCAGCTGTTTTTTTGTCAGTATCATACTGTTTTAATGACTATAGCCTTATAGTATAGCTTGACAGCAGGAACTGTGATACCTCCTACTTTGTTCTTCTTTCTCAGGATTTCTTTGGTTACCCATGGTCTTTTGTGGTTCTGCATAAATTTTAAGAGTGTTTTTTCTACTTCTGTAAAAAAAAAATGCCATTGGAATCTTGATATGGATTACATTCTATAGATGGCTTTCGGTATTATTGTTATTTTAACAATATAAATTTTTCCAATCCATGAACATAGAATACCTTTCCATTTATTTGTGTCTTCTTTGATTTCATTCATCAGTGTCTTATAGTTTTCAGAGTAAAATCTTTCACCTCCATAGTGAAATTTATTCCTAAGTATTTTATTTTTTTTGATGCCACTGTAAATGGGATCAATTTTCTTATTTCTTTTTTCAGAACTTTTGTTGTTAGTGTATAGAATCACTACTGGTTTTTGTATATTAATTTTGTATCCTGTAACTTTATTGAATTCATTGATTGGTTCTAACAGTTTTTTATTGCATCTTTAGGATACTCTCTATATAAAATAATGTCATCCACAAATAGTAACAATTTTACTTCTTCCTTTCCAATTGGAGACCTTTTGTTTTACTTTATTTTTTGCCTGATTGCCCCATTAAGATCTCCAGCACGACCTTGCATAAGCGTGGTGAGAGTGGGCATCTTTGTCTTATTCCTGACTAGAAGAGCTTTCCACCTTTCTCCATTGAATATAATATTAGCTGTGGGCTTGTCATATATGGCCTTTATTACTTTGAAATATGTTCCTTCTATACCTAATTTGTTGAGTTTTTATCATGAATAGATTTGAATCTTGTAGAATGCTTTTTCTGTGTCTCTTGAGATGATTGCATGATTCTTTTCTCCCATCCTATTAATGTGATGTATAACATTGATTGATTTGTGTATGTTGAATTGTCTTTGCATCTCACTGATAAATCCTACTTGATCATGGTGAATGGTCCTTTTAACATGCTGCTTAATTTGGTTTGCTAGTGTTTTATTGAAAAAAAAAAATTATGTCTGTTTTCATCAGGAATATTGTCCTGTAGTTTTCTTTTCTAGTACAGCCACACTGCATAATGACAATTTGGGCAACGACAGACTGCGTATATGAAGGTGGTTTCCTAAGATCATAATGTGACTGAATTTCTGGGAAGAAATGGAAGAATGTGTGGTTAGAAGGGTTTTTTGTTTTTGTTTTTCTGACAAGAGCAATATATGTGCGGGTTGGTGATAGATTCCCTTTCACTCACAGCACCCTAATTTTGAGTGCACAAATTACATCATAATCAGTCAGCCACTGACTGTTTCAACACAGAGGAGCTGCCACCTCCCCCCTCATGGTAGGCTCCCCCCAGAGGTACATATTTAGAGGGGGCTAAAGCCCTCCAAATCTAGCTTGATGGTCTTCAGAGGATATTGCTATAAATACTTTAGTGAGGACATAAAATACTGTATAAGGATGCTGTCCACAGGAACGACCTTAGCCAGTATTAAATGACCCTGCCATTTTAATAAAAGCTTTTTGCACTAGTGTGGAGCCAACTTATTCTTGTATTTTGGAAATATTTTCAGGTTATAATGATGTAATCTATACACAAGTTTTATTTCTTCCATCAGTTCAATGCCAGACAAGAGAGTGCTTTGTGTCAGAGTTAACGGAACGAAAAACAAATTTCCAAAGTCCAAATTTCCAAAATATTGAGACTTCAATTCTACACTTACTCCATGTTAAACAACCTATTTGCTTATGAATACCATAAAATTCCTTAATCTGCCCACTGCTCCAACAAGCAATAGCCAAAACCACATTGCCATGACAATCCCCTCTCTTCCTTTATCTCTCCATTTTGATGTATTTTTATATTAATGTTCTCATTAAGTATAGTTGCCATACAATATTATATTAATTTCAGGTTTGCAACATAGTGATTCAACATTTATGTACCTTACTATGTGATCACCACACTAAGTCTAGTAAACATCTGTCACCATGCGAAGTTATTAAAATATTATTGACTATATTCTTGTGCTGTATACTGCACCTCCATGGCTTATTTATTTTATGACTGGAAGTTTATACTTCTTATTTCCCTTCATCATTCCCTCCTACCCCCACCATCCTTCCCTCTGGCAACCATCAGCTTGTTCTCTGTTTGTATTATTCTGCTTTTGTTCATTTTGTTCTACTGACCTTCCTGCCGCCATTCACTCCCTCCTGACACTCACTGTTATGTGATCTACTCCTTACCCAGCCAGTTTGTCCTTGATTTTCCAATCAATCCATGTCACATCCCTGTTCTTTGAGCAGTATTGAAAGCTTTGAAGTTCTATTTATGACCCTGTCAGAAGAAAGCAGGAGAAGTGCTTGTGGGACAGTGTTTATAAAGTTTATAGGAGTGTATAGTAATGTCCTAGACTTTCAGATTCACTCACCACTCACTCACTGACTCGCCCAGAGCAACTTCCAGTCCTGAGCATTCCACTCATGGCAAGTACCCTACACAGGTGTACCATTTTTTTATCTTTTATTTCATATTTTTACTGTGCCTTTTCTATGTTTTCTATATATCAATACTTACCATTGTGTTACAGTTACTATAGTATTCAGTACAGTAACATGCTATACAGGTTTGTAACCTAGGAACAATAGGCTATATCATCTAGGTTTGTGTAAGTGCACTCTATGATGTTCACAAAATGACGAATTTGCCTAACAAATCATTTCTCAGAATATATCCCCATCACTAAGTGACGTACGACTATAGTGTTCTTTTATTTGGTATCCATACAATGCTGACCTCATAAAATGAGTCTGGGAATATTCCTTCATCTTTATATTTTGGAAGAGTTTGGGGAGGATTGGTGTGTTAATTCTTCTCTAAATATTTTGTAAAATTCAACAGTGAAGCCGTCTAGTCTGTGCTATTCTTCATTGAGAGATCATTGAGAGTAATTGGTCTATTCAGATTGTCTCTTTCTCCTTGATTTAGTCTTGGTAAGTTATATGTTTCTAAGATTTTTCTTCCATGTCTTCTAGGTTGTCCAGTTTGTTGGCATACCGTTGTTATAATAGCCTCTTATGATCCTTTGAATTTCTGTGATATCTGTTGTTATATCTCCATTTCAGTTTATAATTTTGTGTCCTTTCTTTTTTTTCCCTTGGTTATTCTTGCTAAGGATTTGTCAGTTTTGTTTATCTTTTCATGTTTTTTAATTAAAATTAATTGGGGTGACAATGGTTAGTAAAATTACATCTGTTTCAAGTTTTGTTAATCTTTTCTATTATTTTTCTGTTCTCTATTTTATTTATTTCTGATCTTTTTTTTATTCCCTTTCATCTCTACTGACTTTGGAGACTGTTCTTGTTTTTTTCCTAGTTTCTTAAGGAATAGAGTTAGGTTATTTATTTAGGATCTTTCTTGCTTCTTAAAATAGTTTATTTCTATGAACTTCCCTCATAGAACCACTTTTGCTGCATGCCATAAGTTCTGGTATGTTATGCATGAATAGTACTTTTCATAGACAGTACCATCAAAACATATATTTAGAAATACATCTTAAGAAACCTATTCCCCATTAAACTGAAAACAATAAATATTAATCTCACTCTGCAAGGAAGCAGTTCTGCTAAATGAGCACCTAATATTTGAAAATTATCACAATTTCAATAAGTTATAGCTATAGCTTATATATGAGACTTGTAGAAAGTTCACATTTTTTCCCCAAAAATAATGGATGAAAATTTGTTTTATGTAATATAAAGAATAATTTTGAGAATTTTGTGAAAACAAATTTATTTTATATAAGGTTTAATTGATGAATCTATCTCTTGAGACAAAAATGTTAGCAACTTTAAATTTACACTTCAAAACTTCACACAAAAATTACTTAGATTCCAAGTTACTTGGATATGTAGCACTTAAAAAAAAATACTTAATTGGCATAGTGTGGTGGGGGGATTAAATGGTATTTACTTAGCCACCTCACTGGAATGTTGTGCCTGTAAGACAATCCAGCACTTGTGTCCATGAAATCACTGGATATATATGGTTCTGGAGCTTAGATGAAGGAATGGCAAAGAGAAAATAATGTTGGATTCTTCAACATAGAGAAGGCAACTGACGCCAAAGGTGTAGACAAGATGGGGGTAGAGAAGGCAGAATTAGAAAGGAAAGGTACAGAGGACTGAACCCTGAACATCACAAAGGTACAGATGTAGAAAGAAAGAAAACAAACAAACAAACAAAAAAAACATTTGTTAGAGGCATTGGATTTCCATAATATAAAATTCAACCTTGACAGGTTATTCAAATTGGACACTTACTTATTGGTGATACCAACAGTGAAAATATAGTTAGGCTCTATGAATGTAAAGTTCTTCCATTCATAAAATATTATGATTCTTGGGGCAGCTCGATGGCTCAGTTGGTTAGAGTGCGAGCTCTGAACAACAGGGTTGCTGATTCTATTCCCACATGGGTTGGTGCCCCCAGCAACTAAAGATTGAAAACAGCAACTGAACATGGAGCTGAATTGTTCTCTCCACAACTAGATTGAAAGACAACGACTTGGAGCTGATGAGCCCTGGAGAAACACATTGCTCCCCAATAAAATTTAAAAAAATAAAAATAAACGTTATGATTCTCTATGTCCAGGCAAGGAGAGTTAATTCTGTTAAGATGCTAAAAGAATTAATAACATTAAATAATTATAAAGCTATTTATTCAATAACTATTACAAGACATTTAGTCTTCTAGTTTGGGTATAGGAAGGGAACAAGACAAAAATATCCTACTCATGTAAAAATTAAATCTGAGGAGAAGACAGGCAACAGACAACTAAATGAGGATGACAATTTCAGTAAAATATAATTGCTTTTAAAGCAACAAAACAAAGTAAAATGATAGAGCAAACCAATATTAATGAAACTAATTAGAGAATGCAATCAGGAAATGAACTATGAGCTAAATCCTGAATGATGAGAAAAAAGTCACCAGTGCCAATACCTGGGGAAAGGAAGTCACAGGAGAAAGGGACAGCAGTGTCCAAAGGTCCTGAAGGCAGCAGGCCTATTGGAGGTACAAAGAAAATGCCTGAGGGTAATAGTGAGGACCATTGTGTTTCCAGAGTTAGGCACACCTGGCGTAATGGAGATCACTGTAGACATCTTACTACTTTTGGATAAACATTTTGTGTATTTATGAACAAACAGTTTAAAATACTTTATTTGAACACCTATGTATGTGTAATGACACACTTGTAGTCATTATGGAACAAGTATAATTAATGTTTTCTTGTTATACTTTTATTTTTGACATGTTTTTCTTAACTTCTGAAATTAAATACACTCTCTCCACTTTAAATATTTTTTCTTAAGCTAAATTTATTTTTCCGTGGATAAAATGTTCTCCTTTATTTGATATTCTCTGCCCAAATGTAGTAAGAAAGCCAATTCTTTACTGTCTATAACTATTTTTCTGAGGTTTCAAAAGAAGACATTATGCTTTAGTACCCTGAGGATTTATTTGTAAAACTTCTAGAAGGAAAGAAGGGAAACCACAGAAAATTTTGAAGGAGGAGATGAAAAGTAAACACAGTAGCTTGTTGAAATATGGTTAGAAAATGATGAGGTGAACTGTAGAAAAAGAACTTAGAATTCTCTTCAGGCCTGGAAAGTTGCTGGAATTAAGAACCCATGAACTGATAAGTCAAGGAGCAAAATGTTTCAGTTAAAGTAAAATGAATGGATTCTAAGAGAAAAGGAAAATTGTGAATCTCTTTAATCATTGCATATCAAGAATATACAAGACTTTTGCCTCTTGTTCTTTTAAATTGTAACTCAGAGTTCAATGTTTTAAAACCCAACTTTAAAAATAAGCATCAGTCCTCAATATTAGTAAGTTAGAGAAGATGATCACAATACCAGGGGTACCAAAAAATTTACACATTTTAAGAGATGTTATCTGTGTATTACTTTTCAAAGTTGAATTGAATTGCAGTAGCCATGTCTAGTATGATGTTCACTCAAAAATGGTGTCAATCAAATGAATGCTAGCATCATTCATTGTATTAAAATTTTGATACAGCTTTTTCCTTTCTTAAAATGTGTACATTTTTTTTGGCACCCTCTGTGTATAAACAATATTTTGTTGATGGCCCTTTATTTCCTAGAAACATTATCTTGGCTAATAAAACAATTTTTGTTATTGAAAACAATAAAAGCAATGAGACAATTCCTTTTTAAATAGGATGTTACTGTCTAGTTATTTTAAATCTGTCATTTTGTTCTCTAAAATAGTAGATCTGACATCATTTCATTTTTGCTAAGAAAAATCTATTTATGGAAGTTTTCTAGACTTATTTTCTCACTAACTTCAGTATTTTTCTATAACTAATCTAGAAAAATTAGAATAGACAAACTAGATGTGTACAGACAATATGTCTTGACAACTCATACATTTGTCTAAGATATATCCATATAAATAAACTAGAATACAACTAGACAAACCAGATATATCTACATACTCTACCTAGACACCTTATATATCAGTTATGATCAAAAGATATGGTGAATGCTGCTGCCTAGTGCCATCCAATGGAAAGGCAGGGATCCTCAATACAGGAAGTGGCACATCGAACCTTAGTAACGGTGTGTGACAAGTTAGATGTGAGCAATGTTTGAGAGAAGGTGTGTTTTAAAGTGTGCTGTAAATCATCCTCCATCATGACAATGCTCCGTATCACACATCACTACTGTCATACAGCAATTTCTGTCAAATAAAAACATTACAGTGTGACCTCATCCACCTTATTCACAGGATTTGACACTGTGCGACTTCTGGCTCTTCCCCTAAAGTCAAAATAACCATGAAAGGTAAATGTTTTGAATCAATTCAGGAAATCGAGGCAGCCACAACAGCACAACTAAAGACACTCTGGAAAGAGAACTTCCAGAACTGCTTCAGAAAGTGGCAAGAATGATAGGATAAGTGTGTTCAAAGTGAGGAGGAATATTTTGAGGGGGATTAATGTCAATGTGTCTTTTACTGTAATATTTTTTTATTTAAAAATTCACCATATTTTTTATCATATCATAGTATTAATCTTTACTTCAGATGGTTTAAGTGCCATTTCTTTTCCACATTGAAAGAAGTTCTTAAGAGCCTAATGTCTTTCTCTTATTTGTTTTTGAATTGCCTTGCCAGTTCAAAATTAACTTTACTTATATTTTGCCCACATATAATGCAAATGTTAAGAGTAGTTAACCTTAGTTCTGAGGAACAAAGATGGGGGACAATTAGAGGGTAAATTGACTCATATCATACCCTTTATACTTTAGGATTGATTGAATTTATGACTAATATGTATGAATTCATTTTATTAAAGACAAGTACAAATATTTCTATAAAAAATGAAGAAACATAATCTATATACAGATATTTATAGCAACTTTATTTGTTAATTGCCAAAACTTGGAAGTAACTAAGATGTCCTAAAGTAAATGAATGGATAAATTATGCAACATCCAAACAATGAAATATTCTTCAGTGCTACATATAAATGAGCTAGCAAGTCATGAAAATACATGGAGGGAATTTAAATACATATTACTAAGTGAAAGAAGCCGATCTGGAAAGGCTACATGCTATATGATTCCACCTATATGACGTTCTGGAAAAGGCAAAACTATGGACACTAAAAAGATCAGTAGTTGCCAGAGGTTGGGGTGGGGGTGAGGAAATCAATAGGCAGAGCAGAGAGGATTTTCAGTCAGTTAAACTATTTTGTATGACACTATAATAGTGTATCCATATCATTATACATTTGTTCAAAATCATAGAATTACTTCACTTAGCATAATACCCTCTACTAAAATAAGTCAGACATAGAAAGACAAATTTCATATAATTTCACTTATATGTGGAATCTAAAATACAAAATAAATGAACAAACAGAAACAAACTCATAAATACAGAGAATATTTTGATGGTTGCCAGATGGGAGGGGTTTGGGGGAATGGGTAAAAAAGGGAAGGGATTAAGTAGAACAAATTGGTAATTCCCAAATAGTCATGGGATGTAAAGTAAAGCACAGGGAATATAGTCAATAATATGGTAATAATAATGTATGGTGTCAGATGGGTACTAGATTTATGGGAGTAATAACTTTGTACGTTATATAAATGTCTAATCATTGTGTTGTACAGTTGAAACTAATGTAATACTGTATGTCAACAATTATTGAAAAACAAAACAAAACTATATTTAAAAAAAATCTCATAGAATGTATAACGATGTCACATCCAGCATGACAAGAGCAGTAGGAAGCGAGAAGGGTGGCACAAGGTTAAGAAAGACAGTAGACAACAGTAGAGTGCAAGTGGGCCAAGGGACTCGAGACTCAAGGACTGAGCCCCGAATCAGGCCAACGCATGGCTTTTATTAGTTAGGTATGGAAGTAAAAGAAGTAAAGCTTGTCAATCTCAAGATCTGTGAATCCCATACATTACAATAGGAAACTGGTTTAAGCCAATCACCCTTGCCTGCAGACAGCAGAAATGTAAGTCTCAGGATAAGTACTTCCCCAAGGGACAAAACCGTTATGCATATGAATAGATGGAGAGCACATCATTGAATCACTTCCCCTGCAGGTTTGTGGGAAGGAATGCAGCCACAGAGGCAGAGGCTCTCCTTAGTTGAGGGAAGGTGGGGGGCTGTGCCCACCTCTATCGACCCCACGAGTTCCCCAGATGGTCCCCACGCGGCTGTGTTGGGCTGGGGTTGTCCCCCCCAGGGGGAATCTTAACCATTGTTGACTAGCCAGCCATCATGTTGGGGCCAAACAGGGAGACATAAGGTGTAAGCACAAAGTTGAAGCAAAGTCCCTGTAAGGATCTGTCTTACAGACTCTCCTTTCTTTAAGGGCAGGTACGAGGAGACAGACAGGTAGGCTGCCGTGTGGCAACATAACACCAAGAGTAAACCCTAAGGTAAACTATGGACTTGGGGTTATTATGATGTGTCAGTGTAGGTTCATGAGCTGTAACAAATATACCAACAGGTGGGGATATTGATAACGGGGGACAAGAGGTATGTGTGGGGACAATAAGTATGTGGGAAATCTGTATCTTCTGCTCAATTTTGCTGTGAACTTAAAGCTGCTTTTAAAAAACAAAGAAACTAAAAGAGCTTCAAAAGTAGAGATTTATATGCTATAAGAAAATTTAATCTTTGCCTGAATATAAAACAACTTTTTAAAGATTTTAATTAAAGACTGAAAAAGCAATCAAACTTGGGGGAAATCATAATTTAAAGTGTCTCAGAATGATATCTACAAGGACATGCATTTTTTTCAAAGATTAAATCCCCAATGGGGGTGGGGGGAACACCTCTTTACTTGGCCTGTTTCTCAGTGAAATGTATGGAAGTACATTATGACAACTTCATGGTGAGTTTGTAACAATAATGATGGTAAAATCAAAAGAAACTCATAATTGTTCCAATAAAACAGTAGATCTGGCCTCTGTACATAAAATAACTGTATCTGACATTAACAACTAAAAAGCTCTCTTTTTTTTACATAGAATTAGATCTTGACATACAACCATGACTAATAAGATTAATTGTAGACACAATGATTTTTTTTTGTAGATACAGAAAATAATTTTACATCTCTGAATTTCATATCTGAATTAGAACGCCTATATATGTTTACATGTTGCATTAAAAGGGGTTTATATTTTTTAATATGCTGTTTTATACTTTGCTATAATTCTAATCCTGAGTAATAGTTCTGAATAGCCTTAAAATTCTCATCATAATTGAATATTTTACATTGAGTTTTTTTCCACTACAAAATGAAAGACTGAAAATTATTTAAATTATAGTGTTATGGCTGCATGTAATATTTTACATTCTTTGACTTTAAGTAAACGTGGCTTAGTATTTATGTTCTAAGTCTTGCCCAGTTTCATCACTGTAAACACAGAATTTACTACATGCTATAATATACCCTAATCCTGTCTACTCATGCTCTACCATCCCATAAAACTCCAAAGGTAAGAATTACCTGAATATGAGTGCTGGCCCTAGCTCAGAGATCCCCAATGTGTGATTCACAATCACTTTTCTAGTTCCTTTTCAGAGAACAGTTTCTGCTCTTCCCATCACTGGTTCTCCCTTTAGTAAGTACTATATCACCTCAACCCTCTCTGGTTTGCTGAGATATTCTAAGGGAATTCACATTGGTTAGAAAGTATTAGGTTAATGTGAATGCAAATGTTCAAAGCCATAGTTAAAATTGTGTGTGTGTGTGTGTGTGTGTGTGTGTGTGTGTGTGTGTGTTTATGTCTATGTTTGGAGGTTTTAAGACATGGTTCTAGTGTAGAAAATAAAGAGAAGAAATAAAGTTATTGAATTATGTTAACAAGTTATATTCTTACAATTTCTATCTAGAAAGTGAAATTTAAAAAAAAAAATTATAAATATTCTTAAAAGAGTATTTTTCTAGGACCAAGTGGGAAAGGGAAACATTTACAGAGCTATTATGAAAATATGAAGATATGAAACTAAGGAAGCATGTGAGTTTCATAGAAATAAATTAATAAGGGCATGTGGTTACTAGTTTTTAACCAATTAAAATTAGGAGATAAATGTGGTTACCCAACTAGGGCATGGTCTATGTATTTTATGTTTGTGAACCTTTAGTCATTCATTTAACAAATATTTATTGAGAATCCCTAGCAGTAAAAGTAAATAAACAAGACAGTTGTGGTTCTTATGCACAAGGAGCTTAGAATCCAAGACTACCATAGGGCTACTGTAATGCCAGGTTAATAATATCATTTGAGCAAGTAACTGCTTACATTTAGGTGATTCCCTTCCAAGACTCTGTGGTAATTGCTGTTAGTTAGTAAAGGAATGTCTCTCAGGGAAAGAAAAAAAAAAAAAAAGAAAGAAAGAAAAAAGGCAGGAGAAGTTATGGGAAAGTCCTGAGTCTTTTACCTTCACTTGGGTTCATCTCCAAGGAGGTACCCTGAGACTGTTAAAAGGGCAGGAACCTAACTTACTAAGCATCTTTCATAAGACAATTTCTTCAGCTATAAATTGAAAGAGCTAGAGGAGATCTGAGACACTGGCAATAATTTACTAGTAATATGGTAGCCCACTTTTATTTAAATTAAATATACCCTATCAGATAAGTTAGGGTAGAACATTTTTTCTTTATTGTTCCAAATTATATTACATTTCTAAAGTTCACTGCTGAGTCATTGCCTGGTGAGTCACAGCATTTGCTCCAAATTCTTGGCTTGATGGAGGAGATTCAAAAAATGAGACACTTGTTACTGATTTCATGGAAATGTCTTTGGTTTTATAGTTTTATGAATGCTTTTCCTTCAAATTGACAACAGAGACTTAGGAACAAATGGTCTCTCCATCTAAATTTCCACAAGACTCTCCTGATTTGCATACTTTCTTTCCACTGACAATCTTTACTCTTGAACTGTACTTTATAATATCAACTAAAGATTGGAAACAAGTTATCAAATTCAACCATACTCTTAATTGAATAGATAAGAGTCTACTTTCTCTTACTGTGACGTCCATGCCCAACTCAAAGTTGAAACAGATAAGGAGGGTAAGTGTTCAGCAATTTACTTTTCAATAGTTATTTGTGTTTCAGACCTTTAAGCTGATCCTTTTATAAGCAGCTTTCACATTGGCATAGCTGACATTCTTATCTAAAATCCAGAAAGCCTCTGGGAGAGTGAAGGTTTAGGAAAACCATTTTAAGGAAACCATATCTTTCTGTTGGAAATAATAAACCTCTAAAGAGCTTTATATAAATAACACAGTCAAAAGCTCACCTATTGAGGATTGTTTCCTTCCATCTCAAAGGTGAGCTTAACTTCATTTTGTTTGTATATTTTTATTTACTAGTTTACCTTTAGTTTTCTAAGTGTCCAAAATACATTCAGTTTTCGAGGCTTTCGCTTTCTGAACATATAAATGTACAGATAAATAGAATAATAAATATATTTGCACCTAGAGAAATTGGTTCTTGATTAGCTTTTTGCAAATATGTAGTTGGCAGCCTCCCAAAAAAGGGAAGGATAAATGTAAATTGTGTTGTGCTCTATATTTCAATGTCTTCTAATTAACTGTAATTAGTCAAAAGGCCAAAAATTTTGTATATGTTTCCAAACTTAATGAATAATACATTTTTAGTACATTTATCAAGTGAGTGCATTACAGTAAAAGTAGGTAGCTGGAACTTATTTTAAACTTCTAATTAGTTATACTTAAAATGAGTTTCAAAATAATAACATAGACATTATAAAACATATTACTTAGTAGGTGTTTTAACTGTTTAAGTTTTTAGAAAATGTTATAGACAGTGTAAACCAAAGGAAACAGGATAGAGATTAATACCCTATGTTTAAACTGATTAACATACCTGGCCCAGAAAAAACAGGACACATTTGAAGTTCCTCAAGCAGATCGGGCAGGTCGCATATTTTAAGAGGGTTGTGTTTAGACTTGTGGCTCTTTACCTTTCTTAAGACACACAGTTTCCTGAGATTTACAAGGACTATTGTTCCCCCTAATCAAGAAAATAGGACCTATGTTTATACTCATAAAATGCTTGCTAGGCCTTGTGAAACTCAGATTGTCTGATTTCGAAAAAAGACAATATTAAAATCAGATACACATAATGCTTTCTGGTGTACATTTTCTGTTTTTACATCTAAGACAGATGTGAATTCCAGTGTCTCTCAAAACCACGTTAATCTCTGAGTTACTTACTATTTTGGTATTTATGAAGAAACTTAACATTTAAAAGTAACTTTATAGATTATAAATTGAATAAACTATTTTGGATAACAGTTTAAAAGTAAGGATCACTGACTTATGAATGAGCAAATCTACTTCCAGAAATCTGTTTTAGAGAAATAATCTGAAATGCAAATTCATGTACAAAAATTTGAACAATAATATATTATAATACCAGCTGGCATATATTTAGTACTTCTATATGCTGATTTTTTTTTCTTTTCTATGATTTTAAAGTCACATAGTCCTCATAGCCATTTCTGTGTAGATAATATTTACTGTCCACCATTGTAAGAAAGAAAGTAAACAAAAATCTGAGGGTTAAAGTGTTAAAAATTAACCTCACATTTCAAATAGTAAATGGCATAGTTGAGATATAAATCCAGGTCAGACTGCACTTTGCTTTTACTGGTTTACGTTTCAGGGTATGGTTTATATTAATGGAAAATCAGAGGCAGCCGAAATATTCAATAATAAAGGGAGGTTTAATCACCACATAACTATAGAGGATGGAATATAAGAAAGACAAAAATTAAATTTAATCAAATATTATAAATTCATAGACATTTATGGGATGTATAATTAAGTATTTGAAAGCAAACTCAAAAGCATCCATATTGCAAAAATATATGTGCAATATGGACATAATTTAGTATGTGAATTTGAGAAAATTTGCCAAGTATTAATAAAAATAACTTTTGGATTTTGTCTCTATTTTCCCAGTCCATTAAATTGTCTATAAAAAGCATGCATTCGTTGCTCTTCTCAAAATAAAACTACCTCTTAGCTGTTTTTGTGATTGTAATTTCTTCACCTGTTAACCAGAACTACTTAAAATTGAAAATGAGAAAAGTGCAATCTCTCTGATAAAAAGACAGAACATGCCCCCTAGTGGTCATCATGGGTTTTAGGTTCTTTGTTGCCTCTTTCCTGGGAGGGAATTTTCCTTTCACCTGCAGCATGATGGTAGTGGGAAGGAAATGAGCATCAGAATTTCAGGATGAATGGCAATGGTTTCTAATTAGGATTTAAGTAGTGTAGAACACCTTACCCCACTTAAAGGAAAATTAATCAGACCGACCATTTAAATATGGATATTTAGCCATATTTTCAAATTGTACTCATTTCTCTTGTTTATTTTGCCTGGTTGCATTTTAAACACATCTTTAGTTTTAGGATTTTCTAGAGTAAAATTTAACTTTATTTTTACACAGGTTAAATTTACTGCCATGTAGTAAATTAATTTCTATATAAAACTGATGTTTTACAAAACATACATTCTTCAACTACTGTATTGAACTTAGTGCTGCAAGAGCTCGTAGTAGAAAAAGTACTGAATAGTCTGAGGAATGGAGACCAACAGATGGAACAAAGGAAATGGGAGGACAATACTTGTCTACACTGATTCAGAGACATTCTGCTGATTGAACAGAAATGTTTGTACAGTTTTAGTTTTTTCCAACTTTCTTTCCTTTCCAGGTTACGTATATTTTACTTTGGATAAGTTAAATGCATGTGCAGTGGAGAGATGTCCATGATAAAAAATAAATTGCAGAACCAAATTATAATATGCTGCTGTGGGGACAGAGCCCCAAAAAGCAGTTTCCTGGCTCTCGGCCTCACATAGACAGGTGCTGGCTCAGGTAGTGAATGGCCATCAACTGTGATTGCATGGCCATCAGCTGTGGCTAGTTGGCCGTCAGCTATAACCAGTGAGCCATTGGCCACTAATATAACTGCTGTGGCTACGCTAGCAGAAAAAATGGGGGCTAGCAAGAAGATGGTGGCTGAGCCTGCAAGCGGAGCAATGAGGGTTGAGAATTGTATGGCTCCTGCTTCCTGTTTCTCCAACCCAGCCGCCAGCGAGAATATAGTGGTATGACTCCCCTATCTATGGCTCCGTGGGTGTTCCTTTTTGGCCTCACCATGTCCTGCGTTCTTATGTGGGGAGTGGAACCAGAGACCCTGCAGGCCTTCCCGCAGGACAGTTGCTAATAAAAATGCACACATAATGTGTTCGCTTTTATAAAAAAGGACCAAACTATGTATAAAACATTGTGAAATATATATTTGTATATTTAAAGAGTTATACTGTCCTGCCGGGCGTCCGGCGGGGTCTCTGCTCCCGCTCCCCACACTAGAATGCAGGATATGGTGAGGCCAAAAAGGAACACCCACGGAGCCATAGATACGGGAGTCATACCACTATATTCTTGCTGGCGGTATCCGCCTCTCTGCAATCCGTGCTTGCTAGCTCAGCCACGATCTTCTTGTGAGACCCCATTTTCTTGCTAGCGTAGCCACACAGTTATATTAGTGGCCAATGGCTCACTGGTTATAGCTGACGGCCAACTAGCCACAGCTGATGGCCATGCAATCACAGTTGATGGCCATTTACTACCTGAGCCAGTACCTTTCTATGTGAGGCCGAGAGCCTGGAAACTGCTTTCTGGGGCTCTGTCCTCACATATACATTTATAAAAGAAAGAATATAAATCCAGCTGTTAATTGTGGTTGTTTCTTTGGAATAAAATCAGGTAGGAGGAAGGGTTTTCCTTATATACCTTTTGGTGTTCAGGAGACTTATGTTAATTTTGTAATAAAATAGCATATATATTAAATAAATGGAAAAAAAGATAGAAGCTGACAATTTTAAAAAGAAGACTTTCATAGCATTTTCTTTTAATATATGGCTGAAAACAAATTAGGGAGTAGATAAAAACAGAACAGCAAGACAGAAAAAAATTGGCATAGCTCAGATCAATAATTGCATTCAAATATTGTATAACTATGTCTATAAATGCATATTTCTGTGTGTGTGTGTGTGTGTGTGTGTGTGTGTGTGTGTGTCACAGTTACTAATTCCTATCCAAACTGCTTCCCAGCCATTCCTGGAATCCATCACTGCCTCTCTATCGTGGCTGCTGTTGCCCTATTGAGTCAAGAACAGGCAAATAGACTTTGGATAAATCAAACGCACGGACATAATTTGTTTCAACCAGATATTGTTTTTAAAATTTGAAAATAATTGCAGTTTTGCAAGTTTTGCAATTGTTTTTAACCTTTTAAATCGCAATTACTTTTGCACCAACTTAATAACAATTCATAAAATTATGAGGATTTTTTTTGGCTTCCCATATAGGGTTAAAAAATCTACAATATTTAGTCCACATTTCTACATAGCAGTTAGCTTCAGGAACTGAGTAAAGGATATGTCCTTTAGATACGGCATGTACTCTCAGTTTTCCACAATCCTGACCAGCCCTGCTTTGCTCACTTAAGTGAACTGCCTGCCCTTTGAGATTGACTGTCATAAAAGTATTATTGTGGCCTCAGAATAGGTCTGGAATTACTCCAAGTTGCTAATTCTGTTCTATTTACCAAAGATAATCATGTACTCTTGGGTTTAAGTGAGGCACTTGCAAATCTGCCACCATTCCTCCTCCATCATTTATTTCCTTGTATGTCCCTTGCTTTATCCAGAGTTCCTGTTTCTCTCATTGTTCTTTCCTATGCTCCAAAAGCACATCTCCTATCACTCAGTGAAGTGAATGGTCACAGGGAACAAACCACATGCCAGGCCTTGTGCAAGGTGCTGTGAATACAGAATTCATAGCCCAGTGTGAGAATAGAAAATTGTTAAGTGCAGTTAAGTTGCTGGAGTTGATGATAACAGAGCACTTAGGAAAACCAACGAACTTTGCCTGCAGAGAGTAAATCAAGAGAGCTTAATGAGGATGAGATGAAATTTTTCAAGAGTTAATTGTTGGAGATAAGTCGAGATGTAAACTGAGGATATGATAGTCATAATATACGGATTGACTTTCTCTTGAAGGATACCTAATCAGGTAGCTATCAGGTGTAACTTTAAAAAGGAAAATTTAAAGGTAAAGCAACCGTCAGATATATTTTCAATGCATTTCATTAAAACAATAAAGCACAAAACATTAACATCATGAAAACATAAATGTTGTTGAAATACAAATAATTACTAATAACCTCCATCACTATGTCATTATTTTTTTTAATATTGGATTAAATATAACCCACCCAATAATTTCAGAAATGCCAGGATCCTGTAATGAATGCAAAATATAATTATAAAAAGAGAAGTCTCAGGGAATAATAAAAATTAGTTTGTCTGTATATGTATCTGGAATCCCAATTACTTCAGATTTAGAAATAAAAAGTGAGGAGTAATAATCCCTAATACATCCTGGAGCTCCATCTGCTGCTTCATCTTATTATTGTTGCTTTTTGTAACTACTATACATTTAGCAAGATTTCAATATTTGAAGGGAAATAGTCGTACTAAATGTGTAATAGCAAGTTTAAAAGCAAAGTAGTATTTTGTAATTAAATGAACATTTTCACAAACATATGTAAGCTTAATTTAGATATTTAGAAAAGATTTTTAATCTAAAAACACAAGGTAAATCAAGGGATTTGGCACTCTATCAGAGTACCCTGAAATATAAAATATGATTTTTTAAAATAAATAAAGATTGTATATTGTGATGTAAGGTTACACAGATACATGAAGACTTTTCTTTATTAAGCCAATATATACTTTGCTTTTTTCATTACATTTTAAGTTATGCTGTCCAAGTAAGAGACTAGCTCAACAAATAGAAACAGACTCTAGTATTAATGCTTTATACCTTCTTTGAGAACCAACAGTAGCCTCAGAGGCAAAAATAGGAGTAAACATGCCATGCAAAAAGAATTGATTACACAAGATATGCAGAGCAGATGAAGAATGGTATCAGTGCTAGAATGTAGGGGTGGAAATATAGAAAAGTGACAGGGTGTATCTGAAGAAGTTCTAAATATCAAACCTAGGAGTTAGTTCATTTTTATACGAAAAAAAAAGTACTCATTAAAGTTTTCAGGTGGGACGGTAGGTGACACTATGTATAATATTATTGGGAATGGTATTACTGGATGAACTAAGCTCAATTTGTAGGTTATTGAGAGGGAAAAAGATTAAGTTCTAATATCTGAATGGGAGGTCACAGTTGTCAGAAAAATGAAAAAAGTGCTGATGTGAGACGTAATGGAAAAAAAAAAGTATACCAGAGAATATCAGAAGTGATGATATACTTGAGTTGAAATTAGTTTTATGAGGTCAAAATTTATTCAGAATTTTCCAAGGAAATAAGTGAATCTTAAGAAAATTGTTTGTGAGTAGGAAGGCTATTTATACCATTAAAACTGGAAGAAAGAATAGGAAACACACATGAAATAATAAAGATATGTTTGAATTTTGCTAGAAAGTATACAGCTGACACATTCCATGAGACTAATACTTCCATTGCCAGTAAAAAATATTGTGATTGTGGCATGAAAATAACAATAGCAAAGTTAGGGGAGGCACTCAGAAAATATTTTCCACTGATAGTTCAGGACAGAAGGGAGGCAAGTAAGGAAGAAAAGAAGGAAGAAACTGTTTGAATTATATTACTTATGTGACAGTGATAAGCCAATATGAGGAACAGTAAGTGCTCTTTTTTATTTCTTTTTCTTTTTCTTTTTGAAACTGTCAAATATAAATACAGTATTCTATATAAAAGAAGAGCATGATACTTTGGAAAGATAATTAGAGGACTCAAAAGTTGTGAATTTAGGATCTGTTTCTCCTTTTTTTTTTTTTTTTTCTGTGACACTTTGGAAAGTCTCTTAACTTCCCCAGGCTTAGTTTAGCTTTTATTCTTCCTTCTCTCCCCCAAATTTATCAGACTTTGATTCTTACCTTGGTTGTGGGGAAAAAACTTCCTTGTCTAGAGAGGATGTAGCTCTCCACCATCTCCATACACTTTCTTCTCCAGTTTAGGGTGTCTAAACCTCTCCTCTTGTCACCAATTCCCCAGGCAGGCTTGGCTATCAAGATGGCCTCTGTACTTGCCAATGAAGGCTAACTCATTCCAGCGATATATTCTCTCTCTTCACCTGCGTCAATAACTTCTCTTTCATGCATTCCTCTCTCTTACATACTGTCTTATGTATTTTGTTCTTTCCTAGATATGTCTAAGTTTATGGTAAGGCCAGTACACCATGTTTCCAAAAACATGAATATCTGATTTTTATCATAGCTGACCCAACCATTATCTAATAAGAATTTCGACTGCCATATAAAAATTTGAACTATCAATATTTCCTTTTGTCTTTTTCAGTGAGTCAGTTCATGTGAAAGCTGGACTCCTTTGCAAACGCTTTACTTGGAAAATAAACTTTTCTTATTGTATGAATTTGACACTGAGTTTTGGTTTTGTTTAATTCGACATATCAATAAGGTTTTTTTCCAAAGTGGTATATAGACATGTTTAAGTTCCCCCACCTTAGTTTTAAAAAGTAATAATAATTATTTAAAACCAAAATAGAGTAATTCTCCTTTGAACCTGCTCGTGAAAACCATATCTTTTTCTCTCATTTTCAATCGAACTTCTTTAAAGCAGCGATCTACTCTATTTCGTCACTTTCCACTTTCACTTGCATTTCTGCTTCTGTCCTCACACTGCACGAGAGCTTCTTTGGCATGAGCCAACAACTTCCATATCCGCATCCACTAGACATCGTTCAGTCCTTACCTGTCTGGATCTCTTTGATGCTTTTGGAATGGCTGCTACCTCACTCCTTAAAACTCTCATGTCTTTGACTTACTACGCCTGTTTCATCCTAATTCAGGTTTATATGTCGTTTCTAGCTTTTACTAGCTTTTCAGTCTTAAGCAAGTAGGTTACTTGGCCTATTTACATTTCAGTTTTTATATTAAAAAATAGAAATGTGTTACCTATTTCTCATAGTTATTGAGAAACTTAAGAAGCCTCTTAAGTGAAGTATCTAATAGCATGCTCAAAAAGGGGACTGTTTTCATTATTTTGTTTTCTTTTGCTACCTTCAGATTTAGAGTATAATTAAGCAAAGTATTTCAAACCAAATGCAATTTAGAAAAATGAACTGAACATGATTTGCATTTCTTCCAAATTTCAACCTGGGATAAGGAATGCAAAATGTTTTTGTTTTTTTATCTTAAAAGATTTATTTGGTTATTATTATTACCTGAATAGCTTTGAACTGTTTTTGATACTATCTTTATTTAATTAATTATAACATATTAAGAATCTTGGAATGGGAATAATGTGCAAAAGACACTAAAGATGACTAAGAACTCAAGTATTCATTTTTTATGAGTTTGTTTCTGTTTTATTTGTTTATTTTGTTCTTTAGATTCCACACATAAACGAAATCACATTGCATCTGCTTTTCTCTGTCTGACATACGCCACTCAGCCCAATACCCTCTGGGTCCATCCATGCTGCCCCAGTTGGCAAGAACCTATTCCCATGTATGGCCAAGCAATATTCCATTGTATATATGTACCACCTCCTTTTTTAAAAAAGACTTTTTATTAAAAATATAGCTAACATACAATATTATATTAGTTTCAGGGGTACACTAGAGTTATTCAACATTTATATACCTATAGAGGTGATGACCAGAAATCCAGCAACCAGCTGACACTGTACCACGCTATCACAATATTATTGACTGTATTCCCCATGCTGTACAGGAAAGTCCCATGACTTATTTGTTTTATAACTGGAAATTTGAACCTCTTATTCCCATTCAACATTTCTCCCCTCTTTTTAAAATTTTTCAATTACAGTTAACATTCCATATTATTTTATATTAATTTCAAGTGTACGGCATAGTGGTTAGACATTTATATAATTTAAGAAGAGATCCTTCTGACTAGTCTAGTACCCACCTAGCACTACATAGTTATTACCATATTATTGACTATATCCCTGTGTTTTATTTTACATCCCCATGACTATTTTGTAACTACCAATTTGTACTTCTTAATTCCTTCCCCCTTTTCACCCTGCCCCCAACCTCCCTCCCCTCTATCATCCTGATAATGCTAGTATCCATCTGACGCCACATATATTAATAGTTACTACAATATTATTGACTATATTCCTTATGCTATACCCTACATCCCCATGACTACTGTGTAACAACCAATTATACTTCTTAATCCTTTCCCCTTTTTTCACTCACACTCCCAACCCACCTCCCATCTGGCATCCATCAAAATGTTTTCTGTATCTATGAGTTTGTTTCTGTTTTGTTTGCTACTTTTATTCTTTAGATTCCACATATATGCAAAATCACATTGCATCTTTCTTTCTCTGTGAGACATGCCACTCAGGACAATACTCTCCAGGTCCATCCATACCACCGCAGATGGCAAAAACCCATTCCCTTCCATGGTTGATCAACATTCTGTTGTATATATGTTCCACTTCCTCTTTATCCATTCATCCATAGAAAGACACCCAGACTGCCTGCACATCTAGGTCATTGTAAACATTTCAGTTATTGTATTCTTCACTTTTAACTGGTCCTTTTTTATGGTTCCTATGTCCTTTTATATACTTGCTATCTCTTTGTTGAAGTTCTTACTAAGTTCCTTGAGCATCCTTATAACCATTGTTTTGAACTCTGTATCTTGAAGGTTGCTTGCCTCCATTTTGTTTAGGTTTTTTTTTTTTTTCCCCCCTGGAGTTTCCTCCTTTTTTTTTATTTGGGATGCATTTCCTTTTTTCCTCATTTTGGCTGCCTCTCTGTGTTTTCTTCTATGTATTAAGTAGATCTGCTATGTCTCCCAGACTTGGTTAGGGCCTTGTGTAGTAGGTTCCATGTGGGGCCCTGGAACAATCTCCCTGTTCACCTGCTCCAGGAATGTCCCTTGTGTGGGTTTTGTGTGGCCCCCTGTATAGTTGAGCCTTGATTGCTATTGGCACATCAGTAGGTGGAATTGACCCTCAGGCTGATGGGCTGTGGGATTTGGACACGTTCACAGCTTACAAGCTACTGTGCAACAGGCTTACCCCACTGAGTGGGATTTGCCCCAGCAGGCTCTGGTGCCTGTTGAGACCACCCTATGTGTGTGCTACTTGTGGGCTAATTGGGTGGTGTTCTGCTGTGGTATGAAGCCAACCTCCAAATATGTTTGTTCCGAGGCCTCTTGGGAGGGGCTCTGGTGTAGGTCTAGGTCACCCACTTCCTTTTACTGGCCGGAAGCTACCAGGTAGGAGCTACAAAGTGATCTGCAGTTATTTACTGCCTGTGCTAACCCTGGAGGCACGTGGGAAAGACCACACTGCAAACTGGGATGTCTACCACCAGTTCCTGGCCTGACATACCTCCACAAGAAGCCAAGAAACCCCAAGGCCTGCTGCCACCTGCCAGCTCCCTTAAAGTTCAACCGTTGATACAGCCTCATGTAGTATACAAATTGGGTGAAGCAAGGTCTCAGGGAATCACTAGAATGGGAAGAGTTGTGGTTACCAGGTTAATGTAAATTCTGGTTTGGTGCCTGTGCAGAGCCTGGAACAACTCAGCCAGAGTCTCAGAGCACACCAAGGCCAGTCACTGCTCACCTGGGCCTGCTGGACTCCCGTGTTGTTCCAAGAAAAAGTGCATTGCAAGGAGAGCTGGCTGCTTGCTGAGAAAGAGCCTCTGGTGTTGGGTGAGTTGGGTTGAGGGGTACTCACACCAGGACAATCAGATTTAGATTTTGGCCATAAGCATAGGGGCAGTCTCAACAGGACAGGACAGCTGCATAGGGGAAGAACCCCTCACAGGGAAAATGACAACTGTCCTCCAGCTCTAGTTCTAAAGCCACACACTTCAGTCTGCCCTCCGTATGCCTCTAATGCCCCCCGAGTCGCTGTCCCTCCTCTGGAACACAGGGTGAGTGCCTACGGGTAAGTGAGTCTGTGTGCAGGTTGTTTAAGAGGATGTCTGGGTTTCCCACAGCCTTTCATCTCACTTGGATGGTTGGAATCTCTACTGTTTTTCACAGCCATATGTTATGGGGGTGCCTCTTCCTGGCACCTGAAGAGCCTGGTGTGAGGCTGGGGTCACTCACTCCTCCAGGGGAATCTGTGCAGCAGAGTTATCCCTCCTGATTCTCAACTACCACATGGAGGTTTGGGGTCCATTCCACATCTCTGTCCCTTCTACCAGTTTCGATGTGGCTTTTTCATCTTTTTAGTTATAGACTATAGTTTGTCTAGACTTCAGATGGTTTCCAGGTTGATTTTTCTATAATTTAGTTATAATTTTAATGTGTTTATGGAAGGAAACAAGCACAGTGTTTATTACTCTGCTGTCTTGTTCTCTCGAGCATTCATTTTTTGAAAAAATTATCTTACACATGCTTTGTAAGAGAAGTCTTTGTGGTTTACTTCTACCTGAACTGTCCTTTCTGCTAAAGTTCTTTCTTCTGTGAAAATGAGGATGTCCAACTGTGTAGAGCTAGTGAAGTTGTAATGTGTATGCAGTTTTTCATTAGCTTCATAGCTTTGAACAAACTTCCTTACGTGATCTAACCTCAAACAATCTCCTGCTCTAGAACAGAAGGCTGTTAATGCTGATGAACTGACTTAGTAACACAATGCATCCACGTCTGGTCATTGCACTCTGTTTCATTTTTCTACCTTTACCTGTCAGGACCACACTGCTGTCTTGTTTGTATCTGTATTCTTCTAGAACGACAGTCTCTTTCTACAGTTGTGGCTGTCCTATTAGAGCCCTTCATTAAAACATTATATAGAACAAGAAGATGGAAGAAATTAAATTTTAAGTCTGATTAAAATGCTCTGGCATTTTCAAACAATATTATATTGCATTCTAATAAAATTATGCAATAGATTAACAAGCTTGAAGGACTCTTCAACCGAGCATAATGTTCGGTATTGAATTAATTTCAGGAAGGGATGTTCATCTCGGTGTTTTTCCTTGCTGCTCTCTCCTCTCTGGTTCTCAGCCACGTGAATTCCAGCCACATTGACCTCTTTGAATTCTCAACTTTATCTCATCCCTTTAACTCAGGTTTGTTTTGGTTCTGCCTCTCTGTGCTGTGGACTGAAAGTCCAGACAGTGAGCTGTGACAATTGCAGGTCTGACCTTCTTTGTTTTTCTTCCCTCAAGCATCTCTACACTGTGCTGCACGTTTTCCAATGTGTCAGGCGGCAAAACATGTCTCATTTTTTTTCAAGACAAATGTGTAAAATCAATCCTGGCTACTACATCATGAGCAGAAGTGAGTCAAGAATTGACATCTTTTACTCTAGTAATTAGCCCAACATAACTGAAGATTCCAATACTAAACAAACTCTAAATATTACAAGCCATGATTATGTAGAAATTATATTAATAATCAAAAGAGGAAGAGAAGATAGAAGTAGTATAAGAAGGCTATTTTCCTTTGTATTTTATTGCAAAGATTAAACATTAGTTAATGAATACATCAAATAAAAGAGGTTATAAAGGTAACCACCAAGAAGTCAATACAATTAACTAAATTGAAAGGTATGCAGGAGGGAGAGGAGGAGGGAAAGTAAAATGCATTACTGTCATCCTTATTCATAGTAGGGATTCAATCAATAGTGTATAAGTAAAAAAAAAAAGTGCCTTATATCTTGCAGCTATATTGTAACCACTAAATGAATATACAAACCATTCAATTATTAAGATATGTACACATGTGGACTACACAACAAAAGATTGAGGGGAAAACACAGTAAAAACAGAAAACATTACATAAAATATGATGCCAGAACCCAAAACAAATATGTTTCCCATATTAGTAAATAATGATTGGCTAAATTCATAAACCGAAGGAAAAATAGTCTCTCATTGGATAATAATGTAAAATGCTATGTGGTCAAAAGAAATTTCAGCAAGGTGGTACACCAAATCTCTGGTCCAAGGAGTCCTTTGTCTCCCAGGAGTGGATCTCTTTTAGGATCCCTGTTGCCTTCAGTCACTGGCTGGGAACAGCCAGTGGGAATTGTGGCCTGAGGATATACGATGTGTGATCAATAACTACCGTGAATGTTAAAAAATATTATAGTAAAAGATGCATTGCCATTAATACCCGCTCAAAATACTCCCCTTCACTTCTAATACACTTATATCATTGTTTTTGCCAGTTTCTGAAGCAGTTCTGGAAGTTCTCTTTTGTAAGCATCTTTAGTTGCGCTGTTGTGGCTGCCTCGATGTCCTGAATCAATTCAAAACATGTTCCTTTCATGTTCATTTTGACTTTGGGGAAGTGTCAGAAGTCGCACAGTGCCAGATCCGGTGAATAAGGTGGATGAGGACACACCATAATGTTTTTATTTGACAGAAATTGCTGTATCAGAAGTGATGTGTGACCTGCAATATTGCATAATGGAGGATGAAACCATTTGCCCCTTTCCATGTTAATGCATTGTTCATGATCCATGATTTTTGACACACTTTAAAATACACCTTCTCTCAACCGTAGCTCACATGCAACTGACGCCACTGGACAAGTTGAAATTTGTCACACACTGTTACTAATGTTCGATGCGCCACTTCCCATATTGAAGATCCCTGCCTTTCCGTTGGATGGCACTTGGCAGCAGCATCCACCGTATCGTTTGATTACACCCTGTACACACTGAGTGACAGATTTCAGAGTGCAGATGCTAGGCCCTAGGTCAATTATGCTTCCGCAGTTGGAGGTCTGTGAGGCCTATTTTCATAGTCACCATAAAGAAGCATTGTTTTAGAGACTGAAATAAAAACAAAAGCAAAAAGAAAATACCAAAATACTATTCAAGAGTATGCAACTGATTCAAATTAACCTCCTGAAACCATTAATCATTGCCTGAGAATGTGATGATCGTTCCTCAAAAACTCTCTAGTGCTTTGTTATTCCCTTGTATCATGTTTCACACTTTATGCTTATAATCTATGTAAATAAATATACATTTTATTTGGCATTGTCTATTAAATTATTACAAATAAATAGGCAGAATAGGCAGACATGCAAAATGGCAGGCTTTGATTTTATTGGGAGGGGGGCAAAATTAGTGTTTATTCCAGCTTTTTGTCATAGTTCTTGATCCTTCACCAATGTTTTATATGAGGAAAAACAATTTTAAAAAATTGAAAAAACAATTATTAGAAAGTAACTAAAACAAAATAAACTGTAAAAAATTCTAGAAAATCATATTATCATTCTCTTTCAAACCAGCAAAATATACTACCACATACAACTGATTTTTTTCTTGTGAACCAGAGAAATAATGCAAGGCATATTCCAAATAACGTGAACAGATAAACGTAACTGACAGTAATTCTGCTAAATTAATACAGACTGGGCTAGGAACACACTACTTATTCTGGGGATGATGTTTACTATAAGTCTTTGATTTCTATATCAGATGCTCTAGCCAGAATACTGTTTTAAAAATACGGAAATTCAAGACAAAAGTCAAAGTCAAATGAGACTTTTCATTTACCATAGCAATATTAGATAGAAACCAAATTTTAATGCAATCTATACTACTTCTGAAGAAGATGAACTCCCTAACTTCCATTGCTTCACAGGCTCCCAGGAATGAATTCTCGGGAGAGTTCTTAAACAACAAACCTCATCTTAGTGATAAAATGGCCTTCAGTAGTTGAATCTTCATGGGGCTGTCATGGATCACTGTCTCTGGAGAAAGTCCTAACCTGTTCTTATATATGTTAACTATATGTGTAATAGAGCCTGGGTTTTTACAGTTGTCTTCCACAGTGTTTGCTACCTTGTCCCCTGTGGGACTAACATTAAGAACTTCCTTAGCCATGAAATCTGTAGTCATCAAATGATGCTTCAACCAATGGCTACACGATCTATTCTAAGGAAATAGGGTCAGTTTGTCTCTTCTATTAATTCCATGTAGTTAGCTATCATCTTCATTTGTTTTTCTCATCTTTCCGTCCTAGCCAATACCATCCTGAAAAAGTTAGTAGTCGCCCACAGTTGTCAAAGTGCAAAACAAGCGGATACGGTTGTTCAGAGCCTCTAAGTCCTCAGCGCTATCAAACTCTGAGACCAGCGGAAGGGTTGCTTTGCCAAGTTATGCTTTTAGCAGATTTAAAACATCGGTATTGCATTATAGTGTCCTGGATTAGCAATCTCCTGATTCATTTCTGCTTTCTCATCATTTGGGGAAGCACTTCATAGTAGGGGTGGTTTGTGGTGCCATTATCTGCAACTTAGATGAAGTTGATTTGATTCAGGCTTTGATTTTTTGAAAATTTATTGAAGTTAGTTGGCATAAAATAGTATATTAGTTTCAGTTGTATGACATTGTGATTCAATATTATATACCTTACGATGTGATCACCACACTAAGTCTGGTAACCGTCTGTCACTTGTGCCAATTATTACAGTATCACGGACTACGTTCCTTGTGCTGCACACTACATCTCTGTGGCTTATGTACAACTGGAAATTTGTACCTCTTATTCCCCTCATCCATCCCCAGGTGTGTTAATCAAGCTGCTTCTCATTGTTCAGAAAGCTCTCAGGTGGGCAGAAACTGGATGTATGTATTATTATTTAGAAATTCTCCAAAGCCTTTGTGTAAGTCAGCCATGTATACATAAATCTATAGAAAATCGGTCTTCCATTTAGATAGGTGACAGTAATTTATAAATAAAAACATATTATTTGTATGATTGTAATTACATACCACACGTATGCATTCTTTTTTTAAACACTAACTAGTTCACTTAAAATTCTATGAATGTTGAGACATAATTTGGAAGCATTTTTTAAATGAACTTTTATTTTATAATAGTTCTAGATTTACAGAGACATTACAAAGATAGTACCAGAATTACCCAGATACCCTGCCCTGCACTCAATTTTCCCTGTTTTTAACATCTTATATTAGTATAGCACATTTGTCACCACTAATGAACTAATATTGATATAATTAATAGAAGTCCATACTTGACTTATATTTCCATTGTTTCTATCCAATGTCCTTTTTTCTGTCTAGGATCCCATCCAGGATATTGACATTAAATTTAATTGTCATGTCCTTGGAAATATATTTCAACTACTTCAATTTTTTCAATGTCTGTTAAAATAGAATTATGTGTGAAATCTTTCAGAACTGGATAAAATTGTAATGCATTTTAAAATGTATTTTAACATTTGAATGGTGCATTTTAAATAAGAATTTATATAAAGTTTTAATTATTTTTAAATAAAATTTATAAAAGTAATTACATCAATTATATCATGTAGCTATCTGGAATGCATTCTGAATGCATTTTGACTACAGAAGTATTTTGCAAACATTTAAATAAATGTTTATACATCTTTAAATTTGTAGCAGTAACTATATCATGACATCAAGTGTTTAAATATAAAATCAATCACATTGTGATATTGAACTATTTGGAAAGTGCAAAGTAACTAAAGAAAGCTCTATAAACTCCCACTTTGCAGAAGTGATGTTTTAGCATTTCATCGTAGTTGCTATTCTGCTTTTTTTTTTTTATCTAGGTATATGTTTTTTACAAAACAAAGATCATATTGTATGTGTAGGTATTAATTGTGCTTTTTCGTACTTTAAATGTAGATTGCTGGCAAAAAGAATTTTCTTGGTGACAAAAATATTCTATTTCTATAGAAACCCTATTTTAAAAATCCGTTTTTTCCACTGATAATCATTTAAATGTTTTTCAATATGTCTCTTTTATATGTAATTTCTGAATTGTTATTTTTAAAAACCACTTTATTTAGGTATGATTGACATTCAAAAACCTGTATGTCTTTTTGTGATAAGACAGTGATAAGAGCACATAGTTTTAACAATATATCTTTATCTTGTTTTCAAATTTTTAGGAAATATTTATTTCTTTATTGTTTGCCACTTGCCAAACATAATTTAAGAATGTACCAAAAATGCATGTAATAGTTACTCTATAACAAAGCATTGGGTAGATTCCCTGAAATTAATTTCTGCACTAAGGAATGTAATCATTTAAGGGTTTTGATAAACATTCACAAGTTTCAAAAGGTTTTACTCAAAGGCACAATGTAAGAGTGTTTTCTCAGAACCCTCCCCAACATGATATTTTCTTTAAAATAAGATTGATAAACACCATTACTCATGATATGCTTGAAATTAACATTGAGATATTTTCAAATATTTCTAGCTATTGCAGTTCTTTTTCAAAGTACTCATTTATATTTCTCACCCACTTACCTGTTGTGATGTTGAGGCTTATCATTACCAATTTGAATTAGCTCTAAATAAATTAAAGCTTTTAAAGTCTTCTTCCCATATGTATTTTGTGTTTATCTTCAAATTATTTCATTGGTTTGGACACACAAAAATGTTAAATGTTTATATACTCAAAATAGTAGTATTTTCATCTGTACTATCTTCCCCTGTTTTTAGGATTAAAATGTACTCAGTATTCACTTATCAATAACTATAATGTTCCATTTATCTTTTTCTGTCTGTTGTAAGAATCAGTCTGCCATGGGCCCTGAGCTCTATCCAGTTCTTGAAAGATGTGTCAAGAATATAAGGTGTTGACCACTTTTTACCCAGGCCTTTCACAAAGCTGTATTTGTAGCCAGCAAAACCTTGAGTAATGAGGTAACGCATGCCCCCAAACCACGATCTGGCTTGTCTACCGCTTACTGTAAGAGCAGTGAATTCCTAGAGCTCAGTGTTCTTCAGCTGCAACAAACACCCACCGAATGCACAGTACCTATCTGGGCCCTTTGACCTTGTAGAGTGGGAGTTGGAGAGTAAGGTGAACCTGTGTATATAGGTGCTTATATCGCTTGATGTCTCTGATCTTTTGCCTTTGATCCTGGAGTCTTGTGTCTTCTGTCATAATCCATGAAACAGTAAAGAGCTAACTTGCTAGCTCTTAAGTGGGATAAAACCCTAGATTCTGATGGTTTCAACAAGAATGAAATGCTGATACAGACATCCCTTTCTGGAAGGGGCAGAGGTGGGCTGGGTTTAGAGCAATCAGAAGACTTCCTAGGATCAGTTATATTATATGCTTTTGCCAAAGAGATGGATGGGATGGAAGGGTTATAGGGGGAAAAGGAGAAGGAAGAGGAAGAGGAAGGATGTTATGACAAAGGGGCAGTAAGGGATGCTCTAGCTGAAATAAATGGTGCCAGCAACGAGGATACTGAACTTTAAACATACAGAACCCATTAAAAGAGTCTTCAGTCTGAGAGATTGAGAGACCAAAAGCCCCTTGAAACTGAAAATAAATGCAGTCCCATTTACTGGAGCAGAGCTGCTCTGCCCTTATCCCTCCACGCAGCCTTTGATCCTGACCTCATCTGCTTTAGGAGAAAGGCTGAGTGTGCTGGGGACTTTCAGGAGGAGAAGGACTCGGTGTTTTATAATTTTGTTGAATAAAGTCATCCAAATCCCATTTTACCTGGGTCCATGGAGGAGGGCTGCCAAGCACAGGGGTAACCAAGGCACCAAGAAAGCAAGAAGGAGCCACGGTATGGAGGTAACGGGGTGCAGAAAAGTGTCCCTGGACTTGCATGCTTGTTAGAGCCTGGAGATGCAGGTGGGAGGAGGAAGTGTCCGTCCTAGAGCTAGGGACCAGAGGAGAAAATTCTTCCCCATGATCTCATGTATCACCTCAGTGTCCCACAGAGTGCCCTCCCACCCCTTCACTTCTTGTGCTCCAGTAGAATAGCGTTGTCTCCAAGTGGCTGTGGCTATAACCTCTAACAAGTGTCTTTAAACCTCTTGTGAAACCCCTTGGTCTGTGTTCTTGAGCAGGAAGAACAGACTTACATTCAACTGATATGCTTTGGACAAATTACAGTGGAGAAAGAAAATTAAAATGAACTCTTAAGTGAAGACTTTGGGGCTATTAAATGTACTGTTGCTGCAGCTTCCACTGTTGCATGTGTAATTAGAACTGATGTGTCATACGTTTACACTGTAAATGCTCATAAAGTGTAGAGTGAATTCTTCAGTTCAGGTACTGCCGCACATGGAGAGGTGGCCCTTGTCTCATCCTTGTGTGGTCTAGCAAAAGCAGTATGAAATCCAGGAGGAGAAGGGAAAAATCACAGCTTTGATAATCATTTAGATGACAATGGCTGCATAAGGAGAGGCAATTCCCCAGTACAAATGTGCCACCTGCCTGAAGCTAGTCAATTCTTTCTAAAAGAGTCTGGAGAACTGGTGGGGAGTTGTTTTGCTGAAGCTGAGCACCTGAAACTTGGAGGTTTTGAGTCTCCTGGCCTGACTGATGTGTCTGTGTTTGGTAGGTCAAACAGATCCCATGACTAATAAGGAAAGGGCCCCGCAAGCCTTGTTAATCAGAGAAAGAGTGTAGCTGGCCTCACCTTAGTGTGATTTTGGTTTTACATGGGGTGGCAGCAGCTACCCTTTTGGACCTAAGTAGTCTTGGATAACACCATGTATGATGATTGACACTGGAACTACTCATTGATTCTGTCCATGTGAAGTACAGGAAAGGGATTTCAGGTTGAATAATTCTAATATGAGAGAATAAAGGACATTTTTTGTTTGTTTGTTTTCCACTGGGGATGGGTCATTTGAATAGGTTGATTTCACAAACTGATGTAAAGACCTAGCACAGCAAAATAATTGATCACTTAGAGTGCAGGACACAACTTCTCTGGATTTCAATTCAAAGTTTTGTTAATTTTGTAATGCTAATTGACTTCTCAAGGCTTTATTTTTCTTCCTTATAAAATAAAGATCATACTATTACCTCCATCACAACATTATTGCAGAATCAAATAAGATAATGGCTATAAACCACTTAGCAAGGTCACTGGCATTGAGTTAGAAGTCATTTTTCTTAGGTTTTATACAATAGCTAAAGCACATCAGAGATTTTCTTTGAAATTTTAATGCAAGCAATAATTTGTTAAAGATAAAACACAAAATACTTTTTCTTTTATGACATTTGAACAGGAGCCGTGTCTTAATGGAGAGGACGCCAGAGGAAGACAGTGAGATAAGTGATTCAAGGTTAGCTAGCTTATGTTGGAGATAAAGCCCAGAAATACTGGGGTAGTGAGATGGAAAGGGAAGGCAGCCAGTACATGGCTCCTTATGAAGCAAAGTACCACAACAATTGGAGCTTATCTTGTTGGGGAACTGGGGGTTGGGTAAAATGTCTACCCCAGTGTTATCCTAGCCAAGGTGGAGGGAGCTGGGCATTTATACCTTCTTTCTTCCAGTCATAGGTGAAATCTGATCCTGAAGGGGATTAAATATTGTCTGCTGTGTGGCCATAATATCAGCTCTGGTGACTGTAAGAGAAATTGGGCAAGCAGCTGTGTAGGTTGCTATGTGTTGAAAGTTGGGGCAGTGTACACTGAACCGGTAAGGGCAAGGAAACCTGGAGGAGCATTTGCTACAAGGGGTAATTTATGCATGAAAGTAATATTTAATACAATGACAGATATGTGTGTTGTTTATCAACAATAAAAATGTGTTTTTCTTCAAAATCAGTCCATACCATATTTTCAGCAGTATTTAATGGTTAAATTAGAATTTGTCTAATTTTATATTTTAATGAAGTGTTCTATATTGGGTTCTTGACAACGTTAAGAACTTAGATAAGTGTCTGTAAAAAGCCTCTAGCTGGACCTTTGCATTTTCAGTTCCACATGTAAGGAATTTGGATGCCACCCATCTGTCCTAAGTTTGAGTTAAACATTCCAGGGAAACCCAGTCGTCCCCACACTTTTGTGAGATTTACCTCCAGGAGCTTCACTAGGATCTCACAGCAAATATCAGAAAAAACCTCCTTATGCTTCCAGTAGGGAGAGGGGAGAAAGACCTATTTTGAAATACTCCTGAGCACTTTGTTTTTCTTAGTAAGGGCGGCCCTCAGGAGAAACTACAGCTTTGAACTGCACGTATGGGTGGACCTGCACAGTTTAAACCCATGTTGTTCAAGGGTCACCTGTAATAAACTAGAGCCTTACCTGCTGTGGTATTATCAGAGCCTAACTGAACTAGAGGAAGGAAGATATCCAAATGCCTTCTACACAGAAGGAAAGCACTGAAATGCAGCCCATTCTTGCCATTCTGTCCCACCTAAAAGGGGGGGGGGGGGAACTTGTGATGTCCACAGCCCAGAGGCATAGGCTCACTAAAAGACTGAGACCTAATCACGGTATGATAGAACAAACCCCCTCTTCCCCACCACCCCTATCATATTACTACCACATTACTAAAGGCCTATTTACAGAAGTTCCTTTTACCCAGTACATCATGTATAGCTATCAAAAACAAAACAAATCAAAGCATACTAAAAGGTAAAAACACAATTGGAAGACACAGAGCAAACATCGAACCAGCCACTGCAGGGATGTTAGAATTATCTGACTGGGAATTTAAAACAACTATTATTAATATGCTAAGGGTTCTGATGGATAGATAGCTGGCAAGAATAGATGGACAATGTAAGCAGAGAAATGGAAATCCTAAGAAACAAAAAGAAATGCTAGAGATTTTAACATAAATGACGCCAGCCTTATTAGTACAGTGGGCAAGGTTGAAGGAGGAAACTCTCAGCTAGAGGAAATATCAATAGAAAGCTCCAAAGTGGAAAAACAAAGAGAAAAAAGGCTGAAAAAAACAAACCAGAGTAACCAACATATGTGGGACAACAACAGATGATGTAATATATGTGTAATGGGAATACAAGACAGAGAAGAAAAAGAGAAAGGAACAGAAGAAATATTTGAAACAACAAGGACTGAGAATTTCCCTGCATTAATCTCAGACATCTAACCACAGATTCAGGAAACTCAAAGAATACCAAGCAGAATAAGTGCTAACACAAACAAAACAAAACAAAAAGAAAGAAACAGAAAACTACACCTAAGCATATCATTTTCAATTACAGACAAGAAAATCCTGAAAGAAGCCAGAGGGGAAATAACACCTTACTTACACAGGAACAAAGATAAGAATTGATCCAACTTCTCCTAAGAAGCAAGAAAAGCAAGCAAAGAGGAGAGTGAAATATTTAGTGTTGAGGGCAAAAAAGTAAAATTTTGTAGCCTACAAAATTATCCTGACTTTTTCAGACAAACAAAAATTGAGGGAATTTGTTATCAATAGACCTCAATATATAAAAAGAATTACATCATGACCAAGGAAGACTTATCTCAGGTCTTCAAGGATGGTTCAACATTAAAAAACAATTAATGTAATCCATTACATAAAAAAGCTAAAGAATAAAAATCATATTATCATATCAATCAATGTAGGAAAAGCATTTGACAAAATCCAAACTCATTAATGATTTAAAAAAAGAAAACAAAGGAAACCTCTCAGCAAACTAGAATTAGAGGGGAACTTCCTCAACTTGTAAAGAACATCTACAAAAACCTAGAGCTAATATAATTCTTAATGGTAAGAAACTTAAAGCTTTCGTACTAAGATAAGGAACAAGGCAAAATTGTTTCCTCTCATCCCTCTTTTTCAACACTATACTGAAAGTCCTTGCCAATTAAATAAGATTTGAGAAGATAATAAAGAGTACAAATGTTGGGAAGAAAGAAATAAAACTGTCTTTGTTCACCGATGACACAATAATCTATGTAGAAAATCTAAAATAATTCACAAAAAAACTTTTGGAACGGGTAAGTGATTACAGCAAGGTTGCCAAATACAAGGTTAGTACACAAAATAAATATTGCTTCCCTGTATACCAATAATGAACATATGGAACTTGAAATTAAAAACACAATGCCATTTATATTAGTACCTCCAAAGGTGAAAAACTTAGGTATAAATCTAATAAAATATGTACAAAATTTATACGAGGAAAACTACAATGAATGAAATCAAAGAACTAAAATAAATGGAGAGGTATTTCATGTTCGTATAGAGGAAGGCTCAATATTGTCAAGATGTCTAGTCTTCCCAACTTGCTCTACAGATTCAATGCAATCCTAATCAAAATCCCAGCAAGTTTTTTTTACAGATATCATCAAACTGATTCTAAAGTTTATATGAAGAGTCAAAAGACACAAAGCAGCCAACAAATGTTGAAAAATAATAAAGTTGGAGGACTGACAATACCCATCTTCAAGACATACTATAAAGCTACAGTAATCTAGATGGTGTGGCGTTGGTAAAAGACTAGACAAATAGATAAATAAAAATAACGGAGAGCCCAGAAACAGACTCACAAAAATATAGTGAACTGATTTTTGACAAAAGAGCAAAGACAATACAGTAGAGCAAATATAGTCTTTTCAAGAAATGGTGGTGGAACAACTGGACATGAAAAAAAAAAAAAAAAAATCAGTCTAGACACAGACATTACACCCGTCATGAAAATTAACTCAAAATGGGTCATAGATCTAAATGTAAAATGCTAAAGTATAAAACTCTTAGAAGATAACATAGGAATAAACCTAGATGACCTTGGGTATGGTGATGAGTTTTTAGATACAACACAAAAGGTACGATCCATGAAAGACAGAATTGATAACATGGACTTTATCAAAATTAGAAACTTCTACTCTCAAAACACAATGTCAAGAGAATGAGAAGACAAGCCATAGACTGGGAGAAAATAATTCAAAATATATATCTGATAGAGAACTGTTATCTAATATAAAAAAAAGAACTCTTAAACTGAACACTAAGAAAAGAAACAACCTGATTAAATAATGGGCCAAAGATCTAAACAGAAACTTCATCAGAGAAAATGTACAGATGGGAAGTAAGCATATGAAAAGAAGCTGACTATCAAAAGATGTTGAATGTCATTAGAAAATTGCAAATTAAAACAACAAGATATCACCACACACCTATTAGAATGGCCAAAATAAAAAACTCTGTCAACATCAACTGCTGCAAGTGTGTGGAGAAACAGGAACTCTCATTGATTACTGGTGGAAATGCAAAATGGTGCAGCCACTTTGCAAGACTGTTTGGTGGATTCTTACAAAACTGAACATAATCTTCCCATATGACTCAGCAATCATTCTCCTTGATATTGATCAAACCTACATCCACACAAAAACTTGCACATGGATGTTTCCAGCAGCTTCAATACTAATTACCAAGACTTAGAAGCAACCAATATGTCAAATTTTTAATGAAGATAGACTTTTAAAAATATGCCTACATTTAATGAAATCTTAGAATATTATTTTTTAGTTATTATTTTTAAATCTACAAATTGTAAAATAAGATGTTTTCTTCCATTTCTTATAGTTTATATTTTGAAATTATATTAGCTATAATAAAATATTAATTCATATCACCCAAGTCAAGATTTGTTTTTGTTGTTGTTGTTGTTAACTCTTTTTGCACAAACTCATTTGAGTTTGGGGAAAATTCTTTTCCAGCTTTTCCCAAATGCTGTCTTCTCTGACATGGTCATTTGCATCTAATTATAGTCAGCAATCATTATTTGAATGTCTGCTACCTGCCAAGCATATCTTCTAATGTGATAGATACAGAGTAAGGAGAACAACAGAATTCCAGTTCCATTGTAATGTCAGTATTACACAACAATCATCCCTCTCTTTACTCATTTAAATGTAATTTACAATTCCTTTAGTACCAGTCTTTAGAAATGACTGTGGGGTTATTAAAATTTAGTTACAAATATCTTTCCCTCTAGCTTATTTTGGAGGCGTAACTCCTATCTTTGCTATTCCTCTGTAGAGGTGATTTTCTTGTTATAGTTAGTCAGTGGCTTAGGCCACCTGGTCACAAGACAAGAACTGAAATCTTTGTGTCCCCTGGTATCCCTGGTGTCAGAGCATAGGACCAAGTTTCTGAAGGCTTCTATTCTGTCAAAAAATTTCCCTGTCACTAATGTGAGGCTAGAAGAATGAGAATGATCAGTTCTTTAATTCGAAGGTTGATATATGTTAGACAATTAAGCCAGTTGCACAGGTTGTAAAGAAAGGCATGGCAAGAAATTCTGTTAAAGTTAAACTTGAAAGCTTTCCAACTTTCCATTTTAAAAAGTAGAAATATAAATAATGTGGAAACTGAACTAGTTAATAGATATTTTTTCTAACACAACATTTTCAAAATATATTTAGTGTGTCACCCTAAATGTTTATCTATATTATTGTGTCCTATGAGAAAAAGACATCTGGTTTCATAATCTTGTAGTTGAGATATGTTGGGGAAAATGGATATTCAGGCTTAAATAGATTATGTTATGATTTAATGACAACATAATTTTTAACTCTTACAATGTTTTATGCATAAGACAATGCCTCATAAAAGGTTTAGGAAAAAGAAAACTGTGTAACTTCAATTCAGTAGAATTTTTCCCACAAAAATAAACTGAGAAGTATAGATCACTAAGAAATGCAGAATCTGTTATCCAGAATTTGTAAATGAAGTTATTGCCGCTAGAGGGCACATGTTAGCTGTGAATCTCACTTGAACAAAGTTGGAGGATATTTAACACAATTGTTTCCCCAGAATATCCAATATATTTCCCAACTATCTACTCTTTCATCCATTACAATTTTGTGTTTTCTTTCTCTCTTTCTTTCTTTCTTTCTTTCTTTCTTTCTTTCTTTCTTTCTCTCTTTCTTTCTTTCTTTCTTTCTTTCTTTCTCTCTTTCTCTCTTTCTCTCTTTCTCTCTCTCTCTCTCTCTCTTTCTCTCTCCTTTTTTGAAAGTAACATGTAATGGCTTTTTAAAAATTATTACTAGTTTCAGTTGTACAAAACAGCATAGTGATTAGACATGTATATACCTCAAAAAGTGATCACTCCAATAAGTCTGTTAACCATCTGACACTGTACATAGTTATTAAAATATTATTGATTATATTCCCTATGATGTACTTCATGTCCCGTGATTATATATATTTTTAATTATAGTTGACATTCAATATTATTTTATTTTAGTTTCAGTTGTTCAGCATATTGGTTAGACATTTATATAATTTATGAAGTGATCGCTTACGGTAAGTCTGGTACACATCTGACACCACACATAGTTTTTACAATATTATTGACTATATTCCCCATGTTGTACTTTATATCCCCAAGACTATTTTGTAACTATCAATTTGTACTTCTTAATCCCTTCATCTTTCTCTCCCATCCACCCAACCCCCTCCCATCTGGTCACCATCAGTTTGTTCTCTGTATCTATGGGTCTATTTCTGTTTTGTTTGTTCATTTATTCTGTTCTTTGTATTCTACATATCAGTGAGATCATATGGTATTTGTCTTTTATCAGTCTGACTTATTTCACTTAGCACAATACCCTCTAGGTCTATCCATGTTGTTATACATGGTAAGATTTTATTGTTTTTTATGGCACAGTAATACTCTATTGTGTGATATATATACATATAATTAATCAATATATGCATATATTATTAATAAATATATATATTATTAATAAGTATATATATATATGTATATTATTGCTGAGTCATAAAGTAGTTCTTTTTTCAATTTTGTGGAGAAACCTCTATACTATTTTCCATAGTGGTCTCATCAATTTGCGATCCCACCAACAGTGCACAAGGGCTCCCTTTTCTCCCGAACCTCGCCAATACTTGTTCTTTGTTGATTTACTGATGATGGCCATTCTGACAAGAGTGAGGTGGTATCTCATTGTGGTTTTGATTTGCATTTATCTGATAATTAGTGATGTTGAGCATCTTTTCATATGTCTATTGGCCATCTGTATGTCCTCTGTGGAGAAATGTCTATTCACGTCCTCTGCCCAATTTTTAATTGGAATTTTTTTTTTTTTTTGGTGTTGAGTTGTATGTGTTTTTAATAAATTTCCAATATTAACCCCTTATTGGATGTATCATTGGCAAATATCTTCTCCCATTCAGTAGGGTGTCTTTTCATTTTGTTGATGGTTTCCTTGGCTGTGCAAAAACTTTTTAGTCTGATATAATCCCATTTGTTTTTTTCTTTTGTGCCCCTTACCGAGGAGATATGTCAGTAAAAATATTATTAAGGGTAATGGCTGAGAGTTTACTTCTTATGTTTCCCTGTATGTCTCTGGCGCCTCTCAAGTTGCCACCCCTTCACCAAAACCCAAGTGAGTGTTTGCATGTGAGTGAGTCTGTGTGCAGGCCCTTTAAGGGATGTCTGTGTTTCCAGCTGCCTTCTATCTCACCAGGGTGGACAGACAGTGTCCTAACTGATTTTCACCACCAGATGTTGTGGAGAATCCTCTCCTCTTCACAGGGTCACTGAGTTGGGGAGCCCAGCGTGGGGCTAGCACCCCTCTCTCTTCGTGTGCAGAACTTCCACCAGTGAGGGTTCTCTCCTGGTATTCAACCACTACCTGCGGTTTTGGGATCAGCCCATTTTGCATCTCCACCCCTCCTTCCAGTCTCTATCTTTATATCCTTGTTATAGGGGTACTTTATATCCTTAGTTATAGGGGTGCTATTCAACTAGTCTTCAGATGATTCTTGAGGTTCCTTTTCCTGTAGTTTAGTTGTAATTTTAAATTGCAAGTCCACCATCTTAGATCTTCTCCCTGAGTTGCTGTTTTAAAACTAACAAACTTTTACAAGTTTTTCAAAGATGTTGGAATCAGATGCAGTTATTTAATAATTAAAATAATTTCATGTGATTATTTCTATATCAAATTAAAAAGGGACTTGATACATTTTAAATGTATGAGAGAATGGGAAAGAATGTTTTCTCTTGGTCCTTTCTTGGAAAAGAAAAATCACCAAGCATTCTCAATATGAAGCATCAGACATGTAAGCTAATTTGGATGAAGTCTTGAAAAGTAAAACACAAATCTGATCAAATACACACTAGAAATGAAGGAAAGACTTTACTTTTTTTGTGACAGTTATTTTTAAATATTGCTATTTGGATAATAGCAGTTGTTCAGGAAGGGATCAAATAGCTGACAGAAATGATATGCTAGGGTAGATATACTATGTAGGAGCAGAAAACCTACCTCCCAGCTATTCTTCACAGGTGGGCCCAGAGGACACTGAATATGCTAACTCGATAAGGAGACCACTGGTGAGAGTGGCATCTCATTGAGCACCTCATTGGTAGCTGTTTTCTGTAGGCCAGAGCTGATAGTAGGAGTTTCCGTTACAGAGTTGAGTGCTCTGATTGCAACGTAGATAACAGAATGTAAAAATAAGAGAAGTCAGGCACTTAAAAGTCCAAAACAAGAAATAATAATAAGCAACATGGTCAGAGTAGCAGCTGAAAGTGCCTGGCGCTCAGAGTTATGGAGATGGTTACTAGGACATATTATCTCACGTGTAAGATAGATGGACAGCCAATTGAGGTATTTCACAATTTATACAATCAAGAGAATTTTTAAAAATCCATGATATGGAGAGTTAAGGCAGCCAAATAAAAAAGTTTTGATCCCATGCCAGTACCCAAAGCTGAGATATTTTGAAGACTCAGAAGTAACATCTAGGTACTCACAAGGAAGGAAAGAAAGAAAAAAACCCACTAATTCTACAGAATGTGTATGTGGCAATAATTCCTCTAGTAGCCTCTCTCCAAGGGAAACTTAACTCATTTTCTTCTGTAAGTGATCAGTGCAAAAAAAGAGAACACCGGACATTTTAACAATATTGGATACAGGGTTCAAGTTGAAATTGATTCCTAGGGTCTGAAGCATCGCCATGGCCTCAGACTTAAGGCTTGTGGAGGCAGATAAATGAAGTACCATCCAAATCCAACGTCCCCTCACTGTTAGCCTACTCAGCTCACATCCCATTTGGTGAGCATTTCCATGGTGCCCAGATGTATAATTGGAATGGACATACTTGGTTGTTAAAAGAACCACAGCATTAACTCCTTGTTCTATTGCAAAGGCCAAAAGTTAGTTTCTGAAACTACCCTCTCGGGCAAAGATGGTAAATAAAACAATTAATCACAATTTAGAAGTGGATGGAATATGACAAGGACTAGTGCTATCCTTAAATATATAAAGGATGGTGGTTGTCCCCATAAAAGACCCCAGTTAACTCACAAGGCATTCCTTTACAAAAATTAGATGGCTTCTAATTAGTGGCTAAGAGGAAACTATCCAACTCACGAAGTAACCCCAATTTCAGCTTCCATGCTAGATATAGCAACTCTACTAGAGCAGATCAACATGGCCTCAGGTGAATGGTATCAAGATGTTGGTTTAGTGAATACATAGTTTTTACCCATATGAGAAATGAGTTTACATTCACGAATAGATAATAATATATATTTATGGTCTTGTTCAGATTTACGTTAATTCTCTTAGTTTCTGTCATAATATTGTCCAAAGGATTCAGGATTGACTGACATAATATCACATTGTTCCATTATATCTATGTCATTGGGTTAATTGTACAAATGAGCAAAAAGAGATAAGAAAGTTGGAGGCCTTGGTAAGACACCAGCACATCAGAGGATGGGAGGTGAACCTACAAAGATTCAGGGGCTTGCCACCTTAGTCAATTTTTTTTTTTTTTTTTGGATTTCTGATGGTTTGAGGTAACTGGGACATTCCTTCTAAAATAAAGGGACATTGTTTCTCTTTGTACTCCCCACTTACTAAGGTGGAAGAACAACATCTGGTAATAATAGTACCCTGATCTCATTATTAGGTGACATTAAAAGCTAACACATTTCAGTGGGGCTCAGAGAGGGAAAGAGCTTTGCAGCAGATCTTGGCTATAGGGTGAGTAGCTCTGGTTCCTGGGCTATGTGACCCAGCAGGCATCTGTAATACTAAAGGACTCCATGGTGGCAAAGGCATCATTTAGAGTTTATAGAAAACCCCCATGAAAGAATGACACTGTAAAGCCCTAGGTTTTAATGGCAAGGCCATGCCATCCAGAGGAGAGAGCTCTATACCATTGAAATACCAAAGCTCTATACCAAAGAAATAAACAAACAAAAACTGAAACAAAAAAAACCCATCTTCTGGTGTGCTAGAAATAAACTATCTGACCAAGGAATACTGAATCACGTGTGGCTAGCTGCCCCTCATGACCTGGGTTCTATCAGACCAATCAAGCCAAAACTTGGGTGGAGCCAACAACAGTTCAGGGTAAACAGGAGATCCATCTGGAATCAGGAGTGCTCCGTGCCAGAGGGCACTCATTACCTGCATGATCTGGTGGCCCGGACCTCCATATCTTTCACTACTGTTGCACTGACACAGGTTCCTCAGCTCGCACCTATGTCAACTGTTGTCGGAGGAGGAAAGAGGCTGAGTTTGGTTCACTGGGGAGCTGGCTCAGTATATGGATACAAGCAGAAAAGAGATTTCTGTGGCTGCAGCTGGCTTGAAAGCAACACCTGTTATTTGGTATCTCCCTTCCTTACTACTTATTTTAGATTCCTTTCACTCTAGGCTAGAACCTCTGCTGAATCCTCTGTTGCAAAGTAATACATCTATTTCTGCTAATACTTCTATCACTGCCTTAGGTGTTGGTGCTGCAAGCAAATCTCTGCCTGAGAATTGTTTGTTTTCAGGTAAGCTGACCTAGGATACTATCTGACTTAGGATGTACAGTTAGGAAAAAATCTCAGCAAGTGCAAAATTGCTTTTTTTTTTTTTTTCTTCAGTATGGCTCCTCTCGTAAAAGAGCACTCTTTTTGCAGTAAGACTCTAAAGATTTTGAGGGACAGTAAGACTCTAAAGATTTCCCCAAAAATAAAACCTATCCGGACAATCAGCTCTAACGTGTCTTTTGGAGCAAAAATTAATATAAAACCCGGTCTTATTTTACTATAATACAAGACTGGGTCTTATAACATAATAAAGATTATAATATAATATAATATAATATAATATAATATAATATAATATAATATAATATAATATAATAAATACTGGGTCTTATATTAATTTTTGCTCCAAAAAGACACATTAGAGCTGATTCTCCAAATAGGTCTTATTTTCAGAGAAACACGTTAGGATAGTCACAAAACTTATCAGACAAGTTCATGATTGAAACGGTATAAAATTCTTTACTACTAGATGGTTGATCTTGGTGTATTTTTTGTTTTTTGTTTTTGTTTTTTTCCCCTGAAACTCTCTTCCTTTATTTATATTTGCAATATGAAATCCAAGCTTGGTATGGACACAAGCACACTCACACCATCTTGGGGAGAGGGAGCTCGGACAATGTCACTTGGCAGCTAGGCTGGACCCCAGACTCTTGAGTGTGGGAGAGGGGAACGTAGCCAGACCCGTGCTAAACCCCTACCCAGGGGGTCATGGGAGGCGCAACGGTCTTATGAGTGTGTCAGGCCCTCTTGGTCGATCTTGTTTTTTGAAAGAGACAATCAAATCCAGTTTCTGAGAAGGTTGATAAACAATTCAGTCTTATTTCCTTATATTGTATTTTTTTTAATTTATAAATTATTTTATAACAATGATTTTTATTTTAAATGCCTTAATTTAATGTTAATTATTGAAATACAAATACAATCTGAACATAATTGGAATCCTCAATTTATTTTTCTATTGATTAGTCTTTCATTGTAATTTTTTTAAACTGAAAACAAACATCTCTACAGCAAGTAAACATTAGCATAATTGCAGAAGTAAAAGTCAGACCTATGAAATTATGAGATAGGTTACAGAGAAACATTCCACTATTTTGAAATAAAAAAGTAGATACTATCTTTTTTGTTGTTGTTTTTAAAAGCTGCATTTGTGAAAGAACTTTTCAAAATACAGCAAGTGACATGAAGATATGGTGACCTTTATTCTGATTAAAGTCAAATGTCTTCCACTGGAATCGCTTTCTTTTCTTAATTGTTCAATATCTTGACTTCACCTGTCTGACTGTTGAATAGATACTGCATTCCTGTCACTGAAGAAAAAGGGGGAAAAAAAAAACTTATACTATTTATAAAATCTTGAATGACTGTTAAATATTGAAATTATAAATTTGACCAATAAAAAGTAAGAAAATGCAAAATATTTCGTAATGATAATATTTGGAGGAGATAACTTTTGTCATTAATCATTGGTTCAGCAGCTGTATATACATTTTTAAAAACCTGATTGATTTTGGTTTTCTGATTGATTCTAGTAAAAAATCAGATGTCTTGTAGAAATCAGAATCAATCCCTTGGCGCCAGGTTCAACAATAATTAACACTATCTCAACTTCTTTATTATATGAACAAGCAGAAGAGATAGAGGTTTGGATTAGTAAATTTACCTCCCTTAAAAACATCATAAGAAATATATATTAAATATTGCTTATCGCTCCACTCTACTAATGAATTTTCTTGACTCACTTTTAATAAACTTAACAGTTACCCTGTGTTCTTGAATGCTTAGCTTATCTCTTTGATGAATTTTTCTCTCAACTGTCACTAACATCTGTTGACTCCATCTCCAAAAACCCTGAAGAAATTTCTCATTGAAAGATTAAGAAAAGTGAAATTTTTAAGATGGTGCAAAATATACATATAATATAATAGATACATGCACATGCACACTGAAACAATATTGTGAATCATTTAAAGTAGCTTAATTCCCAGTCACTTATTCTTTCAACAAATATTTACTGAATATCATCTCAAAGAGATTGGAATTACAGGTTCTGTAGCCAAACCTATGGGATTTGTATCCTGTCTCCATCATTTACCAGCCATGTAATGTTATGCAAGTTACTTGACCTCCTCTGCCTCATTTCTTTCTACGCAAAATGGGGCTGGAAAATATAGTACCTACCTCCTACAATGGATATGATCATTAAAGGAGTTTAGACATATGTCTGGTCAGTAGTCAGAATTTTTCAAAACTGCTGATAGAAAAGAAATTCTCTTGTCTTGTGTGCATATTGTCATATGCAGCTACTGACCTACAAAACTTGAAAAGTTTGACATGTATACACACTTAATGAAGAAATTAATTAAACATCAGAATGGTTGGGGGCAGGGGACAGTCAAGAAAGAATAGATTACTATTAAGAAAGCAGTGAATTCAATATTTAATATGGGAGGTGCATTCCTAGAATTGGTGGCACTCATTGAGTGAACTTTATATGGGGTTACAGTGGCTCAATTTCTATGTAGATTGTACTCTGGCATTTAACATTGGAATCACTTTTCTTCCTTTCTCTTGAAATGGGAGTAAAATGATGCATTGTAATAGCAAAGTTGGTATACTTAGCATGGACTTTACTATTTTTTTAACTTAAAGGTCACAGCTCTTCACAAAGACATGAAATAATGACAGATAGACCATGGTGAACAAATGCAGAGATGGGTAAGTTCATTTTTCTCTAAGATAACACAGTATGGAGAGTTTGCACTTACTGAGAGCAATCACTCTACTAGCTATTAAAAAAAATGCAGAAATGCCCCTATTTGGGACACACACACAAATACATGAGACATAACCATAACCATTGGTCCTTAATTGGACAACATTATTGTAGGTCGAATGTACAGTGAAGAAACTTATCAGGATAGAAACAAGATTATTATAATAATTTTCCCATATTGCACAGAGGGAATAGATGAAGTGTTCTAGAAGGGAAGTCTTTGAGAAAAAAAGTTAATGGTTTTGGGGTTGTGTTCTCTATAACAGGCACATGCAGAAATAACACTAATTTGAGGAATTAGTGAAGCATGTTATATTGTGATCAGTAAGAAAATAGGAAGTCAACTAGAATCTCTGGAAAACCCAAAAGCAATTTCATAAAGTCATATTTCAAATACGAAGCATACTAAAAACATGCCTGAATTACATCAATGGATAGGAACTATTTAAAATAATGATTTAATCTTGATTATAACAATCCCTCCTTCATGTAGCACACATAGCACATAACACTGGGTCTGTAGAGCAATGGACTCCAAGGCTGGGGACACTCATGACAGGATGTGTGCAAGACAATTCAATGACTGCAGAAAACATGGTAGGAGATTTATTTATCTCAGTTTTTTCAAATCATATTTTGTCTTTTTTTAATGCACATAATATGGTAGTACAGTACTTCACAAACAAATACCTATATATAATGTGTAAATAATACAAACATTTATTGAGGTTGTTGCTCAAAATTTATGTTCTCATAGGGTTGTGCAATCACTCTATTATTGAAAAAGTTTGGAGAGCAATAATGTAGCAAATAAAATAACACCTTTGCATATTATTTGGCTCTTCAGTGAAGGGTATTGATATAATCACAATACAGCATGGATCGTTATTTATTAACTTTTAGAATGAAATTGTTAGAATCAAATTAGGGTTTCCTCCGGAGACTGAGACTGAGGTGAATGGTGGGGTACCATGGGATGTGATAGAAAGCAGTTGCTTTTCATTATAAGCTCTTATGTACTATTTCATATGTATCATATTCATATATTACTTAGGTACTTCAAAGAAAACCGTATTGTTTATTTTTTTAAACTGAGTTAAGTTTAGTTTTTTGTGTTCTGATAGTGACATCATGTGTTATATTAATCATGCGGTTCATTAATCAAGAAACTAGACAGCAATTCAAATTGGTATTTACAATAATTTACATTGATCATTATAATAATTTAAAATATTTGTTAAAAGTACACATTTCCAAGTTGCTTTTCCTGAAGATATTTACTTAAGTAAGATAAGGCCCAGGAATCTATTAGCTAATAAGCATCTCCGATAATTCTCACGATTAGACAACCTTAGAAAACATTGCTCCTGAACATACTTAATGAATTTTTAATGGAGATATAAAATTGTCATTCTGACATTTTCAGTGGCATACATGATGCTTATCTAGACTTGTTTGGCAGCATGTGAAATTTAAAATTAAGGTGACATTTTGCATTATACATGTCATATTCAAATTATACCATGAATAACAAGTAAATAGTAGTATGTGCTTTATATGTTTTAATTTTTGATTTCTTTATATTTTATTTCTAACTCAGCCAACATGATGCTTCTCTCTACCTACATACCAACTTTTTGATGCCTCCTTTCAAATACAGTTACCAGCAGAAGAACAAACAATTCACTCATGCAATTGACTCTTTTACACTTATCTGTATCTACTAGGTTCTGCTTCACTTCTTTCACCTTCACCTTCTAGAATTTCCTTCACTTGTCCCTTCTAATGGGGTCCACCTATTCCAATCATAAGCCAACCATAGCACTTGAACAAGAAAGGTATTACGATTGTCAATCCCTCTATGTAGGGCAATGTTTCTCAATCCTGGCTGCACATTAGAATCACCTAAAGGGCAAATAGGTTTCAACATACTTCAGTCATAGTCAGTGAGAACTTCTGCAAGGACAGAGGCATCAGCATTTTTTCTATAAGAATGATATATTTTATTTACAGATGAGAAAACTAAGGCTCAGAAAAACCAAGTAATATCCCCAAGATTATATGGAAATTAAATGAAGCAATGACTCCAAATTAGTTCTCCGTCTGCAACCCAAGTTCTTCCTTCTATGTCTTTAATACCTGAACCAAACATTGTCTATTGTGCACTCCATCTATGATTCCAGTAAACTTTTCCCTTTAGCTTATCATTGTATACACACGCAATACACACACACACATTGTATACACACACAGACACACACATGAGAAAGAGAGATAAATATATGCACGACTCTACCCTACTCTAGAACACTTGAAATTATTCATGTTGTTCTACTATCCCATGCCTTTCTTCCCTTCTGCTAGAAAATCTCTGAGAATAGTTTACACCTGCTTACTCATTTCCATTACCATTAATTCTTTGTAACATGATATTTAACTTCTTAAAGCTTACCAGGCCCGAATCTCCTCTTATGAAAACATGATTTGAGTGCCTAGTATTTGGTTCACAATAGGGATAAACATTCAATTACTGTTTCTAACTATCTCCCAAGAAGTTTACAGTAAGAAAGACAAAAAGACCAATATTATATATAATGATAAGCGTTTTAAGAGTACAGTGGAGATATGCCTATTCAAAGAAGGTTATCCAGGGATTGTGATGTCTTGGTTGTATTGTTTTGCGAGTAGGGATTAGTTGTTGAAAAAGGGTGAAAGGGTTCAGAAAGGGTATAAAACAGAAAGGAAGTATAAACAGAATGTATGCAGTGAAATTCTATACAAAAGAATGACATATCGTGACAGACTAGTGAGCTGCAAGTGATGCTATATTCCCAGAATTAATGTCACGTATCTGGGATTGTATATGTCTAGGGAAAGTGAAGACAATAGCATGTAAAGTTGGCTCCACGTCTATGTTTTCTTATAGACTAAAATTGGAATAATAATATTAACTTCTTCCTGATGGTTTCATAACAATTGCATATTAAGATGTTTTTCACACACCAGGCCTGGCACTTAGTACACACTCACACAATGTTGTCTATATTTTATGTTGTTATATAGTAACAGTGGAGGCAATATTTGAAATTGTTGAAGAAAATGCATGACAGAAACGGTGAGGCCAATTAGCAGCATTAGGTATTGCCTTGGCAAGCAAAAAGTGATTAATTAAGGCTATTCAGGGAGTAATGGAGATTAATGGGGAGTAACAGAGGAATCTGAATCTATTTGGGATGGGGTTTGTGAATTTTCAGTATATAGGTTTCAAGAAAAATTATCTCAAAAATTCATGAATCATTGTGATTAAGAAAAATTAAACAATGAATTTTTGAATAGAACAATTTATTATTATAATATACTTGGAACTTTAAGCAAAAATAAGCATTTATAATCCCTTAATTTATGCATAGTTTGCATAATTAAAATGTGACAGTACATTAATTAATCACTCCATAATGTTTCTCAGTATTATGAACTATTTTCCATGCTTTTAGAACACTTTTACACATAGGAACTTTGATATTGTATTCTGTTCTTACCAGGATCAATTGCACGTCCATCATAAACTATTGTTGGCTAGAAGAAAATAATTTACAATTATTATTCTATTCTAAATTTATATTCTTATATATAAATGTTGACATTATCAATGACCTTGTAATTCCTAATAGGATTACTACTTTGTAATTCACACTCATTATATTAGAGTCATTTTATAAAGAGATTTGACAACTGATTAAAATGATTGCCTTGTTTAATTCTATTATTTATGTATTAAATAAATATTGTGTATTGAAAGCTCTTTTATAGCTTCATAGCAATTTCCTTGTTGATCTTAAAGATTTACTTAGGCATATCCAAGACACAGTCACTATTATACTATGTCTCCAGGGCAGCAACAAAGAATGAGCACTGTTACCTTTCTGTGGACTCCCTAACAATGGGTTTAGAGAAATCAGAATTAGGCCATATTTCCACTAAATTGTGGGTCATTGGAAACATGGCTTATTTCAATGGCATGTTGGAGAATAATTCCTCTGTGGAATGAGTAGGTATTTGGAGGCAAGGAACTGTATATAGCCAAGCTAGGTAACTCTTCTAAAAGTGTTATTATGAAGAATAACAGAAATGGAGTGGTTACTAAAGGGGGAAGTGGGGTCAAGGAGAGCACTTCAAAAGTCGTATAAGTCATATGAGCCAATGTGAATGATCTAGGGGGGAGAAACAGAGAGAGAGAGAGAGAGAGAGAGAGACAGAGACAGAGAGACAGAGAGACAGAGACAGAGAGACAGAGACAGACAGAGAGAGAGAGAGAGAGAGTCCCCCATGGAAATACCAGAGAGATAGGTACCAAAGCATAACTGGAAGGGGTGGCCTTAGATAGAAGCAGGGCACTTCTGGACTTGGGAAGAAGTCAGGCTGTATAGTACTGATGCAGGCAGGTTTGTTCTAGGAGTCTAAGATGATTTTAAAATCTAGTTACAAAAGTAACTGTTTGAGATATCACAGTTCAGAGTGAGAAGAGATGGAAACAGTAGAGATTTGAGAAAGCAGGAGAGCTCTAAAATTGTCATTATTGAAACTGGTAAAGTGAATTTATTGGGGACATATAGACAGGTGTGGCTGCATTGAGACACCTACCATCTGTAAGTGTGGTCATTAATCTGAAGTAAGTTCAGAATCCATACTTGTGTTATTTTCAACAGAAACATACTGCTGCTTAAGTGCAATCATAGCGCAGATGATAGTTGGATTTAATCAGGACTGTTTTTTGTTGTTGTCTTTGTTGTTGTTGTTGTTTTCCTAAGTGAATTTGAAGGAGGCTGGTGGACAAAAGAGTTAAGTGTTTGCAAGTAGAGCAATAATGTTGAACAATGGATCCAAGCCAGATAAAAGAGAAGTGACACATGACAGAAGTAATAGATAAAGAAAAATTAGTAGAATCATCAGCATGGAGGATTTGGGATAAATAAAATATCTAAAATTTTGGATTAAGTCATATAATAATAAGAGTTGGATATTTGTCATCTAGATTTTCTGAAGTGTTACAATTATTGATGATGGCAAGGTCCTGAGGGTGACCATGCAAGTGGTTATCTGGAATAGAATGAAGGACAAGACCAGGGCCAGAGGATTTAGCAGAACTGATCAAGTGTGATATTGGTGGATCATTTTTGTGGAGGTTCAGTATGCCATGAAATATGCCAAGGAAAATGGTGGAAATAAACCCTTTGAACCAGAAATTAAGGCATTGGTGAATTTGAGGATAACAATAATAACAGTAATTCCTGTTAAAATTTAGTGATATGTATCTCAAAGGGGAGCAATTTGTGAAGAAGGAAGGAATCATGGTAGAAAGGGAAGAAATTGGAAATAAGTCATTTAGTCCACCTCTAGGTTGCCAGATATTGGAATGTGTGCAAAACTAACCTCTGTAGCAGTGTTCTTTGAGGAAAAAAATCCATTAGTTCAAAAAGGTGAAAGGAATAGCATGGTGGGAGAGACTGACAAGTATGTATTTTAGTAAAGTGTCATAAATATTTTGAAGAAGTATATGTAGGTTTCTATAGTTGCATCTAACTTTGACTACATGGTGGGATTGGAGAGGGTGGGAGTAAGGATATGTGTCCAGTTCTGAAGTATCAGAAAGGCAAAGAAGAAGGAAAAGCCGGTCCAGCTGGACCCAAAGCTTGTGAAAAGACTTGGTGTTTGTATACCATGCACAATCTCAACACTGTCATCCTCTTTCCCACTGTTCTCCATCTATAAAAAGACACATATTCTTCATGTCAACCCCAGTGGTGATTCTACAATGTTTCCTCTGATTGGTCTAGCTCAGAAGAAACTTGTTGAATCCCTTTGGAGCTTATTGTATGCACGGTGCATGTTGGCAGGAATTAACAAGCTAGCATACATTATTCTACAGTATTTTACTTATATCTTTTTCCAACTAGAATATGGATTCTTGACGACTGAAGGCCATGCTTCGTACTTCTTTAAGTTCTTTCAGTTTGGTATTAACTGGAAAATATCTTACCTATCCAAAGACATTGAGCCAAATATAGTTTTACATAAAAATTAGTTCTGTAATTCAGTAAAATATTGAGCTTTGGCTTTAATACTTAACTCCATTTTTAAATAAAATATAGCTAAATGAATACTGTAATAGAAAAAAACACTATAAGAGAATTTGCCATGTAATATGTATTTGTTGAATATCTGTCACACCTTCACCACACCTTCACCATATTACCTAGGTCATCTAATCTCAACTATTTTTTTTTTTTTTTTTGCGGACATTAAAAGGAAAAAAAAAAAGCAATAGAAATTTAATGCCACCTCATCAATACACACAATCTATATTTCTACAGAGACATCAGACTTAGAATATTTCTTCCTCATTACTGATGTTATCAATATCAGTCACTTTAAGTTGAATATTAGCTCTTTTCCCCCTCAATTTCCATTTCCACTTTCAACTGATATGCATAAATTATGTCATTTGTCTTTATGAGTTATCATTCATTCTAATTTATTTTCAAGTGTTTTTTATTGTCTGGATGTTATGAAAAATGAAAGAGTAATTATTGTGATACCTATAAAGTGATTTTTTTTCTCTTTGTCCTTACCTGATGATTTCCAGGCAACAAGTTTGGCTTTGAGTTTGATTTTGGGTCACTATTCGATAAGCTTTCATGCCTATACAAAGCATTAAAGAAATAATGAAAATATTTGTTTTATCTTTAATACCAAACTATATTTTTGTGCATATATACATAAATAAAAAGTTGTTCAATAATTTAATTTCATAAATAAGTAGCTAAATAAACACTACATAATGCTATATATAAGTAGACCTTAAATTGGCCATCGATAACCTCTCACATCTAACAAATCATGATCATTTTATGTTCTTAAGTTAGGTAGTTAAACAGATACTGAATGATGCTCTATTTAGATAGACTTTAAATTGGCCCTTAATATCCTCCCTTATATAATAAGTCACCATCATTTTACGTTCTGAAGTACAGATTAATACAATCATTTGTATTATCATTGATAATTTTAGTGAATATCTCTTCTAGATAGAGAAAATGCATCTTGATGCTGTTCTAAGACAAAAATTTATAAATTTCACTTTAGATTCTTGTAAAAGTTGTATTTATTATCATCCCTGTGGCATTTATGCTTCCTCATTGTGAAATAAACAAATTCACTTGAAAATGGTAATAACATACAGCTGGCAATAGAATAACATTAGTAAATCTTAATGCTCATATGCATTTCGGATTTTGCTCTCTGCTGTGTCATTATGCCTGGAATAGTATTACGTAATCAGTCAATATTGTTGAGTGAATATACAGCTACTTAACAAAGTTAATTTGATAAAGAGTTTAGAGGTGAAATTAAACCGTTGCCAATCAACATTTTATGGTTTTAAACTTGAAATTTAGTGAAGTGTTAAGGACTCCAATCTTTTTTTTTCCAATTAAAGTTTATTGGGGTGACAACTGTTAGTAAAGTTACATAGATTTCAGGTATACAATTCTGTATTACATCATCTATAAATTCCATTGTGTGTTCAGCCCAGGGACCACACTAATCTTCTCTGTATCGTTCCAGTATATGTGCTGTCAAAGTGAGCACAAGGACTCCAATCTTAAAACCTAAAATTTCTTTCTATAAAATATCAAGATGGTTTCTACCTTGGTACCTGCCCAGGCTCCTTGGTAGTAAGAGTTGGTAGGAACTGCTGATGTTTGTGACAGTGGGGAAAGAATCTTGAACAGGAAGGAGCACTATAGATAAAAAATAAATAAATGAATAAATAAATAAGCACAGAGAGAGAGAATTTTACAAATAAACTGAGTGCTTATTTTTTTAATTAAAGTTGTCAAAATTATCAAAATCAATTCTGGCCTTTAACATTAATCAAAGAGCATTAATAGTTAACAAACACTACATACACACACACACACACACACACACTTGAATAATAAAGCTTAATCTAAACAAAATGCCAATTAATATTTCTGTTATATGTGAAACTAAAAATAATATCTTTAAACCATTTTAATAAAATTTCCATAGGAAAATATCAGTTCCTTAGTTGCTAAAGATATTTCACATTACTATTTCTGAATTCAGGGGGAAAAAAAACCCACCAACTATGAGTATGGAGGTTTGAATTGGAATATGTGGGGAGAAGTTTCTAGTTTAACAGATACCATGTTGTAGCATTATAATTTCTACACACCCCTCTTGGTGATAGCACATACAGACATCCCCTTCCATGGTACACAATTTCATATCAGAAATCCCATTATAGAGAAGAGTGGGAAATGAGTGCAGCACAGGCTTTTAAATTCACTTATTACACTGTCTTAGTTTATCATATTGTTCAGGCAAATGTTTTTTGCTTTTTTTTCCCAATCTGTATCCCTTTTATTTCTTTGCTTAAGTGCTCTAGAAAAGATCTATGTTGAATACTAATGGCATTGGCATCCATCCTTGTCTTGTTCCTGATCTTTTTTATTTTTTTAAGATATTTATTAAAAATATAGCTAACATACAATATTATATTAATTTCAGGTGTATTCATAGTTATTCAACATTTATGTACCTAAAGAAGTCATCGCCATGATAAGTTCAGCAACCATCAGACACTGTACCACGCTATCACAATATTATTGACTATATTCCCTATGCTGTACATTACATCCCCGTGATTTATTTGTTTTATACCTGGACATTTGGACCTCTTATTCCTATTCACCTTTCCCCCCTTGTTTAAAATTGTTCAATTGCAGTTGACAGTCAATATTATTTTGTATTAATTTCAGGTGTACAGCTTAGTGGTTAGACATTTATATAATTGAAGAACTGACCTCCCTGACAAGTGTAACCACTTGGCACTATACATGATTATTACCATATTACTGATTATATTCTCTGTGCTTTACTTAAGATCTGCATGACTATTTTGTAACTACCAATTTGCATTCCTTAACCCTTTCACCTTTTCACCCTTCCCCCCCAACTATCTCCCATATCACCCCAACAATTCTAGATCCCATCTGATACCATATATAGTTATTACAGTATTATTGACTATATTCCTCATGCTGTACTCTACATCCCATGACTACTGTGTAACAACCAATTTGTCTTTCTTAATCCCTTCCCCTTTTTTAACCTGTAACCTGAACTCCTCCATCTGGCAACTATCAAAATGTTTTCTGTATCTATGAGTTTATTGCTGTTTTATTTGTATTTTGTTCTTTATATTTCACATATAAGTGAAATCACATTGCACTTGTCTTTCTCTGTTTGATGTACTTCATTCAGCACAATACCCTCCAGGTCCATCCATGCCACTGCTGATGGCAATAACCCATTCCCTTCCATGGCCAATCAATATTCCACTGTATATGTACCTCCTACTCTTTTGCATTCATCTATTGACAGACACGCAAACTGCTTCCACATCTCGACTCTCGACGACTGTAAACAATACTGCAATGAGTATATGGATGCACAAGTGCCCTCAAAATAGTGTTTTGGGTTTCTTCAAGTAAATACCCAGAAGTGGGATTGATTACTGGGTCCTCCTTTGACTCTTGGTATAGCCTTTGTTTTAAAGTCTATTTTGTCTGGTAGAAGTGTTTCTACCCCAGCTTTTTTTGTTTTTCTTATTTCCGTTTTCATGAAATACCTTTTTCCAAAAGTGTTGCTACCTCATCTTTTTTTGTTTTCCTCACTTCCATTTTCATGAAATATCTTTTTCCATCCATTTACTTTCCATTTACAAGTGTCTTTCAATCTGAAGTGAATCTCTTATAGGAAGCATATGTACGGGTCTTGTTTTCTTACCCATTCAATCCTCCCGTGTCTTTTGATTTAAGCATTTAATCCATTCACATTGAAAGTAATTGTTTATATATATATATATGTTTTATTATTTATAAGTTTTATCTTTTTGTCCCCATCTTAAAGAAGTCTCTCTAACGTTCCTTGTAATGCGGGTATAATGAACTCTAGATTTTTCTTGTCTGGGAAGCCCTTTAATTGTTCTTAGATTCTAAACGATAGCCTTGTTGGATAGAGAAATCTTGTTGTAGGTCCTTGATTTTCATCACTTGGAATATTTCCTGCTGCTCCCTTTTGGCCTGTGACATTTCTGTTGAGAAATCACTTGATAGTCCTTTGGGAGCTAGCTCATGGGTTACTAGTTGCATTTCTCTTGCTGCTTTTAGAATGCTCTCTTTGTCTTTAATCTTTGCCATTTTAATTATGATGTGTCTTGGTGTGGGCCTGTTTGGGTTCATCTTGTTTGGGACTCTGTGTTTCCTGGACTTGTATGTTTATTTCCTTTGCCAGGTTAAGACAGTTTTCAGTCATTATTTCTTTAAATAGGTTCTCAATCTCTTGTTCTCTCTCTTCTCCTCTGGTACCCCAATGATGTGAATGTTGGTACTCTTGATGTTATCCGAGAGGTCCCTTAACCTATTCTCATTTGGGAGGGGAGGATTCTTTCTTCTTTTTGCTGGTAGGATTGGGTGTTTTCTGCTACCCTGTCTTCCAAATAGCTGACTTGATCCTCAGCTTCATTTAGTCTGCTTGTGATTCCTTCTAGTGCATTCTTCATTTCAGTTATTGTGTTCTTCACCTTTGATGGATTCCTTTTTATGGTTTCTATGTCCTTTTTATGCTTGCTATCTCTTTGTTGAAGTTCTCACTAAGTTCCTTGAACATCCTTATAACCACTGTTTTAAACTCTGAATCAGGAAGGTTGCTTGCATCCATTTCCTTTAGTTATTTTTCTGGAGTTTTCTCCTTTTATTTGGGACATGTCCCCTCCCCATTTTGTCTGCTTCTCTGTGTTTGCTTCTATGTATTAGGTAGATCTGCTATGTCTCCCAGTCTTGGCTGGGTGCTCTTATGTAGTAGGTACCCTGTGGGGCCCTGACAGTCTCACTGGTCACCTGCTCCAGGAATGTCCCTTGTGTGGGTTGTGTTTGCCCTCCTATTATAGTTGAGCCTTGATTGTTATTGGCATGTCAGTGGCTGATTGTGGGATTTGGCCACGTCCATAGCTTAAGGGATGCTGTGCAGGGGTCTTATCCCACTGAGTGGGGGTTCACCCCAACAGACTCTGGTGCCTGTTGAGACTGCCCTTTGTGTGTGCTGCTTGTGGGGATAATTGGGTGGTGCTTTTCTGTGGTCTGAAGCCAACCTCCAAGTATGTTATTTCTGGGACCTCTTGGGAGGGGTTCCAGTGCAGGGCCCAGGTTACTCACTGCCTGTGACCTACCAGGGACTGCTTGGTAGAAGCTACAAAGCAATCCACAGTTATTTGCTGCCTGTGCTAAACCTGGAGTTGTATGTGAGAGGCCATGCTGTGAACCAAGGACAGCTGCCAAAAGTACTGGGTCTGGGGTAGCTCTGCAAAAAGCCAGGAAAATTCAAGGCCTGCTACCACCTGCTGGCTCCCTTAAAGTTCATTAGCTGATAAAGCCTCATTTGTATGCGAGTTGGGAGAGTCAGGGTCTCAGGGAGTCACTAGAGTGGGAAGAGTTGTGGTCACCAGGTTAATGTAGATTCTGGTTTGGTACCAGGGCCTGGCACTACTTAGCACATGTCTCAGAGCACACTGAAGCTAGTTGCCGCCTGCCTATGGCCCACAGACCCCAATAGTTTTCCAAGAAAGTATGTAACACAAGCGGGGCTAGCTGCTTTCAAGAAGGTGCCTCAGGGATGGGGGAGTTAGGTAGGGCAGGTTCTCAGTGAGTCAGCAGGGTGGAGGGAATGGAGCTAACCAGGCCAATCAGATTCAGGTTTGGCCATTTGGGGGCGGGCTTAACACAGAAAAGATGGTGCCCGCCTGCCGGCTGCCTGCTACACAAAAGGAGGACTCCTCACAGGGAAAATGTTTACTGTCTTCCAGTCCTCGTCCGATGCCACACACCTCATTCTGCCCCCAGTATGCCTTCAACACCTGCCGCCGTTCCCCCGCTGGAGCCCAAGGTGAGTGCCTGCGAACGAGTGAGTCTGTGTGCAGGCCCTTTAAGAGGGTGCCTGGGTTTCCCACAGCCTTCCATCCCACCTGGATGGCAGAATCCCCTCTGTTTTTCACGGCCAGATGTTGTGGTGCTCCTATTCCCAGCACCAGTACTGGAGCTGAGGAGGCTAATGTGGTGCTGGGGTCCCTCACTCCTCCAGGGGAACCTCTGCGGCCGACATATCCCTCCCAATGGTCAACTGCCACACACAGGTTTTGAAAACAAAAGAGTTTTTTTCTCAGATAAGTTCCTGTCTAAAACGTTTTGTGTCTCTGCTCTTACCAATCTCAAGGCGACCTGTTCTATATATTCTTAATTATAAAACTTCTGTTCAGCTAGACTTTAGATGGTTCTCCAGGGTAATTGTTCTACAGTTTAGTGTGTTCTATAATTTAATAATTTTAATGTGTTCACAGAAGGAAGCAGGTATAGTGCTTATCTATTCTGTCATCTTGGATCTCCAGAAAAATGTTTTCTAGCTTGAACTATTTGATTGGTTGCCTAGGGAAAGAGGGTTACTTTTGGTACCAGAAGATTGTGGTTAACATCCTATTTCCAAATCTAAAACAGTGAGGCTGCTCTCTATTTCTCAGTTTTGTTGTGATTATCAGCAAGGATAACATCTGTAAAGCATAAAAGTAGTAGATACTCAATACATTTTTTTCCTAATCTCTTCTCTCCTCTTCCATCATGGCCTTTTAAAGGCATTCTTGATGGACTTCATGAGCAAAAAACAAATTCAAATATAAGGAGAAATTTAAATCTTACTCTTTGAAGAGGCACCATGCAATAGCATAGAGACACATCACAAAAAGGACTGCTGTTAGAGTTAGCACTGCAGGAATCCAGTTATCAGGGCTCCAATAATAAGAAATCTTTATTAAGACAGAAGTAGTAATCTGAAAAATATAATAAATATGTATTAAGTATTAATACAAGTTGACAGAAATATGAACAGTCTGATTAGAGTGTTTTGAACACTTCACTTTATTTTTTCTTTTTATATTATTAAAATAAGATTATCATCTGATACTTATTTGAAGCATAAAAAGCACAGATACAGCAAATGACAAAGCATACTAAACTAACACCTCCTTCTGCAACCAAAACAACATGTCTTTCTTTAGAAGCAAAAAATGTCTTTGTTCATAATATTGCTTCTGGCCAGAATCCTGTTTCCTCTCACCATGGTGAACTCCTGGTGAACACGTGGTCACTAATCAGTGTTATCCTCCATAGTTGATTTTGCAAGAAGCCTGGCTTCTCAGCAGAAATTACCCCATCTCCTTGTTCACATTTCTACTGTAATATCCAAAGTAGTTTAACACAATTATTTCCTTCAGTTGTGATTCTTCGACTGACAAATAAACTTCTATTAAACAAAGACCATTGAGATGGTTCATCTATAGAGATATGGATTCTATAGAGTTCTTGGCACCGAGAAGGTATCAATGGATGTCTGAATGAATCAGCAAGTTATTTACAGGGCAAAGTGTTATTTAAAAAAAAAAAAAAAAAGGTTGTTGTCCTTTCTAGTTCCCTATCATAAAAGCACCAAAGGGTTTTTTTTCTCAGATAAGTTCCTGTCTAAAATGTTATCATTTAAGAAGAAGTTAGTAATATAAAGTTTAATGTAGTTTAATTTCCCTGACTAAGAAACATTATATTCCCAGCAGATGGCAGCATAGGATAGAATAAGTTTAGGGATACTTTGGCATTAAAGGTGCCATTTAAGGTAACATTAAGTCATGGAGCTAGATTCACAGAAATGAAAAAGGGATATTTTGCAAATAAGTATCAATCATCAGAGGTAGTAACAGAAATAGCACTCTTCATATAATTCAGTGAGCAGAATCCTGATTACCTTGTTGAATATTGGTAGTTTTGCGATTAAGTATTAAACATTTTCTTTTACACTACAACAACCTGGGCATGTCTGGACAAAGAAAGATCAAGAACTCAGCAGTGTCAGTTGAAATACGATGATGTTATTTTCTTAAATAAATAATATCTTTCCAAATGATAAATAGACCAAAAGGATAACGATTTGGTTATGTCATTTATCACCTAGCTCTATTTTCAGCTCCTTAAGATCATGTATCTCTACCAAACACATTTGGGAAGAATACCACTACCAATACATATATATATATTTGTGTGTATATATATATGTATATGTATATATATATACACACACATATATATGTATATATATATACATATATATGTGTGTGTGTATATGTATATGTGTGTGTGTATATGTATATGTGTGTGTGTGTGTATATATATATATATATAGAGAGAGAGAGAGAGAGAGAGAGATCAGGCCTAACCCCATTAAGTGAGCTAGCTAACTTTTTTTTTCTCTTTCTTTCCTTTTCTCTTTCTCTCAACAAATATTTATTGAATTTATTGAACACCTACTGTATCTCAAAAAATGTATATCAGAATCGCTGTATAAAGGAAATATGAAACCTTAAAACTGGAAAGGGTAGGAGCAACATTTATTTAACAGCCACTAGGTGCATGATTGATGCTAAGCCTTTTATTAATAGCTGTATTATTTAAGTTTCCCCTTATGCAAGTCCTAAAAGAAAGGTGCTCACTGTTTCCAATTTCCCAAGGAGAACTGACTGAGGCCCAGGAGGTTCTTTTGTATGTTACTTAAAGTTCCACAATTACTAAGTGGCAGAACTGGTGTTCACATAGAGATTTGTGTGTTTCTAAACATCATGCTCTTTCTAGTAGACAATGTTACCTCCCGAGAAAATGAGAATATTATCAGAATTTTGAGAAAAAATATCAATTCCTTTATCATCTAAACAGCATTATATATTTTTTTATGAGAGTTCAACTGTATTGATCCAATTTAAGGTGTTTGAAAATTGTGTAGAGGTTAGATGAAAGAATCATCCTTACTTTTTGTACTTGATTTGTCTGACACAGGAAAGTAGATGTTGTTGCAGTTTTTTAGTCTGTCTTCTTTCCCTCCTTTTCTTATACACACACACCAAAAAATATCTAAAGCTTTTATTTAAAAAGTGCATCTATTTTTTTTATATATATAGTTCAAAGTCTAAGGCAAGTTGAGATATTACTTTTCTTCAGGAATTATGTGAAAAGAACAAACGTTTTGTACAGGGATTAAATATAATGTTAATGACTTTTATTTACATAACACATTTATTACAAGAGCTTTCATGTCTCTTGTTTCATTTGATCCTTTGTACAATACATACAGCTATTTTAATCTCTTTAGTAATCCATGTACACTGAGTAAATATTTAAATATGTATCATTTGCACAATTTTCTCTCTCAATTATATACTCTGTCAACTGGTGATTCAAAACAATTTTTAAAAATTGGGGGTTAGCATTTGCTACTCTCAGGGCTTCTATAGCCTACTACATTATCACCTTATGTTTTCATTGTAACTTTCTGGAGTCTCCAAAACATAATAATCATGAGGTCCAGGACATTCACGCTTGCCTTCCTTCTCGCAATAGCAACCTAACTGTTACTCTCCTTTTCTCCTCTTCCCAATTCTATCTTCCACTCGGCTGGCAGAGTTTTAGTCCTTAAACTATTCATTTACACATCCCAGGAATCTAAATTGACTTTGTATTATCTATAAAACAAAGTCCAAAATCTATCGCATTGACTGTAGACTTATATCAATCTACTTAATATCTACCTTTCTGGGCTGACCTGTGGCCAAGCCTCCTCACAGGCTCTTGACACACTTGGTTTTTTCTTCTTTCAAGAACAGACCATGTACTCTTACACCTATATTCCTCAATTTCCACTATTTCTAAATGTTTTTGCTTCTTGTTCTATGCACCAAAGGCTTACATAAAATTCAAATGTCTCTTCTTGGAAATTCTCATATTCTCCAACCTGGAATCTGACATTGTTTGTATTATGAGACATTTGTTTCCTCTTCCTTTACAGTACTCGTCATAATTTGATTAATTTGAAATAAATCTATATGCAGATTGTGGCTTATAAGTCATTTCATAATATGACCCCTGACAATCTCTTCACTTTATTTCATTCTTTTTAACTCATCACACTGGTCAGAATATTGCTCAAACATCAACCATTTCTATACTTTTTTTTGCCGGTCTTCTTGGTTGTACCACTTAGTAAGTCTGTGACTTTAGGAAAGTTATTTAAACCCCTGGAATCTCAGTTTTGTCCTTTGTAATGTGGACAAAAGTAGTTGAAACTTGGAATTTGATTGACTCATATAACGGTTTTATTTAACCACGTGAAAATTTAATGTATAGATTTATAAACATAAATTCCATGTGTAGCTTGGAAATTTTGTTAATATATTAATGGAATTGTTTTCTCATAAGAAAAATTATTAAAATTTGATTTGATAACCGTATCCTAAAATTCCTGGATATCATTCTAGATCATGTACCATGTTTCCCCGAAAATAAGACCTAGCCAGGCAATCAACTCTAATGCATCTTTTGAAGTAAAAATTAATATAACACCCGGTCTTATTTTACTATAATATAAGACTGGGACAATATAATATAATATAATATAATATAATATAATATAATATAATATAATATAATAATACCGAGTCCTACATTAATTTTTGCTCAAAAAGACACATTAGAGCTGATTATCCAGCTAGGTCTTATTTTCAGGGAAACATGGTAATATAAGACAGGGTCTTATATAAATGTAATACAATATAATATAATATAATATAATATAATATAATATAATATAATATAATATAATATAATATAAATCAGGCATGATATAATATAATACAATATAATAATTAATACAATATAACATAATACTGGGTCTTATATTAATTTTTGCTCCAAAAGACGCATTAGAGCTGATTGTCCAGCTAGGTCTTATTTTCGGGGAAACGGTATATATTATCCTGTAAAATAATCTCTTTTTATATTTAAACTTTAAATATAACTTGAAACATTTTTTTAGTGCTTACTGGCTTCCTTAAGCAGAAACCATAAAGATACTTACAGCTGAACAATTAAGCATTACTCCTCTCTGGAATGAACATGATAAATGGTTAAGTACTGACAGAACACTGGACTATGTATGTCATCAGACATTTATCTCACCATTAGGTAAATCACCAGTGAAAACAAAAGAATTTCCCCTCTGTTATTTGGTCATGTACTAAGCCTCTTACAGATCTTTACAGTTAATTTGGTTTGATTCATAACCTTAATTATTTAACTTGTTATATTTTACAAAAAGACAATAATATACTTGCTGTCATGAAATCTTTCCTCATTAGGTATTTGGGTCATAACAGATGTGCAAGGCTATATCCTAGCAGAGTACAATCTACATATTCCTGCTGACTTTCAAACTATTTCAATCAACTCTCATCGAAGAAAAAATTTTAATAGTTTGCCAATAAGAAATTCTGATTCACATTTATATAATAGTTGCTTCTTGTGCTATGTCTCAAATACTTCAAGTCAAATATAGACCCGATTTCTATAGAAAATAAATACTTTGTAGTGGTAAATAAAACATTAAAAATTTAAGTAGAAATGCAGGTTTTCCCCATTTGCCAAAAGCATACTCTAAAAATTAGTATCGTTAACTATGTTTTTAAAATATTAGTATTTTAAAGAAAACATGAAAATTTTAGTTTTCTTAGTGAGAATTACAAGTGAGAAGTAGGTAGAGAAGGAAAAATAATTTTCCTTCTACCCTTCTAGGTTCTTGGCTGAGACGCACTCCTCTCTCTAACCATTAAAAGATTAACAGGGAAACAAACAGACTTTTACTAACACATATGACTCCTGTATACATGGGAGAGACCTAGAAAAACTGCGTGACTCTTTAAAATGGCCCAAGCCATCACCTTAAATACTTTCCCCAGCTAAAGACAAGATATAGGGGTGAGGGAGCCAGTTAGTGGAGGCTATCAGAAAAACACAGTAATCAAGGGTAAGGTTGTTATAATCAGCCTAAAATAATCCTTAAGCCAAAGAGGCATATTTTGTGGTGGTAAATTCTATGACCCTTCAATAAGTTCAATAGCCATATCAGCCATGACTTATGACTAATATTTTCAAACTGTTTCTGTTTTCAATTGATAAACATTTATAAAATAACTAATATAATGCTACTACTTATTAATCACCTCCTCTGTTCTGGGCACACTAAGAGAGGTTTCTGAAGTAGCCTTTAATAATCTTCATTGACAGATTAGAAACTGAGGCTCAGAAGTAGTAAATAACTCAGTCCAGGTTCACAGATCTATGTGTGGAAGACCTGGAATTCAAACCAAGTTCTGTTTTATTCCCAGGGCTAGACTCTTTCTGTTACATAACTTGTGCTGAAGAATAATTATTGTCTATGTAAAAACTGTTTTGACAGAATCTGTGTGAAATTATATCAATATTGCTTCTTTCATTTCAAACTTTCAAATTAAAAATTTACTTCCTTTTCATTGGCAGACCTGGTCATACTATGAATGAATCAGTAAGGTGGAAATTTAAAAAGTAATGCTGTCAAAGTGTTTTAAGACCATTAAGTTATTGTTATAAAATTAACGTTTTTATCTTTTACTATGATATTATTCCTAGAGTTTCTTATTCATTCTCATATCTGAGATGCTAATTAATTAGTATATGTTGTACAATAGAGAATAAATGCAAATATTATTTAAAAGTATAAAAACAGAAGTTTAAAGTAATGAATTGCCCAACTGTGATTTTCCTAGAATGAAGTACAGGGCAATTAGCAAAACAGACATTATTAGGAAAGCAAAATAAATAAATAAATAAACAAACAAATACATAGATAAATAAATAAATAAATTTCCTAAGATCCTTTAAATCAATGATTTATCTTACTTTGATTACCCATTTATTACTTTTGAAGACCGTGAGACTTCCTTTATATTTTGAGAAATATTAAATATACTGTTGTTTTCTAGTTTATGAATAATTTTTTAAAATAAACCAACTATACTAATAAAAAGCTCCAGAGGAAGTTATATTATATCATAAAATGAAGAAGCATTGAATCTAACATCAGTGTACTTAAATGTGCAAATATGTAAAACATCATCGGGTAAAAATTCATGATCCACGTCATGAAGCTGAATATTGTTTTTTATATTTGAATATTTGACAAGCCTTTTTTTTTAAGTTTGACTCAGTGTTCTTCTTGCATAAGGAAACTCAGACATAGTAGACGGTTACATATTTTTTTCAAAATACAGAATGTCCTACAACATTGAGGACTTCCATGTAGGATTTTCCGTATTTATGACCAGACAATCTTATCTTTTTACTAAGTGTAGGGGAGTGTTTATTAATAAGAGTGTTATTTCTTAAAGCATATAAGCCAGCAATCACAAGACTAATATAAGTAATTTTCTCTTTTTAATGAGGTAAGACACTATATCCCTTAAAAATAAACCCTAACTCTTCTGCTGAGTAGCTCAGGATGACTTAGTCAGGTACTAGAATGGTCAAATAGAATCAGAAAAGGAAAATATATATCATTTGTCTAAGATGTAATTTGCTTATGAAGTAGCAGAGTTATGCCATGCTGCTTTTCCTTACCTCAACCTATACCTTTTAAAGTGCAGTTGATGCTTGCACAACATGAAACTGAGGGACACCGACCCCTTGCAGAGTTGAAACTCCGCGAATAACTGGACTCCCCACAGAACTTAACTGCAAATACCCTACTGTTGACCAGAAGCCTTATCAATAACATAAATAGTAGAATAACACATATTTTGTACATTATATGTATTGTATTCTATATTTTTATAACAAAGTAAGCTGGAGAAGAGAAAAATGTTATTAAGAAAATCATAAGGAAGAGAAAATACTTTTATGGTATTTATTTAATTATCTGCCTGCAAGAGGACCTGTGCAGTTCAAATCTGTGTTGTTCAAGGATCAACTGTAGTTCCTTCCATGTCTTCTGTTACTCTGTGTCTATTTCCCGCTGGGAGTTGGATGGACACAGACCAAGAAATTAATGAATGTAAAATGTGATTCTCACTATTTCTTTACAGAGCTAGTTTCCTTATTGTGCATATAAATGTAACACATAAAACATATGGAAATAAATGCCCAAATGGTTGCGCAATTTATGTTACTTCTCAACAGAGAAGAAAGTGAAATGTTTTGAGGCTCACCAAGAGACTTTACTTCCAAGCCACACCTGAAGAAAGAACAGTGACTTAGCCACTTAGTTCCCATGTCTGCAACTTAAGAAAAATTACATGGTTTATAGGTAGAGGTTGAAAGCAGAATGGTTCAAGATATGAAGCAAAGATTTCCATATATCCCCACAGGTCCAAGGGAACTTTTATTGCTGTTTCACACAGAGGTAAATACTTACATCATATCTCATAATACATCTGTCCTGCATGCTCTGTGAGAACATAGAAACAGGCATCCTTCCCTTTTATATGTTTCTTCACATTCTCTCCACTTCTGGCTTACCATAGGGTATTATATTCAGCATTGTCAACCCATTACATCAATGATTTTTTACTGATTTATTCTTAGAAATAATTTAAGATAAGAGAAATGAATTTGTTATAATTCTGCTACTACCCATATTTAAAAAGTTATAGCTTAATATATTTTCCTTCTTCTTACAAACATAAGGTAAAGGCTGATAGGGGGAAAAAAAATTCCTTTGAAACATGGTGTTGGAAGAGAACTCTATGGATAATCTGGACCCCCAGAAAGATGAACAAGTAGGTCCTAAAGCAAATTAAGTCTGAAACATCATTTGAGGCAAAAATCACAAAACTGTAGCTTTCCTACTTCAGGCACATCATGAGAAGGCAGAGTTCTTTTGGGAAAATAATAATTCTGGGAAAAGTAGAAGGCAGCCAGAAAAGAAGATGAAATATGAGATGGATTGAATCCATAAAAGAAGCCATAGGCATGAGTCCACAGGAGCTGAGCAGGGCTGTGAGGACAGGACATTGTGGAGTCTCTCATTGATAGGGTCAACAGGAGTCGGAGCTGACTCAGTAGCACATGACAACACACACTGCTGGGTATTTGGGAGGTTCCTTTCTTTCTTTCTTTTTCTTTTTTTTTTTTTTTTTCCCTGTAAAAGGGGTGCATGGGTTAATCAAGTTTAAAAAATACAGCATTTTTTTTTTTTTAAGTGGAAGAGTGGAACAAACATGGCCTCTGGAAGTAGATCTGGGCTAAAATTATGACTGTTACTGAAATTGGGCAACTTAATTTCTGTTTGGAACAATTCTGCCTAGTTAGTAATGTTGCTATGGGAAATAAAAGTACCTTATGCAAGTTTATAGCATTTAGTAGGTACTCAGTTAGTACCCACTATTTCCACTACTGTGGTGTCATTGTTTCTTCATACTAGACAAAAAAAGATATATATATAAAGTAAATATATGAAGTAAATATATACGAAGTAAAGTTTAAATTCAGATCAACAGAAAGTGCCAGTGGCATCTATGGATACTTTGACCTATTAAAAAGTATGGCTATATTATTCTTTGAAATGAGTTATGAAAAAGTAAAGTAAATTTTCTTTCATTTTTTGGTGGCTAAATTTTACTTACCATACATAAGTATTTGCTAATATCTCTGAAATCTTCTTTCTACCCATTTTTAATTCTTTTTACCTTTCTAAGTCTACTAAAAGCTAAGATGGACAGGTCCTATAGTGTGTTGATAAACTAACTCTTAAAAAGAAGAAAAAAAAACCCTGGAATGTAGCGTTTACCAATTTTCATAGTATTAATATTCCCACTGTGACTGAATTTAAGCTACTAATGGCTTAACACCCAGCTGACAAAATTTTGGAATATTTAATAATAGGCTCTTCTTAGCTTAAACGAACCAGCTCCAGCATACCACTCTTCTAAATTATCAGTTGAAAACGAAGTTCCAGACATATTTAATTACAAATTAGCTTGTGAGGTATATGCTAGTAAAGGATTGGTCTTTGATGAGTCAAAATCAGCCTTGGGAAAGTAATATGCCTCTGCAGTGGGCATAATAGTGTCAAATACATGGTTATAAAGATGTAAGTCTTTGTTTCGGACCTGCTATATCTTTAGGATTAATGTCTTCAATGTTGATTTAAGTGAAACACTAAACACTTTGTCACTATATACATCTAATGCCTTTTTTCAGTTCTCCATTGCTGGGTTAAAAACCTTTTAATTATACTAATATACATCATGAAACATGGATGAGTTACCAGGATGAATTGATGGAAAGATTGGACAGTTATTTATAGTGACTTTCTCCTTTCTATTCTTTTACCCATGTATTATTTATGTTGAAATCAGAGTAAAAACATAGTTGTAAATTAGTATGATTTAAGGTTTCTACTATCTTCTATACTTTGAAAATAGATATTAATTCCGGGCTTTTTATTATGGACTCAATTTGCTGAATGCAGATAGCTTCAGGAATTTTGATTCATAATTCTTTGGGGATTATATTGCAGGAAATGGTGTCTAGCCAGTTACCTCATTGTCTCTTTGGCCAATCTGGATTTAAATTGGGCAAGTTTAGTTCAGTTCATGAAACATGACAGTTTCTTTCTTCTTCTCTACCTGCCTTGAAGGGACCTCTGAATAGGCAGAGATGGGTTCAAAGACAAAGGTTAATCAGGAGACAATTTATAGAAGTTCTGTTTATTTTAGTCTAGGGTTGGGCTGATTTATTATTAGCTTGTTTGACTAAGTCATTCTACATTAAAGATAAAGGATTTTTTTCTATTTTCCTTTCTAAGCTTCAAGGTATTATTTTACTTATTGTAATGTCTATAAGAGCACGCCAAGTGTAAACATATTTAAGAAATATATTATGTAAAGTTTTCTCTATAGTTATTTATATTGCTTTGTTTACTTTATAATAATAGTAATATATTTTGCACATGGAAACTTTCTTTTGTAAATTCAGAAGCAGTAATAAACCCTTGTTTTTAGTCAAGATTTCTTAATCTGGGTTCCAGGGATGGGTTTTATAGGTCTCCAATGTTGAGTATAAAAGTGTATTCACATATACATGTGTACATTTTTGTTCTGGAGAGAGAGAGACCATAACTTTCATCAGATTCTTCAACAGTTCATAAATTCCTCCTTCCCCCAATTAAGAGCTATCATATACCTTTCATATAACATATGGCATTGCTCCTTTTACTTATCAAGTACCATACTTGGCATTGTAAAAGATGAGGAGGTCTTTATTGAATGCCTTCACTAGATTACAATTTATGAGATGCCCTATTTTTTTTTCAAGAGCCTAGAAAACTTTTTGTAAAAAAAAAAAAAATCAGCATTTATAGTGAATTTCATGCTGATGATGTCTCCTATAATATTTATTATATGATTGAACCTATTTTTAATAACTTTGAGTATGTTATCCACAGGCCATAATTTCTTTATAGTTCATAGACACACATTGTTAGTAATCTGGCTTTAAGAAAGTTCTGTTTTGTAATGGGATTTTATAGTTATATTTAGAAGCATATAAAATTCTGGCAGTAGATTCTAACCACTTAGAAATGTTTTTAAGTTTTCATATCTCATTCAACATTCTAAATGAAAAGATCTGCCTTATAATAATAATAATAATTAGTCTAATAATGGCTAATCCTAAATTAAACTATCTTTCTAGCAATATATTGTAACACACACATTTTAAACACAATATATAGTGAATTCTATTGTTTATGTATATTTCAGATCTAGTACCTCATCTCCACATAAATTACCACTGCTTAATTTAGAGTCTAACTCTCTTATCTGGATTGTTAAAATAATATCCTAACTGGTTTCATGAGCACTGCTTTCTCAATCACCAATTTCCCCTTCATTTTTTCTCCATACTTTTTCTAAAATCACTCATACTTACGAGACATAGCTAATCCTATCACCCTTCTCTTGTAATCCCTCTTCAGAACCTCTCTGAATGGAAGACACAGCCCATATTCCCTAGGATGGCTTACAGAGATCTTCAAATTTTTGCCCTAATAATTTGTTACTTTTCTGAAACTAAGTTACATAGGACACTTCAAGTTGCGTATGTTATTATCTGTAGCTAGAAGGTTTTTTTCCTGATATATTCATCTTTGTACTCCAGCAACTCGCACAAGGCTTGGCCATGGAGTTAATAAATAGATATCTGGAGATATAAGTAATCTTTACTGGGTAATTTTATAACATACTCAGCTGTGAAAAATAGCTAGTCAGTATTACATTAAATAAACCTTTAGAAATATTATCTTTTAAAAGCCTCATTTAAAATATGCAGGTGTTTTTTGTGTGTCTGTTTGCTCACTCACAATAAAATGGAAGTTATAACCTGTTTGGGTATCATTTTCTTTTCCTGCACAATGGATAAATTGAACTATAGAATTTCTAAAGTCATTACTGGTTTGGTTTTTGCAAAGAGAGGTACATATATTTCCCTGTAGAGACACGTGTATTGTATAAGTTCACATATAAATATAAAAGCTGATATGGCTTATGGAGAATAGCGAAGACTATTTGCCACAGTCCTTGGGAGTACATTCTAAATCAGATTGGTAATGATTTCCAGGCAGCGTTAATTGGTTTGCCTCTTTTAGCAAGTTGAATGTAGTTTGCCAAGAGAATTATATGGATTGCAATACCACTCAACTACAAGTCTAAAAATTCTTTCACATTTTGCTACAGAATTTGTTTATTTTGTCTAATGTGTTTTTATTATAAGCATTCTGCTTTGCTAGATTTTGGTTTATTAATCAGGAATTTGGATGGTAGAAATCCATATGTTAATATAAGTTAGATATTTTTTTCCACAGACTAAAATAATCTCTCCCAAAGGAGTAAAATCCAGCAGAGAAAATTGACTCAGAATAGGTAGGTGAGGTTTGTGTTAAGCCAGAAATGGAAAACAACACATTTTAACTGTTTGGAATGCTGCTACAACATCTTACAATGTTACTGATGTTACAGCTCAGTCTTAAGCAATATTATTTGACATAAAATGATTTGAATATATATTTGTAGAATGTGACAGAAAGTCCCATGTTCACACACTGGGGTGGGAGGAGGGACTTAGAACTAATTTACTGAGTGACCAGTAGAATATCCATGCTTAATATAACAAATTGCAGGGTTTGACTATATAGTATATATGATTAAAAGCTCCAAAACAGATAATTTTAATGAAGCTCCAAAATAAGTGAGAATATTTTATTTGTAAAAATTATTTGCAAAATAATTAGACATTAAATGCTAATAGCTTAACAAAGTACATAGACATCTCAAATTATTTCCCTTTCAATTCTTTTACAACCTTTTTTTGTGATACCTAACATATATACAAAATATTAAAAGTAGTACAATAATCTACCAGATGTCCATAACACAATCTCAGTAATTGTCAGTTTTGTTTAAATTTACTTACAGTCTTCTCCACTAAGTTATTCTGAAGCAAAAGTTACATAGTCAAATATATTATCATTTCATCCATAATAAATATTTTAATATATTCAATTTCGAAAAAAATTCCCTATGGCTTGGTTATTTTTTGTTTTTTTTCTTTCTTTCTTTTTTTTTGTCTTATTTAAGAAATCTTTCCCTACCCCCAAATTATTAAAATAGTCTCTTATAATCTTTCCAAATTTTAATGGCTTATTTTGGCCATTTAAGTTTACAATTCACCTGGAACTTAATTTAGGTAAGGAATCATTCCTATTTTGTCTATATGCATACCAATTGCCCAATATAATTTATTGAAACTAATCATCCTTTTACCACAGCTCTATAGTGCCACTTTTGACATAAATCATAGGTCCTTATGTCGTGGATCATTAGCTGGACTCTATGCTGTTCTCTTGTCCATTTGTCTTCTACACTGTCATAATTAATGCATTGTATTAAGTCTTTAGTTGGGATAGAATAGGACCTTCCACCGTGATTTTTCTTCATCAAATTTATTAACAAGGTTGTTTATAATATTCTCTTAGGATTCCTTTTTTTATAATTAACATTAATTTTATTTGCTCATATACTCCTGTTTTCATGTCCAAAAAGGAAGTTTAAAAAAGTTCCATTAATTTTTTTGTTGAATTGTTGATAAACCTGAAGAGGAATTTTGCATTCTGATAGTTCTCATAGTTTTCTTTTTTGGAGGGTTGCAGGACCTACTGATGTTCTTTTTACATTCCCAATATTGGTAAAATATGACTTCATTCCTGTCTTTATCAGCCTCCTCAGGGTAATATAGATTTTATTATTATTTTCGAATGACCAAATTTTGGCCTTACTTTTCTATGTTTGCTTTCTATTTCATTAACTTCAGTTCTTATTTAATTTTTAAAAATCTCTTACAGTTTATTTTGTTGTTCTTTTTCTAACTTCAGATAAATACCAATTTTAAGTAACATACAGGGAAAAGAAGTTTTAAGAAAATCAATAACATTTTAAAATAAATGATAAAAATGCTACATTAAAATTTGTGAGATGCAGTTAAAATGATACTTAGGAGAAACACATAGCATTCAATTCTGTTATAATGGAATCTCAGAGTTTTATTTTGTAGTATTTTTTATTTATTCATTTAAAAATGTTCTCTATTTTTTTAACTTCTAAAGATATAAGGAATATTCTGAATACCTCTTTGTTTTGTTCTCTAGGATAATTTTTTTTTTTTAGTTTATTGGGGTGACAATTGTTAGTAAAATTACATAGATTTCAGGTGTACAATTCTGTAGTACATCATCTATAAATCCCATTGTGTGTTCACCATCCAGAGTCAGTTCTCCTTCCATCACCATATATTTGATCCCCCTTACCCTCATCTCCCACTCCCCACCCCCCTTACCCTCTGGTAACCACTAAACTATTGTCTGTGTCTATGAGTTTTTGTTTCTCATTTGTTTGTCTTATTCTTTTGTTGTTTTTGGTTTATATACCACATATCAGTGAAATCATAAGGTTCTCTGCTTTTTCTGTCTGACTTATTTTGCTTAGCATCATACTCTCAAGATCCATCCATATTGTCACAAATATTCCTATGTCATCGTTTCTTACTGCCGAATAGTATTCCATTGTGTATATATACCACAACTTCTTTATTCTTTCATCTATAGAAGGACATTTTAGTTGTTTCCATGTCTTGGCCACCGTAAACAAAGCTGCAATGAACATTGGAGTACAAGTGCCTTTATGTATAAATGTTTTCAGATTTTTTGGGTAGATACCCAGAAGAGGGATTGCTGGGTCATATGGTAATTCTATTAGTAATTTTTTGAGGAACCTCCACACTGTCTTCCATAACTGCTGCACCAGTCTGCATTCCCACCAACAGTGTATCCTCATAGGATAATTATTTAAGATCACAGATAACCCTCAGCATAATTTCAATCCACTGAAATCTGTTGAGATTTGCTTTATAACCTTATATATGATCAAAATTTGTAGGTGTTCATGTATTCCCCCAAAATTTTATATTCAGTAATTGCTGGGTATAATGTTTACATATTCTATATGTCAATAGGGTCAAGTTTTAATTTCAGTTACTGTATTTTTGATTTCTTGATATATTTGGTATACTTTCAAATAGTGTATGTTACTTTTGCCGTTTCTAATACCCTGACCAAATTTTAAACTTCTTTTATATCTCTTGAATTAATCAGCATCATTATTTTACAGTTTATGTTTGAAAATTTCTGTAGTTACTGTGTTCTTTTTTCTGCTTTTTCATGGTTTTGTTGCTTCTTGGTTATGGAATTCTATTTCCTCATGTGCCTGGTTGTATTTAATCATGTGTTGTTTTCTAGATTAAAAATTGTTAGAAATAATTGGAAGCATACAAAGACAATATTAATTTCCTTCCGCAAGGCACTTGGGAGCATTACCAGTCCTATACCACGTTACTCCAATTTATTGTTTTCTTTGGATCCAAAATATTCAAATTGTAATATGATGATTTTGTATAGCTAATGTAAAACCTTTTGACCACGCAGTCAAGCATTGGGAAGAATTTTCTATAACTTTCTTAACAAATGGCTATTGTAATCTAAATATTTTTCATGTGTTACCTCAATTATATAGAGAACACCATGGCAATATAAGTGAAAGCGTGGACATGGATACCTACTTGGAAGTTTAAACTCTACCTGTTTGAAAACGAAACAGCATATTCCACACAAACCAATTCTATCATGTCATTGATTTTCTATTTGTTTCCATATTAGCAAAGTTTATGAGCATTGTGAGTCTTATCTTTTCTGCAGTGAAACTATTGTAATTTGCTGTCTTCAGTAATCACCCCAAAATCATCTTTACATTCAAGATGTCCCATGCACAAATATTTTACATACCTACCATGGGAGTCATTTTCCCTGACACAAATATAGCCTCAAGGTTTACTGTTTCCTCAACATCATCCCAAATATAGTGATACTCTTCCCAGGTGTAATTCTATGACTTTTTCCTGTAAAGTTTTTCTTATTACATAAAAAGAAAATATCTGATTTTTAAAAACTACTTTATTGTTTTCATTCTCTATGTAGAGCGTTTACTGCCTATCTCAATATAGACTTATTTTCAACCTCAACATTAAATAACAATTGCACTATCATTTGACACTTTCTAATATTTACTTACATTGTTCTAGTGTATATACCTTGTCTTTCAGTGGGACTGTATACTTTTTAAGGCAAGTTTGTCAAATATTTTTGTAAACCTTATATGGTACTATGTACATAACAAACCCTCATGACTATTCATTTAAATAGACAAAAGTATACTATGATAAGAATCAATAGAATTACTAAGAATCTAAACTAAATAATAGCAAAAGGGCCTATAAAAATGACCAACATTGATATATTTATCTTGATGCAAAATTAATGACTAACAGCTACAATACATTCTCCTTATTTTGATGATGGAAATTCTAATGTATTAAAGTAACTGCTTCATTGATGTCTTTCATTGCCAAAATCTAAGGATAACTCCTGTGAGAGTTCCCAAATATCTTCTAGGTTTATGACTAATTCAGACTACTTTAGAATTATATTTCATCACTAAGTACTTACTGTAGTTTTAGTTGGTTTTGTGATAGAAGTTGGCTGTGTTGTGGTCCAAGGAAACACATGAACTATAACTGTTGTAGTGGCTGACAGCTGACTAGCTTTATTCCCACCTAATTCATCAGTAACTTCAATAAGTAGCTGGAAAGTCAGAGGGTCCTGAATCCCTTGAAATGCATCATATTGGAAATTCTGAGTGGTGGTTAGAGAAGGAGGATCAACACCTACTCTCCAAAGTGTGAATTGATTATTTGTATTTCCTGAGAAAGATGAGGTAATAAAACAGAAATAAAAGTACATTATATATTATGTTAGTTTTTATTGTCTTACGTTCTTATTTTAAAATGTTTCATTATAATAGGTTTTCAACCATTATAAAATATCTCACATGGGTATATTTTAAATAGCATAGAAGTGACTTATTTGAAATTATATGTCTTACCTCCCACAATTGAATAGCTCAGCCGTTCCTGTGGAGAATCTTTGTCTGAACAGTTGAGCTGAATAAAAGGAATCTTAATACTGGAATAAATCTGAGTTTCCAAATGTGGTGGATTGCATACAGGTGGTTCATCATTCATATTCTATAATACAAGAATATTATCTATTTTGGGTTATGTCTTAAAGTTTTTGCTATATATAATCAATTACTTGTTTAATTTATATTACTCATTGTTTTCACCCTCACAATATTGTTCAAGCATACTTTTATGACTTAATTATTTTACATTTAAAGATTATATTTTAGAGTTTCATCATATCAACTTTGTTGTTTGGGGTTATCCAGCAGTATAGTCCGTGTTCTATTTTTATTTTATAAATGCAGAATTAATTTTAACAAATGCCTATTTTTGCATAATATTGCTAGGACAGGTTTTCAGACAATCATGAGGCTATTGGATTTTAAAATTAGATTGGAAACTGAATGTTATTTAATCTAATCACTTCCCTTTAATCTAGAATATATATGTTATCAACTCTTCTTGAAAAAAATTCCTCAGAAAGCGTGCTCACTACCTAAAGGGAGCATTTTTCACTATTGACAGCTTTACTTGCTAGAAATATTCATTTATATTCATCTCAATTTTTGCCTACTATTCAACCAATTCTTCCTAGTTTTTGTTCTAAAGAAACTCAAAATCTAGTAAGCATGTGACTTATATTTCAAACATGTGGAGATTCTTGCAATTAGGTTGAAAGAGGAACTATATTGTCTCTGGGAATGTCCAAATTCTAAGGCTCATTTGACTCTGTAATCTAGTAGGGAGAATATCTGATAAGCTGCTTGCACTATCTCCTCTCTCCTTTTCATCTGTAACAGACATTGCTAATCTATCCACTCTCCTGAAGAATGTGAAATAGTGTCAGAGGTATTTTCAAAGTAGCACGCAATGAAGACACTACCAATTTACCAGAATAGAATGTGAAATGAAACCAATTTATGGCCTTGATTTAGGAAAATGAAGTGCCTACTTTCACTTATGCTTTCCTTTCTTTCCTTAGTAAGGTTTCTTAAATCTTCTTGGACTCCTTCACTCTGAAGTAGGTTCCTTAGAAGCCACCTAAGTGAGCAGAGCAAATTCCACTATCATTTTTTTCACTCCAACACAACGCAGCTTTGTTTGTTGGATCACAACTAGAGGACATAAAGGGTACTTGCTAATATTTAAGCTCTAGTTTACTAATTAAGTACCAATTTATTTGAAATTAAAATCTTGATAACGATATTTCTCTGAAACTGAATCATTATTCTCCCTTTCTTTCTTCAACTATAGTCCAAATAGGAAAAGGCAGTACCTGATCTTTCACAATTTTCCATAACTACTAAAGTAATAAAAAATAATATTAACTGCAATATTTATTGAATGCATGTGTACTAGACTCTAATTTTCCTACATTAATGTATATTCAACAACTCAACGAAAAACATAGTATTGTTACCCAAAATCAGAAAGTGAAAAGGGATTAACCCCAAAGCCCAAGGTATTATTCTGTGTTACACTATTGAATACTGCTTTCTACTTAATCATAATCAGAGTTTACAACACTAGCCTACTACTCTGTTATGTGTTCTCATAAAAAGTCCCTTCTACTCTTTAAAAAATGGTCTCACTAGTGTTAATTCATTGAAGAGGATATTTCTTTATCTTTTAAATGATGGTTCAGTTTATATGCACTCAAATTATTTCCAATTCTAAGAAACTATGGCTTGTGAGTTTTATAAAACACTTGTTCATACTTGATGTGAAATGTTTAATAAAATCCCAGATAAGTTTCCCTTGCTAAACAAATATTATTTTTAATTAGCCAAACATATTTTAAATATTTTAAACTGAAACATTGGTTATTACTCAGCCATGAGAAAAGAGGAAATACTGCCATTTGTGACAACGTGGATGGATCGTGAGATTATCATACTAAGTGAAATAAATCAGACAGAAAAAGTTGAGAACCATTGATTTCATATGTGGGATATAAAACTGAAAGCAAAAAGCAAACAAGACAAACAAACAAACAAAGAAACAAAAACTCATAGACACAGATAACAGTTTAGTAGTTACCAGGGGTAAAAAGGAGGGAAGGAAGTAGAAGAGGGTGAAGGGGCTCAAATATATGGTGATGAAAGGAGATTTGACTTTGGATGGTGAACACACAATGCAATATATAGATATGTGTTATAGAATTGTGCACTTAAACCCTATATAATTTTTTAAATCAATTTTACCCCAATAATTAATAAAGAAATAAAATAATACATTTTAAATAAAATGTATCTACATTTTTCCATAAAAAGAAAAATCATTGTCTAGTACTCAATCTAAATTTTCATTTCTTTCTATTAGTTTTTTTTTTTTTTTTCCCGTTTTAGTGAAAAGAAAAAATATATACAGATACATTTTGAAAAAAATGCCTGTAGAAAACCAGGTATAGAAAAGCTATTTGGAGGCACAAACAGAAAAAAAAAAAAAAAAAATTGCAGAAATGGATAATTAATTCATATAGTATGATGTAGGTAGAAGTTATTATTAGTCAAAAATATTTTTTTCTTATCATAATCTGAATTATTGTATGTTCTTATAGTCTGACTTTTGTCTGGAGTATTATCAATGATTTTAGAAAAACTGTTTCCCTTTTGATTATAGAGAATATCATATTAATACTCAGGTACACTGAACTCTACTCAGCAATATCTAGTATTTTCATGTGCAATAACACTGTTATTAAAATTCCATATTATCCTTAAGATCCAGACTAGAAAGATGATATTCCTTCTATGTAGTAAGTGCTTACTACCCTAACATGGAGTAAGCAGAGGAAGTCTTTCAGGAAACCGTATTATCTGGGCCAAGTAGTCTATGTAGCTCTCTTCCTTTGGAGAGTGAGACTGCTCAGTTATGTTGGAGATACTTTGATGCAAACTACATAGTACCATCACTGCAGGTATAGTTTGAATTTCTGAAGACACGATTAGAATTGTTATTTTTTATTTTTTATTAGAATTTATTGTGTTGGCAATAGTTAGTAAAATTGCAGAAGTTTCAAGTGTACAATTCTGTAATACATCATCTGTATATCACATTGGGTGTTCACCACCCAGAGTCAGTTCTCCTTCCATCACCACATATTTGACCCCATTTACCCTCATCTAACACCCTTGAATTGTTAAATAAGTTAAAAAAGCACTCCATGGATACAAGGACAAGAATCAAATTGAAAGGGCATAGTTAATTACTGAGTTGAACCAATCCATGAATTTTCTTGTATTTTCCTTTACAATTAACCCATTTCATAGTTTAGAGGATAGAGGATAAGAACAGTTTTCAGATAGTTCCTGTCTAAAAGCTTTCAAAAAATCATTGTTTTAATTTATGGGGGTGACAATGGTTAGTAAAACTACATAGGTTTCAAGTGTACATTTCTGTAAGACATCATCTATATATCACATTGTGTGCTCAACACCCAAAGTCAATTCTCTTTCCGTCACCATATATTCGACCCCTTTTACCCTCTTCTACCAGGCCTCCTTCCCCCTATGCTCTGTCAAAAAAATTTTTCTGAGAGCATTGAGGTTTTTATTTATTGGTGGCTTCCAAGTTCAGTTCTTGACCTTATTTTCCAGACCTGTAACTTTCAAAAATCTTTTTGACATCTCCATTATGTTTTTGAACTCAAGGAACACACTGGAAGGACGAATTCTTCCTTCTCCAACATTGTTATGACCAGCCTTTAAGCTAGTTCCTAACACTGAGCACAAGGAGACTCTGCCAAGCTTGAATCATCAGCTCCTATTTCTGGAGTGCTGTTTCTATGGCTTGGCATTTAATATATTATGCCAAAGTTGCTTGTCAGAATTAATTATGGCAAAAGACCATCATTATCCTGACTAACTGAATATCCAATTACAAGATAATATAGCACATTCACTTCTCTAAATGTTCCCAATTAAAATATTAAAAGTGTAACTATTGGATTACGGAAATTTGTTTAATATACACAAATTCTAAAAGAGAGCAAAAGAGTAAGTTTTAGCTGTTTATGCATTTGAGAAACTGAGAATTTTTAAACTTTGAAAATGCTAGTGGATTAATGAGAAACTCTTTTCACTGAGAAAATAAGGAGTAGGTAATGCTTCACCTTTCTCTTAACTTGCAATACAAAAATGTAAATAAATAAGACAAACTAACATAATCCATAGCACTGTTGCTTATACTCTAGAATTTATTACGTATATTTACTAACTAAATTTCAATAACGAACAACAAACTTAACCAATTTATCTGGAAAGTTCTTTCAAACCTGTTATCAATTAAAGACAAATAAGGTTATGCTTAAATAATAAGGAAAATTCATTTTCAGTTTCTTTCTTGCTGGTGAAGAAACCAAAGCTATCTATATTTTTTATTTCTTAATTAATAAATTATTATCAATATAGAAATAATAATTTTGATAGAATTTTTATTTTTCATTTTATATTCTGGAGATAGGATACATTTTATTTAAGTGAGAAAGTGAAATTGTTAAGATACATAAATGATAAACTGTTGGGCCATTTGGGCAGCTATGAACCATTTTCTTAATATAAACTACAGTTAAATGAAAATTTTTAAATGGAAACTTAATTAAATAAAGTACATTTCTAATATTACGTGCTATGCTCTCATGGATACTCTGCACTAATTCTGATTATCCACATGAGTAAAATAATGAAACAAATACATAACTTACTCTGCAAAATAGGATTAAGAGCTTGGGTATGTGTAAACAGGGCAATCTCTCACAGAAATGTTTAGAGAAAATGTGAGTTTTTAATATGTAATTTAAAATGATAGCCAAGTATCTCCATAAATATCCATGGAATTTATAGAGACAAATGCAGATATGTTTTATCCAAAGTGTTTTGAAAATCTTGCCTCTCCCAAATTGACAAAGTAAATGGTCATATTTTGGAAATGGCAAAGACTTTATGAAATAACATTCTATGAATTATATCATGTTTAAGTTTTAACAAGAACCTTGTAACAAGTTCTTCAAGCTTTCATTGAGTCCCTATACATTTACACACCAAAATAATAATAAAAAAATAATAATAATAGTAATAATAATAACAACAACAGCAACAATAATAATAATAGAATTGTTAATTTACCAAATGGGGCAAAAGGATTTGTAAAGTTCCAATTCACAAAATGATCAATTCTATTGATGAATCACACTGTATTTCTTGTTATTTTAATTATATTTTGCACAAAACCTACCTAGAACAAATCTACAAAAGTGAGGAATTACTTTTAAAGATTACAAACACAATCATTTTTACATTAGTGCATTAGTACATTACTTATTTCAGATAAATGATTCTTTATATGTTTCATTAATATAAACTTGTCTGCTTATATTTTTGTTGAAATTATTCCTTAAACTTGTCAACTTCTACGAATATTATCTACAGTGACACAATGTTTTAGTTTTAACAAGAACCTTAATAATCAAAGTTAGCTATATGACATAATGCCTAAACTCAAGGAGTTTATTTCTATTTGATAAGATAGAATTGGGAAACATGAAACAATTAGAGAAAAACTACGTGGTAAAACATGTGTTCATTAAAGTTCAGAAGACATAGTGACAATAGTTGAAAACACTTTATAGAAGAGGTAGGAACGCAATACAGTTCAGAAATTTATCCCACAACTCACAGAAATATTTGTGGTTATTAGCATTTTGAATAATCAGGCAAAAAATCACCAACAAAATTAGGATTTTATTGTACATTATATTAAAAGTAAATGTATATGCAGTTATCAGTTAATGCAAACCCAAATTATTTAATTGAGTTTGAAAGTTAGAAGAAATTTAGTGATAATATCAGAAGTCATTAAATCATCTACACAGAAAAATCAGTAGGAGCTTTTAGAACATAGCTGCTCAGACTCCTTCTAACCACTCACATCTTCTCCTCCACTAAATTTATGCATATTGACCCTAAAGACTTATCATTTTTAAAAACAATTCAACATGTTAAAAACCCAAAGGGAGATATGTTATATATGTAACAATGCTAATAACTGCTAATATATACTTTAAAACCTCTAAAACTCTAATCTGTATTTTAAAGACGGGACTGTTGAGTAGAAGAAATGTTTTTGAGTAAAGGTGGGATAAGGGCCTTCTCTTATTTCTCAAAACAAGCAGAGGACAATATTACAGTTATTGAACCTATAGGTGAGGATAACTGTAATCTCTGGAAAAGAACATAAACTAGGATTTGGAGAGGAAAGAGATGCCATAAGCCCTCTGGGGAGTAGTGGTGTACAACAGAGCAAACCAACTAATTACCAAGGTCCTAAACTGGACAATAATAGTGTAATTTATTTTCTTTCTTTGTTTGTTTGCTTATTTGTTTAATGTAACATGCTCTCCCCTAAATGAAAAAAAAAAAAAAATGAAAACGACGTCAAATTTAAATGTGATTGCTGTATTTGTAATTGTATATGTTATCAATCATGTCCATTGATATTCATGTTTAAATACTTTTTTTTTAAATATCCTTCTAGAAATTGCATGAAAACATAATTGCAGGGATGCCAAAAAAATGTATACACATGACTTGTATTCATCTTTTGCTATCAGTATATATTGAGTATTACAATTTTAATACAGTTTTTTCCATTCTTAAAATGTGTATATATTTTTTGACACCCTTTGAATATGGCATTACTGCTTAACTCTGATAAGCTAACATTCTAACTATGAGATACAATATTTTAATACTAAACCTACAGAAAAATGTATACTAAATCATGAGGGACTGTTAATAGGTTTTCAGAAGACATGGAGATAGTACTTGGAAAATAATTCTTACAGGGAATACGGGGAATGTAGTACAGAAATTCATCACAGGCCAGAAAAAGAAATTTTTTTCTTTTTTCTTTTTTTGCATTGTGAATGGTCACCTTTTCATAATTGTGATTTGATTTTAATTTTAATAAAAATAAATATATGTCCAATTGTTTGACATATAAGATCCATATTATATCATAGATTTGAATTCACGATCCATATTATTCACAAACCATAGTATGTCATAGATTTGAATGTGAGAATTAAATTGGAGATCATCTAGTTTAGAGTTCTCAAATTGTTTATTCTAGAATTACCTGAAAATCTTAAGAATTAAAGGTGCTCAGTTTCCATCTTCAGAGATTCTGATTTCATAGGTCTGTACTAATTTCCAAGAGTGCCTACTTTGAACAAGCTGCTCATGGGACTGTGGTGTGCAGGATATAAGAGACCATGATTCATAAATATTGTTAAACAAATCCTAGAAAATATGCTTGAGGATTTGATGGAATATTCTAAGTCATTGCAATAGGGTTCCAGATTTAAAACACATTACAAATTGCTAAGGTAGCTCACTTCCTCAATTAGATTTTAGGTTTAGGGTTTTCTTCCACTTACTGTTTACCTGTACTTTGCATTTCTCTTTTAGAAAGTGATACAATTTTCAATATAAACTATATTTGGTGCATGCTTTATGGCTTTATTTTTTTCTAGTGCTATTATAGTGGTTGACATATCACATTATATGTTGGACATTAATAATCTAATTCAAGAAGAGCTATATTAGCAGTACTACTATTCATACGACACCTTTCATTTAGGATAAATGAAGTTTCAATTTAGTTCTAAAATGAATGATTTGTTGTCCCCATAAAAGTATGCATTTGAATTTGGCTTCCAATTCTTCCTAAATTTAATAGAGATTAATTTTTATTTTTATTTTGTCTATATGGCAAAATATTTAGGTAGCTATTAAAAAGAATCATCTGGAACATGCGTTGAAATAGCTCTTCAAGTTGAATATCAATATATTTTAAAATAACCTTTAAAAAAATCTCAAATGGAAATTCAGGGGAAAATGATGATGCACAGCCAGTTAAAGTTAAGGATAGTTGTAGATAATTCTTTAAAATGTGTAATTAAGCACCTATAACACAAAAGAAGTTGTTATTCACACTTTGAACAACTATTACTAACATACAATTTTATCTCAATCTTATTTCTTCCTTTTCTATAATTTTTAATTAATAAAATTTTCATTAAAATTTTTTTAAAAAGTTTAATCATAGTGCATGTTTTTTACCCTAAAATATTCTTCAATGCATTGACTATGTACACCAGTAATTCTCAGCCATTGAGCTCTGGTAGAATCAATAACATTTATTAATTGAGTTTAAGTAATCAAAAAGTCCAGTGAGAATTTTGCTTTGTGCAATAATCAGACAGGTTGCTCTACAGGTATGTTGCTACAAATAAATAGATTCTAGATAAAATATGATGATTAAAGCATTCATGGTCTCTACAGAATTAATATTTTATGGGCAAGAGAAAGATAGAGATAGAGATAGAGATATAGAGATAGAGATAGAGAGGTTGGAATTTGGATTTTTACATAAGTGCTAAAAGCTGACCAGTGATCATATCAGTACTGAGATCCTGAGATTCAGACTTAAAGATGTGAGAGATGAACCTAAGATATATGTAGTAAGACAGGCTGAGTGAAGATTATATTGACTTTTAATGTGTAGTATTTTCTCAAAGCAGAAGCAAAAAGTAAATTTTCTTTGGAAGAAAGCATCCTCAGTTTTTACTCCAGGGTTCCTTCAGAATGAAGGAGAGATCATTCACCTGTGAGTCAAAACCAAAGATCACATAGAGGAAAACAGCCTAATGAATGAGCATTTGCTGATACAACCAACTACTAGGCATTTCCAATGACCACTTATTGTTGGCAGAGATCATGTCCATCTTCATTGGTGTTGGGCTTTTCTGGTGTTGTCAGAGAGATTCTCATTCCATCCAGAGGCACAATGAGCCTACCTGAGCTGCCTTCTGTTGTTAGTTTGGGAGTTGAGAAATGAGAGAGCTGAGTCACCTTCTGTTGGGTTGGGAAACATGAGACACCGGCCATTATGTTGTTCCTCAAATCCTGGGGTTCCAAACAAGTTGTTTTTTTTTACAACGTTTGAGAGCTCTCCTTTGGTTGTCTCTTGTGTTATTTCTAGGCTTTATAGTGGTGCTTAGCAGAGAAGCGCAGGGAGAAAGGTGACTATACCATCTTGACTGGAGGTTAACCAGCTGTTTTTGAAAACGTACCTAATGATTAGTCTATCCTTGAAAATTCCCAAACCAAGGAGAAGGCAGGGAGAACATTCTGAAAGTTAGAGAGTATTTTAATTTGCAATTAGTTCCAGGGTACTGTTTGTTTACTTAACAATTGTGGATTTCCCAGATATTCACCAAACATTTGATTATTTCTTTCCTCTCTCTGGGGAAAAAAAAAAAAAAAAAAAAAGGTGGGGATAATAAATATTTTCCTGTCCATTGTTTTTTCTCTATAAAATCACATTAAGATATTTCTCCACCTTTCTCAAAACATTAATTTCACATTATTGCCACAAAATGGTTTATGCCTTGCTTACCAAGTTTCTGTGTGACTTCTTTGTCCAAAAACTCAAGAACTGTTCCAGTTTACCTTTCCATAGTACTGTGAAATGTCTGCCCAACCCAGTGAATCTTCCTCAAAAGAAATAAAGAGCTATGAATAGATATCATTGCCAGTCATTTCTGCAATAAAGAGGCTATAAAAAGGAACTGAGTACCTCCCTACTTTACAGTAGACACTTTTGTTTGCAATCCCACAAAAGGTAGACTTTTCAGAATGGCTTGGGAATGCAAATAAAAAAGAAATTCCACAATCAGAGGGTGGAACAGAATGTGGTAGTATCAGAACTCTGCATAATATCAGAACTCTGCATAATATTGTTCTGAGTTGAAATAAAGAAATTTAACAATAATATACATCTAACCATGCAGTGTTCCCGACTCCCACCATTCTATTCTTATACCTGCCTTCCAGATATCATCACCAGAGATGATCTTCATCCCGAAGCTAGTACTCAATAGCATCTTGCATTGTTTCCTTTTTTAACTTTTGAAAGTGGACATATGATGTTTGTATTCTTTTGGAACTTATTAACACTCACCAGCATATTGCTAAGATCCATGCATATGGCTGGACACTACCGTGACTCATTTATTTTGACCAGATATTGTCATTTACCCACTGTTCTAACTTATCCTTAAAATCCTGGATATTATTTTATGTGATAGGTTGAAGTACTAATTATATTATTAAAAATAACTATTAAAAGCAGGTCATGAAAGAACAATGATAATACTTTTTTAAAAAGGATTACAAAAGTATCCAAGTTTGTTCACCTGATGTCAATTTTATAAAATAAATGAAAAAAGACTTTCAGATTTCCAGAAAAATGATAGGAACATCTTCTACTACAAATTGCCAGAAATGCTGAATTTGAACTTCCTGAGTTGAATTTACAGGAAACAAAGGAAAATCTGTTGATGCTACCAATGGAGAGGAAACTGAAAGGCAGAGAAATAAGGGTGCAAACTTATTTTTGCCCAGACTCTGGAAGATCATCAGATTTGCACAGGGATCGAACACTAAGAAGCTTGGCATTCATGTCTGCCAAGGGACGATAGGCAAATAGGCCTTGAGATTGTATGAGGCAAGGACTTAAACTGACAATTCTGTGCTGAGTCAGAACTCATGAAAGCTGGTGGTTTCATTGAAAGTAATATGCATACATTCTGTCCACAGCAAGAAAGCTTATCTCTCCCCAGACCTCTGGGGGGAAAAGTTCCTTGGAATAAATAAAAACATAACCCTGTGTTTGTTCTGGTGTGGTGTTCAAATTCACCCTATTTTCACACTGTCAAACTCCTGAAGAAAAGTTTAATATAAAGTTTGATCCAGAATTCATGATAGTCATAGAGTGCAAAGGAGAAATAAAGGCAAACTGTTGTAGAGGAATATTTTATAAGCCAGTCAACAGACTTTCCATTCAAAACAAAAGCCCCTGTAAAAAGATAAGAGCACAAGGGAAAAAAAAATCACAAAACACAAATAGAAGAAACCTTCTAGGAAGTGATAAAATTATAAGAGACAATAGAAGTTAGTATGCTTATATAGACTAGAGAAAAAAATTAAATATTACAAAACACAAGCAAAGCATAAGGCTGATTTTATTTCCTGTTTCATTTGGAAATAATAGTAAAAACCATGTAAAAAAACATCATTTTATATAAGGATGGCGTTTATGTTAACTGTAGTTTATAATCTCACCATGACCTCTACTCTGCCTTACTAATTATAAACAAATACAATAAGAAATAATTCCCCAAATACAGCGACTTCTTTTATTTTCCCTTTATGTCGGAGATTCCTTACAAGTTAAAGTTAATTTGCTACCATCTTACAGATTTACTTGAAAGGAAACACAAACACTAACCAAAGATACCATATAATACAGTAAACCAATGAAAGTAATGACCTCTCTCTGTCTCTCTCTCTATCTCTAAAAACTGGTTTATTTTTTTGCAAATAACAACAAGGTAGTACTCTGAATAAGGTTTGCTAAGAGAACAAGAAACGGTACTTGACTTATTAGTCAAATCTTCCTCTTTAATACACTCATATACTTTTGAAAATTAGGATAAAAGTTGGGACTGTACCACTTCATTGGCACAGTAGTATTCAAATGTTATTCCTTTATTATGTTTTTCTTCTTAGTTTTATGGGATCAATTTCCCATATGGCATTTGTAGTTCTTACAGGAAAGTTGTATTTTGGCTTTCTCTCTCATAAAAAAAAAAAAAAAAAAATACCAAAACAAAACAAACGAAAAAACATGTTCTTGAGTTCTTGGAATCTGATTGAATAGCATCTGTCTCAGAGGATGCTCGGAACGCCATTTTTATGTTATCTCTGGGGTTTCTGCACAGCCTCAAGCGAGAGATTGGACTTCAATTACTTTAACTTAGGAGGGCTTTCCAGTTGTGGGTGGGCATATATACAATTTTCCCTTTGTCTTTTTTCCCCACACACAGTTTCTTTGAGCCAAAGTAACAAAAGTAATGATAATAGTTCTCACCCATGTTTTCATCATGATTTTAAAATTTGCTGCATTGTAAAAATAAAAATAAAGCTGTTTGTGTTAAAAAAACAAAACAAAACAAAAAAACAACAGCATTGAAAATAGACGCAATCTCATTCAGGTTCAAATAAATAATGAAAATAAAACTCCAAATCCCTCAGTCTTTATTTCTGCGTTTGCTTTTTAGCCAAAGAAGAAAAAGAGAAAACTCAGAAAGAAAAGCTCTTGTGTGGGTATGTGTGTCCAAAGTTGTCATTCTGGTGTTCAGAATCTCATGAGAAATCTTGGTTTCCTTAGTGAGTGCAATTGTATGTCTGACAGGCTGCACTAATATAAGATGGTATGAATGTTGACAGACTATGAAGAAAGCAAAATGGCACTGAACCCAACATAAGAGAATCTGCTAAATCATAATCTGGAATTTCCTTCACTATGGTCTGGCAAATTTCCCATTATCAAATAGAATAAAAATAGTAGTACTACTGGGGATAATACAGTATTAACTTGTCCAAATCTTTTCCATGCCCCTTAAATTTCCAATACTATCTGTTTCTTACTTTTGAAATATAACCCTGTCTAATTAGTGTACTTAATCAAGGGTATTCAACATTAAGTCACTAAATTTTTATCAAATAAACTAAAAGTGTCTATGTCTCTGTCCATTTTTTAATAAAAACACATTACACATCTATCATAATTTGCCTCTTATAAAGTATATTTCAAGTAAGCGTCAAAATAGCCCTAGAAGTCATATGAGAAAGAAAACATTATGACTATTTGATGAAAACTATGTGACTATTTGATGAATAAGGAAACAGAAGTGCAAAATAGTGAGTGACTTGGCTAAGTTACTGGTTTGGTAAGTGATCAAACAAGTCTCCAGTTACAGGCTTCTTTCTGCCTACCAGCATACACAATCTGGAGTCAGAATTTTGGGTTAAAATCCTATCTCCATGGCATGTTCCTGGGCAAGGAAACTTCCTATCTTTTAGATTTTTGTGAGAATTAAAACATATGTTATATGTAAAGCATTTAGAATCGCACCTGTATTACCCTTAATAATGTTAGCTATTGTTATTATTTCTTTTTTTGTTTGTTTGTTTTGGTTTTTTTTTGTTATTATTTCTTGAGCAATGATGACACTTTTTTATTCTCTTGTAACCCTAGCTCCCCTACCTGTATTCCCTTTTCTATTCCAGTCTATAAATATCATGCCCTATTTAAACAGTCAATCATCCTTTTCTCTACCTTGGACCTTGGATCTTTTTCTGTCTACCAATATGGTCAGGATTTTTTTCTTATACTCAAAAAAACAATCATTGCTACTGTCTCACTTTTTTCTTTCTCTCCCTTTATTTTTTTTTCCAAGAGCCACAAATCATTTAACTTTCAAGCTAGAAATGACCTTGTAGTTCGTCATTCTTAGTTTAACCTAACATTAGGCACATAGTGCTCAGAGAAGCTAGCACTTTGCACAGGGAAACAGGGCACCTTACCCGAAGGAGTGGATGAAACACTGAAACCCTGTCAGGTCCCCCAAAGGGAATACTGCTCTTTCTCACTCCCACACTCTTCTGCCTCCATTTCCACATCCCAACTTATCATCAATTTCCTGCCTTTTGGATTTTCTGCTCCACAACTTTTCTAAAACTGAAGACTTTGGCTCACTCTCTTTAGTGTATATAAAACTCTCAATTTTCTTTTATGTCTCTGCCTTCCAGTACAATGCCACAATATTGAGTTTCCTATTTTAATTCTCATTTTAAAATACTTTTGTTTTTTTCTTTAACTGTCTAAGAGAGATGCTCTATCAAATTCATTTTAGCCTTATTTTCTCACTACACTTCTACCTTTGGTGACTGAATTCTACCTTTGGTGCTATTCAATCACAACATCACTGTATGTCATTTCCAAAATGCCTTCATCAATTTAATCTATATTTTTGAACCCCAATAATGGGGTAGGCCCTGCGCCACACACTTGGTATGAAATGAGAAAAAGAAGATCTGGTCATTTTGACACTTCAAAGAACTTACAGAGTGGTATGCTATTTAACAACCGACTCTACCTCCCATCCTCCCCAAAAAATCCCCTCAGATTTATAGAGTTTACCAAATTCCATAGTGTAAATACTTTGAAAATACTCCTGTCATGGCTGATTTCAAGCTACCAACAAGACATCATTCAATGCAAAATTGGGAAGAGACATAACAGTGGGGTCCCTTGAGCCAGAGCTGTCTCCAGCATACCAGTGAATCTATGAGTGTTAAACATAAAAACCCAAATAAATACTTAAAACTACACAAATATTGGCAATTATGAATAAGCACCCATCTTCAGGTTTTTTCATTTCAATTCCTTTAAGTAAATACCAAGGGGTATGATTGCTAAATTATATTGTAAGAGTATGTTTAGTTTTGTAAGAATCCACCAAACTATGTTCCAAAGTGATTGTACCATTTTACATTCCTACCAATGATGAATGAGAGTTCCAGATGCTCAACTTTAATGTCAGCATTTGATATTGACAGACTTCTGGATTTGGGCCATTCTAATAGCATACATTCTAATATCAAACATCATGTATTCTAATAGGTGTATAATGGTTTGAATTTGTAACTCCTTAATGACACATGATGTTGAACATCTTTTCATATGCTTACTTGCTCTCTGCATATCTTCTTTGATGAGGTATCTATTCAGGTCTTTGTCCCGTTTTTAATTGAGTTGTTTGCTTTCTTATTGTTGAATTTTAAGGGTCCTTTATACATATTGGGTAATGGTCCTTTATCAGATATGTTTTCAAATCAGAAAATCTTTGCAATGATTTTTCTCCCAATCAATGATTTATTTCATTCTCTTGCTATTATCTTTTGCAGAGTGGAAATTTTTAATTTTAATGAAATCCAGATTATCAATTCTTTCTTTCGTGGATCATGTCTTTTGTGTTGTATCTAAAAAGTCATTATGCCCAAGGACATCCTGGTTTGCTTCTACATTATCTGCTGGGAATTTTATAGTTTAGCATTTTACATTTAGATCTGTAATCAATTCCAAGTTAATTTACATAAAAGCTGGAGGTCTGTGTTTAGATTGAGTTGTTTTTTCTTTTCTTTTTCTTTTTTTATGTAGATATTGAGTTATTTCAGCACCATTTGTTGAAAGGAATATCTATTCTCCATTTTCAAAGGTCAATTAATTACATTTATATGGGTCTATTCCTGAGTTGTCTATTCTGTTTCATTGATCAATTTATTCTTTCACCACTGTCTTGTTTACTGTAGCTTTATAGTAAGTTTTGATGTTGGGTAGTGTCAGTCCTCTAACTTTGTTATTCTCCTTCAGTAATGTGTTGGCTATTCTAAGTCTTTTACCTCTGCATATAAACTTTAATATCACTTATTGCTATCCATAAAATAACTTGCTAAGATTTTGATTGGGATTGCATTGAATCTATAAATCAAGTTGGTAAGAACTAAATCAACAATATTGAGTCTTCTGGCCAAAACATTTTATTTGTAGTTTTTAGTTCAAATAATTACAAGAACAAAATTCCTAAAATTAATCTCTAAATTTGCCACCCAGAATACTGTAATAGATAAATTTTTTAAATGTATCAGCGGCAAATTATATGTCTAAAAGGTTAGAATGTCCACTAATATCTGTATAATTTAAGCCATATAATTGTATTCAAATGTCTTGTTTTTATTTTAATCTCAGTTATATAGTATCTGATGTACATGATTTCCCAATGCATGTTCTAAGGAACATAACTTTCCCGAGATATGCCATAAAAATTTGGTCTATGGACACTGAGTTTGAGAACTATGAACTAGTACTCCCAACTTCTTCAGAGATTCATATGCCTGTTAGCCTACTAAATACCCTGAGAATTTGAGCAGATTAAAAAAATTGATAATTACTGATTCCATACTCTGCTATATGTCTGTTTATCTGTCTGTCTATCTAAACTACATTTTGGTTTAGTTCTAAATTGATCAGTGTTACTGAATTCTGGTCAAACTTTAACATAACTTTTACCAAAAGTATGTTTATTATATGTTAACTAGGTAAACATACATAATGTTGTATAAATTTGAGGGAATTCAATCCCTGTGAATGGAACCATTCAATGAAAGTTGGTTAAAACTCAAGTAGTTGCAATAACAGCAAAAATAATGATAAATGCTAAAATTTACTTTGCATTTATATATCTCTGGAATTTTCAGGATTCAATTATCCCCCAAACTTTAAAGTGAGTACTATTGTTAGCACATGTTACTTGTGAGGAAACTGAGACCCACAGAGTGAAGTAATTTTCTTAAGGTGTGCAGTCCATAAGAGCAAATGTTGATTTCTACGAGGTTTATCTAGTGCTAGAATCCATATTTCTAACTACTATTTAAACTTCCTTTCTAAAATAGAAATTGACCAAGATGACATGTGATTGTTATGGGTTGTATTGTACATCCCCCAAAGATATGTTCAAGTTCGGTCCCCTGATATCTGTGAATCTGACTTTTTTGTGTGTGGCATAGAGTCTTTCATATATAGTCAAGTTAAGATGAGGTCATATTGGAGCAGAGTGGGCCTTTATTCCAATCTGGTATCCTTATAAGAAGAGGACAGACACAGAGAAGAGAAAGAACACATATAATGACCAAGGCAGAGATTGTAATAATGCATCTAGAAGCTAAGGAAGACCAAGATCTTCTGGAGTCTGCAGAAGCTAAAAGAAAATCATAGAACAAATGATCCCCCAAAGCATTCAGAGAGAACATGGCTCTAGTGACACCTTGATTTTGAACTTCTAGCTTTTAGACTATGGGAAAATATATTCTGTTCCTTTAAGCCACCCGGCCTGTGGTACTTTGTTATAAGAGTCCTAGAAAAGTTACAGATAATAATTAAATTCAGTGTTTGAAGCTAATAGAATATACATATTTCTTAAATTTGCAGAAATGTTTACAGGTTATTAGCAGACATTTGCTATACGTAAAATATGTCTTATCCCCAAGATTGCAATATACTCGTAAATCCCAGGACTTATTCTCTACAATTTATCCTTCACCTACCAATGGAATTACTTAGAGAAGAATTTTAAATTGCTAAGACAGAAAATGTAATTTTATGTGGTTAATTTTTATGTCTTTCATGGTTTTTGTTTAATCGTTGAATTAATTCTCTCTCTCTCTCTCTCTCTCAAAATTATATCTTCTTACAAATACACTGGTTTCTTGTATCATATATAATAATTATATATAACATTAAGTCATTACCGCCAGAATAGTTGTAGTCCAGTAAAAGTAAAAGATGAAAACAAATTAGAGACAATGTTCATCTCAAGAAGTTGATCCCCTACGTCACTTAATGTTGGAATAAAAGTGCCAATATAGATAATAATTTTTAAAAATGCACAGATATTTCATCTCAATTTTTATGATTTTCAGAACATTATTATAGTTTATTGCTGTTGAAATGGAAATAATTTTTGCTAAAATGAGTAATTACTAGAATTTTATCATGAAACCTCTGAGCTTTTAAAAAAATGATCATTCACTAATACTGGAAAAAATATCAAGCTATTAGAAATACACATAGTTTTAAAGAAAATTGGCTGGTAAACATTTATATTAATTTTTCCAAGAATAAGTCTCTCATATAAATATTTACATACTCTTAAAACCTAAATAAAACCATGAGGGCATGTAAGATGTGCATTTTGATGTTATGAAAAAATTGTCCATTCTCAAAGCCATACAAATATAAAGGTGGAAAGAAATTGTGATAATTTTAATGATTTGGGAGAGTCCAACTGTCATCCAGAAATAATTCTGCACCAGTCCTAATAGACTAGATAGACTATGTTGCAGTAACAATTAAAATGTAAAATCTGCTTGATTAAACATGAAATGAGTTTCCTTTTTGCCTACATCACAGTCAGACATGTTAGATGGGTCTTCTTGGAGGTTCTTTTTCAGGCAGTGACTTTCATCTTGTAATACTTCCACCTTTGAAAATGGCCTTCAAAAATCATCTTGCAAAGGGACAGAGGACAATGGTACCTGGACTTCCATGGCCAGACTTGGGAAATAGCTTTAGCCCACTTCCCAGTTACATGGCCCCAATCTCACTGAAAAGTAGCCAGATAATGTAGTCTTCCTGTGTACTCAGAAAATAAATCAGGATCTGGTGAGCACAAAACAATTTATCTGCCATTGCCTTAACTTGAAAGCTACAGATTTGGGGAATCATTGATAATCACACTGCTTTTCAACTCCAAAAAGGCAAGTCTCTTTGGTATAAAATGAGAGAAGGAGAGGTACAGGTTTCTCTTACATTTTCTCCCACCCCAAAATTCTCATATTCAATGATAATAAGCCCTAACGTATTTTTCTCTACTCAGAGTTCCTATTGAATATGTAGTCACATATATTTATTCAGTAAATAATTAAGGAAATACTATGCATAGCACATAGCAAAAATATACATAAGAAAGAATCCTGCCTTCAAGGATTTCATAGTTTAATAAAATTTTAAAAAGTATTTTTTTATAATGTAAGCCAGAAACATTTAAGTAACAAAATACAGATATAAAAAAACATTGCAACACTAAGAAAAGAACAATTAATTTCCAATTCAGTGATTTACTAAAATTATGATGGGTAAGATGGTTAATTTTAAGTGTCAATTTGAGTGGATTATGGGATGCCCAGATACTTCGTTAAGTATTATTCTTGGGTGTATCTGAGAGGACATTTTTCTAGATGAGATTAGCATTTGAATAGGTAGACTGAGTAAAGCAGATTGCCCTCCCCAACTTGGGGGGGAATCATCCAATAAACTGAGATCTTGAGTAGACTGATGAGGTAGAAAAAGGAAGAATTTGCTCTCTCTGCCTGATTGATGAGCTGAAACATTGGTCTTCTCCTGCCCTCAGGCTGGGACTTAAACCATTGGTGCTCATGGTTCTCAGGCCTTCTGATTCAGACTGTAGCTATACCTCTAGTGTACCCGCAACAGATAATGGGACTTTGCAGCCTCCATAAACAAGTGAGCCAATTTCTTACAATGAATCGATATAGAAAGAGAGACAGACGATAGATAGATAGATAGATAGATAGATAGATAGATAGATAGATAGATAGATAGATAGATAGATAGATGATAGATAGATAGATAGATAGATAGATAGATAGATAGATAGATAGATAGATAGGGCTAATTGATCTCTGGAGAACTCTACAGATCAGCTTGCTTCCTTCAGCTTTCATTGTTTTAAATTTTTTTCTCAAAATGTGATCTCACACATTTTATAAATAAAATCTGCTGTAGGTTAGTTCTTTATGCTATATTTCAAAATCTTTAAGCTATGCCATGTTTAGTAAATTTAAAAATTGATTTATAGTTTGTTTCATAATATAAACAATTCAAGAAGCATTATGATTGTTAAAAATATGTAAGCTTAGTGACTCTTATGCTGTAGCTTTATTCCATAATCTGGTGAAATAGGAACATTTTGAAGAGCTTATCAGACACATTTAAGTGGTTTCTGGCCTTTGCTTGGATAATTATATGATGAAAATCCAATTTTAATCAAGTATGTAGACTCAATAGAACAAAATTCCATTTTTTTTTTCCAGTTATGGAAATAATCCTAGTTTATTCATTTAGCAGACATTTGTCCGGTGCTTACTAAGAGCCAATCGGTACATTACAAATACTCACTTTTTAGGTAGGCGCTATTATTGCTGTCATTTTATAATGAGGAAGAGAGGCTCAGTAACTTGCTCATGGTCACAAACATAATAAGTGGTGAGGCTGAGATTAAAATCCAGGCCACCTGGCTAAAAAAAATCTTGTTCTTAAACACCATACAAAGTCATAAGAAATATTTGGCAATGCCGACATCTCTAAATACATATGGATATAATTACTGGCTCTTATGGTTAATAGGCATCCAGGTTAAATCTATGTAATAGATCCAGTATCCATTTCTCTGGCACACAAAGTTCTCCAAAAGAAAAATAGTCATAGAGAGACACTCAACTCCTGGTAACGCCTTGTCATTTCAGGTGGTTGTTTCTGTGCTTTCTAACACCGCTCTGTTAGAAAACAAAGTTAGTAAAATTTGCCTACCAAAGAGTTTATTTTAAAACTGGATATATTTAGTGTAGTCATTTCCATGTTCCTTTAGAACAAAAATGAGTTCTAAGAGTTTGACTAATCTTATAACCACATTCAAGGAAAGATAAACATTAATTTATAAGTAATTCATTCTACTAATATTTTAGAGGAAAGAAAATGGTTTATATTTTCATATGTTCTAGAACTGAAGTAAGCATCTGGCCATGGGAAAGCCACCGTACTCTGGTTTGGAAAAAAAGGGTATGTGTTTGGTAATAATTTCTTTAAAAGAATCACTAAAGAGAGTGATGATTTAGAAGCTATCCTCTGAGGAAATTTATCATGATCTTTGCAGGAGACAAAACAACTTTTAATTTTGTATGCAAATTCTTGTCAGTGAGTACAATGTATAATCATGCTAAGAGATTTGTTTTATTATTATTTTTTTTTTTTTTTCACATCAGTAAAGAAATTCTTGGTTTTTGTTTTTCTTCAGATCCAGGCAGTGGCATAATTGGTAAACATTGATCTACTTACCTTGAGTATTATGGGTTCAAAAATTTTGTCACTGACAAGATTAAAACACATTTCCTTTAGTTACTTGCTTTGTTAAGGACAGGCCCCCTTCTGTGTTCACTTTCTAATTGACATAAGGCACTCCACTGACAGTTGACTGAAGCCATTCAGGTCCGATCCACTTAAAAGGACACGTTTTTCTATCCTTTTAAAAACATATTTCAGCTATCATCCAATTCATAAATTATTATTTGATAAGAAAACCTGTTGAAATTTCTTTGGTGCATCTAGTCTCAAGACCATTGGTCAATTTTTTTTTTTTTTTTTTTAAGTACTACAAGAGGCTCCTTGGTACATAAAAATGCAACTTGGTTGGATGCTTGTAATAAAAAACTTTTGTACCAAAACATTAATATATGACCTCTAGCTTCTTTCACCACAATAAATTAGTGTCCTTCTAAACATCAGGACCACATCTAATTTTCACTACTGTGTACTTTCTTAAATGTTCAGAATGCCCAGATGATTTGAGACCAAGTGCCATGCAAACATTGTAGTCACTAAGCTCTATTTCCATGTACAAATGCTCTATTAACAATATAGTTATTTTTCCACACATGTTCCTTCTACAAAAGCACCCTCAAATATGCCAATACCACATAGAATTATGTAGATTTAGTATGACGTAAACATTATATTGTTAATAATTAGCAGCTAAATGACATAACAATTAGCAGCTTACTGGTATAAAACCATAGCATTGTCATGCCATCATCTGTGAGTCAGAAATATATGACACAACACAAGCAAGCAAACTGTTCCTGGTCACAGAACGACCTCACAAAGATGTTCTAGGCGGTGCATTACACACAGTCCACCAACCATCTCACTCCAGGCATTTCAGCTTGCAGCCAGTGATCTGGACGTGAAATAACTGTGCATTGGTGAATTTAACACTCTGCATCTTGAGGCTTTTTTTTAAGAGTCTGTGAGTTTATATTCTGAGGTCGTTTTCAGCCATGTTTTAACTAAGACTATTTTATAGTTTAGGTAGAGGTTAAGCCTCTATAAAAAATTTAGATTCTGTTTCTGCCAGATACACCTCAAAACAAGAGAAAACACCATGGATTTCTTTTTTCTATTGTTTTGTCTTAGGTAATTAAAACCCAATATATCTGCCTTCAGTTTTAAGGAACTGAATTTTTCCCCTTGCTTCAGAACCCAGGCCTACATGGGCAAGCTTTCTTGTTGCCTTCCTGGGCCAGTATGTGAAAGCTGTCTTTGATTTTTTTTTTAATCATTGTGAAAGTCCCCTTGTTAAAAGGGATTCCAACTCGCTGACTTTCTTGCTCCCCGAATTTTATTTCCTGTTTCCATGTAGGTGTAACCCTCTTCTTTCCGGAGAAATAAAGATGCTCCCAGCACAATTGGCAGCTTTGAGTAGTCTTTTTATTTTTGGCCCCGGGAAATGTCTCTTAATTTCTTTAGAGGTCAATTTTCTACTTGAAAGACTTATTTGCTACATTTTATCACACATTTCAAGGTGTTTTTGCTAGGAAATTCTTTGGGATATACACTTTCCTTGTAGATGAAAATGGAAATAAATTAGAAATTGTGGAAATTGTAATCCTGCTAATGTGGGAACTCCTGGGCTGAGTAGCAACAGGAGGCAGCGTCAATTTGTTCTTTGATGACTTAATTTCTGTTTTCTATAATTTACATTGTGAACACATGTGTGGGTCTCACACCCTCAGAAGGAGTATCTTTCATACTAGTACTTTCGTGGGTGATCCGCACCTTGGGTAAGAATAACTCTACCAGGTGGCAAGCTTTTAGAGTCAAGCAATTAGGTCATGCTATGAACCCAGGCCCTGTCATACAGTTTCATGCAACAGTTGCATTTAATTGGAAAAATACGGCTCATGTAGCAGGAATATAGTGGACCTTACAAGACACATAGAACACTCAGTAGATACAGAAGAGAGTAGAAAGGACACATTACATTGAGAGCAAAGCCCAGAAGCCGGAAAGCACATGTTCTGGTACTTGGACACCAAGATGTATTAGATGAATAGAGGTATTAGATGAATAGATGGCACTAGTTAATGACACAATCACCGAGAGAGAATTTCCTTGAGAGTCGTGGTGGTTAGGAATCATGTTTTTATAAAACAAATCATAATGCTATGTAGAGTGAAAACGGAATGTTCCTACTTCACTTCTTTTTAAAACATTCCCTGAAAATTTGGGGTCCAGTTTTATCAAAGTGAAAGCATGTCCCCCCAAATCCTGCTTGGAATATGCATTTTCCAACAAACAAGATTACCATCATGATGCCGTTCATTATCATAATCTAAGGAGTGTCTTAGAAACATATGGCCCAAGAAGATAATTATTCCAGAGAGAACTGAAGATAAACTAGCCAATTGACAAGAACAAATCTGAATTTGAAAGGATACCTATAAAATTTCATCTCACTAAAATATTTTGACGTGTATTTTCAAACTAGTTTATCTTGAAGGATATAGCAGGAAATTGTATACATTTTGAGTTTATTAGTTATTCTAGAGTTATTAGTTATTCTAACCCCATTTATGTAAGAATTTATCATTAACCTATAATCTTATATCTTGAATTCTAGACTTTCCAGTATGTTTCAGTCCTCTAGCTATGTGTCATTTACTAGGATTATACATCTTTGAATATTATAGCTTATATTCATTATAACATTTTTAAGTTTGTTAAAACAAATTGATATTTATCTTAGTCTACTTTGCCTGCCACAAGCAAACAATGTGCACTGTGTTGCTTAAACAATAGATATTTATTTTTTTTCAAAGTTCTAGAATCTAGAAAGTCTTAAACCAGAAAATGCAGCAGGTTTTGATTTCTGGCGAGAACCCCTCTTCCTGACTTGCAGATGGCTGCATTCTTGCTGTGTCCTTATGTGGTGGACAAAGGGCAGGTTCTCTGCTGTCTCTTCTTATAAGGAAACTAATCACATCAGCCAGGGCCTCATCCTCATGATCTCACCTAATCCTAATTACCTGTAAAGGAGCCCATCTCCAAATAGCATTACATTGGGGTGTAGGGCTTTCACATAGGAGTTTGGTGGGACACAAACACTCAGTCCACAACTTTATTCATTTTTTATTTTGTAAAATATATCTTTTTCTTGTTTATTCATTCTTACAGATGAAATTTAGATTCATTCATCTACTTCTCACTTAAGTAGTATTGCTATATTGAATTTATCATTTATGTGAGCTTCAGTCTTTCCTGGAACAAAGTGTAGTATAAACAAAAAATGATATTGTACTTGGGAATTTTGTCCTTATTTTATTTTTCTGAATAAAACATTATTGGTACTTTCCACCCAAATTCTGGTTGAAAGCATCTTTAGAGGAAAGGTATTTGAATTCATCAACAATGTTTTAGTCAAAAGTTAAGCCCACCTGTCTTACAGTGGGTAATGTATAGCCTTTTACTTAGTCCCAAGAAATCAAGTATTCATTCCTGAATAAGTCCTTCTAGCCCCATAAGAGAAAGAAATGTAAATGCTTTTAAGGCTGAAGAACAATGATCTTTTGTTCTCTGTCTATCTGAATATAGGAGTTCACAAACAAAATGAACGTGGAAATGATTGGTTATGAAAGTGCAAATGCAGAGAACATCTATTGAAACTCATAATGTAACTTAGAGTGCACTTGGGGTGTATTATTGAAAGCTTGTTTCAAGACAGCAGGTTCGTTAGCTTATGACATCCTCTGAGTCATGGTTGAAACCACTCAAGTCACTTCATTAAATTTCTCTCCACAAAGATTTTTGGCCTGGTTTATTATGTTTTCCAGACATAATGAGCCTATAGTGGGGATTGAAACACTGAGTCATGGGCACAGTTAAGGATTTTAGCTCACCAAGAACACATATGAAAGTCTTCACCATGTAGGAGTACGCATAGACTCTAAACAGTGTTTGTGGTTTTAAATCATTTTCATTAGAAGTCATAGCCTGATTCATAGGATCCACTGTTGGAATTCTTACTACTCTCAAGTAGCAAGAAAGCACAAAATCATAACATAAAGGAAATTTGGCACTATCTATAAAGTGGTATGTCTCCTCTTAGATCATGTACACAATTGCATTGATGTAAGGGTTAAACAAACCAAGTCAAATATATTTTTGTTTTGACTTTTTACAAAATATTTATAAGGTAGAAATTCTTGCTTCTATATATCATATTTATGAACGTCTATGGCTAATCTCTCAGACTCTTCTCTAGTGAAAATATTAAACTATTTCTTAATATGTGGGATGTAAAACTGAAAGCAACAAAGGAACAGACAAACAAATAAAGAAACAAAAACTCGTAGACACAGACAACAGTTTAGTGGTTACCAGAGGGTAAGGGGGGAGGGAGGATAGTAGAAGAGGGTAAAGGGGGTCAAATATGTGGTGATGGAAGGAGAACTGACTCTGGGTGGTGAGCACACAATGTGATTTATATATGATGCATTATAGAATTGTACCCTTAAAACCTATGTAATTTTAGTAACCATTTTAATTTAAAAAATATATTTCCATGGAGGGAGTGGACAACCAAAGGAGCAGAGAAATAGATTTAAGAGTATCAAACAGTAACCTCGTAAAATTTTGGAACATATGTTTGTTTGTTTATGGAAAAGTATGTAACAACAGAATGCTTCTTCCAACAACTTCTTAAATATAGCTTCTATTTTCAAGCACTCTTAACCTAAGTTCGTATTTGTGAGATGATCAGATTCACAAATCACAGAGATCAATTGTTATATAATGACAATTTTATCACTGTATGTTACATTTACAATGTTTTTGAACCCAATATGTTACTCTCTGAATTAGGTACATGCTGAGGGCACTGAATTTTAACCATTCACAGTTTTCCCTTGTTTTTATTTCCCAAGAATATGCTTTCTAAGGGATAGGGCATTACAAACAGTGAGTTATCCTTACCAGAACATTGACTGTCACCTGAGCAGTACCACTTCTCTGTCGGAGGGGGTCGGGAACAACGTCATTGTCCAAGTCCGTTATTCTCACATCTATCTTGTACTGTGACTCAGTTTCCCTGTCTAGTGAATCCAACAGCTTTATCATTCCTGACACAAAAATGAAAGGTGAACTGTTATCCTGGGATAACTAAATATCTTTAATTTATGTTAAATTATAAACAATGTAAATGAAATCATCACTGTAATCACAAATGGAATATAACTAATACAAATCAACTTTGGTAGTACATTCATACTCCCAGCATGTAATTTGTCAGCAAAATCATGGCAGATGTCTTAGGTATATGGAAGAAATACATCTTCATAGGCTTTCTGAACATCTCTTTGGCAAAGATCAAAGCTTTTCCTGCAGTAACTAAGAATTTATGGACACAGCTAATAAACCAATGTGAACATTACATAGTTTAAGAGAAAGTTGTTTTTAAAGATTTTCCAATAACCACTTTCTCGATAAAATGAATTCCAAATAGATACATATGAGCTCATTATTTTTATTACCACTTGATATCAGCATTTTTACAGTACCTGTGTCTGGTTCAATGTAAAATTTGGGAGGTGATCCCAAGTTGCCTCCAACAATGGTATATTTTATATTATCAAATGGCCAGTCTGCATCTGTAAATGTAATTTTTCCAACTAGTGTATCAACTGGAGTATTTTCAAATATATTGAAAGTAAATGCTGATGTAGTTCCAACTGGATTCAATTCATTTATGCGACTCACCCTTATGATGATTGTAATAACTGCTATGGAGAAAAAAGTGCATACGTATATAGCTGAGATGATCAGGTGTCTTTTATAATTCTTACATTTCTTTTCCTTTTCAGTTAACAGCAATATTATATATTAACTTCTAAGTGTGTAGATTATACAAATATATATTGTGAACTTCTGTTATTAAATTATTACCTTTTCAATTATAGAGTATTTGAAAATGAGTTTAGGATTAAAGCACTCTATTAACTGATTTTGAATACTTGTCAAAACAACTGCCTTTTATAATGTGTTTATATATAAATGTTACTATTCGGAATTAAAGATCATAGTTTCCAAGAGCAGACCTTGTTCGCTAATTTATATATGATTAAAATACTTCAGTATGACAATTTAATAAAGAAGTATGAAGGGTGTGCAATTTACTATGATAATGTGAATATTAGCTTTTTTTCTAATGCAAAATATATTATTATCTGAAATATCTTTTAAATGATAAAGATTTCAGAAAAGTCCAACTTTGACATTGCCTTTAAATAGCTGCAATGTACTGAAATAACATTTTTACATAGTTCTCTCACTCATGTTTCAGTTTTTATTTGGACTTTCTTTTTTAAAATACTAGTATATATGCACCAAATGAATTAATATAAGAGCAATAATTTATATGCCTTATTATAACAGATCATCAGAACATTTGCAAATATGATACATTTCTAAGAACTAATTTTTAAAATTACTTGTTATTTTATATAACTCAGAATATTTTAATATTTCAAATAACATCTTACTTGATAGTACAGGACTTCCTTCATCAGTCACTTTCACAAACAATGTATATTTGAAGTTCATTCCTGCCAAAATAGCATTATCATAATCTAGATGTGCAGGTCCAATCTGCAAATAAAAAAAAATATTACATTGATGGTTATTGTTTTTTAATTAAACATCTATTTTATCATCTACATTAATCTAAAACCAAGACTTTTGAAACCTTTGGTAAAAAAAAAAAAAAAAGAATATTCTATAACAGTACAGTTCAGTAGAGGTATATTCAGTAGTAACGTGAGCCACAAATGCAAGCCACACATGAAATTTTACCATTTCAAGTAGTGACATGAACATCACATTAACAGCCTAAAGAAGGAAAATCACATGATTATATCAATAAATGCAGAAAAAGCATATGACTAAATCCAACACCCATTCATGATCATGGTAATAACTCTCAGTAAACTAGGACTAGAAGAGAACATCCTCAAAAAAGATAGTCTAGGAGTACAAAAAATCTACAGCTAACATTACACTTCATAGTGAAAAACTCGACGCTTTCTCACTAAGACCAGGTAAAAGGCAAGGGTGTCCCATATCACTACGCCTTTTCAACATTGCACTGAAAGTTCTATTAGTCACATTTTTTAAAAGCAAATTAAAAAAGTAAAATTAATTTTAATAAAATATTTTACTTAATCAAACATGTCCAAAATACTATCATTTGGACATGTAATCAGCACCAAAAAAATATTGATGATGTTTTCATTTGTTTGTTCATGCTAATTCTCTAAAATCCATTGCTCATTTCACACCTGCAGCCTATCACAATTCAGGCAAGCCACATTTCAGGTGCTCAAAAGCCCATGTAGCTAATGGTTTCCACACTGGAGAGCAATGTTTTATAATATATAAACTATAAATTTATTGCAAAAACTAAGATAATATTACTGTATAGTCTGGCATTTTGTAATTATTACCTCATAAAAGTATACTATGAGCAAAACTAGGGTTACGTATTTGATATGTATTTGTCCACACTGACTTATTTGCCATAGATTGTCTTTCCCTTCATAAATAGCAGCTCTGTTATGTATTTAAGATTTGTAACAGTAGTTGTCATGAAGTTATTTGCATTTTAAAAATATGAGTTAGGTACAAGTTAGTATTAGCAGAAATGATCTCTCAGAAGCAAGCTTTAAATTGCAGGCTTTGAAATCATTCAAAAACAGAATTTGAGATCCAGTCTGTGAGAGAGGTCAAGGCATCTCATATTTCTGTTCTTTCACTTTATTCTCCTGGGAAAGATTGCAGGGCAAGCATGATGCATTCAGGGTCTTTCATAATGTTAAATACAAAGGGCGATGTTAAGATCTCCCCCTTCACAGCTCATGCATAATCACACAATCCTCAGGGTGGCCATCACTAGAATCGGTCTGAGGCAATCCAAGAGGAGTGGAAGGAATGTGATTGCGTGCTGTCTCGTTCTTTTGAGGTTCTTTCTTTGCCTTGGCCACACGCACATTAATTATTTTCCTTAAAATTAGCCAACACCTATTAGGGAGGGAAGTTATGTGTGACAACTAGGGGACAAGTTGCTGCAGAAAAGCATTGGTGAATAGCATGGTTTTCTTAAAATTCTACAATGTACCAAGGATTATAAAAATTGGGAATTGTAAATAGTCAAATGGGAAAAAATAGTTTCTGTGTGAATGAAGTAGAATATTAGGTGATCTCTAAAGTAGTTTTCAACCCTATAATTCTGTAATCTATATTCTAAATGTAGATAAAGAGAGGCAACATAAAGAACACTGATGGCACTGAATCAGACACTAGTCAAGAAGTTAATAATTAACACTGGTAGTGCTACTGTTAATTTACCTTCTCTCATCCTATTTACATTTAAATAATATGGAAAAAGTAGAAATGAATTGAGCATTGAAAACAACTACGGCAAAACAATAACTAGAGGCAGACAGAAACATACACAAAAATTTGATATATGTCAGAGAAGTCATTGTAAGTCACCGTAGAAATAAAACTGTGCGAGTTGGTATTACAGAGGATAAAAAAAAAATCAACTGTATTCCTCCTTTACTCCAAATCACAAAGTTAGTTCCCTTATGTTTTGAAAACTTAAATATGAAAGGCCACTTGTTAAAATATTTTCAGGAAAATGTAAGATATTTTCCACAACATGTGAATGTATCATACAAATCAATAGGGAAAACAAAGAAAAGAAGAATGGGCAAATACACATTTCTGCTTTTTACACAAAGAACACATAAATATTTCATGTTTTTTCACACAATTGGCGAATATATGAAAAGATGTGATACCTTGTTATTAATAAGGCAAAAGAATGTTACAATGTGTATGAACCAGGTTGCATAATGAGGATATTGATCAAGAACAATGCTTGCACATTCCTGGTGAGAGTGTAATGCAACACAACAACTTTGGAAAATAACTTGGCACTACACTTACTACATTACACTTAGGGAACATGAACAAAACACGAGATTAAAGGCAAGCACAAGAGAAAATGATGCAATCAAGAGATGCTTTAAACACTAGATGTATAAGGCTGTTGTCAGAGCAATGGCCTCCTGTTTTTACAGCAATTTTTTTAATAATTAAAAGAGTATACTCTAAAAAATAATAAAAACTATAGTATACTTAATTCATAAACAGTATTATTTTAATTTATTATAATTATGAAGTCTTATGTACTGTATGTAATTGTATGTGCTATACTTTTATACTACTGGCAATGCAGTAGGTTTCTTTACACCGGTATCACCACAGACACCTCCGTAAATGCATTGCATTGTGATGGTATGTTGGCTACGATGCCACTGGGTGATAGGAATTTTTCAACTCCATTATAATATCGGATCACTGTAATATATGTGGTTTGTCGTTGACCGAAATGTTGTTATGAGTTGCATGATGGTACCTTATGTAGTTGACCATTTACATGCACTATGACAAGGCACTTTTGTTCTTAAGTATAAGCCCTAGTAAGGTGTTGCATGTAGGCACCAAGAAAAACACAGAAGAATTTTCATTACAACCTTAAACAAAATTCAGGAGGAAATCTAAATCTCTATCAATGGAAAATGGTTATACCAGGTCTGACAATTACGTTTGTGAACTTGCTGTAACAATGTTGCTAACCTTTTTTTGATATCAGAGGGATTATTTATTATGGATTTGTACCAACTGGACAAACAGTTAACCAAGTTTACTGTTTGGAAGTGCTGAAAAGGCTGCATGAAAAAGTTAGATGACCTGAACTTTTCACCAACGATTTACGGCTCTTGCATCACGACAACACATCAGCTCACACGGCACTGTGTGTGAGGGAGATTTTAGCCAGTAAACAAATAACTGTATTGGAACACCCTCCCTACTCACAGATGACTTCTTTCTTTATCCTAAGATAAAGGAAATATTGAAAGGAAGACATTTTTATGACCTTCAGGATATCAAGGGTAAAACAACAGCTCTGGTGACCATTTCAGAAAAGTTCCAAAATTGCTTTGATGGGTGGAGTAGGCGGGGGTGTCAGTGCATAGCTTCGCAAGGGGAGTACTTCGAAGTTGGCCATAGTGATATTCAGCAATGAAGTATATAGTACTTTTTCTAGAATGGGTTTTTGAACTTAATTGTCTGACTTCGTAGTCACACAATGGAATATGAAGGCATATAATGGAATACTGCAACAACGAGGTAGGTGGATAGATAGATAGATAGATAGATAGATAGATAGATAGATAGACAGATAGATAGATAGATAATAGAGAGACAGATATTCACTATACATAGATGACTCTTAGAGACATAACATAAATTTAAACAAATTAAGTCACAGGAAACTAAGGGTAGGATATGATGCCACTTTTTTAAAGCTCAAGAGCTAAGCAAACCAACAATATTATTCAGAAATATATACATAGATGATAAAACTATGAAATCCCCCAAACAATAATAACAAATACAAAATTCAGGATTGCATTCGAAGGACAACCCCAGGGATGAGAAAGGGTAGTAGCACAGCTGTTAGTAATGTTCTAGTTCTGAAGAGAGGTGATGGGTTCAATGGTTCATTTTATTGCTACTGTCAAAACTTAAAAATATCTCATGTTACCTTGTAAATATCAAATATTACATCATAAAATAGTAATTAAAATGAAATGACTAATAAAAATATATTGGAGTGATTTTTCAGGTCAATGATCATTAAAGAGAAATAACTTAATAAAATACATGATTAGCAATACTAACATAAAGCAACATTTATTTTTTATTATTTTATTAAGAAGTTAAGTATATAAAATAGTTTGGATTTATTATATAGCAATTCATTGTTAAACATTAAAACTACATGGCTATCGCCAAGTACTGAGGTGAAGGTCACTCCTCAGTGAATTAAGATAAATTCAGAGTTACTGATATCTACTAGTCTATTAGAGCTTTATTCATTATTTTAACATAAACCTCTTGGTGCTTATTACAAATCCCAGTTTTGAGTGACTGTTAAGACTCTTATTTTCTCCCCTTAGTATAATTAACATGCAAACGTATGACTATCTAAAAACAATTCAATTTTATTGTTTTAATTAATATCTTAACTATGTCCTTTTATGAGTTTAAAACTCAAACATTGTTGAAAAGCCAAAAATGTGTTCTATGTTCTCTTAAAGGCTTTACTCACTAAGCATTCATGTTGTATAAGTTTCTTTTCTTCTACAAACTGGCTTCTCTTTTTTGGCTGTTGTAGCAAGTTAAGAATGTTGGCATTTTAATAACTCTTTCTGAACTTAATCACCTTTTGAGAAAAATACTATTGTTCTTATTCCAATAATATAATTTTTTTTTAAAGAAAAGGGGTTATACCATATATCAGTAAGTTTAAAGGAGATCAGTATATCATAATTTACAGAAAAGATAGAAAAAGTCATCATGCGGTCCTTTGATTCAATGATTTTACGTCTAGGAAATTTGTGTGGCAAGTTTTATGGCTTTTGTCAAAATTAGAACAGGTCCAGTACAGCCATTCATTCTTGTTGTTTGTTCATACATTTTGTGTGCTTGTTTTATTTGTATTGAAATTTGCTTGAACAGGAGGATTCAAAGAAATGTTATACAATGCCATGATCTTCATATTCCTAATTAATTTTTTTTGATATTTTATTATTTTCCATCATTATCAGGATATAAATTAACATATGTATATAGTTTATGAGGAAATGTTTTAACATTCTGGTCACATTAACAATAAATTTTAGTTGCAAAGAATTGTGAAAATGGGGTATTGATTCATTTGGGAGTAAATTGTTAACTAAATCCTGTCAATGTCTTATAAAACTATTTCAGTTTAATTCTGTTCATTTATTGCTCATTAGCTTACCCATTGATTAACATAAATCTAACAACTACTGAATATATGCCAAGCACTAGTTTAATAACAGATTTTTTTCTTTCCCTGACTAACTGGGGAGACAGAAATATGATAGATGCTATGGTGGAAGAGACACAAAGGCTGTGAAAACACAAGAAGCACCTGACCCAAATAGGAGGGAGAAGAAATATCAGGATGGCTTCCTAAAAGAAGTAATGTCTAAACAAAGTTATGAAGGTTGTGCAAAAGTGTTCAGGTAACGGGGGCACAAAATAGCTAGGGTGCATTTTCTAGCAGTGGAACATGAACAGTACGACTAAAAGCCAGAGCTGAAAGAGTACAGTGTTTCAAGGTTGTGAAAGTGACCCTGTGTGCCTCTATCATATAATAGAATGTGAAGCAGTGAATGGTCAGGGTGTTAGAGGTTTCTATGAAATGCAACTTGGGTCTCGGATAGGAGTCCACTTGTAAGGGATTGTGTCAAATCAAGGCTAAAAAACTGCTTGTTACATATGTACTCGCATATCTTACTTATCCATGTCTGTTGTCTTAGCCAGTCAGTTGGATGAACAATTTTTTATCATAATAATATCCAGACAGTAGCCATAGATCCTGTTTGAACACAATGCTTAACCCAACCTTTCCTACTCTATTTAAGAATATGTGAATATAGCAACATATAGTATGACTTTGATCTCAAAAATTACTAAAAATAAAATTTATATTTATTGAATTGGTAAGATATTTAAGCTATTGTATATTCCAAGATGCAGTAATAAAGTATGCATGTTTATCATATTTTAAATAATGCTCAATAGTTATTTAATATACTTATTAATGGCAACTATAGTAATTTCAACACATTCCAAAGGAATAGCCAGGACTTTATCATGGAACCGTTTGTTCTAAGAAATTTGTAACCTTCCTAGTTCAGTTCCTGAGACCAAAATTGCATTCCAGCATTTATCCCAAATTAAGATATTTTATTGGCATTTTAAGGTTCAGTTAAAAATACAAGAACACATCCTGCCACCAGTTATTTGAACTATGGTAGTTCATTAAGGATTTTATTATAATAAAAATTTTGTTTTAATCTGAATTTAATCACAGGGCCACAGTCAGACAGCAACTTTACTTACTTTCAGTTCATTGTTCATGAAGGTGAAGGTTTCATTCGCAAAAGCATCCTTAATCAAATGATAAGTGATATTGTTATTGGGAACAGTTCCATCTTTATCTGTACAAGTTAGAGGGACTAAAAGAGTTTCAACTGGGATGTTTTCACGAAGTTCAATTCTGTTAAGAGTAAAAATAAGAAAAAGGTGGTATAGCATGTTAATCTAGATTTATGCAGATGATAAAAATTTTAAATATGTTTTAAAATCTGAATCTATATGTATAGTCATGGGATATGGAGTACAGCATAGGCAATAGTGTCAATAGAATTGTAACAGCTATAGATGATGTCAGAGGGGTAATCAATTGGAGGAGGAAGGTTGTCACTTGGTGAGGTGTGAAATGTCTATTACATTGTTTTGTTCCCTGAAACTAATAAAAAAATTGTACTATGAAGAAAAAAATATTTTTCAAAGCCATAATAATAATAATAATAATAATAATAAAATGTGTTCATATTTTAAATAGCCACTTCTGCCAATAATAAAATTAAAGTGTTGGTGAAAATTTTTGAAAGGTAAGAAATTGTTTGGCATTCTTGCTAAGGCCTAAGGAAAATGAGTTATGGTTATATTGGATTGAGAAGCAGCAAATGTAATAAGAAACACATATATTATGATAGGAAAAATGGCAGTTTGTACCTCAAATAACAATTTTTATCTGTAAATCTAAGAGCTGAAAGTGATGTAAAATTACTTACTCCATTCTTTTGCTTTTATGCACATAAGTTATTATTTACCCCATTTTATAAATAAAGTGAAAACTAGAGAGGTTAAATGACAATTTAAAAGATACAGGCTAGAAAAAAGAATAACCCTTGACATCTTGCCTTCCTGTATAGTATAATTTTCTTTGTTTTCTTGGTATTGAAAATTGTCTTATTGATAGGAAGTTTCTTAAATTAATATTAGACTTGAATTAATGGATTGATCTCCATGCATAGCTCAAGCTACAGTTGTCTTACTACTGATTGTCTATTAAATCTACTTAATAGTGGCGACTGTTAATTTTAACCAATATTCATTTGCCTCTCTAAACCAGGGGTGCCAAAAAAAATGTTTACACATTTAAAGAGATGTTATCTATGCTCAAGCAGTAGTTCGCCATAATCGGAAGTGTCTGGACACAGATGGTAACCACTTTGAGCACCTCTTGTATTTGCAGAAGTCAAATGTGACTTGTATTCTTCTTTTGTTATCAGTGTATATTGAGTATTACAGTTAATACAGTTTTTTTTTCACTTTTTTAAAATGTGTACACATTTTTGGGGGGCACCCTCTCTATATCCCAGTTTCCCTACAAATTTCACAGCTGGCTAATGAGGGGAAGAGGAGAAAAGTGAGTGGTGGCAAATGAAATGTAAGTGCAAAGATACGAATCAGTCTAGGCAAGGAAATTAAATATTTGGGGCACCTACCATATATGCTTGCTCTCTCTGATCTCTACATGTGGTTGAAAGCACAAGGCAGCAATATGGCAAAGCGAGAGGATCCAATAAACTGAGTCCCCTCAGTCACAGTATAGAGGAATGCCACTCAGTAGAGCCAACCAACCTTCATTGTCTTTGCATAAGGGACAGAGAAATGCTTATTGGGTTTAGCCACTGATATTTTTTTAATTTTATTTTTTGTTATAGCAATTAGTGTTAAGTTTCCTGACCAATAAGGACAGTTATGATTGTAATTATTTTTTATTTTAAAATATTTCCCATTTTAATTACTTAAAATACCATAAGATTGAAAAAAATAGTGGAATAAAATGTGAATTGTCTAATTTGTTAACAAAAATAATGTTCTAGAAACCAAACTTCTAATATTCCTCCAATAAGAATCTGTAGACTACTAGCTGAAATAGAAAGGGAGAGCCAACTACAATTGGAGTGGCTAGAGAATTAATGTTTATTATTTCTACCTCTTGGTTTTTTTAGTAAAACATTATCTCTGGCAAAAAGATTGCAAACTAAAAGTCAATTTTTGAAGTGCAACAGAGCAATGGCAGTGTTTCTATATGTGGATTTTGGACTATGTTTTGTAACCACAAAGTGATCAAATGTATGCTTGCAATAATAGTCATAAAATATTGTTTCAAGTGGGAGTTAAGTTATTCAAGAGTAGACTACCAAAAACACTTTTATGGCATTGTATAAAACATTTGCTGTGCAAGTGAAAATTCTGATTAAGCTGGAGCTGTCATTGCTCAACTTGCGGGACTATCAAAGTTCTACTCCATGTAGTTGATTTTAGCTCCATCTAGATTGTTCTGTTGCCCAATGATATAAAGCACGCATTTCTATGGTTTTCTTCAGGAATGGAGTGTTGCATACACTGTTGGAATGAGATATAACTAGAATACCAAAGAAGAGTTTGTTATCAGAATACTCCCAGGCTAGGTTAAGAATTCTCTGAGCATTCAGGTAGTCTGTAGAGAAAAATGTACTAAAGATCAGGGAATTTAGGTTTTAGGATCTCGTTCACTACTAATTAGCTATGCAAACTTTTTAAGTAAATGAAATCTTACAGATTTGATACCGCATTTATATAATACTAATAACAATCTGCATTTTTAAATCTCTATGTAATTAAAAAAACACACCAAGGAATGTAAGTTTGCATGTGTCTTTGAAGCTGTCTTTAATATCAATAAAAAATAATGAATAATTTTGCTATATTTACAAATATATAACTTTTAATAATGTGATAGCTGTCAGGCCACTGAAAGCAAGGGCTTAGACAAAAATCATCCTTTGGGGTCCTTTCTAACTTTCATTTTTATAGTGTTTTGAGACAAAATAAAGCACATCCAATTGCATCAGGGAGAAAAAAAAGAAAAGCTGCAAATTGTTTAGAATATAGTTAAGGAAGGAATATAGCAGGGGCTTACTCTTCATTCCAGAAATGGTAGGTTGGTTGCCCATTTATTTTTCTCTTTTTTTCTCTATGCCAAAATCGAAGGACACATTGGCTATGAAACTTACATGTAAATATCCTGAGTGCAATGAGGTGGATTGTCATTAATATCTTGTAGAATCACTGTTAGGGTTCCAGTTGTGGAATGCACTCTTCCATTGTCATAAACTCTAAAATTTAGGATCCAAGAATGGGGGGTGGCTGCATCTTCATAATCCAAAGGATAGGTGATTGTGACTTCTCCTGAGTCTAAAAGGTAGACAAATGCAAATTAGCTCAACATTCACAAGAGGAATACATTATGAATTCAAATAATTACATGGATAAAATAGTGCTAGGAATAAATTATACAGCACACATGACAGTGGCTGGCCTGATGAAGCTCATAATCTAGCCATCAATGAGGATCTGTAGGGAATGGTTAGTGACAGGGAAGAAAGAAACCTCCTAAATGGCATAGATCAGAAAATATTTCATAGGAGGGTCATGGGGGGCGGGGGTGAGGGGTGCACCATAAAGCCTGGGTTCAGTGTTGAAAAATGAGCATACAAAATCAAGGCAGAGAAGATTGGGGTGGAGTGGAGGTTGCAAGGAGGGAGTATGGCAAAGGGAAGCCAAAGAAGAGGAAGAAATGAGATGGACACTCCAGGCAGCTAGAACAGCAATGGAAGGGAAAAAATACATGCAAGAGCAGAGCATTTTGAGAAAAGTAAATTGCAATACTGAAGACTGGGCGAGAGATTTAATTCCAAAAGTGATGGAAAGAGAGGATTTTAGTTTCTATTTAGCAGGTAGAATTCATAGACATATATTCTGGCTGATTGAACATGTGTATCTGGGGTGGGGCAACAAAAGTGGAGTGATGGCAACGAGAGAAATTCTTAATATCTTTACCATTCCATCCACTTTTAAAATTATGCTATTTTAATGGTATAGTTTCTTGCAGTTGAAAACCAACTATATACTCTTCTTAGGATGGGACATATACTTTCCTGAATAAAACAATTTTATCTAAAACATTTCCATGTACAAATCCAAGAGAATAATACAATAAACCACCATGTACACATCACTAATTTCAATGATTACAATACATGGCTAATTTTGTTTCATCTATAGCATCACATACTTAATCCCCTTCCTGAATTGTTTTAAAGAAAATCCCAAACATATTTTATTTGTAATTATTTTCTTACCTATTCTTTTTTTATCTGAAAAACACTAATTTTAATGTTTTAAAAGACAGACCAAAAAAATAAATAGGCATATAGAGTCTAAACCAATTAGAACTAAGGCAGCTATAACAAAAATGAACACAACACAATGATTTGATCTCCTAAAGGAAATGACTAATGAAAATTTAACAAGTTTTCATGTTTGTGATCTATTAATACACAAAATATCAAAAATACAAAGTATGAATTTCCCCCCTTAGGTTTATATAAACTATCAAACCTCTATTTAATGCATTTACTTTTGTAAGCTTTCTCTGTTTATCAGCACATGCTGTACAAGTACATACCTACTAGTACTTTACCATGAGAATTGTTTTCATCTCAAACTAGTGACTTGCTTTTTTACCCATAGCTATATACATTTCATTTCCATTACAAGATACATAAGACCTTTCTAGTGGTAAATTTTAATCAACATATTACATAAAAAGAATCTTGATTTTTAAATGAATCTTTCTACTAGTGTACCATGATGGGTTTAATTGAACAGTTGAAGTATAATAAGGTAACTACATTGTACTGTTTATAAACTAATTCACAGCTGTAGGAAAATGTTTGATTTTTAAAATATAACCAAGATGAAACTGCATAGTTATGAGCAGTAAAATAGTAGAAAACAGTGAATGAATAAATAAGGTGATTTTTCATCAGTGGCCATTTATTGTATTACTCTTAGGACCCTGGAAGAAGTTGTCTTCAAGTTTCAAATGCTCTGGCAAATCTAGTTGTTTCTCAGCTTCCTCAATATCACCTTGAATTGCTGAAATAAGTGACTCTAAAGAATCAAAGTTCTTTTCTGATCTGAGGTAGCCAACGATGGCCACGTTGGAGATTTCCCCATAGAAGTCCTCTTTGAAGGTATGCATGGTGTGAGTCTCCATGGACTTCTTTGTATTCTTGTAGTACGGGTTCCATCCTATGCTCACCACCAACTTATGGACATCTCCACTTCCAGCACTGGCCCAACCATAATAAATGTCAGTGGATACATCAGCTGGAAGATTATCTACTACTTGTTCAGCAAAATTAGCTGTTGGGATGCCTAGCTCCTTGGAGGCGTGGCCAAAGCGCTGTACCACCTGACTGCCACCGCAGTAAGGCAGCTGCCTCATGACGCGGTCCTCTATGGTCTGGGCTGTGGCCCGGTCAGGTCCACAGGTCCCGTGGAGCCACCATTCAGGCGGTGCCCGGACCTCTGGACCCCCAGACCATCCTGGGGGCAGAGTTGGGAGCCTTTTCTTATCTATTCTTAAAGGCAAAACACTCTTCTTTTAAAATATAACAATGATATAATTACATACCTAAAAACATCACATTAATTCCCTAGCATAGTTGTATATCCAGTAATGATCAAATTTCTTGAATTGTTTTATGAAGTTTTGTTGCTTTTCAAGTCATCGTCTAAGTAAAGTTCATACTTTGTAATTGGTTAATACCACTTAACTCGCCTTACTCTATGAGGTTCTCCAAAACTTTTAAAAAATTTGTTACAAACTTTTGTGTTTCTTCTTTAATTAATTAAATGGTACCACACTATGCATACTTTTCTCCACATTTCCCCCCAATATATTTTGGAGATCATTACATAATACTATGGATCATTACACAATACATTTAATAATAAAATTAAATGGTAACACACTATGCACACTTTTCTCCACATTTCCCCCAATATATTTTGGAAATCATTACATAATAGTATGGAGAGGTACCTCATTTATTTTTCTAGATACGTATTATTCCATTGCCTAGGTGTATGTATATTTTCAATCTTGCTATTAAATAATGTTACAATGAATATCATGTGTATATATCTTTTTATATTTTTGCCAGTGTATTTGAGATATTTTGTAAGATGGGATTAGAGTTAAAATGTAAATGTATATGCAATTTTTCTATATTCTGCCAGATTTTTCTCAGTGAGGGTCATAGTATTTTTCATTCTCACCAGCAGTCTATGAGATCTGTTTTCCTACAGCCTCACCAACAGAAGATATTGTCAAACATGAATTTTTGCTAATATCATAGGTCAGAAGCAGCCTTTCCACTTACATTTCATTTGCCAGCACACCTTCCTCTCCCCTCTCCCCCATAGCCAGCCCAATCTTCTCTGCCTTGATTTCTCATGCTCACTTTTCAGCTCTCAGCTTTGGCTCCACTGTGTATCTGTCACTCCCATTCACCATGAACCTCCTATGAAATATTTTCTGATCTATGTAGCTTGATGTACATTAAAGTGTTTGGAGATGATGGACATTAGGTCAGGAACTTATTCTCAAATGGTTCAGGAATAAAAAATGTTCCCACATGTTTGTGATTGTTTAAAACATTTGATCATATAGCATTATTTTCATTTTCAATTTTATTATGAGCAAGATTGAGCATCTTTTCTTATGGTTGAGAGTCATTTGCAACTCCTCTAAATTGTTGATTCTTATCTTCAGTCTATTTTCATATGTGATTGTTGCCTTTATTTCTTCTAATATGCAGATATTTTTCCAATTTCTCATTTGTATTTTTACTTTGCTTCGGGTCACTTTGTTTATCTGCCACAAAATTGCTGTTGTGATTGTGATGATGATGACAATGACGATGATGATGATGATGATGATGATGATATAATGATTATGTCACATTCATCAATTCATAAACATGTGGTTTCTGAATTTCGAGTTATAGTTATAGAAGTTTTCCCTACTCCTAAGTTTATAAAGAAATTCATTCATATTTTCTTCTGTTATATGTATGGTTGTATTTTTAAAAATAATCTTATTTATTTTTATTTTTTCTGGTATACAGTATGAAAACTGTTTTATTTTTCCTAATACTATCCAGTTATTATATCATTTATTAAAATGTCAATCTTTTCTGTACCTTCACTGAATACTACATTTGCATGATTATTTGGAACTTTTATCAAGATTTTATATTCTATTTGATAGATCTATCTGTACAATCATTTGTTGGTATCACACCATTTGCCATTCAGAGGCATTGCAATGTGTTTTAATATCTACAGGGATTAGCTTCTCCTCACTGCTTTTCTGTTCCAATTTATTTTTACTACTATAAATACTTTCTTTTCCTCCAGCTCCAAGCAGGGTGAGGCTCCTGTAGGGGAGTTATATGCAAAAAAAAACCAAAAACAACAACAAAAGTCAATACAATTAAAAATTGGTAATATTTTAATTGAATTACTTTTAAAATAACTTATCTATATTTGCAGAGCATGTAGCCTCATGTGTAATACACTCTGTCCTTTAAAAACATTAGTTTTAGTTGTAAATATATATTTAATTCTCACCATTATTTCTTATACTGATACCTCTCCATTTACTTTGGTTTTCTGTAGTGCATTCTCTAGTGAATTCCTTACGAAGAACTCAGGAACAATATATTCTGAGTGCTTTCATGTTTCTAAAAATTTACCTGTTTTCTTTATCCATGAGTTAATTTCCTTGTGTATAAATTTAAGTCACATTCTATGTCCTTGAGTTTCCTAAATATGTTACTCCATTATCTTGAGGAAAAAGTGTTATAAAAAAAGTCTGTTTAAAATTTGATTACCACTCTTATATAAATGAGTTAAATTTTTTGCCAAACGGCTCACTTTTTGTTGTTGTTAATATATAACAGTTTACTAGAATATGTCTCCAGACATCAACCATATATTGGTTTTCCAGAATCCTAGGTTGCCTTTTTTAATATGTAGCCTCAAATCATTTTTTATATTAAGAACATTTTCTTCAGAGATGCTTTTTAGTATTTGTTATTCCCCATTGCTTTTGTTTGCTTATTCAGGATTTTTAAAAATATGATTTAAAGTATTGCCTCCTCTCTGCCTACATTCAATATCTATCATATTTTTGGTCTTTATTCATTTCTATTTATCAGTCTTTATAGTTATTAAATGTTTTAAATAATTGTAAACATGTGGAAAAATTATTTTCCTGAGCCATTTGAGAACAGGTTCCTGACCTGATGTCTAGCACCTCCAAATATCTTTAATGTATATTTTGTGAGAGTATTTTCCAATATTACCACAATAAAAACAACACAACCCAGAAGTTAACACTGATACATCTAATACTGAGACCCCCTTTCAAGGTTCACCAATAGTTTCAATAATATTTTTATAGCAAAATGACCTAGTTCAGAATCACACATTGTCAGGTTTCCTAAGTCTCCTTATACTGGAAAGTCCTTCAACCTCCCCTAAAGTTTTATGACCATTTTGAAGATGAAAAGCTGGCAATTTTGGAGAATTCTCCTCCAATCAGATGTGCCTAATATTTGTTCACAATAAGATTTGATTTATGTAGTTTGGGATTACATATCACAGAAGTTATACTATATTCTTTTTGCATGCTATCAATTTGTCTGGATACTGGTGATGTCCACTTTAATTCCTTGATTCAGATAATGTCTTCCAGTTTTTTCCACTTCACAGTGAAATTTTATTCTTTGTAATTAATTAGTATTTTGTGATAAGGTATCATGAAAATATGTAAACATCATGTTTCCCATCAAACTAATAATTTATGTATGTATTTCTATCTCTCTGGACTCATGGTGTACTATTTTGTATCATGGGTTATAATCTGCAACTATTGATATTCATTTTGATTTTCCAACTGCCCTTGAATTGGCTAGAGACAGCCAATTCAAGCTGATTTCTATGTCTTCTTAACATACCCTCATCACTCTTTGAATAACTTCCTGCTTTCTGTCACAAGATATGTCAAGCTTATATTGTATTTTTAACTCCTGTTACCTCAAAAAGAGCCATTTCTTTAAGGAGCTCTTACAGGGCAAATGGTATTTAGAAGTCAGTGTCCGGGCACTCGTTGTGCTCATTGCTATTCTGGTGTCATCCTCCAGATATCCTCCAGCCAGTAGATATAACTACAGAAACTAATTTTGTGTTTCACAGACACATCCTCCTGCACACATACATATAATCAAAAACTTAAGTTTATGCTAATACCTTCAATTTTAATTCACGCTCATATTGTTCATTCCAGTTTTTTTTCATTTTCTGTATTTGTACCTTGCATGTCTGACAGGAGAAACTAGCATTCATTTATTTTTAAAATAGTTGTTTTATGAATCCCCCTATATGTAGCTAATCTTCTATTTCTGCTGCTACTCCCTTCTCCTCACTACTGTCCTGGGCACCCTTGTCTCTTTGCTTAAGCTCTGACTTGCCATAGGTTCTTCCCTCCATAGATCACCTTCCTCACCTCTCTCAGATTCTACTTCCTGAGTGGGGCTCTTTCTCTTGACATGATAGACAGTGTGTGTTTAATCCTGCTCTTTTCATGTGTGCATATGTACATCACCTCTTAAAAAGAGGAGAAATGTTTGTTTGTTTTCCCCTCCTGTTGCTTTATGTCTAGGTCGTTAAGGCGTGGGCTCCTAACTTTTGGTCATACAGAATGTAGTCAGAGTTACAGGTATTATAATCAAGCACACTGAATTCAAGCACAGGTACTGTCATGCAAATTCGCTGCATAAGCCTGTGTAAATTAGTAGTCCTCTGCAGGCATCATATGTTAGATGAGAATTAGGATAGTAAAATCCCAAAGAAGTTATTATGTATGCAAACTGCTTATGAGAACGTATCATATAGAATAAATATTCAATTTTTGTGACTAGTTTCCATGGGAAAATCCACTTTTTAAAGACAAACCATACAATAACATCCCAGGGAACCCTGCTGTGGGTCTGAATTGTTTGGGCGTCCCCTGGAACAGACACATTGTGCAGACTGTTTCCATACTTCTGAGAAGGAAGGAATGATCACTTTTACCTCATATAAAATATGCTAAATATTTTAAAGCTGCTTTTATCCTAGTATAATGATAATCAGGCTTATTTTCAACTAGTGAACAACATACTTTATTATATTTTATGAAATGATTAACAATACAAAAATTATTTTACCTTCATTTATTGAAAATTCTTTTTGTGTACCTATAAATTCATAATGTACCGAATCCCCTATGTCTCTATCAGTTGCTGTCAACTTGACGAGCTCTGTTCCAACAGGCAGATTTTCATAAATATTAATAGGTGCATCTGGTATGTATCTGTAGGACAAAAGGGATTTTTTATCACTTAGTATAAACAAATGTCTCTTTTCATCTATGTCACACAACAAGTATTTTAAATTTTACGTGATACATATTTTGTAACAGTTTCAAGCCCTTGGCCTTTAAAAGAAAATTTTCTTTACAAATGGCTACATATAGTCGAGAATGTTTTTGTATTATAAAGTGAAGATAAAAGTTTCCTCCTATCTATACCCTTTCTATAGCCCTTCTACCAACTAGTAAATTACACTTTAATCTAGACAACAAAATGCTACAAACATTGTTGCAATCACATTTTTCATATGTGTTTGGAAATATTTTTATATCAGTAAGTACTTATTGCCCCAATTTTTCAAATAGCAACACTGATTTTGCAATATGACTGTATCAGTGTGCATTTTGTACAACATTTTACTTATTAAAGAGAAACAGCAGAAAAAACAGAATTGTTTAAAATTCTCATCCCATCAAAAAAAGAGGGCACTCTTCTGTAGTTTCAAGCACAAAATATAACTGAGGTTCACTTCCACTGTATGTAAAAAACTATAGCGTACATAGAGGTTTTTCCTAGGTCACTTTGAATATTTGTTAAGAACATTGGCAATGGAAATAACTAATAGCAAAGCGCTGTATTTACCCGGTTGTAAAAAAAGTTTCAGTGGTTAAATCTTAGCTTTGAAATATTTAGATCACTCATTGCTTACGTAAGAACAGGACTCTCATCATTCACATCTCTGATGTTTATGGTGATGGTGCCAGTGCATGACTCCAGAGACAGGTTCCCTCTGTTTCTCACAGTAACCACTATCTGGAAATGCTAAAATAAATACGAGAAGACAGAATATTTTTTGAGTGCTTAAAATATGCAAATTCTGTTTACATTAAACAAACAAACAAACAAAAATGCTTTAAAAATAAAATTGAAAAACTCTTTAAAAAGTTGCAAGCATAAACATGTAGATCCACTTCCAAAACATCTTCAGGTCATTTGTCGAGAGGAATATATTTTGTACTCTCAACCAGATTTCTGTGATTAATGTTATCTACCAATTGTTATAGAACTTTGACCATATTTTTAAACACTGGTTTTGGTATGCCACATTTAAAGCATCATAGTCAATTTAAATTTGTTGAAATACCAAACTAAAAGAGTAACTTAAGTTTCACTGGTTAGGGAAAAAAATATGTAAAACTAAACACTATTTTACTTTTGATAAAAAGCTGAAAAATCATGGATACTTTAGAAACCTCAAAAAAGGTGTCAACTTTCATTTTAAATGTTGATATTCCAATGTGCAAATAAATAAGAAATGTGGTCAATATGATAATAGCTAGTAAGTTTGATGAAGTCAAATAATTATTTTAATTTTTATTTTATTAAATTTAATTCTTCAGTTAGTAAGTACATTATGTGTATAAACAAAAAGCACTTCAAAGTAATTTTAATTCTATGAGATAGTACTTTATTGAGCCTTCTATTTTAGGAATATTTCTAATAACTAAGAAGAAACTGAACATTATAAGGAATATTCAACTAAAATGTCATTTAACCAAAAACATATTACCTCTGAAGTAAATTATTACTCAGGGGGAAAAAAAAAAAAAAAAAAAAAAAAAAATATATATATATATATATACACTGTTTAAAAGGCAAGGGGAAAGGGTGGCTTAGCGTGAAAAGTTTGTCCTCAAATATGTGAATTTTCCCCTTCTTTGACACTGTCTTAAGAAAATGGGGTTCCCTATGGCAGTGCAGCTGTTCTGAACTAATCATTTATTCATTTGTTCGTTCATTTTCAATATATCCATTAAGTATCAAACACTGATACTTAAAATGAGCAGCACAGTTTCTATACAGCATAGAGCATAAAAGAGCTGAGGGAAGATAGTAAGAGCTTCTCAGATGGGGTGACAAGCAGTGGCAAGGTAGCATAGTGGTGAAGAATCCACACTAAAGTTAGGTGGCTTGTGTGTTGATATCATGACTCATCCAGTTACCAGCTGGATTATCTTGGGTAAATTACTTATTTGGACTTAATGTCTTCGTCTGTAAAATGGAGGTAATAATGATATCTATTTCACAGGCTTTTCATAAGATTTAAGTTATTATTTGTACCTTCCCAGTACCTAACACATACTCAACATAATGTGTTTTGTTTCTTTAGAAAAAGGGTAGGATAAAAATAAATGCGTACAAATCAGGACAAGGGTACCCACACTACTTGGCATAGAGCAGACAGTAAATAAAATGTTTTGGAACAAATGAATCTATATTGTTTCTTGATGTTTTAAGTCTTAACAAAGCACCCAGTCTCTTGAAATTGGTAGACAGAGTTCAGGTTTCATTCCAGAAATATTTCTTGAGCACTCACTATATGCACTGTGCAATCCACTAGAGATAAGAACTTAATTAACAGTAACAGTAACATGGAGAAAATCACATTCTAATAGGAAAAGACTGACAAGAAAACCAAAGGAGGGTGAAATTTTATCAAAAGAGAGTTTGCTTTTAGATCAGTTTTGTGTACAGAGTAAAATAATTAGGCATAATCCTTTTAGTTTACAGCTAAAATAAAATGATAGGGGCAGAGAAAGAGAAAGAGAGAAGGAACTAATTTAGTTCAAGAATAGCTGAGCCATGAAATTAACATAGAAATTATCCCGAGGCCAGTGATGCCCTAGGGACGCCTGGCAGTCAAAAGGTGAACCTCTTTGAATGTACAATAGCTCAACACTGTCCAAATCTGTAAACATGTAAAGCTCTTTTACAGATGAGCTCATGTGTTGAAAAAAAGAAAAAAAAAAAAAAAAAAGAGTGAACAAACCACCTTGAGCTTTAGTCAGCAAAGGTGGGTGGGGGAGGAAACAATCAGGATTAGAATCCTAAAATTAAATTAAAATAGTAGCAAACTGAATATAGCACTCTGTATTGAAAACTACCTTATATGGGGTAAGTTATATGCCAGAAACACAAGGATGGTATAATACTAGAAAATGTATTAAAGTAACTCGGAACTTTAATAGATGTATTTTTGAAAGAAGAAGAAACTATCTAATTTCTAAGCAGAAAGCAAAAAAATATTATAAAATTCAGTATCAAAGTCCTGATAAACACTCTTAACAAACAAGGAATAAAGAAAACTTTTGTTACTTAATGAGGATGGTCTACCATAACCCTACAACAAACACCATTCTCATTTAAAACATTTAAAGAATAACTTTAAATTCATGACCAGACAAGGATGCCTCCTATAACTACCACTTATAAGTAAACATTGTTCTGGAAATCATCAGAAAAATAAGACATATAATATGAATAAAAAAATATAATAATTAAAAAGAAATGACTATCTTTTTACAGGTATTTTATGAATATTAACATACAGAAAATAAAAGATCATCTAGAAATTATTGGAATCAATATGAGGAGTTAGCAAAGTTACTGTTTTCAAGATCAAGATGTAAAAATCAATAGTTTCCACTATAATCCTGAAGAACAATTGGAAAATGAATATTTAGTAGCAAAATTCAAGTTGTCTAGGAATGTCATACATATAATGTAAAAAATGCTAAATTTTATGGAGAAAAATACAAAATGTTATTGAAGGACTTAATGAAATTCGGAATACAAGAATAAATCCTCTAGGTTTATGGATGATACAGATGCTAATTCTCTTCAGTCTGATTCATAAATTCAATGCCATTAAAATAAAAATTTCAATAGGGCTTTTTCTCATAAAGCTAATCCTAAACATTACATGAACAAGTACAGAAACAAAAAGAATGAGGTCACTCTGCTTAGGAGTGAAGGGAAAACATCAACGTTGATAATATGAAAAATAATCCAATAATACCAGAGTGAAGAATAATATTATAAGCCATTCACCATTTGTCCTGGAGTAAGAGTTGCTGCTTTTTATTTTTTCTCTAAATCTCACACAGTGAAATAAACTCTTGTCAAAATGTTTGTAATATTTAAAGGCTTGCTCTAGGCAAGATGTTAAAAATAGTAACAATAATAATAATAATAATACCTGATAAATTTACTACTGGAAACATTGAGAATGTTTAAAGAAACTGAAAAACATTTGAAATTTAAGTATACCCACTTCTCAATAATTTGGTAAGGAAGGTGATTTATTATGTTTTTCCATCCCATTTATACCTGTCTCTTCTTCCCAGATTTTGCAAATTTGAAATTTTACCAGAACACTAGGGGGAAAAAAAAAGACGCCTGATCTCTACAGTCAAGTAAAGATATAGGCAATCCCCAGATAATTAACAATTGTAAAAAATATTATTTCATTTAATTACCCAGAACATTGCCTCCATTCTGTGCTTTGAATATGGAGACAATCCCTCCTCCAACTTTTACACAAACTTGAAGAAGCAAACACAAAAACTGAAATAACATTTAAATAATGTCTAATGGAAAAAGTAAAATAAATCAAATAAGCTTCTAAATTTATTTTCTTAAAGTGAATTTCTGCTTGATCTATGGAAATATGAGAATGCAATTACATGAATTTGGCATTTTTATTTCAATTTGAGTTTTAAAAAATTCTTATTGAAAAAGTAATACTTCAATAAGTGTTCTTCTTGAAGGCTACTTACAGATATTTATTATTTTAATGTTAAGATTATATTTATTCTCACCTTAGGATTTGTTTCATAGTCCAAAAGAGGTTCCAGGGTTTTAGAAATGACACCATTATGTGAATCCAAAGCAAAGTAGGCCATGGCATTAACTGAAGAATTTAGTACTAAAAACTTTAAAACACACACATACAGATGGTTAATCTATTATTGAAAAAGCATGGATTTTGAACTGATGGTTTTGATGTAATTATGTGGCAAGACGTAACTAAACCAAAATTAGTCTTGTCACAACAATGCCAATAAAATAGAAGCTAAACTTTCTTTCAGAACCAGACTTAAAAAGAAATCTGAAATTTTTCACATTTTCAGTTGAATTTTTTTCTAAAGATGTTTATTCTTAACTATTAGAATACTTTTGGTAAATAGCTATCATTGGGTTTATAATTAGGTCACTTTCTAATGCTGCTGATATGTAAAAAAGGCATTCCCTCTCATATACTAAGAGTGTATCTAAAGGAGGCACATGCACTGATTTACTTGGAAGGAGCCATTTGATCTGTCTCTGTGTTGATTTTCTGTATGACACAATAAAATATTGCTTTAGACAAACTTTTTTCTTTTTGTGAGCATCAGCATGTTTCTCTCTGTTGTTATCACTCATGCTTATAACTGGGCTCAGTTTCAAGATGAATATGAAAGATTTTGAAAAGGATTTAGTAAAGACATTATATATATTTTTTTAAATTTACATCCAGTTACTGGCCCAAAGAAAAATAATAAATCTTGGGAGACATGATATCAAATGCCATTTCCAAAAAGACATCACAGCCATGTTGATGGGCATATTAACTGATTTGTATCTGTCTATATGTGAACAATGAAAGTTAGCTTATGTTAGACTAAAATCCATTAAGTATTCTTATGGAAAAATCTTTTCTTTGTTTCTACCATTATTATTATAGTTTCGGATTTGTTAAAAAAATATATATCATTTTCAAAGTCTTTGTTTTGTTTTTCTTTCCCAATGACTTTTATAATAAAATCCAGATATAAATTTTAGTTATGGAGAATATACAAGTAAACACATAATTATAATTAATATTTACATAGACATCCATCCTCCATACACATGCACATATTCTAGCCTAAACACAAACATATATCTATCTATGCACCCTAACTACACATATCCTCATATCCAGACTGTAACCCTCCCCACACATTCACACTCCCAAATACATGGAGCTTCTGAACCTGGTAACTAGAAATTACATTTTCCTATGTTGTCTTATATCCTTCAAAGAAAGAAAAAAAAGAAAAAGAAAAAAATGAAACAGGGATGCTAATCAATGCTTTATTATAATCTGGTCACCAGAAAAATTATATGCAGATTAAATTATTCAACAAGTACCCCCCTAAACTTTCATTCCAACCATATTCTCCAAGCAATATTTATGAGCCAGTTGTTAAAGTGATGGCAAATGGAAAAAAATAACCTTAGTTTGCTTTAATGAGAAGAATTACAAAATTTAGGGCAGAATATTCCAGTGTATTAATATGATTTCTAATATATTGTATAATCAAGAAGTCAAAAATTTTCTTACAGTATAACAATATAAATCATATGTGCATCATAAAAATTTCTGAAAAAAATCTGGTATGATTAATTAACTTGTATTTCTTCTTTGCCCTCTCTCAATCTGTAACTATTTTGTCATCCATTCATTATTAATTCACTATTGTTTATTAATTATTGTTGAAAACAGAAATAATATGAAGATATAACATATCCTTTATTCAAATTATGTATATAATAAAGAAAATACTCCTGATCTGTGATGAATAAAAGACAATAAAACATGAAAGGATATTCTCTCAGTTGTGTAAACATCATCAAATAAATGCAAATAAATGTAAGCTCTAGTGTTTCAAAGTACTTTCAGACCATTTTAAAAGGTTTATTTCTTTCATTTTAAAGGTATATCTTTTTTAGTCTATGTTACTGTATTTAAAGGTTCCATTTTTTTCCTTTCACTTCAATGACTACCATAAGATATAAAGAGTAATTCAAAACCTGATGAAATAATTTTTTACTCATTGAAAATTTGAGCACTCTTTTTTTTAAATCAAAGTTGGAAAGAATAAATAGATTATAATAAAAAACATACTTCAACTTCTTGTCCTGGATCTGGATCTCTTGCAAGAATCATATATATAAAAGCAAATGCAGGAACATTTTCAGGAACAGACACTGTAACACCTATACAATCATATAAACCATGAACAATAATTTAAATTCAAACATTCTTCCATGACGAGTCATGCTGTATTTTTCCCTATAGCAGTTTTCTTAATGATACTTTTGGAGAAAAAAAAATAGAACAAAAGCAATTATTTCTATTAACATCAACGTTAGGAGAGCCAAAAGAACAATACCGATTTCATATTTCTACATTTAAATTTGAGGCTGAATGCGATTAAATTTGAGGCTAAATTTGAGTGGAATGCGATGTAATTGCTTAGTGTCCAGAACAAAATCAATGGTCATTAAGATATGATTTCAACTTTGATTCCTTTATAGTTAAATGATTGAAGCCATGCATCTCTTTTTACAATAATGCACACACACACAAAATAAAGCACAGGTTGTGAAGTCAGAAAGAAACGCATTTGAGTTGCTGATCCATCAATTTTCTTATCTGTACAATAGGGATCAAGTACATTTTCAATCTTAGAGTAGTTCCAAGGATTAAATAAAATATAATACATAACACATCTCACAAGTGCTCAATAAATGTTAATTTATTGTCTTCATCCACTACTCCTTGTCTTCCCTTCGATGTTACCAATTGTGATTCTGTCTCACCCAAAAATCAAATAACACAAATGCATATACTTTTAAACCATAGGTAGTTTCTTAGTTTCTTCATCTGTTGTGTGATTCTATGAATGATACTCTGAAAAAAAAAAAAAAAAGTGTTCCTGCTTTCTGTGCACTTGAATCTTGGATATCATGTCCAGGAAACACTGTATAATGATCCAAAGTAGGAAGTCCTGCAAAAGCCTCAGATAGTTTGTCTTTTTCTAAGAATGCAATAGAACAATATTTGTGTGAATGGGTCTTGCTTGTTTTGATCTATTAAATAAAATATTATATATAACACATCAAACTAAACCTGTTTAGTAGAGTCTCTAAACAGGTTTGTTCTACTTAATTAAGTCAACTGGATAATTTAACACAATAAATGAATTAAATATGTTTGTGTGGCATTGCCATCTGAAAATGGTGTCAATACCTGTTTTGGGTAACCTCACAGACACCCACAGAGTTACCCTATTTTTGAGAGAAAGTAATGCGGTTTTTTGTTTTGTTTTGTTTTTCTGTTATTCCTCTGTCCCAAAGACCATAAACCCACATGATGGCAAACAAGGGCATCTTGATCGCAATGCTGTCTAAGTCAGACAAGTCTGTGGAAAAATCAAGTCAGAATGACCTCCCTGGAATCCATGTGTATCTTCTTAAAACTCTATAATTTGGAGGAGACCAAAAGGAAATTACGAAGAACATCAGTTAGATTGTCTCAAAGTGATCCAAAAGACAATGTTTTCATAAACACCAAACCTATAAGCTGGTTCATTGCCAAGGCCTACCTGGGAGACTTTCCTTTCTTAACTTGAGCCTCTGTGAATAGGTCCTTTTAATACAAATTCTTATCTCCGCTGGATTTTTTTACTACACATACCAGGGGGTATGTTTTGATTCAAAATAAGAAATCTGTGTATATGTTTGTGTGTGTGTTAGAACTTTTGAGTTTCTAAAAGAGTGATGTATCTTAAATATGAAGAAGAGATAACGGTTATGGTGAGAAATGGATAGAGAGCAGTTATGGACAGGAATCTGGGTGGTGGATGGGAACACTATTTTAACAAAGTCTGCCGTGTCTATTTGCCTTCAATTTCATTTTCTTCTCATTTTCTCCCAGTTAGCTGGGTAATTTCTCCTAACACAAATAATGAGAGGAAGAAAAGGAATCATAATAGAGAAGGTAGAAAGAGTAAAGAGGGTTTTGACATGACAGACAAGTAAGCAAGTTAGGTTAGAAATAAATGGAGGGAAAACAATAGAAAGAATAACTAGCAGAACAGATATAATTGATGAGCTTGAGTTGACCCAACAAATTCAAATCAAGCCAACTTGTATTTTCTGATATTTTCCTATGTGCAAAGTTTCAAGTGCATTAAAATGTTTAAAAGTTTTTATTTTCATGAGGTCTTCATGAAAACACAAAAACATGTAAAGGTGAAGTCAAGGAACAGTATATGAGGTTGTGATTTGAATGGCATTACTTTATTATTTTATACACATAGATATACTGCTTCCAATTTTAATACACTAGGACTGTTTTCTGGGTAGAATTATAAAAAAATGAAATGCAATTGGCAAAATTTTAATTTATACCAAACTTTTCAGGAACATCTATTTTACTTATACCAAATGGTACCTTCATATATTACTTTAATTATCTATTCTATTGTAATTTCAATAATTGAAAACCTATTATAAGTAAATACTCTTTTGGGAAGACTATTAGATGAAATAACTGCATACTATTAGGAGTAATGATTCTTATTCAAGAAGTTGAAATTTTATAACTAAAGCTAGAGTTTTAATTTGAGAAACATTAAACAAATTAACTGTAGAGAATGTTTATTTCAGTGTTGGAAAATAAAGACTCATTTCTCGTAATCGTACAAAAACAGAGATAACAATGGTTTTACATATGTATCAATATACAAGTATAATGGAATGTGTTTATAATTATTTGTTAACATCACATTATTATTTTTCACAACAAAATTGAGAAAACTTCAGTTTCTATTAGCTCATACCTAATATTTGTTGAAAGATAATTTTTAATGGCTGGATAGCACAATCTTTTAAACAATTTCCTCTTGTTAGATATTTTGGATATTTCAAACACGCTATATAAATTTTACACATAAACTCAACTATATGACCAATAGTTCTATAAATAAGAACTCTAAGAAGCAGAATTATGGAAGTAAAGATTATAATCATTTTAATACTCTTTATAAATATGTACAAAATAGTATTTTGGGTGGTTATTCAAAATCCCATTTATGAAAATGTTAATTTCTTTACTTTAGCCAACACTGCTATTTACCTCCTATTAATTTTAAACCTTGGTCAATTTAGTGCTGTGTTTCCCCAAAAATAAGACCAGGTCTTATATTAAGGTTTGCTCCAAAAGACACACTAGGGCTTATGTTCAGTGGATGTCATCCTGAAAAATCATGCCTGGGCTTATTTTCCGGTTAGGTTTTATTTTCGGGGAAACACAGTAGGTGAAAATTATACTTTATTGTTTAGATTGTCATGTGTTTGACAACTTATCAGTTACCTATTAATTCATGTTACATATAAACTTAAAATAATTTTGTAAGTACTCCTATACCCAATCTACCACACAAAGAAATAATTATTTGAATGTTATATTAAATTATACTAACTCTAATTATTTTTTTCTTTTGAGGAATATATCCATCAATTTATTCAATTCTTTATATAGTTCTCTTTTATAAAACAAAACAAAACAAACAAAAAAACACTCAAACAATAATTCCAAGTTTTGTTTTAGAAGTTTCTTAGCCTATCAGTTTTATGAATGTCACTAATAAAATTGACTTGTCATATACCTGCTGCTGTTGAAAAACTTGAATCACAGACAATAGGGTCATCTACATTCTCCACAAAAACTGTCAACATATAGGTACTGGTGTTATTTCCATTATCTCTGGCCTCAAATTCCAAAAAGTAGGTTTTAGAGTTATTTGGATTGTCAAGATTCAAAGGCTGAAGAAGAGTGATTATGCCTGTAACTAATAAAAAGAAATAAAATGAAGAAAAATTACCAAACTCAAATAATTAAGCCTGTTTATTTACTCAGATTGATGGTGCTTTAATTCACTTGATGATATATGTTTTTAGTGAATGAGAAAAGTTATGTTTAGCAGTTCTACATTCACTAAAAATCTTTATTTAAAAACGCCCATTTGCTGTATGCTTACCTTTAAAATATAACTAAAAATGGTTTCATCATATTTTCCTCCAAGTCTCTAATTGTCATTTATGGACGTACCAAGCATAGGCAGCATCTGTACTTCAGAAATACCAGCTGGAAACCTCTACATTTGATTTTAATTACAATAATAAAGAGTTAGCATTTTTGAGCCTGAAAAAACTAGGCAAACCATTTTGAAATCCTAATAATGTATTGCTTCTGCCATATGACTTAACTCAATCTCATTGTATTCAAGGAGAAAAAAATGAGCTCAGAGGTCAAACCTAGGAAATTTTGTGAAGATAGAATCACCAAGGGAAATTCTTGGTCAACTGGGAGGGTGGAAAGGTAGCCGCAGCTATCTCGTTGCTTACATATTTCTGGGGGTCCACTGTCTCACCGTTGGCATGAAGTAGCAGCTGGGTCTGCAACTGCTCCACCCGCCTCTAGATCCTCTTTCAGCCTCTCTGACTCCTAGAAAAGGTGTGTGCTCAGCTTTGTAATGAAAGACCCAGCTTCTGCAGGATACTCACACCACCAAGGTCAGAGGCAACAAAAATTCACATACTGTGTTTCCCCGAAAATAAAACCTCGCGGGACAATCAGCTCTAATGCGTCTTTTGGAGCAAAAATTAATGTAAGACCCGGAGCCGATTTTCCGGTTAGGTCTTATTTTCGGGGAAACATGGTAGGTGTTAGTCCAGCTCATGGAGTCTAGCACCTGCTTGTGTGTTCTGGTCTACCCTTAACCTTTCCCACTTTATATCCCTCTTCCTTCTGTCACTTCCTGCATTGTGGACTTCAAACCCCAGCCTCAGATACAGAGACAACAGCCTTACAGAGACTGCTTAACCAGCTCTCACAGTTCTATTCCCGATGTTTCCCCCACACGCCCTCCAGTGGAACACTGACAAATTAAAGCAGGTTCTGTGACAGGATGTAGGGAAAGCAACATCTCAGAGTAGTATCCTGTCCACATAGATGGAAATCTATCTATAATCAAATATACAAAATATAATTATTAAGGAAAAGTCTGAGATTCCACAAATGAAAATAAGGAGATAGATATGACTTAGTTTTCCTAAATTCTACACAGACTTCACAGAAGTATTTGGATTGATTACCTCTGAAAGACAATGGCCAGTTATACAAATAAGGGACTATGACACTAATTATTTCACAAGAATATCATTTCAATAAATAGGAAAACAGCAATTGTCAAATGCCACATATTTTTGATATGTTTCCTTCTCCTTATTTAATTTAATTTTGAAAAGGTAGTTTTACCAGCCCAAGTTCTAAAGGAAACACATAGATTAGGTATTGAAGGTTGAACAAAAGTAAGCTAGAAGTGTGTATTTAAAACTTACGAGGGTCCAAGCCAAACATTTCCTGCTGGGTTTTCAAAGAATAAGTGATGCTGCTATTTTCATCTCGATCTGTTGCTTTTACTTTTGCTATAATTTCTCCAACAGGTTTTTTTTCAGTCACATTAATAGAATTAAAAGGAAATGGCCTAAAGAAAAAAAATATTGTGATGAAAAAATGTTGAAAATGCAAATTTTTATGTAGCGGCTGAGTTATAATAACCTGCAAAGAATATTTTTTATTTGTGATGATATCACCTTCATCTTGTCAAGAATTTAAGAATTCCAAAAATACACAAATACTAAGAAAAAATTCCATTTTGGGCACAAAATTAGTTAAAATTTTGTATAAGCATTTATTTCTAATCATCTAGTCTCTGGCATAATACCAGGCATCAATAATATCATGGCATCAAAGAGATGAAAACTAAAAAACACATTAAAATAGTGCACCTCTATTATTCCAACTATCAAATGTATGGAATAGTTGGCAATCGAATAATAAGGACTAAATATGTTCATTTTATTCTTGATGAAATGCTGTCCAAAGTGATAACTTATTAAAGTAAACTATCAGAACATTCCCTGTAAATGTATTGTTCATGTCTTTAAATCACAGTTAAAGTCCCTGACCAATTTCTAGAACATTTCTGAAACTTATATTTATTTCTTATCACCTACAGTGTGTCATTTATACACATAGAATTAAGCCTTCTCCTGCTCTTTAGGATATTACTACTAGTAGAGAACACAAATAGAAAAAGCAACAATGCTATGTGGTGTATACCATAACTTTGCTGCAAATTTAAAGAGAAGGGGAGACTAAATCTGGGGTTGGGAGAAAGATTCAAGGAAGTTCTCCAAGGAATGTAAAATCAAAGGGAAAGAGAGGCCATTTCTCTGAGCAAGCTTCTTGACCACCACCATCCAGTGTGGTGTCTCCTTTATAGTGTAATATAATATAATTCACAATATTTATATTTTGAAGCACTTTAAATATTTTTTTCTTTGTTTCACTGTCATTTAACATACTTTGTCTCTTAGACAAAAACAATATTTGGGGGCAATATTTTAATAATTTTGGTATTACTTATGATAGCTAGCATTCAATTCTCCTAAGCACTAAGTTCATTCCTACTGAAGGCATGAAGGCAATAGAAAATGTTCCAAGAAGTTGATGGTACCTCTACTGCAAACATAGGTGGACAGTTAGAGTAACTATCCCCAGAAATAAAGGGGAAACAAAGCTCCATATTTACTTCTATTGTTCAGGTAATATAAATTAAAGTGAATTTTGGAGGTCAAACAATTAATTACTCTCCTTCATCATCTGTAGAGATATAACTTAGTTATAGAAGGAAAGTAATTTGAATACTATTTTCTTATTCTCTTCACCAATTTAAAAAGTATTTGATTATTCTTAGATTGTAGTAATATGTGTGATTGCTACATTTTGAAGTATAGAAAAATATTTAACAGACATTCATAATCTGCAAATGTTTTTGAATGCTACAATTATACCTCAGAGTGAAATAGTTTAAATCTTTTAGACTACATTTTAAGATCTACTTTTCCCATTATTTAAAATTAATGTATTTATTAAGAAACAATGCAACAACTTTGCAAAGTCTTTGGGAAAGAAAACAAAAGGAAAAAAAGAAAACAAAAGGAAAAAAGACACACAAAAACCCTTTCACCATATGATAATATTGGTTATTTCTACATTTGTTTTACAGCATTTTCTAATATATATTTTACTTTCTATCAGTATATGTATCAATCATGGATATATAATCATATATTATTAATTTAGCACAATAAAACCTTTTCTATGCAGCTACATTATCTTTATTTTTTATTATTCATATAATATAAATTATATTCGTATATGTGAAGTTTAGATAATTATTTTCTTATGGTTACACTTTAAAATAAATATGCTTACTCAAATTGAGGCTTCTCATCATTTATGTTTCTGACTTTGATAATTAGTGTCCCTTGACAAAACAGACCAGTTATATCTGTTGCTCTCAGTGCAAGCTGGAAAACCTGCAAAAGAATTTTTAAAATTTTTACAATGTGCTATTTGTATATCTTTATAATATGTCTCCTGTTATGTTGTTTTTTTCCAATTAGATGCAGATTTTTTTCTTTTTCTTCTAGGCAGTTAAAAGAAATATAAGTGTTTTCTTAGTTAATTAGGTTAGTTGTGTATTTCAAAATAGCTTCATTTTATATACCATTAAATGTCACTCAAAGGTCTGTGTTCCTTGGCTGTATGCCTAAATACAGATTAAATTGAACAAAAAAAAATATTAAATGAATGAATCAGATTCAATCATAAACTCAAAGTATAAAGCACTGGAATTATTAACAAAGCAAGCTGTTTGATGCTAACCCCTAGAAACACAGCCATGAGTTATTCTTTGGGATCAAGAACAGGTAATTTCTGAAGAATTGAGGATGTCACCAAATCTCAAATATTTTCTTCATCATCCTATCACATATCTTACCCTTTAGATATTATTTATTCATATATATCAGCAAGTGATCATTTGAAAAGAAAAAAAAAAAAAAGAAACACTGCTGAAGCAGTAGGATATCCTCTAAAACCTTTCTTAAGCAAGCATTCAATAATCCTTCATGATGTACAGAAGTCCATGCCCAGGTTGAGAATGATTGTACTTAAGTGTCTTCAATGGGTACTAACATATCAAATGTCATAAAGTGAATTGGGTAGCTATGTAATGGAAAAATGAAGTAGGTCTTAAAGACTTAGTAGAAGTTGGTTGAATGTGTGAGAAAGCAAGCAGGGAAAGTGAGGCAGGGAACGGTCGTAAGTATGGAGTTGTACTGCTTAATATGTGGCTCATGTACATAATCTCAATTTTTTTCCACCTAATTTTAAACTTATATTGTAGTCTACCACCCAAATTGCTTAAAAGATATGTAGCATAGGTTTCTCCACCATCCTGTAATGTTCATCATATCCAAATTTAAATTGAAATAGAAATCATTGGCTTTCTTCCACCATTTCTGTTCTTTTAGTCTAGAAAGTTGAGATTATCTTCAATTATTGTTTCTTTCTCCTAAATATCTGTTCAGTAGCAAATTCTCTATTTTTTCTATAAATTGATGTATTTTCCCCTTATGGCTATTTTCTCAATCACCTATTGAAATAATACATGGGGAGGATTTTGAAAATGGAAATGTTTTACCAATATTAATACTCATACTACTAATAATAATTTATTGCTTTATTTCTCAAATTTCACACCTTATTTCTATGTGGACAGGCAATCTCAATAGCCCTCTAGCTACTTTCTTTCCAGTCAGTTGTTCCTACTTACATGTCCTTCATTTTCCATTCAGAAATCTTCCCAATAATTTTCCTTAAATTACCTTTCTCATAGAAATATCACAAATTGTTCTTCCCTACCATATTTTCTCAAATGCATCTATAAGGTTTATACCTGTCTTATTTTGGCTGCCTATGTGTTTTGCCATCCTAAATGGGGCAGGATGTGAACGTTCAAATAGTTTCAATATGGACAGTTTTACATTTTAAGTTTCTTCCATTTCTCTGATGTTCAGAAAGATTTACATTTTAACGATTTACTGATTTAGTTTACACTGATTAGAAATTTCTTTAAAATATTTTATTTTTTCTTCCTTAAACTTTTTAAATGGATCTAAAAACTTAAGATATGATCACGATACTTTGAGTAAGGACAAAGACTGTAATAAATGAATCATACGAAATATTTCTTTTCCTTTAAACAATAATGATGTGTTTAATGTTTCAGGCAGAGTTCAAAATTATAAAAAATCCCTGTCACTCTATGTAGAAATAATAAATAAATGCATTACTTACATGATATCCAGCATCAAAGTCCAAGGGATCTTTGCCTTGCAAGCTAACAATGCCACTTACAGAATCCACCACAAAAGAAGTTGCCCCTTCCTTTGGTCCAGATAACTGTGTCTCAATGGAGTACTGGGAAAATAAAATAGACATTACTCACAACAAAATAAATGAAAAGGTATTTGGAGGATCATTAAGATACAATAATAAAGCATATATATAGAAAGTTCTCTATTTTCACACTGATTATTTTCAGTCTTATGATCTAGCTTGTATTAAAACCACTAGCATATACTGATCAGAATACAGGAAATATAAGAGTTGCTTAGCATCTTAACACAGCCAAAAGATTTGCTATATTTTAATAGAGCTGCACAACACTATAGATATTATCTAAAAGATTTTTCCAGAAAATACTTCATTCTGATTCTGCACATTAATACAACTCTGAAAGAATATGCAAAATAAACTTGCATCACTACATTTGAATTTCAGGAAACAAAACAAGAATTATAATGATAAGAAGCAATTTTGAATATTAATAGAGTTGAATATGGAATTTGTAATTTATTTTTCTTTTTATTTATTTGCCACCACCTTGGAGAACAGGTGAAAGTAGATATATATTCACAAAAGTATTTGAAAAATTTAGTTTGTAATGAGGTATGAAATTTGATTAAACAGAAGTTCAATTGTATCTGCATATTTTTAAAAAATCTGATAAGGATCTAGCCTATAAAAATGTAATTATTTTCCCAAACACTAAAATATAAAATAATAACCTGCTGATCCCTATCCTATTCTTGCAAATGACAGAACTGGTAATAACTATGTTCAACAGGAACATAGGTTTTTTGTTTTATGTGTGTGTGTGTGTGTGTGTTTCTATCTACTGGAAAGACTTGTCTAATAGGAAAGGTCTTATATTTCTTAACAATTTGGTATTAATTTCAGATTGATTGGTCTACAACAAAATATTTTTGAGCAGGGATGTTAAGTACTTTGACTGACAACAGCTTATATATCACTGAAGGTTAACGATGGAAATCAAGGGCGAGCGTGATTATGTGACTTCCCCAAGATTACATCGCCAGTTAGTGGTAAAGCCATTACTTGACCCGAGTCACTTGACAGCCCCATTACTTCATTCTTATTCAGTGCTCCATTACTTCATACTCTGAGTTACTAAATTAGAAGTAGTAAACTCTCTCAATACATGTTTAAAAAGAATAGCTGCATAGCAAGCATGCTGACTTTTGTTGTCCAAAGTACCACTAAATTCTCCAGATAGAGTTTTATAGGTTCTTTTTATTTTGCCAAATATCTAAGAGACTTTACGACCATGAATCAATTATGAGAAAAGCAAGTCTCTTACAGTGAGTAATTAGGATACTGAAACATCAAAAAAATATAATCACATTCACATGTGTCATTGAAATAGCTAGAAAAGTGAAATAGTTCTGAATAGCATCTAAAAGACAAAGCCTCAGTTTCAGCTCAGCATTGACGTCTTTCTACCAGCTGCCCCCCTCCATTAGGTCATACAATTTTCTTGTTCACATCAAGAAAAATATCTTCATCTAAAAATGATATTTTGAACATGAACACAAATATTGCATTATAGTGGTTGTCAACTTCATTATAGTCTCTCTAATTATCAAATCAAATATGTTAACAACTCTTCGAAAATGTTTCCGAAGTATAGCATTGTATGCCAAAATAATATATACATCTCACCCAATGATCATTTACTATCAATTTATCACTATTTACCATCAATCTCTGACCATTTGAAGAGTCCTCATCTGTGGCATTCACTCTATAAATGGACTGAAATAATGGATAGTCCTCATCAATTTCTAAGATAGCTGTGAAGCAAAAAACAATGTTACATCAAATATTAAGATATATGGTGACTTCATTAGCACTTTATATGATAAAAACAGAACAATATTAAATTTAGATTGCATGGTGGGGTTGACATAATATTTTGAGATAGCCACATATTTTTTTTCTTATTTTAATTTTTTTCCCTTTGGCTTCCTATCATCTTTCCTGCTACTACAGAGTGCCTTTCCTTACCTCCTGGCTCTGTCTGTGGCAACTAAATAGTGCAAGAAAAAGAGAGTCACATATATGTTGACAGACTGTCCCATGGGGAGCTAGTGAGGTAGCCTCACGTAGGATTCTTTACTCCAATTCCTGGACTTGATGGAGCCATAGGTGGAGGAACTCTTTCTTGCAGAAATACATTTGTAGACAACTGATCGACCTCCATCTCTCACACACCTTTTAACATCTCCCCATAGCCTTAACCGTGGATAAAAACCCAAACTACAACACAAAATGGGTGAAGTGACCTCAGAAAAGACTCAGGTTAATTGTTTTGTTTTCTTTTGTGCTGGTGGTGGTAGTGGTGTGTGTGTGTTTTATTAAAGTCCATAAAATATGAATTTGAGAGTTTGACTCAAGTTGGTTAGTAAGATATTTAAAAATTTTCTATTCCTTACACACATATATTTGTGGACCAAATTTATACATTATAATAAATTTAAATGTTAATAAGTTGCCCAATTTAATTGATTTTTGTTTTTCAATGTAATTACATTTAAAGTGAGTGACCAGGAGATTGGGGATGGTGAAGGTAATAAGACAATAAAGATAATGGTAGCTATCTAGATGTCTCCTAGTATTTTCTCTAAAAAAAAAAATAAAAAATACAGAATAAAAAAAGAAATAGAATTACACAGAAGCCTGCCTTCAGCATAACAAAGATAGAATGTGACCAAACTTCACAATAAAGATAAGCAATTTTTCAAAAAAGAAAAACAAATTCAACAAATCCTGGCAAATAAGGTCTCAAGTCCCATCGCACCATCAGACCTTTTGTTACACAAAGGGTAACATAGAAAAGCTGTCAGGAAGATAAATAGAGAAAGCAAACTACAGCCCTAACATTGATGTAAAATTACTGCCAGGAAGAATAAGTCGAAATATTAAAAAAAAAAAAAAATCTATTATGTTGACAGTACCATGCTAAGTACTGAAGGGAAATACATAAGTAAAAATAAATCTTCATGTCCCCCAATTTTTCACTTAATGGCAAACAAATAATAGAAATAAAAGTCCTTTTAAGATACTAAATATTTTAAACAGAAGAACGAATGAAGTAAAATGTGTGCTAGAAATATATTGGCATCTATAACTTGTTTAACTCAAATAATCTGAAAATTGAGCTTAAAGTGTTTCTTTGGTTTTTTTTTTATTTTCAACCTTTAGATAAATGTCAGATTTTGGGAGACTTCATAAGCATAAGCCTGAACTATTCAATGCAAAGAATATTAATAGAGGAATAAGTGCATTGGACCCTCAGAGCTCTTAAGCTAGTCTCTATTCTATTTATTCTTTAACTTTTTAAATAATTATTTCAAACCTTGCCCTGTCATCCCAAATCTCTGACCCCATCCCTTCTATCTCACTTCCTATAGATCCCTCTTCTTACTACACAGAGTAAATAGAAACCATTAGACTAGAGATATCTCACCTTTTCCCATAAAGTCTAGACCACTTACATCTATCTGTACCTTTTTCCCTCCTGTCATGGTGAACTGAAAGAAATTCTTGTCATTAATGATAATCTCTGTCCACTAGGAGATGTCCCCTCTCCCACTTTTTCAAGAACTTGACTCTAACTTCATCTTCCATTTTCAAATACTTCCTCACTACTGTCTACTTTCCATTAGCACTTCCATTCAGAACAAGAAAGAAAAGGAAGAGCAGGAGGAGGAGGAGAACCCTGAACCCAAGCACATGTAACCATGGCCCTGTCTCTCTCCCCTGCCTTCAGGGCCACAGCATTGTATGTATCTCTTCCTATCCCATTAAGTCTTTAGTCCACACTACTAGAGGTTCTGCTTCTGCACAAACACCAGAACTTATCCCAAAAGGTCATCAAAGGCTTCCTCCATGCTGCCAGACCCAAATGACGCCCAATGTCCATCTTATTTGATTTCTCTTTAGCATTTACACAGTTGACAATTGCTTTTTCTCTTAGCAGAAAAAGATCATTGCAAATCCATACTATTTGATCTAAAATTTCTGAATATCTAAAAAAAAAAAAAAAAAAAAAATGCCTTGGAAAATCAAACTTGGCAAGTTTCCTGAACATCCACTAAGTTCTCAGAACCACAAAATACTCATGATAGCTTTTCTAATCTTAACTACCAACTTCTTAATAATCTGCAGTCTCCTTTAGCCACCACCCTATTCTTTCATCCTAGAGTTCACACCTTTTACCACCTCATATCCTAGACAGAGCCAACATTGGCAATGGAAAACAGGGACTCAAGGGCTCTTGGTGTGGCACAGAAGGGGGCTGAGAGCCTAGGAGAGCTTGTGAGAGATGACCTGGAGTATTACCTCTGGTCAAGGGACAAAGACAAACATTTTTAAAAATTAAAAAAATATATAAAAAGAAAGAAAGAAAAACAAACAAACAAAAAACTATTAAGGTATTCTTGTTACTTATTCATAGTCAAAGCCAATATCAGCATTGCACACGTGCATATGTGTGTGTGCACATGTTTGCCTTGAAAAATAACTGCACATGTTTGTTTATAACAATAAACAAAATAGAAACAGACTCATAGACACAGAAAAAAATTAATGGTTGCCAAACGGGAAGGGGGTTCAGATGCTAGATAAAAAAGGTAAAGGATTAAGAAGTACAAATTGGTAGTTACAAAATAATCAGGGGATGCAAAGTACAAAATAGAGAATATAGTCAATAATATTTCAAAAACTATGTGTAGTGCCAGGTGGGTACTAATCAGGGGGGATCACTTCTTAAATTACAAAAATGTCTAACAAAATGCTGTACACCTGAAACTAATATAAAATAACACTGAATATCAACTGTAACTGAAAAAAATAAATAAATAATTTTTGAAAATTGACCAGTAAAATTAACCATCAGAGATATTTAGGAATTTGTCTAATATCATACGGTCTCTAAATGATAGAGCTCAATTTTATCCCCAAGTCTATTTGATGTAATAATTAGCTTTCTCTGTCTGTCCTTATAATTATTAATTTTTATGAAATAAGAGTAATAGTTATTTATTATATTTAATTGACTTACATATTGATAAGAATTAAAATATAGTCAAAGATTAACAAAAAGGAAAAACATAGTTCATTTTTATAATCAGCTCAAAAGGTACTTAGTATAACAGTTTAATTATTAAATAATTATAATTAATAACTAATTCATAAATAATTGGTTTTGGTTTATATGGTCCAAACTTCAAAATTATAATTTTAAAATTTCTTTTATATTTTAAAACTATTTTTATTAAAATACAGCTAACATACAATATTATATTAATTTCAGATATACACCATAGTCATTTAACATTTATATATCTAAAGAAGTGATCACAAAATCTGGAAAAAATGGTGGCGTAAGGTGAGCCTCTGTAAAGTTACCCTCGAATTTACAACTAATAGAATAACAATAACTCCACAAAGGACTCCCTGCACAGCAGACAGGCGAGACGAAGAGGCCCATTATTGAATTCACCTACAGGTGGGCGAATCACTCAAGCGGGAGAGGAGGGAAGGGAGAAGTGCGGAGACGGAGCCGCGTGGGCGCAGGACACAGACCTAGCTCAGTGCTCTGAGCTCTCTGCTTCCCGGAACTACCGCAGCTGCGGGAGAGGGAAGAACTTGGACTGCTAGGGCTCCGCTTGTGGCCCACAGGGCTGAGGGGACAGCATATAACACGGCTGAACCCAACGCTCACGGCAGAGATCTCGGAGAAAAGACTGAGGGAAGAAGGCTGAAAATGGTGGGTTAAGCCCTCACTGCCGAGCAGAGAACGGAGCCTTAGGCACTGAGACTAGCCGCCCCCTCCCTCCCTTCCCAGAGCTCGCCCCGTCCCCACCTGCCCGGTGCTAGAAACAGAACAGTAGCAGTGTCAGAGCAAAAGAACAGAATATTTGCTGTTCTGAGAACTGTGGGCCTTAGACACAAATTCGCAGCCCAACTAGTTTGGGCAAAGGTGAGGGAGCTGTGGAAGCAAGACCGGCTGTGGTGGTGGTCGCAGCCATTGCTCTGGGCCACCTCTCACAACTCACCCCGCCCCTGACCCCACCTATCTGGGCGGATCCCTGCAGGAGTAAACAGAGCTGCTGAAACATACGGGCTCTGAATCTGGTGCAGGAAGAGCTTTGGAACTTCAAAAGCTCTCCGCATACCCACACGGACACTGCACCCTGTGACCCAGGCGAACTATTAACAGAGGAGAAGCCCGTCTCCCAGGGAATACCCCCATTGTGTGAGAAGCTGGAATAATGCAGAGAAAGTATAACACTACCGTGTGAGAGAGAAAAAAAAAGGCTGCAGTCGGAGAGAAAATAGAACATTCTACCAACAACTACTGGAAAACAAAAGAAAGACCTCTTCTTATCAACCTGTTGCAGAAGCCAGTCCTTTATGTCTAGGAAGAAAAATAATAAATCAGTAATTGCCATGAATAACCAAGGCAACAAGACAGCTCAGAAAGAAAGTGAAAAGTCTCCAGAAAAGGAACTTAAACATATGGAAATATATGACTTAAATGACAGAGAATTCAAGATTGCAGTTCTGAAAAAACTCAACGAGATGCAAGAAAACACAGAAAGGAAGTTTAATGAACTCAGAAACACAATCAAGGAACAACATGAGCATTTTACGAAAGAGATTGAAATTTTAAAAAGAACCAAACAGAATTTCTGGAGATTAACAAATCAATAGAAGAAATTAAGAATGAAATAACCAGCTTAGGTAGTAGAGTTGACAAGATGGAGGAAACAATCAGTGACATCGAAGATAGAAACCTGAAAATTACACAGATTGAAGAAGAAAGACATTTGAGACTTAAAAGAAATGAAAGAACTCTACAAGAACTTTCTGACTGCATCAGAAGGAGCAATATAAGACTAATGGACATAGCTGAAGGAGAAGAAAGAGGGAAGGGAACAGGGAACATATTCAAACAAATTGTTGATGAGAACTTCCCAAACTTGTGGGCAGAACTGGACCCTCGAATCCAAGAAGCAAATAGAACACCTAATTACCTCAATCCCAACAGGCCTTCTCCAAGGCACATTGTATTGAGGCTGTCTAAAATCAACGACAAGAAAGAATCCTCACGGCAGCCAGGGAAAAGAAGACGGTAACCTACAAAGGACAACCTATTAGATTATCAACAGATTTTTCAGCAGAAATTCTACAAGCCAGGAGGGAGTGGAACCAAATATTCAAACTCTTGAAAGAGAAATTATGAGCCAAGAATAATATATCCAGCAAAGATATCCTTTAGATATGAAGGAGGAATAAAGACTTTTCCAGACATACAGAAGCTGAGGGAATTTTCTAATACAAGGCCTGCACTACAAGAAATAATAAAGGAGGCTATTCGACCACCATCAATAGGGACAATTTGTGGCAACCAAAACACAAAAAGGGACAGAGTAAAGGCCTGAACTGGAATATGGAAATGAAGAGAGTAAGCGTGCTGAAGAAAATGGAATACTCTAAATATCAAACTCTCTTTTACATAAACTTAAGGATAACCATTCAAAAAAATCCAGAACTGAAATATATACTGTAATAAAAGAAGAAACAGAGGGAAACATCATAGAATACCACCACACAGAAATAATAGACAACAACAAAAAGGCAAAGAAACAATGGAGACACGGCCTTACCAGAAAACTAAAGATAGAATGACAGGAAATCCTCACCTATCAATAATCACCCTAAATGTAAATAGACTGAACTCACCAATAAAAAGGCACTGAGTATCAGATTGGATCAAAAAACTAAACCCAACCATATGCTGTCTCCAAGGGACACATCTCAGTTACAAGGACAAGCGTAGACTCAAAGTGAAAGGGTGGAAATTGACACTCCAAGCAAATGGTACACAGAGAAAATCAGGTGTAGCCATAATGATATCAGATGAAACAGACTTCAGGGGGAAAAAGGTAACAAGAGACAAAGATGGACATTGCATAACGTTAAGGGACTATACAACAAGAAGACATAACAGTCATCAATATTTATGTCCCCAATCAGGGAGCACCGAAATATACCAAGCAACTACTAACAGAACTAAAGGGAGAAATTGACCAAAACACAATTATACTAGGGGACTTAAATACATCATTGACAGCTATGGATAGATCATCCAAACAGAAAATAAATAACGAAATAGCAGCCCTAAATGACACATTAGATGAAATGGACATAATTGACATATATAGAGCACTTCATCCTAAAACATCAGACTATACATTCTTTTCTAGTGTACATGGAACATTCTCAAGGATAGACCATATATTGGGACATAAAATCAGCCTCAGCAAATTTAAGAAGATTGAAATCATACCAAGCATATTCTCTGATCACAAGGCTTTGAAATTGGATATCAACTGCAAAAAGAAAGCAGGAAAAACACAAATACATGGAGATTAAACAACATACTTTTAAAGAACGACTGGGTCAAAGAAGAAATTAGAGGAGAGATCAAAAGATACATAGAAACAAATGACAATGAAAATACATCCTACCAAAATTTTTGGGATGCAGCGAAAGCAGTTTTAAGAGGGAAATTTATATCATTACAGGCCTATCTCAAGAAACAAGAAAAATCCCAAATAAATAACCTCATGTTACACCTTAAAGAACTAGAAAAAGAAGAACAAGTGAAACCCAAGGTCAGCAGAAGAAAGGAAATAACAAAAATCAGAGCAGAACTAAATGAAATAGAGAACAAAAAGACAATAGAAAAAATTAATGTGACAAAGAGCTGGTTCTTTGAAAAGATTAACAAAATTGACAAACCCTTGGCTAGACTCACTAAGATAAAAAGAGAGAAGACACTAATTAACAAAATCAGAAACAAAAAAGGGGACGACACCACCGAAATACAAAGGATCATCGAAGAATACTGTGAAGGACTATATGCCACAAATTCAATAACCTAGAAGAAATGGACAAGTTCTTAGAAACATATAGCCTTCCAAGTCTGAACCATGAAGAACTGGAAAATCTAAACAGACCGATCACCAGTAACAAAATTGAATCAGTCACCCAAAACCTTCCCAAAAACAAAAGTCCAGGACCAGATGGCTTCAATAGTCAATTCTTCCAAACCTTCAAAGAGGATCTAATACCAATCCTGCTCAAACTCTTCCAAAAAATTGAAGAAGAGACAGTACTCCCTAACTCATTTTATGAGGCCAACATTACCCTGATACCAAAACCTGGTAAGGACAACACAAAAAAAGAAAACTACAGACCAATATCTCTGATGAATACAGATGCAAAAATCCTAAACAAAATTCTAGCAAATCAAATACAACAATGCAATAAAAGATTATTCATCACGACCAAGTGGGGTTCATCCCCGGGGCGCAAGGATGGTTCAACATCCGCAAATCCATCAATGTGATACATCACATAAACAAACTAATGGACAAAAATCATATGATTATATCAATTGATGCAGAAAAAGCATTTGACAAGATACAACATCCATTTATGATTAAAACACTTCATAAAATAGGTATAGAAGGAAAATACCTTAACTATTAATAATAAAGGCCATATGTGACAAGCCCTCAGCTAATCTCATAATTAGTGGTGAAAAACTGAAGCCCTTTGTTCTACGTTCAGGAACACGACAGGGCTCTCCCCTATCACCTCTGCTTTTCAACATAGTGTTGGAAGTCCTTGCCAGAGCAATCAGGCAAGAGAAAGAAATAAAAGGCATCCAAATTGGGAATGAAGAAGTTAAATTACCACTCTTTGCAGATGACATGATGCTATATAGAAAACCCTAAAGACTCCACCAAAAAGCTATTAGAAACAATCAACGAATACAGTAAAGTTGCTGGCTACAAAATCAACGTACAAAAGTCCATTGCATTCCTATATACTAACAATGAAATCTCAGAAAAAGAAATACAAAAAACAATTCCTTTTGCAATTGCAGCAAAAAGAATAAAATACCTAGGAATAAACTTAACCAAGGATGTGAAGGACCTATATGCTGAAAACTATAAGACATTTTTGAAAGAAATTGAAGAAGACACAAAGAAATGGAAAGACATTCCGTGCTCATGGATTGGAAGAATCAACATAGTTAAAATGGCCATATTACCCAAAGCAATATACAGATTTAATGCAATCCCCATCAAAATCCCAATGACATTTTTTAAAGAAATAGAACAAAAAATCATCAGATTTGTTTGGAACCACAAAAGACCCCGAATAGCCAAAGCAATCTTAAGAAAAAAGAACAGTAATGGAGGTATCACACTCCCTGACTTTAGCTTGTACTACAGGGCTACAATAATCAAACAGCATGGTATTGGCAGAAAAACAGACACGTAGACCAATGGAATAGAATTGAGAACCCAGAAATAAAACCACATAAACATGGACAGATAATTTTTGACAAAGAAGTAAAACATACAATGGAGGAAAGACAGCCTCTTCAATAAATGGTGCTGGGAGAATTGGATAGCCACGTGCAAAAAAATGAAACTGGACTGCTATCTGTCACCATGTACCAAAATTAATTCAAAATGGATCAAAGACTTAAGCATAAGACCTGACACAATAAACTGCATAGAAGAAAACATAGGTACTAAACTTATGGACCTTGGGTTCAAAGAGCATTTTATGAATTTGACTCCAAAGGCAATGGAAGTAAAAGCTAAAATAAATGAATGGGAGTATATCAAACTTAAAAGCTTCTGCACTGCAAAAGAAACTATCGACAAAATAAAGACGCAACCAACTGAATGGGAGAAGATTTTTGCAAACAGTGCCTCCGATAAGGGGCTAATATCCAAAATATACAAGGAACTCATGCAACTCAACAACAACAAAACAAACAACCTAATTGAAAATTGAGCAGAGGACCTGAAGAGACATTTCTCCAAAGAGGACATACAAATGGCAAATAGACATATGAAAAAATGCTCAACATCACTAATCATCAGAGAAATGCAAATCAAAACCACAATGAGATATCACGTCACCCCAGTCAGAATGGCTATCATCAACAAGACTAATAGTAACAAGTGTTGGAGAGGCTGTGGAGAAAAAGGAACCCCATACACTGTTGGTGGCAATGCAGACTGGTGCAGCTGTTATGGAAGGCAGTTTGGAGGTTCCTCAAAAAATTACGAATAGAATTACCACATGACCCAGAAATCCCTCTCCTGGGTATCTACCCAAAAAATCTGAAAACATTTATACATAAAGACAGGTGTGCTCCAGTGTTCATGGCAGCTTTGTTTACGGTGGCCAGGACATGGAAACAACCAAAATGTTCTTCGATAGATAAATGGATAAAGAAGTTGTGGTATATATACACAATGGAATCCTATTCAGTGGTAAGAAAAGATGATATAGGAACATTTGTGACAGCATGGATGGATCTTGAGAGTATGATGCTAAGCGAAATAAGTCAGACAGAAAAAGCAGAGGACCATATGATTTCACTGATGTGTGGTATATAAACCAAAAACAGCAAAAGAACAAGACAAACGAGAAACAAAAACTCATAGACACAGACAATAGTTTAATGGTTACTAGAGGGTAAGGGGGGTGAGGGTTGGGAGATGAGGGTAAAGGGGATCAAATATATGGTGATGGAAGGAGAACTGACTTTGGGTGGTGAACACACAATGGGATTTATAGATGATGTAATACAGAATTGTACACCTGAAATCTATGTAATTTCACTAACAATTGTCACCCCAATAAGTTAAAAAAAAAAAAAAGAAGTGATCACCATAAATCCAGCAACCATCTGACACTGTACCACACTATCACAATATTATTGACTACATTCCCTATGCTGTACATTACATCCCCATAACATATTTGTTTTATACCTGAAAATTTGGACTTCTTATTCCTGTTCACCTTTCCTCTTTTTTTTTTTTTAATTTTTCAATTGCAGTTGACATTCAATAATATTTATGTTAATTTCAGGTGTATGGCAGAGAGGTTCAACATTTATATAATTTAGGAACTGATGCCTCTGACAAGTCTAGTACCCACCTGGCACTATACATAGTTATTAATATATTATTGACTATATTCCCTATGCTTTACTTTACATCCCCATGAATATTTTATAACTACCAATTTGTACTTCTTAATCTCTTCACCTTTTTCATCATGCCACTCCACTGCCTCCCATCTATCACCCCAACAAATCTAGTACTCATCTGACACCATACCTACATAGTTATTACAATATTATTGACTGTATTTGTTATTCTATATCTTACATCCCCATGATTACTGTGTAACAACCAATTTGTACTTTTTAATTTCTTCCCCTTTTTCACTCACCCCCCAACCCTCTCGCATCTGGCAACCATCAATATGTCTGTATCTATGAGTTTGTTGTTGTTTTGTTTGCGTTTTTTATACTGTAGATTCCACATATAAGTGAAATCACATTACATCTGTCTTTCTCTATCTCACACTCCATTCAGCACAATACCCTCCTGGTCCATTCATGCCACAGAGGATGACAAGAACCTATTCCCTTCCCTGGCCAACCAATATTCCATTGTATTTATTTACCACTTCCTCTGTATCCATTCGTCCATTGACAGACACCTAGGCTGTCTCCACATCTTGGCCATTGTAATCAATGCCGTAATGAACATATGGATGCACATGTCCCCTCGAAGTAGTATTTGGGTTTCTTCACATAAACACCCAGAAGCAGGATTACTGAGTCCTTCTGTCTCTTTTGCTATTGCCTGTGTTTTAAAGTTTATTTTGTCTGATATAAGTATTGCTACCCAGCTTTTGGGTTTGCTTGTTTGTTTGTTTGTTTGTTTGTTTCCATTTTCATGAAATGTATTTTTTCCTCCCTTTGCTTTCAGTCTGTCTGTGTCTTTCAACCTGAAGTTATTTTTTTCTAGGCAGCATAGATACGGGATTTTTTCTTTTCTTATCTACTTAGCCCTCCTGTGTCTTTCAAGTGGAGCATTTAATCCATTTATATTTAAAGTAATTGTTTATAGATATGCAACCATTATTGCCATTTTATTATTCATAATTTTGCTCTTTTTTTTCCTTCTAATATTTCTTGTAATACTGGTTTGGTGATAAACTTCTTTAGTTTTTTCATGTCTGAAAAGCATTTTATCTGTCCTTTGGTTCTGTATGATAACATCGCTCGGGGTAGAGTAATCTTGGTTGTAGGTCTTCCTTTTCATTGCGTTGAATATTTTGTGCCAATCCTTTCTTGCTTGCAAAGTTTCTGTTGAGAAATGCTGACAATCTTATGAGCACTCCCTTATAAGTGACTAATGGCCTTTCTCTTGTTGCTTTTGTGATTTTTTTGTCTTTAGCCTTTGCCATTCTAATTATAATGTGTCTTAGTGTAGGCCTGTTTGGGTTCATCTTGTTTGAGACTCTGAACTTCCTGGACTTGAATGTCTATTTCCTTCACCAAGTTAGGAAAGCTTTCAGTCATTATTTCTTCAAATACGTTCTCAATCCCTTGCTTTCTCTCTTCTTCTTCTTCTGGGATCCCTATGATTCAAATATTGTTACATTTGATGTTGTGCCAAAGGTCCCTTAAACTATTCTGATTTTTTTTTCTTTTTGCTGTTCCAGTTGCGTTTTTTCTGCTACCTTGTTTTCCAAATCGCTGATTCAGTCCTCTGCTTCATCTAGTCTGCTGGTGATTCCTTATGTAGCAGGTGCCCTGTGGGGGCCTGATGCAGTCTTCCTGGTCACCTGCTCTGGGTGCTCCAGGAATGTCCCTTATGTGGGTTGTGTGTGCCCTCCTGTTATAGTTGAGTCTTGACTGTTGTTGGCACATCAGTAGGTGGGATTAACCCTCAGGCTGATTGGCTGTGGGGTTTAGCCACATCCACAGTTTATGGGCTGCTGTGCAGGAGGTTTACTCCAATGAGTGGGATTCGCCCCAGTGGGCTCTGGTGCCTGTTGAGACTACTCTTTGCGTGTGTGTGCCACTTGTGGGGCTAATTGGGCAGTGCTCTGCTGTGGTCTGAAGCCAACCTCTAAGTATGTTATTTCAGGGTCTTTTGGAGGGGGCTCTGGTGCAGGTCCAGGTCACTGTCTGTGTCTCACCAGGGGCTACCTGGTAGAAGCTATAAAGCAGTCTGTGTTTGTTCATTGCCTGTGCTAAACCTGGAGGAGGCACATGGGAAAGGCAATGCTCCGAACTAAGGATTACTGCCATCAGTGCCAGCCCTGGTGTAGCACCGCAAATAGCCAGGAGACCCCGAGGCCTACTGCCACCTGCTGGCTCCTTTAAGGTTTAGGCCCTGATGAAGCCTCATGCAGTACATGAGTTGGGTGAGGCAGGGTCTCAGTGAGTCATTAGAGTGGGAAGAGTTATGGTCACCAGGTTAATGCAGACTCTGATTTGATGCCAGTGCTAATCTTGGAGCTACTCAGCAAAAGTCTCAGAGCACACCGAGGCCAGCTGACACACACCTGGATCCTTCAGACACAGATAGTTTTTCAAGAAAAAGTGCAATGTGGACCAGGCTGGCTGTCCTTGGAGAAAGTGCTTCTGGAGTTGGACAAGTTGGGTGTGGTGGGGTCTCAGAGTCAGCAGGGTGGAACAGCAGAGCTCACCAGGCCAATCAGATTCAGATTTGGCCTGTGGGGAAGGACTCAACACTTCCCAGTGCCTCCCGGCCTGCCGGCTGCCTGAGAATAAAACTCCACACAAGAAAATGTCAACTGTACTCCAGCTCTTGCTCTGACACCCCCTCTAGTTAATGTCCCACCACCAGAGCCCAAGTTGAGTGCCTACAAGTGAGAGAGTCTGTGTGGGGGTGGTTGAAGAGGATGTCTGGGTTTCTTCCAGGCTCTCTTTCCACCCAGAACATCAGAATCCCACTATTTTTTACAGCCAGATGTTGTGGGGGCTCCTCTTCCTGGCACCAGTTCTTTGTGCTGGGGAAGCTGGGCTTGTGTCTCTCACTCAATCAGGGGGAACATCCAAGGCTGAGCTATCTCTCCTGATTCTCAACTACCACACAGAGGTTTGGGGCCAGCCCATGTTGCGTCTCCACCCCTTACCAGTCTTGACGTGGCTTTTTTCTTTTTTTTCTTAGATCCTTAGTAATAAAACTTCCATTCAACTAGACTTCAGATGGTTTCCAGGTTTATTTTTTTTTAATAATTTAGTTATAATTTTAATGTGTTCACAGAAGGAAGCAGGCATTGTTTATCTACTCCACCATCTTGGATCTCCTTTTTTATATTTTTAAATTATAATTTACATTGATGAATTTTCAAAGCAAGGGACAATAATGCATGCATTCAAAATATTATATTTTAATTGCAATGATAAGGAAAACTTCTTTCAGGCACACACCCAAATAAACTGGGGCCCTCAATTCAATAGTACTTTTTTAGAGATTAAAGTTGTTGGTACCACTTGAAAGGAGAAAACTTAGAGTTTTAAGCCATTTTGAATTTGTAAAATATAAAAATAAATTGAAAGTATAAATATAGGCACATAAATGTTTATAAGATAGATGAGATTGATAAATGATTCATTGATCTATTGATTCCACCTGAACTTTGATCCCATCTCTTTTCTACTTTCTCTTTCATGGGTCTTCAACCAACCAGTCAAATGAATTCTCCCCATATTTAGTATTTAAAATTACTCAAGAATCTACCTTTAAAACTAAATATATATGAGATAAAACTCTTTTAATCCAATATAGTTCTACCACTGTTTTCTTCCAGGTTTACAAACAAATTTATATATTTTAAAAAAGGTTTTTACTTTCACAATCTCTTAAATCTGCTCCATTCTGGCTTCTACCACAGTAACATAAATAAAATAATTATCAGTATGCTCATTAGTTATCATTATCCCCGCATATCACTAACTAAATACAATGGACATTTTAATAACTCATCTTACTCAATTATGGAACTTAAGTCTACTAACCACTGGCACTCTCTTTCAACACTGATCCTTTGCCATTTAAGGCATAACCCTCTCTTTTTTTCTATCACCACTTGAGCTGTTCCTATTCTCCTTGGCAGGCTGAGCTTCTTCCCCACGTCAATGAGTGTAGGAGTTCCTCAAGTTTTGGCTCTATGCCCTCTTTTCTTCTAATTCTCTACTATCTAGCTGAGTAATCTCATCCAAATCCATGGTTTCAATTACAAAACATTTATAGCCCTAGGCAAGACCTCTGAGGTCAACTGTTTACTTAAATCTCTCCTTTGATATAACAAAGACATATCAAACACAAGATGTTCAAAAAGGAAACTCATAATATTTCTTTCCCAATTTGGTCTATTTCTAGATTTTTCTATCTTAACTGAGGCTCTCCAAACCAGTTATGTAAATCTGAAACCTCAGAGTCCTCTGCTCTTCTTTACATTAATTTAATACCAGATTCATTATCTCAAGACTATTTTATGTTCCTAGGCCAAACTACACAATTCCTTGCCTGAATTACTGAAATAACATGATAATTAGTCTTCCTTTCTTTACTCCATTGGTCTTCAAACTACCATTCATTAACCAAATGTAGACTGCTGCCTTTTTCTGTATGGTCTGTAAGCTAAGATTATTTTTTTATTTTTTTATTTTTTTACATTTTTAAACAGAATTTTTTTTTTTAAATCAAATGAAAGAATAATATTTTGTCACATGTGAAACTTGTATGGAATTCAAATTTTAGTGTCTATAAAGTGTTAACAGAATACATACATAGACACTTGTTTACATACTTTCTATTGTTGCATTCTTGCTATGCTGGCAGAGTTTAATAATGAAGTTAGAGGCCATATGAGGTGCTCTCATTACTCCACATACTATAAATTACAGTAATCTGATCATAATAGCATTCTAAGTACCATGTTATTTTTTATTCCCATGCCTACCCATCATGGCTAAATAAGAAAAGAGAAATGTGAACTTTGAATGCTATACTTGTATAGCATGGTAGAGTGTGGATTACTTAGTTATCTAATTATGTGCCAAAGCATTGTGTTTACTATACAAAGGCACTATAGATGAGATAAAAGAATATGATATACATCAGAATTATAAGACTAAGCACCCATCACAATATTCCCATTTGCCAGGAAATCAGTGGTCAGAAAAAATGAAAAATATAAAATAAAATATCCTATGATGACTGATTTTATTCACAAAAGTAAGTCAAAATCAGGCTGCAATAAAAATAAGATTCTGAGTGGCTCATTTGTTAGCCACGCAAGGAAAATCATTCACTGATATTGAGTTATTTAATACTTCCACCCCAAAAAAGGGAATTCTATCTCCCAAAAGAGAAAGTCTATTTTTCTCATTAGGAGACCTCTATTATAAAAGTATAAACAATTGTTATTATTATTATATATTTTAAATTTAGACATTTGTTTCCTACATTGTTATATAAGTACTACATAAATAGTATTTTTTATTTTATCTTTTAGCCTTCAAAACTCAAACTATGCATATTTACTGTCTGGCCCTTTATAATATCTCCCTATCTTTGTGCCCTTCAAATATTTTTCTACACCCAACCAAATGGATCTATTTAAAACATTTATCTGTTTAAAATATTTCAAAGGATTAGCACTACCTTTAGGGAAAAGACCAACATTCTTAAAATAGCCATATTACCTTTCAATAATCCTGTGGGGTTTTTTTTAAGATTTTATTGGGGAAGGGGAACAGGACTTTATTGGCCACAAGGCTGCAGGTTCAACTCCTTGACTCACGCAAGGGATGGTGGCCTCCACCTCTGCAACTAAAATTGAACATGGCACCTTGAACTGAACTGCCGCTGAGCTCCCAGATGGTTCAGTTGGTTGGAGTGCGTCCTCTCAACAATCATTTTGAATCATATTACTCAATGGTCTCTAATTTTCAATTACGCTAGACTTCAATTCTTACCATGCTCTGTCCTGCCTGAAAGCATTTGTACTTATGGTTCCTTCTACATGAAACACAATTCCCTGTCTTGCTTATTTACACAGATCAGAGTTTGGACCTAAAGTATTGTGAATTTTTTTAGAGAAAGCTTTATTTATGTTTCCGACTTGGTCAAACCACCTCTCACCCCACATAAATACATACACATTATTTGCTTTTATAATATGAAAATACCCTTTGAGCCTTAAGAGTATTAAAAATAAATTAATCTTTGTGATGTTTTCATAAGTAAAGGTTTAAACTTATGTATTAAGTTATCAAAGCCTTTTATTTATTTGTTCTCTCCTGTCTCACTTTTCCTAAAATAAGTCTTTTAAAGAATCTCTGTTGCTGTGTTTAATGCATTTGCTCTCTAACCTCTTAGTTGTGGAGTGTGAATTTCTACCTGGCAAATCTTTTTTTTTTTTTTTTTTTCCAAACAGTTCCACAGAGAGGTTATACATGTTCTTATATTTATATGAACATACATTAGATACATAATAAAAATCACTGGATGTCTCCAACCAGAGAAATGTGCCTGGTCTCTTTTACTATAGATAGCTGTTAAAAGTAAACCATAGGAAAATAATGTATCATACCTGTGCCTGAAGAAAACTTGGGATCAGCAGTACAGTCCGGAGGTTCGGGAACATCAATGATATTAATGGTCAACACATGTCTCAAAACCCCTCCAGTATCAACTATCAGTAGAAACCTTCTGGGATCAGTTTCATAATTAAAAATTTTGGTAGATGTGATTATACCAGAACCTAGTTAAGAGATAATACATAAATTATAATTAACATAAGTATATAGTAAAATTGCTTTTGAGTCTTGAAAGATTTTTGAAATACATATTTAATTCTTTTATTTTGTAAAGATCCTAAGTGGGAAGTGACATGATCTACCCAAGTCACACAATAAGCATCATGTGAATCTTTGATTGAAAGGGGGCAAAAAGTAGGAATAAACATTGTCCCAATTTTTATTTCTTTGCTACCTCACAAGGGAAAGATTTACAATATAAAAAATTTTAGCAAATACTAATAGTGGACTTATTTTCTTTTCAAAATGTTCCACAATTTAAACCTCTGTTTTTAAGAAACTGTATTTTACTCTCAAATATTTTCATAGAAAAGCATTTCCAAAGATTACAGGGACCATAAGTGACAGATTACATTGTGATCACAATACGTGTCTACTTTTTATTAACAGTGAAAAAAATGTTGTTTGTTTATATCCAACTTCATTAATTATTATGGGTTTACCTAAAATCATAAAACAGGTTTGGTGTAATTTTGAGCTGGCACTAAGATAAACTTTATCACAAAGTTGTCCCTGTTATCAGAAGAGGCACACTGCCTCCAAAAAATGTACTTTTATATGATATTTACTGCAAAAGCAACAAATTCCCTGCTGGGCTAGCCTAAGACCTGGGTGTAAAATAATTAACTGTTTTAAGTGAAGACAAGAAAAGAAAGAATAGATGAAAGAAAGAAAAACACAGACACTAGCAAAAACATTTTTTTATATATTGTTATCATTGTGGGCAAGATTAGTTTCATTAAATTTGGGCATTGTTTTTAGATATTGTCATCAATTCTTAACAGAGGCTATCTTTTAAAATTAATGAAATATTTGGGATTTTCTTAGAAAGACCTGATCACAAAAGCTATTGAATTAGCATGAGAAAAGACTATCTTTAATTCTGGGAAAGTCATTATTACCAATAAGCAACTCTTTTTAAAGATATATACTAGTCTTAGCTAATGGATTTAATATTGACAAAAACAATCTCTCTTAACAAATAAATACCCTTTAAATTTTTGTAGCATTTTTTTTCAATTTTATGAAATAATTAGTCAAGTAAAGTCATTATAAGCAACTAGAACAACCCAATGCTGAAATCTTTCAAACTGAAGTGGAGCTTGGACTTGTATATCCCTTACAAACATGACAATAAACAATCTCAAAGTGTGGTTCTGGATAAAACATAGAGGGAATATTAATAGTTTCAACCACCTGTTGGTTGTTTATTATGTCTCCTAATAAGTTTCCTCCAGTCAGATTAATGGGGCTAAAACTTGGTTGCCTAATTCTGTGAAATTACCCTGATTCCTCTAACACAAGCACATTTTTAGCCCTTATTTTTGGTGTCAAGGATACAAGGGAGGAAGAGTCCCAGTATAAGTATTGACAATGCATCAAAGAATTTGTGGTTCCATAGAATCATTTGGATTCATCCAGGAACTAGAGTTTGCTAAATTAGGTTTCAGAAGTTAACGTGGACTTTCCTTTGGCACAGACATGAACAAACCTTTGGGATTCAGCCTTATGAGTGAACCCAAGCAAAGCAGCAGCAGAATCATGAATTCAACCCACAAAATCATGAGAAATAAAACTCAGTGCTGTTTTAAGCACCTATGTTTTGAAGTGGCTTTTTATGCAGTGCCAGAGAGCTGAAAATAGGGACATACAGATTTGAAGAGTTGGGAGAAGAATTAGAAATAAAACCAAGAATCTTTCTGTTTAGGAATATACATACAGATACAAAATCAAGAGGGAAAACAACTGCACCAGTCACAGTCCTTGTGCTCAAGAGATTCAATCAGGGAAATAAAATTGCTATAGAGTGATTTTTAAAATACGTAAGAAGGGTATTTTACATAATGTTGGGTAGCTCCTCCCAGAAGGAATGATTTCTGAACTAATGCCTGATAGATGTTACAGGATTGGTCGGGTGAAGAGGGATAGAGGACGAAAAAGACATGCTTTGTGCAAATGTCTACAGGCAGAAGATAGTTTTGCATCAGGAGATGCATATTTTGACTAAAATCTATAGCATGTAGTGGAGAGTGGTATCTCTTGAGTGTGAAAAAAAACAAATAAACAAAAAAACAGGAGTCACATCTTAAGGAGATCTGTGCATCAGTTAAAAGAGTTAAAAGGAAGCTGTCAAAGAGTTATAAGTGGTGCGACAGTGATAAATAATAGATAGATGATAGAATATAGATAGATAGATAGATGAAGATAGATAGATAGATAGATAGATGATAGATAGATAGATGATAGATAGATACATAGATACATAGATATCAAAGAATTATAATGACATGGTCCTATTTGTATTTTAATAAAATTGCCAAGTCAGTGAAGAAAAACTTGTGGAAAAGTCTGGAGGCAAGGAGACCAATGAAGGGATAAGTGCAAACTTCTGGAGGAAAGGTATTGAGGAAGTAACTTGAAATAGTGTTAATAGAGATAAATATACCAAAGCTTTAGAAGCCATGGGATTTGGTAATTGATCAGAGTTGGAAGGGGTGACAAAAGGAATCAGTAATGCATATCTGTCACACAGTTTTCTGAAGGGTAGGTGGCAGCAAATTTTCCATACATGATAGTGTTTGTAATGTACTGCAAAATAGTTCATGATGACTAGGGGGCTTGAGGATTATATGCCCCAATGGTTGGCTGCTTCTGCCCCCAAAAGGGTTGCTTTATGTTGCTCACATAAAGGAAAGGTTAAAGTAGAAGTAGATTTTGGGAGAGAAAAACTAGTCCAGATTTGAATAATTAAATTTAATGTAATTGTGAATATTTCTATAAACTAGATCTATTTGTATAGAGTTTAATCACAGTGTGTGAACCCTGTATACATTTTGGATCATCAAAATATATGTTGTAATTGTAATCAAGGGAAAGATGAGATTGCTCAGATAGAATGTGCAGAGTGTGAAGCAAAGGAAACCTAAACGGCTCTGAAAAACACAAACATGTACAGAATAAATACAGGAAGAACATGCTATTATGTCAAAAAAAAAAAAAAAAAGATCAAAGAGGAGGAAGTGGAGGACACCAATGACAGGGAGGATGGAGATGGGGAGAACAGAATATAGTGTCATAGGAATTAAATGTTTCAAAAAGCATGGAATGTTGCTAACTGTTCAAGAGAGACTATATGAGATGAGAGCTGAAACATGGTATTGTATTAACAATAAAGAAGATTACTATGTGTGGTGATGTGTCTTGGTGGAGTGATCTGTCAGTGTTCACTCTGACCTTTGTTCAAGAAAAAACCGAAGGTGTGGGAGTGGAAAAAGTGATGTAGAAAATTCCTTAAAGATGTTTGGCCAGTAAGAGAAGTGAGACATTCTATAAAAGGTCAAAAGGAAGACAGAAAAAGCAGACGGACATTGGTCAAGCGTAGATCTTATTAACATAGGAAAGACTACTTAAAATTTAATAGAAGGGAACCATATAAAAAGGGTATGAGAGGTGAAGCATGAGCTCTGAAGAGGGGAAAATGTTGAACTCCAAGCAAAGTTGAAAGGAAGGGAATCAGATGAGAGAAAGCATACTTCTTTTGTGACAAGACAGCAGAACGAAGTAGATTGCAAAGAACCAACAGTCTATAGGTAACAACAGAAATAAATTTTCTCCTGATTGCTTATATTTTTTCTCAAATATATGAGGGGAGTTTATCTGACAAGAGAAAAAAATTTAGGTGAGTAGATGATTTGAGAAGACATTGGAGAAATTTTAAAACAGCCAATTTGGCAAATGAACAAGAGATCTGACTAGAGAAATTTTGAAAGAGTATCAAAAAGTAGATTAGGCCAAGTGAAATTTAATGTCAGTGTACTGGTTCATGTAGTTTTCTCTAACAATACTCCGCAGTCTGGGTCTAGACAAGAATCATCAACTATTGGACTTTTTTCATGTTGAAGTTTTCCTGGGTAAAATTTATAGAAGAACAACAAGACAAATTATCTGAGGATATTGTAAAGGAAGGGTTGGAAGATGGATCATTATACTAGATCGGGAAGTAAAGAGAAGTGAATGATAGAAAGAAAATAAATCAATGGATTTATGGCTTTTGTGATGTCAACAAAACAGTGTAATAGGGATAACTGAATTATAATAAAAAACAGAAATGGCATCTGAGTGAGATGTATGAGATTAAGAGTACAGAAGTAGAATTGTTCTGAATGCTGATGAGGTGCTGGCTGTAGCCATGGGAGTGTTGGATGGAAGAAAGTTTTAAAGTCACAGGGATTTCAGAACAGTAATTTATACTAGATAAGGGCTTGAGCCTGTGGGGTGCTGTCTGGGCCATTGTGTGAATATTGAAGTAACCTAAGAGATGGTGACAGGACTCAAGGTAGGGAGAAACATTGTGAATGGTGTATGCAAGTCTCCAGGACTAGAGAGGGAGTGATTAGTATATTTGATAAGGAGCCAAATAATCCTGAGTTCCAAGTGAGCAAGGGAATTTCCAAACAGGACTAGAGTCAGGAACCAGCTTGAGGAGTCAGAATAATTCTGACTTGTCCTTCCTGACTCAGAGATGAGATGTGTGGGTGAGTGTGTTGACATCAGCTTGAGGCCTGCTGTGGTTGTCCCATAGACAAAACAGAAAAAATCAGTTAAAGCAAGAAGTAGAGAAATGTCACTAAAGGAGGTTGAGAAAGTAAGAGATTTATTTGTTTGTTTGTTTGTTTGTTTATTATTTACTTCTTTATTTGTCATACAATGGGGATTCCACAGACCATAATTTAAAGAACTCAAGAAGAGTGTGGGGTTAGGTTATGGGAGAGGAAGCATGGAACAGTATGGAGATGAGAATAGAGAAGAGGACAAATACACATTTGTAAGAGCTTCATCTTAGGCAATTACCAAGGATAATAGAATATGGGAAACAGAATTTAAGTGGGCACATATTTTTCATGAAATTAGATTCAGATATCTCCATATTATTAAGGAAATGGTATGCAAAGAAGGTGGGGGATTCTTCTGGGATTCAGGCCAAAGCCTGTGGTATCACTCCCGGCAGAGTTCAAATAGAAAAAAAAAACCTAAGGTCCAAATGGCAGGCCATGAGAGAGCCAGAGGAGGTGGATATGATAGTAGTCTGACCACAAGGAATCAAAAACTCCACCAAAGGAAGGCTTCCAGTATCCTGACCCTCCTTGGAAGGAAAGAGAGAGTCTAGGATTATTCAGCTATTCTTGGGAATTTGGAGCTTGAAAGCATGGTCCTAGTTACTGAGTAAAAGGGCAGCAAGGGAGTTGACAGAGCTTAGAATTGACTTCTTTGGAAAGAGGTTGGACTTGTTCTCAGAGTGCGGGACTGAACTGAGCCACAAGCCAAGTGTCCCTGTAAAGGGACACTGGGTGGTCGTGAGTGAGACAAAAACTGTCTATTCCTGTTTTCAAAACCATTTCCTTAAATTTACAAAAATTGTGTCAGATAATATTTAACATTTCCTGAGCATACTACACACACACATCATGATAGCTATCTGAAATGTAGATAATGGTTATGCTATCTTAGATCCTGGTTTACATTTAACATCTAGTTAGTTAATTGTATAAAACTATAGAAATCATAACCTAAGTAAAAAGCACCGTGGTAAGAAAATAGATGGACCATATTGCAGAGGCATTCAGAAACATCATTTGTATTTGTAACTGGCCCTGGTTGGACTATTGAGTGTAAAAAGAAAGGGTTTTTGGGTACTGGTTTTAAATGAGAGATAGTATTGCCCCTTTTCTTTGAACCTACCAAGGACCTACTGTGCAAACCACCTGGTTAGGAATGTGGTGCTCTGGGGAATGCAAAGCACAACACATATTCCCTGCCTTAACTGGCTGTTAATTATTCCTTTTCAAAAATCTCAATTCCCTTGGCCAGAATTTTTATTTTTATTTTCTTTGAAATTAGTACAAAAATATGTATTTAGGGTAATCTTTCCTATTACTCAAAAACATTTCTTTTCTGAAAAGAATGGGGTGACTCTTATGCCGTATTAATGCACAAACATTTTTGTGTTTTCAAGAAACATTTGTGATAATATTGGGATATCAGGGATGCTGGGCAGGGTAGTAATGGGAAGCTCCCTTAGAAATTAAGTGTTATGTGGGATATAAAACTGAAAGCAACAAAGGAACAAGACAAACAAATAAAGAAACAAAAACTCACAGACACAGACAAATAGTTTAGTGGGTACTGGAGGTTAAGAGAGGAGGAGGGGGTGGGAGATGAGGGTAAATGGGGTCAAATATATGGTGATGGAAGGAGAACTGACTCTGGGTGGTGAACACACAATGTGATATATAGATGATGTACTACAGAATTGTACACCTGAAACCTGTGTAACTTTACTAACCATTGTCACCCCAATAACCTTTAATTAAAACAAACAAACAAACAAATAAACAAATAAATAAATAAATAGAAATGAGGTGTTTCTGTAACTATCTGCAACAGGTTTTAACCCCAAAATGCAATATAACACTTAAGTTTAATTTAAAATTTTTTCTTTAAAGTCTGAATCTTAAAATTAACAAGTATAAAATTAAAATCTGTATGTTAAAATTCATTTACTTGCATCGATGATAAACTCCTTTGTTTTATTCAGAAAGTGGTAGACATCTGCTTTTCCAGCTACATCCTTATCATAAGCTCGACTTAGTTGTGTTCCAGGAGGAGTGTTTTCAGGCAAATACACTGGGTTGATTAACATCTGAATTTCTGCTGCAATGGGTGAAAATACTGAAGAGATAACACAGAGAGAATTTTAAATAAAACCAAGTTAAAGTATAAAAATGAACTTTATCAGTAATTATTCCATGGGTGTCCCTGTAAATTACATTTATAAGTAAAACTGTGATTTTGAAAAGTTTCCTATAAAACTACATCAATTTCGTTTTCTTTAACTCACATTTCAGTATTGTGTGTGTGTGTGTGTGTGTGTGTGTGTGTGTGTGTGTGTCCTGCTGTGGACAAATTGAGATCTCAGCTTTCCTACACCTTTATTTCATTCCTTCATGTACAACTCCCCTTAGAATTTCAGTTAAAAGCTAGTTTCATTAATTTCCTACTTTAGTTTATTGGTCAAATCAGTCAAATTGTTTTGTATGTTCACATAAACTATATTTTTCATGTAAAAGTCTGTTGTATTATAATTTAAAATGCTAGATGAAAAAAAATCAGTGAAACATCCTTTCTGCATTAATTTACTTAATTATTTTCATTACTTTTCTTTTTATTAGAAAGAAAAGAGCCTCTGTTTTTGGTTAAGTTGTGACTAATTGTAAATCACATTATGCTGTACCTCTAAAGCAAAAAGCAAAAATAGGCATATCCTGTAACTCACTTCTAGAGTATGTAGTTTGACTAAAAAGCAATATAAATAACATCAAAAATCCCAATACTTAAAAATAGTTCTATATTAACAATATTTCTAAGACATTTTGTTATATAATGAAGATTTTTTATATAGCAAAGTACTCTAAGAGGACCCTAACGAAGAAGAAAAAAAGATAGCAAAAGTAGAGTCCTGATTGAAATAATACAAGATTAAGTGGTGAGGTTTTGTTCTGTATTAAAACACACACACACACACACACACACACGTCCACTCGGAGACACTGAGTGAGAATGAGAGAGTAAGAAAGAATAATATTCAATGAGTTCAAAACATCTCAGCAGGAATTCAAATTCCTTAATTAACACATAAACTTAAGTTTCTTAAAAGTAAATGAAGCATCAAAAGTTAAACAAACCTGTGCATATTAATAAAATCCTGAAGGCGTTCATATCTAGACCAGCTCCCCTAATGTCCGTAGCTTTGTCTACTAACAAATGCACGACTTGGTTATATATACAAATTCAATCTTTACTACCGTTAAGCCAACAGGTCAATAAATTGTTACTCAACATTGAACCCAATCATTTCATTCTGTTTAATTGAGTGATTATGCACATAGGTCATATTTCAGTTTCTGTGTCTGTTTCCCATATTTATCTGGTGAGAAGATTATCAACAAAGCCAAGATCATTATCTAACATTAATTTAAATTATAAGTATTTAGAGTTGACGTGGGGTATCCCATGGAGAACTTTTGGCAAGCAGTCCAGGTGATTTGGTCTTTAATCCTTGTTTACCTAACAAAAGGTGCTATAGTAGGATAAAGAGTTATTTTTAACAAGACTCCATATATATTTGCAAAACCTAAGATGATTGAGTAAACACGTATTTCTGAGTGCCACTAGTTTTGCATTCTCGACTCTGTTGATGGCTGAGAAGCTTGAGCAGTGAGCAAGAGCCACTCTTAGGTAGTTTGCAACCTAGCAAAGATAATGAATAGATAAAAATAACTACACCAAGCATAGTGGTGATATGGTTCAGTAAAATCATATGAAAGTTTGGGAGAGGGAGGAGACACTTCCAAAAAGGGGAAAGAGAAACCTTCAAGGAGGAAGCGGCTTTTGTAAAATGAAGCTTGAAAAACTTAAAGTCTTTTGGTAACAGAATCTTATCAGTAAAATAGTTTCAGTGGGTATCTCCCAATATATATATATATTTTTTTATATATTTATAAATTATTCACGTGTAACAGCCTAATATATCATGCACTCATAAAATGTAAACATAAATTAAAGTAAATTTAAAAGAATGATGTAAGGATGGAAAATATTATATTGTATTATGTTATGCATATGGTATTGTACTTATTATAAGTATTATATTGCAAAATGATATACACTACACAAAACATTTTTCTCTTTTTCAAATATTACAAATAACATGTTTTATTGTGTTTATTATTATGATTTAATAATACTTCATAATGAGATAAAGAATAAACTAAAGATAAATCAAACAGCATTTCTTTAAGAACTCATTTTATTTTATCCATTAATCATATAAGAAGCATTTTACATATTAAACTCAACATAATTATATTTTATATAATAAGCTATATAAATATATTTGTCCTGTTACTTCATAATATTTAGAATAAGAACAAATGCATATGCTTCATTATTACTGATAATCTGATTTTTAATTGTGTGATATAATATTTTCATAGCCAGGGTCAAAGTTCAAGTGTCTACATTTGATGGCTGTTAAAGATACAAAAGATCCCAAAGATCTCTTAAAAATGCAGGCGTCCCTTATTTTACTGCACTTTGCTGTATTGCAGATACTGTGTTTTTCACAAATTGAAGGTTTGTGGCGACCATGAGTATAGCAAGTCTAATGGTGTCATTTTTCAACAGCAACTGTTCACTTCATGTCTCTGTGTCACATTTTGGTAATTCTTGCAATATTTCAAACCTTTTCACTATCATTATATTTGTTATGGTGATTTATGATCAGTGATCTTTGATGTTATGGTCGTAATTGTTTTGAGGTGCCACAAACCACGCCCATATAAAATTGCAAACTTATTCAACAAATGTGTGTTCTCTGACTATTCCACCCATCAGCCATTCTCCATCTCTTTCTCTTTTCCTTGGACCTCCCTATTTCCTGAGATACAACACTATTGAAATTAGGCCAACTACTAACCCTACAATGGCCTCTACGTGTTCAAGTGAAAGGAAGAGCTGCACATCTCGCACCTTAAATCAAAAGCTAGAAATGATTAAGTTTAATGAGGAGACATATCAAAAGTCAATATGAGCCCAAAGCTAGGCCTCTTGCACCAAATGATTAGTCAAATTGAGAATGCAGAGACAAAGTCCTTGAAGGAAGTTAAAAGTGCTACTCCAGTGAACACACTAGAGATAGGAAAACAAAACGGTCTTATTGCTGATATGGAGAAAGTTTTCGTGTCCTGTATAGATGACCAGACCAGCCAAAACATTCCCTTAAACCAAAGCCTAATCCAGAGCAAGGCTCTAATGCTCGTCAATTCTGTAAAGACTGAGAGAAGTGAGGAGGCTGCAGAAGTGAAGTTTGAAACTAGAGGAGGTTGGTTCATGAGATTTAAAGAAAGAAGCCATCTATGTAACATAAAAGTGCAAAGTGAAGCGTCAAATTCTTATGTAGAACTGAGAGCAAGTTATCCAGATCTAGCTAAGATAATTAATGAAGGAGGCTACACTAACCAACAGGTTTTCAGTGTAGATGAAACAGCCTTAGATTGGAAGAAGATGCCATCTAGGACTGTCACAGCTAGAAAAGAGAAGTTAATGCCTGGCTTCAGAGTTTCAAAAGACGGGCTGACTCTCATGTTAAGGCTAATGCAACTGATGACTTTAAGTTGAAGCCAAATCAATCTTAAAAATCAGTGAGAAAAATATGATTGTTATACTACTTTTAAAATTTTTGCCAAAATATTAAAAATTATCCTATAATAGATTAGAAATGGGTACGGAATTAAAAAATAGTAAACTCATATTTAATCAATTTATGGTAATTTAAGTGAGAATGAAAGTATTGTATTTCTTTGTAAAAAGACTTATCAAAAATTGTTTGAACAGTGCTTGCCTTCTTCTTATAAAATAACTTAAGATAATGTGCAAGGATCTTCTCTGTGCCTTGGCAAATTGTCCTATCACTTTCTAGGTTTGTATCAGCTTCCCATATTTTATGCTTTGCACTTTTGGTGTTGTGAAATGTCTTTGATAGTTCCTTTAATGTGAAGTTTTTTAATAATGTCACTTCCTTTAGGACATCTTTATCCTTTATGTCATAGCCATTTTCTTTATTTATGTTGATAGATCACCTTTACTAAGTTTGACTGCATATCTAGGGTTCTTTAAATGCTGGCAATCGACATTCCCACAATCAGGTATTTCTTCTATTAGCTCCATTTATGTTAGATTGGAATCCTACAATGTTATTTGTTTGCACAGTGCAATAAATATTTCTGCCATACTTCATACATATTACATACTGTTCCTTTTTTCCTGGATGCTGCCATGATTTAAATGCATGATGTCACAGTTCTTTCAAAGTTCAGCTAAGGAAATTGCATGATGTCTAGTTGTTGTGTGAACAGCCTGTCTGAAAAATTCATCTTAGAGTATAGACTTTAGAAGTTGAAATAATTCCCTGATCTATTGAGTGGAATAATGAAGTTTTATTTAGTGATAAAAATAAATTTTTCACATTTTTATTCATGACTCTAAGAGAATCAGTATGACATGGAGCATGATCCACAGTAGAAGTGCTCTAAAAGTCAAATTATTTTGCCAACAGTAGCTCTCTACCACTGAGAACAAACAAGGGTATATGATTCAAAAAATAGCAGTGCTAGAAAAATATTTTGACTTTGTTCTTTGACTATGGCTTGTATGATTCAAAAAATAGCAGTGCTAGAAAAATATTTTGACTTTGTTCTTTGACTATGGCATCAAAATCTAATCTACCAAGAAATGAGTGTTTTCAATAATTTGATTAAAAATCCATTCCACAGAGACCTATTAAACATGTAATGAAATCTACAAATTTTTATATGTCTCTGACATTGAAATAGAACTTGGGTTAGATTATCCAGATGAAGTTCTAAGAAATGTTTGCTTTTCAAGGCTGCCATGAGATTCTAAGGTACATAAGATGGAAGATTTTTGGTTATGTTGCCTCACAGACACTCTAGCACAGGTTTCTTTTGAGTGACACTCTGGGAGACAATTCACCCTAGGTTTCTTGAATTTCTGTAGGCCTTGCAGACTTAGGACCTGGCCACCTTTGTTCTAGACTATCTTTTCAAGACTTCTTGTAAAGGAAACAAACAGTCTGAAAGATAAAGGTAATATTTCTCTTTGGAACAAGGGACTGGTTTGTTTATTGTCCAATAAAATAAAGATAAAGACACCTTCTTCTTTTTTGTTATTAAAATTTACTGGAGTGACAATGGTCAACAAAACTACATAGGTTTCAAGTGTACAATTCTATAATATATCATCTATATATTGCATTGTGTGTTTGCTACCCAGAGTCAGTTCTCCTTCCATCACCATATATTTGACCCCTTTACCTTCTAGCATTCTCCCTTTATCCTCTGTAGCCACTAAACTATTGTCTATGTCTATGAGTTTTTGTTTCTTTATTTGCTTGTCTTGTCCTTTTGTTGCTTTCAGTTTTATACCCCACATATGAGTGACGTCATATGGTTCTCGACTTTTTCTGTCTGACTTATTTCACTTAGCATAGTGATCTCAAGATCCATCCATTTTGTCACAAATGGCACTATTTCATCTTTTCTTATGGCAGAGTAGTATTCCATTGTGTAGATATACCACATCTTCTTTATCCAATCATCTATGTAAGGACATGTTGGTTGTTTCCATGTTTTGGCCCCTGTAAATAATGCTGCAATGAACATCGGAGTACAGATATCTTTATGGATAAATGTTTTCAGATTTTTTTGAGTAGATTCCCAGGAGAGGGATTATTGGGTCACATGGTAATTCTAGTCTTAATTTTCTAAAGACACCTTCTAAGGCAAAGCTCAGACAGACTTAATGCCCCTATAAAAGATTCAAGTTTTCTAAATTCACAGATCCTCTCTTCTAACTCAACCCACTGCATGTGAATATACCATATAGCCCTCTTTGCATCATTCTTTGGGATTCTTTGGGACTTAAGAAACCAGTGTAAATGCTGACATTCCAACTTCTGCAATTCTTTAAGTAATAATGTTGTTTGTCTCTGACCCATGCATACCATGTTTTCTACAAACATCCATGAACTTGTGGGGAGCAAACCTCTTAGCCTACAAGTAAGAAAAAATCTCAGTCCCTTCACAAGTTCTTGACGTGAGAAAGCTCAATATGTTCTTCTAGCCACTAAAACAGGTCTCAATCTATAAACCAAAGCAAATTCAAAATCTGTAGAAGAGAAAATATCAGATGTGTGTTATGCCTCAATGGCAAAATACTACAGACCAAATATATGCCAGATTTTCAGATAAATGGCATAATAAAGCACTGGCAATCAAAAGTACCTGATTCCAATAAAAACTGCTTCATCTCTGACACTATTTAACCTTCCTACACATCATTTTCCTCATTTATAACATTTAGAAAGTTATAATAACTACCTCAGACTTGTTTCGAAGAATATATGAGGTAATGCATAAAAGGAACGAGCACGCTACAGGATATACGAGAAGCACTCAACAAATATTTTATATTGCTTTAGAGTTACTTAGGATACCTCATTAAATAACTCAAAGTCTAGAATGGAATCTTGTATACCCTCATATTGTACACCCTATGGGATTGTGATTTGAATATTCTCGGAAGTAACCTATCCTGTTCTGAGTTCTGTTCTACATCAGCACTAGCAGTAAGATTCCTTTGTAATGTCATAAAGCTTTCCCTGATGAATTAAAGCATCTTTATATGTGTATCTACAGAGATCTCTTTTGAGTAGCTGGTAACTGTAGAAGATTGCCTGATGGTGCAATCTATGCTCCATATCGCCATCAAATAACTGTAATTAACAAACTCAGTTATGTCCATTTTCTACTAAAACATTCTCCTTACAAAAGAGAGTCCAAACAATTTAGTATTGCACACTTCATTCCTTCCTCCTCTTCCCTTTTCATATACCACACATCCAGTAAAATCAAGGCTTTTTCATTTTTTCTTCTATACCTTCATTTTTTTTTATGGACACGATTCTGTGCCCAGAAATGCCTCTTTCTTATTTTCTTGTGAAATCTTACTCGTTCTTCAGGAACCAGATCAAATATCACTTCCTCAGTGAAGCCATTCATGACTTTCCCAGGATAGTCAGACATCCACTATATTTTCATCCAAAAGAGTTCTGTACACACACTATTAAGACTCTTACAATGAGGAATATAAAGATTTGCTTATATAAGTGTTCCTCTATTGTTTGACTCATGTTTGTGTTTCTAGTGCTCAGGATAATGAAAGGCTTACTATTTATCTATTTGGTCTTTGAATGAATAAATGCATGAACAAAGACTCTGTCTACCACAGTATGGATTGAATTCTATCACGAGCATTTACTTTTTTTGAATGTTAAAGATGGATATTCTCAGAAAATCTCATATTAAAATTGAAAACTGATTGGCAGTCACATCCTGTCAAACACATTTGAACTGACCATTCTCCCTGCCTAAAACATTCTCCCCTTGGATGTTCACGTGTCCAGATCCATCATCTTCTTCAAGTTTTTGCTCAGTTATCACTTTTTTATTAAAAGTGCACCAATAATTTCAATAACAACTCTTCTTTCTCCCCTTTCTCTGTCTTTTTTTCCCCCATGGTACTTATCCTTTAACATTGTATGCAATTGTTTAAAATATAATATGTATTGTTGACTTTCACTCACTGCAATGTAAACTATAAGAGGACAGATGTGTGTTTTTTTCTTTTCTTCAAGCAGGCATCTTCAGTAACTGAAAGAATACCAGGTTCAATGATTATTGAAAATAATTACGGTATGGGGGCAAATTATGACAAAGATGTTTCAATTGCATTCTTTCTAAATTCAGCATCCTACAGAAACTGATTCAGAGAAAATGCAAGGATTTGATTTATGACATTGAAATGGATTTTGGAGTGCTTCCAATACAGATTTCATAGTTCCTCCAGGACATGGATGAAAAGATATGTAGATGATCGATGCATAAATAGATTAAAAAATAGATAGATAGATGGATAGATTTATATGCTTACATAATTTTTTTCTCTCAGTGATTATCTGTTAGCTCCTTCTAGAATATAGTTTAGTGTATGAAATAACTATAGTATTTTAAGCATCTTTGAAAGTTAAAACCTAAGATAAGCAACAGAAGGGCATGCTGAAAACAGTCAATCTGTGTGTTCCGGCTGAGCAGGAAAGAACAGAGGGGACTGGGGGAAGGGAAGAAGATGGCTGGCTCTGTTTGTTACTCATCCGGTGAGTCACTGGTTACATGTCTGAAAAATACAGATCTTTCATGAGTAACTCCAGCTCTTTTTAACCAAAGGCTTAAGTAACCCTTGGAGGAATGGGAGTTTATAATTGGTCTTATCATTGGAATAAACCTGTGAATACATAAATTCCTTATATCAGATATCAAATTAATAGATATAGACTAAAAGATCATGCAGGTATTTGCTTACTATTTGGTTGGTTGGTGAGTTTTTAGTTAGTTTTTACTCTGAAATCTCCCAAACTACTTCAAAGATGCTTTATTTTTTTAATTTGAATTTACCTCTGATAGAAAAGATACACAACGAGAAAACACCATGTTTTTGGCTTTGTTTTTCCTAAATAGTGTGTTTATTTTGACAACTGGACAATGAAGGGAGGAAAATCAAGGGTAATTTTTTTCCCTCTTTTCGCTTTTCTAAAATGTTCCTTTGGAAGTTTCATTGATTATGTAGTTTGGAGAAGTAGTTAGGCCTTTAATTCTTAAAATTATCGATCAGTATATGGGTCATGCCCAATCAATCGGTCACAAAATAAAAACTGGAAAAAAAATGCTGACTTTTAAATACAATGTTAAACAGTCAAAGTTCATTACACTAGTCCCTCAACTTCCTGAGGCTGTGATAACACATAATACATCAATGCACTCAATTGTATCAACTAAACATATGAATGCTATCTTGGTTAATTTGATGTTACACAAATACATGATTAATTTAACAGAAGACCATGAGGCAAAGGGGCATTCATTGGAGTTGAAGAAAACATAACAGTCACTTCCAGTATTCTTTTTGCACATAAGGAAACCAAAACCACAAGTGGATAGGTTGGATATTTTACTCCATTCTCTAGAACTCCATTTACATACATGGTTTGATGGGGGAGAGAACTAGAAGGCTGCTTACCACTTCATAGTAGTTATTTATACCTTCTGCAAATCCCTCATTCTAATTCTCTTTAAAATGAACATAATATTTTCATCACAGTTTTTTTTTTTAAATTTACTTTTAAAATTTATTGGGGTGACAATTGTTAGTAAAATTACATAGATTTCAGGTGTACAATTCTGTATTACATCATCTATAAATCCCATTGTGTGTTCACCACCCAGAGTCACAGTTTTGTAGGATAATTATTTCTTTAAATTTAAATGTAGTTGATATACAATAGTATATTGGTTATATTAGTTTCAGGTGCACAATATAGTGATTCAACATTTTTATACCTTACAATGTGATCAGCGAACTAATTCTAGTCACCATGAAAATTTATCACAATATTATTGACTATATTCCCCTTCCACTTTTTCCCACTCCATTCCTTCTATTGGTACCCAACCCTTTGGTCTCTGTTTCTATGAGTCTGTTTTTGTTTTGTTTTGTTTCTAAATTCCACATAAAAGTGAAACCATATGGTATTTGTCTTTCTCTGCCTGACATTTCACTTAGTATGATACCCTCTAGATCCATCCAAGTTGTTGCAAATGGCAAGATTTCATTTTTTATTACTTCACAGTATTTCATTGTATATATACCAAGTGTGCCAAAAAAATATATACAAGTGGACACTTTAGTCAACGTTGCTCAAACAGTAGTTCGCCGTAATCAGAAGTGTCTGGATGCTGATGGCAACTACTTTGAGCACTTCTTGTAATTGTGGAAGTCAAACATGACTTGTATTCATCTTTTGTTATCAGTATATATTGAGTATTACTATTTTAGTACGATTTTCCTTTCTTAAAATATGTATACATATTTTTGGCACTCTGTATGTGTGTGTGTGTGTGTGTGTGTGTGTGTGTGTGTGTGTGTGTGTAACATCTTCTTTATCCATTCATCACAGCTTCCATATCTTGACTATTGTAAACAATGCTGCAATGAACATAGGGTTGCATATACTGTTTTTCAAATTAGTGTTCTCATTTCCTTTGGATAAATACCCAAAAGTGGAATTGCTGGATCATATAGTATATCTACTTTTAATTTTTCAATGAATCACAATACTGTTTTCCATAGGTGCTGTACCAGTTTGTAGTCCCAGCAATAGTGCACAAGGGAAATTAAAGGGAACACAAATAAATGGAAGGATATACAGTGCTCATGGGTTGGAAGGATTAATATCAACTATGATCAACTTCAGTATCCCAAATTTGTTCTGTGGATCTACATTCGACAAGCCTCACTGCAGTTATTTTTATTGTTTCCTGAATTTGAAATGAATACTTTTTATTATTATTATTATTATTATTATTCAATTGTTCTATTCTCTAGGTTAAACATGACTATACCTGTAATATTTTTCTAGGTGACACAATCTCAAGTGCTCTCCAGAATGCAGTTATTGTTTACAAGGCACATCTACAAATTTCTGAAATGCAGTGTCCTGAACTGTACTCAATACCTGCAAGGGAAGGCTGATTGGTTCCAAGTAGAGTACAATTATCTTGAGGTGTATGTTATACTTACCTAATAATGGTAAGATCACAATGACATTTTGTTCTTTACCAACTTTTCTTTATGTTCTCCCGTATTTGAGAATATAATGTCTGTTATAATTAAATTCAGAGAAACAGATTTGAATACTAACTGCATAACCACAAAGCCTACAGTGTATCCTATAATATCTATTATATTATCATGCCATAGTTTTATTTTGATCATCAATATTATAATGTGTTCTAAGAAACCACATGTCTTTTAGTTAATTTAACCTTTTCCTTTTTGAAAGGAACTAATATTGAAAGTATAGTTTTGAAATACTCCCTCCCTGCTATAGCCAGGAGAATTTTAAGCTACAAAGTTTTTTCCTTAAAGTTGGGGAGGTTCATACTTCTAAAGTATGGGTCATATCATTAATCACACTAGTGTTTTCTGCCTTGGCCCGTCATACACATTAAAATGACAGGGTCACTTATTCTACACATAACATAAATGTTACATAATCCTTGTTCTTTCAGATTTAAATCCAAAAGAGCAGCTCTGTTAATCATTTTCTTTACTTTCTTAAGAAAAAAAATAGTCTCTAAGAATAAAAATATAATTATTGCTCATCTTTTAGTAAAATCAAATTTGTATTTGTTATCTGGATTATTGAATTCTCATATCACAAATAGTTCTTGTCTGTGACTCAGTTTTGTGATCAAATCTTTATCATATCATGTAGCTTACCCTTCAACTGTCCTTACTTTGTGTTTAAAATGATTGATACATTTATTTTAATGCCAGGCATCCTATGGTATATATTTTTTCCTTCTCCTTCGACCTTTACCCAAAATTTTCCCCACCATCCTATACCTTTTTATATGTGTGGATATTTTCTTGATATAAAATATAGTCCTATCTGCTTCTATTGAGAAACATATACCCTAACTTTGAAATATTATGGGCAAGAGCCCAGTACAACCAGTGTTAGTAATTTTTCTGATTTCTCATTTTTCAAAAATCTATTTATGGAAACACATAGATGTCTGAAACATAAATCCTATTAAATACTTCTGTATCTTCTCCCAGAAAGTTTTTAGTTTGATGTAGTCCCATTTGTTTATTTTAGTTTTTTCTTTTGTTTCCCTAGCCTGAAGAGATAGATATAAAAAATGTTACTAAGAGCAATGTCAGAGAGTTTATTGCCTATGTTTTCTTCTAGGAGTTTTACGGTTTGGGGTCTTACATTTAAGTCTTTAATCCATTTTGAGTTACTTCTTCCATTATTAATGAACTTATCAAAAAACAGTTTAGTTGCTTGTTAGTATGTCTCTTTCCTGTGTCAAATTATGAGTACCTTGAAGGCAGGGATATTTTATTTTCATCTTTGTACTGTGTGCGTTTCACATAGAATGAAATTCATTGAGTAATGCAATAATGAATGAATGCACGAATTACATGAATGAATGAATGAATAATTGAAAAAGTAAGTGAACCGCTAAATGTGTAATGGTTATTAAATCTGGAACACAACCAACCATGGAGAATGTAGTCTTTTTTTATTTCCCATCCATAAAAATAACTAAGGGGCCAAATGGACCTCATTCAGGCATTGCACATTAGGAACTTCTCCTCAACCCCCCTTTTTTAAAGTGAGTAAAATGCCAATAATTACAAATCTGAAGATTGTATATAAAAATCTAAATTCCTAACTTGGAAGAGCGTAAGTTTTGGCAATACATAGTATGTATTCCTCCATGATAGCCATTAGCTTATGTTAGATTGTAAATGTCCCCTTTATTCTGGCACATACAAGCTCTGACAATTAAGTTCGCGAACTTGTTGCAACGATGTTGCTAAACTTTTTTGATATCATAGGGATTATTTATTATGAATTTGTACCAACTGGACAAATAATTAACCAAGTTTACTATTTGGAAGCGTTGAAAAGGCTGCATGAAAAAGTTAGACGACCTGAACTTTTCGCCAACAATTCATAGCTCTTGCATCATAACACTGCACCAGCTCACACAGCACTGTCTGTGAGAGAGTTTTTAGCCAGTAAACAAATAATTGTATGGGAACACCCTCCCTACTCACCTGATCTGGCCCCCAATGACTTTTTACTTTACCCAAAAATAAAGGAAATACTGAAAGGAAGACATTTTGGTGACATTCAGGACATCAAGGGTAATAAGATGACAGCTCTGATGGCCATTCCAGAAAAAGAGTTCCAACATTGCTTTGAAGGGTGGACTAGGCGCTGGCATCAGTGCATAGCTTCCCAAGGGGAGTACTTCGAACGTGACTGTAGAGATATTCAGCAATGAGTTACGTAGCATGAGTTACGTAGCATGAGAACTTTCTAGGATGAGTTCGCAAACTCAATAGTTCGAGCTCGTATAGTACTTGTCCCTATAGTCTTGTATACAGCATTCTCTCATCCACTACTAGTATGTGAATTTGACCCTGGGATTCAGTGAGTCTTATTAAAGCACTACCCTGGAATTGTTTTAGATTGAACACCTTTATTCTCAGTTAAAAGGGCGTGATAGACATTTTAGGGAGGGGAGAAAAAGAGGAGAAATATGTAAAGATGAGGCACATATAATAAAAATGTAATGAATGTAGAGGGCCTTGTCTGAAAGTTAAAGAAGTGATATAGTATAGTGCTTAAGAGCCTGAACCCTGGATTCAGAAATCTGCACTGGAACCTTGCTACATAGGACACACTGCTTAACTTTTCAGTGGTTAAGTTGTCTCATCTCAGAAACAGGAGTGAGTATTTATATTATTTCAGATCTATATCTTAGATTTGTTGTAAGAATTAACTATGACAATTTATATGCAGGCTTGTTTGAGCACAAAGGATTTAGTCATGCCTAGACATGTGCAGACATTTAAAATAGACTAAGATAAGTACCTGAGTCCTACAGAAATTGGAGTTGGAGGCAGAACATGAAGGAGATGTCTTACGAGCATCTCTGAGAGACAAGCGGAAACACAAGCAGAAATGTTTGTGTGAAGTGGTAGAATACGCCACCTCAAAATACGCCATTTAGCATAAGGGTTATTTTGAGCTAAAGACACTTGGAAAATAGCAGATGCAAGAAGGGCACTCTCACCTCTCCATTTGTTTCTGAAAGCAGGAGATAAACTCATGGGAAAGATTCCTTCCTTCTACCCAGAGGAAATAAATATTCTTATCACCAGAGGTAGGGAGTTGAGGCCAAGAGAAACCTGTACAAACAAACCATGTTAAAATTACTTTTATCTTCCTTTAGTCTTCCCATATATTTTAGGGATTTTTTGTTTGTTTATTGTGTTTTGTTTTTTCCATAATTGCTACTTTTTTCAACCTCATATACAATATATAAGCACTTGGATCTATTGGCTTTCTGGGTCTTCCTTTTCCTATGGGAACTCCCATGTAAATGTAAAAAATGTATATACTTTTCTCCTGTTAACCTAGCTTAAGTCTATGTAATTCTCAGGCCCAGGCAAAGACCCTAAGAATACAGAGGCCAAGATTTCTATCCCCTATATCTGTATATACCACTAACAGCCTTTTCTCCATTTTGCAATAGAAAATCATGTAAATTTGATACACCAAGGTCTATGCTGTCTTATCTTCAAATGTTCATAGTAGTTTAGACATGGCAGAGTCCAGTGGATGATTCATCAGGAGATGGTGGTAGATTAGTAGGAAATGGTACATGATGAATGGAGATGCTGGTGCTCACTAACTACCTAGCAGATGAAAGGTGGTGTGGCAGTAGTCAGTGTGTTCCTGAGTGCCTGTGAGACATTTTCAGAAATATACTTGAGGGTTAATTTACAGGGAGCCAATATCCTATGTGCAAAGGAGTTCCCAAGTCCAGTGACAATAATTATAAAATAATTAATATGACCCTGTTCCAAGATTTGCATTACATGTATAATGAAATATAAAATATTGTTTTTTAATATTTGAAGAACTTTCTACTGAACTCCACTCCTGAGTGTCACAGCAATAACTTTGCATTCTCCAAAACCCATTTCCCATTTTTCCTGGTAAACAGCTAGAGTACATTTCTGAGTCTTCCTTTCATTAGGTGTGGTCAATGAGATGTGGAAGGAAATGCAGTATACAATCCCAGGCACATAAAAATCTCCAGTATGATCCTGTAAACTCGGTCTGATAAGCAGATACAGAACAACCTTCAGTAGTCTTGAAGCCCTCTGATTGAGAGTCACATAATTGAAAGAACCTGGATCCCTGAAAGACAATATGGAAAGCTGCCCACCAACCAGAAACATCTGCGTTAGGCTTGAGTGAAAAAGAAATTACAATTGTGTTGAGCCACTGACGTTTGGAGGTGATCTTTCCTAAGAAATAAACCTAGTTAATCAAATACTGTAGTCTGAAATTTTATCTCTTTACATCTTTCAGTTGATTATCATTCTGAGTCAATGTAAATAAAGAATAAAATATAACTAAAATTAGCAGAAACCAGAAACCACAAGCAGTCTTTGTTCAAGAGTAAGTAGCTATTTGATCTGTTCCATGACCATCACTATTTCAATTGCATTTGCATTGTCTACCTGAGAACTATCAAAATCGCCGTCTATCAGATTCTGTTCCTTGTCTGGAAGAAAGTAGACATGATCAAACTTCCATGGCTATTCTAATAGTGTTGTTAAAAATCCCTGCACATTCATAGGTCTCCACTTTCCTTCCTAAAATAGGGTGTTGACCTCAAACGCAAACAGTTTTAGGCTACATCTACATGGGTGACCATGTGTGGCATAAAATAGATTTTCCAGCATGCGTTTATTTGGCAATGACTTAAAAGTACAACCAGATGTTTTCATGGAGAACAGCTCTTTTAGCCACAAATGTTTCCAATTTAAATACGTTTGTTTTGACTCTACTTTGCTGCAGATGGAAAACATCCATTTTCTTTCTTTCCAGTGGGGATAGACAGTGAACATTGGCAAATCTCATAGAGAGTGATTACCAGTGTAGACAAAACTTCAGTGAAAGCTGTGTTTCCATAAGAAGAATTTTTTAAAGACAATTTTGCATTTTAAACAGGTTGACTCTTTTAAGACCATTTTCCCCCTCTAATTTGTACCATAAGTTTCAAACATCTGTATGTGTTTGATCCAAGGGAACTACCTTACTTTTAAGTGATAAGTCAGATGTATCTATTCAGAATGACAACATAGCTTCTGGATGTGCCATCAATAGTTGCTACGCATAGATATTTAAGAATTTCTTATCAAAATGTGTGCTGTGTAGGAGCTTTTTATCAAGTTTTGGTTGAAAAACTAACAGGCATTTTAAATATCATATAAAAATAACAGAAAAGTTTTCTTATTTTTTCAAGAACAAACTAATGTGTGCGTGACAGATGATCTTGGCAAGAAAATAGATTTCTGTTTTAAGAAACTAGGAGTTTTAACTCATAAAATATATTATTTTCTTTAACCAAATGTTTCTTAACATCAGCTGTTGTAGTTTAACTCTATTATTTGTGAGGAGCTTCTTGAAAGACAAAAAGATACTTTAATTGTTTTCCCAATCTTAACTATTTAAATGAGTAAAACATAATAATCCAAATACTGTTTTGAGCAGCAAAACTGTAATTATTATTTTTCCCCTGAAAGAATGCAATCTCTAGCAGCCAGAATATAATACTTTCACAGGCTGAGCACTGTGATATACAAATGTTACTTAAAAATATAAAGACTTTAAAAAGAAAATAATAATGCTAAAATGAATATTGATTTTTATGTTAGTCATTAGATTACCGCAAGAATCACTGTTTTCTCCCCTGTGTCTTCCCACTTTTAAGTATCTTCATTTAAGGTGTCATTCTTTGAGGAAAGTATTCATATCTACGTTATTCAGATTTTGCTTCTGGATAGCTTTAATATTTGTTTGTTAGATATCTTTTGAATATTCTCTTCTGTCATTGATTCTCTAATGAAATTTCAGTGAATTCAAACAAAGATCATCTTTGTAATTAACACTACTCATCCTATATTACCTACTTAAATTTTTGCCACCCACTCAGTATATGATCACTTTGGCTTTATTTATAGGATATTGGTCACATGAATACCTACTTTTGAGGGAAACTCTGGGGTTCTCTTAGATTCTAGTTAAGGAAAAATAACACTGAGATCTTGGCCCTGTTCCAAAACCTCTCCAATTGCTCTCACTGGGGAAAAAGTTGTTTTGTCAGATTATAGAACTTGAGAATGTGTAATCATAGATTACTTGAATGACCCATTGGAATTAGTCGCTGGTTAGGAAAAATATGGATTGAAAGGCAGTTTTAGCAGCAGAAATAGGTATCTCAGAAATTATCTGATGCTATCTGGAAAAGGAAAAGCAACACTTGTCCATTTATATTTTTCCTTAATAGCAATATTCTGTTTTATTTGTATACAGTGATAGCAAATATAATCACTTTACTATTACCTCAATCTGATATAATATATATGATGGGAGTTTTGATGAGAGAATAACAGAGAAGAATATCTCTTTGTTTCACTCAAACTGAGAGATGATTTTATATCACATTTACTTAAGAAATCCAATATTTCTATATTTTTTATAGAACATTTACTATTTTAATGTAACTATAAAGCACTGTTGGTAGGAACATTTTATATTATCATAAAATACTACGTTTTCTTTTTAAATCTGTTGGTAAGTGCTGAAATATCTACCTTGAGTTCAAGAATAGTTAATGTTTGTTTATGATAAAATGTCTTAATACCTTTGTCTACTTTAAAAATAATATATTATTTGTCTAAAATTTCAAATTTACTACCATAAAATTTTTATAATATTCTGACTTATCTTGTTTTCACAGTTTTATTGACATATAATTGACATAATATTGTATGAGTTTAAGGCATACAATGTGTTGATTTCATACTCATATATTATAAAATACTTACTATTCTAAACTTAGTTAACACCTCCATCAGCTCACCTAATACTATTTGTTTTGTGTAGTTGAGAACATTTAAAATTTACTCTCTTAGAAACTTTCAATGTATAATACAGTTTACTTATCTATAATCACTATGCTATATGTTACATACCTAGAACTTATTCATATTTGTAATTAGAAGTATTGGTATATACCCTTTGATGATCATTTTCCCATTTCACCCAACATCCAGCACCGGGTAACTAACATTCTACTCAATGTTTTTATGAGTTCAGCAATATTTGTCTTTTTGACAATGAGATCATACAATATTTGTCTTTTTCTGTCTGACTTATTTCAAAATGCCTTTCATGTCCATCCATGTAATTCCTAAATGATAGTATTTTCTTCTTTCTCATGGCTGAAATATATGTGTGTGTGTGTGTGTGTGTGTGTGTGTATATATATATATATATATATATATATATATATATATATAATCATTCATCTGTTGATGGATACTTAAATTGTTTCCACATCTTGACTATCGTGAATAATGCTGTAGTGAACATGGGAGTACATAACATCTTTTAGAGATCCTGATTTCATTTCTTCGGATATATACCTAGATGTGGGATTGCTGAATTATATGAGTTCTTTATATATTAAGCCTTTGTCATATATATGATTTGCAAATATTTTTCCTATTCAGTAGGTGGCCTTTTCATTTTGTTGATTGTTTTGCTGTGCAGAGCTTTTTAATTTGATGTAGTCCCATTTAATTGAGTCCCACTTTTGTTACTTGTACTTTTGGTGTCATATCAAAAAAATATATATATTGCCAAGACCAGTGCCAAGGAGCTTTTTCCCTATTTTCTTCGAGTAGCTTCCTAGTTTCAGTTCATATGGTTAAGTCTTTAATTCATTTGGAGTTACTTTTTGTGAGTGGTGTTAAGACAGAGTTCTAATTTTATTATGTTTTAATGTAGTTACCCAGCTTTCACACCACCATTTATTGAAGAGACTATCAATCCCTATTGAGTATTATTGGCTCCCTTCCCAAATATTAGTTGACTGTATATTGGGGGGATTTATTTCTCGTTTTGAATTCTGTCCTATTTATGTGTCTAGCTTTATACCAGAGTCTACTGTTTGATAGCTTTGAAGTATAGTTTGAAATCAGGAAATTTCTGCCTCCAATGTTGTCCTTCTTTCTCAGGATTGCTTTGACTATTTGGGACTTTTTGTGACCTCATACAAATTTTAGTCTGGATTTTTCTATTCCTGTGAAAAATGCCATTGGAATTTAATAGATATTGCATTAAAGTTATAGATGACTTGTAGTATCGATATTTTAGCAATATTAATTCTTCCAATCCATGAACATGAGATAGCTTTCCATTTATTTGTGTCGTCTTCAATTTTTTTTCATCAAAGTCTTGTAGTTTTCATTGTACACATTTTTCACCTTCTTGATAAAATTCATCCTAAGTATTGTATTATTTTTGATGCTATTGCAAATGGGATTTTTTTTAAATCACTTTTTTCAGATAGTTCATTGTTAGTATAAAGAAATGCAACTGATTTTTGTATGTCAATTTTGTATCCTGTAACTACTGAATTCATTGATCAGTTCTAACAGATTTTTGGTGGAGTCTTTAGAATAATCTATATATAGACTTACAGTTTTATTTTTCCCTTATGATTTGGATATCTTGTATTTCTTTATCATGCCTGATTGCCCTGGCGAGGACTTCCAGTACTATGTTGAATAAGTGTGGTGAGCATGGACACCCTTGTCATATTCCTGATCTTAGAGGAAAAACTTTCAACCTTTCATCACTGAATATGGTATTTGCTGTGGGCTTGTCATATATGCATTTATTATATCAAGGCATTTTCTTTTTATACTCAATTTGCTGAGAGTTTTTATCATGAAGGTTGTATTTTGTCAGGAGCTTTTTCTGATTACCTATTGAGATAAACATAAAATTTTTATCCTTAATTCTAGTAACATAGTTTATCACATTTATTGAATTGCATATATCAAACCATCTTTGCATCCTGAGGATACATTTCACTTTATCATGGTGAATGATCTTTTTAATGCTCTGTTGAATTTGGTTTGCTGGTATTTTGTTGAAAAATTTTTGCATCTATATTCATCAGGGATATTCGTCTGTAGTTTCCTTGCGTTGTCTTTATCTGGCTTTGGGAGCAAGGTGATGTAGGCCTTGTAAAATGAATGTGGGACAGTTCCCTTATCTTCAATATTTTAAAAGAATTTCAGAAGGATTGGTGTTAATTATTCTTTAATATTTGGTAAAATTACTGAACAAAGCCAGCTAGCCCTTGAATGTCAACTATAATTGGAAAAATAAATGTCATATGGTCCTGAATATTTCCTTGTTGGGAGGTTTTTGATTACTGATTCAATCTCCTTCTTCATTATTAGACTGTTCAGATTTCCTATTTCTTCATGATTCTGTCTTGGTAGGTTGTATGTTTTTAGTGATTTATGCATTTCTTCTAGGTTTTCCAATTTATCTGTGTATAGATATTTACAGTAGTCTTTTATAACACTGTGTATTTCTGTGGTATCTATTGTAATATATCTTCTCTGATTTATGATTTTTTTGAGCCTACTTTCTGTTTTCCTTTAGTCTACCTAAAGTTTTGTGAATTTTGTTTACCTTTCAAAAAATACAGCTATTAGTTTTATTAATCTATTCTATTGTGTTTTCTGGTCTTTATTTTATTGACTTCCGCTCTGATATTTGTTGTTTTCTTCCTCCTGCTCACTTGGGGCTTAATTTTTTTCTCTTTGTAGTTCTTTTAGGTACAAAGTTAGGTTGTTTATTTGAGGGTTTGCTTTGTTTTGTTTTTCTTTTTCCTTTAATATATACATTTATTTCTATAAACCTCTGATTTAGGACTGCTTTTTCAACATCCCATAGGTTTGGGTAGGTTGTGTTTCCACTTTCATTTGTTTCAGGATATTTTTTTTTTAATTCCCCTTTTGATCCCTTCTTTGACCCATTGGTTTTTCGGGAGTATGTTGTTTAATTTCCACATATTTGTGAATTTTTAAGCTTTCCTTCTGTTACTGATTTCTACTTTCATACCATTGTTGTTAAATATGTTACTTGGTATGATTTCAGTCTTCTTAAATTTGCTAAGACTTGTTTTGTGACCTTTCATATTATCTATCCTGGAGAAGGTTCCATGTGGATCCAGTTGATACTTTATAACTACAAGGGTAATCAGAGTGTAGGCAAGTGGTGATTTAATGATTATCTGAATTACAATAATCTCCAAAGTACAAAGATGTTGAAAATCAATGTTGTATGCTCTATGAAAACGAAAATAAATTTAGGGATTGCAAATAAGAGCACATTTGTGACATTTTGCTTTATACTAAATTTAGAAATCTGTTTATATGGTACAAGAAGACTATGACGAATTTGTAAACAATAGTTTCCTTTTATAAGTGACCTCATGGACCTATGGGGAATTACTGGGCTCTACATCTGGTATATGCTGACTAATACTGAGCAATCAAATTAGAAGATCTTCAGTCAGTAAAATTGAGTAAGATTAAGGAAGTTTAAACCTGTGATAGCAACAATGTTAGTCAATAAAAAACTAGGTCCTGTAAAATCAAAACGCTCATCTTTGAAATTCATTTAATAAACCTTTAACATAATTCATTGAAATATGTTGGAAAATTAAAGTCCCTATTACTTTCACCACAAAGAATTACTTAAAATTCAATGTATCGGGAGACATGAACCAAAATGGGTAAAGCAGTCACTAAAATAAATGAGGTCCGAAAAACTCAAAAGGATAATTGAGTAGAAACTTGATAAACAATAGACTCTTACTTTATGACTAATCTTGTTCGTTATTAATTCATACTTATATTTTGGCAAATTAAACTTTGGGGAAAATAAGGATAATTAGTAAGGCAATCAGTCATCAGTAGTGATTTTGACATATTCATCATATTATATTCTCTTATCTTCTCTACCTCTAAATAGAAACCATGGGAGCTTATACCCTTGAAACCCAGATATGGCGTAGGCTCTTTCTGCCCTCATGTATGCTTCCTTCTCCTCTACCAAGACTTTGGCCTATCACCTACTTCCAGAAACTTCAAAGATAATAATCACGTAAAAATATACATTCTCAAGTTAATGTACGTGACCCTCTATTTTTGTTTTGTTTCTACATTTTTAAGAATTAGCCAACCATAAATACGCATCAATTGACAGAGAATAGACTAATTAGCAGAATTTTAAGGAAAATAGAAAGCTAGATAATAAGATATAAGTATATTTTGTTTTATAATGAAAACCATAAAATCTTGATGTTGGGCTTTGAGGTTAATTAAAAGTTAATACATGGAGTAGTCTCTCTATGCGCAAATATTCTAAATGACTTGGGACTCTAAGAGCAAGTTATCTAGGAAACAAGTTGCCTGATCTTTTATAACAGTCTCAAAAGTCACGTAGCATTACTTCTGCCATACACTGTTGGTCACAGCAGTCATAGTCCACTCAGATTCAAGAGGAAGGGACATGGACTTGAGTTATTTATGGGACAAATGTCAAAGAATCTGCTGCCATCTTTTAAAAGTATTCCAGCATTCCTCCTGATCATAAATTATTTATATACTTCCCAGAGCCAAATGGGCTCATTCCCTTCCAAGACCCTCCAAAAATCTTATCCAGTGACCACATAGGATCAAGCTCATGGTTAAGGATGCCATCATTTAAATCGGGTCCAGATACAGATGAAACTCTTCAGGTGTAATGATTCCGTTACAGTTCCTCTTGATCTGCTCCTGCCTCCTGTCACTACCACCACATCCAACACACAAAGATGAGACAGCATAGGTGTAGTGGTCAGGGCTCTCCAGAGAAACAGTATTAAAAGGAGAGCAGTTATGGAGACAGAGAAGTCTCATAATCTGTGATCTGCAAACTAGAGAACCAGGAAAGACAATGGTGTAATTTAATCCAAGTCTGAAAGTCAGAGAATAGGGGACCAGTAGTGTAAAGTCCTGGTTTGAGTCCAAAAGCCCAAGAACCAAGAGCAGCGATGTTTAAAGGCAAGAGAAGATGGACGTCTCAATTCAAGTGAGAGAAAATTTGCCCTTTTCCCACCTTTTTGTTCTATTCAGACCTTCAACAGATTAGCTGGTACCCAAGGACATTGGTGATGATACTCTCCTCTATTCAGTCCACTAATTCAAATGCTGGTCAATTCCAGAGACACTCTCATAGACTCACTCCCAAATAATGTTTTACTAGCTATCTGAACATCTCTTAACCCAGTCCCAGTCAGGATGACACATAAAATTAACAATCACAATAAAATTACCTCAACAGATACTATTGTCAAAAGTAAATCTTAAAAGTTCTCATCACAAGAAAAAAAAATTACAACTATGTGTGATGATGGATATTAACTAGACTTATTGTGGTGATTATTTTGTGATGTATATATATTGAATCATTATGTTGTATACTTACAACTAATAAAGTTATGTGTTAATTATATCTCAAAAAAAGTAGAGGAAAAAAGAAGGTACACAACAGTTATTAGTCCATAGCAATTCTCTAAACCAGGTATAGCCACAAGCTAATTATTTGATTAAAACCCATACCTGTTCCCTGAAAATGATTATCTGCAGCCGTGGCTCCAGCCTGCTCATGTTTACATTTGAGTTCACTACCCATAGTACTTTAGGGACATAAAGGCCACTTTTTATTTTATACTGTACCTATCACTTTCAGTGCAAACTACTAGAATTCTTTAAAAACATTGTATTTTTAAATGCGTAGTTTGCAATTCAATTCGTTAAACAAAAGCCATAACTACAAATATCTTCTACTTAAGCCTTTCACTACTTTAAGTTTCATGATTTTGAATCTTTGAGACCTAAAGATTCTTAGAAATTCTGTTATTTAACAGGATAGGCAAGACCTACCCTTAAGATGCTTAGGTCTTTTGTCTTTCTGAAACATTTATGAGAAAGTACCGTAAGTCTTTCTGGGACCTCAATAAAGGATTTTTCTCCCAAACTTTGGCTTCATTTTAACCCTGAGGCCAAGCAACACATCTAGAAATGGATAAAAGACTTGAACAGACAACTTGCAAGAGATTGTTTTTATTAGTTTCAGGTGTACAGAACAATGTAATAGTTACATATTTACACCCTTCACAAAGTGATAACCATCCCCAATTCTACTACCCCTCTGACATCATATATATCTATTACAATTCTATTGACTATATTCCATATGCTGTACTCCACTTCTGCATGACTATATATATACACACACATATATATGTATATACATATATACATATATATGAACACATATATGTATATATGTTTCATTATAGTTGGCATTCAATATTATTCAACTTCAGCCTCTGGTGCACAGCGCAGTACTCAGGCATCTACGCAGTCCATGAAGTGATCCCCCTGATAAGTCCAGTTCCCGTCTGGCACCCCACATAATCTTTACAATGTTATTGATTATATTCCCCATACTGTATTTTGTATCCCTGTGAGTCTATTGTGACTACTAATTTGTACTTTCTAATCCCTTCACCTTCTGCCCCATCCCTCCCACCCCATGCAAAAGACTTTTGATTGGCCAAAACTTTATGAAAATGTGCCTACAATACTAGGCATCAGGGCAATGCAAATTAAAACCATAATGAGATTCCACTTTACTACATTCAAAGGGAAAACATTTTTTTTAAAGACTGATATAATCAAATGTTGGAATATGTGGAACATCTAGAGTTTGCATACATTGTATGGGAATAAAATATGATACAACACCTTTGAAAAACTGATTTGCAATTTCCTATAAAGTTTAACATACATTTACCCATGACCCAACAGTCCATTCCTGGAAATTTAACCAACAAAAATAAATGTCCACACAAAGACCTGTATACAAAGGTCTTATTCATAAGTCATAAACTGGATAGGACCCAAACGTCCATTAGCAGAAAATGGATAAATAGTGAAATATTCATATAGTGGAATAAGATTAAGTGATAAAAAATAAATAAAACTACTCCCATAGGCAATAACATGGATGCATTTCAGTGACATTACATGGAGAGAAAAAGGCAGTACAAAAGAATACATACTGCATGATTCCACTTACGTGAAGCCCAAGAACAGGTGAAATTAATTATGGTGACAAAAATAAGAAATTTGTTGTATCCTGGGGTAGAAGTTGTAGAGGTATGAAGTGTGACTAGGAAAGGTTACAAGGATATAAAGTTGGGTACATAATGTTAAAAATCAAGGACCTGGGGAGACCGGATGGCTTAGTTGGTTAAAGCATAAGCTCTTAACAAGGTTGCCGGTTCAATTCCCACGTGGGATGGTGGGCTGCATCCCCCACAACTAAATTGAAAATGGTGACTGGACTTGGAGCTGAGCTGCACCCTCCACAACTAGGCTGAGGGACAACGACTTGACTTGGAGCTGATGGGTCCTGGAAAAAACACACTGTTCCCCAATATCCCCCCCCAATTTTTTTTTTTAAAGTACATTGTTTTAATACCAAAATTGACAAGGACAATATATAAAAGGCAAGTTTTAAGCCAATCACTTTCATGAATATAGATTTTAAAATTCTAAATGAAACATTATCAATCCAAATTCACTGTGCGTGTGTGTGTGTGTGTGTGTGTATGTGTAAAATCACAACCAGGATTTGGATTCTAAGAATATTCTAAGAATGCAAAGTTCTTTAAAAAGTCCATCAATGTAATTCACTATTAAGATACAAAAAGAAAACTTATATTTTAGGTTCAGGAAAGGAATTTGATGACATTCACATTCATGACATACACGTGTTTGTAAACTAAGAATACAAAAGAAATTTCTACAAAAACCTATAACAAACAAACTTAATGATGAATCATATTAATTAATTAATAAGTAATTAATAATAAGAGCTTTCCCTTTGAGTTTGGGAATGAGATAGTAATACTTGATATCATTGATTCTATTTGACATTTCACTTGAGCTTTTTTTTAGTCAGCGCAGTAAAGCAGGTAAAAAGAATAATGTAAAAGAATATAATTGTCATTATTCCAGATGACATGATTTTGCATGAGATAAACAAATGGAACCTATACTAAATTATTAAAACAAAAAAGTTTAGGAAGTTCACACTATAGAAAAATTAATCATGTTCTCATAAACCAGCACAATTAGAAGCTGAAAAAAAATTAAAAGTCCTAGCAACCATCGCATTAAAAAACATAAGACACCTAGGAATGACTGTAACCAATGTTTTATAAGAGTCCACAGAGAAAACAAATTATTACAGTGATATTTTGGATTCTAAAGTTAATATTGAAATGGAAAAAAGATAAAAATAGAGAAATGATATTAAAGGAAAAATTGGAGGACTTATCTATAGAATATGACATATTATTTTAAAGCCATACTATGTAAAATGTTGTATATTGCTATAATATTAGACAACAAAAACAAAATAGTATTATAGAATCCCAAAATAGATGCACATAAAAAAAAAAGTAGACTGAAGAACAGTTGGGAGAAGGATAATCTTTTTAATAAACCTAAATATCTATTAACAATAGAATAGGTAAAAAATAGGTGGATTCATAAAATGAAATGCTATGCCAATATAGTGGTTCCCAAAATGTGGCTGGGGGAACTCTAACAGTTTGTGAGGCTCCTGCAAGTGGTCTACAAAGGCAAAAACTGTTTTCAACATAACACTAGGATGTTATTTGCCATCTTCACTCGTATCCTCTCACAAGTGTTTTCAATTCCACATACTAATTTACCTTTAGGAAATTACCACTTGTAGAGCTTTTCTGTAGTGTCAAAAAAATATCCAAAATTATCTGAAAAATATATTAAAACCACCTTCCCTCTACAACTACATATTTGAATGATACTACACTTTCTTCAAAATAATCAACCAAACAACATATAACAACAGATTAAATGCAGAAGCTGATATAAAAATCCAACTTTCTTCTATGAATACAGATATTAAACATATTTGAAAAATGTATATAATGCCACTCTTCATACATTTTTTGTTTAGAAAAAACAGTTATTTTGATTAAAACACATTATTTATGTTAACATAATGGTTTTATGATTGCTGTATTAAATTAATAAATATTTTCAAACCTTTCATTTTAATTTTTAGGGAATTGATGGATATATATGTGTTTATTTTGTGGTAATATGTTGTTCTGTATACTTATGACGTACATTTTATTTGTGTACTTCATATTTCAATAATTTTTTTTGTAAAAATATAAAAATTATTTAATTGAAGTAATGATTTTATGTCACAGGGAAGGTGTTATGCAGGGTGACAGGCGGGGTCTCTTCTGGAGTCTCTAATCCCACTCCCTGCATAAGAACGCAGGATACGGCAAGGCCAAAAAGGAACACCCACGGAGCCATAGGTAGAGGAGTCATACCATTATAGTCTCACTAGCTGCTGGGTTGGAGACATAGGAGGCAGGAGCCACACCATCCGCAACCCGCCTTCTACTTATCTCTGCCAACCAACCTCACTTGCTAGCTGCAATCCACCTCTCCGCAATCCGCAATCCACACTCCGCCACGCCATGCAAAGCCAGGATGCCACACCACCACGCCATGCCACCACACCATTATACCACCCTTTGCTAGCTTAGCCACGGCAGTTATATCAGTGGCCAATGGCTAACCAGTAACAGCCGAAGGCCAACTAGTTACAGCTGATGACCTTCTACTACCTGAGCCAGCAGCTTTCTATGAGTGGCTGAGAGCCTGGAAACTGCTCTCCGGGGCTCTGTCCCCACAGGAGGATTTTCTAGCTCTTTCTCCATTAAAATATCATCCACTTTTAGATTACAATTTTAAAAATGTTTTTTGATTACCATTCTAAGGAAATGAATGGAGACTTTACTCCTAAGATTAGACACATCAATTTAACTTCCTCTTTTCCATATTTAATCAGAGGTGGAGATTAAAAAATATTATGGAAGCTCTTATGATTTTTCATGAGGTAATTATTTGGTTGTTTAGCCTTTCTGTTTTCTGAATTAATAAAACAAAGCAATCAAAAAATTGTTTTTCTCCTATTCAATTTCAGACTCGTTGGACAATCTGATCTCATTCATGATTACCAGCTGTGGGGAAAGAGTCCCAGAGAGCAGTTTCCAGGCTCTTGGCCTCACAGGGAAAGGTGCTGGCTTGGGTAGTAGATGGCCATCAGCTGTGATTTTATATGCAAGTGGTGAAAAGTTGGCCATCAGCTGTTACTGGTTAGCCATTAGCCACTGATATAACTGCTGTGGCTGTGTTGGTTGGTTGGTTGGTTGGTTGGTTGGTTGGTTGGTTGGTTGGCAGAGAAGCGGATGGTGGATTGCAGATTGTGTGGCTCCTGCTTCCTGTGTCTCCAACCCAACCACCAGCAAGAATATAGTGGTAGACCCCCCTATCTATGGCTCCATTATTGTTCCTTTTGGTCCTCACCATATGATGCGTTCTTGTGCGGGGAGCAGGACTAGAGTCCCTGCATGACACCAGTAGTGGAGACATTGTTTCAGTACAGTTGTGGGGACAGAGTCCCAGAGAGCAGTTTCCAGCCTCTCGGCCTCAGGTGGAGGGATGATGACTCGGGTAGTAGATGGTAGTAGACTGTCAGCTGTAACCAGTTAGCCAATTAGCCATTGATATAACTGCCACGACTGCGTTGGTTGGTGGGTCGGTTGGTTGGCAGGCAGAGAAGCGGACGGCAGGTTGCAGGTCATGTGGATATAGCCTCCAATGAGACAATTGTGCCTCCAGTGAGACTGTAGTGGTATGACTTCCCTGTCTATAGCTCCATGGCTGTTCCTTTTTGGCCTAGCCATATCCTGCGTTCTTGTGTGGGGAGCCGGAGCAGAGACCCCGCAGGCCGCCTCACATGACAAATGGCACAGCGAGCAGGGTCCCCTACACGACACAATCAAAGATTATTTGTAGTGGAACACACAAAAGTATCTTTAAAGTTTTCCAGGTCCTAGTTAGAAGATGTCAAGGAGAATAAGCTGGAGTCTTGGAGAAAAAGGAAAAATGAATTGTTACAGGGAATGGAGAACAAATATTTGTTACCTCCTACTATGTACAGGAACTATCCATATTTACATTAACAATGTCAGTATCTCTGTGAAATTGGTGATTTTTTTTTCTGTTGAGTTTAACATTTTATAAGTATCAGTGATCTAACCAGAGGGGAAAAATACAATTCTGTCTGTTGCTAAAGTTGGTGGTCTTCCAATTCATTATAAATGCTTCTGAGTCACCAGAAGTGATTTAAAGATGATAAATCTCTAATTATGGCACAGTTATTACTCTGTAGTCACTAGAATTATAGGCTTGGAGAAGTAGAACCCAGTCAACTATGCTTAGAGAAAAAAAATATTCAATGTCAGCCAATATCGGGGATCTTTGGTGTCCCCAAAATGACTTATAGACAAAAACATATAAAAATTAGTATTCTAGAAGGTATTTCCTCTGCCAAAGTCCTGTCTACTTTCATATAATCACATTTCAACAAATTTATCTTTGTATGAACTAATTATTTCTAGATATAAGTGATTACTCACTTGCGTCTCCTGATTTAGACATACTTACAAGGGTCATAAAACATTTTTCATCTTTAATTTGTAGGAGTTTGAACAGTCAGATTAAAGAATTACAGATTAAAAAGTAGGAAAGCTTTTCTTTTTATTTTTATACTTTCAACTTACATTTTCTCTCAGGATCCAGTATTAACTTTCATTTAACAGCAATCTCAAAAGTATGCCTCTTAGTCAGTTCCCTAGGGAAAATGGTAAACCAATAAAAACAAAGACAGTACAGTCATTTTTTGGCATGAGGGTATAATTTATTTGAACATATCAGGAAACATCAATAATATATAGTGACGTACAAGATAAATGGAAATGTGATATACTGTAGTGCTACAGAATAAAAAGTGTCTCTTCTCCTAATATACATGTCAATCTAGCAAGGAAATGGTCTAAAGCTCTCTGGTGTCTATCAGGCCATGGGCCATCCTGGGAAGATATAGTGCAGATTATGTAGAGAGCCGCAAATAGAACACCACATATCAACAGATGGATGTATGTCTTTGTAGATTTCAAGAGATAATGTTTCAATTGAAGAACTATAGTGTTTAGCCCACTGGAATGTCAGAGTCCAGATTTTAAAAATACCTTAGTTAAAGCAGCCATTTATGAAATACTTAACTCCTTGATTAAAATATACTATATATATATATATATATATATATATATATATACACACACACACATATATATATATATATATACACACTTAACTTCCTTCATTAAAACATATAATATATATACACATATATATATGTATGTATACGTATATATATATATGTGTGTGTATATATATAGATATATGGTTAGAAGATAGTTTCATATATATATATATATATATATATATATATATATATATATGAAAAGAAAGAGAAAGAAAATGCCAGATGCCAGATACTGTAGTCCATCTCACAGAACTTCAAGTAATATGAAAATTAACTAGGTCATCTGAGATAATATCTAAGCAATAGGTACACCCTCAAACCAATTGATTTCTAGCAAAATGATTATTAATAGTTCTTATTATGTTAAATTAGTTGTCTGTTTCAAATGTGTGAATGTGATCATATTTCTTAATCTTGGGAAAGTTGTGCATTTAAATATATATAGATAAATAATATTTAGTAGGTACCAATTTCACTTAATTTTGAATATTACAGTGTCACCACCCACAAGGCAAATTGTGTAGTATTATTAAAACATCTGACATGTAGCCCAAATTCAAATCATTATAAAAGAGACAAAACAATAAGCATAAAGATTATTCCAATTATCAAACCATTTTAAAAAATCTAAGTCTGAAAACACTTCAATTATGTATTTTTCCCAAGGCAATATATAATACATATGTTTGTTCAACTCAAGATGCAAACTCTTATTAAGGACCCATTACCTACCTCACCATTGAACTAGGCGTTTAAGGAAAGAAAAATGAATAAGATATCAACGCTACCTGAAGGGAATTACAGTATCATGGGGAAATGAGGATGCAAAATTAATTTAAATCTATTATGGTAATTTAGGTGAAAAAGACTTGTATTGAGGAAATGTATTTAATTAAATATTTTTTAAAAAATCAGATAACTCCTCCATGGAGGAAATAATATAAGAGCTGAATTTAAATGCATTATATGTTCTAACCAAACTAGAAATGAAAGGAAGTCCTTTCCCTTCCAGGGGGAGGAAACAGTATGAACAAAGGTACAGAAGTAAGAAAAGGCATAGTACATGTGCACGTGTGTGTGTGTGTGTGTGTGTGTGTGACCGAGAGTGTCTGTCCAAATAATGAGTGAGGTAGTCTGGGGAAGGGCATCACAGAGGCTGTACCTTGAACAGCAGAGCATGATGACCTTGTTAAGTGATAATTTTTTAAAAATGTTGATATAATCAGCTCTGTGTTTTCAATTCATTGATTTGAGTGTGTTGCAAAGTTTTGAGGGGTACAATCTAATGCACAAATTACATGGGACTCTGTTACGATTACTCAGGCAATAGGTAAGGAGGATCCAAGCTGAACTAATAAAGACAAATGGAACAAAAGGGGGCAGCTTTTTTATTATATGCAAGTGATGAAAAGTGTAAGACTTGATACTTCATTAGATGTAGCTGGTAAGAGTGAGGTGTAGCCCGAATAGCTCCCCAAGTCCCTACCTTGGGTGTTATGTAGATGGAGGTGTCGTTAAGTGAAATGTGAAATGAGGAGTTATATTGGATATATGATGGAGAAGAAGGAGAGAGCAGTGAATGATGATTTGAGTTTGGGTTACATGTCAGACTCCAAATGATTATTCACTGTGTAATATATATTATAAATATTTTTTTTTCTAAAAGTCACAATAGAGATCATGTCAAGAAGTAAATATCTGGCATAAAAATCAGCATAGGGTTGTTAGTTAAAATCTTGAGTTTAAGGAGGATGGACCAAAGAAGAAGGAAACTTAAAAAACAAAACAAAACAAACAAATAAACAAACAAAAACACTAAGAAGAAATCACACTAAGATCACTCCCTAATGGAGAAAATGAAAATATGATTTTAAAAATATATAAGAAAAAATCAGGGCAAAGATTGTCAGAAAGCTAAGGAAATAGAGTTCAACCATTAAATTTGATGTCATGGAAGTCATTGGTTAAAATGTCTTTGTCACGATAGATTGAATGGTGAATGTAAACGATGGCTGCTGGATTTCTCTCAAAAGAACTTCTCTAAAAAGGGAGAAAGGATGAGAGAGAGAGAGAGAGAGAGAGAGAGAGAGAGAGAGAGAGAGAGAGAGAGAATTGAAGAGTAGAAAAAAGTTATTTAGAAAAGGAGAAACTTGAACAATGGAGTTGACAGAGAAGAGAGCAGAAGAAAAATGACTCATGTTCCCTGAGAAGAAAGGAGGTGGAACCAAGAGCTTAGAAGCAGGAATCAGGCTCCATGAGGAAAGCCCCTCAATTTTTGAGGACAGATGAGAAAATATTACAGTAGATAAATTGGCCTGCAGGAAGGGAGTAAAGTTGAATTGTTTGTAATTTTGCATCTTATTTTCTTAAAGAAAAACAGGAAGGGAGATTGTAGAGGCTGAAGAGAATAGGTTTGATTGAGTAAAGGGATTAAAGAGAGCAATGAAAATTATGACAAGGCAGCTAACAAAAAAAGGAAAAAAAAGAAAGAAGGAGAGAGGCTATAATAGATAGTATATATTAACCTCTCTAGTATACATTTTTAGTTAGGACTTTCGATTTCAATGTTACACTCAGCCTATAAATGCAGCATACTCCATTCATCCAAAGGATAATTTTATATAGCTGATTATATATAATTGGGACCTTAAGCAATCCAGAAATTAAGAGAAAAGTGCTGGAAGATGCAAAACAAATGGAATTGAAATAGAGAACTGGAATATTGCAGCTCAAACCTAAACTAAGAGTTACAGGACCGTTAAGAAGCTTGACTATAGGAGTCAGTAAACTCCAAATCTATGATTAGGCCTTAGGCTAATCATCAGAGTTTAGAAAGGGAACTACATCTGAAGAGCTGAATCAAAACAGCAGAACAAACTTCTCTGGAAACAAAATGACCCATCTGCGAAAATAGTTATCCACATGTGGGAGTTGCAGACTAAGGAATCTGCAAAGCAGACCTTGAAGTAGCTCTAGAGTCTAGACTACCACTTGTAAGACTGTGTAAAAGCAAAGCCGGCCTTATCTGACAGTGAAATACATAGACGCCCTCAAATGCCAAGTGCAAATTTCCTGTTTTGGTAAGGGTGGAGCTCCTGGCTTTTCTGCCTGCTGCAGACGCAGATACCACACTGAATCCTGAATCTGGATGTGAGAGGTGCTAATTACTACTTAATTGTCTTTGCTTATAGACTGCGTTCTTAAGTTTCTATTTTAGAAACATAAAAATAAACTAATAATATATTTCTGATATTTCCAAATCACCTTTAAGAGCATAAAGATTTATCTTAGCTTAAATGCTTTCATCTTTTTTCTTTCACGCTGAAATCTTAATTCATAACTTTAACATAATATCTAATTTATTTTCTCTATTCTATGTTACAAAATAACAATACTGATGAATACAATTGAAAGTTATATAACCTTGTTTTATGTGTATTCATGTTTAAAAATACCCTATTATCATATATTGTTGATTTATTAACACTGAACTCACCACCAACAGCACTACGACTTATTCCTGAATGCAGCTTTTCTGATTAACAGACACATTTTCTGGATAAAGCACATTATAACCTGCTTGCATTTAGGGACACTAGACAGCACTTTAGCACTATGCTTGGGGTTCATTTTAAACAGCAAAATCACTAAAAATGTGAAAAATGTAACAGCAAAGAGATCACAAAGAGGGCACTTATTTACAGTAACTGGGAATGTCCAAGGGACATTTCTTTTCTTCAAGATGAAAAGAAAAAAGATCAAAACTATGAATAATAAAATGGCAATAAAATTACTTTAAATGTAAGTGGATTGAATGCTTCAATCAAAAAATAGGGAAGCAGAATGGATAAGAAATCAAGATGCTTACTTATGCTGCCTACAAGAGACTCACTTTAGATCGAAAGGCACACACACTGAAAGTAAAGGAATGGGAAAAAGATATTTCATGAAAATGGAAATAAACAAAATAAGCTGAGGTAGCAATACTTATACCACACAAAATAGACTTTAAAACAAAGGCTATAACAAGAGACAAAGAAGGACCCAGTAATTCCACTTCAGGGTATTTATCTGAAGAAACTCAAATGCTACTTTGAGGGAACATGTGTATCCATATGTTCATTGCAGCTTTGTTTACAATGGCCAAGACATGCAGGAAGCATGATTGTCCATCAGTGAATGAATGGATAAAGAGTAGGTGGTACATATACACAATGGAATATTGCTTGGCCATCGAAGGGAAAAGGTTCTTGTCATCTGCAGTGGCATGGATGGACCTGGAGGGTATTGTGCTGAATGGAGTGTAAGACAGAGAAAGGTAGATACAATGTGATTTCACTTATATGTAGAATCTAAAGAACAAAACAAACAAACAAACAAAAGAAACAATTAAAAAATGAGTTAAAACATGTCAGAATGGCAAAAAGGAAATTGAGAGTGTTTTCATGGAAGCTAAACAAGAGGGAGTTTCAACAGAGAAGAAGTGGATAATAATGTTAATTATGACAAAGTGAAACAAGTTAAACTCAGAAAGACATCCAAGATTTTTGGCAATTAGGAAGGACTTGGTGACGCTAGCAAAGAGTTTCACTGCAATGAAAGTCAGATTGCTTTAGATTGAGAGGGAAATGGATAGTTAGAAATTCCAGGGAGCTTACTTATGATCAAGCACAGAGTTTCAGGCTTGTCAAGATTCGAATCTCAAATTGGCCACTTGAAAACTGTAAACTTTGGAAATTTATTTAGTGCTTCTGTGCTTTTGTTTTGTTATCTGTATAATAGGTTTGATAATAGTATTTAAATCATAGAGTATTGTTCTAAAGAAGGAATGAGTTAATACATGCGAGGTGCTTAGAACATTACCTGGCACATAGTAAGCACTTAATAAAATTAGATACACTCTGATCACATACTTTTATAATAAACTCACTGTTAAAAGAAATATAGCAATCAAAAAGGGCATCTATATAATTGTAACTCTATTTATTGGAGAAGAAGGCCGACATAAAAACTCTACAAATATCTTTAAAAATTGGGTAAGACTTTGTTTACCATTAAGTAAAAACAGACTGCAAAAAATTTAATTATGCTATATACTTCAATTTCATAAAAAACAATGTTTATTTTTAACTTCGAAATCATGTCCCTTTCAAAGAGCCTTTATAATATTTCTTGTACACAGTTAATTTTACTATTTATCATTTTAAAATGCATTATGTACTCTACATTATAATATTTTACAACTTAATTTTACTTAGGATTAAAACATTAAAATTTTTTCTAAATTAAAAAAATAGTAATTAAGATGAAAAACTGCATATTTATTTTATTTGATTCCCAGTTTAATCAAAATGTTATGTTTCATTTATTTATCCTTTAACATCATGAAGTGTTGAAAATTTTTTTAATGTTGTGGTTTTCTTGGACGTTGCATTACCATGAAACTGCAATGTTTTAAGTGTGAAAGCATTAGTTTCAAGTTTGATTTGGCATGAAAACTTTTCTTTGGCAAACCTTCAGCATCAAAGACATACATGCCTATTTGTGGTTTCTTATGGTTTTGAGCTTCTTTGGGGGGAAAGGCATTGGCTTAATATGGTTAAAAATATCTTTGTGGGGGTGCTGGCAGGTAGAAAGAGAAACAGACAAGAAAGACTGATTACATGATGGATTCTCAAAAGATGTCCCAGGAGGAAAAAATTATTCTGTTAACCATTTTAAATATAATACCCATATTAGGTACAGTTCATACTTGACAAAGTTGTGTTTGGTATTTATTTTAGCTAAATTCGCCTTGGTATTAATCCCAGATATTCAGTTTTCTATTTCTGGAACTTGGTGTGTTGTCTTTACCTTAAAAATGTCTCATCTCTTCTGAGCAATCCACAGTTGTTCCACCAGATTCTCGAACTCTATTTTCCCAAATACATTATTATCAACTCTGTCATATAATTCCACTTCCTCCTATACAAGTGGAATTTTATCATTTTAGTGGGGTCAGGATCTCTTTTAGTCTTTCAACAGAATAATTCAACAATAAATATTGAATAGCTAATATGTGCTGTACATTATTTATATGTGTTGGTACAGAGAGATAAAGAAAATCTGTTCAATGGTCCCTGTATGTAACCTTCAACTTAGAGAGCAGTCAAGTCAGTAATGTTTATTGAAAATCATCATAGTCACATCTTTCTAATGAGGCATGATGAGAACAATTCATAAGATCTACACTTGTAAGAAATCAGACAGTAAAGCTAAATTCCTGAAATGAAAGCAGAAACAGTATGTGCAAAGACTTTATGAAAAGTAGGTATGAATAGCAATAAGGGAAAATTATCTCAAGGCATTCAGAGCTATAAAAATACCAGTAAGGCTGAAGTGATATCTTGGTTGGTAGGCAAAGGGTTGGGATGGTATGTGAGATAAATATGAAGATGAAGGTAAGAGTTGTGTCATGCAAAAGTTAATACCTATTAAGATATTCATTAAGTACTTAGTACTGTTCTAAATGCACTATTATTTACACTCACTTAATTTTCACAGTAATTTCATAGTATAGATACATTTTTATCCCTACTGTACAGAAACTTGGAACAGAGAATTAAATAACTTTCCCAGAATTACATAGTAAGCAGAAGAGCTAGGATTTGAAGTGACTCCAGAGGCTGTTTGATTAGCCAAGAGTTTTACAGTCTCACTAGATGGACTGCTGGGTGATGCTAAGGATTTAACATTATTTCAAGTTTACATTATTCTAAATGCATTCTAAAACTGGCATGAAAGATACTAAAACTTTTAAGGCGAGAAGGAGGCAACATGATCATTTTGTATTTAAAATACTCTGATGGTTCATTGGGGAGTCGAATCAAGGATCTTACTCTATTTATTAAAGTTTTCTATTGGTGCAATAATGGTGGCTTAGACTTCGATGATGGCACCAAAGATGTTGCAAAGTGGATAGACCTGAGAGCTACTCAGACCTTAGAACTCAAAATGGTTGGCTATTGGTTATATTTAGGTGAGGGAGATATATCAAAGACTCCTAGGTTACTATCATAAACAATTTCGATTACTAGATTATGGAAATATAGACCTTTTACCCCACAAAGTAAATACACTAACATACACATATAAACATGGGTGTGCTTATGTATGCCATGGAGCTAACAACCACATGAAGCATATGCAATGGCCACTCAAGGAATCAGGGATCTCAAGTTAAGACATTCTGCCCTATCTGTCTTCTTTATAATATTTCATACAGGTTAGTTCTTTTGCTAGTGGAGCCAAGTTTCAATGCTTGGAATACAGTCAGTTCAACAGAAATTAGTCCAGACAGTGAAAGTAGTGTTGAAGGTGAGTTGAAGTCTGGATCCAATTCAATAGCAGAAAATTGTTAGTATAAGAGTGAATCTGAGAACCAAAATCCAAAGAGCAAATTCCGTATCTGAGCTAGCAAGCACAAGTTAGAATTCAAATGCTGATTCTAGAAGTTATGAAACTGCTGTGGCAGATACCCATGAAAACTCATAACTGGATGCTCATGGGTTTTTCTCAATTGTTCTTATAGGTAACATATATTTAGCCTTGTACCATAAATTTATAATCACTTTACAAAATTCCTCTTAAAATTACTAAAAATCTATCACTTTTCTATCTCTAGTGTTACTGTCCCATTTCACTAGACAACAAGTTCCAGTTGGCAGAGATAGTTGCCTGTTTTGTTCACTCCAACATTTAGAAGAGTATTAAACCTCTGAACACTATAGTGGTCCCTCAAGAATATTGTTGAAATCATTCATAAATGTCCTGCCTTCTTTGTCTTGCATATAAGCTGACAAAATGGCATCCTGCTCCATCACATTTTAACTATATATCTTGGTAGGACCCAGAAAACAAAACATGAATGAACGCAATTTTTGTCTTATCCTTCCAGCAATGATAGAGTAGCTTGTAAGAGACAAATTCTGATGCTGGGAATAGTAACTATAAAAACTATGTAATATTACAAATATAGCTGTTGTAAGTATTTAAAAGAGCAGCTAAGGCAGGCAGGACTTCAGAGGCTAAGTTGTTGAGATGGGAAAACACACTAAGGTAAGACCCAGATTCTTCACTGCTTTTCAACCCAAGGTATTTGCATATACGTAACTTGCGCAGCCTGATCAGTAGCTTGGCACTTTTGGAAGCGTGAAGAGTGTTGGTAGGCAAAAAATGGAGTTGAGGATTACAAATTAGTGCTATAAATTATAACTTCAAGTTACAGCTGAAGGGTTTAAGTCAGAGAGAAAATAAAACTATACGAAAAGGAGCATGGAATTCTGCACTGCGTTTTCTAGAGGTGTTTCCCAGTCCCTGTGTTTTATATGGTAAATGGCCAGGATGCAAAGCCTAAAGTAGGAGAGGCTAAAAACCTTAAGCAAAACTTTAGCAGTAATAGTGCTGCAGAGACAAAGAAAAAAAATAAGAAATGGACCTCAGGGCATAATAAGAAAGAAGATACCTGGAACACAACCCAGGCCTCCAGCTGAGACTTCTGAATGACCTCACCATACAGGGAAGAAAATCACTCTTCGTAAGTGCTGAAATATAGCCTCAAGTCATTTTTGATGTTAATCTGCACCTATTCTAATAAAATGCCAGACAAGCAAAATCTTCCCTGAAATAAAGTAGAAGAACTCAGAGAATAAATAATTTGTGTATAAAGTAATTATTAAGTCAACTATTATAGCTGAGGAGGATTAGACAATCAAAACCAAGAAAAATAAATAAATTCATTGGAAAGATGTTCCAGATAGTCTAGTTTTCAGACATGAATTTTAGAAAAACTAGTGCATTCAAGAAAATAGATTTAGAAAACAGAGAGAGAAAGAGAAAGAGAGAGAGAGAGAGAGAGAGAGAGAGAGAGAGAGAAATTTTTCCATGGAACTTTAGAGTACTAAGAATAATCAAATGGGAATTCTAGAATTGAAAAATAAAATAACTTTAAATAAAAATGCAATGGATGGGACTAACATCCAAATAGACACTGCAGAAAGACAATTAAACTGGAAGACTGATGAGTAGACATTGTTCAAACTGAAGAAAGTTGAGCAAAAAGAAAACAAGAGTTTATACCAATAGAAAAATCATCAATTGTTGTGGGAAATTGTAATAGATATTTTAGATAGCTGACAGAACATGTAGAAAAAAATGTATCAGTGTAGATTTGAATAACAACATTAAGAAACTAGCCCTACATGACATGTATAGAATACCAATACCAATAATTGTAGCAAACTCACTATTTTCAAAAACAGATGCAACATTTACCACAATGCTGGAAGCGAGTCTGAATATATTTCTAAGTATGTAAATAATAGATTATATTTGTAAACCAATTAAACAAGAAAATAATAGGAACAAGAATATAACAAATAAATTTTTTTTTTCAAAAAATGTGAAAAAGAAAGAAACATCTCCATGTTTTATAGGATGAGCATAAGTATGATAGCAAAACCTGATAAGGACATCACAAGAAAGGGGAATTGTGAGTCAACTTTTTTCACACATGTCATAAAAATTCAAAACAAATATCTGCTAATATATATATATATATTTAGTTGCATATATAAATATGTATATACTAATATTATGTATATATACATATATACATACACACACATTTATATGTATATATGTATATATGTGTGTGTGTATATATATATATATATATATATATATATATACACACATATACACTTGGGAATTAAGCAATTAAAGAGTAAGTATACCATTATTCTGAGATACAGAAATCTGGTGAAAAAAATACATATTTACATATTTGTTCTCAAAAACAAACATACGTATATATTTATGAAACGGTAGAAGTTATCTCCCATACCTCAAGTTTAAAATGAGAAAAGAGTATTCATTATCACCATTTCTATTGATCATTGTTCTGGATATCATACCCACTAAAATAAGGAAGCATAGCAATAAAACTATCATTATTTATAGTCAACATGATTGTATAGACAAAAAAAAAATCTAAAAGATCTATACACTGTGCTTTTATACTACTTTCCATTATTACAATTTTACTTTTAGAATTAATAAATTAGAAAGGTTGATGATACATAGTTAATATAAAAATCAAATATGTTGTTTATATTGTTATGTATCAAATATATATTTGTAAACAACTAAATGATACACTTAAAAAGTGATACCATGTACAGCATATCAATATTTATAATATCTCAACATTGAATACTACATTACTGAGGAAAATTAATCACCTGGAATGTATTGTGGCAATAGATACACCTAATAATTAACAGAATATTTATTCACATTTGTCTCCTGGGCCATGGATTAAGGACCATTATGATAGGGGGGAAAAAATGCCATGCCCTGGAATCACTTTCACCCCACACCAGTCAGCACTGAGTCAGAAAACAAAAACAATACTACATCTCCGGTTGTGCAGGCCGGAGTTTAAACTGTACCCAATTCCCATGTGAGCTATTGGGCACTGCAAGTGAAGTTCTAGTGTCAATTTTCAGTGTCCGATTTGGTAGGCAGTGCTAGACTAGTTGCTCCAAATTACATTCTGTGTTTAAACTGAAGAGAAGTACAGCGGCTAAACCCTTAGAGCCATGTGACTTGTCCACAGTAGTTTAAGGATCACCTTTCACCTTATGGTTTCAAGTTGGTCCTGGATGTGTTAATCATATAAATTCTAAACAAGAATTACATAATTCCTAAAAAATAATTATATAATTTAGAAATATATAAATTCTAAAATTCTAAAGTAACATCCTAGAAACCAGAGGCCTTGAGGTCTTAGCTTCAGTGAAACAAACATTATAGTTTTTAATCAATGAACAAATGAAGGGAATATAGGTCTGTATTTTAAAGGAAATATACTATCTTTTTTGTGATAAAATAGAACTGAGTGAAAATATCCAAACCAATGTATAAGAAGACAACTAAACCGGGCTTGGATGTTAACACTGTGCCTAGGGATTAGGTTTCCTCGAAGAGAAAATTTGGTGGTTTGTAAAAGATACTTCAGTAAGAAATAAACAATTGATAAATGACAGAGAGACAGAGAGAGAGAGAGAGAGAGAGAGAGAGAGAGAGAGAGAAGGAAGGAAGTGAGAGGAAGGAAGACGGCAGTTCAACTGTAAGAACAGAGAACTATCATTTGGTAAAAGATTGAATCCAAAGTTTAGCTGGAGATACAAACTAGAAAAATGGTATATTGAGGGAGAAATTTAATGCTTTCAGATCTTATTAATCTTAAAGAAATAAATAAAGAAGGAAAATGTGTCAGCTGTTAATAGATCATACTGAGTCCCTGATGGAGCCAAGTCTCAAAGAACAGATTGGATCTTTCTTCCAAAGCAAGCTCAGATCCAGAAAATGATTGAAGTGTACCTAGGTATTACATTTTCATAGCAAGAACAATTAGGAAATTATTTTCTGAAAGACTGATACATCTAGGCTACATGATTACAGAAAACAATTCACTGACCTGTGGAGGAAGCCCAAGGGTATTGGAATAAAATACTCAAGGGATTCGTAGTTGATTTTAAAAATGATTCTATAAGCGGAGCTACAGGTACTACCTATGCCTAAGACATGTGTGAAATTAGGCCTCTAAGAGAAAGTCCAGAAAAAAAGACACATTGAAGCACTGAGGATGGAGACGGAAAGACAAAGATTGTGATTCCAGGCCTAGGTAATGTCCTTATGGGAGGATATCTGTTGGATGTGATTCTTCTAAATCAAGAATTTCAAGAAGGACAAGATTTATTTGAACAGTGGATAGTTTGGAGAGTTCCTGAGCTAATTTTACTATTTATCCTATGGAGTATAACACAACACAGTAAATAGAAGATGATGAAAGTGGAGGGCAGGGTAGTTATTGAGGCACAAAAGAAGAGGGAAAGGGAAATGAAAGAAAACACTCTGACCCAGTTTTAGTCCACGTGTACTAAAGATGGAAAAGAAACAACTGGAAATAACTGGAACTTATACCCACTCAGCTAAACCTTCCTAAAAAAGAATAAGAATATAGAGACATTGAATACTAGAAGCTAACCCACTACTGCTTAGAAGGTGATATAGCAGAGAGACTGCTGCTCAGGGCCTGAAAGCTACACAAGCCTTTCAAACACTGAAGAATGGCAATGCCTGGGGAGCACAAGCAGTGCTACTGGTTCTGACTTGAACTATGGTGTCCACTTTTCAGAAATATCAGCTGCAGACTCAGTTCAGAAATCTCCTGAGAACAAACATACAACTGAAACAAATGTGGAGATGAAGGATAAAACCTTCCTTAGGAGTCAGGTATCAGCTGAAAGCCTGTGGAAGACATGCCACCCCTGAAGGCCACGCCCAACTCAGCACAGGAGGAGCATATCAGGTAGGAGAGTTGAAATGAGCTGGCCGTACACATTTTGTGCAGACTGGCCAAAATGCCATTCACTGAGAGGGGAGAGAGTGTGAATCAGTAGCTTTTCCTCCCAATAGGAAAATGCATAATGTTAAATGGACCACTTGAAAGGGAAGACTCCCAATTAAGTTTAAGATCTCAACCTGTAACTCTGGACAACTAGTATAGAAAAAAAAAGGCATCAGTTAAGTCAAAAACAGATTTTCTCTATTTACTCTCGTTATGTGAGATACCACTGCTTTTCCACTTCCTATTTTGGAATAATTCTGGAGTCCTGTATTTGCCTGAAATAGGAGTAAGAGTTTGAAATTTTTATTTTTATTTTTAAATTGGGTAGATGAGGGGCCAGTGTGTTGATCATCTAATTTATTCTGATAATTCTTGAGTTCCTTTTAAAAGTGAGGCAGCTGAGAGACTCCTTAAGCCTCTGAGATACTGGAGGAAACACAGTGATTCCCATGAAGAGAACTCAGTCTCCAATCGCTCAGAGGTGCTCACATCCATACAGGCATGGAGAACATCTATAGCTGAGTCTGAGCAGAATGAAAAATCAGTGAGAATGAGTTTTAGACTTTAATTTCTTTGAACTTGACCACACAGGGTCAAAGGAATTTGATTTTGCTCTTTAGCTATTCCTACTCTTTGAACTACTAATTGGCAACTTGGCCAAAGTCAGCACGTAGGGTTCGAGAAAATTGGCCAAAAATGATTTCTCCTCTCATATATTTATCATAGAAAATGTTTGCTAAAACATAAATAAACAGTAGGATATCATTTGGAAGAATAACATCCAATAATTGGAGAATTTGTATGTCACATCAATTTTCCAATAGGTAGGTTTACATAATTGCACACATGCTAAACTTTTATAAGAATGACGGATGGATAGATAGATAGATAGATAGATAGATAGATAGACAGATATCATCAATGATTCTTTCCTGTGTTTCTTTCTTCTCAAACGTTTAAAAATTATTTTACATCTGGTTTTCTTATCTGCCTGTTTTTTTCTGTTTTCTTTTTCTTTCTTTTTTGTTTTTTAATTTGGGTGAATAAGATGAAGCAAATTTATTCTCTTTTGAAAGATGACTGACAGGACATGCTTGTATTTCTGGTGTTTCCCTAGCACAAACTTCAAAAAGGTAAGATAGCTGGCTGAAAATGAATTTAATATGATAATGACAACAATCGCTAACATTTATTAAAGCACTTACTCAATGCCAGATGCTATTCTAAGAGCTGTACAAATACTAAGGTATCTAATCTTCATCATACCAATAATAGAGTTTTACTCTAATATTCAGAGAGCTTAGGTACCTTGTCCAAGGTCATGCAGCTCTTTCTGAGAAAATTATTATTAGAGTTGGGACATTATTTTTGCTTTGAGCAGGACTTGATAAAAGACATTCCAATTTTCAGAACCTGGCTGGGAATTTGTAATAATGTTGTTCTATGTTTTCTTTATTTTTAAATACATTGTCACAATAAAGAAAAATCATCCAGAGTGATTTGAATTTGAACCTGGTGAAACAAATGAATAGTTGTGAGACCTTAACAAAGTCACGAATTTTATATTCTTTCATTCTTCAATACCTTGAAGTTATTCTAGGTACTGAGAGTATGCTCGTAAAAAGACAGAACCAGTTCTCTGCTCTCCTGGAGACTACATTCCAGTACATCAGATGGGGAGAAAGCCATCAAACATAATTATAAGGTAATTTTAGATAGTTAACTAGATAGCTAATACTTCTTAGTCTAGTCGACAAAAATCATCCAGCTTAAGAGAAAGCTTATAAGAATTTATTTGAGCCAAAATGACGACAATTGCTGGGAAGCAAAATCTCAATGGATTGAGAAAATGCTCTGCAAAATGTCAGTTTGCAGCTTATTTTACGCATAGAATCAAAGGAGGAGAGTTGTATGAAATCCACTGGTGGTAGATTAAGGGGGTGAGAGCAAGCAAAGTGGGGACATCTCAGGGATTGGATAAAAGTTAATTGGAGAGACAGGTACTTCTTTTACATTGGTGGGTATGGGACACTTAATAGTCCACATAGAGATGTTAATCAAGGGACAAGAATAATAATGAGGGATTCTGTAGTTTCCTGCTCTGGTCTGAAAAAAGGGATTACTGACATTCCAAGGATATCACCTTAGGTGCAAAAAGACGATAGACAGGCTCCCGTAAGGTGAGGTGAAGATTAACTTTATGAAGGAAGCTTCAGGCTAAAGATGTGACTTCCCACCATGGCCCACCTTAGTTATGAATTTTGTTTATGTTCACGCCATCTTATGTGGCTATTTTCAGTTTCCCGAGCTTGTCAGGTTTAACCTGTGGTGCCTTTTCTGTCCTCAGCCTCAATTTTGTTTTTTAAGAACTAAGAAAAACACTACTGACTTCATAGCTTTCACTAAGATTAACAAGATAATATGTGGAAAGCATTTAGTACAGTAAAAATTGCAGCTCTACTATGACTATGAATACATATTTAACTTTTTGGAAGCTCTCTCTTGGTATATGTTTTTTTTCTGCTTATAAAGCACCATATACATACTTTAACAAAATTTATCAGTATCATACAATAGAAATCTGTTTATCTTTGAAAACCTAGCCCTTGGTTTCCCCAGGGTTAGCAATATTCTATTGTCTGTTCAAAATCTTTGCCTTCATTAGTAGCTTTAAGGAATTTAAGATAAATATTTGCATAAGAAAGAGTTTTTATTGAAATGATCCCAAATCAACATATGCTTTGTCATTTGAAATATTCCCCCTAGGAAGTAGAATGAATAATAAATGGCCAGCCAGATGTAAAACTTATTTAAGTACTTAACAAAGAGTTTATATTTGAGGCATTTAGCCATAACCATACTTCAGCTGTATTTTTGTCTTGACACATATATTTTTTTTTAACTCCATGCATACAGAGAGTTTCAAATATGTACCATCTACTTTCTCTCTCTCTCTCTCTTTCTTTCTCTGGGGGTAATATATTTCAGTAGTAATAGTTAATGTAGTTAAAATGTAGTAAAGAAAACTCAATAAACTTTGCTTTAATCTGATAAATGGTGTTCACAGGGAACTACCTATATAGGTCAATGTCTGGTTATTTATAAATATAAAACATAGTGAATTGTAACATTTTCTGAGAGGCACTTTAGTCTGGCCAGAATTACACAAAGTACTGTAAGTTTATTCATTATGAGTAAGCAGATAATTTTACTGTTCATTTTTTTGAAACAGATATACTAAAGGTTTTCTATTTTTTTATTAACTTAACGGCTGTTTTATGGAACTTAATGTGTGGCAAACAGTGTTTTAAGCAATTTAAAAATATTAATTAATATGTTATACGAACTCAATGAAGAAGGTTCTAATGCAGACCTTATTTTACAGGTGAGGGAACAGAGGCAACAAAATAAATTTCCCAATATTTCACACTAATAAATAGTGTTATTGAACCCTAATATTTGAGTCATTTGGCCTGCATGAATTGATTGAAAGAAATGCAGAAGCAGAAGTTTGTATTGCAGAATGGAAGTAATTTATTATTATAGGATTGGCCAATCTGGAGTGAGGAGAAGCTAGTGTTCTGAAAGACCCAACTCCCCCCGATGGAGTATAGGTTACAGATTGTATAGGGAAAAATCATAAGAGACCATTGGTTAGAGGTTCAGCATCATGTTAAGAGCTGATTGCTCAGAGGGGAGGTAAATGTAATAAATCATTTATTCAGGCCTTGACAACAGCTCTGAGGTCTGCTCTAGCAATGGTGATGCCATGGGTCCCCACTCAGTCCAGCTAGTGCTGCATTGCCAAGGGTATTCTTGTCTCCTGGGTGGCTGGAAATAAGAAAAATCTGGGGTAGCAATACTTATAGCAGGAGTGTCCAAACTTTTTTCAACGTTTTTTACCAAGGGCCATATGCGGTAAAATACACAAACAGCCGGGCCACTCACTCGAGGTTAAGTACGTACTGCCTCACCTGGTTTATTTAAGTAAACTAAATATATTTTTGGAATTTGCTGTGGGCCAATTAAAAATGGATTGCGGGCCGCAGTTGGCCCGCGGGCCGCAGTTTGGACACCCTTGACTTATAACAAACGTAATGAATTTTAAAATGAAGACTATAATAAGAGACAAAAAAGGACATTACATTCTGATAAAGGGATCAATCCCACAACAGGACATAACCCTAGTAAACATCTGTGTACCCAAAATAGGAGCACCTAAATATACAGCGGGTGCTAAAACAGGTATACACATTTTAAGAAAGGAAAACAACTATTAAAATTGTAATAATATATACTGATAAACGATGAATGAATACAAGTCACGTATGACTTCGGCAATTACAAGAGGTGCTCAAAGTGGTTACCATCAGTGTCCAGACACTTCTGATTACAGAGAACTACTGCTTGAGCAACATTGAAGAAAGTGTCCACTTGTATACATTTTTTGGCACCCCTGTATAAAACAAATATTGACCAACATAAAAGCAAAAGTCAAACATAACACAATCACAGCAGGGGACTTTAAATCACAGTAGGGGATTTTAACACCCCACTAGCACTAATGGACAGATCTTCCAGACAGAAAATCAACAAAGACACAGTGACCTTAAATGACATACTAAACCTGATGGATTTAATTGGTGTTTTTAGAGGATTTCACCCCAAAGCAGCAGAACACGAGGTCTGATAAGGTCGCAAACGGTGTTGCTAACCATTTTTTGATATCAGAGGGATTCTTCATTATGAATTTGTACCAACTGGACAACCAGTTAACCAAGTTTACTATTTGGAAGTTCTGAAAAGGCTGCATAAAAAAGTGAGATGAAAATGACCTGAACTTTTCGCCAACAATTCATGGCTCTTGCATCACGACAATGCACCAGCTCACACGGCACTGTCTGTGAGGGAGTTTTTAGCCAGTAAACAAATAACTGTATTGGGACATCCTCCTTACTCACCTGATCTGGCTCCCAATGACTTCTTTCTTTACCTGCAGATAAAGGAAATATTGAAAGGAAGACATTTTGATGACATTCAGGACATCAAGGGTAATACGATGACAGATCTGATGGCCATTCCAGATAAAGAGTTCCAAAATTGCTTTGAAGGGTAGACTAGTCACTAGCTTCGATGCATAGTTTACCAAGGGGAGTACTTCAAAGGCGACTGTAGTGATATTCAGCAATGAAGTATGTAGCACTTTTTCTAGGATGAGTTCGTGAACTTAATTGTTGGATCTCATATACATTCTTTTCAAGTGCATGTGGAACATTTTCCAAGATAGAAAACATGTTAGGCCACAAAACAAGTCTCAAAAAATTTACAATTGAAATCATATCAAGCATCTTTCCTAGTGAACCTAGAAATCAATTACAAGAAAAAAACTGAAGAACACGCCAACACATGGAGGCTAAATAACATGGTACTAAATAATGAATAAGTCAACAATGAGATCAAGGAAGAAATCAAAAGACACCTTGAGAAAAATGAAAATGAAAACAAAAACCCCCAAATCTGTGGAACACAGCAAAAGCAGCCCTATGAGGGAAATTCATAACAATGCAGGCCTACTTAAAGAAACAAGAGAAATCTTAAATAAACAATCTAAACTAACACCCAAGGGAGCTGGAAAAAGAACAGCAAACACAAACAAAGCCAAAACTGACTACAAGGAATGAAATAATAAAAATCAGAGTGGAAATAAATGAAACAGGAACTGAAAAAATCAACACAAAAGATCAACAAAAGCAAAACCTGTTTTTTTTAAAGATAAACAAAATTGACAAACTTTTAACCAGGCTCATCAAGAAAAAATAGAGGGGATCCAAATAAATAAAATCAGAAAAGAAAGAGGAGAAGTGACAACAGACACCACAGAAATACAAAAAAACAAAAAAAGAAAAAAAGAAAGAGAAAGAAAAGATAAAAAAAAATACAAGCAACTATACAAGTATGCAGGAAATTAGACCATCTGGAAAAAATGGATAAATTCCTAGAAGCATACAATCTTCCAAGGCTGAGTCAAGAAGAAACAGAAAATATGAACTGACTAATTACTACTAATGGAATTGAATCAGTAATCAACAATTTCCTAACAAACAAAAATCCTGAACTAGGTGGCTTCACAGGTGAATTTTACCAAACATTCAAAAAATAATTCACACCTATTCTCAAACTATCTTAAAAATTCCAGAGGAGGGAAGGCTCCCAAACTCATTTTACAAGGCCAATTCCAAAATCAGACAAAGACATTACAAAACAACAACAAAACAAACTATAGGCTGATATCCCTAATGAACATAGATGCAAAAATCCTCAACAAAATATTAGCAAACCGAATTCAGTGGTATATTAAAAAGATCATATACCATGATGAAGTGGGATTCCTTCCTGGTATGCAGGGTGGTTCAATATCCACAAATCAATTCTTGTGATCCACCACATTAACAAAATGAAAAAATAAAAATCACATGTTTACATCAATAGATGCAGAAAAAGCATTTGACAAAATCCAGCATCCATCTATGATAAAAACTCTCAGCAGAGTGGGAATAGAGGGAATGTATGTCAACATAATAAAGTTCACATATGACAAAACCAGAGCTAATGTCATACTCAATGGGGAAAAGCTAAAAGCATTCTCCTTAAGATCAGGAACAAGACAAGAATGTCCACTTTCACCACTTTTATTCAACATAGTACTGGAAGTCTTAACCACAAAAATCAGAAAGAGAAAAGAAATAAAATGTATCCAAGTTGGAAAGGAAGAAGTAAAACTGTCATTATTTCCAGATATCATGATACTATATGTCATAAAGATTCCACCAAAAAAACTACTAGAAATGATAAATGAATTTAGTAAACTACCAGGATACAAATGTAGTATTCAGAAATTTGTTGCACTTGTATATACCAACAACGAACTATCAGAAAGAGATATTAAGAAAACAATCCCATTTACAATTGCATCAAACAAACAACAACAAAAAGAACCCTAGGAATAAATTTAACCAAGGAGTTAAAAGACCTGTACTCAGAAAATAATAAGACACTGATGAGAAAAATTAAAGAAGATACAAATAAATGGAAATATATACCATGCTCATGGATAGGTAGAATTAGTGTAGTTAAAATGTCCATACTACCCAAAGTAATCTATAAATTCAATGCAATCCCTATCAAAATGCCAATGGCATTTTTCACAGAACTAGAACAAATAATCCTAAAATGAATATGGAACCACAAAAGACTCCAAATAGCCATAGCAATCCTGAGAAAAAAGAACAAAGCTGGAGGTATCACACTACCTGATGTCAAATTATACTACAAGACCATAGTAATCAAAACAGCATGATATTGGCATAAAAACAGGAATATAGATCAATTAAATAAAATAGAGAGCCCAGAAATAAATCTAGGCCTATACGATCATTTAATCTGTGACACAGGAAGCAAGAATATACTTTGGGGTAAAGACAATCTATTCAAAATGGTGCTAAGAAAACTGGACAGATACTTGCAAAAAATGAAAATGGATAATCTTCTTACGGTACTTGCAAGAATAAACTTAAAATGCATTAAAGACTTAAATGTAAGACCCGAAACCATAAAACTCCTAGAAGAAAATATAAGAAATAAACTCTCAGACATTACCCTTAGTAATATTTTTAGTGATATTTCTCCTCAGGCAAGGGAAACAAAAGAAAAAATAAACAAATGGGACTACATCAAACTAAAATATTTTTTCCACAGCCAAGGAAACCATAAACAAATGAAAAAGACTTCCTACTGAATGTGAGAAAATACATCTGGTAACGGGAAATTTATTAAAAAATTCATACAGCTCCACACCAAAAAAGCAATCCAATTAAAAAATGGGCAGAGGACCTGAATAGACATTTCTCCAAGGGGGACATATAAATGACCAATTGACATGAAAAGATGCTCAACATCACTAATCAGCAGAGGAATGCAAATAAAAACCACAACGAGATACCATCTCACTCCTGTCAGAATAGCCATCATCAGTAAATCAACAAACAAGATATGTTGGCAACAATGTTGTGCACTGTTGGTGGGATTGCAAATTGTGCAGCCACTATGGAAAACAGTATGAAGGTTCTTCAAAAAATGAAAAATAGAACCACATTATGACCCCGCAATCCCATTCCTCGGTATTTAACTAAAGAAATGCAAGACACTAATTTGAAAACACATTTGCACCCTTATGTATACTGCCATGCTATTCACAATAGACAAGATATAGAAACAACTAAAATGCACATCAACAGACAATTGGATAAAGAGAGACAATTTGATACATATATACATTGGAGTATTACTCTGCCAGAAAAAAAAGAATGAAATTTTACCATTTGCACAACATGGATGGACCTAGAGGGTATTATAGTATGTAAAATAAGTCAGATTGAGAAAGATAAATACCATATGATCTCACTTTCATGTGGAATCTAAAGAACAGAATAAATAAACAAAACAGAAATAGACTCATAGATATAGGGAACAAACTGATGTTTGCTAGATGGGAGGGAGGTTAGGAAAGATGGGTGAGAAAAGTGAAGGGTTTAGGAAGTACAAATTGGTAGTCACAAAATATTCACGGTGATGTGAAATACAGTATGGGGAATATAGTTAATAATATTGTGAAAACTGTATAATGTCAGATGGGTATTCAACTTATCCGGGACATCACTTCATAAATCATATAAATGCCTAACCACTGTATATAAATGCTGTACACCTGAAACTAATATAAAATAATTCTGAATGTCAAGTGTAATTAAATATATACATATATGTGTGTATATATATATATATGGGATATAAAGTACAGCATAGGGAATACGGTCAGTAGAATTGTAATAGCTATGTGTGGTGTCAGATGGGTAGTAGACTTGTTGGGGTTATCACTTTATGAAATGTATAAATGCCTAATCACTGTGTTGTTTTGTACACCTGAAACTACTACTACTACTTCTAATAATAAAAATGTTATTTTTAGTTTGCCAGAGGTCCAGAACTTGTGACCATTAGTCAGGTTCAGGCTATTGTTTCTACTGTCTCAGAGGTTAACGATTATAAAGGGTTATAAGGGGGAAATACTATGTCTATGAGGTGGGGAGGGAGGGAGGGAGGGAGAGAGAGAGAGAGAGAGAGAGAGAGAGAGAGGGAGGGAGAAAGAGGATGGAAGGAAGACGGTAATTCATTTGGAAGAAAAGAAAGCAATCATTTGGTAAAAGATTGACTTCAAAGTTTAGCTTGAGATATAAAGTGGAAAAATTCAAGAGCATCACTTCTGAAGTTATAATCCCAAATCAAATCAAATCCTGAGATCCCTTGGTTTCAGTGGCCAAGCCAGATTCAGCACCAGCAGATGAACTTCTGAGGCACGGTTCTTACCCATAGCCATACCATGACTCTTACTTGAAAAACATGTAGATAAGCTCGCTTTCAGGTAGTAAAAGAAAGTCAAATCTGGTTTTATTTATCATTTTATATCCTTGAATTTTTCTTATTCTTTTTTAAAAATACCATTATTTCCAAAAGTAATGGCATTCTAAGTTAATTCTTGTATTTCTCAATAACTACCATTTGATCTACATAGTTACTGAACATAGCATGATTGTGCAAAGGGAAATGGCTTGTTATTTTCTAGGGAGAAAAATATATAGCCTCAGTTATTAGAATGTTCAAGTATATTTTAACAGACTTTTTTACATTCTTGGTAAAAAGTAAGATCAAGAGTTTTATATGTAACACAAAATGCATTTTGTGAGAGTTGGCAAATAGTAGTCTGTGAGGTGTTCATATGGTGTGCAGACAACAGTTCTTTTAAGCTAACTTATTTCACTAATGCTGTATCCAAAATAAGATTGTATACACTTGGATATTGACTTTTAAAGTTCAGGTCTTGTTTCGTTTTGTTTTCAATTTTGTGTATTATCATAATTTCCTAGCTGATGTTACCTATGATATGTAACTATTAGCAATAATATAATAAGACCAATTGCTATGTTAGACACACAAGGATTGTGTAGCCTTTTTCCACATATTAGTTGAAAACTCTGAAAAAGAAGAAAAACAATATGTCATAGAAAGGAAAGTGTATATTTCATATACTTAATAAAGAAAATGTGAAGTAGGAAGAAACTTTACCCTCACAATTCTTTTGGTTGGTCTAATAAATAAATCTACATGAGACAGATTAACAAGAAAAAATAACCAAATTGAATTACATACATACACACGGGAATCCCATATACACGAAGGAGTCAGAGACCCCACATAGATGAGAGATTCAGGCACAGAATTTAAAATGAGGTATAAATGGCATCCTGAGCTAAGGATGAGGGCAAGTGCCGTAGGGCACCAAAGGTTTAGTGTAGGATGATAAGAAGAACAGATGTTCAGTAAGAACAGATGTTTAGAAGTTCGCCCTACTCTATAGATAGGTCATAAACAGGTTTTTTTGGTGATAACTCTTACTATGGACAAGGCCCCTAATTTAAATCTTTAAGAGAGAGATAAAAGTTTGCAGTGAGACTGCAGGGTCTTGATTGCCTTTAGCACAAAATAATTCACATGATAAAGTGGCACATTTTGGGGAGGCCTGTTCTGAACCCCTAGAAAAAGAAAAGCCAAGGATTACTGAATAAATTACATTTCACAGTAAATCTGGATATTATATTATATTATATTTATTATATTATATTATATTATATTATATTATATTATATTATATTATATTATATATTATATAAGACCCAGTCTTATATTATGTAAAATAAGATGGGGTCTTATATTAATTTTTGCTCTAAAAGAAGCATTCGAGCTGATTGTCCACCTAGGTATTATTTTCAGGGAAACATGGTATTATCATTTAATACCTTGGTATCCTTAGCATAGTAATATAGATAAACCATTAATAATCATATGCCAATATTTTACCACTTTGGCCCATCATGCTATTCTATATCATAACTACATAACATGTGATTGACCCTTAATCCCGGTCAACTGCTTGCCAAAGCACAGTCTCCAGATTTGACTGAGCAAATTGAATAGCTCTACAAAGGTAATTGGAAGTGTAATCTTGAGTTCCTTTTACTTCATGTTTATCAAAAGTTCATCATCATTGAACAGTAGCTGATCAATCTGCAGCCCATTCCTTTTTCTATGTCTGTTCCTGGATTAATCTAGACTCTAATTGACCAGAGGACAGACATTTGCATTATTAGGTGCATTTTCCCCTCGGAAAAGCTTTCCCTGAAATGCTTCTTATTCAATAGTATTTGTTTAGATTTTAAAATATTGCAAGGAATGAAACTCATCACTACAAAAAGATTTTGAGTACAAGTGTTGTTAAAGAGAAAGTTGCAGGTCCAAAATGGCATCACTCATGCTAAAAGCCCATGATATCAAACCTCAATTTAATACCTGATCTAATTGCAGTTTCAACCTCCCCCCAAAATGTAGTATTAACCAACAAGTTTATAATTCTCAGATCAATTACCAGTAAAGTAATCTGTCACTTGGGTCCTCTCCATCTACCCATCACCACCTCCCCATAGAAAGAAAATGCAGTCTGCATCACGAAACCCCTTGCCATTCCCTTTTCTCCAAAAGAAGACGTCCTGGTCTACAACTAATTTTTTTTCTTCTTCTTCTTCTTTTTTTTTTTTGTTAATAGCTCCTTTGCCCTACCTTTCTTTCTATAAAAAAGAACCTCCCATTCTGTACAACCCCTGGAGCACCTTTCTAGTTGTTACATAGGATGCTGCCCAATTAATGAATCCTTAATGAAGCCAATTAGAGCTTCAAATTTACTCAGTTGACTTTTTTAACAGTGAGCATCCCTTTATGTCTTTTTAATTAGAACACAGGACAAATTCATTTCTGGCTTTGGCTTCAGGAAAGCTCTTCCTCTTCTGACTAATTTTTGACATTGTAAACTACATGGCTGCTCACGTGTCCCTCTTTGATTTGTCAGGAAGCTGGAAAAATGGCTGCCTCCATTTACCAAGCTAGTGTGTTTTTGAGGCAGAGTTTTGTATATATTTCCTGTCAGTCTCAGCTATGGGCTAGGAATGCTTGGGACACTCATGTGGGCAGGTACTACTGGGTCACCCCCCACAGACATTGCCCCAGTGAGACCCAGTATTGTGACTCTTGTTATGATTGCAAGGTGCACCTCCGCAAAAACGATCGGGGAACTTTGAAAAAACAAGTTTTATTATTCACGAATCCTGGAGAATACACAGCATGCCCAGGGCCACACGGTGAAGTCATAGAGGGAAGGGGAGAGAGAGAGAGAGAGAGAGAGAGAGAGAGAGAGAGAGAGAGAGAGAATACCCGAGGCTCTACTTTTATTGTGGTCAAGGATGGGGTGCCTAGAGTTTTGAGGTTTCGCTCTTTATTGGTGAATTTAAAACATTAGAGCAGAAATTAAAGCATGGGAAGGAAAAAGCAGGCTTATTCAGGTGGTCAGTTATTTAGGTCACCCAGGGCTTTTTAAAAGGATAACTTCATGAGTGGAATGGCCTGGCTCTATCTCACTGTATAGCTGGAAATATGTTCCTTTGAGATGGATGCCTCAGCAGTCAAAAGTTTAATGTCAGGCACTTACTTTACAATCAAACCAAGCTAATTTCAGGCACTTGCACCACATTATACTACCTCACCTTTGCTGTGCATTATTGTTTGCTACCATTGTCTTCCTTTGGAATTCTCTCTCATACAATGCCCCCCGCCCCTGCTTTTTTTTTCTGGGTGGGGTAGGCCAGCCCCTGCAGGGAAAGGTATCACAGATATAGTCTCCATTATAGGAGTGGTGTTTGTACAAATTCCCAGTCCCAGTTATGATGGTGGCAATGGCTATGAAGAAAGCTGCCAGGGAGAGCAGCGTCCTCAGTAGGACAGGTGAGAAGAGTAGGCAGAGAGAGACCTTGGTGATTCAGTCTCTCCTGGGGCACAGCCTGGGAAAAGAGAGGGAGTCCCAGTGGAATCAGTGAATGATGGGGACAAGAGGCTTGTTTGTGGTGGTGGCCTCTAGACTCTGGGCCTGGTTTCAACCCCTGCCCCCCTTCACTGAACTCACCCAGTATATGCCACCCTGTTTCTCATTACACGGAGGCAATGACTCCAACCAGCACAGTGAGGCGAGCTGCTGGAAGGTGGAAGTGCCTGCCCATCTGGGATTCACACACAGATCCAGTAACACTTCCCTGGCTCTCTTCTTCACAGGGGAGCTGACCTCTGCAGGCGGCACTTCCCAGCTCCCCTCAGCTGGTGTCTCACTGTATTCAGCCTGTGGGAGGCACTGTTGGAAAACTTGATGGGGTCCAGAGGATGGGAGAAGCCAGAGTACTCCCTTTCTCTCTATTTAGATGCAGTTAGTAAACTGCCTTTTCATGTGGCCCTGGTTCCTGCCAGACAGGCTTGCAGTGGGTCTAGCTTCTCTGAAGAAACTTCAGTCCTTATGTCCCACTAACACAGCCTCATCACCATGTCCCTTCAGCTGAGGATGGCAGCTGCTTCCTGCTGTTGTTAATTTCTGTGTTGCCTCATTGTCCCATATTTGGCCTCTCTCCTAAGTTATCGCCTGTGTAAACAATTTCTTCTATTAAATTCACTTTATTAAAACATGATTAGAGCCGTCTCTATTTTTCTGGCTAAACCCTGACAGTTATCTTGCTGAATTTCATGTATTTCCATTAAAACCTTTTGGAGTAACAGCAGAATCTGGATAGATAGAGAGGGGAGAGGAAGACAAAGATAGAGTCAGTCAGAGGGAAAGAGGGAGAGACTATGAAAATATTTCAAGATTATAATTGTTGTAAATAGATTTCTAAGGCATAATTACTTTCAAAGTTGCATTTCTCAGATTCTGCAATTCATTGAGATTTTTAAATTCATTTTTGCTTCTTTCATATTTTTTGTAAGACTGATGTGAGAGAATGTTAAGGACTCTAACTTATGAAAAGAAACAATTAACTGTTCTTTTGCATGACTCCAAAAGTAGCTGCAATCTTTTAATACTTTCCATTTCTCATTTGGATTTATTTAAAGCATTCTTTAGTCTTGCCTAAAATAACATTTCTTACTTACATACTCTTACACATTGAGTCAATTCAAAAATTATGGTCAAAATTTGATTTTTCAAAGAAAGACACACTTGTTTTCTTTTTAATGTCATTAATATTAATCACTCCTAGAAGTTCCTGATATTAACATGTGGGGAGTATAATGGAAATATTATAAATCTGTTTAACCTTACAGCAACCTAACAGCTGTCTTATTCCATATGTGTTCCAGATATTTTTCCAGAATCCTTTAATGAGACATACTTGTATTATTATGTACACATAATTTTAATGTGTTTGTTAGGAGTTTACATTTTTTATTTTTTTTAAACATTCCTTTGTGACATGCCATATGTCAAGAAAAGACACGTGATGTGTGAGTTGTAGCTCTTCAGTAGCAGATGTACATCCATGGGAGACCTCGGGTTTCCTTTTGTTAAATATTTATGTGACATTCACACCACAAACTAAACTCTCAACAGGCAGCACTGACTTCTTTCTCCACACAAATACTTATACAATAAATATATTGACAAAGGCAGCTACTTTCCATTTTGTCAAATATTACCAACATAGAAATCAGCAATTGTTACTAATTATAATTTTAAACTACTGAGACAGACTCTGTCCTCCCTTAAAATCAAGACTATAGTTTCACAGATGGGTAATTATGATTACTGTTAATAATTACAGTATGTATTACATTGCAGCATTTATTTCCTTTTCCACAATGTACTGATTTCTCTCATCTTAATTTACTTATGATGTATAATTCACTGTCTTCCAATAAGATTCGGGCGAATAAAATAAGGTATACAGGGAAAGGTGAAAAAATATTGTGAAATTTAAAAATAAATGTAAGACCACAGATATAGGGTTGTCAAACTCTGGATAAACTAATTATCAAACTGATAAACATGAACGTTAAGGCCAAAGAAGCCAAACAAATATTGTCTCACTCACAGACAAAATATGCGAATTAAATGTAACAGGTTTAAAGGACTAAGAGAAGGTCGAATAATCCATTAGGTTGGATAAAACTCCTTCTGAAACTATATTTGCTTATAATTTACTTGTAATTCCTTGCAAGTTTCTGTTCCAAGATCTCTATTTTGTGATAAAGTAATTTGCATATATTTAATACCTACTGAGAGTGTGATTATTCAAAGTATGGAGGTAGAATGTTAAGAAAAAAAGCAAATCTTTTTTTTAGCATATCACTACTTAAAAAGGAGAATTACTTTAACAGCTTTAGTCTTGGTTACATTGAATCTTTAAAACGTTTTAAGGAATGATTCTGGCTTTCATTTTCTTGCGTAATTTTAATTGCCTTATAGTCAGCTTTCTATTACCTCCACCTAATCCTACTGGATCAGAAGTGCCCTATCCCTTCACAGTTATCTTTGTTGCTTACACTTTGAGTTGGAAAAATCATAACTATTAAATACAAGGTTGTGCCAAGAAAAATATTCCATAATTTTAAAGTAGTAGTATTAAATTTATTTATTGTGTATTTCTGTCAAAACTGGGATGACAAGTAAAATACCATACCAGACACAAACTCTTACTGAAAGATTGTAGTCTCCCAAAGGACAAAGACAAAGCAAACTGATAACTTTAATCATATCAACTATGAAGATTGGTTAGTAAGGTAGCAAGGTAGCTGAATTTACCCAAGAAAGCCCCTAAAATAGAAGTTAGTTGTTCACGTGCACAGTGCAGAACCCTTACATTTCAAATTTCTAACAAAATTTAACTCTAATTCCAAAGTAAACTTTGAAGCTAATTAAAGATAAAATGTATGTCTTTTAGCCAAAGATGAAAGTTAGAAAATACAATAGGAACTTGGAAGTCAAACTTGGTGAATTACATTCTCTGAAAGGACAGAAAAATGATTCCTTCGTACTGAGATTTACAGTAGTACATATTATAGTTTAGGGCAGTTTAGCTTAATTTACCACCTGATCTTCATATGATTTAGTTAAAATACATACATATACTTTTATATTGATTTATTTATAAAGGAAAATAAGTTGTGCTCAACTCTGGTAATGTTCCCTTTTGCTCTGACAAAGAAAAAAGGAAGAGAGGAAGGGAGGGGGGAATGAGGGAGGAAGGGAGGAAGGAAGGAAGGAAGGAAGGAAGGAAGGAAGGAAGGAAGGAAGGAAGGAAGGAAGGAAAGAAATTTGAAAGTTCGGTTAATGAAAAAACTTGAATGCACATTACATTTTATTATTGTATCAGTATGTTCACAAGAGAAAATTTTATTGCTAAAATATCCCCATGGCGAAGCATTAAAAAGGAAAGAAAGAAAGAAAGAAAGAAAGAAAGAAAGAAAGAAAGAAAGAAAGAAAGAAAGAAAGAAAAGAAAGAAAGAGCCAATTTGTGTCTGCAGTTCAATCAGGGAAGTCAGAGCAATGAGCTCATTGGAGCAAGGTGGGTGACAAGTTGGAGGGACAATTTTCAAATTTAGAATATACACTTCTATTCCCTCATAGTGCAGAAGAAATATTTATGTGCTGCCTTTTTCACTGTTATGATTGATCTTTTTCTCTTCTTCCAGAGATTTCTTTATCTTTCCACAGTCCCTTCTGAAAGGGAACAGTAATTCTACTCCTGGATTGCATTCCTTCATTGGGAGCCGAGATCCTCTCTAAGAACTTTCTGAGGAGCTCCCAGCTGCTGGGGCATAGGTTAAAATCTCGCAAATGAATGTATCAATTGTTACAAGAATAAAATATAGAAGTTCATAAGCTTAAGAGCCTGCAGTACAACATTAGCACCACTTCCCTGATCACGTTGATGGCAGGGACTGGACCTTATTTCCATAACTACCTTAATTCTGAAGCCAAAAGAACTTAATTTATAAAACAGCCTTATATTTACACCAGATAAATGTGCAGTACAGTTTGTATTTGCACTTGATTGAAAGCTACATTGAATTATATGCCATTCTTTAGAGAGAATTTTACTTTTAGATTTATTTTTTGGAAAAAATCAAACAGCTGTTTTTAGTTTAAATAGTTTACTCTTGCTAAAAGCGATGGCAGTCCAGAAACATTTTTCTATCAAGGTTTATCTCCACTCGTTAAGTTTAGATAAGAGACTGCCAGATTTTCTGCTTCAAAAGAGATAAGAACAAATGTTACCACAGACACTGCTCATTTATCACTAGCATGTATGGCTTTACAGAACAAAGCAAAAATGCATCTATCTCAGCTTAGAAAGAGGATACATTTGAATTAGACCAAGGAGGAAACATCAGATATTTAATTTCAAAAGATAGTGGCACAGTTTTTGTACAAGAGGAGAGACTCATTCATAACTAATACAATAATGAAATTTTAAAGATAAAGTTGATAAATTGGTTTTGAACTTCTAGACTCAGGTGCTTTCAAGGGTTTTTTTGGAAAAGACTGAATGTTTTAAAACAGTCACTCATCATTATTCCGATGCTCAGAGTTGAAACATAGTGATTTTTTCTACCCAAGGAGATTTGCAAATATTTTTGATGCTTACATAGTATCTGTTTTTATTCAGCCACTAACACTTATGTTCACTTAAATAAACAAATTATTGAGAGGCATTAATCATTATAAACAAAATAATAAGTGGGAATTATCATGTAGGTAATATAGTCGAAGCTAATGCTAAGCACAGAGGATTAAAAGACAACAAATAAAGGATTCCGGAAGGAGAAGATACTGAAAATTACAAGCAAACAGAATGTAGTATGATAGGGATTATGATACAACAATGAATGAACAATTTATGGGCAAAGCAAGATTCATGGATAGGAGGATATTAGACCCGGGACTTCAAGAATAATCAGGGTTATACCAACTAAAGAATGCAGAAGGGAAAGACATTCTATTTAAGAGCCATAAGCAAAGGTACTGAATCATAAAATGATATTAGGAGTTTGGAGTCAGAAATATACCATGGTTCCCCGAAAATAAGACCGGGTCTTATATTAATTTTTGCTCCAAAAGACATATTAGGGTTTATGTTTAGGGGATGTCCTCCTGAAAAATCATGCTAGGCTTATTTTCCTGTTAGGTCTTATTTTCTGGAAAACATGGTAGTATGACTTGATCATACATTACCAGATGCTGAAATGGTCTGGTGAGAAACTATGTAGGAGATATAGATTTGGGCCAGGTAATGAAGACAATTTAATTGAAGCTTTGGCAAAATTGCATGGTACATTTCTCTCATGACAAATAGGACACTAGGGCTAAAATATCTTTGGGTAACCAAAGAAAAAAAGAGGCAGATATAAAAAGTCTGGAGCATCACATCATCTAAAAAGTTTGTATTTAGCTTCTGTCAATACAGAGCCACTGAATTTAAGCTAATGATTTGGTTAGATCTGTCTTTTGGGAAAACTGTAGTGATGCTGTAGTATATGTGCAAGAATGTGCAGGAACTGAATTGCACAATATCAGGCTCATGTTAACTTTGCCTTCCCATCATTCTTCTTCTCCCTTTTAGTAAAAGCACTTTTTCCTTTTTTTTTTTTTTTTCCTGATTCTGGGAGCAACGAGCACCCTATCCTACTGTGTCTGGGTTAATTACAGTAATTTTTATCCTTGGCTACAGTGAAAGGACCAGAAATGGGTTTGTATGCCAAGCAGAGGAAATTAGTGTTTCCCTCAGGTTACTTTTTTTTTTTTTCCAGCTGAGAGGGAAGAATTTACTTTCACTGTAAGCACCAAAGCACTCACAACCTTACAACCAGACTTGTGGAAATAGCTGCCTAAAAATGACAAATTAGAGAAGAAGAAAAATAGAGATTGATGCCTGGTAGACGTCTATTCCCGTATCTAATCTTCTTTAAAGCAACTCCATCCCATTCCTACATTTGTTTATGTGAGTATAGCAGATTGAGTGTGAAAAAGGCACCAATTCTTCCTCTCCCTTTACATGTGCCCTCTGTGATATGAATTATCAGCTCCTCCCATTCAGAAGTAGAGTCTATTTCTCCACCCCTTGAATATGGGATACCCTTGTGATTTACTTTGACAATAAAATGAGGCAGAAATAACTGTGTGCCAGTTTTGAGCCTAGGCCTCAAGAGGCCTGGGGCAATTTGTTCTCTGGAAACCCTGCCATCGCCCTCAGAAGAAACTCAGGGCAACTTGCTGAAGGTTGAGATCGACTGTAAAGAAGAGCTGAGCCAACCTAGCCAGTTGACAGTCAACTTGCCAGCCTATCTCAGACAGACAAGCTAGCCCAACCAAGATTATCCAAACCTAGTCCGTATCAGCAGAACTGCTCCAGCTCATAGACTTCTGGAGCAAAACAAGATTTATTGTTATTCCACCAAGATTTTATGGTTGTTTCAGGTGCAGCACTATTGTGGCAGTACGTGATTGTCACAGTAAGCCAATAAATTTCCTCTTTTCTTGAGTAAATTAGTTGGATTTGAAATTCTGACATGACTAAATGAATCTTAATATAACTGGTTAAGAAGGCATGTCAATATCTAGGTAAGAGTTCAACCTTGAAATACAGTGGAATGCACAAGACTGATATTAAAACCAGTCTAATGGGTACTATACAAAACTTGTTATACAACTGGATATGGTTTGGGACAGAGGAGGCATTATTAAAATGATGCTAAGATTTCAATCTAGAAAAATTGGGTGATTGGTAATTAAAATGGGGAATGAAAAAGCAGAACAGATAAAGGTGGTCTGACAAAACAGTAAGCATAATTTAGGTATATATATGTATATATATATATACATATATATGTGTATATATATATGTATATATATTATATATGTTATATCAGGGGATATATATATATATCCCCTGAATATAGAGAATTGTAAAATTGTATAGGATATGATCTGGAATTTCATCAGTTTGATTTTGCTGGAGAAGAAATTGTGCTGTAGGAATTGTAGTCAACCAGGTCAGAGACAAAAGCAGGGTCCAAATCATGAAGAGATTTATCCATTCCTAAGATTGGGATTTGTCCTATAGAGAAGCTTAGGAGCGGAAGACACTTATGACAAGGAGCTATAAGTTTTTTGTTTAGAAAGATAGCTCAGAAAACAGTATGGAGATAAAAAGAAGTAGAGCATGAGGTTGGGGTAAAAAGACAATCCAGGTAACATTTTTTCAAACATCAATTATTCCCATAAAAAGTCATCAGGATTTTTTTCATATCAATGTGTTACCTACATATGGCTTTACTTAATGTTTAAGTTATATCCACTTGCTTAAAAATGTAAACCTATTTATTCATAAATAAAACAAGTTATCTTAAAATAAAATAAACTATTTTTATGATTTATTCTTACATGCCTTCTAAAACAGTCTGTATTACTTGTGGCATGTGAATAATTTGGAAAACAATATCCTTTATCATTATCAGGAGTAACAAAAAGGAGAGGATAGAGTTGAAAGACACTAAGAAAGAGATTCATCACATCTGGTGACCTATTGAGTTGTGGTGGTGATATTAGCTAACTTTATATTAGACCCTTAATGTGTGCTGAATGTAATTGTTAGCACTTCACCATATAAGAATACTATTATTGGCTCTGTTTAGTGGACTTATACACATACCATAGATGGGAAATGAGGCAGGATGATTCTCAGGATTCTCATCTACTTGATTTTTTCTAAAGATTCAAGCAGATGAAATAAAGAAAAAATCAATATCATTGTGATTAAGCCAAAATTTATTGGATACTTGTATATTATTATTAGATATTATAACAGGATATTGATGGTAGTTGGTGATATTAAGTCCAGGCACAAAGAAATAACAATATTCTCCCCACTTATGAAAACTAACCTCTTGTCTTCCACTACTACGTGACGTGAATTTTCCTATAAAATTATTCTTAAAGACTAGTAGCAAACTGAGGATTAAAGTGCCCATTGAACTGTATTTCATAATCCCACTGGAAAACTGGTGAAATTGAGTTTGATGTAGAGCTTGGGCATTCTACTTTCTGCCAATCTATCTTTCTTTCTTTTATTTATTTATTTATTTATTATTATTATTTTTTTTTTTCCATTCATTTGGTAAACAAAGGTTGGGTACCTATACTGTGTCAAGTAGTAGGATTACAGGATTGAAGATACACCTTTCTACCGTCCTGGACTTTATATTCTATTGAAAAAAGAAAGACTATCAACAAGTTAGATTTTGAGTATGTTGGTTGATCATAAGTGGCTGGGGGCAATAAAACAGGGAAAATGATAGGGAGAACTAGAAAGGTGGGAACGCAGTTTGTAATAGGATGGATCAGAGAAGACCTCATTGAGAGCTTTGCACTTTGACAAAGACCAGAAGGAAGGAAGTCATAAAATAACTGAAGTATTTCAATGCAGAGATAGAGAGTGAGAGCACCACAGCTCAGCTAAGATTTTATCCACTCAGCTGCCTACAAAGAGAAAGTGGAAGCAAAAGAACCAAGAGATGGCAGCCACCCTTTAAGTTACAGTGATTCCATTTGCTGGTTATTGTGATTTATTTGTTTATTTTTATTTATTTGTTTGTTTGTTTTATAATACACGCAAGCTGATCAAGCAGGCCAGCAACTACCTCTTCAAAAGGAGAAACTAATAATGGGTTTTACAGAGGCAGGCATGGCTCAAGCAAAGGGGAGAAGTGTTCTCTCAGTGCTAGTCTTAGATTATTGACAGGCGAATAGAGGAACTTTGTACAAATAACTCCAATCCGTGCCAGAATGTGTTCAAAGGATTGCTTTTCCAAACTGACCTCCTTGTGTTATTATCATGTATGCATCTACTTCATTTAATTCATCACTGAAATAAAGGGTATGCTTAATAAATACTATGCTTAAATACAACATCTGTTTTCTAGTAATTAAGGAATAATTAAAAATAGGAAGTTTAAACACCATAATAATGCAATTAACCACCATTTTGTTAGAGTTCTCTCACTTAAATGTAACCTTATTTTTAATAATGTATTGAGTTACAGTTTATAGAAATCGATACCTCATTGGAAAGGAATTTTGTGATAGTATAAGTATGCATTTAACCATTAAAGTTGCTCATAAGAGGAAAACAACCTCCAAACACACGATATCATTGAAAAGAATTTCTTATATCTCCCACTGGAAAGACTGTTTCTAAAATCATAAGAGGGAGCTTATAAAACTAAATCAAAAGCCACTCAAATGTCAGCAAAATCCAGTAAAAGAGACACTAGCATGACTTTCCAATGTTGGCTTTACCAGAACTAGAAAATGCTAAATGGAGAAGGTATAGCTATAATGAAGCTGCAGAAGGTTCTGGTGCCTTTAAAAAACAGGCCAGGGGAGTATTCCCATGGGTCTGCTTTTGCCCAAAACAATATACTGTACGCAATTTGAACCTAAGATCATAGTAAACTCGGGCAATATCTGTTGGCGTTTTTGTATTGGCTGATTGTGGAAAGTACTGTTCTTCTTACCTTTTTCATCATATCAACTATGGAGTGGAATAAGCCCCAGAAGTGATAAGGTTTAGACCATAATTAGTATCATCCACAAGGTACAAAAATACACCCCCACAAAGATGCATATTTAGATTAAAGCTCATCAATATTCTCTTTGAAGATTTACTAATTTTGTGTTTTATGGTCAGAGTTGGTATATAACCTTAAAGTATGTATTCCATTGGTATTTATTTACCTTGCATTATTTGAGCACTGACTATTTGCTAGCCAATAGGCTAGACTGTGGAGAAGACAAACAGAAACTTTAAACACAACTTTTACTTTCTGAAAGTTTCTTTCTAGTGGAAATAGAAACATAATTATACTATATTATATTAGGGTATGTACCATGGTAAAAGCATGTCCAAATTGCTTTAGTAACTCATAGTAGGAAGTGATTATTCTCTCTGCGGAAGTCTAGGAGTGTTTCCCAGAGATGGTGATAGAATGGAATATGAAATATGAATGTGAGTTTACCATTATAGAAGTGAAGTGGGGTAGTATGTGAGAAAGCATATGCAACATTGTGAAACAATATGTCATATCTAGTGAATGAAAATTAGTTTTGCATGATGATGGTATCCAGAAACAAGGGACAAAAGAGTTTGAATGATTTTTAAATATTATCAATGATTTAAAACTAGATCCTTTAGAGAATTTGTAACCACTGAAGGTTTTTAAGCAGGATTACTACATTTTATTTTTAGGAAGATAAACTGAAGCAATGTAAGACAAATATTACTCATTACAAACACTTAAATAAGTGACATTAAGTGGTTTAATGGAAAGAATAAGGGCTACGTATTTTTACAGACATGTTCAGATACTATCATGGTCATTTATCACTTTTACTTTTTAACCTTTAGAACTAATTTTTTCTCTCTTTTGTAAAATGGTGATTATCTTCGGAATTATCAATGGATTATCAATGGAATATCTAACTTGCATGATAGCTGGACAAAATTTACACATTATCAGGTACATGATAGGTGTTCAATAAATAGTTTACCAACAATGGATTTTATTTACAGGGTCGTTGTGATGACAAAAACAAATGTATACATTTAAAATTCTTAGTATAAACCCTGAAATATATGAAGCACAATGTTTCATTTCCCTTTCTCTTTATTTTTTAAAATGAAATAAGTGGTTTATTAATGGTTATTTTAACAAGGAAAGGCAAAACATAAGACCTCATTTTGAAAATTCCATAAGAAAATCTTGGGGATTATAATCAGTGTGATTAAGAAAAAGTGACAATAATAAAGTTATGTGATATTTATTCATAAAAAATAATAGTTTTCAAGGGAAATGTTGATCTCTATATATGCAACCACAATATAAAATGAGTTCAGATATGGGGAGAGAAATGGTCTATAAGTGTGATCATGGAAAGAGCACATGATATAGTGCTGAGAGTACAAAACAAATTGCAAAACAATATCTGTAGGCTGATCTCATTTTAGAAAAAAGTGTGTATGTTATTATATAAATAGAATACTATTTGAAAGATATATACCAAACTGTTAATATCACTTCTGTGATAATGTGTTACTTTCACTTATTTTATATTGTTATATCGTTCTGCATTCTTTGCATTTTTATAATTATAGGTGTGTATTACATCTTCATAATAAATACAAAACTTGGTAATACAAACACACCCACCCCTCAACAAGCTATTTATCTTACACTAAGATAATGCACAAAAGACAACATTAATGAACAAAATACCAATTCCTTTTCCACAGGGCCCCAGCTCACAAAAAATGCAAAGGGGAAGTGGTGGCCTTACCTTAATGAAGATAAAGCTGACATTGAGAAAGCCCAGGGGAGGGTGATTGAAGAGACAGGCAGAGGAAAGCCTCCACTCATTATGGTGACTGACTCCCAACAAGGCTGCCATGCATGGACAGCAGAGGCAATCTGTGAGCTCACAAGTAAGCAAATAAAGATAAATTTTCCCCTTTATTCTACACAGAATTCGAAGCAAAAGGGGTCAGCAACCGAAGTGATAAATGGCACAAAATTAAACTTCAGCATATGGTACCTACAGCCACAGAGGATATGTTTCAGAGATTCCAGCTAGAGTTAAGAAAGAAAGTTTGCGTCATTTTCAAATGATAAATTGAAGGTATAATATTGTGAAATGGATTAATATGGAGTCATAAAGACTCTCATTCTGAGTTCCACAAAAAAATGTTGGCAATGTTCAGGGGAAACATGCTATTTTTCATGTAGATGAGAACTCAGGTTTTCTCTTTTAAACACTTTATGAACATTTTGCATTTGTATATATTATGTTTTCTGCTTAGATAATCCCAAGGCTGAGAGGGAACATTTGGAAAATCACAAACTAAAATCACCTACTAATTTATACATCATGTTTAATCTCTTTTCTTCCTCAATTAAATCTTGTCTTTCTAAGATCAGCCATAGCACACTCTACCTGCCAAATCCTATAGCCCCTATTTTTTCCTATATTAAATGTGGGTGTGTTCATACACTAGAATGATAAAATTTAGTAAAAAGTAGCAAGAATAATTTAAAATCACTTTTTAGTCCATCATCTTATGGTTGTAGATGTCATTATTTTGGTTTCTTGCCATCTCACAGGTTTTTTTCATTCATTCATATATATATATATATATATATATATATATATATATATATATATGGAGAGAGAGAGAGAGAGAGATTTCGCAAGCACAAGCATTTTATATGTAACATCAGCAACATAATGTTTTAATGGCAGCAAAATATATCTATGAATTTGTACTATGTATTCTATTATTCTAAAGCTGAATATTTAGGTTGTTTTGGTATGTATTATAAAATTCTTATTTCAAACATATTTGCATGCTTTTTGCTCTCTGTATACATTATTGTTTCCTTAGACTAGATGAGTTAGCTTATTGTGTTAACTTCATGTAAGTGTTTTAGTGTAGAAAGTTTGACAATTAAGTTCGCGAACTTGTTGCAACAATGTTGCAAACCTTTTTTTATATCAGAGGGATTATTCACCATAAATTTGAACAAACTGGACAAACAGTTAACCATGTTCACTATTTGGAAGTGTTGAAAAGGCTGCATGAAAAAGTGAGACGAAAACTACCTGAACTTTTCACCAACAATTCATGACTCTTGCATTACGACAATGCACCAGTTCACACGGCACTGTCTGTGAGGGAGTTTTTAGCCAGTAAACAAATAACTGTATTGGAACACTCTCCCTACTCACCTGATCTGGCCTCCAGTGACTTCTTTCTTTACTTGAACATAAAGAAAATATTGAAAGGAAGATATTTTGATGGTATTCAGGACATCAAGGGTAATACGATGACAGCTCTGATGGCCATTCCAGAACTAGAGATCCAAAATCACTTTGAAGGGTGGACGAGGCGCTGGCATCAGTGCATAGCTTCCCAAGAGAGTACTTTGAAGGTGACTGTAGTGATATTCAGCAATGAGGCATGTAGCACTTTTTCTAGGATGAGTTCGCAAATTTAATTGTCCTATCTAGTATCCTAATTGCATTCTTCTGAAACATAAATAAAGCAGTCAAGATAGAGTAGATTATGTCAGGTGATAAACAACATGAATATCCTGGTGGTTTTCAAGACAAGAGCTTTATTTCTTTTCACCCCACATACTCATTGCTAGTGAAGAGGGCATGAAAAAGGCTATCTTCAGAACTAGATAGACTTGCGTTCAAATTCCAGCTCCTCTTGGAAACTAGAGCAGGAGAGATTGTCCTTATTGTACTATGTGAAGAAACCTAAACACATCAAGCCAGAAAACAATCTATTATGCTCCAGCAACACTTAAGCTTTCATGTTGTTGATGGGAGCTTAAATTCACACAACCCTATTTTCAAGGCAATTTGACTGTGTGTGAAGAGCTTCAGAAATAATTCTCAATAATCTAATGATTCTTTTTCTAGGGCTTTAAGTAAATAGAGAGGTTGACCTGTTTAACTGGTAAATCTATTTGTTTCAAATAAATAGCTGAAACTTTATTTTTTCAAAATTGGAAAAATGCATTTTAAACGGTATGATTTAAATTTTGTTATATAGACTATATAAAATTTAGTTGGGGGGCCCAGAAGACCCTCAAAGTCACCACAATTACTATGGTAGGTTATGTCATTATTCACAAATGTTCTCTCCCACTCCCTGGGGGAGTATTACACTGTGTCACACAGACTGAGTTGCCCATGTGACACACTCTTTGCCCATGGCCAGCAGTTCTAAATCCCTTCTGCAATAATGACTGGCAGTGGTCCAGTGTGGGGACAGAGCCCCAGAGAGTAGTTTACAGGCTCTCGGCCTCATGTGCGGGGGTGCTGGCTCGGGTGGTGAATGGCCGTCGGCTGTGGCTGATTGGCCGTCGGCTGTGGCAGGTTAGCCAATTGGCCGCTGGTATAACTGCTGCGGCTACGGAGGACTGCCGAGGATTGCCAAGGAGCCGAGCAGAGAGGAACAGAGTCGAGAGAGTGGAGGAGAGTCGTTGGGTCGGTAGGTTGGCGGAAAGGCGGATGGCAGGTCACGCGTCCGGTGGGCCCAGCCTCCAGTGAGACCGTAGTGGTATGGCTCCCCTACCTGTGGCTCCGTGGGTGTTCCTTTTCGGCCTCACCATATCCTGCGTTCTTGTGTGGGGAACGGGAGCAGAGACCCCACAGGCCGCCCCGCCTGAAAGATGGCGCTGCGAGAAGGCCTCCGCGCACGACAAATGGCGCAGCGAGCAGGGTCTCCCGCACGACATCCAGACTGAGCTATTTTCATTGAGTTGTGTAAGCAGAGAACTGTACTACTTTTAGGATAAATGCAAACTCCTAAAGATGGCCTATAAAGCTCTCCATATATGTCCTGTCTATACCAAACGGTACCTTCCACTGCTGACAAACCCTCCTCCAGACAATCAGTCCTCTTTGTTGCTCTCATTCTATAACTGAACAAACTGGTACCCCATGAAGCGTACCCCACTTCATGTCCTTTTCTTTCCCTTCCCTCCCCATATAGCATGGATTTTTTTACCACATGCTTTCTGTCTCTACTCAAAATGATCTTCTTGAAGAGAGACGTCTTCCCTGACTATAGATCTACTACTTTAGGCTCTTCTTCTGATTTATCTCCCTACACTTTGATTTCTGACTTCGAAAACTATTGCTTTTATATTTTTAAATATAAAATTGGTTTTCACTTGTTTACTGCCTGGATCATTCACTGCTGCATTTTCAATGCTTAGAAAAGTACCCGACTCTCAGCATCTGTTCAATAAATGGGTGCAGGTTAAATTAATTAACAAATGTAACTGGGAGCAGGGTCTAGCTTCACATTCTTGAATAAATGGTTTGTTGTCTTGCTGTAAGGAATTTCCATAAATATCAACAAGCAGAAAATAAATTAAAACTAGGAAGGCAGAACATACAAATACAGCAACAACACTAGCATTTATGTAAAAAGATGTTTAAATTATTTCATCCTATTATCAAAGAATGAGACGAAAGTGCATGTTATGGTGGAGCAAGACGAAAATTCCACGGTTAAGAGCACACATTGGATACTATCACTTAAGACTATCATAATGTGTAGTTCTTAATATTCTGTTAACTTGTAAGTAAAATGAAGATGTGCAGATTATTGTAAAGTTTAAATTAGAAATCTATATTCATTTCTTAGTATAATATCTATTATATAGGAAACACTCAATAAATATCAGCTGTTTTACCTTTAATGAATATGCTTTCATTTGGGGGTATATAACATTGTTATTTGGAAGTAGATTACCTAATTATAAATATTTCCCAAATTGAATGTGTATTTAATAATGAAAAACTAGGCATTACACTAGTTATACACTTTAACTTAAGAAATTGGCCGTTGTAAAATAAAATTTTCTTCTGCATAGGCACATAGAATGCATAGAAGAAATGTTTATGGAATATCAGGTGTTAGTGACGTTATTTGATGTACTGCATTCTTTATCACAGGAATATAAAAATGTTTAATATAAATTGCAATAGTTGCTAGAACATTCATAAGAAGTACTACTCCACTTTCCCTCCTCTATAAAGTATCTTTTATTATCAGGGATATCATTAAATCACATGATTGTTACCTGAAATACTCATGACAAGATGTTAAGTACAGTTTATCTTCTTAATTTTAACAAGACATTTTTAGGTTTTTCTTGTGTGTTTTTTTAAAAAAACTCACTGATTGATTATACATTTTTTCCTACAAAGTATACAAAATTGGTTACAATACAGGTATACATAACATACATTATACAATAAAATTTCAGGACTGTAATGTGATGAAAACACTGGAAAATAAATATAAAAGGAAAATTTGAGGAATGCGAAATTTCATTAGCAAATATTCCCATTCTTATTCTGGAGACTGGAAATACTTATTTGAAGCTCTTACAAATACTGATTGTTCCTTTCTGTAGCCTGCCCCTGTCATTTAAATAAAATTATCTTGTCACTTTGTGAGTTAGATAATTATATCAATAGTTCCTCTAAGGAAGTATTATAAAAATACAGTGGTACCTTGGTTTTCGAATATAATCCGTTCTGGAGACCGTTCGAGATCTGAAACATTTGAAAACCGAGGTGCATTTCCCCATAGAAAGTAATGCAAAATGAATTAATCCATTCCAACCTTTAAAATCAAACCCCCAAACTGCAAATCTAGCATGAATTTTACTATCTAATGATACCATAGATCCATAAAATGTATGGCATTCGTAAACTGAAATGTTCGTTAACAGAGACGTTCGAAAACCGAGGTACCACTATATTAGCTTGTTACTTTCCATCCTTCCCATATAAGCCTCCTACACAAGGAAGAGTGAGATGTATACTAGATATTCTCTTCAAAACTGAGAACAATTCTGAATATATTAGTCCCTCCTTATCTGTGATTTTGCTTTCTGTGATTTTAGTTATGCATCTCAAACTGCAAAAGTTACAGCCACAGTGCATAAGTGCTTATTTAAAATGAAAAAACATTGAAATTTATCATAGGTATGTATGTATGTATAGGAAAATGCATAGTATATATAAGCTTCTGTATTATCAGTGGTTTCAGGCATCCACTGGGTGTCTTGGAAAGTATCTCCCATGGATAAGGCTTACTATAGTTGGGAAGAAGGGAAAAGAAGGTTTAAATGTTTTCTATAGAAAAGTAAATCCCCTGTATCACAGAATTTGTTAATGTTCCCCCAAATCTATTTTCCACTAATAGAATCCCCAATATTTAGCCGGGCACATGGAGCCTGAGAAACCATATATCCTAGCCACCCTTTCAGCTAATTTGGCTAAGTTTTGGCCAAGGAAATCCTGGAAAGTGTTCTTAAAGGGAGGGTGCCTTTTTTCCTCCCTTTTTCTTTCCTGCTATCTGGAACACAGACTTGATGACAGACACTTGAGCAGTCATTTCGGACATAAATTGGAGCTGAGGCTGAGAATAATGCAGAAATAAAATAGACGGAGTCAGAGACCCTGATCGTTTCCTGAATTTACCATGCCAACTCTGGACTTTTATCTCCACATTGCTTTTATATGAAAAATAAATGAAATTATTATTATTTTGAATTTTTATCAATTGTAGCCAAATCTAATTTTAACTAATAAGCCCACACCCATGGACTTTTCTTCTATATTAATACATGAAAGACTTCCTAACCTTGTAAATTACAACACCAAACCCACAAAAGTATCGGTAGGTTTCCTTAACATCATATACGTCATGTTAAGTACTTAACTGGAGTGAAAATTAGAATGATCCAAATCACTGCTGGTTAACTAAAAATCTAAAATTAAAATAAATAAAATAAACACAAGGTTATAATAATTATTTTAAAAGGAATTTCTGTGTTTTCTAGATTCTATTTCATGGAAGGGAAAGCAAAATTATCAGAATCTATGGTTCGATGATAGACACCTGTTCCACCTACAGTTGTAAGCACATTAGGTAATGCGCGATGTGGAAGGTGAAATTCCAAGGAAGACGGACCACCTGTGAGAACAATGTCACAGGGGTTATACATGTGACAGTTCAAGCCCTAAGAACTAGGCCCAGTTAATAACTGCAGAGCTGAGATCCCGTTGCCACAGGGAAAGTAGGTTCTTTAAGGATATCCATCTAAAAACAGATGGAACAGATCTAGAGCAGTGCTTATTTCCCAGACAACAGGGCTGGCAGGAACTAAACAAGAAAGTGGGACCCAGCCAGCCAGCTGGTTGGGATAAAGACCAAAAGGAGGCTACACCTAGGGTCAAACTCAAAATGCAAGTAGAATTTAGCAACGAATGGAGATGGTAGGCAGAACTATTTCAGGAAGACAGACACCATGACAAAATTGTCGAGGCAAGAAACAAAATAGAAAATAACAGACACTAAAACAAAACAAACCACCACTCTCTCAAGTCAGTTACCATGGTATCTCTTTGCCTAAAGCTGACTTAACAATGAGGGAAGAGGTATGGAGGGGGTTGTGAGGTCACTAAGAAGCTTGGGGTCTGTCTTCTGGCAGATGGAGAGCCATAGCAGATGTAGGCACAGGCTGCCTTTTTCGTATGTGCCTTTTAAACAGGTCACGCAAACAGCATTGAAGGGGATGGCTTAGGAGAGAACCAATTTGGATTTAGATTTTTAGACTACTGAACCAGTGAAGGGAAATAATGAGGACATCAGCCAGGGAAAAAGAGGTGAAAAAGAAGAAGGGTGGTCATCGTCAAGGCATAATTAGGTGGTAAAACCAGCAGACCTGGAGGTCGGAGCAGTGGGGAAATAGGAGAAGAATGGGATGAATCAGGACTCTAGTTTTGGTGGTTTTACAAATGGTACTGCCACAACTGGAATAGAAAATATTTGAGGAAAAGCAGGTGTAGGGGGAAACAAGATGTTCTGGGTTTGGAAGATATTATCTGAAGTACCTACTGGACATCGAGGTGGAGACAGGCACAGGATTTGTCCTTCTCAGGAACCCTCAGAGAGGGCATTTCAGACCCCACATACTGGAAGTTGGAAGTGTAACACTGTAAGAAAGGTCCACAAATTTAATTGACTAAAATGCATGTCACATTATTGTGAGGTTACTAAAAACAATATTTTCCAGGTTACCTTTACTATCACACACACACACAAAAGTCAGTTTTATGCAATTGTACATCATTAACCACAAGCTGAAGTGATAAAACTTCAAATGTTCAGGAGACCACATTTGCCAACCCCACCTCTTCCTCCATGGAGACTATCACATGAAGGAAAGAGACTGAAGTTTCCAGACAGGGTCATTGGACTCAGGTGGGCTTTTGTTATGTTTTCAGATATGTCCTGGAAATGCTCATAATATTCTAGGGTACATAGAGACAGAGTATGAAGAGTCAACGTGATGAATTAAGGTGGCTGAGACATATGTAAAGCATGCACATAACATTGGGAACTATAAGTACAATTTAATAAGTCTTCAATCCCAATGTGTAACCTTGTATGTGGGAAGCAGAGAGCGAGAGTGTCAAACTCATCTGTTCACAGGTTGCACAACCACAGAACACCCCTAGCCCTGTCTGGGGAACTGAAAACAATTCTAATCTGCCAACCAAGCCAATCTTTTAAAGTTGCTTTAAAAAATAAAAATGACCTCTCTAGGTCAAGACCTCTTGCAGATTTCTGAATTGGTTAGCCCGGCAGGTTTATTTCCCTAGAGCTGAAAAAGACAATCCTGCATTCTTCATTCCAGTCTATGCTACTGCTTGTTAGCTCTTGCTTTTTCTGAATTTCAATTCCGTTTTTTGCCAAAAAATAAATCCCCCAGCTTGTCCTTCTGACTGGCCGAGTCCAGGATGGGGTCAGATCACAAACAGAGCTGGGGAAGGAAGCCGAGTGACATCCCTCTTGGCTTGCTGCCTCTAGAGGAGTTTGCTAGATCCTTACCTGCTCTCAATCCTCTCTGCCAGGCCTCTGTCCGGATCTCCTTAGACTGTGAAGTAGATCCGCCCCCCCTCCCCCTGTAATCGGGCAGCATTTCGCGTTTTTGTTCATCATTCTTTTAAAATTCTTTTAAAGTTCGTTTGAGGTTTTGACTGAATTTCAAAATTATGTATTTTATGTTTATGATCTCACATTAAAGATAAGTAAATAATAAAAGCAAGGTTTTTAATGTAAAAAGAAGTACATTTAGTTTCTAGGACAGGTTTTGCCTCTATCTGTCCAAGTCTGTGTACCACGCAATATAATGCAAAAAAAAAAAAAAAAAAAAAAAAAAAGGTATACTAAGGTGCACACGACTGCAATGGCCCGATGTAAGAGATTCTAATTTCCTTTGAAGGTGTTTCCCTCTTTAACGAAACACCCTGTTGTATCTGCAATATAGGGCAGGCACCATTTCTGCTTTTCTTTTAGAATAAATTCTGAGCTTTTATCTTCCCTTCGAGGCCCCTTTGAATTCTTACCACTTTGTTATTCTCTACAGTTCTTACTACTTCTATCTCACAAGTCTGTCATTTTTCTTTGCCAATAGCTATATGCCCCTCCCCTATCAAAGATAAAGAAACCTCACTGCTAAACTAACCCCTTACCCCACTAACCTTCGACTTCTAAGTAATTAGCATTAGCAGCAACTCATATTTTAGCCATTCCTATTTGAAGGTGAGGAGGCCGCGCTCCTTTAACTGACGTCTCACCGAGCTTTGCGGAAGGCCTGCTTGAAAAGCCGTTTGACCTCTGAAAGCTTGCTCATATCCTTCCCAGATGATGGCAGCGTTTTCTTGTTTAAATAGGAGTTTCCCCCTTTTCGTATTTTTCTGGAAATAATTAAATGAAGTGCTCATTAAACGGGATAGAACTAAAGGGTCAAACAAAATTAATATTGAAAATCTGCCCCTAAGTGTCCTGTTATTACAAGTTATTTAAGCACTTCCTTTTCTCTAAAATAAATGTAGTTATAAAACCTGACTACGTAACATTGTAATGATGATTAAATGAAATAAAACAGAGCCTGGCAAATAGAAAGAACTAAATAAGCATTATCTATTTTTCTTAGATGATCTTCAAAAATAATTAGAAACTTACAATGATAAAACATTTATTAGTCTTGCACTAGCAAAAGAAACCTGTCTAATCTCGAAAAAATTGCTAGTCTTCTCACCATTTAAGAAGTTACATTATTTCCTTGATAATAAATGCATAAACCTCTTTGAATCTACTGCAAGTGTCATAATATTTTTGGGAACATAAGGAAGAAGGAGCAGGATTTAAAAGAGTCGAACTTGGAAAAACTGAAAAAAGGAAGGGGAAGATTAAAGAAAAGCAACATGAAACTTGGTTAAATAATTAGTAATGCAATGGTGGAAGTGTTCATAAAACAGAAAAAAATGATATTTCAATCAGCAGGATTTAAGACTATAACAATATTGAAAGATAAAGGGAAAATGAGCCAAAAAGCTCAGTAAAATCTTGCAATATGTTCCAGAAACTATTTGGGCTTCTCAGTTAACACTTTCAGGTTCTGATTCATGCTTGTCTCCTAGATTGTCTGTATTTATAATGAAGGTAGGGGCCAGATTTTATTTATTCACAGTTGTATTCCCAGGACCTAGCACTATTTCAGTAACTGATCAATAAATATATGCTGACATAAAACAAAAGTGCATGACAGAAGGCAGTAGAAACCACCTCCCCAACATTACCACCAAAGAAATTTGGAGATAATTACTATTTTCATAGTAAACAAATTTAAAGATTATAATGTGATTTAGAATTGAATGAAAAAAACAACAACAACAAACCTGCCTGCAAGAAGATAACTACTGATACATTCAACAAATATTTATTATGTAGTACTTAGACAGCAATCAAGATAAATTTGTGAAGAATTTAGACCTAGCCCATGTTCTCATGGAGCCTACAATCTAGTAGGAGAAACATATACATATCTATACCTATATATATGTACATATGCAAATAATTTAATGAACTGGTGCATCATACTTTGAGTTGTGTAACTGGATTAGGAGAGTGGCTGGGAGGATAGTTGGTGACATTTAAGCTGAATGATGAAGTAGGCATTAGTCAGGCAAAAACTGGTGGGTGGGGGATAATTTCAGGCAGAAAGAATAGCATATACAAAGGATTTAAGGAAACAAAGATTTAGCCTACACACAGAATAGAAAGAGTCTGATGTAGCTGGAATATAGTGGGCAAAACAAAACGAAGTGAACAGTCGGGGACAGTTCATGTAGTTATAAGTAGGCCAATGGGAAATCCTTGAAGGATTTTGAGCAGGAGAATGATACAGTTGTATTTTAAAATGTCTCTAGAAATTGAACAGAAAATGGTTTGGAATATATATGGAGAAATTATTTTCATATTATCGTAGCAACGAAGGAGAAAGAAAATTGTGTCATAACCTATTGTGGAGCCACTGGAGGTGGAGACGTGAAAGATACAATATATATTCAGGAGATAAAATTGATGTGTTGGTGTTTGAATGTAGAAAGGGAGGCACAAAAAAGGTAAAAAGTTATTTTTTGAATTGTGGTTTCAGCAAGCGAGATTGACGTATCTTCTACTGAGAATGAAGGGTAAGAAGGGATTGGTGTTTAGTTTTGAATACATTCAATTTAGATTCTGAGAATACATGTAAGCAGGGAACAATGTCAAGTGGACAGTTGAACTTTTGCCTTTGGTTCTCCACCTGGTACTTCAGTTTTTCCCCATTGAGTTTCCTTGAAGTTCTAGCCAAGTTCACCTATAAGTTTTGGCAGTAGAAAGATGCTGAAGCCCTTGAATGTGAGAAGGTCATTGTAATATTTAAACAGCAACGTTGCAATAATACAGAGAAAGCTCTATGTTTTTCCTCTTACTTTGCGTCACAGGTAAGATGTAATTGATGGAGGAAGCAAGTGAAAAAGGAATGGAGAAGTTGAAAAAATAAAAATGGGACACTGACTGTGAATGTAGGCAATTTGATGACTCATTATATTTAGTGTTTACAAATGGATTAGTGAAACACAAATGGTTGTGACTAAGAAGGAAAGAGGCTAATAAAGAATAATACTTTAGATCTTTTTGTTGACCTTACAAATGGGGACATGTAAACACCTCCAGAAAACTTTTTCCAGCTTTCCTTCAGGTTTTGTTTTTCTTTTTTCCTCTGTTCTACTCTTTTTTTTTTTTTTTTTTTTTTAATAATCTTTACTTATCTTTTTTTCCTTAGTGCCCCATGAACATTCCAAAGCTGGAAGTTTCAGCAGTTGAAAGGATATTGTGAAGGCTAGTAAGATGGAAAAACATACTAACTTTCTTTTTTTCTCCATCTTTAGGTGATAAATAGTATCACTTTCACATTTCTGTTACAATTTTTCTTTTACATTAATGATATATGAGAGGTCAAGCAGATGGTACACATATGTCAAGAAAAATATGCCTTAACTCTTCCTAAGTGTCTAAGTTTTACTCAAATTCAGTATGAAGGAATAAATCATGTACAAACAAACAAAAAATTGATCTGGGAAAATTTGTCAAATGGGAAGATTGCTAGAGATGGAGATGTGAGAGATACAATATATATTCAGGAGATAAAATTCTCAGAATATATTTTTGTAGAAAAGAAAAAATATTGTAGCTTATAAAAGATAATAGAAATCTCAAAGTATGTAGTTACCACTGCCTCTGATTCAGAAAATAAATATAACATGTAAATCAGAATTTCCGGAACTGTATTTAGCAGAACTCTAATGCTCAAGGTATAAATATTGTCTCCACAATTTTAAGGGGGTTCTGTTCAGTAAATTTGTAGACTATGTCCTACCGTACTCCCTCATGGAGCTTCAAAATACACATGAACATCCAAGGTCCTTGACAATTCTGCAGCAAAGTGACCTACATAAAGCATCTCAGCGTACCTAAAACTTATTCAAGCCATGAATATTTTGTTCTTCTCAGGACAGCTTTTATGTATCCTGCAGAATGGTGTACCACCAAAGAACAGTTCAGGTAAAGCTTCCTAAGTCATTGAAGGCGTATTTCCTGTTTTAAGAAACGTCCATAGTAAGAGAGTCCATGAGTTTTCTTATTAATTTATGCATTCTGGAGCCTTCAGAATTATGAAGTTCTACCCGGTACCAAAATTATCTAACTCAAATATCAATCGTATTTTTCCCAAATTCTTGCTCTCTTAACTAGAAGGAACTGAGAATTTTCTCTTGCAACAACCTAGGAAAGATATTAAATCATATGTACACCTGCTCTTCTCTACTTTAAAAATCCTTAATCACTTTTATCATTCCATAGTGTCAATTTTCCACTTATTAAATTATTCATTATTTTCACTCTATAGGGTATAAACTCTTTGTTTTAGGGTATAGTAATACAGGTATTCTACATTATCAGTGCAGTTGGATTTTAACCACCTAAAAAATCAGAGGTCTGAAACTGGACAATATCTTTGTAAAGCTTTAAAAATATATGAAGAAAATAATACAAAAATTCATCTGCCTTTTCTTCATTTAATTTCATTGCAACATGTTACCCAAGTTGGTTTCTCTCAGTTAAGAAAACTCATCAAAATTAAAACATTTTGTTAATTGAGTCACAATATTGTGAAACTTCTCAATTCACAGAACATGGCATATTTGCACACAAGTAATGAGTGGACTATTATTGACCCATAATATATTTTCAATAATTGATATGATCCTTTTCCCCTTAGTGTTATTACATCAACACTTCATGCAGGAAACTCAGAAGGGAAATGTTCACCAACATAATCTACACTGTATTAGCTTATATGAAGTAAACGTTTGTATCCATTAGCAAACTAAAATCTAGTTTTCCATTTTTATTTTTAATAACCACATTTACAAATATAAATGTATAAACTCTTTAAAGTTAATAATTTCTCTTTTCCAGCTACACGCTTTAATGACAAGAAACCACTTAAAAAGTCCTACTATTTGTATTTGAAAATACAAAATACTATTGCATTTGTATTTGAAAAATAGATTCAAATACAAAATCCTAAAATTGTTAACACTCAAAAAGAGAGAGCTGCATAATTTTTACAAAAATTTACAAATCTTGGGTTATACTGATAAACCTTCAAAGAGTTAAATTATAGATTAATAATTATAAAATATATAGGGTTTCATTATATGTAAAGCACTGAGCAAAGTAAAGAATATATAAATATTAATAGCAAGACATTGCTGATTTCTCCAGGAGCTCAAACTGGGTGGAGGTGGACTTGACATTAAATACAAAGCAAAACAAAATGAAACAGATCTCATGTAGTCATAGGCAGACTGTTATAACAAGTGTAAAGAAAACTCCAGCAAACCCTGCAGTAAGCTGAGGAAGTGATTTCTAGATAAGGAAGCTAAGGAAGGATTCACGAGGGACATTACATGACGTTTGACGGTTTTCAGGAGTTAGAGAAAAGCCCAATGTTGTCAGGGGCTGTTTGAATGCAGGCATGAAGTTTCAATGCAGTCATGTTCAAAATGATGAAAAGAAAGTGATGAGTGTTCAGGATTATTTGGGAGAGATAAGGGTCCAAAATTAGTCTGGAGTAAGATGATGTCAGATTGATAGGTTTTGTTTGACGTTTACTTTTTTGAGGCAAAAATAAACATATAAGTAACCTATAATCTCTCAAGTCTTTTGAATTATATAAAGTAGAAATGTCGTTCTTTTGCCCAGTATTTTCTGTCTTGCTTTGATGTGTTTAGGCAATAACATATTCTTCGTAGTACTGTAAACTTTGTTCAAATTACTACAAATACTATTTTTATCTTAAAGTTACTTTTAAATTTCACCTTTCCTAAACAACACATGCGATGGGGATATTTGTAAATGTAAGGGGCAAAAGAAAAATATAGACTGCCTAGAATAATACATTTAATCTGAATTTTACATGAAAGGGTTGTAATTTGGTGAAATGACATAGAAAGTACTTCTAGGACTGTATGGATTAAGGATGGTGCCTGTGTAGACAAATAATGGAATGGAATGAGCAGATTCAAATATGCCCATATATATAATTATAGTAAGAGAAGGGGATCGTTTTGATAAAAATGTTTTATTAATAATAATAATAATAGTAATATAATCATGGTTATAAAAATAACAACTTTATTAACTACAGACTCTTTATATACAAGTCATAACCACAGTGTTCCCTTTTTGGGTAAGCAACCTGCTATACCACTCAATAGGCAGCTTATCAATTTCCTATTTACACACAACACAAACAGTCATAACATCCACAGTATTCCATTTTCAGTTTCCTAAAGACGGAAACTTTCTGTGCAAATGGAAATGAACTTACTTAAAATTACACTGTCAAGATTTATAAGGTCCAGAAAATTTTAACATTTCCTTTTCATCAGTAAATTCTTAGTTCAAAACTCAGTTGGATGTTGAAAGATAACTTATTTTTGGACTTTATCATGAAAAGTAATTTATCCGCACAAAGACTGTCTTTTTATTCAAATTAATTTTATTTTTCAAATGAGTTTATCTATATATATGGTATATTGTTGTTTGAAAGTAATCAATTTTTGAAACTCAGTAAATCAATTAAAATTTTTTAGTATGAGATCTTATTAAAATTCTTTACCTCATAAACTTTATGTTTCAAAACCAGTATTTCTTTTAAAAAAAGAAATGTTTGAACCAATAAGAGCATGCCTCACAGTCATTTTTCACTTCTTGACAGTGTTTTTTTTTGTTTTGTTTTTTAATTTTGTTCCAAGAGAATGTTGTGGCTATAACATTCACTTTGTACAGTACCATTGGTACCAACAAAAAATATTCACAGGAATAAGTGAAATACAATTTTGCTATCATATACCATTATTGTTATTTTTCTTGCCTTCCAGTGTCTCGATTTTCCCATAGTTTGAAACACTTAGATAGCAAGCCAGAGCCTGTTAATACTAGAGATTGATTCAATATAAACCATTTCACCGAGGACCTGCCCACAGCAAATAGGTAAAAGTCATTACATATTTTACAATAAAATTAAAGAAGTATACAAAAGGATTATTATTCCTTCTGCACAGCAGAGGCATTATGACAAATAGTTTAAATTGACATTACTATTCCTGGTAGACATAAGAAAATGTCCACAATTGTAACAGCATATAACCATCAGTCAAACAGCCAAAACAAAAATAGCATTGAAAACTTCTAATTTAAAAGATACTTTTGTCCATGATTCAAAATGAAATGATTTTTGGATAAATTGGATTTTTCATTTTTTGTAGTTTATTAAGAAAAGGATGCCCAGGAAATAGTATCTTTTACCAGAGGAAAAATCATGATTATACCCTGTCCTACCACGTAAAATCATATGGATCTTGTTGATCTTGTTTCATTGTCAATTCCACCCACCTCTGTCTATTACAAATTTTCCAAAGAGAGAACTACTTTATATACCATGTCTGATGGTTTATTGGTGGTGTTGTTTTTAACCCTTTAATAAAATCCCTGGCATTAATAGAGATCTTTCAAGAAAAATGAGTTAGAGAAATGAGAATACTGGATTTCAATCATTCAAATAATTATTTAAAAAAATTTTTTTTTGTACAGGAAGATGTTTTAAAAATTTGGAACTTATGCTATTATTCTGTTATTTCATTTCATGACAAATACATGATCTTTAGCTAATCATGACAAATACAAAATATAATAAATATGATAATTTGGCTATGATGATACAGGGTACAAAATTTGAATGAATATTTCCCATCACATTAGGAAAGATCTATGTAAAATGAAGTAAGATAAAATAAAGATATCTTGCTAAAACATCTCATTCAGGAGATTTAACTCTACTTAAAAAATAATAATAATTGAATACAGAGTTTAGACAAGCCATTTTCTTTCCCTTTACATTTTTCCTTTGCTTGATTAAAGTTTTATTAGGCTAAAAGACTTCTAGGTTGAAAAAATATTGTTATTTTTTTCTTCAATATACACTTTAATGCATAATTTGATAAAGGGCTATTTGCAAATCTTTGAAGATGTGGAAATTTTCCTCTGAAATAATTTTTAAAAATTAAGGAGGGTGAGCTAGAAGTCAATCACAGCTGTAAGTCATAGAATTAATGTACTTAAGTACATTTTAAAAACATAAACAATTTTAAACTTCAGTTACACATTTATCTAAGAATTTAAAAAAGAATACTTTAGGAAAATAGATCAAAAATGATCTTGCATTAAAAAGTATCCCTAAATTTGGAGGAGATAAATAATACTAACACACATATTACCCTCTTGCCTTTAAGAATTAGAAACTACAAAAATTAACTAGGATGAGAAATATATGTAACCACCTAGATTAGATGTGATTTAACTTTGTGTGTCATGAACACAGCTTAAATGCTAACCAGTAGAGGTAATCTTCAGATTATATATGGAGGATGAGCTAGTCATTTCTATCTTGGACCTTTCCTTAATAATTCTACTGGTCTTCAGAAATTTGTTTATTTTTTCTTAAGGAAAATCTATAAGTACACACTTTCAGAATATTTAAGGGTTACATTAGATACACCACAATTTGAACTCTAGTGCATGCACATGTGTACCCAGGCATGTGTATATGGGTACATGTTCTTGTAAAATGTATGTGTACCAGTATTACAGGATACATGGTAAGGAGAAACTAATGAAATATAATGTATGGCATATGAAAGGTAATGTAATTTAATATTGAGTTACACTTTAAGGTAAAAATTGTTTTGTGAGAGTAAAATAATGTTTAAGTTATGGTTTATTCATTATTAAGAAACTAACTTTGGAAAGCAGCATAGAGAGATTAATTGATCTTTTCCATTAAATCTTTTATCACCCAGCAATTATTCCTTTGCATTTTTTAATCCATTCAAGTATCTTCAGGAGATATGTTACTACACTTGCATGTACCTTAAGTCACTTCAACATTTACAAAGTAACACTGACAAACAAAAGAAAACACGCATAAATATTAATGAGTATCTTAACAAACATGACACTCAAGTAGTTGTCTTAGGATTGTTTTATGTGACATTTTAATTCCATGTTCTCTGAATCTTCATGTAAAAGAGAGTTGTTTTGATGGAAGCTTCAGTCACAGTTACACCAGCTATAACTGTGGTACCTTATAAGTTAATATAATTTTGTGTATCCATTTTGCATAATATGCTACTCGGACAAAAATTCCAGGACGATTTGGAATGGCACATCCACGACCAGGAACAATGACACCAAGAACCATTCTCATTTTATGTTGTTCACAAACAAGTGGGCCACCATAATCACCCTAGAGAAAAGACATGTAACAATAGCAACAACAAAGTATTATTTTAGAAATAAAAAATTAATAATTCATCAACATTTTCTATATAGATTTGTATCTCAAAGGTACATATATACAGAAAAAGAGAATAACTGCAACTGAAATACGAAGACATAAAATTGATGTATTAGACCACTGGATATCTTTCTATTGAATTAGCAAAGTAAGACTGAGATAAGTACAAAAATTCAGTGTTCTATCATGTGTAGTATTTATTTTTGAATGACATGTTTTCCAAAATATTCACTCATCTTTTAAAGTGTGTTTTGCCTTTTGGAATGCATACTAACCCATAAGCACTAAAAGCTATTTAAGAAGATAGATTTTATGTTTATTTTGATTATCTTCTGATGTTCAAAATATGTTCAACATAGAAAATTTTGAAAATGTAGAAAAATGAAAGTACAAAGTCCTCACAGGTAATCATATAGTTTTAATGAATAAGCTGCCTTAAATATTCTCTTATTTCTAAAATGTTTTTTTCCCTTCCTCCAACCCTGCCCCTTAAATGATCTTAACAAGTGAAATAAAAACTGGTAGTTGATAAAATGATCCTATTTAATATTTAGAAATTGCTTTTCCAGGCATAAGGAAAGAATGTTTCTGCACTTACTGTTGTTATTAGTAGTTAATATGGTTATACTTATACCGCCCATTGTAGAAGGCAGCCTATGATTTTATGGCAATTTTTATATAGTAACCTTGTTGTATCATGAGATATAGATAGCGGATAGATGAAAGATGAATAGATTGATTTGTGTGTATATTTTTATATACATATATATTTATACACATTGTTGTATATAATCATTACAAATGTGCTGCATCACTTCCATGCACTATCTAGCCTCCTAAGATTGTGATGATGGGCTTTTGACATCCTTGTATGAAGAAGAGTGTTTGGGACTATCTTAATTTTCCCACAGCAGTGATCTGACAAGATAATAAACTACTGAAAAATTTACTTCTATAATACAAGTAGAAAGAAGAGAGCTATCAATATTCTGTGAAAGCGGAAAAAAATCAAAGCAAGGGTAAAGTAGAAGATAAAACTAGAGAAAAACTGTTTATTCTAACAGACTTCATATAAACTATGCCATGTGAGTTAATAAATTTGTTTTTTAAATAAAAGTTCCAATGATTACAGATATGATCTCTTCAAAGCAGTTCACTTTGGGAAACTTTCACTAAACATGATGCTATTGCTATATCTCAGAACTTCATGCTTACAGGGCTCTTAAGGTAAGGAAGGAGGGAAGAAGAAAGGGAAGGAGGGAGGGAGAGAGGAAGGAAGGAAGGAAGGAAGGAAGGAAGGAAGGAAGGAAGGAAGGAAGGAAGGAAGGAAGGAAGGAAGGAAAAATTCCTTCTCCTAGCAGATTTTCACTTGTTGTAATGATTACAGTAATGCTGACTTACTGGGGAAAAAAAGTTAAAAGTGGTTATAAACACATACTCTGTTTCTAACCACATCATTTAAAGCTGTTCTAAAAAAATATTTAACTTAGTAAACAATGTTTTTGTTTTCAGGAATAAATCTCAGCTATATATATAGCTGAGATTTATATATATATATATGTATATATATATATATATAATCTGAGATTTATATATATATATATATATATATATATATATATATATATATATATATATATATATAAAACACAAGCATTTCAGTACATATTTATGCTGTGTTCTTAGAGCATTTTCTGTATGTCAAAAGACATTTCACTATTATTGAACTCATTCTATGCTTTGCTACACATAATATTCTATAATTCCACAGCTCCCCGGATTGGAGAGCATGTCTCTTATGTTCAAAATACATCTAAAATAACAGTTGAACAGCTTGTCTATGTAAAACAGGGATAGGAACACTGCCAAATTGAAATAACAGTTGCCTAACAAATGACAGTGTCCAAGCTCTTACATTTACAACTTTGACCTTTTGTGTTTTTTTTTTAAATAGAATTTGTTAACACACACATAGACATATACACACTGGCTTAACCAAAAACACATTTAAAAGTTTAAAACCAGGTTTGTATTTCTTAATAAAATTACTAATATAGTTCATTAAGGGAGAATTTGGGAAGATCACATAAATAGAACAATGCAAACTATTTTATTAAATTCATATTGTGTAGTTCTAATCAGAACAGCTATCCTTTAGAGTTCTGGCTGTATTAGTTTATTTTATTGAGAGATAAATGTCATCATAGTTTGCTGGTAATGAAATGGATAGCCTCACTGTTCAGTTAAAAGAAATATAAAAGTAAAATACAGAGTTATTTTTTCCCAATTCATCTTAGAACATGTTGGTGTACAGTGATTTTTATTTGAGAAAAATAGACAAAACAAACATGAGAAACTGTACTATTCATCACATACTCCTTATTTTAAAAACACTCCTTTTTTACCTCACATGGTCCTGTTACAATATTTTCAGATCCAGCACATATTTCAGATTCATTCAAAGTCACCTTCCCTTGATGATATTGGCTGCATTTCTCATTCCCCATAATAGAGAGATGTGCTACTCGTAATAGATCATCAGAGTTGATCACTAGATTAGTGCAAAAAATGTACAGTTAATGAGCACAAGATAAGGTGACAAAAATAAGAAACAAATACTATCTTTTTATAAAATAAATATGATATCGCCTTATCTTTTTAAAAATAGCTTACATCCAGTGTAGCCCCATCCATAAATACTGCAAGTGGTTTTTTCAGGAATTGTGCATCCATAATTAGGCAAATCAATTGTACTAACAAAATCGTCCAGGACAGCAGGTCTGAAAAGAGAATACATGGTGTAGTACTCTGACTGGATCAATACAAAATTAATACGTTAAAATGTATTGTTAATATTTAATGACATTTAGAGAGAATAAACGGTTATGTGTCTTAAACCAGAAAGAAGAAAATGGGAATGTCTAATATATAATGCAGAAATCTATGCCATGTTTCCCTGAAAATAAGACCTAGCCAGACCTAATGCATCTTTTGGAGCAAAAATTAATATAAGACCTGGTCTTATTTTACTATAATATAAGACTGGTATAATGTAATATAATATAATATAATGTAATATAATATAATATAGTATGATATAATATAATATAATACTGGGTCTTATTTTACTATAAGACCAGGTATAATATAATATAATACAGTACAATATAATATCGGGTCTTATATTAATTTTTGCTCCATAAGACACATTAGAGCTGATTGTCCGGCTAGGTCTTATTTTCGGGGAAACACAATAGTAGCTGGTAGAGAAATGAGTTATTTGCTGATATTTAAGAATAAATGGTCACTGCTCTTTTTTTAATCATTATTTTACCAGTTAAAGTTATCATATAATTACTGTTCAGTAAGCTTTGGTTTTAGAGCAGGCTGAGTAGACCATTGTTCCAACTTCATTTATTCATTTTAGAAAATTTTGAAAATGCCTCAATGTGTGCATGTGTTTACACGCACACACAGTTTACACACACACACACACACACACACATATGAAACATGTGACATATGCTTTTATAATAAAACCACATGAGAGAGAAAGAATAGCCACATAGCTGAAGAAAAAGCTTCAACAATTCCAGTCTCCGTTAAAAATACAAAACCTTTTAAAGGAACTAACCTAGCAAGCTTCAGCAACACCAGATCTGATCCTTCAGGCCCATATACTAGTTGGGAAACATTCAGAACCTGTTTGCGTTTCTCATCTCCTCTTCCATGGACATCATGAATTCCGAGCCAAGCTTCATAATCTTTCAAGTCTTTGTTTCTAAATAAAAATGTAAAATGTAATTTTAAATTGTACAATATTATTCACACATGTTGTTATTTTAGCTTATAAGGACAGATAAATTACCTAAATTTAGAATTTCATTCAAAGTATAATGAACAGCAACACATTTGTTATGTGAAATTCTAACTGCTACAAGCACATAAATGTAGGAAGAACCTATGAATTTGTGAAAATCTAAATGGCTATTTCAAAAAACTTTTGATTATGGTTGCTAGAGTTAGTTATTTGTGAAAAATTTTAAGGTAAACCACATCACATGAAGTATAATATTACTGCAAATTATCCTTTTCATCTCAGTTGTATATGTTTGGTTTCTTAATGGGGCTTGCAGACCTATACTAACAAAATCAGTGTAAACTTGATGAGAATCAGCAAGTAAGCTTACAAATGTTGCCTCCATATCTTTTCCTTAACTAATTTTCATTGAAAATTATTCCCAGGATGATTCTGAGGCTGGCTCTACATAAGAAAGTAGAAATGAGGATTGAAAGAAATTTTTGAGAATTTAGAAAAATAATTTTTGCCTGAAAATATAGAGTGCAAGTATGAGGAGGTTGGAGTAAAAACTGTTTACGTAATTCTAGCAATATTTTTCCCCAAATGAGAGTAATGCCAATTGTGGGAAGTATTACCCAGTAAGTAAATATTAATTAAATCAAAGAAAGTTTTGTTAGCTAAATCTGAAAAATAAATTAATTTGTTTACCCCATGCTGGTCAAACTCTGTTAAATTAATACACATTCTAAACCTAAAAGCTAAGTGAAAGCCATACATATTTTTAAATACTCAAAACAAATAATTGGTTTCAGAAACACTTTACCGAGAAGGGAAACACTGTCTTGCCGTTAGAATCCAACTTTCCTTTATCAATGATCCTCCGCAGATATGTTTATTTCTTTGAGAAAGAGGAAAGAGAAACAAGTAACATCTGTGCAGGAAGGTTGCCTGCCAATTAATGCAAAACCTATGGCAACGTTTGTTAAAAATAAATTCAACTGAGAGAAAAATGTAGAAATTAACCCAACTAGAATAAAAGGATTAATCATTACATATCAGAAAGATATTTGGTGATTATAGTTATTAGCACTTTTCTTCATAATGTAATTACAATTTTATGAAATCAACTTTGTTTTTGTAAAAGGAACCTTGTCACTACACACCAAGATCCCTGCATTGTGAAAGTATGTACTATAAATATAGGATAATTAGAATGAACAAAAACACAAACAACAGAAAAAATGTAGACTTATTTTAAATTCAGTGTTTGATTATGAAAAATGCAAATTTGAGTTTTTATTTAAACCCTAAAAAACATGTGGTGGTAGCAATATATAAAATTTGCACACTACCTCCTTCTTTCATTACCATTCTTTAGTTTTGATATGTTAATTTATAATATTACTGAGTTTGAGTAAATTTGTTCAGATTAAGACCAGCAATATATTATTTCATTTATAAAATTAAGACAATTATGCAAGGCATATCATCTAGGAAATTATAAAATATTTGTAGAGAATAATAAATACTAGTACATTTATTTGATGATATCCCAAATCTGTAAATCCATTATTTTTGGCAGAGATGTGAAAAAAGTACAACATTTCACAATTTACATTTCCAATGAGTACAGATGTTCAGTGCTTGAGAGAGTAATAGAAGAAATTTCCCAGACTAAGACCACATTTATGGCTTGTACCACACAGGAGGATAAGAGTATATATTGAGTTTTAATTTCTATTCCTCTCAGTATGTGTTTTGGAAGAATAACTAAACAGCTGCTGTTACGAAGAACTTGGATTTAAAAGAAAAACTGTTTTTTTCTAAAAGTGTGTAGTACTCTGATCTGATGAAAAACAGTTTTACCTGCTTCTTCATGGAGACTTTCAAAATAGTATCCTTGTGTAATCTCCTATTGGTAATAATAAATTCAGAAATGCATGCCTCTTTTTTTCCTAGATTTGTGAGATTTGCAAAGAATCACTAATTCAGAGACGTGGATTCTTAAACCATTTTCTATAATAAAGAAAATGAAATACTCCCCCTAAATTTAGTCTTCATTAAATCTTCATATTGCACAATTAGCTTTAATATTCTGGTGAGTTTCAAAATTCTATTTCATATTACACACCTAGAAGAGCTACACTATACTTTCAACATACATATTTATAAAATTTGATGATTTACTCTTTGAAAGAAAGACATACTAAAAGAGAATTTTAGGCCATCTTCTACTTGGTGTATATCAATGGATATAAATTCTATGTTTGCTAAGAATTGGATTATTCATAAAAGAAATTCAGTCGTAAGTTGTCTCTATTCTACTTTAATATCACTGTGATTTAATTGTAGTAAAATTTATGTTTTCTTACTTTACTCTAGGAGGCTAGAGGTAAAGGAACAGGGAGGGTTTCCCCAAACAGGAGATATTTGAGCTGGTATTTGAAGAATGAGAAGGATTTTCCAGGTATAAAATATACAACATGCAGTAGAAACAGCAGCACAATGGCTCATAGGAAGCAACGTAGGGTGTCTTGAAAACAAGGGAAAATGTGGCTAGAATTCAGGTGAATTTTGGGGTATGTTACGTGATGAGTTTCCACTAGAGTTAGATGTTGAAAAGGATATTTTAGCATTCTGATTACCATATGGTGTAATATATGTAGTATGTGTAATATATGTAGTATAATATACGTAGAAAATTTTAAGATCAGATTTTAAGTTAACTCCCATTTTCAATATTTAATTCTTGTAATATTGTTATAAGCTTAATTATTAAGCTTAATAACAACAGTATATTTTGCAGTCATTTTACATAGAATATGTCATTGATTCTTAAAAGCACTGAGAAATATACAGGTCAAGATTTTTTTATTCATACTGAATATTATAATAAACAAGCTATGCAACCATCAGTGTTGTTTGTGAATATTTTTCTTAATGATAACATATTCTAAAATTTAAATTATTGCTATTTAATTAGTATGACAATGAAAAAAGTAAAAAATTATAAACAAGTATAAAATTTCTGATAAGATCATGCGTAGGCATGTTAGAAAATAAAGTCAAAATATCCTAGTTTAGGAAATTATTATAATAACATATGCATTAGAACTAGTATGGCAATATCAGAGTATAAGTTCTCTGTGTAGTTGTCTTGATTAATCAGAACTTGTGTCACATGTAAAATAATGCCAACACACATGTGACCTTTGCGAACATTTCAAGTCACTATCTCTGGAGGCAAAAATTGCAAAATCTAGGGCTCTTTGGCAAGCAGAGTGTCATCAGCCCCCTCCTGTGCCCATCTCCTATGGGTGCCCATCTGGAGGGCACAACCTGCATCACCACATATGGCCGTACTGCTGGGAATACGTCTTTTGCAAATAAGCCAAATATATATGATTTGTGTCTGTTAATAATTACCTGTATTTCAAACTAACCATCCATCCTACATTTGTTCGTGTTGGAATTCCATTTACAACTCGCAGTTGTTTTGTTTTGGCGCAAGATATTACAGGATCTAAAAAGAGGACAAAACATAACATTTTGACAAAAACATTTTGAAATCCTCTTCCTCTCAGCTTTCTTAAATGCAGTGGTAACTATACAAATGTAACTATTGTAATTGTGTCAGTACAGAATTTTTTTTGGGGGGGAAAGTAAATCTTATCACTATGGAGCCAAATCAGGCACAAAATGTTTGCTATCCTCATTTAGGTAGACGAGTAACACAGAAAAACGGATCAGCTCAAGGTTAACAGCGTTGCCATGACAGTGACAGTGGCTTTGCTCACCCAGCACTACGAACAAGTTCTTCAGATCTAATGCTAATTGTATTTCCCTCACCAGCCTCAACGTAAAATAAAACACTATTAACTGTAGTGGTTATTTCTAAATGTCAATGGAAATCAAGAGCTTGAGTGAAAAAATAAAACACTATATTTGGTTTATTACTTCTGAAATTGTAAAGTAAAAATGCAGAGCCATTTTGAAAGAGGTTACCAACATTATATTTACTGAAACTGTATCCAAATGACATTATTATGTCTAAATCACTATATCCAAATGACACAGTACAGAATTCTTTCAAGTAAACATTTCCTGACCTTCCGCTGTGTCCCTTGCCTTATCCTTTCTACGCCTTCCCATGGTCTAAAATAGATTTCCAATAGTTTCTTCAGCTTGGAACAAAGCAGGTAGTCTTTTAAATCAAAACGTTTGAATAAATTCCTTTAGCCCAAGAAATATGTAAAAATTAAAAACATGTAACTTTCAACAGATTTTCTTAAATTCAGGATTAACTGAATCTCTCAGATTGTGTCATCCTTTGCCTAGTAGAGTGCACAAAGAGCTTTAAAGACAGAGCATGACAGAGACACTGCGTAACTTTGCAACCTTCAGGTTTCATTTTGACATTTTCATCTTTGTTTAATTTAAAGGAAATAAAGGTTCATATATACATTTTGCCTGAAATTAAAAGCAATGTAAATGCTTTCTCAAAGTTAACTATAACATCTATTTTCTGATAGAGAATTGAATTTTGGTATTTATTATACAGTTGCCTTTGTAACCCCATTACATATGCACATAGAAAAAAAATAAAAATAAATAGATTAATTTACTTTTATGATGGAAGTTAATATAGAGGTAAGATATTTTTCTATGAAGAAAATAATGACATTTCTGAGACTCAAATATACTATATATTTTGAAATATTAACTTACGGTCTAAATTGACTATTGTAGGTGTAGTATCACCTTCACCTGTAAAAATAAATATATACATATAGGTATAATCAGTAGATACATATTTCTGTTATATATAACCAAAGATATATACTAAAATTCAAATATCCATGAATTCGATAATTTACTAAAATTCTTGACATTTTATTCAAAGATAAAGTGTAATAGTACTCTTTTGAGTAATTATGTATCACTTTTACTGGACAATATTGAATACACATGCCTACTGGTATCGGGTGATATGAGGAAAAGGCCTGTTTTATGACTTGAGACTCCATTGGCTGCTTCAAGGAGTGGCCTCATTCTACAAAGATGCCCAACACTGTACACCAGGAACGTTTCATTAAATAGCCCCAATGCTCACTATTGCTTGCTTGTGCCATTCATATATATAGACTATGGTTTGTTTGTTCTTTACTGTAATTTGGCACATTTACATTTTTTTCTGAAAACCACTTTTTAAAAAAATATGGTTGAGTATAATTGAAACTTCACAGGCTTCAGACAACTTCAAAAATTCCAGAAGATAAAAATCAACGTTATAATTGGGAAAAGAGGGATAACAGAATATAATTTTGTTTTGTTAGAATATTTCAAAGATCGTTTTTTCCAGATGGTAGTAAAAAAAGAGTATGGAAAAAAGAGAACACCAGAAACTGGAAATTAATTCTGACTAAAACCACATAACTTACTCCTTTTTCATAACCTCCCTACTGGGGCTTAATTGCTACAAAGTGAGGCTTGGAAGATGCTAGGATTTGAAAATACTTACACAGTAACGAATGAGGCATGAGACATTTCCTGCAGTTTAATGTCTGACTGTTCAGAATTGATGGCATAGAGTTTAGTCAGGTACTGTTAGACCCAGCTGGTTGTTAATCCCTGGAAATGCCCTGAGCTCAAATAAACTGGCAACAAAACAATAATGGCATATGGATTCTTTGTAATAGATGCAAATTTAATTGCTATTTATGGAGAATCTCCAAAGAATCGATACCTGCTAAAGAGTTTTTCTTAAGTTCATTTACCAGATCTAGACATTTTAAATGAATAGGGAAAAGGCGAACATAAATTTTATCATTTCTCTTTCCCTTTAGCTTATCCTGGAGGAGGGTTTTGTCTTAGAGCTTAGGTTAGTGCTTTAATTTACAATAAGTACAAATTGAGGCCGAATTTGTACTTATTCGAAGGACTGAAGCCGAATATGGGTCATTAAAACATCAAGGATATTGGTTTTTCCACACAAGTCAATTACTAGAAAATTCTAAAATAAAAAAACAGGTATTTATTCCTTATGTCATCCTTATGAGAAAGACCAGATTATTTATATTGCATGTCAAGTTTCCTGTTTCTGAGCATCAAGTTAATAGGTAAACAAAGTATTAGTTCACCATTGTATCTCACTAAAATATTTAACTTTAAAAAATGTGTAGATATTGTAAATTATGGACTTTAATAATTAATTAATAATTAATATTATACTATTGATATTATTACTTGAGTATATATGTGTATATATATATATATATATATATATATATATATATATATATTTCCTCTGAGCCAATATTTCTCACAATTTAGAATAAGCTGAAATACCACTTAAAATCAGATTTCTGGAGAGTATGGGTTGAAGGCTAAATTATGAATTTTTCAAATGCGTCCCAGTTACTTCTGCTGCATGCTATGAGCAAAATCTTAAAACACTGCTCTCTAGACATTTTCCATTTTACCATCAAATACTATTCTCACTTTTTCTCATTTGCTTTTCCACCATTAACTCCACCACAGTACTCAATTTGAAAAACCATATATATAACACAAATCTTATGTTGTATTGATTGAACTTTAAAGAAGGAAAACAGGTCAATGGTAAAAGTTATACCTATGGAAGAGTAGTTCTGTGTGTGTGTGTGCATGTGTGTGTGTGTGTGTGTGTGTGTGTGTTTGTATGGCTTCAGAATCAAATACAAACTCTTGCTGAAAACAAACAGAATCTTTTAATATATTCTTAAATTTTTGATTCGGGTTCAAAACTTTATGAACATCACATATTTCTCCAGGCAGATATCTATGTTCCCATCCTCATTATATATTCTAATGTTAATATGTATTTCTTAAATGATTATATTTGCAAGTATTTACATAAATGTCTCCTCTCAACACTGAAAATAATTTGAAGGTAAGAAATATTGTTTATATTGTTGTATAACTAACATGTTATATAGGGCTTTGCGTATAATAGAGCTTAATTTCAAATTGTTAATAAATGAATAAATAAATAAATAAATAAATAATAAATACAGACAGAAATGGATGTTACTTGCCTAAGGCACTTACAGTAACAGAGCTAGAATTCTTAGCCAGGAACCTAGAGTTGAAGCTCTTAACTATACACGCTCAGTAGTTAAAACTTAAGATTTTTCAAAGATATATTGAGTGTATATGGGCATAGACAAATGTATAGTTATATCTACAGTTTTATTTTTACATATTTGATAATCTTAAAATATATGTTAAATATTATTTTGTACGCAATTTTAAAAGGGAATAAAAACCTTTAAATGTTTTGTATGACAAATGTACAGTGCAAAAATGACTTATACAGTCAGTGCAGTTAAATAAATAAGAACTCAGATCTTCTAAAGATAAATGTTATTAGCCTTTCACCAGTGGGAAAATGTAAATAAATCCTGGCTATAAATATGAGTTAGAAAAGTGACAGTGTAAAAATATTTATTGAAATTAATGTTCAGAATACATTGAAATAAAAATGAGTTATCTGCAATAGCATTTAATCAAACATAATACCTTGAAGACTTTCAACTGCACATTACAACTTTTAGTTTTAAAATGTTCGTTGCAAATGTTTTGAAAACTTTAAAATTATTTGAGTCCTGTGTCAGTTAGAGTTATAATATAAAGCACATTTCCCTTATATTCTACAGGAACATTTTCCTCTATGTGCTAAAGTTAAGCTACTGTGATTTTTATAAACCTGGAATTCTGCAGGGAAAGAATTAGAATTCTGGTATAAAAGCCAGATCATTGATTTTGTTTCTTCTTCCTAGATCATTGGATATTCTATTAGCCTCTATTATTCTTAATCATAGAAACTTCATGAAAAGTTACCATGAGGTAAAAGTAATATTTTAAAAAAATAATCCTTCAGCCATTTAAAAAAAAAAAAGTTTGTGTGCCTGAGACGTAGGTTTGTTTGCTTATTTTAGTGTTAAAACTTGAAAGATGTCTTCTATACATTTTCAGGACCTATGAATCCCTAATATTGGAAAAGTAGAACCCCAGGGAAACATTAATTAATTTGAAAGGCGATGATTATAGCTGATGAAATAAAATATAAAAATATGAAAGAGTATTTCTTTGCAACCATAAATATTTATTATTATAGGTAATTTATTAAAAATAGTTTGGGAAGTTCCAAGTCTTAATTATAGATACACTTTATTAACACTGTATCTAAGAAGTTTTCCTTTTTATGCTAAATATCATGAGACATGACTAGTGTTTCCACCTAAGGTGAGAAATTCTCTCTTTGATTTGACATACATTAAGGAAAAATATAGACTTGTATTTTTATTTCATGTTTTACAGCAAACATAATTTCTTCAATCTAATCTCTAATTTTTAAAGTGGGTATTTTTGCTGCTGTTTTCAAGGTACTTGCTACTGGCTTTGTCTCACAAAAAAAAAAGTCTTAAAATACACTCTTACTCAACTTATAAAGGTGTGTCCTTTTTTAAAAAAGAAGGTAGATTAACATAGTGTTTAAAGATGTTTGCTATAACATGGAGCTGTGAGATATGTAGCATAGTACAATGAATCCATGCTACTGACGCAGCTTTATAATAAGGCTTTTTCACTCAATAGCGTATTGAGGACATATTCCTATCTGACTATCAATTGCTCTACATCAGTGGATCTCATTGGAGGTTATTTTGCCCACTCCATGGGGACACTTAGCAACATCTGGAGATATTTTGGATTGTCATGACTGGAGTGACTGGTGGTGCTATTGACATCTAGTAGGAAGAGGCCAGGGACAGCAGTAAACATCTTACATTGCACAGCACAGCCTTCCATGAGATTTATCTAGCACAACATGGCTGTAGTGCTGAGGTTGAAAAATGCAGGTACGTTTCCCCAATCTACTTCCAGACAGGGTTACCATTTCAAACTGTAACACAGTATTGATTACCCAGGCCCCCACTAATATTGGGTGTTAACAATCGTTTTATTTGACAACCTGCTAGGTGGAAATTATTTCTTAAGTTTTATAGTTTCATTTTTCTCACTATTAAGTTTTAATGTCTTTCATTTGTTTATTAATTATATTTATTTTTGAAAATTAATTTTCTTCATTATATCCTGAATTATCTCATCTTTTTCTTACTGATATATAGGAGCTCTTTTATATGAAGAAAATCAGACATATATATTTTACATATATCTTTTAATTTACACACTAATATTCTTTTAAAAAAATAATCTTGGGCCAGAGAAGTGGATGGAATACTCTAGGCTTCCTATTTGGCCAAAGAAAAGAGAAGATGATGGAAGCACCACTATTTCAGGTCTGTTCGTTGGTCTCTTAGTGGGCTGGGGGCTTTGCTGAGAGCTTGGCTACATTCAGAAACTGAACAGCTAGCATTCGTGGTGGGGCATGGAGAAGTCATTCTAGAACAGTCATATTAGAACCACGGCCATTTATTGTTTCTGGATTTCAAATGGAAATCTCCTAAGGGAGGGAAATCTTCTTTAAATGGTGAGCAGAATGTCTCCTTGTCTAGATGAAAAATGAAAAAAGGTGTGTGTGTGTGTGTGTGTATGTGTGTGTGTTTGTTGCTCTCTGGAGTGCCTCCTCACTTGGGGGTCAGCTGCAGCCTTCCTATATTATTTCTACCTCCGATTAAGGTATCAATTTAAAGGAGATGCAGTATATTTAACATATGTCATCTAAAAAAGATCACTAATTATACTTACAACGAGAAATAGGGCAGTAATCCCAAGGAATAAGAGGATTCCCGGTGTAACACCAGGGACCATGGGCGTCATCATCAGGATTCCGGCAGTAATTCTTATTCAGCTTACTAGCATCTGGTTCCCAGAAGATGTGCCTGCATAAACAATAAACTCTGAATATCACAAGATGCTTATTTTGTCCAACAAAAACAAAATGTCATCAAGAAGATATAATCCTAACACATAACTTTCATTATAGATACAACACATGCATCGACTAGTATAAATTTCGGTTACTTTGTTTGAGATTTAGTTTGTTGTTCTAACGGTTTCGAAGCATGTTTTCTAACTCAAGCATTTGGAACAGGGATGCATAATTAGCATAGATAACATGAAAGATTTTGTGACTTTACTTCTGTTTAATAATTGCAGTGGCAAGGTAACAATACCTTTGTGCATAGAAATGGAGAAACCTTGATAAAAAAAGAGCAGAGAATAAAGATCAAAGCTCTAAAATACATAAAAAATATAAGCCATTGCAAAAGTATTCTTTTTATATTTCAGAAACACTTGAAGCATCACTAGCCAAATCACTATGACAAAGTATAAGATATATTAAAAAATTAATAATAATGTGCTAACAAAATAGTTAAATTTTAAAATACTACTCGTCATAGAGTTACAAAATACATTTTTTTCATAGATAACTGAGTAATACTTTAGCTTTTCTTATTTTATATCTTAACAAAATTTATTACAAAGAAAAGCAAAAATATTGTATGTTATTATATAAAACCATGACTACTCATATAACATCAACATTTATATTTACCTCAATAACGTTAATGGAGTCAAATTCCACATGGCTATCCTAAGTTATGAAAACTATACACCTAACTGGATTTGTTTTGGATTATTCATTACTACAATGTTTCAATGTAATTAATATGTCATTTTAAAAATCAAGAAGAGTTTGGATGTGGGAACTTGGATTATCTTTCCAAACTTAGGTTCATTTTCTGGAGAAATAATAACAGCAAGCATGTATAGTACTTACTAAGTGCTAGATTCTATTATATGTGATTTACATGTAGAAACGTCGACCAACAAAATGAAACCTGCTCTAAGATGATGCTATTATATATTTGAGGACACATGGCTTATAAGCAGTAGAGCAGGGGTTTGAATACATGACTCTTTCCAGAGTCAATGTTCAAAACCACCATGCTGTATTACCTCCTTACTCAGGTGTAGTTTGTTCTTGAACCAAAATGGTACCACACAACTTAGTCATACATCAATTTTGTACAAATTTTCTCCAAATGACTTTAAATTATTTCCATAAGTCAAACCAAACCCAATTAATTCATTATTATAACCACAGTGATACCTGAATAAATATGTCACATATTTCCAATAGTATGCTGCTAAATGTTTAACTGGCACTCTGAGGTGTGTATGAGGGGAGTCTTTATTTGTTGTTCATACTGATTTCTGTGGTGTAAATAATTTCACCATAAAAATGACGACTTTCCTATGTGAGATCACTGAAGGCAGAGTTGGTACAATTATCTCATATTAGTCCATAAGAGCTAGATCCACCACACTCAATTTGTAAAAATAATTTTAAAAATAGCAGTGTTGAAATCATTTAATTTCAATCATGCCAATTCTTGCTTAAAATTATTTAATGAATGCTTAGGATAAAATTGAAACTTCTTACCACAGTTTACAGGGCTTTGTATGGTATTGCCACTGGAGAATTCCTTCTCTGTGGACATTGACCAAATTACACTATGTTTCAACCTTACTAAAAATATTTCTGATTTTTAAACACTTCAATCTTTGGGCATTTGCACAAGCTATTCCTGCTGCCTGACGTACTCTTCCTCCTACATTTTCTTTTACCAATTCCTACTTATCATGTATGTCCCAACTAATGTCTCTTCCTCTAGGAAGTCTTCCTGACTATCTAAGGCTTGGGTTTTTCCACAGCATAAAATACGTGATTTCCCCCTGGCATTTATAATAGTCTTGGCATTTCCTGTTCTCTGGCATTCCATACTAGAGTGTGAGATCAATGAGTGCAGAATTCTGCTTATCTTCGAAGTCCTAGAGCTACGGTGTCTAACATAGTAGCTACCAGCTACATGTGATTACCGAGAAATTGGTATGTGGCTAGTACAAATTAAGAGGTGCTATAATTGTTAAAATACACCAGGTTTTGAAGGTTTAATACGAAAAAATGTAACAGACCTCATTAATAATTTTTATATTGAATACATATTAAAATTTTAAGAAGCTTTAAATATGTGGGATTAAAAAATATATTATTAAAAATAATTTGCCTGTTGATTTTTACTTCTTTAAATGTGGCTATTACAAAACTTAAAAGTACATGTGCAGCTTACATATGTGAATTGCCTATTTACATCAGAGAGCACTGCTTAGAACTGTCACTGTTTATGAAGTAAATGAATTGAAACAATATCATCCACTAGTTAGTACATTTTGGAAAAAAGTAAAGGCTTTAAGTTAAAGTGGGACTGGATGCAAAATGACTCAACTTCTCTGAGTCCTAAAATTCTTATTCACACATAAAGAAATATCTTGGATATAGCACTGTGATGGCCAAATGAGACAACAACTCATGTAAAACAATTGTGTACTTGATCAAATGACACTAACATTTTTATCTTTTAGTCTAGTGCATATATTCTTGGATATTTATTAAATATTGGTTTTACGTCACAACTATGTCTCATACTTTTATAATTTCAATCACATTAGCATTATTGCTAGGGTTGAGTGGAAAATAACTTATTTTTCTGTGAATATATCCAATGTCAAAATCTCTAATTCTCTGAAATATATAGATTTTTTTTCCAATTACATATACATTCCTTTAATTATAGAAAAATTTTGTATGTCAAAATCAGGCTATACAAGGAATTACGTCTCGCTAAGTTTCTAGTAGTTAATTGGATATTAAGGTATGTATGTACATGAAAATTGTAACTTATTAATTTTTCATGATTAGCAATTAATAATTAATTATGAGAAATAATAATATAATGTACTATATGAAACATGAGCTTTGCTACTTAATTATACACTGTCTTTATCAAGTTATATAATTGTTTTCTCAATATAACCGTATCTTGCTCAAAGATGAAGCTAAAATGTGTGCCCACTTTTTGTTACTGTTCCCCATGGCACCTATCACAGAGCAAAACATACAGTAAATGCTCAATAAATATGTGCTGGATTGACTAACTTATTTAAAAGTTTGCTACTTAGAAATTATTACATTGAGTTCCACGAATCATCAAACTAATGTTTTTGTTAGCTTACAATGATACACAAGTAATGGAAAGAAATAGCAATATACATGAATATACCTATTTGCTGTTATCACTACATACTAACTATTGAAAGAAATATATTTACACACCGGTGTAAGTCTTCCATGTTCTTGTCCCACATTGAACATGTTAGTCCAGATCGTGTTTTGGATAAATTGCCCATGTAATTTTTGCCATTCCCACGATAACAATCTAAATGTAAATACATGGAAAAACACACACACACAAAAAAAAAAAAACACAAAAAAACAACAACTAGTAAATACTAGGGAGGATAGAACAAAAACATTTTTATAAGCATATAAGTTCATGAAAATCAACGTAAAAATTAAAGCACTCTGAAATTTGTACAAATCACAGATTTAAATATTTCAAATTACAATATCTTTATTTTCAGCCAAATTTCTTTTTCATTAAAATGAGTTTATGCAGCAAGTTACACAGTATTTTTTTTTTAAAAATCAAATACAAAATTAAATGAGTGGCTCTTAGGGACACCAAAGAAATGAGAATTTTTAGAATGACATATGTATTTCCCAACATTTTTTTCTGAAAAATTTATGCCACAGGAAAGAATGATGTAATGAATAATCATGTACTCCTCACATTTGCTCTGTTTTGGTTTTTATCTTTCAGGAGATTCTCGAGTCACTGGAACCAACTGTTTTGCAAATGCTCTTTAATTTCATTTTGTCTTTTTATTTTCCCAAAAGTAAAACCAAGTTTAAGACAGGGATATTGCATAGGTGATATTTTGTCCTATTCAAAGCATTATATCATGCAACATATGATATCAGTTTGTTTCATGATTGGTGGTGAGTTTCATAACTTGGTTAAGTGGTGTAAAGGAAGAACTTCTCTTTGTATATAACAATAACAACAAAAGAAATTGTTGTGGCCTTTGAGACAGATTAACATCCTATTGTCAAACAATTTTCACAAAATGGCTTTGGCATACTTTGATTAATTTTGCATGAAGTAGTACTATGCTGGTTTTAAAGTAGTTATTTTTTGATTTCCTATACTTTATTTATTAGCTGTCATTCTTGTCAATGAGAGCATTTCCTTCTCCCCTACTCCTTCCATTTAGGCATTAGTAGTACCAGTATTAGTTACAATGATAGTAGTAGTAATACTAGTACTAGTGGTAGAAGGAATAATATAAATATGGATTTTTTTAATTCAATGTGATATATAATCTATTCCTGTTATTCATTTTGATGCTCAAATTGTTCCAAATTTAGCCAATAGGAGCCACTTTAAACTGGCTCCTGCATCTTTCATCATGTCCCATGTGGTTTTATTTTTTACTTTTTTTCACTTGAGCAATTTGTGTTCTGTTAAGCATTGATCTAAGTGTCCATATTCTTAATTTTTAAAAAAATCATGAAAAGAAGTCAAGCTCTTCCAAATAAGTTGCAGTTCTACATCTTAAAGGAAACACTATTTCATATTTTGAAATAATAACATGTATTTAAAAAAGTGATTATCTGTGAAACATTCTTAATTTTTATATGAATAAAACCTGTAGATTTGACTATAAAATGTTATCTACAAGTATACATCAACATTGAGATCAGTCTCTGTTTTAAACTTTGTAAACTATAGTATATTATCATTGGTTTTGAATACACTCTGTTATTATAAATAATAGGTATAAATCCTAATAAAATTAAAAAATATACCTATGTATAGAATACACATATATACATATATACTATGAATATAAAATATTTGTATATATATATTCTATACATTATTATATCCCATTCTTTATTACTAGTAGTAAATTCATTTATTTATTACTAATAGAATATCAAATATATACTTTAGTGTCTTGCTTTTTTTTTGCTTTGTTTTTTTAAAATTAACAATATACTTGAAAATCACTTGATATAAGTTCATGGAGAGTTTTTTCATTCATTCTTTTTTCATTGCCTGAGTTTATTTGGGTTATTCTGCTAGTACAGAAAATGCTGCAATAAAAAAATACACTTGTATATGTTTTTGCATACGCTGGAGCTATATTTTGAGGTATTGGTAGTGCATTATTGGGCTAAAGGGGGAATGCATATGTTATTTTATTATTATAAAATTCTGTTCCATAATATTGTACCATTTTGTACTCCTGAGAGCAATGTGTGAGAGTTCCTTAGCCCATATATATCTTCCCAAAGATAGTGCTTTTTAGCTTTTGAATTTTGGGGAATGCATATTTGAGAAATGGAAGTTTCATGTTGTGAGACATCTCAATACTTATATTTTACTTTTCTCTTGTTATATGTGAATTTAAGCACAATTTCATATGCTTAAGGGACTTTTGATATCCATTTTTAAAGAAATCTTTTTGTTCATGTATTCTTCCATTATTTAAAATTTTTGGTCCTTTATTTTTCAATTTCAGCTTTTTTCCATATTAAAATATTTTCTTTATTTATGTATGATATTCAAAACTTATTTCAATATTGCTACTGTCTTTTGAATGTTTGTTTTGTTGTTATTGTTGTTGTTGTTCTTTTGCCATGGTAGGTTTTTGATGTCGTTTATATATTTTTTTTTATTTTTTGCCTCTAGATTTTGAGTGTTAATTAGAAAGCATTTCATCACATCTAAGTTATAAAGGCATTCTTCCAAGTTTACTTCTAGTATTTATATGGTTTCCTCTTTTACATTCACATCTCTAATCCATTTGGAGTTTATTTTCAGGTATAGTATAAGGCATGAATTTAACTTTATCATTTTTCCAAATTGTTACCTGTTGATCCACTACTACAGTTTAAAAATTCATTTTTCATTCAGTGATATATAATGTCACATTCTTAATATAATGACCCCCAGTAAACAGTCTGCTTCTGGACTCTGTGTTTTGCTCCAATTGTCCATTTATTCATGGGCTAGAACTACACTCTTTTAATTATAAACTGTTCATAAAATATTTTAATGTCTGATGTTTAATTACCTCTAATCACTTTTTTCCAATGTTTTCCTTGGTATACTTACATATTTATTTTTATAGGAGAACTTTAGAATCAATATGTTTGGAATCAGAAAAAGACTTGTAGATCTATTTAATAACATCACATCAAATTTATTAATTAGCTTAGGTATAGTTTATGTATTTATAATGTTGGGTTCTCATATTTAGGATAATGAATCTTTTTCTACATGTTAAAGTACAGTTTCATGGCTTTTCAAAGTGATTTAAAATTTTATTACATATATTTTGCACATATCTTTATAAGTTTATTCCTGAGTTTCCATCTATTTTGTTACTAATATAGATGTAGCTTTTTATTTAATTAGATCTTCAAACTCATATATATAATGCTATTGATATTTGTACATTAATTGTATATCCTACTACCTTAGTGAAATTTTATATTACTTGAATTCAGTTTTCCAACTATATTACTATTATATCATTCACATAAACAGAGGTCTTTTGCTTTTTTACCCAATCAATATGCTTTCTTATCTAGTTGTATGCAATAATATCTCCAATAGACTGTTAAAGGGAAATACAATAACTTATATTTACAATGTTAGAGATAGCAGAGATTCTTGTTTTTCTTTTCTTTTACCTTATTACGAATGTCTCTAATGTTTCCTGATGAAGTAAGTGGTGGTTGCTTTATTGAACCATTCACCCAAATTTCATTTAGTATCTGTATATTAATATTAACAAATGAGATACTACTATAGTTTTATTCAGTGCTGTCTTTATCATGTTTAGGTATCAATGCTATAATTCTGTCATAAAAATAATTTGGAAGTGTTACTGTATTTGTTAAGCTACAGGGCAATTTATTTAGCATTGAGATTATCTGGTCTGTGAATTCATCAAGACATGGTATATTTTTGCTAGAGTAGTTCATTAACAAATTTGTATATTTTGTCTATAAGAATCAGTCTATTTAAACTTTCTATCTCTACCAGGGGCAATTCAAGCCATTTCATTTTTATTTTCAAAGTTTTTTTCCATGATGTTGTATAAAATAGCCTCTTATGTTTACTACTTTTCCTATTTTAATGGTTATCGCTCTTGATAATTATATTTTATAATTAAATGATATCTATAACATACATTCTAAATAATTATATTTTATCATTTTTAAAAATAATTAAGCCTATACATATGCTTTATATATGTGTGTGTGTATAGATAGATAGATGATAGATAGATAGATAGATAGATAGATAGATAGATAGATAGATAGATAGAGATGTTCCTTTCTTGAGACAGCAGTTGTTGTCTATTTTATTAATTTTTTCAAAGAAACATTATTTTCCTTTAGTCATTAGTTCTCTTTTTCTTTCTCTGCCTTATTAACATCCGCTTTTATCATTGTTTCTTTTTTCTTTCTTATATTGCTTTTGTTTTACTTTTCTCACCAACTCCTTGAGTTGTAAATTTCATTGACTTGTCTTCATTATTTATGATATTGAAGTAAATATTTAAAGCTGTGAATTGTCTTCTCTCTACTGTCTTAAGTATATCTTATATAATCTAATAAGTTTTATTGGTATTTTTAAAGAACTTCTGCAGTTTCAGTTTTTTAAGAGTTATTTAATATTCAAATAGAATAGCATATATATACTAATTCGGGTACTGCAAGATTTGAGAAACTTTCTAACTCATCAATCTATATGTCAAACTTTTATTTTCTATTATATGGAGAAGGATAAAAGCAACATCTTTCCGTGTGTGTGCGCGCACATGTGTGTGTGCATGCATGCATACATATCACACATGTAACAATGCATACCATTACCTTGGCAATATCATACAATAGCATAACTGTATGTTAATATTTCACAACCGAATGTTGAATTGGCTAACAGTGTCTCTCAAGTAGGACCTCTCCATTTTAAAATTGCCCCATGGAGCCTACACCTTGTTGCATGTATTATATACAATATTACTAAAGAAAAATAATATGTTAAAAAATAATATGTTCAAGTATTAATGAAAGAGAGAAAGTGTGGTGTAATAGGAAGGTCATTTTAAGGAGAGTTAGATTCAATCCCAGCTGTGTTAATTTGAGGATTTAGGCAAGGTATTTAAATTCCATGAAACAAATGTCTTCATTTATTCATGTGTGTACTTATTAGATAAGCAATAACATCTGCTTGACTTCCAAAAGGCAGAATTTTCATATTCTATTACCTGATCCTTTGGTGAGTGCAGTATATATATTGTACATAAAACTATCTTATTCTCTTCAAGGTTTATAAATAGACCTTTATTCATTTAGAGATTCCAACAGTATTGCTTTGAGAATTCAAGATGCATTTCTTGAAGGCATTAATTTAATTTATTTTTTATATTAGTTTCAGATTTATAAAACAGCATAATGATTAGACATTTACAACCCTCACAAAGTGATAACCCAATCTACTACCCCTCTGACATTGTACATAACTGTTATAATATCATTGACTGTATTCCCTATGCTGTACTTTATATTGCGTGACAACTATATGTATGTGTACATATTTACATATTTAATTATAGTTGACATTCAATATTATTCTATATCAGCTTAAGGTGCACAGCACAGTGGTCAGGCATCTACACAATCTATGAAGTGATCTCTTCGATAAGTCTAGTATCCATCTGGCACCCTACATAATCTATACAACACTATTGGTTATATTGCCCATACTGTATTTCACATCCCCATGACTATTTTGTGACTACTAATTGGTACTTTCTAATCCCTTCACCTTCTACCCCATGTCCCAACTTTCCTTCCATCTAGCAACCATAAGCTTTTTTCTCCATATCTCCACGTCTATTTGTTTTGTTTGATTGTTTATTGTGTTCTTTAGATTCTATGTATAAGTAAGATCGTATGGTAATTGTCTTTCTCAGTCTGGCTTATTTCACTTAGCATAATATTCTTTAGACATCTTACTGAATGGGAGAAGATTATTTGCCAATGATACCTCTGATAAGGGGTTAATATCCAAAATTTATTTTTAAAAATCATACAATTCAACACCAAAAAAACCCACAAAAACACCCAATTAAAATATGGGCAGAGGACATGAAGAGACATTTCTCTAAAGAGGACATATAAATAGTCAATAGACATATGAAAAGATGCTCAAAGTCACTGATCATCAGAGAAATTCAAATAAAAACCACAATGAGATACCACCTCACTCCTGTCAGAACGATTGTCATCAACAAATCAACAAACAAGTGTTGGCAAGGATGTAGAGAAAAAGGAACCCTCGTGCACTGTTGGTAGGATTGTAAATTGTTACAGCCACTATGGAAAACAGTATGGATATTCCTCAAAAAATTAAAAATAGAACTGCCTTATGACTCAGCAGTTCTACTCCTGCGTATTTATCCAAAGAAATCCAAACATTAATTCAAAAAATATATGTACCCCTATGCTTATGGCAGCGCTATTCATAATAGGCAAGATATTGAAACAACTGAAATGCCTATCAATAGATGATTGGATAAAGAAATTGTGGTACATTTATACAATGACACATTACTCTGCCATAAATAAAAATGAAATCTTACCATTTGCAACAACATAAAAGTTTCTTAATACACACCAGAAGTTTATAAAAACAATTGTTATAATCTGCCTCTATCATTCATAAATTATCAATAATTAAGTGAACAACACAGGGACAAAGAAGATCCAGTTGGTACCAAACCTCCCCTAGTCATTGGTTTTAATTTTATTTCCAGCTGAGCTTTTAAATCTGCCAAAGAACAGTGAAACTGACTGAAAAGGAACTCATCCCTTCTTCCCTCTACAATTGTGTCAGTTTTTCATGTAAAATGTCACTGAGAAAAAAGTTAAGGATGGAAGAGTATGTATAGGGCAAAAAAAAATCTATGAAATGAAGCTTTAAATTTGGCTTAGCCTTTTTGGGATAATTCAGGACTGACCATGACTATAACCACCAAAATTATATTTAAGTGAAATAATATGATTATTTAAAACTCATAACTCTGAATTCATGGATACCAATGAATGCCCAGAGCCCAACATTATTATTAATCTTTGACAAATGATTTCTATTTTTAAACCTATTTCAGTCTGACTTTTCTCTACTACTTTTCCCTGAAACAATTATCTTCAATGGCATCTATGTTTCCAGGTACAATGGTGATTTTCCCAAACCACCCTGCTACACAGCCTCTCCACTGCTACCACTGCTAACTCTCAGGTCCACGCCACTCCCATCTCTTGCCTGAATTACTGAAACAATCACCCTATGCAATTTTAGCCCAATAGCTCTGTAACCTCATCTCCTGCTACTCTCTATCGTGTTCATTCTGTACTAGTCACAAGATGTGCTGTTTCTTTCCTTGAAACTTTTCAAGCACTCTCCCATTTCATGTCATTTTCATTTGCAGATTTTCTCTACTGAGAATGCTTTTTATAAATGTTTGCATGTCACACATGCTGTTCCCTCACTTATCTCAGTTCCTCCTTAAATGTTACCTTAATATGTAAGATCTTCCCAAACAATTAAAATATAAAATACCAACATGCCTTTCTCCTAACTGAGACATTTTTCTTTCTAGCACTTACTACAGACTAACTTACAATCCCCACCTCCTTTTTCATTTTGCTTGTTTTCTGTTTACTAGAAATTATTTCCATGGGGTCAGAGAATTTTGTTTTCTTTACTGGTATATCTCCAGTGCCTAGAACTGTGCCTGGCACTGGCACACAGTAAAATCAATCAATAAATGTTGAAGAAATGAATATGAAAAAGAAATCCAACTTTAGACTTGGTGACTTTGTTTGTTACCAGCCAGCGAAACTAGTACAATGAGAAGTAGATCTTCTGTAAAATATGAACTCTCTTTTAGGCATTTCCCCTAAATTTAATCAGGCCCACACTGCAAAATGTCAGCTATTACCTTGTCCACTTGACACGTCACATTTTGGAATTTGGGAGCAGTAGCCGACTCGGATGTTTGGATCCGTGGTAAAACACCAGGGTGACTCAGCCCCATCTGGATTTCGGCAATAATTTTCTCTTAGGTCCCTATTGAGAATAAGTTTGTTAATATAAATTTCACGAGTTCTTACACTGATGGAGTTAACATTTCTAAAACCCCAGAATGTATGCATGTCTATAAATATAATTCTAAGTTTTAGCTTTAGGGTAGTTGTAACAATTTAGAATTTAATATACACAACTGACACTGCCCCGTTACTAAAATAAATGCTGTCAGATGTCAGTATTTTTTTCTTTCCAATGCCTTGAGTTCCACACAAACACTACTGTTCCATGAAGAGAGAAATAGTACCCCTTCATTCTTCTCATTCTCAAGACTTGTACTCTCAACTGTTACAATTTTTTAAAACCAACCTATTTATTATGATTTCATGGCCCATATATAATATGAAAACAACATGTATCTCTCTGTAGAAGAAAGACTATTAGTAATAGTTATTAACTACTCTCATTTATAATGAAAGTTCCATCTATTCAAACATTTGTCACAAAAAAATGATAGCTATTTCTTCCATGAATTCTGTATTTGCTTGATTTATTTAATTTGCTACATAGATTTATTTTCATTATAAAGTAGTAATGTCTTGATTTTCAGAAGTTACTTGAATCTTTATAAATATTTTTGTAAAATGAAGGCTTAATTATAATACAGAAAACCTAACTACCCTGTTTCCCCAAAAATAAGACCTAGACGGGCAATCAGCTCTAATGAGTTTTTTGGAAAAATAATTAATATAAGACCTGGTATTATTATATTATATTATATTACATTATATTATATTACATTATATTATATTATACCTGGTCTTATAGTAAAATAAGACCGGGTCTTATATTAATTTTTGCTCCAAAAGACGCATTGGAGCTGATAGTTCAGCTAGGTCTTATTTTCGGAGAAACATGGTATAGAAGTTGTCAACTGTATATCCCTTATTTTACCAGTGATTTATTAAACATTTAGAGTTCTCAATAAGAAAAAACCATCTATATAAATATTCTCTGTATGTAAAGGGATTTTAATGTGAACCTTGTAAGGTTCACATTAAATGAAATGTTGAATTTATGAGTTGCTTTCCTGAAGAATGCTCTCTAATTTGAAGCAAATATGTACTTTCTTTTCTTAGGATCCATGACTAATAACTTAACAAAATTTATATTTAATCTACTGGAAACTCTATTATTTATATGACTGAGGTCCAAATAGAAGCAACCAAATTGACAATTAGAAACTGAGATGTTTTTAAAGAAGAAGGTTGGGTTTGGTTATAAAATCAAATAAACAATAGTTTATCTAGTCAAAATAGGTCCTGACACAAACCGCGTTATTTAAGGTTATCAGAACAGTGATTGCCAATAAGTAAGGCCACAGTATAGCAAGTTTTCCTAGTTATCATTCAAGTCTTTAAACCTTCTTATAAAATGATAAACCTATTAAATGGGAAGATAAAGAAAATCTTTCATTTCTTTTAACCAATTTATATTTATGTTTCAAAAATTTATGTCAGTACAAAAACATGTGCACTTAATTATACATAACGTTTATACAAATTTGCAATTTTAGATGAATAATTGCTTAGTTAAATTATTTTAAGTTGTTCGTTTAAGGCAAGATAATTACATAGAAATCTAAGGCTAACAAAAGTCTTAGCTTTGGCCCACTCTAAAAATCTGTATCTAGAAGTACCTCATTAATCTAGATTAAGCAAGAATGAGAGTCAAGGTCTGCCCAAATATTTTTTCTTAGATCTTTCCTCTCACTTGAAGAAATAATTGTTTACAATTACTAAAACAAATTAATGATTAAATGATTCATGTAGATTCATCACAGGCAGCGTAGTTGAGTTATAGTTTTAAATATTGTCATCTGTAAAGAGTCTTAGTATGAGGTGGTGTTTAATACAACCAGAGACACCTGACCAGCACACTATTCTCTGCTAGGCCACAAATAGTAAATGCATCAATATTCTGAGAAAAATGTTGAGTCAGATTTTATCTGTTTTATAACATAGTTCACTTTTTGCTTTTTGATATTTATATTTGGTTATCTTGACCAAATGACTAGATTAACAAAGGATGGCTTAAATTCTGACAACAAATCACAGCTAATTTTTTGATAATTTTTAACTGTGAAATGTGTGAATTAAGTTTCTATAATTACTTTTTCTTACAAATTAAGCTCATTGGGTATTTGCACATACATGATTTTTTTATGTATTGCCAGTCATTAGAAGTTAAGAAAAAGTGTGACTGGCACTGAGGCTGTGTTCTGTGCCTCCCTTAATTAATATTTTCTCATTTTCTCTGCTTTCTCTACTTTGATGTTTGTTTCTGATGTGTAAAACACATGGGTCAGGAAAAAAGAGTGAATTTTTTGTGAAGAAAATGGTGGGAAATAAACCCAGAATGACAACAGCAACTTTGTTATTATAAAGTAATAAAAAAATCATAACAGATGAATATTTACTAAGTAAGTACATTAAATTAACTAAAAAAAAACAAAAACCGAAAAACAAAAACATAATATATCTCCTCTCTCCAGTGAATGGGCCAACTAGTACTCAGTTCTCCATCTTGAAATGTTAAGCTCTCTTATTAAAAGCTAATTATATAAAGCCAATATATGTTATTTATAGGTGCTATTTCAGCAAAACCGCTATGAATGACACGTGTGTTGTAAATCTCAAAAGCAATCATTTTATGTTCCCCATTACAAGGTGGACAATTTAAAAACATTTGGCACTGTGACTGTGTCTGTCCAGCAAAGTCAAGTGGCGAAAAGCCTCAGCCACAGAGAAGGCACATACAATTATATAATTAATATTAAAGGGCAGTTTCTTTGACTTGATTCATCTAAACAATTATTTTGCTTCTTCATTTTTTAAAGCAAATCTTAAGCAACAGAAAACCTTCCTTTAAAATTTTTAAAATAATTTTGTTTTAAGGTTGAAAACTCAGTGTACAGTGTTGACTGAAATCAAGGTATGTCTCATCTGGTAGGAGAAAACAATACGTAATATCCCCTAAAGTTAAAACGAAGATTTAAAAAGGAACTAGTTTGAAATTTGCCTGGTTATTATTGCCATTTATTTGTTTAGTAAATAGAATAAAGCTGCAAAAACAAAGTTGTGATCTGAAACCTAGGGATGTGTTTCCCAAAGCATGGTACATCAACCATCTGATTCAGAATCACCTAGAATGTTTATTAAAAATGCATATATGAGGTCCAAATATCAGACCTAACAAATCAAAATCTCTAGGTGAATCAACCTGCCTAGGCACACTAAAGTTTGAGGATCAATAACACAGAAATTAGTAAAAAAATAACTACCCTGCCTCATTTCCCCCAGGGCATACTGAAATTTATAATATTTTCCTAGTTTACTCACTTGCACTTGAAATTTTCGGGAGTTATGTCATGCTGGTGAGGATACTGGGAATCCCATCGCTGACATGGAATTCCATTCCAAATGGTATTGATGGTGCCCCGATAACCTTCTCCTTGAGCTTTAATGCATTCAGTTGTTTCGAAAGGGACATCCGTGTCATTCATAGTACTGTGAGCTATTGGTAAAAAGAAATATAAACTAAATAAAATCTTTCAACCTATCAACTACTTCTGAGAGTTCATTTGCGTTGGTATTACCAAGGTTTTCTGTCACATAAGTTTTTATAATAATTAAGTGGAACAAAAAATTCAATTTTAAAAAGTCATTATTACTATCACACTCAACCTAAAGGAGTGAGTTGATATGGTGGACTCAACTGTGAAAGTCCTCTGCTTGTAAGACAGAATATTTTAGCTTGGCTTTATATAGAAGCATTTGAAAAAGCATCATCTAATAATGCTTAATATTAGATGTAAAATCTCTCTATTCATGTTTATATATGTTTTTAAAAAATCACTTTTATTACAATGGAAATGGAAAAACATCTATGAGCAATACTGTGACCAAGTAGAGAAATTAAAAAGCACTTTGCTTTAAATTCGGTCACTAAAACATGTAAGAAAAGGAAAATTAATGTTAGTCTATAGAGCACATTTATTTAAAAAATCAATTTATCATTATTATTATCTCCATTACAATTTTCCTTTCAAACACCAAATTTGTTATTGAAAAATTTATTAAAGGCATTTACTTCCATAAGTCACTATAACTTATCTATGCTGCATATGCAGTATTTCTAAAATAATTGTACAATTATTCCTAAATTTAGTTTGCTTAAATACATATAAAGTTGATAATGGTATGAACCATGGTTTTCTTTCAATATAATAAACATATTCTGAGTTGGTATGTTAAAATTTTCTTTTTAATCAACTTGTTGCCATTAAAAAAAACACACACAAAAATCAGGTTCTCCTAAGCAGATTTATTTCTTGCTTTTTTCTTAGTCCAACTGCAATGCTTGCCACACTTTATGAGGGTCATGAAAATCTCAGTAACAAAGTGAAAAAAAGTACCAAATTAAATTTTTACCACAACTTGGACTCTTTCTTTTTGTCTATAATGTTTAATCACTTAAGCAAAATATAATTCAAAACATTCTGGACCAACTGAAATTCATATACGTTCTCAAAGCAGACGTGAAAATGTTCATGGGTCAATAGTGTAGAGTCAGTGTAAACTCCCCAGCTACCTTTACAATCTATATGGTCATTAAAGATGCCTTTGGGTAAAATTCAAAGTGACTACTCTAGGACAGTTTAAGAATTGAATAAATGTCTATGATTCATCCATTCTGGAATTAGACATATCATTTTTACAAAAGAGGTCAAAATTAGACATGACTTCAGAGTCTAGGATGTATATAAAGTGTTCTATATTTAATAGTGTAAATTCTTTTTAAATGGCTCTTCAATTTTATTTAATTTATATCTTTCTTACAAATAATTACTACTTTATGCAACCGAACACTTTATTTCATTAAATTCCATGCAAACTATGTAGAGCCTAAGTTTGGAATTATACTATGAAACTTTGTGAAAAAAGGAGGAGTATTAATTAATGACCATCTCAACCACTGGAATATGTTGTATATGCAGATTTCCACAAATTGCCCTTATAATAACTTTTCTTCAGCTCATTTTACAATGTGCTTTTTCTTATTTATCTACTTTAAGGAAAAAAAAAATGTGGCTCAGAATTATCCTAAATTAAAAGGAAATTCAAATAGAGATAAGAAAGTGTCCAAAGATTGACCCATAAAGTGGTCATTGAGAGTAGATAGCCTAGAGAATTTACATATGTGTGTGTGTGTGTGTGTGTGTGTGTGTGTGTGTAAGAACAAAAATTTTTGTTCAGAACAAAAATTATTGGACTGGGAGAAATTACTTGTATAGAAAAAGTTAAAAAAAAAAAAGAAAAAGTTGGTGCTGGTTAACAAAATCCTTTATGATTTTAATCTTATCTAAAGCTCTTTCTGTTTTTTTGGGGGTTGGGGGGGTACAGCAATTCCATACCTAAAGGTCATTGATGAAATAGAAAATAAGATGGATTTCATAGGTCCTGAGGAACTCTATTTCATCAAAACAAATGCCACTAAGCTACCATGTTTCTGATGATTTGAGTTTACTGTTAAATGATTTGAGGAGGTTATGGGGTAGAAGGTCTTTTAAGAGTGATAATGTTAAAACATGTAAAAGGTCAAGCTTGTACAGACATATTTCATGTTTAGTTATAAAACTATAATGTGAAAGAAGACAAAAAAAATGTCCCTAGGAATCTGTCAATTCATTAGCTTAACGTTTTAAGAAGAAACGTTTTGATTACCCCACTTCTTGGGCACAAGTTCCTGGGCAAAAAGAATTGTGACATTGGTCAGGACTCAGAATGTTGACAATGGAGAAAGGTCAGAGTTAGGGCAACCAAAGCAAAACACGTCCATTAATCTTCCCACCAACCACACTGCCTTTCTTGGATACTTCTGCTCTTTTAGTTTCCTACTTATTTGTGTATGTTTTGTTTTATTTGTTTATTACTGACTCATTTTTTTCACATGGCTCATTAGTTTCACATGAACAGTTCAAAGAAAGTCATCAGCAGCTTTTGCTTAATGTTAAAAAAAAAAAAGAAGGAGAAGGAGATGGAAAAGGAGATGGAGATAGAGAAGGAGAAGGAAAAGAAAAAAAACCCACGCAAACATAATATACAAAATCTTGGTCTTAAAGGAAACCTATCTGTCACTAACAGTCTGGTTGAAGGATTCATATATTTAGAAGGGAAATATAGTGAAAAATTCTTTAGAGAGCAGTTTTTAAAGTTGGAGAGCACGGAATTTTAAAGCTAGTTTGGGGGGCTTATTTCCCAGGCTCAAGTATGACTTTGATACTGTGAACATGTAACCAAAAACCCCAGTCTTGATGAGTCCTGATGTCAGTGAGGGCCACTTTTGGCTCGATATGGGCCCAACACATTTCCCCAATAACCTAGTTGGAAGGTGAGCCCCTCAGAGATTAACAGGCCCATCTCCTAGGACAGTAGTGTGATTTGCCAGATACTAACCTAAAAAATGAAAAAAAGGAATATGGTATTCAGAGATGATTAGGGATTTGGCTATTATTTGATGGACTTTCTAAATGTGAAAGCAGGTTGAGAGGGCTGTTTCTTCCACTGGGTAAAATGTAACTTCTCATTGTAAAACCATGGCTATGTTGAGGTGAGAGAGCAAAACATGCTTACAGTGTCCACGTAAGATTAAACATCAGATGTCATTTCTAGAGTGTGTTATTAGACAAGAATAATTGCATTTTCAAATTAATTTTTTTCATAAATACCTTTTTAAAAGTGACACTCTTATAGAAATGACCCAGAACAGTTAAAATATGAAATAATACACAGAACTTTTAACTAAAAAAAAAAAAAAAACTTTAAATATACTGCTATTTATAAAAGGGAAAGTAATTAAACAAATATTATCATGGTTCATTAGGAAATCAATACTGAGAAAATTCAATGAATAAGCAACCACATGATCATCAGACGATACAAAGAGGAATGCTAAAATATAAAAGCTAGTAGAAACTAAATATTTTCTAATTTGAGGGCAAAGTTTTCAAATTTTGGAGTCTCTATGAGAACAAATATCTATATTTCAAAACCCTAGGTCTAAGAAAAGGCCACTTATATAAGAATATTGAGGAAAACATTTCATTGCTGATTGATCCACTAATATTTGATTGTCAAGTTCAGAGACCTGTATTGTTGGCTCTAACTTTTCACCTTGACTACAGAGGTCCCCAACAAGATTTACTTAAAGGATCTTTTACTTTTAAAAGTAGGAATCATAGAATCATCATCTGAACAATTATATTGAACAGTTTTTTCTAAACTTTCATTGGTATATTTTAAAACCTTTGATAAAATCTTATCTTAAGAAGTCACTGAATATTCACAAAAAGACAAATGCAAGTTAAAATGCTTAAATAAAAATCAAAATTTTGGATTTGGATTAAATAACTTGGATCATTTAACAGATTCTGATTTGGAGGTAGAAACTAAAACCTTTTAAAATTACAAAAATTACAGAATATAAAGAATTACTGCACATTAATGAAAATACAACATGGTACAGAATAAATAAGACTTTTCACTAGGACTTGCTATAGATTGACTATTTGTGTCTCCTCCAAATTTATATGTTGAAATCCTAATTCCTAATGTGATTGAATTAGGAGGTGGGGCCTTTGATAGGTGATTAGGTTATAAGGGCAGAACCCTTGTGAATGGGCTTAGTACTAGAGTTCCCCAGCCCCTTCCACCATATGAGGACACAGCAAATAGACAATCATCTGTGAACCAGGAATCAGGCCCTCACCAGTTACAAATCTGCCGGCACCTTGATCTTGGACTTCCCAGACTCCAAACTGTGAGAAATAAATGTCTTGTTTATAAGCCCCACAGTCTGTGGTATTCAGTTATAGCAGTCTGAACTATGATGGCCTCAACAAGACATAAAGGATCTTAATAATAATATTATTTTTTGTCTTTTATAAGTATCTGTAAATTTATATATAATAACTTCAAACAACTTAATGGTTTTACTTATTTTTGTGTTTTAATTCTGTGGAAATAGTACTTATGTTTTTAACTACAAACTAGCAGTATTCAGTATTTTTTAACTATATATTTATTATATTTATTTATATTTATTTTTTTATTTATATTTATCATATTTTTTAACTACATATTTTTAACTAATATTTTTCTTTAACTATAAAGTACCCTCTGAAGTTAGTTCATCTATATTTATACCATTTGACATTCAACTGCTAAAAGTAAACCCATAAACAAAACTACATAATTCTAGTGACAATGTATAAAAATAAATAATATAAGCAAAAAGGATATATTTGTACAAGGTACCAAATAGTTCATCAATAAGTAAGTTATTATGAGGCTCATGCAGCTGCTTAATAAATATTATATGATGAAGACCATGATGAATTATTTGTCCATAGACCATTTGATTGTAATATAAATGTTTGATCTTTGCTGCCCATGTACATACTTACTCTTCAAACAAAATGAATTATTCCTGAACAGCAATAAAATAGACTTCTTCAGCTGTCCTACCATATAAATGTCAAACCTTGGCACAAAAACAAAACAAATGTTTTATACCAATTAATTTGGAAAGGGCTATTAAATGTTGAGAAAGCTATTCCTTTGGATTTAATACTTCAACATGGCACCTGAATCGAGGAAAGGATTTGAAGTCTCTGGTGGCCAAGTGAAGGGTTAAATAAGCACAGAAACATGCCCAAATATCAGCTAAAGCTCATCAAATCTAGCCAAAGCAACAGGTTTTTGAAATACTGCATCCCCCCATACACAAATAATTTTGCAAGTTATGTCCACCAAGTTTACACTGAAATACCAGAAAAGCTTTTGAGAGTTCCTCCCATATAAAACATTTGCCAGAGGTGTCAGTAGTGACACCATTCGGAGCACATGTGAAGATATTTCTATGATCCTCAGTGGCCTGTGAGTGGAGGAATGTGTTTCTTTGTTGATTGACACAAAGTTTTCTGTTTGGAAATGTTTTAAGGAAAACAACATTTGCTCTTGAAATTTTTTACTTTCCTGTTAGAACACAATCAAATACAATGGGTGTCTCTTGGAACATTAATTTCGCTTTTCTGGTGTGGATGTGCTATGATCTGATTGCTAATAGGGAAGTTTAAGGTTTGAGTAGATTTTTTGAGAGAATGAACATTAACTGTGATGCAATTCTTGAGACAAGTATCTGGCCCCTCAAAAAAGACAACAGTAGAACAATATGACTACTAAGAAATCTGATCCATTTTTTCTGTGAAAAGCTAGCTAAATCCCTATAGAGACCACACAGCCCTGATGGAGGTCCACACAAGGCAACTAGAGAATGCAAATGCACATGCATATTACAGAGAGTCACACCCAGGGCTCTGTAAGCTTTACATGGAGGATAAGTACATCCTTACATCGACATTTGGCCTACCCCACAAAAACATCTAGATTTCTCAGGGGTGATAAAGCTATTGCTGTTCTTTTGCCTATCGATAAGAACAAGTTGTTTCATAGGCTGTTAGACAAATGCCTGCTTATTCCTTGGAGTAGTTCAACCCAACCCACTTCTTATTCCCAGCTATTGAAGAGCAACTGAAATGTAGGGTTTACTTTATGATGGTCCCTGGAGATTGGGAGCAGTATGTAAAGCTACTCTCCTGTCAACAGACTTGTATTCTTTGGGACCACAAAGGACAGCATCAGGCTCAATGTAAATTTAAAGAGCTTCTTGTTTTAAAATTGACATGGGAAAGTAGTATAAAGGCCTCTAAAGTGCTAACCTCAAATTGCTTGCATGTTTGCTTTCCATGTGAATATACCATTCCTATCTGAAACTTCCCTGGGCTTTATCCAAGCCTTTTCTGGTATAAAATGCTCGAGAGAAAAGACTTTCATGAAAGGTCTTCTATTCTGTACTCTTATTCCTTAGTGGATGACTTGGAAAAGACCTCCAAGTACAAGATCATTCCCTTGAGGAAGGGAAGGGTATTGATACCATTGTTTGTTTTTTTCCTGACTTAGACTGCAATAAGAATATTTAATTTCTACAAATCTCTGTTCTGGCATGGATGAATTAATACGATTCACAAAAATAATCAGCTTTCTTTAAGAAAGAAAATAATTTCCTAAAATTATTTTCCCAACATCCAAACACATTGAATTTGAAAAGGTTAGATATTCTCTTAAAATGACCCCAGTGTACATTGGTTACTAGAAGGAAGGATTCTTTTATTTATTACCAGTGACAACATACGTGTATTAGTCTGCTCAGGCTGCCATGAAAAAATACCACAGACTGGGTGGCTTAAACAACAGATGTGCATTTTCTCAAAATTCTGGAAGCTGGGAAGTCTAAGATCAAGGCACCTGCCAACCTGGTTCCTGGTTTGCAGATGGCCACCTTCTTGCTGTGTCCTTATATTGTAGAGAAAGAGAGATCTCTCTCTCTTCCTCTACTTATAAGGCACTGAATCCTATCAGATTATGGTCCCACCCTTATGACCTTATTTAACCTTAATTACCTCCTAAAAGCTCTATCTCAAAATATAGACGCAATAGGGGTTAAGACTTTAATGTATGAATGTAGGGGGAGGGACACAGTTTAGTTCATAACAATACTTTTAATAGAAATCTTAGCTATCAAAGATCTGCATAGGTCAGAATTCAGAAATGGGGAGTTGTTCAACAGGTATAAAGTTGCAGTTATGCAAGATGAGTAAATTCTAGAGATCTACTGTACCACATGGTAACTATAGTTAATGATACTATATTGGGTACTAAAACTTGTTACGAGAGTAGATCTCAAGTTAAGTGTTCTTACCTACACACACAAAAAGGCGGGGGCAAGGAAACTTTGATGGGTAGGGTTATTACGTTGATTGTGGAGATGGTTTCATGGGTTTATGGATATGTCCAAATCCATCAAATTGTATACATTAAACATGTAAACACTTTAATATCATTTATACTGCAATAAGGTTGTTAAAAACTGAAATGTATCTGGATACCTACATATCTAGAAGAGTAAGAAATAATAAGGAAAATAACTAGGAGGAGAAAAATAAAGTAAAATATTAAAAGTCTCATCTATTTTGTTTGTAAAGGAAAAGCCATCAAGACAACGAGAAACAAAAGAACAAAAATTAGTTCAGGGAAGCATGAAACCTGAGGATGAGTTGAGGTGATGGGAAGAAGGTATGAAGTAAATCTTCCGGGTAGACAATGTCTTGACAAAAGTCAAGTTTTCATATGAAAACCAAAAAGCATAGAAGAAATTCCAGGAGACACAAAAAGAAAATGAAAACTATCATTGTGTAGGAAGGTAACATTCATTCATTCAGCAATATTTGTGGACCTTCTGTCATGAGCAAGACTATGTGCTAAGCACTATGGGATACAAGAGACATGGTTCTTGATCTATTGGAGCTTACAAATTTCAATACAGCTATTAACCAAATAATTTCAAAATTCAATGTAAAAACTGAACTCTAAGAAGCACATGGAAGGAGAGGCTTATGGTGCTATAAATATATAATAAGGAATTTGACCAAGTTAGGGAAGTTGAATGAAGAGATGATAACTGAAGAAATAATAACTGAGTTGAAATTTGAATGATGAATAACTGTCAACTAGATGAGAAAAGAAGAGAAAATATTTCAAGGCAGAGGAGATGGCAGGTCTGAAGGAACTATAATGAGAATGGAAAATTACGAGGTATAGGAAGGAAACTATTCTGGATGGAACGGAGAGCATGGAGAGAAATGTGGTAGTATATGAGGTTAGAGATACAGGTGTGGGAGTAAAAGACAGTTTTGTCTCCTCCTTGTCCTAAGATCAAAGGAAATTATTGAAGAGTTTTTAACTAGTGTGTGTGTGTGTGTGTGTGTGTGTGTGTGTGTGTGTGTGTGGTGTATGCTAGGGATGGGGAATGCTATACTTAGAGTTTTAAAATATTATTTTTGCAGCATTGAGAAGGGATTGGAGAGGAAAAATAGTGAATATGGATACAACTCCACTCAGAAGGTTATTCAAGATGAAAAACAATACTCTCTTGGAAAAAGAAGACGCTTATGGAGTGTAATGGCCAAATTTAAGAGGTACACAGAAGATAAAATTGACAGATCTTGAGGGATCAAATATGAAGAATGAAGGAAAGGGCATGTCTGAGGTGATTCTAGGCTTTTGGAGTTTAAACTGTGGAAATGGTGGTAACAATCATGCAAAAGAGAGCTTCAAAAGCAGATTGGACCATCCTACACCATAAATGAAGAAAATCAGAGATAAAGATAATAAACGATAGAAAAAATCTCCAAGCAGGTGAATTGCTGGTGATGAGAGGTGGGAAACAACTGGAGCAGCTAACAGGTATATCCAGGTTAGTGTATTCTAACAGGACTACATCAGCCTTACACATCTGACATGGAACAAATAAGTTGTCAGAGGAACACCTGGGGTTCTGGAGATCCTTTCAGGGATCTAGGAGATGAAAACTATTCTCTATATAGTGGAACTTCCAGATGCATTTGATGTATGATATTCCAAAAGATGGACTGCAGAAACAAATGAGATACTCAGTTATCTTCTTCTGATTAAGGTGGTATGAAAGAAATTTGCAAAAAATCTAAAACAATGCCATTGTTTACCCGGAAAAAAAAATCATTTAAAATATTATGTATATTAACATCCAATAAGCTTATTTTTAGTGAATTAATGAATTTTTAAAAATTTTGTTTTAGTTTCCAATACAATGAATATTGATTCACATAACCCACACTTGCAATTTGGGGCTCTCAATAACGTTAAAGTTGTCAAGATATCTTTAGCCCAAGAAGTTTGTGAACAACTAATTTAAATAATCCATGAGATTTCTTAAGGGACATCAACCACAACATAGTTTTTCTATGGCTAGAGAGCTATTAAAGATCACTTGAGGAAAATACAATTCGTCCCAACAAATATTATTTCTTCCTGAAAAGCTGTGAACTAATCTATAGAATGAACTGTTTTCAGAATATGAAGTCATTACGGAGGAAAACCATAAGAAAGTCAGTACTTCATTTAGGCACTATTCAGGACCTCCAATCTTGTTATGTGTTTGCAATGTCTTAAAATTCCATATACCTGGAAGCCTGTGAAAAGTTATATAGCCAGAGTATATGTGTGCTGCATTCATGTGGGTAGGCAACACATCCTGAGGAATGTGGTATCAAAGAAAACTGAGAAGGCCTGTCCTGAAACACCCTTGCACACAATTGTCAGGTGATAAGCAACGTTCATCCTTCATTTTCTGTGATACACAGATAGTAAGATTAAAAGGTTGGAAGCAAACTGACAAGAACAAATTTGTGGTTCATTCCGCTTTTTAACAAATAAAAGCAACTGAGAGCAGTATGCAAAACCTTGGTTCAGAAAGCAGTATGCAAAACCTTGGTTCAGAATATCCTTATGTCCAGGCAATGTCAGCTTTCACTTGACTAGATCATGCTGAAACTCTGAAATTTCAGTTGTATTACAGAGGCTTTGGTCTGTTTTGTTCACTTCTGTATCCCTAGCATTGAGAAAAGCATTTGACTTACAAGAGCTACTCAAAACATATTTATTGAATGAATCCTATAGAAAAGGGACAAACAACCTTCTTTGTGTTCTCTTGTACTCCCTGGGATTGCTGCTATGCCCAAGGCTTTCACTATCACTAGTATTTACTTATGACTTTGCATGACCTTCAGAGAAGACTGAACTTAGCTGTGCAATGAGCACACACGTCAATACAAGCAGACCTAAACTTATTATCTCTCTCCTCAAATTTACAATTCTCTCAAATTTGCATCATCTACCCAATAATGTAGAAAATATTTTAGACTTTTCTCTTTCTCTTTCTCTATCTCATCTCCCACTACATCCAAGTTGTCATTATATCCTAGACATTCTACCTCTTTAATATTGTTCACATCCTTCCTCACCCTGCTATTCGCACAGCTTACTCCCTTTGTTCACATTCTCTTTATTTCTTACTGGCCTATTGAAATCAGATCTTATCAGACCCACCTGCCTCTTTCCTCAGCTCTCCCCATGCCAATTACTCAGCGTGTATAATAATTCTTCTAGATCAGTGGCCTTCAAATGTTGTTGGCTTTTTGTTTTTTTGTTTTTTACTCCTGTCACTAAAAGAATGTTATTCTAATGTATTTTATTTTGTTGGATAGTCTTTTATTCTTTGCCCCATCATACTTTTCTGAAAGATTTTTGTATATTGAAATTAATTTTTAAAAATTCCTTGAATTACAAAATACTAAGATAAATATACATATTCACTAAACATGCACATACACATAAACACAGACATGTATATATGTATGTATGTATATATATATATACTCATATATATGTGTGTATATATGTATATGTATACACATATATGCATATATTCAAATTATATATTTGTTGGAACCAGTATATAAATGATAAACAACTTATACAGTATTTTCAAAGATCTCTTTGTTTAGTGCCCCCAAGTTTTCTACACCCCAGGACAATGCACCACATTAAAATTCAGGAGGGAATGCAGTCTGCCTTTGCTCAATAAAGTAGGAAAGAGTGGTTGTGAATGGGAAGGTAGGATGTTGACCTTGACTGACTCCTTAGGAAAATATGCATCTTAAACAGAAGACTTTAGGAAAGAATTTATACTGAAGTAGAGGAGGCAGAATTTAAGCCCTTTGAGCTATCCATGCCCCCAGACCTTTAGGAGAGTCATTGTGCTCCCTGGGGTGTCACTGACACCAATTTGGAGACTACTATTCTAGATCACAAAGCATCAGATAAGACCATTCTCTGCTTAATATTTCAGGGTTTCTCATGGGAACTGGATGAGCCACTTTTGGCTCCTACTTGATCTGCCTCACATCAATCTTATCTTTTTTTATTTTCTTCCATTTCTCTGTTTTCAGCTCATCCCTACCCATATCAACCTAATTACCACATCTTGAATATTGCAGTGATGCTCCACCCATCTTCCCTCACTGGCATAATCACAGCCGTTTTGTAAAACTGAAATCAGGATTATTGATAATAGGTGGAAAGCACCTCTCAGTAGGTGTTAAATAAATAGTGGCAGTTATCATTTTTTAATACAGATATCATATAATGAAACAAGAGTTTAAAAACCCTCCTTTAACTGTAGAGAGGATAAGTGACTTAATCAACTCTTATTTGTTTCTTCAAACATTGAAAACTCAGAATGAATTCAAGCAGTCAGGACTCATAAATAACCACAAAGCCCGCCCATGAACTGAATGATACAAATAAAAAGTGATAATATTCTGTTACAACCAGTGCATGTAAATATGTGTGTGGTATGCAGACTGCAGTAAAGGAACCCAAGATTGCCACCCACCAGTGTATACTCTGTATAACTCCCTCCCCTTAAGTGTGGGTGGAACTTGTGAATATCATGGGAGAGTCACCCTGATTATTAGCTTATTAGCTTATATTAGCTTCACAAAAATGAGATTTTGCCAATGTAATTAAAGTCCCTAATCAATTGACTTTGAATTAATTAAAGGAAAATTACCCTAGGCAGAGCAGACCTAATCAAGCAAGCTATTTACAAGAGGGTGTAGAGGTCACAGGCTCAAAGTAACAGAAAGCTATCCTGCTAGGCTTGAAGAAGTAAACTGACATATTGTGGAGAGGGTCATGTGGTAGAAAACACTGGGATTTCAAAGGACCTGAGGACTTTATTATAGGTTTTACTGTATATGAAATCTAAAATATTTGGAAGAATATTCATAAAACATTATCTCATACTTTCCAGAATTCCAAAATGTCAACTTTTATTTATTTGAATAAAAGTATAGTCTCTCTATAATTTCACAAACTAAAATTTCCCTATAATAAATTACTTCTAAAATATTCCCAAAGCTCAAATGATTATTTTATTCTTGACTATTTAGGTTTGGCTTCTATCACCATTTTCGTAGAATTAAAATCCTATAAATACCACCCTCTGTTTAACAAAGCCATCAGAATTATTGTAAGTCACTTGCATAATTAGCCAACTCTTCCTTGGACAGAAAGGGGAAAAAAAATCTATGTAATAGTTAAGAAGTGTCATATTCTATTTATTTCTTCTCCCAATGTCTTTTAAAAATAACCCAAGATTGGTTGGAAAATGAAGAGGAGGGCAACACTTGGATATTTTTGGTGTGTGTGTGCCCAATGGAAGTTGAATGTGCAGGGGTGTGTGTGTGTGTGTGTGTGTGTGTGTGTGTGTGTGTGTATTTATACTGGTCTTATTCCAGAGACAAATTATAAGAGTACCTAACACACACATAACAATAAAATGGAAGGAAAACAGTTGGGTTACTGTACCTGAATGGCTTAAAATGATGGAAAGATGAACAAGATTTAAAAAGTCAACTGGTGAATCTAATTCAACCTATATAGAGAAACACTGTCACAGGACTCGTCTTTTATTTTAAAGGATCAAACAGATGATTCAATTTCTTTGGAACACTGTGTTCACATTGAAAGCCTTCCAGATTCTGCAGTTATTTCACATATGCCAGACACATCCCCTTTCTATGGGCTTTATTTGAGTCGCCCAAAACACTTCCTTTTATTATCAGGTCTAAGTGGAGAGAGATTTACCTTGGCAATATCATATGGTGGATAACACTAAACTAGGTTTGTTCAAAGGAATATCCCCATCTGCTGTTCTAGGGAAATACACAAATACATGTCCCTATCCTCATAATTGTATAGTTATTCTGGATGCTGGTATATGATTATATGTATATTATGTATCTCTCTCTCTCTCTCTCTCTCTCTCTCTCTATATATATATATATATATATATATATGTATATATATATGTATATGTATATATGTATGTATGTGTATATATGGATATATCTAATACATAGATACTATCTAATATATATCTAATATATAGATACACATATATAAAGATATAACTATATTATCAAGTCAATTTATAACATTATTACTTAATTACTAAATTTATGCAATTCTACTGGTCTTAAAGCATTTTAAGATTCAGTTGAATAAACAAGACCTGCACTCATAGAAATAAAAACATATCTATATCTAATTATTATCCAATAGTATTATTTCAGAGAAGAGTAAAAATGTGTGAGTTGACCATGGAGGAGAAGACCAAGTATACAGATTTGAAGGGATACCACAAAACAAGTGAGAAAAGAAGCTTTTTATCATAAATTCAGGAGGATGGGACAAAGGACAGTATATAGAAAAGGACTGTAGGACTGTTAAAAGACAGGTTGGAGCAGAATGCAGGCTGTGTACAAGGACAGCCATAGAAGGAGGGATCAGCTGCTAGAGATTAAAGCTGTCTGTGAGAATCTTCCTCTAGACTTCTCCTTCTCCGTTGCAGCCTCTATCATGCACAAGAAGAGGTTCACAGTCGGTTGATGGCTCACGTTATGTCTGGGGAGGACAGCTACAGGTAGGGAAAGGATACAGGACTGGAAGGTAAGCATCTAAGGTCCCAGCGTTTCCAGCCCTAATGGCATTATGATACTGCATATCATCCCTGATCTTTTCCTCATTCTCTGGATTTTCTTTTTCTTTTTCTTGATAATGTAAGAATGCTTAGTCTTTGCAATAAGTATAAAAGTTTTGTGGATATGTGTGCACTTGCATATTTACCTCTTACAAAATAATGGCTCTCTGAAATTCAAAAGTTTGAGTAGGATTATGTAACACATTTTTAAATATTAAAACCTACACACATTAAAACATCAAGCAAAATAGTTGTTAACCTGTCTCACTAATAACCACCTGCTTAGATCTAGTCTGAGAGGAAAAGGAAGCAATAAATTTGATCCTAACTTACCGCACATTTTAATTGCACAGTACTCCCAAGGGGTGTCAGGGTCAAGAGTGTAGCACCATGGCCTCGGCTTGCCGTCAGGATTGCGGCAATAATTATCATCAAAGCCCTTGTCGGGATATCTGCAAACCACACGAAGAAAAGTGTCATGTAAATCTGCCTGGAAACACCACCCAGCCCTCAGCTCACTAAGTAACTTTTGATGTAGCTTGGATACTACCAGTTGGGGAAAAAACAGATCCTGTGTGTTTTACCTGATGAGGAAGGCTAATAATGGAGAATTGAATCTATTAACTTTTATATTCTACCAAGTATAGCGAGGTCCCAAACCAAATCCCCTTTTCACAAAGCCCAATTAAGGATAGATTACATAAACATGACCTCATGTTAAATGCTCATTAAGAAAACAGGTCCTCTTCGATGGCAGGCTTAAAGTTTAAACTGAAAGATAGGTTTCAATAGCTCTGTTACTAATGATAGCTCAATTCTGGAACTAGAGACCTTTATAGGTCATGCCCTAACCTCCACCAGAGCAAGAGACAAACCATCACACCACTTTCTCTATACTCCCTCCTCCCTTTAAATTAACAGGGGCCCGAATTGGTGACTTGATTTTAATTGCTACCATGTCCCTTCTGCTCTCACTTGAAAGGCGAGAGATGCACTTAAAAATAAAGCAGAGTTTTAATTTCATTTAGAAGAACTATAAACAAAAAGATAGAGGAAGAAGAAAGAATAAAAATACCTTTCAGCAATTTCCAGACAAAGGCAGGGATAGAGTTTCCTCTGCAATTATTTGTATTTTTATTTTTATAATACAAATAAGAGAATTTGTTTTTCAACTAAAATGTTTCATGTGAAATGAATGGGCAAAAGTAGACTTTTTGTTTTTTAACCATTTAAGCTCAACACCTACTTCTGACTTCTCCAGACTGGCAATCTCAAAATACACCAGAATAAAGCAGCTAAAGAACTATTTGCTCTACCATCTCATTCCCTTTCTATGGGAATGACCTCTGTCATATTGTCACACATATGAGCCCATTTGTCACTGAAGATGTGGTTCTAGGAGATGGGCTTATATTTGGCAATAACGCCTCCTGCTACAACTCAAACTTGTCAAAGTGGTCATTATCGAATGGGCCTCTGTCTTTTTCCTGTTTGTGCTTCCTTTCCACATCCCACTGTTGCTCCTGTGTCCCAGACCATCCTGATTTCTAGAATCTTATCTAGTCAGCCAAGCCCAGTTGAAAGTGTAGCCATCATTCTCATATAACTCATCATAAACCCTTTTGCCCAAGACTTTCCAGATAACATCATATAAAGATTTATACGGCAGTTTTTCATGGAGCAAATAACAGTTTGTAAAAAGAGTCATCAGAAGCATGATTTGGTGGTCTTTTACCTTTCTGGCAAGAATTTGTGCCGATGTGGCGTCTGATGATCCCAGCGCTGACAAATCTTGCCTGATTCTGTATGATCCATGGGACCTCGGTAACTTTCCCCATTGCAGGTCATGCATTCAACTAATAAAATTAAAGTACGGCATGTTAATTGCTTCTGACAGAAAAATCAAGCACATCACTGTTCCATTTAAAGAACAGTAAATCACCTGTTTAGCAAAGAGATTTTTAGAAAACCTTACATCTCATTTTAACTTTAAATTAGAGCCTAATGTCCATAAAGAGTGACATGAAATACTCCTTACAGAACTGCTCATATAGTTTAAGTGGGTTTTTGTACTCAATGTCCGACAGATTTACCACAGGGCCAGCATGCTACCTTTCTAATGTTCCAATAACTGTCTGAAAGGTATCCAGAAACTGGAAATATAAGGCAGAACCTTGAGGATTTTCCCTGTTGGTCTAAAATGCCAGGATATCAGTATCTATACTGTCAGTACAATACGCTCCTCTCTCAATTTAACCTCCAGTCACATACGTAGAAAATACACAACTTTTAAAATGAGTACACAGTGTACTCCCACAGCTAATGCCAACATCAGGACCAGATAGAGTGGAGAGACCAATTTTGGACAGAAATCTGGTACTATTCAAAGAACATGGATATTTTAAAAGAGGACACCACAACTGCTTTCTGTTAGTGAACGTCCATGTTGAATAACTAGGCAGGCTTACATTCTTATCTAGCTTGGGATAGAAACTGACCTGCTACTGAACTTCTTGTATTCACTCCTTTTAAAATGTATAAGCTGGTCTAATTATGCAGGACCTTACTGATGATTTTGTGTGGTTAATAGTTCTCTTCTGGCTGGCCTCTTATATCACACTGAAAACTCTGAGTCATATCAACTAGCTGGAAAAGAGGCTTCTCAAATGGACAGGTTGATTTGTAGCACAGCAGGCATCCTGTGGAATAAATCATTGCTTGGTTTTCCTACGAATCAGGCAAATTTCCCCAAACACATCATTTGTATCTTGTGATTATTGATCATCTAACTTTAGCTGAAAGGGAGCAAAGATATCAATGTTCAGTGTTATCTACTGGCATCTAGCCTAACGAGCATTTGTAATAATTTGGGATACAATATTAGAATAATCACTTTTGAATCTTTGACTTTTGTAATCTAATAGGACATTAACTATTAACTTTCTAAAACATGAGACCATTTAGCTTGATCCATCTACTTCTGTACATGTAGGTTGAAACCTGTGAATGAAAACAAAGGACCAATTCAGATCCTCTTATTTGATACTGAGATTCCCCAGACTACAGTCAGTAAGCTCTTGAACTGTAAATGAGAGGGGTCCAAGAGTATATTGATAAAGGCTCTCTGTTTGGTCAAGGTCATTTCCACATGGAAATGTTCAGTATAGTTTATGCATTATCACATTTCAGCTTTCCATGAGGTACAGATTATTTAGTTTCCTTTTCTTAAAGGACATAAGGTTTGATATCTTCACAGAAAATTATGTGACATTTATCATTGTTGTATGCTCTTTTGTATTGAATGGAAAAATACTATGGTCATACATAAGACATAAGTATCCACATACACAATTACGAATCTTGTATAGTACTCAGGAATCAGAATATACCTATTCTTCAAATGCAGTTTATAAGAGTATATCTCTTTCTAATGGGAGTAAATTAACTTATTTTCTAGGAAGCTGTACTCTGGGGATTATTATAAAACATTTTCCTGGACTTCAGGGTTTTTAATTTTCTTATGACCACTTTCCAAATTGAATGGAGCAGACCCACGATTCTCCAAACTTTAAGTGCATAAAAAGTCACTTTGAAATCTTGTTTAAGGAAGAAAGAAAGAAAGAAAGAAAGAAAGAAAGAAAGAAAGAAAGAAAGAAAGAAAGAAAGAAAGAAAGAAAGAAAGAAAGAAAGAAAGAAAGAAAGAAAGAAAGAAATCTTGTTAAAGGGCACATTCTGATTCAGAGATCAGGGCTGGGGCATTAATAACAAGCTCCCAGGGGATACTGATGCATCTGGTCCTTGGATCTCATGTTGAGTAGCAAGTTTGTAGATAATTTGTTCTATTCTAAAAGTAATGGCATTTTAGAAGAGAATGGATTTTATGTGGTCCTTGAAGGATGGGTGAGATTTGGATAAGCTATAAAAGGACAAAATAACACCAAATAGTACACTAACATGAATTATTATATTATGTTTATAGTAAAGTGAAGAGATAAATATGGAGACAGTTTGTAGACCTAGCGAGATTTTTAAAAATAATAAAAGTTAATAAGAATAATGTTTGATTTTGGTAGGCAATAAAAGTTGTTGTTGGGGTGAGAATTAAATGTATTTTGTGATAGAACTGAGATGCTAAATATATTCTAGTTACATATTCTTTTATTATTCAGTAATTTTAACATTTACAAAGAGATTTGGTTGGTACAGTTAGGAAAAAAAGGGCTTACAAAAGTTTTAAGGGACTTACCTAAAACAGAGAATGTCAAACCAGTGTCTGGAACACAGGTGTTCTGACCCCACAGCCCAGTGTCCATTTCATTCTCTCTAATTGCCTTTTGGCCTACATATTTTAGCATGTTGCCTATATATTTTAACTGGTCATACTTAAATACAGACTGATAACAATAATTTCAGAAAGTCAATCCCCTGACTTTTTCAACATTGTCCCAACTGCTCTTTGCCTTCTTGTTTACAACAGTAAGTTGCCCTCCTATTGGTGTTCCACCAGTTGAAGGATATGGAAAAGGAGCCATGGGAAAGCAAATAGATTAGCTATTCTTATCCAAGGCTTAAAAGCTGTTGTTTCAGCATTCCATCAAGCCACCAGGTTTGTCATAAAAATTACCTCCAGAAAGCCAAATTTGCAACTCATGGTCACTTTTCAAACTTCCAGAATTCTAAGAACCTTCTAAGTTGTCCCAGCTCCACGTTAAGCAGTACAAGTGGAAAGTAAGTCTACCTACTCAAGGAACCAGCTGAAGTATGATCTATGCAGCAGTAAAAAGGGTAAAGATTGCCCCTCCTGCTCTGTTTTCTTTGAGCTCTCTTTATTGTAGCCAGTGTATTATTTAACCCTTCTGTCAAGTTCTGCCCTTTAAAACAAATAAATAAAAAAAGTAAAATGCTGTCCCAGATCACATAAACAGAAACTAAATAAATATTTCTATTCATAAGTACAGTATTTTTTCTAAATATAGTTCTGACCTAAACAGTAGTACGAAACTACAAAACTACACATAAATTGTAACATAAGTAGGATTTACTTAACATCTTTCTTATCATACTAACCAACTACCTCAAAAACTATGGTGTTCCATTTTTCTCAATCATAAAACTACAAGTGATCTGAGTTTACAGACTAAAACAGATATTTTGAAATTATCTCTCAGAAAAAATCCATGCTAGTGATTACTTAAGTAAAAATGAATGTTTAAAATATGGATAGTCCCACAAATCCACATTTACAAATAATGGTTATATTTATCTTTGTTTTTAAAAGTCTTTCTCCACACAGAATACGGAATTACACACATAAGATTTTGGCAGTATTATCTAGGATTTTAAGTGTAGGGTATTAAAAAATAATGATTACAACTTAATAGAATTTGCTTAAATATTTGAAAATAATAAAAAAGACATCTGTTCCAATGACTCGTGATGGCTTTATGTTTAATCCTAAGCAAATGTTTAAGCAAGAAATTGGATTTTATGTAACTCAGTTTTCTATAATCTTTGAATCAAACATTAATGGTCCTCTTCTCTTTATATAATTATATAAGGTTTTAAATGAGATAAGAGTACTCATTTTCTTTTCGAATGCTTAATATATTTTAAAGTTTTAAATTATAAGAAAATAATATTATTCATTGGACATCAGATATGTATATATCTTCAAACTTTCAAAGAAATTTCAGACAATTATTTAGCTGAGTTTGATTGCTATAAATATTTCAAAAAATATATACTGTTTTACAAGTCCTTTTCAAAACAACAGTTCAAAATTTCACGTTATTTTTCTTGCTTAATTTTAAATATACAAAATGATTTGCTCATTACTACCTCATCCATAATGATGTAACCTTTGAACTTGCCATTTAACAAATTAAGATCCATAGATTAAAAAAAAGTGGCTCACCCATTATATTATATAATCATTCTGGATTTTGAGGTTTCTCACTTAGATTTGTATTTTAATAGGAATGTATTTCATATGTACAGTATTTTGTATATTTTATATTGTTTATTTTATAAATAGCTGTTTTTCTTTATTAATGTATTGACAATGCTTCTTATTTTAGATCTTCTTTATTAAAATCCTGCTAAAACATTGTTCATTATAATGTGAATTTAAATAACACAGCTCAATTCACACACACTGAAAACTGGAAATAGGACTTTTACAATTACTTCTAGCACATTTATTCTATGTTGACTCTCAGTCCAGATCTATACCAGTGTATTTTGATGAAGGTTCTTATAAACCAGAGGTTGAAAAATCACATTCTCACACAGACTAGGCAGGTCACATAAATCTAAGCTGTTTAAAATTTGAACATGTTACCGTCCCTTGAAAACACTTTCTCAGGTCAAACAAAACCAGTAACAGAAGTTGCAATGACTTTTAACCTCAGTAAACTGTGATAATGGACAGTTCCCAAAAAGTAGGTTATTTTCTTCCATGTGTAAATTTAAGACAAACATTGATGACAGACTTATTCATACAAAACAGACTTGTTCATAACGTTATCACAGATCAGTTTATTATTTTTAAAAGAAAAGAAAACAATGAAGAAGTTATAGTGAACAGAATATGATATGGAATGGAAAGTAAGAATTTACAAACAAAGATAGAATTGGATCTAGCACATGAAGTCAAGAACTTTAAATTAACTAACAACAGAAAATAAATTCACCTTCTCTGTGACAATTAACTAATGATCATCTTTTTATGTGATAAATATCAACCTGATATTAAATGGATATTTATGGGAGAAATATTTCCTCCCCAAACTGGTTAACAACAAATAGGTAAGATATCTTACTATAAAAACTGGACAGCACTTCAGCAGGCCCCCACCCCAAGTACTTCAAATCTTACTAAATTTCTATCAGAATTTAATCCATGTTTCATTTGGATTTTTAGAATTTTAGTTTCTGACAGAACTAAAAAGCCAGCTATTAGGTAGCCAGGTAACTAAAAAAAATGAAACCATATACAATGCTGAAATGATTACTCTTTCTTCTTGTCAGTCATTCAGTTTCCACTGCAAAAGTAAGGACAGTGCCCTCTTATGCTGTGAGAGGAGGTAAAACATAGAATGTATTTAGGGTGTCTGCCTTCAAGACAGCTTGGGATCTCCCACTTTGATCTCTTCAGATACTATTCTCAGTGGTGTTCTAATCTATGTATCAGATTTGGTTCTAGTCACATTTTCACCCAAAGGCACACAAGTGTATCAAATTCCAGTGATTTCCTCCCATATTCTCTTCCAGGTCTATAAACACTTGCCACAGCACTTCAGGGTAGGTTTGACAAAATTTCTGTGGAAGCAGGAGCTGGATGAATAGAGAATTAGCTTTACTCAGAAAGGGCTACGTTTCATTCAGCTCCTTTCAGGTGATGTGTGGGAACAGATTTTGAGGTATGTGACCTCAAGACAGTAAATGAAGAAGCCCAAACTTTTATTCTCCCCAGAAGGATGCCTTAGGCTCTGTTGAAACTCAAACTGATAACTTGCTCCATTATTTTGCAATAATCTGGTGATAATCAGGTTTTAAAATTTTGAGTCAAATTCTCAAATAATCAACTATAGTTGCATTTGAATGAACAACAGATTTATCGTGATTTGATTCGTTTCTGTTAACCTTTAATGCGAGTTGCAGTTCTACAGAAAGGAGGAGCAGAGTGCCCCCCACGGCATTCAGGCTCATTTACCTTCTGAACACTGAGGAATGTCACAGACTTCGTAGCGTACCTCTGGATTGCTTGTGAAACACCACGGTCCCCCTTCTTCCCCTCGAGGATTTCGACAGTAGTTTTCCTGTAGGTCTTTACCCCGATAGCTCGAAGGCAAAAAGCTAGTTTTAAAATGATAATCATTACAGTATAAGCACATGCAACTTTAGTTTTGGTCTATTAATTTTACTAATTAGTGGGTATGTTTTCCCTGAAAGTAAAGAAATCCTTTATTCTAACTCAGATCTCCATATATATATTAACCTGAACTATTATTTTCATCCATTCTTAAAATACTTAAATTTTGTTAACGTTTAGTTAACTGAATTCCCAATATTCAGCATGGTTAAAAGTGACTCATCTCTGGATTTGTGAAGAACCAATCATTCGAGGACCTAAATGACATTTTTTGAACCACAATTTCAAAGCTCCATGCAAAGACAGCAAGTGACTGAGTGAGGCCAGTTAAGAGAGAATAGAAGAAATACTGCAATCAACCTTGAAATCTCACTATTACACTGCTTATCCAACATAATTACTTGTTTGATTATTGCTTTTATTTTGAAGAATAGCCCCCCTATTTTCTGCACAATTGAGAAACAGATTGATGAAGTAACAGGAACAAAGGATCTAGAATCAAATTAAACCTGGACTCAAATTTCAGCTCTCTTGCTCACTAACTGGAGACCCAGCAGGTACTTCAGCCTCTTAGCCTGTTAGCTCACCGGTATACTGAGTATAACCATAACTTATAACATCTTACACCTTATAGGGTTGTTTTGAGAAGTTCTAACAGATGACAGAGTCATTGACACTTAATAAATACTATTATTAAGCACACACTACTTAGTAGTCTACTCTGTCATAGTAAAAAACAGAATTGCTATTCTGTTAACAACTTTTAGTAATTTTCATTGTGACTGGGACTTGGTGTTTCCAGGTTTACTTAGTTCACGAGGCCACTGGATGCAGAGACTGAAATACACTTTAGTTAAAATCTTTAATGTCCTAGTTATAGTTTTGTTACCAGCATAAAGTATTTCAACACAATATCAGACAAATCCAAAGTCTTTTTTATTCTTTTGTACTGCTTGTGGCACTGGCCTCAGTGATGCTACATTTGTCTAGTAGATGACATACAAAAATATCATAAAGAAAGAATATACATCTATAGGTAATGCTAGTAATTACTGTATTGAAAATCTAATTACATTTTCAATATTAAGTTCAATTTTTGCTATAATGCCTTATTTCTACTTTTACTGATCTCTGAGTTCTAAATAGTACTTAAATTAAAAACCAAGGATTTTAGTCTTCTGGTAAATACCACTCAAATGTGTCCCCTACCCATTGAAATTTCTAATTAGTAAATCATCTTTTTTGTTTGTTTGTTTTTGTTAGGCTGTGAAACAACATGAATATGGACATGCATTGAGTACTAAGCAACATTTTGCAATGATATTCTTTTATTTGGACATGAAATATACCAGACTTAAATCCTTAGAAATTATAAATTATTGGTCACAAGAGACATTCTAAGAGACTTACTAATAACCAAACATTTTCAAGGTACCTATTAAGTGTTATAGACATTATTAAACTCCAAAACGTCTTTAGATAAAAAAGTTTATAACCTTACTTCACTAGCATTCTAAATATGGGAAAATAAAAATTAGACATTAGGCCATGTGATTGACAAAAATTATAATTACAATTAAAGCTCATTATGATTTCAGAGTTCCTAACAATTTTCAAAAAAAATAAAAAGTCATCTTTTGTCTTAGTTTTAGCCCTACTATTCCAGAGTAATTTAGGACACCTTTTGTTTATTCTATTGCTTGAAATTTATTTTCTTTCATTTTTGTCAGTTCTCTAATTTTTCATAGTAAATTTAAAATGAAGTACGAATTTTTCTGATAGAACTTAGCATCCCATACTTGACCAAGGGAGGCAGTCTACACCCGCTCTTTTCACTTATTTGTTTTCATTCAACAGATGTTTATGACAACCTGTTACACCCAAGTCATGTGCCAGTCAGTAGGCTCTGTAACAAACTTTTATTCACATACAATTTTCGGTTCTTTGTCCTTGTTAGCAAGGCTTTAACAGATAAGTGAAGAAATGTTTAAAATTGAGTTATATCCAAATGCACCTTGAAATATAAATTAGATCTTCTGGGTGCTAGCCACCTTTCCTTTTCTTTTAATATAAACTGTGTTCATAGGAAACTTGATCTAGTCCATCATCTGCTTCATTAATGAATGCTGGGTGGCCAATGAAGGATAGAGATGTAGATATCAGGTCACTTGATTTTCCGGTTAAGCTTCTATACTAATTTCATCATCTATCATCATCTTCCTATTAAACCACTTGTAAAATATTTTAATTTAGGGAGTCAACAATAAATCACTCCTCTAGACAGAGACATATATGTATTTCTTTTTCCATTTTCCATAAAGTGAATCTTTAGTTAACACTTAAAGTGTTAAAGCTAAGTGTTAAAGTTATCATGCGGATATTCCAATAAGCTGTTAATTGATTATAATTGTGTTGCTCCGTTTCAATTATTTTTTTTATTTATTTTTTTATTATCAGTGCACAAGATCCTCTCAGCCCTAAACCTCTATATCACAAGGAATTGTTTGCTGGTAAAAGAGCTGATTGGACTGGGAAGCCTGTTCCCAGGGAGATCTATTTCACATTCACTCCCTTAGCAGAAAATCACAATCATAGAGAATTTGGGTTGAAATAAGACCTCTACTGGGTCAGTCCAGTGCACTCTCCTCGACTAGGGTAGGATTGATTTCCAATGCTATTCCTTTGTTCATGAAAAACATAGATCTATCTATTTAAATAAAATGTTTTCCTCACTATGCAAGGAGTGACACTATGCAAATACCTGTGAGAGGACAAAATCAATTATATTGTTTGTTTTTGTAATATAAGGACAATATTGTGTTTCAGAGATATTCCTGTATAATCAGAAGTAACTATTTTGGAGAAAAATAGTTGTTTTCTGTTATTGAAACTCTGTAAAGCTGATTAGTTTGGACATGGACTAGCTGGTGTTAATTAGGCTGCGATCACAGGTTTGATCTGAATGTGGAGAAACTAACTCTTTTTCTTTATATGTGGGCCAATTAACTGGTCTCTATTTAATGAAGTGAAATCATCTTGCATGATTGTGCTCTCCAAAAAGGCATGAAATTGAATAAAAAGTGAATTCATCAAGGCAAAGTCAACTTCCCTATTGCAAAAACAAGTCACAGCATGTGTCCTACTGATCAGCTAAGTGATTCATGCTTTGGTGTTGTTGAAAACAAAGGTTATAGAGAGACACCAGTTGGACTCAGACTCTGGCCACACCATTGACTACTTGTGTATGATCTTGAACAGTTACTAAGGCTCCTTGTGCTTTAGTTTTATCACATATAAAATAGAATTAATAAAACCACCCACTATGTGGTTCTTGGGAGGATTAAATGAGATATACTAAAGGTATGCTGCTCAGCAAGGTACCTGGCACATGGTAAAACTAAATCTTCTAGCTCATTTAATAACTAGGGAGAGCTATTTTCAATGACTTTAGTTCCTGTTTAAATTATTTGTGAAATAAGTCTTGAGAACTGTGGCTATATTTAGTTCTCTAGTGGGTAGTAGATATCTGTTTCTCCTCCATGATGATTAAAACTCTTAGACTAATGAGCCAATGGATATTGTTTACTCATCTTTAAATAGCATTCATCTGTTATAATGAACACAATGCTTAAGTGTAGACATTAAGTCCCAAAAAATAAGAAGTTTTCTCCACTCATTAGACAATAGGTGCAATGAGAAAGCCGGTCAATTTGAGGCATGAGTTTTTAGTAGTTCTCAATTTTGATTGTACTTTGGAATCAGCTGGGGAACTCTTAAAAAACACTGGTACCTGGGTTTTCCCCAAAAAGTTCTGATTTAATTGTTGTGTTGACACCTGGGTGGTGGAATTTGTTAAGGGGTCATAGTGGCTGATATTAATGTGCAGCCAAGGTTGAGAACCACCCTGGATAGAGAACATCCGGCCCCTGGGTAAGGTCAGAATGTGATCCATCTCTAATTTCTCACAATCAGCCTCTCCACTCCAGCTGCAGAGGTACTTCCTCAAAGGCAAAGGGCGGGAGGGAAATATCTCATTTAAAATTTACATTTTCATTATTGCTTCACAAACACCAAGATCTATAAATTGAAATTTTGAGGTAGGATAAGGTTAAACCACATCTTAATGATAAATTTATTAATCATTGGCTAAATATCAGTCATGAATTCACATAATCCTTGGCCTAATGTAATTCAGGAAAGTTAGCTAAATCATTATAGAATTGTAGGATTATTCTGAAGGACTAACATGAGATTGCTAATACCCATATAGAAAAAGAGAGGTTCTATCCTCTCTTCTTTATGCTGTTCTTACCTGTGTTCATGTGGTATCATGGAATTCCAGGGCTGGCATTTGATGCCACTCTTAGTGACAGATACCGTTCCCTTGTAGCTACCTCCTTTACCAATGATGCAGTTTCTAATGTAGTCTATTGGAGCAAGCAAAAAAAGAAAAAAAAGAAAACAAAAATGTTATAACTATGTGAAATATATGCTGTATATATGAAAAAGAAAAAGAGAATTCCATTCAAATCTTTAAGTAATTAACTCTTGTAAACTATCTCAAATCATATTAAAGTGTCTTGTCTAACGCTTCTATTAATAGTTTCAAAATAATACATTTCAGAATAATCCAAAACAGACAAAAAGAGACTACTGAAAAGTTTTAATTTTGTGAGCATATACCTGGATAACTGCAGAGATTAATCAAATACTTAGAGTAGATTAGGTCTTTACACTTAGTTGACCAGACAAACTTAATTTGGCAGAATGATTTGCTCAAATATTCAGCCCATTTTAAGAAAATATTAAAAACAAAAATTAAGTGATTTGTAAAACCCATATTGAATTCAGAAGTTACTTTAAAATAATAAAAATAACTAATTTGTCTTCACCTCAGAAAAATCATGTGGGTTACGTATGCATGTGTGTGTGAAAGACAGAGATAATTATATTACGCTTATTTTTTCCATATTTTTGCTAACATTTCAGCTGCTAAATTATAAAGCAATCAAATTGAAATAAGCTGTATATTCCTACCAAATAATAGTATTTGATAGGAACAATACCTTTGCTTATAACCTATAAGAATAAACATGGTCTTATGCTAGACTATAAATTATGTTTAGGATTTGTAGAATTATTGAAGGGTTAGAGATCATCTTATTTTCTACCATGAATTAATTTTAATTTAAAATCTACCTTATTAACAAGAAAATATCTGTGTAGATTGACAAATATCAAAATTTAATAGCATACACTATGACTAAAGAAAACATTAAAATTGAAATAAATACTATTTGTACAAAATTATCATAAATATAGCCCATGATTATTATTGTTGGAATGAGAGATTTTGTTCAATTCATATTTATTTATCATTCTTCAATTATTTTATTGATATCATTATGCTTTTGACCAAAGTAAATACCTTGTGAATGTAATATCAGGCTACCAAAATAGACAAATTAACAAATAATATGGTCTCAATTTTTCTTTTAAAGATTTTAAAGAATATAATTAGAAATAGATCCAACTAATTTTTTCACAATCTCCACATTTTTAAAAAATCATTAATCATGACTATAACTTAGATTAGTTATCCAAAATTGTTAAAATTTAAAACACTATAGTAAGCTCAAAATATACTATAATATATCTTAAAATAATAACTTTAGGTGGCACTTTCTAAAATGACATGGAAAATACCAGTTCTGGGAGAGTCTCCTAGAAATGAACAAAGAGGGAAGGGATAATCTAATTATAAGAAGTTTGGGAAATGACCTTTAATCAAAAGGACCACACTGAATATGCTTGGGAAATGCTTGTGTCATCTGTCTTAATGGATGAATTGAATGCATAACAGATCCAGTATATATTAGAAAAATCAGGGAAAGAGCATTGTGGCAAGAAATTACATGTATGTTACACTTTATTTCATTATGGAATATTTAGGGAGAAGCCAGTTACCTTTGTTTTCATAGAGGTCGAACTCATGGCCAAATTCTTTTTTCACTCCACTTGACATGCTATTGAAAGGGAACCAGAGGCATCGTTTTCTTGTTTTATCAAAAACAAAGGCCCTGGGGGGGAAAAAAATCTGAATGAAAGAAGGGATACTACTATTTATACAAGTTTTAAAGAATGGGCACATAGTTTAACCAAAGAGGGCAATATAAACATATTTTTAAGCCAAAATGATAAATGCAAAAATCTCTGAACTGAGAATAGTAAAGTACTTCATAAAATTTTCAACATATTAAATGTCACCATTTCTTACAATACAGGAAATGATGTTGGAATTTCGAACGGTTTTCCTTCCATAAAAAAAAATGGTATTAAAACTCCTTGCTGTGTTCATTCTAATTACAATGTCACCATGTATAAGTATCTAATTAAGAGAAATACACAGATTTTCTAAGAATAGGATTTTTTTACTTCTAGTCCATATATTTTTTGAGAACAAATAATCTTCTTGTAAACTTTAGATATTTCAAATTAGTCATTTATATCTTTGTATTTTGACAACTTTTAAGTACTTTTAAATGAGGGAAAATAACTTTTATAAAACAAATATAAAAAGGCAAACAATACTTTAAAATATTTACCTATCTTTTTTTGTATTTACTACATTTTATTTTATATCTAAAACTTCAAAAAATATATTCATAAACTTTGTGCTTTGATTTACATATGGATATTTTGAAATGCCTATCTATAAGAACATTTAACATCTAAAATAATAATTAAGAGCTAATCATAAAAGTATACTTTTGCAGCTGTATCAGAATAACTTGATAAGAGAGAATTGGCTAATAGACTTGAATTTGGTCTGGTAAAACTGTAAGCTAATGCAATACATGTGGAATTCCCTATTTCCCTATTGTAGGGCGTGTGGGGAGGAGGGTGTTAAACGACTTTAAAGACATAATAAATAGATAAAGAACACATATAAAAATAAAACTGACCAAACATTTATAAAAGAAAATGTAAAGTTACAGAATCAATAGCCTCACATTAATTTCACACTAAAACAAAAAATGTACCACACATATATAAACTACTTTGACCTGAGATCACCTTGCAGATAGATGACTCACGAGTGCCATCAGGAACATTCCAGATTTCCCTCTATGACTACAAATGTAACTCCTTTTGAAAAGTAGGGGACAGGGTTTCCAGTTTTCTGACTTCATTCACTCTTTTCTCTCCTTCCATTACAATGCCATATTCTCTCAAAAAAGCATTTCCTAATATATCATTTTACACTTCCATGAGGACTGGATCCAAATGTCAAATTCCATGAGTTGCATCTTCTTTTAAGATTGACTTTAAGAGTTTTTCTCTTAGCCTTATTTTAATTATCATCTTCATTTCAAGAATTTATTATATCTTGTTTTCTAGTTGATCATGACAGGAGGGCAATTCCAATACTAGTTAGTCATGGCTAGAAGAGGAAAGTCTATTTTCTTCTCTTGAGCTAATTAATGAATAGCAATTTTCTGAAGAGCTTAGAATCAGGCATTCTGGTCATCTTTCTGACACAGCAAAGAAAAATTTCAATCTCTGAAAAATCAATATTGTTGATTCTTTCTCAAGAGAAAACATTGTTTGAAAATGTTTCACCCCATACCCACTCAATCACAGATGTTTTCACACAGCTTTGCTGATATTTTTCAAACATTGTCCTATATTTGCCATTGTTTTCCAGTGATTCTAGTCCATGGCAAGTCTGCAAACAGAGCTTTTAATTCGTTAAGAACCTAATTTCAGACTATCACAGTATGCCCATTCAATTCTGAATAACTAATATATTTAGTGATTCCAAACACATATGTTAATATACACATATTGGGATAAATGTATGAGAAGGATGATACAATTTCTGGGCAGAAGAACGCTGGCTGTCCACAGGTATTATTACATATGGTTTTCAGTACAGGTTGCCATAAATTTGGAGACTAAGTTTAACTCAACCAGAATATGGTAGGAAAATATGAAACCTCATAGACATGAAATATGTAAAGATTTATTAATCAGGTCACATGTGTCTCTAATGCAGCAAACTCATTTTGGTTTCTCCTAAATAAAACAAAGGGAAAGGTTTTTTGTTTTGCTTTGTTTTGTATTTTAATAGGCATAAGGCTGACTAACGTGAAGATAGAAAGGTTACAATACTTGCCTTGGACTTGTGGACGCAGGCAGCAAAGTGTACGTTCAGATACAAAGTTAAAAACCAGCAATGAAATGTGGTTCTCCCATCCCCTCTGCCCAACCCTTCCAACCCCAAAAGGGGAAAATACAATAAATCCAACTTCATCAGTTGCCAGAATAACATATCCATAAATCTACACAGCTGAGATGTTGATTGAGAGTAGCTTTCTCAAATTTATTTTTTAAAATCTCAAAGCTTTTCTAGGAAAAAAAGGGAAAGAAACAGAATTATCTAACATAAGGATATACTTGCAAAGTCGATCCCCCATTGCCCTTGCCATGAAATATCTCTCTGAAAGTGGCAGTTTGGATATAAAAATATTTCCAGAGGAGCTGTGAATGAATAGAAAAGAGACAGTCTCTCCTCTCCCTAACTCAGCTGAAGACCTTTTCTGACAATGTCCTTTGTCCACAGGTCCGTGACACTCTGAGAAAGACAAGATCAATTTAGGACCACTTGCCATGACATTACTAAATCTGTGTTCACATTAAGTGTCGTGACACAAGTGTAATAGAGGAGAATTTAAAACTCACAGCGTGTCATGCTCAATCCTGTAAAACATGGGATGAAATAGAAAATGAAAGGGTGGAAAGTGAGGGAAGTAAATGTTTATGAAGAACTAGGAAATGCATTTTATTCTGGCAGTTCAGAAGACTATTCAGATGAAATTGTCACCTTGATGGCCCAAAACTCCAAGTTTTATCCTCTGGGATCACTGGCAAAGTAGTCAGGAATTCTTCCCTGCGAGGTTACACAGGGACTTTCAAAAGATAAGAAAACTCCCTCTTTGAGTCTGCTCCTGCCTCTGTGAATTATCCCCATCACTTTTCACCTAAAACTTCATCATCACTACTCCTAACCTCTTTTAAACAGCCTCTGCTGCTGACACCAATCCCTCTAGTTTTTAATCTAATTCTCTCAACACCTTTTATTTAAATCCCTAAAGACAATGACATATGTTGCAGTAAATTTTGGCTGTTGCCCAATTTATATTCTGAAAATTCCTTCACTCCCTTTGCAAGAAAAATAAAATAAAGACAATGTCTACTCTGAATAGAACATTTTCAATGTTAGAGGGATGAAAGTCAATCTAATTGAATTTTAGTTCCTAAAGTTCAACTATTTATAAGATGAGAAAACATCAATTCCATAACCAAAGCCATTGTGGATTCTAAAAGATATCAGTTTATATGCACTCCCTTACTCATATTTCCACCAACTGAGAGCTAAGTCTTCTGTTGTAATGGGTTTAGAACTCAAGCCAAGCTTATAATTCTAAGGGCAAATTACATTGACTAGGAAAAAAAAAAAAAAAAAAAAAAGAAAAGAAAAGAAAAAAGAAAACCATGGTGGTAATAAGTACATGTTATATTTGGAAAATTATCCTAAGAACAAAATGAAGCAACTTACTTGCAAGTGAATGGAAGTCCTTTATTCCTAACACATCTATTGGCACATTGGTCTGCTGTGTTCATTTTTTTTGTTTTTATCTTCAGTAATGGGTCTTCTTTAAATAGAGTAGTCTTTGCTGACTTTTTGAATTCATGAAGTGTGTTTCTTCTTTTCTTCTGTCCTTCTATTAACAATAATTAAAAAAAACGGGGAGGGGATAAGCTTTTAAGGCTCATGTAGAAAAAATGTCCTTAAGGACCATCTACAAGATAATGATTTTATCTGACAACGTATGAGAAAACCTCCAGGGGTTCGGGATGGAGTGAGGTAAGGAATGATACTCTTAGATAGTTAAGAACAAGAGAGAAATATTGTAATCAGTGAAGAATAAATAACTTGTTATGTAGAGCCACTCATCTACATTCTTTTAAACGAAGGATGTTTTTGAAAATTAGGACAGAGTTCACTCTAAAGAAACAAATAACATGATATTCTCCAAACAGTATGCAAGCAAGTTCCAGGACATATCGTATCAGGCTATACAATTAAATTTGTCATTTCCTTCTATAATTGGCCCTTATGTGAGTTATGGTATTAATTAGATAAGCCAATTTAGTGACAGGTGAGAAACTTCTCACTAAAAACGGTGTAGTGGATAAATTCTTCTGACTTGCTCTTTAAAGTATTTCATACTATCCATATTTTAGCCCATCTCATTTTTTACATAAGTGTTTTCTGTGCGTTGAGGCACTATTTCTTAGTATCACTGAACTGTTTGTCTTGAAAACAAGCCAAATGCTGCAAATCACATGTATGTAAAACTTCATCCTTTAATGGAGCAATATCATTTTTCTTCATGAAATATTCTATAAGGCCCCTAGATAGTATGAAGCCTCCTATTGAAAACCTACAAACAAAACTGAAATATCCTAAAAGACTTACTCTTATGAATAACTTTAGGGTATCAAGAACTTTACTCTCAATTTGCCTAAAGTTACCTGCTTTCTAACAATGATCATCATTTTCATAAAGATCAAAATGTCTAAGAGGTCGCAGCTGTTGTATAATAAGGATAGGCATAGTTGTGCACCTCTTCTGCCTGTCAATTCTTTTGAACACCCTTAAACAAAGTCAGTAGTAATCTATTCTTTTTAAGATGCAGCAACCAAGACACCGGGAAAAATTGACCACTCAGAAGAGCTGATTCAAAACCCAGCTGCCTAGCGTGAGAACCCCCTTCTTAAACACTTATGATGACATCTTTCTCTAAGAATTGCTAGGAAAGTACGTGGAAACATGGTTTGTACATATTTTCTGAAGATTTGGTTTAGAGATATCAGTATGGAAGAAATGTAGACAGTAGAACTAGAAACGTACACCTAGTCTTATATATGTGCTGAAATGTGTCAAGAAAAGAGGGTGAAAATTTTTGTTCAGAAAATCTGGAAATCTGGCTAGTGAAGTGAGGTACCAAGAATGGCATTAAATTTGCTAGCAACCACTGTCTCCAGCTGGTTGATTAAATAGACAGATGCTACTCATTAATGTCTATCCTAAACTGAAGTCCACAATAAATAAGAGAAAACATGAAGTGCTCTAAATTTCTGGTTCTCTATGAAACTCCAGAACACAAGCACCAAAAGACTGGTACTAATTTCTGTAATAATGCCTTCATCTTTAATTTTTCTTTGCCCTACAACATGGGATAGCTATGGTACACAGGTATAATTTAAAAGGCATTTTGACATAGAAATTCAATCAACCAAATAATCCATCAACATGTTATTTATTGAGTGTGGACCAAATGCTTTGCATGACGTTGGCAGACAGATGATAATTCTGGCATTCTTATTGACTTTCCAAATGACTTTGTTTAATTACCTGAAATGCTAATATCCCAATTACTGAATCTAAAACATGCAAGTTATATTATATTTGAACTAAAATGAGCTATTTAAATTATACTCATTAAGTAAATATTTGGAAATCAATTTGGATAAATAATGTTATTAACATGCAATGATTTAGTTTTAGTTTTGAAATTTAATTTCTGGCATTTGTGTGAAACTTATTTTCCCAGGCAAAAAAAGTGGTACAATTCTTTTCAAATGTTGGGTTCTCCCACAGGACCATTAGAGAGAAGAGTATCTTTCTCCATTAAGAGATTCTCCTTCTTTTGACCTTAGTGAACTATTTCTTAGGTGCTGTGAAATGTTTCACAGCATAATAATCATCTGATTTTCTGTATAAATAGGAATATTTCTTAGAAACAAATAGGTGCAGGTCCTCTATTTTTTTAAAAAACTGTCCACCAAAATGGAAGAATTATATATATATATATATTTCTCAAATTCTGTCAACTAAAAATATAGAACTAAAATTGGCCTCATTTATAATGCATTTATTATACATATCTAAGTGAGAGAGAAGAGCATAAAACTAAATTTAAAAAGTCTAAGACAAACATTAAATTCAGATATGTATTTTCCTAGAGCCCCTCATCAATTTTCTGTTTTTTTTTCTTAGGACCATGCAATATGAAAGCAAGCATTGAGGACTACCATAGAGAAAGAAGGTCTCTTTTGGATTGATTGTGTTTGGTTCTATATCTCCTCAGTTGTCCTATTGAAACGTGTTCATGTGTAGCTGTACCTCATAAAAACAGTCTACTCTTGCTTGCTGATAAATTTTTCCATCACTACCTTTCATCTAAAGATCAAAAAGCATTCTAAAAAGCAAATAAATCTATGATTTCCCTTTACTAGATAATAAATAGGAGTGAAAAGCTTGTCTGGGCCTACAAAGCTAATCAGAGGCAAATGGAACCAGAAACCAGATTCCCTTTTCACTATGTATTTCTCATGACTTAGAAACTTTCCTTCATAATTCAGTCATTTCTACTAGATCAGTAACTAATTAATCAAAAATGTGAAGTTCAAGCTAATTGTACATCATGTAAGCCACACATTTATAAAATGAATTCCTTCTTCAATAAAAGAGAAATTCAAAACAGACGTCATTCAAAAATGGCATCTGAAAATAAAATTCCTTTGCTGAAAATAATTTTAACTTTTTCTTTCATATGTGTTAACAATTGATGCTTGTTTTACTGAAAACAGTTAAAAGACAAGCTTAATTTGGAAAGAAACTGAAAAATATCTTTGGATCAGATTTTTTTCCCTACTATATTTTTATGCATGACTGTTAGTTGAAGTTTATAAACAAAATATTGAAATGAAATCAAAGGGTGAGAGATCACTCCAACTTGGTCATGTTTTCCTGTACTTTAAATTGCAACTCCTTTTTCCTCTTCTCTCAGTATGGGAAAACATTCTGGAAGCTATATTTCCTGAAGAACCTGAAGTCCCTATTTCAGAACTGAAATCATTAGGATCTTAGTGAAAACCTATAAACAGAGAGTAGGGTCAAATGTATCAAGGTGCTTGAAAAAAGACACATTTCTCCCTCTGGTCCCTGGGCCTCACACTCATTTCTCTCAGTACCTCATATATTTTCTTCTCTGTATGGACTAACCATTTACTTCAAAGGAAAATCATGCAAGGCAAGGATTTGCAGGGTGTAGAAAGAAGCAGGAATCTGGCTCCACATATTCTGAGAAACTTACCACATGATTAGTGATTAACAGCTTGAAGTGGCAAAGTGTTAAGATGAAAGTACACAAATAATTAATGGAAGGGAATGGTTGTGACTGGAGATTTTAAATTTCTCAAAGACAAGAATCATAAAAATGAATCCATTTTGGAACTATGAGTATACGAAAATTTGACTGTATGAAAATAGCTCCTTTTCATAGCTATTATCTAGGACTTGGATTTCACAATCATCTCTCCTTTTTTTTAAAGAAGGTTAACAGTATCACAAGTCAAGATGTCAAGAAGAAAGGGATCATGTCAGATTTAAATCCAATGTTGGTACTACAGAAGCAGCATAATAATCTCCAAAGAGATTTCCAAAATGAAGTGACGTTCACTGTGAGATTAGGAGGTTCCCTAGCTATTTCCCTCCTTCTCTTTCATTCCACTTCCTTGTTCAGTATTTCATTGGTATAGAAGCCTCCTCCTGCTCTCTTCCTTCACTGTTTGTTTCTGTCTACCACTCTCTGTCCACATAGCAACCAAAACAACCACACTGAAGTAATTCTGTCAGGTGTCTTGTCAACTCAAAATCTTTTAGCAGCAGCACATGATGTTCAGAATAGTTTAGCATGGTACTCATCGCTTTTGCATGCATGCTATCCTATCTTAGTTCCCTAATCACAGATCATACTGCTCTCCCCTCAGGTACTCAGTACACCAGCCCACATGGTTACCTGTCCTTTCTTATACTTTCTCACGTCTACAGCTTTGGTCCCGGTGTTCCCCTGGCTTAGGGACTACTGACTGTGTGACTACCCATCTTTTCATATTCAACTTGGGTACCATAGACTTTCTAAACCTGGTTTGATCTTTAAACCTAGAAAGGGAATCTCAACCGCAGTAAAACAGTATTTCTAAAACAGAGTTTTTCTTATATTTCTTAGCAAAATTGATTTTTTTAAAGGCAGTTGCAGTTGGTTTCACTGCTGTTGGCTTCAGTATAAATATTTAAAAAACAAACAAATACGTATTTTATTCACATAGATTTGGGTAGGAATATCAGTTCCATCCCTTAATTTAGATAATAAAATAATTAAGATAGTTAACCTTGGTTTACTCATGTTAGCGGAGTCGAATAATGCCAATTTTATTAAAATTAAATAACCTTTGTTTTAGAACTTGGTCCATAACAGCTACCCAGTAATGTAGGTTTCTTTCTCAATTGTTCTTTATACCCCCACCCACCCACAGATTCCTGGACATTAGGTGCTCAATTAATGCTTCTTTTGTTACAGAGGATTGGATATTTGTTTCCACTGTAGGTGGAAGTTGATAGAGGGTAATTCTATGTAGACCAACTTCTACGAGAATGGCTTGGGTTCACTATATTGAACATTCCTTAAGAAACTTTTCTATAAATTATTTCCATAATATATTCTACTTATAACTGGCTGTCAAGTCATTATAGTATCCAGTTCTTTTCTAACATTGTGCTATCTTATAATATGTGCAAATATAGACTCACAGGATAAATCAAAAAGTATAACCGAAGTAAGCAACAACAACAAAAAAACTTCTAAATGTTCAATGTTAGATGATAGAAAAAAGAACAAACTTTCTGTATGTTCTAAGAGGGCTATCCGTGTTTTCCATTTTGAAGAATGTTACAAAAAAACAAAACAAAACCAAAAAAAAAACAACTATCAAAATAGACTTGCCACCCAAACAAAGGCAGACCCTCTTTTGATGACAATTTTAGCATTATCCACTTCAGGAATTATTCGCAGCATATCTGTAATTCCCAGTTGGCCTCCCTTGCCTGCCAGCACGCTCTTGGGCTGCATTTTCCCTATACTCAGGAAACGCAGTCATTTCAACATTAGCCAAAGTGAAATATAATTACGAATGTATATCTCCTGCCAAAACTTCGTAATGCATGCCAAAAACAAATAGACATTGTCTATGGTTGATCTACTGTTTGGGTTTTCCACACTGTGTTCCCCTTGCATTAGCACAGATATTTCAGGTAACATATTCTACTTAAGACCAACATCATTTTAATCTTTAACAATGAAAACCCTCAAAATATTAGCCATGATTTCAATTTATGCTCAAACTCCCCTAAACCAGCAATGTCTTATAGGAGTCTATTTTAAAATGACACATCTCAAGCATGATGCCCTGCTTGATTCAAGTAACTTCTTTTTCACCTTTTCAGAAATCTTACCTATATGATTTCAAACTCACCCTCCCAGACAGTGTTGTTTTCCAAAAGGGCCACTTTGCAAAATAGAAGAAAGCCAGATGGACTGAACAATTTCTTGACATTTAGCAAATTATTTATGCTTTCAACCCTTGTATTACATCAGAAACTAGATCAGAGGTCTGATGAATTTCACATTTAACTTATCTCAAAAGATAAGCCAATTCTCTGTTTTAGATTATACAATGGCCATGTCTACCATCTGGGCATTTGTTTCATGCTTTTATTCCCCTGTGCCCACCCATGATGCTCACCACCTTGTCCCGTTGGCATCCCAGCCACTGCAATGATAATACAACCGAATGCAGATGTTTCCTCTTGTCCTTATAACAACAGAAACCTTCCCAAAGCAGCAAATGAAATCTCTCAACTTTCCGGCAGTACAAACTCCCAAGCAACTCCTTCCCAACCTGTAAATTCAGGAGAGAACATGGGAACTGGAAAGGAGAAATTCTGAAGCTTTCATCAAAGTCACGCAATTTTTGCCTTCCTTGCACTACAGTTGCAAAAGCGCAGGCAGGCATCCATACCCAGAAAGAATGAGATCTCAGAAGAGAGGCTTTCTCTTTCATTTTTGTAACATGCAGATACTCAGAGTTCAATCTACCTTCTCCAAATAAAAACCTGGATAAAGCCATAATTTGGCTCTGAAAAGTGACTGAGTGATGTGGGGTAGTGGATTGTCATGGAAAATTATCCTCTGGAAAAAAATGAGTCCCTGCGTGCTGACCACCACTCTCTTCCAGTTCAGACGAGACCTTCTGTTCAGCTTTAAACTTGTCCAAACCAGCCAAGTTCCAGCCCCTGTTAGCACTTCACTCCTATCCCACAGTCCTCAACTATTAAGCTAATTGAGAAGGGGCTGGCTCAGTAGGGGGAGAGGTGGGTGCGACACACTAAAGGGATGTTAATTATCATGTTAAATGCTTTGCAAATAGAAATAGAATATGAAAAGAAAGGACAATGAGTGGTTAAAAACAAAAAACAAAAAAAGAAAACCCATACTAAATACAGAGCTGAGAAAGGATGCTGGGAATAGGCTAAAGGAAGAACGAGTAAAGGGAAAAGGAAAGGTTAGCAAGAGAGTTAAAATAATAATAATAATGATAATAATGATGATGATCATGATGATGATGATGAAGAGAAAACGAACCTGCATAGGGGATGGCGATGGGAAGCAGAAGGAGATGCAGGAGGACATGCTGCAGCAGCAGGACTGGCAGAAGTTTGGTCACCCACATGATGCTGGACACGCTGTCGGATCCCACTGGAGAAGATGCCTGGGGGAAAGAATCCTGTTCCGACTCAATGCCTAAAAGAGCCAGGCGGCTCTGAGCTGCTTTTTATTGCGATGAGCTAAGTTTGTTGTGTGATTAACTGGAAAGATCTAGGTCTGAACTCCCTCTTACGGTAAGAAACTGTTTAACAACAGCCCTTTACTCTCTTCCACCCACCCCCCTTTTCCTCACTACCCCTCCAACTTCACCAAACAGATCCCAGCTCCCCGCCCCCCCTCCACCCCCCAACTCTGCTTAGGAAAGAAACTTACAAAGAAAAGGTCACCTGGCCTGTGGCCAGCTTCAATTTGGAAGTTCGAGCTCCAGATCCCAGTGGCTCCTATCCGAGTAGGGAAGGGAGGAGCAAGGCTCAGCCCAATAGCTAAATCCAGGCACAGGCAGAGGACCAATTCGCTAAATTTAAACAGAAAAATACATGTGTTTACATATCTATTTGGGAAAAGAGGAAGGGGAAGCAGCATGAGAAGAAAGCAAAGAGCTGCCTTTCAGTCAAATGCGCCTTAGCTCCTGACCTGTCTAGTTTCACAGCTAGAGCAACCTAGGGATTCAAAACACTGACACGGGTTCCCTAGAGTGTTGGAGACAGGGTGGGCGGGGGAGGCGGGAGGGAGGCAGAGCATACAGGCAGGTCCAGCCCAGGTAAAAAGAGGTTAGGTAAGAAAAGGGTGTGGTATTGTGCAGTGAAAATAAACAAGTAAAAAAGCACCCACAATGTCAGGTGGGAAAATTGTCCCTGCCCGATGGGCTCAGAGCAGGCAGCTTTTTTCAGAAGCTATGCTAAGCTCCCCCCAGTCACCACACATGTACCCAAAGTGCATAAAAGAAACTTGTCTGATGTGGGGTTTGTGATCAAATCTGGTCATGCACTTAAAATGTCTAAGAGACTGGGATGATCCATTTCTTGTCCTCGACAGATAAATGTAGCATTGACTATTGCCCTTCTGATGCCAGGGTAGTGAATCCCTCAGGTGGGGGACTCAAACCCTGGGCCAGGAAGGTTCTTGGCTTCACGTAGGAAAGAATTCAAATGTGAGCCAATACAGAGTTTAAAGTGAAAGTAAATTTATGTAGCAGAGAGTAAGTAAGAAAAGACCATCCCGCAGATGGAGTGGCGGTCTCTCCTATATTGTTTCTTGTTTCTGTGGAAAATTTCTTGGTATGGGGAACTTCTGCAAGGTACAAGAAGAATAGGGGCAGGTTTACTTTTAACTTTTATAAGGAACATCCTGTGGCTAGTTTGTAATAGGTTTAATTATGGGAATGGCCACTACAATGGAAACTCTTCCCTTAATAGGCTTCAGTTGGTCTGTTCTGTGTGATTGATTACCATCTGCCCAAGTTCTGTGTCTGGCAGCACGTAAGTAGCAGGCTTGGAATTCAACCTCCTAAATTTCTTCTTTTGTAAAAATAGTCCTCAGGCCCCTTCCCTATATTATTTCCCCCCTCAGAGAGTTTACTCCCTTAATCTGAAGGGGTTGTTGAAGAATGAAGATCCGTCTTCTGTAACTTCTTCAAGGCTGAGAAAGGGCAGTAGTCCCTGCCTGTCGGGAATAAAGATCTCTGGAATCTTGTTCTAGAGGCCCCAGGGGCTGACGACGTGAGTTTGGTTTGTGATGGAATCAAAACAGGTTGGAAGTCCTGTAAGATCATCATCTTTAGATGAAATTGTTGTAGCCTGAAAGATACAAACGTGATAAGCTTAAAAAGACAAGGGCCAAAGATTAACAGTAAAACTCAGGCTACTAGGGATCATAAAAATGGCAATACAGGTAAAGCCAGGAAACTACCCCTTAAATGTGTCTTGTAAATCTTTATTTTCTTTGTTATACTGATGTAACCATTCAGCTTGGTCATATATGTTTTTGATGTTGGTTTCTATGATTCCAGAACTGTTGACATAAGTGCAACAGGTTTTATTAACAGCACATACACCCCTGTTCGGCTAGAATATAGTCTAAGGCTAATCATCGATTGTCACAAACTACATTTGCTAATGAATTTAGAGGGATTTGTAATGCCCCTAAGGAGTCTGGAGCATACCTAATGACTTCTCCTACTTCTGTAATTATTTCTTTAAGAGTGATTTCATGATAAATAAGTGAATCCTCCCCATGGGCCAAGGCCTAGATGGCTCCAATCACCTCTGCGAGGATTAGGCCAAAAGCTCTTTGGATCTTGGGTGTATCTTGGTTATGTTAAGAATGGTAATGCTTTCCAGGGCTATGTTTCCCAAAGTGCAATCCTCTCCCCTCCCCCACCCCCATGTTGGGAGTTGTCTAAGTGAGAGTAGAGTCCTGCCTCAAGGGGCTCTCTAGGTCCTTTAAGAAAATTGTTAATGGGTGTCTCAAAGCCAGTAAAGTCTTGATGGAAGTTTGATTTGTTTTATTAAATCAGTATAGGAATGTGGTGGATAGATTTAGGCAATTGCATAAAGGCCTGAGAGAAGACTGGATTCAAGGATCCTTTGTTGCCTGAGGCCTTTTAAAGGAGGGTAATATTCTTTGAAGAGTGTAGCCTAATTTCCAGGAAGTACAACCAGCCCCATCAGACCTGGAACATGAGCTAAATCAATATATGAGAGGGTAGTATTGGGGACAAAATCGACCTAAACTTGAGCTATGTTACAAGGTTAGGCCAATTTAGTGGTTTCAATATAGATCCTTCTCGTGGGAGGGCTACCCCTGACTTAAATTAGCTAAAATTTTATAAGGTGTCTATGTCACTAGTATGGGTATCATTGTAACAGGGTGTGTATCCCACATTCATTTTACAATTTAAAGAGGTGGTAGTATAAATAAACTTGTGAGGAGTGAGGTTGGTTATGTGAAAACAAAGAGGGGGCGGTGAGGCCAATTGTATCATAAGACTGGTTTTTGGCCTTCTAATATTTAAAGTGGTATTTAGGGTCTGGAATATTGTGCCACTACTTATAGGATAAGCTCTTGAGTTAGTTTGGGCATTTCCCAGACTTGCAGATCTCAAATAACAGACCCAGCAATTAGACGTTTTCTCCCTTAGTAATAATCCAAGAAGAATTGATAATCATATTATTTTGCTATGGTAGACTTAGGCAGTCTGTTAATATACAGTAGAAGTGTATAATGTTAAGTAAAATTTTTATAATGAGAGTGGATAGACTACCTGGGAAGGCCTCTCGATGTGTCTAACTTACCTGTTTTCCTTCCAAACAGAAGCTTGAGGTCTTCTATGGGTTCACAAGAGTAGGTCATACTTCTTGTCCAGCTTTCTGGAGGAACCTGCAGGGACTCATGAGAAACAGGTTTAATTTGAGACAGCTGTACCCAACTGTTGATTCCTTGTAGTTTGACAGTAGTTAGTATACCTAACAGAACTTGGTAGGGCCCCTTCCATTTGTGTTGAAGTTGATTCTCTGGGGAGCCTTCCTCCCAATTTTTTAATAACCCATAGTTTCCTGGTTGTATTGGAGAGTCTAATTGAGTTTTAGAGGCACTAAGTACAATGCTATTGTGGTACTCTTGGAGTGCCTTTTGACTTGGCCTAGATTAATGACATGAGATAGTATCCATTGAATTTCTTTATTCAAATATAAATCTGAAGTTACAAAGGGACTTCCATAAGTCATTTCAAAAGGGCTTAGCTTCAAGGTGTATTTAGGGGCTACCTGGACTCTTAACAGTGTGATAGTTAAAAGAGTTACCCATGTCTCAGAATTTTCTTGGCAGTGTTTAGCTAGGACTTGGTTAGCTTTCTCTACCTTCTCCTAGGATTGGGGCCTCCAGAAGGAGTGAAAATGATACTTAATTCCTAAAGCAGAGGTTACTTGTTGGGGTATTTTAGCAGTGAGAGAGCCCGTTGTTGCTCAGTAAACTCCTTAGCAATCCAAATCTAGTGATAGTTTCCTGAAGTAAAAACTCAGAAACTCCTAAGGCCTTTTCAGTCCTTGTGGGGAAGGCCTCTATCCACCCAGTAAAAGTATCGATAAATACTAATAAGTACCTAAATCCTTCGCATGATGGCATTTGGGTGAAATCCATTTGCCAGTCTTCCCCAGGGAATGATCCCCTGTGTTGTACTGGCTTTAACAATGGAGAGGGGATCAGGTGGCTCTCTGGGTCACTGCGAGCACAAAGTTCACAGGCTCTGGTTACTTCTTAGTGGTTTAAGATAATCCCTTCCCTATGAAGATACGGGAGATCAACTTATGTAATGAATCTCAACCTAAATGGGAAGAGTCATGTAAATGTTTAATAACTTTTCATTATTCAGCTCTTTGGAGGAACAATCATTCTTTATCAGTGAACCATCCCGATGGGTCTGGGTCGAGAGTGAGGTCTCTTTGTTTTGTCCATGTAGTTTCTTCTAAGGTGTAACTGGGTGTGTAATTGGGAAGTGGGACATCTGGTAAGAGGGCTGCCTGGAGTGGGGGGGTAGCTTTTGCTGCAATTTTGGCTACTTTATCTGTTAGACTGTTTCCCTCAATTATATCTGAATCTCCCCTTTGATGTCCCTGGCAATGAATGATTGCTATCTTTTGAGGTTTATTTACAGCTTCTAAGAGCTGTAAAATTCCAGCCTTATGTTGGATTAGGGAGTTCTTTCTTTCCAGATGGTAGCATGTACATGAAGGACCATAAACCCATATTTTGAATAAGTATAAATATCTAGTCTAAGCCCTTTGCCCAACTGTGGTTCCCTAATGAGGGCAATAAGTTCTGCTTTTTGAGCGGACATATTAGCTGTTAAAGGACTAGACTCAATGGTGTCTGATAAGGTCACAATCGATACCCAGCCTTCCTGAGTCCCTTATCCATAAAGCTGCTTCCATCTGTAAACCATTCAGCATCAGGATTGAGCAAGGGTCCATCCTTTAAATCAAGCCTACTTGAAAGACTTGTTCTATAGTCTTAACACAATGGTGGAAGGGAGTTTCTAGATCAGGTACAGGCATTAAGGTGACAGGGTTTAATGTTTGACAGACCTTGAGAATAATATTAGGAATGTCTAGCAAGAGGGTCTGATACTTTAATAATCATCCTCCTGTTAACCACCGATGTCCCTTTGTTTCTAACAAACTTTTGGGGGTCAGTACCTTAACATGTTCTCCTAAAGTAAATTTGGAAGCTTCTTTAACAAAAGTTACCTGATCTAATTGTTTTGAGAATAGGCACTTGGCTTTGGAATACCCCCTATTAGTCTTAAAGCTACTCCCTGTTTTACAGCTATATAAAGGGTAAATGGTTTTTCTAAATTCAGGAGACCTAAAGCCGAAGCCATTCCAAACTTTTCCTTTAGGGGATTAAAAGTAGCTTCAAATGACCTGTTCCAAAGTGGGACTCAGTGTCAGGTCCTTTTATGGCTTTATATAAAGGCTTAGCTATTATTCCAAAATTGGGTATCCATATTCTGCAAAACCCCGCTATACCTAAAAAAGTTCTTAATTCCTTCTTTATCTGGGGGATCCAATTGCTAATATAGCTTCTTTTCATTTGGGAGCTAAGGCTCGGGATCCCAGTGTTAGAATATAACCTAGGGGTCTAATCTTTTGGAGAAAAAATTATGCTTTTTGTGAGGACACTTGATATCCCCGTTCTCCTAAAATGTTTAAAACTTTGATAGTATTAGAGTCACAACTCTCTTTTGTTGGGCTAGTTATTAGTAAGTCATCTCCATATTGGATAAGATAACCATTTATTAACTTTAAATGTCAAAGTTCTTTGTCCAGGGCATTTCCAAATAAATAGGGGCTATCCTGGAAAGCCCTGGGGTAAGACTGTCCAAGGGCATTGGGTGATCTTTAGAAGAGTTGGGGTCAGTCCATTCTAATGCAACAGATATTGGCTATCAGGTTGTAGAGGGATGCAGAAAAAGCCATCTTTGAGATCTAGGACTGTAAACAATTGGGCATTTTCTGAAATTTGAGTCAGAAGGGTGTGGGGATTAGATATGGCTGGATGAATTGGGACTATAGTTCCATTTATTGCCCTCCAACCTTGAACAAACCTGTACTCTCTGTTAGGCTTTTTTACTGGTAAAATAGGGGTATTACAAGGTGACTGTAGTCCATGGCTTTAGTAGTCCATATGAAAAAAATACAATAAAATAAAAAAATTTAATAGTGGTTGTATTAATTTTGAGTGGGTACTGTTTGTGCCTTAATTTTGAGTGGGTACTGTTTTCTATGGGGATAATTCTTATCATGTTTTAATTGTATTTTAATAAGAATGGCATTGATAGCTTTTCTAAGGACTTCTGTGGCCCAAACCTTAGGATTGACCTGTGATATAATATTGGGCAGTATTGATCTTGTAAGGGTAATGGAGATGCAGTAATGCAGGTAAGGACTGGAGTGTCAAGGTGGATAGTGGCTTGTAAGTGCTGTGACAAATCTCGTCCTTGTAGTGGGATTGGGTACTCTGGCATGAGCAAAAATTGATGAGTGAACATATGATCTCCTAAAATACAATTAATTGGGTCTTGAACCACTTTGTCTTAGGCTTGCCATTAACCCCAGTAATTAGACAAGTTCAGGGAGACATAGGCTTGGAAAACTGGGTTACAACAGAGTAAGCGGCTCCCGGTATCAAGGAAGAACTCCCCGCCATGTCAAAAGTTACCCGAGGCTCTTTGGCGGTGATGGATGTTCCGAAGGAGCTGGTGGGGGGTTTGGGGTGCTCGGGCCCAGTCAATCTCTTTCCCTTTCGGCCAAGATTGACTTGGGAGTTCCCATCTCTCTTTGGAGGTGGACGGATGTACCATTGCCAGTATTCTTCCTGTTTGCACAAGGGACAGGGATAGTTATCATATGATTTTTATGCTCTAGGTGCCGAGCTCCCGTCGCGTAGTTGTATTGGGGTTCCAGTCTGGGATTGCATTTCCCTCTCTTCAGGAAATGTGGTCCTCATTGCAGGCTGCAACGTGGTGCACGTGCCCCCTAGCGGCACCAGTAATTCTTTGTTTTTCTTCTACAGCCCAGTGGATAGAATTTGCAAGTCTTGCCAAGTTAAATCAAAACTCATAGTAAGCTTTTCAAATTCATCAGTAAATTTGCTAGGGTCCTCAGAGAATCTGCTGAACTTCTCTTTGCATAAGGCTAAATCTGACAGAAAATGGAACATGTACTCTGTTTCCCCGTCAGTGTTCCCAACTAAGAGCATACCTTATTGCGGAGAGGGTGGTATGAGGTCCCACTTCTGGTGGTGCTAGTGGGGTAATTTCCTCAGGGAGCTGTGGGTACAGAGGAAAGCTCAGGCTAGTCGGGTAAGAAGGAGGACTCCCAGAAGTTAGGGAGGAGGAAGGTGGAGGGGCCATCTTGCTAGGTCTCCTCCTCAGAATAGGAGGGGGTAAGTGGGGGATATTCCCACCTGATGGCCCAGGGTTGTTTCGGCATCTTTGGGGTGGGGCCCCAGTAATTGGGTCATTTGGTAAATCTGGACCAGGGGGTACCCGTTCGTGGCCTTAATATGAGCGAGACACATTTTACATTTATTCCGGAGATTAGGGTTTTGGTAAAAGTGCACGAAAGCCTGAACACGAGATATCTTCCCTTTTTTCCCCCGTCTTTTTCAAGGGAGATATAATTGCAAAAATAGTACTGTAGCTTAATGAGCCATTTTTTGGCCAGACCTCTTGATCATCAAGCTCATATTGAGGCCAGGCAGTATTGCAAAAGAAGATTAATTTCTTTTTCTTTATCAGTTTGAGGGTGTTCCAATGGGCCAAGAGGCAACCCCGTGGGGTGGTCTTTAAGAATGCTGGGTGCACCGCCTATGTCTGAGACTGAGGGAAAAGTTTTGGGCAGAAAGAAGTTGGGTTTGCCAAGTCTGAACAGCGTGGTACTAGTAAAACGGGGAAAGGAGATTTTGGTCAACTGAGAACTGAGGGAAATGACTGCTTAACCAGTGTTGTAACAGGCATCCTAGTGGTTGGAAATCAGAGGGGACAGAGAGGTAGAAGGGCCCTATGCAAACACAATAAATAGTCTGCAAGAAAAGCAGACAGCGGGGGTAGAAGTGAAAGAATGTAACGAGAAGATCAAGCCGGAAAGCCAAGGTGCGAGCCCTGATGGGGTGCAGGGTGCACAAGGATCAAGAAAATAGCAAAACTAAGTGGAAGAAAAGTGTTCTCCTGGAGGGTCCATGACCTATTAGGTATTGTGCAGTGGGGAGGGGCAGGTGTATGCTTTCACAGTGTTCCTTGTTGCACGGACATTTGCTTGCAGTCAGCAGTGGGGCCCACTGCCAACCTACCCCATTCTGTGACAGGCTTATTCTTTCACGTGAGTGTTCCAGTGGCGAGTGCCCTACTGGCTTTTAAATGCTTAACCCATGCCTACAGAAGGTGGCAATTTTCCTCTGGGAGGGAGAGAGAGAAAGAGACAGAAAAGAAGACTAGCTGTTGGGGGAAGAGCTATCTTAATGGTTCCACCATGTGGGTGATATCAGGCTGAGAAACCCGAAGTACTCAGCGTGGCCAAGACAAAGTCCAAGGGAAATGACTCTCCTCATAGATTGTTCTGGCATTCCAGAACCAACTGGGAAAATACAAGGAAGAAAGGGATGCTACGAGCAGTGTCTCATTGGTGTTGAGAGCAAGGAAGTCCTGAGTCACTCGAACACAGGAAAGGACGGGAGGAGAAGTTTAGGTCAAGAGCGGGGGATTGAGTGATCCCGAAAGGTGCTGTGCACAGTCTTAATTTGTGATACATGTGAGGGTCTTGGGGTCCCGATCAATCTTCTCCAGAGGAGACGAGGAGCCTCGTCGTAGTCAACAAAGATGATGCCAGCTTGGCGAATCCGCCAGAAAGGAGACTCAAGCCCTGGGCCAAGAAGGCTCTTGGCTTCATGTAGAAAAGAATTCAAATGTGAGCCAAAATAGAGTTTAAAGTGAAATTAAGTTTATGTAGCAGAGAGTAAGTAAGAAAAAGACCATCCCACAGACGGAATGGCGGTCTCTAATCGCCAGTGAAAGAGAGATCCCTTTAGCCCTTTGGGCTAGGGTTTACATGCGTTTCTTGTTTCTATGGAAAATTTATTGGTATGGGGAACTTCTGCAAGGTACAAGAATAGGGACAGATTTACTTTTTTTTTTTTAATTAAAGTTTATTGCAGTGACAATAGTTAGTAAATTTATGTAGGTTTCTGATGTACAATTCTGTAATACATTGTCTACATATCACATTGTGTGTTCACCATCCAGAGTCAGTTCTCCTTCCATTACCATATATTTGACCCCATTTACCCTCCTCTACCACCCTCCTCCTTTACCCTCTGGTAACCACTAAACTATTGTCTGTGTCTATGAGTTTTTGTTTCTTTATTTGTTTGTCTTCCTTTGTTGCTTTCAGTTTATATCCCACATATCAGTGAAATCATATGGTTCTCGTTTTTTTTCACCTGACTTATTTTGTTTAGCATAATAACCTCAAGATCCATCCATGTTGTCGCAAATGGCACTATTTCATCTTTTTTCATGGCAGAATAGTATTCCATTGTGTATATATACCACATCTTCTTTATCCAATCATCTAGAACAAAAACTCATCAGAGATACTTTTTTTTTTTTTTTCAGGACTTTATTGGGGAACAGTGTGTACTTCCAGGCCTTTTTTCCAAGTCAAGTTGTTGTCCTTTCAATCTTAGTTGTGGAGGGTGCAACTCAGCTCCAGGTCCAGTTGCTGTTGTTAGTTGCAGGGGGCACAGCCCACCATCCCTTGCGGGAGTCAAACTGGCAACCTTGTGGTTGAGAGGGCGCATTCCAACCAACTGAGCCATCCGGGAGCTCAGCGGCAGCTCAGCTCCAGGTGCCGTGTTCAATTTTAGTTGCAGGGGGTGCTGCCCACCATCCCTTGCGGGAGTCGAGGAATTGAACTGACAACCTTGTGGCTGAGAGCCCACTGGCCCATGTGGGAATCGAACCGTCAGCCTTTGGAGTTAGGATCATGGAGCTCTAACCGCCTGAGCCACCGTGCTGGTCCCCAGAGATACTTTTAACTATTTTCCCTGTGGCTAGTTTGTAATAGGTTTAGTTACAGAAATGACCATTACAATGGAACCTCTTTGCTCAATGGAACCTCTTCAGTTGGTCTGCTCTGTATGACTGGTTAATATCTGTCCAAGTTCTGTGTCTGGTAGCACGTAGGTAGCAGTCTTGGAAACCAACCTCCTAGCGCCTTCTTTTGTAACAATAGTTCTCATGTCTCTTCTCTGTATTACTTGCACACATACACAAACACTCACACATAGAGGTATATATCTATATGATGAATGTCTGTGTGATGTGCATACCTTCTAAGAGTAACTTTCACTGGAAATCTCTCAAACTATTTCAATTTATGAGTAATGACTGGACCTTTCTTCTCCAGCTCCATCCCCCTGCATCCACCCTCCAGCCTCCCAAAATTGAAGTGGAGGGATGAAGAGTTTAGGGATTGGTGTGTGTGTGTATGTGTGTGTGGGGGGGTGTTACTCACATCTGTAGATCTTTGTGAAATCCTTGCCCAGACCTCCCATCCTCCCATTTATTGAGAGGATTTGTCTTGCACCGCTCCGGGTGATGCTCTGATTATTTTCAGCAAGTACTTGCTTTATTTTTTAATGGATTTGGGGGGATAGTTGCCCATGTGTCTCTCAGATGAGTACAAGTAGGAACCAGCATCTCTGTTGACAGAAGAAGGGAAAGTGGGCATGATGTGGGAATGACTCTGGAGTAGTGTACAGGTGTACAGAAGTGGTAGAGGGCAAAATTAAAACCATCCACCTGGAGGCCATCCCTTTTGTCAGCTCTCATTCTTCCTCCTCCAGCTCCAGTCATTCCCACCTCCAGAAAAGAAACCTAAGGTTGTGGGATAGCTAGAGAAGGTGGGGGTTAAGAGAACTACTTTCGATGAATCCACTTTATATTACCTTTCCTTATTGTTAATCTTTCTCTTTGATGATTTTCTTCTTATTTACACAAAACCAAGCAAACTTCAAAATCATTTGTCAGCCTCTTCCTGATGCCCCAAGTATCCATTTTACTTTCCTTTTTACTTTCTATTACACTTTTTGGAAAATCTCAGTTTCAGTGTATTCCCTGACCATGATCCTGAATTGCCCCGCAGCATGTCTTGTTCTTTATTAGTATTTAGACTCCTTTTAAAGAAGCTAGATTTTTCTATAAGTAAATTCTGGTAGGTAAAAAATGAAGGAGAACAGTCTTTCTATTTGTTTTAAAGAGATCAGTCTCTCTCTCTCTCTCTCTCTCTCTCTCTCTCTCTCTCTCTCTCCCCCCCTCTCCTTCTTCCTCTCCCTCTCCCTTTCTCTCTCCTTCTGCCTCTCCCTCTCTCTCTCTCTTAGCGAAAACAGTATCAGGGCTGTAAGTATAAATGTAGTTATCATTATAGGCTGGGGACAAAATCTATCCTGGATAAGAGATTATTTAAGAGGTCACACATTTTCACCATTTTTATTGTCACATTAAATACAATAAATGCTTAAAACTGTTTAGAATTATGTATTTATGTTTCTCTTTAAACAGGTTACTTTATTTCTCTGTGTTGAAATGATAGCTCCTATGCATTGAGCTTTTAGTGTGTGCTAAGCATTGTGCTAAGTATTCTTAAAAAGATTGTCTTATTTAATCCTTACAATAAACTTATATTAAGAAAAAATATATAATTCCCATTTTATTGTTGAGGAAGCTTAAGTAAATTATTTCTATTCTTAAATGACTTGCCTGAGATCCCAAATAAAAATAATAAAAATTCAGTATTAGATTTGAACAGAGTTGGTCGCACTCCATAAGATGGGTAAATTTCTGTAAACCCCATGAGAAGAACCATGTGTCTTTTGTTCAAGATGTAATCACCAAAATTAGCCTAAGACTGAACACATAGGAGATGCTCAGCAATAATTTGCTAAATAAACCAATATGTAAATAATTTAAAATTTCCCAAAACTATAATGAAATATACCAATGAAATAAGTTAATTGTGCTATTGATTTACTTTGTCTTGATGACACATTGTCTTTGTTCTTTCTAAATTATAATGATGATGTTTTCCCATCCTCTTTATACACCTTAGGTATTAGTTAAACTGTCTTTATAAATCCCCAAAAATATGTCTGAAAAATTTTTGGTAAAACAGAAAGTCTTGTTAGAAAAATACTTCAAATGTTAGAATTTGTGTAATTGCTTAAATACAGGATGGATACTAATTGCCCATATATTGTTTTAAATCAGTTATAACATCAAGGTCTCTATTATCCCATGTAAACTATATGGATTGAGTGGAAAAATGTACATTATCATATTTTTTAAAAAGGCAGCACTTGGTTCAAAAACAACAAAAAAAATAACTTTGCTTCAAAATCCCCATGTTTCTCAAGCACAAGTAATGTTTGCACCTACTCACATCAGGAAAAAGCTGATGTGACACTGTGCTCTGCAGGCCACCAAAGAGTTCTGTGCTCTCGGACTAGTCATTTCATTTTTTAAGTGACTGGCACTGGTGTGGTGCCATTCTGTTTGCTGCTACTACACGTGGTCTCAATTCCCAGATGTCTCACTTACAAAGTGTGTTACTAATTGAGAAAGTTCATTAATCTCCCTATACCTCAATTACCCTACTACTAAAATAGGATGCTAACGTGCCAAGTACTCTGCTAGATGTTTCAAATGTATTATCCCACTTACTCACCCCCAATAAAAGAGATATGTCTATCGAACAGGTGTGTACTATTATTGTCACTGATTTATAGACAAGGAAACTGAGATTTAGAGATGATAAGTAACTCCTTTTAGGTTAAACTGCTAATAAAGTATAATTCTAAGCCCCAGCTGTCAGGTATCAAGTCACTGTTATCAACTACTATGCCACATTGAAAGAGATCCAGATTGAGAGATTTTCAACATTCTTCCCAGCTTTAAAATTTGATGATTCTATTTGTCTGGTGTCTTTAGTGGCCGCCATTCTTTTATATAATGCGTGTGTTCTAAGAAAGAAACATCTGTGTAATCTTTGATATTACTTATCTTTCCCATGCAACTCTGTCTTCTTATTCTTTCCTTCCTTATTGGTTCCACTCTCTAAATGGTAATTTTTCATCTTGTAGGCCTCACCACTGAATAATTTTTGTTGACTACTTTTAATGTAGGAAGTATTGCAAAAATTCATTACATATCAGATTAATTTCCCTTAGATAGTATAGCTCATTTTAGAGCATGTGCACAAAATGTTGGTCAACACATTAATTTGTCTTGACTTATATCAAAGGTGCTATCATCTGAAAGTTTGTTTCCCCCCAAAATTAAAATATTGAAATCCTAATTCCCAAAGATGATAGTGGTAAGAAGTGGGGGTTGGGGGAAGTGCTTAAGTTGTGAAGGTGGATCCCTCATGAATAGAATTAGTGCCTTTATAATAGGTGCTCCTGAGAGCTCCCAAGGCCCTTCTACCCTGTGAAGACAAAGCAAGAAGGCACCATCTATGAACAAAAAAACGGGCCCTCACTAGACATCAATTTTGCTGGTGCCCTGATCTTGAACTTCCAGCTTTCAGAACTATGGGGAATACATTTCTGTTGTTTATAAACCATCTACTCTATGGGATTTAGTTGTAGTAGCCCAAATGGACTAAGACACAAGTATCTTTAACAGGAACTCCTAATGAAATGGAATGTATGCTCTAGGGAGGGAAAATGGTTATTGGGTAATTGATCTTCAGAAAACAAAATTTAAAACATGTCTAATATCTACCACTGAGTAGTATGGTTCAACTGAAACTTTGGATTAGAGAGATTACATTTTTAAGTACGTGAAGCAGAATGAAACAACAATGAGACAAGCAGGTGTGATGGCTATTTATTTGAATTTTTTGTTTTGTCAAGTGTGGGTACAATGGCCACAAAAATCTAGACCTCTTTGTTGTCAGCATGGTCGCCACAAGACACACGTGGCTATGTAAATTTAAACTTAAGTAAAATTAAAAGTAAACTTTCAAAGTTGCACTAGCCATATTTCGAGTACTTAATAGTCAAATATGTGTGGCTGTTGGCTCCCATAGTGGGCAATATAGAATTTTTCCATCATTGCTAAATGTTCTGTTAGATAATGTTGATCTAGTCTAAGATGACAGGTATGTCACCTAAATGTGATTATGGGCTCAACCAGAGGGGCAGAGCAAGACAATGATTATTAAAGATGTAATAAAAAGAGGATACTCAATAAATAACCTGTATGTTGATGACATTTACTTTGAATTTATCCATTTTCTTGTGTTAGCATTTTACATAGTTTAAACAAGGAGAACAGGATTTCGATTATTTTGTCTTTTGAACATAAAGTAAAAATGACAGCAGACAGCTCATTGTTTAGAAGATATGTCAGGCATACATTACAGACACAAGCACAGAGAAACTGGGCATAAGAAAAACATTTTTTAAGACAGGTATTTTTAACACCTGTCTACTAAGGAATGTGATGAAATCCATACATTCAAGTACATATAGGTTCTCTGGGAATGTGGCAAATCTGTCTATTACATTAAAAGTGATCTAATTGAAAGCAACTGACAGCAGTTTAGGACATGATGTAAAGGTTTTCAAAATTAATGTTACATTGATTAACCACTAAAAAGACTCTAATGTTTACTCAATCAGATCGTAGACTCAGCCACTAGCCCATGACTTTTGCCACACTCCCAGGAAATCTGTTGCAGAACTTGTGGTGAGACCACAAGGCAACATCCAGGAAAATGACAGTAACAGTTGAAGTACATCGTCACAAGGTAGAAATTGTCAAGTGTGTAAAAAAGCAGTTGTTTTTCTTTTTTTTCCTAGAAACATGTCATATGTACTTAAGCAGAAACCATTTTCCTCCGTGCAGTTAACTAATGTTGATGCAGCAGTAATACAGAGCATACTAAAAGAAATTCTTCCAAAACCAAAAGAACAGTCATGACTAGAGCTGTCCTTGCCTTTCGGGAGTAAAGATGTTGAGAAAACCAGGAAATCTGAGCTAAAACTAAACTCTGTGATGCTGAATTTTCAGTTTTCTTTTCTGAGCCGCGAGGGGCCATTTTCTGAATCCAGGGGGCCTAGTTAAGTAACACTCATCACCTTGTGTTTAGAGGCCAGCTTTTATGTCTTTCCAGGTGTTAGCTGCTTTGTTAAATCTGGAGTGCCCCCAAACTTATAAAGCCTAAACATTCCACACCTGGTATGTCGGACATGGGGATATTAGTAAAATGTATAAATTGGGGGATCAATTTCTTTTTGCTGTATTTAGAATCCAATGATGATAAAATCATTAGTGTAAAAAAACTGAACTATCACAATAAGGTGCTTTTCAAAGCAACTGTTTAATCCATTTATTTTGTATCTTAAAAGCCACATAATAAAATGGAGGTTTCCCTTTTATTATATGTACATGTTGCATGTTTATTGTGGTCTTGGGGATATCTGAGGGCAACTCCATTTACCAGATGGTACTGAATACCAGGAATTACATTTCAAACTTGAGAGAAAAGGCTTCACCTGGTGGAGCACTGCTTTTGTGTGAGTGTGTGTGTGTGTGTGTGTGTGTGTGTGTGTGTGTGTTTCTTTATAATACACCATACTGCACACAGCTCATCTCGTCCATTGGCCCTACTTATGAATTACTTAAACTATTTAACTAATCCTATGATACTATGGTCCAAAAAAAAACACATAATAACCTTGGTGATTTTTTTAAAAATGACTAATTTGTTCATAATAAGGTGGAATGGTTTAGGTTTTTAAAGAAGATTATACTTAAATTCCTAATCTATGAGCCTGGTACTCCTCATTCTAATTGGTAGGGTTCTTGGCAGACTTCTTGCCTCTCTTATGTTTGGGATGTTTGCACTCATTGGGCTCCGGGAGACGTTTTAGAGCTACGGGACTATCAAATTGATCAAAAACATCACTTTTCTCTAGACATGTAGCGCTGAATATAAGGAGGCAAATTCATGGTTCCTGAAACTGTCTATATTACTTATTTAATTGTGCCATGCTTATATGTTTTTATAATTCACAATAATGTTAGGGGGGAAATCCCAGAATTATGTAAATTGCTGATCTTAAAAGACAGATGAAGTATGCTGCTCAATGTTTTAATCTAATCCAGAATGGAGAAAAATAATTCTAGAATGAAGCAAATATTCTCACTCTTCAACTCTAAAACAGAATTATACCTCATATATTGAATAGGTGATGACATTTAGCAGAACACCCACATGGAGGACACCAAATTATAGTTATCTTAAACTTTTCTTTCCCTGATAAAAGAAAAATGTGCATAAAATTTTCTGAATCTCTTTTCCATGGTTGGATTATTTTATATTGTAAATTTTTATGACTAAGAGAGGTTACAGACTTCTCTTTTAAAAGTAAATAGAATATTTTCTTTATCTCTATCCCAAAATAATATATTTATTGTAGCATTTCTTATGTTTAAGCGTTTACTAATATTTTTTCCAGTTGTTGTTTTTTTCCTTAAAAACAACTTCCCAATTTTCCAAAGTGCTCCTAAGAGTTAGTTATAAGAAATCGTCATGCCCTGCTTAATATTTAATTCAGGATTTCTGTACAATATGTAGCTTTAATGCCCCATGATTTAACATTTCTTGTTATGGATTTATTTAATTCTTTCTTAAGGTATACAAGGAGATAGTGCAAAGTCAAGGCCAGCTACTTCAAGTCCTAATTGTACCACTTATTAACTGAGAAAACCTGGACAAATTACCTCACTTTACTCATCTGCAAAATGATAATAAGAGTTATAATAAAATAAGGGTTGCAACTGTTGTTTATAATTACATATATTTGATCATTATTAATTATAGTAACAATGGAGAATAGTCATTCAAAGCACATGGGAAATATTTAGGAATATAATATAAGTTTAGTTATCTTTGTTGATACTGAAACATTTAAGACACTCTTTTGGTCATTTAATATCTCAGACAGAAACTACCTGAATTCAAATATGAAGTGAAGACATTCTCTTGGCATAATGACATTAGGAAACCCCCTAGTGTTTAACAGTTATTTAATCTGAAGTGTCCTTTAGTATTTTACAATAAATTTTAAGTGACACTAGATATGAATTTGTTTTACATATGTGTCTATTTATTAACTAATTTAGGGAAGCAGAGAAAGCTACAGAATTCCATGTTATAAAATATTGCTAGTAAAAAAGTATATATTAATAAAATAATTTGATATTTTAATACGTAAAATGTTTTGGGTATGCTCAGCTTTGCATTGGCATCTTGCCTGGATAAATGTTGTTAAAATAATTTTCTTGATTTTACCTAAGGGAATTATAGCATCCAAAAACTAACAATATTTTCATTTTGCTCCATTAAATCAGTAAAAAAAGAGATTAAATACCTGCATTCTTTATCCAAAAGATTCTTATTGAATTGATTTCAGGGGTAGCCAGTTAGCTCAGTTGGTTAGAGCATGGTGCTAATAACACCAAGGTTGCTGGTTCGATCTCCACATGGGCCACTGTAAAATGCACCCTCCTTAAAAAAAAAAAAAAAAAAAAAAAGCATGAATTAATTTCACAGTGCTAAAACATTAACTGTTTTTTTTTCCTATTTCCAAATAACTCAAGCTAGCCACTCATTTTACATTCAAGTGTATAGAGTATATGATTGAATAGATATTGTCCACTAGAGTCTATAACAGCATTGGGAATATCTTAGTGACATCAAAAACTACTTAGACTCTGAATAGACTATTAATTTTTACCTAATATATTCAAAATGTTTGATGTTGTCTTCAAACAGCATGACAAGATAGTAGTAAATTAACTATTTAATTTTATACACGTAGACACATATATACACATACACACATATGAATGCATACATAAAATCCGTTGGTCAATCCATCATAAACTACTCTAAGGAAAGCCATTTTGCCATTTAGTAGATTGTTAGATTTTTAAGTGACTCAAAATCTGTCAATTTACAGAAGAAGAAATTGAAACTGAAAGCAAAGTCCTACTTTTCTAGAACTTTCAAAGACCCCTGTTTTCAGATAGCTATCTTTAGACATTGATTTAAAACAAAATCCAAGAACCACGTCTACTGACACTCTGTTATTGGCATTTGTTTTAGCTCTAATAAATACCTTCTTAATAGTATATGATTTGTAATAGCAAAACTTAGACACTGTTATTATACATTGACATTAGAATGTATTTTCAATTATAAAACATTGAGTACTATATAAGCATATGATAATAACTTATAATAAATTCTAAATTGATGTCTTCAAATCTTTTGACTTGAAATCTTTTATGTCAATTAGATATTTCTGTAGCCCTAGCCAAGTCCTGTAAATTTTTGTACAAGCAATGTCTATTTCTAAAAATCTAAATGTACTTTCCTTATATCTTTAATATATCACTTCATACATTTTTCTATTGATTCAAAACATTTATGGAGCACTCTGCTAAGTGCTAAAGATAGCAGAGTGACATTATATGTTGTGGTAGGAAGAAGAATGGCTCCCCAAAATGTCCATGTCTTAATTCCTCTACCCAACCTTACATAGCAAATTAAGATTAAGGATCTTGTGAGATTATCCTTGGTTATAAAGGTCGACCCTATCGCATGAGTTTTTTTTAAATCAGAGAACTTTTCTGAGCTGTGTTCAGAGAGAGCCATGATGACTGAAGAAGTGTCAGAGAAATGCAAATTGCTGATGAAGGAAGGGGACCACAAACTAGGATTGGGGAGCAGCCTCTTGAAGCTGAAAAAGGCATGGTAACAGATTCTCTCCTAGAACCTCCAGAAGGAATATTGCCTTGCCATTATTTTAATTTTATCCTAGTGAGACAAATGTCAGATGTCTGACCTACACTAAAAAGGTAATATACATTGTTTTACATCACCCAGTTTGTAGGAATTGGTTACAACAGCAATAAAAACCAATACATATGTATATGTCTTACCTCCCTGAGTAGTTTATACACTCTTTTAAAGGAGTTAAGCCTTACATTTCCTTATATCTTTTCAAATTAATTATTTTTATTTTTTTCACTTATTAAGTGGTCAAGAAATCTTGATTGAATGATATAATAAGGAAGTTTAAGAAAAACATTTGTACTCATTAGGTTGTGATGGCAATCTTAACCTTATAGTGGTTTCTGCCTTGCTCTGGGCAATGATGCATTAACTGCTCTCTGAAAGAAACATTTTGCAATGTGTTGTTTATTCAAGTAATCAGGAGAAAGCACAAAAATTACACTTGACATTGCAGGAAGATTAGCAAACAATAGTGCTGTTTTGAAAGACAGAGATCTGTATCTTTGAAAGGGGAAGTTGCAAAACTGTCTTTTCCTTTATCTGTTCGGATTCCTAAGGAAGGAGGATTTTACAACTAGTATTATCCTTATTGGAGGCTCTTTTCTGTGTCTGGCACGCCTCCAGTCCAAGTTTATCTGATACCCTAAGGCTTCCCAGAGCCTCCTCTGGGATGTAAATCCAAAGTTCTTGTGCAAAATGTAACTGAAAAGATGATGTAGCAGTGCAAAAAATTGCCAAATAATTTATTTTAAAAGAGTAGAAAAATAGTTATAGGAATTACACAAAGTCTGTCAAACACAGATGGGTTTTGCTAAAAGTCTTGGCCACATCCTCTAGGACCTGTGGGTGTAAAGTGGATAACTGAAAGTATTTTTATCCCCCACTTCACCTTATTGGCCCATTTACTATTTCTTGGATGACTGTTGTATTTGCACATCTTATTACAAACATAAATCATATGTTAAAACCTACTCCAATTCTTGCACCTGCTGGAAAATGACATTAATAATCTTTGAGTGCCCGATGTATTAATAAATATGAGGTCATGCTAAGAAATAGGAGACATGATCCCCATCCAAAGGAGGACTTATCGTCTACCTAACAAGATAACCTGAGAGAGCCACTAGAGATGTATAAAATGATTTCACGTATTTTTACATTTAATTTTGTGTTTCCATTCTTTGTATTACTTTTCTCGTGATTTTTAAACTGTTAGGTAAGTAAGCAGAACTGGGTATCCTCTTCCTTTTGTTATGGGAGTTTCAGTTCTTCTTGCGGACATCAAAGGTCAGCAAGCTGATTAGTATGCAAGCAGTGTTTATTATTGATACGTTCTCAGGGAAGAGAATGGGCCTATCCAATGTGGGGGAGACAGGCATAGGCCCCGTCCCCTTGTTCTTAGGACTTAAGTAGTTTGCTGGGTGGAGTGAGTGATTGACATTGATTTGGCGGGAAAGCTCTTCCACAGGAGGGCGTGACCTCCTAAGATGGGTGGAGGTCTGTTGAGTCAGATGCTTATCTTTTCCAGACCACCTCTTGTCATCTGTTGTAAAAACAGGTATGTGGCTGGAGGAAGTTAATCAAAGCTATTTATGAGCGTTTTCTGTAGGCATTATGGACCCTTTACTGCCCCTCCTCCTGCTCCTGCACTTTCTAACTTCTACCTAACACTTTCATCCTCAGTTATCCTAGATTTTGGTCATCATGATGGCCAGTCAGTAATATTCACCCATTTCCAATTCCTACAACCTTATTATTTGCACTATATTTTCTAATTTAAAAATAAATAGAAATACCATTTTCATTAATTTAAGAAATGTGTATAGGGGAATCACTAGGTCATCTCCCTTACTGAGTTTTTTGTAAATAATTTAAATCGAATAACTCCAGATCATAAATAATAATAGATATTTATTGGAGCACTATTCTAAGCACTTTCTATATTGTATACTTAAATCTTCACAACAAACATGGATAAGTACTATTATTATCCTCACTTCACAGATACTACATACAGATATCATTGGCAAATCTAAGATTGGAACCCAAGCATTTTGCTTCTGGAGGCTATCATATAACCTCTAGCAAAAAAAGAAGAAGGAAAAAAAAAAAGAAGAAGACTGAAATACTTCACAGCAGTCTAAAGGCAGAGGATAGAGATTTTCCTCTAATTGGAATTTGAATTAAATGTGGAAAATTGGGGGAAATCTGTCCATTAATAATTTAACTGATTCCTCCATCTAGTAGGTAGCAGTGTGGATTAGTCACTTTTCTTAATCATTACTCAGGACTACCCCATCCCCTGTATACATCTACATAACTTGACATTTTTTTCTGAATCCTATTGGTGGTTGCAAGTTTCTTAGATATTGAAATAAAACATTGATTCTAAAATCTTAGTACTCATTGCTATAAATGACACCTTCAACTAGTAGCCATCCATTCTGTTATTTATTCAAAGACAAGAAATCTACTGTCATTTTAGGTAGTTCTTTCTGGTGTTGAACAATTGTGCTGTTAGAAAATTCTCCTTCATATTGATCAGAAATCTGTCACCTTACAACTTTCATGTACTTGGTTCTGATTCTGCCTCTCAGAAACAAAGAAAATAAGATTACTCCCTTTCAAATACATAAAGATATGTACTACTTTTTCAAGTGATGCATCTCATTCCAGTCCTTTTAACCTCATTTTCAGCTGTTATGTTCAAATGTCCACTTAAATCACCAAATCCAGAGGAGACTCGAACACCATAAACATGGTCCAATCCACACATAGTGGAACTCTCTATTCATGAACTAAAACTTAAAGAAATGTCAATTGGATTCAATTATTATAATGCAGAATCTGCCATCTATTGACAGGCTATTATAGCCCAAGATTGGGAAATAATTTTATATAACACCATACCATTTAATCTTCATGACAACCCCTTGAGGTGGGTAATGTTGGGGAGCAAAACATATTATTTTTATCCAGATGCAAATTTTCTTTCTCCACATTTTGTTCCCTGTGGTCTCTCAGTGCCCACTCAGTATCACTTCTTTAAGCAGCCTTGTGAAACTTCTCTTACATACTTTGTAGATATTTAGAAACAATAAAATATAAAATGTACATAAATGTATTTTATAGCAGTATTAAAATGATGTAGTAAAACTATTCCCACATAATAAATCCTCATAAATGCAGCAATTTTAAAGTGTGATTTTTCCCATGTAATCCATTCTTTAATGTCAGCTCATATATTAACATGTGATTTGATTATGTAATATTTACAGATAAACATTTGTTCATAGAAGGTTTTTTTTTTTTTTTTTTCAAAATGGAATTCTACCATATTAGGTAAAAAATACATATCATTAAGAAAAAGCTTTCTAGAACGTAAAAATAAAAACAACTATACAAAGTTTCCATAAATCACAAAGAAAAGCCTTTGAAATATTTACTCACACTTAAAACCAGAGACCTGATTTTCAACTGGAATAAAATTTAATTATCATGCCATTAGCATCAAGAATAACTGTCCAATAATGTGTTTTAAATTAACTAAATGACACCTAACACTCTTTTCACATCTACTCCAGAAACCCCTGATCTTCATAGTTCACAAAAATATAAACAGACTTGTCAGACCTTTCTAAATTTATTAAGGTTTGGCAGAATGCCTGCAGGGAAAAAAAAATCATATTTCAGATAAAATTTAAAATGAGTAAGAAAAATAACCTCTTGAAAGTCAAGCAAAGCAGGTTGCGGCTAACTGGTGAAATAATGAGTTCCTTTAGTATTTATCTGTCATATACTTACCGTTTGTTTTTATTTTATTTTATTTTATTTTTTGGAAACAAAGTTCTAAAACAGATTTACTGCAGCCTGAGTTCTGTTTATTCTGGAATATGTGATCAAAATCTTACAGAGGTAAATCTGTGTCATAAAAATGAGGGAGGAAGATAAAGATAAGCACATTCACTTGATGATGCTGTCCCGTACACTGATGCCTTGAATTTGTTTTCACCTGTATTTTGAATTTATATAGTACTTGGTATATCACTCCTGTATTGTGTTGGCTTAGCTGACTTTAGGCATAGAACATTAGACTGGCTATTTCAAAGTAAACAATGAAACAAGGGATAAAAAGTCTTACAATATTTATAGAAATAAAATACATTTAAATCATCATTCTTTAATTCCCTTATTAAGAATTTAAGAAAATATCAATGAATATCAATGTGCATATATACACACATGTATACACATTCACATTTTCAAAATATGTACAAAGAAATTACAAGTTGTAAATTCACAAATATGCCTTCAAATAATTTATATTTTCATGTCATTCTTAAAAGGGTTATCTCCCGAAAACTGTTTGCTGTTATTTATAAAGATTTTCATAACTATTCATTAAGGATTTCTGGCACTGTAACATTTTTTTAAAGACAAATCCACTTTAAAACTTAATTACTCAATATCTTTGATTTAGGAATGAAAAATATATTTTTTTTCAATAGCACACAAATTACCCAAGGGTTTACTAATGTGGTACATTAAATGTGTCCATTATTAACCTAATTTTCTGCTACTGTGGTTAAAAATGTACATAGGATCTAGCCCTGTAAATAAAGGATATGAATTTTGTAAATGGATATATAATTTAAACGGATTATTGTTAATCATAGAAAGGAAAATGACTTCTGAAAAAAAAAATTGTTTTATAAATTATTTATTTTACTTTAATTCTTGAAATGAAAACAAAGACAGGCCAACTTTTTTACCTCCCATTGAATATATCATAACAACAAAGACATTCAAGATAACATAGTCAAAACTCAAACAAATTTGGAGACTAAACTAACTATTAAGTACATAATTACACCATGAGTTACAGACTGAGTATAAGTTTCTCTAAAGTAAAATTTAAATGGTAATAATTAAAATGTAATTTAAATTTTTTGCCAAGAGAAATATTGTTTTCATTCTTGCTAATCTTTTCCAGCTCTTGAACTACCACTAATGTTACATTTACCTCCAAATAGGACCACAATTTCAGAAGAAAATGATAATATATAACAGGCGAAATATTGTGTTCTGATGTTCGAGAGAGATAATTTCACTTAACTATTCATATGTAGCACATATTATTATATTTTTCCTATTGTTATTATATACTTATTGTACTATATAAATAGGATATAAAAAACACATGCAAATTATTTTTAAAACATCACCATAGAAACATTTCAGGAATGTGTGGGGACAAAAGCAAAAATACTGTAAGTTTTTAACTTATTATTTATCTTTGAAAAGGACTAACATACAAAGTAGTGTTAATAAGTTAGCATTTAAATAGACTTTACATATTTTTATTATCTCTGAAATTTAATCAGTAAATTACAATTTAAATTGTTTTATCTTATACCACAAATGTTCACCACAAAGCATTTTCTCACTTGGTTTCCATGCTATTATATTATCATATTTTTACTACATGTTTTTATATTTCTTTCTCATTACATCAATTTTGTCCCACACATCATATCTTTGGCTGCTTTCCAGAGTTTAGTCCTTCATTTTGTTCTAATGCCTAAATACTTTCCTTCAGAAAACTTCTTTATTGTTATGGTTTAGCTGCTTAATGACAAGGGATATGCTTCATTAAATAGTGAATCTTCAGTTTTTAACTCAGAGGCCCCAATACATTTCAGCTGAATTATTTACATTCATTCCTTCTTTCTTTCACTTTTTTTTCCTATAAAAAAATTATTGTGTGCCTACTACCTGCCAATAATACTTGTAGGCTCTGAAGACACACTGGTAAACAAGATAGGCAAAAGTCCATGGTCACCTGGAGATGATATATTAGTGAGAAGAGACAACAAACCAGTAAGTAAATAATGACTAAGGTAATTCAGATAATAAGCACTATGAAGAACATAAAACACATCGGTATACTAGAGTGATAGGAAAGGTAGGGATGGGAAGTTTAGATTGGACTAAGGAAGACTAAGTGGGAGAGGTAACAAGAGAATAGGACTATAATACCGCCAAAAGTAGATTGTTTGGGGAAATCTGGGACAGGACTTCCAGGCAGAGGGAACAGTAAGGATCATTTTAAAGCTGTATGTCCAGAATGAGCCTGTTACATGGCCTACCCTCTCAAATACCTTCAGTTACCTTCTCAAGTCCTCTCAATAAATATTTGGATATCAACTCATAATCAGTTTAACAGATGATCGTATAAACTCCTCTTTAAACTGCTGTCCTTTTTAACTTTAAAATGTTTTTGGTGATGTTACCATTTTTTAATTCACGAGGTTCAGAATCTTAAATTAGCTGAGACCCACATCCTTTCTTTTTAGGAAGCATCAGCCATTATTCTTTTAAGATGCTCTCCTATCTCTTCCTTCTTACTTCCCTGGATGTGTCAACCTAGACCAGTTACATAACTGTCTTAAAGCATAGTTTCTCATCTGTAAAACAGAGGTAATAATTATATACACTTCTAGTGGAAAGAACATGGGTTTTGGAAAGAGGCAAACAAATTTAAAATGTGGCCCACCATTCATAAGCTATGGCCTCAGGAATGTGACAACCTATTTAATCTCAGTTTCCTTACCTTATAAAATAAAAAATGATGTACTCGCTTCACAAGTGAAGATACCACATTGGTGAAGATACCACAGAAAAAGAACATAATGAGTATTTAATGAGTGTGAGCAATCTTCCTTGTCCCTTTTGCTTATGCAACTTTTATACACATATGTATATATATACATATATATAAGTACTTTACTGATGATGTAAAATATTTTATCAATTTCTCGTTTTTTCCCTTATATTCTCAATGTCACAGTGTCACCATTTGATCCAAATCCTCATATCTTTTCACTTGAATTTCTGTCTAATCTTTGGATGCTAAAATGAAAAATTCTGAATTCTTTTGCCTTTAGCACTCTCACATCAAGCAAATTGAAATTGGGACATTAGAACATCGAACCTGGAACTTTTGTCTAGAATAGGTTATAGGAGACAGAAACTGTCATTGAGAACAGAGTTTTGGCAGTTCAAGTACCATTTTATTCTTGCTCCACCACAAATAGTTCCTTGGGAATGAATGCCTAAGCCCTGTATTAAGGTAGAAGGAGGAGTCCAACACCCTATTAGAAGGAGGATCTTCTCCATTCAACTGTGATATCCTGGAGGTCAAAGCCAGGTCTCATTTGTCCCAGTATCAATAGTTCTTAGCACAGTTCCTAGAACATGGTAGGTGCCATATATATATATATATGCTTTATATATATTTTTTCATATGATGCTGATATAGTCTTGAGTGAATTTTCAGATAAGAAGAGTGGGGTGTATCACTGAATGTGAAACCACCACTACTTCATCACACTGCCCATGACTGAGTTTCTAAGGGTTCAAAGGATTATATGGAGAACTCTGTGACCACTGGCACTGAGTGGTTTGAGTGAATGGTTATTCTGAAAGGACTGCCATCAATGAGCCAACTGAACAGGGAGTCCTCGCTTAGTCCTGTAAACTTCACACCACCCATGATCAGGAGCTTGGCAGCTCACTCTACAGACTTTTGCCAACACAGTGACTACAATATCATAAAGCAGGTCATAGCCCTCAAAGATCAAGAGAGAATGTCTTTTTGAAGCTATCATTCCCTACACTGGGAGGTCCAGCAAAGAGGGTCTTTTGCTGTGGTTGCTTTATTTGTTTTTGGTTTTGTTTTGTTTTTGCTTTTTTTTTTTTTAAACTCAGTTCAAGGCTAGAGAAGTGGATTGCCCATAAAATAACCCCAGAACTTCATGCCAGAGGAATTTCTGACAAAATGAATGGTTTCAAATATAACAGCCTGCTACCAAGTTCCCAGCTTGCAATCTCCCTGGACTCTGCAGTCTGAGATTAACTCTCAGCAAAAAAAAAAAACCCTTCATTCTGATGCCTATGCTGCCCCTATTATCTGCTCCAATTCTATGGACCCTCCAGGCTGGGTAAGCTAATTTGGATAACTAGATGTGTGGTCATACTTAAAAGCCATTTTGTTCTATTCTTTCCAAATACATATATTTTTAAATATAAGTGGAAAGTAGCAAAGTCTCTTTAAACACCCAAATTCAAAACTCTGCAGAAGGAACACAGGAAGTTTTACAGAGTAATTGAAGTGATTACATGCAAAGCACTTTCCCATAATCAAGTAGTTTCAAAGGAGGTTAGAGGGTGATTGACAGTGTTGGCCACCCTTGAAACTACATCCTGATTGGAGGAAATAATTACAAGCTGGGAAAAAGAGACCCAGTATGCTACATTTCTTTATTGTCAGATCTAATCTGGGAGAAGAAAGACAATAGTAGAAAATAAACTTTCTTGGGGAACAAGAAAGCAGGAGTCCCTACTACACCTACAACAGATTTTCCTCTTCTTTTCTTTTTTTTTTTTTCTCTTCTTTTATTAATTTACCAAACACTTAACTATGCTCCAGGTTGTGAGAAGGATCAAAGGATATAATGCCATGAAAGACCTTCGTGTGAACAGTAAACCTATAAAAAGATATAAGCTGTCCTTGTGGATATTAACTATTTAAGAAAAGCAATTAGGGCCAAGTGGCAAGCTCTGATACCACATTAAGCTTGATGTCTTTCTGCCAGAACATACATCTATATACACATATGTGCAGACAGGTGCAAAGTAATTTTAGTTGAAACAGGTATGGGGTCACTTGACTCCAAGAATTTTAGAGTTTCAGGAAAGCATTTCAAAACCAGTAGATTAGGAGAAAATTTTCATGTATCTCTCTCTGCTGTTGGTGCTTTGGCCCTTCAGAAGTAGCCAGGCTCTTTTCTTAATGTCTTGGAAACATTTCCCCCTTTCCCCTTTAACTTGCTTTTCCACTCTGATGCTCCTACCTTCAATTCTTGATCTTTTTTTTTTTTTTTTTTTCTAAAAAAAACAAAAGCTTGACCATTTTCCCGGAAGATTTCCAGATTCACATTTATCTTTTGATATCCCCTGTTGCCTATATATAACAACTACAAAAAAAAAATAAAATACAGTATTGAATTATATACTTGTTTTATTACTTACTCACTGTGTAGGTTTCTCATAAGTCCTAAGAAACTCATGAGATAATTATCTACATTTTTTTGGAATAACCTATCACAAGTGCCTAGTCTTAGGAGTCAGCTTTAGAAGGCTTGGATCCTGGCTTTACCACTTAATTGCCATGACATGCAAATAAGCTACTTACCATCTTCATTTTCTTCATCTATGAAATGGTAGTAATACTCATATTTACCTCTTATGGTTGCTTTAAGTGTTAAAAAATAATGAATGTATAGTTTTTAGCTTAATGCCTGGCATATATTAAGTCCTCAGTAAATTTCAGCTAATGTTCGTATTATTAGCATTATAATTACGTACTTGGGGAAGTCTTACGAAACGGAATTCTGTTGAATAAAACTTAGAATAGGTCTATGTTCAACATTTTTTCCCAAGGGGAAAAAATGGAAACTTTTCAGAGTGTCACCCATTCACAGGAATGCATTGCTGAAGCCAAATGGGAGGGAACTAGAAAATCCTGAATGGAACTGGCTAAGCAGAAAGTACATTAGTCTAAACAGCAAGCTGGGTGATGTAGGGGAATAAAGCATTAATAAGAAAGCATTGGCTTTGAAATCCCTGGTCACCCCTGGTCAAGTTGGATGAGCAGAAAGTGATGTGGCCCAGCTGCCTTCCTTGCCATTGCTCCTTCCATGTTGCAAGCATTTTCTTAGTATTTAATCCTGTGGTTAGGTATCCTGTTCCATTGTACAATTAAATCATTCTCTGAAGCCTTTAGTTGGTTTTGTAAATTAATTATTGGTGGCAGAATTGTGGTCTAAAAAAGTATAGAACTTGGATATTTTTAGAGACATAGATAACCCACTATTTCAGTGTAAGGACTGGACCCCCAGTTCTGCTGTGTGTGTGTCACGGCAGCAGAGCAGTGAGTGAGCCATGAAATGCTGAGCAAAATTAAGTTCTACCAAAGAGAAAACATGTGACATTTACAAAAATGAAACATTTCGTAAATAGTATACACAATGAAGCACCTTAAAAAGATTCCTCCTTTTAATGGTGTTTACGTAAATTTTTTAATCTTATACATTTTTCTAATTTTGATTACATTCTCTCAGCAGTCTTGTTAATTAAACTATGTTGGCCATTGGTCCAACACCATCTTATGTGTAAAAAGAAAAAGCTACTTTATAAATAAACTGGCATCTTAACTATTTCTTCTTATATGTGACATACAAGAAAACAGCAAAAATACTGAACCCTCTTAAAAAAAAAAAAAACTGTATAAATTATATAATCTGGAGACATTTATGATCACAAAAGCAAATAAATTTCTCCAGGCTCAGTATATAGTGGACATGACTGGGGACAGATTAGAAGAAAGAATATTTCTAATTCTTCAGTTATCGTCCCTAGTTTTAGAAGCCAAAGAATTATAGGCTAGGATGCAGCCACTCATTAAACATATATTTATTGGACTTCTCCTATGGCCCTGAATAGTTATAATCATATGGTTATGCACAAAAATTGCAAATGTTTATTATATATACCTATGTGTGTGTATATATACAATAAAACATATATATGTGATTTATATATGCATATATTATGTATACGATATGTATGTATATCAGCCAGCAACTACAGAGTTCTTTTTATGTGTGAGAAATTGCTCAAAGAACTTTGCCCATTTAATAATTTAAACAACCTAATGAAGTAAATATTATCTCCCATTTTGGAGATGAGTAAACTGAGACAGAGATGTTAAATGAACCTCCTAAACTCGCACAGCTATTAAATGGCTATAAACCTAGGTAATCTGCATCCACAGAAGATGGATGAAAAGAAGAATTTTAACCATAAAAAGAACTTTTTTTAATCATGAAAAAAATACAACACTGCATTTGTTTTTTTGTGAATCTTAGCTGTCTGATGATAGAAAACAAATTTATTTTTGCTTGAGTTTGAGCTTTAGGAGTTTATGGTTACAAGAAACATTTTAATCATTAATGATAAAGCTAATTTCTCTCTGGTCCTTAAAGCACTTTTGCATTGTATCAGACAGAGGTCTTGATCATATTATAATACTTGGGATTTATATAACTTTTATTAAAGATTGTCATTTTTTAATAGTCACAGTGCTCCCAAAAAGAAACTTAAGATTCTTCAGCTCAGATTTGAAATGTTTCATGCTGTTTTTCCATTACATCAAATTACTTCCCATGTAGCAAGGTAAATGTTATTTGTCCATTTAATAGATGAGAAAACTAGCGTAAAGAGGTTGAGAAACTTGCCACATCTCATTAAGTTGGACACAGATGAGCTTGAAAGCTGAATCTCACATTTCTACTCCGGAGTTTTTCAGCCATTTCATGCTACCTTCTCACATCGTACAGTGCTTCATATTGTAGAAACCAAACATAACATTAGCTTGGTACTGAACCTAATTGTTTTTCACCTTTTAAACTGAAATTACTTTTGCACCAACCTAATATAACCACGGGATTTAGATAGTAGTGGGTAACATTGCTGTTCCAGCAGGTATATGTCCTTCCCCTCTGTCCATCCACTGTGTGATTTCACCTTCAATATCCAGCACCCAGGACTCTTCTGAAGGTGACTTCAAGGGCTTGGGAATTTTTGTCTTTTTGGAATGAACCATAAAGCAATCTTGAGTGTCCCAAACTCCCTCTCCTGGGGAAAAACCCTGAGGCATAACTTAGATCAGAGTGCCCTGACATCAGGCTCAAACTAACCTCTGAATTTTGCTTGAGAGCGCTCCTTTGTTTGGCGTATTCCCCTTCCCTGCCCTGTTTCTCCCCTCCTTTACCACTTTCCATAGAGTGCTTCCTTCATGAATCACTCATACAAGTATCTCTGTCAGAGTCAGCCTCTGTGGAACTTAACTAAGACAGATGGGATTTGTTTATTATTACTAAAATTGTTATTTTCATAATAAATAAATGTTTGCTTTCTGTACCTTCTCATGGGCTACAATACTCTTATATCACATTCTATTTCTTCCAGAGAGGTAGATTTGAGTTGGTAACTACTGAGCACTGTCTATGTGGATATTTTAAAAGTCCTCCTAACGTCTAGTAGTAGAGAATGCATTGTCTTCTCCTCACAGTCACTGCCTCGCCTTCTTATCTGTTAGTGGAAGTTTCTTAAGGAAGAAACATGTCATTTTAACTTTCTCTCCTTTTTTACCTTATATTAAATCAGTCCCCAATACCTACCTGTTTTTTTTTTTCAAGTAAATTTTACTACTTTTTATTACTACTTTTTACATTCCCATCACTTATTTCTTGTACTGCTCTAATAATATTCTACATTTCTCCATTGTCTCGACTATCTATCCTCAAATTTATCCTATACTGAGATGATCTTGAAATATGACCATTATTTCTTTGCCTGGGGAACTGATGACTTTCCAGAATCATCAGAGAGCCCCTTCATAACCCAGTTGTAATCAAAATCTTCAGTCTTATCTCCTGACAAATCCCTTCCCTCAGTGCAATGCCAAAGCTGGTCAGAACCCCTGGCAAGCTTCATAAACTCATCTTGCACTTTACATATGAGTGTCCCTCTGCCTGAAATGCACTTTTCCCAGTGCATTTATTTATCATTCTATTTAATCTCCCAACACCACCACTGAATTATCTTCTCTGTCTTCACTGGACAAAAGTAGTTCTTCACTCCTTATTTGTACAATGAGCTGGTCTCAATATTTCTCACATGGTTTTATCTATAGTATGTCTGTCTCTCTCACTTTAGGCTCTTAGCTCCTTGAAGACAAGGACTTTATTAATCATCTGTATATTTTCAATTTGAGGCATGTACCAGATGAACATAATATAAATGTTGAAAAAACAAATGGTAAATATATTATGAGCAAAGAAAAGTATATATATAGATGATTAATATATATTTTAAGTTTTCTATTAATTCTGGGGCCTAGATTTATAAAACTCTGCAAAGTTACTTTCTTGAATTCAGAAATTGTCCAACATATATCCTAATTCCAGGAAACCCATTAATAATGTCCCTCATATGTATGGTTCACCCACAATCTTCTTGCACACAATATTGTGAGTTTTATTTCTTTGTCTGCAAATGGGGAAAATTATATCTACCTCAAAGATAATATGGGAAACAAACAACCACCTCAGGGTTTACAAATGCACATGTTACTGTTGGCAGTAAAGAGTGACAGCAAGAGAAGCAAGAGCCTTTGAGAGAGTGCCGTTGAAAGGCCAGCCCCAGGAGGAGAAATTTGTCAGTTATATTTATATAAATCCATTATTTTGGGGGAAAGCCCTAAGTCTACATTTCAGTAAACAGTGCTCATCTGCTTAAAATGTTAATAAAGATGCCATAGAGTAATCTTTCAAAGAACCAAAAATGAATATATATTCCTCCAGAATCTTTAGTGGTTAATAATTACATCAGATTGAATCATCTAAAATATTCCATTAGATGACCCACAGGTTACTATAAATTTGGTTGTTTCCAAATTTATTGTAAATAATTCTGGATTAAATATCTCATCTTCTAAAACAATATATTTTCATTAAGAAACATGTTGTATAAACATTATAGATTCTGTGTTCTGAAATGTATTTATGTCTGAGAGAATGATATCATTTGCTTTTAAATATTCTTTGATTTCATACAATTCTTTGATTCCACATACAAAAGGAAAAGATGTACAAATTGTTCTGTAAATATTGATTGCAACTATATATATGCTTTGCTAAATCAAAATGCATGAGAACATTTAAACTTTCCATACTTAAATAGTAACATATTTAGCCATGCCTGTAAGATTCTTTCCATAAACTCTACCTTTTTTTAAATATATATATATATATATATATATATATATATATAATATATATAAGTATATACTTGGAATAAAATACCTTGACTGATCTTGATCTCCTAAGTAATGCTTTAAATAATTTCATTTCTTTGTTAGAAATGTGAACATTTTCAGGTGAATTGTATAATGTACATTGTTCAGTAAAGTTCATGAGATGGTAGTAATGATAAGAAATTTTATTTAAATTACTCCCAGTGGAAATGTAGACATAAGAAAATAGTGAAAGCTCAGTTGAAAATATACTTACCTAAAAACGTAGTACATATGTATAGTTATAGTTGGGAAAAATAAGCTGTAGTTATTTATAACAGACTTCCACTAATTAGACAGTAGCTGAAAAGAATCTTTGAAAAGAATTTTAAATCCATTTAACCAGTGTTGGTAAGAAAATCTCCACCAGCAAAAAAACATGAAAAAAAAAAAAAAAAAAAAAAAAAAAAAGCCCACAGCTGGCGGGGTGGGGGGCCACACACACCACACCATTCATCATTGAGCAGTTAAAAAAATTTTATTATGCTGCTATGAGTGTGTGTCAGTGTGTGTCAGCAGTGTGGGGTGGGAGGGAGGGAAAAAAAAAAAGAAAAAAAAAAAAAAGAGAGAAGAGAAGAGAAGAAAGCAAAAAAAATTCAAAAAAAAATCTTGAAAAGAAGAGAAGAAAAGAAAAAAAAAACTTTTTTTTTAAAAAATAAGTCTTTTTTTTTTGCAATTTTTTTAAAAAAATTTTTTTTAACTTTTTTTTTTTTTTTTTTTTTTCAAAAAAAAAAAAAAACAAAAAGTAATTATAAAGTTTGACACACTGTGTATCATCAGTGTCTTAAATCAGACATGCAAATTTCAAGTCACTTGCTAGGGATCAAGAATGAATTATGTCTCACTTATATAAGCTTGCTTTATGCACAGAGTCTTCATTCATGGAATCATTTCAAAGAACATGGTGATAAACATGAATTGAATATTTCCAGAATGAGCTTATCATGCACAGCAACAATGGGTGGATCACACAATTTGAGAAATAGACCATGCCCCCTTCTCTTTATAATGCCTTTTAAAGTCTGTCCGTAATGCATCTGGTGTTTGTTCTCCTAGACTGAAAATAACTAGTAGACCACCAGTAATTTAAATTGTACCCTGTTCCAAGAATATTTGACATGTGGTCCCTTTGGAAGAACTAATGCAAAAAACTGGCTCTAACCCTGGAAATAAGGTTACTATAGACACACAGAAGGTTGCAATTAACTAATATCAAGAAGAACCTGCAAATTTCTCTCTTAAATACATACTAATCTCAGTTTTAAACCCTTTTATGCAGTTAGAGAATGAAATAATAAGGGTTATAATGTTTAATTTTAAATTTGATTTCTTTTCTGCGAAAAGAAACATAAGAAGGAAATGTCACATTAAGTTAATAGTTACCAGTCTACCAAAGAACACACACAGTGAATTTATTTAATGCCTGAAGTTTACAGATAGATGACACAGAGAGAAATTCTGTCTGAAGACCATGATAATCTGTTTTATTTTTATTTGAACATATTTAGAAATAAATAATTAAACTTTTATATTTTAAGGTCTTCCTCCATCATTCTCCATCACTGTGATTTCCTAGTGGGTGGGGGGAAAGAATAGACTCAATACAATATCAGAGCATGAAGAGTTAGAAATTATATAATTTAACCACTGTACTGCATCAATTAAGAAACTAAAACCCAGATCACTGAAGTGACTTGTTGCAGTATGCCCAGTCAGTAATTGGCAAACAAGAACTAGAAATCTGTTTTCGTGATTCAAAGTCCAGAACACTTTTTTACAATACCATAGTGTCTCTCATAAAATATTCTGCTTGTCTCTCTGCAATTGATAAAATGTGGGCATACTCAACTAGAAGGTTTAAATAGGAGCATGTAACACTCAGTGACAATTTAAATAAATTGTTGCATAAAAAGGATTCCATTTTAGAATTTAAAAATATTTTAATGGAAGGGGGCAAAGAGAATGGCTTTGTAATTGAAAGAAGTGATCTATTTATTAGAATTTAAAAAAAAATAAAACCTTATCATGAAACATTTAAGACTTACCTATGAAGAATTACTTTAGATTCATGTTGACTGTTTGGAACAAAGAATATAAACTAGAACAGGTAGGCTCATGATACTACAGGTTCCTATGAATTATGATGTTGTCCATCCATGCATAATAGGATCAGTAGAAATCACTGTGATGTTTTCTTTTTTACTTAAGAGAACACTTTATAGAACCACATACCAACGTAAGAGAGCAAAATATAATTAAATAAAAATTGAAAATGGCATAGAGTATTAATTTATATGACAATAAAAATAAATTTGTCTATAAAATAATAGAGTTTAATATATAATTATCCCTAAGTAAGTAATTTGTTGATCATTTTAGTCATTTACATTTACCCTATAGCCCTTCAGCACCCTCTCCCCAATGATCACCATCTCTCTCATGTCTTCCACATAATTTTTTTCTTGGCTCATCATATGAAAAAGTGGATCACTCATTTATTTCCTCCATCTGAATATTAAATAATTCATAACACCATTAAATCTGAAACATAATCCTAAACTGAAACATAATTCATAACACCATTAAATCCTAAAACTGTAAACACTGCTGCATGAAAATTATTATTGATTTTTATAATATATTCAAAATAAAATTGAATAATAAATTTGACACTGAAAATGTGAACAATTTTACTGAAGTGCAGATCTTCAACATGAGCAGGGATATGAGCATTTGAAGGACTTAAAACAGCATCACTAATAATAAAGTTAACAGTCCCCATAAATAAACTCATCAGTATTAGATAATGCTACTTTCTGATCATGAAATTTTGACATATTGTTGAAAAAATTTTACTCCTGGATATTTGATCTTGAAAAGTGTCAAAAATCAAGAAAGATATAAAATATGAATAAAAACAATATTCAGCATATATGATCAAAAATTTCCAAAGTAGGTCTAGGCAACTTCTATTTTTGAGACAAAGTCACCTTGAAGGAAATATATTAAATTTTATTTCAACTTTCTCATCAAAGTCTTCTAAAATGTGAAGTGATAAAGTAGGTATGAAACAATAGATAATTGGTGTGACTCGTTGATGCATTTTCTTCAACCACCCTTTCCTCACATAAAAAATATGGAAAATAATATCTTGCAGAGTTGTGTTGAGTTTCTCAAATAACATACATAAAATGTCTGATGCAAAAGAGGAGTTTAATAAATGATAGTATTATTAATCTTACTGGAGGACGTAGGCTTAGCAAAGGTTGGGGAAAATTTCAGACGGGAAAGGAGTAAAAAAACGCCACAATGTTTCTAAGTTTGGCTCTATTAAACATCATCTTGGCAAGAACAAATCATTTGTACAATGCAGCATTTCTTATGCAGGTGCAAATGTATGATTTATACACATACGAGTATAACTAAATCTGGCTTTACACATGGTTGACTATGCAAAATGGAGCTTTTTTTTCCCCCAGGTGATTTGTTATCATGGTATCCGTGTATAAAAGAAAGTGGAATTGTTGAAGACTCATAATAGCAGGAATTGTGGAAATTATGATGTTAAGAAAAGCTTGAAATATTTGAAAATAATTTTCTAAAAATGCCATTATACCCAAGTCCATTAGTTTTTAAAAGTGAATGCAGATAGCTAATATATTATGGTCAACATCAATGTGTAAGAAATACTGTTCTTCAAGGAATTACATAAGTGGAAAGAAGTTAAAAACTAAAATCATAGGCAGTATGCTATCACATAAAGATCTACGTGGAGGGGATCATTAAGTGGGGTAAAATTTCAGTTATTCTCTTGCTGTCTTTGGGACCATAGATAATACACTGGGCCTTAGTTTTATTAACAATTATTTAGGTCAGTATGTCACTGATTTTCTATCATTTTATTTATTTTTAATGTTGTTGTTGTTTAGCCATGCAAGCCTTTCTTTAAAAAAGATAGCTTACTCATATGCCTGTATTTAAGACAGATAAAACTCTATTTCTTTGACTAAAACAGAGATGATATCCTAGTATTCTTCCAGCTCCCAGATTGGCATACATTCCTTCATCCCAAACACCTTAGAGCACCATGGAACCCAGTTTGAAATAACTTTTTCAGGGGTCTTTGATAATAAAAATATTTGATTCAATGGTTCATTTCGAACAAGTGCTACACTTTCCTTAAGAATAGATCTCCCTTATTGATTATTCAAAGAAGAATAATCACCTTCTCCTACTTATTTCTAAAAATAACATTTGACATAAATTATCTACAGTTCTCCAGAAAAGATGCTAGTATGATATGAAATAAATAGCAATGGGCTTTGAGCAACAAAATTTGGTTTGGTTCCATTTGCCTGCATTTACAACCTAGGTGACCTTAGCAAATCTAACTTCTCTGAGCCTCTATGCTCTCCAACATCTAATGTACACAACTGTCTCTCTTATTTTGAAGGTGTTTCTTCTCTGCAACTGTCTAGTCATCTTTTGAAGGTGAGGCAATTAAAGATGTTCTTGGCATACCTGTGTATACAGACAGGGCTTTGCCTTAAAGTGCTCAGGCAAGGAGCTTTCCCCTCCCTGCAGGGACGTAAAGCTTGTTCTTCGGACATTTAATTTCTCCATGGAACAAATTTCTAATTAAATGTAATACTGATACAATCACCTCTCAAGTTAGGGTCACTCCAAGGTAAAAATGAAAACAGACCCCTCTTTATCCTCTCCACATGTAGCAGGATTTATCTATATAAAATATTTTCCCAGAAAAATCCATGTTCTATGATGATCTTGTTATTTTTTTCATCAAGATTTAACAAATGATTTATCTTGAGAATTAAGCAATAGAAAAGGTTAAGATTGATTTAGTGGGAGAAATGTTTGAGTAGCTAAAGGAAAGCCACATTATAAGTAAGGTGGTCTAGGCATAGAAAATACCAAGGGAACTTCAAGATAAGAGACTTCAGTGTTTATTGTGGACATGAAAAATATTAACCCCTGTGTGTCCCCATGCAAGCATATGCTGGTACCTGATCATGAATATTTTTTAACTATAGAAAGAACCGATGCATTGAAGAGAGCTGGGAATGTGTGGAGAAGGCAGACAATGATGAGAAAAATTAGTAAAATCAAGTCTCACTTTAACCTGTCTCTTTCTCACCCATTTCATATTCAAAGACCTAAACATAAGACCTGAAACAATAAATTGCATAGAAGAAAGCATAAGTATTAAACTAATGGACCTTGTGTTCAAAGAGGATTTTATGAATTTGATTTCACAGGCAAGAGATGTAAAAGCTGAAATAAATGAATGGGATTATATCAAACTAAAAAAGCTTCTGCACAGGGAAAGAAACCATCGACAAAATAAAGAGGCAACCAATCGAATGGGAGAAGATTTTGCAAACAAAGCCTCCAAAAATGGGCTAATATCCAAAATATATAAGGAACTCATACAACTCAACAACATAAAAACAAACAATCCAATTAAAAAACGGGCAGAGGACCCGAACAGACACTTCTTCCAAGAAGACATACAAATGGCCAACAGATATATGATAAAATGCTCAACTTTACTAGCTATTAGGGAAATGCAAATCAAAATCATAATGAGAGATCACCTTATACCTGTTAGAATAGCTATCATCAACAAGATAAGTAATACCATATAATGGAGAAGCTGTGCAGAGAAAGGAACCCTCATACACTGCTGGTGGGATTGTAAATTGTTATAGCTGTTGTACCAATGGAAAACAGTATAGAGATTCCTCAAAACATTAAGAATAGAATTACCACACGACCCAGCAATCCCTCTCCTGGATATCTACCCCGAAATTCTGAAAACGTTTATCCATAAAGATATATGTACTCTGATATTCATTGCAACATTATTTATGGTGGCCAAGACATGGAAACAACCAGTGTCCTTCGATAGATGAGTGGATGAAGAAGATGTAATAAATATAGACAATGGAATACTACTCTGTCATAAGAAAAGATGAAATACTGACATTTGAGACAACATGGATAGATCTTGAAATTATCATGCCAAATGAAATACATCACACAGAAAAAGTCGAGAACCATATGACTTCACTCATGTGGAATATAAAACTGAAAGCAACAAAGGAATAAGACAAGCAAACAAAGAAACAAAAATTCATAGACACAGACAACAGTTTAATGGTTACCAGAGGGAAAGAGGGAAAGGAGGGTTGTAGAAAAAGAGGATATGATGATGGAATGAAAACTGACTGGGTGGTGAGCTCACAATGTGATATATAGGTAATGTATTATAGAAATGCACGCTTAAAACCTCTGTAATTTTACTAACCATTGTTGCCCCAGTAAATTTAATTATTAAAAAAATAATAATAGTAAATAATAAATAAAAGGAAAAAGCTATTGTCCATATGTCAGGTGGTGGTGGGAAAACATGAATAAATAAATAAGTAAATAAATAAATAAATAAATAATCCCGAAGTGCGATCTTCCCAGTAGTAAGAAATCCTTTCTCAAAAGATGCTCAAAATAATAAAAATTCACTATAACACTTCAATGTGTGTGACACATACAATTTAAATTTGTAAGGCAATAATATCTGATTTTATAAATTACATATGTCAGATATGTATATATCTGACATATATAATTTATATATGTCTGAAATTATATGTCAGATATATTACATATATGACATATGTCATATATGTAATACATGTATATACTTTTATATATGATATGATATGCTATGCTGTTATGGACATCATTGCATATAAAGGCCATATTTCCTGGTTTATTCTCTCAGTACACATTTCCACAAGTGAATTTTCAAATAAAAAAATAATAAATTAAAAAATCTTACCATATAACTATTGTCACTTGAATGGATTTATTGTACAATGAACACCCCAAATCATTAATAGACTTATAGACTTGTGGGAGGTATATATATATATATATATACCCCAGCAATCTCTTTTCTCTCATTTGAGAGAACACTGATTTTCTTTTGGGAAATTGCCACTCCTACTTTGTGTGGCCTTGGTGAGACTGTAAACTCAGATGCCTACTGTCCTACTAGGGGAGCCAGTGACATCCCAGGAAGTTCCCTACATCAGAGCCCTCCCCTCACTGCCCCATATGGTAATTGTATGGGTTTGTGTGCCACCCAAGCTCACCCAGTTATTCTCTGATAAGACTTTAAATACTGAGCATCTTACAGATATGGAACCATTTTTTAAAATATCCAACATACGTTTTGCTTTTTAGGAGTGGTTCTTTATATCTCTTTCCCTGAAGGTGATAGGTTTACTTTCTCCTCTTTCCTTCTCCTTTTCCCTGTACTCTGGTCAACAAGTAGAGGTGAGGGAGAAAGAAGATTTTGATTCTCATTTAAAAGTTTCACTTTCTCCTGAAAATTTCTGTCTATGGGTGCAATGACATGTAGTTTCATTAGATCATTAAATTTCACTCTCATTTAGTTCAATATTCCCTCTCCCCTCAGAATAATTTGCTGAACTTCACTTATCTGGATCTGGCAATGTCTACTAGCCATTGACATAGTGGGAAGGGATGGGGGTAGACCATGATGGCAAGAGAAGGAAAGCAGTTCTAGATATCAAGTGACTGTCCCAAGTTATAAAAGCTAAGACTATGGAAAAGCTGGACTGATTTATTAGAGTGATACTGTCTGAGAGAAAATGTCAAATTCCTTCTGCTACTGAGACACAAGTCGCCTTGTTATAACAATAGATACAGGGACAGCAAGAAAGTGGGACTTACTGAAGGGCTAAGGTCTGGGAGAGGCTGTCAGCCTGTTCCAGGAACAGAGCTTCTAAAAAGCCTGGTTCCTCTTGCATCCAAGCCTGGCTTTCCCATCTTCCCTTTGATTCTGGGAGCTCCCTCAATATCTTTTCAATAAATGTCCTCAGGTTACCCAGAGGTGGTTTCTGCTGCCAGAAACTGACGACTCACTGAATCAACACTGTACAATGTCACTTAAGAGATAAATTCCTGAAAATTAGTGCTAAGAGAAAATTTGTTTTCCTGATATTCTATTGTGCTTCCCATGAGATAGTTTATTCTGTTTTACTTTTTGCTTACCAGCTAGGAAGTTTAGGAATAGAAATATAACTATGGTATCTATCTTTAAGCTAGAATTTTTTCTGGGGGGAATGTCTTCTTTTTCTACTATCAGAACATCTTTACCATATTTTAATTTTTACCTCACTTTAATTTTTGCTACGTAGTTCCCATTATCACAAGTTGCTTCTCTTATGCTTAAATAGATGTGTAAATAAAAAAACAGAACTTTAAAAAAATAACCAAATCAAAGATAGAGAATATATTTTTATTTCAGAATATTAAAGCCTTGTCCCATTTCCATCTATTCTGCTGTTCTCCTACACATACCCCAAAAGACTCAGCTGTTAAGACAAATATTTTTATTCAGAGTCATGAATTGGTCTTTAGGTTTCTTTTATCAGATTTCTTTTAAACTGATATTTGCAAATATGTATAGACATGAAACTTTAGTGTCAATAAGTCAGATTATCATGAACGTTTGCACAATTCTTTTTTCCCCTGTGATATTTAATGTCATTGGACCTTTTTCTTTATATTTAAACTCTTCAGTGACACTCACTGATGATTAATGATCCATTGGCTCGTGCTGCCTTAGAACATGAAAGTCACCGAAATGCCTTTTCCCAGGAGAGCAATTATTCTGTGGAACAATATCCCCTACCTGGTGCATTGAAGTCCCCAAAGCTGGCTGTTAAACTTGCAGTTGTAATTCGTGAAAAAGTCCAGAAAGCCAAGTTTTGAACTGCTGGGGGTTTTATGCACAGTTTCATTTTACCAGAACAACTTATTTCTTTTCGGCCTTTCCTCGCAAAGAATTTGAATAAGTGGTAGGAACAGCAAAACTTGAATTAGATGTGTTTCTATTAAATCCAAGGATAATTAACTGGGAGCTATGCATCTTCTAGCTTTTTGGTTTGTGCAATTAATTATACTGCTGACATGGAAAAAACAAAAACAAAAAACACATAAATTCAGGCATGTGTATGTACTCAGATACTCACCCATTTTGATATTTCAATTTGGGTAAGACAATTAGAAAGAAGATGAAGCACAGGCATAGAATTTCAATATATTTTGAAACAGTATATAATTTCTGTAATTCTGTGTGTAAATCTCTGGTCTTTGAAATAAAGGATGTTTCCTAATCTGATACTTTCTTTGTCAACAGAATATTCAGAATATTTGGCTCAGGATAAGTACATTAAAAAGCCAAAATTATTAGACTTGTAAAATCTAAAGAAGTTATAACCTCCTTGAGATTTGATATTGAGGGCTATCTTGTCAGCTTTTCCTATCTGGTGATAAAAAATAATAATATATGTTTAATGAATCAGTCAGTCAATTAGTAGAATAACACTTTTATGTGCCTTCACTGTTTTTATGCTGTGAAAGGCACAAGTGCAATTAGTTCTACACAGTATTTGTAATCTCTTTGGTAAGATAAACACACCATATCCATTAGAGCACAAAGAAAGACCAGAGTATATGATACAGGTAGAAATCATATGAATTCAGGAAATAGAGAAATCATAAGCGTCCTTAATCATAGAAAATGGGGGACATTGATTCTGAGTTGAGCCTTTAAGTATGACTACAGTTTGAATAAAAAGAAGATGGATAGAAAGGAAGGAAGAGAAAATTATCCGAAACAAAGTTTTGGAGCAGAAATAAGGTGACTTGTGTAGAAGGGTAGATGGAAAATGGCCTCCCTTGAGTTGAGAATAAATGTTAGACAATCCTAGAAAAAAGGACTTAAATTAGAAAGCCTCAGATTCCCAGAATAAGTGTTTTGACTAGCTAGTGGCTCTGAATATAGACGAGCCACTGATCTGGGGCCAGAGCAGCAGATGATGGAGTGCAGGCAAGGGAGTCATCTGAAGGCTCTTTCAGTAATTTAAGTCTGAGGTGATGAAAGCCTCGAATAGTGAGGTAGCTGTGGGAATCAAGCAGGGGAGGCAAAGATGAAGGGATGATAACTTTGGGGGCCAGTTCATAATTAGACGATGAAGGAGCAGAATGAGTAAAAGATGTCTCCAAACTTCTAGTCTCTTTCCAATGACTAGAAGAATAATAGTATCTGTTAGAGACAGGATGCAGTTAGGATTTGATAAATTGAATGTAGTGGCAAAACAGTTCAGTGGCAATACCTCACAAGCAGTTGGAAATATGACTCAGGAGAACGCTGCAAGGTCCAAGATATACATGTACGTATCTTTTGAGATAAGAGTTTCCATGTCTCTACGACACTTGGATGAGTGCCAGACAAATTAATAAACAGGAAACTGGGAAATCGAAACTGATCTCAATTTTAATATAAGTAAAAATAAAATACCATATTAAGAAATCTAATTTATTCAAACTTAATATTCAGTAATCCCAGATAACTGCCTCAGCCACTTTGTTCATCAGTAAGCTGGAGATAATAATCTTGGCCTTTCCTAACTCAGAAGACAGTATCTAAATGTTTTCATTCTAATTATGTTTTATACTTATTTTTAAAATGCCTGGTTAGTCAATAAGTTATATATATATATATATATATTTTTTTTTTTCTTCTTTTTTTTTTTTTTAAGAATTATTGGGGAAGGGGAACAGGACTTTATTGGGGAACAGTGTGTACTTCCAGGCCTTCTTTCCAAGTCAAGTTGTTCTTTCAATCTTAGTTGTGGAGGGCACAGCTCAGCTCCAGGTCCAGTTGCCGTTTTCTAGTTGCAGGGGGCACAGCCCACCATCCCTTGCGGGAGTCGAACCGGCAACCTTGTGGTTGAGAGGACGCACTCCAACCAACTGATCCATCCAGGAGCTCAGCGGCAGCTCAGGTCAAGGTGCTGTGTTCAATCTTAGTTGCAGGGGGCGCTGCCCACCATCCCTTGCAGGACTCAAGGAATTGAATCGGCAACCTTGTGGTTGAGAGCCCACTGGCCCATGTGGGAGTCGAACCGGCAGCCTTCTGATTTAGGAGCATGGAGCTCTAACCACCTGAGCCACCGGGCCGGCCTAAAATATATTTTTTTGTGTTTGGATTTTGTATTATCTCTTAGTGATATAAGATATATAACTATATATGACAATTTCTGACTAATGTACACGTCTACATCTGGTACTTTGGGGGCCTGTTACTTTGTTAGATAGCTACTTCAACTAGCCAGTTATGGAGCTTATCTTCTGGGTTATTGTGGAATATATCACTCACCTTACTCAACTGATGGGTAACATAATCCAACTGATGTCTAACAAGTCTACTGCAACTCACCACCATCTGCCCAGCACTCTGCTTCTCCTATCCCAAAGGCCTGTGGGGAGCAGTGGAACATAGCTACACTGACATGTGTGTAAGGAGGGGAAAGCACTGAAAAGAGGGTACCCTGTTCCCCAGATACCATCTGGCTGTTAGCAACCATAATATTCCATAGTTCTTCTGCTGCAATAGAAACAAAGTGGAATGGAAAGAGAAGGGTAAGGCATAGAATAAAACTGAGGAGAGTAAATCATGGGGAAAGGAGAGAACAAGCTTAAGTCCTTTTCAATCCTCAGCCAAGCATTCTTTTTACTTCATTACTCTAACATTCCACTCATATTTCTCAGCCCCTAATCTGTGATACCTGAATCCTTCTGTGTCTCCCCTATTTTCTATCTGGAGTCCTAGTTTCATAATCTTCAGGTCCAAAGTTTTGAAGATGATGCCACAAGGCTAGAGTCAGGGGACAGTCTTATTTATCATCATCTATCAACATCTAGAAGGACACAAAGAGATGAAACAGTCTAAATGCAACAGTTTCCTGCCCTTTGCCCTCTTGTAGGACCACAGCAATGACCTTCTTGATCTCTAAAGTCAGTATTATAAAAGAAATTGATGTCACTAAAAATGTGAAAATTTTTTGTCCTTTTCCTTGTCTTTCATTATATATGATGCATTTTCAAAGACGACTTAGCACTTAAGCCTTGGAAATTTTTATTTTACATTGTTCTGTTCATGATGTGTTTATTATAGTTTTTAATCTGTAGGCCAGATTTTCTGATTTCATGTTTCTTTTTAATTTAATATTTTAGATCGTCTCTACAATTCTGTATGAAGGGAAGCATTGAGCCAAAAAAAAAAAAAAAAAGAAAAAGAAAAGAAAAAAGATTATTCTTGTCCCAACTCGGCCTCAGCAGCCTTGGGCAAATCATGTTGATTTCAGTCTTTTTAAGTATGTATCATCATCTCTGAAATTCAGTTATCTCAATATAATCTTGGGATAATAATATTTATCTTACTGGGCTTTTGTGACCTTTAAATTAGGTAATATACTTAAAGCATTTACTAACTACCATTATTAGACGATAATTTTAAAATTCTATATTCTACTTTTGAAAGAGAGAATCACAAATGTTTTGTAATATGGTATGACTTCAGTAGTAGATTCAAATAATGAAATTCTTAATGAAATTAAAAAATCAAGGGCCGGCCTGGTGACTCAGGCGATTAGAGCTCCATGCTCCTGACTCCGAAGGCTGTCGGTTTGATTCCCACATGGGCCAGTGGGCTCTCAACCACAAGGTTGGCAGTTCAATTTCTTGAGTCCCGCAAGGGATGGTGGGCAGCACCCTCTGCAACTAAGATTGAACACGGCACCTTGAGCTGAGCTGCCGCTGAGCTCCCGGATGGCTCAGTTGGTTGGAGTGTGTCCTCTCAACCACAAGGTTGCTGGTTTCGACTCCCGCAAGGGATGGTGGGCTGTGCCCCCTGCAACTAACAACGGCAACTGGACCTGGAGCTGAGCTGCGCCCTCCACCACAAGGTTGCTGGTTTCGACTCCCGCAAGGGATGGTGGGCTGTGCCCCCTGCAACTAACAACGGCAACTGGACCTGGAGCTGAGCTGCGCCCTCCACCACAAGGTTGCTGGTTTCGACTCCCGCAAGGGATGGTGGGCTGTGCCCCCTGCAACTAACAACGGCAACTGGACCTGGAGCTGAGCTGCACCCTCCACAACTAAGACTGAAAGGACAACAACTTGAAGCTGAACAGCACCCTCCACAACTAAGATTGAAAGGACAACTTGACTTGGAAAAAAGTCCTGGAAGTACACACTGTTCCCCAATAAAGTCCTGATCCCCTTCCCCAATTAAAAAAAAAAAAATCAAGCCACACTGTGAATTAAATATTATTAAATTCAGAATCTCTTGATTTTATAAAGTTTTTTTTTTTTTTTGAATAGAGAGAAAGGTTGTATTTTCAGACAAAAAAACAAGTTCGATAAAAATAGAGTTAACAGATGTCTCGAACCTCAAACAAGTTGATAGACACCTCCATGTACTTGGAAGATAAAGGCAGTAAAACCTGCTGGGCCTGATCCACTGTCACCTTGTCACAGGCTGAACTTTTCCTTTCCTAGTTGCCCCTTGCTTCACATTTAAGTAACATTTTAGTCCCATCACCAAGGCAGCATCAGGGTAACAGAAGCACTGGGAAACACCCAGGTGCCTGCTTTTGTGGGTATAATAGAAAACAACTAGATAGTAGGTCATAATGTTGTTGCAAGTGAACTTGTAAATATAATTTTTAATGTAAGTTTAATTTTTGCTGATTATTAGAATGATTTGATGATGATTAAAAATATAAATAAAATGTAATTATAATAAAAATAATTCAATACTGGAAATAATTTTAGAGATTTACAGCTTGCATGTTATATACATATCTCTTTTCTTTCACCATATATTAATACATTTGGGTACTAAGTTCATTTTATGCATAGAAGAATTGTAATATGAATCACATTCAATTGAAATTTAAATATAAATATTTTAATAATCGAGTGATATAATATATTTTCCATTTTAAAAAATGTTGCCTCAATTTTGCTAAACCTATGACCTTCCTAAGGGCATTTCCATATTTAATCAATAAAATATATAATTGGATGTTTATTTATCTGAAAATTAATAATATTTTTTTTTTCCCTATTCACATTCTAAGGGAAACAATCATGTTTTGTGTTGTGATTTCTATCATAAAGATATTTACAAATTGTCTGCAAACATCCTACTATATTCTCTGGTATGAACAACCTTGAAGGGAAAAGATTAAATTTCCTGTATTTCAGAGTTTGGCACATAGAATTCTCTTTATAAAGTATTTATTAATTTCAGAGGCTTGATCTTTAATATGTTTAGAGATAGAGAAAGTACGTAAACACTGCAGTTGGACAGAGTTAGTCAATTCTCAGCTCAGCTTCTAGGGCAAGTCATTTCATTTCCCTCTGCCTTATCTGTGAAATAGAGCTAACAATGCCTTTCTCAGTGCTTGTTTGAAGCAGTCACCCAGGCAGCCCATGCGAAGACTGAACACGTGACCTAATAAAACTATTATAATGGTATCATCTTTACACCCTTCCTGTGCTTGGCATTGGCCTGGGAACAATGGGAGGTTAAGGGCCTGAGCATGTGCGCACACCACACACACACACACACACACACACACACACACACACACACACACACCACCCTATCCTTCTTAGGGCTAAAACATGCAATAGCACTGTTCTGAAAGCCTGTTTATTTTCTTCTTAATGAAACCAGTTTACACATACAATCTGGATGTCCATCAACTATAAAAGCCATAGAGTTAGACTAATTTTCACTTTGGACCTCCTGTATCTTACTCCAGCAGTCACGCCTCACACGGCCCACCCTCAAGATGGTGCAGCAGGGACAAGCTTTACTCTGCACTGAACGGCACAGTGGGGAGGAGGCATCGTCTCAGTTTCCTATCAGCTGGTTTATAACAACCTCCACTCAGGTCTCACTTCGAAGAGCACAGATCCAAGGGAAAGTCATTCTGTTTGGGACACTTCCCAAAATATATTAGACTGAACATTAGAGCAAGTTTTAAAGGGAAAAGAAATTTTAGAAGCCTAGCTTGCTATGGTGCTTTGGGATTATTGGCAGCCTGCCGGCGGGCACCTTACATGCTCATGAAAGAGGCCTTCTTAGGCCTTTAAAAAATAGTTTCTTCTATAACTGGAATGAGACAACACAGGGCTGAAACTTCACTCTTCAAAAATAAGCACTGGATGGGCTAAATTTAGCTTAATATGTTGTCACACCAGAAATAACGAAATTCATTTAGGGAACTTCGCAAAGGTTTATGACAAAAATATATATTTACAATGGTATAATCTTTATGTGTTGGTATTTTCTGGAGTTGATTTTGCCATGCTGAAAGAGTCTGGTTTTAATTAAACACCAGAACAATGGTCTTTTCCAGATGAAAAGAGAAGCAGGTAATACCGTCCTCAGAATAAACCTAGTGTCTTAGGGATTCAAGAGTGAAGATAGACCATGAGATTTGCTTACAGTAGTCAGGGAAAGACACTGAACTTACCCCACTGGTCTGTATAATCATGTGGTCCATCCAAAGCCTCCGCTGACAACACAGGGACTGCCTGCTGATGCAGCAGGATTATTTTTAAGTATTATTTAATGGTCTTGAGTCCCTTGTTGAACAAGAACAATTCCTCTTTTTCTCCTAAGTAAGGCGACTCATATTTGGAGGCTCTAAGCCGATCACTAAGACCTGATCCAGTAAAGCTTACCCTGTGGAACAAAGTTCTACTTCTCAGAGAACTGCTCTGGCATCACACAAAGACTACCTCAGGGATAAAGAGCAGACAGACAATCCTGAATATCTATCCAAGAGCTTTCATTTCTGTAACTCCCTAACAATATTTGGTGAAGGCAATCAGCCACTGGATGAGTGGGTCAGCCTTGTAGACTGTAATGTTTAGGGACTGCCACCACCAGCTAAAAGCACAACATGTGTATGCAAACAGAGGACATAGCGTCACTGGGACCAGCACTGTTGATCTTTGGAAAGAAGGCAGCTCTGGTGAGACTGGGTTCTGCCAGGGTATGACTTACTCAGAGGCTTCACAATTTGACAGTACCCTAAGGGACTTATTCATAATGGGAAGAGTAGAAACTTTATTTGGTAAATACACCAAAAGTGGTCTATAGCAAATATATTTATCTAGCTCACAATAAACTCTGGATAAACCAGAAATAAGCCAGGCGTTTATCAATTTACAAGAAAGACAGTTGTACTGGAAACTGACAACATTGCCCACATGATCAGCTCATTTTCTTTCTGTAGGAGACTAGCATGAGGAACGAAACCATAATTGGAAGTGAGAAGTATAAGACCAGCGCAAAGAGGACCAATCTCCTGTGAGCTAGGATGCATCTGTGGATGAGTTAGGGAGCTTGTTAAAATATGGGTGACTGAGCCATATTCTGGAGGTATCGAGGACGGCATGGAAGTTGTATTTTAAAAGCACCTCAGCCTAGTCTCTGGACACCCATTTGTGTTTGGGAATGACACAGATTATTCATTGTGTGCTGGGATTGTTCTAGGACAATCAAATGTGTTTATCTCCACATCAAACATAACAGCCTCCTGAGTAAACAATTCATATCCTTATCTCCTCTCTGCTGGACATAGTTAAATGAGCAGTGCCAGTGAAGTTCCTTCTCCAAACATCTAAGAGAGTAACTGCTTGCGTAAAACATACCTTCTGTATTTACATATGCTGTTACCTTCATTTGATTTATTTTTTTAATTAAAGTTTATTGAGGTGACAATGGTTAGTAAAGTTACATAGGTTTCAAGTGTACAATTCTGTAATACATCAGCTATATATCACACTGTGTGCTCACCACCCAGAGTCAGTTCTCCTTCCATCACCATATATTTGATCTCATTTACCCTCCTCTACCATCGTCCTCCCCCCTTACCCTCTGGTAGCCACTAAACTATTGTCTATGTTTATGAGGTTTTTGTTCTTCGTTTTTCGTTTGTTTGTTTGTTTGTTTGTTTTTAGTTTTAAGTGTACAAAACAATGTAATAGTTAGACATTTACATCCCTCACAAAGTGATAACCACCCTCCCCCAGTCTACTACCCCTCTGACATCGTATATAGCTGTTATAACTCCATTGACTCTATTCCCTATGCTGTACTCTACATCCTGTGACCATATATATATATATATATATATATATATATATATATATATGTATATACATATATATATACACACACACACATATATACATATACATACATATACATATATACATATATATGTATATATATACATATATACATATATATAAATTATAGTTGACATTCATTATTATTCAACTTCAGTTTCAGGTATACAGCGCAGTGGTCAGGCATCTACACTGTCCATGAAGTGGCCTCCCTAACAAGACAAGTACCCATCTGACACCCTACAAAATTTTTACAATATTATTGATTATATTCCCCAAACTATCTTTCATTATAAACTGGGATCTATTCTGTTTCCTCGAAGGCAGATTTCTCAGATAATAGTTATATTCATGAAGCACCTATTTATTATGTACATGATCTAATGCAATGTAGTTTACATAGATTTTCTTACTTAGTTTTCACAATTGCCCTGATAGTTTATTACTATTTAACTGACAAAAGAAATGCATTTCAGAGAGTTAACTGATTTGCCCAAAGTAAAACTAGTAAAATGGAGAAATGGGAAATCAAATATATTTGGGGTTAATTTAAATCCCAATGCCATAACCACGAGGCATATTGCTTTGCACATTGGCTTTATATTTCAACTCAATAAGGACACTGTTAATTCCAAACACTTATGTAAGTCTCTCACTATTTCTCTTTCTCTCCATGTATAGCCTGTCTTGAGAATTGAGGTATCTGATTGTTTCACAGTACATTTACCTGGTCCAAACAAAGGAGTCAGACATTTTATGTATGTATGTATGTATGTATGTATGTATGTGTGTATGTGTTTATGTATGTATTTCAGTCCATTTCCTCACTCTACTCACAGTCTCAATGAGAAAATATTTCAATTATATTAACAAGTGCATGTTAATTTTAGTAGAATATTGAAAAAATGTCTAATATTAGAAGAGAGTTTTTAAATAATTTGTTTTTTAAACGGAGATTAAATAATAACACATGATAATTTTTATTAGGAAGAGATACACACCTGTGATGGAGTAGAAAATGACTAATAAATACTGAAGGAAATGTGTTCTTAATTCACCTTAGGGTTTCTTTGAAAACATAAATTTCTTAATCTTGAAATGCAGAAGTTCAGGAAGCCCCCCCTTCTCATTTTTGTTTCTTCTCTTCCTCATTCATGGTGGTAAAATCAGATTAGGTCAAAGAATATTTTTGGTAAGAGGAGGGCAATACTATCAAAGGAAGTATTTATTTAGCTTTAGTGATACTCCAATTAGAAACATGAAATATTTAAAATCTGTTCCAGCAATGAAAAGTAAAGCACTGTGACCTGCCTTCAAGGAGTATTGCCTGGAAGACTCCATTATTCCAAGAACATTTCTTCTAAGGACCAAGTCATGAACTAGGAGACTTGATAGAGAATAGGAAAAAGGTGAGGAGATGACGGGAAGAAAGACAGTAGGAAACTACATTCAAAAGACTGCAGAACATTGTGGAAAAAAATCTATTTGGGCTAAACGTTAACTCAGTAGGAAAAGAAAATTAATGTTTGGCACCATTGAACAGCTTCTAGACTTCATTAGCATTTTAGATGTAAAATTAGTTATCTTTCTATAGCAGAAGACTATACCTAAATGTCCTGCTAGATCCTAAAGGTATAATTAGTTGAGATTAGCTTATGTTATCCACATTTAGTCTCTGGTTCAGGAGGAACTGACTCCAGCTTCCTGCTTGCAAAATAGACATGGCCCAGATAAAAGTGAATCATAATACTAAATTCCACTGGCCACAATTAACGACTCAGAAAGAACAATGATCCAAGTGGTAAAACACAGATTCCAATGTGAAATTGATATGGACACTTGAAAAAAAAAAAGGTGTCTCTTTACCTTTTTGAGATCATGATTGCTACGCATCATGTAAGTTTTTAGGTCATATTTGCAACCATTTATTGGAAGCATGTCTGAAAGTGAAGCCATTAAAAAGTAAAGAACAACCAAGAAATCAAGAAAAAGAAGATGAACCCTAAAATATTATTTAAACACCTGGATTTAGTTTTGGCTGAAGCCATTTGTACCCCTAGATACCGTGTTTCCCCAAAAATAAGACCTAGCCGGACCATCAGCTTTAATGCATCTTTTGGAGCAAAAATTAATATAAGACCCAGTCTTATTTTAATATAAGAACAGTTCATATAATATAATAATATAATATGATATGATATGGTATAATATAATAAATATAATATAATAGCGGGTCTTTTATATAACATAATATAATACCAGATCTTATATTAATTTTTGCTCCAAAAGACGCATTAGAGGTGATGGTCCGGCTAGGTCTTATTTTCTGGCTAGGGGAAACACGGTATTTTAGCTATCCTAGCTAATGGACATTAAGCTCTTAATACTTTAGGTTGAGTTTTCATCCTTTGTAACTTGAAGAGTCTGCATTAATACATCATATCTGTCTCTGTCACTATAGTGCGATGTAGAAATTGCCTCTTTTATTCTATGACAGCACCTGGAACAAATTGGGTACTCAGTTTGTTTACTAATTAAATAAGAAATGAATGAATGAGAAAATAAATGAATTTAGTATAGCCTAGGAGTACAAGATAAAATATATTCATTTCTGTAGTCTCAGTATACAAACAATTTGGTGCCCTTTTACCAAAACAAACAAATATCTCCCAAGTAAAAATAATTGTTTTCAAGTTATTGTACTCCATGATGCTGGGTTGTAATGGGTTATGACTCTTAACAAATTCTTAGGGTAGCTTACTCAGAATGGATGGATTTAGCTAAATAGTACCTCAGGATAATCACGCCCTTTATTTACTTCTTAACACCAAATGATATCCTCCAGGACCTAAAGTTATTTTAAATGGCACACGAGAAGGTGTCTCTTGTCAGTTCCCTTGGGATTGGGTTTCATGGTCTAATCAGACTCACGATTAACAATCTTCCCCTGGACAGGAACGGAGCTAATACAGTGTGATGAGAGAGTGTTGGCTGGTGGCTCAACCAGCTCTGCAAGTCTGCACATGTGGATTCTATTTTCAAACCTATGATTGATTTACTTTCTGACTATGGCAAACTACTCCATTCTCCCATATGACGCTTATCAACAAACGGTGCCTGCTTAACTCATTTATTGAGAAAATTCAACTGCATTTCAAAAACTGGAAATTATTTCTCATGAACAATTTTTTCTTTCTTTTTTTTTTCTTTTTTACCACAGTGCTATTCTGCATGTGTGATTTTACTACCTGGTCAAAATAAAGTTACTTTAGGACAGTTATTTAACATTTTGGAAATTCATAATTTCCTTTTAATAAAGATATTGACATCTTCTGATAATTTGATATTTCTCTTAATTCATAATCTCTGTCTTAAAAAATGCCTTTTGAGGATGCATTGTTTTTAAATGTTCTTCAGTTGATTCCCTATAGATTGTAAGCTATTCAGATAGGGAGGGATGAGTATTGAACAAGCATTTGTTAATTCCATTTATTGACTTTTTAATTTGATAATCCTCAATTTCACATATTCATATACACTGATATGTGTGTGTGTTGAGTGTGTGTGTGTAATCTCCAGACACAAACGACTAGAAGAATGGAGTACTCACTTGGATACTTTTCATTTTTCTTTTGATATTATACAAATTTGAGCTAGCTTGTGTTGGGAAGAAATGGCAGGGGCCATGAAAAATAATTAGAGCTCCTGAATTACTGCTGTATCTTAAAGTCAAAAGTTACGTCAAATGAACTTAAGGGATACTTCAGAAGTGAGTCTGTTATTTGAAAAAGGATATTGAACAATAGGATAAATTATATAAGACACTGTCATATATAAATATTCCTTAAATTAAAAAAAATCTATCTGTTTGAATATGGATTTATGATCAGAGTTATACTGACTTACTGACTTGTCTCCGTGTTATGGAACACACTAAATAAAATCAGCATTGTCTGTTCCTTCAGGGATTGAAAAAGAAATGTTACCTGGGAAATTGTCTATGCCTGCCGCTTTGGAAGAGTATTAACTCATGATTCTTTTCGTGGTTCATGGTTTATCGAATGTTTCTCTCTTTAGGGTCATTTTTTGTTATTTTTATAGTTTTTTTTGTTTTTGTTTTTTGGGTTTTTTTTAGTTATTTATGGACTTTGGTGGTTTTTATTGTAGAAATCATTTATTTTAGGGTTTTGCACTTATTTACCTATGCTTTTGCAAACTAGACACTAAAAATTGTTTAAATTACCTCTGTGCCTGTGCTTTTTTACTCCTTGTTTTTTATAATTGTGTAATTCTGTTTTCTACTTTTATTTCTTTATTTAAATTATTTTATCTAAAAAATTGATGTTCACTTTATTTTTACTTTTTTCTATTTTTGACTCATTTGTTACTGCTATTAATTCTTATTTTATCCTTCATTATTCTTTCTTTGGGTTTATTTTGTGGTCTAGTTCTATCTTGTTCTATTAAATGTTTAACTTAAAACTTTTTGATTTATTTTGTGTCAAGTTAAATAGCATTAATGTGTAAGGCTCTGAATTTTTCATGTGAGCCCAAGTTTAGCTCTATCTCGTTTATTTTTTTTATATGCAGTGGTATGTGTGCATGTGTATATGTGTGTGCATGCACACATGTGCACATGCCATATACTATTTATTCTATACCACATTTTGGAATATATCATCTAAAATATACTATTTTTATGAAAATGTAAAGTAACTTGAGGGGAAATTTTATTCTAGTACCATTGTATTTACTCGTACATACATTTGGATCAACATTATTACTATATACATCTCTATCATTTTGTTTGTCTGCTTGATTTTCTGTGGGATATAAGACTTTTTGAGTTACTTGCTTACTTCTACTGAGGTTCTATAGATTTATCGTTGAGAATCCATTCTTGTTTTATTAATATATATTTGATTGCTATTTGTTGCATAATGATTCATTCTCTAGTTCAGGAATATTAGTTTTCTATGTTTAGTGTTAATTCTGTAACCACTATAAACCATCTTTACTTTAAGGACATTATCTTTTCTATGTCATTATTTTAGTTTTCACATATGAATATTTATGCTTACCTAATAGTCACTTATTTGTTAATTCTTTAATGACATGGTTTTGATTTTCAATTTGCTTCCTTGGTTCCACAATCTCTAAATTATATCACTGTCGTTTCATTATCTCATACTTTATTCATTTTCTGTTTCATTGATTTCAAGTTGCTAAGCATTTCTTCCAGATTTGAAAGTAATTTTTCAGAAAATCTTTTTCAGTATCTTATGTAAATTCTACAAGAAGGGGTTTCCTTGGGTTGCATTTTATGTTCTTAAAATCATGGTGGCATTATTTTCCATAGTAGTCAGGGAATTTCTTTTCACCTTTCTCATATTTAAAATGGGTAGTTACATCCGAATATTTTCCTTAGATATAGTTTATATGAATTTCCCATGATTCTTTTCCTTCCTTATGTGAAACCTCTTGTATTCACTTCAGACTATCATGAAGTGTGAGGGCTGATTATTACTAGTTTGTGTTCTGTATGTATTTTTATGCTCTTATTTCAGATAGGAGGCTTGGGTTCATCAGTAGAAGCTATGTTGATGTGATTGGTGGATTGTGTCATCAATTTTTGTTGATTAAAAGTTTTATACCACCTGGTTAGAGGTCTGTCCTAATCCAACAGGAGATGCATTTGAATTTAATATCAAAGTCAAATCATGAAGGCTTCATCTCTCATGGACTCAATAACAGGGGTTGCGTTCCACACTTTTGCTAACCTTTCCCCAGCAGCACTCCACCTCCTCTCTTGGCCAGAAGAGAGAAAAACAGACAAACTTTGTGGAGTTCAAACAGAGCTTTCATTGAGGCCCTTCCAGTGGGTATTTACACAACCTCAGAGAGTCCATGTAACTCACTTTCTCTTTTGTGTTTCTATCTGGAAATTCCAATTTTATAGTTGTTGACCACTATTATTCTGTTGCCTCTCTTGCCTTTCTACCTGTAAGAAGACAACATTATGCATCTTGAATGAATAATTCTTATGATGACAATGACATTTGCTTTCTCTTCCCTTTAGCTATCTGTCTGCAGTTAAAATTAATTACTCTGGAAATGAGGTTTGCCAATTATTTAACCTGAAGTAATCCCATTTCCCACAGCTCAATCAAAATTCTGGGAGGTAAAACTTCTGAAACAAATGTTCTTCATATCCACTATGATCAATCCACCAGAATGGTTACTCATTTTCTTCTGAAAATATCCATTTTACTTTTGTTAGTTTTGTAATAATAATGAGACATGCAAGTCATAAAACATTTCATTTTTTTAATGTTAATATTTCTATAGGCTATGATATATGCAAGAATAAAGGCAAGGCTATTTCTTTAGTTTTGCCACACTAATTTGTCCTGGTCAAGCCAAAATATCATTTTAGTTCATATGGTATTTAATTGTGAACAGCAATGGCTGGAGGATTTTAAGGGTCACTAGGTCCAGATGTTTGGTCATTAGTCACCACCATATAACCCACCTTCAATATAATAAATATGGATAAAATAAGGAAACACTTCAGCCGTCAACAAGATTAGTGTTCAAGACTAATAGGAGCCTGATTTCTGCTTTTTAACTTTGTTAACATTTAACCCTTTGAGGGCAGAGGATTTCACTTGAAGTAAATCTCTCCTCACACACTTTGCTCTTATTTTCTGAAGTTTATATACCTTCATTAATGGCACGTTCATTCACCAAAGAAGTGCAGGCATGCTTTTAAGTATTTTAATACTTAACATCACACTTCATATCTTTTTCTTAACAACATATTGGAATGTTTAAGAAGGTGGTTTTGTTGGACAGTCAGGTAATTGTCTGATAAAGTGACCTATGTCTGTGGCTATGGAACAGCCCATTTAAAAGAATTTATTGGACATATTGGGCTGATCTGTACTCCCCTAAACAATAATGATTTTTCAAAACATTCTGTGTGTGTTTAGTTTTTTTGTGTTTTTTTTTTTGGTACTCATATACAATGAAAAGCAAATATCCTGAAATCTTTTATCTCTAATGTAGTATTTCTCACCTGGTGGAATGGAAATAAGAATCTACAGCCATATGATTCAGGCCTTGGAATCTACAGTGCTTCCCGAAAAGTAAGACCTAGATGGACCATCAGCTCTAATGCGTCTTTTGGAGCAAAAATTAATATGATCCGGTAATATATTATATTATATTATACCCAGTCCTATATTATATTATATTATATTATATTATATTATATTATATTATATTATATTATAATATTATTATACCCAGTCTTATATTAAAATAAGACCTGGTCTTATATTAATTTTTGCTCCAAAAGACGCATTGATGGTCCGGCTAGATCATATTTTAAGGGAAACACGGTAGTTACACTAGAAGCCATTTCTGTAGGTTCCTCTGCCAAGAAATCAAGGTTAATAATACTACTAGTCAGGTAGAGTTGTTGTTTGGATTTAATGAGATTATGAAGGCATTTAATTAGTGCCAATTTTCTTTTTATGATTTGCATAGCTATTGTACAATATTCTGACACATATGTTTGCAAATCAAATGTCTGCTTGAAAAGTTAATGAGATTATTGGCTACAAGAGCAAAGTAACCAGTCTGGATCCTTTTGCTGATATTTTACTGATATTTTGGCATTATATAATGTCTATTATTTTACATCTAACCATTTTGTGGAAATTCTTATGTTTTATTATTAGATTAACTATCATCTTGATTCCATATTTAAGGAACTTTTTTTTCCCTGTCGAAACAGTCATCATTCTGTACTACTAATAAGATGCTTAAATTCCAGCTTTATGTTAGGAAAAAAAAATTCTTAAATGAAAACGAAGGGAAATGTATATCTTTGGCCAGTTGATTGAGTTTATAAGGATGTATTTTTAATAAAGACACAATGGCAATTGTGACCGACTTGAGTATGGATTATTTTTGCCTCGGAACTGTAAGCCTGGCCCTGTTAAAATCATAATTTGTCTCCTCTCGGCCTTTGGGTCCCGGCTTAACCGGTCACCGGAGCAAGGTGGCAATGATCCAGATGAAAGTAATTGTTCAACTGAAAGAAAGTAGTGGTAAAACGATGATGGGTCATCCAGTCCAACCAAAAAGTGGGAGCCCATTGACTAAATCACAAAACAGCCTCAGCAATCCTTCCTCTCTTTAGGAATTGTATGGTTTTCTTCTGTTTCCTCCTCTTCTTACTGCGGCTTCCTCTTCTCTCTCTTTTTCTATAATTTATTCTTTCCTCTGCTCCAAACATTAAGAAGAATAATCTCATTCCACATGGTCTATTCTTATGGCACAATGTATTTTTATAAAAATAAAATGTAGTACTTTATATCTAGGTTAAGTATATGATCAGAAAAAGCCAAACTTTTGTAAGCATAATAATTAGTTGAATTGTTCATCTTTTTATTGAGATGTTTTCATATTTTGAAAATTCAATCAGCTTTTGATTTCATTTAAATACTGAACTAAATTATCTGTTTACTTACCTACAACCTTTTTTTTTTAAGACTATTTATCAGTCAAGATATATAAAATGGTTACATTTGGTATGTTTTTATGACACATACATGGATAAGTATATTATATATATATATATATATATATATATATATATATATATATATATTCATTTGTATTCATTTGCTCTTATAAATCTAAAAATAAGCTTTCCAGTGCTTACATCTATATCTATTGAATCTGAGAAATTGTCACAATTGATGTCATATGATGCTATGAAGCTAAGGAGAAAATATCCAATTTGTTTTTCAAATGTTGACCAAAAAGTTTATAGACGTTTTTCCTCCATCTCCTTCTATAACCCTTTTAGTTAAATTAGTACAGCTGTCTAAAAAAAATCAGATTTAGAGCCTTCAAATGTATCCTTGGTCTTAGAACAGATGCCTCAGGAGACTTTGCACCAGAAAGGTACATTGTATTAGTACAGCCTGTTTTCCTACAATATCTTTTAAACAGAACTGACAGTCACGAAATAAGGAGAATATTTTATTTGTTAGAACACATTTGGAATTTAAAGAGATGACACATTTCACCCTATCATTATGAAGGAGACCAAAATAGGTTGCTTAGGAAACAATTTTATACTATTTTGATGGATAATAGGAGGTTAAATGAATAGTTTAAGGTGCCAGGCTTTTCCATCAATTAAACGGATGCTTGCAAAATGAGAAGAGAGTTTTAATGGAGAATACAGTTAGTGCATCGGCTTAGTAGAGCTATCAATCCAGGCATAATTCTATGCTAAAGATACTTGACGATTGATAGAAATCTTGAGTGCACACACTATGATCTGGTATGATTGGAACACCCACATCGATGAAAGCCATGTTTATTGATTAGGCAGAAACGAGGCATCGTGAGATCTGCGACAGAATCTGCAACCCCACAAGAGAAGAGAAGGGGTTTAGCAGAGAACACAGTACCTGTCTCTTTTCAGCAATGAGATTTAGGAATTTATTTTTTCTTTTAACTCTTACTGAGAGTGTAGATTTTGGATAATACCTCGAAATTAGAAAACATAGTTCTAAGATGAAAGGTAAAGGTACGCCACATATTATATGAAAGAGCACTAACTCATCAAAAATAAATAGGGAATATAAGCAAAGTATAAAGAATTTTATTGCACACCTCCAATTATGTGAGGGGGGAAATGTGTCAATATAAATTTGTGCCTTGGACTGCAAAGATCTTCCTACTTGGCAAAGGAATTTCCCATAATAAAACAATAGTTTTTGGATACTGACTCTGGTTTCTGACTTTCTTATGCAGGCACTAATTGTGCTAATGGTGTTATTCAAATAATGAGACACTTTCCCACAAAGTGAAGATCAAGAATTCCCACACAAACAAAATGCACATGCATTTTAACTTCATTATGTTAAACACATTTTAATACATGTGAGGCAAAAATGTATTTAATTATGACTTAATAAGCATATCTAAGTTTTCTTTCTTACCAAGCTTTAACAAACAGAAGAATTTTCTTTAAAGCAACAAAAATCTAGACTATTAATAACAACAACAACATCACATATATTTATATACATATATACACATATATATGTATATATATATACACATACATATGTGTGTATATATATATATATATATATATATATATATATATATATATATGAGAAGTTGAGTATTTAATGTATTTAATATGGGCCACTTGTGATTTTCTGGTCCAACACACGTAAAGATCTTGGAAGTCATCACTCCCATCCAGACCTGAAAAGTGCTGGACAAGCTGAAAATCAACAACTGTTCTTAGATACATTAGGGAATTGATGTCACAGATCGAACTGCTACCCTGAAAACTGGAAAAATGAACTGGCAGAAACAGCCAATCACAGTTGCCTGAAGCAGGAGCCCATGAGCAGATCCTCATTACTAGAGTCCATATCAGTGGGAAGACTTTAAATTATAATTGACGAATTGCTGGAGGCACAGTGAGAATTAAAAACTCAGAGGTGGCCCATTCTTCAAGGGGAGTGGGCCCACACTCATGATTTTTACTTGCAGTTGCCCTATTAAGCTCCAACTGAAAATTTGAGAGAAAAAATTGCCTCATGCTTCCAGCAGGGGGAGGGGAAAACTATTTTGACGTATTTCCAGAGCTCTCTGGTCTCAACAAGATCTGGCCCCAAGGAAACTATTTTACTAGAGACTAACTAAATGTGGTTTTACTGGAACTTATCCAAGTTGGGAGAAAGGAAATATCCAACTCAAGCCTCCTCTAGCCTTTAATGTGGGAAGAAAAATACCCAACTCAGGTTCACTAAAAGAATGAGATATAATCATGAGACTGTGGATTACTTTCCGTCTCCCCCACTCTACCACCATATCAACGGGTCTCCTGTATAATAAGAAGAATACAGCTACAGAACTTCAAACTTCAGACCCTATTTAAAGAGTCTCTGAGAAAACCTAAAACCACAGGTGAGGCAAAAACATGGACACTAAAGGAAGTTTTAGCTTCTGCTACTACAGCTACAGCAAACATAAATACAACCTAAGCCCTAGACAGAAAGACATAAAACCTCACAGTAAAGGCCTATCTATCTTATTTCCTTTTAGCTGACAGTCATGTCTGGCTTTCCACAAAAACTGCAAGCTATGGTAAAGCAAACTAACAAAACAAAAACAAAGAACACATTCTGTAGAGGAAAAGCAAGTATCAGAACCAAAATCAAATAAAGCAGAGATTTTGAAATTATCACACTGGAAATTTAAAATAACTATGATTACTATGTTATAGGCTCTATTGGAAAAAAATGGACTACATGCAGGGAATAATAGGTATTGTATGTAAGTAGAGAAATGGAAATTCTAAGAATCCAAAGGAAATGCTAGAAATCAAAAGGCTGTAACAGAAATAAAGAATGCCTTTGATGGGCTCATCAAAGACTGGACACAGCTGAGGAAAGAATCAGGAGCTTGAAGGTGTGTCAATACAAACATCCAAAACTAAAATGCAAGGGGAAAGAAAGAAAAAGATGGAACAGAATATCCAATTACTGTGGGGTGATTGCCAAAGGTGTAATGTATGCATAATGGGAAGATCAGAAAGAGAAGAGAGAAAGGAATAGAAGATATTTTTGAAATAATAATGGGTGAGAATTCCTTTTAATTAATGACAGACACTAAATCACAGATATAGGAAGCCCAGTAAACACTAAGCAGGAAAAATACCAAAAATTCTATACCTAAGTACATATTTAAATTTTTTTAAAAAAATCAAAGACAAAAAGAAAATCTTGAGGGCCCCTCCCATGCTGGAGCTGGTGCGGAGATTCCAGCAGCATTGCTTTTGAGGCTACCCCACCCAGGACTCCAATGGTGGTACGTTCTGACCCTCTCCTACCAGCCATTCCCTCACGGTAGCAGAGCTGTTAAAGAACATTCTTTCTGAGATGTTCGGAATAGATTTGGAGTGGTACTCTATATTTTCATCTAATGGAGAATTAGCTGTACCTTGAATAAAGATTGATGCAGTGGACAACTTCAGAATATTACTCACAATGTCATCAAATAGGAGTCAGAATCCCCATGGACTGAAGTATATTGGCCTTCACCAGATCTGGGACAACCTCAGAGCTGGGATCCAACAGAAGCATGCTAGATAGTGGGGTAGAATCCAGATACATGGAACTGTACACTCATGTTTATAACTACTGCATGAGTGTCCATCATTCAAACTGACCTCGAGGGGCTGGCATCCCTCCTTCTAAATTGAAAAAGGGACAGGTGCCTGGGGGAGCTCAGTTTTTTAGCTTTGGATTATATAAATAACTTAAATAATTTTTGAAGAATTATTTGACAAATTGTAGGATGGAGAAGATTTGACGGATGAGAGGGTACTGAAATTCTACACTCAACTGTGGGAAGATTACTGATTTTCAAGCAAAGTGCTGAATGGAATTTGTGTCTGCCTCAGTAGATACTGGATTCTCTGTGACTGGATGAAGGATGGAATATATGAAATTTATTCTCTCTTTGACTTGGGAAGATTATCTGTTCAGGCCACTGAATAAGCAGGTAACAAATGCTGTTTTAAAATAGATTTTAAAACAACAACAAAAAATGGTGAAACCATCAACATAAGACTGATTAGTGGAATTGTAGAGTCTTATGTGGAATTTGGGCTAAATGAAGATGATGCATTTGCAAAGGGCCCTGTGATAACAGAGTAAGTATAAAGAATACTTTGAGTCTCAGTTTTGGCCTAATACAGAGAAATTCATACCAGACAGAGTGCTGAATTTTTGCAGCAGAACCGAGTACTGAATATATGAAAAAGGCAGAGGCCCATCTGCTCATGGAGTAGCAAAGAATGCAGATCTTTCTTCACGAAAACACCCAAGACAGACTAGCAAGGAAGTGGAAGCAAGTTCTTATGGAGAAGCATTTATAAATATTGTACACAGAATTTCAGAACTTAATGGATGTGACAAAAATGAAGATTTGGGTGAAGAATGGAGGAAGACGTTGGAGAATTGAAAAACCTTCTGGAGACACACATTCATAATCAGGGTCATGTAACAATTGTAAATGTGGAAAAGCTGCTTTAAATCACCACCCAAAATGTATGTACAGACTGTATTGGATGTTCATAAAAAAATACAATGCCCTGGTCATGTTGGTGATCAACAATGATACAGGTTTCCTGGCTCCACTGGACAAGGCTTGTGGTCGCTTCATGTACAAGAGTGCAGTTACCAAAATGGCTCAGTCATCCTGGAAACCCCCTGAGTTTCTGGCTCGATACTGTGACTTCTTGTTGAAGAAGAGTTCCAAGAACACAGAAGAAGCAGAACTAGAAGATACACTCAATCAAGTGATGGTTCTCTTTAAGTATGTAGAGGATAAAGAGGTGTTTCAGAAGTTCTACACCATGATGCTGGCCAGAAAAGACTCCTAGCTCAGAACAGTACAGAGTGATGAAACCGATGCAGGCATGAATTCTAAATTAAAGCAAGCGTGTGGTTTTGAGTACACCTCTACACTTCATTGGATGTTTCAAGAAATCAGTGTGAGCAAAGATTTGAATGAGCAGTTCAAAACACACCTGAGGAATTCAGAACCACTGGACTTGGATTTCAGTATTCAAGTTCTGAGTCCCAGGTTCTGGCTCTTTTAGGAGTCTGATACATTTGCCTTGCCATCAGTATTGGAACATAGTTATCAACAATTCACAGCTTTTTACACTAGCTATCACTGTGGCAGAAAACTGACATGGTTATACCAAGTGTCTAAAGGAACATTGGTAACAAACTGTTTCATGAACAGATATACTTGGCAGATGTCTACATTCCAGATGGCAATCCTGCTTCAGTACAACATGGAAGAAGATGCTTACCCTGTGCAATGTTTGACTGACAGCACTCAAATCAAAATTGTCGTTTTGGCATAAGTCCTACACATTTTATTGAAGTCTAAGTTATGGTCTTAGAAAATGAAAATGCAAATGCTGATGAGGTGGAACTGAAGCCAGATACCTTGATAAAATACCTTAATACCTACAATAAAATTATATCTTGGTTTTAAAAATAATAAATTAAGGGTTAACATCAATGCGCCTATGAAACCCAAACAGAAGCAGTAACAAGAAACCACACATAAAAATATTGAGGAAGACCATAAACTACTGATTCAAGTGGCTAGTGTGAGAATTAGGAAGACAAGGAAGGTTCTGAAACACCAGCAGTTACTTGGAGAAGTACTGACGCAGCTGTCCTCACGGTTCAAGCCTAGATCCCAATAATAAAGAAATGCATTGACATTGTGATTGGGAAAGAATATTTGGAGAGAATTGATGGTGAAAAGGATAACTACACATACTCGTCTTAACACTTCTCAAAGGGTCTGACTGGGCAACCCACAGCAAATTGTTCCTGGTGAAAAGGACAAAAACAAGTTCATAGCAGCCAGCCTGCCATCATTTAGACCTCCCTTTTTAAAACTGAGACCAAGACTCCCAACACCCGGTCTCAGTTGTACATCAGAACTGCTCAAGATTGATACATTTCAAATCTGTAAATATGGACACCCATGCCATTTAACCTAATTTAAGAACAAAGGGGAATCGAACCTTGGATGCTGAGGGCTGCATGCTACTGCATTTAAATGAATTCATTGGCTACGTGATTAACAGCTGTCATCTTAGGTAGCACTTTTAACGTTGGCAGCACTTTGAGAGCGAATCTGAATGGACCCACGCATAATCTTCTATGATGATGTATTACAGAATTGTGCACTTGAAACCTAAGTAATTTTACTAATCATTGTCACCCAAATCAATTTTAATTATAAAAAAATTGTATAGTTTGATTCATTTTTTAATGTGCAAAAGTAAAGAAAATTAAAGGATTTCTGGAGAGAGAGAGAGAGAGAGAGAGAGAGAGAGAGAGAAATCTTGAAAAAAGCCTGAGGAAAACACTGCATTACTTACAGAGGAACAGGTATAAGAATTGCATTGGACTTCTCTTCAGAAACCATAAAAAAACTATGCAAACAAGAAGAGAGTGGAGTGAAATATTTAAGATATCCGACAAAATTATCCTTCAAAATTGAGAGAATACTTTGGTGATTATGATGTCGCAATGTAAGCTCATCAATTGTAACAGATGTTCCACTCTGGTTGAAGATATTGATAAGGGAGACCCTATGCATGTGTGGGGGCAGGGGGTATTTGGGAAATATCTGTACCTTCCTCTCAATTTTAGTGTAAACCTAAAACTGCTAAAAAATTAGACTTCTAAAAATCACATTTTTAGATTTAAAAACAGTGAAGCAGAAATATTTTCTCAGGAAAACAAAAATTCAGAGAATTTGTTCCCATATTTGCCTTACAAGAAAGGTTAAAAGAAGTTCTTATAGGTCAGAAGCTCAAACCTACATAAATGAATGAAGAGTTTTAGAGGAATAAGTGGAGCTAAACTAAAATATGTATTTTTCTATTCTTAATTGATCTAATAGATAAGTTTATTCAAAATAGTAACGATGCATTTGTTGATTATACTTATGGGTAAATGAAATGAATGACAGCAACATTATTAGGGATGGGAGGGAGAAAATGGAGATACTTTGTTAAATGTACTTGTATTACCCATTAAGCAATATGGTATAATTTGAAAGAAAATTTGCATTCTTTTCAAATATATATTGCGAACTCTAGGGTAAATATAGGCCATTTTACATTGTTTAACTCAAGTAATTCATTCAACCGTGTATAGTAAACACTTATATTCTATTATAGATGTAGAAACCCAACATAGTTCAGAAAACAAACTAAATATTTTGTAGATGACAAAACTAAGGCTTCTAAAATTTAGTCAAATCACATAACCAGCAAAAGAAGGATTCATGATTTTAATCCATTTCCTTCAGCTTTCAAATCCTGTAATTTCCACCACAGGTTTATGATGCTTAGCATTTGTGAGCTACCTTTAAAAGACCAAGTAGCAAACTCATAACTAAAGGATCAAAGAAAATCAAAGCATAACAACAAAAATAGTATTTTTTTCTTTAAACAATTATATAAGACATATGTTTGGAAGAAGCAAATCTGCTTGTCACATCTGCATTAAATAAAGGGTAGTGATGAAGAATACATATCCAAAAAAGTCTAATTCTTTACACTCCTGGGATCGTACTGTTATTAACCAACTTAAAGGTGTAAATTGTCAAAGGATGATGTCTTCCAGTGTTCTACAGAGGTATCCAAATCTTACTTCCCAACCCACTTCAAAAGTTCATTCATTCCTTCAATAAATGTTTATCCACCAGGTACAACATGCCCTGAATAAGGAGTCCCTCTGGTGTTTCTATTACCAGAACAGCTCTTATTTCTAGAAAGTTCATATTAAAAGCTGTCCTCATTAGTCCTAATTCTGCTTTCCAAATAAAATCCGATACTTTTGTCACATGATAGTCTGGATGTATTTGAAGTATGTCTCATGACTTGTCTGAATAAACATTCCTGTGCTTTTCCTTTGGGGTGGGGGAAGTCATGACTTGCATTTTTCTAGCTGCCACCCTGAAGAATAGTTCCAGATAGGTGGCCCATACTTATGGAATATTTTTCTTGGCTCACACATAGTTCTAAAAAATCAATTACCAAGATTAAAACTCAAAAGATACCACATAATAAATATATCTCACATTTTGGAAAATATGTGAAGGTCCCAAGATCAAAGTCTCCTGGAGTCATGCCCCTTACTTATCCAGAGCATTTTTCTACCCAGTTCACCACACCCTTCACCAGTTTTTACTGCCCGAGGCAGGCTAAGTGACAGCCATTTAACATTTTGCTCTTTCTCTGTTTCTTCCCTCCTTTATGCCCTCTCTCCTATCCTCCTTCCCTTTTTTTTCCTTCCTTCTTTCCATTCTGGGTTGGCTTCATTCCTTCATATTGCATGCCTGGCACCCTAGACTATTACATTTGTTCGTAAACTATATGTCACTATCCTTCATAAAACTTTATATCCAGAATTAAGCACAATATAGCATTTTTTAGACCACTGTTTCTGACCATGATGCAATATTCTTACATAAAGATAACATTGCATTACATTTCTAGGTGTCTAAAATAAGCTTACAGTGGATTCGCAGTCAAATAAAATTCTCAGGGCTGAAGAACAGTGCTCTACCCAGGTGGAATTCCTTGAAAACCATCTGCAGATTCAACACTTCCCTACGTCCTAGAGGGATACTTAGAGCTCTAACTAACTGTACAACTAAACATAAGTCACCCTTGCAATGAGCCATAGTTATGTTCTAAAAACTCAGCTTTTACCTGCGCTGTTCTTGCCTGGAAACTTACCATGCCAGTACATGTGCCTGGTGCCTAAACATTAGCATAGTAACTGATGCTGTAACTGGTTTTAGATGAATGGCAAGTTGCTTGTATCTCAAAATGAATCCTGCTGCTCTTTTTTCCTGTTATGCCAAGATCGTCATTTGTCATTGTTTCTGTTCTACCTGTGGGGTTGATATGCCAGCCTCTGCATAGGGCTCTGCTCCCCTCTGTGTCAACCCTATGTCTAATAGACAGGGTCAGATCCAGGTCCTAGGCACTGCTAGTGGTCCACAGGATGCTTCTAGATTAAGTAAATAATACCCACTTTTACCTTATTAAAAAACTGTAATGGTAGTTAAGTGATTCTTTGTACTGTAGTGGTTTGATTTTCTGGTCTTAATTAATAATAATATTTACTAGTGATACAATTAACAATGTAAGTATATGTCTATTTTTGCATGAGCATAGAGTTACATTCCCAAAATATTCCCAAAACGCCTTTACAGTGCCCATGGTTTCCAGTTTTCCCTCCTTTTAGTTACCATCAACCTACATGTTGCTTGCTTTAACAATAAGCTATAAGTTATAGTTGAATTTTTGAACCTAGATACAGAACTTTATATGTCCCTACTACATTTGCCTGGTTAGACAGCCTTTTGCTTCATTTCAAAATGCTTTTCAGCCTTAAATCACTCAACATACTACATAAGCATTCTAGTTTTCAACTTCTGAAAAATTGATAATTATTTTTTTTCTTATCTACAAATTAACTAAAGCAACTTTGAATGGGCCAAGTATATAAGCTGTGGCTCTTGTTTGTAGAGAATTATCTGAGTTAATATATTTCTTGATTTATTGTGTGATTGGGTCTTGAGTTTTAACCTTTTCCCCTCTTCTTATTGTAGCACTGATTTTTTTCAATAGTTGGAGAATAGCCAATAAAATAAATACGGATTCTGGCATTTAAAATTCTGAGTTAATATTTCTTCTTTACCAATACAATACAAATAATCCAGGTAGAAATGATATACCAAATAAGAGGGACAACTAAATATTTGTGTGTAGAACCAGCACACAAATATTTGTGTGTAGAACCAGCACACTTGGCTAATTCAAAGTAAGGTAAAAAGAAATGAAAATAGAATCTCCTAAGTCTGGGATGTGTGATGGAGTACTTGAGTATCATACTTCATAGAGGATTGGACTCAGGAAGGAGTAAGGCAAACAATATTTTCGATGTGTGATACGTATGGTCCTATGGGATATCCGGGTATATAAAATACAGATTATATTAATCTGGAACTCTAGAAGAGCTGTAGAGGAGAAAAAAATCTGAAATTCAGTAATAAATAGACCTGATATGAAGCCATAAGAAATGATGAATTTGCTCAAGAAGAACATGAAGAGGAGAAAAGGAACATTCAGAAAAATGAACATTGAGGGGCATCATAGGACTTGCTTAAATTACAACATTAACTACCATACTGGACAAATGTTACTCAAAAGAAACTGGAGAGCTTGCCAACAACTCCATGCCACTCTACAAAAGGTGCCAGGGTCAAATAATTTCATAAGAAAAATTTGCAAACATTGAACTTTTCCAAAGCATACACCAGCGGATTTTAACTGGGGGTGATTTTTTGTTTGCCATGGGACATTTGTCAATGTCTGCAGATATTTTTGATTGTCACAACTGAGCAAGATGGTGGCGGAGTGTTCTACTGGCCTCCAGTAGGTGTAGGCCAGAAATGCTGCTAAATATACTACGTGCACAGGACAGCCCTCACAAAAAAAGAATCATTGGCCCAAAATGTGTAGACTAACAAGATTGAGAAACCCTGGCATAAAGGAAAGAAATTTTAAAGAAAAAAGGTTATTCCTAGTTCACATTTGAAGACGAATGAAATTGCAATCTAAAAACTACCAAAGATAGATAAAATAAAATAAAAAATAAAGCTTTCTTATAATTGTTGATGCAATTATACCAATAACATATGAGCAAGTCCAATGTTCTTGTTAAAAGAATGTACCACAACAGAGAAGGCTTTATTTCAAGAGTACATAAATGATTCAACCAAAGCAAACCTGATAATAATATCTAATTTCGACCGTAATGGAGAAAAACTGCATCTCAACATATCCCAAACAGTATTTCATAAAATTCAATATTCAACACTAATTTAAAAATAATAATTCTAGTCTAGTGATTCAAATAGTTTTTCTTAACATGGTAAAACATATTTTAGATAGATAGATAGATAGATAGATAGATAGATAGATAGATAGATAGATATAGAGATGATAGAGAGAGAGAGATAGATATAGATATAGATAGATATAGATTTATATATCTATATCTATATCTATATATATATTTGACATATTTATATATATTTATATATATAACATATATATATTTAACAGTGAACTACTAAAGGCCTTTCAATTAGAATTAGGAAAAAAAGTGTGACAATCACCACTGTATTGAGTTATACTTTATCATGTAATATGACAAGAAAAGATCTAATAATATGGATTTTAGAATGGAAGAGGCAAAATAATCATTATCTAATTTGAATTCTTATAGAATTCAGGAAAATGATAGGATATATTCAAATCATTGAAAGAATATAGAAAAAATATTAAAGTAAGATGAAAACATCATTAATTTATTTAACAGCAGGAATAATTAACTAATCATCAAAAGTTAATTGCCATTCTTTTCTTTCTTTCTTTTTTTTTTTTTTCTTGGCTACCCACAACCTCTTCCCTTTTATACAGCAACGTCCCATTTTTATGGGAGAACTTAAGATGTCTATTACTTGCTGCTATTTAGATCCTCAGAACTACTCTGGCCATCTGTTCTTTCTGAACCCGTTATTTTCCTTTGTTTATAGAAATATCCTATAAAGGTTCAATTGATTTAAAATTGTTGCTTAAAGCAGTTTTATTGCTTTCAACCAAAGAACTGAAAAATTGGTATGTGGAGGACCAAAAGAAAGACAAGCTCAATCACGGAAGCAAAAGAACAGATGAGCAATTCGGTACATGTGGTTACTGGAAAGGGAAACCCAATCAGTAAAGACCTAAGAGTTCTCCCAAATTAATGATTAAAATTCTATGCAATCACAATTACAATGTTGGTGGGAGGTGACCTTTAACTAACTAATATTATACTTTATTTCAAAAACTAATGAAAGAAGATAGGACAATTTTTACAATATAATGCAGTGAATCTTCCCAACAGGTAATAAAAACAGAACAAATCAGCCCTATTTATTGTAGAAAGGAGCAAGAATAAACACATAGATGAACAGACATAAAAGAAATTCTGTCAATCACTTCACATATGATAAAGTCCTAATTGAAAACCAATAAAAAAATATTCAAAGTTATACTTTGTTCCCCTATATTGCATGTACACACACAAAATTCCAATATGATTAGCATGGTTAGATGTAAAGTATAAAACCATAAAAAATTTAAGAAAACTTTAGGAGACTATCTTTATCACCTTGGTGTTGAGAGGATTTAGGTTGGAAAAAAGAAACCCAAATCAAATATCATAAAGGAAAGGACAGATATATATCTGTTTACATAAAAATATAAAAGTAAAAGTCACTACACAACAAAAGTAATTATAAACAAAAATTAAAAGTATATTTGACAAATGAAAACAAATTTACCTCATTAATAATCCAAGAATTGCAATTACAAACAACCAATCAAATTGAGAATGATTGAAAAAACCTAATACGAAGGGGACTCCAAACACTGTGGACAGAGATCAATACATTTCTGAAGGGCAATTTGGCAAATAGATGATAAATTTAAACAGATATTACTAACATTGGTAGAATTATTGTTACTGTGTATGTATATTTAGTTTTTAAACTCTTAGTAATGCTATTTAATTTTATTTCATGAAAATACTTTCAAAAAATGAGGTATGCTTTGTTTCTTTCCATTAAACTTCCTTGGTCACTGGACTCCTGGGAGGCAATCTATTAGTTTTACCATTGATTCTTCACTGCCATTTCATATCACTCATCACAGCTTGTGATTATTTGTTTATTTTGTATATTTATTGGCTTACAATCGTTATAAATTTAATCATTCATTCATAAGTTCTATTTTTTCCAATTTTATTCACTAAATTCTAAACATGAAGGCAAACACCATACCTGTTTATTTACCTGTTTTCTAGTTATTACAATATTTCCACATTTACTCTTAAGGGTGTTAATCCCTCAGAAAAAAATATTGCCCAAACAGGAGAAATATATTTATAAAAAACAGATCGGGGCCCCGTAAGGGGTGCAGGGAGAAGCAGTATACAATTAACACATATATAGTCCTTTGTTAGGTACTAGGCACTGTTGTAAGCACGTTACATACATTACGTCCTTTAACCCTTAAAATGATCCTATGAAGTAGGTACTATTGATAAACTATTTTGCAGATGAAAAAAAAAAGCTGAATTATTTAAAAAAAAAAAAAAGACTGAGTAAATCCTGGAGATGAACCCAAGCAATCTGGGACATTCTGGCTCTAGAGTTTGCCATTCCTTTTTTTTTTCTTTTTATAACAACTTTATTGAGCTATAATTTACTATACAATTCACCTATTTAAAGTGAACAACTCATTGAGCTTTTTAGTGTATACACAATTTATTTTAGAATGTTTTCATCACCCCCAAAAGAAACCTGTACCCATTAGCATCACTCCTCATTTTCCCCCAGCGTTGCCCTCCTCCTGGTTCTAGGCATCCACTAATCTACTTTCTGTCTCTATGGATAGTTCATATTAATGGGATCACACAATACAAGCCACAACTACTTTTCCACTATTCTTCTAGATAGGCGATTACAGTATAAGAATGACAAGAATAGCTTTTTGACTTAGGAATTTACAAACCGTTTGCCATTCTTTACCACTGATGTTATCTAATATGGCTCATTGGTATTTTTATTAAACAAAAATATCAGTTAATATTATGTAATGTATACATTGAATAATTCATTTAAAGAAAACTTGAACATATGCATATATATTGCACATAGTATTCAAATTTTACTATTTATAATTTTCTTGAGGATTTTATGTACTTACAGGAGTTGGTTTTGGGAAACCCATTATGATTTATCTAAACTATAGTTTCAGTCTAATTAATAAAGACCTCTCTGAAAAACTATCAGATAATATCTCTTTTCTCTAATTCCTAAGCATCATTTATAATTAAGAAATTGTGTATATTTAACTTACACAGAATCTGGACTATTTGGGAAGCTTATCTGTTTTTATTGGTTTTTGAAACAGACCAAGTAAATAAGACCACAATTGTAATATATGTTTGATAGAATTTTCCTCGGATCATCTTAATGGACTACTGGCAATGGAACACTAATTTCCATTATATAGAGAGGGGCAGCCACTAACACTCCTTAAAGCCAGTCAACTGAAATCTTTTGATCAAAAAATGTTGTAAAGTTGTTTGTAATGCAGCACTAAAAGATTTTCAGGGTAACAAAATGATTATTTTTAGCAAGTAGATTCTTCCACAAGGTACAAATGTTCTTCACTTGAACTTTCTACACACTTAATAAATTGTCAACTTTACACATTAAACTTTATACCTGCTGCCAATGCAGTACAAAGTCATTTTACTTTTAAGCTATTTAAACTGTAAGAATGATTAAATTATACATCTTAGACATAATGCTTTATAGACATAATCATAAATTCATAAGTACTTTTTCTCCTATTTCAAAATGGTTTGAGGCTATTTTATAGCTATAGCTGTGATGGTCTTATCTATTTTGATATTGCTTCATTATTCTGACAATAAGGAACATGATTATCTTTTCAACAGACATAGTAATGGTATTATGAGATATTCGTTATCTATAAAAACAGCACACTCATACTTTTGTATCTCTTTTGGATCAATCAAAAGGTCAATAGTGTTCTACTACATTATGAAATACAGCTTTTTTTTTTTTTGAAGCGTCCTGTGTCTTCTATAAAGAGTAGATTTTACTTATAGAAAGACAGGATAAAACCAGTAATATACATAAAAGCACGATGGAAAGTATAAATTAAGCAAGGTATTCTTCTCCATTAATCTTATGTCTTAATTCTTGTCTTTTTTTATTGCATTACATCTCCTTTCCCCTTTCCTTCCACCTAAATATCAAGCTTCCCTCCTTTCACTTCACATAGGGTAGATTCCCCTCTAGTCATTAATCAACACAGCCATTCAGTTTACTTGGTTAGGAAATTTACCTTGCATTCTAAAATTGTAATCGGCTTATGCTTAAACAATGGGAAAAGATGAGCTGTCAACTCACCATATCATCATTAAAATAATAATAACAATCCAACATACCTAGTTAAAGCATTTATGATTTGAGACTTTCTTTTTTGGTCTTTAAAGTCCTATCTCCACCCCCTCAAATAGATCCCAGTCAGATTCACAGTAGGAAATATCAGGTAATATAAAACATGTGAACTTTGGAATCAGACAGAATGAGGTCCCTGTCTGTATTTTGCTATTTTGTATTTGTGGGTTTACCATTGAACTATGTAGTCTCTCTAAACATCAGTTTCCATATCTGTCAAGTAAGCATAGTAATAAAACCTCTTATATTGTTATGAAACTTAATATACCAACCTATGTCATTTAGTTAACTATATGTGATACTTAGTGTATTTTCTTCTTTCTGTAACAGTTAAGGTCAATTCCTCTTTGGGCAGCTTCTTTTTTTTTTCAAGTTCTAAATTGTCTTATTTAATGGTACCTGTGTGTTAGGAGTTATAAACTCTTTGCCTCTCTGACTTAACAAGAGTGACCAAATTGTATGTAAACCAAATGTTCTAAAAAGTTCAAAATGATATGGTATTTGTTTGAGAATTAAATGTATCTTACAGACTAATTTGGATTCTTAATGTTTAGTGTCTTCTTTCATTCTGCTTGCAACCCGGATGATAACCGAAACGAGATATAAGAAATGTTTATAGTTTAGTTTATCCTCTTGTGTTCTTCATTAACTTACTGTGGGTGTTGTTCTTTTAAAAGGCCAAGGTTCATAGCTCTGTTTTTTAATTGCAATGCACTCTTTCCTACTTCTTCCAGGAGCATCGGCTTTATCATTGCTTGTAAGATTTACAACGCTTCCTTCCATCGTCAGCTTGCTAATAGGCAGTTGTTGAACTCCCTGGAGTCCAAACTAGGAAATATGAGCAGTATGTAATTGCTACAGCTGGAATCACATTCCACTTCTGAAGCTTCTTAACAGCATTCTCAGATGTGTGAATATCCATTAGTGACCCAAGGGGATTACTCACTGGCACCAAGTCTACCTTTATGAGGGGTCTGGATGATGAGTCTTTCCCCTCTCATAAGCAGAAGATGAGGAGAGGCAAGGGGCTCGGAGGTTGGTGAATTCAAAAATAAAATGTGTGTGAAACACCTTTTAAAAGAGAAATCCAAAAGGAAAACTATAAAATTTGTCCTTCGGTGTGTGTAAGTTTATTATTTATATTCGGGGTATGTGAATTTATTATTTATGTTGAGTAAATAGCTAACATATTTATCAAAACATCCAAGGGCAATAAGGCTAAGTAACATGACTTGATCTTCCTGTGTCTGTTTATGTGGATGGTAATTGACAGTAAGCAACACTGAACTTTCACTTCCTGTTCACTGTATCTAGGACAGACAATACTGCGAAGATGACTCAGTTGCTCCAGCAGCAACTGCCCTTTGAGGGAAAAACTTCCTGATTTCACCATGTCCCTTTTTAAATATTTCTACTCTTCCTGCCCACCCCCAACAACTCTTCAGCTTCTCTTTTTGCAACCACATCTCTAACCACTGTCCCTTAGATGTTATGGCAATGAGAAAGACTTCCCTTCACAGTTTTCAGATTAAGTTTTGTGTGGATGTGTCTATTTTAAAGACGTTCACGGGTTTTCTTGCATAAACGATGTCTGCATTATTACATTTATGCAATCACATGTTCAAGTAATATGCACAGTAAGAGGATAAGCAAAGAGAAAATTCTAGGGTTAAATTTAGGATTTAAACACATGATATCAACAAAGTGAGGAAATAGTTCATTCAAATTAGAATCTGGAAAGTATCTATCCATGTTGGATAGTCTTTCACAACTTCTAGGAGAAACTTTTGCTTCTAGTAATAAGTATACTATTTAATGCCGGTGTAACAGATAAAAAATTTAATAACATGATTTAAAATAATATTTTGAATAAATATATGAATGAGTGAATATAAGGATTATTTAATTAAAATTAGAAATTTCCTATGCCAAGAGTAATGGCCTGTATGGTTCGTGAACAGATGGGTTTTCAGATTTCATCCATTAGAGCATGTTATACAACGTTGGCTGCATATTAGAATCACCTGGGGAGCTTTATAAACATGTTGCCTGAGCCCCACCTCCAGAAATGCTGATTTAATTGGTCTGTGGTAGGCCTAGGCATGGGTATTTATTAAAAGCTCCCCAGATGATTCTAATATGCAGTCAGGGTTAAGAGTCACTACCTTACAGCCTTGTAGGTTGGTTCTTACAATGACTTGCAGATAATAGGAATTAACATCTCTTGCTGAACTATTAGAAGGAGGGAACTATGAGAGAGAGAGAGAGAGAGAGAGAGAGAGAGAGAGAGAGAGAGAAGTTCTAGTTACTCCGCATTATAGCATATTCATTCAACAACTGATAAATATACATTGAGTCCTTACTGGGTGTCACATAACCTGTTAAGTATTGACACTATTTAATAGTAAATATAAACAGACTATTGTGGAGCTTATAGTCTATTTAGAGGAAACAGACATTAATCTAATAAAACAAAAATGTTTACGAAATTATAACTGACAAAAGTCATCAAATTAAAAGCACATAATACTATACAAAAAAAGGTTTTTCAATATACCTTGGGAGGCCTGGGTTTCCGAATGAAGTGAATTTGAACTGAGATCTTATACAAGCAAAGATGAGGGAGTGGAGTGATATAAGACAAAGGGAACTGCATGTGCAAAGGCCCTGAACCTACAGGGACTATTTATTGAAAGGAAGCCAGTAAACTTGTCATATAGAGATCAAGGGGAGGATTGGTTTGCTATGTGCCAGAAGAAATAGGCAAGAGTCAGTCCATGCTTGTTGGACATGTAGTGTTGGTCTGTGGGAAACTAAGGTTTGGTTATTTCCCTACTAGCAGAGAAAGTCAATGAAAGATTTCAAGACGAAATAAAGTATGATCGGACTTGGATTTATAATGACCATCTAATGAGGAAATTGTATTGAGAGGAGATAAAAGTAGATAAGCGAGACTAACTAGAAAACTACAGGCAACCTCATTTTATTGAGCTTCACAGATACTGTATTTTTTTTATAAGTTGAAAATTTGTGGCAACCATGCATTGAACATCTATTGATGCCACTGTTCCAACAACATTTTGTCACTTCAAGTCTCTGTGTCACATTTTGGTAACTCTCACAGTATTTCAAACTTTTTCATTATTATTATATTTGTCATGGTGATCTGTGATCAGTGATCTTTGACGTTACTGCTGTAATTGTTTTGGGGCACCGCAAACCACACTCATAATAAGATGGCAAAATTAATTGATAAATGTGTGTGTTTTGACTCCCTCACAGACTAGGCGTTCCCCATCTCTCTCCTCTCCTCAGGGCTCCCTATTCCCAGAGACACAACAATATTGAAATTAGGCCCATTGATAGCCTACAATGGCCTATAAGTGTTCAAGTAAAAACAAGAGTCACACTCCTCTCGTTTTAAAGTAAAAGTTAGAAATAATTAAGTTTAGTGAGGAAGGCATGTCAACAGCTGAGACACTGTGAAAGCTAGGCCTCTTGCACCAAATAGTTAGACAAGTTGTGAATGCAAAGGAAAAATTCTTGAAGGAAGTTAAAAGTGCTACTCCAGTGAGCATATGAATCATAAGAAAGCAAAACAGCCTTATTGCTGATATGGAAAAAGTTTTAGTGGTCTGGATAGAAGATGAGACCAGATACAACATTCGCTTAAGCCAAACTAATCTAGAGCAAGTCCCTAACACTCTTCAATTCTGTGAAGGCTGAGAGAGGTGAAGAGGCTGCAGAAGAAAAGTGTGAAGCCAGGAGAGATTGGTTCATGAATTGTAAGGAAAGAAGGCGTCTCCACAACATAAAAGTGTAAGGTGAAACAGCAAATGCTGATGCAGAAGCTGCAGCAGGTTATCCAGAAGACCTAACTAAGGTAATTAATGAAGGAGGAGGCACTAAACAACAGATTTTCAATGTAGATGAAACAGCCTTCTATTGGAAGAAGATGCCCTCTAGGACTCTCATAGCTACAGAGGAGAAGTTAATGCCTGGCTTCAGAGCTTCAAAGGACAGGCTGACTCTCTTGTTAGGGGCTAATGCACTTAGTGATTAAGTTGAAACCAATGCTCACTTACTGTTCTGAAAAATTCCAGGGCCCTTAGGAATTATGCTAAATCTACTCTGCCTATGCATTATAAATACGAAAAAAAAAACAAAAACAGAGCTTGGATGCAAACATATCTGTTCACAACATGGTTTACTGAATAGTTTAAGCCCACTCTTGAGACCTACTGCTCAGAAAAAAATAAAAATAAAAAAGATTATTTTCAAAATATTACTGCTCACTGACAATGCACCTGGTCACCCAAGAGTTCTGTTGGAGATGTACAATAAAATTAATGTTGTTTTCATGCCTGCTAACATAACATCCATTCTTTAGCTCATGGATCAAGAAGTTATTTCAACTCTCAAGTCTTATTATTTAAGAAATACATTTCACAAGGCTATAACTGCTATATGTAGTAGTGATTCTTCTGATGGATCTGGGCAAAATAAATTGAAAATTTCGTAGAAAGGGTTCACCATTCTAGATGTCATTAAAGACATTTATGATTCCAGGGAAGAGGTAAAAATACCGATACTACCAGGAGTTTGGAAGAAGTTACCGTATTTCCCCGAAAATAAGACCTATCCCGACAATCAGCTCTAATGCGCCTTTAGGAGCAAAAATTAATATAAGACCCGGTCTTATTTTACTATAAGACTGGGTCTATAATATAATATAATATAATATAATATAATATAATATAATATAATATAATATAATATAGTATAGTATAGTATAGTATAGTATAATATAATATAATATAATATAATATAATATATATAATATAATCAGGTCTTATATTAATTTTTGCTCCAAAAGACACATTAGATATGATTGTCCGGCTAGGTCTTATTTTCGGGGAAACACAGTAATTCCAACCATCATGGATGACTTTGAGGGTTTCAAGACTTCAGTGGAGGAAGTAACCACAGGTGAGGTGGAAAACACAAGAGAACTAGAATTAGAAATGGAGCCTGATGCAATTGAATTGCTACAATCTCATGAAAAAATTCTTAACAGATGAGAAGTTGCTTCTTGTGGATGAGCAAAAAAGTGTTTTGCTTTTGTTTGAGATGGAAATTACTCTTGATGAAGATGATCTGAAGATTGTTGAAATGACAACAGAGGATTTTAAATATTATATCAACTTAGTTGAAAAAGCAGCAGCAGGGTTTAAGAAGATTGGCTCCTTTGTGAAAGTCCTACTGTACAGATAAATTGTTCATGAAAGGAAGAGTCAATTGATGTGGCAAACTTCATGGTTGTCTTATATTAAGAAATTGCCCCAGCCATCTCAACCTTCAGCAACCACTACCCTGATCCGTCAGTAGCCATCAATATCAAGGAAAGAACCACTGCTATGTAGCAAAAAAATTGTGACTTGCTGAAGGCTCAGATTATAGTTAGTACTTTTTTATCAATAAAGTATTTTTAATTAAAATATGCACATTTTGTTTTGTTTTGTTTTTTGTTTTTTTAGATATAATGCTACTGTACACTTAGACTACAGTATAGTATAAACATAACTTTTATGTGTACTCGGAAAAAAAATGTGTGACTTGTTTTTCTGCAACATTAACTTTATTATGGTGGTCTGGAACCCAGCCAGTAATATTGTTGAGGTATGTCTATAGTCCAAGTAAGAAAAGATAGACGTTTGGCTTAGGGAGAAATTTTGGAGTCATTTTCAAAGTGGGTTAAATAATACTGTTGCATGATATTTCCTTTGAAGAAAGTATGAAGTTTAAAGGAAGATAATCTAGTAGCACCCAATATTTAAAAACATCCAGTATTCAAACCATAAGTAAATCCATAAAGCATGCTCTACATTTATTTCAAATAGTCCTTCTTTTATTTTCCTGCATTTAAGCATCATGATATAGAAGTTTTCATGATGTTTGAATCAGTTTAAACCAAATATGGTCATTAATGTCTTTGTTCCCAAACAATTGACTTCTCAAAGTCCTAGATTTATAATAGTTTTTGTAATAAGATAGACCGAGAAACACCACCTGCTGTTCAGAAAAAAGAGATGATTCAAAAAGGAAAAAGATATTTCAAAATTATCATAGCAAGCAAACTTTTATGCAATTAGCATAGATCTAATCAATGGTGTTGTGATAATTATTTCACAATTAGTTCTCCAAAATGGGGGAAAAATTATTTGGAACAGTTGTCCATTTCATGATGTAAATACTCCCACCATGGTTAATTTCTAGCTTCAGTAATGTCACTGAACCCAGGGTTTAGAAGAGAGTCACAAAATTGGTTCTTGTAATCCAGTTTGAGCCAGCTCAAGATGAAAAAATAAAATCTAAGGAGACCATCCAACTTCCATAATCTCATAGTTTTAGCAAATGGAACCTCTAAAAGAGGACCCAGATCACCTCACAAGTCTGCTTTTCCTGCTCAAGTTGCTAATAACAGTGACAAAGACCAATGGTCCTCAAAGTAGGATCCTGGGACCAGCAGCCTAAGTAGTATCTGTGAAGTTCTTAGAAATGCAAACTCACAGCCCCCTCCCCATACCTCCTGACCAGAAAATGTAGGACCCAGCAGTGTGTATTTAACAAGACTTCCAAATGATTCTGATACATACTAAGATTTGAGAACCACAGATCTGGACAATAATATTTTCAGGTACTAGATGATTTCCAAAGAATTATTATCCTCTCAGCCATATTTCCCATAAACTCCCATTCTAATAATGTGTAAAACTGCTCTTTAGGAAGATTAATCTGGCAGCCTTATTAGATTCAATAAAGAGAAATTGAAAATTTGGAAATGAACTAAGGTCCTGATTTATTGGGCCAATTGCGAATGAGGAAAGGAATGGTCCCAAGGTAGAATCTGTAGCAACTACCTCTTATTGGAAGTGAAGGATAACACACACAGAGAAATTTAAAATGCCTCCAAGGTTTTCAGCTTGGATAGCTGGAGTAACAAGGGTTTCATAAAAAATTAATAAAAAATCCTGTCCACAAACCTATCCTGATTTGTTTCCAACTTGTTGCTATGGTTACCCTTCCTTTGAACATACTCAAAACTATAAATATATCTCATATAAAATATATTCTCCTGACTAGTATCCTATTTTCGATCTCTCCACTTGCAGATTCATCCTATATCTCTTGCAAAGCTTGGCAGAGTCTTCCACATAGTGGATTACACGAATAACTGAAATAAGGAATCAGTAATAACTAAAATAAGTAATCCAGAAAGGTGATTGCTTTGATCAATATTTACTTTGACACCTCAGGACAAGAGGAAGCATGAGGTAAAAATATAAACACCAGTTGGAGGCAACTTTCCCAGAGCATTCACAACCACATATAAACCTCAACCAAACTTTAAACAGTGTAATTCAAACCAATACATTCTTTTTTTTTTTAATTAAAGTTTATTGGGGTGACAATGGTTAATAATTACATAGGTTTCAAGTGTAAAATTCTGTAATACATCATCTATATATCGCATTGTGTGTTCACCACCCAGAGTCAGTTCTTCCATATATTTGACCCCATTTATCCTCATCTACCACCCTCCTCCCCGCCTTACTCTCTGGAAACCACTAAACTATTGTCTATTACTTTTTGTTTTTTTGTTTGTTTGTCTTGTTCCTTTGTTGCTTTCAGTTTTATATCCCACATATCAGTGAAATCATATGGTTCTTGATAATCTCAAGATCCATTCACATGGTTGCAAATGGCATTATTTGATCTTATGGCAGAATAGTATTCCATTGTGTGTATGTACCACATCTTCTTTATCCAATCATCTATCGAAGGACACTTTGGTTGTTTCGATGTCTTGGCCACCATAAATAAAGCTGTAGTGAACATCCAATACATTCTTAAGTGAGTTTACTTTATTTAGCCAGCATACATTGCACATATGCTAAGTCCCTGATTTTAGTTCTTTCCCTGATATATTTATAGTTCCTATAGTCTTGGGGTCTTGAAACTGTTAAGCCTTTCATTTTATATTCATGTAGAAGTCAACCTCAATTATGGAACCCATTTTTAATTTGAAAATGTAGAATTGTATATCAAAATATATTTTAAACATTAATTCTCCAATATTCTTACTCTCTGATATTTTAGCTAGATGGAAAACACTTACCTTTACATTTATGTGCCAAGGAATACATAAACTACATTACAGAAAATAAAATAGATGCTTCTAGTAATTTTATTAAGTGAATAAGCATTTCTGAGTTGATGAGCAAAACATAAATATGTTACCTACAAAAAAAAAGGAAAGAAGAAAAAAAATGAATTAGATACTTAATGCATATGTAATTTGTAAAAAATTGGTATACTTATTTGAATATAATTTCACTCCTTAATTTCCTCTACCATGACATAAACTAAATTATGTGGATCAGAGTAAGAAAGAGTGTAGGTACTAGACTAAGGAATTGAACTGGTTCTGCTACTGTGACCTCAGAAATTTTATTTCATGTTTGTCTCAATCTTAAGAAAATGAGATAATAATAATACTTACTACAAAACACTGTTCAGGTGACTAAAATTTTGTTCAAATAGAGAAATTAGCATAGGACCTGAATTAATGACAGCCCAAGCATCTTAAACCTAAATTAGAATATTCTACAGGGTAAGAATTTAATTATTTCAAAGTTAATCACATAAATGAATTATTAACTTTTCATTGTCATAATCATATTGTGGTTATATTTTTGTTAAAAGAGTATTTGTCTTTTTAAAGATTTATTGATGTACAGATAATGTCTTGGTTTTGCATGAAAATCTGGAGGGAAATGGATGCAACAAAATTAGATATTGTTGAAATTAGAATATATTTATCCATGGGTTTCATTTTACTATTCCATTGACTTTTGCAGATGAAAAGTCCATAAGAAATAACTACAGAGATGTGAAATACAGTATGGGGAATACAGTTAATAATTTTGTAAATACTATGTAGCGTGTCAGATGGGTACTGGGGTTGTTGGGAATATCACTTCATATATTGTATAGATGCCTGACCACTGTGCTATATACCTGAAATGAATATAAAGTAATATTGAATGCCAACTATAAATATATATGTATATGTATATATGTGTATATGTATATATATGTGTGTATATATATATATATATGTAATATATCAAACAATATGGTGAATGTTTAAATTAAAAAAATGTATTATAGTAAAAGACACATTACCCTTAATCCCCTTCAAAATACTTCCCCTCGCTTCGATTACAATTATCCTATTGTCCTTGCCACTTTCTGGAGCAGTTCTGGCAGTCCTCTTTTGTTGCGCTGCTATGTCTGCCCTCCATGTCTTTAATCATTTTGACTTTGGGGAAGAGAGAGAAGTCGCATGGTGCCAGATCTGGTGAATAATGTGGATGAGAACACACTGTAATGTTTTTATCTGACAAAAATTGCCATATACCAGAAGTCATGATGCAGGATGATTTATGGCACGCTTTAAAACACACCTTCTCTCAGCCATACCTCACACCTGACTGACTGCACCAAACAAGCTGAAACTTGTCACACATTGTTACTAAGATTCAATGTACCGCTTCCTGAATTTAAGATCCCTGCCTTTCCATTGGATGGCACTCAGCAGCAGCACTCACTGTATTTTATGATCACAATGGAAAGGTTCCGTGTCACACATCGCTTCTGGTACAGCAATTTCTGTCAAATAAAAATATTATGGTGTATCCTCATCCACTTTATTCACCAGATTTGGCACCATGTGACTTCTGGCTCTTCCCCAAAGTCAAAATGACCATGAAAGGTAAATGTTTTTAATTGATTCAGGGCATTGAGGCAGCCATGACAGTGCAACTAAAGAGACTCACAAAAGAGGACTTCCAGAACTGCTTCACAAAGTGGCAAGAATGATGGGATAATTATGTTTGAAGCAAGGGGGAGTATTTGAAGGGGGATTAAAGGTAAAGTGTCTTTTACTATAATGCATTATTTTAATTTAAACATTAACCATATTGTTTGATCACTACATATCTCTCTATATATAGATATAGATATATAGAGTACAGCATAGGGAATATGGTCAATGGTATTGCAATAGCTATGTATGGTGTCAGATGGATAGTAGACTTGTTGGGGTTATCACTTTGTGAGGGGTGTAAATGTCTAATCATTATGTTGTCTTGTACACCTAAAATTAATTTAAAAAAATAAAAAGAAAAATGAGGAAAAACAAATAACCAATAAGAATGAATGAATGAACTACACTTTCCTGTGCTTAAATTCTTTTTGCTAATCTCTTAAAACCTTGACTCTTGCCTGTGAGCCCATGGCTTCAGTGACTGCAAAATGTACTAAGTTCACTGAAGGCAGAGTGAAATGCGTGCCTCTGTAGCTCCTTCCTAAGCGCAAATAGGTTCATTCCCCATTCCCCATACATACAAATGAAGAGGATTTTTATGCAAATAGAGTATATTATACATGAATGGAGTAATTTTTCAGTAAATATTAGTAAGAACAATACTTTTTTGTAATCTAGTGGATTTAGAAAACTATATTGTTGGGTGAGTATATTTATATATTGATAAGACTACAAGAAATAAGGCAATTTCAGTATAAAGTTACATCAGCGTAATGAAAATATGCTAAGTGGTAGCCATATGACAAATTTTCCATGACTATAAAATATGAATACTTTTCCAAACTTGAAAATCTACCCTTGTGGAAAAGCTAAGTAACAGATATGCTCTATGCGAATCAAAGAGAAAACGCATGGATAAATTTGACCTTCATTTAACCTAACCAAATCCCACATAATTGTTAGAAGGCAGATTTTTAATCATCTCAAAATAAATAAATGTATCTCAAGATAAAAAAAAAAATACACACATTTGTTCCATTTAAAGCTAATTTTGGCGATTTCCCCTACTGGCTAGATTTCCATTATATTTATCAGAATAAGATTGTTCTTAGTAAACTTTACATATAATTCATTGTCAAGTCATTGTTGTCGTGAAGGCGAATGTTCAACTCCCAAAGAATTTTTATGATAAGGAGGTATTGTACTTCAAAGTCACTTTTTAAAGTGACTTTGGTAACTGATGAGTTTTAATTAGACTTACTCTTACAAATGTCCTAAAAGAGCCTAAAATTTTTGGTTTTATCTTTTACAAATATATGACTTTCTGACAACCAGATACTGGTAATTAAATATAGATTCAGTGTAAACACAAGAAGCCATAAATCATAGTAGCTTTTAAAAACTAATGTATTTCAGAAAACCTGGAGCCTGTTAATCTTGCTTAAAACAAAGTAAACAAAACCTCCTCTATTGCACTTGAGGTTTATCACTATTATTGGTGGTGGTGTTGTTTAGTGATTAAGACAAGCAACAGAGACAAACTTGTAATTCATAAAAGCTGAAAATCTTTCTGTTTAACCTCAGAACTTGTGTTATTCTGACGTATTATCTAATTCTTATAGACTATTGAAAAGCAGTCACCCTCCATAAAAAAAAAAAAAGGAAAGGTTAAATTGGACAATATTATTTTTATAAGTAATATTACTGAGCATGTGCTTTAAACTAAATTTATTGATACTCGTGAACAGAATTCATGGCATTTTTCTACCTTAATGATTCTTTGCATGCAGTTTGATTTATATTCATAGAATACACTGAAAAACCACAGAGGGGTATTGTTTTTTTTCCGACTTTATATTCTCAGGTTATGGCAAAGAGTTTAACATCCATAGATACTTCCCTCTAATTTTAAGTTAATGACTTATGAAAGGAAATAAAATATGTCCAGATTAACTCTGCAGGAAAAAAAAAGATACTTGGAGTTTTACAGTTTGGGGATACATTTTCGTTTTTCAAACATAGGAAAATCCCTCCTTAGCTCACATGAAATTATTATAGGATGTTACTCACCATTAGTGATGACCTTTGACTTTTGTCATGCTGTCAAGTAGTAGGCTGAAAAAACAAGTAGCCTTAGACTGTGATATGATCGCACTCTTTTCAGCTGGATTTAGGCAGAATTAGTGTTCAGTTACATTTCATTCATCATGATGACATGAATATGAATGATGCAGCATAGCAACATACACCTGACCCAAACTTCTGAACTCAGAGTCATTCTCCTTCACATGAGTGCTTCTTGATCTGTACTCTGAATAAAGGAACACATCTTTCGGTTTGCTAATCAAATCTGAGTATACTGTACATCCATCAGATGTCTTAAACTACACTCCAAACTTTTTGTATTTTATTTTGTATTGTATTTTAATTTGTATTGTACTTTATTTTGTATTACACTTTATTTCATTAAGTTGTACTCTATTTTTTTCAATTTGTTTTCTTTGTGCACAAATCTCTTGATATGCGTTGACCTCTTGAGTAGCTCTTGAAATCAGAGGGTGCTCTTACAATAGAAGGAGGAACTGACATAGAAAAGAAAATATATCTGTATTTGTCATACTCGTATGCATATTTTAAAGGAAATGGAATCCAAATGTCTTCATTGACCTAAACCATCAAATTTTGGAGGCCTAGCCCAAGAAATGTTTGTTTTCCACTTGGAAGAAGTTCCTGTTAGCACATGTATACCAATCTAAAATTTATACATTCTATTTATGAACTCTAAGAAGAAGGATTTAACAAACAGAACACATTTTCTCACCTGTATGCCTTTATGCCTCAAATGTCAATCTCTCTCTCTCTGTCTCTCTCTCTCTCTCTCTCTCTTACACACACACACACACACACACACACACACACACACACACACACACACCCCACTGCAGACTTTCTCAGTACTTTCACAGACTTTTTATGCCACAAAGATATTTAGGTTCGTGTGGATCTTTAAGAAAACATGGTTATCACTGATGTGAGGAAAAAAGTCTCTCTCTTGTGTTTTTCCTTTTAGGATAGGTGAAGTAAATATTTTCACATTTTATGCAGCTCTCAATGCAGGAAAAAATATGTAATATATTCTTGATTTTTAAAATTCAGATTAGGAATATTATTTTAAGGAAATTTTGCAAATAAATTGAACAGAAGTACCATAAGTACCACATAAGCCCATGATTACTAGATTACATGTGCAGACAAGTTTTAAGGTATGTGTTGAGTTAACCAATTGTCATCCATGTAGTCCAAAGGATTATTGCACAGTTTTGCAAAAAAATTATCACAATTATTTAGTTTTGGCTTCTAAATCAGTATGTCAGAGAAACATATTTAATAAATATTAACAATATGAGGTTACTAATGATATGATTACTAATCAGAAGTTTTTTGTTTTTTACATTTTTACCCTATAATTCTTTTCACCATCCCTCCAAGGTATAAATAACTGTTTTTAGTTTTGGTGTCTAAAGTGAATTATAAAGGCAATAGGTATATCAAACAGTCTTTTTCAGAAACTCCATAATCCCTCTCCCATTTACAAGATGGATATTTGGTAAGCTTCTCGCCCAGAGGCTTTTTAGTCCAACCCCTGGTAGAGAATGACTCTCTAGAATGATGAATTTTTTTTATTTGGGTTCAAAAGATCATGAATAACTATGACCAAGTTGAAAATAAATCAAAAAATCATTTCCTTGCTTTAAACATTTATAATTATATTGGACGGAAAATTCCCATTTGTACTTAAATATTTTTAGCAGCAAAGTAGTATAAGGGGTCATGTATTAATAATTCTGGTGAAAATATATTATCATTATCAATTTTATGTTTTGAATTCTAGGTTAGTATTTGTTATGGGTTAAATAGTGACAATCAAAAATATATATATATGTCTGCAATCTAACCCTGGAACCAGTGAATATGATCTTATTTAAAAAAAAAAAAGTCTTTGCAGATATATATATATATATAAACTAAGGATTTCAAAATGAGATAATTATGGATTCTCAGGATGGATACTAAATCCAGTGACAAATGTCCTTATAAGAAACACACAGAGGAAAGACATACAGGGAGAAGTGGAAAAGCCAAGTGAAGACAGAGTCAGAAACTGGAACTGTTCAGCCATAAGTCAAGAATGGCAACAGCATCCACAAGCTGGAAGAGACATGCAAAGGGCCTTTGCTGGGAACTTGGCTCTTCTAACACCTTGATTTCAGACTTCTGGCATCCAAAACTGTGAGAAAATAAATTCTGTTGTCAGCCACCCACTTCGTGGTAATGTATTATGGCAGCCTTATGAAACTAATACAGTGTCTAATCATATAAAGTAAATACACACTTCAGATGTAGTTATAGACCATTAAATAGGCACAGGCAGAAGTTTTACTTCTTTTGGTCACCACCAAATACAGAAATCCAGGCACATTGTAGGTGTTCAATAAATATGTGTGATAAATGACATCTATCTTTTCTTTCAATACCACAATTCATGTAAAGTGAAAAATGTAAAGGACAGAAAGCAAAGCAAATATTTCATATCCTGTGGGTTTTATAAATTTTATTAAATATAAGGGGGAAGCAATTTTTCAATGTTTCTAATGTTAGTGTGGAATCAAGAAGCCTGAAAGAAAACCTCACACCTGTCCTTTGTGGAAAATACACTGTGCAATGTTGTTTTCTTTTAATGAAAGGAAAGTTTCCATTGAAAATATTGGAATTTATTTGCTTTTGTCACCAAACCACGAATGAAACAGCACAAGAGTTTTAAACTGTTGTATGTAATATGAGATGCATACAAGAGAAAAAGTATAAAATGTTTTATATATGTAATGAAGCACAGTAAAAGAGCAACCATGAATCCCCTCCCCCATTCACTTAAGAACTAGAACATTAGGAATAAGATTATTTTTCTCCTTTGTGCTTCTTACCTACTTCATGACCTTTCCTCTGCCACCCATCCCACCTGCATTAATTTTCTTTTGCTGCCAAAATAAACAAACTTAATAGCTTAAAACAATACCCATTTATTATCTCCGAGTTCGAGTTCTCTGCCTCATTAAAAGAAATAGACTCATGGAGCTGTGCTTATTAAACATGCAATTGTATTAATAAAAAAGCTTCTGTTTCCCTACATAATTGGGCCCAAAATGCTAGTTGCTCGGTCTTTTTTGCAAATTTTCTGGCCCAGCATGCCTAGTGTCTTCTGAGCCAATTGAGAAACAGATACAAGGATCAGATGGAATTCCACATTGTCTCTTTATTTCCAGTATAGCTCGATTAGAAAATTAAATTTGATTACCAGAACAAACTCAGATGTCATACTATTCCTTCTCCTGCAACTGAATTTACCCACCTAGCCAGAAGGGGCAAATGATAAACAACAGAGCCCACCAACATAAGTTTACCATGTTGGGAAAGAGAAAGCTGAGAAGAAAATACATACTATGTGAAAGGCAATTTACTGATTCATACTTGAGCACAGTCTTTTAACTTATTAACTCTCCTAAATAGTGGGCAGGTTCTTGGAAGTGCCGGTCCATCATCCTGCCCATCCAGACACATGTCTACACGAGTGGCTGCCCCACCTCGGCATCTCCATTCTCCAACCTAGTTCATTGCAATGTTTGCCCTCCAGTGCCTCATCCACCCAACAGGTCCTGTCCCTCAGGAGATCACAGGAAACTTTAGCCAGAACATTTAGGCTCTAAGTTTACAGTTGGAGGCTGAAAGCCACATTGAAATGTGGAGGGAAAATGTAATGGCCACAAATGAATAAGCACTTTGAAAATCCTTGTAATGAAGGGAGAAAATATTGAATACTTTATTAACCTGATATATTCCTTAATGTTCGATTGCTTTTATTCCTTGGTAGATTATTAGCCCTTTGTTTAAGTAGTCATTATTGTGGCAATTATAATGTTGTAGTCTACATATGTTTATATATCAATTACTCTAATTAGGCTATACACATCTCAAAATGGGTTTCTCTTTACAGTACTAAGTGTTATTGCTGGCTCCATAGATACTCAAAGAGTTTGAGGAATGAAGATGTGTTATCAGCTACTAAACTTTACAAATGAACTTAAAGAAGAAATATCTTAGCTAGAGTGATTAAGAAAAGATACTGCCAGTTGTGATGGAACTTGGTACCAAACCAATTTGGAGGATTGACCTAGAGCACCTCATTGACCAAGACAGACAACCAGCAGACCCAACTCTATGAAGCAAAGGGAACTTACCAATATAGGTGTAATTCTGACCGGCTTCTATATTGAAGGGAGCCCGATTCAGTAGTGGCAAAGCCAGCAACTAGAATCACCCGGACAACACATTACATTGGGTGGGGGGCAGTGTTATTGATCAGGATATTGGCTACTTTTCAAATAGTATCTCAGTCAGCAAATGAAAGTCCAGAGCGTAGAGACTATAAGGTTCAACCTGATAAGACAAGAATTCAGATTGTCTGTGCAGGTGTGGGGTATAAATTTGAGATACTTCAAAAATGAGAACTAAAGACAATGATAAAAGCTTTAGAAGAGCAAACATCAATAACTTGCAGCAATGTAACATTTAGCTCCTTCAAGAAATAGTGATATGAAACTATACTAAGCATCCATTGTTTTATAAACCTAAATTACTAAAAGAGAATTATGTTTTTTTTTCAACAATCTCAGTTTTCCTTCCAACTAGGCAGATCCGAAATGAGATATATTTGGTTGTTATTGTTGTTATTGTTTGTTGTTTTTTAAGCATATGCCATTTGTGAACTCTTAAGTTCTTGCATTCCTTTCAGTGCATGGATTTAAGGAACTTTACTTATATTTGACTATCCCTGTCATAGGGACACTGTACACACAATGACTTGGATATTTTATTAGCATCTCCGGGGGTCTTCCTCACTTCACCTAGTGTGGCACAGCTTGATCACTGATACCTACTTCTCTTCCTAGGAGTCTAGGAAGACTACATTTCCAAGTTTCCTTCCAATTAAGTTTAGACCATGTGTCTGGCTTCTCACTGTTGAAATGTCTCCTGTTCTAGGCTTGAGTGTTCGTCTTCACTCTTTTCTATGTCAAAAGTGACCTTGGAGGCCATATGCTTAAGATGGCAGCGTAACAAGATGGAGGAGACTGGGCCCCTGAGGTACGACTCATCCAACCCATTATCTTTTATGATGTGAGCAAGAAATAAACCTTTATTGCATTAAGCCATTGCATTTGGGTGGTTATACAGTACAAACATTAGTATTAGCTAATATGACTAATATGTCTAGCCTGAATTAAATGTCTTCTATTTCACTATAGTAACTCCATATTTACCTGTCTCATAACTTTTATCTCAGTCACTATTTTTTTTTGTTTCTCTCTCTCTCTCTCTCCCTCTTGCTTGAGATATAAACTGTAGCTAAACTAGCTAAAAACATTAAGCAATAGTAAATATTATGCATATTTTTATTATTGTAGCTAATCTTTAAAGAAAAGGAAATTTTAAGCTTCCAGAAGAAAATGTAAAGTTTCATTTCATTCCAGGAATGAAGAGGGAATGCAAAGGCAAATGGAAAACTTACTAGCTTACTCTTCAAGAGGAGAAATTAGGCCCTAGTATAGAATATGTCTTTGGGGGGAGCTGGAGTTTTAATAACCAACAGTCAGAGAAAACATGGCATTAGATCTGAATTCAGTGTAGAGTTATGGAAATAAGACTTCTAAAGCTAGAATTCACAAGGTTTGTCCACTGAAGACAAAGAATAGGGTCTTAAAAAATAGCTCCCTTTGTCCAAGTGTAACAATAGGGGAATCTTGCTTATGTCAGGGTTTTGGTGAAGAAAAATATCTTACAAGAGAAGTAAAAATTCCATGCTTTCATGTAGTACTTTGGTGGTGGTGGGCAGGGGCGTGGGGGGGAGAATCTCACAAATGAAAATTAGAAAACCACAGTTAGAAAACATCTGCACTAAAGAAGAATGAGTCAACAAGGGATGTGTCGAAATGGTCTTGATAGCCCCTCAGACGGTTATGCAGAGCAGACATGCTCAGAATAAGTCACTTATTCTGCCACAAGTATAAGAAACAACTCACTAGTATTGAAACGCATAACTCTGTAATTGCATATATAATAATAAGGCTTTTTTTTTTTTTTTTAATGATATTGTATTAGTTTTCTAAAGCTGTTGTAACAAATTACCACAAACTGTGTGGCTCAAAACAATAGAAATTTATTCTCTCACGGTTTCAGAAGTACGAAATCCAGTACTTGGCAGGGCCTTGCTCCCTTGAATGGCTCTAGGGGAGAATACTTCCTTGCCTCTTTTATCTTCTGGTTACTCGCAGCAGTCCCGAACATTCCTTGATTTGTGGCAGCATAACTGAACCTCTGGCTCTGTCTTCACAGGGTCTTTTTCCCTGTGTCTCTGTGTGTCTCCAAAGTCTCCTCTGGACCTCATTTTAAATTAATTACATCTGCAAAGACCCTATTTCCAAATACGGTTGCATTCTCAGCTACCTGGGATTAAGACTTCAGCATATCTTTTTGAGAGACACAATGATTCACATTTACATATTTGTGATGAGTCAAAGAAATACACATTCTCATAATTTGCTGTCAAAGATTTGGCCACTCTTCTAGAGGAAATTTAGCAATAATTATCAACAGCTATAATTATAAAATATAATTTTAAAATGTTCATATTCTTTGACACAATGATTTCACTTCAAAAAATGTATCCTCTAGAAATAATACGAAATATGTATTTAAAAAAATAGGTGCAAAGATATAGAAGCTTCATTTATTTAAAAAAATTAAGAAATGCATGTTATTTATATAGTATTGAAGCCTTTAAATTATACATCAAATATTTTTTATATAATAAAATGCTAATTAAACAATTTGAAGTAAGAAATGGTTTGTACCATGTTTTTTGGGTTGTGGTATTCATATGTTAAAAGATATTTTTCTCGGTGTCACAGTTTTTTTTTTTTTCTTTTTATGTATTTATATATTTTTTATTTTTTTTCTCTAATGTGCTACACGTGTTACTTTTATAAATCAGGAAAAAAAATAAAACAATGTTATTTAAAAACCCACCTATTCTTGTGGTTATTCCAGCTGCAATGACCTCTGAATCTCCAGTTATAACAGATTTTATCTGTTCATCTGCTTTTTGTTTTTTGTTTTCCTAAATCATAATCATGCCTTTCCTCAGGCTTTTTCAATCAACGCTGTTATTGTTTTTCATGTCCTACTGAAATAATAATGTCTGTGTGTGATTATAGACCTGCTAAGTTAAATAGAAAATTCTGAAAAACAGCTGCTTAAAAAAAAAATCAGAAACTCACAAAAATCTCTCAGCCACACATTTATCAAGTCATATAACATTCAAAAAACCTTCTGAGAAGTTACACTGTTTCACAAATATAGCAGAGAACTATGGATGAAAGGATTGCAAAGTAGCCATAGCAAGAAGAAAAAAGAATCAAGGAAGATCATAGTAATCCACAAATTGGAAAGTAAGGAACTGAGGAGCTAAGATACACCCAGAATTTCGGATTATTTCAATCTGACAGAAGATTTCTAAAATTTTTGTGTTATCCTTGTTTCAGTAAAAAGTATAGCCTAACAAGCTGACACGCTCTGGAATTCAGAAATGAAATGAACAAGTGCTGATAATATCTAAATTTCCAGTGTATGTTGATCTCTATGAAGACTTTACCAGGCAATCCACATGTTGATCGGCAATGTAGGAATTTATAATCTCATCAGGAACAATAGCTTGACATTTAGAACAATGGGTAGAAAAGTGGGTCAGGATGTTAGATTAACTTTGAAGATAAGTTACCAGAATGTTAAAATAACAGAGCAATGAAATGGAAAGAGAGAAGTTAGACCTGAGACCATACATTTTAAATTGAATATTGGGTCAAAGAGAACACCAAGAAAAACTCAGAAGGTGGGGAAAGCTTGAAAGAAAGAAGAAGCTATGGTCCAATCACCCACTGCACTAATATCTCTGCTGTGAATATCTGTCTTGATGGCTTCCAAGAAGATGAGACTTGGTTGTTGATGAACTTATATCAGTAATAGTGTAATGAAAAATCTTGAATTTTATTTGACTTTCAGTCATCCTCTGAAAGCCCCATGGATAATAAAAGTCTTACAATGAGGATATGTAATATTTTAGTGAATTGAAGTTTTGTGTGGATGTTACAGAGATATACGATTACATTGAGATGCCACTACTTCTAAACCTGTTACATACTTACTCTAATATTAGATTTATTTAAGCACAAACAAGTATCACTAAGAAATTTACTTAAAACAATATGTCATGCTATTTTTTTATGTCAGATTGTAAAACTTTAACAAAAATGACTGTGCCGAGTCATTGGCCAGTATATAGAGAAATATACATTTTCATGTGCTTTTGTAGGGCATGCATGTTGGTACACAACTTCTGGAAGGAAATTGCTATCTCTGTGAATGGGACCACCTTAATTACAGAATTTTGCTTCTGGGAATTCATCCCAAGGAAATATAGGAATATTGTACAGTAATATACTCAGCAAGACATCGCCACACGTCCACACAAACTCAGCTGTGAGACACTGATATATCAAGGTTATGAAATCTTACTGAGCTGTTTGTACAGGTGCTGCCAATGTAAGCACACGGTGGCAGGTTCATGAACTTAATTGTTATACCTCTTATGAATAAATGTTAATTCTAGTCTTGTTTATAAAATTTATTTTTAAAAAGTCTAATATTCTAACATTAAGTGCTTATTAAACATGAAACATTAAACATACATAAATTAATAAAAATTAAAACTATATATCTATAAATAAAACATCTTACAGGAATTAATAAAAAAACATGTAGTTACAGATTTATTGATATGAAAAAGTATCACTGCTACGTTATTTATCAAAATTAAATAACAAAATAGATTTTAATTATTCAAAATTATGAAGAATATGTATGGCCCTGTTTTTTTGTGGAGTGTTTCACGCAGTACATAGTCGTGTGTGAGAAATCAAATGTATTGATATGTTTTGTGTTTTGCTTTCTTACATTGTCTAAAATTACACAATAGCCATATAATAATGGATAAGAGCAAAATAGAAGGGGGGGCAGTATATTCAATTATTTAACTATCTAAACTGCTAATTTGGATTGTCCTGTGTGGCCACCAGCTTTTTAAACATCTTAAAGTGCTAGCCTTTTAATAAGCCGCAAAACACCAGACTTAAAACAATGGATGCAGAATCCTTGGTGTTTTAATATATCGTGGAAACATTTTTTATTTAATACTTAGTTATAAAATGGTAATTTGAATTACAGCAGAGTATATGTGCAGGATCTTCCTTAAGCCCTTGGACACTTTTTGAATACTTAAACTTTAACATTAATTTTAGTTGTGCCTGAAATAGCATTTCATTCAACATGCATTTATGGAGTGTTATTACGTACCAGACACTACTCCAGCCACTGGGAAGAGAGTAGTGAGCAAATCAGGGAAATTCCTGCTTCATGAAGCTTTCACTCTTGTAGAAGAGACAGGCAATAAAAATAAATAAACAAACAAACAAACTGTATGGTTCATTAAAGATGATATGTACTATGGGGAAAAATAAAGCAGGGCATCCTATACACTTCCAGGGGAAGGAGTATTGCAGATTTTAATAAGGGAACCCGAGGGTAAGGGAAGGGTGCTAGACATATCCCATTTGCTTACTCAGAACAATGCTCCACACTTTTCTGTCTTGTCCGGTGTCCCAGAAAAATCATCTCTGTGACTGCATCATCCAGGCTCTCTTGTCTTCTGGATTCTAGTTCACTTTAGGCAACAGAAGTTACCAGTAGGAGATCTGAAGTGAGAGAGGTCTGATTATTTCTTTCTCCCAAAAAAGACATGGGTCGTGGCTATGGTCCACTACCCCGACCACCATTATTGTTGGACAACTTGTGTCCTATGGAGACTGCTCTCAAGTTTCTCTTAATAATGCCATACCCTTGTCTATCACATCTAGGGATTTACAGGATTCTCATCGATGGTTCTTTCTAGGTGTTCTGCCATACTTCATTGCTCCTCTTCACGGTATTTACACGTACATAAATAGTTCCTACATTAAACTGTTGAAATACTCTTTTGAGTGTGTTGTTTCCTGCCTGGACAATTTTCAATACTTTAATTTTTACCAAAATTTGGCACCCCAATATAGACCCTCTACATTGGATTTTGAACTATTGCTCACGTATTTGAAGGATGCAAACAAAAACTTCCTTGTGGGAATAAATAAATGGGAAACTGTTATTTGTGGCTTGCGTTGCTTTAGGATTACTGAGATTGTCACTGGTGGTGGTGTGGAATGGAATGCTGGTAGTGGGTAAGGCATTTGCAAATCTCAGGGTAGCAAAGCCTTAGTCACTAGGATGGTGATTATAAAAACACTGGGATGAGCTAGCTGTTTCTGAATAAACTAAAAGCAAGAAAAAAGAGAGAGACGCATTGAAAGCCCTGAATTCAAATATCAAAACATGAGTGGAAAATCAACTGGCTTTCAGGCAGTGATAAAATTATTATCTCATTTAGTCACAGAAAAATACATGGCTGAGTATCCAGCCCAAGGCTTGACTGCTAGGGTTATAGAATTTCAATTCTAATTAAATATGTAACACTTTCAGTTTCTTCTCCTAAGAGAAAGACATTGGCTTAGTAGGGATAGTCCCCTGAGATATGGTGTCACGCGAGGTGGCCTGCAGGGTCTCAGGTGGGGTCTCAGCTCCCGCTCCCCACACAAGAACACAGGATATGGTGAGGCCAAAAAGGAACACCCATGGAGCCATAGGTAGGGGAGTCATTCCACCATAGCCTCACTGGAGGCTGGATTCACATGACGTGCGTTGTGACCTGCTGTCCGCTTTTCTGCCAACCGACCGACCGACTCCCCTAGCTAGCTGGAAGCCACCAGGCTAACTGCAACCTGCTCTTGCTAGCTCAGCCACCATCTTCTTGCTAGCCCCCATTTTTCTGCTAGCATAGCCACAGCAGTTATATTAGTGGCCAATGGCTCACTGGTTACAGCTGATGGCCAGCTAGCCACAGCTGATGGCCATCCAATCACAGTTGATGGCCATTTACTACTTGAGCCAGCACCTTTCCACATGAGGCCAAGAGCCTGGAAACTGCACTCCTGGCTCTGTCCCCACATATTGTGTGGAGACATTGGGCAGACACAGACAAGATCGAAAGGATACAACACTCAAATCCTCAACATTTCCTGGAGGAAAACCTGACTCTTCTTGCACCCTATTGCCCCAGAGAACAAGCCTCCTCTTCTACAAACACCTTTAAATAAGTTGACTAACAACAAGGGATTACAGATTCCCTTAGTTGTCATTCACATCAATTCCCCTCAATGCAAGCCTGTAGGAAGATATATTTCTCAGCATAGCCCAGGTATAAAAGTGAAAAATCAGCTGCAAGGGTGAGGCAGCATAAACAAAGGCTCTTCCCTATTTGCATAGTCAGAAGTTTAGGCCACATACGTGGAAATGATTTACGAGAGTATAAGAAAAAAGAAAAGAAAATATGAGATTGATTTCAGCTGAAGTTAGGGAAACTCACCTGGGATGAATTTAACATGTTAGCTCAAACACTTGGGAGTAGAGTTAACAGTGGCGTGGTTCATTAACCAAATGAAAACTGCTCTCAGTGGTGAAATACTGTCGATGAAGTGACGGTTCCTGGCATGCTAAGGAAAGGAGTGTGAAGACCTAGGGAATGTAGGAGTGGATCAACTTTGTGCAAGTTGCTCAGCCTCGTCCTACAATCTTCCTGGAAAGGCCAGAGGATACAGGCACACCTCATTTAATTTGCTATGCTTTATTGTGCTTCACAGATGTGCATTTTTTACACGTTGAAGACAAGAACCTCCACCAGGAAAAAAAAAATTACGACTCATTTTATTGCAGCAGTTTGAAACTGAACCCTCCTTATCTCCAAGGAAGTCTGTACACTCTTCTCCCAAACATCATTGAAAGCTCTGGGATGACAGTCTTCTGTAGGCCAGAGATAATGATGGAAGATGATGGATTGAAGTGCAGGTCGTTGAGTTTAATTTTAGTGCCAGAAGCAGGCCTAAGCCATGAAAAACAAATTGGACATAAGTACTTGAAAAAGGACTCTGCAATGCAGCTGCGAGTTATATCATGAATCTTTCTCTAAGCCTTCTCTTGATGGATGGAGGTAGTGTAGAACTCTACAGCAGAGATGAAAATACAGACTTTTTGGAAGATTATTAGATCTACATGGAGGCTCTTCCCTAACTGAGGTTAATCCCTAGAAATCCAAAATACTACTAATACCCACAGATTAGAATGGAGGTTTATTGAAGTATAATAATAATAGATGGAGTCTTGGTCTGAGTCTGTCTCACAGTGGAACCAGTGACCCTTCCTGTGGTTACTTACCCAGCACAAGCGTGCACAGTAAGAACGTGTATATTTAGTAACTGGCAAAACTCCCCACATTAATTACCTGACCATGGAATCAAGGCTATTTTAGAAAAATTCCAGTGGAAGCCCTATAAATGCCATTCTCCATCCAAAATAGTACATTCAAGGCAACACTGCATCTATAGGAGAAAAACAGGGATTAGCACTATCATTAATGTCTTGACAAATGTAGGGTTTGTAATTCCTCTCACATCTGTTTAACTTATCCCATTAGCCATTACAAAACCAAATGAGTCTTGAATAATGACTGAATTTTCTTAGGAATGATCAGTAACTGGAGCTAATCCCAGCTGCTCTCCTTGATATTATTATTGGAAATCAGGCCTTGGTACCTGACATACAGCTATTGAATAAGACATCACTTTCTTTTCAATTTCTATCAACAAAGATAAATAAAAGTAGTTGACGTGCACTTGAAAAACTGGAAGAGTTTTGTTTGCTGGATGTGACATACAGAAATAAACAAGCACATTAGATTCATTGTAATACCTGGTATGATGTCCTTGTAATGGAACACCAAGGTGATCATGGTTTCTCTGGGTATAACAGAGAGAAGAGTTGACATACCCCTGAGGTAAGGCCGTAAACATATGCCATGTTTCCCCGAAAATAAGACCTAGCCAGACAATCAGCTCTAATGCATCTTTTGGAGCAGAAATTAATATAAGACCCGGTCTTATTTTACTATAAGACCGGGTCTAATATAATATAATATAATATAATATAATATAATATAATATAATATAATATAATATAATATAATATAATATAATATATAATACCCGGTCTTATATTAATTTTTGCTCCAAAAGGCGCATCAGAGGTGATTGTCGGCTAGGTCTTATTTTCGGGGAAACACGGTACAAGCGTATGTATTGCTGACTTTTCCAGGTGCCAGTCAACTGCTTCTACTTATCTTTGTTAACTTACCTTTAAAATGGTCAATTTTATGGCATGTAAAATATTATCTTGGTACAGCTATTATTTATAAAAGAGTGAATTCTCCAATCAAAAAAAGAGCAGAGGACCTGAACTGACATTTCTCCAAAAAGGACATACAGATGGCCAATAGACATATGAAAAGATGCTCAACATCAATAATCATGAGGAAAATGCTAATAAAAAACACAATGTGATATCACCTCACATCTGTCAGAATGACCATCATCGAAAAATCAACAAGCAACAACTGCTGGGGAGGATGTGGAGAAAAGGGAATCCTTGTGCACTATTGGTGGGATTGGAAATTGGTGCAGCTGCTATAGAAATCAGTATGGAGGTTCCTTAAAAAATTAAAAATAGAACTACCTTATGACTCATCAATTCCACTCCTGGGTATTTATCCAAAGAAATCTAAAACACTAATTCAAAAGATATATGCACCCTTATGTTTTATGCAGCACTGTTTACAATAGCCAAGATGTGGAAATAACCGAAATGCCCATCAATAAACGACTGGATAAAGAAATTGTGGTACACTTATACAATGGAGTGTTACTCTGCCATAAAAATAAATGAAATTTTACCATTTGGAACAACATCAATGGACCTTGAGAATATTATGCCAAGTGAAATAAGTGAGACTGAGAAAGACAAATACCATATGATCTCACTTATATGTGGAACCTAAAGAACAGAATAAATGAGCAAACAAAACAGAAATAAACTCATAGATAACCCGAAAACACTGATGGCTGCTAGATGGGAAGGGGGTTGGAGGATGGCAGAGAAAGGTGAAGGGATTAGGAAGTACAAATTGATAGTCACAAAATAGTCACAGGGATGGCAGATACAGTATGGGGAACATAATCAGTAATGTAAGGATTATGTAGGGTGTCAGATGGGTACTGGACTTATCAGGGGGATCACTTCATAGATTATATAAATGCCTAACCACAGTGCTGTACAGCTGAAACTAATATAAAAGAATACTGAATGTCAACTGTAATTAAACATATATATATATATATATATATATATATATATATATATATATATATAGTCACTGGATGTAAAGTGCAGCATAGGGAATATAGTCAATGTGTTGTAATAGCTATGTATGATGTCAGATGGGTAGTAGACTTTGTGGAGTTATCACTTTGTGAGGGGTGTACATGTCTAATAATTATATTGTTTTGTACACCTGAAAGTAATAAAAAATAAAATTAATAAAATAAAAAAAGTGAATTCTGGGAGTGGGGAAGAAATCCATAGTTGTGATTATTTTCCATTTTACCCACCAGATTTATTCCCTAATTTTCTCTTCTCCCACCCTGTGCTCTCAGAGGCTTTCCTCTACAGAGTGTATCTCTCAGGCTCCCTCTCACTTTGGCCTCTATTTATCCAATGAGAGGCCCCAACAGTCAATCGTAGGATGAAAAGAGAGAGAGAGAACAGCGTATTTATTCCCCTTCTCCCACCCTGATGAATTATAGTTTGTTAGTACCTTTGTTTCTCTATCTACAGTCACGAAATCTTGCCAGATAACTTCCAATATTACACATCTCATTATTTTCAGGTAACAACAGCTTTTCTCCCTTGTGCTTTCAATTTCACTCTAGGGATGGTAATGGCTTCCAGCTGTTGCTGTACTTTGGGAGCTCCACCACCCCTTTGTAGTTTCCTTAAACATTCCTAATCTTTGTAAAGTAGTCCCTAATTATCTCTTAAATTTTGCATTTGCATGCTACTAACTCTTCTGCCAGAACCCCAGCCAACTTGGGGCTGAGATGTGAGAAGGTAAGATTTGCAAACATATTTCAAGAGGGGGCAAAGAATATGGATATGATGGGAAAGAATGCTGTATACTGAGGTAAGAGCAAATGCTCAGGCTTTGAAGCAAGAGTGTAACCTTGCTTAAGAAGCAGCAAAAGAGGCAAATTTTGTTTAAGTGCAATAAGCAAGGGGACTAGTTGTAGGAAACGAAAATGGAAAGAGTACAGGTTGGATGAGATCATATAGAAATATAAAGGTGGTTGCAGGGACTTTGGGTTTTACTCTAGAAAATGGGATGTCTTTGTGGGGTTTAAAGGCAAAAGTTAAATTGTAAGAGAATCACTCTGGCTGCTGTGCTGTGAATAGGTTGTAAAGGCAAGCGTTGCTGAAATAGTTGCAATACTCTTGCAATAATTTGGGCTAGAGATTATGATGGCTTGGATCAAAGTGATAGCTGTGGAGGTGTGGGGACAGAGCCCCAGAGAGCATTTTCTAGGCTCTCGGCCTCACGTAGAAAGTTGCTGGCTCTGATAGTAGATGGTCATCAGCTGTGATTGGATAGCCATCAGCTGTGGCTAGTTGGGCGTCAGCTATAACCAGTGAGCCATTGGCCACTAATATAACTAGCAGAAAATGGGGGCTAGCAAGAAGATGGTGGCTGGCAAGCGCGGATTGCAGTTAGCACGGCGGGTTGCGGACAGTGTGGCTCCTGCTTCCTGTGTCTCCAACCCAGCTGCCAGCGAGAATATAGTGGTATGACTCCCCTACCTATGGCTCCATGGGTGTTCCTTGTTGGCCTCACCATGTCCTGCGTTCTTATGTGGGGAGCAGGACCAGAGACCCTGTGTGACTCCCTGCATGACAAATGACGCAGCGAACAGGGTACAGTGCCGACCAGAGCTCTCTGAAGGGTGGTGGAGCAGTTTGTGCGTATGAACACTCAGTCTCAGGAAGACCAGGAGGAGCAGCTGCCGGAGAGCTGGACACCCATGGAGGGGTGGAAAGATGTGGATGGTTCCCCAACCAGCATAGGCTGGAGAAAGCGAAGGTCATTGAAGGTCATTGCGGCTCTGTGGGCTGGGAGGTTCTTGCTGAGGCAACCTGGATGCAGGACTTGTAGTCCCAGGAGGAAACGCTTGTTGAGTCCTCTGTGGGAGATAAGGGTGAGGTCAGGTCATCCTTCACCCCCAGGACAGCCCTGGCAAATGATTATGGACTATGGGGAATGGGCTCCATCCCTAATTTAATGGACCACTTGACTGTTTGTTTGGGTTCAGGTGGATTTTACTTTCTGTGTCTCGACCAGCCGCCATCAAGAATATGTAAGCACCTTGGCTGTGAGCCATTATTGTTCCAGCACGGTACCCTGAGAAACCCTGGCTGTACCCAGGAAGTCTGGCTGTGCCCAAAAAGACTGGTGGTACCGAGAACCCTGGCTGTGCCCAGAGAGCCTGGCTGTGTCCAGGATATTGCACTCACCTCTAGGCTCCTCGCACAGGGCCCCTCGTGGAAGTCGCTTGTCATGTAGATTGTGAGGCAAGACCCTGTAGGGGTGGAGTGTGGGGATAGAGCCCCAGAGAGCAGTTTCCAGGCTCTCAGCCTCACATAGAAAGGTGCTGGCTCAGGTAGTAAATGGCCATCAACTGTGATTGGATGGCCATCAGCTGTGGCTAGTTGGCCGTCAGCTGTAACCAGTGAGCCATTGGCCACTAATATAACTGCCGTGGCTATGCTAGCAGCAAATGGGGGCTAGCAAGAAGATGATGGCTGGCAAGCGTGGATTGCAGTTAGGACAGCGGGTTGCGGACAGTGTGGCTCCTGTTTCCTGTGTCTCCAACCCTGCCGCCAGCGAGAATATAGTGGTATGACTCCCCTACCTATGGCTCCATGGTGTTCCTTTTTGGCCTCACCATGTCCTGTGTTCTTATGTGGGGAGCAGGACCAGAGACTCTGCAGGCCGCCCCACACAACAAATGGCGCATCGAGCAGGGTCTCCCGCATGACAGGAGGTGATAAGAAGTAGTCATAGTCTGGATATATTTTGAAAGTAAAACCAACAATATTTGCTTATGGATTGGATAAAGAGTGTGAAAGAGAACTATAAAAGTCAAAAATGACTGCAACCACTTTGGCCTGAGCATTGGGAAAAATAGATTCATCATGAATTGAGATGACCTGTGAACTGTTTCAAAGGAAAATGGAATACTCTTTGTGTCATCCATATATCCTTAATTCTTCTGAAGAAACTCAGTATTTTGTCTGTCTGCTGTATCTTGCAAAATATAAGAATATATTACATATTATTTAATTGTTGTTATTTTATGAAGATTTTTTAAATAGCAAATCAGTTGAAATTTTCACAACATAAATTATTTAAAAGTACACAGGGTTTTTATACTTTATTTTCGTAACACACTGTAAGAGGCTGTATAAATCAAAAAGAATCATTTGATAATGGCTGCTCTGTCTTCAGAATCATTCATCCGTTTTTCCACGTAAATAATACAATTGTATTACTTACTAAAGAAAATCTTAGAAGTGTTTCCCAGGAATAGCTAGGACTCGAAAGGCCATAAGATATACTATCAAGAGTACTTAAAAAAAATTAAACAGAAAAATAGTACATGCGGTTAGGTCACTGACGTCAAAGCAATGATCTGTCTCGCAAGAACAGATGTAGGTTTTCAAAAATGTCACAAATTAAACATATTGTTTTCTTAGAAGAGTTTCAGCTTACAATAATTAGAACGTGATATCTACTTAAGGAATCTGAAATTATTGGTCGTAAAATGTGCTTAAGATAAAAATGAACAATATCAATAAATTGCTAAGATATTCTTTAAGGCTCTATATTTTTCTTTAAAAAACAGTTTATTGAAACTTAAAGAGAGAACCTCATTAAATATTTACACAGAGTTAATTCAAGTAAGTTACATGTTATTAAACAAACACTCATTCTCCACACATGCATTCATCAAGGCAAAATTATGAAGAGAATATTGCCTTTTATTTCTTTTAATGCAAGCTTTGTTGTATTCATTTTCCACTGGATGTTATTCCTTTAGATAACTATTTAATAATAGGCATCTAAAAGTTTAACTTTGTCTTTTAAATCTTTACAATTTCAAATGTATGCTTGTCAAGGGCAGATGACAGAAAGAAACTAGCATATCTGAGTGTCTGAAATAAATATAGTAAAAATAAAAATTACCATTTGTACAATCACAATAATGTAGTATTTTATTAGGACTTTAGAATTTCAATGCCTTTTCATTGAAAATGTATTAATTCATGTAATTCTTACAGTGAGCCCATTTAATTAATTACAGTATCCATCTAATTAATTTGTACATAATACATCATCACTTAATATGAAAATTCATTAATTAAAAAAATCAGTCTTTTTACTATACATTCATGTCTCTCTAGGTACAAAACCAGTTATGGATGGGTAAATCCCCTAAATAACACTATCTCACCTAAGAACTGAATATCTAATGGTAATCTAATTAAAAATGAAATGCCAACTTTACCCGATGTGCAGTCATCAACATTTCTTATAATAGTATCTGCACGTATACTTTCATGAAAGATAATAGAATAAAAATACAAGATCTCACTAACCCAGAAAAATATAGAAGGCAGGTGTGAATGCATAAAGTATTTAAATTGCTATTTTAATATAATTGTATTAATCTCAATAAGCAGGACTTAAAAACTACATTAATGCATTTTTTGATTAGGTTATTATTAAAATACACTTATGTTTTTGTTTTTTTCCATACAAATAACACTTCTGTTTTTTAAACTTTGCTCCATTTTGTTTCCACCATTAATTTGCATTGAGAATTATTTTTAAAAGCCTATCTAAAGTCACTTTAAGTCTACCTACTGATGAAATTTTCAGAATCTAAATTGATGAAATCAAAATTAATTCCAGCAACTGAGTGTTGTCCTCAATTCCTAACTCCACTCCTAACCATCCAATCCCATTCAATAATGGCTTTTAAATATCCTTTCAGTGTATGCATTTATTTCTATATTTATTACCATCCATGTTACAACATGTACAAGATTCCCTAAGGACCCTATATCTAGTCTTTACCCTAGTCTTTTTACATCTAATCTTGAATTGCTGTGAGTGATTCTCAATATTGCAATGACAGAAATAGCATTGAAGTCCCTGAAATACAAATCTGAGCCATTTATTTATTTAAGCCATTCAGGGCTTTTCATTGCTGCAAAGATCATATCCAAAATTCTTAGGAAAACTACAAGGTACAGTTTTTAAATAAATGCATTTATTCAATAATTGTAAAACAAATAAAGTATAAAAATTATGAACAATCACACCAAAGTTCATCCAAAATGCTTTTTTATAAATTAGATAATGCTACCTATTTGTTTTACAATGAGTTTAAGCCTTTACTTGTGTTAACTTTAGTTGTTAATTTGTTCCTGGTGGTATCAGAAGTTTAAATGATTTCCGATAACATTGATATGCCTCACCATTTCTATCATGAGTTCACCCTCCAACTTCAGGATGGAGTGAATGCACTTTTGCTGGAAGGCACTGAACATAATGGTGGGTTTTTGGCTCAGTACTTTTCCATCCTTCAATGTTAATAGTCTTTTTTCATAGTAACTTATCTGATAGAATAACCCAAATATCAAAGTTAATCAAGTATCAGTTGTAATTCTTCATGTCTCTCTCATTAACCTATAACTTACTTTTGCTCCTTATCTCCCCCAACCTCCTTACTCTGTCTCCAATTTCCAATAAACAAAATACACAAATCAAAACTGAAACAAACTTTCCTGCCCTTTGCCGCAGCCATACTAACTTCCTTGAATATTTACCACACACTCCCTTGTCCTATGTTTTTCTCTCCAACAGTTTTTAACTTAAAAAAGTTGTATCTTTCAATAAGGCTTGTTAGACCCTCCTATCTTTTTAAGGACTGGTTTAGATATTCTTTCTGTCATACCATAACATCCCAATGTATTAATCACTTTGTTTATTTGTCAATCTCCCCCATCAAATTGGAAGTTTATTACGTGTCTTCTGTCGACATAAGAATGTCCAAACCGGTAGAGAATTCTCATAAGAGTTTATTTGAGCCAAAACTGATGACAGTTGCCAGGAAACAAGTTCACAAATGTTTAGGAGAATAACAGTTTTGCAATTTCTTTTATGCATTTGAGGTTAAGCAGGGAAAGTAAGGAAAATTACATGAAGTTGGGAGAAAGCAAGGCGGGGATAGGATTATAGAATAGTTAACAAGATTATGTGCTGTCTTGATGATGGTGTGTTAGCCTAGAATCACAAAAACAAAGGACTGGTTTAAGGCAAAGATAAAACTTTTCCTAAAAAAGTTATATCCCTGGGACATGACCACCCACTATTATCTACCTAGTTAGGAATTTTGATCAGATCACCCTGTGAGGTTATTTTCTCTAGAACCCCTTTTTCATCCACACCTTTTTTTTTTTTTTTTAAATTGGGGAATGTTGGGGAACAGTGTTTTTCCAGGGCCCATAAGCTCCAAGTCAAGTCGTTCTCCAACCTAGTTGTGGAGGATGCAGGTCAGCTCCAACTCCAGTTGCCGTTTTCAATCTTAGTTGCTAGGGGCTCAGCCCACCATCCCATGTGGGAATTGAACCGGCAACCTTGTTGAGAACTCATGCTCTAACCAACTGAACCATCTGGCTGCCCCACATCCACACTTCTTATCATTTAATTCCCAACACTTAGCAGTTCCCCGTTCTAAAAAATAAATGGATTTGATGCTATGAAATTTAAATTTCTTGCAGAGCATTTATTTTATTTGAAGTCATCAAATAAAAGTTGCTAGCACATGGAGGAAAGGCAAACATTAAGATATTAATGATTACAATTGTTGAAGTTCCTCCACTTCACTCTGAAGAAATGCTCTCCCAACTAAACAGCAAACCATAGACAACAGCAGCCATAAAGATGATTTAAGACAAAAGTCAGATTGTTTCACTTCTTACATAGTCTATAAAGTCTTATAGTGATCCCACCCCATCTCCTGCCACTCTCAGACTTCCACAGGACTCCATAGATGTCTTGCAGTTCTCCATAGATACCTGTGGTTGTCAGTAGATACTTTATGGTTTTCTGTAGATGACTTACAGTTTTCTGAGTGCTGATTCTTTTTCTTAGAATCCTTATACATGTAATTTTCTCTGCCCGGAGTTACTTGCAAGATTTTGCTCCAACAGCAATGCTCAAAGAGAACTACTAGCTGCCCTGGGCACCCTATGTTAAATATCAGCTCCTTGTAAATCTTCACACTCTTGCCTTAATCTAATATCTGTGGGGGTTTTTTGTTTGTTTGTTTGTTTGTTTTTTAAGAAAAAATAGTTATGTTTTGTAAAATAAAAATCATTTCTTGATTCTTTTTAAATATGAAATGTTAATTTGATACTGTGATTATAGGGGACACTATGAAAAGGGAATCTCATTTCCAGCTGATATGGGTATGTGAGCAAGAGCAAGGCTTGGTTTTTGGTTTAATAGCTGTGTTTTCTTAATAGCTCTTTTCAATGCCTGATATTGATTTGCGTATTTATTGACTACTTTATTTAGAATATAAGATCAATGATGACAGGGATTTGTCTTATAAACAGCTTTATTTTCAGCACCTGCACCAAGGCCTCAAACTTAATATACATTCATTAAGTATTTCTGAAAGGAAGAAAAGATAAATTAAAGATTTTAAACTGTATAATTTTTTAAAAGTTTATTCAATGCTTTAAACCAATTGACTAGCTGAATTTGTCATATACTCAATAAGTTGGGGATGCAGTCATCAGTCTTTTAGTTAATCTCAAGTAACAGATGGATTAAATGGTGGATTTTATGATTATATATAAATCCTGTCAGAATTACATTTTAAAATATTGTGAATACAGTAAAGATTTATGTATACTAAAATTACAATGATAATTAAATTGCAGATTATAGACACAGGATGTTTATTAAATATTTAGACTTTTTTTGTTTATATTGTAGCAAAGTTGTCTTTGGGACATTAATTCCATATAGATTTGTGGAGGATGGACCATTGTAAGGCATTGAGGTCATAGCAGGGACACCAGCTAAGTCAATAAGGATATTTTATTCCCAGCCTTGATGGTTCAATTGTTGGCAAATGCCCCAATCTGGCCCTCTTGAAGGCAGAATCTTTTGAAAGGACTTTTTAAACAATACAGGTAATCCTTTTTCTCTTCAGCAGCAGGGGTGGGAGTTTTTGAATGCGGAACTGCAGATGGCTATTCCCCCCACCTTGTAGAGAGAAGTCCATCTATGGTTCAAGATAATGAAGATGACTCACACAGAGAAAACAGAAACCAGCCATAGACAAAATCCTACAAGCATTTGTTTTGTGGTCTGAACTGGTCAGACTTTGGAGGTCTCTTTTACTGAGGTTTGGGTGTGTGGCTTTCCCTTCAGTTTTCTGTCCTACAACAACATATGTCCAATCCATCACTTGTTATTGATTAAGCTATTACAAATTGATTTCTGTTTTTGTAACTTAAGAGAGTTCCGACCAACATAAAGATTACTCATAACACAATACCTACTTTTAAAAAACTAATTACTTGAGGGAGCATTTGAGATCTTGCTCTCCAGCATATCATCAATTTTGCCTCAAATAAACTCTCATTAAAATCCAACAATAACAAAAACAGTATATTTGAAATTGTATTATGCTGTTACAGAAAATAGAAGTAAATTAGTACTTTGAATTTGGCTTGGTATATTATATAAATAAATTTAAAATAGCATATATTGTGAGATAGCATTTGGGCTGGGGCTGAGTATTGAGGGAAAGGGGGAACTTTACACATTACATATTGTAATTTTCTGTTTACAATAAATATTCATTACATTTGTGTTTAGTTTTTAATAAAATTCTTAGAGTAGAACTATTTAGAAGTAAAAACTGAAGGAAGTAGAAAATGAAGAATCTGTTTACTAATTTAAGGCCATTTAGTCTAGACTGAGAATACTAAGGCTCTGTCTACACTACTAAACCAGGTATGTGTATTTGTTAAAATTTTGTCTTTAAACTGAGAGTGTAATGGCAATCTCATTTAGACCATTTTTGATTGCTATGAGCCTCCACCATAATAAGGTAATTTCACAGACATAAGTATGTTTCTAAATTAAAGTCACTATCTTTATTCAAGTTGTTTATGTATTGCTGTACTATAGGAATTTAACAATACGAAATAAGTGGTGTGTTGCCAAAAGAAAAAGAAAAAAATGATTTCTATAAACAGTTGGGAGAGGAAACACAGAGCTATGGTTACACAGAGGTTATTTTGTATAGAGACAAATTTGGGACCAATATCCTTAAAACTGTGTTATTATAGGCAGAGAGTAAGGCTGTAAGCCCTCTGGCTCACCTGCTCTGTGGTTTCATTACAACTGACACAAATGCAAGAATTGGTCAGCACTTTGGGTGTAAGAGTGTCACAGAAATGTGATGTGACTTTCCAGCTGTTGCAATGAATTAACTTCACATAGAAAATATATGATACTTCTCCTCATTTCAAACACAGATGCCACACTGATATCACCAAACCAACTTCTGATTCCACATCTCTTTACTTGATACTTTTCATCAAGTAAAAATGACGTATTGTAGTGGAAAAGAGCAGGACTTTTGAGTCCTTCAAATCTGGGTTTAAAATCCTGATTCTATCACTTAGAAGCTTTGGGATTTAGGGCAGATTACTTAATTGTTTTATGCATACTTTCCTAGTATGAGAAATGGGTTTCTAATGTGCAACATAGAGAGTTTTTGTTAGTTTTAATTGTGAAGGGTTTGGCACATTGCAGTACCTCAATTATTTAGAGCCATTATTACTGTTACACTGTTCAACTTCCAGTTCAGTCACACTGAAAGAGCAGGAGTGAATAAAAAAGCCTCATAATAACTAGTGACAGAATTGTGGTGAAGTCTCTTTTTAAAAAGTTTTTCTATGAGCAATTAATTCAACATTTATCAAGTAGACAAAAGTATTGTTATTATTGTTATTTTAAGAATATAGTTGGTTCAGACGATTAAAGTGCTCTGTCAATTCTAGTAGCAAAATGATGAATTTATCATGACTGCAGTAAAAATTAGCATAAATCCTAAGCTCTCAGGGATGATGTCTATGGTGAAATTACCAAGAACTGCACACCTAAAAATGGTCATACTTTCTGAAATGGATCTAAAGTGAACTGCCTACATTTTACCTGTAAGAATTTATGTGCCAGTGCTGAATTTCCCCTACAGCTGTAATTAACCATCAAGAATTCACAGGCTTAAGTCTTCTGCTGAGAATATAGCATTTAAGAATAAGGTGACTTAATTGATTAAACAGCAAGACAATAAAATAAATTGTTTTTTGGAGAATCAGGAAATTGTAACCCAGATCGCTATAAAATGTTTTTGCTATAATGTAATCCTAATTACGTGGGTTATGTGATTTTTCAAAAGCTTCTGCATTTCCACAGACAAGAAGGCCGTCAAATATAATTTCCTTGAAGGTCCCACCTGGGTGTAGTGTCAGTTTCATTGAGTGGTAGTTGATACTAGAAGACAAGACAACAGATGACAGGCCAGTAATCAAATAAAAGAGTTTCTAGGCCTCCACTGAATCAAAACCACACTTAACTTCTGATCCTTTCAATTCAAATATTTCAATAAATGTCCTCTGCTTTTTATAGGTCTTAATAAGAAAGTTAATGGTGATCTATCCTAGGAGAGCTTTCAGTTCATAAGTTTTATATAGCATTCAATAGTTCAACAAATATTTACTTACAAACTTCAACAAATATTTACTCCAGTCTGTACTAGGCCTTCGCATCCCTGAACAGGTTTTACAAAAAGGAACTTTCCCCATTGTTTCCTCTAGCAACCTGAAAGAATTAATTATACACGAGTTTTTTTTTGGTTTTCTTGTTTTTATACTAGATATCAGAAAAAATATGCATAAAGATGAATGACTACTCCGAATCCCAATATTTGATAGCTATGGTATATTAATAATTTGCTTGAAGAGCATATTTTTAAAATGACTTATACTATGTAATAATTTAGAAAAATACAGGATTAAGAGTCTCCTATAAAAATAACAACAAAACAATAAAATAACAAAACTAGATTTGTTCACAAATTAGGTGTAAAAGAAATTATGAAAACTAGGTAGAAGAAAATATAATTAAAGAAGTCTGCATTATAGCAGTTGACCACACAAAAACTGTATGTATCAAAAGCTTTAGATATGACCATAACTTTAGATCCTGCAATTTTGCCTCTAGGAATTTATTCGAAGTGAGTTATCAGTAATATATGTGTATACAATTTTATGTACAGAGAAGTTTGTTGCAAATAGATTTATATTAGCAAAATAATAATAATAATGATAATCAAAATAAAGCCCAGAACTCAATTCTAACAATAGAATGACTAAATTTCATTTGTTATAGGTATAAAATTGGTAACATATTTTCAAAGAATTTGTAGGAAATTAGATAATGTTAATGATAAGTGAAAATATGACACATACAATGTACAGTATCACTGATAAAAAATAACAAAAATAAATTGTTCATTATTTTGGAGTGATGAAATTAGAATGATTATTCTCTTCTGTATATTTTTCTATACTTTCAATATTTAAAACGTCCCATTGATTTCAGATTTAAATTCAAATAAATGTTATCAAACTAAATTATAAATGTATGTCATATATAACATAAGAATATGTCTTTATACCTAGTTTTCTTCCATATATGTGAGGAAGACATTTTACAAGTTTATCTTTCTTTCAGTTCATATTAGCCTTTTAAATATAATCTATCAAAAAAGAGCTTATTCATAGTAAAACAAATTCAAACAAAGCAAACAACAAAAAGAAGCTAACGAAACGTTGTATGAATGTGCATTAAGTGAACAATATTAATAAGATTAATGGGGTTTGGTCATGACAGATTTCAGTGAGGGAACTGGATTATAGAGCATGTATATATTTTTGATTCTCACATATGTTTATTTTTGGAAAATAAAGAGTTTGATACTTTATATTGTAAATAGTACTGTATGTATATGGGTTAGTTTTCAAACATTTAAAAAGATATCGAAGCCTTAAGTAGGACCATATTCCCTTTAATGGAAATAACACAAAGCAATTTGCATGCCTGCTTCCTCAAGAACATCTAGTTTCTACCTGGCTAAAATGATGTTAGTTCTTTCAGTTTGAAGCAAGTTAGCATGATAACAGTTGACAGTATACAACTATGAGAATACAGTACAAAATTAAAATATTTCCCATTCAAAATATCGTTCCTTGCTTAGAAAGTCTATTCTGTACAATTGTATACACACTAACCAGATTTTCCATTCACGGTATGATGGCTGATTCCTGTTTATTCATTTACAAACACATTGTGCCGATAGTATATTTAAATCATATTTAATGGGAACTTCAAGGCTAATGCCATCTTTTGATAGTTTAATATATGCCATAATACATGATACAACAAATGTTATACATATGATAAAAGTTTTATCAGTTAATGGCCTACATTACAAAGAAGACAGTAGGTTATTTCCACATGTGTGTGTGAATTTATGAGTTAATGAAGACAATAACATGGATAAATGTGGATTTTATTATTAAAATAAGTGATGAATTATTTTGGGGGCTGCAATCATATAGAAAAGTGAGTTAGAATCGAGGATGGCAGTAAAATGAAAGGTAAAAGTGATTCATCATCGGCAGAATATTAAGACAATATGACTGGGTGAAATTCAAACATAGCCTAGTAGAATAAAAGACCACAGGCTTGGTTCCAGTTCATACTCTATCCATTTCTAACAGTGTGGATGTCAGAAAAATAATAGCTACCTTGCGGTGAGAAGTTACCTTTTCAGGTATCATCAATATATTTTATCTAATCATCAAAACAGTAGTAAGAAATTATTAGTAGGTACTTCGAGTTATTAGTAGGCATTAGTAGGCATATAGTAGGTACTTAATAAGTATTTATTTAAATTTTTTTTTTCAGTTACAACATACATTAAAGATTATTTTATATTTGTTTCATGTGTACAGTAAAATGGTTAGACATTTATGTAATTTATGCCGTGATCCCCCACTAGTTACTCTAGTGCCCACCTGCCACTATACATAGTTATTACCATATTATTGACTATATTCCCTATGCTGAACTTTATATTTCCATGACTTTTTTGTCACTATCAATTTGTACATCTTAATCCCTTCACTTTTTTCATCCAGCTCCCCAACTTCCCCACCTCCCTTCTGGCAACCATCAGTGTGTTCTCTGTATCTATGAGTCCATTTCTGTTTTGTTTGTTCATTTATATTCTTTAGATTCCACATATAAATGAGATCATATGGTATTTGTCTTTCTTAGTCTGACTTATTTCACATAGGATAATACCTTCTAGGTACATTCAGATTGTTGCAAATCATAACATTGCATTCTTTTTTTATGACCAAGTAATACTCCATTCCATCTATGTACCACATCTTCTTTATCCATTCATCTATTGATGAGTATTTGGGGTGCTTCCATATCTTGGCTATTGTAAATAGTGCTGCAATGAACATAGGGGTGCACATATCTTTTCTAATTAGTGTTTTGGATTTATTCAAATACCCAGAAGTGGAATTTCTGGATCATAAGGTAGTTCTATTTTTAATTTTTTGAGACACCTCCAAACTGTTTTCCATAGTGGCTGCATCAATCTGCAATCCCACCAACAGTGTGCAACATGTCTGCCAACACTTGTTTTTTGTTGATTTATTGATGATGGCCATTCTGACAGGTACGCTGTAATATCTCATTGTGGTTTTAATTTGCATTTCTCAGATGATTAGTGATGCTATCTTTTCATATGTCCTTTGGCTATCTTTTATGCCTTGTTTGGAGAAATGTCTATTCAGGTACTCTGCCCATTTTTAATTGGGTTGTTTGTGTTTTTTAAATTTTTTTTGGTGTTGAGTTGTATGAGCTTTTATTATAAATTTTGGATATTAACCCCTTATCAGATGTTTCATTGGTGAATATCTTCTCTCATTCAGTAAGCTGTCTTCTCATTTTGTTGATAGTTTCCTTTGCTGTACAAAAACTTTTTAGTTTGTTGTAATCCCATTTGTTTATTTTTTCTTTTGTTTCCCTCCTCAAAGAGATAGATCAGAAAAGAAATATCACTAACAGCAATGTCTGAGAGTTTACTGCCTATGTTTTCTTCTAGGAGTTTAATGGTTTTGGATATTACATTTAAGGCTTTACTCAATTTTCAGTTTATTCTTGTATATGGTATAAGAAGTTTCCTTTTTTTTCTTTTTCATGTATCTGTCCAGTTTTCCTACACCAAGGTGGAGTGAGTAGAGCTCACCAGGCCAATTCAGATTCAGATTTGCCCTTGGGCATGGGGTGGGGGTTGGGGCTCAACACAGGAAAGATGGCACCTGCCTGCTCGCTGCACAGAAGACCCCACACAGAGAAATTGGTGACTGTCCCTCCAGTCCTTGCCTTGAAGACACACTTCTCAGTCTGTCCCTTTTTGTCTCTGATGGCCCCCTCCCTCTCTTCACTGTCCCTCCACCAGAGCCTAGGGTGAGTACCTATGAGAGAGTGATTCTGTACGCAGGCCCTTTAAAAGGTTGTATGGGTTTCCCCGCAGGCTTCTGTCCCACCTGGTTGATTGGAATCCCCACTGTTTTTCACAGCCAGGTTGTGAGGATTCCTCTTCCTGGCACCAGTTCTCCAGGCTTGAGAGCCTGGTGTGGGGCCAGGGCCCCTTGCTTCCCCATGGAGACCTCCATGGCTGAGATAAGCCTCCCAATTTTCAACCACCACTTGGAGATTTGGGGCCAGCCCTTTTCACGTCTCCACCTCTCCTACCAGTCTTAACATGGCTTCTTTTTTAAATCCTTAGTTATAAAACTTCTGTTCATCTAGACTTCAGATGGTTCTCCAGGTTGATTTTTCTATCATTTAGTTGTAAGTACAGTTTGCTCTCTGGAGGAGGCAAGCACAGCATTTATTTACTCTGCCATCTTGGATCCTCCTCAATAAATATTTATTATTACTAGTTTTAAATATTTATGCACATTAGAATATAAAGTGTTATGTGACACACAATGATATCAATTTCACCTGCCAAGTCAAGCATGATTTCTTTTAAACAAGTGTGTTTAAAACAGGCAGTAACATTTTAAATGTTCTCTTCAGCTCTAAAACATTGTCTTTGTTGTGGAATTTTTTGGCCTTGAGCAGTTCTAGTAACATTATTATGGCCTATCCTCATTTCACTTTCTCTGCAGGTTGAGAGGAAATGATTACTCCTCTCTTTCAATCACAGATATTTCTTTTGCCTGTGGTCATTTTATGTATTCTCCATCTTCACAATTCTCAAAACAGCTAGTTTTGACAATCTAGTTCTTATACCACAGCTTAGAAACAGGAAAACATGATCAAGTACAAATTGACCACTTCATTATTGAAAACCCGAGGTTGATTGGCAGTTATCAATGTTACCAAAGATACCCACAAAATGCTACTCACACTTATTCACAGCATTTTGAAAGACTTCTTTAGTTTTGCAGATTTTCACATATGCATGATCCATAGAAGCAGAAAATTCCATATTTTATCTATAAACTTCTAGATAAGATATGTATTTTCAAATCTTATCTATAGCCTTACAGGGAAAGAAGTTTCAATTTGATGCCACTGTTCTGTTTCTCATTGTCAAAGCTGCTGGCAGGAAGCCAGTCATTCCGAATGCTTGTCATTCTGCTCCTGGCTTACCTAGAGTCTTCGAAGTTTTGCTTACTCAGACACCAATTTGCTGGTCTTATGGAAGCATTGTTTTTTCCAGCACAAAGTACAGTCACCCTGTTCTCTGATCAGATTGATATGGTCATACTTTCTCCAACCTCCTCTTAACGGAATCTCCAGAGTTGGCTTTTATGATCTGGCTCTTCAGAATTTTTATATGCAGTATTTCCATTCATATATAGGATGTTCCTCAGGTTTTTCTTCCATGTAACTTTTGTTCTATGGTCTTCTTCTCTTGTTACACTTGATCATATCAAAATTTTCACAGCTTCCCTTGAGTGTCTTTTTCACTATCATAGTCATGTGCTACCAAAGCCAGCCTGGAAGAGAGATCAGATAGTATCAAACAAAGCATCCTTGCTTCTGAAGTGTAAATCTAGAACTATAGAGAAAGCTCTGGTTGAGTCAATAAATATTTTCCCAATAAATATTTTATTATCACTTGATCAATGAGAAAATTGAGGTGCAGAAATTAATAAATGAGTCTACATGTACTCAAAAAGTAAGAGTGGCACAATGGTCCATTGCCAGATTTATTAACTGTAAAGATTCTGCTCTTCCCAGTCAACAACCACCATTGGCAACGGCAGGCCATTCTCACTTTCTTATACCTGACCCTGAATCTGGGGCAGATGCTCATTGATTATAGCATTCTTTCCAGCTGACTCTGAACTTGACCTTTCAATTTTTCTCAGAAGAAATTTGCACACAGGCACTAGCAATTCGCTATATTTGCCACACAAACAAAAAGCTATTTTCTATCACAAAGTTAGAATGCAGTTTCTTCTTGAAATAATTTAGGCCTTTGTTTATTTATCTGCAGAATGGGAGCACTGGACTAGAACATCTCTACAGTCTTTGCCACACTAAAAACTTTATGAAGATCCAATCCATATATTTCCAGAGCACACATAATTTAGGAATTCTTAGATATTTTCCATAGAAATAGTTTACGAAATAAAAACAGTGTTACCCATGAACTTACATTCATTTCACAATCTTTGAATAATTTTTCCTCAGGGTGGAAATTTCTCATGCTTGATCACAGCCCACAGATAATTTGGTTCTGGAAAATACACACACCATATCTTTATTCATCTAGAAGTCCTATCCTGTATCTGAATAAAGAAAAAAAAATGAAGACGAGCCACACACAGCTGAAATATTCCATGTGTCTGGTCTTTACTGAGGCATATTCTCCTGAGAATAACCATTTGAAATATGTTTTACAAATTGAATTTTTAATGGGATATATGTAGTATGAGGTCAGGGGAAATTCTTTGGTTATTTCTTTGATGTTTAATGTTTTAAAAATAATGCCAATACAGATTTAGGAATCTTTCAAAATTACATAACTGTGGTTTAGTCTTGCTTTTTAACCTAGAAGTATAATCTTTTCTTCCCTTTTGAAAGACACCAGCAAAGCACTGCTCTGAGAAATCTCTCCCTTTTCCACCCCCTTGCCTTTTGGCCAAAATTATGCTCACATCTGTCCAGAGCAGAGGAAGTCCCAGCCACCATGTGCAGTTTTTGTGCTTTCAGCCTGCAGCCCAGGAAATTACTACCTGTGTGGGCAGATCCTTAGTTTGTAACTGTTAGGTCCCACAAAACTGAGGACTCAGCAAAAAGAAAGGGGGAGCAGAGAGGGAGGGAGCAGGAGGAGAGAGAGAAAGAAAAAACATCTCCTACTCTCTCATCAAAATACTTACCGTCTTTTAAAGTTTCGTAACCAGGGTTACAAACAAAGCAGAGTAGAGAGTCAGGAATGTGTGTTTCCTCAATAATGGAAGCAAAACATAACAGAAAACCCTAATGACATTTAAGAATGTTTTACAACAATAAAAATAATATGTTCACCAACTGAAAACTCTGTGCAGTTTACTCATTTACTTACCACCTCAAAACTATGTGCTACAGATTATCACCTCCACTTTAAAGATGAAGAAATTGAGGCACAGAGAAGTTGAATTAATGGTCCAAAGTTACGGAGCTTAAGTATTAGGTTGGTGCAAAAGTAATTGCAGTTTTTGCAATTATTTTTAACCTTTTAATCTGCAATCACTTTCGCACCAACCTAATAGTTGTGCTAGGATTTGACTCATGGGCCTCTTACTCTGACCCACAAATTTAGCTCCTGGACTGTGCTGTCTCGTTACTAGAATATATTTATGCATAAGACTCGTGTCTTCATAGCTCCGCAGAGAATAAAGTGTTGCAATGATTTTTTTTTTAATTTTTAATAGGAAGAGTTAGGGGAAAATCTGCTGTTTGGAGGGCTCATCACTTCTAAACAGACTTTAGCCCATAGCAAATGTTATTTTAGGAATTCCCTATTTCATTTTCTCCTCTACAACACCCCAAGACTATCCCCTGTCGAACCCTATGGGCTGCCACATAAAGTCAGCCTCTTTCATTCTGCCATTCTCTGTAAACTAATCAGATGATTTACTGTAGTGACTGGCAGGGCAGTGATACAGGATCTAGAAATTCTCTCCCTTACCCTGCAGTGCCCAACTTCCCATAGTGTTTTAGACAATTATGTTCCAGGAGAATGAGCTACAGACATACAGATGCCACTTAATCAATGTGTGTCATTATTAATGTCTCCCCAAAGAACATCCCATTCAACTTAGTATTCTGTTAGACATAACAAAAATTATTTGAGGAATGCAAAAGCGACATTATGTGGTAGTCCAAGTTGGCATTAATATATGATCAGCGTAAGGAGGCAGGATGTGTGAATATGTTTGCCCATTTTGCAAGTGCAGCACCTAATATTTTAACTCTAGTTTAAATGATCATCATTTAAATGATCTGAATGATCATTAGTAAACAGTAGCCTCAGAGGTGTCTAAAAGCAGATTTGTCATCTCAATCCCCTGTGACTTCCTCCTCTTCCCTGCCTGATACCAGAAGTGCTCAAGCAGAGGATGCATCTTCCAGGGCAATGATAGAGAGAATACCTATATCAGTAGAGAACTTGAAGAAGACAGCTTAATTGCTCATCCAGTTATTAGCATTTAGACTCTGGGATATTGTGTAGTATTGCTAAATTAGGAAAAAAGAAGAGTATAAATCTTAATTATGAGTTTCAAAAGTTTTAAATTATTTAGAATATAACTTAAACCAATTTTCATGTGAGTGCTGGTAAATTGAATTAGCTTTAAAAAGAAAAAAAACATCTTCTGGCTAGATTCCTTGCAGCTAATCTATATGGTTATGCCATGTGGTTGGGAACAGGAAACACCTGTCTCCCTGCTTGCTCACACTCACTTAACATGATCCCTGGCAAAACAGTTTTTTCAGCCTCAGTCCAATTCACCAGAGGTCATTTCAATGTGGACTATTTCAACTTGTATTACAAACCATCAGTGTTTAACAATTTTCAAGCACTTTCTGGATATGAATCATTATATAGGCACCAGAGGTTTTTAAACTAATGTCTTAAGGTCCTCTGAAAGAGATCATTTGCAAATTTCAAATTCATTGGGATTTCAATACATAAAATACCTTATTTTTACATTTTTATTGTCATAGAGAGAATATATCTCACCTTGCAAAATGGAATGTGTATTTCTAGTTCTTTGTTTTTAAAAAGCATAATAAATAAAATCTATTTTAAGAGTTTCAAATGTCAGTGCATTTATGTTAGAAATGTTAAAGCTTTTAGTTTCTTTCTTCTTTACTTTTTACAGTGCTTGAAAACTGAATCCTCGTATTTAATATCCCACTCAAGTTCTAGCTTTAAGTTTTGCAATGCAAAGTTTGACAGTTACCACCAATACAGATGCTTCAGATATGCTAGAAATTTCAGCTTCAGGAATGAATATCTAGACTTTTTTTTTTTTTTTCTCCTAACATTGCCATGGCTTCATAATTGGCAACCTGTCTAGATTGACCAAGAAAACAATAAGTTTGGGCAATTGCTTTACCATTCCCTCTGGTTCTAAGTATACTGATTTCTAAAAGAAGGAGATTGAAAAAATTAGACTAGAATTGTTTTTTTTCCCCCCAACTTGGAAGGGTTAAGAGGCAAACTCTACTTAAAAATAGCAAATTACAGAATATTTTTTATATAGAAAACAATCTACAATTACTGTACTAGTCATCCTGTGAAACTATGTGTTTGCTTGAGAGGGCTGTTTTCACCCTGACGTACCTATTCTTTTCTGCCTATACACCAGAAAAAATTATTTGATATTCTGAGTAAATGCTGTGTAGCTCTGACTCTGAGTTATTATGGCACTATACGATTTATCCCTTAAATTATAATCTGCCCTATATCATGTTTTTCAACCTGTTCAGTTAAAAAATCAATTTGACAGTATCAACATAACATGGTAGTATCTTCAATGGAAACAAAAATAAATTTTATGCATAGATTAAAATTTGGTATCCTACCTGTGAATGGTTTGTAATCCAGCTTTTACATGTGAGCCGAGAACAAACTGATTAAACCTAGCTTGAGCAGTCAGGCATTATGGCAGAAAACAAGACCAATGTTTGATTAGGTAGAATTGGAATTGCTAGCAGATACCCTCCACCCTTTGCAACACTGCCCAGCCCCATGCTGACCGCACCACCCCCAGGACCTATAGAAGTTTTTAGATAGTCACCTGTTCCAATGATGAGGTTGGTTCACGGAAAAAAAAAGGGGAGTCTGATGGTCCCAGCTGTACTGTGTCAAAAACAGTTGCCAGGCATGAGTTCTCTGGGCATAAGTTGTGCCTATACATGTAGAAAGAGGCAGCCATATGTCAACATTTTTTCAGGAATCTCAGTAGCTCCCAATAGAGATGTCTCCGTAAACCCAGGCATTTGTCTGTCAGATCTAAATTTGTTGCATAGTTTTAAGAAATACAGTATACTTTGGGAGTCATATCATTATCTAGGGAACTATAATTCAGACCAAAGGGAGCAAGGGTTTTTGCTCACATCAAGAATTTACCAACCTGTACATGCAAATATATCAAATTGAAATTAATTCTTAAGCTACTCCATGCTTTATTATTCCAGTTTGGAAATAAAAAGAAACTGGAAGAAAATTACATAATCACTTATGAAATGAAAATCAAAATGGAGGTCAGTACTACCTTTGCCTCTGAGCCAATGGCACACACCCAGGTGAGCAAAATTCATAAAGACCTATTTTCTGAAATACCCACTTAAACTGTTAAGGAAGTTTGAGCCTTAGTTTCTTGTCAGCATGACTCAGAACATTGTAGCAAATCAGTGATAACCTAAGTAACCAGCTCATGCTAACCAATGAGAATTAAGCTCTATGAATTTCCTCTTGTGGGGACAGAGCCAGGAGTGCAGTTTCCAGGCTCTCGGACTCACGTGGAAAGGTGCTGGCTCAGGTAGTAAATGGCCATCAGCTGTGGCTACTTGGCCGTCAGCTGTAACCAGTGAGCCATTGGCCACTAATATAACTGCTGTGGCTATGCTAGCAGAAAAATGGGGGCTAGCAAGAAGATGGTGGCTGAGCTGGCAAATGGCGCAGTGAGGGTTGCGAACAGTGTGGCTCCTGCTTCCTGTTTCTCCAACCCAGCCGCCAGCGAGAATATAATAGTATGACTCCCCTACCTATGGCTCTGTGGGTGTCCCTTTTTGGCCTCATCATGTCCTGCGTTCTTATGTGGGGAGCGGGAGCAGAGACCCTGCACGACACCTCTGTTCTTCATAAGACTTACTGTAACCTTCCTGATACAAGTTTCTAACCACTTTTGGTTTGAAGTCTCCTTGTTCAAGAACAACTTGTTTCTTGCTCAATAAAAACACCCGTATCAAGTAAAGCTCTCTGAATTTTCTTTTGGCACTCTTTATACATAAAATCTTAATTATAGGGCAGAAAGATAAAAGGAAAGAAAGGGGGAAGTGAGGGAGGCAACATATTTCATAGGACAATTTGGATGAGGTTACAATAAAATTTTGACTCTGATTTGTCTCCAGTCGTAGCCTGAACAACTTGGGCCCCCTCCCCGGAGAAGAGATTTAGTGAGATTCTACTGCTCTTGAACATTCTTCAATTGCAAAATGATTATGAAGATACAGAAAGAGTTAGCTTATAATTATCCCTCTCAAAAGATTTTAAGAAGGTGTTCTTAGGGACATATTGGTGTTGTTATTCCACTTTCTAAGTGAAAAAAAGGCACAAAAGGAAATTTGACAGCAAAGGTCCAATTAGGATTTTACTCCCCCACCACTCCAACCGTAACGTCTTCGCTTTCCTTCTACCACATCCCACTCTAGGTTCAAAGAAAATGGAAACTCCTTTGAGTAAATCTTCGTATTGATATTCAATTGACTGTGACAGTTTCTTAAGTTTTAGAAATCAATTCAAAATAATAGTCTAATTTCTTTTGTGAGAAAAAAATAAAGGCAAAACATTTCCTCAGTGGTTGTTTCACTAAGCATGTCTGGCAAGTTAAAATCTTTGTTATATATTATTGAAGCAACTGGATAAAGTGCTTCATGTTGTGATTTGAAATCCAGAACAAAGTCTACTGTGGCAGAAGTTTTGGGGGGCTTTGTTGAAAATAGTGGATACTTTAATCTATTTCTTGTGAGCTTTAGTAAGATCTAAAGAAATGAGGGGGCATCAGACAATTGACATGGAGGCAGAAAGAAACTTTAAGAAAAAAATAACTTCTTATGGCCAAGGTCCTAAAATGACTAGTTCCAAGAAGTCCTGCAGAACTCAGGCCAGTTCTCTGCCACATGCTAAACTTTATGTGGGCAAAGGCACAAAATTGGGGATAAAATTGCGTTGTGATGGGTAGAGAAGAAAAATGGGAAGTCTGTTCTTTAGGCACTTCGGAATTAACTCCTGTTGTGTACTATTTGCTCAGAGCAGTAACATAAAATGTGATTTCCCTTCCCTTCCCCACTAACATGAAATGTGATTTCCTGAAGCCACTGGGAGGCAATGGGCATATTAGATCTGCCTCCCTCACATTTGAGTTGGGAAGGTAAAAGATGAAACTGTAGCTTTAATGTGAGAGCAAGGTTTTTATCAAAGGAGTTAACCATCAGTGCTTGCTAAGTTAGTAACAGTTAACATCTCCAGAATGCACAAGAATGGTAAGCAGATTTACATGATTTCTTATAGAATACCCTAGAAGCCATGAGACTCGGAATCCCTGCTTCTAATTTTTAATCTATTCAGCTATCCCGGTATACTTCCCAGATAAATGGGGTGGTGCTTTGTCCCCCCATTAAATTATTTGAAGTCAATTTCTTTTTCCACTAAGAAATTCTGTCACAAAATTTAAAGGAAAACCTATTTTCTAAACTAATAAATTTCAGAGCTCACTCAATATGAACTCAAAAAATAGGTTTATTTGGTGGATATTTTTGCATGGGCCTTATAGACAGTATTATGGAATCTCTTGACACATGTAGAAGTTTATGTAAGCTGCCACTCTAGATGAAGAAATGGGGTATCCACAACATGTAAACTTTGCAATGCTGGAATTTTCTGCAGAATGAAGTCAAGAGTTTTATACATCAGTTTCACTACAGGCAAGAATGTTAAGACACCTGGGAACCCTGCAGCCTTCTTTTGAAGATTACTTCTGCTCAGACAACCTCAGAATTGAAATGTGGATTTCTTATTAATTTCTTGTCTGACAAAGACAACATCAATGTGTAAGGTATATCTTGCCAAAGATGATGTCAGCTCTGAAGACAAAAGAAAAGATTTGACATGATTTCAAAGAAATGTCTTGGAGAATTCTGGGTTTCCTCGGTATGAACCACCCTTATCTGGAGAAGTGGCTATGAGAATTCACTTTTTCTGTTTGTTAATGTATACTTTTATAAGTTTGAATTTCCTGCAGCTTGCTGTTAAATAGAAAATGGTCAAAATTAATTGCTTTTTCAATAATAGCATGCATATTACCACGTGAAAGACCACACACCAATTCAAATTATTATTCACATCCACCACAGCAGTCTTCATATTAAAAATTACTTGGAGCAGAATTAAACTAATTTGCACAAGCTGAACTTCCATTTTGAAGTGAAATGGCCATAGTTTTGCAGCAAAATTATTAATAAATGATACTTAATTTTTGTAATACAATTTTTTTGAATTTTCATTATGTGAAGGAAATAAACTTCTAAAGCAATACAATGGATTTTAGATAAACTTTTGAATGCAAATGTTGATATGTGGAAGAAGTTTGTAGTTTTTATCAGTTTTAAAAAGGTCAATGGCTCCAAAACATTGAGTCACTCTGATCTGGTTTACTTTTTTTATTGTTACATTTTTCAATGATTGGTGATACATGCATCCTACCTGCATGTGTTTTAATTTTTTTTTTTAATTTTTTTTGATGATCAGTGGAAGTTTTCTGACTTCCATAGTGTAAAAAGAATTTAACATTATTTTATGAACACTTACTATTGGATAAGCATAGATTTCTGCTCTATTGAATATATCTTTACTTTAGACCATGTTTATTGTTAAATACTATATTTTTAATTATCTATATAATCTTTGAAGTGTTATTTTTGTAGTTAAGCCCACTTTGCCACCATATGGACTAAAGTTATTCAAAAGACACTAAATTTAATTGCTTCAATATCCAACTGCTAATCTTTTTAATTTTCCTGTTTTTTAAATATTTATATGTTGAGAATGTGTGTTAAATATTTTGAGCCTTTTTTGTATCTGAGAAAAGCTTACTGTAGTTTTTGAACATGAGAAACATTCTAACTGCTGCTTTAATTCTTACAATATTTCACTTTAAAACTGCAGTGATTATATTATTTCAAGTTCTAGATCACTTCAGTTTGTTTAATTCTTGTTTCAGTTTTTTCTTTATTTTTCCCTAAGTATAACGCACTTGTTCACATACACTTCATTACGACACTACACTGAAAAAAATTCTTGTTCTCTACTTGATTTAGTCTCTATAGTGTCTATTTTATCTACTAAAATATAAATGCTCACTCTCCTAAAATATTTTAGTTTTGTTAAGTCATTTTAATAACTTATTAATGAATAATGACAGTTTTACATCTTTCTTACCAATATGGATATTTTTTATTACCCTCCATTGCCTTATCGCACTGTTTAGAACCTGCAGCACATTGTTTAATAGAAGAGGTAGAGAAGACATCCTTGTTTTTCTCCTAATCTTAGGGGGAACGTATTTAGAATTTCACCAATAACTTTGATAATATCTTTAAGTTTTTCACATATTCCTTTTATCATATTGTGCAAGTTTCCTTCTATTACTACTTTTCTGAGTGCTGCTCTTAGGAATGGTTGTTCCATATTGTCAAATGACTGTTTTTTGTTTGTTTTTTTTCCCTATTTTGTAGTTTGTACCACCTTTATCCATTTTGACCACCCCCCACCACGCACCTCTGGCAACCACAAATCTGTTCTTTATCTATGAATTCATGTTTTTTTATTTTATTTTAATTTTAGGTTTTTTTAGATACCACATATAAGTGATGGGATATAGTATTTGTCTTTCTCTGTCTAACTTATTTCACTTAGCATAATGCTCTCAAATGCCAAGATTTCCTTTTTATGGCTGAATAATATTCTATTACATGTATATCACATCTTTATTTCTCCATTCATGAACACTTAGCTTGTTTTCATCTCTTGGCCATTGCAAATAACACTTCAATAAACATGGGGGTGAGGTGCAGTTATAGTTTTGAATCAGTGATTTTGTTTTCTGCAGATAAATACTCAGAAGATTGCTGAATCAAAAGGTAGTTTTATTTTTATTTTTTTGAGGAAGATCCATGCTGTTTTCCATAGTGGCTGTACCAATTTTCATTCTCTCCAACAATGCACAAGGGTTTCCTTTTCTCCACATCCTTGCCAACAGTTATTAATTCTTTTCTTTTGGATAATAGCTACTCTAACAGGTGTGAGGTGATACCTAGCTGTGATTTTGATTTGCACTGATGATTAGTTATGTTGAGCATCTTTTCATGTACCTGTTGGTCATTTTTATGTCTTCTTTGGAAAAATGTCTGTTAGATTTTCTGCCCATTTCTTAACCAAATTGTTTGGGGTTTTTTGCAATGTATGACTTTTTATTTATTTTTTTCTCTCTCTCACGCAATGTGTAAGAATTGCTCCATCACTGTATATTTGGGGTGTCCTTGAGAGCAGTAAGTTCAGGAACCTCCTATGTCATACTCTTGAACCCGAGCTCCCCTTTGTCTTTTTTCAATTGGATTATTTGCTTTGCTATTGCATTGAATGTATTATATATATATATATATATATATATATATATATATATATATATATATACACACACACTTATATGTTTACATTAATTTGTTTCATGTGTATAGTTTGAAAATATTTTCATCCATTCCACAGGTTGTCTTTTTACTCTGCTGATAGTTTACTTTGCTGTGCAGAAGTTTTTGGATGGATATAATACCAGTTGTCTATTTTTGCTTTTGTTGTGTGTGATTTTGGTGTCAAATAATTGTCTAGACTAATGTCAAGAAGTTTTTTCTCTGTTCTGGTATTTTTACAGCATTGGTCTTACATTTAAGTCTTAATCCATTTTGAGCTGATTTTAGTATATGGTGTGAGATAATATCATTCTTTTGCATGTGGATATCCAATTTTCTCAGTACCATTTATTGAAGAGAATATCATGTGTTCTTGGATCCCTATATGAAGATCAGTTGACTGTATATGTGTGGATTTATATCTGAGCTCTCTGTTCTGTTCTATTGGTCAATAGGTCTGTTTTTCTACCAGACCACACTGTTTTGACTACTGTAGCTTTCTAATATATTTTGAAATCAGAAAGTATGATGCCTCCAATTTTGTTCTTTTTTGTTTACTTTGGTTGGCTATTTGGAATCTTTTGTGATTTCATATTACTTTTAGGATTTTTTTTTTCTATTTCTGTAAAGAATACAATTGGGATTTTGATAGTAGATCACTTTGGTAGTATGGACAGTTTAACAATATTGATTCTTCCAATCTGTGAACATGAGGTGTTTTTCCATTTTTTGGTGTGTTTTCTAATTTCCCTTATCAGTGTTTTATAATTTTCAGTGTACAAATCTTTTACCTCTTTATATACATTTATTCCTAAGTATTTTATTTATTTATTTATTTTTTGGTTACAATTGTGAATGGGATTGTTTACTGAATTTCATTTTAGTGTGGTTGCTTGTGTATAGAAACACGATTGATTTGTGTATTTTGATTTTGTATCCTGCAACTTTACTGAATTAATGTATTAGTTTTAACGCTTTGTTATTGTTGAGTGTTTTAGGTTTTCTAATATATGATCTGTCAACTTCAACCAGAGTTAAAGTTATGTCTTTCTTTTTGATTGAGATGTCTTTTATTTCTTTTTCTTGTCTAATTTCACTAGATAGAATGTGCAGTACTTTGTTGAATATGAGCACAAACCTGGTCATCCTTGCCTTGTACCAGATCTTAGAGAGAAAGATTTCTGTTTTTCCCCATTGACTCTGAGGTCAGGTTGTGGGCTTTTCATATATAGCCTTTATTATGTTCAGGTAAGATTCTTTTTTTGCTATTTTGTTGAAAGCTTTAATCATGAATGGGTGTTGAACTTTGTCAAATGCTTTTTCTGTGTCTGTTGGGAATATTATGTTTTTTTTTGGTTGAGTTTTGTTTGTTTGTTTTTACCATTTTGTTATTGTACTGTATCAGATTGATTGATTCTCATTTGTTGAGCCATCCTTATACCCCTGGGCATAAATCCTACTTGACCATGGTGCATGATCCATTCAATGTGCTATTTAATTCAGTCTGTGAGTATTTTATTAAGGATATTTGCATCTTTTTGTCACGGACATTAGCTTGTAGTTTCAATTTCTGGTAATATCTTTGCTTGGTTTGGTATCAGGGTAATGATGTCCTCATAAAATAAGTTTGGAAGCGCTGCCTCTTCTATTTTCTTGAAAGATCAAGAATTGGTATTAATTCTTCTTTGAATGTTTGGTAGAATTTACCTATGAAGCTATCAGTTTCTGTGCTTTGAGGGAGGAGATTTTTGATTACTGATTTGGTCTCCTTGTTTTTATTAGTCTGTTTAGGTTTTCTATTTCTTTCTGATTCACTTTTTTTGGGCTGTATGCTTCTAGGAATTTATTCATTTCTTCTAGGTTATCCAATTTGTTGGCATATCATTGTTCACAATAGTCCCTTATGTTCCTTCTTATTTTGGAGGAATCCATTTTTGTATAACTAATAGGTTGTTTATCAATTTGTTTATCTTTTCAAAAAAAAAGCTCAGTTTTATTTATTTTTTTCTACTTCTGTAATCTTTATTATTTTCTTCCTTCTGATAATTTTGGACTTAGTTTGTTCTTATTCTAGTTACTTGAGGGATGAATTAAGGTTTCTTTTTAGAAACCTTACTTCTTTTTTAATATAGACATGTATCACTATAAATTTACCTCTTATTTTTGCTTTTGTTGCATCCCATAGGTTTTGGTAAGGTATGTTTTCATTTTTGTCTTAAGACACTTTTTACATTCCTTTTTGATTTTCTCTTTGACCCAATGGTTGCTTAAGAATGTGTTTAGTTTCCATCTATCTATGCTGTTATTGATATCTAGTTTGATTTCATTTTGGTTGCAAAAGATACCTGGAATTATTTTGTTCTTCTTAAATCTGTTAACACTTATTTTGTGACCTAACCAATGATCTATCCTGTAGACTATTCCATGTGTATATGAAGAAATTGTGGACTCTTCTGCTCTTGGGTGAAAAATTCTATTCGATCAGTTAAATTCATTAGGTCTATAGCATTAAGCTAGTAATTTTGTAATTGATTTTCTCTCTGGATGGTCTATCCAATACTGTTAGTGAGGTACTGACGTCACCTACTATTATCATATTGCTGCCAATTGTTGCCTTCAGATCTGTCAATATTTGCTTTATATATGTAGGTGATCTGATGTTGGTTGCATACATATTTATATCTTCTTATTGAATTTACCCAATAATCATTATATAATGATCATCTTTGTTTCCAGAGCATTTTTAGATTTAAAGTATACCTTGTCTGATATAAGTATAGCTACTCTTGATTTCTTTGGGTTATCATTTGCATGAAATATCTTTTTCCATATCTTTACCTTAAGCTTGTTTGTTTTTAATTCTAAAGTGACTCTCTCATAAATGAAGTACTCCAAATCTGAAAAATGTTTTCTGGATAGGTCTTTCATAAAGCTGAATATGTAAAAAACTTAAAAATGAAAAAGGATTTATGTTCCATAATTAAAAATTTGAATAGACATAGCAATATTACTTATTTAGAAATATTTTTAAAGATATAGCATTTGTATATTTTCATAGAATATTATTAAAGTGAAAAAACTTACTAGCAAGCAGACACTTAGAGAAAGAAAAATGATATACTAATTGTTTATACTTATTAATAATGTAAATGAATGAATTTTATTTTAAGTATTCTGTTTTTCCCTTCTGTTTCTACTAATTGTGTGTATGTTCATTATTATTATTTTTTACTTACAGTTAGTCCAAATGAAATAGTTATTTATTAATTTTTTTATGTTCATTATTGACATAATAACATACGAGATAATGGTCAAACTTAGATTCCATACTTTTTTCAAGTTGTATCAGTATAATATGACCTTTTCTTTGTTATTTATGGTTCTGATACAACCAGGTTATGATATCTTTTTGTTTCTTTCAAAAGTTGTTTAAGTTCTATTCTGATTTGGATTCTTCTATTTCTTTTCTTCCTTGTCTCCTATTGTGATCATAACTGTAATTTTATTGAATTCTAAGTGTCTAAAAAAAAATTAAGAATTAAAGTGAGTCTCTTGTAGATTTCATATCACTGGATCTTGTTTTGTTTTTTCTTCAATTCATTCATCCATTGTATGTCTATTGATTGATGAGTTTATTTATATTTGAGGTAGTTATTCATAAGTTAGGAGTTAATATTACTGTTTTGTTAGTTGTTTTCTATTTGTCTAGCAGTTGTGTCTCTCTCACCTTCTCTTGCTCTCTTCCTGTTATTTGATAGTTTTTTTAATAGTGATTTTCTTTGTTTTTCTTCCCTCATTTTTTGCATCTTTTTTATGGTTTTTTCTTTGTGTTTATCTTAATGCTTAAATAAAATATCTTGTAGTAATAACCTATTTTTAAGTTGATGACCACTTAACTTCAATCACATGCAAACAACACTTTTTCTCCACACTAGACTTGCTTTGTGTTCTTGTAATCAGTTTGCTTCTTTTCATGTTGTGTTACTGTTAAATTTTTACCTATTAACTTTTATATTAGGGTTATATTAGTATTAAAAACCTTTTCCTCATTACTTCAATCTGTATATGTCTATGTATTTATCTATGTGATTTATGCTTTCATATACTTTCAAATTGTTGTCAAGTACCTTTTTATTCCAATTTGAATTACTCCCTTAAGAATTTCTTATAAGTCAGATCTAGTGGTGAGAGACTTCCTCAGTTTTATTTGTCTGGAAAAGACTTTATCTCTCCTTTTTTTTTCAAAGAGAAACCATCAAAATTTTATTCTTTATACTGCTGACATAATGTAACTTTTGTACATGGTATTGCTAATTCCCCTACTTAAGTTCTAGTTTTCTCAAGGCCTTTTCTCCAACTTTTCTGGAAATAAAATATCGTATTTCCAAACTTCAAATTGAAATGTTGTCCCCATAAATATATGTACCAGGTTGGTATATTCATATATATTCTTTCCAATTTTAGGCTATGCAAAAACATACATTTAGAGCTATGTTAACATTATGAAGGCAAAAGACTATCCAACTTAATATCAAGACAAATTGTGACTATCCATGCATTGTTTGATATAGAAAACAATGATTTTGACATATTTTATTCAAATACCAGTCTGATCACACATGATCCAATAACATTCAAACAATAAACCAAAAGAAACAGAGGGTAAAGTTTGGTCGTCAAACATTATAGCCAATGATGCCGTGCTTGCTTATGATCTCACTAACATAAAACCACATCCACACCTCAGTGGCTATCATACCATTCCACAGAGCTTTCTTAACTGTGAGCTGTTTGAAACTACCAGTTTGAGCACTACTGATTATTTTTTCAAGCTCTGAATAGCTGTAGGGATCTCAACAGGAGTTGGACGCATCACCTCAACCTTGGCATAATGCTAAAATGTGTCCAATCGAGGCATCTAGTAAGTCACAGCAGCATTTACCTGTGCCAGGACAATTTTACCTACTACAGTAATCTTGGCTGGAAAATTTTGTTTTGTTTTCTTTCAGTGCTTTGATTATAGCATTCCCCTGTTTCCTGGCTGGTAAGATTTCTCTTGAGAAATCAGCAAATATAACCTTATGGGGTTCCCTTATATATGATAAATTGCTTTTCTTGATGCTTTCACAATTGCTTTCGTCCTTGACTTTTGCAATTTGATTATAATATGTCTTGGTGTAGTTTTCTTCAGTTTGTTCTTATTTGAAAACCTTTTAGTTTCATGAATCTGTGTGTCCATTTATCTCCCAAGATAGGGAAGTTTTCCGCCATTACTTATTTAAACAAGCTTTCTGTTATTCCCCCTCTCTCTATTCTTCTGGGATGCCTACAATTTGCATAGTGGTTCCCTTGTTGGTGTCTTATAAATCCCATAGACTTATATTCTTTTTTCTTTTTTCTCATCTGACTGGATAATTTCAAATGATCTTTTCAGTTCATAGTTTCTTTTGTCTGATCAAACTATTTAAAGTGTTCTTGAAGCTGTTGAAACTTTGCATTTTATTTTGTATTGTATTCATTGTATTCTTTAGCTCTAGAATTCCCATTTGCTTCTTTTTTTATAATTTCTATCTCTTTATTGAACTTTTTATTTTGTTCATTCATCATTTTCTGATTTTTTTTTTTTTTTTTGGTTGTCTGTGTTCTCTTGTACCTTCCTGAATTTCCTTAAAACAATTATTTTGAATTCTTTGCATATACTTTGTAAATCTTTATTTATTTGGAGTCGATTTCTGGAAAAATGTTGTGTTCCTTTGATGATGTTATGTTTCCTTGACTTTTGTGGGGTTTGTTTGTTTCTTTTGCTATTGTTGTTGTTTTCGTATCCTTGCATTGATGTCTGTTCATTTGAGGGAGCAGACACCTCTTCCAGACTTTATGGACTGGAATAAGTGGGAAAAGATCTTCACCTAAGGGTGGGTGTGATGATGATAGATGGGTGGGGCACAGCACATTAGCTCTTACTCCAGAGGAGGTGAGATGGTAGTTCTGTTTTAGGGAGAGCACAGCATTGTAGTCTCTATGGAGCTCCATCAGCTGAGGTCAGCCTTGGGGAAAACTGTAGGGGTCCTTGGATGCCAAGGCTGTGTGTGTCCGTGATGGTAACAATGGCTCTTGGCAACCTTGGTAGCAAAGTCTCCCGGGGTTCCCTACTCTTTTTCCTTTGGGAGAAGTCATGGCTGAGGGGGTCCCTCTTGGTACTAGGTCTGGTGCATGGGCATAAATGTCACAGCAGCAATGCTGGGATCTGGGGAGTATGACTACTGATGGCCACAGTGGCAATGATGTGAGGGACCCAGGGGTGCATTGAGTGACCACAGAACCAGAGTCCAGGGCTTTCAGAATAACCATGGCACCTAGTCCAGGGCACAGGCTCATTTGCCACGTTGGCATCAGTGTCTGAGGTGTAGGTAGGCACAGAGTGGTCACGAAGCCAGGGTCCAAGTTATATGTGTTTTTGCAAGAGGAAAATGTTGGCTCTAGTGGTGGGGGGAGGTGTAGGATGCAGTCACAGATTTGGTGGGGGTCGAGGGAGCAGCTAGAAACAATGATGACTATGAGATGGGTGTAGCAGCGTGGACTGCAGCTGGATTCAGCATCAGTAAAGGTTGAAGGGCTCTTTGGTGCCAAAAGCTGCAGGGATTGAGGGTGGTAATGAGGGCTGTTGGGATCCTTCTGCTCTCCTTTACTCCTGGGGGTGGGGTGAGGGAGGGGAGGAACTAACACCAAGGGTGTTCTCTTTAGTGCCTAGTTGTGCCAGGCTAAAGAGTGGGGTAATGCAAGAAAAATGCTTTCTATGCATTTCTCCACATTCTTTCATGTATTTATTTTCTGTTTATTTATCTTCGGTGAAGTTCTATTCGGATCTTTTGTCCATATTTTATTGGGTTTTGTGTTTCCTGTTGTTGAGTTTTGAGAGATATTTTATGTTCTAGTTCAATCCCTTTATCAGATGTGTGATTTTCAAATACTTTTTTTTATACTCTGTGGTTTGCCTTTTCATTCTTTCAAAAGTGTCTTTTGCCAAACATTTTTTAAAATTGGTAATATGTAATTTATTGACATTCCTTTTTATGGATTTTGCTGTTGGTGCTGTATCTACAAATTGATATTCAAAGACAAGGTGATGCAGATTTTCTTCCACATATTTTTGTGCATTTTAGAGCTTTATGTCTTACATTTTAGTTTACAATCCAGTTTTTTATAACATGCTGAGTCTTAATATTACTTTATCTATTTATTTATGTTTATATATCAATGTTCAATTTTTCCAATCTCATTTGTTAAAAAGACTACTCTTTTTCCATTGAATTACTCTCCCTTTGAGTCTGTCAATACTGTTGACTATATTTGGATGGATCTATTCCTGAACTTTCTACTTGATTCCTTGATATATGTGTCTATCTTTTCTTCAATACTACATTATATTAACTACTGCAGCATTATTGTAAATCTTGAAGTTGGAAAATGTATATTCTCCAACTTTGTTTTTTCTTTACAGAATCGTTTGTTTAATCTAAATCCTTGGCCCTTACATATAAATTTTAGAATCAGCAGTTCAGTATCTGATTAATGCTTGATGGGTTCTTGACTGGGATTGTGTAAAATCTTTTGAGCAAGTTGGAAAGAATTAACATTTTTACAATATTGAGTTTTCCAATCCATGGACAGGATATCTTTCCCAACTTATTTAGTTTTGTGTGATATCTCTCATCAGTGATTTATAGATTTTCACACACACATCCTGGACAAATTTGTTAGATTTATACCGACATTCTTTTTTTTGGACTTTTATTGCAAATGGTGTTTTCTTCACTTTCCATTCCAATTATTAATTCCCAGCATATCAGAATACAATTAATTTTTGTAAATTGATGTTGTATCTTGCAACCTTAGTTACACTAATGTATTATTTCCAGAAAAATAATTTTGTAGATTCATTGGAATTTACTACTTAGAAAATCCTGTCATCTGAATAAAGACAGATTTATTTCTTCCTTTTCAATTTGTATGTCTTTTATTTATTTTTCTCACTGTATTGCACTAGTTAGGACCTTCAGTATGATATTGAATAAGAGTGATGAGAGAAGACATCCATGCCTTTTTTCAGATATTAGAGGAAAACATTCAGTCTCTCATGATTAACTATAATTTTAACTGTATACTTTTCATAGACACTACATTTGGTTAAAGATTTCATCTTCTATCACAGTTTGCTGAAAGTTTTTATCATGAATGGATGTTGTCTTTTGTCAAATAATTTTTGTACATCTATTGAGATAACCATATGGTTTCTCTTATTTATTGCTAATATAGTTAAATTCATTAATTGTCTAATATTAAACTCAGCTTTGTATTCTGTGGATAGATTCTATTTGATCATGATGTCTTATCATTTTATATATTGCTGGATTAGATTTGTTAATATTTTATTAGGGATTTTGTGTCTATATTGATAAGAGATACTGGTCTGTATTTATAATGTCTGTCTGTTTTGCTAATGTGATGGAGTCATAAAAAAGTTAGGAAGTGTTCCCTCTAATTCTTTTAATGGAAATGATAGTGCAGTTCTACCAGTAAAAAGATTATGTAGTTCCACCATTATAAATAACTGGCACTATTTATTATTAAATGTTTGGTAGAATTCACTATTGAAATCGTTTGCTACTAGAGTGAGTTAAAACATATAATTTTTAATTACAATTTCATTTACTTAAAAGGCTTTAACTACAATTTAATTTCTTTAGTGGACACAAGGCTCTTCAGTTTATCTGTTTCTTCTTTGGTGAGTTTGGTAGTTTGTATCTTTCAAGGAATTACTCCATTTTATCTGTTATTGAATTTATGGGCATAGATTCTTTTGGTTGCATTTTCTTATTCTTTTAGTCAGTAATGATACCTCTATTTGGTTTCTGATATTGGTAAATTGTGTCTCTTCTTTTTTTTTTTTTTTCCTTGATTAACCTGGGTAGAGTATAGATTTCAGCTAATAAAACAATGCAATTTATACAAAATACAAGGAAAAATAGAAACAGCATGTTAGGATTAGGGAATTTTAGTTTATATTTCTTTCTAATAAAGCAAGTGGATAATTAAAGAGAGATATTGAAAACTAAAATATATATTTATGAAGGTAGATCTGGTTGAGATACATCAAACTCTATACTCTAAAAACAAAGAAATTATCTTATTTTCCAGGGCCTATAAAATAGTCACAAAAATTGACCATATACTACTTCACAAAGAAAACTTTCTAAAAATATAAACTACTCTATATACAACATCCTCTGATTATACTGTACAAAAACTAAACATTAATTATTGACAAATACCATAAACAACTAGGGTAGTAAACCCTAGTAATTCTAGTCTTATTGGATAATAAGCAATTTACAGAAGATGGAAATTTTTGCCTTGTAAAACAAGGCAAAATGAGACCAAATTAAGCTAACCAAGACATATAATTCCCCTTTGAAAAATCAGTGTCTCAGCCTAAATGGCCCTAGTGCATGGAACTAACCATGTAAAAATTGCTGTGTGCTGGTAGTGAATAGCATAATTCAACATTTTTATTTCTACTTTGTTTGGTTGTTTAAATAGAAATGTATTTGCACAGTTTCCTTGGTTTATGGCATAAATATGTAATGCCTGCTTTAAACTTTTATAAAATTTTCTATCAGTATACACATATTTCTGAGAATGCTTCTGATTTGTTGTAATTTTTATGATGCATAGAGGTGATTCTGGAAACATTAGAAGCAATTATACATTCTGTATTTCACAGTTTATTTTAAAATGTTTCTATGTTCTTACTAATATTAGAATGTGAAAATAGGCAATTTACAGAATTATTATCTTTTTAATGGGATAGTCATAGATAGTGGAGATCCAAGTCCTAATTTGAGGTCAAACTATTTCTTTAAGATTATAGTAATTGGGGCGACTGGATGGCTTAGTTGGTTAGAGCACAAGCTCTGAACAAGGTTGCTGGTGCGATTCCCACATGGGCCAGTGAGCTGCGCCCTCCACAACTGGAGTGAAGACAATGAGTTGCCACTGAGCTGCTGGAGGGGTGGCCAGATGGTTCAGGTGGTTAGAGCACAAGTTCTTAACAACAAGCTTGCTGGTTCAATTCCCACATGGGATGGTAGGCTGAGCCCCTTGCAACTAAAGATTGAAAAGGTCAAGTAGGAGTTGAGCTGCGCCTTCCACAACTCGATTGAAGGACAACAACTTGACTTGGAGCTGATGGTCCCTGGAGAAACACAGTGTTCCACAATTAAAAAAAAAAAAAAAAAGATATAGTAAGTGTATTTAATCCCACACATTTGAAAATGTGGACTTTTAAATAGTATTAAATTCTTCTATAATAATGCCTGGAATCAAAAAATCATTTCCCACACGTTAAGGCTTTCTATTTGCATGGCAGGTGTTACTAAAGGGACAGTAAATCTCTCAAGTTTGCCAGAATTTTATTTCTGAATATTATTGAATTATGATAGGTTATTACATGTTTGATACACTTCTAGTTCATTTCCATTTTAATTAAATACAACTTTTTTTCATTGAGTTTGTGGATTGTTTTGAAAGTTTCCAAAGTATCAGCAAAAGAGCTGTAGTTCTAAGAAAATCTGTTTGAAGCAGGGATGATTGAATAATGTGAGATTACAACAAATAATTCAGACACTTACTGTTGTCATTATGAGACTATTAAGATTGTACAAGAAGATTTTCTACTGCAAACTAAAACATTAAAGGATTTATGTCAATTTCATATACAAATCACTGAAAATAATTGGCACATTTAATTTCCTCAGATCTTTGGAGGCTATTTTAATCCTACATATTTGTTCAATTCAAATGCAAATTTGTCAAGAGTGTCAAAATGCATGTTTGTTTTAAGAAACAAAATGTGATCCTTACTTTTCCTGATAACTTTATCTTTCTACAGTTATTCACTGCAAAACATGTTGGCTCACTAGCAACATAACATGTCTTTAATGCCTTTATCTCAAGTCTTGCTTTATTCATCAAGAGTGGTTTCTATCCTTAACACTTAATTGCAATCAGTCATTAAAGTCAGTGGTTTGCTGTCTTATATCTACTTTGTTTAATCTCATCAGTACCATTAACCTAATAGGTCTCTGTTTTAGCTTCCCTCCCTCCCTCCTTCCTTCTCTTCCTCCTCCTCCTTTTTGCTTGATTCCTTCCTTTACTTGTAAATTCCTAATACTGGGCATGAAATAAATGTACAGTGAAAAAGTTAAAATAATAATTATTTTATCTTTAGATAAACTATGCATATACTGTGGCAAAAATATTCCAGAATATGTAAAAAATAAAACAGACTTTTCAGATGACTTGAATACCATTTCTGTAATGTAGTTGAAGCAATATGCCTTTCCTAGAATATATAATAAAATGAACTTTAGTGACAAATTCATCATATTGCTCAAAGGTTGTAAAATGAATGACTTCTGAAACACAAATGAATACATACAATGCAGTTGCTTTGTTAATTTAAACATTTTAGAGGTCATTTTTCAAACTGTTTCAGTGGCCTAGAGCCAAATTCTATGCTTCAAGTGAACAAAAAAATCTATCCTTTCTAAATGAACAGTATGGACTGCCAAGTTTACTTGGAGAATAGAAGTGTTTAACATATTTTCTCTGCTATAACTATCAATAATGATATAGATAAACTATAAAATATAAAAAGAACCTCTTTGTGAATAAGGTTTGCTTCACCCCTGTGTTAAGTAAATGTAATTTGTACTCACAGAAAAAATAAAAATTTAAACCAAAATGTAGTACCATGTCACATCAGTCTTACAAGGCTTACTTGTGTCTCAACTATATGGATGAACATCAGAAAAAATAATGTCAACTAGACATATAGTTTTAGCAAAAGAAAAAAATATATGTGTTTTCATTTTCTGCCTTAAAATATTGCTGTTCTAAATGTTTTTTCCCCAAAGCTCATGAATATACCATACATCCAAAATAATACCAGTGAATTATTAAACTGTAAAATATTCAGTGTTTGAATAAATTAATAATAGATCTGAAAGTATGGAATAAATCCACATAGTACGTATCACACAATTAATGCTTCACAAGCTAATAATTTTTAAAACTGAAATCAGATTATTTTTCAATAAAGCAAGTCATAATTTATTTTATGATGTGATAAGGAAATTAAAATCTAATAAAAAGTAATGTCATCAAGGTTTATTGAATCAGTATCTAAGGACAATGGACAGTGATTATTCTTTATAGCAGCAAATACAGAAATGCTTAGTAGTTTCAGTTACAGTTAAATAGAATGGATTCAAACATTACTATCTGCTTTGGAATCTACAAGAAGGAAATGTATTATTTGAAAAACTGATGGATGGAAGAAAGGAGACCAAGGTAGGGGTAAACTTTGGGCAGTGGGAGGGAGGACTCAAAAAAGACTCAAATGGAAAATGTGGATCTGATCAGAAAAACAGTACAAATGTTATGTTGTATTTTAAGAAAGAGTAATGTTATACCAGAGTTAGTAAGGGGATGAAACTGATGAATGACATAAATGCCCCCTGTTTCAAATTCATTTCAAGCCTAGTTTTATATGTGGATTTCGAAAAAGGAAGTGGAGAAGTCAAGAACCAAACTACATAGCTCAGACTTCTATCTGTGAGCTATCTGTGATTGAATCACTACTAGTCAATATCTTCATTCAGAAAAGAATTCCTGCCTGGACAAAAATCTTGTATTTATTCATAGTCTTCCCTTTTCCTTGATGTGTTATTTTCTATACAGCCAAAATATTATTGTTAAAGTTGTTTTCATTTCTTGCCTTATGCAAAAAGTAATATTGTTACATGTGTTATTTTTCTTATAAACTTTAAAGTTAACATGTTTACTTTTGAAAATAAATTCCTATTATATTTCTTTTAATTTAAATTGTTTCATTTATAACTGACATCTTTCTTATAAAATTTCTATCCAAGCTTAAAGAGTATTTTTCCATTTATTCATTTAAGTGCCTTAGTAGTATTTATTTATTTATTTTCCCACTTCCTGGTAGTTTTTTCCCTGGATATTTCATCTTTTTATCCCCATTTCCTAATTTATTGTTGGTATATAGGCAGACTCCTAATATTGTTTATTAATATTGCACCCACCACTTTACTATGTAACTTAGTGTTTGTGATATTCTCTAGGGTTTACTTAGTACCATTTCATCAACAAATAATGATAATTTTAACCTTCTCCTTTCCAACTTTTAAACTCATTTATTGTTTTCTTTCTCGTTGCACTATTTATATAGCACCATTCAAAAATCACTCTTAAGCTACAGTGTCATAAATTTCTTAGATAGCTTTGCGATTTTTTATGAAAGAGCTATATTTTAGAATGTTTTGAAGTACTGAAGAGGAGGATGAATAAAGTGTAACTATGAGGGGAAAGCCTTGTGAGAAGGTTCTGAAGGGAAGCAGGTGACTGATATGGGTGTGGGGTATTCTAAGAAATGAGTTTTCATCCTCACTTTGCTGATGAAGTAAACAAGGCAGAGGGAGCATCTGCCTTTTGATTTTCCCCTTGTTTTATCTAACAGTATTTGGTTTGCTGTCTGTCTCCTGAACAGTTTCTGATGCTGACTGAGGTTCTTAAGCTGCTCTGGCCATCACCTCCTACTACTCTATGGTCTTTCTTTAGTACTAAGGGCTAAGTGTGGTCATCTTTCCAAGTGTGTTAACAGTTAGATTTGGGATCTACTGTCCACTTAGTTCCATTGGTCACTCACCTTAATTCTGGAGTAATAGTTCTCCCTGCCCTTCATGCCTTATTTCCTGTGTCAGAGCTCATCTTCCCTGAAGGGACTGAGCCCCAGTCAAACGTCTTTGACCTGACACTTCAAGGGCAAAACGTTCACTAAACCACTAGTCCCAAACTTGACAACATATTAAAATTATTTGGGGAACTATAAATTTTTTTTGCATATCTGTGTTTCAACTCTAGATATCTAATTTCATTAGTCTGAGCTGGGCTCCACAATTGCACAGTAAGTTTGAAAACCACTGACCTTACTTGGCTGTAAAATACCAACTGCTTTTTTCTTCTCTATATTTTTGACCGACATTCTATCACTACATTGACATAAACAGGTGACTACAGGATAAATTAGCCTAGGTTTATCAATTTCCTTTGGCCAATATTCTATCTACTATCTCCCTGGTAGATGCTCTGTTGTCTCCCTGACTCACCTATAAGCTTGTTCAAATCTGGAATACTGTTCTGTCTCTCTTTACTTATCTGGGCTTTAAGAAGCAAGCATAATTCACACTTTAGTCACTTACATTGGTAGTTAGTGGCAAAGCCAGGACCTGAAATCAGGTGTACTGATTTCTAGACATCTGTTCTTTGCATTATGACTGAATTCTTTTAACGTAGTTCATTACTTACTTTGTCATGTTCTAGATTCTGTCTCATTTCCCGCATTTGGGCCTAGTACACTCAACAAATATAGATTGGTGATTATTTTTTTTACACATTTTCTCCTTTTGTACACATATCTCATTTTAGACAACACTGAAAATATCGTGATTCATTATCCCACATAGTAACTAACAGCTGGAGTCAATTAAAGTGAGTCTAACTCATATACCACATGGTACAGGAGCTGCATGAAGTTTTTATTGAAGCTAGACATTTGTAATGTAATATGTAACGTACATAGACTCTTTATCACATTTCACATGTCCTTGAACTTAGGTGCTATAAGAAGGCACGATCAGATGATGAGAAATTATGCTGTCTTAATTTTTTCAAAGAAATAACTATTTTTCTTACATCTAGGTCCCCAGACTTATGGTTTAAAACAAATTAGAAATATAAATTATTTTTCACATTCTTAGACTGAAAGGATCTTGAAATAAAATAGGAAAAATGTGACTTAAAGCACTGCTTACTGATGTTTCTTATAAGAAGTCATAGGTTTTTTTTTTTCCTCTTTATACCATCAAGGGACAAGAAAGAGGCTTTTTTTTTTCTTAATTGCCATCGATAATTGTGATTTTCTATTTTAGGAACATCTACTAGGCAGAAAAGCTAATCAATCCAAATACAGGGACTAAAAAACAAATAAACAAACCAAAACAAAAACACAACATTCCTAAAGATTACATTTCTGTAAATTAAGCTACCATACTAGACATGTATATCACACAATATGGTTTAACACTTCAGTCACTGAAAACTTAAAGAGGTAGTATATATACAGCCTGCAACAAATAATAGCAAATGTTGCATTTTTCAATATTATATTTTCAAATATAATTGGACTAAAATAATAATAATAATAATAATAATAATAAACTGTTTATGTCTTAACCATAGGAAACCACACTCAACTGGCATATGTAAATCCCAACATATTCATAGACTTTCAAGCTGAAAACAGAGACTGAGATCACATTTTCCACGTTCAGATCACAATAAGAACTGAACTCTTGTTCTCATCCATTCATTGATTATAGCAACTGTCTAAATAGTGGAAAGTAAAATTTTACTCACTGTATATAATTGAGCAATGGGATAGAGATATTTGGAAATGGTGAATCTAAAATCAGTTTCTTCTCAAGAAATACTTAAAGTATAGGTTAGTCTACTTTTGTTTTATGATTTATTTTTATAAATAAAACTCATTCTTTTCTCCCATCCGTATACTCCAGTAACTGTGGTAGAGTACTGTAATTTCTTTTATCTCTAAATCTAGTTAGAATTTTTATACTACCATCACACTATTTGTTTTACACACCCTTTGATATATGTCTTGTATGCAAAAGCAGAGTTGCAACTTAGTGCAAACAGAGATCCTTGGTTGTTACCAACATGGAGATCAGGACATTTCTGAGTGTGATACAAAATGTGGTTAAGATTATGGAACTAGTGTGCCTGCTGAGGGTTGACAGTGGAATGGGGCAAAGGGAACCACGTTGCTCAGACTCTGGAAGGATAGGCCACGCTGTATTGGGAGACAGCTGAGTTCAGAGCATCAGACACATGCAGCAAGGAGTAAGGTGGAACCCAACATGATAGGAGGCGAAACACCAAGTCCTACTTCAGACAAAATCCTGTACATTTCGTATGAAATTAGAGACCATAAATCATTCCGAGTAGGAACACATTCAATGGAGACAGCATCTAATATCATAGGACAGATGAGGGGCCATTGAGGACAGACATTGGCAGTGGGAGCAGACATTGCACGCCTGTGTACTTCCTGTCCCCATTCATTCCTTCTGTCAACAAGAGAAGCAAGAAGAGAGAAGCTTAAATTTAATAATCTTAAGTCTGATCTTGATTTGGCCAGATAATTATTTCTAATACCAAATACAAATTGGGATTCAGGAGCTAAAAACAATTTCAATTAGAAAGAAATATCGTGTTTCCCCAAAAATAAGACCTAGCTGGACAATCAGCTCTAATGCATGTTTTGAAGCAAAAATTAATATAAGACCCGGTCTTATTTTACTATAATATAAAACCGGGTCTTTATAATATAATATAATGTAATACAATATAAGGCTGGGTCTTATATTAATTTTTGCTCCAAAAGACACATTAGAGCTGATTGTCCGGCTAGGTCTTATTTTCAGGGAAACGCAGTATAGACATTATAAATGGATACTTGTAATTGTGTTCATTTTGTGACTACAACAATGTAAAGCATATTATAAACTGAGTTCATTGTCTTACTTACTGTCTTCTCACAATCAGGATTGCTCTTGATAAATCTGAAAAACATTATAGCTAACATTTGTTAAGAGCTTATTAGTTCTAGGCAGTGTTCTAAGCACTTTAAAGTCTCAACAACCATAAATGATAGAAACTATTGTTATCTCTATTTATAGCTGAAATAATTAAAGCACAGGTTAAATAAATTGCCCAAAGCACACGGCTAGTATATTGTAGTATGTGACCTCATGTGCTTAAACACCATGTCATACAGCTTCTCATGACAGTCATTTTCTCATTGCTTTTTGAGTGACTTTAAAAAAATACCTTCAGAAGATTTGATATGCATGTATTTCCCTTATACTTATTGTTCTGAAGTTTAATGACAATATGTGTAAATGTTAGCCTTTTCAAATTTAAAGTAACGAACTTTGGTGAGCTCTTCCATTCTAAAAATTGTGTCTCATGTCAAATCAGTTTTCTCCTCTACTTCATCTTCTCTTTATTTTGTGGGAACCCTTAAATACTAGAATGATAGAGTCTTAATTTTGGCATCTAAAAGTCCACACAAAAAGGCTTGGTTTTCCTATTTCCCCCCAAGATTTTTGGGTAAGAGAATAGGTAAAATAAGAATATTTAATACACTATTTAAAAAAATATATATTATATTTAGTGTATATTTAATACACTATTTAAAACTATATATATATATATATATATATATATATATATATATATATATATATATATATTTGTTTTTTTTGCTAAGATAAACAAACCAAAAAATGTAGTGACTTTAACAATAATAGAGACTGGGGTCTCTGTTCCTCATCTCCTCACTGTGGGCACAGACTGTTACTGGGTGTACCAGTACATCAGTGTTGCTGGTCTCTGTTTGATGGAGAGCTCTGGAAGGGTAACAATTAAGGACACGTCACTTTCTCCGATAATTCATTAGTCATAAGCAGCCACATGGTCTTCTAAACCCATCGTTAATTTGTCTGGAAATGAATATGAATTGCTTGTGATTTGTGTATTCAGGATTAGGGAAAGGCAAATGGGTGTCTAATGAAAATATTTCCATACTTATACTCTCACTGAATGTTAGCCCTATGTTCCATTTCTACACTTTATTATACCTGAGGTGAGAGCTTCTTCGAGCTTCTCTGTAAAAATCTGCTCCTACCTTTTTCCTTATAGCATATTCTAAGTTGCAGCTTCTTTTCTCTCTTCAACAAAAGTGTTAATCTTTTTCATTGGTCAGCAGTGCTTACTCCCTTCCTCATGTTCTCTTCAATGCTATACTTTTATTTTTCTTTGAAATTCATTCTATTTATTCAAGTGGAGTTTCACAAAGAATGGGGCAAACCATAGGTATTATTCAACATTTTTTTTCTTTTTTTAAAATAATGGCTGTCATTTATGAAATATTTGCACTGGGATCGATACTAGATATTTTATTTTATTATTTATTTATTAAATTTATTGGAGTGACGGTAATTAGTAAAATTATATAGGTTTCAAGTGTACATTTCTATAATACATCATCTATATATTGTATTGGATGTTGACCACCCAGAGTCAGTTCTCCTTCCATCACCATATATTTGACCCCCTTACCCTCATCTACCATGTCCCTCCACCTTACCCTCTGGTAACTACTAACTGTTGCCTATGTGTATGAGTTTTGTTTTTTTCTTTGTTTGTCTTGTTCCTTTGCTGCATAAGAAAAGATGAAATAAACACTGCCATTTGTGCCAACATGGAAGTATCTTGAGATTACCATGCTAAGCAAAATAAATCAGACAGAAAAAGTCAAGAGCCATATGACTTCACTCATATGTGGGATATAAAACTGAAAGCAACAAACGAACAAGATTATTTGACTTCTTTAATCTGAAGTCAGAATACTTTTAGTCTCATAATTTACTCTTACATTGAGATACACCTAAATAGCTGAAGAAGAATACTTCAAGGGCTTTGAGGTTATACTTTTACACACTTCAAAAGTATATTATATTAAATTATAGTTGCCATACAATATTATTCAGTTTCAGCATACAATATTATTCAGGTGTACAGTGCAGTGATCAGGCATCTACACAGTTTATTTATTTTCCCACTCTCCCTAATAAGACATGTGCCCATCTGACACCCTACATAATCTTTACAACATTATTGATTATAGTCCCCAAGCTGTCTTTCATATCCCCATGGTAATATTGTAGGAAAAAAAGGTATATTATAGGTCTGTTCTTACTGGGCTTATGGGACAAATATAATATTTGATATTATAGTGGGACTACAAAGATAACTGGTTCTTGTCTTGAAGGAGCTCATGATTTACTAGGGAGAGAAGATACATAAATGTGAATATACAGTGTTAATTAAAAATAAATTAAAACAACTGTGGGATTTTAGAAAATGGTGAAATTATATTTACCTGATAGATGCAAGAAAGTTTACATAAGATATGTAATATTTAAAACAAACATTTCTCTTCTTTTTTATATCCTCTCCCCATTCCCTTTCCATATTCTAGTTTTCATGCTTTGCCAGTATGTTTATCTAAACTAAGTTTGGGACATATTCAATCTCTCTTAGAAAATTGAGAAAATTCCTACTCAATTTTTGGTGTTAATTTCCAACATGATCTAAGACCTCCGATGTAGTTTTGTTGTGGAACTTACCTAAGAAGCAAGAAATTATTTGGGCACACCCACGCAAATTAACATCTTTCTTAAAGACATCTGTTATATCCTTTAAACATCTATATGTATGAGAAATTTGAATACATAAGATTAGCAAAAAATAAAACTTAGGGTTCAAAAGATTCATTAGGCTAACTACATGTTAATTGCCAACTTTTCTTTTTATTTTCCTGGCCTACAACATCTAAACCTATAATTTCAAATGGTATTTGTATATTGACTCAAAATTCTATATTTTTTCCCTCTGAATTTTCCTCCTGAGATATAAACTTATATCCTACAACTACTCTATACTTTGTGACCCCATAAGCACATAAAACTAACTTGCCAAATGAACTCATTATTTCTCTTCCCAATCCAGTCTCTCTCCTGACTTCCTTTATTTAGGAATAGTTCTATCACATACGTATCTGGAATCATGCTTAACTTGTAGTTCAGTTTGCCTCTAAGAAATAGAAAGGCTGACTAAAATCTGAAGACTTCATTAACCTATCAACTTGGTTATTGTTTTTATTACCTCCTGGTCACCCCGTTGGTAAGAGAGGTATTCCCCACCCTAAGGTTATATAGCTAGATAAACACACGACAACCAACAGGTGGACTGATGACATTGACAGCAGTATATTAGTCACATGTACCCACAGCCTGGGTAGGAGGACACCATACACAGTGAGGTTCCACATGGGGGTTGCACTTGAGAACAGTGAACAAAACCATCAGGCATTGTGGGAGGTTTTGGCATGTGAAGAGGGTAAAATGCCCTCTGGTTCCAGTGGGAGAATATGATTGGTTTGCTTGACTAATTCTGTATGCTAGCAGGGAACTGAAACTCATTACTCAGGTCCAAGCAGAAACTGTCCCTGGTACATTTGAAAAAGAGAGATCTTATCCACAGGAGCAGAGTGGGGAGGGAAACTTGCATTAGGCCATCTCAGTTTCAGATTTCAAGGTGGCACTTAATATTCAGACTTACTTTTAGTTAGGATTTACAATACAGTTATTGAGCTGTTTTCTAAAAAGTAAATATGTGAGGTGATGGATGTGTTAATTAACTTCAGGGGGGAAATCCTTTCACAATGTACACATATATCAAATCATCACACTGTGCACTTTAAATGTCTTATAATTTTATTTGTCAACTATACCTCAATAAAACTGAAAAGGAAAAAAAATATCGAGTTGTTTTCTCGAGATTTCTGTTGGTCCTTCCTAAGTGATAAGAATATTATAGGCTTTAGCTCCATCCACAATAGTGTTCTCCAAATCTTCATATTGCCATTCTTTCAATATTACGTTTCTGAAGGCCCTGACCATATGGGTAATTTATTAGCTACTATCCAAGGGTAGATCCTAATTTCAAGCCATGCCTTTCCAGACAAAATGCAAACTTAGACATAGTGTCAATTGTCCTCTATACAAAGAGTATTTCTTCATTTTATTGCATAGCCAATCTTGAGTGGGACTTACTACGGTAGAACTCTTCAGTAAGCTAGTGCTAGTGAATTGCACGGAACTATTTTTAGTGGTTGTTGTAATTTGCTCTCTTTCAACTGGTCATAAGAACAGTCCATGAAACCCAAGTTGGGAATCACTGGAGGGAGGCATGAATACACTGTGAGCCTGGACACTCTGCTCATGTGGCATTGCTTGACTCCTTAGCTAGTTGGAATAGATGGGTAATTTAGGACACATGGTCAATTCATGTCCCATAAACGTACATTTGGTTTATGAGATTACAGATCTCATTTCCTCCATACATTTGTTTCCCAAATCTATTTTGTTGTGTATTTGATTCTTTATTTTTTCCCCCACAATAAGAGAGAACTTGCTTGTTGAAAGTTAAACGATCTTATATAAAAAACCTACTGGGGCTTCTCACAATCTACACAAAGAATATAAATTTGATGCAGGCATTTTGAGCCACAATGGATCAACAAGTTGATAAGGTTGAATAATAGGTACTTGCACTGATTGTAACCTGGACCGCAAGGAACTTTGTCCTGCTCAAGACACCATGAAAGCTGGCAGCTGTTCAGGCTTCAGAAATATTTTGGAAAACCATATCCAAAATTTTATCCTCTGGTAGCCAAAGGGATATTTAAGCATGTTGTGTTTTCAATTTCATGTAACACACTATATATATATATATATATATATATATATATATATATATATATATATCAATTTCAGGTAACACACTATATATCTTTTTTTAATGTTGGAGGTTCTACTCTGACCTATATCAGAACTAAATACCATCCTGATGTGGAAGTTCTATGCATTGCCACCATTGTTATACATATCTCTAGGGTGCTTATACTTTTCTGCACTCCACATGCAGAGTAGGGCATGACAGAATTCACAGTTTTTCTCTTGTTCAGGCAAAGGGAAACTCCCACATTAATCTAGCTCTTTCAGCAAGATTGAGAGAAGGAAAGAACATATTTCATTAATTTTTTAAGTATGAGCTTTTGAAATGGACATGGCTCAGTTCTATTAAACCTTAACACATGCTTTCTTATGGCTATATTAAAACAAAGTATCACCTTATTTACTCACATATCTCATTACCTCACCGTTGTTAAAACTGATAGAATGACTTGACAAAATGATCTATTTTCAAAATGATCATAAAATCTATCTATGATTTTAAATTAAAAATTGAGTTTATGTCTCATGCTCCTTGTTAAACTCTCATTTTTATGTAAAAGGTGGTATAGTAACCCAATTCATGCTATTAATACCTATTTTATCTAAGGAAATGCTTGGTATTAGATCACCCGTATATGTCTATGTCTCATAGTTTTGAACACCACATTTTAACCACAATGTCAGAGACACTTGAGAAATCATTTTCCCATTTAGTCATCACTAAGAATGGGAAGGGGTGAACAAGAAGAAATTGAGTCAAATATGTATTTTTGTACATATGTGGGAATTTTAAAAGAAATTAAACAGTAGGCACATTGGCAGTGGGAAGGCCATGCACAGGAAACAATGAACCCACAATGTTTGCCTGGAATGCACTTCTGGCAGCATCTGGACTGCTTGTTCTTGAATTAGAGCCATTCAGGTAAATTAACAAAACTGTGATATTTAGAAAAATATATTATTTTTTATAACATTGACTTAATTATTATATGTGCATACTAAATACTTATTTGAAAATAACATAGTCCTGGAATTCCACCATATGGAATGATAAGATACAATTATGTGCAATGAAGATGTATATTGTTAATGAGGACAGACATCTATGGAGAAGCCCACAGATAATTCTCCTTGTTCAGTTGTGCGCACTTTCCATTTCCCACTGTAAGAGGTGACCTAATTAAACTGTAGGATCTTTATAATGACTGACACTGTAGCATTTACTATCCTAAGTATTATTAACTGTTTTATAATAAATAATTATTAACCCATTTAATTATGGCAACTCTATAATGTTGGTGCCATTATTATGTTGTGACTATTATTCTCTTCATTTTCTAGAGGCTTAAAAAGGTTAAGGAAATTGCTTAGGATCACAGCACTAGCAACTGGGAATAGGTAAGGGGAGAGATAATGGTCACACTAGGAAGGTGGTGATGAAAATGGAGAAAAAAGAGACAGATATCCAATATAATTTAGAAGCAAAATTGCTTTGTCTTGCTCAAATAGGATATAGGTAAGAGAAAAGGGCATACATTATAGTCATTCCTAGGTTTTTCGTTTGAGAACTCTGTGGATGATCCTGCCATTTACCAAGTTGGGAAGGGGGTGGAACTGTTTTGATAGAAGGAAGGAACACGAGGCGGTGGAGGATACATTATAATGTTGGGTTGTGTGGGCAAGAGACCCTCAGATAGATAGATAGATAGATAGATAGATAGATAGATAGATAGATAGATAGATAGACAGATAGATAGTTTATTGCAAAGTGCTTTTAGGAACCATACCTAAGGAAGGAAAGAAGCAGGATTGTGCAGAGAGAGAGAGAGATTTGTGGCATATAGTTAAAACAGAGGTCTCAATCAATCTCATTGGAAGCTCTGGAGCTGAGATGCCCCCTCAGAAATGGGATGAACTAAGGCAAGTGTTCCAAGTCTACGTAACCTCCCATATATCACCTTGGAGGTGGGTGTCACTTGGCACAAAGCGGCTTCCTTCACCCAAAGGTAATTTCTGGGAAGAATTTAGCTTTAAGCCATAGTCACCTCACCTGGAAGATGGGAGAATGAGTACTTCAGTCTTGAACATAAAAATCTGGATGTGACACCATATCCTTTCTACACCCATTAAACATTCAGGTACAACAATCAAATTGGCCATCTAATATATCAAATTAGACATACAAATCTAGACAAGATGGAAAAACTAAGGCTGGAGATTAAAATTTGAGAACTCATAATAAACATTCTTCATGCCCATACCACAATTCCAAAGACATTAATGTGCCGTGGTTTGAATTATGTCTCCCCAAAAAGATGCCTGTGTCCTAATCCTTGGGACATATGAATGTTAACTTATTTGGATAAAGAGTCATCTCAGATGTAACTAAGTGAAGGATCTCGAGCTGGGATTGGGCCCTACATCCAATTAATGGTCCTTAAAATAGACAGCGATGGAAACCACACAGACACAAAGAGAAGGCCTTATGAAGACAAAGGCAGAAATGAGAGTTATGCTGCCACAAACCAAGGAATGCCTGAAGCCAGCAGAAGATAGAAGGGCAAGGAAGGATTCTCCCCTAGAGCCTTTGGACGGAGTGTGTCTCTGCTAACACTTTAATTTTGGACTTCTGACTTCTAAAACAATAAAAGAATAAATTACTTTTGTTGTAAGTCACCCACTTTGTGGTAATTTATGACAGTCCTAAGCACCTACCATTATATGTAATCTACTCCCTATGCCTAAGACATAAAATAACATTAGGAAACTAATGTCCTATGAGGATAATAAGAAAGATTTAGACAATGCTAAAAACAGCATAGGAATACGTTTTGTTATTTGTGAGTTATTTAGGTTAAGCTCAGTAATATTCTCTATTTTTCTTGTATTTAACTAAAATATGAAGGTCAAAGCACTAGTGAAGACTTTTCAATAAATTATTTTTATGTACATATTGATCCTACCACATGAAAGTCACAAGAAGAAGCTTTCATCGTGCATATTTAGGAATAGCCTGGAAGATAAATACACAAAATAAATGACAAATTGAGTCAAAGTCAATTTGAACTTTTGGCACATTGGGAATGACTCTTGGTGAGGTAGACAAAATCAAACAGGGTCCAGAGAGTGGATGGAATTTGCTCGATACAGACCACACTCTTCTGCTGTAATCAATGGCAATGTAAAAGGACATTCCGGCGATGTACTGAGTACTCACCGCATAAGGGACAATGGTGTAAATACTCCAGTGTCACAGAACTGAGATACCTCTGACCTTACCAGTAGCAGGACAACAGCAGTGGTGCAAGGACTCCGTACAACTTCAAGTGCCTGACATCTCATGAGACAAGTATAGCAGGGTCGGAAACACCTTATATTTCTTCCAGGTAATATTTCTTCCTGGTTAGACGGAAGGACTCAAACATGCTCAAATCAGCAGCACACTAGCTGATGGAGCCACATTCTAATTTAGTCATTTAGCATCACCATACTCCCTGATAGAATATACCCTGGCGTAGAGTGGGCCTGAGACATCGCTGTTATATAGAGATTATTAAGACATGTACTGGATGTTGAGGAAGACGCACAATAGTTTGGATAGCAAAATTTTATTTATTTTTTTGGATCAGCTTGAAAAAAACATGCTTTAAGATTTAGTTTAATTATTCTCTTGGGTTTTTGATTCATAATTGTCTTGATTCTTCATTCTTGTTTTATAGCATTCTTATTTCTGTTAATTGACAAGGGATGCAATAAAAAAATGTATGCAGAACCCATTTGTGACAAAACATAGTTAATAATTAGTTAATTTTAGGGCTATAATTTAGCTATTTTGCTACCATTATCTTTGTTTAACTATATATTATGTGTATATGTGCACACATATATATATATGTGTGTATGTATGTATACATATACATATATATGGCATTGAAAGTGTACTTATCTGTAATCTATAATACAAATTTGCGGTAATTGTTTTGTAATTTTGCTGTTTCTTCAATATAATGCCATTTGGGTGTAATAACATTTCTCTACAGAGAAAGAGGTTGAAATATTAAGGCAGTAAAAAATTATTTTTTTAGAGAAACATTTCCCAAAACAATTTTGCCTAATTATAGACTATACTGTAGTGAAATAACCACAGTTGAATTTAACATTTTTTCTCCCTCCCTTGTTGCTCACCCTAATTCTTTTAAAAAATCAAACTTTGTCACTCCTTTCCACTCGATTTCTGTTCCTATCTTATCTAATGGCTAGCTTGTCTAGCTTCCCATCAGTTGAGAGCCACTTAATGTCTTTTTTGAGGCTCTGCTGACCCTAGAATTTAGGGAAATATAAGGAGTTCACGAATAACTAAATGCATTAAAAAAAACTTTCTCCTGAATCCCAATTTTGCATTCCAGTTTATTTTTTCCAATCCTTGTACTTTATTTAAAAAATGATCCATCTGATTTGCTAGTTTCTCTATTACTTTTGCCGGGCTCACTTTTGCTAATTTCTGAACTCTGATTGTTAATTCTGATCCAACCCCTGTGACCAGATCCCTTCTACAATATTATCCAAACTCTAGGATTCTAAAATAATTTAAAAAAATTAGAAGTAGATTCTTGAGTTATGGATGGGATAGTCTGGGATACACAGTCTGATGTGTTCTATTAGGTTTTTCTGATAGGACATGGCATTGTACTAGGTAGAGTGAAGCATAACTTAGAGAGAGAAATAAAACCTCTAAAAAGTAGGACAATTTAGCTATTAGTTAAACTGAGATGAAAATATTAATAAAAATGAACCAAATATTTGACTACTAGAAAGAGCTTTGTTATTGTGGCAGTACCAGAAAGACCATGGCTATTAGGAGATTGGGTATTTATTTTACTAAATGTTGCTATTATTCATTAAGCCCCTATTTTCTGCCAATACCATATCATTAATAACCATTTTAAATATTACAAAAGAAATTATGCTGTGACAATTTACAGTAGTTACTTACACTGTAATGTTAAGTAAATCTCCTAAGGTCACACCAGTGAAAATCAAAGCTACCATTGAACCCAGTCTTTTTAGAAATTCTAAATTCTACACTATCTTTTTAAAAATATACAGTATTTTCATAGATTTTAACAGAGATATGTTCCAAATATCATGGTAGTTTGTAGAAGGAGGTGTAATTGTGCTTTAGAACATCAGAGGAGGCTCCAGAGTAGTAGTAGCATTTGAACTGGGTATTGAAATATAAGTAGCAGTTAATAGAGGGGGTGTAGGAGAAATTGTGGGAATCGTGTTCAGGCACTGAACTATAAATTCCTGTGTTGTATTTGAAGAATTGTAGGTAATTTGGTAGAACTTGAGGTAAAATTGTATTTTTTTTCTTTTTTTGGTGTTGGGATGGTAAACGGGTGATGAGATGAGGTTAGATATAAGCAAAGGTCAACTCCTGATTGGTATCTTCTGTCCTTCTAAGGCATTTATATTTTATTTAATAGGCAATGGGGAGTCACTGAAAGTTTTTAAACAGTGAAATGATGTGATAAGAGGCAAATTAAAAATAAAAAAACTATCATGAGGTATGGATTGAAGTGGAATGAAATCCAAAATAAGGAAACTAATTGGACCAAGAGTTGATATACTCTGAAGCAAGCAAGGAGCACTGGATATGAGAAATAGTGGAGAATCAAAATGCATTTCAAAGGTAGGGAGGCTAGTGAGAATTTAGTAATTTCATGATACTAAAGATTCTAGTTTAGGTGTCTAGACCTCTCTAAGGTCTAGAATTGAAAACAAAAGGTATATATTGAGATGCAGAATTGAAAACAAAAGGTATATATTGAGATACAGCTAATAGTTATTTTCTTGGCAGGTATTTAAGACATCTAGAAATGAGTATCCAATAGCAATTGGAAATTTGGACCATGTAGCATATAAAAAGACATGAATTTAATAAAATCAGATACATGAAGAATTTAGAATGAAATAAGTAGAAAACTAAGAATGAAACTTTACAAACATCAAAATTTATGGAACAGGTAAGTTGGAAGATCTTGAGGAGTAGAAAGAGGAAGAGACTGAGCAGGAAGCCAGTGGAGCAATGCAACACAGAAAAGTCTCAAGTTTTAAGAAGATAGAAATTGACAGATTGGAATGTCATCAAAAGCATTTTTAGAGACGTGGAGATAAAATTTCGGGAGATTGGAACTAATTGTGGGAGAGCAAGTCGAAACTGAGCACAGAAAAAATTCAAGAAAATTTGCAATAAGAAAAAAAGAAAGAAAAATGAATAGGGGAATGGATTTTTTTGTTGAGAAAAACTTAAGTATAGGCCCATTATTGACATGGAGTTCCTTTTTGCCAACCCAAGTACTTCTCTGAAGTCAGGTTCTCCCAAAGACCATTATGCATATGTGAGCTGTGGCAGAATATCTTCTTTCTAATGGCTGAATAATATTCCACTGTGAATGTGTATTTTATATATCCTGCAACTTTATTGTGATCATTGGTTAGTTTCAACAGTTTTTTGGTGGAGTCTTTGGGATTTTCTATATATAAATCATATCATCTGTAAAAATGACAATTTTACTTCTTTCTTTATGCTATGGATGCCTCCCCCCTACCCCCTTTTTCTTGCCTAATAGCTCTAGTTAGGTCTTCCAGTACTAATCTGAATAGCTGTGGTAAGAGTGGGCATCCTTGTCTTGTTCCTGATGATAGAGGAAAGGCTTTCAATTTTTCTCTTTTGAGTATTAGTTGTGGATTTGTTATACATGGCCTTTATTATGTTGAGGTATGTTCCTTCTCTACCCAGTATGTCAAGAGTTTTTATCATGAAAGGATGTTGAATTTTTTCAAATGTGTTTTCTGCATCTGAGATGATCATAACATTTTTATATTTCATTTTATTAAAGTGATGTATTGCAATTATCGATTTGTGTATGTTGATGCTGCCCTACATCCCAGGGATAAATCCTACTTGATCATGGTGTATAATCCTTTTAATGTGTTCTTAAATTTGGTTTGCTAATATTTTGTTGGGAATTTTTGCATGTATTTTCATTAGGGATATTGATCTAGTTGTTTTAATGACGACACCAAGACAGTTTGGATCTTCCTTCTACTTTCTTCCTAGTCCAGTCACTAAACCAAATTCAGTTTCCATAAGGCCCTGTTCTTCCCCTTGTCATCAGCTTATTATTACCAAGATCTTTTATAACCAAGTCTTCCTTTAGAGTTAGTGATATGTTTATTTGTGTAATTGTTTGGATGCATTTTCTCCCTGTGCCCTCCTACACCTTGTGCTGATTTGTATTTCTCATTGTCATCATTATATCCCTAGTGCCCAGTAGAAATTATGACGTTCTGGCAATATTCTGCACACCTGAGGAATCCTCTTTATGCCAAATTTCTCTAGGCACTCCTGAAATCATCAGCATCAAAATGATTGAGCTTCTGAGATAAGAAGTAGAGGCCTGAATAGCTATTAACTAGTGACTGTTATCATTGTTTTCATGTAGAAATATTTATGGAGTCAATAGTATAAATCAGACATATAAGGAACAGAAAGTTAGAGATATTACATAATATGCCCAAGTTGGGGCACTAGGATGTGGACCCAAGTAGCCTGACTGCAGAGCCTGGAATTTCTGCCATGTATCACCTGGTCTCTCTTGCTTCTGTGGAGTAAGATGGACAGGCAATCTGAAATCAGTTTGAAATATTCATCTTTTAAGTGGGTTTTAAAAGTTTTTATCATTAATAAAATTGACAAACCCTTGGCTAGACTCACTAAGGTAAAGAAGGAAAAGACACAAATAAACAAAATCAGAAATGGAAGAGGGGAAGTTATCACGGACGTCACAGAAATACAAAGGACCATCCAAGAATACTATGAAAGATTATATGCCACCAAATTCAATAATCTAGAAGAAATGGACAACTTCTTAGAAACATGTAGCCTTCCTAGGCTGAATCACGAAGAATTGGAAAATCTAAATAGACTGATCACCAGTAAGGAAATTGAATCAGTCCTCCGAAACCTTCCCAAAAACAAAAGTCAGGGACCAGATGGTTTCACTAGTGAATTCTACCAAACATTCAAAGAGGATCTAGTACCCGTGCTACTCAGACTCTCCCAAAAAATTGAAGAAGAGATAATACTTCCTAACTCATTTTATGAGGCCAACATTACTCTGATACCAAAACCTGGTAAGGATAACACAAAAAAAAGGAAATTACAGACCAATATCTCTGATGAATACATATGCAAAAATCCTAAACAAAATTCTAGCAAATCGAATGCAACAATGCATTTAAAAGATTATACATCAGGACCAAGTGGGGTGCATCCCTAGGGCACAAGGATGGTTAAACATACACAAATACATCTATGTGATATATCACATAAACAAAATAAAGGACAAAAATCATATGATTATATCAATTGATGAAGAAAAAGCCTTTGATAAGATACAACATCCATTTATGATTAAAACACTTAATAAAATAGGTATAGAAGGAAAATACCTTACCATATAAAGGCCATATATGACAAGCCCTCAGCTAATCTCATAATTAATGGTGAAAAACTGAAGCCGTTTGCTCTACGTTCAGGAACACGACAGGGCTGTCCCCTATCACCTCTGCTTTGCTACAATGTATTGGAAGTCCTAGCCAGAGCAATCAGGCAAGAGAAATAAATAAAAGGCATCCAAATTGGGAATGAAGAAGCTAAATTGTCACTTTTTGCATATGACATGATGCTATATATAGAAAACCCTAAAGAATACACCAAAAAGCTATTAGAAACAATAAATGAACACAGTAAAGTTGCCGGCTACAAAATCAATGTACTAAAATCCATTGCATTCCTATATACAAACAATAAAATATCAGAAAAAGAAATAAAAAACAAACAAACAAACAATTCCTTTTGCAATTGCAACAAAAAGAATAAAATACCCAGAAATAAACTTAACCAAGGATGTCAAAGACATATATGCTGAAAAGTAAGACATTTTTAAAAGAAATTCAAGAAGACAGAAAGAAGTGGAAACTCATTCTATGTACATGGCTTGGAAGAATCAACATAATTAAAATGGCAATATGCAGATTTAATGGCAATCGCCATTAAAAACCCAATGGCATTTTGTAAAGAAATAGAACAAAAAAATCATCAGATTTGTATGGAACTACAAAAGACCCCGAATAGCCAAAGTAATCCTAAGAAAAAAGAACAGTGGTGGAGGTATCACACTCCCTGACTTCAGCTTGTACTACAGGGCAACAATAATCAAAACAGCATGGTATTGGCAGAAAAAACAGACACACAGACCAATGGAACAGAATTGAGAACCCAGAAAGAAGCCCACATAAATATGGACAGGTAATTTTTGACAAAGAAGACAAAAACATACAATGGAGAAAAGACAGCCTCTTCAATAAATGGTTCTGGGAGAATTGGATAGCCACATGCAAAAGAATGAAGCTAGATTGCTGTCACCATGTACCAATATTAATTCAAAATGTATCCAAGACCTAAAATAAGATCTGAAACAATAAGCTGCATAGAAGAAAACATAGGTACTAAACTTATGGACCTTGGGTTCAAAGAGCATTTTATGAATTTGACTCCAAAGCCAAGGGAAGTAACAGCTGAAATAAATGAATGAGACTATATGAAACTAAAAAGCTTCTGTACAGCAAAAGAAACCATCAACAAAATAAAGAGGCAACCAACCGAATGGGAGAAGAGTTTTGAAAACAATGCCTCCCATAAGGGGCTAATATCCAAAATACATAAGGAACTCGTACAACTTAACAACAAAAAACAATTCAATGAAAAAATGGTCAGAGGACCTGAATAACATTTCTCCAAAGAAGACATACAAATGGCCAATAAACATATGAAAAAATGCTCAACATCACTAATCATCAGAGAAATGCAAATCAAAACCACAATGAGATATCACCTCACCCCAGTCAGAATGGCTATCATCAACAAGACAAATAGTAGCAAGTGTTGGAGAGGCTGTGGAGAAAAGGGAACCCTCATACGCTGCTGGTGGGAATGCAGATTGGTGCAGCCACTATGGAAAGCAGTGCAGGGTTCCTCAAATAATTAAGAATAGAATTACCATATGACCCAGCAATCCCTCTCCTGGGTATCTACCCCCAAAATCTGAAGATATTTATCCATAAAGCTTTATCTGTAAAGATATATGTACTCTGATGTTCATTGCAGCTCTATTTATGGTGGCCACGGCATGGAAACAACCAGTGTCCTTCGATGGATGGATGGATGGATAAAAAAGTTGTGGTATATATACACAATTAAATACTTTTATGCCATAAGAAAAGATGGATTAGTACCATTTGCAACAACATAGATGGATCTTGAGATTATAATGCTAAGTGAAATAAGTCAGACAAAAAAGTCGAGAACCGTATTATTTCACTGATATGTGGTATATAAAACTGAAAACAACAAAAGAACAAGACAAACGAATGAAGAAACAAAAACTCATAGACATAGAAAGTAGTTTAGTGGTTACCAGAGGGTAAGGGGAGAGGGGGGTGGTAGATGAGGGTAAAGGGGGTCCAATATATGGTGATGGAAAGAGAACTGACTCTGGGTGGTGAACACACAATGTGATATATATATATATATATATATATATATATATATATATATATATATATATATATATATGATGCATTACAGAATTGTACACTTGAAACCTATGTAACTTTACTAACAATTGTCACCCCACTAAACTTCAATTAAAAAAAAAGTTTTGATTAGTTTTTTATTTACTTAAGGAATAGCCATTATTTAATTAAATATAATATGTACAGAAACCAGATTGTCAATTAATGTCATTTCCTCATTTTATTCTGATTTGCAGTATTATTTGCCATAAGAATGAATCTGATTGACAAATTTTCTGATAACGTGTATAGAAATCTGTGGTTCAACTCTCTGAGACAGTTGATATCATTAATATGGCTTAAATATGAATAGAATTTCCTGTAGTACAAATTGTCCTAACAGTGGTTCTGCTTATCAAGCACAATCGATGAGACCTTTCGTGATTATTAGCTATATACAGCTATATAATCTACACCCAAAAAAGAAAAATAGATTAAGAAGTACGGTCTTCAAATAGATTGCAATTAAGTTGGAATTTTAGGGTGTGTTCTTAAAAACATGTTCAAAAAAGGGGTTCATTTGAAATCGAACAAATAATGTACTTATAAATAGGTTTTATCAAGTATACTTCAGAAATACCTGTATCGGAATTGTCAGACTTGTAGTCTAACATGCCCACTGGTAGTGCATTGCAGGCTGCACAGTAGAATGACCTGAGATTCTGAATTAGAGTGGGTTCTGCGTATCAGCATTTATAACAAAACAAACAAAACCTTAGTTGGGTTTCAAAAGGCAGTCATTGTTGAGACTCATTATCGTGGCATATATATTCTTGGGCAGTAGAAATCAGATCCTCTCATCTTTGTATACTCAGCAGTATACGAAAGCTCATTCACAATATTTCTAAAGTGCAATCTTTCATTTTCTCCTCTGAACTTGTCCTATCTCAACCCTGTCCCAAGCACCCTCCAACGTTTCCTAACTTAGGGGATTGTACCACTAGCCATGATATTAAACTTTAGAACCCTGGGAGTAATTCTAATTTTTTTCCCCTTTCTTTCAGTATTACAGTGGATGAATCATAAAGTTTTCTCCTTTTTCCCTTCCAAATATTTCTAAAGTCAGTCCACATTTCTCTATCTAGCTCCCTATGCCAGTCAACAAAAGTTTCTCATTTCAACAATAGTTTCTTAACTGGTCTCCCTTCCTATTGTTGTTCATCTACCAGAAACCTACATTTCGTTCAGAGGAGTTTTCCTGAATTGCAAATCTGATCATTGCCTAAATACCCCATGTGATCCAGAGAGGTCTCCAGGTTCTGGTCCCTTGTCTCTCCAGCCTCATCTTCCATTTCATCTCTGGCTACTTATCCCCCACCTCTCAAGCCATATAGAACTCATAATCAGCTATTTCCAGCTCCTTGCACGTACCTCTCAGCTTTCACACACTCTCCTGTTTGTTACAGTACTGCTACCTCCTTCCCTCAGCTCAAAATCATGGCAGCCTTCTCTGGCCAGATCAGTCTATCCAGATTAGCCTAATGTAAGCTCCCATGATACATGTATTTCCTATATCATAGCATTTACCTCACACTATTGTAAATGCTTATTAAATTTTCAATATTCCCAGTCAGTAGTTCCATAAGGGACTATTTTTTTTTTTTTCTTGTATAAGCTCTACTTCTAACACTACAGTTGAATAAAAATTGGGTAAATAGTTTAAATGGCACATGGTGCAAATATTGCAGATATTAGGACCTTATTAGGAAGATGACTGTGGTAACAATTTATAATACTAAGAAATGGCTTTGTTGAATGCATACCCAGTGCTGGGCTGTCTGCTAAGTGCTTTACATTAATTACATAATTTTGTCATCATGGCAACCTTATAATAGTTACGGTTAGTTCGTTATAGTAGTTACAGTTGTTCTGTTTTACGGATGAGGAAACTGAGGCTTGGAGACATGATTTAATTTGTTCATGGTTCCAAAACTATTAAGTGGTAAAGTTAGGTCTGAATATAAACAATAGATTGCAGTTTCTACTTGGCTATACTGCCTTCATGATGAGGGCTAGGGCTGTAGTTACCACATTTAGATATTTTATAGTCAGTATAATTTTGAAATAAAAAAATGGAGGGATTGGAACACCGGTAATGACAACTGACATAAGTTTGTTACCAACTTTACTGTTTACAATAGTTATTACTAACTATCCCATAATTTCACAAAAGAAAGATCATTTTTTCTTAAACTAAACAATTAAATATCTGGAAAAGAGCAGTCCTTCCCAATATAGGGAATTGGCAATCTTACTCTAACCTAGGCACATTATACATTGTCCTTGTATCAGTGAAAATCTTACAAGTAATATTTAATGATATGTTAGGGTCCTGAGATACTAAAAAACTTATGAATATGATAAAGCATTTTGAAAAAACTCTATGCAACTAGGAAAATTCAAACTTTGAAAAAAATTAGAGTATCAATTTTGATAAATGTCATTTGAATGTATTCATAATTACAATTTAGACAGGTTTTTGTGTCCAGGTTACATTTAAACTAGTAGTGGCAGAAATATAAAAACTGCTTAATCTATCATTATAATAAATGTGTTGAAATGTTATGTTAAATCTAGCACATTTGACACCGGCATATGCTGCATGGTATTATTTTCTTTTCATTATAATAGATATGAACCTACTTTAATGTGATATACCTACTTATTTATGGCAAATTATATTGGTTTTCCAATTATGGCAATAATGTTAAATTTCCCCCTTAAATACGTTTATTTTAAAAATTGAGTCAATTTAAATAGAAAATATTAAATTAACAGCATTGTTGTATACCAATTTATAGAAAATTGTGGAGGTGTTCTGTGAATATGTCCACTTTAAGATAAAAAAGAATTTGAGAATCAAATACCCCAAAATTTGAATTTATTAGTACCTCATACCAGTCACTAAAAATTTTCAGTGGTAGCTCAAAACTAAAGGTCAGAGTTAACAATGTGCCTAAAATTCTAAGGCCTAGTTGATTACATTGCAAAGATAAGACTACCAAAATACGTTTGTAGCTGTACAAAGGAATATTTTAATTCTAGGTGTATAACTCTAGGAAGTAATAGGGCTAGGGGGCAGCAGTAAATGTTGATTTTTGTTTGTTTTTTGTTTTGTTTTTAAATAGAGGTGTTCTGTATATGTTTGCAGAAAGAAATATGTTTGCAAAAATAAGCCTGCAGAAAGGGGAGCCTGGGTATGCCTGAGAAAGAACTGATGAAGCAAAGTCCCTAGGGAAGAGATAGGGCTGGCATCAAGATGACTGATAGAGGAAATGAGGGTCTCTGGGGAGTAAGAAGATTGATTGAAGAGATAAATTGGTACAGAATGAAGCCAAAGCCATATGTCAAAAAACAAACGTTATTTACTTTACACTTTTAAGCAGAGTTTTTCCTGTTAAAATGCCTTGATCACAAACTAGAAGTCAGATTTTCTAGTAACCACCAACATTGGTACCCATATACTACATTCCTCCCCTGTGTAGGACTCCCTTATGGGAGTCCCCAGAAAGAAAAGAAAGCTTACATTATACTAGATTCCACTCAATATCAGGCTCATTACTGTATTATTAGGTGAGCACGGGGGTGAGGTTGGGAGGTGGGCAGCTGGTAAGCTGGTATCAATGTGAAAGGAACCTAACAGTTTAAAAAAAGAATAAACAAAAACAAAGTCTTTATTGCTAGACTTAATTGTCTCAGCTACAATTTGCTATAAAATAGCTAGGAAAAATATTTAAATATTAGTCAGGTGTATAAAAAGTATGTACATTTCAGATATCCCAACTTGTTTCTTTCAAACTTTTCCCAATATCTTTAAAAAAACATGAAAATATTTTTGCCTAGGGATTTTTTTTTTTTTTAATACAATGGAAGTCTAATCTGATGCAATAAGTTCCTAAATGCTTTGATAGCAAAAGCATATGTGAGAAGGGTCAGAGTTATGTGAAGTAGTTGCAAGTACATTTGTTTGAGAGTTGAGGTTTGTAACTGTAGAACTTTTGAAATCCCAAACTTTATTTCCACAATCTAGAATTCTCTCCACAGGAAGGCTGGCTTTCTAAAAATATATTTGTGATAAAGAATATGGTCTCTTTCAACTAGATTTTAAATAATTAAATAATCCAAACTGTGGTGACTTTAAATGATAAACTTTTATTCTGAATATACTGTTTTTGCACAAGATTTAACACAATATTTTCTGGGATTATAAATATTTTTATAACAGTATTGTACAAATTTTTACAAAATGTTTTTATCAGGCTAGTTAATTTCCACAAAAGTGTCAAGAGAACATAATAAAGGGGAGAAAAGATATCTTTTGTTCACAAAGCCACTCGGCCTTTTGCATGGATGCACACTGAGCATTTCAATGAAAGTATCCTTAAAAGCATGATCCAACAATCATACAGCATAACAACAACAAAAAAGACAGCTTGTCAGGTCACACTGAAAACTCAGTTGGCATCTATACAAGACAGTATCCCATTAGACTCAGCAAAATTTCTTTGAGTTAATTATGTGAACTATATAAATAAGATACATGAAACTATTGGTAAGGGTTGTCTCAGTCTTTGAAATTCTGGAATTTTTTTGAACATTTGATGCTTTTGTTTTATTGATTTGCTCTTTACAGAAATGTACACTGATTATTAGCAATATTAACATTCTGCTATGGGACAACAACACAAGTTCCAGATAACAATAAATTATTTGAAATCGTTGGCAAGTGAAATAATCATTCTATTTTACACTTTAAAAAAAAGTCACAACATCCATTTTGTTTCACTAGGTCAAACTCTATACCTCTAGATATTTTAATATCAATTAACATGATTAGTGGAATAGTTTATAGTTTTAAATTAAGACATAGAATTTAAGCTTTGGTGGAGACAAAGATATAAACGTGATGGAAAATACAAGAGAGCATCAAATAAGCAAGTAACACTTGGGTTGCAAAGGTCACTTAAAAGGGATACTGCCTATTTGAACCCAGTAAGGCCAGTTTTAAAGTTAATAAAAGGAATAGTATAAGAAAACTTACAAATGGCAGCAACACTGTTATGTTTTGTTTTGTTTTGTTTTTCCCCAAGTTAAGCAATAACGCTTCAAGCATTAGAAACATGAAAAAAGATCATACTAAAATGTTATAGACCAGGACCTAAAAATCTCTCCAATCAAACTTGCTAACTATGTCATGTTAAAAACCTGTTACAAATATGGACCACGATTGTTTGGCAGTAATGCTGGTTGTTCAAATGAAGAAAATATAAAGAAACCATTAATGCAAAATTTGTTCCTGTTACTCAACACTAATGCAAGATTTAATTTTGTTTTAATGACAAACTACATTAAGCTTCATGAGTATAGCAAAAATTAAATGAGTGAAAAGAGTTTAAAAGCTCTTTTCTTGATTTCTTATAGTTTAATCTTTAAAAATCAATATTTATAACAGGCTATAATTTAAGTTCTTGTCAACAATTAGAACTCACAGAAAAATTCCTAAATTAAATATAACAATTTGATGAGATGAGTGTTACTATCTTATAAAAAAGTAAGTATGCTAAAGACATAAAGACTAGTATTAAGCATCAGGACAAATTTTAGTCAGAGAACACATTCGTACCCAATTTATTACCATGTATGTGGTTGTCATACTATATAGGTTTATTTTATAGCAGAAAATAAAGGATCATAGCCAGACTCGTGCATGTAAATATATTTTGATGGCAAATGAAATCAAATAGGACCCTGCCAAGAGATGCCAAGTTTAACTGTGATTAATATAACAATAATTAGTTGATGAAAACATACTATTTCAGTGACATTAGCCATGGAAATATATTTAATAGATTTTAAAGATAATTTCAAGGGAAGTTGTTGTATGCTGGAAGCAGTTCAATTGTTTTAATGTGTTTCACTTATATACACAAACTAAAATAATTTTCTATTTTGATATCTCCTTCCCAACACTTTCATGATTTAAAATAGTCTAGCAAAAGTTGACAGTAAATTTTAAATAGTTAATTAACAAACAACATGATTTAAACATATTGTTACTAGAGTGAGAAGTGACATATTTTTTAAAATCACTTTGGTGTTTTCTAAAATGTCAATACCAGTTACAATTGAGACTACAAAATCACAACAATGCATTAGAAATGGTAACTGATGTCAACTCTTAGAACAATAGTTGGCAAAGTGATTCTATCTCGCCCTCCCCCCTTTTTTAAATAAAAAAAGATATTTTAAATAAGGAAATATACACAAACGATACCTAGGGTATATTGGTGGTGGGAAGGAATTACAAATGTATGCAAAGCTAAAGACAATGCAAATATCTCTTTTAATCTATGCTAAAGAATTGGTTATATCTTTGATATGTGGGGCATATTAAAGCATGCTGGATAACGTTAGTAAGAATCTGACTTAAAATGATATATAAGAAAATTTCCAGCATATACACACACCGATATTTGGCATGTTCAAAAAAAGAACAAATGCATTTTACCATAAAAAATATCTGCATACTTCCATCCTTCAGCAGAATTATTCGCTATCACTAGAGTTACACATTCATTGTGTTAACACTTTCTTCAAATACTGTTTACTCCTGAAAATAACTTTTAAAAGCATAAATAATATTCTGCTTCCATATTAATCTATAATGAAATATCTGATTTACTATAATGAGCATTTTCACCAATGAGGCTGTATAAAACAATTTTGAATATTCATAATCAAGTATTCATGTGCATACATATAGATTCAAGGTTTCCTATTTGTTCAGATTATTGTAAAACCCTCGCCAAACTGCATGGAAATGTTGGTCAATTGATCATACCATTTAAAATGGAGGGACAAAAGCAGCAGCAGCAGCAGAAATTTTTGGATTGTATGTGCTACTATTCAAACGAACAAAGAGGAAACCTAAGATGAATCTTCACTGAGAACATATATGTACTCTTCAAAAAAATAAATGTGTCAAATCTGATTTATGTACTTAAAATATCTGTACATAGGTTTTCAGGCAAAAGCACGAATCTGTATAAAATCCGTTAATTCCCATTTCACCATTTACCTAACCCAATCATTCAGCATTTACATTGCACAGTATATTCAGAGTAGTTTAACAACATTTTAAAAGATGACTCAAGTGCATTACACTGCAAGGTTCAGATTCTTACATAACAATAATGTCACTCAGTTAACTTTTCAATGGACTATACTCTACTGTAAGAGAAAAACAAACTGAAAGTTATAATAGCAGCAGCATCATGCAAAATACCCTTGGTAACCAAAGTTCATTTATAACAAGAAAAAACATTTTTCCCTCCCCCCAACAAGCTTTTCTTAGAGCATTTTGAAATATCTGGCTAGCACTACAAGACTTTACTGTGAACAAAAGGAACATTACATCGAAGCACTTATTAAGGGCTTACATTGATGAGGAAATATGTCGTATATTCAAATTTCACCCTCAAGCACCTTTAGTTTAATGATTTCTTAGTTATTTTCAAACAACCAATTCATTACCCCACGAAAACTTAACTGATCACCATTTGTGTTATGTTTTTGGCAGACAAGCCATTCTTCATAAGGCATTTTATTCATGGCATTTTTTAAAATAGAAAATTAGCCATTATTTCTATTTCAACAGATTACATCAATGTTCTCTCTCTCTACCCTGTTTCCCTGAAAAGAAGACCTGGCCAGACAATCAGCTTTAATGTGTCTTTTAGAGCAAAAATTAATATAAGACCCAGTTTTATTTTACTATAATAAAAGACCGGGTCTAATATAACATAAGACGCGGTCTTATATTAATTTTTGCTCCAAAAGACGCATTAGAGCTGATTGTCCAACTAGGTCTTATTTTCAGGGAAACACGTCATATATATAGACATGGATCTATATATCTACATATATAGATAGATATACTTCAACAGCTACTCAAAGCAGGAATAATTTTTAACAGAAGAATCCGTGAAGGCAAAATAAATAACTTTTTTTCCCCTAGAGATTTTCTAGGTTAAAAAAAAAACAAACCACAAGGATTGCAGCAAGTCAAAATTCCAGGTCAAAATCAAGACAACTTGTATGAGTCATAAACAATTGTGTGGGGAGCCCTTTTACATGTAGCCACCAATAATGCAACAACAGACTCTCAAATTTCCCAGTAGAGCACATATAGAATTTTGCTTTGATGTTAGACATGGACGATGCAGCATTCACACAAGGTTAAGGATCTGGCACCCTGACATGCAGCCAGTGGGTGCCTTATGAGTCTGTGCCTTAGATGTACGCCAGGGTATGGGCCCAGCTAGTGTTCTGCTGATCCCAGGACTGACCCTATGTTAATGCAATTGAGGGCTCATGTTTTGGCAGGGTCTGGAGTTTAATTATGCAGCTTTGTTTTTGGAAGGTCATAACTGGAAGTGTCTACTGCCAGATAAAAGCCAAAGTAGTACAAACTGGATTCCGATGATGGCACATAGGGAGGGATTTAACCCGGAAACACCACCACAGTCAGTATAATCCTCCTGTTGGAAAGAAAAGGATAAAGAAAAATCCTGAAAAATAGTAAGACATCTTCCAGAGCACCCCATGTTTAGCCCCCTTCTGAACTCACCTTATACATTGTTTTAATTTGAATACAAATAAATTACATTGTCCTAGATTTTATTATTCAATGATTTTGGATAAAGCAATTTCCCTAGTACCATTTAGAAGGCTATACAATTGTAGTTGTAGATTCTGATGATTATGAAAGAAAATACTTTAATGATGAGTGCTATTTTGAGTTATATACCAACTTCCAAATTAAAAAAAACCCTCATTTTCATAGGATTATAAGTACAATAAATAAAAATAAAATTTAATGTTTTATAATTCCCAAGAATTATGATTTTAGCAATTGTGTTCAACTAGGCACATTTTGGGACTGACAAAACAAATAAACTTGAGAAGTAAACTTCTATTTTCTATATTCCTTACATCCAGTTTCAAAGGTGAACATACTATCCTACACACGCAGCATCTGGAGCTTCATCAAGAATTAAAATAAAAAGAATGTATTTGAATCATAAATGAATGGACACTCTGAAAACATATATACTGAACAAGGAGTTATGCTAGAAAAAGAGATTTATTTTGTTTAGAAAATCATGAAGTAATAATGAATATACCCATTTGGATTCTGCACTGTCTAGTAGTGGCTCATTAGGTTCCCTACTAATGAAAAATTATTATTTATCTTTTATTCCGAGGTTCTGTATTCTGTAACATTTTCTACTTCCTTTAATTCCTTTAATATATTGAATTTCATAGAAAAACCCTCATATCTAATTATTTTTCTAAACATCATTTAGGAATTCACTAATCAAAGGTTCATCTTCCAATAATCAAAATAATAGGCTATGTAAGTAAATAAACAAACAAGTAAATAAGTAGCTGTTCTATTCAGAATAATTGCGCAAAGATTGAACTCCCAGAGAACAGAATATTAGATCTTTTTGTATACAAGGGTTTAATTCAGTGCCTGCCACCCAGTAAATAAGTAAAATTTCTTTCTTGAATTGTATTTTAAAGCTACAGAACTCTTTTTTTTCTTCAGAGAAGACTGAGAAAAAAGCATTTATTAGGAAAATTTCATTTTTCAAAGATATGCCCTAAATCTAAAGGGAATCATTAAAAAAAAATCAATTCTTAGTCCCCATCCTATTTGACTTTTCAGGAGCATTTGACAATGTACAATATTCTCTCCTTGAAACATTTTCTCATGCAATTTTATCTAACACATCTTCTGGTTTCCCTCCAACCTTGTTTGTGGTCCATCTTACACTCTTTGGCTTGACCTCCATGTCTTTATGATCCATACATGTGAGATGTTTCCAGAGGTTAGTTCTTGCTCTTCTTTATCCTTTCTCCCTAGGTGATCTAACTTAGTTCTACAGCTTTAAATTTCACATATTTGTCAATAACTCATACTTCAATTTTTTAAATATGAAAACGAGCTTCATTTTTTTGTTTTAATTCAGCTTTTTTGTTATAATTGACAAAATAATTGTAAGAGATTTAAAGTGTACACTGTGGTGATTTGACATATACTGTGAAATAATTGCTCCCATCAAGATAACACATTCATCACCACATATTTATAAATGTTTTTTCCTTTGGTGAGAATATTTAATATCTACTGCTTAGCAAATTTTAGTTTTACAGTGTAACCAACATAATCATAAACTATAGTCACCATCTTTTATTAGATCCTCAGACCTCATTCATCTGAAAGTCTAACCCTTTTACCAAACTCTCCCTATTTCCCCCAGCCTCTGACAACCATTTTTCTACTCTTTGTATGAGTTTGATTTTTTGATTTTTTATATTTTTTTCAGATTCCATATATAAGTGATACCATGCAGTATTTCTCTTTTTCTGTCTGGCCTATTTCACTTATCATAATGCTCTCAAGGTGCACTCATGTTGTTGAAAATAGCAAGATTTGATTTTTTTATGGCTGAATAAAATTCCATTATTTCTATAAATATTTAATTTGTCTCTCTTGACTATTATAAATAATGCTGCATTGAATATAGGGGTGCATATATCTTTCTTAGTTAGTGTTTTCATTTTCTTTGGATAAACACCCAGAAGTAGAATTTCTGGTTAACATCGTAGTTCCATTTTTAATGTTTTGAGGAACCTCCATCCTCTGTTCCATAGTGGCTGCACCGATTTACATTCCCACCAACAATGTACCATGCTTCCCTTTTCTCCACATCCTTGCCAACATTTGTTATTTCTTGTCTTTTTGACAACAGCCCCGCTAACAAGAGGTGACGTTCATTGTGGGTTTTATTTGTATTTCTCTGATGTTCTTTGTGGTGTTGATCATCTTTTCATGTACCTGTTGGCCATCTGTATGTCTTCCTTGGAAAAAAAAGTCTGTTCAGATAGTCTGTCCATTTTTTCATCACATTATTATTTTTTTTATATTGAGTTGGATTCTTTATATAGTTTGGATGGTGACCCTGTATCAGATATATGAGTTGTAAATTGTCTCCCATTTGGTATTAGGTTGGTGCAAAAGTAATTGTGGTTTAAAAAGTTAAAAATAATTGCAAAAACCGCAATTACTTTTGCACTAACTTAATAAATTTAATATTTTTGGTTTCCTTTGCTGTGCAGAATCTTTTAAGTTTGATGTAGTCTCACTGTTTATTTGAGTTTTTTTGTGTGCATAGTGCAAGATCGTGGTCCAGTGTCAATTCTTTGCATGTGGTTGTTCAACTTTCCCAGCAGCATTTAATGAAGAAACTATCCTTTACCCAGTGTATATTCATTGTTCCTTTGTCATAAATTAATTCACTATATATATATATATATATATATATATATATATACATATACATACATATATATAACATATATATATATATATATATATATATATATATATATATATATATATATATGGGTTTATTTCTGGGCTTTAAATTCTGTTCCATTCATCTATGTATTTTTCTTTTTTAAATGGCAGTACTATGCTGTTTTGACTACTGTAGTTGTGTAATATAGTTTGAAATCAAGAAGTGTGATGCCTCACCTTCATTCTTTCTCAAGATTACTTTAGCTATTCAGGATTTTTGTGGTCTCATACATATTGTAGGATTGTTTGTGGAAAATGCCACTGGAATTTTGATAGGGATTGCACTGAATTTGTAGATGGCGTTGGGTAGTGTGGATAGTTTAAAAATATTAATTCTTCTAATTTATGAACACTGCCATTTCACTTATTTGTGTTTTCTTCAATTTCTTTCATTAATGTTTTATAGTTTTCAGCACACAGGGCTTTCACTTCTACGGTTAAATTTATTCCTAGGTACTTTATTCTTTTTGATTCAATTGTAATTTAGATGTTTTCTTAATTTCTTTTCTTTTTTTTTTTTTTTTGCTAGTTCATTAGTGTATAGAAGTGCAACTGACTTTCGTATATTGACTTTGTATCTTGTAATTGTACCAAATTCGTTTATAAATTCTAATAGCTTTGGGATCTTTAGGGCTTTGTATATATAAGATCATGTTATCTGCAAATAAAGTCTTACTTTTCCATTTCTAATTTAGATGTCTTTTATTTCTTTTTATTGCCTAATTGCTCTGTCTAGGATTTTCAGTACTATGTTGAATAACAATGGTGAGAGATGGCATTCTTGTCTTGTTCCTAATTTTAGAGGAAAATCTTTTAGCTTTTTACCATTGAGTATGATGTTATTAGCTGTGGACATGTCATAGACGGCTGTTATTATGTTGAGGTATGTACTTTATTACCATCATTGTTGAGTTTTATCAAAATCATATTATTAAATTTGATAAATGCTTTCTGTGCATTTATTGAGGTTATCCTATCATTTTTATCTCTCATTTTGTTCATATGGTGTATTATATTAATTAATTTGAGATGTTAAGCCATCCTTACATCCTTGGAATAAATCCTATGTCACTATGGTATTCATATACCATTTAATGTATTGTTGAATTCAGTTTGCTACTATTTTGTTGAGGATTTTTGCATCTATGTTCATCAAGAATATTGGCCTTAGTATTAGCTGAATATAGTTAGGTGCTTCTATGTTGGTGCATAAATATTTACAAATGTTATATCTTCTTGTTAAATGATTCCTTTATCATTATACAATGACCTTCGTCTCTTATTATAGTTTTTGTGTTAAAGTCTATTTTGTCTAAGAATAGCAAATCAGACTTTCTTTTGTTTTTTGTTTTTTTTTATTTTCATGGAATGTCGTTTTTCATTCCTTCACCTTCAGTCTGTATGTGTCTTTAAAGTTGAAGTGTGTCTCTTGTACACAGCATATAATTATGTCTTGTTTTTTAAAATCCATTTAGCCACTCTGTGTCTTTTCGTTGGAGAATTTAGTCCATTTACATTTAAAGTAATTATTGATAGGTATGGACTTACTACCATTTTGTTAATTGTTTTCTGACTGTTTTGAAATTCCTTTGTTTCTTTTTTCTTCTCTTGTTCTCTTCCTGTGTGATTTGATGTTTTTCTGTAGTGGTATGCTTAGATTTCTTTCCCTTTATCTTTAGTGTATCTAGTATATGTTTTTGGTTTGCGGTTACCAAAGGCTACGTAAAACATCTTATAACACTGTATTTTAAGTTGGTAACCGCTTAAGTTTGAACACATTCTAAAGCTTTTTTTAACCCTCTCCCCACCACCTTTTATGTTTTTGAAGTCACAATTTACATATTTTATCTTGTGTAACCATTAATTATTGTATCACAGTTTTTACTACATTTGTATTTTAACAACCATACTAGATATATGTGATTAACCCACTACCATTACATTATTCTGAATTTATATATTTATCTTTACCAATGAGATTTATTTTTTTCACATGTTTTCCTGTTACTAATTACATGTTTCCCCAAAAGTAAGGTCTAGCCAGACAATCAGATCTAATGACTCTTTCAGAGCAAAAATTAATATAAGACCTGGTATTATATTATAGTAAAATAAGACCGGGTTTTATATTAATTTTTGCTCTAACAGATGCATTAGAGCTGATTGTCCGGCTAGGTCTTATTTTGGGGGAAACACTGTAGCACTGTTTTGTTTTAGCTTAAAGAAGTGTCTTTAAAATTTCCTGTAAGGCCAGTCTAGTGGTTATAAACTCCTTCAAGTTTGGCTTGTCTCAAAATTCTTTATCTTTTCTTCAATTCCGAAGCACAGTTTTTCTGGGTAGAGTATACATGGTTGTCAGGTATTTTCTTTAGCACTTTGAATGTACCATTCTACTACCAAAGGCCTGCAAATTTGCTGCTGAAAATATACTGATAGTCTTAGAGTTTCCTTTGTACATAACAAGTTGTTTTTCTCTTGATGCTTTTAAGATTCTCCTCTTGTCTTTTACTGTGATAAGTTTGATTATAATGTTTCTTAGTGTGGGTCTCTCTTTTTTTAACTGAAATATAATACTGTGTAAATTTAAGGTGTACATGTTAATTTGATGTATGTATATTATAATATGGTTGCTATTTTAGCAATAATTAGTACCTCTATCACATTAAATAATTATCCTTTCTTTTTAGTGGTTGTTATAATTAAGTTCTAGTCCCTTACAAAGTTTGATGATAATAATACTATATTGTTGTCTGTATTCACTATATTGTGCATTAAATATGTAGATTTTATTTAATACTCATATTTAGTTTGTATCCTTGAACAACATCTGTCCTATTCTCCAAACCCCCCAATCTTTTGGTAATATTTGTTTTTATGTTTTTAAATAAATAAATAAATAAATAAATAAATAAATAAATAAATAAATAAATAATTTTTATTTATTTTAAAAGTGTTTTCTTTTTTTAATTGTACTTTTTTTAAAAAACTTTTTTTTATTTTAAGTGTGGTTTTCCAGGACCCATCAGCCCCAAGTCAAGTAGTTGTTTCAATATAGTTTTGGAGGGCACAGCTCACACTGGCCCATGCAGGGATCGAACTGGCAACCCTGGTATTACGAGCCTCACGCTCTAACCAACTGAGCAAACTGGCAATCCCAAGTTTGGCTTTTTTAGATTCCACATATAAGTGATATCATACAGTGCTTGTCTTTCTCTGTATGACTTATCTCACTTAGCATGTGTTCCAGGTCCATCCATCTTCTTACAAATGGCAGAACATCTTCCTTTCTCATGGCAAACTAATATTACATTGTGTGTGTGTGTGTACCACTTCTTGTTTATCCATTTGTCAATAATGGACACTTAGGTTGTTTCCTTATCTTGGCTTTTGTGTACAACGCTGCAATAAACATGGGAGAACAGGTATCTATTTGACATCCTGTTTTCATTTCCTTTGGGTATACACCCAGAAGTGGAATCACTGGATCACATGGTTGATCTATTTTTAATTATTTGAGAAACCTCCATATTGTTTTCCATACTAGTTGCACCAATTTACATTCCAACCAACAGTGATAAAGTTTCTCTTTTCCCACATCCTTGTCAGCACTTGTTATCTCGTCTTCTTGATGAAGCCATTCTAACAGGTGTAAGGTGATATCACTCTGTGGTTTTGATTTGTATTTCCCTGATGATTAGTGATGTTGAGCAATATTTCATGTACCTGTTGGCCATTTGGATGTCTTTTTGGGAAAAATACCTACTTAGTTTTTATGCCCATTTATTAGTTGATTTTTTTTTTTTTAAATTTTGCTTTGTATCACTTCTTTGTATAATTTGGCTATTAACCACATATCCAATATATGGATTGAAAAACAATTTTTCCCATTCTGTAGGTTGCTCTTTCTTTGGGACAATTATTTATTTTTCTGTGCAGAAGTCAAGTTTGACATCATCCCATTTGTTGATTTTTAATTTTACTGTTTGTGCTTTTGGTGTTATATACAAAAATTACTGCCAATACCAATGTGAAGAAGCTTCTTCCCTGTTTTCTTCCAGGAGATTTATGTATAAGATTTTCATCCATTTTCAGTTAATTTCAGTATAAGGTAAAAGTTCAATTTCATTGTTCTTCATGTGTTTGTCCAGTTTTCCAACACCATTTGTTGAAGAGACTATCTTTTCCCTATTGGGTGTTCTTGGCTCCCTTATTGAATATTAGTTGACTGTATGTGCAGGGATTTAATTCTGGCCTCTCTTCTGTTTCACTAGTCTTTGTGTCTATTTCTATGCCAGTACAACACTGGTTTTGTTATAACTTTGTAGTGTAGTCTAAAATCAGGAAGTGTGATACGTACAACTTTTACCACCCCCCCGCCCCTCCAGGGTTGTTATGGCTGTTTAAGATTTTTTTGTGGCTCCACACAAACTTTAAATTTTTTCCCCCCATTTCTGTGAAGAATTTCGCTGATATTTATATGGAGACTTCATTGAATCTGCAGATGGCTTTGGGTAGTATGGATATTTTAACATATTAATTCTTCCAGTCTATGAACATGGGATGTCTTTCCATTTGTTTGCATCTTATTTGATTTCTTTTGGCAAAGCCTTGTAGTTTTCATTGTACAGATCTTTCACATCCTTGGTTAAAGTTACTTCTAGGTATTTCATTGTTTTAATGCTATTGCAAATGGGACAGTTTCCTTTATTTCTTTTTCAGATGTTTCTTTTTCAGATATACTCAGTGTATAGAAATGTAACTGATTTTTTGCATGTTGATTTTGTATCCTGCAACTTTACTGAAATAGTGCTAATAGTTTTTTTTGGTGAAGTCTTTGGGTATTTTATATACACAGTCATATCATCTACAAAGTGAGTGTTTACTTTCCCTATTTGCATCTTCTTTTTTTCCTCTTTGTCTTGCTTAATTGCTCTAGCTGTGACTTCTACTACAATATTGTGTAAGTGTGGTGAGAATCATCCTTGTCTTGTTCAAGATCTTAGAGGAAAAGCTTTCAACTTTTCTCCATTGAGTATAATACTGTGGACTTGTCATAAATGGCCTTTATTATGTTGAATTTTGTTACTTTACACCCAATTTGGCCAAGAATTTATCATTAAAAGATAAATTCTTTAAAGGATAAATTCTAAAAGGATAAATTTTGTCAAAAGCTGCTTTTTAAAACAATGTATATTGATATGATCATGTAATTTTTCTTTCATTTTATTAATGTGATGTATTATATATTGATTTGCATATGTTAAAATTAGCCTTACATATGTGGGATAAACCTCACATAATCGTGGTGTATAGTTCATTTTATATATTGTTAGATTTTGTTTGCTAATATTTTGTTTAGAATTTTTGCATCTATGTTCTTGAGAGATACTGGTATGTAGTTTTCCTGTAATGCCTTTTTTTGGTTTTGATAGCAGGATAACATTAGCCTCATACAATGAGTTTGGAGGTATTCCCTACTCCTCAATTGGTGTGGCTGTTTTAGATTCCTCTAATTTATAACTCTGGGCTTTCTGGATGTAGATATCTGTTTCTTTCTCTCCACCAGGAAAATTTTCAGCAATTATTTCATCAAATAAGTTTTCTGCCTCTTTTTGTCTCTCTTCTCCTGGGATTCTGTAATGCAAATTTTGGTCTGCTTGATATTGTTTTATAGCTATGTTCATTCTTATTTATTTTTATTTTTTTCTCTTTTGCTTCTAAAATTGGATGAATCCAGTGCCCCGTTTTTGAATATACTGATACTTTCTTCCACTTCATCTAGTCTGCTATTGAACTCTCTCTATTCAATTTTTTCATTCAGTTAATACTCTCCTTAGCTCTGTAACTTTTATTTGGTACTTTCTTATATTTTCAATGTCTTTGTTGAAGTTCTCATTTGGTTCATGCTTGTTTTCCTAACTTTGGTCAGCATTTTTATGACCATTATTTTGAACTCAATCACTCTTCCTTCATTAGGTCTGTTGTAGAATTTGTCTTATTCTTTTGTTTAGAACATATTTTCTGTTTCTTCATTTTCTTTGATTCTCTGTGTAGGTTTCTGTGTATTAGATGAAACAGCCACATCTCCAAGTCTTGAAGTGGGTATTTCTTAGTGGCTCCCAGTAGTTGAGGGTGTGCCAACACTTGTCATTGTCCTGGCGGGGGGGAGGCGGGGATGGGGGGAGAGTGTGATCTCAGTGTGACCTAGATTCAGGCGGATTGGAGGCTGAAACAAAAGTAAGCAGCATCTAAAATACGTAAATAGATCTCTTTCCGGGAAAGACTGGGAGATGTGCATTTCTGTCTGCTGTCTCTTCTCTGAGCCCTGGGAGGATGGCCATGGTAAGTCCTCATGGGCCCACTAAGAATTGTTTCTTTGCTATAGTCTTGTGGGTCTCATGGATGTTAGTCCCTAATAACTTTAAGAGCTGGGTATTTTGGGGGCCCATCTCTCAAATGGAAGTCTTAAAAGTTGGGGTGCTAGATGTGTCTAAACCCTTCACTCCTCAGGGAGAACCTAAGAGTTGAGTTCCCTCCTGATTTTATGTTGCTGTGATGGGGGTGAAGGTTATGGCAATAAAGTGTCTCAGCCTTTCTTACCCACTCATGTGGGTATTGTCTTGTTCACCCAATGTGCAGGAGTTACTCAGCTGGATTTCTTTCAGAGGGAATTTCTTTGTTGATAGGTATAGGTTTGGTATGTCTGTGTGATGAGGTAAGTTTGGAGCCTCGTATGTCACAATCTTGGACCAGAACCTCAATAACTCACATTTTTATATTTTTAGCCATGAATTCTTCTCTGATTTCCACGTTCATTGAGCTCCACCACTTCTCCTCTTTTACATCTCAGAAAGCTCCCACACTTGCCTCAAAACATTATTTTTCTAAATGACACATTTAGGAGTAGTGAATCAGGTCAAAGACAACAAGTCACCTGCTATTCATCCCTTTTTCTCAAATCTAATCCAACAGCATGTCTTAATAACTCTAGCTTTAAAATATATCCCCCAAACTATTACTTTCACTATATCATGTCCAAGTAACCATCACTTCTTGCCCAGACTCCTGCAAAATCTGCTTCATTGTTTCTATTCTTGCCCTTTTGACACTTTTTTCTCCACAAAGCAGTCTTCTAAAAGCCAAAAAATCAAATCCTTTCACTCCATTCTTGAAATTTTTGATCACTCTCAGAGAAAAATCCAAATTTCTTAACAAGGCCTACAAAGCCTTGTGTGGTCTGGAGCCTGGCTGTCTCTCCTCTATACTCCTGTATTCTTCTTCCCTCCTCCATTACTCATTCTGCTCCAATAACACTGGCTTTCTCTGTAACAAGTCAAGGTGTTTACTATCTCAGGGCCTTTGTACTTGCTCTTCTCTTTGTTCAGATATTTTTCCCTCTAGGTAGGATACCTACATAAAAAATAGCATGCTCAGTTACATTTGAATTTCAGATAAAAAGAAAACTATTTTTTTATTTTAAACATATCTCAAATATCTCACAAATAGAAGAGCAGTCTGATACATAGTAAGTATACAGTAAGTACTTAATAAATGAATAGTTGGTACTCAATAAAGTAGCCATATATTAATTGGTTAGAAACACCACAAACATACAATACTAACTTAAAGGCTTGTCATTTCACCAGGAGGGCGCCCCAGTTCTAGTTAAGTATTAATTTGATAGAATGGAAATTTATCACACAAATAAGACCCATTAATGTATTCAGGATACATTTTGTCAAATAAATTCTTATTAATGTAAAATACATTTTTATATTCTACAAATGTATTATGGAAAGACAAATATTCTCTCTGGCTTGATTCCATTGTTTATATTTTTAGTTATTTTTTCCCCCCCGGTTTCATTTCCTCTGTGTGATGATGAGATATGTCTGTTTCAGGCTGGTAGGTGGTAGTTTAGATAAGTTATTCGGAGTCCCTGAAGTCTGTAAGTTGATTCACAATGAAAAGTCTGCCTCTTCAGTTTCCTGATCATGGTTTCTCATGTGTTTTACATGGGCAACCACATTTACCAAGACTTGAAATTTAGAAATAAATTTTCCCAAGAGAAAAGTTTTTGGTTATTTGGCTGAGAGGTTTGTATTCTTTCTCTTCTAAGTTATAATCATCATTAAATTTCTTTCAAAAGGCAAATCACTGGTGAAGTCATCTAGCAAATGATGGCTAACTTTTGGATTTAGATATGTTTGCACTTAAGTCGTCCATAACAGCTTCAAAGAAAATCTATATTTAAAATTATTTAGGCAGGTGGATACTATACAGTAATGCTTTTAATAGGAATAAAATCCCTAACAAATATTTTTTTCTCCTACATAGCACCTTAACACACCTCATTAACTCTTGAGGTAGGTTGCATATTTGTTTAACTATTTCAATGTAGTGTGCATATATATATATATATATATATATATATATATATATACATATGTAGTGAATTTCTTCAATGGCACATATTATTGGCATGTTTTAGTTTCTTCTTTGATAACATTTTCATTTATTTGTTTATCTTTTGTTCTTTACCACTTAGTCTTCAAAATGCATTTATCAAAAGGTCTCATTTGAATACTTGTATGCTGATGAAATCCTCATGTTTTGGGTCTTCATATTTATGTACCTATAATTATATCTTTTTTGGATTCCACAGAATATAAGGATCCCAGCTTTAGACAGAGTCACTTTTTAAATGCTTAGCGATATCACCGTTTAGAAAGTGACAGCATCACTCCAGCTTTCCTAATCCACCACAATTTCCTAGTTATAACCAGACTAACATTGTGGCTTAAACTTTGATCTTTATTGGTCCTCAATATGGGGAACAACTGTCAACTAACCTCTCAGTTTTATTTTTGGAATATTTTGTTATTTCTTTCAATTTTCTATTGTTTCAGAGAAAATTCTTCCTTTGATATCATCATAGCAATACTCAAATTGCACAGATCAGATTCAATGTTCCACACTGATAAGTGTGTTTTTAAATCACCAACCTAAGTCTTATTAATGCAAAATATATGCCATGTACTTATCTTCTTAAGACTATTCATTATATATTCCTCAAGGACACAATAGTATCAAGGAATCCCAAATATGCTCTTTTTATCTTTTAAAAATTATTTCATGAAAATGTATTGATTCCATTCAGTTGGGTCTGTAGTGATATTTATTTTTCTTGGTAAATTGATAGTTATGGTGAGAAATAAAAATATCATCATAGGAAAATTCAAAATTATATTTTTGGGGGGTCTTAGGTGAAAAAAAAATGTTACCTATAGATTTTTAAGGTAAAAGTAAAATGGGAAGTAACCTATTCAAAAGGATGTTGACATGCATTTTTTCATCTAGTTGGAAACCTATAAATCTTATCTAAAAAATTCTGTGATTGAGAGAAGTAAACTTTTGAAAGTACAGTAAATTTTTATACTATTCACCTATAGAATATAATGTAACAACTTTTTACCCATAAGCTTCAGTTTAGTCATTTCTATTATAATCACAATTAGGGACAGGTATAGAGAATATGATTTTGCAACACTTTAAATATATAAATGGTATGATTACCTATGTAATCTCTTTAAGCGATCAATTCTTTAAGGGATCAGTGATATTTCAAATAGCTACCTATATATCAATTAAAAAATGTTTGTAGAGAGGGATTATTTAATTTTGGTCTTTTTAAAGTATTAAAACCACCTAGGTTTCCTTCACTTGGAATATTTACTGTGAAAACCATTATTTTATTATCCCAGAACAAATTTAATTGTTTTCTGAAACTCCTTCTGCTACTCCACTTTTTTCCTCCTCTGATAAGCTCACTCTATTCATAGTAATGGCCACATCTCCATCTAGTGGTTTCCTAATCAATGAATACCTGGACAACAATGAAGAAAGAACACAACAAAAGTTGCTCTAGTAACAACAATCGTGGTGATTCCAGAGAACCAGAAAAGAAACTGCAAAACCGTAAGTGGAACCCTGAACACAAGCTCAGGCCCTAGACACCTATTTAGTCATATTCCTTATATAATTCAGAAGTTTGTCAAAAGGCTATCAAATAATGACAATGTTGCCCTAGATAATGTAAGTAATATTAAGTAAAACGAACTTAGAAATTTAAAGCACTTATACTAAAACATTTAATAAGAACATCAATATTTTGGTAGGAAAAATGTAAAACGTTGTTTAAACCATATTTGTTTATAAAAGAAAAGAAAAAGTAGAATGATTGAGTTATTAAACAAAACTGAAATGATTCTTTAATTTTATGTTAGCATCTTTTGAAAATAAATTGAGATGACCAGCTCTACAGATTATCTTTAGTATATTTTTCTTTAGTAAGTAAGACATCATGAAGAATGTATAATTTTTTTCCACATTGACTTAATCTTTATAACAAATCCTATGAGAATATACTGATTTTTAAATAACTGTAGGATGCTGTTATGTTCTGTTTAAGATGAAAAACTTTTGCAACATTTGAAATTAGCTATTTGCAAAACATTTGTGCTAGGATTTTAATAATCTGGTTTCAAGACAGTTGTGATAGTGCATGTAGGGATATGGATTATTATTATTATTATTTCTTTTTAATTTCAAGCCAAACACAAAAACAAAGAAAAATTAGAGAAAGTGACTGACCATCCACACCACATGAAAACTTGCAGTAAAATGAAGATAGGAGCTGACATCATGGTACAGGCACGATTCGGTGTGCATATAAGTTGATCCTATTAATAACGGGCAAAGTAGCAAGTACAGGAAAAAGACAGAAAACACAGGAAAGAAGACACACAAGATGAGATTTCATGCAATTTGCTGGCAGTGGGCAGTTTATGTGAGCCTCCATGCAGAGCCGATTTACAGCGACCATTGCAAATAAGCATTACCAAGATATTATTAGTACATGAAGCTACTGAGCAAGAGATGTACTTTCACACACAATCAATTGCTGTAGAATTTATAGGAACTTGAATATTGGAAACTTTCTGTATTTTCAAATCTTTTTAATGCCTCAATCAAAAAGAGTCTCCCAGGGTGAAAATATTTTGAGAATAGGGTTTTTATATGATCTTTAAAGCGCATCTGCATGAATTTAACCTCAGGCAAAGAGCTGATGAGTGAAGTTTCCCTACGAGCAAACACTACCCTTAGGCCCACTTGCAACATCCTTTGGGGAATGATTTAACATGGGCAAAGCTCCTGAAGGTGTAGTAGAAAAAGCCGCAGAAGTCCTCAGACCTGAATTTTTCAGACTTGAATTTTAAGTCTAACTGGATTAATGAAAAAGAAAATCACCTGCAACTTTGAATAACTTTCCCCATCAAAGAAGAATGAGCAATTGTCCTCACAGGGATAAGAGATTTCCTTGCTAAAACATCTTGCTTTTTTAGCCTTATTCACCATCACTGATTTTATTCCTTTTTTGCTCCAATTCTGATTTGTATTATCAAATTGCATAGTATATGTTTATGGAAATGCCTTATTTTTTTCTGGGACAAATGTGGCAATGTGTATTGGAGTAAATAAGTACATAATAGGTAAAATAGGTAAGTCTATTCTAAATAAATACATAACAACCTCTATTAATGCACATTAATCAACAGATGATCTAACATGTTTTTAGAATAAACCATTCCTAAGACGATAATGGTCTGTGTTTGCACACTCATCAGTGTGTGCAAGCCACTCAATGTAAAGGCACACTTTGATGACTATTATATTTAAAATTAGTTTTTAAATGTGGGCAGGCATTTTGTAGTTTTTGTTTGAGAATAAAGTTTCTTAGTAAAATCATTTGAAAAGCATAAAGCTGATTACAGACCCAGTAAGTCAGAGTAGTGTTTGTTAGAGGAAGACAGCTGGCCTATAAGAAAATCAGTAGTTGTGTTTAAATAACATACATTTAACATGCTTTGTGAAATTTTATCAACTTAATTGATTTGGACTAATTTCAAAGAATATAAAAATAATACAGTTAAGAATATAATATAAATCTAACATATGAGAGACTCAGAAATCATGTAAAAAAAGGTAGACATACAAAACAGTAGCTGTTTAACAGGTTTTTAAATACCCTGAATAAGGACTAAAGACAAACTGAAAAAAGTAACTTTAATACGTTCAAGACTGAATGTAAACAAAGGTAGGCAACTCATATACTGTAAGCCAGTTACTATATATGAGGAAGTTTTTAAAATCATCCAATTTGTAACCTTAGCTTATTAGTAAATTAATTGGAATTGTGTTTGAAAGTACAATTTCTGTGGGAAGGACAGAGAGAAGAAGCAACTGTTAAGCTTATGCGGACCATGAAAAATATTGAAATGAAAACTCTTGTTTACCAGCAAGTACATCATGTTAATGAGAAACACTATGGTTAAGACATCATGTTTCAGTTAAAATTGCAATTTGTCTCTTTAAATTCTTGTGGCCAATGACCATTGAGCTATAGTATTTAATACAGTAAATATTTGTTCTTACCAGGACATTGTTATCAAAGCAGACATCCGGCCCTTTTCGGTATCTGGGTTGCTTAACCATATCACAAGGATCTGGACCATCGGCTAAAGAAACTCGTTAAGGAATATGAGGTTATTTGTTTACACATCCTTAAAGAAAGACAGTGCAATATATTTATTTTCCAAAGCAAGTATGAGATACCTGTACAATTACTCTGGTCCAACACAACCAGTTCAAGTACTTAGAAATTTAAGGAACTAAACTGCTACAAATTTTCTCTTGTTAGATTAAGAGCTGCATGAAGAGATCAACTTTAAAAATTTTTACTGTATACAGTTCCTGGCACATAGCAAGTGCTCAATAAATATTTGTAGCATATAAGTGAACAAAATGTACAAATGATGCAGAGGATTACGTTGAGTCATACTTGCAAAAAAACAGCACAAGGGAGGATCTATGTGTAACCTATTTAGTAAGAAAAGTAAACTAATTTCTAATAAACGACAATTCTAAACACAGGTGAGAACTATTTTTTTTTTTTTTTCAAAATACGGCATGGGTAAATGCAAAAATTATAGGCATTCTACAGAACCTCTGCCTAAAATGCTTTAGTAGTCATTGTACATCACTTCATACGTTTACCAACAGACGTAGTTCTGGTGTTACTGACATTGCAGTTGTAGTATAGGACAAGATTTCCTTCCTTTTTAAGGCTGAATAATATTTCATTGTATGTATATACCATATCTGACTACATTTTGGATGACTGACTATTGACAGCTTTCAAGCCACAACACTCTTGTGGGGACAGAGCCCCAAAGAGCAGTTTTCAGGCTCTTGGCCTCACGTAGAAAGGTGCTGGCTCAGGTAGTAAATGACCATCAAATGTGATTGGATGGCCATCAGCTATGGCTAGTTGGCCGTCAGCTGTAACCAGTGAGGCATTGGCCACTAATATAACTGCTGTGGCTACGCTAGCAGAAAATGGGGGCTAGCAAGAAGATGGTGGCTGAGCCTGCAAGCAGCGCAGTGAGGGTTGCGAACAGTGTGGCTTCTGCTTCCTGTTTCTCCAACCCAGCCGACAGAGAGACTATAGTGGTATGACTCCCCTATCTATGGCTCTGTGGGTGGTCCTTTTTGGGCTCACCATATCCTGCGTTCTTATGTGGGGTGCGGGAGCAGAGACCCCCACATGACACCCTGCACAACAACTCCCTATTTCCTTCTGTCCCACAAGACAAGCAGATAGGAAAGTTCAAGTGTTTCCTCCTTTGGCGCCACTTGGAAATTTGAGACATGCAAGCCCCAGCCAGCACAGGTACCCAGCACCACTCCTGAACCACCAGAAAAGCCCAAGCCAGTTGCTACTCCCTGTTCTCTCAAGCCACTTTCCAATCTCCTTGGGAACCTGCGTTGCTCTCTCCACAAAGCCTCATTATGCAAGTAAGCAAATAAGAAACTTTTCATATTCTTTTGGTGCACATGTAGTATCATTAGTCTTAACATGGAAAGCAAATTTTGCATGAGGTGTCCATTCTGCCTCCTTGAGGTGATCACTCTATTTTTCTTTTTATGAGCATAAGCACTTGACAAGGTTAAGCATGCATTACTTTAAGATGGTTTTTCCATTCCAAACCTCTCTGATGTCAAAGGATACAAGTCTGCTCTGCCTGTATGAGCAGTCGGGTGTCACAGGGACAAGTCCCTTTGCTCTCAACCATTATGAATACTAAGTTGGTGTTCATAAGTTTTTCTACATGAAAGATCCTGCAAAATAAATATTTAAAAAAATACCAGAATATTATCTTTTGGGAATGAAATAAATTTCTTTAAAAAATTCTTACATATTAAAATGAAAGACAAAGTATGACATCACTAACAAACAGTAAGACAGAATGAGAATGATTTTAGAGATAGATTACTGTGCTTTATTTATTAGTTTGCACATCTTACCACTCTCAAATGAATACTAAAATATTGCAACAGACGTATTCAGTGTGTTTATGTGTTAGTCTTCACTGTTTCATTGTTGAATCTCATAGAAAAAAGTGTTTGATTTTACATGTTTAAGGAATTGAGGTCTTTATCACTGGAAATATGCCAAGGTTGCCTTATTTTACAGACAAGAAAACTAGGAGCACAAAAAAAGCTAAGCATCTTGCCCTAACTAATGGCAGAATAAAGTCTAGATCAGAGCTGTTCCGCAAACTTTCTGTGAAGATGGAAATGTTTCCTGCTTTATTCAGTATGGTAAACAATAGCCAAGTAAGGCTATTGAGTGCCTGAAATGTGACTAGTGTGACTGAGACACACAATTTTAATATTAATTGTAACTGAAAGAGCCACCTGTGGCAGTAACTAACTACTGAATCGGACAATACAGATATAGACAAAATCAAGGTCTGTATTCCATGCAGTTTTTTTCCACACCTTATGCCATTTCTGCCTTGTTTAGCAACTGAGATAAAAATGTCAATCTGTCATTAAACAGTAATTTCTTTATGATTATATATTTTCAAAGAAGTGTGAAATTCTTGCTTTTTTCCCCATTGAAATTGGGACACAAGGAAAAAGCAAATCAAAAGAAACCATGGTTCAACTTAATACTTTGGTTATACTGATTTTCACAATTTAATTTAGTCAACTTTCAAAGCATACATTGCTATTACTGTGTATCAATTAATGAAAGGCCAAATAATTGTGAAACTGTTTCTGATATACCCATTAAACATACTACCATATTGTTTCTCGAAGTTGATAGCCTAATACATTAATCTCTAAACGAGATGGGCTGCATTTTTCTTGAATTCATGCCTGATTCTCCTCCCCTTTCTGCTCCTTTTCATACCCTCTACCTTCCCTTAGGACATAGAGATTTGCTGAAGTCAGTCATAAAATCACATTGATCACATCTATTAAAAATCCATACTAGTTTCATTTAACCCATTCCTGAAAATATTTTTTAATAGTTGCAGACTTCTTTTCTGAAAGCCTAGCAACTAACCATCCCAGCCCTTTCACATGCTCAGATTACCTCATCTCCTCATATTTCCTCTTCGCTATGTTAACATTTCTTCTAGAATAACCTGCCCCAACTTCCTAAAAACAAAGTATCCCAACTCTTTGCTTTATGAGCTGTGCCTTTCTGCTCTGTTCTCAGGTATCCTGTGACATGGATTATCACTTTCGTCTCAAAACTTCAAAAATCCACACCGTGCCTTTCTTCTCTTACAACAAAATTACATCCCATTACAACAAAATTAAATTCTCTACCTTTCAAAAAATTTTCAAGATGTTTTATGGATATTGATGACTAACATTAACTTTGATTTTAGGAAATGATATTTTCTCCTAGTTCTTTCAATTTCAAATCAAATATATCTTCAGCACAAATTTCAGTGAAAAGCAGAAGTGAAACATCACTGAATATTTTTTATAAACCTGTTTAGTAACCATGTAAAAAAAAATCATATTTTTGGCTGAGAATTACTTAGACTTACTAATGGAATTAATCTTATTAGAATGAATATACTGCAATTTTTTTCTATATTACAAACATTTTAATATAGGTTCTTTTAGACAAAAAAATACATTAAAATATAATCAGATTTCTCTGTGTTCTGCCTAAAAGTGGGTACGGATTTCTTGATCATATAATATTACAATTGAAGGGATTATAAGTTATCAAAGTTAGAGTTAATTTTAAAAATTTAAAATTTTAAAAATCTACAGAGAAACTCAAGATCTCTGATGTTTTCAACCTAAAACAGTTACTCATCTCTCTCAGACTGAAACAGCAATCTCCATTATTTTCCATAAAGATTATAAATGTGAGTACAATTTTTAGTGAAGTAGGACTAGTCCAGAAATGAAGAAACAAATTACCTGGAACAGTTTCCGCAGTCTAATACACCACTGAATGATTTACTATCATTATCGAAGAAATACTGGGTTTGTTCAGTAATGCAACTCTGTTTTGACAGAGAGGATGTAAAATCATCGTCTTCCATCTCAACTGTGGAGAAACAAAGACCACCATTATGAGGGGACATTATAGGCATTTCCCCAGAGCCTCTGTTTCTCTAGAGCAAAACAAATGTATAAGAATAGGCACCCTGATTGGCTTGTTTACTGCTGTGTAATATACTGGCAGCCCATAATAGGTACCCAATAAACATCAATAACATTAATTAATTCAAATACTTAGTAGCTATTAAATAGAGTCCAATGTGACAGAGGATAGTTTCTAAAGTATTAGGAAAGTTTTGACAAAACTATTTTAACTTACGCATCTCAAATGAATGATATCTCTTCTCTCTCTCTCTCTCTCTCTCTCACACACACACAGAAACACACACACACACACACACACACACACTTTCTCACTGAGTTTCCTGAACTCAGCACATCCAAAAATAAAATTTTAGTTGTTATTATGACAACACCTGAGCATTTACGTACCTGCTTCAAGAAGTCGTGGGAAGGTCAAACTTAGGAGAAATTGCTGTAGAATTGACCTGAATTTTAAATGTGAACAATTATGATAAAAATCTAGATAATATCCTTGATAAATCATATAACAAAAACTTGCATATTTTTGCATATACACAAAAACATTTCTTTTTCATCTGTTTGGAAAAAGATTGTGAATTTGCTAATAAAAGGTTTAGGTGCAAGCACTTCCACATAAGCATTTTTTAAAGTACACAAAACGTAAATATTTTCTTGTTAAAGAAGTCATGAAAACAGATGTGTTTAGGACCAATGAGTGACACATATGTGGGAAGGGGCCTAAGATGAAATGAGAGTCTGCAGAAGTGGTAACTCTCAGAGGGAGAATGTCAACATTTCATTTTGTAGTTTTCAACTTAGGGTTTTCTCCTTATTTTAGTTTTTAAAACTCTGTGGAAGAAAAATCCCCCAAAACAAACAAAAATGACTCCATGTGTGCCACGGGTTTACAAACTATTCACTTTACAACACAGAATGTATTAGTAAATACATAATGTAACATTCAATAAATAAAATATACATATTATATATAGGGAACATGATACATTCCAGTTTTATAATAAATGACAAGCAAGCCAAATATTAGTGTAGAATCATCTGGAACTGAGTTTAATTTAAAAAAAAAGGCAGGTGGTGGGAAGGGAGGAAGGACATACTCTGGACAGAAAATAACATAAAGGCAATCAAGTATTTCAGGATCACTACGAGATGTAGAAAACCAGTGTAGATTGATATATAAATATCAGTCATGACACAAAGCACCAATAGCACAATTTATTTTTTTCAAAAATACAGGATTTTCAATCTAAAATCTTTGTGACATTATAATCATTAGTTTTAGCTGGGAAAGCCTCAATATCAAATGGATGTTAGAGATTAACCTACATGGAAGAAAGCTTGGACAATACAGTAGGGCATTGATCATAAGAAAGATAAGTAGGAAGGAGGTAAGAGAGGGAGAGAATGGATCCCAGACACAACAGGAAGATTAGTTACTTGATTGACGAGAACCAAACAATGACAAATTTGATCTTCCAGACTTTCCACAGTGTCTCAATAGGCAGTTTAAATGTCTTATTTTCATAGGTGGAAGGGTATAGGTGTGTGGGTGAAAGAGGTAGGAGGACAGAATCAATAAAAACAAAGAATTAGATCCATTTCAGCAATATGATGCCTTTAAAGCTATGCCAGCCTTTGTATGAATAGTAAAGAGGTAGAAAGACGAGTCATCATGTCACATCAAAGCATTGATTAATGAAGACATCTAACTTAGATATTGAAGGCAATACATAGTATAGATCAATACACCTAATATTTAAGGAATTGTGTATATTATAATGAAAAAACACAAATGAAAAGACTTTCAACAGGTCCGTAGGAAAAAAGAAGGCTCTGAATCGGCTGAAGTTTGTTTGCATGAGCATAACGTTGTTTTCATATTAAAAAAACTGAATAATTGTAACATTTTCCAGTGATTATTTAGGAAGAACTATTTATAAATATTACCAATGTGTGCTACAGGAAATGAAAAAAAGTAACTTTGATAATAATTATTTACATGTTGCAAAATCTGTATTTTCATCCAATTCTTTACTATTTCCCAATACCTTTCTCTCATTACCAACAAAAATACAATTTTGACTTACCAGGCAGCTGCAGTGGCCCACCAGCCAATGTGTAATATGTCTGTTATTGATGGCTATAAAATATAATTAAAACGTCATTTCATTAATGTACACTGAGTATCCCTGGGAGAAGGAGGGCTGATGGGGTGCTACTGACCACATATGCCGAGCGATGCCCTGCTCCTTGTTTTGGTGCAGCTCCGGGCTCACACACTGACTGATAATCATAAGATTTGTTAAAAGCATACACCGATATATTAACCAGGTGTCTCATCAAACTGGGATCAATCTCTCCAAAAAATCTTCCAATCTGGTATAGATAAAATACAGTAAAATATAGTTTCAAATTAAAGTCAGATATTAACACCTGAACCAGCACAATGAAAAGACATAATACAAAGAAGCTGTGTACTGCAGCTACTCAGGAGCTTTAAAACAAAACTAAGTAATAAATCAGTATATGACACTCGGAAAGAACTCAAATGAGCTTAGCTGTTCTCATTACTCAGATGCTCTGTGTGAAATTTGTGGAAGGAATGGACACTGTTTACTAAGCATTAAGGTCACAATGAAATGCCTCCTGGGGAGAAGTATCATAAATGAGAGAAATGGGTGGTACTAAAAACAAGATATGAACTTGTAGGGACTGTGATGAAAGGGAGTGAGTCCCATCTACAGGGGCGACCCTGAACTCCCGCCCATAAACATTGTCGGCTAGGAACAAGATATTTTTGGTGTTGAGCAATATTTTCTTTTTCTTTGTTTTCAAAGACAAGCCAGAAATGTAGAATCAGAAATGAAATTAGCTGGCAACGAATTCTATGTGAACCAAAGCCTATGTGCTGCCAATTTGCAAATTTGGGATTAGAAACTTCAGTTGTTTCCAACTAGCCACATATTAAATTAGACATTATCAACTGATAAATGTTGAAGATATGGATATTTTCTAAATTTACAGGAGATCAAAAACAAAAAAGTTCATGTCAAGTTAAGATCCTTAGCTGTATGTTTTAACAGTAACTGAGAGTACCAGAAAGTAAACTCAACTAACAAACATAAGAAAAACTAGATTTAGGATGAATTTCTTAATGATTTTACTTTATTAAGCACTTTAAATTTATGACAGAAATACAGCTCAGAGGTTTCTATAATGGTGGGAAGGAGTTTTGTGATGCTGATCAGGAAAACAAACTTTGGAAACCCTACTTCTTCCCATTTGGGGTACGTACCTGGTTAGTATAATCATCATGATTTGCCATCAAAAGGAACCCACCATCATCTAGAATCACACAGTCCATGACCTATCAAAATAAGAATAACTATTAACACATTTTTAGAAAGATTAGGTGGTTGTATCATCCTTACTCTATTATATGAGATGATTATAACAACAAAAATAGGAGAAAAAAAATGAATGACTATATCTTCTCTTGAACGTGTATATATATATATATATATACGTTCAAGAGATTCTGATGAAATAAATTAAGGACATGCATAGATTCCTGTCAAATCCACAGAGCTTGGTATTCCACTACCATCTATATAGTTAAAACGGCCAACTCAGTCTGAGGAAATCATAAGAAAAAAATCAGAATTAATCTTTTTGCCACTCCAAAGTCATCTAAATGATTCAGTAAGTTGGATAGATTGACATATTTAATAATGTATAAATATTTTATTATTTTAAACAGAAACTTAAGATTTTGACAAAGATATTTTTAAAAGTAAATTTTCGTCAACGTACTTCAGTCTTAAACAAAACAAAACAAAATAAAAACCGGCAGCCTGAGGATACTTACACTATTTTATATTAAAACTATTTGGTTGCATAATTTGAGATTTAAAAGAAAAAGCAAAACAAGGAATGTCCATGACATAACTGAGAAAAAAAATCATTCATCCTGAAATACAGAATAAATTCCCACCCAGCTTAAATTCATGAATTAATTTAATAATTTTTATTGTATAATTCACAATTTAAAATGTTGTTTTCAGAGTTGGGGGCATATGCATATAAAGACTATGTAAAATGGATAAACTACAAAAATAATTAAAATTATTGGCTTAAAATTTTGCAGAACTAGAAATGACAAGGTGATATGAGCCCTCTGCTTCCCTTGGAAATACACACACATACACACATACACACACACACACACACACACACACACACACACACACACAAGAGGCCCAGAAGAAAACAGTGGAATTCATTTTTCTTTATTCATTCTTGGAATAACTCATCTAGTATCATTCTTAAAACATCTTTAACGTTTGAACAAAGAAAGTCCACTTTGCTTTTTCAATTTCTCAAACGGAAGTAAAATAGAAGGAAATGTAAAATCCAGTCCATGTTAATGGAACTTTATAATAAATTATATAATTCTTAGGTTTAGTTAAAAATTTTTCTCATCACTGAAAATACAGTGTTGAACAAATTCGGAGAAAGTGCAAAAGATAAGGGAAGACTGAACCAACAAGGACACTTTAGTTAGAAAATTCCATCCAGGAACACAGGTAAAGATAAATGTGTATAGAATAATCTAACATAATTGAGATTAATGAAAATACAGTTCATATTTGTATGGCTCTTTTTATACCTTCCCATAATATAGAATTATTTAAAAAAAATAGAAGCATTTAAGGTTAGGAATTAAAAGCATATAATTCATATTCTTATCTATGAATTAGTTCGCAACTCCATTGATTAATATTTTTAGCTTTCAATTAAAATTTCCTGCATCTTTTTTTATCATTAAAGTCTTACCAAGAGTAATAAAAATAAAAATAAATAAAAATTAAAAATTTTCACTAAAGAGTTTTCTTACATCACTGTTTCTTTTGCAGTCACAAACTGGACCAGCACACTGGAAGACAAAATGCAATTGTCACCTCAGGTTTTTTTAAATTTGGATTTTAATTATATCATACTATTACCATATTACAACTAGAAATCTTAGAATAATTAATCTAGTATAAAAATAAGACTAAATAAGTCTATTCCATAATAAAAAGATAATAGGTTTACCTTGAAAAATTAGACATCAATTAATAGATAGCTAAATTAGCATTTCAAATTATAGCATTGAAATATTTTTCTTTTTATTACATGTTAATTGATTAAACAAAAAAAAATCTCTGAAAAATAGGAATCCATAATTCTGTTTCAATGTAGTTGTACTGAAAATTTATTTTTCCTCCATATAAGAACTTTATTTTTACTTTTTAAGATTTCTTATTTGAGATTATTAAATATAGCATAAGAAGTTTTCTTAATTATCTTACCGGATCCCTGATTGATGTTTTGGTGAAATTCTCTATCCAGGAATTTACATCAATTTTTATTCCAACAACTGGAAAATTATGTAAAGAAAAATTGACAAAACATTAAAAAATGTAGCTATGATTCTTACATATCTATTTTTTCTCTCACATTTGAAAATTCCTGAGTAGGTAAAGGTACAAGTTTCTTGAGATAAAAGAGAAAAATAAAATCTATTTAATTTAAGCTGTACATTGAAAAGTTGATTCAAATTAATTTAAAAGCCTGCGATTTCAGTTAGCTGAAATAAATATTTGCTAGGTAAGGTAAATTAGGTAATTTGTACAAAAGCATTAAATTTGGGTTTAATATAATGTTTATTACAGAGATATAGTTCTTGGAGTTTTCATTAAGAAGTAATGCTAATGGCTCTTAACCTTTACATAAACTTCATTTATAGTCACAACACAAGTTTATTTATTTGCCACAACCTGGACAATTAACTAATCTAGATAGTTACCAAAAACAAAGTGATAGTATTAGGAATAGCTTTGTAAATATGGCATCGTTCAAGCAGAATGGTTTAAGAGGCTTCCCTAACCTCACCAATGCATGAATCGGTACTTAAGAAATGTTTATTGAAGAGTGGGTAGATGAGAAGATGAGTGGGTGGGAAAGTGGGAGAACGAATGAGAGACTGAGAGACTAGCTAAGTGAATAAAAGCAACTGAGTGAATGAGTGAGGGGTGAATGAGTTAGTAAGTGATGGACTGAATCTATGTATCTGAACCATTGAGGGATGAAACTGCTCCAGGAGCAGGAAGGTAATTTATCTACCTTCTCAATCTGAATTGAAATATACGCTCTTTGAAAAATTCAAACAATACTGAACCGTACAACAACAACAAAACAATTGTTACTTTATTGTATGCACTCATTCCAGCCTGCTTCCAATTCCCATTGATGCACAATTTTACAGATCATTTTGGTTTTTTGTTTGATTTGTTTTATTTTAACAAAAAAGTCATTTTTCTATCTCTTTTATTGGGAGTTAAAAAATATATCTCTACTTAAGTCTTTTTAATAGACACATAGTATAGATATGTCATCATTTATCTTTTCCTCCAATGACGGAAACTTTTCATGTTTACATTATTACAAATAGCTACAAGCTTGGCTGTATATCCTTTTGTGTATTTGAAAGTGTCTTTAGGTTAGACCTCTAGAGTGGGATTTCTGGATCAATCCAACATGTAGAATTTTGATATATGGCATTAAATTGATTCCATAAATTTGTGTTAACAGTGTATAAACATACACATTGTTTTGAAAATTCCTGAACTCTATGTAGTATCAATTTTATCACCAATCATAGAGAAGTAATTGGATATTATTTTATTTCACCTATTTTTGATTATGATTTAGTTGAAGCTTTTTGATGGCCTTCCTGATAAGCACTGTCCATTTTTAATATAAATATTAGATCACATTTAATTTTGGTTGTATCTATGTAAACAATATATATGCTTACCTGCAGGTTTAAGAAGTTTCCCTTGGATATATATTTCTACAGCTTTGCTTACCATAATGCCTGATTCATAAGCACCAGGTCCGCTTTCTAAAAAAAAAAAAATGAAAACAGGCCTATTTAGATAAATCAAATAATATTAATTTATTTTAATAGATACAGGTAAATGGTGTTTTGCTTAATTATTCTAGCATAGGTATGTGGTATATAGTCTCTTCTTTTTTCTTCTTCCTCTATACACCAGGCTAATTGGAAGGTCCATGAACCAGTTTGTATTCATTGACTTTGGGGTGTGAATTATTCAGCTTGTCTACATCTACTTCTACGATATAATGGATGCAACCAAATCTCTGCTCCATGACATTTGCTAAAATATTGCTGGAGTGAAGTGGAAAGATTGATTTTAGATTCCCCAAACCACCTTTGCATTTTAGAAGACACATGTCCCTTGACAAAACTCTGAAATTTTCTGAACTTCAATTTCCCCATTTGTAAAAATGAGGATAAATAATACTTACCCCTAGAGAGGTTGAGGGATTAAATTAGAAAGTTTTGGGGAATGAACACAATAAAATATTTTAAAATATCGGCTATTATTACTTTCTATAAATAATAAATTTAGCAAACTGCTTAAACTAATTACATTTTTAAAAATTCATTAAACATTCTTGAATATATCTGCAGTTTGTGAAATGAGGGATTATCTAGATGTGTTTCTACACATTGTGCATGCCTGTAGATATGCTGTCTCTATGTTACTGGATGACTATTTCCTGTGTATTCATTTTATCTCCTTAAATAAACAGAAGCTCATGTCTTTCCAATGCCATGCGTATAGTATATGCTTAATAATGACTATTCTGAGCATTTAACTTGCAATATATTGTTTCTGGGGAAGCAAGTAGTAGCAATAATTTATTAAAAAAGAAATTGAGAAGGATGAATTCCAAAGTAATACTTACTGTTGAAGTAGGGAGCAGTGAAAACATAGTTATCATTATCGAGACTCCTTTTATAGAAGCTGTCCTCGTATGTTTCTGGGTTTTCTTGCCAGTTTTCTCCAGCCCTAAGGAGGAAATAACTCATAATTTTTATTCTTTAAGCTACCTGATAATTTACTTTTCCCTTTGTGGACAAAACTGAAATTTACAGATATGTCTACATCTCAGGTATGTGTGAGGAAGTTAGTGGTAATTGATGGGGTAAATGATACTCATTGCTAAGCAATATATCAGCATAGAATTATATTAGGGTCAGAAAAGCTGACTCCTGGCTCTACTGTGTCATTTGCAACCAGGTGATTCTGTACAAGTCAGTTAATAGGTTAATTGATATTAATTAGGAAGCCTGCCCAACCCACTTTATGGATTATGCTGAAGATAAACAGAGGTAAGATCCACTGAAGAACACAGCAAACGATGAAGTGCTATACCCGTATAGCCAATAGGCTATAACGATGATGTTCATTTAACTAGGTTAGCTTGTATCCACAAAGAGAAAATCTCTTTTAAAATATCTTAGATTTTGTCATGGATATGATACACAAGTACATCATTGAAGAATCATATAACAGAATTTTTTAAAGGAATGGAATATTTTAATAATGTAAGTACTTTAAACAATGACTCCAATTAAATCTACAAATAATGATTAGTTTCTCTGAAGAATGCCTTCCTTATACAGCAATGTGCGGATCCCTGGAGTCGTCTTTGTAATGCACTTATTTTTATAAATGTGATTTGAACTTACTCTTTGGGATAAACTCTGGTAATTCCTCCATCAGTCACAACAAACCGTGCTTTCACTCCCTTGCTGAAACAGAAGACAGAGAAGGAAATATTTTATTCAACTTATTCTTTGTAAAGTATCAATTTAGGAGTTGGTGATACAAAGATAAATAAAACAAGTTCCTAAAATATAGAAAGTAAACATATCAGTAGATGCAAACTATGTTTGAATAGTTAAAACATCAAATAAATAAATACTTAAAGGGAGGATGCTTAAGGAAGACATCTCAAAGGAAATGATAATACAGCTGACTTTTGAAGATGGAATGGGAGTTAAGAAGGATGACAGAAAAAGCGGGAAGACATCACATGTAGCGTGAAGAGTATGTGTGAGGGAAAACTAGTGAAGAGTGATTGTATTTGGTGTAATAAAAGCATAAGGAACAAGGTGAGAAACAATAGGAAATAAAGTTTTGAGTACAAGATTGTTAAGAATGGTCAGCTTATAAATGATCTTGAAATCTGTGCTGGAGTGTGTCACCTTTAGCCTGAAATTACAACTGCATTTTAAAAGTAAGACTGGCAAATATGAGTTGTATGGAGAACAGACTAGGGGCTGTAGGTAGAGGAATGGGAAGCACTAAAGGCAGAAAAATCAGTTGCAGTGATTTCTTGGAAATGGGTAATTAGAACCTATTGTAGGAAGAGGAGAGGAAAACATTAGAAATATTTAGCATTTGGTGATTGATTGGAAATAGGATGGAGAAGATGCTGTAAATAAGAACCATAATCAGATCTCTCAATTTCTTGATTGTGTGTATGATAATGCTATTAGAAAGCCAAATGAACATTCGCTGGAAACCCTATTTCACCACAAATGCTGAAACACACACAAACATGCCTATTAATTTGGTTATTCACAGTGCAGTGTATTTCTTACATGTAAAGTTGAGTAATGGCAGATGTTAGTCCTGACACACACCCACAACTGCAAATATAATCGTCAACAATTGCAAAATGATTTTTTCGAGAAATTGTTATTAAAATAATGAACTTTAAATTTGAGAACTAATTCACAGAAAGATGCTAATCTGAAATGGGGACTATATATACTTTTTATTATTAGAACAAATACTTACATGTTTTTCTGCTTACTCCAATAATTTTGGACAAGTTCATTTGTAAAGCCTGCATCCAGTAAGACTCGATTAATCAAATCCGTGTTACCTAACACAGAAAATGGATAGCCTCAATTACACCCACATATTTTTTAATTAGGATAATGAGACAAATATATTATCTATTTCTTAAAGCAATTTAGAATGAATATTATTTCTATGAATTTAAAAGCATATACTCTTACTTTTCTGCCTGTTTTTTATATTGTTCATCTTGCCTCAGATTTTTCAGGATATGGACAGAATTAGTAGTTGGAACCAAGCCAATTAGAAATGAGGTAAATTATTTTGTAAACTTTATCAAAAAGATATGAAATTAGCAAACCAAGAAACAATGAGGAAACGGAATTCCTCTTTCTTTTTTTTTTTTTTTTTGTAGGTTAGTGTGGTGATTCCAAAACATCATAATTTCATGGACAATTTTATAAATAAATACAAAACTACATAATACATGTCGTTTTTTTGTTTGTTTTGGCCAAGGAACATAATAAGTTATCACAGACCAGCCCTATTCCAATAGTGGCTTTTGAAATCTACTGGTACTGGTGAAAGAGCTTCTCAGCTCAAGTTCAAAGGCAATGGAGAAAATAAATGATGAGAAACAAAGATCAAATTAATACACAATAATTAAAGTTTTTGTTTTCTTATACATTTTTTGCCTTCATCCTTTTCTCTTGGCTCCTCTGCTCTACACCCATGAAGCTCTGCATAACCTGAAAGTACTCTCTCAAACTTCACATTTATGATACAATTTCATTTTATTCAGGTAAGAAATATATAGTCTTATTTATTATCTTATTACTACAAGAGGTGGGAGTAGGATAGGCTGGAAACAGTTGGTTTTAATTAATTTAATTTAATGTATCTTTCACCCAGGATTAAGGGTTAACTTAATCCATATTTGAGATTTAATTTCAATTCATTTTAGGAACCATCTTTTTTATTACATTATTTTAGAAACTGCCATCACTTTAAAAAACAGTCCATTTGTAAAGTGAGTGCTATAATTTAATTGTCTCAAATCCTTTTCGGTAAAACAAACAAACAAAAAAATGAGACCATTATTCTGCTTTGTAATATAAACCAATACTGTAAGTAATTTCATAATTTTGTTCATATTTTCATTATACTGTAAGTTTAAAATGTGTCTTGAAATAGGTCCCTTGCAGCTGATTACATACAATATATAAACAGATTATTAGTATTAATCTTTACCGCTACACACACACACACACACACACACACACAATCTCATTTTCACATTAGTTCAAAAATAAAAGGGAATCTAAGATAGACAACTACTCTGTAATATAGACATTTAGGTAGGTTAATAAATTAACTTAATATTAGGTGAGAATTCTAATTTTGCTGATGGATTAAGTATTTTTATAAAGCAAATTAAATTTGATTGCATCCCTTTGAAAAGAAACAATTTAGATCACAGTTAGATTTCAATCACTGACATTTACTTTTAGAGTTAGTTTTACATATTATTTGGTAATGAAGTAAAACATGATTGAGAAAAGTCTGTAATACATAATCACCAGAAAATATAAATTATTTTACAGCTATTGGTTCCTTTTTAAATTAAAAATCCAATAAAATTTCAACTCTTCACATGGTTATACAATCACATCAAACATTTCCTATTGGATTATAGGGGAGGCAGATAAAAGGTGAAGTGAAATGAAGGAAGAGATTGAAGAACAGACAACAGAATAGATATTAATACTATTATTCTGAAAGTATTTTGTTCAAACATAGTCATACTTTCTTAGGACCTAGAGGCATCCAATTAAAGAAAAAGTCAATAATATTAATATTTCAGTTCTCTCTTGGGAATGCCTATTACTTATTCATAGGAAATAAACAATAATGTGAAGTAACATTAAAAAGGCTCTGGCTCACTCAGATGGAGCTTACAGAGTAGAAAGTTTTGGAATCATGTATATTCATTCAGGCATGATAAATGTAGCCTTCATCTACCCAAAACAGTTTTTTAGAGTAGCTAATTATTATTAGTGGTGCTAATAAGATAAATTTAAACTTGAGAGATGGCATTAAGAATGAATTTTCACTTTTTATAAATGAGGAAGTGCTTTTTTTAACCCTTCTGATAGAAAGGGAAATTATTTTTAAAAAGAAATAATGAGAGAAGAGGAGGAAGAGGAAAAAGGGAGGAAGAGTAGGGAAGAACAAAAATGTCAGTTATATATACTTTTTTCCCCAAGTTATATTCACTAAAGTAATTTTTGCCATAGAGCTGATTTTCCTGGTATTTCCTATTTCCATTGAATTTTTCCTTGATAGTACTTGCAGAGGATATTTTTAGAAAGAAAATGATTAAGATTTTTAAATGCTTTAAGAGTCAAGAATGCATAAATCTTTGTGAAGTTTCTTAGTATGAATGATTTTCAAATTTCTCTGAAAGACAAATGTTTAAAAACTACTAAAATTTATTTAATTCCAAATTGATTTACATCATTAAATGGGAAATTATAGAATCATATTTTTTAATGTACAAAGTTAACTGTGATCAAGATAGAATATCAGAAAGAAAACCCATTAAGTGATATATCTTCATTTATATATTTTTCGTTCTGTTCATATTAAAATTCCTTATATAAAATGGAGGATATATACATATAAATCAATAAAAAAAGTGTTTTGTGCTTGTTTTCCTCTATATAGTAAGAAGAATGCAATGAAAACCCTTCAAAAAATCATTCAAAATTAAGTTTCTTAAATTTGAAAAGAGCAAAGATAAGTACAACCTATTTACATTTAAACACTTGAAAGTATTACTTGATTTTGAAACTTTGATTTTACTTAATGAAATAAAATTTCTTTAATATATAAAGGGCCAAATTGTTACATTTTACTGTAAAAAAATTCATAAAGTATATAAATATATCATAATAACAACAAACTAATCTGAACCAAGAATTGACTACTTTGGATATAACCAGAGTGGTACAATTATTGCAAATTAATGTATACTTACATGATGGATTGTTTGGAGTTTTTCTATCAATAAACTCATTGAAATTTAAAAGAAATTCGGTGTTATTATCTGATATTTTAAGATCATTGCAGTAATCTCTGAAAAAAACATTTTAAGATATTGGGTATTAAAGTCAAAACATTAAAAAATGGACATAGTAATCATAGAAAATGAAAGTGGAAATACTGTTTTTTTGTTTTTACTAGCTATATGACTTTGTAAGCCATTGAACCGCTTGTTACCTCCATTTTCTCATTTCTATGAAACAATGACAATAAGTGGTATTATAGATGATATATATTAAGCACTTGACCCCTGGACTATAGGTGACCATGTTAGCTTTTGTTATTCTTATTATATTATTATCACTATATATTGTAGGTTTGCAGTTTTCATATAGAAATTGAGAAATTTTAAAAAATGTATTTATTTACTAAATATCAAACACCCATTATGTGTTAACGTTTTATAAGAAATTACTGTATTTTCAAAAAAAATAACCTAGTAGAAAAAGTGACATTAATTTAACTATCTGCAAATCTCTTTAATTCCTGACTTAATAAAAGACAAGTGTACCTCTGCATTCAATCAACTGCAATATTTTGTTTTGGCATATGAAAAATATACATTCTCATATAGATATGTAGTTAGAAGTGCAGGATTATTTAATAGTCTTCAGATAACTGTATTTATTCTTTTTTGTATAACATATCAAAAGTTGATTATTTGTAATTTCTTGATAGTTGCTTATAATATGGAATTCGAAACCATGTCAATGAACTTTTGTACCGTACCGTTACTTTAAAATTCAATGTACTGCCTTACACTTTAAATGAGTCTTTTATCTATCTATGACTTTGTAACATCATTAATTGGCTATCTGGAAAATATGAATTATGTAAATCTTCCAAATGATGACACATTTCGTCATACAATATTGAAAATTCACATTTATTACTATCATTACTGATCTCAACAGATAAGTCAACTACTGGCAAGCTGTTATGATCACAGTAATAGATACAACTTTCTCAAAATTCTAATTTTTGTTTATAAATTCAGATTTTGACATTGGCAACAAATACTCAGTTGTTTTCTTCAAAGTAAAAGTTTCATTTGATTTTTGAGAAAATGTTTTCCAAATACCCAAATCATATTTTAAAATAGAATTATTTTTCAACCTATTTCAGCTCTCAAGTCAGTCAGAATAGTATTTTTCTTTAAGACACCTAAGTTACTCAGATATACCATAGAACTTGCATTTTCATCTCACAGAGTATTAAAAAGTTTATTAAAGTTTAAATAAAATGAATAATTTTTACTGCTTTAATCAAGGATATTTTAAGTGCAACTGGCTTTTTCCTCAATGCCAGTGCCTGGCAATCAAGATTAAAATGGCATTTAGTGCCACTGCCTTGATTCCTGTTAAGGTATCAGATCACCATTGTTTTTATATTGTCAGTGCAAATGACAATATGACAAAACAGACAAATGTCATCTGACATTCTTAGGAAAACAGCTTTGACTTTGTGGATTCTCTGAAAGGACCTGTGGAACCCACAGGGTTCTCAGACCCATACCTTAAGAACTGCTGTCCTAAGTGTTTTGGAAATTCAGCATAAATATAAGGGAACATCAATATAAGATTACAATGATAATAACTAGGTTAATACAACCAATAGATTGGCTAATGAAATAGTCAAGATTACAATTATAATAACTAGGTTAATACAACCAATAGATTGGCAAAAATTAAATTAAATAGCAAACATTTTCAGATGTAAGTAAGTCCATTATCTAAATACAAAACCTTAGAAGAGAAAAGAAGAAAAGAATGTTAGAACTTCAAAAACAAAACAAAAAAACCCACTTCTCAGTTCATGGAAAATTTTAGTTTAGAAAAACAAGGTTTAGAAAGTTTATATGATTTATACTCATTTCTTTATTGATGAGCTAAAATTCACTTATTCCCTTAATGCTAGGCTGTTTTGATTAGCCTGGTAGTCAAAAGGCCAGCATATTGAATTATCATCTCAAGAATTAGAAGTCAATGGCAAGGCTCTGGAAGGAATAAATAAAATGTTGCAAATAATAAACAATTTTTAGAATTCCATGTTATTATTTAAAAGGCATTTCTAGAACTATCTTTGCTCATTTAATCATAAAAACAACTTTACCAGTGGTATTTAATATTTCAAAGGTGAGGAAACTGAGATTCAAATATGTAAAAAAGATTTGCCTAAAGGTACCTAAAAAGCAAATGGTTAAGCCCCTGAGGAGAAGCCAAGAATTCACGTCCCTCATTGGTGTGTTTTAACCATACAATGTGTTTTGAACTTACACTCTGGGGACTCTTGCTTCACAGCTCCAAGCCAAAATCAACTTTGACCTCTTCCACCAACAAATGGATTTCAGTGTTGTGAGCAATTAATTTAGAGACTGTCATGTTTTTTTTGTGTTTTTTTTTCCTTGCTGGCTGGGTTGTGCTTCATTTTGAAGTAATCTAAAGATATTATGATCTTAAAGATATTATTGACTAATTCTGATGACAGTAAACATTAAACATGTTTGATAATCTCATTTGTACTAATGGCAAACCTGTGAAAGTGTTGAAAGTACAAGTAAGGAGAGTTGTTGAATTAGGATGGAAACAAAGGTGAAATAATTTAAAAAATGGAAATATTAGAAAACATTGAATGTTTTGTCAGTGGAATGAGTTTTCCAGTAATAAGAATGATCCAAAAGTGTCACAGAAAATCACCCACTATGTGGAGTGCGTGCCTATGCAATAGGCAATAAGAAGCAAGAGACTGATTGGAATATTTGAGAGGCGAATATGTGGTTAGACAGACAACATTGATGTTGGTTGCTTGTTAGCCTCATGATTATTTAGCACAGGGCTGGGAACTTGAGGACTTAATATAATCACCCCTTCTTAGGTTCTTGTCCCAAAGGAACCACCCGCGGTTACCAAAACTGCTAAATTGTGCCCCAAAGATATGTGGGGAGACCTGTCGATATGCTTTCTATGAGGTGCTGTTTCTCCAAAAGAGATTATACAGTGATCGTTATTTAATCTCTTAGGAAAATGACTACTCAGAAAAGTGAAGCAGCAGGGAAACTTCTTTGGGTGACTTTAAAGAAACAAATCAAACTTTAATTTGCTGAAAATACCTTCAGGGTATGACAGCTATCATCTCTTCTGGTCACTTTCTGTTTCTAACCAAATGGCCTTTGTAACTTAAAGGGCTTTGACACTAAAATACTTTTAGTATTAGAAATATGGTGAATTATTTCTTTCTAGAAAATTTAAAATGAGTGTGTTCTCATTCTGTTCAAGAAACTTACACAGATCATACATCACAGATTAGCACTGAACTATAGGTTATCACATATTGTTGTTTCTTTCTCATTCTAACTCATTTTATTTGAAGTGCCTTTCTCATTTCTGATTATCCGAGAAAGATAGAAAAATTCATCCATGTTTTAGATTTTTCATCCCTATGACTGTGTGCCTTTTGAAGGCATCTATATTCTCAATGTTTTCCTTTTGCAATAGTTTTAAAATCGAGGAAAATGCAAAAACTGATTATTAATCAGTATAAAACAGCTTAATGTATTTAGGAGTTGACAAAAATGGTTCTATCTTTACATTATTTTAAAATAACTGCTTTTTAATACCCTTTATTAAATAATAATGCTTCTTTCTCCTCCTCCTCTTACTACAACCATAAACAGTAGCTTTTATTTAGAGCCCATTATCTTACTAAGAACTATGATAAGTATTTTGCATGCATTATGTCATTTAAAATTTACACAAGCTCTGTGAGATAGAGTTGGTATAATATTTTGCAAGCAAAGATACTAAGTGCAGAGAAGTTGAGTAACACAACCATAACAATGAAGATGGGGGAAACAGACTCAGACAGTCTTGCTCTAGTTTCCCACACCATTTCTCATTAATAATACTGACAAAAACATATGACTGCTGTTCTATACCACGCACACTTCTGTGGTATAGAGTATTTATTATAGAGTATTTCTGAGCAATAAATATAGTTATGCATGTAAAGGGCTTAACACATGTTAATTGAGGGGGACACTCATTGGTTTGTTCTATAAGCTACTACACCGCTTCCCTTCTGTGCTCCATCCCTAAACATAGAGTCTTCCAGTCAGCCAGGCATATTGATACTGAATATGGCTTAGGCCACAGAAATGGTCCACCTGCTAAATGAAACAAAGTCCATTGCTTACGAATTGGGAATTGGAATTGAGAGATTTATTTATCCTCTGTGAGTACCTGGACTTTTACCATATTTTCCATCTTGTCTAATGGTGAAGCACAGAAAGCCAATATGCATGGTCTGCTATTTAATAATTGGGTGAGATGAGTGAAGAAGCTGCCTGGAGAAAAACTCATATCTGAGATAGAGGAAGAGTATTATCACTTCACTGTACTTTCAATCTCTTTTAACAGTGTTACTGTCTAAGTAGTGAATATACAAATTTGAGTATGTTAATACTCCTTAATATTCTCCTTTCAACCTAAAACTGGTTAAAGCAGTTTTAAGTTGCTCAAAGTTGCTTGTATCGAAAAAAGTGCTAATAAGACTGCAGGTGTTATTGTTAATGATTTTTAAAATATTCTCCATATATTTATAGCTTCTACAATAGCTACATATTTATTCATCACCTACTGTGTGCCAGGCAATGGGTTTTATGTTGAGTATTGAATGGAAGTCAAACAGACGCAGGCATTGCTCTGTTGGATAAAGTAAATAAAATAAAATGTAGCTGATGCTCTGTTAAGGGGAAACGCAGGATTCTATGTGACAGCCAGCAAGGATGTCTAATCCAGTGAAGATGGGAAAGAAATTCCCAGACCAAGAAGTTTGAAGTTGGGTTTTGGGAAGGGATGGGGTATGTCTGAGTATACTCTAAAATAGAAAATTAGTGAGTAAAAAGAGGCAAAGGGAGACAAAACAGTGCATTTAGGAACTGAGAGAAGTTTAGTGTGGCTGGAGTTTAGAGCAAAGGTTGACTAACTTTTTCTTAAAGGGCTGGATAGTAAATGACTCCAGCTCCGGGGGGCTATAAAGTCTATGCCGCAACTACTCAACTCTGCCTTTATAGTGAAAGACAGTACTTCAACAAATGAGTATGGCTGTCTTCCAATAAAGCTTTATGTAGAAAGCAGGCAGCCAGTCCATAGGCTGTAGTTGGATGGCCCCTGATTTAGAGTGCAGGCGACCACATTGGTAAACTGGGACCTAATGAAAGAGCATTTGAAAGCTATGCTGTAAAGTACAGGTTATCACGAGGACAGTACTGAGCCATTGGTTAATATTTGGTAGATGAGAAACACATTTTAGAAGCTCTCTGATTACAGAAAGAAGATGAGATTGAGAAGTAAGGGGGAAATATTGGAGGTAGGGGGATCAATTAGGAGGCAGCTATAATTGTTTAGGTGAGAGAAAACAGTAGCCTGCTCTAGAAAAAAGGCAGCAGAGTTTGAGAGATATTACTGATACTCAGAAGATAAATTCTATTTGGCAGGAATTAGTGATTGATTACAAGTTAGATATAAAGGAAAGGGAGACAACTCACAGGTTTCAAGACTGGGCATCTGAGAGATGGTATTTTCTTCACTGAGGAGACACAGGAAGAATTCTCCAAAGAGAATAAATGTTTAGGAGATACTGAAACCTATTTAGGAGATACTGAAACCTAACTATTCCTGTTAGGTTTCCATAAATATGAATCTCATATTGAAATATACAGGGTAAACCTAAAGTCTGGAAATAGATATGTTGTTTGATCCTATATTGTAGTGTGATGTCAATAAACCACATAGCATGTCTATTTTGTTTCTAGATGATATGGCCAACTGGTAGGTTTGGACGGCATCGCCTCAAACGACAGACATGGACTACATGGGGGGTATGTCTGTAGACACAGAATAAGAAGAGAAGGGAGCCTAACTAGCACCCTCCTGCAAGATCTACAGGAGAAAAGAAACTTTTGAAAGAGATTGTGAATATGCAGCAGGGAAGAAGAAAATCAGAATAGTGTGTCATCAAGCAAGGGGAGGCAAGAGTGTCAAAGGGGGCTGCGACCAGGAGTATCAAACACTGAAGAAAATTCAAGCAGGAGAAGCTGCTTGAGGGCAGAGTCACCCATGAAGCCAAGCATATGCTCTGTTAACAAAGATTTCTCAAAAGGTAATATATAGTCCCTATTTTCAAGAAGAAAATAAAAAATTCAGATATCCTTATGAAGGAATAAAAGAGTAACGCAGATCAATTTTTATGAGCCTTCTTTGGGTTGTAAAAGTAATTTCTTTAAGAAGTTTAGAATGAGATATTAATTATACAAGCTTCAGAATTTATTTTCTTCAATAATTCAGCCTAGATTAGTAGGAATTATTAATTTGAATAATATATGTGTCTGCTAGAGAGGGAGTTAAAAATTAGGGAAATAAAAATAAAGAACATTCTTAGATTATTGAATAGAGTTTCTAATAATTACACGAAAATAGAAGTAGGGATAAAGATGTGCATTAGGAACAGAGAAGGGGAATTACATGAGAGAAAAAAATAAAATCGGGCAGGAAGTAAAAATGTCAATCTTAAAGTATACGTGAGAAAAATGTTACTATATTAAAATATGTTTTCCCTGAAAGTTGTGTTAGAGTATTAAAAAGAATCAATTATGAGATTAAGACATACTGTGAGTTGTCATATACATTTTTATGTGTATGTATACACATATATACCTGTACCTATCTATGCATATCTACCAGTGAGTATATGTGTGTCTGTATATATATATATATATATATATATATATATATATATATATATATATCTGTGTGTGTGTGTATAATATACATAAAAACATACATATATAGAGTATGTTTGTATATGTACACATATCACTAATGCAAATATACAATTCTTCATTGTTGTTGAATGCACGGCTAGTTCCAACAGAAGAAAAGTCTAGATCTGTGTTATCCACTATTGTATCCCCATATCAGTACATAGCTTAGCACATAGTAGCTGCTCAGTAAGTATTTGAATGAGTAAATGAATCAAAGAACAGGATTCTCTTTCAGTTTTATAGTTATTGTTCCATTTGGTTCCATTAATTTTGCATGGAATTAACCAAGAAAAGTCCTGACCCCAATTCAGAACTGTTATCATCCATACAAGCTATTTAAAAAAAAAAAATACAACCAACCGTGGTGCTAAGAATGTATAGCCAGATTCTTCAAAATTATCCGGCTTCAGTGTCTCTGAATCTGCAAAGATAATGTTATAGAGTTAGATAAGCAATCCAGAATATACGACTATAAGAAGGCATTAGAAAGATAACCTAATAAAAAAAAATAAAAATAGACTACTTACATCCTAAATTGAAACCCATCAATGAATATAAATTTACTCCATACTTCCAAAAATAAAATCAATTTTAATTTCATAATATGCGTTACAACGATTATATCAGAAAAAATGCTATATTTATATTTTTACCATTTACTAAGCCAAGGCCAAGGTACCATAGCCAAGGTATCCTTTAAAAAGTGATTTATATCAATATTATGTTGAAGGTATTTTATTTAAAATGTCAACATAAAAAATTACCAATATTATGGTTAAGAAAACAATTTCAATAAACCATTAACACCTTCAGAGAACTGATAACATTCTTCACATTAGTATGAATTAGTAACTGGAACGATAAAAACACACAAGTATTTAACTCTAAGAATAAACTTGAATGTGAAACAGGTTGCATATGAAAACACAAGCATAATCTTTCCCCCTTTTTGGCTGCTAAGGTTTGAGTGATCATGGAGGAAAATCTAGCACATGTGAAGCACAAAGGATAATATCCAATAGGAATGGAAAGATCAGTGGAAATGTCAAGTGTACTACACAGAAAAAAATTGAGCAACAAGAAAATACTTGCCCTTCATTTTGCCCTTTTTTGCTGTGAAAATCCATCAGAAAGAGAAAGCAGGGAAACAAAACAAAAAAAGAGGGTAAAGCAAAGGGGGTCACAAACAATATTTTATTCAATGACTTTCTTGAATAAAAATATTGTGCATAGATCAAAGGTTTATTTATGTACAGCTGTAGTCTGAAAAGAAAGACACATATTTTTGAAGACTGGAAAGTATGTTCCATCAATTACTACTAGAGCACCCTCTCTGTACTGTGGTTATTTCAAGGGTCTATTTTGCAAAATGATTAATGCAGGTGCAATATCAATGATATGAGCCTATAAACAGAAGCATTTACCAATCATCAAAAACCCACTAGTCACCATCCTCATTTGTCAAGTGAAGAACTAGCTCATGCAAAGTTGCTGATTGCTAAAAGACCATCATATCTATCAAGTGAAAATGATATAAATGTATAAATTACCACAATGTACTATGAGAACAAGGACTTCGGAGAGCAAAAAAGAACCGACAGAGAAATGAAAGAATCTAGTTTACTTAAAGTCAGATATAAAATGTACCATATTTTGCCGTGTATAATGCTTACTGTTTAGCCCAAATTCATGAGGGAAAAATAAGGATGTGCATTATACATGGGTAGTGCTAATTCCCCTATCTGTATAAATGTTTTTAATGCTTTTATTTATGCTTATAAGTTAAAAGTGTAACTCTAGAAATCAATAACAATATCCATATGCAAAATAATCCCCTGGAATACAATAACCAGTTTTGTTGCATTTACGATGAACTTGCAATAAGGAAGAGCTTTGGCCTTCAATGATGCATAAATACCGTAAATTTGTTACTGGTACATAAAATCTCCTGTAGCTTGTGTTTTGTAATTATATTTGTTAACATAAAATTTTTTATACCATAACATGTTAAAAAATAAACCTTGAAATTCCTTTATAATACAAAAAACAAGTACCTAAATGATAACAATTAAAAATTTGAATTGAAGAATTACAACAAAATATTTTTTTCCCTGAAAATTTGGGCCAAAAATGTGGGCGCGCATTATACATGGGAGCACATTATATATGGCAAAATATGGTATATAAAAATATTATATATGTATGTATATATATTTTACTGCATTGTATCAGAAAAAATTTAGGTTGCTAATAATAATTGAGTGATGTGCAAAGGATATGATGGTCATTTTACTTTATTAAATCTAGTTACCCAAAACAAAATAAAGATTAATAATGACCTGAAATATGCACTAGTGTTAATAATTACTCCACATTCCAAATGATGCTTAAAGAAAAAAAAACTAATTCACTGGAGTTACTGAAGACGTTAATTTAGATTATGAGAAGAAAGTTAATCACCAAACCAAAGCCAAAGACCAGTGCGATTTAATGTATTCAAACAAAGTAGAAGATGTGAAGCACAATATTATTCTTGCCAAAAGCAACAACAACACCAAAAAAAAAAAAAAAAATAGAAGAAGAAAAGAAAGAAAAGATAAAGCTTTACTAGCACAGTGCCATGAGTAGAGACCACGTGAGACATGTTGCGCCAGCTAGCAGACCCTTAAACCAACAGAAACAGAGGACACAGCACTGCAATGATTCTATCAGCACAAAGCAAGGCAGGAAGGGTGGTGGGAACTGCCAGTGAGACTGGAGTACCTGCTCATATTCTATCCATGTAGAATATTTCTTGTTCCTTGCATGTTTGGAATGGGTTAGAATCATTGCTGTAGATTTGGTAATAACACCTACTAAACTGTATAAGCCTTGGGTATTCCAAAATATAGAAGTCTTTAAACATCTGATATTCAAGGATAACAAATAGACCCTAAAGTTGCTTTCACAGTACTTACATCTGGCCTGAGTTATTGTCTCTTCTATTTTGGCTTTTATATAGTAAAAACTGTAGGTTGGTAATACCAAGGCCAAACTGCAATAGAAACAAGAGAAGCATAAACACAAACAAACAAAAATGAAACATAACTTAAAACAAAAAAGACACATCAAGTTCATGAAAAAATCCAAAGATCTTCCTCATGGAAAAGACATATTATTTTGACAGTAAAATGCATTCAGCTAATAGAGTACTTAATTCAGTCTTGCCATCCTAAGTCATCCAGTTCTCTACATTGTAGGATATCAGAAGAGACATATGTAAAATAAGCTTCGAACTGTGCCCATAAATTAGCTGAGAAAGAAACATCGTGAGTGCTATTTTCCAGAAAAGTGTATTAAAACACTTTGGGTGTTGAAAAATAATAATATTAGGTTGGCACAAAAGTAATTGAGGTTTAAAAGGTTAAAAAAAAAATTGCAAAAACTGCAATTATTTTAGCACCAACCTAATACTAGGGTATGTTTAAACAAACTAAATAAACTTAATTATATGTAATGTTAAAGTGCTTCGTAGCAAATGTACACTATTAAAAATACCAAATGTAAGAAGTATTATTTCTATTACAAAACGTATACAATCATCTGAAATATGTTATTGTGAAGGGTTAAATATTATTTTAAAACTTGTCTTTAGACAAGTCCACACTGTCCATTAATGGGAAAATTCAAATTTTTTTATAGCTCTAAGAAAATTTTCCTGCTCATCCTATTGGTTCTTACCCAATAGGCATGGCATTTTATTTCAAGTTCATTTACTGTGGATATTCCATATCATTTGGTAAATTGCTACTAAATAGGACTTATGTCTTGAGCTCACTACTTTACAAGAGTCATGGGGCTACTCTAGACTTACGGTAAGATGTACACACTGGAGAGAAGGTCCAGTGCAAATCTCAAGCCAAGTTCAGAACATTTGACACAGGACTATTATCAAACAGGCTTGTCCTAATGACTGAACAAGGCTTGTCTTAATGACTGAACAAGGTTTGTCTTAATGACTGAACAAAAATGAAAAACCGACAGGCAGGTTAACCTTACTGTTTGGAAGTTGCCAATTAATAAAACACATAATGCATTGGAACTGTTAAAAGATGTCAGAATACTTGAATATCATGCAGTTTCTAATAATACAACTGCATATGTATACTTCTTTTACTCTCACAATGGCTAATGTACACGTGTAGGATATAACTAAGTATTCCATATCCACATTTACTGTTGCAGATAACCTTTGCAATGTTTGAGTGTGAACGTAGAAGGAAACTTATGAACTAATAGGTGCAAAAAATGAGGGTATCTCAAAGATTCCCAGTACAACTATTTTCAATTTGACCAACTGAGTCATTCAGCATTCACTTTTAATATTTAATCTAACATTTTGCAATGTATAGGAAAAGGTGTGCATATCTAGGCTTCTAGTTTTTCTAGGCATTTGCAGGAGTTCTACTTTTAAATAACTCAAGCCTTATGTTTCATAGGCTTTTGGAATGGATGTAACCCAGACTGTAATCTCATTATACATTTTTTTATGGACAATACAACACAGGACAAAAATATATAATTTCAGGTTTTCCTATGAATATATACTAAAAATTCATTCTACAAAGAAGAAAAAGCAAAGGTTTATTTGCTACAATTTAATTATGCAGTCAAGATAGCAAAAATGAGTGGATGCTTATTACCGCCAGTTCCCCAAAAATCTTTCTCCTACACTAAGTAATTCATAGACTTTCCTTATGGATAAAGGTCAGAGAAATAAAATGTTATGTAGATTTAATAAAAATCTCTACATTCATTTTATAGGTAACTTCCTTTCAGTGGAGGCAGAGATTAAAATAAAAATAAGCAGTGCAATTAGTCTGAAAGCAAGATGACCTTTCATGATTCACTTGCCATTTATAAAATGTAGAGCAGAATTACTGAGCATTTGAAGTTAGTCTTCTAGAAATTCCTCTCAAGGGAAATTAGGACATTTTTACTACACCATCAGCATTTATTGCTAAGAGAAACTTCTAATTAAAACTGATAACATTATATCATGTGGCTGCTACAGTGTCACTCTGTAAGCTTGGGTTACATCTCATGTACCATAAAAAAATAGTGTGGAAACTCATGAGGAGCACAATAGAAGTTTTAAAGTTGACATACCTAATATACATCTTATTGGCTCCTGCTTGTCTCAGGTTGTTATGAATCGCTACACTTTATTCTATAGAAAATATAGTTACACTTGATTTGATTATTTCCATCTCAGGGCAACAGTTATTTCTTCAACCTACAGCAGCCATACTTCACTAACGTTCTGAGTCAATGACGCTGTCCTAGGTAGTGTTTGTTGTCTTTCTCCATATAAACCTGATAGACCACGGCTGCTTTATTTTCTCCTAGGGATTAAAGTCAAATAAAGCCAGTGGCACCAGATGGATGCTGGAACCCATGCTCTATTTTTGTGACTCACATAAACACTGTTAACTAGGTAAATGGAATATATCACGCTTTTCAACTTGATCGTTTATCACAATAAAACTAAACTCTTCATTAAAAATGAGAGAATTCTATTAATATAATTCATTACTATATTTCAAAATGTGGTGCCTACATTATATCAAGGCTTAAGGAGATAGATATCATTAAGTGAAATTTGGTACCTTATTCATTAATCAAAACATGCCATGTTTTTTTCAATTTAGATGTAATATTTTGTTTTTAAATTGTTATTTGTGAATTTATTTATACAGAGATTCGGGAAGTACCTATAATGGAAAGAGATTTAATATGGTTCAGAGTTGTAGATTTTGGAAGGGAATGTCAGAGGAAAACACACAGAAGTGGGGAATAGGGGCCTGTTCAGAGAACAGTGATTTGTATCAGGGAAAGGCAGTGGGAGAAATGACAGGGTAGAGGGTGGGGCTAGCAATGTGTGATGTGAATATCAGACTTGGAAGTCCAAATTTAACTTGGATGAAAATGAGAAGACACCAAAGTTTTGTGAACAAGGAGTAACGTCCAGAGCTGGAGAAAAGAACATCAATCTGGCCACACCGTGTATTATGACTGGGTGTGTGAAGGAAACGGGTAGACACAGGGAACATGAGCCCTTTACAAACACATTTAAGTATACCCCCAAAGTGTTATTATGACTGCAGTAGGACCGACCAGCATTGCTGACTCATTATCGGGGTCAAAAGGAAACAGTTTTCTAACTTAGAATTTGTCCATCTGAGCAACAAAGGCAGAGAGCACATTCCCACACACTGCGTCCAAAACTTTATCATGAATTCATTTAAAGAGACAGGGTTCCCAGATTTCCTCTCTCCCATCACACCTTTTGACAAGTTTATCCAAAATAGGAAAACTGGGAATAATCAAGGAAGAGGAAAAAAAAAAAAGACTAAGTATGCACATAAAGATGATACATTTGTAAGTACATGCCTAATAGAAATGAGAGATAGAAATCAGTTAGACAGATAGAAGTAGAATAATTAAAACAGTCATTCCGGTATTTCTCAATAGGTTCAAAAGAATGTCAAAACTGAAAAAGTGGAGAAGGACTGGCATTAGTGTATCATGACATTAATATCTATATTCCCCTCTTCTGTATCTATTCTGTATGCCATCCTAGGAACAAAAGCCAAGTTTCCTTCGATAACCTTGTTATAGCTCTATGAAAATCCCCAGCACTCTGGGCTCCCCTGAAAGGTTGTGTGTATGTTGTGGGCAGTATGTTGGGAATAATTTAAATTTAACCAGGACTGGGATTTGACAAAACTGCCATTTGCCAAACCTAAATGGGGTGAAGGGAGCTGACAGTGTGTGTAAAAGAGTGAGCATAACAAAACCCAAGGAATTTATGCTGAATAAAGAGGTGAGGGTGGGGTGGGGTGGAGAAGACATGTAGAAAGCAAGGGTAGTGAAAGGTAGAAAGGATTGATGGGTTTCAGGTCCCAACTGAGACAAAAGATTGTTACAGTCGGGCTGTTGGAAGGAGGGGGTAGAAAGATAAAATGCAGTCATCTGGGAGTTGGACAAAGAAAACAAAATTAAAATTATGAAGGAGTTGCAATCTTAATAATGTAATTTGCAAAACATCACCTTGGACTAGGTCCCTAAAGTAGGGGGATGGCAAGATCATTAGAGGAGAGGAGATTAAAAACAAAAGAGAAGTCCAGGTATTAGAAAAATCATCTATGTCAATGCTATGTAAAGTGTGGTCATGGACTTGGCCCATTTGCAAACTATTACCCACTCGAGACCAGTTAAGTACAGAAATTGAGTAAGCATTTAGAAAATTTTACAGCAATTTGACAGAATAATTTTATGTCTGTGGAATCTATTAATAAAAGTTTCTAGCCTGAGTTTTTTGCTTTTAAAGTTTATTTTAGTAAATAATTTTTGTTTTATTAGGTTGGTGCAAAAGTAATTGCTGTTTAAAAGGTTAAAAATAATTGCAAAAAACGCAATTACTTTTGCACCAGCCTAATAGTTCCCATAAGTATGGTTATATCATAATTTGAGAAACACTGATCTATATGAATGTAGGAGAAAGTGACAGTGAGCCAGGAACTGAAATCTTATATGAACAAGAGGGAGATGACTTAAAAGAAAGGAATGGTGGGTGGTATGGTCTAGCGACATGAGATTCAAAGATGGGGGTTTTAGGGAGGAGGGATTAAGAATGAGGAACAAGAAGGACATACTCATATCAGCCTCGGTATTATGAGGTTGTGGGAGGCAGGATCACAGGGAAAGCTATGACCTCAGAGAAGAGTTAGAGCAAAGAAAGTAAAGTAAATGTTCAGCAAGTGTTGAGGAATGGAGAATTTCCAAGAAATTATTGAGTGTTGCTCTGTCCAGTTATCGAAGGCCTGGTCAATTGGAGGGACTGGGATATTGCAGAATTGCTACTTATGGGTATAAATTATATCAACTGAGCATTTTATATCAGATTATACTATGATATAATAAATTTTATTTTAAAATTAATTTACAATCTAGAATGTAAGTAATGTAAAGTAGTTTAAATTAGGAGGTCAGTGGAGGTGATGACTACAAATTCAGGGCATTTTGTCAACATTTATTGCTACTGACATAAATATACAAAATATCAAATGTATTTGTATCACTTATGTTTCATTTCTAAATTTTATATGACTAGCTTTTCTCCATCTTTTCCATTTTGAAAACAAGAGTTTATGATTTTAAACATTTTAATGTTGGAAAGGGTAACGTCTCTATTTTAATTGCATTGAAAATAGCTTATGACAATGCAAAGACTTAATATTCAGCCATTGGAAAAATGGCTACTAAAAATAAGTGAGAGACACGGAAGTGACTACTTTTATACAATATACATATAAATAGAGTCAATTACCTGTAATCTGTACCATTGACAGGCGTCCATGTATATGTCCTGTTTCCTTTGTCAATGTATCTCTAGAAAAGAAAAAGTCTGACATGGTTATTACTGCCTTTAATTCTAAGTAAATTCACATAAGAACAAAACATTAGGATCTCTGTGGTCATTCAGCATCTTTCATCCCAAATGTCTGATCTATTCCATTCCTCACGTGTTTATTCTGTTATGGTTCTATGTATGTGTGAAGCAAAATTTTAGGACAAAAACAAATACCCACATGATAAATTTCAAAGACTTAAAAGTATAAAATCTTAGTAATTTATGCCACATTGTTAAACTGAAAACTGTGAAAACAGTATTTCCTGAAAAAGAAACTTTAGTAATGAAATAGGACTATGAAATGTACGATAAGGCTCAGATATTTCCATACTAGAGTATGTTTAAGAGAAATTGGTAATATCAGGAAATTAATGCAGTGTCTAGATCCAAATGTATGATTAGCATGTTACTGTTATTATGAAGTTATTATTAAGTTTTATCTATCATAAGAGATTAATTACTCAGTATCATTGAAGGTTAGAAAAACAACTAAATCTACCAGGAGAAGGAAGTACAGAGCTAAATAATTTCATGGATACAGAACTTTTCATATGCAGCTGCTAAACAATGGGAAAGAAATTATCATTCTTTCTTCCATTAGATATAGTGATGATACATTTATATATTTGAATTTTTTATTTCCAGCTTCATTATCCTGATGAGAATAGTAACATTCACTAAAGTATTATTTGCTGTTAGGCAATATAGTAAGCACTTTGTTCATCTAATCAACCCCTTGGACTAGATATTATTATATTGCACAACTTGGACTTTAATTGGCAGGATAACGGAAAATGTATGAGCCAAGTTCATTTTATAGCAAGTACACAATGTTGCCTCTATACATCAGAACCCTCTACAGCTATTTACCCCTATGGCTTTATTTAAACATGAGTGGAGAATGGGAGAAGGGAGGACAGGAAGTACTCAGGTGGTTTCTGGATTAGTAAAATTCTTGAAAGAAATAATGTTTACATATTTGTTATACTTCATTAAAACAAACAAACAAAAACAAGCCTGGCAGACTAGTGTTGTTCAGCAAGTTATAAAAACTATCAAAAATAGTATCAGATCAGGGAAACATACAAGTAATATTTTTTTCAATATTAGTAATAAGAAAATCATATAGGTAGATATTGATCCAAAAATGTTTTAAGTAAATGGAAGGAAGAAAATATCAAAGTGATTTAACAGAAACAAAATTGATTTGCAAATTGAGAAAGGAACGTGCAAGTCAGAGCTCTGGTTGGTAAAACGACATGGAGAAAGTGGCAGAACAGCTGAATGGTGTACATCTTTCTTCTAAGGAGTGAGCGGTAGATAGCACAGCTAAAGTCTAAGGAAACAGAACTGAAGATTCAACAGACACGGAAATTAATATATACCTCCCTTTGTGTTCTCGTAATAGGGACTCTCAATGATATTAAAATGAGGAAAACCAGATGCTAATGAAGGATCATATTAAGATCTTAGCTCCATTTTAGAAAAAAGTTCTGCTGAGGAATTCTGGAGAAATGTTACATTTAAAAAGGATGATACAAAAGCTAAAATTAATTTTTCAGGCTCAAATCCTTCTGGGTTCCATGTAGTTTTTCAACTACTCAAAGAGATGAACGTATATTTACTCATATTTGATTAATAATGGATAGACACACCCCTTATGTACAAAGAGTTCTTCCATGTCAATGGAATAACAATAAGCAATATGAGCCTATTATGATATACTTGTACTGGTGCTTTATGGGGATAGTTGTATTATCCCTTGATTTAATTTCAGATTTAAATGCAGGGTAATTATAATATAAAGCACATAAATAATAAAAGATAAATCAAGTTAGAAATAATTAAACAAATTAAAAAACCCCAAGTAATTAATATATGGGGCATTAATGATAAGAACATCTGCATTAAATTGTGCTCTAGTCCTTATAATAAAAAAATGGAGGCACAAAATATAATTCCCAAGAACATACTGTTAATGTTATAAGAATACATCAAGAAATCGAAAGCAATGTTGTTTTATAAAAAAAATAAAGAATTAAAAATGTTATTGCAAATATTCCTCTAGGAAAAGAGTGCCTAACATTTCTTTATTTACTAAAGACATTCTTATAGTAAATATTGCTTTAAGAGAAAACAAACACAAACTACCTGTATCAATTATTATTAACATACATATTTTTATTTAAGAATAAGCCTGACTTAATTCTTACCTCATCTTGAGATTTAACCAGAGTTCTGAATGTTTTTTCCCCATCTTCTCCATCTATCATTTTATTTCGAATCTAAGAGAAAATGAAACAATTACTTTATTGTAGGTACTTAATTGACCTACCAAAGTATGATTATTAAAGTGTTATACCTTATTTTAGGATATAATGAATAAAACAGTAGGTTAGTTTTATTAGTAGTTGCAGTTGTTCTCTGGGAATAAGTTTTAAAAGTTACTGCATTATAATCATTTTAGATTATTTTAAAATAATAAAAAAAAATCCTTAATATTTTCAACCAGTCATTAATTTTTGTAATGTAAAAGAGTGGTTAATTACTTTATTAGCTTGAGTGAGGGGAAATGGAGACTTAAAAGAGAATAAATAACATTACAGTCACTCAGTGGCATGAGAGCCCAAAGACCAAGCTCTTCACCGTTACATGATCCTCCTCTATCATGTCAAAACACTTTACAACAAATATTCTTTAATCATCTAAAACTTGCCTTCGTCTAGGGTAATTATGATAAATAATTAAATTGTATTGTTCCATGACGGAATAAATGTGTAAAATGTGTAAAGCAAGTACAAATTAAGACAAGTTATAAAAGAAATTGGTGGCCTTTGCATAGAAAGAGGAGTTGATCCATAGGAAAGATTTTAAAAATATCTCTGCTCTGGAGTACAAGAGCCTGATTCTGCAATTTACTAAACTGGGTAATGGAGATAAGCTACCTAATCCTTTGTACCTCAAATATATAATCAGTACAACAGATATAATAATAATAATAATAATACTTCAAAGACTCTTGAGAATCCATACTGACACATACAATGTACTTAATAAATATTATTATTATTATTATTATTATTGATGATCCTTATTCTTATGGAAGGCCCTCTCAGAGGAAATGACATGCAATTTTGATTTTGAAATAAAATAGAAATTTTCTGAGTAAAGAGTATTAAGACAAGCATGGTGGTTTCTCTCTGTACGTTGCTCACTGTGTGGTCGAATGGTTAGATTCCCTTCAACTTTTCTTTCAATTCTATAGCAACTTCTTCCATGTGTGTTTTTTTAATTGAAATTTACAAGTTACATTTGTACTGAAATACTTAAAATATTTCTACTTGTTGAATGAGAAAGAAAATAACTAAGATCACACCCAACTTAAAATTTTTATTCCTTTTCATAGGATCTTTTGGATGAGTAAGCCTAGGACCTAGACATTTTCAAAGACAAAAAACATTCATCTTTGTGTATATAGTACCTGAGAGAGAACCTAACACAAAGAAGCCACACAACAGAAACTGGTGGAACAGGTGAATTCCAGCATCTGACCTGAGGCCTCCTGATTATACTTACCTCCACTTTAATATCATTCTCTAATTCTGCATCAAGGAAATCCAAAGTTACTGGCTCCTGAGATTTAGGGTTCTACACAGAAAATAATAATTAGGCATATATGATACTGTAAAACAATGCTATATGTAAAATAATTCAATGGATGTTTAGATATAAAATTAATCCTGTAAAAGTTACTTACCTAAGGTATATTAAATAGCTGACATAATAATTGCATAAAGGTATATATGTATATATACATATATATACACACACACACATATGTGTATATATGTGTATATACACACACATACCTTTATTAGTAAATAGGCCAGGAATTTGAGCTTTAAGTGCAGCAGACATATTTTAATTAATCACCACCAACTCAAGACAGTCTCATTTTGAGTGCTGTATTAGATACTACATTGAGAATAACTAGTTCTGGGGGAAAATGACATTTGAAGGTCCACCCACAACCTTTTTCTTTAATTAGGATGGAAAGGAGCAAATTATAGCCAGGTGAATAACACCTTTAGCAATAAAATAAAGACAATATATATAAATAATATAAATTATTATTTTTATTCTATAATGAAATAAGAAATTACATGAGGAAAAATATTTTAGAAACTATGTTTGAATTTGCTAAGCAAAAGAAACTTCTAAATATATTCTTACTTAAAATGTATAAAGGTGCAAGTTTGCTTCATATATTTGAATCTAAGAAATTTTACATTATTATTTCAATAACTCAATTAAGTAAATTTTATACGATAAAATTTGTGGTCAAGTCATAAGGATTTTAACAAAGATTAGCTATTATAATTTAAGTCTAACTAGAATAATAACCCCTGGTTTCACAAAATACTATATCCTTCTTTAACATCTTCCATTGCTTCTTCTTGCTGGTGTCCAACAATAAAATTCTCAATAGAACAAGGCAAAGAATATATCAAATGAAACTGCTAGCCTGGCATATTTATCTCATATAACATTTAACAAATTTGTCAACTATAAAATGAAGACTTACTGAACTATTTGTAAAACGAAAATATACTGTTTCTCTTATAATACTTGCTAAATAATATACCATGCCATGGAATTTCAAAGTTCACTAGAACAATGAAATTGTAAGAGTTGTCTATTGTTTTACAACTGCAAAATTTAAGAAACTGGATATTTAATGTTTACTAAAATAAACACCACTAAACTAGGATAATTAATTAGATAGAAGTATTAAATACAAATTATGTAGTATTAGTGCAAGGCCAGTGGGATTTTAATAATTTCAGCCTTATTGGCTCTTCCAAAATCTATTCAGATCATTACCATTTTACACTGTTTTAGGAGCACTGACTACCCAAGACAATAACAATAATTAAAATACATTGAAATTAACCATATTTTATTTATCTCAAATGATGAATGACATAGTACATATGGCATGTTTTGATTTTATAATTATGACAAAATGCCTTCCTTCAAAAAGTAACTCCACTTAAATAATGAAAATTTATGATTCCCATGGGTTTTGAGAATGAGGATTTTTAAAGGCAAATTTACAAAAATAATCTTAACTGTGGCACTTATATTGAAATAATATTCACTGCTTATGAACTCAATACCTAGAATCAGAAGGTTCTAGAATATTGAAAATAAGTATTAGATTGTTCAATAAGAAAAATACTGACCAACATTTGGACAGCATCTTATTACCTCAGAAGCAAATATTCATTTAAAATGTAGCACATTTCATAAGGAAAAAAAAACAACATAGAAAATAATTCTAATCCTTTTTTAAAAAAACAAAACCAAGAAAGTCTCTAACAAAAAGATGCTCTAAAGTTGACAATATTATTCATTATTGTTTATTTAAAGTCCCATGAAACAAACACCATCATACCAGCATTAAAATTTTAACAAACTCATTGCAAAACAAAATCAAAATAATCAAAACATAAATAATATTATCTTACATGCAATGGATAATGCATAGCATGACCAGACCCAAACAGCATGCATGGAGGAGGCATTATCAGGAAGAATTGGCAATATGAAGATCATGTCCCAATCCAACATATAAAGACACAGAGAAGAAAATGAAATCATAAAAGAAAAATGTCAATGCATAAATTGTATCTCTTAAATGGCAATCTGGCTGACCATTTTTTAAAAGACCCATCATAGGCACAGTGATTAAAAAATTCAAAAGCAGAATCTTCTAATAAGAAAGCATCAAGAGAGGCTTGAAAACTGAAATTCATTTTCTCCACTCCCAATACTTTTGTTTGATATTTTAAATATCTAACATTTTGCATTTGTAAAATTTGAATACCAACTGACATAATGACCACATCATTTGTGGAACTAAAATAAAAGACAGTGTTGTTAACAAATTTTAAATTGAAATAATTAGTAGTTAAGTATTATTTAAAATACTACATACGTAGTTCAAAAAATATTCCCAAAATTCAGAAGTCTTGTGTGGTTGCTAGTTTGCCATTTGGGGTTTCCTTAAAGGAAAACAAAAATAAAACAAACCACTTTTAAGGTTGTTTATTTTTAAATTATATCATAATATTCACATGCAATATTTGAAAGTACTGCAAAAATAATTTCCTAAAATGTACATGACTGCTAAGAAAGAAACATGCAAGATGAGTAATACAAAACAATTTATTGTATCAAGAAAAGACATAAGTATAATTTTAACCTCTATAGGAACCATAAAAGATATAAAGACTGATGCAACAACATGAAATTCAAACTGTCATGGAATTCTAGAGCTAGAAGGGAACTGACGCTTGCACTAATCCAGTGGCTCTACACTTTAGAACAACCTGGGAAGCTTTAAAAACAAATCAGAAGCCTTGATTCCCATCTCTGGCTAAATTAAATCAGGATTTGCCTGGAATTGATATATATATATATATATGTATATATATATATCAATTTAATTTCCTACACGAATACACTGTGTGGGGTAGAAAACAATTATTAGTTAAATCCTCCTGCTTTTCAGATGAAAAAAACTGAAGTACTATGGGGTTTAGAAAATTTAGAGAATTATTCAAGGATACAGTGTTGGGTATAAGTAGAATGAAACTAAAACTCAGTTCTATAATTCATAGCTTCATCTCTTCTTAATATCATATTACCTCTTCATTACAGATGCTCCTCTGCTTAGGATGGGGTTACATACCAATAAACCCATCATAAGTTGAAAATATGGTAAGTCAAAATGCATTTAATACACCTAACCTACCGAACATCATACCTTAGCCGAGCCTATCTTAAATGTTCTCAGAACACTTCGCCTACAGTCGGGGAAAATCATCTAACACACTGGATACACTGTAGAGTCTTGGTTTTTTTCCCTCAGGATTGCATGGCTGACTGGTAGCTGCAGCTCACTGCTGCCGGCATCACCAGAAAGTATCCTAATACATATTGCTAGTCCAGAGAAAGATCAAAATTTAAAGTATAGTTTCTACTAAATGCATATTGCTTTAATGCCTTTGTAAAGTTGAAAAAACCTTAACTTGAACCATCATAAATCAAGGACTGTCTGTATTATGTCCGCAATATTTTTTTTTAAAGAAATAATAGGCTTACATATAAAACTTTAAGTTATATTGAACTTCCTTTAATCTTCTAAAATTCTTTTACTAAACTAAACTAAACTAAACTGTTGGCAGTATCCTTTTTACGTTGATTATTTTTAGTGTGCTTATAGAAATACACATACATACAATAATGTTTAAATTTTGTTGCCAATAGAGAAAGGATTTTGCAATGAGTTTGCCAAGCAATAAAATATTCAGAATATTTATTCGCAATTTTGGACATTTTTAATTAGCTGAAGGGAAATTTCTTTAACTTCTAATCTAAAATATACTTACAGAAGTTCAAAGACATTTTGGCTTAAGTTTTGTGGCTTATAGAAACTATCACATCAGAATTGTATTTTTATTTCCACTTAGAAGTTAATTTTACAAGCAAATTGTTAGGATTACATGGATTTGGCACGAATTTCACAATACTTAATAAATTTATTTTTAGAAGCCATCTGATTATGATTACTCTGATTGTTAATGTTATTATTACATAATTTGCTAGTCATCTGTAGTTAGCCAACGCATACCCTCTGCCAGCATTAATGACATTTTTGCTCCACCTTATTGAGAAATGATGCTCATTTCCATCTCATGCTCTGGAAGCTTGATGTCAGGAAAGGCGGCATTAATCATATGCTTTTAGGAAGAGAAGCTTAATTTCAATTCTGATTTAGCAAATTTGAAGGCATGGCTAACTTCAGTCACAGTTACCTGAACATTGGGTCTCCTTTTTCTTAAATTAATTGTTGGTATACCTACACCAATAGGCTAAAGCAACAGAAAGATGGTAATTTATCATACAACATCTCAGTATAGGTAAAGGTTCTAGCCTATAATAAATTTTGGTCAGATATTTCTTTCATCAGAAACAGGTATCATAGAGTTCATGATGAGTCAATAAATGAAAGTTTAAAAATACTTTTTGGATATAAAAAATGTTATATGCTACTAAGAATATTCATGATTTTGTTTAGCAAAATGACTATTAATAATCTTTTTTTTCCTAGAAAAAAAGTGATGAGTGGGAAATGAGAAAGATGGTGTGTTTCAGACAATTGTTATGAAGATTGAAAAAATAAAAATAAAAAAAGGAATTTTTAGAATTTACATGATTCAAATGTGTCAAAAATATTATAGAATATTGAAAAGTCTTAATCTTAAACCCTTAAAATGTGTGCCTTTGTTTTCTGAAGTGATCCCAAGTGTTTTATATATGGAACTAATGGAAAATTCAATCATAACACTGCAGATGTTTTTAAAATATTGATTTCTAAAACATCAATTATATACAATTTTCTTTATGATAAATATTTCTTAAGATTGATCAAAATGAGATATCTAATAAGTATACCTAACCTGGTTATTTCAATGACAAAATGAAAAACAAATTAAAATGCATTTTGGAATAAAATAAAAATACATAATTCAGCATTTGTTATATGTGATCATGGTGGTGATAGTACATTTTAAGTAATGATTCCTTAGAAAATTAGATATACAAAGGTTCATAGCTACTTTATTGATATTCTGAGCTTTTTAAAGGATGCTTGTTTTGCCTTCTACAGACAACAAGTTGTGCTGAAAAAAACTGAATTAAGATTATAGTTTCAAGAAAAAAAACACACAAGGTATTCAGCAGAAAATACTTGCATAACACTAGACTTGGACCTTGTTAAATAATAATGAGTACTGTGGAACATGGCATTACTTTCCTCTTTTCAACTGGTGAATTTCAGATGAAAAAATTAAGATTAATTTTGTTAGTATACTAGCTATTACCATATTGGTCCTTTGTATTTGTCAATTTCTAAGACAACTGCCTTATACCAACTATATCATCATTTTATGAGGTTCTTGTATCTATCTGTATAGTATACAACATCACCCGCCAAATAGAAATCATAGTGTTTAACCTGTTAATGATAAAAATTCACAATCAAATTTAATTCAGAAGCACAAATTTCAGAAAAAATATATTAATTGTTCAAACATTTATTTAATGGTTCTTAGAATATTATTTTTCTAAATGTCTTGTTGCATACTTGCTTTGATAATTTCCTATATAAAAATATGAAAAGCAACATAATCCTGAATAAAATCACTAGAGCTATAATTAGTATTTATATAGAATTTATATTTCCTTTGTAATTTCATAAATTTTAGTAAATTATTTCAGATATGAGCCAAATAAAATTCTTTCTATCTAAATATTGGTTATTAGTAGAAAAAGGTAGAAAAGGGAAAAACCTTTATCAAATTACCACTTCTAAGTGATGGATTTACATATATATGTAAATATATATACACATCATATATGCATTATTCTCATTATTCTTTTATTTTGTCTGTGATATATTTTAATTCCTTTTAGGGAAGGTGTTAACACATACAATCATAAAACTAGAGATCCTTCACGCCCTTCAGAATATTACCTTGTTACTACTTTTAAATCACTTTAGTTATGGGGATATAATTTAAAATACCCTGGATATATAAAGACCAAATAATAATATCAGAAATTATTAGAAATCTTAAAAAGATACAAAAATATAAAATTTTCCAACCATGGCAAAATCATAGAATGTTTAGTCAATCATAAACAACTCCATTATGAGGAACATGCCATGTTTATAAAAAGCTGTGAGAGACTAATAACAATGTGAAAAAAGCCTATACTGCACTTACATAAAGTAACAACTTTACAAAATAATGCAGTGTGATTGGCAGCTACATTTGATTGCAAATATTTAGATCATGAAGGAAATAAGTATATGGAAACAAGTTCCAAAGTGAGAAGAATTAAAAGAGACATTAACTATAACGATTTCATATGTTTTTACATTCAATATCAATGGTTCTTAAACACTATTGATTTGAACAATATTCAAATGACTCAATTTTGTGTGTGTGTGTGTGTGTGTGTGTACATGTAACTGTGTGTGTCCTAAAATATCACTAAATGATATTAAATATTCATGACCAGGGGAAAAAAGGTAGTATGTATGACTGCATATAGTATTTCCTTCCAGCATGGTTTAAACTATTCTCAGTATTACCTTCAAAGTTAACTAACAACTTAAAGATGCTTAGAAATTACACTTATACAAGATTTTTACCAACTTTTACTTCTAAATAAATAAATTTCACCCTACCTATGAAGCTTTAATTAAAAGTGAAATAGGTTGGATGAGATATTTAAGAAAATACTTTTTATCTTGGGATAAAAAGACAAACATTAGGATAAAATTGTTTATAGAATTTTATTACTTTCTTGTAACTCACTGATTAATAAACACTTCTGAAGCCCATCCCATGGAATTCTATATACTGAATTTCTTACATATTTTTATAAGCCTGCCCAAAGTGGAAAAAAAGAAAAAAACACTCTGGGAGATGAAAGGGAGAGATAAATACCAAAAGAAAAAGGTGTTGGAAAACACGGCCTGTGCATGGAGGAACATTACTTACATTTACCCAGGTGGGGCAATCTCCTTCATTATCTTACAACCTTAAACAAAGTCCAAAGGGATGTGTGTAACTCAAGCACAGGTAGTTATAATGGCTGTCTTTAAGCTAGGATTAGCTGAATATTGGATATGAATATTGGATAGTTAAATTGGTAATAGAAAATGAAAATTGCTTTCACACTTTTATGTATTATAAACTATGTTCTTGTCAGCTATTAATGTTACAGATTTAATATTCCTTTACAGTTAGTGTTATATAGTGAATTTTAAAATGAAAAACCTATTAAAAACATTAATCATTAAATTTACAGAACACTAATCACTATAAACAAATTATATACATACCTTTGGCTGAAGATTTGGATGTAATAAAACATAACCATTAGGATCAATAGCAAAATAATAGCCATTGGGGCACAACTAAAAAAGAAAAACAGCAAAAAACAAAAAGCACACTTTAGAGTTCTCTGAGTCATAACCAGAAATCCTCATTCTTTTTTTAAAACAATCTTAAATACATATTTTAAAGCATGAAGATGAACAACACGATATTTTTATACTTTATTTTAAGAAACCTTTTAACACTTTGTACCTTTGCCAAGATAACTGCACATAAATTTTGAGAATTACTTAATGTTTTACAGAGCTTCAAAAATAGAAAAGATACCAAAAGAGTAAATTTCATCTTACTGTAAACCGTGGTGTTAGTCTTTTAATGTCTTCTAAAGACACATCAACTCCCATCACACCAAGAATCAGCTGGTTCTATAATAAGACAGAAAAAAGGTAGTGTGTTTTATGCCAAAATTTACATAGTCTACACAATTAATATATTACCCATCCCTTTGCTCGACAATGGTTGTATTCCACAGTAGCTTAAACATCTGCATAAGGGTGAGGCATTTTTCATATCAATTTAAAATGACTCTCAGCTTTGATGGTTTCCACACAACTTTGTCATTCTTACTATTTAGCTTAAAAAAAATAAAATCTTGATGATTGAAATTAAAATATAAGAAAACTGTGAAAATTTTTATTTGATACTTCTTGTACTCATTACCCCTAATATTTATTTTAAGTGCTACTTGCAGTCAGCAGCTGTAGCCCTGTGTGTGTGTCTTTGTATGTGAATATAGACTGACTTTGTGGTGTGCTGTGATTAAGAAATCACAAAAATGTCCAGCTTGAAGATGTTGGGCAATATGGAATGAGAAAAACTATAGATTTTTGCTGTTGATAGCACCCGTGTATGTGTAATATCTTGAAAAGTCTGAGACCTCATTGGTAATAAAATATAAAAAATCCTCAAAATAATGTTTTTGCTTGCCACTAACTTCTAAATACCAATCAATTGGCATCATGGTGTTAGCTGCAAGTCAAGGAGGCTATGTAGCAAATTGCTATCATAATCTTCCATGGGGCATAAAGATGGAAATGGTGTTAGAATTTAGAATCAGGAATTTAGAATCAGAAAATCAGAAAATACAGTCTATGGTTGTTATAAGAACTCTTTAAATTTTGCATAAGTGCACATAGAATGAGAAAGTTAGGTAAACAACTATGCTACTTTCCTGTAAATCAATCCTAGTTTGAGCAAAATCCCAAATTAAAGCAATCCCTTAGACAGTCCATACGAAAGCATAGAGAATTATTCCTTTATGAGTAATGGACCCCCAAAGAGGAATCACCAAAGTTTTCTATAGCCACATTATTATAAAATAAAGAGTTCAGCTGAAATAAACAAATAATGCTTAAGTGCAATAGGCTTCATTATGCCATAAACTGAAAATAAATATCCCTCAAATCAGAAATGTCAACCAAACTAATTACATTAATATTTAGAATTAATAGATACAATTAATTTTTAGAATTAGAAAAATCCTAATTTCTCCTGCATCCTTCAATTCCTTTTGATTCAAGCTAAGAAATAGGAATGCTACCCTACTTTTAAATTAGAAGTATTTTTAAAATAAACAGAATTTCACAACTTTAAGGGGATAACATTTTATTGTACTGACAATATACCAGTGCTATAGAAATTGAGATTTTTATGAAACTCATTACTTTTCCTGAATCTTAAAAAATAGAAAAAAAAAATAGAGAACTATTCATTTAAATCAAATCCTTCTGTTACTTGATGATTGAAAAAACAATTGTTTGAATGGGAGTTGGAGAAGGAAGAACTCAATACATATATACTTATGTACACCTGCTACAAACATCTTCATGGTATTGCTCTTTGGATTTTTTTCTTTCTCAATGCCATGAATAGCGTAGATGCATTTTTAAAATGTGCACTCAATAGTGTTGCCCATTTATCACTTAATCACTCCCAGAGTCTGCACTTGTGTTCTCATCAGGTCATAGTTAAATAGAGTTAAGTTGAATCTTCTCTCTGGGAAAACAGAGATTTGACCTGAATTTCCTTTTTCCCAGGTGGTTATCACATAAGCAGCTGTTGCCTTTTACTGTCGGCCTCACATGACAGTTACAAAACCGTATGTATTTCCTTATAGAAATATCCACAATCAGCTTCAAGGTCATACTTCAGCATTTATTATCATTAATTTTGTCAATTAACTTTTAACCTTTAAGTTTGTCTTATTTTCAACTTGGCCAGTTATGTTGAAGACCGGAAGAGTTCCAGTAATGACAAGTCCCAGTTCCTAAAAATAGATTCAGAGAAAAAAGGCAAATTAAAATTACAGTTTAAACTTTGTCATATTGCATTAGTCTTTGACATATGACACTGAATTTCATAGTTACATTCTAAAGAGCCACAAAAACACTACTAATTTATTTTGAAAGATAATTTTTCAAAAAACAAATGAAAATGTCTTAGAAATAACCAGGATCTATTAGGCAGTGATTGAAGCATGCAGCATCTAAAACAACCCTCTATGAGAACACTGAAAATAACTTAAAAGAAAAATCAAGTGACACGAAACATTTCAGTAACCCTGCTCCTCCATTCTTTATGGTGATAGTTCACCTTAAATCAGAGTCCTCCATGAGCAGAGTGGTATTAAAATATTACATATTTAAAATTATTTATTTACTTTCTTTTGTTATAGCTTTATTCTTAAAATGTTTCATGCCCTAAGCCCAAGGTTTTATGCAAGATCACAAATGTGTAGCAGAATAACACTATAAATAAAAGGAACATGTTATTGATACTGTATTTCTGGGATATTCCAGGTAAACACAATACTGTTCAAAGGAAGTGATTTTGCTTCCAAACACCTTCCAAAAGAAATTATAATTTTTGACAAAGTAAAATGTATACAAGAAAACTGCAAATGTCAAATATGAAACTCTAGTTATGAAGCATTTAGTATAAGGAAAATAATGACATACTATTAATCAGCATGTAGATAATATCATACATTAAATTAATCCATAGAGATTAGTTAAAATAAACTGATTTTCAAGTCAGAGGTTGCTTTTTCTTCATTACTGCCATCTGCAGCAACTATATATTTTTTTCCACTCTTTCATGTCAAAACTCCATTTTTAAAAAAATCATTTTTAAATAATTTTAAAATTGTTGAAAATTTTGAATGTGCTAAACTGATAAAATATTGGTGAATGATGTTACTGAAAAACATTAGTGTATCTTATGAAAAAATGACCCCCAAATCCAAATCTCATGACCACTGTTCTCATTCCTGAGACAGTGTGGCTTCATAGAGAAAATATCTTAAGCTATGGTGCATGTGGGAATCATGAAAACAATGGGAACTGAATTAGTGAGGAAGGACAATCATAGGGAGTGTTTCACCAGAACAAGACACCAAATTGTATGGGACAAATAAAATTAATGAAATAACTACATGTAGTTGGGGGAGTGATGATATACACATCATCTCTCTATTTAGTCCTAAGAAAGAACAAAAAACATTCTTAATTAAATATGTAAATTAATATTCACAATGAAAGCATTCTCCCTCAATAAAGTCAAGATTATAGATCATTCATAAAAGTAGTATTCAAAAGATAATTCAGTGAAAATTCCTTTTCACAAACTTCCTATTTGAGTTGTACCATATATACATAGTTTTATACATGTTAGCATGTATAAGGAAAGGTATATAAGGATGTGATATTTTTCTTTGGATCACTTTTGCATTTGCTTAGAATACTATAATTTGCTTCTAAATATGGTCACATGTGTCCTAAAAGGAGCTACTAGACTATCATACTAAACAAATTCATAACTTGCATTTTCCCCCTCATTTACTAAGCAGACAAAAAAAAATGTACTCTATTCCTTGACACTGTACATCTCTAGAGAACAAAAAAGAGAAATAAAACAAGATTTCTGCTCTCCTGGAATTTATTTGGTGTCTATTTTCTAGAGCGCAACTCTTTTTTCATCTCTTTTTATACAAAGAATCTTACATTAGCTCCAAATAAAATGCACCCTCCACAATACTGTCCCAGTGTTATTTCTGACCTTATTTCCCATTATCTTCAAAAGTGAGTGAGGTACTAGTATCCCTTCAATATATCCAGCACTTCCACAACTTTCATACTGCACACCCAGTGTGGTTCACTACTCATCACCAATTATAGAAACATTACCTGAAGTCATAAATCAGCTAAAATATCACCATCTTTTTAACCTCACCTTACTCCATTCCTAAATATACGATTCCTTTCTTCTGAATTTCCAGAGTTCTTTTCATTTGCTCAATATATTTATTCTATTTTTATCTTGAAAATTTTCCTTCTTAATGTAACTGTTAATTTGACTAGCATATGTTTTGAATCTGCTTTGTGCAGAGATCATAAACAAATAATTAGAAATACCAGATGGGTCATTTTTGATTCTCAAGTCAGTAAAAAGAATATTTTATGTGTTAATTGAATAAGCAATTCGTGTGCCTCATTTTTTTTCCATTTTTTACATTTACTTTCAACTTATAGAACAGCTTGTTTAGAACCAAAATTTCTTCCTAATGTCATCTGTGCTATCAGTAAGAACCTCACCAACAATGTAGACATGCTGGTTAATGAACTTCTGGTCATAGGAAATACAACAGGGCATTATTGTTGACTCCTCCTATCATATTCTGTCCTGTGATGGGTTTGGAAAAGCGAAACATTTTAACCATAGCTGTAGATGACCATGTGACCTTAAATAAATATGTGACGTCAAGAAGGAGAACTGGTCAGTGATTTTAGCTAAATCTTGAGGTAAGTAAGCTTCACTTTATCTGTCTTAGCAAGCAAGGCTGCTGCTAATAGTGCCTATTTTTCTCCTAATTTCCTGTATATGTTTATTTTACAAGAACCAAATGATAAGTAATTTTAAGTGGAGTGCATTTTGCCCTTTGGGTTCATCATTGCATTTAGAAAAGTAGTATCAGCATATAATTGAACTCCAAGTAGGAGGAAGAGTTATTGAATCAGCATATACTTTTCGAGGCTTAGTATTTTGATTCTCTCCAATATATTACATTAGTAAAGTCATTAATAAAGTCTTATTAAGATTAAACATATAAATGAGTATTAAGTATGATAATTATTATCTATAACTTTCATATTGGGAAACTAAAAATTACATTAAAACAAAATTTCTCAACTCCAGCCCTATTAACATTTTGAGCTGTATGATTCTTTGCTGTGTGTGTGTATATGGGTGGTGGTGGGGGGGAAGGTGTCTCTTGTGCATTGTAGGATGTTTAGCAACAACCCTGGCCTCTATCTGTTAGATGCCAGTAACAACCCCTCTCCAATCCAGTGATTGTGTTATAAAAATATCTATAAATAGTTCCAAATGACCCGTAAGGGGCAAAATTACCCACAATTAAAAACCACCACTTTAAAATATGATGGAATACCTGTACTAAAATTTCAATTGTACAACGGACTACTTAACATGTTTTTGTTATTTCATACTGGATTTGATCACCTCAATGGCCTATTTTCATAAATATCTAGGGCTGACCTAAAGGAAGTGATTATACATGAAGAGGTGATTAGATTTGTGATGAACTCAGTTCGATTTTTGCCTATCTAACTGCATGTACTTCTGAGTGTTGTTGGGTCTGGCTTGAGCTGTGGAGAGTATAATGCTTCGCTAGTTGAAGTCTACTTTAAAAATACTTCAAAATTCTTGTTCAAAATTTGTAGTTCTAGGTACTAATTCCATGGCTTTCAGCATTTTTGAAAAATAGATACTCAGAAAGTTATTGAAATGCCCATAAATTCAAGATTCTAGAATGGAAATTCTACATTCTCAGTGGATCGACTAGAAAAGAAAATAACACTGTATTTGTGCTTCTCTACTACACACAAGTATAGGTTTACACATAAATTATCTAAATTCTAGCAAAAAAAGTTGTGATAGAAAGAACTTTAGAAAGGACTTAATGAAGAGGAGAAGATAAATGTCACCTACAAAGAAGTAGAAGTCAACTGCGTGCTTTTGTTATGACAGTTTTTGGTTGAATAGCCAGCCTCTTACCAGTGCATCCAGGTACACATTTGTCCATTGGACTTGCTTAGCTTTGTCTCCTGCTAAAACCATTGGTCTTCCCAGTACATCCAAATATTCCTATTTATTAAAATAAAAAGTTTAATGGCTAAAATTAGGAATGCTATATTTAAAAAAGAAATCATCTTCACAGTAAAAATTATCTAGAGTTAAAAATGAATATGGAATCAACATTATTGAGTAAGGATGTAATCATTTAATTCCTACTTTGGGTACTCAATAAATGGCATGTCTACATACTTTGAATTAACATTGTTTGACTTATACTATTTATACAATATATCTACCTCAGTTTTTTTTCTAGTAACAATATCAAAACATTTTCTTTCTGAGGTACAGCCAACGATAAGTGAAATACGTTCCTTGTGAATTGTTTCATGTTAATCTAAACTATTTAAGGCTCGTGATTTATTGGATGGAATTGCACAAATCTGAAATAATAAAGCAGCCACATATTTGCTTTCATATCACAGATTGGCTGAAATTCAAAACTACATTTAAACTTATCAAAAACTAAATGAAATATTGTGCCAAATCTAGACATCAGACTCCAATGCAGCTGCGGTTTCATTTCAACATTCAATGTATTCAGTATTCATTTCCACAAATGCTGTGTGATTTATGCTAAATTTTGACTTTGTCTATTTTATAGCTCCTCAGTTATGTTTAAAATTGAGTAATTATTTTAAATAATAATAGTAATTTATGAATATTTAATAATAATATACAGTTAAATCAACTTAGTTTCTTTAATGTTCAAAGTTGTTTAACAGGCATGTTTTCAAATGAATGGTGGTAGAAAAATCATCTCCTTGTTGTAAGTTTATCTTTAAACAGGTAAATGTATCTACAGTGTTGAGTAGGGAGGTATCTACTCGAAAATTCTAAGTATGACCCTATATAATTTGTCCAGAATAATTATTGTTTGATTTTCTATGTGGTACCTATGACTTGAAGAAACTCATTTAAATTATTTGCAATAGAGCCAAGTTCAAATTACATGAGATGAGATTATTAGTAAATTTGATTTTATTTATTTTGTATGATGTTAAATACATTTGAAAATATTTATATATTTTTCACCTGAATTTTGAATGTTTGAAAATACTTGGAAACTTAATGAAATAAAAACCAATACCATTGCCACAATACTCATTTTTTTGTTACAAATGTAATATGCAATTTTTCATTTTCACCTATTTTCTGTATTTTGAGCATATGTAAAGCAGGAAAGAAATACCTTCAACTTTAGAAAAATAATTTAAACAAGTTTTAAATAGCCATACCTGAGTATTGATTCTTATTGCTCCAATGGAAGGAATTTCATAATAATAACCTGAAACATATATATATATATATACATATTCATGTATGTAAATATTATATTATAATAAAAGGCCATACAATTATTTATGGCTTTATAAGAGAAAAGAACATTTTTCACTTTAATTGAGCAAACACTAAAATATCAATACCACTGATAAATTTGAAAAATGTTTGATTAATGTATATTCATAACAAATGTACAAACTTTATCATCTTATACAAAACAAATGTCATTTTTCTACAAAGCAGTAGAGAATCTGGCATCATTTAATTTTTTTTTTCATTGAAGAAATTATCGATGAAGCATGATCATGGGTATCTAATAATTATGTTTATATAAAATATTTGCCTAAGTATCTTTCAGAATAAATTTAGGTTCTTTTTATTGCTATGTGATCACTGTTTATTTTTCAAATAACATCTTGTGTTTTCCTGAATACAAAGGAAATATGGGCTTACTACACAAAATATGAATTATTTAGGAATGTACTAGAATACATTTAAAAAACGATTAATTTAACCAGAAGAAAAAAAAATGTACATATGTCACACTTTCTTATGTCTAAGTTTTACATAATTCAGATATTCTTTCATTCTTAGTTTTTCATGTAAGGTTATATTTGATAAGCATCATTTAGTATCAGTCAAAACATATTCCTTTATTATGGTACAATATGACAAGAATCTGAATTTTTATATAACAAAACTAATGTCAAAGTTTATTGCATTGTGTTGTGTTTTCTGTATAGAAAACATGTTCAGCATCTTATTCTTGCCTCAATTCCTATAAAAGTTAGCTACAACTTTAGATTACTTTAAGAACATGTAAAACTACAACTACCAAATTATTTTTCTTCTAATAAAACGTGGTCAAGAAAAGAGATCTGTCACCTTTATTTTCACAGGCCATCCACTGAATAGGTCCTCTGTCGTAATTATGTTGACCAACTGAAAACGTGAATACACGTACCTGGTGAATGGAAAAATAGGTATATGTTAGGTTGTATCAAATTTAATTGAGTTGTTCAACAAAATAGCTAAAGTGAAAAATAACTAAAAGCACATTTTTCAGTTGATTAATGTGACAAGAAAAATCAGTCAGTAAAGCTTTCAGGAAGGCCCTAGAGGGAAACAACATCACCTACTCTAAACATAGACTTCAGTTACTATATTTAAATTAGTACTTGGGTGCCCTGCACTGTTTCTCTATCCTGTTATCAGCATCATCACTAAGGTTTCATTAAGAGAAACAGCATATTTCAGGTCCAACTTAACTTCACCTGGTTAAAACATATTATCCACAGACTTAGTCACTGCAAAAGAAAAGAAGCTCCTTATTTTATAGGTGTGTGGTTATAAAAATGTATACAGAAAGGAAGTCAATATATTTTTAGTTGCTTAAAGCAAATAAATTTAGTGATGGTTTTGCTTTCACACTATGGAAATATTCAGGATGCACATGTATGATTAGGTTAGTTTTTTATAAAAGATGACTGGTGTATATAAGTACATAAATATTTTAAGCTCCTAGGATTTTCAAAGAGAATCAAATACTGACTGTTTCTAACATGCTAATAAATATGCAAATATTTAAAAATTCAATTGAGATAGGTTTTAAATTGTCATAATTTAACTATTTATTGGAAACCATTGAATTTAAATAATACTATAAAATTATAGAGGATAAATTCAATGATGTTAACAAGTATTTAATAAAATGGCTAGTTAACATATATTGATTTCTAACAATTAAGTAATCTAAGTAAACTAATACTGTAAGTTCAGTATTTTTGCTTTTTCAAAAAATAAACATGTAGAAAATCACTTTTCTGTGATTTCATGCTCTGGTTTGAACTATGTTAAGAGCTTTTCCCTAATTCATGTTGATTGACTGTTTGAATTGACATTTTCTAATTGTTTCATCTGTTTCATCTTTTCCACATGATTACAGAGCACAAATCTCAAGAGAGATTTCACATCTGTTCTCTGTTCTTTTCACTCGTCTTGGCCACACAGAAATCACATCATAACAATCACTGCCCCAAAATGTACATTGGGGATGTTGCTGTTTCACTTATAAAGTTTTATTATGTGAGTCACCCTTAAGTCTTCTAGCTTTGCCTGAGCTAGTTAAGTAAGGAGCGATTTGGTGGACACAGCTGAGTTTTAATCACATCAGGTTGTAAGGACAAATGACTGATTCTAAGTTAACAGTAGAAGTAGTGTCATTCCTCTTTCTCTCTCAAAATGCAAGTTTCATTTTCTTAAATTTTTCAATCGGGCCATTTTTTTAGGTTCTCTATATATTTCAATGGAGTGTTACTGCTTATATAGTTGAACTTATTCATAAATGGAAATATTTTTTATAAACGGACTGGCCACCCTACTGATAATTCAATTTAACTGCCATACCCTAAACATTTGTCACGTGAATCAAGACAGCGAAAAAATCCAGATGCTCCAGAAAACACTTGAGGATCTCCTCCATAATTAACATTTGAAAGCACGTCTCCAGTTTTCAACTTACAGCATTGCTTTGTCTAGTTGTTCCTGTTACCACAACAGTGTTCTAGTAAAATATTTTCCATAAAATACTTTTCAGTAAAAAGAAATAAATGAGTAAGACTAATAGCTGTGTCTCTGAAAGGCAAGCATTTCTAATAACATAGAGGCTACACTTAGATACATACCATGTCATTATTCAACTGATGTTATTCATCAAATAGTCCAAATAAACACTTGCCAAAAACATACTAGTAAAAAAAAAAAAAAAAAGGTTGTTGTTTTGCTTTACTACAAAAGTTTTACCTAACCTGCATGGTTTGCCTACATTCAGCACTCAGAAATCAAAATTAAGGAATTAAGGATCAGGGCTGGGTGTGGAAGAGTACATTCTGTCACAATTAATTATAATTTTACAAAATTTAAAAATACACTCATTTTTATTTCCTCTGTGTTCATTTTTCACGTAAGTCCTTGGCTATTTGAACATAAGTTACATTGACTGATTGAGTCATTGCCATATAAAATGTATAATTTACACCTCTTTTATCTGTTTTTATTTGTCTTACTGTCAACATTTTTAAAGTCATCTTTTTTGAAAATTTCCAAACTCCTTACAAAAAAATCTCAAGAATTATAAATGAAACCTTTTCTTTATAAGTTCTGCAACTTCCTTACCATTACAATATTTACAAAATCTTTCTAACATATAGATGCTTATTTTTCTCTTGGTTACACACACACACACACACACACACACACACACACACACACACACAGAACAGATGCATGCATATATTTATGATTTTAGATTATCTTAGAATTTTTTGAAATGTTTTTATAAATATATACTTGGTCGAGAAAAAGTTTAGTAAAAAAATTACTCAAACATTTAAATTCTTTATATGACAATGAAAAAAAATCAATGTAAAAATTATTTCAATCTCAGGTGTTATACCCATGTTTAATTTGACTTTGCTTTACAAACTTTAGGTAATTACATAACAAAAAATTAACTTAATTTATTTCATAAACATGTGCAATACACATTTTATAGTGTATGTAGACAAATAATTAGTGAAATTTAAAAGATGATTTTTTGCACAGTAACTTTCCACTTGGACCTCGAGATAGTATTCCTCCTATTCCATACAATATTACTGCCACCCTGTGGAATAGTTAATGAACTAACTCTAAAATTCCAGATGCCAAAATCCACAGAGATAATTTTTATCCCCCCATTCTTTTGATGTTTTCCACTTCTTTAATAGTTCTTGTTTACCTATAATTTTGGGTAAAGGAGAAAATAAAGCAATTTCTTGCAATATGCACAATTTAAAAATCAAGGTAAATTATATTCTCAAAGATGTATATTTTTTGAATTCTTTTCTTATTAGTGTATTTAAATGGTCTTACATAAAAATATAAAATAACTCATATTAATGCATACTCACACAAGCTATATATAGATCACATTTAAAGTCTCAATTAAACAGGTTACTTACTTTAAAACAACTTTACATCAAGACAAAGTCAACTTTTTTGGAGAAAAAAATTCCTTTATTTATGCCTCATAGTACATTTATAATCACAACACTAGATTGATGTAACAAATGCCTACTGGAAACTTTCTGTTCTAAGTGAAATGATCCTAGAAGATTTGCTAAATGTTCCTCAACTAATCTGTGTGACTTTCAGATAGGCTCATGTTTCAAAATGTTCACTTCTGTGAGGTCCATGTATGAGACTTATACAATCATGGATGGCTTTGAAAAATAGTTTTCATAATGCCGGAGGTCTTTAACAGAAATAACATGGGAAGGTAGTGTTGAATAAACATTGGATTAGGTTAAAACAGTTCCGAGATTGCACTATTTTATCTACTGCACTGATTATAGTGTCTTACACATAAAATGGAAATAAACATTTGTTAAATGAAAAAAAAAAAAAAAGCCAACAGCCAAATGAGTGGTCTCAACTTTTAACAAGAGGGATCTAACACATGTCCTGTTATCTGACATGTCAATCAGTTCATTATAATATAGCAGAGCAAAAACTGGGCCTGTGGTTGTCTTGCATTTTTGTAATTTGGACAGTTTCATTTTACCATGGCAAATTCTTAATCTTTTTTTTTTTTAAATGTTATTCAGACTTGCTCAATGGAGTTAAATGTGTGCAGGCAAAATTATACTTAATACACATACCATTTATGTACTGCATCATTCCTAGAGAATGAAAAATGTTCTCATAATTCTTGACTCATGCTTAGTTATGTAAGCTGATTCACAGAAACAATAGTAATTTGAGAGCATATTTAATAAAATTAAACTTAAAACATCTAAAAATCAGTCCTTATTAGCCTCAAACTTTATAATTTGGCCTTCAGCTGCTTGAAAAACAAATTTTTCTATGAAGAGAATATTCTAATTCCAATAATATAAAGTTATACATGAAGCCTGACCTACATGATCAGAGAAAACTTTTAATTAATAACAAATTTGGTTATTTAAAAGAATTACTGATTTTTTTCCCTATAATACACCAATGATTTATAACTTTATACTACAGTCTGGACTTCTGCTAATCTGTTTTTTATTTTGTTTTGTTTGTTGAGGACTAAAATACTTGTCGTCAATTAAGATTTTTCCAAAGCCACAGGGTCAACCTATTTTAGAAAGTCATAGGAATTTCTCGTTTCCCAGCAGAACACAGTTACTGGAAACTGTCACCTCAACAATTATCAGTTACCCAGAGTTCAAGTTTAATTTACAATAGGCAAATCTCCAAGGAATAATGGAAATGAGACCATGAAGAAAGAAAGCCAATAAAACTAAAATAAAAACTTCAGCTATCGAAACATGGTAGAAAAAATGATGTCAGAAATGGGTTTTATTAATTTACTATGTGTACTAAAACTTTTGGCATTAAGCCTATAAAAATATTAGATCAGACTGAATATTTTAGGAGAAAATTCTACAGTGGTTTCCATAACTCACAAATATATCAGAATCCCGAGCATTTGAATAAACCATATCTTAGTGTTATACACTATGATATACATAAGTCTCCAAATTCACCTTTCACAACCAATTTATTTTATAAAGCCCAAAGATCTGAAAGTTACTTGCAACCTGCAAAGTTTTGATGGCTTAGTTTAATCCATCTTAGTCAGTGAAGGCTGTGAGAAGCATGTCCCCTAGTGGTCAAACCCTGTTGTCCGAATAGAAGGAAGGCTCCTGGCTGGGCAAATGGTGACTGGAATAGCAAGAGGGCTGTGCAGGAGGAGAGAGAGACAGATGACCAGCCAGCCGCATTCCACATAAGGTTATGAGATTTGGACTACAGATCATCTAAGTTCTTGACTCTGTCAATTACTAGCTGTAAGACTTTCAACAAGTTACTTAATCTCTCCAATTTTGGTTTCCTTATTTCCAAAATGCGGATTAGGATGATGGCAATAAAAATAATTTTATTATATGATTAATTCAGTTGAAAATGAAATGATACATGTGAAGCTTTTTTATTATATGGAAAATTATAAGCTCTATAAATATCAGCTATGATAATGAAGATGATGATTATGACAATGACCATGATGACGACAAACTACCAGAATTCACGAGATAACATTTTCCATTAGTGGGACATTAGCCTTCATGCCTCTAAAAAAACTAAAAATAACTCAATACCTTTCTAGAGGAACAAAGTTGGCTCACTCTATTACATTTAGCAATAAGCTCTAAAGAAGAGTGTAATATTGTCTAAATGTCATTGTGTCCATATGAGATATGCCTATATGGGATTTTCAAAGGTCTGACAGAAGCAAGAATTTAATTGATGTTTGTTGGATTTGTATAAGTAAATAACAGAAAACAACTTAAAAAAGGAAAACACAATGCAAGAGTCATCAAGGTTGCACACACATGATCTTAAAAAAACAAGATGATTCTCACATCTTACATATGAATGCAAAACATAGATACATGTCTTGGAATTATGTTGGTATTTTAAATTTATTGACAACAATTATAATGAATCCCCCTCACATTATCAGATTATAAGTAATTTCAAATTCCCCTTCCCTCTGCCTACATTTATAGTACTTGATAAAGGAGGAATAAGCTATGCACACACTGCATTTCAAGCAATTTGTAGCTTTGCAAAGATTATCATTAGCTGAGATATCAGAAAATAAAATATAGAGTGATTTATTTCATATACTACTCTTGAGTAATGCCAAATGCTTTACTGACACTAACACTGAGAATACTCATGGAAAACTATGTGTTGGACTGATTAGGGTAAATGGAAATGTGCCATTGATACAATATTTTTTTAGATAAACCTAAGCCCTCCCTACTTATAAGATGGTGTGTGAGAATGGAATATCAATTTTACTCATTCTATTTATGTAAGAAAAAATACTGTTTTAAATGATTTCCTATTAAAAGAAGAATAAAACTATTGAGGTTTTCCTGACATTTATGAATTTCTTATAGTTCAGCTTAGGCACATAGTTACTGCATATTCACTGATATGGTCAACATATCAGTATACTGGGGGTGCCAAAAAAATCTATACAAGTGGATACTGGGCAACGTTGCTCAAGCAGTAGTTCGCTGTAATCAGAAGTGTCTGGATGCTGATGGTAACCACTTTGAGCACCTGTTGTAATTGCAGAAGTCAAATGTGACTTGTATTCATCTTTTGTTATCAGTATATACTGAATATTAAAATTTTAATAGTTTTCCTTGCTTAAAATGTGTATACATTTTTTTGTCACCCTCTACATAGATAGAACCCTGGGTGCTGAACACACAATGTGATATATAGATGATGTATTTAAGAACTGAACACTTGAAATCTATGTAACTTTATTAACCATTGTCACCCCAACAAACTTTAATTAAAAAAAAAAAAAGAACTGTGCTAGTCTCTAAGGGTTCAATGGTCGGTTTACAAACTAACACAACTCCTACCTTCATGGGGCTTATAATAAAGGGGAGTCTGAAATAAAGAGTAAACAAACACATAAGTACAATTAAAAAAAAAAAGGTAATCTGGAAGAAGTAAAACAAAGAGGAAAAAGGATGCTGACATGGAGAATGATGAAAGGAGTTTCTGGGCAAGGAATCATTCTAGAATGATTGAGTAAGGAAGACACCTCTCCAGAGATATATGATAAGCAGAGTTCTTAATCTGAGAAGGCAGCGACAGAAAAAGGAGAACAGAGTGCTTTTTCTGGTATAATGTTTTAACACAAACAATGGGCGATACCAATTGTAGGTGGTACAATTTTACCTAGAAATTAGTTTAAGCGCATTTTCTGTACTCTAAGGATTATGTCATATTATATACCTTGTGCTTAATCAATACTTAACCTCATTTTGTTTGCTTTTAGATATTAAAGATTATAAAATGCATAGAAGTCATATTATTCAAACCTGAAGAAAATGTATTTGACAAGATTTTCCTTAGTTTAGGGAATTGTCAACATTAATTTTATTCATAGAGAAACAAACGTAAATAAACCTGTCAGAGAGGAAGACACACACACACACACACACACACAAAACCTGCCTTTTAAATTGATAATTTCTCTATCGACAGGGCCAATGTTTATTGTAATTATTGTTTTCAGCTACACAGTAACTCCAGCATAAATAATACATTTGATTTTTATGAAGGTATAGTTCCTATTCAGAGCTGAAAATCTTTTAGAAACTGTTGAAAGTTCCAAAATATCTGAAATAAAACTTTTTAGAAGTAGTGCATTTGTTAAATAGTATTAAATAATTTTACAAGCATAAATGTCTTTCATGATCATATGTTTGAACATTCTGTTCAAAGACTTCATTCTTGCCTGATGAAGAGGCCAGAGAGAGACAGTAGAGAAGGCAACAAATTATTTTCCATAAATAATATTCTCTACCAGCTGTTGAAAAATTAATGGACATTTTTCACTCTTACTATATAAAACACATACACAGATTCAACCATGTTTGATTTGCTTTAGATTTTGTGCAGGCTATAGATTACGTGTCTCTAAAAATAGAAAAGACTTTGCAAATCACTTTTTAAAGAATTTAAATAATATATCTATTATCAAGATGATTATAACTTTAGCTATGGATTCTTTATTTTGAAAATTATTCCACATCTATCACATGCTTTTTCCCATTCGTTCTCACTCAATTTACCACTTATTTTGTAATGTTCATTTTATTGATTTTGAATGCCTTTCATTTATTGATTAATTCTGAGAAGAATCAGAGAACTATTTTCTAGCTGGCTAGACATTTTTAAGTGTGTATTGCTAACCAATCCCTTTGCTATTCTACAGAAAATCAACTACCTTTAATTCTGGTAGGCCTGGGAATTATCTTTCAACTCTGTGTCTGGTTTTACTTTTCTTTATTCATTTGTTTGGACTCTATGATAGAGTTCATTTTACTTTTGGCACCATGTTTAAGGACGTCTCGTACACATGGGTGAGCTCTAAGGAATGGCATTGCTACAGGTAAAGATTAGAAACTGAATGCATTTTAATTTGAAACAGCTGTGTGAGGAGATTAACATGGATTCGGTTTTAAAGCTGTACCTGTCTATAATCAGGTCGATTCATTCCCAAGAGTAATACATTTATTTCGCAAAAGAACCGAAACATTTTGTTCTAATTCTCAAACCTTTTGGCCTCATTAAATTGTGCTGTATATCTGCAGCCTCATTAATCAGCTCTCTAGATATACCTCATCACACCTATCTGGGTGCTCTGAATGATTTCTGATGTCGTCTGGATGAAAAATGAGTGTAAATGAAGCATTCAGCAGCCACATGAATGCCAAGCAAGAGGTTTGGGGGAAAACTAGGATTCAAAGAGTAGCTTTCAGATTTGTTTTTTAAACTTATCAAACATTCCTACGAATTTGTAATTTTGATGTTTCTAAGCTACAAGTGAACTTCTTTAAAAAGCACATTTTAAAATGAAAGTATAATCAAATATAGAATTTTAAAGAGTATTGAAAGTTTATATCTATCTAAATCTATCAAATTTCATTTTTACATATTGGTCATTTGAAAAATAATATGGCTAGGAAAATACTGAGGTGATAAATTTATTAATGTAACAAATATCAATTTTGCAGGTATGGAATTGGTCACACATATCTTTAGATGACACGGATAGATAATTATCTTTTACATCAGTGTCTGTAGGCTGTCAGGGCTTCAAACAGTGTGGGTGCATGGGTGGAAGTTGGGAAGTTTGAATGAGGAGGGGAAGTTAGAAAGGATTCCTCGATTCATCCACAACCATTTAAAGCTATATCTGAAGATGCTGAAAAAAATCTTTCTTATACATATATAAATAATTTTAGTATGTACATATATACACACTATATGCACACATATATCCTTGACATACACAATTAACTATGGATAAAATACAAATACACCGAGCGGTATAACTGAATTAAAAGTGGTTGTCTACCATTATCTAGTTTCACTGTCAGTGGATACAGAATATGCAAATATCAAGAAATGAATGTTTGTTTGTTTTACAAAGTTTTCCCATGTTAGAAACTGAGTGAAGCTATTGAACTTGAAAGAAGAGGGTATTTTAAATGTGAGACAACAATGTTTCTAGAAATATAATTCTTAGCTATCCACATACACACACACACACACACACACACACACACACACACACATTTCAGAAATCTATGATCTGTATCTCTCTCAATCCCTCTCTTTTAAAGATCTCCATCTATTATCCTTTCTTTGTTTTGTATCAATAAGCTTTCCCTGTCAGTGTATGCCTTCACTAACCTATAATATATGATAATTAATTAGCTCTTCCATTTAAAAATATATATATACACACATACATGCGTGTGCAGACAACTTGACTCCAAGTTGACTATTTTTTCACAATGTTTCTTAGCAAAGTTTCAAGGATTTTAGAAAAAATAGTTTATATTCAGATTTTTACTTTCCCATCCCTCATTTACTTCTCAAACACCTGTTGGCCTTTACTCATACCACTTTATGTAAGAAAGCTCATGCCAGAATCACAAAGGATCTCCTGTTCCTAGGGATACAATGGACAGAGGGATGTCTATTTTAAATAGATATAAATATAGGGGGCTTTATCTTCGTATGTAGGAATGTGTGTATATTTGTGTATTGCAGAACTTTGCTGTAGCCACTGAAATTAGAATTATAGAAATACAGTATATAATTACAAAAACATCTTAATTTTTGTTAGATAAAAATAACATTTATTTCAAAATCATAGAAAGTAAGCACTAACAGCTTAATTTTAAAAGTTACTTTGGCATTAACAAGGGGTGTGTGTCCTCAAAGCACAGCAGTCAGTAAATTAATGAAAAAGAGAAGGATTGTTGAATATGAACAGATTCATTAGTTTTACAAAAGTAAATGTGATAGGAATCATTTAATATAGTTTAACATGTCCAAATGCCTTTGTTTAAAAAGTTGAGTTCCTATAAAAGGTGAAGGGGATGAGAACCAGTATTTTAAGATAATAATATTTAGATTGGACATTTTAGGAGAAATACGTAGCAAAATGGCTTTAAACTAGCATATTCTTCATTTATTCAATAAATGGAACAATTTGTGAAAATAGAGGGTAGAATGCAATTGCTTTCCTTAAGAATAAAACTTTTGTATTAAAACAAAAAAAAAGGGCTAAAGCAAAACTTATGATATGTCTCCAAGACATGTTATTGTGTTAATCCTGGATGCAAAGAGTTTTGGAAAAGAAGAAAAAGATTTACAAGTTTAGATGAAAATTATGTATTATCTTTTTATATGTTTATTTGTTTATTTATTAAAAAACTATGTACTCCTTAAAATTAAGATATACTTAGGCACAAATTCTGATATAGGATGTAAAATCCATTGTCATACTGGTATTCATTTAAGAAATTCTTCTTTTATGAAAAACAAAACAAAACAAAACAAAACAAAAAACTATCCAGAAGTGAATAAAATTCCTGGTGGTTGGTTTAGATGATATAATGGCAGAAAAGACAATTTATCTAAACTTATATCCATTATAAAACAATACAAGTAACAGGGTTTGCACTTGCTGCTATCATAAAATAATAAAATATACTTAAAATTATGGCTAAATATAAGATACTAAAAAAAGTGAGATTAATTAGTAGAATTTTGAGATACAGCGGAATTTTAGGTAAAATTTACTATGTTTTATTTGAGTTCTTCAAAACATGATATTACATTATTTAAAATAAGTAAGCTGAATATTTCTTGCCCATGTTGTTTTATAATTATTAATTTGTCCTACAATAGAAATCATACTTCCAAATGTGTTAGTCTCCATTTGTTTATTGTCATGTATCAAGAACTATTTTGGAATCTGCTCTTTGGGGGATACCTGGAGTTGAATGTTATACAAAACGCAGAGAAGGCACAAAGGAGAGACATTGTGGGTACAGTATGCGGGACACGTAGGACTGCACAAAGTGTGCTGCGGCACCAGGGCACAAGTATCTAAACAAGCCTGAAAGGGGACGGGAGTGTTACGGACATCTTCCAGGTGGTGATATTGCCCAGAATTTGGAACAATGAGTAGAAGTTATTAAATGAGATAAGTAATGTGCATTATATCTTAGGTTAATGCATCTGCATCTTCCCGTTACTTTCAATTCTGATCATTTTTTTGAGAGAAATATTCATAAAATCAAGTAATCACTTAAAAGTATTCACAGTCAACAGTTCAGTCCATTTATCAACTTTTTCAAACAGAATAGCTTTTCTATCCTTCTCTATAGCTTCTTATGGTTATATGAAAATAACCAGGTGTTTAGAAAAAACACCCAGCATTAAACTTATGTCATATGACATACCCATACTTACAGCATATGCGGTATTCAAATAGTTGAGTATTAAAAAGATTTGTGATTAATTTTAAGTTTGTATGTATATATGCTTTCAATTCTTTGATCATATTAAGATCACATATAGGCTAAAAAGCACCTAAGAATGCTTCAGTGTTCCAAACTTTTCATCAATACTGTACCCCATTATTCACAATATTTTGTCTGCAAAACTATCTAAAGATATTAATTCATATATGAGGTGTGATAAAAAAATACAGTGAATGCTGCTGCCAACTTGTAACATCAAGGTGATATTAATTTTATTTTTTGACCTTGATGGAATTGAACAACCTGAGTTTGTACCCAGGAACACTATGGTGAAGTGTGAATATTATAAGGGCTTATCAGAGCATTTTAGAAGTGATGTGCGTAGAAAACAGCCTGAGAAATGGGCAAACGCTTTCAGCCTCCATTATGGCAATGCTCCGTGTCACACATTACTTCTGACACAGCAATTTCTGTCTAATAAGAACATTACAGTGTGCCCTCATCCACCTTATTCACCGTGTGACTTCTGGCTCTTCCCCAAAATCAAAATGACCATGAAAGGTAAACAGTTTGAATCGATTCAGGATATTGAGACAGCCACGACAGTACAACTAAAGACACTCATAAAAGAAGACTTCCAGAACTGCTTTAGAAAGTGGTAAGAATGATGGGATAAGTGTGTTTGAAGTAAGGGGAAGTATTTCGAGGGGGATTAATGGCAATGTGTCTTTTACTGTAATAAATTTTTTTTTAAATTTACACATTCACCATAGTTTTTTATCATATGTTGTATTTCTCTTTTTTATTCCTCAAATGCATATAAAACAATCCATTTCAGCTAATGATGAGCTACACCTCTCTAAATGGTGAAATTTCCAATTAAAAGCAAACCAAATTGACATTTTATTCTGCAGAGTCTCCTTCTGGATAAACGCATAAATTTTGCTGGAATTTTTGAAACACAAGAAATAGCTTATGATTTATCATTACTTTTTGTTGTGGACCCTCAGCATTTTAGGAAATCAAGTTGAGAACTGTTTTCTTAACTTTTGTGTCAAGTCAGTCAGAAAATTGAAATGGGCTGATAAGAGGACTGCTAGAAAAAATACCGTGCTTCCACAAAAATAAGACCTAACTGGAAAATAAGCCCTAGCATGATTTTTCAGGATGACATCCCCTGAACATAAGCCCTCATGCATCTTTTTGAGCAAAAATTAATATAAGATCCGGTCTTATTTTCAGGGAAACACGGTAGTTACAGTTGATATTCTACACAGTAACTTCAGGTTCATCTATATAGGTGATTTTAGGTCCCTCTACAATACTTTCCTCTTCAAAGAATCATTGAAACAAATATATTCCAACCTTAAGAAACTCATCTGTACATTCTTTGCTTATTGAACTAGTATACCTATAAAAGATTTGTCTAAAATCTTTTCTTAAAGGAAATGGTTTTCAAATGAGAATGTAGGTTTTGCTATTGTAAATTGCTTTATTTGGAAATCTACAAAAAAGTCTTTGTGGAGACAATCTTTCTGTCTATAGAAAATTTTAGTATTATACTAATCTTTAATAATTAAATTATATCATACATTTATCCTAGAAAAGCTTAAATTGTACCTAGTTTTCCATTCTTTTCTGGTTTCTCTCTTTCTATAACATTTTCTTACATAGAATTTCTGTAGAAGGATCAAATAGGATTCTACAGGTCAAAATTATTTTATCGTCAAAATTATTTTATCAAGTTAGTCATAAGGTACTTCTGTATCGCATAAAAATATATTTAACAATTCTCTAATTCAGACTGTGGTTTATAATCCATGATGAGTACAACTTGATAATGACCACATTTGTGTTTTTAACCAAGGCTTGCCCCCCTTACCATCCTTCCCCCCCCATCTCTTCTTAAAAACCACCTGAACTAATATTAAAATTAAAATACTATGAAATTGCACTCACTTTTTTGTCTTTGTTGTATTTGGTAAATATCTCCTGAGCTCTCTCTTCTCCTCCATCCGTGAACAACATGATAATCTTATTGCAGTTGGCTCTGGAAACATTATACTGTAAAAAAATATGTATATCATACATAGTAAAAGGTAGGGAATATACAGCATATGAAAGAGCATGACCAGGTTGCAAATAATGAGTAAATATCTGCTCAATAAATATATCCTAACCACTAGTTCCTGGTTCAGGCCAGGCCCACCCCTAATAGGGCCTTCCCTTCACACCCTGCCCCACCGTTGACTTCCATATGTTTCACCTCCTTCCCATCTTTGATCAAATGGTACCTAATCAGTGAAATATACCTGAACACTATGTTTTCAATTGCAATCTCCCTCCCAGGCTGCATTTTTCTTCATAACATTTTATACTCTTTTATATATACCATACATATTTTATTTGTTTTCTTATTGTTGGCTTCCCATAATTGAATGTAAGTCCCATGAGGGTGTGAAGTTTTTCCTTTTTTGTTCAGTGTTGTTTCCTTGCCTGGAAAAGTGCCTATTATACATAATAACTAGTCAGTGGTGATTAATAAATGTATTTTAATTAATAGTTATTATGTCAATTTCATGCCCCTATAATTTTTACCAGAAAAAAGTGATATTAATTAAAAATGTGCGTACCCTTTCACATATCTTTTCAATCCATTTACAAACATTTTCCCTCTCTTCCCTCTTTATTCATCATACTTTATTCACTTTACTTTTCCAGAATTGTAAACTCCCACTCAATCCCTAATACCCAATGCTCTTTCATGTAAATTTCCATACCCATTCCCAGAATATCCTCCTATCCTCTCTCAACCCACCATACATATTCTTATCTTGAAAGATTGAATTCCAATAGTAAAAGTCCTCTCTAAAACTTTCTTTAAGATCCCAAAAGAGTGAAACATAGGAGAACAGTGGATTAGCACTAAAGGGCCAATAAAAATGAACAATTAATTTAGAAGGCTGGACTTCTTTGAAATCTGAAATTATATCTCATCCTTTCTACCATTGTTAAGTGCTTGAGAAAGTGTTGAAATTAAAAGATTACACTAATTTATGAATGCTCAGCTTCTTTCAAAATGTCAACCCTCTAGTCCAGTGTTGTTCAATGGAGGTACAAGGTAAACCTAATTTGTAATTTTAACTTTCCAATAGCCACCTTAAAGTAAGAAGCGATGTCTGAAATTCATTCTAGTATTTTATTTAGCGCAGTCATCCAAAATATTATCAATTCAATATGAAATCAATACAAAATTTATTGAGATAATGTAGATTATTTTCTTTAATAATAAGTCTTCAAATTTCAGTGTGTATTTTATATTTACAACACATTTCGATTCAGACCAGGCACATTTCAGGTGCTCAATAGCACTGGACAGCATGGCCCTAGCCTTTAAATTACTAATATGTTTTTTAAAATCATTAATTCTCCTGTAGTGTTTAAGTGTATGATGGTCCATGCTCTACCCATTTCCTGTTGTCAAAGTTAATAATGACAACGTTTTTCTCTATTGATAATAAGATCCTATTACGTATACTGTCACCTATTGGCTAGGTCAATAGAACACTGGTAGTTAAAGCTTTTATCCAAGTACTGTGAAAACACAAGGATTGACTAATACAATTTGTCCCATTCAAACATCGTCTTTATCTTTGAAGATAATCCAAAAATTTGACTATACAAAAAGGTACATATTTTATCATCAAAATATTTTTTTCATGTTTAAATATTTTTATATGTATACCTATTTTGTTTTACGACAGGATACTTTTGTGAAAGGTATTGAAATCCCTTAACTAAAATTAATTTTTCTGATAATTTTTCTTTTCTATCTGCATATTTAAAAATGAGCAAAATAATATGCATATAAAGAACTATTCATTAAAAGTGATAAAGTAGATAAAGTTTTTTACAACTGGACTTGGTTTCACTTTTGGAATTGGTGGAGGTATTATTATCAAATGTCAACAGAAATATCAACACAAATTAGCACACTGGGTGTTGCTGGTCATTTGTGTATTTGTGTAAGTAAAATAATAATAACCTTTCCCAGGAGAGAGAGATATTAGGACACACACAAAAAGGGAAAAACGGAAATGTTTCGTTTTCAACATGATTTTTCCTAGGGTTAGCCTACTCAGGGCTTGTGATAGAGCTAGGTATATCATAGCAACTTTTCAGTGGATTTGCAATTATCTACAGAATCACATAGAAACAACAATTATACCTTATTGGCTTGTAACAAATTAAGAACTTGACTATTTCAATAAAACTGAAATGAGTAGAGTTGGTAATTTACTTTAATTGTTATTTTATAACCTGCTTTGCTGTACCCCTGTGTGGCCAGTACACAGCACAGCATCTAGCATATCTGTACTCAATAAAACTTTTTTTGAAAAAAATGCACCTTAATATGTCTAGAAATATTTTATGAAATCCTACCTAAAAGATTAATTCAAATCTTAAGGTTTACTATGGGATAAATGATATGTCTAATTCCATTTCATACATGCTTTGGTAATCTTAAAGGTAAACTTGGCAAGGACATACAAATAAAACAGGGAATGGCATTGCATGGTAATAAGACGAGAAGTGTTTGAAAGAGATAACAAAATACACTTTGACTTTGAATAAGGCAGGCCATAACATTTGGGAAAGTTATTTTAAAATGAAGAAGTGCAATATATAAGGGATGTGTGGAAAGCAGAACATTTGAGATATATTCCAGGAATAACCGAAACATTAAAAATCATTCACAATAGTGGTAAAGGCAGTACTAGAGGCCAAAAGAAGTAAAATTATATTTTATCAGAAACTAGTAACGAATCTGGGTATTAACGTGGCCTCTCTAATGAGACTCCCTCTATAATAGTTCATTAGGCCTGAGACCCCAAGTCATTTCACAATTAAAACCTGTATAGGAGGGAATGAAGTGAGATACATTAATAATACTAAGAAAAATAATTAAAATGACAGGATCTAGAAAAGTTTATTATTGACTCCAGAGAAAAATAACTTTTATTTTTAAAAACTGTATCACTTTACTACAGAAAGACTATATCTCAATCTAATGGTCAATTACATTTGACTTTCAAAGTTTTTGTTTTTTTATTTTTTATTATGAACATGCATCACTTAACAAGCATTCATTTTACCAAAGAAAATTTTCCTTGAAAACTGCAGTGATACACTTTGCTTTACTGTCCTCTTACTTGCTTTTCTAATAGCATCTAATAAACATCAGCAGCTCAAACTCACCATAACCACAACTGAGCTCTCTGTACCCTCACATTCCCTCTATCTAGATTCCTGTGCCATCATCCACTTAGGATTCCAGTTCAGAGAACTTACAGTCACCCAAATCCCCTCCCCCTCTCAGCAAAGTCTTCCCCTATCCAGGAACCATGTCATGCCTTAACATCTCTTCTTTCCTAATACCAGGATTTCTACAATAGCTTCCTAACTTAGAACACTAGTTAGACCATGTTGTTTTCAGACCATAACATTTTTGTTTGCTCCTAAAGACTTCAGTACCTAACACCTCACGGCCTTTCCATTTCCATCGCTGCTCCTGTATTGCTATGCCTCAGCCATGCCAAACTTCCTGCAATGCTTGCTGTGGGCCACACTGTCTGGCATAACTTCTGTGCCTTCATCCATACAGTTCTTAACTGAAATGATTTCTCTTCTCTCATCTACCTACCTAGATTCTACACATTCCTCAAATTCCTGTTTTCAAGGAAATGCTGCACTTTCCTGACCTCTGTTGGGTAAGTTGAGTCCCTCCTCCATGCTGCTCCAGCAAACACACTCCAAATGCCCCATAATGGCCCTACTACATTGTACTAGGAAGAATCATATAATGTGTTATGCTGGGCCTTTTTGAGAGCACATGGCCGTGTTTACTTCTATGATTCCAGCTCTAGCAGGGTGACAGGAAATTGTGAGGCGCTCAATAAATTTTGGCTGAATGAACAAATGAATGAATCAACCACTCAGACATCTCAAAAAGTGTTTAGAAGATTCAGTTAGGGGACAACAAAGTCAGATTTGCAGAAAAGACCACATGTGAGGGTTTTCCAGTGATTCAGCAAATATGACAGGAATTATGAGCTGACTCTGTACCAGCCATGTGCTAGTCATCAATTATGGTAATAATGATCACGACTCCAACATCAACCCAATTTCCATACACACAAGGTTTGCTATGTGTCAGATTCTGTAAACAAACCTGTCCACAACTCTCTGATGTATATGCTATGGTGACGCCCTTTGCATATACAAGGAGACCACGGTACAGAGAGGCTAGTTAGGTCTATACTCTCAACCATAGTGATCATATTATCTCTCCTGTTGAGAGATACAGAAGTGAATGATGTCTCCTGCCTTCAAATAGTTCAAAATAAAATAAATGAAATGGCCATTTGAAAACACAGTCCACATTGAGATGTCTGCTGTAACATGGGGCAAGCAGTGGGCATGCCAGAGTCAAACAGTTTAACTGTAGACATGGATAGGAGATCTCGTTCAGGGGAGTCTTCCCTGAGGAATGAATGCCTGATCTGGGACTTACTTCCTGTTCACCTTAATATCCACCATTTGGACGTTTCCGTACATTTAGGAACAACTTAAAGACCCAAATTAGATGTTTAAAACTAAAATATTTCCAGCAACCATTTTGATTAAAAGCACAAGTTTCTAGATAAATACTGCAGCAATTGAGATAAGAAAAAAAGAAATGATATTCTAAATATGCCCACCAAGTTTTAAGTGCTTATGCAAAATTAAATCATTACCTTACAAATGGGTTTTTTAAACATCATTTGAAGAAATGATGGAAGAAAAAATCTAAAAGGCAAAGAAAATCTACATTTTGTAAGCCTTTTGAATTTTGGATTTAGAAATAAAAGTAGTTTGAAGATTTCTACTGCCTGGACACATATGCTTTTTAAATAAATGAAAAAGAGCACTGTTATCTAACTGTAGACAGTAGTAAGTATCAGCAGATTGAAATTCAGCTACTACAATTCAATAATAAAAGAGAAAGGGGATGGTATTGATACTTACATTAAGCAGCTGTTCAAAAGCAAAACTAAAGCCCTTCTTGTAATCTGTGATTCCTTTTGCTGTAATATTATTTACTGCATCTTTCAGTACTTTCTTATTTCTTACATTTGCTTGCACAAGGTGCCGAAAACAGCTTACGTCCTGGGCATTGCTGTTAAACTGCAAAAGATAACACAAATAAATATATAAATGAACACTAAAATCAACCGTGCAATTTTTGTTGAATTTGTTGTTTATAGTTCTCAATCCGGTTGCATTGTTTTCTCTTCCAAAAAAAAAAAAAAGGTTAATGGATTGGTAACAAAAGTTCACTGAGGATCAAATAGTAATTTTCACCTAAGCCCCTGACTCATACTGTAACCCTGAGCCTGTCACTTACTCCTGAAGCTTGGTTTCCCTGATTATAAATTTGGGATTTGAGGTATATGAGGGCCCTGCCAGCTTTCGATTTTTATGAGAATGTAGACAACCAAAGCCCAAAACATACTGAAATATATTCCAAATCCAGACATGATATGATGACGCCTGTGCAGGATACAGGGAAAAACTGAGACTTTACTCATCTTTAATAAGGAAAAGCTAGATGAAAAAATAGTAGACTGAACAAAAGGCACAGAGATTTAATAATTTTGAAATTTGAGAGTAGAGTCTTCCTATGGGGGTTCAAACAGAAAAGCAATCTGAAAGTATCAGGAACAACGGCCTTTTAGAACTGTCACTCCAGAGATTACGTACAGAACTGCCGTGGAGTTAGGGGGGCAAAACATCACTGCAGTCTTTGCTGTGAGTGGCAAGGCCTGAGTGACAGAGAGGCTCGCGGAGGAGACAACATAAGCTCCAATGGTACCTGCCCCAAGTTGAAAATTTAAGAATGATCGCCAAAGTAATTTCAACAACCCTATAAAAAGTATTCACATAGTTCCCTGGATATTTCCAAAAAGATAAGAACAATGGGAATACAACGATAATATCCAGGATAGTAAGATGAGTGGGATTATCCTATCATTTAGTAACTCTACTACTTGTAGAATTCCCTCAGACTGTTGGGGTCTACACTGTCCCATCAACAAAATGAGGATGATGATGGAGATGATGATGATAATAGTAATAATAATAATAATAAACAACTTGTCAGAAGGTAGGGGGTTAGCCAGAAAAAAAGTTGAAGACATTCTCAGATCAAAAACATGTAATTAAATCATTTTAACAGGTAATCACAAGGCAAAATATAAATTTTATAAGTGATTATATATGCTTATAAATATAGGCATCATTTTTTTCCCTCTGAAGATCACTGAAGCCTAATTATAAAGTGCACTGTACTTTTCCCCAATCAATTAAGCAAATATTTACTAGCAGCCTGTTATATATTTAGAATTATACCAGGTGATACTTTTGTGCCTTCAGACATTAAGTAAACTGGACACACTACATACATGTACATTTGTATGTATGTAAACACTTACATGGTGTTTACGATGTGCTGCATTTACTATGTACTCCATAAATATTAATCATTCCTTTTCGTAGATGCCCTACAAGATTACTCTTATTATCCATGAAGAAACTTAAGCAAAGATAGGTTAAATCATTTGTCCATAGTCACACAGCAAATAAGTGATGGAGAATAGGCACTGTGGCAGAAGAGTCTGGGATTTTAACTATTCTCACATGGCCTCTCAAAATATTACAATAAATTATGATTACTTCTGTTAAGCAAGATAATATTATGCTCTAGAAGAAAATATCAGGGGAATGAGTTCTAATTTGGACTGTGAGCAGTTAGAGGAAATCCCATGAAAAAAATGGCATTTCCTGTGACTCCAGAGCAATGTTTCATATGAAGACTATGGAGGAAGAACATTACAGGCAAATAGAACAACATACAAAAAGGCCCTGATGTCCGGGGAGGGCAGAGGAGCCTTTTAAGGAAACATAAAGAAGTAGAGTTTAGCTTAGTCAGAGATGAGGACAGATGATGTATAAGGAACAAGACCAACAAATAAAGAAACAAAAACTCATATAGACGGATACTAGTTTAGTGGTTACCAGAGGGTAAGGAGGTTGGGGGGTGGTAGATGCTGGTAAACGGGATCAAATATGTGGTGATGGAAGGAGAACGGACTCTGGGTGGTGAACACACAATGTGATATATAGATGATGTATTACAAGATTGTACACTTGAAACCTATATAACTATTAACCATTGTCACCCAATAAACTTCAATAAAAAATAATAATAATAAAAGTTCAGGGAGGTAGGCAGGGGGTAGGTAATGCAGGGTCTAATGGAAATGTGAAGAATTGGGATTTTATTTTCTGTCAACTGGAAAGTCACAGAAAAATTTTAAGCCAAGTGAAAAATAATATAATCTAGAATTTTAAGAGATTATCCTAGCTACTGTTTGGGAAATGGATTTAAGGTGAGCAAATTTAAAGGAGGGGGATGGTTAGAAGGCTACTGCAGTAACCTAGCTAAACATAGACATATACAGTAGCTTTGTTATTTGTGGAGATGGTCAGAAAAGGCAGGATTCCAATCCATTTTGGAGGAAGAATCAACAGGACTTGGTGGTGATTTGGTACGTGGTGGAATAAGAGAGTGGTATCTTGAATGATTGCCAGGTTCTGACTGAGGCCTCTGGATGGCCGGAGGCCTGGGGGTCAGGGATACTTAAGGGATAGGGAAGAGCAGCACAGAGTTCAAGTGAGGGTGAGTTTTCAACGTAAGTGAGAAATGCAAATGGAGATGTCAAAATATCATAACAGTTAAAGCATGAGGCTCAAAAGAAGTCTTGGTTAAAGATTAACAAAAAAAAAAATACTTCAGCATAGAGATTTGGTTTAAAACCATGTGAATTCAAAGTGAAGTAGAGGAGAAGTCCTTGGGCAAACTGAGTAAGAGTTAAGTTGCTTCCCATGGAGGCAAGAAAGAAATAAGGTGATTGGACTGTCTTGGATGATGAGAGAAAAGAAAAAAAAAGTCTCAAGAAGAAGACATTGCAGTTCAGAGACTGAGAAGATAAGAACTTATTGAATGCAACCATGCTACAAAGCAGTATCTGTGGGGGCAGAACCCAGTGGAATGCACTGAAGAACAAGGTGGAGTGAGAGCATGTGCTCAAGAGGCTCTTCAAAGCACATAGGGAAGCAGAGAAAAAAAAGAGGGTGGTACCTATAAGGGTGAACCTGGGTCAAGGAAAGGCTTCTTTAAAAGGAATGGTCACTGCAGCAGGAGAGGACTGATAATTAAAGAGTGAAAGAAGAAAATGATGCTGGAAATAGAAAAGGGGTGAAAAAATAAAGTTCTTGAGAAGGTGGGGAAGCAAGGGTGCATACAGCGGCACATATAAGAATGACCCTTTAAGAAAACACATACTGACTTCAGTGTTCTAGGAAAGAAGAGTGAGAGCTGAGCACAGATGCTAGGGGTATGTAGATTCGGTGTTGAAAAGGTCATAGTTACTAGTGGGCTTTTGTCCCCAGTGAACGAGGCAAGGTCATCAGGATAAAGTAAGGGAGTAGATGGAAGGTATGGAGAGAGTGGATATTAATAGGAAGTAAAATGTCCTGCACACATAAAAAATCTGAGTTCTTTCTTACTTTGATATTGAATACTACTTTTGGGTACATCATATATATGAGAACAAAGCTCCAACATGTTTGTTTACTCTTTTCTATAATTTTGAATGTTGAAAACTTAGTGTCTTCAGATCCAAATCTAATTCCCACTGCCTCTTTCATCACTATTCCATTCTTTGATAATGTGACACAATTTTAATCTACACATTCCACTTTGAAAATAAAGGAATGTGAGAACTCTTACGTTAGAAAGTAGAAAAAAAAAGTAGTCTGCCAATATATTAATAGTAAAATGTCTAACTTTAGGGAATTATTAGGTAGGGTTAGAGGAAATGTTAATTGATTTAGTTAAATCATGACTCATGATAAATTTACAAGTTATGCAGAAAATGAGCACTGAATAATGTATTGCGCCATGTCTTCCGATTGGCATTGACCTGTTTTTAACACAGAAAAGTGAAGCATCTCATTAAGTGACTTTAACGCAAACTGATTAAATGTAAATTCAATTCATTAAATACAAATTCAGTGGTGTATAATAAAAATATTACAATTATATTCATATTAAACTCATAAATAATGCAGAGAAAAGAATAACTTACAAAGCATGAATCCCTATAGCAAGTCTTATTCTTCTAAGGAGAGAGATGGAAAATTTTAAAAGTTCTAAATTAGGTAAGTATAAATTTCACAGACACCTTATACTCATCTGCTTTTAGAACTTGTTCATGAAAAAAGTGCAGCTTTATTTCCATGAACTGAAATTGCAGCATTTGGTAACACGTGCCTAGATTGTCATTTATAAACCACATATTTAATATATAAGCCACACATATATTAAAAACCTTAGGGCAAAAGTTTAATAACATAGCATTATAAAACTTTGAAACAGTATACGGTGAGTGAGAATAGATTTAAGGAGCCTTGCTTTTTTGTCATCTAATATATTTTTCACTGACCCTACAGAGTCAGAAACCCAAACTAACATCAAACAAATTTCTTTCCTGATTCCCTCCCCCCACCAAATTCAACCAAGTAGGTCTCTTATTAGAACTGCTGAGAAAAATCATCTGAGACAGGAAGGTGTAATGTGAGCATCTGGGTAGAAATCATGAGGGACTTTGCATCTCTACTCCAGCATTTGGATATTCTTTCATTTCCCCTTCCACATATCCTGTTCCTTCGACTCACAACACTTTTTGTTTCTTCTGCACTTGGTTGTTCCACTTATCTCAACATTCTTTCCTAATAAAAGGCTTTCATGACCTTCCCTGATTAGGTCAAATCACCCCACTATAAGTTCTCCTAGGCTTAGATATACCTCTTTTTGATAGTACACATCACAGTTATAATTTCATACTCCTTTGAATGATATCTGGATTGACTCTTAACAGAAGCACACATGGTAAAAGAAAATAGCCACTCACTAATGCATCCTCAGTACTTGGTGTATAATAGTATTCATGCTATAAAAACTAACTGAATAAATGTATGGAGTTTAAGAAAATTAGAAGATGGTGCAAAATGTTGATCAATAATCAAGCTATAGACTTAATAGTGTAGTAATTATATTTTAGCTCTACAATATGTTGTTAAACTTATACATTCATAAATATAGCCTGTCCAAATAGATGCCATTAAAATAGTTAAATTAAGATTTATGTAGAACATCCAGCATAGACTCTGGCACATAAGAGATGTTAAATCAACTGCGACTCTATCATCTTAAAAATTATTTTAGTAAAAACAGTAGTATACTCAATATTGAAGTCAGAATGTATTCCTAGATTCATGAGAAAGGCTCAAACAAACAATTCAGATAAATAAAATATCAGCTTTAGTGAGCTTTAAATAACATCCGCTAACGGGATGATACAAGTATCTCTCAAACATCAGTTTAATGTTTAAAACAGTTTCTAAGATAACCATGAACAGTAAATTTCAATGCTTCCAAAAAACATTGCTATTAAATATCATAGTCAAGTACACACATCAAATTAAAAGATACTTTAGGGCCTAAACAAATTGTAAATTTCTTAAATAAAGTAACTTAAACTCTTGGTTTTATACAGGCAATATCTATTTTTGTTCTGATGTCCTTTGCTGAATAAGACATTATTCCAAAAAATACTCGTGAGAGAGGGGGCTCTGCTGCTTATCCGATTAACCAGCGATACAAACGATGAAATTTGATACGCACTGTAAGTCAAAGAAAGCATCATCAAGTTCCTGGAAAGCAACTTGTCTAGGAATGGCACATGTAATGCACCTTCACGGAGCACCAAGTCTCCCTTTGAAAAGGTTGATGGGCTTAGTAGTTTTACCCTAAAATGTTAAGAATTAAAAAAACAAAAACAAAACCCTGAAGGTACTATTGTTCCACTTGGAACTGCAGAGATAGAGAGCGGCCGTTTAATATTTGCCTGACTACTCAGCATGCCTTTATTTCTATCCCTTCACCTCATCCACGGATTCTGAACTGATAAAGGCTGATGTACGTTAGGGTACTTTGAAACTGTTTATATTCATCAAACATCCTTTAACAGGCAAAATGGACATAATGTGTAATTCCTTGGTTTTCGAAAAACTGTTCTATATCTAAATTATTTCTTAGAACACTTCTTAATGATCTGTTTCCTCTTTTTTTTGCATGTAAAGTAAATAAAGTGCAAAATTGTGGGCTCAAGCTGTATAGGTGATCAGCAAAAATGAAAACTCAAATTTAGACCGGCCTGCTTTGGAACATGGACTCTTTTTCAAATTACAAAATATGAGTACATTTCTTTACATAATTAAACAATAACAAATAATTTATATAACAAATTTATATTATATAAAATGATTAATTTAAACGAATTATCTAAATTAAATAAACAACAATTTTGCATGTCAAACAGCACAAATTATGGTATCAGACGCTATGCACATTTTGGACACCAGATGGCGATGCAAGAAAAATAAAGTGATTAATTTTTATTCCTGTTAAAATATTTTTATTTATTTTGATTTTCCTATTTTTCTTAGAAAATTTTGGAACAATAAAATATTGTAAAAAACAAAATGGTCATGCTAAACCCCAGAGAAAATAGCTGATAACGTTTATCCATGCACATGTACATATTCCCTCTTACTTCATTCTCAGAAACACTTAACATTTTTATTGCTAAATTGTAAGTGAAAATAATATTTCAGTATTCTAATTACTTGAATTGCCTTGATGGCTAATGCAGTAAAACTTTTCTTATATATTAATTTTCACATGAACGTGGGAATTATATGTCCTATTCATTTTGTTGCTTAGCTTCTAATTTTTGAAACTATTCTTTAGATTTCTTAAAATAATTCTATGCTTAGAAAACTATCAATCAGGTAAATATTCATTGATAATCTCTACTAATATTTGATGGTTTTGTTTGCTTATTTTACATGTTAGTATTTTGTCACCGTGGAATTTATTTCCTCAACTGTATGAGGTAAAATTAGATTAAGCTGTTTTTTCAAAGAGCTAGTCAGTTTTTCCTTTTACTGAATGATTACTGTTTTGTGATCCATTCTTTATAGTAAATTAAGATTTGGTATAAATTTCTAGAATTTTTTTTTTCATTCCTTTACTCTTTTACTTATTTCACCAACTCCTTACTTTTTAATATTAATAATAAAAAATATTAGTCAATGCATATTGAGTAAGCTCTTTACATGTGCTCATTCATTTAACCTTCACCATGCTTATGGTTTTAATTTTAATATGGTTTCCATTAACAGTTGAGGAAATGAGGCTTAGAGTGTTAAGCGAAGTGCCCAGAGTCACACAGAAACCAAAGAGTCAGAGCCCTACTTCTAACTCAAATACCTTACACACTCTTGTCTATGGTGGTCTAATCATTTTCAATGTGTACAAGAAGACAAGAGTAAGCTGCCATACCTTGCTATGCTACATATTTCTCAACTGTCTTCCTATTGAACTTTGATTTGTGTGTGTGTGTCAAATTAAAACTGCCCTTATCAATAAATTTGAGAAAAAAAAACACATCTTCACATAAATCAGCTTGTCATTCCAGGAAGAATTATTCATTAATTTCACAATTATAACTGTATCTCCCCTTCAACTCTTTTACATATATTACATATATTATTTTCCCTTTTTTAAAATGCAAGTACTGAACATATTATTAAAAGTATGATTAGGTCATTCACGATCTTTGCTAATGTTGTGAATATGATTCTAATTCTATTATTAATCTCTGTCCAGGGAAAACCAGAAGGTGTGGTCACTCTCCCACAGAGATGCCAGGGCTATCTCGGTTAATGGCACTTTGGGATTTGAATACTTCTGGCTTCAATTGATGTTGCTGTCCCAATATTCGCTGCTGGTTTGTGATTTCTTTGGTGTATTGTATAATTTCTTTAAATAAAAATTTGTCCACTTCTTAATTCAATTTAGGAAAACCAAGTCTAGCCCAGGCCCTTCCTCTAATAAGCATCAATGGCCACAACTGATTCCATGATCTCCTCTGAGCTTTAGATTCCTCCTTTCTGAAATAAAAGGCTTTACTATATTCCTGGGAAAGCCCCTCAAATTCTAAAATCATATCACATAGATTTGATAGTTTTAACTATCAGAAAAAAATATGAGTAGGAATAATAAATCCTGCATATGTCGAAAGAAAATGGCACCAATAAAAAAGTGAAAATATTGACATTATCACGACAAAATTTGTTTGCCTATAACTATAAACCATTGCCCATCAAAACTTTATTTTTTAATGTTTTAATGTTTTCATTTTTAAATAAATATTTCAATTTGAATCATGACATACCAAAAATTCAGTGGAAAAATTTGGTGGAAACTTTGAACAAATTTCTGCATAAGTCCCAAGTGTCATTTTAATATATTCTACTTGTATTTTGATACAGAAAACTTTTAAACCTTTCTAATTATATACCTTTAAAAGAATTTTAAACAACTGAGAGTGTGCTCTTCTTTTGCTTCAAAAGTAATTTGTATTTCGCTTCCTCCCTCATCTCTATTTGATATTCATATTTTCTCAACCATATTTTAATCAACCACTGCAATCCTGATCTAATAGCATTAGAATTAGTCCAACTAGGATTAGGGGTAGCATTTTCTCCATCATTCTTGAGATACAGTAATCATATCAGTATTATTTCTATTACAATTACTTTTTATAGTCCAGTGGAAATTCAAATGACAGCTCCCAAAGATGAAACTTTAATGAAATGACCAAATGATCACATATCTTTTAGATATGAGAGTTTTAACTCTGGTGGCTTTCTCTTTGCCAACACCACGATACAGAGCTGACCAATGTGTTCAATATTTTCATAGTATGTACAGCTGGTTACTTGGAACATCTTCACTAGTTGGAAAAAAAAAGCAGTTGTGATGATTGCTGGGTTTGTCTAAAGAACACAAAGAGAATGACATACAAATCTAATTCATTTGCAGAGTAGAGATACTGCAACACTGAAGATAATATGAATGAAGATAACTCTGGTCATTTAAAAACACAAAGATATTTCATAATTGATTTAAGTTTCTTATACAATTCAGACATCTGTGTAGCACTTTCTTCCCCCTGAACTATTAGGATTGACAAAGAAATAGAGTCAATTAAAGAAGAACCACTATGTACCTTGAAATGTTCTATATACCGTAATATTTGAGCAAAACAAACAGTGTCTCTACATTCAAAGACACATCCATTCTTGGCAAGGGGTACAGAAAATAAACAAAAATTAACATTTTATATATAAAACATCTGGTAGAAAGAAGTGCTATAAAGAAAATGGATGTGAGGTAAAGTGAAAGACAATAATTGAAGTGATAGAATAACTAAAACTGGAATGCTATTGGAGGTATGGTCATCAAGAAGGGTCTCTATGGTAAGAAAGAATTTGGGCACAGACCTGAGCAAAGTAAGTGGATAAGCATGCAGCTGTCTAGACTTGGAAGGGTCAAGACTCCATAAACAAAAGCAATTACTAACTACTCCGTGCATATGTGTGAGACATGCGTTTAACAATAAGTACAGATCTCTTTTTTTAGCAAGATTATTAACATCACCAATGAGTTCTTTTAAACATGAAATAGCACCTAGGAGCAACAGAAAATTACCAACTGGAAATGAAGGAATTATATTCATTCTAACTCAGTTCCAGAGATTAAATATAATATATATATATATATATATATATATATATATATATATATATATATAATTTCAGGAAACATATATTTGAAATATATATATTCAAAAAATTTAGAGAATGACAGGGTATAAATTAACTTTAAAAAAAAAAATAAAAAAGATACCTATCAATAGAACATAAGGTTAAGCAGGAGAGATTTCATGAGGAGTGAAACAAATTTCGGAATATCTTTTAAAGCGTACAATAAGCACGAATCATTTAACAAAACACTAGGAAGGTGAATTAATTGTGGGAATGAGTAAATGCTAATATTTGTATCTGAAATTTATGGGACCGTAACATATAAATTGTCATTTTATGACAGAGTCTTTTACAATGGAACATACAACAAATAGATTTTCATGTTTTAGTACCTGTTTTCAAGCTCTAGTATAGACACTGAAATTTTCAAAATGCTTTTTCAGGCCCTTAGCAATTTTCTGAAATGGGATTTTGCTATTGATCCTACTAAGAAGTACCTCAGTATAGTGTCACTTTATATTTTAATTTCTTTTGAATTTAAACCTGCTAAATAATTAGTAGCAAATATGATAGCTTAATTTAATTGAAATACTGTGAGCAACTCCGAGTGCTAAGGAGGTAATTCAGGTCAACCATAGTAACTCTCTTCCTTATACCCAAAATTAAGTTAATAACTGTACTTCAAAAAAATATTACCCATTAAGTACTGATATATGTCTGTGCTCATTGGCATTGAGTCTTTTCCTAGCCCTCAAGCCCCAGCAAATAATTGAATAACTTTTATATTTTTAAAAACAATAGCTCAGTTCAAAATAAAAGTATTGCCTCTGCCTCACCTTAATTATTACTTTGCTATTTCTAAAATTGCAAGTGCAACAAACTTTTAAGTACCCAAAACCATCTTTAATGCATCATGTAATTAATGGAAAAAGTATTTATTATCCTTGTCAACACCTTCTTCTAAACTTTCCTTATATTTGCACAGCAACTGAGTTATCCTCTGGCAATTGCTTTCTCTCTCTCTCTCTCTCTCTCTCTCTCTCTCTCTCTCTCTCTCTCTCTCTGTTTTAAACTAAATAACCTTCATTACTTACCCTGATAGTATAATCCCTAAATTTGTCTTGTATTGCAGTTTTTTCTTTGCAGACTATAATTTCTGTTGTGTGTCTTATAAATTAAGGTAATTTTTAAAAAGCACCCTTTTTACCTTAAAACAAACAAACAAGTATACAAGAGAAGGAGAACTTTGTTTTTTTAATGAACTTAATTCTACTCCCTTTTTAAAAAATAACCTTCCCCTCCAAAAAGCAAATGCTACAAAATAAAAATACTCATAAACATCCATAGTACTAGTAATTCTATGAATTACGAAGATCTTAAAATCTAAGTCAATTATAAGTATGATTACTTATAACAAGCCCCAGACAGAGGCCTGTTGGACTTTGCTAAATTACCTCCCAGTGTACCCTGGTTTCCTGATTTCCTCATTGCTGCGAATCCCTTGGTAGACTGGTTAAAAGAAGCTTCTGGTTCCTTAGATCTCGGGCTTGAGATAGTCTGCATTTTTAACCAGCTGCCAGGTACTGCTTGTGCTGTTTGACCTTTACAGTTATAAAGGGTATAAACTATAATATTCTGGTCCGTTGACATAAATGAGATATGAATCAACATAAACTTTTCCTGAATATAAATGGATGACTATTTTATAAGACAGGAAATGAAATTACTCTCCTAGAATTAATCAGTCACAAACTGTATTGGCATGCAGAATATCTTTTATTTTACTTGAGCTATGGCAAAAAGAGGGCCTGTTTTGTAAGGATCTAAAAATAATTTTTAAATTTAAATTGTGCAACAACTTACAAATGTGCTCGTTATCACATGCAGAAAAGTTCCTAAACTAAGAAAACCATTAGGCATATTTTAAAAGGAAAACTGAAATTTACAGCTCATAGAAAAAGGAACAATCCAAATTATGTCTTTCTTGCATATACAGTGCAATTCCATATTTAAACAAACTCCCATTCTGACATTAGTTGGTGTTAAACTGTCAAGTCAAGAACTGGGAAGTGTCTGCGCTTTCATCCTACTTGCAAGCTAACAAGTTAGCCTCCTCCAGTTTCAGAGACACTGGGAGAAAAATGTAAGTCCTCTGGTAAGACACAAAAGGCAGTTTATGACTTATAGCAATAGCAGTAGCCAGAGTGACATTTCTGTTTGCATCCCAACCCCAGTTCCCACAGCGGGACAAGAGGAGGGTCAGTAGGTCATCATCATGGGCAGTAGGTGTGCTTTCGGCAAGAAATACCAAGAGGAGGAAACCCCTGATCTTATAAAGGGGCCACTGGCCACAGGCCCAATACTCCCCACCAGAGAGAGACATATCTTAGTTATTCTACAATGTAAATCTCTTCTGGGGAAGGAGACATCTCTGTCTTCCCTATCCTAGAATGTACATAAATCTGAGCAAATTGGCTGTTAATGTTTAGACTGAAGAAATATGACAGATTCATGAAGCACTGTCTCCCAACAGTTGGTAGAAAAGTGTTGGAAGATGATAATAATAATAACAACCACAATGACCCTAATAATGATTGCAACATATAAACACTTTACATGTATAATTTCATTTGGTGCTCAACAACATTTTGGCAAGTTAAAGATGATCGTGTCCACTTCCAAGAGGAAGAAACAGATTTATAAACCTTACTTAACTCGTGCAACGTCATATAACTAGGTGTTTCAAAGTTTGTGCACTATCCCTATGCAATTCAATGAGTAAATCTAGGAAGCAGGATTACTTAAGAGTGGGAATTAGATCTCTTAACCAGAGGTGAGCCTTACTAATGTTGTCACCATTCCATCATGATCACCCCCCCCCCTTCCCCAGGCTCCTACATGGCAATGGTTCCTCATTCCTCATTTTGCACTGGGATTTAGAGACAATCACTCCTAGAACTGTTGTCTACTGACTGCAGTCTAAGGCAAAGGGTACAGATTACTTGGGGAAAAACAAAAAAACAAACAAAAAAAACTTCTCTCTTACAACTAATAACAAAGATATTATAAGGAATTATATTTTGATTATTTGTATCTGGTGAGTAATCAAAGACAGCCTTTTATAATGACCATGGATTAGAAAAGCTTTCCAGAAGAAAATTGACTCAAAGATCCTTAATGTAATCATAACATATGCAGCTACTTCCTAAGTAAGGAGATAAGTGATTTTATTGAAGCACATGACTACCTTCCTCAGTTATTAACTTTTCACATATTGTCCATAATCAGCACACATTTTCCTTTCATCATCCACTGATTTGCAACTTTACTCAAAAAAAAACGTCAAACTCCCTCACTTTCATACACAAAGTCCACTCATTGTGTCAACATTTGAAATTCTGTATGCAAATCAGAACATGCTGTGATTGAATTGCTGCTCTTATCATCTACTACTTACTCCTATCAAAGCATATAACTGGATTAGTGGGAAAACAGCTCCATTATGCTTGCATTTAAGCTCTCCCTAACAGCAGGCTTCCTTTCCGCAACAGAAAATGAACTCTAGAGATAACACAAACACTAAGAAATGGCGCAGCTTTCATTCTGACATCTTATATATGATTTAAGCGTAAAAATGACTTTTTTAAACAAAAGAAAGAAACTTAGAAATATAAACCTAAAACTTGAGAGGATGCTTGATTTTTCTGTCTGGTGGTTCTAGGCAACTTTGGAAAGGTGTTCATACAGATTTGTGTCATAACTCGTTGGATGACTGACATGATATCAGGTGTGAGGATGAAGAGAAACGCATGGGGGCTTTGTGGAAAAATTACTGTCAAAGTTAATTATAGAATCACTACCAGGTTTCCTAAATGCCTTATTACTACGCCTCTTTGAAGTTACTAAAGCTCAAAGTTATGTTGTTTCTTTCCTAGACTTTCAGTTTAAGAGAGAAAGTAGAAAAAAAAAGAATACATACATGCAAGTGTGCATACACATGTGCACACAAACCAAGACTTTATATATTTTGAAATTCCTTAGAATTCGCATATCATTATATTTTTAAGTTTGTATTTAATGAGAATAAATATGTTAAAGATAAAAATACAATTTTACTCTTCTCTTACCCAAATATTGCATAAGAATTAATCTTCTTTAAATGTATCAATTTCAGACCTTTTATACTCCTAAATAAAGCACGGTGGCTAATAAAACTGAAGAATTCGTTTTAAATTATGAAGTTAATGTAGTTGATATTAAGTATATTGCAAGTGTAAAAAGGTATATGTGAAGTTTGATAAAGAGCAAAATATGTGAGAAAGGAAGTAAATATATAAAAAGAAAACATACTGCTTAAGCAAAATGTATAATCCAGATAGAGTGTTGAAGTGTTTATTTGCAATTATAAGAGTTATCCAATTCATATGTGCTTTTCAAGCAAAAATACAGCAAATTTCCTAAAAGTCCTCTACCAAACATAAATAACTTTCTTCTTTAATAATAAATTTAGATTACAAAAAAAAAAGCATTTCTCTTTGGCTTTATAACTTAATCATATTTTATCTCAGAGTTTCTAGGAATTCTAATATTTTGAAATCTTATTTAAATGTATCAGATTTCACAATGAAGCTAGTAAACTTATTTTATATTTTTATTCAGATTTTAGCCACAGGACTTTGTGGTTAAATCTAGTCTCAGAAACGAAGATGGCTGTGTTCAAATTCTGTCTTCTCCCTTAGAGAAGTTACTAGAAGGCTCTCGTTTCTTTATCTGTAAAATTAAGTATAGTGGTATTATCTGTCTTACACGATTGTTGTGAAGCCTAGATGACTTACCATAAAAAAATACATAGAACAGTTCCTGCCACATGAGCAATTTAAAAAAAAAATAATTCTAATAATTCCCTATGACTTATGATTAAATTAAAAATGAATACACAAATAAGGTAAACAATGAACACATATCTATTTTGGATCATATACGCATTGATTTTCTGAAGGGCAAACCTATTGTCTAGAATAGTATGAGTACTTAAAATAATTTAGTGACTTTTCAATCATGAAAATATACTAATGATTATTCTGAAATAATATAATTAAAAAATGTACAGTTAGTAAAAAAATTCCAAATATAGTTGACAAAAATATTTATCACCTACGGTAAATAAAAAATGTAAAAAACAAAACAAAACAAACAAACAAAAAGACTAAAGTAAATGAAAGTAACTATCCTAAAGAAATCAATATACTAGGAGCTGAGACCAGCAATAAATTCCTCCAACAGAGTAAGAAATCACTGACTTCGTCTTACAAATATTTGTCTGACAATTTACATGAGTTATGCATCTTTCAATATCACTCTTCTTCTCCACTTTTGAATATGTAACTGAGATACTTTCATAATTTTTAACTTGAGGTTTTGAGATACATTACTTTCAGATCAAACGCACTCCCAGTTCTTTCTATAAGCAACATATTTTATTTGCCCATTTGCTTTTAGCTCACATATTCAAGCTACACCAAGTGAGGACACCCAAGTAAATATTTACAAAGAGCTATATCAATGTACCAATAAAGTTTGTATTCACCTGGTTCCCAGAAACCACAAGGAAATATCCTGCAATCGTTTTTCTTAAGTTAGTTAACAATTTCCTTTAAAAATATACACATTTAACAACCATACTATTTTTAGGGAAACAATGGTCTTTAAAACTTGTCAGTCATTAAGAATCCCAATGTCAAGTCCATAAATTCTTTATTTTAATTAAGAAAAAATCATTAGTTGCTGGCTAAAATTCATTCAAAGCCATTTCTACTGTTTAATGAGAAATTATTTTAAACCATATTTATTAATAGCATTTTTCAGATTCTAACTGAGGCAAGTACTGTTGGTGCTCCATCCATATTTCCATGCATGCCAGCCCAAATTTAATTGCATGGAATTTCTGGGACCTCTCTGCCTGTGCAGATGATAGCCTGGAAACATCAGGGGATTATCCATTGGGAACAATCATTAACTTTAAATACTCCAGCACATTTTCTCCTTGGAAAGGATTACTCTAATTCATGTAATCTACACTCGTTCTCAGAATTGCTCAGAGAATTAAGTTCCACTCACTCAGAGTGGTAACTAGTTTAACAATCCATCATTTATTAGTTATCTTCTCATTTTTCATTTTATTTCTCATGTATCTCTAAGTCTAGAAGTACTTTCCAAATAAACCATTTGTACTTGAATCCTTTACTCAGGGACTATTTCAGGAAAAACCCAATCTAAGTTGCTACTAACAGGGGTCTTAGGAAGCAGAACCTCAGTATGGGATTCTAGAATTAAATCATATGCCAGTCACGTGGTAACAAAGACTCCACTAGTATCTGGCTGTATGTCAGTAAAAACTGGAGTAAAAAAAAAAAAAAAACTGTTCTGAGGCTGTAGCATCACAATTGTCAAGATTTCCATCTGTGGTGATCGGAACACAATATAGACAGGAGAGGAGACACTGAGCATTTCAGGACTATAGTAATCACAAGGGCTAGACATTGGTTGGTTGTTGTTGAATTCATTGAAGGAAATGACAACCTAAGGTTAACAAAGTATCAACTGAGGGCAAAGTGTGAAAACTAGAAGACTTCTATGGCAGCTAATAAAGAGATTCTCATCTCCTGTTGTGAGAAAATCAGTCTGTTCTAGAAATAGGCACAACATTTGCTTTTGAGAGTCACATACTCGTAATTATAAAGGAGGCTGCATTCACAGCCTTGGCAAGCTTCTGCACTGATAGGCAAATAATAGGATCCTAAGAAAAGAATGCAGACATCTTGGTGGATGCAACTGAGAACAATGAACTTCCATATTCCCCTATACTCTCTGGATAGGCAGAGGTAATCTTTTCCTCTTTGAGGGTAGTAGGTCTCCATTCCTAGAGAACATAAAGAATGACACTTGCTCTCCTTAAGATCTGATTCCATCTTCCCTCATGGCTCTAAGCAACAAATATGTCAGGCCTCAACATGACCCAACTGGAAAAGTAGCCTCTGCTCCAAGAATACAAAAAGAGAATGGATATTCAACAAAAGAGATTCACGATCTACCTAATATAGACCAGCAGATACTGGGAGAACATGCTGGGGGATGGATGTTGAAAGATCTTGAGGCAAAATATACTTGGTCATCAACCTGGTGTAGAGGAACAAGTAACCTGAGAAAAGAAAACACATGGACTATTACACAGTGACAAATTGGTTGGTTCACCAATGCTTTTGAAGGAGCAAGATTGAAAGACCTTCCCCAAACAGAGAGTTCTGGAGAAGAAGCATGAGTTCAGACCTATAAGAGCAGGACTAAAATGTGCAATTCTCTTTGTCTCACATCAATGACCACTAGAGAGCATTCTTCACAGAGGAGGAATTGAACAATTGGGTGGATAACATGACTTGTCCATTGGAGGTCATTCGGCCTTTGTATGTGGCAACTGCAATGCTAGCAAAATGGGATCATGAATTAAGCAGCCTGGTAGCAGACAGAAAGAGGACATATATGGACCTAAAAGCACAGGGTCTTTCTCACGAAGTGTGATAGAGCTACTGCCACTTGTGAAAGGCCAACCCATTGGAAACTGTCTAATGCTGACTCTTTGATATAGTATCACCTTTCAAAAAGACAACAAGTAACTTAATGTCAAATAGATTATATTCAAGTTGACCCCTCTGGAGGCGAGGTTGGATAACTTTTCTTTTTCTTGTTATTGATACCTATTCCAGTTATGAGTTCCCTTTTCCTGTGCACAGCGCCTCATTCCTTAGAGTTCATCGTACTGCCTGATTTATCCTATGGAGTATCTTTATGGAATCCTGAATAACATCCCTCAAACCATGCAACCTATTTTATGGTAAAGGAAGTCCAATAATGAACAAATGATCACGGGATTCACTGGGTCTACCACATACTACATCATTAGACATTGCCAGCGTGATAAATCATTAAGACTATCTCTTGTATTTGCAACTAAGGTTCCAGCTTGGCAATTACAGTCTTTGAGTTGGCATATTGTGCTTCAAGAGGCAATATGCACTTTGAACCATTGTACTATGTCCATTGATATGCTGGTACCAACTTGTGTCTGCTCATAAAAAACAATGGTCACATTTCCAGGAATTTTTAAAGCTAATTGACCTCATATAGGTAGCTTGAAATTGGCCATGGTAGGAGGACTTATATTATGAAAATTAGTAAATGCTTAAATGTTACAAATCAGGTTTTCCCTCCCCACACTGGCTCTGCCCTAAAAAGGAAGAATGCATGAGTGTGGGAACCAAGGGAAGTAGGAATAACTCTCAACATAACTCAAAGTGATCCACTGGGAAATGTGTATTTCCTGTCCCTGCAACTTTACTTTGCCAAAATAAATGTTCTGCTTTCCAAGAACGTGTGTGTGGGTGTGGGGTGAGGTGGTGCTCTTACCAGGGTCACAGAAAGAATTTCACTAAACCTAAATTTATAACTACTATCTGGATATTTTTGGCTTCTCATGCCAGCAGACCAACATGCGAGGGGAAAAAAAAGAAATCTACTGGCAGGGTTCCAGATAACAGGGAGATTATCATGAGGTCGCTGCTGTATAATGTAGGAAGGGAGAACTATGCATAGAACTCAGGGCATGCATTCAAGCACATCCACGCTTGGTGATTACTGTGAATGTACAACTGCAGGGACCACTGTTTGAATGGACATAGAAATCATGGATGTATAGGCCTCTGGAATAAAAGTTTGGGTCATCTCACCAAGCAAGCCATCAGCAAGAGTTGGCTGAGGGTGTAGGAAAATGAGAAAGGGCTTGAGAGAAAAGATGAATATAAATTATGGACTTGGTTCTAACTCTAGCATCTCACATTCCTCATGTACTATGTTTTTATTTTGTTTGTTTGTTTTGTAATTGTAACCAGTTGCCATCTTTAAAGATCAGTGACAAGATATAGTGGATGCTGGTCAGGTTTCTAACTACTATCACCTGCAACTTTTTGATTCCATTCTTCCTTTGTGGCCAGCATCTGTTTTGCTCACAGGTGGGGAAGGCTGGTACTTGAAACCTCAGTTTCTTTGGCCTGTAGGCAGAATAACTCTGAAGTTTATATTCTATACAGTTTCTAGGATTTCTCAGTAGGATTAAGTTCCTTTAAATTGAATCAAGATCCTTTAATTGGCATCCTTCCTTTCTTTCCCAGCCTCACTTTCCCACTACTTTAACTGAAAGTGTTTCCTGGGATCATGTCCCAAATAAACTACTTACACATGAATCCATGACTAAGGATCAAGAAGAAGACAGATTAAGAAATTAACCATGTTAATATCTGCTGGTTTTATATAAATCCCATTAGATATGCCAAATCTGTATGGAATATAATATTTTTCACAATTTTCTCTTGTTATGCCAAAAATCATATTTTGCTAGCAACCATGCCAAACCCTTTGTAACACTATGTTTATGTACAAATGAAATTAAATTACTGTCTTTTCTGATCATTTTGTTTGAGAGATAAAGCATTACGTTTTATTGAATAAGTGGTGAGATAACACACAGGATCATATTATGAGACTGAAATGAATCAGAGATCTTATGTATGACAAGTTTTACTAAATAATACCAAAGAATATGGACAAGCTAAGGATCGCTAAAGGTTCAGATGAAGCATAAAAAGATCTGGACATGGAGGACGGGTCCCCAGGTGTTATGGGCTGAATTGTGTCCCCCTGAAATTCACACATTGAAATCCCAACCCCAGAACCTGAGAATGTAACAGTATTTGAAGATGAGGTCTACAAATAGGTGATTAAGTTAAACTAAGGTAGTTAGTGAGGGACATAATCCAGTAAGACTGGTATCCTCATAAGAAGAGGAAGAGACACCGGGGGGTACATGCACAGAGGGATGACCATAGGAAGAGACAGCAAGAGGGCGGCCATCTGCAAGCCAAGGAAAGAAGCCTCAGGAGAAACTGACCCTGCCAGCACCTTGACCTTGACCTTTCAGTCTCCAGAACTGTAAGAAAATTAATTTCTATAGCAGCCTATGATGTTCTGTTATGGCAGCCCTAGAAAACTAATAGAACAAATCGTTCCTTACTGTGTTAGAGACCCCTCTCTAGTCAAGATGGAAAGAGGTCTCTAGAATAGGTTTGCAGGGTTCCTTGTAAAGTGGAAGTATTTAAATACTGAAATATCTCCAGCTTATTACCCAGGGAGTTATACGACCTATGAACATTTTTCAGGGAGTCTTACTTCATCAGTCCTGGGTTCTATTTATTATAGTTACCCTTAGCCAGAGATATCTCACTAAAAGTATTTTAGAAATAAATCGTCTTCCTCTTAGTAAATATCACTAACCTAGCTATCTGGAGGTCTGGTTGACAAGGACTTATACCTGGTTCTCCTGCCTATTTTTTACCCCGGGGGTGCCCTCCTAGTGAAGGGAGAAAATTGATTGCAGGCCACCTGCTTTAACGTCTTCTTCCTAAGTGGTTTCAGAGACGGGTGCATTCTCACATGTTCAATATAAAATGACTTCACTAAAAATTCCTCTTCCCTCACCATCATCTCTATGAACATATCCACTTCAACTGTGAAATAAGATCCATGAGATTTTTGCCTAAATTCTATGAATTAAAATCAGACATGGCAAGATTCATTTTATCCTATTTCATTTGTTTTAGAATTCAATGCTCCCTAGCTACTCGTGGGAAGGTCTAAGGTGGTTCTGAGGAAATAAAACTTTAAAAGAAGCACATTTGAATATTTACTGGTTCTTCTGTTAATTAAAAATAAAAAACAATTTTAAAAACATAATGTACTATGGATATGTGTCACGTGTGAAAACGAACATTATAATGAACAGACAATTGCTATATAATGAGATTGCCAAGTCGCTACTAATTGGGAGTAACAATGATATCAACGAGTATAGGGGTTCATGATACCTGTTTAAACTTTTCTGAATGAAGGAGAACATGTGTAATGTTTTTGCTTCATATTTATTACCTCAGTCTCTTCACTCTTGGGTAAAGCCTTAGACATTCAAAGAAGACCTTGTCGTGGAAATATAGGAGAATTAGTAACAAGATAGGAAGAGCTCGGTGAAATAGTCTTGAATAGATCAGAGCTATGTCAGCCTATGTATGATAAAACACTATGGAGTATTTAAAGTCATAAGGAGATAGAAATTACTGATTTAATTTACCAAAAATGCAGTCATTTTGTACTTACAGAAGCTACATTCACGAAATCGTCATCTGAGAGGGTTTCCAACATTTCAGAGACTGATGTTCGAATCAGTTTCAGTGTCAAGCCACTTACACTTCCACTCCTATTAAAAAAAAGGGGGGGTCCATGCATGTTAATGGTCATACAATTAATCATAATCAGACACTTTATGGAAAGGCAACTTATGCATTGGCTCTAGATCATTTATATAATGTTCAAATTATTCTGTCTTTAAAAAAATCAGTACTAGAATATATATATATATATATATATATATATATATATATATATATATATTTTTTTTTTTTTTTTAACTTTTATTTATTTAAGTGTGTTTTTCCAGGACCCATCCACTCCAAGTCTAGTAGTTGTTTGAATCTAGTGGACGGCACAGCTCACAGTGGCCCATGTGGGGATTGAACCGACAACTTTGTTGTTAAGAACACCGCACTCTAACCAACTGAGCTAATCGGCCGCCCCAGAAAAAGTCATATTTTTAAGAGTCGCAATAAATTAAAGAAATCTTGTCTTTCTTTCCTACCAGCACCAGAATATTTCCACCAACAATGATAAAAATGACACATCAAGTGACAATTTTAATAAAATATGGATACTCATGTCATGTTCATTGATTCACGAAACATATACTGAATACCAGCTTGGTTAGCCACGTTATAAGTGAGGGCTTATAACCTCTTTAGGTTAAAAAAAGTCATTGCCTTAAAAAAACACATTGTTTGACTTGATTAAATCAGTAATTATGAAGCAGCATACAATTATGATAATAAACAGATTTTTTCATGGACAAAATTCCTTATTTTGTATTCTGAAGCAGACTCTGGGGTTTAGTCTTCCTTTTTTTTTTTTGTCTCTACATATTCTATGATCCTCAGTGACTTCATTGATTTGTAGGGCTCATGTTTAGACAACTCGATATCTATACTTCCTGACTTTTTCCCAGTTTTACAATTCACTGCTTGTTAAACTACAGACTCAATGTCCAAAACGACAAATTACTTCCAAACATATTTTTTATTTCCCATTGATGTTCTTGGTAGCAACCAGGCTAGATCCCAGTCATCCAATTTCCTCCTCCCTCTTAACCTTTCTACCCCTTCAGACAATCTCCCTATTCATTCTACATTACAGTGTTCCCAAGATGGTGGCCTCCTTTCCATCCTCTCTCCATTCCAGCTCAGGTCTTTGTTACCTAAAGATCTAGAGCTATGGTAACAGCCACCAAGTCCTGCTCTTAGTCACCTCTTCTTCCCATGCAAACAGGTGAAAATTCTGGAAACATACCTTGATCCAATACTGTTAGTAGTGAAGTTACCTACTAAACAGCCAATGATCTCAAGAGCCCTGCATTCAAAAGCTTTCAGATTCTCCTCTCTCTCCTTCCTTCACCTCCTCAATATCGTTTCCCCAGGTGTTCTCGCCTATGCCACTTTGCTTCTGTCGATTCTTCTACCGGAAATTCCACTCTGTTTTCTCTCTCCTCCCAGGCCTGCTCTGTTAAATCTTTGCTATAATAATTCAATTCTCAGTTTATTTTCTTAATGAAGTCTTTCCTGACACTTTAAATCAAAGTGCTATCTTTCTTCTATGTGCTGTGTCATATCTTATGTCTATTACCCTTTACAATATTTTAGTTGTCTGTGAATATGGTTGAGTTTCACTAATACATTTGAATTATCTCTGAGATCAGGGATCACATCTTAATGATCTTTGAATCTATATCATTTCATTGTATAAGTGATGATGAGACCCTCAACACATTTATGTTGAAATAATTTTTAAAAACATTAACTTCATATACATTTTCAATTTTGGTATATGCATGTGAGTCCCAAAGATTTTAATATGAGAAATTATTTCTGGAAATTATCCTATAGGATTACATTACTGTTTAGATTTACACTTAAGAAGAATATCAAGGATTACTGTATGATATAAACTCTACAATAATTTAATTAAAACCAGACGTAGCTTAAATGCATTTTAACAAATGAAATGAGAGTTAACGTTTAAGTTATATTGATCAAATTCATTTATCTTCCCTTTGTCAGGTTATGTTATAAAGTTTTGAACTTGTTTACTTCAGGTCAAAATGAGAAAATGTTCAAATGTTGATATTAGCCTATGATATGGATTTAGTTGCCTATGAAACATTGGATTCTGTTTCTTTGAGTGTGGCATAGAATATATGATATACTTTTTTTCTCTCAGGAAAAATAATCTAAGCATTTTATACTTGATGATTTTAATTCTTTGGTATTACTCTTAAAAACTAAGTGCTCTATGCTCTACAATTACATCTTTCACTTTATTAAAAGATCACACACACATACACACCTGTTAATATGAAGCAATGTAAAGCATAAAATGACTAATAAAAAAACTCCTGGAATTATTTCTTGTATATCAGCATTTACCTTGAAAAAGTCCCAGTATTGACATTTAAGACACTTAATATTTATCCACTTTGTGGTCAAACTCTTAAATGTTATTTCAATCATGAATGACTAAGTGCTAACTAAATGATTCAATTTTCTTTCTTTCTTTTTTTTTCTTTTTTTTTGGTTGCAGGAACTGCTTAGTTTTAGCAACCATGTACTTTAATATTGTTTTAAATATAAAGACAAAAATTGAAAGGAAATAAATAATTTTTCAAAAAATTCAGACTTTAGAACCATGCCATAATTTTTAATTCCAATACAGATTCTGCTCATTTTCACTAAGATACTTTTTGTTTGTTTCGTTACTGTCTTAATATGGCCTCTTTGCATACAGAAGTCATCATAATTATTCTTCATCTTTTTTTTTCCCAAACTATCAATCATTTCTCAGTCCCCACACATTACTGTTATCTATGAATCCTACCTGTATTCTTCGTATATAAATAAATACGTAATATTTAACTACTCACACATCAACCAGAATAAGCATGTCTTTAGGAGATGCAGCTCCTTGGATGTACCTGAAACAAATACCAAATAAATATTTTCCTCTTTATAAATATCAAACATTGATATTTCTTAACCTGATAGTTACTGATCTCTTAGAGAAGGTGTTTTCCCAGCAAACCTACTTCCATTCTATCTCTGTCAACAACACTGTCATTCATACTATGCAATATCAATTGTAAAAAGCTGTATTTAAGACAATGGTCAAGATGCCAGAGGCATAATATTTAAATTATGTTTTTCAGCTATTTATAACAAATGATAAAGAGATGTGCTTTAATACTAAAAGCAAAAGAAATTAACTTCTGGAAGGACATTTTCCTGAAAGATAGAAAAATATCCTAAACTTCAATTGGTTGACCACAGGTTTTAAAACTCATTCTAAGGAATAGTAATAACAAATAATAATGAGATTACATCATATTTCTGAATGCAGAAAACAAACAGAAACATGTAATTGGTCTAGGAACATGAAAAAGCAACATCAATAGAAGATAAATATAAAGAAACAATAAAATAATTTAAAAAAACAATATATGATGTTATTACCAAGAGTTTTAAGTGGTCCTTTTCAAACATTATAATTCCTAAAAATCAGCTGGAGAGTCAGTTTAAATGCTGATTCCCAAATTCAACCCAGCCCTACAGATTTAGCATCTTTGCATTTTAAAGAGACTCTAGGAGAGTTTTATTCATATAATTCAGGAACTGTAGAGAGAAAACTTAATTGGAGGTGAATGATATCAAAGCTCATGTTGTCTGAACACAGAGTGATGGGGTACATGGGCCTGCTTGTCCAACAGGAAGGGCTGTCCCTGAACTCAAATTTCTACTTATCTCTGAGGTCTCTTTGCCCATCATTCTAAATCTAAATTTCAGAAGCCTGCCAGATAACTTGTCCATTAGTTTTCAGACAACATCCAGCACAGTTAATACCTATCTACTCAGGACTATGTTTTCATGACACAGTCTATAACTTGCACCCAACTTTGTTTCTCTGTAGTAAAGGGGAAGGGTTGATGGAATATTCCAATGGAAGGTAAATCTAGTTTATGTCTAGCATCTTAAGAAATGATCCTGGCATGCTTCTCAAAGGGAGGATGGGAGGACAGGGTATGGTCTGTCTCTTCTATTTGGCATCTAGCTTCTAAGTTCACCCCAAAACAACTGGTCCCTGAACCCAAACCATATGATGCCATATCTTTCCTTCACAGCTACCTCACTTAGAGAAATATTAACATGAATAATACATGGATTAATAGTACCTTGTGTTATTATACATGGTTGGTGTTCATGTAAATGGCTACTGGGACATTTAACTGGGTATTTTAAAATCCTTAAATACATTTATTTGAACGAACTATTATGCATCTTAGAACTTGTCTGAACCCTAGCAAAACGTTAGAAATAATCGAAATGTATGATAATAGGGGATTTCTTAAATAAGTTACCACAGAGTCATTCTTTTAACATGATGTTAAGTGTGTCTCTTATGAATAGGTACTCGAAGGTATTGAGATGAAAAAAGTAGGTTACAAAGCAATACACTGCACATAATGTGAACTCATTTGAAAAAAGATACATTTATATATTGAATCTACTTTTTAAAAACTCAAATAAAATGCATGAGTTTAACAGTGAAATTATGAGTTATTGGTATTTTTCTGAGTTTATGTTATGAAAATGAGTTGCTTTAGAAGTGAGGAACAAATAATACTCCTTTTAGGGAAAATAAACCTAAGCTATATGACTATAACTAGGGCCAGCTTACACCTTGGGGCCAATTCTCATTAGTTCAGTGTCAAAGGCAAACTACCCCCTATTCTGACTAGAAGTTGTATTAGAGCTCTACTCAAAGCAAACTGGGGGGCGGGACAGGGGGGTGATGGGAGGTGTCTTTCAATAGAAATCCCTACCAGCTAAAAGTGTTTTGGAGATGAAATCGAATATAAAACTTAAAGTAGTCCATTTGAAATGAATTTGCTATATAATTTCAACAACATTATTGTTCCCACTTGAACTCATCGTCTTCATTGACCTTTAACTGTATATATTTATTAAAATGTTTTTAAAATACCGGAGCTCTTTAAATAGTTAGAAAATATTCATCCTAATAATGGAACGATTCCCTCCAGCTTTTTAACAAAACATGTAACCTTTATCTCTTTCATCTTTCCATGACTACCTAAAATTCTTACCATGGTCTTCTGCGTACATCATAAAGGTCAATCTTGTTTGGAGTTCTGCTGTTATCAACCCATGGAGAAGCTTTAGAAAAAAGACAGAGAGAGAAATTAAATAAAAAATTAGAGAAGTTACATCAAAATATTATATATGATCTATAAAAATATTTAAAATAAATCAAAAACACCATTGACACAGTCCACTTACCCACAACAATGTTAAAATGAGAGTTACTATTTTCATGCCCTGACCCTTTTCTTTTTTTAAATGGAAGACAATATAGCAGTACAAAAGAAAGTCAACGTAAGTCAATTTCCTTTTTTATATTATTTCAGAAATAACTTGTAGACACAGGGATTTTGTATGACTTACATATTTTACCAGGGGTCCAGAGCTTATACATTTTCGTTCTTCTCTACTAACAAAAAAAAAATTACCTTAAAAGAAAATGGATTTGCCACTCATGGAAGTTATGCTTTCAATTATTAAATTCATATATTTTCATTCAATGAAATACTATTTTGGTCAATAAAAAGGTTGTTGTTTTTCTTGGAGATATTATACCATAGCATAATTTTTAACCTTATTATTCACATATGTGATAATGACCAGTCCATTTGAAATGATAATTAAAAGGTTAAAGTATAATTAAAATAACTCCACCCACACACACAAAAAACTGTTTCTTTTAAATATATTTGAATGATCTGAAGTAATTCAAGAATCTTTTGTTAGTTTCAGAGCCTTCACCATTTTTCAGCAATCAGAAAAAAAAGTTTTTGTCTAACGGCATTAATCATTAAATGAAATTAATTTATGCTTATTCTAATTGAATCTATACTTACTTTAAAATGCTTTATAAAGTTTCACACACACACATACACCTACCTTAGATCCAATGGAAAACAATAAATGCTGATGAATTGGATGATAATTTTAAGCCAAATAAGTCCTCTTCTTGAACATGTTTAGACATATGACTCTTGGGAAAATTCCTAATAATAATTAATATGACTTATACTCTTCAATCTATTTTGCCCTTTTCTTTATTGAGAAACTATGGAAATTATGGAAAACTTCACTGAGAATCAGGTTTATTAACCAACTAAGATAATTTGGCCAATTAGAATATGTCAAAAATTATGTACTACTGAGGCTCTTCTTGACTGTAAAATTTCTTTCTTGTTAGTGACTATATTACAAAATGATTTATTCATTTTAAATGGCTAATTGTGTTTATGTGAAACAGTTAAGTTTAAATATAACACTCCCCCAACAACTAGGTGCTGACAGTTGCAACAACCAGTCAATGCAACAAAAATGGTAAATTTACTTTAATCTTCCAATTTGCATTTGCAGAAACTTACAGCCAGTGAAATAAATATATATTTTTTTTCTTTTTGTGCTAGCACTGGAATTAAGCAACAAGCATTCTTATTGACATAGCAGGAGACTTGTAACTACTACTGAATAATATTTGACTTCCCAAGTTAGGGTCTTAGTAATAACTAAAATTTTAAGTAAATTATATCCTACTCTCAGTACAATGTTGTGCTGGTTATATATTTATTGACTCTCAGTAACAAATCCACCCTTTTATCTTGCTGTGAAATGAAAATTGATCTGGGCCCTTTAACAATGTTTCTTTTACCAACAAGCACAATTTTAAGCTTTGTCAACAAATCATGAAAGAAAGGCACTGACTGAGAAAAGGGTTTTTGCTTCCTGTTTCTGGTTTGTTTGCTCAATAACTCTTCCTGTTTTCCATGTTCAAAATATCGTGTTTTGTCTCTCCTGATTGGACTCAAACTGATACAAATGTGTGCGTGAGATGAGAGAAGTGAGATTAGTCAATACATTAGTGGCTACCATGATTTGAAAGTGGTCAGATAATGAATTTGATAAATTATTTAATAAAACGAGAATGTGAAAGTCACATTTAAATTAGATTTTTTAATTTCTTGCAGATCGAATTCATCTAGGATTTTTGCTTGCACTATAATTGCTAACTGGAATTGACTGTGATAAGTATTACTATGCCCCATAAAATTTATATCTTTCTTTAAAGATGGAAAAAAGAGTTATAATTTACAGTTTAAGCCAGACCAGTAAATTTTAATTTAATTTGTAATCTTAAATGGTTTATATTTAAAACATATTAATAATCTCTTAGAAGTCTTCTGAAATATCTATTAGGAAATACCCTTGATTGTACTTAAGATATTTATATTATTGTAAAATTAAACAATGTACTTTCTTTTTTGATATAACTAATTAATTTATTGTAAACATCCCATGGTGGCATTTAAATGGCACACTATTTATATAGGCTCAGAATTGTGAAAGGTCAAATAGTAAAAAGGAAAATAACCATACACTGCAATTCCCTGAAATGATCAGTTTCATAATGATGCATAATGAAAACTATATGTTTTGAGAGGAAATTGGGGCTTCTAAAATCCCTGAAAAAAGTGAAATGTTGCTTAGGTTAGATGTTCCTTTTGCTCTCCAATAAGATTTTGAGATGATAGGAGAAAGGAGTAAAATGACAGCCCACAATGTGGGCACCTCATTTCCGAATGCCAACGTTAAGGGTGATAATAATCATTTATGAGACTGTTTCCCCAATCAAAACCGAATTGTGGGTCTATCTGACTGAATCTACTGAGTTACAATTCTACTTCACATGATATTTAAGGTGTTCTTTGTCAGTTATTGAACCACTGATTTAAAAAGGTATTTCCCCGTACTTTAAGTCAGACTATTGAAATATGTGTTAGAGAAATATTCTTGAGAAAGTATGCAGATTATAAAGCCATGTAACATGGTCTAAAAATAACAGAAGAAGATCAGTTTTTCATTTCAGCTTCTAGGAAACAATACAGCACATAATGAATGATGCACTGAGGGCTGATTCTCTTGGTAGAAACATCATTTCAAAGGACAGCTAATTTCATTTCCAATGAACAAGTTCGAATGCATTTTTCTTATTCTAAAGATTTTATATTTTTATTCACATGAAAATAAAAGTGAATTTCACGTAGTTAAAAACTGCCTTTAACAGAGAACCCTGGTCCTAGTGCCTGGGTCTAAGTGGTGTCACATAGATCATTATTGTAGGTTTTCCCAGTCATCTCCTATGGAGTATTAGTCATCAGTCTGAATTACAAGCCAAGATAATGAATGTGGGTATTTTTAACGAATAAATTCAATAAATGTGTATTACATAGCTCACAAAATTTTCAAGAATTGGCGTGATGCTGCCCAACTACTACTATCCTAGGATGGATCCTTCCCAGTCCCTAATTCACATCCTGGCTCCTACATCAAGGTCCAGGATGAATCTCATTAACAGAGTGGGGGCTGCAGAATCTAGGAAAGCAAATAACCAGCTTCTTCAGATTTTGACGTAGGAGACAGTCTCTCCTCCCCAGTAAAATGTGTAATCTGGGAAATCCCCTAAATATAGAAAGACAGTTCTGTATTAGTTATGGTAACGCAAAGTAAGTAGAACAATATCCAATTTTCTGTTTTTTTAGGATAGCAAAGTTACTTTCTCACTCATATAAGAGCCTGAGGGATACATTATTAGCCACAGAGGCATAGATTCTATTCTGAGCAGGAATTCAGAGACCTATAGCTGGTGGGGCTTTTGCCTTTTTCAACACTTGGTTTCCAAGGTCACCCAGGGCACTAATATGCAGTGGCTAGAGGACAGGAGGCAGGGTGGAGAAGGCACACCAACTAATAATAATTGCAGGCTTGAAGTGACACATATTGCTTTCACTCATACCCTACTGGTGCAATGTAGATGCAAAGGAGGCCTGCGAAAGTCCCCGGCTAGGCAGCCATTATAAAAGCAAAACCTCACAATGGGCTGGGAGGACAGAACTCTGGTGGGCAACAAGCAGCCTCGGCTGCAGGTACAGATGAACAACTAGAAAATGAGTCATGTCCATGCCTTTAGAACATCAATTTTTCTGTTTTCAGCAGTGTCTTCAAGCAAGCCACCTTTACAATGAGAGAGAGAGAAGAATGGGCTAAATTCAGAACCCGGTAAAAATATAAAAATGTTGGACTTAAGAATGATTTCTAGATTAAATCTCAGGACTAGGATTGCTTGCACAAGAAACGCACTGGAGAAAAATAATGAGAAGCCGACAGTTGTTGATGATGTTTTCATTATCAAAGAAACGACAGGCCTAGTCTGCAGAAATCTTGTAATTGTTGGAAACCCTACAGCATTTTGGGGCCATACATCTGTACCCAACACAGCATATTATGAAAGCTATTTAGCCCAAGTACACACTCCAGATGTGCCAGAAAGGGTTATAGGCAAGAGAGGTACCACCGTAGAACACTACCAGGAGCAGTAAGATGGACTAACCAAGAGACGCGCTTTATGCAAAGACGAGGTCCTTGTATTTCTTGCCTGACGGATTGTGATAAATACCATGGACCAGCGATTGCTCTGTAATTCCCACTTTCTTTTATAAATTGGCAGTTTTCATTGGGATCATTCAGAAGACACCACCTTGCATAGTAGTTATTTGGGCAATGCTGGGAATAGTACAGAGAAAGTAACCAGTATCGTCTGCTGTGTTGTAAGCTATACTAGGAGAAGTCGTATCCACATGCACAGAATTGCATGTGACCCAGAGATCCTGGACTGAGCTGGGTGCACTAACTTATTAGGACTTTGAGTTATCACCTATGAGAAAGAGGTGAATGTGTTCTCTGTGGGAAGAAGTGTGTGCAGAGATAATTGTACTGCCAGTGGCAGACTTTGATAGGGCTTCAAATACACGTTTTCTTCTTCCTTCAAGTAACAGTACCCCTCAAGTTTTAATTGACTGCCTAATAGAGACTATACTTGTCAGTCTCTCTTGTCATGGTGAGGTCATATGATGAAATTCTAGCCATCTGAGCAGAAGTGATCTATGTACAACTTTTGGGTCATGCTGTTTGCCTTCTACTAATTTTTCCCTTTTTCTTTTGTTCTTAACTGTGAATGTGGTACTGTTGATCCAGTTTTGATCATACAGATGAAAACAACAACCTAAGGAATGGCAAATAGAACCTAATTGCTGGAAACCTCATCGGCCAGAGTTACCCTAACCAATTGATTTATCTATTACCCCGAATAAATATATAATCTCTGTTATGTTGGTCATTGTTTAAGTCATTGAATCAATATCCTGATATAGGTCAGAACTTCTCCCAGTTACACAAACCTGGGTCAGGTTTTAAAGCTTGGAGAATGTATGGGAAGCAAACTCTTCACAGAGTGTTTGAAATCAGTTTCACTATCTTTCCCTGCATCCCTATATCTTCTTAGAATATTATTTTGGTCATGGGAAACTACTTATTGCTATATAATATTTATATACTGTGTTTCCCCGAAAATAAGACCTAGCAGGACCATCAGCTGTAATGTGTCTTTTGGAGCAAAAATTAACGTAAGACCTGGTCTTATTTTCAGGGAAATATGGTATAAGACCCGGTTTTATTTTCGGGGAAACACAGTAAGATTAAATTATTAATGCACATACTTCAAACTAGAGTTGGCACATAATAATCATTCCACATGTGGATATTTTAAAACAGCATCACTGAGTCACTAAAACTACTTATTATAGATTACAGATTTCTTACAATAATAGATTATTATACAATATGCTTAAATTTTAATCATTTAAAAGCATATTCCTATGACTAGTGCTGAGGACATCATACCATTTCCCCATCCTAGTCCATCCCCATGATGTAGGCAGGTGTTACACAGTCAATAAAAATGCCTGGGAATCTAAAAACTCACTTCACATGGTTACTTCAGAAATCCCATGGAGAATACCAGCATAGGTAAGGGGTGGGGGATAGGAAAGGTGTACAGCTGGACACCTAGATAGTTATAACTATGTTTCCTGGCACTTTCCATTTGCTCCCCCTGCCTTTGTTCATTTTATTTAGAAACTGAGTTCTCTGAAGTTCTACTCTGATACTTGTTGTCAGCTCTAGTACCTAGGATCTTTACTTATTTTATCCAGCTTAATTTAACAAACGCCTATCATTCACTGTATGCAAGGCACTGCATTACATACTGTGAAACGTACATATATACAAGTAGCCATCTCCACCTGCAGGTGCTTATAGTGCATTGTTTTTTAAGAGGAAAACATATAACATACATTCTGAAAGAATATACGATTTGATAGCCATTGTTATAAATTAAAAACAAACTTCTCTGAGAGGATGAAGAAAGACCGCTTTTGTGAAAGCCTTCATATTGAAAGTGGTGCTTGTATTCTATTTTGATTGATGGATAGGAATCATATGACCAGAGATGGGGTTCTAGGAACAAAGTATATAAATATGAAAAGAAAAGGAACGTTGCAGAAAATAAAATGAAATTAAAATTAAACAAATAAAGGGGTGGGGGATATAGGTGTACACTGTGAAGATTGAACTGTGTAGTAAAAGATAAAAGTGGAGGCGTAAGTTGGGTTAGAGTCTTTGCATGATCTGAATGCCAGAGTAAGGGAGCCAGATGTCAGTAAAAGAACGATGTCGGATTGGATAATTTTACTAGAGAAGTGACCATCTAAGTTGTGCTCCAGATCACTTTGTAATAAATTTCTTAGATTCTTTTTGCAATGCATTTTAATGTGTTATATATATATATATATATATATATATATATATATACACATACATACATATATATATACATATATATACACATATATACACAAATACATATATACATATATATATATATATACACATACATACATATATATATACATATATATACACATATATACATAAATACATATATACATATATATATATATATATATAATTTTTTTTCTGTCTCATCCTCTTGTGGGCTCCTCAGGCGCAAAATGATCTTACTGGAATTAGAATTCTTAGGATGTCTCAGTTACTTCAGAAACAGTAGTTTTGCCTTGTTTTTCCCTCCTTGCAGGTCAGACTTGACTTAATTAATCAAATGATATTTGAATTTTCATTTTGTTTCTGAACAGTGAGACACAATGTTCAGATGATATCACTGTATTGGCTTGAGAGTACCTTTGATATCTCAACTACAATATGTCCAGAATGCTTCTTTACTTTATAGATAAACAAATGGCAGAAATGCACATACCGATACACAATATTCTGGCCAGAATAAATCACCATAGTGATGATAATAAAAGAACTTATTACAAAATGATTTGCTGCTAATTCTGCAGATGCTAGATAATCCTCGTAATATATCTGCAGTTAACATAAAGGGTTATTTGTCTGCCCAGCAGGAGTAGCAGATAACAAGGACAAGATGTGTGGTTAAGTGGAATATCAATAAAGTAAACAGTACACAAAGACTTAACCATTTAGATGGCTAATATGCAGTTATTATCTGTAGCTCAGAAATAAGATGCAACACAGCAAGTTCTATGAAATAAAAGATGAGAATGATTCACTGGTAAATAATTTCAGATATATGTTACATAGAGAAAATGTAAACTCAGAGAGAACAAGTTTCCTATTTTTGTAAGCAAATAAATCCAATTACATGATAATAATGATATATTTATAAAAACAAAAAAAATATGATTCTACTGGAACAAGTTTCTGGGTTTTGTAAGTCAATAAATCTTCTTACATATGGTGATAATAACATATTTTTTTAAATTTTTGTATTTGAGAGAAGTGCTTAAAAAGCTTTTGAATTTTTTACAAAACTGTTTTGAATTTTTCTTGAAATTCTTATATCTTAAAATATATAGCATATAAAATGAATTACATTAGCAAAGATGGCTCTAGTATCTAAAAATGGACAGCACAAGGTATAGAAATTTATCAATATATGCAGGAGAAAGGTACAGGGAAGATATCTTTCAGAAGTTAAAAAGAACTAAAGTTTTTTAACAATACTTATTTACATATTTTATATATAGTGTTACCCCCTGTCAAATTATAAACCACTCCCATTTTCATATTAGCATCCTATTTAAATACTCTCATCTGTCAGCAATAAATCACTTAATCAATTAAAGCATGACCAGATATGTATTAATTGCAAAGTGAAAAACTATTACAATCCTTACATGTGAAAAAAAGACAGATTCAAAAAGGGCAACAAAAATAAGGCTACAGTATCACCTCTATAAATCAGGATTATTTGAGAACTTCAAAATAATATAGTATTTTGTGTTTATATAAGAGGTGCCCCCCAAACAACATAACTGATGAATACATATAGCAATGCAATATCATTCAGAATCTAAATCCTATTCTTAGCTGTCGATAGAGCTATTCTGTACTCTCCTGTCAACACCTCAGATTTTATTGTTGTGAATCAAACTCATCATATTACTCCAAAAATATAAATATTTCTGATGTTTTTTTCAGTAAACATTCTCATATCTACTCAAGCGAAAAATTATAGTCATCATAACTTATACCTATGTTTGTCACTAAATTCATCCAGTTTTATATCTTTTTTATTGAAATACAATTTGGATATAACATTGTATAAGTTTAAGGAATGCAACATGTTGGTTTGATACACTTATATGAGGGTTAAGTGAAATAAATCAGACAGGAAACAATATTGTATGATATCACTTATATTGGGGGTGCCAAAAAGATTTAGACAAGTGGACACTTTGGTCAACATTGCTTAAGCAGTAGTTCACTGTAGTCAGAAGTGTCTGGATGCTGATGGTAACCACTTTGAGCACCTCTTGTCATTGCAGAAGTCAAATGTGACTTGTATTCATCTTTTGTTATCGGTATATACTGAGTATTACAATTTTAGTACAGTTTTTCTTTCTTAAAATGTGTATACATTTTTTGGCACCCTCTGTATATGGAATCTAAAAGAGCCTAACTGATAGAAACAGAGAGTGGAATGGTGGTTGCCAAGGGATCGTGGGTGGGAGAAATGGGGAGTTGTAAAAGGGTATAAATTTCCAGTTTGAAGATAAATAAGTTCCGGGGATCTAATGTACAGTACAGTTCTTATAGTTAATAATACGGTATTATATACTTGGAAGTTACTAACAGAGTAGATCTTAAATATTTTCACCACAAAAAAGAATGGTAATTATGTGAGGTGATACAGGTGTTAGCTAATACTACAGTTGTAATCATTTCGCCACATGTAAGTACATCAATTCATTTTTTATAAGGTTTCTAATATCCTCATGTTTTTTTCATATTCAAAGAATCGTTTTTTTTAATTCCTATTTGGTCCCTTGTTCAGGTCTTTTAAATTCCAAATCTGATCATTATAACAGTATGTTTTTGGCCAAGGCTCTCAAGTGTTTCTCCTTAAAAACTGGCCATAGAATTTCATTTCCTAGAATGTTTGTGGTATATTCCAGACAAACTATTCTGACATTCAAGCCCACATAATCTGCCACTAATAAGCTTTTTGATTCAATATAACTCTTCTTCTGTAACAAACTATTATATTAGCTGGTTTACTAGGCTCCAAAAATATTTGTTCATTTCCTTTTTTTTTCTTTTTCTTCAAATTTGCACCTTTTCCCCTTCTAAAAAGGTGCGGCCTTTTCTTCATCATTGACTTCATTTTCAATTCATAGTTCATAAACCTTACCCATAACGCTCGTCTGTAATTACCTTATCTTTTTCAAAACTCCTATAAGCAAATCAATTGCTACAATCTGTCTAACTTATTTGGTTTTCATCATTTAATGACTTGTACTGTAATCTAAATCTCAAAATACATCAAATTTGACTCCCTAATTAGATTGAAATGTCCTGCAGAGCAGAAATAACTTGTTATTTTAATACACAGACTTGCACTGAGTAACCAAGGCAGAGACATTCTCTGTCCCCAGGATCTTTTCTCTCCTTCTTACTTAATACATCTCCTGCTTTTTAATTGTGTTCAAGGCCTTCTCTCAAAGGTGACTTTGACCATGAGTTCACTAAATTCTGGGCAATATTACATAAGAAGAAAGGTTTCACGTGACTTCCAAGAAGTGTCCTTAAAAAGCAGGGGAATACAGTTCTTTGTCACTTAAGAAAGAGCACAAGTAGCAGTGGTAGTCCCTGAAGCACACAACACACTCAGAAGATGGCAGAGAATTAAAACAGGCACGCAGACCCCTTATTTGGGAAGCTTTCTTATCAGCCACTGCCTATGAAACTAATACTATTCTTTGACTTGAGTGAGAAACAAACGTCCATAATGCTGAAATCAACAATTGTTTCGGATTTTCTGTCATTGGTAGCTAACACCAGTTCTAATTGACATACTGGACTTTAATAATTATTAACATAAAAAATAGAGTAATCACTTCCATTTAAAATTTATACAGTGATCAACAAATCTAATTAAACACATTTGTGGATGAATCTGTGGATATCCAGTCACAAATATTAAAGTGAAAAAAAAAAAGGAAAATCAGGCATTTTTGAAAGATAATTGATCACTGAAAGAATACGTCTCCAAACATCAAAAATGTTGAGGCTCTTTTGCTACCCCATTTTCTTCAAATTGACTAGAAATGTCTCAAATACTCCCTTCATTAAATAACCAAAAGAGGATTCTTTGGACTACCTTGTCATCTGCTATTAGATATTTAAAATGTATTTGGGCTATTTTTCAAACAGTGTCAAAAAACTCAAAACAATTGGCTATCTATATATAAAAAATGCCACTCCATATACTTTGTACTCAGGTTCTTTTGTATTTTGTTCTAGCAAAATCCTAGCAGATATAACAAGGAAATGTCCCCAGAGGTACATTTAACAGTAACTCAACATATATCAGTTCCCTTTAGTGTATCTCCATGTTTTTGAAATGAACAAATGAGGGCAGAGAAAGAACAAATGATTAATAAGACATTAAGAAAATGTCATATGAAGATGAAGCCGATATTTTTCCTTTTTTTGGTAAATGCAACTAATTATCTAAAAAGAGTAAGTGCTGCCTACAATGGCATTTCAATGAGCCACTAATTCCTAATTTACAATAGCTATTACTGAAATAAATGGTACAATTTTGGGAGACACTAATAGGTAAAATGAGTAGTTTATACCCGCCATCTTTATGATGGGTGAAAATTCACAAACTTGATTGCTCTTGAAAGCAGTTTTAATATTTTTAAAGTTAATTTGTATACGTCAGTTAAGAGCTTTTAAAGGAAAGCACTTGTAAATTAAAGTGATCTCACAGTCGGCACATAAACAATGAAGATGTCACTGGACATGGGCTGAAGCTGAAGCTACACCGTAAAGCTAACTATATGGCCAGGAGTGTCACTCATGTTATCCTACAAAACAAAGCTGATAGTAAAGTTAGTGTCTGCCCTGGAAACCTTCCTCAATCCTCTCAAGGTACTGGTGAAGAAATATGTTCAGAGATGTAACGTGACAGCCAAAATACACAACTATGCCAACAGCAGTTTTACTATGAATCAAGAACTCCTCTTCCCTCAGTACAGTGTTCAGTTTATTATCACACAGCCTACTGACCTACTAAGTTGGAGGAAAGACAAAGAAAGGTGGGAGGGGTTGGAGGAGGAGAAAGAAGAGGAAAATAAGAGGGGAGAAGAAAAAAGAAATACAGCAATCATGTTTATAGCTTTTTCCCATACATATCAACTAAGTAAGAAAATACAATTTATTGATGTTCAGTCCAAGGATAGATGTTAGAGTTCAAATCCTCACTAATTACCAAACAAACAAACAAACAAACAAACTGCTATTCAGAATCAGCCAGCAGAAGTGCCTTTATATTATGGCAGGTGTAGACATCTCCTTACTTGGAGCCAGTAGTATCTCCGTGTAGTTTAAATAATCTAATAAATAGGAATCATGACGGTGGCCAACCATCACCAACTTTTCCTACCTGTCAGCAATTTTCTAAGAAGCATATTTACTTCTTTTCTTTTAACAAATCTACAATTTAAGCATTATTATCCTGCTTGTTTCACAGCTAGAGTCTGTTGAGTGTCTTCCAAACGTCACCACCACATCAAGTGATGGAAGTGGGATTTACACCCTGGCCTTTGGGTATATACTTGCTTAACCCACTCACATATACCATGTAGCTCTGCTCCAAGGAATATCGGAACACTGAACAAGAAAAAATTTTAGATTCTATTGTGAGTCAGAGTGTTCTAGTTTCTGTAAAACACTTTATTTTCAATAATTGTGGCAATTTTTTTAAAAGGTAGTGTCAAGAATTAAAATACAATTATAAAATTCTACATTTGAGTTAATGTATGAAACAATATTTTTTTTGACACAATAATTCTGTGATGCAATGGGTTGGTTGATTTTTCCCATATTAACAAATATAGAAACTCAGAGCCTGAGAGACAGGGTTGACAGATTTAGCAAAAATAAATAAATAAATAAATAAATAAATAAATAAATAAATAAATAAATACAGGGCACCCAGTTAAATTTGAATTTTGATTAAAAAATACTTTTTAGTGTAAGTATTTTCCAAATATTGCATACTTATACTAAAAAAATATTTGTTGTCCATCTGATATTCAAATTTAACTAGGCATCTTTTACTTTACCTGGCAATCCAACAGAGAAGTGACTTAATTTAGGTCATAGATTAACACCTACATCTTCTGACAAATTGTACAGCATCGTGTTACTGCTAGATGTTATTGCTTAGTCATCTGCTTAGAACTCCTTCCACATTTCCACTTCATCTTCCTTGTTAACTAATTAAAATCTCAATTATGTTCTTCAATTTCTCACTTGAAAACAAAGACGGATTGAGGCAAAATTATTCTAGTTGATGCTCACTCTTCTCAAAATGCCTACTGTTTTGCATTTTCAAAGTATTTTTCACTATATTATCTAATTGATCACAAAAACCCTCAGAAGATAAACTGAGAGTTAGGGTTTATATTTTTCAGATTTAACAACTAAGACTCAGAAAATTTAGGAGACCCGACCCAGTTTCTCACAGATAATAGGAAGATACCAGCCTGAGGTTCAAGTCTTGTCATGTGAAAATCCAGTTAAGTAAAAGTGACATATATTCTATTTTCACTCTGATTTAAAATAATTAATAATATTTAAAGAGTATTTTTGACCTTTGCCTTTAACAGACAGGAATCAGCAGTGAGCTACTCTCCGTTATTTTGGCCCATATCAAAATGGAAAGGCTAAAATCAGAGAGAAGGGTATGGTTTACTGAGAAATTTTTAAAAATCACTTCATTTTTAGAAAGCCTTTAAACTTGAAAAAAGTGTCAAATGTGTTGAAAACATGTCAGCATAAACAGACAGTTCCACTTTTAAATTACATACCGTCTTAATGTCTTTGCTAAAGAAACTTGGTTTTATTATGTCTTTATCATAAAGAGCAACTCATTCAGCCTAAAAAAGAAGGAATCTGCCATTTGTGACAACATGGGTGAACCTGGAGGACATTATGCTAGGTGAAATAAGCCAGAAACAGAAGGACAGACACTACAGGATACCACTTAAGTGAGCAATCTAAAGTAATCTAACTCATAAAAGCCGAGTGTGATGGTGGTTGCCAGGGGCTGGGGAAATTGTGAAACGAGGACATTTTAGACATAAGAGTACAAAGTTTCAGTTATGCAAGATGATTAAGTCCTAGAGAGCTTCTATATAGCCTTGCACCTACAATTGACACTACTATATTGTATGCTTTAAAATTTCCTAAAAGGGTAAATCTTATGTGAAGTGTTCTTATCACAAAAAATTTAATAATACATAAGAGGGTGGGAGGAAACTTTTGGAGATGATGGGTAAGTTTATGGCATCGATTATGGTGATGGTATCACAGGTGTATACTTATCCCCTAACTTATACATTATGAACAGCTTTTTGTATATTAAGCAATAATGAAAAAATAAATTAAATAAACAGAACTCAGTAACAGATTCACTAAAATTGAAATTGCATCGAGTGCATTCCATACCAGTCAAAGCCATTTTAAATAACCTCCTCTAACAGATAAATTAATTCAGCGTGTAAGACATTCAGTGAATTGATTTGTCTGCCAAACCACTGTTCAGAAGCCAGGTATTGCAAGAAGAACAGGGTTGCCTTCACAACTAACGTTCCGGGGTACCACATAGATTCAGTGAAATTAAACATTTATAAGATCTTTTCCAAAATACAGTGGAAAAATGTCAATACACTTGAAAATATATGCACAGGGTTTAAAAAATTTAACCCACCATCCTCAATTAGCTCTTAAAATAAAAACATAGATGTTTTATCAGTACATTTAAAAGTTAACTGCCATTCGTAAAAAGAGTCATTGTTGAAATGCTCATAGCACAACCTATCTTTCCTTCCACTTCCTGACTCCAACGTTCTCTCTCTCTTTTCTTATGCAACCTTCCCTTTGCTCCTCTTCCTATTTCTCTCTTACAATCTCTGTTTGCCTTTCTTTCTTTCTCAGCATCATCAATTTCCCTCTGGTACTGGGCTCTTGGTTTCTCATCACTATCATAATTTTCTCTTATCTTTTCCTCTTTCCATTCAACTGTTCGCATATGGATATTTATAATGAGATAATGAATTTTAAAAGACTTAAAAGCTACATAATGCTGTAAGTTATTGATAAAGGTGTTCTTACATTTGTGTATTAAATAGGCTATTAAGTATCTAGTTCTTATATTTCAAAATTATACTTATAAATGTTTTATAAGAGCATATATAACTTTAAGGTTTATTACATCAAGCTTATTATGTGCATGACCAGTGTTGCTTTTTTTCCTTATGTTATATATTAAAATTTTCAACCTCATGAGATATATTTAACATGTTTGTAACATAACTTAAGAGTATTTTAGAAAGGTAACATTAAACTGAAGTTTTTCTGTAAGTAGAACATTTTACTATTAAAGCTATGTGATATTTTCCCCATACCAGATATTAACATTAATATTTTATTAACTCACCATTTTTTCCAACATGAAAATACAAAGTAGGCCTTTCCTAACACACTGGATTTCTGCAAAAAATCAACTGATCTTACCATTTGGCATTTGCAACCATGCATAAGTTATGCCTTTACCTATTTGAATGCTATTCAGTCTGATGATGTTGACATACTTTTATTCATTGCTATTGCCATAAAAAGGTATATATTATCTAATTTCTATTTCACCCCATTTTTGTTGTTGTGTTTTTTTTTTGTGTGTGTGTGTTTTGTATTTTGACTAATTCTATTTGTTAACCATGTGTAGAAAAACTCAAGTCTCAGGAAGAATTCTCTTCTATACCGTTTAAAGTCAAATTACTTAGTATGTATCCCATAACTCAGGCCATGTCTTTCAGAAAAAAAATAATTTATTTGTGCTTGTCAGCTTGTTTTAAAAAGTGGAGAAGTTAAAAATACCATCAGATATTTCACTAAAAGTCTTTTCAACAGATTCTTAGGATTTACTAGTGATTACTTTTCATTTTTATTACAGATTTATTGTTTATCCTCCCTCATGAGAATAAAGGACATTACCAAAGGGTTTATTCATTTTAATTTATAAAATATATTCATCTTCAATGTTTATATATCATCACTGAGATTCCCTCAAAATTAATCCAGCCAACCTTACACATAAGAAAGTTCTATTTTCATTGAAATTTCATTTCCTGTCATACCCATTTTAACAAATCCACATTCATTGATTAAAGAAAAAGCATCCACTTCTTATATAGAAGCACTGACTTGAAATCTGGAGAGAAACATTTCAATTAGTTTCCAAAAATTTTATTCAATTCTCTGATGTGACTCACAACTTGGTCGATGCTGAGCAGTTGGATCTTTATCTCAGGATTGTTTTAGGATTCAGGATGCTCTCCTGCTCCAGGTACACAGATATACCTGCTCGTGGTCTCAGAGTAACCTGGCCTGATTCCAGATGCCAACACTCCAGCTGCTTCTCATGTTTTGGTTTAAAGTGATTTTGGTAGATATACAGCCATGTGAGGAAAAATACTCTTTCCCTTTAAAAAACAGCATGATAACTATCTTTTTTCTTATAGTGTAGGAGAAGGTAACAGTGCTCTCAAGAAACATTAAGACTGCTACTTAAATTTTATCTGGTGCCTATTGAATCTCCCAGCACTTACCTGGATAATATCGGGCCAGGCCTGTGGCACTGCCAAACACCTGCCACAACAATGAAGGGTCTTCATCTCGATTTTTTTTGAAAACCTCGTCTAAGGCACTTGTCCAGTTGAGTTCATTTAACACAATTGTTGCTAAAAAAAGAAAAAGAAAAAAAAGGAAAATTAATACAAATTTATAATTAATAATTGGATCAGTCTTCATTTATTTGCAAAATAATGTTATGCATTTTCATTGCTTTACCTATAAAAATACTCTCATCCAGTGGCTATCAAAAGTTTAGACAGGGAATTATTTCTTCAAACACATTTTTACATGACGGTGGCCTTTTTGATATTTCCTGCTGGGTAATTCTTTGTTGTGGGAGCTAGCCTGTGTTTTATAGAATGTTTAGCAGTGTCTCTGGCCTCTACCCCACTAGAACTGTCCCCAGACATTGTCAGATAACCCCTGGAGGGCAAAATTGCTTCATGTGACTCGGATATACAAAACAGACAACAGCTCTACTGGTTGAGAAGGGGTAGGAGGCATTCCTCTCCTTGAAGTGGTTTTGAAGAAATCTACAGGACACCTCAGGGCACAGATTGATGACCACCTATCTTTACTATTAATGATTCTGTGTGATATGCTAACATAATCTGGTCTGTTACCTGACTTGAGAAAAACAAAACAAAACACATGTCTGTCATGACAGTTCAGTAAGTGTGTTTACACAACAAAAAAATGTATACACATTTACAAAGAAAAAATCATTCAGAGGCTTGACGGTATCAGTGTCAGAAACAGCAAGTAGCTGTGACTTTATCACTACCTTTATGAACAATAATTTTCTCTTTTTCTGGTTAGTTCAATTAATAATTATTAATTGAAAACTATTGTTCATAAAGGTAGTGATAATAAGGGTCAGGTCATTAATTTTGATACCTACTTATAACTGCTGACTGACGCTAGACAGGTATTACAAACTTATGACATTCATTAGAAGGAAAGAGAAGCACTATAAGGAGGAATATAATGTGGGTTAAAATAGTATATAATTGATAATTATGGGCCTCCATGATTATAGCATCCTATGTCTAACATATTCAATATCTAACTGGTTTAAAATATTATTTTCCATTTTCACAAAAACATGACAGACAATCTCTTGTCTTTTTTTTTTTTTTGTCTTTATCTGTAAATTATGTACCATGTCCCCAACAGATTAGCACATTGTGCTACTCTGCGTTTGAGAATCTATCACCAAACCTAAAACGTGGAAATTAACTTGTGATAAAGACTGGACATACTGTTCAACTTTTATTCTTTTCAGTAACCACAGCAAATAAAGGAAGCAGACAAAATCATGCACAAGCTTTTGAAAGGTAAAAAAAAAAAAAAAGAGCTTCTATCAAGAAAGCTGTACAGTATATGTATTTATATATTAAAGTTTATCATTTACCAAAAAAATGAAAACAGGGTATTGTAAAATTGTTCTGGGACCAACATCCTAATGCATTTCTCATTATTGAAAACTAAGATTTTCATCTTTATAGATGTGATTACTTCCAGAAAGATCAGTGTGTGTGTGAATATTCATGAGCTGGGTCAGATTCATAGTGCATCTGAGGGACTAGTGAATTCATATGCAAAAGCATGATCCAATCAATACTAAGTGACCAGTTATATGAAAATTTATATTCACATAGATAACCTGAACTTATACTCACTATTCATGAATATTTATAGTGATATACAAAACATTACAGAAAGAGTGACATCGTACTTTTCTTTAAACATTCATGAATTTAACAGTAATATTCCACTGAACAAATAATGTTTATTTATGATTCAGATAGACTTCATTAATGTCCAATCTGTTCTATCTCTTCAATTTCCTTGACTCTTTAATTCACATTAAGCAACAACTGATATCTAATTATTTTTAATAAAGGTTTATTTATTTTCAAGGCTGCTAATTTTTTTCTTAAGTTTTATTTGATAACAGGGACTAAATATTAGGCTTTGATGCACTATGAATTATACTTTTATATACTTGGGAAAAAAGTGAAGCTCTGAAATATTCTTATCATCATGGTGCTTCGTTTTAAAATTTGCAGTTTATACACTTGAAAATTATTTTTCAGATAAGACGTTATTAAAGTAGATTTCCAAATGTTCTTTTTCCCCCTAAAATTTGTTCATCTTCAAATGAGCAAAGTACATAAAATATTTGCAGAACGGGTACATGAATTGATTTTAAATTTTACCCAGAATGAAAAAAAAATGGTATTGTAGACCTATCGCTTGAGTAAGGTTTGTCAACTTGATAGTGGGGAACAATGAGTGAGGATACACATACTTCCATTTGTCATTGTATATTAATAAAGACTTTGGAATGCAATCATTGCTCTATTAGTTGCAATCTTTATTTGAAAGTCCAGAGCGATAAATCAAAATTCAAAGTTGGCCACAGGAGTACAAAACTAGTACAACCTCCTCAGAGGAGAGCATGGTTGTAGCTATCTACAATAACACACGTAGTCTTTAATAATTCTATTTCATGGGATTTATACAATGAGGAGAGTATGGATCTCCAGCCCTTAATCAGAGAATTTTAGAGCAAGAGTTATTCAATTCAATAATTCTGTTCGATTTTATTAAAACACCAATATTACAAAGTAAACAAAATTACTGAACTAGGAACATTTTTTTTCCCTCAAACTATATTGAAAACAACTAAAAATGTAAAAAAACAATATATATACATATATGTAAAGCATCAAAGCAAACCAACAAATACAAATACTATTTAACTCCTTCTTGATTATTTGGCTATATCTTTCTGATTCACATAATGAATTATATTTGACTGATAACATATTATTTTAGTATCCTGAAATGAGCATATTTTATCTTCCTCACCTTGTAAAATTAAGTACTAGCTTAATTCAGGATTCCTACAGAGCCCAACATTTCTCCATTTCTATGCTATCAGCATAACTCAGGATAAACAACACTGTATTAACTGGGTAATCTGCAGATGATGGAATAATAAAACTAATGCAGAATATTGGCTATGCTAAAATAAATTTATGTCATTTCCTGCATCTACTTTTTTCTCCTGCTACTTTCACTATATTTATACACACATCTTCCTTTTTCTCTCTCTCCCTCTCTCTGTGTCTCTTTCAAATTTGCAAGTAGAGTTTATTTAGGAAGATGTTTTCAATGAACTATTCTGGCTTGAACTAGGTAAAAGGCCAAGTGCGTTTAAAAAGTTAAAATTATTATTCGGAGATCTTTTCTTTTATATTACAAAGAGTTTATGTAGTCTTGAGGTGCCTTTCTCTGGCCTCAGCTAGTATTTTCAGTCTCCTATTTTCCTAACACCATAGTACTTAAAATAAGAGGTATAAAACATGATCCTTCTATGATTTAAAAAAAAAAAAAAGATCAAATTGCTTGGAAAATTATTCTCAGCAAATATTACTCTGGATTATAGAACTGTATTATCAATTCACATAAAGACTTAACACTCAAAAAATAATTGTGGCACTCTCATGAAAGTTCAACATATTATAAGTAGGTTTCCATTTGTCACTGTATATTTATAAACACTTTTAAAATGAAATTATGTTTCAATAAGTCACAATCTTTATTTGAAAGTCCCGAACAAGAAATCAAAATGTAAAGGATTTTATTTAATTGATGAAATACTGATATAATTTAGAAGCTAAATAGGGTTTCATACAAGAATTCCAGAATAAATTCACACAAACTTCTAATTTCTTGTTTGAATGGAGATTAGAAGTACATGAGTGATATTTTTTTTCATTGTAGAAGAGCAACTGGTCATTGGTGATCTAGCCTTGAACCTACTGCCAGTAACTAGTAAACTTAAGCTAAGTGTCTTATGGCTACTTTAAGAGCAAAATTTGTCCTCATTTTCTTTCCTTCCTTCCTTCCTTCCTTCCTTCCTTCCTTCCTTCCTTCCTTCCTTCCTTCCTTCCTTTCTTCCTTCCTTTCTTTCTTCTTTCTTTCTTCCTTTTTTTTCCCTTTCTCTCTCTCTCTCTCTCTCTCTCTCTCTCTCTCTCTCTTTCTTTCTTCTTTTTTTTTTTTAATTTTTGTAAGAGTATTTGAGCCAAAGTGACAACATATGCTGGGGAGCAAATCAAATTAGTCCTCATTTTCTATCAACTTTTAAGAAATAAAAGTGTTTGCTAGAAAATTAGATTTTTCAAAAATAAGTCTTTTATGGATGTCCAAGGCTAAATCTATTAAAAGCAGTGAATGCTGGGAAAAGCAAACCTTGACTTTGGGGCCTCTATTCTGAATGGCATAACAGGATTTCACTGATAATTGATTCAGAAAGCCAAGTATGCATCTCTATTGTTATAGTTTTCAAAAACATGGCCTTGGTGTTCAGCGATTCTCTCTTTTAGAGTACTCTATTGTTCAGTCTGGCTTCTCAAGGGAAGAAAGAAAAATCTAATTTGCAACAGAACAAAAGAAGCACCTCACTTTGCTGCTAATTCTGCTAAAATACATGACTTACATCTATAGCTTGCTTCTGACATGGACTACAGAATCATTTACAAGTTCTGAATCAAATTTTCTTCTGTAAACTTCCACCCATAAAGTGTTACGTTGTTGCTCCCTTGTAAGCTTGAACACATTTTGTTGACTTATTCAGGGTTCAGGGCCTCGCCATGTATTAAAGGCACTAAATGACTATTTAAAAAACCTTCAAGTTATTCATAACATCAATTATGGCATTCAAACAAAGCAGATACATGTAGAAAAAAGAAGATAGACATATTTGTTAAGATTTACTTAAAATATAAAATAGCTGTGGTAAATCTGTATCAAAGATATATTTTGTAAAAACACAAAATAGCTTTGAGAAATCTTTAATAAGACCTGTAGATCGTAAAGCTATGTAAGCAAGTAGATATTCCCTTAAATAGGTACTCCGTTAAGTAAATACTCAGAAAATAAAAGTTATTTTTTGACAATGCTAACTATGATACAATTAAATAATTAAAGGAAGAGAGCCAGCCAAAATGTTTACTATACTATTTCCATTTAACCAATAACACCATTTTGTTATCACAGCCTTGCATTGAGATAAAAATTATCCTATATTATTTACACTATTGCCAATGGTATTAACAAAGTCCATAATATTTATTAAGCCCTTACTGTATGCCAGCAGGTATGTTAACATTTTCTATGCATTGTCTTATTTAAGTTTTAGAATGACACTTCAGGTGAGATTCTAATATACTAATATCTCCTTTGTTAGTTGACAAAATAAATAAAACCTAGAAAGGGCATACAATTTGCCAAAAATCAAAGTCAGAGTTATAGAGACAGCACTCAAATAAGTGTGTGTCAGATTCAAAAATTCTTGGTGTTCATGAGCTATTTATTTCTAAGCTTTCATTTTATGTGTAGCTCTAATTATTTAGAATTTTAAATCTGAAAAAAAAAATCGCTTATGCCTTTGTAGCACAGTGTTTCTCAATTGAAAGCAATATTCCTCCCCAGGGTACATTCAGCATTGTCTGGAGACATTTTTGATTGTCATGACTGGTGGGAGGATATGGCATCTGGTGAGTAGAGGCCAAGGATCCTCTAAAACATCATACAATGCACAGAACAGCTCCCACAAGAAAAAATTAACAAAATGTCAATAGTGCCCAGGAGTAGAAACCTTACTCAAGGACAACAATAATCACAAATATAAACACAAAACAATGAATCCACTTTGCAAAAAAGCAATATTCCCAATAAATAGTGTCAATAAAAAGCCACAAGAAAACTTCAAAGTGAAAGTTGATATATTTTTAAAATAATATTATTTTATGATATTAAAGTATGTAAATGCTTCAGGCTACATTCTGATACCCTTTGCATTGAACAAATTTTTGTCTCATCCCAAGAACGCTAACACGCTATTCTCGTACCTGAAAAAAGTAAGGATTTCAAAATTAATTTTTAGTGCCATTAAATATCCTTCCCCACGTTCTGTTTTTGGACAGTCATGGAATATTAGAGTTTTGCTTTGACGTTGTTATTTCTAATGATTCGACACTTACTGTGTGATTCTAAAGAAAACATTTTATCTTTCTAGCAAATCTTCATTTTATCCCATAGTATATAAGGTAGTCATTAAAAGAGTTGCATTTAACAGATGAGCTGAGCCAGATGTCACTAATTTTATTCATCAACCCTAATCTCTAAAAAGAAAAATGTTAATAAGAAGAAACCCACTGATCCAATTAAGCACACCGACAAAAAGAATCCACTTTAAGGACTAGAAAGTGTGCATAAATATTAAAATGAACGAATCTTTTCAGTGGATTTGGCTAAGGGAATCTCATCTAATCCCAGTGCAAATGAAAGATTAATAAAATACAGGGAGATGGGACGACCAAATCTAATCTCGCTAATCATGTCTCAGGCACCAGACTCCACCTCCCACTGAGGATGGGAGAACAGAAGGCCCCAAGGCACACGTAGACCCTGATGAGGAGATAAGCCTCTATTTCTACAGTTAATTTGGTTCAAATATTAAAAGGCCCTTGTCCTTGTCAATTCTCTAACCCCATATTACCGAGCTTTCTGGTCTTGCTCCTCATGTCTTTAGTTCCCATCGATGGAGCACCTGGCTACTGCCCAGAACACAGCTGTTCTGCTTTAATGAAATCTGCAAATTGTGGAGCCCATAGAAGGAGCTCAGAAGAAATCCACTTTATTATTAAAGAAAATAAGAATAATGCAAGGGGAATAGAAGACACTAGGATCAAATGTCATGTTTATATTCGAAGGATTTTCTTGGAGGGGTGCAGGGTAGGGATTTTGCATAGAAATAACATTTAGAAAATAAGGTAAAAACTTTATCTTTCAAGCATTCCAAGTTTTTTCTGTTCCTAGTAGTATCAAAACCAAACACCACCATCACCACCAATTAGAGACTTTGGTAGCAAAGAGTCTCTATCACTGGCCCAACAGGTGACTTAAAACTAATCATTCTACTTCTTGTGCTTCTGTTCTTTCATCTAAGAAATGAACATGCATACACTAAGGATCCTAGATAGCCTTCAGGGTTAATATGAATACCAAATAAGCTTATGAACAAAAGTGAATCAGTGAACATGATTTTATTATAGTCCTTTCCTTAGCTGGATGAAAACACTGTAACACGCACATCTCCTTTAGACATCTCACATAGACAACAGCTTCTATTTAACATTTCTGCATATTATTTTACTCTTCTTGGTTATTTTCTTTTACTTGAACAATTAACATACTTCTTTTATATACAGTAATTAGAATGCAATTCTCTCCATTTATTTTGTAATAAAGCCACAAGCCTTCTGTTCGCCCCCGATTTATTTAAAAGCTCTCATATAATGAGATGCTCTTCACTGAAACTAGTCAAAATACTATAATTTTAAATTTGGGAACATTTCATAATTTGTAAATGTTAACAGGAACTTTAGAGTAATTACCTGAAGAAGACGATACAATTTCTTCCATTAATACACAGTTATTTTAATTACAAATTGGACTATTTGTAATTAAAATTGCAAAAATTTGTTGAATATGTATTTCTATATATTATAATAATATTCCATTAAACACAGACCCAGATAAATAGCTGAAAATGTTCTAAACAACTTTCATTTAAGTTTTAAAAAGGGAAATAAAACATGAGTTTAAAAATAAAAATCAGAAGCTATGAGAGCATAGAAATGAAGTTGGAAGCCATATAAGAATTAATATGGAATTAAGGCCAAATTTAAAGAATTGCAAATTGATGGAGCTTTTTTTTTTTTTAATGCATACAAAAATTATCTTGCCAGTCATGCCCTCTGAATAATTGACACTTAAGAACTGAGTACATGAGCGTACACAGTATGAGCAAAGGCTATTCTCATGGACTGCCCTCCCACTCACAGGCCAAGCGTCTGTGTCAGACCAGCCATTTGACCGTGGGAAAGTGCTTTCCCCTCTCTAAACCTTATTTGCCTCACCTGCAGAATGGGAATAATAATAATGGACTCACAGAGCTGTGTTGAAGATTACACGTATTTAGAACACCGTTTGTGACTTAGTAATGGCACAATAAATATTAGCTGCCCTTATCATTATCATTATTATTATTACCTTATTTACCTCTCAATCCTCAGCATTGAAAATATTTTTTTAAAAAAATGTTGATGGAGCAATTTGATCGAGATACTGAAATGCTAGGATGAGGGATTGAAGCCTCATATTTTTGCCTCTCAAGAAACCTTTGCTCTTACCTCCAACAACACTACTTAATCTCCGTGCTATAAATCTCTGAAGAAAACTGTGCTCACTTTTCCCAAACTATTTACATTGTTATAAGATAATACAAAGTAACAAAACAAAACAAAACATATATCTCTAACAGTAACATTTAATGTACTGTATAATTTTGGTGAGGGGATAATTTTTACAATGAGAGATTCCCAGTGCTCCTGCAATCAAACCACACTGGTGAATGCTGACATGAATATAGTATAGACACTCTAAATTTCTGGTAGAAGAAATTAAAGTACATAAGATCTAATATACATCCCAGACATCCACCCCTCACCCACACACAATTATGCACAAACAGTTCTCTTAAAGCTAGAGAAAACTCCGGGTGAGAATTACAGACAAAATTAGATATGGGAATTCTCGTGCCTTTCCTCTGAGACTTCCATATAAAGCTGGACTCCTAATTCAAAAAGAAGGATCAAAAAATATTGGAGCTGACTAATGAGATACGGTTGAAGAAGGATAACAAGGCTCCTGGGGACGAGGGGGATACTGTCAATGAGACAGACACTGCTTGGTACTTAAGGGTTTGTGTCAACCAGTCTTAGAATAAAGAGTTGTCTAGTGATTTTAAGATGCAACCATCAAATGCATTGAAACATGGTACATAGTTGGCTCTAATCAAGGACAGCAATCGCTTGGTTTAAATACCATGCACTGCTTCAGAGTGAAACAAAACAAAATAAATCGAAGAAATTGAATCAGAGATTACTTATAGAATCATGTTACCTAAAGGTATGGATGAAATCTAATACCGTTTCTAAGACAACACGAGGTTAATATCCTTACATCTCTAGTTGCACACGAATCGAGAACTGCCCAAACGCATGTAAACATACATACATTCAGAGCCCTCATTACGTATTTTTGTCATTCATACAGCTAGACATCTACATACAAAAAAAAACAAAAAAACAAATACATCAAATGTCAGTTTTCAGGATACTTATAGTGAACATGATTTCTTCAGATTTTAAAGTACATACTGCAGTTGACACATTAAATTTATATTTATCAGTCCTAACTACTGCATTATTCAGCAATACCCTAATAATACAGAATTAAATGTTTTCCTATTCAAATAAATTATTTTTAAAATTTTCTTTCATAGCTTAATATCACCCCTCGAAAGTCTGAATTTATCAAAATCAAATTGGTTGAAAAAACTCAAGTTACCCTGACAGTTTTAAAATATTATAAATGATTCAACATGTGAGCTAACAAATACTCCACAAATAGACTTTTAAAAATGGCTTAAAGAATTTTGATCTGATGAAGTATACCAGAAGATGGTATATGACCAAGTCACCACGTTGGTTCTAGCTGCTGTGTATCTTTCATCTTCTCTCCCTCCAGGGCACACACAGGTCTTTCATTATAACCTTTTTTATTTACTTACGAGTATTCATTATTTTAGTTGGTATACAATCTTATATTGGCTATAACCTTCAAATAATCTCCCTGCCTCCAATCTCAGCTCATTTTCATCCCTTCTTCTCACTGCTAACACAGTATTCTACTTGGCAAATGTCCTCCCTAATTAAAAGTCTGCACTTAGACTCCATAACACCTGGTCTTTTATGATTGGCTTCCCTCCAATCTTCTGACCTCCTCTTCTACTGCTTTTCTGTGCACTGTAAACACAAGCTATAATCAAATACTTCTGCCCTTCCCATAGGATACAAAGTTCACTCATGTCTCCCATGTCATTGCATATACTGTCTTCTCAGTTTGTTGTTTTTTCTACCATGCCTACTTGTTAAACTTCTTTTTTTTTTTTTTTTAAATCACAGTTCAGTATCACCTTCTCTGTAGGGTTTTCTTTGATTTTCCTACCCCAACTACCCCTCATCTAGCAGAGTATAAACTGCTTCTCCACCCCTCTATAGCTTTCTCTATATACCTCTATTAAAATACTTCCCATATTTCATTATCCTTGTTTATTTGCCTGTCTTCTATTATGCTGTCTTGCTTTAGGGTAGGCACCACACGTTGTTTATTTTTTCTCCAGTACCTAAAATATAGTGGAAGAGGCAATGGAATGTGACGTCTGTGTTTAATGAACAGATGTACACTACTGTGCAAACTATGCAATTGCATAGGGGTTTTCAGGTACAGGAGGGAGAAAACAGTACCTGTAATATCTAGGGTTGTTATGAAAATGTAATGCTATACTTAATGCATAATGGGAATTCAGTGAACAGTAATGACTAGTGTGCTGAGGTATTCAAAAATATTTGTTAATTAAAAAGTAAATTAATATATCAATGTGATTCTCATGTGTTGGGTCACCTTTTTAAGTTAGATGTAATTTTCAGTTAAAAAAAAATCAGTTCTTTGATTAACCTTCATTGTCCTATACCATATCAGAGCAGGTACAAATGATCCAATAATTCCTTTTCCTCCCTTCAATGCAAAGAGATAGGTGAATGGTGGACATCATAAGAATTGGAGGAGTAGAATCATTCTAGTCTGTTTTTTAGCTACACTCAAAATATGTATGATAGATCAATTCCTTTTAATGCAGATGTTTTGAAGCTCCTGATACACATCCCGTGGCCCAGTTTTTAGGGAGTCCTTTACATCAGTCAATATTTCTAAGAACCTCCCTAGGAAGTATCCCCGTTTGTGCGCTTCATTTCCTAATAATCTGATTTCTGTCATACGGAATGTTCACTCTGAAGAAACAATATTTTAAGGTGGGACCTGAAAGAGGAAGAATGCACCATGGGAAGACTGATATAAAGCATTTTATTAAGATAAGAGACACTAACAATACTGACAACTAGGAAATGCATAGATAGCAATAGAATGGTTTTAGGATCTAGTGTAATATTTCAAAAATAGAACCTCAAAACAGTTTTCATGAAACCAAAAAATATCCAAACAGATATATACAACACAAAGAAAAACCATGGCAGATTAAAAATAATTTGGTCATTTTTACTGTAATAGATGGAATACTTGAGAGGTGAAAGTCTAATTCCAGCATTGTACTCAATCATTCAAAAACACTTATTAATATCCTTAACTAGCTCTTGGAACTAAAATCAGACAGTTATCATTCTTCTCAAGTTGCTCTAAATGTAATGAAGACAGGGATAAATCAAACCATCTTACATCAAATTTTCCTTTTGTATCATAAATTCTATGAACAGTACCTGTCTATCAGAAGCTAAGTAACTGTTTTAAGGGTCAGGGGGTGGTAACTAAAGGCTTCCTGGAGGAGGTGACACACACAGTTTTAAAATAGAATGGAGAGGTCATAGGAAGGCTTGGTGGCTGGTTCAGCGAATATCCTATGCAGGGCACAGAGACTAAATTAACAAACCAAAATGTAAAGGCATTCATTCCAGAAGTTACAGGAGCTGATAATTATTCAGAATGGTGAATGAAAGACACAAAGGGAATGTAGGACAATGGCAGCCAACATAAGATTAAAGACATACTATAATAACGACCTAGGGGTACTAAATACAAATTTATAATATTCTGAGAATTACAGAGAGCCATATAAGCAGAAGTAAGAAATAATCACATTTGTACTTGAGACTTCACTCAGAAGCCAGTGTGAAACAAGATTGAATGTGGATTGGAAGCAAGCCAGATGTGAATGGTGAAAACTAGACAGAAAGCTATTACAGTCAGGCTGGTGAGGGATTATAATGGTCTGAACTAAAACAGTAGTGGTGGACACAGCGAATGGAATGAGATTAAAAAGATGTTGAGGAGAAATAATCTACAGACCACTGTGCCCGATGGTGGGGAGGGGAAAAGAGAAGCCTTGGTTTTCTGGCCTGGTCCCGGATAGTACTATTAACGAAGATAGGGGGAGGAGGGGTATGTTTGGGGACAACAATGAGGAATTCTATTTTGAGTATAATCTGAGGTACCTATGAGAGATATGTATTAAACAGGGTTATTCAGAAGGCAATTAGGGAAATAAATCTGCAGCTTAGCCAGACGTCTGCATGGAGAAATCAGTTTTGGGCATCATTGTTTCAGTGATAGTTGGAACTATCCAGTTTGAATGAAGTCATCAAGTATTGACACCAAGAAGATCTAGAATTCTTTAAATACTAAAAGTTATATTAATCAGAAAGAGATGGTCAAAAGGAAACAATGTGGACCTAACTCTCATAAACAACAACACATTTTCCATAAAAAGTAATCAGGGTGTAGTATACTTTAATATCTATTGTTCTCATTTAACAAAAACTACAAAATGTGCCCCTCAAATACAGTTTCCACATCTGCAGTAAAATGAGTGCACTGAATACAAATTCCGTGTACTACGTATGACTCACAGTCCATTAAGAGAGAATATGAAAAGATAGTAAAACCAATGAAAATCCATTATCTTCTAATGCATTCTATTTCAAATTTTGCCTTTTAAAAAATAGTTATTGACTGAAATCAAGTACCCAGGGATACAATGCCTGCCTCTCTTGTATGTAGAGCACTTTAATGCTTGCGGTGCACTAGAGAATAAGCAATTTCCCTTCTGCCTCCCTTAGAATGATGAGGTCATCTATTGTGCCTGTATACTTACAGAGAGCCTCAAGAGACTGAGGCTCGATGATTACATGGTCTTGTAAGCCCATAAAGTTCTACCACAGGACTCATATGTGTATTATTAAGACGTTCTAAATTGTCGAACACACTCTCCTCACCACCATTGTGCAGCTCTCTTCTGCAATTCACTTGCACCTTTGACTTTTGGAAATGATTTAAACCAGCATCAGAAGCTCTAAAGGCATGAATGCAGACCACCCTCATTCATCAGAAGAAAAGAGTGACAAGATTTAATTACTTAGACACATAGAAGATTTTTCTAAAAAGGAAACTTCAATCAACCTTTCAGTGAAATTTAATATCAGAAAGTAATATACAGATCAAGACTTTAAATCTTCTATTTCAAAAAACAGTAAATTAGGCAAATGTAAGAACTAATAAAGTCAATTTAATTTTAAACACATAGTTACCGTTCTGATATAAACATGGTTTATTGAAATACATTTTACCGTTCTTCCCCAAATGTATTTTCCTTGATATTAATTTTATTCATGTTTCTAAAAGATGCTTTTAGTTTCTTGTCACTTTGTATTCCAAATCAAACTGACGTAAGCCAGGGTCTTTTATGTTATTAGTCAGTTTCTCTGGCCTTCCAAATAAACATGAAGCAAAATCTATTCATTCCTTTGGTTCAACTGAAAATCTTTATATATATTCTACTAAAGTATCAATTGTCCATTTTCTTGCCTTTGCATCTGCTATTCTTAAATGTGATACCTCCAACATTTTTGTTTAAAACCAAAGGCTTGTACATTTTATTGCTAACATTTCTGGGGGTATCTTTTCCAACTACATATCCTTAAACAAGGTAGCAATACCGTCTTAGAGAAGAAGGTAGTGGTGTGTGTGTGTGTGTGTGTGTGTGTGTGTGTGTGTGTGTGTGTGTGTGTATCACTATGGGCACCAGATCATATTATCCCATTCTCTATTTAAATTGATGTATACTTATGGTATGCGCAATCAATACCATTTAATTCATTTTATAAGCATTTAGTTATACTAACCCTACAAGACACTATCAAAACCTCACATAATTATTTTCTCATGAGGACAGAAAAACAATTTTTTATGCCTTTAGAAAATAAAAATATTATGAGATTGAGATTGAATTTACTCTTTCTTTATAATATTCTCAAAAAAGATTCTCTTGAATGTAAATTTATTTCCTCACTTCTAAAAGTATATGCAGTGATTTTTTTTCTACCACTGAGAAACCATCTTATTAATCACTTTATAAAGTATTATTTTTTAAACCAAATTCAAACATCTAATCTCATTGTCTAGAAGCTGTACCTTTTATTGAAGTTAAAAATCTTTCAGAGGTATTATTAGTTTTTGGAGCATAAAGATGTTTGCATTAAAGTTAAAATGTCCCTGAAACTTATGGACAATATTTGTTATATCCATTCCTAAACAATTCTCTTCTTTCTTTTAGTTCAGAATAAGTTGAAATTTATGTTATCAACATCGAAATATAGACTATGGAAGTATACTTTTTCTCTAGGTTAAGATATTATTATTGGAAATTCCAATCAACTCACAGCTTGCTGGAATGAGTTCTACACTCAAATGATATACAGATGTGAAATGTGTACATATGTGCATTTATGCAAAGTAAAATGAGGATTAAGTAGGAGATGTGAAATGATATTCTCAACTTTTCATTTTCCATAATATTTCAAACAAAAGTGTTTTTTATATCAACTATTTTTATTTTGTGTCAAAACTGATGTCTTTAACTGTTTTACTTTTTTTCTGGCAACTACTTTAGTGTCATATTCTAAGTAGAGCTTATAATTGTAATTTTTGAAATGTACACGTATAAATCGTAGTTAAACGCATAGGCTTGTGGGTAAACTGAAATAAAACAAAATTTAAATATTTGGCAATATTTTACATTGATTTAGAACTCATTGAGTTAGAACTCAAAGACAAATGTAGATGCAGACACTATACATGCAATATTCCTTTAATATTAATAATAAACTCCTGGGAGATTGTTATATGTGTAAGATTATATAAATAAATTAAATTTGTAGTAACTGTACATTAATATAAAGTGCAATCTAAAGAAGAAAACAACTATGCATGTATATCACTGTATGCTACCAAAGGAATTTGAAGTTCGAAATTAAGAATATTGTGGTTAGAACAGAGTTCTCAACTTCCACTGTACTAAAACCTTGCATACTTTTACTATTGTAGAAGGTCTGAACTCAGCATGGCTAAATCTTAGGTGGGCAGACAGGAGATAATGGGTCACTCACAACATCTAATTATTTATCCAGAAATTCAACAAAGGAACACCAGTAAAATGTCAAATGTGAGATGGAACTTTTATAAGACAGATAAAAATCTAAAAGTTTCAGAGTAAAACTTTTAAATAATATAATTTAGTGTTAAATTCAAATCAGCAAGGCATATAATATTCCTATTTGATCCATTGATAAATCTTAATATTTTCAACTTCCATTAAAATTGTATCCTTCATTATAAAAATTAATTAAAAATCTAAGGCTGAATTTAGCAATGTTATAGTTAACAGTAATGATATGATAATATCATACATGGTCTCCTATAATGAAAAAATGTCATATTTTATTGATAATTTATATATGCATATTTAAGAATAATATATAAGAACACACACACACACACACACACACACACACACACACACACAATTTATAGCCTACTAACCCAGGTTAAACTCAAATCTCTTAACTTGAATATGGCCTCTAGCCTAGTGATTACAGAATGCATGTTAGTTCAATTACACTTTGTCTTCATTATGAGCAGTATGTCAGTGGGAAGGTAGTTAATATCAAATATTGTGGGTAATGAATTCATTTGATTTTTAGAAAACTAATAAATTGGAGATGATATAATTTCAACATATAATATTTATGTATTTTTCTAGTACTTTGCTGACTTGGAAATGAGCAAAAATGTAAATTTAAAACTGTTAGAGTCTGAAATCAACCTATCATCTACATTCTAAGAGAATAAACTGTGGGTTTTTGCTTTCCCTAAGCAGTCATATATTTTAAATCTGGATTATGGAGAAAGAGAAAAGGAATGAAAGATTAAAAATAAGAGAATGGAAATGACATTTATTTAGTAGCTCTAGGTAAGTGAAATCTGTTTGATAAGGGATTTAAGACTTGGTAAAAATTGTCTTAAGATTAGATTAAAATTTTGATTTTTAAACATTTTGGGTAAAAAATCCTGAGAAGCAGAAAAAGGCAGATTAGTCAGTCATTTTATACATAGACTGGTGACACAAATATAAGTGATTAATGATATTTCAGGAAGATTAGTGAGAACTATCAGAATATATTTGTTGTATAAGAGTGGGTGTGTACATTTATATGTATAATATATGTATGCATATTAATATGCATATGATTTCAGTTGGTTAAATATCAAAGTAATTTGTTGGCTAGTTGTGTGTTTTTCTCACTCATCCTACAAACCCATTGCTTATGGTTGGTGACTACCAAGAAACAGAAGGTCTTCACAGATCCAAAAGGGTAGTAATGGGACATTTCCTCAGTCACGTTCCAGGCTGGGTGAATGTAAGATAATAAAAGACCCCTGTGTTCTGTGGGAGCTTACTATGAAATTCCTCACAGCTTCCAATTGCTGTAATTTGCAAGAAACAAGCAAAAACAAAATAAGTTTTACAGAAGACTGAAATCAATTAGTAAGGTGTTTGATACTATCTTTACATTGCTGCATACCTGAAGCAGTATTTCTAAAGAATATCAAGTATTATTAAGTTAAAATTGTATATGACTTGATATGCTCTAATGACAATAAGTATTGACTAAATTCCATCTCAATATTAGCATAGCTCATAGCCCCATACTTTGAAAATCTGATCTGTGTGCCCTGAGACAAAATAGTTTAAAATTTTTTAATCCATTTAAATTATTTCTCTTTTTAATAGGATTGTAGAAATATCTTGCAAATGCCTCTTTATCTCTAGGGAGAAATCTGTATAAGATTTTATCCATGAAGCAAATACCAGATGATTAAAAAATTCTCATCTCAAATTCCATACCTTCATTTTCTCTCCAATTGTCAAACCCTTTTTAATTTGCTGTGAGCAGCACTGTCAGTCTGTTTTGGAAAGCTATTCTAATTTAAGATTTCATTATCTCTCTTCTTCAGCCTTTGAATGGCCTGTCACTTGTTATACCCATCATAAAAAGCTAGCCCAGTACACTTCTTATTTCTAGCTATCAATTTATAGAGGTACTGAATTGTACACACATCCTTTTTTTCATTTCTTCCCTCTATGTTCCCTTTTTAATTTATTTTTAGAAATAAATAGTGCATTTTAATTTCCATTCCCCACTACACAATATGAAGTGTAGCAATAACTGGACCTTTAGCAAATCCCTGAATTTCTTGTTAAGTTATAGACTAAAACAATTCAAAGGACATTTTATTTATAACACAGCTCCTAATAAATTAGAGAAAATGAATGGAAATTAAGGAAATATAATTAACGTATTGTATAATATTTGATCTCCCCCTTAAGAAAAATCACTGAGAGATAGATGTCAGGTCCGATAATTTATGGAAAGATATGTGATATTCCTTAGTGAGTTATATGCATGCAAAACACAGTGCTGGGATATGGATATTACCCTTATTAGATTAGACACATAGGTGTAATGCCCTGATTAATCATGTGTGTTGATATAGATTCTTAAAAACTTTTCTATGTATTCTTGACTCATTGAACATCCTTCATGAGGCACCTAAGAACAATAGGCTTTCCGTTAGCTATTTCTTATATATTTCACCCAATATGCAACATTATGAGATACACTGTGTAATTAAATATAATACAAGAGACATGCAGTAAAACATTAAGAAGCATGCAACATTCTATGCCCAAATTTTGGCTGACTTGCTAGCATCTGCTTAGGCTGGCATGAAGCATGAAGGATGCCACTATTCTATAGTATCCTAGGGGACTCTGGGGCATCAAATACAAAATGCCACCAAGGGCCATGGAAGTAACTAGCAGTTAAGCTTTCATATAGTATAGAGATGTGTATCTGCTAGATCAAAAGAACTACAGAAGAGAAGAGCCCAGAAAAAAATATCTAAATAACGCATAAGCTCTCTCCCCCAAGAGAAAGAGTCAGTTTAAATTATCTACAAGACCCATGTCTACCCAGTTGGCCTAAGTCACCCATCCCAGTTCCCATCCTCTTTCTTCCCTTCTCCTCCCATGCTACTTAGTGGTGGTAAAACTCACATAGAATTGTAAATGTCCCACCCCCTTCCCCTTCTCACTGTAGGCTTCCATTAGCTCTAATCCAGGGTAGGGGAGAAGAGTTAACACTAACTCAAATCTGGGATTTTGACGATCACATGAGAACAGACATTTTAATTTCTGAATTGAAAGCTTCTTTTTTTGGTGACTGTTTTTATGATTAAAAGTGACCAAGACCATGTTATTTTAGAATTGCCATGTAAGTCATTGTTACCCACATTTATTCACTAAAAAAGTTTGAGTCTAACAAAATAAAGTTATATTTTCATTATATGTCACTATATGTGAGTACACACATGCCTTTGTATAACAAAGTAATTCATATAGAAAAGTGAGTTATACTTTTTATCAAAATTATTGTGCCCACTTTCTAATATAAATGTTTTGGGGTAAAGTGATTCTGAAATAAATAGTTGTGGGATACTAAAGTTACATAGTCAAATAAATATGAAAAATACCAAGTAAAAACGACTTGAATTTTGTCTATATCTAGCAGAATGTTTTATGAGCTTTTAAAGGTTAATGCGTACTACGAGTCTCCAAAGAGGATCTATAAAATAAATTTCCCAAATTTATTTGGCCAGTAAACCATTATCCCATTTAAGAATATTGACATAATTTTATTTCCTATGGAACAATTTAGAAAATGTGGCATGTTCTAATGAGTAGTTGTCAATAACATGGTAGAGGATATGGAAGACAGATGCAACCACCATAATAGATGTTTAAGTAAACAAGCTAAATGGGCCTTGCAGTAGTAGCTACCTCAAGAACTAATTTACAAGTTTATTTTCAATGAGATCAAGGGGTTTTTATAATTCCCCTTTTCTTTATGGGGATATTTTTATGGGTTAAAACATCCCTCAAGTTTCAATTAAGGAACTGGGATGCTTCACAAATTCACCCAGGGAAAGAGTATTCCAAAATGTGATCAACTTGTCACATGCAAAGGACAATATTATCTGCATGGACTGGTAAAAAAAAGACAACTGGTCATCGTGACTCTAGCAACATAATGGACACAGGACACTGTGATTGAATGAGTGAACAATCAATCAGGTTATTACAATCAATATTCTTCTTCACTCTCAAAAATGACAAAACAAAAAACAGACTTCAATAACTATAAACTTCAATCTCTGAATTTGTACAGCCTATAAACCCACTAAATAACTTAGGGAATTCTCCATGAAAATGACCAATCTAATTATCATTGCTATTTATGCCTAGAATTGCAAATTGATTGTCTTTCCAATATATGTCTCTATTGAGTCTCTATTGAGTCATTAATTTCTAGAGCCCATGGAGAAGTACAAAAATCTAGATTCTGACTTAAAACGCAGAAAGTCCAAATTTAACAGACACATATTTCTAAGCCATATATTTCAGTATAAAATGTGAAATACCTGACTTAGCTATTTAATAGCTTTATTTTTTTAAAACCAGAGTTTAAGCCTATATCATTTTTGTCTGGAAATACATTTGTGTTTTAGTCAGCTCAGGCTGTCACAACAAAATACCATAGACTGGGTGGCTTAAAAAACAGAAATGTATTTTCTCACAGTTTTGGAGGCTGGAAAACCCAAGATAAAGGTGCCTGCCTATGGCTTGTAGACACCTGACTTCTTGTGTTAGTCTTCACATTAACTTTCCTCTGGGGCCTAAGAAGGCCACCAATGCAACCAGATAAGGGCCCCCTCTTATGACCTCATTTAACCTTAATTACCTTCTAACAGCCCCTATCTCATAAATACAGTCATATTGGGAGTTAGGGTTTCAACATGAATTTTTGGAGAGAAATTTTCAGTCCACAGCAATTTACAAAATTTAATAAAACTATTACTACTAATTAGTCTGTTTCTCTACACTCTTAAGTGAATTAAAGAAACAGTGTCTATAAGATCAAAGGAATACCATATCTTTGGTATTTGGGTTTACCTATGGCCAACATTTTCCTATCAAACAATGAATAATATACTGTTCTCTATGAAATGCATGTATTACAGAAATATCACTAGAGAAAGGCAATAAAAGTAAGTGCAAAGTTTACCCCAAAAGAATTGCTTCTCTTTGTGCTATTCTTATTAAATATGAGCAAATTACCCTTCCCTAAAATCTATATTTTTACCTCAGGCTTGTCTTCAATGTGTTTTTATGGTGTTCTTATTACTTTATTGCCCTACTCCTAATAAGGAATAGTGTTAATTATTTAAACTATTTTTTTTTTTTTACAATGGATGATAACTTTGTTACAGACTCAGTTGTGCTTTTTAAGAGTTTCCTTATCAGTTTATTGGCTCCATGATTCAGAATCAAGACTTTATAACTGAAATAGCATCTTAAAAGAAGAAACAAAAGCTACTTTGTTAATATAATGATAACATTTTACTAACAGTTCTTTAAGACATGCACTTTTTTAGTCCTTAAACATATAACTCTGTAACATGGGATGATGCATCCTCCAGAATTAGAGAAACTTTTTCTTTTTTGGGGGGTGGGGGTAAATTATCTGGTTAAAAAACAACAACAGAACAAAACAAAAGAAGAAATATAAAACTTAAGAATGTACTACTCTTAAACATTTTTGTATTATTGTTATCTTGACCCAAATTTACATTTGTGATATATACCAGCACAAAAAACAACTGCTCTGAGAAAAAGAACCAACGGGTTAGAAGGAGTTGGATTTTCTCAGCTCTACTTACTCATCAGAGCAGTTTTTGCTGTTGATAGTGGTATTTTGATAAGATTTTAATTAAAAATGGGTGTAAGACTTTATTGAATACTTAATCTGCATCAATTGATATATAATATAACAATATTATCAGACATCTAAAATACTCAATTATTGTCATTTATTTTGTTATCATTCATTACTCTTCCATTGCTGCTTCACTTGGCAAATGTTCTCTTTTGAATTTTTCATTATTATTCCCAAATGAGATTGGCCTATGGTTATCTTTCTATCTTTTTTCTTCTTTTTTAAGTGACCACTTTTTCTTTTTTTTTTTTTTTTGGTATAAGAAGTTACATGACTTGATAAACTTTTCACATTTTTGTGTTCTAGTAAAATTTTTAAAATTTGAAAGTATTTATTCTCTTGAAAATTTTATATATATCACTCAGCAGGAAGTATTTTCTTTGGCCAGAAATATGAATGTTTCCAGTTTATTTTATGACCACTTTTGAGTCAATTTTAATTACATGTGATAATAAACCATATAGATTATAATACTTCCTTATAAAATTGTATGTAGTGTTCTTTTAGGATTTTAACTCTCATTTTACTTGGATTTATACTTCCTACTTTTAATATTTTCCTATCATTTTCTAACCCATTGTTGGTAAATGCCTGTGTAATTTTTAAAAGCTTATGATTTTATGGCTAAGGTATACTTTAACACATTACTTTGAATTTTTAAAGTTGGTGTGTTTAACAAAGTTCAGTTTAATATAATAATGAAATTCAGGCTACAAAGGTAAAGATAAAAACTTTACAATATATTTTATGAGAGATCTAACATGTGGGAAAATCAGGGTAATTTCTAAAGAAGTTTGTTACCATCCTCTCTGACAAACTACTGCTAATTCTCATAGTGCCCTGTATTTTATTTTAGACAGCTATGGAACCCAGTGAAGAAAAAGAAACATATGACATTAAAGATAGAAAAAAAAAATTGCAGTAAACTAATACAACTTGTCAACACACATTGACAAAACATTATTTAAAAGGTAATTATTTAGTGTTCATAAAGTTGGAGTTAGAAGGGCACTAATTCTTTGCTAATATAAATCTAAATAGGCACTAACCAGCAATATAAATGAAATTTATCAATAGCTTTGACTTTCTAATACCAAGTCTTATCTTTTATCATAATGAAATAATGAAGAAATGCAGAGATTTAGTTATTCACAATGGTTAAATGGTAACAATATAAATATAAATTAGTTATGAAACATAACGAGTTAATTAGTTATGAAACATATTTTCAAAATATACTAAATGTATAATAAATCTTCCTGGTAAGTTAAAAGGTCAGGTATAAACTTTATATTCATTAACTCACTTTTGTAATAGGTCAGTATTAGTATATTTATTTAGTTTACTACACATTTACTACTAATATATTCAGTGAACACACACACATATTAGTGTAATTTTACATTTTTTCCTTTATACTATTTTGTGTTCTCTACAGTGAAAAAATAATAATTTTGATATGTTATATTTAAGTTAAATTAATTTCAAAAATCATAATATGTTTGTCAGGAAAATACATACTATCTTCAAGCAAGATTTTGGTAAGTGGAACAACTCAACAAACATTTTTATTTCAAAGAACTACACTGTGGAGTTAAACCAAGATCACTCGTCTTACACAGAAACCAACAGACAAAACACTACCATGGACATATATAAACATCAATAGTTTGTATAATTCAAAACTTGTTGGTACTGTGATGTGAATACGAAACCAGAAGTCTATCACAAGGAAATATGGCAGGCAAGCCCCAAAGAGGAGCTCAGCAATTTGCATCAATGTATAAGGATTTATGTAACCAGGAAAAATTAAGAAATTCTCTGCATATTTTCCTCTAGGATTTCTAACATCCGTTCCTAACTGTACCACTGAATGTTTGGGAAAGGAACTAACTTGCATGGAATGTATTTAACTAGAAAAGAAAACTTAAAAGTTATGGAGAAAGGCACAGAGAAGAGGGTCTTTTGATAATCTGCCAAACTGTACTTTCATTTAATTCACTACACTTTAAATCCCAATATTTTTATCTTAGCTCATTAGCTTCTGAATTAAAAAGTACTTTTATAACGTTTATTTGAGGATTAAATTTGTATGTCACACTGCTTTGAGATAATTAGGTTAATTGACCATAACGTCATCATGAAAAATTAATAACAAATATAAAATTAGAAGGAAGAGTATAGGCTTCAAAAATATACTAACTTTACAAAATATTGATAGGAATAATTCTTTGGGCTACAATCTTGGTCCAAGGCCCCACCATCTCTCCTCTATTCTTCTCTTTTATGTCTGTTCTCAACAAAGCATCCAATATCACTTTTTTAAATTATTTAATTCAATTCAAAAATCATCATGTTTCTATTTTTGTTATGGACTGAATGTTTGTGTCCTCCCAAAATTCATATGCTGAAGCCCTAACCCCAATGTAATAATATTAGAAAGTGAAGCATTTAGGAGGTAATTAGGGTTACATGAGGTCATGAATGCGGAGTCTCATAGAAGGATTGGTGTCCATATAAAACTATAAGGTCACGTGAGCACATAGCAAGATGGTGGCCACCTGCAAAACAGGAAGAGAGACCTCACTAGGAACCAAATCTGCCAATACTTTGATCTTGGACTTCCTATCCTCCACAAATGTAAGAAATAAATGTCAGTTGTTTAAATCACACAGTCTATGTTATTTCTTTACAGCAGCCCAAACTAAGACAATCTCAAAGTAAAAATCAAAGTCTTTGCAAGTATCCACAAGGCTGTATCCATCTGCTGCGACACTTGCTCCCTTATTCATTCTGCTCTGGCCACAGTGGTCTTCCTGCACTTTCTGTACCCACCATGCTCCAACCTCAGGATCGTTCAAACTTTCTTTCTGTTCCCTCTGCCTACAACCTTCTTACCCCAAGGACACTATACCTCTCATGCTCATCAATACTGACTTCTGCTACAATGCTGACTTATCCACAAAGCCTTCTCTACCTACCTATTTTAAAATATCAACTCCCCAACTCCTAACCCAGGAACCACCTATAACACTTTGCTATTTTATTTTTGCCTAGAGTATTTATTATACTACAATATATCCTATTGTTTTGTTTATTTCATGACCTACTCCCATCCACTAGAATGTAAGCTCCATGAGTGCAAGAGTATTTGTCTATTTGTTCAGTGCTATATTGACATTATTTAGAAAAGTAAATGACATACAGTAGGTATTTAATAAGTATTTGCTGAATATAGGAATAATGTGTAAGAGGCAAAATAAAGATAGCATTTTATATTGTTTCATTCATGTTATATAGTTAACATAAAATATATCTGAAACTAAGCAGCTTAAATTAGTAAAATTTCACCTGATTATTTGCTGAGGTCATTGAATGATAATACCATGCCTAATAAAACGAATTTGATATTGGTTATCTTATTATGAAATTTCTTAGTTTTATTCCAATAAAACATAATGAATAACATTTTACATCGTCTATAATGCTACTTTATTATAAAAGTGGTATTTTTCTTAACACATATAAATATAATCCATATTATTTTGGTATTATGAGAACAGAGTACAACTGTATTGTTTTTATATGTAGTTTTTGTTTTATTGTTTTTATATGTAGTTTTATTTATATAAAATTGCCCATAAATAATTCAAAATATTTATCAAGTAACAAATGCGCCAAGTACAGATTTAAAGTATTGTATACTCTCAAGATAACTGAAATTAAAATATATCAAGAATCATTGTAGTCACTATGGTTTAAAAGGAGAGAGTGTATATTTTAAAAATAAATACATTATGTGAGAAAACTCTATAGTTTATTCCTAATATATTTTCTTATTAACTTTTTGAAAATCTCCTTTGGTCACAAGTCAAACAAGTTACATCCTACGTAATCTACCTTACTCGTATGAATCGTTATATCAAATAATCATAGTTTCCCATGGCCTGCATTTCCTTCAGATTACCCATTTTCTAAAGAATTCACAATTCTGCATTTTAACTTAAGTCCTTTAAAGTTTTTTTATATGTGTTTTCTTTAGTTCAAAGTTAATTAGTGTAATTTAGAGAATAAGATTATACAATGGAAGTGAATATTATATCAACATCATGTACAAGTTTCCACTCCTACAAAATATATTTGGTAAAGCAGTACTAAAAACTAACATGATTCCATTGAAATCTTGACACTAACACCATAATTTATTTTTTTTTAAATGATAAGACTTATGAGTACACACTGAATCCAGCCTTTTTCCTAACAACACCAAACATCTTAAGGAAGGATTATTTTCAATTGTCTTTACAACTATCAGAACAGTGGAGTCAGACAGCCTGATTTATATTGAGCATGCCAATCAATTAGAATATTAACTTGCTTAATCTGTAAAAGGGATAGTACCGACCTTGTTATTCATCAGAATAACAAAATGAAATGAGTTGTTTAAAACAGTAAATGTAAACTATTAGCACTCCTTAATTTAATTGGTGGACATATTTTGGAACAGAGTAGCTGCTAAAATTTACAAGAGATTATAAAAAGGCTATCTACACAATTGTTGTCAAAGGCAGGATAGCACTTTCCTCTGTAAATTTTATACTGACATCATTTCAGTACCTATATTTTGAAAAACAAAAGAAATGAACATTAAGATAAATTACAATGCAGTATTAGTGATTATAAGTAGTTCATTTATAAAAAGCAAGTATTATCAGTAAATAATATGGGACTTTCAAGGATAATAATAAACTCCTGAAAATCCTCCTGTCTTCTTTTATCAAAATGAATATATCTTTGTGATAAAAACATGTTCTATTTCTCAAATGGAAATAATAATTACCTTGCAATTAAAAGCAGGAGCTAAAGTAATCTAGGACGTGAAAGTGCTATACAAGTTTGGGTTCCTTATTATTTTCCCTTATCAATATATATCCTTTTGAAACTATAATAATTCTATAAATAAATATCAACATAAATTTATATTAATAACTGACTATAAATTAGTCTGTGAGCACATTCCCTATACTTGAATCTAAAGTGACTAAATAATAAAATTCTGTGACTAAAATCAAATCAACTCAGAATATTCAGCCCTTATTTTACTAAGTGTTATGCTTGTTTTTCATACTCTTAAACAGATACATTAGACCTGAAAATTAAGTATAAATTGTGTGCCCTCAAAAAGAAAAGTATCAACCAGTGAAACTCTCAAAATGAAAACTTTCGGATAGACTTCTAATTAAATATACTATTCTAAAACTTTAAATACACCACTGAGCAAAAATAATCACATTTCAATTCAAGAAACTTTAAAGTAATCACCTTTGGGAAATTAGAACATGAGATTTCTTATGAGACTGTAGCTACACAACTGTCTTAAAGTGAAAGAAGCTGTTTCCTTCAGTTAAGCCTTCAATTAAACTACACTTTCACATTTATTAAATTCAGAAACGAAGAATAATCCTGTAAATCTGATATGTTCCTACATACCGCGTGAAGAATACCAGTAATTATTACATTTGCAAGATCTTGTTAACATTTCTGATTTTACTCGTGTTTCATTTACTCACAGAACCCATAACTCCGGATATGAATTTTAAAGGAGTACAGGCCAGGCAGGGTCAGAGTCTTACTGATGAGATTTCAGCAAAGGAGGAGAAGCCGATATTAAGATAAATGGGACTAAATAAATAATCCAAAGACAGAGTTTCTTTTGCTTTTTTTAAAATAGTATGCCACATACCAAAGTATATCTTATGACTTCTGAAAACCTCTATTTAAATATTTTATATCTTATTGATTTTCAAAGTAATCAAAGCAATTATTTTTTTATTCTCTGAGATTATTAAAATCAGCCTCTGTGGATATTTACAAATAGTTCATTCTAAGTTGGAAAGAAAATTATTTATACAAAATCAAAACTCTTAGGATATTGAAAAGATATATGTATACTAGGTGATAATACTCTTTAAAAACTGTATGCTTAGATTTAGCTATGTGTCATACCTCATGTCTGTTCCAGCATAAAACAGATGAAAACATTAATTATGAATGTGATTTCAACTAAAAATAAAAATAAAGAGAGAAAAAGAATAAGAAAATGAAGACTCTCAAGCTAAGTAAGTATATTACTTACTTCTGTGGATAGTCCTGGCTCCCAAATAATTTAACCAAGTTAAAATTAACTCAATAGTATAATATTAGGAATTTTTTTCTATCATAATGATTAAAAGTATAAAGTTCAGAATTAGAATTTATTTGAAATATAATCCCATTTCTTACAAATGTAGCTTTTCACTAAAAACTCTACTTCAGTTTCCCCTTTTTCAAAATTATTTATTTTAACAAAGGTGACTTAAATAAGATCTTGTATTAAGGAAGCTTAGCATTGAGTCAAACAACTAGTAAAATCAAAACGTGTTTATTATTATTATTAATCACATCAATGGAATTATAAAGTCTATTGACCTTTGGTATTTATAACATGTATACTCAAGGTAATTTACTAACCTAGTAAGTTAGGTTCTAATTATTTTAGGCTATAATTATCTATGGAAAAAAATAAGAAATGTACTTTTCATTTGTTGTTGCTTGTTACATATCTTCCCATTGAAAAATTAAGCAAACTCATTTTGTTTTTACATTCTCTGGGTGACATACTGCTGAAGAGAAATCTTGCTCTTCTCTCTTTTCAGACTTTTAATAGCTTAACAAAAAAATACTTCTCTACTATAAGTCAAGGGACAGGGGAGGAAGCAAGCTGAAGAGCAGTATGAAAAATCCCATTTGGGTTATTTCATTAGTTAGTGTCTGCAATTTAATATATATTCTATAGGACTATGTGCCAAACTGTTAACCACCATTAGCTTCAGGAAGTTCTATTGTTGGAGACTTTTATTTTCTATGTTAAATATGTATGCAATATTAAAATTTTTGCCACCTAGCATATAGCTTTTAGGAGAAAGAAACCTATTTTTAAAATGTATGATGTAGTTCTGATAGCCTTCATTGAGTTTAATAGAAAATTTGAGACACTCTGGATAATCACTACTGAACTTCACTGCCTGAACTTCAAGGAAATTTTACTATAGAATGGCAAAAACGCTGTAGATTACAGGAATATAAGTGGAAGTGAGTACGAAGAGTCTCATTAAACACTTCGTATATCCGGAGGGAGCTGGGATGAGAGTCGGCCAGTGGAGTAGTGGCAGCTATGTCTGTAGACCACAAAAGGGCTGAAACGGTGTTCCAGGCGCTTTATGAGATAGTCCGGAAAGTAAGCTCAAGCCATCCTCTTTCCCAAGTTATACTAGACAAAGATGCCCAAGTCCTACAGAGAATGAGGCTGTGGTCCACTGGCCTTTACTACCACATCAAACACGGGGAGGAAATCAGTGCAGAGGCAAAGATCTCAGAAATAACCATCTGACTTCTCCCAGCTGCTGAGATACACAACAGAGCAGATACAATCACAATATGCTTGACCTTGTTCTTTTTTCCTTTCTTTGGGCATGAGAATTAAATAATAACCTATGAACTTGCTCAGAGAATCTATGTTGACTGCCAACACTAGACAAACAGAAGGCATCTTATTAAAGAATGTAAGGTGGGAAGTGGACAGGGTTCTGGTCACATCACGTTTGACGCAGTCAAAGTAGTTTTTTGTTTTATTTTTACATACAAGTCTTCCAAGGAAATACATATTTTAAACAATTTGTTCATAGATTAAAACTATTTGGAAAAAAATATCACTGACTTCAAATATCTTGTTCACATACATGAACTACTGAATTTCAGGACTATGGAGAAAATCCCCCAAATAAGAGGCAACAAAAAAGAAACACAATCATAAAACCTTTCCAACAAATTGAAAACATTCAAATTGGCCTCAAATTTGTAAAACATAGTAATACAGGTCGGAAAACAGAGCCATGATACCCACAGAGAATTGACCAAAAAAAAAAGGTTTTGATTCAGAACTTCTATATCCAGCAAGTTTGTTTCCTCAATGTAAATTCAGTGGAAAGATAATCTCTTAGAGTAATAAGATCATTACCTTGTTGACAAACCCAACAAACAATAGGTGATAAAAAATTTGAAACAAAATAAGATGGATAAAATAATGTTTTTAAAAAATAAGAAATATAACCATATAGCTCAGTATTATCTGAATATTTGTTACAATAGTTACAAAACATATTTGCAAATATCAAAAATAATTCTTGAAAAAAGAACAGAATGTTCAAAGGAAAAAAACAAAAAACTAAACCTGAATCTTAATTCCAGGTAATTCCTAAAATGACTTGAAATTAATAGGATTATAAAGAAGTCAATTTATATTTAATTCTCATGGAACATCAGAAACTACCTCTACATATCATTTTGTTTCTATTATACATAGAGAAATATCATGTTTAATATCTTAAAATAATTGATAGGAGAAAAATGACATGCAGTTTTAAAACTATTAAAAAGAAACAAAAATAATGAATAAAATATTTTGATAAATGAAATTTGTTATGAAAAGAATCATATATGTACTCTAAAAATCCCTTTTAAACAAATAATCCCACAGGGAATCCAAAAAATAACAGCTAATTTACAGTATTAATTCCTGTACTTAATCTTCTATATTTAAATAAACTTTAAGTATAATTAATAGTAACAACAAGCATTTACATAGTACTCACTATGAGCCTGGCACTATTATGCACACTTAAATATTTTAACTTACTTTATCCCAAATGACCTTTCTGGTTAGTAATCCCATCCCCATTTTACAGGTGAGAAAATACAAGCTAGCCCAGGAAGTCAAAAGATTTGCACAAGGAAACAATACTGCTAAAATTTAGATTTGAATACAGGCCATCTGGCTCCAGAACCCAGGCAGCTCTGGATACACTCTACAGCCTTTCTACTTAAGGAGAATTACAAGAAACATACTTTTAAAACTCTCAAATGGTTCTGTCTCCTCACCATTTGTTTATATGAGAAGGCAGAGGGGGCTGTGTGGGGTGTGTGTGGAGGTTAGAGAATGGATAAAACATCAAAGACCAGAACTATGAATGAACAAAGACCCTGCTTTCTGGGTCACAGCTGGTTCTCATAAATGATTAGACTGTCCTTAGGGGAATTCCTAGTTAGAATTTCCAGGCTCTGTCTTTATTAATAAGAGGGTGTCTCTGAGAAACATCACCAATACAAGCTTCCTCCCCTGTATCTTCCTGAATAACTTATTCCCCTCCCTTCCTCACAGTGAAGCTTCTCAATCAAGTCTTCCATTCAGTGATGGTCTATTGTTTAATTCTTTCCCCAACACTTCTTTTTATCTTGAGCCCACAATATATGGGGATGGAGGTATCTTTGACCCATATGCTAGGGTAAGGCAGAGAGAGACACAGAGAGGGAGAGAGACTGAAAAACACAACAGAAGATGTGGCAAGAACTGGAGAGTCTCAAATGTTCATCTCGCTTCCTTTACCAGTTCGTGAGTTTGTGTAAAAATATTTATCTGCATGTGTGCACTTGTGTCACATAGTTTTGAGTTAAAGAATATATCCATTCCATTTTAAGTTATTTCTATCAACTGAGAAGGCAGAATTATTTACTCAACAATAATGTAGAAGAACATCTCCATGGGTACAGACTCTCCTACAAATATTTATGTAATGAAGCCATATGAACATAAAATGCTCATGAAAATCAGATTTCTTCTATTTACACAAATCAGTTTACCACACTCTTAAATGGCATGTAAATAAGACAGTATCACAGTTGCTCCGTTTTTTGTTTGTTTTCAAATATGAGATACATAAGACAGATGAGAGCATGGTATTATAACAGTCATTCACATTCTTTTACTTACACCCCTCATAGATGTCGGTGGGAATATGGACTGCTGCATGCTGATAAGATATTTGTCGTCCAAAATTAGCATCATCGATAAAAACGGGTTTTATCCTCTGACTGCCTGGCTCACTGTCATTTTTTTCAGGCTATATAGGAAAAGGCAGACAACAAAGAGAATATTAAAACTTATGCTAACAGATATATTCGCACATTCATGTCTTCATTTGCCAAATGCATAGTTTTCAAACAGGAGAACTAAAAGAATATTTTAAAATATAGTACCCTGACGACATCAAGTGCACAAATTTTCATTCAAGTGTTAGCATTCATATTACATCTTCATGATATTATTCACATAATAACCTAAATTCTTGCCTAATTTTCTCAATGTTAGAATCATTCCTCAGGATTATTCTGAGAGAACCAGAGTGTTCCCACAACCAGTATTTATTAAAATGTACATTTAAAAACATGACATATGCCTTTAAAGACAGCCCAATTAAAACTATCCCCTTGAAATAAATTTCACTATTTATGTTAGCAAATTTATATTTTGAAGTTGAGGATAATTTTGTATTTGACAATTAATGATACACATGACCACAGTAAGATAGCAATGAAGGATTATTGTATGTCATGTTCCCTTGACTTTTGTATGTTTTCCAGGTGTAGCAATTTTTCCTTTAAAAAAGAAAGAAAATATCTATTGTAACTCTAAGTATAATTAAATTCTAACTTCAACCAGTTTATCTCCCATGGTAGGAGCTTAGAACAAATCAATAACGATTCAAGAAAATCCCACAGGAGTTTAAGGTTGAAGATTCATTTTCTATCTCTTTGAACTATGCTTTTTATACTGAATTACCTGTTGCCTTACCCTGGCAAGAAACTAAGAATCTCATTCATTTATTCAAAATGCACCTCCAAAACAACTGTTTTTGGCTAATTATATTAAACCTCTTTTTTTTCCTGTTCAAATAGTTACTTTAACTCTTCCCTAACTCATTTTTTTAAATTAAATTCACACCTGTATTATCAAGTCTATTTTAGAGATTATTGTTTTCCATATTCCAAGGTTATCTCCTCAAAACAAAACTGAACAAAAAAAAATCACAACATTTGACTATTTTGGCAGCACACTGCAGTTAATACAAATGATAAACAACAGAAAACACTCCAGTGGACAACCAGAAAATTTCCTAAGACGGCTAGAAGAATGTCCAACAACATAAAAGTTAGCAGGTCAATAAAGAAGTGATAGTGTTCAAATTGCCAGATCACTGTGAAAATTGCTATGACCAGATAACAGCCATATCCTGAGATATTTTAACACGTGTGCGTGCAAGTATTATTTTTTCCCTAGGGGAATTGCAACATTTGGAAAGATTAGTTAGACACAAATATGAGCAATAGGACTTTTTTTCCCTTCTTCCACACAATGGCTCCTAAAGCCATTTTCCGACCCATCATTAGGTAATAAAATGAATTTAACAGGTCATGACCAAATTATTCTTTTAAATGAAACATTAATAAAAGAGAAGGGAGAAATAAACCCACTTTGGGGGTAAAAGGGAACGGTAAGCAGCTGAAACTGTGCAAAAACATAAAGATAACAAGTTAGAAAATACTGTAGAGAATATTTAAGCAAATTGTATATATTTTTATATACATTTCCTAAATATGATAGTGTCAGAGACAGGTGTGAATATGAAACACATAAAACTGAACTAAATTAAGTCAAAAAGTGATACTGGCTACTGCAATAACTTGTTTATTAAATTTTAAAAACAAAAATAGGCATTCCTCAAATATAATGTACTGAGGTTGCTGGTGATGATGACAGTGACAACATTCACAAAAGCTGGAATACACAATCTGAGAACATTCTAAAAAGAAAACTGACTTTTTAGTTTGCATGATGGTTGAATCACATATCCCAGGACCTAGCACACAGTAAGAATGACGTATTAGAATCACAATACACTAAGTAGTATGATGACAAGAAGAGCTGGAGGCTGATTTAAACTCCACATAGTGTGAAATTTTCAAATCACCAGCATTAGAAAGGGATTGTGGGGACAGAGCCCCAGAGAGTAGTATACAGGCTCTCGGCCTCACGTGGGGGGGTGCTGGCTCGGGTGGTGGATGGCCGTAGGCTGTGGCTGATTGGCCGTCGGCTGTGACCAGTTAGCCGATTGGCCGCTGGTATAACTGCTGCGGCTACGGAGGAGAGCCGAGGACTGCCGAGGACTGCCGAGGATTGCCGAGGAGTCGGGGAGAGCCGAGGAGAGTGGAGGAGAGTCGTCGGTCGGTTGGCGGAAAGGCTGACGGCAGGTCATGCGCCCGGTGGGCCCAGCCTCCAGTGAGACCATAGTGGTATGACTCCCCTGCCTGTGGCTCCATGGGTGTTCCTTTTCGGCCTCACCATAACCTGCGTTCTTGTGTGGAGAGCGGGAGCAGAGACCCCGCGCAGCGAGCAGGGTCTCCCGCACAACAAGGGGTCTCTAGTCCCTCTCCCCGCATAAGAATGCAGGACATGGTGAGGCCAAAAAGGAACACCCACAGAGCAATAGACAGGGGAGTCATACCACAATAGTCTCGCTGGCGGCTGGGTTGGAGACACAGGAGGCAGGAGCCACAATATCCGCAACCTGCCGTCCTCTTCTCTGCCAACCAACCTCACGTGCTAACTGCAATCCGCTCGTGCTAGCTCAGCCACCATCTTCTTGCTAGCCCCCATTTGCTGCTAGCGTACCCATGGCAGTTATATTAGTGGCCAATGGCTCACTGGTTACAGCTGATGGCCAGCTAGCCACAGCTGATGGCCATCCAATCACAGTTGATGGCCATTTACTACCTGACCCAGCACCTTTCTATGTGAGGCGGAGAGCCTGGAAACTGCTCTCTGGGGCTCTGTCCCCACACATGCTTTTTCCTGGTCTCCTTCATAGCACCAGTGCATTCTTCAGATTCTCAGTTAAAAAATACTCTCTCGGACATTCCCCCATCTAAATTATCCCCCATAGAATCTTGAAAATATCACCCTATTTAGTACCATCAGAGCACTAGTCTAACTCTAGTTAACTTTTTATTTGCCCCATGTTTGTTGTCTCACTACCGTAACATATAACATTTATGAGAGCAAGAGACTTCTTGATGTCATTCACTTGTACCCCTAGCACCTAGCATCTCACTTAGAATTGTATTTGCTTGCCATATTTATAATATTTATTGAACAAATACATGAAGTTGAATCCATGTTCCCTGATCCTGAAACATGCTTTTGTCTAGGATGAAAACTAGAAGCAATTTGGAAAATGGACAGACAGTGCCTCCATCAGAAATCGAGGTTTTCCATCTCATTCCAAATCTATGAATCCTTGCTATGTCTCCTCAGATTTTTTTTTAAAGAAACAGGGAAACAAAATCTGTAAGTTTCTTTCTAGGTCTAAAAATTTTAATTCTGAAATCTATGAACGTTAACTTAAAGCAAAGGTTTATTATTATTGTTATTTTCTTATGCCCAGTAACTACAAGAGCATCTAAATGGTGGAATGCTAGTATAAACAAGCATTTACCAAAAGAGTCTCTTGGTATCCAAACCCCTTGGCTCCCTAGAATTTGCATTTATATTTTAATTTAGGGCAATACACTCACAGCGTAGAGCTACAGACATCAAACAATTTGTAGATGAAAATAAATTAAAATATTAATCAACCCTTTTCTTCTCAATTTCATGTGTTTATTCTTTCAATTACATTACGTCCCGGAAGTGATCATCGCGGCCACCTTTTTGATAAAACCTTAAATGAAATGAACACACCAAATGTCAGTAGTCTCCAAAAGAATCCACTGGAGGGTTGAAAGAAAACAGAAGTTCTCACAAATGAAATAAGAAAATATACTAATTTGATTGACATTATTAATAATTGATTGACATTATTAGTATTTCCCCTCCTCCCTCCTTACTCAGTGTGTGTGAGCTGGTCTAAGCACCTATTACTCTCCAGGTACCACAGGAGGAAGTGGAAACCCCACACAGTGACAAGGTGGGACCTGCTTTCTCACTTCTACAGTCACTTTAAATGTACAATTCTACATTTTATGTGTAATTTACATATTATCTTCTCTCGTTTAATCTATTTCATATGGGCAGGTAGCTTTAATTTTTTTCTGTAAATGAATAATGATCAAAGATGAAATTCCAGCAATGTGAGATGTACTGAACAAGAAAATGACAGAGATGACGCTTCTATTCCCAGCATCAGCTCTTTTTCAACCTCCTTACAAGATAAATAGTGACTTAATTAGTTCAATTAGCGAAGTTTGTGAAAAAAAAAAGAATAAACATATATATATATATCAAAAAGATTATTATAAATACAATTTATATTTACTATTGATAATAATGTCATTTGTTCATATGACCTGTTGACATATTTCCAATGGTAATATAACGTCATCATAATTAACAAAGGTGTTTAATAACTAACATCCAGAAAAAGCATTTTTTCTTGTGGTGATTTTTAATGTCCTATGTTACTTAAATCAATGTCATGTAAAATTTCACTAAGCAAAGATTTAGAAGTCTCTTTTGAGGTTTCCCAACATATTAGTTCAGTAGTACATAGAATTTTTAGTAAATATTCTTATATGAGGAAGTGCATTTTTTTTTACGAAGTGCATTTTTTTTTAACTCACATGCATGTGCAAGCAAAAAAAAAAAATGTTGAAGATACCATTCCAAACAATCCAGTCCCATCTTTGTTTACCCTATGTATACATAAGGTGTGTTTGTAATGACCATGTAATGCCATCAAATTTTCCAAACTTAGAAAATATGCAATAAGTTTTAAATAAATACACAATGTACTACTGCTGGAAAGAAAGAATTAGATGAGGAATCTAAAAGGGAAATATGCACTACTCCAAACAACTGATAATCGGTATTTAAATTACCATTGCAAAAGGAGCATGTGCCCAAGTGCCCAATGCATTATAAAAAAATCTAAATAGACTCAAAACATTTAAAAGAAGCCCCGAAAACATAAAGCAGGATTCCTAGAAGAAACTGAATCTAATCTAATCGACTTTTTTTTTTTTAATTAGTTTTACAGTTTTATTTTTTCCCAATGTCTCCTAATGTGGCTGTTTCAAACAGGGGTCCATGCATTCATTTTAACATACCTACTGGTTGGCGATCAGATTAGTGGAGATTTACGACTCAAAGCTTAACAATCTTTTAAATCATAGATATTTTATTTTATGCAAATAAAATATCTACTGCAAATCACTGCCAACAATGAAACTGGTTGGATAAAATAGAAGCCAAATACATCAAAACTAAATGTGGACAGAGTAATGGGTAGGAATAATCAATTACAATTTTAAATCAAAGTTGTCTCCAAAATTGTTAACCAGAAGCCTTGACTTATTATGTCTCCATCACAGAGGCCTCTCCCATCCCCCACAGTGCCCATAGCACAGCACAGTGACCCACGGCCCCTGCTGTGGTCACGCTGACTGCACTGCACTCAGTTCCCTGCACTGTCTAATACCAAGTGTGTGACACTGGACAAGTCACTTAAGCTCACTAAGTTTTACTTGTCTTCTCTGAAAAATCATTAAAATAACCATACATGCTACAAAATATTAGTGTGAGCTTTGAACAATACATTGCATATAAAGAATTCACCACCTATTTTCCAATCAAGACGGCAATGTATGTAACCGCTGTGCTTGCCTCCGCACAGGATCACAGCAAAATTACATCTAAACTACAGAACCACCATCATTGAGAATCACCTGATGTCTAGATGAACTAAGGACACACAGAAGGAGCCACCTTGAGACTGGCAGGAAGGGCAGAGACAGGGACCATGCAGGCCCAACAGCTAACCTACCATATGGTGTTTAAAAATTGGGAGGGATATTTTGGCTGCAGAGGCCCCCTGAGGAGCAAGGGGTCCCAACTCCACACTCGGTTCTAGTGCCAGGAAGAGAAGTCCCCACAACTTCTGGTTGTAAAAACCAGTGGGGATTGTGGCTGAGTGAGACAGAGGTTGGCTGGAGTCCCAGGTGTTTTAAAACAATTAAAACAATTATTAAATACTAATAAATAAAAAATAATACTGCCTAATAAAGAATAATTATATATTCGTAACTATTATTATAACATAATCCAAATATATATCATCCAAAATAGTTATATCATTTATTTTAGATGCACACATAAAACAGGCAACTCATATTAAAGCGGTTATTACACAGAAGCAATTAATATTCCATCTCCAAGCCATCATCTACTTGAGGATGCAACATCAGTCATTAGCAGAGCCTGAAATAAAGGCTGGCTACATACTATAAGACAGGGAAGGAAGGACGGAAGGAAGAGCGGGAGGGAGGGAGGGAGGAAGGAAGGAAGGAAGGAAGGAAGGAAGGAAGGAAGGAAGGAAGGAAGGAAGGAAGGAAAAAAAAAATTAATCCTAGACTTTGATACTTTCTTTAATAATTAAAATAGATTTCATCACTGTTTGATGCATATCTCTTCTAGAATCAGGTTTATTTACTTATGTAAAATAATGTAAAATCATGTAAGAAAATATTTAGTTAGGACGTTATGTTGGCATTAACTTTAATGTACACAAGACTCTGCTAAGAAAATAAATACCAACATAAATATTCAAGGGACTTCAACAGACTAGACAAAAGTCCCAGACAAGTCAAATTTTTAACATGATCAATAAAATAAAATGTAGCAAATAAATCAACTCAATTTATCGACATGGGAATTTTGGGTTGAACTTACTCCATTTGGCTTTTAATCAGAAACATAGATCACGGAATTAGATTAATAAGGGTTTGTAATGATCTGGGTTCTTTTTGCTTGCTTTAGACATTAAGAAAATAGTGCAGCTTGCTTCACAACTCAAGCCTTCTGGGGAATCTGCTTCACTAATCTGAAGGGAATTTAAGGACTTATTGGGACAGATGTTTCTAAAAAACTAAGCCAAGAACCTAAATAAATTTCAAACTAAGGAAAACTTAAATGTAGAATTTCATAAATAATTGTTGTATTAGTAGCTTTTTTTCATTTTATTTTGACATTTAATTTTTCTTGCAAATATGGATATATAAAACAGATAATGATATCAAGACATATTTCAGCATTATGTTCACATTGTTTTCTAAATGTGTTTTGAAGATTCTATTCTGTTTATTTTGTTGTGCACTGTCGAGTTTTTTCAGACAAATGCTAGAATTATATTCACAACAATAAAATGAAAAATAGCTCAAACTACTACCCTTTCATCATTGTTAACACATGCACACGTACAAATGTGCTCCATTTAGAGCTAAAAATCACTTCAAATCAATCTTAGAGTTATTGAAATAATATTAATAATTATTATTTTTAAAAATATATATGCAACATTTCTGGATTACCGACTATAAGACAGGAAATGTTCTAAACACTTTGTATGTGTTAACTAATTTAATTTCCCCAGTAACTATATGAGGGGGGTACTACTCTTACCTATATTTTTCAGGCCAAAAATGGGAAACACATGCTGTGACTTTGCCAATATCATCCACCTAGTAAATGGCAGAGCTGGGATTCAAATTCAGGCAGAGACACACCAGAATACAATCTTTTAAGTATCACACTGTGCGACCTCTTCTATATAACAATGTATTACAGTGATTATATAACAGTGATTATACATGTATGCCTTGTCACTATTTAGGAAAATAATAGAGTTGCATATCAATGTATTTAGGAGTGAAATGTCATATCTTAATTTATCTAAAATATTTAAGCAAATAACAGATGAAGCAATTATGGAAACTTATTTTACTCTTCTCTCTACTATATATTGAAAATATGTTTCCTTATAAAAAGCAAAAAGATGTTTAAAAATTACATTAAAACATTACACACTTTTTAATGTTGCGGCCTCTTTGGAAATAAAATTCAACAACTATTATTTATTTTAATTATATGTAGAGTCAGACAGAATTTAATATGATGGAGTGATATAATAATAAGAGGAAGGAGCAGATGAGAGTTGAGTAAACAATGCCCTCTGTCACTCCCCTCTTCTGCAGCCTGCATCTTTACACGAACAAAAGGAAACAGATGTGTATATTAAAATTTAATTCAAATATACTCCATAGTCAAAGCCAGCTTTTCCATTCCTCTCTTAATTCTGTTTCCACCCAATCTTGAAACAAAACCAGTATTTTCATTTCCACCAGTCTTGCAAGGGGTTTCCTGTAGATTTTGTAAATAGATCACCACTTTAAAAAGTAAACAGGTCTCCACAAATGCTATGTAAGCAGTATGGGTACTGAAACACAAAAACCTACCCAAATTAACAAGCATCATCGCAACAATGATTTTAAACCATTAAAGAGAGAAAGTGAATATGATCCTTACCTCAAGTTGCTAAACATTTAATAAACAATATTATCCCTGTCCACAAATATTATAACGTAAGGTATTATACTATTACAGCCAGAAATGTGTAGTAAGTTGTTTAGGACACCCAGAGGAAGGAAATGCTATTTGCTACGTAGGAAAACCAAACTTCCTGAGGAGATGGTGTTTGGATTGGTTTTTGAATACTTAGTAGTTGGATGGAAAAATTGTAGGCTATCACCATCAGGTAATTAGAAGAGAGATTATGTCAACGTTAACAAGCACAGTGGACACAGGGTAATCATCTTATATTCCTAGTAAGGCTATGTGCCTTCCACCCTTCCCTGAGAACTGGGGCTCACCAAATAAAAACCCAGTTACACTTACATTTTTTTTAAGTTTCAAGGGGAAAACTTGTTTAAAAGACACCGGTCATAATTTTTTTCATATTACGCAATCCTAAGGGACATTAATTCTACCTTATTTCAGCCACTGCTTTAGCTAAATCTGTCTCTCACAAAGTATTTATTTTTATACCTGCCAGGTGAATATAAATAGCATTGATCTAAACAGAGTAGCATAGATAGAAAATGCCCCTAAGGAATTGTTTTATAACAAAGTCCTTGAAAAATATACAGCCTGATAGCTCTCCACAAACTAATTCAGATGCAGCTAATAGAAAGGTTACATTTCAGAGGAAAAATTAATCATTTTTAAATACTTTTTGACCTTTAACTCAGGTCATATGTCATCATTAAAATGAACAAAATCAATAGATTACACTTAAATATATCATTTTTCATATCCAAAGCTTAACTTGGTGATAGACCAGCATAATATGGATGGGAGAATAATAGAAATCAGGAGATTCCAGATTTAATCCTGAATCCAACATGTGCTAAATTTATGGCCTTTTTTGTATAATTTACTTCTATTATGAAAGCTATTCTGTCTTCATCTCCAGCTGCTTGTATTCTACACTCCCCACCTCTACCCTCACCTTTCCTTAAATATTGGTGTTCTGAAGATTTTATCCTATACTATGACGAGGAATTATTTTTACTTTATATTGTGTAAATGTATGAAGTAGGCCAAGTGTAAGACAATAGGGAGTGGTGGAACTATGGCAAGCTGGAGAATGTATCCCATCCAATGTGATACACTGAAGCAAACTCATTTGTTTTTAACATTGTATCAGCATACTGAAATTTATCTGTAGTTGAATCTGGCCTTGCTATACATGTAGCTTCACACTTGCTGGGGAAATTTCAGCCACTTGTTTTCAAAGTCCACTCCTAAGCTAAACATAAAACTATTTTAGGCCAAACAGAATAGTCAGCTGCCTACCACAAATCTCTTCTTGGATATTCTTGAGCAAGGTTTTGGTACAAATGTTCTTGACTTTTAAAAATATTTGCCTGAAAGAAACTCTGTAGGGCTTCCCAATCTACAATTACTTATAGATTTCTTTGAAGACATGTTTTCTTCCATGAAAACTTTGATTATTATCTGTAATTCATATACTTTGACTTGATCTTTGGTAACACATGACTTATGGTTTACATCTCTGTATTTTGTCCTCCATATGTGTTACTTTCTGTCTTTTTTTTTTTTTCTTACCTTTTTGAAATTCTGGGAGTATTTCCTACTCCCTCTTTGTATCATCGATGAATAATTTGCATTATCAAAGTCTTTCTTTCTTCCAATGGCAATTTAGTTTTAGTGGTTTTGGTTTTGATTTTATTTCAGTCAGTTTGTCACTAATCTCTGGCTTTTTCTTTACAGACACTAAGCATACATTTAAGGTTGTTTTTCTCTTTCCTGAAGTACATGAAGTGACACTATTTCAGAGGAAAAAGTCTCTCTGTGTCTTTGATACCACAGTATTTCTATTGTACTGAATGGATTCCTTCACTGACTGTGGGGAGCCATGGTTACAGGAAACTCTGAGCTTTGCAGAATGGCTTGGTTTATGCTACCTGTTTCCTCCCCCTGAGGCAATTGTCTCTGCCTGCACCTGAGGGGAGCTTGAGCTTGTAAAGCTGCTGAGGAATTTGGTGGGAGTGGCCAGTTCCCGGACACAGAAGGCTGATGCCTATCAGGGCAATTGATAAGATAATTACTTGTGAGTTTCGGTGAATTTTGTATCCTCTATGTGAAAGCTAAAGAATTTACATTTGTTATGTTAATACATACTTGCACGTGCTCAAACTGCTTATATGGGTGCAGTAAAATAAACTTAGTGTCTTCAGGATCACTGAAGTTCCGCGATCGCCATCATATGTGAGAGTGTCTTTTATTCATTCCCACTCCCCCATTCGGGAACCCATCGACTCGTGACGGCTGGCCCGTCACACTTGGCGCCCAACGTGGGGCTCGAATACGGGGGTAACAGTGAGGAACACCGCGTGGAAAGGGCCCCGGCTCATTAGAGCTGAATCAGTGGATGCACGGTGAGTGAGACACGATCCCCTCGGTCGAATGAATGTGTGAATGATTGATAGTTCCACGACTTTTTGTCACGGAGCTTGATTGGGCCCCAATCCAGAAGGGCACCTGATTGTTTCTTTGTTTGAAAGAAGGACCGAGTTAGGGAAAAGAATGGGTCACGCCAGCAGCAAGGACCTGTATGTTAGAGGACTTAAGAAATTGCTTGCCGCCCATGGCTGTCGGGTGAGCAGAGAACAGTTAGATAAGTTTTTAGAATTTATAAAAGAAGTTTGTCCGTGGTTTCCAGAAGAATACACTGACATTTCATTACAAAAGTCATGTTGGCTTAGAAAACAGAGAAACAGTAAAGTTTCTTCAGGGTCTTAAGTGCCAAACCAAGGTAATAATAACTGATTTGAAAATCTTGACAATGGAATAGGAACTATGAATATAATGTTTGGGGATGTTTATATATTAATAATGTATATTATTAAACTATACAAAAATTTAGACACATAAGAGACCATTTCAATAGCTCTTAAATAAATATCTAAAGATCATGTGTAAATGTATATGATAGTTATGGAGATAGAAAGAAAACACTGATGTAAGGGGGTTGCGAAACAGAGAAAATGACAACTATTCCACTAGGAACAGTCATAGATAAACAAATCACCTGCTAATGCAGAACTGGGGGAAGAGTTAAAAATAATAACCATAGACTTGGGATTTACAATATTTTTGTCTTCTTCAAGAGGCATAATATTTAAAATAGAAACTTTCTTGAGATCTCAGATATTTATATCACCATTCAAACATATGAGGACAAATTTATTGACAGTGTTGATTCAATATTTAGTTCTTTGTTCATTAGCTATTAGATGAGATGATAAAGGCACATTATATAATCTCCATTCATCAGTTTTTAATCATGGATTTGACATTGTGGAATTTGAGAAAATATACAACTAAACTGTTATACAGAAAAGTTACAACAAAGAACAGTGATGGTAAGCCAATTCCCATCAGAATAACAACATGCATTGTGATTTGTGAACATTTGATATATAAAACATGAAACACTACATGTATAAAGTTGAGAGTATAGCAGCCAATTAAATTCAACTATATTGCAAAGCACTGGGTAAGGGTGAGTATATTTAATCATCTATAGAAGTCCAACTTCATCAGATAAGTAGCAATCTCCAAAAAATGTGTAACCACTGAAAACCCCAAAGTAGAATATCAAAGTGCCACATATAGTTATGTCTTAACTTTCTTTCACTGTAAAAGAGTAAATATTTCTACTGCAGAAAATAATTTGATTGTAATGATCAAAACACATGCCTTAAGGAAAGACTGAAAAAAATACTCAATACAGCACATAATTTTATAATCATTTTAAAAGATAACTTTTTTCTGTTACAAGTTGAAGAATTTGACTATCTTTAAATGATAGAAATCACTCAGATATGTGGGTACAGTTGGGGCATTAACTTTCATATGTCAAGAAGAGCAATATGAAGGTATTTGCAGAAACAATTTCCCAATTAGTATTCTCGCTATTCTCTCTTTAGTAAAGAACCTTGTATTTTTATTTGAGTACATGCCTATCGGGGTGAAGAGGAAGAGAAAATTATATTCTACATCCTATTGCAACCAGACAAGATGAGTCACTATGCTGTGGACCATGGGAGCAGACAGAAGTAATTTCCAGAACACGCCCTTACAAGCATATGGCAAGCCCTCCATTGCCATTTGAAACATCCTTCCTATTATTTAGCATGCAACAATCATTGTGGATATTGGAGCACCTATCTTGGACCACAACATGGAACAACTATATTGAGGAGAGCAGAAAACATGAGAGAACAACCCTGGGGCCTAGATGATTCACAGCTACCATCTTAGACCTTGTCCGCAGAATGACACACGAAAGGAATAAACTTGTGTCCTGTTTTTACGACTTTTACTTTAGGTCTCTCTGAAACAGTCAAACCAATATACAAATCATAAAACATGGCTCATGTTTATTCAATGTCTAAAGGCTTACAAGAGCAATAGTATTACATTATCTTTGACTTTCCCCAATACAAAATTTTAACGAAGTATAAAACAAATTATCTTACAGGTTTTTTATTTGTTTTGTTTTTTACAAATTCTCAAAAAATTTACATGAAATAGTCTGATTCTAGAAAACTTGACTACTTAGCAGGATTCCAAAAATATGCAGAACTGGAATGAAATTCATGGATCACCTAGTCAACCGTAGCTTGTCTTAGATGAGAGAAAAACAGTTTGAATTTAAATAAGTTGTAATGCCCTATCCGCAACTACAATTTTAGGGCTTAAGGTGGGGCATGAATGTAAGTCTCTAATTCCTAGTCAAATGCCCTTTCCAGTACACAATACTCTTTCTCAATTATTCTGACACTGTTAATATTTACATATGAAAAATGGAAATAATTTATCTAAATGACCATCATTTTTAAGTTTTAAATTTAAAAGTTACTATTTTGCTCTTTATAGGATTTTTATTTAATTTGCTAGAGCTCAACTCAGGGCCACCTAACAAAGAGAATGCATCCTCTTTACAGGCATAATTATAACCCACAGTAACACTGTAGACTTTTTTGGATGGGAGAAGGCCAAAAACAGGGCAAGTTCAAGTTCACTTATATTAATTCATTTCTGTACTATAGAGTTTTATTTGAGTGTATGAATAAATGTCTGTGTAGGCAAATCATGTAACCATAATATTGAATATAACTCAAGTGTTACAAGTACATAACCCGTGTGTACTTTTCCACTTATAATGGACATACTTGTATAAGCTAACTTTGCACTATAATGATTGAGAGTGAGGTGGTACTCACTAAAAAGTCATATTTACATTAGAGTATAATTGTAAAAATCTTAAAAAATACTGGCTATTTCTATGCAAAATAAATAACCTTCTAATTAATAAGCAAACCTGACGTAAATAAAACTGCTTTACTTGACATTAAACATATAATTTATTTAGTTTAGAGAAAATACATATATATATGCAAAATTGGTATCATCATCTTTAGGCAACACTCAATTAGACGTTTAGACCATAGCATGTTAATCCATCCACCTTATTTATTATAAAATCATTGTTATATTTCTACAAACAAAATGGTTAATAAAAATTTCAACTGGTTACCACCAAGAAGGTTGATGAAGATTTGGCATATATTTTTAAATCACCATATAATTTTCAAATACCAAATACTAATCTAGTTGAACTAAAGAACGTCTTTCTAAAAATAATATTAATTCTGAAACCAATCAATAAACTTAAAATATCTAGCGTTAGCTGTTAATAAACCTCCTCATCATTAAAATGGTATGTATACTTATCATTTAAGAGAATAGTTAGCACTAGCAAAACACTTTTGTCGAGAAAAAAAATACTTTCTAACACAATCCTAGTTCTTCAATAAACCATGGTATTCAGTAATAGTAGTAGTGATAGTAGTACTAATAGTAGTAGTAGTAGTCGTAGTTTTGGTCGTGGTCGTGGTCGTGGTGATGGTGGTGGTGGTGGTGGTATTTGGGAAGGTATTTGGTAGCATTTCAAGCAAACTGTATTTATTTATTTATTTATTTATTTATTTATTTATTTTCTGAAAACCAGCTCGATTTGTTTTTATGTACTTTTCTCACTTTTCCTGTATATAGGTGGAAGAAAATTCAACATAACAATATAGGAATGTATATTTTTTGATTCAGACAAAAATGTATAACCAACAATAATTATAGCATATTGGTTTGACATGTTCACGGATATATCCCAAGCTTTTAGAAGAATACTTAAAATATAGGAGGCCCTCAAAAAATGTTTGGATAAATAAATAAGTGTGTGTAAATAGTTTTGTTTCCTGATTTAAAAAAAAATCAAACAGGAGAATTTAAAATAAGTTATGTGTAAATTTTATTTTATAATTTTGCAAACATTTTCCACAATAACTAAGCAATAAAAAATGTCTCCCTAATTTGTCCAGATGTGGTGATAGTAGAAGTAATTTATTCATGCTAAAATAATCCACGTTCTAAAGCCATTTGAATATGTACATGAGAAGCAGTCATTTTAAAAGGCACAGTAAGCACCTACTATGCTTCAGAGATTGAACAGGCAGGGCCGGTGGTTGCACAGCTTCTAGGACATCATTCATATAGTAGTAGAAATGAGTGGTTCCCCCTGGTGTCTGTGGTTTAGGCCAGAGCAGACACGCCTAGTGACCCTGGTGGTAGAAGCCAGGATACAGAGATGGATGGGATCCCATCTCTGTCTTCAACGACACTGACAGAGTGCTGAAGTCAGCACATGGGCTGAGGTCTGGACACAATACAAAGGAAGTTCAGATCCAGGGAAACACAGGGCATTTCTACTTAGGAAGATGCCAGTAATAAGTGGTGAATACACAATGTGATATACAGATGATGTATTACAGAACTGTACAACTTAAACCTATGTAACTTTGCTAACAACTGTCACCCCAATAAACTTTAATTAAAACCAAGTTGTTAAAAATTACAGAAACACTAAAATTCATCATCGTCTTGTTGTGTCTAGCTAGTATTCTTCTTATGCTATAAAACATTTTCTGGAATACTAACCCTACTAGGTCAGCTTGTTCTGTAAAAGCGATCATCCTAGGATAATGAACTTGGAATTTATGTCAAACATTTAATACTCACATCCAGATCATCTTTCGCATTGTAGTAGACAACTTCATTGCTCTATAAAAAGAGAAAAGAAGAATGCTTTATCGATTTAAGGAAAAACATAAACATATACTGGATGAAACATGAGTACATTTTATTCATATTTTAAATAATAAACCCTTCATAACATTTCATTTCTTTCACAATATATTCCACAAAGATCCACAAAGATTAGCCAACATTTTGCAAGAACATATTAAAACACTATATTAGTAATATTTGAAAAGCACAACTTGCATTGAGGAAAAAGATCTCAGTATAAATCTTAGAACAATTTGTCAAGAAGATTTAAAAATTCATAAAGCTAATAAATTATACATACACACACACACACACACCTCTAAAACATGAAATGATAAACAAGATATTCAAGAAAAATCTAAGCTAAATGGCTTGTTAATATTTTCTGAAACGATGACTTGTATCGGTGTTGAAAACTATTCTTGAAGAAAGCTGTATCTGTACAAATATTGGCAGAAATTTCTTCACGAGATTTAGACAAGGAATCAAGAATAACTAAACATAAATAGCAAAAAAAAATCAGATAATCTAACACAGGAATATTCTCATGTTTTATTAAAGTGGTGAATGAGTATTGGCTCTTCCAGAATAAATGTACAAGGACATTTTTGCTAGCCATCAATGTTGCTGAAATATGTCATAAATACACATTATGGACATAAATTGTGCTATAGAGGGAAAATGGAATGGAAAGATTGAATAAAATGATTTTCAAGGAATTTAAAATTCATTTTCTTTGTGTTTTTGAGGATAGATCTACGCAACGTAAAAATATTCCACTTATACTGATTGCTTTTTCCTTTCTTCTCCTGAAGTGATTGAAAATATAGTTCAACTTCTGTATGTCTTCAATAGTAACATGAACACTACATAAAAAATGTGTTTTCTGTGCCTCTCAATTATTTACAAATATTGATACTCTAAAATTGTATTAAAAGAAAACACAATACACCAAAAAAGTAAGTAAATAAAGGAAATTACTTAGGAAAAATAGACTTGATTAATTCTTCTTAAAGTATATCCCCCCAAAAAAAATCACTATTCTTCAAGATGTAATAATCATGGGCCAAACATAGGTCATGACTTCAGAATAAACCATAAAGTTAAAATTGTCTATTTTCGGCAGGACTTCCCAGAGCCTCAGTGTATGAATGTGTATTATAAATCTCCACAAGGAATATATTTCTTGTTTTGTTTCCCAGATTTATGTGCCACAGAACCTGCCTCCTTTTTTGATTTGAGAAACATACTATGAGACTGAAGATCTATAAAACATAGGTCTCTCTGAAGACCAAAGAACCAAACCAGAAACTGTATAGATAAATATAAGAACATACGATTCATAACACTGAATGAAACCCATGAGCTTGAATTTATTTCATATAGTCAATAAAAGTTTTAAAATTACAATTTAATGATTTTTAAAAGAACGAAGTAGCTAGAGAATTGTAACACGCATATAAGTTCTAATTCCTGAAACATTTCTTATAGTATTACTTTTGCAACAAAGTTAAAATACAAAATCAAAACTTGTCATATACCCAAAGCAAGATAGTCTTTTGAATCCACTTGAGACCCAAATTTAATTACTAGTTTATTGATCCCTCATGCAACCCTGTAATTTATACTTAACAGACAATTTTCAATTTAGAATGTGGATTCCACCAACAGTTAAAACACTGAATAAGTTTATCTTCATTTTAGACTTCATTTCTGCTAAGTGCTTGCTTATACGTATTTATAGAATTGAAACGTGTTGAAAACAAGATGAAACTACATTAAATTTCCAGCGGTTCAGCATCATCATTTTTAACATTCATTAACTACCTGTACGTACATACTGTTGTGCCAAAGGAGACACAAAATAAGGTAAACATATCTACCCCTATACTTTAAGTAAAGTAATGGATACAGATCCATTATATAAAACCACTCAAGTATTTAGGATGACACTTGGTGCATAGTGCTTGAGCTAATGGGCTTAACTGATTAGTCAACTTTTTTCCTATGTGTCAAATATGGTAACATACAGCAAATTAAGATTATTTATTAAAGCTAAGACTAAGAGCAACACATACAATGCTAGAAGAGGGTAAAGTATGATAAAGAAATGCTAGTTGTAACTCAAACTAAGTATTTTGATTCTATTAAGATAAACTGTGCTGAAAATTTAAATTAAAATGTAGAAATTCTAAGTTTATTTAATAATTTCAAAATGTTTTCCCTTTATTATTGTACTATATTTTATACAAAACCCTATTATTTACCTCTTATTTTAGAATCTCTATATTGCTTCTAAAACTGTATTGAAAATGTATATTGCAGGGTTTCTTTAAATTTTGTACATAGGCACCTGACTTTCTGGACTTTGAAATACATATAATTCCAAAAATAGCGTTTTTATTTTAAGTAAACTGAAAAAAAATACATTAGTCATAAAATAATGCTTCATGCCAAACATCCATACTCCTTGTAACTGGATATTTTATATTTCTACTTTTAAAAAGCTCTTTTTATTTATATGCAATGTTCATTTCTTACATGATCAAAATATAAATGCAAAGGAAAACCAAAGTGTGACTTTTTGTAGAAAACCAACAAAACTATGAAGCATTTAATCAAATTCTTGTGCTTAGACAGGACCTCATATTTTAATAAGAAAATAGACCTTTAATAAGAAAATAGACCAGTAATGTACAACTGATTACATCCATCGCCCTCCAGCAAAATTTCTTCCCCAGTAAATGTGATGTTGCTTTTGGCTTAGGAACATCTTTTAATCTCACTTTTATAATTACTCTTTCTTTTCTCAAATCTCAAAATTTGCATTGGTAGCATGTACATTTGATTATTCCCTAATTTTACCTAACAGAAAAGCTCAATTGATCAATTTTAGTAAGAATAAATCTACGTAAGTCATCAGGATTTGAGGAAACTGTAATTGTGCATTTAATCTGTCAACCCAGTCCATGTACATGGATGGCAGTGTGACACTAAAATAAATGACAAACATTTGTGGGGTATTGAATTTATATAAAAATATTTTTCCAGTCTCAATTCATCATATTTTCTTAAGCAAAATTGCAGTGATTTGCTTTGCTGTGACTTTTAGTTAGTTTCAGAATTATTGGCTCCGAAATAATTTTCAATGTAAGCTTGAGAAAAACCTTAATTTGGTGAAATCGTAATTCTCTTTTTTATCATATTCATTCATAGCTATCTACAGTGCTTTATAAAAATATACATTAGCTCTGCTATATAAGAATATACATTAAGACGTGTGTAGCTTTGTTAAACTAAATCAATCTAAAATCAAACAACTCAATTCACTGAATCACCAAAATATATCCAGAACCAATCTTAATGGGATTGGGATAAAACAAGTTTCCAGAATAAAGAACAATTCACACTGAATCACCTCAACTTCTATGTTCTGATGTTTCTATAGGGATGAATTTTGGTTAAAATAAATTCTGTGCTAAAAGAAAATTAGGAGATAGATTGTATAAAGACAGTTAAATGGCCTGAAGTGGGTAGAAGTGAAGAAGTGAAGGTACCAGCTGAATTCCTTCTCCCTTTTCCCTGCAGAGATTTTGGGGTCTTATGACCAACAGAGGGAGACAGACCCCACTCGTTCTACAACAGTTTGGGTGACTTCAGTCTGTGCTAAGTGTTGGAGAAACAAAGATGAAGACTATCTACACCCTGACCATAGGAAGCAAGTTCTCACCTCCCAATTCACATGTGGCAAGAACTTGAGGCAGCTAAGACAACAGATCCGATCAGCTCAACATGAAGAATTTCTCTTATTATCCTTGAACGGCATGAGCACACGAACAAAAGCTGTTCCAGGTTGCAAAATAGGTGAAAAGTGAGAAATTCTGATAATTGTGAAATTCTCCCTTTTTTGATTAGTTCAAGCATGTGTGTTTGCAAATGTGTATGTGTGTTTCTTAATCATTTACCTATTCTATTACTCAAAATTCCCTCAGTGTCTCCTCCAGAAAGTATATAGTTATACCAGTATCTTTTAATACTTTGAAACTATAGTGCAAACTAATTAACACAGGTACATATTATAGAATGGAGTTATCTTGTTTATCATTCTCCTGGCTAAATGTTTTTTTTTGCAAATTATCAAACAACATCTTGGAAAGTCTTTTGCACTGAAATACAGAGGTTTTCGGTGGATTTCAGTGCATTATGTGCCATATGCTAGGATAAAGCCAGTAACAGCCTCAAACTAGATTCACAGATTAGTTAAACCTTTAGAGAGCTATCTGTCATAATTTAAGCACCGCCAGATGACAAGAACAAATTGTTTCATTTCTGATTTTAACCAAGTAGTTTAGTTATTTATTATCTCCTTCAAACAAATTTACTCAAATAGTGCATGCTAACATAATACTGCTGCTTACTGAAATTCAAAACATCCCCTAGCAAGTTCAGAGATAAATTACTTTAGTTTCTCAGCGCGTACTGGGAGTCAAAAATTAAATCAGGGTAAAATAGACCATTCCATCTTAAAAATGTATACCGTGAGTGACAGTCCCTTGAATGCCACTTTCCTATAAAAGTTGGCCTCTGATAAATAGTTGATGTTAAAAATTTGAAGCACAAGTACAGAACTTCCTCATGGAAATAAGATGTTGCCAGGGAAAAGATTTAAATATTGGAACTGAAAATTAGGATTTTATAGCCAACATCGGAAATATATGATACATCAAAATTCAAACAGAGATTAACTTCCCGTCCAACTTATTAATTCTCTTTTCTTGGCTGTACCCTTGGCTCTCCATGATGATCTACAGCCTGACAAATTTCAGGCAACTGTATTGTCTGCTGAAGATTTGTTTTGAATTTCATACTTATTGTCATTTTTATCAATATTTAGTACCAAATATGAAGTCAATCAGATGAACATTAAGGACGCTGTTCATTATAAATGAGTTGTGTGGATGATTCCTGCCAAGAAAGGTCCCTGTTGTCTGGCTCAAGTCATGTATAACTCAAATTGTGAGATGAATATATCTTTGTAGAAATTTAACCTGGTAACCATACACACCAGTGATAATGACTGCCCAAGTCAACTGTGGTACCTGGGATGAGACAACCAGCACTATGTGAGTAAAAGTACTTCGGAACGTGTGCGTGTGGTTGTGTGTGTGTGTGTGTGTGTGTGTGCGCGTGCGTGTGGTTGTATGTGTATGTGCATGTGTGTGGTTGTATGTGTATGTGCGTGTGTGTGGTTGTGTGTTTGTGGTTGTGTGTGGTTGTGTGTGCATGCGGGGGGGAGGGGGTGGAAAATGTGAATATGAGCAAATGTTTCCAAAGAAAGCTAAAAGTAGCTGAAGTAGTAAATTAATGACGGTGGTCCTTGGAAAACTGTATTTGTATGTCATTATATTTGTGTGAGGTTGGAATGTATGAGCCAACTGTTTATGAAGATAAAAAGACAAAGTAAAGATGGGCACAAGACCCTCAGGAGATCAATGTTACTAGACTGTTGGACTAAAGACATGTGATAACCCACATTCATATTATGTGACAAGAGATAATAAATAAGAAAACTGATAAGAAGTATTTAGCACAGTGCCTGGCATATACTGTTGTTTCTCTGAAAATAAAACCTAACCGGAAAATAAGCCCTAGCGTGATTTTTCAGGATGACATCTCCTGAACATAAGCCCTAATGTGTCTTTTGGAGCAAAAGTCAATATAAGACCTGGTCTTATTTTTGGGGGAAACATAGTAATATATATGTTATCAGCTATTATTTCATATATTGAAAAAGAAAAACCAGGAATGTCCATAGAATTTATCAATTAGCTTTATCTAGTACTTACATATGAATTGAAGTAAATTATTATAATTTTATTTTCTTAGATCAATTAGTATGCTGTGAGTCTATTTGGTTCATTTAAAGTCATTTCTTCAGAGTCTATGTAGCAGAGTGGAAAAGAAATGGAATTACTAGTTGCTGTCATTAATTTTAATCAGATAAATTAGATGAGGTAATTTATAAGAAAGTTTAATGAAAATGGTAATGAAATGATGGTTCTATATGCATCCTGTCCATTAATAGTGCTGCTGTGCTCCAAACTTCTCTAAGATTCTAAGCATATCTTTCCTGTCCCACCTCTTCTTACCCATCAGTCCTCTTTCACTCCTGCCTAGAAAAACCCCAACCTTGTATTAAACCAAAAGTTTGCTATCCATCCCAACACCCAAACTGTGGAATCTTAATAGAGAAAATTACACAAGTAACCCTCCCACAGAGTAAATCAGCAGTTCTCACATTTTAAAAACTATAGTAAATGTGGATTTGCTTTGTTGGGTAAATTTTCTTCTGTTCAGAAATCTACTGTCATTGGAAAACTCTTCAACTCATGTGATTCTATTTGGCTGGCAAATCATACCATCCCACTTCTCTGACCACAGAAATTAACAGGTGTCTAAGTCTACCCAATACTAGTATCTCATTTCCCTATTCCTTTTCCAGAAATGTTCAATTTTCCTGGAGTAGTTATGGTAGTGAGAGCTGAGCGGCTTAAATCCTGAATCCTGACGTGCCCGAGGCTACCTGCATTTGCTGATTTCTTATTTTTTCTTAAGCTATTTAGAATGTGGTTTCTAACTCTATTATTTTTCATCTTAATCTATTATTTTTCTTAAGCTATTTAGAATGTGGTTTCTAACTCTTACAACTGACAGTACTAATCTAAATACCGCAGTCTCTACAACGTTTCTCTCATTTCCTGTTATTAACATTCAATAGTACTTTCTTGAACTTTCCTTCTGTTGGTAGTATTATGAGAACGCACGTATTCTAGAATTCATTCTCCTGTCTTCTCGATATTTCATACATCCTTCAAGTTTCCATTGCTTCATCATCCCTTCCCCTCACCCTGTGTCCATCTTTTCTTTAATCACATTCAGGTGGTTTGCAAAAAAAGATTTATGGAATAAAAATCTAGCTGTGTTCTGGCATGAAACTTCTTTATTTTGGTCCAAAATTTAAAATTCTAGCAGATTAAAAAAAAAAACTAAATCAAAGAAGCCACAAGATCAAAATTTTCTTAGTTCATATGTAAAGAAAAAACATTTTAATATTTTTCTAATACTTCTTTAATGAACTAAAGGTCAAAAATCCCTTAGTGCCAACTTAATATTTTGTGAATAGTATACTATTGGCAAGTAAATATGTTTTAAAAGATGATTTCCATTAATTTCTTTATATCAATTCCTCACTAGACTTCAGAAATTAGTTGCATAATAAAAAATGCAATAACTGTATAAATTTTGATTATATGATTGAATATCACAGTTTCTATTAAATAAAATGAAAGTAAAATACTATTGCTAAGATATTCAATTATCTATGGATTATAATGGGAAAATGCACACAATCTATTTCTTCTCGGAACTCCCAGAATTCATTCATAAGAATGCATGTATGTTGAGCTTTATACACATGCCAAGCTCTGTGCTAGAAATTTAAATACATGTATTTTTTTGAGAACTTGATTGTTAAAAATAAAGTGGATAAGATATTATCAATCTCAGTTTTGCATATTTGAAGGCTAAGACTTTAATAGTTAAGCTGAGTCTAACACAGGTCTTCTCTCTATTCAAGTACTTGTTTGTCCCATGTAGATACTGCTGTTATGAATGCAGGAATGATCTACTTCTTGGAGACTGTAAATTCCTTATATATTCTACATAGTTCACCTAAGAATAAAGGGGATGTCTAATAATCATTGAGACATATTTATTCATTTTGTCTGTTTTAAATTTTAATTTAATACTAAATTATTTAGCATACTGGGAGAACAAAACCAGAAAATAATTCTGGCCTTTTTTAAGCTTACTTCTGTTACTGTTAGCAGACACCATTTTATATTCATTCATCAGGTAACTGCCAATTATATACTTGTAATAGTACAAGTTGTTGTTTTGTGGGTTTTTTGCTTTGTTTTTTTCAAGTTGTCATTATGGTAAATTGAAATATTACTTAAAAACTGGCCCAGCACATTAACCAACCAATAGTCAAAGTCTAAGAGAAGTGGTCAGAGGAAATGATGACAGACCCCGGTGTCTTTACTATGTTTAATTACCTAACTGCAAAAATTCTCAAGTACTGCAGACCCACGCTATATACTATAGGCCTGTAGAGACTATTGGAAATACCATCACATTAGGTTGGTGCAAAAGTAATTGAGGTTTTTGCAATTATTTTTAACCTTTTAAAAAGCAATTACTTTTGCACCGATGAAATAAAACTGTGCAATATGCACTAAAGGAAATGTTCATTACTTCTACATAAAATAAATAAATTTGAAAAGAGAGAAAAAATTAAGTTATTTTCATTTGAGTAGAGACAACATTCTATGATGAGTATATTCAAGGATAGCACAGAGTCTATGTTGTATGAACTGCTATTGAATGGACAGATAAATGAATAAATAAATATCGTAGGCCTACAAGGAACTAGTGCAAATTCTGGACTAAAAATAACAAAACACACTCTATGCATCAGAGTAGACAAAAAAGTAGATAGCTTTTAAAAAGCTTCAAATAACTTAAAATGTAGACCACTTTCACACTTATGAGAAATCAAGGAGGAATTCCAAGTGAAGTGTGATTTCAGAGTTCCTTGGTGCTTGAACTTCAAAGAAGATCAATTCCTATTAATCATTAACAACTATACTAATTTATTTCTTCATCTGATAAACTTTAATAAGATTCTGCCTATAAGATTTTTTTTGAGTGCTCCAAATAATATTGATAAATATATTATTTAAACTATAAGGGGGAAGCAAAAGTAGAATATGAGAAGATAAATATGTTATTATCTTTAGCCATCAAATCTCCCAGGAAATGGAGTCTAGAAATGAACATCTATAATGTTCTTGGGAACTTGCTTTAATCTCCTTTTAATGTGTAACCCAATGAAATTTTGGGTATAATCATTTAAAACATTAAAATTTAATCCCCCAAAATATTTCACTTTCTTTGCTTCTTCCTATTGACTTAGACAATCCACAGATTTTTTTGACTTGTGGTCAAAGTTAACAGCTTATTATTAGCATTATTAACAGGTAATGCTAATACAATGTCTTAGCATTAGAATCTTGTAAATTCGTCCAAGGTAATGTTAGCATTGCCTTTCCAAATTAATCATTATCAACTTCAACAAATTATCAGATTAAAACAAAATATAAAGAGGTACACTATGTTCAATGAATGACTAAGTGTAAACTAATCTGGCCAAAATCAGCTTCAAAGAACATTAAGTCGGTCATCACTACACCAATTTAATTCACCTTTCAGTGGATTTAAGGGGCTAAGTAGGATGGAAAAGAAGGAAAAGACATTTATTATGTATCCATTATGGAATAGGCATTTACATATACTATGTCATTTAAAAATTACAGAATTCCTTGGATATGCAATAGCTATTAATTTTTTTGAAAATAGTAAATTGATAAAAAAATTATTAAGCTTGTATCACAGCATTACATTGCTTATTGGATTACCTACACCTTTCTCCCCTCCATCACAACTCCGTACCACTGAGACAATGGGTTTCAGCACTCTACATAAAAATAGATACCAGCTAATACAAATACATCATTGTTTAGTCGGTATATTGTATTTGGTTTAAGTCCCTATCAGGCAATAGTCTTAAATGTCAGTCTTTTAAAGTAGAAAGATATTTATAAATTTCAAAAATAGATATATTTATATAGATAAACAAAGCTAGAAATCTAAACAATAAGCCCAATACAGGTAGAAAGCACTCAGGATGCAGAATAAGGAACATTCCTTCTCATTAGGAAAAGGACTGGTGAGAATTTCCTGAGTTGGGTTGGAAGAGCAAAAGAAAAGCTAAAGGGCAAAGCTAAGAATAAAATATATGTGTAAGACCTGGCTCCCCTTAAAGACAGAAAAAACAATGGAAGAGAAAAAAATGTGTTTGGAAGAAATACTACAGAAGAGTAGAATGTGTCACACTTCCTGTTGGGACTCTGGAATAAGGCCTTTCCACACTTCATGTGCATCCAGGAAGCTTTCCTAGTTGTACAAATCTTTCCCAGCTTTCCTACATCAAGTCAAAGTTAGGTACCTCTTACAGCACCTTCTGACATTTTCTTCCTCTCTAAATCAGGGAGAAACAGTAGCTACCTCATTGATTTGCTGTATGGAACGATGAATGAAAGCCCGATCCAGAGATCCACTACACCCCTCTCTGCATCCTTACCACACCACACTACGTTCACCCGTCTGAGTCCTGTGTGGGGAGACAAGGTCTCAATCATCTTTGTGCTCAATGCCTGGCGGGAGGCCCATCAAAAGTTGGGTGTCAATTACCACTAAACAAGGCTGCCTCCTGCACAAAGTTGTTGAACACGCGATTAAGTATCTTTAGCCTCTACAGACAAGGTCTTTAAAAACAGGTTTCTAGCACTGCTTTAGCTTGGGTTCCCCAGAAGCAGTCACCTTGATTAGGATTTAAGCACAGATAATGTATTTGCAAGATGATCCCAGGAAATACCAATAGGATAGTGGAGAAGTGAAATATGGAGGTGAAGGGATTCAAATAAGGTGTGTTAAAGAGTGTGGTGTGCTGGGAAACTGGAATGTCACTTCAAACTATACATCTAAAAAGTGAGAAGAGAAGTATTTACCCATCGCCGTTGTCACTGGTTGACAGGGCTCACTTCTGCATATTCCTGCCACCAGAGGGAGCCCTCAAGTACAGCTGTGCAGGTACTTGGTGTAGGAAGCCATAGACTGTGAGTATGTGCTGAGATGTGAGCAGGGAACCAACATCTACTACAGGTACATAGTGAGTGTTGTAGAAATATTTACTGAGCACATGGCCAAATCAACAAAAGACTTGAAGTACTGACAAGTTAGCACTGAGATTTTCTTAGGCTTTGCTTCCTCACCTGTCAAACGATGAGCGAGTTGACAAATTCGGTCTCTAGAAATCTTTGCACCTATATAGTTTTATGTTTCCACCGAGTAATTGCTTTGCTTTAGATCACACAAGAAGACCTAGTAGCTGTGTTCATCTTTTTTTTTTCAGTGAGTCTTTGATTATTTTTCTTCTCTTCTCATGTGAATACCCAATAGAACTTAAAGCGACATCTCTCAATTCTGAAAAGCAAAGGGAAAGCTTTCTCTCTCTTTTTTAATTGAAATCTCTGACATATTTCTATAGAAACATGTAAAAATGTAAGAACTTCTACATCATTAATTTTCTTTATGCTTTGAAAGGTCAAGTCAAAGTGTATTCATTTATCCCTGAAAAATAATAACTGTGTTTCTGAGGACGGATTTGTTGAGACAGAAACACCCTCATACTAGCTTACATCAGCCCCTTTATTCTTACGAAATACAATCAGGCAATCTCTCCAATGTGGCATAAATTAACCACTTTAGATCAACTTCTGCTGCCTTTCTTTAATATAATGAACTGCCTTTCATTTGTATTTAACTAACGTAGAAATCACAGTGTTTTTGTTTTTGTTTTTTCTGGGGGGCAGATTCCAGTTAAAATTTGTTCTATAAAAACTTATCTCTATAAAAATAATTTTGCTAACAATACAAAGAAATGAAGACTACTTCAGAAGAAAATAAATAGAATAATTTCTGACATTTTAGAAGTATGCCATTCTATGTGGATAATATAGTTTTGGAAACAAACAGTAATTCCAAGTAGCCTGCACTTCATTCGCCTAGTTTTAGGAATTATATTGAATTGTTATATTTCAAAGAGCTTTTTAATTTTAAAAAGTTCATAGATTTAGATGTAACTGGTCTCTAATTAAAACATGCATAATTGTTAAAGTGTTAATGTATGAAAGCCACAATCCAAAGGACTTCCAACATAGTCCTAGTTAATTTGCATCTTGTATTTTATCTCTTGTCCAAATTTCTTAAAAGGAGGGACAAGGAAAGGGAACTCTGTGGACCATGCTTCATCACTCAGGCGTACTTTCATAAAGCATTTGTTTTAATTTTCATAATGTGTATTTTTTCTTAGAAAAATATAATCTTTTTCTTGAGAGAATTAAATAAAACCTGTATGTTTTTCAAAATAGTACAAAGTTGTACCAAGCAGAGGCAGCACGATGTGATACAAAACACAATGAATGACTAATTAAAATATCTGAATTCTATTCGTTGGTCCAATTCTTAGCTTGTGTCAGCAAACAAATAAATTGATCTATCCAAAGTTGTTTTGTCTTCTCATGTATCAGCTGGGCAAAGAACTCCAACTTCAAATTTTAAAGACATATGTATATATCTTTAATATTATTATCTGGCATACAAATTATTTTAAGACTGTATTTTATACAATTATAACCAAGGTTATTATTTAACATATAATCATTTAAGTACCCTGAATATTTGTTTCAGCACTATAATTATACAAATAGAATACCATAAAAGAAAGTTGAAACAGCAAATAAAATTTTCCTAAAATTAAAAAAAAAAACACAGGTATACATCTTGGATAAGTATAAATAATAAAATTTAGATAGATTTTAAACAAGAAATTAAGATAAAAAGAAGACCAGTTGATCAGCTAAAGGACTTGTCTAAATTATTTTAATCATAAGGGGCTGGTGTCACTTCAGTGGAGAGCCAAAATATTACAGAAGCCCAGCCAATTATAGAGTTGTCTACATTTTAACCTATGCTTCCAAATGTGTTCCTGAACAAAGGAACACATCAACATATTCCCGTTTTTGATCATATTGACTTATTTCCTAGTGCATGAGAAACTCAGTATGAAAAATATTTTATATTGACAGAATCAAGAAATTTCAAAGTCAATATCCAGGTGAGAAGCATGAAGAGAATGTATTAGCAGCTAATTAACCTTTACAGACACAATTTCCTCTCTAGAAAATTAGAAGGCTGTGTTCTTTCCTCCAATCTGTTGTGTATTTTGGTCACTTTCATGGATTATTTGTTAATAAAAACATAGCAGCTTTAGAAACACCTAAGAGAACAAGTAAAATGAAGGCAAATCAAGTAAAATGACCATCTAAATGTTACACACTAAAAGTAAATATTTCAAACTATATATTGACAGAGTACAAGATAAACCTAAAAATGATTAATCAAAGCTGAAAAATATTATTATACATAATGTCCTGTCCAATCACCATCAAGCAAATGATAAAAAAAGAGTTGTAACTGGCCTAGTATTGTTTAGAAATTTCTCAGAGATTGCTCAAAACAATAAGAAAAGAAAGAAATCAGATCTTAATAAATATAGGAAGTTGACAAAAGATTGAGTTAAGAATTTTCATGTAAGAGCTTTAGAAAATATTAATAATTATCATATAGCATTGCCAGATAAAATAGAGGACGCCCAATTAATTTTGAATTTCAGATAATGAAAATTTTTGGTAAAAGTATGTTCAAAACTTATATAAAAGATACAATTTGTTATCTGAAATTCAAATGTAACTGGGAATCCTTTATTTTTATTTGCTAAATCTGGCAACACTAATTTCTAAGATACTATAATATCATTTAAATCTATTTTATATTATTTCAAGCAAGTTTAAAATTATTGTTGCAGGAATTATATTTTTTGAGGATGGAGGATGCTGTATCATTAAACACTAGCTTTGAAATTAAACCTGAAACAATGATCTGGAAGAAGTGAATCAAAATTACAAACTGGTCCAGTCTTGAAGAAAACCACCAGGAAGGCCAAGGCGTATTTGTTTTGCCAAGTTGAAATGAATCTTCAGTCAAATGCATTGTATGCTTCAATGGCATTGCCAATTTTACATATATAATCATCTGACATTGTTCACTTAATTCTCATTTTAAAATACACATCATCAAAATGGTTGCATTGACAAATTAGCAGCAGTTTATTATGTTGGATGGTTTGAGAAAACTCATAAGAGAGAAACATGGCTGCCATATTGACCATCCCACAGATCACTTTCGTTGATTTCCATGACCTGACCATCCAGGTAGTTACACACTTACATTCAAAATGTTTATTACCTGAACCTTCCAAACTCACACACTTGGTCACATGGGACAACATTCTCAGATAGAGGCAATTCCTGACGTTAAAGGTACACAAAAAGTTAAGTGTTTTAAGTGACATCCAAACCACGTTCTTCCTGACGCCACCAGTTATTTGTTGATGATGAGATGATGTGGAGCCTAGGTTCCTCAGAAATTTATGAAAGGGATTCAGGTCTACCCACAATAAAAATTCTGGGCTGTGATAATTTTTAAACTATAGGCAAACTAGTCATGTATAAACAAAACAAACTAAGCTGGAGAAATGTGTGATAAATTACACATAATTTATAAAATAAATATGGATTTGTTTTTTAGATTTTATTTCCTGTGAGGTTAGTCATTAAAGATGTAAACTCCAATTTCTATAAATATAACACAATTGCTCAATTGCAAGTCATTTTGCTATTTTTTTCCCATTTATTTAAATGACCCCATTTAAATGACTCTCAGATTTATAGTTGTATCTAAAACTGACAACTTATGTAAAAGAGTATAATAGATCATTGGATTTCTACATGTATAAATTTATTTGTGACAAACATCAGTTTTCACATTTCAATCCCTTAACATTTTAACCACAGTGTTCACTGATGTTTCTATGACCACCTATTGATATTTAATTGACCAATCATTATTTATAATTGAATTGTGTATAAAGATATCACAAAGATGTATTTCAAAAGCTCTGATAGAGATCTTTCAAAATTCCTCTCTCCATGCACCAACCCCCAATAAGCATCATTGTTCTAAGATATATGATTCCATTCTTAGAGGAAACTAGAAAATGCCTATCGAACAGGTCAGTTAAAAGAAATGTTTCAGAAATAAAATAAAAAAATAAAAAACTTTTCAGGAGGAAAAGTATAACTGTTATAAAACCTGTAATTCTCTAATTAAGCATTAAATTTAGCCATGAGCTTCTTGACAGACTGAGTGACAAGGAAATCATGATCAGTAGCATTATTCTCCTTGTCTAATGAAAAGAATAAATCAGAAGCTTCTTCCTGTAACCAAAGCCTAAATGCATGGTTTTCAAATGTCTTTTCTCAGTGAACACAAAAAGATTCTTCAAATAGTCTCAGTCTCTCTCTCTCTCTCTCTCTCTCTCTCTCTCTCTCTCTCTCTCTCTCTGTATATGTGTGTGTGCACGTGTGCATGCATATATGAGTTGTGATCAAACAATACGGTGAATGTTTAAATTTAAAAAAAATGACAGTAAAAGACACATTGCCATTAATACCCCCTCAAAATACTCCCCCACACTAAAAACACACTTGTCCCATTGTTCTTGCCACTTTCTGAAGCAGTTCTGGAAGTCATCTTTTGTGACTGTCTTTAGTTGTGCTGTCATGGCTGACTCGATGTCCTGAATCATTTTGACTTTGGGGAAGAGCCAGAAGTCACACGGTGCCAGATCCAGTGAATAAGGTGGATGAGGACACACAGTAATATTTTTATCTGACAGAAATTGCCGTACCAGAAGCAATGTGTGACATGCTGTACCAGAAGCAACGTGTGACACGGAGCATTGTCATGATGGAGGATGATTTACGGCACACTTTAAAACACACCTTCTCTTAACCATAGCTCACATCCGACTGACTACACCAAACAAATTGAAATTTGTCATATACTGTTACTAAGGTTCGACATGCTGCTTCCCGTATTGAAGATCCCCGCCTCTCCATTGGATGACACTGGGCAGCACCATTCACCTTATTTTGTGATCACAATGGAAAGGCTCTATGTCACTCATCACTCCTGGTACAGAAACTTCTGTCAAATAAAAACATTAAGGTGTGTCCACATCCATCTTATTCACTGGATCTGGCACCATGTTACTTCTGGCTCTTCCCCAAAGTCAAAATGATTCAGGACATGGAGGCAGCTATGACAGCACAACTAAAGATGCTCACAAAAGAGGACTTTCAGAACCACTTCAGAAAGTGGCAAAAATGATGGGCAAAGTGTGTTTGAAGCGACGGGGAGTAATTTGAGGGAGGATTAATGGCAATGTAGCTTTTACATAAAACATATATGCATGCTCACATAAGTACTGGAAAAGAAAACACTGCACTGAACTTAAGGAGGTATAAAATATGATTCAAAAAAATGAATGCTGGTTGATCTTTGTAGAGCCATCTGTTATTAAACAAAATATAAACAAATAATAATAATGTGTCCATTTCTTGGATAATGTGCTATGGAAACATATACTATCTCACGCATTGCTCACTTTAAATATTAAGGAGACGTATATTATTACAATTTACTGGTAATGAATCAGAGGTTCGGGAAGTTATGCTAATTTCCCAAAGTTACATAGTGAGTAGCAAAATGGAATTTGAATCTAAGTCTAACACCAAAGCTCACATAATTTCCTCTAGAGCAAAAGAACATCCTTTTTTTTTTCATTTACTAACATAACACTAGTATGCTATATATGTTTAAATTGTGAATATTCAATAAATATAATGATAAACAAAGGAAACATCCTTAGTATAGGAATAGTATGGAAATACTAAATCCTAAATTAAATCTTAACTTCTGACTAACAGTGTTCCCTCCTCTGAGGTTCTGAAATGGTATTTTTTTATCATTAGCAAAAGGAAATCAAAGTTAGAGTTTCTCCAAATTGGTCTCTGTGCTTTTTCAAATCCCCGACTGAGTATTGCCAGCAAGCCCAAGTATAATACAGATAATATAAAGAGAAAAATGACAATCCAAGGGTGAAAACGTACAGAAGACAAGGTTTCATCAGCATGAAGAAATGGTATAACAAATGCTGTCTTCATTAATGAATATTTCACTAGAGGGCAGCCAAGACAGATGACTAAAAGTTGAGAAGTACAGTCAAATACATTATTAGCAAAACATTATTATTTCCGGATGGAAATATATTCAGCATGGTTTATGTGCTTAGATATTGTCAACGTTAATAGCATTAGGTATTTTATGTGCCCCTCAACCAATTCTTAGAACACTCAATCTACTAAAAAAACGGAGGGGGAGTAGAACTACAAGTGAATTTGTGTATCATTAAAAACATGGTGTGAATTTATAAGATTTAAAATATTAATTGTATACCAAAATGTAATCACAAAATGCCTAATGGCATTATTTTTTAAAAAAAAAATAATTTCACACAAAATATGTTGGCACGCTATGCACTCTGCTGTCCACACTTTTGCTTTAATTCAATAAACATTTCTTTTAAATTTAGGGAAAATCAGTGCAAATAATGCCAATTTAATTACTTGTTTTGTTGACTTCTATTTACTTTTGGTATCAGGTATCCCAGCAGGAAACCCTTTGTAACCAAACTGCACAGCACAAAGAAAGCTGCAGGGGAGCTTAACTGCAGTTAAAGTTAAACTCCTGCCATACATCAGTTTTTTCCAGGGCAGAAGCAGGGAAATCAATCTATAAGCAACTTAGAAATCAGTTCTCGGGTTTTTCTGTATAATCAACTTCCTCTTTATAATCCCAAGTAACATATTCCTACCCTACTTTTCTTTAAAAAAATAAAATTATGTTATCTTCTCTATACCTCTTAAAAATTTATATAAATAATTGTGAAAAAGAACTGATTTTAGTATGATAGTAAACTCATTTTTTTCTCCGAAAAAAGGAGAGATTCATCTGCACAATCTCAAGTAATAGCTAACAGCCGTGCTATTAACCGTTATTAATCATTAACAATGTTTTCTTACTTTTTTCTGTCCTTTTTTAAAAAAAGATGCAGAGGGGAGTCAAGATGGAAAGCTGAATAGACATCTCCTTTTCATGAAAATGTGCTTAGACTTTTCCTCAAAGGCTTCTACTTGTAAACCTATTATAATCTATGGGTGAAAGTTGCTTATATTTTATAGTTTCCACATTACCAAATTGCCTAGCATTAACATGATTAAATAGCCTTCCTATCAAACTACACAATGGATCCTTGATGCCCTTTGAAAACAAAATATTTTGATAAATTTAATTTGCTCAACAGTAACCTTGAATTTTACATCTCCTGAGAACTTCAAAGCTGTTGAAAGATACGGCGCCTCAACACAGTCGGGCCGAGCTATGAATTATAGTACAATTGCCCATCTTCATTCTAAATTCACACAGCTTTCAACATGGCCAAGCAGTGCTTTTGTAGATAGACCTTGGCTTTTCTTGTCATTCCGTGTTTTTCTGTGAATCACATAGCATGACTCAAAACAATTTATAATCATCAGTGAAATACCCTTGACATTTGAGAATACTGAGAAAGGAAGCAACAGCAAGTAGGCCATACAAAGCTCCATGCAAGAGATTCCCATGTTCTAAAGTTCTCAGCATTCTCTCGGTGCTTATTCTGTTGTGCATTCAGATAAGAAAATAAAGAGTTTGATGAAAATGGCATACCATGTGATTATTCATTTGTGTAACAAAATGATTCATGTTTTCCAGGATTCCCCCTTGCAACCATAAACTGGTAACTATGAATCAGAATTTAGAATTAAAAGACTGTGAGATACAAGAAAGTTTTGAGATTACAATCAAGATTATAAAATTAATAAGATAACTTAGTGAATCAAAATTTCATGGAAAACCTTATAAAAACTAAAGAAACTTCTGGGAAGCCTCAGGATTAACATCCATCATATTAAAATAACGGAAACATTGATATTCTCTGTGAGGTAGTTTCATGTCCCTTGTAGCCAAAGAAATAGGCTGAAGTCATCGTGCATATATGATTTGGTCACTTTCACTTAGCACAAGGATGATGAAAAAATAATTTAGCATGCACTCATCTAATACATATTTCAGATTTATTACAAATTGGATTTTGTAGTCTTTTCTTTCCTGAGTACAATTACTGCTCTTTACTTAAAAAAGAACCTCAGAACATTAAAAATAATGCTTCAGATTTTTAAAAAAAAATGTGGAAATGTAAAATTTACTAGATGTTACCAATCGTGAGCTATAAGGTCCAACATTCATACAAACACTAGGGGTGAAGACATGTTTCAGGTCATTTTAAGAGCTTAGAATACCTGTTCTGAAAATAGATGACAGATAGATAGATGACAGACAGACAGACAGACAGATAGATAGATAAACAGACAGATAGGTAGATGATAAATGGGTTTTCTTTGCTCAAAAAGCAAGAATAGAATTAATCAATATGCATGCTTTGATTCTGTATTGCTCTGTTATTTAACATTTCAGTTAAATAACAAATCTTTAAAAATATATGTTTCAAAAGGGAAATAGCACATTTGCAAGCATAATCGATCTCAATGAAATGTATTGATTATGTATATGTGAAAGGTGTTTGATGATGGCAGGCTCCTGCACACCTTGCAGATTCCACCTGAAAGCAACCAAAAGGAATATAAGCCAAGTGTCTCAAGAAACTAAATTTGATTGCTAATAAAATTTCAGTTATATTTGTTTAGCCTGAGAATGTCATCAATTTCTCAGTAACATGACTTTATTCATATTTCCTTTATTGAAGCTAAATTCTACTTGTCAAAGACCTGTATAAAGGCTTGTATGCATAATTTTACTTAAGTATCAATATAAATTTGTGCTATTGGTACTGATATTATTCCTATTTTATTGATGAAGAAACTGTGGTTTAGAGATTAAATAATTGGCTAAAAGTTAACACAATGGAAAATAAACAACACTCTGGCACACTTTTGCAATTGTTATTTTAAACCTGAACTTATATAAAACTTCACATTTTGTATCAATTTTGGCTAAAAGTAATATTTTGCTATGTTTTTAATCTAGTTATTATTTTTATATCAGATTTTATTGTTGTCGCTGTTACACAGGCACATTTTGCATGGGTAGTTCAGGAAAAGCAGCACATCACTTTCTAAATTGTGGTTTGTGTTACCTGCGCTACTGTGCTCTGATATTTGGCTGACTTATTGACTTAAGAGCTTTACAGCTTCTTTATTTTAGTTGGTTCTCTAATTATTTGTATCAGAAATATACAAAGCTATGTTTTCCACTATCTTACAAAACTGTCTATTGATTAAAAAAACAACACTCATCATTCTCTTTAATTGACCATCTAAAATCTTATTTAACTTTGTATATGTTGGGCCACTACAATATTGTAAAATAAATTTGTGGATACCACAGGACAAAAGAGGGGACTCTGATTCATAAGTTGATTAATAATTTCGAGCCTGCAGGATGTGGATGGCTTGGACAAAGATGGTGGTAATGGACATAAAGAGAAACGAATGGTGGCATGATATATTTAAAGTTGGAACTTTCATGTTTACAGCTGTATTATATGAGTGGTTACAGCCGAGGGAGAAATTAACGATTACTCCTCAATGTCAGCTAGATTAACTGGGGGAAGTTGATACAATTTGAGATGGGAAAATTACAGATGATCAAGATAGTGGGGGAGAAAAGTAATGGAAACAATAGTTCATCATGGCATTTTAGTCACATGCCAGGTGAGACAGTTAAATGGAAACAACAAGTGGGTAGTTGGATAAATGAGCTTCGAGCTTCAAAGAGAGATTTGGGTGGAATTGCATTTAAATTCAATGACATGGATGAGGTGTCCTGGGAGAAAGTACGGGCATTAGAGGGCTAAGACCATGCCCTAAATTTAGACAACATTAGCACTAAAAAGGAGATTGAGAGGGAATGGATTGTGAGAAAACAGAAAAACCAGAAAAATGGGATTTTCAGAAAACTAATAGAAGAAAATGTTTGAAGAAAAGGGAGTTAGTAGTGCATTAAAGTGATGTTAAAAAAAAAAAAAAAAGTAAAAAGATAAACAGAAAATGCCCAGTATATTTCATGATGTGGAGGCAAATGTGAAAGACAAGGAACAGTTTCACCAGAGATGAAATGTGAAGTAAGGCTGAGGTGGGCTGCCCAGTGAGCGAAGGTGAAGATGGAGAGATGGTGTAGGTCACAACACTTTTGAGTTTTGCAGAAGACAACAAAGAAATGTGGCAAAGCTGAAGGGGCAATCGATTTTTTTTTTTTTTTAATAGAATATACTGGAGCCAGTTTGATGAAAAAGTAAAAGGGAAAAAAGGTTGACTAAGAGAGAGAGGATAACATGAGGAATAAATTCATTTGATAGGCTGGTTTGGAAGGTTAGAAGACGAAAAAAACGCATGAGCTTTAAAGTAAGCAATTGTGCATAGATGGGGAGAGTCGGTCATTCCCCTAAATCCCCACAGCATTTTTCTGACATATAATCAAACCCAGTACTAAAGGCCAGTTACATACTTTTTAAAACTCGCTGATGAATATTCTCTAGGTTTTCTTGTCATTTTTTTAAAACTCTAAGTTTAAATCAGAGACATCTCAAAAAATTTCTTCTTTAGCAGTCTTTTTTACTTTTGTTTGACTACGCTTTCGGTTCCATTATTGAGAGGTTACACCTCTCAACATTATCCAGACTCTGTTTCAGCAATTCTCCGGGACATATTAACACAGCATCCCTGCATTAAAACTGGTCTAGTAAGTCCTCAGTCCCCGTCCGTCCGTGCTCAGCTCTCTGGACAGCTTCCAATGTCAAAATGTCTTCTCCTAGAAACTGGACCCTATAACCTACATTAATCACCTGCTTCTTATACTTCGCTCCTTTATTTTAAAGCTCCAAGTTTCTCCACAGTGTCAGTCCTTTAAAAAGAAAGTTCTCTAGGCCACGCTTGTCTTCAAATCCTAGAACAGTCTCTGTTTCCCATAGCAATATTAGCAAAGCCATTAACATATCTGTAACTCTATTAAATTAAAATTAATCCATCATCTGATGTTATTCTCAAGATAAAAATTATTTCTTGGAATAGAGTTATTGCCCAGGGTTCAGTGCTCAAGGAGCCACAGTAAACGGAAATATGCACTAGTCTCTGAACTCCCCTAAAGATCCCTTCAGACACAATTGGTTTTTAGAAAGGTGTCCCAGGGCTCTATGAGTACTGAGTAAACCAGAACTTCATAAAAATATGAAGACGAACATTAATAACAATAAAAGACTTAACTTTGTTACTCTCATGTTGAGTACTTGACACTTTCAAGTGTAGTCATTCTATGTGAATGCAGTCTTCATACATAAATGGGACTTAAGTCATTTCAAGAAAGGTTTATCTAGTGCCTACTACGGGCAATGCATATTTTCCTTCTTAAGGTATAACTACCTGCATTTAATCATAAAAGCAATATGCCAACTTCTTGGAAGAAATAAACTTAGAATACGATAGAGCCGCCTCTATTAAAATTATCATTTTTGAAGACCTTCTGAAGTGCTAGGCATAGTCACATAAACTATCTCATTTGATTTCCAATAGCTTTTTAGAGATTTGAATGTATGCAGCGATAGGGTTCTCCAGGCTTAACCTGAACTATGACAATATAGGTCAGTAATTGGAAATTATCAGGAAGCTATACAAGATTCAAGGGACACTGAGGATATGAGGAGAAGGTGAAATAAGACTCCTCCCAAACTCTCAAAGAACAGTGTTTCCACCCTCATTGAGACAAGTATTTAATAAATAATGAATGGGCTGTTTTATTCAGGAACTTGTTGACACAGGAAATATGAGAACTATTTTCAAAGCCCTAAGTGGCTAAAAATCTGTCGGGCTGGTATTTTTGTTATTGGGCTGTATGGGTTTTTAAATATATTTTAGAGAGTTACTCCTTATCAGATATGTGGCTAGCAATTATTTTCTCCCATTCTGCTTGCCTTTCACTCTGCTGATTGTTCGCTTTGCTGTGCACAAGCGTTTTAGTTTTGTGTAGTCTCACTTGTTTACTTCTGCTTTTGTTGCCTGTGCTTGTGGTGTCATATCCATGAAATCATTGTCAAGAATGATGTTATAAAGCTCCTCTGTTTTAGGTTAGGGGTTTTCTAGTTTCAGGTCAGATGTTTAAGTCTTTGACCCATTAGACAACAAGTATTGGCGAAGACATGAAATAGCAGGACCATTTCACACTGTTGGGAGGAATATAAAATTGTGCAGGACTAGACAAAACAATATGGACTTTCCTTAAAATAAACAAACAAATAAATAAATAAATAACTTCCACATGATCCAGCATTCCCATTTCTGGGTATATATCCAGAGAGATTAAAATCAGGATCTTGAAGAGATATTAGCACTCTCATGTTTATTGTAGCCTTATTCATGATAATTAAGATGTGAAACAACCTAAACGTCTATCACCACATGAATGTATAAAGAAAATGTGGTGTATGTGTACATTAGAGTAGAGGTCTGCCTAAAAAAATTAGAAAATTCTATAGTTAATACCTCCCTGGCAGTTATTACCACACTTCTGGGGAGTTGAAACAGTAAATAAAGAAAAGGCAATGTCAACCTAAGAATGTCCAAACCTGTAGAGAATTTTTATGAGTTTATTTGAGCCAAACTGATGATATATGCCAGAGCAAGATCTCGAGTGCTCCTGAAAATGACAGTCTTGCAGCTTCATTTTTGCATTTGAAATTAAGGAGGGAACTGAACTGAATGAAGAGTATATGGAGGTGGGAAAAAGCAAGCTGGGGACTGGAATGCAGGACAGTTAACAAGATGATGTTCTCTCTTGAGTGTAGTTACCTTATTTTAAAGGTGTGTTAACCTAGATGCACAGAAACAATGGACAGGGCTTTGCTTAAGGCAAAGATAAACATTTTACTAAAACGTATATGCCTGGGGCATAACTACCCACTGTGACCTGCCCAGTTAGGAATTTATGATCAGATCACCCTGTAAGGACCCCTTTTTTCATCCACAGAAAATAGAGCCAGTTCATGAAGGGCATAGTATACCATTTTTGCTAAATATAGAGTCACTGAAGATTTTAAATAAGGAAATGAAATGCAAAGAAGTTATGGAGCAAATCTTTGTAGACCATACATATATGTAAATTACAGTGATTTGTAACGCTTATACATTTCCTTCATGGTTGAGAAAGTAATATAGTAAACCTCCACCTTAATGAAAATAAGTGGGGTCCAAAATGTTCAATAAAATGCAACTCATGTTATAGAAAGGTTAATAAAATCCATAAGTTCAAAAACTCTCTGTGACATGTAACGTGGCACCAGCTGGTGGCAGTAATCAACTTTAACTTAAACATCAGTGAGGATGATTCTGGGTGCTCTGCATGGCTAGTATTTCTAGAACACTGGCAGTCATTCAAGGAATACCCCAATAATTTAGCGCCATTTTCATTAGCTCGATCCCAGGTTACTGAAGCAGCAGATTGGTCTTGAAAAATATAGAGATCCACCAACCACCTCCCTATTTCCTAAGTCACAGATGCCTGTCCTTTCCAATTTCTTCCTCCTTCCTGAAAGGGGGACCAAAATAAAGACAGCCCCATTCAGATCTAAATGTGTATTACCCCAGGAAAATCATCATGATGTCTTATTTTAGGGGGTCCTTCTGTACTACCACGTGATTTTGGCTTTAAATAGAAATAACAGAATGTGAGGTTTGAAAGAGCGTTAGAAAATATTAAAAATTATTAAAAATGACACCAATGTTATTGGGTACATAATTAATGGACAAACATTTTGCTTCTTCTGTCTTTCACTATAAGAAACAAAAGACAGGGGTTATCCTCCAGGATAACTAACAATTTAAGACAATGGTTATTATTTTCTACTCTGGTATCACAATGCTCTTGCCAGGAGCATTTGCAAGTATGTATAAACAAAAAGAGAAAGACACTATAAATGTGCCGAGTCTTTTCTATTAAATCGGCTTCCCACAATTTTGGGGTAAATCAATTTTGCATTGTGGCTCCTTTCCATCTATCTTGATGATAGGAAAGACTGACAAGACTTTTAAAAGAAAGCAGTAGTAAAAATCGATTGTTCCCCTACATAGAAGTGTTGCAAAAAAAAAAAATTAAAATATGGAAGGTCTTAATTCCAAAAGGGTAATTCAACAAAAGGTAGAAATTAAGAAAGACTATATCTAGTCACAGCTTAAAATCACTTTGATGATCTATTAAATTCATTCATTAAAACAGAATGCTACTCCCTGATTTTTTTTTTTTTTTTTTTTTTTTTACTTCCCCCACTTTTTAATCCCTAAAAAGTCACCTCCTTCATACCCAGGACCTACACCAAATTATAATTTAGAATAGCATTTATCTTTATACATTGTAACTAGAATAAATGCAGTATGTTTTCATAGTCCATATATTTACAATTGTTTGTGCTGCAATCAACAGAAGCAATTCCATGAAATGAATGGGATAGATGAAATAATTAAATACATAATGCCAGTGCCTATTAATATAACTCATATAAATACAAAATTCTACTACCTTTTTTTCCTTCTTTTAAATCTAGTTTTATTAAATATTGCTTCTTTGGAAGTAAATAAGTAAATATTACTACTTTTAAAACAACATTTCATAATGTGATTTAAGCAAAGTGATTTATATATATATATGAACTAAATTAAATTATCCTGATTGACATTCAACAACATTCAACTTCACTAGAAAAAATGCTCACCTTCTAATTTAGTTTCCCTGTGAAGCCGAAGCTAAAAAAGGTTTTATTTACTGGACAAATTTCTAGACGTTTGTACTCAGCCTGCTCGGTAACAAGCTGATGCTAATAACCCATACATAAAGATCCTCCTTATTAAAATACAAATTAGACACCCTTCATGCTTATACATGTGTAACTACAATTAATACTGCAGGCTTAGTTGGAAACAAAATTGCTTTAGTTAACTAACCATTGCAAAGCAATCAAATGAGATTTCAAATACAACTGGAAAAGATCAGTAAGGTAAAAATAATAGCAATTATTTCATGCAGAACAATTAGTTTTCCATGCTCTTTTTCTATTCTGCAGCCTGCCCTTAACAAAATAATTTGTCCATCATAAATGACAAGAAATGTCACCTTTAACATCGGTAAGTTGCATGGAGACATGAAAGGCAGCTGGTAGACATAGCTTATTTACAAATATTGGTTTGAACTTGTAAATGCATGACTGCATAAATCGTAATCCATTTAGAGTGTATGCCCTTTGTGCCCTCAGTGGTACATTCAACTGGGAATTGAGCAGAGCCGAGGGGGTGTGAATGACATGATCCCTTTCTTGTTGCCAGCATTTTAGTACTCTGCCTTTTGTTTCTTGTTCACGAGATTTTTCTACATTACACAGTAGGGAATGTTAATCAACATTTTGCCTAAGTAATGTTTAAAAACTTGCTTACTTATACTTGAGGGAAGAAACAGAATATTATATTTCTTTTGAAATGTTAATGCACCTTTTAGGAAATGATTTCTGCCTTCTAAATCATCTTAGTGTTAAATTATTAAAGGGTGGCATTAAAGAAATATTGCACTGATACAAACAGTTAAATACCTTAAAATATAAAAGACTTATAAAGTTTAAAAGGAGGACCTTTTTGAATATGGTGGCATTTAACTTCAAATGAAACACTTTTAAATGTTTGGCAAGACATTGATAAAATGTGCAATTGTTTTGTGTGCTCTCACAAAATTAGAGGTGATTTAACATTCCAGTTTATCAAAAAGAAAAGGAAAAGGGGGAGGAAAGTGTGTCATATTTTTGCACTATTTACTTATTTGCGTCTGAAGGTTAAGCAATCTTCTTTCAGGTTCTATTCTTCAAATATAAAACCACCACTATCTGAATGTTCTATCACCTATGAGATTTCAAAGGGAAGGGCGACTGTAAACACTTCATGTATGACTAACAAGGGAAGCTATGGAAAATATCAATTCTCACTGTGTGAACTGTGGCAGAGATGTGTTCCCTGAATATCGTTCACAGTTCTTCAAGGAGGACTCAGGTAATGAGTTGACAGGGCTCTAAAGTGGCCTAATTCTTTTTCCTTTTGCCAGTCTTTTAATGTCAATCAAGATGTTCATAGGTCCTCAATAAATTGTGAGATAATCCAGGGGGAAATTAAGCACCAAATTTGTTCAAGAATTCTCCCACACCATGACTACTATTTGCTAAGAACTCTTAACATTTACTGGGGGGAAAAAAACGTATTTTCTATCTTACTATATAAGACTTAGCAATGGCTTTTGTGTCGTTGTGGGACTAATCTAAATTGTCTTCTTGCATAAATTTTCCTAGCAGTGCTTCTGTTTGGATATAGGCACTGAGAAAGTAGAAATAGGGGTTTACTCTTCAAGGTAATTCCCCTTTCCCCCACATTTAGACATTTCACAAATAAGAATACAGCTTAAAATTGTTGGTGCATAATGATTTAACTGGCTTCTTCTTTTCTTTCTTAGCAATACATAAATGATAGAATGCCTTACAAAGGATGATAGCTTGGATTCAATAAAATATGGTTATAGCTAACACACATTGGGAGTTTTTGTGTCATCTACAATGGTCACCCACTACATCTGTAAGAAGAAATAAACCATTGCCAAAATGTTAATTTAGTGTTATGAGCTTGATATCAATGAGTTTACAATATATCTGGAAAAACAAACTTTATATATATATATATATATATATATATATATATATATATATATATATGGCAGTAACATAATAGTTAAATAAAAACACCACCAATGATATAAAAGGCATTACTTTGTCACTACTTGCCAAGTTATTTTTTCCACATTATTGCTGCTTAGAAAACTAAAAAAGATATACAACTAATAAGTGAGCATGTGAAATATTACCAAATTCCTTTAATACAAATAAAAACTTTTCTTTTTGAAAGCAATGGAATTTATATATAACAGAAGCTGATTTGGATAAACTTGATGATTTTTGGAGTCTTAATATAACACGTGATTTAAACAAAAACAGCACCAATTGTACTATACCAATACTAGACAGAATACGCGGTCTAGATTCACATCTATTATGCCTTTACACTACTTTTACTATGCCTCGTAAGTTGGTGAGGGAGAGTAATTTCTATTTAATATTAGTTAATGGAAAGGATACTTATTTGGATAAATTAGTTTGGCTGCTTTTTATCTATTCAAGAAACAAAAGAAGTTTCAAGTTTCCTTTTATCTAAAAGCAACAAGCTACATTGTAAAATCTTCATTGCATGACCTTAAAATGTGTCCCCAATACTAAAAAAGGTTGTGTTTTTAACATAATCACTGATTTTTTTTTTTCATATATTATGGATGACAAATCTTTTTAGCACACTTATGACAAACAATTGTGGACACAGCCAGTACCTACATGATACCAATATGATCAATTTAGTGAAAGAATCAAACTGACAATCAAGTAGAGTCTCAACTTAGTAGACTAAGAGTTTTTGTGTTTTTTTGTTGTTGTTTTTTTAATATAAATGTGTAGTAAAGATAGTAAAAAGAAGTTAACAGCAATGTCAACCATGGAAGACTAACCATTACCACATAAGTCCAAAAATTTTAGTGTATTTTCCTTTCATATACAATATAATCATACAAACACAAAATAAAAGTGCTAATTACTGAAACTCAGTTTAGTGTTCTATTGAAGCACAAATTTCTTAACCTTCAAATTTGAGACTTTTGTTTTGCAAAACATTCAAAGACAATTGAATAGTGCAATCAAGCTATCACTCATCCTCTGTTCCTATTTCAACATCCCAGAATGAATTGTCTGGAAATTTTCTATGATCAGAAACTAAAGAGATTTTCAATATAAATAAAATTACTCAAATATATAACAAATATTTTAACTGACTATTAAAGATGGATTTTTTTTTTTCACTGTGTCCCTTGGCTGTAAGAAAATAGATGATAGATAGATCTCATCATAAGAATAATGTCTGCTGTTTGTATTAGTACAATGATTCTTGGAGCACAAAACAAGTTCATCAAAGATATACATGGAAAAGTTAACATTGGTTGGCATTTCTAAAAGTCAGCCCAAGTAGATAAAAGATTACTTCTAGCTAGAGTAGAATAAATTAAATTTAATATACTGATTTTCCCTTTAATCACATTGCTCGCCATCAAGGCGATTATAGTATGCGTATCACTTATCACAAACTCAAAGTTTTTAAATACAACTTGTTTTCCATAATCTCTACAAAGTTTATTCAGATACTGCAATTTAATGTTATTTGTACCAGGATTAATTTTATAAATACTTTTGAGTATGAAGAACATTTTAAGGAACTTTTTTTTTTTTTTAATATAGAACGTACACAGAAACATTTTGAATAATTTGGCCCTGATTACCCAAAAGACATATTTTTTAAGTGAAAAAGTATAGCCGCTTTTTGGTTTGTAATACCATTAGATTCCATCACTAAAATCTTTTAATGTAATCATAATTATCCAAACACAAAACATGAATCTATTAAATCAAGTGGTAAAAAACAGTCCTTACTGCAAAATCCTCCCTCCACTGGTGGGCTGCTTGAACTTTCTCCGCTTCCAAAGCCAGGCGCTGAAAAGGAAACAATAAATTTTAGAATTCCAATGACCACAAGAACACGTTATTGTTATATAGAATCCTTGGGTTTTCAAATCAACTACGAGGACATTAAAAACAGAAGAGACTCCTTATTTATGACTCATAAATTCTAAATCATTTAGTGATCTAACCTACTAAAGTTGATATATAGTATATGTATTTACTCTTAGTAATATAACTGACATGCTATTCTTGAATATCATTAGGTTCACTAACTCTGCTATCATTGGCAGTAGTGTCCTCATCAACTGCTTTCTAGCAAACACCAACACTTCAGTTTTTAGGGAAAGCTTTCATCAGTAGAGTGTGCTCAACTCGGTAGATTGTTTTTAGTAAATAACTCTATAGTACATGTTTCTATATAAGTGGAAAGGAAATGATATTGAAAGGCCAATAAACATGTGCGAAGCACTGTAGTAGGCACCTTGTTAATAGCATAGTTTTGGGTTTTTTTGCCAAAATCCATGGAAATGCAGTAATTGCCTCCTTGCTGAAGTACAGTATTAATAGTTCTTTCAGAGATAATCTGTGAATAATAGAAAGCTGTCACAATCTGCACATCTGAAAATGGCTTTATTTTACCTTCACTCTTGTACATGAAAGTAGTTAGAAAACTCTAGGCTGACTTATTTTCCTTTAGCACTTTTAAAATGGTATTCCCTTAGTTTCTGCTGGAGATAAACTATCTGTGGTCAGTCTGCTAATCATTTTTTGTAAATAAATTCTTTTTTTTTCCTCTTTAATAGTTTTAAGATTTTTCTCTCTGTATTTCCCAGTGTCACTATTATGTTCTCTGTGTAATAAGCTTGTACAAGAGACAAGAACATTTAGTGATTAAGAACATAGATATGAAAGCAGACAGACTGGGTTTAAACACCAACCCTGCTGCATCCACATGTGCAAACATGGGAAAGTTAAGTTTCTTCTCCAGTTTTCTCATGTGAATAATGTGAGAATCGGCCTTATGGATAGTTCAAAAGATTAAATGATGTATTACACATAAAGTGCTTAGAACAGTGCTTGGCAGACAGTAAGCAATATATGTAACAACTATCTAAATCTGAAGAGTAATTATGATTCTCTTTGCACTCTTGTGTCACTTGAGAAACTAGCTCAGTGTTTTCTTCTGTGGTCCACTCCCAACCCTGCTAGAACACAGTGGCAGAAAAAGGGTAAGTGTAACATCAAATATAATAAACGTGAATGTATTAAACTCATTTATTGAGATAAATGATCAGGTTAAGTTTTTAAAAAGTATAAATCTCATAGTGGTGAAATGGTTCATGTGTTTAATCTTTCACTGCTTCAGTGTATGATCTTCCTATGTAAGTCCAGAGAACACTGGATAATGGAAATACTTCTTTAGGGCAGTTTTTATGTTAGTATATTGGCTTCTATCTCCTGCTATTTAATATTATAATCTGTTCATTTTTAGAAACCATTATGTAGGTATTATCCATGACTACAATATACTGCTTAATGAGGGATTTTAATTTAAGAATCCCTAAGCTGAATTAAAAAGAAAATTGTCAAGCATGCTTAAATGACAAAGATTTCGGCTGTCAGTTATGAGCCAGAAACAGTATAATAGGAGCCAGTAAATGTTAGAAATTGCAGCAGGGAGAATAACCAAAAAAAAAAAAAAAAAAAAGTTATTTAGCCCTACAAAAACAAGAAACTAAACAGAGCAAAGACAAAAGAAAAGTGCATACATTTCAGTGATATTACATCACCCTGCTTCTGGAAACTCAAATTCAATGTGAAAATGTAGGAAACAGTGGCTAACATAGCATATAAATGGAAGCAATTTCTTTATGAGAAAACTTGAGCATGGGAAGATAAAGAAAGACAGAACGAGAAAATAAACAGGAAGGCATATTCTCGACAAAACTAGACGTGTAAGTCTTCCCTCATTTTTATCAGATGATATAAGAACAACTAAACAGTTCATATGTATGTGGCAAATAATAAACTTAAGCATTTTGTGAATTTAAGCAAAATATTGGATAAAATATGAATAAGTTAAAAATTTGTTCAGATTAAGAAATATTAGAACTCTAAAATGTCTATTTGTCTTGGAGAGGGATAGAAGGAGGAAGCCAGCCCGGAAGTACAGTGTTCAAGGTACCAGCTCTAACTCTGCCGGCTCTAGAGCCCATGAGAAAGCACAACCTAGCCCATAGGACATTGACATAATCCATGATTAATACACTGTAATGACAGTAATCATCAGTTTATTTCTAGAAACAAATCAGAGGGACGAAAAATGGCAACTAACTATAAGACAACTGTAGTGGGAAGAGAGTCCAAATCGGAGACAAATATAAATAAATAAATAAATAAATATATATATATATGTGTGTGTATATATATATACATGCTTCATAAAATTAGTGTTTAAATATATATAAATATATATAAATATATATATATTTTAAAAAATATATTCACAGAAAAAATATATATTTTAAAGTAATTTTATGAAGCACATATATATGTGTGTACACACACACACACACACACACACATATTTTAAACACCAGTTTTATGAAGCAAATGCCACTTGTTACAAGATTCAGAAATTGTTTTAGAAACAGAAAGGTAGAGCTATATATAAGGAAAAAAAGTGCATTTTCAAAGGTTGATTTGAAGCTCAAAAGTTGCAAAATTTGATATCCCGGAAATCTAGAAATACATAGTCATGAAATGCACCACTGTTATCTTCTTTGTTCATGAAGAAATTAGTGAATTTTTTTTTTTTATCTAGCAAATTTCATGATAAAGCATAATACTGAACTTTATATACTTAAATAGCCTATCTTGAGGACTAAAACAAATAGCTGCTGAGGGTTCTCTTTCTTGTGGCAAAGACCAGCTAGTAATGACTACAGCAAACTATCATGTCTTCTGGACACTTCAAATCTCTAATTAATTTCTATTCTGGTCAAGTGACAGGATTTTTTTGTTTGTTTGGTTTTAAGTCAATGATTTACCGTTAAATTACACAGACAAATATGTTAAGATTGATAAAATTCCTACCTAATAAAATGTAAATATTTGGTCGGTAGAGCATTTCTATTTCCATAGTTGGCTATATAAGTATATCCTGTAACAATAACTTATTTCAGAAAAAAAGAAATGTATTTTTCTCATTTAATCTATAGTAATAGTATCAATCATTAGAAGCAGACCAAGCACCAGATAGAAACAAAGAACCCACCTCAGCATAAATACCTATGAAAGAAACCTAAAATTTAATTCTGCTCATATTAAGATAACATTACTAGTCATTCACAGAATCTGTAGAAACAAAGTACTATCAAAACCAAAATGCTGGTAGAAAACTATTTGAGATTAATGAGAAATTTCCCAGCAAGTTCTTAGAAATTGATAAAGACTTAAGAACAAAATAAACACAAAAAATTTATGACAGTTTGTGAATTGACCTCACATAGGTCTTGCCCTCAAATCCTGAGAGAGTATTGCTAATCAGAGAAAAAGCTTTTGTTATGCAGGAAGAAAAAATAGAGAATGGGAGAGGTTTTATCAGATCAGAGAAAGATCAGCTCCCTTGAAGGCCTATTCATTCTCAACCTTCACTTTTTGTCACATTTTTATCTCTTCCACTAGCATTGAATTCTGTCAGGTGATATGAAAGTCTAATCAAAGCAGTATAATTATACAGTATATAAGAAAATAATTCTATCACTCTCCTGAACAATACCTAAATATATTTTCTTTTGGAAATAGACAATTTTCAAAACCTATAAATAATTTGCTTCCTAAACTGTAAGTTAATTGCTGATGGAAGATAAAATAAGTTTCCTGAAATATTTACTTGTAAAGAATTTTCCTTTGATAGCTTTGAAAGGAAACCTTTCAGGATCATATGACAGTTCTGTTAGGCTCCAATAATGCTGATTACTCACATTAAGCAAGAATTGACTTAGAAACATCATTTAAAGAAACATCTCTAATTCAAAACAATTTCTTTGGCTAGTGTATGTCAAAATTTTTCTTTTTAATAAGGAGGTAACAGAGCTCCACAATAGACTGATCCAAGTAAAATACGTATGTTATGTGATTAATGTTCAAATAATCAACACCCACTAAGGATTAGCAAATCATTATATTATACCTATGTTGACAATTTTTTTATCACTGCAATGCATTTTGCCTATCTTCATCCAATGTTCTTAACATAGCAAAAAAGATCAGGACAATCAATTGAATGGTCTCACAAACCTATGGAAAACAGATTAGGTGAATTAACTGACTTCTATGTTTTGAAGAAAAGTGTACAGGTACAATCAATTATTTTGGAGCTACAGTATAATGAGCATGCACTTCACAATAGACAGATCTGGTTTCTAATTCTGGCGCTGCTAATATTCACTAACTATGAAATTTTAGGCAATGGACTTACCAGTTTTCAGCATCTAAGAATAATATCTACCTTATATGTTTTCTATTTGGTATATGCTAAATATCTCACACATTATAAACTCAATAAAGTTTTGCTTCCATTTGAATAATACAACTTCATAGAACAGACTATGTTAGAACAATAATAACTGATACCCACTTCAAGAGATAGGAGTGAAATAAATGAAAACATCTTCAAGGTCCCTAAACTTTCACTGTATTTTATGTTACAGAAAAGCCCTCGTCTGTAGAACCACATGGTGGTCCCAAAAGCACATGCAATTCAGGGAATATAACAGTTTAATATAGTTGTCAGTAAAATGAGGTAATTTTATTTTATTTTTACCATAAATGGAATAAGAATGGAGAGATCATTATAAAAGATGAAAAATACTGAAAAACATAGAAACAAATAGTTTAGAACCCATCAGCCAGAATTCATCTTTATCTTTTTTCATATTTTCTCACTAATTGTTTGTATAAAATATCACTAATAACCTTGAAGTCCACTTTCTTTATCGCCTTCCACCAACTCCCCTACCCATAGCAGTCACTATAATGAATTAGTCTGTATTCTTTGACAATGTTTGGCATATATATTTTTAATTATGCAAATGTCATCTGTTGTTGATATTATTGATTCTTCTTTCTAATAGGTTGCATGCAGATTGAATACCAAAGAGAAACTCCACCAGTTTTATGGAGGGGAGAGATTTGTCTAAGAGAAACCCATCACCCTTGCAAGTAATGGTTTAGATTAAACAAGAGAATTAATGTCAATGATTTCTGAGAAACAGTTTTCTCAGAGTTTTGGAAAGTAGACATAATGCCTGGAAGAGGGAAACAATGATGAAGCCATCTCTAAAACCCTTTTTTAGCACCAAAATTCTATGCATTAATTGCATCTTTATCAGAACATAGCAGCAGATCCTTATTTATAAACACAGTCCTACCTATTCCTTCTCTCCATCAAGAAATCATCATTCTTTCTGCCCAGTTTGAAAGATGCTAAATCAACACTTAAGCATTACAACTTATCCAACGGCATGTCAATCCCCTCTCACTATGGTGCTATGGGTTAGCAAGCCCACTCTTACAAAGACGACTAAATGCTGTTTTTATGTTTTACCGATGCTCGCCTAAAATATGCTTTTGCAGACTTTCTGCTTTTGTTTAATGACATGAAACAAGAGCACATAATTATGATCATCATATTTCCTTTTTTTCAAATTCACTTTTGTTTTTCTAGTAGGGCAATCCCAAATTGATTCCAAAACACACACACACACAATTTCAATAAAATTCTATTTTAATGTAGAAAAATACACTCCAGTGATTTGAGAAATTCTACCAAATCCTGGTAAAATAGCTTAGCACCAGTCAATCTATTTGAGTTTATTGAGAAGAAAAAATGAAGTTTGCCTTCTTGATTATTGTTTCTTAAGAAAAGCAGAAAATTCTACATACTACATAAGTTTTTAAATATACATTGATTAAAATTATTTGTAAATAGACTGACCAAGTAGAAATAAAGTATATAGTCTTGTTATTTATGTCTATTTTAAAGTACCATAAATATTGAACACTTCTGTAAATACTGAAATTATGACATAAGAAGATAATTATCAAAATTAATAGTAAAAATATGGATTTATGATTATATTAAGCCAAATCACATACAAATCTTACATTGTATAAGGTGCAATGTAAGGCTACAGATTAATTCTTTTTGATAGCCTATCATTGTCTCACAATTGATTTCATTCCAGATTATGTGAAATGAAAATTTCATAATACAAACACTATTTTTCCTTCTACTACAAGCTTTAATGGAGTATAATATATGCAAATATATAAATAAAAGTTGCTGAAATCAAGCCAGTCATCTTTTATTCTTCTATTTGTAGCCCAGTGAAAAATAAATCTTTTGGAACATGGCTTCTGGATCGTGTTGTATAGATTTCAGTCCTAGATCTGCCATATTCAGGAAATGCTTTTGAAATTAATCACAAAGCTTCAAGTCTAATCTGCAGAGATGTAATTAGCTCCAAATAAATTGGCAGACTCTTGGAACACAGAAGCCAGGGTAAGAGATGTCATCTGGTAAGAACAGTAAAACTCCTTTTAGCAGTAGTGAAAGTAAATAATACACAACTAGTAATTATCATTACCTTTTTTTTTTATGGCTCTACAGCACAAAACAATAAAAGATTATTCAACTGAATATAATTTCCACATCAGCCACCTCCAAAGAATCACCAGATGAGCCTGTTCAACATAACTGGACCTCATACAAACCCACTCAACCCACCTCCATCCAAAGGTTCTGACTCTATACTTGAGGCCATTCCCAGAAATCTACACATTTAATACAGTACATCTTTTCCTTGGACTAAACTTTGAAAACACTCTTTTAGAGGGCCATCTTTTTTCTATGTTAGACATATGGATTTAATTACTTTTTGAGAAGCACTGTTCTAAACAGAAGCACAATTTGATGGAAGTAAATAGCAATGACCTCTGCCCTTTATTACAGCCATATCCTTACACTATCATGATACCCATTATGCTGTACTCAATTCTTGCAAGCTCTCTCTCTCTCTTTCTCGCTCTCGCTCTTGCTCTCTTTCTCAATAAACCACTAAATGTGAGTTGTTTAGGTATAAGAAGTAGTTTTTTTGTGTCTGTATACCTCATATACCTCATACAATGCGGCAGAGAGAAGTCACTCAATTAATGTGTGTAGAAATGTAGAAATGATCATTTGCAAGTATTTTCAAGCTTTTATCTCATTTGTAGCAAGATTTATAACTAGGTTCACTAAATCATCATCATTCATCACCATGTCACTTTGAGAGGCTACAAAACGTGTCATCCTACATGAGAAGCATATTGCTCGATTAATAAATTGCCCCTTAATCCTTAAAAATTGATGGATTAATTCATCACTACCTGATCCTTAAAATTTATTAGAATTTGGCCAGGGATGTTGCAGCTAATCCATGTAATCCCTCTCTGGTATGCTAGAATTAATTTATAATCAGTTGCCTTATTTTCTAAATGTTGAATACTAATGTAGAATCAGAAACCCAGAAAAGGATCATTGTGGAGAAGGAAGATAATTTAGGTAGTGGAAAGGGAAAGGAAAAAAGAGAACAACAAAAAAAAAAAGGATAGTCCCTAAAACTCATCTAGCCCTTAATACAACTGATAACTCTGATAACTGGCTCTAGGGTCCCACATAGTTAAGCTACAATAAGCTACAACATCAAACAACTTACATTAGAGGATTATATACAACTTACATTAAGGGATGCAAACTGCATCCTCTCTGCTGAGAACTGAATCCTGTTGACTATGTCAGGCTAATTCCAAAGACCTTTAATCACTTTGCCAACCAACAAACTGTCTACAAATAAATCAAATACCAAACCTAAGCCATCCTAATTTGGTCATTTTATATCCCTTTGCAACCTCACAATTACATATCTAGCGATTATTTTTCACTACTGTAAACAGCTAAAAGAGCATAATATAATTTAAACAGCTCTACCACTCACTAGATGTGTGACCAGTAGCAAGTTAAATTTAACACCTCTTCACCTCAATTTTCTCAAATATAAAACAAAGATTATTATGGTGCATACAGCATGTTGTATCACAAGAGTTAAATAGGATGTTTGTGAGTACTCAACAAATGGAAGCTATCACCTATTAAAAACTGAAGCACAGAGAAGTGACTCCTAAATTATAAAGTTAATAAATTGAAAATCTTGAAATTGTTATCACCCAGAAATACTACATACACCTCTTCAGGGGAAAAAAAAAATAGCCATCCTAAATTTTTTCTGAAATCAAGTTACTGAACAGCTGAGACTAAAACATCAAAATTCTTTTGACCGTTCCCTCAGAAGTAGTCCTACTTCCAACCCCCGTGTTGGGAGACAATTGTCCATGGGTCTCTCATGTTTCCCCACGTCATGTGAACAGAATGGGGAGAACCGCTGCTGTGGACTACCTCTTCAAGAATAACAGCTTTGGAAGACAGACAGCACTTCTCCCTCCACAGAGGAGGACAGATTAGTTTTTGTTGCTCAGGAAAATAAAAGTAATCTGTAGGGCAAAAGTTAGGCAGGTTTGCTGGCAGGCCCCTTTTAGAAGATTGGGGTTTCCTAGGCTCAGGATTCCTTGGCTGGGACACAAACTCACAGCATGTACAGTGTGTAATTGGACTACTCAGCCTGGCTCCCATTGGATCTGAGGGCCTGGGGTTTCTGACGTGAACACAAGCGCAAGATGCCTGCTGTTAGAACCAAGTCCACCGTGTCTGACTCAGGGAATCTCCTCAATCTTTAAAATTGTGGTGGACTAGCTTATTAGCTTGCAAGAAGGGTCAAAAATCAGACCTCTGGCAGTTCTTGGTACAACATACCTTGTTGAGTCTGCTTCCATAAAAATGTTCACTGAGCCATCGCCATATCCTCAAACTCTCACCATAATTTAACTGACTCATACATTTTGTCTTCAGTTCTTTCCTGAGCATGCATTTCACACCCTGCTTAAATTAAGTCTTAGTGTCTCTAGAACAATCCTTCTCAAAGTGCGCCCAAGATGCAGGAGCAGCATCACCTGGGAACAGGTGAGACATACAAATTCTCAAAACCCAAACTACACCTACAGAATCAGAAACTCTTGGGGTGAACCCTATCAATCTGTTTCTACAAGACCACCCAGTGATTTCAATGTGCACTAAAGATGAAAAGCACTGCTCTAAAATAAAAACCCATAGTACTGTTCAAGCAGAAGAAGTATTATATTGTGTAAAAAGCAAGCTCTTGAGAAATAAAGCTGTGAGAAATAAAATAACAACAATTTGTTCTAGCCTTCTTTGTTTTTTTTTGAATACATGAGGCAGAAGTCCCTGATTGGATGGATATCAATTCAGAAGTTTAATCATGATTGAGAGTCTTACTTTTACTAATTATTATAGTTTATGATCTGTGTTCCTGAGACAATTGACTTTAATTTGGAAACAAAAATAACAAGGAAAAACATTTGCCTTTTTGACAAAATATGCAAAATGACTGCATGATATGTCACAGAATACAATATTAAATGTATATAGAAACTGTAGAAATGTTATTAAATCCTCAATAAAATGTCCTACAATAATTATAATTAAAATGCAATTTATAATTATCTAAAATTATCTTCTTATTTTTCTTTTTTGAAATATATTATTGACACATACTGCTTTATATTTACAGTTTCATAATTCTCCCCTTTCTTCCTTCCATTCTCTCTTTCATGGATACAGGAAAATAAATGGACTCAATCTGGCTTACTTCTTATGAGCCCACTACTCATTATTTGCAGGAATGTGTGTAGGCTTCATGGTTTCATTTTAAGTATGTTGATTACCAAATAAAGCATAAAGCACAAAAGTTTATGCAAAGTAGAAGGGGAAAAGCGCTATACTTATAAGAAAATATTCAAATCTTTGTACGACTCAGGTAACATAAAAGAATTGATGAAGTACACAACCATTTAAAAAGAAAGAAAAAAGTGTGGAGAGGCCACTTTTCACTGTCAGATAGTTTGTGTGAGGCTCTACCTTCCTGTAAACCTAAAAATGTATCAAAATTCATGTGGATTTTATTAGAATATGAAAATAGAAAAGACACAATTGAATTGAATATGATGCAAACTCACATCACAAAAAGATGTAGTGTAACAGATTGAGAAGTACCTTTAAAGTTATTTTTTGGGGGCCGGCCCAGTGGCTCAGGCGGTTAGAGCTCCGTGCTCCTAACTCCGAAGGCTGCTGGCTTGATTCCCACATGGGCCAGTGGGCTCTGAACCACAAGGTTGCCAGTTCAATTCCTCGAGTTCCGCAAAGGATGGTGGGCTCTGCCCCCTGCAACTAAGATTGAACACGGCACCTTGAGCTGAGCTGCCACTGAGCTCCCAGATGGCTCAGTTGGTTGGAGCACATCCTCTCAACCACAAGGTTGACGGTTCGACTCCCGCAAGGGATGGAGGGCTGTGCCCCCTGCAACTAGAAATGGCAACTGGACCTGGAGCTAAGCTGCGCCCTCCACAACTAAGACTAAAAGGACAACAACTTGACTCTTGGAAAAAAGTCCTGGAAGTACACACTATTCCCCAATAAAGTCCTGTTCCCCTTCCCCAATAAAAAATCTTTTTTTTTTAAATTATTTTTTGGTACTTTCTACTTTTTTGTTTTTAAGTCAAATCAGAAGGCAAATCTAAAATCTTCAACTCTCTTTAAAGACCTTTACTAGATGCAAAAATATAAATAAATATATGACAAAAGAACATATTTTTATAATTTGTCTTTAGTTTCATATATGTATACATATAAATTGGCATATGCAACAAAAACGAAAAATGAATTTAAAAACAGATTAGCAAGAAGAACAGATTAAAAATTCTACAAAATTTATTTTTATATCTTACATTAGAAACTAACATAAAAGGTTTATACCGTCAGTAAAAGATCTTTTCATATATAATTTCTCTTTCAGCATTTTATAATCTTTACAATGTTTATCACTATATTTCCCGCATCATAATTCAAGAGTTTTAAAACAGCCTGAATTATTAATTTTCCAAATGAACTCATAGATTGACATCCATTACCTTCTACTGCCCCCGAACTGCTCTTTAAATAGATATCTGACGCATTTGACGTGGGCAGCTACTCCACATAAATTTAAAATACTAGTAAATGCAAAAACTTCCCAATATTATGTGCTGACTAAAAATATTACACTAGCTGTTCACTCAGCTATTCTGAATATAGTTCTTAAGATTTTATTTTTAGTTAAAATTTTGTGCAGGGCTTATTCAAGAACAATTCAGAAAACCATAAAACATGTATTGAGTTTGAAAATATGAGAGTATTTATCAGTGCTTGTTTCTTCATCTGTAAAACAGAGATAGTAGTGCCAGTTTTACAGAATTATTAAATTAAATGAGATTTTTGTGAAACAAACATAGCAGTAGTATCTTTGTCAAAATTAGCTATTACTAATTAAGAAGATTAAAAAAGAGTTTTGTCTTACTGAGGGTATAATCAAACAGGTATATATCATTCTGGTCTAAATATACTGCAGTGCACCCAAGATCCTGTCAGATTACATCTGATTCACTCACCTTCAATCCTTTTAATTTTACAATAATGATTTGTCATCTCCAGTACTCCTCCTCCCCTCTCCTCCCTTTGATTCTTATTACATCAAAGGGGATTTGTTTCTTTTACCTCAGGCTACTCTTTCACTGCTAGTAAACTATTTATCATTCCTGTCATGTTATCTTAATTTCTTTTTACTTTTAAATAATTTACCATTGAGTTTAACTAACTCTCACAGGCTGCCAAGTTAGAGAGTGGGCTGGCTTAAAAAAATGTGATCATAGACTGTAGCCAAATTTTCCATTTTATTTATGTTGCTATGGAAACAATCCTCCCCTCCCCCATTTTTGTTGCTACATTGGGGTGAATGTATCACATATTCTGTGGTACATAAAAGTGTGTACTGTGTGCTCCTCTCCCACTCGTATAATTTTTCTTCCCAGGATTTAGAAAATCACTATGATATGCAAATCAATCAATCAGATCCGTAAAATATGCAATTTACTAGGTTTTTTTTAATATCAGAAACTACTAATCTGAAAAAAAACATGTCATTCTTGTTTCCCTCCTTTCTAGAGAATGTGTTTTTAAATTGCTATAAAATATAAAGCAGTTCTTTAGTTTTTACGTTAACTTGAGTAATACAAGTATTATTTCTCCTTGTTCTCGTGAATTTTAACAATTTCAGTAAAAAATGTAACAGAAAATGAAATTATCAAAGTTCTCTTAATAATTCTATTATTATCCTATAATTTTCTGCTCATATTTCTTGGATATAAATTTCTAAGAAATGACAACATTTTAAACCCTTAGCTCTCAAATGGAAATTTCCAAATGGTTTATTTTATTTAATTTTAAGAAAAATTAAAATTGTATATTCATTATATGATGTGCATGATATTCATTAAGAATCATAGTTAAAATATGCATAGCTCTTTACAATTTATGAAATGTATTTAAAGATGGTATCTCAGTTGACCATCAAAATAAGATATAAATAACAATAAAGACTGACATCTTTCCAGTAGTTACTCTTTGCCAAGCACCTCACAGAAAATTATCCCATCTATTAATATCTTTCTTACATACTCCATAGATACTGGTATCATTAGTTCCATTTATACAGGAGTAAACAGACTTCAGAGAGTTTAAGTTGCCTTACATTACCTGCTTTCTGAAGCCTGTTTACTCCTCTGTAAATGGAGCTAATGGTAGTATCTACTAATTGTGTAGGAAAGATAAATGGGATAATTTCTATAAGGTGCTTGACTAGGAGAAAGTGGTGAAAGAGATGGAATTTGAATAAGGTTACCTATTCCAGATCCCTTGCACCATCCCACCTGATAAAAGAAGTTATACTACCCTGCTCTCAATATCACATAATTGAAAAAATAACTATGAACATGGAGTAATTCCTTCTCATTCACTGTACAATAGAGAGTAGCTCAGCTATGTATCAAACAACCAATGAAGTATTTTTAAAAAGTTTCCTTCAGCATTTATTAGACTTTTTGTTCACTTTCTAAATTAGTAACATTTTTACAAGTGATCATTTTTCTCTCCTCACTGCATTCCACTGTTTTGCTGCAGCATTCATAGGCCAGGACAATAGCTTTATGAGATAAAGATTCAAGGTAAGCGTTACCCACCCTGATAACTCAATAGTGTTATTGTCAATAAGAATGAATATCAACACTAAAATAAAAGATCAGATCAAAACAAACAAAAAATGTGTAGGCGAGGTAGGGTTTCCTCCTCAGAAACTCGATTAATCCTTACTTCTTCCAGAAGGATCTATGATATCTATAATCAAAAAGGCGAGTGAAGGGGAAGGATGATGCTTACTTTTGCCACATAGACTATTTTCTCTGACACACTTTGGGAGGGCACATGAGATGTTCCTGTGGGGATTCATTTACCTAAGGTATCTAGGAGCTTTTAAGAAAATAATGTATCCAAAAGAAAGGGGAAATAGAAACAAACTCATCTGCTCTAAAGAAATGGGTCATATTTGAAAAATGTGGACAAGATTATTTCTGAGTGAAGCCTATTTAATATACCTCTAAGTGTTTTTATCCCAGGCCCCAAAGACTCTTGAAAGAAAATACTAAAAATCATTTCACCAAAATTTCTGTAAGGCACTAAAAACACAAGGCAGTGCAACTTTGATGTGTGTTATAGAGTGGAGCGAAATGGAGGGTGCAGGGGATTTCCTGTCATTGGAATTACTGGGGCATGAACCAAACCAACTCAGTAGGCTCAAAAATGCCCCAGACCTGACAGAGATAAAAGGTTATGATCATATGCAGAGAGAGTCTCAAAGAAGTATGTTCAGAGAAAAACGTTTTTTAAAGTTTATTATATCCTATTTTTATCTCCAGATTGGGTAACAAGTTATGGCAAAGGAAACAGAATGCATGATTTCTGGATAAGTGATCTAGAAAAGTGTCAGGTCCTCGAATAATATTGTTTTGTTATAATGTTGATGAGATACCATAGGAACTTAACTCTTGTTTACATCAGTTAGTCTGTGGTCTTACTTAACACATAGGCAGAATACTAACGGGATTATTTAATGGGTAAGCAGAGAAACAGAGACTCATGAGTAGGACTCCAGAAAGACAGAACAGGCTGCATTTGTGCTTAAATTTTTCCCTGCTTGGCCAATAGTGCTTGAAAGTTTCTCCATCCGAGATTCACTCATTTGGACTAAACATGTATTACCTGTTCCTAAGTGCTCTTAAATTGAAATATCTATGGTAATAATCACTATGAGTTTTCTTAGCATGGAATTACTACAAATGAGCATATAGATGAGAGACAAACAGGATACCAGAAAATGGGAAATTTCTCAGCAGTTCAAAAGCAAAGGAGAACAAAGGATGATTTCAGAATAAGAGTTACCACCTGATTATGGCACGTCTGGGTCAAGTTTCAGAGCAGTGGATCCTGGAGAGTAATGGAAGAGTACAGAAGAACTTGATTCTCACAGAAAAGGATACAGAAGAGAGAAGAGCTCACACAAGCAAAGTTTCTGTAGGAAAAACTCAACTTTCATCCATGGAGTTGTTATTGAGTTTCCACTATGCTACTTCTGGAAAGACATAGATGAGAGTAGTAGCTGCATTAGGGCTACTCAAAGGGAGAGACATGATTTTGCTTTAGGAAGAGTTGAAGTTATCTTTTTAAATTATGGATGAACTAAAAGTTTACATTAATAAATGGAAGGATAGGAGCCACAAACTTTATTACAGAAGGTATATTTCAAAGGTAAGTGATTTAGAATAAATTCGTAATGTGAAAGAATTATCTAAGCCTACCCTACCTTGAAAAAAAATTACCTGTTAAAGAGTTCGCAATGTAACAGTGTGATGTCCAATCATGAAAAATTGCCATTTTTAGACTCTTTAGTGCATGTTTTTTAAGAGGCAGAGCTGCAAAATTTTATAACACACACCAATAACCTCAGAAGCCAAAATGGTATTATTTTTCATCTCCAAGAAAGAATCATCTACATAGCAAGATTCTACTGCCCTTGTTCTATGCATGAAGAATTCAGTTTATCAATGAGTTTTGGTTTTTTTTATTGTGAACGCGGGCCAATGTTTAATTGCTTCATATTCATAATTGTATTAACTTTGAATAAGTCATTTTAAATTAAAAAAAATGTTTGTTCTATTGCATAAAGGAGATTAATTACTAAAAGACAATAGCAATCCTTCGCTATCATTCAAACAGGCAGAAAAGCATGGCCACCTAATGAGGATTCAGCTTCATTAACTTTCCTCATATCTCACTTGTAATATAAAAGACCATCATATTCAATTCCCAGAAAGATAAATTCAATCAACCCAATAGAGTATGCATTTGTTTATACCACCTTTACTCATTCATTACCTAATTGCAATCTCATGCTCTCTTCAAATTGCAATGGCATCTTCTTAAATATTCTCTGATAGAACTTTGGATTATTTTCAATAGAATAATCGAATTTTCTCAATATCCTTAAACCCATCACCATTTCCTCCTGACATGATTTCAAAAAATCAAAATACAATCATATGTTGTCAAAAATTAGAAGGGATCTTAGAGGTCATTGGGTCCATCTCTCTCATTTTACAGAACCACAAACTGGATGATATAAAGGACCTGTCTGGGCATTAAAAAGTCAATAAGGACAACTAAAATATATTTTTGATAGAAAGGAAGGTATGCTATTGAATGATACTACAAAATTACAAAATACATTCCATTATCTTTACAGGCAAACAATTCACATTTAATAAGTATACTGCTAATGAGGGCAATAATAAATACTCTGATCATAAAGAAGATGAAGGTTTTATGCACAACTCCAATAAATCTACAACATACAAAGATTTGCTTTTCTTTCCTCATTCTGATCTCCATATGATGTGCCTAATATATAATTATTTATTAAGGATTTGTAATGAGAAATCTAAGAGCTAAGCGGTCATAAAGTCATTAAATTAATTTATTTTAACTATTAGTATAAAATATGTGCTTACACATATTGACTGTATATTTTATACTATTTAAGATATATTTTTGCATCTATTCTAGTGTGCATACTTACTTAAATATCTTTATATTTCCAGTTTGGGAAATAATTTTTCAAAAGATGTTACTTTAAAAGACTTTTACAATATTAGTTTTCTGATAAAAGCTTTGAGAGTTTCCCAAAGCAATCTGGATTTATGGAGCTGCTTTTCAGCAGAAAGGTGTTTAATTAGGTTGTCTCACACGTCTCTACATCTGAAAACCTAATCACCACCTTCAAACTCAAAGAACACAGACAAGTTGCTTTCAGTATTATCCTGTACAGAACCTTTGGTTTTTCTTTCCACTCATTTCCACCTTCTATCTGGGAAAACTTGACTTTAATAGTATTTTGGATTTTTTTAAATCAAAGTAATTAAAAAAAGAAGTCAAACAAATTCACAACATGAATAAACCCAACTAATTTCCTTCTCTTATAAAGGGGCATGTGTGTGGATGTATGCATGTGTGTGTGTGTGTGTGTGTGTGTGTGTGTGTGTGTGTGTGTGTATGTGTAGTAAACTTCAAGCACAGTAGGAATTTGAAAGCAGCAAATAAAAAAACAGGAACAAAAAGTAAATAGAAAACTAAATTATAATATTAATGGATATAGTTCAAAGAAACAGGCTGCAATATATAGTCTTACATATAATTTTCTCTCAATTAGGACTCACATTCATTTTAGAAACCCAAAGAAAGATTATCAAGATTATCACGACGTACTGAAAGCTAAAGTCTCACACCCACCAAAAAACAAAAGAAAGAAAATTAACCACACGCTACAAAGAACTGATTAAAGTCAGATTTTCAGAATTTCATGCATTTTTTAAAATGTATGACTAATCTGTAGCCCTCTCTACTTTGCCATGATGTGTGTGTGTATAATACATGTGTGTATACACACACACACACCCAGACACATATATATATTCCTGCCCTCAAGAATTTTACAATTTAATGTAGAAAAACACAGAAGAAAATTTGCTTTAAAAAAAATAGCATGACTAATGTAGTATACTAATTCACTTAATATTCAATGGGATCCAAAGGGTACATAAATAAATAAATGGAACATGACATTTAATCACTTAGCATTGAATGCCAATCATGGTGTTGGGTAATTTCATAATAGCCTTATCAATAGGTATCATTACTGAATTAAAGGTGTACACACCCTTTCCGAAAAGGGTGCAAGGTCTCTAGCTAATTAAACAGAAAATACATGCATACATATATGGCACATATATGTGTAAACATATATAATACATATGTGTGTATATATATATATACTTTTTTTTTTTATTGGCTAATGAAATGGATCTCTAAAGGTGGAAGAAAATTTAAGAAATGAAGATGTACATGGTCTGTGCCATGCAGAAAAGAGAGACTGAAAAAGAGTTGATTTCAATTTTTGAGTCTAAATGGAGTATGGAGACTGCATAGGGAAGAAGCAAAGTAAGGAGAGCTAAATATTTTTACAGAAAGTTATTCCTACAAATAATGAATTCTTTCTAAGGAGACTAAATCCTGTCAAATAGAAGTTCATTTTGTTTAGCTAAGTGTCTAATTGGGTTTATACATTCAAGTTTGGGAATCAAGCTAAAAAAAGTAGAATTACTCTGCATATGGTAAAATAAAGCTACAATTCTGAGGCAATTCTGGATTGTGTGAGGAAAGGAAGAAGACACTTCAAGGAGGTATGTATATATAGAATAAATGAAAAGAGACATCATTGACAATTTCTCATTTTTGGATAGTAAAAAATGTTTTTTAATAATAGGGAAGCTTAATTTTCAATTCAGTCTTATTATTTTGAGGTGCATATGGAATCTGGGAAACTAGGTAGAGATTTCAATGTTTGGGGATGGGAAACTAGTGCTTAGAGAACATGAAAGTATTGACTTGTTAGTTATCTTCTTATACGTGAAAATATTAAATGTGATCATAGAAAGAGAATATAAAAGAGAATGGCCAAGGGATTTGAGGTCCAGTCCTTGAGAATCATCTGTTTGTTAGACAGAAGGATCAACTGAACCAGCAAAGAAAACAAAGTAAGAATTCAAGATGCTTCAGAGTTGGTTCCAAAATGTACATGTCAGGAGTTGAAATAGTCGGGGTGTATGTATTAAATCAACTCCCTATGCCTGCAGGTCAACTGACTGGTAGATTTTCCTGTGTTCTATTCAATAACTCTCCATTGTTTCTGTATTTTCTATGTAGGTCTTCAAATGATAATAACTCGAGCAGCTATTTCCTTTTTAAAAAATGTATTGTACCATCTAACAAAAACTACACACACACACACACACACACACACACACACACACACACACAAATTCTGTCTCTATACCTTTCAGAGTGCCTCCCAAAAGTATTACTCTCTTGTACAATGGTATCTGTTCTGACCTACATAGAAAATGTTAGTTGATTAATGATATTTTAGTTATGATTTCCTTGAAATAAAAGATTATTTTATCAAGTCACCCTCAAATCATCTGTTAAACTGAAACTAGATTCCTTTTGTTCTAATTCCTAATTCCCTTTGCCAGATGCTTTTTCTGCCAGATTATATTGGTGAGCTGTGTGCAGACCTCAAAGGGTGCACAAAGATTTAACCTGAAACTTTATAGCTAGATTTGGATAGAGAACTGCATTTTACCAGGGCTCTAACCCCTCATAATCCAAAATATTAAACAAGACCAAACAGGTAAAAGAATGCTTAAACACTGTTAGTGTTAGAGCTGGAAATATTTCTGAAGTAACTTCAAACAATACACATTTACACATTATCTATTTTTTGATGACTAAGGGCCTCATGACAATATCCAATTAATCTCTTCTACCATGTGTGTCCAAAATAGTCCTGGGCAAACTGACAGATATCTGGGATATTTTAGCAGTCTTTGGAATTAATAATTGCTTTCATTGTAGTTTGCCAAATCTTTTGAGATGTGTGGGATTGTGGGAGGTATTTTTAAGTCTTAAAAAGATGTAACATGAACAAAATAAAATCTCATTTATGTAGTGCAACTTTTAATCTAATACATTAAAAATGAATCTAAGTAAAACATGTATTACACCAGAACACACCATAATCGATGGAAATGCAAACTACATTACAGTGAGTATAAATAAATTAATGTGCTAACTTTCTTAGTTTAGAGTTTTCTAAATCATTTTGGCAATGATTTAGAAACCTTGTGGAATGCTTGAGTTTTTATCCTCCCCTCAAATCTAACCAAATTCAATATTTGAAGCATGTGTGTTATTAAAAACAAATGTATTTAGCATGCTAGTTAGGAAATTTGATATGTGATAACTTCATCTTTGATTAGCTGCTTTATAATCTGAAAATTCATTTTGTGGTCCTGAATGAAATCCAAGATAATATTTATAAATATTTCAAAATATCCTCTTTGTCTATGATGTGTATTTTATCAACTTTATTTTATGAATTTTAAAAAATAGAATAATATCTATATAACTGCTTTCAGACATGTATCCCTATGTTCATTGCAGCATTATTTATGATGGCCAAGACATGGAAACAACCCAAGCGTCCTTTGATAGATGACTGGATAAAGAAGATGTGGTACATACATATAATGGAATATTACTCAGCCATAAGAGAAGATAAAATACTGCCATTTGTGACAACATGGATGGAACTTGAGATTATCATGTTAAGTGAAATAAATTAGAAAGAAAAAGTCCAGAACCATATGCGTTCGCTCATATGTGGGATATAAAACTGAAACAAATGAACAAAACAAACAAACAAAAACTCTTAGACACAGACAAAGTTTAGTGGTTACCAGAGGGAAGGGGGAGGAGAAGGCAGAAAAGGGTAAAGGGGGTCAAATATATGGTGATAGAAGAAGAACTGACTGGATGGTGAACACACAATGTGATATATAGATGATGTATTATAGAATCATACACTTGAAACCTATGTAATTCTATTAACCAGTATCACCCCATACATTTAATAAAAAAAGGTTTTTGGCATCAATTATGCATACTTTGCTCTCGTAGCAAATCCCCTTAAATGAGGAAGTGTATATTGAATTACATTTCTGAAATTAACCAACCTTATTAGAGTAAGATTTCAAAGTAGCTGCTAAAAGTCCTATGCATCGCCACATGAGTTGGCACCAGTCTCTGGCAGGCTCTCCACTGTTCCCCCATGAGCTGCTCAGTAGAGCTGGGTATCCGTTACCATCAGCAACCTCCAGCTGGGGCAGCCTGCCTGCAGTGGTTCTGGTAGCCTTGTCACAGCACAAGAGCTCCTGTGATTATCTCAACTCTGCCCTTCACGATGACAAATGTCATCATGCTTTGTGTCAAAATAACAAATCACAAGTAAATAAACTTCTTCAAGTTCATACAGAGTTAGGAAAAATAGATCTCAATTTCTCAACCGGAAACAGCAAAAATGAACTTTTTTTTCCCCCTTAATGATTTGCATGTAGGTGCACATATGGAAATACCATGCAATGATTGAGGTATTTACATGGTAGATCTCAAGCTCATTTTTCCTTAAATCTTTTTTTTTTAATGAATTGTAGCTAGTAAGCTAAAGTCAAAGCAGAATCATTAGAAATCTTAATCAGAAAAAAGGGCAAACAAAACCACTTTGTATTTTTATTTGATATATATTATGATACCTTTTAATGAAAACATAATTGAGAAAACATTCTCAGATTATGAGAAAGGGCATCAATTACAATATTTGGCAAAGGTCAGATCAGGGAGAAGGGAAGAAGAAAGAGAGGAAAATCTTCTGTAGGTAATAAAGAAGAATCCTCAAATGTTATCCTAGAATGAGATAAGAGACTGAAAATACTTGATAGATGGAGAGTGACGAGGCCGAGAGAGTAAGAGAATGAGAGTGAGAGGGAACGCGTGTTCTTCCAAGCAGTCACGTGAACGTAATCATAATAGCAAAGGCAACAGTTTGAATTTCACTCTCCTATTTACACAAAGTATTTTATCTGCATTTTTAAAAATTTTTAATTAGTGAACTATACTCAAAATATTTTTTTCAGATATACAGTACATCTCGATTCAATGGTATCATTGATTAACTTTCATTTACAAAATCATTTGACCTACAGTCTGTCAAAGACACTGCACCTGGTGTCAGGGAAGCAGCTATGAAACAGAGTCCCTGCACTGAAGAATTACATAGTCTGCAAAGACAGATAGATAAGACCACCACTATCCAGGTTGATGACCAATTGGATGGAAGTGAGTAGTGTGCCATGAGAACGCATAACGGAATGCCTAATGTAAAATGGGGTAGGCTTTAACATTAGGGGAGGACCCAGGGAGAAGGCAATTTCTGAGCTGTGTCTTAAGATCAAACAGGAGGAGTTAATCAAGTAAGGAAAGTAATGATGTCTGTTCAAAGTATTTTGATTAAGGCATAGAGTTTGGAATTGGAGGGCTGATGATGAAAGATGAGGTTAGATAGTAGGGTACAGATATTTAAAGATCTTGCTTGTTATCAGAACTGGATTATTTTTTTAAATAGGTTTTTAGGACACCGTTAAGTGTAGTTAACTGCCTTTCTTTCTTACAATGTCAAATTTCCTTTCCATGACATAGGATGTTATTGCCTCCAGATCCTATAATTTTCTAATCACTCTCAGGTATTAATAAAACCCCTCTGGCCTAATGAAATCTCTATCAATTGAACATTTCAATCCTATTGAAGTTTGTCCTGACTCAGGCAACGAAGCTTACAAAATAATTTGCACTATTTTTCACCAGGCTCTTTAACTACCCTCCTTCACTTGCTGCAACCCTTAATAGTTGGCTCATGGGAAGGAGAGATAATGACAGAAAAGGTCTTCCTCATATGCAGAGAGTTACAATTTGATAACGGTGGGTGTGAAGAAATCCCAGTGCTAAGTCTGTTTCTTGGGAAGCCTTAGCCGTTCTAGAGAAATTCCCTCACTAGAGATCTCTAAAAGTGATCACATAGAAAGGGGGATTCCTTTTCCAGCTAGCCTGTGATTCTGGTAATCCACAGCCAAGCTCTTTTTGTTAGGGACACCTTGACTGCCATCAGGTATCCTCTTTGCTTTTTATTAGTACGTACCTAGCCTCAAAGTAAGACATTAGTTAAAGCTGAAACTAGACTTGGAACCATTTTGCAAATCCTACATACATAGTCTAACATAACTCTCTTTAGAGGAGGGATACTTGGCACTCATGAACCTCAGTTTTGGGGCCTAGCCAAAATTCCCAGACAAGAAGTGTCTCATATTAACAGCCAGTTGAAGATGCTATAAGGTTTGGATTTTATCATCAAGACAATGTCACTGAAGAATTCTATGGCAGATGCTTGGAAAGATAAACAGGAGTGACATACCCAGGTAGGGGGAACCCTGTTGGATAATTATTGCATTAATATAACGGGAAGAAAATGATGATACCTCAGATCTAACCAGGGTCATTAGAAATGGTGATTTGGAAAAGATTCAAGAAATAGCAAGGAGGTAGAATTGAGATGATATAGGCCCAGAGGGCCTAGAGATATTGTTGTTTATTGTTCTTTTTTAATGGTTCACTAGTTGGTTTGTTTGTAGATTTATTTCCTTTAAAGAAATAACAATAGAAAATAGCAATACTTGATAAAAAAGAGCAAAGTCATTAAAGCGTGGGGAATGACATCCAAATAACAAGAGATTACTCGACTTGAACAAAATACAGTATGATTCACCTGAGTCAGAAATAAAGGTGGTAAATGAACATAGTTATAGATGAGAATAAGTTGCTCAAAGAAATTAAGGAAATTCCCACCTGATACCCTCTATTATATGTCTGAATGGAGAGGTCAGTTGCTGTAAAATGAAAGAGGATATGGTAGAATAGAAAGAAAGTAGCACAGGTTTAAAATAATACTTTTTTTTTTCTTTTATGGAGAGTTCAGTGACGGCGTTATCTAGGGATAAATAGATCGTATCATCCTCAATTTTTTTTTTTAAGAAAAATATATCCTTTTCTTATATAAATTGAAAAAATCAAAGTACTGGATAAAAACAAACCAATACACAATAGTGGTTAGTCTTAAGCACTTATCACATAAATGACTTGATTGTTGTAACAGAAAATATGTTTCTTCATTAGAGATTAAAATTTATATAGAGATGAACCTTTATTAAAATTATTCAATTAAAAAACATGGTTATTGTGGCAGGATACAATAATTGGTAATGTTCAAAGAAAAAATCTAAAATTTAAGGGTAATTTATGAGGTGAATAGAAATAGGATATCTTTAATTTCACTCTATCCATGGTTCTCTGAATAATGTATCTGATGTTTAGTTTCTTCAGAATACAATTCTAAATAAACGAATTTTTATACTTCAAGAATATTAGAAGTATTGAAAATCATGTATGTGCTACAACTTTGTGAACCATAAATCACAACACAAATGTAAGGCATTCTACTGCAAAGACTAGAATTGACAGGCATATAATTTTCTAATATATGAGGCAAAATAATGAACTACAAAAGGTCCTTTTATTTTGTGGTAAAATATTTACTTTTAATGCACTGTGATATGTTACAAGCACCTAAAGGCTTTGTTAAACCTGGTCATTCTCCACAAATTCTGTTGTTACATGGATGTGCCATAGAAATGACACAGACGAGTTAGAAACCATTTACAGAACAATTAAACATTTAACTACAATTACCTTTAACACAATATGCAATAAAGCAAGATTTCCAAGAAGACAATTAAGCTACTTCTTTGATCCTTCTTATATCTCTTTAAAAATCATCTATCTATCATCTATCTACCTACTACTCAGTGATTCTAACTATTTTTTAACTTAGCTTGTTATCTGAATGTCAGTGATGTCTAGTGAAACTATTACATACATATGATATATATATATATATATATATATATATATATATATATATATAATGTATAGATATGGAATAAAGGAAATGATATACAGCATTTTTTTAACCCACATTGAAAAAAACTTTTATTAAATGCCAGGGTCTGTAATGAATTTGGGGAATAGAGAGAAGAATCCCAGTCACTGTCATCAATGAGCTCACAAATGCCTCGATACCACATCAATGAGCTTACAAATGCCTCGATACCACAGTCAGATCTCAGACCAGTTAAATCAGAGTGTCTGGGGGTGGGAGCCAGGCATTGGTGTGCATGTAGAACTTTTAACAGGCCTGGGTTATCATCTAGTTTGGTATGATCATGGGAAAACAAGCTGGTCCCTTCCATTTACATTCAAACCAGTCAGATATATGCGAGTGAAAATGAGAGAGAGAGAGAGAGAGAGAGAGAGAGAGAGAGAAGAAACAAAGGGAGGGAGAGTGCATGCCTTTGCCCTCTGGATTGCCATCAAGGAAAGAAAAGGGATTATGTAGGGGGTTCAGCTGCTGGGCAGCCACGAGGTGCTCTGAGCCCACTTCTAAGTACAAGTCAAAATGTCTTATCCATGCCCCAAGCTAAGTCCTCCAAGCCCAGTAACCCCCGAGGCTTCTTTGACATGGACAACATGGACATCGGAGGTTAACAAGTTCGTTAAATTGCCTTAGAATTGTTTGCAGATATTGTACCCATACCCAAAACTTCAGACAATTTTTGTGCATTGTGTACAGGAGAAAAAGGCATTGGATCCAACACTAGGAAAATTCTCCATTTGAAAGGATGCCCGTTCCATCAAATATTTTTTTTTTCTTTTTTAATTTTCAAGCTTTATCTGTTTTGATTTTTTTGTTTTGTTTTAATTTTATTGGGGAGTATTGGGAAACAGTGTGTTTCTTCAGCTCCAAGTCATTGTCCTTCAGTCTAGTTGTGGAGGGGGCAGCTCAGCTCCAAGTCCAGTCGCCGTTTTCAATCTTTAGTTGCAGAGGGCACAGCCCACCATCCCATCCGGGAACTGAACCATCAACCTTGTTGTTGAGAGCCCACACTCTAACCAACTGAGCCATCCGGCTGTCCCTCTTGAAGCTCAGCAGCAGCTCATAGTCTTCAATGTAGTTGTGGAGGGTGCAGCTCATTGGCCCCTGGGGGAATCGAACTGGCAACCTTTCCGCTCAGAGCTCATGCTCTAACCAACTAAGCCATCTGGCAGCCCCACCATCAAATTATTAAGTAATTTATAATTCAGGGTGGAGACTTCTCAAATCAGAATGGGACAGGTGAAGAAAATATTTCTGTTGAAACATTTGAAGATGGAAATTTCTATTATTTCTAATACGATAAACATGACAAAGAGGATTTATTGAGCATGGCAAATGCAAGCTGCAATATGAATGGTTCTCAGTTCTTTATCATAATAGTTCCAACTCCTCATCTGGATGGGAAACATGTGGTATCTGGCCAAGTAATTAAAGGAATGGGTGTGGCAAGAATTCTGGAAAGTGTAGAAGTGAAAGGTGAAAAACCAGCCAAATTGTGCATTATTGGAGAACGTGGAGAATTGAAAGAAGGGGATGATTGGAGAACATTCCCAAAGGACGGCTCTGGTGACAGTCACCCAGATTTCCCCGAGGATGCAGATATAGATTTAAAAGATGAAGATAAAATATTATTAATAATAGAGTACTTAAAAAAAAAAAAAAAAACATTGGAAACACTTTCTTTCAAATCCTAGAACTGGGAGATGGCCATTAAAAACTATACAAAAGTTTTAAGATGTGTGGAAGGCTCAAAGGCTTTTATTGAGAAGGCAGATACATTGAACTACAACCTGTAGCTTTAAACTGCCTGCTAAATGTTGGTGCTTGTAAACTGAAGATGTCAGATTGGTAGGGAGCAATCGACATTGTTTGGAGGCTCTTGAAATAGACCCATCAAATACCAAAGCACTGTACAGTTGAGCTCAAGGATGGCAAGGATTAAAAGAATACGATCAAGCATTGGCTGAAATGAAGAAAGCTCAGGAGACAGCAACAGAAGACAAGCTATCCAGGCAGAACTGCTGAAAGTCAAACAAAAGATAAAGGCACAGAAAGATAAAGAGAAGGCAGCATATGCAAAATGTTTGCTTAATAAGGAATTCAGTTTTGCTTAAATATTATACATTGCTTGTATAAAGGCAATAAGAAAATCAAAGGGGTTTTGTCTGTTATATACAACCCCTAATGTGTACCTTTTGATACTTCAGTTCCTCATTGCTTACAGTTTAGGAATACTGATATGAGTTCACACTTAATAAAAGTGTCATAAAATACCCCCCCCCCCCGAGAGAAAGAAAGGAAGGAAGGAAGGAAGGAAGGAAGGAAGGAAGGAAGGAAGGAAGGAAGGAAGGAAGGAAGGAAGGAAGGAAAGAAAGAAAGAAAGAAAGAAAGAAAGAAAGAAAGAAAGAAAGAAAGAAAGAAAGAAAGAAAGAAAGAAAAGAAAGAAAGAAAAGAGAGAGAGAGAGAGGGAAAACGGATTAATGTAGAGAAAACCTAACACATGGTAATCCTCTTCCTCAATACTATGTTGCTTCAGTGAAGTTGGAGTTTTCAACCACCACTTTCATTCAAAATTGAGTCTACACAATCACAAAAATTTGTGTAGGTTCAAATTATATACATATACCCAATCCATTATGAAAATTTGGCTTTGTGAGGATTTGCATTTAATACCCTGAATTGGGGTTCCTACAATTTCTTCTCATTTTCTTCACATTTGCAAGAAAAAGTTTGGATCTCCTTGCCCATAATGTGAGAACCAACACGCAGACACAGATGGAAGCATCCCAGACATTCCTGACAGTTCACAGCTGTCATGGTCACAGGCATTGTGTCCTCTGTGATGTCAACTTGTTCAAAAAGTGAGGTCTTATTTATGTATTTTATTATTTTCACTGACTTATTTTGCTTTTCCTGGCCTGTATTTGCTTATTAGTTATTTGCATTAAAGAGCCAATTGCATAAGTACTGATTACATATGTGTATTTTGTCTCTGTGTTAGAAAAGTTCATAAGAACAGCAGGAAACAGACACAATTTAGAAAAATTAATGAAAACAAAATGTCTTGTTAGGTTATGTTATAACTAATGTTAACTATTAAAGTCATTAGATTTATTTTATCAAAAAGACCATGAGTTTAGGGGCTCGGGTACACATAAAAATGTTTTAAGATAATTCAACTAAAAGCTTTTATTCAGATATGAATTATACTGGCTTTATGAGAGATGGCTTTATATGACATATCCATATACAGGGGCAAAGATTCCAATTGCTTCTCAACACCTCATCTTTAACCCTATTTACATTACGAGAGAGAAATTAGAAAGGATTAACATTTTTTCAGCCAGGAAACACTTTCATACTGAGTTTTCCTCTTTGACAGTATCGTGTGAAGTTACTCATATTCGTATCTTATGACCCAGCAACTCCACTCCTAAATACATAGCCCACCCTGCCACAAACACAAAAGAACAATGTATGTCCACAAAAATATTTATAGAAAAATTTTCACCACAGCTTCATTCATAACAGCAAGAAAAAAATTAGAAACAGCATAAAAGTACATCAGTAGGAGAACAGATAAACAAATTGTGGTATAATCGTAAGAAATTACTACTTAATACAAATCAACATATAAATGAATATATAAGGTAGTATGCTCTGTAAAAGACAGATACAAAAAGAATGCATACTGCATGACTTCATTTTATAAAGCACAAGAATAACCAAAAATAATCTATAAGACAGAAGTCAGAAAGGTATTTATGCCTGGGGTTGTGGGCAAATTACTAATATAGTTATCCTAAACTAGGGAAAAATATTTAAAACACATATGCATGTGTGTTCACACACACATATACATATATGTTAAAAACACAATGCAGCAAAATATGGTATGGAAATTATTGTCTCTTTAACCTTTTCTTATGAACCCAAAGAGAATGTATATATAATGTATTGTTTAGCAAAAAAGAAAGATGTAAATATTTATATCCATCTACCATATATAAATATATAAAATTCATATAAATATAAAATATTCATATATTCATGCATCATAATATTAAAAGGGTATACTTTTGAGTGTTGAAATAATTAGATCTTTTTATTTTTATCCCACAATCTTCAATACTATCTTATTTCTTTTAATAGTAAGCATATATTTTCATTAAAAAGGAATATTTCTATCTTGAAAAAGAATAAACACAACAGTTGAGTTTAGCCTTACATCTCTCTTCTCCCTGATGAATAAAGAATGACTTCTGATGCATTAATCGCATGGCTTTCAATTTGAACCAAAGTACTCTATAAAACATTATTAAAAATGCATTGATGAATTTTCTTTTACACCGTTATTATGACCCTTCACTATCATACTTTTTCTGCCATAAAGTGTTGCCTGTTTGTGAGCATATCCTATTTAGAGGCTATTCTATATTTTGAACATAATACATTCTGAAAAAGAGGGTGAACGCTGAATATGAAAGAGGACACTGTAGGAGGAATAGGTGTAGAACCACTGAGTGATCCGGGAATACGAAGCTGTTTAGCTTATCTAACTGCAGCCAATTGTGCAATAAAAAAGACAATGAGAAATGTCGCTTTTGAAAACCTGCCATGGGAAAATGACAGCGCACGTGCCTGCACTCAGGCATGTAAGTCACGTATGAATAGAGATGTACACTTTATAAAGGTTTCTTAATAAAACATAGTATAAAAAGAATCACAAAGTATATATGTTTATTAATGATTCAATTATCTCTAATACAAGGTGGTTCCATTCACATCTAGTGTCCCTTGTTCATTCATTCAGCAAATACATATGAGGGACCATTAGAAACCGGGCACTGAGAGAGGTGCCTGTGACACAGCAATGACACAGAAGGGCTTGCCTATACTGCGGAAAAGAGCTATCACCATGTAAACCTGTGTGCTGAGAACTAAGCGGAGGAGGTATGGGTGTTGGAAAAGGCTAGAAGATGTGAGAAAGAGAAGTGTCCATTAGTAATACTGAAACCTCAGAGAGAATTTCAGTCAATCTGTGTTGTATATATTTTGCTTTTTGGGTCTTACAGTTCTAATCACATTTGTATTCATCTCTGGAGAATTTGTATCAATCACAAAAATACTTTACACAATACATTATGTATCTGAATAATCTGACCAATATCATAAACTCACAAAGATTACGTAACAAATACTACCAGGTTACCAAACATGATATGAATTGATTGGACAGTGTTAGTGCTTGCCCACCTCTCTTTACCTGGAATTTTACATGGTCTGGTGCACCCAGGCCCCAGCTACTGTGAGCCTTTAGCTGTAAACTGTCTACAGCTGCCCCTTTCCTGGAAAATCACCCTCAACTGACCAGACTCATCCTAAAGGTTTTGCCCCCTTCCCTGCCCTGACACCTCCTCAATGCACCCTGCAGCCAATGAGTGATTAACATAGGAATACAAAAGGCCAACCCCATCCCTCATCTGGGGCCAGTTTTGCACCGTGGTTCATGCTAAAGTGTTTATCATGGGATCAGGCTAAAGAGAGTGTTTGAGCTGCAACCATGTCCTTGCTTAGTTATTTCCTCTAAACCAGGGGTGTCAAAACTTTTTTCAACGTTTTTTACCAAGGGCCATATGTGGTAAAATACACAAACAGCCGGGCCACTCACTCGAGGTGAAGTATGTATTGCCTCACCTGGTTTATTTAAGTAAACTAAATATATATTTGGAATTTGTTGCGGGCCAATTAACAATGGATCAATGGATTGCAGGCCGCAGTTGGCCATGGGCTTCAGTTTTGACACCTCTGCTCTAAACTGTCTTGCTGTCCTCATTCTCTTAACAAATTTTCCTGAGAGCATACCCTGAACAAACAATAATTCCCCTCGCAGGCTATGCTTCTTGGAGGCCTGACCTAAAATGATAATACGAATATATACAGACATACACACATACATGTATGTCTGTATATATTTGGCGCTCTGTATCCATGGGTTCCACATCTACATATTCAACCAACCACGGATGGAAAATATTTGAAAAAAATATTACGTTGTTGCTGGCATGTCCTATGTAGTTAGGCCTACGATGGTTGGTTGCATCTGTACTGAACATCTATGGACTTTTTTTCTTATCATTATTCCCTAAACAATACAGTATAACACATATTTACATAGTATTTCTATTGTATTAGGTAGTATAAGTAATCTAGAGATGATTTAAAGTATATGGGAGGATACACATATATTAATGAGAATACTATGCAATTTTATATAAGAGACTTGAGCATCCCTGGATTTTGGCATCAGAAGGGGGTCCCAGAACCAATCCCCTACAGATATTGAGGGATGACTATCATTTATATGGATGTACATTTACAATGTGAATGTATATAAATAACCATGTGTAATAAGGCCTTATTTCTAAGGCTTCATGTAACTGTTTGCTCATCATGACTGCCTCCATTACAGTGAGAAAGAGTACCTACTGAATCTGGACTCCCTTCCAGCTAAATATTATTTCCAACTCAGTATTGTCTTTTCCTATATGAGGGAAAATACTGTTGCAATGAAAAGGTTGATAATTTACTGCAACAAATAGCCAACAGTTAATCAAATCCAAACTGTACAGAATAATAAGTCTTTCAACAGTATTAAGTTTTCTACCTCATGTTATTGTAGATTGTATATATTTTTCACTCTTATGTTATTTAATTGTCATTGATCTCTGTTATTTTAAATCCCCAAATAAGTAATGTGTCCTTTAAGGCTGATCAGTATAAGACACCTCAGTAAGATTCTGATATTAATTTCTGGGCGGTCTGTTCTCTATCTATGAGGTATTATCAAAGAATACAGTGAATATTTAAGTTAAAAAAAATATTATATGAAAAGACACATTGCCATTAATCCCCCTCCAAATACCCCTCGCTTTGAACACATTTATCACATTGTTCTTGCCACTTTCTGAAGCAGTTATGGAAGTCCTCTTTCATGAGCATCTTTAGTTATGCTGTCATGGCTGCCTCAATGTCCTGAATCGATTCAAAACGTTTACCTTTCATGGTCATTTTGACTTTGGGGAAGAGCCAGAATCCAGGGAATAAGGTGGATGGGGACACGTCGTAATGTTTGTATTTGATAAAAATTGCAGTAACAGAGCAATGAATTGCAGTAACACGGAGCCTTTCTGTTGTGATAAAAAAATATGGTGAAAGTTGCTGTCGAGTGCCATCCAACTGAAAGGCAGGGAGCTTAATACGGGAAGCTGCATGTGAATCTTAGTAACAGTGTGTGATAAGTTTCAACTTGTTCAGTGCAGTCAGTCGGGTGTGAGCTATGGTTGAGAGAAGGTGTGTTTGAAACTGTGCTGTAAATCCTCCTCCATTATGACAATGCTCAGTGTGTGTACTTGTGGTGCAAGGGTGTCCTGTCCAAGATGGGTTTCCCCCTGGTGCCCTGAGCTACCCAGATAAGCTCTGTCCACCCACAACTATAAACTGGAATAAGAGGGTTGGGATATTATTATCTTACTTGTTTTCATTAATCTTTCTTAAATGTGTGTGTAGCTCACATTTATTTTGAAGTTTAATATTAGAACTGTCTTGGGTCTTTATTTGGAAGTTTAAGGATGTGTCTTTAACCAGAAATATGCCTTAGAAATACAATTTTTGTTTATATCAATTAGCATATTGTAAAATCAGTTTAGGTGAATGTTATATTCCTTAGTCACAGCTTCTAAAAACCTATCCATAAATGTGGACTTACTGTATACATAATTTTAAAGAAATGTCAAGTAATTTTTCAACTCAAAAATGGTTAAAATCCAAATATTCGAAGTTACTAGAAGAATGTAGATAGTCACAATTATTTCTATATTGTCATCTCAAATAATAGATTTCCCTATAAAAGTTTTTTAAAAGCAGATCTACACAAATATAAGTTCAACCCAAATAATGTATAATTGCTGACCCTTTGATGTATTAAAAAGTTTAACCACAGAAACCACACAGAGTTCTGATACACCCTGAAATAGTTCCCATAAAAAAGACTCAGCTAAGTACAATTAATTCGCTCCGGTAATTTTCACCTTATTATATAGGTCTTTTCTAATCTTTTGCATTTTGATAGATATACAATTTCTAAAATTATTTGTAAACAAGTCAGCTACTTAAAAGTTAAGGAAAATATAAGCACATAGCATGTGCTTTAATCTGGACATTTTTTGTTAATGTGTAAAGGACAATTTGTTGCTGAGGTAAATGGTACTTCTATTAACCACAACTTTAAAATACGTATTTAATGAAATATAACATTAAGATGAATTTTATGGGTATTTTTTCAATTTATTAACTAAATCCTGATATTTTATTTCTGGAAGCATATTTACAAGATCAATGTGACTCAATTAACTGCACATAGGACATACATCTTGTTATTTATAGACAGATGAGTATACACACACACACACACACACACACACACACACGGTGCCAAAAAATGTACACACATTTTAAGAAAGGAAAACTGTATTAAAATTGTAATACTCAATATATACCGATAACAAAAGATGAATACAAGTCACATTTGACTTCTGCTATTACAAGAGGTCCTCAAATTGGTTACCATCAGCATACAGACACTTCTGATTACCGCGAACTACTGCTTGAGAAACATTGACCAAACTGACCATATATATATATATATATATATATATATATATATATATATATATATATATATATATATATTTTAAAGTACTGGGGCTGCCAAATATACATATATACATATACACATATATGTATATATGTATATTTGGCAGCCCCAGTACTTTAATTCAAAGATTATGTTTTTCCATAGAAAAACACTGTCAAAATGCAACAATTTTCTTATTCCTCCTCATGAATGAGGAAGATAAAAGAGGCAGGTGTATGATAACTGTGAAATCAAACATCTATTTTACATTAATTGTGGTAACTTTTAACAAGTAACAACCAGGTGTATTCTATTTTATTTCCTAATTTGTCAATAGTAACAATGTTATCACTATTAACATTCAATAAACCAAATTAGATATCTAGGAAATAAAGTAATTAGCACCTTTCAAATTAAATATTAAATGTATGCAAAAAATGCATATTTAATTGCAAAAAGAACGGTTTCTGCTGTTTCTTCAGGCAAAGCCTGAGGCTTATTACCTTTCCCTTCAGTCTCAGGAAAGCAGGAGCTAACCTGTGCATTTGGGATATGGTATAATAGCAAGAAATCAAATTTAAAAGAGGATAAAAATTATTGTTTCAATAGTGACATCACCAACTTGGAAGAATGACAGATAACTGGAGTATATTAAAATATACAGAAAGACACATATGCTTCTATGTGTATGTGTTAGAGCTGAAAACCAAAACAGGAATAAGGAATTATAATTATTCATTTATTATTTTATTAGCTCTATTAAAAATTCTATAGAAAACAAACATTTTTAACAACATGATCTCAGACTTATTTATAAAAGCAAACAAAAACAAGGAGTAAATGTACTGAGTGGAATATATAAACATACTTATAAAATTATAAGAATCTCCTTACTTGGTATGTCTGGTGATTGTAAATATTTCTCAACACAGGCATTACAGGATTTTTAGGCAGAAAAAGCCCTTGTGTGGAACTATCCATGGTCCTACCCACTAAATGCCAGCATCTGTTACTGTGACAGGCAAAACACCCTCACACGTTTGCAAAGACTCTCTTGGTGGGAGAGGTGGGTGGGGGACAGTGACAGGAGGGATCTTATATTAGTCCCTCGTTGAGAACATGATCAAAGGTCCCGAAATGGAGCCGGGGTTATTTAGTAAACCTGATCCTACCCTAGTAGCTCTGTGATCTTAAGTAAATTACTGCTGTCCCTGTGCCTCAGTTTATTCTTCTGTGATGTGGGTTTAATAATAGTTGTTCTCAAGCCTCACAAAATCATTGTTTGGAGCAAATGAGACAGGGACAATGAAAAAGCTATATAAAATGCCAAGTACCACCCAAAATTATAATGTTTTGTATCATTTAACAATTATCCTATGCTGTACTTTTCATGGTTAATTAGAGAAGATTTGAAGTTTAAAAAAAAAAAGTATGTATTACTGTCTAATTTGAATGCAACTGTATTAATTTGGAGGCTCTGATTTTTTGAGTTATCCAAGCCAGAGGCAATTCTAATCCTTGACCTTGTGTTACAGGCTTAATGAGGCTCCAGTCACCTGCTGGTAGCTCAGGTGGCTAAGGAAAATAAGCTGGTACTTAGTGAGAATTTAATAACCCCTTCAGGGTTTGCTCTGAAAAATCCAGTCTTTTTAAACTGACAACAACAATATGCCCATTTTAATTTACTTCTATGGATTTCAGCAATTATAAATCCTTCCAGTTCATGTTTTGTTTTGTTTTGTTTTCCCCAGTGTTTTTATAAATATATACAAAAATGTGCATGGTATTTTATCAGAGAGGAAAACAAGTGTATACAAACCAGAGTATACATAAGTAAAAAACCCTCTCTTTTCTACATTACTGAAAATACATGAGAAGTTACCTGTGGTTGTGTTAATCTGACTATAATTTTGTGTTTGAATCCAAGCTATTTGCAGTACTGAAGAAAATTATTGGCCTCGAAAGAAGTTTATAAAGTTGTCTAACTTTTAATGACAAATAACAATATTCTGACTTGCTGTGAACTTGTGCTATATACCTTAAGGGCAAGAAAAGGTGGCTGTCACTTTATAGAAAGAATGGTGCTCTATAATAGAGTGACAGAATTCAAAGTCTAAGTGTGATAATGCAAGAATTACTAAAAACTGACTCAATTTCAGATTTGTTCACTAAAATTGTTTCTTACTGTTTAAATGCTTAGTAAATACAATGCATTATATATGTGTACATATAATATATATGAAGGATAGTACTTAGATTCTATTTTTTAACATGAGCTAGCATTTCATAGCATTAATGATTTGATATTATTAATAATTCATGACAAAGCAAACTTACATTATAAATAATACAGGCTAATTGTTCAATCTACCAAATTTATGTTTTGCTATTTACATATCATACGGGTTATATGCAAATAGCTTGGATTCAAACACAAAATTATAGTCAGATTAACACAACCACAGGTAACTTCTCATGTATTTTTCAGTAAAAATTACATTTTTGAAGAAAAATTAAATAACTTAAAATGAGTTACCTGTTCCTATCATTCATTCACATTCTAAATCTACTAGTTGTAACTCTCAAATTAGTTTCTTCAACTGTTATTTTTTTTTAAAACTATTAAAAATGACTTGAAATCTTTTTCAAGCATTTGATCAGTATTTTCACTACTCATCATTATCCAATTTTATCAGACTATATTTAGCCAAGAAAAGCCCAATGTATAAACAAAAATTATTTCCAGCAATTACTATATAATTTCTCATATTTTTTGTCAATCAAGCAACTGCAGATTCAAGCACACACAGGCATACACACACACATGCACACAAACACACATACAGCTTTACAGAAAATCCTGCAGCTCACATTTCAACTGAATACATCTGAGGGAAAATAAACTAGGAAATAGAGACCATTCATGGATTCTCAGCGTACTCACTAGTAAACTCTCCCTGCCACGACTTTTCATTCGTGAAAGCTGTCATAAATCTATGTCCACTGATCCACTTGCATTTGGCATAGGGGTTGGTAGATTATTTATCAAAGGGATTTCTGTCAGACTGGGATTAAGATGTCCTAAAAATCCCCAAGTGCACAATTCATCACAACACAATTTAGAGAGCCACAATAGACCTTGGTAGCAAAGTGGAAGTGAGTGATAGGTGGACCAAAACCCCCTGTTTGATCTAAAGAAAGCAGACAACATATACCAATGGTGTCAATCAAACTGCCTCCTGAGCAGCCTCATGAATATGAAATAGAGAACAAACAGATTGGTTTTTCGTTGCTTGTTCCCAACAGTTATAAGAAGATATTCCAACGCAAATAAGTTCATTACTGTATATACGCCAGAAAAGTTCTATCTCTAATTCTTTCCTATAACAAAGAAACAAAAACAGGCATTATTTCTGAAATGGTGGAGGTTGTGCAATGTTTTCCCGCTGCCAAACTGCTCTCTATATAGCCAATGCCACATTTTTGCACTATGTGAACAAAATAAGTCGTCCTCTTTGTCTTTAAAAATTAACAAAATCAAGTATATTTTTGGTAGTTTCAGACCACCATACAACACAATCTAAAAATATCCTCAACATGAGTGTGAATATTAAAATCATGTTAATCTTGAATTTAACAAAAATAAAAAAGAGCTGCCAACTACAAAGCAAATAGGCTTATGTACCTAAAGTCTTTGATATCAGCAGTCATTAATCTAACCAACATTTCTCAACTCAAATATTTTAAAAAATCAACGTTTTTCATAGATGCTAATGTAAATATAATTATGATCGACAAGAACTGTACCTAGAGAATAGCATACACTATATAAGTATTTGTTGGATAAATGATTCAAAGACCAAAATAATAATGGGTTCATCATTTTGTTTATTAAGCTTAGTTAAAAACAGCTCTCTTTAAAATTGTGTGCATTTGCAATAATTTGAAGCTTTAATTCTAATTTATTCAAAGTATTCCTCATCTACTATATTTACTGTCTTGAAGAGATACATTTTTGCCCATGTTAACATCGATAAAATCCAAATGGGTATTACAATGGATGATGAGTCCTACAGCTTGTAGATTTTTTAATGCAATATTATACTGCGTCCTACAGTCGATGGCATTCTAGAACATTAGTGAAATTAATATTTCTCTGCCATTACTCTGATCCTCAATCGTGTTGTTTCTAACATCCATTGTAGTACTATCTGCTGAGTTCCCCTGAACTGTTTTTTTGCCCTTATGCTTTGTCTCCTCAATGAAATTGTGAGCTTCTCAGAGCAGAAACTGATTCTTATATTTCTTTGTAACTGTTTAATGCCTTACAGAGTGCTAGGCACATACAATTCTTCTATATGTAATTTGGAGGAGGGGCCTTTGGGAGGTAATTAGGTCATGACGGTGGAGCCCTCCTGAATGAAATTATTGCTTATAAGAGGGACACTCAGAGTTCTCAGACATTTTCCGCTATGTGAGAAAGAAATCATCAGTATGCAAACTGGAAGAAAGATCTCAGCAGAACCCTATCATGCTGGTACCCTGCTTTCAGCCTTTCAGGCTCAGAACTGTGAAAAATAAATTTCTGTTATTTATTAGACACCCCATCTATGGTATTTTGTTATCATAGCCACAACTAAATGCATCATCATAGTCAACCAGACTCACATTAATTTTGCCTTTTAATTTATCAATATCTGGTACAACCCTCTCCTCTTATTCCATCTCAGAGGAAAATTTTCCTTAATTTTTAAGACTAAGCTCTCTTTACCTGTGCTCAGCAGCTTCCCTTCAAGTGTTTTCTCTCTGTCTACCTGTCTATAGGCCTTTTCTCCTTAGCATATGAATATACCCAAGGCTCCCCTAACTTAGAAAAAAAAAGAAATTTGGTGTGCTTTCCACCTCATTATGGCAATAGCAATGACTACCCCACAGGGACAAGAGAGTTCAATGAGCTGATGTTTGGCATATCCTAAGCACTGAATAAATGGAGACTAATAGCACTAGTATTTAGAGACTAATAAATAGCATAACGTGAGGCGCTTGGTCAAAGAATGCACACCAATTCTTCCACGGAATTATAATGAAAGAAATGGAATACAGTCAAAATGATAACAATGCTCCACATAGGTTTCCTCTTCTACATAAATGCAGAGTTACTTTATCACTATATTAAATAAGAAAGCCTAAATATCAGGTTATAATGGAATTCATTTTCTAAACTATAGACCTCCTGTAAACAATTATTTCCAAACTCTGAAAGGAAAACTGACACATCAGTATCTTTGTATATCTTGTCTGATATGTTTATCAAAGTGTTCTCTAAATTATAATATCTAAATATCATGATCAGCTAGCTTTATCATGATTATTTTTACCATAGGTAAAAAATCTGATCATAAATTTTCATTATTCTTTGGTATGCAGAAAATGATTTTAGCACTAATTTTTGTTTTGGCTCTTTGAGCTATGTTTTATATGATTTCACAGTATTTTTTCTTATAAATTAGGGTTGAACCGGGAACCATCTTAAGTGTGATGCAACCAAGCCAATGAATTTCTTACCTTCAAAGAGTTGATGAGCTTCTCGGTGACACAATCAATGGTGTGGAGGCAAGCAATTTACAGTCAGTCAAATGAAAGGAACAATGAGACATCATAAATGTTGAGGGTGGGTTTAAATATGAGAGAACAATCTCCTAAAACCCAGGTCAATAACAGTAAAGATGTGGAAAAGAACCAGTTAGAGACACTAAAGAATGACAGTATTTTACATTAATGGAAAATACTAATTGATGATTGATTGACTGTTAATTTTCAAAGAAGTTGAGTGATTACTACCATGTTTCCCTGAAAATAAGACCTAGCCAGACAATCAGCTCTAATGTGTCTTTTGGAGCAAAAATTAGTGTAAAACCCGGTATCATATTATATTACATTATATTACATTACATTACATTACATTATGTTATATAAGACTGAATCTTATATTTAAAAAAGTATAGTAAAATAAGTAAAATAAGGTCTTATAGTAAAATAAGACCAGGTTTTATATTAATTTTTGCTCCAAAAAACTCATTAGAGCTGATTGTCCAGCTAGGTCTTATTTTCGGGGAAACACAGTACTTGTGTAAATATTTAAGTATAGATTATGGAAAAGGTAGATTGGGATTGGGAAATTTTGTTGGTTAATAGAATATCAGGTTAATTTAAGACAATGACTGTTGGCTAAACTAGATATTTATTAATTTACTTCAAATAGATAAATTTCAATTCCTTTTTAGAGAGATGTTCAAAGTAATTTAGGCGACGTTGGAAGAAGTCCTGCAAAACAACATAGTTAAGGTATGAATGAGCCTCCCTAATATGGTTTCAGTGAGATTCTTGTTATGGGGAACTTTTCAGTCATGCTTTTATCTTTAACAGACAAAGCTAAACATTAGCACAAATTTCCTTTTTCGGGATTCCTATAAAAATTAACTTCAATCTTAGTCAAATTGTCTTTAATTTTCTGAGCAAAAGTAATAAGCGGGGAGAACTGAAAATGAGAATAACTCTTTGACCCTCTGTCTTGATGGACAGCAGATCAGTTTGGTCAATTGGGATGGAGATTCTCATTATTCTTCCTCAAAACAGTCATTTGAGCAACTTCCCAACTCTGTGCTAACAACCCTGATTTTTTTTCTAATATCAGGCCTATTTTGATAAGACTTTCCTAAGTAACACTACTTATCTACCATTTATTTTATCTATTGTATAAATTGCCTAAGAGGACTCCCTCATATTAGAATATTATAGGTATAGTGGAAGAAGTCACCATAAAAGGAATAGAATAAATAGTCCCAGAAAAATAATAATAACATTGCATTTTCAGGTCTCCTGAACCATCTCTAAGATGGGACTGCCCTTGTGTTGGGGTGGGAGCTGAGAATGTCTCTCCAGGCCAGAGAACTGTAACTTTTAACCTTGATCGGTGACTTTAGTCGTAAAGAGTCTTGTCTTATGAGCTGTGAATTGGAGATAGTTTAGATTATTGGATGGGTGTAGACAGAGGTTACTGGACATAAGGCTGAGTCTATTGGTAGAAGGGAGAAAACCAGCCTCTGTGGTTTGGAACATGGATTTCTGTAAGTGATAGCTCAGCATAAGTATCTAGGGATTTCAAAATGTTCATTTCCTCTGAGCTAGTAATAGCCCTCTGTTCCTAGGAAATATTTCATTTAGGGAGAGGGGAAAGTCTAATACACAAAGATGTTCAACAGAATTACTTCATAATTCTATTGCTTCCTTTACTCTTATTAGGAGTTGAAAAACATGAAAATTGTGAAATAACGGAAGTGCTCAGTACATGTTTGCTTAATGAATGGAATAAATACTTACACTTTAGAATTAGTAGAACAGTAATAGTATGAATAGTAGAAAATATTCACTGAGATTTTCTGTGTGCCAAGCACTGTGTTAACAGCTTTAGCAGGATTATTTAATGCAATCTTCACAGAAGTTGTATTACACACCTTTTTATAAGACATTTTTATTTGTTCATACGTTTTTGTTTTCCAACTGCACAACACCTCTTCTTTGCTAACAGCACCTCGATTTTTGATGCATAGCTACTTTTTCTCCCTTTCTGAATCCATTTGCTTTGGAGTGGAGGTATTCATTATGTAGGCCTATAACCAGCCTAGTCAACACTCCATCACCCTGACCAGAGTGATGGGTTCAGAAATAGAAAAGAGTCCCCAACCAGGGTTGCCATTCTAGCAAATAAAGATGTAGAATACCCAGTTCAATTTAAATTTCAAATATACAGTGAATCATTTCTTAGTGTAAGTATATTCCATGCAATATTTAAGTCACAACTTTTTTTAAAGATGATTCATTGTTTATTTGAAATTCAAATACATTTGAATTTTATCTGGAAATCCTACCAGAAGAGATGGTAAGACTCAGTACAGGACTTATACTGAACCACTGGACAAGAGGTACTTAATACATTCCCTGCAACTGCTAAATTTATAGAATGTAAGCCTAAAGTTGCTGGGTGCTCGCTATCTTTTTCATCATGATGAAAGCTGGCCTGGGGATGAAGCCTTCACAGAGTACTGCCAAGTGAAGGTTCTGATGACATCATTTGAGCTCCTAGGTCCACTAGGCCTCTGGACTTCGGATTGGTACAATTGAAAGTTATTATGCCAATACGTTGTTTTTTTCATTGAACCATGAGTTTGGTTTATGTCACATGGCACTGAAACATGCTAATCTAAAGTGTCATTATCCCCATAAATGAAGAAACGGGCGTTATTTTGATAAAGTCTCAGAGAAAGTATGTGTAGACTTAGGATTTAAAACAAGGAAGTCTGGGTATAATATCCTAGTTCTTAAACAATATTCTAGATTGTCTTTCTAAAGACACACACACACACACACACACACACACACACACACACGATAAACTGCAAACAGTTCTTTAAAAAGTACTTACACAATGTCCTAATAAACTTTAATTAAAAAAATACTTATACATACAAACTCAAAGGGAGATACCCTCTTGAGGAACCAGTCCCTTTTGGCTGTCAGGTTGGAGGATCACATGGGTAAATGCATAGGGCTCATATATCCAGGGGGATAATTAAACCTCCAAATAATACAGAAAAAAAAACTCAGCTCTCCCTCCCCACCTGGTTGTGCTTCTATAAAACTATACTCTCTCAGGAGTGGCCCTTTAGCTCAGTTGGTTAGAGAATGGTGCTGGTAACACCAAGGTTGCCTGTTCGATGCCCGCATGAGCCACTGTGAGCTGTGCCCTCCTTAAAAAAAATAAAAATAAAACTATACTCTCTCACTCCAAACCACATCGTTTATTTGAAATTTAGGCTCAATAAAACTAAAATCCAAAACAAAACCTGTTTATACTTAAAATGATAGTACAAATGTGACCATGTCACTCCCCTGCTTACCAGCAAAGTATACTTTCCCTATGGTGACATGCAAGAATTTTAATTATCTGCCCTTTGTCTTTTTTATTTCCTCATCTTTCATCATCCTCTACTTGCACCTGCTGACTTATTATGCTAAAATTCTGAAAGTTCTGTACATGATCCATGCTTTTTCTTTTTTTTTGAACCTCCGATAGCCTATACTGTTCTCTGTACCTAGGATACCCTGCTCACCTGTTCCCCTACTACCCACATGTGAAAAGTAAACTAATATAGCTCCTCAAGAAAGCCTTCCTTGATCTTTTACCACCCTACACTGGGGAGATAATGCTCCTCTCTTTATGGCAGAATTCAATGGGTAGGATGCCTCTTTCATGCAATATTCACCCTCCAATTAACCAGTCATTTGATGCAGGTTGCCTCCAGGGAGGGGGCACGACTTGGTCAAGGTGGCTTTCTTTGACTAAGCACCAAGGACTGTCAAACCTCTCAGCAGCTGAGAGAATAAGGTCCTCCGTTCATCAGAGGGGTTCTAAGTTGGGCTCTAAGTGGGGCACCACAGCCCAACCCAGAGACACGGGAGTTTGGAATGAGACTATGTCATCAGAGATAAGATAAAATATTCTATAATTTACAACAATGAACTTAGTTGATACATCCATTTAAAATAAAAAGCAGTATAATCAATTGCTGCAAATCTCTTTTACATACAATGGTTTCTGTTCACAATTTATCAAAATTACTTCTCATAGCAAGTTAAGTATCAAGAAAATCAATTGACTCTTTAACTTCCTAATAATACTCTGGTGACCTTGAAAGCATTTATAAACTTCCAAAGGGTTTAACTATTATGAAGTAATTTAAACAACAAAATATATCATTCTAGCTTTCTCCACAGTCTCTTCCTTTCGGGGAAACATCAGAAAGAAATATCACTTAAGTCAGCATTCCAAAAACAATTCATTTAAGAGAAGCTATTATAGAAAGCAGTTAGCCATATATTAGAACCATATTAGCAAGCAGGAGGTCTTATAATTTTGCTCCAAATACATCAAGACTCTGAGCCTGCACAACAGATCGATGGTCACCAGAGAGAAAAGGGTGCAGGGAGGATGAAACAAACAAACTGGATCAATAGTATGATGATGAATGGAGAGCAGACTTTTGATAGTAAGCGCCAAGCAGTATATGTAGATGTCTAATTATAATGATGCACCCCTGAAACTTACAAAATGTTATAAACCAATGTTACCTCAATAAAAACCATAATTAAAAAAAAAAATCTGAGCCTCAGAACTTATGATTCACATCCCATGAAAAGAATTACTAGTTTCTCAGAATGATTTAGTAATCAGTTTTATGTAACACATAACACATAATTCCTGATGTAACTCATTTACAATCTCTCTTAGAACTATTTTTAAATTTTCTCCTGTTAAACCTTTTCATTGATTTAATATGTCTGATATAGTAGACATTTAAAATAATTTTACTTGATTAAAACTCCTTAAAATCCAATGCATTGTTTTTTAAGTACATTATATTTGTTCTTCACCATGAGTTCTTTTATGCAAAAATTTATTTGACAATAATCATTTTCTTAAAGCACAAAAATTCAAAATTTGCTTCATTCAAATAATGTTTTTCCAATTAGTTCTAGTAAAAGTTTTGCATCTTTTTCTTATAATCAGATACGTTTACTCTGATATGTTATGAAAAATTCTGTGCAAGATATACATTTCCTATAGTCCATTTAATCAGACATAAAAAATAGACATACAATCAATCTTGATTGTGACTTTGACTAAAATGGGTCAAAAAACGATTTGCCTTAAGTTGAGATTTTTTTCTGCTTAATACATCATTTTTAACTTTATCACATTCCTTGGCCATTTTGTCTGTTAGGTTCGTGCGAAAGTAATTGCAGTTTAAAAGCTTAAAAAAAGAAAATTTCAAAAACCGCAATTACTTTTGCACCAACCAAATAATTACAAAACTATATCTCTTTATTCTTTAGTGTATGTTGTCCTCAACATGAAGAGGTGTTACATTGGGTCCTTCAAATAAGTAGACCTCTTTATCCTCCAGACTTATATAGCTTCAAATGTACTTGTCACACTATATATAGAGACGTAGGAATAAGTAAGAACATTTTCTAAAGTATCCAAAATAAATGCTATGGTTGAAATATTTGCTCATAAACAGTATACAGTCTAGGACCAATTTGAGATGTTCCCATGTGTAGAAGAATACAATAGAAAGGTCATAAGGAAACCAGATGTCAGAGCCCATCAAAACAGAGATCAGCAAATGACGTTCTTATCTTGAACATAGGTGTGTCTTTGTAATCACTGCTATACTGCATTTGTTCTAGCATATCTGAAAAGTAATAGGTAGCTTCTCTTTCTTCCTTTCATTCTACTGACATTCACATCTCTTTTTGTTTCCAAATAGTCCTTATAGTGTTTAAATTTCTCACTACACCAAGCATATTTTTCTAGGTAGAGTAATAATAGCAGAATATGAAGCACTTTATAAAAATCAAATTGGTTTGCTACATATTTATGAGATACTTGATTGTAAATATTCTGAACATTCATTCCTTTTCTAAAAATTCAACTGCTGATTTATTATTCCTTCTATGAAACATTCTGGAACTTGAAGCATCACAAAAATAAGACTAAGAATAGTTTCATTTTGTCAATTATTTCAGCTATACAAAGACAGACTTCTAGCAACTAGAGCACAATGAACCCAAAAATAAAGGACAAAAGATGATGTTCCAAATAGCAAAAACCCTCCATAATAAGCAATTTAAAAACTAGTAAATATATCTGATGAATTAAAAAATAGCTCAAAACGTCTTGCTCTTCAAATTGACAATAAGCCTAAATGAATATTATTTAAGCGTCTAGATAGGTGAAATACCTAAAGAAGGAAGGAAGTGAGGAGGGAGGGAGGGAAAAACCTGAGGAATGCACCAATACTGTATTTTATGCAAAGATTTAAAAACATTTTAAATTACATTATATTATATTGTTTTTATGTCACACTAGTAGGTAATTATCTTATAGTCCCCTGCTTTATAAAGTGAAATTTCCTTTCTCTTCATAATGTCTTTGACCATCTCCATTAACAACATAAGCTCAGTATTTTATTCGTATCACCAATCTGACTAGCCTAGTTTGTGAGTGATTTTAATTTGTTCCTCTTGACCACCTTTTTTTTTTTTTTTAACTTACTAAATCACTGGTTTATTGTAAAAGACTGTAACTCATGAACAACCAGATGGAAGAGATGCATAAGGCAAAGTACTTAGGAAAGGGCGAGAAGCTCCCATGCCCTCTCCAGGCTCGCCACTCTCCCCAAATGTTCACCAATCAGGAAGCTCTCTCAACCACCTTTTTGTTTAAATACTTTAAACAATATACTTTGAATTAACTTCAAGTCACACACATAGAGTGACAATATCCTGACACTATAAGATCTAAAATCGTAAGCGAATCAAAAAAAGTAGAAATCAAGATTCGTACTTCATGTTACACTGATGTCTATTACATCCAGTTTGTGGTTTTTGTTCTGTTTTGTTTGTTTGTTTAAATATCATGAAAAAGACTCTGTCTTTGACATAAAGAAATTTCATAACCAGGTTCAAATAAAGTAGACACCATTCCAAAGTCAATTAAAAGATTATTTTAAAAAAATTAAACAGGGGCAGGAATTTCATTTCAGGTATCCATAGAATTTCAATAGTTTTACTGAAGCTATTACATTATTGACACAAGCAAGATCTACCAAAGTAATGATGAGGTTTCACACACCACACAAAAAAAAACACATTTATCATGACAATGAGCGTATGTCCATCTCATTAGTTTAAAATAAAAGTACAAACAAATTTGAAAATATTAAAATTGAGAATATTTTCAGAGGCAAAAAATATCACTCATCTTTGATTTTGAAAAATTTTCCAGTTCTTTGTCATTGTTGTAGTCACCATCATCAACATCAATACACATATCATGGATTGAATATTATTTTAATGGAGGAGACACTATGCAAGGGCTTCACCAAAACTAGACTATTTAATTCCTAGATTAATTTTTTCAGATAGGTATTATTCTAATCCCCATTTAAGAGATAAGAAAACTGATACTTAAGGAGACTCACTGGCTTACTGAAGTTCAGAAAACTAGTAAACACTTCAGTGGTACAGTAACAGCGATATATGATGTCAGACGGGTATTAGACTTAGGGGGGGGTTATCACTTTGTGAGGGGTGTAAATGACTAATCATTACGTTGTTTTGTACACTTGAAACTAATATAAAAAATAAAGTGAAAAAAACAAAAGAAAACTAGTAAACCCTAGAATAGAGATGGTTTTCCTCTAAACGTAGATTATTAAGCCTATAATATTCTGATTCTCTAGTAAACAGCAAAGTAATTTGCAGTCTGCATTCTAAATTGTCTTCTACTTGATAATATTCTTTGTTAAAAATAATGATTCCCTATTATAAAACAGGAGTGTAGGATTTTATAGATTTTTTGTTATAGATTTATTAATCATCAGAAATGAGAAATAGACCAGAGAAGAGTGGTCTAACTTCTAATATTGATGCAAAATTTCATTTTCTCTTAGAAACTGAAAAATATCCACAACGCAAGTTCATCACAGTCTCATAGTATACGATTTTTTGATAGAATGTGATATATTCTCCTCAAGAAATTTCAAGCAGTCCAAGTTATTTATATTATGTCATGAGCCAATTCAAAACTTAAGCAGTTGCATATTTTGGATTGCTTTTTATTAGCATGTCTATATCGTAAAAATAAAGAAATTAGCCTCTAGTTATGATAAAGGAGCCTAAATGGGCCTTTATGGGTTCCTCCATTTCAAGGTTGCTTCTTTTCCCTTCTGTAATACTAATATTAATCGTACATTTTAAACATTTATCAAAAATATGTTTTTAAAATGTATTCACCTGTAAAATTACAATGATATAGTCTAAGGAACTTAAAATTATCTTAGGTAGTTACCTAATAAATATTTATCAAAAATATGCGAAGAGTTTGGAATGGCAAAGTCTTCTAACATAGAGACCTATTAGTCTATAATCAGATGGATAAAAGTAATACAGGCCAAATGTTTATGATTTAGTAAAAACTAATTTGACAGTTTTCATATTAACAATCATTACAATATAGCATTATTCATAAAAGTCATTTTATAAAGCTTTAAAAAAAACTTGGAAAATGGCATACTTGATTCTATATGTAATTATTTTTTCACTTTAAATGAAGGCAGCATGATCCTTTCCAACTCTACAATTTTGTTTCCAATAGTAACAGAAATTCATAAGCTTTCATTTATTCAATGATTGCTGTTTATGTGTGACTTTTAATTCAAAAATATCAAATGACTATCTACTATCTATTGTATTTACTTTTAAACAAAGAACTGTATCCAAACATCTAGGTGACCACATTAAGTGATGTTTTAATAATTTAGAAATATTTTCAAAGTAAAGTTATTTTCTTTAATAAAAAACAACATATTTTCAGTTTTCTCCTGTAAATTTTATAAACAAGAAAAATGTCAGAAGGTTAAAGTAATTTTACACCTATTCATGCTTAAATAAAAATTATAAATTTGATCCTTGAATTCCAACTAAATTTTAGTTATAAAAATTTCTGAGCAACTTTCTCATTTATGCTTCATGATTTAATTTTATCATATTCTGATGAGAACATTTAAATATCAACATTAAAGTTACCTACCAAAGAGTAGAATACGCATGCAAAATAATTTAGACATAGAAAAAAGTCTACAACATTGCCAATGTGTAGAATCATCATGAAATGATGATAATTTTCCCTTTTCATGATCTAAAGATTGCTGTTGGTTTGTTAATGAGTTTGTTCTTTAAAAATAGAAAGCATGGCTTTTGAGAACGGCAGAAGTCGCAGACATTATTAGTAAAAAACTTCTATAAGCGTACCAATCAGTTTGGGCTGCTGTTCCAAATGACCACAGAATGGATACCTTAAACTCAATAGTTTATAAAGCCTGGAAGCCTGAAGTATAAGATCAGGGTGCTTGCTCAGTTGGGTTCTTGGTGAAGGCCCTCTGCCTGCTTATCTCCTCTCATGGCCTTTCCTTGATCCTAGGGGTCCTACTTTATTTTTTTTTTGTAGGAGCATTAATACATTCATGAAGACCCCTCCCTCATGACCTAATCTAACTCTATTTACCACCCCCCTCCAAAGGTGCCACCTGCAAATACCATCACATTAGAGGTTAGTGTTTTAACATATTAATTTTTGAGGAAACAAACATTCAGTCCATAGCAATAAAATTAGGAGTAGCAACAGTTTGTTTCTGTTCCACAGTAAAGGACACAGAGCATACTTTTAGTCTTGTCAATATTTGTTAACACTTAAGAAAACGTCTAGGCACCTGTTATTTGAAAAGACAATACTTTTGAGAACTTGATATAACAGGTCAGATAGAAATTAACAGAATGACAGTAATTACTTTTGAAAACCCATGAGATGCAGATTTTTGTATTCATATATCAGTGTACGTCTACTTAAAAAAATTAGCTGCCTCAATTTATATGCATCTTTATTGTGTTTTGCTGAAGTCAATGCACATCTTTATGTCATGGAATGCAATTTTGTTACTCTAACATTTCTCAAAAGTTTTGGTCTCATGACCCATTCATACTCCTAAAAATTATATTGAGGACCCCAAAAAAGTTTCTTTGTGTGTGTTATATCTATGAATATTTAGCCTGTTAGGAATTAAACTCATACATTTTTTAACTACTATCCATTTCATTCAATAAAAATAATAATCCCGTTACATGATTTAATGACATGTTTTAATGAAAAAGTAACTAGCTTTAAAAAAGAAAATAGTGAGAAGAATGGCAGAGATATGTAGTTTGAAAACAAAATATTTGAATAGCTTTTATAGATAACCATGAATAATCTTTTGTGATACTATGCTAAAATGCAACAAGTGGACATTTCTTAAATTGTCTTAAAGGTTAGTGAAATGTGGAATCTGAAACTCTATAATTAACTTTTCATTCTCTGTTACATTAAAACTTATTGGTCTGTCTAGCACATAGAGTATGTATATTTTTTATCCATGCATGATTTGTACCTTGTAGACCCTCTGAAAAGTTCTGGAAACTTCTAGTTATCTCTGGACCACACTTTGAGAATCACTGTGTTTGAGTGTTTTAATATAGACTATTCCAAAAACACTGTTGAATTACATACACATCAAATAAATACTATGCTTCAGGATTGAATATTACATATAAGACACTCCTAACATTTTTTCTGCAATAAATTCTCAAGATTCCTATCAGAACTATGACGAGGCCTTAGATTTCCAACCTCAGGGTGAAGCAACTAATTGTTGTTAAATCAGTTCACTGTTACAAAAATATTATTTAGCTACAAATTCTGGTAACATATCAAAATAGCTTTAGGAGAAGTTACAGTTTATTTTTTATAATGGTGCTTCTAATGTAAATAGTCATGATTTTGATATCAGAAAAATTCTTATAGTCTAAAAAGCTATGCAGTTCACAATTTCCAGTATTGCTAATGCTACTGGTCCATGGACCACACTCTGAGTCACAAAAACTGTACATGTACGTATAACTATGGGCAAATAAATATGCTCAGAATATTAACAAATGCATGGAAGTTTCAACAAAAAATAACCACAATAAAATAAAGAGCTATGCAGTTTTGGTTGGTGAAAGGCCTGTCAAGTATAATAAAAAATGAAAATATGAGGTTCCTCTATAAAGTCAAAGGTTTTTACCTAATATATGAGGAATCCGAGGCCCTACTCAAAAGTAGGACCCATTTGTTTAGGTGCGAGCACAGTATTATTTTTAAATGAGCAAAATGAGGATTGTGATGAGTGGTAGAGGGAGGAAAGGACCCACTGCTCACAGAATCCAAAGAAGCAGCAAAAGAACTATGGTTCAAATTGAAGCCAGTAGAAAGTGGAAGGGCCAAACAGAGTTATTACTGCATGCCAGGGATTCAGATAACACTCACCCAGGAATGGAACTTCTTAGAAGAAACTTCTAGGAAAATAATGATGAGCAGCTAATCTGATCCATGGTCAGCTGAGATCTGGATGGCCAGAGGAGCTGTCGAAGACTACAGACAGGTGACACATATACCTGTATTGCAGGTATATGTACCTGTGACTACAATTATATATCCTGAAGAATGGAGACTTTTACACCATGGATCAAGTGACTTCTCAATTGTGTCCCATTGTAACAGAAGAGAGGATCTATCACAAATGCTTTCACCTCTCTGAAGACTTCCTGTCATCCTTGAGACACATAACTGCTTACTGCCTTCTAACTTATAATAGAACATCTTTTTTTCCTTTAATACAGGCCACTATCATTTATCATAGCTAAGCTCCTGAGAGCAGGTATCATGTCTGATTCATTTTTTTTATTCCAAGTACTTGCTGCATACTAGATACTAAATAATTGTAAATGATTATTTATTGAATAAATGAATAGCCGATTAAAAGTTAAAAGCTTTTTCAGGATTTTTGGTTATTGTTAGTGCTGTATACTTTGCTTCTAGTGCTTTATCTTAAAATGTTAAATTGCTGTTCAACTTACTCTAAAATGAGTAGTTTTGTACTTGCATCTCAAAATATTAAAATCTCCAAAACCTGCTGTATAACTTCTTCCATTCTCCTCAGCTCTCAGCCTTATAGCCTTTTCCTCCCAAGATATCCACTGGGGCTGAAAATATCTATAGCATATATGAAAAATTAAAAGTTTACTTAGCCAGGCAAAATAATTGATGTGAGGCACTTTTAATTTATTTTCCCCTTTACTTTTGGCTGTACAAAGAGCATCTTGCTATACTTGCACTTGAGTTGCATGACCTTGCGCAAACATACTTCTGAATGGTAATGATATTTCCCTTTTAGGGTTGTTGGGTGAATTAGACAATACTTACGTAATGCATCTGGCTCATGGGAGGTATTTAATATATTATCAGGCCTTTTTTGCACTTTCACCACTACCAGGCTATTCCAAGACACCATCATGTCTAACTTAAACCACTGTGACCATTCTTAATTGACCTTCCTGATTCCAGTGATGCTCCCTCATTCTGCACACAGTAGCTATAGTGATGCTTCTTCCAGTGTCAAATGAGACATGGTACTTTCCTGCTCAAAACCATCCAATGGCTTCTCTTCCTTCCACCTGTTAGAGCAGACAGGACATGCCCCACCCCAAACCCCCAATCTTATATCTCAATATGACATTCCTACCAATACCTCTCTGGCCTCCTTATGGTTCCTTGAACATACCAACCACGCTCACCTTGGAACCTGGCTCCATCTGAATATCCACTGCCTGGAGTGCTGGTCCCTTCACTTCCCTCACTTTAACTTCAGTTTTCTACTCAAATATTCCTTTATCATCAGCCCACCTTAGCCACCTCTCAGCCCCACCTATCACTGTTTTCACTGCTATTTGCCCAGGATCTAGAGCAGCAAGAACCTGGTGCATAATGAACCCTCAAAAATATTTGCTGAATGTATGACTATGCTATTGACAATAATATCTAAAAATCTTAAATAATATGCAGCAGAATTATAAAATCATGGCAAAATATTTTTCATTACCTGAAATAAAAAAATTAAGAACAGGTAATATTAATTGAGTGCTTACTTACTGATTTGGTCCTCACACAAAACTTAAAATGTAGGTATAATCATTGTCCCCATTTGGCAGTTGAAAAGCTGAGGTTTCATAAATTATACAACTAACCCAAAGTAACATAGTAAATGATAAGAGCTTGGTTTTGAACTCAGGCATTCCAATTCCAGAGTCTAGCTGAATCAACACGCTAATTTCAAAAAGAACTCCAGGACAAAACTAGTCTGGTCTCTTCACAGCATTCATTTTCTGGTAGGGTTCATAAAATCATTTTGATCTACTGTTACTATGTGTCAAGTGATTTGTTACAATTCAAAGAGCATTTTTTCCTGTCATGTTAGGAAGGGTACAAAATAAGACAAGACCTATTTCTCAGTCAGCCCACACTCGATATTTCACATAGGTCCGAGGAGATGTAGCTCCTGTCTTAACAGAAACTGTTGAACTGTTCCTGTTCATCAATCAGGTCGTGGCTGTTTACTCTTCCCCAGGCCACATTTTTCTCCGCCTGGCATCTGGGTCTTCCACTCAGCAAAGCAAAATGTGCAATGACAGTTGGAATTTCTGCTCTTATTTGGATGTGAAATTCAAACCTAAGTTGGAATGTTCCACTGTTGGAAAACAAACACAGATCACTAATGACACCCCAAATGTATACTTGATAAAACTGTCTAATGTAAAAATATATCAAGAATTTGTTAAGCCAAAAAGTAAGTACTTATATAAAAAGTGTTCTTTCTCTCATCTTTTTCTGTTTTCTCACTTATGCGTACACATGAATTTTTGTCTAAGTGACCTTGTTACTTTGCTGAAAAGGGCTCAACTGTGGAGAATAAATTGGCAGAATTGATGCAAGGAACAAGAATTATGAACAGAAGTATTTATGTAATGTACAACACATGTCATAGACAATGCTGACTATGGAATTAAATCACTATGGATACAGCTAGTAAACAAGGGAAGAAACTGCTAAAGTAAAAATTAAGAATTAAGCTTTTTTCACTTAAAAAGATAGCTGAGTGGCTAACATACTCTGTACTTCAATAAATACATTATAATATTAATATTCTCACTTAGATTTTCTTTCCAACTCAACTTCATTAAAGAACAGTGCTGATTCTGAGATTCATGAATCATCTACCAGAATTAGATTCAGGGGTTCCATTAATCTCTACAAACTGTCCACAGAATTTTGTGTAAACATCTATACATCAGCCTTTCTGGGAAAAGTTTGTACACTGTACATAATGTTTCAAGGAAATCAATGACCTTGAAGAGAGGATTAGAAAAAGACTATACAATATAATTGTGACAAAATAGTTGATATTTAATATCTGTATATTTTATATGTATACACACATCTATCTATCTATCTATCTATCTATCTATCTATCTATCTATCTACCTACCTACCTATCATCTATCAAAGAAAGGCTTTATATGATACTCAACCAAGTCTTTTCTTTGGGGAAACAGTCATCCTGTTATAAAGAAATTGCTGGTTTTATTAAGGGGTTGAGTGGAGGAAAGTGGTCCCTTTGATTATTATTTTCTTGTAGCATAAGAGTATTTCTAAAATGGTATCAACAACCCATTTAATTGAGCACCAATACATACTAATAATGTCTTTCCATGCAAATGTAGTCTTGAGATAGGACTAGGGTCTATAGAGAAATAAAATGTTATAAAGATTACAGTTTATCCACCAGTCAAAATAAAACCAATTCCAAAATGTTAAATGCCTGTTAGGAAACACAACGTGATTCTACTTTAATGTTGTTTTCATACCAAATATGAAAAAAAAAAAGTAAATTGTGTCCTAGAGAGCTGTTTAACTGGCTTCCTAAGTAGTCAGTACTTCTTAGACATCTTTTGCAAAGGACAGGTGAACAACAGTTGCATTTATGGCCAAGAAACTTTCTTACACCAAAGACTCATTGGTCCTCATTGATTCACAGAGTTACTAACAGCTCAAAATGCTATCACCATCACCACCGCCACTCTGCTGCGCTGCAGCCCCCATTTATTGTGGGCTGACTCACACTCTGGTAGGCATTTCACACATATTTTCTCATCTGTCCTCACAACACCACTTCAACAAAGAAATGGAACTGCACTTTAGAGGAGGTAAGCAGTTATTGCCTAGACCTCCTTTCTAGAACGCAGGTTTTTCCTCTTACCCATTCTTTTGGGAGAAAAGGAAGAACTGATTCACCTCAGACAACTGCGCAGGCTGAGATCCTTTGTCATCTCACTAGCGTATTGGCTCTTCAGAGGGAGCGATTAAAAGGCAATTGAGCTACAGGACCAATGGAATAGGCTTCCTAAGCACAGAAGAGGAAAGATCTCATTCAACCATCCATTATATTAAAAATCAGAACAGATCCATAGACCAAAAAAAGCAATTAATGTCCAAAAGGAAGAAGAAAAATGGGATTCAGAGTCTTAATCCTATATTAGACCTAGAAAGTATTTTAGCTGTTATTTTTTGCACTCCTCAATTAAACCCCAACTTATATGTTTTTATATACTTTATTATATGCTGGATATTTTCCAGATTTCTTCTAAATGAAGAACCAGTTGAGCCAGACACAGTGCCCAGTTTAACTTTAATATAAAAAATAAAAAAACACTGTTTTAGGAGGCCCTCCCTTTGCATTACATAAAATACAGAAAACATTACAACTTTATTTATAGAAGGACAGTGAGCAATTTTACACTACCTTGTTACTTTTTGCTTCTCAAAATTCATGATAATAATTTAAAATATCTACTTTAAAATTTTGGATGCAGATTAATAAAATTGAAAGATGTTGCTATAGAGGTCAACATAGCCTCTAGGATATAAAGAGTTGGAAAAAAATAATTTAAAAAGTATCCATTCCCCCACTTTGTGAGAACAAATTTATTCATTCTAAATGAGCTCAGGACGTTCAGCCTGAAAGAATATGACACAGGCTGGGTGAAGTTGAATTAGTCAGCTGAAACTATTGTCATCGTCTTAAATGGCTCATGTAAAACAGGAAAAGGGCTTTAAGAGTCAAGATACTTAAATGCAACTGATCTTCCAAAAGGAAAAAATAAATAAATAAATTGTAAAAATGACAAAGTCGAAAGTTAGGTATTGATTCTGGAAAAGGCTCCAGCTCCAAGATAGGTTATGAGCCCTGAGAAGATAAAATAGAGTCAAGTATCAGACTGGTGGTTGGTTTAGAAAGCTATTAAGATCTCTTCCAAGCTGAAATTACAGACCTCTCAATAATAGTGACTGGCTTGGGTTCTTTGGATAAACATGTTCTCAGAATAAAGAAGGGAAATTTATTAGATTAATATAGCTTAACAAAAATATACATGACAGCAGTATAGCCTAATGGTTAAAAAAGATTCCTCTGATTTTTTTTAAATTAAAATGTATTGGGGTGACAATGGTTAGTAAAATTACATGGGTTTCAAGTGTACAACTCTGTATTACATCATCTATATATCACATTGTGTGTCCACCACTCAGAGTCAAGTTCTGCTTCCATCACCATGTATTTGACCCCGTTTACCCTCATCTACCCCCCTCCCCGCCCCATTTACCCTGTGGCAACCACTAAACTGTTGTCTGTGTCTGTGGGTTTTTTTGTTTCTTTATTTGTTTGTCTTGTGTGTTTTTTTTGTTGCTTTCAGTTTTATATCCCACATATCAGTAAAATCATGTGGTTCCATTTGTGACAAAATGAATGGATCTTTAGATTACACTAAGTGAAACAAGTCACACAAAAAAAGGAGAACCATATGATTTCCTATGGATTTGATTAGACCTGCTTCTGTTCTGTTACTTACCAGATCCATAAGCCTTTATCTGAAACCTTGATGGAAGATCGTTTGGAATTTAGTATTTTATTTTTAATTTTAGAAAGGAACTATGACGAATAGTCTGTAAATCATATTAACGTTGCCAGGACTCAGTTATCAAACACAGTGAAATGTCTGAATATTTCTACCAAGTGGGATAAATAAAGGCTATAGATAGCCTCACTTCAATTTAAGTCAGATTTTGTGTCTGTAAATAGGACTCATATACCTATTGTTCTGTGACTCTATTTAATCACTATAGGTAAGTTATTTAACTACAAGCTTCAGTTTCCTCTTCGTTAAAAGGAAGGTAACAACTAACGCATAGGATGTTCATAATTTAATAAAATTGTATATGTAAAATACTTGATATAACATCAACTACCATGAAATCAAACACACACACACACACACACACACACACACACACACACACACACGGTGCCAAAAAAAATGTATACACAGTTTAAGAGAGGAAAACTGTATTAAAATTGTAATACACAGTATATACCGATAACAAAAGATGAATACAAGTCACATGTGACTTCTGCAATTACAAGAGTTGCTTGAAGTGGTTACCATCAGTGTCCACACACTTCTGATTACGGCAAACTACTGATTGAGCATAGATAACATCCCTTAAAATGTGTATACAGTTTTTTGGCACCCCTGGTATACATAAACTTTCATTTTACAACCTTTGCACTAAGCCAATGGATTTCAACACTAACCACACATTGAAATCACAAGGGAATCTTAAAAAAAACAAGCAAACAAACAAAAAAAAAACCAGTAGTGCATGGGCCCCAGGTCCTATCACTTACACTGACATCTCTAGCTCTGCTGGTTGGACCAGTACCAGGGCAGATTTAATATTCACTCAGATTGAGAACTACTACTCCAAATATATAGTTACAGAGTCTCCTGGTATTTTGGTGTTGTTTTTTTCAAATAACATTTAGTGACTATTTCTGAACTCTCCATCAAGTGAGGTAATGTCAAATTAATGAATAAGACATACCTACCACTTTTCATAGTCTTTCCATTGAAATCTCTGTTAGATTAATTAGTTCAGTAGGAATGGGATTAGAATAGGTTAGCAGGTAATTTCGCATAGTCCAATTACTTTTGGGAGAACTGATGAATCACATGTCTAGTTCCCAAAATTAAAAAAACCAAGCCTTAAATCCAAAGTGCACCACATGTGAGATGCTGACAGAGCACATACCTTCCTACTCCATCTGATGACTCCCCAAGGTTTCTTCTATGCTGAGACTGAATATTCAAGCAGACAATGAATGCTCAGACTATCTATGACAACACAATTCTCACCCACAACTTCTGTAACAATCAACATGGGAAGCCAAACCCCAACTTAGCAGCAACTTGCTCAGAACTGTCAGAACTCGGTCAAAGACTGCCAGCTCCTCTATTTTTTTGTCAGGACTTTCAACTCATGATTTCACCAGAAAAGCCAATTGTGCAACCAAACCAAGCACATAAGACTCCTCGCTTCCAGCCAGGCTACCTCCAGCTTCTCATGACAACAGCATTCATCCCAGCACACCCTGTTCTTCATTGCAATGCTTCCCCACTTCCCCCCTTACCTTTGAGTCTCTGCCACATGCAACTGATATTGGCTGCTATAAAAAACTCAGTATTATTTTAGCCTCTGTTTTTTTTTCTAAATGTGTCATCTTCATTTATTTCCACAGAGTTTGGTGGATGAAGAACATGAATGTTAAAATCATAGCTCCATATCCTGTTACACGTTTCCATGTATTCACTTATCTTACTGTTAATTTTTAAACTTTGTGTTCAAGAATAAGACACACACAGAAAAGTACACATATCACAAATGCAAAACACAGTGAATTTTCACAAACTAAATACACTTGTGTAATCATCCCCCAGGTAAAAACCTCCATGAAACTGGTAGCCCCAAAACACCCTCTTCTGTGCTCTCATACAGGCACTAGAGTGTCCTCCAAAAGGATGACCTCTCTGCTAACTGAGAGTAGTTTGGCATGCTTTATATTTTACTAATCAGGAATCAGAGAGTAGTAGCTACATTTGGTGTCTATCTTTCTTCACTTAATGTAATATTTCAGTTTTGTTCTTATTATCCTGTTTTCACCACCATGTGATAGTCCAATGTAATAAATGTACGACAGTTCATGTTTCCATTTTATTGTTGGGTTATTTCAAGTTTGGGACTATGAAAAATAGTGCTGCTATGAATATTCTAGTGCATATCTTTTCACAATTTTCATATTTCTGCAAGGAATGTATTGAAGATTGCAGGATCATAGTGCATGCATGTTTCATTGTGATAGACACAAAAAATACTCTTCAATCTAAAAATAAAAAATCATGGGAATCATGTGTTAGTCCTCAATTAAAACTGAAGGAAGACATTTAGTGTACAAATAGATACAATCCCATCTTGTATTTTCTATCACACTAATGTTATTTTAAAAGAGTATATATGTATAGTGTCGTGTGGGAGACCCTGCTCGCTGCGCCATTTGTCATGCGGGGCGGCCTGCGGGGTCTCTGCTCCCGCTCCCCACACAAGAACGCAGGATATGGTGAGGCCAAAAAGGAACACCCACGGAGCCATAGGTAGGGGAGTCATACCACTATATTCTCTCTGGCGGCACTATACTCTCACTGGAGGCTGGATCCACACTGTCCGCAAACCGCCATCCACGCTTGCCAGCCCAGCCACCATCTTCTTGCTAGGCCCCATCTTCCTTCTCTCCTCTTTCTGCTAGCGTAGCCACAGCAGTTATATTAGTGGCCAATGGCTCACTGGTTACAGCTGACGGCCAACTAGCCACAGCTGATGGTCATCCAATCACAGTTGATGGCCATTTACTACCTGAGCCAGGCACCTGTCTATGTGAGGCCGAGAGCCTGGAAACTTCTTTCTGGGGCTCTGCCCCCACATATAGCAAATGTTTTTCTAAAACAATGAAAGGAACACTGCAGATATTCGTATTATCGTGTTTCCCCAAAAATAAAACCTAGCCAGACAATCAGCTCTAATGCATCTTTTGGAGCAAAAATTAATATAAGACCCAGTCTATATTATATTATATTATTTTAACCCGGTATTATATTATATTATATTATATTATATTATATTATATTATATTATATTATATTATATTATACTATAGACTTGGTCTTATTTTACTATAAGACCTAATGTTATATTAATTTTTGCTCCAAAAGACGCATTAGAGCTGATTGGCTGGATAGGTCTTATTTTCAGGGAAACACAGTATGCCAGTTTTACTTCAAGAAATATACAGACTAGCTTATGTGAAATGTAATTTAACATCTACTGGAAATATATGTATATATCTGAGAACACCAGTATAATAAAAGCATCCTTGGTTTTCTTTTTATGTTGTATAAAAAAGGAAGAAGGTGCTCGCATTTTAGAGAGCCTTAAAATTAAGCAGGACAAACTTCTCCTTTATAGAAGCTGTGTGAGGCAGGGAGCAGGTCAAATTCATATTCCTACATCCGTACCTCTGATACATGGAAGGCTCTGGCTAATGTCTGTGGAATAAATGAATCTTCAAAAAGCCACATCAGCAAATGTTCCCCTTGAAACGTTCTTTTAAAAAGGTGGTAGGACACTTGATAAAATTAATTAAATTTGCCTTTTCAGCCCTTCTTTTGTTGTTCATGCTTCTGGCCCGATTGCACAGCACTGAGAACCTGCAGACAGGCCATGCCCTTCCATGGGAGGTTGGAAAGAACTTGAACCAAAAGAGAAAGGAAAATAAATGTTTAAATTTTAGCTGCCTTGGTTTCACAGACCACTCACCTACGCATTCACATAAGTGCCCTCCGACCTTCAGGCTGGATGAAGAAAGATTCTGCTCTGATGCAAATATAGCTAGAATTGGGCACAAGGAGGAGCAATGGGAATCAGAGGTAAGACACCAAACCTGGGAGCTTCCAGGGGCTACAGCACATTCATATTCATTGCTACATTGACTGTGCTTGTTTAACAATTTACATTTACCTTTTACATTTTCTAAGAGATGTTCTAAGAGATGTTCAGGTCAAACTTCAATGATAAGTTTTGAAGGGAACCAAACACAGACACAACTCCAGGACAAAGCACCTCAATTTTGTAAGATTTTTATACATTGCCACCAAAAAATCACTTTGTATGGTAAATAGAAATCAGTATGTCAGGATAAATGCCCTTGGTCTAATTAAAAAGCAACTGCTCTTATGTTTATTATATACTCTCCCTCTCCCAAGTGGAAAGACTTAAATTATAACAACATTAAAGAGACGTTAGCAACCAAATCCCACTATTTTAGCTCAAGACATGTTTACATGTCTCCTAATTCTTGTAACATCTTTTTTCAATTATATAATTATAATAAATAATGGTAATCATGTTGTGTGTTGACTTTTTAAATTTCACTTTACCTCATGAAACACTTTCTAATATTTATTTTTAAGTTATATAATACTTTACCCATTGACTACATTATTATTCTAATTATTCTATTCTTATGTAATAGTTAGACTATTATTTTCCATCTTTGTGGTGTTGTAGCCTTTTTCCTACTTTTTAAACTATTTTTTGAGTGTGCTGGTATGTACCCAGCAACAGGAGTATGAGGTCAGAGAGAATGCATTTATTTATTGTTTTCAAAATAATTTTGCCAGTTTCACACATTTAAATAGTCACAGTATGAAAATTTAAAACTGAGTAGCAACCCAAATTAGGATACCATCCCCAATTGGCCCATACTCACATAACATGTGGCCATCCACAACATAAAAGAGTTTTGTTTTTTTTTAAATCTGGCTAATGCTTTCCTAAAATGATGTGTATTTCAAAGTAACAAATGTTCACTTCTTTGTGTTGCCAGCAAGTCAGGAAATCCATTCCCTTTCCAACAGCAGATTGAGGTGAAATCCCCATGGAGGAAAAAGAAGAAAACAAAAAAACAAAAAGAAAAAAACTAATTTTTATTGAAAACATATCATGTGCCATACCTTATGTCATAGACTTTCTCATGTGTCATCTACTTTAAAAATGCAAAGCATATAGTAACTGCCCCCATTTTTACAAAATTCAGGATAAAGCACAATCCACACTGTTTCTACCACAGTAGTCCTAAGAAAAAAATTAATAAACACTAATAATATAGATGCTTCAGGACTATTTTCAAACAGAAGTATTGTAAAATTTGAAATCAGCTAGCTAATTTCTTATGATATGAAATCAATTAATTGATCATTTTAGAAGACAACCTTTTCTTTCCTCACTTCGAGTTCATTATAGAAAGGAAGCACTTCATAAAATTTATTTTAGGTGACAGAATTAATTCTAAAGCATCCTAGAGTGAATTCTACATAAAAGTATGCTGCAGGGAACATTTTATCCTTGACTTATGAATATTTTCAAAATATGAACTTTATAATTTTCTGCAAGTGTTCACAAGTTTTTTTTTAAATAAACATCATTGAAAATAGTATACATACAAAAAATATAGAAGTCATAATGATTTTAACAAGGTACAAGCACTCATATGATGCACTCACATCAAAAAAACATAAATTACCAGTATCCCAGAAACGTCCCTTGTATTCTAACTTTTAACACCAGAGATTAGTTTTGCCTTCACAGATATTTTTTTAACCAGGCAAAGCTCTGATAAATTCTTTGTGACCTTTACTGAAATATTAATTTATTGCTGCTAGCGTTTCCATTTCTTCACTGAAGATGGTTTATCCCATGAGATCACATAAGGTAGACCCAATGAACATAGTAATAGCAAACTGATCGGGACAGCCTCTGAATGTCTATCATTGGCACATACTATTATATTACAAGACCTTTTTTGCTTTCCACTCTTACAACCACATCAAATCCAAAAGGATTATGTTTCACTAAAACAACTGAGATAGTAGTTGTATTTGCATAATATGATTTATACCTGCTTAGCTCACAACCATCTGTTTTCATATTTTAAGTAGAAAGATTTATACACAAATCAATCTTACATAACTTTTCACATGCTATTTTAGAGAGCAGTTGTGCCAAAACTGGATTATTTTTTCCTCTGTATATAAAGTTGTTTCCAAAAGGCAGGATACATACTCTCCACGTCAATATTTGTTTTCAGTATAAATAATTAAGTCTTATTATGCCTATAATTAAAAAAGCTATTACATTTATTATAAATTAATTTAAATATGCATAAAGATACATTTCTTGACATCAACTTCTTTAATTTTATATAAATTAAATACCTATTTAATATACTAATTAAATATCTATTCTGTCAACTGATGTCTTTATTATCTATCAGACTGTTTTATGATTTTTGAAGCCAAGCCTTGGAGTTTTTCAAAATACCCCTTTAGAAAAAAATTAACTATTCTTCAATCTTGAGATTTTTACATTATTTGACCACTAGGGGGCCATAACTATCTTCTTTGAACTTTTTAAACAACCCAGCTAGCGGAGAAAACTAAAAATGGAATCAATTAGTTCATGAAAATCAAGTAATAGTCAATATAAGTAAACTTTTATTAACACAAAATGATTTTTGAAAATGAAATAAAAATGAATTATTTGGTTTGTCCCATACATGATATAGATTTGAAGAAACTTTTTCCTACTTCTCTCTCCAAAACAGGTATATCCCTGTACCTTCAGGATTCATAATAGACCTTTATGTTAAAAGAATTAATATTAAATATGATGGCTTAGGAGAACTACTAATAAAGCTATTATTATCAAGTGCTATAACTTATCATCACTTGGCAAATAATAATCTCTACCCAATATCAAATCCAGTGACCTGAGGTGAAACTTGAGAATGAATAAAACTACCAAAACATGCTCACCAAGCTACACAAACAAACTAAAAGATGAAAGTAATGTCTAACAATGGTATGCTTTCATTCTGTTCCTTTTAATTAAAATTTCTCATAAACAGATGGATGGTACACGATCTAAAGGAACTAAACATTTTGCTCACATATTCTCTGCAGTGCAATCGGCAAAATCAACTCTTCTCTTTATTGATAAAAACGTAATAATGCTTGTGTCCTGAAAGAAGCATTCCAAACCAGTGCTAATATAAAGTGGAACTAAACCTATTACCCCTTAATTCTTTAGTTAGCGCCTTAGAAAACGTTATTCAGCATAGCCACCAAAGGCAAATGGACGTTCATTTGACTAAAGTCCCGGAACCACTATCAATTCACTATGTCCAATGATCCTTTTAATTGCCAGTAACTCATTCCACTCTCCCACATCACTTTAAATTTTGTTATACCAGAGAAGTGAAGTGTTAATAATAATAGTAATAATAATAATAGCAATAATAATAGCTGGAATAATCAAAGATTAACCGCCTTAAGAATACTGATAAAAGATCTATTTATGGCTCTTCTCATTTTATCTTTTATATTCATTCTCATAATTTCATAATGTCTGGACTTTTCCCATTTTTCTAGATTTGTCTAACATGCCAAGGAACACTGCCTAAGTATTCTGGTGGTTGGATTTTTAGGTTTGGAGTGATAGTATCATGTTAAGACAATGAGCCACAGGAAAGGGAATGAGAATGGCCTGGATGTATCCTAAAAGGTCACTGCATATGAAGCTCAATTATGTCTCTGTACTAAAAAATTTATATTTCTAGAATTCACTGCCCTCATCTACCTAATGGAAATACACTCACCACCTGCCCTACTAATGACTGACTATGTGCCAGGACCTGTGTAAGAACTTTACATGACTTAACCCTAATAGCTCTCCCAATAACCCTAGTTAAAGGCTAAGAAGTGAAAAGAAATGAGCAGGTGAACAACCCCAGCAACATTCTCAGTTGTGTAGCACCATGCTAATACAACACACTGGTTTATTAAGGGAAACCAATATATCTGAGGAGAGAAAACTCTCCTCTAGAAACTCCTGAAAAGTTAGTAGGTAAATCTCAAATTATGGGAAGGGAAAACCAACTTCGTAGGCAAGATTGTTATTTTCTACACAGATTTTTAAGAGGCTTGGATCCATTCTGTAGCATAGCCTCATTCCCCGCGAATGGAAAATAGTGTGATTCTAAGAGCCAACAAGCACTGAAAACGGGTAATCAATAGTGTACTTGGCATCTGTATTCTAAACAGGTAGGTGCTCTCAGCATGCATAGCTAATGCACCGTCTTTCCTACATGTTTTTCAAAAGACCTTCAACAAATTGTACTTGACATTCACAAAAGAGCACATTCTCCGTGATAATGCTGTTTCTCTCTTTAGTTTTAAATTAAATGTGGCATTCATAATTTAATCTCTACACTAACCAAATGTATATGAGAAAAATTGACTTGGAGTAAGGATATTCTTCATTGATATAAGTTAGAAAGAGGAATTCAAACAAAGCTGTTGAAGCTTTTGTTCCTTTTTAGTAGTGTTTCTTACACTGGGCTTTTCCCAAAAGTATCCGACTTGATGATATAACAGAAGAGGAAGAAAAAGCTTAGTATTTTTAAGTTTTATTTGACTGGTATGTTCTTAATATTTCCTCACTTATGGAAGAGTTTCATGCCATAAAACTAATTTACCATCTACTGCAGGTGATTTTTATTCTAAATTTTACAATTTATGCTGAAGGGTGAAATAAAATAATGAATAATCTAATTATCAAGAACTTATTAAAGAAAATCTGTTTCCTCAGCAATGGTGAATCCACTTACATTTCGAACAGGGTATTTTAATACAATTAAAAATAAAAATGTTCTTTATTTTAATGGGTACACCTAAATCATATACTAGCACCTGAAATTTCTTTAAATAAATATATATATATATATATCACTACTTCTAAACCACTGTGCTTGAAACATATTTTAAAGTTGTTGTTGTTTTTTTAAATAATAGCTGGGTATTTAACTTATCCAAGGCTTATATATATTATGTAAAAACTCAGAACCAGAAAAAATGTGTTCTACATCATAAAAATAAGCTTTTCAAGTCTCCTCTCATTCTTAATAAAATTCAAAATACTAAAAATAATACTTGCCCCCTAACTTTTTTTTTTTTCTATTTGGGTTAAGGTCAAGAACTAAACAGAAAATCTAATAACTAACATTTCTAAAGCTAGCTCAGTGAATTTTTACTGAACACAATATATCATATTTCTACGTTACTGGGAAAAAAAAAATCAGACAAAAACACACAAATATGGAGATATATACTTCAGTCTTGTTTTTCAGGGTTTACTTGTTTGTTTATTTGTTTTTCCCCTATCTCTTGCTATTTTTTTCTACTGGGATTATTAGGTATGAATAGGTTATCTCAAACCTTACTCATTTAAGTAATTTTTATTTTACATCCAAATCATGTATTAAAATTATGAGTCTCATGTTAACATTTTGATCTCAGAATATAATTATTTTCTGAAAGAAAAGTAATTGGTACAATCAGTGGCTTACCTAGAAACTAAAGATGTCAACTAAAAGATGAGAAAATAGGGAGCACACTTAGGATGACATTAAGCATTACTTATTATTACCGTTACTCATAGGTGTTTATAGTTATACAGTAATAAGTTTTCACACACTACCTCGTGTATAATCTGAGTTGATCCTCGCAGCCATCCAACGATCCTACATTTTAAATAGAATAGACACTATATTTTTTTTGTGGATGAGGAAACTGAAAAGGCACAGGTCTAGTAATTCACACAACAAATTCATATTGGAAGAGAATAGGGTTGTCAGTCTCCTAGTCCAGTATACAACCACTGTCCAATGTGTGACAGAACCTATATTATAGTTTCTTGTGTTCACTACTAGCAAGGGGACTTCGGCTAACCTTCTGAATAAGTGCTTAATTTTCACACCTCGATTCACATAAGTCCAGCCTGAAAGGAGAGCAGCAAAATCACTTCACCGCAGTAATGATTCCCAAACGCATATTGGAGCTAATAATCAGCTATATCAGGGACAGATCAGCCAGATCAGCTTAAGCTGATCAGGTCTTCAGAGAAAGCCTCAGTGACCAGTCATTGGACTTCAAAATGCCTACGAGTCCCAAGGCTTCAAAACTAACGGGCTACACGACAGAACCTTGCTAAGACCATTAGGAAACCAACTAGCAGCCAGGTATAAATACATTAGTGCCTCCTCTAGGGTGATTTCCAAAATCTTTGCAAGCTTTGTTTCTTATAATTTAAATGTCATGGAGTCTACTCCCATAATAGAGCCCTGAATATTTGTAGATTGAGAAAATGACTAACAAAACCTGCTATAAAATCAATAATTCTTTGAAATGTTTTTCTTTTTTATTTACCAAAACATAACATATTCATTTGAAACATGTAGGTGTGTGTCATCTGTTCTGTCTGTGGCTACTCCATAGTGCACATGAGGTATCTCCAAGGGCCCAAGACTCACAGACCCACTGCACTTTCATACATATTTCATTTTTTCTGTAGCCTGTTTTTTTAAATAATCTGTTGATTACTAAGACTGTGACATGCAATTTTTAGACATTCATTAGATACAAACCAGTGGAGCTCTATATTAAGTTTAATTAAATTGAAAAAGAGTGAAGGCAAATTGAGGAAGGGTCTTCAATTAATCCAACATAGCTAAAGATCACCTCTACACCTCAGGGAGGATGAAGAATCATCTTTACACTTGTCTACCAGAAAATACCTATGGGAATGACGCATATCATGATCTCCTTCTATTTTTCAGACCCCATCACAGGACCAAGGAAATTACAGGTCCTTGAAGAATTCTGTTGAAAAATAACCATCAGTTGTCAATAAAGAGCAAGTGGCCATGGACCCTGAACAGCAGAAGTTCTTGTTGATGAGAGTTCTTCTGGCCTCTGGCCTTAGCTCTGTCCAGTTTGCATTCACAGAGTCAATATTTTTGAAAATCGATGTGATCCATTTAAATTCCCTCTGGAGTTGCCTGTACCAAGAAGAAACATACCAAATTCTTACACATGGCATTTTGTGTTGCTACCAAAAGGACAGAAGAAAAAATATTTTCTCTTCTGTGTTGTTTCTCTAGTCGCACCAAATTATTTTTCTTTTCTGTTTCCAAACATGTTTTTCATTCAGCTTTCCTAGGTAAGGTAGTAGCCCAACTTGCTCCTAGCCCAATGCAGGTAACCATTCCTTCTTCTGTGCTTCCCAGAACCATGATGTAATTCTAACAGCACGGTCACTACATCTCCATCTGACGGAGGGGCCTATGAGTTCTTTGAGAGGAGGAATCCTGGCATAGATCATCGGTGCTATCACTATGCCTGTTACACAACAGACATTCAGTAAAACTTTGTTGAACTGAAAACTGGCATTATGTAATACCACACATGTAGTTGGCTCGCACAGATCTGTCTTTGTGGATAGACTACATGTTGCTTGAAGATGAGCATGGCAATTGAATTATTTCGTCTTATTATTCTCAAAACTCATTACAATAGCCAACGCATGATAGATGTGCAACTAATCTTTGTGAATGGGGAAAAAAAATCACTGAGTAGATGAATGATGTATCAGGATATGGACTTTTTTTTTTAGGATATGGACACTTTTAACATAAGTAAAATATCACTAAGTAATATAGTCTTAAGGGGCTACTTATAAAACGTTACGAGCCAATATATTCAAGTGATAAAAATAGCAACACACTATAAGTTCTAGTAATGACTATGCTTATTTTTCAAACAATATTTTAGTTAACTCCCTCACTTCCTTTTCTCTATTTTATTTAATAGCAACAGAATATTAATATGAAATACTATTAATATGTCAGGAAAATAAGAAATTGAAGAGTATGTTACTAGTAGAAAGCTAGATCTTATTGCCCCTAAATGCCAATAACTTAGCCAAATGAAGCTGTATGTGGGCCTATTGTGATAAATTTAGAGTGCACTCAAAAAAAAAAAAAAAAAAATCAAGCCTATATGAAGGTACCATAAGGGAATTAAAATTTTAGCTCTACTCAATCATCTCAATCATGATTCAATGGACTAATAACTTTTTAAATATTCAGTAGACTTCATTCCCTAAAACACACACACACACACACACACACACACACACACACACACACAAATACTGCTATAGCAATGTCTCCTTGTTTTTTCCAAGTTTCTTCTCATTAGTAATGATAGAAGCTGAAAATAATTGTGCTATCTGGTATATTTTTTTCTAGTAAATCCATTGTTCTCCGTAAGACACATTTATGTAGCTGCAAGCTTTGCACAAGACAAAAAAAAGAGTAATATTCCCCACATCCAGTCTAAAGGTATCAAAACCTATATTGTCGAAGGCAGTGCCAGAGTTCTCCATAGAGTAGAAGTATGTCTAAATTAGTTGCCTCTTTTTATTATTATAATATTAGGAGCCAAATGCATTTTGCTGCCTAATAAACTACTTTGTAGAAGGCAGGAAGTCCCACTGGAAGTATTTAGCCTATGAACAGGGTCTACTTGCTACTATGTGCCTATGATGTGTGCACGCGTGCACACACACACCACCACCACCACCACCACCATCACTACCATCACCACCACCACCACCACCACCACCACCACCACCACTACGAATCAATTTTCAATTTCTAATTCACAAGATCTTTGCTACCCTGCTTGAACTCTTTCCCTGGTCCATGGTAATAAGATAAAGATATTAGGTATAAAGAAGCAATAGCTAATGTAGCTATCACTTGTTTAGCCAAAAACTGGCATAGTAAAAACAAAAATAGCACTGTACAAGAGACACAAACTACAATTTCTGACGCTCCATGGACTGTATAGACTAAGAAAAGGATCCTCACCTTTATAGCCTTACAGATTTGGGGTTATATCCTGCCCCTGTCACTCATCTACCAGTTGTATCACTCTGGCTAATTAATTAATGTCCACGAGATTCTGTTTCCTCTGCTGTAAAATCAGAATAACATCACTGACCTCATAAGTTTATTGTGGTTATAAAATCAGCTAATATTTCTAAAACAGCAGGTTCTCAATATATGTTATATCCCTTTACCTTTTCCATCTCCTAATTTACTACTGATAAATTTCAAAAGGATTCAAATTATATCCCTGATCTAATAATCACATTTTATATTTTAGATCCAAATCTATATTTGAGTCTAGAAAACTATTAGCCTCCTTTCAAGAGAATATGGAGCATACAATGAATTTTTAAATCCTCAAAGATTAGAGGAACATGTAGTATATTACTGAGCTGGCAGTGCTATGCATCAAAGCATTCCCTCAAACCATTATCTTTTACTTCCTGTTGCTTTATGTATCGATGATTTATGAATTAATTTATTTTATTGAATTAATTTGATCTCAGGCTCTCGGTATTAAAATTCTACCTGTTGTATAGTAAAATTGATATAACTCAAATGTATACTGAAAATTATTTTTCAGATTTTCTAAGTAGTTATTAACCTGATTATGATGTTACCTTTATAAGCTTTATTAATGGTTTCGATTAATATATTATTACATATTAAAAGATAAAACTATGTCTTTGTTTTTCCACATTTGACCTAAATACTTTTCTTTCTTCTATATTTTGCTCTGTACATCATGAGGTAGCTGCAGAGTGAACTGTGTTAATCTGGACTAAATTTTGCTTAATTCGGGGGCTTCTGGAGCTCCAGGGAACTGCTTTTCAGATCTGCTTAAGGTCAGACAGTTGAAGAAAAGCCAATACCTCTCAATTAAATTTCAAACATCCTGGGAATATTCTCTTCAACTCTGTGGGATCAATTTGGGGATTCATGACAAAGGGGTTCCAAGGAGATCTACTTATAACATCAACATCTCACCTTTCAGATATTAATTTCTAATTACCCTAGAATGCTTGAGGAAAGAGAGTGAGGGAGAGGGAGAGGGAGAGGGAGAGGGAGAGGGAGAGGGAGAGGGAGAGGGAGAGGGAGAGGGAGAGGGAGAGGGAGAGGGAGAGGGAGAGGGAGAGGGAGAGGGAGAGGGAGAGGGAGAGGGAGAGGGAGAGGGAGAGGGAGAGGGAGAGGGAGAGGGAGAGGGAGAAGGAAGAAATGTGTGCGTTTGGATATATGTGTCTAAAATAATTGTCCAAAAATATCCCTCAATTACTTCACCTTCATAAAGAGAATAAAATATGTCATCAAAAGGTGCTATGAAGCTTGAATGAGAAAAAAAGGTGGAATGTCTACTATAGTACATGACCTAGATTAGGGATTAATTAACATTATATGAATCCAAATATCCTTAAAGTAATAGTAAATGAATTTTATTGCCAAGAGTAAGAGACGTGATAGTATAGATAACATCTATATTTAATCTATCTAATCTAGATCTATATCTATATGGTATTAGTATATTAATATAGATTAGATCTATATCTATATACTATCTAGATCTATGTCTATATACTATACTATTAGTATATAGTATACGAGTATAATACACTAGACTAAAATAATTAGTAATATAAAATATTTTAATCAATTTTATAACCTATCTGAGACATCTTTCACAGACAATAATCTAAGATGAAAAACTAAAGAAATGTAAAACATAGCTAACAGTGGTCACGGCTATCACATGCAAGGCTCACAATGTTAGAATAAACATATTTTCAAATTCACTACAACTATTTCCCTTTTCTATTAGACAGGAAATTTCATTTGTGGATTTAAACTAACATATACTAATTTCTCCTAGTAAGGCTTTTGATGTTGCATCTTTTTAAACAAAATCCACTTTTCCATGCTCATACACTCTTTCACAGTGATAATTACTGAAAGACCATGTTTGTCAAAAGCAAAAGATCCTATTCAGCAATTTGAATAACACAGAAGGATTTTCATTATAGAAAATAGAAAATTATCCTTCTCCAAATGGACTCACTGTATTGATTTTTCTTGATTTGTTTGTTTCGTATTATACACTTATACAAATTCAGAATCAATTTTCTGAGTAGGGCTCACACAGAAAAGAAACAAATGCTTTGTAAAAGCAAGGAAAATGTATTTTGTTCACATTTTATTAAAATTAAGAGTGTGCCTTAAAATCATATTTAGCATGACAGTCAGGAAATAGTTCATTGTATTATGAAAATCAATCTTGTTTCAAAAGCACAAATCAAATTGCCAGGGAAACATTTAAAGTATTTAAAAGATGTATATTTAACTCTGGGTAGTTTTGATACCAAAACATTCTGGTATATGTTAAATAGATATTTATGCTCCCAATATCTGTCTGTATGTGCTTAAATTCTGTATCAAAACATTTTAAACTCTGCTGTTCTGGTCTTTTGTTTTATAATGAAACCTTTAAATGTGAAACTAAACTATTTACCTCTTTTTTTGTGCCAAGTCCTGGCATCTCTCTCCCCAACCTCCACCATCCCATCTTCCACAAGCACCATTAAAGTTTTATTTAGAATACACCTTTCGGAAGAAGAAAATAATCCTGCCTGATTTTAGTTATATATCATTTAAAATTCAATTCTATAGTAGATTCCATGCCTTGAAAACACTGTTTTTAAAGTTTGACATATAATTGGTTCACATCTTTTCCTGAAGTAGGGAAACAAAACCCCCAATTTGAACAGATTAGTTATCCAAGTATTTACTTCTTATTGTCAGTAGTTATTATTATCAAATTATTATTAAAATAGCCAAGAGTAATTGAATGCATGCTACTTGCTAGGCAATGTGATGTATTACATACATTATCTCTTTAATCCCCACAACAAACCAATGAGCGAGGTGTCATGATCCCCCTTCAGAGGTAGAACCCTCAGGTTGCAGGAGGCCATGTAGCTCACCCACTCACACACCACACTACATGAGTGCAGCCAGAAGAAAACCCATACAGTTGGACTCCAGATCCCAAACTCTTAACCTCTATTCTATACAGACTCCAATAGTGAAATTGCAGAATTATTTACATTTAACTCTAGCTTTTGAATTTTTAAAAATATGGTTTGTGGTTCTTGCATTTAAATGACAAAATTTCCATGTTCAAAGGTGACCAGAAATCCCATACTGGCTTCATGAAGGGAATAGAGACCAAAGACTTTTAAGAATTTTCAGGGCTCAGCTCACTGTTTCTTCAACAGACTAATTTAGGGATATAACACCTTTCGTATTTCACCTTGATTTGCATCTTTAAATGAGAGTGAAAGCAGTTTTTCATTCATTAATTAATGTGCACATTAATGAGATTATTTGTGGGTTTTATTATTATTTTCAAAGGCTTTGAACTTCTCAAGGGAAAACATTTCACAGAAGCACTTAAGTACGTTCTTGTTATCAAAATGGCCATTTTTATCTCAATGGATAAATACCTCATATGTATATTCATTTATTAGGATTTTAACCAGCTTTAAGTTCAAACCCTTCATGACACTAAAAGATGATGCATCCAAGGCTACACACAAATCCTTTTATTTATCAGAGCGGTTTCCATAATCCCATAAGACAAAAGGAAGAAAGTGAGCTTGAGGAAAAAAGAAATCTTAAATAACTATTAATCATAAATGCATTTTAAATGGTCTTTATAGAAATGTTCTTATGTGCAAATTGGATATTTAGGTTTAGTTTTAGCTTTCACGGTAGACCAACAGCGCTAACCTACGTTAAACTGAATCAAGTAATAACTTCTAAGAGATGTGCCTAAAGCCCATGTGAAAGTAAAACAGTAAGATGGCCAAATGTGTTCATATTAGTTGAAATAAAAGGAAAATGAATTAAAAAATAAATAAAAAGCAAGAAATAAAACACAGAATGACTATGATTAGAGAAATAGCCACAGAAAAACAAGTTCACATGAAGAAAAATTATTCTTAATAAGAATAAAGTTCATTACGTAGGAAGTTTTTTTTAATTAAAATTTATTGGGGTGACACTGGTTAGTAAAATTACATAGGTTTCAAGAGTACAATTCTGTAATACATCATGTATGTGTCACACTGTGTGTTCACCACCCAGAGTCAGTTCTCCTTCCATCACCATATATTTGATCCCCCTTACCTCATCTCCCACCCCCGACCCCCTTACCCTCTGGTAACCACTAAACTATTGTCTGTGTCTATGAGTTTTTGTTTCTCTAGTTGTTCATTTTTCGCTCTTTCAAATTTCGTCCACAGATAGTATACTTATTTTTTTTTTAAGTATCATCACGTCTTTTACTTTATTTGAGGTTCACAGGTGCATTGTGAGCAGCTTTCATATGTTTGCCTGTCTCATACATGAGTAATTTACTTTTACACAATGTCACATGTGCAGATGGGTAGCAGAAGCAAGATTAGTCAATAATCACCTTATGAAAGTTTCTGATGTACATTTACTTTTAAAAAGTGTGTGTGTCTGTGTGTGTGTGTGAGTGTGTGTGTGTGTGTGTGTTAAAACTGAGGTTTGATTATTGTCATTATACACCTATTCCTTTATATAAGAATTCCTCTGGGTCTTCTCTTCAAAGTTTATTTATGGATCAATAAAATTTAATAGAGAATTTGAGAGCAAAAATATACAGCTAAATTTAAGTGCCAGAGAAACTAAATAAATAAACAAACAAATAAATAAAATGAAAGTGCAATGCTAAGCAATAAAAAATTTTAACGTACAAGCGTGACTTGTACCAGGGTATAGAACATACATTTCTTACATTAGATGAACTGCTAATTAAAGTGGTGATGCAGTATTTCAGCAGTAGCTTAAAAGTTGTGAAGGGTGTGACTGCCTGGGTCATAAATGCAGATGACAAGTGTCCCACAAATTTCATCTTCAGTAAGGTGCATACATTGACAGCTTGATAAAGTACACCCTAGAGGTCTGTGCTAAAGAGTAACTAAAAGATCATGAAACAAGCCTTTTAAAAATCTATTTCCAAAATATTTTCCTAAAAGTCCCAACTTTCCAACTTTAACACACATAAACATGATTACTAGTATTATTTTAAATATATAATTTTAACTATATTCTGCTTCTACAGATGACTGCAACAGGCTTTCTATTAAAATCATATGAATTATACATGGGAAAAATCTTTGATCATTACTGCCTCTCACACTTGGGAAAACTGTAGTAAAATTGAAAATGTAGCAACGGCTCAGAGCTGATTTTCTAACAAAGCATAAAGTATCCTTTAGCAGGTTCACTCAAAGGGAGGGAGCAGTACTGATACCAAACAAGAAACGTAACAAGTCACCTGGACAGCAATTCCATGGCAAACCTTATCCAGCCATGGAACAATAATATTCATAATATCAATGATTACTGTCTTACTCAAATCACCACCATCACAAGTGAGACAAAATTCTCTAAGTCTCCTTGGGTTTACAGCGTGCTCAGCCCTGCACTGATGCATAATTTGTTTTGGTCTTGAATAAACCCCTAGATAATTCTTTATTCATGAAAACTTCTCCACTACACATTCAAAATTCTCCATTAATGGCTTCCAAGTGGAACAGAACTCTTTGGCTTAGTATTCCCAAGATGAAAGATAATTCTAGTAGTGGAATAACCGAACATTATATATAGTAAAACCAAGTGAGAGTATTTGTTTTATAAATAAAAATGGAATCCAAAATTTTGCTAAAAGACAAGCATTTTTAAATATTAATTCAAAATGTTGACAATGTTTTATACACACACACACACACACACACAAACAGGAGAGAGTTTAGAAATCCTTTAGTGTTGTGAAATTCACTTTAAAGAGAAGGTTGTCAAGTGCTCGTTTTCACTTATTAGAAACTGACAACATTAGCAAATAAGATACATATTCATGGTTTCGTCCCATAGCTTCACCTTCTGGCATAGCATAAGCTATAGATTTATATTTAAACATCCTTTCCATGACAGTTTATAAGCATTTTACTTAACACTACATACATGTTCTAGATACGTGTGTATAAATTTGTGGCCTCACCTCCATTAAGGGTCAGGTGTTACATTGTCTAAGTATATTGGATCCTGTGCATTCAGAGTAAACTTATTTCAGGCTGTCACAGTAATATCCCTTCAGAACCCTACACCTCTGCATCCAAGAACCTTGATCAATCACTCTTTTTAAAGTACATACACTCACAAAATAATTCAATTATTTTCTAAGAGCCTCATGCTCACTGTAGAATAAACTTGAAAATACTGATAAGCAAAATAAGCAAATACTCTACAGCCCATTCAGTTAATTTATATATTTGTATACATATTATAAATATATTTTCATATTTATGACTATGTAGCGATAGTAACATATACATTTAATTTATAAATATTTTATCATATTAAAAATATCCTTGCATAACTTGTTCTTGCTCACATGATAGCAGAAAGTGAATGCATTTTCAGATCAATAAACAATTATGGGGTACTATAAACATGCATCATTTATAATTAACCAATCTGCTATTGTTCGATAACAGAACACTGAAAAACATCATAGAACTTTTCCAGCAGTGCATGAGAAGCATTTTATTTTTAAAAAACTACGTTATAAGTGTAGTTGACATATAGTCTCCAAGCCCTGTCTGATCTGTGTGTGTGTGTGTGTGTGTGTGTGACAGCCCGGTGGAGAGAATATTTGTGGGGGGAGAAGGGACTTTCTTCTTTGATCGGCCAATAAAATAGTTGAGATATCTCTATCAGTTCCTCCAATTATCAGTTGTTCTGTAAAAGTGTTTTAAACTTATTTGGGGGACTATTCAGACAGTTTTGATATTCATGAAAAGGACAAACCATCTTTGGCTGATATAGACACACAAGCCTGGGGATGAGTAAGATGGAATTTTGGTGCCTTTTTGGCTTACTTCTGTCGGTTTTCTATATCAAATACTCTTCACTCTCACACCCTCCTCACTGTCACCCCACAAATACACATGTGCACTGAGAGTACGTGAGAAACTTCGTCCAGTTCCCTTGGACCACCGTCAGAGCTCCCAGCTTTGAGAAAGGAGGCCGCGGTGCTCTGGACAGAGAATGAGGAGTTTTGGGGACTGATGACCACAGTAGCTTGCTTTCTCCTCTTATATGTCTCTTGTGGATTTTAAAACAGGGATTTGCAATGGAGAAATAACATTTCAGTAGCTAACTAATTTGGAATTAAACCATACCAACCGTTTTTCAATCCCACTTGCATACGTAACTCTGAGAGGGAAAGTGAGGGGCCAAATTCTTCTCACAGAGCCCACTGAGCTAGGCCCTGGAACATAGCCAATCAAGTATGGTTGGATTTGTCGGTACTCTGTCATGGAAACACAGGCTTTGCTTGATTTTACGGCATCATGTTGACAAAAATGTATTTAAAAATATATGTTAACTCCATGATCAGTTTTATCTATTACAATTTGCAAAATTTCCTTGGAATAAATTAAGTTGGAGATGTTTTAATATTATAGAGTAATTATTCAGTAATCTTGAAATTTGAAAAGAGATAAATACTGTACAAAGAACAACTCTGAACTCTACGAGGGAGAGGAAAGCAGGGAGGGAGGTTGGGAGGGAAGGATGGAATCCGTAAGCTCTTAAACAATAATCTTCTATATCTGATAAGAAGCCCAATTATTCCTATTTTCAAGAATTGAAACTAGGAAGTAACACAAATGTGCGAAAAGGCCCAGGTACAAGAAATAGGCACTAAGCAGCTTATACTACAACCCAGCTAACACCTTTAAAGCACCGAGAATACCAAGCAAATGTGTCAGTGGATATTACACAGGCTCTATTTTAGGTTTTAAGATGCCACAGGTCATGACTATGTGTAATAATAATAAAAATAACCACAATATAATGACAATGATAAAGTACTTCATACATAAAGTTAATGAATCCCACTCAGCAGTCAGGCATTCACTTCATTTTTTCTAAATTGTTCACACATTTCCATGGATCCATACAAGTCTCCTATGACAGTCATCTTCCCTAATGGCCCTCTGTCATGCAGGGTCTCTGGTCCCGCTCCCCGCACCAGAACGCAGGATATGGTGAGGCAAAAAAGGAACATGAACAGAGCCATGGATAAGGGGTTCACACCACTATAGTCTCGCTGGGAGCTGAGTTGGAGGCTCAGGAAGCAGGATCCACATGATCTGCAATTCGCCGTCTGCTTCTCTGCCAACCAACTAACGAACATAGCCATGGCAGTTATATCAGTGGCCAATGGCTAACCAGTAACATCTAACAGCCAACTAGTCACAGCTGATGGCCATCTGCTGTCTGAGCCAGCACCTCTCCACGTGAGGTCGAGAGCCTGGAAACTGCTCCCTGGGCCTCTGTCCCCACACCTTCCTTTTGGAAGACTGATTAACTGGGGACATGTGCACTTGTGGTGACTTGAGAAGAAAGCTCTCTGTCCCACACAGATGCCAAGACCCAGGTGTGACCCCATTTAAATTGTGCTGTTTATTTTCCCAAGCACTTTGCTTTCACAGTGATTTAAAACAGGATTTTGTTAATTAGGAAAATGTTAAAGGTAAGATTAGAATCCATGTTTTCTTGTCCACAGGCAAACACTTTAAATAACCAAATGATTTGTTTTCCAATTGAATGTGACATTGTGAATTGAAGTTAGGAGTCTTTTCCTTGCACCTGACATCATTTAAAGCATGATTGTTTTTATCAGTTTCATATATTGGGAAGAATATGAGAATGTACTGTTTAACCAGAATGTAGCTACAACTCAATCATTAAAAACAAAAACAAAACAGCATTGATGTAGCATATCAAAATTCTGCAATAGTGCTCTCAGGGAGAAAGGGTGGGGTTTTTTGGACACATTAATGGACACATATCTATCCCAAAGAAGCTCTAGTGAGAGAGTGGGCAAAACATTCTACACTTAAAGTTCAATATAGAGGCTTTCTGGGACCCTAAGGTATCATGGGAGTACAGAGGACGAACACCATACTCAGTAGACACAACAGGGGCAAAAAAATTCTAAAAAGATATTTCAAAGAGATAATAGTGCATTCTGGCTGCCATAACAAAAATGCCATAAACTGTGTGGATAAAAAACCAAACAATTATTTCTTACAGTTCTGGAGGCTGGGATGTTTAAGATCATGGCACCTGGCAAATTGGGTGACTGGTGAATATAACTTGACATGGCAGAAGAGGCAGGAGAATTCTCTGGGTCTGATTTATAAGGGCACTAATCTCATTCGTGAAGGCTCTACCCTCAGGACCTAATCACCTCCCAAAAGTTCCACTTCCTAATACCATTATATTAGGCATTAGGTTTCAACATGTGCATATTAGAGGTACACAAACATTTAGACCACAGCAGACAGTTACCCTAGTGTTGACTCTTAAAGAATAAAAGGTAATCAGTCACTCCAGTAACATACAGTGGTACCTTGGTTTTTGAACAGAATCCGTTCCAAAAGAAAGCTCGAGTTCTGAAATGTTCGAAAACAGCCGGTAGCTATACCTCAGGATCTTGCACTCAGTGGGAGTCGCGTGACATGTTCGACTTCGAGGCGTGTTCGAAAACCGAAGCATTTACTTCTGAGTTTATGGCGTTCGCAAACCGAAATGTTCGTCAACGGAGACATTCTAAAACCAAGGTACTACTGTAACTGAATAAAGGATTCTAGATAAAGGGACTTGTAGAAAAAAAAACAAAGAATCTGGGACAAATAAAGAGTGTGGGATCATGTGGGTATTCTTCACAGGATCACATGGATAGGATAAAGAATGCAACAGGGAACAGACTAGAAATCAGGCTGACAAGGTGAGCACAAGCCAGGTCATGAAAGTCTAATTTTGTCATGTTAAACAAGACAAGACACGCCCTTGGCTCCGACCTCCTCCAGGGGCCGGCATTAACTTTAGCACCTCATCTTTGGCTTGGCCAACCTCATGGTTACAAACGAGCCGGAAAGAGAGCTGAAATCATCCATGTTTTTATCCTGGGGGAGAAAAAGGGTCATATTCTCACAATTATTCTCACAACTATCAAACAGTATTCCTGAGCCTAACTATTAGATCACCAACACAGATCTCATGCTGATTGGCTAAGGTAGATTTTATCTTCAGTCCTGAACTCAGTTGATTTAGAACAATCAGAACTCACCCCTGAAGCCGGGCCTAGGATCAATCATACTTAAATTTTATGACTGGTGCAATAGGAGAGCTTTGAAAAGGGGGAAAGTAGGGAAAGGATGTTGAGTAAGCACTTGCAAAACAGTCTCTACACCTCCCTGCAACCCCTTGGCATTTTAATGAATCTTGAAAATATTATGTGGAGAGAGAAAAACAGAAAATAGAGCTGACCCAATATGAATAAATTTCCATAGTGGAAAATTATTTTTTTAATACCAGATAAAAACTTCTAATTTCCTATTATTATGTCCTGAAAATTATTCTCCTTTTTTACTTCATTATGTAACTTAGGACATACAATTCTTAACATTTTCATTGTGACGTTCCTCTATAGTCGAATGATATTTCCATACCACGGACTGCAGCGTTCGACTTTGCCCCATAAGATCAGTGTTCCAGAAAGGAAGTTTAGAAAAGCAGATGTACTTTTTTTTATATTTTTGTGTTTTTCAAGAATGAGTAATAGAAAATTTTGTATACCTTAATCATTTGTTTTAATAAAATGTAGCACCTTAACTGTATTTCCTTAAAAATATAAATACTGTAATTATTTTCTATGGACTTTTGATACATTTTGGAGAACGAACTTGAAATCAACGCAGTGAAAAGGTTAAGGATCCACAGCTAGTAGCATTAATTACCTTCTCTCTGAGGGTGATCACTATTATAGAAGGAGTCTAAGCTTCAATTGTCATTGCTTAAGCAATGACTTTACATGTAACATCTCAAATTTGAATAAACATTAATTTCTCCTTCACTTTAATATAGTAAGACATTTTAATTTAATATCATTTTATCTTTGGCAATCTGCTTTCAATATTCAGCATTCTTCTAAGAAATTAAATATTGGCTTTTTCGTTTTTTCTCTTCTCTTTCAGGAGATTTATGATTTACTGATAATTACAAATATTAGGTTTGTGCAAAAGTAATTGAGGTTTAATGGTTAAAAAATAATTGCAAAAACCGCAATTACTTTTGCACCAACCTAATACTATTCATTTGAAATTTGGTTTTCTATTACTATCATCTCTTCCAAATGCTTCCTTTACAATTAATGTGTGTATTTTCTAATATATTTTGTTAAAGATCACATTAAGTTTGGCCTTAGAGTCATACTGATTATGTACAGCATGTTATCATTGCCTATACGGCTACAGGAAAGACACATACTGATATTTTACACATACATCAAAGAGAGATATAAAGTAGTGGTATAAAATTATGAAAACTGCTTTTAAAGTATATTTGAATTTTCAAAATGAGATTATTGTCCTATTGAGAAAACTTTATTTATATAAAACCTGACTTATAAATTAAAGCTTAAGGAGGAAAACCCTTAGTTAAACCATCCATTAGAACATAGTATGATATTACTGTTTTAATTTTAATAAATGCATCGGGGTGACACTGGTTAATAAAATTACATTGGTTTCAAGTGTACAATTCTATAAAATGTTATCTACATATTGCATTGTATGTTTACCACCCAAAGTCAAATCTCCTTCCCTCACCATATACTTGACCCTATTTAGCCTTTTCTATCTCTTTCCCTTTTTCCTTTCCCTCTGGTAACCACTATACTGTTGTCTGACTCTACAAGTTTTGTTTGTTCATTTGTCTTGTTCTTTTGTTGTTTTCATTTTATACCCCACCTGTAAGTGAAACCATATGGTTCTTGACTTTTTCCGTCTGACTTACTTCACTTAGCACAATATTCTCAAGATCGATCCATGTTGTCACAAATGACAGTATTTCATCTTTTCTTATGGCTAAGTTGTATTCATTGTGTGTGTGTGTGTGTGTATATATATATATATATATATATATTTTTTTTTTTTTCTTTATCCAATCATATATGGAAGGATACTTTGGTTGTTTCCCTGGCTTAGCCAATGTGAATTCAATGCTGCAATAAACATAGGGGTACATATATCTTTTTTTTAAATTAAAATTAGAGGGGTGATATTTATAAATAAAATTATATAGATTTCAAATATACAATTCTATAATACATCATCCGTATATTGCATTGTGTGTTCACCATGCAAAGTGAAATGTCCTTCCATCACCATATATTTGGCCTCCTTTGCCTTCTTCTACCCGCACCACCCCCATCCTCTAATACCCCACTAAACGGCTGTCTGTGTCTATGAGTTTTGTTTCTTTCTTTATCTCGTTTGTTTGTTACTTTCAGTTTTATATTCCACATATGAATGAAATCATACGATTCTCTACTTCTTCTGTCTGACTTATTGTGCTTAGCATGACAATCTCAGGATCTATCCATATTGTCGCAAATGGCAGCATTTTATCTTTCTTATGGCTGAGTAGCATTCCTTTGTATATATTCACACCACATCTTCTTTATCCAATCATCTATCGAAGGATCCTTTGGTTGTTTCCATGTTTTGGCCACCGTGAATAATGTTGCAACGAACAAAGGGGTACATATATCTTCACAAATAAATGTTTTCAAATTTTCCGGGTAGATACCTAGAGAGGGATTGCTGGGTCATATGGTAATTCTAGTCTTAATTTTCTGAGGAACCTCCATACTGTTTTCCATAGTGGCTGTACCAATTTACATTTTACACTAGCGGTATATGAGGGTTCCTCTTTTTTCACAACCTCTCCAACAAGTGTTGATTATATTATTTTGACGAAAGAAAAGCATAAACTAAAGTAATCTGAATCTCTAAGTCATTTAAAATTTGAAGCAAAAAATTTTAAAATAAGATACATTTCATAAAACCATGTTTGACTTAGTACTTGTCCTGGTTATACCACAATATATGCTGAGAGATCATTAAGGATATCAGTGTTAATGGTGGAAGCAATAAATCTAACCTGAATTATTACATTTGGAAGTGTTGTGTTTTGCTCCCAATACTACCAGATTATACTACATTATCTTTATTATTAGGGTTTGTGTGAAAATTTTAATATTTTACATTACAAAAATAAATAAATAAAGCTTCTGTGAGTTCAGTCCATAAAATAGTTCATTTTTCCTTCCTTTTAAGACATTCAGGATGGTATGTTACATAAGGCATTTCAATGGGGCACATCAGCTCTAGTCAGCTCTGGTCCTCCAAGGGACTGACACAGAATACGAGACAAGAATTCTGGTCCCAAGTCCACAGCAGTCTATATTTTATCATGAATCTATACATTATCCTTGTCTTGACAGTGAGAACACACTTAGTGCCACTCACCTGTTTTCAGGAAAAATGTATATGCATTTTAGGATAATTTCCATTTATAACTGGCAACTCAATCCACTGAATTAAATTGTACTCCCTATTTTGATTCAAAGCCAATGCGGTAATGCCTAAAATACGAATACAGGCACTAAGTTGCAAAACAAGATCACAATAAAGAAATGAAGGAATTACTGAAAGTAAGAATTCTATACTCCAGGACTATGTAAAACCTAAAACAGGTACTCAAAACAAAATAACTATAAATTTGTCCTTCTTTATATGGTGTTATAATAGCCTCTCTTCTATGAAATTAAATTGTTGAGATATAGTAATTGTTAGTCATTTAGACTAGTTCTCACATTGAAAAAACATATATACTGGTCCATAAAATCTGAATATCTGGGAAGCTCTGGTATGTTTGGCTATCTAGGAAAGGGAAGAAACACATTAGCTAAATGGATCACAAAATTTAACAATATTTATTTTGTTTGAAGCTTTCTTATAAAGATGGGAGCAACGAGTGAATGCGTACATTTATAAGCTTTAAGGCAAGAGCCAACAAAATGGAAGGGACTTAAAATAAAATAGAAACAGGAATTGTTGATGGAGAAGGACCCCAATGTTGGACAAAATGGGACACAAATGTTTTTGAAAACAGGTAAAGCCATTAGTTTCTAGAAAAATAAAGAACAATTTTTGGGGACTGAAGAGAAGTGGTACAAGTAGGTACAGATAAAATTTGAAGATACTAGAGTTGAAAAAGGAAGGAATCCCGTCCTCCACACTTATGACTAAAGTAAATCACATATTCTTCATTCTAAAAAGTATATAACCACAATGCCTTTTTCCATTTCCTTCAGAGAATGTAGTACTGCAATCCTTCTGTTTTCACTTACTCTTTCTTCCTATGGAAAAGGAGAAAAATAATGCTTCTGTGAGTTTCAGCCAAGGAAATAGTTCCTTGGTCAGTCTGAAAAATGTAAGACTGTCCACTTCAGTGCACAATAATGGTATACACTGTTTTCCTTAAGGAATTTCTACTATTGATCATTCCTGGAAGTCCCACCAGTTGAACCCTCCAGCCTTCCACAAACTTGACTTAGTCACCACTTGTGCTCTGACAAACCAGAATTTCTGGTTAAAAACCAGTAGTGTCACTTTAAACAGTTTAGGATGGCAAGATGAAATATATCATCAAGAAAGTTCCTGTGAAAGTATTTAAATATTAGTCGCACCCATCTTCCAAACATGTGTTCTCTTTTCGATCAATAACCACTCATCTGACCTAACAGAGAAACACACAAGCCAATACTTTTGAAAGTGTTTTTTTTTGTTTATTAGAAGAAAATTATAATTTCTTAAGAAAATAAAATCCTTTATCTGATTCCTGAATAAACACTAGGATAGATAAGGATAGTTAGGCTGATGATGGGTGGGTGGGTGGGTAGATAGATAGATAGATAGATAGACAGACAGACATGTGTGGGGTATGGTAGACCCTTTTGGGATTGAGTGTTATCTTCTAATCAAAAAGGAATCATCATGTATGGTTTCAACTCAAATAGGTTAGGTAGTGATAAGGTTAAAACACAAAATTTAGTTTTTAAATTTTATTTTAAATTATAGATACCTCTGTGTGTGTCTGTATGTGTATAAACACACACATACATATACACAAACACATGTGTGTATGTATATATGTATGTATACACATACACTCACACATACACATTTACGTCACACTTCGTGTTTGGATTATTTGTGAGTAATCTAAAGCTTTCATGTGAACCTCTTTGTGATATTTCTATGGAACACATTTGAATTACCAAGGCCATGAGCCAGAATTTTAATGTGAATTATTCCGTCACTGAGCATAATTGAAGGACCCTTTTGCTACTTACCACCATAGTCTCCCAATCTTGTGAGGTGGGTATCAATATCCTTTCTTTAAAAATGGAACAACCAGGGACTAAAGTGGCAGAACATTGTTTACAAATTTGAGGTTCCAAAGGGTCTCTGAATATATATATATATATTCTAATCATATATATATATATATATATATATATATATATATATATATATACACATACATACAGATGATGAGGAAGCTGACCAGCCTGCATATATATATATATATAATATGTATTATAATTAATGTAATATATATTATATTATATTATATATTATGTTATATTATATTATATATTATATTAATTATAATTAACATATATAATATATAATATAAAATTAATATAAATGATATAATTATATTATTTATATTAATTATAATATATATTATATATAACATATTATATATATATATATATATATATATATGAATAGCTAATGAATATCACTTGAGTAAATATATAGAGTACTTTAGGAACTTTTCCCAACACAATGTCCTTTCCCATAAAGATCTATTGCAAGATATCATGATGGCTGAACAGCTCTGAAAACCTTTCAGCTGATAACTTTGGTTCTGACATAGCACAATTTCTAGAGGTATGGTCTTGATTGGTGGTTAAGGGTGAAATGATTATCAGAACTGTTTAATAATGCACTTATTAAGTACATACTGCTTTCAGTCCTAAATACTAAAGGGGTTATAAAGTTGTTAAGACATAATCATAAGCATCCAGGAACTCTGATATCACAATGCTAAAGAACTGAAAACTTCGGCATGACTTGGGTCACACATTCCACCTTCATGAGGGCCCTTTTCTGCATATACTGCAGTGGTTAAGAGTAGATTCTGGAGCCCTATTGCTTGGGTTTACTATGACTCAACCACTTATTAGCTGTGTAGCCCTGAGCTAGTTTCTTAAACTCTCCCACTCCTTTTTTTATTTTTGATCTATAAAATTGAAATAATTATAGCAGGTGTGTTATAAGGTTGATAAGGATTAAATGAGTTGATATATGTAAAGTGCTAGTGCTATGTATGGCCATCATTAATGATATAATCACTATCAACACCATGATTGACAATATCACCAGGATTATATGGAATATAAGTACTCTTTCATGTAAGTGAAAACAACAGATATTTACTATAAGAAACTAAAGATTTCCTTGAGGAGTGAAGCTATACCCATGAAATAATAAGCAAATAATTCAAGCAACCCAATTACTCAACATTAACCCTAAACAAAAATGTGAAATAGGCAAAATATGACTTTTAAGACATTATTCTCTCAAGTTAATTATTATCAAATGACTATGTGATAGAACTTCACTAAGAGTTCTACATATATTGGCATTCTATCCTTGAAACAATTGTGAGAGTAGAAATATTTGCATTAGTTTACAGTTGAAGAACTAGGCTTCAGAAACGTTAAGTAACTTATTCAAGGTTGTTCAGTATGATAGAAGTAAATTTCGTTCTAGGCTGTTCAATCATAAAGTCTGTTCTGAAAACCTACACCAAGTATGTTTCAAATTATTTCAAAGTATGTCCGAGAAACATTAATTCCAAATGATATTTTATTAAAAGGTATATATTTATACACATTTATATATGTATGTATTAATAATATTCAAATGATATTAAACATATATAAACATGTATAATATTTAAATATTATATTTGTACATACATATCATTTGAATATATATGAAACATTTTAAATAGTATTCCTAAATGTAGGACTATGTCTTTTATATTTCCAAAGGTTTAGTGGGTCTATGAAGAGTGATATATTATAAACTGTGTACAAAATTTATTGGACCTTGGCCCACTTCTAATAGAGTTTCTCGAAGAACCCGGGGACTATGGAACACATTTTGGCAACCCTGCATGTGTCAAAAACATTCCTCTCCTTAACAGTGTGTTGTCGCTCTAATAATTTTGTTCTCTCCAGACTTTGCAGATTACTCTTTCCATTTTTTTCTCACAAGGTCATGTGTGACTGAGGTCAACCTAAAGTATATCCCTTTGCAATGGTATTTCCATTTCAATAACCCTTTCTTACACTGATGAAGTCTCCTTTCAGTATTAATCAATGAGGGGATAAGAATTGGTGAGAAGGGACACTTTTTCTAAGCACTCCTGATATCACATCATAAAATTAGTCACTTGCTCCACCAGTATGTAAGGCTACAATTCTAATTAATCATTTCTTATTAAATATAAAATATCGTATCACAGAGATTATAAGCACCATATGAGGAGGAGAGAATGTTAGAAACAGATACAAAATTTTCATTCTAAGTGGAAAAATCGGGGTAAATAATTTTTTGGTTTTGGAAAGGCCTGGTGTGTTATTGGTACTTTTTTTCAATGACACTGGCATTTTAAAGTGTTACAATGGGTTAATCTTTCCTCATGCATGACTTATTTGGAGGCAATGCCAATTTCCAGTGCTTATGAGGAAGCTGGCCAACGTTTCCTTTCTTCTGAATATGACAAAGCATATCATGGTTCCATGTTGACAAAAACAAGAAGCAGTAAGTTTATTGTTGTGGTTGTTGCTATTGTTATTATTTTATTATGTAACACCCACTGATTTACATGTGAAAAATCTGCTAGAGGAGATTCAGTCTCACATAAAATAGAGAACACAAGAAGAAGTAAAGATGTGTTACTCTTTTACATATATGCACCAACATGCTGGGAAAAAGCTCATGCCTTGGTCATTTGGTTGCAGACAAATAGAGAGATTTTGCAAAAACCTAAATGATTAAACATGGATGGTGTTATTTTTAAAACACTTCTACCAATACAAGAAAACACTATGGTGTTTTTCCTAAAGAAAAAAAAAAGGGGAAAAAAAGTAAGATTAACCTTATCCACAGAGCTAACTCTGAAATTAGAAATGAATATGACTTAAAAAATTAGATAAAAGTGATTTCTCAATGGAGTATTAAATCTATTCTGCTTAGAGATATCTTAAAAGAGACATATTAAAAGAAAAATAAGGGTATGGGTGTGTTTAATTTTTCTCTGCTCTTAGGACTATTATCTGATGTTTTGGGCCATTTTTCATGGAGAGGAAGAAAAACGCCAGGAAAGCAAAGGTATGTTTGATTTCCCTCTGAATGGGATGAATAAAATCATCACGGGTATGTTAAGCAAAATAGAGAGAGGCTTACCTCAGTCTCTGTGCAAAATGAAACATATCACAATATGCCTTTTTCCCCCTAAGACTAGGATAAGGCTATAAAGAAACTGATCATGTAGTTTTTCTCCCCGTGTTAATTTGCATAATATTCTAGTTTAATATTATTATGCAGCCTCTCACTGTTTTCAAAAATTGCATTAGGCCCATAAACTCATTCTAATTGGCAGATTAAAAAAAAATGTTTATGTTTACAGATCCTAATGCTTTTGAGCAAACAGACACCTATTTCCATTTCTTTTGCTTCTCAACATATCAGGCTGGTGACAGATGTTCTGAACTGTTTCAATGTCCCTGTCCAAATATAAAATGTGCACTTAATGATACCCATGAGTACATTTATAGTTCTAGCCATATCTTTATAGATCCACAAAAAATTGTTCCCCTTGATAATTATATTTCTACTCAATATTAATGAATTATTGGCACAGAAATATCTTTTGTGTACATGAACACACAAAATATGTTTTTGTACATAATGATGATTATAGATACACACTTGTTTGCTTCAATGTAAATGGTCACAATGGTTTACATATTTTTCTTCTAAAAGCTTTAAATTCAAAAGCTTATTTTCAAGACATACATTTGAGGTATCATCTATTGTGAGTGAGTAAAAGAAATGCAGCTCAGTGTCAGTTCTGCTGTCTTTGACTAATCTGCAAGCCACCCACTTTAATGGCTCTTCATAAATAATTCAAATTTTAATTATGCTGCCAGCCTCTGACCTGAAGAGAAATGAAGAAAGAAAAGGAAAAGAATGGACAAGGAAAACATATCAGTTGAATCAAATTTTGCCTCCAGTAAATGACTTGGTGCCTCAAAGCTCCACTTTCTTACTGAAAATGCACCTGCTTCCTCATCTATGATTTTTTAAAAATAAAATTAGTGTCATCCAAGATACACTGTTGGTGATGGAGCCATTTAATCTAAAAAATGGCATTCCTGCCGTTATTTTAAAGAGCTTTTTCTCTGTCTATCATCTATGTATACTTATAGATCAAAATATATGCCTATATCATAGCAGACTTCCCCATTTCCAATATTCTCTCCTGAAGTCAGTGGGGTTCATCCATTTATTAGTCATATTCATAACTGCAATAACACATCTGATCTCTTTTATATTAAAAAAAGGACACATAAGTCTTCTTCCAAATCAAGGTCTTGTAAGTTATTGTTGGAGGGACCATTGCCAAATTAATGGCTGGTGAATATACTTAGGAAAATCTAAGTGCATCTGTCACCCAGAAAGCTGGCCAAGGTAGATCCGACAGGCGATACGTGGCTGAATGATCTCCTCCCACCTAAAAACATCTTCTAATTGCATCAGGTCTCTCAATACACAGTTGAGCATCTGCTCATTAGAATCAAAGCACTATTTCTCAAATTGAAATGCTAAATTTGACTGTATAATTTTTTTCTAAATATTGCTTTACAATTTTCCTAAAGCAATGAAAGCCCAATCATATTTGATCTAAGATCTCTGGGGCCAAATCTAACCCATGCATATTAATGCTCTACTCTTTCATTTTCTGGTGTCTGTATAGTTTTTGTCCCTCATTTAACAAAGAACACATTTAGATTTCATTCAAGAAATCCCCAAATCCCATTTGCAATAGGTCCTTTGGCTTATTTTGGGGACTCACAGACACATATCCAGGAGTTTATTTAATCTGCTCTGGGTTCCTGCTCTTCTCTGTATATCTGCCTTTTAGGGCAAGTACATATGAAAGATTTGGAAAATCTATCGAACTCTACATAAAAACATTATGAAGCTGTCTCAAGGATAAATTTATCTTAAAACGGTATCTTATTTTCAACCACCTATTATTATGGGCAGTCTGTTTTCTTATACATTAAAATTTCGATTTTTTTTAAAATCATTGTTCTCTTTATTTTCCTTATACCTTATCCAGAATTTGACAACACAGAATTTTTTAGCCATATGTTTGGTTAGCTCTTTTTAATGCTTTTAACTCTATTTAAAGATAAAACATTTAGATGGAAATATATTCTACTTTATCAAATCATCTATTTGATCTATAAGATTAGTTATATTTGTGTGTGTGCATCTAATGCACCATTTTTTATAAAATTACGAGAATATAGAGACAGTCTTACAAGACCCACTCAGTTACCTTAAAAAAAAAGCCACAAAAACATTTCTATTCAATAAACCAATTTGGAAAATGAAAGAAATTGCCTGGTCGTTAGATAATAATGAAGTACATCTTTGACTATTTGAAATCCAGGTTTTGATTTAAGATTTATAAGTGCAGAGTACTATTGGTTACCAGTAGACAGACTCCTTGGTAGTTCACTGTTGTTACAATGTACTTGTGCTTCCACCAATTTAAATAAGTATTTGCATCTACAAATGTTCATAAGTTAGTTTAGAGTACATTTTTTGAAAATGGTTATGAGTTTACTATGATTTGCAAGTAAAATAAATCATAATGACTACAGAAACCAACTCAAGTAGCATCTTACGAAACTCCAAATATTACAGGTGTAAAATGCTGGAAAGCTTTCTATCACTATCCTCTGGTGGAAAGGTCTTTAATTAATTCTTAACAAAAATATATTTGACATTCTTCCATGCCCAGATAAACTGTAAAAAGTAGTACCTGATAAAAGACTGAATCCAGGAAGTACTTGGTTTATGCTATATGTACATTTTAATCACTAAACTACTTCTGAAATACATTTTCATCTACCAAATTCATCAGCTAGAACCTCCCAATGAATGTATACAGCATATAGCCTCCCTAAAATAAGCTGATTTATTTAGATTCAAATAGATTCAAGACAAATATCAAAAGCTGAAACAGATCCTTTATTAAAAAAAAAAAAAAAAAACATTTATTTTTCAATGCAAAAGGGCTATACCAACGCTGATTTACATTTGTCTAGAAAGAGGACAAGTGCTTTCATGTAAATATTTATCGGAGTGTATAGTGTGTGTGTGTGCATATAAGAGAGAGAGAGAGAGAGAGAGAGAAATACTTTTCCTTATAGTTTGCTCACTTTTCTTTGGATTGTTAACCTTTTGCTTAGCGATCTGTAAAAATCTGTGTTGTTGTTTTTTTGTATAGATACTCATGATATAGTTCTCAAATGTCACGATTATTTATACCCAAGCACCAATGGATAGTAAAACTCAAATCTGGAAAATAGCTCAGAATAATTTGTTTGCCAACAATTCATCTTAAGACATTCAATTACAGTCCCTAAAAGTGTAATATGGTAAAACTGTGTAATTTTACAGGTACTTGTCTGTTTCTCCCATTAGCCTGTAAGTTCTTTGACTACTAGGAATTAAATAGTGTCCTTTGCATAACCATCACCTCACACTTCTCCTCATGCACAATATCAATACATGATCGTCCCACTGAATTGAAGAAACTAAAGCTTTTAAAGCTAACCTTTTTAAAACCTATCAACTCTACACCGGCATATATGGACAACAAAAATCAGCAATTTAATAAGTAAGAATTATTTTACTTCTTTTGGTGAATTAAGTCACTTAAATGTTTACACAGGCAGAAGAAAAAAATCTATGTCTGTCATAAAGTTTTGTTTTTAATATTTGAAAAAAATGTAGTGAAATATAAATGGGGTATGGAAAGATGAAAATTGATTTAAGGAACTACCATGTAATAATTACACCAAAGTTAAAATCTGTCTTTTAAAAGAGAAATTACATGCTAAATGGCGAAGATTTAATGTTTCAGATATTATCTCTATAATACTGAAATACTGAGTACTTAAACTGAAAAGGTTCATAAAATGTCATAGATATGAAATTAACTTCTAAACATTCTTTTACAAAAACAGATGAAACAGCCTTAGACATACTGTGTGGGGTTTATTTAATTACAAAAATTTGTTGGCATAACCCAATTATTCACTCTCCCTCCAATCACAGCTAGTTCATTCTTATTTTTCTTCTACTTTTACTATTCAGACAAAACAAGAAATACCCAAAAAAAAGAGTTGGTTGCTGGAGTCATGTGGACCATGGTGGGGAAAAAGTGGAGAAACTAGTTTGACCACGTGGGGCAAGTCTTCTTGAATAATGATTAAAGGAATGAAAAGCTAAAATGACCTTTAGAGAAAATGAGACTGGAAGAGAACTTGAGACACACCTGAGACAAAAAATATGAGGCTAAAATTAAGGATGAAGAAGAGAACACAGAGACAAGGAACCTTTCCAAGACAGTAAGTCTGAAGAGTGTGTTAAAAGCAGCTTAAGACTATCCAGAGCTCCTGATCTATAAGAGAGGGGGGCAAGAGGATATAGAAAAGACAGTGATTCCTCTGGCCAGAATCAGAGCACAAAATGAAATGGCATGGAAATTTGATAGAAAGTTTTAGCAGTTTGCAACAGAAAGGGGATGCCCCTCTTGCATACTCTTCCTCAGTGAATATCTGGTCGACTTGATTATCAAAACCAGAAACTTAAACATCTTTTCTCTCAATGTTCATACTTAGTGACAGGATGACCTACATATTCTCCTCCTTTATCTCTCTCTTCTCCTCCATTTGGACAAAAACAGTTTTTCTTCAAGCTGTCTTCACTTTTCAGGATTTCGGCAGTAGCCTTCTTGCTAGTCTTCCTGAATCTGACTTTGAAATCCTCTAAACCATATGCCACTAAAGCTTCCAATATGAATTTGCACTAATATCAATTCTTATTTTCCTTCTTTAAAACCTTTAATAGCTTTCCTGTCACTGAAACAACAGTAAGCAGAGCTTTATGCCTTTAATTCTCACAACCCAACAAAATGGACACCAAGTCCCCCATTCTAGAGGCAAGTCATAACATTCAGATCCAGATGTGTCCACTCTCAAGTGTGGTGACTTGCCAGGGCACATGCTATACAAGTCCCCTTATTATGTGGCCTCTACTTACTTCTCTAGTCTCATATGACACCATTTGTTTTATGCATCCTGTTTGCATATACAACACCTGAAATTCCCTCAGGCTCTCTCTTCACCTCAGGAGGTTGAGAACTCTTCTATATGCTTCCATGGTACTTACACATCTATTAAAATTATTTGTCTAGATGACAGTATTCCCCACTGGACTGTAAATTCCATTAGAATATATCATCTTTCAACTATATATCCTTAGCACCCAGCTCAATGTCTGGAACATGAGAGGTACCTAGTAAAATTTTTCTGAGCAAATGATTGAGGGATAACAGATACCAGGAAGAAAGCAGCAGAGAAGAATTGACCCCTTCATTTATATTCTCCCCTCCTCCCAAGTCATAGCATTAAACTGAGGCTTCTAAGATATAAACAGTAGACAGAGACTCTGTTGCCCTATGTTGTCATAGTTCAACATCATTGTTCTGCCTCTCTGGTTCTGACATCTTGAATTATAGACCCATCATCATTTGGCTTCAGCTAATTCTGTTCTCAGCGATTTCTGATTTCCCCTGTTATTTTTTGCTCTTTTAGACTTTATTCACGTATCTTCATACTTATTTGAATCAATAGCTATCCTCCCCTGCCAACATATGAAGGGAACTACTATTCTGACTTCTATTACCACAGATTAGTTTTGCGTATTCTTGAATTTCATATATATTGAATCATATCCTATGTAGTCTTTTCCCTCTGGCTTCTTTGGCTTTTCACTATATCTGTGAGATTTATAACTGTTGTGTGTAGCAGCATTTTGTTCTTTTTATTGCTGTGTAATATTCCAACATATGACTATACCACAGTTTATGTATCCAATCTTTTGTTGAAGGACATTTGAATTGTATTCAGCTAATAACTACGGTGACTAATTCTTCGTGACTCATTTCTCTTAGGTATGTTCTAAGAATTGCTGGATCATGGGATTAGATACTGCCAAAAAAAATGGTTGCTGTAAAAATGGGTATCCCCATGTCCAGTGTTCCAGTTGCTCTATATACTGGCCAGCATTAGCACTGTGAGTCTCTTTCAAAATTTTATCTATTCTGGTGAATTGGAACACAGACTTTTTTAATGTCTTCATTACCAAATTCCTTTTAACTACTTCTTTAGGTCTCAGTCATTGTTTAGCATATTTCATTATGGCTGCTACCTAACTACTCTAATATGCCTGACTGCAAACTCAACTATATTGTCTCCATCATCACTTTTCTTCAACTATATTCCTTATTTAACTACAAACTTCTTCCCTTGCTGCATTTGATGACATGTTAATGGCATAATTCCCTTGAGACTCTGGCTCTATTCCGCACTTCCGCCCTATAAATATAATGTTTTAACCAGTATATTGATCTTGCTTTTTCATGTCAACTATCACCTAAATGAAACTATATATCCACTTCCATCCTTTCTCACAGAAGTGTCAATCCTCTAACTCTACTTGTTGTTGGCTAGCCCCAGCAAGAAAGCCAATCATCATCTCAAAATTATCATGTAAAATGTAAAGCTGGTACTTTCTCTAGAGCCTAGCTCCCCTCTAGAGCTTTCTCTTCCTACTCAAAATACCATTACTCACCCACAATCTAAAAATCTTGACTCCTTTATTTTTACTCTTTTTTTCCCTACATACAGTAAATGGATTATCTTGATTCTTTCTCAAATTTTATTTTCATTCTTTATCCCATAACATATACTTATTCCATTAAAATGGACATCTGTAGCTAGAATTTTATGTATCTTCTACCACCCATATATAAATCTATTCCAACTCATCAAATTTCACACATGCTGGTTAATTTTCAATTTGCTGATTTGGTCCTCAGAATATCATTACTACTACCACCACTACCAAAGCAATAACTAAAATGTCATAGCTTTGAATAAATACATTATTTTCTTTAAGTGTCACAACTACTCTGTGGATAAAGCTATTTTATTATCCCTATTTGGCAGTTGAGAGAAACTGAGCTTTAGATAGACAGTTATTGATTAGAGCTAATGAGATACAGGCTTCAAGAGTAAGGTAAATGGCTACAGCCAGGAAAGCAGCTAATTACAAAGTAAAACTCCGATAATATTTTTCTTCCTTCCTGAATCCATCTTATTTGAAATAAATGATGTTTATAATCCTAGACAACAGATGATGGACTAAGAATCGAAACAGTACACATCAAAAAGTTTTAATTCACAGAAGTCAGATGTATTTAAGCAGAAATCCACAATGATTAATTTATGAGACAGAATTTATGACACAATTTTTCCCTCTATCTAACCTCTAAAAGACAAGTATTCTGTAAAATATGAATATAACCTAACTTGTAGCATTTCAAATTTTTTTAAAAAAGAACAATTTGACACCAAGGGAATTGGACTATATGACAAACATGTAAAATGATCCTTATTGAGTAACTTTTGTACTATAAATATTGAGGTGGTGGCATTAGTTGTCTGACAGTAATAATAGTTGTAGACATATGGTCAATGCCTTATTAATATGCCAGTGACACATTTGTAAAAAAAAACAAAAAACTACTATTGTGTGGCTTTAAAATCTGTCTAAAAATTCTTTAATACTCTTGTCTTCAAGTGGTATGCCTGAATTAGTGACTCATTCTAACAAATAGCATAATATAGAAGTGACAGTGTGCAATTTCAGACACTAGGGCACAAAAGGTACAGTAAATTCCTTTCCTCTTCCTCTCCTGGATTGTTCACTGTGGGGCAAGTTTGCTACCATAGTCAAGTAACATGGAGAGAAGACCTCCTGCCAATAGCCATGTGAACAAGACACCTTGAAAGCAGATCTTCCAGTGCCAGTCAAGCCTTCAGATGATCATAACCATGTTAAGTGACCTAAAGAATTACCTAGCTGAGGATTTCCAGTCAAGATGGCAGAATAGGTAAACATAGAGCTTGCATGCTGTCAAGACCACATCAAAATCACAACTAAATTATAGAACGATCATTGAGAATCACCTGAAGTCTAGCTGAACAGAAGTCCTACAACTACGGACATACAAAAGAAACCACCTCGAGACTAGTAGGAGGGGCAGAGACACAGAATGGGCTGGTTCCACACCCACACATGTTATACTAAAAATCAGGAGGGATATCATGGCTGTGGAGGTCCCCCCATCCTCTGGAGGAGCAAGGGCTCCCAGCCCCACACCATGCTCCCCAGTCCAGGGTTCCAGTGTCGGGGTGAGAAGTCCCCATAACTTCTGGCTGTGGAAAACAGCAGAGATTGTGGCTGAGTGGCACAGAGGGTGGCTGCAGGCCCTGGTGCCCCTCTTAAAGGGTCTGCGCACAGACTTACTCACTGATGAACTCACTCCCTCCGAGCTCTAGTGCTGAAGCAGCAGCTTGAAAGATGCCAGGGACATATAGAGAAGAACTGAGATGTCTGTCTTCAGAGAGAGAACTGGAGGGCCAGCTTACTCCCAGATGGAGGACCTGGTGAAAGCCAATGTCTCTTTGTTGAGCCTGCCCCCTTCCTAATTACTCTAATATGCACACACAAGCCATCACCACATCTGAGTCTCCATCAACCTGGCTAACAACTTTCATTTCCCCACTCTGGTGATTCTGAGACCCTATTCCACCCAATTTGGGGGCACACCCAAGCTACTTCCAGTAGCTTTTCCATACAAACAGCCTGCCTTGGCTCGTGCTGCAGACTTTCCTAAAATTTCTTAAAGATTCACAAAACCCAAACAAGCAGCATCTGGCTTTGGTGTGATTCATACCTGAGAAGGACTAAGCCTGGCACTAGTGACAGCCAGCCTTGTTTCGTAGCTTGGACTCTTGAGGTACCTCCAAGCCCAGTGTGGGCAGTAACCTTCTGCAGATTACTTTGTAGCTCCTTCCAAGTGATGCCAGGTAAAGCACAGGCTGAGGCTGAACATATGTGATTGAAACTTGTCATGCTAAAAAATTGGAACTCTTCTAAATTAGTCACAGATATTGGTATATACATATGATGTCATTAAAATTATATTTTATACATTATTAATATTTATTTTCATGTGTTATTGTATATTTATATACTACATAATTTTATTTTTATTACTATATTTTATGAATAGACAAACATCCTCAATACATTAAGTGCAAATAACTAATTTGAAATACTTAAAAAGTATGTCTAATTTAATAAAAGTCACATGTGTGTGCATGCATGTTTGCACACATCTGTGTCTGTATGTATGTGCATGTGGATGTACAAGGATAGAAAGAGGAACAGAAATAAAAGTACCACAATGTTCATGATATTTAAAACTGACTGTAGAATTAAGACTATATTTTATTTTGCTATTCTATTTATCAATTTCTTAAGGGGTCAAATATATTGTGATGAAAGCAGAACTGTCTCTGGGTGGTGAACACACAATGCAATATACATATGATATAGTATAGAAATGTACACTTGAAACCTATATAGTTTTACTAACAAATGTCACCCCAATAAATTTAATAAAGATAAAAAAACTACTGAAAAAGCAATTTTTCTAATGAAGAAAATACCAGTCATTCACACATTATGAATGTTCTTCTAGAAAGTTATATGTCATCTGACCCCTGGATGCCCCTCTGAACTCTTCTAACATACTCTCACACTTGCTCATTAAGCTCCAGTCACATTTGCCCTTCTGATCCTGGAAAGCAAAAAGGACCCTGGGCCTTAGGGCCTCTGACTAAGCACTCCCTCCTCCTGGAGTGGCACCTTCACATCTGTGTGTGGCTGCTTCCTCCACTGAATTTTCCTCTCAGCTTAGAGGAAATTTATTGACCTTCAAACTCAAAACCGCCTGCCTAGGCAATAAATTAAGAATTATGTTCTTCTGTTTACCAATTTTCAAAGCACTTTTTAAAAAACTATACAAAAATTTTTATTTTCTTGTTTGTTTATTGTATACTGTGTCTCCCCGAAAATAAGACCTAACCGGACAATCAGCTCTAATGCGTCTTTTGGAGCAAAAATTAATATAAGACCGTGTATTGTATTAAATTAGATTAGATTAGATCAGATCAGATCAGATCAGATTAGATAAGACCTGGTCTTATAGCAAAATTAGACCGGGTCTTATATTAATTTTTGCTCCAAAAGATGCATTAGAGCTGATTGTCCGGCTAGGTCTTATTTTGGGGGAAACACGGTATAACGTAAAGGAATGGAAAAAACAAATGCAATTCTATGTAAGGATACACACACTTCTAACCTAAAGCATGTAGCAGTAAAAGTATACTGAATGAAAATCACTTTCTCATGAACCAATCTCACGTGAAAGCATTAAGTTTCATATGAAATATATACACAGCTGCACAATACACAGCTCTTTCCATCAGGCAGCCAGTTAAATCACAGTGTAAATTTATTATTTCAATTAAGCATCAAAATGGTCCTCCAGTAAGGTCCTTGGCTTTTTCATGTAGTTCCCTGAAAAGACCTGGAAACAATACCACATTAGAACTGTTTCCTCAAGTAATCAAAATTGCAATACCACTCCCCCTCACTTCTTTAAATTTGAATGCCTCTCAGAGGAGGTACCCAGCAGTGTTTACCCATTATTTAACACTTTATTTTTTCACTTCTCTGATCTTCTTGAATTGACAGCACAACTGTTCCCCCAAGATGAAGGCAGCACCACCTACCAGTTTACTCTTCATTCTACCAGTCTTGAAGGCAGCTCTATCATTATCTCTGGAAGGGGTTTTTTCTGCAGAGAGCCCATAGTTTGTGTATGCTTTTCATACACTCTCCAGCATCATAAACACCATCTAGCTGGCTTGACACTGTCATTTCCATTCAAAACCTGTAATTACTTTCCACAAGCAGCACTTCACGGTGCCAAGCTGGTTAAAGGCGATATACACCGGAAGAAGGCAAACAGCAGCATTGCTCAGACAGAAATCAGGGTGCATCTTGGAAACTGCCGTGCAGTAGCACACACACAGTAAGCACTAAATCATTGTTTTTAGAAGATACTATATTTGCCCTTTGGTAGACCGTATAATTATTTTCTGTTGAAACATATATATTTTTGAAGAGCAAATTGAGCCTTCCATAATTGGCTTTTTAAACTGTCATTTATTTAAAACTATTCCAACATATAGGATAACACATTCCAGGGTCTTCACTCACGTGATCTCATTTACATCTACACCAATTAAGGGAATTGTTTAACCATTCCCATTTCTTGACAGGCAAACCAATTAAACAAGCACTTTTACTTTATCATATTCTTCAACTGAGTTGAGTCTATTTTACTTTGGCTGATTAATCCGGTAAGCCTGAAATGTCAAATTATTTAGATGGAGGACTGTTTAGAGAGCATCTCAAGAGGTACTTGATTGCAGTTAGCTCAACCTTATAGTGGACAAATGTCTGAGTTTGTACTTACTTGTTTCTAGTCATTCAAACATCTTTCTATGTTTGGAGAACTTCTCAAGGCATAAATTACATTGGGAGGCAGTGCCTGCATCCAAGTATAGAAATTGAAAGCTCGTTTCACCTGCCTTCTTGGTCCCTGGGACTTGGCCAACCTTTATGACTTGGCCAATGAGGTGGATTTTGAATGAGAAGCTAATGACCCAGAGAAACAGGGACAGTGACAGACCCAAGCCAACTGCAGCAGCAACAACCAGTTTTAGGGGCAGCTCCAGCTGTGCAGGGCTGATGGCAGCAGAGTAAACCATGATGCTTACACTTAGCGGTGTGGCACATGTGTCCTCCCCAGCCTGGCTCAGTATAGAATTTTCTTAATTCTGTGATTTACCCAAATACTCTCTCAATAAATAAGTATGCTGTTTAAATCAACTTGTCAGTCTCTGTTATTTGGAACTGTAAAAATATTACTAGGACAACTTCTGAGTAACGGGTACTTCGATAGATTATACACTGACCCCTTGCTGTGTGCCACCTTAATATTTCCAACAGAGTACACAAGCCTGTCACCCTACTCTCAATGTCCTTAGTTTTCTCACAAGTGTCTATAGAAGACTAGTCTAGCTCTGGAAGAAGCTAATGATCTTTATCAGCCACCAAAATTCAGATATTGCAGTTTTCTTCTATTTTTACACCAGAAACCAATTTAGGATCACAGAATTCTAGAATTTTAGAGCTGGAGGAGACTTTTTATGACAGTTATTCCCCCCTTTTACATGGAAATAACTTGATTGTCTCAGGTCAAACTACTAGTAAATAGAAGAGATAAGACAAGCATTTACGCTACTGATTTGGAATCTGGTTCAGTGCAATTTCCACACCATCAAGTATATCAACTGTTTTTTTTTCCTCGGCAAACAACTGAAAACTCAATTGGAATTGACCTAATCAGTAAGGGATTTACTGGACAGTGGGACAGGGAAGTCCAGGTGTAAGGGATGATTCAGCATTCATGGACTGAGCAACTCGGCATCATCATCAAGGAATCAAGTGTCCAAGGCTCCGCTCTTGTTTTTAGGGGAGCCAGGTTCCAGATCAGTTGGAAAGAGAGAGGTTTCTCTTCCTGGGTGAGGAAGTATGAAGTATGAAGAAGGGACTTGAGCTTTGCACTGATGGAATTATCTATAAACCAGTCCTTCTGGATGATGGAAGGCCATGTGTTGCTAAGTAACTGAGTTCTGGGTGGTAACAAGAACCACTATGCCAACAGACACAGTACCCTGTGAACAACTGGTCAGTGTCATCCAAACCAGTGTAAGCTCCACAAGGACCGGGCAGGACTGCATGTTCTCAGGAGACAGTTACACTGTCTCTTACACAAGAAAATGTAGGGGACATAACTTCTTCACATAAACGTCTCCTAGTAACTTCCATCCCTTAGAAAGCAAACGTTTTTAATTATATTGAATTTTATATAGGTTAGTACGTAACATTTTTCCTAAAAGCTTTATATCCTTTAAAATATGTACTGTATATAAAACTCAAAAAGCTATGACTTGCATTTCATTTTATTTACACAAACATCCCTACAAACAAAGGAGACATAATTAAAAGACTTGAAGTATATGAGTATTTTATAAAGATGTATGCCATTTTTACATAAATGTTATATCAATAGGACAGATGCAATATGAATACAAATATCAAATGCACATATATATCATGATGAACTTTGAATGGAGAAAATAATTTATAAACTCAAAACCCCACAATTCCATTTTAAAATGGCATTTCCTTCTATGAATATAAAGCCATACCCTCTGAAATAACTTATGGAGATTTTCTTTTTATGACAGTAATCTCTAAAATCTCTTATAATATGGTAAATATCAAGAAAACCAAGCAAGTAAACTCTATATACCAAAGCTAAATCCAATCTGTTGTCAAAATTATGTTTATATCCGTTGAAAGATATGGGAAAGTTTGGGGATATCTGAACCAAAAAGAACAGCAAACTTCTACAAGTTCCTGATAGAAAATCTGGGTAAGAATTGAGACTGATGCATCCTGACCCATGGGTCACCCCAGTGAGGCAGTAAGAGTTGGAGGCAGAGAGGTTAGTAGAACTTTGGAGGAAAACTCTTAGCAGGAGGCCATGTCTGATTCTCTCAGCATAATTAGGCCAAGTGATTACCCCATTTTCTTACATTCATAGCTAATTGCCATTCTGCCAACAAATTTTTAAAATTCTTAATTCCATTGTATTAAAGAAAATGCAGTAGAAATAAAATTGTACGATGGGAGAAAACTCACAGCGGGTTATCTGTAAGGATATCCAAATTACTAAAATGGATTCCAAAGTGAGAACATATCTCTTAGGTTATTTGTGAGGTTTTTTTTCCGTGTGAGGGTGGCAGGCAGGGGGAGGAACTTGGGTAACAACACATACCTTCCCACAATACATGATGATTTAAACATCGAAATTCACCCAATATAAGAATCAAATTGAGTAACACTGTCAATGCCATGGCAATGGTGACTGTATGTTCAGAATTTTTTATGTATGTTTAACTTTGTAACAGAACCTTTATTTAAACATCTGAATCAAGAGACAGATTTTTGTCTCCCACACTTCTCACAAAGTATTACATAAAATTGGCTCCTACAGTTGTAGTTTGACCATATTAGATCTTCCCTGAAGGTAGTACCAATCTACCTTCTGCTATAGAAAAACTGAAGTTAAAAAAAAATTCATTTCAGAAAATAAACGGATAGTGTAAGAATATTTTCCAGTCTGTACTCCCAAATTCAACCTTTCCTTCCTCAAGTTGTTGAATATTTTATGATCCATTTTGAAAGCAACCTGCCTCAAAGATTCCTTCTCATACCTAGTAGTAAAGGAACATTCAGTGTTGACTATATACAAGACGAAAGCAAAGTGAATAAAAAGGAAAGGCCAGGAAGGATCCAGCATCTAAAGAGTTTCTGATTTTAGAGAAGTTTAAAATTTACAGAGAGAGAATAGATAGTATAATACACCATAAAATGTCATATGTGCTGGTAGAATCGCTTGTTCAAACAATTGGATCTGGGGATTAAGACATTACTACTTTCAAGAGAATACTGTCTGTGACTATGAGAAGCAAGATTATAAGGAACTAGGTGTTAAAACTATATGTTTTTGAGGGGATAAGATAATGGAAAGATTCTGATAAAACTAAATTAATAATCACCATGAAGAATATCCATTTTTAAAGTAGGTTATACATGAACTTTCAGATATTAAATTGCACAATAAAGGACAAAATAACATTAATGCATGTTGCTAGTACAATAATGTACAAACAGATTAATGGAATAGAACTGAAAGTCTAGAAACAGAGGTGTCATTTCAAATTAGCAGACTTATGACGAATTATTTAATAAATGGGGACAGTTCAATCTTAGTTGCGGGGGGCGGGGGGAGCCCACATCCCTTGCAGGAGTCCAGGAGTCGAACCAGCAACCTTGTGGTTGAGAGCCCGCTCTCCAACCAACTGAACCATCTGGCACTGGCCCATGTGGGAATCGAACCAGGACATGAGCCTGGAATTGTTAGTTAACTATTTGAAAAGAAAACGAAAAAATAAGGGGTCCACTTCACTGCATGTACCAAAATCCATTCACATGGAGTAAGAGGTTAAATGTGAGAAAGAAAAAAAAAAATGTTACAAAAACAATGAAAGAGTAAATAAATTAAAAGAAAAGGAAGTAGTTCAAATTGGAGAAGTTCTTTCTGAGCAAAGCAGCAAACATAGAAATTATAAAGACTGATAAATCTAACTACACAAACTAAACAAATGAAAGGCAAAACCAGCTAGAATAAATATGAATATCATAACTGGCTGTCCATAGCTCTCCAAGCTTGGGCCCATTCAGGCTAATGCAGGCACTGTATCCTCTCGCTTGTCAAGGCCAACGCTCAGCACACCCCTTGAAACCCCACCCCACATCTGCTAGCAATGAATAAGATAAGCCCTGGCCATTAAGACCCCAAGACACCATTGCCCCTCACAGCTCTTTGGTCCAGAGCCCCTCCACAGTGCTGCTGCATGACACCACCTAGACACATAAGCCCCTCTTTTATGTACTTCTCTTCCCTGAATTCCCTCTCCCTCCTCCCCTTCTGGATGGTGGCCTCTGTGCCATAAACTTCTGGATGGCCACATGCTGTGACGGATTTCACTCTGTCCAAGTGCTTCTTAATAATGCTTGTGATATGTTACTGCCTCTCTTGGTCATATCTTTTTTCCATGATAAGCCCCAAATCGTTCCAACTCCCAACACAGCACAGCCCTGGATAATCTTGTGGTACAACCCATGTTTCCCCAAAAATAAGCCCTAACTGGAAAATAAGCCCTAGCATGATTTTTCAGGATGACATCCCCTGAACATAAACCCTATTGCATCCTTTGGAGCAAATATTAATATAAGACCTGGTCTTATTTTCAGGGAAACATGGTAGTCACGGCACCAGATTGTAGTGGCAGAGTATGCCACAGCTACTCCTGTTTTTTTTTTTTGTTTGTTTGTTTGTTTGTTTGTTTAAGGATAAGACACCAGTTTAATGTACTCATCACTGAAATATATCCCAGAGTAGGTGATTATATCCCTTGAGTATGGCAAGGGATGGTGGCATCACAAATCCATTAGACAGATGCTCTTCAAGGTTATAGTTCCAGGTTTCTCAGGTTCCATGGAAGATTTAAAAAAAAAAAGGTGTCCCAGGAATTATTTTACATGAATCGCCACCATTACCAAAACAGGAGCAACTCTCTGCCTTGAAATCACTGAATTATATTGGAATCCAGAGGCTTGGGCAGGGAGATGATGAAGAGTAAATTCTCCCACTGTGGGTTTTGACATCATACCTTATTCTTCTCCAACCGTGCTCAGGTTATCTGACTTGACTTTTAAAGGAGTTCCATTTTCAATGGATGAAAATTTAAGGTCCCACGGGTAATACATGGTGAATATTTCTGCTATCAGGAAACTATTTCAAAAATCCCTGATCTATAGCAGTGAGAAAATTAAATAAAACTTGTAGTTTACTTATACAGCTGGTATTATTTTATAGTTAACACTCTGTACTGACAGCAAGTAACTTGTCCAGTGTCCCTGGAGAGTCCTGACTATTTTAGTGATTATTGTAGTTACCAAAGAATTCTGTATTAGCTTAAGTCTAAAATGCAATGATTGGCTGAATGAATGAAATGCTTCACCACATTGTTTTCAGGCTCGCTCCCTAAGAGGTCACATGTGTTTGTGAGTGTGGTGCGTGGGCACCATAAGCAACAGAAGGACAGCGGGAGTGTGTGGGCGGGCGGGGGGGGGGGGGCAGGAAGGAGGCACGCATGGGCGGGGTTGCTCAGGCGCCTGGACAGGCTTCTCCCGCACCTGTTGATATTCCTGGGGAACTAGCTGAGATCCAGGCCCTGGAGCCAGCGCAGGGTGGATCAAGACAGGTGGAGGCGGGAGCTGTTCGGCGGCGTGGATACACCAGACTCTTTTTAAGATTCCCTTGGCCCAGAGCTGATGGCTGTGACTAAATGACGGTGACTTGGGTAGCACGGCAGCCGGCACTATCAAAGACCCTTCCACGGGGCGAAGGGGGGTGGGGGGAAGCAGTCGTGTTCGTCGTTTCTATGGCAGCATCAATGGGGGCATGCCCCGTGGAGGCGGGGCCTCAGCGGGGGGGGGGGGGGGGGCGGGGGCGCCCTGGGCCTCGCCTGTTCCCTAGTTGGGAACCCAACGCTAGGGGATTGGGGAAGCGATCCCTGGCCCCACTGGGGGCTTTCAGTATTTATAAGGGACTTTCAGTGTTTAACTTTTCAGTTCTTTAATGAACTAAATAACTGTTACAAGAAATCTTAGCTACTAGATAAGGGGTGGTAAGAATGTCTGAGAGACAGGTCTATAGATTATATTATGACAGTTTTGGCTTTCAATACAAAGGACGGATCCATTGTGATAAACGGACCATGTAACATTTTGTTAAAATGGATCCCTTTGGAGAGTAAAATTGAGCGGTATATATAATGCATGGGATGACAAAATTAGGTCTGCCCCAGGCAAAACGGAACAAAAGGGTACCCTAATAATTTTGGCAATAACCTATTAGTTAAGGACTCCAGCCCACAGGACTCTCTATGAAGAATTTGGGTTGAAGAATCTCTCCCGTTTTGTGATACAATAGAGTTAAACAGGTTAAATGGGCACAGTTAATAAAGTTTAGTCAGAAGTATATATTTGAATGAATAATTAGTTCTATTATTTGTATATCAACGATGAAAAAGCCAGAGTCCACTAAATTACTCCTTAGAGATGAGGGCATTTCATGGACTATCCAGAGAAGTATTTGTTGTTCTCCCCCCTCCTCGTTTATTCCCTCTTCCCTCTCTGCTCTTCATGCCCCTTATACCACACCGTCCCTTCATAGTTTTTCTCCTGTGTCTCCTTAGCTCCCATGTCTACCTACTTTTGTGTCCGTCAATACTTGTGTCTGTCTATTTTTGTGTCTGTCTATAGCATCCCTGGATATTAGTTGCCATCCAGTATCCCTAGTCATCCAAAGAGCAACATGAAGCTCTTTGTGGGTAAAAGGTCCTGACGATCGAGAAACACCCATTTGTGGGGCAGGTTGAATGGCATCTCCCAGAAGTCTCTGCTCTTCCTCATCTCAGCCCCTGTCTTTCTCTGCTTTCTGAACTCTGCCACGACTCATATTCTTCTCTTCTGCTTACAATTCTGAAGAAGAAATGGATGTTCTTCTCACAGGAAAAGTTGAACCTCAGGTAATTACTTACACATACATACACACGTACACACACACAATCAAAAGAATATAAAACAGAAATAAACACAGGGTTCAATCTAGTTAAAAAGAAAAAGTTATACACTATCCTATGGCTTTTTACAATAGAAGATAGCAACATCCCAATTGTATTTTCTCAGAGTCTCTATAATTTTCTAGTTTAGCTCTTTTCCCTAAGTTTCCCTACTTTCATATTCTGAGTCACTGACTCTGATTATTGATATAGAACAGCCTCATCAGGGGAAGGCAGATTAGATCACATTTTGATACCTCAACTAGCCTTAGAAAGCTTTAGTTTGTTCTGATAAGAAAAGAAACAAAAAAAGAAAAAGAAAAGAATGTTTTATTTTTCAAAACTTTCCCCAATGGGTGACTTCCTTAGCCAAGTTACTATGTCTCACTGCCTATTTAAGTGTGTGTGGGTTTTGTTTTTATTTTTGTTTTTCATTTATAAAGATGAAATGGGCTCCATGAGCTGCTCAGAATATATTTGGCTTACCTACAGATTTCAAAAGCACAGAAGGTCCAGGCCATGGAAAAGGCAGGCAGATGCTCCCTGCCTTCTCCACCACTTAACAAGTAGATACATATTAAAAGAGTAATTTCTTATTTCTTTAATTATGCGCTGATCTAACTTATGGTTCATTTACAATTTATCACCATTGTCCTTTGAACACTCTTTTTTTCAGTGTCATCAGTAGTAGCATTTATTATATATTTTCATTGCTATAGAGAACTTATTTTAATCAGATTAGAAATTCACTTGTTTTTCAGGTTACGTTAATGGATATTGAGGTATGTTATTAATAATAAAACTTGTCTTTGTTCAGTACTTTAATTTTTTTTTCAGTTATCATTGACATGCAATATTATATTAGTTTCAGGTGGACAACATAGCAATTAGACATTTACATAACTTACAAGGTTATCACCCCAATAAATCAAGTACCCATCTGAGACCATATATAGTCTTTACAATATTATTGACGATATTCTTTATGCTATACTTTACCTCCCCATGACTATTTTGTAACTACTAATTTGTACTTCTTAATCCTTTCCCTTTTATCATCCATGCCCCAACCCCCCTCCCATCTGGCAACCATCAAAATGTTCTCTGTATCTATGAGTTTGTTTCTGTTTTGTTTGTTCATTTATCTTGTTCTTTAGATTCCACATAAAAGTAAAATCATATAGCATTTGACATTCTCTGTCTGACTTACTCCACTCAGCATAATACCTTCTAGGTCCAAACGCGTTGCCACAGATGGCAGGACCCCACTCTTTTCCATTGCTGAGCAACATTCCACTGTATACATGCACTACCTGCGCTTCAACCATTAATCCACAAACAAGCACCCAGACTGCCTCCACATCTCAGCTACAGTAAATAATGCTGCCAAGAAAATATGAACGTGCATGTCCTTTCCAAGTAGTATTTTGGGTTTCTTCAGAAAATACCCAGAAGTGGGATTACTGGGTACTTCTTTGTCTCTTATAATATATATCCTTTGTTTTAAAGTCTATTTTGTCTGGTATAAGCATTGCTACCCCCACTTTTTTTGATTGTTTGTTTCCATTTTCATGAAATATAATTTTCCATCCTTTTACTTTCAGTTTATGTGTCTCTTTCTATCTGAACTGAGTCTCTTGTAGGCAGCATATGTAAGGGTCTTGTTTTCTTATCCATTCAGCCACCCTATGTCTATAGATTGGAGCACTTAATCCAAACATTGTTGATAGATACATACGAATAGTCATTGACATTTTATTATATGTGTGTGTGTGTGTGTGTGTGTGTATAAAATTTAATCTTTCTTCTTCTTCTTAAAGAAGCCCCTTTAACATTTCTTCTAACACTGGTTTGTTGGTAATGAACATTTTAGCATTTTCTTATCTAGGAAGCTCTTTATTTGTCCTTGGATTCTAAATGATAGTTTTGCTGGGTACAGTAATTTTGATTGCAGGTCCTTGCTTGAGCATTTCCCACCAATCCCTTCTGGCATGTAAAGTTTTTGTAGACAAATTAGCTAACAGTCATGGGAGCTCCCTTGTAAGTAACCACCTTCTTTTCTTTTGCTTCTTTTAAGATTCTCTCTTTGTCTTTAAGCTTTGGCATTTTAACTATTATGTGTCTTGATGTGGGCCTCTTTGGGTTCATCTTGTTTGGGACTCTGCATTTCCTGGGCTCGTCTGCCTATTTCCTTCACCAGATTAGGGAAGTTTTCTGTCATTAAGTCTTCAAATAGGTTTTCAATGCCTTGCTCTCTCTCTTCTCCCCCTGGCATCCCTATGATGTGAATGCTGGTTGGTACACTTGATGTTGTCCCAGAGGCCCCTTAAACTATCCTCTTTTTTTTTTTCTGGATTCTTTTTATTTTCTTTTTGCTGTTCCGATTGGGTGTTTTCTACTATCTTATCTTCTAAATTGCTGATTCGATCCTCTGCTTCATCTAATCTACAGAAGATTCCCTCTAATATACGCTTCATTTCAGTTATTGTATACTTCACTTCTGACTGGTTCTTCTTTGTTTCTTATCTCCATTTTTATGTTTCCCATCTCTTTGTTGAAGTTCTCCCTGAGATCACTGAGCATCCTTATAACCAGTGCTTTGAACCCTGCACCTGGTAGATTGCTTGTCTCCGTTTTCTTTTTCTGGAACTTTGTTCTGTACTTTCATTTGGGAAATGCTTCTTTGTCTCCCCATTTTGGCTGCCTCCCTGTATTTGTTTCTATGTATTAGGTAGGGCTGCTATGTCTCCCGATCTTAGTAGAATTACCTTATGAAGTAGGTGTCCTTTGGGGCCCAGTGGCATAATCTCTCTGGTCACCTGAGCTGGGTACTCCAGATGTATCCCTTGCATGGGTTGTGTTTGACCTCCTGTTGCAGTTGAGCCTTGGTTACTGTTTGCACATCAAATAGGAGGGACTGAAACTTGGGCTAATTGATTGTGAGGACTGGCGATGACTACAGTGCAGGAGCAGTTGTGCAGGGGATGACCCTACAGAGCAGGATTCACTTTACTGGAGTTCTGGTGACTGCCCAGGCTTCCCCTTGAAGGCAGCTGGGTGGTCTTCCTGGGAGGGACCCCACTGCAGGCCAAGTTCAGCCACAGCCTGTGCCCTGCTTAGGGCCACCTGGAATGAGCCAAAAGTAATCTGTAGGTGGCCACCACCCACACTGGGCTTAGAGGTTCCTGGGAGAGGCTAACTTGCAAACTAAGGCCAGCCACTGCTAGTGCCATGCTTGGAGCTGCTTAGCAAGAAGTATGACGCACACCAAGGCCAGATGCTGCTTGTTTGGAGTTTGGGAACCTTTGAGAGATTTTAGGAAAGTCCAAGCATAAGCCAAGATAGGTCATTTGTATTGAAAAGCCAATGGAAGTAGCTTGGGTTAGCCCACAAGTTGGGTGAGATTGGGTCTCAGGGAATCACAGCCAGAAGCTGTGGGGACTTCTCCTCCTAGCACTGGAACCTTGGGCTGGGGAGCCTGGAAAGGGGCTGGGAACCCTCACTCCTCAGGAGGCACCTCCACAGCAGAGATAACGCTCCTGATTTTTTAACCTCCACACTTGGGTATGGGCATCAGCCTGTTCTGCATCTCCACCCCTCCTACCACTCTTGACTTTGCTTCTTCTGTATCTCTTTAGTTGTAGGACTTTTGTCCAGCTAGAATTCAAGTGATTCTCAATGATGGTTGCTCTGTAATTCAGTTGCGATTTTGATGTGGTCATGAGAGTATGCAAGCACAGTGTTTCCCCACTCTGCCATTTTGACCGGAAATCAAACATTCTTTTTTAATAACATATGTCTTGAACCTGGGGCAGTGACAATTAGCACCAACTTATATTTTTTTCTTTTTTATGGATTTTCAGAAAGTAGCCTCAAGACCAATTAGCCAGTTACTGACGTACAAATTAATTAACACCTGGGAAATCTAGTCTTGACATTTGATTCTCCCTTTGCATACTAGAGAGTCCCTTTTTTATTTCTAAAAGCCAATTTCTTAATATTTAAATTATGTTTAAGCAGATAGGTTTTGCACTAAGGTCAGTAGCCTCAAGAATAGATGCTATACTCGGTTGGGATGTTCTAGAGAAATAACCATATTGAATCACATCTCCTCCCAATCATATCCCATTGCATAGTTATGTTTGTTTTCAGTTTTCTTTCTCATACACAACATCTATCCTATATGCTTCCCTGCACTACCTTTTTTTTTTGGGGGGTGGGGGGGTAGAAAAAAATGCAGCTGGGAAAGGAAATGAATATCAAATTCAGAACTCCCAGGAGTACTGACCCAAATTCTCAAATGATAGCATTGAAATGTACTTTTCACTCTCATCTCTGGAATATCATATTCTTTACAGATTCAAATATCATGCATTTTGGTAAGCTATCTTTAACAAGCCTTTTAAAAATGAAGCTGATGATCAAAATAATGAGAAAATTAGTGATGACCTATCTAATGGCATCAACATAAAGAGTTAAAGCTCTAAGAGTCACAAGGACTAAGAATAGAACTTGTTTATATTCTTACTTTTACCTTGGATACAGCCTTTCACACTGATATGCTTTTCTCAGCTCATATATGGAGCAGAGAGCTAAGTGTTTGCTAATGTTATTTTTCTACTATACAAAATGTTATAAATGCTTGAGGTACAGTTGTCACAAGTATTTTTATACAGGTCTTCAAGTACCACAAAATAAACATTCCTGCAGGTGTCTTCTTGACATTCATTCCAGGATTAGAATTTGGTTTTTGTTATTAAATATTTCTTTTAAAAAATGTTATTTTTTTTCCTGGCTCCCTTTGGTCCCATCTCTGTCTTCCAAAAGTTATAATATGAATGATTTAAAGGAAATTGAGAGGGAGGAAGATTGCTTTGAGGTTAAGAAGCCTGAAGGGAAAATGGAAGGCACACTCATATCAAAAGCTGGCTTCTTTGGCTCCCTTACCTAATAAATACACACACACGCACACAAACACACACCTGCTTAGCTTCTTTATTAAGAGTCACTGAATTGATATATTTTGTTGAGTAGTCTAGGCAGATTAAAAATTATTCCTACTTAAATATTTGTACCTCACAGATGCATACGTGTCTCTTACAGACACTAGTTTAATTATTCCATATCTTTAAGGAATCTGATGCTAATTGAGCAGGTTTTCTTCTAGTATTAATTTTAATTATTTAGAGCAGCATGAAGCTCTTCGTAATTTCCCACCTGACAACTGGGACCCAAAAGAACAGCTGCCTATGGTTTTATGCTCCTATGAACACACTGGATATCAAAGTCAATAAACTTAGGCATGAATTCTGTATGTGTTCCGTTGAGGTTATGAAAATGAACCCTTTTGGAGGAGTTCAGAGGGATCTGCAACTGAGAATGATGTCCAAGTCACTGTGAAAAGTCTGATGACAGTCATAGATCTCAAAGGAGCTGCAGGAAGAGAGGCTCCCTGCTGAATTGAACACAGCCCAGAGTTAAATAATAAATCACAGCCATGTAGCCTGCCTGCAACAGCCACTACCTATCAGAAAAGCACCATGACCACATAGTGCAAATATTTAGTTCCACACAGTTGTATATCTTGATGAGATCCAAGTGAAGTCGTTATATATTTGTCCTAGCTAAAGGAGACGATGTATGCTATTTGTTTATGATGAATTGAGAGTTGAAATGATATTATTTGAATTTATCCAATGCAAGTAAGTACAATGAAACCTAGTTACATATTCCTACATTTAAATATACCTCCCAGCATGACTATAAGAATGAAGTGCCCAACATATACATAATTTAGCACAAACATCTTTTCACACCTCAGATATTTTTCTTTTTTTGCTAAAGAACAAAAGGCTTCCTGTACAAACACACAGTATTATAGTTGCTCTCAGACATGCCAATTCAGGATACAATGAACCAGATAAATTATTCATTTTGAAGTTGCAATTGTTTGTGGATAAAAGTGTACAGAGGCTCAGAATAAAAAGGTAAGTAAAAATGGGAAGAGAAATGGATACAGAGAAAAGGAGCTCACTATTCTAAAGAATGTACACAGCTTTATAATTAATTTCTAACTGTGTAGTATGATAAATGAAAGTGTTTTGATTAAAAAATTAAATATTATTATCAGAGAGTAAAGACAGAGAGAGGAAAAAGAATGACCATTTAACCTGTCATAGCGGGAATACAGTTCATTGATCCTGAATCTCTCTCGACAAATACTTGGCCAGCTATTGGCTCTGAAATCCCAGCCATCGCTGTGAAAATGCTAATGTTTACAGCCTTTCTAGAAATGTGATCTAAAAGGGAAGGGATTGTTTTTCCTAATATTTATAACCCTAGTAGCTAGTAGAGTATCTGGCATTAATCAGTGATTAGTAAATATTGTTGAGTGAATAACCTTATCACTGGTATCAGGAATGCCTTTCTCAAGGTAATTCTTTTCCATTGAAAAGATTTTGCCTTATCTTCCCTTTAACTCTTTTTTTTTTTCACTGAAAGAACTTGCATCACTGTTATGACTTCTCAAGTTTAAACTGAAAGCACTGTGTAAAAAATTGAGGCAGAAAGTTTCAGAGATGGAATATTTCAGAAGTGGTCACGATACTCAAGGTGAATTATTGAACTTCTGGGCAAAAGTAGTGTCTCTGAAAGGGAGACTAAAGACAGGCCAGCATAACAGAAAGAATAAAAAGAATTCCTCAAGTATTTACACGCTGAGGCACAAATTTAAGGGCTGACTTTTTTATGTATATTTTCTGTCTACGTATATTGTTAAATTCTTTTACCATGTTTTTACAAGACGTTTTTACAATATTCACTTTATGAAAATGAAAATATTAACGTAAGAACAAAGAAAAAATTAAATCAGTCCAAAACATACCAAATGAAAATAACAAGTATACAAAGACATGGTTATCAATATTTTTACATGCTAAATTAAATAAATAATAGAGGTCAGACTTGCCATCTAATTACTAGTTGTACAAAATCTTTCAGAAAAGGACGTGAAACATGAGATATCATTTTGGCGGAAGAAAAATGTATATTTCAAATACTCCAGTTTACCTATTTCTGCAAATAGTCTATAAAGGAAAAAAAAATTCTTAAAGTTACAATGCAAAATGTTCCTTGTTACAATAAAATGAGTACCCGAGGAGAAAACAATCATTCAACCTCAATAACAAAAGCACCTGGGCCACCTACTCCTAAGCATATCTAGAAAAGAAAAAAAAAAAAAAAAAAACAATCTCTCTCCACTGTGCTCTGACTCAGACATTGTATGTGGAGGGAGAGTTTCAAAATTTAGCAGGACAGTTTACAGTATATGAACATAAATAAGTCCCCATTGCTGTAACACAGGACAATTTTGTGACAGCATAAAAGACTAAAGGGTAGAGAAAAAATTGAACAGGCAAAGCTGTTTCTATAAGTGACCCTTTTAAAACAGAGTTAACATCTCAGACCATTTGTGACATCTAAATCAGTCGGCTCAATATGTCAAGCTAAAATTTGCAGCCTTAAACCTTGAGAGCCATAGCTGTTACAGTAGATGAAGCTTTGAGCTACTACAATTAATTAGCAGAAAGACCCATAATTAGAAACTTTCTTGGAGTAGCAGGGACGATTTTGATGAATTTAAAGAAATTTAGACCTCAGAGACCTAATTGCACATGGTATTTTTGCAAGTATGTCTCTTTTTAAGCTGTCAAACACCTACTCACTTCAGTCTGTACTGATTTACAATGTAGACACAGCATTCCCTGACTCCATCCCACCCCAAAAAGGTAGAGTTTATCATTCTCGCCTATGTAACTATATGGTATATGTTTTATGGTTTCACTTGTTATAGAGTATCCTAATGAATTGTATATGAATATGAGTATGTATTCTTGCATCTTCAACATTTGTGTACCTAGCTGATAGTTTATATTCAATAAATAAGTTTATAACACTATATTAAAAGAATCTGTGTATGTAGTTGGAAGCTGCCTATATATCTACAAAGATCCTTTTATATTTCAGGGTCTAGAATACTATGGGTTTTCACTTTAAACAATCATATTAAATATATTACCCCATTCAATAGTACAGCAATATTGATAATTGATATGTGACATGAGTGTCACCTGACAGCTAATATTGAATAAAGATACTAATCCTTTTATTTATTTATTTATTTATTTTTGGAAGGAAGAAGTTGGAAGACAATCTACCACTTGTTTTCCATTGGTAACTTTATCTAACTAGATGTGTATTTCTTCTAATCTTATTGTAAAATTTGTAGCATAATAGAGAGAATGTACCACATTTGATAGGCTAGCAAACCTCAAGAACTGTCAAGCTTCATTTTCAAAAGAAATTAAAATGAAGAGAAGTTTCATTGTAATTATAGAATAAGGAGGGTCCCTTAAAAAAAAAAAAAAAAAAAAAGATTTCTAGGATGTAGTAGCTACATGTATTCCTTGGATTACCTTTAGTCTTTTTAATCCAGCTGTGGTATTCACCAATATCTGAGTTTTCCAGCATCATTCATCTCATTCCATATAACACAATCTCTCAGGATTGTATTGTATTTAAGGTGCAGGAGGCTAGTAATAAAGAATTTTACTATATAACAGAGGAGTAATAAGCAATCTTAAAAATGATTATGTATTCATTCACTTTCATAAACAACCTTATTACCAAATGAGACCCAACCATAATTTTCCTCAGTTACACTTGTAGTATAGATATATCAGAAGCAGAATTTATAGCCAAGGGGTAGTTTTAATTAGAATTAAGTAGGGTAAAAATTGGGGTTTTAATTAAAAAAAAAAACTTTCCTCATTAAATATTTCAAAAGAAAATTATTATGAAATACATGACTAATTAAAAAATGTTATCCAAAACCTCAATTCAATACAAATAAATATTTTCAGCTATTGTCAACCATAAACATCAATTAGAACTACTAAATAATATTTAATATAATTTTTAAACTGTTCGAGTAGTAAGTAATTTATCTAAAGATATGTGTCACATAAATATTTTCCATAAACTAGGACTCCAAGGACAACAAAGACATTTTCATAGACTACCCATTTTTTTCCCTAAATTTACTAATATATACTAGAGAAAAGGACTATAACTCTGAAATTCCATTGACTTCCTTTTTCACTTATTTGCTTATATATTTCAGGATTTGTCACAATACAGATTGTCCATTCTTTCCTGTAATACTATTAACATCTGAACAGTAGTATCTTCTGTCTTTCTATAAAATTGGAGATTAGAACTTACAAATTAGTTTCCTTTCTTTATTTTAAATTTCATATTTATAGTTCAATCACAATGCGGAATTTATTTAAAATGAAGATTCCCCCAAATATATTTTACAGTGGTGTACAAGTTAAAGTACCCACAATTAAATTAATGAGTAAAAACAATGATAAATGCCGAATCATTGTCTGAATTGGTGAATTAGGAAAAAAATCTCTCTATATATATATCATATACACATGTTGACATTGCTAACATTAAAGAGATGATACACATAAAATTACAGTTGATCTCACACCAAACTCTTCTTTTTTTTTTTTTTTTTAAAGGATAGGTTAAAGTGGGAGCTTTAATTTTCTCATTACTGGTTTGTTTTGTTTTGGTTTTCACAATCATTGTGTTCTCATAAACAAGAGCAGAGATCATTTAATAGAAAAAGTGAGACAACATCTATATAATTTTAAAGTGTCCTCACTATTATTTCATTTGAACTTTCAGTTTATTATTATTTGAGTAGCGATCAAATAAACATGATTCAAATTAATTTCTACAGCCCTAAATGAATAGGATTATAGACAACCAGAAAACATTAGAAAGACCATTAAGGAAATAAAATTATATTTAATCATTAAGTAACTTATTCATTCAGTAAATATTTATTGACAATTCACTATACATCAGGCACTATTTGAGGCACTGAAGATATAAAGATGAATAAACTGAAATCAGCCGTTATGAACAGTACTGCCAAGGGAGAAAATGAAAACAACAAACAAACAAAAACTTTAATAAACTGTGAACTTGTGAGCAGTGCTCCGAAGTCTCCAATTTAGTAATATAGAAGTCTCCAATTCAAAATAACAAATGTGGGTGGGGTGTCTGATTTAAACAATATAGTTGAACATGTCTATTTTGATCAACCGACCTTTACACTGATATTTAAGAAATGAATATAGAAAGCTAAGCTGGGGAAGGGAACAGAATATGCAAATACTCTTAAGTGGGAATAAAGATACAGAAGGTCCATGAACTGAAGCGTTGTGAGAGGTCAGCAGCAATGAAATGAGATCAGAGAGGAGAAGACAAGTCAGATTTATAAGGGCTCACACATCTTGATAGGAATACAGATTTTACTGTAAATGAATATTTTATATGTCAGTGAATGAAATTTGGAAAGCTCTTCCATTTCACATACAGGTCATTTGTCCACATTAAACAAAACTGAAAACTGAGTAATTCAAAAAACAGAGTTATATAAAGAATATGTATAAAAAGTCTCAGTGTTTTACTATATTTTGCTATTATAGCTATGCAGGAAAGACCATTTTTTCAGCAGTAATTAATTTTAGCTCTTTAAGTAGTAACACTATCAACCATATTTTTCAACACAGGGCCATTATTAAATGATAGTCAACCAAAGAAAGGCTTAAGTAAGGACATTCAGAATACCGATAATGCATATCTGTCTTCATTGAATAAAAATAAAATGTGAAATTGAACTAAAATATTATAAATACCATAACATAAATAATGTATATTTCCTAAAATTAAAATATTCCTTATTCATATAATCTCCTCTTCCAAAACAGGGCCTAAATATTTCAATATAGTGATAAGAAACTAGTATCTGTATTACTGTTATTAGTGACTATAAAGAAAAAGTTGATGGAAACATTTAAATTTAAATTTTACAAAAGAGGAATGAGTTCATAAACAACATCCAAATGTAATCACTGCAATTCAATTTATATATTACAATTTCATTATACTTGCATAAAAATTGAGATAGTAGAAAGGTGAATGACTGAAGGAAAGTTTGTTATCCTAATGAAGTGACCTTATGTGATTACTTTACTGACTATTTTTCCCTCATAAATTTGATGCATTTAAATATGGAAATATTTTATATGTAGTAAAAAATATTACTTGTTAACCTTAGTCATAAATAATGAATAAACAGAGATGATAAGAATAGCCTAATAGTGTTCCATTTTACTTCCTCTAACTTATTACATAGTAAAAAATCTGATACCTGATTTTCAAATATTTCAAATCCTAATTCTTTCTTAACAAGTTTTTTTACATCAATGAGGAGTGTTTGTATTAAATTGTATATCATTTTTGGTAAATTAAATACTTTTATATTTTACAAAGAATATATATTTATGTTTTCTTTCTTAGAAAAAAAATGTTCCGAACACATACAAATCGTTATCAAGAAACAAAATCTTCACGTAACTGTTCCCATTATCATAACTCTAGATTTTCAGGTTTTTGTTGATTTATGTCATATCATAAAGAATATTTTAATGATAATAATGATTTATGTAGTTGACACATATAGTTTCAAATTATAATCCCCAGTGTAGGTAAAGCATGGGAAAATGGATACACCCAAATGTTGGCACAAACTTTTAGAGCTCAACATAAGGATATGTAATAAAAAGGCTTGAAATGTGCATACCCTCAGTTCTATGATATCTAATTTTTACAATTCGTTCAAGGGAGTAATCCAGCTTTTGGGAAATAACTACCTTCAAGGATATGCATCCCAGCATTATTTATAAATAGACAAATATGAGTCAAACCTAATTGTTAACCAAAGTGGGATTGTTAAGTAAATTGTGTTATATCCAAAAGATAGTTTAGCAAGCATAAAAACCAATAAAAAGGGAAAGTGTGAAAGGCGTGGTGATGTGCTGGGAAATGATACACATAATTATTAAGACCAAAAGCATCAGTTACTATCAATTTTAAATGATTTTGACTCTATCAATAACTAATCTTGTGATTTTAGTAAATATATTTATCTGAGTTTCAGATAACTCCTCTCTAAAATTATAAATTTTGCAAGAGCCTGTTGCATGAATGTACTTGCACACAAAATATGTTGGCATGACTTTTTGAAGTAAATATTTTTTTAGAAATAATGGAATGATATATACCAAAAATATAATATATGATTATCTCTGAATAACAGCATTTAAAGTATTTCTCATTCTCCTATTTCTTAGAGTGAACATGTACATTTTATAATTCAAAAAAATTAATTTAAAATAAGTGCTAAATAAATCCCTATTATATATTCTGTCAGTGATTCTACCAAGTGTTTAAACATAATTTTAAGATAAAGTAGTATAGAGTCTACTATACTTTTTGACTATTTTTATTTATATACAATGCTTCTATGAAAAAATACATACCTTTCTAAAAGAATGAGATGAATAAATAATGCTTAAGCCATTACATTTTCAATTTTGATGTTTGCTATCTTTTACATCTGAATCTAAAAGGATCAAAGGTGGCCAAGCCAGACAGGTAAACACCATACCGTGGTTTGCTTGATTTTATTTTATTTTATTTTTCAATTTGTTATATTTGCCATCTGAGCTTAGTTAAAAATTGAAGAAACAAAGCTATATCTGTCCTCATTAATTTTTTACAGACACTAAAGGAACTGTGCTTGCGATCAAAATGTTAAAAGCATTTATTCTTTCAGTCAGCTATGTGCTAGTCATTAAACAACGTGAAAAGCCAGAAAATACTGTTTCTGTCCAATTCTTTCAAACACCAGGATAATGAGACTTCTGGCAAAAACAGTATTCTTAGCTGTTCCTGTGGTGAGCATACCAAATAAGTGTAGTGAATATCAACAACATATAGGAAGAATTGCTAGAAAATGTAACATTAGTGAGGTGTGCTATTGGCAGTCTTACTGCTTCTGAGATAAATGTTTTGCCTGAATGTTTGCCTGGTACCTTTTCCTTTAAAAAAGATCAGAACCTTAGTTAATTTACTTGGTTCATATTTGGGTAAGAAATAAATTTTAATTTGTGATTTTAAACCGTAAGCATTCTCTCCTGACTCTAAAAATGTTCATTCACTCTAGCAACAGCAATGACATTTTAATATGTCACAGAAACGCATGAGATAACCCTTATTCATCTTTACACCCATGATAATGAGATGAGTCAAAGCAAATATGACTGATGTTAACAATGCCTTCAGCATCCTCTGTTTCACCATCCCACTTCAAATTTCACTGTGGGGAAAAAAAAAAGGACAAATGGCTTTGTCTCTCCTGCTCTACATGTTTAAGAATATGACCTTCTTCTTAAATAATATAGTTAGTTGGATAATCAATGAGGAAGAAAATATAGTTAATGGAAGTCAACAAATAAATTTGAATAGAAATTTGTACCTTCCCACAGGAAATTTTTTCACAGATATTGAAAGTAACAAAAACTGTCAGATTTGAATTTTCTCTATATTTACCCAAAGGTAACTTTAAAAGCAATACTTTCCTACTGATTAATGGCATAGGAAGTATTTTGTATAATTTACAATTAGATAATATTTCCTAAAATATATATTTATAATTGAAAAGCAAGAAGAAAGATTAATGTTTTGCATAAAAGAATCCAAATGTTTCCTTTCTTAGTATTTTCACAAGGTGGGAATTAAGAATAATAAATGTGTACCATTTTGCCATTTAATGAATAGTTTCACTTTTAATGAATAGTTTCACCCTCTCCTGGGGTGGGGAGATTCTGGGATCATAATGACCCCTCCACTCTTCTACTATCTCCTTGCTTCTCCTGAATCAGTTAATCAATCAATCAATCAATCAATCAATCAATCTATTTGCATCTGTTGAATCAATCACCTACCAGAATCTCTGGGCAACTGAATCTATTAAGATTTGTATTCATCTGCATTCATCTGCTAGGGCTGTCATAACAAAGTACCACAGACTGGGTGGCTTAAACAACAGAAATGTATTTGCTCACAATTCTAGATGCTAGAATTTTAAGTTCATATTTTCAGGAGGGTTGGTTTTTTCTGAGGCCTCTCTCCTTGGCTTGTAGATAGCCATCTTCTCCCTGTATCTTCTTTCTGTGCTTGTCTGTGCCTTAATCTACTCTTCTTAAAAGGACACCAGTCATATTGGATGTGGGCCTACCCTAATGACCTTGTTTTAACTTAATTACCTTTTTAAAGACCCTATCTCCAAGTACAACCACATTCTGCGGAAGTGGGACTTAGGTCCCCAACATATGAATTCAAGGAGAGACACAACTCAGCCCATAATAAGATCCTAGAGGAAAAAACTACACAAGACTTTTGTCCCCCAATGGGGTAAAACATTTATTGGAACTTATATGGAAAGCCGGATGAGGAATGAAAGGTGGAAGATCAAGGAAGAGTTAGCATCTAGTATCTATGTTGCCCACGCCCCCACCCCAAGTTGAATGCATCCCCCTTTGAGGATCTTTGACTTCAAAAAGCCAAGAACAATGATTTCAGCAACTTGTTCTTGTTGAGTGACTATGACATAACTGCATTTTTAGAGATCTAGCAACTTTTCCATATGTTTGAAATAATTTTTAAAATTGAACTAATATGAAAAAATGTAAAAAGAAATTAAATAAATAAAGGGGAGAAATAAAATCAAATCATGAATTTCCATAAATATTAAGCAGATAAATTGAAGGAGACAGTAATCATCGTGGATATATGTATCAGTGATCTGAAAGTTCAAATACAAGAAGTTTGATTAAAATGGAAGGAATGGGAATAATAAAGGAAAAGTTAAGAGATGTGAAAAGACATAGGCAACCAATCTACCAGGCAAACAGTAAGGTATTCTAAAAGAATATAAAGACTATAATTAAACATATACTAGAAAGAAGGGCTCCTAAATGGCAAAAAAGACCTGAGTCTGAAAATCAGACTGGCTCACAGTTGTAAGACGGATCAATGGGAAATGACTCTCACACAGACATATCCTGGTAAAAATTCTTGAATTCCAAGAATTAGTAAAGCTCATACAAGCTTTGAGATATAGTGAACAAACTGACCTCAAAGGAAAACAAAAACAAAGAAAAAAACAATCAGACTTACACTAGACATCTCATCTGAAGCTACAAGACAGAAGACAGTGAGATGATATTCATAAAATATTGAGAGACAAGACTACAGCCCAAGAGATAAAAATACACTGCCTGGGAACATGGATGTAAATACTTAAAAAGTACTCTTGAAACCAAAGGGACACACAGTCAAGTAAATATTAATAAGAAATAATCTCTCTCTTAAAGTTATATCAATAGGATTGAGGAGGCTAAGGGAGTAAGAAGAAACAGCATCCATGTAGAGAAATATTACGTGTTATATGCGTCACTGAGAAAATGAAAGAAGGTAAAGGTGTCATGAATGCATTCAAAAAGCACAACACAACTTCCAAATTACCAAGGTGGAAAATGGAAAGAAAAACAATTTGATCAGAATAGGGAAAAAAATAAAATAAAACTAAAGAAAAGAATAAGAGGCAGCAACTTTGTAAAACAATAAACAGTAATGTAGAAAAAATAAAATTGAGACTAAATGTTAATGAACTGGATTCAATTAAATATGAATGAACTGGATTCTCCCAGTAAAAGACAGAAATTATCACATTAGATCAAAAGTTAAAAACTAGTTATATACTGTCTAAAAGAAACATCTTTTTAAAAAGATAGAAAATGTTGCCAGCAAAGGGAAAGATAAAGTTATTCCTCCCCACCCCACCCCCCAAAAAAAAATCAATTGAGACAATAATGCAAGTCGAAGCGGATTTTTAAAAATTCACCCATTTAACTCAAAATGAAATGTTATCCTCTATTGATGACAAGAAGGTGAGAAAATTAAAGTTATAAGAAATTAAATCCTGAATAAGATATAGCACAATTATTATTGTATTCCACCACATAGCTAATTCAATATATACACATATATATCAATTAATGTCCACAAATATTAGAATTAATCTAAACGTAACTTATTCTGTCATTTTGTTCTTACTTTTAGTTCATCACTGATTACACTTTGCTAAGCCTAAGCAGTAATTTTAATTAATTCCTAGGTCAATGTCACCAAGTGGAAGGTAGATTTTCTTTGTGGTATGTGGATTCCAGGTACAGAAAAACTGAACAAAAAGACCCTCAAAAATAAAATATATATTTTACTTGACAAATAATGATATTGCTTATGTTTTAAAATCTATATTTATTATTTTTAAATAGAATCACTAAGAATTACAAAAGGAAATAGATAATAAGGTAGTTTCCATATTTTATATTATAACAACTAATTTAACTATTTACAATAACTTTAAGCATATTTAAACACTGTTCTCATAATTTATAGAGCAGAACTATTCTTCAACTTGCATCTCTCCCTGACTAATGCTTGTTGGTATTTGGGTATGTGCCCTTGATAACTCAATGATTTCCTTTCATTACTAATCGCCTTTATAAACATTTATAATAACTATCCTCTGATTAAATCTGAAAAAACATATATATAAAAAATCTTGTCTTGCTGGTTCTAACTTCAAGTCTCCTTTCTCTCAGTATCCGCAAATTCTCATGAAGAGAACAATCCAGTTCCTTAAAAGGAAAATGCCCATAATGTTTTTCCCTCTCTAATAATGAGAACCAGATATAATGGGACACCAGAAAATAAAACTATTCCTATTTCACCAGAAAAGAAAACTAAAGAACTAAATCAGGATTTAAAATATAAATCAAAATATATGATTCAGTAGTACTTGAACAGGTAACACTACAAAGCGAATCAGAAAAGGCCATACCCATGTCACAGAGGATACAATGGGCAGACCCATCTTTCATTGGCTAATGTTGGTTGAATATTATCCAATTTTTAAACATTAATTGTACCATACATATCATTCTGCATTTATACAAGCTACCAAGAATCTTTTGGAGCTCACTGCTTCCTAAACTGCATACATTATTTTCCTTTTTAAACACTGTCACTAAATGGAGAAGTGGGAAATTACTATTGTCACACAAACACAACAAAAACATACACTGCCAGCTCCCTTTGTAACAGACGCCTACTTATGTGGCAATAAAACACTGGCAGATCATAGGGATAATTCCCGTGTGTGTGGCTGAGAGGAAAAGTATGGCCTGCCTAGACAGGAACTGCCTTTAAGTCTTTAAAATGTCCTCCTTCCTGTTTTTACTCAGTGTGACTTCTATGCAGCTGAGAAATGCTGTTTCAAATCAGTGAACAAACATGTCTGAAATTCTTTAGGGAGAGGAGCTGAGGATCTTTGAGGTAACTAAAATGCAGTAACTTTTCTCTGGGCAGGCGTGAGGTGCACTCACTGCTTTTTAATATGCTGATGTAGCTTCCAACAGCGACGGGCAATGGGTGTGAAATGTCAGCTAAGGAGGAGATGCTACCATTTAGTGAAGACAAATCTGATGGTGGAAGTGCAGCAACATTAAGCAGCACTGATTTTCCGGGCAAGATGATTGGCAGGCATTTAGCAACACTGCAATTAAAGAGCTATCTCCCTCCAAATTCCCAAAAGATAACATTTTCAAAATTATAAATCTCTAGTGAACAATTATTGGGGGCAAAGGAATGATAGTGAACATATAAGTATGTAAATTTTAGGAAGAATGAAAATTCTAAGGGACTTTAGAAAGTTCTTTGTAGTCTACACTAGATAAACCCAGCTGGCCTCCATGTTTTCCCTTCCCAATCCGATGATGCCTCTCTCTCTAATGGAGCAAGAGGTCTTGACTTTAACTATGTATCATGCCCTGCATTTCTCACTATCTGTAATTAAAAGTTGGCTAAGCATACCTTAAGTTTAGAACTGTAAATGATTCACTTCACTCTACATCCAATGCATTATACATTTGCCTACAACCAATGCATTAGGTGCAGGTAAAATTTCCTTCTTGAAATACCAACTAAATGAGAAGTACAATATTGAAAACAGTCATTGGTTTCATTGGTTATAATAAGAGACTGAATATCTGCATGGTATTTAAGCTCAAGTTCATTAATAAGAACCATTCTAATTAATTTTAATCTTTATACCACAACTGTATATGTTGTACTATCCAGAACAAAGTTTCCCTAAAACACTCCCAAAATACATTCACTTAAGAGTGTAAAAGCCCCAGCACAGTGTATGGCTTGTAGATACTCTGAAATAATCAGCTTTTATATATATATAAACCCTAGTAATCATGTTGAGCGTATAAAAACTTTTAGATTTTATGATCTTTGTCTCCATCACCGGACAACCACACATTTTTTTTTCTGTAAATACTTAATGTACTACCAGTAACAGCAAAACTAAATAATAGAAAGGCTAGGTCCTCTCTCCTTTGTTCCTCCACTACTTCCTTCTCTTTCAGTCTTTCTCTCCTTTTACATTGTAATTAAAATTAAAATAAGCTATCATCACCACCTCTTTTGTACAGTACATCTTACATTAAACATGGTAATATGTACTCTTATTTTGAAACAAAAATACCAGTATAAAACTACATGACCTTGGATAATAAACTTAAAACTTCTGAATCTGTATTTCCTCACCTTATCACATTGAAGAAAAAGGAGGCAGGAGAGAGGAAGACATTATTAAATGAAATAATACATATAAAATACTCAGCAGAGTGACGGACACATAGTAAGTGCAAGGCAGAGTGAGGCAAAATGCTGCTATAAAGCTTTGGGATTAAATGGATCTGGATTCACATCCTGGGCAAAACATCTCCATGAAATAGAGATAATATCTGTACCAAGTTTGAAAGTATGCTGTAAGAATTAAATAAATAAATGCAAATAAAGTCCTTAGTGCACTCCTTAGATAAGTACTTAGCACTTATCATAAGCACTTCATAAATTAGTTATTGCTCTTACCCTTCTATATAAGGCATTACATAAGATCTATTATTTTTAAAACATTTGAATATTTAAATTAAAAAATGTAATCGTTCTCTACTGAGAAATTATGAAGACTAATTTCATTTTAATGGTTGTAATTAGTGAGTCAAAATATAGTTATGGTACTAACAAATGTATCAGAAATTACATATTCTTAATCTATTTTGACCTTGTCAGTATAAAAATGCCCATTTGAGAGAGGAAAGTTGATGTGTGCAAAGTCATTTAATGAAAACAAACACTTCTGCAAGAGTCAAACTTGTTTCGGTGAACTGCAAGCAAAAATGGCTACTGAACATTAACATTTTAAAGAAATATTCAGAGCACATAAATATCATACTAGATGATTTAGTTATTTATTTTTTTAAGAGGTCTCATTATGTTGTGCTGGAGAAAATAATGACATAGGCAGTAATGTACAGGGCAATAAACTGTCTGTATACCCTCTTGTAAAGAAGTGAGTCCTTACTATTATTTATTATTGAACTTTTAAGGTGGCTGACCTAGAAATTCTGAGAAGAGACAGTATAAACAATCAGAGGTGATTGGTTTGTCAGGCCACAGTAGACTGACATTTATAGGACTAGCTGTAATTGGGGAGTAATGAGTCCTGGGACTAAATGGATAAATTAGCCGGAGAAGCAGTAGACAGTCTTTTACAACTAATGCCTCAGCTGTCAAGACACAACTTGGTTTCTGCTCTTAATGGGGCTTTGACAGTGTCAGCTGCCCTACAATACCAGGTCTGCAGACAGCAAGATCACTCGTCCACAGCGTGGCATGTTGGCACGCTGCCTGTGACTGGGATAATACATGCAAGACAGAGCATATGAGCTGGTATGTGTAACGGCAGTGCTTAGGCTGATTTTTTTTTTTTTAAATAAATCTGGAAGACAGATGTTTGCCCCAGCCAGCCTGTTAATTTTAAACTGATTATGTTGCCAAAAACAAAGGCACTAATCTGTAGAGAACAGTATGAGTTTTTGACATTATTATAATAATTAAAAATATATCTGTCATTTAGAATTAGGTCTTGCTTACAGAACTGTATTTAACTTATTATACTGAACCAAATACAACCTGGCCACTCCTACCTAAGTTTACCAGAAGCCCTGATATATAAAAACAAATATAGAAAAAAGACAGGAGTTAATGGAAAGATTAAAGATTATTATTTTCTTAAAGGAAAAATATACATAATGTCCATCTACTTTGACTCAACCACTCTATTTATATGACTGACTTCTACAAAAAATAATCACAAGTTTTCCTCACGTAAAGATGTGTATGATTGTTTTTGTAGCTACATTAGATGACAGATGTCAATTAAACTTACTGTGGTAATCACTGCACAATGCATTATGTTGTACACCTTAAACTTAGACAGTGCTGTATGTCAATTGTGTCTCAATAAAACTCTGATCATCAGACACAGCATACCTACCTCATGAGGTTGTTTTGAAGATTACGTTTGATAATGTGTGCAAAGCAATTAACACAATGTCTGGTAATAATGATTGCTCAGCAACTGAGAATCATCATTATTTGCCAAGAACACCAAGTTATGATGAGTTTGATGATGGTTCCTATTACCTACAGCACCCCTACACACACACACACACACACACACACACACACACACACACATATACACACAAAGAGATATTCTCATAAGAAGAATGCAATAAAATTTTAATACACATAGGAAACAGAAAATAAAATGGGCTTAAATTAAACAAGGACGTGGATCTTAGAAATAATTTCTTGAAAACCAAGCTAAACAACAACAATGGGGCATTATATTTGTGGAATCTTCATTACTGAAAATATTTCAGGAAAGGACAGCTAACTCCCTAATTTTGGTGGTTTGGACAGTCACCTGCATGACAGAAAAAGACCAGAAAAGTTAACTTCCATTTTTTTTTTCATGATTTATAATTCTATAATATTTTAATTAAATTCACAGGGTGTTCTATCATTCTAATGGTAAATTGTGTCAGGGAATTTTAAAGAAAACACAGACAGCTCATCTTTGCAAATATAATTCTTAATTTTACAAGTGCAAAAAATTATAAAGAATAGATTCAAAAGAACTCCTGTGTATACAAAAAAGCTGGAATGACATTGGGTATCTCAAACAGGGCGACTGCCTGCATTTACTCAGTAAAAGAAAACGAATTCACAGAGAAAGGTTTAGATTTTCTGTAATGTGAGGCAGGATAATAAGGGGTTAATGAGAAAAAGGATATATAAAACATCAGCAGATTAAAAAAATAAAGTTAAGAACATTTAGGAATCAGAATACTACTTGAAGTTCAACTTTATAAATGGCTTCAATGGTGCTTACCATTAGCAAACACTACTTAATCAGATTATCTCCAATTTCATGGCATGCTATGGAGTTCTATCTAAAGATTCTATTATGTGAATCAAAAGGGTGGCCTTGAATTAGTACTGTTTCTCTATGTGTATTTTTATACAAACACCATGTATGAGCACATTCAGAGCAGAGCATTTCTATTGTTCTGTTAGGCCAAGTCTGTAATTTTGTAAATCAGAAGTGAAATGAAATACGGATTTTTTTTCCCCTCACTTTGGGATTATCTTTTAACAATTGTCATAGGCTTCATAGACTCTCAAGTCACCAGGTAACATTCAGTGACTATGATCACAGAGCACTGAATGAGTAATTAGAATCCCAAATCTAGTTCCAAATCTGCGACTAATCAATCACCTGTGTGAAAGGGCTGGCCAGCCTCATGGGTGTGCAACCTGTGCAATCAGATAGCGCCCTTCATTGATGGACTCAACAACTGGCTTAATGCTCCATTGCTGCCATCTTGAATCCTTAATCCCTTTTCAAGAAGGGCCTCTCATTCTCATTTTGCCTGGGCCCGACAAATTATGTATTAGTTCCTGCTTATGTGAGCTTTGCAAGACTTTTCATTTTACTCAATGCAACCAACAAACCCAACACTTCCCTTGTACCTAACTTTTGCAAGTGCCATGTTATGAGAGCATACATTATCTTTGTCAAATTGCCAACACAGTAATGCTCTTCTCGATAATTTAAATATTACTTTCTGATACTATAGAATTAAATCAATTGAAGACGATGAGAATCACACTTCCAAAAAAAGATTTCTTTTATTAAAAAAAAGACTATCATTGTTGCCCAAAACCTTTCCTTGTCTGAACACCTTCCGTTAAAAAAGTAGGTGCAATATACAATTAATTGTGCTCTCCATCTTCAAGGTATACTTGGCAACTACCTTTTTTTCAAAAGTATATTTGTTCATACAGTGTCTTTGTTCACATAGTCACTTAGTTTCTTTGTTCATGGATGGGTTGGGGAAGGGAGGGGGAAGTACTCTCTAGCACTAAATGATTTATAACAGAAGGTGTTTAAAAACACTTCACCGAAAACTTTTAATGTTAATCAGGAGAGAATTTATAAAAATTAAAACACTGAGTGTGGTAGAGAGTTACAGCATTGTTACAGGTATATGGATCTGTTGTTTTCTTCTTTGTATAAGAGGTCCTGAACAGCACTTAGTATTTCACCATCCGTTCTGTTTAGCCACCAAATTCCTATCATTATAACTATTTTAGATTTAAAAATCCATAAACATGCTACTAAAGAGTATAATATGAGAGGATATGTGGTGATATATGTAGACATTTCCATTTAACAGGTTAATAAATGGCATCAACGAATATAGGCACCTCCCACTTAAGCCAGTGATCTACTTCAGAAAAATCAGATGCTCTGAGTGAAAATTCTGATAGCCTATTATTATGTTAAATGGAAAAAATACATAATGTACTTGTATCAATCCACCCCTCCAATTAACTTTTTGAACCCTAAGTAAAACAGTAAAATATATACTTATTAAACATGAAAGTGCATTGAAAAATGTAAGAAATGCTCATATGAGAGCCTAAAGTGCACAAACATCACTTCCTAATGAAACAATGAATAGGACTGTTAACATACAGGTGTTTGTAGACCCTACTTGGCTTCTCAATGCCACCAGAAAACATGCGCATGTCCTCGGCTAATATGTGGCCTGTTCATCAAAACATCTATACATGATTCTGATGCTCTACTAATTGTATTTGGAATGTAAATCAAGGCTCCTCCCAGATATCACATAGTTAAAAAAATACTGACTTTGGAGGTTAAAAATGCAAATAGCATCAGCAAAAATACAAAGCAAGAAACAAAAATATCTTATTGAGAGATCTGTCTATTCTGTGAAAAGTTGGATTTCAAAAACTAAGAGGCATTCTACTGTGAAATCATTAACTGGAAAGACATTCTGTAGGTTATGTATATCTGTGCTTCATTTAGTGCTAAACTATGGTGTGGGTAGGTGTGAGATGCTACAGCAATCAAAGTAGAGGAAGATGCGACTTTACGGGACTTACATCCAATTTGTATCATGGGACCCCATTAAAAGCATAATTAGGGTGGCTTATTTAGTTGTAATAGTTATATGTCACCTATACAGAGAAATCTGAGTGGACTGGACAAATGACTATATATAGGCTAAGATTATTGAGATGTCATAGATGTCAGAAATCTGGTACACAGATCTAAAGGCTAGATAATCTAAAAACAAGAATTAGAGACAAAATCTCTCACTCTGTATAAGACTTGGTCAAGTCTTATATCTAAAAACAGTCTCAGCTAATTAATTAAAATATCTAATCTGGGTTAAAATGAAAAGTCTAAGTTTAATTTAAAATTCATTTGTAACCGCATTACTAGCTTGGTACTGCTCCAGGCTGAGAAACTTCAGAAGCTTAAGTTTAAGCTGTGTGATAAACTTCTAGTTCCTCTCTCTGAGTTTTCTTCCTCCTGAAACCCACCTTGACCACCCTTACCAACTCACAGGTGATGACTTCAGCAATGGCAGTATGAGAAAGCTGGTAATGGAAAGCCCTACTTGGCTATAAGTGTGTGCTGGTACTCTCTGGATTTGGTGGATGCTCATCACTGACTTATTCCTCTCTTGGGGTGCTGTCCTGCATTGCTTGGAGATATTCAAAACACCCAACTGCAATACCACACATCTGGCTGCCATTTACAGTTCCTCAGTTCCCATCTGACAGTGTATATCTACCCTCTTTCTGCTGAACTGGCTTTGCCCCTGGCAGAATGCCCTATTGGATCAAGTCCCAGATGAGTTCCATCCCCTAAAACCCACCTCTGCTTTGATTTGTGTATAAGCTTGTACCCAAGGAGCCACCTTTCATTGCTCAGCCACCAGACAGGCATCTCCAGCCTCAGCACTTTATTTTTAGCATCCAGAAGCATGTATCAAAGCCAAATAAATAAAAGTAATTTCAACTTGGCAAAACAAATAGTGGATTACCTAGTCACCACTCAGATTCAAAGGGAAATATACAGAGGATGCCAAAAAAATGTATACACATTTTAAGAAAGGAAAAAAAAAAACTGTACTATATAATTACGCTGATGGTAACCACTTTGAGCATCTCTTGTAATTACAGAAGTCAAACATGACTTGTATTCATCTTTTGTTATCAGTATATACTGAGTATTACAATTTGAATACAGTTTTCTCCTTTCTTAAAACGGTATACATGCTTTTGGCACCCTCGGTATAAGCAATCTGAGTAACCGCTCAAAAACATTTATAGGAAGACTAAAGAGAAGGATATGCACACTTTTCTTCTGAAGAAACAGAAATAGCACAATTTTCCATACATTTTCTGAAATAATTTTTCTTCTGTTCTCTTCAACCTGGATAAATTTGTATCTACTTGAAAGATTTTGGACTAATGGTCAAAACACACACACACACACACACACACACACACACACACAATTTTCAGAGAGCTCTTTCAAATTCATATGTAGCTTAGCATCTCACTCACTCTTAGAAAATGAGGATATTTTCTCAACGTTAGAAAGGCTAGATTTTTTTTTTCATCAGTCATTTCATTTACCCGTAGCATACTCAATTCACTTTTTCTTACTTTTCTCCCCAAATTTTCATTATGATCCTCAAGACTCCCATAGCCCCTCCTTCATTTTTTGCATATAAGATCAACTTCTACTTTATCAAGAGAAAAGTAGTCATCTAGTGTGACTTTCAAAATTTCTGTACCTGTAAATTCAATTACCTTTATCCATATTTAATATCCCTTTTGTCTAGTTAAAGATACCACCATCTTTTCAAAGATAAATTGCATGACTCTGATATCTACTTTTTCTGCAATTATCCTTCAACATTCAATTTTTTTTTATTTTCATATTTCATAGATTCCTTCTGTTCTGTCTATAACCATGCTTATGTGTCCTCCATTCTCAAAAACAAAAAAGTCTTTAGATGTATTCAAAACACCCAACTGCAATACCATACGTCTGGCTGCCATTTACACCCCATGCCTCAGTTCCCATCTGACAGTGTGTATCTACGCTCTTTCTGCTGAACTGGTTTTGCCCCTGGAAGAATGCCCTATTGGATCAAGTCCCAGATGAGCTCCATCCCATAAGACCCCCTCTGCTTTGATTTGTGTATAAACTTGTACCCAAGGAGCCACTTTTCATTACTAAAGAGTACTCCATAGTTCTCTTTCACTACCCAACCAAACTTCATGAAAATGCAAACAAATTTCTTGCCAATTTCTTACTTTCTGATCACTCTTTCACACTGTAGTCTTTATTCCATTCCAATATAGTCTAATGAATCTGTTCTTACGAAAGTAAACCAATGGTTCCTAAAATCCAAACACAATCAATTTTAAATTCTTTGAGTCTCTGAAGAATTTCACGTTTCTTCCTCCATCGCTTTAATCACTCCGTTGGGCTATATTTTCTGATATTTTTTCCTTTATTTCTGTTTTAAAGTCTCTAGAGATAAATGCTAGGGATTTGAATTTTTAGCAAACTCTGTAGGCATTGATGACAAACATGAATGATAGAGAACTTCTGGTCTAAGAGCTAAAGACATATGAAACAACTTGGTTAAATAGCAATGATCTACTCCTTCCAGGAAAAAAAAAATGCAATCCTATTTAAATAGTTATTTGAAAATACCTGTTGTTGTCTTTCATTAGCTAATCATAACTGAATACCAAGGTTGAATTAAGAGCTGAGTCACATTACAGTATTTAAAGCTTCATAATAGATTGGAGCAGTTTTAATTAAAGTGACCAAGACAGCCAGAGGGAAACAGAACACAACATAATTGAAAAAGTACCACTAGAAAAATGTGTTTATTATAATCTTGATCCTATTTTCTTTGAGCAAATTGTCTAGAGATCTTCATTAATTCAGCAGATCCCCTGAGCTGTGCTGGATGGTGAACAATGAGACTACTTATTTCATTCACCTCCATCTTTCAGGAGGCACCAGTGGAGGTTGGATTGTTTTGTTGAAAAGCTTTCTCCCATGAACAGTTAGTTCATTAACACTTGTAGATTTTTCAGCCAGTTCAGGCTGAAATAAATGTTAATGACAATGTTAGATGATTGTTTCCTTTTTGCTTCTAAACTTTGTTTAATTTGAGATTGCTTAATAATAATCAAACAACGTTAGTAGGATAACTATCATATTGAGCCAGTTTCTGAGACATAGTACAGCAAGAAAAATAGTCAGAAAATAGTCATTTAGGTGTTACGTCTTGGAAATAAAATGGCTGAAATTACCATTGTGGACTTAGAGGGGCAAAAGCTGGATTTGTACAATGATGTCCTAAAATTAAATTCCACCACAACCTCATGCTATCTGTACAAGTCTTGGACAAGAACCTTGGTCCTTTCTGACTTTCCTCATTTATAAAACAAGAACTAGTAGGTATTTAATGTGCCTACTACATAGGATTTCTGTAAGACCCTAGTGCAAATCAATCATCGGAATCACAACATGCTTTTATATAGACCAAAAAAACAAAAAAATGATGATTTAAGTGCAAAAGTCTGCTTTGCTATAAAAGAGATGGTTTCAGGGCAAAATCAACTAAAATATATTTTTTATATTGATTTCTCTTTCAGCTCTAAGACCGGTTGATGGAACAGATCAAAACACCGTAGCACAATATAAGCATGAATAAAAAGTCAAAATAAATGCTAAAATTGAAAAAAGAAAACAGTGGTTGAAATAGTTTCAAGTCAAACATATAAATAAATGCAAAATACGCATAAAGCAATAAAATAAGTTATTTAGTTTTTAATCAACAGGTTATAAAAGAGAAATGAAAGTTTAATGTTCAAATACATAAAATTTGTGTATGTGCATGCATAATAAAATTTATCACAGACTGCAATCATTCCACTAAAAAAAAAAAAACCTCCCATGTATTTTCTTAAAAAAAAAAAAAACCCGAATTATCCAATATAAACTCTTGAGTAATTTCTTTAGTAGCTATATGAGAAAGCAACCAGTTTAATTTACTTCTTTTTCATAGATTTTTACATCTGTAATACATTTTCAAAGGTATCTTATGTTGATAACATTAATACTAAAAAATAAAGGTTTAATTTTTTTTAATTCAAATAAAAATAATTTTTTCAGTAATGTATACTTTACTTCATTAAATTATTTTTGAAGATGGCTAACTGATATAGGATTCACTGAAAAATTCATAGCCTTACAGAATACTCTATTACTGGAGCATCCAATTCTTAATCTGAATGAACAGTAATTCACAGCATACTACCTAGCACTAATTTCTTCCTCATTATGATTATACACTTCTTCAGGCCAAAGGATATATTTGTGTAATAGATAGGAATGCAGATCTTGAAGGCAGACAAGCTGAATTTGAATCCTCTCACATTCTTGCTACTCAAAGTATGTATAGTCTTTGTACCAGGAGCATCAGCATCACCTGGGAGCTTATTAGAAATGTAGTACCTCCAGGCAATTCTAGTGAACAAAAATTTGCATTTTAACAAGAGCCATGGGTGAACTATATATGCACATTAAATTTTGAGAAGCACTGGCATTGTGTATTAAATACATTTCCTTAAGCATGTCAAAGGAATCCTCAACTATCCAGTTTCCTCATTGACAAATGATACTAATAGTGATATCTAGCACTTAGTATTATTGTGAGAAATAGTTGGATAATACTATTTAGTAAACAGTCAATGAGGTCTAACTAGTATTAAATTTTATCATCTACCTCAAATGTATATATTCATGATTTTTCCAATATATTTACTTATGGAATTAACATTGGGATCCCACCCAGGTAAATTAAAGCTCCTTTTACCCAGAAGTCTCCCTGAGTACAAGCCTGCAACAAAAGAGGTAAATTAATAATGCCATTGTGCATTAATTTACAGTACAATGTAGCACCTGTTTTTCAATTAGCCCCAAAATATTCTCGTAAATAATCTGTCTTCTTTTTTTGTGGAATCAAAAACGTGAAATAAAGAATTTAGTTTGAAAACAAACATAAATCTTTCTCCCTGACATAAAATCAAACGAATTCTACATTTAATTAGTCATTGTGTTTTCTGTATTCTGCCATTGTGCACTTAACCACCACAGGACTCAAATAATGTACCAGGTGTCTGTCTAGAGCTTCAACTGCAAATGATGGGGGGAAAAAAAGAAAAGAAAAGGTCTCAATAGTCTCCCATTGAATCCAATTAAGGCAAAATTTATCCTATTTTATTCTATGACCTTTGGTAACGGACTCTGATATCCAAATTACCGGCTTCCTATATCTGGAGAAAAAAATGTAAGCTGATAAAAATCAGTACAAGTGGAATCATTTTCAGCCATCATTGACTATTACTTACTTATCTTTATCAGATTAACTTTTATTGAAAACACACTTTACATCTATAAATAATACCTAAAAATGATATTCACATACCTAAGTAGAAGATAATGCTTTGAACCTTCCAGTCATGAAAGCTTATCTTACCATAAATTTCTCATTTATATATCTCTTAAGTGTTTCAACTTCTGGCAATGTAGCATACCAAACATTCCAAAGGATGCATGTTACATTACATTACAACATAGATCCAGGATATTTTAAGAAACATAAAGATTTATGAGTGCCCCAAAAAGCAAGGGATACTTCTGTGTGTGTGTGTGTGTGTGTGTGTGTGTGTGTGTGTGTATTATAGTAAGCTAAAAATCTGAATTGTGAGTGATAAGTAAGAGGAAATTCAGAATAGTCCTAGGACAACAATGCTAAGATTTGCAGAATAAGAGGAGGGAAATTTAAGCTCTAGTATTTTATCAAACAAAAGATTATAAAAACTTTTATGAAGAAATTTTAAAACTTTATGAAGGGCACAAAAAATGGTTAAATGGTAAGAATATCATGATTATAAATAGAAAGACAAAATATCATAATATTAGTTCTTTCCAATTCTGAGTCTATTCAATACCAATCAAAATCCCAGTAAAGATTTCCTTGGATAATAACATGCTGAGTCTAAAATTTAGATAAAAATGTGAAAGTTCAAGAATACTCAAGATCCTTCTGAAGAAGAACATTGTGAGGAACCGGGCCTACCAGACATCTAGCTTGATCATTGGAGCTCATGGGGGCAGGCAAGTTATTAATAAATGATCCTGGCAAAAATGGTTAGAAAAAATTTTAATTTGGATTGCACCTAAAATTATAGACAGAGATTGGTTATATTAAATAAATCTGAAAGACAAAGAAACTTTTAAAATAAAATCTAAAAAGCACATTTATAACATAAGGGGAGGGAAGGATTTTTTTAAAGAAAACACACACCCCAAAATACTAATAATATTTTAAGTTGACTTTGTATTAAAATTAAGAACTTATTTTATCAAAATACACCATAAAGATATGAAAATACAAATCACAAACTGGAAAAAGGTACTTGTATCATATATAATGTATATGAATTATCATCAAGAATACACAACCTAAAAATCAATTCAAAAAATAAAAATATGCAAAAGATATGAACAGATAGTTCACTGAACAGAACACAAGAATGGTGACTGAATATAAAACAAGATACTTACCTCATCAGTAATAGGCAGCAGTACAATTTCATACCCATTTGAATGCCTATTCTTAGGAACTCTGACATTGCCACTTATTGGCCAGAAATGGACCAATGGGGACTCATATTGCTAGTGGAGGTCTAAATTGATACAACTATTTTGGAAAACGATTGTCACACTTTTTTAAAGCCGACCTACAGTCTAGTAAGTCTAATGTCATGTATTGACCCTACAGATATTCTTGCACATGTGTATCATGAAACCTGTGCAAGAAAACTTAGCAGCACTGTTCTAAGTAGCACCCATCTGGAAACAATCCAAGTAATCATTTACCAACAGAGAATAAATGAAAAAATTGATATATAGCCTCATAAAATAATATTTAACTATGAATAAAAATGAATTAAAGCTAAGTACAAACATTCAGATAGATCATACAAACATAATGTTGATGGAAGAAAGCAAGTCATTGAGAACTATGTACAGTATAATATGATTTGAATAAAGCTAGAAAACAAGCAAACTAACAAGAATCTTGTTTAGCAAAACATATATGTGAGGTACAATTATTTTATAAAGCAAAGAAGTAAGTAATCAGATATCTCGCGTATCGGCCATCTCTGGTAGGGAGGCAGGATGATGGGACAGAAAAGTACCAGGCAGCTGTAAGGGTACCGGCAATACTTGTGGGTTTTATGTTGTATGATAAATAAACATTATTATTATGCATCATGACTTACATATATATAAAAGATGCACATACCAATGAAATATACTATTTCTGTGTATTAGTAAAATCACCTAATATAAACAACAACCTTAAAATTAAAAATAAGCTAACTGATTATTGGCTTCACAATGAAATCATGGTATCTCATCTTTTATGAACATGTTAGATGAACGCAGTTTCTATGACAAAAAGAGCATACGAAAGGAAACTTCCAAATAAAGCATGAAAAATAAATAATAAACAAGTAATGGAAAATAATAAAATGAGCAGATCCAATTTTAACTCACCACCAGAGCTTTAGATCTGTTGCTTAGAAGTTTCTCAATATCCCTGGCTGCAATTTCCACCAGCTGGCGTGCATTATTTGGTTCTACAGTATACAAATCTTGGTATTTCTCATAAATCTGTATGAAAGGAACAGAACATTAATAAACACAAGAACTGCTTATTTGACTCATAAGTTCACATTAAAAGGTATTTAAAGCCATAAACAATTGATTAGAAAACCCCACCATTCCCTTTGTTAACCTTGGTCTTTTCAGAGTTTAAGTACGTCCAAATATATATATATATATATATATATATATATATATATATATATATATATATATATCAATAGAAGACCACTAGCTTGCCAAAATAGTTATGTCATGTTAACAGGCTGTAAAACATCTTGTAGCACGATGGCTTGTATGTGCAATTTTGTGACGTGAATTTGTACCTCCAACCTCCAAGTCTGGTATTAACTGCCATCAGCATTTTAAAGAAAAAAGAAGGTCATTCTAGAAAACAGGAGGGGAACTGAAACATGGGTGGTCAAACTGGAGGATGTGTGCAGTGAACAAAGGGAGGATGGAGGGGAAAGCAACAATATATGGAGGCAGACTACTGGTTTCCCTCACTGCAATGTATATGCTGCAAAACCTTATGCAATGAGGGAGTCAGGGAGGGAGGAAAGGACAGAGGGTTAGCAGGACTATGAGTCAATATGAAACCCCTGCTATGGTTCATCTGGGTGACACAAGGAGCTTCATTTCACAGAGGAGTGAAGGTCGACATTAAAGTTTGGTTAAAATCATAATAGTGTAAATATTTTTATTATCAAATTGAATGCTTTGTTTTTAAGTCACTGAATCAAACTATACTGAAAGTAAGCAAAAGAAAAAATTCGACTGCATTTCTGGCTCATATCAGTGCCTATGGAAGGATTTCCCTAGAGTGGCATAAGATGCACCTGATTTGTTGTGCCTGTACACTCCTGGCAGGAGAGGAAGCATTAAAGAAAGGAGGGGGGGGGTGCTTGAGGGGTGGGGACCAGCAACCATGTTTATGGCTGGAGGGCTGAGTAGCGCAGGAAATCCCTTATGCCTCCAACAGATGGATGGCACATGCATGGCTAAACCATCTTTGAAAGCCAGGGACTGGCACGTTTTTCCCAGGCACATAGAGAAACCAGTTCAACCCTGCTTTTTCTGGCACAATTCCAGCATTCTGTTACTACAACAGGTTCTACAGCCTGGTCCCAGCGAAACACGGATGCTACTGATGAACACCGGTTTCACATAGACACAGATAGATATGCTAACATTTGTTTATAACAGAGCACACATTAGTTTTACATAAAGTTATAATTTTTATTTAAGTGATTAAAAATGAATAGTGTTAAAAGATTCAAATCAAACTTTTACTCCTGAAATTGTGTGACTTATTCAAACTATGAGGTTTTTCCCATACTTGTCTGAATTTTGACCTTGTGGGTTCTCATTCTATTTAAGGCACAGTAATTTAGTCATACAAAATCCCCAGATTTAGTTTTATCCAGGATTCCTGCATATTACTGGATTGCTTGTGCTTTCTGCTGAGGGGCAGATTATTGAGCTCCATTTTAAAGATCCAGGTTATCCATGACGAACTCCAACCCAAGGCTCTCTCTTTCATTTCAGCCTAAAATGACATCCAGGAAACATGCTCTCCTGAATAGGTTAATTGATCAGGGTACAAACAGATAAACCTCAACATCACTTTAATTGATCCAGGATATTTAGGCCTTTGCAGAAAAACCAATATAGCTAATTGGTGTGAAAGGCAGTTGTGCTTTGAGCCATTAATATGTTGTTTGCTTCTTTATGAAGTCTAACCTCCTTCCTGTGGTATAGGGACGACAATATAATTGAGATTTGGTGGAGATTAGTTCAGGATGCACAGTTTGTACTTCGAATTATGTACTACAGATAATGTCATTTATTAAGTCACAACCTACATATGCCAGACGCATTACCAGTGCTTTAAAGAATGAGAGGATTATAAATCAGAAGAAACAATTTAGCTCAAGTATATACATATCTTCTCAAATATACTGGTGCCAAAAAAATGTACACACAACTTGCATTCATCTTTTGTTATTGGGATGAGTATTACAATTCTAATACTGTTTTTTCCTTTCTTAAAATGTATATACATTTTTTTTGCACCCTCTGTATATAAAATATTCCCTCAAATTCTGTCTCTAGGGTAATTTTTAAATGTTTAGGGGGAAAAAAAGATCTAGGTTTCAAATAAACTTCAAATAAATTAAGTCAAGGAAGTTTAATTCTCGATCCCCAATGTAAATATACTGCTGTCCTTTTTACATATAAAACCACATTTGAAATTTTTTTTTTTTTTGGTAATAAACATGAATAAAAACCATGTACAGCCCCACCAAAAGAAGTAACTCTTACTTCTGGTTTTAAAGAATACAATATTTTTTGTTGTTACATGAAGTATTGTGAAGTCTCTCAAAAAGTCTTCTGGTAAATGTTTACTAAACAATTTTCAGGGTAGACAGCTTCACATGGATTTTTAAGATTATATATTTTCATAATGCATATATATATTTATAATATTTTCTACCACTAAAATAAACCACATTTCTACAATATACAGCATGTTAACATGTGCCTATTTTAAATAGAGCCTTTAGTATCTTTGCTTTTTCCTAGTATTTTTTTTCCTTTAAAAATGACCTGCTTTGGCATTTTATCCAATGTCTTTTCTGAAAGAAAAATATCATGGTGGAAATAACATGAGTTTTTGGCACCAGACAGAGCTGTATTCAAATCACATGTCAGCTCCTCACATGCTGCGTAACACTGACTTCCATTTCTTCTGCTAAAAAGAATGCAGCATATAAAGAGAATCCAAGACAGGATATGTTTTTCCTCGTGACTGATATACGAATACGCTTTAATTTTTCAGTAGTTCAAGTCCTCTCCCTGCGATCTTTGACACAAGTTCTAACAAAAGAATACTTGTCACCTGTACATTTTTTTCTTACAATTTTAATTAACTGGCTTCAATGAACTTTCACTATTACATTGACAGATGAAGTTTTGTGGTGATGACAACAGAGAATATAGTTTCCCTACCTCTTTCACTGAAAACCTCTTTCTAAGTCTCTTTGCTCTAATTAAGTCCATAGTTTCAAGATAGTCTTCAGAATAATACATTTAAAAATAGCTTCAGGCCAGCCTGGTGGCTCAGGCAGTTGGAGCTCCATGCTCCTAACTCCAAAGGCTGCCAGTTGGGTTCCTACTTTGGCCAGTGGACTCTCAACCACAGGTTGCCGGTTCAACTCCTAGAGTCCCACAAGGGATGGTGGGCTCCGCCCCCTGCAACTAAGATTGAACACGGCACCTTGAGCTGAGCTGCCGCTGAGCTCCTGGATGGATCAGTTGGTTGGAGTGCATCCTCTCAACCACAAAGGTTGCCAGTTAGACTCCCACAAGGGATGGTGGGCTGTGCCCCCTGCGACTGTAAAACGGCAACTGGACCTGGATCTGAGCTGTGCCCTCCACAACTAAGACTGAAAGGACAACAACTTGAAGCTGAACGGCACCCTCCACAACTAAGATTGAAACGACACAACTTGACTTGGAAAAAGGTCCTGGAAGTACACACTGTTCCCCAATAAAGAAAGTCCTGTTCCCCTTCCCCAATAAAATAAAATAAATAGCTTCAAACATAATATCCAAAAGGTGCCACCACTCATTGATATAATTGCTTAATAAACATACCTAAAGAAATGTTTCAGAAACCATAATACTTAGTATTATGCCATGGAATAATACAGATACCCCAGAGATGCTTGCTCCCTGAAAGTTAGATAGGCTTCCAAGTTTTCTATGAACTAAAAGATTAAATTAACAATCACTTTCAAGCAGCTACTCTGTACCACTCTGAGGTGTTTCACATACATTATCTCCTTTACTCACTTTAATTAAGAAATCTGAAAAAAATTACATTCAATTAACCATTGAATTAATGAGAACAAGGGATTCAGGTTTTAGAATATCAGTGTGGAGGGAGTTTGAGTCTCATTTCACATCATAGAGAAACAAACCTTTCCCAGAGCACAAGGTGAAATGGTAACATGGCATGGTTAGGCAAAGTGAGTCTTCAATGCCACTCTGCCAGGAATCTCCCTTGGCTTCAGCAGTATATGAGAAAATAGAAAAGCCCCTGGGATGAGCAAGAAAGGTAACTGAGAATTAGGGATCTGTTTGTTTGCTAGGAGACTGCCTCAGTGCAGGATCAAGGGGACCCCAACAATGCAAAGACTGAGGGATAGACAGTGGAAAACAGAGGTGCAGCTCAAGGGTGATGGTGAAAACCACCCATAGCTGACGGTCCCTATGCAGGCTGAGGAGACTGTCCAAGTTCTTAGTAGCAATTACATTCAGTATCTACGCCAAGTGAACAGGGGAGCAAATGCACTAGGTTTTCTGTCACGTAAGTTTTCTCTTGCACTCAGATGCCAAAGAGCAAAGTCAAGAATGTTAGAGAATACTGAAAGGGAGTCTGAACTTAAAATTTATTAAATTTATAATTGACCACAAAAGTCTCTTTTGACCTTAAAGAAACTAACCTTGAAATGGCAAGACTAATATTTTTCCTCTCCTGGGAGAAAGAATGGCACCACATGAGTAAATTAAGTTCCCTCAAGAGAAACAGAGTCAAATTTCTGCATATTAAAGATTAAATATGTAAATTGGATAACTCATTTCCTCAGTACTTATAAATTTACTTCCCTCCCACGGAACTTATGCTGGATAAGCCATCAAGATCTCTGCTATGCTCACAGCCATCTTTCTGAGGGGCATTTCCTCTTTGAAGTTCCCTGATGAAATGAGCCCAAGGAATTTCCTTACAAATGGGTAGCAATATTCTAATGCATGACCTTGCCCTTGGCCCCTGACTAACTGCATCAGGACCTACCAGGCACAGGAGCAGCTAACTTCTGAATCAATGGCTTGTAAGAGGCCAAGTACAGAAGATCTGTATAAACAATAGTACAGGGAATAAATCAGATTGTCTCACCATAGGATGCCAGTTGGATGGATCGAGAGCCGAAGTAGAAGCAGAAGTGAAAAGACTAGTGGGAGAAAAACAGCATTCAGACACTGATAGAACTGATGGCTATGGTAGGCAGAACCATGGTCTCCCAAAGATCTCCTCCTCCTTATCCCCAGAATCTGGGACTATGTTGCTACATGGCAAAGGAGAGTTAAGTCTGCAGGTGGAATTAGGTTTTACTAATCAGCTGAACTTAAAGAGAGTACCCTGGCTTGCCTTGGTGAGTCCAATATAATCACAAGGGTCCTTAAAAGTGGAAGAGGAGGATGTGACTATGCAAGAGAAAACCAGAAAGATAACAGCGTGAGTAGAAAATTTCAAGAGAACAGAGATTTTTGCCTGTGTTGTCCAAGGGGACATCCCAGTACATGGAGCAGGCACTCGATAAATATTGGTGGCATGAGTTAGGTAATGGACACTGAGACTGGTTACTGCATCCGACTTTCCTGGGAATGGGGCTATTGACATACAATAAGTTCTTCCGTGTATTTGAAAATCAATATTTATCTTGAACCTAAAAATATAACAGGCTATGTAAGGTGGTATGCAGTTATATAATGGAAGATAAATACAACACCTAAACAATAATTAAATATCAAAACAAGGTAATTATCTATATGAACATTATTAGTGTTCCAATAAAGTACAGAAAATTGTGCTATCAGAATTCAGAGGAAGGTAAAATCACGTGGGCTATGATAGTCAAAAGATGGGATTATGACCACACTTTGGAGTAAATCTACATAAACAAGGGAGGGAAATAATTAGAATGTGTGTAATACAAGAAATTATTGAAAATAAAGACTGAAAGGGTAATAGGTATATTATTATGGATAGCTATAAAATTCAGAGGATTAGTTTGCACCTAATTATGTAGTCAACTCCAAGCTATTATAGACTGATAATACCTCGTCAGGACTTCTAGTGCCTATTACAGCAGTTAGTACACAGAAAGAATTTAAAATACAACATATTCAAAATATAAACTATGTTATACAACAAAATATAACATAGTTTATCATAAGCACCATTCAAATATATACATACTCACATTCAATTATATACATACATACACATATAAAATTTGTCATGTTCTCAAATTTATACTGCATACTTTTCTGATGATAACTACATCAAACTGGCATTCTAACATTTAACTCAATAATTCGATAATACTTTCCCTAGTCCTTCTTTCTATTTGATATGATATACCTTCTTAGCTGGGATAGTATCACATTTCAAATGGGACATTAACTTTAGGAAGAATATTTAGGAGTAATGAAGTCAGAATTGATGAATCTTCCACAACATATACAGCTACTTGCCTTAGTTCCTGTTAACAAGAATTTGATGGTGACACTTTTGAACAATATAGTCAGGATGTAAGAAGGAAGAGAACAAGTGAAAACCATAAACATGTAAACATACCTGTTCACTTTCCCCATACTACACATAGGAACAGGTGATTATATTTAACCAGAAATGCAAGTGAAATACCAGACATCATTCTTGGAATAGAGAAACTAAACTAACAGATTAAAGATTAAAGTAAACATGAAAAAGAACCATAGCGAGAATTCTTCAGTTTTAAGGCTGGAGATATTTCACACATAAGGTAAATTGTAAGTTTTTCTTTAAGAATACTTAGAATTAAAACAAGAAAAATGTTAATATAGGTATAAGAAGCTAACTACTTTTTTAAATTCCATAGATAACATAATGTCACCTCTTTCCCTTTGTATATCTGGAAATACATATGAATTGTATATGTATTTTGACCAGAAAATTCATGTGCAATTAAAAGTGAGAGAGATCATACTAGATTCCATTAAAACTAAATTAAAAAATAATTAACCAAAAGCTGAATGAGCTGCTTGTTTGTCCCTAACCCCAAATGACCTCAATTTATTTCACTACACAACAAAAGAATTTTAAAAAGCAGCACAGCTTAATTTGCCCTATTTTAGTAGCAAATGGCTTTTCTAAAGAAAAACTGCTACCTATCAAGGCTGACATACAATTTTACCAGTTTACATTCATTTAAAGAATTTCATACATACTCATATATTCTTGCCTCAAATTCTTCAGTCCTCCCAGAGCAGTTTTTCAACCTCAGCAATAATGACATTTTTACCAGGCCATTCTTTGTTGTGGGGCGATGTCCTGTGCATTGCAGGGTGTTTAGCAGCATTTTTTACTTCTATACACTAAATGCCAGTAGCATTCACACCTCCCCCCCCACCCCCAGTTGGGACAATCATAAAGGTTTCCAAGCATTGACAAATGTCTCCTGGGGGACAAAACTGCCCCTGGCTGAGAACCACTGCTCACTATATAAAGACATTAAAGACATTTTCAGGGGGGAAAAAAAAAAAAGCTATGCATTGCATACTGAGAGTGTACAGTAGCAAATAAGCGTCTTTTATGCCGTTCATCTTCGTTTTCCGGAAGCAGCTAACATTTGGCTACATCATTTCCATGAGTTTTCAGCTCCCCTGTCCCTTGTGCAACTCATAGACAAGGAGAGAGCACAGCCACTCTGTCACTCTCTCTGTGATTAATATTACCAAGCCATTAGATTGCTACTTAGAGAAACAATAACAATGTATCCCTCAAATACCAGCATAATTTAAGAAACTGTCAATTATTGATTGATAACGGAACAGATTGGCAAGGTAAAAAAAAAAGAAATTTAATAGTCTTTCACTATTAATGTTTGTGAACCAATAGTATTTCACATAAAAACATGTTAATAAAACACTGAAAGTCACCATAAGATTAGAAATCCCTTAGAGTTTATTTTACCCTATATTTTTGAAAATGAATGTAATTAACCACTGTTTAAAAAAAAAAGAAAAACAGCTTCTCTAAAATCTCTAGTGGTAGGTAAATGGAGTCCATACTCTCTATCGGTAGTACATTCTACAGTCAAAATTGATTTTTCTCTACTTAGGGGGGAAATGTGCTTTATTTCCCTAAAATAATGATCATCTCAAGTTACCTATAGAATTATGGTAACGGACATAGTGACAACATTTCCTCATTGAAGGTGTAGTAAGGAATTTCTGAACAAAACCAAAATGTGAAGTAAATAAGCTGTATTTTAAAAGTAATCATATCACTTGTGTAAAGTAGTTATATTACTTTTAAAAATAATTATATTACTTTTATAAAGTAATATAAATATAAAGTTACATTTGAAAGAGTAATAAGCATTTAACTTTTTCACAGCATCTATTACTGTTTCCACATTTCATTTTATATGCCCTTTCACCCCTACACGTTTCTGAGGAAGGGAGAGTGTTTCTATCTATTTCATTTGACAAGCATGTAAAGGGAAATCTACTATCTTCAAGCTACTTAGTAGCATTCCCGAGAGGAGAAAAAAATCCCCACATTTGTTGTTGCCTCTGCTTCTTTCTGATTCCCCAGTCAGAATCACCAATGATTAATTATGTTCTGCTTTAAAGTATCTTCTTTTGCAAATAAATTAATATATTAAACTCTCTACCACCTCGAAAATGAATATTCTATTTACATAAGATGACGTGACCACAGTGTCAAACAAAAAGCATCAGTCTGCAAACCCCATGAGTTACTAATGAAATTCTTCACTCTAACCCCTTATGTAAATACTAACTTAAGAGAACTGAATGCACAATATTTAGACACGTTTCATATTTACATCTTTGAGAGCACATTGAAATACGAAGGTACTGATTTTAACAATACTTAACTTATGAAATCACAACGGTGAGTTAAAGCCAGGAAATTCTATGATGATGCCATTGTACAATGATTTTACCTTCAAAAGTGAACACCCAGGTTAAAAAAACAAAAATGAATTCACACACTTCCAGACAAAATTTCCATTCAAGGAGAAAGTCTTATACGATGTTTCCCCGAAAATAAGACCTCGCAGGACAATCAATTCTAATGCGTCTTTTGGAGCAAAAATTAATATGACCCGATATTATATTATATTACATTATATCATACCATATCATATCATATCATATCATATTATATTATACCTAGTTTATAGTAAAATAAGACCGGGTCTTACACTGATTTTTGCTCCAAAAGACACATTAAAGCTGATTGTCCGGCTAGGTCTTATTTTCGGGGAAAGCCAGTAACAAGAAGGTGGCATTTCAGCTCTCCCTGACAACTAGAGAGATACACGAATCTCAGTTATCAAAAAGTTTGGATTCCCCTAACATCATTCATTATCAGAAGACACAACAAAATGTTGGAATTGAAAGAGCAGGGAGCTATGGAGCAATGTTGCATAATATAGGTGACGATTTCAAAATGAATATACTGTTAACACTACAGGAATACCCACTGTACCTTAGATAGGTACAAGATGAGCCTGGGAGACTCACAAAGCATCCAGAAAAGCTGTAGGAAAGACCAGATATTATACCTTGGAGGGGAAAGGAGCACGGTAGAAAAGGTAGCCAGGAAGCCTGGGATCAGTGTGATGTCCAAAGGTTGCAAAATTCTATGCCCCCAGCCACGGAGAACAGAAGATACAGAGCAAGTCAGGCCTGAACTGTCCCTGGGCCCCTCGGCTAAGCCTAGGGTGAGGCCAGTGACACCTATGGCAAGAAATTTCAGGAGCCACTCACTCCCTGAGGGTTATGCAGGTTTGTGACCCTCACATCTGCCTCCTTACACTGTGTGCCATTGCCACATCACATCGCTCACCTCAGTCCAGGTTCTGCAGAGCCCCTGCCCACACTTCTCCCCTGATGAGAGAGAGAGAGAGAGAGAGAGAGAGAGAGAGAGACAGAGAGAGACAGAGAGAGACAGAGAGACAGAGAGACAGAGAGATACCTACGCAGTATTTGAAATGAAGAGAAATTCTACCTCTTTCAAAATATAGCCTTCACATCTGCTTCCTAATACCAAATATGTTAACGCTCAGAGATCAAAAAGTTACTGAAGATTTAAAGAACAAAGTGTAAATGATAATTAACAATCCCTTCTTTTGTAATAAAGAGGAGGCTACGAGAAAGCCTTGGATTCCTAAATAGAAAGGGGGAGGAGTGAAGAAAATAGTTCACAAAGGAGGCAACAAACCTTCCCGATGACAATAATTTGCTTATATTGTTGTGGTTTGCTGTCCCCAGGGCAGGGTCAATCAAATGTGGCAACTGAGGACTTCTGACATAGTCACAGTTTTGTTTTCTTTTAATATAATAACTCTTTGTAGGCTCTGATATCTATTTTATAGAAAGACAAACAGTAGTTCCTATTCATCAATTTATTTTCAGAAAACTTTTTCAGGAACCACCATTATCTGATAATTTCGACATTGGTCAAAAATTAGTACATCTTTATCAAGAAATACTTTACCAACAAATTAAATGAAAAAAATGATTGCTGGCCAATGTTCATGAACTTAAAAATATTGTTTTCAGGAATATTAAGAACACTGTAAATTTTAAAAATTATCTATTAATATATGATGATTAGCCTCTCCATTTGCCAGCATGGTAACTAAAGGAATGTGTGTGTGTGTGTGTGTGTGTGTGTGTGTGTGTGTGTTTAAAATAAACTGTCTTTTAAAATATTCTACAATTCAGATTGTTTCAAATGCATATATGCTTCAAAGTCAGGGGATCTTTTCTCTATTTTGTCTTGATCTATAATGTTTAAAATATATAAACACAGCTACTATTTTATGTTAATATATCTTTTATACATTTTTAGATATAGCTCTTACAAGGAAAGTATTCAAATAATACATATCAGTAGAAAACTGTTAGTTGTCCTCCACTCTGTTCTCCTCCTTCCACTCTGATGGAGTTGGCATACGGCTACTCAGCTAAAGACCATTTTTCTAACTCCCTTCTGGTTAAATATGGCCATGTGAATAAGCTTCAACCACTGAAATGCAAGCAAAATGTCTTAACCTTAAAGTAACTGGAATGTTAGCAAAGTATCTTACCCTTAATGTAACTGGGTATCTGTGTCTCTAGTCTCTTTCCCTGCCCATGATGGCTGGGAAATAATGGCAACTGGAAGAATCACTATGGGCTAGGAATGGAAGTCACATGCTGAGGATAGAAGAGTCAACAAGCTGACCCTAAACTGCTCACCTCTAGACTCTGACACGAGAGAAAAAGACATGGTTGTCTTATCTCTTTGCTACACTGGGTCAGCCTGTATCCCAAATAATACAAAAGAATGAAAATTGCTGAATTCTGATTAGAGATTGATACATATTTTATATCAATTATGTCACGAATCTCAATAACTCAATGAGAAGAAATATCTTGGTCAGACTATAAAGTTATCAATTGGAAGAAAATAAGTATTTTCTTCAGGTGGAATACCATAAAGACAGAATCAAGAAAAGCAAATTCCTGTACATTTTTTAGCGATTCTTTCAATAGATACACACACAAAACCATTTCTGTGCACACTAACAATAATGGAAGGTTTTAAACTCTACATATAAATTTACATTTTACAATTTCCTTCTATGTTTTCCTTTTAAAAGGAAATTCAAATAGAAATATTCAGGAGTGGATAACTGGTAGCAAAGTATTAGCTTCTTCTAATTTATCTATTTTATAAAAAGAGCAGTAGCATAACCAGATATGTTAACCTGGTACCTAATCAGGGATCTGCTTAACTTCTCAAAATACTAGTAGCAATATAAAAGGGTAAAATATTAACAAATATTCTAAAGCATAACAAGATTATTCTTTTTAATTTTGGAGTGACATCGAATTCAGTAGTTGTGTAGCATAGAACGAAAACTTAACCTTGTAATTGATCCATGCATATTAAATATGATGTTCACTTCACAAGGTTGTCCTGAGAAGTAATAAGATAATGCATGTAAAGGGCTTACTACAGTGCTGGAACTAATGAAAAACAAATGAAGTCCTTCAGTTATATTTAAAAGGTTCAATATATTAAATTCACTAAGAAAAATTTGAACACATTATCTCTTTCCACTAATTTTTTTTTTTTTCTTCCCTCATTTATTTCTTCTACTTTGTGGTTGAGCACATGCAATTAATGGGCATGGTATCTCCCAATAAATGTTTAGATAATGTAATAATTCATTAGGACATATTTTAAAATGCAAATGCATGAGGATAATAGTACTGCTTAAGCCTATTCACGCTTGATTTTTAACAGAAGTTAAGTTTATTCCTAGGTATTTTATTCCTTTTGTTGCAATTGCAAAAGGAATTGTTTTTTGTTTTTGTTTTTTATTTCTTCTTCTGAGATTTTATTGTTAGTATATAGGAACGCAATGGATTTTTGTATGTTGATTTTGTAGCCGGCACCTTTACTGTATTCATTTATTGTTTCTAACAGCCTTTTGGTGGAGTCTTTAGGGTTTTCTATATACAGCATCATGTCATCTGAAAAATGTGACTATTTAACTTCTTCACTCCCAAATTGGATGCCTTTTATTTCTTTCTCTTGCCTGATTGCTCTGGCTAGGACTTCCAACACTATGTTGAAAAGCAGTGGTGATACAGAGCAACAATAATCAAAACAGCATGCTATTGGCAGAAAAACAGACACACAGGCCAATGGTAGAGAACTGAAAACCCAAAAATAAACCCACATAAATATGGACAGATAATTTTCAACAAAGGAGCCAAAAACATACAAATGGAGAAAAGATACCCTCTTCAAAAAATGGAGCTGGAAGAATTGGAAAACCACATGCAAAAGAATGAAATGAGACTTCTATCCATCACCATGTACCAAAATTATCTCAAAATAGATCAGAGACCTAAAATAAGATCTGAAACAATAAACTGCATAGAAGAAAACATAAATAATTAACTTATAGACCTTGGGTTCAAAGAGGATTTTATGAATTTGATCTCAAAGGCAAGGGAAGTAAAAGCTAAAATAAATAAATGGGACTACATCAAACTAAAAAGCTTCTGCATAGCAAAAGAAACCATCAACAAAATAAAGAGGCAACCAACTGAAGGAGAGAAGATATTTACAAACAGTGCCTCCAATAAGGGGCTAATATCCAACATATATAAGGAACACATTTAACTCAACAACAAAAAGCAAACAATCCAATTAAAAAATGGGCACAGGATCTAAACAGACATTTATCCAAAGAGGACCTAGAAATAGCCAATAGACATATGAAAAGATGCTCAACATCACTAATCATCAGAGAAACGCAAATAAAAAATCACAATGAGATATCACCTCACCCCAGTTAGAATGGCTATCATCACCCAGACAAATAATAACAAGTGTTGGAGAGGCTGTGGAGAAAAAGGAACCCTCATACACTGTTGGTGGGACTGCAGATTGGTGCAGCCGCTATAGAAGGCAGAGTGGAGGTACCTCAAAAAATTAAGAATAGAATTACCATATCACCTAGCAATTCCTCTCCTGGGTATCTAGCCAAAAAATCTGAAAATATCTATCCGTAAAGATATATGTGCAGCTTTATTTACAGTGGCCAAGGCATGGAAACAATCAAAGTATCCATAGATAGATGATTGGATAAAGACGATGTGGTATATATACACAATGGAACACTATTCTGCTACAAGAAAAGATGAAACAGTGCCATTTGCGACAACATGGATCTTGAGTTTATTATGCTATGCAAAATAAGTCAGAAAGAAAAAGCCAAGAACTATATGATTTCAATGATATGTGGGATATAAACTGAAAGCAACAAAGGGACAAGACAAAAAACAAAGAAACAAAAACACATAGACATAGAAAATAGTTTAGTGCTGACCAGAAGGTAAGGGGGGAATGGGGTGGTAGATGAGGGTAAACAAAATCAAATACATGGTGATGCAAAGAGAACTGACTCTGGGTGAATGCACAATGGGATATATACATGATGTATTACAGAATTGTACACTTGAAACCTATGCAAATTTACTAACCATCGTCACCCCAATAAACTTTAATTTAAAAAAAAAAGTAAGAAGAAAAGTTAGGCAGGTAACCTGGGAAAAATATCTCATTTATAAAGTATTGAATTCATCAAATAATGTTTATCAACCTTCCTTCAGCTAATAACTTATGATGCCATAAAGCAATTTTCGTTCAATTGCAAAGAGGTCTTATTTTAGCTATGTTGCCTCATTACAGCTGCTTCTAAACTCTTCATGTAAAATGCTAGTTCTATTTTGTGAAGCCAGTAAAAACAATTACATTAAATAATTTTGGAAGAATCATCATTCCCACAATATTGAATTTCAATCAATGAACCTGCTAAATTCTTCCATTTATTCAACTTTTGGTCCTTGCCATGTATCTAACACCCCCAATCTCAGCTCAAAGTTCACTCTCAACTCTGGCATCCTTCAGTCAGCCTCTGCTGTTAGTTCCCATGGCCAAAAAGAATGGTATCACTTGGCCTCCACCATGAATCTTGTCTCTAGCAAAAGGATGGATCATTTATCTCTGTAAAATGACACTCTTCATGTTCCCTAACACTTAAATTATTTTTCCAATAATAAATTCTGTTCTCTCTCCCTTCTTTGTTACATAATATATAATTCTTTTAATATGCAGCATCTTTATCTGTCACTGTAATTATTTGTCTCATAAACCAAAAAAAAAAAAAAAACCATGATAGGGATTTTCTTTCATCCTGTCCATTCTATTTTGTTATCCTAATTCAGACAACGCCATTTACTCATTTAGCAATATTTACACTCTTCTTAGTAATCTATACATCATACAACATAGTCGAAATTAGGTCAGACTTTTTGTACTTAATGGTTCACTGCAAAAAGCAGATTCAGCGAAAAGGGGTTCACATATTTACACCAATAGTAGAAACTGGGTCGGCCAAAAAAGTGGTTTTTGAGGCTGAAGAAACAATGAAGGAGTGACAGAGAGCTCCCAGGAGCAGTTTATTTTTAATCTCAAATTGTCAATAAAGAGAGTAATATAACTTCTAACCAGAATTTATCCATTGTCATTTCTTTTTTTCTCATTCCACAAATTCCATCACTTTCATAGAAGCTCACATTATCTTACAAACTTTCATATTCTTACTAATTTTCCCACAATAAATCATGGTAGATCACAAGTATCAGCTTAAGGGATCTTTCAGGAATTTTGTACCCCATAATAATGGATATTTTTGATTAGCAGAGTGTCAGTTCTCTGAGAAGAGGAACTGTGTCTCTGACAAACCTTTGAAGGCTGCACAGTGCCTGGGACATATTCTGTGTTGACTAGAATTAAATTTGATCATTATTATTCACAAGGAACACCCTTCATTTCCAAATGTATTCCTCATCCCACTGTGTTTAAGTTTACTTAACATACTCTTAGATTGAAACTTACAAGTTTTTAAAAAGGGTTTCTGGAATAACTTTTTTAAGTATTTGCTTAATCAGATTTCCTTATGAATTTATATTAATGTATAAAGTGACCATGAATTCTAGTTTCTCCCAGAGAGAAATCTTCACATATAAATATTCATATACCACACATTAAGTCACTTTTATGCCATTTCATCTCGTTGACCCATCACATTTACGGAAAATAAAAGGCCTCATCACATTACTAAGAATGCAAGACAAAAGTACTTACAAATTGATATATTACTTACATTGAAATGGAAGAAGTTAGACTCTAAAGAAATGACATTTAATTTTTAATTAATCTTACAGCAACTATCATGCAGATGTTTTTACTCAAGTAAAATAATCTATTTAAGATGCTATATAAATATTTATATATTGCTATCATTTTCAAAAATCATTTAAAATGGACTTTCATAGTCATTTCATAAATCATAAGAAAAACCATATTTTACAGTGACTCCCTTTCTTGCACCAAAATCTTTATTATATATCTGAATGACTCACTCTAGTCTCCAGACATGGCTGTAATCACTTTTCAACTCTTTTTAAAACTAAAATCTACTCTCAAAGGATGGAGACGTGTTCCCACTGAGCATATTCAAAAGAATCCATTATAGTACTTGAAGTCACCACTATGTGAGAGATTATAAAACATAGTCTGAAGAACGGAAATGTGACGTTCCAATTTAAATTTTAGGGGTGTCTATGTATCACTTGGACTCATATAAGTGAGGGCTTTGTGCAAACTATAAAGTGTGGTGAGACAGCTTTATTAATTGTTAAGGATGGTGTTTCTTTTTCATAATAACTAGCAATACAAGGGTCTCTTTCAGAATTTCACTACCAGATCCACATGAGAAATCATATCCCATTTATAATACAAACATGGCTTCTTAGAAGACAGAACAACATTGAAATGAAAGGGAAAAAAAGATTAACAAGTTTATTTGGGTTCTACTCACATCAACAAGCTGATTGACGCCACTTGCTGTTTTCGCCAGTGTCACAAGGTCTTCTTGCATCTTATCCACCCATGACTTGATACTGCAGAAATTAAAAAGATAATATTCTATCACATCTCTGGCAAATTAAGGCCATAGCCATTTTGTATCCATGCTGCAGATAATTCATTAAACTGCCTTTAAATCTTTCTTCTCCTTCTTAGCTCTCATTATGTGCACCCTACCATTCCGCTCAAATTACACAGCCAATGAAACACTAGTATAAAACCTCTTAAAGTGTTGAAATACCACAAAACAAAAAGAGAAAAATGACATGGATGGCTTGTCCAATATAAGTCTAAACATTTGCTTATTTTTTATGAAAATTCCATTTAAAATTAGTTAGTAAAAAGAATATTCTAAACTGAACTTTATTCTTTCCCTTACAAGTCTTCTGAATATAACACTAAGGGTGTGCTAAGTGTAGAATATTTATTTTTTAATTCAAGAAAATATGAGAAATATTTTTAAATGTCTCTTAATTTCATTACCCAGGGATAACCTGGGTAATGTAGTTACATTTAGTCTTTTAAAATTATTTCACATAGTTGAAAGCATATTATGTAAAATTTATATATTTTTTTCCTGAGGTCATATGATAAATACTCCCATGCCATTACATGTATCTTATAAACATTTTAATGGCCACTCAATATTCCATTTCCTGTACATTCGACAATATACTTGACTATCCTTTTAAAAAAAATATTTAGGATGTCATCACCTTTTAACCATTAAAATTTACACTTCAACAAATATCGTAGTGCATAAAGCTTAAGGTATTCCATTTCCATAGCTAAACTCAGATTTGGAATTACTGCATCAAAGCTTAAGTTTTAAAGGAATGATTTTGAGCATTACAATTATGATTGAAGGATTTAAGTTTAAATCTTTTTAGCTATATACTTCACATTAATGCAATGGATATCTTAAAAACAAGCTATGGATGTTTGGACATTTTAGAAAAACCTAAATCAATGGCCTATCTTATCTTTTTAGGCATCAGAGACATTACTAACTACTACACAATTTTCCCCAGTTAAATCAATATATTTAACTTACCATCCTTTTATGTACTTAATTTATTCATCCTGTTATAAAAAGTGTGTAGTCTTTTCTGCCCATGCAAATATAAGAAAGCACTGGTAAAAAGGATAGATGATTTATTTGAATTGGAAATTCTCTCTACACAAATGTGAGACGTACAACTGTCTGTTGCTTATTTATTCAACGTCTTTAAATTTATTAATACTAAATATTTTCCCTCCTTTAATAGATCAGCTCCGAGAGTGGTACAGAATAGTGCTGTTTTATAAAAAAAAAAAAAAGGGGGGGGGATCCAAGATGGCAGAGCACTTAAATGCTATGCTTACCTCCTCCCATGAGCACTTAAAAAATTATAAGAAAATTATAGAACAATCAACCTGGAGAAACATCTCAGTCTAGCTGGACAGAAGTCCTATAACTAAGGATAGAAAGAAGAAGCCACACAAAGACTGGTAGGAGGGGCGGTGATGTAGGACGGGCTGGCCCCAAACCTCCCCCCAAACCTCTGTGTGATGGCTAAGAACCAGGAGGAATATCTCGGCCACAGATGACCCACTCAGAGAAATGAGGCACCTCAGCCCCACACCAGGCTTCCCAGCCAAGAGTACCGGTGAAGGGAAGAGGAGCCCTCATAACATCAGGCTGTGAAAAACAGTGGGTATCCTGACTGTCAGGTGAGAGAGAAGGCTGTGAGAAACCCAGAGCACAGGCTCACTCACTGGAAGGCACTAACCGTGGGCTCCTACAGAGGGACAGTAACTCAGGAAGCACCACAGACGTACAAGGAGAGACTAACATGTGTGGATCGAGGGTAAGGAATAGACAGGCAGTCGCTATTTTCCCTGTCTAGAACTTTTCTCCTACGCAGCCGGCAGGTGGGCGCCATCCTTCCTATGTTGAGCCCTCCCCAACATGGCCAAATCTGAATATGCATTGGCCTGGAAAGTTCTGCTCACTCCACTGTGGTGACTTCCTAGGGCCCTGCCTCACCGAACTCACCCAACCCCAGAGGCACTTTCTGCAACCCACAGACAACCCCCACCCCACACACTCCAGGAGGCTCTTTCAGCAGCAAACAGTGAGCCTCAACTTGTGTGCCACCAGCGGTACTTTTGAAGCCAACAGCCATCCCCGTTCATGCTGCACTCTTTCTAGGACTCTCAGGGGTCCGTGGGCCCCAGGCAGTCAATAGCTGGCCTCTGTGTGCTTTGAGACTTTTACTGAGTAACTCCAAGTGCATCACTAGCACTACAGAATGTACATTAACCTAGTGAACATCAAGCATCCCACCCTGGTAACTCCCAAGGACCCTGCCTCACCCAACCCACATATTGCATGACGCTCTATCAACTCCTGAACCTTAAGGGAGGCAGAAGGCAGCAGCAGGCCTCGGGGTGCCCTAGAATTTTGCCAAGCTACCTTAGGCCTAGTACTGGAAGTCAAGCTCAGTTCACAACATGGGGCCTCCAGGTCTTGCACAGGCAGCAACTAACTGTGGATTGTTTTGTATCTCTAACCAGATAGTTCCCAGCCGGATACAGACCGTGTTTGACCTTGACCTGCACGAAAGCCTCTTCTGAAAGGGCCCTCAATGAACATAACTAGTGGTCGACTTCAGATTACAACAGAGCACCACCCAACTAGCCCCACAAGTGGCATATACAAAGGACAGTCTTGGCAGGCACCAGAGCCTGCTGGGGGTGAATCCTGCTCCATGGAGTAAGCTCTCCACACAACAGCCCATACGCTGTGAATGTGGCCAAACCCCACAGCCAGTCAGTCTGAGGGTCAGTCCCACCCAGTAACATGCCAATCGCAATCAAGGCTCAACTTTAACAGGAGAGCACAAACAACCCACACAAAGGACACTCCTGGAGCACCTGACACAGGTGACCAGAGAGACTGTGCCACTGGACCCAACAGTGCACCAACTGCATAAGACCACCAGGCCAAGACTGGGAGAGGTAGCAGATCTAACTAATACATAGAAACATGCACAGAGAGAGAGCCAAAATGAGGAAACAAAAAAATATATACCAAATGAAAGAACAAGAGAAAACTCCAGAAAAGGAACTAAACCAAACGGAGGTAAGCAACATACCAGATACAGAGTTCAAAACAATGTTCATAAGGATGCTCAAAGAACTTAGAACTTCAAGAAAGAGACAGCACGCATGAAAAAGGACAAAGAAATCATAAAAAAGAACCAGTAAGAATTGAAGAATACAAAAACTGAAATGAAGAATGCACTAGAAGGAATTGCCAGTAGACTAGATGAAGCAGAGAATCGAATCAGCGATTTGGAAGACAAGATAGCAGAAAAACCCAATAGGAACAGCAAAAAGAAAATAATATTTAAAAAAAAAAAAAAAGAGGATAATTTAAGGGGCCTGTGGGACAACTTCAAGCATACCAACATTCGCATCATAGGGGTACCAAAAGGCTAAGACAGAGAGCAAGGTATTGAGAATGGATATGAAGAAATAATAACTGGAAACTTTCCTAACCTAGTGAAGGAAATAGACGTACAAGTTACAGGAAGCAAAGAAAGACTCAAACAAGATGAACCCAAAGAGATCTACACCATGGTATATTATAATTAAAGTGTCAAAGTTTAAAGACAAAGAGAAAATCCTAAAGGAAGCAGGAAAAAAAACAACAAAAAAAAACTAGTTCCTTAAAAGAAAGCTTGCAAGATTGTAAGCTGATTTCTCAACAGAAAATTTATAGGCAAAAAGGGATTGGCACGAAATAGTCAAAATGATGAAAAGCAAGCACCTACAACCAAGATTACTCTAACCAGCAACCCTATCATTTAAAATTGAAGGAGAGATAAAGTGCTTCCCACAAGAAAAAGCTAAAGGAGTTCATCACCACCAAACAAGTATAACAAGAAATGCTAAAGGGACTTCTTTAAGAAGAAGGGAGGAAAAAAAGAACACAAACATAAATAATAAAATGGCAATAACTATGTATCTATCAATAATCACTTTAAATGTAAATAGATTACATGCTCCAATCAAAAGACATAGGGTAGCTGAATTGATAAGAAAACAAGACCCATACATACACTATCTATAAGAGACCTACTTCAGATTGAAAGACACATAAAGTCTGAAAGTAAAGAGATGGAAAAAGATATTTCATTTAAATGGAAATGAAGAAAAGGCTGGGGTAACAATCCTTGTATCAGAAAAAACATATTTTAAAACAAAGACTGTAATAAGAGACAAAGAGGAACATTACAAAAATGATAAAGGAATCAGTACAAGAAGATATAACCCTTGTAAACATTTATGCACCTAATATAGGAGCATCTAAATGTATAAAGCAAATACTGAGCAACATAAAGTGAGAGATCAACAGTAATACAATCATAGGAGTGGATTTTAACACCCCATTGACACCAATGGACAGATCTTCCAAGCAGAAAATCAGAAAGAGAAACCTTAAGTGGCACACTAGACCGGATGCATTCAATTAATATTTTTAGAATATTTCACCACAAAACAGCAGCATATGCATTATTTTCAAGTGCACCACATGAAAAGATAGACCATATGTTAGGCCACGAAACAAGTCTCAATAAATTTTAGAAGACTGAAATCAAGTGTCTTCTCTGACCACGATGGTCTGAAACTAGAAATCAATTATAAGAAAAAAATTTAAAAATACACAAACACGTAGAGGCTAAATAACATGCTACTAAATAACAAATAGGTCAACAATAAGATGAAGAAAGAAATCATAAGATACCTTGAGACAAACGAAAATGAAAACACAACAACCCAAAATCTATGAGATAGAGTGAGAGCGGTCCTAAAGGAGAATTCATAGAAATGCAATCTTACCTTGAGCAACAAGAAAAATATCAAATAAACAATCTAATCTTACACTTAAAGGAACTAGAAAAAGAACAGCAAATAAAGCCAAAGGTGAGTAAAGAAAGGAAATGACAAAGATCAGAACAGAAATAAACAAACATCTAAAAAGATAAAAATAAATTTTTAAAAAAAGAAAAAGAAATGAAACCAATAGCTGGTTCTTTGAAAAGATAAACAAAATTGATAAACTTTTAACTGGACTCATCAAGAAAAAGTGAGAGAGAAGCCACATAAATAAAATGAGAAATGAAAGAGGAGAAGCAACAACTGACACCAGAGAAATGCAAAGGATTATACGAATATAATATGAACAATCACATGCCAACAAATTGGACAATCTGGAAAAATGGATAAATTCCTAGAAATATATAATCTTACAAGATTGAATTAAGAAGAAACAGAAAATCTCAACTAGCTGATTACTACTTATGAAATCTAATCAGTAATCAAAAAATTATCAACAAACAAAAGTCCTGGAACAGATGAATTTTACCAAAAACAGTAGTACCTCGGTTTTCGAACGTCTCCATTGACGAATATTTTGGTTTACGAACACCATAAACCCGGAAGTAATTGCATCAGTTTCGAACATGCCTTCGAAGTCGAACATGTCACACAGCTTCCGCTGAGTGCAAGATCCTGAGGCCTAGCTGTCACCTGTTTTTGAACACTTCAGAACTCGAACAGTCTTCCAGAATAGATTGTGATCGAAAACCGAGGTACCACTGTATTCAAAGAAGAATTAACATCTGTCCTTCCCAAACTATTTAAAAATATTCAAGGGGACTGAAACCCCCAAGCATATATGTATATATTTTTTAATTTTGCGGTAGTTTAAATTTTTTTTTAGTTGGGTAGCGGTGTGTTTCTCCAGGGCCCATCAGCTCCAAGTCGTTGTCCTTCAATCTAGTTGTGGAGGGCACAGCTCAGCTCCAAGTCCAGCTGCCGTTTTCAATCTTAGTTGCAGAGGGCACAGCCCACCATCCCATAGGGGAATTGAACCGGCAACCTTGTTGTGAAGAGCTTGTGCTCTAATCAATTGAGCCATCTGGCCACCCCACTGGCAGCTCAGCAGCAGCTCGTTGTGGAGGGTGCAGCTCACTGGCCCATGTGGGAATCGAACCGGCAACCCTGTTGTTCAGAGCTCATGCTCTAACCAACTGAGCCGCCCAGCTGCCCCCTAGTACATTTTTTGACGCCACCATTACCCTGATTCCAAAACCACACAAAAACATTACAAAAAAGAAAATTATAGACTGATATCCCTGATGAGCATAGATGCCAAAATCCTCAACGAAATATTAGCAAATTGAATTAAGCAATACATTAAAAAGATCATTCAGTATGATCTAATAGGATTTATTCCTGGTATGCAAGGTTGATTCAACATCTGCAAATTAATTAATGTGATAAACACATAAACAAAATGAAAGACAAAAATCATATGACCAGGGGTGGCCGATGGCTCAGTTGGTTAGAGCATGAGCTCTTAACAACAAGGTTGCCAGTTCGATTTCCACATGGGCCAGTGAACTGTGCCCTCCACAACTAGATTGAAAACAATGGCTTGAGCTTGAAGCTGAGCCACTGGTGGATGGCCAGTGGGTTCAGTGGTTGGAATGCGGTGCTCATAACACCGAGGTCACCGGTTCAAGTCCCACAAGGGTCAGTCGGCTCTGCCTTCCACAACTAGATTGAAAACAAAGACTTGACTTGGAGCTGAGCTGCACCCCCAACTAGATTGAAAAAAACAATGACTCGACACCCTATAAAAACACATTGTTCCCCAATATATTCCCCAATTAAAAAAAATAATAATATGACCACATCAATAGATGCAGAAAAAGTCTTTGAAAAAATCCATGATTTTGATTATGATAAAAACTTTCAGCAAAGTGGGAACACAGGGAACACACCTCAATATAATAAAGGACATATATGAGCTAACATCATATACAATAGGGAAAAGCTTAAGGCCTTCATCAGAACAAGACAAGAATGTCTTGCTCACCACTTTTATTCAACATAGTATTGGAAGGCCCAGCCACAGCAATCAGAAAAGAAAAAGAAATAAAAGACATCCAAGTTGGAAAGGAAGAAGTAAAACTCATTATTTGCAAATGGATATAAAGAATCCTAAAGATTCCACAAAAAAAACTATTAAAACTGATAAATGAATCCAGTAAAGTAGCAAGATACAAAATTAATATTCAGATATCCGTTGTATTTATATACACCAATAATGAACTGTCAAAGAAATTAAGAAAATAATCCCACTTAAATTGCGTCAAAAAGTAAAATAAAATAAAATAGAATAAAGTAAAATAAAATAAAATAAAATAAAATACCAAGGAATAAATTTAACCAAAGAGGTATCACACACTACTTGATATCAAACAATATTACAAGGCCATAGTAATCAAAATAGTATGGTATTGGCATAAAAACACACACATAGATCAATGAAACAGAATAGATAGCCCAGTAATAAGCCCATGTCTATATAGTTATTTAATTTATGACAACAGAGGCAGGGATACACAGTGTCATAGACTGTCTATTCAATAAATGGTGCTAGGAAAAGTGGACAGATACATGCAAAAAATGAAACTGGACCACCATCTTACACCATATAAAAAATAAACTCAAAGTTGATGAAAGACTTAAATGTAAGACCCCAAACCATAAAACTCCTAAAAGAAACATAAGCAGCAAATTCTCTTAAGTTGCTTTTAGTATTATTTTTCTGATCTATCTCCTCAGACAAGTGGAAAAAAAGAAAAAATAAACAAATGGGACTACATCAAACCAAAAAGTTTTCACACTGTAAAGGAAACCATCAACAAAACAAAAAGATATCCTAGTGAATGGGAGAAGATATTTGCCAATGATACATCTGATAAGAGGTTAATATCCAAAATGTATTAAAAAACTCACACAATTCAACATTAAAAAAAAAAAATTCAATTAACATATGAACAGAGGACCTGAGTAGACATTTCTCCAAAGAAGATATATAGATCGCCAAAAGACATATGAAAAGATACTCAACATCATTAATCATCAGAGAAATGCAAATCACAACCCCAATGAGATATCACCTCACACTTATCAGAATGCCCATCATCAATAAATCAATAAATAAGTGTTGACAAGGATGTGGAAAAAAGGGAACACTCGTGCAATGTTAGTGGGATTGCTAATTGGTGCAGCCACTAGGGAAAATGGTTGGGAAGTTCCTCAAAAAATTAAAAATATAACTACCTTTGGACCCAGCAATTCTGAATCTGGGTATTTATCCAAAGAAATCCAAAACAGTAATTCAAAAGATATATGCACCTCTATGTTCACTGCAGAGCTATATACAATAGCCAAATATGGAAGCAACCCAAGTGCCCATTGGTAGAAGACTGGATAAAGATCTGGTACAGAATTTTCCAGTCAAGATGGTGGTGTAGGTAAACACTGTGCTTACCTTCTCTCAGGACCACATCAAAATTACAACTAAAGTACAAAACAACCTTCATTGAGAATTGCCTGAAGTCTTGCTCAACCAAAGCCCTACAACTAAGTACTTGCAGAAGAAGCCACCTCGAGACTGGTAGGAGGGGCAGAGATGCAGAATGGGCTGCTCCTAGACCACTGTGTAACTATTAAAAATTGGAAGGGAAATCTTGGCTGCAGAGATCCCTCCGAGAGAAGCAAGGGGTCCCAGCACCACACGAGGCTCCCCAGCTCAGGGTTCCAGTGCCGGGAAGACAAGACTCCATAATTTCTGGTTGTGAAAACCAGTGAAGATTGTGGTTGAGTGGGACAAAGGGTGGCTGCACTCCAAGGGGCTCCACTTGGAGGGCCTGCACATGGACTTACTCGCTGATGGGCTCACTCACTCTGAGCTCCAGCACTGAGACAGCAGCTAGAATGTCAAAAGAGACATACCGGGAGGAACTGAGTTGTCTGGCTGCAGGGTGAGGGCTAGAGGGGTAGCTTGCTTCTGGATGGAGGAGCTGGCAGAAGCCATTGTTTCTTTGTTGAGCCTTCCCACCTCCCAGCATGTAGACACCATATCAGAGTCTCCATCAAGCTGGCCCTGCTAATTCTGAAACCCTGCCCCATCCAAAATTTGGGCATACCCAAGCCACTTCCAGTGGCTTTTCCATGCAAACTGCCTGGCTTGGCTCATGCTACAGACTTTCCTAAAGTCTCTCAAAGGTTCACGAAACCCAAAAAAGAAGCATCTAGCTTCAGCGTGTGCCATGCCTTTGACTAAGCAGCCGTAAGCCTGGCACTAGCAAAAGCCGGCCTTGGTTTGTGGTTTGGCCTGGCGGCCATCTGTGGATTGCTTTGTGGCTCATGCCAGGCAGCCCCAGGCAGCACACTGGCTGAGGCTGAACCTGGCCTGGCAGTGGATTCCCTTCCAGGTGGCCCTGGGGCTGGCACACCCAGTGGCCAGCCTCAGACCAAGCAGGAACATCACCTGGCCACCTCCAAGGACGACACACTCCAAAGGCTCACTGGGCAGGCACCAGAGCCCCGCTAAAGCGAATCCTTCTCCGTAGGGTCAGCCCCACCACAACAGCTCCTCCACTGTAGTCATGGCCAGTCCTCACAATCAATCAGTCCCACGGTCGATCCCTTTCACTGACTTTCAAACAGCAACCAAGGCTCAACTACAACAGGAGGACACACACAACCCACACAGGCTCAATAAATATTCTCCCTTGTTTTCATTTATGTTAAAGTATGCTTAGCTTTTATGTATTTCATTTACTAAGTAGTTTGTTTCATATGTAAATCAAACCTTTGTGTTTTCCTCTAAGGCATTTCAGCTATTTTATGACTATCAGTTTTCCTTCTTGCTCTTTTGCTTATCAGCTCATGGTATTTTATATGTTCTCATATACCTTTATATAATACGAATATGATAAAAAAAGATGAATCAATATGAAGAAAAAATAAATAAAAGGAAGGATGTATAAAGTAGAGCAAAATTTATAGAATCAGTAAAATGAATGATACATACATTATTCTAATATTAGACCTTATGCTGCTTATGAACTGGACATATATTTGAAAAATATTATAAATACTAACTAATATTCTTATTACTGCTATTAGATAAATATAATTTTCCCCATGTTTGCATTAAAAACAATAAATTACAGGGCCGGCCCGGTGGCTCAGGCAGTTGGAGCTCCGTGCTCCTAACTCCGAAGGCTGCTGGTTCAATTCCCACATGAGCCGGTGGGCTCTCAACCACAAGGTTACAGTTCAGTTCCTCGAGTCCCGCAGGGGATGGTGGGCTCCACCCCCTGCAACTGGAATTGAACATGGCACCTTGAGCTGAGCTGCCACTGAGCTCCCAGATGGCTCAGTGGGTTGCAGCGCGTCCTCTCAACCACAAGGTTGCCGGTTCGACTCCCGCAAGGGATGGTGGGCTGTGCCCCCTGCAACTAGCAACGGCAACTGGACCTGGAGCTGAGCTGCGCCCTCCACAACTAAGACTGAAAGGACAACAACTTGAAGCTGGATGGCACCCTCCACAACTAGGATTGAAAGGACAACAACTTGACTTGAAAAAAAAAAAAGAGAAAGTCCTGGAAGTACACACTGTTCCCCAATAAAGTCCTGATCCCCTTCCCCAATAAAATCTTTTAAAAAAAAAAACAACAATAAATCACAGTAGCGAACAGGTAAGAACAAAGACCACTGACACCATTTTTCTGAGATCAGACCATCTCATTTCTCCAAGCAGGTACTGAACAAGTCCTACAACCGAAGGAAGTTGAATCATCTCTTCTCAAATATAATTCCCAACATTTACAAATAGTAACAAGTATTATACATTCCTTTAGCTGGGAAACTGAGAGCCAAAGAATATATGTGTATATGCAAAAACATGAACTTATGCCTGAATTCTGATTTATGCTAACCTGATCTAAAAATATGCATCCTAACTTGACACCCAAGTATAATGTCACTGCCAGTGTTCATTGAGGTGAACCTGAATTGGCTGAAAAGCAAGTCAGGACCCATCCAGTGTTTTCTGCCCCACTAACAAGCTATCAAGAACACTTTCTAGGAGCAAGGATTATTTTTCACAGACGTGAGGTGTTACCTGGTTTTCCTAAAATCCATAAGCACTCTGCCTTTCAAACCTGGAATTAGAAGATTACAATGGCTAGGAAATAAGGAAAGAGCCCATTCATCATGGAAGTGAAAAATTACACAATTTATGCAAAGTACAGAATTTACACATATGTGTAAATTCTTTACCAGGCTTTCTCTTTTTAGGTAAATTGCGAAGCACAGTTTACTAAGCACTATTTCATTAAATGTCTCCAGAATGTACTATAAAATTTTGGAGAAAGTTACAGAGGCTATGGCCTTTTCGTGTAATAAGAAACTAACATATCATTCCACAAGGAAGAGTTTTTTGTTTGCTCTCTGTTAACCCATTCAACAAGAATTAGTATTTGCTGCAGACGATACTGAAATCTGGAAATGCAGAAATGAAAGATATGTGTTAAAATCTAGTTGGGCTTAAAACTGGGTCTGGCAGAGAATACGAATATGATGGTACAGAGGAGGAAAAATGTATTTTTCTTCTACCCGTCTAAGCTCTAGACTGAGACCCTGCAACAAAAGACAGATTAACAAGCAAAAAGCATGCAAATTAATTTAATGTGAGTTTTACATGACATGGTAGCCTTCATAAGGAAATAGACCCAAACAAATGTTTAAACCAAAAATCCTATTATACTTTTTCTTGGAAAATGTGAAAATATTATACTGCCAAATTTCTCATTTTTTGAGTGTAGAGCCTAATTTATAAAAGAATATTCTGGAAAATTAAACAAGTACACATATCCCTCTTTAAATATCTTGAAACAATATATAAATTTTGAAGAAAAAATCAATGTAAAATAAAACGGATTGCTCTCAGAAAGTTTAATAGTTTGCTTGACAATCTTTCTCTTAGGAATAGACATATATTACAGTATCTGACCAGCTAAAAAAAGTTGAACCCAATGTATCTTGCTACACTCATATAGATACAATAGAACCTGACTAATAAGGATGCTATTTCTATGAGGATTTTCAAACTCCTGAGGTCAGGAACACACTTACTCTGCTTGTTAGAAATGTACCTCCCTTGTCAGAGACGCACACTGCTGGTTTTGAAGACGGAGGAAGGGGGTCTCAAGCCAAAGAATGTGGGCAGCCTCTAAAGCTGGAAAGGCTGAAGAAACGGATTCTATACTACAGCCTCTGGAAAGGACCTCTGCCCTGCTGACACCTTGAACTTAGTCCAGTGAGACCCATGTTAAATCTCTGACTTACAGAAATGTAAGATAATAAATTTGGGTGGTTTTAAGCCATTACGTTTGTGGTAATTTGTTATAGCAGTCATAGAAAACTAAGTTAGGTATCAAACCAGGTCCAGACCCCAGACCACCTGATTTGCTGTCTAGGTCTTTTCTCAGATAACAAGTGCCTGTTATATCACCGAATCATGTACTCCTGAAAGGCAGAAATCACTTTTCTTTCCCCCCGTGAGATGTGACCCAGGAAGGGTTGAATGGGAGCCAGTCAGAAAGTACTTTCAGGCTAATAATGTTTATGCACGAGATGCTCCAGAGAGAAACAAAATGGCAGCATGAAACACACTGTACTGTTTAGTTCTTCAAACACACCCAAACCACTTTTATTCAGGAGTAGCTAGAGTTTATCCTGGAGTACCCAGCTGTGGGGATTGCCTTTCTTGGGGTGTGCCCAATCTAGGCTTGTTTTGATTCCCATATTCCAGATAATCTGTGGGTGAATAAACAATTGATAGGGGCCTGTCTGAATCAGTCTAAAGCACCCAATTAGTCTAGAACAGGGGTTGGCCATGAATAAATATGAAATAAATTCACGATGTTAATAAAAAAGTTTTAGCTTTCTTTTGAATTCTGATTCTGACATCCACTAGGTTTTTATTATTATTTTTTTTAATTTTAGTTAATGACAGAAATAAGAGGGGTATCTTAAATAACAGCTGTGATAAAAATCTAAGATTGGATAAAGGCAAGGACATATCCTTCAGAAAACCTATTCCAGGGACTTCAAAGGTGTGTCTTCTAGTGTGCCAAATCGGATCTGTTGGAAATAGCTCTGGAACACTGCTGAAACGGATTCTGTGACCCTGTCCTTGGTCAAGTAAGAAGAGTGCTTTGATCGAGACTGAGTGGGACAGCTGGGGCAATGAGCATCTATTTCCTAGAGATTTCTCTCCAGATATCAATCCATTCCTTAATCATTTCTTGGGTGTGATTTTTCAGCCAGTTAGAAATCCAACTAAATGAACTGTATCCCACTCACAATTCTTTTTTGGGTTCTAGATGAAAGAACAGACCCTGATCAATGTTGTCACAGTTTAAAAATGTAAAATACAGGGAGTGTTGATCTCATTTGTACGTTAGTTCTATAAACTCACACCTGGGGAATGAAAATAAATTAATAAATAAATGTACCTCCCTGATTTTAAGTGTCAAGTGATAACAGAGGCTTCAGCGTTATGAAGATAGGACTTGGGAAGCCTAACTGTCCTTTCTTCCTATATTTGATGTGGTGAGTCCTGGAAAAGAAGTGAATGTGTTTGAATCTACTGCTATTAGTAAGAACAGAGTTTTAAAACAGACATCTTTCTCCACACCCTCCTTGAATTATCCAACTAGCAATTATCATAGAGACCAGAGCAAAAACAGAATAGGAGATACACAGAAGAGAAAAGGGAAAAGAAGAGATTTGGAGGAGAAAGAGTGGGAGGGTGAGAAGTCTTTGCAGCCCTTGTCCTAAAGCAATTCTCTGCCTAGGCCACTATTTTAAGAAATAATGTTATTTTCATTCCAAGGAAATAGACATCGCTTTGCCCTGTGGATCTTGAAAAAAATAAAATATCACAAGATCTAAGAAACTGACCATTTCAATTGTGTTGATATATAAACAGCTTGTTCATAAATTTGAAGTAATAAGATCATGTATTTCAAAAGTGTTCTACTTGCTATAAATATCCCACCAATGCCAAACTGCTCCTATTTTTGTTATATAATAAACCACCCACAGTGTTCCTGTAGTTGGGTAAAAATAACATGAGTAAGCCAAAGATTCAGATAACCTAGACACACTATTTTTGCTAAATATGCATTTCTTATTACCTGGATAACTATATCATGAAATACATCTGTGTGTGTGTGTGTGTGTGTGTGTGTGTGTGTGTGTGTGTGTGTCTGTGTGTCTGTGTAAAAGGAGTGCTTGGTTCCTACATTAAATCTAGGATTGTTTGTGAGATGGGTATCATGCCAGGAATGTTAGTTCCCAAAATTATTAGCAATTTAAGTCATTTAAATAAACTGCTGTTCCGTTTTTAGAAAGCTGTTTTGACTTGTGAAATGCTTTAGTATTCCATTTTTTCTTAGAGTCAATCCTGTAGGAAATGTAAAAGTCCTTTCCTGTTGGACTTTGGCTGCCCGCACGTGTGTGTGTGTGTGTGTGTGTGTGTGTGTGTGTGTGTGTGTGTGTGTGGAGAGAGAGAGAAAGAGAGAGTTGTTTAATCCACTTTACAAATATATATACTCATAATTCTCAAAACCAAAGATTCTTTATGAGATCTACTTTTCCACCATCTTGGATTAATTTTTGTTTTATCCAAGCAATTTTTCATTGTTTATTTTTTAATTTTTAATTTTTTTGTTTCTTTTTGCCTCAGCTGCAGCAATTTTCTTCCAGCTTCCGAGACAATAAATGAGTAATACACTTTAGGGTTGCTATTAATGTAGTGCCATGGATTAGCTAGAGGGGTGAGGGTTCTCATACAGGGAGTTGATCCCTTGAGGCCTGGAGAGCTTTGTTTTTTATCCTTCCACATCAGAATTAGTTACAACCTCCAGCATAGTCCCTCTGCAGCCTGGTGACAACTGAGGTGTCCCACATGGCCTCACAATCTGCTGCTAGTGTTTCTATGAACCAAATGAGCTGAATTTCTAGTGGCTCATTACAAAACCTCCATTCATTTTATTGAAGAACTTCCCTTTCATTGTTTATCTATATTTTCTTCAGTCATTGCAGACTGTTCTGAAAAGTTATTTTAGCCTAATTCAAGCACGTAAATATTATTTAATGCCATGATAAAAATTTCCTCATTTCCTTTCTTCTCTGAAATATTAACTGAGATTTCACAAGATTTCCAATATTGCAAAATACTCAAATGCTTATATTTGAATTCTGACCTAAATGGCCAACCTACATTCCCACATGGATCAGTATCTAGAATCAAGCCAGTTTAACTGTTGCACAAACATGTCAGTTTTGTCACATTATTTAATCATGCTTTCCACTAGCCTGAAGTTACTCCTCTAAATTTTTTTCAGTTCCTAAAAATCACCTTTCAAGTCTGTGCTTCAGGTACTTCTTGTTCTGGATAACCCATGTCCTCAAACCCTCAGAAATTCTTTCCCATATCTAAGTTCCTAAGAGTATACATACATATACAAATTATATGTACACCTACATATACAGAGGGTGCCCCAAAAATGTGCCCCCAAAAATGTACACACATTTTAAGAAAGGAAAAACTATTAAAATGGTAATACTCAATATATACCGGTAACAAAAAATGAATACAAGTCACGTTTGAATTCTGCGATTACAAGAGGTGCTCAATGTGGTTACCATCAGTGTCCAGACACTTCTGATTATGGTGAACTACTGCTTGAGAAATATTGACCAAAGTGTCCTCTTGTATACATTGTTTTGGCACCCCCAGTATATGTTGCCTGTCCTACAAAAGGGCACACCTATGGATATACTGTGTTATGTCAGGATTATTTTTCTCCAACAATACTTAATTCTGTTGAGTGGATGGACCACAGCTTACAGTTCTCCATTCTGAGAATATCTAGCATCATCCTGAACACACAGTAGACGCTCAGTGGATAATAGGGAACACCTATACGTGTCAAGAGCTGTTCTAAACATGTTATGTGAACAAACTCTTTAATTCCCACAAAAATCTACTGAGGCAAATACTATTGTGAGCCCCCCTTTACAGATGAGGAAACTGAGGTATAGCGAGGTTAAGTTAACTTGCCCACGGTCACAGAGTTAATAAGTGGCATAGCCAAGCATTTTGCCTTGAGAAGACAATAGAATCTACCACCTTAATAAATGCCCATTGATGCGGTGATCTGAAACATGATTTGGTTCTTCTCATCATTAAACCACCAGATAGTCATCCTCAACTCTCCTTTCATCATAACTTACAAATGTCTCAAGTTTTCTGCTTTATAAAATTTCTAGCCCTGGGTTCTAAGTTTGCTTCACTGATGTAAAGAGAGAAAATGACAATTAGAAGTCTTATTTTTACATGACAAGAGAAAAGTTTGTTATAGTCAGAAAATAAGGATTTAAATCATTGAGAAACCCCAGGTAATTTCCCCTTACGTATTCTTTTTTTAGAAATATGCACATTATTCAATGCTACAATTTTGCCTCAAATTAAATTTTTTAAATCATGATTATCAAATAAACAAGAGCTATTTATTTTAAAAACCACAAATTGTACTGCTGTCGTTAACATCACATGACATTCTCAGTTTTCGTTACACAGCAACGGACTCTCACATCATTCACAACATGCACACATTTGACATAAAGTAGCAGGTTAGCTGTAGAGTCAGCCCTTACATATCAACTATTCTAAAAGCAACATCTAATCCTTCAAATACGAATGGAAAATATGACTGTTTCAGCTGGCCTTCCTTGTTTTTCTAATACAGGCTCAGATACACAAACAAATGCACACATATTAAAGGCTGGGACCAAATTCACTTGTGCGGTGCTCCCTTTAAATATCGCCCATAGTGTAATTTGTCTGACAGCTGTTCCAGAACAGAGTTTATTGAACAATCAAAATGCCGTCAATGCAAATTTATTAACTTGCAAATCAGAAAAACAATAACTCTCATTCTGAAAACCATCAGAAAGGAACACTGTAAGGATAGCCTCTCAGCAACCTTTTTATTCCTTTAGTGTTATGAAGCACAGGATTCTAGAAAAATGGAATGAAACCTTCAAAATGGAGATGGTAAATATCTTATAGCTCAGAAATATATTACAATTTAATTGCTTTCCACCTTTTTGCCCTCGGACACATGGTTCTCTCTGACCCTCTGTGCCCGAGCACACTCCCTGCCCTGGTCGCTCCCTCCCTGTGATCAGTTCTGCACTGAGCATCCCAGACAGAAGGCTGCCTCTCTGTAGGCATTACAGCCAGCTCCCTTTCCTGACCTGCTCAATAGAAACACAAAGCTAAACTATTTTTTAAATCAAATTGGTTTTTTTTCCTATTAACAGTGAAATTAACAATGAGAACTGTGTTTAAAAATAAATGTATGTCTATCAAATGGTGAAAAAAATACAATTTTTGATCTACCCAATAACTCCTTGTGAAGAATGTGAACGCTTGGTGAAAGGTTTATATAAATGTCAACGTCATATAGAAAAAGAAATCATTTTTAATTGCTTGATCACAATGTCATTTTTATTTGAATTATTTTTTCAAATAATGTAATATTTGCTAATGTTTATTATAAAGTTATGACCTTTTATGATTCTATGTGGAAAAGTAGGTCAAGGTCAAGGCAATTAAACAGAAAAAAATATCAGGGAGAAAAAGTTAGCACTCTCTGTAGCTTAATCCAATTGAAGCTTCTGTATCATACTCTCAGTAAATTAAAACAACACTGTAAAGCATGATTCATGTATGTATAGTTATCTAGAAGGCCTTTTTACATCCAGACTAAAAACATTATTTTTCTGGTTAAAATAAATCTTTACTATCAGATGATTCACTATTACTAACAATAAAAAAGAAATTTAAAAAAAAATCACAGTCTTAGGTATATTTTCCTGATTAGGAAGTAAATAACAAGACGGTTACTGGAATTTAAATCATTTAAATAAAACACAAAATAAATACTTTAAAACATAATGGTCAATCTTCTAACAGAAAGTCTCCTTTGTGTTGATGTTTATATCTTCCACATTTGAAATAATTTTTCCATAATTAGAAAGAAAGACTTAGAAACTCTCACTTAGTTGTTTTAGAAGCAGGTAGCACGCATTTCACAAGCCCTAGTGAAAAAAGGACATTACTTTGGCCTGAGCGCCCTGCTGTAAGATGGCATGCCCATGGAACTCATCGACTTTCTGAAATACAAAGGAGTCATGAAGCAGCCAGTAACATGAATTAAACATCCACAATCCGAATTAATTATTGCAGGCTTCTAATTTTTTTTCATTAACAGTCCTTCTGTCACTATTCCTAGTGCTCCATTTAGAGCACATCCCAATGTAGATTTCAACAAGCACTTTTAAAACAGACCTCCCTGTATTGTAACATGAAATTCTAGAAATTTCTGAAGCCAGATCTGTGAATCATATGTGACTCAGCAGCATCCCACAGGCCTTCCAGCCCATATATTCTCTCTCAAAATATTCCTTCTGTAAAAAAGAGGCAGAATGGACTCCCTTATCGCTATTCAGAAAATACAAAAGGATCTCAGCACAGGCAATCCATTAGAATCCACACTACCTGTTTTAGGTCACCTGTAGCAATAAAAGAGGAAGAAGAAAAAAAACACACCATTGTATATCTCTTGCTGTCTGCAGAACTGTCTTTTCAACTATCTGTAATATACTTCCCCCAAAGCACCAGATCACCCTCTCATGTCGCTTTATTGCATCAGGGAGGCAGTAGCTTTATAAGCACTTGCATCCCCTTTGTACATTTTATAACTGAATCTTTAACTGAGGCTATTTCTCCAATTAACACATGTAATAAACACGATTTTCAGTTCTAGAAACTGCAGAAGAAAGCAACTTGGTTTCCCAATCCAGTTTCCTATTTAATGGAGGCTTCCCTTACATATCGCCCATAAAAAATTATCATGCCAATTCTCAATATTTCCTGTGACAGGCATTCATTATCTTACTAACAACATTTTCGTGTGGAGGGGTTCAACTGTTAGAAAACTGTGTGCAAAAGAAATGATGGTATATTTGCATTATAAGTTATTAGGCAACCATCTAAAATCAGATCTACGTTTTATAAACATCTATACATTGTTTGATATTTAAATGATTATCACTTTAGAATATACAAGTCAAGTCACAAATATTTCAGAAATAAATTGAGTGTCTTCAGACTTTCAATTCCTAATGCCTAGTCAAAGAAATATTATATATTTTACAATGGAAGCAGCTGACTTAGATGTAGCCATCCGATTACCATATTTTTGCTTGTATGTATCCTCAGATTTAATAAGAATAAAAGGAGGGAATCAAAAGATATGTATTTAAAGGTCAAAGTGATATGTATGTATCTTCTCCCTGCTATTAAGAGAAAAGCAACAATCAGGAACTAAGGGCAATTTAGGTGATAATGATTAATAAACCATCCCACGTAAGTTTAACAGAAATATTTTCTGACCAAGTGGTGACCTAGCAGCCAATATCTCCAAAGTTCTGGGACCTGGGTTTGGGGTTTAGGCGTGGACGGGTCTGGTCTCCCACCAGGTTCTTCAGACTGTGGATCTAAGGAGGATCCAATAGCCAATGTCTAAAAGCAAAGTTGGAACCAAGAACCAAGGAAGTAGCCCACAGGAATAATGGTTCAAACAGGTTAGGCAGAAAGAGTCCAGGATTCTGGCAAGATAGCAATCAATTGGAAACTAGGATATAGCAAACGCCAAAGATGGAACAAGCAACTTCAGAACTGTGGATCAAAATGTAGTATTCCAAGATTTTTGTGAAGGTTAAGGACCTATTTCTAGAGTCCCTGTCTTCTTGTCCCTGTGTGGATACAAAGGGAGCTACTAAAATACCCCACACATTAAGAGAGATGATCGCAAAGGTTTATTTAAAGACCTCTACCCTATACATAATTTCTTACTCTGAGATCCCAAAGTGTGTCATGCAAATGTCACTGCAATGGAAAGTTAACTTGGTATTCCTATTTATTCAAGACAAGTGAAGTTTAAGAAGAAAATAATACACTGTCCTTTATGTTAATGCTAGGGCTCAAATAAGAACTTTATTCCTGAATCTCTCAATCAGACTCTTCCTGCTAGATTTTCTGACAGTCCCTGGAAATCACTTTGGATAAATTCAAGAACCATGTATACACGTCCCATCTCAAGAAAACACCTCTGTCAGGACTGTGGTAAAGATGTTCTAACTTCCACCCAAGCTGGTCTTGCTCTCCATGTTTACTCTTCTGATTTGACAGAATGGGGAAGTTTGCGGAATGACGGGGCAGACAACAGAATGAATGGAAGAGAAGCCATCATGCCCATCACAGTATTTTTCCTCTTCGTTAGAGAAATCCAGAGGAATGCACAGAGCTGGGAGGCCCAGGGGAAATAACATGTTCTTGATCAACCAACTCTCTTTGAATTTATAACATAGCCACCTGATAATAGATAAGATTAACTGAATGAAAATGAAAGTAAAAAGAAGTTAAATAAATACAATGAACCCAAAGAAAAAGAAAGAAATCAAGAGAAGGAATAAGGAGGTGGGACCCACGGATGTTGGGAGGGGTGGAGAGGAGAACAGAAAAAGAAAGGAGACTAGAAATAAATGCACATTTTAAAAAAACAAATGGGGATTTTCTCTTAAAAAGATGAAAATTTACTTCTGCACATTTGAAAAAAGTTAGCTCATCACCAAAACCTTTAAGCAATCCACTGTTTACTATTGTTCAAATAATCATTGCAACTTTTAAGGTATGCCATTAACAGTCGTATAAGACTAAAATGATATAGCCTTTAACCCAATTATGATGGAACATAGGGTCTATTTTGCACAAAAGAGTGAAGGCAAATCTCTTACAAGACCAATTTTAAGAACTTTTTTTGTTTATATTCAACTTTTTGTTAGGATAAGTAACACTCAGTGATTTTTATAGATCAAGCATACACCTTTGCAGTGAGGACAATGAATTTGAACACCATTGGTTTTTGCTGGGTAGATCAATAAATGAATGGTGATTCGTTTATAGCAATCATATAGTTCGCTCCCTATAAAGCAATGGAGTTCATATGTATGCATCTGTATATGTTAGCTACTCTTATTTTTGAACAGTACCATGAAAGACACACATTTAATTATTTCATTTCACTAAAAACTGAAGTGCTACAGCGTATGCCATCTCGAAACCTGAGGTAGCCATCTTATACGTTCTCTTGAGGAGTTCCAGGTGGTTAATAAGGAGAGGTTTAAAGAAGAGCTGAAGATATATTGCTTGATTTGCATGACTCTACAAGTTATTTTCTGTTAAACATGGTGGATGACACAAGAATTGAGTGGCGGAGCTACTATGAGGAGGAGCTCCTGGGTTGTTTGCCATAATCCTAACTGGAGTTTCTTTACTCTCTAATATCTCAGCTAATGGACTGGAGAAACTTTAGCACTCAAACCCTCAAAACGGAAAATGAACCCAAATGGCAAATAACTCCCAAGTCAACCCTCCTCTTTGACCTCTCATTGAAATACCACAGATATGAGTCCATGTATTCACTAACATTTTGTGTAAGAGAAAAGAGATTTAAATCTTGAACTTGCCACTCTAGACAGAATTTGACAACATCAATGAGTAGCATGTTCTTGTCTGCTGTTTTTCTGCCTACCATGTTTTCGCTCTATGTCTTCTCATTTCTTCTCATTCTTTTAAGTCCCAAGTCAAATGTCACCTCCTCACAGACTCATTCCTGATCACAGTTGCTAAACCCATCACTTTATCCTGCCTCCTGTCCTTCACATCAGACTGTTATTGTTTCTTCAGGACATTCACAACCTTGCAATTATTATATTTGTCTACTTACTTGTTTTCAGTCTCTTTCCTCTAGTAGAATGTAAACAACACAAGAGAAGGCCTTCTTTATCTGAAATCAAAAGCACTTAGCTTTGCACTGGGATAAATAGTTGCCCAATAAAATATTAATTGAATAAATAAATGAATGACTCTTTGGGGAAAAGCAAAAAGAATGGTCAAACCAGGATATCTGCATTTATGCACAAGGCATGATAAAACAAGTTTTCAATTGAAAAAGCATGGTCTTAAACCCAAAAACTCCTTCTTTTTTTTTTTTTTTCCCTAAGTAATGGAATGGTAAAGAATCGGTAAAAATCATCTTAGCTGACACAGACACCATAAAGTTTCTACTAAAGTCATGTGCAAAAAAACTTAACATTTCAAACGCTTGAAATCTTATACAAAATGTCAATAAAATTATTTAAGGTCATTTTGGAATGAGGAGAAAAAAAGGATCATTGTTTCCCTACAGCAAAAATTAGAAAATCCAATAGGAATGAAGCCATTGCACCAGTGATTGCAATATAATCAAAGACCAGCAATTCTGGGTGTGTTCCCCCTCCACCAGCTTTGATCCAGCACTGCACAACACTGCCAGTGTACACAGCTCCCCACACATTGATGGCCAGTGTTTTCTCTGACTATGGAATGTCCCTCTCATCATTTGCAGAAATTTCAACCCAAGGGACAGTAGAGGTGTTTCCTTATGAAGGTGAAGTATTGGCATACTAGGGTAAATGTTTGGATTCTTCAGAGAAAAGCAGCTACACAAATTGTGTGGAAATACACAAAGGCTACTATTTAACATTGTATGGCTGTGACAATTGCTAAAATTACTTTGAAAATCTCATTGAGTTCTATGAAGCGGGATTTCTCATTCCAAGTCAAATGCAGAATCTGAAATTAAAGAGGAAATAGAATATCTCTAGTTCTGCATTTTTAGACTTTAAACAAATCTATATACCATTTCATTTTATTTTCAATTGCTAGAGACTATTAATTCCAAGGAGCTATTTTACACATTTTACATATACTTTAATCTAGCCTCAATTTCTTAGATAGTCGCTAAGGACTGGCATTTTCTCCATTATGGAACAATAACAAGATTAAAGCCCTAAAAATCTGTTGTTCATAATAGCTAGAGCCTATCATCTTAATCTCTGTTCAGAAATTTCCAGGTACAGCACAGTAAATTCCATTGTAATGTTCTATGAGAAGCTTCCACAAACTGACACCTCCTAGATTTCCAATCTTATTATCTATCAACATTTTATTTCTTTTGCTGTACATACAATGATCCCTGTATCGTTCTCACTCCAGCATGACATGAGCTCATCTTAAGATCATTAAGTATAAAAATTCAGAAATCTGAGATAATTTGAGTATAGAAGGGTATTAACAACATCACATACGCTTCTGTTTTTCCTAATGGACAAACTCTTTCTTCACTTTGTACTTTCTCTGCTGGAAATATCTCTTCCTTGAAATCTTCTTCCTAGAAAATATCCAGTTATCTTTAAGGCCAAATTCAAGTATTTACTTCTGAGTAAATTGTACTTCTCAGATATTGTACAATTTATATTAAAAACATATTGTATTTCATAGCAATTTTTTGTCCAGTTCTCCATTAAACATTTAGCTTTATGGCAACAATGAGAGTGACTAGTGCTTGACATATATTAACAGTAGGAATTCACTAAATGTTTAATGAATTAATGTTAATTCTGTAACATAAATAACTCTTTTCATCCCTTCCTCCTTTCCATTTTCATTGTCACTGCTTTTAGGGACTTTTCCATCTAGTGTTTGGACCATTGCAGTACCTAGGTAACTGGTCAATCTGACTCTAGTTGCCTCCAATACTTCCACGACTCTTTTTTCAGAGGAAATATTAATGCATGATCTTTTGAAATAACATTAAATTTTGTTTGATTATAAAATTAATATATGTGCATTAATTAAATTTTGAGAAAGAGTAAAAATTATCCTACTACCAAAACAAGGCAGAAAAAAAGATAGACTATAAACTGATCTCACATATGAACATTAGCAAAAAGCCTATATAAAATATTGATCGATCAAATCAAAGAAAAAAGAAAAAATAAATAAAAAAGGCACCGTCACCAAGGATCATATATTCCGGGAAGAAATAGATGTTTCAACATTAGGCTTTCCAAACACCTCCACATAATAACTGTGTAAACGAACAATCTAAATAACCTCTCTAATCTAAATAACAGACACACTGTTTCTTCATCCCATATAGTCCTGAAATTAAAATTAAGACAATGCACAGACCATGAACTGATCCATATGATATGTAAAACCAAAAATTGATTCTATAAGCATTCACACAAGGAGTTACGTAAACAGGGAACATTATGGGAAAGATACATACTGAACTGTTAACAGTGGAGCAGGTAGTACTAGAAGTTGGAAGAAGTGGCCTCTATAGTTTATTTTGTACATACTTATTATCAGTTTGAATCTTCTGCAACATAATGCATTACAATGTAATAATAATAGAACTGTTAGAAGCTAATTCACTCCCTCAGGGGCAGAAATGGTCTACCCAGTAACAGGATTTGCAACATGTGCCTCCTAGCTCACAGTAGAGCAGAATGATTGGTCAAGTTCTTGGGCTCTGGGCCAGATTGTGTTTTAATCCTAGATTAGCTGTTTACTAAATGATGTGGGACGGTTCCTTTTATCATTTTAAAAATCAGGCTTGTTATGGTACGTAACACACAGGGTTCTTGTAAAGATTTAAAAAGATCTTACCTATAAAGCATTTAGTACCTCACTGAACATAATAAATCTTCACCAAGTTTCCGTGGTTCCTCTAAAAAGTTTATAATATTAAGAACTGAAGCTAAAGGTTGAGAAATAAATGTATCGTTAATCTGTAGTTTTGATTTTTTTTCAAGAAGGAAGTTATTTATATTAGAATAACTGTGCCCCTTAATATAGAACTCCACTAAGAGATCGCTTGTTCGAGATGTATTTCAAAACTAACTTTCACTATGAAATGCTTAATGTGCAATTTCCTTACAAGACTATGAGCCTGCAAAGTTGTACAATTGTTAGTCATTTTCGTGTTTTTCCTAAAATCCACCCCCAGTATTTATTCTATACTGAATAAACATGCTATAATTAGAAAAAGAAAATGAAATTAATTGATCTTCAATTTCATATGTTAAATAATAAAGTAAGCTTAAAAACTCTAGTTATTTGATCTGTATATAATTTTAATGCACATATTTGTACAATACAAAAAGTGTGCTCAGTGACAGAATTAATTTACATGTAACTTCTATTCCAAGGTAATATTCTCAAAAATAAAAATATAGCAAATAAATATTAACACAAAAATAAACCATAAACTTTAAGATATTGTGTAATCTCATTGTAACATTTCCAAAATTACTGGGTAATTTTAGCATAATCGTTCCTCAAAAAATTTGTATGATCCTCTGGAAATCTGTGTGAGCTTCCTCACTGCATTTACGATGTGTATGAATTAGCTCTCTAAGAAATAACGGCATTGATGAGTACAAAGAAAACAGAAATTCAATAAGACAGAATCTCATTCTCTGTAAAATTATGGCAACATATGCTGGGAAGCAGGTTTTTATTTTCTAATCTTACCTAAAACATAAAAGAGTAACTTTATTCAAATTTAGAATATGGTTTACAGAGAAGAATCTTAAATATTGATAAAGTTGGGGGTGGGAGCAGGTCTTACAAAGAATCTATGACAATGAATGATTAAATATTACTGTCTAGAATTAAGAGAATGACTTACAGTTTCCTATGTATATTCTTATATTTTACTATTCTAAGATATAGTTAGAAAAAATAAAGATTACTAATATGAACAAGAAAATGCCAAACTGAGAATTTAATGGACTTTAAAATTGCCAGATTGTTACTCGACTGCCTTAACCCACACAACTTTTCTTTTGGAAAGAGAGTTCTAATTTAAGCTACTACCATCAACAGCTCTTTATTCATTTTTGAATATCGTATTAATATCCTGCTCCTTTGTTAAGGAAAGCCACACCGTCCACAAAAACACTCCCAACGCTTATAGACTAGGTGATTAAACAGGATCAGTCTCAAGCAAGCCTCGACCATTATGATTCATTTTTAAGAACTTAATTTTCTGTGCTGTCAATTCCCACTTTTTAATTGTTACAAGATCTCATACATAATGCATAATTTTATTAAACACTTTGCATTTCCTGTGACATAGCATGAGTTGTCAAGTAAAACATAATAATCTTTGGCCTCAACCCACCAACTGGCATCAATAAAAAATGAAAATCACGCCTACAAGCTGGCTAAAAAGGCTTTTTAACTGTAACACTCATAACTCCCTAGCTGATGTAAAGAATTCTTAGCTCCTTAGACACTCTTCATTGTATTACAAATCTCCTCCTATTCTGTTTCCAAGGGCTGGATTTATAAACACTCACTGTTATTTACTGTTAAGTCTACCCATTAGTCTATCTATATTCTACAAATAGGTTCAATAATAATCACACCATTTAAAAAAGAAAATATGCAATTGATGTTTCACTTGCTGATATCTAGATATATCTACGGAAGAAAAAAAAGCAAGTTATAGTTTTAAACAATACAGCCTTAATTTTATTCAGGGCTACCTGTTCTAAAGAAAACCTTCCGAGAGAAAAGAAAGCTATTTAACAAAAAATTTTACCCATGGGAAGCCCTCCTTCTGTTGCCAGGTAAAGGTTGACAAGGGTGGCTCCACACGAAACTGGACATGAGTGACACTGAAGGCAAACCAGTTCCAGCACAGCTCACTTCCCAGGGAACATTACACTTCTCAATACAGTGTAAATGTTTTAAGGTCAGAAGAACACAATGCCTGTCAAGTGTTCCATGTATGTTAAAAAGACAGGTAATTTAGGAAGAGTCTGACATTTAAAAGGAAATCATGCTTTCACTGTCTCCCCCTCCTCCAGCTTGACACCTAATTAAGCACCAATACAAAACAATATAATTGAACAGATGTACTAGTCATTAACAGGAATTACCCATTCTCCTATCAAATCAGAATATACAGAAAAGGCTCTATTGTAATAGGTTGATTTAATTGCCTGAGAATTCCCCAGAGAAATGTGCAAATGGATCAAGACATCTCACATGCGCACACATACACACATGCAAACACCATACAAACAGGCACTCCTTCTAAGCCTTGATCCATGCTTTTGTCATTGTTACATCTATCTTGGCAAATGAGAATTTATGGTGGCTGCAAGCAGTACCAGATCAAATAAATAGATGGAAAAATAAATAAAGCAAAAGGAAAGGTAACAAAATTCAGATTTAGCAACACCTTAACAAATTTCCTATGTACCAATGTTTCTCACAATATAGTTGTTGGTTTTTTTGGGTTTTTTTTAGTAAAAACAGAGCACAATGAACCGCCCCCTCCCAAAAAAAAAAAAAAAAAAAAAGCAAAACAAACCAAAATACCTCCACCTAGACAGAATACGGTAGAATTGTATCTTCTGGTATTTAGTATGAAACATTTGTTTCGTCACAAGGACCTGATTCACAATTACTGCAGTCGCATGCTGATTAAATCAGCCTATAGCCATCGTTAGGGGGAGCGCAGAAATCCTGAAATGTGCCAAGTAATTCTCACATCATTATGCAAGGCAGAGAATCCAGAAAGTTAACACAATTATGTTTCCATGTGCCTTTGATTAACAGCCTTCTTAAATATGTACACAGTATCTGCTGACTGAGGTGACTCAGTTACCCTTACAAAAACCTCTCTCAACAAAGCATTTGGAAAGTAGAAAACAAAGCATTTCCATAAAGGGTTAAGGATGTAGCTGAACTGAGAATTGAGAAAACAGATTCCAGTTTTCTAATCCTCAACAACCTAAATGCATTAAATTGATGAAATAGAAAGAGATTCATTCCCAAGAATATTATATTGGATCTGAATTTCTGGGGATAACTCAAATGAAAAATTGGCATTCCCTCCTGGGGCCAGAGATATATAAAGAAAAAAATAAGGAGCAAAAAAGATATGGGAACACAACTTTCAAACCTAGTGCTCCTAACACACACACACACACAGACACACACACACACACACACACACACACACACAATTCAGGTTTGCCACAATTCTATCTGCCCTCCCCCAGTACCCACAAGGGGTCTGCAGTATACAGAAAAGCCTATGCCTAGTATTCTATCACCATAAGTCATATTTCAGGCCACAAGAGAATACAAAGGCACTAGTGGCTGCCTGCATTTCTGATTCTAGAGATAACATTTCCAGGGGTGGTTCCTGGGTGTTTTCAGTGACATAGAGATTTCCTAGCCACACCATAAAAATCTCTCCTGTTGGCACTGCAAGTGCCTGGATCAAATTTCTGCCCACGTAGATCACAGGACTAGGGAGGGGTGAAGGGGGGTGTGTGTGTGCCCTGCTCAAGCCTCTGCTGTTCAAAACGTGTCCAGTTGGTCCAGCTCCATGGCACCTCCCCCACCCCTTTCTCTTTTGATGGAGCATGTATTACCTGCACTACTTACTTATTCAACTACTTAATCAAGCACTGCCTTCAACACTTCTTGACAATTGTTTGTATTTGTTATTTTTTTTATTATAGAGTTAACAAGCTTCCCCTGTGTATTTTGTCTTCAACAAAGATGCAGATTTTTGTGGGCAGAATACACACATGGTGTATTTATCACAGTTCTTTGTAAATATACTCAATGGCCCCCAAATACAATTGATTTCATAGTAGGCTGTCCTAATTGACTACAGCCCCCAAACACCATGTCTGTTAGATCTCTAGGGTGAAAATCAGTTACTGGTGATTGCCTCAGGCTCTCTTGGCTCCAGGAGCAAGCTTAATGACTGAAAACACATTGGCTGCCTGTCACTGGAGCACCACCACGTGACACTGAGTCTGTCAGCTAGAGCTGGGGGTACAAAAAATAAGTGTCACCAAGAGCATTGGGCACTTACCTCTTATGAAATATAAGAAACCTGTGTTTCTTTTCTCAAAAAGAAAGAAAGAGAGAGAGGAAGGGAGGGAGGGAAGAAGGGAGATTGGCAAGTCTTGCCCAGTTCACCAGTTGGGGGGGAAACTGGTAAGAAATGTAGCTGGACCCCAAACGTTACCAAATCTGGTTTTAAATTTTTATGACTAGCAGGTTTTAATGGACATTTTTTCATGTTACTGTATGTCTTAAGCAGCTCAATAAATACCCGTCATTCACACATTAGGAAACAAGCTTTAATGCACATAGCACCACTCTTACAGCTCACTCCATTGTTATCATCATATAAACCAGCTGGGAACTTGACAATGACAGCATAACACTCATAATTTTCAGTCAAGTCCTTGCTTTACTTCCCTATAAGAAGGCTAATGTCTCTTCAAGAGAAGCAACCAAGAGGTAAAATACAACCTTTGAATGTGAACTGTATATTCTTTGGATAGTAAGTAAACAATAGATATTCCAAAATAGCAGGCATCTTACTAATTCAGCAGTGTCCGTAATTATTCTCATCTGAAATGAACAGTTCCTCACGTCTTTTCCGAATATATACCTCTGTATCTAATTAGAAGAATTCATGTGGGTTAGACTCTTGAATCTATATATGCATAGATTTCCATATAGTACCTAGCCCCATTAAACTTTTCCTTGCCACTAGCCTTCTCAGACACGGACAATTACAATATTTGGCTTTCGACAGCATTTCAGCTCACTGTTGATGAAAGTGAGATATACTGAACAACGTCAGGTTTACGCTTTTAAAAAAATCTCTTAGGCGATGGAAGAAAAAAATAAAACCAACTCTAGAATAAAATGCTGAACAATGAAATGGAGGGTTATTAATTCTCTGCCATTTAAAGACTGTTTTTCACATTTTAGCGTTCTGAGATAATTATATACACAAGACACTGTATTATACATACTGTTTGCCTACTTCAAAACTGTTCTCCAATGCAAGCTTTATTGATTGAAGCTTCTTGTGCATCATGTTAAAGTTACAAAAAATTACCTAATTTCCACTGGCACTAATCCATTACTCAAATTTTGTCAAGGAAATTCTGGATGCATTGTACAAAACTACGAGGTTTCATTTCTAATAAAAATTGATTCTTTTTTATTGGGGGTCATATAGTCATCTTTAAAAATCTAACATCTCTTCTTTTGCCAAAAATCTAACATTCCAGTTATCGATTAAAGCTTCAGAGTTGCTTTGGAAGGTATTAGATGCTCTTTTCCATTTAGATCAGGATTGTTATATTAGATCAAGGCAATTGTGGCCAACTGTCAGATTCAGCTCGTCAAATTGCCTTGTCTTAACCCCTAATTTATCTACAGTTAGTATAGCCAGTATGACTTTTGATAAGTTTGGGGAAACAGTCAAGAATACAGGCAGAAAAATCCAATAAAGACTGTAAAAGAGGGAATATTTTTGCTTTCTCTCCATAACTGGAAACATTTGTTTCCTTCCTCCTGGATGGAGGCTCACCTCCTCTCTTGCCCGCCCCAAAGGAAGGATTTCATATCTTATTTGTTCGCATGTGAAATATTGATTGGCCTGTGAATACTAATAACCAGGGGTCACTGTGGCTTACCTAGCAAGGATGTTTTAAGGGAAAAGGTCTCTCTCTTGCACTTTTGCCACATAATTATCAGACTTCAGACTATAATATTCATGTTCTCATTCTCTTTCTGGTTCTAAGAATTTGGATGGAGAAGAAAGCACAAGTCCCCTTTGTGGACCTAGCTTTCTCTGTCTTGCTTTAATCCTCATTCTTTCCATAAATACTTAAGCACTCTGAGCCCAAATTTTAGATTCACAAGATATTATTTACAGTGAAGCCATTACTTTCAAACAATGCATTAGGCTATCAATGACTTGTGGAGAATTTATGATAGTACTTTATTTCCCAAGTCAAAACTATATACATATGTGTGTGTGTGCATATATATAGTTTTTTGAAAACTCCAAAAACAAGAACAGTGTTTGGCAGGAATTCATGCATTTCTAGATCCTTCGATTAAATACCATCGAAAAAAACCAAAACAATTTCCTCTAACCACCAAAAAGATAAAATCTGAAGTCCACTTGATGGGAAACCCAGCAGGACTGGCCTTCCTACTTGCCACCATTAAATACCACAACTGTAACTATTAGGTCATGCAAATCTGGAGCCAGTAAGATTGAAGAAAATCATTAAGATAAATGGTTCACATTACAAACAAACCAACCAACCAACCAAAAACCCAAGGGTCTCTAACTCAGACCCTTTTGCAAACATATGTAATCTAAACATATTAAACTTCAAGTTGATCTTCTTGTGAGTTTATGGTTCAGGGTAAGAATTGGGAATCCCTGTCATGTACATAGAGCCTCTGAGATCCTAAGCAGGACACTTACTCTCCTTGAATCTTTATTTTCTCACCTTTCAAGTTGAGTTATTTAACAGTACCTTCCTCTTAGGGAGGCTGTGAGAATTAAATAACAGATTAAAAGAGTTTAAAAGTATTTAGTATATGAGTGTTCAATAAACACCAATTATTATAATTGTATTAAACATTATAAGTGATTGCAAGCTCAGTTCCGTTTTAGTTTAATATGTTTAAATGACAGAAAGAACTTCTTTAAGGTGAACTATACTCTGTCTCCCTAACTTTCACTAGCCCTCAACTTCTAAAATTAGGGCTAGTTTTCATTAGTCCTAAATTCCTAATGCTTTCATTACATATCTACTTCTGTCATGAGTTCTCTGGGCTTGCTAAAAATACCAAATTATTAATTATTACTCTTCCTAGAATATGATTCTTTGATACTTTAGGATCCGATTTACCCAAAGAAAACAAAAACACTAATTTCGAAAAGATGTATGCAATCAGCACCTATGTTCAGTGAAACATTATTTACAACAGCCAAGATATGGAAGCAACCTAGGGGCCCAATGATAGATGAACGAATAAAGAAGATGTGACATATGTACTTATTTATTTATTTATTTACTTATTTATTTATTTATCTCACACAGTGGGTATTACTCAGCAATAAAAAAGAATGAAATCATGTCATCACAACAACAGGGATGGACCTCGAGGGTATTATGCCAAGTGAAATAAGTCAGACAGGAAAAGACATACCACATGATTTCAAATACATGTGGAATTTTAAAAAATCAAAACAAAGGACCAAACAAAACAAAACAAAAACAGACTCACAGAAACAAAGAACAAACTGATGGTTACCAGAGGGGAGGGGAATGGAGGGATCGGTGAAAAAGGTGAAGGGGAATATAGTCAATAACAGTGCGGTAACTTTTTGTACCCTGCCAGACAGTTACTAGCTTTAGTGTTGTATTCCCATTGCAAGATATATAAATGTTGAACCACTATATTGTATACCTTAAACTAATACAATACTATGTGCCAACAGTACATTAAATAAATAAGGGGGGAAAAGAAAGAAAACAATTTAACTTGTCAATGAACTAACTAAATATAATTTTAACTCTGAGACCTCAAGCCAACATTCACGTTGTCACCTGTCCAGAGTACAGCTCTAGGTCTCAGCAGAGATGGCATATTTTGCTTATAGTCAGTTTGTTACTGCTACTGTCGCTGGTGTGTGTGTGTGTGTGTGTGTGTGTGTGTGTGTGTGTGTGTGTGTGTTAAACTTAGGAGTGTATCTAAGCCAGTTCTCAACTCTGTACTTATATTTGTCCCTGTTAATGTCCAATTTTTTTAAAAAACAGGGGTGAGGGAGGGGCCTGGGAAAAAAGTGGTGCTTTTTTTTCAGTGACTTGTACCAGTTACTTTTCATTCACAGTTTCTCAAATGTGTTTTCCTAACCACTTGCATTATAATAAATTAGATGCTTTTAAAAATTACACAGTGGCTAGTCCAGTCCCATGTCACTTGAATAATAAATTTAAGAGCATGGGTCAAAATAAGGCATGGAAATATAACTCATAAGATGTTTTTTTTCTCATGAAGTTATTAAACATTAACTTCTCCCTAAAAACAAGAAAAGAAGAAAAAAAAAATTTGAAGTCAGTATTGATAAATAACAGAACCTAACATTTTTAACCATTTAAAATTTGTAAAGCACTTTAACAAATACTCATTCATGATTACCCTTATAACAATTGTAGGCACTTACAAAAATAATCATGCTTATCTAATTTATTTATATTTTCTGAACTTTTCTGAAAATAGCATTTTTTTAAAAAGTGTGTATAAGTATTTGTATTATATTCAGACACATTCAAATATTATTGACTACTCAGAAAATTTCCTAAAGTTGAAAACTTAATCTACTGAATCACTCATTAGCTGTTTAAAAATATAAAAGTAATATATGGAATGGAAAGTTATAAAATGAGAAGTAAAAGTTTCCTCTTAGTTCTATCCTATAGAAATATTACCAAATTTTCTATTTTGGGAAAAATTTACATTTCGTGTTTTGGCATGTTCATACTTGAAATAATCTATTTTTACCTCCATTTCTTGATTCATCAGCTGTAATGCGTACCTGCTCACTCCTTCTATGAAATATGGAAATTAATTCAAATGTACTACTTTTCTCTCTTCCCCAAACCATCTTTCTCTCTCCCTTCTCCCAACGTTTCTTAGCTATATTTTTTTTAACTTTTCCATTATTTCCATCTTAACAATTAAATAATAGCTTAAGAATCTACTGGACTATCCATAGTCTTTTGGCACTATTTCTTACTCCCTAAATATGAAAAGTGAAAAAAGTTAGTACTTTGTCACATTCCTTCACCACTTCTCGCACAGCCCAGTTTCTCTTCACTGTAGCATTACTTTGAAACTGTCAATGCGTATTACATTTACATGCTGTTCTCTAACTATAATTGTCTCCCATTATACATTATCCAAGAAGCAGAAAGTGTCTACCTGTCATAAAAGCATAGTTCATTTCAAATCTCAAATTTTCTCACCTCCAAAGAAGATGATGAAATTTAAACAGGAAAATGAGTTGTATGATTAGAAAAGTATAAAAAAGTCAGGTAAGTCTATAACAAGTCCATCCTGTGCTGTCAGAAAATTCATAATATCAGCTTTGTCACTATTTATTTTATATCAAAGTCCCATGATTATTGGTTGTTTAGAGAATAAGTTTGGAGAATTCATCATGCAACTTTTCATGTATTGAAGGGCTCCATTAACTACTAAATAAAGAAAAGCCCAGTGCAACACTAGACTCTCTTAGAACACATTTTTGTATAAAGATAGGTGTCAGGGGGACAGAAGGGTATCCATTTAATAAGCAGTTTGATCAGACAAATTGAATTTTCACAAAACTTTCTGACCTACCAATTGCTCTTTTACTGTTAATATACATAACAATGTCCTTAAGCAACAAAGACTATCTAGACACCAGGGTCTTACAGAGATTCTATTCTCAAATTATTTGTGACTGCCTTTATCATTAGCCTGATGAAGAGACACAATATTTATAGAACAGAGTTTAAAAGGCATTCTTCCAGAATCTAGATTTTATTTGTGGATCAAAGCTATGTTCTTGGACCACATTATCTTACAACCCTCTAAAATTACTTTTCCTAAGTTTGACTTTGCTCTAATGCCCTCAGCATTATGTAATGGAAAGAAGTTTACAAAATCCAGTCTTGGGGCCGGCCCAGTGGCTCAGGTGGTTAGAGCTCCATGCTCCTAACTCCGAAGGCTGCCGGTTCAGTTCCCAGATGGGCCAGTGGACTCTCAACCACAAGGTTGCTGGTTCAACTCCTCGACTCCCACAAAGAATGGTGGGCAGCGCCCCGTGCAACTAAGATTGAACACGGCACCTTGAGCTGAGCTGCCTCCCGAATGGCTCAATTGGTTGGAGCGTGTCCTCTCAACCACAAGGTTGCCGGTTCGACTCCCGCAAGGGATGGTGGGCTGCAGCCCCTGCAACTAGCAACAGCAACTGGACCTGGAATTGAGCTGCACCCTCCCCAACTAACACTGAAAGGACAACAAGTTGAAGCTGAACGGCACCCTCCACAACTAAGACTGAAAGGACAACAACTTGACTTGGAAAAAAATCCTGGAAGTACACACTGTTCTCCAATAAAGTCCTGTTCCCCTTCCCTGATAAAATCTTAAAAAAAAAAAAAAAAAAAAAATCCAGTCTTGCATTTATTGATCGTGCAACAACTCATATATTGAAAATCCATGGGAAGGATTTCTTTCAGACCTAAGTACCAAGAAAAATAATTAACTCCCCTGTGAAATTACTACACTACTTCCATAAAAATTATGTAACAGATGTACTTCCCTTCTTACTTTGGCCTCTAGGAAACTCAAGAATGAAATTTGCAGGCCAATTTTTTTAAAACTGTAATATCCTGTGGTTTATGTATTTTCATTCAAATTCCATAGCCTCTTAATTACACTTATCCATTTCCTGTTTTAAAATTTGTGTTATTTTTATATTCAACTGAATTGTTTGATATTCTTTTAAGTGCATTAAAAATACAAAAATATTAATAGAAATGCAGTTTTTCCTAAGGGATTTATCTTGCCTATATCACATATGAGACTATTTTTAAAAACATACATCAAGTCGAGAAATAAAGCTTCCTAACTTGAAGAATGTATCCTCAGTAAAGTAATAGAAATAAAGCTCAAATTGAAGCTGAGCTATATATATGCACAGATATAATGAATAACAGCATATAGCAATTCTTTTAAATACAAGAAAATTTCCTGATTTTTCTGATAGCCAAAGTTTGTCCTTTCCATCTGAAATTCATTAGAATTAAAGTGAAAAGAACACAGAAGCAACTAGCCCTTAGCATGGCTTCTTATCCTGGAGCCCTCCTCTGTCAAGTGGGTGATTTAAACCCTAAAGTGTTCTATTGTTTTCTTTGTCTGAAGTCCTTCCAGATTAGTTGGTGACTTGCAGGAACATGTTTCCCAGCAGTGATCTTGGACTATCCCATTCACTTCTGACCTGCACCTGCTCTTTTCAAGTGTTGCACCAAGAGTGGCTGAGGCCTAAACAGAGGCGTGCTGGCCCATTCAGAGAGACTATTCAGAGAACTATTAGGGGAGGGGCAGTGGGCGGGATGGCAGCCCTTCAGAGAAAAAAGGAAAGTGACCCCTTAAATCAGAAAATGACCTTCTATTTGTCATTGGTTGTCTATGTAAGTGTAAGGGAACCACCTCCTCCATAATACGCTTTGTGATACCGTAAATGTTACATGGCCTAAAATGGTGCTTCTGAAAAGATTAGATGAATTATTGGTATTTAAGACTAATCAAGTGACATGTTTAGATATACAGAAAGAGTATAAAATCTATTATATGACTGGTATTCATAAATAATTACTGTGTGCATTCTAAAAATAAAGGATAAATATATTTGGAGACATTTCTGCATAAAAACATGTAACAGTAGCAAGGAATTTGAAGATGACTTTAAGTCTCTCGTTGCATAAGGTTTGGGATTCAATCATTCAATTGTTTTGTGTTGGAATGGTTTTCTGATTTCTTCTAAACCATCCGTTCCATAATACGTAGCAGTAGAAGGACTGACACGCATTTTATCTACTAACCTAAAAATCAGTGGAAGATGTAAAATTAACCATGAGAGATATATACCTATTGGCCCCTTAGAATACAGCCATAATCAGATAATAGATCATAACTCATGTTGACTATTTTTCTTCTCTAGACGAGAACTTGTGCTTCAGCTACTTTTACTGAAGTTTTTGGCCTGTCCAAAAGAGAAAAGTTGGTCCTCCTGAGGCTACACTTTTCCATCCCAAGGATGCTTGCCAGAAAGATTGCCAGCTGTACCACTGCTACTCTGAACTAAAAACTATTTACCATTCAATTATTCATATTCAGCCATTGTTTGGAAGTGCAAGTACTAAAGATAAATAGAGCAGCAAACATGAAGACTGCAAAAGAAGAAAGAGGATTTTTAATAGTTATGAGGGAAAGGGGCATCACAGAAGACTAAAGATATCTGAAACAAGGAATATAGAGAATGTACTCAGGAATCCTAATAAAAATGGACAGCATCCTTGGTCTTCATATGTAAAAAATAAATTAGTAGCAAATAGGTATAAAAAGTTCAAAGAAATACTGAATAAGCTGAGGCTTTCAGAGTAAAAACAAGCAGGACAGTATTTATTTATATCACTTTTTGTTTATCATCTGAACTCTACTCTCCCTGCACCCATCTCCACAGGAACTTTCATCACTTTGCCTAAAGTCCCAAATTTTGAATTTAGTTTACTTGATATTACTGCTTATTTATTAATATGTACATGCAGGATCCCTATATTATTCAAAATTATTTTCACACAAATTAAAATTTCCAAAATTGCCATCAGTAAATATTTATAGATTACCTCTTTTACACTAAAGCATGTAGAAAACCACAATTTTACATATTTTTTTTAAAAAAACTAAACAAGCCAAAAGCAGCTTCTGGAAAAATGTGCAAGTCTATATAAAGTGTCTATCCACCACATACTGCCAAGTGAGTGCTGAAAATATGAAATGCTAAAATAGAAAAACTAGCTCCTGTTCAGTTATAGGAGATACACCTAAATCTCTCATTTATCAAGTGTTGCTTGATTAGAACACTAGATAATTAATGCAGTCGTTCAAGAAGCTCCAGGGTTCTTTTGTTTTGTTTTTTTAATTTCAGTACTATAGACTGAGTTTTGTACCCTCCCCCCAAAAAATTAATATGTTGAAGCTCTAATCCCTAACGTGACTATATTTGGAGATGGGACCTTTGGGAGATAATTAGGGTTAGATGAGGCCATGGGGGTGGGGGTGGGGAGAGTCTTCGTGATGGTATTAGTGGCTTTAAAAGAAGTGGAAAAGAGAGATGTCTTCTCTCTGCCATGTGAGGACACAGGAAAAATATGGCTACCTGCAAACCGGGAAGAGCAATTTCACCAGGAATCAAACTGGCCGGCATCTTGACCTTGGACTTCCCAGCCTCTACCACTCTGAGAAATAAATGTCTGCTATTTATCAGTCGGGGTATTTTGTTATAGTAGCCCTAGCAGACTAATACAGTTAGTTGTAAAATATTTTGAAATGTAAAAAATAGATGACTAATAGTAAAATGAGGAGAAAAAAAAATAGGAAAAAATATGTTTGCCCTGGAATTAATTTGTTTTCAGATATGAAATGAACATTGCATTAAAATGCTAAAGATAAAAGAAATGCAAAGCTTATTTGTTTGCCTTGTACATAAGTGGCAAAGATAACTATCTGGTGAAAAAGAAATATTTTTCATTTAATTTGAAATCAGTAGAAATTTGGGCAGAAATTAACAGAAAGAATACTTCACTGCTGAAAATAGCAAAGATGATGTTGTTTTTAACTGAATGTTGATGCAAGACACAAGAGAAAATGGAGCATGATGTAAGAATCAATTAATGAATGCAGATGGAGCATAAATCACATTAATGTATTGAAATGCTCCTGTGCCCTTTAAACCCTCCTGAAATACTGAACCCAATGCAAATTTTTCTCCTCTGTCTGTATTAATAGCTCCCTCCTCCCTGATCCAGTATCTACCAAACTTCACTATTTCACAAGAGCACGAATCTAAGAATTGTGCATCTTCCATCTGAATTGCAAGCTCGCTGAGAAGCAGGTTCCCATTTTGCTCAGTTTGTACTTTGCTCATCCTTCCCTTTCTTCCCCTGCTCTTGGCTTCCCAAAGAGACTGGAGAGTCTTCACTCCCACTGCTGGAATAAGAAAGCTAGTTCAGAATCTCAAATTAAAATTGGCTGTAACTTGCCATGGGAGGAATTATTAGATCTTTAAAGAAAGGTATTTCTTCAGACATGTTTCTTCTGCCCCCACAACTCCATCCTCCACCCCTTGTGCCTACAAATAAATGTATCCCATTGATGCTTAGATGAGTAAATGAGCACAAAAGGCTGGTGGTCAAATATAGTTGAAATAGTGCTATCGTAATTGTCTATCTTATCTGGTACATGTAGGTTAAATGAGCTTTCCAAACTAGCTTATAAATCTGCTTTCCTTTTTTTATAAGAAAATATATTGTTTGTTTTCCAAAAATTCATTTACAAATACAATTGGATTCTTGGAATCTTTTGTAAAGTCCCCTGGAGACCACGAGCTACCATTAAATAAGCCGCAACTTTTGCCTGTTCAAATGGCAATAACCATTACAGTAAGCACATTCAGGAAGGAGAAAAAACACAAAACCACTATAGTATCGAATACCCTCCATTTTAATCAACCAGATTCCAAATTCTTACTCTGTACTGCATTCTCCTGTAGAAACTTTTATATCGGATGCAGTTGCACATTAGAAATTAAAAAACACACAATACATTAGTGATACACTTACACACAGAATTGAGGGGAGAAATTAGCTCTTGTTTCAAATTACATTTTAAAACAATAGTCATAACCTTCTGAAGCCAAGGGAGTGTCCATTAGAAACCAGAAGTTATAGAAATACGTAATGCAAGTATGAGAAGTAAAATAAAATACAGTCCCACACTCATTTAAAGACTCTATAGGCAAAAGTACCAAATCCACTGTTAATTGTTTCATTGTAAAAATATACTATCAAAATTTGGTTTTTAAAATTCAACTAAAAATTATTATATCAACCTAACACAATTGGATTAGCATCACACACACACACACACCATACATATATAGTATAAAGTGGTAGCAAATTAAAGATATCATATATAATGTGGTTAAAGAATAGTTGTGACAGTTTACTTATTAATTATTGCACTTAATATATTTCTTTGGAAAAAAATGTATCATTTCCAACGACCACATGTCCTTTATAAAACATTAAAGGCCCTTACTATGATGGCTAGTGAAGTAATCCATATTGTTAGCTCTTTCTCAGGCTCATTATTTTTTTATAAACAACCATAATAAATAATACTAATGAAGACAGAAATATTTGTGATACAGCTCTTAGAAATAAGTGTAGCATTCTTACCCTTCAAAATTTAAAGTATTCCTTGCTGTTATCCCAAACCTCCCACTCTTAAAAGAGCATTTTCTTGACTGTAATTCTCTATGTGAAATTTAAGATCAATGCTGGATCAGTGAAGATCAGATCTAAGTAAAAAACACTCATTTTTATCAATAGTGTTAATTTTGCACAAATTTCATAAATTTTCTTCAAATTCACAAAATTTGTATTATTTTTGGAAGTACCAAGGTTGGCAAATTTTACTTATGAACTTATAAAAAGATATATAGCAATCCAACAATGGAAGTTATCATGAAAATATCAGTTTTCACAATCCTAAATGAACCCTTAATTCTCTGAGGCAGTCAGATGATCAGGAGGAATAACTTGAATCAAAAACTGGTTTTTCACCAATATTTTAGACATTTCCCAGGTCAAATACTTGAAAACACAATAGGAGTTTTGTTATTTTTTCTTAACTGGATGTAAATGAGAAGTAGCAAAGGCATTTAAAACATACTGGAATAAATAAATTGTTTAGGTTCACAGTAAAGCTTCCTCAGTTCAAATTTAAATTCAAACTAATCTCTCCATCTCTAGATCTGCCTTTCCACTAACAGGGTGGTCTTCTTTTTTACAGGAAAACTGAGAGGAGATACTGACTTTCCAATTATCAATTCACTTTTACTCTAGCAAATATTCTAGAAGTTTCATTATACTTCACAATCAAAGAATTATATTTTTGTTTTTGTGTTGGCGTACTTGACTAGTAGCTAAATGGAGATATGACTGACTAGCGAGAGAACAAACCCATCAGAAAATAAATTCCAGACATTTTAGTGACCAGCTCTCTGCTCTGAGAGCAAAATTCACAACACTGTGAAAATAAATTCAGGTTGACTGTTCATTTCTCAGAGTATTTTCCATTTCACAGACAAACCACAAAGGCCAGAGTATCTCTGCTATTAGCAGTTGTAGAGCACATGAAAGAATAAGCAGCCTGCTGCAGTCTACAAGGCAGAGAGCACTCAAGCAGTTCTCAGGGCATCAAAAATCACCAAACTTTAGGCTCACTTGCTTCTTCAGAGTGACATTTTCTTCTCAGAATGAAAAAAAAAAAAAAAAAAAGAAAAAGATGTGCTTAAAATTAGTGTGAGACCCTACATAGTGTTCACCTTCTGCAGTCAAGATAAGAATACATAAATATACTCCAAAGGCCATACGTTCAAGATCTCATCCCAAGATTTGATATTCTAAATTTTGTTTTCCAGAAAGAAGGGGGGAGGGGGGAATGTATAATTAAAAAAAAAAAAAAAAAAGGTAAGTGAAACAATAAGGATGGGAGATTATTTTTTTTTAATCCCTAATTTCTTTTACACACAGTTACCATTTTGGCTGTGATTTGTACCCCCAAACATTTGAATGCACACTAGAGATGAATACAGTTTGAATGTTCATATTGGGGGTATCTGAACAAACTACTGAATTCCAATTTTTATTTCTATATTACATATGCTCTAATTTTTTAAAGATTTTCTGGGTTCTTCATCTCCATTCTTAAATATGTATTCTATTGATTGATGCACATTTAGATGAACAATAACATAAGGTCTTATTTCTACCTGAATGATCTCCTAGTCTCTGCACAAGCAGCCTTGTAAGCATGAAGCTGGCCTGCTTAGCTGATACACGAGCTTAATGCTTCATTCTTACTTGATGAGTGACCATAAACACTCTCAGCCTCAGTTCTCCCATCTTTAAAATGGAGGTAGCAATACCTAATTTATTGGGTTAGTTTGAAGAATTATACGGACTAGTGCATGCAAAAATAAGTAGGCAGATAAGTTAAATATATCTCACATACTATTCAGTGTTGTTAAGTTTAAAAATATGTACATACAACAGGATATTAGGGGAGAAGACAGAGTTGGAAGGACTTTCTGTGGGATCTTCAAAGGTTAGGATAGAACAAGCAAAATGAAGATGAAATAGGATTCCAGAAACCTGCAAAGGTGTTCAGAAATGGCATCTTGGGTGTGGCTCATTTGAATGACAATCAGTAGAGCACTTTAATTTACTATAAGTCTGTGAAAGAATCTGTAGGAATAAGACTGGAGAGAGCAATTCCTTCCTTTGGGTCTTCACCCGCCCCTAACAGAAAGCGGGGTCACTAAACTTTATCTGTGTGCTAACCTTCTTATGTTGTTGGAGTAAAAGAAAAGCCTGTTGAGAAAGTTGAGCTTTCTCCCTGCTCTCAAGTAACTGTGCAAACCTGGAGTTGAAACAAAATTGGAGCCTGAAAGACTCTTGAGGGATTCCTTAAAGCAAGTCTTCGGACTACATCACAACAAGAAATAACCAATTAGCAAAAATTGACTACCAAACATGCAAAATGCTACTACTTCTAAAACAAATAGATTTATTGAGCAATTACTGTAAATGTGTACAGTTCCAGAGATCTCGGGAAGCACCCCGAAGTCCCTCCCATACAAATGACTTGCAAGAGGTGTTTATAATCGGTTTACAATCGGTTATGGAATAGCACTCCCACACACACACACACAAGTATGTACAAAACTGTGTATCCAATGTAGAAAATATTGGTTACTGAATGGATTAACAGTTATAAAAGTAAAATAAATGTTTTAATGTTTATCATAGAAATTATATTATTTTGAAAGAAGTGTTCTTTTTCATGATATAGTAATTCCATTTACTAAGGGTGGTTTAATTTATGATGGATGTTTACTTCTTTTTTCCCCATGAAGAAACATAAAATGACCTTTTGATTCTTTCCTCCTTCCAAGGTACATAGTGTAGAAAAGCAGAAAAGAAGCCAAAAAGCTGTGCTTCTAAGCAAGACAACTGGTCCATTAACAAATGTCTCCATCAAATCTTACCATCTGCTATTATTTGCACGGTACTTGTCAATATTGAGTATCACTCACAGTTCACAGAACCATGTAACGTCTCAGAAAGCACCAAGAACCAAGATGGAAAGAAAAAGCTAACTCAAAGAGGGTTTTAGAAGCTACAAAACATTCACAACTCAAGTATATAATTAGATGGAAATAAGTTATGTGCACTGCATGTTTTGTGTTGCAGGAGGAAATCCTCATAATTTCTAACAGTAGATTGAATAAGAATAACAAATTATACAGTGGAATCTCCACTTTTCCTTCTGACTCACCTGACTTTTCGCCCATTGACCGAATTCTGAAGCCTGACATTATCCAGATTAATCTGCTTACACTCAAAAATACACTGAAATTTTAATTATCCACATAATAAAGGGGTACTGATATTACGACAAGCCAAGACAGGGTACAGCACAAAAATACCTGACCTTTAAATACCTAAAATGTTTTCGCACAATAGATTTTTTTCTTAAATTTGTATTGTTTCTTTGCACAGATTAAAACCAAACAGAAATCAGGAATTGTTTGCAGAAGTAAAGTTGGTATTCCCATAGGGTGGAATTTAAAGGGAGCTGGAAAAATTAACTTCTTTCCCATGTGTAATTAGTCATCCCTTGTTTTACATAAAATTTTTTTTTCCCTTTCCTAAAGTGTTCTTTTATTTCAAAATACCTCTGTGAGGGGTGACATGCTAAATCATTATCAACTTACAATAATGAATTTATTATGAATGAGAGAATAGATAAAACAATATATGAACACTAAGTGCCTCAGAAAGAAAATTATTGGACCCTATCCCATGTCAATGAAAACATCCTAATTTTAAATGCTTCCCCTTGGATTTAACTGGTCACGTGTCTCTGTAAGTCATTAGCAAACAGCAAAGACAAGAAATAAATTTATTAGCCCTCGCATTGAAAGATAATGTGCCCTCTTCCCTAGTAGTAATCTAAAAGTGATATCAATTTGATTGTATTGTCAACCATTTCCATGAATTTTGTAAATATGAAGTTATAAGTAATCAGTCTTCTAGCTCAGTCCAGAAAAATTCAAATATAATAAAATGACATTCTATAAAAAAGAAAAGAGTAACGACATTGAATTACCTTGAAACAACAGATGCATGTAAAATTTTTACCTATATACAGACATGTACTATTTTAATGAAGTAATGAAAAGGAAGATAATCTGGCCATAGGGAAATGCTGAATTCTTACATGAAGAACACTGCTAAGTAGGTTCTTGAATGTAAAGAAAGTATAATCCATGCTGAAGGCTACACAGATGTGTTCAAGATACACAATAGCTCAACTAATAATAGTGTACCGATATTAACAAAAATACAAACAAATAGAAAGAAGAGCTAATAAGATATACATTTAAAATTGAAAATGGGATTAAAAATAAAATTTGATCCCTTGGATATTTTATTTCAATGTAATAAGAAAATAATATATACATTCTTAAATTATTTTAATGTAATAAAGACTAACACTTGAAAAAATTCTTCCAAAATGTAAAATCCATTTATAAAAATATCTGCTAGTGACTGAGCTCTCTTGGGCATAGCTACCAAGTACTGCATTGTATTTATACTACAGCTTTCATTTGTGTCTTGATAATATAAAGAAGACAAAGAAAAATAATTGAATATTTATTCTGTTATCTTACAATGTAAAAATCATCAAATAAACTTGCAAAATAACTAGACATTTCAGCTACTAATATATATATATATATACACATATACATATGTACACATATATATAATGTACATAATTTATATGTAATTTTTATTTATACATGATGATATATAAATATGTAGACAGATGATAAATGATAGATGGCAGATAGACGGATAAGGGAGAGGGAGAGATGGAGGAAAGAAGAGAGAGAGAGAGAGAGAGAGAGAGAGAGAGATTGAATAATTATCAATAATCTAGATCACTTGTCAGTTAGTTTGCTTCAGATATTATTTGAGAGTAATGTACCTTATATGTAGAACACAGAATAAGGAACTGTTCCCAAAGGAGCAACATATATCAGGTTTATTTGGGGGAGTTTTTAGGGACTTGTTTGGTTTTGTTTGTAGGTTGTTTTGTGTGTTTTTTTGGTTTGTGTGTGATTTCCTAGAATTATTTCTATCTAACAAAGACTCTCAAAACAAATAATAAACAAACAAACAAACAAACATTTCAGGATACTATTAATATTGAGCAAATTATAAAATCTCCTAACCCTTATAATATTGTACTAGATCTGAGGCCTTCCAAATTAGTTTTACATTTGGGGTAGAAAACTTAGACACTAGCAATTATATTTAATGAGCTAGAGTTATTGCGCATAAAAGCATGAAGAGAAAGAGAAACAATAGGGAAGAGAAAAATCAAGCCATAACACCAATAGTTGAAATGACTGCCTGCTAATTCAGGATAAACCCAACTATCAGGAAAAAGAAAAGAAAAAAGAATAAAAGGCCAATGATGTTCTGTCAAAGGAGACCAAAAACAGGATGAGAACAGGAGAAGAAGCAAAGACGTTCAAGGCCACTTCAAACCTTTATTAGTGAGTACAAAAAGCTATGGCTCACTTCTCAGTGCATTTGACTAACTAGAACCAATGGTCAGATACTAACATACTTTACCAGAATGGAGACCCCCTTCTCCAAAACAACAGCTCTCCTACTTGAAGCAAACTATAGTTCCTTGTATTTTAAACATGTTTCAACCTCAGCCACAATAGTAGAAACTGATAACAATAATGATAACAATAATAACTGATTGCAACTCTACAATTTCCTATTTGTCAGGGATTACGGTACGTAAAAGGTCTACTTTCAAAGTACCCTACAGGTAGATAACATAGTCATTCCCACTGCAGATGTATTACAAAAACAAGAAATTAAAAATGAAATTACTATATAACCCAGCAATTCTCCTTTAGGGTATCTATGCAAAGAAATCTGAAACACCAATTGGAAAAGACATATGCATCCCTATGTTCATGGAAGCATCGTTTACAATAGCCAAGATATGAAAGCAACCTAAGTGTCCATCAATAGAAAAACGGATAAACAAGATGTAATATATTATATTACTCAGCCATTAAAAAAAAAAAGAATTGATTTCCGAAGGTCAACATGGTGGAGTAGATAAATGCTGTTCTTGCCTCCTCTCACAACTACATCAAAATTACAACTAAACTACAGAACAATAATCATTGAGAATTGTCTAAAGTCTAGCTCAACAGAACTCCTACAACTAAAGACATACAGAAGAAGCCACCTTGAGACTAATAGCAGGGCTGGAAACGTGGAACAGACTGGTCATACACCCACATGTGGCATTTAAAAATCAGGAGAGATTATCTCAGCTGCAGAGGTCCTCCCTGAATAGTAAGGAGTTTCAACCACACATCAAGCTCCCCAACCCAAGGATCCAATGTCAAGAAGAGAAGTCTCCATAACATCTGGCTGTGAAAAGCAATAGAGATTGTGGCTTTTCCTCTTAAAAGGCCCCCACACGGACTTACTTGCTGACAGACTCAGTTGCTCTGAAAGGCTCCAGCAACACATGGGGAGGAACTGAATTGTCTGGGTTCAGGAATAGGGCTGGAGGGGCAGCTTTCTCCCAGACAAAAGTGCTAACAGAATCCATTATGTCTTTGTTGAGTCCTCCCAGCTCCTGGCATTCAGACCCAGGTGGATGCCATATCTAAGTCTCCATCAACCTGGCTAACATTGTTCACCCTGCCCTGGTGACTCCATGCGATTTAACCCCACCCAACTTGTGGGCCCACACAAGGCAATGCCAGGGGCTTTTCCATACAAATGGCCTATCTTTGCTTATGCTGCAGACTTTCCTAAATTCTCTCAAAGGTTCACAAAACCCAAAAAAGTAGCATCTGGCCTCAGTGTGCCCCATACCTCATGCTGAGCAGCCCGTAGCCCAGCAGCTGGTCTCAGTTTGCAGCTTGGTCTCTCCCAGGCACCTACAAACCCAGTGCTGGTGGCTGAATTCTGCACATTGCTTTGTGCCTCATGCCAGGTGGCTCTAGGCAGAGCACAGACTGTGACTGAACTTGATCTGAGACAGGAGCCTTCCCAGGTGGCTCCATGGCCAGCACAGCTAGAGCTGGCTTTGGATCAAGATGGAGCACTATCTGGATACCTCAATGGGTAACCAACCCAAAGAGCGGACTAGACAGGTATCAGAGCCCTGCTAAAGCAATTCCTGTTTCACAGGGTCAGCCCCTGCACAACAGCTTCTCCACTGTAGTCATGGCCAGTCCTCACAACCCATCAGCCTGAGGGTCAATCCCTTCCATTGACATGTAAACAGCAAACAAGGCTCAACTACAACAGGAGGTCACACACGACCCACACAAGATACACACCTGGAGCACGCAGCTCAGGTGACTAAGGATACTGTGGGGCTGGACCCCACAGGACACCTACTGCATAAGGCCACTCTACTAAGACCAGGAGATATAGCAGCATGATCTAATACATTAAAGCAAACTCAGGTAGGCAGCCAAAATGGGGAGACAAAGAAATATGTTTCAAATGAAAGAACAAAGCTCCAGAAAAAAGAACTAAACAAAATGGAGACAAGCAACCTACCAGGTGCAGAATTCAAAGCACTGGTTATAAGGATGCTCAATAATCTCAAGGAGAACTTCAACAAAGAGACAGAAAATATAAAATGGAGATCAAAAACATAAAAAAGAATCAGTCAGAAATACAGAATACAATAACACAATTGAAGGATACATTACAAGGAATCAACTGTAGATAAATAAAGCACAGGACTGAATCAGACATTTGGAAGATAAGGTAACATAAAACACCCAATCAGAACAGCAAATAGAAAAAAGAATCCAAAAAAGTGAGGATAGTTTAAGGAGCCTCTGTGACAACATCAAGCATACCAACATTCGCATCATAGGAGCACCAGAAGAAAAAAGAGAGCAAGAAAATGAAAACCTCTTTGAAAAAATAATGACAGAAAACTTCCCTAACCTGGTGAAGGAAATAGACATACAAGCAAAGGAAGTGCAGAGAATCCCAAACAAGATGAACCAAACCAAGACACATTATAATTAGAATGCCAAAGGTTAAAGACAAAGAGAATCTTTAAAGCAGCAAGAGAAAAGCAATTAGTTACCTACAAGGGAGCTCCAATAAGACTGTCAGCTGATTTTTCAACAGAAACTTTGCAGGACAGAAGGGACTGGCACAAAATTTTCAAAATGATGAAAAGTAAAGACCCACAACCAAGATTATTCTACCCAGCAAATCTATCATTTAGAATTGAAGGAGAGATAAAGAGTTTCCCAGACAAAAAAAGGCTGAAAGAGGTGTGAACACCAAACCACAATTACAAGAAATGTTAAAAAGACAAGAAGAACAAGAACAAGAGGAGGGAGAAGAGGTGAAGGAGGAGGAGGAGGCAATAACTACATATTTATCAACATTTACTTTACACCAAGTGTAAAGGGATTAAATGTTCCAATCAAAAAACAGGGTAACTAACTCAATAAGAAAACAAAGCCCTTACAGGTGCCGCCTACAACTTACTTCAGATGAAAAGACATAAAGACTGAAAGTGAAGGGATGGAAAAAACACACTTCATAAAAATGGAAATAAACAGACAAAAAAAAAAAAAAAGCTGGGTAACAATAATTACAGCAGACAAAATAGACTTTAAAACAAAGGCTATTACAACCAACAAAGAAGGACCCAGTAATCCCACTTCTGGGTATTTATCGAAAAAAACCCAAAACATTACTTTGAAGGTACAGATAATGCATATGTTCACTGCAGCATTATTTACAATAGCCAAGATATGAAGGCAACCTGGGTGCTCCTGAATGGATGAATGAATAAAGAAGAGGTGGTTCATATATGCAATAGAATATTCCTCAGCCATAACAAAGGGATGACATTTTGGAATTGCAACAACATAGATAGATCTAGATGGTATTGTTCTGAGTGGAGTAAGGCAAAAAAACACAAATTCCGTATGATTTTACTTCTACTACGTGGAATCTAAAGAACAAAATAAACAAATAAAACAGAAACAAACTCATAGATACAAAGAACAATTTGATGTTTGCCAGCTGGGAGAGGGGTTGAGGGTATGGGGGAAAAAAGAGGAAGGGATCAAGAAGTACAAATTGTTAGCTACAAAATGGCCATGGGAATTTAAAATATAGCTAAAGGAATATAGTCAATAGTATTGTAATAAGTATGTATGATGCCATATGGGTACTAGATTTATTGGGGTGATCACTTTGTAGGTTATATAAATGTCAAATCACTATGTTATATACCTGAAGCTTATATAATATTGCATGTCAACTGTAATCAAAATTTTTTAATCTTTTTTTTAAATTATAGAAAATTAAAGATAACTGAGGGTGACGTCAGAAACATGGCAATATGAGATGACCTCATTGATCACTCCCCTTGAAGTTACAACAAGTTGAACAGCTATAATTCAACCAAGGATTCCCTATGCAACACACAAACACATATGAGAGGGGGCCGGCCCAGTGGCTCAGGCGGTTAGAGCTCCGTGCTCCTAACTCCGAAGGCTGCCGGTTCGATTCCCACATGGGCCAGTGGGCTCTCAACCACAAGGTTGCCAGTTCAATTTCTCGACTCCCACAAGGGATGGTGGGCAGCGCCCCCTGCAACTAAAATTGAACATGGCACCTTGAGCTGAGCTGCCGCTGAGCTCCCGGATGGCTCAGTTGGTTGGAATGCGTCCTCTCAACCACAAGGTTGCCGGTTCGACTCCTACAAGGGATGGTGGGCTGTGCCCCCTGCAACTAGCAACGGCAACTGGACCTGGAGCTGAGCTGCACCCTCCACAACTAAGACTGAAAAGAACAACAACTTGAAGCTGAACAGAACCCTCCACAACTAAGATTGAAAGGACAACAACTTGACTTGGAGAAAAGTCCTGGAAGTGCACACTGTTCCCCAATAAAGTCCTGTTCCCCTTCCCCAATAAAATATTAAAAAAAGAAAAAACACATATGAGAGATCCATGCATCAAAACATCTAAAGGTGGATGAATCAAGGAGAACAGGAGAGGAGGGAAGGGAGAAGTGCAGAGACGGAGGATTGAGACGGCAGGTGTACTTTCTGTGGCCTGGAACAATCCTGCCTGAGTAATCTGCATATAATATTGCTGAAACCAGAAACAGGAGCAGAGACCTCAGGGCAAAGACCAAATATAGAAGTGCGACAAATATGGTCTAACAGCCCTCACTGCCAGGCAGAAAGTAAAGCCACGGAGACTGGCTGTCTTCCCTCTCTTACCCAGAACTTGCCTCAAACACAACCTCCCAGAGTTAGCTGTGGGCCCCAGAAGAAACTATAGCAGTGTCGAATTAAAGAGCATAATATCTACAGCCCTGAGAACTGGACAATTTCTGAGTGGCAGATGCATATTGCAGCTAATCCCAGGACAAGAGAGGAGATACAGTAGCGAGGAAGCTGTGGTCTTGCAGCCGTCATTACTCGGAAGACAACAAAGCCACCAATATACTAGCTGCCTCTCCCAGCCCAACCCACCCCCACCTTTGCCAGCTGATCCCAGCAGCAGCACCCAGGGATGCTGATGCCCACAGTTCTGCATCTGGCTACAGGGGCAGCACTGGGATTTCAGGGTCTCAGAACCCCATCACCCACCACATCCTACCATGGGGGTGCTATACTGAGACCGAGGCAACATGGTCATAGAAGAGACACCCAATTCCCCAGGAAATTTTCTGCAAGAAGCCAGAACAGGGCACAAGAAAATAAAACACTCCAGCTCTACCTACTGGAAAACAAAAGAAAGAACTCTTCATTTAAATCTGTTGCAGAATTCATTCCAATAGATGCCCAGGAAGAGAAATAATTCATCTATTACCATGAATAACCAAGATAACAAAGGAGCTCAGAAAGAAAATGAAAAATCTCTAGAAAATAAACTTAAAGAAATAGAAACATGTAACTTAAATGACAGAGAATTCAAGACTGCAGTCCTGAGAAAAACTCAACAAGAGGCAAGAAAACTTAGATAGGCAGTTTAATTAACTCAAAAATGAAATCAACAAACAAAATGAATACTTTACCAGAGATTAAAATTTTAAAAAGGAACCAAATAAAAATTCTAGAATTGAACAAAAACAATAAAAGAAATGAAGAATGAAATAGTGAGCTTAGGAAACAGAGCTGACCAGATGGAGGAAAGAATCAGTGATTTCAAAGATAAAAATCTGTAAATGACACAGATGGAAGAAGAGAGAGACATGAGAGCTAAAAAAAAAAAAAAAAAAAAGGAAGAACTCTACAAGAACTATCTGACATCACCAGAAAAAGTAATAGAAGAATAATGAGTATACCAGAAGGAGAAGAGAGGGACAAGGGCACAGAGAACCTATTCAAATAAATAGTCATCGAGAACTTCCCAAACCTATGGAAAGAACTGGATGCTTGACTCCAAGAAACAAACAGAACACCTAATTACCTCAATCCTAACAGGCCTTCTCCAGGACACATTACATTGAAGCTGTTAAAAACTAATGACAAAGAAAAACTTCTCAAGGCAGCGAGGGAAAAGAAGATGGTTACCTATAAAGGAAAGCCCATTACATTATCATCAGATTTTTCAGTAGAAACTCTACAAGCCAGGAGGGAGTAGAATGAAATATTCAAAGTAGTGAAAGAATAATACATCCAACAAAGTTATCCTTTAGATATGAAGAAAGAATAAAGACCTTTCCAGATATACAGAAGCTGAGGGAATTTTCCAACATAAGGCCTGCTAACAGGAAATAGTAAGGGAGGCTATTCGACCTGAAACAAAAAACTCAAAAGGATACAAAACCATGAGCAAGATTACCAACAGACTCACAGAAGGAAGAAATGGCGGCCCCTATAAAGAATAGTGCACTATACATTTAAACATAATATCAAGGGTAAAGGAGATAAAAACATAAAAGGACAAAAAGAAGACGTTTTGCTAATGCAACTAAGAAATGAACTCACAGCATAAATAGGGATAATCTGTGACAACAAAACATAAAGGGGGAGAGAGTAAAGATCTAAATTTGCAAAGGGGAATGGAGATAAGATGCTTGCTGAAACGAAAGGACTACAGTATATATAAAACCTGCTTTCACATAAACGTAATGGTGACCACTAAAAAAAAAAACAAAAAACATCCAAAACAGAGATATATAACATAAAAAAAAAAAAAGAGGTAACAGAGGAAAAAATCATACCACACCACCAAAATAAAATAAAAGACAGAAACACAATGGCAAAGAAGCAATGAAGACACTGAATGCCAGGAAACAAAAGATAAAATGGCTATAGGACCTCATATATCAATAATCACCCTAAATGTAAATGGACTGAACTCCCCAATAAAAAGGCACAGAGTGGCAGATTGCATTAAAAAGCAAAACCAAACCATACGCTTACTTAAAAGAGACATCTCAGCTGCAAGGACAAATATAGACACAAAGTGAAAGGGTGGAAAACAATACTCCAAGCAAATGGCATCCAGAGGAAAGCAGGTGTAATCATACTTACATCAGATGAAACAGACTTCAGGATAAAAAAGGTAACAAGAGACAAACACGAACATTTCACAATGATAAACAGGACAATACATCAAGAAGACACACACTTATCAATACATATGTTCCCAATCAGGGAGCACCAAAATATGTAAAGCAACTACTAACAGATATAAAGGGAGAAACTAACCAAAACATAATTACAGTAGGGGACCTAAGTACACCATTGACAGCTATGGATAGATCATCCAAATAGAAAATCAATTGGGAGATATTGGCCTTAAATGACACATTAGACCAAATGGACATATATGACATTTACAGAGCCTTTCATCCTAGAACAGCAGACTATACATTCTTATCTAGTGCATATGGAACATTCTTAAGGATAGACCACATGTTGGGACACAAAACTAGCCACAACAAATTTAAGAATATTGAAATCATACCAAGCATATTCTCCAACCACAATGTTTTCAAGTTGGAGATCAACTGTAAAAAGAAAGTCCGAAAACCTACTAATTCATGGAGATGAAACAGCATGCTACTAAGGAACAAATAGGCCAAAGAAGAAATGAAAGGAGAGATCAAAAGATACATAGAGACAAACGAGAATGAAAATACATCGTAACAAAATTATTGGGATACAGGGAAACAAGAAACAAAAAAAACACCAAAAAAAAAACCTAACTGAACTAGACAAAAAAGAATAAGTGAAATTCAAAGTCAGCAGAAGAAAGCAAATAATAAAAATTAGGACAGAATTAAATGAAATAGAGACCCAAAAGACAATAGGAAAAATTAATGCAACAAAAAGCTAGTTCTTTGAAAAGATTAATAAAATTGGCAAACCCTTGTCTATACTCATTAAGAAAAACAGAGAAAAGACACAAATAAACAAAATCAGAAATGATAGGAGCAACAATGGATACCATAGAAATACAAAGGATCATGCAAGAACACTATGAAGGACTATGTGGCACCAAACTCTATAACCTAGAAGAAGTGGAAAAGTTCTTAGAAATATATAACTTTCCTAGAATGAATCATGAAAAACTGAAAAATCTCAATAAACTGATCAACAGTAAGGAAATTGAAACAATCATCCAAAACCTCCCAAAAATCCAAAGTCCGGGACCAGGTGCGCTCCCTATTGAATTCTAACAAACATTCAAAGATGATTTAATACCTGTCTTCCTCAAACTCTTCCAAAACATTGAAAAAGAGGCAATACTTCCTAACTCATTTTATGAGGTCAAAATTACATTACTCTGATACCAAAACCTAGTAAGAATAACACAAAAAGAGAAAACTGTATTATGATAAATGGAGACGCAAAAATCCTAAGCCAAATACTAGCAAATAGAATACAACAATACATTAAAAAAGACTATACATCATGATCAAGTGGGATTCATTCCAGGGGTGCAAGGAAGGTTCAACATATGCAAATCGATAGATGTGACACACCACATAAGCAAAATAAAAGACAAAAATCATATAATCATATCAATACAGGCAGAAAAAGCATTTGACAAGATACAACATCCATTTATGATTAAAAAACTTAAAATGGATATAGGACGAAAGTATCTCAACATAATAAAGGTCTTATATGACAAACCCTAGGTTATCATTATACTTAACAGTGAAAAAAAATGAAAGCTTTCCCTTTACAATCAGGAACAAGACAAGGATGCCCTCATCACCACTGTTCTTCAACTTAGTCCTGGAAGTCCTAGCCAGAGCAATCAGTAAAGAGTAAGACAAGTTAAATTGTCACTTTTTGTAGATGGCATGATTCACTATATAGAAAACCCTAAAGACTCCACCAAAAAACTATTAGAAACAATAAATAAACACAGTAAAGTTATAGGATACAAAATCAATGTAGAAAAATCCATTGCGTTTCTATGCACTAACAATGAAATGTCAGGAAAAAAATGAAAACAACAATCCCTTTTGCAATTGCAACAAAAAGAATAAAACACGTAACAAAGGATGTAAATGACCTACACACTGGAAACTATAAGACATTATTAAAAGAAATTGAAGAAGACACACCAAGAAATGCTAAGATATTCCATGTTCATGAATTGGAAGAATCAACATAGTTAAAATGGCCATATTACTGAAAGCAATATACAGATTTAATGCAATCCTCATTAAAATTCCAATGGTATTATTCAAGGAAAGAAAACAAAAAATCATCAGATTTGTATGGAATCACAAAAGAACCCAAACAGCCAAAGCAATCCTGAGAAAAAAGAACAAGGCTGGAGGTATCACACTCAGGTATAAATTGACTTCAATTTATACTACAAAGTGATAATAGCATAGTATTGGCAGAGAAACAGACACACAGATCAATGGAATAGAACTGAGAACCCCGAAATACTCCCACATATACATGGACAGATAATTTTTGACAAAGGAGCCAAAAACATACAATGGAGAAAAGACAGCCTCTTCAATAAGTGATGCTGGGAGAATTGGAAAGCCACATGCAAAAGAATGAAACTAGACTGCTATCTGTTACCATGTACCAAAATTATCTCAAAATAGATCAAAGACCTGAAACAATAAATTACATAGAAGAAAGTATAGGTACTAAACTAACGGACCTTGGGTTCAGAGAAGATTTTATGAATTTGACTTCAAAGGCAAGAAAAGTAAAAGCACAAATAAATGAATGGGACTATATCAAACTAAAAAGCATCTGCAAAGCCGAAGAAACCATGAAGCAAACAAAAAGGCAACCAACTAAATGGGAAAAGATATTTGCAAACAATGCCTCCGATAAGGGGCTAATATCCAAAATATATATAGAACTGGTATAACTCAAAAACAACAAAAAAAATCCAATTAAAAAGTTGGCAGAGGACCTGAACAGACAATTCTCCCAAGAAAACATACAAACAGCCAACAGATATATGAAAAGATGCTCAACTTCACTAGCTATTAGGGAAATGCAAATAAAAACCGCAATGAGATATCACCTCACACCTGTTAGAATGGATATTATCAACAAGACAAGTACTAATAACAAACGTTGAAGAGGTTATGAAGAAAAAGGAACCCTCATACAGCACTGGTGGGAATGTAAATTGATACAGCCACTATGGAGGTGCCTCAAAAAATTAACAATAGAATTACCATATGACTCAACAATCCCTCTTCTGGGCATCTACCAAAAAAATCTGAAAACATTTATCCATTAAGATATATGGCATTATTCACAGTGGCTAAGACGTGGAAACAACCAAGGAGTCCTTCAACAGATGATTGGATAAAGAAGATGTGGTACATATATATAATGGAATATTACTCTGCCATAAGAAAAGATGAAATAGTGCCACAACATGGATGGATCTTGAGAGTATCATGCTAAGCAAAATAAGTCAGGCAGAAAAATTCGAGAACCATATGACTTCACTCATATGTGGCATACAAAACTAAAAGCGACAAATGAACAAGACAAACAAACAAAAATGCATAGACACAGACAACATTTTAGTGGTTACCAGGGGGGTAAGCAGGGAAGGGGACATGTAGAAGAGAGTAAAGAGGGTCATATATGTGGTGATGGAAAAAGAACTTACTCTGGGTGTTGAACACACAATGCAATATATACCTAGATGATGTATGATAGAAATGTACACTTGAAACCTATATAATTTTACTAACTAATGTCACCCCACTAAATTTAATAAAATACACACACACACACACACACACACACACACACACCCCGAGGGTTCCAAAAAAATACATACACACTTTAAGAAAGGAAAAAGCTTATTAAAATTACACTGATAGTAACGACTTTGAGCACCTCTTATAATTGCAGAAGTCAAACGTGACTTGTATTCATTTTTTGTTATCGGTATATACTGAGTATTACAATTTTAACACAGTTTTCCTTTCTTAAAATGTGTATACATGTTTTGGGCACCCATACATGTTTTACATATACATGTAAAATGTGTATACATGTTTTTAATATATATGTATATTAAAGGCTTATTACATTATTACACGAAGGACACTATTCTAGACATTAGGAATAGAATATTGAACAAAAAAAGACAAAAAAAAACCACAACTCTGACAGACTTTAGATCTAGTGGATTAATACAAGCTACAGAGAACTTAAAAGATAATTCCTGGCACTGCACACCAGTTAGTGACAAGGGCAATGTCAAGCCATCTGATTCCAGGGCCCATTCCCTTAGGTCATGTGCCTTGCTGCTGTAGATGTGAAAGCATACTCGCCAGGGCTTATGCATGGCCTTACGCTTTACACATTTTCGATTTTTCCACTTAATATTGTATTAGTAGTAATTCAATGTAATACAGTTATACTTAAAACAAAAAAATTCTCTAAGCACAAAACTCATGTAAGTATGCAAGGGAAACGCATTCATTCTAAAAGTGCTTGAGGAACTAAAGTGAATATTATGTTGTTCATCGATATAAACAGTTCATTTCAGTTAATAGTTTATTGGAGTACAATTAATAGTGTAAAGGAAGTTAAAATAGTATGTATGTCTATCTGCACTTGTAGTACAACACTTTGAATTTTGGTCAGTGTTTAGTGATAAGTGCATATTTTCTAAGCTTATACAAATAAATTCTGTAGTAGAAACAACATGGTAATTAGAGTCAAACAGACAACTCATTTAACTACTCTGAGTCTCCATCAATGTATGTAAAAAAAAAGAATGGGCAAAAGACATTCCTGACATTTGTTTGATAGGCTTAAGTGAGATAATTTTAAAACGCTATGTAAACTAAAGAATGTAGTGTTATCATTTCCTCTTTACAGAATTACAGATTTGGACTTTCTAATGTATTTTACTACTTTGGTAATTATTAGTTAAATTTTTCCTATGTGCAATTCAAAATAAAAATACACTGCCCTGAACTCCCTAACTCAACCTCAAGTTTTAGTAACCATTTTTCTGAATTGATGTTATCGTCTCAATGGCCATATTGGTCCTTTATTCTCCAAGATTTTTCTCTCCAACTTAGAAGTTTTGTGTAATTTTAAGCAATGCAGGGTTCCAGGTATAACCATATAGGTCCCATAATTTAAGTCTTTAAAGATGAAGATGAGTATTTGTATAGCTTTAGGGCGGGTAACATTTCTTTAGTATTAATATTAGCATTTCGCATGGTTGATTCACCACTTAGTGGCTACATGATATTTTCTGCCCTGGGGATTCTTTGCACCTGCTAGGTCTTTACTTTCAAATAACTACTCAATTTGCAATATTGCCTTTCATTTACATTCATTATCAGCATCCTTTTAGGTGATCTCACTATTATTCTATAGCATGATTTTCCTAGAAGCGGTCCTGCTATTTTTCTGTGTCCAAATGAAGGAAATCAAACATGGTGAAACAAAGGTTAAACCAAGATCTAACTACTACTCAAAATATTAAAAGGTGTGGTCCACAGATTGGCAATAAAACAGACATGAAAAAAATCAAATACTTGTAGGGAATAAGTTTGATACCCCCCATTGTTACAAACTAAGATTCTTTTTATTTAATGTTCTTTAGCTGAAAACAGTGTCTAAAAAAATTCCATACCAGAGATTAAAATCCACATACATATTTCTAACGAGCTTCTGATGTTGTGAACTTAATTTTTTTTTCTTTTTAAAGTTTTGCGTTGAGTTCTTCATATTTTTTATCTATTTGTAGATTTTTCACAAAAGCTGCATGTCCCTCCTCCCCTACCTCATTCCACACAGGTTAGTAACGAAAGTCATTTGGTCTTAGAACCAGAAACCAGAAATTCATTCACTATCCTCCCTCTTTCCCTTCGTCCCTCCTTTTAGTCTATCTTTCCTTGCATCTCTCCTTCCCTCCCTGTCTTCCTTGCCTCTTTCCTTCTGTCCTTTCTTCTGTCTTTTGTTCTTCCTTTGGTTCTTTCATTCTTTCTTTTAATTATAAGCTGAGAATTATTTTCATATTGGAACAAAGAACCTTCTACATTTAAGTCACCAATTCAAATGTGATCAATACAGTCACCAGTATCTGGCTGGATTGTGATTACTATGAAATTAAATAAAGTTTTCAGGCTCACGAAAGTCACAATCAGCACTAAATGGCTCTCTTGTTGCCACACAATTCTATTTATTTCTGCTGTAATTTTGCAAAAATGTTGTGTTTTAAACAGCTATGCAGAAATTGAACTATTCTCACAAGATAATAAAAGAATTTAGGGAAAAATGCTCTTAACAAGAGAACAACTTTAGATTTACACCTCCCTTTTATGAATGGGCAGACAGGAAAACTGGTGAAACATCTCAATAAGAGTTTTAATTCACTATTTGTAAATAAGTAAAAACTAAGGGGCTCTATCTCCCCTCTCACCTCTTTCTTTACATTTTATACCCTCCATCACAGAAGGGAAAAAAAAAAAAAAAAGCCCAAAGTGGGGTACCTAGGAGATACCACTACAATTCATCTCTACCTTCTCAAAATTAAGTGCACCTAAACCATAATAGAAAGCCTTCTACATTAAAGTCACCAATTCACATTCTTCCAATCTTCCAGATTTACAGAATCACTCATTCATTTATTTAGCTAACTTTTCTTGGCACCTAACATACGCCAGTTACTGTGTTAGGCATTAGAAATAAAAGATAAATTAGACATTCAGTCATTTGTTCCCTCAATTTGTTGACCTCTCTTAGGGACTGCAGATACAGCAGTGAATGAAAAGACAAACATCTCTGTCCTAGTGGAACATACACTATAGCGGAGAAGATAGAAAATGTAAGAAACAAGTATATTATTTATATAATTACATTATATAAATATTAGACATTCCTAGGTGCTAGAGGAAAATAAAATTAAGAAGAGGGATATGAAGTGTCAGGGTAGAGCTGTACTTTTACTTTTAGACAGGTGAACAGGGTTTAGCTTCTGTTTTCAAAGAACTCAGTAAAGGGGAAAAAAGGCTTTTTTAAATTCATTGTTGTAAAAAGGTTTGAAAGTGTATGTGATAAATGCTACAAAGTTATCAACAAAATGCAGGTTATAGAATAGGGAGCAATGAAAGAATCCCAGGGGAAAGGAATCAGCTGGATTATGGGAGATGTCCACCAGGGGCCTGGGAAGGGCAGGCAAACGGGACAGCATGTGCAAAGGTACAGTGGCGGTATTTAGGCAATAACTACTGGTTTCCGGCATATAATAACAACTACAACTTAATCCAGAGTCTACCATGTTCCACACACACTTTATCAGTATTAATCCTCACAATAGATTTATTGTTTTATTAATTTTATTACCATTTTTAAAATAATGAAGCTACGTCAGAATGAAGATCTTTCTATCTTACACAATAGACTAAGGCCCAAGAGTCTGAATTTTATCCTGTAAGGAATGCAATTCATTCTTTTTTTTTTTTCAAATATATAAAGGACATACCTAGAGGTTTGTTTTTTAGTTTTATAAATATTAAAATGCAATGTGGAAGACAGATTGTTGTGGGTAGGGGACAATGTTAACAGATTATTATATTTAATAACAAAATGCCCTAATTCAGTTAAAAGGTGGAAAAGGCTTGATCTAAGCCACTATCAATGGGGACAAAAAAACAAGGTTAGGAAAAAATACGTAGCCAAATGATTCTGGGTGGGGCGGGGACAAAGGAGCATAAAAAAGGGAGGTATTGAGGTGATTCTAAATTATCTAAAGAACACTTAGAGGGTGATACCATTAGCCAGGAGAAAAGAGAAGTTAGGGATAAGAAAGTATGGGGATGGAAAGGGCTCTAATTTTGAACTTAAGTATATCTTAAGTCAAGATAACCAGACTCTGATTGCAGGAACATCCCAGAGTTAACATACTTAAAAATCATCAAAAAATGTGTCTTTCTATTAGTGTGTTTTTGGTAGCAAGAGACAGGAAACTCAAATCGCTTATGGATTTACTGGAATTATTTCTGACTTACTGTTTAAAAATCTCTAAAGGTAATGAACTTCAAGTGTGGTTTAATTAGGACTCAAGATCTTTCTCTGCCGTTGTTTTCACACTGCCTTCTTTGTATTAACTCATCGTGGTTTTACTGAGGGTAGCAAATGCATATATCCCACAAACTCTACAAGAGAAACATTCCCTTCCTTACGTATTGAAAAGTAGTCCGAGACATCACTCTAAATCAACATGGGTGTCATCCCCACCACCGTCAAGAAAGATGAGCCTGCATCTAATCACATGGAACCAGGGTCCACCTAAACTCTATGGATGCTACACTGTGGGGAAAAACTCAACTTAATGTCGGGAAAGCAATCCCACTGTCCTCCTTGAGTCCCTTCCAATACTGACAGAGGTTTATTATTCCATTACCTTGAAAAATAATGTTTTTTTCTTTAAAAAAATCATATCAAAAAAGTGTTTCTCTAAGATTTACAGACTTTTTACAATTGTTTGAGCTTCTAGTATCACCCAAATCCAACCACACTCCCTTGCCAAATGTAGTGACAATGGAAATAGTCAAGCTGTATAAGAAAACATATTAACAATGTAAGTACTAAATAGTTTTCATAAGTGTAAACACATAAAGCTTAGTGCTGTTAACTGAGAATTCACTTTCTTCTCCCCCATTTCTCTGCTCCTCACTTCGAATCCCTACATTGAGTTAGCAGCCAAAGGAGGAAACCAAAGTACACAGACCGGAGTCAAATTCTAGGATGAGAGTTCTAAACAAGTTCTTGAAACTTTGTCCAAAAGAGAGACATGAAGTGGCTGATAGAGGGCAGTGACCTGAAGAAACCTCACGGTTGCAACGCGAAGGACAGAGTGACATGTGCGGGAAAGTGCATATCTGAGGATCTGCAGTACGGGCAAAGGTCAAGAGAGATTACCTTCATTTCAGAAGATGCTAGATGAACCCTTCCTTCCCAAAGCCTAGAAACTATTCAGGCCCTCCTCAGAGCCTGTCATCCCTGGTTCAAATGGGTTAATCAAGAATTCTTAAATTGACTGAGGTTGGTTGTAAGTAACTAGCTTAAGCTTTCTACCATCATTCTTAAAAGATGGCTCATATTTAAAATAAAGTTCAATTATAGAGGAATAAATTCAGTTATATTCCCTGCATACTTACTTTTGTATGTATTACAGAATGTTTATTTAAAGACAAACTCTTTCAGTTCACATTTGGCACCGTTAGATAACTTTTAATACTAACCCATGACTTCACACCCTCAGTCAGTACTACTAATTTTACACAGCAGATGAGAACTGTGTCCTATATCTCCTGCAGTTTCCCTCTGTAGTCAGCAGAAAAGATATTTGCTGGACCAGTGAAGTCCAAAGAGAGCAGTGATTTGCCAAATATGGCCAATCAGAGCACTGAGAATTTAGGATTAGGTTTCAGCATTTGTTGCTGTCACTCAAGTATAACTCTATATTTACATGGGGCAGTGAGTGGAGATTTAAATAGAAGAATCCAAAGCATTTAAGATACTGACTTTGCTGATTTTGAGAATTACTCTCACAGAGCGACAATGTTTCGAAACCAGTTAAATAAAATTCTGTTGGTATTATAATAAATTTTGTTGAGGTAAAATGGGAGGGTTAGCAAAAATACTGTTATTTCTTTACCATTTTTAAATTATCTGATTAGTCATTTCATGTCACTGCTCATGGGAGTTCTGAACATAAAATACGGTTAATGTTGAATGACAACAAGTCCTCTCAATTTACAAGTGAAGATGTACATCTGATTAAGACCACCGTAACATGAAAAAAATAGACCATTAATACTTTCTTTTTAAATGTATCATCAAGTATCTATATTAAAATTTAGCAGAATGATCTGAAAGACATAGAATTAAGGTTTAAATTTAATATACAAATTAAGATTTACAAATAAATTAAATTTATATGAACAGTCATACTTCTAAAGCTGGGGAAATTATTTCTAAGAAAAAGCACTGTCATACTCTGGCCCCCAACAACAACAACAACAAAAAACAAAACTGCATGAAACTACAGGAGATGGTTAAGAGCAAAATGAAGGACAAAGTCTAGGAATTCATACTGTGGCTGAGTGGCCAGTAGCAAAGCTGTCTGTGAAATTCAGAAGGGGATTCCAAGGAACATGGCTCAGTATGTACTTACGTATTATATAGTACAAATTACTAGGTCTGTACCATTGGAGCTACTTTTCAAGTGTGGGGATTAGAGAGTGTCATATCAACTTTTTCCACCTTTGGGTTTGTTTACATATAAAAGGAAAAAGATGTTGATAAGCATGTGTAGAGGTAGGGACTATATGGGGAATCTCTGTATTATCTTTCAATTTTGCTGTAAACCTAAAACTGCTCTAAAAAATAAAGTTTTTTTTTTATTTTTGTTTTTTTAAATTCTAATTTTAGGGAAGCCCTGGCTCAGGTATCATCACTTTGGTGTTCAATGTACCATTTTTTTTGTTTGTTTGTATCAATCTTGTTAGTGCTTTATTTTTTGTTTTGTTTTGTGTGTGTGTGTGTTTTTGTCTTACTACTTTATTATATTTAGACTTCCCACTTTCTTTTCAACTTTATCCAGGGAATTCGTTTAAAAACTATATATTCAGGGGTGGCCGAATGGCTGTTGGTTAGAGCACAAGCTCTGAAGAACAGGGTTGCCAGTTTGACTCTCACATGGGCCAGTGAGCTGTGCCCTCCACAACTAGATTGAAGGACAACTACTTGGAGTTGATAGGCCCTGGAGAAAAACACTGTTCCCCAATATCCAATATTCCCCAATAAAAAATTAAAATAAAAAAGTTAAAAAAAGAACTATTCAATAATTTCAATGAATAAAATTATGTTTAAGTAATTTTAAATGATATGTCCACATATGTAAAAACTATCAAATATTCTATTTACTAACACCCAAAAAAATTATATAAAGATGCCAATAGGCAGATCTGCTAATGGGAAAAGTCTTCTGTCCATCTGAAGAATGTGACTGGCACAGAGAGAATTCCAGCACAGCTTAACTTAACAGCAGCCTGACAGTCGTGTTCAACTCTTTGTTCAAGTATTTTCTGAGGCATGTGCTTACTATCCTAGGCAGTGTTAGCACAAGACAACATATATACTAGGTGTGTGAGCTCATTTTGCTAGAGCTATGAAAATATGTTTGAAATTTAAACAGGCAATGGGAAATAGACATCCATATTTGAGTGCCCTTACTTAGGTTAGAGTTTTTCGTATCACAAGGTAAGTAAGTGAGCACAAGATGTCTCATAACATCTTTATACCTCTATAAAATGTACATTTCCTGTATCTCCCAAATACTGGAAGATTGCTGATGTTTTATTTCACTTATTTAATGATTTTTTCCCTTAATTATCTGCACATTGGCCACAAAAATGACTAAGAGCAAAGCCTGCTAAAAATTCTAAATGAGGACTGCTTTTTAATAAAAAAAAATGAATTGCACATACCCAAATATAATTTATTAATAACAATGACATTGACATATGATTGAAAACAGAAATAATTACGAATAAGGCCGTTCATACGTCTAGTCTATATAGATAACATTTGGTGACCGCAGGATTTGAGGATTCCTTGGAAACAACTTCACAGCCGTCTTCTACTCAATCAGAGCTCCAGGACTCAGAGATCGAGTCAGAGCATAGTACTAAGAAAGCCCAAGAAGAGAGTTTAATACCTCATGAGGTCAGTTTTAGCCTGTGCTCCAGCCGTAATATTGACACTTAATGATAAATAGTTTTTCTTCCAAAAGCGTCAGCCATCAAAAAAGACAGTTCAAAATGTTGGTCAAATTTAGTGGATCAATAGATTTTTGCCAAAAATAATAGTATATAATTTAAACGTAATTTGTTGTTATCTTGCTTACATAATCCCTCTTATAAACTCTCAAAAAGGTAAATTCCTTTTACAGCTATTAAAAAACATGGCAACAATGGTAGCTATTATGGTCCTACATATCAAACTTTTACAAAGAGAATGTTGTGTATTGTAAGAAACTTATTTCTATATGTAAAGTAAAAATTAATAATATTTGGAACAGTAGGATGGACATTAATTCATGAGGACAGAAACATTAAGAAGTTCGTGTGAAACAAAACATAAAGGTTCAAAGAACACATACAAAAGCAAGTAACAGAGAAACATTTTAAATGTTTCCTTCTCCATGTTGGCTGCTAGCATCCTGTGAGTAGATGAGAAAATTTTTTTTAAATGTCACCCAGACCAATATTTCTGACTGTTCCTATTTTCTCATATTTATTATGTAACTAAATTCTGTCCACTCTACCTTTTCATTGTTTCTTCTTTTCATCTTTCCCTTCCATTTCTTCATCCCCTTGAGTTGCAACTATCTGGATGAACTACTGAAAATGACTGGATAACACCTGTGTGGCCTGGAATCCATCACTGTCACAATAGGATTTACAAAAACACCAAGAAGGACCCAATTATACAATAGGCTGATTAAACAATAAAATATGTAGATAGGTGTTCTGTCTTATTTCTCTTTATCTCCAAAGTGTGTTGTACAACATATTACACAAAGACACTTCTAGATTAAAAGCACTCTTTAATACAATTCTACTCACAGGGACGAGATACTGTACAACACAATATGTATTTACTAAATAGTTTTTGAATGACTAAGTATTTTTATTGAACTGATATAACGTATACATCCCTTCCTGATTAGCCTTCTAAAATAACTAATATATATTCCCCCTTCAAAAATCTTCACTGGCTCCCCACTTCCATCAAAATGAAATCCATTCTTCGGACTGATAGTCAAGGTTCTGTACAAGCCAGCCTCCTCCCCTACCTTCCTTTTGTCACTTCCCATTATTCTTTTACATAAGGTAACACAGGAAAGTATAAACAGCACTGCTTTTGATGTCAGAATGGCATTTGAAACTTGACTTGATGACTTACTAATATATGATATTACAAACTCACTGAATCTCACTTTTTACTAAATATATGTATTTAATACCTGACAAAAGTTATAAATATAATAATAAAAATGGACTTGGTAGATAGGGCACATGGACGATGAATTATATGAACTCTGTTACTACTACAATAACTCTGCTTTTCAATCAGGTTGTATACCCTTTACCTTTGTTTAACATGTTCCTAACCTGAAGGAGAGAAAATCCAGCCTACTATATTTGCACCTAAATTCTGTTCATTCTGCAAGGCCAGCTCCAAAGCTACTCTGTTTTAGATAACATTCATTTTCAAGTACCAAGCAGCTGTAAATACAAGGGGGAATCTGCTAATTAAGGGTGGTCCCAAGATGATGTGATTCAATGAGGAAAATTACCTACAGGGGAAGACCACATAACATAGGTCTGCGTTAGTGATCTGATCTCAGCACTTTTAAGGTACCAACAGAACCTCAAAGAGACTGAAGCTTTAAAAGCTTTAAAAGAAAAGCTATGATGGGGAGGATTGCAAACCTTCTTGTGAACTCTCCATGACCACTGGAGCCCAGAGTTGTTACTCTTCCTGAATTCACTGTAGCACTACTGTCAATGCTGTAAAGCACACATAGCTTTGGAACGTTAATTACTTCTTAAGTTATGTCTATTACTCCCTAGATCCTAAATTCCATGAGAACAAATAAAATGCCAGATCCCTTAGTCTCTCCATCAGTGTCCTCTACATAGTAGGTATTCAACAAATATTTGATTGACTTTTATGCTGGTAAGCTGATATCAGGTAACGAAAGCCTTGTGACTATTTTTGTTAATGCTGCTATGTTTTAAAATATGTTATATTCTGCAGGTCATGCAAGCCAAATATAATTGGACTTATATAATTCTGAATGCACCTTACACAGCTCTCCAGTTGAGTTCTCTAAATCAGTGGTTCTCAAACCTGGCTACACAATGAAATCATCTAGAGAGTTTTTCGTTTTATTTTTTTGAATACCTATGCCAAGCCAATTATCATAGTCTCTAGGGTAGAACCTAAGCACTTGTAATTTTTGAAAACTTCCCAGGTGATTCAAATGTGTATCTGTGCTATAAAACCTCTGCATCTTCCCTAATCCCAATAAACAGCATGAATGGCTCACAGTTCCTGAGAAAGTCATTGTCTAAGATCTCTTCTGCTCACTATTGTTTCCTGGGTTTTAAATATTTAAGTGTGTGAAACGGTGACTCTTTACAATACCTTTTAAAATTGCTGCACTTACTTTTACCTTGAGTAAATAGCATGCTTTGGGTAAATCTCTAACTAATAGTTCCTCTAATTTCTTCAGAAACATACACACACATGCACAATTTTAATAAGAAAAATGAACTCTGCTTTTATCACAAAAAAATATGGCATGTTTGTGCAGTTTGGGACATTTATGATAGCTTAGGTTGTATAAGAGAGCCACGGAAATATTCCTTTTTATCCTTTCCTTATGAATCAATCCATCATAGCAGTTTATCTAATCCATTCTTTATTAAATATTTTTTTATCACTTTTGCACCACTATCTATCCAACACCCTTTCATTCTGATAGTTTTAGACTTAAAAAAAAAAAGAAATAAAAGAAAAAACACCTAATGCATGTTAACAGGCAGTAAAAAAATTACCTCTCTTACGACCTCAATGAGCTGAACATGCAAGCTATATCTGGGGTGGCTGATGCCAGGTGACTGGTTTGTGACACTCAGGAAGTCCCTCACACCTGTCAAGGGAGGCAAAGACTGCAAGAGAGAGGGTAAGTCTGACGGAGCAGGCGCTTAAGGGCAAACAATGCTCCCAACTGCTGTTAGCAGAGCTCTAAAAATAAAGCTACAAAAGCATTGGGAAGGCAGAATGAATTCTTAACACTTGTTCTCTTCTATTTTAGTCTGTTACGAAGCAGGTGATCTCAGTACCAAGCGATGAGTCTTTTAACGTTCTATATCCCTCACTTGCAGAAATGATCCTCAGTTATGTTGATCATGACTGAGTTCATTCCAGCTGTTTCACATTCATAATCATAAAGAGAATCTTTTTTAATCTTTCCAGACTGCTCTCTCATAGGATTACATTCTAAAATAACCTTCTTTGATATGCATTTGCCTATTTTACTTTGAAGATTTCTTTCACATGTGTTATTATGGGGAAACAATGTTTATTCCATTAATATTTAATGCATTCTTTTTGGGACTCATACCTAAGAAGCAAGAGTAAAAAGTCAATGATTTATCTAGAGAAACAGTAGTTTAAATGTCCTCCATTTAAAAATCACTGGTCTAGAGGGAAAAAAAAACAAACTATAGTCTGCTGAGTAACATATTTAATGGCCCAAATAAGGTCATCTTTATTTTAAATACTATTTTAAATGTTTGGTGCCTGAGCAGTTCTGCATGAGAAAGCAATTTAAGGTTGTGGCTGAGAGCAAGTCTGGAATAGACAGATCAGAGTTGGATCTGTGAACCACTGTTACCATCTACGTAGTACAGGTTACTCAACTGCTCCAGACCTCAGCTTCTTCTATTATAAAAGAGGAAAGGAGTATCTGTCCCTGTTTCATAGGGTTGAGGTCATAATTAAATACGATAATATAAGTAAAACACTAGCATACTACCTGGCACACAGCACTCAATAAATGTTACCAATTATGGTGATTGCTAACAACAAATTATGATTCAGTAAGGAGCTGATGATCAAAACATCAAGAAGCAATATTATTTAAAATGTTGTTGACATTTTTAAAAGACACATAATATTCACATCCAAGAATTCAAAATCTCAAAGCCTTTTTTTCTATACAGGCCTCTGCCCATTTTTCTAGCATAGAAGCTCAGGGATAGAAAAATACCTTGGGAATTTTTTTTTTCCCCCTGAGTAGTCAACCTTGCTAGAGGAACTTTTGTATTTTGGTACATTTCTCAGAAGAGATATCTAAATTTGAAAATTGAAAAGTTGAAATTATTTCATAGAAATTAAGAGTGCCCCAAGATGTTAAACTCCTGACTTCAAGCCAAAATTAAAACTAAAACAGGCACACACACACACACACACACACCCCCTTATCTATATACTTCCCTTCCTCTTCTCACCAGAAGCAGGAGACACAGATGGGCGTTTTATAGAAAATACAAAGCACAATATCCAAGAAATGCTAGCAATACAGTGCACGGTGGAGTATACCCAGCATCACCAGAGTATCATACCACACATAGCACCAGCCTGGGAAAAGATCAAAATTCAAAATGTGAAGTACAGGTTGTGTATGGCTTTCACACCATCGTACGGTTGAAGAATTGTTAAGATGAACCATCCTCAATGGAGGACTAAATCTCAAACAATGTAATTGAGTTGCCACCCACCTAGATGTACTAAATACATTAGGAGTAATCTTAAAAAAGTAAACTTTGGTAAATAAATAAATAAATAAAATGAAATAAAAACTGGCCTCCTCTCACAGGCACAGCCTTCTGGCTCATGATCAGTCTTCCCAGAGACTGACTGTTCAGGCCGTCAGTTATTATGTATTTTTGTTTGAAGCTCTCTGTGCCTGAAACCCTTTAAATATTTCCCTCTGATTTGGTTCTCAAAAAACAGAAATTAGTTAATTTCCTGGTAAGTACTAGTTTTAGTTTTGAAATATATACTAAGTTGCCGCTCACCTTACTCTTTAGACTAGAAATCCTCAATTCTTGGTAAAAATCTGAAAGGATATGCAAAAAACATATATTAAAAAGAATACTTAAAATTCATAAAGTCTATTTAGGGTAAAAATTACACATCCCCCTCGAGGTTATCTAAACATTTTGTTAAATTCAGAATTAATTGAAACATTTCCCAAATTGTTTCAGAGATGTAAAATGAGAGAGAAAAGCTCTAAAATGCTTATAAACAACTTTTAAAAGTATTATTAGGTTGGTGCAAAAGTAATTGTGGTTTAAAAGGTTAAATATAATTGCAAAAACCACAATTACTTTTGCACCAACCTAGTAACAGTATGCTAAAAGTGAGGTATTTCATTTGCTAAATTACTTTAACTATAAACACTGTGTCTTACGTATTAAAAAAAATTATTATTTGAATTAGTCCACATTCTTATTTGTATCTGCTATGCAAACTCAACAGATTTTCAAAGACTACATTAGCATTTCTTGGATAACTTTTCTGAGCAGTTCTTAATTGGAGATTTCTTAGTCAATCACTTTTCATGTTCTACATTTTGATGGAGGAATCATTTTTGTATCTGTGCAAAAGGAACTTTGTATGGACTTTTAATTTTCCCTCTATAATATTTAACATTGACCCAAAGGAAAATGGGTCATCAGCAAGTTTATTTCTAATCGTGTCCTGATTTCTCAGCCAAAGAAGCAAACTGTCTGCATTATCAGGCCTGGGCTGAGAACGGCGCCTTCAGAGGACTTCCCACCCCTGCCTGGCGGCTTGTGTCTCATCCTTCCGACCACCATCTCCCTAAGGAGCTCCAGAAAAAGGGCTGACATTGGTTTGGCTTTCAAGCCCCATTATTCCTTAGGAAAATAAATGGAGTGTATTCTATTATGCATGCTTTCTTGAAAAACTTATTGTGTTCTCTTAAAAATCTTAATTACAATCATAACACTTGTAAACAGACAAAAATTTAGAAAAAGAATAATAATAATAAAACTTGAAGATAGTACATGTAAATGTTTAGTAATTGTAAAATATTGTTAAAAGTATCTTATAAATTATCTAAAGTATGATTGTGTTCTATTGACTTTGCTTCTTTAGGGACTAACATACTGGGCCATGGTTGACAATGTTTATTAAATTATTTTGTTAATGAGTGTGTATATATGTACACATATATACATAATGCATATATATTAGATACATGTACAGATGAGAATATCCATTAAACAATTTTATTAATGAGGATATACTATCATAAATAAAATTTATAACTTACATTAATCCATCTGCCAGAATTTTAACCAATGAAATACTAGAATAATAAACTAAGATGTAATTGTAACACAGTCACAACTTTATCATCACAGCCTACAAATGCTGGTGTGCAAACTAGATCGTGTTTGAACTGCATTTCGAATTCAAGATGAGCTCAGAAAAAGCAAGGTCCTAAAACAGAGCCTGGTGACCAACCTTAATGGTAAGTTAAACATTATACAAATCCAACATACTGGCTTAGTGAAAGAAATGAATAATATCACATGTCAATACTGGGTTCCAGAGTTTTCAAAGTATTCACATTGCCTCAGGTGAATGTCACAACAACACAGAGAGCCTGGTAAGACAGAGCATCTGAATGTGTTTTACTGATGAGACCGAGATATCACGGTCTGGACCCATGGACCCATGGCTAGCCTGAAAACCAAAGGAACAACTAACCCTATGCACATCTTAGAGAGATCGTTAAATGAAGCATCAAACAAAGAAGGAAAAATAGTGAGAAGACCTACTAAACATAACCCCAGACAATGAAATATTGAGTATTAATTTGTGGGAAGCAAGAATAGCAATGAGCATTAAAAGCACGTATCAAGCATTCTAATCCAAGGAGGACAGGGTGAAAAGAGTGTCAAGTCCGGAAAGAGAATACACACAGTATTGATTCATCCTGTAAGTGATTTTGAACCATTCTAGGGAGGTGTATGTGTCCAGAATGTTTATGATAAAAATGTTTTCTTCAAGAAGGTAAACATTGTACTAGGACTAATGGCTCAAACTGAGCCTGACCTCTGATTCTATAAGACTACACACCCTGGGAATGTACACCTCTGTGAATGTGCGTGTTCAGTGCACGGGCTATAGCCTCCCATTTACATTGATAATCACATCATTAGCATTCTAAAACTGTACATGTTAACAAACTCATACCATCTGAACTTAAAAGGCCTCAAAGTAAAGGTACTATTACCACACGATCTTATTTTAGAAGAAGAAAAAAAAAATTCCAAAGTAGCCTCCTTTTTTTTTCAATAAACGCATATTTAAAAGCCTAAGGGTTCTCTTTATTTCTTGGGAAGTATGTCTGGCAAGACTCACGCTATTCACCCACCACACATTTTCCAAACCTGGAGCAGATCCATTGGTGTTGTGCCAGAGAGGAGTACAGGACAAAACATCACATATAAGTCTTCCTTTGTAAAAGAATCCTAGAAAAACTCCCTAGACATAAAGTCTCGGAGTTACATAATTACCTGGAATTTTTGCCTGTAAGACCTAAAAGACAAGCTACATTGCATATATTTGAGACTATAAATACAGAAAGCATTCGTAACTAAATGTTCTAAAGGAATTACTGTTAATGATGTCTCACTTAAAATGAAACCATTGTAATAACTGGTATATGATGACAACGTGCTCCACCAGGCCTTACATGACTGAATGCGATGTAATGACCATTCCAACAGAGCAGCTCGGACAAGGTATGGAATCTGTGCATGTGTGCTGGGGCTGCCATAACCAAGTACCACAAACTGGGTGCTTAGAACAACAGAAACGTATTCTCACATAGTCTGGGGGCTAGAAGACCAGATCAAGGTGTCGGCAGGGCCATGCTGCCTTTGGAAGTGTGAGGGAAGGCTCTGTTCCAGGCCTCTCACCTAACTTCTGACAGTTCCTTGGCTTGTGGTAGCAGAATTCCAATCTCCACGTGGCACTCTTCCTGTGTGTGTGTCAGGACCCAAATTTTCCCTTTTTAATGTATATGTACCATACTGGATTACAGCCCACCTTACTGCAGTATGACCTAATCTTAACTAATTACATCTGCAAAGACCCAATTTTCAATTAAGGTCACCCTCTGAGGTGCTGAGGGTTAGAACTTCAATATACGAATTTGGGGGAAACACAAGTCAACCCATAGATGTGTCCTGTGCAGGGACTCAAAGGCATCTCACAGGTAATGCATAAATTATGACTTTTCTTCATATTAATGACTTGCATAACTTGATAATTCACAGATGTTTAAAAATTTTAAGCTGCTACTGTGGTATATATATATCAGATATATATATAGTAAATATATATATAGTAAATAATATACAGTAAATATCTCATTTCTTAATGCACTTAAAGGAAAGAATACATCCAGGATATGAAGAAGCTAGAAACAAGTGTTTCTCCATCGTTTTTAATGTATCTGCAATACAGATATATATATCTATAGATATATATATATAGATATGTATATATATACATATATATACATATATATAGGTTTATTAATATTCAAATATTTCCACTATAGGGTACATATATAAATTAACAAACTATAATCTAACTGTCCTAACGATGACACAATAAATTATATTACACAGTAAGGCAAACTGATGATATAGCCTGGGTAAAGGGGAACTGTATAATTTGGTGTCTGAACCTGGACACTTGTGAGAGTGAAGGGGCATTATTAACAATTAGGCTGGGCAACAATTAGGCAGAAACCAAAAGGGTCCTAGTCAAACCCAACATGCGGGTTAACGAAAGGAAGAGCTGGGCTGAAATAAAATGCTGGTAGGTACAGGATACATTTTACCATATTTGTCTGCAGTTGAAAAAGGGAAAGGCAGTGATTATTCTGCTCATGTATGAACACTGAATACCTAAAAGAAGGGGGGAAATGTGTGGAAATGCAGTAGATTTTGCAGAGTGAAAGTGCAATGTGTTTATGTTTTGTTAATAAAATAATATGTATTAGAGAGGAATCATAGAGAGGACAATATGAAAAGGAGATACTAATTACACAAAAGTGGGTCTTTCTAGCCTCTCCTAAGTCACAGTAGGATAGATCGGAAGTACTTCGAGACTCCCATTTAAGCCCCATCCACTAAAAATAAAATAAAATATTGTATTCTTTCTTTGCGCACAGAAAAAAAAGCAGCAGAGAAATTACTTTTTGATTAAATAAAGGAAAAAGATTATCTTGAACCAGAGATTCCGGGTTTCCATTTTCCCTCCTGTAATAGCATTCCCTCCCAACCCACGTAGACAGTGTGCAACAGGATTAGTTTATACGCTACACCACTCTGTGTCATCAGTCTTGTAAGTACATGGTCCTAAAAGAGAACAAACCAGCATGTAGCTGTTCTCCATTTACAGAAAAAGGAGATGAGCAGAAATACCTGGTATTCTTTTCATGCTCATCAAGATATTTTTGGTGTGTGATCAGTCCTGGCCAGCCCTATAAAATTTCAAAGCCCCGTGTAAGACAGGACACTATACAATACGCCTACAAATAAAGCTTAGTAGCACAGTGAGTTTGTTCCAGTAGTGCTCATATTGTTTTGGGGTCTCTGTTAATTGTTCCCCTCTGGAAAAACGGAGAACTTTCAGCCAAGAAAATATTCAGTATTCACTACACGGCCCTCCCAGGTGAAACAAATACCCCTAGCAAGAGTGTATGTCCATATTAATTACAGTTTGCCCAAAGGCCACGCTGGCAACTGTCCAGCATTTCTGGTATCTACAAATCATTTTATGCAGTGTGTACAAGGACAGGACACATTGTCTCATTTCCCCTCCAGACCCAGCAGGAAACAGCAGACACCAGTCCACTTCTGTTAAAGATACGTTTCATTGAAAAATGTTCCTTCAGGAAATTCACGGATCTCCAGAAACAGAAGTATACCTCTGTGCATTTGACTATATGTTAAATAATTATACTTCCTGCTTCACCAAGCACTAAATTTAACAGCTAAACTTAGAAAATATTTTAAACTAGCCAATTTACCCTTTTAGTAGCATACTTATTATCAGGGATTAATGAATAAAACTCACTGATGTGACAAAACGTTGGCGAAATGCAAACATCACATAAGTATTTTGGGAGTGAGCCAGAAATAGACACAACTGGCAACAGGACCACATATCATGGACCAATTTATTGTGCAGTTTACATTTAGATCAGTGGTTCTCCGCTATGGGTGATTTTGTACCCCAAGAGACACTCGACAATGTCTGGAGACATTTTTTTTTTTTTTTTTTTACTGTCATGACTTACAGGAGGGTTGCTTCTGGCCCTAATGCGTAGAGTCCAAGGATGGTACTAAGCACCGTACAGTGCCCAGGACAGGCCCCCATTACAAAACACTGTCTGGTCCAAAATGCCGATAATTTTGAGTTGGAGAAACTCAGCCTAGTTTGTGTGAAAGAATTAGTGGTTTTGTATAAAATCCATGTGGTGGTAGTATCTTTCCTAAGTGCATTTTAATAGGCTTTAATAGCTCTTTTCACTCAAGTTTCTCCGATTTAATTTTTCTAAACTTGTCAAAATTATAACTACGAATTGTTACCAAATACTATAAAATTATAATGAAATGCAAACAAATACTATAAAATTAAAATAAAATAATCTAGCATTTATCATTCTGTCTGAATTTAGGACAGACCAAGGATTGGTATGAAATATAAATGAGTCCAACTGAATTGCACATAATATTAATTGAAAATTCCAAAAGCCTCTTAATTTCCAGTTTTTATCCCAATACAAACTCATGATTTTGCTTTCTTTAAAAGATAAAACACTGCTTTTAACCTGCCACATCATGAAGGCCAAAGACAGAGCCACTCTCACTGTCAAACAAAAGCATGAGAAGAGCATTCAGAAATGTACCTAACTGCATATACAGAGGACATCCAGTCTGCCTCTTAAAAGATGTTAGAATATCTTCTCTGTGATACATTTTAAGGAATAACTGCTTTAAGTGCTTTTATGCCCTTATGTTCTTAAACAAGAACAGCAATTTTACAAAGGACTTGCCTTTGATAAATTTGTATTATGTTTTATATGAAGCAAATTTCCAATCTTCAATTCAGAATGACATAAAATAGAAAAATCAGAGCAAAAATATACCGGGGTTGCCAAAAAAATGTACACATTTTAAGAGATGTTACCTATGTACTATTTTTCGAAGTTGAATTGAATTACAGGAGCAATGTGTAGTACGACATTTGCTCAAAGGATGGCGTTAATCAAATGAATGCTACTAGGCGTCATGCATTGTATTACAATACAGTTTTTTCCTTTCTTAAGGTGCATACTTTTTTTTGGCACCCTCTGTATATATATATCGGCCACACTTTCCTCTAACTTTGGTTGTATCACTTAGTAGTATTTCCTTCTCACTTCTTTGAGGGCATGTCCTTCAAAACATCTTTGTCCTTCTCTTAATAGCCGGCACCTCTTAACCTATCACACTGGTGTTCTACTAACCACACTTTTATAAAATAGCACTCTTGCTTTATTATTATAAAATACCACATATATTCACAGTAATTCTTTACTGACCATGTTCACCTTCTTTTCACCCCTTTATTATGTGCCACTGATATCAATCTAAAATGATGACATTTTTGGAGTAGTATCTGATTGTTTTAACAGACACTATCTGAAGTTAGACAGGAAACCCCAAGAAATCATGCTTTCAAAATGTGCTGCATGACTAAACCAAGATATTGGCGAGCAAACTTCCAGGAGCAGACAGACCAGATGTTATTCTTCTGACACAGGTGTGGCAGTTGCAATCACCAGTCAGAAAAGAACTACAAAAAAAAAAAATCCTCCCTTTATAAAGATAGTCTGCATGTATATGGTCTACCCACTCAGGATTTTTCTGTGCTAATTCACTTCCTCACACCTCTAGAAAGATTCCGTGTATCCAGTGGTTTAGGAAAGAAGAGTTCCTTTGAATTTTTTTTAAAGGGGGGTGGCTGGTGCACAAAAGCAGAGATTGAATCAGCCAAGGAAGAGCTGTGGGCTCTTGAACCACCAGGCAAGGAGTAAATACAGTGGTAGAAGGGTAGGAAAAGAGAGGCAGAGGAACACAAAGCCGATTTCAACACAACTGGTGACTGCCGCATACCCTGCTAAATACAAGCAATGCCCATGTCACTTCCAGGTGCTCACCAGGAGGTCGGGCTGGCTCAGAACTAACTGGATCACACGTGTATGGCTGTGCCTTCAATCCACAAAGTAATTTAAAATGAGAATGGTCAGGGATGAGAAAGAAGAACACAAAGACTTTCATTTCGGGACCATCCAAGGTAATAGAATAATCTCATAGATAATTTGGAGACAACACACTGGCCTCATAAAAATTCCATGATGCAGCAGAGGTTTTGGATATCTCGTTCATATATATTCTTTAAACATATTTTTTTCTTCCTGTTGCTCCATGTAGCTCTGAGGAAAAGGCCTGGCCAACCCTTAACCAAAGCTACTCACAAAGAAGGCAATATTTTATTTTTACATGTGAGGTTTACAAGACAATGACGTCTGGTTTTAAATTCTCAACCGTATTTTTTGGCCAAATTGCAAATATATTAAATTAAAATATTAATACATGAGGGTCATCTTCGCAAGATGTTTTAAATATGTGCATATAAATATAATAATTAATATTTTATTGCAATAATTAACTATAATAGATACCAAGGTGTTAGACAACTTCCACTAGTAAAATTTCAGTAGATTTCTTAGAATCATGGCCATTGTAATGTTCTAAATTGTACATTCTCTTTCTCGAAGGGGATTTTTAAATTACACAGAAACAGCTACAATTTTTACTATATCAGACCCACGAAGTTGTGTTATAAAGGAATTTATCAGTAACGTATTTTTTTGTGAGATTATCCTGAAAATCACTTAGAAGGGCAGTTTATCAAGAGTTTGTCTAGCACTGTCAGTATTGGTATTGTTCTGACATCCTAACTATTAGCTGGGAGATGCAGCATCTTTATAAAAAGACCTAGTTTAATTCGATTAGTTTTAAGTGGCCCACTAAAGAACAGAGTAAGAACCCTTCAAGAGACTCTTAAAACACATAATTCCGATTTTTTAGGAAACTAGTTTATCTCAATAGTCTGGAAAAATTCTATACAAGTCCTTGAGACAATTGTTCAGGAATAAGTACATAGTGACAGATATAACTCAAAAGAGACTGCATAGAAAGACATAAAATAAAGAGCAGATAATCCTGTTGTACCAGTCTAGTGATAAAACTTAGCATGTCCCAGTTTCATTAGAAAAAATCCTACATGCAACTTAAGACCATCTCTGTCACAGGCTGTCAGAAAAATCTCGAGTCAAACCAGTAGAAAACAACAGATAAAGACTTCGCAAAAAGAGAAAAAGAAAATAAGTTTTTCCCATACAGTTCAATTTTAATGAGCACAGATTCCTAAAGAGAAATTGGAGTCTACAAAATGAAAAGGTTTTGCAATTCTCACTACTAAGTGAACACTTGAACCATTCTTTCAAAACTTTTAATTGTCTTTTGCAAGAATCGTATTGTTCGATTCAGGATATGTTTCAATACAGTGAGAATGTTTATACTTTTATACTTTGGCAGACCCTATAAGATCTGAGATGTCAATGGAGATTTTTATACAGCCTCAGTCTCATGGTCCAAGTACACTTTACACAAATAATTAAAACAAAACAAAACAAAACAAAAAACTCAACCTGTCTCAGTTATGACAGTCCTTCCCTTTACTGCAATACCAAGATATTTGTTCTACTGACAAGTGTTTAAACTCATTGCAAATAGTAAATGCTCTAAAGAGAACATAAAATTCTAGTCAGAAACTACAGCATGTAACAATCTGAAATATGCAGCTCCTTTCAATCCAAAGCATAAGATTACTTTGAAGAAAACAGTCATAGCCAATCCAATAGCCAGAACCAAACATAAGCATTAAAAGAGGGTATATCATTTTTAAACACTATTTAACGCAAAAGTTTATTTTAGTTTTTTTAATGCCATTTGCAAACTGAAAACAGTAATTTGGTTACTTTTAGGCAAATCAATTAAACTAGAGTTATTCAGATTGTGCTCTGCAGATTGGGCTCAAGGAAAGTATAGAAATGGAGAGTGCTGGCTTTGGGGTAAAGACAGTGGGGTAGGTAAACACTGTGCTCACCTTCTCTCACAACCATATAAATTACAACTAAACTACAAAACAACCATCATTGATAATTGTTGGAAGTCTAGCTAAATGGAAGCCCTATAAGTAGGGACATACAGAAGAAGCCACTTCAAGTCTGGTAGGAGGGGTGGACACACAGAATGGCCGGTCGCACATCCACGTGTGACCATTACAAACCAGGAGGGATACCCGGTATCTTGGCTGTGGAGGTCCCCACCTGAGGAGTGAGGGGTCCCAGCCACTCCCCAGACCAGGATTGCAGTACTAGGGAGAGAAGTCCCCATAATTACTGGTTGCCAGACAGGAGAGGGGTTGGAGGGTGGGTGAAAAAGGGGAAGGGATTATGAAGCACAAATTGGTTGTTACACAGTAGTCATGGGGATGTAGGGGGTTGCATAAGGAATGTAGTCAATAATATTGTAGTAACTATGTATGGTGTCAGATGGGTACTAGATCTATGGGGGTGAGAGACAGGAGGGGGTTGAGGGCAGGGTGAGAAAGGTAAAGGGATTAAGAAGTACAAATTGGAAGTTACAAAATAGTCAATGGGATATAAAGTAAAGCATAGGGAATATACTCAATAATATGTTAATAACTATGTATACTCTCCGATGGGTACTAGACTAGTTAGAGCGATTACTGCTTAAATTATATAAGTGTCTAACCAATATGCTGTACATCTGATATAATGTACAGCATAGGGAATATAGTCATTAATATTGTGATAGTGTGGTATGCTGGACTTATCATGGTGATCACTTTTTTAGGTACATAAATGTTGAATAACTACAGTGTATACCTGGAAGTAATATAATATTGTATGTTAGCTATACTTTAATAAAAATCTTAAAATGAATGAATAAATAAATAAATAGAAAAAAAGAAGAGCGCTTAGACACTTGTGTAACAGTCTGAAAAAGTAATGTTATGACTACTGAATCTAATTATTTTCAAACAAGTTTAAATTTTTTTTTAAATTCAATTTTTCCATTGATTTTCATTGTAGTCTACAAAAATATACATTTGAAATGGATATGAAATTTACAAAAAATAAACCACATTCCTTTAGCATAGTTACTGTGAAAAGCATTGAATTAAACAGTTACTCTGGCCAGAATCCTCTGGTATTAGCAAATTAATTTGTGCTAGATGTATAACAAGACAAATCCTGAACAAATCAGATAATCAGTGGTATATCCAAAGTGAAATGACTAGGTATGCACAGGGTAAATCAAGGCAATATCGGGAGGCAGGATAGGAAGGGCCCTTTTTAAGGTGAACTGAGTATCCAGTATTAGGTATTTTAAAGAAGCACTTTACGATAATAAGTTCTTTAAAAAGCAGAAGTAATAGCTATTCTCCTAAATCTATTCACTGAAGAGGATAACTCCTATGTGGACGTTTTCAGTTACATATGAACATTTCTGCATTAATACTTTATAATTGGGACATTAGTTAGAAAGATCACAATTCCACATGGATATATATTAAAAAAATAGATGCTAATTAAGATTTTAGAAAATCACCTAGTTTATACAGGCAGGGAAATGTACATAATTTCAGGAGAGACCTAAGATTTCATGAAATATAAACTTTTATTTGCAAGTAACTTAATGCTTTACATTTCAGAATTGTCTTACAATTTTTCTAAACACTATTGGCAATAATTGTGTAAATTGACTTAAACCACAGCACAGAGAATTATTTTCTTTGTAGAGTGAAAAGTTCAGCTAATACTATTAATGAGTTGTTAATGAGACAATTTACAGGATGGATCAGAACCAATGCAACAAATCACAATTTTCCTGGAGGCAAAAGGATAGATCATCTGACTGATAGATCATTTTCAAAAAGTTTGTGAGTATCTAAAAGTGGAAAAGAAATGAGTATCCCCATTTTCTAATTTTGGGTGTTTTTATGATGGTTGTCTAATAATAAAACCTGTGGGAGGAAGAATTCTAAGCTAACTCCATGTACCATCCACTTTCCTGGAGTTAGGGGGTGGGGCCTGTGATTATAGAGGGATGTCACTGCAATGATTAGGTTATGTTATATGGCCAAGGTGTAGGGATTCTGTAGATTTAAGACCCCAAATCATTTGATTCTGACTTAATCAAAAGAAAGGTTATCATGGGTCATCTACTTAATTAGTTGAAAATCCTAAAAGAGAGACTGAATCAAGATTTTCCTTCTGGCCTTTCAGGAGGAAGTAAACTACCATGTTATGAGAGGTGCTTTGAGAGGACCATGTGGAAAGGAAGTGTGAGTGGCCCCTAAGAGCTGAGAACAAAGAGAAGGAGGAGGGAGTTATCCCTACAATCACAAGGAAGTGTCAGCAACCCATAACCTTGAAAGAGGAGAAGAAGGTAGTCCCAGGAAGCCTATATGCCTCTGAGCAAAGGATCCAGCTCAGCCATGGCTAGACTCCTCGCCATGTAAACTGTGAGAAAATGAATGTACATTGTTTTAAAACACTAAGTTTGTGGCAAATACATTACACCGCCTTGAAAATACCGCACTGAAATAAGTAAATGAATCTAGATTCCTGAATTCTAAATAAGAGACTCATTCTATCAATCTTCATATAAAATGACTTCATGAAGATTCTGTCTGGTTTGTTTTCATTCACTGTACTTTAGTGGTCAGTCTTTGATCTCTTTCATATAATCTGATTGACATATTTTTTTGCACAAATGTTGAGGACTTAACAGTTTTCCGTACTCCTCTCATTTAATCACATTACACTGGAAGGAAAGCTAATCAACTGGGCACAAGGAAAGGCCACACCTGTGATTCTGCACACAGTTCTAAACTGTAAGATGCATGATGAGCTCTAACATTAATTCTTCTTGAATAATCAGAATTGATATTTTAAACAGTTTAATTGAGTTATACTCTTTTCTAAAAAAAAATAAAACTTCAAACTTCATAATATTCATTTATTCCTCAAGGTAAGATGATTATGTTCGCTGCTCATCTTAAAAGAAAAAAAAAGCACCATTCTATGTTACACATAGAATCACAATTATTGCTGGTATATTTTTAAAGTTACCATTTTCAGAGAGTTTGTAACAATTACTAGAAATACACTGTCAAAAAAGGACATGTAGGGCCTCTTTCACAGAACTGAAACCATCAGGTGACAATGGGCCTCTAACATTATTTTTCTGTTCACAAGAATGCAAGGACACTGACTTCATTATATACGAATATATGTTTTCCTAATATTCACTTTGATCAGATAAAGAAAAGCCTGGTACCATACTATGCGTTAGTGTAATTTGGGACTAGCACAGAGTGTTAAAATGGGAGAAAATCATCAGACTTCACCATTCTTCAAAAATATAATGAGAGGGGAAACTAAAATGTGGGGCCGGGGTGGGACCTTTTCAAAACTATACCCACAGGCACTAGAGTCACTCAAGTATAGCATTCCCTTATCCACGACAGATATGTTCCAAGACCTCCAGTGGATGCCTGAAACCACGGTTATCACCAAACTCTCTATATACTATGCTTACTTTATACATATATACCTATGATAAAGTTTAATTTATAAATTAGGCACTGTGGGGGCAGAGCCCCAGAAAGTAGTTTCCAGGCTCTCGGCCTCACATAGACAGGTGCTGGCTCAGGTAGTAAATGGCCATCAACTATGATTGCATGGCCATCAGCTGTGGCTAGTTGGCCATCAGCTGTAACCAGTGAGCCATTGGCCACTAATATAACTGCTGTGGCTACGCTAGCAGAGCGGAGAGAGAATGGGGGCTAGCAAGAAGATGGCGGCTGGGCTGGCAAGAGTGGATGGCGGTTTGCGGACAGTGTGGATCCAGCCTCCAGTGAGAGTATAGTGCCGCCAGAGAGAATATAGTGGTATGACTCCTCTACCTATGGCTCCGTGGGTATTCCCTTTTGGCCTCACCATATCCTGCGTTCTTGTATGGGGAGCGGGAGCAGAGACCCCGCAGGCCTCCCCGCACGACAGGCACAGTAAAAGATTAATTATAACCAATAAAATAGAACAATTATAACAATATACTGTAATAAAATTTGGGTGAATCTGGTCCCTCTCAAAATCTTATTGTTATTGTTTATAGAGTGGACACACTGGACAAAGGAATGATTCAAATCCGGGCAGGACAGAACAGGACAGTGTGAGACTTCATCACAATACTCGGAACAGAGCCTAATTGAAAAGTTATGAATTGTTTATTTCTGGAATTTTCCATTTTGTATGTCTGGACCACAGCTGACCACAGGTAACTGAAACCATGGAAAGTGAAACTCCCCTTATTATGGGGAGACAACTACACATGATCTAGTTTATGTTCAACAGACACGTGAATGGGAAGTATGTAACAATTAAAACTAAGTTGTTAGGAAATATCTGGGTAGTGCCCAATTAGATGTTAGAAGGTGCTGAAGCCAGGAATTCGTCCTCACAAGGTGTTACCAAGGCGGGATCCACATCTACCGGTACTACTGTGTTTCCCTGAAAATAAGACCTGGCCGGACCATCAGCTCTAATGCATCTTTTGGAGCAAACATTAATATAAGACCAGGTCTTATATGACACATTAGAGCTGATGGTCCGGCTAGATCTTATTTTCGGGGAAACACAGTAGTCAGTGACAGAGGCAAATGAGAACCAAAGTCACCTGGCTCCACTAAATTATCCTGCTTGTAATCAAATTATATTTTAGTGTGTTCTATGTGCCATGACTTAACATTCTTAATTCTCACAAGAACCTTAAAAAGTCTTGCCAATGGGAAGGTGAAGTTGCTCAACTTGACCAGCTAATAAGTTATAGAGCTGAGCTTTGAATCCACACTTTAACCAATCAGGCAAGTTCATGAGATAATTAAGCTCTAATGTTCAAAAGCATCCCTTTTGAAGAACTGAATTCTCTTCTGTGCATCTAGCATAGTACTAGTCATGAACCATTTTTGAAAGAACTCAAAAAATGCTCATTCGAATCATTGTCTGTGTTCTGTGTTCAGATTAGGAAACCTGCTTAGAAAGGCTGCAGCCACATCATAGATGATCACTTTTTAGAAATCTAAGCTCTTCCCACCACAGCAGACTGCCTACCTTGGGTTTTGGATCACCTGAAACAAACTAGTGTGGTTCTGGCTTTGCTTAAATGTCTATCAACATGCTTACCAGCAACTTTTAGGGTCAAGTGGAACAAGGTGGAATCACGGTGGGATTTGGAAAATGTGAGAAAGTGGAATCACAAAACTCAGTGGGCAAAAAAATTAAACCTATAATCAGCAAGCATACATCCCGTCCCAATCATTCAGAGGTTTCAAACACTCCTAAGGAAACTTGCAATCCTTCATAATGACAGCTCTTTTGGATACTATAAAGCATTTTCAGGTTTTATAATGTCTTCTAAATATGTGCACTACACACATTTAACACACCTGAATCTATGTGCGTATTTCACTAGTGTTTTATTATAATTTTCATTTCATGTGAATTATGTTAATACATGAATTATGTGATATATTTCTATATTGTATATTACATATGTAATAATATAAACATTATATATGCGTGTGTGTGTGTATGTTTCATGTGCTATCCCTCAACTAGGGTGGCAGTGTAGAGGAAACAGGAAAAAAAAAAGGAGAAAAACAGATCCTGAGCAGTCTGTTGACCCCAGGTTTTAGAACCCTGTGCATATTATAACAGAATCCCAGGGGAAAATCTATTTCACTCGTGGAAAAATCCAGAAGGGGCAGAATCAAATCCAAGGCCTGCAATCTTCAAACCGCCCCTCTGTCACAGTCATTTACACCCAGGGACTCAGCTGGCTTTTAGACACTACACAGACAGGTCGTGTCACATCTGATAACTTAAGGAGACAAATGGACCTCATCTAATTATCATGCATGGTTTGCTCTGTGATGACCTACCATTCCCGTATGTTTATTTATCACCACTGAGTATTAATATAAATTTTAAACAATTACTCACCAGCAGACCTTGACATGATGTGTATCAATCCCCTGGGAACTGAGCGACACATGCACAATAAAATTCTACCTCAAGAAAATTAATTCTGATTTCTACACTTACAGCGACAGGAAAATCAGATGTTTTGAGAGACAACCATGCTTCAATGTTTAATTTAGAGCCAAGTGCACACCCTCAGTGTCCATTCTCCTGAGGCTTCTCATGGCCCATTGGTTTGTCTCTCCTAACATTTTCACAAATGCAAATTTAAGTCAATTCTAATAGCGTGTCAAAGAAGGGTTGGTATTTTTAAAGTGGCAAACATCATTAAGGATTTTACACATTCCTATCTGTGGCAAATGTCAAAATGACTGCCATAAAAAGGCAGGGTTCTGGCACTTGAACACTTGCTGCTTCAATGGTTATCATCAAGTTGTATTCATCAGTCATGGTATTCAAGGACAGTTTCATTAAAATATCTCTTTCCTCCACATTGATTAAAAATCTGGAGCAGACATTTTAGGTGGTTTATTTCTACCAAGAAGACGACAGTGTACATAAAAGGCTGACCTCCGTTTGTATTGGAAAGTGCAGGGGTGGGATTAAATGAGTGTAACTAATCATCAGTTGCATGAGTGAAATGAAAACTGGCCTTTTTCAGTACACTCTTGGCAGATTTTTACTGACTTCTGTGTCGGTTGCTAAAAATGCAACTGGTCTCCATTTTACTCCTCGGTGCTCACCCAATTTACAGGGTTGTCTGGAATCATTTCTATGAACATCATGGGCAGATTGCTTTATTAACTTTCAAATATTCTGACTTGAAGCTGAAAACTCACATCTTTGACAATGCGAGGTTATCAGTAGCAACGTTATGACTTTTAAAAACAGATTCAACCTCCCATGGTACAGATTTCATACAACACGTGCTGGCTGAAATGTCAAGATGAAACATATCAAATCCTTTGTGGTTCTGCTTTCTTCTTGGTCTCGTTGAGGGTAGAGATTGTGTCCTTAACGTAGACACAAAACAATTCACTCCCTCTGCTTCACGGCGTCTCCTTTCATTCCCTCTTCATGATTAAAGGCCACACAAGCTTTAGGAATGAAGCATTTTTAAAGCCTGAGAAGCATTCCTTTTCCCATTCATTTCAGATTCTTCTCATGGCCCAAATGATATGTTAGCACAATAATCTAACTCACTAAACCGTAGTCATCAATTTAGGATCTCTTGAAGGCACAAAAATCACACATGGTGCAAATAATAAAGCTTGGCCATTACACAGTCCTTCAAAGCATCCTCTCATTTGACCCTCCACGGTGCGATTCTGGGTGAACTTAATATGATCCTTATTCTGCACAGGGGAAATTGAGACTTAGAGTTAGTTCTACTCTACTTTACATTGACTTCCTTTCCCCCGCAACCATTGCTGGAATATGCAGCCAGCTACAACGGAAACAGGTGAGAACATGGATGGTAACATGTCAAAGCTCCAGCCACAAGAGGCAAAGTACAGCAGGTAAGCATAGGACTCCAGCAGCCAGCTGCCTGAGATGAAATTTTGCTCACAGGGAAATTCTGCAAATTTCTTTGTACTCTCACCTTTAACTTTCCTCATCTATACAACAGGAATAGTAATACTTATCTTAGGGCACTGACTTGAAGGTTGGATGGATTAAAAAACATGCAGAGTCTTAATTCACAACACCTGGTATACAGAAGGAGCTCAAAAATGTCAGAAAGCAATAGTATAATATGTAAAGAGTGTTGTTAGTATTAGTGTCCAGACATTCTATAGGTACAGACATCAAAATTAGCTGGAGGAAACTGTGAATACCCACAGGAGCAAAAATAAAGAGCAAAGTCACAAAAGGGAAAAATACATAGCCCACCCTAACTCTTCTCATCTCTTGTTATAAACCACAGGGGTGATTTTTCCACACTGCACTGGTACCAATGAGATCAAGACTGATCCTTAGATCTGCTGGCATTTGTGATCCTAACCATTCATTCTGTCATCTTGGAAACTCAGGGAACTGCTGTGATGGCAGCTGCCAGTAATTTCCAGACCTTCAGGAGACCTGAGATGCCTTTTTATGGGTTGACCAGGAACATGCTTTGCAGGAGAAGCCCGTCAGTGGCTTCTTATCTTATCAAATTTAGCATTTTCTTTTCTTGACAAGGATCTGTTTCAATTCAAATTTCTGCCCTCTGCCAAAGACTGGATATACGGTGGGGAGACAGAGTGTGGGAGGAAACCATCCCTATCTGCCAAAAAATTAATAAATAATGATAAATGGAGAAAAGCAAGAACAATTTGTTTGTTTTATTGTTTCCTTTTCACTGATGTTTCTTCTGCCATAAGCACATACATTTATTAAGTCTAATAACATTGCAAAACTACATGGATCTTCTAGATGATAATGTCCCCTAAAAAAGAAGTTAAAGGAAAAACAAAGAACAAAAAGGACCAAATGTTGCTGTGTCCAAAGGGAACAGAGTGGTGAAATGGAGTCTTATTACTATCAAGTCAAGAACAACGCTAAAGTGTGTGCATCTGAAAACTTGAACATTACTAATGTGTGTGCATTACATTTCTGAATCAGGTCATTCCTTCTTGAGAATGGAATATGTAATTTTAAAAACATTCCTCCAAAAACATTTCCAGTAAATTAAAAGTGTATCTATCCTATATTCCAACCATCTGCTTTAATTCTCAAGGCTGTTGCAGCTTTCAAGTCACTTTGTAAGACACTGTTTTTCATTTTGATCCCTTCCTCACCTGCCTCTGTCAGAACATTCACCCATCAATCATGGCCTCTCTCATCTCTTTTATCTCTCTGTCATTTGGTCTCCCACTGATATCCTCAAATTTCCCCTCTAGTAATATTTATTTGTCTCTACAACCTTCCCCACCACCAGAAGCCTTTTTCTAAGAATCACCTCTTCCTCTATCTAAGCTACTAGCATCTGGCCAGTTGCTATGCAATGCCTCCTACTGAGATTGGACCAGGGTGTGAAGAAATAACTCAGGCAACCAGAGTCCTTTTTCCAAATCTCATCTCCAGATCACAACTGAATGGGCTATCGATGGCCACCTGGACCACATTCAGACTGTCAACATATCTTCTTTAGGAGGCAATGGTTTGGACTAGGATTCTCGTCTCCAGCTGGTTCAGAGACTCAATGGAGAAAATGTAAACTCTCACAGCCATTCAACAACAGGCGCAATGGGAAGCAGATAAAGCCACTTTGCAGGGACAGAGAAGAATGAGGAGTCAAACAACGAAAAGGTGAGAGCAGGAGATGATCCTGAAGGCAGTCCCACCCCTTTCTGCAGCTGTTGGCATATCCCGGACCTTGACTCCCATGATTGATCCTCCAGCTCCATCACCACTGAAAAACATTTCCCTTTTAGGTTCAAGATAGTCCTATGACCTTCCACTGCTTGTGATCCCAAACAACCTAATATAACTCTGTTTAAACAAAGCAAGAGTGCCAAATTCCTTAAACTGTCCTCTGAACTTCCTATCCATCTTTCTCCCTTGCCTTACATGGTCAAATCCCTTGAAAGAACAACCTACGCTTGCTACCTTTCTATTCTCACCGGCTACCTACTTCTAAGGCACTGAAACCATGCTTCAGTCTGCAACACTCTGCTAAAACTGCTCTGACATCCTCACTGACCTGGTGACTTCCTTAAAGGGCACCTCTTGTCTGACAACTCTGCAAAACCCAACTGTAGACCAAGGTTCTTCTTTTCAAACTCACATGCCTATCGTAACAGATGCTAAATAAATTGCACGCTAAATAAATGAATGAACCTTTTTTCCTGGCTTCAAAAATACTGCTCTCTGACTTTGTCTCCAAATTGCCTTCAGATAGATATTTCTGATGGCCAAATAGTTACCCATAGAGATACTGCTAATTCAAAATGTCCAATAGTGAGCCTATTACCTTCACCCCCACCAACTTGATATTCCTCCTGTGTTCTCTAGTCTACAAAATTCAGTGTAATATCATCTACCTGCCTATGATCTTAGATGCATCTCGAACTCTTCTCTCTCCCTGATACCACAAACCCCAGAATGAGCAGGGCCTGAAATTTTACTTCTACATTATGTTTCACACACGCTCTTCTTTCCCACTACCACTGTTCTTTTCTAGACCTCCATCATCTCTTACCGGGGAATGCTGCAATGGTCTGCTAGTTGCTCTCATTATCTCTGCCTCAAATATTGGTCTTCTTTAATCCATGTTCTGCATACTATATTTCAGAACCTATTACTTGTACTTTTATTTTCATATCTTAGGATGAAGGTCACATTTGGGTACGCCTAGCTGGGTTAACACAAATGTCCATTTGCTGTGAATACCATCCATCTCCCCTTCAGGTCATATGGGAAGATAGCCCTGATGCCATAATTTCATAAACCAGACGCAAACTAATGGCCCAGTCCCACCCACACCTCTTCCCACCCAGGAGCCTTAACATGGAACAGACCATGTTGCCTCAACATTCTATATACTTTTCTTTGGTTATTCCTTGAAGGAGCCTATGGCTTCACAGTCAGCTTGGAGTTGTGAAAGTCTTCCTTGGGGACCCTCTTTGTCAGTTTGTACACTCAGAATGTAATTCAGTGCACTACATAACTTTCATTGAGTAATAATAATAATTGCATTAATCATTGAATTAAATTTCATTTGAAACAAGAGACATTAAAAGACACAGCATAAATTAAAACTATTTAAAAAAAAATAACATGCACTCTATGTACTGAGAAGTTTCAACAGTCTTAATTATGCTTCCTAGAAGTCTACCTACCTGCAAGTTATTTCATTTCTTGTAATCTAGTGGAAAAAACATATTGACAGAATTTCTTGATTATTGGCACTTATAATCTTTGAATAAAGTGTTATACTAATACTTCTTACCCAATGAAACATTACCACAGGGTTTTATAAAAAATAAGAATGTTTAATTGCTTCTATTTTTGGAGATCTAGACAATTTTATAGTCATTGGTTTCTAAGGTGACTTTCCATATATGAATATTTAAGTATCTAAAAATGAATATTATGTTCAGTAAACAGCATTTCTAGGATAAGCAAGATCACATGAGAAGTGGGAAAAATAAAATTTTTTAAATAACCAACCTCTGCCTTTATCGTCTTTAATGTTAATTTCACATCTCGTAAGTCTAAGGGCTCCTTTGTCTGTCCCACTTACACACGTATCATTTCTTATGGCATTTTTACCACAGCACTTCTTGATTACTTTTTTAAACCCGGAGATTTTCCCAGTTTGCCTAAGTCCATTTATGTTACTGAGCCAGTTCTCCTTTAGTCCTCAAAATAAGACATCATCAATGTCTGTCCATCCCTTTACATAGCCTGACAATAGGCACCTTCGACAGAGAACGATTTTAGTCCTTTCTTTCTTTCCTCTAATTATCCCCACCGTACGTGAGCAAATGTCAAAAGAAAAAAATGCCCAGACTGTTTGACAATTTTGATGGAAATTTTGATTATGTATTACAGATTAGTCTGTACATCAAATTCCCACAATAAGTTCCCTTTAGAGAGAAACGTCCAGTGGTGAAAGGAAGTCCCCTGAAACACGGAGAGAAGCATTAAGTGAGAACGACTGGAAACTGAAGTTTGGTCACAGATAACTTAGAAGAAAACAAACCAAAGATACCCTATTTGATTAAATGTTATATGCACATAATAATAAATTATGGTTAATAGTAAATATGTGTGTATGAGAAAGAACTCAGCAATTAATTACTTGAATAAAAGAATACAGAAATTATTTTTCATAATGAGCCAGGAGACTATCACAATAAATGTTTAATTACTCAGGAAAAAGAACTTCAAATTGACAATAAGATTGTCCTCAAATCTGAAGCATTTAAAATGGGCAACACCATTACCTTCCATTACCATAATTTCTACCTTAAGTAGTTCTCCCATTTTTGATATAGAATAGAATTTAAAATGTATCCTTATTTTTTTTTATTCCAGCTGAAGCATATGGTAAAAAAGAAAAAAAAGAAAGAAAAAGAAAATCAGAAGCAAATGTTAAAATAACAGTTAGCCAGAAATAGACCACATTCATATTCAAAGAGAACTTTAAATATTACTTCATATATCACAGCGTGATTCTGAATTATTGAAATTAACTGTAAAAGTGCGCCAGTTTGTTGAGGCCACAATGTCAATCTTTTCCTTGTTTATAATCTTATTTGAATCTATATAAATGGCAAATTTTAAAGGAGCGATGATCATTTGACTCATTTTTTTTAAAATGCTAATAGTAAGTAAGCAATACACAGGAATAGTAAGTTATTCCTGTGTATTGAATTACTACAAAATATGTAAAGCTTATAAGGAAAAGAAACCTGAAAGTTTATGTTTTACAAATAAAATTTTAAAACGTGCACATGTAGCCTTCATTCTAAAAACAAATCACAACATCAAATATGTTTAATTCTTACAAATTTCAAAGTATTCCATATCTAAATGGCAGAAATAAAATTGCTTTGTATGCAAAAACCTTTTAAGAGATACCTAATATCCCATGTGGAATAGTTTCTTTCTCATACTTGTTTTGTTTAAAAGATAGCAAAGCTATCTTTAAAATCATACTTCATTTGTTACTTATCAACCATGTTAATAACTTGTCACTATAAGACCTGAGCATATTCCGGCTGCTTTCATATACAATATCTCATTTGATTTTCTTTACAAATTATTATAAATGCTAGTGTTACAAAAATATTTTGAATGACATTTAATTCCTAAAAACAGTTCTGGATTGGTAGAGATCTTAAAACATACTCATTTATTAAAGACTTACCTTACTGAGGTTTTTCTACCCTAGCAAACCACTTGAAGGAGTTTAAAAAAATACATATGTGTGCACACACATACATATAGTATATATTTGCACACACATAAAATATTATTAAATAGAATACTATGACAATATAAATTAGACAAATTATCTAACTGTGCAATGTTAATACTTTGGACCCTTAAAGGTGGTAAATATAGTATTTTTCACACAAAGTGCTACCATTTTTACTTTAGTTAACGTTGAAGTCAATACCCTTTTTCTTTCAACTCTGCAAACAATATGACACAACCATTTTCATGTTTTTGTGTACATGAAAGGAAAACGTGAATCGTGTGTAAGCTATGTGGTTGACCATCTCAGCGCAGTTCCAAGTTTACTGGAAAGCAACCAGAGAAAGGCTTGGGAACAGATGTGGTACTACACAGACAGTCCATGAAAAGGACTGGCTGACACAGTGTGACACAATGCCTGATGCACACTATAAGCCTTAAGTGAATGTGGAGTGGATGAAATAGAACAGAGTTCTCTCCCTATGGTCTGGTTTTTGAAATACTGCAACAGACAGCTGTTGTATTACAAAGGATGGAAGGTTGTCACTTTATTAACAATAAAAATGTTGTTAGGAATACTGAAATTCTGTTTTTTTCCAAACTTCTATCTATGTTTATATTAGAACTGATTATGTCCATACATGTAAGACACTGAAGGAAATCAACAAATTGGATGATTTGCCTAAAATATATTTCACTTAACTATTTAAATCTCCAGTTTAAGGTTATAAATAATTTGAAGACACATACAAGAAAACAAGATGTGAATTCAGAAGAACAGATTACGTTCTTGGAAATTTGCATCTATATTGATAAATAGGGAAAAGAAAATAAATCTCTGTGCATGTGTTTTATATAATGATACTCCAGAGAACATATGAAACAATATAGTTTATGTGCAAAATTTTTAAATTATTTTTAAAATTCCTAAATGCATTGTTATTTCTTATGAACATAAACTTCTTAACATAAATACTAAATTTGAGTAATTTGCACATGTTGTTTACGTATTTGCAAAACCTTACCATGTGTAAACCCTAGAAGGGAGAGTATTTTATTACGTTACTTTCATCAATAGTGGAGAAATAACACAAAGGTGTCTATGCAGCGAGGTTTCTTTGAAGAAAGAGAGTGGTTCATTTTTAATCTATTTTCAAAATGAACAACCTTCTGGTTTTATATATATTTATTAAATTAAAATTAATGAAAGCCATAAAAAATAATAAAGTTACATTTTATTTCCTTTTTATAAACCATAATAAGCTTATATTCTTGTATCTTTCTAAAAATTTTTTTGGGGTTTTATATCCATTTCAGTCTGCCTAATATTCATTCAAATGCCAATCCAAATAACTATGCATATACTTATGCATAAATATCAATAAACTTAACATCATGTTACTGCTTATATAGAAGAATATATCTACTGTTTCATATTTTAAACACATACCTGTGGAATAATAAATGATGTCATGTGGTTAAGCTGGTGTGAAGAAATTAAAGACCTGATATAGGGATTTATCAATGTTCACAGTTTTGAGATTTTATTTTACATTTAGTATTTTACCTCATGTTTTAACATGATACATTTTCTTGTATACACAATATGTGAGTAAAAATCGCTAAGCCCCAAAGAGAATATGTCACTTCTAATATATGGAAAAGATACCCACTCCAATGTCATGACATAAAAAAATTTCTTTTCCACAGCCTTTAAATATAAATTTGCCTAATAACAGAAAAAAATATTTGTCTTAACTATTTAAACCCCAAAGCCCTATTTTTTATGAGGTGTTATATTTATTTCATGTAGATATCTGCAGTTCTCACTAATATATTTATTCCAATATACAGTTTATATTAAAGTCCCCATATAACAATGGGCTCTCAGCCAATTATTCTTGACTATTTGGCATTTTGATAGGACTGAGATAAAAGTTTAACATGAATAGTAGTTACATCTACAATGTTTTTTTTTAAAAAACTGGATTTATAAATAGATTCTAAAATTAAGAGGGACAGGTTTAAATTAAGATTACAATACTAGCTACCTTACATATTATCCTGAGTTTTAAAATAGAAATGTTTTCACATCCGTGCCAAGAAATTATTTCTAGAACAAGCGAAAGTTTCCCTTTTTAAAAACCATATTTTAAACAACCAATATAACATGCGTGTACTATAACATGAAAATGATGTATTTTCCTTTTATATATAAACCAATATACATTAGGTGGTTGCTACCAAATGGCTTATTTATGTTTCAGACCTTACCGAGAAAATCATTTCCAAAAGAAAAACCTAACCTAGCAAAATAATTGTATCAAAATTGCTTTGCCAGGGGAAAAAAAAAAGTTATTTTAGTATTAACTCTTAAAACAGTTTAGCTACTACTTTAAGCCAGAAGAATATGCTATATGAGAATGAATGATAAATCAGAGAGTAGAAAATTAAAGATATTTAGAATGATATATGTCTGTTTTATTATAAGGAACTTTAAGCCCTTAATATCACTGTAAACACTCTACTTAAAAAGAAAAAGAAACTGTGAATTACTAACTCTAATTCAGGTCCCACTCCAGTAAGCCAATAATTAGTTTTACAGTGTGTTGATAGCATCTTCTTCTGATAATCAAAACTCCTTACATTACCTTTTGTCTGTAAAATAAAATTGTCAAAAAACCAAAAGAATTTACTAATGATTTCCAGAAAAATAATTTATACATATATATAGAAGCATGGTAATTTGCCTTTAGTGAATGCTATAATCTTTATACTCAGCTTTTATAAACTTGAAATTTTCCCCAAAGATTTGAGATTGAATCTGATGATCTCACACACCATATGAATTATTCTCTTGCAAGAAAAGCACATGGCATCACATCTTCATGGACAAAATGCTGTATTTCTATAAGTTTTATTCAGAAATCTAATATGTAGTACAGATATCAATTATCATTTGTCCTCTCCTCAGAAGATGGTGTTACTAACTTTTCAAATAAATAGTTGAAGATACAGAAGTCTTACAAAAATATTGTTAATATTATCTACAGGAGACTGACTTAGCTCTACAAAATCTCTTATGAAGCTCTCATTTCACAAACTAATGTTTCATGTAATTTGAAGACATCTTAAATTTCCATTGTTAAAAAATGAATTTCAAATCCTTTCAAAAAAAAAAGAAATTGTGTTTTCCTAATCCCTATTTTTGCCCACCATTTATTTTCTTTCTTGTCTCTAATGAATTTCTGACAAGGAAAATTGAGTTATTTTAATTGTAGGAAATCATTTATTGCAGCTGTCCTTACAATAAAGATTTTTACATTAACATTGTACCATGGTATGTTCAGGAATAAAAGGTTGTATTTTGTTGTAGTTTAAAGTCATAGTTTTCCCCAATGGTGTGATGATGTATTTCTTCCAAATTATAGAAATATTGAAAAATTGGCAGTTAAAAATAACCGCTTTAAAAATGTGTAAACTGAACACATTCACTCCTTTTTAAAGAGCCACTTTTTTATTTGACAAAAAATGCAAGGGAGTCACTTGAGTTCTCACTGCATAGGCCAAGCTAGAAAAAGAGTATAAACTTAAATAAATAAAAGTGTAATTTCTTAGTAAGAGTAAGTAATTGTGAAGCGTCTTTAGGGTAATTCTTACGCTTTTTCTGATTCAAAATATCCGCTTGGAACATCCTGCCAATTAAACGAAGATCTACCGATAGCATTTACCCTTTCGCTTCATAACAAAAAAAGGATCTGCAGTCATTTTTATGGAAGATTACCTAAAAAGGAACATGACTGTAAATCAATGACAAAAAATATTAGAGACTTTCCTTCTCTGGGTTAGAATGTGCATCATTCAGATGCTTGCACTGACACCTAATGTAATAAATACTTTAAGTTGAATCTTAAATAATAGCTGCAGGGTTTCAACTGGTAAAGATTCACTCTTAGTATCCACCAAAAACTCCAGTATTCAGCACTCAGTCAACAAAGGACAGCAAATAATTTCCATCATAAATGCCGGGAAGGCTACCTTGGGCTTTGTTTTTGTTATGTAAAATGCATTAAAGTGACTCATCCACTTAAGATTACCTACTCTCAGAAGCTTTAAAGCAGCTTCAAGAACCAAAATAAATGCTTTCCCAGAATGCCTGATAGGCTGGCTATTCAGCGCATTTAAAGATATGTATGTATTTTTATGTGCCACTGACTGATTCTTTTTTCCATCCTAAGAGAAGAATTAGTATTTTTCATTCCCTTCCTGCCGTGTGACTGCATAGACAGCTACCTCTAAACACTATTTTCGGAATAGCTGCGAGTTTAAGTTATTTTAGAAATGTTTAAAAAAGAGAAAATTGCAGGAGATTCTAGAAACGCCGAGTCCCTCCCTCAAAGACTAGGTTCTATTCATTCTAAGAACAGGGACCGCGTGTCTTCCGGCACTTAGATGCTTCAAATAAAGGATTGCGGGGGTTGGATATCGGGGTCCCAGTACCTGCGAGCCCTCTGGGCAGACGGTACTCTCAGCAGCCGGGAGCAAGCACTCTTCAGAACGGAAAGGCTGTCAAGTGCGCCCGGTAATTTAAGATCTAAACGAGTTTGGACACCACGGCAATTAGAAAGCATCCCAGAGGCAAAGGGCGGGAGAGTCCAGGCTATCCTGACAAGCCTGAAATTACCTATTTGTAAAATACCCAACCACAACATAACTTTTTATTAAACTGTGTTTGATGAGAGCGACTACCTGGCTGGAAACTTTTTCCCCCAGTGCATGTAAACTCTTTAAGTCTAAAGAATCCTTTAAGAGATGGGCTGAGGAGCCGCGAGTCGTCGGCGGACGTTTCCCGGGACGGCTCGGCCACCGCTCCAGCCCCTCCGAAACGCGGGATCGGAACGCATTCCCGCGGCGAGAAGCGCGCACCTCCTGCTCGGCCTCTCCGGATCCAAGCCCGGCTCGCTCCCCACCCCCACGGGCAGAAAAGCCTCGCGATTCGGGGACGGACCCCACGCCCTGCTCCCGCAGCACTCCTCGGCCCGCACTCCCAGCCCTGCCCGGCCGGCGACTTACGTGACTGCCGAAGGGAACGGCTCCTCCGACGAGGGGCCGATCAGCAAAGATTGGAAAAGTGTCAGAGTCAAGGCCAGCAGGCAGCCAGCAGCCATCTTCGCGATCGAAGATCAATCCCGCCTCCCTCCCCAGCCGGGGGAAGGAACGGTGCTGGAAACCGCGGAAGGAGGAGAAGGATCGCTCGCTGTCCGGACGGCAGACGTCTGGAGGGCTGGCGCGCCCGGGGTCCTGGGCGCAGACTGGCGCGGGGGGCGACCGGGGGCACCGCGGCGCGGGGAAGGGGCGGCGGCGGGCGGACCCACTAGCGCGCGTCGGCTGATCCGCGCCGCGCCTGCCTCGCCTCCGCCGCCATCAAGGGCGACTTTGGAAACAGACCTGGGCAAGCCCGCCGACGCTCGAGCGCTTTCGCTATCTCTCTTTCTCCCTCTCGATTTCTTCCCTGATTTATTCCCCTGATTGCCGAGGAGAAGGAGGCGGAGGCGGGGGCGGAGGAGGGGTGACGGCGCTTGGGAGGGGTTGGGGGTGGATGTAGAAATGGGGGAATGGCAGGCGGAGAGACTTGTGGCTGGGAGAGGCTCCGTCTGGCTTCTCCCGGCAAGTCAGAGGGAGGTGGCTGGGGGTGGGCAGCGGGAGGGCTGGGCGTCAGAGCAGTCGGGCGGAGACGGGCCCGGAGCAGCCCTCCATACAAGGCAGAAAGGAACTCCTAAAGTCGGCGTCGGCTGGCTCCCGCCGCCCCGCGTGCGGAGGGGGAGCGGACCCAGCCCTGCGGGGCTCCCGGGGGACAGCCAGCCTCCCAGCGGGCATCCACAGGCTACAGAGGCTCCAGCCGAGTATTTGGCTTGCGTCTTCGGGGGTTATTTTTGAACATGCAGGCAGCGTTCCCGCAGCCCTTCTCTTGGGCTCAGTGTCCACTGCCTAGCTAGGAATCGTGGCGAAGTGATTTGACAACAAATGTAGGAGGGGTTTGTATTTGCATTTTAAAGCACCACTTTTGACTCTCTACCAGGTGGCACTGTGTATTTGCCCGACAGTGCCAGAGGCCAGGCCCTCTGGTGTGGCTGAATGCAAATTGTGCCAGCGTCCCCACGTCCAGCTATGAATCACCTGGCGAGGACGTCAGAGGAGGAAGGACCCGGTGCTGTAAAATTTTCGCTGTCCTGACTTTCAGTAGGACAGAGGGGTTCAGGGACGATTCTCCACCCAGGGAAGACAGTGCTGCGAAAAGGGCTTTGTAACAAAAAACCCTAGTGAAACTATCTCCAGAAGATTCCAAACGCCCTGCTCTGGCCAGTGGGCTGCCCTGCCTTGACAAGGTTGCTGCAGGGTGAGTTCACTTTGCCAATGTGAAGGCACGAAAAGGATAGCAATTTATGAAATGCACCTGAAATGCGGAGGAAAAATTAAGGGAGAGGAGAAAAATAAGGAGTAGAAATGCCGAACCATCTCCAATGGTAGGGCGAGCGCAGGCCTTCTCGTAGAAAGAACACAGGAGTCTTGGATTAGGCCTCTCAGACCGCAGAGGCCTCGTTCAAGAGGGAACTGCTATGCCAGGGGTGGAAAGATTTCCTTGAATATCTTCAATTCTTAAGCTCCCTATAGTAGTGCATTAGAGCACTTCTGACAAATGCAGAGAACATGATCCCTGATGGAAAAAAAAAAATGGCCATCCTGCATATGCGTCAAGGCCAGAATTATGAGGTGGCTGTAAAATTTTTAATTAGTCCTTCTTTAGTTTCAGGAGGAGCTTATGAAAAGAGAAAGACCTTTATGAATTTGGAATTGATTTTCCAGCTCTCTGAAGGCAACCTCCCAAAACAGAGAAGAACTGATAATGCTACTACTTACTAGCAACATTTAAAAAGTGTGTACAATTTTATGATTCTTGACCCAGTGATCTTTTCTTCCCAGTCACCTCTCCTTTTTGGTGCCTTTGCTTTTTGTTTTGTTGTGTTGTTGTTTTTTGTTATATGCTCTACATCTCTTTCTTGCTCTTTGTTTCTTTCTTCCTATTCTGAGTGACCTCACAAAAGGCACCCCACTGGGACTTAACTTCGTTTGTTTTATGCTAAGCATAGAGAATGTGGCAGCAGGAGCTAGCAAATGAGAGATGAAGTGGGAAGTAATGCGAGTGAGAACTAAAGCTCAGTCAGAAGGATATTTTATATAACTGAAGATAGCTTTTCACGCCAAAATTAGATAACCAAATAGTCAAGTACATCATTTTTTCCCAATTTTTAATGATGCAAAAGCAGATTTTCTTCCCCAGCATGGGGATTACAAATAGCAGAATTAGATGCTCATTATTGTCTACATGATATGTTATCATAATAGCCTCACTACATAAAAATATTTTTATAATATATTTTGTCAATTATTTCAATGATGACCTCAGATCTCCTACTAAGGTATACTATTTCCATTTTTATGTCTTTAAGAGCACATGCTCTACAGAAGGTAAGTCAGCCATTATTTGTTGGCCTTTGAGCCAAATATCAATTTCGTTAGATCACTCTGATGAAGCACTCTGTTCTCTAATATCTGAAGCCGTTGAAGAAAGATATTGCATCTACAATTCTTTCTGAAAGGGTTGGTTATCAACTCTAAGCCTAAATCATTGCTTAGTGCTCTGTTGCGAGGTTGCTACTTATTGCTTTTTATCAACCTAAACCTTTTTAATGAAGATATTCATAATGTGGCTTTTATTTCTTATGTATGATAACTAATACAGGACCATTTTCACAGCATAGTATTATGTATCTATTGGATCAACCATAGCCATCTACAATGCATTGTTTCTACTCAGTTCTGTTATTTTGGAAAATTCCACAAAAATCAGACCTTATCCCATTTTAATAAAATTTTGCTAATTCTTCAAAATTTGCCATTCAAGATAAACTATTGATAAATCATAAGGGCTGATGATAAAAGTTGTCTTATAGGCTGTAAGTGAGCAAGAAGTCAGAAATCAATAACCTACCATTCATTTAAGAGAAAATTTTCTGGTAACAAAATAAAGATTAGTGAAGAATCGAGATGTTTGTGTTTAATCATATCTAGAAGAAAGTTTAAAGGAGATTTAGTTCATGCAAAGCAGTGACTTTTATGATAAATTTATGTTTGTAATTTTTGGCTAATTCTCAATTGTTATTACATGTAAATATATAATTTGTTCATATAAATTTCTGTTAATTAAAAATGAACAAAGAACAATATTAACCTAGGAGCCATGAAATGTTCACTCTTACTCTCTTTTTGTTTAAGGTTACACTATGCATAGTGGTAGCATCAAAGTCTATTTATGTTGTCTTTTCCAAGGTATGTATGAGTAGGTTTCTCTGATTTTTTTTTAGTAAATCAAATCTAATTTCTTCAACATTTTGGCTTAAAGAATAGGAAAAAGTAACCTTATTGAGATTTTTTTTTTCCTCTCTCTCTTTTTCATGTACAAAAGCACACATACAAACCCTGGAAAAGAAAATGATTGCTCTTGGACAAAAAAAATTAAAAGGCCAATAATTAATTTTCTAGTTTTTTTTGTTTGTTTGTGTTTGTTTGTTTGTTTTGCGCATCTTTAAAAAATGTAAGGAGAAAACATGACAGCAGGCTTTATATGTTTATATGTAAATAGAAGTATATGACCTGTCTCTGAGATAAAGATAATACTGTAAAAACCATAATTGAAAATACTTGTGATTTGAGGCGATATCATGCTTCTGTGCACACATAGATATGTGCCAGAGAAAGCCAAAGTTAAAAACGGACAGAAAGTTTCAATTATTTATGTCCTTGGGGAATCTTCAGAAGATGGGAATAAAAAAGACAGGAACTCAAAAGTATCAATTCCCAGGAGAATGGTTAAGAGCATATATAATGATTTTTAAGTCAGTGTTCGCATTCAGTATTTTTAAACTAAAGCAGCACACAGAGGCTTCCAATAGAAAGCAACAAGGTAAAAGACACAATCTTAGAGGAAGAAATAAGGTCAAATATTTCCTACAAACAAGACAAATATTTAGAAGAATATTTTCTTTGACCCAAATAATACAGATATTGATAGATAACCATTAAACTTTTGAAGAAAAAAAAATACCTTTTCTAAAAGGACACAAAGTAACATTAAACAAGTACTTACTGGAAGCTTATTGTTTGCCCATCAGAATCCTATACTGGTGAACTGCTAATTTAAATATGTAGAAATATTAGCTGTCATATTAAATACCATCATATTTTCAACCAAGCAATAGCTTTTATGCTATTCTATTTTTTAATCTATGCTAATCATGAAATTTTTCATCCATTCCTTTTCCTTGTTTTATTTTTGCTCTTCTTCCCTCCTTCCCTCTTGAAACTCAAGCGCATCTCAGACAAAATCAGCACCTACAGCATGACTGATTTCCCATTAAAAAGAAAAAAAAAAAAAACCTTCTGTTAGACTCTAAAATCTAGATTTCAGGATAAGATCCTTCTTCACTCCATAAATAGAGCTGGAGTTTTCTCGTTGTTTGAACTGCAAGTAATAGAATATATGGAATCCATTTACTTAGGCCTACACAGACAAACGGAAGTAGAGATTCAATTATTTATCCAAACATTCAAGAACAGCAAAAACTCAATGGGAAATGGTTAATAGGAGGTAAACTGTAACATCTAAAAGACCAAAACTAATAACTATTGGCACTCTTCACAGTTTTTTTAATTGCGTAAATGCAGCCTTCCATGAAAGAGAAAGATTATTGATGTTATTCTTCTGATGGTAGATATTTTAAACATACTTAAACACAATAGAACACCATTATAAACTAGCATACTTCTATAAGAATTTGGATATGTTATGGGTCAAATACACTTCCTGTACAGATAATATACAATTAATCCATTAGATGAATGCATATAAGCAAGAAGCTTGTCTATAGGTCGAATTTATATACATTGATTTTTTTCTTAGTCACAATTCCTTTCATTTATACTCTGAGGTGAACTTCTCTTTAAGAATATGATTCTCTCAGAATGTCCATGGCTAGCTGGAATAAAAGAGTTTATTTCATAAATTTGCCAACCTGGGTGAAGATAGTCCAAAGTAAAACAAGAAACTGAATCTTTAGTATCAAGCTGAGTACACAATCAGCCCTCCATATCCGTAGCTTCTGAATTCACAGATTCAACTAACTGAGGATCAATAATATTTTTTTAAAAAAAGCTATGTTGCTGATGTGTACCACTCTGTAGTGAGGCCTACAATGGTTGTGTCTGTAATGAACATGTACAGATTTCTTTTCTCATCATTATTCCCTAAACAATACAGTATAGCAACTACTTACATAGCATTCACGTTGTATTAGGTAATATAAGTAATCTAGAGATGATTTAAAGTATACAGGAGGGTGTGCGTGGTTTATTTGCAAATAGTACACCAGTTTATATAAGGGACTTAAGCATTTGTGGATTTTGGTATATCCATGGGGGTCCTGGGACTAATCCCCTGTGGATACAAAGGGACAACTGTGTTTATTACCTGGACGTTACTCTAAGATTTTCTGTTACACAGAGAACAATCTATCTTTTGCCAAGATATCATTCACTTTTTTGGATATAATTTATACTGAAAGATACATGCAGATTAAGTGTTAGTAAATTTAAACCAAACACATAACTTTAAAATATGAAATGAATAACTACAAATTGAAAATTTTTGTTTTTATAATATTGTAATAACATTTCACAATCTAATGGCCATTAATAATGATCTTAACTTTATGTCATTCAGATGGTACTTAGTAGTCATTACTTACATAATAAGAGCCAGCATGTTTTTTGGTTGCGAGGGCTATATGTATTCAGTCATTTCTGTCTTTTTCCCTGTTAGTATCTGAAAAGTTTTTATATTCAAGACTTGGTGTTTTTCAAAAGATTATTAGAGTACTTTTGGATTTGATATATATTGGATTGGTTACTCATTTCCTTTAAACTTCATTTTTATTTCTCAAAATATGCAAAACTTTTTCCTTTAAACACTGACAAAATAATTATCTAAGATAAACTGCCGTCATAAACTTAGTTACAACACGGTGACAAAACTTTAATTCAAGGCTTAACGAACGTCTACAATTCATTCTTGTGCAGATACAGAACCCAGTTCTGCTATTTTTCCCCCTTTTCTTCCCCAAGTTAACTAGCCAGCCTCACTCCCGCCCCTTTCCCACCCCTTCTTTTGATCTTTTTCATCCCCAACAGACAATAGTTGAGTGTCCTTAACACATTACCAAATAGGGACTTTTTTTTAAGTAGTAAGAAGAAGAGGAAGTGGAAAAATTAGGTCACACAAAGAGAAATTATCCAGAGAAGAGAAAAATGGAAACGTGAAGGAGGACCCATGTGAACGAAAGGGTGAGTGTGCTCCAATAACACAGATCAACACAATGCAAAGATGAAAGAAGTAAAACACAAATGGCAAGAAATATGAAGGCCACAAACTCCTGTGAATGAAACTAGTAGCATAAATGAGTCAAACGATTAGGGCAACTCAATGTACTTCAATATTCAATCAGCTAAAATTTTTATTGCTAAAGAAGTAGAATAATCTTCAGTAGCTCCCTATTTATATAAATACGAGTAATCTTTCAAGATTCTTTAGTTTAAAATTAGAAAACGTTATATGATATTAATATTGAACCACTTTTTAAAATAAAAATATAAATAATATTAAAGCATTATATAAGATTCAATGACTGTAACATGTTTGCAAATTTCCTATGCGTAGGCAGCAATTTGATCACTTGACATGTAGAATTTTTATATGAACTCTAGTGAAAAACTTCATAATTTATTTCATATAGAATACTGATTTGTATATGACAAATATTTTTTTACAGTAAATAACTCACGAACTTACAGAACCTACATCATTTCGCTTTTGAACCTTCAGAACCACTTCTTTCTTCCGATACCTTTTTTCAAAAAAATCCACGAACAATATGAAGGTGTAAATGGGATTAGGAGGAAAGGTCAATAGTGATTTAGCTGCTTCAATGATTTTGTTCTCACCTGAAAAATTATTCACATTTAGAAAATGTTCATTAGCTCTGAACTCAATGTCACATGTCCCAGTCGCCTTTCCTTGTCTTACATTAATTTTACACTAATTTGTTCTTAATTAATGAGGAAACCTGAACTCATTAATCTCTAACACCTCCTTCAAATGCTCAAATTCTTGACCCCAGATTTCTGTTGAGTCTTGAAATCGTTAGAGATCCTGCCAACCAACAGAGAACTAAGCTCACATGCAGTGGTGTACTAGAAATGGCACAGACATCTCCAGCTACAAAACCTAGCTCTGTCATTTAGTAGCTCAGAGATGTAGGCCAAGTTACTCAATTTTTTTGAGCCTCAGTTTTCAACTGAAAAAAAAAAGGGGTGGGGGAATAATTCCTTAAGGATTAAAGGATACAGCATAGTTCATTCATTCATCCATAGCCACAGCCAAAGTCAAGGACGTTACAGAACAACAGATAAAGCATTTAGCCAAGCAAGGTATAAAATTTTTTGATCTCTATAAACTTAAGAGTTAAAAAGAAATCTGTTTATATCAAGTCATTTTAAATATGACTAAATAATTACCTGCAAGAACAATTAACTGGCATGTAGTATACATTTAATGAATTTGATGGTGCTTATATGCTCTAAGGAATTACTGTTATTGTTTTCATTCCTTTGTAATCTGTATGTGTGCATGTTTTAAAATGTGCCTAATTCTAAAGTACATTAATTATCAATAAAGGTGGAAACTATTCATTTGGAAAAAAAGCTTGGAATAAAGAAAATACCATCTGAGAATGAATAATCCATTTTCAAGACTCAACTTATGTAGGAAAATTTAATTTTGAAAAGTTTTGGAAATGTATAAGGGTGGTTTTTTTGCAATTGTTTTAACAGCTTTATCACATATAATTCACATACCATACAATTCACCCATTAAAGAGTGTGTTCCAATGGCATTTAGTATTATAGAAAGATTTCTCTGTCATTTTTATTTAAAAAGATCAATCATTACATATTTAAACTGGGTGGTATTTAATGAGACCTGTAGGTATTAGCTACGTAGATATGTAACAAATATTACAACATAACATTAAGGTTATGCAAATTTTAATGACCTTAATACTTAACGTGTATAAGTTATTGATGACTAGGGTTTTTCCAAATATAAAACCTTAGACTCTGTCCTCTACATAGTCCATTTCAAGCAATTAATCAGTGTAAACAGTTTATATTTAAACATATATGTAAAAAATAATTGTTTGGGCCCAGTGTGATAGATTCATATAAAAACAATAAAATGATATTCCGACTGGCACATGCACCTACTTCTTTATTTGTATCATTAATGTATATGTTATGGAGTTCATTTTGTGTTGTCACCCTTGTATTTATACAATGAGAATAGTATTTATGATATTGAAGTATATGAGGCTGTAAATGGCATTTGCGTTCAGATACATCAACTCTGCTTCTACATTTAATCACTGGCAAGACCTATTTATTGCTTCATGTACTATTCTTACATAAACTGCAATACCTCACTAGGATACCTTCATAGTACTGATTTTTCCCCCTTTCAATGGAAATGAGAATGACAAAAATATTTTCTAGAGATAAATCATCACTTTGATCAAGAAAATAAGAAGCTTTAAAAGCTGACTGTGAAAATATGAGAAAATTTAGATCAATAAAATTGATAACTAAATGCATTTCATTTTGAAAACTTTTATTAGATCCTCAAACGTACATTATGAGTAGGATTTGTCACTTTTATTTCTCAATGAAATATTAAGGCAACTGAATTTATTCTTTCAGAAGTATTTTTTAAAATGTAAGTAAAAATATATTCTAAACATACAGTAGTAACAGTAATCCAAAAATCCAGACAATCCCCAACTTATAAAAACGTTATCCAAACAGTTATTTTTATATCAGTGTTTTGAAACACAGGCTGCATTTTCTCATAGAACATGTGGGTTTTAGTTAGAAACCTGAGAATGCATTCAAAATTCTACTTAGCTTCAATTGCTGGGTCTAGAATCACTATTTCTCATTACAAAGTTTAACAAACTTCAGATGACTTTTAAATTAATAACCTATGAAATATCAATTGATTCATGTGGGTTGATGGTCATCACTTAAACTCATTAGTAGCATTAAGAATATTGTATTTCATTTTTTAAAAAGCCAAATTGTCCCTTTCACACATATAGCATTATGTGTGAGTGCATAATAGAAAACTAAGGAACTCACTTTTACATTTGTTTTACATAAACTAGAAATTTAGAGGTGTGTCTTTTTCATTTGTTCATATATTTATTCTTTCAGTCAGTCATCTGTTCATTTGTTACTAAGAACTTGCTAAGAGCTAAACATTCTGACAGGAATCATGTGCTTCATAAATTTATAAGATTTTCCTCACCATCCAGAAATTAGGTAAAATGTGTGTTTGTATATTACATGTAAATGTTTATATAATATATCCACTTCTCGTCTTTGGATGCATGATGTACTTTGATATTCAAAAAAATGTTTTAAAACTTGAAACTTGTATTTAGAATGCCAGGTCAAGAATCCTTGTATTAATAAATTACACTGTAGGTGGGAATGTAAAATGGGGCAGCTGCTTTGGAATAGGTTAAATATAGAGTTACCATAAGACCCAGTAATTCCACACCTAGGTATTTCCCCAAGAGAGATAAAAACATATGTCTACACAAAAAATATGGATAGGAAATGTTCATAGCATCAATATTCATAATAGCCAAAAAGTAGAAACAAGCCATATGTCCATCAACTAATAAATGGATAAACAAAATGTGGTATATCAATTCAATGAAACATTATTTGGCAATAAAAATTGGGTCGGCCCAGTGGCTCAGGCGGTTAGAGCTCCATACTCCTAACTCCGAAGGCTGCCGGTTCGATTCCCACATGGGCCAGTGGGCTCTCAACCACAAGGTTGCCGCAAGGGATGGTGGGCAGCGCCCCCTGCAACCAAAATTGAACATGGCACCTTGAGCTGAGCTGCCGCTGAGCTCCTGGATGGCTCAGTTGGTTGGAATGCGTCCTCTCAACCACAAGGTTGCCGGTTAGACTCCCGCAAGGGATGGTGGGCTGTACCACCTGCAACTAGAAAACGGCAAATGGACCTGGAGCTGAGCTGCGCCATCTACAACTAAGACTGAAAGGACAACAACTTGAAGCTGAACGGCACCCTCCACAACTAAGATTGAAAGGACAACAAATTGACTTGGAAAAGAAAAAAGGCCTGGAAGTACACACTGTTCCCCAATAAAGTCCTGTTCCCCTTCCCCAATAAAACCAAAAAATAAAATAAAATAAAAAAATAATGAAGTAGCGATACATGATACAACATAGATGAACATTGAAAACATGCTAAGTGAAAGAATCTAGTCACAAAAGACCACATATTGTATAGCTACATTTGTATGATACATCTAGAATAGGCAAAGCCATAGAGACAGAAAGTATATTAGTGTTTGCCTAGGACTAGGATGGGTTGTTGAGAGGAAATGGGGAGTGACTACTAATGGGAATGGGGTGATGAAATGCTCTAAGAATGATTGGGGTGATGATTGTACAACTTTATAAATATACTAAAAATCATTGAATCATACACTTTACATGGATGAATGGCATATCAACTACATCTTTATATAATACAGAGGGTGCCAAAAGAAAAGAATACACATTTTAAGAAAGGAAAACTGTATTAAAATTGTAATTCTCAATATATACTGATAACAAAAGATGAATACAAGTCACATTTGACTTCTGCAATTACAAGAGGTGCTCAAAATGGCATCAGTTTCCAAACACTTCTGATTACGGCGAACTACTGCTTGAGCAACATTAACCAAAGTGTCCACCTGTATACACTTTTTTGGCACTCTGGGTATATACAGTAATGCCTCGTGCAATTTACTACACTGCAAATGTTATAGATAGTACTGCCTTTATTCAAGTACCTGGGCCATAGTAGGCACTGTATAAATATATTATTAAAGAAACAACAGGTAGGTAAACAAGTCAAAAAGCATTACATGCAAGAAATATTAACCAAAATTTGTAATTTTGTCTATCTAAGGGAAACCCAGTACAACTGAAATTTGCTCTAATTATCCTCCTAAGAGCCAAGATCAGTTCCTGGGAGGGGTGAATTTGGAGAGATGAAGGTTTGTGCTACCATAAGCAGTTTCAGAGCACATATTCAGCACCAGGAAATTGAGACAGAGGCTGAACTGTGGTGCTGCTGGTAGAAAATTTTAATGGCAGGAGAAGGTTACCACTGTCACACTGAAGCTACAGTACTATTCATATAATATTAGTAGTTCTCAAATTTTGATCATGCATGAAAAACACCTGGAAGACCTGTTAAAACACAGATTGCTTACTACTTGTCCTAGATCTGGGTGAGGCCCAATAACTTGCATGTCTAACAAATATGCAAGTGACACTGATTGTGCCAGTCAGGGGAATTCTGCAGGTTATTCATCCAGTGAATGTTTATAAGTTAGAGATGGTGTGAGCTAAGCTAGGGAAAAGTAGAGGAAGGCATAAAAGGAAATGACACATTGAATACAAATTTTGGAAGTCAATAAACTAACATAGATCAAAGCTTTTAACACCGGTGGATTATCTTGGTACATGGCCAGAATGCTGATTCAGTGAGGTGAGCTTTATTATCAGGTGATACCATTAACACTGATTCCTGAGTTAAATTGCCTGTCAGATGTCCTGCTGCCTTTCATGTATCAAATTCACTGATGCTGGCATGTTCCCCCAAACAGCTCCAGCAACATGTGAGGCCAAGTTGGAAGTCTGCTCTTCAATGAAAGTTGGGATGTGCCAAAGACCTCAAAGATCTCATTCTTCCCAAAATATGTACCCCTCAAGGCCATCTTCCTCTCCTACTTGGCTTAAAACTCCACTATCAAAGTTATTACATTAGGTTAGTTAAGAAGTGCATTCAAATATACAAGTGATCAGCGAGGAAGCACCTGTCCCATTGACACAGAAATACCATTTGTCATTATCAAAAATCAGTTCATCAGATAAACTATCATCTTGAAAGGAGAGTTCCAGACTGTGTGAAAAGATATCTTGGTTTTGGTAAGAAAAGTCAGTATAGATTTAATATATTACAACTCTTTCACTATGAAATTGTATCAGGATTTTAAAAACTTTACCATAAAAATCAATTAGAAAGAACAAAATCAACAAGACAGCATTATTACAAAAGTGTACTTTAAATGCAGTCTTAGATGTTTCTCCAATTTACGTTATGGGACATAAAAGGACAATTTCATTTTCACTCTTTCTAATAATACATAGCTCATATGGGTCACAAAATCTTTTCAGAGAACAAAAGCAAAAAAATAAACAAAACTCTTGTATTGGTTAAAAAATAGGAACTGGTCTTAGTGCCTTAGAGAAAAAAAGCAATCTGGGTACTCCAAAGAAAATACGGTTGTAGAAATAAAAATGATTCAATAGAGGAAGTATAGATACGTAATTCAGCTTTCCTCTTCTTTCAGTTCGCTGGGCTTTCCAGGGAAACTTGTATCATCTGCAGACAGATGCTCGTGCTTTTTGATTTCTATTATGGCAATATGAATAAACAGATAGGAGCACTAGTACAGAAATTGGTATGTGTAAATACTTATATTGGGTTAATGTAAGATTTAGGAATTCAAATTACAATTTTTTAAGCACAACAGCTTTTGAAAATCATTTCCAAAACCAAATTTTATATATATATATATATATATATATATATATATATATATAATGTTTTAATTTATAAGAAATATTTCACTGTTATTGTAACTATTTGATAATTCATTATTACATTTAGTTTCAGATTATGGGATTGAGCAAGTTAATTCTTGGGTTTAAATTAAAGTATAAATGGTACCACTAAACTACCATGATACCATAAAGGAAATCAAGCCCCTGAAATGTTAAGACTACGTTAGCAATAATTTACAAAACTAGCTAGGTTAATTTTCAACATTTCCAAGTGTTATCACCTATAAAATTTGGTTCTATTTATACCCCTTTTATATAAAACAATACACTGTTATTAATAGTCATATATATATTTTTTTATCTTTAATATAAAAATTATTCCAACCTTGGAACCAATGTGACAAGATTATATTCACATATACCTTAATATAACCAAATCCTTAAAAATGAAAATTGAGGATCATGCAAAGTTGTATTAAACAATATATTTTATCTTGTTCTTCCTTTTAAAGGAATATTCAACAGAATAGGCATTTTTTTGTGCCTACATAGTACAGATTTTAACACTGATTAAAATAGTCACGGAATTAATTATTTATGCATTCATGCTGTGATTTCCACAAATTTTGGTGTTTCAATAGGGGAAAGACGAACTCATTTTAAAGTTAATTTTTTGTTTTATAAGATTAAGGCCTTTTTCTGATTATATATGTAATTTTGCATTAAGTTAACACTGATTTATGTGACAAGCAAAACCTTATATTTTTAGGATGTAATATAGAAGGAATTTATTTATTTTTCTTATCCTATTTATTTAGTTATCCAATACAGACTTGCTTGTCACCAAGTAGATTTCTCCTGGTGATAATTCAAGGAACCAGGCTCTTTCCTTTTCATGGTTCCTCTATCTCCTAGGGCCCCAGAGTCTTTTATACCCAGACGAATGGTGAAAGGGAGACTGGACAAGGAGTCTCTACTTCTGAACAGCTTGAAACATATCACTTCTACTCTCATTCCATTGTGGTAAACTAGTCAAAAGGTCCAACTTAGATGCAAGTGGAGGTTGACAAATGAAGTCCCTGTGTGGGCAGTAACTTCCCATAAATACTATGCAAGCTGGAACACAAATTTTGGTGGCAAGTTAGGAGTTTCTGCCACAGGCTATCCTTTGAGCATCATATGTCTATGCTTCCTACCGTGTTTCCCCGAAAATAAGACCTAGCCCGACCATCAGCTCTAATGAGTCTTTTGGAGCAAAGATTAATATAAGGCCCGGTATTACATTATATTATATCATATCATGTCATATCATATCATATCATATCATATCATATCATATCATATCATATCATATTAGACACAGTATAATATAATATAATATAATATAATATAATATAGTATAATATAGTGTAGCACTGGGCCTTATATTAATTTTTGCTCCAAAAGACGCATTAGAGCTGATGGTCCAGATAGGTCTTTTTTTTCGGGGAAACACGGTACTTCCCACATACAGAATCCTCTCCTTCCTTCTAAGTTTCTGACCTATTCCTCCATCCAGTCCCATTACAAAGAGCTCTACACAATGCACCGTTCTCTCTAACTCATTCAAATATGGCTCCCCATGATGCAGCAACCTCTAGAGAGCAGTTTCTGGATCCACCCTTCACTACATAACTATAATACAGATGTTGGTCAGTGCAAAGATTACTGTAACAAAAATTCCGATTTGCAAAAGGAAAAATGGTATACACACAGCAGTTATTGCTTCTCAGCAATAACAAAATCCTACTGAGTAGACATGGTGAAAAACACTCTTGAAGAAGTTCCATAATAAGCCCCTAATTTCTGTCTCTGAGAAGGACTTCCTTAGCTCTTATTTTTGATGGCTGCTGGTTCCAACCTATGGGAGGTTTGTCCTTGTCTATGACCTTCCATAACTGCTTCTGAAAGGAACAGTAGGGAGTATACCCACTGTGGTAGCCAGAAAAATATCCTCCTCAAAAATAAATAAATAAATAAATAAATAAATAAATAAATAAATAAAAATACTTCTTAATTTTTTTGGAACTTGTGAATATGTTATATAACATGGCAAGGGAAAAGTAAGTTTGCACATGCAATTAAGGTTGCTACCTAAACTTGAGATAGGGAGATTATCCTAGATTATCTGGGTGGTCCCAATGTGATCAGATATCATACTCAGTTTCTCATAAGTAAAAATGGGAAACAGCAGAGTTAATGTCAGAATAATGTATCTTGAGAAAGACTTGACCAGCCATTTCTGGCTTTTAAGATGGAAGGAAGACCTGAGCTAAGGAATGCAATTGTCTCTAGGTGCTGGAAAAGGCAAACAAAACAAAAAACAAAAACAAAAACAAAAACAAAAAACAGATTATCTCCTAGAAGGAATGAAGCCCTACTGACATTTTGATTTTAGCTATGTGAGACCAACTTTGCACTTCTGACCTCCAGAACTACAAGATAATAAATTTGTGTTGTTTTAAGCCACTAAATTTGTCTTCATTTATAACAGCAGCAATGGACTTCAGATCATAATTGCTGTTATAAATATTTTGGGGGACAGAGGTTTTTGTTTTTTGAAAGTGGCAGGGGTTATTTTCTAGGCCAGGCTCATGACCTGTTTTGTTTTTCTCTGTTCTTAACAGAATTCTCTAAAAATTTAGAGTCTTCTGATGTAACTATTTCTATCAGTATCGAGGTATAATAACCACACTCAAAATTCTTTTTTCCTGTGACTATATATATATATATATATATATATATATATATATATATATATAAAATTATTGTTGACATTATCACTTTGTGAGGGGTGTCAGTGTCTGTTACATTGTTCTGTACACCTGAAACTAATAAGAACAAATAAAATGTTTGTTCCTACACATAATAAAGTAGCCCACACCTTATCCACAGTTACACTTTCCCCGGTTTCAGTTACCTGTAGTCAACAGTAGTCCAAATATATTAAATAAATAATTCCAGGAAAAGGCAATTTTTAAGTTTTAAATGGCACACTTTCTGAGTAATATGCTGAAACCTCATACTGTTTTACGACATCCCCCCTGGAACATTAATCATCCATTTGCCGAGCATATGTACGTTATATATGCTACAGACCTGCTTAGGAGCCATCTCGGTTATCAGATCAACTGTCCCGGTATCACAGTGCTTGTGTTCAGGTGACCCTTCGTTTACTTAATAATGGCCCCCAAGTGAAAGAGTAGTGATGCTGGCAATTCAAATATGTCAAAGAGAAGTTGAAACTGCTTTCTTTAAATAAAGAGGTAAAAGATCTTGACTTAATAAAAAAAGAAAAATTTTGTATGCTGAGGTTGCTAAGACCTATGGTAAGAATGATCTTCTATCCATTGAAAACAATTTATAAATTAAAGTTTATCGTATGTATGTACGTTTAGGAAAAAAACAGCATATGTAGGTTTCGGTAATATCCACAGTTTCAGGCATCCACTGGGATCTTGGAACATATCCTCTTGAACTACTGTGATACGTATTGGTCATACTTGAAAGAGAGTATTTAATTTTTTTCTTATTTATAAAAATAAAGGCTTTGCTAAGTAGGACTATGCCCTCAGCTGAGATAGAAAACCACTACTTTAGATGTATGATGTTATACCTTTGAAGGAGGAGTAGCAAGCACAAAAATGTTGATTAGTTAGAGAACTGAGTGTGTGAATCGTTGACCTGGAGAAAAGGTCAGGGTCATACAAGGACTATAATAGGCTTTGGGGGAAAAGCATAAAAAAAAAAAAAAATTACAGAATGATCCCTACCATTTTGGACTTTAAATTTTTGTCAGGGAAAGGCATTAAGCAAATAACACATTTAATTACAAAAGCTAAAAAGTGCTGTAAACTAAAAGTATATGGTACTATAAGAGAGTTCAATAGCAAGCTTGAATACCAGTTGATGAGTTACTAAATAGTTTCTCCAAGAAAGACACACAACAGGAATAATAGCAAGGTAAAGAATGGGGTAAAAAACATCCCAATGAGAGGAAAATTTTATGAAGAAGGCACATTTCCCATTGTGATAGAATGCAGTAGCTTCTATCAACCAAAGTTTCTTTTGAGAACTAGAAAAGTCACATAAAGTATTAAAAAGCATCAAAGATCTCCCAAATCAACCTGGGCAAAGGGGCTGAAAGTCTGGAGAAAGGAGAACTATAAAGAGGTGAACTAGTATTCCTTGGCAGATGCTTGAGAACATGGGCAAAAGATCACTGATGGAAGACGGGGAAATCAGAAGAGATTTCTGCAGTCTTGTAAAGGAGAGAGAGAGAGAGAGAGAGAGAGAGAGAGAGAGAGCGAGCTGTGGGGTCAATATCCTGATGAGAAGAGAGATTTGAAGAATTATACCTGACACATACCAGTTAAAAACTCAGAAGAGAGTATGAAAAGTATAGGAGAGTTTCAATAGTTTCACTGTGCTGGAGAACAAGAATTCGAGTTTTGGACTTCCAAGAAAAGTGCTCAGACATTCATTCAAAAGCCCTAGAGGGCATGCCTAAGAGCAGGAGAAGTCCAGAAGCAGACAAAATATCAGAACGTCAACCCAGAAGTTACTGATTATATTAAGGAGAAGAGTCTCAATCTATTTTCCTAGAGGAAGAAAGGGGAAGATATTATTTGGAGGCTGTCTTATTTTAATGCCTAATGTTCAGCATTTAGTCAGATATTCTAAAGTTATAAAAGACTGAACCACATGATCAAAGAAACACTTAGAAAACTTAAGAAAATAGAAATAGATGTATAGCTATACAAATAGTGGTTATAACAGACAAGGACATTCAAATAATTATGATTAAAGTGTTCAAGAAATGAGAGAAAAATACAGAGAAATAAATTAAATCCTGGAAATTTTTTACCAGAGAACTGAAGACTAAAAAAAAAATCAAATAAAAATGTTAGAACTGAAAACAAACAAACAAACCTGTGTTTAATAGCATATTGGAGATGCAAAGGGAAAAATTATGGAATTAGAACAGATTTATGGAAACTATCCAGACTAAAGAGAAAAAAAAATACAGAAAAGTATATATAGACATGTGGGACAGAGTGAAAAGGCTAACATACATGTACTTTGAGTTCACAAAGAAAGGAGAGAAAATGGAGCAGAATCAGACAATGGTTGAGAATTTCTAAAACGGGTGAAAGATGTCATCTCAGAAATTTAGAAACTCAATACATTGCGAAACTCAATCAGCATATATGAAAAGAAAATCACATTTAAGTGTAAGAGTCAAACTGCTGAAAATCAGAAACAATGAGAAACTTTTGAAAGCAATCCATTGAAACAAATGGACCAGAGGCACAAAAGACTTTGTTGCATTCAAGGGACAACTTTAAAAGTCAGTGTTGTTACATTTTAGTTTTAAAAAAGCAGCTTCAATATGAGGCAGTAAAAGGAAGAAATAGGTAAACTTATATAGAATCGTGAATATTGTGTATGTTAAGGATTTTAGATTGTATCACAGTGTAATGAAAAGTCATTGAAGGATTAACTGGGGAATGACATAATCAGTTTACCTTTGCGGTTCTGAGGAGAGTGGATTGAGTGGGGTGGGGAGGAGAGGAATGAATAGGGGAGAGCTGCAATTTTATTACCAGAACTAGGAGCAAAAGATATTAAAGCAAGAGGGAGGCACGTTTGGAATAACCAGGCAGGAGGTCAGAGTATAACTACCAGCAAGGATTACTTGATCTTAGGTCTCTATGTGTTGACTGAGATCTTGTAAAAATGCCTCCAACCAGTGGTTGTTGGGATACTGGCAAAACTGAAATTACTAGAGAGGGTCCAATGATCAATGTTCGAATCTGTGGGGAACTGAAGGCTGCTAATGTGAGGACATAGGAAATGTGGCACTGCTCATAGGTACTGAAAATATATTTTGTACATTATTTTGTTTTTGACCTCATAATTTTCTAGATGTTGAGGCTACTAGTATAGTCATAAGGGGGATAAAAATATCTAATTGGGTTAATGGAAGTTAAGAAAACTATCAATTGCTAAGTACTTGTGTCAGATGCTGTGTGTTATATGATACATATTTTATACTTTATATTATAATATATACACATTATATATATATATATATATATATATATATATATATATAGTGCCTAAAAATGTATACACATTTTAAAAAAGGAAAAAACTATTAAAATTGCACTAATGGTAACCACTTTGAGCACCTCTTGTAATTGCAGAAGTCAAACATGACTTGTATTCAACTTTTGTTATCGGTATATATTGAGTATTACAATTTTAATACAGATTTTTCCTTTCTTAAAATATGTATACATTTTTGACACCCTCTGTGAGTGTGTGTATGCATATATATATATACATATACATATATATACATATATATACATATATATATATATATATATATATATATATATATATATATAATCTCATTGAATTTTCACAACCATCATTTGAAAGAGGTCTTATGCCCCTCATAGAGGTGATAAAATTAAAGCTAACCTTAAGGGATTTGTTGAGAGGAGAGTGAAGCAGGGATCATGAAACTTGTTTAGGAAGGGACACTGCCAAATAGCCCATGGGCAATAAACTGAGGTCACAGACGTTAAAGATGGGTTCACTATGTCCTGCTGTGGAAAACTCTTTCGATTTTCACATCCTCATTCACGCTTTTCAATAAGGACTGAGGTGGAGGAGGGATTTAGGTTCTGAAGAAAGCTGAGTTGGTAAGGATGTGATCAGTGCTATCCCAGGTTGTGTTCCAGTACACAACAGGCAGTGTGGAGGTTCCTCAAAAAATTAAGCATAAAATTACCATATGACCCAGCAATCCCTTTCCTGGCTATCTACCCCAAAAATCTGAAAACATATATCCATAAAGATGTATGTGCTCCGATGTTCATTGCAGCTTTATTTACAGTGACCAAGACATGGAAACAACCAAAGTGTCCTTCAATACATGATTGGATAAAGAAGTTCTGGTATATATACACAATGGAATACTATTCTGCCATAAGAAAAGATGAAATAGTGCCATTTGCGACAACATTGATGAATCTTGAGATTATTATGCTAAGTGAAATAAGTCAGACAGAAAAAGTCAAGAACCATATGATTTCACTGATATGTGGTATCTAAAACTGAAAACAACAAAAGAACAAGACAAACAAACGAAGAAACAAAAACTCATAGACACAGACAATGGCTTAGTGGTAGGGTGGGGTGGTAATGAGATGATGACTCAGTTTCAGTAATGGTTATGATCATTTTTCCCCTACCTTAGTTTGTCATATATAATTTTGCCTTATGATGACTTCAACAAACTAGAATGATAAAATATTAATAAGCCTACAATTCCACAGAATAAGGTCATCACAATGATATAAGAAATAAGAGACAGTTACAGTATATAGTGACATTTTGGCGAAATATGTGGAATCTTTTCACTTAGCCTTGATTGTAACAATTTGTGATTATTTCTGTGTATAAATCTCCAAATTTGGCACCACTCTCAGTGAGTTTTCAATTAAGACTAAGCTGAAAATATGAAAGATAGTATTATCCAATTTTAATCTTTAATGAAAGATTACGTGATGCATGAAAAGTCCTATGATCAAATAAGACCTGTTGTTTCTTTGGGAAGAAAATGAAGGAATTGCAATACCAGAAAATACAGTAATGCCTAAGAATGCATCTCATAAATGTGACTTAATACCTCTGCTACAGATTCCAAACTCAGTATCTCATAAAGGATGACCAGTCTTAAGAGGCAGGAAACTGTTGAATTTTTCCAAGTAAAGGTAGAGATTTGGATAGACTTTTAGTCTAATAGCCCCTGATACAGCCTGTCTAATTTCTATGTCATCAAATAAAATTCCGATAAATGATATAGTTATATTCTAGGAAAGACTAAGTGAGGTTCATGGTGGTTTGGCCAGATAGGCTAGGAAAAATCACTCACTCAGTATCTGGGAACCATGATTCTTAGAGACTTTAGATAGTATGGTGCTAAGAAATGTGTAACCATATCTGATGGTAGATGTTAACTAGACTTGTAGTGGTGACCCCTTCACAATATATACAAATATTGAGTCGTTGTGTTGTATACCTGAAACTAATACAATATTAAATGTCAATTATACCTCAATTCAAAAAAAAAAAAAAAAAACGAAATTGGTCTATCTGGAATAGGATTAATATCCCCATTCTGCCATTTGCCAAATTTTTCAAGTTTATTGGAATTTTATTTGCTTCAGTTTAGTAACGTGAAAAATGGAAATAGTAGTAGAACTATCCCATGGAGTTATTGTAATGGTTAAATGAGTTAAAGAACATAAACTGAGAACATTGTCTGGAAAATAACAATGACTCCATAAACATTAGATACTACATCATCATCATCATCATAATTTTAACGTTATTGTTAATATGCCATTATGACCAACATTTCTCTGTTCTTTGCAACTATCCCTTTGGGATTTACATTTTGCTTAGCCTGTCTAACTGTCTTATTCTGCCTTTCTTAGTCATTGTTTTCCCCTTTATTTTTCCATGTTTGTTTTTTCCTCTGTCCCTCCCTTTCCTTTATAACTCCATGATTTCAATTATTTTAAATTTAATATATGATTTGCCCAAAATAATAAAATATTATTTATAATAGGTGTTAGGTATAATGAATAATCATAAATTGAACATACCCATATGTACTCAGGTTAGGAGATAGAGCATTACCAGTATAACTTGGAAGCCTTTGCTTGCCTTGCCCTCATTCAGTCAACCTCTCTTCTAATTTACCATGAATTCACTAATATTTAGAATTTTTGTTTGTCATGACTTTTTTTATCTCTAATTTTTAATCTCCTATGTCTGTAGTACTAATCAATTGTTTAATGTTGCATATTTGAAACCTTTATATAAATGGAATTTTACTGTATATAGTCTTCCTTGTCTTATTTTCCCCATCAACTTCATGACTCCAAGGTAGATTCATGCCAATTTTAGCTGAAGATCATTCATTTTATTGCTGGCTAACATTCCATTGTATAAATTCATCACAATTCTTTGAATCATTTTATTGTTGATAGACCTTTGTGTAGTTCCTATTTCTTTGCTCCCACCAACAGTGTTTCCGTGAACATTCTTGCACCTATTTCTTGGTTCACATATAGGAAAATTTCTTTAGGATATAATTCTAAGGATGAATTGTTGGTATGCACAATTTTAATTGATAATGCCAAATTATTTTTCATAATAGCTATCATGCTTTATATCCAAAATGACCATATTGGAGAAAAGGGAACCCTCATACACTGTTGGTGGGAATGAAGATTGGTGCAGCCTCTATGGAAAAGAGTATGGAGGTATCTCAAAAAATTAAGAATAGAATGACCATATGACCCAGCAACGTTTCTCCTGGGTATCTACCCCAAAAATCTGAAAACATTTATCTATAAAGATATATGTGCTCTGATGTCCATTGCAGTTTTAGCTACTTACAGTGTCCAAGACATGGAAACAACCAAAGTGTCCTTCAATAGATAACTGGATAAAGAAGATGTAATATATATATATATATATATATATATATATATATATATATATATTCCACACACAATGGAATACTATACTGCCATAAGAAAAGATGAAATAGTGCCATTTGCAACAACATGGATGAATCTTAGATTATTATGTTAAGCAAAACAAGTCAAACAGAAAAAGTCAAGAACCATATGATTTCACTGATATGTGGGATATAAACCTGAAAATAACAAAGGAACAAGACAAACAAATGAAGAAACAAAAACTCATAGACACAGAACACAGTTTATGGTTACCAGGAGGGGTGGTCGATGCAGGCAAAAGGGATCAAATATATGATGATGGAAAAAGAACTGACTCTGGGTGGTGAACACAAATGTGATACATAGATGATGTAGTACAGAATTGTATACACAAAACCTATGTATGTAACTTTACTAACAATTGTCACCCAATAAACTTTAATAATAATAAAAAAAAGAAAGATTAGTGATCAAGGATACATAGACGAAATTTTGCTGCCATGATTTATTTAAAATGTATTAAGTCATGTCAGCAGAGCTTGGTGTGGAGGATGACTTGTCTTAGGTAGTTTGCATTCTATAACTCTGCAATCCCAAAGACAATGGCTAAAAAAATCAGGTGAAATAATTTGCACTTTTTATTGAAACCATATGCATATTTTTCTAATAATTACACATATGATGAAAAAACAGTCTATTTCTCTCTTTTTAAGGTCTTTTTAAATAGAAACTTCTGTGATTTCCAATGTTAGAAGTATAAAGTTTGGTCTCAAGCAAAATTTCGAGATGGACTCTTTTGGTTTTTGAGAATTACAATAGAAAACACTTCTAACGGAGAGAGTTAAAGTACACACACACACACACACACACACACACACAGTGGGGGTGGGGGGGTGAAGGGATGGGGTTGGAGACTGCTTGGGAAGCAAGGAGTCTTGCAAAATTATCAGGCTCGCAAAAATTCCATTTGGGCTGCCAAATTTGCATTAGTCCTGCCCACAGTTTGAAATGTCACCCCACCCTCTCTCTGCCATCTGTACCACCACCTACTGATTCCTATGTCTTTAGTCTTAGAGAACAGAAGCATCTGCCTATTACAGGCACATTCAGAAGTGCCCCCCAAACACAGATTCAAATGAAAAAAATCAAAATGTATTTTAAAAAGTAGAATGTATATTTATTTTAGAGTCAGAACTTCACCATCATAAAGTTTTCAAGTTGGGTTCTTTTTCCCTGATTTCTTCCATTTTACAAGTATACAAAAAGAGCTTTTTCATGATGGAACTAAAATCACTTTGATGGATTAGTAACATAGAACTTGTGCAAATTTCTTTACCTGTGGCTAATTAAATAATACAGTTATTTTTCACTGATTATTTGCCATTTACTAATTTATTCATTAAGTACATAGTTTGGGGCCATACAGTGCTACGTAGAAAAACTAATAAATGTTTCCTCTGTTTCTGAAGACCATTATCTAGTGTAGTGCTACCTAAGAGAAACATAATGTGAGGCATATACAAATGTTTTAAATTTTCTAGTAGACAGGAAAAAGAGTAAAAACAAAAAAGTGAAATAATTTTAATAATGTACTTTATCTCAATATATCCAAGATGTTATTTCAATATGTAATCAATACAAAAAAAATATTGTGATACTTTAGTCTCTTTTTGGTACTATTTTCAAAATCTACTGCATATTTTACATTTATAGCATAACTCATTTTGGACTACCCACATTTCAAGTGTTTATTAGTCACATGTGGTTATGGCTGCTATGTTGGGCAGTGCAGATCTAGCAGATAGATGATATTCATTATTCCAGAGTAAGGGAAATAGCAAATAAATAAATGCAATGCAATTAAGGTGCAATGATGAGGGGTTTTTACAGAGAGATCAGCTAATCTTAAGAGACTGGGAGTGTTTTCCAGAATTTTAGGCCAAGGACTGATTGATGAATGGGAGTTAAATAGCAAAACAGAGAAGCACAGAGGGGGCGGGCGGGGGGAGAGAGAGAGAGAGAGAGTTTTTTAGGACAAGTGAAAAACATGTGACCAATTAAGGTTCTGAAATAAGTCCAGTATAGGGAAGCATATGCAATACCCAGTATAGGGAAGATACGACAATTGATTATATATGATGGATGAATGTTCAAGATACAATGGGAGTATGCACAATGGGATAATTCTGGGTTAAGAAAAAAGGCAGAATTTAGCCAGAACTTGAATATTGAGTAGTTGTTTTAAAAATGGATGAGAGGGATTGGGAAGGAGAGAGGGTTTCCCAGGCAGAATATAAAGCTTAAAGCTTTGGAACCAGTGTGACAATATGGAAAATGTGAGATAGTTCTTTTAGGCCGAAAATTAGGGTGTTGGTGTTAGCGGCGGGAAGTGAATCAAAAGAACACTATTGGGGCTAGATCATGAAGGGTCTTGTTTGCCAGGATCCTATTAATATAAACTTTACACCACAGGTGAGAGTTAGGGCTTCAACATGCAAATTTTCAGAGAACACAAATCAATATATAGCACAGACCAAGACACTTATCCTCGATCTCTAGGTCCAGACTGCCTTAGGTCCTGCAAACCAGCCTATTCCCTGGTAGGGGTAATGTTGGAAAAGACCAAAAACTGAGAATGTCAGCTTCAAACCAACCTCAGATCTGTATTTTTTTCCTACATAAATCTATGAGCTGGGTTGTTATGTTTTCTGATATACCAAGGCATCAATTTTAATCATCAGCATTTTTCAAAACAAAGTCTTGCTCCTTGATCACCATGTTCTTGCCTTGGTAACCTGGCAAGGACTTTTAACTTTGTCACTTTGCCTTTTCTCATCTTGCAATTCCAATGTAAACCTGTCTTTTGATAACATAGTCAAATATCCTAGAAGGTAGACACATGTAGTAATTTCTTATCATGTTTGCAACCCATTACTTGGATCTGATTTGATTTCAGGTGCTGACTGGTTCCTAATAAACCATATACATACATTCTTTAAGGTTTACCTTATATGCCACATTCTTAATACAGATTTTTATGATTTCATCTGCTGGAAATGACTTCTCTTTCATTTATTGGTATGTTTTAAATAATAAGTTTTTATTATATAAATTTTGTCTTATAGTTTCTGTTCCAGGATATTTAACTTGCAATTGACATACTATAGTCTGGTTGGCAGTGAAAGGAAATATAAACAAGATATTTTGGCATTAAGATAGTAAGGCATGTAGATGATAGTATATGTTTGTTCTCCTTTGATAGTGGTCACAAAGGAGCTTGCTGATGAAAGCACTTTTGATCAAAATCTGAATGAACTGCAGGTAGGACCACCAAAGGGAAAAAGTTCCCATGGGGTGGGTTCCTAGGCCCTGATGCAGGTGTTCCTTGCCTTGGCAGAGGAATAATCATGAGGCCTGTGAGGTTGTAGAACAGTGAGCAGCAGTTGGTGAGTACATCAGAGAGGTCACTAGCACCAGATAAGTGGAGCCTCTAAGGCCACAGTGAGAGATGTGGACACTGTTGTGAGTGCATTACAAACCATTATAGGGTTTAAGCAGCAGAGAGATGTAATATGACTTCTATCTTAAAAGCATCATATTGACAGGTGTGTTTGCACAGAATAGATTTAAAATGGGCAATACTAGAATCAAGGAGACCAGGTAAGAGGCTATCACAATTGTCCAGGCAAAAGATGATAGTGGATTAAAGTGGTGGTAGTGGAGTTGGGTGGGAAGCCATAAGGTTTTGATTGTATTTTGAACATAGAGATGGTCAAACCTGCTGATGGATTTGAAACTGAGTATTAGTTGAAGATTGGAGTCAAGACTGATACTGAAGATTTTAAGCTGAACAGTTGGGTAAGATGAACATTAATTGAGGTAAAAAAAAGCAGGGGAGGAGCAGATTTGGGTAAGGAATATAACAAGATTTCTGTTTTAAGTATGCTAATTTTGAGGGAGTATGCTGATTTTAAGATTCTAATTTGCCATGAAAGTGGAAATGCTGAGCAGGCAACTGCTTGTTAGAGTTCAAAAGTGAGGTTTTGACTAGAGACAGGTGTTTGTGGCAAAGAGGTAGTATTTACTCAGATTTATACGCTGTTCCCTGGATCCTTCCTAGCTTCTACTGTGTTGTGGTTGCTCTCATCATGTTTGTACTGAAATGGGCTCTGACCCTTTGTGGCACCCTGTTGTCACTCTCTAAAGCTCTTCATTCAGGCATTTGTACTTCCACTGTGAAAGAATTCTAAAACACTGGTCTTGCATTATCCAGGGGCCCCTTAATCTAGATACCTCCTTCCTTCAGTGGGTGGGATGGCTTACTTAGAAGACTTCTCCGAAATATTTCAGTCTCTTCTATGACCTTCCAGGAAAATGAGCTTCTAACTCCAAATATTTTCAGTTAACTCTGGTATTGTCTTGATACTTCTACAGTGTCCTTTAATCTCATGGGGGAGGGAAAAATATTTTTTTCTTTTTCCCTCTTATAATTTCTCCCTGCTCCCAAACCTAGAAACTTCTTTAATGTATCTTCTTCTACAGGTTGCAAGACTCACTTTTTTGATGTCTCTCTACCTTACTACAGATCTGAACACTCCAGGCGGGAAGGCTGAAATCTTAGTATGCCAATGGAAGTTTAAAAAAAATTATAAAATCCTTTTATTTTTCAAAATCACCAGGAGTTTAAACAATTGTCTTGCAAGACAACCCCCCAAATCCTATTTTTATTCTCAAAAGCTGAACATTTCTTTCTTTCTTTCTTTAACAGCCCTAATTTCTAACCCCACCAAATCTCCCACTCCCCCACCAACAAATAGTTGATTGGGAGAAGGTTACATAGTATAGAAAAATGAAAGATAAAAGTAGATTTACATATTTTAAAGGATTATTATACCTAATACGTGTGTGAAGGTGTGTGAACATTTTTTATTTTTCTTAATATATTATAAGCTCCACTGGACACTGATTTTGTTACACTTATTTATTCTTTAACTTAAAAATATTTACTGAGAACCTAGAATGGTCAAGACTCTATCCTGGGTGCTATATAAATAGGGATGAACAAGACAGATGAGGTCCCTGGTCTCACTGAGGAAAGTGCTAGGAAGAAACCACACAACCCCTCAAACCCTCTTCTGGGTATCTACCCAAAAAATCTGAAAACGTTTATCCATAAAGATACATGTATTCCTATGTTCACTGAGCATTACTTATGGTGGCCAAGACATGGAAACAACCTAAGCGTCCTTTAATAGATGATTGGATAAGGAAGATGTGGTGCATTATACAATGGACTATTACTCAGCCATAAGAAAAGATGAAATAGTGCCATTTACAACAACATGGATAGATCATGAGATTATCATGCTAAGTGAAGTAAGTCAGACAGAATAAGTTGAGAACCATAGGATTTCACTCATATATGGAATATAAAACTGAAAGCAACAAACAAATAAACAAAAAACTCATAAACACAGCCAATAGTTTTGTGATTACCAGAGGGTGAAGGGGGAGGGGGTAGAAGGAAAAGGGGGTCAAATACATGGTGACAGAAGATTTGATTTTGGGTAGTGAACACACAATGCAATACATAGATGATATATTATGGAAATGTACACTTGAAACATATATAATTTTATTAACCAATGTCACCTCAATAAACTTAATGTAAAAAATAGAACAATAGGTTATCTAACATAGCAGTGAGGATGTTTCCTATCTCAAGTTACAAAAAAAACACACATGAAAATTTTGCTCAGTAAGGCATTAATCAATCTCACAAAATATGAAGTCAGGTGTTAAAAAAGTTCCATGATGATTAATTCAAGAACTCAATTACCTCATCATTTACAGAAATCATTTTTTATTTGTTATTTTCAGTATATGGTCCTGTCCTTTTTGCTTACATATACTCAGGATTTCAAAATAGCTGAGTCTCAGATGTTATATATCCTGGCATAGAAAAGGGGACATTCTTTTTAAGAGAGACAATTTTCTACAATTGCAATGTCTTGCCTGCAACCCAAAGCTTCCTGTAAATTGTATGATAGGCTTATATCTAAAATGACCAATTGGCAATAAACTGAGATAATCCTGAATGCATTAAAACAAAACAAAACAAAACAAAAAAGCCAAGAGCCATGCCTTGGGACTGGGAAAGATCCAGTCTCCCCTGGAGACTCTGTTCTAGGGGATGAGAATAAAATCAAGATTTTATTATCAAAGAAGAATAGTTGTAAATAATAAGAAGCAAAAGCATCTAATACATTGAGGGACTCGTTTCAAAGAAGTAGGATTTTCGAGAAATCTCTCTGAGCTAAAATTGAAGTAAGATAGAACTCATGAAAAAGACAGTCATACAGGAGTCGACGTCATCAAAATGGCGGTGTGAGGTGAGCCTCTGTAAAGCTCCCCTGGAATTTACAACTAATCAAACAAGAAGAACTCCACAAAGGACTCCCTGCACAGCAGACAGGCAAGACGAAGAGGCCCACTACTGAATTCACCTAAAGGTGGGCGAATTGCGTGAGCGGTGGGCGGGGGGATGAGGGAAGGGAAAAGTGCAGAGACAGAGACTCGTGGGCGCAGGACGCAGACCTAGCTCAGTGCTCCGAGCTCGATGCATCCTGGAACTACTGCAGCTGCGGGAGAGGGAAGAACTTGGACTGCTAAGGTTCCGCTTATGGCCCACAGGGCTGAGGGGGCAGCATATAACACAGCTGAACCCAACACTCACGGCAGAGACCTCGGCGAAAAGACTGAGGGAAGAAGGCTGAAAATGGTGGTTTAAGCCCTCACTGCCGAGCAGAGAACGGAAGCCTTAGGCACTGAGACTAGCCGCAGCCTCCCTACCCTCCCAGAGCTCATCCTGCCCCCACCTGCCCGGTGCTAGAAGCGGAACAGTGGCAGTGTCAGATCAAAAGAACAGAATATTTGCTGTTCTGAGAACTGTGGACCGCAGACACAAATTCGCAGCCCAACTAGTTCCGGCAAAGGGGAGGAAACTGTGGAAGCAGGACCGGCTGTGGTGGTGGTCATAGCCATTGCTCTGGGCCACCTCTCAAAACTCACCCTGCCCCTGGACCCACCTATCTGGGCGGATCCATGCAGGAGTAAACAGAACTGCTGAAACATACGGGCTCTGAATCTGGTGCAGGAAGAGCTTTGGAAGCCCAAAGCTCCGCATACCCACATGGACACTGGGCCCTGTGACCCCGGCAAACTATTAACAGAGGAGAAGCCCATCTCCCAGGGAATACCCCCATTGTGTGAGAAGCTGGAATAGTGCAGAGAAAACAGCACTACCATGTGAGAGAGAAATAAAAGGCTGCAGTCGGAGAGGAAATAAAACATTCTACCAACAAGTACTGGAAAACAAAAGAAAGACCTCTTCCTATCAACCTGCTGCAGAAGCCACTCCTGTAGATGTCTAGGAAGAGAAATAATAAATCAGTAATTGCCATGAATAACAAAGGCAACAAGATAGCTCAGAAAGAAAGTGAAAAGTCTCCAGAAAAGGAACTTAAACATATGGAAATATGTGACTTAAATGACAGAGAATTCAAGATTGCAGTCCTGAAAAAACTCAACGAGATGCAAGAAAACACAGAAAGGAAGTTTAATGAACTCAGAAACACAATCAAAGAACAACATGAGCATTTTACGAAAGAGATCGAAATTTTAAAAAAGAACCAAATAGAATTTCTGGAGATTAAGAACTCAACAGAAGAAATTAAGAATAAAATAACCAGCTTAGATAGTAGGGTTGACCAGATGGAGGAAAGAATCAGTGACATCAAAGATAGAAATCTGAAAATTACATAGATGGAAGAAGAAAGAGACTTGAGACTTAAAAGAAATGAAGGAACTCTACAAGAACTTTCTGACTCCATCAGAAAGAGCAATATAAGAATAATGGGCATTTCAGAAGGAGAAGAAAGAGAGATGGGAACAGAGAATATATTCAAACAAATTGTTGATGAGAACTTCCCAAACTTGTGGACAGAACTGGATCCTCGAATCCAAGAAGCAAATAGAACACCTAATTACCTCAATCCCAACAGGCCTTCTCCAAGGCACATTGTATTGAAGCTGCCTAAAATCAACGACAAAGAAAGAATCCTCAAGGCAGCCAGGGAAAAGAAGACGGTAACCTACAAAGGAAAGCCCATTAGATTATCATCAGATTTTTCAGCAGAAACTCTACAAGCCAGGAGTGAGTGGAACCAAATATTCAAACTATTGAAAGAGAGAAATTATGAGCCAAGAATAATATATCTAGCAAAGATATCCTTTAGATATGAAGAAGGAATAAAGACCTTTCCAGACATACAGAAGCTGAGGGAATTTATAATACATGATCTGCACTACAAGAAATACTAAAGGAGGCTTTTCGACCACCATCAACAGGGACAATTTGTGGCAACCAAAACATAAAAAGGGGGAGAGTAAAGACCTGAACCGGAATATGGGAATGGAGAAAGTAAGCGTGCTGAAGAAAATGGAATACTCTAAATATCAAACTTTATTTTACATAAACTTAAGGGTAACCACTCAAAAAAATCCAGAACTGAAATATATACTGTAATAAAAGAAGAAACAGAGGGACACATCATAGAATACCACCACACAGAAATAATAGACCACAACAAAAAGGCAAAGAAAAAATGGAGACACAGCCTTACCAGAAAACTAAAGATAGAATGACAGGAAATCCTCATATCAATAATCACCCTAAATGTAAATGGACTGAACTCACTAATAAAAAGGCACAGAGTAGCTGATTGGATCAAAAAACTAAACCCAACCATATACTATCTCCAAGAGGCGCATCTCAGCTACAAGGATAAGCATAAACTCAAATTGAAAGGGGGGAATTTGACACTACAAGCAAATGGTACTGAGAGAAAATCAGGTGTATCCATAATGATATCAGATGAAACAGATTTCAGGGTGAAAAAGATAACAAGAGACAAAGATGGACATTTCATAATGGTAAAGGGGACTATACAACAAGAAGACATAACAGTCATCAATATTTATGCCCCCAATCAGGGAGCACAGAAATATACCAAGCAACTACTAACAGAACTAAAGGGAGAAATTGACCAAAACACAATTATACTAGGGGACTTAAATACATCATTGACAGCTATGGATAGATCATCCAAACAGAAAATAAATAACGAAATAGCAGCCCTAAATGACACATTAGATGAAATGGACATAATTGACATTTATAGAGCACTTCATCCTAAAATATCAGACTATGCATTCTTTTCTAATGTACATGGAACATTCTCAAGGATAGACCATATATTGGGACATGAAATCAGCCTAAGGAAATTTAAGAAGATTGAAATCATACAAAGCATATTCTCTGATCACAAGGCTTTGAAATTGGATATCAACTGCAAAAGAAAGCAGGAGAAAACACAAGTACATGGATATTAAACAACATAATTTTAAAGAACCACTGGGTCAAAGAAGAAATTACAGGAGAGCTCAAAAGATACATAGAAACAAATGACAATGGAAATACATCCTACCAAAATTTTGGGGACACAGCGAAAGCAGTTTTAAGAGGGAAATTTATATCATTACAGGCCTATCTCAAGAAACAAGAAAATTCCCAAATAAATAACCTCATGTTACACCTTAAAGAACTAGAAAAAGAAGAACAAGTGAAATTCAAGGTCAGCAGAAGAAAGGAAATAAAAAATTCAGAGCAGAACTAAATGAAATAGAGAACAAAAAGACAATAGAAAAAATTAATGTGACAAAGAGCTGGTTCTTTGAAAAGATTAACAAAGTTGAGAAACCCTTGGCTAGACTCACTAAGATAAAAAGAGAGAAGACACTAATTAACAAAATCAGAAATGAAAAAGGGGAAGTTATCACGGACACCACAGAAATACAAAGGATCATCCAAGAATACTATGAAGGACTATATGCCACCAAATTCAATAACCTAGAAGAAATGGACAAGTTCTTAGAAACATATAGCCTTCCAAGGCTGAACCATGAAGAACTGGAAAATCTAAACAGACCGATCACCAGTAACGAAATTGAATCAGGCATCCAAAACCTTCCCAAAAGCAAAATTCCGGGACCAGATGGCTTCAGTAGTGAATTCTACCAAACCTTCAAAGAGGATCTAATACCAATCCTGCTCAAACTCTTCCAAAAAATTGAAGAAGAGATAGTACTCCCTAACTCATTTTATGAGTCCAACATTACCCTGATACCAAAACCTGGTAAGGACAACACAAAAAAGAAAACTACAGACCAATATCTCTGATGAATACAGATGCAAAAATCCTAAACAAAATTCTAGCAAATCGAATACAACAATGCATTTAGAAGATTATTCATCACGATCAAGTGGGGTTCATCCCCGGGGCACAAGGATGGTTCAACATCCACAAATCCATCAATGTGATACATCACATAAACAAAATAAAGGACAAAAATCATATGATTATATCAATTGATGCAGAAAAAGCATTTGACAAGATACAACATCCATTTATGATTAAAACACTTAATAAAATAGGTATAGAAGGAAAATACCTTAACATAATAAAGGCCATATATGACAAGCCCTCAGCTAATCTCATAATTAATGGTGAAAAACTGAAGCCCTTTGCTCTACGTTCAGGAACATGACAGGGCTGTCCCCTATCATCTCTGCTTTTCAACATAGTGTTGGAAAGTCCTTGCCAGAGCAATCAGGCAAGAGAAAGAAATAAAAGGCATCCAAATTGGGAATAAAGAAGTTAAATTATCACTCTTTGCAGATGACATGATGCTATATATAGAAAACCCTACAAGGGGGATCAAATATATGGTGATGGAAGGAGAACTGACTCTGGGTGGTGAACACACAATGGGATTTATAGATGATGTAATACAGAATTGTACACCTGAAATCTATGTAATTTTACTAACAATTGTCACCCCAATAAATTAAAAAAAAAAAAAAGAACAGTCATACAGAAATCTGAGGGAAGAGTATTCCAGGCAAAGTGAAGTGCAAGTAAAATGGACCCAAGATGGGGAAAATTTGGATATGCTTGAGGAACATAAGAATGACAGTGTGACTGATGTTCAGAGAATACCTAGGAGAGAGGCATGAGAAGGTGATCAAGAGGTAAGCACTAACTAAAGCCAGACGGTCTTTAAAACCAACCGCAAAGTGTCGGTTTTATTTCTATTGAAAATTGTCTTTGCAAGATTTTTAAGGCTGGGAAATTTTCAGCCATTTAAAAATGGTCATTCTGGTTGCCAAATATGAACAAACTACACGAAGTCAAGATTAAAAGCATTTAAGAACCTAATGGAGTAGAACAGACAAGAAATAATAACAGGTAGGACAATAGGAATGTATTAAAGATGGTGAGAAGTAGCCAGGTGCCAGATTTATGTTGTAATGCTAACATGACCTATTAATGGATTATAGAAAAGAGTGTGGAGAAAAAAGCACCACATACTAAATCTTGTTGACAAGCCCAGGGGGTACCAGCATTGCAGGCCCCCCAAACTTGGAGACCGAAATTAACCATATAGGATGGACTGCACATAAAAATTCCTAAATAAAAGCGGGTGTTGGTGGGTAGTCACATCCTTAGCCTATAGCTTCCTTGACAAAGGTCAATCTTTATCTTAAGTGAGCCTGTCTATTGTCTTTTTGCATCTAATATATCCTTGGAATGTCAGAGTAATTCCCTTTTTCTGGACTCCCCAGGGCACAACCTCCCACCAGAACAGAAGATCACAGAACCCCTCATTGTTATCTTGTTCCTGAATACCACCTCTATGTGCTGTAAATGTTAATTATTTATTATCTTGTACGCACCAGTGTAAAAGAAGTGTGTGTCTCTCCATCCTCCCTTTTATCCAATCCCAGAGATTTCTCTGCTTTGTTTTCTCCTGCTCCCTTAATCTACCATAAATGGATTTCATGTAACCCTCCTTACATCTCATTCTTTAATTCTAATGAATAAAAAAAGCTGCAAAATTGCCATTCTCAGGAGCATTTTCTCAATCCATTGAGATTTTGCTTCCTGGCAATTGTTGTCAGTTTGGCTCAAATAAACTCAAAAATTCTCTACAGGTTTTAACATTTCTTTCATCGATTAGACAAATCAAATATAACTTCTGAGTTTGATGCCTGAGCAAATGAGTTGATATTTGTGGGGAATTCTTAAGGAGAAACTGATGTTGCTGGGTTGGGGAAATCAATAGTTGTTTTGGGATACGTTGAGTTTGACATGCCAATTATATCCTACCGTGTTTCTCTGAAAATAAGACCCAGCCAGACAACTAGCTTTAATGCATCTTTTGGAGCAAAAATTAATATAAGACCCGGTATTATATTATATTATATTATATTATATTATATTATATTATATTATATTATATTATATTATATATTAGACCGGGTCTTATATTATAGTAAAATAAGACCGGGTCTTATATTATCTTTTGCTCCAAAAGACGCATTAGAGCTGATTGTCCAGCTAGGTCTTATTTTCAGGGAAACATGGTAGTAGAAGTACGAATAGAGTTGGATACATGAGCCTAGAAATCTGAACAGGGTTCTCAACTAGAGATATAATTTGGATAATTATAATATGAATTAGATTTTAATTTGTGGGACTTGATGAGATCACCTAGAAAAAAGTTGGTGGGAGAAGAGAGTTAAAAACTTTATCCAAAGGCAGATTAAAATGGACAGTTTTGTCATATGAGTAAAGTTTAGCAAAGCAGCCTAGAGAGTAGCTACCAATAAAATAAGAAAAAAAAAAAGATATTGTGACATTTTAGAAATCTGAAACCTTCAGAACTGAGAGGTAGTCAAGTCTGTCAGTTCTACAGAGTGGTGGCGTGAAAGAAGGATTTAGGATTGACCAAGGGCTTCAGCAAAATGGAGCTTGTTGATGACCTTGATGATAGCCTTTAGCATAGTCAACTCTCTGTGAAGAGTTGTTGGGTTACAATATTCTTGTTTGCCTTTTCTATCTCACTATTTTCCCAAATTCCAATTGTGACTGATATCTAAAATGTAAACAGTTTTATTATAAAATAATGTATATTATAAAATAATATATGTATATATTACTTATTTATTTATTTATTTATTTATTTATTTATTTTAACGTGCCCTTAAATATTAGCCATTCTTAAACAGCTTGATTTGACATATTGTTGGCAGTAATTCCCCATAGGTCTCTTGGATTTCTGTACAACTTGCTAGTAGAGGAACGAATGACCTTAGTTCTGGACTATCTTCCAAGGATGTTTGTACAGGGGACAATCTCTAGTGATGAAGATAGTGTCTCCCTCTGGAGCAAAAGCAGGTTTATTTATTGTTGTGTATAAATAAATATAATGTCTTCTTCTAGGTCAAAGGTCAGTCAGACCTACTGTCCATTATCATGGATTTGTTCCCTAAGCTCAGAATTCTTCTCCAATAATGTAACCCACTGCACATTTGGGTAACATCTGTTCCTCTTCAAATCTCCCTGTAGGAATTGGGGCAGAGACTTAAATACTGACACTCTGGTATCAGCTGATACAATAAGGAATAAAGTCCTTTGTCTTTGACCCAGAAGTCCCATGTCTTTTGTCAGCAACCATGAAACTGTAGCAGGCAAACTTGCTAGCTTGCAAGTATGATTAAAATTTCCAATCCTTCACGGTACTTGATGTACTTCAGTGATCTAAGCTGAAGATAATGAAAAGCATGATTTCTTTCCAGATGTTAATATTTAGCTCACAATAACTTTCCATTACATAAAATATTTTCTCTGTGACAACTTACAGGAATTATGTACTTTTAAATCTTAACTAAATGATTTTGACTGCTATTTCCACTAGAAATAGAGCTGTTGCTTGTAAACATTTGGTCAAATGAGATACCCTGAACAGACATAGAATGTATATTATAATAGGATTTTTAAAGCTCTCCACAAATTTTACCACACTTTGGAGTTTGTATTCTTTTTTCTTGAACTAGAAATAGGAATGAAATTAAGATGTTTTGAAATTGACACATTAGTTTCTGCAAAGAAAAAATAAAGTGCTGCCATTCTATTGTAACAAATATCACCTTAGTGATATGATGATTTATTTTATCCTTTATCACATGCTCAGAATAATAAATTATTCTGTTAGAAGAACCTCAGAGAGCTAGAAGAACCTCAAAGAGCATCATTTTTAACTCCTAATTTTGAAGAAACAAAAACTCAGGCATGCTAAGAACTTGATTTTTTTAGTTATAATACCAGGATTGAATTTATTTCTGATTGTCAGGTAATTTTCCCCTTCCACAGTGCTTTATACATTTGTTCCCTCTGTTTTCTGTTCCCTGTTAATCCCTTAATGCCAAGAAGGAGGAATATTTTGAAAAGCAATGTACACTGAAGAGGGGGAAAATGTTGCAGGCAAGTAAGACAAAAAAGGTGAAGTTTACAGGTAAGGTTCTCCAGCCTCCCATGGCCTGCTGTTGACAGCAAATTCTATTAAATAAAAACAAATGCCTCAAACTGGGTTGTTCATTAAAAAAAAAAAAAAAAAAAGAAAAGAAAAGAGAAAAAAATCTATTGGCTAGGAATTAAGAGATATTGTTAAGAGCAAGGCATCAACAAACAGGATATTGGATACTGTTAATGACCATTGGAACACCCATTTATTCCTTTAATTAGTTGCCTGGACTGATCAGTTGAGACAATAAATCAATTTTTTTTTATTATTTAGGATAAAATCTTAGGTGCTTGATACACACACACACACACAATATTTTTCCCTTTACAACATATTTTTAGGCATATATAATCATAGAATAGGAATCCTTCTACAACTAGAGACACAGCAAGATTTTTTAAGATCATAAATCAATTTAGATCGGGTCTAGTTTGTCTATCTTTAATTGTTCCTGCAGAGAAGGTAGATATTTAAAATTTATATCTATCTTTAAGCACAATAACAAATTTTTGTTTATTTAATGTTCTAAAGTTATTATAATTCGTCTTTTGAACTCACAAAATAAATGCACAAAAAACTCCCATATCATTTTTCCTTTATGTGCAATCTTTATTTATTACTCTATTCTTGTGAAGCCAGCTTGACTTAAGAATGATTGATTACTATCTCTAACCTATCTTCAGAATTTTGTTTTAAATCAACTCCAATGAGCTTCTGATTTTACTTAATTTCAGAGCTTTAAAGCTGTCTAATCAGTGACAGAAATAATGTTATCTAGCAAGTTCTTGATATTTGGCTGGTAATTAGGAAGTTTATCCCCTGCCAGCTAAACAGTGAGAATTATTTTTACTGACATCAGTCACTTCTATGTTTAAATAAGAAGCGACAACATGAAGAGTCTGAGCACAGCAGTTAACACCTATTATGACCGAGATGCTTTTTTCTTTAAATTAGCATTAGTATTATATCCTATTGCTAGTTAAGATCACTTCTGGTGTTGCCTACGTTCATAAGACTTATAAATGTATTTGAATTTGTATAGCTAAAGATTCACCAGTAAGCAGGAAAATTTCCTTACTTAAACTAACATATACTTGAATTCATCCTGATTTGCATAAACAGCTGATTTTTAAAAAATATGCAGAATAAATTATAATGCTGCATCTTACAGAGATTGAGTATATTAACATGCTTATTCCTAAACTTGCCAATAGATGCCACTTATCATTTAATAAGTGGGATGCAATTTCACAGCACAGCTAAATTTAGATGCAGTTCCATTACTCATGAAGAGACAAACAAACCAAAAACGGATTTCTCATGAAGAGTTAGCCAGTTAAAGTGAGCCTTTATAAGGTAACCATGCATTATCACCATACCCATTTATTATAGTATTATGGACTATTTTCTCGGTGCTGTTTGTTACTTCCACGTAACTTATTTTATACCGTAAGTTTGTACTCTTTAATTTCCTCACCTATTTCACATACTCCTTCAACACTCCACCTCCCCCACTGCACCCTGTCCCTCTGGAAACCACATTTGTTCTCTGTATCTGTAAGTCTGTTCCTGTTTTGTTTGTCCATTTGTTTTTTAGATTCTATAGATAAGTGACCTGGTTTCCTGACAGTACTTTGGTGCTTCACTCCAAGATAGTCTTTCCAGTTTTTCATTTCTTCATTACAAAATATAAGTGAAAATATCTTAATATTGTTCTTCTGGCTTTCTCTGGGGAAATCTTGGCCCATTGATTCCATCTTTATAGCCTTACTCCCTCCTCAGCTGCTGTGGAGAATCTTTTAGAAAGAACCTTTTTTTTTTTTTTTTTGTGGGGGGATTGAGGCCCAGGCGATGTGGGGGCGAAGGGGGAAGAGAGAAAGAGAGACAGGACGAGAGAGACCGAGAGCAAGAGAGAGCAAGAGAAGTAGGAGTAGGATCTTTTAATAGATCATTTAACTGCTCTAGACAATTTGTGTTTAAACTGGAGCTTAAATTATTAGCAATAAACTAGAATATAGATAAAATTTAAATTTACCTATTTTATTTAAATTAACCTACCAACAATAATTTCAATTTTGAAACAAATTATTAAAGTTATAATCCATACTTTGCAAATACATGTAGGCATTTTATCTTGTTTACCTACCAAGTTATAATTGGCTTTCTTCTCCTCAATTCTTACCTAACAGTCCTAAACACTGTTATAAAATTAATTTTCTTAAATTACAGCTCTTGCATCATTATTCTGTTAAAAAAAATGCAATGACTCTAATTTTCTCTTAAACAAAGGACAAATGTCTTAGACATTCAAAACTCCCCATAATCTGAATCCAAGGTCTTTTTCAAGCTTTATCTCCTCCTACACTTTTTCATGGATTGTAATAGTTCACAGAACTAAACTTTAAACTGTTTTTTTTTTTGGTCAAAAACACATTCAAGCATTTAATTAGAATTTACCTTATTTAAATATTAGTAACTTTTTTTTTTTGATTATGCTATGTACTTACTATACGCTGTCAACACTCTCCTTTTACATCTCCTAATATATTAACATATTTTTTGATCTCTGATTTTGAGCTAACACTAACCATAGCAATGATAATGAATATACCACTGCATTTTTTTTTAATTTACAAAATGTCTTAAAGCATTGTTGTTTTTTATTTTCAGAAAACTGTGACTGAGCTACCACAGTTGGAATTATCTTCAGTTTTTCAGTAAAAAAAAAGAAAAACTGAATCTCAGAAACTTGTCACTTGTTTGGTATCACTTAAGTGAATCACTACACACTTAAATAGAATCTACATCTTTGAAACTTAATCCAATGGGTTTTTTTCTCACAGTAGCAAACTCATTCAGTATCAAGTTATTGCACGAACACTTTTCAGCATGATCAACAGTATTATTATTACATATAAAAGGAAAAGACAGGCAAAGAATCAAAATATAATAATATTTACTAAATATTATCATTAAATCATTATTAAATAATTAATAAATTAAATATATACTCAGATAGCTTTTATGGAATAACAAAAGCAAATGTAAAAACAGATTTTAAAAAAATCAGTCAGTTATTTTGACACCTGGAGCAGTATTATATACACCATTTAGACATAGTAGCATGAACTTGAAAATACATTTTAATAATTTAGGAAACAGGACTTTAGATATGCCATATCATTGGGAAATTTTAAGATCATATGAATTTAAGATATAGAAATGAATAACAACAACCAAAAATGGGTATAGATTCAAGATCACACAGTAATAGATGAGAACTTGATGACTTAACAATCTGTTGACTGCAGGTAGCAGAACTTAATTATAATACCATTAACCCTTGAACAACACAGGTTTAAACTGCCCAGATCCATTTACATGCAGATTTTTTCCTGTACTGTTTTTAATCTAGCTGGGAGTCTGTAGTGCAGAGGGCCAACTGTATGCATTGATCTACACCATTTTATGTAGGGTACTTGAGCACTTGCAGATTTCGGTCTGTGAGGGAAGGGGGACCCCCCTGGAATTAATCCCCCACAGATACTGAGAAACAATTACATTTTGGGGGAGTCAACAGTTATATGTGGATTTTTGACTGCATGGGGGCCGGTGTCCCTAACCCCTGTGTGGCTCAAGGGTCAACTGTACTTCTGTATCCTCCTAATTGAAGCCAAAAGCCTATCAATATATAAACTGCTAAACTGCTTGGGTTGAAATCCTGACTCCCCCACTTATTGGCATGAGTTTTTACTAAACCTCTCCATTCCTTAGTTTCTTTGTCTATAGAATTGAGATCATCATTATACCTTACTCATGTTTGTTTTGAGGATTGGATGAGTTAATTCATATTACATACTCAAAATAGTCTTTGGCACATTTAATGAGGTTATTATGGATTCTTGAAAAGTGCCTGGTTCAGTAATGTCAGCCATTATCGTAATTGTCAAGTTCATCATCAAAAACAATGATAAGGAGCCTATGAAATTAATACTTGTAAAATTACAAAAGAAGCATATAACTAGATTATATATTTTACTACAGCAGTTTCAGGTTAAAAAAAATACTAAATGATATCTAGCTATAAACAGTTAATCAAGTTGATTTAAATACATCCAGTTTATGCCTAAAATGGAGACACTCAAAAAAAGCTAGTGAACCTTTTTGTACATGAAAGGTGAATTTGGAATTTATTATGAATTCTTATCAATCTAATTATTCTTCATAAGTGTATTGCCAGATTTCTCTTCTATCACAGAATGTGTATTTATGCTTCTGTAACAGGCTTTATATAATACATTTAAAGTATTGGTTTATTTTGTTAAATCTATTGGATTTATCTAAGTGATAAATAATTATAATAATTAAAACATCACATATTTTAGCTTTGGGTTTGTTTTCAAATAAATCCATTTAAAAGTAGATAGCAAAATATTTGTCACAGTAAAGATAGGAAAGTTTTATTTCTGGCTCAAATCATCTGTGTTTATGAATTATAAAAAAGTATAAGTATGACTATAATAATGAAATTCTATAAGGATAAACAGTGCTTTTAATTATAATAAATTGTCATATATTGATTAAATAAAGTGTTGTCATGCAGAACTGTTTTCATATGGAATTGTAGCTGTGTTTTTCATTTCACCCTCTAGTGGCTTTATACCAAAACTACATTATCCCTTTTTGCCATTTCAAAGCCGTTTCTACTTTCTCTGGTTAACATTTGTTTCACAGTAAAATGTTAAATGATTTAATCACATCTCTAAATCCATACAAAGCAGTTTTTTAGTCCATAATAAAATGCTACTCATACAATCATAGGAAAAAATGGATTTATTTCATTATTCTCATGATGTTAATAAAGGACTCGAGTCATGTGCCATTAACTTACTCTTTTCTATTTAAATATTTTTGTTGAGTGTTTCATAGCTCCAAAATATGCTCTAAAGATCCTCATGACGGGAAAAAGTAATTTACCTTCTTCTGAATGTTCCTCATCTTTAAATTAATTTTAAAATTATAATAAAGTTGTAAAGATTATAAATGGCAAAAGAAGTTTAAACTAATGAGTTTTACTAATCTTAATTGGAAGTTTGAAATATATTTCAGTTTTCTACAAAACAGCTAAAGAATTAAAAACATAATGTTTTGGGATTTTGTTCTAAAGTTCAATCATTTACGTTAATATGATACTGTGTATTTTTTTGTTGTTGTTGTTTTTATCACAATGTGAAGTAAGCAACCATGGAATAGTCCTACTAGAATTACATGGATCTCCAACAATGGCATTGAATGTTTGTAAAGATTGTTTGCAAACAGTCACCAAAGTAACTTTTAATTAAGACTCATTAAAGAGAAAATCACAGTCTGTGGGAAACCCTTTATTTTGCAAATAACATTCTTTTTCTCCCCCCAATAAAGTTTGGGGGGTTTGGAATTTAAACATTTATTATTTGATAGCATTATTGATAACATTTTCAGATCACATCATATTCTACATGGTTTTAATTGTCCCAGTAACACTTAAGTTTGTCGTGACTTTATCAGATGATAAGCGATAAGCTTGAATTTTTATCATGTTCTCATGTTATTTGTTTGCTTTTCTGATTGAAGGGGAATTAAATCTTGCCTACATTTTGTACAGTTACCACACTGATGCTAATACTTGGGAAATATATTTCATTAATATGGATGAACATCTAATCAGTCAAAACAGATAAGACCTTTGCCCTCAAGAATCTTTTAGTCTTCTAAGAAGACATAAAATAAATAATAATATAAAGAAATATAAGATTACAAATAACTGCAGTGAAGGAAATTGAAGGATATAATGAAGATCACGAGGCGTATGTGGTTTAGATTTGGGCAGGTAGGTAAGACTTTGCTGAGGAAATATTTAAGCTGAAACCTGAAAGATAGTTAAGAGTCAGCCATATGAAAAGTGGGGAACAAGCTTTCCAGTCAGTGGAACTGTATGCTTAAAAGCTCTAAGGTGGAAAATAGCTAAAAAGTGAATTACCAAGTTACACATACAATTACTCTTTACACTACAAACTATACTTAGATTATTTTTATTTCCTTTTTGGCATTTTTTGGTATACAGACTCTCCTATATTACTGTATAATTTATTCACCATATCTGTGTAAATTGGGTACCTCAGTACATAGAAATTATGATATGTATGTACATATATATAAATATGCACATACCTAGACATAGATATGTACTGATTATACACACACGCGTATAGGTATATAAGTCGGCATGGCTAACTTTACTCTTAGAAGGATTTCATCAAGTTTTCTATTCCTTATGAAAACAATGAGTGCTGCTGACCTGTTTGTCAATATATTTAAAAGAATCTCAGCAGTGGGCTATTCTTATAGGTTACACTTTTTAGAGAGCATTAACCAGGACTTGTCTTCGTTGGTGGTTTTTGTTTGTTGCTTACTTTTGTTTTTGCCTCTATTAACTATTTAAAGTACAGGAAACTAATCATTCAGTAAAATGTAAAGAAATGCCCACACCTCTATTACCTTGCTACAGTAATGGTCTCAGCAAAAATTTATCAGTCCGTATAAAATTGGAACTATAAGGCCAGACAAATTTCCAAGATAGCAAACCACCAATCCTGGAATCGTAGGGGTGGCATACTAAAAATTTCATAGGAAGAGGTGATTGCTTAAGGATCAGCCCATTGCTCCCCACCTCATAATCATAATAACTTAAAGCAAAAGGAGCCAAAATGCAAATCAGAGATAGATAGCTATTTGAAGTTTTTTACCCAATAAACAAAAACACTAGAAGTAAGGGTAAGGCCTGTGTCCTGGTCTTATTTTTATCTATTACAGCTTAATTTTTAATGATGCCCACTTTGACACTCAAAATATCCCAGTTCATGATCATGAATTATATTGTCACTTTACCTATAAGAAATTAGTGGATCCAAAGTATAACCCATTAACAATAGCATGTCATACTAAAACCTCCTACCATTGTGAGAATTTGCCTGGTACCAGTCAGTGTTATTAGTTTCAAGTCATAAAAACTCTCTGTGGAAAGCTTAAGCCAAAAATTAATTTATTGGAGGCATACGAAGAGACAATTGAAGAGCTAGCATCCCAGTGCCCAGGAAACAGAACGGCTCCTGGAGACTAGGTAACAGAAACTAATGAACAGTCTTGTTAGAATGCCACAAATTGGGATATTTTGCCTCAGAGTTTTATTGTTTGTGGCACTCTGCTAGGATTTCAGTTCCCAGGATAGAGAATCTGATTCATCTTGGGTCACATGCCCCTCTCTGGCTAGGAAGGTTAGGGCACTTCAATGGCATTTCTGCCAAATCACCTACAATGAAAAAGCAAAACTGGAGTGAAGTAAAAGGAAAGGTTGCTGGGCAGGAAAACCACAAATGTCCACCATGTACTGATGGGTGGTACTGAGGAATCATCTCAGGGCATGTTTCAACAGGGAGAAATTCTCTTTTAGAGATTTGAATTTAGTTTTAACACTGATAAAGATATTTTTATCATCATTTTGAACCAACTGTTTTAAGTGTTTACATCAATTTGATTTTGCAAAATCTCTCAGGTCAAAGAAAGAGGCATATAACAAACAATTGCTATTTTCACATAAACAAGTTCATCACCTTATAATTGATCCAGAACTTAAGTATATGTTTTGATTTATAAATGGAGTGACTTGGGAACCAAATGAAAATATTAATACACTGTTGGAGACCCATACTTCTCAATCTCAATCTGACATTTAATATTCTCCACAACCAAACCCAATCTTATTTTTACAGCTCTATCACACATATTCAAATGTCCTGGGAAATGTATCTACTTTCCAATTCCAAAAATGTACAGCATTTGCTTTATCATTTGCCTTTGTCAAAACCACCCTTTTCTTTATCATATCCAACTGTAACACATCCTTCAATGGCCAGCTCAACTTATACTTAGTGTAAACTACTTTATCTTGCTATCTCAGGTCAGAGATATCTATCTTATGTTATAACTTTGCCTGGAAATTGCACTGTTTTGCCTAAATTATATTTCATGTGACTCTGTCCTATACTTTCCACAATATTGTAAACTTTCTTAAGAGGCAGAAATTATTTCTCATAACCTTTGTACTCCATAGTAATGTGCTTTGACATTTGTTGATTAAATATGAGGTAGGTTTCAAGTAACAATAATTAATGTCTATAGATAAACCTAAATAACTGCTATGTACTCTGCTTTTCAAATATATTCAAAATGACTTTCCTATCATCTTCAATAAGTTTAAGAAAGTCTCCATGTCTTTTAAATAACATTGGGATCTTAGACACTTAGGCCAATTAGCTCATATCTGTTCAAATTCAGAATGAGTGCACTCCTCTTTCATGACTCTAGTTGATGTAATTCAATGTCCCTTCATGACCTGAAAATCAAAGTGATAGCAATTTTAAAAATGCTAGTCCCGTGAATTCATGCATTTGAATCATTCAATTAACTTCAATGTTTGCATTAAGCATAAGACAAAATAATATATTACTTTAGTTTCTTTATATTAGATAAGCTCTTTAGACTGCTCTAAAGTTTCCTACAGTATACAGTTGCTGAAAAATCATCAACTTTTCCTGTCTGACTTATTTTGCTTAGTATTATAATCTCAAGATCCATCTATGTTGTCATAAATGGTCCTATTTGATCTTTTCTTACTGCCGAATAGTATTCCATTGTGTATATATACCACAACTTCTTTATCCATTCATGTATCGAAGGAAATTTTGGTTGTTTCCATGTCTTGGCCACCATAAACAAAGCTGCAATGAACATTGGAGCACACTTGTCTTTATGGATAAATGTTTTCAGATTTTTTGGGTAGATACCCAGGAGAGGAATTGCTGGGTCATATGGTAATTCTATTTGTAATTTTTTGAGGGACCTTCACACTACCTTCCATAGCAGCTGCACCAATCTGCATTCCCACTAACAGAAAAAGTAGAGAACCATATGATTTCACTGATATGTGGTATATAAAACAAAAACAACAAAAGAACGAGATAAGCAAATGAGAAACAAAAACTCATAGACACAAACAATAGTTTAGTGGTTACCAGAGGGTAAGCGGGGAGGGTGGTGGTAAATGAGGGTAAAGGGGATCAAATATATGGTGATGGAAGGGGAACTGACTCTGGGTGGTGAACACACAATGTGATTTATAGAGGATGTAATACAGAATTGTATACCTGAAATTTATGTAACTTTACTAACAATTATCACCCCAATAAACTTGAATTACAAAAAAAAGAAAAAAGAAAAATCATCAAGCTTTTGGCTGGTTTTACATAAATCTTTGAAAGAGCTTGGAAAAAATCCAAAAGCAACACAATTATCTTATTAAAAACATCTATTGCTGACTCAAATTTATTCATGTAACTAGTCGTGGTATCTTCACATTCTGGATTTTTTTGGTAAAAGATGGTACTATATTAAAAAAAAAACACATTCCTTTCTGTCATCTGTAATGAGCTGTCTGGTCCCTGAATACTCTGTGTGTGTGTATATGTGAATATATACACATACACAGTTTGTTTGTCCAGTTGGTACAAATTCATAATGAATAATCCCTCTGTTACTAACCTTTTCTTGATATCAGAGGGATATTCATTATGAATTTGTACCACTGGACAGTTAACCAAGTTTATTATTTGGAAGTGCTGAAAAGGCTGCGTGAAAAAGTTAAGACGACGTGAACTTTTCGCCAACAATTCATGGCTCTTTCATCAAAACAATGCGCCAGCTCACCTGGCACTGTATATGAGGCAGTTTTTAGCCAGTGAATAAATAACTATATTGGAACACCCTCTCTACTCACCTGATCTGTCCCCCAATAACTTCTTTCTTTACCTGAATAAAGGAAATACTGAAAGGAAGACATTTTGATGACATTCAGGACATCAAGCGTAATAGGACAGCTCTGATGGCCATTCCAGAAAAAGAATTCCAAAATTGCTTTGAAGGGTGGACTAGGCGCTGGTGTCAGTGCATAGCTTCCCAAGGGGAGTACTTCGAAGGTGACCGTAGTGATATTCAGCAATGAGGTATGTGGCACTTTTTCTAGGATGAGTTTGCAAACTTAATTGTCTGACCTTGTGTGTGTGCCGTGTGTGTGTGTGTGCCGTGTGTGTGTGTGTGTGTGTGTGTGTGTGTATCACAAAGATTTAATTAAGCTGGCTTCTTTTTTCTTTTCTTTTTTTTTTTTTTAATTTATTGGGGAAGAGTGTTTTTGTTTGTTTGTTTGTTTGTTTTTTCCAGGACCCATCAGCTCCAAGTGAAGTCGTTGTCCTTCAATCCAGTTGTGGAGGGTGCAGCTCAGCTCCAAGTCCAGTTGCCGTTTTCAATCTAGTTGCAGGAGGCGCAGCCCACTATCCCATGCGGGAATTGAACTAGCAACCCTGCTGTTAAGAGCTTGTGCTCTAACCAACTGAGCCATCCAACTGCGCACTGGCTTCTCTTTTAATATAGCTCACAACTTGTCCTGTGATCTGAACTTGTGATTCTAAACTTTACTGTAGTAACTTTAAAATGCCATTGTAAACCTATAATTATTTTATCACTCTCTACTAGTGTTTGTTTATCCAATGTTATTCCCATGTCTTCAAGAATTTTTCAGTTGAAGTTTTGAAGTCTATACTTTTTCTGTCTAAACTAAGATCTACAGAGTCTTTGAAGCTGTATGCACTTATTTTAACATCAGTCTAATCAATCACTTCATGTAAGTATAGTTCTTTGTGATTTGACACATACACATGAGAAGCCATTTAAAGCTATGACATTGTCAAGTCAGGAGTGCTCCCAATTCTCTAAATTTAAGTAACAATGTCGTTATTGGAAAGCATAATATTCATTGTATCTTCTATAAAAGCAAACATATACGCTTGAAAAGTCCAAGGAACTGTAATGTACAGAAATGTGGCCAGGATCACAATGTAACTACCCTGGTATGTATTAAGTATAAATATCAATATATCACATTATGGGAAGTTCCTACAACCACAGAAGTGTTATAAACTGTTTATTTTCATGATCAACAACTTGTTAAATATACTGCCTTGCTTTTAAGGGAAAATGTATCATAATATCAAAAGTAAATGTGACTCTCCAAATATGACAGCATCCTTACTCACCCACCCAAAGGATGCCCAAATGGCATTTGCTCTCCTTTCATAAAGGCTCTCTGCACACATCTCTGTATCTAAACTTTAGTATCCAGAGTTTTGATGGAGGTGTCATTATAGTCATAATTGAATAATTGGCCATGTGATTGAACTCAAGCTCTAAACCCTTCTCTTCCCCAGGAGTCACACTGATATAAGCCTCAAAGCCCCAATACTCTAATCACATGATTGGTCTGTCTGGCCTAGATATTAGGTTGGTGCAAAAGTAATTGTGGTTTTTGCAATTACTTTTAACCTTTTAAACTGCAATTACTTTTGCACCCACCTAATAGCTGTCATTCTGAGTTGTCTTGCTAGCTTAAACAATGCAGGGGCTATCATGAGTCACCTGGTTAGCATAGATTAGCAGAGTCCATCATGTAAAAAAAAAAAAAGAGGATTTAGAAGTTACTTCCCAGCAATCAGGGACCAAAATGAGTTAAAGTTTTATTATACACCACCTCAGCCCAAATCACCATTATCTCTTGCCTGGACTATTGCAATAGCTCCCCAACTGGAATCCCTCTTATCATTTTACTTTCTTACAGTCCATTCTCCATATATTAGCTAAGGTGTTCCTTTCTGAACTTCAGTTGAATCATGTAAACCAGACTTTCCAGTGGCTGCTCAGTTCACTCAGAGTACAATCTAAGGTTTCCATGGTAAGTGAGGTTTTACATGCCCTGGCCCATGGGCACCTATCTGAACTCATCTCCTATCAATCTCCTCATTCTTCACTCTTTTCTAGCCATGCCAATTTCCTACTTACTCCTCAAATTGACTTTACAGTCTTAGAATAAAAATGTTTTAGTTATTCCCATGGCTTTTTCCCCTACTTCATCTTTAGCATATTTCTCACGTATGGCATAGTTACATGCATTTGCATGTTGTTCAGTAAAACTCCATTGGGTAATGTAGTGCTTTAACTGAAATTGTATGTATACGCACTTAAATGAGTTTAAAGTTACAGACTCAAATGTTTTAATAAACGGACTTATGGGAAATTTTGGCTTTTCAAAGGAGACATCGATGCTTTTCATTAATTGACAATATTGAACATGTCAGATTCAGAAAGAACAATCCAAAAATATTTTTTTCATCAATTAATAAATATTGAAATGACTAAGGACTCATTTATTTACTAAAATAATGAATTATTGAATATAGTTAGTAATTCATCTTTGAAATGACATGATTCCACACTTCCTCACTCCAACTTCTGGACTCTGGACTGGAATTACATACTAGTGTCATGAGAAGGTAAAGTGAAACATTTAAAATAGGGGTTGGCAAACTTTTTGTTTAAGGTGCAGATAGTAAATATTTTCAAATTTGTGCACCATAAAGTTTCTGTCAAAACTACTCAACTCTGTCATTGTATTGCAAAAGTAGACCCAGACAACATATTGACAAATGAGTATGACTGTGGTCCACAGCCACCTTACCTACCAAAACAGGCAGTGGATGAAATGTGGCCGCATGAGTCGGGCAAAATAAGAAAAGATATTATGGTAACTGCTTATTTGTGTCAAACAGAATTTTCTCAACACAAAGCTACAAACAAACAAACAAACAAAAAAGCACGTAAAACAAATAAGATGCTGAAAGTCATAAAAGACTTCCATCAAATAGTTTCACTGTCCTCACTGATAAAATTTATAACAAAATTTATAAAATTAAATATAAAAATAAATTTATTTTGGGTCTTCCATTCCCAGTAAAATGGAGTGTGTGTGTATATAGATAGATAGATAGATAGATAGATAGATAGATAGAGATCGAGAGAGAGAGAGAGAGAGAGAGAGAGAGAGAGAGAGAGAGATAGAGAGAGAGATATTTTTTCCCCACTTTCCTTCCACTAATTACAATGAAAACTCCAGGACATTGTATATAAAACAAAAATAACAAGACTCAAAAGCAGAGCACAAAAGGCAGACCAGCTAGAGATCTTGGGACCAGAGGGGGGAAATGATGATGAATTCTCTGAGTTTTCCTTTTGCCTCATATATCCCAGTCTGGATGCTGGACAAGTGGCAGTCTGGAAATACAAATAGGAGCAGACAAAAATAACCACAACTAAAGTCTGTTCTCTGTAGCCAAATGACAAATATATGGGCAGTTTAGCCAGAGAAAATTATTTTAAACAATGAATAACTGCTCTACTCCAGCCAAACACCAGATAAAAAACTGGTGACTCCAACTCTGCCCCTTCACTTCAGCAAAGATTGAACAAAGGTTGTCTCTAGGCTATAACAAGATGGCCCAACCCACCTTCCCAGGTGGTGCCAGAGAAGGTCAAGTTGGGAACTGGGACTTTCATTACCACTGAGCAGTAAGGAGTGCCCCATTCAGTGGAGATCATGTGGGGATCCTGGTCTTCCACTACTATCTGCAGTGACTGGACACCCCTTTCCCGTCCCACTGGGCTGATGTCAGAGGAAGGCTAAGGGAAATCAGGACTGTCCTCAGCACTCAGTGATAATAAAGTCATTCCTTGTGCTCTGGAGGCCAGAACTCTCCCCCCCTCCCCGCCCCCACCACTCAGTAGAAAGGAAGCACTCCTAACCCTTCCAGATAGAGTGATAATATCAGCAGAGACCTAGAGGAGCCACAATTTGACTGTTATCCAGCAGAAAAAGACCCTTCTTGGTCTCAATGAAGACTGAGTGGGAACTTGAATTTCTACCCCTATCTGGCAGTAACAAGGTGGTACGCCTTTTCCCCCTGCTGCAGCAGTGTCAGAGAAAGCTAACTAAGATAGATTTATATGAAATAGAGTCTCATAACAATATGCAAAATGCCCAGGTTTTCATTTAAAAATCACATATACAGAGAAATAGGAAAACCACAACCTGAATTTAAAAAGATAATAAATACAAACATTGAGATGACATGTTAGAAATGGCTGATAGAGATTTTAAGGCAGGAATTTAAGAAAAGATGAATAAGCATTACAAACACACTTGAAACAAATGAAAAAGTGGAATGTTTCCGGGGGGGAGAGCAAGTCTTAGCAAAGAAATGAAAGAAAAAGAACACAATGAAAAAGAACCTCAATGGATAGTCTCAATAGCAGAAGGGAGAGGATGGATGAATGATTCAGTGAACTGTAAGATAGAACAACAAAAATTACCCGTTGGAACAACAGAGACAAAAACAGACCAAAAAACAAACAAACAAAAAGCAAATTTAACAGGGGCGGACTGATGGCTCAGTTGGTTAGAGTGAGAACTCTGAACAACAGGGTTGCCAGTTTGGTTCCCACATGGGCCAGTGAGCTGCACCCTCCACAACTAGATGGAAGAAAATGAGCTGCTGTTGAGCTTCCGGAGGGGTGGCTGGATGGCTCAGTTGGTTAGAGCGCGAGTTCTCAACAACAAGATTGCCTGTTCAATTCCCGCATGGGATGGTGGGCTGCACCCCCTGCAACTAAAAGATTGAAAACGACGACTGGAAATGGAGCTGAACTGCGTCCTCCACGACTAGAGTGAAGGACAATGACTTGCAGCTGATGGGCCCTGGAGAAACACACTCTTCCCCAATAAAATTGAAAAAAAGAAAAAAGCAAATTTAACAGAGTCTAAGGGACTGGCAGGAAAATTAGCAAAATATCAAAATATTCCTATCATTCCAGCAGTCCTGGAAGGAGAGTAGAGAGAGGGCAAGACTAAAAAAGCACTAAGACATAATGACTGAAAAGTAGTATCTGGAATAATTAGGAACTCTCAAAACTCAATAGTAAAAACAAAAACAAAAACAAAAAAACAATCCACTTAGAAAGCAAACAAAAGACATGAAGGCTAAACGAAGGTGAATTTCAGAAAATTTAATGACCTGATCCTGTTGCTAGCAAATGACCATATACCAAAAGGAGGAACTGCTTCATTTTTTCTGGGTAACTTATAGTGTTTGGACTCATAGAAAATGTATTCAGTAAAATACTCTTCCACAGAGCAAATAGGAAGAGAAACTAGGCATGTGACTTCAAGGGCTATCTTTCTGCATATCAATTACTTTTGTTAAAATCACATTTAAATGGTATGCTTTCCCCTGGGAACTGCTTCTTGTCAGAGGATTGTATTTATTGAATATAAAAGGTTGATGGCCACAGCAATAAGAACAGTGGTTCCTAGCATCACATTTTGCAATCACTTAATGAAGAAAAATGTACTTAGAGATATTTATTTTATACAAGAATATCCGAGACTACGTGGCACCATTCTGGTTTTATATCATCTGTCTCTCAATGTGAATGTACAGGATTGCTAAAGACTACCTGGTTGGGTAACCCTAATGGGGAGCAGCTATTAGTAATATATTATTTAACACTGATTTCTCCGGTTAAACTCAGCCATGTATTTAGTTCTACTGACAACTCAGTGTATAGCTACCTTGATAAGAATCTGTGGGAGATATGTATTTGAATATATATGTGTGTGTGTGTGTGTGTGTGTGTGTGAAGCTAAATAATTCCATAAAGCTTTTCTGACAATATTCTTAAAGTTATCACATATGGCTATTTAGAATTCAGCTTTAACAAAACTTTAGTTAAAAAAATATACTGAGAGTTGTTCCTTATTTACAATAGTCTAACTTGGAAATATCTACCATATATATAAATACACACACATATATATATACACATACATCTATATATATAGATGTATGTGTATATGTATATATATACATATATATACATATATATGTATATATATGTGTGTATATATGTATATATATGTGTATATATGTGTGTGTGTATATATATATATATATATATATATATATATATATATATATATATAACAAAAGTGTAAGTTTTCTTTAAAGAGAATCACTGTTCCCTACTCCCTTAGGGCTACTTGGAGTACTTTCCATATACTAGACATTCAATATTTTTGTCAATGAATGCATGAGTATGAGTAATATTTACTTTCCTTGAAATATGTATCCTCAGTTCAGTTAACATTTTTTAAGAACTATATCCCTCAAATTGACCACTGGAGTTAAAATGAACTCACTCACTACTATGTTTATAGCCTTGATTTTAAAAATAATTGAGAAAGAAAAAAAAAACCGGCCCTAGGCAACCGAAGACTGGTTTGACCTTGGCAGCTATGACTCAGCGTTGTCAGAAGCTGGCTTGGCACTCACAGGTAGGCTATGTTGTCCTATTGAATATAAACATTCTCACAGCATGTCAACATCAGACAAGTTTGCACTGAGACAAAACAAATTCACTTTAAAAACAAGGTCACTATATTACCTACTACTACCAAATACTTCTCTTTCCCAGAAAATATGAATAGGTGTTGCTATTATTTTTTTTAACCAATTACAGCTTTATTCTTATTCTAATTGATTCTCTCTATAGATATTTACTGAGCTTCCCAAACTTAAAATTGTCCCCACTTTCTTTTTTTCTGATATCACTTGTAAATCAGATGTGAATTGTCTGGGGACAAGTTGTTCAATAGCACCTCTCTTTTCTCTTGAAATATTTTAAACCTCCAGAAGAGTTGAAAGAACAGAACAAAAACAACCATGAATCCTCCATGTAGATTCAACTGCTGTTAATATTTTGCTACATTTGGTAATTTCTCCATGTGGGTGTGTGTATTTATTTAACACACACGCACACACACACATATATGTGTATATATATATATATATATATATATATATATATATATGTGTATGTGTGTATGTATACAAAACAACCAATGTAATATTTAAACTGTTGTTTAAATATTAAACTTTTGTAAGATATGTATATGTATTAAATATATATATGTATATATATGTGTATGTGTGTATGTATACAAAACAACCAATGTAATATTTAAACTGTTGTTTAAATATTAAACTTTTGTAAGATATGTATATGTATTAAATATATATATGTATATGTACATATACATATATATAATATATACATTATGTACATATATATGTATATATATATTCAAAGAATAAAAATAATTTCCTAAATAGCTACAATCCCATTGAGTTAGGCAGAATAATGCCCCACTCTCCCAACCTCCCAAAGGTAAAACTTGTGAAGAGGTACTTTACATGGCAAAGGACTTTGCAGATGTGGTTAAATTAAGGTCCTTGAGATGGGGAAATTATCCTGGATAATTTGAATGGGTCCAATCTAATTACATGGCTCCTTAAAAGTAGAAAATCTTTCCCTGTTGTGGCCACAGGGAGATGTGACTATGGAAGAATGGGTAGGTAGAGAGATGCAACATTGCTACCAGAGAAGATGGAGAGAGAGAACACTGAGCCAATGAATGTCGGTGGCCTCTAAAAGTTGAAAGAAACAAGACAATTAATTCTCCCTCATGACCTTCAGAAAGGAATAGAGACCTGTTAATACTTTGATTTTAGCTCAGACTGCTGTGGGACTTCTAACAAATCTTTCAGATAATAAATTTGTGGTGTTTTTAACCAACTTTGGGCAATTTGATTCAGCAGCAATTAAAAAAATGAATGTAACATTTTTCATGTGTAAGAAAATGAATAATTCCATATATAACCAATATATAGTTAGCATGAGATTTTTCTCTGTCTCCATAATGTCTTTTATAGCTATTGTTTTTCATATCCCAGATCCAGTAAAAGTTTAAATATTACATTGGTTGTTTTGTGTCTTTAGTCTCTTTTGATCTACAATAGTAGGCTTGCCTTTGTTTTTCATGACATTGTGTTATTGAAGAGTCCAGGTCACTTGTCTTGTAGAATACCCCTTATTCTGGATTTATTAGTATTTTGTTTGGGATTTTCATGTCTGTATTCATCAGAAATATTGGTCTGTAGTTTTCTTTTTGTGTGTGTTATTCTTACTAGGTTTTGGTGTCAGGGTGATGTAATGTTGGCCTTATAAAATGAGTTAAAAAGTATTGCCTCTTTTTCAATGTTTTGGAAGAATTTAAGGGGTATGGGTATTAAATCATCTTTGAATGTTTGGTAGAATTCATTAGTGAAGTCATCTGGTCCTGGACTTTTGCTTTTGGGGAGGTTTTGGATGATTCCTTCAATTTCCTTCCTGTTGATCGGTCTATCTAGATTTTTCCAGTTCTTCGTGATTCAGTGTAGGAATGTTATATATTTCTAAGAACTTGTCCATTTCTTCTAGGTTATTGAATTTGGTGGCAAATAACCCCTCATAGTATTCTTGTATGATCCTTTGTATTTCTGTGCCATCCATTGTAAGTTCTCCTCTTTCATTTCTGATTTTGTTGATTTGTATCTTTTCTTTATTTTCCTTAGTGAGTCTAGCCAGGGCTTTGTCAATTTTACTAATCTTTTTAAAGAAACAGCTCTTTGTTACGTCCATTTTTTTCTTTGTGTTTTATTCCCTATTTCATTTAATTCTTCTGTAATTTTTAGTATTTAATTCCTCCTGCTGACTTTGGGTTTCATTTGTTCTTCTTTTGCTAGGTTCTTAAAGATGTAATGTTAGGTGGTTTATTTGGGATTTTTCCCGTTTTTGAGAAGGCTTGCAATGATATAAACTTCCCTCTTATTACTACTTTTATTGAATCCCCCCCAATTTTAGTATGTCTTGTTATCATTCTCATTTATCTCTATGTATCTTTTTATCTCGTCTTTTATTTCTTCTTTGACCCATTCGTTTTTTACTAGTATGTTGTTTAATCTCCACGAACTTGTGGTTTTTCCTGCTTTCTTTTTGCAGTTGATTTCCAATCAAAGTGTTGTGGTTGGAGAATATGCTCAGTATGATTGTAATCTTCTTAAATTCGTTGAAGCTAGTTTTGTGTCCCAAAATATGGTCTATCATTGAGAATGTTCCATGTGCACTATAGAAGAATGTATAATCTGTTTTTCTAGGATGAAAGGTTCTGTAAATTTTGATTATGTCCTTTTGATCTAATGTATCATTGAAAGTCAATAGTTCCTTATTGATTTTTTGTTTGGATGATCTAGATCTATCCATAGTTGTTAATGGGGTATTTATGTCCCCTATTATAATTGTGTTTTTGTCAGTTTCTCCCTTCAGTTCTGTTAGTAGTTGCTTTATGTATTTTGGTGCTCCCTGATTTGGTGCATATATATTGATGTTATGTTTTAAGTGTTATGTCATATTGATGTATTGTCCCCTTTATCATTGTGAAATGTCCTTCTTTGCCCCTTGTTACCTTTTTTATTTTGAAATCTATTTAATCAGATATAAGTATGGATATACCTGTTTTGCTCTGGATTTCATTTGCTTGGATTATCATTTTCCACCCTTTCACTTTGAATCTATATTTGTCCTTGTAGCTGAGATGTGTCTCCTGAAGTCAGCACATGGTTGGGTTTTGGTTTTTTGATCCAATCTGCTACTCTATACCTTTTTACTGGTGAGTTCAGTCCACTTACATTTAGGGTGATTATTGATGTCTGAGGATTTCCTATAGCCATTTTATCTTTTGTTTTCTGGTAGCTCAGTGTCTCCATTGTTTCTTTGTCTTGTGTTTCTATCTGTTATTTTAGTTTGATGGTATTCTATGACTTTTTTCTTTGTTTCCTCTTTTTCTATATCATGTGTCTCAGGTCTGGATTGTGTGTGTGTATGTGTGTGTGTGTGTGTGTGTGTGTGTATATGTGTGTGTATGTGTTTACCATTAAGATTATGCAAAAGATGTTTCATATATATAGTAGTTCTTTTTCTTCTGTATCCATCTTATTTCCATTCCCTTTTGCAAATTCAGACTTTTACTCTCTCCCATTTTATGTTTTTGTTGTCACAAGTTACCCCTATTTATGCTGTGAGTTCCTTTCTGAGTTGCAGTAGCTATTGTCTTCTTCTTCTCTCTCTTTTTAAAATGTGTTTACTCCCTTTAACCTTTATGTAATAGCAAGTGTAAGTATCCTATTCAGAATAAGGGTTGCAATTTCCTCTTCTGACTGTCTAGTCTTCGTCTTACTCATAGTGTCGTATCCTTTTGTCTTTCTGTTTCAGGTAGAATAACCTCCTTCAGTATTTTTTATAATGCAAGGCTTGAGGTGGAAAATTTCCTCAGCTTCTGTATGTCTGGAAAATTCTTTATTTCTACTTCATATCTAAAGGATACATCACTGGATATATTATTCTTGGCTGGTAATTTCTCTCTTTCAACAGTTTGGATATTTGATTCCACTCCCTCCTAGCTTGTAGAGTTTCTGCTGAAAAATCTAAAGATAATCTAATGGGATTTCTTTTATAGGCTACTGTCTTGTTTTTCCTGGCTGCCTTAAGAATTCTTTCTTTGCTATTAATTTTTACAGCTTCAATATAATGTGCCTTGGACAAAGCCTTTTGGATTGAAATAATTAGGTGTTCTGTTGGTTTCTTGGATTTGGGGATCTCGTTCTTTCTATAGGTTTGGGAAGTTCCCCTTGACTGAAGCATATGTTGTTTTGATTTTTTAAAAGTCTAGTCTGATATTTTTTTGTTAATAGGAGTATCTAGCCTATTTATTATATATTTACTGTAACTACCACTATATTTGAGCTCAAATCTGCCACAGTACTCTCAGCCATCTATTTGTCTATCCCTTTTGTGCTTCTTCTTCATTCCCTGTCCTCTTTTATTTTTTTATTACTTATTTGTCTGCTTTGTTATACTGACACTTACATAATTTTTTTTCGTATTCTTTTAGAGGTTACTCTAGTGATTACATCACTGACTTTTTAAATTCTAATATAAACTAATACTCTCAGAATTTCCTAAACAATGCAAAGATATTGGAACATATTAACTGGATTTATGCCACTCTTGCATTGTCTTATTATTAACAAGTTTTCAACTCCATAAGACATTGCTTTTATTGTTTTATAGAGTGGTTCATTCAAATTTACTCCTATTATTTAGGCTTCTGATTATTCTTCATTCCTCTTGTATCTCTAAGCTGCCCTACAGGATCTCTTTCCCATGACCAGACCCTCAAAGCATATCTTTGAAATAATTACTGAGACAGCATTACATATAAGCAAATTGATATGGGATAAGGCTGGAAGAAAAGTGAGTTGGGAAATGTTAACTTTGAGGAATTAGAAGGATACCACATAGGGGTAAATTTGTAAGAGAGCTTCTGATTCTTTGAGGCTGACTGCTGACTTGCAGGTTAAAGGCTTAACTCATCCAAGAATGAGAATCAACTTTAGATGAAGCCCTAAATTGGGAAGAAATTGACTTTAAACCGTGAGAAAACTTCACCCAAGGACAGTGATTTGAGGTGGCGTTTTGAGTACAACTATTCTATGTGGATTATCTTCTACCTTCTAGAATTTACACATGAACCTACAGAAGGAAATGGCTATCATGAAAAAACAAGGAAGAGGCAGTATGTCTTTAAAATCCATTTAGAATATGAATTCTGAGACAGACAGTCCTAAAGTTTGAATGTCAGCTTTTATACTTCCTCGCTATTTGATCTTAACCAATAGTCTCTCTCTTTTTGATCTCTTCATTTCCTTAGCTAGATAATGACGTAATAAGATGATTTTATTGGGTTGCTGTGAGGAATAAGTGAGATTATCCATGTAGGCGCCTTGAACTTAGTAAGAGCTCAATAAATGTTAGCCCATTATATTCATACAGTCTTTGAGGGAAATTGATAATATACGAGTAGGGCAGCACTTCATCATGGCAATTATTTGAATACAATGATACATAGAATGTAACAACAATATATATATTATATATAATCCAGTTTGGTATAATGACTGTTGAAAGAAATATATAAGTATAATTACAGCCACACTAAGATCAGAAAGCAATGGTAGAAATGGCTTGCTGTAGGCTATCAGTAGGAAGACAGAAATAGCACTGAGAGAAATGGCACTCACTTTTAGGTAGAAGATGAGAAATTATGGCTCTTTGTGCGTATACATGAACTACAAGGGAGTTATTTTTCTGTTAATCGTTTACTTTTTTGTACCCTTCAGATTAGTGGAACCAGAAAGAACATCAGATTACATGGTTTTATCTATGCACCTACCTACCTACCTACCTACCTACATCTATGTATCTATCTATGTATCTATGTATGTATGTATGTATGTATGTATGTATGTATGTATGTATGTATCTATCTATCTATCTATCTATCTATCTATCTATCTATCTCCTGAATATGGCAGCAGAAGACTTTTTCTTTTTTGAGTTCATGATTAGTTTAAATGGATTAACTCAAGCTTCCCCCTTCTCCTAAGAATTGCTGACCAGTAGATATATCACCTGGAAGACTATCCCCTCACCCAGAACTGGGCGACTGGCCTAGGAGCATACATTGGCTACCCCCCTTTTTAACATAGAGATAATTTGTTTGTCTAATTTTTGCTCAGAGCCTCCCCAGGGTCTCAATATAAAAATAGTCTATAAGTGAGACCATACTACTGCCCTATCTTGCTCAATTTATTTCCCTTTTCCTAAGGAATCACCTCAATAAGAATCCTAATCTCAGGATTAACTTCCAGGGAACCCAACATAAGACAAAAGGAAATAGAAAAACAAATCCCAGTAGCCTTGAAGATAAATGAACATCATTGGAGAATGTTTTTCTACATGTTCTATATTATTCATCACACAGAAATATGCTAAGAAATATTTAATGAACATTATTTCTAGTCTCCAACTATTCATTGTCTTGCAAGTCACTAAAAATATCTTTTGCTTTCCTATTGATGGAGATCTCTCATTGATATATTGCTATGTACTTTAATTTACTCCAGGGTCATTCAGCTCCCTCCCCCACTGGAAATGCCAGCACCAATGTCTCTCGGCTTGTCTAATGATGATAACTGCTGACATTTCTCAAGTACTTCTCCATCTCAATAGCTGTTGGAAGTTCTGACATGGATTAATTCATTTAATCTTTGTAACTGCCCCATGAGATAGGGACCATTGTTACCCCTCTTTTAATGAAGAGGACAATGAGGTACAGAATTATTAAAGCCATCTTTTCAAGGTCACACAGAGTTAACAAATGTGCTAGGATTGAAACCTAAGCTTTCTGAATCTAGAGCTCATGTTTTTAACCATTGCTCTCCTACATCCCATGGACTCTAAGACAGCTGGGGTGATACAACGGTTCTTCTAGAAGGTGGAAAAGGCAAGGAAACAGATTCTTCCTGGAGACTGTAGAAAGAAACACAGCCCTGCCTACATTGACTTTAGTCAGTGATGTCCGTTAGACTTATAACCTTTAGAACTGTAGATAAGAAAAATGTATTGTTTAAGCTGATAAATTTGTAGCAATTAGTTGCAGTCATAATAGAAAGCTAATACAGAGGTTAAGTGAGATGACATGAGTAAGGCACTGTTCATGGTGCACATCTGGAGCATACACCTAAGTTCCAAGTATTAGATATCATTAATAGTATTAGATATTGCTGCTTTTATTTATTATTAATGATATCATACTGAATGTCTGAGATGGCTTCAGAGACCAGTTGTAGCCTGAATTGGTCTTGAAATACTGATCAACTATAAACAATAGGAAGTGCCAGGTAGAAGGAAAAATATTGGCAAAAATATGGTAATGCAATAACAGAAGGTTTATTGAGCACCAGGTTTTGGAGGCCCTTCAATGATAAACTTTACTCTGTTGGAAACTTTTATAGTCAGTGATATGTTGGAAACTTTGTTTTCAAGAGTTTAATTTGGGACATAATTGATAGCAGAAAAATCTCAAGATAAGAATACTGACTCTAATATTGTGGTGAGAGCATGAACTAAGAAAGTGTAGTGGGAGGAGAAAGAATGGAATAGACAAAGTATGAGTTCCCAGAGGGCATGCATTGTGTCTTACTTTCTTGGGCACATTTAAGAGAACGCATAGCAGTACTGATCACCAAGTATACTAGCTTAATAAGGAAAGAAGTAATTTAGAAAAAAGACTCAGTAAGACCTGACTTATGTCTACAACTTAATTGTAAATCCTCCAAGTTCTAGGTTAACATCTAACATCTTTCCTTTAATCTCAGTGTCTAGGTGAGTGTTTCTACTAAAGCTCAAAAAAATACTTATTTTTGATGGGTTTTATGTTATTTCAACTCAATAATGAGCTGTAGCACTGTAGAGAAGACAGAATGAGATATTTGAATCACCCCAATAAATTTAATAATAAAAAAAAAAGAAGTGATAACTGAATTTTTAAGTGTGAGTCAGTAAAATCTTAGGATACAATCTATATGTTGAAAAGCTATGAATGGATGATCCAGTGATTTCTATGGTTGCCCAGAATCTGAATCTCAATCTTCCCCCTTCTTGACCAGTGTCTTTATGATATACCACAGTGGTTTGCTTAGAAATATTAAGCAACTAATAATGATTAATAAATTTTTGCCAGAAAGTATATATATACTCCAACCTTGCTATAATTATTAATTAGCAAATGTTTCTAATCATGTAAATCTTACAAAGGCAGATACTGAAGGAGTAAAAGTATTTAGAAGAATAATTTAGAAAAAAATAATATACGATTTTTGTATTCACAAAGATTCATGTGCTTTTATTTGTTCCTAACAAAAGAATTATGGTCTCTTCCCACTCACTAAATCATTTGATTGTACACTTGGCCTTTTAAGAGTTCCCAAATATCATGCAGTATTAATATGATATTTGTTTGTGTGCATATGTGTATTTTGGGAAAGGTGTATTTGCTAATAAATTTAAGACAGAATGGCTGCCTTTTATATGGCACATAACCTCAGTACTGTGAAATATTGTCATGGTTACCTGCAAAGCAGCAGGATGTATGTGGGTGAAAGACAAGGTTCAAACAGTATAAGAATAGGCTCTTTAACACATGTTAAAGATGCTGGACAAAGAAAGGAAGATGTAGGAAGGTAGGAGAAAGTGTGAGCAGACCAATGTGTAGCTGGTTTTAAAATCAGGCCATGGCTAAATAATTTTTTTCTGTAGGCATGATCTGATAATTATTAGTTTCAAAGGGCTATATTGCAGAAATTGCTTTGTTTATGGAAATGGCTCCACAAAAAAATTTGAAGAAAGTGAGAGTAAAAATATGTTAAGATATTAAGAGAAAATTATGACTGTTCATTAGGACATGGTGTGGCCCCCTTAAGTCTGACATTTTGAGATTATTGAAATTATAATCGGGCTTGCAAACATTAATAAATTTACCTAGAATATTTAGCCATTTTGTGTTTAAATTGCTTTGCAAGGATAATTTGTTATTTATATAACTTCTCCTAAAAGTAAAATATTTTAATAGATATTAAAGTCTTAGTTATTGCTTAGATTTGTCAAAATCTAGTTTAATTAGATTTACTTATAACAATTTACTCATTGTTTCTTTTTGTTTCTTATTTTTTAGCAGCTAGGTAAAAGAGCAAGATTATCTTATCTTAACAATCTTCTATGACTTTAAAGGAAAGAGAAAGTTACTAAAAAGGACCAGTACTCTTTATTAAAAATCTAGATAATGCCGTAATAAATTCAGCAACTATCTATCTGGCCCTTAGCATTTCCCACTGTAAGTAGTGAAACAAACAAACAAACAAAACACTAATAAAATATCATCTCTGTTATGGGGAATCTCACAAAAGTGAGAAAAATGTCACATGCACAAAACAGACAAGCAGATAAATGTGATGAGGCCCTGTTAGACTGAAAAACAAAGGAATTTGAGACTAGAGAAGAGAGAGCACTTAAAAAGAGACTGAGATTCAGACAGAGAAAGGCAAATATATGATTTCACTTATATGTAGAATCTAAAAAACAAAATAAACAAAACAAAAAAACTCATAGATACAGAAAGCATTTAGATGGTTGACAGAAAGGAGGGGTTAGGGGGATGGATGAAAAGGAGGACAGCATTAAGATGTATAAATTGCCAGTTATGAAAACAGTCATGAGGATGTAAAGTACAGCATAAGATTACAGTCAATAATATTATAATAACTATGTAGGGTTTCAGATGATACCAGACTTACAGGGGGATGACTTTGTAAGTTATATAAATGTTCAATCACAATGTTCTATACCTGAAACAAATATAATATTGTATGTCCACTGTAACTGAAAATAAAAAAATATATATAAATAAATATCAATAATAATATGAGTGTAAATGCTTAAACACACCAATTAAAGGAAATTGTCAAAATGGATTAAGAAAATATGACCCAACTAAAAACAAAGAAAAAAAATAAATTTGTCAAAAAGATTATTCAAAAGAAAACCATGGCACAAGCTTGTTTATTATTCCTATAATGAATATGAGAATTGATATTTAAGACAATTTTCTAAACATCCTACTTTGCTAATAACATAAAATACAAACATTATGTCACCCAAAGACAGCAACAAATCATTCATGCAAAGTATAGATTCTTTCAATCCTGTTGTTCCAATTTAACTTGCCTAGTTCTATAAATAATCTCAGATTAATATTTCATAATTGGAAATTATTTTATTTCTCTTTCCATAGGCTTACAATTGCTTAAAAAATATACATAATATACAATGTCAGCCCAATAAATTTAGTAAAAAATATAGATAACATAAACATAGGTTAAATTACTCAATAAAATAAAAACAAGTTGCCAAAAAATACACAACTTCGTGACATAGTATCAGATTTATGAAAATACTACTTCCATGAAGTTTAGTTAACTTTTCTTCCTAATTAATATTTTATTTACCTCTGCATTTTAAATTGATGCTAAAGATGAATAGGAATAAAACCGGTAAGAAAGGAGCCATGGTTTTTCTACTCCCAGGAGACAAAGCTCAAGCTACAGAAGAACATTTCTCCTCGGTCCAATTATAACATAGCCAATTATGTTTTGTGATGCATTCATGCCACCTTACTATTCTCCTGTATGTCCATAGAATAAAACATTTCACTTCCATGTGTTGAAATTTACTAACATGTATTCCACATTGCTTCATTTATCAATAGCACTTTAGCTGAAAACAGAAAATGGGAACTAATATGTGCTTTATTAACTTTTCAAATAACGTCAAGTTAGCAGACATGTTAAAGAGTAGGCTGATAAGTCAGATTAAGCCAGGTCCTCATATTAAGAAGCAATGAAGGTAAACAGTTTCAAATGATGGTATAATTTTGTTCTTAAAAAAGTATTATAACTGCCTTTGTGTGTCCCTCTATCTCCCTGGAACTACAAAAAGAAGGAAAGGAAGGAGAGGAGAGGAGAGGAGAGGAGAGGAGAGGAGAGGAGAGGAAAAAAGAGAAAAAGAAAAATGTCTTTCAAGAATAGGAATCTAAGATCTCATTTTCAGCCTACTGACCCAAAATCCATAGCATTGTTGTGAACATGCTGTGAACAAAAGCAAATACATCACTGCACAGTAGATGCACTCTGGTTCTTTCTCATAATTGGAAAAAAGATTCAGAGAGCAATATGAACATTTGCAAAGGCGAGAATCTTTTCTTATGAGCTTTTGGTGTGACTTCTCTTTAAAGTGAATTGAGCTGTCATTCTTTTTATCCTATAAATAAAACCTTACTGTTTTAATACCAGCTGGTCCCCCCACCCGCAGAATACAATTTACAGTGGAAAGAGGATTGTTTTTTGAAGAATGAGATTACTTTTTTCTTGCTTAATGACACTGTCTTTGAATTCTTGCTTTGTCTTTCCAGAACATACAGTCAGAAAGTATTCTATGATCACCAGAAGAATATCTTCAAACTTATTAATATTTTTACAATAGACTTACAGTCATAATTTTAGCGGTGGAAGGAATTTAGAAATCCCTATATCTGGGCTACTCAATTTTATAGGCATTGAGTTTGAGGTCCACAGGAGCTCACTGGCCAAGATCGCCTATGAGAGTCAGAAATGACACTAGGACTGAAATCTTCTGATGGACTTTTATTTCTTAGTAGAGGGGAAAAGCACTTGACTCAAATATTTGTTTACATCAGAGAAAAAAAAGGTAGCAACAACACATTAATGATTCTGGGTCAACAGGGTAGAATGAAAATTTAAGCTTATCTTCTTTCTCCCCCCAAATCACATTATAATGATAATGATCGAATTCTTAGAATTGTATGATATTATATCAACAAAGAGAATAGGAAGGCAGGGTATCAGCTGAAAAGAAGTTTCATCAAAAATCTGGAAGACAGTAGGTAGGTTGAAGAATGCCAACAGATAGAACAGTCTTTGTGAACCCATTGTACAATTTTGACAGAAACAATGAAGAGGAGGGAGTCCAGATTTGAATATGGAAATGTCATGTATCACTGAGCACTACGTACTTGAGACACCCCCTCCCCAAACCTACACATACAGAACAGCCTGCTGCTGGCATGTACCCAATAAAACCTAAAACAGAGTACAGTTCTCTAAAGAACTCAATAGAATTCTGGTGAGAAGTAAAAGACATTCACTAAGATATTGCATCCATGAAAAATGACTATGTTATGTAAAAATAGCAATTAAAAACCAGAAAACCCTACTGAAAATAAAATGTACAATGGACAAACATATACCCCACATTAAGCTCGGAAAAAAGATTTTTAAACATCTCCCAGAATGTAGATCAAAAGAATATAGAGCAAGAAAATATAAAAATCTAAGAGATAAATGATTAATCTAACGGTCCCAATATTTGACTAAATGGAGCTCAGATAAAAATTAGAGAAAATAGAAAGAGTGGAAAAACGAGAAATTATCAAATAAAAAACATGCAAGAGGGACCATCAAATCTTCAGGCTGACTATTCCCAATGGAGGGCTGATGCAGGTGAATAAAAAAAAAGAAAAATCTCAGCACAAAGGTAAGATATTAAAAATTGACAGCGTGAACTCACTCTAGAGAGCAAGAGTGAAAACGGTTGATTTGAGGATATAATTTGGTACAATAATGAATTAAATAGAACAATTAAGATGCCAGATCCAGAAAAGGATGAACGTAGCCCATAACAGAAATAAGGCAATTTAAAGGTCAATTAAATATCTATACAAGAATATATATCTATACAAGAATGTATGGTTAAGTATGCAGACATGATTCCAAATAAGAGCCAAAAATCTGTGGACTTCAAGAAGAATAAAATTAGGGAATAAATGGAGTGATTAAAATTAAAGATACTGGGGATATGGAAGATAAGCAAATGCTGCTCTCCCCTCCCCCCAAAAAAAAGAATGTCGGAAACTCCAAGAAAAAAACAAACAAAATGTACAAATCTTTTTTTTTTTATTGAGTTGTATGAGTTCCTTGTACATTTTGGATATTAGCCTCTTATCAGAGGCACTGTTTGCAAAAATCTCCCATTCAGAAAATGTACAAAATCTTAATGATCCAAATATGAAACTAATCAAATGTGACATTAGTTTGATTCATTTATCATTCATTTATTTAACAATGGTTGCTATTGTGTATCAAGCACTGTTAGCTAATGTGGAAGAAACAACAGTAAACAAAACAGTATGTTTTTCTAAGCCTACATTAAATGGAGGATGTGGACAATAAACAAATAAGAGATTGATAATATAATGTTAAAGGTGTATTGCAGAAAACTAAAGCATTGTTGAAAAAAGAGATTGATAAAGAATATACTTTTTAAAATGATGATCAGGAAATGCTTCCTTGAGGAAGTGACATTTTAGCAGAGACATGAGTTAGGTAGGGAGTCACCTAGATTTATAGGGAAAAAGTTATTCCAGACAGTGCAAAAGCCCTGATTCAGGACTGTGCATAAGTAACAAGAAACAAGTGTGGATGGAGTTGAGTGAGTGAGAGAAACTGTGAAGAGACACAAGATTGGAGGAAAAGTTGTGTACCAGATCACATAAAAATTTTATATATTCTTCTAAGTAGGACAAGATGTTCATGGAGAGTCCCAGGCAGTGGAGTGACAGGATCTCATTTACATTTTAAAAGGATTAGTCTGGTTGTTAAAGGGAGAAGATTATGATGGTGGAAGCAAAAGTGAAAGCAGGAGATAAATTAGGAGGTGATGACAGTAACCCAAATGAGAGATAAATATGGTAGTGAAGGTGTGGAAAAATTATTGATTTTGGGTTATATTTTTTATTTTTATTTTATTTTATTAAATTTATTGGGGTGACAATTGTTAGTAAAATTACATAGATTTCAGGTTATATTTTAAAGGTAGAACTAATAGGATTTGCTTGAAGATTGGATGCTCAATGTGAAACAAAGAGCAGGGTCAAGTATAGCTCTGAGGTTTTCATTTTAACAATTTTATAAATGACTTTGGCACTTGTTGAGATGAGGAAGAACAGGGTGGGTCTTGCAAGTGAATATGTTTGATATCAAGATTGTTTTCTCAGCTATGGGTTCCAAGTGTCTACTTAGAAAAGCATAAAAATGATTTGACTCCTAAGTCTAAGCTGTATCCATCTTTTCCTTATGGCAATGCATACAGAAAGATGAGGGAAGAAATGGAAGCAAGCATTCTGTGGGAGAAAGAAACCTCTTTTACTATTTCAAAATATGACCAATATAATATGTATGTATAAACATATGGGTATACATGTGTACATATAGATCTTACATACATACTCTTGTTAAAGCATCTATGAAGCACTTACAAAATTGATTATATAATGATATCTCAGTTTGGGACTCCAGAAGCAGAGCACAACCCAGAAATTTAGATGCCTATAATTTGTTGAGGGAGTGCTTTCCATGGCGTTGGGGAGGGGTTAACAAAAAAACCCAATCATGTAAGGGAGGATAAGAATGGGGAAAGAGTTGAGTATGGAAGTGGTCTCAGTATATTCTAGACTTAGCCTGATGGGAGAGCAGAACTCTGGAGCATAACTGCACCTGTAATTTCTTTTACTTTGAGATGAGGGGGCTGGACTCTTGTACCTCTCTGTCAGTCAATCTAACCTCTCGGATGAGGTGGCCCCTGTTGGCTGAGGGCAAGTCTCTTGATAAAAGGAACTGTGAACTCTTAATAGCCAACACTCACAGCAGCTAGGACATGGGTGTACTGGACTGGTAAAAGAGAACTGGGTGCAGTGACACCTGGGACCAAATACGATTTTGAACAAATTAACAAACAACAATAATATCAGAGATCGTAGGTAAGATTATTTTCCCCAAAAGCAATATAATCGTTAATACTAGAATTTCCACCTCTAAATTCTAAAGTAACTTTTCTAAATAACTATCAGGTCAAGGCAAAATTCAAAATTAAAATGATAGACTAAGTGGTCAAAGTTATACTCAAAAGCAAATTTATTTTATGAAGTGTTGTCATTACTAATTAAGTGAGAACAAAATATGTACTACCAGTAAGTATTCAACTAAAGACCTGTGAAATAAAGACAAAAATAAGTCTGTAAAAAGAAAACAGAAATCAATCAATTAGAATAGAGTAGAATTTTATCAATAAATCCACTATCCCCAGGTCATTTCCCCCTACATTTTAACAGGTTTAAGGTATAATTTATATTGCACATATTTAAACATACAATTTGATAAGTTTTAACATATGTATACACTCAGGAAACCATCACTATAATGAAGATAATGAGGACAATCTAAGGGGCCTCGGGGAAAACATCAAGCGTACCAACATTCACATCACAGGGGTACCAGAAGGAGAAGAGAGAGAGCAAGGAATTGAAAACCTCTTTGAAGAAATAATGACAAAAAGCTTCCTTAACCTGGTGATGGAAATAGATATTTAAGCTCAGGAAGTGCAGAGAGTCTCAAACAAGATGAACTCAAAGAGGCCCACACCAAGACACATCATAATTAAAATGCCAAAGGTTAAATACAGAGAGAATCTTAAAAGCAGCAAGAGAAAAGCAGTTAGTTACCTACAAGGGAGATCCCATCTGATTTCTCAACAGAAATTTTGCAGGCCAGAAGGGATTGGCACACGATATTCAATGTGATGAAAAGCAAGGCTCTACAACCAAGACTACCAAGAAAGGCTATCATTTAAAATCAAAGGACTGATAAAGAGCTTCCTAGAAAAGAAAAAGCTAAAGGAATTCGTCACCACCAAACCAGTATTACAAGAAACTTTAGAGGGACTTTTTTAACATACATACATACATACATACATAAAATGAATAATAAAATGGCAATAACTACATACCTATCAACAATTACTTTAAATGGAAATGGATTCAGTGCTCCAATCAAGAGCCGTAGGATGGTTGAATGGGTAAGAAAACAAGATCCTTACATGTTCTATCTAGAAGAGGCCCACTTCAGATTGAAAGACATACACAGATTGAAAGTAAAGGGATAGAGAAAGATATTTCATGAAAATGTAAAAAAACAAAAACAAACCACACACACCAAAAAAGCTGGGTAGCAATACTTATACCAGACAAAATAGACTTTAGATCAAAGGCTATAACAAGAGACAAAGAAGTACCCTGTAGTCCCACTTCCAGGTATTTATCCGAAGAAACCCAAAACGCTACTTTGAAAGGACATGTGCATTCATATTTTCATTGCAGCATTATTTATAATAGCCAAGTTATGGAGGCAACCTGAGTATCCATCAATGGATGAATGGATAAAGAAGAGGTGATATTTATATATATATATAATATGCATATATAGATATAGATATAAATATTAACCATAAAAAAGAATGAAATCTTGCCATCTGCAACAATATGGACGGTATTATGCTAAGTCAAATAAGTCAAGGAAAGACAAATACCATATGATTTCACTTTTACGTGGAATCTAAAAAACAAAACAAATGAACAAACAAAAGAAAACAAACTCATAAATACAGAGAACATTTTTTTTTCCTGTGTCTTCTCTAACAATGGATATTATTATTTTTTTCTTAGTTTCAGGTGCACAAAACAATGTAATAGTTAGACATTTACCATTTATATCCCTCACACTGTGTCAACCCCTCCTCCCCCATTCATTATCCGTCTGACATCGCACACAGCCATTACATTTCCACTGTCTACATTCCTAATGCTGTATTCCACTTCTTGTAACTATATACATAATATATAAACTTGTAGTTGACATTCATTATTGTTCAGCTTCAGCTTCAGGTGTACAGTGCAGTGATCAGGCATCTACATCTTCCCTGAGGTGGTCTCCCTAACGAGGCAAGCGTCCATCGGATACCCTACAAAATCTTTACAACATTATTGATTATATTCCCCAAATTGACTATCGTAACCCATGGCAATCTTGTGGTTACTGACTGTGCTTTCTAATCCCCTCACCATTCCCCTTATCCCCATTCGCCCTCCCATCTAGCAACCCTCAGTTTTTTCAGAGAACATTTTGATGGTTGCCAGATGGGAGGAGGGTGGTTGGGTGGTGGTTGGGTATAAAAGGTGAAGGGATTAAGAAGTACAAATTGGGATGTAAAGTATAGCATAGGGAATATAGTCAATAATATTGTAACTATATATGGTGTCAGATGGGTAGTAGATTTATTGGGGTGATCACTTCGGAAGTTGTATAAATGTCTAGCCACTATGTTGTACACCTGAAACTAATAAACATGTCAACTCTGATTAAAAAATGAAAAATGATTTTAAAAAATCACTATTCTGTAAATTTGTGGTTATCTCAAAACATAAATTAAAATATAAAAGTATATATTGACTCAAAAGTATTCTCAAAATGATGCTGAAATTGGTTTAATTCCACACTTTTGAAATATGTTATTTTATATTTTCAAAATATATGATCTTCACACTGCTAACTAGTACAGAATCTAGACAAAGAGGAATAATATTTCATTTTGGTTTATGCTTTGGACCCCAATTCCAAAACATAGTATAGAGAGAGCAATCATATTGGTAAATATAATATAAAATCCTAATATACCACCATTCCAAACTCCATAGTAAATCATGAGCAATTAGGGTTGAGACTAGGACTAGAAGGTCTATATAAAATGTAATGATTAAAAGCCTGAGCACTGAGGTGAAGTAATGTAGCCTTGAATCCTCTGTCTACCACTTACTAGCTGGGTGTATAGGTTTCCTAATCTCTTTAAGCTTCAGTTTCTTCCTTAATAACCTACTTCATGCTATTGTGAGAAATAATTGAGATGTGCATATATACGAATATATATTAGTTAATTGTTATTAAAAGAAGATACATCTGTAATTATTTATCTAATCAGAAAAGTTAAGAGCTTCCTTTGATTTTAAAAGAACACTTAATATAATACCTAATTCACCTAATCCAGGACAGAATTCACTTACACACATACATACACCACCACAACCACCGCCACATACACACATATAAAAGTATCAATAAAATAGTTTTTTCTAACAAAATAGAGGATATAAATCTATATCTATATCTGTTGCTGCATAACAAATTACCTTGAAATTTAGTGGCTTAAGACAACTACAAACATTTATTATCTCTCTTTTCCTGTGGATCAAGAATTTAGAAGAGACAAGGCTGGGAAATTCTGCCTCAGAGTCACTTATAATCTTGTAGTCAAGATGTTGGTTAAGTTTATTGTCATTTGAAGGCTGAAGTGGGCCTCAGGGTCCTGTTCCCTGTGTTGCTAAACTTCAAAGCTAGCAAGATAACACTTGCTGTTGAAAGAAGGCCTCAGATTTTTCTCCACGTGAGCCTCTCTTTAGGGTTGTTTGAGTGTCCTCATGATATGGTGCCTGGCTTCCTCTAGAATGAGCAATCCAAGAGAGCAAAACTGAAGCTACAATGCCTTCTATTACCTATCCTTAGAGGTCATTCCATCATTTCCACAGTACTTACACAGAACAGACCTGCTTCATTGTGAGACGGGATCACACAAGTGGTATCAAAAATCAAGGATCACTGGGGACCATCTTAGAGCCCAACTATCACACAATCTTAAACTAATAGCCAGTCTATGATGAGGCAAACTAATATGCCTCATCTATGATGAAACTTGCAGTGGACAACTTTTGGTTGATTCCACAGCCCTCCTCACAGGTCTTATCTTTTTGTGACATCCACTGGTTACATAGGCCTATCTAATAAACTAGTTAGAAGTTGTGGTTAGATAGGCCTTAATCCAATGTGACTAGTGATTTTATAAGAAGAGAAGAGACACAAACACACAGAGAGACACACAGGGAAAATGTCATGTTACAGTAGAGGCAAAGATTAGAGTGTTATGTCCATAAGCCAAGGAACACCAAGGATTGCTGGCAATATCAGTGGCAAAGACAAAGGAATGGAACAGATTCTTCCCCAGAATCTTCAAAGAGACCGTAGCCCTAGCAATACTTGAATTTGAATGTCTAGCCTCCAGAACTGTGAGAGAATAAATTTCTGTTGTGGTTACAAGCCAAATGGTGTACAAAATACCACCTGCTTATAGGAACTGACTCAGGCCACGGCCACACTTATTTGGTCACCTGACTCAGACAGTAGGTCAGACATTATCCCCTTCCTGTAAATTTTCCTTGGGACAAGCTGTTTCCAATCTAACTCTGGCTATCCTCTTGAAAGGAGGTATTATAAACTCAGATATGGTAGCCAGCAGTCACTTTGCACACTAAGGAAAAAATGAAGCAATGTGAAAAAAAAAAAAAATAGATGAGAACTGTAGAGAAAATGTATGCTGCAGGGGTTGCTGATTGGTTGCATCTATTTTCTATTTTGAAAGTCTCAGCAGATCTGTTTCCTTTAGGTGGTATCAGAGATGCTGATATTACTCCTCCTGACTTTGGACCACATAACTAAGGCAGGGTGATCATCACATTCCATCTTTCGGACATAAAAACAACCTCAGGCTTTGTGAGGATAGTGAGTTTTGGTCTTAGTAAATCTCAGATTTTAAAAGATAGTCTCTCTTTCCCAAAGGAATGAGAATGTGGGTAGCCTTGGGATCTATTGGCTGCCATATTGAAATCCAGCTTAGAATAAAGCTGGCACCAAGTAAGGCTGAGGGAAGAGACAAAGAAACTTGGTCCTTGTTAATATATTTGAGAGATTATTGCCAGCTTTATATGAAGCCTCACCAGCCTCAGGATTTCTCAGTTATATGAGCCAATAAAGTATCTTTACTTTATTTTTTGAAAGCTAGAGGCATTTTTATTTTGCAATTATCAAAATGTACTAACACCTTTTTTTTTTTCTTAAAGATTTGCTGGGACGAAACAACAATAATTCCCAGATCTCTGGAAGTAGGCTAATGTGAGAATATTTTTACTTCTGGCAGTATTTTCACATTTCTTTTATTTACTGGTTTTTTTTCATTTTTTCTCTCTTCTTACAGTTTAGCAGAGAAGGTAGGCCTCTCATTATACAGACTTCAACCACAACGGGCATACGTTTCTCCTCCTATAATCATCAACCTAACAAAAAGACTTAGTTTTTTCTTTGGCTTGCCCAATACAATTTGAATTCATGTCCATGTTGCACATAAGATGGTTTTCTGTATTTTTATGTGTTGTTTTCCTTTTCAAACTTTTAAGTAAACAAATTCAAATCCACAGAAATGTTGAAAGACCATTACGGACAACATTCACAAATATTTTACCTAGATTGACCAATTATTAATACATTTCCACATTTGTGCTCTTTCTTCTGCTGTCGTGTGCACACCTATGTGTGTGTATGTGTGTAGATACATATATAACCACAGACACATAGATTCTGTTTCAGGTATCTATTGCTGGGATTTGTATATCCCAAAACTTAGTGGCTTAAAATGCATTTTATCATCTTTCATGGTTCTGTGGGTAGACTGGACTCAGCTGTTTGCTTGGGGTCTTTTATGTGATATATATTACATAGTGGTTGTGGCTGACGTCAGCAAGATTTCAGTGAACTGAACACTCAGGATGTCCCACTCATATGACTATCATCCATTGGCCAGCGTGGGCTCCTGAATTAAACTGTATTTTCTTATTCTCTGTGTTCTCTTTTTTATTGAAATATCATTGCTGTAGAATATTATATTAGTTTCAGGTGTACAACATAGTGACTTGACATTTATACTACACTGGATCTTAGCCAAAAGGCCGAGAAGTGATGATTTGACATTTATATACCTTAATGTAGTCACCACAGTAAGTCTAGTACCCATCTGTTACTGCACGAAGTTATTATGATATTATTGACTATATTCCCTGTGCTATACTTTACATCCCTATGGCTTATTTATTTTATAACTGGAAGTTTGTACCTCTTATTCCACTTTACCTTTTTATACCCATCACCCCTTCCACCTTCCATCTGGCAATCATCAATTTGTTCCCTTTATCTATGAGTCTGTTTCTGTTTTGTTTTGTTTTTTTTCATTTGTTTTGCTTTTTTAGATTCCACATATAAATGAAATCAAATAGTATTTGTCATTCTCTGTCTGACATATTTCACTTAGCATAATACCCTCTAGGTCATATCCATGTTGTTGCAAATGGCAAGATTTCATTCTCTTTTTATTGCTGAGTAATATTCCATTGTGTGTGTGTGTGCATGTGTGTATACATACATACTCCACATCTTTATCCATTCATCTACCTATGGACACCTAGGTTGCTTCCATATCTTTGCTGTTGTAAATAATCTTGGAATGAACATAAGGGTGCATATATGTTTTTGAGTTAGTGTTTTTGTTTTCTTCAGATAAATATCCAGAAGTGTAATTGCTGTTGATACTCTGGCATCTGAGGCCTTGCTGACTAGGGAGACTGCCACTCCCAGGGTTAGCCAGTTCTTAGAGATAGCAAATGACTTGGCTGGAAGCAGGCCTTTGATGTAAACTAGCCAATCAAAAGCCCATGCTCTATTACCTCTTCTGTCAGGCGCTCATAAGGAGGCAATATTCATCTGGCCTAACCATCCCAGGGCCAGGTACCAGGTAAGTAAAGACAGTCCTTGGATCTCAGTGCCTGCTACAATTATTCAAACTAGCCAATCCCTAAATTGCTTACTCTGCCTTGCTTTTCCTATGGTGACCACTATAAAGACTCCTCACTCCTTCTGCCTCCTGACCCGCCCTGGTGATTCCCTGTGTGGCCCTGTGTTCTATGGTGTACCCTCTCCTCTTGGGTATTGTGAACAATAAACTGTCTTTTCAATGGCAGCTGTCTCCTAATCTATCGGCCTTGCTATAGCTGATGAATAATAAACCCAACATTTAAAAACACCTCTCTATGTAGCTTAGACTTCTCACAACACAGTCAGTATCCATAGGAAGTGGAATCTTCCAGTCTCTTTAGGCTTAGGCCCAGAAACTAGCACATCACCACTCCTGTCATACTCTATTGGCCAAAGCAGTGATAGAATCTGCCCACACTCAAGGGGGTGGGGGGAAATGTGAAACCCATCTCTTACTGAAGTGAACATCAAAGAATTTGTGGTCATCCTTAGTCTGCCATCGTCCATCTTATGTCCACAAATTATATACCTTTAATATGCAAAATCCCTTAGCGCCTTCCCCCTTCCAAGAACCCAAAGTCTCCTAACAATTATAGCATTTGTCCGGGATCTTGTCATCTAATTCAGGTTCAGGTGCAGGTGAAGCCACTTGGATAATGCTTACTGAGCATGGTTGCTTTCAATCTGAAGACCCATAAACTAAAGAGAGAAGTTATCTGGTGCCCACAGAGCCCATATAAAATAGTAAAGCCTAGATATAATAATCACAATAGACATTCCCGCTGAAAAAAGGAGGGGGTGGGAAACCTGGAGTCACAGTAGTTACAGGTCCACAACAATTCTGAAATCAATTAGGGTCTAGTCCTATTCCCTGGGAATGATTCTTTGAAACTCTTGGACCTACCACTGAGGCCCTGATTCTACTGGTTGTGTCATCCTGCCATTTTGGGTGAGAAATCGCCTGTATTTGCAACTGAGAAGATTTCTAGGCTTTCTACTTGTCCTTGGAAATTTCGGGAACCAAAGGCCGCTCTTCACTTTCTACTGTCTATTTCATAATTTTCTATGAATCATAATGCAATTTACTCCATCATCTAAAAGTCTTTTCCATAGATCTCTTCTGACAGGACTTTCTCTACCTTGTACCCAGTGTGAAGCTTCTGTGGAACAGTGCTCTTTAGGTTCCTAGAGGTCTATTGTTTAATAGGGAGGAATTAAAAGGTAACTTCTTCAGATCTTCGGAAAGCTTTTTGCTTAACTGAAAGTCACTTATATCTTTCTATCTTACAGAAACAAAAGGTCCTATATGGCTACCCTTGATTGATCTTTGCCCTGAAAACATGTTAATTTGTGAATTTTTTCTGGGGAGCGCTGGGGATATAAAACAGGTTTATTTTTAAATCAAGAAAATCTAGCTTCTTTACATTATTCTATAAATTCTCAAAAACCATATACATACTCTGTTAGTTCATCTCTTTCTTTTCATATTTTCTCTTAGACAGTATATTGCTAGTTTCCTAGAACTGACAAAACAAATTGTCACCAACTGGGTGGCTTAAAACCACAGAAATTTATTCTCTCACAGTTCTGGAGCTAGACGTTCAAATTCAAGTATTGCTAGGGCTACAGTCTCTTTGAAGATTCTGGGGAAGACTCTGTTCCATTCCTTTGTCTTTGCCACTGATATTGCCAGCAATCCTTGGTGTTCCTTGGCTTATGGACATAACACTCTAATCTTTGCCTCTACCGTAACATGGCATTTTCTGTGTGTTTGTGTCTCTTTTTCTCTTCTTATAAAATCACTAGTCACACTGGATTAAGGCCTATCTAATAAACTTATCTGAACTTGATTACGTTTGCAAACAGCTTATTTCCAAATAAGGTCAAATTCCCAGGTACTAAGGGGTTAATATTTCAAAATATCTTTTTGGGGGACACAATTCAACCTATAATAGTCAGCTAGAATAAGCTGGTTGCCACTTTCTAAATTCTTCCTGGAAATCTTGCCAGCCAGATTGACAAACTCATTAGGTATGCTTCCTATTTTCTTTTTATTGCAGATTCCATTACTACCAAAAGTTTTTTTGCTTTACAGTAAGAACCTCTTTCTCTTCATCTTACACTAACATTTTCAAGCCCTTGCTATTAGAGTCCCTAAGGCTCTCCCCAAAGTCAATGCCACGTGTTTGGTGTTTTTTGGTACAGCAATCCTCCTGAACTCTCTCTTTCTCCACATATACTCATACATAAATACACACACACACACACACACACACACACACACAATTATACAGTGAGACTAATTTTCAGACATCCTGACCCTACACATCATCTCTCAGTACTTTGGCAAACGTCTCCTAAAAATTAGGCTGCTCTCTTTTATACCATAACAGAATTACAGATGCTCCTTGACTTATGATGGGGTTATGTCCTCATAAACCCATCATAAATTGAAAACATCATGTCAAAACTGCGTTTAATATACCTACTCTACAAAACATCAAAGCTTAGCCTACCCTACCTTAAATGTGCTCACAACACAATACCCAAAAAGCACAGGCAACATAGTACACTGTAGTGTACTAGTTGTTTACCTTCGTGATCTTGTGCGTGACTGGGGCTGTGGCTCGTTGCCACTGCTCTGCATAACGAGACAGTACCGTACTGCATATTGCTAGCTCACGAAAAGATAAAAATTCAAAATTTGAAATACGGTTTCTACTAAATACTACCACTTTAGCACTATGATAAAGTCAAAAAAACTTTTAAGTTGAACTATCGTAAGTCAGGGACAGTCTGTATTTGAAAGAAATTTAACTTTGATACAATCTGTTTACTTAATATACATTCCATCTTCAAATTTCTCCAGTTTCCCAGTAAGGTTTTTAAAAAAATCCAGACTTCAATTAAGGGTTTCACATTTCAGTGAGTTATATCACTTTAGTTTACTTTAGTAATAATTTTGCATCTTTTTTTGTCTTTCATAATATCAATATTTTGGAAGATCCTCGGCCAGTCATTGGAGCATATAAATTGCTGATATTTGGTCACTTTTGATCTATAAAAATGAAACTGCATGATTCAACATAACAAATAGGTGATATTACGTCTTCAGCAAGGTTCATGATCAGGAGGCACATGATAACAGTTTCATCATTACTGGTTTTATCAAATTTGATCATTGGTTATGGTTAATGTCAACCAAAGTTTTCCACTGAAAATTTGTCATTTTACTTTGTAATTAATAATCTCTGAAGCAATACTTTGAAAGTTTCTGACTACCTTATTCCCCAAAAGACTTCTATTGACTGGTTTAGAAGTCATTGAAAATCTTTTCTTGTTTCAATTATCATAATGGATGCTGGAAAAAGGGGATTTTTAAATTCTTTCAACATTTAAGTCAACTTTCTTTTCTTCTCCCTAACCCTATTTGTTCATATTATAAATCAATTTGGTAATTTTTTGTTATGACAAATGAAAGCATCTAAAATTATACAAATGATTGCCTCCAAAATTATAATTTTGAAAAATTTAAATGCCTTTGTATGCTAGGCAGATTTGAGTGTAGCCCCAAGATTTTTACCCCCAGTGTTCACAACTGGTATAATCCCTTCCCCTGGAGTATGAGCAGAACCCGTGATTTATTACTAATCAATAGTACGGGGCAAATATGAAAGAATTCTGCAGATACAGTTAAGGTCCTTAATCAGTTGGTTTTAAATTCACCAAAAAGGAGATTATTCTGGGAGGGCCACTTTACTCAGGGGAAAACTCTTAAAAGAGGGCCTAGGACCTCTCTGAAGTGAGAGATTCTCCTTGTATACTTGATGAAATAAGTGTCATGTTGAAGAAAACCATATGATAAGAAACTGCAGGCAGTCTCTGGGAACTGTGGGTGATCTCCAGGACCTAAAGGTAGCTTTAGCAGACAGACTGACAGAAAGAAAGCTGGGGCCCTCAGTCTTACAGCTACAAGGAAATTAATCCTGTCCAAACTCTGAATGACTTGGGAAAAATACTCTTCCTTTGTTCGGTTTCCAGATGAAAATACAACCCATCTGATACACTTGTGAGGCCCTAAGCAGAGAAGCCAGTTACAGTACGATTTGTGCCCTGAGATACCATGAGATAATAAACGTTTTGAACATTTGTTTAAAACATTTGTGGGATAACTTACTATACAGCAATAGAAAATTAATATACTTGGTAAAACAATTAAGCAATCAGGAAAAGAAGTCAGTTATACAACTTTATATCTAGTATAATCTCACCATATGGTAAAAAGAGTGAAAGAGAATATAACCAAACCATTAGGTGTTTCTCTCAGGAGGCTGGGATTACAGATGATTTTTTATAGTCCTAGTAATACTTTCATGGAATTTACATTTTTAATATAATAAAAAACTCCAGTAAAAATTATTGTTTAATAAAAATCAGAGGCAGATAACTGATAAAAAGAAAAAAAGTAGTGACTCATTGAGAGTCACATGGTTTGTGTCCCAGACTTGACTCGTCTCTAAGTGGTTACTGAGTCTACATTAGTGTTTTATCTGATGCAGTAAAAATAGTTCATTTCTAACATCCAATTATTGTCCAATATTTGGTGGTTTTATTGTCCCATTACCAGTCCAAAAGATTTCTTTGCCATATTCATTTGAGTTTAATGACTATTCTATAATATCTGTAGGTTTGGATTCTTTTGAATTAAAAGTAGAATTACATGGATGGTCCTTAGGATCATCAACCTCCTATATTAATACATAATATGAGTGTATTGCATTACTACCATTACTACTCCTCCTAGAAAAATTTCTCCCGCCTCCAAAAAACTTCAACACACACTTAAGTCTTACGTTGATCCTGTCCCCATCTTAAGGTACCATATAAGAAAATTATGTATTAAGATATTTTAAATTATTTTAGGAACCAAATATTTTCAAATAGGATATAAGAAAGTAAATGTTGACTGTAAAGCTTCAGTAGGTTTTAAGATGATTTGAGAAATTGTTTCATCATCAGTTATGTAACAATGAAAAAATGAATTTTTAATATCATTACTCAGAAAAATGTCCTATTTTTAGTATCCTTGAAAAAATAACACTAAATATATGTGGCAAACTGGACTAGTGATAAACCTGCACTTTTTAAATGAATTTTTGCTCAATACTAATCAATACTACTTAAATATATGGATTTGCATTAATTGTTAAAAGGACTAAATTACTAAATTGATAAGATTGCTTGTAAAAGTCTTTTCCACATTTACCATATTATTATTCAGTTGCTTCTTGTATGTCATTTTTCTTGCTCTGGCTGATAAAAGTCATCGTGTTGTGAAATACTATTACATAATCAAATTTTAAAGAAAATGGAACTAAAATAAAAAGATAAAGAAATTGAGTAGCTGGTTAGTTGATTTCTATATTTTTATAAATTACAAAATTTGTCCCCGTTAACCATGTATTTTCACAGAAACAGCTCTAAATTGGTTGCTCTTATTAAGGATTCAGCTTATATGAGAATTTCCAAACAAAAAGGATGTGCTGTAGGAGATATTGAAATGTTTGGATTTTTGTATACATTTTTGGTATACAGTATAATGATTTTAACTGAAATTATGAAAGAGAGAAGGATATCTTATATTAGTATACAAATGAGAGCAGTTCTAGCTGTCAATGCTCTGAATAAACTTGATTTGGCTTCAGGGGCTTTATAATTCTTTTAATTATAAGTGCCTAAGTGATTACCTTTTGTTGATTACATCACTTCATTAAAAATGCTAAATAAAATGCCATTTATTAACTTCTGTTAGTTTTTTAATATTTATTTGGCATGTCAAACCTCCAATTTTCCTTGTAATAACTTTGAAATGAGACCATTAATCTACGGTGGTTTATTCATTGCAGATTGCTCTTGTAAGGGAGATTAGCAAAGATCATATCTGACTTTCTTTGCAGTCTTATTTCACATTATTTTCTTGCAATCAGTGGATGATGAAAATAATGTTGAATTATATATGCACATTCAATTTTAGAAACATGACATGTAGTATTTTATGAAACTTTTGCAATAATTAAAAAAAAAAGAAGTTATATCCCATATTGAGAAAATCTTCTCAAAGAAAATTAAATGTGTCCAGATGAGGAAGGTAATTTTTGAGGTACCTTAAGGGTTAATATTTTTCACTTTTTTTCTTCTCAATTTTATTGAATCCGCTAAAAAGGAGTCAATATGTTAATGACACTCACTGTAAAATTAATAGACTCAAGTAATGCTTCTTTCATTTTTTTTATAGATACTTCAAATCATAAATAACTATAATAAATCACTACCCTTTTTGATGTGGATAAAGTATTTTTCACTCATTTTCTCCTTAAAATTACTTTTTGTATCAAGTCATCATGGAACAAACACTATATGTAGAAACCAATAAATATATATTTCTACATTATTTCAGCCTACATTTTTGTAAGCATTTCAGACATGCTGAATTTATTAGTAACCACTTCCACACAGGAAAAGCCTTTTAGGTTACAGCTTCAAAGTTTACCTTCTTTCAAGTGGAGGGCCTGAGGTTTTATGTTAAACTGCAAAATGGACGAAAACATAATCTGGGGGAATATATGACACAGAGAAAGATGATGATTTAAATGGAATTTGTAACAGTCATATAGAAATTTATTGGTTCACGATATCTAATCATTAATCTACTGTGTCTTAAACTAAGCAGATATAATACTGAAGGATATTAGTCATTTAGTTTTCACAGCGGTGCACCAGCATGAATTTATTTAGCCTAGCCACTTGTATTATTTTGACACATTAAAAAAAAAATTGTTGTCTAATTGGCCTTCAAACTCCCACTTCTACCATGATGTTATGTTAATCTATTATTATTTCATATGATATGTGTTATGCGAACACAGCCTAGTTTCAGATCAACTAATGAAGTTTCATTGTGTCATCCACATATTTCCTTTAATCACTCTCCTCTCTTCTTTTACAGTGATTATAAAAGGATACATCTTCAAAGAAAGTAAAGAAAGACATTAAATCTACAGTAGTGTTCTCTATATAAAACCACATGGAAGTGGGGAGGCACTGTCTGAACAGCTGATACAGTTCTGAAGACTCAAATGAGAGGCTCAAAAGTCCCACGGCCCCCAATACCTTTTTCTCTTCATTTCATTATCCATAAATAGCTTTATCAGAGTCTATCACTGAGAACTATTCACTATCCAGATTCTATCAAAAGCTAAGATAAATTAAAGTGATTTCATAGGAAAATAATTTAAGAAATATGAACACATCACAGCCTTCATGTAAGACCAAGGGCACCAAAAATTTTATACAAGTGGACACTTTGGTCAATGTTAATCAAGCAGTAGTTCGCCATAATCAGAAGTGTCTGGACACAGATGGTAACCATTTTGAGCACCTCTTGTAATTGCAGAAGTCATACAAGACAGGTATTCATCTTTTGTTATTGGTATATACTGAGTATTACAATTTTAATACAGTTTTCCTTTCTTAAAATGTGTATACATTTTTTTTTAGCACCCTCTGTATAAACAGATGATTTTATTGAGCTAGTCAGATGAAAGATTCAACTGAAAAGCAATTTTTGGTATTCAAGAACTATTTCATATTTCTGTTTCCTTTTCAAACTTCTTTCAGTCCCGCACTTCTTTCTTTGTCTTACTTATTATCTTACTTTATATTTGATTTGTGAAATGAGAAGCCGTCATTTAGGAACTCTGAATGCCTCCCACTAAATAAGAACCTACCTACTTCTGCACATAGGCATTCTCTATTAATTATGATGGAGCAAGTCTCCCTGCTTTTATCAAAGGTAGACTTTAACTTATCTGGATAACATCCCCACTCAACTTAGAAGCTCTGTGCCTATAATCACTCTCTTCCCTACAACATCCGTTTCTTCCTACCCACTGGATTATTTTCATCAACATGCAAACATGTTTTGGTACCATTTAAACCAAATAAAACCCTCTGTCCCACGTCTTCTCCAATGGCTTCATTATTACTCCTATTCACAACAGAACGTCTTTACATACATGTCTAGGATTACTGTCTCCATATTATTTATCAACAGTTATTATCAGCATTTTGCTCTTCTTGCTTAGTCTAATTCTGCTTCAATTTGTTGTTGCTGACATAGTTCGAAACAAGTCTCAGACATCATATATATTTGCTCATAGATACTTCAACATGTATCTCTCAAATCAAGTCATTTAAAAATAACTACAATAATAATACCACACCTAACAAAATAGTCACCTTGAATGATGTAATACCCAGTTAATGCTTATCTTTTCCTACTTGTATTAAGAAAACAGTGTTCTTTTACCCTTTTTAAATGCTATTTGTTAAAGCAACTAGTATAGAATAGAATTCAGCTGATTACATTTTTGATATCATTTAACATTTCCCGCTATATTTCCTGTGAGATGATATAGTAAGAGGTTTAATAAGATTAAGGTTTGATTTTTTTTGTTTTTGTGTGTGTGTTTTTTTGTTTGTTTGTATTTTGTTGTTGTTGAGATGTTAATATTGGCTGTACCAGTAACATTGCTCAGGATTCCCTTCTTAAAAATGAAGTCAGCTCTTTCCCCCATTCTCCACTTTTATAAAATTTATTTTTTTTAACTTTTGACAGTGCCACCTCACCTCATCTACTTCTTTTTCAACAGATAACTTATCTGCTGCTTCAAAATGTAAACTATTAGAAGGAAAATCCCTCAACATCCTGCCAACGAATTAGTAAACGTACCCACCTATACAATCGCATTGGTTACTGTTAAAATGGGAAGTGATATAGTTTTTTCCTACCTGAGACTCATTCATCCCTTCTCCAAGAAGTTGCTACATTGATTTTACTCTTCTAGTTCAACTAATTTTTTTCTGCTTTTATTCCATTAGCATTTTAACATGCACCCATTTAAAAAATAATGAGAGGACTTTCTTTTAGTCTCTCAACCCTCTCCCGTTATCTTTTTCATTCTGATTCATAACAAAATACTTTGAAGGAGTTTTCTACACTCATCATGAATTCTTTCTTACTTCCCACTCACTTCTCTACCCATAGCAATCTGGCTTCTTCCTACTAACAATTCCATTGAAATTGCAGTTGCCAAGGAAATCAGCAATTTTCACATCACTAAATCAAAGGAGCATTTCTTATCCTGGTTTAGTGCCTAGAAATACTTGACAGTCTTTATGCCTCTTCCTTTCTTGAAAACTGTCTGTTTTGTTAAAAGATAAGGTACTCTTGGCGTACCTAGAAAAAACACACAAATAAAATCCAGCACTGTCAGCTACTTAAGAGACACCCTAAAATGAAGTGCTTTACCAATTGCCAGTACTGTTGGTGTGACACAATTACCATAGGATGATCTCTAAATTGATACGTCTAGAATATAGTATGACCATAGGTCCGAGACTTGTTCTATCTTTATCTTTTATAATTTCAACCTTAGCTATAATTTCCTTCCAACAGAGGGTTTTAATCAGATAGTTAACTACTTACATGGAGAGTTAGACTTAAAAGACGTATACTTTTTAAATTTTATTCTACTCTCAGCAGAAAAGACCTTAGGCTTTTTCTTTTCATTAAATACCAGCTAATGAGAATGAGTAAATGGAGTCTGGAAATAGAATTCCCGACCACCATATGTAAGGAATGTATAGGCAGTTGATAAGGCAGCATTTTTCTTTAAAATAAAAAAAAAATTGAACCCCAAGGAATTAATTAAAAGTGGATTAGAATAATGAATACCAGGACTAGAAAGGTGTTTATGAAGCCATTTTTATGTTATAATAATTAGCTACATTCTTATAATTCTATTTTATATTGGAGCATCCCGATTCTCATTGTTCCTTTGTAAGTAGAACATTTTCTAGTCAAGTAAAGCCATTATTTCATTTTTAAAAAATCGTATTGAATACATTTTCAATAAAAATACATATTTTTTTTTCATAAAGATATTCTAAAGAAATAGTAATACTATCAAAAAAAACACAAACACAATCACAATTGGATTTTTGACACTGATTTACCATTCTTGTTAGGTCTGTTGGATGACAGCTTTGGTTTTAGCTTCATAGCAGTACAGAGAATTTTACCCTTATCATCAAAGGAAATACGACTGTCTAGACTTTTTGTCATGTATGACCTGACATCACCCATGATAATACACTAATATTGGAGAAAAGTCTAATGATTTAGTGACTGTTACCTTATCTGATAGTCATCACAGAACACTTGGTAAAAATCAAGATAAATATTATTTATGATTTATGGTAACATCAATTCTGTTATATTTGTGCATAAATTAAGAAAGTATTTGATTGTTACCTGGCTGCACTTTGTACTGAATTTTTATTAAATTGGTCAAAATTAAGATAAATATTTTGGTGTCGCTATTTCATAACTGGAAAAATACAATGATCACATAGTGAATTATAAAGCTGAGTATGCAGCTAATGTCTATTCTTTGAAATAAATATAGAAATAAATACTATTATGTAAAACTAAGAAAGATGCAGTGATTACATGTGACATACATAATATATGACCTATAAACTCAGACCAAGGATTCTGAAGATTCCAACTGCTTTATGTAAAATTCAAAATGTAAACCTGGCTGTAGTGATACAGATAAATTATAATTTGGTTATTTATTTTTTTAATATAATAGGTAATATCCAATTTTCACAAGACTGCCAAGGTATGAAATAAGACCATTTTATTTCATATATATGTATATATAATCTATCAATTTATCATATATCTATATGCATAAATATATAAGAAACTTCTAGTTATGGTTAAGTACGAAAAAATTTGTCCTTCAAATACTACAAAATATTAGAAGTATTTATATGAATCAGGAAAAAGATATTCATTTACTCAAAAGAATGCATAGAATTCAGGACAGATTCTAAATTATAGAAAAAATTTATGAGAAAATGATTTTAAGATTAGCAGGGATGATTTGTTCTAATAAATTTAAAATAGCACAAGGTTCAGTTACCAATATATTTCAAAATCTTTATTGGAGTTAGATTGCCAATTACCAAGGTTGGTATTCAACAGCAACGTATGATCACACAACACCTAAGTTTGTTGTTAAGGTTCCAACTATCACTAATTAGAAGTAGGCATTTAAATGATGGTTACCAGAAGGGAACATCCTCCCTAATGCTCATCTCAGATTTGTCTATGGACGACAATGGGCAAGGTTACATATTTATTCAAGTGTAATTCAGTTTTTCTAGTAGATGTTTATTCAAGTGAAATTTAAGAAAATATTTATGTCCACACAAATAGCTATAAATGTATGTGTATTGCACATTTATTCATAAAATCCTAAAATGGGAGAACACAAATATCCATCAAGAGATGAATGAATAAACGGTTGTACAGTCACACAATGAAATACTAATTGGCAACACAAGTGAGGCAGGACATGTAGCCTAAGAAATTGATAACCCCCTCCAGGGTACAACATGAGGTGCTTCACTGATTACACCAGTAACAAAGTGAATGTATCCAGCACCTGAAGCTAGAGAAAAACAAGAACCAATTTCTTCCAGACGGGCTGATCCCTATGACCAGTACCTGACCTTTAGCTAATTATAATGTCATTATTATCTCATTTACATTGTGGTTACTACAATGGGATGTTACCAAAACCTGCCCCAGGTGGTATAAATACCCATGGTCAAGACTTCCTCAATGCAACTCTTCTCTGAGTTTGTCTGCACTTTCCTCTTAAGTGTGTCATTTTCAATAAGTCACTTTCACTTTTCTGCATCTGTCTCACTCTTGAATTTTTTTCTTGCAAGAGACTTATCACCGCATCGCTGGGATGAGTCCTCTCTTGGACATCCTGGTGAGCCTCCGGCGACATCTCGTCATGAACTACCATTACACACCACAATATAACCCTTCTGAATACAATTATGGTAATTGAAAAAAGACAGACATAAAAGACTAAATACTGCATGATTCCATTATATGAGATTCTGGAAAACAAAACAAAAAAACATTCCATAGGTCAGAAAGCATTACATTAGATGCTTGGGGCCAGGTGTAGAAGGATGAACTCTAAAAATATGCAAGGAAAATTTGGGAGGTAATGAAAATGCTCTGGGTAATCTTTTTTTATCTTTCAATTTAGATGTCAGGTCATTTGGAAATCCATTTCTTGTTTCTGTGCTCCTGTTATCCACTTCCGTAATTTTCTTTATCATCCTCTATTATAATCACAAATTATTTTATATCCTACTCAGGACAAGAGAATGATTTTACCCTTCATTGAACAATATTGTTTAAGCCAGTGCCATCCAATAGAAATTTGTTTGATGATGAAAATATTCTGTCTACACACTGTCTAGTACGCTACTAGACATATGTGGCTATGGAGCCTTTAAAATATGGCTTAATTGAAGAAGTACATTTTTAGTTTTGATTTAATTTTAATCAATTTAAATTTAAATAGCCATATGTGGCTTGTTACTATCAGACAGCACTGGTGTCTTGTTTAAATTGATGTCTACATATAATTCTTTGTATATATCTGAAAATGTAAAATAAATAAAAGACATGAATAAATAAATACATTAACCATAGTTTTCCTTTTTCCTACAAAATTGAGAAGGTTCTTGACATAAAATTTACTGGACTCTACAGTAAAAGAGTCCAGTAAAAGACAATGGACTCTTTTACTGTAATCACTTTGTAAAGAGGTGAAATGAATGCCTCAATTATTTCCTTTGATGGTACTTTACTCTCTCAGACATGTGTAGTGGCCTTTGGCAATTTCTGCTCCATTATTCAATGCAGCTGTCCTATGGACAAGATATGTTTCCTCCCCCCACCCCCATTGTTTCAGTAGAAGTCCTAAGATTGACTCTGATTTAATTGCTTAGGTTGGATACCCATCCCAATTAATCCCAAGGACTGGGGGAATATGATGGGGTTTAGGAAAGAGGAGTAGAATTCACTCCTTTGAGAAACATTTGGACTGAAAGAAGAGGAGCAGAGTATTTCCCAGAGAAAAATCAGAGTATGGTTACTAAAGATGGGAGACATCTAATGAGTGGCTAAAATAAATAAATAAATAAAATAATGCTCATTCCAGAATCAGTCTAAATTGACCTCTTTGCTTCTTTTGAAAAGGAAGGATTTAGAAACCTCATAATAAGAACTTGCTTTGCCTTTTAGTGTCCTTCAGTGTGTAATCAAAATGAAACTATCATGATGTGCCCTTCAAAGAAATGTATGCCTGATGGTTTTTTATTCCATTAATTCTAAAGTAAGTAACCTTGACTTACTGTTATCTTGACTTTATTACTGATATACCCTTTTTAAAGAATATTGATACTTTTGTTGGTTTCTCAATGGTGTTGCCGTATGTTTCACTAGAACATAACTTACTTATTATAAATAAAATAATGGCAGCCAAAAAGCCTTAGTTATGGGATGGATTTTAGAGTGTAGCTATTTAACTCTATTTCCTAGGTGTAGAAACTGAAACTCATATAGGCGAAATGATTGCCCAATGTAATTTAATGGGCAAACTGAGAATAAACCTCATTTATTTTCTACAGTATTACACTTCCAGAATCTCTGAACAGGTGGCAATTCTCATACATATTTCTAGTTAAAAATAGTTTTTGCTAAATTTATTTATATTTACTAATATTATGCATCTTGAGGTAGGGGGTGGGAAAAGATTAAGTACAAATAAAACAAATCAACAGGAAGTAGAAGGAAATGGAAGACCTCACATAAGTGTAACAAAAAGTTCAGTGTTTGAAATTTTAAAGTGGACTACATGTCACATAAGCGAGAGGGTCACATATTCAAATGACAGAGGCTAGTGCACTTCCCTGTCCTGATGGTAGTAGAAATGACATCTAAGTAGTTGAAATTTTGGATCATGCATTGCTCTTAATTTTAAAAGCAGCATCAATAGCATATTGCATGAATACTATAAAATTACATGTGTTCTTTTTTTATTAATTTTTATGTTAGGCACACAATAACATATGCTGAATGGGGGCATTTTTATAATATCATTTTCTTGTTTACATACCCTGAGGTCTCTTTATGGTACAGATTTTCTTTACAAATACATTTCTCTGAGTCATTTGTGTAAATGCACTTTACCACATTGTAAAAAAGGTATCCTTTTAGGTTTGTCTTTTGAGGCTTGTTTTCTTTGAGGTATTTTGTTGCTTTTAAGTATCAGGGGAAGTACTCAAAATTAATTCTATTCTATTGCAAGACATAAAAGGACAAAAGATATTTTAGTATGATATGAGAATGTAGTGATTTTCTTTCGCATAACATTAGGCTATTTTCGATCTGTCTGTGTAGAAATGCAGACTCATAATCCATTGCTCATTTCTATGTATTCTATGGTCCTACCAAACTATACTAACTTATTTCTTAAGTAATACTTTGCTAAGCACAATTAGGTGCTGTGCTAAGTACTTCCCCATACATAGTATAAAAAACTTCATAATTCTTTGACAGAGGTACTATTATATCATCCTCATTTTACTGTAGAGGAAACAGAAACTTACACAAAATAAGTCAGGTTTGCAGGGTCACTGTCAGTAGCAGATGCAAGTGTTCTGATATCCATATCATTTTAAGCCTATACTCTTAACACTTGGTGACATCTGCACTATTCACGTCTCATAAACCACCATGTTATTCAACACCCTCATTGCTACATATACTCAACTACCATTGATAGGCATGTCCTTATTCTTGTCCACCAGAAACATTCCTATGCATTCTTCCGTCGAATTCTCAGATCAAGCTTCAACCTTTCTTGTCCCTCTAGTCTCCACCATGACTCTTATCATAGGGCATTGGAATTGCTTGTTTTCTAATACGATTTAACTCAGGCTATAAGTTCCTTAAGAGTAGAGACCATGTATTACATACCTGCAGCCTATCATGGGGCTTAGCTCTAAAAAAGGAATATATGATAAACACTCACGAGCACCCTGCATCCTTATGTATCTCCCTGACACTATACCCTATTGTAAAAAATGGCCAGTATACTCCATAAGTATAATGCAATATCTTACTGTTAGCTCACTGAGCACACGATAAAATCCTGAAGAATGCCAAATCAGTTCTTTTTGTTTGTTTTTTCTTTCCTTTCCTTCTCCCCTCCCCCTTTTAACTTTAGATGCAAACAATACAGTTCAACTGTTTTTGAATCTACAGTGTGGTAGAGATTTGAGAGCAGATTTTCTAAGATATCAAACTGTCCCCTGTTGGGAAGAGGGTCTGCAAAGGGCAGGGAGCTCCTTGCTCTAACTGCTTTCTCCCTCTTTTGCCTCCTCTGCAAATCCTGATCTTATAAATCTCGTAAGTCCTTGCTTTAGCTTGGGTTGGCAATAAATCACTACTTGATCCTGTGCTCCTCCAGGAAGAGTAGCAAAGGAGTAGTGTCCATGGGGCTTCGTTTCCTGAGGATGAGGCCTGGAAGAACAGGAGTCCCTAGTGTGGTCAGGGCTCCAGATGACATATCAAAAATACAATTATACTATTCACGTTGAAAAGATTACTCTCCTGTTAACATTGGTTTTATAAATTGTGTTTAAAGGGTGCCCCTATCTAGTCAAGGTCTTACACAAGACTGTCTTTTGTATTAGTGTTTAGAACATGGGAGTATGAGATAAATTAAATCCTTACACCCCTACAAAACATTAATTCTTATTCTATCAGGTCTCTTCCTCCAAAAATTGCCAAATGTGGTGACTGTTTGAAGCCACTAGGAGTTTAAACAGGCATGTAACTTGACCAGTTGTGTGTTTTACAAAGATCTGTCTAGCAACAGTGCAGAGTCCATGGAGAAAATCAAGACTAGACAAGAGACAATTATAATTATTTGGTAGTAATGAAGATGGACAGCAGTTGTTAATGAGAGATAGTAATTACACACACACACACACACACACACACACACACACACACACACACACACACAATCTGTGGAACAAGAGAAAAGTTGTCAGAATGATTTCCAGCTTTTCTGGAATGAGTATGATGGTAACATTGTCCCTAAATGGAGGAGTAGGTTTAGAGAAATATTTAGCTTTCAGGTTTAAGAAGCTTGAGTTTGAAGAACTTCTTGACAATTCAGGAAGATCGGCCTGGCAGAAATACAAATTTTGGAACTATAGTCTTAGCATAGTACTACTTCCTGATACCAAAATGTAATGTCCTTATAGTTTTCCTTCTGATCTGTATTCTCTATCAATATCCCCCTCAACTAGTAAATAACTCCTGTCACAGTTTTGAAATCTTTGATGTAACGAAGAAATTTACCTGTTTATTTTCAGCACAATCTCAGGTTTATAACTGGTTGAATGGATGAATGTGTAGCATTTTCAATCACTAGTTCAAGGAATCAAGACATATAGACACACATGTTACATACTGGTTGGAGGGGACAACACCCTAAAGATGACTTAACAAAGGGGATGATATTTAGTCAGCTTTAAAGATGGGTAGGTTCTGAATAAGTATACTAAAGCAGAAAAAAAATATTAAAGTTTGGGAACTTGTTATCACAACAATTTGTTACAATTAGTCATTGTCTTAAACTTAGCTATGGTCCTATTAATAATCTATTCAGGTCAAAAAGAAAAAAAAATGTCTAATTATCTATTGTTTCTTTACACTGTTGAGTCACCAATCCGGATTAAAATAAATTTTAATTGTTCTAGATTTTAAATAACTGTAAGGTCTCCAAATTACATCCAATAGAAGATTCAGTGTATGTGCTATTTCATTAGAAAGAAAAAGAATGAGGAGGAAATAAAGCAAAAAAAAAAATATGTTAAGTAGGTATAGTATAGAAATTGTATATTATTGGTTGATGCCAGCATCCACAAAGGTAGACATTTGATTGTGCAAGTGTGCAGAAATAAAATGAATATTAAAGCAGATAAGTACATAGAAAATCCTTTGACATTTGCGTTGGAAGCACATATTGTGAAATTTTGGTGCCTTACGGGCATGAGATACTTAGTAAGATTAAGCACTGTTTATACAATCGATATACATGACATCTATGTGAACAAAAACAATGAAAATATAAATATAGCATGGTCAAGTAGCAGATAGTGAAAACAGACACCTGTGAATTGTGTATCAGAGTAGAGATATAAAATGCATTAAACCAGGAAGAACACTGATATGTTGGCTGCTTTTGTTATACTTTTATCTCAATTTTAACTTTAAAATATCCTCAATTTAAAATCAGACAGACTAACACATTAAAAAATACTTTCTTATATTCTTTATATGTTGATCTCCAGTTAATATTGAATTATGATTATTATTTGTATTTTATTTAGTACCTTTCTGAGAACAAGATTCCTTTGTACAGGTAATTTATATATCACTCAAAGAGACTTCTAGGCTTTTAAATAATAATTTATGCTGCTCTTGGTGATATAACAAACATTGAATTCTTAATAAAGACCTTCCTTGACTTTAACAGTTGCCATAAAAATTAGAAATACTTCAGTTATTGGAGTCCCACTTTAAAGTCTTAACCTCACATATTGAAAATAAATCTGTCACGCAATCACAACTGAGACCTTTAATTTTTTCCCCCTTGAAATCCTTATTAAATCTAGCTGTTCCTAAGAGAGAAAAGGAAGCTGGAATTAGCTTCAAAGGACAGAACACAGTTGACACGTATATAAGTATTGCCAAAACTCCCTCTGGTTTTTAAAAGAAATTTCAATGGCTGGTATTAATACTTGACAGTTTTATTTCTAATATCATCTGGTTGACAGAAAAGAGCCTCCGTCAATTTTGAAAATGAGGAGAGGAGAATGGGAATAGAAAACAAGTGTAATACAAAAGAGTGAACACTAATGTACCTAAAGTTGTGATTTATTTTAATTGAAAGGGGAAAAAAGCAACTTAGTTTGTGAAAACATCGACTTTCCAAATTCCCAATAGTAAATACATATTTTAAACCCAATTTCCCCCTGTCGCACATGCAAATACAGTATCATCTTGTTAGAAGCTCTCTTGTTGGTGAAATATTTTATTTGTGGCACATGCTATTACACCAAGTGATGTGCCTGACAAATTGGTTTCAGTTTCTCTGACATGCAAATAGAATATATCTGTACTCTGCTCTTACATAGTACGTTTTGCAAAGTCGTTAAGAGTAAGTGGAGGTGGTCGAGGCACCTTTGGTTTGCAATGAATAGTCCATGAAACAATATGGGTAGGTCACTTAATATAGTTGTAATCGATTGCTGCTGTTGCCTTTCCGGCCAAGCTGTTGTGCAGGAACTGATTTTTAATTAAATAAATAGCTGGGTCGGCAGGCAGGTGCGCCCGGGCGAGCAACCTGCCCCGGGATTTCGTTTGCAGCAGTTGCTTGGCAACACAACACAGCCTGTCTCTGAACAACAGCTGCACCCTCTGTTAGCAGCTCGCAGATGCTCACACCTCGGAGAATGGCATCAGAAATAATTATTTGAGAATAATAGTTTCTGCAGCTCTCTAATAAACAAGAAAAAAAAAATACTTTGAATGATAAAGGTCAAAGATATTCCAGACTGTTTTAGTGAATGTGAATTTGGATCCAGTAAAATTATGAGAAGATAATGAAGCTAAAAAAATATTGCATGCTGTAACTGAAAAAAATAAAAGAAACTTGTGTTAAGTATGAAACAAAATGAGAGATGTTTTCATATACATTATTTCAGTAGATGAGACACTAAATTTCAAAGAAGTTAAATCACTTATAAAGTTTTCACTAATATTTTAGTATGCTAATTTAAAAATGTGTGGAAAGTAGGTACCAGAGACAGAATGTTTAACATATTACGAGAGAAAACATGTGTAATGTAATAACTGTTACTACTGGCAACTGGTAGTCATATTAATTTATAACTACATTCCTTATGCTGTCTCTATAGGTTCATGCTTGAATTTAATATAACCAAAAATATGAGTAATTTAATTTGTTGCAGCTAATTAAATATATATCTTAAAATGAAGAACTGGAAATTCTTAATCTTTGCACTCCTAAGAACATGTAATTAAGTTGTGACAAACCAGAACCTCCTACTATTTTATTCTTATCTGATTAGCCCATGACATGAACATATTGCCCTAATTTTAGTGTTCCTTTCAGTAAAAATTTAGTTGAATGAAATCATTAGAGTATTGTCTATTTGCATTTTGGTAAAATTTTAAAAAATTGCTTTAACATTTATTTAAAAATTTACAATACTTGTATTTTACAAGAGGCTTGACAATTTTTTAAAGCATTTTGTGAGCAAGATTCTTTCTTTATTTTTTCCCCAGTCCATCATTCTATACACCCATGGAGTATGAGAACCACAGAACAGATATAGATTATATAACTACTCAAAAAAAACCCCCCACAAAAACAAATAACCCTGTCTCCTCTCAGAACCACACACACACACACACATATATAATGTACCCTTCCCCCCCTTAATTCACAATAAATGGAGACTGAGCAATAATGAGGCAACTCTGCTATAAAAATATATGAAGTTGAATACTTTTTTAAGTAAACAAAGTATATATTTTTTCAAAGCTTTGTTTAAATAAAAACATATTTCACAAATACTGTTCATTTATCATAATATTTTTCTATGAAATTTTGGATAAAAAGAATGATTCATTTGCTCTTTTAAAACATTAATAACTTAATTTACCTAAGCTGTATTTTATAAGTTATCATATTTTTGAATGAATAGGCACAGCTCTTTTAGAAGGAATAAAACACCAACTCAACCCCAATGATTGAATATACTAATAATTGTTTTGATAAAGCATTAAAAATAATTTAAGGTGGAGTAGCTATACTAAATTAATCCTTGTTGAATCAACAAACATGTTGTAGATAGTTTAGATAGTGTTTCTTTCCAAATCTTTTCCAAGATATAAACAAATCCAATGAATGAGATATTATACACATGAACAACTGGATACCCTGATAAGTAGGACTTTCAAGAATAAATCAGTAAGGGAAAAATAGTATCATTTTTGAAAAGGGCAATTTTTACTGATTAATTATATAATTGAATCTAAGGAAAAAAACCTTTTTTCATTTACCCTCAAGGTAGACTGGAACAATCAATAAATTTTTGACTAATACTCAAAAATCACTTCACTGCATTGACTCATCAGTGCCATGTATGTATTGAGGGAAAGGTGTAGGAAGTGCCCTCTCCAGTTGCTTGTTCAGGCTGAATTTTTAGATAAAGTAGATCATGTAAAGAATTTTTCAGTATCAAAAACTCTAGTTTATGCAGATTAATTTAATTTGCAAGTGGATTAACTGTCCTCACAGTCAATCTACCAGGTTGACAGTAAGTATGTCGTCCTACCAGGATGACAGTATGAATTTTTGATTTACAAAACCAACTGAGAGACGTGGAATGTGATAAAGGACTTTGTTATATATAGGGTTTAAAATATCTAATATGTGGGTAGGACTATCATTACAAAATAGAAAAGTGAAAATTTGCCTTCGTAGTATATAATTTAAGGAGCTCTGTGAGGATATTCTAATATGCTGTAATGAGCACTATATCATTTCTATGGTATTTTTGCTAAAAATACATATTCCAATTAATCATGATCCTTTATTTGATCCTGGGCTAGAAAACGGCATGGGGGCCAGCTGACAAAACTTGAATAAGGTCTATGTTTAGAAAACAGTATTATATCAATATTAATTTCCTGGTTTCTATCATTTTACTATAGTTAATATAAAATATTAACATTTGAGGAAATCTGGTTGAAAGGTAAACAGGAATTTTTTAGACTATTTCTGCAAATTTTTTGTGTGCCTGAATAATTTAAAAAATAATAATAATAAAAGAAATTTAAACTCATTCCTTAACATCAAGTCATTATTGGATACAAGTCAATACCTGTGAAGAAAGAGTCATGTATTAATTCAGCTCTATTAAATATCAACGTAATTTTCTTTGTGGCGGTGACTGATATCATTAAGGGTAAAAGGAAATATATACATATGCATGTAGATTACACCAGATTCCTTGTGAGTAAAATGGGGGAGGCATAAGTATTAGTACAACAGGAGTAAACAGGGACTGTTCAGAGCAAACTGGGGTTTATGGTCAGTCTATTTAGAGAATAACTATCTGGGCTTATTGAAGAACAGATTGTAACAACAGTGACTCATCCATCTTTGTATTCCAACCACTTAGACAGTGCCTTGTATATAGTTACATCTCAGTACATGTTTATTAAACCACAGGGGAGCCTGGCAAAGAGGTCAACAACTTCCTAGAGGGAAAAACGGCATATTGTATCTCTTTTACAGTTTAATTTAGGGCTGGCTGGCCCACATAGTAAATAAATTTTGGGAGGATATATTTTCCACTTTATTGTTATGTTTTTAGCACTATTTACATCCTTGGTATTTATTACCACACATATGATAAAAATCCAAGACCCAGTTGACTCTGTCAACTCAGAAGTCTCAGACAGAAAATGAATACACCACTAAAACATTCTGTAGAAATGCTAGTAATTTCTGTAGGTAAGAAAAAAATAGAGCATCTTTACTTCTTTAGAGGAGGTATACGCAATGAGTCATTATTGAACAGAGAAACTACTTTGTAGAGGGCAATCTAATTTTTGAATGTGCCACCCTCCCCAGTGGTGTAAAGCACACAATTGTTGAACACCACTCTCATAAAGTCTGTCTCATCACATACAAACAAAAGCCTCAACAATCAGTCAAGCAGTTCATTCAGGATCCAATGCTGCGTCAAAGATTGCTGAATGCTACTCATTATACTGTATTACCCTTCAGTAAGTAAAGATACAGTTTTTCTATATTTCCCTTTAATAAAATACACATTTTAAAAACACTTGCTATCTTTCACTAGTCAAAAAGACCAACAAAAATTTGGATTGCTGTAGACTACACACAGACGACTCAGTTCATTCCCCCTGACATGTTACAAATTTCAAGTATAATTCTATATTTATCCATTGCTAATTTAAAGGAAAGGATGCCACTTTACCTTCCCTGACTAACCCTCTTAAATTAATAAGTATTTAAGAAAGCTTACATACGAGTATTCTCAATAAATTTAAACAATGAAAACGTGGAAATAAATTATTTTCTGTTCACCACTTTAATAACTCAATGTTCTAATTGTTAAAATGTGTTGTTGTTTTTTTAAGACAAAATGATTTATAGAAAGTCTGGGGAATGTGAGAATGGCAGGATATCTTTAGGCTAGAGTGAGCTTAGTAAAATTTTCATAAGAATTTTTAAATTTTTATTTAGGAAAAGGCTTTTATTTAAAAACACAATAAAAGAACTTAAATGTTTAGACAGTAGGATTATATTTATCTGAAATACGAACATAGTTACTGATCATAGATTAAATTTTATTTAGAAAAACTTTAGTGACATTTTTATATTTCAAGAAAATGGCTTCTCATTTCCCCCAAGGAAAAAGAAATTAGAGATCAATCATGCTTAAGTATTTATTCTCTACTCTGAACCCACAGATCTCTGAATTACACTGAATTGAAATAGTAATTTTTAAAAGAATTCTGGAAGTGGGAATGCAGGGAGAACTAGAGAATATTAATTATACTATACAAATAGTCCAAAAAATAAAGGACACTATTAATTCATCAGGAGCAACGCAACTGGTGAATTTAAAGTAAAGTATTTTCTACAATATTTTAAAGATGTCTTCACAGCCTTACTTCTACCTTGTATTTCTCTGAAAGCATAACAGATCTGTGATCACTACAAACTAGACAAAAGTTCAGGGATTGGGCATGGCAGCAAAGTAGTAGAAAGCAGATAGAAAGTTAGACATGTCTTCCCCTTCACTTTAGAGTTCTCATGTTACCGAAGAACAAGGGTTCTTGGTAAATGGCACAGGAAGGAATTTAGGGATGTACCGGATAAGCAACGCAAACAAAACCAAGCAAGCAGTGGCTATATTAAAAGAAAGGAAACAGTACAGTACATTCTCAAGATGGCATGAGAGTGGGCAGGCCAAGAGGAAGAACAAATGCCCCGAAGAACCAAGAAGCTTAGGATTTTATCATCTTTAAAATAAGGGCATGAAATATCCAAGATTTAGGGGTGGGGTCACAGTTATTCCCAGAGCAGATCCTTGCAAACCACTCCTTCCCATCGGGAGGGGGCGTTTGGATCCTTATTTGGCCGTGGTCATAGCTGTCATGGATATACAGGGGATGATTTTTCTTGGCTGCCATGCTAATAATATTATAATCCATTATAATTAGCTAAAGTTCACCCGAGGGGCAAGATGCTGTCCCGGATCTGCTCTTGGCTGCTGGAATCCAATTCTGGCCAGTTGGGAAGCCACGCATTTCCCTAAGGATGACCTCCTCTCTTCCTTCATCTGCCCTGACATCGTCCTTCCCTTTCCCTCTCCTCTCTCCCCACTGTCCAGTTCTTTCTGCTTATGATAACACTGACACAAAGGACAGAACAAAGTTTGAAATAGTCTATATTCCTTGGAGACAGACAGTATGTAAATGAACAGTATTTTACTGCTATCAAACTTATCTGGTCCAGGTGCAAGTTATGTATAGAAAAAGAAGTCCCATTTTACACTTAATTCAGCCTGAATAAGAACATAAATTGGGGAGCAGTTCCAGTAAAGATGGTGGAATAGGTAAACACTGTGCTTACCTTCTCTCATAACTGCATCAAAATTACAGCTAACTGTCACGTCTAGCACAATACGGGCAGTGAGGGTGCGAGAAGGGGCGGTTTGGGTTAAGTTTTTAAGAAAGAAACAAACAGAGACTTAATGCAGTTAAATCTCTCTGAAGGCCAGGGGTCTCTCAGTCTCAGAGGACTGGAGCCCAGATTTGAGCCGACTGGAGGTTTTTATTGATAAGTATACAAGGGAGTAGCAGTGTTTTTGGCACGGTCTGTGAGACTCACTTATCACGTTATAGAAACAACCCAAACCAATTATGTTGATCTTCAAACAGCCGAAGCAGAAAGTCCTTGAGGTGAGGTCTGCAACTCTTTTAAGGGACATATATCACATGTTGAAATTGTTTCACAGAGCTGAGCAGAGAGAGTTTAATCTTATCACTCTCAAGATTTTTCTCTCAATTAGGTGAGAGGGAAAAGTCAGAGCCAGCAGCCGCTTTTCCCAGGCAGGGGGAAGGAGAGGCAAGGCTCCTTCCCATATTCTTCTAAGGCAGCTTATTGGGGGTCCCTACTCGGTTCCGCATGGCTTAGGTTGTATCTCCCATGAGATATCTTACCCATCTTTGGCTGCAAACCATCTTTTGGGGACCAGACAGAGACATAAGGTGTAAACACAAGAATGGAACAGAGTCCCAGAAAGTCACAGACTCTTCTTTCCTTAAGGAAAGACACGGGGGGACAGTTGGCTAGGCTGTTGTGTGACTACAACTAACTACAAAACAATCATCACTGAGAATTGCCTGAAATCTTGTTGAACGGAAGCCCTACAACTAAGGACATACAGAAGCCACCTCCAGACTAATAAGAAGGGCAGAGACTTAGAAGGGCTGGTCACACAACTGTGTGTGACCATTAAAAATTGGTAGGTATATCTCAACTGTGGAGGGCCCCACTCCAAAGGAACGAGGGATCCCAGCCCCATAATAGGCTCCCCAGCCCAGGGTTCCAGTGCCAGGGAGAGAAGTCCCCACCATGTCTGGCTGTGAAAACCAGAGGAGATTGCGGCTGAGTGAGATGAAGGGCAGCTGGAATCTTAGGCACTCCTTGTAAAGGAACTTTGAACAGACTTACTCATCAATGGAATCACTGGCTCTGAGCTCCAGTGCTGGGGCAGAAGTTGGAGAGGTGACAGGGACTTACAGGGGGAAACTGAGTTGCCTGGCTTCAGGATGAGGGCTGGGAGGCAGCTTCCTCCTGGATGGAGGAGCTTGTAGAAGCCAGTGCTTCTTTGTTGAGCCCTCTCCTTTCCTGGCCACCATATTTAAGTCTCAATCAAGCTGGCTGACATCATTCATTCACCATGCCCTGGTGATTCTGAGACCCCACCACACCCAACTTTCAGGCACATCCAAGGCACTTCCAGTGGCTTTTTAGTACAAACTGCCTGCCTTGGCTCATGCTGCAGACTTAAGTAGGGTTTCTCAAAGGTTCACAAAATGCACACAAGTATCATCTGACTTGAGCAAGTTCTGTACCTCTGGCTGAGCAGCCCTAAGCCTGGCACTAGTGGCAGTTGGCTTTAGCTCATGACTCGGCCTCTTGAGGCACTTCCAAGCACAAATGGATGGCAGCCATATGCAGATTGTTTTGTGGCTCCTGCCAGGTGGTCCTTGGTGGGGCATGGATTCTAGCTGAACTTGACTTGCAGTGGGTCCCTCTCAGGTAGCCCTGGGGATGGCACACCCAGTGTCAAGCTTTGAAATGAGCTGGAGCATCACCCAGCCACCTCCAAGGATGATGCACCCAAGGGACAGACTGGGCAGGTACCAGAGCCCTGTTGAGGCCGATTCTACCCTGTAGGGTCAATCCTGTACCACAACTCCTCTGATGTAGTCACAGTCAGTCCTCATAACCTATCAGCTCGAGGGTCAGTCCCTCCTATTGACATGCAAACAGCAACCAAGGCTCAACTAAAACAGGAAAGCACATACAACCCACACAAGGTACACACCTGTAGTGCATGGCTCAGGTGACCAGGAAGACTGCACCACTGAGCCCTACAGAACACCTATTATATAAGGCCACTCTAATAAGACTGGGAGCCATAGCAACCCTACCTAATACATAGAAACAAACACAGGGAGGCAGCCAAAATGGGGAGACAAAGAAACGTGTCCCAAATAAAATAACAGAACACCTAGAAGGGGAAGGGGAAGGAATTAAAAGTACAAATTGGTTATTACACAGTAGTCATGGGGATATAAGATATAGCATAAGGAATACGGTCAATAATATTGTAATAACTATGTATTGTGTCAGATTGCTACTGGATGTTTTTGGGTGATAGATAGGAGAGAGTTTGGGGGCAGGGTGAAAAAGTTGACAAGATTAAGACATATAAATTGGTCGTTACAAAATAGTCATGGGGATATAAAATTAAAGCATAAGAAATATAATCAATAAAATAATAACTATGTATAGTGCCAGGTGGATACTAGACTAGTTAGGGGGATCACTTTGTAAATTATATAAATGTCTAACCACTATGCTGCATACTTGAAATTAATATAAAATAATATGTCAACTGCAATTGAAAATTTTTTAAAAAGGTGGGGGGGAATAAAGGGGGATAAGGGAAACATATTTCCAGGTATAAAACAAATAAGTCTAGGGGATGTAATATACAACAAAGGAAATAGAGCCAGTAATATTTTAATAGATTTTAATAACAGTATGGTGTCAGATGGTTGCTAGACTTATCATGGTGATCACGTCCTTAGCTTAGGGAATATAATCAATAATATGATAATAACTATGTATAATGCCAGGTGGGTACTATTGAATAACTATGATGCACACCTGAAACCAAAATAATATTCTGTTAGCTATATTTTAATAAAAAATATTTTTAAAAATATCAAATTGGGTCACTTGTAGTTATTTAAATTTAAGTACCTTTGCTTTTCCTGCTATCCATTTCACACATTAGGTATATTTACAGTTCCAGGATTCATAGTCCCATGTCTAGTCTTAGCAAATATCATGTATAACCTAAATGTATAATATATCATAATGGATTGTCTTAATAAATCTTTAAAATTATTAGTTGCTTTTCAATGAGCATCAAATAGAAGCCAATGAGGCACTGGCGTGCATTCCCTCTTAGACACTCAGAGCCTCGGAAAGATAACTGTTGATCTTTTATGTAAATAGATGGTTTTCAATATAAATTGCAAACTAGAATTACCTCTAAAACTTTAAAAAATTACTAATGTCCAGGCCACAATCCAGACCATTTAAACAGAGTCTCTGGCCTGGGACCTGGGAAACTGTACTGTTTAAACTTCCCAAGGGATTGTTACACTAATTAAAGAGTTAATATTTGTAAAGTAGTTAGGACAGTGGTAATGACTATGTAAATATCTATTCCATGTGCATATATATGTATATATATGGATATATACGGAAAAATCTATTACATATATATACATGTGTGTGTATGTATATATATATATGGAATAGATATGTTATATATATATATAACATATATATATATATATATATATATATATATATATATATATATATATATATATATATATATATATATATATATAACAAATCAGGTGCTTTGGGGGTAAAAGGGAGGAAACTGTAGGATAGCAACAGAGTCAGTGTAACAGTCCGAAGTCCTGAGAACTTTAACTACAGTTGGAACATTATTAAAGGTTTAGCTGGCACTTGATCAAAAATTCCAATCAAATAGTCAGAAATTGTTGCAATACTTTGATGCTTTATTTAGTCATAACTGACAACTGAAACTGACTAAAAAGTATTGATGGACATAACTGAAAAGAACAGTGGCTCAAAATGAGACCATAACTATTTGGAAATACCGTAAGTATTTGGAAATAAAGAATACTTTTTATTCTTGATGTTACTTTCTTTTCTACACTTCATCTTGAGGCACGCTTGTTCTCCTCTGTACAGAAAGTAGTTCCCTCTCACATGTGTTCCTCTCAGTAACTCAAGAAAAAAAAGACTTTCCTCCCCCCAGTTGGTTCAGACAAGTTTGCAAGAGTTGAGTTTCATTGGCTCTGACTTGCTCTCTCCATAATGATAGTAATGAGCTTTTTGCTTTCCTGACATCAGAGCCTCTGGGCTTGCCTAATGCTGGACTAATAACGGAGTCCAGGGAAACTTGATGCTCAAATTAATTAAACTTAAATCCTATGCTCATTTTGGGAGCCAGAGTTGGAGTTAACCATCCACACACCACAGAGATAAAGGGAGGAACAATCCCTGAAAGAAAAATTGGGTGCTGTTACTAAGAAAGGGAAAATGGATTTGGGGCAGACTAACCACAATAGATGTCACCGTGTTTAAAGAACAATCATTCCATGCCCATTTGAAACTCTTTCAACTACTGAACTCCTAAGTTCAGCTAGATTTGGGATCTATAGGGTGTAACCTTCAGAAGGATGGTCTCTCATTGTACAAAGTCCTCCTGCTTGTTAATTCTTGAAATTCTTTTAAGAGAGGATGAAGTGTTTATGCTAACACTCAAAATGCAAAATAATCCAAGGATAGAGAACATAACTAAACTCAAATTAAAATATAATTGACTGACATGAGATCCTCTGGGGGCGGGGCAGGGTGGCAGTGATGTTTTGCTGGGAGGAGAAGAGAGGAAAGCCAAGGAACAAGTAAATTGGCACAGAAAGGGGAAGCCTTGGGCGCTCTGGGTGAACAGCCTACTTCATATGGCTGCCATGGTTGGCCGTGTCCCTTGTCAGAGTTCTGAAAAACTAGATTCTCAGCACTTTACATTCTGGCATCTTAGAGTGCTCAATGAAATTCACAACTTCACAATTTGCCTGAAGTACCTTTGATTCAAAATCAATTCTTTGGGTGGTTATGGACTGGGATGGATTGTGGATGCCAAATCAATGCCTCATTTCAGTGAAGAACTTGATTGTTTGACATTATGTGGATTAAATATTGTGGTTATTGATTAATTTCTTTCACATAAAGATATTGTTGAGACAGCATGCAGACATCCAGGTGTAGCTTAAGCAACTGCCAGAAATGGCCAGAAATGTCACTGTAATCTTAAGACATGAAATCTTTTATCTTGGAAACATGAATATTAGAAAACTATGAAAGATTTTGCTTCTCTTTCCAGATACTTATTGAGGGTGCTGGCCTGCCTCCGTTTGTGTTTGGCTCGCTTCTTCTGCCCTCCATATCCACTTAGTCCCAATTAACAAGTGTCTACCAAGTGAGTACTACACATCTTCCCCAGTACTCCATGCAGGGTAATAGAGTGCTTTTTTGTTTTGTTTTTAAATCAGCTTTTTGTATGACCTCTGAAGTGAATGTGTTAAATCTCTGCCTTTAAATGTGCTTTCCATTCTTCCTGTGAATCTGGACTGCTGATGTCATCATCCCATTTCTAAATTCTGCTTCTATTTCTTCATTTTGCTTCCCCAAATTATATCAATGTGCCTTAGCTTCCATATCATCAGAGTCCCCGGGTTTCCCTTAATTCCTTTCTGTTGGCTCCTCCTTCATCTCCCTTACCCCTTAAATGTGTTATTTTGACCAAATTTCCTTACCCTTTTAAGCTGGGTTAAACATCCCTTCTATGTATTCCCATAATATCCTATTAAAGAACTAGTCTCACTTCACTGTGATGAGTTGTTTGCATGTGATACCCTTACGTAAACTTAAACTGGAGAAAAGAAACTGGATATAATCACTGTTCTAACTCTACTACCCGACCAGTGTCTGCAACTGCAAATTATTTGCCACTAATAGAATATATCCAAGACATTTTGCCTCAAGGAATCACATAACAGAAAGCATCAGGCCAGTCCAAGCACACATTATAGTGAAATTAGAAGATCTGATGCTGTATAGCAGCTATTCCCCAAACTAGAAGATCACAGGAACCAGGTCTAGGGTATTTGTCAATCACCAGTAAGTTGTGATGACTTGCAAACCAATGCCCTGTACTTGTAGTTAGTTATATACTTATATCTAACTCCGAGTTAGGACAATATCCTTTGCCACTTAATTTAAAAGAAAAGTTAAATCTCAACACAGATGGATTCTAATAGTGACTAAAAAAATAATTGGAGGTCAGAGATTTTGTGAAAGTATATGTACAGTGATGATTATTATTCAATCATTTCTGCAAAAAAATGATTCTGTACATCATCTAAGAAGTACATATTTACCTGACCAATAAACTTACTTCTAGCAATTTGTATGTTAATGAAAATAATAAAATATGGAGAAAACAATAATGCAAGTAGGGAGTATCGCTGAAGCAATGTTCATGGGTAATCAGAGTGGATAGGATCTTGCACAAGTAAATGAGTTTGCCATATTTAAGAGCATGCTGTCTCTCTCCATGTAGGAGGAAGGAGGGCATACTCTGGGCAGAGACACAGGTGGAATTTCTTAAATCCTCTTCTGTTTGTTTCTGTTTTCATACTGAAATAAGTACAGGTTATTAGCTGAGAGTGAGGCAGTACTTGAAATTTGAAGAGAACTGAGAAAGTATGAAGAATGATTTTCTAACAGAGTGAAAGAGCAATGAAAGCCTTCCATTGCTAAATCCACTGGTCAATTCTCAGTTGTGCAATTTGAATGGTGGATGGTATTTGACATAATTCGTCACTCCCTCCTTCTTAAAATACTGCTTCACACTTTCTTAATTTTCTCCCATCTTTCTGGCCACTTCATCTAAGCCTCTTTTGCTGACTCTGCAGCATCTCTCTAAACTCTGAAAGTTAAAGCATCCCACAGCTCAGACAAGAAACTTTTTCTACCCACATTCCCTAATGATTTTATCCACATTTGCGACTTAAAAACCATCTGTTGTTGGTTCCAAAATTTATATCTCTAGCCTAGACTTCTCCACTGGGTTCCAGATTAATATCCATAACTACCTACTTCACGTCTCCACTTGGAATTATTCCATACCTCTCAAGTTTAATATGTTCAAAATGGTACCCTAACATCTCTTCACCTCCTACCAAAACTTGTCTTCCTGTATTCTTTCCAAACATAGTAGATGGCAGCTCCAGTCTTTTGATTATCCATACACAATACCTGGAGTCATACTTGACTGCTCTCTGTCACCATACCTCATTTGCATATCACCAATAAATCTTTTGTCTACAGTCGCGAAATATATCCAGATACATATCTACATATATCATATTATCTGTAATTCCACGGCCACCACACTGATCTAAGCTACCATCATCTTTAGCCTTCTAACTAGCTACCTTTTTTAAATTTACTCTTTCCTTTCATCTTTCTGCTCCAGCTATGTTACCCACCTCCATTTTTTTAGAACACACTAGGAATGTTCCCAATTTAGGGCTTTTGTACTTACTATTTTCTCTGCCTTGAATACTGCTCCCTTTGTTAGCCATATGGCCTACTCCCTCACTCTCTTCAAGTCTTTATAGATGTATAGAAAAGAAGTATGAAACATTGTATATCAAAATGCTATCTTTAAAGTTTATAGAACCAACACACACACACATACACACACATACACACACACACACACACACACACACACACACACACAACTACTCTCCAGATGGTGGAATTTAAAATGACTTATAGTTTCTATTTGAATACTTAAATATATTCTTAGTTTCTCCAATTAACATATAATAATGAAACTAACACACTGCAAAATTTTTTTTTCAAGTGGAGTTAAACAGTTCCATGAATTATATATATGCTATTCACGCTTCCTCGTTGACATAATTATTCTATAGTAAATGTTACTTGTGATATCTTTACCACTCTAATCTTTTCTCATACATCATTCAGTTTCAGTTTGTATACATTTGGGCAGATTTAAAGATCAAACACTTGAGGTCTACATTTACATTTTAAGAGATTGTATTTACCTTCTACTAATTTGAAAAATTATTATAAACCCATCTAGAATTACTTATACTAAAATAAGCATTGCAGGAATGATTGGCAGAGCAATGCTGACTGAAAAAATAATTAACACTACTGAAGATTTCCTATGCATCAGACTGTGTCACAAGCACAGTATCTTATTTAACCTCAGACCCAGTCCATAAAACAGACACTATTGTTGTCCCTTTTTAAAGACAAGGAAACTGAGATGCAGAAAGATTAAATAAGAGTTTAATGAATTTGCCCAAGAATACGTAAAAGATAAATTAGTGAACCTGGATTCAAAATGAGATCTGCCTGACGTCAGTGGCTTTAGTCTTGACCATCACCCTCTTCTACAACAAAAGGGACATTTCTCTGATAACAGCTTACAAAAGATAGGAATCAGATTAGCTTGAGTCCAGAATCAGACAAGGAAGAAACCTATCAGAGAGATTTTTTTTCACCTGGCACCAGGTAACTCCTCTATCTCCCTAAGATCTCCTATTAAAATTAGCTATGAAATTGTTGGTTTAAAACACAGGATATAAGGAAATATGAACAAACATTAACTTCTATCCTTCCTATTTTACTAATTGGGTATAATTTTTAATAAGTTCTTTCTATATCACAGATTTCTCCTTTGTAAAATTAATGTTTTTGATTCTTTTTTCTCTAAGAAGACTTTCAACTCAGCATTTAAAAAAAATATTCTATAAATGTTTGCCTCAAAGTATAAATTCTTTTTTTTTATTAGTTTCAGGTATACAAAACAACATAATGGTTAGCCATTTACAGTCCTCACACAGTGATAACTGCCCTCCCCTCCTCCCTCTTCCGCCTAGCACCTAATGCGTAAATTCTATACATGGTAATTTTGTATTCCAGTCAGAGTGGCAAGAACTAATTTTACAACAAGATATTAAAAACATAATGAGGTTTGATGAGTAAGTTTTTGATTCCTGTTATGTCAATAGGGTGGTGGTGGTGAAGAATATCACAGAGATTATTGAAGCCCTAAGGGTATGACCTTACAGATTTTCAAATAGCTATTGCTTGAACAATAGCAGGTCACCAGGACACTGATGACTCCTTCTCTTGCCATTGAAATGATGTTACAAGAGAAGTGTGCTTTGCCTCTGGAAATGTCAGTTTTATGTAGACAAGTCTCAAAAAGCAGATTCCTAACAGCAGTAAGGGAAGGTTGGGTGTTCAGAGACTTACATAATGTTAATTGAAGTCTAGCATCCTTCGGAGAACTTTGAACATAATGAACATTGGGAACAGAGGCACTGCTGGGTAATCAACGTTAAATTGAGTATAGATAGAGATTGGCAGTGTTATATTAATTCTGAGCCGACATATGTTCAACTGTGGGACTAAACAAAATCGTCCTTAAAGAGTTTTGTCTTTTGTTGTTGTTGTTTACTAAAAATTAGAAAAGTGAATAGAATGGAAAACAAACTTTATCCAGTCTTATGATCAATAAAAGGATCTGGATCACGCAGGTGAAAAAAGGACTTGGAATTTGGAAGCCTTAGTTGAAAAATCAGGAAATTTCATCAGACTTTTCAATTCAAAGGTGCCTATTTTCCAATAAGGAATTGTCATCTGTTTAGAAGCAGTGAGGAAGCAGCATTATTCTAATTACAGTAAAAACCCTGCCATAACTCAAGAAGCTTGCCTTAAAAATATAATTGAATAAAAAAAGAAAAGAAAAAAGGTTGTTTTAGTTCAAGGTTAGTAAGTGCCCAGGCCTGACTTGCTACAGCACTGCCCTCAGTTTCCAGTGGTTTGGCTGCCTGAGCTAAAGCCGTGCCTTCCCATTACTGCTATGATTTGGCGCCATCTGGTGGAAGTTTGGCTCTGTCTTAATAAGCAAGTTGATTATGGGTCGGGTGGCTGGGTGAAAAGGACTTCCAAGATGGGAACAGCGATTTCTGAAACCTCCTAGTTAGTTGATGCCTATTTCATCTCCCCATCAAGAGAATTAGATGTATGAGAATATTGGTGACGAGGGAATCCCCTCTCTCCGTTGCTCCCACTATGAAGGGTGGGAGGACTACAACAGCCAATCCTCAATCACATTATACCCAAATTGGTGTTATCACAGGATTTTACTGAATGTATGTCCACCCATAAAGTCCTGATTGAATCTTCATCCCTGAGACTTATAAAGCCCTGTTTGCTTTATAACTTCAAGAACCTCTTCACCATAATTGTCTGTTGCTGAGAGTTGTAGTTTGGATTTATTTTTTTAATTTTTTACTTACACAAATTTTACATTTTAGAGTTTTCTAGGGGTGAATTGAATTTTATTTTTTATAATTATCTGGCCTTTTCAAAGAGTTTTGGAGAAGGCGGAGAAGTAAACATATTTGCTTAGGCGGTTACCTCGATGGGGAGTTTGTGTTCCTCTTTTTTTTTTTATAAGTGAATTTATTCATCTCTGTTTTATTTAAACAGATAATCACTCTATTGCCCATTCTGTTACGGACTGAATTGATGTATCTCACCAAAATCTACATGTTGAAGCTGTAATTCCCAATGTGATAGCATTTGGAGAAGGGGCCTTTGGGAGGTAATTAGGCTTAGCTGAGGTCATGAGGGTGGGGCGCTAATGATGGGATTTGTGCCTTTATAAGAAGAGATGCCAGAGAGCTTGCTGTCTCTCTCCTTGCTGTGGAGGACAAGTGTCAAGGCAACTACCTACTAACCAGGAGGACAGCTCTTATCAGAACTCCCCTACCATGCTGGTACCCTTTAAAATGCCATCCTCCAGAACTATGGGCAATAAGCTTCTCTTGTTTAAGCCTTCCATTCTAAGGTATTTTGTTATAATAGCCCAAGCTAATGCACACTGTATGCTTTCTCAGATTTCTAAAGTGTCAGGCAATTTCTTTTGTTTGTTATGCCTCACTTTTTTCATTTCAAGTAACTTTATTTCAGTATTTGGAAAGTCTCTGACCCCCACCACTCCTCTAATGACAAATGGTGCTTGTGATGATGCTCTCAACCCACTCTAAACAATACCAATTCTTATGCAAATATATGTTACCTTATAAATTGGACTTTTCTGCCTGAACAGAATAGTAGCACTTATCATCGTTGTTTTTCTTTCTTTCAGTTTTTAAGAAGACTTTAGATTAATCATAACTATAGGAAGCAAGGACTGACATTTTCAATTTTGTCTTATATAATAAGACTTAATATACTGGAATACATAGATCCGAGGCAATAGTGGTTTGTACCTATTTTCAAATATATTTTTATTCCATCTTTATTTTGACTCTGTCTCATTTTACTCTTCTACGCCTCAGTTGTAGTTTTTAATTTGTAAAATTAGACTGTTGGATTACATACTCTTAGCTCTGTCTCAGGGCTATACTTATAATAACTATATTATTATCACCAATAACTTATTTGTGTAACACTTTACTATTTACAAAGCACTTTTGTATGCTATCGATTAAACTCCCAAGAGCCTTGAAAGCCAAAGATTATAATTAACTATTTCACAAATAAGAGAAATCAGGGTTTTAAAGTCATTTATCCAAATGAGAAAAATTGGTAGGTAAAGGAGCTAAGATTCAAACCTAGAATCTCTGATTCCAAATTTCATGGTCTCTCTACTATGCCACAGTATTTCCTCATCTGGAAGATCAGTGAAGTAGCTAATTATTGTTTTCCCCATGAGTCTCTCATTTAATAGTTTCTTTTTTGTCATATCATGTTCTTTCTAAAGTGAATGCAAAACCTATTGTACATATGGTTTCTCTTAAGCCTTTCCCGAAAGCCAGTTCTTTTAAAAAGACCCTCAATAAACATGTGGGAAATCTCATACTGCTCTGCTTCCCACAGTCCCTCTTCGTTGAAAGTGGGAATTTCTGAATTATGGAAAAGGTGCCAAGATTACCACTAAGGAGAGATGATGGCAGGGATTCTAAGAAAGTGGAACCGGGTTAGCACAATGGTATGATTTCTAGATTAGCTTTGTAACTCCACAAAGGCCCATACAACTCTAGAAACTGAGGAGCGACACTAAGAGCCATAGTTTTGGGACAAGAAGGAGTGGAGGCTTCAATGCCTGATAAAACTGGGTTCATGTCTTACCCTCCTCTGACAAACTGAGTAATCTTGCTTCACTTTGCAGACCAACTGGAGTCTAGGTTTTTTTAATCTGCAAAATGGTACAACATGTGGTACTGGGGAGGTTAAAATGCTGCAAGTTCAAGAGCATTGATAGCATCCAATAACATTATACCAAATAGTTCAACTGAAACTAGTTAATTAAAGCTCTGCACCCATTTACAATTCTGTCATCTAATAAATATTCTGAACTATGATTTAAAAAAAATGTTTAGTGCTACCAACACAATAACATAAATAATATCAAACTGTATGCTCTGACTTGAAACATCCATACTTGCTTTGAACAAATTCATCTGTTCAGCAAATATTTATAGAGTATCTATCCATGTTCAGTGCTGTGGAACAGGACACATATTTTCTTGGTACTCATGGAGTTTATATTTTATTTATATTTCCACGTAATTGTCTACATTAAACCGTGCATGCACTTTTTTGGGAAAATCTTGCCATTGATAAGTCAAAGTCTAATTTTAACTGTGGTATAAACTTCTCTTGACAATTCTTAATCTTGTAAGTATAACAAGGCCATAGATACGTTTGGCAGAACAACTATTTATGTCCTGTCTTCTGTGTTGCCAGGGTGATGGTAGCAATATTGAAAATATTGGAGGTGGTTGTTATTGGCAAGGATACTGACTTTCAATTCCAAATGGAAGGACTGTAAAAAGCAAAATGTAGGCAGAGGTGTGGGCAGCAACTGGCCATGGCTATACCTAAATTAGATGAATGGATTATTGGTGATTAATTCAATGTGGATGCTATGGTTGGAAGTGTAATACTCATAGGCAATATTTCCTTAACATTTAAAAATTTATGAAATTTTAGTGATTACATCAAACATTTGGGTTTCTTTTTGAAAAGCTAAAAGCACATCATTACATGCTTTCAAAAGTTATATTTTTTGCCCACTTTTCCCTTCCTCGCCTTTCTTTCAGTAGAAAACAATTCAAACGTTAATACCGAGTTCTTCCTCTAAATAAGATTTCAAATGTTGCCACAGTGTAAGGTCAGCTTCTAAAGAATTTTTAAAACATACAGATGATATGCTTTAAAGGGAATAAATGGTTATATACCAACCCTGAAAAGAAAAAGTCACCTATTAGGTCAGTTGAATTGTGTCTTATTTGAAAGCACCACGTTCTTGTACACATGTGAACAAGGGAGTAAGTAATCAGTGACTTTTTTCCCCTCACCAACTTCATTCAATTAGTCCCTAGTATTTTGACAATGAATTAATTTTAAAAAACTCCTTGTGAGGAATGTTATGTACTGACCCTATCAAACCCCACATCTTCTCCTGACAGTGCAGTAAGAGATAGTGTGATGTGGAAAGTGAGATACAGAGAGAATAAGGTTGAAGAGATAGAGACTGAGACAGCATTTCTTAGATTTCTTTACAGCTGTTTGTTTGCTTGTTTGTTTGTTTTTGGCTTCAAATGTATTTTATTTCTTCCATCATACTATAATGAGCAGCAGAGCGTTGAGATGACAAGTTGGTTTTGGAACAATTCTGTATTACAGCAACTGTAATGGTCACTGAGCTTTCCACTCCTTTTGGGTGACTCTACCAAAGGAGGACAGGTTCCATTCTATTCCAACCTGTGTGATTGCAAGTATCCATACAACAACAGAAAGTGGTTCTTCTGCTGGCTAGCATGGCATTACCATATTTGTCATGAAAATCTGGTGAGTATTTTATTTAGCTCTGTCTTGCCAAAATTTGCTGAATGCATCAATTCGTGAGATTACTTAGTGCATTTTTAGCCAAGAGAAACATCATGAAGGTGTGAGGGAATTGCAGTTGAGGCAGCTACTGGTCTCTCATTGAAAGGAGTCCTGATAGGAACTCTCAGAAAGTTCCTGGTAGGAACTCGCCTCAGAAAGTTTAACATTCAGCTTCTTTTACCAGCTTGTTACAGAAGATGCATTTCAGGAAAAGCCACATGGAAGAGATGCATAGGACATGGTCTTTCTGGGTGTACCACCCTCCTAATGCGTCAATGTGTTCACCAACCTGCTGGATTTCTTGGTACAAATTAAGTTTTACCAATTATATGCAATGTTGTGACATTTGGAAGGCAAAAGTAATATGGACACATTTCACATGTTTGACCTGTTTGGTTTGTTTCTGTCGATAATCAAAGTCACATTGCTGTGAAATTTTTCTGCACCAGTTTTAAAACTTTTCTGCAGTTGAATGTCTATTTTCCAGCCTCTTGCATTTTTAAGAAGCACTGTACAGACAGCTGTGGAGCCCAGTCTGGAGCTCCTTTCTCCAACTGTTCCAGAAATTTTTAAATCACCTAATCCTCTCTAAGTCACTTTCTGCTCAAAATACCTAAAGTCGTTTTGTTTTTCTGCACTAAACCTTTTCTAATATATATCTCATGTTCTCCACTTAAAAACATCAATACCTAACCACTTTTGATGGGAAAGTATCCAAATAATTAGCATCATATTAAAGAGGGTGCATAATGACATTTTCCTCACAATTAAAGATGTATTTTTTTTATTTTTTTAACACAATCTGTTTTGCTCTTTTCCAAATTCATTTATTCATAAACCAGTATACTTAGCCCACATATTTTCTTACATTTCTCTCCTCTTCAACTTTTTTTATTGAAACCTACCTTTCTTTAAATACTCATCTAATCCTCCCCTTATATGATAAACCGCCAATGATAATCTAACCGAAAAGATCTCTCTCCTTCTTAGCTAAATTAAGCTAGTACTTGTGTTTCTTTAGGATCATGTAAACCTCTTCAACACCATTCAATTTCAAGTGAACACTGATGTTTCCCACCCCAAATTAGATCATTGATTTATTTCCCCAAAATTTATCAAGTATTAGGTTGGTGCAAAAGTAATTACAGTTTACAAGGTTAAAAATAATTGTAAAAACCACAATTATTTTTGCACCAACTGAATACTTAATCATGAGGCAATTACTGAACTAGGCACTGAGTGAGGTACGAAAATACAGTCTCCGTCTTAATGAACCTTATATCTTAGTAAAAATATATTAATATCTACTCATACAATAATATATACTCATTGATATAAGAATGAACAAGAAAATAACACCAAAGTAATTTTTCTAGCAAGAAGATGAACATAATGAACAAATTATTTGTTATAGATGTGACAGAGAAGCAGGGTTTTAAACAGGTCCTGAATTGAACTCTAAGTGTGCCTCTGGAAGAGTATTGGGGTATCAGTAAATAAAACTCTGCAAATTTTGAGTTTATTTATCTACATGTGTTTTTTGGGGGATAGTGGAGGGAGAGTCCATACCTTTTAACAAGTTTTCAGAATGCTTCCTAAGAAAGGTTAAGAAACACTGATGCAACATAGTAATACAATTAGCAATACTAAATAGATCCAAGAGACTATATCCTATTTATAATAACAAAAAGCACTCATCATTGTCTATTAAATAGGAAAACCATGGTTTTAAAGATGGACTGGATAAACCACTAACATACCTCCACCCTTCATGAAGTCAAGATGGGCCTCAGTCAGATGGTTCCCGTGGAACTGAGTTGTTGGAAGCAAACTTGTCCTTGTATCAGCCACTCATTTTACCTTCATTCACATACACACACACACACACACACACACACACACACACACACACACACACACACACACACACGGTCTGCAATTAAGTTCACGAACTCATCCTAGAAAAAAATGCTATATACCTCATTGCTGAATATGACTATGGTCACCTTTGAAATACTCCCCTTGGGAAGCTATGCACTGACACCAGTGCCTAGTGCACCCTTCAAAGCAATTTTGGAACTCTTTTTCTAGAATGGCCATCAGCGCTCTCATCATATTACCCTTGATGTCCTGAATGTCATCAAAATGTCTTCCTTTCAATATTTCCTTTATCTTCAGGTAAAGAAAGAAGTCACTGGGGGCCAGATCAGGTGAGTAGGGAGGGTGTTCCAATACAGTTATTTGTTTATTGGATGAAAACTCCCTCAAAGACAGTGTTGTGTGACCTGGTGCATTGTCGTGATGGAAGAGCCGTGAATTGTTGGCAAAAAGTTCAGGTTGTTTTTGTCTAACTTTTTCATGCATCTTTTTCAGCACTTCCAAACAGTAAACTTGGTTAACTATTTGTCGAGTTGGTACAAATTCATAATAAATAATCCCTCTAATATTAAAAAAGGTTAGCAACATAGTTTGGACTCTTGATTTGGACTGACAGAAGTTTTTTTGGTTGTGCAGAATTGACTGACTTCTATTGTGCACTTTGACACTTTGTTTCAGGGTCATATTGTTACACCCATGTTTCATCACCAGTGATAATATGGCCCAAAACAACATCTTGCCTCTCCAAAAGGTCTTAGCAAACTTTGACTCTCCTTTGCTTTTGTTCGTCAGTGAGCTCCTTCGGGACCATTTTTGCACACCTTTCTCATGCCAAGATTTTCAGTTAAGATTTTCCTAACTGTTTCTCTATCGACGTTTACTTGGTCTGCTATGCTTCTCACGGTCGGCTGACAATGAATCTTTGCAATGTTTTCATCAGTTCTGAGCGTTACTGGCCGTCCTGACCTCTCTTCATCAATGATGTGTTCTTTCCCCTTAGGAGAACGTTTAATCCATTTGTACACTGTCATTTTCTTCATGTCATTATCCCCATAAACTTGGACTAACATGTCCCTGATTTCACTTCCACTCTTGCCAAGTTAACAAGAATTTTATTGTTTGTTCATTGCTCTTATTCAAGCTCAGACATTCTCGTGATGGCACACAAGAACATGCAACATTAATGAACGCCACTCAGCAAGACACTGCCACACGCTGACATGAACACAGCTGTGAGACACTGATATACCAATGTTATGAAACCTTACCGAGCTGTTTGTACACTGCTGCCAATATAAGCGCATGGTTGCAAGTTCGCAAACGTAATTGTCAGACTTTGTGTGTGGTGATTACAAGTGAGATAAAGTTCTGAGATCTAATGTTTTCCCAAGTTTAAAAGTTCTAATAAAGAAAAAGTCATAAAAACTAATTTTCCCTTCTGAATCTCTGTAGCCACAATTATTTATGTCTCACTGGTTGTAGCAAAGATATCACAGTAGAATAATCTGATAGATAGCAATCTTCATTGCACAAAATTGGTACTTCTTATTTAGGCAATATTAGAAGGTAAACTTATGATCATATTGTTGATTTATGAGATTACTTTGTTATCTATTAATTTGTATAAGTGTAGAAAAATAAATTTGCATGATTTGAATTAAAAGCAAAAAAGTAAAATATATACAGGTACATATATATATACCAGGGGTGCCAAAAAATGTACAAAAGGAGACGCAGGTCAACGTTGCTCAAGAAGTAGTTCGCCATAATCAAAAGTGTCTGGATGCTGATGGTAACCACTTTGAGCACCTCTTGTAATTGCAGAAGTCAAAGGTGACTTGTATTTATCGTTTGTTATTGGTATATATGGAGTATTACAATTTTAATACAGTTTTCCTTTCATACATTGTGTATACATTTTTTTGGCACCCTCTGTATATGAGATAAGAAATACATTTCTATACAATGTAATACACACATCTATAGTTAATGTCATATTTAATAGATGGTACACATTTCAAGAACTAATTTATTTAATAAATTAAAAAAATTAATCATCTTGGACAATACACTTGATTACATATAATATTCTTGCATTTTTTTCTACCTTTAAACAATCTGCCCAGCATTTGTTTATATTCTGTGATGCTAAAAATGTCTTCATAGGATTATTGCACCATGGAGTAAAACTTCTGAAATTCCTAATATTAGAAGATTTTTCTAACAGAAAATTCAGACTACCCAGGATGAACATATCTGCAAGAAAATTAATTGATTTTAGAAACAAAACAAATATCACCCCAAAAGGAAAGGAGAAGGAGAGATGTGGGAAATGAAAGGTATGGCATTTGTGGCAGAGGCTACTGGTTTTCCTCTAACTCTGAACTTTCATCTTTTTGATGTATGACTGGTGTACATTCCTCCAGCTGTCTTGCAACTGGGTGTCATCCGGTGATTGATTTGTCTTGAATGGAATAGACTGGAAGTACTATGTGCCAACTCCTAGGCCTAAATTTTCAGACTTCCAAATTTTCCTCCCACTTCTACTTTGACCATGAAGATGACATCAATGCTTTGGAGAAAGAGTTTTTTTTACCCTTAACCCAAGGGTAACCACTGGATGAAATTCAACGTGTCTCTGCAATTTGGATGGTGGAAAATTTTACCTTCATTTTTTAAAAATTATTTTAATTTTGTTGAGGAACAGTGTGGTTTTCCAGGGCCCATCAGCTCCAAGTCATTGTCCTTCAATCTAGTTGTGGAGGGCGCAGCTCAGCTCCAAGTCCAGTTGCCGTTTTCAATCTTTAGTTGCAGGAGGCACAGCCCACCATTCCATGTGGGAATTGATCCAGCAACCTTGTTGTTGAGAGCTCTCACTCTAACTATCCCAGCGCACAACTGGCAGTTCAGTGGCAGCTTGTTATCTTCAATCTAGTCGTGGAGGGCATAGCTCACTGGCCCATGTGGGAACCAAACCGGCAACCCTGTTGTTCAGAGCTCTAGCTCTAACAAACTGAGCCATCTGTCCACCCTACCTTCATTTTTATTAATTAAGGATTGTAGTCTGTTGAAAATATAAACAATAAGCCATATTTGTGACTTTGGCAAAAATAGAAATCACAGATATTTTCAGTCTTTGTAGCTATCTTAAAATATTTTTATGTTCATAATCGCTTCAAAATTATGGTATTTAAACCATAGCCTAGATTGTTAAAATATTTTTAAAATTTTGTTTTTCCATTACGGTTGACATTCAGTATTGTATTAGTTTCAGTTGTACATCATATTGATTAGACATTTATATAATTTACACAGTTATCCAGCTGATGTCTTGTGCTCACCTGACACCATGTATAGTTATTATAATATCATTAACTATATTCCTTAAGCTGTATTTTACACCCCATAACAATTTTGTCACTGTCAATTTGTATTTTTTAAATATCTTTATCTAGCTCCCCCACCCCCCAATCTGGCAACCATCACTTTGTTCTCTGAATTTATGAGTTTGCTTCTGTCTTGTTTATTTTGTTTTTAAGATTCCGTAAGTGAAATCATAAGGTATTTGTAGTTCTCTGTCCAAGCTATTTTGCTTAGTACTATTATATCCTGTAGGATATAATAGCAAATAGTAAGACTTCATTATTTTTATGGTTGAGTACTATTCCATTCTATATATGCACCACTTCTTTATCCATTCATCTTTTGATTGGAGCATTTACTCATTTACATTTAAAGTTATTATTGATAGGAATGTAGTTATGAGCATTTTATTGTTTTATGATTTTGTAGTTCTTTTATGTTCCTTTTTTTATTCTCTTGCTCTCTTCTCTTGTATGTTGTTGACTTTCTGTAGTGTTGTGTTTGGATTCCTCTCTCTCTATTTCTTGTATACCTCTTGCATATTTCTGGTTTGTGGTTACCATGTGCTTCATATACACCAAGCTATGTTTACAAGCAGTTTATTTTAAGTTGATGGTTGCTTAAATTTGACTACATTCTATAATCACTACCATTTTTACTCACTCCTCCACATTTATGTTTTTGTCATTATTTTTCACATTTGTGTGTGTGTGTGTGTGTTTGTGTTTATCCCTTAATTTACAGTTGTAATTATACATCCTCTCCTACTTTTGTCTTTTAACCTTTGTATTAAGTTTAGTGTTGGTTGATCCACTGCTTTTATTATGTTTGACTTTGTCAGTAAGAATGTTTTTTTCCTTTGTGATATTTTCTCATTCATATTTTTTTTTCTTCTTATTAAAGAAGTCCCTTTAATATTTTTTGTAATACTGGTTTGGTGGTTATGAACTCTCTTAGCTTTTTTTTTTATCTTGGAAACTATCTCTTCTTTAATTATAAATGAGAGCCTTGTTGGGTAGAGTAATCTTGTTTGTAGGTCCTTGCTTTTCATCACTTTGAATATTTTGTGCCAATCCCTTCTATTCTGAAAAGTTTCTGTTGAGAAGTCAGCTGATAGTCTTATCATAGCTCCCTTGTATGTAACTGCTTTTCTCTTGCTGCTTTTAAAATACTCTCTTTGTCTTTAACCTTTGGTATTTTAATTATGTTGTGGCATAATTTGGTGTGGGCCTCTTTGGGTTCATCTTGTTTGGGACTCTCTGTCCTTCCTGGATTTGTATGTCTATTTCCTATGCCTGGTTAGAGAAGTTTTCAATCTTCTCTTCAAATAAGTTTTCAATCTCTCTCTCTCTCTCTCTCTCTCTCTCTCTCTCTCTCCTTATTCTGTTACCCTTATGATGCAAATGTTGTTATGCTTAATATTGTCTCAGAGGTCTCTTAAACTATCCTAACATTTTTGAATTCTTTTTTTTGTTTTTGCTGTTCTGATTGAGTGTTTTCTACTACTTTGTCTTCCAATTTGCTGATTTGATCCTCTGCTTCATCTAATCTACTATTGATTCTATCAAATGTATTCTTCATTTCTGATTGGTTCTTTTTCATGTTTTCTATCTCCTTTTTAATGCTTCCTATCTTTTTGTTGAAGTTCTCACTGAGATCATCTATTCTTCCCCTTTTTATTGAGCAACCTTATAATCAGTGTTTTGAACTCTGCATTTGGCAGATTGCTTCCTTTCATTTTGTTTAGTTGACTTTCTGGAGTTTTGTCCTGTTGTTTCATTTGGGATGTGTTTCTTTGTCTCCTCAGTTTGGCTACCTCCCTATGCTTATTTTTATATATTAGGTAGATCTACTATGTGTTCCAGTCTTGGCAGAGTGGCCTTATATAGTAGGTATCCTGTGAGGCCCAGTTGCACAGTCTCCCTGTTCACCTGATCTGGGTGCTCCAGGGGTGTCCCTTGTGAGGGTGGTGTGGTCTCTCCTGTTGTAGTTGAGCCTTGATTGCTGTTGGCATATCAGTAGGTAGTACTGAGCTTCAGGCTGACTGGCTGTGAGGACTGGCCATGATTTAGTGGACAAGCTTGTGTGGGGGCTGACTCCAAAGAGCAGGATTTGCTTTAGTTGGGTTCAGGTTCCTGCCTAGTACACCCTTTGGATGTGTTATTTTGGAGCTAATTGGGTGGTGCTATGGTGTGGCCTGAAGTCAGCCACCAGATGTGTTGGTTCTGGGGCATCTCAGGAGGACCTTTGGTGCATGCCAAGGTCAGCCACTGCCTATCAAGCCTGAGGCCACCTGGTAGGAGCTACAAAGTGATCTGCATTGGCAGCTGCCTGTGCTGGGCTTGGAGGCACCTGGGGATGGTTATGCTGTGAACAGAGGCAAACTGCCATCATTATCAGGCTTGGAGCCACTTCATAAGAGGTACAGGGCACACTGAAGACGGGAGCTACTTGTTTGGGATTTGTGGACCTTTGAGAGATTTTAGGAAAGTCTGCAGTGTATGGGCCCAGGCTGACCCCTTATGTGGATTAGCCTCTGTAAGAGGTTCTAGTCTGGCAGGTGAATGGAGTGGAGTGGTATCTCCAAAAACCACCACAGTGGGGCAAGAGTGGTGTTAGCTGGTTTAATGGAGATTCAGACTTAGTGTCTGCCTGCACTTGCATGCTGTGGGGGGGCGGGGGAGAGGGAGTGTGTGGAGGGAGGAACTGTGGCTCCTTTCAGCACTTCTGCACTTTAGTCCTTGGTAGATCTGCCCCTCCAGGCCTGACCCCAAAGCCAGACAATTCAGTTTCTCCAAATATTCCCCTGGTTCTTTTTGAGATTGTGTCCCTTCTCTGGAGATTAGGGCCAGTGTTTGTGAGTGAATGAAGTGAGTCTGTGTGTAGGCCCTTTAAGAGGACACCTGGGTCTACAGCAGCCCTCCATCTTACTCGGACTGAGTCTTTGCTGGTTTTCATAGCCAGCTGCTGTGGGATTCCTTTTCCTGGCACTGGTGCTCTGAGGTAGGGAGACTGGAGTGGACAGGGACCGCTTGTTTTTCAATGAGGACCTTGGCAGCCAGCTAAGATATCTCTCCTGATTCTTAATGACCATGTGTGCATGGGACTAGCCCATTTCACGTCTCCACCCCTTTTAACAGTCTTGGCCTGGCTTCTTCTTTATGTCCTTAATTATAGGAGTTCTGTCCATCTAGTCATCAGATGGTTCTCAGGGGTAGTTTTTCTATAACTTAGTTATAATTCTGATTTGGTCATGGTAGGAGTCGAACACAGCATTCATCTACTCTGCCATCTTGACCGGAAGTTAAAATCTTCTGATTTAAAATTTTAAAGAAAACACCATTATATAGTTTAATCATGGCATTTCAGTGTAATTTGTTTCATTTTTATCTGATGCATTTTATTTTGTGTATTAGTGAACATTATGCCGAAAAAGGTCCATACGCTTCATCAGATTATTAAAAAAAACTGTGGCATAAAAAAATGTTTAAGAACACTGCCTGCCCTGGTAAATGGAGAAGCAACACCTTGTAAGGAACTTGAATTCCTGAATGACAACAGGGGAAGAGCTTCCTAACAGCTTAGAAGATGCAACTCAAATTTTACCGTGAGAGAAAGAAATATCTTTGTTATTTAAGACAATGTACTTTTGGGTCCATTTTGTGGCAGCACTCTCTATATATCCTACCTAATATGTCCTTGTATCACCAACTTCTGTTTACTTACCACAGAACAGAAACACTATTCACAACTTTTAAAATAATTGAAAGATAAGAATAAAATTATTTTTAAGAATTGAAATAAGAATTCTTTTTTTTATACAGAATTGAGTATCTGATGCTTTAATACAATACCTATTTAAACATTAAACTGTTAGCTATAAAAACTAAAAGTGATAAATAACTTTTCAGTATATTATTCTAAGAAATGCAAAATACAGTGGATACCATTGAATATAATTATCAAAAGTTACAATCAAGGCAAAGATCAATGAATGTGTACACCTTCTCGGGCTGGTCATCAGCAGTCACTGCAAACCCACATCATGCCAATTTCAAGTGCCTGCTCACTGATCAAACAATCCTTCAAACCCACTAACACATACAATCTCTTAATCCTACAAAAATTTCCCTTTTCCATGTTTTCCTCATGTATTTCTTTCCCAGATTATATTCCACCGTCAAATTTTCTAATCATTCTCTTGCATATAACCTAAATCTCTTCCATCTTCTGCTATATTCTCTGCCTCTACCCAAGCATCAGTTTAAGTAGGAAAACATCATATTACCATAATGTCCATTCTCATAATCACTAACTTCAAGTCTGCCCTTGCAGCTCTATAGTAATAATACGGCACATTGTTTTTCTATTCAGTTGTCTACTCTCCTAGAAACGTATTTCATGCTTTCCCTTCTTTCTTCAAACTTCTCATTTATTCTCCTATCTTCACTCTCAATTAATATCTATGATTCCATGTTCATGGAGAAAATTGAAGTAAAGAGAAAAGATCTTTTCCCAGCTCCCACTACCACATCTTTACACCTACCCTGTAGTTGACCCTCACTCCTCTAATGATGCTCCTTTGTACAGCCAGCTTCTGCATTTGTGCACCAGATCCCATTTCCTCTCCCTTCTCAAGGACATGGCTCACGCAATCACCCTCTGTACTTTATCATTCTCATTGGCATATATACTATACTGTGATTTCTCCCATCATTTAACATATCTGAACCCTACATTCCTCAGCAACAGTTTATTTCATTTTTTGTATTTTACAGCAAAATTCTTGATAGTTGTCCATCTTTCTGTTTTTAATTCCTCTCTATTTTTTCTCGTGGACCCATTCAAATCGGCCTTAGCCCAAACCCCACTCCCACCAGGCAACTTCTCTTATCAAGGTCACTAATGACTTTCTATTGATAAATCAAATAGTCAGGTCTTGGCTTGCATCTTACTTTGCCTATGAGCAGCATGTGCCACAATTAATGACCTTCTCCTTGTTTGGAACATTTCTTGCATTTTCACGTTAAATATCCCTTCTGGTTTCTCCCTACTCCCCAATACAAACCACACTCTCTTACGCCATTTTGTAGCTTTTTGTTTTGTTTTGTTTTCTTTTTTCCTGACCTCATAACATTGGAAAACTCCAGTGCGCAAGCATTGTCTCTCTTTTATATTTTATCTACTCACTCCCATATGACTGTAAGTACCATATATTTAACTGACATTTATATCTTTAGCTCACATTTCTCTGAACTCAAGGCTCATATATAAATCTCAAAATGAACAATAAAGTGAAATCATGATCTTTCTCTCTAAACATGCTCCATTTGCAATTTTTCCCATCTTAGGGTGAAAGAAAGCCAACTGTGTTTTTCCATTTTTAGAACAAAGACATTGAAGTCACCCTTAACACTTCCTCTAAACCGCCACATAAATTCTGTAAGCAAATTTTGTCTGTCCTAGCTTCAAAATCCAAAAACCTCACCACCTTCTTGCTAAACATGATCCAAGGCATGACAGTCACTTACCTGGATTATTGCAGTAGCTTCTGACTTGTCTCTGTGCTTCTGCCTTGCCCAATTTCAGTGCATTCTCCACCACTGTGATCCTGTGTTCCCTGTGATCCTGTTAAAATATAAGTCAATAGAATACCATAAGAACATAAATCATCAGTATCATTTAGAATAAAAGCAAGATTTCTCATCAGAATGTAAATCTTATACACTTTATCCTCCTTTCTGATTTTGTTTCCTACTCTGTTGCCCCTGATGACCCTTTTCCATCCACCTACATTGACCTTGTTATTTTTTATACATTCCTGTCATGTTCCCACCTCTGAGTCTATAACTCTTTGTTCTTCTGGAAGCCATTCCCCCAGGATTACTTTTAACACTCGCCTTCACCAGTGTCAAGTTGTTGCTTGAGTGTCACCTTCTCAGAGATGCCCTTCCTAATTATCCTGTTTAAAATTCACTCTCCCCATACCTCAGCACTTCTTTTACTGTTCCCTGCTTCAATTTCTCCATAACTCTTGTCACCCTCTAACATTATGTTTATCAAATTTTGTTTCTTGGCTTTGTTCTCCCATGACAATGTGAACTCCATGAAGGTAGAGATTTTTTGTCTGCTATGTTCTCCCATCTAAAAAAAAGGGAAAAAAAAAGAAAAAAGAAAGAAAACAGCTCCTGAAACATAGTGGGCATTCGGTAATTCAGCAAGCTTTAATCCTTACTATTATAATTTTTACTATGAATGATTCAGTTACTTATAAATACAGTCTGGCCTATACTATGTGGAGAAGAGAGAAAACAATTTTAAAGTCTATATGAATTAGAAAGTTAATGAAAGCTTTTGACAGCATTAATAGCCCTTATTTTCTAAAGTGTCCCCGATTTTTCCAGATAATGTTAAATCTGTTCTATTAAAAAAATGCAAGTTAATTTAAATTCAAAAACAGTTAAGACTTTCTCAAGCTTTGTAAACAAAATATTAAATGGGGCTTCATATATGTACTGTATAAGATGGAATTTACAAAATAGGGTTTAAATCAGATAGTTGAACATATATTCAATACTTCTTAAAAATTTTATATTATGAAATGTACATAAGAAATAAAGTATGTACTGTTCATAATAGTTAAAAATAGACAAATACCCAACTACCTATAATGAAGCTTAAGACATAGAATATTTCAATATTTGAAGCCCCTATATGCCCTTCCCCAAGAATTTCCCTTCCTTTCCTCTAGGAAATAAACACCAGAAGTGTATTAACCATTTTTTGCTACATAATTTTGGCACATATTTATGTATCCATAAACAATATGTTATTTCCTTTTGCTTGACTTTAAAGCCCATATTAATGTAATCACACTATCGGTTTTCTCCTGAAACTTTCTTTGTATACTCAGTATTTTGCCCCTGAGATGCACCTGTGCGGATTTGCTTCACTCTAATTCATTAAAAATGATGATCTTATCAACATTCATGGCAATGACTTCAGGACCACACATTTAAATGTTTTATTAGCATCGTGATTTTCTTTTCAAGGAAGTGATATCGCTATCTACTCCCTCAAGCAGAATATAGCAGTTTCATTGTTTCACATTCTTGAGTTATTTGAAACTGTGTTTCTATTTTTTGTTGTTTTTGTGTAGATATAGGTGTTTTTTTTTTAAAGTTTCTAGCAGTTTTGTGGTTGTGGATCTTTCATATAAGTCTTTAATCCATTTTGAATTTATTCTTGTATATGGAGTAAGAAGGTAGCCTAGTTTCATTTTTTCGCATGTATCTGTTCAGTTTTCCCAGCACCATTTATTGAATAGACTGTCTTTACCCCAGTGTATATTCTTGCTTCCTTTGTCTTAGATTAAATGACCATGCCTGTGTAGATTTATTTCTGGGCTTTCTACTCTATTCTTATCTATGTGTCTTTTTTTAATGCCAATACCATGCTCTTTTGATTACTATGCCCTTATAGTATAGTTTGGTATCAGGTAGCTTGATACCTCCAGCTTTGTTCTTCTTTTTCAAGATTGCAATGGCTGTTCAGGGTGTTCTATGGGTGCATATACATTTTAGGATTACTTGTTCTAGTCCTGTGAAATTCATCTGGTCATTTAAGGCCACTGCTTCTTGTTGATTTTCTGTCTGAAAGATATGTCAGGTGGTGTCAATGGGGTGTTAATATTACCTACTATGATTGTGTTACTGTTGATCAATATTTGTTTTATGTATTTAGGTGCTTTTATGTTGGGTGCATAGATGTTTACTAGGGTTGTGTCCTCTTGTTAGATTGATCTCTTTATCATTATGTAATTTCCTTCTATATTTGTCATTATAGTCTTCATTTTAAAGTCTATTTTGTCTGATATAAGTATTGCTACCATAGCTTTTTTTGTTTAATTTCATGTGTGTGAAATATCTTTTTCCATCCATTTACTTTCAGTCTATGTGTGTTTTCAATCTGAGGTGGGTCATTTGTAGACAACATATGTATGGGTCTTATTTTCTTATCCATTCACCTACCTTATGCTTTTTGATTGGATAATTTAATCCATTTACATTTAAGCTGATTATTGATAGGTATATAGTTATTGCCATTTTTTATTCATGCTTTTTACCTTTGTTTGTTTGTTTGTTTTCCCCCTTCTTCATCTTAAAGAAGGTCCTTGAACATTTCTTATAATACTAGCTTGGTGGTCACGAAATCCTTTAGCTTTTTCTTGTGTATGAAGATCTCCTTCAATTTTAAATTATAGCCTTTCTGGGTAGAGTGGTGTTGGTTGTAGGTCCTTACTTTTCATCATTTTAAATGTATTGTGTCAATCCCTTTTGGTTTGCAAATTTTCTGTTGAGAAATCACCTGGCAGTCTTATGGGAGTGCCCTTGTAAGCAACTATAGTTGCCTTTCTCTTGCTGCTTTTAGGATTCTCTCATTTTGTCTTTAACCTTTGCTATTTTAATTATGATGTGTTTTGGTGTGGGCCTGTTTGGGTTCATCTTGTTTGGGCCTCTGTACTTCCTGGAGTTGTATGGCTACATCCTTTGCCAGGTTAAGGACATTTTCAGTCATTATTTCTTCAAATAGGTTCTCAATCCCTTGCCCTTTCTTTTCTCCCTCTGGTACCGCTCTGATGAGAATATTGGTATGCTTGATATTATTTCAGAGGTCCCTTAAACTATCTAAGTTATTTATTTATTTATTTTTATTTTTGTCATTCCTATTGGGTATTTTCTGCTACCCTTTCTTTTAAATCACTGATTCGATCCTCTGTTTCATCTAATCTGCTGTTGATTCCTTCTAGTATATTCTTCATTTCAGTTATTGTATTCTTTGTTTATTTTATATGGTTTCTTTGTCCTTCTTTATACTTGCTATCTTTTTGTTGAAATTCTCACAAAGTTCCTTAAGCATTCTTATAACCAGTGTTTTAAACTCTGTCTCTAGTAAGTTGGTTGCTTCCATTTCATTTAGTTCTATTTCTGGAGTTTTCTCCCGTCCTTTTATTTAAAACATGTTTCTTTGTTTCCTCATTCTGGCTACCTCTCTGTGTTTACTTCCATGTAGTAGATCTATGTCTCTCAATCTTTGCTGAGTGGCCTTATGTAGTAGCTGCCTTTTGTGGTCCAGTGGTTCAGACTCCCTGATCAACTGTGCATGTGTTCCAGGAGTGTCCCTTGTGTGTGTTGTGTGTATCTCCTGTTGTAGTTGAGCCTTGATTGCTTTTGGCATGTCAGTGGATGGGATTGACTCTCAGCCTGACTGGCTCTGAAGATCGGCTATGCCCACAGTGTATGAGCTGCAGTATGGGTGCTGAATCTTCAGAGGGGAATTCTCCTCAGCAGGCTCTTGTGGCTATTGAGACCACCCTTTGGGTGTCCTGCTTGTGGGAACAATCAGGTAGCGCCTTAGTGTGGTCTGAGGGCAGCCTCTGTGTGTGTTTTTCTGATGCCTCTTGTGAGGGGCTTTCATGCAGGCCAATTTCAGCCTGTCTGTGATCAGCCTGGGGCTACCTGGTAAGACCTATAATGCTATATGCAGTTGGTTGCTGCCTTCATTGGACCTGGAAGCATGTGGGGGGTAGGCTTGCTATGAACTGAGGTCAGCTGCCACAAGTATTGGGCCTGAGACAGCTTAGCAAAAGGCCCAGGGCCCCTTAGGTTTGTTGTCACCTACTGGCTGCTTGCAAGGCTCAGCTGTTGAAAGAGCCTCCTTAGGTATGTGGGCTGGGCTGGTTGATGCAGTGTTGAGAGTGCCCCCAGTGATGCTGCCCGAGTTGAGTTGGGTGGGGTCCCAGGGAGTCACAAGGTGTGGCCTGTGGTTTTCACAAAGTTAATGCACGTTCAGTTCTTGCACCAGTGCTGAGCCTGTGGCCACTCTGCAAAATGCCAAGAATACCACAGTCATCTACCACTTGCCTTGAGCATGCAGATCTCTGAGAGCTGTCCAAGAAAGGCTGTATAAGGAGCTGGGTCTGACTGCTTACCACTGAAAGTTTCCTAGGCCTTTTTGGGCCATCTCCTACTGTACAAGCCTCAAGTAGCTTGTGGTGAAGGCCCAGCTACCCAGGAACTGAGAGTGCCCGTGTCAGTGCCTTGCAGCGCAGGGGAGCCTCTTCCCAGGGAGTCATGGGGTGTGGCTGGTGGTTTTTACAAAGTTAATGCAGATTCAGTTCTTGCACTAGTGCTGAGCCTGTGGCCACTTCACAAAATGCCCTGAGAACATCACAGCCAGCCACTGCTCACCTCGGGTCAGCAGATCCCCAAGAGCTGCCTAAGAAAGGGCTGCAGTTCAAGCTAGGGCTGACCACCAGCCACTGAACATTTCCTAGGCTCCTGTGGGCCATCTACTGTTGTACAAGCCTCCTGCAGCTGACAGGGCAGGGCTGCCACTCAGTAGCTGAGACTGCCCCAGGCAATGTGATATGAGTTAGCAGGGCAGAGTCCAAAGGAGTTATCATGGTGGTGTGCACGTGAACGGATTTTACTAGACCAGTGAGGTCTCATATCTGGCCCTGTGGTGGTAGGTCTGGGACAGAAAAGATGGTACACTCTTGTAGGTTTCAAGTGAGGCGGGCTCCACAAAAGGATAATGGCAGCTGTCCCTCTAGTCATTGCTCTGAAGCCACACAACTCAGACTTTCCCTGTGTGTCTCTGGCACCTCTCACGTTACCGCCCCTCCGCCAGAGATCAGGTGAGTACTTGCAAGTGAGTGAGTGTGTACTAACCCTTTAAGAGGACATCTGGGTTTCTAGCCGTCTCCTGTCTCACTTGAATAAATGGACAGAATCCTCACTGATTTTCAATGCCAGATGTTGTGGGAACACCTCTTCCTGGTAAGGACCCCTGTGCCAAGGAGCCTGCTGTGGACACCATCACTCTTCAGGGGAGACCTCTGCTGCCCATCCCCAGAGAATAGTTATTATTTGACCTGTCTTGCAGCTCCCTGGGAAACACTTATTTATGGAATGTTGTGATTCTTTGATCTGATGTGGAGCTCGCTTGTAGGATATGTTGGATATAAGATTTGCATCCCAAAAACATAAAAATTATTACAACTCAACAATAAAAAGAAAAATAATCTAATTCAATTTGGGTAAAATATCTGAATAGATATCTGTTCAAAGATATAAAAATAGCCAATATACATATGAAAAAATGCTCAGCATTAGTCATCAGGGAAATACAAATCTAAACCTCAATGAGATACCACCTTACACCTGCTAGGATAACTATAACCAAAAACACAGATAATAAGCACTGGCAAGGTTGTCGAGAAATTGGAATCCTTAAACATTGATGGTAGGAATGTAAAAGGGTGCAGCTACTTCGGAAAGCAGTTTTACAGTTCCTCAAAATGTTAAATAAACATAGAGTTACCATATAACCTGGCAATTTCACTCCTAGGTGTATATCTAAGGGAAAGGAAAACATATGTCCACAGAAAAGCTGGTATACAAATGTTCACAGCAGCATAATTCATAAGAGCCAAAATGTGGAAACAACTTAAATCCATTAACAGGGGTATAGATAAATAGCATGTGGAATATCCACACAATAAATATTATTCACTAACACAAAGAAATGAAATACTGATACACGTGAACAATGATGGTCCCCGAAAACATTATGCTAAGTGAAGAAGGCAGTCATAAAAGACCACATACTATATGATTCCATTTATATGAAATATTCAGAGTAGGCATATCCATACAGGCAGAAAATATACCAGTGATTGCTTAGGGCTGGGTAAGACATTGGAATAGGGAATGACTCCTAATGCGTTCTTTTCGGGGTGATGGAAAGGTTCCTAAATTAGGTTGTGTTGATAGTTATATATCTCTGCAAATATACTAACATTCACTGAATTGGATACTTAAACACACAAAATGAGATACCATTTGACTAGATTCGCAAAATTACAGTGTTTGATAATGCTGCCCAGATTGGAGGATGTGGAGCAGTGGAACTCCCGTTCACTACTGGTGGGAATACACATTGGTGTAATCACTTTGAAAAAGTTTTGCGCTTAGCCATTGGTTGCACTCCTAGATATATACTGCAGTAAAACTTAGCACACATGCACTAGAAGAAGCACACTATTCATAAGAGTCTTGTTCTGAAGAGATAAATATGAAAAACAGAACAAATATCTGTAAAAGAATGGATAAATACAATATAATATATTCCTACAATGAAACACCAGGCCCCTGTGTAAGCTACTGAAATACATCATACACATTAATATGGTTGATAAGTTAAAACATTGCAACAAAAAAATTAAGTCACAAAGGACAGACTGAACAATTATATAAAGCACAATAATAGAAAAAATATATATGTACACACACACACACACACATATTTGTGGAGAAATGTGGTAAAAAATATAAAGAAAAACCTTTAAAAGATGAACATAAAGTTTGGGATACTGGTTACTTCTGTGGGGTAGAAAGGAGCACACAGGATACTTCCGAGTTGTGATACTGTGATAAATAGCATTCTTAATTAAATCCCCTGCAACAAACCTCATTATATTATCAAATACTTAGCCATGAAGTGGGAGCACATAGGCAATTTGGGATCAAATGGTTTAAAATTGCCAAGAAAAAGCCTATTTCCCAAATTCTAAGGCTCTCTCTGAAGAAAACAATGTATGTATAATATAAAATGTTATATATATAATGTTATATAATTATATATTATAATTTTGTATAATATATATCATTTTATTATACACATACTTGAAAAAAATGAAATCTAAAATTCTTTTAAGCAAAACTTGTTTTTAAGAGCATTTGAATTAACATCATTCTAATATTTTACTTAGAAAAAAATGTTTCAAACTTACATACTGAAAGCAATGAGATTATTTTATTATGTAATTTTCTATCAGAACTTTAAAGTATTTATATTCCTTCTTTTGCCTTTTAGTAGTTAAATACTTTCTTGATCATTACTGATTTTTATTCCCTATCTTGGGGTAGGGAATTATTATTATTATATATGGATTTTTTTGTGTATTCAAGTTAAAATCGCACTTGGTATAATTTCATGTTTCTCCAGAGTTAAGAACAAAAGGGGAAAGATCAGTCTAGAATAGAACAATGAAGTGAAATCTTAGCTGAAAAATATCTGGCAGTAGAAGCAGAAGCACCTCCCTAACAGCTAAAGGTTATCCTTTGTCACCAAGCTATTTGTCTATTCTCCATCACTAACAAAATGGAAAAATAACTTTTAAAAAGTACTTTCTATCTTTCTCATTTCAAACTATTAACGTCAGCATTAGTAAACACAGACACATTTAATATATATATAAAGTATTATTTAACAATTCCTTGCTACATCTAAGGAATTAATATACATGTAAAGTATTATTTAATAATCCTTGCTACTAGTATGTAGATTTAATGTATAAATTAAAGATATGCAGTAAGATCTTAGTTTTGTCTCCTTTATCACACACCTACCCTTTTATTGTGTAATTAGAATAATGGAACTTTGAGGGCTTCCCCATTTCCATTCATCCATCCATCCATTTAAAAATTAATTTAATAATATATTTTTAGTATTATTCATTTATTCCACAAATATTTATTACTTCCCTCTTGCCTGGTACTATGCTTATTTCTGGGAATGTAAAGTAAACAGATAAAGGATCCCTGCTTGCATGGAACTCAGAATCTATCTATGGAGATGAATAATTGTGGTTATCGCTTAAAAACTGTAACCAGTGCTACATTAAGATTTGCGGTACAAGCAGAGATATTTGGCGGTTTGGTTGAGGAACCTGACATAGAACTGAGATGATGGGGGTTAATAAATAAAAGGGAGAAGAAAAGCATGTAAAAAGCCATGTGGTGAAAAAATTGAAGATATAAGGACAGAAAGGCTGGAACAGAGAGAGCGAGAAGCAATGTGAGATATAGTGAAGATATAAAGGTTAAGAGATTTCAAGTTAGGTAGGACTTTCTTAGCTATGTAGTTCCCCCCTTCCCCCTTTATTATAAAACAATGCAAAAACATTGAAGTGTTAAGCAATGTTTTCCTGACTTATGTTTTGGGATCACTTAGGTACATTTTTTCAGCACTCAGTTGGTTATCCACAGTCTCCACAACTTCCCATTGGCTCTCTTCATGAGTTGCCATTTATTATTATAACTTGTGCTGTGGTTTTCAAAAAACCCAACTCCATTGTCTGCCTGACCTTTGGCATGCTTTCAAGCTTGTGAACTCTTCATAGAATTTAAATTCTTCTAAGATTCCTTAGGATTTAATTTTTTCTAAAATCTAATGGGCGATGAATACCTATAAACATACACTTACCATCTGATGTGATAATAACTCAAGTAGAGACAAACACAAAATGCAAAGAATAATAGTGAAGGGAGTCAATTACTCTGCCTGGAAAAACAGGAAAAGCATAAGCAGAAGAGGTATATTTTATATGGTCTTAAACGGTGCCTAAGAGCCTTTTTGTTTTCTTTTTAATGAGAAAAATGGGAACAGCATTCTGAGAAAAGAGAATATTATAAACTCAGATGTTGCCTAGGAAACAATTAGAAATTTGATGTATGGGAGAGGACAGAGTGAATTTGGGAAAGAAGCTCAAGATGAATTCTGAGAGATATTTTATGACAGGATAAAACACAGTTTCCATCCTTTAAGCACTAGAGAGCCATAGGGGGGAACAATTAAGCTGAGGGGTGACTCTTTGATGGTTAAATTTTGTACCGTTACAAGTACTTACAAGATTAGAATCCATCTTTCTGAATGTGCAATTACTTTAGGCAGCTTCCCACCTATTTTGTATTATGAATAAAGACCAACTTTCTTATACACTTCAGTTCAGATACCAACAATTTTGCTCCTTACATTTCATCTTCATTCTTAGAAGCAGAGAAGGCATATGGAACAGGATTTATGTTGTCCTAGAGGCCATGCAATCATCCAAACTAAAAAGCTTTCCTCCCAAATTTGACTTCCAAGTTCAAAAATTTTTGGCCTTCTCTAGAAACCAAATTTTTTCTACTTATCCAAACATCTAACCCAAATAATTCAAACATATATATTTTTTCAGTGAAATAATAAATGTGTCCTGTCCTAATTAATGAAGTTAAAAGTAATTTGAAAATATTTGGCTCATAAACACATACCATTACCTATTTCATTAAGACAAACCAATTATAGCTTCTAAAAAATAAGATGTAGACATTGATAGAATGACAAAATCAATGTTCTAGCACAAGGGCAAATGCCAGTTTTTGAATTATACATAGTGATGATTCATGGGCATAACCATAAATCTTAAATAACAGAGCACATCTATCCTGGGGGATTGTCAGAAGCATATGGAACCTTCGAGTTCTGTGTTGACTAATGACTATTCGTAGTCCAGAGTGAAATTCCAGCTTAATGCCCAGGTCCACATAGATACATGATAAAATACATCACTATTAGGATATTTTTTTCATTAATTTATTGTGAGTCCAGAAAAGAAAATTACTATGGAATAAATCAGGTATCAAATGATCTATTTATTCAAAAGGTATGTTTTCCCCAAAATAGAATGGTCACACTCAAAATTACAGTCTGTGTATATACCTGTGTGTGTGTGTGCCTTTGTGTGTGTTTAAATGTAAACCTAGTTTTTTGTGCCATCATGAACATTTGAACCAGCATTGTTATTGTGTGTGTGTGTGTGTGTGTGTGTGTGGTGATTTATTTTTAACATAAACAGAGATGATTTTTTTTTAATGAATTCTTAAAGAAAAGAGGAGGCTGGATAGAAAGAGAAGGATTTCTAATATAGGAAGATAAAATGTGACAATATACCTCTAGTTTTGAGCTAAGTGGTTAACCATGAGATATTTTAGATATTAAACATAAAAGGCTAAATCTAATAAGGAGGTGTTGCTAATGAATTTTGAGGATGAGAACTAATTTAACTCCTTCCATTTCTCCAGTGCTCTTAGATGGCTGGGACAGGGAACCTATATTTAAAAGCCAATGTGGTATTTTTTCTCTGGGAAACAACAGTGCTTAAACCAAAGTGAAAGGAGAACTCCCTCCTCAGCACCAAGAGAAGAGAACCAACACTTAGTGACTGTCTCCACTGGACTTTTCTGTTCTCTGTAAAACTGAGCTTAGAAAAAGCCGCCAAGTTACTGTTTCATCAGCCCCACTGGATTCCACTTGCACAATGCTTTTAATACCTAGGCAGCCTTGGGGGACTCCATTTCTAACAGTTCTTTCAGGATCATTCTTCCTGCTAAACCTGCTAGGTTATTTTTAGGTCTTGAGAGCAAAGGTACCAGGTGAGAAACAAAAACAGACCGAAGGGTCAGGCTGCTGGGAATTTTCAAATTCAGCCACTAAAAGCCCACTACACAGGATCAATTAGTACACCCTCTCCCAAATTTAGTTTACTTTAAATATTTTGCTTAAAAATAAAATAAACCTTTTAAAGTAGTTTTTGTGTGCAGAAAAACAAAGCAGAAAAATTCAGAAAACAATGACCAAAAAAATAAAATAAAAATCAAGCTATCATGGTGGGTTTTAAACCTCATACCTATCAGGTTTAATTCTATCTCCTAGGAGGAAGTCAAACAATTCTGACAGGATAAACATATCTTTAGCTCCAGACCATTTTCTTCTACTTACATGGGTTTGCAATTTGATTTTTGTTGATTTCTCCCAGGGATATTTACTGATGAATAATTAATTATAGCCCATGTCAATTTTTTATGGTCATTGAGTTCTATAGAATCTTCTAACAATAAAACTTTGGATTTGTAAAAGTGATAGCAGCTCTGTTTTTCTTGAAATTTTAAGGTCATCTATATCTATATGAGATTTGTCATCAAAACTCAATTAGCTTTCAAAGTGTAATGCACTTTCCTTGCTAACACTCTCCCTTTTATTACTTCAACAATACCCCCAGGAAACTTTTACTATAGTTTGAATAATTCGTATTTTATTAATTTGACTATGATTCAGCAACACTTAGCACCCAACATATATTAGGTTATAAAAATATGGGAAATCTTAGCTTCAGGCCTGGATACAAGCCAAGTCCTAAATCCCTCCACCAGCCTCTGGTCGTCAGAACCAGTAGTAATTCCTCAAAACAAATGAAACAAAAATAGGCTTCCATCTGAGAAATGACTATGGCATATCTACATTGAATTTGGAAAAAGTAGACATTCAAGCTTTGTAAAATTATTTGAGCTGGACCTCCAAACTGAACAAAACTAGAACTTTCTAGATTGTTCTTCAGCCTTCCTGTTTGATCCATGCAGCTTTGGTTTGAGAAGGCTGTATTTAATTATAGACAAGGGGGCATCAAGATGTTAGTTCTGTTGATACTTAGTTGAATCCACAAATTGCACCTATTTAAGCCTGAGATTTTAAGAAATTAATTGAATCGCAGGTCTGTATATTTCTAGAAAAATTGTTTTAAATATACCAAATATGAAATTTCATTCGATCAATAAATTCCTTTTGGTTAAAGAGGAGAAAAAAGGATCAGCAGCCAAATCTTTTTCATTTTTACAACAATCTATTTTGTGATTTCTATGTGTTATTTCTTCAGCATATTTTTAAAGTGTTTTAAAATATATGAACATGATGAAAATATAGAACAGGTTTTTAACAATTTACAGTGAAAAATCCTCCTCATGCCATCATAACTGTTCCTCTTGGACTCTTCTAGAAATATTCCCTATTTCCAAAATGGAGAGGTGGAGGGATATTTTAACTTCTATCCTTAAAGCCTTCAAGAAAAAAAAAAATTAAAAAGAGGCAAGTAAAAATATCATCTATTGTCTGCTCTTATGGAATTTTTAATCTTATTTGATGTCTTGCCTTTCACCAATATCCTTTATAAAGAGTTTATTTTATCAACCAGCCTGAAATAATAGCTTGCATCTCTAAAATGTCACAGCAAATATTTGGTTAAGTAAATTAATTTGACCACTCTTTTATTCAACAAAAATTTCTTGAGCACTTATGTGTCAGGCAACACTGAATAAAACAGAAACAAATCCATGTCTTAAGGAAGCTTACATGTGAGTGAGAAAGACCATTAATAAAATAAATACATAATTATATAGTGTACTGAAAGGTGGAAAAATAAATCAAGGAAAGGTGATAGGAGGTATGGTTATGGGGAAGGGAGTTTTGCTTCTATTTTGTTTTTTTTCTCTCTTGGTTTTCTCTCAAGTTCCACCTTCTCAAATCCATGACTATTTTAAATTGAATGTCAGACTGCATATAAAACATTACAGAAGTAATTTGAGGCTCTAATTATAATCCTTGTGAAAGATGGTCTATTTTCATGCCACTTGTACTAAAGGACTAGGTTGCCTTTTCAGTTGTGAACAAAGCCTCAACAAGGCTTGTACTCCAATTTTAACTCCCCTGCCCTGTGAGTCAGCCAGGAGTTCTGCTCAGCCTCTCAGTATCTCAGCTGCCACTAGTGGAGTTGCCTCACATAGTGTACCACTGTTGGAAGTGAGACAGGAACTTGAGTGACAGTTGCTGACAATTTTAAATAGTAGTCAGAGAAGGCCACTGCACTGAGTGTGCTGGTTTTGGGGCAATGACAGTGATCTGTGGGATCCTGATAAAAAGTTGGGGCTTCCTGGAAGGGCTCATGCTTCTTCAGCAAGGTCTTGATCTTTGAAAGGACAATCATTTCATATTTACAGCATGGACTCTTTGCTGTCTGTTCAAGCTTCATGGACAGAGGTCATATGCAGAAGCTTCTCTGTCAAGAAGAAGTGCTAACCTCAACAAAGTCGTTAAACACTCCCAATTCTCATAACCTTTCTTTCTTGGCTCCACACCACTTCAAGTAAAATTAATACCTAAAACTATCTTCTAGAGACTCAAGAAGGTAGTATAATCCCGTTGCCCTTTGCATTTCTCTCACCTTATCTAGTGACCTAGCCTCTGTTGGAATCTAGATATAGAAGATCAAACAAATCTACAACTTCCTCCTTTACTTTGGTAATCGTGTTTTCCTTTTCCTCCCTTAACTTTCCAGGACCAGAAGGGACATTCCTACTCCTGTCAAGTATCTCCTTCTTTCTCAAGCTTTGTGTCTAAGGTGTTGGTAAAATACTGTGAGAGAATCCTATGTGCTGGGTCTTCCAGTTGCATATCACCTCAACACCCAACCAAGTCTCGAAACCGTCATCTTGGAAGAGGACACATTTTTATACCCCAACTGTGAAGAGCGCCCCCTAGAAGCTGTTAGAATGAGTTTTATGTGAGCAAGAGTGACTCCACACTGAATGAGCAAGAGTAACTCTATTTTGGACATGCACAGAGAACTTAGCAGACAATGCCCATGGAGCTGCAGGTTGCCCTGGTAATTGGGTGTAACCAGCTACACTCTGAAGGTCTGCTACTGAAGATGGGAGGATATGAGGCTGCCCTGATAAGGCGATGTCAGGAAGGCACTCAGAACTGCATAGGAACTGAAGACTTTTGCAGCTCAGAGAGCGGGTCTCGACTGAGAAGTGACCACGCTGGCAGTCTGCTCCAAGAACCATCCACTCTGCTCTGCTCCACTCAGACCAAACCTCTGCCAGATCGACCTCTCGGACCAGCTACCTTTCCTCGCTACACCAGGACTCTGATTGACTTTGGGACTGGTTCCTTCCTCTATTTTACCCAATTATTGTATTACTCTTGTGCTTTACTGTGTGGTGTGTTGATGATTGATGTCTGAGTAAAGAGCATATTGAAAGGAGTTTAAGATCTTGAGTGCCCTGTTCTTCACTCATGCCACGGCTACCGCGGAGGCCTCAGTCAGTGTCAGGTAGATCCTACAGGTCTAAGCATCTCTCCGGGGTGAGTCCCCCTGAATTGCAGGAAGAGAATGCAGCATGGACTATGAGCCTAGCAATTGCTCATAGCACCAGCCCCATCCCCTCATTCCGGAATGATAAATAATCCTCAAGATCTGGCTTTAGCAATGGGAGACCACAAATGGTTCCTCACTCAATGAGGGAAATTAAAACATATTAGCTTAATCTTTATAAAATATCAGCTCTGATAAACTAGAGTACGCTCCGTTACCATATAATACCCTCATAAGTGTGGCTCTTTAGGCTTGATCTAACTGTGTTATTTATACTCAGTTTATTTCACCAACGAAACCCCAATAACCTATGTGGGGATTTAGCACCAGTGCAGAATTTCATTTATTACCACAGGTTAGTCAGAAGTGATAGTTTAAAAATTAGTCATCGTGTATTAAGTATTATAGAAGTAAACGCTTACTCAAACATTCATTTTTTTAGTCTCTCTGATTCAAAAGATTTCATCAAATCCCAGTGAGTATAACTTGGTAAAAAGGGTGCTGACTGGTTTTGTTTCCCAGATTTGCACAACACCTAGTACTATATGGCTGGTCACTGGTCGAGTATTAGTGTTGAAAGTAAACTCACCACTTATTTTGTACAGATTTTAATTACAACAGCATTTTCCACTCGAGTACAATATTAATCCCTGTCTCCATCATCAAGTATTTATTCAGCTTAAGTTTGTTATGTGGCTACAAAGGAGGGAAAAATAAAGCATATGCAGGCTTGGGCATGGAATAGAATACAAGTAAAGAGGGACCTGGGCAATGAGACTTGGGAACTAATAATTCGGGGCCAAAAGAATCACAGAATTTAATGAGTTCTGGGAAGAGGGGCACTCTTTCCATGTGATTAAGAGCATGGACTCTGGAGGTTGGTTGCCTGAATTCAAATTCCATCTCTGACATTTTCTAGCTCTGTGACTTTGGACAAGTCACAAAATATTCATTGTGCCACTAGTGATACTCTCTTAGTGGATAATGCCCTTGTAAATGTGGCTCCTTAGGACTGGTCTGATCGTGCCATTTCCACTTAGGAGACTGTTTCGCCAATTAAATTCCAGTAACTTCTGTTAGAATCTAGCTTTGGTACAGACTTCATTTTCTTAATTTCTCTGTCCTCCAGCTCTCTCACTTATAAAACTGAGACAATGATAATGCCTGCCTTATTGGATTGTTAGAAACATTAAATGAATCAATGTTTGTAAAGCACTTAGAGCAGTCTGGAACATATTCCACAATGAATAAATAAAAATCAACATATGCTCAGAAGCTACTATTTTCCTAGTAAAAAGCCACTATTATATAAAACACTTTCTAATTCCATAGTGGACAAGACAGAAGACAGAGTATGCAGAGTTAAAAACTACATAATAAATATTCATGATTTCCTTCATAATAAACAAGTATAGCAAGCTTTTCTCAGGGTCTATTTTGAAGGACTGCAAACTTTTTAAATCCTAGAAGTTCACAGACCTTTGCATATCTAGAGATAAAACAGACAAAAATTTTGTAACCAAAGTCTAAACTGTAAACAATTGTCTCTGCAACTGACAGTAAATGCCATAGCATTAAGATGAGACTATTCTGATGTAGACAGAGCAGGAGATGAGCCTCTTGGGACTTAGAAGAGGCCAGTAAGTGGTGCAGAACTGAAAGATTAAAGAAGATTGAAATCAGAGTAGGCATAGCACAAACACCTTTGTGTTTTCACCAATGCTTACAGATACATATACATTTTATATATACATATATATTCATGTGAATATATATATGGTAATTCCCCCAAAATAAGACCTAACTGGAAAATAAGCCCTAGCATGATTTGTCAGGATGTTGGTAATATCAGCCCTACCCCAAACATAAGCCCAAGTTAAGATCGTCAGCCAGACGGATACATTTAGTATGTCTATTGCAACATACGATGGACGTATTGAATTATAAAATAATATTAATATATAATTAAATAGAAATAAATAATATTATTGACATTAATACTTAAAATAAATGATAATATAAATTATAATTAAGTATTTGTAAATACCCAAGCAGGCATCTTTGGATGATAGGTAAACGCCTTTGTAAACAAATGAACTCGAGACTTATTGCTGAGTGACCAATCAGAGTACAGACACAACGCATGAATAACATGCACACTTGATAATGAATGGACGTGGTTGTGTCTAATATGACTCTTCATAATTCAATACGTCGTATGTTGTAATGGATGTACTTATTGCACTCGTGTGAAATAAAGAAACGTTTTCTGAATTTTGGTGCCTGCAATTTTTCGTCGCTTTTGTGGACCATCATTCTTTTGGACCATCATTCTTCTTTGGACCATCATTCTTAACTATCATCATTTTTGTTGCCACTCCTGTCTTGTAAGTCTTCAATTAACACTTGATTTAATGGTAGATTTAAAGGGAATAATATTTTGACCACCAGACAAGATGAGTGCAAAAAGAAAGAGCTATTCCCTCAAGTACAAGAAAGGAATTGTGGAGTACTCCCGGGGCAAGAATCTTATGACTTTCTGCAAAAAGAAGCTGGATCTCTGAATGGTCTGAAAATGGCGACCAGAGTACGATAACCCCAGTCAACAGGTGGACGTGGGAAATGTTAAGAAGCACAACTGTCGATCATGTTAGCAACCATTTTTTCCTAACCTGGAAGACATCATCTGGAATGGATTGCTGACAGGAGAGCAAAGGCTTTGGTTGTGCGCAGGGCTGATATTCAAGCATTTGCCCTTGCAATGGCACCACAGTTAGAAATATCCCCAGAAGAATTCAAAACATCACAACACTGGCTGGATGGCTTCCTTCAGTGATATGAACTGTCTCTAAGATCGACAACATTGTCCAAGCTGGAAGAGACTGAAGTTATTAAACGTGCACTTGCATTCAAGTCCTTTGTTGATGCCATTGACTTTTCTAAATATCAACTCTCCAACATGATTTCTATGGATAAAACTGCAGTGTTTATGGTCCAAGGATCTCAAACGACAATTGATCAGAGGGTCAATCTACATTCCCTTCACTGGTTATGAAAGTGCACGTGTTACCCTGTATTTTGGCAATTCGTCTGGATGGAAAGGAAGCCCCACCTTGTGGGGACAGAGCCCCAGAGAGTAGTTTACAGGCTCTCGGCCTCACATGAAGGGGTACTGGCTCGGGTAGTGAATGGCCGTCGGCTGTGGCCGGTTAGCCAATTGGCTGCTGGTATAACTGCTGCAACTACAGAGGGCTGAGGAGAGCGGAAGAGGAGGGCCGAGGAGAGTGGAAGAGGAGAGCCGAGAGAGAGAGGAACAGAGTCGAGAGAGTGGAGGAGAGTCGTCGGTCGGTTGGTTGGCGGAAAGGCGGACGGCAGGTCACGCGTCTGGTGAACCCAGCCTCCAGTGAGACCGTGGTGGTATGGCTCCCCTACCTATGGCTCCGTGGGTGTTCCTTTTCGGCCTCACCATATCCTGCATTCTTGTGTGGGGAGCGGGAGCAGAGACCCTGCAGGCCGCCCCGCCTGAAAGATGGCGCGGCGAGAAGGCCTCCGCACACGACAAATGGCGCAGCGAGCAGGGTCTCCCGCACGACACACCTCTAAGGGCAAAAAAGATAAGGTTGAACATGTTTCAGGCATTTATGTTCTTGAAACCGAAAAAGCCTGGTGCACACAAGTAGTTATTAGGAAGTGGGTCGATTTAATGCTGCCACTTCTTTTGTGAGGTGGCCAAAGAGTGGGATTCAGTCAGCACTCACCGCGCTAAAGACATGAAGAATTTCCTTGCAGAGAGAAGAATAGATCAAATAATGATTCCCACAGGAATGACTGTCTATCTCCAGACTCTTGATACTGCAGTAAACAAAACATTCAAGGATCATTTGTGCATAGAAATCAATGACTACATTGAAAATAGAATGGAAAGAAATCAGCGTGGAAACTTTGTGAAGCCTAGCCTGCAAGAGGTCGTTACTTGGGTGAAGAATTCATGGGATAAAATCACTGACAGCTGTGTTGCCAATGCACTACGAGCAGGCTACATGGACAAGAAGTGCTCACTTAAAGAGAGCTCTATTGCTGGACATAAGAGATTGGGGTCAATGGTTCTACAGGAAATGGAGTTGCAAGAAATTCAAGCTGGAATTCGGGATTTGGATAGTCATGACGATGTTCCAGAAGAAGATGACATGACTGTATTTGGATACATGTAGATTGTTGTACATGAAAAAATAAGACATCCCCTGAAAATAAGCCCTAATGAATCTTTGGAGCAAAAATTAATATAAGACCTGGTCTTATTTTTGAAGAAATATTTTATATATATATATATATATATATATATATATATATATATATATATATATATATATGAAAGAGATAAAACTGCTTACATTACTAAGTGGTTTTCATCTCATAGAGCCCTTCAGTCACTTATAGGAAATCCTCTTGAATAACCAACATTTAAGAGTAAATTCTTATAAATAATTGTATAGATAGGGGTCTGAATTTGGAGAACTAAAAATAAGTAGTTTAGACAAACTTTACAAAATGACACCTTACTGGTAAGTTAATACCACATGTAATCATAAGGTTACACGTGTTCATAGGATCTTTAATATATGGGAGGAGTTTGTGGAGAGGAGCACACAGGTTTATTTGTACACTTTAAATGCTAAATGTATTACTCTGAAATCAAATAAAATTGAAAAATGATTTTTTGAGCATCTGAACATTTTTTATAAGTTAGATTATATTCCTTAAACAATTATATGTTACTATGTTTAATTCTTCAAACCCCTTAAATAAAAGTTATGCAAATATGACTGCAAATTTCATTATTAAGTTTATATATGTGTCCCTTTAAAATCAGCACCATGGGCTTGATATATTTCTTTTATTTTTCTCTACATGGTTTGATATATTTTTCTTTTGTTTCTTTTTATAGGAGTTCATTTGAGCCAAACTAATAAAACATGCAAGAGAGCAAGATCTCAAATGCTCCAGAGAATAACAGTTTTGCAGTTTCTTTTATGCATTTGAAATTAAGGCAGGAATGTAAGGAAGATTACATGGAGGTGGGAAAAAGGAAGGTGAGATTAGATTACATACAGGATAGTTAACAATTTATGTGCTTTCTTGAGAGTGGCAGGGCTTATTTTAAAGATGTGTTAACCAAAATGCACAGAAATAATGGAAAGGACTTACTTAAGGTGAAGATAAACCTTTTACTAAAGGAGTTATATGCCTGGAGCATGACTACCCACCATGACCAGCCCAGTTAAAATGTTATGATCAAATCACCTTGTGAGGTTACTTTCTATAGAAGCCCCTTACCCTTTTTTTTTTAATCCACAGTTCTCCTTTTGGGTTATAAATCAATCCAAAGGATGCATTGATGACCAACCTTTTGATCCGATAGTATGGATAGTGTGGTATCCATATGGAATCTCAGTCTTGACCATTGGGGGTGGGGCAATACTGTAACCATGGAATCTGATTTGAGGTCAAATTTTTCCCAAAAAGGGAAGGGTAGGTAAGTAGAAGGCAGCCAGGTCTTATGGCTCTTATTGTGGAAAAAACGCTTTGAAGCATTTCTGTCCTGTGAACAATCATTATCGGAGTTTTACTTTCTATCTCATTTTTCTGTATTTAGCATCTAGTGTAATATTTGCATAAGCGATGAAAAGCATATGAACAGTTATGCATGTTCAGTAATCATAAACAGTTGGACTATGCAGAGCAATCCAAACAACAACTACAACTATTATTATGATAATATCATTAGCAAATAGATTAAAAACAATCAAACAAAATAGATTCTGAATGCAATATCAATTCATAGATATAGAATCCTTGTTGATGTCTTGGGATAGCTGTCTGCCTCTGTTGTCTGTGGCTTCTCATCCGCAACAAGCCTTTGTGTTGCCAGAAAATGGGTTCTTGGTGTTGTCACAGGAAATAATTTAAGGATGTACTGAATAAGCCAAACATCCAGTGGATTTACTAAAAAGAGAAGAGGATAGTATACTCCCAAAATGGTGGTAGTGGTCAGGCCAGGAGAACAACTGCCCTGAAGAAAACAGAGGCTTAAGAATTTATTACTTCTAAAATGAAGGCGCAAAATATTCAAGATTTAGGGGTGACATCACAGGTGGTCACACGGCGGGTCCTCACTGACCATTCCTTCCCATCAGAAGGACAGGTTTTTGTCCTTATTTGGTTCTTGTCAGAATTGTCATGGCAGCACAGGGGGTGGAGATTTTTCCCTGCTCGTAATGCTAATGATACTAGAATCCATTATAATTAGCTAAAGTTCACTTGAGGGTTAAGATGGCATCCTGGATCTGTTCTTGGCCACCAAAATCTAGTTCTGGCCAGTTTGGTAGCTGCACTTTCGCTTAGGAATGACGTCATCTCCTCCCTCCTTTGCTTCTCTTTACTTCCCCCTTCTCTGCCTCCCCCTCTCTTCCCTCAGCCCTATTCTTTCTGCCTACGGTAACATTTGATATCCATAGACAGGGGCTGACATCCATTCAGTTATATGCTTAATAAGGTCCCTTCCAGTGAGGTTGCAGAGTGTCTTTTATTTGATGTCCTTTTCAATAAAACAATGACTGAAGTCTCTGTCTCTTGGGAGTTCACTGTGAAAAGAAGCAGTTACCAATTTGGCATTTTCTTGAAATGATTCTATCAAACTTGGCAATAGTGTAAGATGTCTCTTTTCAATAATGTCATCTCATAAATTCCTTTAACTAAATTCAGCTTAATTCCACTATGATACATGAAGATATGCAGAAACTGAAAAATGGGGAGCCACGGAGCAGGGAAGAAACAAGTGGCCATCTTAGGTTTTCCATAGACCCAACTATCCATTTAATTTACAACCATTGCTTACCCACACAATATACCCTAAAAGTTTTCCTACATGTATGAGAGTTTAACCCTTAAAACCTCAATGCCTAATAAAAACTAAGAAATAATCAATTAGTATTCTTTAGTTAGGACATTTTATAACCTCTAGAAATATTTTTTCATAGACATAAAATTCAATTATTGACATGAACTTATTTTTATAAAACCCAGGCAAAATAAGACATGTCTATTTTACTTAAACCAGCAAACTTAAGCTAGTTTTCATTTACTAAGGATTAATCTTAGATCATATGAACTTGAAAAGCACTTGAGGTAGTGTCTATATTTCTGAGAATTTTATATGTACCCAATTCTTACAAGATCTTTGCCTTTAAATTAATTTTAACAATACCATACAGGGATAGAAAATTGTCTCACATTTACAACATACGAAAATACACACACACACACATAGACAGACAAAGAGACATTTTAGCCATGAGAAAAACGCACTAGTTTATAAAAGAACAATTGGATCCAAATTTTGCCCTGGAGGCATTCACAATTTATCTGTTCTTGACAAATCAAGTTTCAAATGACCTTCCCCCTTTTAAAATGACATTCATTTTTAATACCTCAAAGAATTGGGTCAACACCTAAACATCATAGGTTGATCCATTTATCGAAATCCTTTTAGATAGTTTCATTTTTGCTTATGGGAGAAGGTCATTTTAAATTCTGAGATAGTCTATAATAATTCTTCCCCCCATCCCTTCTGCCTAATTTTATAGCTGTTTATTTCTAGTTGTGCACACAGAAATTAATTTAGAAATATCAAAGTATCCTCATCTTTGCAATCTTGATATTAATGGGAGGCAGACTATAATGGGGCTTGTTAGACTCCCAGGTACAAGGCACAATTTTTCCATGTTAATTTTGAGATCTGTATACTCTGAACAAACTTTTAGGGAAAACCAACCCTTATGTGCACATCTCCAGACGAGCCAAATGCAGTGGACATCCCTATAGGACTACTTTATACTCTAGAGAAATACTTTCTTCAGGCAACCCCACAAAGATTCTTAGTCACCTAAGAATACTCGACCAAGGGCCAGCAAGAGCTTACTGGACACCGCCAACCATGGAGTTTTCCAGGGTGCAGACCTCTCCCTCAAGCTTCTCCCTCAGGATGAACCCATTCCAGGTGTCCTGTCTTTCTCCCAGGGCTCCTGATGGCTTCTCTGGGACCAGCAGCATTACTTCACTGGACACCTGGTGGCACCCATCTCCACCACTCCACATTCGGGGACCTGAACAACTATCATCACCCTATTGCCTATTTGGGTTTGTAAAGTTAAGCGTCCTTTTTGTTTCAGAGCCAAAGAAAGTTCAGTCTCTCACGTAATCAGCAAAGATTTTGTTCACTCTCAGTAAGCAATCCAATTAAAAAGCAGAAACTAAAAGCAGCAACCATTTTTTTTCCTTTCTCTGGACTATCTCAACACTTATCCACCTCACGAATTTTCTAAGGACAGCTCAAATAAAGTCATGGCCTGCTACTTAAAGCAAGGAGACCCAAAGTTGCAAGAGAAACTCACCACAGTTCACCTGATGTGAAGTGGGGAGCTGATGGGGCACAATGGGCCCTTCCTTGTACCTAGTACTGGGTCTGGGTCCACAGACTGGTCCTGGGTGGACTTCAGAATCCTTCATAATCCTGACAACTACGCCAAGTAAGTGTGGATGTAAAAAAATGGCCAAAACTGTAGAGAATTTTTCTAAGAGTTCATTAGTACTAAACTGACTACATATGCCAGGGAGCAAGATCTCAAATGTTCCCTGTGTATTTCTTATATCATTACCAAAATAAGAATGATAACCTCTTACATATTCAGTGATATCATTTTAATTTTTCTGAGGAGTTCAATAATGCTTGCAGAGCCCAATCCCTCCAAATAATACCTTCTCAGACACACTGAGTTTATAGACATGGGGTAAAACATCAATTGATTCTATCAGCTAAACAAGTTTTTTTGGAGTGGCAAAAATTAGATTATGGTGATGGCTACACAACTCTGAATATAATAAAGCCCACTGAATCATATGCTTTAGTGGGTGAGTTATATCTCAATACAACTATAAAAAAAATAGGATCCATTGATTCTTGATTGCTTCTCCAAGGAGATCCTAAACTTTCTTTTAATAGCTCAATTTCTTGTTCCATCAATGTGGATTTTTAAGTTTAGACCTTCATATGATTTATAATTTTGAGTCAGGTGTCTTCCCCACAAAATTATTTTTTAAGTTATATTTGGCCACTGTAGAGCATGCAATTAAAACTCCATAATTTTTTTTTAATTCATAGGAACATAAAAGGTTTTGCCTCCTGGGATATCAGGAATATGTCTGAGTAGTTAATCAAAGGGCTCCTGAAATGTTTGATAGAGGTTAAGTGCACTGGTCCTAGGGCCTAACTACCTTGAGTTAAATTGCAGCTCTGCGCCCTGTTAATTGTGTAACCATGAGCAGATTACACACCTCTGTGTTTCAGTTTCCATCTGTAAGATGGGAATGATGTTAATACTAACACACACAGAGCTATTAGAAGGTTTGAATTAATTAGTGTACATAAAACACTGGAACATAGTAAGGGCTACTATTACTATGAACTATTGTTCATTAATAAATAATACCTTTCTATCATCACTTCGTTCATTCTCTTTACATTTGATTATTTTTTTTGTGACCACTGAAGTTTAGTCCCTCCTGTTCTTGATGTTGTATCTGTTACCTGCACTATTTTGTTTACTCATTTTTTCTTTATTCTTCCATTAAACAGCTAAAACATGTTTGTACTTCTAAAACTGACATATAAAAACAAATATCTATAACAATGAACACACCACTTTGCTATGTATTAAAGTGAATAAAAGAACTCATCATATCCTATTATATTTGCCCTAATTTTGCTCGATCACTCTTTCCACATATTTTAAAATAACTTTTCTCTTTTCAATACTGTATGTCTGTACACTTTTATAGATTCAATATGTTCCAGTTGTCACCTTCACCACCATTATAATCAACATTAACAATTTTAGCATTGTTTAGTTGTTCAAATGATCAAATTTGACCACTAAGAGCTAGTTTAAGTTGAATATTGATTCTTTTTAGCATTGCCTCTGAAATTTTTTAACTATCTTCAAGAGGATGATCAGAACCATCAAGATTGTTTCTGCCCTGGAAGATTAAATCAGTCATCCTCCAAGAAGCACAGATTCCTTATAGGGGTGAGAATAGGCTAGATCCAGAAGTGGACATTAGAAGTGCACTGGAGGATTCAGGGACAGAAGACAGATACTAGTATGTAGAAAGATATAACTCTTGAGCCACTTCCAGTTGTAGCACAATTGGACATAAGTTTCATAAGGTCATAACTTATCTCTAGGGTTATGAGTTCTTGTTATTCATTTCATTGTTTTCTTTTCAATTTAATATGCTACATTCATACCCCATACTTTTAGCATGCAATTGTATCTATCATCAAAACTTGCTCCTATGCTGATAACAAAGTTTGATTTATGTTTTTAAAAATCCATGCCCTTAATGTATTTACTACCTAATAAACAGAAGTTGCAAGTTTGGCTATTAGCTTACTAGTGATAAGCATTTTTCTTTGATCTAGTTTCAGCTGTAGGAATTAAAGAAACACTAGTGACCAAAATTTTCTAATGAATGTCTTATTAATATGAAAAATGATTAATCTATGTCATATTGGATTAAACCTTGTTTCTTTTGCTTCCCTTTTTCATGAGCTCAAATAAAGTCTCCCATGTTTTGATTTCATACACTTATTTTGTCTTATGAAAACATTTAATAAGTGTTTGTTGATGAAGATAATAAAATATTGTGTGCTGATGCGTACATATACTAATGCATTCAGTCTCATTGATTTATATTTGAAACAGTCCAGTGATGTGACAAGCCATTGGAAAAGAGGGTCCCAACTTATTAGAAAGTGCTTTTCAACCCATAGTAAATTTTTCACCCTTATAGATGCCTACAGACAAACCAGCACATGAAATTGATAGATTTTGATTAACTATAAGTTGTGAAACAGTCCTATAAAGAATACTCCATTTTAAAGCTGTATCTAACCATTTTCATTTTAAACGAATACACAAATTCAGAGTAAATTTAACTTTTAGAAATTTTGATGTAAAAACTCTATATCATGTAATGTTTCCTCCATAAGAATGTATTTTTTACACTATCTCTGAAGGAAAATTGATTTGGTAAGATTACTACTACAATAAATAAAGACATTATTAGAAAAAAATGTTTCAGTACATCAGCTGGGCAAAAACTAATGTGCCAATTACATATCCAAAGAACTTTGGAATCATAAAGGTTTTAATGAAAATCCTGGCTCTAATATCTTTTGGCTTCAAGACTCAGGGCATGATTACCTAATCTCTGTGAGCTTTGGTTTCCTTACATTTATAACGGGAACAATAATACCTGCCTCTTAGACTTATCGTGAGGATTACATGAGACAACATTTAAAGCAATAGTGAACATTACTAGCACCATGCAATCGCTGGAAGATATTGCTACATGGGTTTTCTTTATGGATGTATTACATGATTCTATTAGGCCTTTCTTCCCTGCTCAGAGTAACAGTATTATATGTAGACCTTTTTCTGAAGCATAGTGAACTGTGATGATCCTGAAGACATGGCATTTTTTGGAAGCACCTCATGTCCCTGAAAAGAGCAGGGACTCCAGGTGGTAGTGGAGGAGGAGTATGAGGATCCAAATAGATCTCAGGCTATAGCCATGCTCTCTCTTTAAAAAAAAAAATCCCTTGATGTTAATTGGAATCTGACTTTTCATGCATAGGAATATTAAGCAGAGTGGGAAAGACATGTGGGACCATTCAATCTCATAATATACTCACTTCAATCCAGATAAAGCCTTGAACATATTTCATTATCATCATTAGGCATTTCAAAATTTAGACTAAAATTTTTTTGTTTACTGAGATTTAATAAGATGTTGCTATGTGAGTTAATTTATGTAGAGTTTTAAATTAATTTAATAATTTAAATGACATTAATAAGAGATATTAATTTCTTTAGTTTGGTTCAGTGGAGCTTCAAGGACTGCTTCAAGGTTTGATAATCAGATTCTTCATATTTAAAAATGCAGTGTGAAACACATGGTTCTGGCATCCCTTAGTGTTCAAATGGATTATTACAGTTACATTGATATTCTTTGTTCTTGGGACTTTTGAGTGTGAGTAAACCTCTCTACATCTATGACAAAAGATGCTAGAATACAAATTCCAAAAATATACGTGTTCAGAATAATCTCTGCATTGCCTTCCCCTTTGCGGTGAACCTGATAGATTCAATGTAGAAGTTCTTGATGCCATATTTTTGGGTTACCATTATCCCACGTGGATAAACTAGAATAAAATAGATTTCCTCGGTGTTCAAATCTAGCCTAGATTGTGCATGGTATTTAGGTAAGCCAATCATTTTGACATCTGTTTCCTTACTCAAAATATGTTGTCCTAATATAGGTTGAAAATGCTCTACTGTTTCTTATAAAAAAGTTCAGATTTTGATTCACTATGATCATAATCAATAAACTGGATTAAGAAGAGAACATAGAAGTTTGTCATCCCTGCTTGAATATTTTTCAGTTAACAGCTTACTGGAAACTTATTTAGCCAAAGAAAAATTTTCATTAGTTTTTCTTCACCTCAACCTCAACATGAGGTTCTTTTTATTCTATTTTTCACTACTTTCTTTATATTGCTCCTTATAGTTTTTATTAATGCTATTCACCAAGTATTTATAGTTCTCCTCTGAGCACATAGAATGTCACTTCTCTGACATTACCCTCAGAAAGCAAGTTTTGTGTGTTGCTAAAAAATTGATATTGAGTATATAACATTCACCATAGAAAAGGAGATAAATAGGATGATAGGAAATAATCAACCTAGAATTGCATACCCAGAAAATTTATTATACAAATGTAAAGTTTAAATATAGAAATTTTCAGATATGCCAAAATCTACCTCCCTCAAACTGTCCTCTATTCACTCTTTTTCAAAAAACAACTGCGAAATATATTGTCTAAAAAATAGTGGGGGCAGGGGAAGGCAAGGAAGCAAGAACAATACATGTGGTTGTATTAGTTTGCTAGGGTTGCCCTTCAAAATGCCACAGACTGGGTGGCTGAAACAACAGAAATTTATTTTCTCACAGTTCTAGAGCTTGGAAGTCGAAAGTGCAGACAGAATTGATTTCCTCTGAGGCCCTTCTCCTTGCCTTGAAGATGGCTAGCCTCTTGCTGCCTCTTCACATGGTTGTCCTTCTGTGCATGTGTGCCCCGAGGTGTCTCTCTGTGTCATAATCTCCTCTTCTTATGAGAAGACCAGTCAGATTGAATTAGGGCACACTTTAGTAGCCTTATTTTGATTTAATTATCTCTCTCTAAATACAGTCACTTTCTGAAGTACTGGAGGTTTGGGCTTCAAGATATGAATTTTAGGGGAACACAATTCAATCCATAACAGGGGTCTATGAAATAAGGGCAGCATAAAAGCATTATTCTCAGAAATAATGCTTTAGTAAAGTCCCCAGCTTTACAGTTGCAGCAGGCTAGACAATAACAGGTTCAGTTTGAAATAGAAAGACAAAAGAGCCCCACAGTGATATCAAAAAGAAAAACAAGAAACTCATAGATTTACCTGAAGTCGTCTGAAAATATTGAGACAATATTTACTCTTCTGAGAGATATCTGAGGATCAACTGGTGATACATACACAGAAAATGAAACAAATAAGAAAATTGGCAGTAATTAACTCCATGGAGAAAAAGGAGTCTTACAAGAAAAGAAACATGAGCATAGTACATTACGTGGCTTATCTGTGAATAATATTTTAATAATTATAGTAAAATAAATGGCTATTTTTCTAATGAAAACTGGCATAACTCTATTAAGAAGATGGTCAGGAAAAGTGTGAGAAGAAATCCTTAGCCTCTGTAATAGGAAATAAATACATAATACCTAAAACTGGAAACAAACATAATCAAGAAATAGTTATAGGGCACGTTATTTAAAATATGAAAGCAAATAGGAGGGGAAAAAAAGCTACAGAGTTAAAAATCAGCTTCTGGGAGTGGAATCCAGAGGTTAGGTAGAAATGGAGCAGGACACTACTGTTTTGTATTAACTCTTATGAAATCTTTGACTTTTTAAATGATAAACATATATTAATAACAAGTTTTTTAAAAAACTAAATAAAAAGATTCAAAATTAGAATTTCCATTTAAGACTTCTATGCTAGTAGTTGCCAAACTAAAATTCCAGTCCACATCTCTCTGTGGGCATACCTGTCTTACTGCTTTGTTGATATCCCCATTACATATTTCATAGGTAGTTCTAACTTAGCTCCTTCCCCCCAAGCCTGCTGCTTCTTCCTCCCCACTCTCCCTTCCCTCCCCCTCACCCCCTCTTGTATTTTTCCATGCAGGAAATAGCACCATTATTCAGTCAATCACCCAAGTCAGAAAACCAAACATCACACTTCTCTGATTTACTCGTAGCACATCATCACTGAATTCTATCAATTCTACCTCTTTTACAATGTCTGGAATCAGTTTTCTTTTCTCCATTCCTGCTGATTCTCACTTAGCTCCAGTGTTACTGAACTTACAGTTATTTGTATCCTTTGCTTTTAGTTCTAATCACATACTGGTTCTTATGCTTTTACCAATTTTCTGTCTTTCATTTTTAGTGATCAGCAAAAGCATGAACTCGTCCAGAAAGTTCCCATTCCTCATTTTCCCCCAGTACTATATCTGTGTACACCTTAATGATTGAAATGCAGAAAATACATAATTCTGTTTCAAAAATGAATAAATGAATGGATCAAGTGAACTGGAATTGATAAATTCCAAGAAAATTGGTCTGATTTTTCCATCATTGAGTAGGTGTCACTTCTAGAATACCGGGGTTGAAGTAAAAAATTGCATAACTGTTTCACGTAAGTTCTATGCTACCTAGGAAAACTTAAAACTATTTTAATGAGGAGCCAAATGTTCCAGCTATCATCTGCCAATTCAAACATGGACTTTACATAAAACAGGAAACTGCCTGTCAGTGTGGGTGATTTCATCTAACAGATAGAGATTATGAAAGCAAGTTCTTTCTACTTAAGGAGGTGTCTTCTGCTTGGGAGGTTAAAATCAATGAAAAGAACACTGCTTAAAAGGCATCAATCAGAGATTTAGCCATGCCTTGTCCCCTTTCCTTTGTTGAGCAACTGTCAGTTTGCCAGGACAGACCTCCACCCTCGCTCTACTACAATGTCAGGGAGATGCATTTTCATCTCAGACTGCAATGGACAGGGTGAACCTGGGTCGTTGCCTTTATTTTTAGATACAATTTAAGATAAAAAATTTCTCCTCACATTAGGATATAATTTTGACAGCTCAGAGGCTAAACAGTCACAAGAGGTTGCTGAGTGGAAAAATTCCAGGAGAGCTAACTTCAGGAAGAATTTCAAATGAAACAACTGTTGTATAAGCAACATAATTACCTTTGTCATCTCCTTCACATTTTCAGTACCAGAACTTTCTAGCAGCTAAACACTCAACTGGAATGAATCTATCTTCATATTTCCTCTTACACATTTATAAGTAGGAGATGGCAAAACACAATTATGCTATTATGTACTTTCTCCATTTTGTTTTTCTGTGACTATGAATTGGTAGAAAAAAACTGTACTGGGAAACAGAATTTATGTGTTCTATCCTCATTCACTCTTTACTTTTGTGACTTTGAGAGTATTATGTCAGCAATTTAAAGTTCAATTCTATTCTCTACAAAATGGGAATAGTATGCCTTGCCAAATACAAAGTTTTTTTTTTTTTTAAATCAAGTTAATTTGTAAATCAAGTGCTTTACACATGCAGAATATTATTTCTTAAATAATATATATTTTTCAGTTCAATACTTCAATATTCAAAACTATATACAACTACACATTACAATCATGTTCATAACATATTATTCTACATACATTTATTATTTATAACTTCATACATAATTAGATATATTTATATAATTAGAATTATAGTGTTTATTATTGAAATTTCCAAGCACAATTATAAGCTAATTAGAGACATATATCGTTCCCATGTAGATTTGTTGTTTACATGAGTTGTTCATGATGTAAGTTAGGTGAACACTTTGTCAAGGCAGAAACAATTCTCTAGTGTAGGTTAGGGTTGTACTGTGAAAGAACTTGATGCTATGATTAGAATTTAGGACATGATTTATAGTCAAAAAGGAATAGGATAGTTTTTATGCATGCTGTTATTCATATATCTGTTAGTTCTCTAATATATTTGATCTATCCCTAAGTAATTAGCTTTGTGTTGAGAATAAAAAAGATGAATATTACACTCAGCCTTCATCATCTAGTTATGCACAGTCTAGTAGGAATACACAAAGATGAAATTTGCAATAAAATAATCTGCATGCTATAGAGTATTATTAAGTCAAAAAGGAAGAGGTAATAACTTTGAATGCTGGGAGGACAGGTCCAGAAATGCTCCACAGAGAAGGGTCTAGAATGGGAAGGATGTGTAGGGAAGAAGGTGAGATAAGAAGGGATTTTAAGTGAAAAGGCACAGTAGCATAAAATAATTAAATTTGGGTATGAAGAGCAAGCTGGTGCCTAAAGATTATGGTACACGGAAAGGGGAAACTGATTGGAGAAGAAATATAGATCATGAAGAGCTCTTATCATGCTTGAAAATTTAAACTTTATACTTTAGATACTAGTCTATTTTAAAGAGTTTTAAAGAGATAAAAGTCCTAGGTGGTTAGCTCAGTTTGTTAGAGTGCGAGCTCTTAACATGGTTGCCGGTTCGATTCCCACATGGGCCAGTGAGCTGCACCCTCCACAAACAGATTGAAACAACTACTTGATTTGGAACTGATGGGTCCTGGAAAAACACACTTAAGTAAATAAAAGTTATAAAAAAGAGAGAGAGACAAGTGTCCTAGTCAGATTGTGTGCGTGTGTGTGTGTGTGTGTATTCTGAAAGTAGTGTGGAGAATAAATTCCAGTGTGAAGAGGCCAAAATTAGAACATGGGAGATTGTTATAACATTAAAAAATGTTGAAGCTATAAAATAAAATGATTTTAATCAGTACAAAAACTTGAGGGTGGCCTGGGTAAATATTTTAAAAGTATAACGATAAAATGTGAGAGGGAAATCAACTTCCAAGGTAGGTTTTGGATATGGTTAATAGTGGTGGAAAAAGTTACATTTAGGATATCTCGAGTTTTACTTTTAGATCATTTAAAAGGAAGTTTTTACTAAAAAGTCATATATATAAGTCTGACCTCTATAGAGAATTGGCAGGTATGAGAGAGGGATATTTTTAAAATTTTATTGTTTTATACTAATTTCAGGTGTACAAAACATAGTGATTAGACAGATATTTACACCCCCCACAAAGTGATAACTGCTCCCAACCTACTACCCCTCTGACATTGTATATAACCAATACAATACTACTGACTATATTCCCTGTGCTGTACTTTACATCCTGTGACTATATATATATATATATATATATATATATATATATGTGTGTGTGTGTGTGTGTGTGTGTGTATATATATATATATAAAATTATAGTTAACATTCAGCTTCAGGTGTACAGCACAGTGGTCAGGCATCTACACAATCTATGAAATGATTCCCCCGGTAAGTTCAGTACCTATCTGGCACCCTACATAATCTGTATAACATTATTAATTATATTCCCCATCCCCATGACTATTTTGTGACTACCAATTTGTACTTTCTAATTCCTTCACCTTCTCTCCCATCCCCCAACCCCACTCTGATCTAGAGAGGGGTAAATATCAAAGTTACCATTTTATAAAGTTGATAGTCAAATTTGTGGGTGTTAAAGAGATTAAGAAGACTGTTGAATGTTAAGAGCTTAAAGGAAGGAGACTTCAGTGTTTCTCCCAACTGTCATCAGGTCCAATAGCAATACTGAAACAAATCTTTCATGACATTAAAATGTTATGCTTTATTGGAATGGTGTTAATGTTATTGATTCACTAATTAGTCATGTTTGCATAGCAATGTATGTTAGAATATACAATAGAATAAAAATGTAAATAAAGATTCCTAGGTATAAGCTATATATCACTTTCTATATTTAAGGATTTTTATGGATCAGTGCACAGCTGGAGCACCATATAGGCAATCTGGAAAATGTATTACTTCCTATGTCTTAGGTTCTTCAACTTTAAAATGAGGACTTTGATTGGGGGAGTGCTGAACAGTGATTAATAGCTAGTATTCTTAAAGATTAGGAAGAATCCAGGCTGTGCTGCCTACTGGCAGTTAGCCTGTGTCACTGGCTTTAAGCATCTTATTAAATTTAATCATTTTTATGATTCTTCTGGTTTGCTAGACCAGGTAAGGAGATACAAGGTATCATCAAAATAATTAGGCAAAATAATATAAAGTAAATGACATTTAGCCATCCAGACATCTTAGTTTAAAATTTTAATTAACAAGGACACTAAATTTTATCTATACATTTATATCTTAACACAGTTTACTTATCACGTGGTATGGGCGTACAATCCCCCCCACCACCACCACTTTTTAAAAATGGAATAATGGAGCACAGTCCTGTCATGTGATATATAATTTTAAAATTCTAGCACAAAGATGGATTTCTAGTCTTGTTTTAGTCTTTCTTTTTGAAGAAAACTCATAATGTTTCTATATATTCTAATTGCTAAAGTTATTTTAGCTAATGGCTCTCAGGAATATGATACCTCATTTCACAAAATGTATTTCTTATTTTTTTAGAAATAAGTATACAATATAAATGCACATAATTCAAAAAAAGAAGACTAAAAGCAATGATTTTTCTATCTTTAATTCTTGGCACGATACCTCCTTTAATAATTTTGATCTATTGGGCATTCTGTAACATTCTATTTGACTTTATCTCTAAATAAACACTTTTCTACATGTGCCTATTAGTGGATAATTAAAAACCTTAAGAATTATGGATCCTGTGTTGACAAAAAAAATCTTTGCACTTTCTATACAAATTATTGCTTTTATTTCTTCTTTATACTTTTGGAAACATTTGAATTTTTCTTTTTAAATATTATTTACTTTTATTATATTGATGTATAATGCACAAAAGGTAAAGTTTCTTTGATGATTTCTAAAAGGGGTCAGCAACTCTTTCTGTAAGACTAGATAATAAATATTTTTGTCTTTGTGGACAAGAGGCAAAATTGAGGATATTATGTAGTTTTTCCTATAAGAGAGAGAAAACTATTTCCATAATTTCTATTGACAAAATTCAAAATATAATAATTGAATATAACATTTTGACAGTATTAGTTTACCGATGAGAATGCAATTGTTTTGAGGAAATAACATTTTGCTTAACTGGTGTTCAGAGTTAGTATTCCCCTATCATCAAACTGATGGAAAGTGTTCATGTATAAAAAACATTCTTAGGTTTAAGGTCATACAAAATTAGGTGGTAGGCCAGATGTGGCCTGCGGGCTGTACTTTGTCAATACATGAGGTAAAGAATGCTTCAATAAAATCTGAATATTCAAAAAATGGTTAAGAGAATGTTGGAAACATGTTAATTGCATCTATTTGATTTAATGAACAATATCAGAAACAAAACCCAATACTATTAGCTATAGATGTTTCTGGGAAATTATAGTCTGTGTTCTGCCTTTTTACAAATGTCATACTTGATTATCCCCACCACTAGGCAGAGACTGAGTGTTAGCAATGGAAAGAAGACTTGTGTATAGATGAATTGCCGTGTTGTTAATGCTGTCTAGTTTTCACCCTAGAGTGGGAATTGTGCTATTGTCCTTTTCAGGACTTATAAGCATAGTTGTTTTGCTTTATACAGACAGAAAAAGTGTATATAAATATCTCTCCAAATTTTCCAGAGAAATAAGTGACTACAGAGTAGCTTCCCACGAAGAGTAGGGTTGGACCTCTCCATGTCATCCATCAACATAGTGAGCCACCAGGAATCCTGCCCCTTCAACTCTCTTATCTGCATAGCTGGGGATGTGATGACTATGTAAAAACTCAGCTCTGGCCTCAGTGAGGAAAATTAAGTATCTTTCACTCTCAATAAAGACTATTATTACTAATCCAGAAACTCAGGAGACTCAAGGTTAAGCTTTTCTTTTGTTCCTGTTCTCCTGCCAGTACTATCAGCTGTGCTGCTACATAGTTATTACTGACTTTCTACTTTTGCCCTTGAGACTTGGTATCAGTATGTTGCCCTTCAAATCTGATTCTGATCTCAGTAACCTGGCCAACTCCTATTTTTCTCTGAGACTAAAGTACTTTCCTAAGGCCGGGAGGCTGCCTATGAGCCCCAGCCTTGAAACCAAGGCACTGGGCTGACTTTGGATTTCTGGATGCTGCATTCTGGTCTATTTTCCTTGGTCTCCAGAGGCTAGCCAACAAAAGAATCTATATTGCAGGGCCTTGCTAGTGCTCAGAAATGATGTTTCCCAAATGCCTGTCTATCATCTGGGGTGAGTGAATGATCAAGTTTTCTATACTGAAAAGATATGTTAAGAAAACTATAGTGAAAAATCATTGCCTAATATATTTTGATTTTCAGTTATGTTCTTCCCAATCTTGAGTTTGAAATGCCCTTTTATTTGTCAAATAATACTAGCATTAAGTGTTTGATATTTATATAAGCCTTCAGTTGAAAAGGTCAGTTGATAATCATGTTTCCCTAAAGTTTTAGAATTTTACTAGATCATAAAATCCCAAAGTTGGGGATGAGGAGGACCGTTCTAGACAATTGCAGTTACTCCTCTGTAGACCTCCCAGACATTGATGGCTTATCTACTACCAGTTGTTGCCAATTACTCTGCTAATTGGCAAGATTTCACTTTGTCCTATAGCCAGAAGAATATGCTGTCCCCAAGGATGGCTGTTTAGTGAGGGGTTGTTTCGTCTATTTTACCAGTCTAGACATGGATGACTCTCGGACTCAAGTGACTTGCCTCAAATGACAGGGTTACAAGGTCAGTCGATACCAAAATGGAGGCTCAAATAAAAGCTAGCAATTCAGCAAGTGACTACAAATCAGGGTGACTGAATCTATTCATCACTTCCACTTCTGTTACAGGAAATAGGCTTGATGAAATACAATAACTTAATCTACACAGAAACAACTTGCCCTATCCATCCATCAATCAAGAAATCACCTTCCTATGGCTTTTTTTCTGAACAACTCAATTTCCATATAGAAACTTTCAAAATTTGTCTGGACATCTCTTTGTGCTCTCCTTCCTATAAACTGTGGTTGCTCTCATTTAGTCAATTAAGAGTACAATATTAGGATTCCATTCATCAAGTATTAACAAGGGATGTATGTTCACACTTACATACATTTTTGCATTGTGCTCATTAGGCATTTTTATTAATTATTAGCATGATACATGTACTATTTAGATTTTATTGCTTCGTAGGCAACTGAAAACAATTTAAACTGGCTGCATTTTGGAACAATCTTTCTGCTACATTTTCCCACTTAGGCAAAAGCATTATATAACAAGCATCTTCTTAGATGCATATTATGCAACCGGGTCACTACTGAAGAACTGAAAATACCACAGAGATGAAAATAAATTTTAGAGTAAAAAATGTTTTAGGACGTGCCAACACTTCCAATTCCCCGCGTACCTCAGCTTAATCATGATCAACTCTGTAGTGCAAGACTGAACGACGATTGCAGGAGTGTTGTTTATCTACTTGGAGAGGATTCATTACCTGCAACATTATTTGACATGAAAACAGATGTACCTCTGTCACTGCTTTGACCTCTCTAATAAGATGAACAACTAGGCAGATACATTTATTGATCAGAGCAAAACCCGTTCCACCGGAAACAGACAATAGATACACACCAGGGTAAATTAGGATTTAACATCTGTCCCAAGTCTATAGGCTATTAATCTGTAATCTAAAACAACGCAACTAGCTGGCAGCGCTACCCCTTATTATATGTACACAGATAAAAGGACTTCTTGTATTGCTCAGAAGGCGATATTTTATGATTATGGGTAATAGTATATGAACCTTATAAATCAAATATGCCAAACTTGGTCTGTATTCTAAGTGTGTTGAAAATTGAAAGTGTTAATCATTTTGCAATTAACTTGCCTTGCTTTTCTTAATAAAGGTAGGAAGTGTTGGTGAATATTAGCAGGAGCTTATTGAACAACAGATGCTCTTTAATTGTTATTGATACTTACAATGTTTATGTAACAGAACCTTACAAAGAGTGTTACATTAATAAAATGTTAAAATCAAGCTTGTATGTGATGAGGTACAAACAAAGCATTTCGAATGAGTGTTTTAAAGAAACACTTAAATGTGTATAAGTTAGCTAGGAGCAATTTTATAAACTTTGCCAGTTCTAAATTGTTTTCAAGTCCTGTATGGGTTCCGTTTTTCATGGTTCCTAAAGACTAAAAAAAATAAAGACAGAAAGAAAAAAATAATAGGGGCAGGGGCAACTAATAAACATTTAATGCAAGTTATATATGTGACTAGGTAAGGACCAGACATCATTCAGTAACTCCTTTGACCCAACTGAATTAATATAGGTATGTGTCTTGGAGAAGGGACAGTGGGAAAGCAGAACAGAATGATGGGATCTGGATATTTCCATATATTTCCATTTCCCCTGAAACACCCTTTCTGTCACCAAGTAGAAACAACTGCATGTTTTAAAGTTTATGTTGGGTGAATACACATACATACACACACACACACACACACACACACACACACACACACACACACACCCCTGATTGGACTTTCTGCCCATTTAGTCAAACTCATAAAGGGGAAGAATAATGTGTGTTTACTGTGGCAAGTGGTTTATACCAAGGATTCATGAATCAACCAATAGATTTTTAAAAATGATCTAAAAAGAACAACTTTTGTGCCAACTCATATGCTATAAATATTAGACGTGCTATACTGAAATTGCCTTTTTCCCATAGAGATTTACTGACAAATGCAAACCCCTCAACATTCTAAATGTAGACTTTTTGCAATGATAAATGGCATTACCACTCCTCTATTATTTGATTTATTCTTTTGTCTATGGAGTTATGCTCTTTAACTAGATGTCCCAAAGAGAAGAAAGTTCACATGTTCTCTCTTGGAGAGGTCACTTTTTTTTTTTTCATATAATAGATATCAAAGTTGTTTAATTAAAAATCCCATTTAATAAAATTGATTATGAAGTTTTAAATGAAAATAAACCATAAATTATAAAGACTATGTTCTCAGATTCAAAAGGCCATTCCTGAAATTTGGACACACTTTAGAATATTAAGAATAAGTTTTAGACAATTTCTCCATCAGTTTCCAATCATTTCACTTTCTTTTAATAGTCTGTCAATTTGAAAGTATAAAATCTATTACATAATTAGGACCACAAATGTAAAAACGGACTACATAAAGAGATGTCGTCTCTATGTGAGTCAAAATCACTTGTAGCACAGCCAATTTAGTCATGTCAGTTTTCTAACTATTGAACTTCTTCCTATGGTTGCTTTAACTACAGTGTTTATTAAAAACTTTAGCTGTAGAAGGAACTGAGTAAAAAAAAAGCTAAGATATTCTTGGTCTTTTTCTTTCAGACAAAGACATATTGCTCATGAAATATGGTATCTTGATGTTATCAGGATTACTAATCAGTACTTGTAGTAAATAAAATGTTATATACCACTTCAATGTAGAAAATGTTTTCATTTACATTTCTCATTTGATCTTCAAACTGATATTAATAGACTGATAACACAGGTAAATAGGTAAATAAAGGTATTATCATTGATAAACAAGTAGAGAAACTAAAACAGGCAATTTAAGAGACGTTTCCAAGGTCTCATTTTGAGCAGCAATAGTGCAGACTCAACCACAGTCTTTTAATTCCAACACTAATGTCTTTTCCTAACATGTTAAGCTGCTAATACAATCAGTTCCCAAGTTTAGATTATCTGCTTTATGGCTTATTAAAGGGCATTTCGATACTGCTCTTGCTTCTGCCATATCGTCATTTCAGTAGTATTCAACCACTTTTCAATTCAAGAAACATGAGATAATCCATGACATTTGTAATTATATTAAGAAAAGTGAAGTCAGAGAAAATTTTTAGGGTAGTATAGTATTACAAGTCCAGATTGTTGCCAGGAGACTACTATAAAGATGAAGTATCTGAAATGTATATATTTTCATAATTTTATGGAAACACCTAAATTATTTTTCTTTAAAAATTTCCCTTCCCCACCAGATGGCTTCCCCACAGATAGCTTTCTGAAAAAGCCATCTGTTTATTAAATTTTCTTTTGACTTTTCCTTTACCTCCACAAATAAACTTCTTAAACTTTATTTCACTACCTTCCTCACAGCAGGCTCATTAGTGACCAAATGCACTATATGGAAAGGCTAGCAGGGTTGTAGATATAGGCTGAAATTCAGGGAAAACTTCCCTCATAGATGGCATTTTATTGATAGCTACAGTCATACACTTAATATATTCAATTTTACATTCTCAGTGCCTAATAGATTGTTTAGCTTACAGTAAACACTCAGTATTTTTCCACAATTAATCAGTGGATGATGATAACAGTCATAGAAAGGAAATTGGCAACAGTCAGTCATATACCCACCATAGAAAATTCGAAGATTTGAAAAAATTACCCATAGTAATAGCAAAGAAAATTTGATTTTCAATCTTTTTCATCTTTTTTCCCTACACATATAATATGCTCATGCTTTAATAGAGCATATGCCTAGATTTGTTTCCCAATAATTTTGCTTGACATTATAAGGAGCTATTCATATGGTCATGATATTCCTAAATATATATGTTTTTTATGCCTGCCTAAATGTTTCACTAAAAGGGTACGAGGGTTTACCTCAACATTTCTCTATTAGATGTTATTTAAGTTGCTTTATTTTTCAACTTTTAGAAATTAATACCTGTTTACATATATTGCTGTTTAAAGTGTTTGGATTATTTTTTAGCATAGATTCCCAAAAGAAGAATTTGGAGTAGAAGAATATAAGTAGTTTTTAAAAATGAAAGTTTTCTCAAAGTCTGGCTCAATTTAATTTTCATAAGAAGTGGTCACATCCACCGATTTCTCTGTGTCTTTGTTATTATTATCTTTATTATTTTAACCTGATGAAAGAATATGTTAAATTATTCAGGTAATTGACTTTTTCTATACTTTTGAGTTTTTTTTATTGCTATTAAATGATCAATATTTTCTTTTATAATACAATTACTTTCATGAATTTATTCATCCATTCAACATTCATTGAATGTTTTTTGTTTGTTTGTTTGTTTGTCAAACACTGGTTAACACTAAGAATTTAAAGTCGAGAAGGAAGTCCGTACTTCTACACAGTTTGCAGTATACTGTGTATAGAAATGCCAAAGGGAGGCAAAAATAATTTCCTGGTGTTCATCTTTTTCCCTTTATAAATAAACTGCTATTAAGTAGTTTCCATTACGTGACAAATATAACCCAAGAACTTTCTTCCTGAGACACAGATAAAAAAGCAGATAAAGCAACTCTGTTAATGAGCTAAAATGATGAAATGAGCACAAAGGTGCTGAAATATAAAACGTAGGAATTTACTGTATAATGTCAAATGAACCATTTAGAAAAACATGATCTCAATAGACTGATAACACAGGTAAATAGGTACATAAAGACATTTCTTATCATTGATAAAAAATGATAATTTGCATTGATGAAATGCAAAATGCCTACGTACAATTTAAAAATGCAAATGATTAATAATCTCTTCACTTTTAAAAAACTACCAGGTTTTCTTTTGTGACATGAGATTAAGATGATTTTTGTGTGTGCACAATTTTTTATCTTTCCAAAATGCTTCACTACTATCACATCTATTTAACATTACTACCATCAGTGTTTACTAATTTTATTCAAAGATCACTTTTAGGAGATTGTAATTTAAAAAGCTAGGATAGTTATATAACATACAGTAGTTAAGTCTATGGATTTATCTTGGATCTCACTGGAGCTAATACTTAACATTTGTATCATTGTTTATAATTTACAAAACACATTCAATACAATAATATCTTGGAATCTGCAGCAAGCCATGGGAGGGACAGATGATGAGTCAGTCCTCTTTTCAGGAAATGGAGAGATAGACAGAAGTCTCTAGCAAGACCTACAATCTCCAAGCAATGTTGATTGTAAACTTTCCAGTTGTCTTCAGCCTTTACTCTCTAAATTCCTTTGTGCCTCACAATTGCTATTCCCTTTTCAAGCAACATCTTTCCTACAACTGACTAATTAGAAAATGTCTACCAATTTCCAAGGTCCATATCTAATGTCTTTCCATAATTTTCCTTGTCTCAGTCTTCCTTCATGCTCTGGACAAACTGATTTCTTATTTCTGTTTCTTTTCATGGCATTTTGTAGTTGCCATTATGCCATCCACAAATGGTAATACTGCTGTTTATTTCCTATTTGTTTCCCTCTCCAAGAACTCAGCTCCTAGGACTACTCTACGCATGCTGAATGCTTAAGGAACATTTGGTGACTGTTGGCAGCAAGAGTGAATAACTGAGTAGAATTTACAAGTTTGGAGTATTAAAAATTAGGATAGAGGTGACAGTACATTTAGACATATGTGTACTATTTAGTGTGGCAATTCTGGGGAAGTCAGGGAAATAACATAGAGAAGGATCAACAATAAGCTTACGGGAGTTCATTTGTTGGAAAAGTGCTAGGAACTTTCAGAAACTCTAACTCTGAAAAATATGTCTTACCTCAGCCTATATCTTACTAATATCAAAGATAACAAACTTTTATTATATGCACTTGTTCTACAGGAAAGAAATCTAAGAAAAAGACAGGTCCAAAATCCCTTATCAGAAATTCTGTGGGCCAGATATTTTGGAACTTACTGTGGCTCCGATATCTGAAAGGCAGAATATTAATGTTACTCAGTATTACCTAACTCCCCAGACGGGTCCTGCAGCAGCACTCCATGGTCAATTGCATTAGTATTTTTGCACCAAATCATATGACTATTCAAAATAAGCAATATAAATAAAATGAAACCATCTTTCTCATTTTATTCTGGTCAAGTTTTGCAGGTGGATGAATTCATCCAAAACAAAATTCAGTTTCCAGAACACTTTTAAATTACATTACTATGGGTAAGGGATTGTAAACTTAAACTGTTTTTGACCTTATAATATAGTCCATTTATGTCAAAGTCGAAACAAACAGCAGTGTACCATAATTCTTGAATTTATATACATCAAACTTAATATTTTAAAATTTCTAACTATGCATTACATTGAATATATTCTTAGTTTCTAAAAATTAAATTTGGATGAGTAAATTTTGCATACATAAAAAATGTTACTTTTTGCAAGTGCTCATAGAACATTCACATATATTGATTCTATATTGGGTATAAGATGAGCATCAGTATATTATAAGACCTAGAATGTAGACAGATAACATTTCCAGATCACATTTCATATTAAACCAGAAATTACAAAAAGAAACTCTAAAAAATAATAAAATTTCTATCCTCTTAACATGAAAATAATTATTATTACAATAAAATTATCTCCATAACAATTCCTACGTGTCAAAGAGGAAATAACACATAGCAAATTTCTTAGAAAAAACGATATGAAGCTGTGAATACAAAATTATAAGATATAGTGATGCAATGAAAGCAGAGCTTGGGGGAAAAGATGTAGACTAAAAGTCACTTAACTAATGAAGAAAATATTTGACAAATGAATTAAACCATCAAATCAAGAAAGAAAATTAAAATGCATAAAAATTAAAATTAAAATAAGTGAAAGATGAAATTAATAAAAATAAAAACTAGATAATCAAACCAACTATTAAATAACCCAAGAAATGTATTTTTTAATGAATAGTAAAATAAATGATTTGCACACTTATTTAAAAAGGACACAAATATATAAAGTAAACAGCAATATAGGAGATAAAGGGTACAGTGGGAATTAACTATGATTACTTTCCCAAGTCCTATAAAAATATATTGGAAAACATAAATGAAAGAATGATTTTCTAGTAAGTATTAATAAATAAAGCTGACTACAGAAGAGATAGAAATTAGGACCAATTTTTATAAAGGAAATTGCTAAAATAATCAAATAATTGCATTTCCTCTCAAAGTGCCAGATATGATAAATTCTATAAAATATTTAAGGAAAACAAATTTATGAGACTGTTTAAACCATTCCAGAGCATAACAAGAAATAAACTTCCCAATTATTTAATGAAAACATATCTTTAATATAAAAATTTAAAAATAATAAAACTAAAGAATAATTTCACTTAATGAAAAAAATCTAAAGAAAATACAAAGAAAAAAATCATATACTATAACCAAATAAGGTTAATTGTAAAAATGAAAATATACTTCAGCATCAATAATTCAATTTCTAGTGAGGAGGGGAGAAGGTTCAAGATGGCAGATTAGGTAAACACTATGCCTGCTGCATCCCAGGATCACACCAAAATTACAAATGAATTATAGAACAATCAACCTCAGGAATCAGCTAAAGACCAGCTGAACAGAACCCCAATAACTAAGGATATAAAAAAGAGGCCATGTTGAGATTGATAGGAGGGGCAAAATTGCGAGATGAGCTGACCCCAAAACCACAAATAGTGGCTGAACACTGGAAGGGACACCTTGGAGGTTCCCCCGGAGGAGGGAAGAGAGAGGCATCCCAGCCCCACACCAGGCTCCCCAGCCCAGGGGTCTTAGGCTAGGAATGGGAGTTCCTACAACATCTGGTAGTAAAAATCAGCAAGGACTCTGTCTGCCCATCTTGGTGAGATGGAGGAGGCTAGAAACCCAAATGCCAATTTGAGAGCCCACACAAAGATTCACTCGCTTGCAAACATTTACCTGGTCTCTGTTATAGGAGCATCTACTTGACAGGTGCCAGACACATATGGAGAAAGACTGAGTTGTGTGTCTTTGGTAAGAGGGCTGGAGGGACAGCACCCATTATCCCTGCATGGAGCCCACCTTACGTGAGGCCTTCAGGAGGACACTACCTTTTCTATGTGGAACCCTCTCTCAACGCCCCAAATCTGAGATCCCATTGGTATGGTATTAGATTGGTGCAAAAGTAATTGCAGTTTAAAAGGTTAAAAATTGCAAAAACCACAATTACTTTTGCACCAACCTAATAAAATCTGCATGTGTGTACCACCTTAGTGACTCCCTGAGTCCCTGCCCTGCACAGCTAGCACTATATCACCTGGAACCCTTTTGACTACTGAGCACCCGGCCCTGTCCCCCAAAGTCATGGAAGCCTTTTACAGCAGCATACAGCCCCAGGCAGCCCTGGTAGCTTTTGGTGATGGGCAGTGACCCAAAACTTGGGTTGCAGTCTCTCTTGGGCACCACTCGGGGGTTTACAAGACATGAGGTGAGCAGTGGCTGGCTCTAGTGTTCTCAAGGCACTTTCCAAAGTGGTCACAGGCCAGGTGCTGGTGCAAGAATTGAATCTGCATTAACTTTGTAAAAACCACTGGCCGTGTCTCAAGACTCCCTGGGAGATCACCCCGCGCAGCTGATGCTGCATTGCCTAGGGCACTCTCAACACCCAGTCACTCAGCCTGGCCCACACATCTAAGGAGGCTCTCTCAATTGCTGAGCCTGTCAGGGAGCTAGCAGGTGCCAAGAGGCCTGGGGGGCCCTGGACCTTTTGGTACACTGCCTCAGGCCCAATACTCATGGCAGCCAGCCTCGGTTCACAGCGAGGCCACCCCCATACACATCCAGGTGCAGCACAGGCAGCAGCCAAGCACATATAGCTTTGTGGCTCCTACCAGGTAGCCATGGGCTGGTCATATGCAAGGCTGAAATTGGCCTGCATGTGAGCCCCTCACAAGCGGATCCAGACACAACACACCCAGAGGCTGGCTTCAGACCACAACAGAGCACACCACCTGGTTAGCCCCACAAGAGGAATTCCAAAGGGGAGGTCTCAACAGGCACAAGAGTCCACGAGGGCAAATCATCCTCTGAGGTGTCAGCCCCAACACAGCAACTCATATGCTGCGGGCATAGCCAGTCAGCCTGGGAGTCAATCCTATCCACTGACAACCCAAAAGTTAACAAGGCTCAACTACAACAGAAGAACACACACAAGGAACACTCCTGGAACACACACACAGGTAATCAGGGAGACTGGACCACACTGGACACCTATTACATAAGGCCACAGGCCACCCAACAAAGACTGAGAGACATGGGAGATCTACCTAATGTGTAGAAGCAAACGCAGAGAGGCAGCCAGAATGAGGAAACAAAGAAACATGTCCTAAATATACAAAGGAGAAAACTCCAGAAATAGAACTAAATGAAATGGAGGCAACCAAACTGCAAGAGACACAATTTAAAACACTGTAAAAATGCTTAAAGAACTAATGAGTTCAACAATGAGATAGTAAGCATGAAGAAGGACATAAAACCATAAAAAAGAATACTAACCAGAAATAAGGAATACAATAACTGAAATGAAGAATACACGAGAAGGAATCAACAGCAGATTAGGTGAAGCAGAGGATCACATAGCCAAGACATGGAAACAACTGAAATGCCCATCAATAGACAACTGGATAAAGAAATCATAGTACATTTATACAATGGAGTAGTACTCTGCCATAAAAAGAATGAAATCTTACCATCTGCAACAACATGGATGAACCTATAGGATATTATGCTAAGTGAAATAAGTCAGACTGAGAAAGGCAAATACCATATGATCTCAGTTATATGTGGAACCTAAAGAACAGAATAAATGAACAAACAAAACAGAAATAGACTCATAGAAAAAGAGAACAAACTGATGTTTGCTAAATAGGAGGATGGGTTGGCAGATGGGTGAGAAAAGTGAGAGGATTAGGAAGTGCAAATGGTGGTCAGAAAATAGTCACAGTGATGTGAAATACAGTATGGGGAATATAGTCAGTAATGTAAAAACTATCTATGGTATCGGATGGGTACTAGGCTTATTGGGGTGGATCACTTCATAAATTATATACATGCTTACCACTGCATTGTACATCTGAAACTAATATAAAATAATATTGAATGTCAACTATAATTAATCTGTATCTATATCTATAGATAGATACACACATATACATGTATATTGTCACAGGATGTAAAGTACAGCATAGGGAATATATAGTCAATGGTATTGTAATAGCTATGTACGATGTCAGAGGGGTAGTAGATTGGGGAGGTTATCGCTTTGTGAGGGGTGTAAATGTCTAATCATTATGTTGTTTTGTACACATGAAACTAATAAAAGCTAATTCAGCTGTGAGTAGACCAAAAGAGAAAAATCATAGAATCTTCTCCACTGATACGTACGTACATTTGCTAACATTCAGCATACACTTTTAATGTGCATTCTTCATAATATAAAGATATATAAGTAATTTTTTAATATGTCATGACAAATGTTTCATAATGAATATTAGGAAAAATTCCCTTAAAATTCGCAACAAAAGAACATCTAATATGACCTTATTTAATATTTTGAGGGCTATACTTGCAGATTCAGAAAATATGAAATAATTAAAATTAGAAAAGAAGATTTCCACTTCTGACCAAGATAAAGTAATAAAGACAAAATTGACCCTGAAGTCCTATGGAAGACATACCATAAGATTATCCCTAATGAGTCGTATCCTTGTATATTTTTCTTCCTTTGAGTATAGGCTGGACCTGCGATCTGCTTCTAGCCAAAAGAATACGACAAAGGTAAAGGGATTTTGCAGAAATAGTTAAAATCCCCAATCAAATGATCCTGAATTAATAAAAAAAAGAGATTGTTCTGACTGTGCCTGACTTTAAAAAGCTGGCCTAAATGTAGTTAGCTGCCATGTTATAAGAGTGCAAGGAACTGCTCTTGGCCTCTAGGAGCTAAGAGCAGCCCCTGGGTGAGAATTGGCAAGAAAATGGATGCTTTAGACCTACAGCTCCAAGATTAATTTTTCCATCAAACACTGAAGCCTGTAAGACGACTCTGAAGTCCAGAAAAGAATTCACTCCTGCCAACACCTTGATTTCAAACTTGTGAGACCCTAACAGAAGACTCAATTATGCCACACCTGGACTCTGGACCCCAGGAAACTGTAAAATAATAAATGTGTGTATTGTTTTATGCTGCTTAGTTTGTGGCAATTTACTACACAGCAATAGAAAATAACATGTACTTCATATAACTGGAAAAACAGACAAAATATATAGAAGTACAGTTTTCAGACCCCAAATAAGAGGCAGTACTCAGGAATGTGATTCCTACAATAAGGGAAATGATGATTTGACTAGCTTTCTACTTGGAGTCAACGGTCAGGTTGCAGTGCAGGGAGGAAGAAGCTAAACAGATGCCTGTGGTCTCACTGGCATAACTAGGCAGAGATCAGAGTTCAGGGAGGTCAATACAGTTACATTTTATGGCTTACAGTACGAGGGGAAATGACAGCATGGAGAGAGAGAGACAGAGGTCTGGAGATTTGCAGAGGGGACCTTTTAAGTCACACAGACCTAGGAATAGTTTGTGCTCGACAGTGCAAAGATATTGTAATACATGTGCATCAGGTAAAATCCTCAGCAGGGCATCACCCTTATAGTGGGGCCAAGTTAACCCTCCATGGTTACTTTGTACCTGCCCTGACAATGCTTTTAGAGGGACCCTCAAAAGGTTTTTACTGATTTTTCTTAACTACTTGCCAAAACAAAACTCAAAACAATTTTAAAGACTACGACAAAACCCAGCAATCAAAGTAAAAAACACAATCTGTGGCATCCAATACAAAATTACCAGATAGGCAAAGAAGCAAGAAAATATATTTTATAATTAGGAGAAAATTTAGTAATAAGAATCACCCATGAAATGACAGAGATGGTAGATACGGCACACAGACAGGAAGGTATTAAAACAGCTATTGGACATATGCTCTATATGTTCAAGAAAATAGAGGAAGACATGAGCATGATGAGAAAAATAGAAGATATTTCCAAAGACACAAATGTAATTTCTGGAGATAAAAACACTACATTTGAAATGAAAAATACACTGACTTAGACACTGCAGTCATAAAATAAAAATAAAGTCAGTGAAGTTGAAGAAATAGAAACCATCGGAGTTTCTATTTCTAGTGTGGCTCCTGGTGAAAAACCTACGTGTGATTATTCAGGCCTGACCATAGGTCATTACAAAGCTTTTCCTGACAGGCCTCACGGGGCAAGCTGCCTTCCCCACACCAGACTTGGTGCACAGCCAGTGCCTTACAGTCTTTGGACGGAGTCAGGGTTAAGGACTCGGGCCCCACTGGCCCGCCACCCTCTTTGTATGCTTGTATTCCTAGCCCTGGTACCTTCATTCCTAGGTTTCTTTATCTGCGGCCTTGAGCAGGGCCTTCTTCAAGTACCTCTGCTAAGGCCTCCTTATGGGGGACATGCGGGGTGGGCAGAGGCAAACCTTAAAGACATTTTCCCACATTCTGATATTTCCACTCTAGCCCTTCCCTCTCACCCTTTCTGTGACTCCAGTGTCCACAAAACTTCCAGAGCCTTTTGTTCTGGGCTCCTGTAACAGTGGAGAAGACTCCATCGCCTCTGCACTCATTATCCTGACGCCCTACTGGATGTGTCCATGGAGGATAATGGAACCAGGGAAGTAGGTACTTTCTCCAATTTTAGCCTCTTGCTTATGCTATCACTGTAAGTAATTAAAGGTTTAACTCATTTATTCGGGGCTGGTTGATTTAATCAGCCACCCTAACATATGGTAGCTTAGCTGTCTCTTCCCTAGCACAGCTGAGCTCCTGACCACACAGAAAGAAAACAGACTGAAAAATACTGAAGAACATCCTTGACCTATGAATAAATATCAACCAATTTACCACCATGCAATTGGATACCCAGAAAAAGGGGGAGGAGGCTATAAGTAGGAAAAAATAATTGAAAAATAATAGTCAAAATTGTCTAATTTTGAAGAAAATCATACACAACCCAAGAAGTTTATTGAATCCAAAGAATAAAAAAGAGTTGTTAGGGAAAGTCTAAATTATCATCATTTGGAAATAATGATTGTATACTTAAAAATTTCATAAAAATGTATTATAACAACAACATAACTTAGTAGCATCACAGGTTACAAAATTAGCTAATCAAAATTTTTAAAAAATTTAGAAAATATATTTGGAAAATATTTACAGTAGTAAGAAAAGCAAAATTTTTAGAAATAAGATTTACAAGATCTGTGCAAAATATAACTTTTGAAAATGCAAATATAATTATTATTTATTCTAAATACATATTTATTCTATAGAATGCTACTGAACAGAATATCTCAATTATAAAATGATGCCAAGTTTCTCTAGATTAATACTTAAATTTCCTTTAACCCTAATAAAATAACAAAAATTTAAGTTGATGAAGGAAGATTAAACTTCATATAAAAATATGGAACACGTGTTCTATGGAGGAAAAAATAAAAGGAAAGACTAACTCTATTACTGCAGAAAGCCACCAGAATTAAAAAGAAACAAAAAATAATTGAGGCATGAATATACAGACAGAAGTGAGAACTTCAAAATTAAACAATTAGTCACAGACATAAATAATTAGTATCTGATAGTTTCTGATCAATGGGGGAAATATTGATTAATCAATAAATGGTCTTAAGGCAGTGTAATAACTCTTTCTGGGAAATGGCTATAAAACAAGCTGGATTTCTTCCATATTCATTTAACGATGAAAATTCCAGAAGAATCAAAGATTTACATTTCTTAAAAAAGTTTTAAACTACCTTTAAAAGATTAATTTAAATAAATAATTGTTAGTACAAAGGTCTAAGCATGACTCCAGATCTTAAATTACTAAAATATTAATAAATTTGACCACTTAAAAATTTTAATGTCACTATAAAAGGTGTATTATAAACAAATAACAAGCCTATTATGTTTTTCAAAAAGCACATATTTCACAAAAAGCAAGGCAGAGTTTTATAATATATTAAAAAGCACATAAAATCAGTAAAAGTACCAACAAACAATGGAAAATAAAGTACATTAACAGGCAGTTCACTGCAAATGCATGTGAAATGCTCAACCTCACTCTTAATGAAGAAACTGTAAATCAAAACAACAATGTGGAGTTATTTTTGCCCTACACGATTGACAAAGGTAATGTTTGAAAGTAATGTTTGAAAACTTCAGTGCTGTTTGGATTGTGCAATTTTCACATTCTTTGTTAGAAAGGAACATTGGTCAACTCTTTGGAAGGAAATTTCATAATAATTATCAATAAAAATGCACCCATCCTTTGATACGACTCAATTTAAGAAAGTTATTTAAAAAATATTCTCAGTTATGTTATGATAAATTTATAAGAACATCTCTTACTGCGTTTTTATATTAGTGAAAGACTGGAATGTAACAATACAAGGTAACACTGTACAGCTGATGAAAATAATAAGACAGATATGAAATCATTTCCAAGATACATTTTTAAAATAAAAAACTTTAAAAATAAGATAAGGGCAGAAAAAGGTGTATACCATGTATTAACACTATAGAGGGTGTGTGTGTATATCCATAGTCATATGTAAACTGGTATATATATATAGACTATGTCTGGGGTCACTATAGTAGCGTCTGGTCAGAGAAATTAGGAGCCTAGTAACAGAAGGACAAATACATCACTATACAGCTTAAATTAAAAACAAAACAAAACAAAAAAGCTCTGCAAATTGAGAAGTTTTAGCTTAACAAAACTATTCAACATTAGCTAGCACAAGCGAAATTTTTTCTTAAACAAAATAGATTTTCACATTTCAGGCATTTCAGGCTGAGAATCATTCTTGCAAAACAGGCTATTTTCAAAGTACAGAATTTTGATTTTCAAAAATTGAATAACTATTTTTAAATATTAATTATTGGTAAATCCATTGCATATGCAATTTATAATCTTGCTGAAGTTTTATTTTGAATCAATTAACTTACTATAGAGCCTAGCCATTTGCACAGCATTTACAATTTTGATTTTGATGTGTCCATCTCTAATTCATTTAGTTTACCTAGTAATCCTAATAATATAATAAGAATTATATATAATACTGTGTTTGTGTATGTGTAGACCACTGCCAGTAATAGAAAGTGAGAAATCTATGAAGCTGCAAGTGGGCACTCTGACTTGTAAAAATCAAGGAGAGGAATTTCCTTAGATTATGTCCTGTACAGACTTTGTTAAATATATGCAAGGAAAGAAAAAAGTACATATGATAAAACAAAACTACCTGTTTGTTTTTCTCTGAGTGCATGTAATGCCTTGGCTAAGAATTTTTTAAGTCCTTATACTATTCATGTTATTGTATAAGCATAAATTTGGAGAACTCAAAAAGGTCTCTAATATATCCTTAAAATAGTTAATTTATTTGTCCATCCTGCATCAGGCACTGTTGTATTCTTCAGTTCTCTGAAGTTACCAAGACAAAACCTGTTGGTGTCTCTGGCTGCCTATAGAGTGAATGCTTATGAGGGAAGCACAGTGCTTTTCATTACAAAGTTTCAGTGTTACTTGATGAAATCAATGGAATATCTTCCTGGAATAAATTATCTACAAGTCCAGATGTTTGATAGCATGACACTTTGCAGTAAGAATGGCTAAAAGCATATAGGGAATAAAAGACTTGCTATCTTAAGGCACTATTTCATATATACCGATTTAGCAAGATCAAATTTTAAATGATAATCTCCCAATGCTGGTGGCTGCAATTACAGCACAGTGAGCATGGTGTATACCAACCATTGTTATGGCACTGAGACCACTTTAGCCTTTCCAATGCATAAAACATAGCTGGGCAGATTAAAATTTGTTGCTCTTTCAAAATAACATGCTTGAGTATATATATATATATTGAGTAAAGATAAAAACAAAACATGTATATGAATAAATGTGACCATTGCAGCATTACTTACACTATTGTTTTAAGTTTGAAATAATCTAAGGAGGTGGCTCTATAACTGTGGTTCCTCAATATAATGCAACATTATGCAGCCATCTAAACATGAAAATATTTATTATGAGATATTAAAGATGCAAAAGCATACACATTCAGAACTCGTTTAAAAAATTAGGCATTTCTGGGACTGAAACTTGTGCCCTTCTTTGCTTACAGAGCTTACCTCATTTGATAAACACAATTTCTTGAAAGAGTTGGTATATTAATCAAAATTTGCTATAAAAATGTCTTACAAAATAGACACAGATTAGGCAGATTATTTTGTCTCCAGTTTACTGTTGTAATCTAATGCTTCGGGAGGTACTGCTTAAGATCCACCCTGGGAAGCAAATACACTCCATTTTTTTCCCATGTGTGAACAGGTTAGGACTAGATGGCTATGAAGACTGGTGATGACATAAGAATACTATCTTTGCCTTAATGCCAGTTTAAATGGGCCAAGTGGCCAATGTAGTCTATAGCTGTCACTTGAGGTAATCTCATTACTGAATGTGCAAATCTAAATTTCTATTCAGATACATTAGGACCCATGTATATGCTTTACTAAATAATTGCTTTTTCACAAGGAATCCCCATAGGTATTCCTTAAAAAGAAAACTTAACTAATGTATTTAATATTAATTCATTGGGAAAACTTGGTTTAAATAATCTCTAAAATGAAACTTTGTTGGTTATGTTTAGATATACCTGTGCCAGAAAGTAGTTTTTGAGTTGATCGGTCATTTTTCTGTTCAAGCTTAGCAAGTTTATTAGTAATTTATCCTTAATATTGTGTTTGTCCTCAGGAGCAAATAATGACAAGAATTCTATGATATTCCTTAAACAGGTATCCTCAGTGCTGAATTTGTGATTTACATTTTAGTCTTCATTCTCTGACCTTCCTTAAGTATTACTAGTTCCTGAAAAGAAAGATTCTCCATTTCTGGTGGACCAACCTTTCATAAAAACCTATGTTAGGGAAAAATGTGTGAACAACCTAATGGTCTGGACTTAGATCAACTTCGACACATCTAAAAGCTTCTGTTTCACCATCCTCCTTCACCAGAGCAGGGCTGCCAGGGCTGCCACAGACTCTTACATGAATGAAACAATGGAGAAATCCAGATTGAAGTTTTCAGCTGAAAAATACATGACTTAGTCTCTTAGCAGCTTAGTTACAGAGGCACAGATGCCTCCTTGAAAGCTTAACAGAGGGTAGGAAACTTTATTTTAAAGCTTCATCTGTGCAGGAAAGAAAATGAAAGCATACCTCTTTAGTTTATTAAGTTTGTTTATTAAACTAAGCAGAGTGACAAAGGGCTGAGTTAGAAATCCTAATAAAAGTTTGTATTTTATTTTACCTATTACTTTTTGGTAATTTATTAAATGAATGGCACATAGGATCATAGATTTAGAAAAGATGGTTTCCATTTAACTTTTTAGGTCTAAATTATCTATGTGATATATAATATTTTACTACTTTTGTTCTAATTGAATAAATTGAATTTGTCTTGTCATTTAATTACACCTAACAATATATATTTCAATGACTGAACTATAGTCAAAAGGCATGAATGTTTTACTGCCCATCTAAAAACTAATTATTAAATGTCTCCTAAGTAAAATGCATGGTTATTTGTTTTGAAGAAAAATGGAATGAAGTTTATCCCTAATGAATGATTATGAAATTTAATTTTCAGTGTAAACATTCAATATCAATATCTACTCATATCAACTCTTCTACTGAGTTTGGAGTTTTAGGATTGATGTATATGGAATAAGTGATTGGAAGTGGAGGAGGACATCTGCCCGGCCAGATGATGCATCAGCTAAACTAATCTAGCTGATAAATAGAATGAAATAAATAAATAAATAAATAGAATGAAAGCTGTCCCAAATGGATCATCTCACCTTTTAACCAGATATGAGATCTCTAGATGTAATACCTTATAGGCTGGCATATTTATTCCATATATTTTATTGAGCATCTACTTTATGGCAGACATTGAATAAGATATATCAAGATACAAAAAGCTATAATGATTTTAAAGCCTACATTGCTTTCTCTAAAAAGCTTACAGTCTAGTGACCCTAGGAAGATCTGCCAATTAATCATGAAAGTACAGTGTTATTTTCAGTGCAATAAAAGCAGGTACAATTTGCCATAGCATTATAGTCAATAGTTACTAATTGCTTCAGGTAAGTTAGGAAATATCCTCCCCCCATGAAATTTGTTTTTGGATAATGAATAGAGATGTTTTATGTGAACTTAGAAGGAGAATGGCATTTCATACAAAGGACACAGTTTATGCAAAAGCACAGAGACAGGAAGGGCTGCGGCTTGAGTGTAGAGTCCCTTTGCAAATATGGCAAGAGGTGAGGCTCTTGCCACACGGGTTTGGCTTAAATGGTCTTATAAACCATTTTAAAGAAATTTAGTTCTAGGAGAATTTGTAGTTTGGAGAATGACATAATCAGATTTTCCTTTTGAAATGTGGAAGGTATGATAATAGAACTAAAATGTGCAAAGAGTTCATATTGTCAGGATTCCAACAGATGGCGCACTCAACCTAGGATAAACCAAAGATGGTATACGCAGGGATTAATTCCCGAGGGATGGACACAGAATGGGGGGGCGGGGGGGGAGTGGCGGGTTAGGTTATAGGAACCTGGACAGAGTGAGACATGCAAAGTGGGTGGCTTCTAAAGGAGCAGTGACCTTCTGTCAAAATACAGCCATCCTTAAAAACCTCATGGGAGGGAACCAGGAAATTAAATTCCACAACCTCACTCTCTTCCCTTATCCCAATCTCTTGCTAAGGCTCTCCATTGGCCAAACCGAATCTGAAACCAGGGTGCAGAGCCTCCCAGGGCACCGTGCCAGGTGGAGAAGGCAAGAGAGTGGATCTTGAAAGACAAACCAAAGATATACAATATTGTAGTGATTATAATTTAACAACAAAAACAAGGGTCTTGGGGATAAAGAGAAGAGTAGGATTTTAAAAAATATGTAAAAAGCATAATAACTACAACATGGCCTGATTGTACCAAATGAATGGTAATACTCAAATATGACTCCAAGATTTCTAGTTTCGGTAACTGAGGAATCACAAGTAATAGTGTTGGTGATATATTTCCACCCATTTGGCGACCTCTGCTAATTTGGACCATTTTACTCCTAATTCTGGATTGCTCTCCCATCTCCATATGCAGGCTCATTCTCTTAAAGCTCATACTAGTCACCCGATGATAACTCTTCTTGTCCTATAATCTGGTAACCCTAATCACTTCCCCATCATTCCCATGGGTTACTGAGCACTGGGTTCCAGCTCATACTGCTCATCTTCACCCACTCCTAGGTGATTGCAAAATTCATGTGGATTAGACTCATTAAAAAATAAATATAATTTCCGCTATTCTATCTCTGGATGACACCTGAATCTTGACATCACCCTGTCCTTCCATACGTTAGAAACATTTTCTTTCTTAATTACATCTAAGAAATATTGCACATCAGTGCTAACTCTGACAAACTCTTATTCTTCCCTCTCCTTTTATAAGTCTTATGTATATTGTCTAGTTACATTTGATTAAATTATGTACAAGATACACTGGTGGCTCAGAGGAAAGGGGATTTATTTTGCCTTTCAAGACTAGGCTTCACAAAGAATGTGAATATAACACAACTTGAATAAGGAAGATTAGAAGTTTAATACTTTTACAAAAGGCAGAAGGGAATTCTAAGTAGAGAGAATATTAGGCTCAACCATATGAAGTTATAAAATACCATGCACGTTAAAAATTGCAAGTACTTCATTGCTAGATAGGATGATAAAGTAAGGGATGGCAGAATCCTCAGGTAGAAAGAGTGAGGGAAATTTCTAGTAGGCAAATATTATTTCTATTTATTATAAGGGCTACTAGGATGGTACATCTGGAAAATAATTAGCACTATAAATCAATCCATTCAGTAATAGATGTTTCATGAGATCTATAATATCCATTCATTACTATATATATATATATAGGCCTATATAATAGTCATATACATGAACATGACCTTATCTATTGTATTAGTCAGCTTGGACTGCCATAACAAAATACCATAGGCTGGGTGGTTTAAAAAGAAATTTATTTTTTCACAGTTCTGGAGACTGGCAAGTTCAAGATCAAAGTTCTGGTAGGGTTGGATTCCTGGTGAGAACTTTCTTTCCTGGCTTGCAGATAGCTGCTTTCTCCTCACATGGCCTTGCTTTTGACAGTTCACAGAGAGTGTGAGCTCTCTGGTATCTCTTCTTATATGGACACTAATTCTATTGGATCAAGGTCCCACCCTTACAAATCCAATTTATCCTTATTTTCTTACTACAAATACAGCCACACTGGAGGTTAGGGCTTCAACATATAGATTTTTGGGGGTATGTAAATATTCAGCCTATAACATCTATCTACATCTAAAATCATCAGCTACTTAATTGGATATATCAGCCAATTTGTGAAATGCTAAACCTTACTCTGTTTTTAGGTTCAATACTAAATACAAGTATACTTTTTATTGTTTATGATCAAAGTATATAGAGTTGATTTTTAAATTTCTTGTGTTCCTCTTTGCATAGTCAGTTGAGTTCTGACTGTTTTGATGCTTTCTTTTAGTCAAAAATTTATCTTAGCAGATGTCCATGACAGATTGTGTAAAATGAGACGACTGATAGGTGGATGCTATTGAACAGAGGAGTGCTGCTTTCCTAGAGAATTTGCCAGGCCAGTACAGTAGCTAAGTAAGCGTATTATGACTAGTTTAAACCTCAACAGTGCTGAACAACCCTAACAGCCTTAGAATTTACAGCATATGGTCTTACAAATAACTCAAGTTCCATAAATGCCAGAACAGTTTTCATCTGTTTGTGTCAGACTCTTCATTTAACTCCAATTAGATGGATAGTATCACTATTGCATTATTTCCTTTATCTCACAAATTTAACTAGGGAATGGCTGTGTGCCATTCATCTTGTGTTTATTTTTTATTATAAATTCACAAAATTTACTTGAAATGAATGAAAAAGTCTGTGCTGTTTACTAGATATTCTGTTCAGTCTGTCTTTCGAACCAAGCACAGCGTTTTAATGTCAAACGCAGAATTCTGACTGGAGCTCAACAAAGCTTCATTGTCAGCTCCCTAGTTGATCCAGATGGAGCCAGTTTCACCCAATGTGTCATTTTTATATTAAGTGAACAATTTCACTATTGAGTGCCAAAGGAAAATAAATTTGTTTTTATGCCTTTGTGAATGAACTCAGGTTCTCTTTGAAGCATTAGGAACATTTTTTTTGGAGAAAAATTCAGGGTGTTTCAGGATCGAGATATTTACATTTGGAGAATATCTATGCAAATGCAATCCTGTAGCATGTTTTTCATACACTTCATGTGCTTTTATAATTTTTCCTATTTTTGTCTATCTAGTACATTAACTTCCCTGAAATTGTCCATCAACAATTTTTCCTTCAGTTAAATTAGAATAACTAAGGACAATTTCTCCTTCCTCTAGGACATAAATCTTTTGTGTTAACATATTCTCTCCCCTGGTGCTCCTTGGCAAAGGAAAGGCGAAGATCCTGGAGTTCAGGAGAGTGGGTTGGTGATTAATGATCATACAGGAAGTACTTCTAATTGCTGCTAATGAGGGCTTCATGCCTCTTTCTGAGCACCTTAATCATGGTGCTGTTATTTAATCTTTACTCTTGTCTCCACCATTAAACAAAGCTCCTCCGGGCAGGAGTATGTCTTATGTAGCTTTACCTTTCTAGGACCTCGGACCTTGATTAGTACATAGTGGACAGCAAAAATGTTTAATTTCAAGAAGTATTTGGGAGCACAGAAGGGCACCTTCCAAGGCAAACAAAACTTGTTTTGAGGAATGATTTTATTACTGAAAACCTGGGTGATCCTATGCAAATGTGGTCAACATCTGTTGTTTTCATTCCTATCATCACTCCTCTTCTCTTCTTGCTGTTGCAGAACCCTGAGTTTTGGGCCCTCCTTCTGAGACAAGAGGATGTGGATCCTGTGGTCTAGCCTCATCCCCAGTTGGAAAGATGGTCACGTGATCCAGGCTAAATAACCTGTACTTGGCTCAAAAACAGACAAAGCATCCAAGTCAGGCTTTTGCTGATATGCCCTGAGCTTGTGAAACTGTGGGGGAGAGAGAGCCTCTTGTCAAATGCAAACTAAATAATTTAGTAATGGGTTTGATGTGCCTTATTAAGAAAAAATAATCCATGAGTTGGGGGAGTACTGTGCCTCACAAGCAGTGAAACTGTTCCCAAGGGATTTGGGGCAAGGGGAATTCTACAGAGCATTAGAGAAGAAACAGGGCTGGGATTTCTTTATCAGGCTAGTAGGTCCTGTTTTCTTGGATAAGGTAAGCTAGCTGAGTAGGAAGATTGATACTGGTGTGTGTGTGTGTTTACTCCCTCACAAATGCAGGTGACTTAGGTTTGGAATTGTGTTGTGGTGCGGCTGCCATTTTGTGGGTCCTGATATAGGAATTGACTTTATCCCTCTGTTCAGCTGGGAGTTAGCAAAAGGAGTGGGGTAAAGCCAAGGGATGTGGCTGTCCTCCCAGAAGAAATGATATGGAAAGAACACATGTCCTAAAACAATCATTTGAACCCCATGAATACAGACCCTGCCTGGATTCTACCTCTGGAATTTTTAGCTATTCAAGTTGCTCAATTCTGCCACCCCATGCCCTGATTTTTTTTAAAAAAATCAAAGCATTTTGATTGATTTGATACATGTAACTGAAAGGATCCTGATGAATTCATCAAGTTATTTAAACTCTTTAAGACAGTACCCACAGGGTTGGCCTTGTAGCTCAGGTGGTTGGAGCTTCATGCTCCTAACTCCGAAGGCTGCCGGTTCGATTCCCACATGGGCCGGTGGGATCTCAACCACAAGGTTGCCGGTTGGACTTCTTGACTCCCGCAAGGGATGGTGGTCTCCGCCCCCTGCAACTAAGATTGAACAGATCACCTTGAGCTGAGCTGCCGCTGAGCTCCCGGATGGCTCAGTTGGTTGGAGAGAGACCTCTCAACAAGGTTGCTGGTACAACTCCCACAAGGGATGGTGGGCTGCGCCCCCTGCAACTAACAACAGCAACTGGACCTGGAGCTGAGCGGCACCCTCCACAACTACGATTGAAAGGACAACAACTTGACTTGGAAAAAATCCTGGAAGTACATACACACTGTTCCCCAATAAAAAAAAATCTTAAAAAAAAAAAAAGACAGTACCTACATGTGTAATAAAGGGATAATACAGAACTTACAACCAGACTAAGGGGTTTTAATACTACAATACAAAATTATATGCTATATATTGATAAATGTAAAAATAATAGCCAATACTTCAAGACTCCTATGTTCCAGGCACTGTTCTATGCATATGAACTCATTAGTCCCTGTAACAACTCCAAGTCAGGTATTTTGACCATGAAGAAATTAAGGCACAGAAAGCTTAAGGAACATGTTTACATCTACAGAGATCTTAAATATTAAGGGTGGAGATTCGAGCCTGAAGAGTCTGAATCCAGAGTCTGTGTTCTTCATCACTGTGCTGTACTGCCCCTAACCAATGTTTATAAAGCCCAGTGCTTGTCAGCAAGTAAGGGCTCTGATGCTTATTATCATTGCTCCTATTATTTGTAGGTGTTCATTGAATAATTTGTTTCTACAGCACCGTCCCACAGCTGACATTATTTTAAATCAATGGTTCTCACCTTGGAGCCTGCTTCCCAAGCCCCGCAGGGTTTGTTTAAGCTCAGACTGCTGGACCCACCCCCGAGCTTGACTCCATAGGTCTGGATGAGCAGGCTGGTAGCACTTCCAGCAAGGCTCAGTGGACACCTACCACCATTCTCTTAGGGACCCACTGCTTTAAAGTTAGTTGCCTTGCAAAGACTCTTGTGCTGATGGCTTGTGCCCAAGAAAGAGAGGAAGAGTGCAGGGAGATAGTTCATTTCATTACCCTGAGGGACACATTTTACCGTTTCTGCTATTTCAAGGATTAAAGCAGGTTCATAAAGTCTCCTAAATAACTGCATTTCTAACATTTCACAGGGATCTGCATCAATTATCTGTGTCTAAAATACTGAAAGTGAGATCAGGGTTCATGTGGAGAAGTGGGCTCATTTTACTTTGTTCAACAGCAGGTTGAGTTTTTTTTAAAATGGGAACTTTTTTTAAAGCACATTTATGTTTCTTACAAGATTATTCCTCAGAAAACAGTATAACTCACCTGACTTACATAATCTAGATAAGACTGTCTTAAAATTCCATTTTATAGCCTAAGAAGAAATTTGTATCCCAAATTTCTGCAAATTTATGAGGGCTTACATCTGTATTTTATTTTTGTGCTTTCTGAATTCCCAAATTCCACTTTATATCTTCCAGATGCATTTCAGCTTTAATCCAAATGTGGGACTCAGTCTGCTTTTCTGAGATTGACCAAAACAAACCGAAATATTTATGGACCTGACTGAAGACTTGGAGAGATGTTTAACCAAAGCACCACTTTTCTTTTCTTTTCTTTCCTTTTCTTTTCTTTCTTTCCCAGTTTACCATTAAATATTAAACCCTCTCCACTATGCTAAAAATCAAAGTTCTTTGGCTATTCTCACTCGTTACTTAACTATTCCCTTTCTCTTTTCTCCTTGTCCCCTTAGACATGTGAATAAATTAAGAGACTGAAAGAGTATTAAAAAAAGCTGAAATAATAGGAAATCCATGCCATTTTGTTGTGCAGCTTTTTAGTACCCCCTACATCAGCTCTGGCCTCCCTGTGTTCTCTAGAGACTGTATATGCTTTGAAATTGTTTCTTGTATTGACCTGATAACACCCTTTAGGGAAGGTACCATCCTGCACTCTGAGAGTTGTTGGAGTGTAGAGGAGAATAATGTATTTTCTTCTTCCAATTACATGTATTGTATGACTTTACATTACTGGGGTGGGGTGGGGAAGACATTAAAATTGTCTTCTTACTAACCCTGACCCTAAAATTCCCTTAATGGGAACTTAGATTTTAATTTCAAAATTATCAGTATTACTAATGGCATATCAACTTAAATTCACACAAAATATAAATGACTAAATTGCCTCATCCAGAATTCACAGTGCTATCACTGAAAAAAATCTAGTAACCCCAAATTCTTGTTTCAGCCTCCACCTGCATGCCTGGACCTTCCACTCTCTTTGCAAAATTTTGCAGTGATTTTCAGGACTTCCCTGACGGGAAAGTATTGCCCATGCTGAGTAAATGCACCTTCTGAGAACTCTCTGTTTCCAAATAGATTTCCAACAAAATCCCCCAAAGATTCTAGTTCTGCTGATGTTAGAACATGGAGGAAATGAAGGGAATTCACGTATAGTAAGGTAGATTCGCTTCTCATTAAACAAAATATTTTTTTAAAATCACATGAGCACCAAAGAAACAATTACTATCTTAAAAAGCCTCTCATGAAAATAACATCTACATTTGCTGCCCTAATGACTATTGACTTGACACAGTGATTCTCAATGAGTGTAAAGAAGTCAAAAGGCACATCAGTCTAGCAAGCTTCTTTAAAGCTTCACAAGCTGTGCCCACCTGTCTTCTTACATAGAGCAACTCTGCTTAGAAACCTCTTTGGGGAATGTTATATCCCTCACTAGTGCAGGGGTGAAAAAACAAAAACAGCAACACATTTTGAGACCCCTTTCCTAGGACAGCACTTCTCAAACCTGGCTGCACAATAAAGTCACCTGAAGAGCTTTAAAAAAATAATGCCATAAGAACCAGACCAGACCAATTAAATAAGAATACCTGGAAGTGGAATCAGGCTTGAGATTTTGTCTGGTGTTTTAAATTCCTTTTATCTTCTGTATTAGTCGTCTCAGGCTGCCATAACAAAATACCACAGACTAGGTGGCTTAAACAACAAAAATTTACTTTCTAATCATTTTGGAGGACGAGAAGTCCAAGAGAAAGGTGCCAGCAAGGTAGGTTTCATCCTAAGGCCTATTCTCTTGGCTTGCAGATGGCCACCATCTTGTTTTGTGATCACATGACCTCTTTGGGTGCTCACACAAGCGTGGGGTGGGGGTGGAAGAAAGAGAAAGCTCTCAGGTGTCTCTTCTTATAAGGAAATTAATCCCAACACAAAGTCCCTGCCCTGATGACCTCATCTAACCTTAATTACTTCCCAAAGACCCCCAGCTCCAAATACCATCACAGTAAGAAGTAAGCTTCAACACAGGAATTTTGGGAGAACACAAACATTCAGGTCTTCACAGCTTCCCAGGTGATTCCAATATGCTGCCAGAATAAAACGACTCTTCTAGAAACTGCAAACTAACTGTTGAATTGTTTTGTTGTTTTGTTTTTAACTCTTCTTTGGCCCCTCAAAATGTGCAGTGCAAAGATTTGCCTGAGAAAGGTACTCCAGAAGTATTTGCTGAATAAATGAGTTGCGCCATATAAGCGGAAGTTTTACAATAATATTCTTGGCATGCCTTTACCACTTTATGGGAATCATGGGTTCAGAATTTTGAATCTTACTCTGGTTTGCTAGAGAGAATTTATCTCTACTTTCACTACCTAATTTCCAAAAAGATAATTTGATATTATTTTGACCATAAATAGAAATATCAAAATCATCAATCTTGCAGGAGGCAAATTTAATTAGTGTTTGCAAAAATCATAACAGTTAAGTTACACACATGTCAAGAGTTACATGATTTAGGGATTGGGGAAAAAATAAATTTCAAAATCAGGTTTTCATTTTTGAGTGGTCCAGGAAATATCATGCAAATAACATACAGACCATAGTTGTTAGATCAAGATACAGGAAAAGAAAGTATCCATTCAATTATTTCTCAAGTGAGGATTTTTTGTATGTATGCAAATTACAGTTGGCTTTTTGTATATTAGAGACTTTCTTGAACTGTCTCTCAATACCACATATTGAGTGATACCATGTTTTAAATAGTGATTACTAAGTAACTAGGGATAGATTAGTGTGTCTCTCAGTCATATATGGAAGGCCCATAAAATGCTTGTTACTCTTTCCTGACCCTGGCAATGTCATCATGAAAAAGAGACAGCAAGATTTAGGTATTTCATGGACCCACTATTTTGGTTCCTGGTTTCAAACACTTTTTGCTACAAAATATTAACTTTCTCCAGTCAAAAAAAAAAAATCACTGGAAAACTATTAAAAACTGCAGATATCAACTTAAGTATTATTTTTAGCTTCCTGAAAATTAATATATTGCTTTAATAAAGACTTCCCACTACTAAATGTCACTATAAAGAATCATCTGCCAGTGTTCACATGTTCAAGAGAATGTATTAACATTTATTACTGCAAACGTCCACATTAATATTTTATAGAATGGTTGGCACAGAAAGTGTGGCATTAAATCTCTGAGAGGCTGCTGTCTTGTTTATTTTACGCTTTTCCTTGAATTTTGTAGTAGTAATAGAGGATCAAGGTTTGTAGGTAATGCCACTGAATTTTAGACAAATTTAGAGTCACTATTTTTAATTTATTCATTGTTTATCTTTCCCATTCTAGATATAAAATCTGTCAATCCGTGAGAAGATAAAATATTTGTGTTACAACAAAAATAGATAAGTAACTACTAGTCTTTTAAAAGAACCCTTGAAAGTGGATCTTCCGTGTGTTGCACACTGCTAGGCAGTATGGAAGTTTGGCAGAACTTTTTTCCTCCTGTGGGTCTTTACTATAGAACAAGCTTTTTAACAGAATGTTCTGTGTTGATTAAAATGTTCTATATCTGCTGCACAATGCAATATGTTGCCACTAGGCCCATGTAGTTTTGAGCACTTGAAATGTGCCTACTGAGACTGAGGAACTAAATTTTAAATTTTATTTAAGTTTAATTAATTTAAATCTATATTTAAAATAATCACATGTAGCCCATGGCTACCAAATTGGACAGAGTGGCTGTAGAGATTATAAAATTAAAAACTCATTGTTTTCTTTATCCCTTTACCATTGAGTATGGCCATGTGTCACAGTTATGATTGATGATACTGTATCTTAGAGTATTGATGATACTGTATCTGAGAGTATCTTAGAGATGATACTGTATCTTAGAACCATTTGATTTAGAATAATAACAACAATAATAATGATGATAATAATGATAATGGATACACAATTGTTGGAAGGATTGATGTCAATTAGGAACGTATTCTGTAGCAAGAAACAACTTTCAGGAAATCCATAAAGGATGGTGTTATTATCAGTGGAATAGATTTACTCTAACCCAATGAAAAACCCACCATGATTGCTTATGCATTCCTAATAGGGAGAATTCAAATAATGAAGAGATGAGTCTGCCATTTCCAGAATCTTTCTAAATGACAACTTTGCATTTCTATTTTGGACTTGCTCACTACTGTGTTTTTATGATGGTTTTTGCTGTTATTATAATTTCTTTTGCTGCTATTAATATATCTTTCTCCCTGAAACTACCTTAGCACACTGTCACTTGCAAGATTTCAATAAGAAGTAAAAAGTTACTGATATTCAATAAGGAGTGAATGTTCCAGTTTACTCTATTTTTAGGATCATAACCTCTTAAAGTCCTAAATTCAACATTAGAAGAGTTGAATGTTGGCTTATTAGAAAAAACATATCTTTGAGTTTGTTCTGAGAAATAAGACATTCAAACACAGGTACACATCTTTCAATAATGTTGCGAGGCATTATATCTTCCAAACAGGCAGTTAAGTATGGACAGTTAATAACAGATTGGATAATTTTGGACATAGTCATTCTTCTGATTAGAAATATTTGATGATTCCTCTTTGTCTAAAAAGGTAAACCCCAAATTTCAGTACATGGGCCTCACTAAGTCTTTAGACTATCTGTGGCATCTCCCTTTCCTGTCTCCATGCATTGCATGCTCTATCCCGTCCTAACTCTTCACCATTAAAGGAAAATGCTCCATGCTCCTATGCTTCCCTTACTTATAATTCCTTTAGTTTGATTTTTTTGCCCTTCTGTGCTAGCAAACTAGGAATAACCTTTCAGGTTCAACTCAAGGATGCTCTTCTCTTTCCCCTATCAGTGACAGCCTCCATCAGGTTGTATTATTCACTTATTATTTTCCCCTCTTTTCTATCATTAGACTCTATATTCGAAAACAGTATGGAAGGCTTTGCTGATCTCTCTATCCATAACAATGTCTACCTTGTGATAAGTGTTCAAGAAATATTTGGTAGGTTATTTTACCAATTAGCGTAGGCCAAGCTAAGCTGCAATTAAAAATGAAAACTCAAAACGTAGTACTCATTCATTCTGGACAACCAAGGTTTTCTTCTAGTTCAAATTATATATCTATCACATGGACTGTGGCTCTGCTCCATATCTTGTTCATTCTGTATCCAAGGATGAAGTAACAGACCCTATTTGAGACATTACTGGTCTCAAGAGAGCCAGGAGAGAGGTGGTAGAACTACACAGTGGTTCTTAATACACCTTCTAGAAAGTGGCCATTTCCACTCACAATTTATTAGTACAGGTAAGTCATACAGGAAATCCATGGGATGGAAATAAAACATCTTTCTAGAGGGAAGGAAAACATTATTTTAAATCATAATACTATTTAATATAATCATCCATAATAACCTATAACTTATTAACCACCTATTATATATCCTGAATGGTGCTAAATGTTTTACATAAACTATTCCCATCACAAGAAACTTGAGTCTTCTAGAGATCAAGAAATTTATCTTTCTTTTATTTCCTTTTCTGAGTCAAGTCATACAGGTAGTAAATGGCAGAATCTAGTGAGAAAGTTTAATTTGAAGATTAAACATTTGAGTCTTCATATTTCTTCCCCATAAAAGATTAACAAATAAACATAATTTTCAAGATAAAAAAAAACAGAACTAATAGCAATAGGTTGTCTATTTAAATCATGGTTTTTTTACTAACTAGATGAAAAGGTACACATTCTGTCACACATATTTGTCTAGGGTAATGGTTCTCTGTCATGTACAGCGCAACACAGGCAGTGAGAGAACGACAAGGGGCAGTAAAGGGTTAAGAAAAAAACAGAAATCAAGAAATTTATGAAACAGGGGCCAAGGGTCTCCCAGCCTCAAAGTATTGAGAGCCCCGAATTGGGCCACCTTGTGGCTTTTCTTGTGTACACACAAGGAAGTAGTATTGTTTTTTCAATGATCTGTGAGTCTCATACATCATACCAGAAAACTGGTTCAAACCAATCACCCTTGCCTGCAAACAGCCGGAATCGCAAGTCCCATGATGTTTTAACAATTATGATATGTGTCTCCCCAGAGACAAACACTTTATGCTAAAACTTATTGTTAAGCATGGAAGGAGGACTGATGTTATCACATCATTGACTCACTTCCCAAGCAGCTTGTGGGAAGGAATATAGCCACATAGGCAGAAGCTCTCCTTAGCTGGGGGAAGGTAGGGGGCTGTGCCCACCTCTATCGACCCCATGAGTTCTCCTGGTGGTCCCCACACAGTTCCACCTGGCTTGGGTTGTTCCTTCTATAAGAAATCTTACCCATCATTGGCTGACCAACCATCTTTTGGGGCCAAACAGAGAGACATGAAGTGTAAGCACAAAGGTGAAGCAAAGTCCCTGAAAGGAACTGTCTCACAGACTCTTCTTTCTTTAGGGACAAGCACGAGGGGCCAGATGGTTAGGCTGCTGCGTGACAACAGCTCTCCACCAGGGCCAATTTTGCCCTGCAAAGGAATTTGGCAGTGTCCAGAAACATTTTTGGTTGTCACTACTGGAAAGGGGGGGCATTGCTACTCCTATCCAGTGGGTAGAGGCTGGGGTTGCTGGAAAATATCCTGCAATATACAGGACAGCCCCACAACCAAGAACTATCCAGCCTAAAATGTCAATAGTGCCAACATTGAGAAGCCTTGGTCTAGGGTGCAGGTAAAATATATAGGTCACCTTTGAAGATGAAAAACGTTATTATTAAAGTAAATAATTATAGAAAGTCATTCTCTACTTTGATTAGAAGCACATCATTAATTTTTATTCCATATCAATTTAAGACTACCCCTAAATTTTTGTGTCTATACTTTTCTAAATATTATCCACGATTGATTTAGAAACAATGCAAGCTCTATACAAGTTTAGAAGGAAGATGTCATTCAGCAGGAAGGTGACATTTGGAGGAGAGGCTTTGAGCACCACAGGATGTAGTCACCAGTCAAGGAGCTGAAGAAGTGGAAACTGACAGAAGTCTAGTTGGTTCTTGGTACCAAATCACTTCTTGACGCTTTCTAGCAACATTTTCCCTCTTCCACATCTCAAAAATGTGCTTTATATTAATTAGCTAATGGCTCAAGTGTATTAATAATGAAAATTCAAGTAAATAATCAGTACCATTAATGTCCATTCAGCTTCCTCTTTTTGAAAAAGAATAACTTAATTTGCACAGTATAGGCAATATTATTTCTTATTATATTAGACTTTTTTTTAAAAAAAATTCTTGATATATCCCTTGGATTATTTCTAAAATGTTTCACATTACTCTAAAATTTGAAAAGAGTGATTTCCAAGGTATTTTATGACTTATATCTAGGCCAATAAACAACTTCACTGATCAATTTATGTTTTAACCTTTCTTTTATTAACTTTTTTGAATCATATTGAGAAAAGTGAACTGGCACTTTAAGGAAATTTACCAGAGAGTTGGGAGGTCTGTGGCTAGAGCTGAGCTGTTACTCTCTAGTCCCAATTCCTGTTAAACTTTATGGTTCTAACTTCCTGCAGGGGAGGAGGGGGGTATGTGCTGGAACCACCTTGGGAGATCACTCTCTTTTGCATGTGGGTGGCTGGGGTTCATGTTCCTACATTGCTGTGGTGGTTTTGCTTTCTTTTCCCAAATGAACCCTCCTTTTGATGGACTATCTAAAAGGTTATTTTTGTTCAATTAACAATATCAATGACTTGAGTGGTGTCATCATACAACAACAAAACTAAATAAGTACAAGTTTTAATATAAATATGTCTCAAGCATTTTTAGAGGGTGACATTTGAATCAAATAATCATTGTTGAACCAATATTAGAAATCTCTGACGTGTTGTTCATACAAACAAAACTTATCTGTTTATTCAGGTCAACTATATTGAGATTTTGAGAAAATACCCTAGTATAAGGGTTGTGAAGCTTTTTCTATAAAGGACAGCTTTTTTAGGCTTTTCAGGATGTATACAACTACATAACTCAGCCATTGTAGCACAAAAGCAGTCACGGGCAATATGTGAACAAATGGAGGTGTCTGTGTTCCCATAAAATTTATTTATAACAATATCAAAAAAATGTCTGGTTAAAATTGCTCTGTGAGAAATACATTGCCAATCCTTGCCCTAGTCAAATGAGCACTCACAATTTCATAGAAGGAAAAACTTTTCTTCTACTGAGGCCATAAATACAACACAAACTCTCTATCTAGCCAGTTAATCAAAACTCTACCATCAGACTCAAACTCCATTTTCAGTTTTTTCTTTCTTTGTCCTATGTTCCTTTGCATACCTTATACACCAACCTAAAACAGCAACAGCAATAACAACAATAACAAAAAAACCCCACAAGCAAACATTTTCTGTCCTCTCACATTTATTAATTCCATGCCTTTTATCTCTACATCCCTTACAATATTTAGCATTCTACTTTAAATTCTAGCTCTTTATGTGATGCTTAATGCTGGGGAATGACCCTGTCATTGTTTTTCTTTGACTGTGTCAAGTAGTTTCTTGCTTCTAACACAGGATGTTAAAACTGTAGTGTTGCGGAAAAAAGCATGGACTTTGGGGTCAGGCACATATAGGTTTGAATTGTACTCTGCTATTTGTTAGTTACATGACTTTGTACCAGACACCTGACCTCTTTAAAGTGTTTTGTTTGTTTTTTTTCCATCTGAAATATTGGGTAATACCAGCACGGAAGTATTATGCTTAGGGATAAATTAAGCCATTCAACAAGATAGCATATGCAGGTGCTCAGGGAAATTCAGGTATTTCCCACAACTTTCACCTCTAGGGAGTTGTATTAAAAACTACAAAATGAATTGAAAAAATAAATAAATATAGTGTTTCAAGACAATCACCCATGGAAACCTTTCCATTGTGACAAAAAACAAGTCAGGGTAATGAAACAGAAAAGAACATTTAAAAAAATATATAGAACTAAGCACCTAGGAATATTAGATTGATGATAAATGTGGCCCATAAAACTTCCAAATACAAAAAGTGTTATTCAATAAGTGGTGTAGAAACTACTACTAACTGGAACAACAACAACAACAAAAATAAAATAACAACAACAAGAAAAGGATGAGTTACCAATAGCTTAAAGATTTAAACCATCAAAATAAATTTCATGCAGTTTTGGTCAAAATAGCAGAGTAGGTAAATGCTGTGCTTTCCTCCCCTCACATCCACATCAACATTATAACTAAACTACAGGACAACCATCATTGAGAACTGCCTGAAGCCTAGCTAAACAGAAGTTCTATAAATAGGGACATACAGAAGAAGCCAGAAGTTGACTGGTAGGAAGTGCAGAAAGATGAAGTATAGGCTGTCCCACACCCATGTGTGGTGGTTAAAAATTGGTTAGGGATATCTCTGCTCCAGGGGTTTATCCCTGAAAAGTGAGGGGTCCCAGCCCCACACCAGGCTCCCGAGCCCAGCATTCTAGTGCTGGGAAGAGAAATCCCCACAATTTCTTGTTGTGAAAAACCAGAGGAAATTGTGGCTGAGTGAGACAGAGTGCTGCTGAGTCTGAAGTGTTCCCCTGTGCATAGAATTTCTTGCTGAAAGACTCATTTGCTCTGAGCTCCAGTGCTGGGGCAGCAGCTCAAAAGTGACCAAGGACACATGGGGGAGGAAATGAATTATCTTGCTTCAAGGCTAGGACAAGAGGAGCCACTTTCTTCCAGAAAGAATTGCTGGCAGAAACCTCAGTTTCTTTGTTCAGCCCTTACCTCACCCAGCATGCAGACACAGGTGGAATATTACTCAGCCATAAAAATGAATGAAATCTTGCCATCTGCAACATCCTGGACTGACCCAGATGGTATTGTGATGAGTGGAGTAAATAAGACAGAGAAAGAAAGACACATGTCATATAATTTTACTTATATGTGGAATCTAGAGAATGGAATAAATGAACCATAAAAACAGGAACAAGCTCATAGACACAGAGAGCATTTTGATGGTTGCTGGATGGGGGGGGGGGAGAGTTGACCGGATGGGTTCAAGGGAGAGGGGATTAAAAGGTACAAATTGGTAGTTACAAAATAGTCATGGGGATGTACAGTACAGCTGGGAAATACTCGTAGTCAATAGTATTGAAAAATGTGACTTCAACTCACTATGCTAAATGTATATTTTTATAATAGAAATTATTTACTGACTTAACATTTGTCTCTAATTTCCTTTGATAAGAAAACTTTTGTTATTGTTTTAGAAGCTTTCATGCATGATTTTATTTTCTGTATTGCATTTGAAAAATAGAAATTGAAGTTATAAAGTTATAACCTTAAGATACATTGATGCTGTCAAACTGAAGGCCATGTAATTTATTCCTTACATTCCTCCATGGTTCTTAGCATGTCAAGGATGACTAGTCACTTTCATTAAGCACTGTGACCTGGGTATGAAAATCCAAAGATATTTCAGGGCTTGTCAAAACAGCTTAGCTCTTTTAGTATCTCCTGTGCCATTCATTCTAAAGTTTAAGAAGCAGAAAACAAAGAGTGATTAAAGAATAATGACATAATTACGGTTAATAATTATGAGTGATAAGTTATAAATTATATTTAGTAGTGCTTAGATGAAATAAAGCCAGCCTGAAATAAAATTAAATGTCTACAGGAATGGGGAATGTTATTTAACCACATAAATTGGACCAGATTGAACTTAATGAGTGGGGAGGGCTGAGAGAAATTAACTCATGTTAATGGTCTTAAGATGTTATCACTGCTCAGGAGGAGCAAATTACTACCTTCAAAACAAAGTGGGCCCAGGGTGGTCAGATCTGATTTCTAAAAGGGAAATCTAGAGTTTTTATGAATTCTCCCAAAGTTAAATATTGTCAAATATATCAAATTTACATAAAACTAAATCAAAACTGTGTGAGTCAGTTTCAGCTCACTGGTTACTGGTTGCCAAGTCTAGGTTAGAATCTACTAAGAGGCAAAAAAGTTCATCAGCACAATATGATTTCCATACAATACTTTTGCACTAAATTTTCAGGAATAAATACTTACTTTTAACTACAAATGTAGGTAACAACATATTTTTGCAAAAAAGAATGATTTTGGCCAATAACTTCTGAGTTTTCTTTATGTTTAGATCCCTATTTAAAAATCCATTTAGTGTTTAGCCAGTATTATGAAATAAATGAAAAAAAAAGATTGAATGAATGGTATATGGGGTAAGAAAATGAATGTGGAGGAAGGCCTCATGATTATTTTATTAATTAAAATATAGTTAATATACAATATTATATTAGTTTTGTGTATATAACATAGTTATTCAACATTATATACCTAACAAAGTTACCCACAATAAGTCCAATAACTATGTGTCAACGTACAAGATTATTAGGATATTACATTACATCCCTATGACTTATTTATTTTATAACTTGAAATCTGTACCTCTTATTCCCCTTCACCCTTTTTGCCCTCCCCCACCCCCTTGCCTTTTGATAACCATCAGTTTGTTCTGTCTATGAGACTGCTTCTACTTTTATGATTTGTTAATTTGTTTTGTTTTTTAGAATCTAAATATAAATGAAATCATACAGCATTTGTTAAAAGCATGGTTCTTGATGTCAGGGACTTTACCAAGCCATTGGAAAAGAGAATATCTAAACAAAAAGTTGATCTAATATAGAACACAATCACTGCAAATTAGTAACATGTAATTAAGCATTACACTTAGACTAGGCAGGATTTCATTATCACATCAAAGCAAGTCTGTTCTTAAGGGAAATAATACTAGGGATACATTGAAAATACAAAATAAAATAATTCACAATGTATTCTATATATAGATACACATGTATAATTTTATATAGATGTGTGCTATACATCCATTAATTATTTATATATTTATCACCAATATAATGAAAAATGATACCAGATTAATCACTCAAGCTTTGTAGTCAGACTTTTTGGGCTCAAATGACAGCTCTACTGTTGATTCAAGCTGTGTAGTTGTGTATGTTATTTGACCTAACCCTCATTTTCCCCATATCATTAGGGTTGTTAGGAAGATGTAATGAGAAAAGCACTTGGGGCACGGACTGTCACATTGTAAGCACTCAATAAATATTAGCAATTATTATTTGTCAAGCATTCCCTTCAGAAATACTTAATTGGCTGATGAGTTACTTCATTTCTTGATTCTCCAAATTTTTCATCTTTTGCACAAATATTTTACTAAGTACTACTGTGTTTCCCCGAAAATAAGACCTAGCCGGACCATCAGCTCTAATGTGTCTTTTGGAGCAAAAATTAATATAAGACTGAATCTTATATTACATTATATTATATTATATTATATTATATTATATTATATTAGACACAGTCTTATAGTAAGATAATATAATTATTTTATAATTATATAATATTTTATAATTATATAAGACCCGGGTCTAATATAATATAATATAATATAATATAATATAATATAATATAATATAGACCCGGTCTTATTTTACTATAAGACCAGGTCTTATATTAATTTTTGCTCCAAAACACGCATTAGAGCTGATGGTCCGGCTAGGTCTTATTTTCGGGGAAACACAGTAGATATTAGAGCTAGAATGAGAGAAAGATGTAGCTTCTGTCCGGAAATCACTCAATTACCAGTAAAAGAAATATAAATATATACATGCTGAAAATCGCCAAACAATTTGATTTACATTAATAGACAATTTTTACATGTTAAAGACTATACATGGACCTGGAAGGGCCACAGAAAGTTTAATACAGAGTTGATATTTTAAAATGAGTGAGTCTTGAAGGATGAGCAGAGGTTCTCCAGATTGAGAAAAGAAAGGAATCCCGAATAAGGAGGAAACAGCACGGTTATGTAACAAAAACATTGTTTTCTCTCAAGAGCATGTTCAGCACAAATAGGAAATGGGGAATAGTTTTGACTCAGTAAATTGTAGGCAGTTAAGCAGCCTGGGTCATCTTGAAAGTTACCATGGTCCATCTGTAGATCAAATTAATGCCACTTCCCCCACACGCAAAAACACTTTCATACAGAGTTTTTTATGCACTGATCTCTAAGAATGTTACTTATATTAACTTTTGATTCTCACAATTCCATGAAATTAGTACTATGACTGTTATCTCATTTTTACAGATAGAAACAAGAAACACAGCTATGTTAAATGACTTCTCCAAAGTCACATGGATAGTAAGTAGCAGGGCTGTACTCTGAGCCAGGTCATCTAACTCCATGCTCGCTGGTACAGTACACTGATTCTCACCAAGTCTTTCTGTCTCTGCAGGTAGTTTTCTCAATGTCAGCTTGGTGAGCTGATTAGAAATGCTGATATGTTTGAAGATGGTCATTTTATGTGTAAGGATATAGGAAAGAAAGTAATGATTAGGACATTAAAACATTGATTTTACAGCTTTCCTTTTGGCAAAAAAATAGTTCTTTTTCTAGAATTATTTATAATTCTGTATAGTTAATTACATTTTTACGACTGACTTGTCTATTTTTGTGCTATTTTCATGAATACCTTTACATTTCACAAAAGAAGATAGGTGATTTCAGAGACTATAACCCAAATTAACTATATTGATAGGCTTATCAACAAGATTAATACTATATTTTATTGCAAAGTACATAATAAAATGGGTTTTACTATGTGAGTGAAATCCCAATAACAGTGTTAACTAAAACACGACATTAGCAAGTAACACAAATACCTATTGTTTTTCTTTTTTAAAGTGAAGAACTTTACCACACAAGTGATAGCAAATACCAAAAACAATGAGGTCAATTAAGCTCCACACTTTAGGCTCCACTTTCTTCTCTCTCTAGAATAGACAGTATAATGGATCACACTAGTGCTTTTCTTCTTACTTCAGTCCTTTCTTCTACAGCAATTTCCTTTAACAAAAAAAACAACCAAAAACAAAAACTGTAGTCTTGATAAGAATTTCACTTTCTTGCTATTCTCTCCCTATTCCAAATTGCTAGACTTTTAAGAAAAAAATATTACAAAAAAATGCAGGTAGGTATCACTACAGATTTGTGGACTACAACTTCTCTGGAAGCCTTTATCCAACATTATCTGCCAAGTTTAGATTTTCCTTGGCTCTTAAAACCATCTCTCACTGAAGCCATATTCTTCCCTTGTTTCTTTAAGTCCCACCCCCTCTCCTCTGACCATTGAAATTCTTGACCAAGCAAATAATATTGTGAGACAAGAGGTTTCTCAGCTCCCAACAAACCACCTAGACATTCTCATGCATCCACACCACACTTGCCTCCATCTGCAAAAGCATTGCTCTCTGCCTCAGTTGTCCAGGGTCCATTTTCTCTAGTATGAGCATATTCTCTGTTCAACACTCAGGCTCTGTAGTCCTCCATCTACTTTGCCTTCCATCTCTACCTGTAACATCTCTGCACATTCCCCTTAATAGTCTACTTTTCTCCACGAGAATCATCCAACACGTGGATGTGAGGCCGATTTTCTTCCTCTGTTCTGCCATGCACATGTAGGATCGTTGCCATCACCACATAAAGCTGAACATGAGAATAAGCTATTCCTTAAGTCAAGATCAGACGAAAAGAAACTATAACATAGGAGAGAAAGTTGTGTAAAATGTAACTTTATTACCCATAATTTAAGGGGAAAGCATTTAAAAAGTAAAACTTTCTAAGGAATATCCTAATTCAAATAGAAGCAATAAGAGTCTTCCAGAAATTCAAAATTTGGAACTGTGATGTACTAAGGCTTTGGAAGTGAGTCTCCTAAATGTCAGCTTTAAAAGAAAAATATTTTTTATACATTCCTACTAAAGGATACCTGGAGTTGCTCCAGATTCTTCTTTGCCCAGTGCTTGATTGTACATCATTTCTTCAGTTTGGTATTTTTTGAATAAAGCCTTTTTTGGTCAAAACCATCCAGTGAGTTTTATTTGCTTGCATTTGAAAGAAGCCTAACTACTCACACATGATATAGACATGTAGAAGAAAATTTGGGGTTAAAAGGGAAGGCATAAGTGCAAGAAAAGATGCTCAACATCATCAGTAATTAGGGAAATGCAAATTAAAACTACAAAGAGATATTATTACAGACCCACTAGCATATCAAAAGCTGAAAAATTGGACAACAACAAGTGTTGGTGAGGATACGGAGTAAACATAAATCTCACATATTGCTTCTGGGAGTGCAAAATTTCACAACCACTCTGGAAAACAGTTCTGCAGTTTCTTATAACAGTAAACATACACTTACTATATAACTGAGCAATTCAATTACTATTAATTTATCCTAGGAAAACATAAATCACATGTTCAACTAATAACTCATATACTTCTATACATAATAGCCCCACTTGGAAATAACCAAATATCCATCAATAGGCAAATGCAATGAACTCCTGATATATGTAACAACATGAGTGAATTTCAAAATCATTGTGCCAAGCGAAAGATGCCAGAGAAAAAGGAATATCCACTGTATAATTTTGAAAGTTTAGAAAAGGCAAACTAATCGACATATGAGAAAGCAAATAAAGTGATCATTTGGGCTAGAAATCAAGAAACTGACTTAGAAAGGGCACTCAGGAACTTTTCATGGCAATGAAAAAATTCAATATCTTGATTATGGTGGTTACATGAGAGTATACATTTGTCCAAAAAAAATCCATCTGTACACTCTAATTGGGTACATTTTATAGCATGTGAATTATATCTCAATAAATAAAAAAAATAGGAAAGGAAAAAATGGGAGCAAAATAAAGTTATTTCTTTGGGTTTATTACCTAAGATGTGCTCACTGGTTTCATCTCAACATGAAAATGAATTATAAGCTTTTATTGTTGATGTCCATTGTCATGTCTAACTATTTTCAATAACACTTAGTAAAATGTACTATACATAGTAATTACTAAACAAACATACATAAATTAGACTAATAGAACTTATTTCTTTCAAATCATAACTCACAGAGAAGGATGTTCTATCTCATGTTATAAGGATAAAACTTTTTATCCAGCTGTCTGTTAACCAGAATTGCTGCTTCTTTGTTGATACTGTTCTAAATATTACCAGTTCAGATACTCTGGAAATTCTAAAAGGAAATAATAACAAGTCCATCTTTTGTTCTGCATTTGGAAAAGCTATTTTTCTTGAGTGCAAGTCTACTTTTTCTGAAAGCAAAATTGCTGAGTAAAACCTATAAAACTTTATAAATATTCTATTCAGATTTTTCCAAAGATTTAGTTGAAATTGTACCTATGAAGACAGATGGAATGAGGAACACAGAGCAGCATTCCTTACTCTGTCTATATTCTGGACAGACAGGATTTATGTTCTTGTTTTCTACAAAGAACAGAAGATGCCAGGCTTCTCTCATAAATCTCTTTACATTTGCTGTGGAATGAATATCATAGCCAAATTTGGAGTGGATTAATTTGGAGTTTGAAAGAGTCATTCTGTTTCAAAACATGAAAAACATGGCATGATGGAAGAGTGGTATCAGTGGTGTGTTGATAAATGTTTAAAAGCCAGCTCTCAGAAAAAAAAACCACACACACACACAAAAACAAAACAAAAAACACCTGATTTATGGCATTTGCTGATTTCCTTGGTGTAAATACTCTCACCATTTCCAATTTCAAGTCACCAATGCGATGTCCACTGGCTTACAAATTCCTGAAACTTCAATTCTGATTTTTTCAATAGCTATCATAAACTGGCTTTAGTGTACCAGTGAGCAGAATATGAGATTTCTTTTTAGTGGTCCATTTCAAGCTCACTGAGACATGATCTAAAGAAAAGTCACAGTACATTTTTTTCAGTGAAATTAGACAATGAACTTTAGCCCTTATTACACCAAACTGAAAATATTACTGTATCATTCCTTAAATATGAAAGATATATATATATATATATATATATATATATATATATATATATATATTTAAATGACATAAAAAATCTACTTTTCATATTGTGGATTGTTTGGGATGTGGTTCTACTGTAAGCAGCTATTTACTTGGAAATCTACATATAGAAAAATAAATCAAGGAAATTAGGAAGTAAATGGAAAGAGTGTTCCTCCATGTAAGATCATTACAGTGGCATCTACTTTCTTGGACTGACTTCATAATAGTATATCAATTGATCAGAATAATTCTTAGCTATACACAAGGTCAAGAATAAAAGGAGCAAAAGGTAGTGACACAAATACTTCTCCCCAAACATATGCAATTGTACGGGAGAAAGAAATTTTCCTCTACTCTTCTACCGTGTTTCCCCGAAAATAAGACCACGTCTTCTATTAAGTTTTACTCCAAAAGACGCATTAGGGCTTATGTTCAGGAGATGACATCCGGAAAACTCATGCTAGGGCTTATTTTCCGGTTAGGTCTTATTTTCAGGGAAACACGGTAGGTTCTTTCAGCTGCTCTAATTCTTAAATTGACATGAGACAGATTAACAAGAAAAAATAACCACATACATTAGTCAGAGACCCTCATATATGTGAGAGATTCAGAAACAGACAGGTAAAATGAGGTATATATGGCATCCTGAGCCAAGGAATGAGGTAAGATTCCTTGGGACTTCAGAGGGGAGGAGGGAAATTTGTAGGATGTCCCTAAAAAGAGCAAATGTTCACTAATTAGAAGTTTATCCCGTTCCTTAGATAGGTCATAAAAGGTTATCTCTGGTAATAATTCTTTTTATGGGTAAACCTCCCAATGTAGATTCTTTTAGATAGTAAAAGGATGGGCAGAAATTTCTCCTGAGTCTGGAGGATCTTGATTGCCTTTGGCTTAAAATAATCCATGCCAAGATAACAGATCTTGGGAAGGCCTGTTCTGAACCCCTTCACAATGCCCATAGAATTTACTATTCATAATACATTGTAATATTCCTGTAAATCAAAATAAAAATGCAAAATTTCCATTAGAGAAAAGAGGTCCAATCATATAAACAGGAAATTCTCATGAGGTAAGCCCTATTGTCATTCTTTTACACATAAATAAACTGAAGTACAGAGAGGTTAAATGATCTGCCTAAAGACACACAGCCAGTGAGTGGTAAAGCCAGGACCCAATTCAAAGCCCATACTTTTAACTATTAATGTTCATTTGATACACTGCCTGAACAATATCCCTTTAACATTTATAGCTTAGAATTATCTGTGCATTGGTTGTTAACAGGAGAAGCTTGCTCAGGTTTTTTTCAAGTCATTTGGGACTATTAAAAATAGGAATTGTCTTTTATGGGTGAGTCTCATTGGAACCTAGAAAGTCACACATCCAACTTTCAGGGAAGAGACAAGAATTGCTGCAGCCGTACCTCATAGGATACTGTAACACCATTCTGAACTCAATGGAACTCTGGCTCTCATATGATCTTGTTGCCCTGTCTACAGTGAGAGTTCATTGATCTCTACTATTGTGTGTCCTGGAATTGATTTGACTTCACTATGTACTTTTTGTGTCCTTCCTTCTAAATTCCTTGCTCAAACTAAAAAAAAACAACCAACCAACCAAACAAAACTACCAAACAAAACTGATTAACCCAGCCCATAAGCATTGTCCCTAGGTAAGCAAAGCTTTGTGCCAAGGCACCTGCAGAAAGGACACTGGATTATTAGGAGAGAGAGGGAGAAAATCAGGACTTCAAGCTTTGGCAAGTAGGTGGATGTCAGTGCCATTAAACACAACAGAAAATACAGGAGAATGGGGGTATGATGATTTTAGATTTGACTGACTTATGTTGTAGTGCCTGCAAAACACATAAAGGGGCTATTCATCAGCAAGCAAAATGTAGTGATCCATGGGTGAGGAAAGGCCCCTGGACAGTGACCCATCAGTATACTTGTCGTGGTTAAATCAGAGTGCCTCCTTGTCATGCAATAACTTAGTTCCATATCTCTCTTACGTTATTTTTAAAGTTGTTTTTCAATCAAATATTTAAATTAAATCCCAGTGTATTTGGGGTGTGAAGTTTTAATTAAAAGTCAGTACACTATGGTTTTCTCATGTAAATTTGTTGCTTGCGGGCTGCCTGGCACATAAAGAAAGGATAAAACAGAAAATGTCTTTGAGGTAAACTCAGCAAAACCATAGATGCCGTTCCTCTGAGCACTGCTGCACTGAAAATCCCTTCAGAGATAGGAAAATAATATTCCTGTCTTCAATACTGCACGTTCCCTAAACTATACTCTTTTGAAGCAGTCATTAACATTTGCATCCTTAGTGTATAGTGTTTTATGGCCTAACTGTATGTGGCAACATTAAACGTGCTTAAAAAGGGTAATTAGAATAAACATGGAAAGTTCCATATATCTTTTGAAATTCATCAGATGTAGTCTGCCCTTGAAACAAACAAAAAAAGGGCACAGTAATGAAGTTAGCTTTTCTGAAATACATGGACAGACTACGAAGGAAGTCAGAACTAATAACTCTATAACAAAATGCTAAAAAGAAAATTACAGTACTTTATAAGATCCTTAAGAAAGTCAAATAATGTTTCTAAGTTCACAACTGAATAATATAGTAGAAGAGTAAAGAAAAACAAAACACACATATGCAAATATCTCTTTGAAGGAACCGTAGAGTCAAGCAGAAAAATATTATTGCAAAGGTTTGTAGAAAACTAGAAAAAAAATCATCACTGTCCAATATAAAACATTTATATAGTGATACATTGTACAGACATTATCAGTTAGGTTTTCAGAGTATAGTTAATAATAGAAAGATAGTCACATTATAACTATAAAAAAAAATAAGATACCCAACTCTGTAGAGAATGGTTTAAAGTTGTAAGTTCAAGATAACTTATTCTATATAGAGAATGGTTTAAAATCATAAGTTGAAGTATTTAATTACAGTGTTTCACTACACATTCTCTTCTAGAACCATTAACTGGAAATCAAATAATAATAATAAATTATTTTAAAAGATGAGTTAGTTTTTTACATGGTTTCTAATAAATTTTCCTATCAAGCAAATTAAATATTGACCAGCATAAAAGTTCCGCAGGAATGCTAGGAATGAAAGGCAAATTTGGGAGAAATGGTTATCATCTGTGACTCAATATAAAGTAAGCCTTGTGCTCCAGCATAGGAAAAGAAGGTTTAATTAAAAAGATTATTCTTGTTTTGTTCAGGAAAAATGTGTGTTTTAGCTTTGGGTTTAAGAAGAGCTGAACCCTTTCATGTGTATTTGTTGATTATGTTTATCTCTTGATTTCCACTGTGCTCTCTAAACAATCTCTATTGAAAATTAGTTTACAGTTAAATGGATGCACTATTTATAAACAGCCTTTTATAAAATACATAAGAAATGTATTACACAAATAAAATAATTAAAAACAAAAATTTCATGGAAAAATTAAATGTTTCTGATAGATTGGTCATCCTAAAAAATATTTCCTACATTGTTTCAAACATTGACATGCTAGAGACGTTTTATGAATTCACTAAGGTATTTGAGATTGAAAGTCATGATTTCCATTAGGAATAAATTTACATTCTGCTTCAGGGGAACAAGATGTCTTTCACTTCATCATTCAGTGTTAAGTACTTAGTCACAACTTTAGCCTCAAGCCTCTACAGGGATTAGTAAGCAGGCACCAGAAAAGACTGACAATGCTAAATTGAAAGAGTTGACAGTCTCGACTTCATATAACAGAGACTCTTTTTCTTACCGAAATTAAATTTGCAACCAGGATCATATATTTATATAAAAACTACTTTGAAAGTTAAAGGACAAAAAATAAATTTAAACTTTAATATACATATGAAAGAAACCCTTGAATAGGCCTGCATGATGCATACTGGCAATAGAAATCTTGGTCACACTGAAGAAAATTTGCCAAGATCCTTACAAAAGCTTTCCTTTTATGAATCCAGATGGGGCCCAGTTATTTGGTTGATGATCAGGGGGTACACCTCCTGGTACCACTTCCTTGTAAATGTTGAATATCACTGTCTTCAGGATGTGCCCTGCAGACATTCATGCAGCTTTTGCCACTCTAAGTGTGGACCAAGGGCTGATAGTAAGAGCATCACTTGGAAGCTTGTTAGAAATGCAAAATCTCAGGCCCTACTCAAGACCTTTTGGATAAGGATCTGCATTTTAACAACATCTCTAGGTGATTTATATGCACTTTAAGCCATTAAACTGAGAAGCACTGCTCTAAGCTTTTGAGGGTCTCACAGGTGGAGATCCTCACCTTCCTAAAGATATACCCTGTCCTCACAGGCTCTATCCCTTAAATCACAGCTATTTCCTAAATGCCACTGTATTCCCCCACTAAAATTACTGAGCTCCAGGTTCCTTCCCATGTTTTAAAAGTCTCCTAAGTTGTTCTCTGTTAAGTTTCTTCTGCTGAGGAATAGGAGGGATGATATAAAGGTACCTTGGAAGGGGAAGAAAAGGCCCTGAGTTTCTCAGACTCTCGAGTTACCATTGATTTTTCTTTCAAGTACCTAAAAAGCAGACATATCTTGGACTTTGAGAATTATTTTCCTGCTGAAAGCCTCATTTGGGCTACATGAGATTCCCATTTTTCTTATAACTTAGATCCTATTTTACTAATAGAGAATACCCCATCTGGCCCCAAAAAATGTATGAATTCCCCCAAAAGATGTATGTTTTGGATTACTTACATGATGAGTTTCTTTAAATGTTTCTTTTTCTTAAAGGAGGGCAAGTTTCTTCCAGTTTCATCAGAATAAAGTGTAGAAAAGCCCTCTTGAATAAAGTAGCCTTTTATTATATAAACAAACTGAGTTTTAATGACTCACTGCCTCAAGAAAGAACACATCACACTGATAATTCCAAAATGGTAGCTCATTGGGGGGAAGAGAGAGCAAATTTTTATTGTCTATGCATTGAGCTCTGGAGTTCTTCAGGCAGGATATCAGAAACAGAGCATGTCTTCGAATTGGTTGATTTCTTAAAGGAAGGAGGGATGGAATTGGGGTGAGATTCTAAGTGAAAATAAAGTGTTATGGGAGTCACTAGACATTGTGGAAGTGTAGTCACAAAACTGATGATAATGGTAATTCTGTTTCATAGAATGGTGGAGGAGAAAGGCAATTAAACTAAGATGTTATACTCTTCAAAAGTTAAAATCTCTGTTTTTTGCAATTATTCACTACATTTCAACAAAACTTCAAGTGCACAAGATAAAATACCCAATAAAATTACATCATGCCCTCAATAGCTCAGAGCTATGTTAAATCAGTTCCATCCTTTTACTAGTATTTGTGTAAACACCTTGTTTTATAAAACTAAAATATTTTAGGATACGAAGATAGCTATCTATCTTACTGCATTTAACAGAGATGAAAACTGAGACGTAAAGTTTCTATTGACTATTCTGAATCCATCTGTTTCTTTCCTTTGCATAGTATGACTACTAGTTAGCACACAGAATGCCGGGCTCTGAGTTCATGATGATGTGCAACAAAAATAAAGTTAACCCATGTTTTCCTGTAACACAATATAATGGGTGACATACATGAATCAGGTAGTCATACTGATGAATGTAGAATTATAAAGTGTGACAATGTTGAACTTTACCCAAGCCCTGTTATACTGCAAAATATGCCGGGTAAAAAAAGTTCCTTACCCTTTTTGTCTAGGAGATAGCATACTGCAAAACAGAGCTTCGCCATATGATTTAGAGAAGACACTGATCTTCCAAATTCCCATTTTTTAGCTGAACTGCTTGCCCCCACTAATAATGGGAACAAACCGATTCTTAATTAAACTTTGTTTAAGCTTCTCTCCTTCCAAGCACCTGAACTTTGACCCACCCTCAGTCTGAGCCAAGTACAGCAGTCTCTTGAGTATACATTGGCCTCAGAGTAAAACATTCTTTGATGTATTATCCAATAAAGCTATCCCTTCACCCTTCTTTCCTACTCTGCTTCTTTATAGCGTTGTTTCTTCCTGTTTGTAAAACAAAGACTCTTTTTGCCTAACCCTTGAGAAGCCTGCAGATCTTATGGTCAGAGATTTTCCGCTTGCAATGTCCCTTCCGCTCCCCTCCACCTCCACCCCTTGAAATAATCCTTTCAAATAAAGTCTCTCCTTACTTAGTCCAGATTCCTTTTTTATTTGACAAGTGAGATAAAAGATCTAATGAAAGAGAAGCTGTTCATGAAATCTGTCTGAAAAGCTGCAGAAGGCTTACTGGAAGCAACTCTTGAGCTGAGGAAGGGACTGAGAGTGGGGAGTGCGACACTGACAGAAGCCTGGGGAGTTTCTGGCATCCACTGGAGAGACCTGTGGCTAAGTTCTCAGGGCAGAGAGGCACAGCCTGGGGATAGGGAAAGGGAAAGCAGAGGAAAGGTAAACTGCTACTGAGAAGGGCTACACAATATTGTACTATAATCATCAAATTTGCTAAGAGACTAGATCTCAATTATTCCCACCACAAAAAAAACAAAAGATAATTTGTGACATGATGGAAGTGCTAACTATCCCTAGAATGGCAATTACGTCACAACACAGTCATGCACTGCTTAACAACAGGGATACTGCCTGAGAAATGCATCATTAGGTGATTTTGTCCTTGAGCGAACATTATACCGTGCACATACTATATATAGATGGTATAGCCCACGACACACCTAGGCTGTATGATATAGTCTATTGCTGCTAGACTACAAGCCTATACAGACTATTACTGTACTGAATATTGTAGGCAATTGTAACACATGGTGTTTGTGTAGCTAAACATGTCTAAACACAAAAGGTACAGCAAAAATACAATATAAAAGATAAAAAATGGTACACCACTTACCATGAGTGGAGCTTGCAGGAATGGAAGTTGCTCTGGGTGAGTCAGTGAGTGAGTGTGAGTGTATGTGAAGGCCTTGGACATTACTATCCACTACTGTAGACTTTATAAATACTATACTCTAAGGCCACACTAAATTTATAAAACAAGAGATTAAATCAAGCTCAAGAGAAAATGATGTAATCAAGAAATGTGGTAAACATGAGATGTATGAGGCTGCTGCCAGCATAACACAGCATACTGTTCTACAGCAAAATTTTTGTATATAAGTAGAAAGGGTACCTCTAAAATAATAATTAAAAAGTATGGTGTAGCAAATATATAAACTATTTACACAGTTGTTTATAATCAAGTTATGTACTGTATATAATTGTGTATCTACGCTTTTATATGACTCATAGCACAGCAGGTTTGTGTACACCAGCATCAACACAAACTAGTAATGCATTGTGCATGACTTTACAATGCCTATGACATTATTGGTGACAGTAATTTTTCAGCTCCATTATTATTTTATGGGACCAGACCACCATCGTATAAGTGGTCTGTCATTGACTGAAATATTGTTATGCAGTGTATGACTATATATAAGTATTGTACCCCTTAAATTTACACAATGTTGTATGTCAAATATATTTCAATTAAAAAAGTGAATTCTACAATTTAGCCAACTTTACTACCTGTCTTGGGGTCTTGCTTTTATACTGCTTTCTCTGTTTTTTCATCACTGCCATAATGAATTGCATGTAAAACTATCATATAAACTCAATATTTTAAAAATCAATCATGTTTCCACTGAAGACACACTTAGTTTTAACATTCATTTTTAATTATAATTTTTGAAAAGAAAAGAGCTAATAAAAGAAAGCCACACATATATATTCTGACTTTAAATATACAACTAATTTATCATATTTATACATTTGCATTTTTTGTCCTCATTTTTAGTTTTCAATTATTAAATTGAAATTCTCATTCTATTTATATTTTTTCAATGTGAAAACCCTCAAAAGAAAAATTGAAGAATTGTGCATTGAGCACCCTATTACTTACCAACTAGAGTCTATAATAAATATTTTATTACACTTACTTTTTAGCATATATCGATATGTATCATTAGCTAGAAATCAACTGCTGACCTTAAACAAATAGACAGCAGATATTTCTCCACCAAACTGGGTTTACTCCAGAATAACAAAAATATTACAATATGGGACATGTGGTCTAATGGCAACCACTCACAAATTCAGAGAAACAAAGAAAAGGAAAGCTCTGTTATGGACTTGGAAAGAGCTGTTGTAAATGAAGAAGTCCATTGGAGGAAAGTAAAGTTTGAAGTATAGTGACTTTTTATTGGCTAAGTTATGGCAGTCTCCCATTGGCTGAGCTGTTACCCGGCAAGGAGAAATCTTTTCTTCCTCCTGCTTAGGTAGCAAAGTAGCATGACTTCCTGTTGGAGATGCAAGGTATGTCTCTTCTTGTTGGGGTCAGTAGTGTATGTTGAGTGACACCTGTAACAAACTTCTCTCTTCTAGCCTCCCAACACAATTTTAAATGAGGTTTCTGTTTATTAATTTTCATACAATATTTGTTTACAGTTTCTTTTTCTGATAAGATTGACATATAATTACATACATAATCTTAAGTGTACTATCACTGAAGTTCTCTGAAATTTTTCTCATGTCCCGTCCTGATCATTCCTCACCCCCTCCTAGAGTTAAATTCTGATTTTTTTCCACAGTAGCTTAGTTTTGTCTGCTCTATAAATTTACATAAATAGAATTATTCATATGGTCTTCATATAAAAATAATTACTTATGTGCCCTTTGTGAAGGCTTTAAAAAATACTGAGCGTAAGGACTATGAGACTCATTCATGTTGTGTATTAATCACTTATTCTTCAGTAATATTCCATTGTATGGATGTGACGCTGTCCATCATCCTTCTAATGATGAACACCTAGAATGTGTCCAGCTTTTTGTTATTATTAATAAAGGTGCTCTGAACGTTCTTGTATAAGATGTTTTGTAAATATGTGTTTTCATTTCTGGGTCAAAGGTTAAGCCTAGGGTAATTTTATAAGAAATAGCCAGATCATTTTTAAAAGTAGTTATGCCATTTAATATTCCTACCTACTATATATGAGAGTTTGTGATGTTTTCAACCTCATCAACATTTGTCATTGTCACTTTTTAAAATTTTAGCCCCATCAGTAAGTTCTACCCATATTTAATTTAAAGAAAAATTAGACAAATTTACTCTTTCCTTTCTTATTGAATTTTCCCATTAATTATGTATGTCCAACTATTATATTTGTAATATAGTAGGCTTGGAAATACCACTATGTATTACTATTAGGACAAAATGTAGCTTTTTATTTGAATAAAAATGGGAGAGACCTTGTAAATTAAGGAAAATAACCCTTCTGTATAGATGTAATGGAATCTTCAAGTCGTCATTTTGGAATTATTTATCATAACCAGAATTGTTTCTAAAGCAACAGTTACAAATGGACATCTATATTATGCTTGACCATCACCAATAACAGAATTATCTTCTTTATATGGCATTTCATTCCCTGTTTTGATGTTTATGTTTAACTGTTATTGAATAACACCAATATGACCTTAGGTTTTTATGAAATACATCTGACTATGACAATGTGATGGATTAGCCATTCATTCATACATACACACACTTTTATAACAAATACAGCCACATATTCCAGACAGCTTTTAGGCAAGATATTGAGGATTCAGTAGTATATAAAAATCTCCCTACCTTCATGACTGTTTTAGTCTAGAAACAAAAGCATTCCCTAACAATGCTAAGTACTTGGTTTTCCTTGGTCTATTTCCCAAAATACTGACTATCACTTGTAGGTGAATTCCATCCTCTATGCAGATATATTTATAGCAATGTCTGGAAGGGTTTTTTAATTCAGGTTTGATGAAAACAATTTATGGAAATAATAAAATTTCATTGAACATACAGAGTTTACTACATAGCTAACTCAAATTTAATTATAAACAACAAAATATGCATAATATAGAACGGGTTCTGATATGAATTTCTAATGTTTTCTCACTGAGGAATTGCATAGTGTGACCCTTTGACCAGGCATAGATCAGAGAACTGTTTTGGGTATAGTTTAGTTTGGATTTCTTTTCTGGAGCCATCATATTCTGCTTATGTTTTTCTGATGCTTCTATCAGTTTGTCTTTTGTTGTTTAAAAATGCCATTGTCTTGTACAGATTCCTTCTTCAAATATCCAAAGGATTATATTTCCAAAAACCCTCATTATTTGAGAATACCTCATTGATACACTTAACATTTCATAGGTAAAACAATACTTTAAAAACATTTACTAAAATGCATTAGCAATGCCCATAAAGTTAGGAGAGTATAATTATCGGAAACAATGGTCGTCACACAACCCCAGATATGCATGTGGACTTTTAAACTCCCAGGAACTCAGAGTTTTCAAAGTCCCTTATGGACCTCCAAGTCCTCAGTTTTTCCTTTTAAGTTTTCAGTCAGTATCTTATTAGCCCGGATTGGCAGAGCTACCTCAGGTAGTTCCAGTGTTAAACAATAGCCACTGGTTGTTTTCTCCTAATATACTGGGGTTAGTGCTTTTCAGCAGAGGGATCTCTGAATTGAGTCAAATCAAAACAAGCCCTCAGAATGCAGCTTTTGAGCAAGCTGCCTGATAGATCAAATAGTGTCACATCTTTGGGGCTGGAGCTCTTGGGACCCCACAAATTAGTCTGCTTCTTCTAGGGCCTGCTAGGCTTCTGGCTTTCACTATTATTGTAGTTGTGAGGCTTTGAGTTTTTAAGGCTACCACAGAGCAGGGGCGGAAGGATAGGATTAGGGCATATTAAGTGCCATAAAGTTCATTGTTCATACTAGTAATCAATTCTTTTTCTTGTATAAATGCTTCTCCTCAGCTTGTTGAATAACTCTAGTTAAATTCCAGAATTCTCAAAATGTTTATTTTGATAGTTTTTGCTAATGGTCTCATTGCTTTAATGAAAGAGTAGATTTTCGGAAAGCCTTACTTTGCCATTCCAGAAGTTAGTCCTCTAACTTGCAAATTGTATTATTGTAAGTAGAAAAAAATACTACCATCTGGTGATACTAACAAATCAATTTCCATTTTCCTAAGTGTCCTTCTTGCCCTCATTCATATCAATGCATATATGTAAGTATAATAATGTCAAAATTTGCCGTCTGATTTTCTTTTCTATATAACAGGTCATAAATGTTTTCTGTCTCAATACCTATAATTTTGTGTTCTATACTATCAACACCTTATAATTTAATGCTTCTTTACTTCTCAGATTGTTTGTCTCAGAGTATTTCTTTGACACTATAAAAAAATTGTGTGGCATTTATTTTCATGCATATAATGTATTTCTTCCTTTAGATCTTTTCATTATGAAAAATTCCCAGAAAGCAGAATTAGCAGATCAAGATTCTTATATAACTTTTAAAAAGTACAACATACTTTCCAAGGCAGGACTGTGTTACTCATTTTTTTATTATTTCTTCCTTCTCTTTGCTTTTGCCTAGGTGCCTGCCTTGGAAACATCTTCCATATATTATATTTTATTTTATGAAGTAAAAAGACACACCAATTACAATTTCTTTGAAATATATTTCATAAGCATTTGTACTTCATACCTATTTGTACTTTTTGTAACATTTCATTAAAGGACCACTAGGATTTAACTAATTGAAATGTTTCATGCTATTTTCACTAACATAATCTTTTTAAATATAACATTTATGTTAAAAGCTTTACTGAGTAATTTTGAATTTTCTTAAAACAATGCTTCTAAAACTTTATTTTGGCGATTATCCAACTGGCAGTTCATGTTAAAGTGCAGATTCTGAATCAGCATATCTGGAGTGGAGCCCAAAAGCAGGCATTTCTAATAGGTTCTACCAGCTATGGCCCACACTTAGAAAAACAAGACCTAGGACACTCTGTGAATTCATATTATAAACCAGATCTTTAAGAGGATCAATTTATTCAAGTACGTGCCTTATTCCTGGTCAGCTCTCATCTTAAAATCTTCATCATCTGTACAGAAATACAGTGGGATCAGGACCCAAGTGGGGTATAGACACATTTAACAATGACTCCTGGTGCGTCTTCATAGATCAGACATTATCACCAGGTAGCTTCTCATCCTTCTAAAGACAACATCTTTCTACTCCCATCTATCCACTCTCCAGGAGCCTGTTTTAAAAACCATCATTTAAAGTTAAAAGCTAGATAAAATGCCGTGTTATTTTTCACTGGTCATTAAACTGTTTCAAAGAACAATATATTTTAGCATTGCTACTTACTTTTCTCTCTGATTTTTAAACTTATAATTGAAAGTAGGATCATAACATACTCCCAGGAGGTTATTTGCCTTAGAAGAGAAGGAAATGTTTCTAGTTCCAAAGCCTTTATGAGATTCCCATCATCTTCTAGTCTTTATGTTTAAAGAAAAACACAGATATATGGCTATTTAGATTTAATAAATACATTTAAAAATATAAAGTACATTGATCAGGATGTGCATTGTCAGTAGCATTTAGAATAATAGTTTACTCATTGTTTAATTTTTAAACATTACATTAGAATTTTTCTTTTTTAATGGAACTGAATATTATTTGAATTACATGAAAATAAATATTATTTTTAGTTTTAAAAAATAACTGCTTTGTAAGTTTTAGTAATGTAAAGAAACATGATAACATTAAGTAGGTCACTTAAATTCATGTCCAATTAACTGCAAGGATCTCATGACAACCACATTGGACAGTGCAGGTCTAAGAAGAGAATGTCTCAGAAATGTAGTACCCTAAAGGCAAGGGTGAACCAAGGGTGAAATAGATAACATAAAATTACAGTCTTTTGAAATCTCCAGGGATGTCTTACTTTAAGGTGGTCCTGTACATGGCAGAAACAAATCAGAGAAATATTTTATTTACTATATGATAGACTACAAATTATTCCTTTCAATAATTTTTAAGTACCATTCCCCAAAAATGATAATAATAATAATCCAAAGATATCTAGACACAAAAGGTAAGTAGACCTCAGGAATGAGAAACAGCAAAAACAATGATAAAAACAGAAGCAACAGAAACAACACTTCAAATGTTTATCAGATTCAAATGATAAAACAATGATGTCAAGTACATTTAAAGAAGCAACAGACAGGCTTGAAGATACATGCTGCAAATAGTAAAGTAATCAAAGTGACAGAGAAATATTAAAAATGAACGAGAAAACTTGTAGGAATGAAAATAAATGATAATAACTGAAAAAATGTTTAAATGTAATATATCAGTTTAATAGATTAGACATAGCTAAAGAGAAAATTAGTAAACTAGAATTTATAGCAGAAGAAAATATTCAGAGTATGTAGAGACAAAAAATGAAAATACCAAAGAGCAGAGAAGTGACATAGAGAATATAATGAGACAGTATAACATGTTTAATTAGGATCCCTGAAAGAGAGAAGAGAGAATAGAATTAGGTGATATTTAAAATGATAGTTGCTGAGAATATTTCAGAACTAATGATAGACTTTAATTCACAATTCAAACAGCCAAAAAAATATATCCAAAATCAGACAAATAAAGAAATTTTATACCTGGACACATCCTTAAAACAGTCAGACAAAAATGACTGATTACTTTCAAAGGAGTATCAGTAAACTAAGAGAAAAAGAGAAGTAATCTACATGTGAAAAGAAATGAGATCCTGAACACATGTGGAACAATTGATCTTTGAATAGAAGACTGTGTACCATGTTGTGTTAAGAAAGAAGAACATGGCTACAGTTGAAGAAATGTTTATAGATTCATGGAAGAGATAAGAGAGTTCCTTTCAATGAAATATGAGTCAGAGTGGAAAAATACATAACAGGACTATAAACAGTAATGGGTTATATCAAATGAGAATTGTGGGAAAGTGAAAAATTAAATAGCAGCTCTCACTTCTGAAAAGCAATCCCTGGATTAAAGAAAATTTGAGAGATTCTTGTAGCAGATTGGGTCAAATGACTGGAAACAGGAGACTGGATAGAAAGGAAAATGACAACCAGGATGCATTTTGTATTACAGTCAATTTTCTCAGCAATTTCTACAAATCTTTAGAGAGGAGAACCTGGTAAAATATCATGCTCTCTGTAATCAAAAGTTCTGAGGTTTTCCAGATAAACATTAAATTAATATGTGACTTTCAGTATATGTGCTGCTGAAGCGAGCACTAATATGTGACTTTCAGACTGGTTGACTCTGAGATATCTAGCTCATATTGAAATTAAATATCTATGCAAGAATGCAAGTTATATTCTCTGCTACTCTCACGCATTCATTTCAGACTCCTGTTGATACTAACATAGAGCTGCTCTATAACATTGTCTTGTCCATGTCTGCAGGAAGTCCTTTTATATTTCTTTTTAGTTTCACCTTTAATATAAAGTCGTGGAAAAATGGAAAGATTGTGAAAAAACCTCAAAGACCATTCCTTGGGCATCATTATTTACTCTCATTTGTGAGATGGTAATAGTCAAGCGCATTGGAATATTTGAATTAGCCTATTGATATAATTACTAATTTAGTTTGAAAAAGAGGGTAATTTATGAGTCACGTCTTAGTCACAGCTTATAAAATATTTGAACACTTGGACAAATATTTCTTAACTCAACAGAAAGGAAGTAAAAAACAGTTAATCACTGGAATGATGGCATGTACATGGGTCCAACAAAGCAATAATGAAGATCGCTATATCCTAAGGGAACTTTAAGTACTTACTACACTTAACTAGCCTTGAGTTGCTGAGGAAGAAGAATGTCTATGATGCCTGAGGTAGCTCTAATCACTGATTGAATTGAGTGGTTACATATTCAGCATTCTTCAAAGTAAAAACAACATCATTTAAAATATCAGTAACAATTTTTTTCCCAATAATGGCAAATTTTTTTTTTAGATCATTATGTTATTTACATTTTTACTGAATATTCAGCTTATCCTATAGGTTGTAAAATGATAAGTTTGGTTCTCTTCACAGAGTAAAACTTCAATAATTGAATACCACTTTCAGAGCTAGATGGAGTTATTATTTTAATATTTTATTCTTTTTTGTATTTCTAGCATTTAGGTCAGTGATTCCATTTAGATGTATAATAAATATGTCTTGAATTAAATTGTTATACTGAATATAGTCATATTAAAATGCTCAAGGTCAAAGTTTAGAGCAGGGGTGTCCAAACTTTTTTCAACGGTTTTCACCAAGGGCTATATGCTGTAAAATACACAAATAGCTGGGCCACTCACTAGAGGTGAAGTACCTATTGCCTCACCTGATTTATTTAAGTAAACTAAATATATTTTTGGAGTTTGCTGTGGGCCAATTAACAATGGATCATGGGCTGCAGTTGGCCCGCGGGCCGCAGTTTGGACACCCCTGGTTTAGAGCACAGTTAAAGTAAGCTTTTAGAAAGATCATTTATTTTATTCTGTGTACCTGTGTTCACAGAATAACTTGAATAGAATTCTCTCCACATACTCTATACACTATATAATTTAATTTATTTCTCAGGGAAGCCTTGTATTTCAGTAAGCTCAGGACTGGTCCTGTTTATATCCAGACTTCTAAACGTAAGTTCTGCCAAGTGGTTAGACTTGGAGGTTGACTCATTGTAAAAAAAAACAAAAACAAACAAACAAGAAAACTCTTGTACAGGTATGCATTTGATGTATTGTTTACAATGAGAAATATTGTAAGTGGAGCATCACGATCTTTGAACAAGAAACAAAATTTTCACATTCATTTTTGTCTTGATGAGTACTGGATCCAAATAGGGCTTTATTTTGATATTTTAATGCATCACTATATCCAAGTAAGGTATCTTGATGCATCATTTCCCCTTAAAGTGTTTGACAATCACAAGGGTTGGTAATGGGAAAATTTATACTTTAGGACTCCTCCCAGAACAGTCAACAAGAATACTGTATGTGTTCTTCTGTTTTTCTTTTTGTAGATTTTCATGCAGACCAAACCATTCTCTTCTTGTTTTCTTGACCTGAATTTCTCTCTAAAAAATTAATGTAATTGTTCAACTTTGATAAGCTAATAGGACCAGAAGGAAGTTATATCCAGATTTCTTGTTTGAAAAATGTTGCAGCTCCCAGAACTTCTTAGATACCTACTCATTTGATCTTAATGTAATGCTCTTTTTTTTAAATATAATTTTCTGCACCTAAGGCACTGCTGAAAAAATAAGGTATAATTGCCTAAGCAATAGAGGCAAACTTAAAGTCTGGAATAACTATTTAATATTGTTTGCTTTTCGTTCAAGTTGCTCATTAAATTGAATATATAGTTTGGTGAAATAAGGTTAGTTATAATACCTTACATTTGCACGACATACAATATTTTACAAAGCATACTTACAAACATTACCTCAATTTAGTTATTAGCCCAATTCTTCTTGACTGGGATTAGCCCAATTGTATGCATGTGTCAGTGAGGTTCAGAAAGTTTAGGTAATAGTAAATAGAACATACAAAGAAGCCCAAGGGCTGTTGGTGCTAATTTTCTTTAAAATGAATGCTGCTGGAAAGTAGTGAAGTTGAAAGGTAATGTCTGTTACAATAAAGTAGAATGTACCGATAAGTTGATGTTTAGAGGATTGCTAGAAGTTCATGGCTCAGACAGTAAATGAAAATGATATATGGAGATCTAATAGAAAAGGGAACAAGATGGTGGATTAGATAAAGGCTATGTGTGCCTCCTCCTGTGACCACAGTAAAATTACAATTATATTATTCTAGAATAATAAACCTGGATAATCATCTGACATCTACATGAACAGAAGTCCTATCCCTAAGGATATAAAGAAGAAGCCACATGCGGACTGGTAGGAAGGGTGGAAACGTGAGGCAGGCCTCACTCCTGCCTGTGGTGGTTGAGAATTGGGAGGGATATTTCAGCCTTGGAGGTAACCCCTGCAGGTACCTCCAGCCCTACAATGAGCTCCCCAGCCTAGAGTATCGATGCCAGAAAGAAGATTCCCCACAATATCTGATGTGAAAAACAGTGGGGATTCCAACCATCTGGGTGAGATGGAAGGCTGTGTAAAACACAGACATCCTCTTAAAGGGCACAAACACAGACTCATTTGCTCTTAGGCGCTCACCCTGGGATCCTGCAAAGGCACAGTGACTCAGAAGGTGCCAGACATATACATGGAAAGACTGAGTTGTGTGGCTTCAGGGTGATGACTGAAGGGACAATCACAAGTTTTCCTGCGTAGAACCCTCCTCCCATTGCAGCCAGCAGATGTGTGCCATCTTTTCTGTGTTGAGACCTTCTCCACATGGCCAAATCTGAGTCTGCATTAACCTGGAGAACTCCACTCTCTCCACCCTGGGGACTCTCTGTGACCCTGCCCAACCCAACTCATGCAATGCCAGAGGAACTTTTCGAGACCAGCAGCTGGCCCCACCCCACACAGTCTAGGAGGCTCTTTTAGCAATGAACAGCTGGCCTCAATCTGTGTGCCACTGGAGGCACTTTTGTGACCAGCAGCCAGCCCCAGCTAACACCACAGTCCTTCTTGGATAACTCTTGGGTGTCAGCAGGTACAAGGTGGGCCGCAGCTGGCCTCGGTATGCTATGAATCTTTTGCTGAGTAGCTCTAGGGTCAACACTAGTGCCAAACCAGAATCTACATTAAATCAGTGAACACTACTTACCTCATTCTGGTCACTTCCTGAGATTGCCCCTAATCCAACTTGCATATCACACAAGGCTCTTCAGTGGTTGAGGTTTATGGGCAATCACTGGTGGCAGCCATCCTTGTGTTACAGTGTGGCCTCTCCAACATGCCTTCAGGTCCATCACAGGTGGTGACCAATTATGGATCACTTTGTAGCTCCTACCAGGTAGAACCAGGCCAGTAACAGGCAGTAGCTGACCTAGGCCTGCACCAGAGTCACTCACAAGAAGACCCCAAACCAACATACCGGAAGGTGGGCTTCAGATAACACCAGAGTAACATCAATTTAGACCCAGAAGTGGAACAATGAAAGGGCAGTCTCAATAGGCACCAGAGACCACTGGAGCAAAATCTGATCAGTGGGGTAAGCTCCCCTGCCCCCCACAGCAACTGGTAAGCTGTGGGTGTTGACAGACCTCACAGCCAGTCAGCCTGAGGTTTACTCCTACCCACTGACATGTCAACAGCAATCAAGGCTCAACTACAACAAAAGGGCACACACAACCCACACAAAGTACACTCCTGAAGCACCTGTTGCAGGTGATCAGAGAGATTGTGCCACTGGGCCCCACAGGGCACCTACTACATAAGGCCACTCTGTCAAGACTGGGAGACATAGCAGATGTATCTAATACTTAGAAACAAACACAGAGAGCCAGCCAAAAATGAGAAAACAAAGAAATATGTCTTAAATGAAAGAACAGGAGAAAACTCTAGAAAAAGAACCAAATGAAGTGGCAGCAAGCAACCTACCAACCTACCAGAGTTCCAAACAATGTTTATAAGAAAGCTCAAGGAACTTAGTGAGAACTTCAGCAAAGAGATAGTAAGCATAAAAAAAAAAAATAAAAAAATAAAAGAACATAGAAACCATAATATAGAACCAGTCAGAAATAAAGAATGCAATAACTGAAATGAAGAATGCACTAGAAGGAATCACCAGCAGCCACATGAAGCAGAGGATCGACTCAGATATTTGGAAGAGAAGGTAGCAAAAAACACCCAACTGGAATAGAGAAAAAGAAAAAAAAAAAAAAATGAGGATAGTTTAAGGGACCTCTGGGGCAACATTGAACATAGCAATATTTGCATCATAGGGGTACCAGAAGGAGAATAGGTACTCAAGGGATTGAATACCTATTAGAAAAAATAATGACTGAAAACTTCCTTAACCTGGCAAAGGAAATAGACATACAAGTGCAGGAAACGCAGAGTTCCAGACAAGATGAACACAAACTGGCACACACCAAGATACATCATAATTAAAATGTCAAAGGTTAAAGACAAAGAGAGTATCCTAAAAGCAGCAAGAGAAAGACAACTAGTTACTTACAAAGGAGCTCCCATACGACTGTCAGGTGATTTCGAAACAGAAACTTTGCAGGCCAGACTGGATTAGCACAATATTTTCAAAGTGATGAAAAGCAGAGACCTATAACCAAGACTACTCTAACCAGCAAGGCTATCATTTAAAGCTGAAGTAGAGATAAAGATGTTCTCAGACAAGTAAAAGCTAGAGTTCATCACCACCGAAGAAATATTATAAGAAATGTTAAAAGGACTTCTTTAAGAAAAGAAAATTGGGGATAGAAAAAATATAACTCATAAAATGGCAATAACTATTTATCTATCAAGAATCACTTTATATGTAAATGGATTAAATGTTCCATTCATAGACATAGGGCAGCTGAATGGATAAGAAAATAGACCCATACATGTGTTGTCTACAAGAGACCTTCAGATCAAAAGACACACACAGACTGAAAGTAAAGGGATGGAATGAGATATTTCATGCAAATGGAAACAAAAAAGAAGCTGGGGTAGCAATACTTATATCAGACAACATAAACTTTAAAACAAAGGCTATAAGAGACAAAGAGGAAAATAATGAAAAAGTTATCAGTTCAACAAGAACACTAAACTCTTGTAAACATTTATTCATCCAATGTAGTAGTGCTTAATATACAAAGCAAATACTGACTGACATAAAAGAGAGAGATCAACAATAACATTAATACAATCGGAGTAGGGGACTTTAACACTCCAATGGACAGATGTTGCAGACATCAACTAGAAAACAGTGGTCTTAAATGACACATTCTAACAGGTGGATTTAATTGTATTTTTAGATCATTTCATCCCAAAGCAGCAGAATATGCATTCTTTTCAAGTGCACATGGAATATTTCCTAAAATAGACCATGTGTTAAGACACAATATATTGTCTCAATAAATTTAAGAAGATTAAATCATACGAAGCATCTATGAAACTAGAAATCATTTACAAGAAAAAAATGAAAAATACATAAACACATGTAGGCTAATTAACATGTTGGAATAATGAAAGGGTTAACAACAAAATCAAGGAAGAAATCAAAAGATACTTTGAGACTAATAAAAACGAAAACACAACAACCCCGAATCTATAGGACACAATGAAAACAGTCCTAAAAAGGAAATTCATAGTAATACAGGCCCGCTTCAAGAAACAAGAAAACTCTCAAATAAACAAGCTAGTCCTACAGTTAAAGGAACTAGAAAAAGAACAGCAAACAAGGTCCAAAATTAATAGAAGGAATAATATAATAAAGATCAGAGTAGAAGTAAAGAAATAGTGTTTTAAAAAAAATAATACAAAAGATCAATGAAACCAAAAGCTGGTTCTTTGAAAACATAAACAAAATAGATAAACCTTTAGCCATACTCATCAAGAAAAAGAGAGAGATGACCCAAATAATTAAACTAAGAAATAAAACAGAAGCTGAAAACTGACACCACAGAAATACAAAGGATTATGAGAAAATATTATGAACAATTATATGCAAACAAATTGGACAATCTGGAAATAAATGGATAAATTCCTAGAAACATACAATCTTCTAAGACTGAATCAAGAAGAAACAGAAAGTCTGAACTGACTTATTACTACTAATAATGAAATCGAATAACTAATAAAAAAACTCCCAACAGAGCAAAGTCATGCACTGATGACTTCACAGGTGAATTTTACCAAACATTCAAAGAATTAATACCTATCCTCAAACTAATCCAAAAAATTCAAGAGGAGGGAAAGCTCCCAAGATCATTTTGAGTGGCCACCATTACCTTGATTCCAAAACCAGATAAAAACATTACAAAAAAAATATAAAATTTATAGGCTAATATCTCTGATGAACATAGAAGCAAAATCCTCAAAAAAATATTAGCAAACCTAATTCAGTACTACATTAAAAAGATTATACACCATGATCAAGTAGGATTTATTCCTGGGGTGTAAGGTTGGCTCAGTATTAACAAATCAGTTAACATGATATACCACATAAACAAAATAAAAAAAATAAAAACTATATGATCATACCAATTGATGCAGAAAAGTGTTTGGCAAAATTAAGCATTCATTTACGATAAAAAACTCTCAGCAATGGGAGAATTGAGGGAACATATCTTACCATAATAAAGTCCATATATATGACAAACTCACAGATAACATCAAAGTCAATGGAGAAAAGCTGAAAGTGTTTTCCTTAAGATCAGGAACAACACAAGGATGTACACTTTCGCCACTTTTATTCAACATAATATTGGAAGTTCTAGTACAGCAATCAAAGTAAAAGAAATAAAAGGCATCCAAATTGGAAAGGAAGAAGTAAAACTTACATTATTTGCAGATGACATACTGTATGTAGAGAACCGATAAATGAGTTTTTAGTAAAGTAGCAGGATATAAAACTAATATTCAGAAATTGGTTGCATTTTTTTTATATACCAATAATGAACTGTCAGAAAGAGAAATTAAGAAAACAGTCCCATTTACAATTGCATCAAAGAAAAAACAGACATAGGAATAAATTTAACCAAAGAGGTAAAAGACCTGTACTCAGAAAACTATAAGAAACTGAAGAAGATACAAATAAATAGAAAAGCATATGCTGAGCTCGTGGATAGGAAGAATTAACATTGTTAAAATGTCCATACTACCCAGAGCAATCTATAGATTCAATGCAATTCCTAGCAAAATATCAGTGGCATTTTTCACAGAACTAGAACAAAGAATCTTAAAATATATGTGAAACCACAAAAGACCCCAAATATCCACAACAATCTTGAGAAAGATAAACAAAATTGAAGGTATCATGTTACTTGATATCAAACTATACTATAAAGCTATAGTAATCAACAGCATGGTACTGGCATAAAACCAGACATATAGATCAATGGAATAGAATAGAGAGCCCCAAAATAAATACACGCCTATATGGTCATTCAATCTATGACAAAAGAGAAAAGAATATTAAGTGTGGTAAAGACAGTCTACTCAATAAATGGTGTTGGTAAAACTGGACACATACATGCAAAAAGAAAAAGAAAAAGAAAAAGAAACTGGGTCTCCTTTTACACCATATCTAAGAATAAACTCAAAATGTATTAAAGACTTAAGTGTAAGACCTGAAACATAAAACCCTCAGAAGAAAACATAGGCAGTAAACTCTGACATTACTCATAGCAATATTTTTTTTCTGATATATCTCCTTGGGCAAAGGAAACAAACAAAAATAAATAAACTAATGGGCTACATCAAACTAAAAGTTTTTTGCACAGTGAAGGAAACCATCAACAAAATGAAAAGAAAGTCTACTGAATGGGAGAAGATATTCATCAATGATACATCTGATACGGGGTTAATATCCAAAATTTATTTTAAAAACTCATACAACTCAACATCAAAAAAACCCAAACAATCTAATTCAAAAACGGACAGAGGACCTGAATAGACATTTCCCCAAAAAGGATGTACATGGTCAATAGATATATGAAAATATGTTCAATGTCACTAATTATCAGAGAAATGTAAATAAAAACTACAATGAGATATTACCTCACACCTAGCAGTATGGCTACCATCAATAAATCAACAAACTACAAGTGTTGGCAAGGATGTGGAGAAAAGGGACCCCTTGTGCACTGTTGATTGGACTGCAAATTGGTGCAGCCACTGTGAAAAATGGTTTGGAGTTCCTCAAAAAATTAAAAATAAAACTACCTGACGCCCCAGCAATTCCACTCTTGCATATTTATCCAAAGAAATCCAAAATACTAATTTCAAAAGACATATTCATTCCTATGTTTATTGCAGCACTCTTTACAATAGCCAAAATATGGAAGCAACCCAAGTGTCCATCAGTAGATGATTAAATAAAGTTGTGGTTGCAGGTATATACAATGGAGTATTACTTGGACATAGGAAAGAATGAAATCTAGCTATTTGTGACAACATGGATGGACTTACAGGATATTATGCTAAGTGAAATAAGTCAGATTGAGAAAAACAAATACTATATGGTCTTATTTACGAGTATATGTGGAATCTAAAGAACAAAATAAATGAACAAACTAAACAGAAACACACTCATAGATACAGAGAACAATTTTTTTTAAATAAAGTTTATTGGGGTAACAATGGTTAGTAAAGTTACATAGGTTTCAGGTGTACAATTCTGTAATACATCATCTATATAACACATTGTGTGTTCACCACCCAGAGTCAGTTCTCTTTCCATCACCATATATTTGATCCCTTTTGCCCTCATCTACCACACCTCTCCCCCTTTACCCTCTGGTAACCACTAAACTATTGTCTGTGTCTGTGAGTTTTTGTTTCTTCATTTGTTTCTCTTGTTCTTTTGTTGCTTTCAGTTTTATATCCCACATATCAGTAAAATCATATGGTTACAGAGAACAAATTGATGGTCACCAGATGAGAGAAGGTTTGAGGGGCTGGGTGAGAAGGGTGAAGAGATTAAGAAATACAAATTGGTAGTTACAAAATAGTCATGGGGATGTACAGTACAACATAGAGAATATATTCAATAATATTGCAACAATTATGTATAGTACCAGGTGTGTATTAGACTGTCGGGGGATCATTGCATACAATATATAGATGTCTAACCAGTATGCTGTACACCTGAAACTAATATAAAATAATATTGAATGCCAACTGTAATAGAAAAAAATATACTACAATAATACATAGCAATATTGCAATAATAATTTAATGGAGATAGAAACTAAGTGAATCACTTTCGGAAAGATTGGTATTTTTGATAAATCTTTCAAATAAGCTTAAACATAAACGTTCTCAAAAGTCATCCCATCTATATTTCATCCCTGACCCTTGGAATGTCCTTTATTTATTCATCTGAACTTAAATACTTTTGACACTACAGCTGAACTAATGCACATTTAAATTTTCCACCTTCGTTGTGATAGTTCTTGCTCATATTCTAAGCATAATTTTCTTTTGACCTTTGTTTATGAAATAAATATCTGGCATGAACTTTGGAAAATGAGTTTGGATTGAATACATATTCATCAAATATATCATACTTTTCTTGTTACTGTTCTTCGATTGTTGTTGTTATTCCTGTAGATTTGTGAGCCAGTGTTACAGAATAAATATTATTCAAGACATTTATAAGATGAAAATAGTGTAAGAATGTTGAAGAGTGTTTCATAGCTAAATATCATTGTTATAATTCAAATCTAAATTGTCTCAAATTTTTCATGAGAAAAGAAATCCTTACCTAATATTCTAAATGTAATAATAATCTCCCAAATAGGACATTAACATTTATTAAAATTTTATAAATCTTTCATGATGTAATCTTTCTCTCAAAAAATAATTTCTGAACACCTTTCCAATTTGAGAAAGTTTCATGTCTCTGTAAAACCCCTTGAATAGAAATTTAATAAAAGAATATACATGCATCAGAAAGTTGCTGAATATTCTCTATTTCCCTTAATTATACCTTTTACCCCTAGTATAAGTACTATGAATAACTCAAAGGATTAGAATTTTTAAATAGTTAAAAGAATAGTTAAAAGAATTTTTAAATAGTTTAAAGAATATAATATATTTAGTTAATTTCTTGGTTACCAAAGTCTATCAAGTACACTATTGTTTTATTTCAATTTTTTTTTTACTATACATTGATATAAGAATAACCACTATCATGAAGAATTTTACAAGTGAAAATGGACTGCTGATCCTTGCCAAGAATTCTTATGGTTTGAATCCTGGCTCCACTGTGTCATTAGTTATTAGTTAATATACCCTGTAAAAAAATTCAGCTCCCCCACAAAAAAGTATCTAACTATTTCTATACATCCACATAGATATATAGATGCATTCAACTATGTATAAATACATAGTTATTATAAATATATATTTGACTATAGATCAAGAGGTACTTCAAAGAAGAGGATGAGGATCATGGGAAAATGGAGAGGGCAGATGATAGGAACAGATTATGAACCAGAAGCATGGATTGGAATTCTTGGCTGTTCTTGGTTGCCATGAGGGTGCTTGATATCCCGGCATATTGACAGGATCCTCTTAAAAGAAGGTATGCAACTCAATTTGCCTTTTTTTTCTGATGGGGTCATGGGACAGTGTTACTCCTACTTCCACAAATTTGTTATACTAAATTAGAATGAGGAGATTAAGATGAAAGAAAATCATTACCTAACTTTTTTTTTTTTTTGGTTTGTTTGTATAACGTTTGTCTTCACTGTACAATCTCATTTAAAGGTGATAAATTTGGTTGAGAATGCTTAGTTTTTTTTTGCTTCATTTTTTTAATATTTGTTAAATTGAACTAGGAGAACTGACTCTGCGCGGTGATCACACAATGTGATATACAGATGATACATTACAGAATTGTACACGTGAAACCTATGTAGTTTTACTTACCATTGCACCCCAACAAATTGAATTAAAAAATTGTAATATTTAGGGGAAAAAAAGAAAGGAAAAGCCTGTATAAACACATCTTTTTATCCCTTTACTAATTTACTACCTAAGCACAAACCTTGCTTAGATTCCTTTCTAATGAGTACTAACTTTCTTTGTCAGGTCAATTCCTCCCAAATTTAATGTTTCTTTGTGTAAAAAGTATAAAGAGATGCCCAGTTGGATCATTTATTTGAGTCACGTATTATGATCTGAATATCATATTGTAATTATCCTGTAATCACATAGCAAATTGGTTTTTTTCTCCTGTTTTTTTTTTTTTTTTAAAGATTGTTAAATTGAATTAGTGAGTGAAAATTAACACACAACTGGAAAAGTATCACAAAGTTACCTGAAACTTGTATAAACCATCTAAGCCTTAGATTCTAAGGAATTGTTTTGTGGGCTCTGTTTCCTCCTTTTCCTTCTCCTTTTTTTTCCTCTTCTTCCTCCTTCTATCTACATATGGATCAAAAATTATATAATACTATCAGAATACCTTGTTTAGAATTTTAGAGTTTGAAATGCACTATTTTTTTTAATTCCCTTATGAAAATATCAGATGAAAATCTTTTAAATACAAATCTTTTAATAGATATAAAATCAAGGAGTATGATACTGTTTTTAATCAAAACAAAATATGACTAAAAGATGTATACTTTAAAAACAGATGTTGAAAATAATTCCAAAAGAGGCAATCCAAAAAATAATTTAGGAAGTTATAATATTAAAATAAATATTTGGCAAATTGAGGATAACATGTATTTAAATAGAAGACCTCTGTAGTTTATTAAAACAAATATCGACATTTACGTGCATGTAGTATAAATTATGCCTCCAAATCCATATTTTCTTACAGTCCCAAATGTTAATGTCAAGCAGTCAGTGAAATGGTTCATAAGGAGCAGTGACTGGCCAGCTTGCCACACTTCCCATATATTTGATTGATAAGGAGACTTTAGCAACGTGGTCCCTGTTTGGAGCAGATTTGTAAATATCCTTGAATAAAACTGTAAATGCTATTTGCTCAGAAGGGCTTCAGAAATGCCAGAATTAGCTCCCAACACATCTATGATGAAAATTTTAAAGGAAGGTGTGGTGGGAGCTTAAAATAATCCAGGATAGACTGTCTCAAATTACTAAAATGTTAAAACCTCTTGCATGTTATTGCTTTTTATAAACCATTTTCTAGTCCCAAATGAAAACAACAAATTAATAATGTGGCAAACAAAAACACTAGGATTAATAAAAGGAATGATATTGTTTTATTTTATTATTAGATATACAATAATTTTCTTTTACTAACATTGTCAGGAAATGACCCATTCCACTTAAGTGAGTTTTCCAAATAATTAAAATTTAATGCTTCAAGAATGAAGTATTTGCAAACATTTCTTTAAAATTGAGACATTTTAGTTTGCTGATCTTACATTTAGTAAAGCTGGGACTTAAAGATTTTTCCTGTAGGTTCCAGCTGTCTTTTAACCCCATAAAACTCAGTTTTCGAACGTCTCCATTGACGAACATTTCGGTTTATGAATACTGTAAATTTTATGGATCTATGGTGTCATTAGATAGTAAAATTCATGCTAAATTTGCAGTTTTAGGGGTTGATTTTAAAGGTCTGGAATGCATCAATCCATTTTGCATTACTTTCTATGGGGAAACCGTGCCTCGATTTTGGAACGTTTCAGAACTCGAACAGACTTCCGGAACAGATTGTGTTCGAAAACCAAGGTACCAGTGTATATGAAAGTGAATGAGATAAGTTTCAGCGTTTTAAGTGTAAGGTTTTTATAGCTTCTTCTATTTTAATGTTCAGAGACATTTTTCTTTCTTTCTTTTTTTTTTTTTAATTTATTGGGGTGACAATTGTTAGTAAAATTACATAGATTTCAGGTGTACAATTCTGTATTACATCATCTATAAATCCCATTGTGTGTTCAACACCCAGAGTCAGTTCTCCTTCCATCACCATATATTTGATCCCCCTTACTCTCATCTCCCACCCCCCATCCCCTTACCCTCTGGTAAACACTAAACTATTGTCTGTGTCTATGAGTTTTTGTTTCTCATTTGTTTGTCTTGTCCTTTTGTTGTTTTTGGTTTATATACCACATATCAGTGAAATCATATGGTTCTCTGCTTTTTCTGTCTGACTTATTTCACTTAGCATCATACTCTCAAGATCCACCCAGGTTGTCACAAATGTTCCTATATCATCTTTTCTTACCGCCATATAGTATACCATTGTGTATATATACCACAACTTCTTTATCCATTTATCTATCGAAAGACATTTTGGTTGTTTCAATGTCTTGGCCACTGTAAACAAAGCTGCAATGAACATTGGAGCACACGTGTCTTTATGTATAAATGTTTTCAGATTTTTTGGGTAGATACCCAGGAGAGGGATTGCTGGATCATATGGTATTTCTTTTCGTAATTTTTTGAGGAACCTCCACACTGCCTTCCATAACGGCTGCACCAGTCTGCATTCCCACCAACAGTGTATGAGGGTTCCTTTTGCTCCACAGCCTCTCCAACACTTGTTACTATTTGTCTTGTTGATGATAGCCATTCTGACTGGAGTGAGGTGATATCTCATTGTGGTTTTTATTTGCATTTCTCTGATGATTAGTGATGTTGAGCATTTTTTCATATGTCTATTTGCCATTTGTATGTCCTCTTTGGAGAAATGTCTCTTCAGGTCCTCCACCCATTTTTCAATGTGTCTGTGGTCCACAGTTCTTAGAACAGCAAGTATTCTGTTCTTTTGATCTGACACTGCCACTGTTCCGCTTCTAGCACTGGGCAGGTGGGAGCAGGGCAAGCTATGGAAGGGTAAGGAGGGGGCAGTTAGTCTCAGTGCCTAAGGCTTCCGTTCTCTGCTAGGCAATGAGGGCTTAAACCACCGTTTTCAGCCTTCTTTCTTCAGTCTTTTCTCCGAAGTCTCTGCCGTGAGCGTTGGGTTCAGCCGTGTTATATGCTGCCCCCTCAGCCCTGTGGGCCATAAGCGGAGCCCTAGCAGTCCGAGTTCTTCCCTCTCCCGCAGCTGCGGTAGATCCGGGAAGCAGCGAGCTCAGAGCACTGAGCTAGGTCTGCATCCTGCACCCGGGCGGCTCCGTCTCCGCACTTCTCCCTTCCCTCCTCCCCCGCTCGCGTGATTTGCCCACCTTTAGGTGAATTCAGTAGTGGGCCTCTTCGTCTCGCCTGTCTGCTGTGCAAGGAGTCCTTTGTGGAGTTATTGTTGTTCGATTAGTTGTAAATTCCAGGGGAGCTTTACAGAGGCTCACCTCACTCTGCCATTTTGATGACGTCACCCCCAGAGACATTTTTCAAAACAAATTCCTAGATTCCCTAGTGATTTTCAGAGGGCTGATTGTCAACAACTACCTCTGAATAGCTTTTGCCAGAAATCATATTCCATCATTATTTTTTAACATTAAGACTCATTAAGAATTCACTTAAAAGCTACAAGAAGTGACATGCATGACTCTCAGTAATGTGTAGCAGCCATACAGAATACACACAGTGAGCATTTGAGAGATCAGAGATTAACAAAGAATTGCTGATCCAGGAAGCTGAGGTGTGCTGCAGGCCGGTCTAAGCATTACCACATTCTCTTAGTTCTTTTAATCTAGCATCTACTATCACAAACAATAGAAAATGACAGTCCAAAGACCTATGAGTACTTTCAAAAATAACCTTTATTATTTTTTTCTTCATTAATGATATGTTGTAACAGATTTGAACATAAAAACTATAAGCAAAGAAATGGAAATCATCCATAAGCCTATCACCCACACAGCACCGCTGTTCGCACTTTGGTTCTTTTTCCATGATGGTCTCTCTTTCCTCTGTAAATATGCATGGGTCTAACATCGTTAACAGGGAGCTCACAGTTTTGCTTCCTGTGTCTGTCAGTCTCTTTCTTTTCTTTTCTTTTTTTTTTTTCATTTATGATACCACGACCATTTTCATGTGTCAATGTTTTTTAAGCATTTTCAATTTCTGAACTTCCCTTACATTTCTATGCTTTTACATGCTTCCCTTTCCTGGTCATCTCTCTAACCCAAGTTGAATGAACTGCCTCCTTGTGTTCCCAGGGCCTCCTGCATTCAGCCCCATCCGAGCACTTAGTACATCTCAGTTTGCTAGTTCTTGTCTCTGACATTAGGCTGTAGACTTCTTCAAGCCAAGAGCAATGTCTTTCACCCTCCATATCACTGGCATATTACATTACATTTTACATGAAGGTGGGGAATGTTACTAAAAGTTTGTTGAATGAATGTTGAATCAATAACCATTGTTTCAGGATCAGTTCCAATGTTGCCTATTTCACAGTAATTACCCCTAGGGGAAAGTACTGTCTGCCGTCTTTGGGGGTGCTTTATATTATACCCATGGTTGTTTTTTCTTTACATATTTTTGTTCTCATGAAAATGAAAGCTTCTAGAGGGCAGAGGCAATGCTATCTTTGATGTTACACCCTTCCTCCCAGTGAAGAACCTGTAGTACAAATCCTAGAGGAAATTATCAAGTATTTAAGTTGAATCAGAAGGATATGATCTATCAAATTAAACCCTTTCTATAAACAACCAATGATTCACACATATTATTTTTTTTATGAATGATCATTTCCTCAAATGAGGATATCTAGAGAAAAAGCCATAAAAGAAATAACACAATTTAAATTTTCTTTATGAGAGGGGATCTTCACAAAGATTTCTTGGTATGACATTTATGTACAATCATACATTGATTAACGATGGTGATAGGTTCTCAGAAATGTGCCATTAGGTGATTTTGTCATTGTATGAACATCATAGAGTGCACTTACACAAACCTAGATGGTACAGCTTACTACACACCTAGGCTACATGGTATAGCCTATTGCTCCTAGGCTACAAACCTGTATAGCATGTTCCTGTACTGAATACTGTAGGCTATTATAACACAATAATAAGTGTTTGTGTACCTAAACATATCTAAACAGAAAAAAGGTACAGTAAAAACACATAAACCAGTAACATAATTATTTATTATTATTAGTGCATATTATGTACTGTACATAACATAATTTTGTGTGTTATACTTGTAAATGACTGTCAGCATAGTAGTTTATTTACAACAACATCACCACAAATATGTGAATAATGTGTGGTAATGTGTTGCACTATGGTGTTATGACAGCTACGTCACTAGACAATACGAATTTTTCAACTCCATTATAATCTTTTGGGACCACTGCCATATATGCAGTCTATCATTGAACAAAATGTCATTGAGTGGCACATAATTATATATTCAGAACTTGTATATTTAGAGAAAATGTTGTTCTTTGCATCTCATTTTTTTGTAGAAAAAAATGTCAATAAAATATTTTTTGTGATTATGATGGCAAGCATATTTAAGAAATTCTAAATAATCTCAACCAAAAGTCACTTTTATGAGACTGTTTCATAGCAATCAAGTTTATTCTCTCTTTCTCTCTCTTTCTCACATTCTCTATCTCTCTCCATAATCAAAATGAGGGCATTATTTGGCCAGATTTTTAGAATTTATCTTCTGAAAGCAAGTGTAAGTTTATGTCAGATTGTGCAATGTTCTCTCTGGTTCTACAAATGCATACTTTTGAAACTAATATAAATATTATGATGCATAACCATTTTTAAAATATGGCATTATTCTCACCTGCTGTGCTCCTTTTTCTAAAAATAACTCATTTATTACATTTTCTTATTAAAATTTTAATATCTAGGTATTATAGTAATAAAACTGTTCACTAAATATGTATGGGTGATATTGTTATGTTAACTACTTACTTTATATTATAGTTATACATAATTTTGATGTCCAGAAAGGTGATTAAATAGTATAATAAAGTTTAAAGCAGTTATACCATTATTCAGTTTTATTTCAGGTAACAGACTATTTTTGTTCCACCATGTGGTAACCATAGTGTTTGAATATTTAGTCCTATATATGGTTGTCATGTTCCATTAGAAATGTCCTTGGACTAGAAATTTAAAAACCTGAAGTTTTTAATCCAACATCATTATTACATTCGAAGCCATAGGAATTTAAGCCATATTCACTTCACTCAATAAATATTTCCTGAACACCTGCTATGTTCCAGACACTGTAAGTGCAGGGTTGAAAGCCACAGCCTCTAAGAGATTAGTGGTGTCAAATTATAATTTTCAAAAAGTTAAATATATAATTTTCATATGAGCATAAACTGAGCGCATGTCAAATATTTACTTCACTAATTAATGATAGAACTTGCAAGATGATAACGACAGTTCAAAAATAATTAGAAAAAAGGAATTATTTAGAGTGGCTGAAAAAAATGAATGCTTGAATAGGATTATTTATGTAGATATGAACCTAGTTAATGTCCTACAGGGCAATAAAACCACCATTTGTATAGGACAAGAATCATGTGAGTCTACCAGCTAATGACTATCCTTACAGAGTTGTAAATTATCCAGACCAATAGTAACATAGCAATTTAAGGAAAGGGGCATACTCCTAGGAATCAGATATTCCCTAGATGGAGCTGACATGCTCAATAAAAACACTGAAAGCAAACATAGCAATCCCTATAGTTTACTCTTAAGTTTTGGATATTTTTCTTAGCAGAGGGAGAGATCAGCAACTCAATTATTAAAGGATGGTAAGTACTTTGATGTAGGCAGAAGCAAGTAACTATCAAATTACAGAAAAACAGCATCTAATGGGGCCTGGGACAAGAGCAGAGGTGTTTTTAAGATGTTGGTGCAGTCGCTCTGGAAGGCAGTGTGGAGGTTCCTCAAAAAATTAAGAAAAGAATTACCATATGACCCAGCAATCCCTCTCCTTGGTATCTACACAACATATTTCCTGGAAAGTGAAGAACAGATAATCAGGCAGTAAAGTCTCGATTATAGAACACTTGAAATCTATATAATTTACTAACCAATGTCTCCCCAATAAATCTAATTAAGTGAGAACTCTGACTTTGACTCCTCAATGGCTATTGTGGGTAGCATATGAGACAAAAAAGAGTAGAAAAAAATATATTCTAATTAATTTACATATGCAAGGGTGGAAAGTGGTTTTGTTTTTTGTTTTTTTCTTTGGTTGGTTTTCTGCTTGTTTGGTTTTTTTTGTAGAAAAATAAATCTGACTCAGAAAATCTGGAGCAAATTAAATAGTCAAAAACCAAAGACACAGCTTTGGTACGTATCAGCAGGAATGTTTCAAAGATCTTGGAGAGACAACCAACTGGGAAACAATTCTTAACATCTTAACCATAGATTACCTGACATTTTCATAAGGTAATAATACTAGTGCTTTTTTTTTTTTATTACATTCTCTTTTCATGGTTTCCCTACAGGAACAGTACTACAGCTTGATGTCATGATTCTAGATTCCACAAGGACAGTTTTTCATGTATGAAGCTTGACAATTAAGTTTGCGAACTTGTTGCAATGATGTTGCTAACCTTTTTGACTATCAGAGGGATTATTCATTATGAATTTGTAACAACTGGACAAACAGTTAACCAGGTTGACTATTTGGAAGTGCTGAAAAGGCTGCGTGAAAAAGACAAAAATGACTTGAACTTTTCACCAACAATTCATGGCTCTTGCATCACAATAATGCACCAGCTCACAGGGCATTGTCTGTGAGGGAGTTTTTAGCCAGTAAGCAAATAACTGTATTGGAACAACCTCCCAGAAATCATCGGGCCCCCAATGATTTCTTTCTGTACCCAAAGATAAAGGAAATATTGAAAGTAAGACATTTTGATGACATTTAGGACATCGAGTGTAATATGACAGCTCTGATGGCCATTCCAGAAAAACAGTTCCAAAATTGCTTTGAAGGGTGGACTAGGCACTGGTGTTGGTGTATAGCTTCCCAAGGGAAATACTTCGAAGGTGACCATAGTGATATTCAGCAGTGAGGTATGTAGCACTTTTACTAGGATGAGTCTTCCAACGTCATTGTCCGACCTTGTACATAACTACACTCAGTGACAGTCTAACAATATTTCATCATCTGACTACTCTACATGGGAAGGAAATGTTTAACCTCATTTTATACTTTCTTCTTTAACCATAAACCCTGGAATAACTATTCACATCGTTCAATGTTATTTGATTATATTCAAATCACCACACCTTGTATTTATTTTCAAACTCATATGAATTTTTTTTCTAAGTCTTTTTATTCTAAGAGAAAAAAAAAAAGCCTTGTTGAACTTCCTGCTATATTAATTTTGGGCAACAGAAACCTGACTTTATTAATAATGAAAAGTTATCCTATTCCAAATAGCTCTCATTATCTTTTAACTTAGGAGTTTAGAAAACCAAACAAAAAATTTAAAAGGTGCATATTTACATTATTGAATAACACTATATTCATTTATAATAGCAACTTGTATAAAATTGTGCATAATAGTTTGTAAATAATATACAACAGAGTCTTAAAAAAGCATATGAAATCCATTTTACCTAAATTTTGACTTCAATAGTCTTACCTAGCTAGAAAATTACCTATGATCTGATTTTGCATATATTTTTTCTTTCTCCTCTGTTTTCCAATATTTACTATTCTTCTATTAGATTCCCTAGCTTGTTTCTTGTGAGAAAGAGAAAATCAGCCTATGACAGGTCGTAACTGCTCTTGAACCATCAGTTAGACCTTAGTCGTGTTAGCTGCTGACCTTGTGTCTTGACGTTCTGTTGAACATAAACAATTTTATGGGACACCAATGTCACACAATGAAACAGATGCTACCAATGTCTGTGACTATAATAAATAAAGACCCTAACAATACCACTCCATAATCCTGTCTAAATACAGAAAATAACAAAAAACCCAAACATTATCAAAAGCTTGAAAATGATCAAATATCCCTCTGTCCTTGCTAATATGAATTAGTGCTACTTTTTTACTAATCATAGCTTTAGCCATCCTCTGTACTTCCTTAATCCTAAATAAGATTCACTGAGATACCTGCAGCAGATCAACTCCAACATAGCCCCAATTATCCCACCTATTAGTTGTGACAACTATCTATAAACCTCTCTTATTGAATGTAGGTAGAATCCTTGACATGCTTTTAACCAGTAGAATATGGCAAAGATGATGAGATTTTAAGTTTCTTGATTATGTTACATGATATGTAACTCCCACCTTGCCAGCAGACTCACCCTTGCTGACTTTGATGAAGTCAATTGCCATATGGAGAAGGCCACATGGCCATGGACTGAGAGTGGCCTCCAGCTGACAGCTAACAAGAGACTGAGGTCTTCAGTATGACAACACATAAAGAACTTAATCCTGCCAAAAACCACTGGGGCATGGAAATGGCTCCTTTGCTCTCAAACCTTAAGATGAGAGCACAGCCTTAGCCAATACCTTGATCATGGTCTTGTGAAAAACTGTAGCAGAGGATCCAGCTAAGCTATGTCTGGAGTCCTGACCCACAGAATGGTGAGATAAATGAGTGTTGCTTCAAGTTCCTAAGTTTGTAGCAATTTGTTATGCAGTAATAGATAGCTAACACAATAACTCTAATTCCTGACAACTTTCAATGACATCAAAGCTTCACTTCCTTCAAACTACCCCAAAATCACCTAACAAAGGCCCAAATTTTATAATGCGATCTTAGCATGCTCTACTGAGACACATCTACTCCCCATGGCATGCATTAGCCTTGTTGCAATGATTAATCACTCCCACTCCCCAAACTTTATTCAACTATAGTGTATTTGTGATAGTCTAAGGCTGCTGGGCATTGATACTTGTTCTTTGTCTTTCAATACTGTGCTAGTTATATCGGGTAACTATTGACCTTCCAAAAGCTCATCAGAAACAACTATTTATTAAGTTTGCTAGATGTACTGCAGAATACTGGCTCAACAGAGTCTTAGTAGTGTCTTAAAACGCAGAATTTAGGGGAGAATATTCACAGGGTTTTAGGGCCTTGGCTAGGTGATTTGAAAGTGGGTCTTGCAAGGTGAAGAACTGGTTGAAGCTGGGCTGAGTTTAGGGCATAATAATTTTGGTTAATGAATATAAAACGTGAAAATCTTGTAATGAGCCTTAATGAAAAAAATTTTTGTTTGATAATTAAGCTATCTAAAATTGTCCGGTGTTTTTTTCTAAGAGCAAATATTTCTTGGATCAAGTAGCTAAGTTATGTTTACTTGCCCTCAGTATTTAACCCAGGGATATAAATGTATGTTTTCTTTCAGTATTATTTAGCATAGCTGCAGGGAATTAAGTTGGTTTCAATTTTCATATCATTGTGTCAGTGCCTTGTTGTTATTTGTAGGTAATGATCTGTTTAAGCACAGTTCACAGTTCACTTTAAATGCAGATTCCATCTGCCCTGTTGCTAAGGAGGATTGGCCTAACTCTAGTTATGCCATATTTAATTTGTATCTTCATTTCTTTCCAGCATCTCTTATTCTCTATTTTTATCATAGGATCCTATGAAAATGTAGCAGGTGGAACACAAAGAAAGAGTTCTCAATGTGTTCCTTTTTTGGTAGGATCTTAGTCTCAGAACTCAGGTATGAGTATACTCCTTCCTGGGCATAGCATACATGTCCCAGCTCTTTTGAGCAATATTATTTAAAAAACATTCCTGGAGACAGCATTTCAGAGTTTTCCTATTTAACAGCCTCATATCTTCAATTCTATATTTACACTTAATGACACATTTAAAATTTGCGACAACATGGATGGATCTTGAGATCATTATGCTAAGCGAAATAAGTCAGAAAGAAAAAAGTTAGAGAACCATATGATTTCACATATGCGGTACATAAAACTGAAAACAACAAAGGAAAAAGACAAATGAAGAAATAAACACACAGATACAGATAATAATTTAGTGGTTACCAGAGGGTAAGGGGGTGGGTTGGTAGATGAGAGTAAAAGGAATCAAATGTATGGTGATGGAAGGAGAACTGACTCTGGGTGATGAGGATACAATGTGATATACAGATGATGTATTACAGAATTGTACACCTGAAATCTACGTAACTTTACTAACAATTGTCACCCCAATACATTTTAATTAACATTTTTTTCCAATATTAAAATAAGAGCCTAGTTGATAATGTGGGACCTTTCCACCCAACTAAAATCTCCTTTTTCACATTCTTGTACAAGAATAAAAATATTTTAGAATACATTGCCTTGTGGTAATCTGTCAAACTTATATGTTCTTAACAGTAAATCAGTGTGGCTTAACTCAAGGTAGGAGTTTATCCTTCTGTTCTTGCAACTTTCATTTTGACCAAGTCCCTAACTGCATCTTCTTTGGAACTTTTCTCTTCCACTTGCTGACCAAACAAAGGCAGTGTCTTCCTTTATTAGTCTCACCAGGGAAAATAAGCGCAAGAGCATAAACTATATATATATATACCGGGGGTGCCAAAAAAATGTTAAAAAGTGGACACTTTGGTCAACGTTGCTCAAGCAGTAATTCGCCATAATCAGAAGTGTCTGGACGCTGATGGTAACCACTCTGAGCACCTCTTGTAATTCCAGAAGTCAAACGTGACTTGCATTCATCTTTTGTTATCGGTATATATTGAGTATTACAATTTTAATACAGTTTTCCTTCTTAAAATGTGTATACATTTTTTGGCACCCTCTGTACATTATGGGGACAATATAAAATATCATAATAACTGAAGATTTATATTGACTGGTGGTTTATGGCACCAGTAATACCAAGAACAGATATGTATAACTCAAGTAACAAATTTGAAGCAATTAATTCTCCTTTCATAGCTAAGAGAAAATAACTTCTTCCCTCCTCACCTGTGTAAGAGATATGTACATCATAATAGGTGCACAATAGTTGTTGACTGCTTTCAAGTCAAATAAATTCAACGGATAGGACTGAATGCCTGTTACATGTAAATCACTTTTCTAGGTGCTTGTGATACATCAGTGAAGAAAACAAAGATCTCAGCCTTCTGGAGGTTACATTCTAATAGGTAAAGTCAGATGATAAATAATACATATAATAATTAAACTATATGGTCTGTTAGAAGTATAAGTACTATTGTCACAGAAAATCACAGCCTGACAGCAGGTAAAGTGGTAAAAACAGATTTTACTCAGGAACTATTGCAATAGTAGAAAAAAAGACCTCAGTACAGAACTATGTTCAATTCAGAATGCAACAAGGAAAATGGGACTTTATAGCTAAGAGGCAGGATGGTGGGAAGGAATCAGCAGGTGAAAAATTACTAAGAGGAAACATCAGGGGTAAAGGGGATTTCTAGCTAAACTGACTTGACAGGATTCTTGCTAAAGGCAAGCCAGAATGATCAGATATCACCTGGAGATGGCAGGGGATGAGGGATTTGATAGGCTATCAAGGACAATCAGTTATTAATGATGAAGGACTTTTGCTAAACCGTTTTAGCAGAATTCTTGCTAAAACTGGGCTCTTAAGGACAAAGCCCAAGGGACTTGTCCAAAGCCTTATTAGGGCCTACTCAGAGAAGGGCTCAGAGGACTCTACCTAGAATTTCATTGAAGAGGGAGTTTTGTCACTGTAAAAAGTGAAAAGTAGAGAAAAAGTAAGTGGAATTAGGTGGTGGCATGGAATGGTGGGGAAGATATTGCTGTATTACAATGGTCAGACTTATGTGAGAAGATAATTTCCCAAACCGTATTTCATCTCAAGGGCGATTTTTTTTAGTCAGAAGAAACAGCAAGAACAAAGCTTTAATAGTTTCCCCCAGCATGTTAGAAATCTTGCAAGAAAGCCAATGTGGCTATAGCAGTGTGAATAAAGGAGAAAACAGTGGATGGAGTCAGAGAATTGATTTTTTTTCACTTGTTTCATTCTAGAGTTAACAATGCCTTCTTTGATCAAGTTTCTCTTTTTAAAAGTCACTTCCATGAATAGCAATAGCCAAATGAGTATGGGAAATATTTTGGTATTTATTATTCTCCATAATAATGCTAGTGGTAAAAGGTATTTATGTTATTAAATATATTTTTCCATGATAAATGGATTTCATTTAGACTTTTCAATGGTAAATGTACAAAACCCAACTATACGCTGCCCATAAAAAGCTCACATTATTTTTAAGGACATACACAGACTGAAAGTGAAGAGATGGGAAAAGATATTCCATGCAAATGAAAACCAGAAGAAAGCTGGGATAACTATACCTACATAAGGCAAAATAGACTTTCAGACAAAGACTCTAATGAGAGACAAAGGAGGCTACTGCATAATAATAAATTGATCCATCCAACAAGAGACTATAACATTTATAAATATTTATGCATCCAACAGAAGAGCACCTAAATATAGAAAGTAAATAAATATTAAAAGACCTAAAGGTTTAAATAGACAGCAATACAATAATAGTGGGGAATTCAATACCCTGTTCACATCAATGGCTACATCATCCATACAGAAAATCAATAGAGAAACTTAGGACATAAGCAACCCATTAGAACATAAGGACTTAACAGACTTTTATAGAACATTTCATCTAAAAGCAGCAGAATATACATTCTTCTTAAGCGCACATGGAACATTCTCCATGATAGATCATATGTTAGGTCACAAAACAAATCTTAATAAATTTAAGAAGACTGAAATCATGTCAAGCATCTTTCTTGACCACATTGCTATAAAACTAGAAATCAATTACAAGAATAAAACCAGAAAATTCACTAATATATGGAGCTCAAACAACATGCTACTGAACAACCAATGGGTCACGGAAAAAAAAGAAAAACAGGAGAAATTAAAAATATATCTGGAGTCAATGAAAATGGAAATACAATATACCAAAATGTATGAAATGCAGGAAAAGCAGTTATAAGAGAAAGGAACACAGGGATAAACACCTACATTGAGAAATAATAAAATTATCAAATAAACAATCTAACTTTACATCTCTAAGATTTAGGAAAAAACAAGAACAAATTAAACCCAATGTTAGAAGAAAATAAACATCAAACATCAGAGGGGAAATAAATGAAATAGAGACTAAGAGAGAATAGAAAAAAATATCAATAAAACTAATAGCTGAATCTTTGAAAGATAAACAAAAAGACAAAACTTTAGCCAGACTCTCCAAGGAAAGAAGAAAAAGGACTCAAATAATTAACATCAGAAATGAAAGAGATGTTACAACTGATACAACAGAAACACAAAAATCATAAGAGAATATTATGAAAATTTATATGCCGACTAATTGGACAACTTAGATAAGTAGATAATTTCCTAGAAACATACAACTACCAAAATGGGCTCATGAAGAAATAGAAAATCTAAAGAGACATTACTAGTAAGGAGACTAAACCAATAATCAAAATCTTCCAACAAACAAAAATTCCAGGACCAGAGCCTTCACTAATAAATTCTACCAAATATTTAAAGAATAATTAATACTGATCCTCTCAAATTTATCAAAAAATAGAAGAGGAGGAAATACTTCAAACTCATTATGCAAGGGCAGCATTAACTGATACCAAAACCAGACAAGGACACTACAAGAAAAAATATAAAAGAAATTTACAGGACAATATTCCAGATGAACGTAGAAGCAGAAATTCTCAACAAAATATTAGCCAACTGAATTCAACAAAGTAAAAAAATCATAAATCACGATCAAGTGTGATTTATTCCAGGGATGCAACATTCTCAAGTCAATCAAAGTGATAAACCACATTAACAAAATGGAGGATAAAATCTTACGATCATCTCAATAGATGCAGACAAAGTATTTGACAAAGTTTAACATCCATTCATGATGCAAACTTTCAAAAGTATATATACAGTAAACATACCTCAACATAGTAAAGGCCATATATAACAAGCCCAGGTTAACACCATATTCAGTGGCAAAATCTGAAAGCATTTCCTCTAAGATCATGGACAAGACAAAGATGTCCACTCTCACTACCTTTATTCAACATGGTACTGGAAATTCTGGCCATAACAATTGAGCAAGAAAAATAAATAAAGGATATCCAAATCAGATATAATTGAGTAAAATTGTTTCTATTTTCAGATGACATGATATTACATATAAAAAACCTTAAATACACCACTAAAAAATTGTTAGAATAAAAAAATTCAATAAAATGCAGGATACAAAAATCAACATACAAAAATCAGTTGTGTTTCCATACACTAATAATAAGCTATCAGAAAGAGAAATTAAAACATTTCCATATACAATAGTATCAAAATAATAGACTACCTAGGAATCAATTTAGCCAAGGAGGTGAAATACTTGCACATTGATGAAAGAAACTGAAAAGAACACACAAATAAAGGCAAAGATAGTCTATGATCATGGATTGGAAGAATTAATATTGTTAAAATAGCCGTACTACCCAAAGTGATATACAGATTCAGTGTAATCCCTGTTAAAATTCCAATGACATTTTTCACAGAAATAGAATAAAAGTATCCTAAAATTTGTATGGAATCACAAAAGAACTCTAATAGCCAAAGCAATCTTAAGAAAGAAGAAAATGGAGGAAATGAACTTAAGGATTACAAAGCTATAGTAATGAAAACAATATGGTATTGGCATAAAACAGACACATAAATCAGTGGAACAGAATTGAGAGCCCAGAAATAAATCCATGCATATATAGCCAATTAATTTATGAAAAAGAGCCAAGAATGTACAATGGAAGAAGGACAGTGTCTTCAATAAATGGTGCTTGGAAAACGGGACATTCACATGCAGAACAATGAAACTGTACTACCATCTTACACCATAAACAAAAATCAACTCAAAACAGATTAAATAATTGAACTTTAACATAAGACCTGAAAACATAAAACTCCTAGAAGAAAACATAGGGGTTAAGCTCCTGGACATCAGTCTTGGCAATTATATATATATATATATATATATATATATATATATATATATATATGACAACAAAAGCATATATTTGACTACATATATATATATATATATATATATATATATATGTTTGACAACAAAAGCATATATTTGACAAAAAAATATATATATATATATGGCAACAAAAGCAAAAATACATAAGTGGGACTACATAAAACTAAAAAAAAACACAGAACTTTTATATAGCAAAGAAAACCATCAATAAGATGAAAAGGCAATCTACAAAATGGAAGAAAATATTTGTAAATCACATATCTGATAAGGGGTTAATATCTGAAATATATACAGAACTCTTAAGCTCAATTAAAATAATGTAAAAATGAGCAGATGATCTAAATAGACATTTTTCTGAAGACACAAAGATGATCAACAGGTACATGAAAAGGTGCTCAACATCACTAATCATCAAGGAAATGCAAATCAAAACCACAATGAGATGTCACCTCACACCTGCTAGAATGGCTATTATAAAAAAGACAAGAAATAACAAATGTCGGTTAGGATACAGAGAAAAGGGAACCCTTGTGCACTGTTGGTGGGCACGTAAATTGGTGTAGTCACTATGAAAAATAATACAGAGTTTCCTCAAAAATTACAAAAAGAATTACTGTATGATCCAGCAGTTCCAGTTCTGGGTATCTGAAGGAAACAAATTAGATGTCTGTATCCTATGTTCACTGCATTATTTACAATAGATAAGTCATGAAAACATGCACACACATGCATATGCACGCACGCACACACATACATACATACACACTGGAATAATATTCAGGCATAAAACAAAGGAAATTCTGCCATTTGCAGCAACATGGATAGATCTGGAGGGCATTATGCTAAGTGAATAAATCAGAGAAAGACAAACACTGCATCATTTCACTTATATGTAGAATCTTAAAAAAAACCAAACTAAAACTAAAACTAAAACAAAAAACCCTGAGATACAGAGAACAGATTGGTAGTTGCCAGAAGTGAAGGGTGGGGGGTGGGTGAAATAGGTGACAGTGGTCAAAAAATACAAACTTCTAATCATAAGGTAAATACATCCTGGAGATATAACATATGGCATGATGACAGTATAGTTTAAAATACTGTATTGTATATTTGCAAGTAGCTAAAAGAGTAGATCTTAAGTTCTTATCACAAAGAAAAAAATTATGATTATGTGTGGTGATGGAAGTTAACTAGAATTATTATGGTTATCATTTTGCCATATACACCTATATTATTATGTTATACACCAAAAACTAATACAATGGTTTATGTCTATTATGCTCAATTTTTAAAACTTAAAAAAAAAGTCCTGCATAGAATCCAAATGCCCATATCTTTGTAAATCAACCTTGCTTAGTTAGTAGAAATGGGATGCCCTGGGAAGGGCATGACCTCCACATAGGTTGTTCTCTGCAGCTGAGGCGGAAGGAGCTATCTGTGGACCACATCTAGAAAGTACACTCACATGTCTTCACAGTAGCTAATATAAATGTTTCAATTTGGGAAAATTGTGAATAAAGCTGCTACCAATGTATTTTTTAAAGGGCTAAATGCAAAGATTACTTTTTTTTTTTTTTTAAATCCAGTTTTGGAAGGAACTTTTAATAGACAAACTACCAAGTTCTAAAAGTAAAGCTCAAAGGGAAATACAAAACATACAATCAGAGAGCCAATCCTACTGTATTTCTCATATTGGAGAATCTCCACTAATGTTGGCTACTTCCAGATTTAGGTTAAGTTTTTCTAGTGATTAGTGGCACCTAGTGTTATTTTTTGGTACAGCAAACAAGTTTTAGAATATGTTTTGTTTTTATCATTTTAAGAAAATATCACTTGTTAGATTGGTATAAATGGAACAGAAATTATAGGTGCATTGGCAACACTGAGATATTAGCTAATTAAACCATTTAATGTCTGTTAAAATATTGACTGGGGAAGCAACAAAACAAAATCAGTGAAGGACTAATAGCCTGCATCTTCACAGCCCAACTGGCTCCAACCAGACATTGGGTAAGAGATTTTCAGAAATAGGTCTTTGTCTTTTTATTAGATCGGAAAATTTAAGACACTTCTCAAACTGCACAGAAATTACAAACAGCAGTTATTCCAGTGTGGGACCAGATGATGTTATCACTCAATTGAAGATAGGAAAGGTAATGTTTTAAGAACATTTAGTTTAAACTCATATTAAAAATTAACCTAATTCACTTCATAGATTAGTTTAAATCTTTTCATTTCTAAATCTTGGTTGGTCATTCACTTCACTAACTCCTCAATATTTGTTGACACAGTTTTTGGTGTCATTGTTCCATTGAGAGTTCACTTTTTAATTAAATCTGTTAAAGTCATTCTGAGGTTTACTTTTCCGATGATTAAATAATTCATCTGTATAGACAGTGGGGTCTGCCAATCTTTTGGGTAGGCTTGCAGGTATTTCTAAAGGAGTCTTGCTCTGGGAACCAAGAGCCCTGGGTTCTGACCCATCTTTCACTATCCATATGAACTTAGATCACGTGTCAGTGCAGGTTGCAATCATCTCACCTTAAAAATGAAGCAAGAAATGCATTGCTCTTTAAAATTATGTTCTTATTGTAATACTGCATCAGACCATTGCTTTGTAATAAACACATACTTTCAGTGCTATATTATTATTTTCTACTCTATCATGCATTTGAATCGTAGAAGTTACCAAGGTAATGGAATATTTTTCTCTAGGAGATTTTAATCTAGGTAGAAGGTTTGAGGATTACCATGGGGACAGGAATCAAAGATAGAGGGAGATATGTAATTGTTTGGAAAAAATGATAAAAATAAAAATACTGATACACATTATCTAAGAGGCTAGAGATCTAAATACACATAGCACTATAAATATTTTAGAACTAAAGGAAAGTGTTCTGTTAGCTGTTGTCACTGGATTTTAGTATGTTGTTCATTATTATTATTATTATTATTATTATTAATTTTAGGGGTGTAAAGTCAGTAAGGCAAATTATTACATGCTATTTAAAAGGTTGGAATCAGTTATTTTATAAGAGATTTTACTAATTCACTATTGCTATATGACATTTGAATTGTTAATAGTTTATATGTATCACTAAAATATGCATTAAATATTTTAAGTAATTTTAAATTGATAAGGCACTTATATCTGTTTTTACTACATTGTGTTTTATGAATTTCACTGGGATATTCTTGTAATGATGAACAAAATACCTTTTCTACATACTACTTTTTTGACAATAAAATACAAAAGCTTTCACCTTTTCTACAATACATCACTCACCCAAATCCTCAAAAATGTAGTATTAAAGAGGCTGAATGAACATTATTTTGATTTTACAATCTTGACTTTTTTAAATCATGAGGTAAAGGCACAGTTTTAGAAATAAGTGGTTTTAAACATTATTATGAGCAGAGCAGTTAAACCCAAAGACATCAATCAATACTTCTTAAAGTCATTTGATAATGAGAATTATAAAGCACATTTCTTTAAAATATAGTGTTCTAGGTTCCCATTCCAGACCTGCTTAATTAGAGTCTTTAGTAAAGGAGTCTGAAAATTTTGTTTTCATAAAATGTGTCCACTGGAGATTATTCACGTTAACTCATGAAACACAGCTCTAAATCAGCTATGAAACCTAACATAGAACATAGTATTAAAAGACCAGATAAGTAAGAATCCTGCTAATCTAGGCTTTGTCTTTTCATCTGTAAAGAGGGTAGCAATGGTTGTGTTTAATGATGGGGCACTGAGCACTGAATCAATGGAGGTAAAACACCCAGCACAGTGTCTGGCACAAAATAAGAGTGTAGATAGTGTGAGCTGTGATCATTGCTCAGCAGCAGCAGCATCACAGAGTGATTTCAATGCTTGTAATTTATAAAGTTGTTTAAGAAAAATTTATTTACAATAGAAAAGTTCTACAGTTATCAAAGCCATAGAGAAATGAGCTGTGAAACAAAAATAAGCTGTGCCCATGTTTTATATTTAGTTTTATAAATGTTGAAATTACTTTTTTGGCTTTAAAGAGTTATACCCCCACCTTGTGGCAAAATGACTGTAGTGCAGAGACAATTTACCAACCTGTTCCTTAGCTTATCTTGGAATAAAAAATGATTTATGTAAGTGAGGAAACAAAGGCAGTTCTACAAATATTGGACAATAGATGTAAACAAATGAATTAATGAATGAACAAATAGATCCCTAAATAGAGAAATAAAGTTGAGAAATAATATTCTAACTTGAGAATTAAGAGTCTTTCAGAGGCAGGAAGCTGCCAAGTTACTGTGATACCAGTTGTGCAAGTTGCCCCTGAGCCGCAGAAAGCCAGGTGAACAGCTGTAATTCGAACTTTGAGAAGTCAATGCTGTCTGGGCATTGGATATCCCACCACATCAAAGACAACTCACCTTAGGTAAGACATTGGACAAGTGTGTAAGCCAACTGATACTCATTATAGCATATTCGTACATTACAGATAGAATGTACATTCCTAAAATCATTTTATAAGTGTGTTTTTCAAATCCTCTTAGATAAATATTTAAGATGGATTTCACCTGAAATCATATTTCTACTTCCCTTTTCCATCCCTTTTGCAATTTTCAAAATGATGGGATGATTGAATTACTTTGTCAGCACAACTTACATAAAAATTTGATATTATTTCACTTTCATTGCTCAAAATGAATATACAAAAATCAAACATTTATATAATCTACAGCTGATGTGAAATACATTGATATTTCTTTCATTTTTTGCAACTGTCGTCAGATCAAATGTAGATTTTACTGCTTATGGACATTTTTCTGACCAGAAGAAATTAATTTTAAAAGGCCATTTGGTATAAAATAATTAAATAAATGCTTCTCAGAGTCTCAGCATTTCCCTATTGTTTTCTTTAATAAAACTTCTGTGAACCCACTTGACATATCCTATTTAATTCTCACCCATCAGTATCCAATTATCACTTTATTAACAGATACACTACTAATGTCTTCCTTAATTTGCTTTACCTAATAATTAGCAGGAGGTCACCCCTGAAGTGGGGTGAGGAGAACATTGCTTAATACACGATATAGTTCTCTGAGTTTAGAGAATCATGATAGTCCATAAACCAACATAATTTGAAAACAAAAGTCCGTTTTTTTTAAGTCGCATCTTTAAAAATTGAATATGGAAAGATTAATCTAACAAGAACATGAAAGATGATTGATTATTGTATTTAATAATGAGATGACACAGGCTTCAATAAATCTTATTCATTACTCAAATGATTATTAAAAACATTCTAGATATAATGCACCAAATCATCCATATATATTGTTCAAGTTGTACTTTGAAAATATGGTTTTTAATGAACATCTTGGAAAAGGGCAAAAAACAAAACAAAACTGTGGGAACAATTCTAATGCAAAATTATAACAGCTAAACTTCAGATGTTACCTCTGTAAGTGGTGTCACTCCCCTGCTACTAACTCGCTCTCTGACATTTAATAGGTAACATAGTGTGACTAATCCTGTGATTTTCATCAGTTTAAAAAAGGAAAAATGTTTAATGAGTTTATTTACTTCTACTTAATGAGATGACTACTTTCCTGTTGTTTTCTTCCCTCCACCCACCACCAAACTTCCTGCTCTATTAGATAAAAATGAATTTCATAAACACAGTGAAGAATTTGTATGTGAGCACATTCGCATCTCACTGTTACTTTTAAAACAGATCTCTATTGTTTGGAACCTCACACATTGGTGTTCTGAACATCCCAATTCCAATGTGTAGAAGAAGGGTGTTTCCCACCACCAAGAAATTCTCTGGACACCAACTGGGTGTCTGACATTCAATTTACTTCTGACACTATCTACCCAGATTCCACAGGTTAAGGTAAGGGCTCAGTCCTATAGAACCACCACACCTCCCCTACGCCATACTTCAGATGACAATGACAAGCCCAGGTTGTCACCTGTGTTTCTGACCCATCAGCTGTAGATCAGAGGTTCCAATGACTTTCTCTTTGGGTTCTATTAATTTTCTAGAGTGGCTCACAGAACTCAGAAAACCCATTTACTCTCTATATCACTAGTTTATCATAAAAGGATATGACTCAGGAACAGCCAGATGAAAGAGATGCATAGGGCAAGGTATGAGGAAAAGGTGAGGAGCGTCCATGTTCTCTTCAGATGTGCCAGTTTCCCCAAATCTCCATGTAGTCACCAACCCAGAAGCTCTCTGAACACATCTTTTTAGTTTTTTATGGAGGCTTCATTACATAGGCATGATTGATAAAATAATTGGCCATTGGTGATTAAATAAATTTTTTTTTCAATTATAGTTGACATTCTTTTTTTTTTTTTTTTTTTTTTTTTATTAATTAGTTTCAGGTGCACAAGACAAAGCAAAACTTAGACATTTATCATTTATATCCCTCACACTGTGTGAACCCCCCTCCCCCCATCCACTATCCCTCTGTATATAGTTGACATTCTATATTTTATTAGTTTCAGGCATACAACACAGTGATTAAACATTTATATAACTTATGAAGTGATCCACATAAGTCTATTTCCCACCTGGCACCATACGTAGTTATTATAACATTATTGACTATATTCCCTGTGCTGTACTTTGCATCCCTATGACTATTTTGTAATGATAATTTGTACTTAATTCCTTCAACTGTTTTACCCAGCCCCTCAACCCCCATCCCATCTGGCAAACACAATAAAACACTCACCAAAATAGCTTTTCAACATTACATTATAGATTGTGAACTCTATGAGGAAGGATAACTTGATGAAGTCAATTAGGTTTTTGACCCTATAGTTTACAGGTAAAACTAACCCTGAATTGTGGTGTTCATGCCACTCGGTTCAATTTCTCAATCAGATGGACTCTGCTTCACAATTCCTTACCTTGTACACAGTTTGCTACATAGTTTGTAATAGTTGCTACAATATTGTGACCAGTGTTCATAAACAGGAAAATATTAAGTGTGCCATTGCAAATAAAATTTTAATTGAGATAATGAATGTTTAAGTGCCTGATAGCTCTGCCTCCTAGTAATCTTAACTCCTTTTATATAAATTGTGTCCAAGTGAGAGAATATAATTTTAATAATAAATCACTAACCTAGAGGTGTGTTCCCAAATTGGAAACAAAAGAAAACAAAACAACCCTCCCAAAGTAGCAGCCAAGTAGGATATAGGAACTTCCAAGTAGGATATAGGAAGTCTCCACTGGGGAATTTGAGTGGCCCACGAGGAAAGCTCTAATGATGCCAACATCAGGTGTTCTACAAGGAAATGTCTCTGTCAGATCACCCTACAGCGAAGACCACAGTGAAAGAGGCTCATCTGCACTCAGAGATTCCATTTAGGAATCTAAAGACATTCTAACATTAGAATGTTTCTAATGTAACATTCTTAAATGTGAGCAAACACACAAGCAACAAAACAAGCAGGGAAAAAACAAACAAACAAACAAGCAGACAAAAAACATGAATTAACTAGAGAGAAAAAATAATAAAAAGAGCATAAATATCCTGAGAGCAATAAGATACTGCATTCATAAACTAAAATGGATGCTTTGAAAAAGTAACATTCAAATAACTAACAGAGGTACTTTCGAAAACTGAAATTGTGATGGTAGAAATGAAAAATTCTTTAGAATATAAGTTAGCAGTTGTTCCATAAAGTAGAGCAAAAAAGCCAATGAATGGGAAATACTGAGGACAACAAGAAAGGAAACAGTCCAGGAGATCTGGTAGTAATTTCTGAAAGAGAAAACAGGACATAGAGAAGACAAATTCATAAATAAAATAATTTGCAAAAGATTGCCAGAACTGGGTGCTCGTAGCCGCCATTGCTCTCTAATACCAGTGCCACCTCCAGCTTGCGGCGCTCCAGCTGAAGAAGGAGGGGTATAAGTAAGGCGGTCTCTATACAATGGCTCCACAAAGCTGACTGCAGCAAACCAGCCGGTGGTACAGCACCAAGGACGCAAGCGTCTACAAAAGCTGCTGGCAAGAGTGCACCCTCTACTGGAGGGGTGAAGAAAGCTCATCATTGCAGGCCTGCTACCGTGGCACTCTGTGAAAACAGACGTTATCAGAAGTCTACTAAACTTGTGATTCGCAAACTTCCCTTCCAGCGTCTGGTGTGAGAAATTGCTCAGGACTTGAAACAGTTCTGAACTTCCAGAGTGCCTCTATTGGTGCTTTGCGGGAGGCAAGTGTGGCCTATCTGATTGGCTTTTCTGAAGACACCAACCTGTGTGTTATCCATGACAAGTGTGTAACAATTAGCCAAAGGACATCCAGCTAGCTCGCCGCATATGTGGAGAGCGTGCTGAGGGATCCACTATGATGGGAAACATTTCATTCTTTTAAAAAAACAAAGTTGTCTTCTTCCATGTATTGGAGTTCTGACTGTAAGATAATTTCCCCCCCCCCCCCCATGGGGTCAAAATGTACCTAATTATATGATTGCAAGTGGAAAAATAGGGGATATTGACAGTTTGTCCATTTTCATTTGTATGTGAATTTTTAATATAAATGCGGGGAATGTAAAGCATTAATACAAGTCAAAACGTTTCAGTGAACAAGTTTTAGCAGTTCAACTTTGTAACAATTATAAATAAACCTGCTAAATTTTTCTGGACAATGACACCATTTGGATTGTTTTTAAACAGGTAATTTTTTTATTAGTTTCAGGTGTGCAAAACAGTGTAATAGACATGTACACCCCTCTCAAAGTGATAACTCCCCTCTCCCATCTACTACCCCTCCGACATCGTATATAGATGTTACAATTCCTTTGACTCTATTCCCTATGCTGTACTCCACATCCTGTGACTATATGTGTGTGTGTGTGTATATATATATATATATATATATATATATATATATATATATATATAAAATTATAATTGACATTCATTATTATTCAGCTTCAGCTTGAGGTGTATAGTGCAGTGGTCAGGCATCTACACTGTTCATGAAGTTGTCTCCCTAATAAGACAAGTGCCCATCTGACACCTGACAAAATCTTCACAACATTATTGATTATATTCCCCAAACTGTCTTTCATATCCCCATGGCAATATTGTGAATACCAGTTTGTGCTTTCTAATCCCCTACCTTCTCCCTCATCCCCACCCCCCTCCCAACTAGCAACCATCAGTATTTCCTCTATATCTCTGAGACTATTTCTTACACAGGTACATTTTTTATTAATGGTGTTTTATAGCATTTTGATCATACAGTTGATTCCATCTTTTCTAACTGAATTGTCCCACATGCAAGTATACATTTTTAATGGTATCTGTCTTCTGTACTGTTCCTGTAAGTTTGCTATTAAAATACATTAAACTACTATAAAAATAAAAGATTACCAAATCTGGAAAAAATGAATTCCTACTCCAAAGGCATCAGCACACAGAATGCCTAACAAAATGGAAGGAAACAGAGCTTATGTAAGTACACATATGCAGAGACAGAGACAGAGACAGAGACAGAGACAGAGACAGAGACAGGGAGGGAGACAGGGAGAGAGAGAGAGAGAGAGAGAGAGAGAGAGAGAGAGAGAGAGAGAGAACCAGGTTTTGAACAAAAGATCAACAATTTGAAAGATTTCAGTAACACTTGGCACTAGAAAACAATGGAGAAATAACTTCAAAATTCTGATACACCAATTTCCAATCTAGTATTCTATATTTTGACAAACTATTAAGTGGAAAGGCAACAGAATAGGTAACAGTCACGTATGCAAATTTTCAAAATATATGTTTCATCTGCATCTTTTATTAGGAATCTGCCAAAAGATGTACTCCACCCAAATGAGGAAGTAAACAAACAAAACAAACAAACAAACAAACAAACAAAAAACAGGAGGACATGGGATCCAGGAAATAGGAGATCCTGAAAAAGAGAAAGATGAAGGGATTCTTAAAATGATAGCAAAGAGAGAGAATCCAGGACCAGAGGTATGCATAGAAAAGAACCAGACCAGATTGCAGCAGGTCAGAAGTTTATAAGAATGTTACTTTTTTTTCTAAGAAGAGACAATTGGAAGAAAACTTAATGTGCCTGAATATAATAAGAGGGTTGTTGTATAAAGGAAAAAGAGTTTGGGGTTGAATTAATGAAGAGTACATATAAAATGAATCAAATTTAAAAGACATAAATATTAGCTCAAAATAAAACAAAATGTACAAGAAAGAAAATGTTACCATAGTATATTTGATTCAGTCCTAAACATGAAAACCAAAATTTTACTTTTGCTAAATTGAGAGGCTGTGCAGCAATTCCACTCCTGGGAAGGTATTTACCCAAAGAAATCCAAAACACTGTTATTAAAGATACATGCATCCCTATGTTTACTGCAGCACTATTTACAATAGCCAAGATATGGACATCTGAAATGCCCATCAATAGATGTTTGGATAAAGAAACTTCAGTACACATATACAATGGAATATTACTCTGCCATAAAAAAGAATGAATTCTTACCATTTGCAACAACATGGATGGATCTAGAGGGTATTATGCTAAGTGAAATAAGTCAGACTGAGAAAGACAAATACCATATGCTTTCATTTATATGTGGAATCTAAAGAACAGAATAAATGAACAAACAAAACAGACAGATTCACAGATACAGAGAACAAACTGATGGTTGCTAGATGGGAGTTGGCGGGGCTGGGTGAGAAGGGTGAAAGGATCAAGAAGTACAAATTGGTAGTTATAAGAGTCATGGGGATTTAAAGTACAGTATGGGGAATATATACAATAATATTGTAAAATTATGTATAGTTTCAGATGGGTATCTGACTTATCAGGGGGATCTCTTTATAAATTATATAAATGTTTAACTACTATGCTGTATACCTGAAACTAATATAAAAATATTGAATATGAACTATAATTTAAAAAAATAATCATGGGAATATTTAGCACAGTATAGGGAATATAGTCAGCAATATTGTAATAACTACATACAGTGTCAGATGGGTCATCACAAGTGTGTTACAAAAATCATAATTTCTATAACAGTAGGTACTCAATGAATGATTAGTATTGCTATTTATTTAGGATAAATTGGAAAAGAAAACAAATGTATCTTATTACATCCAAATTTTCTAAAACATGATGTCGCTTAGATTGATACAGATTGTGTTTTATTTGTTTGTTTGTTTGTTTGTTTGACATACCATACAATGGTACAACTCTGGGATGTTCTTAAACAGCAAATAGTCTATTTTCTGTTTTTCATAGGAACTGCTTTGGGGATCCTTTTAGGACAGCTTAAATGGATATCAGTGGTTTAAAGGGTATAAAGTGTTGATTTTGATTTTGGTTTATATTAAATGTAATTTTCTTTAAGCAGGGAACTTTCCTCATGCCCTCCCCTGCCCCCCCCCCCCCCGGCCCTCGAAATACACTCTGTATAAAGTGGAGACAAAGGTCTCCACAAAATTTTGGAAGCAGAAGTAGGGAAGGGTATATTTGTATGGGATGCATACATCTTCTACATACAGGTGAAGAGAAAAACTAAAACACTTTAAATACAGATTTTGCTTTTATAGAGAGGAAACGATGATAGGAGAAAGCTGAAGACCCAAAGCAGTCAGAAAAATCTGACTGAGCCTCACTAGTCATTCAAGAAATAAATCTTAAATAGATCACAGCAAAAAGGCTGTTGTCTCTGAGGGGCTGCTGAGCACACATTTTGTGCATCTTTTCCATTAGTGAGATCATCATTGATTAAAAAGTTCTTAGTGCACTTGGTATAATCATGCAGTATTGATTCTGTAACCTTAAACCAAACCCATGGGGCTGTAGCAGAGGGCATGATTCACGTGATTCACAGATGCTGCAGCAGGGGAAGATCATATATATGTGGAGAGAGTGGGGAAGGAGAGAGGGGGAGAGAGAGAGAGAGAGAGAGAGAGAGAGAGGGAGGGGAGGGGAGGGGGAGGGAGGGGGGGGGAGGGGAGGGGAGGGGGGGGGAGGGGGGGGAAGGGGAAGGAAAGGAAAGGAAAGGAAAGGAAAGGAAAGGAAAGGAAGGGAAGGGAAGGGAAGGGAAGGGAAGGGAAGGGAAGGGAAAGGAAAGGAAAGGAAAGGAAAGGAAAGGAAGGGAAGGGAAGGAAAGGGAACGCAAGATGAGGAGAAGCAAGGAGAGAGATATGGATCTGGAATGTACAGCCTATTTCAACCACAAATCCCTTTCTTTTTGCAGTTGACTCAATTCAGATAGTTAATAATTCAAGCTACTATAATATAATCTGTGCTCTTTTTTCTAGTGTAAAAAAAGGGCAATGAAAAACAGGAAGCTGATTTTCTAGAGAGAGCTTTGAATATTTTAAACTATTTATTGAAAAATGTTTTTTGGTTTTTTTAATATACAAATTGAACTTTTTTTTCTTTAAAGTACTTGGATATATCTCTTCCTTTATGAATATGAGCTGCTGTACTGAGTCCAGAATCTGGGGGAGGAAACAAATCCACATATTTTATATCAAATTAACAGTAAATCTTAGGGAGGAAAAGTGACTGTAGTGAGAAAGCACCTACAGGTTGACAAGAGTTCTTAATGAATTCCAAACAGCACTAAACAAACAAACAAATTACCACTGAATAGTAATTAACTATGCTTCTTAGGCAGGTATCTTAAATATGTATATTGTACTTAAAAAGATTATTCCTGGTGTCAAAAATATTCAGAAACTGAGGAGACGGTGGAGCTGCGGAACCAATCTCCATCTCCAGGGTTGCTTGGTCTTGTCAAGATCTGATCTCCGAACAGCTTCCATCCAAATATCCCAGTGTGGGCAGGCTCACGGCGCCACATCCATGTCAGGCTAAACTTTGCGATGACTGGAAGAAAAGAGTGCCTGTGAGCTCTCTCCCCTTCTGACTCAAGATCCCAATATTTGGTCTCAATGTTTCTGAGAACGCTGGGTTTGAGTTTTTAGCTTTAATGTGTGCTTGGCCCCAGCCCTGCTTTTGTCCTGTTGTACACAGAAAACTGTGAACATTGGCTCAGATTGGGTAATATTTAACACATTGAAGGCAAAGTGGTACTTTTAATATTGGCATTTGATAGTGTTGTTAATGATAGTGATGAGATGAAGAACACTGCAGACAGAAAAAAGAACAAGAGAGAAGATAGAAAACAAATATCAATAGAAAGGGCAATAGGCTAGATATATTTTGACTGGTGCCCTAAACCTCAATGAAAAAAATAATCTCCATCTCAGTTACACATCTGAGTGTAACTAGGTACTGGGATTTTTTTCTTTTTTTCCTTCCCTGGGAGCAAGCACACTTCCTTGGGATTAGACATGCTTTCATATTCCACTTTGTGAGAGTACTAAATAATTGCAGAGGCAGCAGCTCAGCATTCCTTTTAAGTAGTTACTAAAGAGGCATTTCAAGCACTACTAAAAGTTAAATGTGTGCCCAGTCACTAAAAGCCAATTCCGGAAACAAAAGCATGTGTACACCAGACTACACATTTTTCTCATACATTAAAAGAACATCAAGCTATCCAACATGATTTCATTAAAAAGGTCTCTCCTTGTTTACTCCTCAACAAATGAGGCACTGGGCAATTCTTATTCTTTGTATCTTAGTATTTTCAGTGTTCTCTTTGTATAATTTTTTTAAAGGGCAAACTTTACCCATACGGTATCATATTTGGTGTGAGCAATAAACTATTTGAGGAAACCATATTCATTTGGATTAAACACCTAAAATATACTTAAAACAATAACAAAAATGTGTTCACTATTTTCCAAAGTAGAATGGAATATGGGGTATACTTGTTTTTAATTCTAAACCTAACCCCATTTTAAGTTTTAATTGCCATTAAACTTCTCTAGCCTATGTTCCTGTATTTTACAGTGGACAGTCTTTCAAATGACTTGTGGTGGCGGTGGAAGGGCCCACTCCTTCATGAAAACCTGCTGTGGGGAGCATAGTAGACCAACTTTTAGCTGCAACTCGCTAAAGCCATGCATCCCACAGGCTGCTCCATCCAGGGCAGAGCAAGGGTATGAGAGTCAGTCCGTGCTGGCCCAAGTGACACTTCTCGAATGAACAGTTTTTCCTTGGAGCCTCCCCTCAGCTCGTCCAAGATTTTCTCAGAATTGTTCCATGGTCTGAGGCTCCTTTCCTTCCTTGTCCTTCCTTTTCTTCTCTTCTTTCCTTTTCACCCTGAAGGCTCTCCCTGCCTATCTCTCCCCCATCCTGTTTTATTCTTCACTTACTCCCTTGCACATCTAATCCTGCCCAGGTATCTACTTTTTGGAAAACCCAAATTGACACAAATGATACATAGAGTGGTCTGAAGAAACAGGTAGCAAGATGGGGTCACTCACTCTCCAGCTGGCAAGTAAGACTTCACCCTCAGTGAAATGTGAAGCATAGATAATCCCTCCATAAAGTGGCAGGAATGATTTTATGAGTGGTGACTTAGGAAATGTCCTCATAGAGAGGACTGTCCTAGCTGAAGTGACGATGGAGGCATTTGAAAGCTATACAGTGAAAAATGTCTATAAGCGCAGCATAGGTGACTATTTACTACTAAATTGATTTGAGGCCTTATGAGGGATATGATCAATTGAGGGGAGTTAACAAAATAAAGTTAAAAGTGTAACAGTCAGAGGTTTCTCTGGGAGTTTACATGGAAGCCCTAGTTTGCTGCATTGGAAGAGCAGATGCTGTAGAGGAGCTGAAACAGGTTTCAGAGCTAGAATTGCAGCGCTCCAGAGACATTTAAATGTTCAGCAAACACAGCGCTGGTACCTTAAGGTCAGAGCAGTGGTGGGAAAACCTGGAACCCTGACAGAATTAGAACCTGAGTGAATGCTGACCTAAATGGCCTTAATGTTCTCCTCAGCTTGACTAAACTTTAGAGAGACTTGTTTCTGCTTCTAGGCCCTTGACCTCACTTTCCTTAGAACATTTATTTTAGAAAATGTGTAATTATAAATTTTTTATTTGCCCTTTTGAGATTTACATCCTTTTAAAAATCTCTTGACTATTTTACAACCCAGGAAAGCCTTTCTGAAGGACCTGGGGGCCATTTTTCCAAATCTAATCATCAGGGAAGATAGTGTACCATCTCCCAGCTCTGTGGGAGGGTAGCAGCCTAACTTCCGTGGCACCAATTTGCAAACACAGAGGCCCAAATATAGAAAAGACATTTGTAAACTCAAGACTAACTCGGTGTGCTAGACACATCCCATTGATCAATCCACCGCACACCGTGCCCCCCACCCCACCCCCCATCCTCCAGCACTTTTCCACAAGCTCACCCTAGAAGCCTAAAAAACCTTCTGGCCCTTTGTTTCCATGGAATTGATTTCAGATTGAGTTCTGGCCTCTTTCCTCTATTTTAACAGCCTCAAATAAAGTCTTCCTATGCAATTTTTGCTTTAACAACATCCCTGAGAATTGTAGCTCCTCAGATCTCTCTGACCCTGAGAACATGCAGAGGTGAGGAGGTTGTCTGTCCTCAGAAGAGCGAGCACTTCCCCCACGTAGGAAGAGGCTGACAGACAACAGGGGCTCCTCTCAAGAGTTGCCCCTCAACCCATCCTGGCTACCAGGCTGGTAACTACAATTATATTCTGTCATGATCTAATGAGAGACATAATGGGCCTGATAAGGGAAGAACAAGATTATACACCGACAAAGCTGCAAAAATTAGCTACCATGTACAAACAGGAGCCAAGGGAGTACCCCTGGGGTTAACTTTTCAGAGTGCTTGATCAAGTAGGCCAGAATTAAAGACTGAATAAGAATAACATATGGACATGGCAGCATTTTCTTGGAACTTTTGATTTTATACCGTGGCAAGGACCCCAGATAATGGAACAAACTCATTGTTAGGAGTGGCTCTTAGAAGACAGAAATAAGTAATGGCCCACACTGAGCAAAGTGTAAATGCTTGTGTTGCCTGGCAGATTGTAGAAGAAGAAAAAGATAAGAATATGGGTCTGGTAGAATGGATGTTATGTGAAGCCAGCAGACCCATTAGAGAGGATTATGCTTCATAGAAAGTCCTGGGGAATCCAGCATTCTGCAAGGCCAGCAGGAATACATTAGTAGGGGTCACCAGCATCCATAAGAAGTTCAGTGGAAGCTGATTTCTGGAGTGGGAGAGGAGGCGGTTAGTAGGACAGGTGCTCACAGAGCTGGTCTGATCAGTATATATAATGATTCCCCAAGAGACTTACAGCCATTTACTCATGTGATTGTATTCTAGAGAGAAACACCCAGAGAGCCTGATTGACATTGATACTGTGTTTCCCCGAAAATAAGACTTAGCTGGACCATCAGCTCTACTGCGTCTTTTGGAGCAAAAATTAATATAAGACCTGGTCTTATTTTACTATACTATAAAACCAGATCTTATGTAATATAATATAAGACATGGTCTTATAAAATATGATATAAGATTGGGTATAATATAATATAATATAATATAATATAATATAATATAATATATACCAGGTCCTTATATTAATTTTTGTTCCAAAAGACACATTAGAGTTGATGGTTCAGCTAAGTCTTATTTTCAGGGAAACACGGTACCTGGGGACTCAGTGCATCATTATGGCCCCCTAATTAGGGTGGGGGTTACAAGAGTCAGAAATGGAATACTGCTAAAGTCTGCCTAAGAGTGGACCCACTGTATCCATAGACAACACCTTGTGGTCATTTCCTGATCTCCAAAATTGGGATTGTCTCTTGGCAGTTGAAGCATTCCTCATTTTGGGTCCTTGGACTTACTGGAAAGCCCAAGAAGAAGACTCCAAAATTACTCTTCCCACCCTCCTCCCAGCCAAGATGGTAAATTGAAGCATCCATGGGTGACAGAAGGAATAGTAGAAATTAGAAGCACCATTAGAGACTTAAAGGATGCAGGGGTATGGTCCTAACATATCTCTAAATCACGATTCTGGACCCTCGAGAAAATGAATGCATCATACAGAATAACTATAGACTACTGTCAGCTTAGCCAAGTAATAACTCTGGTAATAGCTTCTATGTCATATGTGCTATTGTTGCTAGGGCTGCCCAATAAGGTTTCGGGTACATGGTATATAGACATAGGGTTTTCAAATGCACACTTTAAAAATTCTGATCAGAAAAGATGCATTTATGCAAAATGGACAACAATATTTACTTATAGTTTTTTCTGAGGACTATATTAGTTCTCACACACCATTGTCATAATACACCGTGTTTCCCCGAAAATAAGACCTAGCCGGACAGTCAGCTCTAATGCATCTTTTGGAGCAAAAATTAATATAAGACCCAGTATTGTATTATATTGTATTATATTATATTATATTATATAAGACCGGGTCTTATAGTAAAATAAGACCGATGGGTCTTATATTATAATATATTATTATAATATATAATACATATAATATATGTTATATATAACATATATAATATATATATAATATTATATAATATATATTATTATAATATTATATTATTTATATATTATATATTACATTATATATTATATTATAGTATATTATAGTATATATATTATATTATATTATGTAAGACCGGGTCTTATAGTAAAATAAGACCGGAGGTGTCTTATGTTAATTTTTGCTGCAAAAGACGCATTAGAGCTGATTGTCTGGCGAGGTCTTATTTTGGGGGAAACACAGTATTCAAAAATGATCTACATCATCTGGGTATTTTACAGATTATCACATTGATTATTACACTGATGGCATTACGTTGATGCTAAATTTGGCACTATGAAAAACTGATGGCTAGTACATTAAGGCCTTGCTAAGACACATTACAGGGAACTGTTATTTCAGTCTTTTTTTTTTTTTTTTTTTAGGGAATATTGGGGAACAGTGTGTTTTTCCAGGGCCCATCAGCTCCAAGTCAAGTCGTTGTCCTTCAACCTAGCTGTGGAGGGCTCAGCTCACTGGCCCATGTGGGAATCGAAGAGGCAACCCTGTTGTTAAGAGCTCGTGCTCTAACCAACTGAGCCATCTGGCCGCCTATTTCTGTCTTTTTAGGGGTCCAGTTGTCAGGGGCATCTGACATCTCCCCTGACAGGTAAAAGACAAACTGAGGCATCTTACAAATTCTATAATAGAAAAGGGAGCACAACACCTGGTAGACCTTATTGGGTTTTGGCTGAAACACACTGTGCAGGTAAAAGTACTGTTATGGCTCTTAAGTCCGATAATGTGGAGGAGTTCCCACTTTGAATGAGTCCCAGAGTTGAAAAGGGTTCTGCAGCTGGCCAGGTGGTGGTACAAGCAGCCTGACCACGTGGGCCATATAATCTGGAAGGCTATATATTGTTGAAAGTGTTAGTGGTGGGAAAAGATGGAATGTAAGTTTATGGTAAACCCCACTGGGAGAATCATAATGCATCCTACTGGGATTTTGGAACAAGGCCATACCATCTGCAGTGGAGAGTTATACTTCATTTGAGAGCCAACTGTTGGCATGATAGTTGGCCTTGGTATAGAAACTTAACCATGGGGAACCAAGTAACTTCATGTCTGGAACTGACCATAATAAGCTGAGTTCTCTTAGACCCGCAATGTTGTAAAGTCAGAAAACTTTTAACCATTAATTAGAAATTCTACATTTGAGATTGAGTCTAAACAACATTAAAGAGCACAGGCAAGCAGCATGAGCAGGTGGCCTAGACTCCACATTATTCACAATTCTTGTACTAATGATGTTTTGTAGGTAAATTCCATATGACCAGCTGAAGAAAGAGGAAAAAGCCCAAGCTTGGTTTATGGAAGGGTAGGTACAATATATGAGTGCAAACTAAAACTGGATAACAGCAGACCACAGTATTGTTTAATATAGTGGAGTATATCAAGTATACTGTATTGATATGGCAGAGAATATCAGTAGTAAAATAGTGGGGAGAGAAAATCCTCCCAGTGGGTAGAGATGCAAATAGAGAACATGGTCACCCACTCTTAGTGGAAGAGAAAGTGACCTGATGAAAGAATGCATGCAGATTTCTAGACATTTGCTAAAGGTCTAGTAGACTGGTAGGAACATGGAAGAAAAAGACTGGAAGATGAAAAACAAGAAGAACTGAAACAACATGTGGTCCTTTGGTGGAAAAGTATCCACCAAAGAATACTCACTGATCAAAAGACCCACCAAGTCATAGAAGAAATGATTTGGCCAGTTGACATTGGTCACATTTGTCGTTTACCATTCCAGGACTGGTATTTTGGGCACATAAATGGAATAGTCACAGTCACAATCCTGGGATTTCTTGATCATGAACAAAGATTAGATGATGTTTATGCTTATTGCTTTCTTTTAATTTTCCCCATAGCTTTCTATTGTGCTTAAAATCTAGAATCCCAGAATTATGACAATTACATAAACACGTCATGAAGTTCAGAAGAAAATTACTTATACCAGAATTATATAGTAGAGTTCTATCAGAAGCACAGTAAGTGCCACAAAAAGTGAGCCTTATTTTATTGATTATGTATATTTAGATTCAGATATTGACTCAGGCTGAGTATAAAAATTTTGTTTTAAAACTTGGCTAATTATAGTGATATTTGGGAGAAGAAATTCCATAAAACCGGCAGCAAATGAGTCAACAGAAAGCTTCTGTTTAAGGAATGCAACTGCGTTTTCAATTTTGTTAGATCTGTAGGGAATCTTGTGGATTATGTGGTCCAATTCTTTAGTCTGGGAAAATTGAGGCCTTGAAAAGAGAGACAGTGTTATACCACTGATCAGTGGTAAAACTATGTTTAAAGTTATTCCAGTGAGTCATAGAGTCTCTTTTATGTAAGATAATATGATTTGAAAATACTGTGGTCACCAACATGAAATCCATATTCCTTGAACTAACTCATCTCTTCATTTAATATATCTTAATGATGACCATATATGACTCTTTAAATTCACTTCTTTCAAAAGGAGAATTAAAAATGAATTTAAGAATGTAGTGGTAAAACTGAAAACTGTGAAAAGGACTAGAAGTTTGAAAATTCCACATTACTAATTTGTCCCAGCTATTTGTTCACTATTTGATAGTGAATATCAATTGGAAAATGTTAATTAACCTGTTCTACCCCTGTACACTTTAATTACTATGTACCATCTGAGGTGAGGTTGTAGATTTTTCATCTTCAACTCTAAGATCTCATTTAAAATTTTAATATGTTTTTTGGTCACTTTACTAACAACAGCTCACTTTCAGTGTTATTTCAATTTCAGTTTCTAAACTTCACATTATTTCTGGTATACTAGCTTATCAGCATTTCATGCTGATTTTCTTCAACTTTTTTTCTCTTTCTCAGATTTCTTGTCAATGCAAGTATTTTCATCACTCAGGTGATAATACTGAGATCACAAGGTGATAAAAGCTTATCTGAGAATAATTTTCTCCTCTATATATTTTACAAATTCAAGTCTTTTACTGTGAAATATATTTTATTATGTAAAATGTACTTTGTGTAATAATGATGACTTTATATTAAATTCACTGACAAACAATATTTAATTACAAGAAATATTGTCAGAATTTGTTAGAAAAAAGATCAATTTGTCTAAGATTTTACCGAATGCTAGAATCAGGAAGGGACTCTTGCATAAAACTAAGAAAGTTTAAGTGATTTTTCACGTCTTCTATTCTCTAGAATATTGAAACTCACAACAGTCTTTTACTATTATACAACACCTTTCTGGTCACTAGTCTTTTTTCCTCTTCTCCTTTTCCACACTACACTTCTTGACAAGTTAGCCCCTCACTCCCAATCCTCCTCATTATAGAACTTTGAGAATGATGTGGTTCACTGTTCTATCAGTATTTCTCCTGACTTTTATTCCACCTGTTTTTTTCTTTCTAGAGAAATGGGAAGTATTTGTGCATGTGGGGGAACTAAGGAGTGGGTATAAAGTAAGCAGGTGACTAAGATGGAAGGAACCCAGCCATACATCCCACTTAGCTTAACCAGAATTTAAACAGGTTTCTTCCTGTTTCTAGGCCCCGACCTCCCTTTCCTGAGACCATATTTTACTTTTACTTTTATTTTTTTTTTTAACAGCTTCATCAAAGTATAATTGACATACAAAAAAACACATGTTTAGTAGATATGATTCAATGATTTTGGACATATACAAACACCCATGAAACCATCACCAAGCAAAGTGGTAAATATATTCATCATCTCTAAAAGTTTCCTCATGCCCTCCCCCCTTTTTTTAGTGGTAAAAATACTTAAGAAAGGGAAAGAGATCCAATATTGCAGAGTAGATAAGTTCTGTGCCTGCCTCCTTCCGTGAACACATGGAATTTACAACTAAATGACAGAATAATCATGTTGGAGAACAATCTGAAGTCTAGCTGAGCAGAAGTTTTATAACTAAGGATATAAAGAAGAAGCCACATTGAGATTGGTAGGAGGGGCGGAGATGAGGAATGTGCTGGCCACAAACCTCCGTGAGGTGATTGAGAATTGGGAGGGATATCTTGGCTGGGGAAGTTCTCCCCCAGAGAAGCAAAGGAACCCAGCCCCAAAACAGGGTCCCCAGCCCAGGGTACTGGTGCAGGGAAGGGGAGCTCCCACAATATCTGGCTGTGAGAAACAGCGGGGATCTGACCATCCAGGAGGGACAGCAGGCTGCAGGAAAAGTAGATGTCCTCTTAAAGGGCCTGTATACAGCTTCACTCACTAGTAGACACTCACCCTGTGCTCTGGTGGAGGGACAGTAACTTTTGAAGCATTAGAGACCTATGGGGGGGGCGGGTGGAGGGGAGACTGAGATGTGTGGGTTTGGAGCAAATACTGGAGGACAGTTGCCATTTTTCCTGTGTGGGGTCCTTCTCCCATGTATCTGGCAGGCTGATGCCATCTTTCCTGTGTTGAATCCTCCTCCCATGCCCATGGCCATATCTGAATATGAATTAGTCTTGTGAGTTCCACTGTTCCACCCTCCTGACTCCCTGAAACTCTGCCCTACCTGACACTAGAGGCACGTTCTCAGACAACAGCCAGCCTCTCCAGCACTGTACTCTTTCTTGGAAAACTATCAGGGTCTATAGGCCCCGGACAGGTGGTGCCAGCCCTTGGTGTGCTCTGAGACATTTGCTGAGTAGCTCCAGGCTCAACACTGGCACCAAACAAGAATCTACGTGAACCTACTAAACACAACTTGGCCTACTCTGGTGACTCACTGAGACCCCATCTCACTCAACTTGTGTACCACACAGGCGTTATTAGTGGCTGAACCAAAAGGGAGATGGCAGGTGGCAGCCAGTCTTGGGGTGTCTTTGTTTTTTATGAAACTACTCCAGACCCGGTACTGGTGGCAGCTGTTCTTGGTTCACGTTGTTCACAGTATGGCCTCTCCAACGTGCCTCCAGGTCCAGCACAGACAGTGACCAAGCATGGATCACTTTGTAGCTTCTACCAGGTGGTCCCCAGACAGTCACAGGCAGAGGGTGATGTGGGCCTGCACGCGAAACTCTCCTAGGTGGCACCAGAACCAACACACTTGGAGGTTGGCTTCAGACCACAGCAGAGCACTGCCCAATTAGCCCCACAAGCAGCACACAGAAAAGGTGGTGTCAACAGGCACCAGAGAACACTGGGGTAAATCCCACTCAGTGGGTGACGCCCCCCACACAGCAGCATGTAAGCTATGGATATTACCAAACCTTATAGTCAGTCATCCTAAGGGTCAATCCCACCCACTGACCTGCCAATAGCAATCAAGGCTAAACTGTCATGAGAGCACACACAATCCACACTCCTGAAGCACCTGGCACAAATGACCAGGAGACTGTGTTAAGGCCCCACAGGGCACCTACTAATATAGCCGCTTGGCCAAGATTGGGAGACACAGCAGATCTACCCAATATATAGAAACAAACACAGACAGGCAGTCAAAATGAGGAAACAAAGAAATACATCCCAAATGAAAGAACAGGAGAAAACTCCAGAAAGAGAACTAAACAAAATTGAGGCAAGCAACCTACCAGATATGGACTTAAAAACAATGATTATATGGTTGCTCAAGGAATTTAGTAAAAACTTCCACAAAGAGATAACAAGCATAAGAAAGGACATAGAAACCATAAAAAAGAACCAATTAGAAGTGAAAAATACAACTGAAATGAAGAATGCACTAGAAGGAATCACCAATAAACTAGGTGAAGCAGAGGATCAAATTGGCGAGTTGGAAAACAAGGTAGTAGAAAACACCCAATCAGAACAGCAAAAACAAAAAAGAATAATAATAATAATAAAAAAGAATGAGGCTAGTTTATAAGACATCTGGGATAACGTCAAATGTAACAACATTCGCATCATAGGGGTACCAGAAGGAGAAGTGAAAAAGCAAAGGATTGAGAACCTATTTGAACAAATAATGAACAAATAATATATATATATATATATATATATATATATATATATATATATTATGAATAATATGACAAAGCTACATATCTATCAACAATTACTTTCAATTTATGTGGATCAAATGCTCCAATCAAAAGACATAAGAGGGCTAAATGGATAGGAAAACAAAACCCTTACATATGCTGCCTATAAGATACTGACTTCAGATTGAAAGACACACACAGACTGAAAATAAAGGAATGGGAAAATATATTTCATGAAAATGGAAACAAACACACAAACAAACAAACAACAAAAAACAACAAAAATCTGGGGTGGCAATAATTATACCAGACAAAATACACTTTAAAATAAAGTCTACAACAAGACACAAAGAAGAACCTAGTAATCCCACTTCTGGGCAATTATCCAAAGAAACCCAAAAAGCTAATTCAAGGGGACATTTGCATCTATGAGGTGTGACTAAAAAATGCGGTGCATGTTTAACTAAAAAAAAAGTATTACGGTAAAAGACACATTGCCATTACTCCTCCTCGCTTTGAACACACTTATCCCATTGTTCTCGCCATTTTCTGAAACAGTTCTGGAAGTCCTCTTTGGTGAGTGTGTTTACTTCATCCTCCATCATGACAATGCTCAGTGTCACACATGGCTTTTGATATGGAAATTTCTGTCAAATAAAAGCATTACGGTGTGTCCTCATCCACCTTATTCACCGGATCTGGCATCGTGTGACTTCTAGCTCTTCCCCAAAGTCAAAATGATTCAGGACATCGAGGCAGCCATGACAGCTCCACTAAAGACACTCATGAAAGAAGACTTCCAGAACTGCTTCAGAAAGTGCCAAGAATTATGGGATAAGTGTGTTGAAGTGAGGGGGAATATTTTGAGGGGGATGAATGACAATGTGTCTTTTACTGTAATGCATTTTTTTTAAATTTAAACATTGCATTTTTTTTAATCGAACCTTGTACATATTCATTGCAGCATTGTTTACAATGGCCAAGATGTGGGAGTAGACTGGCTATCTGTCTATGGATGAATGGATAAAGAGGAGGTGGTACATATATACAAAGGAATATTGTTTGGCCATGGAAGGGAATGAATTCTTGCCATCTGTGGTAGCACATCCATTGTGTTGAGTGAAGTGTCAGACAGAGAAAGACAGATGCAATGTGATTTCACTATATGTGGAATCTAAAGAACAAAATAAACAAAACAGAAACAAACTCATAGATAAAACATTTTGATTGTTGCCTGATGGGAGGGGGTTGGGGGTGGGTGAAAAAAGGGATGGGATTAAGAAGTACAAATTAGTTGTTACAAAGGTGCCAAGGGGATATAGGATATAGCATAAGGAATATAATCAGTACTATTTTAATAACTATGTATGGTGTCAGAGGGGTACTAGATTTGTTGGGTAATAAGTGGGAATGGGTTGGGGGTAGGGTGAAAAAAAGGAAGGATTAAGAAGTACAATTTGGTAGTTATAAATTATTCATGGGGATGTAAAGCATAGGGAATATAGTCAACAATATGTATAATATAACTACGTATAGTGCCAGGTGGGTACTAGATGTCAGGGGGATCATTTCTTAAATTTTAAAAATGTCTACTATGCTGTACATCTGAAATTAATATAAAACAATATTGAATGTCAGAAAGAAGACCACCTGTGTATCCACCACTGAGATGAAATAAAACATTACCAATATTGTTGAAAACCTAAAACAAATTTTAAAAAAAACAGTTGAAAAAATGAGATTTACCCCCTTAAGGAACAATATAGTATATTAACTATAAGAATTATATTGTACAGCAGATCCCTAGAATTTATTCATCTGGCACTGTGGAACAATAGTTCTGCAGTGCAAGTGGGGAACTTGACAGGAAACATTTGCAACAGTGCAAGTGTGAGAGAATATTAGAAAAATCAAAGGATGAGTTTTTTTAATGACTTGAATTTGAAGTGGAGAGTGAAAGAGAAAATGGTGTCAAGAATGTTGTCCAGTTTCTTGCTATGATTTTGGTAATGGGATCCACTGAGAAGTTTTAAGCAGGGGCATGTCAAGGTCATATATGTATTTCAGATAGGTCACAGGAGACTGCATTTGAAAGGGAGGATGCAAGAAGGACATTGAGGGGATGCTGTGGAAATCCAAGTAAGAGTTTATAGGCCTGAATGAGTTAAATGTCCGAGGCAGCTATAATTCATTTAGCCTACAAGTCTTAACTATTATACTATGAAAAGAAAATAATTCAATAGTATATTTCTTTTAAATGTCTACAGCACTAGAGATGAGTAGTCCTTTTTAAGGGACTTTTTTGAATGATTCAAAGGCTCTAATCAATTGACAATAATTCCTTAAATTTCATAAGTAGAGCATAAAATTAAGTAAATTCTCTAGCTCAACAAAATAAAGCTGGCCCCCACAACAGAAACTTTTCTTCATTGAAAGCAGAGATGTCATCTGATCATCTGGAGATCAGTATGTGCTTATTAAAATATTATACAGGGAATGAAAGATAATTGGTCAGTTTTGCTAATTATCAGTTATTGTCTCTGGTGCAGCCATCCCTTTTAAACTTTTAAATGCAATTCTGTGTATATATTGAAGAAAATGGTAATCTTACTATTTTTGAAACATGACCTGAAATACAGAAATATTTTACTCATAAATTTTTAATTGATAAATAAAATATGGACTCAGATACTGCCCTTTCTGAATAACAATTTATAGCAATATTATTATTCTTAAAAATCAGAATTTTTGGCAGTTTATACAATCTGAAACATTATAAAAAATATCTCTTTTCTGCTCTTCTTTACTATTTTAAACTATGCTTGGGAAATAGAGTTTCTCATAATTTCTGAAATAAACAACATTTTTTTTTGGACACAACACTTTACTTGTTTGCAACATTTCTTAGCCTTAACTCTTTTTCTCTTGGTTCAATTGGTCAACCCTAATCTCCTTTTCAGACTTCATTCATAGTCCCCAGACTTTCCTGATTGGCCCAGAAGGAATTAATTATTCCATCTCCTTATTTAATTTTTTTTTGTGTTTCTTTTTCCCAGTCCATCAGTATTTACCCTTTTTATATCCATTTTTAACAATTACACATTCTGTAGTTCAGCAATTTAAAGTCAGTTTGTCCTGACACGTGAACTGCCTTGCATATCTGTTTGTTTGTTTTTTAATCTATCTGATAAAGCTCAATCTAATTAAAATTAACCAGTTCCATTCTCTGCTCTTACTTACAAACCAAGTTAAGGCTGGGGAAAATCATATGATAATGCAGATTAGTGTCACTATGTGTTGTCACTAAGCTCAAAAATGTCTTCAGTATGGCACAGCATCCTTCTCTTCCTGCCTACTTGTTATCCTACTCATTTCAGGACTATTTTAAAGCTCCTTGACTCTCTTCAAATATCTAACTCTTATTCCCTCTTTACTTTAAGTAGATGACCTTGTGTTTTATTCAGAAAATCATAGCCATTAGAATGAAATTCTCTTAACCTCCTCATATCATGCTTACTATCTATGTATATCTATACTAATCACCTTATTTTCTTTTTTTGTTTTATTAGGGTAGTAGTTTTGTACTTTGGCCACACCTTGACAACATCTGGGGAGCCTTAAAAATACATTTATGCCTGAGCCCAACAACCAGAGTTGATGAGTTAAGTGATCTGGGTTGGAGTTTGGGTATCTATAGTTTTAAAGCTCTTCAGATGATTCTCATGTGCAGTCAGGGCTGGCAGCTGACCATTAGAGAATTTTGTCTTTCTCCTCTTAAAGAGGAGTTGTTGAACTAGTATTTAGATCCCATCTTTTCATATTGTGCAGTAAAATTTATTTATCCGCTCTTCTCTATATGTAGAGGGAGTACAGAAAAATCAGTCCCTGTCAAATATGTTCCTCCCCTTGACTTTGCAATTTATTAAATCCTTTCTCATCTTAAAAACCAAACCAAACCGAACCAATCAACCAATCAGCCAACAAAGAAGTCTTTATGTTTCTCCTTTATACCCATTATGGTAAGTTTTATGTGTGAACTTGACACGGCTGTAGTCCCCAGTTACTCACTCAAACACTACTGAAGGCATTGTTGTGATGGTACAGGCACACTTCAGAGAGATTGCAGGTTAGGTTCCAGACTACCACCATACAGTGAGTTGTAATCTTCTTGCTGGTGGAGGATCTTGCCTTCAATTTGTAAAAAAAACACATGTGCCAAGCATAATAAAGTGAAGGCAATAACACAAGGTATGCCTGCATTTTGTAGAGATGCTTAATATCTCTAATCAGCTGAATTTAAATAAGGTGATTACCTCAGTAATCTGGATGGGCATGCCTGATCTCATCAGCTGAAAGCCTTTAAAACCCTTTCAAAAGCTTAGGTTTCAAAATGAAGAAGAAATCCCACCTGTGGATTGCAGTGTCAGTTTCTGCCCAACAGTTTCCAGTCTGACCTTGATATTATACAATCCAAATGTCTAAAAATAATCAAATACTTGCTGAGTTCATTTCTTTAAACTGATTTCACTCCCCATTGTTCTATTGAAATAGCCTACACAAGTTAAAATTAACTTTGTTTTGCCAAACACAGCTTCAATCTCTTTCTCAAAAAGCTTACTTCTAGTTAACCAGTACCTAATCTTGCTCTTTAAATTATGAGTATAATACATAGATGTAGTGTAAGCCCTGACCTTTTTTTTTTTTTCCTTCTTATAATGCAAATACCTGATTTAAATTTGATGGTGGAGGCACCCATTGCAAAGTCCGCTATCTCAAATAAACACATTGTCAGCCACACAGCTAAAGAGACAGGCCTCCTCTCCACAAGGAGGCCCTTTTGTTTTAGAGATCTAGCTTTTGGGGCTACTTGTTTGTTTTCTCTTCCCACCTTTAAATTCCTGCTCTTATGTTTTAATTCACCAATAACGAGGGAGCCAGTGAAACCCTAGGACCCCAAGCTCGACCCCAGTGAAAGCAGAACCCCAGGCCCATGCACTCTCTCTCTTTACCTGGGACCTCACTAAGTGGCTATAGGTGTGCTGCATCATTTCCAGGTCTTGCAAGCAATAAACATGTATCTTTTCAGTTTCCTGATGGTCATTGCTGAAGGGTATCTTGGAATAATAAGAACCACAATGGCCGGTCTAGCCATAACATTGATTAATGATAGATTGAGACCAATACAAAACAATAGAAGAGTGTATGGTTTCAATAATAATTATTATACATATATCCATATAATTATGATGCAGATTAAGAAATAGGATGTTGCCAGTATCTTAGAACCCCCTAAACACTATTCCCCAATCACATCTGCTTTAGTCCTCCATGAGGTAATCTATCCTTTCTTTTGTGATAATCACTCCTTTAATTTTTCTCCATAGTTATTAGAATCACACTGTATTTTTTTGTGGCATGTTACTTTTTCTCTATGTATTTGTGAAATTCACTCATATTGATATGTATAGCCTTGTTTTTTGTTTGTTTGTTTGTTTTCGTCTTATATTATTTTGTTGCATTACTATGCTACAAAATATTTACCCATTTTATTGACAAATTTTGGATTGTTTTGACTTTGGGACTATAATTGATACTGCTATAAATCTATCTGCAAGAATAATATTTAATATACTTAATGATGTATATAGTAAAGTCATATACCAATCACAACTTTTGGCAAATGGAAACCTGACCAACCAGAAAGGAGTTTCTCTGGTACATTGTACCAGTGTGTACTGGCGAAACAACCTCCCAGGATACTTAAAAATGTCTCCTAGTCTACATGTTTCAACAGTTTTTCTGATGCCTGTATCTAGGAGTGGAATTATTGAGGTGCAAGGTATGGAAATTTTCAACAATACAAGGTAATTTCAAACTATTTATAAAGTGGTTGTATCAATTTACACTTACATCAATTGATATTTACATGGGAATTCCATTTCTTACCTATGTGCATATTATATATCACTTTAAACTAGAATTACCCTGAAAACCAATGAGGTTGAGCATCTGTTTACATGTTTATTAACCATTTGGATTTCTTCTCATCTAAAGTATCTGTTCAAGTATTTTTCCTATATTTCCATTACATTGCTTTTCTTTGTATCTTCTTTGTTAATTTATTCCTAGCCATTTCATAATTTGGATGCTAGTAAAAATCATGTCTTGAAATGTTAATTTTCTGTTACTTGTTCAGATTCAGAGAATGCATTTATCTCTGTGTAGTTTCTATAATAGTAAACTTGACACATTCTCTTATATTGTCTAAAACAAATTGGTTGTGATTGATTTTCTACGCACAAAGACATATAATCTAAAAAATAATTATAGCTGTTTTCTATTTTCTTCTCTTCCACTTCTTACTCCTTTATTTGTATTTTTTTTATTTATCTATTTTTTTGTCTTGCCTTGACACAATGGCTGGAAACTATGGAAAAGGTATTGAAAAGAATGGTGATAATAGGCATACTTGCCTTGTTTTGGTCTCAAAAGAAAAGCTTTCAATCCTTTTACCAACAAGATTTTTTTTTTTCTTTTGTTAAATAAAATTCATCAGATTTAAAAAAAGAAATACTCTTCCATTCCAAGTGTGCTAGTATAAAGTTTTTGTTATGAATAGATTTTGAATTTTATCATATTTTTCCCAACTTATGATTTTTATACTTCAATGTATTAAAGTACTTGATTTCATTAATTTGTTTTCCAACATTGAAATAATGTGTAACTGGGATAATTTAACTTGGTCATGATTCTCATTATTTTTATACATTGCTAGATTGGGTTTGTCAAGTTTTGGTTTTGGATTTTGGCATCTATGTTAATTTCTCATATTTGATAAGAGTTACTTGAACTTCTTTCTTGTTTGATTGCCACGACTTTGTTAATTTTATTGACTTTTTCAAAGAATCAAATTGTTGGAAGGTCACGTTTTAATTAAATAATCCATGAAAATATTTCTTAATTTTTCACAAATAATATAAATTATAATAAAAAATAAAGTTAAAAATTAAATTTAAAATGAAAATGTATTTGGAGTTGTCAGTCAAACAGATAGAAAGATACTCAACATTTTTGCCATTATAATTTTATTATTACTTTTTAATGGAAAATATTTTGATTCAATTTCCTACAAAAACTTTAAACTGCAATTGTGTGGCATTTTCAGCTCTTAAATGTCTAGAAAATAGTCAAAAAGTCAAACTCATTAATCATTTCTCTAATTTCAACCTTTTAGATCTGGCATTATCTTCAAAAAATACTTCACCTAAGAATGATCTTAAAAGTTTACCATAGGCATATTAGATACTTCACTTGATTCTACTCTTGATTTTAGCCAAAAGGCTGAGAAGCAATAACAGATAAAAGTTGATCAATCAGTGTCAATACATTCCTAAATTTAATTGTTTTATAGAGATAAATAGAAATATAAAATTAAAAATTCAGGTTAAATAGATCTCTTCTACTGTTTTAAGGCTAAAGAGATAATATATAACTTCCTTGCCATGAAAAAAAAAAATCAAAGAATTTAAGAAACATGCAAGACCACACAAAGATGTTCCCACTGGCCCAAACTGGTAAATTTGAGCATGAATAAGAATAACAGCTTCAATGAATCAAAACCTATCAAATTTGCTTCAATCCTTGAGTTCACAATGATACAAAAAAATTAAAACAAAAATTAGTTGGTCATCTTTGGAGGATGATAGGGAACCATTTATTATTTCAAAAAATAGGTAGAAGAAAATTTTCCATCTTTGTCTGCCTTTACCCTAAGTTTCCTATAAAAACTATACCACTGGCTAATCACATATTGGTTGAGGGGAAGTTTATTTTTTTTAAACGTATTCCAAGAAGAAATGATGACTGACTTAGAATATCACCATTTTATAACATCTAGTTAATTAATGGATCTATTGTAGGCATTGAACACCATTGGCTGTAAACAGAAGAAAATGAGAGACATCAGACATTATGTGCTTTCTAATGGAAGAATGCAAGCTGTGACGAGATTGAATATGAATCAGGTCGAATCTATAGAGCAAAAGATCAAATTACAGGCAATATACAGGCAGAGGAACATGATAACTACACTCTGAGTATGCGATCAGCAAAATACAGAGTTTGAGGAATCCCACAGGTAGAAATACCACGATTCTTCAAAAACTAAGCTTCACTGAAAAGGAACGGGTGGGAGGACAATATATAGATTAGAAAAAGCTTAGAAAGCATATTCAAAATAAGACAGAAAAACTACACTAATATTTATTAGACAGATGTCAGTGACAAACCAGGAAATAATTATAAATATCATGATAATGGTTACATTAAGGGGCTGGAAGGGAGTTGTAATAAGAATGGATTAAATAGAGGTCTTCTGAGATAGTGGACTGAGTTCAATTTCTTCATCTGGGTTGTGGTTACATTTGTTTCATTGTTTCTGTATCTCTGCTGTGTTAAAATATGTTTTTTAAACTGGGTCAGCGAATGCATTTAGGATATAATTTTCACAGAAAATGTTCCAAATAGTTCTATTTCTATATTAAATATCAAATTATCAAGTTGATAAACACAAGGAGTCAAAGTTGATATTTTCAATATTTATTAGTAAGGCTGAGGCAGCAGCCTTTAAACAGCACGATTTGCATAAGTTATCAAGATACATCTTGTATATAACCACAAAATCAAGACATATTTTTACATAGAGTAAAACTCAAGACAGATTTACAAGCATTTTTAAATACAATTCTCATGTATTTCAGTTCAATTTATTCAACCTTTAGCCCAAGAATTTGTATTTGTTCATTAGATTTTCCAGAGAGATTTGGGTAGAACAGGAAACAAAAATACATTAGCAAATCACCAACACGGCATGCAACGTAGAGTTAGAAACAAGACATATCTCCAAGTACTTAATTTTTTATTTTGAAATCAATTTTATTAGGTTTTTATTTTTTTTTAGACAAGATTTTTTTTTTCCCTTTAACATCAGATGTGTTTTTGTTAGGATATCAGCACACACATTAATTGGTAGTAGGAGCACCTGGTCACATCACCAACAGATACATAGACACAATCAAACAATATTCACATGCTGAATGCCAAATGAAATTAATAATTCAACTTTGTCTATTTTACCAAATGTATTGTTATATACAGAGTAACCGGTTAAGAAAATGCTCTCAATCTATCCATCAAGATAAGGAACCATTTGATTAAATGATTTTCATTTAATGGGTATTTTTATAAATAACAACAACATGGAACATACAGAAAACATCAATGTGTCATATTCAGTGAGAAAATCTATTTCACTCATTCATTCTTGTATTACATCAAAGGCAAGTATTTATTAAAGAGACAGCTCATAATTATTCTTTGAGCTTTCTTTCACTTCCATCTCAAGCTCAAAAAGAGGGAAAATCACTCTGTCACACTTAGAGTTATAAACACATATAGTTGTAGTCAGCTGCTTTTGGAATATTAGACATTGCAGCAATGAAAATAAGTTTTTAAAAATATTGTTAGTTATGATTTAAATAATAAAGTAAAAAAATACTATAAACATCTTTATGATATCTTAATGAAATAAAACATTGATGAAATAATTTCTAATAAATTGGGCACAATATAGTATATTTGCTAAATTTTAATTTATTTCACATTACCACCAATCTAGTATCATTACTGCTATCACCACTATCATCACAACCATTCCTATAATAAGAATCAATATCAGTCGTTGATGACTAAATGAAACTGGAAAAAATTAATATGCTTTTCAAGGTGTAAGTGATGTAACTGGACAAATCACATGTTACTTAGAAATTACAAACTTTGTCACTATTAGGATTAAAAAAAGCTAAAGCCAATAAAATAAAAATAAAATAAAAAGTGAAAAATTAGGTGCTGTGATATATACAAAAAAAGTAAAAAAACACCAAGAGCCCTATTTGCCATTAAAAAGCAACACTTTTGTTGTAAGAAGGATAATCGACATCATTCAGAAGAAGTGCATTCGTATGAGGATCAGTGTTGCATAGAACAATTCCAGCACAACCTAGGAATTTGGTTAGCTGCACACTTGGCACACTTTGGCAGGATCTTATGCTTTCTGAAGGGGAATGCTGGTGCACAAAAAGAAGCCCTGTTGTTAACGCTCTTGATTGACCTGGCCTCATCATCCGTTCCTTGGAACAGAGGGTCACCAATAATGGGAAGACTACTACTCTGTTAGGTCAAATAGCTACAAAGGGATTATTTGTGTTTGGGTGGCACCTCCATTTGTATTATTTTAAAAGAAATTGCAAATAGATGAAGTAAACTAACTGGGCATACAACTTCTCATGCATACCTCTGAATGTAAGTGGCTGCAGAAGAGGACCTAAGGTGAGCCAGAGTTTCTTTTTTAAGGGAAAATAGCAGAGCCTTTTTATATCAGAAGGAGATCTTCTAAACCCTTTTCTTCCCTGCTTATGAGTAATGATTATAAGCTTCCTAAAGTGCTAACTTCTGCTGGAAATATCCATGACAACCAGTGACAGATCTAGTTGCCTTTAAAAACAAAATCCTAACAATATCAAATCTTTAGTGATCCCCTCCCTGCATGCTCATTTTAAAGAAATGTCAGTGGTAAACGATACTGCATTATCAGGGGAGGAAAGATAAAAACATAGAGGGAAGAATAAGTGACTGTTAACTTTCTTAGATTGGGGAAGAGTTAATTTGTATATTTTAATGAATATAATAAAGATATATAACCTGGGATTAATTTTAAAATATTTTATTTTTAATGTTTTATATTTAATCAATTCCTCTCAAATTTAAATTATGTTTTTTCTTTAAAAATTAGAAAATTTAAAATCCAACCAATACAGTATATTTGAAGATAATTTCTCTAAACTCACTAAAACGTCATCCTTGAATAGAGAAATGGCTTTTAAACTCAGAATGCAATTTAATTAAATTTTGGTTAGAATATGGGAATAGGATTAGATCAGTATGAAATGAAATGATTCATTTCATTTATATGTAATAACACAATTTACAAATCATTTATATTTAATTCTTCATCTTTTTCAGATTAAATGAAAATTTATATTTTAAAGAAAAAAAATAGTTTTGGAGCTAATGTACTGAATTTATTCATGTCAATGTGTGCCATTGGTTTGGAGGATGCTTTTTGCATATAAACTTTGAAAAATAAAAAGCTGCATAATAATTATTCCTCACTTATGTGTGTAAAAGTATACCTGGAAATGTGCTTTCATTTTCTATCATAAATCACTTAGTTTGATCATCCCAACATCCCATTAGGAAGGCTGGGAATACATAATTATTTTTATCTTACAAAGAAGAACATGGGAGAAAATGAGTTTCAGTGACATGTGCAAGGTGACACAGTCAGTGGCAGAACCAAGACTCAAAGCCAGGCTTTTATACCCAGCTGAGTGTGTTTCCTGCAACTCCAAGTCCCGTCTCGTATTAATGTTGTTGGTTTATGGAGAAGAGGATGCTTCAGTGTAATGACTTAGATACTGGCCCTTTTGTTTTACACTATTAAAATAGTTCAATTATGTTGTAACTTCTATATAATGTTGACTTTTCACCTATTTTCCCAACAGGGATGCACTTGATCACCATGATTTTGTCACTAAAGGGGGAAAATGGAGCACCAGAGCAAACTTGACTCAGGTGTCAGGGTTTTCATTATATAATCAGTTAATGTGTTAAGGAAAAAAAACAAAACAAAACATAATGGAAGAGCAGGAAATAACACCAATTTAATTAAACCATGTCACAGATTAATAGAATTTGTTTGCCAGAAGAAATTCTCTTTGTCAATACATCACTCAAGAGAAAGGAAATATGTGGGATAATACATTCATTTGAAATTCCACAAAGAACAAGTTGTCATGCTTCCTAGAACATACCAATTTAGTCTATGTCCTTTGGTATGTAGATTGAAAATATCTTGGTTTAAGAATAAGTCATGGAGAATTTGATTTTTTTCAACCAAGGTTCCAATATGTTGTGGGACAACTTTTTTTGTTGTTTTTTTTTTGGTTAGCCAGTTATGGCTTTATTTGTAGATAAATGTAATTCTATTTCTACTTAGTTTTATCTTCACTCCACATTATTTCAAATGGTATAAATGTGCTTTTACAACATGGATTCCAAAATTAGTGGTGTTCACCCTTGTAATATTTAGACACTGAGAAAACCTGTACAATATGGTCTGAAAGCCATGATTTCTAAATCTTCAGTTCCCTTTTCCCTGTGACCAGAACTACTTACTTCTATTTTTGGACACATATTGTACGTGTCAAAATCTCAAAACAGTAAGTTGTCTGAGAGGATAAGATGAAGAAGAAAGATTTTTGGAGTTTTGAAAACATATTTGTTACATTGGTTCTTTCCTTTCAACCTTTGAAAGGATTACCTACACAAAGGATTACTTTTGTCTGCATTAGAAACTATATTAATCTTTGAGCTTCTGTCTTTAGCTCTACAACTCTGCTCAAAGATTTTTGCATTAAGTAATCAAAATTTTTCTCAATGCTTTTCTTGATAGAGGCAAGAAGTCCAAGGTCTCAGAGTTCCTTTTTTTCCCCCGATCTTAGGTATATGAACTTTTTCATTTGAGTTTCTTCCCGTGTTCCACAATAATACATTTACAAGCCTTTAAGTATGTTTTTGCCTGTTTTTCCTCTTCTCATGTTTACCACTGAAAACATAGCTTAGTACAATACTATCCAACTATAGTCTTGATTTGAGATTATTTACAGCAGTTTCTATACAATGAGCAGACATATTTCTTCAATGGGTTTGAGTAGGACTGACCAAAAGTTTGTGCCAGTTGACTATTCTTTTCCTGAGATCCACTTTGTCAAGCCAGATACAGGCTTCACCAATCAAGGTCTTTTTCATAAACTTCCCTCCATTGGAGAAAAGTAAAATCTAGAAAAAAGAGCCAAAATTGTGTATACATGTGTATATTTTTTTCAAATTTTTTAAAGGACAATTGATCATCCAAGAAATAACAGAAACAAGAAACGGTGAGGGTGAGAGGAAGTAGAAGGCATACTTGTTAGAGAACTAATAATAAGGATGTCCTCAAAAGGTTTGCATATTAATTAATTCACACCAACATTTCCAAAAGGAAAAGACACATCATGAAGGATATAATTCTAGATAAGATATGTATTCCTAGCCAGTTCTAACCACTATGCTTAAACTGGTGGAATGTTTTACAAAAGAATTTTGCTAGAGACAGTTTTACTAGTTTATGCAATATTAACTAAAATACAAAATTATTTGACTGTTGAATAAATAAGTTCACAAGGCACATAGAACATATATTGATTTTATTTAGCATTCAATTTACTGGTGATTTTACTAGAGTATGCACTTCCAAAGTGGTTTCTTGTCATATGTGAGACTTATAATTGAAATTCCGTAGGATCTTAGACTCAAGAATTTTTTTTCTTTTCTTTTAGAAATGAGTTGAAAGAAAGGTAGAGAACATTAGGTGTAGTTAACCATTCATTAATCCTTGACAATTCTCTCTCTCTCTCTCTCTCTCTCTCTCTCTCTCTCTCCCTCCATCCCTCACTCCATCCCTCCATCTTTCATTTCAGATCTTCTTCAGAAAACATTCTTTACTCCTGGCTGAAATTTTACTTTTATGTTTCTGACTTCAAAAATCCACATTTCCAGTTATGACTATCTCTTTTGGACTCTGGTTTAGAGATTTCAAATGGCATTGTATATTTTTACTTGGATCCTGCCTTCTACTCAAATTTATCACATTACAGAAAACTCGATCTTTATCCCTCGCAGTCCCTTCTCTAACTAGTTAATCGCTGCGAATGACACATGTTCACACAGACTGCAAAGTCTCCTTTAACATTTTTTTATTCTCTTCCACACTAATGTAAGTTAATCCTCTCAATGCAATTTCTGTTTGTAATTATCTCTCATTTTTCTTTGTTAACATCTCTTATGTTTGTGTCTAGGGCAGGCCTTTATTTTAAGTGCCAGTACTATGGTCTTCCCATATTTTTTCAACTCTTTTCTTCCACCTCCTTTTCCTCTTTCATTCTTTATTTCTAAGTCTACTGAAGACATACTATGTACAAGCATCATATTAGGCTGTGGAACAAAAAGCAATGAAAATCAGGCATTGCCCTAGAGAAGCTAATAGTACATATATAAGCAATGACAGGAACATATATAAATTATTGTATAAGACAGGTTGGGATAAGCAAAATGTTACATCAATATGATGTGATAAATTACATCTAGGTTCATCAGTAAAGGGCTGAGTTGACATTGAAAGATGTGGAGTACTGTGAGGATGAAGAGAGATAGAGAAGAGTACTGAAGGGGAGGAAAACATGAGCAAAGGATTGGAGGCTTAACCCGATTTGAAAAGATTCTGGTGTGACTGAAGCATAGTGTGCGGAAAGGTATACAAGGAGAAGAGATTAAATAAATCAATACAATTAGGAGTCACCTTAGAGGACTCTGAATGAGTCAGGATAATGAGTCATTGAGGGGCTTTAATGTAACCTAGCCAGTGTTTTTAAAAGATACCTGTCATCAGTATGATGAAATGAATTCAAAGGGTAAGACATTGATGGCATGTAGGCCAGGTATAGTGCTGAAATGATTTGAGTAACAAAGAGGAGGACCCAAAGAGGATTAGTGGCTTTGAGTGTGGAAATAAATCTGTGTAAAATAAACTGACAGAATAAAGAAGACTTGGTAGCTAATTGGATGAGGTGAGTGGGCTGTGGAATTCTAAAGGGCCCTTGGGAAAATACCTCTAAGAATTAATTAACTTGTAAAATGTACCACAGTATATGATCAGTTTATAAATATTGAATAATTGAATGGAAAATGAATACTGTGTGAATAAAAAAATTTAAATAGTAACTGTGTACTAAAGAATTACCTGAAGAGAATGTCCTGCGGGACTTAGGCTGAATCTAAAAGTTTCATTGAACGAAGGCTCTCGATCATGTCTACATACTCTTGTTTTTTTCTTGATCACCTTTTTTTGGGTAGAGATGTTCATCACGTATATTTTTACGTACAAATCTGAAAAGAAGAATTCAGCTTGTTAAGTGTCCATTAATCATACAATGTCCTATTGAAAGAATTATAATTGTATACTGAGAGCTCTCCTACAATTTATACAAAGTCAGCAGAATATGTTCAATTTGTTTCAGACAACGTAAAGTGTTTAAAAGATACACCAATTTTCTTAGCAATTTACATTTGTTTTCCTGTTCTATAATAAATACATGATGAAGTTTATGTGTTGAGAAAATCTAGCTAAAAACTAGTAAAATATCAACTTGTTCTATATAAAAGAAATTAATTCTTATTTCTCATTTTCAGATATGTTTGAACAGCCCATATTTTAGTTTGCATTTTCCAGATATTTACAACATATTCTTAAAGAATTCCTAGATATATTATATTGCTCATTATCATAAAATTATATACCTGGTAAGTGATCTGGAGATTTAAATTTGTAGGTGATATTTCTGCATTGCAGAATTTCAACTATTAGTTGTTCACCATCCGTCTTCATTTCCTTCTTCAATGCAATCTTGATTTCTCCCATTACCTGAGTTTTAACTGGAAGAATTTAGTAAAACTGTTAAGGAATATGTAATGACATTTATTAAATATTTAATTTAATAATTCAGTCATACATTCATTAATTGTTTATCAGGCGCTAAACGCCTTTTTGCATCCTGTGGATACGTAGATGAATACAATATGGTCCAAGCCCTTAAGGAGTGAAAAGTCTCATGGGAAAACTGATAAATTATATATTCACAACAAAGTATGTAAAGTATAATGATAAGCTAGTAAAAAGAGAGGTATGGAAGAAATGCAAGTAGATAAGTGTTACTCAACTGTAGATTTTTTAGACCAAAAGAGGAAATAGATGGGACTATAGGAAGACAGACATACATAAAAATAATGTAATTTATAGGAATTAATAAATCATATGAAATACAAGAAGTCATTTGCCAATAATTGCTCATTACCAGGCTTGCTCAAGAACACTTGCTAATACAACTAAATGCCATTTTATGTTATTTGTATTTTCTTTCTATTTCTTTTGTAAAAGAAATAACCAGCTCTTTTCCTCCCTGGCTGCTTGAGGGTCGGCCGTCATCGTGACCGCACAGTAACTATCTGGACCAGGAAGTTCATGATCAGTAGACTACTTCAGCGGAAACAAATGGTTATCGACGTCCTTCATCCTGGGAAGGCAACAGTACCTAAGACAGAAATTCAGGAAAAACTAGCCAAAATGTACAAGACCACACCAGATGTCCTCTTTGTATGTGGATTCAGAACCCATTTTGGTGGTGGCAAGACAACTGGTTTTGGCATGATTTTTGATCCCTTGGATTACGCAAAGAAAAATGAACCCAAACATAGACTTGCAAGACATGGCCCGTATGAAAAGAAATTGACCTCAAGAAAACAGCAAAAGGAATGCAAGAACAGAATGAAGAAAGTTAGGGGGACTGCAAAGGCCAATGTTGGTGCTGGCAAAAAGAAATGAAGAGTCTAGCAGTAAGGTGGAGATTGGACGACAGAAGAAGTAAAGATTAATCAGTGACTTTATCTGTGGTGAGTGAGCAGATTTTTCATAAGAGGACTAATAAACTAAGAACTTTTATTTGAAAAAAAAAGAACCAACAAAAACATGTACAATAAAATTGCACAAGGAAAACTACAATGAGTGATTTAAATAAATGGGATTACTTCTTTCTAATGTTTATCTAGGATCTTTATATAGTTGAAGAAACTATTCAGGCTAGGTCATATTCTTTATTGATTCACCTTTTCCTCTATCAACTTATGTATGCATCCACCCACAATTATTTTATTTGCCATCCTACTCTGTGATAAGCGCTCTGTTAGGAAGAATTGATACAATGGTGAGCGAAAACATGCATGTTTAATAGTTTTATTTTTTTTCTGTGTATTGAAAAGAAATCCATTAATGCACTATTTTCATCAATAAATGTGTAATTAGAAAAAGGGAAAAGGTTATGAAGTATAAGAGCATGGTTTCAGGAGATACTGAAGAAGTGCTGCTTGAATTGAAATCAGAGGATAAGAAATAAATAAATAGGTGAACTAGATCGGGAAGAACATTTTAAAGAGAAGGAATAGTATGTTCAGAGAGGTGACATCAAGGGACTGAGAACTAAATAAAAGTCCATGTGAGTACAACATACTGTTAATTGGTGCCATGTTAAGAATTTGTTTTTTACCTTTAGTGAAACAGGAATTTATTGAAGGTCTTTAAATATGAAAGTAACCATTTGTTCTCAAACATTTTGGATTCTGGACTTCTTTATGTTCTTAAAAAAATGTTGGGTCCTCAAAGAACTTTTGTTTGTGTGGATTATAGTTATCAATATTATAAATTTAAAATTTCTAATTAAAATATAAAATTATATATTTAAATATTTATTTATTAATTCAGTTAAAATGAAAATTATGTATCTACATTTTAATCAAAATATCCATATTTTCCAAAATAAAAAATAACGAAGACTGCTGTTTTATGATTTTTCAAATTTCATTAATGTTTTGCTTAATAGAGGACAGCTGGATTCTCATACCTGTTTCTATAGTAAATCTATTTAACATGTTGTTTTAGTTAAAATATATGAAGAAAGTCCAGTCTCACACAGATATATATGTATTTACATATATTGTTCATTTTGGAAAGTACCGGTTCTCTGAGTCATGTAGGTCTTCAAAATGTTAACACATTCCATATAATATTAAAAGTACACTTGTTAATATCATTATCAGTATCTTCAATAAGTCTGAATATTGAGACGTTATCAAGCTCAGGGAGGCAAATAAAGTTTTTCAAAAATCTGTTTTTACTTTAAAGCTGAATTTTATCATTGACAATTGTCAATTGCTTTTTTTTAAGTGACTCACTTTGCTAATTTTTGAGAATAAGCAGAGTTTATTCGTTGTCCTTTCAAATAAAAATGATATTTCTTGCAAAAAAGCCTAGTTTAGCTTGCAAGTAAAAAATTGCACAAATATGTTTCTTCAAGTCAATCATAATATTTTAGTATGCAGCAGAAGTAGTTTATGTGTATTTCCCATTTCATTACACAGAATATTAGAAAGACCTGTACTTAAGGGTCTGGGTTTAATAACAATAAATTTATCTTCTTCATCAAAGATATTTGAAGTGAAACCAGATTTTTTTTTCCCAGTAAGTTCATGGTGGTAAAAAAATAAATACAGTGACTATTAGTACACTTTGGTATGATTGCCTTCAGTTGGGTGAAATCACCGGCAGTTTCCTGCACCATTGCTTTTGCATTATCAATGCAAAAGTCAACACAGCAGAAAGGCAAATAATGTCTTAGTATATTTAAAAAATAATTTTGACCTCATGAACAAAGTTAAATCTTGGAAACCCACAAGGGTTTCTTAACCACACTTTGAGAATGACTGTTATAGAATATAATTGAGTAATTTTTGAGAAGAGACTAAAGTAACAAAAGCATCATGTGCAACATTGTAAAAATATTAGATTATAGTTAAGTAATTATTTTGATTTAATTTTATCACATTATTGGGATATGGTTGTTTTGATGTATTTCTTGCCTGGATTACTAATTAATATTTTTATTAAATTAATTTAGATTTTTATATCTAGATGTATTGTACCCTGACATGTGGAAAAATATCTATCAAACCATAATTCACTTTGGGCTCTTCTTTTGTCAAAAACCTAATACTAAAGTTGAAAAATAAGCGAAGTTGTACTTTCTCTGTTTCATAAACTAAAATACAAATCTTCTAGATATATTTAAATCATAATAATTCAGTGGCTAATGATTATAGATACTGCAAGTAGTTGTATGTTAGCTTTAGTTTCAAGAAACTCAAGAAAATAAAGTGCCAGTGAAGAATTTTAAGTTGTCTTTCAAGTATCAAGCCTATAGTTTTAAGCATAAAAGAACTCAGGAATTCTGTACAAAGTTTGACTCTCTGAGAAATGTATGAAAGGATGCATTTCATCAATCCAAAGAGATAAATGAAGAAACTTAAGCAAAACAATTCATGGTCAGTATTTAACACATTTAATTTTAAAACTCAGACTAAAATAAGAGTGAGAACATAGGTGGGTGGAAGAACAGCATGTATTATATATTCTGACAGAATATGAAGGATGAAACTAAAAATAAATTATGGAGAAGATAGAGAAAGGGGAAAGTAGAATGAGATGATTGACTTTTGTATAAGTAATAGGTAGGTGACAAAGGATACCTTTTAAAATTGACAAACCAGATAGTAAATGGTTAAGTAAAAAGAGCAAGCATTATAAAAGGTATAAATAAAAAGAAAATAATTAAAACAAAAATGCAAGTCTTTCTTAATTACAAAAGGAATTTTTAAAAAATTAAAGACATCAAATAGATAAATAAATATAATAAATGTATCATAATATATACAATAATTATAAAACAAAATGCTGTGTTGCGATCAAACATATCATATTAATAAACATGAATAGGTTTAGCAAGCCAATTAAAAAAAATATTTTCAGATTGGCTCATAAAGCAAAGCTTAACTCTATGCTAAAATTAGTTTTGTTTCAAATAGACAAAAATACATAAATTACAAGCATATCAGGCATATGGAAACAATAAGAGAGTAGAATTATCAGATAATAGAATTCAGGTCAAAATTCAATAAACAAGACAAAAATAAAGAACATTTTATAAAGCTAAAAGTATGTAAATCATAATGAGAATACAACAATTATGAATATCTATGCATAACTTAAATAAGGCTACAATTACAAAACAAGATGTAAAGATGTAGAAGATGTAAGACAGACTAAAGAGAATAATAATAAAAGACTTTAACACAAAATTTGTAGTACAAGACAGATCATGTACACTAAAATAAGTAGAGAGATGTTGAGACACCATAATATAAATAAAGCAGATCTCATGGATATATATTAAACACTACTGTTTGATAATATATCTTTTTCTCAACTATATGTGGAACATTCACAAAGTTGATCATGCATTGAATTACAAAGAATTCATTGGTGATATCTATAAAATGAAATTATTACAAACACTGATCACACACACACAAACTTCAGTTAAACAATTCTTGGGTAAATGGCAAAATATAAGAAAATGCAGAAGTTCGGAAAAATAATGATAATGAACATACTATGTATCAGAACCTATGAGAATTAAAGTAATGATAGAGGAAAATCAATAGCCTTAAAAAAATCATTTAAAACAATGATCAGAAGAATATGCATTAACACTTTTATTAACACAAATTTAAAAAATACAATTAAATTACCAACTCCAAAAGCTGGAAGAAGGACAACAAAGTAAAACAAAAGAAAGAAAGAAAAAAAGACAAGAAATTATAAAGATATACACTAAAATTAATAAAGTAGAGAATAGAAAAAATAAACAAATCAAAATTCTGGTATTTGCAATGGTAGCAACAAAATAGAAAAAAACCACAATGATGGATTTAGTCAAAGTTATGGGGCTTCAATATTATTATTTAGGAATGACATGTGGCCTCTTTACCTATGACACTACTTTCCTCTCAGTGATTTGGTATAAACATTTTAGTGTTATGAACATATCCTTAATACTGTCAGCTTATATTCTGTTTACATATTTTTGACAGAAACTGAATATATGATGTATTATATTTCTTTGAACCTGTGAGTGAGTATCCAGTTCTGCTTACCTGATCATTTTAAATAAGTATAAATAAGTATAAATAAGTATAAACAAATCGATCCGTTTTATTTTAAAGACCTTCACAGGAATATAAAGAATCTTCAATATAAAAATGAGAAATTAGGACAGATCTTAGAATCTCCTTTATTTAATATCTAGAAACCAGGGGAAAAAAGTAAAATTAAGGAAAGTGTTAACTGGTAGCAACCAAACAAGAAATAGTCTACATTTTCCTGTCAGAAAATCCCCAAAGTGGTGTCTAGAAAAGGAAAGGAAGATTCTGGGGAGGTACAGCTCAGCAGCATTCCTGACCACACCATATGACAAAAAATCTTACCAGGAAAAAGAATGATGAGTGGATAAAACCTTGAGAATTGTCACTAAATCCCCATCACAGAAAAGTGGACGAATAATGAAAGCAGGCAACCCCAGCAAAAGTCACACTAAATGCTTACGAGTGGCAGTTTTGACTTAGCACTAGGGAAATCTGAGGTTTTCAGTGGAATCATGAGAAATAACCAGGGTTCCCTATTTTTTGGTCCTCCAGGATGAAGCAGGAGAAAAATCCAAAGCTGAGAGTATCTTCTCATTGGAATAAGACAATCTCATTTTGGTGGAGTGAATGCTGGCAAAAACCATTTAATTATATCTCAAAAGAGAGCAAAACCTAGTCAACCATGGTGGCAAATCTATTTATAAAACAGTTCTATTTCTTTCCTCCAAAGCCACAGAAAAGTGAATAGAACTCTCAAATCATAACTTCCATCTCTCAAATCATAACTATGATGGAGGGAAAAAGGACGATTCTAACAATGATACAGAGGGAGTCAATGAAAATTCACTCCCACTATTTGGAGCCAATAGAAATTGTGGACACAATTGATCAACATTAATGAGCATGATAAAATGAAATAGCAGGACACATTTTTCTGGGAGAAATTCACTTTTATAGGTTATATTCCTCTTTTAGAAGCCTTAAAATTCCAACATGTTAAGCATATGAAATTTGTTGTTGTTGTTTTCCATTTTCTCACTTTAGAAGAAAGGTGGAATTGAAAACTTGGTAATTAAAGTTCTCAAGTCATCACATTGTCTATGTTTTCTTGGAAAGTTAAATTCACATACTTCACAGTATGAAATAATGCCATTTGCAACAACACGAATGGATCTTGAGATTATTATACTAAGCAAAATAAGTCAGACAGAAAAAGTGAAAAAAAAATATGACCTCACTCATATGTGGGATATAAAACCGAAAGCAACAATGGAACAAGACAAACAAATAAAGAAACAAAATCTCATAGACAGACAACAGGTTAGTGGTTACCAGAGGTAAGGGGCGGGTGGTGGTAGATGAAGGTAAAGGGGGTCAAATATATGGTGATGGAAAGAGAACTGATTCTGGGTGGTGAGCACACAATTCTTGTGATGTTCTTGATAAGTTTCTCTTATCTGAAGATTGTTCCAGTTTTTTGTTTAATGTTTTTACTAAAGAAAGAAAAGGACATGCCCACTGAGGAGGTTCAAAGGAGAAATGCATTCATTGTGAGTCATCACAATCAATCATGGCTGTCCTTTCATAGGTTCAGAACGCCTTTTCATTTGAAACAAATGCATGGATGGTGACAAAAACCTCTGTGTCCACTATCTTCACAAGAGTGGGCAGCAGCTCCAGATCTGCGTGAGCCTCTGCACACATGAGGATGTTTTGTAATTTTGTTTGGAATAGAGAGTAAATGGGCAACAGAAATATGCTTTGACTGGTCTCCAGGGCTCTGGCTGTCCTGAAACGTATGCTTTGGTTATATTAAAAAAAAATAAACATTAATCCTGCTCTAGAGAAGATATTTATCCTATAATTTGACACATGTCTACAATTTAAGAATAGAAAGAAGAGGAAGGGATGAGGAATATAGAGGCATAGTTCAAAAATATGACAAAACAATAAATGAGGTAAAATTTGGGATTCAGAGCTAATAAGCAAAACATCCCATTTTAAAACTATTAATGAGTTAGAAACATTTTGGAACAAAAATTAAATAAGATGGAAATCAGCATTATTGACAGAGAGGAAAGAAAAGCTTAGGATGATATAGAGAAGAAAATACAGAGTGAAAAAGTTAGAGAACAATGATAGATTTGTACAAGGGAAAAATATGATCCAATATAACTGATCCCTCAGAAAAAGTAAATTCAAGACAATACAAAATAATATCTATGTAAAGTACAAAGATGTTTCTCCGAAATAACACAAAGAAAAATCTGTGGATCAAAAGAGCACCCTATATTCCTGGAAATATTGATAAGTTGATACACTGATATATCCCACTTAAACTACTTCAAGGATGCAGAAAACATTCTTAAAGAAACTGGGATGGGGGGCAGAATTAATCCCCTAAAAGAATACATCATTGTATAAAACAGCTTTTCTAAAATATTTAAAAGAGTATACCAGAAGATATAGAGGATGTAGTAATGAGAGAGGGAGGGAAGGAAGGGGAGAGAGAAAGAAAAAGAGAAAGACAGAGAGAACGAACAGAGGGATGGAGGGAAAAATATGAAGACGAAATTCAGGAAATCAATAAAATATGGGACAGGTGTGTGAAAGAAAGTGTAAGAGCACAGATTTTTTTTTTTAAGAAGAGAGTTAGTAAATAAAATTCAAAATTGAAATATAGTATTAAATATCATAATTATTTAACCTCTTAATATTTCCAATTTTGTTTCTTAAACTTAGTGAGATCTTTTATAAGGTAATATGGCTAAGATATTTATTGAAATTAAGCTATTCCATTGTTTTCACTGTGATATATTCTCTTCATTAAATTAAAAAACAATATAATCATCTTTGACAAAGAGCATGAATAATTTAATTGCATTTTAACAAAACTGTGTATCTCTCACTTTAAATAGCTAACATGCTTCAACTAAGTAAAATTGTAAAATTGGGTTATTTTTATTTTCCACAGCTTTTTTCCCCATACTTTTTGTGCTTTATTCTCCATTAAGATATGTAGTACTCTTTCCACATTTTGTTTTCTCAGAGAAAAATTTTATGTATATTTTATCTTTGAAAAATGTGTGTATGTCATATCTATATGCACACATACATACACATAATATCTATATCTCCATATATCTAATTCATATTTTTCGAGAAGAATATTTTGAGAAAACATTATAAGTAATAAAACACAATCAATATTTTACAATAAGAAATGGGGTTGGTGTAATCCCCGTTTTACACATAAGAAAATTGTGGCTTGGGTATTCTAAGTAATTTGCCAAATTGCTAAATGACCCAGGCAGAATTTTAATCTAAATCTTCTGATTTTAAGTGCAGGGCTCTATTCTCTCATGAACACCTTATGTTTTGCTATACCTAATATTTTCTTAAACATTCATTTAAAAATATTTATTAAAAATATTATCACAATGAATGGATTTTCTGGGGCTGTTCTGCTACTTTATTTTAGCCACAGTAAGGACCTCAAAAAGCAGAGAAGGCATAGCAAGTGATTCTTTCAGATGTTTAAACAATAGCTAGAAGTTATCTCTACATATACACATTAGATCAATTATCCATGTTATTTATATTAAACAATAAACCAGCAATAAATACTTCCTGAAATATCCATAAGTATATGAGATTGTAACCTGAGCTGCTTTTGCCAATGTAAGACCATTTGAGGTGAAAATCTCTTTAGAGGCAATGTTTCATTAACTGGAAGTGAATAAAATGTGGAAAAGAAAAGAAGAAAGAATAGTACTTGTAAAAGGAAAGTCTGTGTAAGGAAACAAGCATAGAGTGAATAAAATTCTCATTAACACTTAGATTTCTGTGCATTTGCAAATAATCACTGTTTATCAATGCCACAGGTCCCGGTGCTGCTAATGAAGACTGAATTGATGTTAGATACAATGTATATTTAGCCCAGCTAGTCTGTCACCTCATAATTTATCGAGTTCCTATCACCCATTCCAAATTGAAGAAAAGTCTAATGTGGTATTAAGATGGAATTTAAAAACCAGGTATTCTGGCTTCTAGCCTTGGGAGACGGCGGACCAGTCTTAAATGTCTCTGCTTTGTATTTCCTCAAATTATAAAGCAGACATATATAATAAAATTATTTATAAACTACTTATAATATCTCTTTTAGCTTTATAGGATAATACATTTTTGGATATGCTCCAATAATCCCTAAATATTATTTAGTATTGGTTCTCTACTAAACATCTTCTGTTCTAAATACTTTTGTCTCTTTCCTCAGGGTTTTTAAACCCAGTCGTTATACATAGAAGTCTTATTAAGGTCTTAATACCTGTCAGTAGCCAAAGTAGTGATGTATATCCCCTCATATATAATTGTATTTTCTTTTCTTTCAATTGTTTCTATTCTAACAATTACAGGTCTACACAATACAGTTTTTTTTAACTGCTAGCATAACAAAAATAAATTGTTAGCACAATGTCTAATTATTCAATAAACATTCATTCTTTTTTATTTCTCAACCTTTGATGCAATGGAAAATCAATTCTAGAAATAATTGAGTTTACACCCACCAAGCATATCTATACCATTATGTCAACTGTTAAATTTGTTCAGAGAACCAAACAAACAAAACTATGTCTTGAAATATCCTTATGTCAACACTTCTAAATTTTTAGATTTCTGAAAAAAAGAGAGAGGTCTTTTTCCATTTTGCTGAACCTGTTACAAAGAGTAAATAAACTCACAATAATTTGTTCTATTCATCAATCTTTCGCTACAATTTCCAACTCGGCCTATTAACCCTACCCTAGAATCTATAATAATTTTACTTTTCATGCTGAAATTATGTCTCTCTCTTTAAAAAGTTCCCAGTGTTACTCAATAATTTGACTGTGGTACTCAATTATTATCTGTAAACGGCAATTCCCTTTCCTTTATACTATGTCCTTGAGCAAAGGAAAGGTAGTAGATCTTTTAATAAGTCTGGTAATCTTATATGTATTGAATTTCATCTTCTGGTATATCGTTTTCCATAGGCTTTATTCAAGCCACTGATATGTTTTAAACTTAATTCTCAGAAATATGTTTTCTAGATGAAGGTTCTTATCTACATAGGAGACTTTATATATAATATTAAATAGGAGTGAAGAATGCCAGTTTTTGAAGATTTGTCCTAGTAATTTAATGTTTGAAAGGGGAAATCAAAAGTGGAACTAATTTATTTCATTTTATGGTGTATTAAATTCTATTCCTAGTACCCTCACTATAAGATCTCATGAATTTGACTTGATAAATCAGCTTGTTCCTACAATGAAAATGACTCCATTATCCTTTTATACCACTGTATCTCACCAATGACTATAAATGCTTGGGTCCAGCACATTATACTAACACATACCATTAATAAAGAGTTAGAAAGAAAATTCCTAAGTCAAGATTTATCAAATGCTTTGTGATCAGATATAAATAATTTATTTATAGTGCAGTTCAGGATTTGGTTATCAAGAAAAAAAAATGAATCTTCATCCCAAATATATTTAAAGAAATATAAATTTCTACTCTCTCATAGTTCAAGTGTACACTCATTTATAACCAAGTGACAAGGAGAAAATTCTGAGATGTCCTAAATTAAATTACAGCAGGCCAGAGGATGGAAGGAAGAGCTGAAAGGTTAATCAGTTAACAACTACCAGCTGAAAACCAACAAAAAACTGCTCACATTCACAAATGTCTGGTGAAACTGAATTCTCTTCCAGGTGGCTATTTCCTAAGTTATCTAGAGAGACTAGCCAACCACCAGACACCACCACATCCTGTCTTCGCGTGAACTTCCCGGACTGCTGCCCACAACCAATCCAAAAGAGCAAAAACTCTTCTCCCTTACAGATTATGAATCTATCCCAGAACTAGCCCTGCTTCACCATTTTCCGTCCCCTTTATCTATAGCCAATGTAAATTCTTTCAAAACAACTTTCATCTTTCTTCCCCAAACTAATTGTGTGGAAGAGCCCCATCAGCTCCAGGATGGTGGACATGTTTGTCTTCAACATCTAGCCTGCTACTGGTGGTTCAGCCTTTATGTCCCAGGTCCTGGTCCTTTTTCTGGCTGGCATATGGCTCAATAAATCCTTTCAGAAAAAGATTTGGCCTCAAAGATCATTGTTTAACATAAGTGAAAGGTATTATAATATTATGAATAATGAATACCAATTAAATAATTTAAAAAATTACATGTAAACGTATGTCATATTACCTCGCTTTTCCTCAAATATGTGAAATAGAAGTATTTTAATTTCACTTTGAAGAAAGGAGACTAAATTTTAGGTTGACTAATTTTCCAAAATTCACATAGCTAGCTTTCATGTTGTCAGCAAGACAGCCCAAGGTTATTGACAAACTTCAGATAATCTATTTCTGATTGGGTGCCAAATTCATGTACCTATCTGTGAGCATGCAGATGTTGGGGGGAGTGAACTTGGGATTGTGGGGGTTCTCAGAATTTGTGGGGAAATTGTCCTGGAAAGACCAGGTACAGTCAAGAGAAGGAATAAATGCTTACCTGTTTCCTTTCCAAAGCATTAATTTATGAACCTGTATTTCTTGATTTGTTACATGTTAGGGAATAACAATTTACTTGAACGGTAACAACAATGTATTCAATTTACTGAACAATTCTTGTGTTCCAGGCATTTTATGTATTATACGCTACATCCTTTAAAGTGCAAGGACTGTGCCTTATTTATCCTTACCTTTTTATCTCATAGAAAAGAACCTAGTATATATTAGATGTTTCGTAAATGAATTGGTAAAATTTCTCTACTCTTTACAGCAAACCTACAAGGTACGTATCATTTCCACTAGGTCTGAAGGAAGTGGTTTATCAGTTCTGAATTAAAAGCCCACACTCTTCCCACTAAATTAAGCTGAGGCTACCAAATTGAGATATTTTGACATTTTTTTCCCCACAAACCTATAGTTTCACCCCAAATAAATGGTTGTGTGTCACCTTAATGTCATTTTCTGTTTGCATATGTATCCAAGTCTCTATTATGCAGAGCTAGGCAGTTACATCTGAATACTTTTCATGTCTTAGGGCTGAGTGAGGACTGAGGGAGGAGGCATTTTGTTGTTTTCATTAATTTTTTTTCCCAAGGGAGAAGAGTTCTGTAAGCTTTTCATTAAAAGCTTTATTTGAAATAACCCAGATTCAAGGAGATACTTTATACAAAAAGGCAGGCATTCTGGCATAAATGATTTAAGAGTTCTATGAAAGTAGGACAAGCCTGCCCATTCTCTCTGTATTCTGTTACATAAATCCTTTCTTTCTGAGACAAAGCCAGAAAAACATAATTTTAAGAGGAAGAATAGATTTTTCCTATTGCTCTCCTTCAATGTTTTGTTTTGGGCATTTTTTTTTGGTCCTTTTGTTACACACTTCTTAGCGTTTATTTTACTGTTGACTGAAAATAACCAGAGTTCTTAAAAATATAATAATAATTGAAAGCCTCCTATTATCTTGTATGAGACAAAAAAAAAAGCAAAGAGAAAAACAAAAAAAAAAGTGTTTACTATTAGAGAAGAAAAATGAAAACTTAAATGGACATTATGTTGAAAATATTTGGAGTTTTGAAATAACTTTCAAAAACCTCAGGTAAAGAAATCCCAGGAAGAATGAAGTAAGAGAGCTGGTAACATAGATCAAGAGGTTATAAAGTTCTTTCCAGAGAAGTCTCAAGCTTAGAAGTCCAGGCTGGTGTCCCAAATTCATAACAGGCCTCCCATCTAAGTTGTAAGTCAAAAAGATCAAGTTGTCTTGACCTTCTAAAAGCAGGCAGATTACCCACCCAGGAGTAGGGGTGGGTCTACCTAAAATGTCTGAATACAGAGAAACATTAGCATCACCATGTAATGACTTTAGAAAATAAAATCAGATAATAGCATAATGTTAGGGAAACGAGAAGCTCCTGTGAGGAAAAAGTGTTTGTAAGAGTGAGGCTACCACTTAACCACAGAACCACCTCCAGATTCTCACGGGAGTGGATGGTGACCAGGTGGCTAAGTGACCTCTGAATAAACAGTCAGATGTTTCCACTGGTTTATTAGGGTAGTTATGTCATTTTGTTTTCTTCGTTCTTAGATTAATTTTACCACTTTTTACATACAGTGATTTTAGTCCTTTAAGTTTTAATGGATTCTTCAGTTTTTCACTTTCTACTAATGCAACATATAGGAATATTTTCCTGATTCATTCTATAAAACCCTTCTTCGATTCTATTTTTTCCAGGTATCACTTTATCTCCATCGTCCTTACCTGCCATGCAAGATAGAAGAACAAACTAGAATTCCACCTCAACTCTTTATTCTCAACCCACTTGTGCTAGATATTTTGGACTCTCCAGTTGTCCTCTTCATTAGTCTTACCTTGCTTTGCCCCAAGAAGAGAAATATTTGAACTTCATCACCTGGGTTTCCTTACCTTATGACTTCCGGAGGGGTTTTAGCACTGAAGAGCCAGCAAGAGATATGAGGGTAGGAAGAGAGAGGCTGGGTTATTTATTGCCTTCTCTGACCTTATCCTCTTGTGCTGGCTTATTTGCAGTGGTTGTACCTTGCTACAAAGGCTACAGCTCTTGTCTGGAGTCTTCTGCAGCATGGCGATAGCTCTCACTGTATTCTGACAACAGCCTCCCCCCTCAGGTTTCATTAGATCCAGGAGTGGGCATGGCTTTTTGTTGTGGCTTAGTCCTTTAAGCTTTCTTTGCTTCTCCGTTTCAAAGTTGACTTGGATGTTGGAGGTTTTCTATTATTTCATATGAAGGTTAGAATAAGTATGTTGAGTTCCTCAAAAATATCCAACTGGTATTTAAATCGAAATTTTATCAGATTTATATATTTTGTTGTTCCACTAAGAAGCTGGGATGAGTATACATTTATACAGATCTTATTTTATGCCCTTTAATAGAGTCCTAAATTTGCTTTTATTAAAGTGTAGAAGTTGTTGTAGATATCTTGATTATTTGATAAATTAACTCTAAGGTACTTTTTAGTTTTGATATTATGAATATTATTGTTCTTTCTTTGTTGCTGTATATTTACGGTTATTTATTGGTGAGCTAGAGTAATTCTGATTAGTTCTAACATTTTTCTGTTGATTCTGTTATATTTTCTATATACATATTCATATTGTCCACAAATAATCCATTTTATTTTTTTACCCGCCAATAACTGTACCTTTTATTTTCTTTCCTTACACATTAACCAAAACCAGTGCTATGTTAAATATTAGTTGTGGTACTCCACATCTTTGTTGAGGCTGAACTCAAAACCATGTGGCAAAATTTTTCCTATAAGTGATTTTTTTTTTTAAAATATAAGCTTTACAAATTAAGGAAGGGTCTTACCTTTCCTACTAGTTTGCTAGAAGTTGTCATCAAAAATAGGAGTTTAATGTAAATCAAATGTTTTCTTCATCCATATAGTTTCATGTATTGTATCATTGATGAATATATAAAATTATTTATCAATTTGTCATAAATATAGTTTTCCAATTCTACATTATTATAAGCAAAATTGAAAGGAACATCTTATATGTAACTCTTCACACATGGATAAAAGAGTTTAGTTAGGATAGAGTAAAATGTTAGGATATATTGGACTCTGGTTTAAACAATATACACATTTTCAAATTAAGTTGTTACTGTCAAATTTGTTTCCAAACGTTTGTTTATACTAACATTTTATGTACTGCTCTTCTATCAGCACCATATAATTCCATTTTGTCATATTTCTGCAAATTCTGGGTTTTCTTAATGATTTTTAGAAAATATATAAATGTACACACACACATACTAGATACTGATCCATTTCCTTTATAGGCATAACAAATATCTGCTCTTGGTCATCATATTTTAGAATTTTTGTTTATGGTGTCAATTTTTGAACTAAAGTTTTATTTTACTGCCATGTAGTCAAATTCATTAGTTTTTTGCATTATGGTTTTGGTTTTGTATTTTAACAGCTCCTTCCTATTTTGCCATTAGGAATATTGTATCTATTTCCTTCAGAAAGTTTTATAGTGCTACTTTTCATTTTAGATACTTAAATCATCCACACTTACTTATTTATTGCTTTTTACAGTGTGAAGTAGTAATAATTTATTTTTCCATGCAGGTAGCCATTTTGTCCAAGTCATTTTTTTATCTGTGATACAATTTTTACTGTAAATAAAGTTTGCATATACATGAGAAGATTCTGTGGGCACTCTGTGCTGTTTCACTGGTCTACTAGATCATACTTGTGTGATACCACAGTATTTTCTATACTGTAACTTTATAATTAATCTTGATAACTAGGAGGATCCCAATTTTATCATTTTAATTCAAATTTTTCTTGGCCCTTAGCTTTTCCATATAAATTTTAGGATCAGCTTTCAAAAATTCCGTAACAATTTTTTTTGTTATTTAATTGAACTTTCATGGTACTCACATATTATCTTGGGAACAAGTGGGATCTTTATTATATTGATCTTTATGATATGCTCTATATACCTATTCATTCATGTCTTCTTATGAAATCCATCAGTATTTTGCAATTTTCTCATAAAGGTGTTGTATTTTTTTACATTTATATCCTAGAATCTTGGATTTTACACTGCTATTGTGAAAAACATCTTTTTTTTTTTTTATTTATCATGTTTTTGAAGTAGTCATTACAGGTGACATAAGAAGGATATTGTTTCTTGCCTTGATTTTTCTGTTTATTTTTTTCTGATTTTGATACTATTTAACCAGCTTTGTTTTGAGTAATAATTACATGGTGTGTATCTTTCCATGTTTTTCACCCTAATTTTTCTGTGAGATTTTACTTTAAGTATATTTTCTGTAAACAGCCTATAGTTAGATATGTTTAATCTAGTTGGATTAAATTTATAGTTTATTGGCTAATTTATATACATCATCAAGGGTTAGAAGTGATTTGAATTAATTCTATTTTCTGTTTCATGCCTCTTTTTACTGCACTTCTTCTATCCTTTTCTTTCTGCATCCTTAAGAAATGTTTTCAGCTATAAGTAATAAAATGATTTATTTAGACTAGCTAAAAAAATAGAAATTTGTTATTCTAATATAACAATAAATCCAGAGATAGGCATAGGTTTGCTGTTTCAGGGATGAGTTTAGGGACCCGGGTTCTTTCTGTCATTTCTAATGTTTGTTTTCATCCTTTCGTCTAATGGTTGCAAGATGAATGCTGCATATCCAGGCATCACATCTACCTTCCAGACTCAATAATATGGGTCAAGGACAAAAGGGTTTTACATCACAGGGTATTTGTTTGTTTGTTTGTTTGTTTTTAATGACACACTCTAAGGTGTTTTTTAGTGAAATCATCACAGGGTTCTTGCAAAAATTAAATGAGGTAATACAGTGCCCAGCATATTTAAGCTCTCCATAGGTATAAGTTATTAACAGTTCTTCCTTACAATAAGGAAAATTATTCCTTATCATCCAATTTTTGTAAACCCCAAGTCATTCTGAACTCCAAGTCCAGGCAATATAATATACCACATCCTTCTGGCAGGAATGCCACACTGCTGCCACCTCCAGAGGGTACAATCCACTAACTGGTTTCTGAGAACAGGGCATCCTCCCAGAACTGCGCTGAGCACATCCTACTTGTCCCTACATGCATGGTGTTGAGCTCAGGCTTCTTAGTAAAGGAAAGCTCAAGATTTTAATATTCTAAATAAACACAAAACGCAATGACAGTAAAACCGAAATTATTAAGTAAAGAATTTAGTTACCTATCTTCAAAGAATAAAAAATAGAAAGTTCTGTGGACTAATTGCTACTGCTGTCCATCTCCTTTGAAAACCTGCTATCAAATTCCAGTCTTTCCAACTGACTGATGTTAACCCCTTTCTAATAAAACATAGCTGTCATCTCCCCAACTGTTTCAACAGCAAAATACAAGTCTCTTTATATTCTCTCTACTCAGTTTACAGTGATACTCTGAATAAGTAGTTAATGATATTATCTCTCTTTTGAGCCCATATGTGTCAGGCATTTTCCTCAAATGATACAGATGATATCTAGTAGAAAAATGGTTGGTATTATAAGCCCCCAAATCAGTAAACTATAGGAATGGCATGAATCGTATCAGATTGGCCAAGGTATACTGAGAAATACTATTAGGTATTGCAAAGATTGGATGTAACTTTAGCTCATAGTAAAATAATCCTTGAAAACAGACTCAAACAAAAATACTTCATTAATAGGAGGTTGACATGTTCCTAGGAATGAGCTTTCTTATCACTGTGAGACCAAACGCTCCAATAAAAGGTTGGTCATCAATGCAGCCTTCAGATTGATTTATGATCAGAAGGGGGGAGAGTAATGAAAAAAAAAAAAAAAGGGTTCTGTGGAAAATAACCTCACAGGGTGATTTGCTTATTAATTCCTAACTGGGAAAGTCATGGTGGGAGGTCATGTTCCAGGCACATAACTTCTTCAGTAAAAGGTTTATCTTTGCCTTAAGCAAGCCCTGCCCATAGTTTTTGTGCATCCAGGTTAATGCACCTTTGAAATAACCATGACCACTGGCAAGAGAGCACATTATCTTGTTAATTGTCCTGTAATCTAATCCCCGCCTTGCTTTCTCCCACCTCCATGTAATCTTCCTTATGTTCCCTCCTTAATTTCAAATGCAAAAAAGAAGCTGCAAAACTTATGCTCTTGGAGCATCGGACATCTTGCTCCCTGGCATATGTCATCAGTAGGCTCAAATAAACTTTTATAAAAATTAAAAACAAAGCAAACAGTGGATTGACATGAGTTTTCTGAAAAAGAAAAAGTAAAATATTTTTAAATAGTCAAGATACAATAATATTTTTAAAATTAAGAAATAAGCAGTACTTTGGAAGAAAAAGGCAATGACCTGATGGAAGTTTTTCAATTAAAATTTATCCAAATTAATTTGTAAATATTATTTTACAGGTGAGACGAAGATCTTGCTCCTAAGCATTTTAATATAAAATTCATTAATCATCTTTGTTATATTATGATTTACAATCTTGTTTTAACATAAAGGAATTTTTTCCTATCTCTGACTACATGTAATTACATTCCATCCCTCTTCCTGTAAAAAACCATCTTCTATGTAATAATTGTTTTATTATTATTTTTTTTTTTTATTTTGCTTACCTATAGTGATTGGCTATGTCAGTTTTAGAGGACAGATAAGTCAGTATATCCAAGATTGTAAACCTATAATGGTAATATATTCTTAGCCAGGAAAAGTAAAGAGAATAGAATGTTGAGTTTCTGGAAGCAGTCCCCATGCCACATTTGAAAATGATATGCTAAATGAGTTATTCATTAATATTTGATGAACTTGGGAAACCTTTTTTACTTTAATATATTATAGAATATCGAAACTCATTTCAGAAGTTTATTATAGCCCATTGTTCTGTTTTTCATTCTAAGCAAAACTCTTCTACAGTTTCCATATTATTATATAAGAAGTTTATTGTTCTTATTATTTATATTCTTTATGGATTTTGAAACACTGTACTAGTTACATTTCCCTTTTTCTTGCATAGTTAGTAGGGAATTTTCTAACATCTCTGCAAGGGTGTGTGTGTGTGTGTTGCCATAGCCCTGACTGATCCACAGAGATTCACAGATTTTAATACGTATATTTTAAAAAATGACTTATGCAAATATACACTGAAACACTCCAACACAAATCTTTTATTTTGTCTGTCCAGTATCCTCGTCTTCTTCCACCACTACTTTGGGAATGTTAACAGGCCCCCAAATCCATATGGGTCTGTCAGGTTGGAAACCACCACACTCCATTTTCCTTGACACAATGGTTGTTCCAGAGATGGCTGCTGGCCCACATAAGAAAAATCAGAGTCCTTCACTGAGGATGTTATGAGGCAGGTTCTCTTTCCTTTTGAGTCAAGAGCTTAAAACTGGGTTCCAGAGAAGCCAACAGCCCTGTTCCCAGCCCAAGGAACAGCCTGAGTACAAAGCTCACTTGCAGAGGAAATCGAGAAAGGAGTTGAGAATCTAACACAGGCTGGAGGCTGGTATGTCCTGAAACCATTTCCACCTATGAATTTCTTATTGTAACCAATAAGCATCTTTAAAAGTTAGTTTGTGTTGGTTTTTGTCTCTTTTCACTGAAAGATACTCCCTTATGTAGGTATAGTTGAAAAAAATATGCTAAAAAATTGTACCCTAGCTATAATGGAAAAATGAATGCTAAAATTATTCAATATTATTTTTAAGCTTATTAAAAATATTTCAGGTAGCCGCAATGGAACATAAATAATTTAGAATAAACACTCATGTAATGACAGGCCAGCTTAAGAAATAAAACGTAAATTCAAATGAAGTCAATTATATAACTCTTTCCCAATTGTATCCTTCTCCCACACCCCAAAGTAATCATTATTAATTTGCTGATTATTATTACCTTGCTAGTTTGATACTACCACTGCATTTATATGAATCCCCCCATCATCCAAGCACTTCTCACTACATTGGACCCTCACCTGGTCTGTGACACATCATCCGCTTTCCTATGGATAATGGCAACAAATACCTGTCAGGTGTTTCGTTTTCCATTTCATTTCCCTTCAGAATAATCTCAAAAGAATAGTCAGGTGAACCTTTTAAACAGAAATCAAACTGTTTTATTACTTGGCTCAAAGTCCTCCAGTAGTGCCCCATACCACTTTTGATAAAAGGCAGGTTGTTTTTTTTTAAAATTATTTCTTTATTTTTTCAGTTACAGTTGATATTCAGTATTATTTTATATTAGTTTCATGTGTACAGCATAATGGTTAGACACTTGTATAATTTATGCCGTGATCCTTCCATTAGTCTAGTACACCCCTGGCACTATAGATAGCTGTTGCATCATTACTGACTGAATTTTCTATGCTGTTCTTTACATCCCGTGACTATTTTCTAACTACGAATTAGTATTTCTTAATCCCTTCACCCTTTTCACTCAGTATGCTCAATGTCACCAATCATCAGAAACATATCACCTCACACCCGTCAGAATAGCTCTTATCAATAAATCGACAAACCACAAGTGTTCGCAAGGATGCGGAGAAAAAGGAACCCTCATACACTATTGGTGGGATTGCAAATTGGTGCAGATGCTAGGGAAGGGAGTGTGGAGGCTCCTCAAAAAATTAAAAATAGAATTACCATATGACCCAGCAATTCCTCTTCTGGGTATTTATCCAAAGAAATCCAAAGCACTACATAATTTGAAAAGATACATGCGCTCCTATGTTTACTACAACGTTATTCACGATAGCCAAGATACGAAAGGCAAAAGTTAAAAAATTTTTCTGCTAGCCTCCTGTTCCACCTCTGACCACCACCTCCACATTCTTCCTGGCCACACTGCCCTTCTTTTCCCTGGCTGTGTAGGGCATGTGTCTCCTTAAAAATATTTGTTCTGCCGGGAATGTTCTTCCCCCAGACATCCACAAAGCTCTCTCCCTCACCTGCTTCACCTTCTCAGTGAAGCCTTCCCAGACACTACTGTTGTCAACATTTTTTTTTTTTAAACCACAGGTGCTCATAATTAAGTGACTCACACTCCTCAATTCACAGCGTCCTGCACAAATACTCAGTTAGCATCATCTCAGCAAGGATCCTTATTTGTTTGCTATTTAATTTTGTTTTTCTCTTTCATCCCACTAACTTCATCTCCTTTTCCAAATCACAGGTACTCAATCTTTTTTATTTACTACACTTCTTTCAAACTAACTTCAATATATTTATTTACATAAATGTTTATATAATGGTGTAGCCAATATGTAGTATTGCTTTGCATTTACTTTTAACTGAAATAATATTGTGTTACAAATCTCTTTCTTGTTAATTTCTTTCAATTATTGATTTTATTATACATCGATTTAGGTCATATTTTTCTACCTGGTATTCCTTTATCTTCATATAATATGTTTTATTTATCCATTCCTCTAGTAATGGATACATATATTCCTCCAAGTTTTCACAACCACAAAAAATTGGAAGGCATCATTTTACTAATAGTAATAATGGCTTTGTAAGTCTTTCCTTACCAAATAATTTATGTTTCATCAGTACTATTTTATATTTTATTTTTACTTTTAGCTTAAGAAAACAATCACGCTTTATTGTCCTTGAAGAAAGACTTCAATGATGCAAGCTATGAAATCATTCCATCTATCTTTCTAACCTTCTCTCTCCCTCTCTGGAACATTTCAGCTCACAGCCTGGGAAAAGAGACAGAACATTAAAAGATCATTACAGTACAATGTGGTTGGTGTAATACAGGGTACTGAGGGTGCAAAAAGAAGACTTCCCTAACAGAGCCAGGTGGAGTGGACCCCGTGGATAGCTCCTTGAGTGAGGAAAGCTGAAGAGCGGGTCTCAAAGAATGAATAAATACATTCCAGGAAAAACAAACAAACAAATAACACTTGGTAGTGGGAGATCACATCAATCAAGTAAAGAAAACAGCATGACCAAATGTAAGGAGAGGAGGAACTGTAGGGCCTATATGGAAAACTACAAGCAATTTTGATACAATAAATATGTCGAGTGAGAGAGAAGACATGTCAGGAGATAAACTGGAGAAGTAAAAAGAGGGGCTTGTTGCATTAAAACCTAGTTAGAGTTAGGTAGACAATAAAGGTCCATAAAGGTTTACGCTAGGGAGTGACAAAGCCAGGTTAGCCAGTGGCTGTAAAAGATGATTTTGATCATGATGATACTGTAGGTTGAGAGAGCAATTAGGAAACTAGGCAGTTCTCTGAGTTAGATGTGATGAACACCTAAAACTGGTCAGTCGTTGGAATGGAAAAGAGGGAAGACATTCAAGAAACAAGAGATAAAATCTCCAAGGGTTTGGCAATTGCTCAACTGTGGAAATGAGACAGAGATGGAAGAATTGTGCAACCAAACCTGAGAGAGAAAATATAGGAGGAGGAGTTTACAAGTTGAGAGCTATAGTCTTCCTTTCTATCCTCTAGCAAAACAAAACGAAAACTAAACTAACCCTGAGGTATTTTCCCCACCAATAAATTCACATTTAAGCTTCTGAATTTTCTTAAAAGTTTTATGTTAAAATTAGCAAGACATTATTTTTAATAAATTATTATTTTTTTCTTAAAGTAACATAATAGCATGTATTTCCATAGCACACCTCCACGTTGTATGCCTGCCATGATAACAATACACTCTAGGTTGAATTCTAGGTAATATTTTGGCAAGAAATAAAATTAGTCACTTATTAGATAATAAAGATATAATTTTTAAAAGCAGATTTTAAAATAACACAATTATTTCATTCATCTCATTCCATTCTCTTAATTTGTAATATAGTTTTTTAAAAATATTTTAGTAGAATATCTTATTTCAAATATGTGTAAACACTTTATTAAGGAAAAATCTATAACAAGGAAATGGATAGTTAATTAAACTTAGTTATATGAAACGTTAATATATCAAATCAAACACTAGAAAAATCTCAATCTGTGATTGCTAATCCATATCCTAAAAGCACAAGAAAAACCCATTCTGAAAACAGATAATATTCCAGAGCTCTAAAACATCCACACACCAATAAACAACTGCTCTTATGAAATTTACTCCGATGACCTCACTGCTATCTATAAAAGAACAATCTGTAAGTTGGTGGAGAAATATCACAGCAATTTTAAAATATAACTAAATTGCACAACTTGACCTAAATGTTGACCCAGCCAATCCATCATTAACTAAAAGGAAATGAACTCAAACTATCAGACTACCAAAAGTAAAAAAAAACACTTGAAAAAAAAGCTATCCGTCTTTAAAAATAAATTGTTGACAAATGGTTCCTGTTCTCTTGGCCTGTTACAGTAACTGAAATAATTTTAAATTGCTTTTTCCACCAATTAAAACAGAAGCCAAACAGAGCATGCATTCCCCTGCCCTACTCAACACAGAACCACATAGAATGTGAAATAGGCTCAGATGCATCAGTACTAAAGACTGTTCATTGATTTAAACAATGAAGGAATAATCCTGTTTCTCTGGTTGAATGAAATATTAATGAATGAAAAAAAAGTTTCAAAGGGTAAAATTATAATTCAGTTAACTCTCTTACTTTAGGAGATGGAGTATTTTGATGAATTCTATTTCTTCCAGTTCAAAGAAATACCTAATGTTACCAGAGAATTTTCTAAAATGTGTATATATACATTTACACCTTTTCAGACCAGAATGTAACTTCTATTGACTAAACCTGCTTTCAAAACTTTATGGTAGCATTCTGAATTTTTGATTTCTTTGTATAATACCACAGATTTATAAATTAAACATATATAAAAGCATATCTTTAATATACTGTCTTCAGGATACAGCCCAGAAGTATTTATTTAAAAAAATGAAATCCTTCGTATGAACTAGTTTCCCAGTGATTTTCCTCCTTCACTCAGAGTGCCCTGCATACACACTCACACACAAATCAGTATAGGGAAGGCTGTGATTCATCAAGCTTTCTATTTTTGGAACAACAAATCAATGTTACTGTATATATAAACAAGTTAGAACAAAATTCAAGTGTTCAACCTCATTCAAACTCCATTTTACTCCTGTTTCATCTTGACATTGTGCTCTAATATGCATACCACATGGCCTTTCAGAGCAGTTTCTTTCTTTAAAAATCTTTGAAACATATGTTTGCATTTTATCCTTTTCCCAGTTTCTTTATCACTTTTACACTGACCTCTCTTAACACGTTTTCAGTTTTTTTCTTTTTAAAATTATATTTGTGTTTACTGATCATTTATAAAGTGACTATAATTGCATCATTTAATTTCTATGATGCTAGTACCCAAAGCTGTTTTATTTGCATTTTGATCCTGAATTATTTTTAGAACAAAAGATCTCATAGGTAGCTCTCAGAGGTGTCTCTCCCTGTTCTCTCACTGTTGCCTCTGTCTGCATTCTAATCCTTATCATTTTGAACTTGGAATATTGAATTGCGTCCTAACTGGTTGCCTGACTGCAGATGTAATTCCCTGCAATCCATTCTTCATCGCACCAAATCTGATCATGTAATTTTCCTTTATAAAGTCCATCTATAGCTTTCAATTGCCTATCTACAGCATAAAGTCTAAATTCCTCCTGTGTCTGATATTTCATAAATTATCTGAACTGTGATTACCTTTCGAGCCCTGTCTCTCTCCAGCACAAAACTCTGCTGCAATCACACAGAAGTTCCCACAGGTTCCCAATAATACATATTCTCTCATGCTCCTAAGGTTTTGAACATGAAATTCTCCCTTACTGAAAACCTCGCCAGCCTTCTTTCAGTTAGACTACTTATTACTTTTGTTTCAGTAAGTATATAAAAAAGTCTTCCCTGCCAGGGGGCTTTCCTCATCTGACCTAAAGCAGAGTGCCTTAACATTCAGTGTGCAGCCATTCACATCTATTGTAACTCTTATCCCAACTATTGTGAACAGATCTGTCTGCCCCAGGCACTGGTTCTTTCTCCTGGAGACGCAGCATTAATCATCCTATATAGATTTGACTATGCTTTAGTAAAAAGAAAAGCATAAACAATAAATAATGAATACTAAAAATAAAATAAATAAAAAATAATAAACAAATAAATTAAACATAAAAATAATAAAAATTCAGTGATTATACTGAAAGTAGATTATGTTGTTTTTAATTGAGGTGATTCATCTCTCTGAGTTCAATTTCAGGGTGGTAACTTTCTTAAAGAGCTGTTTATCAACATAGAGGATTAACATCATTTTTCAAGATGTTTGGGTCTGGCAGGTATATTCAAAGAATCTTAAGTGTTAAGACTTTATATCAATATTTTAGTGTAAATATTAACTTGAATTTCACAACTATATTACTAGGCTTGATTTATCTTTTAGTCTCTATGAGCCTTGATTTCTGGATTCAAAAACTATTTATTGAGTGGGTATTTGGGGCAAGTCTGTGTTACACACTGGGAGTATGACTATTATAATATCTATTTTAGAGGGTTGTGAGAATTAGGGCCACCAAATTTTTAAAGATGCCAGCAGAGTGTTAGCAAATAAATGGCAGTTGTGATGTTGTTATAGTTATTGTTGTTAAGGAGGACATGTTGACTTTTTACAGATGAGTCATCAAGTGGAATGAATACACAAGGTCTGACAATGAAGTTCTTGAACTTGTTGCAATGATGTTGGAAACCATTTTTATTATCAGAGGGGTAGTTCATTATGAATTTATACCAACTGGACAAACAGTTAACCAAGTTTATTATTTGGAAGTGCTGAGAAGGCTGTGTGAAAAAGTTAAACAACCTGAACTTTTCGTCAACAATTCATGGCTCATGCATCACGACAATGCACCAGCTCACACAACACTGTCTGTGAGGGAGTTTTTAGCCAGTAAACAAATAACTGTATTGGAACACCCTCACTACTCACCTGATCTGGCCCCCAATGACTTCTTTCCTTACCTGAAAGTAAAGGAAATATTGAAAGGAAGACATTTTGATGACATTCAGGACATCAAGAGTGATATGATGACAGCTCTGATGGCCATTCCAGAAAGAGTTCCAAAATTGCTTTGAAAGGTGGACTAGGTGCTGGCATCGGTGCATAGCTTCCCAAGAGGAGTACTTTGAAGGTGACCGTAGTGATATTCAGAAATGAGGTATGTAGCACTTTTTCTAGGATGAGTTCGCGAACTTAATTGTCAGACCTTGTATATGTGCATTTAGTAGAATGAATACACACACACACACACAGAGGTTGGCAAAAAATGTATACACATTTTAAGAAAGTAAAAAACTGAATTAAAATTGTAATACTCAATATATACCAATAATAAAAGATGAATACAAGTCATATTAGACTTCTCCAATTACAAGAGGTGCTGAAAGTGGTTACCATCAGCATAATTTTAATACAGTTTTTTCCTTTCTTAATCTGTATACATTTTTGGCACCCTCTGAATATATAATTTATACCATAGCATCAACAGTGTCATAATAAAACGTGTAAGGTAAAGCCCTGCTACAGCTACTTAGTATTCCATAACACCAATGACAGTTGTCTGGGCTTCCGAGGGCAATGTAAATTACAGAAATCACAATCGTATGCTATTTCATGGATAAGTACTCATCTGCTTTGGATGATAACAGTCTAAAATTGCATCTGCCTAATGCAAGAAAACACTCAAATGCAAAAGATGATTTGAGCAGATAGAATTATTTTTTAAAATAAAAGATTTAAACAGGAGAATGCTTTCTCTCCCCCTACAACTTTTATTGTTGCAAAGCAAATACTAGAATATATTGATTATATTAGAGTCTAGCAAACACTGAATAAAGAAACAAAATACACTTTCCTCAGAATAGGTTACCTCATGTTTGTGTTACTTTCTTATCTGTAAAATTGGTTCCTTCAGGGAAAGTGTTACTTGGTTAAGCAAGGGCTTGTGTGTGTGTGTGTGTGTGTGTGTGTGTGTGTGTGTGTGTGTTTGTATCTATTTGTCAGTTTACTTCAATTTATAAGTCTTTTTTCCCCTGTAGAAAATTAAGTAAATTTTAAATGACTTTCTGGATAAAACAAATAAAAATGTTTCAATTAGAACAAGTAACTAATAACCTAATGGTAGAAAAACAAATTATCCTAAATGAATTTTGGCATTATCCAAAATTCTGAATCTTTTCCTTGCTGAGCATTTATAAAATTCATTTTAACTTTTGAGTAAAGTGAAAAAATGTTAAAATAACTTTATAATTTGAATTCTACAGCATTCCCCCCCACTCCCGGCCTCTGATATGTTATACATTATTGTATCAAAGTCAGGCTTCTTAAAAGTGAAAAATCTCTCTGTACAACATTGGTTCTATCAGAATATCTTTAACAAGCATGTTAGATAAAGGGAGGACTTAGTTGCAATAACTATTACTAAATAGTTTGAAGAGACTGGATATTCATAATTATTTAGGGTAATAGTAGGAAGCTATTTATTTACTGAAAACAACGCCAGTTTTTTCTTGTACTTTTTAATACTGTTTGATCACTCACTACCCCTAATATTTTATTTCCTCATGTATTAAGAGGTTGAACCATTTGACACTTCATGACATCTTTTACAAAAATCAATTCTCCCATGTTCCAACCCTTCATTTCCCCTAGCCCTCAATAAGATTGCTAAGAGAAATCTGTCAACTATTTTTATCTGTGTTTTGGTTCTTTATATTCATATTTCTAAGTGACTAATCCAGGACTAGAAATCACTAGTACTGAATTTTAAACTCAGGCAATTTTGGAAAGTATGGTAAGGTTTAGGGCGGTCATCTTCCATAGAAAGGAGGCATACAAGGGACCACAGCAGAATTACTCTGGAGAGAAGAGTAGTTTGAAATACTGTAATAAAATATGTATTATCTTTTAAAAACAAACTGGAAAATGTAGGACCCTAAAAATATCTTTTTTGGTGGTATGCCAAAGGCAGAAAAAGAAATCATTTTCAAGAACATGAGTTTAAGAGGCTTGGAAAAAATCAGTCTAGAAATAATCACTTACATGGTATAGGCTATGATTGGGATAATGACAGCTAGCATTAATTGACTGTGTGCTAGCCACAATGCCAAGCACCTTAAAATTATTGTTTCCACCAATCCTTGTAACACGCTGATAAGGGAGGTACTACTGGTATTCTTACTTTTGTAGATTAGGAATCAGAGACAGAGATTTTGAGTAACTGGGATAATATCATGCATATATACATTGGCATGTCCAAAAAGGCATATAAAATATATTATGTCTATAATTAAGAAAATATTACATGTAAAGATGTCAAGTCCCTCAAAATTGTATTAGAGTTTTAATGTAATTTCGACAAATATTTATGTGGAATTTCCTTTGTTTCTCAACAAAGAGAGTTTTAAATTTTCTTGAAATAGTTTTTAAAAATAAACAGGTAAAACAGTCCAATTTAGAAAAAACTGAAAGTAAAATTAGAATTACTAAGTGTGGCACTGACAGATACAAATACATAAGTCAATGAAATATTCCATAAAGCCCATTACCAGATATAAGTATACTTGAAAATTTTGAGTATGGTTGATGTGGTTGAGTATGGTTGAGTATTTCATATTAGTGAGGAAAATAAAAGTATATTCAACAAATGTTTCCAGGAAAATTGGTCTACTACTACCTCATCACATGGAATAAAATAAATTGATTTAAATAACTAAATATTACCTTTCACACCACTAAAGAGCTAGAAGAAAACAGAAATCACCATGTAACTCTAATCCTCTGTGTGGATAAAACATATCCAATCAAATAATTAAAGCATAAATGATAAAATTATTTTTACATTTAATCCTACATGGTTTTGTATTTAAGCTCAAGAGTAAAAATCAAGGGAATCCATCTGTACTGTTTATTCAATAATGTAAAATGGCATGCGTAAACTCTGGTGAGGCAGCAAGTGGGTTGGTTAAGAGTATGAGATTTCACATCAGATGCAACTGGGTTTGTGTCTTGACTGCTCCTAACAGTACTAAAATCCTCTTTCAATTTCCTGGTACATGACTTTCAGAGGAAAAAGGTCTATTACATACTATTGCTGACTTTTTCATTTTACTAGTAGATGGAGCTTAAAAGAGATAATGCTCCTCACTGCTCCTGGCTCCTGTTAAGTGCTCGCTCCATAAACCTAACTACATTATGGCTCTGAATCTGCATCCAAATTGAGACCCATATCCTGAACCCTAGATTCACAGTGCAACTACAAAACATGTACTCTTTCTACTTGTATTTCCCTTATATATTTCAATCCCCAAAAAATCCTAAAAGGGGATTGAATAAAAAGAGGACTACCTTGTTTTCCAACAGAAAGATTCAGTATTTTAAGTGGTACTCTCTAAATTTATCATTAACATTTAATAGTTTCCTATTGTTCACAGAAGCACTGAACTCCCATAACAATCTAACTTTGTACCAATTTCCATTTTCTCTGTTCTCCCCTTGCATCTTTTGCTCCATTTTCACTGAATTAACCCCATACACACTCCTAATCCTTTTTTCCATTTATGTCGTTCCTCATACGATTCTCTCAATCTGGAATTTGCCTCTCCCGCTGCCACATGTTTATACCTTGTTCATCTGTCAAAACAGTCACCACCTATAACCTCTTTCACAAACCATGCCCCTTGACTGCTGCAGATTCAGCTATGCTTTCTCCAAATCCCAAAGCACATTATTTGCTCCCTTCCTTATAAATTTTTATCATAATTCTTCTTTGAATTTTTGTTATTAAAGGTGATAAAATATTTAACAATGGATATGACACAGTCTACAACCAATGGCAATGCTCAGAGGTTACGCATACTGGTTGAGCAGCCTGCTTACTGGTTGAATATGGGATAGAACCATATGAGCTCATAAGCTCCTTCAGATCAGCATATGTATTGAATTGATCTCTGTAGCATCCAAATTTTTGACACAATGTTTTGCATATAATAGACCTACTCATATTTAACACTATTAAACTTTAGAAATATATATATAAAGACCCAGTATATATATATTGGTAAAATTAGGGCAACAAGCTCACAAACAAGCAAACATATTCAATCCATTGGAAGAAATATAATATGCACATGGTCAGTTTTAAGCACAGTGTGTGTAGGATAAGTAATCAAGTAACACAAAAAAATCCATTAATCACATTGCATTTGATAACATCCTGACCTCAAAATTGAAATTAAAAACCAAATAACACCGCATTTATTAATTTTAACAACACATCTACCATATAAATATGTTGTAAATACATTTTATCCACTGTTAGCTTCAATACAACCGAACTTAAAGTTTTAATTTAACAAATTTTAATTTAAAAGTTGACTCCCTGAAAGATCATTCTTGACATCAATAAAATTAGGGGAATTAGAAAACACCAAAATAATAAAAGTGATATAGAGAAGACAAAAAAAAAAAGACATTACATATTTAATTTGAAAGTTCCTTAGTTTACTTAGAATTAGAGCCTGAAGAAATGGTAATGTCTGGAAGACAACATGCATTTTTCTGAAGGAATAAGAGCATAACTATTATCCGACTTGTGGAAACTCCACCAGAAGCTCCCAGAGAGCTTCTGGGCGTGTGTCACATTCTTGCTCGCAACCCCAGTGCTTATCCTAGTGCCATTAACAAGTGTTCAGTAAACATTTGCTAAATGACTTACTGGATGCCCCAATAGCAGCTGTTATTATGTTCTAACTGAAGGTCTTCCAGAATGGTTTTATATTTTTGTCTTTGAGGGTCAATTGTTTAAAAACCCAGTTGGACAGAGAAAGAGAAGAAGTTAAGTCAGTATTTTACACGGAGCACTTGGACATGCCACCCATTATTTACTATTTACTATAGAGTGACACCCATTATTTACTCCGTCCCATTGTCCTACTTAAAAAGAGAAAATACTTGGAGAAAGTGATTTTTTAAATCTTTTTTTTTGTGTGTGTGTGTTTATCAAAACAAGATAAGATAGAAGACTCCAATAGTGAGGCCTAGATTTTTATTGGTTTAAAGCAGGAAGTCATTTCTGTTCTACACTTGTTTTATGGACTTTGCAAAATATTTTTTTTCACCTAAGAAGGACTCACACTACTCACTGTTAGAGCTATGTATAAAATATATATTTATATAAAATAGACTTGAAATGCCAGTTAAATGAGATTGTTGTGGTGATTATAGATTTCCATTATTTCTACATAAATTGTTATGCTTTTTCAAAAAAGAAAACACTTCCAGTAAGATACTGAATCAAATATTATTCTCTGCCTTACGCTCCTTCTCTGCCTCCTTAGGTTAACATTATTGGTGATGTGCTTTCTCACACTCAATTATTTGGAACCATCTGCCAGATCTGCCAGTAGAGCCTAGCATATTTCTGTAATGGTAGAGGTTTATTTTTTTCTGGCCCATTGAAAATGGATATTGAGTGATGAAATTCAAACTTCCAAAAATACTTAAGAAAATAAATGATTTATTAGGGTTATTTGTTCTTTAAATGCATGCAGCCAGGCAAATTAAACCTCATACAAAGTTGTAATCCTGATTCCTGATTCTAAAGCTTGTGAACACCTGGTTTAGGAGAATAAATGGGTTACTCACTATATGTAATATACAGGAATGCCCACTAGCAGAGAACAACACTATTAAATACATCTAATAAAAAAAGTAGGAAAGGGCCATCTTGAGGATATTAGAAGTTTTTAATGTATATTGGAAAAACATAATTGGAAAGTCTAATTGATTTGATCTAAATCTTTAAGAGAAGTGGTCTAGTATAGCTCTCCCAACACATGCATGTGTATTTATCAATCTTGACTAATTTCACTTCTTTGGCTGGGATCCAAATGGCTCTATCTACATCTACTTCTAATTTAGTACTAGCTTCACTTTAGAAGATGTTACCCATGTGCCAAATACAGGACTTATTTGCGCTTTACATTGTGCATTTACTTAGATTGTGGAAATTCAACCTTTCACTGATAAAGAGAGTCCACAAGAATATTAATATTTTAATAGATTTAAAAAAAAAAATCAGAACACCAAGTCAGTAGACCTGCTCAATAAGTAGAATAAATGCATGGCTATTTAGCATTGAAAAATTCTCATTAACATGTTCAACATAAAATTTCAACCCTGTACAATATGACTTTTTGGATTCTGTCCACTATAATTCCATAACAAGAATAAAACTTTATGAAAACAAACTGTATAAAAGTGATTACTTAAAACCTATGATACACTTTTCATTTAAAGTATGCTGTCCTAGAGCCTATCTTTGGAGATCAGTTTCCCTTAGAGTGGACCAAGTGTCCATAAAACACAGTGCTGAAATGAATAATATGAAAGACTCAAGATGACGGGGAACATTGTAAGAGCTACAATTTCAAGAAAATTGTACTAATCTACAAAGGGACACTGTTTTTCTGGTGCCCTGATGAAGAATTAAAAGGAGGCGTAATCCAGTCATGAGACTATATTATGTCTAAAAACAAATTGAACAGCTCTGTTTTGTTTGTTGTTTGTTTGTTTGTTTATTTCCCAATGAAGTGGCTGTTGATGTTGACTGACAACAAAAGGAAGTGAAAGCAATCCTCTGGATTACTGAAAACAAAACATACATCATACACATACCTCAAGTACAACATAAAGTTGATTCCATATTTCTATGAGACAAAACATCTTGCCCTTTAAGTTAATGTCTTCTTATTTGCTTAGAATAAATACATTTCCATCTAATTTAATGATTTTTCTGCCCATTCTCTGTCTATATATTCTTAATTTAAAATTGTTTCTAAAGGTTTAACATTTATTGCAGTTTTCTTCTCCATATTATCAGCATTCTTATATATCTCTTATAGAACTATTCATGCCCCACTTCACATGAATGAGTAAATTATAAATGTGCTTATTATCTAAATGACAAAAGTAACTCAGTCGAAAGAATGTGCCCAAAATATTGCTACTAAAAGGGCACACGACTACAAGTTACTCACATTGCATTACATATTCCATCTTGTTTCCATCCTGAACCCCAGCGCCTCTGCACAATAACTAATCTGAGATTAACTTTTGATAAGAGCCAGTCCACTATAAGTTTAAATAAAGAAAAAAGTAGCCTGTAATTGGCTTCTTCTTGAAAAACAAGCACATTTTTTTTGTAGGACTCATATACAAATAGAAAAGCATGATGGGGAACAATTTCTATTTATTGATAGCTGTTAACATTAATGCTAAAACAATTTTACTTATAAATTTTAGATTAAAAGAAAGGTGAAATTAAATAGCTAAAATTTTGAGAAAACAGCACATGAAATGCTTTTTTATACACCTAAATTCTAGAGTCATATGAAAATCAATGGCTATTACTTTTACATATGATTATATCATTTATTCACTTACTCAACGAATAGTATTGTGGTAACTCTATAAGCAACACTTTCTGCTAAGTGCTGGGACATCAAGATTAATAATATTATGGCTCTGGTCTGAGAGTTCTTCAGCCTTATGGAGAAAATGGGCAGTGAAATTGCAAAATTTAAATAAAAAATGATAACAAAATATGAAAATTATGGTGTAAATAGGCATAGATTTTGTGAGTGGTAGAAGCGCATAGAATAAGAAGGTGGCAAAATAGGGAAGAAGGTGAATTAAGTTCAGGGCGTATGTAGTTTGATGTATCTATAGAATCTCCAGCAAAATATTATGCTGGTCTTAAGCCTATGTGCCCTCATATGTGTTCTGCGTCTTTCTCCTGCCCTTCTTTCAGAGTCGCTCCTCTCTAGGCTGTTTCGCAGGCTTCCCTGTCATTTGGCCCCCAGCTGGATGTGATCAGTCACTGGCAGAGATTGGAGACTGGGAGGAACAGAGAAAAAGGATATTTCTCCCCATCCTTTCTATCTCAAGACGTATTCCTGGCATTTGCTGTGTTCTTGTCTTCCCCTCCTATCAAGACAGACTTATCCTGGTTTTAGTTGTCACTGGCCTCCAGCCTAGGGCCAGCAGCTTCTTTCCACTACCTATTTACTCTCCTGCTTGGTTTCCCAGCCTCCTCCATGAGTATATAATAATTAACAGCCATAAATTTCCTCTATTTTAAATGTTCAGAGTGGTTTCCAGGGAGCTTGGGTGGTAGATTTCTGAGTAATCAACATATAGACAAGAGTTGATGCGTTTATGCAGAGCAGGTGGGTAAAGAGATTGGTGTATTAAGAAGGGAACCCTGGGGAACATGGCAACAGATAGAGAAAGCCCAGTCTTTGACTGAGTCTTTTTTTTTTTTTTTTCAGTAGAACCAGAAAAATGTGATATCCAATTAAGTCCACGAGGAAACTTAGGTATCACTTAGACCCAGAATTTGTCAGATGAGGTTTCAGAAGATAGAGAGATCAGGTCACCAGTTAGTTAACAGGACCAGATTTAACACCCAGATCTCAGTTTTCTATTTCCCCATCTACCGTGTTTCCCCGAAAATAAGACCTAGCCAGACAATCAGCTCGAATGCATCTTTTGGAGCAAAAATTATCATAAGACCTATTCTTATTATATTATATCATATCATATTATGTTACAGTATATAAGACCCAGTCTTACAGTAAAATAGAGCTGATTGTCCGGGTCGGTCTTATTTTCGGGGAAACACGGTAGTGGCCTTGTGATACCAGCCTTTAATCATTCTTTTGAACGCATGAGATTTGGTATCATTTTCCTGGGTTTAAGTCACTTGCCTTTACCTTTTGTGATGTTTGAACTTCAGTTTCTTTATATGGAAACCTAATCTGTGGTATTATTTACCATCATAGGTCATTATAAGAATTAAATAAAAGTACTTAGAATAGTATAATTAGAATAGTTAAACTTATTGAGAAGTTGGTACAATTCATGGTCATGAAGAATAACAGTGCAATGAGATCTAATCACAATATTATGAAAGACAAGCCAGTCCTGGTATACCTTACAGATGATTATGTGTTTCCTAAAGTTAAGATTTTTCTTTTCATTTTTTTATATTTGTAATATCCTTACCATTTGTTTAATAAAACTAAATTTAACCTTAAATTAGGATTCACTTTAGAAGTTAGTTAGGTCATTATTTTTTCGATAAAATAATTTTTACAGTTTTAGTTTCTTCTTAGTTCCATATACTTACGACTTTCCATTGACTTAAATGAGCTTTCTGAATTTATTTTTTGCATGGTATTTTAAACAAAAAAAATGTTTTAAAAGTTGAAGAAGGTATTTTTTTTTTCTCTAGAAAGTCTTCTGAGTCTCTTTCTGTCATCAGTCTCGTTCTTGTCCTCTCTTAAAATTTGTGTGTCCCCCAAACATTTTAGTGTTAAATATGAATAAGGCAAAGTCATTCTAATTTAATAGATAACATAGATACTGATGACTTACTTCCTAGTGCGTTTGCCATTAGTACTTAGAAATTAACATTCATATTAAAACAGAAACAGAACAAACACTTAGAGTGTAACATATAGATTCAACCAACATCGGGTGTGTAAATTTTAACTTACCTTCAGCGTCTGCTAGTCCCACTCCTACTCCTGGCTGTTTTATGGGCTCTTGTCCATTCTGCCCCATCTTCCCTCTATTTATAAAGAAATCAAAAGGTTATATTATATTCAGTTATGCTCTCCTAAGTGCACATGAGGAAGCCAAATTTGCAAAAGTAAAATAACATTATATATTCAGACCTGCAATAAATTACTTGAATAGCAAGTATACACACAAAGACATGATATAAAATACTATATCATGTTATTTTTGAATTTTGGGGTAGATGCCCAGGAGAGGAATTGCTGGGTCACATGGTAACTATATTTTTAAATTTTTGAGGAGCCTCCTCCATACTGTTTTCCACAGTGTCTGTACTAATTTCCATTCTCACCAACAGTGTAAGAGGGTTCGTTTTTCTCTACAGTCTCTCCAATACTTGTTATTACTTGTATTGTTGATGACAGCCATTCTAAAATGTGTGAGGTCATATCTCATTGTGGCTTTGATCTGCATTTTCCTAACAGCTAGTGAAGTTGAACATTTTTTCACATATCAGTTCGCCATTTTTAGGTCTTCTTGGGAGAAGTGTCTGTTCAGGTCCTCTGCCTATTTTTTAATTGTATACCATCTTAATTTTAAAATGGGAACTTGTTCATAATTCCCACCTAGTTTAAACTAATACCACAAAATTCAGTGTCTTACTTGTTGATTCATTTATCAAAGATCAGTCCATTCTGAAATTTTAAAATTTTGTTTTAAAATTTAGGGTTTTTTTTGTTGTTCATTTTAAATTCAAGAAGTGAGAATGGTTTTTGTATCTTTACACTTTGTTATGATGAATTATATAGATCCTTTGATGAAAAGGGAAATTTTGAATTAACATAAAAATAATATTGTACTAACACACTTTTTTTTTTTTCACTTGGTGGTTTCCTTACAGTTCCTTCCTGTGTTTTCAACTGTGTGTAGTGTATTGGCTTTTGAAGTCAGACTGCTTGGTTTCTGCTTCAAGCTTTGCTGTTTCATGCTATGTGTCATCTAAAGCAAATCTACTTAATCTGTGAAAACTATTTCTTCTCTTGTAATATAAGGATAGTATTAATACATAGATATGCACATAATTCTTTAGAATTCAGGTAGAGTCTGCAACTCATTTTTAGTTTCAGCATCACACTTTTTGGAAGACCAAATAGGTGAAGAATTCATGGTACTTTGAGCACTAAGGGTTCAGAATATTGATAATGTAACAGCTAAAGATTATAGGCTACTGCTTATTTCTGCAGTCAGAGGAAAGCTACCTGGCATACAAAAGGTTTTGGAATTGCCTTTTATGTACTTATATAATATGTTCTAAAAAAATGAAATGAAAATGCTTGCATGTTAAAAAGGGTGATTGAACAAAAAGATATCTTAATACTATACTTTCTAAACAATAAATCTAACATAGTAAGATTTACTAACAATTCTTACTTTTACAAAAATATTTGGTTTGGTGAACCTACTGAAAATGTAACTACATTTATTTCTTACGATTTTAATGACATTATACTACTGAAAGCAATCTACAGATTCAATGCAATCCCTATCAAAATACCAAAGGCATTTCTCACAGACCTAGAACAAATAACCCTAACATTTATATGGAACCACAAAAGACCCCAAATAGCCAAATCAATATTGAGTGAGAAGAACCAAGTTGGAGTTATCATGCAACCGGATATCAAACTATACTACAAGGCGATAGTAACAAATTGATGGTTGATAGATGTGAGGGAGCAGTTTAGGGGGTAGGTGAAAAAGGTGAAAGAGATTAAGAACTACAAATTGCCGGTTATAAAAATAGTCACAGGGATATGAAGGACAGCATATGGAATAGAGTCAATAATATTGTAATAACTATGTATGGTGTCAGATCAGTACTAGACTTATCAGAATGATCACTTTGTAAGTGTCTAACTACTATGTTGTATACCTGAAGTTAATATAATATTGTATGCCAATTATAATTGAAAAATAAATTAAAAACAATCTAATTATATCTTACTTGAAAACTGCCCTAAAGATCCTTTATTCATTCTACTGAAAATTATTCTGCACAAAATGAAAGAGAAACATGTAAATTCAGAAATTATTTTATCTTGAAAGCCATTACATTGTTTCATTTTGACAATTCTAGGTCAAAGGTTTAAACACATTTTTTTATTAAGTGATTATGTAAAATATAAAGTGTATGCAAAAAGTGTTAGAAATTATATATATATATATATATATATATATATATATATATATATATATATATATATACGTATAGACATATACATGTATATAGGTACATATGTGCATATATGTATGTATAGTTTTCATCTGAATAGATACAAAAAGTCTACTACAAAGCTACAATAATCAAAACAGTATGGTACTGGCATGAAAACACACATATATATATATATGGACTAAAACAGAGAGCCCAGAAATAAATCCTTACTTATATGGTCAATTAATCCATGACAAATGAGACAATGATATGCAAGCATTAAAGACAGTCTCTCCCATAAGTGGTGTTGGTAAAACTGGACAGATATATGCAAAACATGATGTTGGACCACTTTCTTGCACCATATACAAAAATAAACTCAAAATGGATTAAATACTTAAATGCTAGAACTGAAACAATAAGACTCATAGAACAAAATAGACAGTAAACTCTTTCACATCACTCTAAGCAATATCTTTTTGGATATATCTTCTTGAGCAAGGGAAACTAAAGGAAGAATAAATAAATGGGACTACATCAAACTAAAAATTTTTTGCATAATAAAGGAAACCATCAAGAAAATGAAAATATCTACTGAATAGGAGAACATATTTGCAAATGATACATCCAATAAGAGTTAATATCCAACATTTATAAGGAACTCATACAACTTACACCAAAAAACCCTAAATAATCCAATTAAAAAATGGGCAGAGGACATGGACAGTTCTCCTATGAGGACATACAGATGATCAACAGACATATGAAAAGATGCTCAATGTCACTAATCATCAGGGAAATGCAAATTAAAACCACCATGAGCTATCACCTCACACCTGTCAGAATGGCTATCATCAATAAGTGAACAAATATCAAGTGCTGGCAAGGATGTGGAGAAGAGCAAACCCTCATACACACATTGGTGGGATTGTGAATTAGTGTAACAACCATGGAAAACAGTATAGGGATTGCTCAAAAAATTAAAAATAGAGCTGTCATATGATGCAGCAATTCCACTTCTGTGTATTTATCCAGAGAAAACAAAAATACTAATTTGAAAAGATACGAGGTCAGACAATTAAGTTCTCAAACTTTTTGCAACCTTTTTTTGGTATCAGAGGGATTATTCATTATGAATTTGTACTAACTGGACAAACAGTTAACCAGGTTTACTCTTTGGAAGTGCTAAAAAGGCTGTGTGAAAAAGTTAGATGACCTGAACTTTTTGCCAACAATTCATGACTCTTGCGTCATGACAATGCACCAGCTCACAGGGCACTGTTTGTGAGGGAGTTTTTAGCCAGTAAACAAATAACTGTATTGGAAAACCCTTCCTACTCACCTGATCTTGCCCCAATGACTTCTTTCTTTACCCAAAGATAAAGGAAATATTGAAAGGAAGACATTTTGATAACATTCAGGACATCAGGGGTAATACAATGATAGCTCTGATGGCCATTCCAGAAAAAGAGATACAAAATTGCTTTGAAGGGTGGACTAGGCGCTGGCATCAGTGCATAGCTTCCCAAGGGGAGAACTTAGAAGGTGACCGTAGTGATATTCAGCAATATCTAGCACTTTTTCTAGAATGAGTTCGAGAACTTAATTGTCATACCTTGTATATGCACCGTTATGTTCATTGCAGCATTATTTACAATAGCCAAGGTATGGAAGCAACCTAGACGTCCATCAATGAATGAATGGATAAAAAATATATGGTACACACACACACACACACACACACAGGAATGCAACGTGGATGGATGGATGGACCTAGAGGGTATTCAGCTAAGTGAAATAAGTGAGACAATGACAAATACTGTATTATCTCACTTATATGTGAATTCTAAATGAATGAATGAATGAACAAAACAAAAGAGAAATAGACTCATAGGTATAGAGAATAAGCTGATGGTTGCCAGAGGGGAGGGAGTGGGAGTGTGGGATTTAAAAAGAGTATTGAACCACATTTAAGTGGTCAACCCTCACGCAGCAGAACACCCTGTGGTGGGCAGAGCCAAATCTCACAACTAGTCAACCTAGGAGTTAACCCCACCAAAACGAAAAGCAATTAAAGATCTTCTTTAACAGGACAATATACACAACACAAGAGTCACCTTTGGAGCACACACAGAGGAGAAGAACGAAGTAGTGCAAGTCAAATATAAAGGACACATACTACATAAGATAACCCAGCAAGAACTAAGAACTCTAGGGGATCTACCTAATACATTGAAGCAAACACAGAGAGTCAGCCAGAATGGGGAAACAAAGAAACATGTCCCAAATAAAAGAACAGAAGAAACCTCCAGAAATGGAACCAAATGAAACAGAGGTAACCAACCTATCAGAGACAGAGTTCAGAACACTGATGATAAGAATGTTTAAGGAGCTTAGAGACGACATAAAGAAGGATGTAGAAATCATAATGAACAACCAGTTAGAACTAAAGAACACAATTACTGAAATAAAGAACTCACTTGAAGGAATTAACAGCAGGTTAGATGAAGCAGAGGATCGAATCAGCGACTTAGAAGACAAGTTAGCAGAGATCACCCAAACAGAACAACAGAAAGAAAAAGAATAAAAACAATGAAGATGGTTTAAGAGACCTCTGGGATAACATCAAGCACAACAACATGCATCATAGGAATACCAGAAGGTGAAGAGAGGAAGCAAGGGATTGAGAACATATTTGAAGTAATAATGTCCAAAAACTTCCCTAACCTGATGAAGGAAAAAAACATATAGCCCCAGGAAGTGCAGAGAGTCCAAACAGGATAAACCCAAACAGGTCCACACCAAGACACATTATAGTTAAAATGGCAAAGGTTAAAGACAAAGAGAGAATCCTAAAAGCAGCAAGAGAAAGACAGAGGGTTACATACAAGGAAAACCCCATAAGACTATCAAATGACTTTTCTACAGAAACATGAAGGGCCAGGGAGGAGTGGCAGGAGATACTCAAAGTGATGGAAAAAAAGGCCTACAACCTAGATTGCTTTATCCAGCAAGGCTATCATTTAAAGTTGATGGAGAGATAAAAAGCTTCCCAGAAAAAAATAAAAAAAAGGAATTTTATACCCCCAAGCCAGCATTGCAAGAAAAAAAAAAAAAACTTCTGTAAATAGAAGAGAAAAAAAAAAAATCTAACTACAAAAAAAAAAAATATATAACTATATACCTATCATCAATCACTTTAAAAAAAAAAATGATAAATGCTCCAAAAAAGAGAGATAGGGTGGCTGGATAAGAAAGAGAGAGAGACCCTTATATATGCTGTAAGAGAGAGACCTCACATCAGAAAAAAAACACACACACAGCTGAAAGTGAAGGGTTGGAGTAAGATATTTCATGCAAAATGAAAAAAAAAAAAAAGAGTTGCAATATATATATATGAAAAAAAAATTTAAAAAAAAAAAAAAAACAAAAAAAAAAGAGATGGGCTATATATAATAAAAAAGGGATCGATCTCACAACAGGACATAATAAACTAGTACATCATCTATGCCAACATAGGAGCACCACTATATATAAAAAAACAGATATGACACACAAAGAGAGAGATCAACAACAACACTATCATAGTAGGGGGGACACCTCTGACAACAAGGGACAGGTCTTCCAGACAGAAAATCAATATGGAAACAACAGCCTTAAATTACACATTGGACCACTTGGATTTAATCGATATTTTCAGAGCATTTCACCCCCAAGCTGCAGAATACATGTTCTTCTCAAGCGCACATGGAACATTTTCCAAGATAGACCACATGTTAGGCCACAAAATAAGTCTTGATAAATTTAAGAAAATTGAAATCATACCAATTAGCACTGTGGTCTTCTCTGACCACAGTGCTATGAAACTAGAATGAACTACAGGAAAAAAACTGGAAGACACACCAATTCATAGAGGCTGAATAACATGTTACTAAATAATGAATGGATGAACCAGGAGATCAAGGAAGAAATCAAAACATATCTCGAGATAAACGAAAATGAAAACACGACGACCCAAAATCTATGGGATGCCGCAAAAGCAGTCCTAAGAGGGAAATTCATAGCATTGCAGGCCTACCTAAAGAAACAAGAAACATCACTAATCAACAGTTTATCTTCACACTTAAGGGATCTGGAAAAGAACAGCAAAATAAGCCCAAAGGGAGTACAAGGAAGGAGATAATAAAGATCAGAGTGGAAATAAATGAAATAGAAACCAGAAAAACAATACAAAAGATCAATGAATCCAAGAGTTGGTTCTTAGAGAAGATAAACAAAATTGACAAACCTTTAGCCAGACTCATTAAAAAGAGAGAGAGAGGACCCAAATTAATAAAATCAGAAATGAAAGAGGAGAAGTGACAACAGACACAGAAATACAAAAAATTTAAGAAATTACTATGAGCAACTATATGCCAACAAATTTGACAATCTGGAAGAAATGGACAATTTTCTAGAGGCATACAACCTTCCAAGGCTAACTCAAGAAGAAACAGAAAACCTGAATAGACTGATTACCACCAGGAAATTGAATCAGTAATCAACAATCTCCCAACAAACAAAAGCCCTGGACCAGATGGCTTTACAGGTGAATTTTACAAAACGTTCAAAAAAGAATTATCACCTATTCTCCTCAAGCTCTTCCAAAAAATCCAGAAGGAGGGAAGACTCCCAAACACTTTTTACGAAGCCACTATCACCCTGATCCCAAAATCAGACAAAGACACCACAAAAAAAGAAAACTACAGGCCGATATCTCTAATGAACATAGATGCAAAAATCCTCAACAAAATATTAGCAAACAGAATTCAGCAATACATTAAAAAGATCATACACCATGATCAAGTGGGATTCATCCCTGGTATGCAAGGGTGGTTCTACATCCACAAATCAATTAATGTGATACACCACATTAACAAAATGAAAAGTAAAAATCACATGATCATATCAATAGATGCAGAAGAAGCATTTGATAAGATCCAGCAGCCATTTATGATAAAAACCCTTAAGGAAGTGGGAATAGCGGGATCATATCTCAACATAATAAAGGCCATATATGATAAACACACAGCTAACATCATACTCAATGGGGAAAAGCTAAAACCATTCCCCTTAAAATCAGGAACAAGGCAAGGTTGCCCACTGTCTCCACTTCTATTCAACATAGTGCTGGAAGTTCTAGCCACAGCAATCAGACAAGAAAAAGAAATAAAAGTCATCCAAATCGGTAAGGAGGAAGTAAAATTGTCATTATATGCAGATGATGTGATACTATATATAGAGAACCCTAAAGACTCCACCAAGAAAGTATTAGAGCTGATAGATGAATTTAGTAAAGTAGCAGGATACAAAATTAATATTCAGAAATCAGTTGCATTTGTATGTACCAATAATAAAACATCAGAAGGAGAAATTGAAAAAAAAAACAAACAAAACAATCCCATTTACAACTGCTCCAAAGACTATAAAATACCTGGGAATAAATTTAACCAAAGAAGTAAAAGATCTGTACTCAGAAAATTATAAGACACTGAAGAAAGAAATGAAAGAAGATACAAATAGATGGAAACACATACCATGTTCATGGATAGGAAGAATTAATATAGTTAAAATGTCCATACTGCCTAAGGCAATATACATATTCAACGCAATTCCTATCAAACTACCAACGACGTTTTTCACAGAAATAGAACATATAATCCTAAAATTTATATGGGACCATAAAAGACCCCGGATAGCCTCAGCAATCTTGAGAAATAAGAACAAAGTGGGAGGTATAACAATACCTGACATCAAATTATACTACAAGGCTACAGTAATCAAAACAGCATGGTACTGGCATAAAAACAGACACATAGATCAATGGAACAGAATAGAGTCCAGAAATAAATCCATGCCTATATGGCCATTTAATCTACAACAATGGAAGCAAGAATGCACGGTGGGGTAAAGACAGTCTATTCAATAAATGGTGCTGGGAAACCTGGACAGACACATGCAAAAAAATGAACCTGGACCACCTCCTTACACCATATACAAAAATAAATTCAAAATGACTTAAAGACTTAAATGTAAGATCTGAAACCATAAAATTCCTGGAAGAAAATATAGGAAGAAACTTCACAGACATTACCAGAGTAAGATTTTTACTGATATATCCCTTCGTGCGAGGGAAGTAAGAGAAAAAATAAACATGTGGGATTACATCAAACTAAAAAGTTTTTTCACAGCAAAGGAAATCATCAATAAAACAAAAAGGGATCCTACTGAATGGGAAAAGATATTTGCCAATGATATATCTGATAAGGGGTTAATATCACAAATTTATAAAAAACTCACTCAACTCAACTCCAAAAAACAAACAACCCAATTAAAAAATGGGCAGAGGACATGAAGAGACATTTTTCTAAAAAGGACATACAGATGGCAAACAGACATATGAAGAAATGCTCAACCTCACTAACCATCAGAGAAATGCAAATAAAAACCACAATTAGATACCATCTCACCCTAGTCAAATGGCTATCATCAATAAATCAACAAACAACAAGTGCTGGCGCGGATGTGGAGAAAAGGGAACACTTGTGCACTGTTGGTGGGATTGCAGATTGGTGCAGCCACTATGGAAAACAACATGGAGGTATCTCAAAAATCTGAAAATGCAACTACCTTACGATCCAGCAATTCCACTCCTAGGTATCTATCTGGAGAAATCCAAAACTCTAATTCAAAAATCTTTAGGCACTCCTATGTTTATTGCAGCATTATACACAATAGCCAAGACATGGAAACAACCGAAATGCCCATCAGTAGATGACTGGATTAAAAAACTGTGGTACGTTTATACAATGGAGTATTACGCAGCCATAAAGAAGAAAGAAATCTTACCATTTGCAACAACATGGATGGACCTAGAGAACATTATGTTAAGTGAAATAAGTCAGACAGAGGAAGACAAAAACCATATGATCTCACTTATATGTGGAATCTAAAGAAAAGAATAAGTGAATGAACTAATCAGAAACAGTTTTGGAGACATAGAGGAAAAACTGAGGGTTGCTAGATGGGAGGGTGGGTGGGGATAAGGGAGAAGGTGAGGGGATTAGAAAACAGTCAGTAACCACCAGATGGCCACAGGACGGGGTTTTGAAAATCAATTTGGGGAATGTAATCAATAATGTTATAAAGATTTTGTAGGGTATCCGATGGACACTTGTCCCATTTGGGAGACCACACCAGGGATGATGTAGATGCCTGATCACTGCACTGTACACCTGAAGCTGAAGCTGAACAATAATGAATGCGAACTATAATTTTATATATATATATGTATATATATATATATATATATATACATATATATGTATATATATGTATGTATATACTTACAAGAAGAGGAGTACAGCATTAGGAATAGAGACAGTGGAAATGTAATGGTTCTGTGCGATGTCAGAGGGATAGTGGATGGGGGGAAGGGGGTCCACACAGTGTGAGGGATATAAATGATAAACGTCTAAGTATTCATTTGTCTTGTGCACCTGAAACTAATAAGAAAATAATAAAAAAAAAGAAAAAAAATAATAAAAAAAAGAGTGTTGAAGCCACTATCCCAGGAACAAAACAAAAACAAAAACAATGACAGACTTTTCTGTAAGTCTGTGCAGTCGTGTGATTCACACTGCTAAGTTTATTTTGTTGTTGTTTTGTTTCCCCTGGAAAGGATTACCTCAGGACCAGAAAAAAACAACAACAACAAAAAACACAAGTCTTGATTTAACAATGCACAAAACTTCAGTTTGTGTAAATGCTTCGTGAGATTCAAGATAAGTAAGTAGTTTATACGTTAAAAAACAAACAAACAAACATTAACTCTGTTTTAATTAGACAGGGAGAAAAGCTTAATAGCTTGGTAGCCTTCTCCCCTTTAGCAGTATGCTATACTAGTAGAAAGAGACAAAACATACCATTACTGAGCCAAACTCAATTGAAAGTGAGGATCATTTTAGTAGTGCTAATCTAGCAGATGAAAGTACAGTGGTACTTCAGCTTTCGATCGTAATCCACGAGTTCTGAAATGTTTGAAAACAGCCAACAGCTAGGCCTCAGGATTTTGCACTCAGCGGAAGCTGTGTGGCATGTTCAACTGCTGAGTTGTGTTCGAAAACCAAAACATTTACTTCCGGGTTTACGGCATTCATAAACCAAAATGTTCGTTAATGAAGATGTTTGAAAACCGAAGTACCACTGTACTGACAAATTGCTACCCTATACTATGGCAAACTTTCACAAAATAATTATATTTTTTAGTAATTGTAATAAAATAAATGTTAATATTTTTTATTTGATCTCAAGTCCTAGATTTTGCATTTTAATGGTGCTAGTCTTTGCTTCTAGTGAAAATTGATTTTAACATTAGGTACTTAACCAAAATGTGTAGTAGGTGGTATTTCTAAGATTATACAGAAAACTTCTGCAGCATTGTGAAGCCAAATGAAGTACAAAGGAAACTTAACTGTTGGTCTGTGAAGGACGTGATTTTTCTGAATTCCCAATAAATAACCTTCAGTTCAGAACATTCTGACTACACAATTTGTAATTTATATTTGTTAATCAGTTAAAAAATATGTATTGAGCACTTATGTTATCCCAAGAAATAATGTGTTAGACACAACGGGGCATATAAAAGAACTACCAAATACTGCTTTAAAACACATCCTATAATACTTATAAAGAGAGAGTTTTTGTGTGTGTGTGCTCATATGGCAGAACAATAGCCTCCAGGTAGTTTTGAAAGGCTTTGATTTACAAGAGAAACAGGCAAATGGGAAAAAACAAAACTGGAATGTGGTATGTATGTAAAAAATATATAATCTACTTCCATTTTAGACATTCAGATATTGAGGATAAAATACAGTTTACTCTCTGAAAGTTATAACTTTATCATCAGTGTTAAGTTATTTATTTTGATAAGTACAGATAAATTGAAAGGTTGTTAAGTAATGTGTGGTACAAAACCTTTACACTTTTATATTATATTATAATTTGGAGAGAGGAATTTAATGAATTTGCTGAAATTCTCTTCAGTCAAACTGGATCATCAGGCGTTTAGCACTAATCAGATCAGGCTCCTTTTAGAAATAATTTTAAAATAATTTTAAAAAAAGAACTAATTAAGTACAAATAACTACTGATGCAAAGACTAAGTCTCAAAAAAAAAAAGAAAAAGAAAAATAGGTGATTAAATAAATAATTAAAGTAAGAAAAATGTAACTTGAAAATCACAAAATAAACACATTTTTCATTTTACAAATCTATTTTCCCTATTATTTTGCTTTTGTAAATTGTGCCATTATCTAAATATTAACTGTGGAGATCAAAAGGAAAGATTTATAAAAACTGTGACATTAAAACAAAGAGAAATAGAAGTTCCACTTTCGGAAAAGGCTGTACTCAACATTGGAAAAGATGCAAAAGACCCTTTAACAAGGTCCCAGACAGGGTCCACAAGCTCTTCCAGTGAAGGACCAGATAATGGATGATTTGCGCGGTCTCTGTTGCAACTACTCAAGGCTGCTCTGGTAGTACACAATTAGGCAACAGATAAGCAAATGGGTGTGGCTGTTTTCTAATAAAACTTAATTTATGGACCCTGAAATTTCAATTTAGCATAATTTTCATGTGTCACGAAATGCTGTTTTTCTGTTTTATTTTATTTATTTTTTCTTTTTCAAACATTTGAAAATGCAAAAGCCATTTTTAGCTCACAGATCTTACAAAATCAGGTGGCAGGCTGGATTCACCCTGGCCTAGATTCTGGAGCTGGGTTGCCCAGTCGTGTTTTTGAAAACCCAGAAAACTAGTTACTGGGGAAGAGAGGGAAGTTCAGGAAGTTTTGATTTTGATATTGGAAAAAAACATAACCTACATATTTATGTGGGATGCTGCTGAATTTTGCCACCAATATGACTAAATCCATTCTAACACATTCTAAACACAATCTGCTTTAGTTAGGCATTTGATTTGCAATATGATTTTCTTGAGGCTTAACGTATTACCAATGAACTTTATTTCTAGATTATCTACTCAGGGACCTACCTATGTACTGCTTGCTATTTGTTGTAGAAAATACAGAAACACTTCAGATATCTTCAATTTTAATTATAGTGAGATTTATAGTTGAAAAATCATGAGTAGCTTAATATGTTATCTATTTTAAATATGGCATATGAGTTTTTAAATATGTTTAAATCTAATCTATGTTTATCTCAAATACATATATATATGTGTATATATATATATGGTGATTATGTGATTATACATTATGTGTGTATATATGTATATATATATATATATATATATATTTGGTGATTATGTGATTAAAGCATGATTCAGGCATAGCTAAGTTATTTTAGCATTTTTTTCTGTTAAATACAGATTAATTAAGTAGTCCTGGTAGTGGCCTGCATTCATCCTTAGAATTAACTTAATTAATCCAGTGTGTCCTGTTTCTTTTACAGCCTATTTTTTTTACGTAGGCATGAACAGTTGAAGTGCTTCAGGGACAATGACTCAGAATTGGATAATTATCTGGTTATTTCCTGTAAATGTTAAGAAAAACGTACTCATAATGCTGTTAGCTTTGTAATGAGAAAAAAAGAGCCACTTACATCCTGGGAATAGGAAATAGATTAGTCTCCCCTGCAGTGCTGCTGCTTCCTTCACTGTCCACACTATACCCACTGCCAAAGCTGCTGCCGGAGGAACCCGTGGACACGGAGCTTTCGGCAGGCCGGTGATTGGTAGGCTTTGCTGCATGGTGTGGGAAGAGTCAACATCACAGTCAATCAATGATACTCCTATTAATCTCCAAATGCATAATTATGCGTTTTCTTCATTTACATGTATAAGGAAACAGCTCTACCAAGAACTCCACACTTCTTAACCTGCCTTTCATTTTCTTTTCCTTAACCAATAATATACAGTGGCAACGCTAACATACTTGATTGTTTTTCTTGGACATAAAGGAAACATCAATCACTTTTAGGGATAAAGCATTATATTTTTAGACTGACTTAAATAGTATGTAACTTTCTATTAATAGTATCTGTGGCTTATTTGTACAGTGTTGCAATAATGGTATGGCAAACATACGATTTTTGGCTGTTTCATGGACAAAGGAGTTTAGAAAGATTGAGTAGATAGAAATAGCAGGATAAGGACAATTACTTAATTATTTTTCGTATTAATAATTAGTAATCTGTTTTTCTCTTGACAAGTGAAGATGGAAAATAGAATAGATAATTTCAAGAAGTGATTAAAAATTCTGTGCTAATTTGGATGTCACTCTACCAACTATCTGATCCAGCCGGTTATTTAATTTGAAGATACTTGTTTCCTTTTAGGCATTTCTTACTTTATGACCGGGGCTTGTTTTAAAAATTTCATGAGCTGAGTTTTTGGATGTAAGAATTCATATTTCTATAGAAACATAATTCTGTACTGTAATTACGCAGAAATATAGTCCTAATATTGTTAGTGGAGTTCTAGATTAGAGGAGATTTCGATGGAAAAAGAAGAGAAGGCAAGTATTTCCTTATTTTTGTAGAGGAAAGCTTCTCAAGGCAACTTTTTGAAATTGTTATTTATCTTCAGCCATATGGGTAGAGCATAAGCTTGGATAATATACTGATGTGGTTTTGAACCCCAATTCATTCTGGAGTAATCTAAGAAGTCTGTTTTCTCATTAGACTACAATGGGGTCAGTAATGCCTATCTCGTAAGTTTGTAAATATGAGGAGTGAGTTTATATAAAGCAAGAGCCCAGTGCCTTACTTACTCTTCTTCTTCTTGCCACATACCCCCCGACCTCTTTTTTGTCTTCGAGTCTACTGAGTCCCTGACAATGAATTTGCCTTGAGTCTCTTCTAATCCTAGACTTATTCTAGGCTACAAAACGATGCTTCTCTCCTCCATAAACACCTCTCTGTTCAATCAGGAGTTTTTTAAGCATTTGGATAGAGTCACACTATTGCATGAATAGTTGATAATTGTGTAATGACCCTAAGATATCTATTTTTCTTAAGGATCTATGCACAAACACAATGACTCCTGAGGTAGTGGAATTTTAATATAATCAATATCGTCAAATAAGTAAAAACCATAGAGCTTGTGAGGGAAACCATTTGAGTGCAGGAAAACCATCATCACAGTAGTCAGGATCGAGTCTTACAAAAGTTACAGCTTTTCCCCAATTCTTTCCTACAAGACAACAGATTCTCTAAAGGCACCAGAAATGTTTATAATATATATATATATATCAGTGAGAGTAGACTCACTTTCTCAGAATAGTAAAAAAGGAAGAAATGTTTATTAGTCAATTATATATCGGGTGTCTATAAGTTGCTAATAGATATTTAGAAAAAGGCTTGAATCCTGTTAAACAGCCAGTGACCAATGAATTACTAGTAATCCATAGGACTAGATTTGCGGAAACAGAATGGCAGTTATAATGTTTGTTTAATACTTTTTTCAATTTATGTATAAGAAACCCAGATAATATACTCAATGTTGAAAAATAATTTTTAAAAGAGTAACTTAGAAATGTAAAGGTAATATGACTATGATATAAAATTAAGAACACTTATAAAATAAATTGAACTGTATAATCAAGCACATGAGTCAGATTAGTCAATTGGTTGTAAACAAAGGAAAGCTGTCACACTTGTTGACTGGCATTATATAATACAACCAAAAAGAGTATAATAGTTTTTGGTATGATACTGAATTAAAAAAACACACCTTTAATTTCATCAACTGGAAAATCTCAATATACTATTTTCAAAGACAAACCTTAATATACATTAATTTAAAATCTATTTTTACTAAATTAAAACAATTTTCATCCAAGAGCAATCGCACAATGTATCAAAATAGCTACATTATAGAAAGTATGTCATATTTACATTTAAAAATATTCAATCTTTAGTGAACTTTTATTTTGCCTGATGCGATTTCTAATTCTATTCCCCTTCTGGGCAATTTGAGATGTGTACAGAATGCAAAACCGAAGAAGGGTAGAAATAAATTTAAGAAAAGAGTTTTTTTCATCTTGGCTAGGTGAATAGAAATCTCATTCAGAAAGCCCGTGCAAGTACTGTCAGTTTAAAAGAAAACAAATAACATTTTATAAGAAATATAAAAGGAAAGAAAACCAAATCTACAGAACGTATACATATATTGGGATAAGTCTCAGTTTACCTAACCTATTTGTAAAACAAATTACATGTAAGGTTGAGTCTAAAGAAATTTTGAGTAATTAGAAGTTAGGTGATTTATTCAAATAAATCTAGATGTTTCGCATTATCTTAACAAAACATCTGGTGTTAATTTTTTTTCCTTATTCTGGTATATGAGTGTAAGGTAGAAATAGATAGCCTGACATTTGGTTAGTTTCTGAAACTAAATTCAATTAAAATGCAGAATGGACCTTGCTTTTTACTGGGCTATATCTAAATAGCAAAAGCAGTTTCAGTCAAATTCCTTAGTTTGCCTCTCAAAGCCCTAATCTTCTGCTCCTTGCAGACTCTATCCACCATAATTGTCCTTCATATGCTTTACATGGAAGCTCTCAGATCATTCACTCTGGTTCCCTTTTGTTTGGCTTTCTTTCTCCTGAGAGTTAGCTGAGGCTGTTCTTTCCAATTTCTCCATGTTCTTTCTCCATGTTAGCCTTCTTAAAATCTTATCCTGGAACTATGCTGAAGCAATATTTAATGAAATAATAACAGTTAAGTTAATACTTCTTTCCCTTACCCAAACAACTAAAACATCTGAATAATTTAGTAATATTTCACTTTTTATCAAGCTGTGTGTTTTATACAAGTCATAAATTTCTCATCAACACCACTTGATATGGGAGTTTTTTTTTGTTGTTTTGTTTTGTTTTCCCTCCTGTTCCTGTCTAGGAAAACTTTGTAGCTTTATAAACCAGAATGCAACTTTAATCTATCATACTATATAGAAATGTGATCACTCAACTGTATGTTTTGTTTTACCAATCCCCACAGACCTGGTTTGATTGAAAGAAATATTTAATGATACTACACTAAACAAAAGGACAGCATAGCTTTGTGAACTTAAAAGAGTTCATAACAGACACCGTGGAATGACATTATATTGGAATGACAATAGAAAATAGTATGTACAGTAACGTTCGATGGGAGCCACCAGATAGTGCTGTTACAGACACGAGTACTTGAGTTAATTTCCTGTCTAGCTATACAGACACCTGGTGAGCTCTGGTTCATATGTAAGTGTAATTTCTCTATGTCTTTCTATGGTCCTAAAGGAAATATTATTTTAAAAAAGTAAAACTAAATAAGAATTTTCATCATTTTATGATTTCAAAACAAACAATTTATAAATATTCTACCTCTGCTTTACTGTTCCATTTCTTTTAATCAGTGTCAGAAATTATGGACCTATTATGCATGGATATATTATGTGCCTGTGTTTTACATACGAGAAATGTTTATTTTACGGAAACTTTGAGGTTTATTTAATAATAACACATTTTTGAAGCCTACATTCTTGTGTGTACTTTCTTGTGAATTCATATTTGTACTATCAAGTACCAACCAGAAGAAAGATGTATGAAATATATATATGAGAGAATAAGCCCTCTGCCCTAGAGAAATAAATCCTAGAGTGCTGAATCACTTTTGTGACTCAATTATTGAGGGGGCATTTCAGGTAAACAATTTTATCTTCTGTGAGGCAATTCAATTGGCTTTAAATTATTTTTTGACCTCTTCATTTTCTTCAGATGATTAGACATCATTTTGTTTTATTACTCCACTGTGGCTAACGTTAATTAAATCTGATAGTGTGTCTATGACTGCACATCTGTCTTCAATTAATTTGCTCTGTTGTTTTTTACCCCTCTACAATAGTACTTAAAAATGCAGACCTATCACTCTCCCTACCACACGATGGCAGCACTACGTTCAAAATCCGCAGATCAGAATTTGAGACTATAATTGTGAAACCATGGGGGGAAAAAAAACTGGTAAGGACTCTTAGCGATAACTTCCTCCTGACCCACCCATCATTTCACCTATAGAAAAACAGCCCTGGAAAGATTGACTTGTTCCAGTTTACACACTAACTAATGAAAGAATCAAAACTAAAAAGTGCTAATCCACTTTTCTCTTTATCACATCCAGTTATTTCAAATTAAGACCGTGAGATCTGTGCCCACCTCAGAATTCAGTACGTGGAATGTATAAAGCCTTGCTGCCTTTGATGTTCCATGATTGAGTTCATATCGTTGGTTCAGCTCAAAGCTATTTCCAAATATTTCGGGAATAATGTAGGTAGCCTGTAATGTCCCAAATTATTTGGTTGATACAGTATTGATATTATCTTCATAGATCCCGTCTATGGGATTTAAGATCAACTATTTGAAATTAAGAGAAATCAATGAATAATTATTTGTTTATTCCAATAGTTTAATGATGGAACTGAAATAACCATCTGGCTATTTTAGAAATTATGTCTATATAGCATGTTTCTTTCTTTCTTTTTTTTTTTTTTCTTTAGCTACCTTTAATTTAGCTGGTGTTTACTTCAGTGACCTTTTCTGCTTTCTCTCTGCTGCAACTGCCTATCTTTCAATGTATTTAACTATCTGTTATTATTGCTGTTGTTTTTGTTGTTATTTTTACTAAAGAGATTTTGCAGTTTTATCTCATTTGTTGATTTGTACCTGAATATGTACCTGAAAATGACAGGTTCTAAGTTCCCTTTTCCCCCAGCATTATTTGGTAGGTTTTTCCTTGGATTATGTCCAATCACATTTTTTTTTTTTATGTTTCCTATTACAATTCAGGGGTATTAATTTAAGAAGAGATGTTACGTCTTACAAGGACATTAAAAGTTTAGTATTTCTTTTTTTTTCTAAATTTACTTTAGCATATTTATTATCCAGTTTGGATAGTACAAGTTTTCACAAATAAAAGTATTGAAAATAGGTAAGTCTGACTTCTGTACCGGTCATTTATAAACTTTGGGGGGTGGGCCGATGAAGAAAGGATGGCATTGAAATATTTTTTAAAATGACAAATCAGTGGTTAAAAAAACAAAGATATCACAAAGTTATAATAAACCATAAGAAATGAAAAGTTGCAGTGTCCTTTTTCCTCATAAAAAAATCAAAATGTGTCCGTTAATACATTATATATTCACATAACAGCTTCTTTCAGAGACGGAGATGGAGATGTGAGGTCTCTATTCACTATGTTTCAGGAAAGGTGGTAAAGCTCTTAATCATGTTTACTCTCTTCCCTCTTCGTCCCTTTTGGCTTTATGACTGATTTTTTCAAGACATTTAAATGATCAATTCAATCTGTTTTTATCTAATGCTATCAGTAATTTGCACTATTTCCCAGACTCACTAATCATCCATTCTCTAACTTTGCAGATAATGGGATCAATGATCACCTCAGGGAATAGAATAGTATATAACTTCAATATAAATAGGTGCTTGGAAATGAGAGTCAAGTTAAACTAATAACATGGTAGAGAAGAGTTTTTCTAATGTAAACATAATATGTGCTGTCTCAATATACTATAGTCCTTGAATTTATCTACAATGTTCCCTTTTAAGTGCATCTTCCTTTTTCAAGGTGTTTTTGGTTCAGAACTGGTTTTGGAAGTCATTTAAAGTAAATACAGTTTAATTAGGGACTGATATTTCATAGTAATGGAAAAAAGTTTAAGACATTATCATAAGTGAAAATTAAGAAAGTAAATTCATTTTATCCTTAATAAATGTAGGTAATAATTCCAGCTACGTCCAAATATACATAACAATGAATTTATCAAGTGCCAAGTTTTGATTTTGTGCTAATGGATACTAGCACAATTGTTGTAACACAATAAATATCTTTATCTTTAAACAATTAATAGTTGGGGAAATAATATTTGAAAGAAAAAATATTCAATATCTACATCAGGTTTTCAAGGGCAATTCAATTTTTCAATACTCATTTCATTTTCCTTTGAAGCAGTGGTACTCTCTTGCAGCTTGCTTGCAAAACATGCAGGATTTGTTAAGTTGAAAATAATTATATAAATGATCATTTTGAAAAATGTTCTTACATAACCCTGAAACTGATTACGTAGATCATAAATACTTATATAACAAGGATATTCCTCTTAAATGGAATCCTAAGTTTGATTTAGAAAAAAGTCCTGCCCAAAGGAAATATATTTCCAGTATAAATAAATACTAATATAAATAATAGCAGACTGATTTATATGGCTAATGCTATAACAAACACCGAATGTTATTTTTCATATCACTCAAATGTTGTCAATAGCCACAAAGTACAAAGGACTTTGGACAATTATTTGATAAACGCATGTCCCATCCTAGGGGACCTAACCTCTCTAGTTAATTTCATTGATCTCTCCATCTCCTCCAAATAGATCATTTCCAAATAGTTTTCTATCCTTCTATAGTTAATTATATCTCAGTGGACTGTAAAGATTATTAGTGAGTAATAACAAATAGAACAAAATATAGTTACATTTCCAGAGATTTCCAAACACGATGTTTAGTTGCATAAAAGCTTAAGTCAATGACTAATTGGATTTTTCTTTTTCAATCTCAGTGAAGGTAGGCAAAACTCATACTTCCTCATTCTTCATAATTCTTCCCAGATATCTTTAATTGATTATTCAATAAAGATTACTAGGATGGAGGATTCACAAGGATAGTAATTTTTGTCTGTTTTGTTCACTGCAGTATCACTAACACTTTGCTGAGGTTCTGGAACATAATATTCATTAAAAAAATAAATGTATTTATGAATATAAATAAATGAACAACTAATATAGGTGATTCAAATATTTTCTATATATGATAAGTACATATTTTCAGAATTCTCTTTTTAGCTTTACTTAAAAACATGCTACATTACATACTTGAAAATTAGAGGGTCAAGAATTTGGGAAGAAGTAAGAAACAATTTTACCTCAAATTTGAAACAAAGTGATGATCTCCAGTTTTTATGTTGTTATTTATGCCAACACAATTAATTTGCAGTATATAGGTCCAGTAATATAGATAACACAATAGAAAATAAAATAAAACAAATAATTTATAAAGAATTGCTTTTCCAATAAATTTTATCTTCAAGATTAGCACACAAATAAAATTTATTCTACCTTTATAATACTACCTCTCACTCCATATTAGGTTGGGAACAGCTTGATTAAAGCTGATAGGCAACTTACCAATCATATTTTGAAAGTAAGAAGTAATGAATATGGACATATGATTCTAAGTTACTCTAGATCATTCCCAATAAAATATTTTGAATAAAAATATAAAGTAAGAAATTGTTATTGGTCAAGCTTAATAATTATAAATTAACATTAAGTGAGAAAGGAAAGAAGGGGTTCTGAAATGCAATACAACAGATATAAGGAATACATAATTAAGAGACAAATATGATAATTATATCTTGGAAGAAACCTCTAATTATCCAATTCCTTTGGCTACTGGAAAAATTATGATTGTGCATAGGTAGAGATCAGTGGTGCTTAAACATTTTGATCTCAAGACCCCCTTTACATTTGAAAAATTATGGAATTCCCCAAAGAACTTTTTTTGTGTGTTATAACTATCAATATTTATCATATTCAAAATTAAGAAAGATTTAAAATAATTGAGAAGTACATTTTCCATTAGCCACCAAAGCAATGTTGTCCTGACATCACAAGTAAATGCAAGAAAACTCCACTATACAGTTGAGAATGAACAACAGTGAAAAAGGCAAACAACATCTTAATAATTCTCAAGAATATTTTGACCTCGTAACCCCCTAAAAGGGTCTCTGCAGCGTTCAGGGGTCAATGGACATACTTTGAAAATTACTGATTTACATCTATAGTGATAGAAATGAAGTATTAACTGTGAAAATGAAAAGAAAGCAATTAGCACCACCTTTTTTTGACAGTCATCTGAAACCACTATATACATGATGATCATTCTATGGCCTCTTTCATTTTTGTACTAAAACAAAACAAAACAAAACAAGTTGTTAGCCTTTCTTGAAAATATTATTATTGATATCATAATATCATCATTTTTAACCTTTCTAAGCTTCTTCAGAAGTTGTTCCATCCAGAACTTCACAACTTAAGGAGTATAAGGTCTGAATTAAAAATTATATATGTATCATAACAATTTGCTCATCTGTTCTATTTTTACTGAAAAAAAAAGCTACTTATGGTATAAAGAAATCCAGAGTAAATAAGGATATTTGGAATCATAAAATGATGTAAATTCTTCCCAAAAGGGGTTTTCTCTATATAAAATCTTTTAAATTTTCTTACACCTTAATAGTTAAATGGAGCCAAAGTAGTAATTCAATAATTACTTTGTAAAATATCATTAGCAATGAGAATGCTTTACAACAAAGTAAAACTGAAAGTACATAATAGATTGATATAGAATATTGGATATAGAATAAAAAGTTCATTTCTATCACTCTCTATATAGATTCCAAGTTCATTTTATATAGAGTCAGATAAAATTATAATATGACCTATATACTTTTAAATAATGTGGTTTTGAATTTGTAATGAGGAAAATAAAATTTTCCTTCTGTGTTCTTTTAAGAACAAATACAGGAGAAATTTTATTCTATTGTCTTTCTTATATGTTAAAAAAACAGAACCTATGTTACTGATTTTTATCATTTTTTCTCAAAAATGTATCTGTTTTTGTTTGTTACATCAATATTTTGATTAGTTTCTGTTTAAATTATAAATAATTAATTTTTATCTTTCAGTATCTTAAAATACAATGAGGTGTAAGCTATAATTATATCTATAGTATTCCTGTTCATTTAAAAACTCAACATCCCGATCAAAGTTCTATATTTCTGATATGTTTTCATTTAAAATCCATTTGTTTTGTGTGTTTTTTTTGCTCTTCAATAACTGTGTATTTACACATTCAACATAGTAATAAAATAAAAAGAAAAAAGTATGTTTTTCCAATCTACCTCAGTACACATGAAGATGACTTTCATCCTACCCCATATCCATAGGTTCCTTCTCCCCCCGACCCTCCCAAATTACCTTGTACAGTGAAGAATGGGTGAAGTATCATGATTTTATATAAAGTAATACATGTGGATGAAAAGAGGAAAAATAACTAATTCTTGGTTAGATATCTGGATTTAGGAAATACTGCTAAGTAGCCAGATAATACCTTCGGAATTCCTCTGCCTCTCCTTAGGTAGCATTTCTCTGGTCCATGATCCCTCCTACCAAGGTTATAATGTTCCCAGACCCATGCTCATATTGTACCCTCTGTTCAGGGTCTCACACGTGTCCTCATCAGCCTTCTCATGCTCCATGCTTCTCATTTTTCCTTCATCAGCCTTTGTCTCATTTCCTCAGGGTTCTGCTCCCTAGTGGTAATTTCATAAATTAACTTTTTGAAAATAATTTCCTAGAACCCAAAGTACAATAATTTGCATTTTAAAAATTAAGTTTAACTTTGTTATAGATGTGTCATAAGTAGTATTTAAGGGACTTTGGCATGTTAAAATTAGGCCTTTCTCTTCTCAGATCATGTATTAACAGTCACATCCAATTATATAGGTCCATAGCTAGATCAATGGGCTAAGGCACAGCAATACTGAACACGAGTTTGATATTTAGATAGGCCAGTTGGTCTTGCTAGTCATGGCAGGTGAAATTAACATGTAAATCCCCAGTGTTAATCACACATACTTTATGTGGATGGCTCCATGCAGACCCATGGCTACTACTGAAAAAGAACAAAAACTATCCATTGATGGTAGGTCAGTGGATTCATCTTTGTGAATGAAAGTCCCTAAACATGAGATAGCGTCACATGGTCAGAGTTATTCAATTACTGTCTGTGACTCTGCATGTATTGCAGACATTTATGGGAATAAATGTTAGGTGACTACAGAGAGTTGAAAAGGCATAATGAATCATTCTAAGAAAATGGAAACTATTAAAAACAAACAAACAAACAAAAAACCCAAAAACCTTTAAAAGAGAATTTTGATTTTCACAGACACCAAAGAAAACCCTCACTTCCAGAGAAATAGGCATAGAAGTTTGAAAGCTGAAATTATCCAATCTGATTCTTTGAGATTTTGGTGGATGTTTGCTGTGTTCACATCATTACAGTTTCAATTTTTTTATATTAAGCTACCCAAGTTTTTTTTTTTAGCAAACACATTGAAATGAATAAGGTAAATCTGTTTTTATTAACCTGTTACAGATTTTACAAAAGACTTCACCTCCAAACAAACTCATTCAGATTTCTCTTCTCCTTAACTTCTCTTTTGTACCCTCTTTTTTCCAAAAATAGGGAATGCTAAATTCCTTCTGACCAAAAGTGACCTTCTACTTTCAGTTGGAAGAGAATGAGACACTGATCAGCTACCACTTTTGTAACCAACAATTCCCGCCACTCCCAGTCCCCACCCTACTTCCCAACCAATCCACCCACTACCACTTGCCCAAGAGAACAGCTCCCATAAAGTGATGGCTTAATAAGAGTTCCCATGGCAACATATGGATATGAAGCTCTTTGACAGGTGCCACAATGAGCCATATTGAAAGTGGAGTTTCCAGCAACTGGTCTGTGGAAGTAGCTTCAGGCTTTTCTCCTACAATTCAGTCACACCAAGGAACTCAATTATAATTCCCTCACACACTAATTCAATGATTTGTCTTCTCATCTAACCTCTCCAACCTGTCCCAATGGCTCTTATCATATTGCACAGAGGGGAGGGGAATTTCTGTTCATCCTGTAATATTCGTTCTAAATTCAAAACTCACCTAAAATCTTCGTATCAAACAAAATAGTTCAGGAATTTCAAACGGCACTTAAAATGTAATATATTTGTCAAGCAAATTCATTTTCAAGGTTTTAGGAATGCTTCAATTTATTTACATTGGTATGGCTTAAAACAAAACAAAACAAAACAAAAAACTACTTTTTAAATTTTCTTCTCTGGTGTGTGTCACCTTCTGAAATGGGATGGCCTGCATTCAACCAAACCAACTGGCTTGAAGAAACCATTTCCAGGAATTTCTAAATACAGAGAGTTGTTTAGGCCTCAAGATGATCTGGCACAATCTGTCTAATCTTTCCCTTCAGGTTTCCTAGCATGCTACTAAACCCTGGAGGGAAAGAAACAGTTCCTTCTGGCTCACTCATAATTCTTGCCTGACCCATATTTTATACTACTTCAAGCAGAAATCTGCTGAAAAGCTCAGAAAAAATTTTTTTTGAAAAGGTCATTAGGAAAAAATAAAAAAGAAAGAAAGATAAGGTCTTTAGGGACAATTTTGTCACCCTTGACACAAACGACCACAGATGTACACACAACCTCCTCTGCAGACCTGCTTACTGCTGTGTTGTGCTTGTGCAGTGAGAGGATTTTATTTCCTTGGTTTGTGGCAACTTAATTATCAGCCTTCAGAAAAGAGGTTGATAGGTAGAGCAAGTCTAAATTGTATTCCGCTATCATTTCTAGCAACTTCTAATCATTTGTAAAAACTTGAGGGATAAATAACAAATAAGTAAATGACAATTGGTTTTATTGAAATCGAGAGAGTGTGATTTCAAAGGAGCCAATGTATTTAAAAAGCAAAGGCTTAGGCCTAGTAACAAGACCTGGGTTATACTGCTGATTCTGAAAATTCCTAGTTGTGCGTTGTAGCCATCCCAACCCTCTGACTCCCTAATTGCTTACTCAGGAAACAGGAATAAGAATATCTGCAATGCACACCTCACCTACCAAGTGTGATAAAATGAGAAATGGGTGACAAAACACTTTGTATGATGTGAAGAATTATTCCAAGGCAGGGCATTATTTTCAGGATGTGGATGGGGATATATGAACTCCACTGTAAGGTTTGAAATGGGAGGCTTTTATCTAACACCTTAAAATTAATACTAATACTTACTTCTACAGGTAGTGAACAGGAACTTGCTGGCTCTTTATATGTTTACAACTCTTACCAGTTTTCTTCTTTCTAAGCTTTGAACGAATTATATGGCATTTTACATAAATTTAATTTAACAATATGTTTTCCATCAGTTGTTTGGCAAAATGCGTGGCTGAATTATATTCTTGGTACATTTATAGTAGCAGAGAAATACTATATTTATAGTTTAGAGAAGAGGGCATTTTCTTTATCATCTATTAGAATAAAATTAAACAAGAAAGCATTCTATGGTATCTTGATTTCCTTTTGATTGTAATTTCAATAAAGAATGATTTCAAGATTCAATCATAGCACTTTAAATGTATGAGAATACTCATTAAAGCAGTATTCAAAGAAAAGGATTAAAAACATTTTGCTACAAATTTTAACAACCACATCTAGAAAAATAATTAGACAAAATATTGCATAGTGATACTTAAATCATGATAATAAACATAGAATGTGAACTAAAGGAAGCTCTGGACTACTGTGACATTTATAATTATGGGATATTTGAAGTAAGGAAATGAACAATATTAAGAAATCAAAGAAAGTTATTTGATTGAAGAAAGGGTGAGAGGCAGAATTTTAAGTACTTTTGGAAATTGTTAGTAAGTCTAACTAAAAAAGGGACTTAGTGCTTTGGTGATAATCTATGAATTGGGCACATTCAGAATTATCCTCATTTTTAAACTAATTGTTTCCTTAATTACTTGGATAATTCGAGAAACATCACAGTGTTTTGCCCTCGGTACAGCCATATACATCTTCCATAGCCCCTAAATATCTGATTAATTGGGACAAGAGCATATTAAACTTTTTAATTTTCGGAGAATAAAGAGAAATTCAATAGTGAAGTGCAAGCTTTTATTTTCATTTTGTAGAACGTATAAGACTCATAAAATCAAGTATTTTAGGGCCGGAAGAGACTTAAGATGGCACACATTGCTATCCTATTTTTTTAAAGAAACTTTATATATGTTTTTGAATTACGTTTGAAGCTGATTTTATGATCACCCGGGTTAAAATCTTGTCACTGGCAGTGGCACTCTTTCTTGGGAAAAACTCCACAAATGTTGGGGTCAAGTTAGGGTCCGATATAAACTTGTTTTCTTTTCTGAACACAGCTATGGTCAAGTTCAGATACATCTCCAGAGCAAGGGCTCATAGAATTTGTCTTCCTCTAGCCAGGAACCTGAGAAGATTATAAAGTCGATGAGATGTTGGAGAAAGAAATAGTGGAAGCATCGCCTAAGAGTAGCCCAACCCCATTATTGATTTACATGTTTATGTAAGCTCTGGTGATTTTATTTGGTAATAATTTTCCATCTATATTATAATGTTTTTGACATGAAACTTTGGCCTGCTCCTAAATGCTCTATCATTACAGCTCTCACTAACGATGGAGCAGTTGACTATAGGTACGATATTGCAAGGAATCAAATGAGAAAGCAAAAACTGACACACTCATTTTAAGCTGCATCATATAACAATGGCTCAGAACCCAGTAGTTTATGAATGAAATAAAGATACTTTATTTATTACACAGGCACTTGGATAGTCACATGCCCAATACAGCTGATACACTTAACAACTATGGAAACATGGGTGGAAAAGGTCTGTTGGTAGGATCAAGAGAGAACTTTCACCATGTAAAGGTGAATTGAGTACATTGACAATTTTTCCTTTACTTTCCTCTAAGAATTTCCAAAATCGACTGAATTTTTTAAAAGTTACACTTGAAATGATATGCAACAAAAACTGATCTACATATCAACTGGTATGCTAACTTGAACTGTGAGCAGTTTAAAGTTTTATCACAATGCAACATATGTATAGTCATGCTTAAACAGATTAGGTTAGTAGCATGCATTCCATTCTGCAATATGAGTACTGTTAATCTATTTCCCAACAAAAGTCAAAAGACACCCAGTGCATAGAAAAATACAAATCACTGTAGTCAATATATTATGGGCTGATCTTGGGACTTACACGGTGATGATGACGTCCTGAAATGCCATGGCCACAAAAGCACATTAAAAAGTAGATAAACATACTTTATCAGACAATCTCTAAAAATTAAAAGATGAGGGCTTTAAATTTGGGGAATATTCTTGCTGTGTGCTTTGCATAGCGCCTTTCTGCTCACCTCCTTCTGGCTTGACTGGTCCATCAGACATCACCTTCCTGAGGGCTAGCTGGCTTTGGTCTTGGTTGCCATTGGCTGGTGGAGGCAGATTATCAGACTGAGTTCTTTGAATGGGGAGGACGCCTGCTATGCTGTGTCTGTGCTGCTTCCTGGCATGATTAGACTGACCGCTTTTATGTGCTGCTGTGGCAGTGTAGGTGAAATGGAAACCCAGAGTATGTATCCTCAGATGGAACCAACTTCAATGTTAGTCATGCAAACAGAAGTGAGCTTTTGCTCGATTTAAATAAGTTGTGTTCTCAAATGCCAAAATGACACCACATGCACAGCACTAAAGGGAGTTAAAACTGGCTGTTTCTTTGGAAATGGTGACTTTGGGCGAGGGGGAAGTCATGAACCTTTCTTCATGGCCTGGCTAATGCCTCTTGGAAGTAATACTGCACCTACATTTGTCAAATCTCTGTCCCGAAGTTTTTATAGGTCAATTAACTAGATATTCACAAATTAAATGAAAATACAGCCGTTAAGATGGGTAAAATGTGAGGCTTTCACTGGTATCTTGACTTTCAGAGAACTTCCAATAGTTAGAAAATAACCTACAAATTCTCCAATATCATGTACAGAGTGTGCTCCAACAGAACAGACTCGACTGTGCTCTTTAATGAGGTTATAATGCCTCATCACAGATACTCACACATATATTGTTATTATATATTTCTTGAGAATATAAGAAATGTGATTTATATCACAGATTTTTTTCTTTTTTCCCAAAAGACTACAAAGTTTCCCACATGGAAAGCTACAACATTTCACATGCATCATCCCCTAATGTGTTTTAAGCTTGAAATGGCCTTTCTCTCTCTGTTCTAGAATGTGTTTGTTGGTCACGTCACTTCTCTGCCTAAACTTTTTCAGTGTTTTCAGACATAAGAATCTCATGGCTAATCTGCTCTAAATGCTTGTGTGTGTGCTTTTTTGGTGTAATGCCTAGAATTTTGGCAGCCACTCGTGCTTCTAATTCCTGTACTCAAAAGGATATTTAAGCGCACACAAAAGGGACACACGACATCGTTTGTCTGCAAACATCACAGACACAGCTACCAAATACTATGAGCCAGGTTGGATGGATGGTGGAGACAAAGGAGAAACAGCCAGTTTTACTGCAGTCTAAGTAAAGAAAAAAAAAATCTAAATACGAAAGAGCATATTTATGTATTGATACTGTTCTTACACAGACAAAGGGACAGAAAACAGAGTGAACACGGTGTGCCAAGAACAGAAAGCGAACAGGAGAGGACAGCAGGAAAGAAAGGCAACGGATGAACATTAAGCTGCCATGCTGAGGAATTTATTTGCGTCTTTTACTTGGTTGAAGGCGGAGCTGTTGCACGGCAGCTTCAGCAGCGGCTATAGCAGCCCCTGCGTCTTCCAGGTGGGTCTGAGTGACGCTGGTTTTGCTTTGACTGCGAGATGGTCCATGAGAGCGGAGATGGCCTTCAGATGAGGATTTCGAGCTACCAGGACTACTATGGGATTTCTCAATGGTGGGGACCTGCATGTCTGGTTAAAAAAGGGGTAAAACATGAGTAAAAGTTGCCCAAGCACTCCTCCTGTCAAGCCTGGTCTCACTGAATTTCAAACTAAGATTTATGTTAATCTGTTTCTTTTTTGGCTTGTTTCTGCAACTGTTCACCATATAGTGACATGATTAAACATTTGGGAAATGATTTTTGGGAGGAAAGGCAAATGGATGATAATCTTGAGAAGAGCTAAGTCTGAGAAGAATACATTCTAACTAGCTTCATGTGAGTGAATATATTATAGTTTCACCAAGCAACTCTGCTAATTCTTGTAGGCACCAGCTAAAAGACATTAGGTTGACACTGTCAGAGGTGGAGTTTTAAGTAAAAATATAGTGAATTTGTGGATGAAGCTCTGTGAGGCACTAGGACATATTAGAAGTGGAGACTGTAGAATCATTGCTCCAGCTGATTTTGAGAATGTGTGAGATATATATCACATTAACGGGGGTAATCATAGAGAGAGAGGTCTTTATACTAATGAGCTACCAGAATGTTAACCAGGACAGAGTTGATCTGGCTAAGTGCAATTCATAAATTATCTATAAAACTCATCCGTAAGTAATCTATAGCACTCATTGTAATCAGTGGTTTATCATATCAATTCAGTGGCCTACTGGACGTGGCCTCAGTTTTCCATCACCTAGAACACTTGTTCTTATGACCCATTGCTTTCTAATGTGTGAAGAATCACTTTTCAATTTGCTGTACTTTCTGAGAAGAGGAGAGAAGGCAGCGATACTTAAGTCAAATATGAAAAAAAAATGTATTTAGTACTTGTAAATAGTTCACTATTTCTAGATAAGATACTGGTTATCTCATGCAGGCAGTGACTCATGATGCAGTAATATTGTGTTGCAGGATAATTAGTAACAAACCTCCAAAAGGAAAAGTTCATTCAAATGGGAATCCTGTATATATTACCAAACCTAATGCGTGACATTTGTTATTTTAAAACTAATATTAGTCATTTAAAAAAATCATAAAATTAGCTTGAGTCCAACATTTAGGAAAGGTTTAAGTAAATTTCAGCATACCAATTCTTTTGATGATATGGGAAAAATGTTTTTGATATGATAAGTAAAAAGCAGGATGCAAAATTATATATGTTTGTATGTTATATGCAATACACAAGTAAGAATATACCTATGAAAAAATAAGGATTTAAACAATTAAAAGAAATATGTATAAATTATAATGATTATGTCTAGTCTATGAAGTTGGTGATTTTATATTTCTTTATGTAATATCCCAATTCACCTTATAAAATCATATTATCATATATTTGAGAGCTTAAAAAGAGCGAATAGCTAACCGCCTTCATGTAACAGGTTAAAAATTGGACAGTTAGAGACGTGAAGATGACAAAGCCATAACCCAATTACGGGCTGCTCTGAGACTAATCCCATTTCTCCTGATTCCATGTCCATTACTCTTCACAGGATTTTATATTAAATACTTTCCAATAGAATTCAACCTTCCAAAATATATTAAATATACAGACATTCATATTCAAGAAGATACTGAATGAACAAATAGACAGAAGCTTTTTCTATTTGAAATATTTCCTACCCTTGGATGGGTCAGGGAAGATACCATGGCTTCTGCTTTTGATGACAGATGGCTTTGGAGACTGCTGGCTGCTTTGACTGGAATGGGACTTGCCATGATCAATGCTTTCAGTCTGTTCTTTGAGAGGATACCACCTAGGAGTGTTATCGAGGTGAGATGTGCTAGATAAATCAATCAATACCTGAAAAAAAGTACAATAAGTCGTTACTTTTTTCTGTGATCTAAAATTTATTCAAGGACATAAGCCCAAGGATATATTATAATCTTTAAGGATGATGCGGCTTTCTTCCTCATTTTGCTTCACCCATGATATTGAGAACAATCGGTGCATACTAGATGCTTAATAAATGATTGGATAAATTGAACTGTATAAAATCTTTCACTATTAATTTTTTTTTTTTGATATGATGTGAAAAGGTAGAATCAAAATTCAATGTCTTTATGAAATAAAGCTTTGTAAAATGGATATATTCTAGTCCTAAACATGGCTAGTATTTTGAAGATTGTTTAATTTTAGTTACAAGAGGGATGAAATAAAAAAGAATGAATAATTTTCAATTACTAACTTATTTCCTCTATTTTAAAACATACTTTAGTTCACATTTGAAATAGGGATATGACTAACAGTTTATGATGAGAAAGCACTGTGTCTTGGTTTAATTGGGAACATTTTCCTTTCATTAATAATGGTGCATTTTACAGTTGCTGACATCTTAAATTTGATGAGATGTAAAAGAAAAAAAAAAAATGAAAACCAGCACAATGGAGGTATCTAGGTTCATGTAACTATAATAAATTATAAGGACTTCAATAAGTCCACTTTTTGAAATGGGACATTACAGCAGATATAACACTACATCCTAGAACAGTCTGTCTAAGATCAAGATTAGTCCATGTGGCTGCACCAGCATGGAGCCTACAAGTGAAGGCCAAATGGTCTGGTTTGATGGGAAAGAGAGGTACCGAGTCTGGGAACCAAACAAGGCCTCTAAGACAACACAGTGTTTTCTATTGTCTCCATCAATGGGAGAGCTATCATATTTTCTAAGTGTTACATCATCTTGGAGATGATTTATTTTTTTAACATTATTTTAACATTAATGTAATTAATTTATTAATTTATAATGTTCTAAGCAAAGATCACTAAACAAAATGTATTGTTTTGAAATGTGATAGATAAAAAAAAAAATCACAGGATCTGACCTACTCTGAGATTTCATGACTAGGTAAGATTCCTTGTGAATTTCTATAATTTTTTTTGTTTTCTCCTATTTCCAGTTTTGCTTCTTAAAATATTTAGAGAGATTTTTTTTTAATGAAAACAGACACTTGAAAGAAATAAGAATATAAAATGTCATATCAAGTCATTTATAGCTACAGTAAGGAATAGCAATTAAATAACCTGCAAACACATTTTAAAATTTCAGTTTATTTTATAATATAATAATTTCATCTCAAATACTTAACATAATGATTTGGATTCACAGCATCATTATGTTTCTATCTAAACAATTAACATTTAATCTTGAAAATTAATAATAAAGTACATCAAGTGACAAAGTGAAAACCATTTCTTGAGCTGCTATTCATCTTCTCAAAGAGTAAATCAGAAAATAAATTCTATCCACCAAAGGACTTTATCAGATGTGGTTATCTTATAAACTTAAGAAATATTCTTTGCATCCAGCTTTAATTGGTGGTTTACAACAAAAGAAAACAAAGAAAAGGAAATCAGAGGCTCACCTCACCAAGAAAGTCATTGGAAGAAAATCTATCATAATCCCAGACTGTCACTTCCAGTGTTTTCTTCTTGAGCTGTAGTTCAAATCCAAATGTCATTAACCCCATTTATTAGCATAAATTTCCATTACACGTATATTATAGACCCATTTATTTTCACCTCCTTGAACTCTTTCCATTTATGTGAAAATACTTTAACTTTTATCTAAAACTACATGGGTTTACATTAAATATTGTATAAAATATTATAATTTTGTAGTCCAACCTTGTGTTTGATCATAAGAAACCTCACTATTTTGTAAACAAGATAATAACTTTACTAATTTCCTATTATTCTACCCCCATCTTTGGAAACAGAAATCAGCATCTATAAATACTTTTTAAATAGATGCAATTCATAGATTGAAAAATTGTCTAGGTTATTTAGATAAAGTATTTGGATTAGATTTGTTCAGGTCAGTACATTGCTAAAGTACATAGTAGTAGCATCATCTTATTTCTGCAGGTGAATTTCTTTTTTTTTCAAATTTAAGAACCCATATTACAATTTATATCCAGCTTCACCTTCGCAATCAAATTCGAAATCTTCCAGGAGGCAAATTATAAACCTCATTTCGAAAGACAACTCATTCGTAAATTGTTTCATATGGACATCTTCTTCTTCCTGTCCTATTTATATTATTTTGTCTCTGAATTCAAGATCACAATCTTTCAAGAATTTTGTCATTACAATTCTTATATTAGCCTAAATTTGTCACACAGAAAAGAATAATTGCATACCTGTTCCATGGAGATACTTTTATAAATTACTGTTTGATTCCACTCAGGATTAAGACTTTTCTGAACATATTTAGTCCTTCTCTTGTACTCAGCACTGAAGCGGAAGAAAAGAAAAAGTTATCTTCATTACTCACCTTAACTGATGACTTCACAGTCAATCTGAAGGGCATACAGACATTTTAAGAGGATATTTTGTTTTGAGTCACTATGCAATCATCTCATCATACTCATGTCTTAAACCTTATTTTAAGCTGAATGCACAATGAAAACTTAAAAATATGTTGGATGCCTTTAGTTTTATTTGCCCTAAAGTAGCTTTTCAAAGCGAAGCTTTTATGTATTTTAATGATACTGTAATTTTAGAAAGGTACTGCTTTCTGAATGCAGGAGATAATTACATGAACTATATGGTAATATCATTATCTTCTTGCCCCATAAATAATAATTTGGTGTTTAACTTTCTAATAGTTTTGCATTTAATCATGTCAGAAAAGCCTAATCATCATTTAAATCACTCTTTTCTAAAAATACTGTAATAAATGTTTTGACTGAGGTAAGAATGAAAAATGGTGTTGCTATAGCTCAGATTCCATGAACATTATTTTGTCGTATATTTCAAGTATACTCTGACACGCTTAGTAAAATAGAATATTTAATTTAGTTATAAAGCAATTTTAATTAAGTATAAATTATTGGTTTATGTCAATAGCTTATGTTACAAATGACAAACCAAATCCAAAAGCTTCCTCATTCATTACAACTTAGGGCATTTGACTTTATCCTTGACTTTTTCCATTCTCTCTTAGCAACAGTTAGAAGCATATATCCCACAAGTTTAAAACAACTTACTTCCAAAACCTATTCTAATGAAGTCTGACAGGACATCTGTAACTGGTTCAATCAGCTATTGGGGTTGGATCTGCTCTCAGTGATGAGCCAGTGGCGTCCACACACTCTCACTGCCTCTTTCTGAATTTTCTGCGTAGGTTTATGTCTCAGGTCCTAGACAACACTAATTCTGGTTGGCACCAGAATCCTGAAAACCAACCTACATGTCTGGAGTTCTTTCATGGGCCTGGATTTCATAAGTTGCCTTTCTCTAACGTGACTAGATGCTGACCCTTGATCTCAAGTTCTACTCCCCACCCTGGACAGACTAACTCTTGCTTCATTCTTGGTCTCAAGCATTGCTACATCCTGGAAAGCCTAGTATGATTCCCCAGACACTAATGTACCTATCCATTCTAGATAAAGCCACTGAGAATCACACTCCAGTTCATCACGCACTTTTACAGATGGATCTACAGCCAAGTATCTTTCTTTTCTCTCTGGCTTTATTTTCTTTCTTATCAGCCATATGCAAGGGCAGTAATTCCCAACATTGACTGCAATCTGAGTTTCAAGGGTGAGAAGTGGGGCAACCAACACCACATCTCCCAGCCTGCACCCCCAAGGAGATTCTGATTTAAAAGGTCTAGGGTAAGGCATCAGCATCAGAATTCTAAAAATCTCCTAGGTAAGTCAAATATGTAGACAAGACTGAGAACCATGAAACTTATGTATCCCAAGACTTCACATTACAGTTATTGTGAACTTAATCTAATTTAAAAAATAAAGCAGCACTCTTCTCACTTCTAATCAACGCATATGCATGCACCACGATTAGAGCAGAATTTGACAATTTTGTCATTCAGGGTACATTGCAAAAATTGGGGGGAATATATATGCAATAATGTAAAGAAACAGGAAGTATAAATTTGTACACATATTTTTTAGATAAATTTATCAGTATCTAGTGAAGTTTAAGTTTATGTATCCAAGAACCCAGAAAAGTCCACTTAGACTTATTCCACCCTAGAGATATTCTCCCACCTGTGCACAAGGAATTTGTTCAAGAACATTCACTGCAACATTGTTTTTAATAGTATGTTAATAAAATAATGAATAAATACCTTATGATACAGTCATTCAATGAAACAGCAAGCAGCAGTTAAAATGATAACATATACCTTCATATATCAAGATAGATAAATCTTGAAAAAATATTGAGGAAAAAATTTGCAGGATAACTACAGTCAGTTATCATAATTTAAAGTTAAAATTATGTGAATTGATACTGTAAATTACATATACATGTACAACATATATATTAATATCATCATAAGTCTTTTGGGGATTATAGCTATTAAATTCTATTTAGTGATTATCTCAGGTGGGCAGGGGTTTCAAAGGGCTTCAGGGGTACCTGTAAAATGTTTTTTATTAAAAAGATCTGAAGCCTATATAACAAAATGTTAAGAGTTGGTAAATGTGGATAGCAACAACACAGATATTATTTTCCATATTTTAAGTAAGTTTGAAATATTTTATAATAAAATTTAGAAATCATTTTGCTAAGCTAGATCTCTTTATATTTTATGTTTTTGCTTGGCTTGTTACTTTGAATTCATGGCTACTCCTTTCTGCAGGTATGCTTAGAAGAAAAACACAAGGTAGTGTAAGTTTTAAAGTTTCTATTTGTTTTAGACTTTATTATCAAGATGATGAGATCATAGGAATAACATATTAAAGATAAGATTCATAATATAGTGAATAGTGGTAAAATTGTTACCTTTTTCAGATTCTGAAAAATTAAATGCATGATATTTTTAACAAGATGGATATTAATATCAAATGCAAACTCATGTACTGTCACTAAAATTCTAGGTATGTCAATATATATATAAATAGTTTGCATTACTGAAATGTCTTCAAAAGGATTTATTAATTACCATCTTTTCTGAATCTAAAGTATAAACACTTGTTTTAATTTTTCATATGCATATTTTGGTCATATTTTTCACTAACATATTTACAAAAAATTATTGAATGCCAACTTTGTACCGGGAACTGTACTTGTTTATCAAATGTACTTAGTTGTGTTTACATAGCATTATATGTCAGGGTGCTACTAAAATGTACACATATTTTAAGAGATGTTATCTATGTATTATTTCTTGAAGTTGAATTGAATTACGGTAGCAATGTGTGGTATGATGTTCGTTCAAAAGACTAATTGCAGAAGTCAAACATGACTTGTATTCATCTTTTGTTATTGGTATATATTGAGTATTACAATTTTAATAAGTTTTTTCCTTTCTTAAAATCTTTATACATTTTTTGGTACCCTCTGTATATGATTCATGCATGAAAAACACTTTATAAAGTAAGAACACTAATATAAAAACAGCTAACATTTATTAAAAGCTTACTTCTTCCCAGGCAGAGTTCTAAATGCTTTTAATGTGTTAACTCATTTAATCCTAAGAGCAATTCTATTAGACAGGTATCACTTTACATTCTATTTTATAGATTTTTAAAAAACACCACAACCACCAACAAAAACTGTAGCACAGAGGAATTAAGGCATGTTGGCAAGATTGCATAGCTATTAACTGGTAGGACCACAATTCAAACAGGAAAACTGGTTGGTTGCTTTTAAACGTATGCTATTTGAACTCAATTGATTAGGCCCATCATAAAATGTGAATAATCCATCACTTTTCTTAATTGAAGGCTTCATTAGCTGGTGTCTAGTTTGTCTTCTTAACCCTATAGTTCTTTAGTTCTAAAGTGCTTTACTTCAATATAACTATATAAATATTTCCTATTTAAATATACTTATTTCTATATATAGATTACATACAATATTTGAGCACATATACAAATATCATTCAAAAATTAGATCAATTTTAGTGTTGCTTAGGAAAATTCTGAATGGTATATCCTAAGAGAGTGTTGTGGAATTAGGGATAATTATTGTACTTATTTTTGCCCAGATACACTCATAAATAATTGAAATTGTTTGGGAGCATTTTAGATGTCAATTTTAACAGAGCATCTTAATCTTATTAATGCATTTGATTCTGCATTGCTCTCTAGACTCAGGGTATCCATTGCCTTTAGGATTAATGGAGGTAAACACATACTATTCCTGAGCCCGCCTCCACCATCTCTGGTTGACCTGTGCAAATGCCAATGAAATTCTTTGCAGATTCAAATTTCCTGAGAGGCAGAGATGGCCACACAAAGCTATTCCTTCAGTAACACTTCTTTGTTTATAATTACTATGTACTGACCATCTTGAGCATGATCCCAATGGGCTGTGTTGTCACTTTACACAATTGACAACTCCACAATTTTCACAGTCATATCAAAATCTGTGGATTTACAAGTTGAAGGTGGCCAGGTAAGCGGGGGGGGGTAGGGGGGGTGGGGGTTAAATGTGAGCATAAATTCAGTTTGAGAAAAAAGTGGAGCTCATTTTCTTTTTCCTTCCTTGTCTGGTAAACACACTAGTTTCCCTCATGGGACGATTATTAGGCTGGTGCAAATGTAATTGTGGTTTTTGCAAGTATTTCTAACCTTTTAAACCGCAATTACTTTTTTGCACCAACATGATAGAATACAGTTATTGTATTATTAGGTTGGTGCAAAAGTAATTGCGGTTTAAAGGCTAAAAATACTCACAAAAACCTAACTTACGCTTCCACCAACCTAAAGTATAATTAGGCCATATCTAACAATCAGAGAAGTTTTCTAATAAGGGAAAATAAAGAGTCAATTAATCAACATGGGATATGGTGCTTATAAAACAAATATTTAAACCTTCATTCCTGTGAAGTTTTGACTAATTTCTTTTTTCTTTCATTTTTTGGTTATTGGCCCATAATGTTATCGTAAGCAGATATACTTTTAAGGCAGGCAGAAAAAGGTGCTTGAAAACAATTTTTGTACCTTAAACCAGCTGAAAAACAGTTCTCAGTGTTTCTCTTTTTAATTTCAAAAGAAATACTGAGAAAGAAGAATGGAATAAATTGAAGGTCTTCATTTCTCTTATTTTATTTGGTTTTCCTTTATTGGAAATAGATATGTATTCCTTTAATGAAAAAAAAATGTGGAAAATACATATATAATAATATATATTATATATTATTTTATAATAATATATATTATATATAATAAAATATGTGGGAAAAATATATATAATACGTATATAATATATATATTTTCCACATATTTATATATACATTATATATATAATTTATTTTCCCAAAGTACTCCTCTGAGGATGTGTCCTTTAATTCAGAAAGAAGCACAAAGCACATCTCATTGTGTAAGCTCTGTTTTTCTGTGCAGTAATGTGTTTATGGACTGCCACTTCATTGTCCTCTGGGCTCCCTGAGGTCAAAGACAATGGCTGTATTGTCAGCTCTCACCCCAGCACCTATGGCAGTGTCTGGAGCAGCATGTGCTAAGTAAGTGTTTATTGGATGGATCCTTAAAACACAACTGCACTTTTTTTTCCTTTAAAATTTATTGCAATTAAATAATTTTTGGCTTTCAAATTGTAAATACACATAACACCTGTGCTTTCCATAGATCATGTAGGAAATTGTTTATGCTAACAAGGGTGTTTGGAGAAAGTTGAACCAGGAATTGAGCTAATAGGTATTATGATAATTAAAACCAGATTCAATCAAAGCAAAATCTCATTAATGGGAAAAGAAATGTAGTTTGCCCAACAGTGTAAAAAGAGAAAACCGAATGAGATCCTTCAGATATCCTCATTTCTATTTCTCAATTATGCAGGAACAAGAACTTAGTTCATGGACTCTTCCGGGTCTTTCTTTGTCTTTCTTTCACCTTATCCTGGCTGGGTTTGGGCTTTCAGAGCTTATGAGTATCTTGATCAGAGGGTGGGAAGAGGAAATGAAAGAAGACAAGAAAACTGGACCAGTGAAGTGCTTATTATTTAACAGGATATATATTTTTTTAATTTTAAGAACGGCAAATGTATTACATTTTATTATTGAGTAAAAGAAAGTTGGTTTTCAATATAGTGTTGCTAAATAATTTGGTATAATTCAGAGCCCAAGCATTCTGTATTTCTTTTTTGGAGCGATAACTGACTGTTGGCTACATGAAGCTTATTATATATATTACTAACAATAATAGCAACTGTCATTTATTGAGAGCTTATTGTATGCCAGACATTGTACTTATCACTTTTGGTGCATTACTTCATGTGTTTCCCAAGAAGCCTGGGGTGGAGGGGGGGTGGCTATTATAAATCCTATTTAGCACAAGAGGACATAGAGAAACCTCACAACTTCTGCTTGGCAGGGCTGATATTGAAACCCAAGTTCTTAAGGACTTCACTCATTGGCCTTCTCAGTCTAATTTACAACGTCATTATCTTGTCATTATAATTCCTTCTTACACTGGCAGTTCTCAAAGAGATGATAAAAGTGACTTCTAGATGAAAGATACAATGAGAAAGTGAACTCTAGATCTTCTAAAGTGTAATCCAACACAACCTGGACTATTTCAACCATTATTTACACTTGCAAAACATGTTCTCTTCTAAGGTAAATACAGAAAACAACTGTCATTCTGACAATTTCCACCATTTCTCTAGATAAAAGATAAGAAGGTTCTGAATAAAGTGGTTGATAATGTCTGTTCTAAAATGACACTATGTCTTTGAAGCAACTAATTTCACATGTTCGTCTGAGAGATCTGGATGGCATCCTGGGATGAGATAGCCAGTCATAACAAGCAACCTCTCACAGTATCATATTTTATTCTTTGCCATAATTATGTCGTTGCAAGGAAACAAAGTTTCTGGGCACTATAAAGTTTGTGGTGACTAATCCTATTCTTTAAAATATTTAAATATTTATGCCTTTAAAAGTCAGAGAAAGGCTTGTTTGGTTACTTCTTGTCAGGGTTAGTAAAAACATCAAATTTTAATGTCACTGACAAAAACAAATCCTGAACCATTAATATTCTGGACGGGATTAAAATTCCCATAACTTTATTGCTACAGATGGTACAAGATTGTCCTCCCCAAGTAAACAACCCATTTAGGTTATAATGCAATGAGATGTACAAAAGAATGCTTTTATCTATATACTGAGAGATAGCCTTAGCTGACAATGTAATGATGAAACATGTTATGAGCTCTATCAAACAGAAAATAGTTTCCTATTATTGACCAACAAAGGATGCTTTCATGTTGTTGTTAGTGCACTAGAGCAGGCCGATTATGGCATTCTATATAACATAGCAATATTTTTGTGGCGCAGAACGTTTAAAGGCATTTCAATATCAAGGTCTAAGTGAGGGATAAATACCAGTCGCCTATTGTCTTTAAGGCATCCAGATCAGTTAATTTCTTTTGAAAAATGACTCTAGATTTTATTATTTGTAACAGAAGACTCAGGAAATCTTAAGGCATGATTATCACATGAGAAGTTAAGTGAATTTTAGTGTACACATTATGAATGAAAATGAGTTATATCTAATTTCAGAGTGATATTTCCTTATTTAATACTCTTCTATGTTTTAATTTTTTTTTCTTTTTATTAGTTTCAGGTGTACAAAGCAACGTAATAGTTAGACATTTAAACCCCTCATAAAGTGATAACCCACTCCACAAGCTACTACCCCTCTAACATCTTATATAGCTGTCACAATACCATTGACTATCTTCCCTATGTTGTACTCCACATCCCGTGACTATATATACCTACATATTTAGTTACAGTTTAGTACCTCTTCTATGTTTTTAATATTTTCTAGTTTTCTATGTTCTATTGCACTCATCTTCTAAAGTTATTTAGTAACATTGTGGTTGGAACAATTTGCTGTTAGACTAATTCAATAGATGCAACATGCAGAAAACTAAAAACTACAGCCCGAGTTGAACTGCAGGTGAATGTAGACAAAAAAGTAAAAAGGCATATATGAAACTCTAGACATTACAGCATAGCTTGACATTGAAAGAGCACCAACTCTACCTTGCATTCTGGACAACCATGACTTGACTGCATTGATTCCGACAGAGAGAGATAGTGAAGGATACAACAGGAAAGGAGGAAAGACAGGAAGGAAAAAGTTAGGAATAGAAATAAGACAATATGAGAATAATAACTAGAGGAGACATACCATATCATACAAATGATATAAGGGAGACAATCTTAGAACTGAAATGAAAATAATACCTCAAAAGTGTAATAAAACCCAAGGTTTGGCCACTGTAGTAATTAGGAGATATTTAATAATAAAAGGGCTAGGAACTGGAGTAGCATATTAGCCACCTTTGCACCAGATCCCACCGAGCAGGAACATTTTGTTTGAAAAGTTGCATTAGGATGGCTTTAGGTGGGACACTCACTCTTCATTCTTACCTTTCCCTTTTACTTCTTTCCCAGAATGGACTGACATATTCATGCTACCTGCCTGCCCTTTCTGGTTATTCAAGTTTGCAACAGTCTAATTGAAACATAATACTGTAATAAATAAAATATAGGCACTCTCATATAGTTCAAAAGGTGATACTCCAGGATGTTATTAGAGGAGATAGAAAATAAAAGACAGTGCTGTACTTTCACTCATTAGTAAATGTTAATTAGAGATACAACCTTGGTGGTGATTTCTTCTTATCCTATTATATAGTGATTAAATAATACTGAAGGTCTAATGACCCAAATCAAAGACAGAATGTAGTTATCAGTTTGTCATTATATCCATGTTTAAAACATACAGCCAAATTACAGTTATAATTACTACATAAAGATATAAGTTAATTAACATAAAATAAAAACTCCCTTTTCCTGCACTGTATGGCTGGTTGGTGATCACTATAAAGTAAATCAATGGATTCAAACTAGAACAATACCAGCAATACTAGGTTTCTAAATAAAATTATTGGGTAGGATAAAATTAAAGGCTGTATACTGAATTTGACATAGCATCTGGCATTTTTCAAATTATTTTCTGAGCATTATCTAATTTTATTCCCTTGACAAACTGAAAATTATGGCTCTACCTACATTGGTTCTCTCAATATCAACAAGCAAACTAAATCTCAAAGAATTGGTGATTTCCCCGTGGTGGTATAATTGGTAAATAGCAGATTCCGATGCAATGTATAACTCTAATTTGGATCCTGTTCAAACAAACTACAGGCATAAAACACGATTTTGTATAATTTCAATGCTTTCAAATTTTTTGAGGTTTGTTTTATGGCCCAGAGCATAGTTTATCTTGGTGAATGTTCCATATGCACTTAAAAAGAATATGTATTCTGCTATTGATAGGTAGAATGTTCTATAAATATCAATTAGGTCATCAGATGAAGTAGAAAAATATTATGAGGCAACTGGGGAAATTAAAGCATTATTTAAGAATTTAAAAATTATTATGTTTATGTGGTATAATTATTTTTGAAATGAGCAATATACACTAAAATATGTGTAGGAAAATGTTACAATAGTTGAGACCTACTTTAAAATAATCTGTATGGAGGGAGCATATGAAGGTAAAATAAAACATGATTGGCTAGGAAGTGATAATTATTAGCTGAGTAATGGGTACATTGTGGGTCATAATACCATTCTTTCTACTTATGTACAATTGGAAATTTCCAAGTAAAAAGTACTATTTAAATGTGACTCCTCAAATTAAATGAAAAATGAACAAAAAACCAGGGTCTTCAAGTTACCAGTCCGAAAATTTAAAATTATACCTCCAATTATTTATGGTTACATTATGCTAATTTGGCTAATACATATTGTTCAGATAAGGAATAATGATCTGTTGGGTTCAAAGCACTGTTAAAACTATCTTGAGTACTGATGTATGTATTAGAACATAGCAATTTGCATCTATTATGTGAAAATTAAATATCTCCAAAGAGCACTTGCTTTATATGAAGTTTATGTATCACATGAGAGATTCAGAGATAATTTTCATTTACTTATCAAAGTCGGCATTTTAAATATTACTTTTTAAAAAAATTTTATAGTTTTTAAGCATTGATTTGAAATATGCTTATAAAGAAGGACAAATCAACAAGTCACTTAATGAACATTTAATATATTGGATAATATACATGCCCTATAAAAAGTAAAATAAAAACTTATGAGCCTTTAAACATTGGTTTTGCAAATAAATTTGGGAATGGAAGCTAATTCTTTAACTCCCCCCAAAATAATTTCTTAAATGATTTCACAGTCAATCTGACTGGTCATGGCAAGAGTGGTTTTCAGAATTGAAATACTGATGTGCTCTCATATAGACAAGTTTTATTATAATCAATGGCTCTCTTACAACCTTTTAAGACTTAATTACAAATTTTAATTCCACCTTGTCTAATAGCTAGAAATAAATAAATATGAAATGTGGGTAAAACTAGAGAAAGTATGTTAAGCTCTGAAATGAGAGACTAGAAGACACTATCACTATTTTTATTAATAAATCAGGAGATGCAGCACTTAGAAGACATTGTTTCTTTACTTACCCCCGCCCAGGAAGAAGATACACTTTAACAAAGGGGTCAGAATAACCATTGTTGTCTCGAGGGACTAGGTTTCTTGCTTGGAGAATATGTATTATGAGATTTCCAAGATCGTAGTTGATTTGAAGCTTAAAGGGGAGAGCAACAGATTTGGTAAATATTATTTTCTGTTTCTTTTAAAAACACATACAATACATTACCATTCAATATTTTACCAGTATGTATGTATGTGTGTGTGAGTGCGTGAGTGCGTGTGTGTGTGTGTGTGTGTGTGTGTAGCTTTAGTTCTCATAAGAAGCATCAAACCTCATTTCCATTCTATTTGATACTGCACAGACCAGTTAATGTCTAATTTAATTGGGAGTTCCTAGGCACATGTTAATTACTAGTAAAAATGCTATTCATTCTTCCCTCGGTGAAAGTCCTGGCCTGTCTAAATTTCATTTAGAAGGAAAATCATACAGTGAATGCCAGTTGCATTTTTAAACTAAATATTTACTCTTAGGAAAATTGTAAATGTTGTTTAACATTCATGAATACAATGATCAGGATTTTAAAAATAAATTAACTAGTTGATAAATTTATTTTAAAATGTCTTTTGCATTTCACCAAATAATTAGCAGTGGGTGAAATCATTATTTAAAGATAAATCTATCAGTAATAAAATGCAAGAATATTTAAGAATGTGTAAAATTTATCTCTTCCTATATTACATTATCTGATGTTAAGCCTATAGCTTTTCTTTCTGTTCTGCCTGCTTTTTTTCTAACACAATGAAAGATTAACATAATGAAACCTTGTTTTCTAATTTTAGAAGCTGAAGAGGAAAGAAGGGGCATTGCTTCATGATGCTTAATGGCTGCTGCAAAATTGTCACTGAATAGTAAAAGTTTCGTATTTCTAATACATATTTGAGGAGGCTGCATAATTCAAAATAATTTAATTAATTTTTCTCCTTCAAAACTGAGTGTTTTGCATTAGAATAAGACTTCTATTTGATGCTCATTTTGTTTATCAAATAACAAGAAGGAAGGAATCTGTATTTCAAAGGGGAAATCCATAAATAAAAATACTAACATATTTTTATAATCATACAAAACAGATTATGGCATGGTTATGTTGAAAATGGACTAATTTAGATGAGTCAAACTTTATTTAAAATTTCATAATTAAAATAATTCTTAATTTTAGCATAATTTTGATCTGGTTGTGTTTTGTGGCAGAAAAGAAATCTTCAAGGCCTTTCTCAATATGGAAAAGCCCAGTCTGATCACCATAAAACATAAAACAAAATGCCGTGAAGAGACGAAATGGGAAGTTTAGAACTGCAGAAACTGTGTGCTATAATGGGATATTGAAATACACAATTTTTCTGAAATTAATTTCACTGAGATTTAGAATAGCTTAAAAATTTTAAAGGATAAATCCTCCCCCATTTTCTCCTTCCTCTGCCAGCCTTGAAGTCCACTTTTAATTGACAAGGCACCAAAATCATTTCTTATTGAGATGAAAACTTGCAGGCTTCCCTAAGGTAGTGCTTTTCAAAATTTACTCTGTAGGACCTTGGAGAACACGTAGAGTGGCTCAGAGGTGACTTCCAAGGAAGAATGAGATATCCCCAGTAATTCTCAACCAGAGCTACTCCAGTGTTGGCAGCTTCATTGTTTGGGTGTCTACATAAGGATTTATTTGGAATAAGGATTTGTTAAAAGAAAAAAAAAAAAGGAAATCGCTGTCATAAGAAAATACCCCCGCCAAAAGATAAGACACCCCAAGAGTTAAGAAGGAATATTGTTAGTGTAAATTTCTGCTACACAATTAAATATTACTACTCAAGAGAAAAGAAAATAAGAACAAATAAGAACAACAAGCCAAAAAGAAACACAGAAAATATTGGTCCATGGGCAAGAAATGTAAACAAAACATGAGAGTGAGAGAGATAAATTATGAATCAGAAAAGCTAGCATTTTCTTTGCTGCTTGTGAAATGAAAAAAGAACAGGGTCTGGTTTCTAGAAGTGGGAGATAGCAGTGAGTCAGCAAGAGTACCTAGGTGATCAGGCTCCATCCTTCTGGGTCCTTCTTAGTAAGGAGCCTACCTTCTGCACTTTTTCTTTATTTTTCACTCTCACACTCCATTTTGGGTTTAATTAGTGTGCGCCTAAATAATCATGCAATAGGTTTCTCTGTGTGTCCTCTCCATTATAATATTTCCTGTAGGCCACTGCTGTATGACGTTTTGTTACATATTTCTTTCAATTAGTCTCTTCCTTACTCCAAAATATTTACTGATCACCCTATTATGTAGTGGCTAACTCCTCCTTGGCTTATATTCAATGTTCTTTTAAATTTAGTTTAAACTTATCTCTACAGGAGTATTTCACTGCAACAAAGCTGATCTCTTCATTTCATTACTCTCTGGCAGCAGAACATTTCTTTGTACCATTTCTTTTTCCAGGAACACATACCCCTTTCTGTATGCTTATCCTCAAATTAGTTCAAATCTCTGTTATCCTTTGTGAAGTCTTTCACGAAAATTTTCTCTAGAATGCATTAGAGAGAGATGCAGCTAAGACTCACTGTTCTCTTTCTCTTGTCTGAAACTTACTATCTTGAAATAATTATTATTTATATTGTGTTAATTCTTTCTATGCAACATTTGTTACCTACCCCAAATTACTTTTTGATAGCATCAAAAGCACCGTTTTTCTAATATTTTTTTTTTACTATAACCCACAGTAACAAATACATGTTATAATATAACACACAAACACAGAAACACTGGTACATAGGGCTAAACAAGAGTGTACTACAAGGGCTGGCCCGCTGGCCCGGTGGCTCAGGCAGTTAGAGCTCCATGCTCCTAACTCCGAAGGATGCCGGTTTGATTCCCACATGGGCCAGTGGGCTCTCAACCACAAGGTTGCCAGTTCAATTCCTCGAGTCCCACAAGGGATGGTGGGCTCTGCCCCCTGCAACTAAGATTGAACACGGCACCTTGAGCTGAGCTGCTGCTGAGCTCCCGGATTGCTCAGGTGGTTGGAGCAAGTCCTCTTAACCACAAGGTTGCTGGTTCGACTCCCGCAAGGGATGGTGGGCTGCGCCCCCTGCAACGAGCAACAGCAACTGGACCTGGAGCTGAGCTGCGCCCTCCACAACTAAGACTGAAAGAACAACTTGAAGCTGAACGGCACCCTTCACAACTAAGATTGAAAGGAGTTACTTGACTTGGAAAAAAATCCTGGAAGTACACTGTTCCCCAATAAAGTCCTGTTCCCCTTCCCCAATAAAAATCTTAAAAAAAAAAAAAAGATTGTACTACAAAATTTCCTAAACTGATTTTATAAATTACAAACTAGTTGTGACCTCCAGTATGAAAAACACAGCTCTATAAGAATTGTTCAGCAATTGTTTAACAGTTGTTTACCACAAGAAGAAATGAGGATAGCATTAGATTCATAAAACTGTTCAAGAGGAACCTTCAGATTTCCAGGAGAATCTGTCATGTTTGAAACACATTTAACAAATATAAAGTAACTGAGGCATAAAACATATTGATACTAATAAGCTATCACTCAGATTTCAAAGTATAGAATTCCATGAATATAATTATGTTTCACAAAACATAGGTTTGTATTAAAGTACTATTTTATGAAATTGAAATATTCCTTGACAGGTCTGTGTATGTTATAAAACAGGAAAGGTTTTAACAGTGTTTACTAGTTCAGTAAATCAAGGGAGGAAAACAAACAAACAAACAAAAACCCCAAAATGGAATAATGATGATATAAAAAAACCCACAAAAAATCTTTCATACCTGAATTTCCCCTGTAATTGGATGAGAGACCACCTTTGTTGCATCAGTAGGCTGTAATATTGAAAACATACATTATATTAATGGATAAACCCTTCATTGAATTTACCATTTCAACTTCCTTCTGAAATTAATTTCTAATTGGTCAGAGCACACTGCCTGGAAAATATATTTCATCCATTTGGCTGCTTCAGATTATTCTGTCTGCTTGTACCTTTCAATACATATTTAATTTTACAGATACATAAATCTACCTTTCATTTTGTTAAGCCTGTTTTGAAGCTATTATTTCCTACCTGCAGTAATGTATTTTCAATTACTGAAGAAAATAAACACTTTTGATTTAAAGTACTCAAATTTAAGTATTTACAGGATTTAAAGACCTATAGTGGAATGAAAAATATAATTATTTTTATACAACTATTGCCTGGGAGCAGAAGTTATCGGAAGTTATGAAAGTCCATCTTTGTACATACGTACTTTATTTTGGGTGCTCAGCCCCTCCCTGCTCTCTTCTAGAGTGAATTATTCAGGCAATCACTTCCTAATATTTCACTCTTAATTAAAATTCCATCCTATTCTAAATAAGTTCTTATTGCCTTAATAATTCCCTTATGGTAGTACAGCCTTAAAAACATTTAGGAATGTGATTTGGTAGACTGATTCATACTGCTAAAGAAATGACTGATTGCTACCTTATTACATTTCGATGGAATATTTGTCCAAAAGGAGAGATGATGTCCCTGACCCCAGATCTATAACAGACAATGTGGAATCAATATAGGGAGATATTTACTCAAATGGAGGTCAGCTTGCCGCACTACAAATGTACATATATTGATCTTGTTTTAATAATTAACCAGAAAAGGAAAGATCCATGATACTTAGGTGGATATACTTGTTCTGCTACCTTTTCCTTTAGATTTTTATCCTAGAAATGAGAGTGATTAAAAGAAGACAGCTATATTCCAGGTCTTATTCTGTCAAATAACTAAGACAAAAAACAATGCAATCATTGGCAAAGTTATGTGGTGGGAGTTAAATTTTCTAAGCCATATATCCTTTATTCGTTCAGCTCATTTATAAGAATGGCCATGTATTAACAGTGAAGCTATTCTCTGGCTGCAAAGGATAAACTGTTAGTTATTGAAAAATTAGATTTACTGAATAATTTTAATACTTAAATTTCAAGGAAAGCAAACTGAGTCTAGAAAAAGGACTACACAAGTTCCTGAATCTATTTATATCTCAATTAAAGATGGGGATTTTTCTAAATCTACAGATACCCTCTTATTTCAATGAGGAAAGTTAGGGAATAACTGAGGTTAAAAAGTAAAAAATAAGACAAAAAAAGTAAAGAATGATTATTTGTAATTTATGTTGTTTTGATTTTTTTAACAGTTGTTGCTTATTTGACATATGATGACACAAACATAATTAGATTTAATGCAGAGAATAAACTTATGGACCATTTTTATTTGTCTCAGGGTGTGATAGGGAACTCAAAGAGACATAAAGGGATATTTTAAACTATGAAAGGAAAAACAGCATTATCTGTTGGACACCAGGCAAAGTACAGGCAATTACATTAGAGCCGACCCTTTTTTTTCAGCGATGTCATATCTTTGTGAGGTGGGTTTTTGATGATTGTGGTGATAAAAAATGTACTGCAAGAAAAATTAGTGAGATTGGTGTGGAACAGGAAATGAGAGTGTTAGTGTCCAATCTGATTCCACAGTTTGAATACTTTTAATATTCAAAGTATTCTAAGGCCTAGCAGGTGCACATATCCCACTGATATGTAATTTTAGTTATTAACAGTGAAACAGATACATTATTTTTATTTCATTTTAGATGTATTATATTTTTTAATAATTACTAAGAAGTTAGGGCATAAATACTGAGTGGACCTAATTACTTAATAAATGAAACTAGATATTTTTGGGCACACAGGCACCATGAAAAACAAACAAAAAAAGGAACATTAAGGGTGCTATCACCAGCAAAGTTTGGGTAACCAAAAACTTATTTCAAAAGAACATTTAAAATTAATAAGCACTTTATATCATAACTTGGAAGAAATTGTTCAAACTTGAAAGGTAAAATAAAAAATGTCCTGTTAGAATTTCAAAGACAAAACAGCTTGAGGCAGTAAAATAAATATTTTGAAGACAAAAATTTATATTAAATTATTTAAGCAAAATAATAATTCAGAATAATCTTATATACTTGACATAATTTTTAAATGTATTTACTAATTTAGATTCATATTTTACCTACATTTATTCAGAAGCAATCATTTAAATTGGTATATGATTAATAGATTAATAACTACTTATGAATAATCATTTAAAATGCTTACTAGATGGTGTTCTAAATATCTAAATGTATTATTATGCTAAATGTAATTTTTAAAATACATTGCATTACATTAATATTTAGTCTCATACCTAATGAAAATACAATAAAGTTAAAACTATAGTTATCTAAATTACCTAAAGAATATATAGTATTTGGACATAGTATATCACCTGACTTAGGGATATGTAAGCTTCAGACCATCACTCAATGTTTCTATAATCTCTCAACATAAATTTTTTTAACATTGTAGAATTTAGAGAATTAAAGTTTTGTCTTTTATACGTACTACATGTTGATGGGTCAAAAAATATCATTGAATTTATTTAATCATTAGCAAAAATGTTTTGAGAAACTCTGTACCAGCTAAATGTTGAAGATAAACACCCAAGAAAGATTAATAGGTAATCGTTCCTTTCTTCAAGTGTTATATATAGTAACTATACATTTCAATTAAGAATGTACATATAATATACATACATATCACAAAAATAATCAGATTTCATTACTGCCGTTACTACTAATAAGAGTTAAGTAATCTCTATACCATCATTGTCCATAGAACACAATGTGAGACAGACAGATTTCCAATAGTCTAGTAGTCACATTAAAAATGTATAAATAAGCTGGTAAAATTAATTTGTAATAATATATTTTATTTAACCCCATTTATTAAAAATATCATTTCACCATGAGATCAATATAAAATTTTAATGAAATACTAAACATAGTTTTTTTCATACTAAGTCATCAAAATTTGGCATGTAATTCACACATACCACATATCTCAATGAGGACCAGCCACATTTCAAGTGCTCAATTGTCACATGTGGCTAACAGCTACCATTACAGACAGTATAACTCTATGACTTTTTATTTTAGCAAAAATACTGTAAAAACTACATAGGCCACTTTCTTGGCATAGACAATAATTACACTTATCACAAAATCTGTCAATGTAATTTCCTTGATGTTTGTCCTCCAATACCTGTTTTCACCTTCTAATCATTGCCTCCAAAGTTAACTTACTACAAAAAAAATCACATTTTGTACCCTCATATTATTACTGATGTTTTAATTCACAGTATTTATTTATTTTGTTACTATTCTGTGCAAGCCTCTCTACTATGTGCTTAGAGGGCTATAGAGAAAATGAAAAATGGTTATCGGTTCTTAGGAACTTGCAGCCCAATTGGGGGGATAAAATAAGCAAACAAGTAACTACAATTAAGATACAAATTGTCTTAAGAGATGCATAAAAAACGTGAACTTTGGAGGGAGTGAAGAAGGAAAAAGGATAACTTCAGACTTTAGGGAAATATGAGAATATGGAAAGACTTCCTAGAAGAAGCCTTCCTATTATTCTTATTTCAGTTTTGCTTAAAACTTGTCACTGGCTCTGCATTTCCTGTATACAGTGGTGTAAAGCAAGACATGGCATAACATGTCCTCCAACTTACAACTATCTGTTTATTCCTTTATTTCCTTATCTGTATATCTTTTGTACACCTATGTTTTAGGCATGCAATTTTCTGTTTATGAGAATTTTTTCATGTTATACTCATTACTTGGAATGTTGGCCCTTTTTTTCCTCTTTGCCAAATTGGTTCATTAGCTAAACACCAGCTTTCCTAACCCCATTTTCCTAAGTTCCTTCTCTATACTTCTTCATGACTTCCAACATTAAACCTTCATTGAATTTGTTCACATATCATTCTTCATCTGTAATTAGATCAGCACTTCTGAAACTTCAAGGCGATTCACACACACTTGGAGAACTTAGTAAAACCCAAGTTGCTTGGTGCCACCCCTGGAGTTTCTGATTCAGAAGGCTCAGGGTGTGATCAAGTACTCGCATTTTTAGTAAGTTCCTAGATGATGCTGATGCTGGTGGACTGGGAGCATACTTCAAGAACCATTGGTTTACATAGTATGCAGGGAAGGGATTTTCTCCATCTTTGTATCGTGTATCTTGTGTACCAAGTACGACCCCTAACACTGAGGTGGTATCCAAAAATGTCTGTGGAAAGCAAGAATGAGTTGGAAACCCTAATAAATAGAGTACTTATTATCAAGGCTATTGTAAAGCTATGACAACATCATGCTTACTATTAAAGTCTCCCAAGGAAAACCACTGACAAGGCCCTTATAGAATGAGCAAGATGGGTCCTAGGCAGAGATGGGGCCAATGTTACAGGTAGCAGGGATACCTTTTAAATAGGACAGTGATCCAATCAGATCACTGTGTCACAGATCAGATAGTTTGAGGGTAGTTTAAGAAGAAGGAAGAGAGACTGGAATTAGCAGTAGTAAGTGCAATCATGTTGGTAAAAAATATATATATAATGGTTTGCTAAAGGGAATTGGTAAGTTCAGAGAAGACAGAAAATTGCTAGAGACTTATCAGAAAATTAGAATTCAGAGGATTAGAATTCAGTGACTGATTAGACAATGTGAATAAAGAGTAAAAAGAGGCAACAGTGCTGTTAGATTTTTCTTAATTTTTCGAGAAGATAGTGATGTCAACTGGTGAAATAAAAAATATCAGGATGACAGACTTGTAGAACTATAATATGCTTGCTTTGGAAACTTTGCTAGCAGATTTTGTCACGTGTTGAGGTCTATTATGTGGTGATATCGAGAAATAAATTATCTTCTCCGTGGAAATATTGAGAAAAGAAATATCAGTTTGAAACTCAGGAAACAGGGAGTCTCCATGACGTAATTCTTCAAAATTAATACATAATTGCATGTTATAAAATATAGTTGTGTTACAATTTATTTGGAAATTGAATCTAAGTATCCTTGAATTGTTCTTCATGAAGCCTTGCTATATTTAGTTTTGAATAAGTCATTTTATGATGCAGTGATTAAAATCATTCCACCTTTGTTGCTGGCTTCTGAATAAAAGAGATTTTTGGTGAGCTGCTGTGTTTTTTTTTATACTTAGTAAAACAAACTGTGTTCTGAGGTCCAGTCAATTTATCCGAGAATAGCCTGTCTCTCCCATATATCTCACCACATAAAGAAAAGTCTTTTCACATATTTAAACAATATAATGTTTTCTTAATGTATTTATTATGTAGAAAGTTTCTCTATTAACAATAAAATCTATAAGGAAACAATTGCAAACTGTCTACATTTTCATCTGCTTTTATGAAGTGAAATAATTATTTCTATGTTTTCTTTTACTGCTCCAGTAACTTTGAAATAATAGTATTAGAAGCATTCATTTCAAATAAAGATTTGCATCAAGAGAACATTTATTAGTATGGAATTAGGGTTAAAAATTCAAAATACCAATACTGGTTTTTCCTGTTTATTATTCTTAATTCTCTTTATTTCTGTGTCTTTTTTACCTTTAAGATACAAAATCTACACGTGATCTTAGCCAAAAGACTGAGAAGATACAAAATCTAACGTAATATATATCTTGTTTCCAAAAAGATGAAAAGCTAATATTTAATACAACAAAAAGCCTCAAATTTATGCAACAAAATTGAAGAAAAATAAACACCAGGAATAAGAAACATCAGACACATTTTTCAAGGTCCTCATAATAACTACTAAAATAATTAGAAATACGTCATCTTGAATAAGTTATATACTCAGAAATGGAAAAATGTGTGTGTGTGTGTGTGTGTGTGTGTGTGTGTGTTTTGTGTGTGTGGCTTTAACAGATCATTAGGACATGAGAAATCTCAAGGATACTTTAGAAAATGGTATTGTATTTCCCATCTCCTAGTCTAAACAAGAAGCTCGAAAACAAATAACTCAGAGGTCACATCAAACCTTTCTCACCTTGCTGCTGCTGTGTTTCTTTTTGCTCACCAAGGGTGACCCTGGTTGCCCGGGGCTGGGAACAGAACTGGATCCTGCTGATGTAGGACCGGAATGAACGTGAGACCCTTTTTCAACGACAGATGACAGGACCAGTGGTGACTGCTGTAGCGAAACCTTCTGGAGCTCTGCTGCTAACTGCTTAGGATCAACCCCTGGGGACTTCGCTGTATCCACTACAACAAAATGAAATGGCTTTACACATTTCTCAATCTCACAGGTACTTAATACCATGAAACTGATTTGAGTTCTAGGTGACACAGTCAAAATATTACTTATAAAAGAGGCTACATTAAAATAGATAAATAAACATAATTGTCCCTTTGGGTATCTATTTCTAAAGAAGTCTAGAAACCTCGGAAGAAAGTGAAAGAATGCTGAGTGACAGAGGGAAATTGAGGTTCCTATTACATCTTCAGAAAAATGTTTTTTAGTGTTTTATATAGAACATTGTATAAAGATAAAACATTCTATTTTATTCACTGGAATTTAATTTGCATGATTCGTTATTTTTCCTTGTCTAAATCTCACATACACCTTTTGCTAAGGGGGGAATTTCACAGAGTATATTTACCTTTACAGATGTATGAAGGTTTCTATAGGCCTTAGTCTGTTCTGTTTAGTGTAGTAACTGAGATTCTTAGAATGCTGGGTGTAGCATAGGAAGTATTCAATACATATTTGTTAAACAAAGCACTAAATCATATTTTTTAATCTCACAATCGATCTAAATTTATTGACTATATTTGTTATCTAAGAAAGTTAAATCTCTTCATTATGTACTTATGAAATTACATGTTGATTTTCATTTATTATAAAAAGGCAATCAAAGGTTCAGGAGTAAGTGTTCCAAAACCCAGTTATGGTAAAAAGAATCAAGTGTTATCTAAAAATCATATAAGGCCCCAAATTAATGGCTCCATGGGTTACTTTGATGGGATAAATTTACTTTTAAAGAATTAAAAATGTGAAATCACACAGCAAGAATTTCATATGAATTTCTTTAATGGGCCTAACATGTAAATATGTGTGTCCATAGAATGCTAAAAAAGTAGCTACAATGCTTCTGATTTTGTTTACGATTACTTAAATATATCAATGTCAGTCTATAACTTTATTTTTGTCTATATCTACGTTTAGTCATATGTCTATGTCTTCGTCTACAGCTACATCTGTCTCTATAACTACAGACAGTTCCCAACTTAAGACAGTTCAACTTATAATTTTTCAACTTTATGATGGTGGGAATGTGGTATGCATAATAAATTACATGAGATATTCAACACTTTATTATCAAATAGGCTTTGTGCTAGATGATTTTGCCCAACTGTAGGCTAATGTAAATGTTCTGAGCACATTTAAGGTAAGCTAGGCTAAGCTATTTTGTTTGGTAGCATAGGTGTATTAAATGCATTTTTAACTTATGAGATTTTTAACTTGCGATATAGGTTAATATCAAGATGTGACCTCCTTATAAGTAGAGGAGTATCCGTACTTGTATATTTAGATTTTTACCCACAGTTGAAAGCAGAATGCTGTCACCTACCAGCTTTTGGTGGTTCATGAAGTTCCAGGTGCTGGGGATTTTCAGAATCTGATAGCATATTGAGGTCCCTAAAAATTAAAACAAACAAAAAAATTAAGAAAAACATTGAGAGAGCCTGAGACAAAAGGCCCTTTTTCCCAACTACCCTGAATATTTTTTTTTCAGTAGGTAAATGAGAAGTGGTTAATGATATAAAGCAATTTCAAAGCATGCTAACCCTTCTAACCAAATATATATTTGCAATGCTGTTAAAAGTCAGCTGATAAAAATGATTATTTAAGGTGAAATCTTTATGGATTAAATGTAAGTTTATTTTGAAATACTATACACATCCATGAAATCTAAATGGGCTTAGGCTTTCTTTTAAATGAAGCATGTTTCAATAAAAGCATGAAAGGGGAGTGGCATTGATATTAATCAGAAACAAAATTAGCTGAATTCTTTCTATGCGTTAGACTTTGATTCTGAACACAAGAAATCTATAAAACTTGTATTCAGTTTATTTTTTAATTACAAAAAAAACTTGCTGACTGGCAAAGGTTCCACCTTAACAATTTTAAATTAAAAGAGCCATGAATAGCCAAAAAATGGAAACAAAAAGATGGGGAAAAACTCACAGTCTTACACATATTTCTGCTTCCCCACTTTGTTGATTAATGATACTCTGCACTTCTTCGTATGTTTTAGAAGTTAAAGGAATTCCATTCCATTCCAATACTTGCATCCCTAAAAATACAAATTCAAGTATAAAATTAAAAAACAAAATGTGTGCTATTTCTAGAGTAGGTTCATAGGGCATAGAAGACATTGCTCTGCATTTAAAACCAACTCAGCACACCATTTCAGAGGACATAAGTTCAAAGTTTTCTGGACCATTAATACCAAAACCTACCTGAACACATACCATGTATCTAATACCACACACAAAATGTTGCTTTTGAAAAATCTATTAGATATCAAGCACATGCATTTTGTTCACACTGCTATAAAGAAAACATTATTGAATAGATATTGTTTAGATCAATTTTGTGTAGTATAAAAGATCATCACAACCACCAATATAAATTTTCCACGGAGAACAAGTCACTAGAAGAGTGTAAACTTCCACATTCTATGGTGGAATGGGAGTGGTAGGAAAAAACAAACAAACAAACAAACAAAAAAACACATCATTAGGATTTTGTTGTGAAGCTCCCCTTAAGAAACTGTTATAGTTTCAACTTTGCTCAAATAAAATAGATTTCCACATTGTGTCTTTTCTTCACTGCATGCAAGACATTCCTGAGTAGAAGAAGTAGGAATGTTATAGAGGGGCCAGCTTCATGGGTATGTGTGTGGCCTATGCAGTAGTATAAGGCCTGTGCTCAGAAGGGTCCCATGCTTGGTTTAATGCTTTCCTGTTACTACCTTGAAATTCTTAATAATCTTTGTACAAAGAGCCCTACATTTTCATTTTGCACTGGGTCCTGTAAATTATGTTGCTGTACTTGTTACAGAGCATTTAATGTTTGCCTCTCTACTTAGAAAGATAATTTTTATATAAAAAGTGGTATAATAATTAATATTTCAATATTTTACTTTTAGTTTCTTTGGTCTGTTTTATATAAACTGTCAAAATAATTTAGAGGCAAATATTTGGCACAGATCAGATGGTACTAATATGTGGCTACGTTTGCTGGGTATAAATTAGATGAAACCACTTTGAGTGCCCAAATATTTTTGAATACTACCGGCTTTACCTGAGAAAAATATATGTATGCCATATTAGGCTATAATTAAATAAAATACTTGCACAATTAGGTTTTCAATGAATTTCACAGACGCTTACATGAACTTCCCTATTGCTCAAAATTGGTTTCAATGTGAAATTCTTAACATGACATGATTGAGTTTTCAAAAGTTTTAATGATTTCAATATACATCAAAAAGAATATTACCAGTTTCAAACAAGTAAGGGAAATGCTTTTACTATAGTGAAATGGCAAAAGAAGTTCATAAAAATGCCCACAATAACACAAACAAGAATGACTTTTCTATAACTTACTCCAAGAAAACTTTATCTTCAGATGGGCCTTAGGCTTGTTTCAACAATCCCAGACTGTTGTACACATAAAACAAGAAAATTACATAAAGTACAGTGGAAATACCACTAAAGAAAATTTTAGTACTGAAAGATGAAAAGCACACTGAAAAACACACTTTTGTTTTTTTTTACTCAGGAGAAAGAGTACATGTGTGAACAGATGATTTTGAATGGAAACAAATTAATGGTGTTATAATCCAGAAATTGCATTGTCACTTTTCTGCAGAAGCATGTTCTATGAAAAGAAATAGCTGCATAATTTTCATGATGCTTCTGTTGAATTTATCCGTTCATTTTTCATATCACAAAATAAAAGAACAAATTTACAAAACATAATTATCCAGTGAAATGAGAACTGATTCTAGTCATAACAAAGGAAAACTGTTTAGAATCATTAATAACATTGCTGAAAAAATATATACAGATAACTAGGGTCTTGCCTAGATATGTACGTGATATCATGACCTACACAATCTGCTCTATCCCATGATATACCAGCTGAACTTTTCCCTTCACTCAGTTTCCCACCAGCGTTGGTGCAGTGCTTTAGTTCAAATGATTCTGCCAGTTCTTTTATCCTTTTATTCCTGGTTTCAATGGTGAGTATCGGATACTATAGGGAATATAACTACTTAAACATCGTTTTTTAAAACCACCTCCCCTTTCCATTGCTTCTCCAACTTCTTAAAATCCTATAAGAACCACACTAAAATAACAAAGTGGATATATAATTCAATTATTATTAATTCATATGATGGTTTTAGTAGTTGTGAGAATTAAGTATCATATATTTCAAATACAGTAATTTTGAAAAATATGTTAATTATAAAATTCTATAAACTTTTAAAATACACACAAAAATTTGTTGAACATGATCATACAACATGGAAGTTCACTAAAATCGTATTTTATCATTTAATTGATTTAAATGTAAGCACATTCAAACGTCAGATAACTTTTTACTTTGACTTTGTTTAAGAAATATTTCCTAGAAGATAGTATAAATACATATAAATGGTTAAATCTATTATTTAGCATTATGAGCAAATATTTATATTCTCAACATATGTATCAACATGTTTGTTAACAAATTGTTCAAGTTTGAGATTATACAGATGATTCTTCAATTATATCCCTAGAAAGTGCCTATTCTAATAGCTTTTAATAAGCACAATAAGACAATCTGAATTTTTGCTGAATGTGCAACAGTGATGATAAGACTTTCTGCTCAAAATCTTATACTTAATAGTTTATTAAAAACCAAAAAAAGACAAAAATCAGATAATTTTTGAATTAAAAAAAATCAGTCAACATAAAATGTTCTCAAACGTGTCTTTTATAACTTTGGGGATAGTTAATGTTGCATGCTCAAACTGGCACTAGCTTTTCTTACCTTTATAATACAAAATTTAGTATATTATTTCTTTGTCTATATTTAATATTTACCATTACTTCAAAAACATTTATGGATTAAAATTATTGAGTTAACAGTCAAAATCTTATAGGTTACTGTACATTCTAAGATATATCACACAAAAGCTAGTGACTTTTATTTATTTATTCCACATACATTTTTTTCAGCACCGAGGTGGCAGGCAATACACAATTCATTATCTTTGTATTCATCACCACCTTTGTGCTGTTATAAGCTAATATTTTATGCTGTCATATAAAGTAATAAAAAATGATATTCTACTAGAAATAAAACAGAAATATCTTGGCAATTTGTAAAATGAAGATGATTCGAAAAGAAGGAAATTCAGAAGTGTTATAATTATATGAAGAAAATCCCATACTCATTAGTAATTAGAAAGCACAAATTAAAGCAATAATGCAAATGAATGAGTTAATAAACTCTTGTCATCTTGTAAAATGTTTGAAAGAAAATACCATATGTTGGCCAGGATGTGTGATTAGGGGATCTTGACTTCAGGGGAGATTATATTTACTAGATGGTTGTTCAGCTTTATCCCAACTCTATGATGTAAGGATACTATGACCATATCAGTATAAAAAATAAAACTGCTTATTTATAATTTATAAACATGTAATAATTTTAATGGGAATATAAATAAGTGCAACTCTGGAGGGCAATGAGGCAGAACATTGTTAAGTTGCTCTCTGTGACCCAGAAGTCTCCTCCTTGAGTATCTGTTTATGGGGAAGTGGCAGTATCAGGAGAAACAGACAATTAGAATGCAGTGAATGCTCACAATGGAAACACTACACAGAGTTTGCAGGACACAGACCATGCCAGGTGTTAACACCAAAAGGTGAATCTATCTAAAAATCATTTGCAAGTAAAACCGAGTGAGGAAGAGGAACTGATCTATAGGACAATTGCATTTATGCACATTAAAATGATATCCACATATTAGCCTTATACATTTTATAAATAAATAATAGACATCACATAAATTATAATAGTTACTCATGGAGAAAAGGGAATGGGAAAATAAAATGAGATAAATGAGTTAATAAATGACAAAAAACTACACACACACACACACACACACACACACACAGGAGAGGACCCCTTACATGAATCAATGAGGTCAGTGTACTATGAAATGAGAGTCTGACACAGCTGGGGTAAAGAAAAACATAACAAAACTTAATTAAAAAAAAATATATATAATATCTTATTCATAATTTCTTGTTGTATAACCTTTTCTCCACTGATATTATAAACGATGACTATAGATTAATTTACTAACTTTGGACATCCACTCCCATGAGTCCAATAAATTAGCCGCAGCAGCAAAGCCTCAGCTGAACTGGTCATCTGCCCTGGTTTTCTAAATGGTGAACAAATCCTACAAGTGAGTATCAGGGGTCTAATACATTGTCGCTGTCAGTTATATTAATTACTCATGGCAGGGTTAATAAGAGAAATACATACATATATGAATGGATTGTATTAGTTTTTAAATTTTTTAAAAACTATTTTACAACTTTAACTTATTTGTACATTAACATGAAAGAAAGGAAGGAAAGAAAGAAAGGTGGAGGAAAGGGAAAAAAAGAAAAGGGAAAGAAGAATGGCAGGAGGGACTCTGTTAAAGTGTAAAAATGATAGTATTTGAATAGTGTCCTGCTTATTTACAGGTCAAAGGAGATGCCCTCAATCATAATAAAACATTCAAAACCCAGCTATATGTTCCCAAGGAAACTCATCTACAAGTATATAGTTTTAAGTTTGGAAAGTATCTTGTTGAAGAGCAAATCTCATAATATTGTCATTTTTATCACAGTCATTATTATTTCTATTATTTTACTCTCAGAACTCATAATCCAAGCAAAACTTAAAATAGAGCCTCAGTATACAAAACATACAAAAATGGAGCTACGTCCACTGAAGCAGGCTCCATCTACTTGCTTTCCTTCCTCATTCTCCAGTTCCACTCTTAGATGCTTGCAGGAATCTTGCTTATCTGATCAATCTGAATAAGTTATGAGTTTAAAATGACTTTACAACTTCTGTTAACTAGGACATTGTCTCTAAAGATACACTGGAAGGAAGATAATCTGAATTTCATTTATTGAAAATGGAGTCTGAATTGCTTTAAAAAGAATACAGTGGATTATTACAGTTTGGTTATTTTCTCAGCAATTCCAATAATGCTTTCAAATACAACAATGTGTATGTGTGTGCCTGATATTTCATTAAAATATTAAAATCTACTCATCTTTAAATAAGGACTATATGTATTGTTTTCAAAAGATATATAGTTTATCTATCAGGTATGTGTTTTATCAACTAACATGCTGCTGGGAGTTGACTATTGATACTTTCTCTTCTCTATAATAAAATTGTGTTCCTATTTAGCTTGATTATTTACTAGCTGTTGTGACCTTCAGCAAATTGGTTAATCCATCATCTTTGGCTTCCTCCAGGTAATTATATTTGCTAGATCACTATTTTATTTCTACTTTATGATATGGAGGACACTATGACTATGACAGAATGAAAAACAAAGCAACTGTTTGTTTATAACTGATGAAAATACAATTTTGAGCTGTAGGTTTAAATGACAAATTTAACAAATATTTTAGAATCCTGAAAGTTCCATATTGTTTTAAATTATTTTCCTTTTCAACAACTTTTCTTTCCATATATACTAAAACTTTCAAGCACAGGAATCATGTCATCTACTTTTTCTTTTGTTGCATTCCCCACATTTCCTCTCACTGTCCTCACTGGCAGCTGTTCCAATTCTTCTGGCTGGTCTTGCCTCCCCAGGGCTCCTACAGCATCACCCTACTTAGATTATCTTCTCTGGGCATTGCTGCATTTGTTCCTGGATTGGTTAACTCAGGGGCTGGAACATTCAATCTGTAGTATGAATCTAAATTTGGTTTAAATTTACATGCCACACAGACAAAGTACCTACAGCTAATGCCATTTAAACTAAAAATTACTTTCAATTTAAAATATCAAAATTTTACTTTATTAAAATATGCATTTAAAAATGTTTGATATGGCACAGTTTACTCTCTTCATAGTATAAAGGTAATCAAATTAAACTCATTAGAATAATTAACATAAATGTTATAAATGCATATTCCTCCAAATTTCAGTACTATTAAACTTCATTACCATATATAATTACATTTTCATATATATACATATATATGTATATGCATATATATAAAATGAGATTTGGGGTAACTTTTTGCTTTTTTGCTTTAAGCTATTGTACATCTTACATTGAGTAGATTCAAGCTCAAAATAAATGAAACAGATTGTTAAGCAAAAGTATAATTTATGATACATTATGATAACACATTCTATTTCTTCCTTGGGCAGACTATCGACAAGAGTTCTTTAGAGAAATGTTATACATCTCAGATATATTTTTAAATAATTCAGAATTGGAGAAGTTAAGTTCTCTATTTAAAACTGTCATTAATTTGGGGTGTGATCTTGAGCAATTCAATTTCCAAGTTTCATCTTTCACTCACACTTTTTGTGGAGACCCAGCAATTAAAATCAGCAAAGGATGGCTTGCATATATAAATTCTCAAATGAAATGAATTTATATATTTTTAAAAATTCTCACATTTTGAATATAAAAAGTATATAACAATTATCGAAGACTACAGTTCAACTGTTTTTATTTTTTCCATATTTCTTTTGTAGATCTGAGTACATTAAAAATATTTAGAATCAATGACTTCTACACTCACAGATCTCAAATAGATTTAGCTTCAGTTATAAAAAAGAATTGTAAAGAAAATTGATTATCACATATTTTACAGTATTAATAATCAATAATAAAACGGTCAATGAAGGATTGGATGAACCAAATTACAAGATGTATTGTAAAAGCACATCACAACTATTTTATAAATACATTATAAATCAGGCAAGAATGTTCTAGTTTTAGTCTTTTATACATGTTAGAAAAATGAATCATGAGTTAACATGACTTTTCTAACATCATACAGTTAGTTAATGGTAGTGCAGAAATATAAATTCCATCTAACTGTTGTATCAGTAAATACATTTAACTTATGTATTGTATCATTTAACTTATGTCAGTTAACCTACATCCTAGACCATCTGGATATATAAACAGTGTTCAAACATGGAAAACCTATCCCAAAGAACACATATGTTACTTGTAATGCCATTTTAATCACAATAAGGAAAGATAATTTAGAAATTGTATTAATTATCTGTATGAAAATATTATTTGACGACTTGGGTTTACAAAAATTGAAGACATTATTGAATAAGCAGAAGGTTGTTGTGGGATGTATCATTTTATATTGGGTAAACGATGACAATTAGGAATGAACAAAACTTGACCAGCTTTCTTATCTCTTTTATCCACTCCATTCCCCCAAAAGAACCCAGTATCACATTTCCACAGGCATATTGATGGGAAATTATGCTAAGCCTTGCTGGGAGAGAAAAGAATGTAGGAAGGATTGCTCAATGTCACTAATGATCAGGAAAATGCAAATCAAAACCGCAATGATATATCAGAAGGTGCAGAAATTGAAACCCTTGTACTCTGTTGGTTAGAATGCACTATAGAAATGCCACTGTAGAAAACTGTATGAAGTTTCCCGAAATTAAAAATGAAATTACCACATGACATAGCAATCCCATTTCTGGATACTTATTCTAAAGAATTTATCCAAAATAATCGAAACCAGGAGCTTGAAAACACAGTAGCACTCCCATGTTCATTGCAGTGTTATACACAAAAGCCAAAATGTGGAAATAACCTAAATATCCATTGACAGATGAACAGATAAAGCAAATGTAGTTTACACATACAATGGAATATCACCCAGCCTTTTAAAAGGAGGAAATCTTGTAATATAAGACCACATGCATGCACCTTGAGGACATTATTCTAAGTGAAATAATCCAGTCACAGAAGGACAAATAGTGCATGATTCCATTTCTATGAGATATCTAAAATAGTCAAACTCAGAAGCAAAGGACAGAATGGTGATTGCAAGGGGTTGTGGGAGGCAGAAATAGTTTCTAATTAACTTGAACAAAATTTCAGTTATGCGTTGTGCCTGTAGATAAGAATATTGCATTGTACACTTAAAAATCTGTGAAGATTTCTAGATCTCGTGTTAAGAGCACTAATTACATTAAAAAAATAAGTAAAGAAAGAATATAGGATGAATGAAAGGAATAGATGAAGAGTCGTTCTTGTGAGGTGATATCCCCAAACATGCTGGTTGGAAGTTCAAAGGCAGTGAGGAGCAGCATCCTGCTTGCTAATATTATTCAAGGAAGATGACATTACCTCAAAAAAAAATTATTTGTGGTGCCATTAGAAAAGTTAACACTAGATTCTGCGGCTTTCAACCTAGGCAGAACCACTCTCATGAAAACTTGGTCACACACAATTAAGGGAGCCACCCAGGTTCAAGAACTGTGCTGGCTTGGACATGGCTCTCTCAGTGATATGGATCAGTGTGCAGGGGACCAACCCCCAGTATTCTAGAATGTGTAAGACCCTCACTGGGAATTTCCACCAAGCTGATGGGCCAGGAAACATCAAATAATGAATGCCATTCAATTTCTCACCAGTAGATGAAGGGGAGGTTGAAAATGATTACATTTGATTTCCAGGAAAAAAAATATGATGTATTTCACTGCAGTACGGCTGTTGCAAATTCATGTGTTTTAAACACTTAAGGAAAATAGGGGCATATAATTAGCCATGATTTGTGGTTGAACTTGAGAAGATTATGAAAGGATTCTGTTTCTGATCACTATGACCACTACAATAATCTAGTATTCCAGTCCAATATTTCCTGGAAGGAATGGTATTCTTGTAGATGCCAAAGTGACTCTATGACTATAGTTTATGGTGGTTAGAATTGGGTGCATTATTTGAAACAGACTAAAACAGAATGTGCTGAATGAGGTAGGAGAAGGGGTATGGGTAGATTAGTAAAATGTTATTGATCCCAAGAAAATAATATAACGTGGAATTATCCAATGATGGGTATGTAAGGTAATCATCTTATTCAAAGTAGATTGCAGTTCATAAATTGATAGCTTTTTTTAGTTTAATTTCCCAATCTATTTTGTTAAAATACTGAGAATGAATCTTTTCTGTTGGCTTTGTAGTTAAATGATATTAACAGATTAACACCATCAAATATGAAAAATACCATGAGCAGCTAACAGTAACAGACTAATCCAATAATGCTCTCATGATTATACAGAGAAGTTAATTGAAAGGGCATAGGAAGCTAGGGTAAGTGACATAACTGCGTATAAGAAATACCTGCCTTAACTGTTGTCTCCTCTGCTTAAGTATCCCTAGTGAATCATTAAGGATTTTAACTTTAATTACATTATTTACCTTTTTGATATTCATGTATTCTAAACTGCTCCCTCTTTAATTTTAATTAAATGAATCCCACTACTCAGACAATAAATTGTAAAATTAAAAAAAATATATTTGTGGTACCATTACAAAAGTTAACACTAGATTCTGTGGCTTTCAACCTAGGCAGAACTACTCTGATGAAAACTTGGTTACACACAATTAAGGGAGACACCCAGGCTCAAGAATTGTGCTGGATTGGAAAAAATATCATCACTTTATACTAAGAAAACTGTTACCTAATATATGCAGGAACTATCCATCCAAACCAGTGGCAAAATCATCATTATCATCACCATCATCATCATCTCCACTGAGCATATGTGCAAGGACTATACAAATTCCATTTCATAAGATTACTTGACAGATAAAATGTGTGGAATTTTGCTTTGATTACCAAGGCGAAACTTTAAATCATGTGTAAAATCAGACAAAAAAGAAATGACATTTATGAAAAGGAAAGTTATAAAAAGAAATCTCCCAATTGAAATTTAAGACCACAGGGAAAATTCAAATAGTATAAGAAAATAAAGTTTTTTTTTTAACAAAGAAGTGGGGAGTTTTTGTCATAACCCAAGTACTTATCACTAGAAATATTACAACATGATCAAATCGCTGTGCACAAAAAAGTTGTTTTTACCTTTCGCTTATTTTTCAGCCAAAGACACTATATAATTCTTATGAATGGTATAATCACTACTAAAGGACTGAAATTTTCATGGATAAATTATTTTCAGCACTACTTAGTTAGCTCCACAAGCAGCACACCCAAAGTGTGGAATCAACAGACATAAGAGCCTACAGGGGCGAATCTCCCTCTGTAGGATCAGCACCCATGCAATAGTTCAACACTGTGGGCACAGCCAATCCTCACAGTCAGTCAGCTTGGGACTCAATCCCCCCCAGTGATGTGCCAAAAGCAATCGAGGCTCAACTACAACAGGAAAACACACACGACACAGTCAAGGGACACACCCAGAAAACATGCACAGGAGATCAGAGAGACTGTGTCACTGGACAGGACACATACTATAAAAAGTCACCCAGAAAAGACTGAGAGACATAGGAGATCCACCTAATACATAAAAGTAAGCATAGAGAGGCAGCCAGAATGAGGTAACAGAGAACCATATCCCAAATAAAACAATAGAGAAACCTCTAGAAATAGAACTAAATGAAACGGAGGCAACCAATCTACCAGAGACAGTTTAAAACTCTGGTTATAAGAAGGCATAAGGAACTTTCAACAAAGAAACAGTAAGCATAAAGAAAGACATAGAAACCATAAAAAGGAACCAGTTAGAAATAAAGAATACAATAATTGAAATGAAGCATACACTAGAAGGAATCAACAGCAGATTAGATGAAGCAGATGATCAAATCAGCAACTTAGAAGACAAGGTATCAGAAAACACCCAATTGAAACAACAAAAAGGAAAAAGAATAATCATAAAAATCAAAACTAAAGCAAACATAGTTCAATGGACCTGTGAACCAACATCGAGCACAACAACATTTGCATCCTAGGAGTACCAGCAGGAAAAGAGAACAAAACCTGGGATCAAGAACCTATTTGAAGAAATAATGACTGAAAACTTCCCTAACCTGGTGAAAACCAAACAAAACAAACAAACATAAAAACATGCAAGGCCGGAAGGTGCAGAGAGTCCCAGACAAGATGAACCCAAACAGGCCCACACCAAGACACATCGTAATTAAAATGCCTAAGGTTAAAGACAAAGAGAGAATTTTAAAAGCAGCAAGAGAAAGACAATTAATTACTTGTATGGGAGATCTGGTAAGATTATCAGCAGATTTTTCAACAGTAACATTGCAGGTCAGAAGGGAGTGGCAGAGAAAATTCAAAGTAATGAAAAACAAGGGCCTACAACCAAGACTACTTTACCCAGCAAGTCTATCATTTAAAATTAGAGGAGAGATGAAGAGCTTCACAGACAAGAAAAAGCTAAAGGAATTCATCACCACCAACTCAGTATTATAAGGAATGTTAACAGGATTTTTTTAAGCAGAAGAAAGAAGAAAACAAACAAAGATAAAAAATATGAATAATAAAATGAAATAACCATGTATCTATCAATAATCACTTCAAATGTGAATGGGTTAAATGCTCCAATCAAAAGGCATAAGGTAGATGAATGGATAAGAAAACAAGACCCATGCATATGCTGTCTACAAGAGACCCACTTCAGATCAAAAGACACATAAATTGAAAGTAAAGGGATAGAGAAAGATTTCACACAAATGGAAATGAGAAAAAAGCTGGGTGAGTGATACTTACATGGGCAAAACAGACTTTAACATGAGGCTCAATCTCTTCCCCAAAACTCTTTAGTAGGTAAAGTATCTCATAAACATGGATTACAGAAGGATCCCCTACATTTAATGCTTAAGACACAGTTAGTTTCTGTGATTCAGCAAGTCACACACAAAATTAGTTGATGAGAAAGGTTGGTTCAGACACTGGGAACCAGACACCTGATACATGCTATGATTCTGTTAAATAACATGATGTATTATCAGTGAATAAAAGACCATCAAAGTTATATGAACAGACATTCATTGTATGCATGTCCATTGATTTTAATCACAACATGAGGTTTGCTGATTAATATATATTGTTGATACGAAGAAAATTTTAGATGCCTTTTAAAAGATTAGCCAAAACTATGGTTTTACAGTTCGGAGGTGATATACGAGGTGTGATCAAACAATAGGGTGAATGTTTAAATTAAAAAAAAAAAATATTACAGTAAAAGACACATTGCCATTAATCCCCCTCAAAATATTCCTCCTCGCTTCGAACACACATATCCCATCATTCCTGTCACTTTCTGAAGCAGTTCTGGAAGTCCCCTCGTGTCTTTAGGTGTGCTGTCGTGGCTGCCTTGATGTCCTGAATCGATTCAAAATGTTTACCTTTCATGGTCATTTGGACTTTGGGGAAGATCCAGAAGTCGCATGGTGCCAAATTCGGTGAATAAGGTGGATGAGGACACACCATAATGTTTTTATTTGACGGAAATTGCCATACCAGAAGTGATGTGTGACATAGAGAGTTGTCGTGATGCAGGATGAAGTAAAGACACTCATGAAAGAGGACTTCTAGAACAGCTTCAGAAAGTGGTAAGAATGATGGGATAAGTGTGTTCCAAGCAAGGGGGAGTATTTTGAAGGGGAGAAATGGCAATGTGTCTTTTACTGTAATAATATTTTTCTGTTCAAACATTCACTGTATCTTTTCATCACACCTTGTAGATACATGAGAAATGGCTTAATTGCTTCAAGCATTACAATATATATTGTTTTATTTATTCAGGTCTGATATTTAAAGTAATATACTATTATAGCAGACACCTCTACCAGTTCAATACTCCCTTACAGAAAGCCTGAATTTTGTAAGATCAGTTCAGTTGTCTGTGAAAATATCTATCCTTAACAAAGTAGCTTCTACAGCTAACCGAGTGCTTTATAGTTAACTAAGCATACAAAATACATCAGCTCCTTTCACACTCACTGTTAACTCTGTGAGATAGGTGAAGTAGGTTGAAATCTCTTAATTACAGATGAGATCAAAAGAGACTGAGAATATAAGTAACTTACCTAAAGTCATGAAAATTGCATTAATCCAGTCTTCTGATTCCAAGTTTGGGGCTTTTTCACTAGTAGTAGTCTATGTGCCTGCAGTTCAGAACTCAGGCCTGACTACGGACAATTATCCAAGCATGTACAGATACATGGGGCACAGAATTCAAGCTTAGCATGCCAATTTTCTTCTTACCATCAAAGATCTCTACAGCAAAGGTAAGCACAGCTCCTTCAGCATTTACGTGAAACACTATGCCAAACACTGTATTATATGTTTCTGAAATATTCTTTCTAAATCTGGTAACAATTTTGCAGACTATTATCACAATTTCTGGAGAATGCCTAGGTACCAAAAGTCAAACTACTTATGCAGGCAGTAAGGACCAGATATGAATTGAAATTTTAATGTGTCTGACTGTAAAAACATTTTCTCTCTATATGAGAAATGCTAAGGCATTGGCAGATTGAAGATTTGGCGTGGATATTAAACAGAGAGTTTAGCATCCTTGCTTCAAGAAAAAGCGCTCCAAGTTCACACACTTACAAAATGTAGCCTGTTCTATGGCTTATTGATTAGATAAATCCAGAAATTTAAGTCCAGAAACAGTATCACTTGAGCATACATAAACATTTCAAGGTATATCACCCTTGTTGATAAAAGCAATCAAATTAGAATTTGGAGTTTTATACATACTAAAAATGTATAAAATAGGGCAATTACTTAGTTTTCTGATGTCCCTATTAGAAAAATTATGATTCAAATGGAATTTTCTCCTCATAAATTTAAAAATAAATTGATAAAGAAGAGAAACATCTTACTTTGTCTTGGCAATATAGCTAATCACTGATATCCTGACAAGGTAAATATGATCACTGCATCCTACAAATAATATAACCTACCAGCGCAGGTATCCAAATTTCATATTTTTCTTTCTAGGAGATAGTTCCCTAAATCTTTATTAGAAAATCTGTATCGACATAAAACATGATCTTGTGTGACGTGTACCTGACACACTAGCTGGTGGGAATCTTGAGAAAGCTCATGCTAATTACCATCCATACCTGGTAATGCCCCTGGAACAAGAACAAGGAGGCTCACTCATCTGTGTGGTATGTTTCTTGATCGCCAACCTTGATCACTGCCATGCCATCTGTAACATATGCCAAAAAAGCATAAGCAGAAATAGAGACTTTCTTGCCTAGGAACATTCTCCCTTAAGTTACACAGGAGTGAGTCTTCTAATAATACTCCTGGGAAATAGCTCTGCTACCATAGACTTCTTCAGGACAGGGAGTTCCAGAGGCCAACTTCTAAAATCAAAACCACCGTTCCAAAAACAGCTAACCTCACCTTCACTCCAAGCCCAGATCTTCAGTCATAAATCCAACAGTGTTTTCTTGACAGAAAGCCTGTCAGTTCATCTTTAAGAAGCGCTAGCTATCTTGACTAATATTACCTACATCGACACAACAAATTTAAAAATATCCATGAATTAGAATTTATGACACAGGCATATTTCCTCACAGAAGAGCATATGGACAAACAAAGATGAACTCATTGCTTTACAGGCCTAACAGCCTGGGAGAAGCTAACTTTCCATATACTCTGGCTAAATGTATAAGCAAGCATTGGATAGAACTGGCTTTAACCTTTTGCTCTCCTCGTCTATTTTCCAACTGATTCATTAAGAAGGTTCTTGAAGATATATCCAGATCTGAACACTATACTCCTATCTTAGCACCAAACAGCTTTCCAGAAATTTTCCAAATTTATTTAATTATGAAGAATATTAGGTTGGTGCAAAAGTAATTGCAGTTTAAAAGGTTAAAAATAATTGCAAAAACTGCAATTACTTTGCACTAACCTAATAGTAAGTTTAACAATTGCTATGTGTTTATTTTGTAAATGTTCTAACTTTTTTTGTATTGATTCAGAATACACTGATTAAATCTTTAGGTTAAACAAAAGGTCAGGCATTATGAACCCATTGAAGACTCAAATAGACATGACTCAATCAGTCATGTCTTCAAAAAAAGATACTTTTTCCCCCCAAAATTAATCTATACCTTAATTATAATCACTATCAAACTTCAACAGTTTTTCGTGGAAACTGATAAGTTGATTTTGGAATGTGTATGCATAATCAATGGTAAAGCATTGTCCCAAGAGAATTTTGATGAAGAGCAATATGGTAGATTCACCTACCGTATGTCAGAACTTAATATGAAGAGATAATTAAAATAGTGTGACATTGATATAGGGATAGATAAATAGACCAGTAGTCTAGAACAAAGAACTTATAAAACAGACACAAATGTATAAAAAAATCAATATAAGATTGATGGGCCATTTTGGATCAATGCGAGTAATGATACACTAACCAATTAATGGTGCACAGGCAACTAATTATCTACATTGAGGAGGGAAAAAAAAACTAAAATTTGTTCTCAAACCACAATAGATTAAAAACACCTTAATTCTATGTCTCTAAGGCCATTGTATGAAGAGAAAGATTTTACAATTTGTAGAAGAAAATATAGACTCATATTTTTAAGACTACAGGATAAACAGAACTTCCTAAACAATATAGAACTTTTATAAAACTTAATAGAAACAAAATGATAAATTTGACTGTATTAAAGTGTCAACTTCTGTAAAAAAAATAAAAACACAGAAACTAAAAATACAAGCCTACATATTTGACAATAATTATATCCACAATATATAAAGACTCTATATTCTATTTAAAATACACAATACAACTGAAGAATAAGCAAAAGAACAGGCAAATCACAGATGAGAAAACCCAAGCGATAACAAGATTAATAAAATACTATCATATTCAACATTGTTGAAAGGAAGGTAAATGAAAACAATGGGATACCATCCCACTTACATTTGAAAAAGGAAATGTAGACAAAGAGGAACAAGTATGTAGAGAAACAAGAACACTAATTTACTACTGATAAATGTAAAAATAACACTTTGGAGAGCAATTTGGAAGAATCAACTACATATGGTTGAAGAAACCATTGTAAATAGTGTTCTTGTTCAATGAACTAGAGCTACATATATCACTTGGATAAACCTCAAACTTTACATAACTAAAAATTTGGCAAAACTACATGTACGGTATATCATTTATATAAAATTTAATAAACAAGCAAAATGAATCCTTATGTCATTTATGAATATATACATAAAATTGTAAAGAAAAGCAAGTGAAAGAATAACCTCAAATTAAGTCTGGTGCTTTATACTGGGGCGCTAAGAGAGGTTTGGGAGATGAGAGGTGATTAGTGGAGGTTTTAATTGGTTTATAGGTACCTATTTCTCCTAAAAATCTGAAACAAATACGCAAAATGTGAAGACTTACAATAGAATGGTCGGTAAATGGCTGTTTGCTGTATTTTTCTCTACAGTTTTGTTGTACACTTGACATTTGTAATGAAAATTACAGGTCAACACTGGGTGAAATGTTAAATTGCATACATCAAAACACAAACGTGAAGAAGCTCCCCTCCCCCACGCCCATCAGGGAAGTTGGACTGAAGATGTGGGTGGGATGTTGAGCGGGACATCTCAATACATGAGGAGGTGAAAAGTGTGAATAAGCTGTGTGAATCTTGCTAGGGAATTTTCCTGACTGGGGGGGAGCTCAGACCAAGGAAAATCTCATCCACTTTTAATGAATTAGCAAACATCAAACCCTGACTTCGTGTGCTGACCATGTAACGAGGAAATCAGCCACTGAATTGTTTCAGTAAAAATTTGAGAGAGAAAACTACACTCACCATTTAAGTGCAAATAAATCAGAAACAGATGTGTCAGGCAGCAAACACTTCCACACAATACTTGCTATTTTGAGTTGAGATTTTAATTTGTACTTTAAGACTCCTCTTTTTTGTGCCCTTCACCCTCTATCAACTTCAGAGCAAACACAAGGGGGAGATTCTGGCCCGAGAAAAAAGACTCAGAAAAATTCCTTTCTTACCACTGTACAGGGAAGTGGTGCCGCATATTCTACATTGAAGGTTTTTTGTTTTTTTTTCTATCAGTAACAATCTGATTCTCTACCTCCACTCTAGAGACCTGAATTTAAAAATTCCAACCAAAGAAAAAACCAAGGGAAAAAACAAACAAAACAAAAAAACACCTGAGTACATTTATGAAAATTCATGAGCCCAGAAGAAATAGTTTCTATTTTGTATATCTTTTCTGAAAAGATAATCAAAAGTTTTATTGCCAAATATCAATGCTGCCTTAAGTGTATATGGTTCTTTAAAAATATAGAGGGTGACTACATGTATCCTTTTATTTGCATCACATAACTCTACGAGGAGCGACATCTTAAAAAGTACCCAGATTTTGTACCTGAAAAGGGATTTTTTATCACTCATTTCTACATATATTGCTCACAACTTTGTTTTAGTAGGCATTGTGCTGGGCACTGAGTATGCAGAAAAAAATAATTCAGTATTAAAGGATACAATGAATATATGCACAATGTGGTATGAAACACAAGGAATAACTGAATCTGGTCTTTGTCAGATTAAAAATAAAGCCTGTGCTTGTCATGAGATACTGAGAATTGTATGATAGACTCCCCAGTTTTGGAGATGGTTGGATCTTTGACCTTAGGATATATAAAGTGTTATTTTTAAAGAAAGTATAATTTTTAAAACATGTCATAAATTCAAAACTTCCTAAGATTGTAATGATATTCAATAAGTTTCACCAGGTAAAAGAGTCTAGAGAAAAGTAAGTTTATTACAGAGGAAGCATCTAATTTTTGAGGCCATTAGTTAAAGTGTTTGGTATATTTAACTTTGTTTTGATATAATATAAATAAGGTTTATAATCATTTGTCTAAGGATGAATATGTAAAATGCAAGTGTCAAGTTATAAATATACATACAAAGTCCATATATTTGAGTGTACTTCTAGATGCTCAAACTATTTCAAAGTGAAGTAACAATATCAAAGATTAAAATGAGAAAATATTAGACACCATTTAAAACCCCAATATTGATGAACATTTCAAAGCCCTGACACTGTTCATCTAAAATTGTTACACTTTTAATCTTAAAGCAAATACCAAGAAATGGCACTTTAGAAACTTAATTAGATTCGTAGTTTAATTCTCCAGATATTTTGCCTTAATTTTCTTAACTGAACAAAGACCAATCTTACGCATTAAAAGAAAAAAACAATAGGTAGGCTAAGATTATTCTTTGTCTGGTATTTGTTTAAGAAAGTCTACTAAGTGTTCCTGGGAAATAAATGTTAAGATTTTGGAAGAATAGGATCCCTAAAGAACCTGATTGCCTAAACTCTTTAAAAAAAATCATTGTAGATTACTGTCATATTAAAAGATTGATTCAGGGAATTTTGATCAATGAACACTCTCTAATTGTATTTTTTATTTTAGGTGATGGCACACAAGGTCATATTAGAAATGTTTTAAACCTAATTTCTTGAGTGTAGCCCATGATTTTTGTAATACTAATTATTACTAATTTGCAGTATTCTGAAACACAAAATTTTCCTACATTATTTAACAAGACAGCCTTGTTCAGAAAGATTTTTCAAAAAGAGGTTAGAATAAAAATAAATAAAAAATAATAAAAAAATAAAGAAGGATAAAAATCTTCTTTCAAAAAATAACCAGAGCAATGACTTAAAAAGCATACTTGGATTTTTTTTCTCTCCTCCATCTAATGTTAGTTACATAAGTGAGTACTTTCAGAATAGCACTTCGCTTATGATCATTAAAAAAACCTATGTGATTGGTTAAAATGTTTTATATGCATACTTTAGAGAATTAAAAACTAGAGGAAATTGGAAATACTCTTGCTATCCCCCAAATCAACACGAGAGTCTATGCCATTGAGTACTTCAAGAGTGTTAACATGTCAGATAATGATAAGTCTGAAAAGCCTATTATAGAAGTGACCAAACTTAGATAAAAGAGTAGACTCAGTTAAACTGTTTCTAAACAATAGCTTCCTAATTTGGAGTGGAAAAAAGTAGAGTCTAAGAATCAATCAATTGTCATTCATGTTTTAAATCAGCTGGAAGACAATTTTGAATCATAAAGGCTCAGTGTATATACTTTTGTATTAAAAAATGTAGAAAGATATACTCGGAATTCTGAGATCAAATCAATTCCTATGTCTACCTGGAATTCATTATACTGATGGAGAAATTAAATCACATGAATATAAACATAATTAATCTATCTATCTGTCAATTTATCTATCTGTCTATCTATCTATCTGTCTGTCTGTCTGTCTGTCTGTCTGTCTATTCATATACTGTATATATATTTTTTTCTTGGAAAACAATTAACCTCAAACTGTGGAAAATTAATGACCTTTATCACCTTTAATAAATACATTTTTAAAAATCAATAGGCATAAAAAAAATGAAAAAAGAAACTCCAGTGACATAAATTGATATTATAGAAATGCCTCACATCATGCACGAAAATCAGAGCTGTGCTTCAACCAACCTACCACTTTGAAATTTTTTGATAATCTATTAGGAGTTGAGGCTGATGGCCCTGAGGATATCATATAAAACTGAAACACATAATTACAGGCAAAACAGAGATTATACATGATATATAAAAAGCTATTTATATAAAACTATACATATAGTATTTATTACATACATATATCCTGGAAATGCACTGGTCTAAACACAGAGAGTGCTTGTGACTAGACATTTGGCCTTCTAGTCATTTCATCTTTGGACATAAAAATAATGAACCTTTATCATTCCAGCCTGTTTGCATAGAATATAGGTATAGCCTTATGAATGGGAGAAAGTAAATGATTTATTATATGTCAAAGGTACTCCTAAAAATCCTTAATGTTTCAAAAACAGGATCTAAATATCAACAACAAAGGTCACATCGTGAGCCTAATAGAAACACTATCAAGTGTTTTATTAAAGAACTATATAAAGAACTATTAAAGAACTATGCAAGAGTAAACAAAGCGAAGCTGGAAATCATTAATCACAAATTACATGTGTGGATTATTCAAGAATTGGACTCTAATCAGAGAATCTATACTCATAGAAACTCCTGGCTTGGCACCTTGGCAAAACTTCAGAAATATTAATAATATTAATAAAAACAAAATCTTAAATCATATGTACATAGTTTTTAAACCATTTCCCACTTAAACCAATTAAATAGACTACAAAACTACTACTTCCAAAAAAGATGAGGACTTTAGTGGAAGTCTTGAATTTGTAAAATCACAAATGTATGTTCACTTCAATTTTCCTTCTTGAATGAGTTTGTATTATACCTGTTTTTAATTTAAATTTATGAATTTAAAAATGGCCACATAAGCTACCAAGTGCAAAGACCATTACTTCATCACAGTGTGCTTTGTTGAAATTGTCTTTAAAATCACCCCAACTTGCAGCATTTGCCAATTACTATGGTATATGTACAAAGAAGGGTACGGACATTTATATTTAAATTGTACAAGTATCTTTGTCCAATTATATCATATACAGATATTTTTGCAAATTTTATTTTAAAACAAAATAGCACATTCATTTCTTTCCTGGAGTATGCTATATGAAAGCAATCATATCATTTCCATCCTTAAAAATGGGTCTCAATTCCTGTATTTAACTAGACTGTGTTACCAAAAGAGTAGCATTGGGGAAGATAGGATTACAGTCAGAAAATTCATACAGAATCAATGATGTGCTCATAATTGTTATATCTGATTCATACAGTTCAGTCTTTCTTTTAGCTATCTGGTTAGCTCTTCTAGCTTGCCCTGTTTTATGAACACCATTAGAATGTTTTTAATAATATGCTTTCTGGTACATATTTGGTGATATCCTGGTAAACTGGCATCCTGCAAACCAACAACCAAATTTATGGCCTAATTTTTAGTAAAAAATCAATAAACAAAAATGGCCTAATTTTTAGTATTTGCCTATTTCCATGTTGTAAATCCTCTCACTATGGCTAATTCAAACTATCGATATGATAGCACTGAGGATGAAATTGGGAAAAGCTATGCTCAGCATATCTTAGTGAGATGGTTCCAGTTGGTTCCAGTAGATCACTGTGAGGAATAATTGTTTCCTCGACTTTGTGTTTATTCTAATAGTCTATCAAAATATCCAGCGACTGTTTTTGTAGGTTCCAATACATTTAATTAAAGGCAAGGACAGTGAATAATTTTAATATAATTAAAAGTTTTAAGCAATAGCAGGCAACACTTTATTAAACTATAAAATGATAGAAAAGACTTTCAAATATGTATTCAATTTAGAGCAAAAATAGGAGGATAGGTTGAGACTACTTTATGATAAAAAATATTCATTATAAGCACCATCACTGAAAACTTGCAAACTATATGTTAGGGTTTGGAAAATGCAAATGACTGCATCATCTAATTAATATGTAAAAAAATATCATTATGCAGTTTGAGAATCAGGCTGTAACATTTTACTGAAAGAAACTGATCAAATATAAATTTTATGGGCCATTTGATACATTTCAAAGTTCATTATTTTAAAATACTTATGATGCAAAGAGGTGAATAGTATCTAAAGTATGCAACACCTACCACAGAAGTCAGCTCATTTTTTCTGTAAAGGGACAGAGTATATATTTTAGGCTTTGTAAATCATACACTCTCTTTTGTAAATACAGTTCTGCCAGTGTGGAAAAACGATCTATTTTTCCATGTTCAATATGTAAATTAATGATACTGGCTGTGCTCCAACAAAACAACATTTAAGGAAACAGGCAGCAGATGGATTTGGCCTATGGGTCATCCAGTTTTTTGGTCTGACTTGAGCATGTACTGAATTTGATGTTTTCATGGATCTGATTTCAGTATAATTTTTGTTGGTATTTGAAACATTGATTCCTATAATTAAAGTGTTTTTTTCAAAATAATATTGCCCTCGTCAGTAAAAAATCTTGACTAATTACTGTTTCTTAAACAAGATATTCCCTTAGAAAACCAACTGCCAAAAGGACAATGCAATTGAAAATAAAATGAATATAGTTGTAGACATCTTATTTTACATTACTATACCAACATTTCATTATTAACAACAAGAAAAGGTTTTCCAAGATAGCAAAAGAAGAAAAAAATTGTATATTAAATTAACAAATATTTAATATGAGTTCATTTACTTTAATTTACTTTGAAACCTTTTTCTTACCTTCCATAAGTTTCCCTGTCTGTTCTGCACTTCCCCCAGGAAGAATCTTGGCAATATAGGCTCCAATTTCTCCGCTATGTCCAGGGATTTCTTTACCACCCACAATTCTAATTCCTAATCCATTGCCTGTATTGAAAAATTAACAAATTATTATTAATAATTTAAGAAGGGACAACAATTATCACAAGTTATAAGGTGCACAAAAAGTGGGATTTGAAGCGTAGAAGTTGAATACAACATGAATATTGGAACGGAACACCAATAACAAAGGGACGTTATTCTGATTTCAATAATGGGTTATATGTAATAGAACTTTCCAAAATCTTGGTAGGATCAATAATGATTAACATGATATTAACAAATAATTTTTAAATTTAGCCATATTTAGTAATATACTAAGGCTTTGTCCATTTGACCAGGTATTTTGTAAAAAATTTATTTGAGAATATTCCCAGTAAAGGAACCTCCGGAGCATACAATTTACTTATGAAACTGAAGAATATTTTGCTTACAAAAAGGTAGTAATGGCTATTATAAATTGAGAAGTCATAATCCAAACATATAAATGCTTATAACTGATAAACTAAAAACAGGATCATAGCATATGAATTGTTATTTACTTTTCAGTCTGAACTCATCAGCTAATACTGTTGGTACATTAACATGGCACTTACTATAAAGCACAATAAAATTATTCTTGACTGATGAACCACTGAGTAAACTGTTTTTTACTCCGCGAAACAGATTTTTCTATAATTAGTTGTGTGAAAAAAGATGGAGAATAATTATTATGAGAAATATAACTGAGATAGAAATGAACTGTTGGTATTTCAATTTTTTTTTTTTTAAATCAGCTAAAAAGTAGTAAGTGTACACAGCACCAGGTATATTTGTGTTACAAATGCCAAGGAGATTTTAAAATGAAAGTACTGAAAGAAAAAAAAAAAGCAGAATCTTTCTCCTTTACTGAAGATACAATTAACTATCTCTTTAAATTAAAATGCATTTCATTCAGTGATTGAAGTACCATTTTCAACTCTTTCCAAATCTCCACATTTTAAGGGCCAACTCTCTTCCGAATCCTGTTCCCTTCCTTCTTTCACTCTTCAAAAACAATTGCTGCAGTCAGCATCTGCACAGTTCAAACATTCAACAAGCAGTAGCACTGAATTACAGAACCTTTCTGTCATTTATCCAGCAGGGATATATTTTGGTAAAATATGGTTTCTTATTTCCAAGTAATACTTCAAAATGAATTCCCTCGCTTCTTTCCTTTCTCACTTCCTTTCCTCTCACTTTTCTTTCATTCTTCCTTCTTTGTATTTTCCCCTCTTTTCTCCCTTTAATTCCCTATCTATTCCCCCTCTCCTTCACCAGAATAAGCCTTCCGAAGGTGTAGCCTCAAAACAAATTAGCGGTATGCATCTAAATTCCTGCAGTCGTCAAGGAGTCAAAGTTAAATACCATCCTAGCTCTCTCAGGCCCCACGGTGGAGTTTTTCTCGCACAAGTTTCTTGGTCCAGTTTTACTCTTCTTGTAGAGATTAATTTATGATACAGATTAAACATAACTGAATGAATGCAGAACATCATCTAGTATATGACTTAGTCTCAACTAAGTCTGGGTAGAGGTAGTTGAACTCTTAGACATTCGCCTTTAATAATTCACCAGGAATGATTCTACCGTAAGACATTAGATAGATATAATAAAGGGCAGCAGATGAAGAAAAGTTTTTAGTCAGTCATCATTCAATTAGTTTAGCCTATTTTTTGAGTGTACTAAAGACATTTTACAAATTACAAAATGAGGATTTTAAAATAGCTGACCATAATTAAATGCTTATCCCATGGAATCTATCAGAAAAAAAATAAAGAAATAGATTCTTAATCACAGATTTGGTTTCACTCACAAGCTGTAATTCATCACTTGTTAAAGATTTTATAAAATCCCACAGAGATATTAAATTTCTAATGTGGTCAGTATGTTCATATAAATCATAAGACATAGTCAATTGGAAATCCCAAAGGATGATTCATGAGATTTCTTTAGTGTAAATGTATACGTTCAAGATCATGCCTTAAAAATTTATCATAATTTATGGTTGAATGTAGCAGAGAAGAATAGAGTAGTATGCTCAGGAAATTGGTCATAAATATTTCTTTTTAAGCTTAAAAATTAGAATATAAATGTAGCTCATGAAAAATAATTTTGTCATAGTATATTATATCATGCAGCCTTATGCTTAGAATCTACAAATAGAATTGCTACACCCTGTAAAAGTACAGCCAAAAAATTAGTTGTAGAGCTTCAAAATCTATCGATAAGAATAAGTGACTTATTTTTCAATTTGGTTATAATTTCATTCTGTAGATGGCAATGCCTTGAGGGTTTAGTTGCTGGGTCTTTAGTGCCATTTGCTTTTTAGTGACTGAGCATATTCTAAAACCCTGTAGTAAAGAATAAGTGGTAGGAAACTATAATTATATCTGTCTTAATAAGTAGCACAACACAATAATTATTTAATTTTGTAAAATACAGCCTCACACTGGTGAATTCAAGTACTCAAAACACTTTCTAAATATACTTTGTAAGCCTCAGCATCTTTGGTAAAATGGGAGTAATATATAGTCATTACAATACTATGTGAAATGAGCTTATACACACACGTGCGCGCACTACTTAAAGCACATAGTAAATTTCAAAAATTATTTTTCCTCTTGTTGATGTTGCTACTTTGTTTTTCATGCATACAATAAAGTAGCATAGAAATACTAAAAATTTGTGAAAGCATAGCATGGTAGAAAATAAGACTCAAGAAGGATAACATGTTTTCTTTATTTTAAGTAGTTGATTGTATCCAAATTTGGATGTAATGAATGTAAATTTAATTTATACAATTTCTAAAAATTTAAATCTGAAAATTTTTATTTAACATTCCAATAGCTACACTTTGATATTTTACATATTAAATACAGATAAAATGAACAAAAATGCTTTTATTAAAATAAAACACTTCTGTATGTAGGGAATAGTTATAAAACAGAGAAGTTCAATGATAAAAGTAGTAAAATCACTAAAAAAAAGTATTGCATTAATAACTTTAGGATGAAAATTTAAATGCATTATTTTCAATTCTCCATGTATGTTATAAACGATGTGATAAATATGCTATTATATAGTTATTTTTGTTTATTTATTTTATTGTTTTATTTGGGAACAGTGCTTCTTACAAAAGGGCAGCTTCAAAATACAGAGATCTCTGCAATGATTACTTGTTTTCTCTTACAGTGAGAGAATGGGTAGGATCCAAGGGATGAAAGCAATAGATGGATAACTCAGGAGCATCTCCAGGTTATTTTCGGGAAACAGAGCAACAAAATGCAAAGTTAAAATTTTCAATTAAGGGGTTCTTCTAACTACTTGTCTCGTGGATTACCACCCCTTCCCCCTTCAGTGGGAAAGCATAACTTACAATAGACCAATGACTCCACTATGAGAAACATCTTAGAACATAGTTGTTAATCACGTCTGTCTACTTGCAAAGCTCAAGGATGGAAAGAGGCACATACCCCCAAAAAGACCCCGCAAAAACCCAAAAACAAAACCCCTCAAATGAGGAAGTTTTCTTAAAAAAGTGCCTGCACTGGAAAGACTAGCAGTACTTTAAATATTAATACAACTGTGTACCCAAGACCCAGTTTGTGTTAACATGAGATAACCAGATAGCTTTAACCTCAATGGCTAAGCCCAATTTTCTATTTATATAGTCACACAGAGCTAGTTCCCTGTTAACAGCTACCAACATACTGCTTTGTCCTGTAAGATCTATTTGCCACATGAGGCAGAAAACACTAAACCAAGGTTTTCCATGAGGCAAAGAACAGTGCATTTATGCAGAAGTGAGACGCATATCACACACTCATTCTCACATGTGCCAAGTCAATCAGCCCTTGGGAGTAAGCTTCTCCCTCCGTATTTCTTTTATGTCACTATATCTTTTATGTGTGTCTTTTAACAATGTTCCTGTCATAGTAAACACAGTGAAAACCTCAACACATTTGTACCTGGTTCTGGTTACCCAGTAGTATTACTTGTGCGCAATTAAACAAGAGACCAAAACCACAGAAGAAGAGCGCAGGGTGGGGATTACAGGGTAGGTAATGCATATAAAAAAATATATAGGTAAATATCACCAGAAACCTCAAGTATCTACTTAAGTTTGTAGCAGAAGGCTACTTGTCATAATTCAGATCCTTCACTCATCACCCCTCTTCTTGGACCCCAAAGTAGGGCCAATGTTGTTACTTTTGAACTTGGGATCCTAGACAAGAGTGTGAAAAGTCCATAAACATGACTGTAGAACTGTGTGAATCTGGTTGAAAACCGATGATGCAACAAAATAATTGCCTGACAGTTAAATTCATGTTACAAAAAAACTAACTGTAAGATTTAGTTTTGTAACTTTTTTAAACAGACAAAACACACTCCTGGGGGAAAGGTGAGAGACTAAGAAGAAAGGCCCTGGGTAAAAATTATTATTACGATGGCACTTGGAATTGATAGGCCTGTCAGGAGAGAAACATGAGCACTGCCACACCACCATAGTGGATAGCCACTGTCTGGGGCTAAGCAGACCAATTCACACGCCACGTAAAGCTGCTATAGCCCCGAGGCATAAACAATCTTCCAGCTCATCATGAACAAGTCCCACTAGTCTTCAGTCTGTCAGATCATCATTCCCACCAATAACCAAAAGCACGAGCAACATCTCGCCTGGCTCAAAGGTGGCAAACTCCTCACTGTTGTCAAAGGGTTTGCTGTTCTTTTTCCTCAGTGAGCTCCCAGAAGTGGTTCCTTCGTTGGGCCTGGTCTCTCCTTGATGTTCCCACTTTCCATATCTGTGGCTCCTCCCTACAACCATTAAGGTATGTGTGCTTATAAAAACACTTCCCTCCAAAGGGCAGCTCCCAACTTCACAAAATACCTGCACCCTTGGTGCTCATGGCCTCCTTGTACTTCTGAATGAGTTTCTGCTTCTCTCCCTTCTCCTCCACCCAGTATTCACTCAGAATGACAAAGTTAGATGTGATCTGGTGTTCTGGGTAGGAATTTATGATCTCACTCTCAGTTGCTTAGCACTCCTCCACTTGTGAATGCACTTGAGATAGTAGGTGTGGCTGCAGTTGGAGAGGATCTGAAAGTGGGGCTCCATGGCGCTGGAGTTCTTGTAGACCACCTCCCTGTAACTCCCCCACACTATGTCTTTACTGTGCTGAACAGCAGGTGAGACCTCCATGTCCTTCTCATGGGCTTCAATGCAAGGTTTTATATGTTGTGACCTCTGGGCAGGTCCACGGGATGGAGGACCTACAGCCCACACATAGGAGTCTCCACTGAGATACACGGAGTTCTCTCCATATCTCCCACTGCAGCAGAGAGGCAAAGCTACTGCTTTGTTTCCACTGCAGTTTGCTCCTTCTCTGATTCTTCCTGGGTCAGTGAGCCCTTTAGGGCTGCCTCAGTGCAGGACAGGACAGTACCTCCACAATAGGGCTGCCCAGGAACAAACTCAATGACATTCACCCAGTTTTATTGCCATTCACTCAAACCTGCCCTTACAATTGCCAAGTTTGAATTTCCTGACTCAGCTTTGCCGGTATTCATTTCAACAATTGGTCCAACTGCTGATGAGAGACTCGAGGAAGCAGCAGTGATGATTTTTCAGTTAGAACTATAGCAGTCACTTCTTCCTGTTTCAATGGCTTGCTATGTTTATATCTGTAGCGATCTCCATAAATACAGTACCCTCACTGAAGATACTTGCGCACTATATGGAATGGACTGTCAGAGGTCATGCACATAGCGACAGTTATATTCTTCCTTACAAACTCCATGCATAAAATACCTGCAGGTGACCTGTTTACCCCAGCAGCCACTGCTGCCGCCTACCCTCCCGCCCACAGGGACGGGGAGGTGACTGAGGGGGTAGGGGTGGGGAAGACGCTGCCACTGCTGCTCCTGTTGTGTGGCTGTTGTTCCAAGAGCTGCAGCCTCCACTATTACTGTATATCCCACACAGCCATGGCACCAGAACTTCCAGATCACATAATTCCAGTCTGGCTGCAGGGAGGAGAAAGCAATGAGGCAAGTGGAGGGGTAGGAGACTGAAGTACCTGCTTGCTCCCCTCCAGGCTTTAGCCTATTATGTAGATAGTTTTAAACTTCCAGTCCAAAATAGCAAAATAGGAGGCTCCTGAACCTCTTGTCCTATGGACATAAAAAATCTATAGCTAAGGTGGAACAATTCACTCTGAAAGAAACCCAGAAACTGAGGGACTCCTAAATATCAGGTGAATGAGAAAATACCCACATCAAGACAGGTCTTAGTACACCCTCAGATACTGGAGGCCATTAAGTACAAATAAGGCAGCTTGGGTGATCACAAAATTTGAGAGACAAGAAAAAGCTCAGGTCAGGCTAAATGATAATGTTCATCTCCTACATGAGACCATTCCAACAAGACTGGGAGAGGTGGCTGTTTTATGTAATGTACATAAACAAACACAGAGAGTGAAGACAAGGGAAATAACAAAGGATTATGTTCCAAGCTAAAGAACAAGATAAAACTCCGGGAACAGACCTTAATGAAATGGAGATAATTTTTTACCTAATAAAAAGTTCAAAATAATGGTCATAAAGATGCTCACTGAGGTTTGGAGACAAATACATAAGAAAATGAAAATTTCAATGAAAAGATAGAAATATAAGAAAATATCAAACAGAAATCATAAGCTAAAGAATATAATAACTGAACTGCAGAATTAATAGAGGAGTTCAACAACAGACTAGAGAAGTGGAAGAAATGATCAGTGAACTTGAATACACGGGAGTGAAATTCATCCAAGCAGAAGCGCAAAAAAAAAAAAAAAAAAAAAAAAAAGAAAGAATGAGGTAAAATGCTCACATCAAGAGCATTTCAAGACCACATCAAAATTACAACTAAATTACAGAACAACTATCATTGACCATAACCTAAAGACTAGCTAAACAGAATTCCTATAACTAAGGATGTACAGAAGAAGCCACATTGAGACTGATAGGAGGGGTGGATATGCAGAATGGGTAGGCCCCACACCCACAGTGTGGCAGTTAAGAAATTGGGGGTATATCTTGGTTGCAGAGATCCCCCCATAAGGCCACAAGGAGTTCCAGCGCCACTCTGGGCTCCCAGTCCAGGGTTGAAGTGCCAGGAAGAGAGGTCCCCACAACTTCTGGCTGTGAAAACTAGCAGGCATTGTGGCTGAGCAAGATGGAAGGCTGCAAGAGTTCCAGGTGTTTCTCTTAAATGGCCCATGCATTGATATACTCACTGATGGACTCATTCGCTCTGAGCTCTAGTACTGAAGCAGCAGCTCGAAAAATGCCAGTGACATAGAGGGAGGAATTGAATTGTCTGGCTTAGGGAGAGTGCTGGAGGAGCAGCTTTCTCTCAGACAGTGCTGACAGATAGTACTGGCAGATGTTATTATTCATCTGTTGAGCCCTCTCCCAATCCAGCCTGTATGCACAGATGTGTGCAAAGTCTGGGTATCCATCAACCTGGTTAACACTGTTCACCCCACCCTGGTGATTCACTGACAACTCACCCAACTTCCAGACCCACTCAAGTTACTTCCAGTGGCTTTTCCCATACAAACAAAACAGCCTGTCTTGGCTCATGTTGCAGACTTTCCTAAACTCTCTCAGAAGTTCACAAACCCCAAACAAGCAACATCTGGCCTGGGTCTGGCCTGGACCTATTGCTAAGTGGCCCCAAACCCAGCACTAGTGGCAGCCAGTCTTGGTTTGCAGCCCTGCTTCTCCTCGGTTCCTCCAAGCCCACCAAAAGTGGCAACTGTGTACATTTCACTTTGTAGTTCATACCAGGTGGCCCCAAGCTGGGCATAAGCAGTGACTGACTTTCTCCTGTACCAGTGGCCCTCCCAAGAGGCCCCAGAATCAACACTCCTGGCAGCCAGCTTCAGACCACACCGGAGCACCACTGAACCACCTCGACAAATGATACACCCAAAGGGTGGACTCAGTAGGCACCAGAGACTCGCTAAAGGGAATCCTGCTTTGAGTGGCCAGCCTCTGCACAATAAATTCCTCTGCTATAGTCATGGCCCATCTTCATAAAATTGGTTAGTCCCTCCCATTGTCTGACAACAGCAACCAACACTCCACTACAACAGGACAATAAACAAGTGACACCGCTGGAGCACCTGGCTCCAGTGACCAAGGAGACTGGACCACTGAGCCTCTTAGTACACCTTTACATAAGGCCACTCTAACAAGACCAGGAGATATAGCAGAACTACTGAATACATAGAAAGAAACACAGAGAGGCAGCCAAAATGCAGAGACAAAGAAAAATGTCCCAAATAAAAGAATAGAACAAAGCTCAAAAAAACACACAAAAAAACACCCCAGAACTAAACAAAATGGAGACAAGTAATCTACCAGATGCAGAGTTCAAAACACAGGTTATAAGAATGCTGAATGATCTCAGGGAGAATTTCAACACAGAGATAGGAAACATAAAAAAGAACCAGTCAGAAATGAAGAATACAATAACTTAAATAAAGAATACATTAGAGGGAATCAGCAGTAGAGTAGATGAAACAGAGGACCAAATCAGCAAGTTAGAAGATAAGGTAGCAGAAAACACTCAATCAGAACAGCAAAAAGAAAAAAATAATGTTTAAAAAATGAGAATAATTTAAAGGGACTCTGGGACAACATCAAGAGTACCAAAATTCACATCATAAGGGTACCAGTAGGAGAAGAGAGAGAGCAAGCAATTGAAAACCTTTTTGAAGAAATAATCACAGAAAACTTCCCTAACCTGGTGAAGTAAATACACATACAAGCCCAGGAAGCATAGAGAGTTCCAAACAAGGTGAATCCAGAGGTACACACCAAGACACATCATAATTAAAATGCCAAAGGTTAAAGAAAAGAATCTTAAAAGCAGCAAAAGAAAAGAGGTGAATTACCTATAAGGTAATTCCTGTTCCCATAGGACTGTCAGTTGATTTGTGAACAGACACTTTGTAAGCCAAAAAGGGATTCACATGAAATATTCCAAGTGAAGAAAAGCAAGGACCTACAACCAAGATTACCCTATCTAGCAAAGCTATCATTTAGAATCAATGGACAGATAAAGAACTTCCTAGACAAGAAAACACTAAAGGAGTTCACCACCGCAAAACTAGTATCACAAGAAATGTTAAAAGGGACTTCTATAAGTCCCCTTCTATAAGACCAAAAAAATAAAAAAAAATAAAAAATATGAATAATAGAATGGCAATAACTACATACCTATCAATATGGACTTTAAATATAAATGGATTAAACGTTCTAATGAAAAGATATAGGGTTGCTGAACTGATAAGAAAACAAGACCCATATATATGTTGCCTACAATATTTCCACTTCAGATGGAAAGACACACACTGACTGAAAGTAAAGGAATGGAAAAAGGTATTTAATGCAGATGCAAATAAACAAAATATAAATCTGGGGTAGCAATACTTATATCACACAAAATAGACTTTAAAACAAAAGCTATAATAAAAGACAACATGGATGGACCTAGAGGGTATTATGCTAACGGAAATCAATCAGACAAAAACTATATGACTTCACTTACATGTGGAATCTAAATTTAAAAAAAACAAAACACACGAACTAAATGAACAAACAAAACATAAATGAAATCATAGATACAGAGAACATTTTGATGGTTGCCAGATGGTAGAAGGTTGAGGGATGAGTGAAAAAGGGGAGGGGAATGAAATGTTCAAATTGCCAGTTATAAAACAGTCACAGGAATGTAAAGTACAGCATAGGGAATAGAGTCAATGATATTGTAATAACTATTTATGGTGTCACAGGTACAAGACTTATTGGATTGAACACTTTATAAGCTTAATCACTATGTTATACACCTAAAACTAATAATATATTGTATGTCAAATGTAATTGAAAAAAATATTAAAAAATGAAAAAGAGTGAAGCTAGATTAAGGGACTTTAGAGATACCATCCAAATGAAAAAGCAACCAATAGAATGGGAGAAAATACTTGCATTATATTTCTGATAAGGGCTTAATATCAAAATATATACTCATGTATAAAATATATACTCATACAACTCAATAGCAAAAAAACTCTGATTTTAAAAGGCACAGATGAACTGAATAGGCATTTTACCAAAGAAAACATACAAATGGCCAACATGAGAAGATGCTCAACATAGCTGATCATCAGGGATAGGCAAATAAAACCACAAAGAGGTATTACCATTCACCTGTTAGAATGGCTATTATCAAAAAAACAAAAACAGAAAACAAGAAATAACAACTGTTGGCAAGGATGTGGAGAAAAGGAAAACTTGTACACTGTTGATGGGAATGTAAATTGGTAAAGCCATTAGGGCAAACGATATGCAGGTTCCCTAGAAAATGAAAAATAGAACTACTGTATCTAGTAATTCTTCCTTTAGGTATTTATATGAAGAATTTGAAAAAAAACACAAATTTGAAAAAAAACTATATGCACCTCTATATTCACTGCAGCATTATTTACAATAGCCACAATATGGAAACAAGTGTTTTTGGATGGATGAATGGATAAAGAAGATGTGGTTTCTACATAGACAATGAAATAATATTCAGCCATGAAAAAGAAGGAAATCCTATTGTTTGGGACAAATTAGATGGAACTTGAGGGCATTATGCTCAGTGAAAGAAGCCAGAGAAAAGATAAATACTGTGAGGTATGACTAAGTCAAACTCATAGAAAGAGAGAGTAGATAAATTGTTGGCAGGGGCGAGACAAATGAGAGGTTGGTAAAAAGATACAAACTTTTAGCAATAAGATGGAAAAGGTCTGAGGATCTAATGTAAAATATACTGACAATATGTGCTAACACCATATTGTACATTTGAAATTTAAGAGAGTAAAACAAATATTCCCCCTCACACAAAAAGATAAACATATGAGGTGATGGATGTGTTAATTAACTAGATGGAGGGAACACTTTCACAATGTACACATAAATCACTACTTTAAATATCTAACAATATTATAAATCCATTATACCTCAACAGACCTGAAATATCAAATAAAATAAACTGCAAAAAATAAACAAGCATACTAAAAAAACCTCTTCACATTTGCATTTAAATTTTGTCTACTTTAATTTTATATGTTTATTAACATGTCACATTAAGAATTGTGGTATTTTAAAGTATTACTAAGAATGTTTTATTTTCATCATTAAAATAATATATAAATATTATGATGTTATAATTAGATCTTTAAATTTAAACAAAATTAAAAAACTTATTTCAACACTATTATATGCTACATCTCGTCATCAAGGAAACCAAAATTTGTTATCAGTGAACATATTATCTTATGAATAGCAGTCTTTAAAACAATAGTTTATTATTCATAATAAAGTTATCATAGAATGAAGATATATTTCTCTTCATTTATGGTCATGTCATTAGTTTGCCTAAAGAAGAAGATACATTATCTATATAAATGTTAATGCTAATGAAGTACTAAACCTAATGGAAAAATCCCCAAAGGATAATTCAATTAAACCTATTTTTATAGTTTACATGTTAATTATACTCCTGAGTAAGGCTGTGAAATTTTATTTTTATGCTCTTTCACCTACTAATTTCTATGTTATAAGTTATCCATGTAAATATTTAGCAAAGTAAACCAAATATATTAAAAATCCATAGTAAGATCCCTTTTGTAGCTTACCGAATGCCACATTAATTAATTGATAGTTGAACATTAAGACCTAAAGAATTTTCACTATTTGTCCTTTAGCTTTACTAATTTTTGCTTCTGATAAGAAAAATGTTTCCTCCACACTAAGCATATCAATCGCCTTAATAGCATTACATATTTGATGCTTCCAGCAACATTAAAATGGCAACACCACATTCATGCCAAATCTAATCCAAATCTAAGCCTGAATATGCAAATTACAAACTGAGCTATTCCCATGAGCTTTTTTTCTAACCCATCCAATTGCTGTATAGCATCCTTTTTCTTATTTTTAAATATGTATACTTTATGTACATGATAGATTCAAAGAAAACATTTTGTCTTATTTCCATGAATAAAAGTTCACACTTGTCTTTTCTAATGGCATCTAAATAACAAGAAAAAAAATGTCATGTGATATTTAAAGGCTGTATAAAGGCAATTTATACTTACACCATACTGGATGAGTCCAAGTTGGCCTGCCATAGAACTGAAATGGCCATTGTCGGAAAATAAGGGATATAATTCACAGATATATGGAAAGACACTGGTATTCTGGCATAATTGAACATCTTTCAAATGACAGATGATGCATGTCCTGGTAAAGAAATTTACTAAAGGTGCATAGAATTTCTTCTAACTGAAAAACTTCAGAAATAATTCCCACCAAGAAAATTTCCCAGGACTGCCACACTCATAAATGCATTATTTTATTCATTCAATTACATAAGGATTTTTCCTATATTTTAGCTTATACAAGGCAATTGCAAAATTATAAGCATAAAGACCAAATCTGAAGGGTTTGCATGATACTTCTATAAAAGGCAATTAAAAATAAATTTATTCCATGGAGGCATCATGCTCCCTGATTTCAAGCAATATTATAAAGCTATAGTAATCAACACTATAGTTTTGTTACAAAAATCGACCCATTGATCAATGGAACAGAATAGAGAATCCAGAAGTAAAACCATATATATACATGGTCAATTAATTTACAACAAAGAAGCTAAGAACATACCCTGGGAAAAGGACAGTTTCTTCAATAAATGATGTTGGGAAAACTAGACAGTTACATGTGAAAAAATAAAACTGGACCTTTATCTTACAACATATACAAAAATTAACTCAAAATGGATAAAAAATTTGAATGTAAGACCTGAAACCATAAAACTCCTGGAAAAAAAATGATAAGCTCCTTGACATCTGCCTTGGCAATGATATTTTGGATTTGACAGCAAAGGCAACAAAATAAAAAATAAACAAATGAACTATTTCAAACTAGAAATCTCTGTACAGCAAAGAAAACCATTAACAAAATGAAAAGGCAACTGACTGAGATAAAATGTATGCAAATAATATACTTGTTAAGGGGTTAATATCCAAAATATATTAACAACTCATAAAACTCAGTAGCAAAAAAAAAAAAAAATCAACCAATCTTATCAAAAAATGGGCAGAGGATCTGAACAGACATTTTTCTGAAGAAGACATACAGAAGGACAACAGTACATTAAAAGGCACTCAACATTAATAACCATTAGGAAAATGTAAAACAAACCACAATGAGGTATCACCACACACCTGTTAAAATGGCTATTATCAAAAAAGACAAGAAATAACATGTATTGGTGAGGATGTGGAGAAACGGGATCTCTTGTGCACTGTTGGTGGTAATGTAAACTGGTGTAGCCATTATGGAAAACAGTATGGAGTTTCCTCAAAAAATTGCAAATAAAATTACCATATGACCCAGAAATCCCAGTTTTGGTATTTGTCTGAGAAAAATGAAAACATTAATTCAAAAAGATATATGCAAACTCATGTTTATTGTAGCATTATTTACTACAATAGCCAAGACATGGAAGCAAACTAAGTGTGCATCAACAGATGAATGGAGGAAGAAAGTGTGACTATATATATATATATATATATATATATATAGTCTATATATATAATATTACACAATGGAATATTATTCAGCCATAAAAAGAGGGAAACATTGACATTTGCAACAACAAGGATGGACTTTGAAGGTATTATGAAAGAAGTCAGTCAGAGAAAGACAAATACTATCCTATCTCACTACATGTTGAATCTAACAAAAAGCCCAGGAAACCAAAAAAACAAAACAAACAAAACCCCCCTAAAACCAAGCTCATGGACACAAAGAATAGATTGACCATTACCAGAGGTGGGAGGGTGGGGGTATGGGTGGGAAATGGGTGAAGGAGGCTAAAAAATACAAACTTCCAGTTACAAAATAAAGAAATGATGGGGATGTAATGTACAACATGGTAACTATATTAATAATGCTGTATTACATATTTAAAATTTGCTAAACGTATAGATCTTAGAAGTTTTCATCACAAGAATACAATTTTTGTAACTATGTATGGTGATGGATGTTAATTAGACTTATTGGGGTGATCACTTCCCAATATATACAAATATCAAATCATTATGTTATATACCTGAAACTAATATATTTCAACTATATCTAAATAAACCTATCGCATTTAGCTGTACTTAGGGTCCAAAACAAAATGATTCTTTCATATGAAAGTGGATGTTATAAAATTAGGAGATAGGGTCACTTTATAGAGATGGACTTAATAGTGACTTGTTTAGCTACTGATCTCCTTAATATCAGTCCAAGACTGGGCGTGCAGCCATTCACTCTGTGCATTAAAGAAAGTTGTTGCATTGAAGATAGTCATGTAACCGTATAATGTCACTGGAAACTAAATAGTTTAATCTTATATTTGTTTAAATTTACAATGTGCTCTCCAAAATAAATGTCAGTTTTACTTAAATAAAAGTAGGAAAAAATGCTATTCTAATGCAAAATTGAGTATTAAGTGTTCCTTCTGTACTTCTGGACATAATAGGGGATTGTGGCAGACATACACTATCACGACTCCGAATGAGCCACTTCCTGTATAACACCTCCCACTTTGAGTAGAAGTAGAACCTGTGACTTGCTTCTAACCAATAAGATCTGACAAAGGTGATGTGATAGTCACTACTGTGATTATATTGCATAGAATGAGAATCTCTGCTGGCCTTGAAGAAGTAAACTGCCATGCATATGAGGGCCTGGAGAAGGCCACATGGCAAAGAGCTGAGGCAGGCTCTAAATGCTGAGATTGGCCACCAGCTGAGAGTCAGCAAGAAAATGAGGAACTTATTCCCACAACTTGGAGGACATGACTTCTGCCAGCAACCACGTGAGCTTGGAAGATGATTCCCAAGCTCCAGAACAGAACAGAACACGGCCTGGCCAACACAGGTCATAGCCTTGTGAGACCCTGACCAGGTGCCTGAGGTCTGCCATGTCTGGAGTTTTTACCCGTGAAAACTGGGAGATACTTATTATGCATTGTTTTAAGCCATCAAACATGTGGTAATTTGTTACCCATGAATAGAAAATTAATACGAAGATGAAAGTGGTATTCTGAGTTTTCTGTACACACAGTATAGATGGACATTCTCTTGGTAGCAAAACTTGTGGAACATTTGTGTTTCTAGTCATTACGACAGTGATTGAGCAGTGATAGAGGGTAGGAATGAAAGGGAAATATGCCATGAAAAAGAAACTTTTGCCCTTCATAAATAAAGAGGAAGAGCTCTGTGTATCAGTTCTGCAACTCTGGGGTCCCTGTTTATGCAGCAATTTCATGGCAGCTAGGCAGTATCAAATATATAATTGAATGAATAATAAATAGATGAAAACCAAAATGCCTATTTTTTCCCCAAGAGGAGGCTAATGCATCAATGATAATGATGTTAAAAATAATAGATTTTTATTCTATTCTATTTAGAAAATATCTTTAAAATTACATTAATTACATTTGTTCTTCTTAGAACAAACAAACAAAAACCCTCTATTTTATACATGAGGAAAATGAGGCTTTGTGAGGTTAAGTGCTTAAGGCAACACCTATTGTATGGGAAAGCTAGAGTGGAGCTCACACTCTTACTTCAATTGAGTGACTTAGCATTGTATCTCTGTCTGGTTAGCACCAGCATACCTGGTTGAGAATCTGCAGGGATGGCTTTGGGAGCAATACATTCAGCTCTTCCTTTTTTTTAAATTCAAGTTTATTGGGGTGACACTGGTTAGTAAAGTTACATAGGTTTCAAGTGTACAATTCTGTAACACATCATCTATATATTCCTTTACTCATTCAGTTGCACAAAGGAGAGTGATGGGAGAGATTGCAATCAGACCATTAAAAGGAGAAATTACCAAGAGATAAAAAAAAAACGTTGGGAGACAGCATCTCTTAGTCAAGACTGAGGAAATAAGAGGTTTCTGGCTTAGGCAACCCAAAAATCATATAGTACAATTTAATGTGTAGCTGCGACTGATTAGTTGGGAAAGATAATGCTGTCGATATAACTGACAATATAATTGTCAATATAATTTGTTTTTCTATAGATGTATACATTTCTATGCCTTGGTTATGTCTTTATCACCAAACATTATAAAGATAAAATTGTTACATTTTTAGTATTGTAGTTTTTACTATTTTAGCATTTGTATTACAAATATGAATTGCATGTGTATATATGTTAAATAAATAAGAAATTGGAGTAATACTTATGTATCTTGTCATGCAAATATATAAAGAACAAACTGCATACAGGCATGGTAACATAATAACTATTATAATTACCACTATTTTTGGGAGGAGTTGAGAAGCTGATTGGAGAAAAAAAGTTCTGAATTTGTTGAGTCACTTTAGGGATATAAATAAAATCCAGATGTCCAGATTATTTTTGCATTACAGGCTAAACCTATTCTCATCAAAACCAATTTGCTCTTGGTGAAGGAGGTATTCAACACAGTTCAACAGTTTCTGCCTTCCAATATATATCAGGGGATATTTTTAATTAAAGATTTATTTAATATAACTGTTTTGGTTATTTTCATTACTGCATTAAATAATTATTAGTATTATCTGGAATAAACAAGAAATGCTACATGTTGTTAGGTGACCAAGCTAAGAATATTCAAGTAGTTTAATGAAATTATGATTTAAACAAAAAATGACGTGATGAATTCTATTTGGTTTTTGCACCTTGTGCCCATATTATTTTACATTTAATGTAGTATTTTATTTTTCTCAATCTCTTTGATATCATCTTCAGGGATAGAAGGAAAAAGACAGTAACATTTCTTCTTTGTGGATTATACTTTTTTTTTTTTTTTTTAATTTTCTCTACAACTTTTCATGTTAGGTACTATCCATACCATTTCAGGACAGAAAAGCTGAGACTAAGGAAGATTAGAAACTTGTCTGGGTTGTCCAGCATATAAAAACGCTAATATTAGAGCCCTTTATTTTTCTTGACTCCCACATTCTTGTACTTTCTAAATACCTTCAGTAATTGCTCTAAATTTCAAGAAAATATTCCAGAACATCAATATAAATCCTCATTCCTTTAACTGAATCTCATTTATAATTGCCCAATTTTCCATGGCCAATTCATGTACATTTTATATTTATACCCTTCAATTTCCCATTAACTTTACCACTTATTCTTCCCTCCTATAGATTAAACATCTTGAATGTCTTCACCTTCTCCTAACAGAACCAATTAATTCCTTTAATTTTACTTCATTAAGAGTGCATAGTAAGGGGGGAAGGGAGCTCTAGAAGAGGGTAAACGGGGTCAAATATATGGTGATGGAGAACTGACTCTGGGTGGTGAACACATAATGTGAGATATAGATGATGTATTACAGAATTGTACACCTGAAATCTATATAACTTTACTAACAATTTTCACCCCAATAAACTTTAATTAAAAAAAAGAGTGCATATAGAAAAATGTGCTAACATCCAGTTAGAAGGAAAGCCTATAAGGTCACTTTCTTATCATGAACACAATTGTGCAAGCAATATTTATTCTGACAGATGTCAGCAGAAGTAATGATGTTAATGTAAAACTTCTTTTGACAGGGGCGACCTGGTCGGGACCCCCTTTCATTCTGAGCGCTGCGACTCTTTACTTTTAATAAACTATCCTCTTTTACCAAAAAACAGAAAAACAAAAAAACAAACAAACAAACCAAAAAAAAAAAAAACCCACACAAGTTGCTTTGACAATAAACATTTCCTCTGTTACTGAGGAAATGAATGCAAGCTTTCACTAAAATTTACCAGGAAGAGATTGTGATTTTAGAAGAAATTCAACCTTATTTTATTTCTATAGTTTTATTCTACTTAGTTTATTTCTAAAAATAATTTGAGAGGCTTACAGTGAGAATCATATCATATGTAACTGCACTGTTAAAAATAGAAAAGAAAAAAAGCCATCGTGAATGGGGAGGGAGAAACTTCAGCCTCGGGGTCTACTTTGTAGCATTTGTTCAGTTCCCAGATGTTCCCATAGTGAGCATGGAACTCAGGTGTTTTCAAGGTGACAATTATACTTTTCTTGGTCTTCTGCAAGAAGAGGTGACATAATTGTTTTTACTTTCTATTCTAAGACTTGGCCTGATACGAGTAAAATAGTTTTCTCATGAAATGTTCATATAAATAATGTTGGAGAGATGTGAAATGGGTGTTAGTCCTACTTTATCTAAACCACCCGGAGTAGCTCACCACATTTTTGCCTCAGTTTCTCCTTATTTGATATTCCACATTTCAGTACAGCTGTGCAATCTCAAGCAAAGGTAATCAAACTTATTTTAAAAACAAGTGCACCTTTTTCATTATGGTTAAGCTTTTTTCAGACTTCAACTTTGAAGCAAACAAAACAATTTAAAAAAACAAACTCATAAAGGAAGCTATATTTTCCATAATTTCAGTGATGCCCAGACTGCCTATCAAATTCAGACTTTCTACCTAGTTTTCTACCTAGTATACCATGATTTGGCCCTAATCTTAGTGCCATTTATATACTCTGTAATATAGCAAAACAAAACAAAAACAATAATCTACTCTTCTGCATATTAAATAGATAAATAATTGAAAGGAAAGAACAGTGATAATTATGGTCTAAAGCCTAAAGCTGCCTCATTAACTGGTGGAATCAGCAGGGCCTTCAGTGGCCTAACCATTCAATCCCCTCCGCACTCTGGTGAATAAAGTCCCCTAGCCAAACAACTTTGCTTATCAAGGATCAGGTGAGGTTCCTGCTTATCCCTGAGTAGTGGGTTTCAGTTTCCTGCCAGTCCACAGAATTATTCAACAAAGTCAATCATATCTTCTTGCAGGAACCAGGGGGCACTCCATCCAACCTTTTGATACTAAAAAGCCTGCCTCCCACACTCCTGGTTGTTTACTCTGTTCCTTGGGTACCACCCCCCACCATGGTGTGTGGTGCCCTGCTCCCTCCCACTGTGAATATATGACTAATAAACTGCTGTTGATCTCATCTGTCCAATGTCAGATGTTCTTTGTTTGGCCTTCAGCATAACCCTGGGTCACAATCTAGGTGAACAGGAGGCAATTAAGCTATTAAATATAGGACAAAATATCAACCTGAAACTTAATAAAAAATAATACTAAAATCAATGTTATTAAAATTTGGCATCTGAAGTAAGTTAAAATGTGCTTTTTCTTAAATTTGTATCATTTTTAAATTCCTAAACAGCAAAGGAAAAACCATATTCTTAGATTGGGAATGAAAATTGGTAGAACTTTTCAGGTAAGAAATTTGACAAGATGTCTAAGAAACATCCAAAATATCCCTTCCTTTTCACTCAGTAATTTCACTTCTGAGGATGTATTTTAAGGAAATAATAAATATTGTGGCAAATTATTTCAGAAGCAAAGAGAAAACTTGGAAGTGCAAAGCAAACAATATAATTATATTTGTATCTTAGGTCCCTAACATATTTTAGATTTTATCCTTTTTCTTAGCAGCTCATATTTAAATTTCTTTGGTTACATATTGGAACAATATAATGACTGATCAACTTATGTAAATAAGGCCATATCACAAATGTAATCATTCCCATTTAAAAAATTACTCAAATATAATCCAGAGTCAGTATGAGGGAGGGTTCAACTGATATCTATATATCTACATAACTATATTTCTATATATCTATATATCTTTATACATACTTTCTCTACCCTTCCAAATATAAAAATATAATTCACTCAATACTTTAACATATTACCAGTGTTTGAGATCTCCTTTGAGTATTAGAGGAAAGTGGCAAGTCTGACTAGCTGTTGTTGGCTTTTAAAGCTGTTCTTAAACACTTCTGCTCAGCTTTTTTAAATTTTAGGCTAAAAATCCCCTTCCAGTGAGTATTACAGAAGAGGAGAGGAAACAATTCTATAGCAGAGTTATGGTCGAGTCCCTGTATTGTCACAACTAGTCATCAGCAAAAGAACAAAACAAGGATGTCTGCTCTCACTATACTGTTCAACATTGTATGGCAAGTTTTAGCAAGGGCAATAAGGGAAAAAAGAAATAATTAAATTAAACTTATTCTCATTGGAATGGAAGAAGGAGAACTATATTTGTAGATGACATAACCTTGCATGTAGAAAATCCTGAAGATTTAACACACATACAAAAAACTATTAGAACTGAAAATATAAGCAAACTTATTAGCCAAAAGGTAAATAAACAAAAACATTGTATTTCCCTAAATGGAATGAATAATCCAAAACTGAAATTAAAAAAATAAATAAAAATCTCCATTCACAATAGCATCAATAAGAATAAAATGACTTGGGAGGCCTTATCAAAAGAAATGCTAGCCTTGTACTTCAGAAGCTATAAAAGTTTACTGAAAGAAATTACGGAGATCTAAGTAAATGAAAAGATGTTACATGTTCATGGATGGGAAGACTCAATCTTATTATAAAAGCATATCAATCTCCCCTAATTGATCTATAATTTCAATGCAACCCTTATCATAATCTCAGCAGGCTGATAACTAAAATTTTATGGAGATTTAAAGGACCTAGAAGAATCAAAACAATTTTAAAAAATAAAAAAAATTAACACTACCAGATTTCAAAACTTAATACAAAACTATTGTAATCAACAGAGTGTAGTATTGGTGAAATAAGTTAGGCATTTAGTAAAATAGAACTGAACTGAGAATCCAGAAATAAATTCTTGTATTAATGGTAAATTGATTTTGACAAAGAAGCCAAGACAATTCAATAGGGGAAATATTTTTGTAAACGAAAGTTGCTTGTACAATTGGATATCCATTTGTGGTTCAAAAAATGAACTTGGACCCTGTCTCATACCATAGGCAAAAACCAATGTAATACAATGTAAATGCAATGTAAAATATATAAAGCTCCTGGTTTCAAACATAACAGAAAAATCTTTGTGAACTTGGGATAATTTTAAATATGATTTTAAGGGCAGCATGGTCCACAAAGAAAAAAAAAATATCGATAAATTGGATTCCATTAAAATGTAAAACTTTTCCTTTAAAATAAAACCTTTAAGAAAAGAAAAAAAAACACACAGACCTGAAGGAAATATATGTGCATCATATACCTAATAAAGGACTTATACCCAAATATATATAAAGAACTTTTACAACCTCAGTAAAGAGACAAATGACCCAAATAAATAATGGGCAAATGATCACCAAAGAAGACATATGCATTGCTTATAACTACCTGAAAGTATGCTCCTTATTATGTCATTAAGAAAATGCAATTTAAAACAAAAATGAGATATATCCACACTCACCCCAAAAGACAGACATCACCAAGTGTTAGCATTGACATGGAGGAAGTGGAATCCTCTAAAGTTACAGGCAACAGTGTAATATGATGCACTTACCTGGGAAAACTATTTAGCATTTTTTAAAAAGAGTTAAAAAGAAACTTGCCATACAGTTCCACTTCTAGAAAACCATTTAAAAATATCAATGTCCAAACTAAAACTTTAATGCAAATATTTAAAAACAGAAAAATCTAATAGATAAACAAATGTAGAATATCTAAACAATGGATTACTACTTGGGAATAAAAAGAGCAAAATACTGTTACATACTACAGAACAGATAAATCTCAAAAATGTTGGTAGGTGAAAGGAGCCAGACAGAAAAAACTGCATGCTGCATGATTCAATTTATATGAACTGCCAAGAAAAGGCAGACTTACAGAGACAGAAAGTAAATCTCTCGTGTGTGGCTGGAAGAAGAGCATTGGAAATGGATATTACCAGCAGGCTCAAGGGAACTTTGTAATAATCGAAACGTTCTAAAATAATGTTTTAGATTGTGGTGATGGTCGTACCAGTTTCATAAATTTAGTAAAAGTGATTGATTTATACACTTACGATGTGTACATTCATGATATGTACATTATACTTCACTAAAGCTGTTAAAATAACAACAAAAAAGAGCTATCCACGTTTGATACTGCTACCATTGCAGATCCAATGAGATCTGTCACATTTGTCTCCTGTTCCTAAAAGCCAATAAAGGTGGTGGACTAATGAGGAATAGAAAATGAGCCCTATTTCTATAGAAGACACTGCTATCTTTTGAACCTAAACATTTTCAATGTTCTTCACTGTTACACTTGCTAATTTGTCTTTTTAGCCTTGCAGATGCAACCAGTCCTTTATGGAACTATACATAAGCAAATGTCATTTTTTAAAATCAGAAGAATTTCTTTGGCTTGTTTCTAACAGCTGTGTTTCTAGACCCATGAGATGGAGTTCCAAATAAAACAGACTCATTTTTTGAGCATTACATTTTATGCTTTTTTTTTTCTTTTTGATAATTTCTCTCTAAGAGGAGGGGAAACAACATTTGTTGAATGTATAGTAAGTACAAGAATTTGTGCTTGGTTGACTTGAAATTATTTGAGATACATAGAACTGGTCTTATTTCAGAGCAGCAAATGTTCTCAATATTTAAATAAGTAATAATGCTAAACTCCAACTCAGGTCTTTCTGATTCTAAAACTCATCACCTATTCTCTCCATTTTGCTGCCTTGTGTTTGGTTGAATAAGGAATTTCAAAACCATTGTACAGTTGTTGATCAGCATTTATTACATCTGAAGTTCACAGTTAAAAGTTAAAGGATGTATTTTCTAATAATTAGGAACCATTTAATAGAAGATCATAAGAATATATTATCTTAGCAAACATCAAAAAATATAAATAAATGGTGCATGTGTATGGTACACACTTACAGATATGTATGCATGGGTATGAACAATGTTTTATAAATTCCATTTCTTTCTCTCCGTTGTTCCTAAAATTTTATTGTCATAATTACTTGCATTTCAGATTCTTCTATTAAATTATACGTAAGTTGTAGATCAGGGTCTTTGTTGTACTCATTCTATTAAACCAGCAATCAACACGATGTAATTCACACCATGGGTGTTCAATGAATAAGTATTAATCAATAAAATTTTTTTGGATATATCCAATATGAGTTATAAAAGTAGTTAGAAAATACACTTTGTGTTGCATAAGTTTTTTTTTATAGGAAGAAAAAGAGTTTATTTATAATTTTTTAAACCGTCTCTGTAAATATCATTAGAGCATTGGTTCTCAAACATTTTGATTTCAAGGAACCATTTATACTTTTTAATAGTACTGAGGACCTCAAAGAGCTTTTGTTTATATGGGTTACAGCTACGTATATTTTCTATATAAAACAAGAATTTAAAATATTTATTAAATAATGAATTTAAAATAATTCATTCCATGCTAAAATAAATCCCATTTTTAAATAACAATGACTGTATTTAAAGAATAAAATATTTATGAGAAGGGTGGCATTATTTTACATGATTGCAAATCTGATTAATAGTCAGCTAAATAGAAGACAGCTGAATTCTCATGTCTGCTCTGTAGACAATCTGTTGTGTTGTCATGCATCATGTAACCTTTGAGAAACTCTACGGTATAGTAACAAGAAAATGAGCATGCAAAAGACACATACTGCCTTAGCATTACTATAAAAATAGTTTTGACCTTGTGGACCCCCCGAAAGAATCTTGGGAACCATGAGGGTTTCCTGCTCATACTTTGAGAACCGCGGGAGAAAAAAATAAAAAACAAAAATAACAAAAAACACATTTCCTATTCCTGTCTCCTATTTTGAAATTATTTTTGCTTCCAATAAATAATTTTTTTTCCTTTTTTGTGAGTTATGCTAGTTCTATATAATTCTTACAAAATATTTTAATGCTATTTAGACCAGTTAGAATGATTTATTAAAATACAAAAGATACACAGTATTTCTACTTTCAGTGGGTTTGTATAACCAAAATGAAAACACACTAATGACCACGTCTCCCTCTGTTTGGGAGAGCAAATATACTGCATTTTATTCTTCAGTCCCTTCTTGTTTACATGCTTATCTTGTTTTACAAACACAGTTAAATGATTAGCTTAGGTATCTTTCATACTATTGATAAAGCTACTGGACACTGCTCTTTGTCTCTAAACATGAGAAACAAATAGGAATTTAAATTGTTTTATTGTGGAAAATTGTATACATATTTAAAAAAGTAGTGACAAGACTATAAGAAAACCCTATGTGGTTAACCTTCCAGCTCCAACAATGATCAAATCATGGTTAATTTTGTTTCACCTATTTTTCTACCATTCTCCACACAGTTAATTTTGAAGCAAATCCCAACAAGGTATCATTTCACTTGCAAATATCTTAGTATGCATCTCTAATACAGATACTCTTAATTTTTATTAAAAACATTAATATAAAATGGTAATCATAGCAAAACAAAACAGGAAATCCTTAATATCAACACATATTTAGTCAATCACACTAGGCTTTTAGTTGAGTAGCAAATGACATAGAGATTAGGCAGGAACATAAATGTTCTGTGCCAGGGTTTCCCTGTCACTAGCTTAGCACTTCTAGACACTGTTTGCCTAAAACTGTCCTTTCTGGCTCTAGTCTTGCATATGTATGTATTTAAATCCATTTAAGGTACTGAAGACTTATTTGAAACAATACACATTATTTCAAAACATTTAATTTAGTATGAAATCATGTGACTAAGGACACATGAAAAAATACTCAGTAGTAATCAATGCAGTGTAAATATAACAGGGAAAATAGTTTTATTTTAGGCCAATATCAAAACAAGGGGCATGCAGAGAAATGATATAGTATATTACTAGTAAATTTATCAGTCAAAACAATAATCCTCATCTATCATTCTGCAAAATCTATATACTGAGAAAACTGAATTTAGTTTTCATACTAGATTACTTATAACAATAAATTAATAGCTCTTATTTCTGTTATTCGAATATATTAAAACATTTTTCTAATTGTAGTAAAATAATGCATACTAAAATAATCAGTGGTAAAAATAATTATAAGGTTTGGGGAATAATTTTAATGTAGTATAAACTTTAATATAGTATAAAAATAATAATACAGCTAGAAAATAAATACATTGACATACAGTCCTGACGATTTAGTAAAAATGGTTTGAAGATTTCTGTTGTAAAAAAAATAATTTTTGGCATTGCTATAAAGTATTATGTTGTTTTGCCTTATGAGTTGGAGGAAACTGAAATAGGTTGAAGCAAGTAATTATTTCTATGCAAAGAGCTTGAGATTCACCCCTGGAATTTTCATCAGTACTTAAAAAACAGTCTGTACGCAATAAAACTATAAAAGGTTGAATTATCTGTGTCTAGCAGAAGACAAATTACCCAATCTTAAAAGGGAAAGAACATTAGACTCTTAATCGATTCATGCTATATGAAAATAAAGAGAGAAAAATTGCTCAAAACAAACCTGTTTCATATCCACATATTCCATGGCCTAAAAATCTGTGAGGAATAATAGCAAGTACACTAAAGAAATACCTAATTTTGTTCTTTGTTATATTAGCTCTTAAAAAGAAAACCTCCAGCACATATGCCATGTTGATATACCATCTATACAAGTATTCATGTATACACACATATATGAACTTATTTATTTAAATATTTTCTGTTGATGTACAGTGTCTAGGAAACACAAGGATTATATTTGAGTAAAACTATAGGTACTATTTATATTTAAAAAATTCATTAACTTTGACAAAATTTTAATTTTGTCTCATAGATTTAAATATATTAATTTTCATCTGTAATATAAATATTTCACTATCTTTCAAAAGTATCAAAGTCATTAAAAACAAAAGAAGCCTGAGATACTATCAGATTGGAGGAGACAAAAGAGGCTTGACAACTAAATGAAATGTGAGATCTGGATTGAATCCTGGACCAGAAAAAGAAAAATGCAGTGGGTTAGTGGAGAAACTCAAAATTTGGATATTGCTTATAGATGTTTTAACAGTATCCAATCAATGTTAACTTCTTGGTTTTGATCACCATATTACGATTAGATAAATGTGACATTAGGGGAACCTTGAAAAGGGTGGGCAAAAGAACTGACTACTATTTTCAGGGAGCACAAATTTTCTTAGGGTCCAAAATAATTTGAAAATATATTTTTTTTAAATTACACCATGAGATTTGGTCTACAGAAGTACACAAACAAGCAAACAAACAAAAACTCAGCATAACTGATAATGTTCAAATTGATTAGGTATAGGGGGGATTTATTCCTTAGAAGAATCCAAGATAGGTTTTTACTTCCTTTGCAAGAATGTCTTATAGCTGTATAATCTAAGACATACATGTGATAAGGTGAAAAGTCAATGTAAAAGACACTTAAAGTGCAATATATGTAATTAGACTTTTTAAAAGCACATTGAGTCAATCAATACAAATACATTAGAAGATTCTCGAATGATCACTATTGAAGCATCTTACACTATATAATGATATCATTGGTTCTTGAGTTCATTATAAATGGTCTTCACACTTATAACCAATTTCTCTTTCAAACTGATTTGTTGTGGTTAGGAACAATATGCAACAGGTTGTAAAGGGAGATTACTACAGTAGTACATAGTCAATAGTGATGACAGTGGATAGAGAACGTACATGGAAAACTGAGAGCAGCTGATTTTGTTCTGGACATCCTAGAAATGGAAAGGATTTTAAATTTCTGGCAATTAAGTAGTGTAAGGGGAGAAAAGCCAGTGAAAATCCTCATATTCCACATCTCTATCACTATACTAAGATCACCTTATATTTATGTTGCTTTGATTTCATTGCAGAATTATGCTTTTGCTGAGCACATCTACGAGAAGTTTTCATGTACACTGGATGCTGAGACCACTTCTATATAAATAAAGTCTTTGCTCATTGTAATACATTCTAAAGTCTTCTTTGTGTTCAAGGTTGTGTTAATGAAAGCATTATTTCTTATTAACTATTGGTGTTCCTTCGAGAACAAGAAGCAACACTTAAAGCTACTGTTGCAAATCTGTGATTTCAATTCTCATTATTGAGATGTGAATATGAGACTACCATAAATTGCATTATATCTGTTTCCAGCTGGCGAAATGAGATTTCTGAAGCAAAAGTAAATTAGTGAATGCAAACGTGTGCTGCTGTATATTTTATGGAAATTTGCTTTTAAAAGAAGTTTGTAAAATAATGAAATGTAGAAATAGTAAAATATTTAATAGTATCTATAGTGATGGGGTTTTATCAGTATGGAATCTTGTATTTATCACTTTAAAATTTTTTTGACCAAAATTACAAACAAAGTTTAGTAAAGCGACATCTATTTCTACCCATTTCAGAACATGTTTAAGAAGTGTGTGGGAATATTAAACCAAAATATTAAATAGAATTTGCAACAAAAGAAATGTACATTTGGTGTAGAAAGATTCCTTGGAATACTCATGTGGTTTTAATGTGCCTTTGTCAATCCAGCTGTTAGAAATCTAGATATTAAAAGTAAAATATGTATTGAAAAAAATGCAAGCTTAAATGATAGCCTTTAGTTTTCATTCTCTTCAGAAAAGAATAAGCTTAACGAAGTCTCTGATGAATATGAAACACTCCCCAAACAACAGCACAATCCTAAATCCAGGGATATTATATGAATTCTGCAAAGTAAAACTAAAATATTGTTTGCAAGATTATAAAAAATATTATGGTCACTATACTCAGGCAATCTAGATAATTTATACTAATCCTAATTTTATAAGCCACTGAAAACCTCATTTATATTTGTAACAATTAAGAGTGCAGATTATCTTTTTCTTCCTCTCACTTCCTGTTCTCTGTCTCTGTCTCTCCCTACCACTCTCCTTCCCTTTTCTCTTATTTCCTCTACTCTACCCTACTTACTTTCAGTCCCCTCATCTTTTCTCCTTCGTCTATTGCCTTTCTTCCACTTCTCCTCCTTGCTCACTCTTCTAATCTGCATTGAAAAATCCTTAATTTTTACTAAAAATTAAACCATCTGTATTGAAAATTCTGCAACTATTAACATTTTTTTCAGTACTGTACATTAAAATTGGTGGATATTATTTTAATTCAAATATCTTCAGATTTCATGTATCATTGAACAATGATTTTAAACAGTTGTTTTTTTCCAAGTAGCCAAAAATAAACTAAGAAAACACAATTTTGCCTTTCGCTATGCTTTCCATTCCCCAGATTAGGGAGAAGTACATATACTCTCACAGTATATTTATTGCTAGGAGAGTAGTAAGGTTGCCCTATTTTTTTCATCGGAATTTTACCTGCTAGCCAGTATTACCTTTTAACTTGTAAACCTTCAATGATGTCAGTTGAAGGAATGCTAAACATGTTTATTCCATAGACTCTCATAGAATATCCTGTATCTTTAGGGATTGTCTACAACCACCTTCATGAATTCACTTAATAAATCAGAAACATTAACCTGTCATAAATATGACCAATGTGGCCAAGAGTCTAGAAAGAAGAGATATCTGCCTCTAATGTATGAACTTGGCTTGGATCTTGGCTTTTGGATCCTGGCTTTATCCTAAACACTGCAGGTGAATGTTGAGAGAGTTCTCCAGCAGATGGGGCTTCATGGTAGGTGTGCTTTTGCCAAATGAGAGTAGGAGCAAGGCCAAGGGCAGGAGTGATGTCAAACAGTGACCCTATGTCTCGAGCTTAATGTACCTCAATATAATAGTTACATGAGAATTGCAGAAGGTGTGGGCATTAGTGCAGAATGTAGAGGCATTTTGTATTAGTCAAGAAGTGTTGAATGTTATAACCACCCTGTGAAGGGTATTAGTCCTATTTATAGACGAAACGACTGAGAAAAATAAACAGTCAGGTGATCTGTTTAATTAACAAAGCAGGCTGGAATTCTCACTGAATAAATATATACATATAATCATAAATAAATATATATACATATATATGGATATGTAAGTGTACATGCATATGTATGTATTCGAAAGAAAATAGATATGGATTTGTACATTTGGTTCATTTGTACAATTAAGGTGATTTTCAGTCTAATAAAAATTCAGAAACTTTTTTCTGTCTCTAATATATGTTGTACATAAAATATTTTTAAAAGCATATAAATTAGTTTTTGCATTAGTCAATTTGATTTGATTACTTTTGCCTCCAGAGCATTTTACGAGAATAAATTTTTGTTACATGTATGTTTTCAAATAAAAGCATCTGGACTTATTTGTACCAAGAGCTTGATATTATCTTTTTATGATTAGAGACACACAGAAGTGAATAAAATGAGAATGCCATTTTGCTGTTCTCTCTAGACCAAAATATAGTTATGATGAGTTAATGAGAAAAAGAGTACTTAAAGATAAATATCAACGCAAAAAGGCATCAATTCTGAACTTTCCATAAATGTAATCAAAGTGCATGTTGTCATCTATGTAGCTTCTATTTAGGAAAAAAAAGTATAAAGAAAAACAATGAAATTATTGCCACAAAAGTCAGCATCTTTGTTTTCTTTTTTGAGGGGAGTTTGAGGATAACAATCTGGAAGGGCATGGGGATTTCTGGGGGCTGGCAATGTTCACTTGCTTGGTCTGTGTGGTAATTAATAAGATTATTCACTTTATAAAAATTTATAATTCTATATATTTCCAGTTTTGATAACTGTATATATGTTTTTCTGTTTGTATGTTAGATATCAAAATAAAAATGTAAGAAACTATAAAAATGTAAAAAATACCTTTTAGCAAGAAAATACACTTTATTATATTTATCTATGTATATTAAATATACCTTCTCTGCTTAACTTTGGGATTATATTGGTCTCTAATTATACCGTTTAAACATGATGTACTATATCTTCATTGGATCAAAACCATAAATCTGTAGATGTTAGTAACAGAAAATTAGAAACAAAATGTGTCATTAAGGACATTAATGTTTTATTCACATACAATAGAATTTTATAAAATATTTTTTGAGGTGGACACAGATTCCTTTAAAATGTGTCCTCGAAGAATATTATTTGGATAAATTAGTTGGGCAAGACCATACTGAAAATCCATGTAAATAGTAGGGTTGGGAAATAACTACATGGAAGACATTATTTTTCAGCTCTCCAGTTTACATATTTCATCTTATTAGGATTACTTTAAAGAATTTGTGTTTTCATCTTGATCTAAGTTTGTGGGAAATGCTAAACTTAAAACAAACAAGGTAGGTAAGACATAGTAAGGCATTGTAAAAAGATTCTTATAATAAAATATATCCAAGGAAGTTATTTTCAGCTTACAGATTTATTATTTTCATAATTGTAGATAAAGAGGTAAATTTATATTTTAAAAACATGTTCAGAATTATTTTATTAATATTTTTAATTCCCTAGGCAGGTCTACTTGATGAGATTGAAATACAATTATAATTACAATTTTAAGAATAACAAGATAAGCTAAGAAAAGTATAATTCAATAGTCTGATACTTTAAAATGAAGTACAAAGAAATGAACATTTATTGACATGTGCATAGAGATAAACACAATCCTAAAACAAAAACTTATTAAAGACATTAAAAACTAAAGAGAAAATATTTACAAGATAGAGAAAAGAATCCCAAGATTCTTTTACAATGTGATAGAAAATGTGATAGCATATAGAAAAACAAAACAACAAAATTCTTAGAAAAGGAAATTCTATTTAACAGCTAGACATTTTTCCATGAAAACTGAAATTGTTTAGGAAGACCAAATCTAAGAGTATAGATATTATCCTTTAGAAAGTATTTACACTTGCAAAAGTCTTTTCTTTTATACTTTAATGTGGCAAACATGAAATAAATTGGAGTTAAGTTCATATGGCTCTTCTTTGTTGTTCAATATATAGTTGTCTTCTATATCAATGAATCAGTAACCAGACAGGATGATTTAGGAGTCAATATATGTGAAATAAATCAACTATCTCTTTTGTGGGTATTTTAATGATTATGTGTACAGAGCCTGCAAAAATCTGATCTACTAGGACAATTATTTAAGGCCACTTGGCTTACCAGAGAAATCTTTCTCAATTTATCCAATTGTTGATCTCTTACGTATCGTTCAAAATTCAACTCAAACATCACTTATTCGAAAGTAAATAAGATCATTTTCGTATCATATTTATCTAATTGTGAAGTTTATCTCTAAGTTTCACTTTCTTCATCTATAAAGATATAATACCCACTTTATGTGAATTCCAATAAAATCCAAAAATGAATATAAAACAAACACTTCAATTTAATAGAATCTAAAACATGATTCCTTCGTTTCCTAGTGAAGCCGTCCCTGTCCCCAGCTGATTTAATTTGGTCATCCTCTTATTCATTATTCTCAACATATGAACACGGTTATTGGAAAGCATTGAAATTACCCAAATCTATTTTACACAATATTCTGTAAGCTCTTCAGGAACTTTATTGTATAGCAATGTTGGGTATGTTATACTAACTTTATCTGATGGAGGAGTGAATCACTTAAATTGCATGGTGGTAGAAGCATCATAGCTATACTGTAATGCGAATCAGTCATGACTGATAAAGTAAGGTACTAACTACTTTAAGTTGCTGAAAAATTATTTTGTGAACTTGATTGACAAAAGTCTCATGGTTTTTAGGATAAATGAGACCACTCTAGGGTGAATTACTTTGGAGGGGTGGTATAAATCTAAAAGAAATTGCTTAATAATATAGCACTTACTTGCTCTTGATGTTGACTGAGTGGTCTAGAGTGGACCAATCTTTCTGGCAGTTTTCGATCCAGACCAGGTCCATTTTCCAAACGAGATTCCCTGGGTTTGTCAAACCAATCTGTTTCTTCACGACGCAGGTGATAAGCTTTGGAGACCAAGGGAATATCAAATATTGCAACCCCAAACTAATACAAATGATAGAGGGCAGCAGCTGTTCTAAAGTACCAACATGCTGCAGGCTTGTTACCCATTCATGCATTTGAAACATAACTCCCAAAGGGAAAAAAAATCATTTCTAATCTTGTGTTAAAAAATTTTATACCACGGAATAACTTAGAAAAAATGATGCACACACCTGTTCAACTTCTCAGAGAAAAATAAAACAAAATTAAATTTTAAATTAGGAGAATAAAAGACATTTACGTAGTGATTGAAATAAAACAATGAACAAGTGAATATTCCTTAGAAGTCATTCTATTCAACCTCAGTCTATTAGTTGCCAACTCCTCACCCGCCTCTACCATCCATCACTAAATTCTAAGGAAAATATATTCCTTAGACTTGAATACAGAAGATCCTGTCACTTTCCCAATAGCCCATCAACCCAGTCCCAATAGATATGTGGCTGTTGGCTTTGAACATCAAGTATCATTCGAAAACATGGCATTTCTATGACATTCATAAAAAATATATATTAAAAATATATCATTTAGATTTTTTATTAAAACTTACAATTATTTTCTGTGAGATTACAGATTTATGTATTAGATTGAAGAGTTGATTGCTTTTTGTACTTATGTGACATATTAAAAAGTATTTGATATATTAAAATATATTTTTGGAAAATATAACCATATTTAAGTACACAATTATTACTTGAAGGTTTTCGACCCATTCAGTACTTAGTACTTCCAAGGTTTTTAATGCTATTATTTAGTAACTTAAAATCCTATTTTACATAATATGCAGAATTTGACTTTATATGTAAAGTTTTATTCTTTGTATAAGGATCCCTAATTAATAGCCTCTGGAAACACATTGTTGCTTCCTAAATGGCAGATGGAGTAGCCTTCTCAATTGCTCATCTTAAAAGATTTATTGACAATGCTATTAACCTATGCTCTCTAGAAAGTCTAGCTTCCACAGGGCAACACGGTTGAGTTCGTCTCTCTACCACATTATAGTTTTCTATTTATGTCTATATCCTTGATTGTCTTCTCTTCCAAAACTTTCTCTCAAGATTATTTTTTAAGGCAATTTCCATTATTTCTTAGCTGGCAAATCCAGAACATATACACCACTACTTACCTCCACCTCCTGTGATCTTGGTCATTGTTATTGATTGACCACAGCATTTCTTCCCAACAAACACAAAATGATAGACAATGTGTCATAATTTAGTCAGTCTTAGATTTGAGGAAATACAATGTACATACCTGGTTTGTAGTTGTGTATGTGCTTGTCTAATATCCCCTATTAGATTCTAAGCTGCTTGAGGGCAAGGCTCATGTTCTTTTTTTGTTTGTTTTCTCCCTCAACACTAAAAACAATGCCTTACAAATGCCATAACACTCAATAAAAATTTGGGAAATGAATGAAACAGAAAAATTAGTCATCAACCAGAGAGAGAAGTTAAATATCCTAGTTTTAATATGCACATTTAAAAATAAATATTAATATGTTCCTTGAACCTCATTAATAGTTTCACAATCTTTTCTCACAATCTACTGGATGTTTATTATGTTTTTATAGTTTTAGTTTGATATAAAGTGACTCAATTATGAAAAAATATTTAATGTAATAGAAATTTGATAAGTAAATGCCAAACAAATCCATTATTTAATAATCAGTCTCTAAAAATTTATTAGATTATCCAAACCACAATGCTACTTTTGTTACTTCTTATACAGATTTATTACATATTTCTCATGAAAAGAAAAAAATCTGATTTAAAAAATGAATATCTTAGTGAAATCATATGGTTCTCTGCTTTTTCTGTCTGACTTATTTCACTTAGCATTATACTCTCACTGATATGTGGTATATAAACCAAAAACAGTAAAAGAGCAAGACTAACAAATGTGAAACAAAAACTCATAGACACAGACAATAGTTTAGTGGTTACCAGAGGGTAAGGGGGGTGGGAGATGAGGGTAAGAAGGATCAAATATATGGTGATGGAAGAAGAACTGACTCTGGGTGGTGAACACACAATGGGATTTATAGATGATGTAATACAGAATTGTACACCTGAAATCTATGTAATTTTACTAACAATTGTCACCCCAATAAAAAATAATAATAATAAAAATAAAAATAATTAAAAAATTAATATCTTGGATAAAGTACTATGTTTTTAAATGAATATATAACTCTGCTAACTGCATTTGAAATTCAATCCTTTAAGACATGTTCGTTGGTGTGTCTATACAAATAAGGCAGAATCTCAACTTGACGAAAATTTCTCAATTTATTTCCAATTCTGATTACACACTTTGATTGTATGTTATTTTTCATAACTCTATATGTAAATAAGTTAGGATGTCTACCATGTTTTGCATAGAAATTTATAGACCCACCAATAGCAACCAGATTGAATGAAGCTGCTTTCATATTGAATTTTGTCTTCATCATTTATAGTAAGTTGTACATAAATGCTAATTGTTTATAACTGTGATTGTCTATTCTGGCACGGTGGATCTACACTTTAAAAATTAAAGTTTAGAACAATAGTAACATTTTCAAATTAGTTTAAATAATTTGCTAGAGATTAGCATCCTCTTTTATTAACTGACATTTTCTTGAATTCTTAAATGTAAGATATAAGTAAGCTATTTTTGGGTCTAGCATTATTCGTAGGCAACAGTTACCTGAATAGTTTAATTCTATTCAGTATCAAAAATTGGTCAAAGTATATATATTTTGAAGAGACTGTATATATCGATGCCTTTTTTTTTTTTTTGCATGGAACATACATTGAAGTATTTGTGGTTGTAGAAATAAATATAACTTGACTGTTTCAACTATGCATGCATATCAAGTTATGGACTTCAAACTGATGGCCATAAATATTAAGCAATGTAAATTATGCATACCTAGATTTTACCTCAAGTAAGCTATTTCAAAATTAACTAGAGATCATATAGAACACATCTGAAAAAAAAATCTTATGGTCTTATGACCTCGAGTTTGACTGATTCAGAGAAAGTACACAAGCAATTCAAAATCACTTAAGTTTGTTTGTCTACATGATACTAAAAGCCTGTTGAAATGTTGTATTTTTCAAAGTTATCTTAGAATCATTCAAATACAGACATAGAATTTTTGGTTAAAAATTATTTTAAAAATCCTTAATATTTCATGAGTTCATAAATGAGTTATGTGATTGGAAAATATCTTTTCTACTTTTTCCCTTAGTTACCCAAAAGATCCAGTATTTCAAAAGAAAAGTAGGCTATTGTTTACCAGAATAAAAGTAATATGTTGATGTGATATAAAAGCAAAGAAAATATATAAGATTTAAAAACATGTGACTTTTAAAGATAATGATTGCAATTCACACACTTAATATCACATATGTAAATCAATTTGTTATAGTTGTTGTCTAATTCTATACCAACATGAACTGTATGACAAAATTTCTTGTCTGCTTAATTTTTAAATACATTTAGTTTAATTAATTACATCTAATTTTAATTGTTTATTTCTTTTATAGCATCTTTACAGTTCATAATTTTGTATGCTGCATTATGCTTCATTACCGACTTTATCAAATCACTTTTTTCACATAGTCCTTGATGACTATGAGTACCCGTCATCCAAACACATAAATACAAAATAAAACATTCAGTTATTTTTATATTGTTATATGTAAATAAATGCCACATTCTGGAATATCTAGAAATATCTCTGTGTATATCTGACACCATGTTGATAAAACATCTGTGATGAATAAATGAATTTGTCAAATTCTCTCCAGATATATGCACATCAAGCACACATAGCTTTTAGGAGTTTAGTTATGCCATAGACCTGTTAGAGTTTTGTTTAATTTTGTTATTTTATTGATATGATTATTGAAGAACCTTTTTATTTTTCTGCAGCAGTCATTTTTGGTATAAAATGTGTATGAAATGTGGATTGCGAAAAAAAAGAAAAAATAGACTCTTTACACATAATATCATAACTTTTGTTTACCTAGGTAGATTCATTCAAATAACTGGCTAAATATAAAAAAATACAGTGTTTTATTTGACTAATTATCAATAAAAGTGGTCATTCGAATAGCCAGAAGAGAACAAAACAAATCAGAAAAGTTATTAGTCTGTTTGAATTTCTCTAGGAAAAGCAGTTTGTCCTCCTTCAAATCCAGTGATTACTTTAATCTTGTTCAAATCTATATTTGAACTACAGTCATATCAGTGTCTAGAGAGAGAAATAGAAAGAAAATTGTTTTTGTGAAAACTGATTTTCCTGTGAGTCCCCAGGGAAAATGTCAGATTTAAAGGGGGAGATATTTACATTAGCTTAGTGTTTTCCAGTCTCCAAAAGCATGGAGTAATAATGTTTTTATTTGATGAGAAATATTTTATTTCCAGAACTCAAAACATACCTACATTCAAATAAACCACAGAGGAGGTTAAAAACAAACAAACAAGAAAAACACACAAAAAAATCCAGAATCACAGATCCTCCTGGCATTGGCAGGGCTTTTACATCACTGAACCTCTCCTCCCTTGTCTTCAAAATTAGACTTAGAGTAGATCATTTTCTAAAATCCTAATGGTTCTACATGATTAAACAACAATAACAAAAATACCACAAGTCAGTTTTTAGCTAAGTAAGTACTTGCCTTACATCACTTATTCAATATGAAAAACTAGCAAAACAATTTAGGGCAAAAAATGGGCTGATGAAAAAAGCAAAGCCAAAGACAAGGCTGAATGGGTACATTTCTTGTCTTCAAATGGCTAAACTCATAAAAGCAGTATACAAAATTTCTATTTTAAATCTAAAGACTACTTCATACATACTGATAAGATTATTTATTGTCAATATTATATTTGGTGCTAAGCTTTCTAGTATGTAATGCAAAAGTACAAACTTAATTATGGCATTATTCATAATGAGAGAGATAAAATACAAACTTTTTATTTAAAGGAGAATTATAAAATTCTAGATGATACTAATATCAGGGAATTATCCGAAAGTTCTCAAGAAGAGAATATTCTCTGAATTAAAAAACACTGATCTCACAAAAATGACAAATGATATTCTATTACAAAACAAAGCAGAATAGCACTTAATGTCTCTAAGCCTTAATAATTTCACAAATTGAACAAAACTGACCAATAACTTCAAAAATGAATTGCAAAAATAAAATAAACATATAATGAAAAGCTTTCGAACTATGGATTTAAAGGATGACCATATTTTATTGACACAATTATTTGATAACTGTTCTGGAAAAGGGACACCTGAAAATCCAGCAATCAAAAATAATAAATAAACTAAAATTAAAAAGAAGCATGCTATGAAATCTACACACAAGATAAAATTTCCATTGATAAGAAATAAAAATTCAAGTAAACATGCAAAAGACACACCAAGAAAAGTAGAATACATTCTTGAAGAAGGAAAATTATACATGCAGAAAAATGAGTTTGAGTTTTGAGAGTAACAAGGTGGGGTGAGGCCCAATTTACCTTCACTGTCTGACATGGCATGTTGGAAGTCATCCATGATGAACGCTATGTCACGGTCATAGCCTCGAGTCCGTGATTCTTCTCTCATGTGTTGCTGCACTTCAGGCAATGAGTGACTTGATCCAAACTGATCCCTGGTGTCTGCAGATATTGGTGGCAGGGGTCCAGCTGCAGCCCTGGCCATTCCCATGGGCTGGCCAACAGGACTGAGTGGACTTTCTTCTTCAGAATTCTGGGCCACAATTGGTATTCTTCCTCTACTCTGGCTAATTGGCAAACTGGTAGGCTTAGTTCTGCCAGAGGGAGATGCATGACTGAAAGAAACATCTAGAGCTTCAGCCTCTTGAGCTTTCAGTCTTAGGGAAGAGCTGGAAGATTCTCTTTTGATTGACAAATCAAGCCCATAGACAGAAGATGGTCTGGAAGAAGGTCTGGACCTACTGCCACTACTGTATGGCTTATCTGCTTCATCCTGAAGAGCCGACCGTATGGTATTTCCTAATGTGCCCAGACCTGTGCCAAGAGATGATCCCATAAATTTTTGTTGGTCTGTGATATTTTTTCTGAGGCCAAAAGTGATATCATCTTGAAGAAGCCTTGCTCTGGAAGAAATTCCACCAATAGATGAAGTGCTAGAGGTCATATAGCTTGAATAATCGGGTTCAAGGTCTCTACTTTCTTGAATAGGTGAAAATTTTGACATCTTAGGGTCAATTAGTGATTTCTTATGCTTTGACTGCTTTTGATAAAGTATGGCTGCTGGTAGTTGTTTTGCTGCTTGTTTTTCAAGGGTGAGTCTACTAATGCTATATTTTTCAGATTTGGGGAAATGTCTGTAGCTTGTATCGGCATGGTAATAATGGGAAAGACCAGCAAGGTGATCTAAGCTCTCTGCCCCTCTACGGAATTCTTGTTTAATCTGATGTTTCAGAAGCTTTAACTCATAAGGATCTTCCATTGGATCTTCCTCTGCTTTCACATAACTATGCAATCTAGAGGAAGTCTGTAAAGGTGCTAGGAAATCTGTCACATCTTGAGACCTCCGTGGTTCAGTGGTTCGAAGTAGACGGTCTGTTTTTGACAAGTCCTTTTCATGAAGACTAAAGGCAGTGCTTAATGCTGCTGTGCCTTTGGTAATTTCTCCAATGTCATCAATTAGGACAAAATTTCGTGGAGTATGATGGTCAATATCTGCATAAAAAGAATCTGCAGATATGCTTGATATTGGACTGCTTGCCATGCTACTTCTCTCCTCCAATCCGATTCTTAAGTCTAAGCTATTGTACTTACTACCAAGATGGGAAACGGCATAAGTGTTATCAGTAGAAACAGGTGCTATCATCAGGGGTTGGTTGCGAATCACTTCATAGTTTGAAGTTATCTTGGGCTCCAAGTATAACGTGGTCTGCCGTGGCTTTTGTTGTATCACCATCATCTGTGATGGTAACTGATAGGAAGGTTGTGGGGCTGGTGCAGGTTGAGCTTGAGGTGTGAAAGACATGGTGGCCACAGCTTGGAACGTTGGCTGTGTCTGATAAGGTGAAACTTGCTGATGGTACAAAGTTTGTTGTTGAAAATGGGACTGTTGGGTGTATGGGGTGGGTGCTTGGGTAGGGAGAGCAGGGGAAGAGTATTGGTATTGCGTATAAGGACTTGTAGGGGGAACTGATTGAGATTCTGTTTGGGTTTGTGGGGGTATAAACTGGCTGAATTCAGTTTGGGGAGCAGTCCTTGGTCGCTCTATGCCATGCTGACTTTCTATTCGGGTTGGTCTGGTGCTGCTCACCTCACTGTCAGACATGTAATCCCGATCCTCGGCTACTCCCTGGAGGTAGGCTCGCTCTCTCTTTTCTCTCTCCTTTAATAATGCCTCCTTCCTTCTGTTAATTCCCATTTCCAGGTACCGTAACTTGGCATCAATCTCCTTTTCTTCCTCATCAAGTTCTGCTTGTTTCTTTCTAAGCTTTGCAGATTCCCTCTCCACAAGATCAAGCTCTCGGTCTATATCCTGGAGGATCTTGGCTCGTGCCATTGTGTTGGTTCTGCAGATCCTTCTCCTGGAAACCGTGCCTATGGTGCTGTAGGTCGACTGAGTTCCTGTGGAGGTCTCCTCAGGGGGCGGGTTTGGCAGGGTTCTCTTAACTTTTTTCTGGACGCCAGAGGGTGTCATGGTTTGAGAACCTTTCGTCTATAATTCAAGAGACAAAATATAGCACTTTATTAGCAAGGAAAAAATGTAAAGGTCAAAAAGTCTTCATAATTTACTGCTAAATAAAAATGATTTCATACATATTTTATGCATGACAGCGTAAAAATAAATATTTTATATGTATTGTTCGCAAATGAAATTAACTGAAAAATTTGTCCTTTCTTGTGAAATTGATTATTATTAGTATAGTAACTTCTGTAATAGTAGAAGTGAATTTTGAAATCAAGCACAGAGCTCATTGTTTGGCAGGTTTATATTTTAGCTTGACTCTTAGGAGAACTCTAAAAACTCACTTTCCATCCTATTTAATATGCTTACGATTATTTACTGAATGTATTCCTAGAGTATCTGTGTTAACTATCTAAAGTTGAAATTATGTTGAAGACGATGGTCATTTACCACTAAGTTCAATCCTTGCTTTAATATTCCCATTCCTACTTTTATTCATATAGTGGCTGTCATTTCTATTCCAATCATGAAGTATTTTGAAATTAAATTCTTAAATTCTTTAACATCTTTTTCTCCCCAAAAGAGAGTAATTTGAAGGAATTTCCTATTTAATCTTTCAATATTTTTGTGACTATTGGGGTCTTTTATTTTCTTTCAACTTTATTCTTTGGTAATTCTAGATTCTTCTTAATTCTTTAGCAATTTCTACATGTAGGAAAAGGAATTGACTAAAATGAAAACCCATTTAAATCTCTTTTTTACATTTGATAGGATATATCATTGGTGAGTTGTCAGATATTTTCAATTTCATTTGGTTAATTTTTAATAAACTAGCATTTTAAGAATCACTGGTTTGGAGAATCATACATATTTAGAATATCAAAAGACATGAGAGAACATAGTCACTACTGGGGTGCCAAAAAAAATGTATACACATGACTTGTATTCATCTCTTGTTATTGGTATATATTGAGTATTACAATTGTCATACATTTTTTTTTCCTTTCTTAAAATGTGTATACATTTTTTGCCACCTTCTGCATTTATAGTTAAAATAAACCGATATACTCAAAGTTAATCAAGCATTTAGCAGTATGTTCACAACTAGATCTTAGGTCTGCTGTCTTCTAGTTGCATATTCTTTACATTTAAAAAAATTTTTCTGACTAATAATCCAAAGTAATTCACCCCTTTTCCCCAATCACCAAATATTCAGGGCAGAAAAATAATAGAAAGTATATGAGAATTTTGTCTAAAGAATTAGATCATATTTGTCCAAGACCCTGTGCTTTCACTGTATTTTATTATTTCCAAACGAATTTCCTTGTTTTTTTTATCTGCTTTGTTATAATTTTTCTACTCCCTTTATCTACCCTAATTATTTCTGAAATAGAAATCATAATCAAAAGCAATAGCCTGAAGATCAATTGAGGTTTATGTGTATTTCTGATATTTGAAATATTTGGATGCAAATTCACAATGAATAAGTAATGTAAGTCTGTGAAATATGATAGAGTGATTTTGAAATTGTAGATTCTTCCTTCTCACAGAGAAATCTCAAGGAATATGGGAAATTGGAGCCTCCAAAGCAGCTGTTTGGCTTGTTATTTATTTTCTCTTCGCCTCAATTCTTTTCATTTTATTTAATATTCACAATTAGATCATAGGGTTATTATGAAGATCAAATGAGACAACTCTGTAACATATTTGGTTCATATTGTAGGCAGCCATTAAATGTTATTTCCTTGCAAAATCTACTTATTTCTGCAAGAAACATAGATTTTTGATAAATTCACATTATAAATTTTTAAAAGTTTATTTGCAAAAAATAAAAATTGAAATCTAATAATCATTTTAATAATTTTCTAAAATACTAATATAGATATGTCATTTCTTAAAAAAAGGTTTTGCATAATATTTTCAGTTTTCTAAATGTAATGGTGTTCAATGGGAGGCTGAAATCCCTGTTTGTTTTTCCTTGACTTGCAATTGCGATATTTGTTTTATCCATGAGAATATTTACATTTAAAATGTTCACGTATAATACATGATTGTGGCTGTGAAATGGTTTGATAAAAGGATGTTTAACTGCATTACCTGAAAGTGTTCAAGCATTACATAATATGGAAAAGAAGAATTTTCCTTCCTACCGAAGGAGGACAAAACCCCCCACCAATTAATGTAACACTAAATGCTGATCCTGGCAAAGAAAAAGCACACAAAACAGAGAAGGTAACTATGGAATGGAGCACACAGAATGAAAAAAAAAAAAATTGTACAGTGGATACGTAATTCTAAAATTAATTTTTAAAAATATTGAAGGCATCCATTAAATGGGTGCACATATTTGTTGAATAAAATAATAAATAAATTAAAAGGTAAAACAAAACTTGTGGTGATTAATTTTCAAACTGAATCAAGAAGTCAATTTCCCAGATTGAATGAGTGGAATGAGCTTACAAATGAAATCAGGAAAAATAACACCAGAGGAACCACAAAAAAGGACTATTTATTGCACTAAAGTAATTGTTAACAAAACGAACTAGAAATTTCTATTAGTTTTTATTATTTATTGCTCATAAATGCATGAATTATTTTCTAATTTAACTTTTTGATTAACAGTTTATAGTTCTCATTTGAGACAGATTTAGTCAAGGTCATTTTTAAAATAAGTGCTAAATTAAAGAAGCATTCAGGTGTTGATGGCTTATTATCCACCAGAGTTGCAAATATTTAATCATCCATGACTTGTGTGGATTAATATTTTATGTGCCTTGGATGTGAGTCATGGAAGCAAGAGACAAAGCTGGTTGGTAGACACTACATACTCATTGAATTTGCTTAGCTGACCACTTAGTCTCCACAAATTGAAATAGCTTTACTCTTCTCTATTTGGCAATGTAATAGCTTTTATTCACTATAGAAGTAGCCACAAAGTTGGAGACTTGTCAAGGTCTCAGCCATATTTATCTCAAATGTGAGGAAGTGTAACAGTGATTGAAAGCTTAGTCTCTTAGGCCAGACTCTAGAATTTTAATCCAAGTGCTTTTACTAACTGTGAAACCTTTAGCAAGTTGCTTAAACACCCTGCACATGAGTTTTTTTATATGTAAAAGGAGATTAATATTTATTCTTACATTATTGGCCTGTTTAAGGAGTAAATGAATTAAAACAAATAAAGAGTCTAAATTAGTTATTGTCCCAGAGGACAGACAGAACTATAATAGAAAATTTAAAGCGATGTCTGGGCAATTTATAATTTTAAAAGCACTGAGTTTCAAGACCATAAATGACTTCCAAACTGGGTTTTTAATCCCAATCCAATCAATATAATGTAAAATAAGAGTATTTTCCACTATGGAAAACAGTATGGAGATTCCTCAAAAAATTAAGAATAAAATTACCATATGATCCAGCAATCCCTCTTTTGTGTATCTATCCCCAAAATCTGAAAATATTTATGTGTAAAGATATATGTGCTCCAATGTTTACTGTAGCATTACTCACAGTGGTCAAGACATGGAAACTACCAAGATGTCTTTTGATGGATGAGTGGATAAAAAAGATGTGGTACATATACACAGTGGAATATTACTCGGCCATGAGAAACGATAGAATACTGTCATTTGCTACAACATGGATGGATCTTGAGATTATCATGCTAAGCAAAATAAGTCAAACAGGAAAAGCTGAGAACTACATGATTTTACTCATATGTGGGATATAAAACTGAAAGCAACAATCAAAAGAGACAAACAAACAAAAACTCATAGACACAGACAAGAGTTTAGTGGTTACCAGAGGGTATGGGGGAGTGGTAGAAGAAAGTAAAGCAGGTCAATCAAATATATGGTGATGGAAAGAGCATTGACTTTGGGTGGTGAACACACAATGCAATATGTAGATGAAGTATTATAGCACTGTAGACTTAAAACCTGCTTATTTTAACTAACCAATGTCACCCCAATAAATTTAATAAAAAAATTAAAAAAAATAAAAGTAGCTAAGGTATATGGACACAATATCCTAAGGCCTTTAAATACTATATGTATGTGTATTATCTCATTGTCAAAATAATCTAAAGTCAATCTAAGGACGAGGAAAGAATACCTATTTTTTCCCCAAAAGTTGAAGAAGCTAAAAATAGATGCTACACCAGAATTGCTTATTGATTGGTATAAAATCAATATGGCAAAAAATCAATTTACCAATGTATTCCAGTGTTAGCTTCCTACCTATAAATGTAAATACACTGTTCTAGATACTAATGGCGCAGAGCTAAGGGGCATGACATTAAATTAACTTAAACCCTGTTCTCAAAGAATTCATAATACAAGGATATATTTTTTGAATGCTGTATGAAGAAATTACTTATCTTTTGTGAAATAGCTCTTGTTAATACCTGAGCTATACTTCTAAACCACTGTACTGCTAGAGAGAGTTAGGAATGTATTTTTCACTTTATAAATGTAGGAAGCGATACATACTGTTGGAAATCAATGTTCATCATGATAATTATCTTGGATTTTTAAGCTTGTTCTTTCACTTAAGCACAAGATAATGGAGATGTGGATTCACTTACAAATAGTACAATTTCATGTAGGTTTACTGATAAATGAGGTACTTTGATAGAGGTAAATATCATATAGCCTCTTAAAAAAGCATCTATATAACAAGTAAGAAGGTGAATTAGAGGATTATATAAAGAGTGTACTGGGACCCAAAATAAGACGAATTTACTTTTAGTTTAGGGAAGGAAAGATGAATTAAGACATAACAGAAAGCCTGGGTCTTGAAGAATGGATGGGTCTTTAAAAGGAGAATATTTTCTATGTGGAGGGAACAGTATGAAATGTACTTTTTCAGAGAAACACCAAGAATTATCTGGTTTTACTTCATCCTTGTGATGAATTAATACCTGTGAGATGGAAACATATCCAGAGAGTGTTCTAGGCAAAAAGAAAGAGGGAAAAAAAAACAAAAAAATACAAATACAATATGTAGGGAAAAAAAACCATAGCCTGAAAGCTGTATCTATATTAAAATCTCTATTTATCCATTTTCTTTTTTACAGATGGAATGGCAACCCTGGTTATTATATGCTGGTCAAATTGACTCCAGTACCATGTGAAACACCAGGGCAAACCATGAAACTGTAAATGTGGAATCACTGGCAATGACTTCTAATCCAGTGTACTGGGTAGCAATCAGTGTGGCTTTCTGTCAAAGAGAAAATTGTGACAGCCCAATTTAACTTCCTTCAATGATAATGTGGCTGTCCATGTAGATAACACAGAAACAACAGATAAAACCTCATCAGGCTTCAGCAAAACATTTTACATTGTCTCATGACATAGTCACCAACATAGTTTTGGCCACCAGAATGAAGAGTCACATAATTTTCAGGGATTTGCGTGCCAACCATGGATGGCTATTCATGGTCCAGCATCAATGTAAGTAATCAGTTAATGTTTCTTAATCTGGACACTCATGGCAATTTTGACCAGATGATTGTCTGTTGGGGGTGGTAGTGGCTGTTTTGTGCATTATTGGATGTTAGCTGCAACTCTGGCCTCTACCCACTAGATGCTGTCAGCACATTTCTCTCCCACTCATGTAAATAAAAAAAACGTCACCATGCATTGTCAAAAGCCTCCAGGGGAAGTTGAGGCAAAACAGTTACAGGTTATAGGAAGATATATAAGATAATGTTCTCAGTAAGAGACCATTGACCTATTGTTATTTAATGTATCTATTGATGAAGAAAATGCTGGTATTTATATATCAGCATGTCTTAGCCTGAATGGAAAACTAGGCTTCTTAGAGGAACTGGGACTCCAATGGCACTTTGAAAAAGAGAACACTTGGGATAAAGGGTGAAAGAAAAAGAGACACTCCAGGCTACAGTAAGAATTGTTTTGCCTTGATCCTAAAATTAATTCCTTTATTAAGTAGGTTAATTCTCACCTACTAGATCAACATGAACTAATATTCAAATGGTAACCAACACGGCTTTTAAAAATATAATTTTATTAGAGAACAGGGAGGAAAAAAAAGATGTCTACAACTATGAGAATTAGTCCATTCAGTACAGAAAATTAGTCTTTCTAGTAAAACCCCGTAAAAATATTGGGAAATTTTCGACAGTTGTAATAACTAAGGAAAAATCAGAGGGTAAGGAATTGCCAGTCTGATTGAAAAATTATGTAAATGCTAGTTCTTTGTTAAAGGTTACCTGTTACTCTAAGCACAAAAGAAGGATCAATGAATGGTGTGATTAAAAAGAAATTACCACCTTAAGAGGACAGGGCAATTCTTTAGTTTGAGAAATTAAACACCAGAAATTACTAAGGGAGATTAGCTGGATAGCTAAACTCAATTTTAAAATCAAGAAATTCTTGCCATCTTAAAATTAACCTAAGCAAAAAGAATTAGAACAGTAACAACCACCACCACCATAAAAAAACTATCTGAAAGCTCAGTGAATTCTTTTTTTTAAAGTTGAGAACATTTTTAACTAAAAGAGACACTCATATTTTTCACTGTTCTAAATACTGCGATTATAATGATGAGTAAGACCTGCCCTTTAATTGTGCAGTATACTACAGAGAACAGAGGAACAGAAATTGTTCTCAGGGTCCTTTGTCCCACTCTATTTGAACCACCCCATCCAGAGCCTTCATTAATTTTGAATATGAAAGTAAATCTTTGTCTTGTTAAGAAGGATAATACTCAAAAGTATGAAGCCCTGACTTTGTTTGCTCGGCTTTGTACCCGGACATTCATTCTTCTTTGGGTGTAAACATCATTTATAAAGAGCTATGCCTTTTAAGCATTAGGGGGGTAGGTGGATGTCTAGGGCTTTTCTCCTCCAAACAAGATAGTAGCTCTTTAAGATATATGAACATAGGTTAGCATATTCCTTTAACTTTGGGAATTTAGGGTGAAGGATGATGATGAAGCAGTAAGACAACATAAGGCTGCAAATTGGAAAATATGCCTTTACATGTCTTTTCTTGTAAGTTGACTGGAAGCAGAGTTTCACTCTCTGAAATGTGAATGTAAAAATTTATCTTCAAGGGGTCTCCTCCACTCCCAATATCAACAGTTTTGAGACAAAATAGCAGTTGAATATAAAAATATCCAGCATTCTATTCTAAGCACTGTACTATTAATAATGCGTTTCCAAAATAGACCCATATTTACCACCATTCCACCCTAACCCCAACAAAAGAAAACTGAAGAATTACCTATGAATAAAGAAATTCTAAATGATACTACTCATGGAAAAATACTTTAAAACCTGATCAAACCTTTATAATCCATTAGGAATTTCAACAGGCACAGTGCCTAGCATATATAAAATAAAGCCATCAAATTTCTTCAACTAGAGTATTGTGGAATAGTGCAATAACTATCTCCATGAATCAAAACTCTAAACAGGCAGTATGATCATTGCTATGAGACTATCATTGAATGATTGAAAAATTATAGACACCTTTATTAATCAACAGTCTTGACTCTCTATTGTCATGGGAGAGAATTTACCATTTGTGAATGTAACTGAATTTTTTTTTTTAGTTAAAGTTTATTGGGGTGACAATTGTTAATAAAGTTACATAAATTTCAGGTGTACAATTCTGTATTACATCATCTATAAATCCCATTGTATATTCACCACCCAGAGTCAGTTTTCCTTCCAGCACCATATATTTGATCCCAAAATGGTTTCTAAAAGCAGTTTTTCTCTAATTGTGATACTATTCTAGTAACAAGAAAAAAGTGAGAAACTCAATTACAGGACCCTATTAACAGGAAACTAAAAACAAAGTAACAACATATTTACAAGTCACATACAAGTTATTTCTCAGAGTCCAGTAATATAGACAAAAATGTTTCCAATTAATATTGTGAAAATGGCAGTCAATATTTCATCAAACATCTTTAAGCTTTTTCTTAGTGTACCTCTTGTACAAGTTTGTTTTGTTTTCTTGCTGAATGTCATTGCTCTTGGGCTGAGCAGCCAAGCAGAAAACTAGTTTGAACCTCATTAGATAAAAGCATTAGAGATGTCAGTCTGTGCAACACTTATTCCCTTATATTTTCTGGAACATCCCAAAGACATTAATTTATGAGTATATTTCTTCTTCCTCCTTCCCACTGCCTCTCCCTTCCTTTTTTTTCCTTCCTAACATTAAATTAGATGGCTATATTCCAATGAATTGGACAAAGTATATGCTGTCCATATGCTCCTTTGATATAGCTGGCTATAATGGCCATAATATGTAGGGATTTTTTTTCCCCCAGACTGGCAACTGCTTTATTCAACAATCAGATACATCTAGAGTTCAAGAGAAATATTAATATTTCATCACAAATCTCCTTAGAAGAGTGTTCATAAGCAATGATCACTGGAGATGGACTTTAAGAATCAAAAGAAATAGAGAACGAGGTATTAGATCATCATCCTCACAGAAGTGTTAATCACTCAGGACCTGGCGGGACTTTTCATGGTATCAATTTGTTACACACAGGTGGCATCACGTGATAGTTATGCTTGTAGATGAAACATTCTAGATCGCACTGTTGGTGCAGATGTATCCTTGGAGAGAAAACTGAATACCCCCAGTTTGTTTTGTTTTCCTTTCTTTTTTATTTTTTTTAAAGTAAGTTTTGGAGTAATTTGTTACACAGCAGTATATAACATATGCTCACTGACTTTTCTATATTATTGAACATCTGAATATATAATTATTTATCTTTCTGATGATTTGCTCTCACATTCTTTAAACAGACAGTCCATCCACTCTGACAAATTCTTCCTGGATAGCCTGTGTTGTAGGTATGGCCTATGCACTGTTTTGCTTCACCTTGCCTTATTGGGTTATTTTCTGTTGTAAAGCCCTGATTCCTGAACCAGAAGTGACTCACTGTGGAGTCTGCAGGACCCTCTCTACGTTGTTGCCTCAGCCTTCTTTCCTAGCTTCTTACCTTCTTACCTTCTTACCTACCAGGTAAACTGGACCAGTTTTTGACATGCTGCCAAGAAATGGTGATAATTTATAGGTTATTAATGAAACACCAAGAGAACAATTAAAATGAGAGTAGTTTTGCCTTTTGAAATGTATCCTGAGGTTTTCAATTTTCTAGAATGTTATATTTTTCAGTGAAAAGTATTTTAAATGTTCCATATACCGGCTACTTACAGAAAGAGTAAGCATTTGAGAAAACAGCTTGCACTGAGGGGCGGGGGGGGGGGGGGACTTTTCTGGTCTTCTTATCTTCTGAAGTCTTCCAGTCTCCAGCCCTCAGAACCTTGCCTTATATGCATGGCTAAATTAACAAATGCAGGGCTTACTGGTACTTCACAGAGACCCAGACTATTTCTACGTTTTAATATTTCTGACATATAAGGAATAAAGAAGTGTTCCCATTAAGATTACCAAATTGTGATATTTTAAAAATATTGACGTTGAAAAATTATACTCTGAAATAAACTCAAAAATAACTAACTTGTACTTGAAAATGACATTAGACGCCTAAATTTTAAGGCCCTTTGTAAAAGTACGGCTAAGACCAAATGACCTCCCTTGGTCTCTCTGTGATTCTTCATACAGCAGTGAATTTTTTTTCTCATAAAAGTCCAAAATTAGATCTGACTTAGGACTACAGAGACTTTAATGGGTTGCTGAGGGAGGAGGTTCTTTATTACTCAGATAAATAAATCGCTAATGATGATATGTCATGTGTTGGAATTAATATTTGGGGGGTTTGGCCCAGCACCTCTTTAAAATCACTCCACATGTTCACCTCGCTAACCAATTAAGAGCATGACATTTTTGAGAAGTTAACTTACTACTCTGTCTTTGCATATATGAAGTAATAATTAATATGACTTTCACAAACTACTCTCATGAATTACTTTAATGGACACAATTATTCAGAACATTCTTGCATAGAAATAGATTTTTATAGTGTCCACACAAAGGTATTCAGAAGTCCCCTATCCCTCTCATAGGTAGCTAATGATTTTTACTTGGGAACCTAATGATTGAAATTTCTTTAATTGGGGCCATTTTTCTTGAAGGCCTAGAAAAAGGACCTAGGTGAATGACACACATTTGGTAAGATAAATATTCTAAACAAAACTCATTTTAGTATGTTAAATTAAGCTGTATATAGATCCCTTTACATACTTATTCATTACACCTCAAATAATCTAATTGTTTATCCATGTAGGTTGGCAACCAAAATGCCCTGATAAATGTAACATAGATTTAACTTAGTGGTAGTATGCAGCTTCAGTCTAATAATGTTTATTGTCTTATTATAAAATAAAAATATGTAACAATTGCTTTCTTAAATTATGAACTACTTGAGAAGCATATGTTCTAATATGAGATTGTAGTCTTTTGAGATTTCAGCGAGCTTTTGTACTCTACGATATGATAGTGTCAAAGCTTTCAACAACTTCAGAACATGTCTATGAAAAAATGTATACGGTATATTGCCTACAAATTCAAGGTCTCTAGATTTATATCTACCTCTGTCTACCTGGTTTTCCTCTGGGGATGGGTCTATATATATTTCCACAATTATTTTCAATGTGTGAAATATCTTTTCTGTATGATAGCACTTGCATAAAATACTATTAGTCCATGGCAAGTACACAATAAATTGTAGGTATTATTATAGGTGGTTAACTGATTGTTATAATATGCATCTCTTGAAAACAATAGCAATAATTCTTTAATAGAAATGAAGTGGATTTCAGACTGAGGCAAGATGTAGCAAGGCAGTTAGGGGCTACGATGTAAGATGTGACCAAATAATATCAACCAAACTTCTAGGAAAACCTATTAATATAATCATCATTCAAGTCTATGCTCCAACTACAGAGGCTGAAGGAGATGAAATTGAGTGTTTTTACATAAGTATTAAAGAGGAAATTGATGGACACCAAAATAAGTCATGCTAATAATCATAGGTGACTGGAGTGCAAAAGTAGAAAATAAAGCTGAACCAAATGTCAATGGAAAATTTGGACTAGGGGTTAGAAATGAAGCAGGAGATCAGCTCGTGGATATCTATGAGGCCAAGCTTGTCCATCACAAAAACACATGCTTCAAACAACTGAACAGATGACTGTATACAAGAAATTCACCAGATGGCCAATACAGAAATCAAATAGACTATGTAATTGGAAGCAGGAGATGGAAAAGCTGTATTCTCTCTGCCAAAACAAGACCAGGAGCAGATTGTGGTACTGAAGACGAACTGTTACTATCAAACATTAGAGGCTAAAAAAAAAATCACAGCATCAGAATGTAACGTAAATAACACTCCTGATGGATTTGAAGTCCACATAAAAAAACAGATTTGCACTGCTAAACTTAATTGACCAATAACCAGAAGAACTGTGCACTGAAAATAGAAATATTATTAGGGAAGAATGTGAAAAGACAATGCCAGAAGTAATAAGGAAAGAACAATTGAGAGGGATGACAGAAGAAACACTAAAAATTGTTAAAGACAAGTGAGAGGCAATAGTAAATGGTGACAAAAGCAGGGTTAGAATCCTGAACACAGTTTTTCAACAACTATCACACAGAGAAAAAGAGAACTATTATAATAGTCAATGTAAGGGGATATAAAAACAAAAAAGAAAAATGAAAAGGTCTTAACAGCAGATCAACAAATAAAATGGAAATTCAAATCTAAACTTGGAATACTAAATGACCAACAGGGAGCACATTATCTGACCAGGAGAAAATAAAAGAAAACTGGAAACAGTATCCTGAAAATCTACACAAGAGACAGAGATGACAGATATCTTTTAAGAAGATTCCTATGAAGTAGAATCTGTATTTCTGGAAAGCAAAATGAAAGCTGCCCTGAAAGTATCAGGAAGAAATAAATCACCAGGGGTACATGGGATACTGATAGAATTATTTCAAGCCATAGAAACTGAATGTGTCAAAATCCTAACAAGAATACGTCAATGTATATGAGAAACAAAACAATGACCTGCAGACTACTGTGTTTCCCCGAAAATAAGACCTAGTCGGACTATCAGCTCTAATGCGTCTTTTGGAGCAAAAATTAATATGATATATATATTAATGTAATATATATATTACATATCATATTATATTATAAATATAATATAATATAACATAATATAAGACCAGGTCTTATATTAATTTTTGCTCCAAACGTATTAGAACTGATGGTCCGGGTAGGTCTTATTTTCGGGGAAACACGGTAGTCATGTTCAATATACATCCCATTTTTCAAGAAAAGAGATGTCAAGGAGTGCAGTAACTATAGGACCATTGCTCTAATTTCCCACACAAGTAAAGTGATGCTCAAGGTGATGCAACAAAGGCTTTTATCTTATATGGAACAAGAAATGCTGGATGTCCAAGCTGGACTTAGAAAAGAAAGAGGCACTTGAGATCTAATTCAGAACATATGTTGGGTATTGGATTGTGCCAAAGAATTTCAGATGTTTAGTCTATGTTTTATAGACTACAGTAAAACCTTTGACTATTTGGATCATGATATAGGTTACTCTGAAAGAAATGGGCATGTCTCAGCTCTTGATTGTCCCGATGTGTAATCTATATTGTGGACAGGAAGCCACTATCGGGACAGAATATGGAGAGAGAGAATGATTACCTATTGCTAAAAATGTCAGAAAGGATACATTTTATTTCCCTATTTGTTTAATCTGTACTCAGAACTCATCAAGCAAAAAACTGGGATAGACTCAGGGGAAGAAGGAGTAAAAACTGGTGGAAGAAATATCTTACTATCAGAATACTGAAATTGTTAAAGATTTTGCTTACTTTCGTTCAGTCATCAAATCAAACGGAGACTGTAGCCAAGAAATCAAGATAAGGCTGAGACTCGGAAGGGCAGCAATGAAAAAATAGAGAAAGATCACCAAGAGCAAAGATGTGTCATTAGAGACCAAGGCTAAGATCATCTATACCCTCATTGTCCCAGTTACTATGTACGGATGTGAAAGTTGAACAGTGAAGAAGGCTGATAGGAAAAATGTAATTCATTTGGGATATGAAGTTAGAGGAGAGCTCTATAGATACCCTGGACCACCAGAAAGGTAAACAAGTGGGTCCTAGAGCAAGTTAAGCCTGAAATGCCTCTGGAGGCAAAAATGACAAAACTGAAGCTATCTTACTTTGGGCACATTCTGAGAAGGTGGGGTTCTTTGAAACAACAATAATGTTAGAAAAAATAGGAGGCAGCAGGGAAAGAGAAATACCAGATATGAGATAGATTGACTGCACAAAAGAAGCGATAGGCATAAGTCCACAGGAGCTGAGCAGGGCTGTGAGGACAGGACATTGTGGACATCACTCAGTCATAGGTTCACCAGGTGTTGGAGCCAATTCAATGGCATGCAACACACATTGTATTACCAAATATGCATATGAAAACTCAATGGAAATTATGATTTGTTGATATCAGGAGTTCAAAAATTTATAAACTAAATGCTTTTTCTAAAATAAAGATTTTTGGACTTCATCATCTAATCTAATAATGATTCACTGGGGGAAAAGGCAGGTAAGGCCATTTGTAGAATGACTAGGAAGAGGCCTAATTTACTGAACATAATTTAAGATTTAGGTTCAGAAACTCAAGTTTCATCATGACTTTTCAATTTACTTGTTCAGCATAACCATAAACAACTTAATGTTCTTTATTCTGTTTTTGACTCTGTAATTTGAAGATTAAACACCTATACTTCATTGGTTTCCTGTAAGATAAAATGAGCTTATTTGTTTCAAGTACTTAGTAGGTATCTTGGATATGATGCACTCATATGATAGTTGATAGTTGCTAATGTTACAATTTCTGTCATTGTAAGGATCAAATGTGGTTATATAAATACATACATGTTGCCATAGACAAAACAAAAAACAAGAAAAATCTCCACAACATATAATCCACACTATTATTGAATGTTAGAGAATGATCCACAGATATAAAGAGGTAAGTTTAACAGAGTTAACTACTTCTTCATATGATGCTAAAAATGAAATGTGTAAGCTGTCAATTATTTTTATTACCCTTATGCAAAAGTGAAACAGAACAAATTATAAATTAAAATTCTATCCCATGATTGGAGTGACATCATAGAAATGACACTGTGGGGGAATTCCAAGACTCAGTCCTTCTATGAAATCAATCTTTAGGCTGTCAAAAGTAGACAGAGTCAACCTTTTAGGAACTGTGGAAATCTAGTAGAAAACTTAGAGCAAACAGGGGAATGCTTAATGAAGAAAACAATTACTATAGTTCAGTAAGAAAGCCTTGTGGTGTTTACTTAATCTTTTATAATCCCCCATATTCCAGCTCAGATACAACATCTAGAGAAAAAGATCAACCTGGACATAGGGGACTTAAACAAACAAACAAACGAACAAACAAAAAAACATATAAACCTATTAGACCTGACAGGCATCTATAGAACACTATACCCAACAATAGCAGAATACACATTTTTCTCAAATGCACATGGACATTTTTCAAATAGACCGTGTTTTAGGCCACAATACAAATATGAACAAATTTAAAAAGTGTGAAATCATAAAACGTATTTTCTCTGGCCACAGTGGAATGAAGCTAGAAATCAATACATAAAGGAAAACTTACATAAATACAAAGGATTATAACAGAATACTACAAACAATTTCATGGCAACAAACTAAATAACATTGATGAAATTAAAATAGACAAATTCCTAGAAACAAGTAAATAATTAAAACTGAATGGAAAATAAATTAAAAATCTGAACAGATCTACAATAAGTGAAGAGATTGAATCAATAATCAAAAACTTTTCAACAAAAACAACAAAAAAAGCATAGGATCAAATTGCTTCCCTGGTGAACTCTATCAAACACTTAAAGAAGGATGAACACCAGAATCCTTAAAATACTTTAAAAAATAGAAGAGGAGTGTACACTTCCTAATTTATTTTATGAGGAAACTATTACCTTGATACCAAAGTGAGACAAATATATCATAAAAAAGTAAACTATAAACCAGTATCACTTATGTAGATAGAAAATTCCTCAACAAAATAATAGTAAACACAATCCAAGAGCATATTTAAAAAGATAACTTGGTAAAATTTATCCCAGAATGCAATGTGATTTAACATACTAAAATACTAAAATCAGTCAGTGTAATATAGAGCAACAATCAAATAAAAACAAACAAACAAACAAACAAAAAACTCTTATGAGCATCTCAACTGATGAAGAGAAACAACGTCACCAAATCCAACACTCTTTCACGGTAATAACACTAAAATCAGGAACAGAAGGGAACTTCATCAACATGCTAAAGAGTATTTATGAAAAAGCCACAGCTAACATCATACTTAATAGAGCAAAACTTCATGGCGAAACACTGAAAGCTTTTTCCTTGAGGTCAGAAACAAGAAAAGGAAGTCTGGTTTTACCACTGCTATTCTGCATTGTATCGGAAGTTCTAGCCAGAGAAGTTAGGCAAGAAAAAGAAATAGATAAAAGACATCCAAATTAGAAAGGAAGAAATAAAGCAACCCATTCACTGATTACTATGTACATAAAATGATCCTATATACAGAAAATACCAAGATTGTACAAAGAAAATTAGCTAACAAATTCAGCAAAGTTGCAGGGTACAAGATCAACACACAAAAAAAATATCAGTTGTGTTTCTATACACCTGAAATTGCCAATCTGAAAAGAAAATCAAGAAAACAATTTCATTTATACCAGTGTTCAAAGACTAAAATACACAGGAATAATTTCATGAAGGAGGTGAACCACTTTTATACTGAACACTACAAAACGTTGCTAAAAAAGAGAAAATAAAAGAAGAGCTAATTAAATGGAAATATATGCAATGTTCATGGATTGGAAGACTTTATGTAAGGTTAAGATGGCAATACTACCCAAAGTGATCTACAGATTCAATTCAATTCCTATAAAAATTCTAATGGCCTTCTTTTGCACAAACAGAAAAGCTAATCATCAAATTAATATGTAATTTCAAAGAGCCCCAAAGTGCCAAAACAATATGGAATAAGAGAAACAAAGTCGGAGGACCTACCCTTTCCTGTTTCATAACAACTTCAAAGCTATAATAATCAAAGCAGTGTGAAACTGGCCTAAGTACCGATATATCTTAATGGAATAGAATTGAGAGTGCAGTAATAAACCCTTACATCTATGACTAATTGACTTTCAACAAGAGCGCCAAGAACATTCAATAGGGAAAGAATAGTCTTGTCAACAAATGATGCTGTATAGCCGGATGTAAAAGAATGAAGTTGGACACCTACCTCACACCCTGTACAAAATTAACTCAAAATAGATCAACAACATAAATAAAAGAGGTAAGGCCATTAAACTCCTCAAAGAAAATATAGGGATAAACCTTCATGACCTTGAATTTGGCAATGGATTGTTAGATATGACACCAACAGCATGAGTAACAAAAAATAAAAAAAAATAAACTTCAATTAAAAATTTATATATCAAATGTCATTGTACAGAAGGTAGAAAGACAATGTAGAAAATTGGGGAAAATACTTGTAAATAATATATCTGATAATGGTCTAGTATCCAGAACATATAAAGCATTCTTACAATTCAACAACAAAAAGACAAACAGCCCAATCAACAACTGGGCAAAGTACTTCGACAGTCATTTTCCCAAATGAGAAATAGAAATGGTCCAGAATCCCATGAAAAGATGCTTAATATTAGTCATTAACAAAATGCAAATTAAAATCAATGAAACCAATTCATACCCACTAAGATGGTAATAATAATAATAACAACAATAATAATAATAAATGGAAAATAACAAGTACTGGGAAGGCGTTGGAGAAATTGGAACCCTCATACATTGCTAGTAGGAAGGTATAATGGTTTACCTGCTGTGGAAAAGAGTTTGACAGTTCATTTCACTTCTAGATATATACCCCAAAAAATTGAGAACAGGTACTCAAACAAATATGTATGCATTAATGGTCATTGCAGCACTATTTTCAATAGCTTAATTTGTTTTAAAGCATTAAAGGAATATGGCATTTCAATTTACAGTGTTGTAAAGTGAACCTTACTGATTACAAGGGTATAAAAAGTAAAATGAGGCTAATGATAATTGTCATAGAAGTAAGAGACATTATATTTCCAAATTTTACATTTCCATTTGAAAGATGCATTGCTATGTGAGAATACAGATATATTTCTTAACTGGTTTGTTGCTTCATTCAACATTATGTTTTCTTGATTATTTTTCTAGGAGAAAAGAAAATGCTTGAAGGTAATGATGCCCTCCTTTTCTCTTCCTTTTAATCTCCCAGTGGTGTTATTACTAAGTTTAAAATCACTCTTTTCGTAGTTACTTCTTCAAAAATGTATTGGGGCAGCAAAACATATTTGCTTATATGCTCTTAGAGAGGAAGAAATAAGGTTTGATGACCCGTGAACATAAAAAGCAGCAAAGAAGCAATTTAAAAGAATTGACAATCTAAAGACTACAAAAACATGATCACATAAAAACTGAAGTAACAGATCTGCTCACTGGAAAATGAACGCAGATACTATTTTCTCAATTAATTTTTACGTGGTCCTGCTGGACTAGGATAATGAATGCTACGAACAACTATCAAATGCTGATTCCTTCTACAATCACCTGAGAATAGAGGCATAGTCGGATGGGTGATAAGATGATTTTCCAAATGGATAATTAATAAAATCTGAGCTTATTGATTGTACATCTGAGTGAGCATTTATAGGCTTCAGCTCATGACATAAAAGGAAGAATTGGTTGAAACTACCAGCAAAAAAGCTTTCTTAAAAAAATACAACACTGCTGTTTTGTTAGAAACATTTCTATCATTTTAGTACCCATAACACACTGAAGAAATTCATGCACATTTATTCATGTCAAAAGGAAAATTAATGTTATTATGTTGAGTCTTTTATGCAGTATTATAAAACTCTCTATAATTAGCATTAATTAGTACTTTAAACAGTGATTTCATCTGAAGTTCAAAGAAGTAAATGACTAAACCATATAAGTATCCTCCAAGCCTGGAGACCGAGATCTGTGATTAGGGCTGAGTTTTATCAGACAAAGTAATGGGGATTGCCTTGACCCGGTCATGCTAAAATATACTACATAATATAAGAATTTTAAATTTGGTCCAACCTATTAAGAGTAATTTATCTATGTAGATAAAATGGTTTATTAGAGGGACCAAACAATTTTTACATATATATTTTTCATACATGTATATGTAAGCATTTACTTGAGGAGGGAGAAAGAGTAGAAGGAGTTTTAAGTGTAATCACCTTTAGCTTCAAATCTTCTATTTTTACTGAATTTTCATTCCCTCAAGAAGATTATCTACTGTTCTTCACAAAACTAAGGTTTTATCTGTCATCTCATAAAAAGTTTTCAACCAAAAAATACTGAGATAGCAGTTCTATAATCTATCTTAATGATTTCTTATATTGTTCTCAACATTAAAGTTAATTTTTTCAACTGTTTTAACTTGAATCCCTTGAACTTGTGCTTGAGATTAAAATAAAATCAATAAAAATCCTCCCTGTTTTTTATAGCTTCAGGCTAAACGACCTGAGTTGATTTAGCTAGATCATTTAAGACTGTTTAACTTATCACACCTGTTCTAGTTCTCTAATTCAAACTCTACACCCTAATTCAATGATGTCAAATGGGTAGTAGATTGGGGAGAGAGGTTATCACTTTGTGAGGGGTATAAATGTCTTACTATTGCATTGTTTTGTATACCTGAAACCAATAGTAATAATAATAATAATAATAATAATAATAATAATAATAAAAGATGCAGAACAGTACAGAAAAGAAAAACCTATTAATTAGTAACGCCTCATTTGACGCAAATGGAACTCATGTTGGTTGGTAGTGAAAAGAACATTGACCTTGACTTCAGTTTCCTCATCTTTAAAATATGGAATAAAATAAACATAAGGCCTACAAAACATACGTGGTTTGGATCTCAACCAAGCAACTGCATGTGAAAATATTTTATTAGTTACACGAAGCTATCAAAGCATTAAGTATATTATATATATGTCTATTATATGTATGTATATATACACATATATGCTTATTAAAAATGTATATTTTCTTGTTGAATACGATGATAAGAAAATGTCAAGTAACTATTGGAATATATTGCTACTATATACCTTATACCTCAAAATGTATGTCAAAGTTTCATAAATTTTTATATCATAGTAATTTTAGTTACTCACTTTTTCAATAACAGCTAATGCAACACACTACAGAATCCTAATTAGTAATTTTTAGAAATATAAAAAAATATACAAAAGTACATGTATGTTGTTGGGAGTGGATGTATTTGGTAGAATTCGTATATAGCTTGATTGTAGAGTGAATTATAAACTGCATTATTTCAAAATAGAAAGTGTAGTGAATTGTTAAGAAACAATATGATAAAAGACTGAGGAAGCTAATTAATGCTAAGTAATGGTCTATGTTTTTAAACTGTGTCAGTAATAATCAATGCTCTATTAATTCAGAACTCACCTGTCTTAGTTAAACTGGCAAGTCCAAATATTTAGTTTTACATTTTCAGCAGAACATTATGAACATAAATCTCTGTCTTATAATTACACTTACTTGCATATTTTGATATATCATGTCTGGGAAGGATAACACAAGTAATCTGATTGTTTTCCCTCCTGCCTTAAAAGCTTTGTTTTGAAATTAATCCTTAGCTATTAATTATAACGAAATAGTAATGTTAACCACTGAACATTAAATGGATAACATCAACTTAAAAAACTTCCTGGTTTTCACTCATTGACATTTGTATATATGTATACATTTGTTTTGACTTTTATCATATCCTAATAATTAATGCCATATATTATTATACTGCCTTTAGTTTTGAAAATCACTTTAAAATAGTTTTTTCTATACTAATTTTAAAACAGCTGAATTTTAAAATGCAAGATTTTAATCATAAAAATATTATAAGAAATATAAATTAGTAGTGAAGAAGGTAAAAGCTATAGAAAGAATGAGGCTTCCAGGAAAGATGCAAGATGGCAGAATAGAAAAACGCTGTGCTTGATTCCTTCCATGAATACATTAAAATTACAACTAAATTATAGAACAATCAACCTGGAGAACCATCTGAAGTCTAGCTTAACAGAAGTTTTATAACTAGGGATACAAAAAGAAGCCACATCAAGACTAGAAGGAGGGGCAGAAATGAGGAACAGGCCAGCCCCAAACCTCCATGTGGTGGTTGAAAATTGGAAGGATATTTTGGCCATGGAGGTCCTCCCAACCCCCAAGGAGTGAGGGATGCCAGCCTCACAGCAGGCTCCCCAACCTGGAACACTGGTGCCAGGAGAGGAGCCCCCACAACATATGGCTGTGATAAACAGTTAGGATTCTGACCATCCAGGTGGAACGGAAGGCTGTGGGGAAACCCAGACATCCTCTTAAAGAGCCCACACATAGCCTCACTCACTCGCATACACTCTCCCTGTTGCTCTGGCAGAGGGACAGTAACTCAGGGGGCTTTGGATACATACAGGGAGAGAATGAGTTATGTGGCTGTGGGGTGAGGACTGGAGGGACAGTTGCCATTTTTTCTCTTTGGGGTACTTTTCCTGTGCAGCCAGCAGACAGGTGCCAAATTTTCTGTCTTGAGCGCTCCCCCACACAGCTAAATCTGAATCTGATTGGCCTGATGAGCTCCATTTCTCCACCCTGCTGATTCCCTAGGATCCTGTACACCCAACTCCCCCAGTGCTGGAGGCACTTTTTCTTTGAGCAACCATTCCCACATGCATTGCACTCTTTCTTGGAAAACTTTCGGGGTTGTCGATCCCCAGTGGAAAGTGACTGTCCTTGGTGTACTCTGAAACTTTTGCTGAGTATCCCCAGGCTCAGCACTGGAACCAAACCAGAATGACATTAACCTGGTGACCACAACTCTTCCTACTGTAGGGGCTCCCTGAGATAGGGAGCCCAATTTGCATATCTCACCCAATTTGCATATCGCATGAAGCTTTGTCAGTGGCTGAACCTTAAGGGAGCCAGAAGGAGGCAGATGACTCAGGATGTCCTGGCTTTATGAGGAGTTACATCAGGCCTGGAACTGGTGGCAGTCATACTTAGTTCACAGCATGATCTCTCCCACACACCTCCAGGTTTAGCACAGTGAGTGGCCAACCGTAGATCACTTTGTCACTCATAGCAGATAGTCCCTGGCCACTCAGAGGCAGTGGGTGACCTGGGCCTGCACTGGTGCCTCTTTCAAGAGGCTCCAGAACCAACATACTTGGAGGTTGGCTTCTGACCACAAGCAGAGCACCACCCAGTTAGTCCCACAAGTGGCACACACAAAAGGCAGTCTCAACAGGCACCACATCCCACTGGGGCATAGCCCACTCAGTGGAGTAAGACCCCCGCCCCCACAGCATCCTATAAGCTGTGGAGGTGGAAAAACTCCACAGTGAGTCAGGCTGAGGGTCAATCCCACCCACTAATGTGCCATTAGCAATCAAGGCTCAACTATAATATGAGAGCACACACAACCCACACAAGGGACATTCCTGGAGCACCTGGTACAGGTGACCAGAGAGACAGTGTCAGCACCCCACAATGCACATACTACATAAGGCTACCCAGCCAAGACTAGTAAACATAGCATATCTATCTAATACATACAATCACAGAGCAGCAGCCAAAATGAGGAATAAAGAAACACATCCCAAATGAAAGAAGAGGAGAAAACACCAGAGAAAGAACAAACAAATTGGAGGCAAGCAACTTACCGATACAGAGTTCAAAACAATAGTTATAAATGTGCTCAATGAATTTAGTGAGAACTTCAACAAACACATAACATAAAAAAAGACCAATCAGAAGTGAAGAATGCAATAACTGAAATGAAGAATACACTGGAAGGAATCACCAGCAGACTAGATGAAGCAGAGGATTAAATCAGTGATTTGAAGACAAGGTACTAGAAAACACCCAATCAGAACAGCAAAATAAAAAAAGAAGAATAAAAAAAATAGTTTAGGAGACTTCTAGGAAAACATCAAGTATACCTTTGCATCATAGGGTTACCAGAAGGAGAAGAGAGAAAGCAAAGGATTGAGAACCTATTTGAAGAAATAATGACTGAAAACTTTCCTAACCTGACAAAGGAAATAGACATAAAAGCCCAGGAAGCACAGAGTCCCAAACAAAGTGAATCCAAGGAGTCCTATACCAAGGCAAATCATAATTAAAATGGCAAAGGTTAAAGACAAAGGGAGAATGCTAAAAGCAACAAGAGACAGGCAACTGGTAACTTATAAGGGAACTCCCATAAGATAGTCAGCTAATTTCTCAACAGAAACGTTGACGGCCAGAAGGGACTGCCACAAGATGTTCTAAGTGATGAAAAGCAAGGACATACAACCAAGATTATTATACTCAGCAAGGTTATTATTTAAAATCAAAGGACAGATAAAGAGCTTCCCATACAAGAGAAAGCTAAAGGAGTTCATCACCACCAAACCAGTATTACAAGGAATGTTAGAGGGACTTCCTTAAGACAACAACAACAACAACAAAATAAAAAAAATAGGAATAAAATGGCAATAGCTACATATCTATCAACAATTACTTTCAATGAAAATAAATTAAATGCTCCAATCAAAAGACATAGGAGGGCCGAATGGATAAGAAAACAAAATCCTTATATATGCTGCCTATGACAGCCTCAGTTCAGATCGAAAGATACATATAGACTGAAGTAAAAGTAAAGTGATAGAGAAAGGTATTTCATGAAAATGGAAACCAACAACAACAAAAAAATCTGGGGTAGAAATATTTATACCAGACAAAATAAACTTGAAAAAAAAGGCTATAACTAGAGACAAGGATCCAGTAATACCACTTCTGGGTATTTAAACGAAGAAACCCAAAATGCTACTTTGAGTGGACATATACATCCATATGTTTATTGCATCACTGTTTAACATGGCCAGGATATGGAGGCAGCCTGGTGTCCATCGATGGATGAAGAGTAGGTGGTACATACATATATACAATAGAATATTGCTCGGCCAAGGAAAGGAATGAGTTCTTGCCATCTGCAGTGTCATGGATGGACCTGGGGGGTACTGTGCTGAGTGGAGTATGCCAGACAGAGAAAGATAGGTGCACTGTGAGTTCACTTATATGTAGACTCGAAAGAATAAAATAAACAAACAAAAGAGAAACAAAACTCATAGACACAGAGAACATTTTGATGGTTGCCAGAGGGGAGAGGGGTTGGGAGTGGGTGAAAAAGGGGGAGGGATTAAGAAGTACAAATTTGTTGTTACACAGTAGTCATGGGGATGTAGGCTATAGCATAAAGGATATAGTCAATACTATTGTAATAACTATGTATGGTGTCAGCTGGGTATTTGATTTATTGGGGTGATAAATGGGAGGGGGATTATGGGGCAGGGTGAAAAATGTAAAGGGACTAAGAAGTGCTAATTGGTATTTGCAGAATAGTGATGGGGATGTAAAATAAAGCATAGGGAATATAGTCAATAATATGGTAATAACTATGTATACTCCCAGCTGGATCAATTCTTAAATTATATAGATGTCTAACCACTATGCTGTACACCTGAAATTAATATAAAATTGTACTGAATGTCAACTGTAATTGAAAAACATAAAAAATGGGGGGAAGGTGAAGGGGAATAAGAGTTTCACATTTCCAGGCATAAAACAAATAAGTCGTGGGGATGTAATGTACAGCACAGGGAATATAGTCAATAATATTGTGATAGTGTGGTACAGTGTCAGATGGTTGCTGGATTTTTCACGTTGATCATTTCTTTAGGTATGTAAATGTTGAATAACTTTGTGGTACATCTGAAACTGATATAATATTGTATGTTAACTGTATTTTTAATAAAAAAAATGAGACTTCTATTATTTAGCCAATCTTTAACATATGAATAATCTTTCTGACATATATAAATACAACCATTATAAAATAGGTTATTTCATCCAAGTCAGTTTTAATAGACTGATTTCTTACACTGCTTTTCAAAGAGAATAATGAAAAACAACTCCAAATAAATATTATTTTTCAAATGACGTTTGGCCATCTTAATCATGATTTCTTAAATCTGTATATTCTGACAGAAATAAAATTGACGGAAATAAAATTTCTTAATTTAGGTTATGGAAATTACGCTTAGAAATAGACATTAAAGGGTTCCAAAAATCTTAAAAATAACTATCAAACAGCAATCAGTGAAGCAAAAAATATTTTTGTAAATATCAGCTCGTGAATACCATCTGCTTTGCAGTAGGATCCTGGCTTAAACTGTAGAATAAAATGAATTTAATAAAGAGCTTGTCTATTACTAAAAAAGCTCTAAACTTATTCAATAAGTGTAAGGGTAGGACAAAACAGCTTTAATACTTAACAGCCTATGTATTTTTAAGACCTTATAGAGGTGATAACATTTTAAATGTAGCTTATTTTAGTACAAAAAGTGGTGTGGATCATCACTGACAAAACTTGTGCTATTTATGAAATATATGTCTTTCTCATAGAGGAGTAATTTAAAACTGTTATTTTTTAAGACAACGATATCTTGAAATGAATTTGATCCCTTCTAACTCCAAACAAATTATTTGAATTTACAATGCTGTTTCTCTGAATGGATAATGTCACTTTCTCCCCTGATTTTGTAAAGAATATACTATATTAACCTTCCTTGCTGAAGTTATTGATTATCTGGGGTAATGATGTAATCAGTTTCATTGTGTAGAAGAAAGAGAAGGGCCTTTCGGTGCTCTGCTTATGAAAATTTCATAGATGTGATGCTAGAGATAATCAAGATACACACAAAATTACTGGACAAAAACAAATTTGAGAAAGTGTAGTGATATCTGTTCAGCAAGTCGAAGAAAAGCACAGAGGAAAAAGAAAAAAGAAAAACAACTGCACAAATCATACAGTGGGAGGATAAACAAGATTTTATTTGTTTTTCTTTTCTTTTCTTTTCTTTTCTTTTTTTTTTTTTTTTTTAGGTGGAAGTGAGAAATTGGCTTATGCCTGTCGTAAATTAAAACGTTTGATGGATAAAGTCCTTTCACTCACTAAATTGTCAAATTAATTTATTGTTATAGAGAACCTACTATGAATCAGGCATCTTTCTAGGCACTCGGGATATAAAAGTGAACATAATAAACTAAAATCCTCACCCTTAAGTTCTGATGGGAGAAGGGAAACAATAAATAAAATTACAAAGGATCTAGTATAGTATTTTTGATGATGAAATGTGATATGGAGAAAAATCAAGAAAAGCATAATGATAGAGTGTTAGAAAATGTGGGTGGTTTTCAACAGGTCAGTTCAGGAAGGTCTCATTACCCCCCAAATTTAAAATGGTTACAGAGAACAGGAATCTGAAATTTCTAGAGAAGCAGTATTATATACTCCACGGAATCGGAAAGGCACATAGTTACTAGGAGATTTAGCAATTATTGCTACCAACCCACAAAGTAAAGTTCTTTAATGACAGTTGGCAAATTTCTGTTAAGGAAAAACAAACATTGCCAAAAGTCAGCCTAAAGAAAGGGTATCAACTTCACTGGACACCTACACTTGCCAGACTTAGTGATGGGAAGGTTATAAATGTTACTTCATTCAGTCATTACAAACAGGTATTTGATCACTGTTCACCAGTTTCTACCCATTTAAAACTATTTGGCTTTCATAAAACCTATTAATTGAAACATTGTTTTACTGATAAAAGTTAGAAAATCACTATGTACATGCTACCTTTCATTTGAAAGCATACTTCTTCCTGTGCTTTTTCTAAATCATGATGAAAATGCATTATTATCAAGTTTCATCTAAGTAGCAGGCTTCATTCTTTGGGAAGGAATACATTCTGATTTTATTTTAATGGTACCTCTTGGGAATTTTCCTGGGGAGAAAATCAAGGACCTAAGGAAAACAGTGGTAATTTCTTTTCCATCTTTACTCAGTGTTAAAATTTTATATTTGTAAAAGGAAGTAGGATGTAAGACAAAACTGTTTGGTTACATAAATGTCAAAAACTGGAATTTGGTTTTGGAGCAGCGAGTTTGACAGCAGAGTAAAGGGGTCAGAAAGTAGATAGAGCTCACCTCTTACAGACATTGGGGAACTCAACATCTGTATATATACAGACATACATAACTCAATGAAACAGTCTCAGATAACACCCTGACCCAGTTATGTCCATATTACTTTATGATTTTATGTTAATTAGTGCTAATTTTAATCAATTGGATGTATACGATATCTTAGGTGTAGTATGAAATCAAATTCCAGTGAAACACTAACTAGGCAATATATATTCCTGCTTTGGACTTTCTGTGTAAAAGATGTGACCAAATTTCTATGATGGCAAAACCGTAGGGGAGTTAAAGGCTCTCATGCCACATAACTGAATTCCTATAAATGCAAATGGAATAAAATTTATATCCAATCCAAATGTTCCAAATTGTAAAATTAAGACAAATTGTTTTGAAACTCCAGGTTAGGCATGAACACTGCCTCTGTGGTTCATAAAGAAAAAAAAAAATTGTGAAAACTAAAGCTCTCCAAAAATTTTGTGAGATAGTTACTAAGAAAAATAAATTGCATAGGAAAAGAGGGCGCAAAAGAAACAAATTAAAATGCAATCCACATTTGCCTGTAAACAAACCAAAAAAAAAAAAAAAATGCAATAGAGTGCTTTGATATGTCTTATGGCTTGAGTTGTGGCTCCACTCCCTGCCCCCGAAGGGAGATACGTTGGAGTCCTAATCCCCAGTATCTTCAACTGTGAAACCATTTAGACACAAGGTCTTCTCAGAAGTTATCGAGTTAAACCAAGGTCATTAGTGTGGGACCTAATCAATAGACCTGTTGCCCTTATGAAGTGGGGAAATCTGGACACAGAGACAGATACACAGAGACGGAAGGCAATGGAAAGAGACACAGATAGACTGTCAGCTACAAGACAAGGAACGCTAAAGCCTAGCAGAAACTAGGAGAGGTCTGCAACAACCCTGCTGACACCTTGAGTTTGGACTTCTAGCCTCTAGACCAGTGACAATACATTTCTGGTGCTTTGTTCTGAGAGTCTTAACAAACTGATACAATACATGGGCAAGAAGAACAAAACGATGCCAGTGGTAGGAGATTAGGCATGAACACTGCCTCTCTGGTTCATCTTATATTTTTAGAGTTTACTAGCGTGTCTGGAAAAGAGCAATGAATGACTCAGATAATGAGTGAATGCAAACAAGAATACATTTTAAAATGAATAAAAGCTAATTAATAGGGATTTAAACTGGAACTTTAGGAAGAGCAAGGAAATGACAAGATAAAAAAGACAGCACACATGGTACTGAACTAGTAAGAAAAAAAACGTTCAATGTGTGTCAGAAGAGACTAATAAAGGATGAGAACTGTGAAGTGCAGAGTCTAACATTCCAATTCTGGTCAGGTTTTTGGTTTATTAAGGAACCGTGATAAAGACACAGCCCGCTCTGGGATCCGTCTAAACTAAATAAGGTCCTCATCTGTAAGGTGGCTGGACTGTCTAATAGCTAAATACCCTTCAACTTGCATTCAACTTGCGTATTAATGCCTATATCAAAATAAAGAAAGTAGAATTGATACTTTAAGCAAAGGAGCTATCAGTTTAGATTATCAACAGGATAGGTCTAGATTGTGGTAATTAAAATGTAAGCAGTCAGAGTCTTTTAATGAATGTCTTATACCATTTCTTTTATGCCTATACCGGTCCCTTTAATACATGTATTCAATAAATATTCAGGGTCTACTTTGTACCAGGCGGTCTTCTAGGCACTTGGGACTACAGCAGAAAACAAAGTAAAATTCCTGCTTTGTAGAGGTTATGTTTTACTGAAGAAGAAAGATGATAATTTGATTAAATACATAACATATTAATAAGCAATATACACAAATGTGGAGGGTTCAGATATGGGGACTCATGGTGATAAGTTGACTTACTAAGAGAATGAGGCAAGGGGAGCCTCTCTGTGGAAGTGAACTTTAAGCAGAGACCTGTACACAGGAATTAGTCAGGCAAAGATCTGGGGAGAGAGCATTCTGGACAGGGGTCCTGGGTGGGGATGAGGCTGGCACATCCAAAGAAGGACAAGGCCAGTAGTTGGAGCAGAGTGAGAAGTAGAAGTGGTGAGTAACCAATGAGGCTGAGAGACAGGCAGACACCAGATCATATGGGGACTTGTTAAGAAATTACTAATATATTCTGAAGTTGCTGAAAATCTGCTGGAGAGTTTAAGCTGTGGAGTGCATGATATAATCTGATGTACATTTTAGAAAATCACCCAATAGGTGCAGTTTAGAGAACTGACTATAAGGAAGGCAAGAGTAGAGGGAATCCAGGGGCTGAGGCAAAAATAAAAAATGATGGTGGCTTTGGCCTAAGCTCCACATCCCCAAGGGAAGTAAATCCAATTCTATCTTGGCAAATTAGATCCCCTGCAATCTGTTCTTTACCCAGATTGTTCCTTACTCAGATTCCTTACTCCAACAGGCCTTTCCAGTAAACTGTTTCTCCTCCTGTTAGCTTTATGCCTGTTTATCAGTCTGAACTTTTGCACATTCTGTTCCCTGTATTTAGAATGACTCCATTGTTCTCTTCATGGTCCAACAGAGACCTCACCCTCCCGTTTCAGGGCCTCCTATTTGAGACATTTCCTGACACTTCTAGGACAGGAGATCTTACTACAGAATTTCATATAGAATAACATTTATCTTTCATGCTGTATTTTAAGTGTTACTATGTTGTCTCAATGCCAAGTGAATAGTATGATTTTTTTCAGCTTTATCAGTCTGAGAAAATTAACAATGTATATACTACTGAGCTAGACTTCTTAAATAAAACTCACATCACTATGGATATCACTTAGATTATTCTTTTCAGTACAACTAATACTTAGTAATCCATGCTTATAATTAAGAAATTAGTTTAAAACAGACTCAAAGCATGTCCAGAAATTTGCAAAGAAAAAATATAAGATATGAAATTTGTATTGTAGAACCAAAGTATATCTAAAGTGCTAAAAACTTTTCCTGTATATAAAATGGCATACTTGTGTGTGCAATAAAACAGTATCTTTTAATTTGTTTACAATTATTCCATATTAAAGCACACATTGAGTTTGGCCAATTAGGAAAAGGAATTATTGAATTGTGCTCCAAGGCTCAATATACCTAGGGTTTTTCAGTTTCAGAGTATTATTTGGTAATTCTACTCAAGTTCTTTTATGATTAGGTAGTTAATCTCTTTATTGATACAATCAGTAATGCAACCCATACAACCAACTGTATCTTTCATTTCACACTTCCAAGTCCAAAGTGAATACTATGAGGAAAACATAGTATTGACAACTTGAATCTCGTCTTGACCTGAGTTTGTTTGAATTAAGGGTACAGGGCCATATATTAAGTAAATGATCAGTACATCAACTGAAAAAGCCCATTATTCTTTCTAATGACAAACCTTCAATATTACTTTTAATTACTACCAAAAAACACGTTTTCAAAGTTTTTCAAGTAACCCTTTAGGTGAATTTATAGAACACAGCTGTAAAAATACCTATGTGTTAGAGCTGAGTTAAAAATCACTTCTCAGCGTAGATTTAATTCTAGAAACAAAGCTATATATAAGATAATAATTCTCTGTAAGTTGCATGAAATCTCCATTTACCAATGGTTCTCTGACTTAACAATTTTAACTTCTGTTCCCCACATAAGGACAGTTTTACATTTAGGAAATACTGTTTGAGAAAGTATATAATAACAAAATGCCACTATGAAACTGGAAAACTTAGATGTGAATTTGTAATTTATTAATGACTACTGATATGTCTATATACCTATAAATACACTTACAGTCATATATATAATGGTGTATTTTCTGGCCCACAGCCAATGTTTAACATAGCTGGGTCAGTGAACGTAGAGAGATAGCTCAGAAAAACCCATTTAAAGGTTTCAGGGTTTGAAGACTTAAGAGTTCAAAACAAGTTTTATAGGGAAACTTTTAATTTGAACATAAATCTCGCTTTAAATTGAATTATCATATTTATCAATAATCTTCTAAAGAGGTATATGAGATTTTTTAAAGTAGAATATACCTGCTTTTATAGCTGATTATTATTTATTATTCTCAGCTATGGAGATCTTCACAAATGTGTCCAATGTATCTCTCTCTACATATTCTTTTCCTTTTGCAGCATAGTTACATATTTTGGTATAATTATTAATTTCAATTATTCAAAGAAACATAAATTTATTTTGCTCGTTTAAGCACCAGGACTAAGGCTTACCTGAGGTTAGATTAAGAACACTGCCGGAAACAAAATAAGCACGGGTGAACTATGAAGATTATATTACACACTCTTCTGCCTGCCCTAGAAATGCTCTCTTTTGGACAGTAAGTGGCCTAAGCCCTTTTGAGAAAACATTCTGGCTGGAGAAAGAAAGAGATTAGATAATCTCCAAGGACCTTCCAACTAAGAATTCCAGTATCCATGGGTCTAAATTTATGGTCCTATTTTGACTTATTGGTTTATATTCAATGTGTAGTCCACCACTGAACATGAAAATTAATTATATTCATTGAAACAACAGCGTAAAATTGACATAGGAAATTTCAAGATTAGAAAACAACTTTCAATTTCATTAAGTCATAAAACAATAAAATTCTTCCTCATTTTTCCTCACAAAAATGTTTTCTTTTTGTGGTATTGTTAAAGGAATGTTTACATTTCTAGTTTTTCCACCAAATTACTAATGACATAATCCTCCCTGAAATTTACTATTAGATTTCTAAGGTACCAGGAGCTGTATTGCTTTCTACAGTCTGCAAACACATGGTTAACATCAAGTCATCCACTGACTTCTAACTGAAAAGAATCACTCTTACCGTGTAGCCCTCCGTATACTGAAAAGGAGCCCTGGAACTTTCGTCTGCTGTTGGACTCAGAGGCTTGGGGTCAGACAGGGACCGCTGCATCATCTTGGCTGTCTTAGGACTCGCTGGGGGGACTTTAGCCATATCTGGATGCAGTACTTTCTGTGGACTTATCTCATCAGGGAGGGGTTTTTCATAAGGTACAAAGGCTGATTCTAAGGCTTTGCCTGGTGAAAGTGGTGAGATGGGTGAGTAAAGGACTTTTGGAGATTTGGGTGGGGAAGGAGCCAGCTGTAGGGTGGAATCTGCCCGAAGGTGAGATGAATAACCAATCTCTAAAGGTGTTGGGCGTTTCTTGTCTTTGGGTGGAGATGTGGCACTCAGATATTGAGGACTTTGTGTGTCTGAATCTGCTTCTGTTTGACATCCTAAACTGCCCCCTTTGTAAGTCTTTTCAGGTGCTGAAATGTGTTTAATTATTTCTACCTTGGCATCCACGCGTGCACGTATCGAAGGTGTTCGTATGGTTCCAACTGGTTCAGTTTGCACAGATATCTCTGCCACTGTTTGAACTGCTATACTGGAGACTTTGGAAAGGGGTTTGGTCTTCTCAGCCTCTGTAGTGCTGTCACCATATTTTGCTACACGAGCCTTTCTCCTTGATCTAGTAGGCATATCCCATTCGTCCTGATCTTCATCATCAGTTTGGACACTTGTATCGACACTCTTTTTAGTCTTCCTTCTTCTGCTTGTGTAACTCCGATCTCCTGCATCTTCATCGTCGGTCTGTACACCACTGTCAACTATCTTTTTAAAACAGCGGGGATCATCTGCCATACTTTCCCCTAGCTCTTCATACTGTCCACGGGCTTTAGCTCCAGCACTTCTCTTTTTGGGTTGTTTTTCATCTTTTACAACAACGTCTGTCAAAGGTATTTCTGAGACAGTACTCAGGATGCCAGGTGGAGCAATGTATTGAGTAACACCATCAGACTGAACTGTGTACCATCCTTGGCTTTGTGGGATTTCAATCGCCACAACGGCTGAGGCTGTGGTGGTTGCATCTTCAGTCGCCCAAAACTGCCCACCTTCTGGGGCAGCATACTGACCTTCCAGCATTGCCTGCTCTGTGGTGGTTTGTGGAGATGCAGTTCCAGAAGGATCATAGTTATACTGATAGATCTGGCGAATCTTTTGCTCTTCTAACTGCTGGTGAAGCTGTTGCTGCAGCTGCTGTATCTGCTCCAGCTGTAACTGTTGCTGAGCTAATGTCTCCTGCCTCATTATGAACTGGGCTTGACGCTCTTCTTCCTGCTGATAGAGAAGGTGCTGCTTCATAGACTGCAGTTCCTCCAGCTTTTTCTGAACCATGATCTTTTCTTGTTCTCGGAACCTTTGAATTTCCTGACGTTCCCACTCCAATTCCTCAGCAAAACGCTGTTGCTTAATTTTCTCCAGTTCCAAGAGCTCACGCTCCAAGTCTAGCTGCTGTTGTTGTTTATCTTCCTCAGGGACAATTAAAATAGTACTTTCATCTCCCACCACCTCAGAAAACACTTCAGATGCTGTGGTTAAAGTGGGAACTGAGTCTATTGTCTCAGCAGTAAGAGTTTCCATAGTAATAGTTTGCAAACTGGCATTGATATCAATACCAGTTACTACAATGTCCGTTTCAGATGCACCTGTTGTTAGGAAATATGATCTAGGCATTGGCTGGCTCTGGTGAAGGGCGGATAAGGAAGTCACTGCAGCAGTCGTGTGCACACCAGACAGATCCCTCACGGTGGTGCTGAAAATGGAGCCAGGCTGTGTGGTGATAGCAAATGTGGAGGGAATTGGAGTTGCCACCGAAGAATAGACAACACCATTAGATGACCTCAACACACTCCCCACACCATACTGGGGTCCTGGAGGTGGCGTCATTCTTGTTGTGGAATACTGTGTGGTACTAATCCCAACTCCTGAAATGACTGGCCGTGTTTCTGGATATGGACCTGCAGTCTTGCTTGAATAATCCATTACCTCACCTGAAATACAGGGTAGAATTATAGTCCAGTTCCCAGAATGAATGATGCTTTTGGGTTTGAAAGCGCTCTCAATCTTGATGAACATAATGAATGGGACTGCATGCAAATCCACAGGTTAACCTAATTAGATGCAGAATAAAAGCGATGTCGAACATGCAGGCACATGCAGGCGACTTTGGGCAGAACAAATAAAAAAAAATGAAGAAACAGAAGCGCACATGTACTCCAAAAAATGTTGCCAAAACATCCAAAGAAAGAGAAAAAGTAACAAAATGAAAAAAGGGACCACATTTTTATCCTGAAATGAGATGAGGAACACCATGATATTTCAAGGAAAGGTCTGATGCCCCATCATACTGACCTGTAGTAATTCTCCCTGAAGTTAGATCTACTGCTGCATCAGTTTCTCCAGAATAACCAAAAGTATTCTTACTTTTATAGACAAAATGTCCAGCTTCTGCTAAATTAGTATCAGACATGGAAGGTTTCATTCCCCCAATCCCTCTATAACCGTATGGCCCTGATCGGTCATACTGATAGTGGTCATCCCTATAACCAAAACGATCCTCAGGAAGAGTAGTTGCAGGCTGCTGTGCTGTGCAGCTCCTTCCGAAAGGTAACTTATAAACTACATCACAGCACACAGCTCTTCGTCCTGCAGTCAGATCAACAGGTTTTTCATCATCTTCTATTATTTTGGTTACCACACTTGAAGTAGATTCATCCATCGTTACAACACTTCTGTGAGACTTTGTCGTACTGAGATCCACTGCTTCCCCATCCGCGATCCCCTGGGATGTGGTGCTCTCAGTCCATCCATTTGTGACACCAACAGGAGGTGCAGTAACAGGCTTTGTAATAGCCAGTGCCGTTGCGTGTGCTGAAGTACCTAACGATAAGTTTATTGGTGCTTCCTGCCTAACTGCCGGAAAGGCCTGGCCACTAGATATCCTGTATAGGGGTTCAGTGTGCTTTGATGTAGTAAGCTGAAGTGGTGTTGCTGTTGCATGATCTATACCCACTAGGCTTTCTGTGCCCGTGCTGTAACTTGTGCTAGGAGTGCACGTGACAGCAGTCACTGTCTCGGTGACCAGGGATATCGGAGTTACTACTGATGATGTTGCACTGAGATTTATAATAGAGGGTTGGACAGCACTGATTTGTCTCCCATAAGCTTCCTTTGTTGTGGTGATCCTTTTCACATCCATTGTAGAAGCAGAAAGATCCATGCATTTTTCCGTTATTTTAATTTCTACTTTTGGTACTGTACGCAAATCAATGGCATCACCAGTAAGTTGTAACTTTCCATTTTCTTTACGTTGATGCTTCTCTAACTGTAGGTTATCTAAAGCAAGAGGCTCTGGAGGAATTGTTATAGAAACACTGCTGAGACCGACACTAGGGACTGTACTTCTGGCTGCTGAAACATCAGCCTTAGAAACTTCACTCGTGATAAACTGTGTAACTGAAGTTGGGGCTGCTTGAAATGAAGATAGTGTTGTCACAGGGAGAGCAGAGAGTGTCTCCAAAGCTCCTGAGATGTACAGGCTCTGTTCTGATGAACGTGAAATTTCTGCAGCTGTCATAGGAGGAACTACAGAAAACACTGGTTCAATGGAAATCTGACCTTTGTGGGGTGACCCGAGGGGCCAACTGGTAATTGCTTGACTAGGTGAAGAATCTGTTGGAGTCCCGGGTTCGGATGGCAATGTGATCACCACGTAAGTCTCCATGAGGGATTTGGAAAATCTTGGTGAAGACTTGTTAGAGTGAGGGGAAAGTGGGGAGGTAGGGGAAGGCAACTTATAATCTGCTGAAGTGACTAAATTTAATGTCATATTTGAAGTTAAGGATAGACCTGTTGGTTTGGGTTGCATATCTGTTGGTTTTTGTGTTGTTACTGGAAGTTGAGGAACTGCTGGTTTAGGGGCAATGGGAGGTTTGCTTGGCTCAGGTCTATGTGTAAATACAAGTCCAGATGGAATTGAAGATGGCTTAGGAGGAACAGGAGGAGGTGCAATGGGTAATCCATTACTCCTTGGAATAGCTGTGGTCTCTACAGTAGTAACAGTGTCAACTAGAGGTGTAGCTGTAGTAGTTAGAGTCACTGCAGCTGTAACTGTTACCTTTTTCTTAGGATGAATAGCTAGTTTAGGTGAGGTTGGTGGAGGAAGTGGTGGGGGAGGAGGGGGAGGGGGAGGAGGGGGAGGGGGAGGGGGAGGGGGAGGTGGTGGAGGAGGTTGAGCTGATGTGTCCAAAGAAGAACTTGGAAAGAATGTATGAGTTTTAGTTGGAAGGGAGGAAACAGAAGGACTGCCAAATGGTAACTGAGATACAGGTTTTGCTTGACCAAAGACCTCTTCAGATATAAAGCATGTAGCTGAAACCTGCTCCTTCTTTGGAAGGGCTATTCCAGAAGAAGGTGGCTGATCAAACACAGTTTCAGATAAGCTAATTTTTGTTAGTTCAGCCTCAGACTCCTTTCTTTTGTCTCTGTAAGCTTCCAGAACTTCCAGAACAACCCCATTCCCAGTTTCCTTTTTGGCTTTCTTCATGGGGTCTTTTTCAGGTATAGGTAAGTCAGTGGAAATAGTGTCAGCAATTAGCTCCTTGGGTTTAGTTTCTATAGATTCTAAGAGAGAAGGTGCCATGTCAGATAAGGGAATTATGATATAATCAGCACTAGTTCTACCATCTGGTATGGTAGTCCGATCTAGACCTGTACTTACTTCTTCTGGATAGTCTATAATGCTACCTGGAAAATATGTTGATGAAGAGATGTCCTCAGAATCTTCAAATTTAGTTACTATGTCTACTGGCTCTGTATAAACTGTGGTTATGCTACCCAGGGTAGTAATGGGTGAGGAGCTATCTGTGGTACCAACTGAAGAAACAGATGAGGTGAGGGAAGGTGTGTCAGAGGGTGGCACAGATGTAGCACTTTCGGATGGCTCAGAATAGGTCAAAATTAGTGATTCGTGGGCAATTATCTCCTGAATTTCTCTTGTATAATCAGTTACATATTCATCTTCAATTTCCTCTGTTGAAAAATGTTGGGTTATTTTAACATCTGGGATAGAGAGTGTTGCACTGCTGGTTGAATCTGTAAGAGATGCTCCTGAAAGAATACTTGATGTCAAAGACGCATCGGGTGCCCTATCAAAGTCCATAGCGGACTCTATCATGTCATCCCCAATGAGGGGCTGAGTTGGACTAGATTCAGGTGTTAGCTGCTTCTGTCGCCTCTTCATAAGTTCTTCATAGGCAGCATCGGCATCTAATAATTTTTTTTCTTCACTGGTAGAAGTTACCATACTACCCAGGTCCACTATCTCATGGCTTTCTGGGATGATATAAGAACTTGAAACAATGTCTTCTTGAGGCACAACAGAATGAAAACTTTCTAACTCATAAAACTCTTTTTGGAGGTCTGTAATTTTCTGCATAGGATCATCATAAATCTGTTCTGGAAGTTTTATCTTTTGTTCTCTCCCTCTCTGCTGCATGAATCCATTCTCATCGTCTTGTCTTGTTAGCAAACTGCCATCTACTGAACCATTGTACGTGTCTTCTACTAACGATTCATAAATGTAATCCTCTATTAGCATCCCACCATACAAAGGCTCCTTTTCAAACATTTCATCTCGTTCATTTGCAGCTGGAAAAGCTTTATATTTGTGGGGTTTATGCATCATTTCTTCATACACCTCCTCAGCATTTTTTAAAGACTTTTGGGCACCTTCTTTCTGCATAATAGAATGATCATCTGTCGGTGAGTATAAAGACACAGCTGTGGGCAATTTATAAACTTTTTGCACCTCTATTATTTTTTCTGGGCTTATTTCAAAACCCTCTGGGTCTGACTCTATACTAGGTGAATATTCAGAACACGAAGATCGATGGAGCTCCTCCATTTCTGCAGCCTGACGTAATTCTTCTGTTGGAGACGCATCCTCGATGGGAGAGAGATTACTGGGTGGTGTCTTTGGTCTTTCCCTCCTTCTCTGAGCTCGAAGTTCATCTTTGTCTTTCTTTGATTTTTTACTAGAACTCTTTCTTTGTTGCTGTTCTAATTCCCGTTGCTTTTCTTGCTCCTTTAATAATTCTTCTTCCTCTCTCAATTCTTCTTCCTCTGAAGAATCTTCAATAGTAGGTAAAAGAGGACCATGTGATCTGTGCCGAGCTTTACGTTGCTGTTTGCTCTCTCCTTTTTTGTGACTTGGGCTACTGTCACTATCCTCATCAAGTGAGGACACTGAGGTAGGGGATGTTCCAGGAGTGAAGCTGGAAGCGTGAAGACTAGAAGATCCTTCCCCCCTCGACCTGTCTTCTGGAGAGTCTGTCAGGCTTTCCATTTCTAATTCTGGCTCTTCATCAAAATACAGTGTGGATTTTTTCTGTGATGGCTCTGCAGAGTATTTCTCTGCTATTGTGCTGTTGAGTTCTATTGTTTTAAATCGACGTAGCCCTCCTCCTCCAGCAACTACAAGTTCTTCACTCTCCTGACTTTTCGTTTCTCTGTATTTAAGTTCAGGACTTTCATCAAATGTCTCATCATCTTCATCATGCCATGAATGCCGTCTCCCTGCATCATCATCAAAGCTTGTACTACTTTTTCGAGTCAGTCGCCTGTGTTTTCCTGCTGTGACTTTCCCTTTCCCTTTTGTTTCTTCCTTTTTCTGGCTCTCAATACTACTACTAATCTCTTTGAGCTGATTTCTAATGAACTCATCATCTTCAGAACCTGAAGCATCTTCATCCGCACTCATTTCTATGATTTGTTTTCGAATAAAGTCCTCTTCTTCCCCTGATCCTTGACTATCTTCCTGTTTATACTCATCACTGCTTGATGAACCCACACTAGCTCTCCGTTTTCTTTGTGGAACAGGTGAGTTTTCACTTTCACTGCTGTCTTCAACTGAATCATAAGGTTGTCTTCTTGTAGCTATGCCATCAACAAACTCAGGCTTTTCTTTATGGTCCTTTCTGGAAGGAACATCTTGTTGGCTATCTTTTTTAAACATATCTTTTTCTTCTTGACTCTCTTTGAACTTCCCTTCTGAAATTGTAGTTTCCTGTGTTTCAGTTAAACTCTGAGTTTTCTGTTGGTCCTTAGGTTGCTCCGAAGAAACATCATGAGGTTGTGTTTTCTTTTCTGACTCTTCTTCAACAAGAGTACTTGCCTGGGCTTCCAAAATGGATAGAACTGTACTTTCTAACTTAGCCAAATCTGAAGGGCTGGAAGGGCTGCTTTCTTGTGAAAAAGAGTCCTTTTTGAGTCCCTTGAGCAAATCCTTTTCATCACTTGTAATAAGACTTGGAATTTCACCAAGTGACCCTGATATGCCATCTGAAGAATATCCTGTGTCACTTAGACCTTGTGGGCTTTTCGGCTGTTGAGAACTTGAAGTGTCTGATTTGTCATCTTCCTTTTCCTAGCAGGGAGGAAAAGATACAGGAAAACTTAACATGGTCAAACTAATAAGCATGGCCTCTCCATTATTCCCAAATAACTATTATGAACAGAAAAATCACTACAGGACATTTTTTCAACTATATGCCAGTATTGTTTTTAAAAATCTGGGCACAGAATGTGAAAATAGTTGATTGATTATATATATATATATATATATATATATATATATATATATATATATATATATATATAATCAGAAACAGTCTCAGAGATATAGAGGAAAAACTGAGAGTTAATAGGTGGGGGGGGGATGGGATGAGGGAGAAGGTGAGGGGATTAGAAAGCACTATCAGTAACCACAAGATTGCCATGGGGATACGAAAGTTAGTTTGGGGAATGTAATTAATAAGGTTGTAAAGATTTTGTAGGGTATCCAATGGACACTTGTCTTATTAGGGAGATCACTTCAGGGATGATGTAGATGCCTGATCACTGCACTGTACACCTGAAGCTGGAGCTGAATAATAATGAATGTCAACTATAATTCGAGATATATATATATATATATCATCATCATCACAATCATGATATATATATATATATATATATATATATATCATCACAAGAAAAGGAGTACAGCATAAGAAATAAAGACAGTGGATATGTAACGGCTGTATGCGATGTCAGAGGGATAGTAGATTGGGGGATGGGGGTTATCACTTTTTGAGGAGTATAAATGATGTCTATTACATTGTTTTGTACACATGATACTAATAAAACAAATAGTTGATACATATTGATTAAGGTTAGTTTTAATTTGATCTAAGTTTAATTAAATATCAGTTCTCAATAACATTTGATTTTAGTCCATCAATACTCTAGTCTTTTACATTTCAAAACCACTTTCTTTAAAAAACATGATTATCTTTCTCAGTACATTTACTTTGGGATATAGTTCAACTTCTCAAAGAAAAAATTTAGTAAGTTTCCATTAACATAATTAATACTTTTAGATTATAAGGGCAGGCAAAGAAGGAAAGAGTGAGAGGATGGGTTTTACCTGGCTACAAGATTTACTGGATATTGGAAAATTTACTTAACAGAAGTAAACAGGTAACAAGGCCATAATTATATTTGCCTCACCTACCAAAGAGAACATTTTTTTTTTCTGAGTGAGATTCAAACAAAGCATTGTTTTTAAAGACATTTTAAAAGATGTAAAACACTATGTTTACTTGGTATTGTGCTTAATAGTATAATGCTATATCAGTTGAAAGGAATGTTTAGGAATTGTAAACCTTGCAAAAGTTATATAATAATTGATCTGACTCATAGTTTCAGTAAAAGAGAAATAGCTAGCTATTAGTTTTGTAGAGTTGTTAATCACATTTATATTCAGCACTCCACCTGAAAGATATTTAACAAATATCAATTATGAATGTCTTCTGACTTTGAAAATACTTGAATTTTCACCTTGACACTATTTCAAAGTCAGTTTCCTTCAACTAGTACAATAACTAACTTAGTGATGGGAACACGGGATTTTCAGGAGATGAGACTCTGAGTAGACAAATCAGATGCTCGACCTACTGCTTTCCTGTGATAAGGCCACGATAACAATTAGGTTCAGGAATCAGAGAGGTCTTACATAAAAATGTTAAACATAGGGACTTTTTGCATAAATCCAAATTAAAAATATTTATGAGCAAAATGAAATCCAACTGATCCAGTTAGTTTCCACATTTAAAATCTCAACCCTTATGAAAGGAAGAGGTCAGATGAAAAACTGCATGAGACCATGCTCTATCTGACCATAGCCTATGAGGTCATCTTGATTCCACTAAGTCAAGTATCTTGAACTAACCATCTTAATACATTCAGTGGGCGTCTAGGCATGGACTCTTCCAACCTATCTGTAGCCCACAGGAATAGATGTCAGACTGAATAACATACAATCAATATGCATAAACCTCTTTTTTTTGCTTCTATCCTGCTTTTCTTCTTCTCTTTCTTCCTCCCTCCTTCCCTCCCTCCCTCCCTCCTTCCCTTTCTTCCTTCCTTCCTTTTCTCCTCGTCCTCCTTCTTTTAGCTATAAAGTTCTCAAATATAAATGTTGTTGGCTTTGATATTCATTTTGCATTCATTTTTGTCTCAATATCTGTCTTTATTATGTATGATTAGAGATGTATCCTGAATACATTACAGAGTAAAATGTTTTTGCTGAATTTACAACATGACTTAGTTAAAAAAAGGTCTGATACATTCTTCACAATTTTAGTCCCAAAAGCAATGCCTACTCTTTGCTTTACCAAGAATTAATGTCCTTGGACCATTTCAGGTGTCTTTGCAGGAAAGGGTTACTTATCTGCAGTTGTGAGACTATAGTAGTAGGTCTAATGAGTACCCAACTAACTTTGGTTCCTTCCTCTTAAGGGCTACACGTTGATGAAGTAAATACAGGTGAGCAGACTTTTAATAAAATCTTTCTGGATGGTCACCGTTGAGAGATATTTCCAACTCGCCATATCCCACTAAATGCCAGAGCATATATTTTTGAGTCCGATATGCTTTCTATGGCTTTCCTTGTCTTCCTTTCCAGGCTTCACTAAATCATAGTAAACACCATAACCTCAGGGGTGGGATATCTAAACAACTTGTGAATAAAAGGTCAAGAATATGATCTTTCATAATCAAATTTTGATGGCATCATTTCTATTCTTTGTGTCTGCATTTATTATAAAACAGAACAGTGTAACAAAACTATGCATATATAGAACAAATATTACTCTTGTTATGTATAACAATTAGTTGAATATAATGAAAGATAAATTCTAAATTTATACAATAGGTTCTGAGGGTTCTACTGACATTTTACAAAAATTAGGACCAAAGGAAATTAAGATAGAGTAGACAGGAGACTAATACATATATAACAAAATACCTACCCTCTAATCCCCTTTATGTGGCTTTCTCTGTGTGTTCATGCTTTCCTTCTTTCCTCAGTACTGTGTTCTACCCACTTCTCCCTCCTGGTCTGTTTCCTCAATACCCCTCACAGGATTCCATCATAATTTACCTATGATGATACTGTGATGATTTTTCCACCTAAAGATTCTTCATTTCCATATTATAAGGTAGCAGAAAAGAATTTGTTGTATAGTCTTGTGGGTCTAAGATAAAATGTTTCGAGTGGCTAATAAGGAAATCAAGTTAAGTTACCAAAGGGCACTTGCCTGAACTGTTCAGAAGGAACCGTTGGTCATGTACTTCTTGTACCATGATATACTGAAAAAAATCATAGTATCACATTTTTTCATACTATCATAGGTGTGTAAGGTCCCCTGACGGAGGTGAGTGACCTGCTTCTTAATAAGCTGTTACCTTGTTAATCATCAGATCATACGCCAACCAGGCCCATTGCTTCTTTGATTTAAGGCATCTACATATTAATCTTTTCACCTACTACTGCTAAAATTAAAAAAAAACAAAAAAAACAAAAAGTTATTCTTCATATACAGAGATCAGCACACTGAGGGACTCATCTGTCTATCCATTTATCCTTCTGGTGAATATCCACTCTCATTGGTGAGCTATCTGGTGTGAATAGGAGTGTGATTTGTATCCATGCAGATTAACTGGTCTACACAGATTTAACACCAAAAATCCTTGCTTCATGAGTAACGTATCTTAGCAAGGGAATAATTTGATCAAATGTGAAAGAATAAATGGGAGTGAGAAGAATGTAAAACACAATGTGTAAGTTGGCTCTGGTTTCTCTCATTATTCAAACTTCAAATGGATGTCTGAAATACTGTAACTCTAGAGGAATACAATCGAAGGATTTATGTGAGGGAGGCACAGATAATTGGGCTTATTTTGTTTCAAATTTCTAAGTCCCTCGAAATAAAAGATCGGGTGTTTTCTCTCAGTTGCTTCACAAATGCATGGCTGTATACTTATTTTTGAGAAGAATATTAAGCTATTTAGTAACCTATTAAGATTTAATGAAATTAATAGATTCAAATGGTTCTTTCTAAATTACATCTATTATATGTATAACACATATACATATGAGTATAAATATCACTGAATTTTCTTATTTTGTATTATTTTCTTTATTTGAATAGACAATCAGGAGTTGGAATTATCCATTTCTTTTTTTAGAAAATACATCTAGAATGACCTCCAGAATTATATGTAAGAATAACATTCCAGGTTTATACCCTTTGCATCAGAATTTTGTTTGTCATTTAGATGGAGGCAGTGAGTAGGAACAGCCATAATTTAAGTTGTTTTTTAAATAGCGATGTTATTTTTTAGCAGCCCTGAGGAACACATTTTCCCTGTATTTTTCTAAGTACATTTATCATTAGTGTGCTTTTATTTTTATTACACTTTTATTTCTGTTATGTATTGTGCTCTTCCCATGAATAGAATTACGGCTACTTGAGCCTTCCTAGCCTATGTACAATGAAACAATTATTCAAAATTCCCATAAGATTCCTACTTTTTTTTACTTGCTAATAAAAAACAGATAGTGGAGAATTCCTTTTCCTTCCAATATTCTACTGCTATTCAATAACCTGGACACCAATCAGAAAAGCAGTGATAAATTGAGACCCATTTGAAACTCTTGCTATGATTTCATATCGAGGTCTTTTCTAGTAGTGAAGACACATCTGCACTGCCAAACTTACTTCTGCCCCTTTCTCATATGTTGAAACTTTCAGCCTCCACATTTAAGCTAAATGGACACTTTTTGAATATCACTGGAGTTAAGAACTGTATTATTGGTTGAATATCTTATTGTACAAAGAAAAAAATGCAATATTAAGTTTTTGGTTAATTTTGCCCAAGCTATTTATTTTTTTAATGGACCAAAGTAAAACAACAAATGATCATTAATAATTTATAGAATGTTTGGATCAGAATGAATTGCCAGTCTGAATGTTCTAAAAACTCTAAACAAGATTAAGTCCATAACATTCACTGGACCTGGAGAGAAAAATCAGACAGTCCCACCTGTATGGGAATCCTTTTCACGACAGAAAACCTCATTATTATTCATCCTATATGATTAGGCTTCCATTATGTACAATGGCTATATATAACTTGAATACTAACCTCTAGGTCATTTTAACCTGAAATAAAAGTTTATGCTAAAGGATGTTCAAATTTTGTTTTCATCATGAAAGTTATAGTGTTTCATGTAACGTCCAAATGTACACAAGCAGTATTATGTTTTAGTATGAAAGTAAAAGGAGAGAATTCTGTAGCAACATGTAATTTTAAAGTATTAAATTAAAAAAGTAAAGGAGAAAGTAACTTTTAAATTATTTATTATTATTATTAAAATAAATTGTAATTGCATTTAACAAACACATTTTGAAAGAGAGGAATGGAGAGAAAATGATGTGACAACAAAGAAATACAAATGATACACTATAATAATATGAATGACGCAAATGAGAGACAAATGAATAAATAAAATAATATATAAGCAAAGTAAAACATTACAGTTTTTTGGATTATAGTTGGAGCTGCTAGAAGCGATGATAATAATAATAATGAAAAGGCAGAATGTGAAAAGACTCATAGGGGAGAAGCATTATGTATAGTGTTTAGAAGTTCAGCCTTTATACTCAGAATGGGACTATAATCTTAGTTTTACTGTTTCCCAGCCATGTAATCTTGGGCACAGAAATTTAGTTCCCTCCTCTTTAAAAGAAATATATTTACCTCATCCTTAGCTGTGTGGCTTAAATGATAGAAAAGGACTTAACATAGTGCCCAGAATACAGTAAAAGGTAAACGAAAAGTATTATTTTGATTTCCAACGAAAACTAATCTAAAACTAATCAAGATAGAGAGCCAGCAGCAGTAGTGCCTGGCTCTAGGGAGCAGAGCATCTCTGAGGTCCAGGTGGGATTTTTCTGATGGGGTTTATGTAAGGGTGCAGCATCAGGGCCCAGAAAAGGACTGAGTACAGGTTTGGAAGGAGACTGCACGAGTTACCTTCAAGAATTACACAAAGGCGTATTTAGCTGTTTGTTTTTTTCTTACTTGTGGGGAGTATTTGGTTGCTCTAACGCTATACTGGAGCCATATTCCAGAGGGTTGAGAAAGCCAAGCTAAGCTATTTATACAGGTGTCTTGGCCATGGCGTGCAGAAACCCAGGCAGGTATACAAAATGCTCTACTGGATGATAATAAGTAAACGTTAAGGTTTTTATTATATTTTCAATCTAAAATAGAAATGATATATTATTAATATTTAATAAATAGGCTGACACTAGTATTCCATTATTTCTTATGTTAGCTGGTCACATGGTCTGAGAGGAATCCTGGGAGAAAACAGAGAATTATACTATAAGAAACGCTATAGTGAGGCAGTCATTTCATTTGCTCACCTTTACACTGAAGCTTATTTTTCAGTTAGGCAGATTTGTGGCTTATATTAGTTAGCTTCAACTAAACCAATTTTCCTACAATAGGTTGGTGCGAGACAAAATATTCTTACAGAAGGTTTTCACACAAAAACGCATATGTTAAAGACAATGCTAATTATGTAAGAAACACACAAACGCATTAATAAAAAAGCTTACACTTCGTATTGCTACAAGCTTTTCATCAGCAACATTACAAGACAAAAGCAATGATGACAATCGTTTAATAGTGTATATATAATTTTTAATAAAAATGTATATTAAATATTGAGGAGTGGCTTTTGTGATTGGAATTATTTTTTAAAAAGGGTAAGGTTACAGAGATAGCAGTACACGTGAAACGCATTTACTGTATCAGTTACGAGTAAGCCAGAACTGGACAGTGCCTCAGGATTTTACAAATGTGGTACACGTTGTATACTAATGAGACCTTTATGTTTTGAAGAATATCTTTAAAATCTTGTACTGAGATATAGAATAACTATGAATTTATTTTTCCTCACAGATGTTTACTGATTATCTTATGGGAAATTTAAAAAGTTGTAGAATGTGACATCTTAATTATTTTTAAAAATCAGTAGAATTCCAAATTTGTTCAACTTTTTAGTGATGACAAGTGGTTATCAGTAATATACTTTTTATTAGATATTTAGGAAGAAAGTAAATCCTGGTTATCAGCAATATGCTCCCATTGAGGTATTAAAGAAAAAATAAACACTGGTTGCCTCTTCAAGAAAATTATAATGTGGAACAGTCCTTTGAAGATAGATATTTGGAAATTATCATGTGCTTATGTTATGTAGAATAACATGTCACTTTTAAAAGCTGTCCTATCTTCTCATTTAAAAAACTTTAAATCAAATATTGTATTTTTTTTAATAACCTTCCAGATGAAAACCTGGGTTTTAAAGCCATTTATTAAAGCAAAAACAACAAAAACTTAAAAATACCACATTTTCTGATAGTTAGTAAAAATGATTGGCATCAAGAAAGATTAACATTTATTCGTGGAATTCCCACAATTAAGAAAAAATATTTTGTTTTCAATTCCAAATTTAGAAAACAGGTAGCAAGATGTGTCAAGTATTATCTTTGACCCACTTCTTCCATTTCCAGTATATCCTTATGGGTTATGTTTCTGTTATGGATAGTCATTAAAACTAAATGTCAAAATATAAAAATAAGCCTAACTTACAAGTTCAATTTCAAATAACTCTATAATAAAATTTTAGACCAAGATTTTCAAAAACATTGAAGTACAATCAATTAATGCTCTCTATAAAACACTATAATTAATCATATTTTAAGGCAATCAAATGTATCTATATTTAAATAAATATAATAAAATAAGTTTAGTTTATTTCACTGATTTTATTTTATATTTTATCAATATTTTATATTGTAAATAATATATTAATAATTTAGTGAATACATTTAATTTCAAAATAAATAACTATATGTACACTGAGGTCGTAAAATAAAATAAAAAGTAATGATAAAGGGAATGATAGCTGTAAAATAATACAAAAAGTAGTACATTAAGAAAACATTTGAAACTTATTGTTTAGATTATATTTAATAAGCAATAGAGAATAGTTAGAAATACCTGAGCAATAGACTTAAATTATCTGAACCCTGGAAAATAATTATCAGACAACTATAGACTGGAGAAGGGAGAAAGAGAAGGCAGTGACCAGTGCTAGGATTACTCAAATCACTGGTGAAAGGTCATGAGGGCCATACGAAGGATCTTGTCCTTAGGAATAGGAGTTAATAAGGAGTGTGATAAACTAGATGTGGAGAGGAAAGAGCGGGTAAGAAGAAACCTCAGATTACTCAGAAGATTAGTAACTAGCAGACTAGAGACAGAGTGAATGATAGTGCAATTATCAGAAATAGAAGGTCAGAAGGAGAAACTGCTTCCATAGAGAGTGGATAAGATTCTAACATACTGAGCTCCAGCTTACAGTGAGGTTCGAAGTGGAATAATCTACTGAGTATTTGAAAAAGCAGGTCTGACAATCAAAAGAGGGGCAGAAGGTACACAAGTGGATTTAGGAATTATTCATGTGGCTCCTCTAAGAGGAAAGAAGATAGAACTGGAAAAAGAACAAGGAAAACCTTATTGTATGGAGATTGGGAAAGTGAAAGCAATAGAGATAATCAAGGTAGAACTCATAAGGAACAATCAGAAAGACAAAAAGAGAACAAAAAGAGAAAGGTCATGAAAGCCAAGGATAGTTTCACAAAGGAGAAAGCCATAAAAAGCTTCAGGTTTTGAAAAGTGGTTAGCTAGGAGAAGCAATGGGTGGTGGTGGTGGTGGTTGTGGCTGGATCCAGCCATTAGTGTGGAGAATATACAGGTATCTGCTTTCTCTGACTTGGATAAACTCATTAATATAACAAAGGAAGATCAGGATTTATTTAATGAGTTATGCATCATATACTAGATATGGGTTAGTAACCATGTTAAAAACCATAAACAAAAAAGCAACTGAACCAGAGTCTGGGTGGACTATAACTTCTAATTAGAGTTCTAATATTAACTTTTAATACTCATAAATCATTTCATTTTTCGGAAAGTCATTGTTGTCATCTGTGAACTAAAATTATTCAACCAGATTTCTTATAGCTATGAAAAATCAGAGTTCCTCTAAAAATGATATTATTGCCTGTGCAAATATTGGATAAGATGGAGCACTCTTAAAAAAGTTTTTACTAAAGAAAATAATATACAGAAGGTGCCGAAAAAATGCATACGCATTTTAAGAAAGGAAAAACAGTATTAAAATTGTAATATTCAATGTATACCAATAACAAAAGATTAATACAACTCATTTGTATACTTTTTTGGGCACCCTGGCATATTTTTGCAGATTATACTTGGCTTGTAAGTAATCCTTCAATATTAAACACATTGCACAAAACTCCAGATACATTAATTAAAATCATGCTAAATACTAGAAAAACTTTTTAAGACAAATGACTTGTGTTAAATTTTTCTACATTTTTTTATTTTGCAATCACAATTATATAATTATTTTATGCCTAACCAAAGCTTAAAAAGGCTTTAAAATGAGAAAAACAAAACAAAACAAAAACTTGACTCTTATTTAACCAAGTAGATAAGTGAATAGATATTTAAAGACACCCATTATTTTATGTTAAAGGGGGGTACTACTTTAATGTTCACAGTGGAGAAAAAAGGAGTAACTTAAAATTATAAGAAACATCTTTATCATTCCATAGAATTTTGATAAATTATTTGATCAGCATAGAGCTAGAAAAATAAATTTTATATTGACGCTTTATTTAAATTAGATAAGCTGCCAAGAAACCAAAGTTCTTCATTTTAGCAATCGTTACGCTTTTCTGAAAATGCTGTTAATTGAAGTATTTCACTTATATAATTACCACTAAGCTTCCTGCACTTCGGTAAAAAATAGTAAATTACATACATTAGACTGTGCAAAGTTAGGAAAACATAACTTACGTTTTTTTCTTTCTCAGGTCCCACCTGATCCGGCTTTGCTGTGTATGCTGCTGCCTGTGGCTGATCTTTTATTTTTTGAGTTGTCCTATCATCTTCCTCAGGCAAACTCTGAGGTGTCCCAGATGGTAAATCTTCCATCTTGGTCTGTGGTGGTTTCTTTTCTTGCACTGCCTGTGGAGCCTCCCTGCCTTCAGGCTTTTCTTCAGCAATCTGTACTACTTGAGTTTTAAGTAAGTCATGTTTCTGTTCCTGCTCTGGAGCTGATGTTTTTGCTTCTGGGGGTAACTTTCTGTCTTCAGGGGCTGGTCTTTTGTCTTTAGGAGGTGACTTTTTCTCAAGAGGTAGCTTTTTTTCTTCAGGAAGTGGCTTTTTTTCTTCAGGAAGTGGCTTTTTTTCTTCAGGAGCTGGCTTTATTTCTTCAGTGGTTGGCTTTTTTTCTTCTGGAAGTATTTTTTTGTCTTCAGGGGGTGGCTTTTTTTCTTGAGGGGCTAAAGCTTTGCCTTTTGCTTGTTTACTCTCTTCTTGTTTTTGATCTGTAGTCACCCTGGGGGGCATTTTTTCAATTAAAGGTGGTTCTTTTACTTTTTCTGGAATGATTTTTGCAGCTTCTGTTTTTACTTCTTGTTCCTTCTTTTTCACTTTTACTTGAGCAGGCATTGCTGCTTTCTGAGGTGGTTGTTCTGCAGGAACAGGCATCGGAGAGGCTTTTGGTCCTGATGATGTAGGTGGCATTTTGCCAATGTCTCCAAGCTGTCCTGATATCGCTCTCTGGGTTTGGCAATTTAAACAAAGCCATTCTTGAATCTGTAAATAAAACAGAATTGAACAGATTAACTACATTATAATGTATTGTTCTGGTGCATTTACCAAGGTTTAAATTTGGGAATTTAGAGAAGATGGGTCAATGTTTTCTAAATCAATGAACTGATTTTTAAAGAAGATTGCAAAAAGACTCCTTGAAATAAAATTTAAAAAAATATAAGGAATCCTTAAAGACGAACAATTCACTCTCCTCACCATAAAAAAGAAACAGAAAATAAATCTTTAACATTAAAGATAGTCTCAGGAATACCTTGGGGTTTTTTTGTGTGAAAAATTTGCAGTTGTCCCAAATATAACTATTTTTAAGCCTGGTACATTCCAAATTAGTATTTCCATCACACATTCATTCAAAAACTACTAAATTTCATTGTAATTTTCAATTAATAATAACCACTTAATCATATATATATATATATATATATATATATATATATATATATATATATATTTATTTATTTTTAGGATTTAGCCTATATAATCTATCTCTTAACTTGGATCAAATATAACTCTTAACTACTACAGTAGAACTGTACAGGGTACAGTGAGAGTTTTCAAGAATCACTTATACATAATCCATTATCTGCTTTAGGATTAAAAAAATCATTTCATTTTTAATAATATTCATATTTCTCATGCAATAGAGCAAGAAGCCTGCACAGGTTCAAATTGTTTGGTGTCTTTCTCTCCAGAGTTTTCTGAACTGCTGACTAAAGCAGAGTTTTCTCTGTCCTTAGTGTTATTCATTGCCCACCTAAGCCAAATGAACTGAGGTGGACTTCAGACATGTGAATTCCTGGGAACACCAAAACGTGTCTAGTAGAATACCTTTTTAATGAACTATTGGCTAATTCTTTTGCTAACTAAAAGACTATAAGTTACTCTCTCACAACACACAGATGATCACGTGGGAGACATAATGTTAGATTAATAATAATAATAATACAGAATTCCTCCTTTATTGATGTATGTTGTGCTTTCTCTTACATTATATGTTATAGCATAAGAAATAAAGGCTATACATGTAGCGTCTAATTGTTACAATTTAATTAGTATTTGTTCTGTAAAGTACACAGTTGGTGTGTCATAAAAATAGAATTGCATTCATATGCTGCACTGTCTTCTGCAAAGTTGAATTTCAAACTGCTTTTCATGCTAGATCACTCTTTCCAGTTGCATAAAACTTAAATTATTTTGAGACAAGAATCACTATCGTTCTAGAATATTATCAGAGATATAAGTTTCATTTCTTACTTCAGCTTCTTATTTCTTTAGAGATAAAAGAAATGTTGCTTATTAATGACTGTTTTGAAATCTGTAAGCCATTATAATTCTTATTTGCTGATCTAAAAGAGACAAAAGTCAATTTGACTTCAGTAAAACACTGTCTATAAAACATTAATATTCATTATGGATTCATTTGCTTTTTGTGCGTATGATCATCCAAGACCAATTTCCTTCTTAAGCAGCTCCGAAGTGAATTGTGGCTTCTGTATATAATAACTTTATATAAAAGTTTTAGGAAAGAAACCGATTTGATCCTTTATATCAAATACTAAAAGCTTCAGACCTTGTGTTGCATAGTCCCTGGAGAGATACTTCCATATTATCTACAAAAAATCAATCTTAATCTGTGCTGTGGTTTTAAAAACCATCACTTCATTGAGCCACACCTTAGCATATTTTCATTCAGAGCCTGAAATTTTTAAAAACAAAAACAGACACAAATAGCTGCATCACTGTGCCGTTTTGTCAAATGGATTCTAAAAATCAAATGCAGGTGTGTGTTAAGCATTCCCGTCACCGCATGTCCTAATGTAAATAAGTTAGGAAACTGTTAATATACCAAGAATACAGATTGTATTCCATTGGAAATTCTTGTCAATTATAAAAGTGTAATTATTTGATCTGAGTTTTGGGGACAAATTATCTCATTACAGCTGTCATTTCTTGTTACTTAATAGCATATGACACCACAATGGTATACTGCTCTTGTTAAAAGGTAAAATGTGTTGAGGAAATAAACATAATGATTATTTCAAAGCAGTATGTTCATTACTTTCATACATTTGAAGTTTAGGTAAGAGGATAAAAGGCATAATCTATTTAATTGATTATGTCACATAAAACACTTCATTGTCCTGATTTAAAATAATGCTTGATAAACAGACAAGCAGTGATAACCAACACACTAAAGTCTCCAGGCAGAGAGAAGGCAATAGTGTCCATCTAAGAGAAAAAGGATCTTGCTCTGGGAGTCTCATTGGCTAGTTCAAATTCATGTTTTGCTTAAATTTCCATTCATATTCTGTTAATCCTAATAATCACTGCTATTTTGTAATTATTTTTAACGTGTTATTGCTTTACTTGACTGATTTGCATTTTGAATAAATTACAAGGTAAAGCTAATTCCTTTGACTTTGTACTTTGCTACCAAAATTAATTTGGAAATTAATGTTACTGTTATGTCAAATAATTATAACAACATAGTTCACTTATGTATCAATTCTGTATATATTTACTCTATATCTATGGAACACATACACCATTTGGAAAGTGTATGTGCAAGGCTTAATACATCAAGTAATCTCATTCAAGTAGAAGGAATAAGCCATGGGTCAAAATAAGTATAATATGAAATAAAATTTAAAAAATCAGTGAAATGGAAATGATGCCATGGATTTAACAGAGATGTCTGATGAATCCATTTAGAATATAAGGAATTTGATAAATTATGAGTCACGCAAAAGTATTTTTTCATCAATTAGAAATACTGAATTGGTGGTCTCATATTTGAGTCTCTCCTGTCTGCAGTCATATAACTATAATTAGAATGCCAACATATTCAGTAGAGGAAGTTACATTATCAATAAGGAATGGGAAGGGGGGGAATTATAATAACACCAAAAATTTTATATTTATCTATACATGTAAATTTAAAGTTTGTTTACTAAGAGTGAGGATAGAAAAAGGCAGAAGCTAGTATAAAATCAAAAGTGGAAATGACAAAAGCAAAATTGATCAACAAAAGTAAAAATGAATTTTCAAGGAAGTTCATTTTGGAGAATAAAAGTCATTGTCATCATCATATCATTAAATTCAAATACAATTATTAGAAAAAGAATTGCTTAAAAACACAATTTGGGAAATACCCTATAAGTAGATATAAAAATCTGTTTTTCTGAATTTTTTTTGCATTCTTTACCAAAAATAATCCCAAAGATTTTCCTATCAACGTATTCAGGGATTTTACTAAGAAGTATTATATTTCTAGGTCCAAAATTATTATCTGCACTTTTAATTCCTCAATAGCTACACCATTAAATATTATAATGTTTCCAGTCCAGTAGCAATCTTGAGATAAATGAAGTAAGGTTACTTAAATTATATAAGAATTCAATGAATGGTATATCACCACCATATATGACTTTTACTATTAGCTGAAGGTATATTACCAGACATAGCATTAATTCTTTCTGTAAGGGTTATAACTGAGAAAGCAGTGACTCATATTCACCTTAAGGTTAAGTATTATATGGGTATGGTTTTGTCTTTGAAATATTGATAAAGACAGATAACGAAACAATCAGAAAAAATGTATATTACATATAATATAATGTATTATAATTTATATATATATACTGAATGCATTTTTATTATAGTAGTAGGTTTACTACATAGAAAAACACAAAATATAGATGCTTATGGAGGCTTTTTAACATACTAGCCATCATTATGGATGCTTTCAAAACATTTCCATTTGTTTTTCTGTGTTTTAAAAATACATTTTATTTTCAGTATAAGTATCTTTTGTCCTAATAGTATAAGATGTAATAAAAGTTTATAGTTCATATATATTATTAAATATATTAAATACGTTATTGAAGACTCTATACTGTGAGATCAATCACAGTTTTATTCGATGCTTTAACATTAGTAACCAGGATATCAGAATTCATCTCAAGTAGGGAAAATTCTGATAAACAAATAGTTTATAAAAAAAATAACACCAGTTTACCACAACATACTAGAATATATTCAATTATCAACTAGTACATGTTAAGAAAATGCACATATTTAACATCAAATCATCAGGGCTTGTTCAAAATGAAACAATGCTTCAAAAATCCATTAATCTTAAGAGGAGAGTAGGAAATGAAGGCAATGAAAACCCACAAAAAGGATGCTGCTGTGCTACTCAGCATTTTCTATCAATAAGCAATTTGCTTTATATAACATTTCAACTGTAACTATAGCAACAATACCATTAAGCAAAATCACAGAACTTCAAACATGCCTATTTATTTTCTCAAGTGTCTTTTTTGAAGCGTGATAAGAAGTACTGTAGTAGGTTGAAAGTTTGCCATTAGACTTAAAGTGGTGGGGAAGTGATGGTTGCAAACCTTACTCAAGCATTCATATTTGTATTTGAAAAATCTTAATAGCATTTGAACATGCATGTTCATGAAAAGACCAACTGGACAGATTTGGAAGCTCATACAGTTTCTATCAATAGAAGTATTCAAGCACAAACTACATGTCCCTTACTTAAATTTTTTTAAAGGAAAACCAAGCAATCAAGGGGATTGGTATAATAATAGCAGTGAGTTCCCTGTGTAGTTATCAAGCTTTTGATTCAAAAAAAAAAAAAAAAAAAAAAAAATTTTTGCTTTACTATTTGCTTATCATTCAGAATGTTATTTTTAAGCTGAGAAATAATTATGCTACTAATCAGCTTAGAAATCACTATTTCACTTATTGGCAGATCCAAAAATTGGGGAGTAATGTCACCGGCAACTTGTCAATTATATCAATGTCACCTAAAGTCTCAGCACTAGCGTGTTCTAGTTCTCGAAGGCCCATGCACTCTTACATTACCATTCAATTTGGCATCCTGAAAATCAGATGTTTTGCTTACTAAATATCTAAATTTATTTCCCTTTGTCATCTGTAAAACAGAAAAGGATTGAATTCAGTTGACACACTCTTTTTTTTTTTTAAGATTACACAATCAGTTGTTCAGACTACACGATCAGGATATTAGAAATCTGTGATCATTCATGAGACTCCATTTTGAAAGTGTGTGCAATGACGTATTTGTGATATCCTATTCTTATTCTGTCCCTCTTAAAAATGAATGAGATGAGGGTCTGGTACTTTTTCTTGTCAGACTTTTTATTAGTAGAATGTATAGCTTCCTTTGTATTTTTCTTCCTTTTGCAGTCATTGAAACAAGACTAGCTCATATCCAAAATACACAATTGAACGATTGGAGTTCATCATCATTTACTTCATATGTAGACTTAAGAATTATATCAGAATGTATTAGAACATAAATATTCAAATGAAAATCAAGAAAAAATAAAAAGATCATTTAAATACTAATTTTCAAGGAATTACTGAATGTGAAGAGTAGGAATCAATAACAAAACCTAATAGACTATTGATACTATTAGGACCTTGTACTGGAGTTATCATTCCTAGATCTAAACTAGTCAGTGATGTTTGTCCCTACTCATCTCTTCTTTTATGAGTATGCTTATTTCTGTAAGACACTGACTCTGCTATATACCCATGTGAGGTCTCTTTCACTCAGTTGAAGCTATAAATGTAAGTTTCCATATAATATAAACTACATTAACATACATTTCCATAATAGCAACATGACAAGTAAAATCATGTATATATTACACCATGGATTAAAACTATATTTAGATTAGTGCATACTCCTAGTTGACATTCTTTTTGCGTCCATTTTTTTTTTTACTAAAACCAGAATAATTTTTCTAGTCACTTTCTTATCACAGTTCATGTGTATATCCCTAATCTAAGAAAGTAATCTCAGCATGTTTGATGTTTTAAACACCATTATATAAATAATATAAACATGCATTAACACTTCTGAATTATTACATTAACACAATTTTGACAGAACTTGAAGAAAATCAGGGGCATAGTTTCCTTTTATATATATATATATATATATATATATATACATATATATATTTATACAAAATATATTTTTATTTATTTGAATGGATAAGAATTAATTAGGGTTTATTCTCCTATTATATCTTTTTTCTTTCCTTTTTGCTTTTTGCTCTCTTTCCTTCCTGCTGACTTGCACTCAATCTCTCTCTCGCTCTTGCTCTCGCTCTCGCTCTCTCTCTTGATAGAGGGCAGCAGGAAGACAGAGTAAGGCCACTAAAACTATATTCCTTGACTCAGTAATCTAATTGATTTGGGTTCAGTCAGAGAGAGGCATTAAGATAACTGATGGCCCACCAGTAGGTATGTATAAAGGACAACTTCCACTCCAAGGACACAGCTGATTTCTCACTGGTAACCAATGGTGCGATAAACTTATGGGTAATCATACATCCTGTGTTGACTTCAGCTAACTTGTTCTAGCACAAACACAAGTCTCAATGGGAAGTCTTATTTGTGGATTCATGGCATTTCTATTTGTGGTTAATTTTTCAAGTATACTATATTTTAGGCTGATAGTTATTTGCACAGATTTCGTATAAAAAATAACCAACAGCTTTAAAAATATATAATTGATGTTATATGGACACCAAATTCAATTTTGTATATAATCAGTTCTCATCCTTCTGATCTTATATATTTTATTATAACCCTATTACAAGAGGTGTATATTGATTTTCCATGTACAAATAATTACATCAGCGCAAAATAAATACTTTTTCAGTCTTAGTCATTCACTAGTCAGCACTAAAGGTAATGCCCCCTTTTAAAAAAAGATTTATTTTGAAGATTTTAACACACTTTATCAAAGAGGAATTTTATGTTTGTTTAGATTACAAAGCTATATGCATTTAGAAGACAGATTATTTAAAGCATACTATAGCTGAATAAAATTTGTAGAATATTTTATAGGATAAATAAAAACCAATCCCAACTTTTAAATTTAAGCATCATTGTTGATATAATATTCAAAGACAGAATCAAATCACAGACTGGGGAGTCAGACATGGATAGGAAGGAGGGTTATACTGGTCAGGCTGGATGACGGAGGATGCATACAAAGTAGTTGAGGAGACTGGTTGGGTGTTAAGCCCTCTACCAATGCAGTAAAACACAGTGCATTACTGGAAGTCCTTTTTGCAGGGAAGAATTGGTGTGTTGATTTTGCAAGGTGTAAATTTGTCTAGGTTGAACTATGTTTCCCCAAATTCCCTTCCCTAAATGTTTTCTAGGATAGTGTGGCACTAAAGATACTCTGTGTGAAATTTAGAACCAGAAGAAAAGCAGCACCCACGTGGCTTTTTGTATGCTCAGAAAATTGGGGCAGAGTCACCAGGTTACTTTGTAGCTCACCCATGTTGTCATTTATTGTTGAACTTAGGACAGCAGGCAGGCGAGCAGTTGTTCTAGTTTCCTCTGGATTCTTCATTGACTTCCTCATCAGCTTTCAGGTTGGAGGCCATGAGAACAGACAGGCCTTCTGGTCTGGCCTGTCCTCGTGGGTTCCAGCTTATCCTTACTCTTCCCTCCTTTAAATTCATCCTCCTTTCCTCCACCTGCCTACCCTTCAGACTTCAAGCTCCAGTAGCCTTTCTGTCATCACTTATCCAGCTCCCACAGTTGTGTAAGGTCAAATCCTTGTAACAAAACTTTTATTATGCATGCTCTATACCTAATGATTCTGCTTCTTTATTTGAAGTCTAAGTGATATAGTTAGGCTGTGTCAAGTGTAATTTTGGGGTGATGACTTTTGACACTTTTATCCATTAATGTTGGTAGGTATGCAAAGTACCTCTAATAGGCTGTTTCAGATCTTACGTAGCATGGCCAAGAGACCGGACTGAATTTCAAGAGAAATATGGACTGTCTGTGGTCAAATCAATGTGACGTGCATCAATGCGCCATTTGAATGGTGTGGATATTGTTTTAATCATGATGAAATAGTAAAGAGGGTTATCAAATATAATTTGTGACACACATATGTATACAATAAATTTTTTTTCAAAAGTTGAACATCCATGTACCCCCAATCCACTTGAGAAGTAGAACACTGTCAATACCATCAGAGATAACCAAGGACACTTTGCAATCGTCTATACTCTCTAAGAACAGACACTATTTTAATTTTTGTGCTGCAACACCTTTGTTTTTTGTTAAGGTTTTAGTATAATATATGTACTTTTATATATTGTTTACTTTTATATATTTTTTAACTACATGTTGCCACGCAGCAGCCTACTAGTCTGTCTCCACGTACCTGCCCCTAAAGAAACAAGAGTTTGTAAGACGGATTATTTCAGGGACTTTGCTTCACCTTTGTGCGTGCACCTTATGTCTCCCCGTTTTGGCCCCAGAAAGATGGCTGGTTAGCCAATGACGAGTAAGATTCCCCACGGGGGTGGGGGGTGGGGTGGGGACAACTCAAGCCAGGCACAGCCAAGTGGGGGCCAACAGGAGAATCCACAGGGTCGATAGAGGTGGGCACAGCCCCCCACCTTCCCCAGGCTAAGGAAAGCCTCTGCCTCTGTGGCTGCATTCCTTCCCACAACCTGCAAGGGAAGTGATTCAATGATGTGCTCTCCATCTATTCATGTGCATAAAGGTTTTGTCCCTTGGGGAAGTACAAGCATCCTGAGACTTACAGTTCTGCTGCCTGCAGGCAAGGGTGATTGACTTGAATCAGTTTCCTATTACAATGTATGGGATTCATAAATCTTGAGATTGACAAGCTTTATCTCCTTTACTTCCCCACCTAACTAATAAAAGCTAATGCGTAGGCCCAATTCGGGACGCAGTCTTTGAGGCTTGAGTCCCTTGGCACCATTTACACTCTATTCTTGACCACTGTCTTCCTTAACCCTGTGCCGCGCTCCTCGCTCCCCACAACCCTTGTCGCGCGGGATGCGACAACTACATAATTTTATTGCTGACTTTTTTCCCTTTTTTATTCTTTTCAGTAAACATTGCCTAGGTACAAAACTCATCTGTGAAATATGTGTGGGTCATAAGGATAACTTCACAGTGAACATCAATGAACCATTCGTCCAATTAAATAAATATTATCATTATATTTGAAGCTTCTTTCAAATTCCCTCCTTTGAATCAACTATTATCATAACTTTTGTGTCTATAAGTATGACATTTGGGTGAATATTTTTACCCTGTATGTTTGGATCTCTAAACAATATATTGTTTGCCATTGACTATTTTGAAAGCTGATCTCTAAGTTTCCCTTCTGTTTTGATTCTCTATGATTTTAGACTCATAATTACAGAGTGTTATATTTCATATATATCTTTCAAAATCAAAGCATTTACTCAATTCTAAGCTATGGTTCCTTTTGCAAGTATTGATGATAATGATAAATATAACGTGTAAGAACAAAGCTAGATGTAGAAACTGAGAAACTAGAGAGTGCCTGACTCACTTAAACTTACTTAACTTCAGTTTTTAAAAAATATTAGAGACCCAACAAGACACATTCGTGCCAAACTTAGATGTGAGTGTATGAACCACCAGACGTACATTCCCTTCACTAGATAACTTTTTCATTAAAAACTTACTGAAGATCCTACAATCTGAATTATCATGTATTAATTAATATGAAGCTAATTTTTAAAAGATAGAATATGATTATTCAAATATTCAAAAATTAAAATAGGGTTTATAAAAGTTGGGTATTCTGTTTTTAGATAGTTTTTGCTTTACTGACATTCAATAGCTAATCAATATTGAGATATCTCAGTAAGACTTCAAAGTACTGTTATTCAATTCACTCACAAAACATTTCACTTATTTCCTATGATATTCATGTTGTTCCAAGTATTATATATTTGATCTTTGCTTTTAGAAGAAACAAAATACTCGTAATTATATAGGAACCAACAAAAATACATCATATATGTATTTATATATATTACTCGTAAATAATAATAAACATAATATAGTATAATGTAATATAATATAAATTAACATATATCTCCTAATTCAGTCAAATGAGATAATTAAGGTCAGAATGGTAAAATTAGGATTAGAAAGGGAGCAGGTAAACTGGCCAAAGTCAGGGTAATCTAAGTGGAGTGGAATTTATTGTCAGCCATGAGAAGACAGCTGGATTTGGAACACAGAAAAAAGGACCAAAGTCCCAGAGCAGGACACACCACACACACACACACACACACACACACACACACACAGACACACACACACACACACACTACACCACACACAAAATAAGCCACTTTCTTGGACTGAGATATTAGAAAAAAATAGAAAGCTGCACAAGTAACAAATACAATATATGATTCATATGTGGATGATAATGATCTGTTATAGAGTCTAGGATGAAATTAGTAGCGATAGAGAAAAAATTCAAATTTAAGTAAACACTTATGAAGGACTTAATTCCCTAGTTATATCATGATTATTGGCATGTGTTTTAAAGCTAGTAATTTCCTCAAGTTGTTTTTCCTGAAGCCACTCATAGACTTTAGGATCAAAGTTTTATATATTAAATTTGAACTCCATTTGTACTTAAAAAAAAAAAAAAAAAAAAAAAAAAAATATATATATATATATATATATATATATACACACACACATATATACACATACCATGTTTCCCCCAAAATAAGACCTAACCGGAAAATAAGCCCTAGCATGATTTTTCAGGACGACTTCCCCTGGAAATAAGCTCTAATGTGTCTTTTGGAGCACAACTTAATATAAGACCCGGTCTTATTTTCAGGAAAACACTGTACAGACATGTTTATAGAAGGACTACCTGTTGATGGTAAATTTTTGAAAAATTTGAAATTATCATTGATCAATATATTTAATATTCTGATGCTATTACATATTTTTTAAGAATGTGATTTTTAACGATGATGCAATAACCAATCAGTGGATATATTTTAATTTATTTAATGATCCCATTGTTACAGGAATATTCTAAATACAGCAATGAAAACAAGTTAGAATGCCAGTCCAAGGGAATGGGAGTAGTTTAAAGTAGTTTAATTCCGTAAATAAATATTACTCATTTGCTTTATTATCTAGCACCCAGCAGTATGCCCATAATGTATATTATATATTTAAGACTATCAGAGTTCAATGTTTTGCTCAGCATTATATATTTACAAGCATTATATTGCTGCCAAAACAGGTAAATGCAGTCTATGTAAGGATGAAGGCTCATTAGTTACTGATGAAAGAAGAATGGATACTTTAAGTAGTTTTAGCCTCACCTATGCTATTTGTCTCGGCTCCTATAGCCAGTAAGGATGGGATATAGTGATGAGAGATTGAGGTTGAAAGACTGGATAATACAGAAAGTCAAAATGGCAATCATTATTAAACATTTGGCAGCAAAAACATTACCATTACCCTGGCAATGAAAAAATTAGCAATTCTAGAACTACAGTATAGTTTCATGGATACATGACAACAGAAAGTAAATGCCCGTCCACATCGGCCAGACTTTGAATAAAGGGTGTAAGTTCAATTGATTTCTTTGACTGCTAAAGAACAAGAGATATTTATTGATGAATCGTAACAGCCAGATCCCAGGCCTCATAACTGCACAACAACTATCAACTAGAAAGACCATTGGAACAAGCCCCAGAACTTAGTCCAGTCTGTACGAATATACCTTAATAACCTCAAGAAGTCCAACAGCCCCAGTCAACCCTTGTTACCTAGACTCCCACCATCCCCATCTCCTCAAATCTGCTCAGTGTTTCCTAGACAGTGAGAACATGAAACCTGGGATGAGTTAGGGATAAAGGGGAGGAGCAGAGACAGAAAAGGGAGGGTCTTGCCAGAAACACGTGGAATGCTTAGTCTGGGCCAGTGTAGGAGTGGTGCTGTCAGGACCACGTGGTGTTCTGAAGACCCTTAAATATAGGAGGGCAGAATTGCTACGGGGGTGGTGGGGGTGGTGGGCGTGGTGGGACTTGGATGGAGCCTCGCAGCATGAAATACTCAGCTGAGTCAAATGGATATTTTTGAGTCAGACAGTGGCCTGATGTCTTTTTAATTCATTTTTTTGTCAAGGTATAATTGACATATAACAATATACTAGTTTCAGATATGCAACATCATGATTTCATATGTGTATGCATTGTGAAATCATCACAATGATGAGTCTAGTTGTCAACTGTCACTTTACACAGTTACAAATCTTTTTTTGCTTGTGAAGAGAACGTTTGAGATCTACACTTAGCAACATTCAAATACAAAATACTGTATTATTAACTGTAGTTATCATGCTGTAAGAAAGTGGCATTATAGAATCTGGGAAATGTACCCTAAAAAAGTAAAAACTGCTTTCATAGCAGTTTTCAGTATGCACAGTACACTTGGCTGAAAAAACAGAACAATGAAACAGAATTGCCATTTTTAACAGATAGCCAATTTCCATTTAGCATGTAACTTCCTCCCTAGGCTACTTCCATTTGAAGAGGACAAGTTTACCCTGGAGGAACGATACTGCACTGCAGAGGTTACAAGCTCACACAGATGACTAGGGTGGCAAGAGAAGACTGAGGGAAGGAACTGACACTGACAAGAAAAACTGTCCTAATTTATAAGGAACCTGATGGCTTAAAAGTGGCAGAGGAAAAGGTTCTGGGAGCCGGTGAATATGCTTATCTCATTTAATTCTCATAACAATCCTAGGAGAGAGTTTCTATACTTAGGTTTCATATCTAGATGAAGAAACTGAACCATAGAAACTAAAAAGTAACATCCTGCTGAATATATAGAGTTAGTAAGTGGCAGATCTCAGAGATGAGGCCATAGCTGTAGATTTAGAGCTTAAAGAATACTGACAGCCATTGCTTGGTCACTATAAATAAAGCTGCAATGAACATTGGAGAACACATATCTTTATGGGTGAATGTTTTCAGATTTTTTTGGGTAGATACCCAGGAGAAGCATTGCTGGGTCATATGGTAATTCTATTCTTCATTTTATGAGGAACCTCCACACTGCCTTGCACAGCGGCTGCACCAATCTGCATCTCAACAACATTGTATGAGGGTTCCTTTTTCTCCACAGCCTCTCCAACACTTGTTTTTATTTGTCTTGATGATAGCCATTCTAACTGGTGTGAGGTGATATCTCAAAAAGATGAAATAGTGCCATTTGCGACAACATGGATGGATCTTGAGATTATTATGCTAAACGAAATAAGTCATACCAAAAAAGTCAAGAATCATATGATTTCACTGCTATGTGGGACATAAAACTGAAAACAACAAAAGAACAAGACAAACAAATGAAGAAACAAAATCTCATAGACACAGACAATAGTTTAGTGGTTACCAGAGGTAAGCGGGGAAGGGGGATAGATGCGGGTAAAAGGGATCCAATATATGATGATAGAAAGAGAACTGTCTCTGGGTGGTGAACACACAATGTGATATATAGATGATGCATTACAGAATTGTACACCTGAAACCTAACTTTACTAACAATTGTCACCCGAATAAATTTAATTAAAAAATACAAAATACAGACAGCATTAAATCAGAATGAGAGGTGGATTTCCCAGTAATGATGCAGGGTTTGACAATTAAGTTCATGAACTTGTTGTACCATTCTTCCTAACCTTTTTGATATCAGAGGAATTATTCATTATGAATTTGTACCAACTGGACAAACAGTTAACCAAGTTTACTATTTGGAAGTGCTGAAAATGCTGTGTGAAAAAGTTAGACGACCTGAACTTTTCGCCAACAATTCATGACTCTTGCATCACCACTATGCACCAGCTCACATAGCACTGTCTGTGAGGGAGTTTAGCCAATAAATAAATAACTGTGTTGGAACACCCTCCGTACTCAGGTGATCTGACCCCCAATGACTTCTTTCTTTATCCCAATATAAAGGAAATATTGAAATAAAGACATTTTGATGACATTCAGTACATCAAGGGTAATACAACAACAGCTCTGATAGCCATTCCAGAAAAAGAGTTCCAGAATTGCTTTGAAATGTGGACTAGGCACTGGCGACAGTGCACAGCTTCCCAAGGGGAGTACTTCAAAGGTGACCATAGTGATATTCAGCAATGACGTATGTAGCACTTTTTCTAGGATGGGTTCCTGAATTTAAATGTCCGACCTCGTACATAAAAGAAGAGAGCAGAGGTTGGATTCTTGAAAAATAGCTCCATTTAGATAAGAAGAAAAACCAGAAAAGCATACTAAACAGAATCTTCTAAAAAAAAGTGGGAGAAAAACCAGTAGGTTTTAGTAAACTGAAGTGAAGAAAGATGCTAATTTGAAGAAAGTGATAGGTAACACTGCCAAATATTGCACCGAGGATGAAAAACCTGTATCTCAGAAAGGTTGGCAGACATGTCTCTTTTTCACAATTGAACCAAGTACCTTATTTATATATTTCCTTGTAAATTGTTTGCTTTGTTCCTCTTATCTTTGCAATAATTGTAATCTTTCTCAAGTGGACTATATAATTAACTATAGACAATTGTTTTATCTGTGATTACATATGTACTTATACTTAAAACCTGACTTATGATGTATATTACATTGCTTCATCTTTATGTGATGAATATAAGCTTTTAAACACATAAATAAAAAGAAACCCTAGAGTTAAATTCAAGTTTCATGTTAGAACATTGCTTTAAACAACATTCCATTTTGAAGTAGAAATTTCTTTGTGGGTGTCATTTTTTTTCTTATAGAGTATTAAACAGGTACACTTTACATGAATGTTACTACTATGGAATAAGGCTCAATACTTTTTCCTTTCTTCTTTCCCAGTTTTCAAAGTTGAAAAATTGGTTATGATGTAAGTAAACTATGATAATGTTCTGCACACTTTTTATATTAATGTATACATTGAAACTACAAAGACTCTTTATTCCTGGAGAAGCTACTGAGATATCACACTATACAATTCATCCTATTAATTTATCATTCTGCACATTTTCACCAGCTACTATATTGGGTTCTGTTAATACACAGATTAAATACACAGCTATTTATTACAGTAAGTCCAAAGTCTAGCAGGAAAGAAAGAAAACATAAAGAGCATGGTTATCCTTTAATAAGTCAGCAGAAAGTGCTCTGGTAGCACAATAAAGATACAACTCATATAGCACAGGGGACAATAAGTTTGGAAAAGTTTTTCAGAGGACATGACTATTGGGTTGAACCTTGAAGATCTAGTGTTAGTCAGACAAAGGGGAGCGTGCTAGGCTGGGGGCAAGTTTGACAGTGAATTTATTATGACTGGAAGAAAAATGTGTATGGAAGAGTAGTGACTGAAATACAGCAGATTCTCAGAAAAGGTATTTTGCTTTCCTGCTTTTCCATAAATCATCTCCTAGAATATTCCCTTTGGTGCTGCTGCTGCTATTGCTGCTAGTGGTGGTAGTGGTGATGGTGGTGGTTCTAGTTGTGGTAGTGATGGTGGTGGTGGGTGGTGGTAACCCGAGGCGGGGGCATAGACGTTCTAGGCAGGAGGGGTCATGGACTCGAGGTCCAGCACCCCAAAGGGAAGGGGCAGCAGCATGTCCAACAGCTAATGCACGGAGTCTAGGAGGTCACAGTGCTGTGCAGGGGGCTGTCACTGTGCACAGGGATGACCGACAGGTCGCAAGGCTAAGGTGCTGATGGCAGGGATGGGTGGGTGTGTGTCCGCTTCCGGAGGCAGCAGAACCAGACGCAGCTAGCCACAAACCCACACAGCAACAGGAGGACAGCCAGCAGGATAAGCCCCAGGGCTGTCAGCTGCTCTAGGGGGCCGACAGAGTGCGGGCACTGGTCCGAGGGATCGCAGCTGCACTAGGCGAAACCCAGCGCCACCTGAGTGAGGTCGTGGCAGGAGTAGCGGCAACGGCTGCAGGAGGCCCAAGTGGCTTACGTGCCCCCCACCCCTCACGTGCTTGGCACCCCCTTAGAAGGCGCTTTATGTTGGCCCCACCCAGCCTATCATAATGTCCTTGTATTCTCATTTTGTACTGTCAAGTTTTAAGACACTCCTAAAACTACTCTTTGATTTTTTTGGTTTATCCTATATTTATAATGTAACTAGCACTAGATCCAGCTTTTAAAACTACCTTCCTATAACAATCAACAAAGGTATAGAATATTTTTTTGAAAATATATCTCTATATTGAATTAAATAGTTTCATATCAGCAATATTCTAGCTCATATTTAGCTTATTAAAATGCTTATTTCACATTTACTTGATTTTATTCGATAGCTTAGGAATTAGAGATTTGGGAAAAAGAATGTTACAGATGTTAACATTTTGCTAAATAATACATAATATGGGTAACACGTAACTAACAACTATATTTTAATATAAATGGCCAAAATTTTAAGTACATATTTCTATATATATTATATAATTATATGTGTATATAATTATATACATTATATAAAGTTAATGAAATGTATCATTGTTGCAGGTGTGAATGAGTTCTTGGGCAACAGCAAAATGAAGCAAACAGTATTGCTAAGGAGATAGTCCTCATATCAGAAAAGCCATTTTTCCAAACGCCTTTGGGTCATACATTTTTTAAAATTTTTGTATAAAACTCAAGGTAATCCCACCACACTATAGTAGTTGTAAAAACAATGTAAGATGTTATCATCCTACACTGAATAGGATTACCTTATAATATGAACATATTTGCCAGCTTGTAGGAAAATAAATTAAAATCAGAAAAATTGACACCGTTAGACCAAGTTGTATTCAGTTTCATTTGGCATTCTGTCAGGACTTGGATTTAAAAAAAAAAAAAAAAAAATGTTTTCTTCTTTCTTGGTGATCTCCCAACACTTAAAATCATGAAATATCATTATTGCCAGAACAAATGTAAATAATTTAGTTGTGAAGAAATTAATTTCAAACTAACACTACATAATCAGAATATTTCAAAGGTCGATTCTCTAATGTGAAAATTTTCATTTCCTTTTTGAGGGTTAATTTTATGGTGCCCTTATAAAATATTAAGATTCCAAAGAATATATTTTTAAATCATTTAATGATTACCTCTTTTTACCAATTATCTTGAACTATCACAAAATAGACTATCTTATGGTGATGTCAAAATTGTCCATTCTCCTCAATTTATTTCAAATGTATGTGTGTTGCAGAAGTCAGGAGATGGGTGTGCATTAAGAAAGAAACAAAAACAAAACCAGTATGTGGTCAAGGGTCTAAGTACAGAGATCCTGAGACTAACTCCAGAAACATGGTCTTCAATGTATCAACCCTGAAGACCAAGAATGCATCATTTACCATGTGACAAGGCCTCAAGCTATGATTGCAAACCTTCTTGTTTTATTTTGTTTTTCACAGCTTGCTGCCAGAGCTCCTGCTCACTTAGCTACATTTAGCTCTATTTTTGTATCTACTTGGTCATAGCATAGTGCTTTGGGTCCTTCATCTCTAAGATGGTAGTTTCCCCCTATAATAACTGACTAAAACTATTTAGTCAGACTAATGCTGGTCTCAGACTAGACACAGATCCTCACAGAGAGCAGCTACTGACTTCATACATAACCATCTTCCCAAATGTCCTCTCTAAAGGCTGATGTTACAGTGCCAAAGTACAATTGCAGTTCAAATGGCATGTGCGAGGGGTAGGCAAGACAACAGTGTCCAGGTAGATGGTTTTCTGATGTTCCATCTCGGTCCACAGTATATTTCAGAGGATCAAAAAGAATGAATAGACTGAACATTCTTCATGCAAACCTCCATGATATTTGTTCTGTCTAAGCTTTAGAAAAATTTGACCTAAGGGCAGTTTAGGATTATACTCTGACAAGCGCCTGGAGTGCAGTTATTCCATGCCTCCCAGAAGCAGGGTAGCTATACGTTTCAATATTTAGACAAGCGGGGGTTAGGACTGTTATATAGATATAATCTTGTGAATGCTGATTAACAGAAAAGGGGCATATATTGAACAGGCATGGCAGTGTTTATCACAGATTCATAAAACATTTTAAGTAAATATTTGATTAATATTGTAAATATATGTGGCAATAAATCAACATGAATCCAAAGCTGCACATATTACTAAGTACTAAAAATATTGTAAGCCAAATAGGGAAAAAATAAAAACGTCCTTCATTTTAAGAATGAGTAATAGAAGTAGACACTTTTTCACTGATTAAAAATATCTCATAATATGTCTAGTACAGTTACTTAAAAATCACTCTGCCTTTCAACCATGTGCTTAAAAATTAGAGATAATAATTCTGTTGCCTATCTATTTTCATGTCTACTTTTAATATTTTTGTACATCTGAATAAGGTCTATTAAGGTTAGAAAAGAGTGTTAATTTTATGTCACCTTTGAAGGAAAACATGTATCAAATAAATCCTCAGTCAAATGTCCTCTATTTCTTACGTACTTTTTAATATCATTATTACCAATATATTTATAATTCAAGGTAAGTCATTGTGATGAAATTACATTTTTCTTATAATCACCTAATGTTTTGAGTGATGTTATCACTACATTTAGGAAGGATGAAGGAGAAAAAAACACACATAAGAACTCTATAATAATTTAGAGAATCACTGGAATAGGAATAAAAGATTATAGGTTGTCCTTGTTTTTAAATCTGTCATCAAATTTCATCATAAATTATCGAGATTATTATATGTATACCTTTGTAGATAGCTTCACTCACATATGATTTGTACAGCTTTCTTCTCAAATAGATTTTTAAATATACACCAGAATAAATTAGAAACATGTTCTGTTGCAGTTAACAAGATAGGGCACTTTTTATAAGGCCAAATTACTTGCTCTAAAATAACAAGCCAATTTTTTCTCCTTAAAGATTGCATGTACTACATTTGAATGAGGAGAGCTTGACTGACACACAGGAGAATGATTCTTGTAACTCTTTCATATCTCAGTTATTCAAGATAACTCCTATTTTAGTTTACCTGATTTTCACTCTTTGCTATTAACATTAAAAAACAGAACTAATCCAGGCATTGTTCTTTATACAACAGCACAGCACAAGATGTTGAATAAATCCATTCCCATGAGTTAAATATAAATATTTTAGATACAAAATTTAAAGTACATATAAATGAAAGTTCGTTTTTTTTTTTAATGTGTTTCTTATGTGTAAAATGGAGATGGTTGAATCATGTGTTACTTTTCAAACTTAAAACTTAAATAAATCTCTACAAATACATAACTTAAAGAGATTAATATGGGATATTTCCTATCAAATTTTTGCAATATCATTGTTTAATCACCTAAGAATTTCATTAGATATAGAATCTGATTCCATTAAGTGAACCTGTGATATTTCATAGAGGTAAATAAAAAACTATAAGGGCAGAGCAAGAATTTGATAGTAAAGTAATTATTATTACACTCTCTATTAAATATATACCATTTCCCCGAAAATAAGACCTAGCCAGACAATCAGCTCTAGTGCGTCTTTTGGAGCAAAAATTAATATAAGACCTGGTATTACATTATATTATGTTATATTATATTATAATATTATATTATATGACCTGGTCTTATATTATAGTACAATAAGACCGGGTCTTATATTAATTTTTGCTTCAATAGACACACTAGAGCTGATTGTCCGGCTAGGTCTTCGGGGAAACGTGGTATGTTTTCTACACAAAAACAAATAAACATACCCCCCCCCCAAAAAAAAAAAATGAGAGAACTCAGTAAGGTATTCCATTAAATATATTTTACAACTGATGACTCACTCTAGGTGAGTAGCCATATTAAGTAAATGTAATTTGTGGCCCAATTTAAACTACCAACTTCAACAGACGAAAATCTGAGGATACCAACATTTTAACTGGTTTTGCAAATAGAATTAGGGCAAAATGTCTGGGATAGATAAAGCATAAAGTAAAATCTTCATTTTTCTACATACTAGTTATTTGACTTTTGGGAGAATGTCAACTTTCTCAGTTTCCTCATCTCTGAAGTAGAGATAAGAGTACCTATCACATAAATCTTTGTGGGGTTAAATGAGGTAATGCATGTATAGTATTTTCAAAATACCTGGCAATAATATGCCAGACATTGTGGGATACTATTATGTCCATAAAAAATAGGGAAAAAATGTATTGCTGAAATATTTGTTTTATATTATAAAGCCTATTATTACATGGCAAGTATAAGTATTTAAATGATTGGACTTATTGAAGAGAACTGGTAATACATTAGCATCGGGTAATAGCCTAATAAAGTGTAACTTGAAATAGTCCTAAACTGTGCTAGAATACGCTGGAATTTCAGAGGAAAACAAACCCAGTTCAAAGAAGGTTGCAGAAATATGTATTGCCTCTATAAACTAATATCTATTAGTTTCAATCAACAATCAGCATAGGAGTTTTAAGATGAAATTAAGGAACATATCAAGCATCCTGTTCCTCCCCATGGCCTTAGTTCTTCCCCACTTACAGACACAATTGTTCTTTTTAGACACTGATAGTGGGAATAAAAATGGAATAAAATAAATTAAGATTAGGGTAAAATCATTAACATGTGTCAGTGGTTGTTAACATTGTAAGCAGGTTTAAAAAACATGGAGATAGTATTATCAGTTACTTAATATGAGTGGATTTAATACACATCATTTATATACTTTTTCTATGTTACTCTATAATTTATACAACATTTAGGTTATCTTGGTCTCTACTGCTCCTTGCATCTCAGAAGTTTCAAGGTTGCTTTTAATTATTAACAATTCTGACAGAGAAGACTAAAGAAAAATCATAAATGTCAGTTGATATTTTAAAGGTAGTAAATAAGAATTATTGAAAACTTGGAAAATAGAAGAAAAATGAAAAATCAGACATAAACTTATAATTTATTTAAACCTATTTTTCTATTTTAAAATTTCAATCTGCTTTTCTATTTTAATAGTGTTGACATCATACACTACTCATTTACTCTATTAACCAATCATCTAAGCAGGGGGAGCTATACATTCATTTGTACATGTACAATTTGTCCTAATAATTCCACTTAACCTTAATTGTTATTTACATGAGCACCTTCAATGTTATTTATTAATAACTTTGCTTATATCATTGAAAATACCAATATAATATCCCACTATGTGAACATGACAAAACTTATTTAACCATTTTTCAATTAATTCATATTGCAAATGTTTCCAGTTTTTACTGAGGAAGCTCTTAAATTATGTTTCTAGTGTCATTACAAATCCATTGGTCACACTGAGTTGGATGAATCAGAGTTTACTTTTTAGAGCACTTACTTCTCAAGGGGGTGAATTTCTAAATTACATATAGATCCTTCTAAATGAAAAAATAAAAATTGGGATTACTGCTAGTTGCTACTTGGTAAAAGTAGTTGTTTTTCCTTCTTTGTATAAAAGGCATCAACTTTTAGGGCAAAAAACAATCCAACGAAGTAAAGAAACTAAAAAAGAAAACACTTGATGTCCTGATCAACTGCCTCTAGTCAAGAAATGTTATACCGCTTTCTTAATTCTTTAAAAGCAGAAAAATAATACAATAAAATAAAATCCATTTCAAAACGCATTAGAGAATTTAAAATTATTACAATTCTATGATTTGATTCTGTGCTTTTAGCTCTTTAAAACAATATAATTTATTCAAATGATAATATAGTATTCTCAATAAAATAAGAAAAAGTCAGTAATTTTGAACTGAAATATTAATTTTTATTTCGCATGGTTTTGAGTAAATAGAATTTAAATATATTTGGTCTTCTGATCTATTCTTAAATCCAATAATACTACAAGTTATTGAAGGCACAACATTTATAGTTATCAGGTATATATTCTCTGTAAAAAGAGCAATATTATTTTTGAAATATCAACTAATATCTTTTTTATGTGCAATTTCCCCTTATCCTTTCCCTTTATTTCCATCATATGGTTTATTCTGTATTGAGTGTCATGGGAAAAAGTTTTGAAATGGTCAAAATAAATAGTTATCTGGTAATCTTGCAATTTGTTTTTCCCCAAACTTCAACCATTATTGAGAGTATGTTTGTTGTGTCCGGCGTATCACACAGGGAGCACTTCAGAGAAGAAAACTTTAAAACTTAAGCGTAAGGACAATTTCTTTGTAACTAGAAAAAGATTCCTAGGCTCAGGTGATGAGAGAGATTGAAGGCAGTTTATGGAGAATAGTGACAGTAGATAGGGGTGGAGGGGTAGGTAGAGGGACCTTAAGTTACATTTTCTAAAAAAAACACCTACATAGGTAAGCATGAAGAAATCCTTCCCCAGAGAAGTTGTGGGGAGCTGAGGGCAAGACACAAAGAGTGGATGGATTCACTGTGTAGGTATATAGGGCCACTGAGCATCTGGCAGCATTCTGTCTGTCCCAGAATTACACTACAGCAGCAGAAACATTGATGTGACTCCTTCATGGCTTCCTAAGTTAACAGGACCATGGGAACAGGAAAAGAGCTTACTAAAATAGGTGGACCAAGACCAAGGACAAGATGGATTTTTCTGTATTTATCATATAGACATATGACATAATTATCATTCAGGTAATTACACCCACTGGCCTGACTCTTTATAAACCTACTGGATGTTGTACACAGTGGGAGCTATCTTAAGGGGATTCCAAATGGACTCAGATTAAGTTTTCACCAATTTAATGAATGAGGCTCAAAATAGAGCTTGAGTTTCATTACAGACAAATAAATAGAATACAACTTGTTATTTGCACATTGGAGATCGTAGATTCTAATACATAACTACAACAAAGAGAAATGGCTTTGCCCTCTATCATGTCTTTAAGAAAGATTTCATCTTGTATAATAATGGGGTATTTGTTGCATGATTGGTGCTATTATTGTTTAAATATGGTATCTCCCCAGAGATTCTGAAATGTGATTATACTCTCTGAGAAACATCATTAAGCATTGACATAATTAATTATATAAATTGGGAAATAGTTATTAGGGAATAATAAGAAAACAAAATCACCATCAAAGTCATACATATTCATAACAATAATGCAAGTGACCAAATGAAGCATGATGAATTATTTCTAAGCTTTTTCAAAACTAATATTCACTTATTTCTTGCTTATTAATTTTAGAATCAGCTAGCACTTGCTAGTAGACCAGAAGTAATATTTACCCAAGTTCTGCAAAAAGTAGTTATCTATTTATGATTCATTTAATTATTAAATAAACATATATGAACAATGCTTTTCATAAGAAATAATTATGAACAATAATGTTCTAAGAACTCTTACTACCCAGTAGGGATAAAATGTAAATTAGATGTGGACTTTTTCCTCAGATAACTGTGTACCTGTATATGTATATCTATCTACGTATGTATCGATGTTGCTGTTTTTCTATCATCTATTATATGTATTGTTACCACACCATTGATATGCTATGATGTTATATATTAATTTTATATTTATTTATAATATAAACTGTATATCTTCAAACTTATGATGTAATTGTAAAGTGTCTTGAAACATCAAAGTTAACAGCATCAATTTAAAATTGAATATCATGAATTAGCCATAATTTAAGAACCTTACTAACTCAAAAAATTTTATAATGTACATTATTAAAGACTTAATGTCCCTTTTTATTCTTATACTTTGAGGAACATCTTTGATAAACACAAATAAGAAAAGCATACATTTGTTATTTATATTTATGATAATTAACTTTCTTTTTAAGAACCTAATTTAATGGTATAATTGTATAATGTATTCTGATACATTGACTAGCAATTTATTCACATGTTCTGGGACCACCGTTCCTCCTAATTGGTTATCAGCAGCCCTGTCAAGTCTTTGCTCATAACTACATCAATACTGTAATAATGTAATGGTTTTAGATAAAATTCTTATTGGGACTTTTTGAAGTTACTTTTCAAAGGTATACACTGGGATAAGAGATATATACAAATTCTAAATGATGCAGGATCATACAATGATTTTAAAATCTTCTTGTAGTATATTTTAGCCTTATTCAGAGGAAATTTAGTTCATTGTCAAAACAAACTATCAGTGAATTGCACTGCACCATTATCATGTTGCTATGTAACAACTACTAGTCTCCCTTCCCAGACAGATAAATTCATAAAGGAAATGTACAAATGTGCTCAGTACCAGCACTTGCTTAAATTAGTTTTATGGAGCAATTGTTTCAGGCCCCTGTCTTACGTGAAAAGAAAATGACCAGGATAGAATCGTTTATGTCAAGGGAACTATAATAGAGTCAGGAGGCCATAAAGACACTTGCCTTATGTTCACCCCACTCATGAACTTTTGAACTTTTAAGCGAACACCAAGACCACATCCTGGACTTTGCTTCCTCCCTAGCCTGGCAACCAAACCATTTGCATTCTGCACCTTGAAAGGAACCAATCCACTTCACCCACCAGCATTCTTCATTTACTCATTGACCAAAGCAATCCTTGTTAACCTAGCTGGAATCCTTTATTTGCATGGAGGACCTAAATGGGAACCACGCTTGTATGTTTCACCTGTATAAAATCCTGCCTTTCTCTGTGCTCTTTCGAGCACAATTTAGGTTGCTACCTGAATCTGTGACTCCCAGGTTACAGTCCTTTTTGCTCAAATAAGTGTTCTTTGTTCTTTATTACAGCCTAAAACTCTTTTTTGGGTAGCAGCTGCATATATTTTGTGGTATGTTAAACTCCTTTATGGCATTATTCTGTATACTTCTGCAAACTGCATTTGACGTGAAAACCAAATAAATTACTGCCTCAAGAGACACAGGATTGTTGGATTCGGGAACTCAGGCATCATCTCCCCGCTACCTCAGAAAACATCTGAAGAAAGATTTTGCATCTTCTTCTCAATAAAATCACTGCATGGTCCATTTTTCATAAACAAAATGTAATTATCACCCTAAAGTACTATCTTCTGGCTTTTATTTGTCTGAATGCTTCACATTGGTGAACTGATTGATTGACCACCTGGCATGGCCCCACATCATCAGAATTATGTATTTTAGTATCCGTGGACTTCTTTCCATAGACAGCTACAGAGAAAGATGTAGGCTCTTCTTTCTCATTTCCTTCCAAGATCATAAAGGCTCAGCCCTGGAGGAAAAGGAAGATGAATAGCTACTCTCTGTATGCCCGCTGCTCTCCACAATGAATATCAAATAAAACAGTGATTAGTTGAGATGAGAAAATAGCCAAAAATTTTTCAAAGAGCCTACTATATCGTGTTATAATAATGGAACTTATTTACCTAGTATTTTAAAGTCATATTAGATTAACAAGCCTGAGTGCCTTGTAAGACTTCCATAAAAACTGCTGCCTTTTTGTGAATTCAGAAAGAATACTGACAACGATATTTTTACCAATCTTTTAAAGTATCTTCACAAAGGAATTGTTTTAGAAACAATTCCAAAATTTTCTTAAGTAGGACAGGAATCATCTAGTGACCAATGTATCTATATCAAATGCGTCAGGAGGTTGCTTTAACGATTAAAGATGCCTAATCTTAACAATACATCTAGTAATCAAGATACGTGCTCAGCGTTGGCTGTATAATACACAGTCATACTTTTAGATTCAGTGAAGGTTGTATTTGGTATCACCATCCAAGGTGAAATTCTAACTGCATAATATTTGAAACATGTAATTTCTTTTCTCCACCACTAAATTGTAACTTTAGAATCAAATATGGTCCATATGAGTGGATATCTCAATAGAGAATTGCTTACATTTGGTTACATTTAACATGTATCTTACTCAAAAACAAAACTTACCTAAAGAGGTATAGTAACTTCAAACTATTTCTGTAGAATCTTAAAAAGTAAAAGATCCATAGTGTATACAATAAACACATTCTTAATTACAGGATCTTTCATTGTTCTGAGTCTACTACATAGTTATGAAGCTGAGACTTTAAGCTGAATTGTTTTGTTTTATAATCAGGAACACATCAGAATGAGGAATTGGCTTTGTCTCTTTTATAGAGCCCTGAACTTGAATTCTGGCTTTGCCACATATTAGTAGTTTTATTTGGAGTAATTATTGAACTACTCTAACCACCATTTTTGTCATAAGGAAAATGTTGAGAAGAATTAACTTAAGCAGTAAAATGAGACTTTAAAAACTAATTAAATATGATAATGGTCTATGTCTTGTTATAACGAGAAAAAATAATAATAAAGAAAGTGAATTAAGACTTAGGTAAACTAGTTAGTTAATACAATAATACCTCCCTAACTTGGGAGGTACAGGTTGAAGTGAGGACATCCAAATTATTGAAAAAGGTTAAATGGTGAGATTTTAAAAGGAAGTTTTGTCTTACTGCATGAAGTAATTTAAACAATAAACTTAGGTTCAATATAAAATATAACAAATATAAAAAGTCTCAAAGTATAGCAAACTATTTTTTAAGTATCATTAATCATTCAACAGCTATGTATTGATTGACTAATAGAACAGTGAATAAACAGACAGTTTCTACCATCAGAGGGCTTACAATGCTATAAGGAAAATAGATGGTAAACAGATATTGACAGAATTAATAATTAAAATCATGAATACTGTTAGCAAGAAGTTCTCTGTGTTTAGACTTTAAGGAAGAAGAAGCCTTACCTAAGGAAGTGATATATGAAGTGAAAATGAGGTAATGAAAAGGTACAATGGTTAAACCGTGAGATTAGAGTTGATGGATGGAAGTGATAATGTATAGGTGGATAATGCCCCGGGCCTTTAAGCTCTATAAAGGATTTCAAACATTAATATCAAAAGCAGTTAAGAGGCCACCAAAGAGTGTTTAGCGGGGAATAACTTGTTCAGATTTTATTTTCAAAATATCACTCTATGTGGGAAATGGATTGGAGAGAGACAAAAATGGATGAAAGACAAGAATGTAGTAGTCCTGATAAGAAATGCAGGGGTGGGGGTTAGATTTTGGCAGTAAAAGAAGGAATATGACATGTGAAGCAATTTAAGAAAGTTAGAAAGTACAATTGACTGAATGTGAGGAAGTGGGAAAGGAAGGAGACATAACAGTTACTCCCTAATTACTGGCCCAAATTACTGGCTGGATTGTTGTGTCATAGAAGATAGCAAACACAGGGAGAAAAAGGTATTTGGACATCCACTATTTTAAAGGCAGGCTTTAATTTATCAAGCAACAGCGCTGAGGTAATTGGATATAAGAATATGAAGCTCGGAAAAGAGATGGCACAGATATACAATTGGGAGTAACAGTGAAGGCATGATGTTTTAAGCTATGGAAATGGATGAACTCCAAGGAAAGGATGTAGAGTGAGAACACGTGAGGAGCTATGGCCAAGCCCTAAAGCTATGTAACATACAGATGCTGGGTTGAAGACAATGGTCCACCAACTGAGGCTGAGAAGGAGCAGACAAAGGCATAGGTGGGACACAGGAATAATGCAGTACCACGGAAATGGAGAAAAGAGAGTGAAAGAGGAATAGTCCTAGCCCTGGGTGAGTTAATGGTACAAATAAATCGGGTGCCCGTAGCGTCCACTGAATTGAAATCCATTAGAGACTTTAGCAAGAACCAACAGTTTTGGCAAATTAATATAAGAAAGTACTGAATTGGAATGTGTCACTGAGTGGTTAGGATATAAGGAAAAGCAATCCTAAAATATAAATAACTCTTCAGAGAAGTTTGGTTGTGAAAGGGTAGATGGAAATAAATCACTGCATGAAATGAATATAATATAAAGGCAGAAGCAATATAACATACTTTTCAAAGCCGTAAAATCTGGAAACAGATGGTCTGGGTTTGGACATTGGCTCTGCTACTTCCTACTTGTGTGGTCGTAGGTAAGTTACTAAAGCTTTCTGCCTCAATGACTTTATTTTCAACCTGGCAACAATAATAACTTCATCAGGTTTTGTGAAAAAAAAGTTGACATATGTGGAGTATTTAGAACCATGCCCAGCATATAGTAAACGACATAAATGTTTGTTACTGTTTAGTTCAATGTAAAAATCTTTAGTATGTTCAAATGTTGATTGGAAGAATAGAGGAGAAAAAATGTAAAATATATTTATCATTATCTCTAGGGAGAGAGATTATGGATAATTCTAATCATCTTATTTTTACTTAAGAGGAGATTCTATTTCTTATGGTATTTTATTACTTTTATAACAAAAATACTAAATATGATTTTAAAAGAAAATGCATAATGGCATAAAAATTGGGCAAAATATGTTGGGAAAAGAATAACAATGATAACAACTAGTATTAGAAAAATCTACTTTTGTTTACAATCTTATATGTGTGTATGTGTGTATGTGTGTATGTCTATATATACAGAAAACATACTAAAAGAATAACTGCCAAATATTAATAGTAGATCATTATGAGTGGTAGGGTTATGGAGTATTTCAATTTATTTTTTGTGCTTTTGTCTATTTTCTAAATTTTCTAAAATTAAAATTATAGTTTTGTAAGTGGAAAATGCTATTTAAAAAATTAAAGACATTTTTCTCTGGAGTCTGAAAGTCTAAATAAATTAGGGCTTGATCAGAACACAAGCCTACTCTAATGATATTGAAGTACTGAATCCATTAATCTTGGGCTCCTGAGTCAGCACCAGCCTTTTCTATCCAAATTCCTCTCCCTCTCATGGTCTAGTGTTTCTCACATGGTTTTCTTGCTCAGAGGTCCTTCCTTTCCCTTCTCTCACATAGCCAAGTTTTGCCTGTCCTTTAAAGAACTGTTTTGTTAGCCAGTGCTCCAAAAATATACCACAGTGTTTTTTTCTTTAGACTCTTTAGGTCTTCTCTAGACTCTCAGTCACTTAAATATAAGGACAAGCACACACACACACACACACAATATCTAAGGATCTAGCTTAATACATTTTGCTAAATGAGTTGAATTAATCTGAAGCAAAGTTCAGTGTACTTAACAATTCTAAAGCCTTCATGAAAACTGCATAGGTTTTAAACTTTCAAAAAAACAATTAAAAAAAGAACAGCACTATACTTTTTTTTCTCCACTTATGTCCAAGAAAGAACCTAGAATTAATTTTAAATAAAATAATTTATACAGGAAGGACTACACTTGAGAATGGAAGTAAGAGTCATAGACTAAACACATTCATATAATCGCTGTACTTCTATGGATAATTACATGTAAGCCTTCAATGAACAGTCTTCTCACTAGTAACATTGAAGACTAAACGGAGAAACAAGAGCATAATAGATGATCCCACCATGGTGCAGGTAAATAGGAAAGCAACCATCTCTTAGGAAATGCAATTAGAAAATACTTCAGAAGAGGACAAAGTCGAATACTGTTGGATCCACTCCAGATTAAATCTAAAGCCATTAGCTGGTGGCTCACCTGCTTATATCAGGTCATTTTCTCACTAATGCGAATGTAATGATAACCATCATACTCTCTGTCATGTTCAGAAAAACAACTGTAAAAATATATCCTTTTGTCTTTTTTTAAGGCCATCATTCAAATCTTGAATAGTTCTTTTAACAAGGCTCACCATAACCTACACTAACCAGTCAGATTCTTCCTCATCTTCTTGCTCCCCCAAAAAAGTCCTCATCAATTATTTACTAACAAGTAGAGTGGTGTAAACAAAAATTTTCATGGTATAAACACATATACCGCAGACAAGTTTATGAAGATCCAACTTAGAAATCAGCCAGATGCCTTGCCTTCACATCAGTCAAATGCATGAGATTTCTCCTCAATTCAGGTGAAATTGGTCAAGAGATCTAGCGGGAAACTGTCATTAGCAAATGAAGATCCAATTTAAACTTATTCTAATCTGTCACTTAGATAGTAAAGACATATGAAGTCCTGAATTTATGAATATTTTTGTATCTCTCTAATAACCCAAAGAAACATACACAGTTAAATCACAATGTGAACAATTAACACAAGACAAAGCACAAAAATGAAATAGTAAAAGGGGAAGGGAAAGGAAAATAAAACAGTAACTCAAGTTGAGTGGAGTCATGGGGTGGAGCATCAAACATTTGCTTGAGCTTTCCAGAAGTCAAGACAGAGAAAACAGATTGGCTTCTTAAAGTAGCAGGTGAAAAATAACAAAAATTAGCTAACATACATTGCATACTCACTATAATCCCATTTAGCGTAAATACTTCACATGCATTAAGTTATTCAATAATCACAAATAATTCCTTTTTGCATACGAGAGAATTAAAGCCTAAAGAATTCGAGTAACTTGCTCAAATGACCGTATTCTGAGTCCCACAATCTATATTAGTCAGAGTTCTCCAGATAAACAGAACCAATGGGATGTGTTTTGTGTGCGCCAGAGAGAGAGAGAGAGAGAGAGAGAGAGAGAGAGAGAGAGAGAGATTTGTTTGTTTTAAAGAATTGGGTCACATTATTATAGGGGCTGGCAGTCCTGAAATCTGCAGGGTAGGGCAGTAGGATGGAGATCCAGGGAAAAGCGGATGTAGCTTGAGTCCCAAAGCAGCCTATAGGCAGAAGTTTTCCTTGCTCTTCAGTGTTTTTCTCTTAAGGACTTCAGTGATTGGACAAGGCCCACCTACATTATGTAGGGTAAGCTCCTTTCCTCAAAGTCTATTGATTTTAAGGTTAATCTCATCTAAAAACTAAGTTCACAGTAAGATCGAAGACTGGTACTTGACCAAGTATCTTGGTACTGTGGCCTAGCCAAGCTGACATATAAAATTAACCATCACATATGTTAATATGATTTCAAAGCCCATGGAACATCCACTGTCCTATGTCATATAATATCATTTTACTAATTTTCCAAGTATCTATTTCAAGCAATTCAATATAATGAGGAAGAATTTAGTAGGTTGGTTCCCTAAAGGAGAAGTGACATATACACTCAGTGGAAGAGACAATAAAGAAAAGTGAATGGAATTGGTAGGTATTGGACTCAGACAGTTTGATTTCAAATTCCAGTCTCTATTATATTCTGCATGTGCCTGAGCAACTTATTTAAACTTCTCTCAGTTTCTTCAACTATGTAACATAACACCTATATAACACATAATTATTATAGGAATAAGTGTAGCGATCATTATAAAGCTCGTAATACAGACCTGGAACAATAATTGCTAGTTGTTTTTAACATTAACAATTATTCATATTTTTATTCATGTTACTGGAATAACAGGAGGCTTTACTTCTGCCACAAAAGACAATAACTTTTGTAGTAGTTGGGTAAATACACACTGTCCTTGATTTTCTATTATAGTTATAAAAGAAAAATAATCACTGAAATTATAATGATACTTCTAATAAGCATGAGAAAAAAAAGGAAGCAAATGGATCAAACATACAAAACACAGTATGAAAGAGGTGCTGATCTTCTGGTCCATGGGTTATCGTCAAGCCATTTTATTTACCAATCTCTAGCATAATGAAAATAAATTTTTAAGTAAGTTTTTCAGAAAGACAAACATTTTCAATCCAAGTATACTATTTTATTTTGCAATTATAGCCTACCTACATTTTGATGTTAACAATACCCATACACTTTCAAAATAATGATAATAGCATTCAGTTTATTTTTTTCCTTGTCTTTTCTTTCTACGCATTTAGGTGGCAAAATACAAATTTGATAAATTTACATCACACATTATTTTACCTTTAATTTTAATATTTTGTGAATTCTAAAAGCCTGTAAATTATATAGCCCTAAGGTATGGCAGTAGAGTTTTAGGTAAGAAGATTCTGAGATGTGTGATTGAACAAAGAGAAGTAACCAGAACCCTAGCTATTCGTGCCATGGAAAAGAAGTAATACCAATTATCTGAGAGAATATATATATATACACACACACACACACACATATATATGTATATATATATATATATACATATGTGTGTATATATATACACGTATATGTGTATATATACATATGTATGTATATTAAAGTGAAAAAATAATTTTTAGCATATTTAGAACACCTTCATGACACAGTCACATACCATGTTACATAACTAAATGCATTAGCAGGTGTGTTAAAATGAAGACGGTGCTGAGGATCTTCCTTCACTCTCAAAGTGAAAAAGAAAGTTGGGTCCTTCAGTCTCAAAGTAAAAAAGAATGTTGGGACAAGAATCAAATGAATTTGTCATTATGTGGGATATAAAAACAGAAATCAACAAACAAATCTTCATTGACACAGACAACAGAGGGGTGGTTACCAGAGGGGACGAGGGGCTAGAGGAAGGTTGAAGAGAGTAAATGGAGTCAAATATATGGTGACGGATGGAGACTCAAATTTGGGTGATGAACACATGATGCAACATACAGATAATGTATTACAGTATTGTACATTTTAATGTACAATGTCACTTCAATAAATTTAGTAAAAAAAGAATGTTGGTTGGGCCACTGTGAGCTGCGCCCTCGTATGTATATATATTTGGGGAGCCACTATGTTTGGGAAGGTTTGAAATGTAGTGATAGATATCTTATTCAGTCCCCAAGCATAGTGGCTCAGAAAATGAACACTGGTATTTCTCATGATCCTGTGTATTCGCTGGGGTCACTCATGTGTCTTCCATTCAGCCTGAGGGGTAGACTGGCCTGGGCAGAACAAGATGGCCTCTTGCTCATGCCTGCCCCATGGTGCCAGCTTACAGCTGGGTCCCTCACTGCACATTGTCTTTCATTCTGGCATGTCATGGCAGGCTTAGAGCAGCATTCCAAAAAGCCCGGATGCACACACGTTTCTTAAGCCTCTGCTTGCTTCATTATCCTGTTTGCTGATGTACAAATCACCAAATTAAGTCACTGGGCTGACTACACAAACACTTGTATCCTGAGTGGTGCTACTCATAGGGCAGTTGTTAGTTACTACAATATTTCACCATGGTGACTCTATGCTCAGGTCCCTTATTTTATCCCACTCATTTTGCACAGGTGTCTTTGAAAATATGAACATAAATATTTCCTAAGCTCTTTTGTCTTGGTAAATATAATACTGATTTTAACTGTACAAAATGTAGATGATGAGAGCCTTTAGTTAATGCAATTAACAAAGCTCCCAAAAGGATTTAATTAAGATACCAATATCAACCAGGAGCTTTGGACGGAAAAGAGTTACAGGTTTATAAATAGTTTCTTTTATAAAAATTTTAAATGGGATCAGATTTACACTGGACTGAAAAATTTAGGAGGTATCGATGAGTTAACAAAATTGATAGAAGTTAAAAGCCTTAATCTACAGAACACAATACTTAACAAAATGAGAATCATGTGTTTTAAGTACAACAACAACAAAAAGTAAAAGTAGCAGTAATAATTGAAGATATTTCACATAACCTGGTAAACTGAATATATATTTTTAAGGCTTAATTTCCAAATGTTTTGAAAAAAAAAAGATTTATTTTTACGGAATTGAGAATTATGGATATAGTGGATGGAAAAGTAGAATAGGAACAACAAATTAAAATGTTTTCAGTCCTTTTCTAGCAGTGTTGTTTCACAAAATATGCTGCACACCAAAACAATAATTAATTCTCACATTGGACCCTGGCAAAATAAAATATAATTTAACCAAAGAAAGTATTATTTTTATTTGGCTTCTTAGGCATACTCAGCCTTTTCATTTTAATTAGGTACTCCTAAGGATAGCTGAATTTTTACAGTTGAATTTTGTAGTTGGATGAGAAATTGGATGAATGGTATTTTATAGATGGATGTTACTACCTGACATAGAAACAGTCCCCATAATATTTATAAAACCATACAGTCTGCTCTTCTTTCCCCCTTCTTTTTATTACACAAGGTCTTTTTAAGTCTACTCAACCATCAGCTCCTCATTAATGACCACCTTTTGAAAATTAATTTTCCCTCATTCTTTAGCCCTCACTCTCCCTCTTACGCTGGTCTGCTTTTTATTTTCCCACACTACTTACCACCTTCTACCTGTTATATTTCCCATATTTATTATATTCATTTATTTATTGTCTGTCAACTGCCATAGAATGTAAACTTCACAGTGATGGATTCTTTTTTTTTTTTTTTTTTTTTGTCTATTTTGTTTACAAATGTATCACAACATCCTTGACAATTGTCTTCAGATAGTAGGGTCTTAATAAATATGTGTTGAAATAATTATGTTGATTTGAATAAGATATGTGTCTCCTTCTTAGGAACTTAAGAATCATCCAATAGAAAAACAGTCAAGGCATATGAACAGGAAATTCTCCAAAGAAACAAAGTAAAGCAGCATAATTTCACTGCAAAAATTACATGAATGAAAAAGCACTCTAAAAACTATAAAATAAGGTACGACAATGTTAAAATGAGTTAGGGAGATGACAACTGAACACATAGCTGGAAGCTGTGTATACTGGTATAATATTTATGGGTTGTGTTAACGGAGAAGGTATTTGGTTTCAAATAGGTAGTCATCACTGAGGAATTGGTATTTGAGCAAAGACTTGAAAAGACTGTGTAATAAAAACAAAGTGGGAGGAAAAGCAGGCTGTAAAATGTGTATAACATTGGATACAGTAATTAAATTTATAGGTAAATATCATAACATAATTGGTTATATTCCAAATACTAAAAACGGATGGTATTACTTATTTTATAGCTGTGAAAAAAACAACAACAGAAAAAAACTTAAACTTCTAACAATAGTGGATTACTTTGGCAAATTAGATCTATAAAGATTATTATGCAGCAATTTAAAAACATACAATGGTGATATACCCGTTTATTCCCAAGTGGAAAAGAGGTAAGAAAACATATGTATCATGGAATACTTATTGGGGGAGGTCATTCAGAACAAAATTTAAGAGTATGGGTCTGTGGATTAAGACTGCTTGAGTTTGAATCTCTTTTCCATCAATGACAGACAATAATGACAAGTTACTTAACTTTGTAGTACTTGTCTAAGCCTTAGTCTCCACATCTGTAAAATGAGGGCATAACAGGACCTATGTCAGACAGTTGTGATTAGGATTATGTGATAAACTCCATGTAAAGCCTATAGCATAATCACTAATGTGGTAACACGAGTAACTATGTATAGTGCCGGGTGGTACTAGTCAGGGGGATCACTTCCTAAATTATATAAATGTCTAGCCACTATGCTGTACACTTGAAACTAATATAAAATAACATTTAATGTCAACTCTAATTGAAAAATTAAAAAAGGCGGGGGGGAGATCAATAATACTGTGATAGCGTGGTGCAGTGCCAGGCCGTTGCTGGACTTATCGTGGTGATCACTTCTTTAGCATAGGGAATAAAATCAATAATACGGTAATAACACTGTATAGAGCTAGGTGCATACTGTTGAATAACGATGATTACACCTGAAACTAATATAATATTGTATGTTAGCCATATTTTAATTAAAAAATCTTTAAAAATAGCATATAGCAGAGTGTCTGCATCACTGAAATGATCAATAAATGTTAGTTGCTCTTGTTATTATTGGCTTTATTTGAACATATGTGTGTGTGCATGTGTGTGAATAAAAATATAGAATGATATATAATATAATACAATGATTGTGATTATTATTGAAAGATTGGTTTGCATATCTTTTTTTTAAATTAAAATTCATTGGGGTGACATTGTTAAGTTACATAGGATTCAGGTGTACAATTCTGTAATACATCATCTATATAGCACATTGTGTGTTCACCACCCAGAGTCAGTTCTCCTTCCATCACCATATATTTGATCCCTTTTACCTTCATCTACCACCATTTTATGCTTTATTTCCTTTTTAAAACCCTCCTGTTTATTCCAAGTAATACCTGTTATTTGTGTAATACATATGTGCACACATACATGCAAACACACATACAAAGTTATAAGGATATAGAAAACATATGACCAAATCATTTTTATTGCAGGATTCCTCTGTCCTCCCTGCTAATAAAAATAAAAATTACATATTAGTAATCTGTCTCAAAGGATTGAATTGTTTTTAACCTCTTAAATTTCAGGGCCTAAATACCTAATTCTTTTTCTAAATACCTACTTTTAAAGTCAAAATAATAATTTGATTATCCACTATTCATTAAAAATCTATTGAAACAGATGTTCTAGAAGTTTTAATTACCTATAAACTATTGGCACAGGCATCTAATATTTTGAGTGCTTTGTGTTTACGAGGCATTTTATATATTTTGTAATTTACACCACAGTCCTACAAGGTGCATATCATTATCCCTATTTTACAAATAAGTCTATAAGTTTCAAGGTTACTAAGACAGTAAATGAAGGGGCTGAGATCAACTAAAGTTAATCTGACTGCAAAGTTCATGGTCTTTCTACTATTAAATACCAACTTTTAGAGTTGGCTATTATGAATACTTGAAAATGCTAAGAATGTGTAGTTAAGAGAAGTAAAAATAAAGCTTTTCAGGGTTCAGTGAGAAAAACAATAATTTCCATAGAACTGTACATATAATTGGTTGTCTCAGCACAACCAGTATTTTAAGAGTATAGACTCTGAAAAATTGCAATGACTATATCTAAATGTATCCATTACACATTAGTATACACAGTGGAAAATCACTAGTGAAATTTGAGATTATCACAATCTATATATCTATATCCATATATATCTATATATCTAATATCTATATATCTAATACCTATATATCTACATCTACATCTCTCCAGAAAAAATACATACTCAAAATAAAATGGCATAAAGGTAAAGGGATGGAAAAAAATACGCCCAGCACAGCTCAAACAAACAAATGACAGTGAAGCTAGAGCAGTAGACTTTCACAACAGTCTCAGTGTGTACAAAGCTGGCACTATGTGCTGACACAAGAGAAAGCTTGCCATGAAGACATGACAATTTTGAATTTGCATGCAGCTAATAACAGAGACCCAAAACATATATAGGAAAAGTGTAAAACGTTAAGAAGAGATAGGAAAATCCAAAATTACGTGGTAGGAATTTTAACTAATATCTCCATTATTGACTGCTCAAGCTGACCAAAGAATTAGTAAAATTGAACAAGTGTGATTATGTACTCAATATATCAGAACACTAATTTTCTTTAAAAGCAGAATGGGTGGTTTACAAAAAAGTGACTAGGTGCCAAAAGATAAGGCAAGTATCAATAAACAGCAATAAACCAACATCATGTGAATGATGTTATCTGACCACAATACAATAAAATGCAAAATCAATAAAACACATTACACTTGTCCATACATAAAGAATTTAGAACATATATCAACCACACACGCAGTGTTTTATAGAAAGCATTTATCTCAATATGTGTGTAACATTTTTATATGTGTATGACTTGTATTTGAAGAAATTATAGCAAAATACTAACATCTGCCGATTTTTAGCAGTGTGTCATATTATAGAACAACTAAACTTTTACTACACATTGCTACTTATTTTCTATTAAGAAAAAGAGGGAAAGGAGGGAAATAAAAATGTTAATTATTTAAAAGGAGGTAATAATAATGGTTCCCCAAATATGTATGTATGTATGTACGTATGCATCTATCACCTATCTATCTAATGATTTGTTTAAGTGTAGAATGCTGTCTTAAAAAAGAAACCTGTCACTGGAAGTATCAATTAGAACCTAGATGGCTACTGATCTGTTAAACAGGTTCCTACGTTTAGCAAGTTGATGAATTAGTTATCATTTTAAATCCTTTAAGATTTTTATATTTCAAAATATTTTTTTGGGGGGTTGGGGACAGTCTGCAGTTTCCTGAGATGTTTATGTAAAGGTTAAGAAAAAAAGTTTATCTCTATATCAACTTCTTTATCTAGAAATATCCCATACAGAAAGATCACCATTATCCTAATTCATTTTAACTTATTTTAAAATAGACTTTTTAGTGGGTACTGTAAAAGATAGTTTAAAATTTCTAAATATAATGTGTCTATTGGTTCCTTCTCGCCTCCATACCTAGTTCCCTGACTAGCAAGTAATAAATCAACCACAGACCTAGAACATAATCTACTATCTGAACGTTGTTAGAGATAATTCCATAGCACCAAATGAACTCATTGGCACAATGTTTCATATAAAGATAAAAAATAATTACTTGAACAAGTCATTTTGGTACTATGAGATTAACACTTGGGAAGGACGAAAGCCTGAACTCAGAGATGTTTTCTCTGTAAATTGTAAGCAGGTTATTTAGCCCATCTATGACAAAAATTTCCAATTTCTATTTAATTATGAATTCTATAACCTTTAGATAACTGATTTCCACGTAGTGGAAAAAAGGTAATAGATTGCTTTTCAAAGAGCATTTCTCATTCCATGACCTAGAAGCACATAATAAAATCCTTTTTGAATTTCTGTACTACACTGAGATTAATTAATATAACATTTGATAATTTATAAAGAACACAAAGCTTACATCAAATTGAATGGCTTCAGAGTATAAGCAACTACTTAGAACTGAAATAACATAAATTCAAGACAAATATTGTTTTTAGATAAAAATTTGAATTACATTAGAAAAAAATCACATAAGAGTTTCTTTATTAGGAAAAGAAAATAATATTGAGCTACCCACTGATTACATATGGATTACCTATGCATAGTGTTTAAAGGCATTTTCTGAGTACTAGAATCAAAGTCTTAAGGTTAGAATATAATTTATGTATAATTTACTAAGAATTACCTAAGTACTCAATTAATTTTTTTTAAATATACTAATTTGTAACATTAGAAGTCCTAAACTCTTCTCTCTCTCTCTCCCCCCCTCTCCCTCTCTCTCTCCCTCCCTCCCTCCCTCCCTCCCTCCCTCTCTCTCTCTCTCTCTTCCTCTCTCTCTCTCCCTCCCTCCCTCCCTCCCTTCCTCCCTCCCTCTCCCTCCCTCCCTCCCTCCCTCCCTCCCTTCCTCCCTCTCTCTCTCTCTCTCTGACATTTCTGGATTCTACTTTTCATTGTTGAGAAAGTTACCTGGCCTCTTGGTGCCTCAGATAGCTCCATGTTACATTGTGAGGGTGCCCCCACTTCATAGGGATGTTATGCTAATTAAAGTAGTTACTGTCATACAAGGTTATATGCATTTTTCCTGCATGCCCTTAAATATCAGTTTTCCTTAGGACTACCCAAATTCTTGGGTCATTTGAAGAGATGCATCCTTCCCCTCTGTTGACTAAATAGTTTGAGTTTCAAATCTATTTACAACTTTCTACTTGACATTTCCAGTTGAATATTTTTAGGCATCTCAACTCACCTTGTCCCAAACTAACTTGGTTATCTTAATGCATACCCTCACAACAAAACTCTTTCTGCCCTATGTATCTCCAAATTCAAACATAGTAAATGGCACCCACATCCATTGCAGCTGGTAGACATGAAATTCTAGAACAATGAAAATTATCCTTCACTTAGCACCAATATTATTTTGGCCCTCAAATATGATAATTCTGCCTCCAGTTTATCACCATCTGCAGCTCAAACCACCGACCCGTTACATATCACCTTAGTGATATTTCCAAAGCACTCATATTGTCATGTTACTCCCTGCTTACCATACGTAAATGTCCTTTCTCCATGTAAAGAATCAATACCTAAATATTTGCTCAAATAATTCTCCCTACATCTTCTCTAGCCTCATCTCTCATCACCCTCACTCACTTCACATTCTGTTTTAGACCCACACAAATACTTGCCATACTCCAAATATACCATATTCTATGATACATTTCCATTTTCATCCCTACTCTTCTCTCTTAATTCCCACTGCCTACCGTGTTTCCCCGAAAATAAGAATGAGCTGGACAATCAGCTCTAACGCATCGTTTGGAGCAAAAATTAATATAAGACCCAGTTTTGTTTTACTATAATATAATAGTATTTTACTATAATATAATAGTAATTTACTATTTTACTATAACATAATATAATACCGGCTCTTATATTAATTTTTGCTTCAAAAGACACATTAGAGCTGATTGTCCGGCTAGGTCTTATTTTCGGGGAAACAGGATATGTATCTGGGAGTTTCAGCATACACAGGATCATCTGAGAAACTATCCCTGAGCCACCCTTTGCTTCCATGTAGTGAAGTGTGAGCCCTTTTGACCTTTGTTAATATCTTGAACATAATTCTAACACTGCTCTTATAAAACTGTGCTGTGATGGTCTACTTTTCTTGTTCTTTCAGAACATAATGAAGAACTTGACCTACAGGTCTGATTTTCTAGCACTCAGAACAGTACCCAGCATATTCTCGCTACTCAAGAAAGGTTAAACAAATACGGGGAAAAATGAAGCAATGAAAAACAAAAAGTAAAGATTGGTAATGTCCATATACTTAAACACTTTATATAAGAAAAATAAATTATATTTCCATTTTAAATCTACAAATTTAAATCTTTAAATTTTTATAGTTGTATCTCAGTTTGTATTTTTATGTTTATCATTTCTTATTTGGTTTATCTCATCTTCACAGAATTACTATGTAAAATTTATCCAATTTAAAAAGAAATATCTTTAACTTATAAAAATTAACTAGATACGTTTTATATCCAGTTGTGCACTAGCTAAATTTATTTCCCAAACATTTATAGCTATTATGTTTTAAACATTCCATAGGAATACTTTTTTCTTTAAAGTTTTTTGGTTTTTTTTTGTTTCTTTAATCTGGCATTTGTTAGATACTTTTTTGGATACTTGTTGGAGAAACTCTATACTGGAGAATATACATATTCTCCTAAATAGCAAAAACACCAGAATTGGAGACTATTTTAATTTTCTAGCAATCTTATTATATGATTTTATTTTGAGGAACTTACTAACAAAATCAAGACAAATAAATTCACAGCACAATGTAAAGTTATGACACTCTCATATTAAAGATGAAAAAACAAAGTCCGGGGCAATTTTAGAAATATCTTCCAAATTTAGATTCAAACAACTGACCCACCTCTGCTAAACTTGACTTCCTGAAACCCAACCATAACTAATTTCATCCCACTTTAAGCCTGATAAAAAAACACACAAAAAAAACACAACAACAACCAACAAACCAATGGTAGGTGATTTGACTTGAAAGATCCCTAAATTAGCTTCTGCTTCCCTATACTGAAACCTTAGAATAAGAATTCATTAATACCTTCATTAAACAAATGTTGAGCATCTCCTAAGTGACAGACTCTGCACTAAGAATCAGAGACAAACATATAATCACTATCTTCAAAATTCACATTTAACAAACCACAGTTCATAAACTCAAAGGATCATGGGGTCAGCCAGGAAACATAAATAGAGCAAAACAGATACAGGATAAACCCCTACATCAGCATAATTACACATTTTATGGATATTTTTAGGGACATAATAGGAAGTGGTATGGGTACGGGCTCTTGTGAACTGGAGAATATGTGTCCTGTATAAGGAGGAAATCATGACTATGAGCCTACCAATTATTGCTGTGAGGAAATAGGAGCCCAGAGCTGCCTGAGAACCCAATTTTCAAATTGATGTCAGACACCCTGATTTTCATGTGAAATCCCTTGGGGTTCAAATACTCATAATAAATTATACCACTCTAAAAACAAAACATTGCGGGGACCAATACAGTACAGATCAAGGAAATACCCCTGTTGATAGGTCTGACCTGTAGGCCACCGGATCAAAATTTCTAGGTTAAACTCTAGTCTTAGATGATAACATAAATCTAGTTAGTTATATTTTATTTCAACGCCCCACCAAAATGAGTTTTATAATGGACTAGATCCTATTGAAGTTGAACCAAGATAGACAAGGAAAATAAACCTGTCCACACTGCCTCACCAGAGAGTGGGTGATGGGTTTCAAATTAGCTATGAGTTCATTTCTCATCCATCATCCCATGCCTCCCTCCTCTTCCTACTTAGTTTGCTAGTCAGCCTTCTTATTCCTCCATCTTCAGTGTATATATATTTTCTAGATAGGAAATACGAATAAACATGAATATGCCATTTATAATGAGAATTCAAATCAGTCACGTGAAATATTCCATGATGAAAATAGACTACATTTTCTGAAGGTGTCTGATATAAGCTGAGAACTTAATACACGTAAATAACCTGTTTTGCTTCCCAGTTTGACAAAATGTATGTAAATAACGTTTTTCAGAATTTAACAGTAAATTCCCCTTGATATACTACAATATATTATCATATGACGCCTTGTAGCCAGTCAGCAGCCTACCCGTCTGTCTCCTTGTACCTGCCCCTAAAGAAAGGAGAGTCTGTAAGAGAAATCCTTTCAGAGACTTTGCTTCACCTTTGTGCTTGCACCTTAAGTCTCCCTGTTTGGCCCCAGAAAGATGGCTGGTCAGCCAATGACGAGTAAGATTCCCCACGGGGGGGGGGAGGGAGGGACAACTCAAGCCAGGCACAGTTGAGTGGGGACCAACAGGAGAACCCATGGGGTTCATAGAGGTGGGCACAGCCCCTCACCTCCCCCCCCCCAAGGAAAGTCTCTGCCTCTGTGGCTGCATTCCTTTCCACAACCTGCAAGGGAAGTGATTCAATGATGTGCTCTCCATCTATTCATATGCATAAAGGTTTGTCCCTTGGGGAAATACATATATCCTGAGACTTATGGTTCAGCTGCCTGCAGGCAAGGGTGATTGGCTTGAATCAGTTTCCTATTATGCATGTGGGATTCGCAAATCTTGAGATTGACAAGCTTTATCTCCTTTACTTCCCCACCTAACTAATAAAAGCTAATGAGTAGGCCTGATTAGGTGCCCAGTCCTTGAGGATGCAGTCCCTTGCCCGCCCCACCCTACAATCTATTCATGGCTACTGTCTTTGAGCCACCCACCTGCTCCCCACAACCCTCATCATGCTGCAAGCAGCAACGCCTCATAAAATCAATGTGTCTTCTGATTTATTCTGATTCTCAGGTAAATTGTAGGAACTGTTTCCTCTTCCTCCACTTAGTGCTTTGTCTCTATAATAAATTAATTTGGAAAAAAAAAAAATCTCACCATCTGAAATATTATCACATATACATATACTATATGTGTGAATCTTATATTAAAATATACATACAATGAAGTTAAAAAACTTTGGTAACATTTAAGTCTTCATTGCTTTAGTCTTCACTCATATCCCCAGGCTATCTGTTGGTTAATAGCCTCTTAGCAGTTGCAAATCACCAAAAGATGTGAAATTCAGTATAATGTTGGAAGAGATAACTGACTTGATAGAATTTAGATTCCTAACATTAAGAGATTGTTACATCATTAGACACTTAAAGGTGAGACAGAGGTCAAGCCATGCCTGGAAAGGTCTTCAATTAAATATCTAGCCTAATCTACTATCAAATACAGCAGAACTACTTACCAATTGCCAGGAATATATAAGAATGATTAATTATACATTTACACATGTACTAAAGAAAGAACATGCGGGTATAAAAATAAGTTACCCTCAAGCACTGGGAAATAAGTAAGTCCATCTGCTGAGGTATAACAATAAAATCAATAGGTAATGGATCAATGAATATAATGTTTTTTGTGATGCTCACAGAGACAAATTTCCTGAAAGTAATATACAGATGAAAAGAATGAAAGAGTCACAAAGGAGTGGAGCAGAATGGCTGTTCAACATTGGAAGACAGAAAAAGGAGACTAGCAAAGCACAAAATTATCAGCATTCCTCTAAGCACCAATGGTGAGAGTCTTAATCCACAGAATGGCAATTCAGTTCCCTGAGGCAAGACTGTACCTACCACTTGTGAAGGTGTGTGTATCAACTTACCTCTTCCTAAATACATTAGACAGTCAAATTATGCAACTAACATCGTTGCCCTAATTTCCTACCTAAAAGAGACAACTTTGGATTGCCAGAAAACTTCTCTTCTGGTAGCTTCCCAAGAGTGAGAAAAAGGATGTGAGTATCCTGCCTCTTTTTAGTCATGCTTCTCACAGTAACAGTAATTACAATAGGGAACATTTTTTGAGCAGCTACTATGCTCCAGGCACTATTCTAAGTGCTTTACATGAATTAACTCTACAAAGCATCACCACAACCCTATGAGCTATGTCAGGTTAGTATCTTCATTTTGAGATGGGGAAACTGAGGCACAGAGTGGAAACAGTAATTGTTCAAGATCACAGAGTCAGGAAGCCACTGAGACAGGATTCAGATCTAGACAATCTAACACCCAAGTCTTTGCTCTTTCTTAAATATTACGCTATACTGCTTCTCATAGTAACTTACTCATTGCATTACAATTTATACAAAATATCTCTTTATTAATTGACATTATATAATTGACACAAAATACTTCTGAAAGCTTGGTCGGCAAAAATCAGTGTCTTTAAATCCTCCACCAATTTTAGCCCCTGTGAAGATTAAATTTCTGGGCTTTCGATGCTAGGTCTAGATTTTTAAAAAAATGACTTTTTAGGGTTGTCCATCTTCCTGCTCCACTTGAAAACTGACCCAGTCATGAGTTTTCTTTTTACTTTCCTGTACACATACACTCTACAAAGTTCCATATATTCACATCTATTTCTACAAAACATACATAAAACATAACACTCTGTATCATTGAAATAAGAAAATATATTTTTAAATAATAAAAATATCAATGGGTTTTATAAATAAACTACTGCTTCCTAATATAAATAGATGGCAGAGACAATAATCTATAACAAATTATCAGTAGAATTTTTTTTTATGTGAAAACCGGGTCAAATTAACACACACACACACACACACACACACACACACACACAATGCCCATAAGTTAACCATTTTGAATAGCTAAACGATGCAGTCATTATCTTTCTGTTTCCTTAGCAGTGAAATATATCAGTCTTCTACCACATTATAAATTAGCTCCTTTTTTCAAGTTATTTTTTCTCCCACAACAATATAGGCTCTTAGAAAAGATCCCAGAATATAACTCTTATTTTACCCTAAAGAACATTTTTTTTTTTGCATGCCCAATGTTAAAACACCTTTTCTTCAATTGTTCTTCACAGACTCTTTTTATTTTTGAAATGTCACACATTCTTATGTCTATTTCCTTAAAAAACAAACAAAAAACAAACAAACAACAACAAAAAAAAACACGCAGGAACTTGGCAGTAGTCAAATACCAGCTCCCCATTTGTTTTCATGAAAGTGCACAGCCTGGGTAGAAAATCAAAGATCAGGAGGCAGCTGATATTCTCCCCACCACTCACTGAGCTCCTCATGTAAAAAGGACATGGCACAAGGCTGCACGCACAGTATCAGAGGCCCAACAACAGATGGACTGACTAAGAATTAGCACTATGCCAAAATCTGGAAATGTCAAAATAAAATAAAATAAAACACATAGGTTGAGGAAAATGGGAAAAAATATGTGTGAAAATGGGAAGCTGAAATTAGAATCAATGTTGAAGAAAGCAAGATTATGTATTTTTCAATTGCTGTAAGAAGAACTCAGTTCATATGTGAACGTTTAAACAGAAAGAATGAACAGAGCTGCTTATTTCTTGAGAGTATTTTAATTGACTGTCATAACTTTCTTCTGTTTATTCAGGAAGCATATGCAAAGAAGCAAATATAGAGGTCTGAGCCATTAAAAATGTTTTTTTATCTTGGCTTCAAAGGAAGGTTATTGTTCGGACCACTGGTAGAATTGGGGAGGGTAGAGATGTAGAATTGAGATGATGTTGGAGAAATAGGTCTGTTATGGAGGACCTTGCATGCAACATTCATGAATATGAAAGTCATCCTTTAAAGAGAAAAATACTTGCAATATTCTGAGTAAAAAAAAAGAAAAAGCAAAGTATATCATAAAGAAAGTAAATATTAAGAAAATTATTCTGAGTGTTAATTTAACAGGGTAGACTGAAATGAGAAGAAAAATAGCGGTATACTGGCTTAGCTGAAAAGTATGCTAGACACTGGGAGATAGGCAAAAACTGCATATCACAACTTGCCTTTTAGGCTATAGGAAGCATTCAACCAGCAATCCTAATACAGCAGAGCCCAGGGAAATTCCCATGCTTTACTTATGGCTTAAACTATGTTAGGAGTGTGTAGCCCTCATATGAGGATGGCCTGAAATGGGTAAAAGCGCTATTACCTTTGTGAATAAACTTTGGCTCTATTAAAGTCTAAAAGAGAACAAGAAAGATGAAAATCTTTCTGAAGACTCAGAAGAAATTCCTTGGAGGCAGCCAGATCAGTCTGAAGCTGACCACCAGTGAGCCAGCTCCAGGGCCTCCTGGAAGGGGAATCACTTCAGGTTAAGTTCAGGTTCAGCCTCAGCATGTACCCTGCCCAGGGCCACCTGGCATGAGCCACAAAGCAATCTGCAGATGGCAGCTCACCCCTGCTGGGCTTGGTGTTGCCTGGAAGAGGCCAGGCCATGAACTGAGACTGGCTGCCTCTAGTGTCAGGCTTAGGTCTGCTCAGCACCAGGTATGGGACACACCAAGGCCAGATGCTGCTTGTTTGGGTTTTGTGAACATTTGAGAGATTTCAGGAAAGTCCACAGCATGAGCCAAGACAGGCTATTTGTATGGAAAAGCCACTGGAAGTGGTTGACCCACAAACATACAGGTTTTATATGGCTGAGAGGCCAGTCATTTTTTTTTTATTATTTAATGAGAATCTTATAAGCAACAAGAGAAAAGCAGTTAGTTAAGTACAAGGGAGCTCCCATATGAATGTCAGCTGATTTCTCAACAGAATCTTCACAGGCCAGAAGGGAGTAGCACAAATTACTAAAAGTGATGAAAAGAAAGGACCTACAACCAAGATTACTCTACTCAGCAAAACTATCATTTAAAATCACAGGACAGATTAAAGAGCTTCCCAGACAGGAAAAAGTTCGAGTTCATCACCACCAAACCAGTATTAACAGAAAAATGTTACAGGGGCTTCTTTAAAAGAAGAAGAAAAAAAGAAGAAAGTAAAATATAAATAATAAAATGGCAATAACTACATATCTATCAAAAATTACTTTAAATGTAAATGGATTAAATGCTTCAGTCAAAAAATAGGATCGCTAGAATGGATAAGAAAACAAGACCCATACGTACGCTGCTTATAAGAGACTCACTTCAGATCAAAAGACACACAGACTGAAAGTAAAGGGATGGATTCCTTTGTTGTGCTAAAACTTTTTAGTTTGACGTTGTTCCATTTGTTCATTTTTCCTGTTGTTTTCCTTGCCCAAGAAGCTATATCAGAAAAAAAATATATTACTAAGGGTAAGGTCTGGGAGTTTACTGCCTGTTTTCTTCTAGGACTTTTATGTTTTTGGTCAACTGAAATCCCATCAATAAGCAATTGGATAAAGAAATTGTGGCACATATATACAATGGAATATTAATGAGCCATAGAAAAGAATGAAATCTTACCATCTGTGACAACATCATTGGATCTAGAAGGTGTTATGCTAAGTGAAATAAGTCAGACTGAGAAAGAGAAATACCATATGATCTCACTTATATATGGACTATAAAGAACAAAATAAACAAACAAACAAAACAGAAACAGACTCACAGATACACAGAACAAACTGATGGTTACTAGATGGGAGGTGGTGGCGGGCTGGGTGAAAAAGGTGAAGGGATTACCAGTACAAATTGATTGTTTTAAAATAATCAGGGGGATGTAAAGTACAATACAAGGAGTATAGTCAATAATATTATAAAAGCTATGTATAGTGTCAGGTGGGTGCTAGACTTACTGGGGGGATCACCTCATAAATTATATAAACGTCTAACCACTACACCTGAAACTAATATAAAATAATATTGAATGTCAACTTTAATTGAAAAATAAAACAATCATTAAAATATGTTTTTAATTATATATATACACACACACACATATATATATTATATGCCCCATATAACACAGCACTTCTATAACACGGTTTCGCTCTAACACAGTTCGAGAATTAAAGAAATCCCTGAACAACACGGAGCATAATAAGAGCTTTTAATAGCAAAAGATATCTCATTTGAAATTAGGGAAATCCCCAAATAACTTGGAGGGTAATAAAAGCTTTTAAGAGCAAAAGATACCTCATTTGGAATTTTCCATTTGAGTGTGGATGTCGTATCAGATTTGACTGCAGAATTTTAAACTTGATTAGAATTTTAAATCCATTTTGTACATGGAGTATTAAGTTCAGAGGATGAAGAAATCTTGTCAAAAAGAAAATGCCCTCAGTTACCATTTTTCCCCGAAAGTAAGACCTAGCTGGACAATCAGCTCTAATGCGTCTTTGGAGAAAATATTAATGTAAGACCCAGTCATATTTTACTATAAGACCGGGTCTTATATAACATACTATAATACAATATAATATAATATAATATAATATAATATAATATAATATAATATAATATAATATATTAATATAATACCAGGTCTAATATTAATTTTGGTTTTTAGTTGATGAAGAAAACATTATTTAATACATATTAATATGCTATACTTTTGGTGAAAATTGTTTTAATAAAGATATTTATCTTAATTGCAAAACTATAGTAGTGTTTTTTTTTAATTGTTGGAACCTAACCCCCTTTTTTGTACAAGTTGTTTCATATAACACGGATTTACATAAGATAATTTTTTAGGACCCTAACAACAGTGTTATACGGGGGTTACCTGTATATGTATGACACAAAGCTATAATGTAGGAGAACCAGTGTCTCAGTTTTACTATATAACCATAATTTCTATGCAGTAGACATTTAAGTGACCTTTATTACTCTTTATGAACCAGTCTGTTGTTTCCTTAAATATATCCCAATCTCAATTTGTATAGAATATATTATGGCTAGAAAATTAGATGCTAGGGCAAAGACTGAAACATCAGTAAAATAAATTTAGATACCAGAAAAATGTAATATCTTACTTCAAAATAGGCAGAGGTAAAAAGCACTTGAGAATGACTCTTAGAGCATTTCAAAATCTCTATTAGTTAAAAATGCTTGTGTGGCTCTCAGAGGTAAAAGAGAAAGAATATAAAAGAGGAAAGAAAATATGATAGCCTTAGTTTCAAGTATTCTTTTTAGTAAAATGAACTTGAACTTTTAAATTAGAAAACTTAAACTGCTTAGATAATGTATCCTATTTAATTATTCACAAACTGGAAAGCATTAGCATAGCCATTCACACAAAAATTATTAAATAAATGGCACACATCCAAAGAAGACCTTTAATTACTCAGATCCAGTTCGATTCCTAAATGCTTACATGATTTCTTTAAAAGAAGAATTAAAACAAACAAAAAAAATCCACATTTGGTGTATTGTTGCATTCTGTTACATCCCGTCTTTCATGAAGTTCCAGAATTCGCTGACAGTGGATAACCCCTAAGAGATTCGTCCTGACTAATGTCACGGTGACCATGACATTGAGAAGAGCTATCAGAGCCTGAAATCACTGGCCAAAGGGTACTAAATCTAAGTTGATTTTCCCATATACTGGCCATGTGATCTTGGACAAGTTATATAAAGTTTATGGCGCTCAATTTCTTAATCTATATAATAGAGATAAAAACACTTCTTAAATCTATATTGTGAATGAAATGAACAAACGTACTGGAAAAATCAAGCACACTATTATGAATTCAACATATACTCCCTCCCATTTTCCTTCTCTGTCTCCTGCACCTTTCTTTTTTCCCCTCTCTCACATGCATTTCCTGATATAATTACCAGACTATGAAATAAAAACACATTTTGGAGCAAGACCAGCATGCATAAAACAAAATAAAATACTAGTATGATTCAAAATAAGGATAAGGTATCTAATTTTTATAATGCTTCATTTTAAGTACTTTGACATATTTAATTTAATTTTCCTATAAAAAGTTAATACACAAAATGTGAAATTATTATCTTTATCAAAAGAAAAATGAAATATATTTATAGGATCTTTTAAAGGTGCCAGTCATTGCAGTGTGTATGGTATAAAGTTATTTATATTGACCTGTAAGCATTCTAGGAAGATAAAATTACATAGCTAAAATTTTAAAATATTGTATGTAAAATAATTTTTCAATCACATATGCAAATAATCCATTCTAAAGGCAAAGTGACTTCTGTGAACATAGCTGGAAAAAACAGCAATGTTATAAAAGACAAAAAAAAAATAACAGGATCTTATTCTTCAGGACCAGCTAAATCTTCACTGGAAGCCCAGCGAACTGTTTAAGAATCACCATAAATATTGCTGGAAAATCCTATCTTCTATAAATACGAATAAGATATATAGTATGGAAACAATGAATATCTGCTGAGTGAATAAAACAAATCATTCATCTTTCACATATTTGTTATCATAAGATTCCATATTTTCTTTCAAAATAGACACATCCATCTTTTAGATTTATAGAGTAGAAAATACTTTAGCTGTAGGTCATTTTAAAGCCTACATGAAATTGTTTAAATTGGAAAAGGTTATAGCACATTTATTTGCCTTATGTACAAAACACAATAGCTTCTAAGTGCCTCTAGCATGAAGTATCTGAAAGCCTGAATATATGGGATAAAGGTATATCTTATTTGTTTCCCAAGAACTTTTATGGACAAAATAGAAAACTAACTTTGGATCTTATTGCATTCTTAGACACATTACCCTATTTTTAACTGTTTGATATGAAATAAATACCATCTGCAAAATGCACATACAAAACCTCAGTATGTATACACTCAAAAACATACCTATGTATATATTCAGATGTTTGCATAGGTTCATGCTCAAAGCATAACATTCAAGAAATACAAATATATACATACTTATACACACACACACACACACACACACACTCACACACACACACACACACAAACACATAAAACTGGAATAGACATTATATTCTGATAATTTCCCCAATGCCATTGAATAATCTTAAAATTTCAAAACTATGTATTTTTAATAGCTTTAGGGTGTTCTATTTTGTGGACATACCATAATGTCTTTAACTCTTGGTATTGTTTAAAATATGTAGATAATTACAATGTATATCTATACCCATAAATATCTTTGTTTAAACAAACAAACAAACAAAACAAAAAATCAGCATTGTTCTTTTCAAAAACTGTTACCACTAATTATTTTGACATGCAAAATTTACTGTCATAAAACATGTCAATTTTTAAACATAAATTATTGATGGCATATGAAAATTGAGATTAGTATATAGCAAAATGAAATTATAATTTCCAAATCTATTATTTATTGATTTTACTAATTATAATATAAAAATAACTTAATGAGAACACTAAAAAAGATACTATTCTGAAAAATAAAATATTATAGAGTTATTTACAGTATTATGATTCTGACAACATGACAATGCAGAAATAACTTGAAATAAACACCCAATAGAAGTGGTTAAGACCCATTTAAAATTCAACAATATATTCTATTGGTTTGCTCCATTTATCCACACACCCTTCCACCTGAAACCCTTTACACGTAACTAAGTACATAACATTCTATTTGGGAATTAAAGAACCATGTACTACGGCATATCTTTGAATTTGAAACTGATCACTAGGTATGTTAGTGCTTTAGTACAAAAGATTGTATCCCTGAGTAGAAAGACAAATGATTACATTTTCAGCAACAATGTCTTCACTTGGGGGAAATAAAAAATAGAAAACAAGTAGAATATGTTGCATCTGGGTGCCATGATTAAGACAAGCTTAAGGCTGTTTGGGAACAAGCTTTCATAGTTCAGCCAAAAACCAAGTAAACATGTCATGTGCCGGAGTGATGCATGTAGGGACCTAAATTAATCACTCTACCTTATTCATGCCAATGAGAGTAGAGATAATGGTGCCTACGTAATCTTACGGTTTCTCAGTCTTGAAATGTCAATAACCATTCCTGGAAACTTTCTATTTTCTGGAATGCACATCAAACTAAGAAGATAGGAAAGCTGCCTCTTAAGTAATTCCTGTGAGTTGACTCATCTTAACCATTCTGTCACTCAATAACAATTTATGCCTGCTGGCCGTGGGCCAGTTACCAAGTTAGGTGCTCAGATACACCCTCAGATAAGAAAAGGCTGGGCTAAGCTTTAAGAGCCTCACAGTTGGTGGAATGAGACTGACATTTAAAACTCTAATACAATTTGATAAGCCCAACAGTTGGGAACTGTACAGGGATCTGTGTATGCAGCAGAGAGATACAAATAATTAATTTTGTCTGAATGTGAAGGACACTTTACAGAGGATGTACCTGTGATCTAGGACTTGGAAAAAAAGCTAGGATTTTATCAAAATAAGAGGAAAGTAGATACTTCAGGCATACATAATGGCATGAGCAAAGGTATGGTCAAGTGAGAACACCAGGAATGGTCTATGAACTATTACCTATCGTCTAAAAATAACTACAAATCGGGTTTGCCCTTGATTTCTTCAGCCTCTGTCTCTTTTGCCCTTTTGCTTTTATGCAATTTAAACTGCAGAGTAGCATAATAGAGAGAACTCTTCTGCAGGGCTGGGATTAGAGTAATGTAAATGAGGAACCCACTTTGGAGCAAATTCAAAGAGGCGTGGAAAGGCTCAGTTGTCATGTAATATTTTCAAAAATCAGAATTAATTAAAAAAACTCTTGATGAATATAAAAACATTAAAGACAGGTGATTATGTTTCGTTTGTGTTATGACCTTGTGAGATTGTACAACAGGGGAAGTCATTCCTATCAGCCCAAGGATTCCCAGCCTGTAATGATCTTTTCAGGTCCCTGGCAGGCTGGATTTACGAATACTGACAGTGGTGTGCAAACAGATTGGGCAGTGCAGGCTTTTAGTCACATATATAGTCACTTTTTTAAAAAATCAGATCTTTTATTATTTTTTTCCATTTGATTCCAAAAATCAGATCTATCTTAATAAGTGTATACAGGGGCACATTTTTTTTTTTCTTTTTCCTCAAGCCCCCCATATAGCTCCAGAACTGCAGGAAGCTATTCTCAGCTCTCTGACTTGCTGTAGGATCCTGGAGAAGTCACTTAGCTCCTCTGAGCTGCAATGTCATCATTACTTATAAATAAGAAATAACAGTAAACTGCTCCAACAGGGCAGCTACTGTGAGGGAAATTATTTGAAAGGGCTTTGTACATTTCATTTACAGCTCATACTATAGCAATGTAACGATCTCTGATGAATTGACATTCAGAGGCATGGCCTATGCATGTCCCAAACATCTGTTTCACACCACACTATTAGAAATAGGCAAATGTAGTATTCCCGGAGTAGCCTGAAGCTCTGAGCATGATAACATTTGTTTTACTATCTGACAGAAAGGGTCTAAATGTCCTTTACTTTAAAGTCCTTAAGTAGTTTACCAAAGATCTTGGGACTTTTTAAATTGAGGGAAAAATACGATTTTAAATTTTGTTCCAGGTATTGTCCCTTGTTAGTTTCTAATATCCTCGATGTTATATGGGGATAATTGCATATCCTCATTGACAAAATACCCTATTATGTACAAGGAGAAAGGAAATGGAAAAATCAAGATGGAGCCTGAACAAATGCAAGGCTTCGGAATCGGATCCTAAATGCACCTGCAGCATCTTCTTTTTTAAATAACCACTAAACAATTAGATAAGGAATAAAAAGTTACACCCAGAAATGAGACAATAAGACTTAAAGGCATTAGTTTCTCTCTCTCTCTCTCTCTCTCTCTCTCTCTCTCTCTCTCTCTCACACACACACACACACACACACACACACACACACACACACACACACAGAGGCTGACTCTTATTTCAGACCTTTCAGACCCACTTAAACAAAAGTCTTCTCAAACAAAGATAATCGCTAACGTTATGTAGGCTTAAGATCACATCTCTATATAATCTTTTCAATAATTTGCTTTTTGCCCATAGCCTTTTCCTGGCGACCCTTGACAGGTCACTCTTCATTGCTATACGAGCAAGCTTTTTGTTACTGTATGTGATTAGCTACTTCTTCAATTCAGCTGCAGCATTTATTATGTGGATGTTTTAATAGTATGTCGTTTTCACTTTGATTTTTCTTACCTACTAAAACTGTGACCATTATCTTAAGACAGGCGTTAGGACAGAGTTGTAACTTTTTCACCCATGGCTTTTGCATCTGTTTGTCTACCAAACAGTCACTCCTATTCTTCTTGCAATCTGGCTTCTATTTTTAGCATATAACTCTAACTTGTGTCTTAAGAGGCCCCCGGAGTATCCAATTGGCAAATTCATTATCCTTTGAGTACTGGCTATTTCATCATTACTCCTTGACACCCTGTTTTCTTCATCCTTCTAAAGCAAAAGCACAAGATGCCTTTGGCTCTCTCTATATCCTGGCTAATCTTCCACTCTCTATCGGCTCTTCTTCTTTCTATTTTTAATATTAGTGTTCTCCAAGATTTTATTCTCTTGTTATCCTTTTCCTCTTTGTCCCAAGACCAGAACTCTCCTGAATTGCAGATAGAAATATTCTTCCTTTTTTTTGTATATAATATCCTGCAGGCCTACCAGTAACCTTTGATTACCATGCCCATAAGAAAACTTTTGATTTACGATGCTACCATTTTCCAAATCACCCAGGCAAGAAACGTTAGCATCTATTTTGATGACTCTTTGTCCTTTATGCCCCACAGCCAATAATCTGAAGTCAAATCATGAAGTTTTAACATCTGAAACACTCCAGATGCCCGAGATGTGGTTGAGTGACAATGAAGCTAATTAGAACTCCTTAAGAAACCCAGTCCAACTTCTCACTAGCTATTTGACTTTAGCCAGGTTACATACTAACCCAAAAAATGATTATTATGATATTACTTAATAGGTTATTGTAAAGATTAAACAGAAAAAAATAACATTTGGAAGTTGGATACAATATGACAAATAGTATCATTATAATTATGCATTTCTCTATATGTACCCTATTCCTCAAGTATTACCTAAAATATTCCTACCTATGTACATCTGTGCGAGTTTTTTCTTCTGCCTGGAATATCTTCTGATCATACACCACTTCCATGCTACCCATCATTCAATGCCCATCTGAAATATTCTCCCGTCCATGAAGGCTTTACTGAAAAATCTACCCTCCCATACTGGTATAATCTTCCTTTTAACACATGTAATGCTTCTCTTTAGCCACTTTCTGTCCTTTATATTTCGATTTTCATTTCTTCTATTCCCTAGAAATATCTCTCCCCACATGTTCAAATTCCTCAAAATACTCCTGCTACAATGCCATTGCTCACCTAGACTATTGTTGATTTTATCACATACCTTCCCCCTTTATTTGAAGGTGTTTTAGTTCATTCCCAGCTAAAATGGTAAATTCCTTGGATAAACAGTATCATATTTACCTTATTCAAGTTGCTTAATAAACTTTTGCTAAATAAGTTTAATTTGAATACCTGTAAATTGAGAATGAGTCCAATACAGTTAAGAAAAAAGTCACAAGTACCATATCTTACCATCACCAAAGAGAAAAATCAGAAAAGAAACTCATTTAAAAAATAAACTAAATTTCTTCTATATTTTTCCCTAAGAGCCAAGTTGTTTCTTGCAAAATATACTTGAAAAACAAAGAATGATCAGATATAACTACCAAAACAATGCAGGATTTTTTTAATCAAATTACCATTCATCTCCTTGTTCGAGTACGTACTGCTTTTTCCTAGCCCAGTATCTGACATATGAGAATTATCTACCTAACCCTTGTGTATGTGCAGTATTGAAATCATTGCCCAACGCACACCATATCGGTGACTTAATTATATAAATTTGTGACTGTGCTTAGACAGCATCCACACTTACAATTTATTTTCTAGTTTTTATGTGATAAGAATTTAAAGCCTCTTGCCGAGGCCTTTGTTTCAAATTTGCTGATTTAATTTGCATTATAGAAAAATGCACTGAATATTACAATATGTGTGACACAATAATAAATCCTTTTTTATCTTATACCCTTGGTTAGAGTTTTACTTTGAATAAGTAAATGTTTCCTACATCTGATGATAATATTACAGCTGGTTTCTGTTGACCAGTTATTATAACGAAATTATTTTAAAATGAAGGGTGAATTTCTCTTCTTTCATAGTGTATATGTCTTTAGATGCTGTAATGTTCATCCAGATGCTCTAGCAACCAGTCTCTTTAATTTCCAGGTTGTTGTTTTTTTTGTTGTTGTTGTTGTTTTAACACTCTCTGCAGGCCCACTATGCTCCAGGATTCAGAAATACTAGCCATAACACCATTATGTCTAGTCCTGCCTTGTTCCTGTAAAATCAACTGCAAGCACCTGGCTTTTGCACTATTTCTTGTGAAACAACCATCAAGAAAAATTATTCAAGAACTGGCAGCAAGTAAAATCAATTACTGCTTCTTCCATCAAGGTAGTGATGGGGTGCATCTTTGATTAATTTTCTATAGACTAGCTTTTTTACAATGTCTTAGGGCTAGAGATTATCTTGTAGAAAATTGGTATCAATTCAAATGACATTTATCTGGGAATAATGCAAATGATTCATGTCTATAATAGAAATAAATGTTGTCTAGGAGAGATGCAATTGGCATTAGTCTGATAAAAAAGGTAACTCCAAATATTTTAATGTATTGCTCTGTAGGATATTATACAGATTTAAATCTATAAGAAATATTTTGGCATTCTGGACAGATTATATAAATTCTGTCTTCCAAAATCTCGTTTGAACCCAGTTTTGACATGTTATAACCTCATTAATTAATGTTAAAAAACTGACAAATGTTTATTTATATTACATGAGAGCCATGTCCTTAACCTTTTAAAAAATTATAATTTAGGAATCCCAAAACGTCATAGTTTTAATAATACAAAAATCATAACGTAAGTTAACATCTACATTACCCTCACTTTGTGCCAGGCATATTCTGAGTATTGTCTCTAATTCATTTAATTTTCTATCACCATTATTATTACACAGATTTAGAGATGAGAAAATTGAGGCCTAAGGAGTCTAGTTTATTGGTTATATATCTCCATTTGAAGCCAAAATATTTTTTATTTGACTCTGTATATTGCCTAACTATGTATTTTTCTGAATTCATGCCTTTCCTACCCGATACGCTGTTTTTTTGGGGGGGAACTGAGGTCCTGTCTTGATTCCTTCCCTTTCAATACTCACTGCCAACTGCTATTATATCCCACTGCTTCCTAAGCAATGCCTGATGTCCAATCTGAGAAGTGACCTTCCTATCTTATAAAACACTTTAGCACAGTGGTTCTCACATGTTACTATGCATCAGAATCACCTGGAAGACCTGATAAAATACAAATATTAAGCCCCATTGGAGCAGTGTCTGATTCAGTAGGTTGGGGTAGGGAAAACAAATTTGCAATTCTAAAAAGTTCCCAAATGATGCTGACATTGCTTGTTTGGAGGCCACCCCTTGAAAATACTGTCATAATACATACTGCTAAATCTCCCACAGGTTGACTCCTAATTAGCCTAGGTTAGACATTATCTATTTCTTGATCATGATAATTGTATTACTCACCTGTTATTCCTGGATGAGTGTCACCTGTCCTCTGCCTCCCTTTGTTATCACAAAAGCATTGTCTTCACATGTGATGTTCTAACAATAGATGTAAATAGTCTGAAATATATTGTGGGCATAATCTCAGTATAGCGACTGATTCTCCTAAAGCTATAAAGTCCTACTTGTCATACCTGTCTTAATCTGAACATAGGATAGTTAACATTTTTTGGGGGGTGTGGGGGTAAGGGAGTGGGAAGTTCTCTGATATAGCAACTCTCCATTGTCATATATCTACAAATTATTACCCTTGACACAGCTGCTAATTACATTGCTCCAACAGCCATTACTACTGTAATTGCTTCCATCCTATCCCCTACCGCTTCTTAGCTCCAAGGCGGCTTCTTCATGGACCAATAACTTTATGGGCACTGTGTCCTTTTTTCAAAGTTACTTCGTGGTCTGGCATTGATGATTTATGGGGTCACTGCCATATTGGTTAAATAGTAATAAGAAATGGAGAGTAAACAGATTTGACACTCAACTCTCTGATGCTATTCCACTGGTGTTGAAACAAGGTAAACAGAAAAATATTTACATATTTTGAAAAAAAGTGAAATAATACTGTTCATTATTTATTGACCAAAAAAAAAAAAAAATCTATCTTGATAGTTGAGCAAACCTGTTTGTGATCAAATTACAGCAGGTTGCTAGGCCATATTAAGCTTAATGCAACATTATTGACAGAGGCCTGGCTTCCAAATGTGCTTCTAAACCAGTTTTCTTCCATGTCATTTTCTTATTAGGAGATTTTCCAATAGCTACACAGCCTATTACCACATCATAAGACCAAAGTATGTGATGCTATAAGTGTTAAAGAACAAAGTATATGATGCTATAAGTGTTAGTATATTTAGATAGAAGCTGGTTTGAAAGGTTTGACAGATTCTTACTGAAATATGGTTTTCTACGGGAGCTTGTGAGCTAGAGAACTGGATTTAAGGGACACACGAAAGTGCCTTCCACTTGCTTTTGATAGCTAACAAGAAGGACCTGGCAGTGCACTTTGAATCAGAAGTAGACCAAAGGGAAAGAAGCAGTTATATTTTTAATCATACCTCTAACTCATAACTTTAAAAATAGGATGACAATTCTCACTTGTTTTATAGTAAAGAAAAAAGAAACTGGGGCTGATTTCTCTCAAGATACCTTTTCAAAAATAATCACCCAGAAAAATTAAAGAGTGGCAGCTATTGAAATAATGTCTGTTTACTCCCATTTAATAATTATGTAACTTATAATTTACCAACTATAAATCTTTTTTAATCTACAAATTGTCATATGGTAGTGACTATTTTTACTGGGATCATTGAAGGGTGAAGTGCATATTAACTGTTGCCAAATAATGTTTGTTCTCTATAATTTGCTGAATTGTGGGTTAAATTTTGAGCATATTTCCTGTGTTAGTTGAAGTGTATACTAGGTGTGAAGAGGGGACTTTTTAAAATAACATTTTTATTGAGATAGAATTCATATACCATGAATTCATCCATTTAAAGGATACATTTAATGGTTTTCAGTATGTTCACAGATATGTGCAATATCACCACTACCAATTTTAGAATATTTCCATTTCATAAAGAAACTCCATACCCTTTACCATCACCTGTTTTGTCCATTTGGCATCCTACCCCAATGCCTAAGCAATCACTATTCTACCTCTCTCTCTACAGATTTGACTTCGCTGAATTTCACATAAATGAAACAATATGTTGTATTTTGTTACTGGTTTCATTCACTTAGCATAATGTTTTCAAGGTTCACCCATGTTTTATTTAGTATGTATGAGTACTTCATTCATTTTTATGACTGTTTGGTATTCCATTGTATGGATAGATCACATTTGTTTATCCATTCACTCATTGATGGACACTGGGTTGTCTCCACTGTCTTTTGGCTCTTAGGATTGTATGCAGCTACAAACATTCATTGTACAAGTTTTTGTGTGGACATATGTTGTCATTTTGTATGGACATATGTTGACATTTTGTGTGGACATATGTAGTCAATTCCCCAGTGGAATTGCTGGGTCATAATTCTACGTTTAAAACCATGTGAGGAATTGACAGACTGTTTTCCAAAGTGGCTGCACCATTCTGTATTTGCACCAGCACTGAATTAGGGATCGGTCCGATTTATCCACATTCTCACTAGCGCTTGTTATTTGCTAACTTCTAACCATCCAAAAGTAGTGTCTCATTGAGGTTTTGATTTGCATTTCCCTGATAAATAAAGATATGCTTATTGGCAATTTGTATATTTTCTGAGGAGAAATGTCTATTTAGATCTTTGGCCCATTTTTTAAGTGGGTTATTTGTCTTAAGAGTTTTAAGAGTTCTTTAAATATTCTGGAACAAATCCCTTATCAGATACGTTTTGCAAATATTTTTTCTCCCATTCTGTGGACTGTCTCTTCATTTTCTTGATAGTATGATATGAATCACAGACGTTTTAATTGTTTTTGAAGTCCAATTTTGTTTTTCCCTGTTGCTTGTGTTTTTGGGGTCAGAACTATGAATCCACTGCCAAATCTGACCTTCTGCAGATTTAACCCTGTTTTCTCCCCGAGATTTTTATTGTTTTTGTTCTTACATTACATTCAGGTCTTTGATCTATTTTGAGCTAATTTGTGTATATAGTGTGAAGTAAACATTCAATTTCATTCTTTTGCACTTGAGTATCCAGTTGTCCCAGTACCATTTTCTGTAAACACTATTTTTTCCCTATTGAATTGTCTTGGCACCCTTGTCAAATATCAGTTGACCACAGACATATGGGTTTATTTCTTAACTATATTCACTGATCTATTTATCTATCTTAGGCAGTACCATACTGTTTTGATTATGATAAGTGAATCCTCCAGTTTTGTTCTTTTTTCCCAAGATTATCTGTCTATTCTGCGTTACCTGCAATTGTATATGAATTTTATGATCATCTTGTCCACTTCCACAAAAAATGCAACTGGAATTCTGAGAGGAATGGCATTGAGTCAGATCATTTTGGGTAGTATTGTCTTAACAATATTAAATCTTCCAACCCAATAACATGAAATGTTTTTCTTCTTTATTGTCTTTCAACTTTGCTCTCTAGTTGTCAGAGTATAGATTTGACATTTATTTTCTTAAATTTATTCCTAAGTATTTTATTCCTTTTGACATTCTAAATGGGATTTTTACTTTATTTTATTTTCAGATTTTTTATTGTAAGTGTATGGAAACACAATTGACTTTTGTATATTGATCCTGCAACCTTGCTGAACTCATTTATTAGTTCCAACAGTTTTTAGTATATGCAACATCATGTTGTCTGAGAACATAGGTTATACCTTCCTCTTTCTTTGCATGTCTCATAAATTTTGTTAGAAACTGATTATTTTAGAGAACATATTATAGCAAATTTGAGTAATGGTCACCCTCCTGGAATTTACTGATATTTACTTGCTTCATGACTGGCTGCATTATTTTAGTGAAGTCTATTCTCTCACCTTCCTTGCCTGCATCCTGATGGCTCCTATCTGCTCCTCAGGGAGCACATCCTTGGGAATGCTGACAATCACCCTTGGATGACTGGTTTCCAAAGGGCTCTTTTGACTCTCTTCCCCTAGATCACACCCTGCTGTTAAACTCCACTAATTGCCAGCTGATTCTTCCATGTCTGCAACAATACCCTGAAGCACCAACTGTTTCACAGCCTAATATAATCAAATTGGGCTCCTTTCAAAGAATGTTTCCTAATGTTGGTGTTTGAAATTTGTTTTGACCTCAGGAAAACCCCTCCCAGCTGTCACTCTCCCCCATTTCTGTCCTGCAGACCTCCAGATCTCCTTGACTTGCCTTTCTATGTGCCATGATCTGGAGTGGGGCAATTAGAGCCCCAATATTCTCAGTGGTGCGTCGTTACCCTAGGCAGAGGTTTTGTCCCAGGAGGGGCTGGTGGTTAAAAGGAAGCCACCACCTAGCCACATTGGCTTGGAATTTAGCTTCAGTAATAGGTAGTTTGGGGTTGGATGAGAAACGCTGAAGCCCCCTGCCCCTTCCAGAAAGATAGCCCTCTGACTGGGAGCCCAGGCTAGATGGAGTCCTTTGTTCTTGGTACCAGTACCCAGTGGAGTTTCCGTCTCACTGAGTAGGGAGACGAAAGTAAGGTGGAGGGTCTTGGTTCAAATACTATAGACTCTCCCAGTTCTTACCAATATTTAATAAATATCTTAAATACTGTTTCTTCATTTGCTGGATGTCCATAGGGCCATTTCCAGAGACTTTAAATGGTTATTTTTCATTATTTTCACCAATTTCACTGAGTAGCAGATCCTCAGAGCTCCACATACTGTCATATCAAAGTGAAACTCCATAGGTTTTATTCTGAATAAGTGTGAATTATACATCTTTCAACAACTGCAATTTTTTTTTTTTTTAAATCAAGCACCAGAATTGCAAGCAGTTATGTTACATGGGAGAAAATGATAAGCATATTGCATACTGATTCTGCAACTATGTTTAACTCACTGATTAGTTCTAACAGTTTTTTGTACATTCCTAAAGAAAAAAGGTACTTCATCTTAGGTCATCAGGCAGAGCTTAGTAGAGCCAAAAACATATAGTAAGCATTTAACATTGTGTGTGTGTGTGTGTGTGTGTGTGTGTGTGTGTGTGTGTGTTTGAATTGGTGGATTAGGTATTAGAATTAGAAATGAGTCCCTGTAGCGAGTACATAAACGGATTTGTAGTACACCAAAATTGAGGTAATATAAGATGCATTGTAACATGATGTTTTCTTACTAGTAATTTTCTTTTCAACATTATTTTAGTCTCTATAATGCTAACAAGCTTCTTACTCTTTAATAAATCTAACTAGATCTATGTTTTTTTCTATATACTATTAAGACACAAGAAGAATGGGCAGAAATGCATACATCTTCAACACAAGTAAACTATTAGTCAATTTTCTAATTTATTGACACAGCAAATTATTAACCCAAAATTTTGTTATTTTAGAGCTGGTCATTAATGTTCACCCTGAAATATGAACTATATTGATAATATCATTTCCATTAAGGGAGGCAGTAATTAATTATGAGCTATATTTTGCTTCTTACGATGTTTCTAGTGTATGAGGTCTGAAAATTAAGTTCGTGAACTTGCCACCGTGCACTTACATTGGCAGTACTGTACAAACAGCTCAGTAAGGTTTCATAACCTTGGTATATCAGTGTCTCACAGCTGTCAACATATGGTGGTATCTTGATGAGTAGCGTTCATTATTTTGTTGCGTGTTTTTATGTGTGCTCATAAGAATGTCAGAGCTTGTCTAGAGCAAAAGACAAACATTACATTTCTTGTTAAACTTGGCAAGAGTGGAAGTGAAATCAGAGACATGTTAGTCCAAGTTTATGGGGATAATGCCATGAAGAAAATGGTAGTGTACAAATGGATTAAATGTTTTCATGAGGAGAGATAACACATTACTGATGAACACGTCAAGGTGGCCAATAACGAGCAGATATGAGATGAAAACATTGTAAAAATTTGCTGAATTGTGTGTCAAAATCGTCGGCTGACTGTAAGAATCATAGAAGACCAAGTAAGTATCGATAGAGAAACAGTTAAGAAAATCTTAACTGAAAATCTTGGCATGAGAAAGGTGTGTGAAAAAATGGTCCCGATGGAGCTCTTGCATCACGACAATGTACCAGATCACACGGCACTCTCTAAGAGGGAGTTTTTAGCCAGTAAACAAATAACTATATTGGAACAATCTCCCTACTCTCCTGATCTGGTCCCCAATTACTTCTTTCTTTACCCAAAGATAAAGTAAATATTGAAAGGAAGACATTTTGATGACATTCAGGACATCAAGGATAACAGGACAGCTCTGATGGCCATTCCAGAAAAAGAGTCCCAGAATTGCTTTGAAGCGTGGACAAGATGCTGGCGTCAGTGCATAGCTTCCCAAGGGGAGTACTTTGAAGGTGACCATAGTGATACTCAGCAATGAGGTATGTAGCACTTTATTTTGAATGAGTTCGTGAACTTAATTGTCAGACCTTGTATATACTCAGACATGAAATTCTGCAATGCTGCACTAATTATATAGCAAATAGAATAGTATTTTTATTTATCATGAGCTCTCATTTCTCCTGCATACTTACATCTCTTGAGATAGTTTACTTTAAAGGACAATTTCGAGTGGTTTTTAGACTGAGAATACCATTTAGTCAGGAAATTTAACTTCTCTGAAATGTCACAGCTTTTAATGACAAACACAATGATTTTTTCCCTTTAAAAATTATAACTACTGATTTTCTCACTGCTTCTTTTAGAAATATATCAAAATCACAATACTGTGTGATATTCAATGGACGCTAAAACATAAAAGAAAAAAAATAAAGTATGTCCTTCAAAAACATGAAATAGCCTAGGTGGTTATGAAGCCAGTATGAATTTTGTATCAAAAGAAATGAAGATTCAGAAATATCAAAACATAAGTGTATATGTGAAGTGAGTCTACAATTTCTTGCTTCAAAGTAACTTTCAAAGACTTGTTTCACCTTGTGCCAATACTCCACAGGCTGTGAAAACCTACACTTTAAAATGTACTTATATTTTCACAGCAGCAAAGCCTATTTTATTAGTTATATGTCTAAAACCTCTTTCATGTTAATGTATCAGTTCACCTTTCAATTATTTAATAGAAAAAGAACACATCGTAAATAAAATCGAAAAATGATAGCCAAATGACCATCTGCTACAAATTAAATGTTAGAAAAAAAACTAGTTGCAGCATCATTTTATTTTTAATGCGTTTCCCTAGCAAATCTTAACCTATAATGTAAAGTCATCGTAGAAGTGTAAAGTGTAAAAATGGGGCAGCCAAGTACATGGAATTCCAATACAGTATTTAATCAAGTGTCCATTCCATTATTCAGTAATGCATGACAATTATAAATTTTATTTTTGATAAGAGTTTGAACTTTAATTCCTATAATTACTTTTTAAAAGATATAAAAATATTATAGAGTTTGGGCTACATTTATCACTACATACTACTAAGTTAAATTAGAAAGTGTTTCTGAGTAACAAAGTAGGAGCATCATGTAGGACTTCCAAAGACAGGTACTCATTTAATAAGGGAGGAAGAGACTAAAAGAGGTAATACAATCTGCTGGCATTCAGACTTTAATTATTAAAGTCAAATGCATTTTACAACAAAAACATTGATACATTCTGTGGTCCTACAGATGAACTTGAATTGAAATAGAAGTTGTTTTAAATGAAGTTAGTTTTTGGAGATGTGCCACTAGCTTTCTTCTGACTGAGAAGCATCAGACAAGGTTAGTGATATTATTTCAAAAATACACCAACTGCAGGCATTTCACATATAAAATATGAATACTAACTGCTATATTTTCAAGCTGCTTTCAGTTCTTGCACCGTGATAAAAACAAAATGTAAATCACATCATTTACTTTTGACAAATGAAAACTGTGTATATTTAACGTGTAGAATGTGAGGTTCTGATATTAAGAAATGATTTTTAAAAAATCAAATTAAAAAACATAATCATCACCTCAGATAATTATCTTCTGCGTGTGTTTGTGTGGTAAGAATTCTTGAGAGCTACTCTTTTAGCAAATTTCAAGTATGCAATACATTATTATTAACTATTGTCACTATGCTGTCCATTAAGGCTCTAAAATGTACTCCACATATAAGGGAGATCCTGCAATATTTGTCATTCTGTGTCCAGCTATTTCTCTTGGCATAATGTCCTTCAGGTTCATCCATGTGTTGAAAGTGGCTGGATTTCATTCTTTATAAAGGTTGAATCCATTCTATTTATATATACCACATTTTCTTTATCCATTCATATATCAGTGGACATTTAAGTTGTTTCCATATCTTGGATATTGTGAGTAATACTGCAATAGACATGGGACTTCAGATATCGCTGAGATACTAATTTTATTTCCTTTAGATATATACTCAGAAATAGGATTTCTGGATCTAATGTGGTCTCTCTCTCTCTCTCTCTCTCTCTCTCTCTCTCTCTCTCGCTTTCTCTCTCTCTATATATATGTACACACACACACACACACACACACACACACAATTTTTTGAGAAACTGCCATACTTTTGCTTAATGGCTGTATCAATTTACGTCCTAACCAACAGTACACAAGGGTTCCCTTTTTTCCACATCCTCACCAATATTGTTATCTTTTGACTTTTTAATAATAGCATTCTAATGTGTATGAAGTGATATCTCCTTGTGGTTTTGATTTATATTTATCTGATAATTCATGACGTTGAGCATCTTTTCATTTACCTACTGGCCATTTGTATGTGTTCTTTGGAAAAATCTTCACTCGTGTCTTTTTCCCATTTTTAATTTTTTTGCTGTTTAGTTATATGAGTTCCTTATATATTTTGGATATTAACCCCTTATCAGATATATGGTTTGCAAATATTTTCTCCCATTCTCTAGGTTGCCTTGTCACTTTGTTCATGGTTTTCTTTACTGTGCAAAAACATTTTAGTTTGATGCAGTCCCATTTGCTTATTTTTGTTTTTGTTGCCTGTGCTTTCAGTGTCAACTCCAAAAAAAAAAAAAAAAATTCATTGCTAAGACCAATGTCAAGGAGATTTTCCCCATTTTCTACTAGTTTTGTGGTTTCAGGTCTTACACTTAAGTCTTTAACCCATTTCTAGGCTGTTTTGTAATATAAGGGCCTGATTACGTTCTACTGCATGTGGCTATCTAGTTTTCTGACATCATATATTGAATAGACTGTTATTTCCTCTTTGTATATTCTTGGTGCCTTTGTCAAAAATTTAGTTGACCATATGGGTTTATTTCTAGGCTCTCTATTCTGTTTTGGTGGTCTATGAATTTACTTTATACCATTCCAATACTGTTTTGATTACTACAGCTTTATAGCATAGTTTGAAGTCAGGAAGCTGTGTTCTTCTTGCTCAAGATTGCTTTAGCTATTTGGGATCTATTGTGGTTACACAGAAATTGTAGAATTGATTTTTTCTATTTCTGTGAAAAACACCATTGGGAATTTGATAGCACACTGAATATACAGATAGCTTTGGACAGATGGACATTTTAACAATATTATTTCTTCTAATCCATGAACACTGGATATCTATGTATTTGTTTAATTTATTCCTAAGTATTTTATTATTTGTTGTTACTATTGTAAATGACATTGTTTTCTTAATATCTTTTTCAGATAGTTCATTGTTAGTGCATAGATGTGTGACTGATGTGAATCACATCTGTATCTCTGCATTGAGGGATACACAGAAGGTGCCAAAAAAATGTATACACATTTTAAGAAAGGACAAAACTGTATTAAAATTGTAGCACAATGAATGAAGCTAGTATTCATTTGATTAATGCCATCTTTTGAGCAAACGTGTACTACACATTACTACTGTAATTCAACTTTGAAAAGTAATACATAGAAAACATCTCTCAAAATGTGTACATTTCTTTGGCACCCTGGTATATTGGGTGTTTCTCCAAAACTGTAACCTAAAAATGACTATTGCTTAAATAACTTAATTAAATGATCTCTTACAATAATCTTCATGTCTTTCACTCTCAAAAAAATGAGAGAAGTGTAAATGAATTTTACAAGATGTATAGACTTGGGGCTTTTGGAAAATGCTCTAATCAAAATAGTCACTTCATAAACAAGGAAACTAGACTAGGGCAGGGCAATTACTTGTTTAAGATGACAAGACACCCAAGGCAGAATAGATGACAGAACTGGGAACAACTATCTCTCTGTGTCATGCTCTGTCCTCTCAAGTTACTTGTTTCTTTAAAACAGATAAACTCAGCTCTATTGACAATTTGGGTTGGATATTTTGTTGTGTGGAATGCCAGTAGCACCCCTTTCCTTGTTGTGAGAATCAAAAATATCTCCAGACACTGTCACATATCTCCTGCAGGGTGCAAAATCTCCCCTGAAAACCACTGCCTTAAACCTAATGAAGTTCCGGAGAAAACCTTAAGACCATAATAATAAGTTAAGAAAAGAAATATTGTTCTCTTGACCATTATTATATATATTTAGTGTTCCATATTATCAATCAATAAAATAGTTACTTTCTTTTCCTATATTGTAGAGACTGATTTTTACTTGTTTTTCTTCATTATATAATTCTCAGCAAAGTTTGTTATGTGCAACAGGTTCATATAGTATACGTGTAAAAACAAAAGTACAGGACAGTTTATGGATTGTTACAAGTTTGATGGTAAAACACAATTATAATTTAATTTTACTTAATCATTCTCATTCAATTTCAACCACTGAAACAACCAGTTAATATTTTACTGATCATCTGCTATACAGAAAATGCTACCGTGTTTCCCTAAAAATAAGATCTAGCTGGACAATCAGCTCTAATGCATCTTTTGGAGCAAAAATTAATATAAGACCCGGTATTATATTATATTATATTTATTACATTATATATATTATATTATATTATATTATATTATATTATATTATATTATACCCGATCTTATAGTAAAATAAAACTGGGTCTTACATTAATTTTTGCTCCAAAAGATGCCTTAGAGCTGATGGTCTTAGGCTAGGTCTTATTTTCGGGAAAACACGGTAGCTATTAACTACTTAGATTTATATTTTATTGTTACCAAAACCCCTTCAAGTTGAAATGATTGTGTCCTTTTACACAAAATTCTTATATTTGTATAACTTAGGAACATCCAGGATGCAAAATTATAAGGTAAAAATAAAACAATAATAGAATAGACTATCATGTGAAGAAAGCAATGTTCCAATTTCTCTTCTGGAATTGGAAATAAAATAAACTAAAAATGGATTTGTATACAGGGAACATTTGCAGTGATTTTTTTTTTTTTTTTTTTTTTTTTTTTTGCTGTGGCAGATTTCTGTCCACCCCAGTCACAGCCTGAATTTTTAAGTTTCTGTCAAAGCTTTGGGGGCTCCATAGAGGCAGGGTGTCTGGTGTGGGGGGTGCAAATAAAAATTGAAGCTAATTCCAATGGTTCATGAAAGAGAAACAAACACCACTTCAGTTCTTTGTTAACTTGCCAATTCCACACTTATGTAAAAAGTTGTCATGTGATTTTGAAGTGTAATCTTTTGGCAATTGTTATGCCTTTTTGGAATGGAAGAGGGTACACATAATTAAACATGGAATGCATTTTTCTCTCTGAGAATTTTGAAATAAAACCATTTCAAACCAGTTTATTTACTGTGTGTCTTGTCAATATGCCAGGGCGATGAAAGAATGACATAATTAGATACGGTCTTGTATTCAAGGAGCTTTCATATATATATATATATATATATATATATATATATATATATATACACACACACACACACACGTGTATATATATACACACATATATATGTGTATATATATATATGAGGGCAAGGGAAATGGAGAGGACAGGAAACCAAATTCAAGTGTGTGTATATATATATATACACATATACATATATTTATATAGATAGATATAGATATAAATATATATTTTTTCAAGCAAGAATGATGAACAAAATCGATTTCCTTAAATATAGTGTATACAAAAATATTTGTAAAACCACCACATACTCTTATTATTCAATGTTTCTTATAAACTGATGGTAGCTTTAAAATCTAACAGCAAGACAGTGATTTACTATGATTAGGATCTGATTATTCTGAAGCATAGGTATGCCTGATACAATTCAATTTTAACGGCATCATTTAGTTACCTGTTGAGCCAATACAGCAATCCAATAGCTCTTAAATGTTAAATTCTCAGTGTCTACTTTCTTCCAAAATCTAGCCTATATTATTTTTAAGGAAAAGATGAGTACTCAAGAAAAGGAAAAGAACAGAAAAAGGGTTATACTATTATATCAGGGATGGACAGAAAAGTGAGATGTGTTTTTCCATGAATGTACTTTTGCTTATGCTTTAGCAGTGCATAAAATGTAAGTTGCTCTTAAAAATCCTGTGTCAAAATTCTATTCGTTCTTTACAATCCAGCTAAAGTGACCCCTTTTCAAGGAGACTCCCTTAAGACGCCCTCTGGAACTGATCATAACAGAAATGATTAAGTTTTTTTCTCCACAGAATTTTCTATATCTGCAAGGGGCTTTCTTCCAGCATTGAGAATATTTTGGCTCATATTACAGTTATCTGTACTTATCACCACTATTAGTTTGTAAGCTCCTTAGGTACATCAAAGGCCCTTTCTTTACATTCTCCAGATTGTCTAAAATAGAAATATTCAATCAGTGATTGTTTACTTAATAATCCCCCCCCCCCTTCTTCGCAGCCCACAGATGATGAATTTCGTAGAAGTCTGGAAACATGATGATCCCTGAGAGACATGGTCTTTGACTCATTCATGGAAATGATGGTTTATTATAATTATCCAATACTCCAATGGAAGCAGATATTTTTCAGAAGGAACACTACAAACTAGGGTTTCTAAGAACCATAATTTTAATATTATGATACTTAGATACCTGTGTGTATTCGTTTCCGAGGGCTGTCATAATAAAATGACATAGACTGGGTGGCTTAAACAACAGACATTAATTTGTAACAGTTATGGAGACTACAAGTCCGAGATCAACGTGGTGGCAGCTTTGGTTTCTTCTGAGGCCTGTCATCTTGCCTTGCAGATGGCAACCTTCGTGCTGTGTCCTCACAGGGTTGCCCCTCAATCTGTGTTGTTAGTCTCCTAATCTTTTCTTATAAGGACACCATTCATTGGGATTAGGGTCCACACTAACGACCTCATTGTAATTAAATTACCTCTTTATAGGCCTTATCTTCTAATTCAGCTGTATTCTGGGGTACTGGGGATTAAGATTTTTAACATATGAATTTGGGGGGGCACATTCATCCTATAACACTGCCTATTTGAATTTCTAAATTTCTAACTGCACTGTTACCTTAATTATTTCCTGTTAAACTCTCAAAATTAATACAGATATATATCTTGGGCTTATTCTCTACTGTATATACTTACCATGGTGCCTTAGATTTTCTAAATTGGTTAAAGAAATGATAATTTTTTTAAACAAGAAATGTTATTTTCTGAGGAGTGATAATAATTCTAGCTCTCTGGACCTTTTCCAAGAATGAGACTCTGAAAGTATTTCATAAAACTATTTAACTATGAACTAGATTTTCCTGTTCTTTTAGATCTAATATTAAATTTGATCAGATTTAAAATATAAATCACAGGCTATAAATACACATTTTCTGAATTCTTATTTCATCTTATATTAATTCTGGCTAAAAAACATTCCTGTTTTTTAATTAAAGTTTATTGGGGTGATAATCGTTGGTTAAGTTACATAGGTTTCAAGTGTACAATTCTGTAATACATCATCTATAGATGGCATTGTGTGTTCACCAAATATTCCTTTTTTGAAAGAAACAAAACTTTGTTTTATCCAAGGCCCTAAACATAAAGGTATACTTGTGATTTAGGTATGTGATTCCTTGGCTGAGAAATCCAATTTTAAACAGGAGAGATTTGGCTACGTTTGTAATTTCTTACACTTTGTGCTCCAACATTTTCACTAATATGGAACAATAAGACGATAGCTGTGTTTTGCCCAGGAGCAATTATTTTAAGAATAGGATAAGTACTAGTAATTCCCACGTATTGGGGGTTTACTATTTTCCAGATACTATGTTAAATGCTTGAATATAATCATATCTAATCCACAAAAATCCTTGGAAGAAATATTTCATTCCTTATAAATATGAGAGAAAAAGAGAATTAGAGAATTTACATAATTTTTCAACATCACATGAGTAACTGACAGTTCCAGGATACGAACCCAGGTTTGTCTGACTTCCATCCACCTCCCCAAACAATATACATACACACACAGACAGACACATGCACCTCAAATAACTCCCCCACAAAAGGTATGTTACAAGAATTAAATTGAACTATCTTAATAATCAGAGGAATACAAGCAACAGAAATTTTATGTGAGGACCAGGCCCGACATTCAAATTTTATTCCAGAGTTCAAGGTCCAAATCTTGTTCCGAGGGATTTACCCCACTATTCCAGTATCCACTGATGTTGTCCTTCTCTAAACTTTGATAGCTTTTATAATTTAAACCACATATTTTACCACAGAATCACACATTGCCTTATTATTTTGATGTCTTATATGCATCTGACTTGCCTTCCCACCTGTGTTTAGAATCTAAAATTTTAGACTGTTCTAACTATAACATGATGATATCTAATATAGTCATCACATTATATTTATGTTATGTGCCCTTAGCTCTTATAAAAGGGCATTGCATGTAGCTTGTTCTTTAATAAACATGTTGTTGGCTTGCTGGAGCTGTTGATCCATAGTACAGACAGTACCTAGAAGGCCAGATAAATTCACATGCCTAAATTAAGTTACCTTACTACAAGAAGAGGAAGAAGAAATCAATGTTAAATCACATCATTTTTTAAGGACCTTCACCACTAAAGCAAAGCCAACTATTCTCTAGGTTAGCTGGGGTTTTGATCCACACCCCAGGTTGGCCAGGAACCAATCCATTGCTGGAAATATCAAGCAATGAAAATATTTGCTTCTCCCCCTGCCCTATTTCCCACTAGTACAACAGGCAATTGGCAAATTTATTTGACCTTCTTTAAAAGCAAAGCAGTATACACCAAAAATGATAGCTAAGTAGCTCATTGGCAGAATATCCTTACAGGTATAATTATGAGCTTGTGAAACATTCTGAGATTCTTACTGTCTCCTTTATTTATGAAAGCTTTTGCATTCTTCATTCCCTTTGTTCTCACGCTACTCATGGACTAAAGAGCACAGTACTGCAAAATTTCACACATTCCTTTCTGCTTTTTCAAATGACAGCTGAGAAAACCATTCTGAGATGACTATGATCCACTTATTTGACCATTTCACACATGCTTTCTCTATAGTTTAAAGATAACACATTTCTTACCTTATAGTTTTACACAGTTGGGAAAGTTAAGTATTCTGCATATGGAAGCTCTCAGAACAGGTGGCTCAGTCATGGTTGATTGTCTTCTCAAATGACAATGATGCACCCTTTTGTATTTTGATGCAACTAAATTAGACACCTGCTGCTGAGTCTCTCTATCTTAATTTCTCTTGGAGTCATTAAGCTCACATCTTAAGGAATAGGACGAAAATGAAAAACTCCCAGCGTGCTCTGTCATTCTCTAACATTTTAATAGAATCTGGCAGTAGTGATGTGAAAGATGAAAGCTTTAATGTGTGATATATAAATTCACTGACCTTACAGAGCATGATACAAAGTAACTGCATGGTCTGATTATATGATACAAAAAAATGTTCTATCTTATTAATAAAATAAGATTAACTGATATCTACTCAGTTTATTGCTAATAGATGGTATAAAACTTCTGGTCCCCATTCTCTCTACCTTTCCTCCAAATCTAAAGTTATATGTTTCATATAATCTTTTCCTTGATAACCCACTTATAAATCTCTTTCTCAAAGCTCAGATCTCAGTCTTCTCATCTATGACAAAGAACTACAATTGTTAGTATTATGTGGTAGTTGAGAGCTTGAGTTTTGAAATGAAACAATCTGTGTCTAAAACTCAGTTCCTGGTAATGTTAATTAACTTGCCTATACTTCAACCTTAACTCATTTGTAAAATGGTGATAAACATAAAAGAAAATTAATAGTGTATTTTTGAAGGTAAATACTTGTTGAACTACTTATAACATTGCCTAGCATTAAAAAAACAAACAAACAAACAAACAAAACAAAACAAACAAACAAAAACACTCAACAAAGCAAGCCACTATTATTATCAATAATACTCTTAATCTCTTTACTATTCTTTCTTTGCTTCAAACACCATAGTTTACTTTTATTTTTTGACCTTAACTATCATTTATACACTGCTGAAATTAAAATGTCTCTCTTAGAATACTATAAGGGAATGAATTGAACATAGATAGGTTTGCAACAAAATAATAGCAAATCAAATCCAACAGAGTATTAAAAGAATTGTATATCACAGCTAAGTAGGATATATTCCAGGTCTGCAAGGCTGGTTCAACATTTGAAATCAATGAAAATAATCTATCACCTAAACAGGAAAAGATAGCAAAAACTATATGATCATATGAATAGATACAGAAAAATAATTTTACAAAATCCAACACCCATTCATGATTAAAAATAACAACAACAAAAAACCAAAACGAAACAACTTTCAGTAAACTAGGAATAGAGGGAAAATTCCTCAACCTGATAAAGAACATCTACCAAAAACTACACCTAACGTCAAACTTAATGCTGAAAAACTTATTGCTTTCCCCCTAAGATCAAGAACAAGTCAAAGATGTCATCTCTTAGCATTTCTATTTAAAACTGGAAGTGTTAGCTAATATAATAAGACAAGAAAAGGAAACAAAAGGTATGCTGACTGGGAAGAAAGAAATACAACTTTTTAAAATTGATTGCATTTATTTATGTAGACAGTCCCAAAGAATCAACTACAACAACCAACAACAACAACAACAAAAATCTCCAGGAACTAAGTGATTATAGCAAATTTGCAGGATACAAGGCTAATACACAAATATCATTTCTTTCTGACATACTAGCAATGGACATTTAGAATTTGAAATTTAAAACACAACCAATTATGTTAGCACTCAAAAAGATGATACTTAAAAGGTCTTAAAAAATTTATAATGAGCTATAGGAGGAAAACTATAAAACTCTGAAGAAAGAAATACAAAAAAAAGATCTAAATGTAGAGATATTTCAAGTGCATGGATAGGAAGACTCATCATTGTTAACATATCAACTCTTTCCAATTTAATCTATAAAGTCAACAAAATCCCAATAAAAAAACTGGACATTTTAACGATATCAACAAAATGATTCCAAAGTTTACATGGAAAGGCAAATGACCTAGAATAGCCAACAGACTATTGAAGGAGAAATACAAAGTCAGGGGACTGTCACTACATGACACTGAGACTTAATATAAAGCTTCAGTAATTGAGACAGTATGGTATTGGTGAAAAAAAAACAGACCAACAGATCAATGGAACAGAACAGAGAATTTGTAAATAGACTTCCACAAATATTGTCAGCTGATTTTTAACAAAGGATAGTTTTTCAACAACTAGTATGAGTCTGTATGATTCCAACTGTATGACATTCTGGAAAGGGCAAAACTGTGGAGAAAATAAAGATCAGTAGTTGCTTAGGTTTAGAAGGTGGAAGAATAAGTCAGTCGAGCACAGAAAATTTGGGGAGAGTGAAAATTCTTTGCATGATACCATAATGATGGGTTTGGACAAGTGTCATTTTACACCTGTCCAAACCCGTAGAATGTACAACTCCAAGATTGAACTGTAATGCAAAGTATGACTCTGGGTGATTATGATGTGTTTATGTAGAATCAGCTGCAACAAATGTACCCCTCTGGTGGGGATGTTGGTAACGGGGGCAAAGGGTACATGGGAAATCTCTGTACCTTCTCATTTTTGCTGTGAACCTTAAATGACTCTATAAAAAAAGTCAATAAAAACAAAAACAAACAGAAAAACCATCGGCTCTAGTGTTAGAAACATTTGGAATCCAATACAATCTCCACTACTTTCTAGTAATTTGAGCTCAAGAACTTAACTTCTCTAAGACTATAGTTGCATCTATAAAAAGTGAACATTGATAGTCAAACTTAACAGGATAATAATGATATTCAAATAACATTATGCATGCCACATGTTTAGCACAGTGTCTCTAATGGTTTTATTCTAAACTCATATTTGTAAAACACTTACTGGATGTCCCATAGGGATCTAAAAATCACTGTAATCACAAAATAAAGTAAGATCATTTCACTGCTTCATACCTTCTCTGATTCCTATACCCCTATTTTGTCAGGTGTCACACAGCACTTAGTTATACCAGCTATAAATAGGAGTGATCTTGATTTGCCCCTCTCAACCTTATTCCACATAATTCGTCCCCAAATGTTTTAAATTCTACCATGTAATTAGCTTTATGATTCAACCCTCATCTCCGTTTACTTTTCTGTATTGATCATTTCTCATCTAATTTACTGTATCATCCACCAAACTGAAATCTCTGGCTTTAGTTTCACACTCAGACTTTCTATACATTCACTGCACTGCTGCCTGATATTTTTAAGGCAAACAATGGTGTACATATAAGTTAGGTTCACATTGCCATCCAGAAAAGTTCCGGATGGCATTTTCCCCAATAAAATGTAGAAAGCCCTTTGTGATCAGGTCTTCAATCTCTTTGGCCTCTTCTGCCTGTATTGCAAATTTACATTAGTTTTCTGTAGATTCTCTACTCTTCAATGTCATTTCCTCTTCCTACGGCATATCTGACCTATTTTTTTATCTGGATTTTTTAAAATTTTTTATCTTATCCGTTGAGTCCTAGATCGAGCTTCACCAAATCATTTCCCTCTCACTCTACTCTGACAAATAACATGCCTTCCCATCTACACCACCTCACACACCGTTACACTACTACAAAGTTTTGTTTTCTTGTGTTGCAAACTCAATACAAGGAACTTGACATCAAAGGTTATATAGAGTTCAAACCTATATCTTAACTAGCAAGTCATTAGAACAGAAAGTGTGCTTATTAAATATTTGTGAATATTGAAAGAAAAGAATGAAGGAATGGATGGAGGGAAGCATGGAAGGAATGATGGTAGTAAGGAGAGATAGAAGCAGGAAGGAATAGAGATAGAATGAGAGCAGATATTATTTTGGTATGATCATTTAAACAAATAGAAAGTAAAATATTTAGTGAGTTTCACAGAAAACAAGGAATTGAGCTATGTTTTAAAGTTCTCTGAATATGTAGCCTGGGAATTCACTCTAGGCCCAACCAGTCATTTTGAGTTTTCAATAACACTGTTGTTTTCAATGTAGATAAGTATTCACTAAACTGCAGTAATACTGTAATGTTTTATTACATTGATTCTAAGATCACATCTATTTTAAGATTACAATACTTTATGTATCCCAGAAAAAGAAGTGTCAAACTGTAACAAAATTATAAGATACATCTTTACTTCAGAAAAGTTAAAATGTGAAAAAAATGTACATTGTAGATTCTATGAAATTAAAGATGTAAAGTGAACACAGATCTCAGGGACCATTTATTATGTACCCCCAGTGGAAAGAGAAACATTTAGCCACTGCCTTGTAACCCTGCAGTCTACTTATAACAGAGAATCACAGAATAATCTTAATTTGGGCTCTCATATTTTCAGTAGTTACTGCCAAGAGAAAACCATGATATTTTACATGACTTAGAGGGTCTATAAAACATTCCAAGTTCAGGTAAACAAATCACTCTACCTACAAAGAGAAAATTTTCTACCATAGGTAATTCCGTGTTTCCCCGAAAACAAGACCTAACTGGAAAATAAGCCCTAGAATGATTTTTTGGGATGACATCCCGATCATAAGCCCTAATGAGTCTTTTGGAGCAAACCTTAACATAAGACCCGGTCTTATTTTCGGGGAAACAGTAGTCAATTCTTAGGAGTTCTCCTATGTAAAAAAGATTGCTGTAAAAACAAGTCCTGGAAATGTTCTTATGCAATACATAGTTCACCATAATATTGCGAATCTAGCCAAGCATCTAGAGATAACAGTTTGTTTTTTTTTCCACTATGTTTTCTTTTTCAAGAATTGGCATAATATATGCCCAAATATATTTAATTTTTTCTTCAATATTATAGCATTGTTTGAAATATTTGTTTGACTAATAAATTAGACAAATACTATTTTAAAACAAACTAAAATTAAAAAGATATTAGTTCTATAGTAGGAATCAAGAACTCAATTAAAGCATCAAGCTAGATACAGAGGTATCAAGTGACTAAACAAAAATTATCTCTTGCATCTAAGAAGCAACATCAAGGTAAATTTTGCATAATAGCTCATCAGCATAAAGCCAAATGTCAAATGGCTCAAAACTGAGTACAATTTTAATGCAAATAATTGCAGACAAGTGTGCACTAAGGTAGAAGCTGTGAATGAAGACTGTCAAGGTGGAGACATCTATGTCCAGGGAACTAAAATGGAGCCTGGAGGACATGAAGGTTTTTTTTTTTTTGGTTTTTTTTTTGTGTGTGTGTGCGTTTTTTTTGTGTGTTTTTTTTTTTTTTTAAGTTTATTGGGGTGACAAGTTGGTTTTACACACTTTCCACCCAGCCCGTTTCTCCATGAACTTTTGAACCTTTCCTTTGTGCCTGAACTTTAATCTCTCCCTCACCATGACAACCAGACTGTGTGCATTCCTTACTTTGAAAGGGGCCAACCAGTTTTGCCAATAAACACTTTTTATTTCCATATTGGGTTCAACAGATCCCTCTTAACTTAGGTAGAATCCCTCATTTATATAAAGAAGACTGGACTGAGGACAGTACATGCAGCCTGAGCCTTTATAAGCCCTGCCTTTCTTTGTTCTTTCTGGAACACAATTTAAGTTGTAATCAGAATCTGTGCCCTGGATTGCAATCCCTCCTTTGCTCAAATAAACAGCTTTTTAATTGTTATTACAGTACATATATATTGCATTGTCAATGACAAGCAATTTCCTGCTCAGGTATTTAATTTTGTTGAAAGTTACCAAATTCATAGGTAGGTATATTAGCTTAAATAAAATTTAAATGTTTCAACCATAGCACAGTAAAGTAAGTATACATTTGAAAATTTAAAAAGTCTTAATTGTTTTTATCTCCACTTCATAATTAATTTTTTAAAAATGCAGTATCTTGCATATTTTTATTTGCTCAGAGAGATAAATCAGAACCATCCTATTATAAACTCAACCCTCTCACACCTGAAAATCTCCTAAAGGGTTTTGATATTTACTTCACTGCCATCATAATTTCATAAATAGGAAAAAGTATGTTTTTGCTAATAAAAATCTTGACTTTTTTCACTCATTTATTTTAAACAATATTGCAAGTAATCCTAAAATACATTTAAACCCTAAAGGGCCACATAGATTGTGGAATAAAATGGGATTCCTTCCTACCCATTGAGCAGTAAAGGAAAATGGAGAAGTGCCTAGAGAAGAATTTTAGAATGAGTTCCGTAATGGCCTGTGACACTCCGTCCCAATTATTTATTGATTTTGTTTGAAAAGACTCACTACAGGCTTTAGGGAAAGAAATTTTTAAAAATGATGACCTTTTATTTCAAGGGGAACTATGGTAGCCTTCTGAAGAAATCTATTTTAACCTTAATACATCAGCATAAACTTATTTAGTTGATCTATCATCTCCAGTATTGCATTTCCATTGTGCATATAGACCTTTTATGATTGTCTTCATCAGTTAGACACTATTTGAGTTTGTTTGAAAGGCAGGCAATTGCAAAACTGTCAAAGTCAATTATTTGCAGGGATGAAGGGTAAAAAGGTTGCCAGTAGGTATAAATGCTTTTATAAATTTATGAATTTTCTAAAAAACAAGAACAGTATTGTTGAATACTTATAAGAAATGTGTGGGGGTTAAGTGCTCTCCATATTATTTTGTTTTATTCCTAGCTTCAATTCTACACAATAAGAAAAATTATTGGGTAAAGACAGGAAGATAATTCAAAGTAAATACAATACTTCTTTCAAATTTAATTTCATGCCAATTACACAAATGCTACTATTCTTTTAAAAATCTAGTCACTTAAATGCTTCAAGTTATGTGAGAAGACATTTAGCTTCTCTCTTGGGTAGGTGCCACAATTTGCATAGATATAGACATTTTAATATAATAGTTTATAGGCAGTGAATTTGGAACCAAGTGCAACTTAAATTTGTTTTCTTGATCCAGGCAATTTAGCAGAATTTTTCAAAGTAAGAGGACTCTGAATCAAAATCACTTAGTTTTATTAAAAATATAGGTTTCAGGGCCTTACAGCTCCAATTGAATCTCAGAATCACTTTTGGAGTGAGTACTCGACATTAATCTTGCATTTCCACTATCTCACCCTGAGATCTTCATAAATAATAAAATCTGGGAGCCACTGCATTAAAACAAATAGTATGTGTGCTCCTAGAAAGGCTTAGTCCACATTTCACCATGAAGCAAGGATGTTACTTCTGCACTGAAGGACAGAAAATAAAACGACTTCTCAAATTTTAGAATTTAAATTAAGTTATAGTTAAACATTTTTAGGAAACAATACAGTGTTTAATATATGATTGTCTTCAATCAAATATTAACATGTTGCGAACCGTGGGGTTTAAATCCCTCGTGAAGAGTCTCATGATCCGTATGCAATGTGTTAAGTAATTCAAATTAGTCAGTACTTATCTACATCAATGAGAGCAATAAATGCATTTATCCTTACACAGTTGCTCATTGGTCAGAAATAACCCCTAAGCCACTGTCATTTTGAGACTTAATCACAGAAAATACCTCCCACCTGCATCTGTATATTCTGAGACTATTCTCAATAGCCTTAAAATATTATGTTAATCTCCAAAATTCACAAATGCAAGCTAACTGGAAGTGTAGACTTTAGAACTACAGATATTAACATTGGAAGAAAGCTCGGGGGTTTTTAGTCCAGTCACCACATTACAAAGTTGAAAGCACAGATGGTAACATAGGGTGAGCAGGAAGCCAGAATTCTCTATATTGAATCCATTATTTTTTACTACTGTCTAGACTACACCACCTTTTTACATTGTTGTCTTATAACTTTCCAAAATATCACAATTTTTCTTTCAACAGCTTTTGTTTGTTTGTACTACCACAAACTTTCTTATGTCTGATGTTTTATATTCACCTAGTATGCACTCCAAATTGCATATCCCATAAATTTAATATAGTACAGAGATGTTAGGTACATCAACACCTCACCAATGTTTGTATCATTAAGCCATATAATTACTTTTTAAATGCTCATTTTTAATCATTAAGGTTTAAAAATTATTTTCCTCAGGATCCCATAACTATATAACTATCAACAACATACTCCACTTAAAAGACAAAATCAGATTTGGAACTTACTAAGGCTTATAGTGGAAAGGAAATACAAATTTTACAATTTGCATATTTTATGATTTCACATAATTAAACTCATGATAAGATGTACAAGTCTCTCAAGTGGTGAAGACTTGCAGTGTTTTATATACACTTTTGAAATTTATTTTTATGCTGAAAAGAATACAGATAGTGAATACAGAATAGAATACAGATATCCAAACCTTTTCGATAAACTACAACTAACTTGATTTTATAATAATAATGAAAGACCAGAAAACGGGACCCTGAATTTATTGCTATTTCCAATAGGACAGGATACAACGAAATAATATCTTGGGAAAATAGAAAGCCCGCAGTTTGGGGCTTTTGAAGCTTAAAGCAGTTTGCTTTAAAGAAAAGAAGGATGGGGCTGGGTACAGTCCTCACATATACTTAAGGCTCAGGCCTATTTCATGTCACTACAGAATTTAGAACAGAAGTTGTAAGAATTTAGACTTCCATTCAGTATTTAGAAGAATATTCTCACATTCAGAGTTGTTTAAAATCGGAACAGTCTGCCTCATATGTTCCCTGAAGACCTAAGCATCTAACATGGAGTTGTTGGTTTTTGTGTGTCATTTGCTGAAATTAACGACCAAGGAACCCGCCACCTCAGCAATGCACACTCAAAGGGCAGCACATTTTGAACCACTGTCACGGTTCTTAGATCCGAAAATTTCTCAGGCAGTACTAAATTCTTTGGAAGACATAAACAAAAGAATCTGAGGCCCTTCCCTTACAGACAGTCTGACATCGGTATATCATTAGAGACAAATGTGAACTACACAGCACATAAAACTTGGTTATGTGTTGTGTAGTTTACATTCTCAAGGGCAAGTATGAATTTCAAAAATATTAATATATCAATATATATCAATTATATATATATATTTGCTAATATTTATCAAACAGTATGTGTCAGGTACTATTCTAAGGACATTACATGAATTCATTTAATCTTCACAATTACTCCATTATCATTTCCTATTTTACAAGTAAATAAATTGAGAGATGGGGGAGGGGGAGTTATGTTATATGCTGAATCATATTGTCAGCAAATGGAGTCAAAATTTGAACTTGAGCAATCTGACTCCAGAGCTTGCCTGCCCTCTTGGCACCTGTGCGATGCCACATCCATTTTGGCAGCCAGGGCATTATATAGTGGGGTTAATGAAATGCCAGCATTTAAAAAAGAAGCGTTACCAAACATGAGCAATGACAATACTCATTTGAGTAAAATTACTATTCCTTCCTCAAGAAACAGTTTCCTCCATGTCTTTGAAAGAAATGCAAATTATAAATGAGCTCAGATTCGAAAGAACTAAAAATTACTTTTATTTTGTTATGCACAATTATCAACAGTTTTATAAACTATAGCATCTTTAAAATTGAGAAAATGTGTTTATATACTATATGATACATGGACATATATAGTTGTGTATATATATATAGTATAGGAAATTAATGTAATTTAAAAATAAGAAAGGGATCAACCAATAAAAGAATACTTCTGGGTAACATGTATTATTACTATGGAATTTCTGGCTTTAAAAGGTAGAACTCTATAGATTACAAAAATAAAGATCATGATAAACTTTCATTCTAGCATAAATAAGAGTAACTATCAATTGATTTTTTTGTTTTAAAAAAAAGTGAGAGTAAGCCTAAAATACAGTCATGATGGAAATGTATCTAACAAATCTCCTATGCATTATTTATAAGCAATTTACCCGAAACATGGATCTGAGATAAGTGCTAACTCATGGGATTCATTCATCCTGGTGGGTAAGAAGTGAAGAGCTATGCTGTTTGAAAGGTGTATCAGATGGAAATCTTGAAGAGAGGTCCAAGAGAAGTCAACGTAGGAGACAACAATCAAGTTTCCCCAATTAAATGGAAAGTAGAAAAGGCAGCAGAATGGTATGATACAGAAAGCCATGTAATAACATAAAACGAATGAAAGAAAGTTTAAGTCCTTTAGACACAATCTGAGTCTGAAGTGTGTCAGAGTAAGTGAAGAAAATGACAGTATTATTCTCTTTGCCATTGGGATAATCTGAAAAGAAACAAAACTGATCTAATGATTTCCATGGCTTCTAGAGAATTGTAATTAATATTCATTTGCTGTGGCTTCAACAGTCAGTCTTGGCAAGAAAAGAGCTGCATGGACAAAACACATCTGAATAAATATATGGTCCTGGCCAAGTTATTTTTTTAGCTAGTACAACCCAGTGCTTACACACCGCAAAGACAGTAGGTAACAAACGTCACTTTGGAAATCTAAACCCAAATTTGATATTCAATTAGCCTTCACTGGTGAAATAGTCAGACCTCAGTCCCCTCCTCCTTACCACCCCGCCACACACACACATACTCTCCATAGCCCTATACATGCTCCTAGGGATTAAATTAGGATGCTGCTCCTGCTGGGCTCTAGCTGGTGCTAAGGTGGCTGCTGTTTGTGACTACACTATAAGTAATTGCCAGTTGCTCTGCCAGAAATGTCACCTGACCTGCTGCTCATTACTGCATGTTCTCTGCCGCAGCTTCCACAAGCTAAGGGCTTGAACGCTGCCCCAGACTGCTGCTCACAGCACTGCCCCTTCTCTCAGTGGGATGACATTACTACTCTACCCTCCACCACCACCTTCTCTCTTCTCTCATATCAATAGGGACTCACCCAATCCTCTAAATACAGCTCTCTTAGAGGGCACCTTTGAAGCATGACACAAAGAGTTACATGAATCTTCCAATTTGACTCAAGCAACTGTTTCTCCTAGGGGCATAAAGTCACAGATGGCAGGAGGGTGGGTACTGGCTGGTTACGGACAGATTCAAGAAGCAGTGAGCTGAACCACTGCTCATTTGCCCCTTTAGTCATCGCCGCTGAGTGCAGCCCCACACTGATGATATCATTATACAGATTATTTTTTCTTTATAAGCAACGCAGTACATCTGACAACTTGCTTTCTACTACTGCTGTCACCTACCAACTGCTGGACCACAGTTTGTTAGATATACCAGAATGTGTCTAATATTCAACTTTGGAAAGTTTGTATTTTCCAAAAGGTTTTTCTGCCCCCATGTAAATTATTGGGTAAAATGAGAAAAGATACATAGATGGCATGTTAGTTTCTTTTGGTATCTAAAAAAATTACCAGAAGTTTAGTGCCTTAAAATGACACAAATTTCGCGTCTCACAGTTCTTGGATGTCAGAAGTCCAGGAATGACGTAACTGGGTTCTCTGCTCAGAGTCTTCAAAGATTGAAATCAAGAGGTTAGCTGGGCTGTGTTCTCATTTAGAGATTGGGCTCCTCTTCCAAACTCCTTCAGGTTGTTGGCAGAATTCACTTCCATGTGGTTTCGGGACTGAGGTACTCAGCTCCTAGTGGCCTCCAGCCATTACCTGCCATGTGGCCCTCTCCGAAAAATGGGAGTTTCCCTCTTTAAGGACACCTTGTGAACAGCATCAGCTCGTATTTTCTTTTTCAAAAGCTTAACTTAGTCAGGATAATATCTCCATTTTAATTAACTCAAAGTCAACCAGTTAAGGAACTTACTATATCTGCAACATACCTTTTGCCATATAGCATGATATAATCAGGAGAGTGATAACCCATCTTATTCACAGGTCCTGCTTGCAGCCAAGGCATGAGCACCAGGGGGCAGGGGTTTTACGGACCACCCTAAAATTCTTCCTGCCCCACATGGGTTGTGTTCCAACTACATGTGCTAACTCTGCAGGCAGCTATCTGTTCCTTTCTTTGAATAGGTCCATTTATTTCTTTGCTAAAAGTAAGATTCTTGCTGCCTTTGCAGTTAAGTTGTGAACTACATGCTCCATCAACTAGACAAAGTCATAAGCCATTAGCTTTAAAGCTCAGCATAATCCTGAGTCAACTCAGGATTCACTCTCTAATCATTTAGGTTGACTATGGCATGTAGGGTACTTGGAATAAATATAAAATGACGAGACCCAATCCCACTCCTGAGAATCTGAGGTTATTCTGGTATCAGGGTCATATATTTTGAATACTTTAGCATTTTTAATTTGACAATGAGGAGAAGGCAGAGGACTTTTCCATTACTTTACTCATATTACCAGAATTTCTATGACACTTGATAACTAAGAGCCAACAGGCAGAAGGTTTATGGTTAGCAAAGAAATGTGCAGTAGGCTTAAATATGTCTTTGGATATGTCAAATACAAATTTGGTTTTATGTAGTTTATGACAGGCCCATGTTAACGAAACTCTTATAAATAAAAACAATTATATCTGCGACTGGATCTGATTCCAAACTTTTCACATAACTGAGGCCATTAAAGAATTATGGAGAATTAATTCTCCTAATAAAAGTTATATTTGTCTTCACCAATATTCAATGTCATTGGTAAAATAAAAGTATTGTGAAATATAATAGTCAGTGTCTCTCTAGATAAAAGGCAAACTGTATCTGAAGCCCATATTAAAGGGACAGAGAACAGTCATTTGTAACTGGACAAAAGAAAAAAAATCAGAGTTTATTTACATTTTCTTCCTTATACGATCTCTAAGCTGGATATGAATAATATCTGATTGTAAGTATAATGATTATTTAAACAAAAGTAAAAACAACCTCACCAATACTTGGTGGAAGATGGACGACCCACCTAGGCCCACTCGTCAGCAGCAGACATTTGCTGAGTGACTCCTGTGTTTGAGGCATACATCAGATTCAATACCGCACTACTTGGCATCAACTGTCTTAAATCAAACTAACACTTCTCTCTGTTTCAGCCAGTGTTATTATTATTATGTTTTGTGTTGTTCGAGCTCAAAACTTTGTATGTTCTGTGACACCTCACCTCATATCACCCCTGTTCACTATAACCAACCTTTTTTACAGTGTTATTTTAATTTTAAAAAAATTATTTTTCAATTACCATTGACAAAAAATGTTATATTACTTTCAGGTGTACAAAACAACATAATGATTAGAGATTTACATACTTCACAAAGTGATCGCCCCAATAAGTCATTTACCTATCTGACACTACACATCATTATTACAATATTATTCACTATATTCCTTATGCTGTACTTTACATCCCCGTGACTATTTTTTTTTTCACTTATAGTTGAAATTCAATATTAGTTTATATTAGTTTCAGGTGTACACTATAGTGGTTAGATATTTGTATGATTTATGAAGTGATAATACCCACCTGACACTATACATGGTTTTTACATAATTGACTATGTTCCCCATGCTGCATGGTAAATCCCCCTACTGTTGTTTTTTCTGTTGTGTTTTTTTTAAATTTTATTTTATTAAATTTATTGGGGTGACACTTGTTAGTAAAATTACATAGATTTCAGGTGTACAATTCTGTATTACATCATCTATAAATCCCATTGTGTGTTCATCACCCAGAGTCAGTTCTCCTTCCATCACCATATATTCGATCCCCCTTACCCTCATCTCCCACCCCCCACCGCCACCCCCGCTACTGTTTTGTAACTAGCAGTTTGTACTTCTTAATCCCTTCACATTTTTCACCCAGCCTCCCACCCCCTTCCCATCTGCTAATCAAGAGTCTGTTGTCTGTATCTGAGTCTGTTTCTGCTTTGTTTATTTTGTTCTTTATAGTCCACATATATGTGAGATCATATGGTATTTGTTTTTCTCTGTCTGACTTATTTCACTTAGCATAATGCCCTGTGGGACCATGCTCTTTTATGGCCTAGTGATACTCTGTTGTATAATTGTACCACAATTTCTTTACCTAATCATCTGTTGATGGACATTTTGGTTGCTTCCACATCTTGGCTGTTGTAAATAGCACTACAGTGAACACAGAGATGCATATATCTTTTTCAAATTAGTGTTTTGGATTTCTTCAGATAAACACCCAGGAGTGGAATTGCTGGGTCATGAGATAGTTTTTACATTTAATTTTTTGAAGAACCTCCAAAACATTTTCCATAGCGGCTGCACCAATTGGCAGTCCCACCAACAGTGCATGAGAGTTTTATTTTCTCCACATCCTCACCAACACTTGCTGTTTATTTATTTATTTGTGGTAATCATTCTGACAGGTGTGAGGTGGTATTTCACTGAGGATTTTATTTGCATTTCTCTAATGATATGTTATGTTGAACATCTTTTCATATATCTATTAGCCATCTGTATGTCCTGTTTAGAAAAATGTCTATTTAGGTCCTCTGCCCATTTTTTAATTGGATTGTTTGTTATTTCTGTGTTGAGTTGTATGAGTTCTTTATACATTTTGAATATTAAGCCATTATTACACGTATCATTGGCAAATATCTTCTCCCATTCCGTAGGATGTCTTTCCATTTTGTTGATGGTTTCCTTTTCCATGCAAAACCTTTTTAGTTTGATGTAGTCTCGTTTGTTTACTTATGTTTTCTTTTTTATTCCCTTGTCCAAGGAGATACAAAAATATTACTAAGGCTAATGTCAGAGTTTACTGTGGATGTTTTATTCTAGTTGCATGGGTTTGGTTCTTAACGGTTAAATCTTTACTCCCTTTTGAGTTAATTTTTGTATATGGAGTAAAAAGGTGGTCCAGTTTCTTTTTTTTTTTTTTTGCATGTATATCTGTCCAGTTTTCCCAACTCCATTTATTGAATAGACTGTCTGTATCCCATAGTATTTTCTTGCTTCCTTTGTCATAGATTAAATGAACTAGTGTAGGTTCATTTCTGGGTTCTTGATTCGTTCCACTGAAGTATGTGTCTGTTTTTATATCAGTATCATACTGCTTTGATTACTATGGCCTTGTAATATAGTTTGATGTCAGGTAGTGTGACCTCCAACTTTGTTCTTCTTTCTCAAGATTACTGTGGCTACTAGGGGTCTTTTATGGTTCCACATAAATTTTAGGATTACATGTTCTAGTTCTGTGAAGAATGCCATTGTTAGTTATTTTGATAGGGATTGCATTGAATCTATGCATTTCTTTGGGTACATTTAAACAATGTTAATTTTTTCCTACCCATGAGGACAGTATATGCTTCCATTTATTTGTATCTTCTTCAATTTACTTCTGTAATACCTTATAAATTTCTGAGAACAAGTTTTTTACTTCCTTGGTTAAATTTATCCCTAGGTATTTTACTTTTTTTTGATGCAACTGTAAATGGGATTTTTTTCTTAATTTCTCTTCCGGATAGTTCATTATTGATGCATAATAAGGCAACAAATTTCTGAGTATTACTTTTGTATGCTGCTACTTTAATAAATTCATTTATCAGTTCTAATAGTTTTTGGTACAATCTTTGGGGTTCTCTATACAATATCATGTAATCTGCAAATAATGATAGTTCTACTTCTTCCTTTCCAATTTGGATACCTTTTATTTCTTTCTCTTGTCTGATGGTTGTATCTAGGACTTCCAGCACTACATTGAATAAAAGTGGTGAAAGTGGACATCCTTGCCTTTTTCCTGATCTTAAGGGGAATTATTTTATCTTTTCCCCATTGAGTATGATGCTAGCTGTGAGTTTGTCATATATGGCCTTTATTATGTTGAGATATGTTCCCTCTATTCCCACTTTGCTGAGATTTTACCATAAATGGATGCTAGATTCTCTTTTCCCCATTTGTATTATTTGCTTATTTATTTATTTACATTTTTAAAGTTATTTTTTAAATTTAATTTTCTTATATTAATTTCAGGTGTACAAAACAACATAATGATTAGACATTTATACCCCTCACAAAGTAAAAACCCCCCTCCAAAATCTACTACCCCTCTGACATTGTATATAGCTGTCACTGTACTGGATGCTGGATTTTGTCAAATGCTTTTTCTGCATCTACTGATACTGTGTTTCCCCAAAAATAAGACCTAGCCAGACAATCAGCTCTAATGCGTCTTTTGGAGCAAAAATTAATATAAGACCTGGTTTTATTTTACTGTAAGACTGGGTACAATATAATATAATATACACAATATAATATAATACCAGGTCTTACATTAATTTTTGCTCCAAAAGACACATTAGAGCTGACTGTCCGGCTAGGTCTTATTTTGTGGAAACACGGTATGAACACACAATTTTTATTTCCCTTTTGTTTATATGGTGTATTGCAATAATTGGTTTATGGATACGGAACCAACCTTGCATCCAAGGGATGAATCCCACTTGGTCATGGTGCATGATCTTTTTCATGGTTTGCTGAATTCAGTTTACTAATATTTTGTTGAGGATTTTTGCATCTATGTTGATCAGGGATATAGGCCTCGAATTTCCTTTTTTCATAATGTCTTTATCTGGTTTTGGGATCAGGGTAACGGTGGCCTCATAGAATGAGCTTGGGGTGGAGGGTGGGGGCTTCCTTCCTCTTAAATTTATTGGAATAGTTTGAGAAGCACAGGGGTTAATTCTTCTTTGAATGTTTGGTAAAAGTCACTTGTGAAGCTATGTGATCCAAAACTTTTGATTTTTGGGAGTTTGTTGATTGTTGATCCAATTTAATTAGTAGCAATTGATTGGTTCATATTTTCTGTTTCTTCTTGATTCAGCCTTGGAAGATTGTATGCTTCTAGGACTTTATTCATTTCTTCCAGATTGTCCAATTTGTTGGCATATAACTGCCAAATTTTCACATATGCAACTGCCAGATTAGCATTCTCTAATTCCCAATAGACGCTAATGTTTTCTGCATATTGAGTGCCATTTTCCAGATTCTCTTCTAACTACTTTATATACATTTTGTAATTTAAACCTTGCAACAACTAATTTGAACTCATATCTCCATTTTGCAGAGAGAGAAATTTAATAAAAGAAATACCAAGGAATTTTCCGAAGGTGAAGCGAGGTATCTGACTCCAAAGCTACTTCTTATAATCACTACTGTATTGTCTTACAATGTAAATTAACAACCTGGACTAATGCCCATTGCCCATGAATGCTTCAACCTACTCTTTACAATCCCTGAAAATAAATGGATCACTCCCATCATTGCACTTGTCCTGTCATTTGGAATGTTATCTTCCCTTCGCCCCAATTCAAATGTGATTGACCTTTCAAGCCGCTCTCCGATTCTGCCCTTTCCATGAAGTCCTCTCAGACCACCCAGCTTATTGTGGTATCCCTCTTCTTTAAATTTCTAGAACATCTATCTCATTTCTGCACTTATAAAATGTCTTTTACACTGTAGACATTTAATGTATTTGACTGTACTGTGTGACATTTGCCTTATTGAGACAATAGAAATTATTTAGGGATATGGACTTTGCTTTATGCTCTCTTTTGTCTTCACAGCATACAGGATAATAACTTACATTAGGAAAGTGCTTTGCAGATGGCAGCCCTCATTCAATGCAAACTTATAAAGGACTCTCCATGGGCAAGCTCCTACAATGAGAATGATAAGGTAAACAGAGGTGAATATATATATGTTCCCTGAAAGGGTTTCCTTGCTGGGGAACAATTTCTAGTCAAATTATGTATACATATAATTTATGATATATTTACAAGCACTATAACCAGAGCAGGGGAAATACAGGCATGTACCACAGGATAGACTCAGGGAAGAATAGGAAAATTAGGATACTTTGGGTAATAATATGAGAACAGAAAGAAGAAGTATGAGTAGGGAAGCACAGGCTGTATACTTTAGGAGGAATAAACATAGTGTGAAAAAACATAACACAGGAAATTCAGTGTTAGAAATTAATAAAACAATGGATGGAGAAAAGCAGGAAGCATCCTGAATGGCAGGCTACAGGTTTTGGATTTTCTCTGAAATGCAGCATGGTTTTGAGTCCAGCTCATAATGAACACAGCATACTGCTATACAGACGTGCTATTGTGACTAAAGAAGACAGTGTTTGTAAAACACCCAGCATGGGTCCTCAGAAATCACAGATGTTCACAAAGGATACACTGTCATTGTTCACTGATCAGAGTTCTGCTTTATATAGATCAATCTGCCATGATTCCACAGGATCAGGACAAAAGGAAGAAATGGAGGCAAACTTCCAATTAATGTGTCTCTGAAAGAAGAGAGAGGCTCCAAGGTCACTAAAACTCAATAGATATTTGTGGGTGCAATAAGAAAAATAAAAGTTAATTTGTCTTTCCTTAAATGCCATGTGCTTTCATGCTCCCTCAGAGAGATGTTAACAGGATGGGAAAAAAATAAAAACTATTAATTGTAAGTAGTCCTTCATTTTGTGAAAAGTTGACATAAGTGAAGCCATTTTAAAACAGCTAGAGTGAAACTGCTTTGCACGTCTCACTCTTTGGACTGGGCCAAACCAACACTGTCTTATAAACAATGGGCTGTAAAGCTACCAAGAAAGCAGACATCCTGACCACAAGGACTGATGATTACAGAAATTCTTTAGAATCAGTAACCAACCCTGTATAGTAAAGAGTAACCTAGCTTGTTGGCACCAATAGAAATCTCTTTCTTCTATTTATATAAGTATTTCCCTTCGTATTCTCACAGAACCCACATAATCAGGACATCATTTGGGTTTCTTCCTGTATCTATGCTCCCAAATTGCAATTCTTTTTTATCTCAAATAAACTTGAGAGGCTTGTTGCCTCTTACTTTCGCTTTTCATTTTTAGGTTTAAAGTCGTCCCCCCCCACCCCCCCAATGAACAAGAAACTTTAGATGGTGGGAGATAGATTCTTATGGCAACACAGAATACAATTGCTTGCCCTTTCCAGCATCTCAGACATTTCATTTCCTTCATAGGAATCATTTTCTATAAACTACCTAGGGCTAATCATCTTTACAAATGTATGGTTCCAAGAAAGAAACTAAGTGGAAACTAACCATCTTGAGCCCATTTTGAGCCCTTTGGTCTTCGGATTTCCTGAGGCAGACACTTCATCAAGTGCATAAAAACTTTATTGCTTTTCCCTTCCATTCTTGCCAAAAAGGCTTCTAGTAACTACAGTCATCTTATTATTCACTTTCTTTTATATTATTCTGCTTAATTCCTATAAATTCTTTTCTACATAATTCTCTTGTTATAGTTATTCTTCTGCTATATTTCTGTGTGTTTTTTCTCTAAATAATTAATCGAATAAAAACTTTCAAGAAATCCCAATATTCTAAGAAAATTAAACACACAATCTTGTGGATTTTTTTAAACTTTATTATACTCAAAAGAGAACAAAGAACTAAGGCCGTTAATTCCTAAACTCCTTTGCTATTGAAGAAGTTTAATTCCATTTGGTTCCAAGATTTTCAAGAGAACATACTTTTGATGTGCAGCTAAAAATAAGTAAAAACAGTGACTATTCCCCAGACTTTAAACTGTATGTTGAAGATTCCAAAAAGAGAACTAATCTTCGTTCTAGTCCCATGAAATTTTATTTTCAAGTAAATTTTACTATTAAAGTATAATATATTAATTTAGATAAATGTAAAAATAAAATGAAAAGATAGAAGTTAATTTACCCAGAGAAAATAACAATTGTCATTATTTCTATTATATCTTAATGAAAAATAAAAATAGGAAAGCTTTCATTGGTCATTTCTGTGCCCCAGGTAAATTAATAAAAACATGAAAATCAGAACATCCGTATTTATAATTGAATTTTGTTGAAAACAGATCACAGTTATGATTAAATATGGTAATAAACAGTTATCTTTAACAATGGTGAAAAAGGGTGAATTTAATAATCTACTTGTAGCTATTTTCCCATCATATCTTCAGTAAACTATAATGAAGATTCTGTTAAATGTATCCTGCCTTTTGTACTCATGTTTCTGGGTGAGAACTAGTCAAGGGAATGTTGTTTTACCACTTACATTTTCTTCTAAAGATTTCTGGTCCCTTTATGAGTTTTAGTTCTTGTCAATAAATATAATGTTCTAGTTCTTAAAGCTCCTCATCTATGAAAAATTGTTCCGAACCCAATGATTTCTAGCTCTATTGATCAAATAAATTTTAAAACCTTTGAAAACCCTTCAAGTGTCAGTAGACAAGCCTTGTTAACAAGTTTGTCTGATTTGTTACATTTATACTGATTTTTTATACTTATTATATTAATTGTACTACATTCTAGCCCTTCCTCTCTGTTTTATCTGCTATGTCAATTATAATATTTCGTCCATTTTTAAGGTCAAATTTCTTTTCCAACTCTGTAATAGAACTTTAAATACTTGCTCATTGGAGAGACCATTACATGCACACATACATATGTATATGCATGGAAGCACACGTCTAAAATACGGGTTGAAGGAAAAGTCTCAGCACCAAAGACTAGGCCTTCGTTCATCTGTATTTTCACATTCCATTTTTATTTTTCTTTTCCCAATAGTTAAATGTAGGATACATTTCATTTTTTTTTTTCCTTTTTAAGCATATGAATACCTGTACCTTGTATACGTTAGGTTTCTAGTGGATTTATATAATCAAAATATCGGTTGAACTTGTTGATCTTGGATTATGACTGATAAATAACCAATGTACCTCACTAGATTTTCAGTTGTATGACATGGGTCCTGTCAAGATGTCTCACTAAACTCAGCTCTGGGAAACACGTATTGAGGCAGAAGGGAAAATGGAAATAATCTCAACCTTCCTATGCGATTTGGGTGATATCACTACTCTTTACATATGAGTCGAATGAGTATTCTGTATATCAGTATTCTCATCTGTAAAATGACAATGCTAATACCCACTTCATTGAGTTTCTGTAGGATTAATGAGATTGCATGGGAAAAGGGCTCCGATACTGAGTGCTTTAGGAGTCCACAGGCTTCCGCCTTTTGGTTTTCCATTCTTAATTGTACTCAGATTCGAGAAACTTTCTCTGAAGTGTTTATCCATGTATATGGACACACTCCTTAAAATAAATTTCAAAGCAGGTAGCTTAATTTTTCCCTTCCCAGCAACAGATTTTTTTCTCTCTCTAGTCTGTCTAGGTGCACCTGTTGAACAATTATTGTAATAAAGAGAAAGAATGGAGTGGCAAGAGGGTGTTTATCATTGAGTCCTCTGGCTGAGGCCACTGTAAACATGCTCCAGGCAGAGTCCTCACTCCACACCAGCTAAACACCGACAAGTGGCCTGACTCCCACAGCACCACCCTGCTCAGCCACCACCTTGCTTTGTGTTACTTATTCCATACTCTTCCTTGTTTAGCATGTTTTGTTTTCTTATGTTACATTTTCTTTTCTAAGTAAGATGCACCATCTTTGTACCTTTCCTTCTGCTCTGAGCCAATTCAGGAGGAAGTTGGTCTATCACATTTATAAAGATTCATACAACGAAACCCTCCTTTGCAAAAACAAAAGGTCAGAGAAACCAACATGCACGACTTATAAGGAACCCTTCTGGGGTACATCTTACATACTTTGTGTGCATATCTGAAACCAAGGAGTGGTTACTTCCCTTCGATGCTTTAAGGAAATTACCTTTTGTTTACCTTTAGTTAATTTTTTAAACACATAATATAACAAGAGATAATATTTTACGGAGATCTTTACATAAAAAAATACTGAGAATTCTTCTTTCAATAATGCTATGTGATATATAAATCCAAAATTGTGGATTAAAACTGAAATTCATACAAGTTTCTAGATATTATAAACATTTAGCTAAAGTAAGAATTTCTCCCTAAAACTAAGCCTTTTCAGATGAAGAAAAAAGCCTGACATCCAAGAGTTACAGACAATAAGTGAAGAAAGGAAAAACATTAATGAGAATCTATAATGTATCAAAACTATCACAGTTGGATAAATTAAAGGGTAAGTGGATAAAAGTGCTGTTTTTTAACAAAATATGTATATTTTTAAGAATTACAAGTTTAAAATTTATTATAAACTTTAAGTTTTAAAAATCAAGTTATATATGTATATTTACGTACACATACACATTTAATTAGCATGACCTTGGATTCTAAAATTGTCGCTTATAAAATATTCAACTTATGTTACTTAACTTCTAAATCTTGGCTTATTTATCTAAAACAGAAATACTAGTATCTATTTTACAGGATTGTTGTGCAAATTAAGATACTGCATGTAAAGTACCTATATCGATGACTGTGACATAGTTTTTAAAGAATACCTAAATACATAAGTATACACGATCATCAGCGCTATCATTATTCTTTATATCTTTAGCTTTCTACCACGTACCTTGAAGAGTCTCAAAAAAAAAAAAAAATTATGCAGAGTGAAGGTATAAAACCGCCATAAAAGTGAAAAGATACCCAAGGAAAGGGGTGGAGAAATCCACACCCAAGCCCTGTGGTGGTTATGTTTCAAGTTATGTCCTCCAATTCACTGATATGCCTCTCTCAAGTGGTGAAGCTTAATTCCCACCCATTTGAGTGTAGAAAACAGCAGAAGTGATAGGAAGTCATGTCTAAGATCAAGTTATAAAAAAAAGTGTGGCTTGCACCTTCGGTGCTCTTTCTGTCTCGCTTTGATCATGCTTTTTGGCAAAAGCCATATTGGGAGCTACCCTCATGATGGATTCCTCATGATGCAGAGCTAAAATATCTTGCTAGCAGTAACATATGTGATCCTGGAAGTGGAAATTTAAGCCATGGTTAATTTTCAAGAACTATAGCCAAGGCCAACAGCTTCAGTGCACCTCATGACAGATCTTGAACAAGAACTACCTCACTCCTGCATTCATGATCTTCAGAAACTATGTGAAATAATAAATACATGTTTGTCTAAGATGTACATTTTATTATAATTCATTATTCATAAACATGTAAGTAATATACACCCTAAACAGTTATAACAGAAACTGTTTCAAAGAAATAGTGATAGAATGAGACCAGAAAACTTGGTATTCAAAAGTTGTCCTTGACTCAAACATTTCATCATGGAATATCAGCATTCTGCCTCTTTATTTATGAATTACTCAACCTCAGCTTCTCTAATAAACCTTGGTAATATCAGTTATCATTCTACTCATTTTATTTAAATGGACAAAGGCAAACATCACTATTGTTAAAACCTATGTTTTACTTTAATTTTAAATGAAACTTATTAAACCACTTTAAAATAGTTCTAAAATGTGATCAGTTACATCTTTTTTTGTGCAGTATCATGTTCTTTCCATGTAATGGTAGTTAAACCTAGAGACTTTCTGAACCTTAAAAAAGTGTATCTATTGCCCCAGAAAATATACATAAGCTTCAGAAAAAGATTTGTCAAATGTCTCTAAGTGAATCATTCTTCCAGTAATAAAACAACAGAATATTTCCCAATCCTAAATCACTATTTTAATGTCAATCAATCAATCCATCTCTTTTTCCTTCTCTCATCCCCCTCTGTCTTTCTCTTTTCAGAGAGATACATGAGACAACAGACATTCTCATTGGATAATAATTAAGTGTTCTCATTAATTAATACATCAGGAATCTCTACTGCTATTGAAAAGAAGAAGCTTTCCATGGTGACTGTGGGAAAGAACAAAAGTGAGACCTATATTCCTCTCCAATTAAATGCTAAAGAACTAAATGAGGCTTATAATGATTTTGTTTGATCATGTCATTGGAAGAAGAATGATTAAAGGAAACACTTCATAAGGATATTCACAATAATTACATGTACCCGGATTTAGAATATGATCCTACCATTAGTTGCCTAAGACCTATCTGGAACATAAGAGGAAAGCTATTAAATATTCCATATTTTTCACATGGAGAATAAATCCACTTGTGATTCAAACAGATAATTTTATTCAAATTCTTTAATTTTGTCAATTTTGTTGCTCAAAGTAACAGCTTAATGTAAACTGAGAAAAATTTTTCTCAAAAAAAAAATTAACAATTTATCCTGGCTCCCTACACTCTTATAATAATTACATTATAAGGGTTTGGTTGCAATGGTTTTGTTGTTATAGTTTCCATAAAAGTGCTTAGTAAGAAAAATGAGAAAATGCAGATTCATGAAAAATTTTCAATTATGGAAACACTTACTTTATGAAGACTACATATTTCACATTAGAAATTTCACAAGTTAAAATAAAGATAATACTTGATAAAACTGCCAGAACCTAAAAAATTATAATAAAAAATCCCTTCTTTCTTGGTTTTAAAAATAATATTATCATTTTTAGTGGGTTTTTTTTCTCCCTTTTGTATTTTAAATAGCCCTCTGGGCTGTTCTTTTGTTGCCTCACCAAAAAGAATATATTTGTCACTATATCTTTAATTTTATGTAAGAAACTGGAAAAAATGAGTTAAGAAATGACGATTCCAGGCTTCCCTTTGTGAGTATCTTTGGAACTTGGCTGCATTACTTCATTCTTCTGGGACTTTCTTCCACTACCAAATTAAGCTTTGTGCTAGTTCTTTTTCAGTCACAACATTTTATAACTCTCAGATCTGGCATCCAGATCTTATGCGTCTCCTGAGTCACAAATTTACTGGTATTTCTCACTTTTTGTACATTTTCCCATTTGCTATTGCCTCAACTTCAAATTTATTTAAACTAAAGACAAAGCTCTATCTATATAAGCATTCCCTGTGTTCCCTGACAAGGACACCAAAATTTTCCATTATCCAGATGGAAATCAATAATGCTGGAGTCTTCCCTCTGTCTTGAACATCAAATCAGTTGCAAAATTCATTTGAGTTTTTCCATTTCTGTGTCTCTGTCATATATTACTTTTCTATTTCCATTTCCACTAAGTTATTTCTGATTTTTATTGCTACTTACCTAGACCACTGCTAAGGTTCCAATTCAGTTTCCCTACCTACAGTGTCCTACCATCCAGTAGTAGATTGGAAATATCACTGGGATTAAGGGTTAATGCCATCTTATCTTTGAGCCCCATAGTAAGTAAGTGGGACATTTACTATTGAAGATGATATTGGTTAGCCCAAACTTCTGACTATCCCATAAATTGATTAAAATTACACTGATATTGAAACCATAGTTAAACGAACAGGCATAAGATGGCAGGGAGCAAATATTTTCCCACTTTGTGAGTTATGGCTTATTTCAATAAGAATTTATTGAACATATTTCATTATGCCAGACACTATGCTAAATATTAGCGACGTAGAGATTACTACTTTTGTCTTCAGGCATTCACTGCCTTATAGGGGAGATAGAAATGTAAACAAAAGCAAATCACAATATAAACAGAACAAAATCCTGCATTGGAGGAGAAATATACTTCATGCCTTGTATTTAGCTTTTTCCCCATTCAGTTCCCAAAGAAGAACATTTTAAATGTAAACAAAGTAGCTACCCTGTATTTATCTTGTTACTTTGCCGTAAGAATTTAGTGAAACATATTAATTCTAAAATACCCAAGAACTATATAGTAATACTGAAATGTAACTAGATGCTGTAATAGTATAACTTTAAAAGCCAAAATTGAGTTTCATTTTTAAACAAATTATAGTCTTTAAAAATTTTAAATATCAATATTAAAATGATATATTGAAATCATAATCATGCAATTAAACACTATGTGGATGTGACAAATAAAAAGACTTTATTAGCAATTTTAAAAGTTCCCGTTAATATTTGTTTCCAAACCTTCTACTATTTAATCTCAATACCATTCTGGTGTCATTAAATGTAGAAGATTAATCCAGCATATAATTAAATATAAATAAAACATTATTAATTCTGGACATGACCTATGTTTCTTGAATATGTTTAGGTTAGCAAACATATTCATTAGGTTTTATAATTGCAAGAAAACTATATGGAATTTCAAGACAATTCATTATTAAAATAACTTTCCTATTATACCCTTATAATATTTCTACTATCTAACAGATACAATCTATTCATTATTTTTTTATTTTAGATTTCACTCAGGTGTGTGTGTGCAAGAGATAGATGGATAGATAGATAGATAATCTTTAATAGATATTTTAACACCTAGAGTTGCCAACATTCTTAGAGCACTTGGTAGATAAAAACTGGCCCTATGTATTTACAAAATTTAGTATATCCTAGTATCATATGTGGAAATGAATTTTGTTATCCAAGAAGTGATTAGATACCCAGCCAATGAATCCCTACAGAACTTTAATGAAATAAAATCACCTTTGATAGAAATCTCCTAAGAATAGGGTCCAACTGTATATAAGCATGCCCAGATAAGATGCCCAGATAAACTGGATGGACAACTGGAAGACCTAGAATACAGGTAAAAGAACACAACACAGTGTCCATTAATCTGGGCCACACCAGGAATTAAAATCTTCTAAAAGAGCGTTTCTCATAGGGAAACTTGATGGAGCAATGACTTATCAATGTATTTTTATTTAAGTACTTAATGCTACATGCCAGATGAACCCTTACCAGATATTTGAAAATCATGAAACGACTAACAAATGGCAATCCTTCAAAAGTGAAAAATAAACATCTAGTTGGGGAAAGGCAATGTTCTTGATTACACCAAACACTGTCTGAAACACACACTTCTTCACAACTTGGAATTTGCCATTTGTGTATTCACAGGCAAAAGACAGGGGACAGGCACCACTAATAAAAGTGTCATTATTTCATGTTTTACAGCCTTAGTTAGAACCAAATATCTAGTCAGTTACTTTAATAAGGTGGTGATCACAGACTATTACCTAAAGAAAATACAGGAAAGACAAAAATCTAAGTGTTCCCTAGTGAAATGATAAAATCGATCCCATCAACAGTTGAATAGATTGCATCTGAAACTGCTTATAGATCATATCACCAAATTGTTTTTTTTTGAGCCCATTAAAGACCCTTACCAAAATCGTATATATTTAACAAAATATATTTACTTGGAAAAGAGTTTATTTAAAAAATCAATATACCATTCATCTTTCCATTAAAACTAAAATTACATCAAAGAGATATGAAAAAAAATGGAGAGCTATCACCAAGTATAAGCAGTAAGTAGTATCAAGAGCTTTTCTGGAATATAAGCCAGAGTTTTAATGGGTCAAGTTCTTGTCCTGTGTCAGCTCATAACGCAATGACTTGGGATGGGAGCCAATCAGCTACGGTGTGGCTGGTCCATTTCTGAGTGCCTGCGTGACACCAGGTCTTGATTCAATTCTAAAAGATCCAAACTAGTCAAGTGGGTCTTTTGTTTTACACTCTCACCCAAAGAAGACTGAGCTCTAAAGTACATTCTACACCTTTTTTATAATATAAAATGTATGCAAAAAATAATAAACAGAAAAAATCCATTAATTCTAATATAAGACCAATGCAATTTCTAAAAAATATAAATTACCATGTTTCCCTGAAAGTAAGACCTAGCCGGGCCATCAGCTCTAATGGGTCTTTTGGAGCAAAAATTAATATAAGACCGGGCTTATTTTAATAGAATATAATATTATAATATAAGACAGGGTCTTATATTAATTTTTGTTCCAAAAGACGCTTTAGAGCTGATGGTCCGGCTAGGTCTTATTTTCGGGGAAACATGGTAAATGACATTAATGATTGATTGTATTCAAGTAGTATATTACTTTGAAATAATCATTAGATTTTAATGCATTTTTAAACCCTGTACATCAAAACAGTAAGTTACCATGATATTCTATCTATAATGCCAAGTTAAAATCTGACATGTTGTCAAGAGTGTACTGGGAAATTGTGTGTTTGTGTGTGTGTGTGTGTCTGTGTGTGTGTGTAAACGTTTGATTGGATATAATTTGAAAAAATTTTAGTAACTATTAATGCTAACTCAAAAAAGCCTAATTCACGTCCTCTAAATAAACCATATACAATACATCCAAGGGATTTTCTTTGAAACGTCTTTTATGGTTTACAGGGATGTAAGAGTTGGAAATAAAAGACAACATGCCTGTAAGAAAAGCTGGATGGATTTTTTTAATAAAAAAACTGTTTTTTCATGCTCAGATAATTTTGAATGTATCATAACCATATTTTTTCTATAAACATTAAAATGTTTAAATGACCTGAATTTAAAATTGATGTCTAGTAATGCGTGATATTTATTGCTTCTCTCAGGCTGCATTACCTAAGTGTGCCTCTTCGTACCACTCCTAAACTAGCTTCTCAGGCTTTTATAAAACTCGTAATTTTCGTAAGTCTCCTACACACGTTCATACTGAAATATCTATAGATTATTAGATTGTCATAGTTTATCCCTGCTATACAGATGATTTAGCCAAAGAATCCTTCAAAAGGTAAATGGTTGAAGAATTCACTTCTTAAAACTTTCATGTAAAATATTTGATGTTACGTTCCTCTGGCCAGAAACAAACAAAAAACAAACAAACAACTATAAAAAACAAACAGAACTCTCTAATATTTCTAATCCTCTTTTCATTAATGATTTATAATTGGGGAACATGGGAACTTATGGTTAAAGAGTTATCTAATAATCAGCTCTTAAATCTGTGTTTACTCTAGATAAAATAAGATATATGTGGAATAGTAAACAGTATACATTTAACATGGTTACTCTCAAGATACTTATGTGCATTGTTTCTATATCTAGAACATGATATCCTGCTTTAAACAATTTAAAAGTAGCATTTTAAAATTAAAAGTACACTGATATACTCATATGTACACGTGTGTTCAAATGCTAAGGGTTTCAAAAATGCCTAAAATTCTTCCTTTTAGACTAAAATATTATTAAATTCTGCATACAGGAGGCCATTTTAGAGATTCTAGTTTATAGGTTATGACAAAGGAGTGGCATTTACACTTACATTAAATGTTCCTGTTGTCTTTTAATAATTGTTGCCACTTTTCCTGGGCTCTGCTACTCTATTGATACCATTTTTCTTTTCCAGTTTGTGTGACTGAAAGAAGTCAGTGGAAGATCCATTAATAATGGGATTCAATTTTAAAGGGGCTGGCATAAATTCATGAATGCTCCCTAACTCTTCTCTCCCAACCCACCACTTCTTCCCTGGTCTCATCCCTGGCTCTCTGCTGTTGTTATTGTTGTTGGACTTTTAAGTGGTTTCCCCATTTAAAAAGAAAAAAAAAAAAGTGTAGAGGTTAAAACTAGGTTAGTGAGAATTCATGCCAAGTTTTAAAAATGAAAACAACTGATAACTCAAACTACAGATGAAAATGATTAAGGAAAAGATGCACTCTTTTAGCAATAAACACAACCCCGTCTACATAAAATTTCAATTAGATGAAAAACAGTTATTCGTTAGTGCCAGGAGAAGTTCCTCCTGTTGTGTTCTGATTTGAGTACATTCCAGTTCAGTGGAATCTAAACGCACCTGGATGAACCTGCCCCACAAATAGATGATTGCTTTTCATATGAAGTCAACTAAGCAAACATCTGAAAAGCTTTATCCAAAGGAAATGATAACAGAAACTCAGGACATCCATCAGAGGGAAATGTTCAAGGTAGAATAGGAAAATCTAAAAATATAGGAGTTTGGAAGACTTAATGGAGGAGATCCAGATTATCTCGGCAACTGATGAAAAAGGAGGAGAAACTAGAAAAGGTGGTCAGAAGTCGATGCGTGATGGCATTTAAAACAGTTCCTGCAGAGCCATTTCCAGCACTTAGAGCGCAGGAAAATGCACTGCCCTGCCCTCTGAGCTCCTGCCTCTCTCACATACCTCCTAATAATGACTACTTAGAGAAATAAATCTTTAATTTCCCAAATATAAACAAGAGAAATGCAAATTGAACCTATCATTGTTATCCTATAATCAGCAAACATACATTATTAAAACATAAAAGTGGTGACATTTAGCTAAGAGATTTGCTACATACAAAAAACACTCAAGCCTTACTTTCAAGAAGTTATTTTCAAACAGAATTTTAGTTTGGTAGCTCTAAGCCAACTTTTATTTTTTCCCAAAATAGGGTAAGCCAACCTTTACTGCTCTATTTTTAACAGAAATTGTGAAGATGGACCCAAAATAGAACAACCTTATTTTATGACATATGAAAGTAGACTTTTTCTTGCAGTCTCTGTAAAATCACCTTATAATTATGACTAAGTCATAATTAAAATCACCAAATAGTTATGATTTAAAAGATACCATGTATGTTGCTAGCATTAATTGTTAATACAAAGTTATTTAGTAGAAGTTTGCAATTATAAATTAATATAAGCAAAATAAAAGACAAAAGCTTATGAATACTAAAAAAAAAAAGCTAACTTAAAACCAGTAAATATTATTAAAACGATACCTAGGTGATGCATAGAAAAAGCAAGTTATTGACAGATTCTCATCAGATTCTCTAAATACAAGCCAAAGAGCAGAAGCAAAGTTAATACACAAATATAAATCAAATAGCATGCCAAATACCATTATTTTATATTACCAGTTGATGTACTATTGCTAATGGAATCATATGTATTGGAGGATACCATAAAATAAGGGTACACAATAAAAAACTGATTTCTGTATTTCAGTGTAGTTGTATTATAATAATGAAAGCTAACGCAATATATTTGTCAAAATTGTTAACCACTCAACTAGTGCTAACTGAAAACCAACATAAAAACTGCAGAATGGCACATATAAATAAGTCAGAAATTATTTTTATTCTTATTTCTAAACCGGGTCAACTGAAATAAAAATAGGAGTGTTGATGAATAATCAACTCTTATCCTCCCTTCCTGCTATTCAGGGGGCAGAAATAACTCTTAAAGAGCCATTGATGAAGAAAAAGAAAGAAAAAAAAACTCCTCCTTTTTCAGCATTTCTCCTCAATTTCCAGTTTTTGAATTTTTCTAAAAGTAGTTTGGTTTAAAGATAAAATAACTAACTGGTCTCTGGAGGCCTTAGACTTTGAAATTAACTATCAAGGCTGTGTTTATACACATTTTTTGTTAGCAGATACAGCTCTTTCTCAATATACTTAGTACTTACTTACTCTAAAAAAAATATGTGATAAAGAGAGGATTTACCTTTTTTTGCATTTAATAAAGTAATGCTTATTTTTTTTTCTCAAAATATATTAATTTACAGATGTACTCAAAATCGTCAGTCTTAAAGGCTAATTAAAAATCTATTTTCCTACATAATTTGAATGATCTACTTAATAAAAATAGTCAGATACACCAAAAGAACAAAGTAGACCATCTGGAAACAATGTCAAAAAGTTTGATGCATTTTATGTAGGATAAGGGATTTTCCATAAATTAATGGGGAATAAAATTGTTATTCAAGAAGGAACAGTGATACAATCAACTATTTGAAAAAAAACAAAACACTATAGAACTTTATTTTGTATCCTAGACAAAAAATAAGTCTCAGATGATTAATGTGGTCAATGTTAAAAATGTTTAAAGTAATGTGTTTATTGGGAAATATGTTTAACTTATTAAATTAGAAGCAACTTAAATAACAGTACTTTATTATAATGTGTAAAGTATGTTAAAACCAATAAAATACTAAATAATGACTATAATGTTTAAACATTTTAACAGAAGATATATGTATGTTTTAAAAGCAACATAAAAATCAAATATGATCTCAACTTTACTAAACAATATGTGTAGAAACAATATGTATAGAAAGTAAGCAATTCAACAAAGATGTTAATTATATGTGGATGTGAAATACTAGGGTTTTTTTTTGTATTTTTGAATGTTTATTTTTACACTGAGCAAAAATAAATATTACGAGGTTTTCTTTATCTCACAGTATATACAAAATTAATCTAGACAATCTATCTCCCCAGTCCTTTGTTAACCTTAACTTCTGTGTGCTCCTTGATTATTCCCAGTTGACAGGGAAACATTCCATATTTTCATAGATAAATTATAATTACCTTTGTAATTATACAAAGGTAATTGTATAATTAACTGGATCCCTCCATTTTAAGCAGATGGAAAATTAATCCATCTGTTTCCTATTAGTAAGTAGGTTTTAAAAATGTTAAAAAGAAGAAGTATGTGCTCTAAGTCTACAGATAGACGAGGCAGAATTCAGTTCTTGTCAAGATTTCAGAAAGTATTAGTGATGATACTACCCCCTCAAAAATATTTCCATCAATTGAATCATTTTTTTTTATTTCACCATTAGTGATGTATTTCTTTGATACAAATCTCTCTGCTTTATACAAAAAAACTTCTTTAGAAATAGTTAATTTAAGTTTCATCGCCATTTGGAAGAATAGTAATAGAGTGAATATGATTTTCAAAATTCTTCCTGAAAACAAGTGAAGAGGAGTAGGGCAGGTTTAACATGAGAGCATCCTTTGTGTGGGAAACAGAAGTCAGAGCAGCCTCGTTGAGGGGGAGGATGAAAGCTGGAAGAAGTGAGAATAATGAAGAGGATCTCTTCCCAATACTCATCTTTGTGAATTACAGATCCTGAAAATACATAATACTAAACTGCCTTTCAAGGACAGGAATTAATGCATAAAGATGTTCTTAATTTTCAGTTGATACTAGAATGAATTTTATAAGCTTTGCTTTGGATATACTTATAAATTTGGGGATTTGAATTGGGTAGTCTGAAAGCATCTTAGAACATCAGAATCGTTATAAGTTAATATTTAGAAACAGCAGTTTTAAGGCTCCAGGGTACACAAAATCTTTGAAGTCATGCAGCAGCAGATGGGGAGAAGCTATCCAAATACAAACAAAATAATTCATTAAAATTCACAACTACCTTACAACACATTTTCTTTTGATTGGAATCCCAACTTGAAAGCATTATGTCTCCTTCTGCCTATCTTGTGATTAAGGCATATTGGTGCTTAATTAATATTAAATAATAATTAAAGGCTTGATTCTATAACTACCCAGAATTAAACAGAATTTTTTCAAAAGACTAGAGGTCCCATAAATTCTGTTACATTGTTTACTACAGCAATAATCACTTGTTCATTTCATTGTAGCCACTGAATTATAGTTTCAGTTGTTTTCTAGAATATCGTGTGTGCACATACGTGTACACACACACACACACACACACACATTAGTTCTGAATAATATAGTTGCTTAACACAGTTCTAAGGTAAATCATGGCTACGGTAGACTTACAGAAAATCTAAGGTCATCACAACTGCATAAAGATATTTGCATATATTCCAGGACATTTTATGTTTAATTAGTTGCATTATAAATTGTACAATTGATTAAACATTTTATTCTAAAAGCCTACTCCAAATATCATACCAAAATATAATTTATAAAATCTTATGGGATCAATTTACATTAAACAAAATATAATCCCATAAAATAGTTCCTTTTAAATGCACATAATGAACAACCTCTGTATTTTTCTATCATAGACCAATTACTCACCAGGGAATCATTTCTCCCTCCATTCTCAAATTTTGGTTTTAAAAATTTATAGAGGTAAAATGCCAACTCACACTTTTTCATGACACTTGTCTGACACTTTCCGGTACATCATAACAATAGCAGGAGTTTAAGAGATAACATGCTAAGGAAAATCCGGAGGGTAAAAATAGGCTTTTCCAACCCTAGGTAAGAAGACTTGGGGCTTTGCAGCCAGGAAGAGGGCTGTGTTCAACTGAAGCCCAAGGACAGGTCAGACAGAGGAAGAAAAACTGCTCAAACAAGTTCCTCTTCATGTCCCTGAGACCCCACCAATAAAGAGCTGGGAGAAACCATCCTCTTCCCTTTTAACTTTATACCTTGTCCACACTATTGTTTCAATTCTTGATGTTTTCTGATCTATGGCAGCAGAAGAGCATATTCATGTGCTGGTGGGTTAGTTCTCCAGTATATTTACTGGTGGGTTACTTGCACCAGTATATTCCACAAGCTCTCACACGACATGTCCTTCACTGATTCATCCTTTTTGCTCTCACATGGAATACAGCTTACCTCTTCCCCTCAGCTTTTGCTGGGCAGTATTCGTTCTGCAGCTCGTGCCTCATCAATACCTCTGAGGTCCTTCTACTCATTTTCATCACCACTCACACGGCCTGAGTGGTGATGCTTACCTAGCACAGAGAAAGTATGCCATCGCCATCAAAAGGTCTCTTCCTACCTTATCTCAACCTCCTCTTGACTATTCTCCACAATACTGACAAGATAATCTTTTGAAAAATCAAAAGTGATCATAAAAATCCCTCGTGAAAAACCCTTAATATCACTCCAATTTATTCAGGGTAAAATCCAAAATCCGTATTATGATTTATAAGCCTCTTCAATAGAATTGTATTACATACTAGAAGACCAAGAATGTGTGAGAAAATGAGTCAAGTTCAGCTCTGAATTTGTATAAAATTCTACAACTATAATTTAGGAAGAAGTTACCCTCATTTCACCATACATACTCATATGTAAGTTTTAAGTCTTATTTAAAGACTAGTATTGTTTTTATTTTGGATTAAATGTGAAGAACAGAGAAATTTAGAAGAATTGTAGCCTTCTGAACTGTTTGAATTTGGCTCTGCCATTTTGAAGTGACATTTTCTATTTCACCAGCTTTCTCTCCATTTCGACACTCTGGCAACCCTTCTCCAGCCTTTCTAAAATACTTTCAAAATTCTAGAACATATTGTGTTCGCTCATGCCTCTACACTTTTGTACTTTATTTCACCACAATGAAATGGTGGTCTCTCTTCTTCTGGGAGAATTACCTATTAACTCAGTAAGCCCATTTCAGCTCTCACGTCTCCAGAAATGTTCCCTTGGCTCAGGCCGCACACCACACACTATTGCAGGTATGTTCCCCACTCATTTTCTGCCGTACAATCTTTACTAACTGCAACACCCAGTATTTGTCAAACTCTCTACTCAATATTTAATATACCTGTCCACTTACTTCAAAAGTTTCGCTATGGTTCACTACCAAGCCCAGTGAAATCACCACTGGGAGAAGCAGGAAGAAAGGCAGAATAGGCAGCTTCCACCATGGTCCCTAAGGCAAAACTTGGTGTGTCATGGCACCACATCACGTCAGTCATCTACCCTGGGTTGTCCCCATGTCCCCCTAACCTTCTGAATAACCTACCCTATGTTTGTAAAGACTATAGAGTAAGGAGGCTTCACTCTAAATTCAGTCATTCTTTCAGCTCATTAATATCCAGTAGTTTGTTTTCATATAAAATTTGCAACTGACATTCCTAAATTAACACAGAACATAAGCAGAAATCAGAAATTTTAACTTTTATGCCTAATGCCATAGATAGTATCTATGTGAAATAATGTGATTTATTTGTTGGCATGTGCTGAAGACATAAAGATTTCAAAATACATATATAGCTAGAAACCCAGGAAGCAGAAAAGTAAATGAAAGGTGACATCTATATATTTGCCCCGCCAAAAAGAAAAAAAAAAAGTTCCCCTCAAATAATTAATCAGCTAGAAAGCTACTAACATGACTTAATTCCAAAATGTTGTCAAGCAACAATAAACATTCTGTACTCACAGAAAATATTGTCAGCTTCAAATCAGGAGTTCTAAGTGATTTGTGTGAACTGGACATGACAGTTAAACTCTGAATCTCAGCTTACTCAATAGTAAATGAACTTGCCCTTCATTAAGAGCCTTTTCCCTATCTAAAACCTCATAATACAGTAACACACAAAGCTCTGTAATGGCTACAAAGAAAAGCCATGGGTTTCCAGAGGATCCAACAAAACCTACAAACTGACTATTATTTTCATTTTTTAGACTAAAATATTCTGAAAGCTGTTTTTTTTAATTAACATATTTTGTGATAAACTTGAAACTAGAACCTTTAGTTATATTTTCAGTGAATTTTCTCTTTTTTTCCAAATAAATATAGTTGTCTTAACCCTGTACAAAATGCAAAATGTTACACCCGCCTATTAAATGTCACCCTTCTCTCACCAGAAGTATTAGTGGGGTCACAGAAACTTAGATTCTAATTTCTGTGGAACACACATATGCACTGAGTACTTTTTTGTACCAATTAGAACCTGTATTTAATGTAAGTCCCTTGCCTAAATGATGTGTTGATGAGTAATGAAGTATGCTGATCCAAACATCCCATTTTCAGTTTCCTAGAAAATAGTCAATTAAAAAAATATATATACAACCTTGCCTCTCTGAAAATAGTTTAAGAATATGTGTATACATATGTAGTCCTCACCACTAAATAATGATTTGTGGAAGAAAGGCATAAACAAATATTCATCTTTTTAATGCCAATTCACATCTGAAAGCTAGAAAATAACTTGCCAACTGAATATTAAAATGAAAACAACACCCATTTCAAATTATATCAAAGGATTGATGAGACAAAAATAACTATGGAAAACAGAATCATATTCTTTCTTGCCAATTGAAGAAAATGGATTTTTTCCCCTAGTACTTTGCCACTTCTATGAGGGCTTAGGAGAAATGAAACTAATTTTGAGAATTACTGAATAAGAATGGTGTAATCTCACAAGTAAAGACTCAACTGATTGCAAGAGCTAAAACCTCTAATCAGCCGCCAATTTCTGAGTCCTGCTAAACAGTTTATGGAAGGAATTGATCCAACATTTCTTCTCTTCGTTTTTTTCCCCCACTTACTGACACAGATTTTGCACATATGGATTATTTTAAAACAAATATTCAATTGATTTTGTATTTTGAAAAACAAAGTCAGAACTTGAAAGAAAAGAAAAAAACGTGTTTAAATAGTGTAAGGCCATTCAATGTATTACCAAGTCCTTTAAAAAAACATTTTACCACAAAGGTTTTAATCAAATGCCGTATTAATACAAGTTCTTTTAGCTCAGTGAAGAAAACTTCAAAAAAATCTACTTATTCATGGAAGTTTCTACATGTCATAACCAAATATCACTGTGGAGCTATCACTTGAATTGAAGATATGTAATACAGAGATGTCACTTCCAAATATGTTTTATTTTATACTTGTTCATTAAAAATGTGCCTTGCTCCCCAACTAAATGGAATATGAATACTGAGTATTACATTTGGATAGGAGGAAAAAAGCAGTGCATTCAGTTTTAAAATTTTAACTTAGAAAACTCTAAGGCAATCTGTGGAAAGCACTAATTCAGGAATAACTTTATGGCATCTGCCCACAAAACATGTATTGTGAGTCATGCGGGGGCCTCCTAAACAAAACGTCCTGTTCACTATCTGCCTTTAGAGTCCTGAAAGACTTTCAATCTTGACAGATTCTTTACTAAACTTGAACCCACTGGAAGATAAAACATCTTAAGCCATCATCCCTCTCTCACACATGGCTCAGAGTTAGCAACCACTTGAGTGCAAACACTCGATGGGATGGATGGGCAAAAATAGTCAATGGGAATGAGGACAAGGAGAAGCCCAGAAAAATGGAGGTCGGACGGCATTAAACACAATTTACCTACTTTCCCACTTACCCTGGGACCAGCCTAAAAAGTTAATTCACAAAAATACTGGTAAATCAAAACTAAACCCAGGTCACATTCTCAGACAAATGTGCTGGACACACTGATAGAAATCCAAATCAAACGTGGATTTGTTCTCCATTTCTATAATTCGGCATTTCAAGAATGTATGAATGGAATTACCCAGTGTATATACTCGTACATACCTTTGGGGATTGTTCATCACTCAGCGTAATTCTCTGGAGATTGATTCAGACTGTTGCATCAACAGTCTTTGAGTACTTCACGGTGTGGATGTACCATGATTTGTTTAGCCATTTACCCACTGAAGGACATCTGAGTTCTTTTCAGTTTTAGCCTATTATGAAAAATGCTGCCGTAATCATTTGGGTATAGATATTTATACAAATATAAGTCTTCATTTTGGGGGGCGGTGTAAGGGCTCAGGAATGCAATTGTTGGGTTATACAGTATTGCATGTTTAGTTTTTAAGAAACCATCAAACATTTTCTAGGCAGTATAATTCTTTTTACATATTACTAAAGCCTCTTTGTTAATAATTTGTTAAGGATTTTGGTGTCTACACCGATGAGGTACATTGGTCTGTAATTCCATTTTCTTGTACTGTCTTTGTTCTGTGTTGGTATCAGGGTAATAGTAACTTCAAAAAATGAATTGGGAAGTGCTCCCTCCTTTCCAATTTTCTGGAAAAGACGGTGTACAATTGGTGTTAATTCTTCATCAAATTCTCCAAAGAAATCATCTAGACTTGGGGAGCTCCTTTTTGGGAGTTTTAAAATTACAAATTCAACTTCCTTATTAGTTATAGAGCTCTTCAAATGATCTATTTCATATTGAATGAGTTATGGTAGTTTGTTTTTTAGAGGAATTATTCTATTCTGTCAGTACTGTCAAATTTATGTGTTTAGAGTTATGTGTAACATTCTTTATCTTTTTAATATCTGCAGGGTCTGTATCGATATCGCCGGTTTCATAACTTATATAGGCAATGCATATCTTCCTCTTTTCTTTGTCAGTCTTCCCAGGGATTTATCAATTTTGTTGAACTCAAAGAACCAGTTCTTGGTTTCATTTTCTCTCTCTCTCTCTCTCTCTCTCTCTTTTTTTTTTTTTTTTTTTCAATTTCAAAGATTTGGGTGCCTTATCATTTCTTTCCTTCTCTGTTTTCAGTTTACATTGCTCTATTTTTATAGGTTCTTGAGGTGAAAGCTTAGACTAGTGAGCTGAGACTTTTCCTCTTTTCTCATGTATGCATTTAGTGCTACCAATTTTCCTCTTAGCATTGCTTTAGGTGAGTCCAGCAAACACTGACATGTTGTACTTTAATATTCACTCAGTTCAATGTATTTTTTTTATTTCCCTTGAAGCTTTCATTTTGACCCATAGATTACTCAGATGTATATTGATTAGTTTTGAAGTATTTGTAGATTTTTTTCTGTTATCTTTTTGTTACTAATTGCTAGTTATTTCCGTGTAGTTAAAAAACACATCACATATGATTTAAATTCTTCTAAACTTGTTGAGGTTTATTTTATGACCCATGATAGGATATGTCTTAGAAGATGCTTCCTTGCCATGTGAAAAGAATGTAGATTCTTTTGTTGCTAAATGAAGTGTTTATAAATGTATATTAAATTCTGGTTATAAAAATCCACAAATAAAATCTCATTCTCCATAAACAATTCATGGCCATTAATTAAATGTAGGGGCTCTACATCATTTCCATCACAGAAAAATTATGTTTTAATTAATAGTATTGAACACATTTTAAACTTCCTGCCTTCTAAGACTACATATTATTAATAGGTGAAAAGACTATGATTCACACTCGATAAGTTTTAGAGTGTGTTCCTATATAGTAAATAGCATGATATAGTAAATAGTGTGATCCACACACTATCCTCCTTGTGGAATGTTTGCTGAACGTAATTAGTAATTCCAATTGTGCTGATGATTAAACTAATGCAACTAATGCAAAACCTACATTTTACACTTTGGTTCACATTCTGCACTGAAGAAATTTAGTTACTATCTGAGTTAGTATAGCAGAGTGGTAGGCTTTGAACCCCAGCTCTGATAATAACTACTTGAGTGACCTGTACAAGTTAATTAACAGCTTGTAACTCAGTTTCCTCACCTTTAAAATGGGAATAATGATACTATGTACCTCAAAGGACTGTATAAGAAGTAAAAGATTTAATGCATGTGAAGAACTTAGAGATCAGTGTCTGGCAAAAAGTATATATGCTATGTGTGTTAGCAATAATTATGTATCGCCTATGATGGAAAAAAAGGCAAAACTGTCAATAAAATACAGCACATTAAAAGCCTCTAATTTGACTTACACTGTCACTATTTTACAGTTAATAAAATAAACCAGCAAGGTAAATAAAAGGAAATAAACCTAAAAAGGTAAATGCAAAGGCCTGGTAATTTTTGATATATGAAAAATAGTTCTTTTTCATAGCTCAAAGAGCTTATGCTTCTGGTTTTTCACTATCATGCTTAACAAACTGTGACTGAGAATACGCTCTACTAAATCTACTCAGGTCTAAATAACACATTTCACTTTTTTATGCTGCAACCCTCTTAAATTGCTTTAGAAAATTGTGAAACAGAACAGTCTGTCCTTGTAAAGAAAAACAAAATATGCTCAGACCTCAGTGAACAACAAAAATCCGGGACCAGGATCATCTTTTGACAACTGGTCCAGCATAATAAAAAGGTGACCATCTTTGCTATACGTCCTACACTCTGTACGACATGGAAAATACTCTTCTTTGTTTAGCAAATAAAAATTATCTCCATGGCTCTCAGAATTCCATGCTTCAGGAGTATATTTTCCCTTAATCTCAGTATTCATAATGAATGACACTTGAATTAATACCATTTGCTGATAAAACCATAACATGAAAAAGATGAGAAACAAATTAATAAAAAGAACTCCACTAAATTGCCTCATATTTCCTCAGTGTTCTTAGAAAAATATATGAGAGAATTTGTATAAGTAAAAACAAGTCAAACAGGTTAGGTTTCTCAGCTGAATGTCTGTCAATGTACCTCATTGAAATGTCAAAAATATCATTCTAATTTTTATTGACATGCCATGACCTGGAGTGCTGAGAGAAGCAAAGATTCTCCTGTTTACAAAGCCAATAATTAAGGTACTCAGAATAAGATCATTACTATCCACCCTAGAAAATAATTTCTGTGAAAAAATACCACAATTTTTGGTAAACATTGTAGAGGGTGCATAGAAGGTACCCTCTGTCTTTCCGATGTACCACATATCACCATATACATTAGTGCATTGTTAGTAATCAAGTAACTAAAATAGAAATTAATTAATAATCTACTACACATAAGAACTTATGTTGGACACCAAGAGAAAGCAAAATTCTTGCCTTCAGAGTTTACAGTCTACCGCAAGTTACAGCTGTTATGTCATAACAGTGAATCTTAAACTTTATGTATCTGTACAACACCTTTGAATATTAGAATTTTAGATGGCATATATAAAGGAAATAAATGACTCAAAATAACACGTTATATCAGTAATATTCCTTAACAACCACTCCAATCAGATGCCTTAGCAAATTACCATAAAAGCATCTGCACATCTTATACCCTTCCCTCTGTGAACATCTTTCAGCATTCTCTCACTGAGAATAGTTCCCTTCCTGACCAGGTTCTCATTTATACTCAAGAGGAAACATTCTCTCATGTTCCAGTAAACATGTGACCTTCCCTTGTTGCTGACTTGATGTTTTCATGTGTCTCTTGGGTGACGAGGATTAGGAAACCAGCATAGGAAAACACAATGATAAGCTGCACTAGTCAGCAGCTATTCCACAAAAGAGGGATTCAAATTGGGTCTTGTCAGACAAATAGAATTTGGACAGGAAAGAAGGGTTTTATTATATAAAGAGGAGTGTAAACAAAGGCCTTGGGGGGAAAATACAAGACATATTTGAAGGCCAATGAAGTACAACTTGGATGACTGGGCTGGTAAATTTGACAGGCTGAATAGCTTACAAAAATGCTAAGCATATGAATTAAATACAAATTTAATAGATTTAAAATATTAGGCTAAGAGTTCTGTTTCAAGTGTCTTCTATAAACAAAGGAAAGCCACTGAACGTTTACTAGCAATGTCTTTTGTTAGTTTTTTTTGTTTTTTGTTGTTGTTGTTTTTTTCTGATGGCAGCATGATGAGGGAGGGGTAGGAGAGACAGTAGAGGTATCCAGAGTAAGTAAAATAATGAAAGGGAGTGTGTATATGAAACAAGGCTAGAGGTGAAAAGGTTCCAAACAAGGATTAGGGTAATTGGATAAAGAAACAATATAAAAGAAGAAGCAAACAGTATGTTGTGACTTATAGTATATAGAATTTTTTTACTAACCTTTGAAAACAATATTGATTTATTTATTTTCTGGCTTTTTAAAGGTATAATTAACAAATAAAATTGTGTATGTTTGAGGAGTACAGCATGAAAATTATAGATGGGCTCTAAAAAAGCTGAACTCAAAAGCAGATACCAGAGATTTGGGACTCTCTTTATTTAAAAAATAGTAATTTTTGTGCAAAAATGTGTTAATATTCCATATCTATCCACCCACCTACTCGATACAAATTACATCAGTGATTTGACCCAGAATCAAGTGCTGTATTTTATTTGAATGGTCAGTTTCCTTTCTTTTACATAACTTTCCCCCAGCCTATCTTCTCCCCCACCCCACACAAATAGAGCACTAGGTTAGGAAAATAAAAATAGAAGCTTTGGAACTGGAAATATCTGGGTTGAATTCTACCTCTGCCACCTTGTGATATCAAGTAAGTTAATTAAAATCTCTGACATTCAGTTATTTCGATTGTAGAATTGAAACGGCAATACTCACCTTGTATCATAATGATTTGTTTCCTCTAAAGTGACTGTCATAAAGTAAGCACAACATTAATATGTATTGGATACAGTTCTTATTGAAAACTGTATAGATGTGTTGCTCATAAAACTCAGAATTTTTATTTCTAGCTCAAATATTAGTTTTGCTTGTGTAAATATTAAGAAAAAATTCTTATTTTTCAGCTCTCTTTGTTTTTACAGGTTTGGTACAGTGTAAATTATATCCACTGACAAATCTTTCCTCAACTTAATGGTTTATTTACTTGATGATTACTCTCCTCATTATGAAATTCTAGTGATGCTAGTTAATTCACATAAAATGATAAATTGTTCATGACTGTTATGTAATGCCAAACTAAATAATACCCCACTTTACCTTAGAATTCTTTCACTCACAAGGCAGAGAGAGTATATTTGTATACAAATAAAACTTTAAATTGAAAACATAGTTATCAACATAGACAATGCCTACTAATCAGCACACTGTTGGTGGGTGTTAGTTACCTAATGGAAGTGGAGATCAAGAATAATTTGAATGGTGCATTTTTCACTTTTTGCACAAGAAACTGTGACATTTCAATGTGGCAATGGCTGAAATCTGTTCCTTCCAAGCATAAGTCTTCTAAAATTAACTTTGCCAATCACGAGGCATTCCTACCTCACACTCCAAAAAATTCCAAATTTGTTTATTTTGGGATCATCCTCCCCAGAGCTATCCCGAAGTCTAACATTTCTTAGTAGACATCTAAGTGCTTCACTAATAAAAGCTCCAACTCAAATAAACCCACACTTTTTTTCTGAGAAGATAAATTCACGACTTCTTTTTGTGATTCAGAGCCAAAAGAACAACGTGATTTTAATCAAGCAAACAAGTAGACCTAAAGTGATTCAAAGAACTCCATTTGGTACTGCAAGAACTGAAGGGAAAAGTTTCGTTAGAGTTAAGAAATTCTTATGTGTCTTGTAAATCCAACCCAAGGTAGTTCATTAGGATTTTTCTAATCATGCAGAATGAAAAATCATTTACTTCTGATTATACATTGTATAGTACTTTCTATAATTCATTTAAGTGATGAGTGTGCTATTTCTTGCAGAAGGAAAGATAACATTATTATTTCAACAAATCTTAGACATTTATTAATTTGCATACCAAGAAAGCTATGTTTCATTTTCTTAGTCAAGCATGCTAAATGCCTTATAAATACAATCATATGGTATTTGTAAGTTGAGCATCTATTAAAATCAACCTTTCCAAGAAATCTGAAGCCTTTATTGTATTGAAATTTTTAAAAGGTTATAATTGAGAAAAAAAATAACAACAAAATCTTTCTAAAGCTGTAAACATTTGGCTATTTTTTTAAACCACGATTAAAAGAACAATTACTGATTTTGTGAAGATGCACTAGCTGTAATTTATTCCAATCTCTTTTAATATTACTATATTAATGAAGTAAAAAGAAATTTAAAAGATACTTTTATGTTTATCTGTAATGTTATGTTATTGTGACAAAAATACCTTCTTAAAAGAGGAGACATTAATTAAGACTTCGGAGAGAAGGAAAATGAAGAGGAACTATACCAATGGAGAAAGATAGATGTTAAGGATAAATTAGACTTGGAAACAAACTAAATGTTCATCACCAAGAGAATGTATAAATTACATAGTACATTCATAAAACATCCTACAATAAGCCAGCCTATGCAACAGTAAAGATGAATGAACTAAGATACATGTATCCTAGTGGATTAAATTTTATATTGCTTATGAATACAAATATGTACAATAAAAGAGTAAAACGCTGTTAAGGGTGAAAAACACCAAATTTAGTATGGTAGTTTTTTGTTTTTGTTTTTTTTCCTGAGAAGTGAGAGAAGGTAATGGAACCAAAGAAGAGTACATACTCTTCTTGCTTGGACCCGTAATGATAGATGCCTAAAGAAAATAAGGCTACATATTAAAATTTGACAAGATTGGATGGGGTACACATTATTTTATTCTCTTTGGACTTGAAATATGACCTAACCTGAAAATATTTTTAAAACGATTGGTTTTAAAGACTATGATAGAATTAGTATTAGCAAGCGACAGCAATGTGAAGGAGTGTCTAAATTGTATTGAGATGTCTGAGGAGCCCAAGATACAATTTTTGAGAACCACAATCCTGTCAAAAAAGTAAGTTCTCAATGTATTTCCACCTGGACACATACAACAAATGATATGCACTTTCATGCCTTCATGGGCATTCCAGAAACTACTTGTGGTGAAATAAAACATTACAGTAATTCACAATTGCCACAGATACGAATGGGAGAGAAATAACCCTTTGCTCACTAGAACTGATAGGAAGCAAATTCTGCTGCCCTAGTTAATTACTCTATCTGTATTTTTACCTACAAAACAAGCCTATCAGAAAACATGCCCTTTAGAATAAGGAGGTAATTCTTGGGTAAGCTTCAATCTGCACTAATTTACTTGTTTACAAAACTATGTACAAATATTAGTCCTCTGTGATCTGGAGAGTACCACCTCATGATGCTACTTTTTTCTGGCTCTCTCTACTGCACATTAGAACACAAAATTCTCTAACATTCAGAGCCTTTCCTTCTGCCAGAATTGCCCATCATGCCCCCGACCCTATTCACTTGATCCTTCTCACCTTACTGGTCTCAGGTAAAATTATCCAATCTCAAAGAGGCCTTCAGGGAACCACGTTGTGTTAGTAGTATTCATTTATTTACTCATATTCCTTCCTCTATCTCACATACATTGGAACTGGCAGAGGAAGGAGGGTGCTTGCCTATTTTATTCACTCAAGTAATTTAGAAGCTGATGCAATCAATGTCTGCCATATCATGAGGTCCCAATAGATATAGGCTGATTATATTTGAAAGTTGTATTTTTAACATACTTCACAATTAATTACAAGTCCCTGTGTGGTGGGAACTTCTACTGTAAAACATTGGTCATTTACTGCTGTTGTTACTGTACTTTTTTTTCTTAAGACTTACAGGGCTAGTAATAATGAATGGGTAAAGTGCTCAGAACAGTGTCCAAAATAACAGAATCATGACATAATATTTTGACCAGAAAGACTTTCAGAGATCATCTATTTACTCCCTTCCTCTAGTAGTCATTCTTATTTTTTCAAGGAAAAAACAATCTATTTATACACAAACCATTACATACTCTAGTATTTATTAGACATACAAGTATGAGAATCTGACAATTATTTTAAGATATCCATGTTTAACATAGAAAAGGAAGCCTGGGATTTTTTTTTTTCGAAATTAGAATCTGAACTAAATGTGAGCCAGTTTCTAACTCTGCCAAACCATAATAAATAGTTCATTTCAATGTTCTTTCCTGCTTACCAAGTAGTCATAGAAAAAAAAGTGGTCACTGACATTTCAAAATAATTTTAATTACATTGTCATACAAAAGTCGCGAAAGACTAAATAAAAAAATATTAAGCAACATAAAATGCAAGAACTCCTTCCTCATCATTATTTAATATAAAGTCACAAAACAGTTTATTATATTAAGTTAACATTTTATGGGTCCTCCCAAAGAGAAATCACATTTTCTCCAAATAAGGGTATTTGTCTATACTTAGTAAAAATAAAATCACAAATTTAGGAATAACAATGCACTTAAGTATTGATGAATGCTAGAGACTATCTAGAGAATTGTGTCCTTGAAACAAGAATATTTTTTAAAGTTGGAAATCATTTACTTCATTTAGAGCCTCTTGACTTCAAAGCCATTTAATTATTCAAACCCAAATCTAAGGAAACACAGTAATAGCACAGGAAACCTGAAAAAGAAACAGCACTTTTTTTTTATAATTTATATAGAAATATCTTAAGGTAGTATGATTTGTAAGAAGATAAAATGAAGACGTGAACTAATATGAATTACTGTTTGATCATATTTATATATGTCATAGAAATGTATGTGTACATTTTGTCATATAAGTAAATTCAAAAGATTTATTTGGTATTATACCTGATTGTGTTTTAAGGGAAAATATGTTCTTTAGGAGGAATAATGAAAGAAATAAAATATTTCAGCAATTTTAATAAGACACACACATATTTCACTTTTACTTTGTTGTCTTATATATAATTCCATAAAACACATTCTTCACTATGATATAAATACAACAGAAACTCCATCTAAAATTTTCCCTAATTAGCTCTCATTTAGAGTAACACTATTAATGTGACACTCAAACAAAATCATACCATGGCTAAAAAATTGTATCGCTTGGCTATGGAAGCTGTCTAACACTCAAAATTAATGTTTTCAAAAGCAATCAAAAGAAGCTGGTTTTGAATACTTGAAAAATGTATCCATATTTTTTACAAACTCAGGACTCAATATTCTAAAGATTACAATATTATAGTAGAAATTTCTCATGGCTTCTAGAGTGTTTATCACCTTAATATTTTATTGAACTCTACTCTTTTTATTATTTTAATATGAAGAAAAGAAGTGATACAACTAATGGCATAGGTCAAAACTTAGACCCATACAAAGACTTGTATGTCTTGGTCACGACACTCAACCTTCTCAATAATATAAAAAATTTTCAGAGGTATTCAGTAAATACCTGTTAGTTGAATAAATGAATAAATAATATGCATTGTATCATCAAGAAACAGAATTCAAGATCAGTCTTCAGCAGCAAGTTCCCAATAATTCCTTCTGTAGCACAAATCTTATCTGTGTAAAACATTACTTTTACATACCAATTTTCAATACAAATAGAAGTTTGAATTGAGCAAACATGCCAAGTATAGGATAGGTTCTATGGCATCAGATATGATACAGACAAAATTAAAGTACTTTGGTTTAAGGAATCTTCAGTCTAGAACTATTTGAAAAAGAAAGACAGGTTACAAGACATGTATTGAGACTTATGAAATGCACAAACTCCTCATCCTGACAGTTGTATTTCTGCACAGTTTTTATCTGAATACCCTCATTTTCATAGCCTTAACCACATAAACACACACCCCAGACACAAAGTCTAACTGCTGTGGTCATTAGAGCTTAAGAAAGTAAAGATTTGGATTTGATTCCATGCATATGAGCTATCTATATATACTGAGGGTGCCAAAAAAATGTAAACACATTTTAAGAAAGGAAAACTGTATTAAAAATTTAATACTCTATATATACTAATAACAAAAGAGGAAGACAAGTCATGTTTGACTTCTGCAATTACAAGAGGTGCTCAGAGTAGTTATCGTCAGCATCCAGACACTTCTGATTACGGCAAACTACTAAGTAATACATAGATAACATTTTTTAAAATATATATACACTTTTTTGGCACCCCTGGTATATCCTTAGTCCAGTTACTTAACTTTTGTGAACCTCAGTTTCCCGATCTGGAATTTTCATAGGAATACGATGAATGTAAAATGAGAAACATTATTTTTTTTTAAGAAAAGCAAAATACCAAGAAACTTTTAAGCTGATGCACCCTGAAAAGCTGTGGTAAACTCACTGGGGCACTGGGAGTATTTCAAATTTTCAAGACAATGACAGCAACATTCACCATGCAACACACAAATGGCTACTAGTATATTGTTTGGACCTAATTTATTAATAAAAGGCACAAATTCTTTGTTTTGCCTGGGGTAGTGTGAAAAAAAATTACTGAGAACTAAGGGCTGCATGAACTCAGAAACTTTAGAATGCTATGCTTTGGACTAATGATTTCCTCCCACCTTCCCTCCTCTCTGGTTTGACAAAACCACACATACAGTATGTGTTTCTTTGTCTTAGCTGAACTTGTACCTGAGAAGCCAAGAAAGTTTCTTCCATATTTCACTTTTAAAGCTGAATTAGTAGGGTGCCGGCTTGCAAGTAATAAAAACCTAATTCTGACCAACAAGCAGAAAGAGGAATTCTCGTGGAAGGTGATATAGTTCTCAAAATCAGCAGGAAATCGCAGAAACAGTCTGAAAATAGAGAGGAAACTAGGAAACTGGAGAACCGGAACCAGAGTGAAATTCAAGATTAGAAGCAGCCAGGTGAGAATGCAGGGCTGGCATTGCTGTCACCACACTCTGTTGACTGCAGTGGCTGACTTCCACCACAAGGGCAAATGTGAAGTCTACGCTGTCACATTGTAGCATTTCTCAAGCTATAAAGTCCCTTGAGAGAGAGCCCATTAGACCAGCCTTAGTTTGCATGGAGGATGAAGTAGAAGCATCTGTCCTTTCCCATCTGCGAGGTTGTGGTTCCTACCAAAATTACTCAATGAACATCATCTTAAACTAGAATTATGCTCAGACTGTGAAAAACCAAAACAATACAGCAAATGTCCATCACAATAGTCATGACCCCTTCAAGGACAAGTCAATTCCACCTTAGCGAAGAGAATACTTTGATTTGCTAATCAAATCCTTCCTTTTCCTATATTATTAAGACCACATTTATGTACTTTTACTATAGTAATCACCACTGTCTAAATTTTATTAGCCATTTTATAGGTTTTCCTGTTTTACTGGGTTATGAGTTTTGTGAGGACAGCTAGATGCTATGTCATTCCTTTTTTTCCTAAAATATTCCAAAGTGTTTAAAATTGTAATTGATTTTATATGAAACCATAAAATATCTAAGTAGAGAAGAAAAAATATAGGTATGCTTTAATGCTCATGATTATTCATTTTTAATAGACTGTAACAAATTTAATTAGGTCAACATTTCCAGAAGTATGTGTCAAATAACACACACAAATCCCCAAATACATTCATGAAAATAAGTCTGATAAAAGTATGAACATCCCTTTATTGGAGGTCCTTCATGCAGATTACTCACATTCAAAATTCTGAGTATTCTCCATAACAAGAAAAAATTATTTAACTTTGTTTACCATGATGATCTAACACAGCAAACAATTCCCTTATTAATAGTGTGATTGATCACTCTAACCCAGCTTTCTAGACTCACTTAAAAATAAGGATTTTACCAGCTGCTTTCATACTTGCAGCACTATATAGAAAGTTAGCAAATATATCTCAATACTTTGAAGGCATGAATCAAATACACACTCATTGCATTTCAAAAGAAGAAAAAGAGCAGCCAATATACGCATCGATTTAAGCTCTCTTCATCTTTGTCAATGTGTTTTTTTCTTTCTACTAATCATCATATATCTGTGTAGCCATCTGCTGCCTTACTATGTAGTAATTCTGTACACAATGAAGTGAAGAAAGAACATCTAATATCAATTGTAGACTGATTGTATTTTATTCAATCTAAGTCAGTGTTCTTTTAGGATTCAGATCCCATCCTGGTGAATATGAACTGCTATAGTTATGCTAGCCAAAAACTACACCAAAGAGTTACCGAAGATTATTTTACAGGTTCTTAATCTTTGTTGTCTTTGGAAGTACCTTTCTCTTTTCAAAAACGTCACTAACCTGGTATATGATCACATACATAGTTGCTAACACTGAAAACAAAAAAATATATTTCTTACCCACTTGGTTTTTTTAAACAATATTACAAGCAATACTAAAAAGAAATTTATTAGCTATTAATTGCAAGTGGATATGGATATTAATCAAAATTACTAAAGAAGCTGCATTATTCTCATCCAGGCACCTCTGCACCTATGATTTACCCTGTCTTACCCTCAACGTAAGAGGAAGGGAACATCCAGGCATCAGCATTTTCACGTCACCACTGTCATGCCTGGATGAATTCCATTTAGCACTTGCTGGAGTTAAGTGTTGTGAAGAACAAAATTGAATATTCAATGAAGATGAACGCCAATCCATATCACCTAAGTTTACCCTTTTGTCATTTGTCAAATGTACAAAACACAATAACATTTGCTTTACATAGGCCTTAGCTGAGATTTAAATATAACAAATTATAAATGAAGCATGACCAAAGTATCTATTACAAAGTAAATACTAAGTCATCTTTAAAATAACTTTAAGTTGGTACTCGGAGTTTTAAAATACATAGATGTATTCAGCTGACTTCATTAGAAAACATATTCCTTGGTACATATTAATAAACTCACAAATAAACAAAACTATCTATAAATTATACACCAGATATGTTACAGATATATTATATATGAAGTTTCAAATTATAATAGCTTAAGATATTTTTTGGCACAACAGTTGTGGCCACTGATAAACCAAGATAGATAAAGTAACAATTTAAATAAAGTCAAATAAATAATTTGTATGTGCATGTATGTGTGTATGCAAGAGAGCACAAGAGAAAAAAATCTCTAAAAATTCACTGACTTCAGGAAAAAAGAAGCAAAAATCATGATTAGTTGGGTAAATGGTGGCTTTTCTTTTTCTTTGCTCTGGTTTGTATACTGGATTCTAAGTCTATATTCACTTGGCCATTTTTCATACCACATATGACAACTGTTATCCTAGCATATAGCATCTATCTATCTAAGCATCTAACTGCCTAACTAGTTATCTGCCTATATATCCACCTATTTACCATAATTAGGTATGTACCAGATAAATGGAAATACCTTCTCAAGAAAGTCTAACCTGAAACTACCATTTTAAATGTGCATTTTCCCACTGTATATCCTGTCAAAAAGTAAAAAAAAATTTATACCCAAAATTTATCTTTAAAAAGTAATACTAAACAAATTAGATACAAAATATTTTATAAATGCCTAACGCAAGTACATTAATCTGAGACTGAACTCTATCCTCAATTCCTAATCATTAAAGACAGAAGAAATGAACACTCAATATTCTTCATGAGTTATGTTGTTTTTATGTAAAACATATTCTTCCTCCTCAATTTTTTTACTGTGGAGAATTAATCAATATACATCATCATTGTATCAATCAACTTCCTTCATCAATTCTTATCTGAGTTAAGGTTATGTCTGCAAAATACACTGGACCTAGAAATATGTATGGCTACTTGTAATGAATCTAATATAACTGATATTACTACTTTGAAAGTTTGGACTTGGTATTCTCTGGACCTGTTTCATGCCTCTGTCCTCTTGTTTTCAGCCTCCTCCTTTGCTTGTGTCTATAAATAATAATCACAGGTCTAAGTAGATGCTCCAACTTTCAAATTCACATCAAACCTTAACCTGTACCTTGCCAGGTTTACTAAAGAGGGTATCTGCAATTCTATCAGACTTTCAAAGTGTTTCAAGCAATCCCTGTTAAAATTCTACAGCTTTTCCCTCTATCCTTCTTTTCAACGGCCAGTTTAATTATACTTTTTTCTTAGACTGATTCCCAAAGAACACCTGACTGGGAGTGTGACAGAGTGAGGGGAATAGCACATTTCCTGCTCTCTATTGCTACTAACTACTGTTTACCCTCTAACAAACTACTCTCCTCTTTTGAAATCTCTACTGTTTAGTTATCTCACCAGTGTATGAATCTCATTTGCATAGATCTTCAACGCCTTCCCAAAAGATTTAAACCAAACTTACAGCCCCTTTTCCACTTTATCTTCTGTGGCCCTGGTGTTAATATAGTTCATCTTTCCAGCTGCCTGGTTTCACAATAAATAACATGCATCAGCTCCAATGACTGTTATTTCAATGATGTTTTAGCCACCTATACATATGCTACTCCTCTGATGTTAACATTATATTGTTCACATTCTGGATGATGAGTCCACAGTATGATGTTATAGACAGCCTCTCATTTCCATGTACTTCAAAAAAGGTTAAAGTACAAAAAAAATTAAATAAAAATGAATATAAATCTATCATTCTAATCCATCTATTTTCGCCTCAGAATGGTCTTTCCAGCCCTTATAAATTATTACAATAGCAAAAACACATTTTAAGTAATATTACATCATAAATATATCATTTTTCCAAATTGCAGTCAGTTATGATTTCAATAGTTTTAAGACATTCCATTATACTTTGAAAGGCAATCTTGCAGATGAATTAAGATTAATAAATTTGGAGCCAGACTGGGTTAAATTTCCTATTCTGCAACTTACACTGCAGTGGGAACTTAGCCATTTCTCTGTGCTCAGCATCTCCTAAGAACAACAATAATGCACCCTTATGTGGCTTTGCATATTTGGTGTTTGGAACATGGCACTCAAATAGGTGCTTAACATTAGATTATATAAACTACAGTGTGCCATGTTTTCTTTATGTAACCATTTCTATTTCTGGAAACGTACGAGGACTGAAAATTAAGTTCACAAACTCATCCTAGACAAAGTGCTACATACCTCATTGCTGAGTATCACTATGGTCACCTTTGAAGTACTCCCCCTTCGGAAGCTGTGCACTGATGTCAGCACCTAGCCCACCATTCAAAGCAATTTTGGAACTCTTCCTGGAATGGTCATCAGAGTTGTCGTCGTATTACCCTTGATGTCCTAAATGTCATCAACATGTCTTCCCTTCAATATTTCCTTTATCTTCAGTAAAGAAAAAAGTCATTGGGGTCCAGATCAGGTGAGTAGGGAGGGTATTCCAATACAGTTATTTGTTACTGGCTAAAACTCCCTCACAGACAGTGAGTGCCATGTGAGCTGGTGCATTGTCACGAAGCAAGAGCCATGAATTGCTGACAAAAAGTTCAGGTCGTCTAACTTTTTCACACAGTTTTTTCAGCACTTCCAAACAATAAACTTGGTTAACTGTTTGTCCAGCTGGTACAAATTCATAATGAATAATCCCTCTGATATCAACAAGTTCAGCAACATTGTTATAACAAATTCGCAAACTTAATTGTCAGACCTTGTAGATATTTAGAGTTTTGTTTGTAGGTTTCTTTTTATGACTTAAGGAAACAGTACAATAAGCATAGGACCTTTTTTCTGTTAAAGCATTTGTTTGGTAAAACTCTTGAAACATTAACAAGATACAAGAACATATGTGCTCTTTGGCTCTGAATGTGACATTTAGTTTTTAAGTTTTGTGACAATTTATAATAAAGTCATTAGGAGATCAATTTTATCACCATATTGTTGGCACTTAATCACTTGTTTTCCTTAAAAATCTCTTTTTCATGTCTTTCCAAAATGCCCCCCTTTAGTCCTTTCTCTCTGATCATCAATATGCTATATTCTTCCTCCTTCCCCCGCAAAATTTGGTCTTTCCTAGCTCTCAGGCCTCTATATTTGCTTTCAATGTCCTTTACTTTGATATTATAATCTAATTGCATGGCTTTGACATCATTTCTCTTCTGATGATGTCCAAAACAAAATGGTGGTCCCTGAAATATTCCCAGAGATCTAGGATTGAATAATCTAACTTCCCTCTGAACACTAACATTCCAGTAATTGAACACTGCTCCAAATTTACTTGATTTTACAACTGCTGCCCCAGGATCCCAGAATAAAAACCATGGAGTCAATTGCTAACCCCTGTCAATCTCCTCCACTAGAGGAAATCTTACACTTCAATTTCCAATACAATCTGGTTCATTTAATAAATTAATTATAAGATTAAAAATAAGGTCAGACATTATAAATTCATAAAGCCCTCTCATTATTATCACAAATAAAGAGAATGGTGCATTACTATTATTATGTGGAAGGTCTTAAAGGAGAGATGATGATGACACCACAAAGATCACTTCAGGTACTGCTCTAATTAACTCTCCTTCTTGCTTAAGATTTGAGATAAATTAATTCTGCTTTACATCCACGTGTCAATTAAGTATTCAGTTACATTTATGTATGCATGCCCTGTGACAAAATCAATTAAATAGGTGTTCCCTCCTTTACAAAAGTTTTTTGCTTTAATAAATGTGATAACTTGCTGCTGTGGTATGCAGAATTCCAAGATGTATCCCTTAGCCCCAAGATTTCTGCCCTCTGGTATACACACCTTATTTAATTCCCACCCCTTTAGTGTGGTCAGAAACTATAAATATCATGGGGTATCGCTGCACAATTAGGTTACTAATCAGTTGACTTCTGAATAAAGCAAAAGTGATGCTATCCTGTCAAGCTCAATCCAATCTGGTAAATCTTAGAAAAGAGCCTAGATCCTTACATCAGACATTTAAAGTGTGAGATAGATTCCGCATTAGGGAAATTTTTTTGTTACTGGCTTTCAAGATAGGGGAGACAATAGACAAAAAAACGCCAATAGCCTCTAAGAACAGCAGTCCCTGGCTAACAGCCAACAAGGAAAGAGACCTCAGCTCTCCAACCACAAAGAACTAAATTCTGCCAACAACCTGAATAAACTTGGAAGCAGATTCTTCCACAGAGCTCCCAGATAGGAACACAGCCCCAGTGATATCCTGATTTCAATCTTGTTAACACTGTGATGTGAAAACCCAATCATGTCATATCAGACTTCTGAGCTATACAACTGTGAGATAATAAGTGGGTATTGTTTTAAGCTGCTAAATTTGTGTCAACTTGTTAAATAGCAAAAGAAAACTAATATCATTGCAGAAAAAAAAATCAGTTTCTACTACACAACATAAATTTAGAGTGATACCAGTTTTAAACTGGATTCTATATTTAGGTTTCCTTTAAATGTTACATAACTTTTTAAAACAAGAGAAAATAACATCATTTTTAAAACTCAAATAATATGAGTGTTTATTTTGGTATAACTTAAGTAACATTCTATCTGTCAAAAAGTATATTTACAATTTCCATGAGGATGACAGAGTATTTTAATTAGTCAATACATGCTTGCTTTTTAAGTATGAGGATAAATTATTATAACAATGCTGGTACTGGACTTCATTTAGCAAAAAGTCAGGATGATATAAGACCTTTATTTAGTTCTTTTTTTAGAATTAGAAATGTATGAACAAGTTATTTAAATGTCAGGAAAGAAAATAAATCTCAGACCACAGCTGACATAAATTGGGCCATTTAGCCATATGCGTCAGTGAGCATTTCTCATGTCAACATATTCTTGTTGGTAATCACTTGTCAGCAATTTTCTAAGGCCTTCCAAGTATACTCATTTTAAGAAAATCCATGATAAAACTTCTCCCAATAAAACCTTACAGATAACTTTGCTTCTTTTCATATGTAAATAAAGCATCCATATTAATATGCTACAATAATTGAGAAAAGCTCATTAAATAAGTAAAAATAGAAGTGCTGTTGACATGGCAAATAACAGAACCCAGCAGTGCATGTGTTTTCAATTTAGTACTCGCTGCTTACTTTTTACCATATTACATAAAACAATTTGAAGTAATATCGCAAGCCTAGAATAAAGGTCCACATTAGCCATTAAACATCAAAACAAATTTTATTAAGCAGTTTAATTCTTCTTAGAAGTAAAATTTTACTTACAAAAGCATCATTTTTATTTTGTCTGTGTAGTCATAGGTGTATCTTGATACCATGTGCCTTCTAGATCTGGCAATTATAGCTAGCAAAACTAATATTTATTGAACTTTACCAAGTGCCATGAACTGCTCTTAACATCTCTTCATGCTTCTAATATTAAAAACAGCCCCATGAGGTATGTCCTCTTATCATTTTATAGGTGAAGAAACCAAGCCACTAAGAGGTGGCATAGGTGTCAATCCTGCTATGCTGCCTCTCTATCACCAAAACCATTGTCTCTTTTCCTTAAAACTTAGTTTCCTTCATTTAACCCACAGCGGGAACAGAAGACACATTATCCTATATGGACCCAATATTATAAAGAAAATTTATTTGGAAAAAAGTTGTCAATATATGTGGTATGTGTGTCTTCTTTTCACCTTTTGAAACAAGGCATACTGGGAAACGGTGAGGTAGGAAGGTTGTTAAAAATATTCGCATCTAACCATATATGAGGTAGAGCTCTTTGCATTCTGATTCAATATTCTATTTTGCCCTATTCAGATACTACATCTGTAATAAGTATATAGAATTAGTTCATTCTACCGAGATTTTGTGAGCCTACTATATGCCAAGTACTTGGATTTTCTGAGAGTTCATAGTATGCCAAGCCCCTGGCACTCATGGAACTTGTGTTCTGGTGAGGTAGAGAGATAATTAAAAAAGAAACAAAATCATAATAAATTAATTAAATATCATGTGAAAAGTAATAAGTGCTATGGAGAAAAGAAAAAAAGAGCAGAGTAAGAAAACTGCATTTTGGGAGGTGGGTGGCAGGTTATAGTATGAAATAGTAATAGCATGGTCTAGGTTGTCCTCATTGAGGTTACATTTAAAATAAATGATTTCAAAACAAAAGGTTGTTATTTTGTCATGTAAAAAAAAAAAGCACAAAACCTTTATCTTCTTTCTAATCTTCCCGCATTTTAAGAATATATGCAAAGAGATACACATTAGTATGTAAGGTTTTTTTAGGAGGGCTTTAAAAATCCTTCCAGCTAATATAGAACTAAGTACATTTCAAACTATTTTGAACTGCCATATAGTGCTATTAACATATAGCATATATCTCATTCTGCATGCCATTTTCCTAAATCCTGGTTTTCCTCCACTGTATAAACATGTATGGACTACCTACCACCGTGTGCTGGCATCGTGACAGTACTGACAGTGCACCAGGGGTCACATTCTGGTGAGATCACACAAATAAACAGAACATTGCAATACTACTATATAAGAGGGCTGAAGGTAGCATATGATATGAAGTAGGAGATCGAGGGGAAATGATATTGGAGATGAATCTCAAAGACTGAATAGGAGATAAGATACAGGCACATGGAGAGCACTGGGGCACATGCAAAGGCATGGAGCAGTGGAAGTATAGACTCTGCTCATGGCACTGACTACAGTCCTACACGAGAAAAGATTAAGGATTCAGGAGAACAAGATCAACAAGGAGACTGCACAAAGAATAAGAAACTCTTTGGAGAATGAATTTTGAGAAATTGAGTTTCCCCAAATAAAGTTTTCTGTGTCTACTGCAGTGGCAGAGATGATACATAGGAACAAAGTTCTCAGAGTGTCAATAAGAAGGAGATGAGAACAAAGGTACCTTTGGCAGGCGGTCTGGTCAATAGTTAAAAGCCATTGCTGCTGGGGGATGAAAGAGAAGAAGTCGGGAATGACTCAGGGTTTGTGATGCTTTTCAGTGTAACAGGCAACACATAGAGGAACATGGGGAGAAAATGATGATTCTAATATGGCGCATGTTGAATATGAAGAGTGTGTGGTACATTTTAATGGAATATTTCCCTAGACACTGTAATTTATGACTCTGGAGGCAAAAGAAAGAATTCTAGGAATAAGAAAATGAAGGTATTAATGTAAATGTATTTAACATTTAAAATACTGTTTCTTGAGCAATATGTCTTCCAGAATACTAGTTCTGCCATATAAATAGATTATGTGGTAAAATAAATTTTTACATATTTCTTTAAATAAAGTCCTATATTAAAAGGCTTCTCATAATACCAATGTATGCAATTCATATCTCTTGAGAGATTAAATATGAAGCATTTGCAAATTTTCTGAACCAAGGAACATGTTTGTAGTGTAGCATCTTATGGTACTACACTTCAATTAAAAAAAAACATTTTGAAGACCAAAACAAAATAACCTATTCTAGATTTTTCAGAGAGGTATTTTATCCTATTGTGTTGGATATTCAATTTGCATATGTCTTTATAAAACATTACAATTAATGCCATGACAAAATTGACTCTAGGTGGTTTAGAATACTGATATGGGAGCAAGGTTTTTACCTAAAGGATGATTCTTTTACAAAAGTCGCGAAACATTCAATTTTTGGTTCTGCATTGCTCAGCTGACATTAAGTCGTTTAAGAGTTTTGTGTACTTAGATAATACATACGTAACTACTTCTGTATGAATGTGAGTTTTTTAAAAAGTAAATAGTAGTTATTTTTCCAGTAATTACTCACGCATTGCAGTATGTTGATGAATTAGACAAGAATGAAAGAACAAATATATGACACATAATATATGTCAGAAGTCCAGAGAGTTTCAAGAAAGCACAGTAAATACCAAAAGAAATTAGCAGGCATTCCCGCAGACAATTCATTCAATGAAAAGGTATGTTGTTTACTGAGTGCTTTAATTAGCTTCCCTTTGGAAGTGTGGCAGTTGGAGAGGTTCTATTTTTAGCAGGTACAAAAGAAAACTGCTTGTGATGATACTTTGAGATGATAAGAGTAGTGACAATGCGTGGCATGTTAAAAAAAAATCATTCTATTTATAAAGTTATGAAATAGTGAGATAAACTGAAACTAGGTGAAAAAATGTATAATTATTACTCTGACATGCTTAAAAGTTAATCTTAGTGAATACAAATTTAATTACAGGATTTAAAAACAATTAGGATAACCTCACAATCATAATGTACTTATGATCTTTATTAGTTGTTAAAACAGTCTAATTATAGTATTCAAAAAAACAAACAACTGAAAACACTTTAAATGAACATCCCTTATCTTTGTGGCTTCCCAAATTTGTAAGTTAAAATGGTAAGTCTCCTCACATCTAACTGTCCATAAACATGTTTACACATAAAATTTAAAAAATACAAAATAGAACAAAAAGTGTCCAAGTTTAGGTATTCCACACATAGACATTTGAAGTTATTTTTATTCCAATGATTAATTCCATGTGTAAGACACTTCGATTTCCTCTGCTTATTATAATTCCACTTAACACTATGCATTTTTAAAATTCACAAGGCAGATGTAAGTTACAGTTCAATGTGTCAATATACAAAATTGTTTGTGTTATCCCCCCAAATTAAACCTTGTGGTGTTTTAAGTCCTAACTTCTTCCCAGGAAAATTTATATTTTTAGATCTAAAATACACATATATACATAAGTGCATACAAACACATATATGTATACATGCACTCATATATATACATATAACTTTCCAACGTTGAGAAATATTTAAGCAAACCATATCATTTCAATTACTTATATAAATATCTATTGTTAATTTTTCCTCCTACAATATGAAAGCTCTATAATAGGTTGTATAAAACAACCATGTAAATTACATTATCAGTAGTATAGACTGTCATACTTAGATCCAAAACATTATTTTTGCCACCTGATTAGGTACATTTCTATAATTTAATGAAATAGTAATTCCAGAGTCATGCACAGAAATCTGTCTAATTGAAATGCCACTGAATTTACTGTCAAATCATATTAACATTATATTAATATGAGGAATTACGTAACCCACATTATAATAGGGCAAGAAAATGTTAACATATACTAAATTATGGAGCACGCATTTTCTGCTGCAACAATGCTTGTTTGAATTTAAAACTAAGTTGTTTGTGTCATAGATATACCTCTTGTTTCTTTTGTTCACAGAATTTCAGGAAAGAAAGGAATTTTTAAACTGGGAGGTAGGTAACAAACTTAATGAAAAGGGTATTTTTATTTAGTCTGTAGCAACCACTATCTGGTCCTAACCTTAAGCATAATCATTTCAATTTCCTGAGAATTTTCTTCATTTTTAAAGTAGGACGTTTAATGGGTAGTCCTTCTTCCTGGCAGTTTCATGGAGTTGAATCAGAGGCAGGCCCAAGAGGAAGAGGCAGCTTCCAGGCCTCAGTCAAGTGGTAGAAGTTGGCCTCAACCAGCACACTTTCACTTTTATTTGTTTTTTATATTTAGTCTCTATAAGTAACATCATTTGAAAAAGGAGTTCATACTATTTTAAACTTAAAATCCACTAGATTATAAATACCTCTTGGGAAAGACAATCCTCAGTGGGTTGTTTCCTGCCCCTGAATGGCTCATAGGGTATGCCAACAATGCCAGGCCCTGGCTGCTCTCCACCTTGTCCATTTCTCAGGCTTCTGTGTGCAGAGCACAACCCTAAGAGATGAGGAAACGTCTCCCATGGGACAAAGGGCAGACAAGCTAACTGCTTGCTATGAAGAAGTGGATTCCACAAGCTCGGTGTTCCGCACCTGTGACTCTAACCCACTGTGTATGTAGCATCAATCTAGGCCCATATCACATGACTCCCATGAGAGTGGGGGACAAAGAAATTGAGGCAAGGGACTGGCCCGGTGGCTCAGGTGTTTGGAGCTCCATGCTCCTAACTCCGAAGGCTGCCAGTTCGATTCCCACATGGGCCAGTGGGCTCTCAACCACAAGGTTGCCGGTTCAAGTCCCCCAAGGGATGGTGGACTCCACCCCCTGCAACTAAGATTGAACACCACACCTTGAGCTGAGCTGCCGCTGAGCTCCCGGATGGCTCAGTTGGTTGGAGTGTGTCCTCTCAACCACAAGGTTGCCGGTTCGACTCCCGCAAGGGATGGTGGGCTGTGCCCCCTGCAACTAGAAGGCAACTGGACCTGGAGCTGAGCTGCGCCCTCCACAACTAAGACTGAAAGGGCAACAACTTGACTTGGAAAAAAGGCCTGGAAGTACACACTGTTCCCCAATAAAGTCCTGTTCCCCTTCCCCAATAAAATCTTAAAAAAAAGAAAGAAATCAAGGCAAATATGCTAATGATCGTGCTGCCTTCTGTGGTGTGAGTAATAAAGTTATTTGCCTATGAACCAGGAATCTCATGTCTACTATTGTCATCTATCAGACAGTAATAAGTTAATTTATTAGTATATAAGTAGGGTAAAGTCAAATCCTAGGATGAGCAATATCCTACTGCTAGACTCTTTTGCTAAAGTTTTCATGGATATTTAATATCTTTAAATATTAAAACTAGAATAAAAAATAGTAAGGTACTGACACAGTAAACTAGACATGTAACAGTACAAATGAAAATCTAGAAAAGTAAACTATTTTAATGGAAAATTAGTACATGATAAAGATGGCACTAAAAATCAGAGTGAAAAGGATGAATTACTTAGTAAATGATGTGGAGGCAAGCGGCTACACATTTTGAATATAAAAAATCAGACCTTCACCTCACACACACCATATATATATACACACACACACACACATATATATAGTAGTAACAGCAATATTTAAGGAAGAAAAGCCTTAAATAATAATAATCAAATAAAATTATTAGTGAGATTTTAACATTTTTTCATACTAAAATTTTGAAATCCAATGTGTTTTGTTACATTTAAGGTAATCTTAATTTGAGCTAGCCACAGTATTCATTAAGCCACATTTGTTAGTTATGTATGCAGTTGGTCAGAATATAAATTGATACAGCTGCTATGGAGAACCATTTACAATATACCAACGGTCCTGCAATTCCACTCCTGGGAATTTAACAAGGGTGGCTATACAAAACTGTTGGTAGATGCAAACATTAACCACCACCACTACAGCCAATGGAACAGTTAGATGTTTATCATTTTCATGAAGTGAAGTTTTTGCATGCATTGGCAGGAAAATAACAGTATTTCTTGCAGCTAGAGCAAGTATGTTATATGCCCTTGCACTCATTATATATGAAGGCAGGGACATCATTTCATTATTTAGCCATATGCTCTCACCTATAAATGCTGACCAATTGGTGGACTTATCTGGAAAGAAAATTGGTGCAATGATGCTGACCTCTGTCCTTCTAAACCTCTCAATTTGCCCTTTCTTCTAAGTTCAACAGTGTACCACAGTTACCATTATTCTGTGGGCCCCAGATGTTACCTGGTTTTGATGTACATGTTAGTAAATGTGTTGGTATGAAAGTCCTGTTAATTACCAACTGACACAATTTATAGGTAAGAGAGCCCAGAATGAGTGACATTTGTCACTCGGTCCCTGGTTACTTAATCACAGTACAGGAGAGCACACTGGGCCAGCGTCTGAATCATACCTCTGTGGCTTGAAAACTGCGCTTCTCTGGTCCTCATTCTCCTGATCACTAAAATATCTGTAAAACCTACCCCACAGGGTTGTTGTGAGTGCAATGTGTGGTACAATCCCTTGCACATAGGCCTAATCAAATACTAATCCTGTTAAAAAAATAGTAAAGTAGCAATACGATTGATGTCAGCTTACCTTATTCCACAATGTCTACACATTGTTTTATCTGGATCATAATTAGATTGATCTATTTCTATTTAATATCTAGATAAAATAATGGTAATCAAAGAAATACAAATCAAACGAACAATATTATAGCACTTTCAGAGTTCCAAATTAACAAACACCATTTTAAATGGTATTATTTAAGTTTGGAGATGCTGCCATGAGAAAGCAATCACACACACTAGTGGTGGTCAAGTCAATTGCTATCACATCTCCGAAGAGAATTTGATACTTCAGGGTCCTTCTCCTTTAATTTTGTAAGCCTAATACTAGTAAGCTTTCCTTGGGAAACAGTTAAAAGTACAAATATTTATATACAAAAATATTCATCTTACTTAAAATAAAAAAATTAAAACAACCTAAATCCCTAAGATGTAGATAATGTGTATGACATAACATACATCCATAGAACTGAGTAATATTAGAACTGAGTAATATTTAATCATTTTATATAATATTTAAGAAGTGTTTAATTATGTCGAAAAATGGTATATAATTGTGTGTTGATATTGGGATACAAAACTACCAGAGTAGAACATTAATTATGTAAAAATGAACAAAAAGACTAATGAACAAGTTAATTTTTGTTCAAATTTGTTCAAAAAAAATATTTCTATATTAAATCTGTATCTGGATTTTTCCAACTATCACTTAATAAAAAGGTAACACCAAATTTCTCTTAATAATTAATAACAAAAATTTTGTTTCTATAGATAAACTTGTCAACTTTCTTATATCAGTAAAAAAACGCCATCAGATTTGTCCCTTTGCCATGCATGCCAGAAGTTTTTACTCATAATGTACCCTCCATTATATGTAATTATTTTGAAACTGATTATTGGTAGAATTCTTTTGGCCTTATTGTTTTATCATTCTTTCAGTCTTTAATTTCTCGTGTGTGTGTGTGTGTGTGTGTGTGTGTGTACTTAAATGCTTTTTAGTAACACACATATGATTTTAAAGTCTTAAATAACGGTCTTTAAAGTAAAGGCAAGATATTATGTGTTTGCCAGATTAAGAAACCCAGCACATCCCCACTAGGCCATCTTTGTGTATCTCATAGAGAATACAGAAGCCACCCTCGCTAAAGTAAATATCTGAAGGAAATCTCAGTTACACCATTGTTTCTTATTTGGCTCAAAAGGCCTATTTGTTGACTAATATATGCTAATTATTCCTACATCATTTAGGCCATGCATAATTATATTATTAAGGAAGCAAAAGTATGACTCTTAGGACTTCCTGAAACATGAGGAAACATATTTTTAAGTGTTATTTTCATAGTAAAAAGTTACCTTTGAAGAGGGTAGTATAAACAATAAAATAACTACCCACTATGAATTCTCTCCTTTTCACATTTGAACTGAACCAAAATGACTAAAATTCACTAGGTAAATTGATTGCCAATTTAGGCTGTTTTGCTCAGCATGCTTCCAAATTCTGCAAGACTAGCTTTTTCAGAAAGCCTTAAAACTACTTTTAAAACTCCTTCCAAGATAAGATTATTTCCTGAGTTGGCAGAAATTAAATCCTAAAAAAAATTGTTCCCTGCTAGCAGAGGTTAATGGGTTATAGTACCATTTATAAAAACTGGGAATCAAACGTTAAACCTTAAGGCTTAGGCGGAGTCTTGGCTACACCCCAGGGCCCAGCACGCAGCCCAGGGCATCCCTCAGATACTGAGGGGGATGGTGAGTATAATACAGAAAACAACCTTAGAGACAGGTAAGTTTGATTAAAGGGTGGGGCAGGAGGAATACTGTTTGTAGCTCCCTAACCCATGACAAACTAGGACCAGCTCTTCTCACCACCAGAGGAACAGAACAGAAAAAGGTGCCCGCAGAGTGGTCTCAGCAGAAAAAGAAGTCCTGTCTCACAGATTAGCACAGTAGAAACAGAGGCTTATAATAGAGTTATATGTGTTTTATTAGAAAAATAAGTGAAAATAGTTGAATCCTTTCTTGAGGAATAATATCCCTTTACCTTGCAGGCATAAATTCTGAGTATTTTCAGGATGTACTTTCTAAAACTACAATGAAAGTATAGTACCAGCCCAGCAGAAAATACTGGATCACACGAAAAATATCAGAAGCAGAATGAAGAAACAGAATATAGAAATAAAATAAGAATCAAGGAGGAGATGCTTTCTTAACCACTCAAAATGAAAACAGATTAGTATCGTGAACAGTGGGATAGCACCATGAGTTAAGTTTATATAACATATTTACAATTTCCTCGACATATGTGTATATGTATGCACACACATGCATGCGTGCGTACACACACGCAAACACAATGCGTGTTTCTCTTCAACTAACCCCTCTTTCAGCCCTCTAAAGTCCCTTAGGTAAATATATATAGATATATATTTGAACATGGATTAATTCAACTAATCTTCACTGATTCCAGGTCAGCTAATGCACTTTTCCTAGGGACTAGAGGCCAGAGGGCGTGAAGAGGTTATAGAACTGAAAACTACTTTTGTGTTAGCATAGTCAAATTAAGCCAAGAACACTAATCCACTGCTTCTGTTACATAATTTTTTTTCTCCTCTGAAACATGATCTTCCAAATTCAAATAAATTACTGCAAAGCAAAATAATATGAACAACGCCAGATCGTCTAACTACCACCGATCATGCTTAAAACGACTTCATCTAAAGCATTTAAAATTGGACTTCACCTAAACCCTTTGCATTTTCAAACTACTGAAATTCCACACATGCCCTAGATAATTCTCCGCTTTATTCAAGAAATCTCCTTTCCAAATTACCACCTCTAAAATATAATTTACCAACACACAGAAAATCAAACTTTTTTGTGAAAGGTTTATCTCTAACCAGAGTTCTCATTTAATAGCTCCAAACACACAAAATTCTAACAATCATGATGGCCTAAATGTATACACTTACATATGTATGCACATACGTATATATAAGGCATAACAGTTCTCTCTCTGCAGTAAAGACACTTTTTAATGTACCTAAAATACATAAACACAGACATTTAATTTAGTTTTTATGGTGTAGTTTTATAACTATTTAGATGAACTGTGCGGTGTTGATACCGTAAGACTCCTCATTAAATGGTACAATTTTTTAAATCTATGAAATTAATACAATTTTGCACTAAATCCAGAATGTTGTTGCTAGGTTCCTGGATATTGCAACTTCAAGCAAAACGAAATACAACAAAACTGATTTTAGCATAGGCTAATTAATATAAACAAGAGTTACGTTCCTGTGGCATATTTCTGGTCACAAAAATATCATCGAACTTCTAAATGAAGGCCCAAAATACTTCTAATATTAAACACTGAAATAAATGTGAGCTACACATACATTAACAAAAGAGTAATAAAAATGAGTAAAATGATTATTTTCCAACCCTCTTATTCCACTTCAGGGTCATGGGTAGCCGGAGCCTCTCCCGACAGCTCAGAGCACCAAGTGGAAACCCACCCTGGAGAGGACGCCCTTCCATGGCAGGGGACACCCACACCTACCCACACTCACTCAGGCTGGGGTAATTCAGACAAACCAGTTCTCTTCATGTACACATCTTTGGGATGTGGAAGGAAACCGGAGTCGCCCAAGAAAACCCACACAGACATGGGGAGAACCTACGTAAACTCCACATAGACAGTGGCCCTGGCCAGGAATCAATCTTATTTTTTTCTCATCAACGTTACAACAAAAAGAACTTTGAACAAGATGACACTTTTTTGAAGACCTGTTGAGTGGGAAAACCAAAACTGCCCTCTTCATGAATACACAACCAAAAACAACTCTTATAAAAATATTATTGTAATTAATAATTATAGTTGTTACCACTCGTGACATACTGAAAGAAACCAAATTTTATCTACTTTTACAATGGATCTTAGTTAACATTATTCATCACAGTTAAAGAGAATAAAAATCTGCTGAATTCTGTAGGGATAATACTTTCATATGGTGTTAATTATATCAAAGCAACCTAATACGTTTCAAAAATAAATACACGCACACACACACACACACACACACACACACACACAGCTTATTCTTTATAAAACAAAAATTAACTCGAAAACAACACCAAGAATCGCTAAAGCTTCTTTTGTATAGTTGTATAGTTGCTAAAAAATCTCTTCAATTGTTCCATTCCAATGAAATCAAGGAACATGAAATAAAAGAGTTCTACAAAATCAAGGAACATGAAATAAAAGAGTTCTTAAGAAATTTTGATTTGTATAAAAACAATGAACAATTATTTAAAATTAATCCCAAAATGTTTATTAAAACACTGTTGTTACTTATCTAAGATAGGGGCAATCATTTAACCCATCGGTCTCCCAACACCCAAAATTCTAATAGCCCTAACACATTACTAAGTCTCATAGATTCATTATTTTATAACTATACTAGGTAGAAATTTGCTATCTGCTTTTTGGTCATTAGTTTCTGGAAAAAGTATTCTTGTCATTTGGTAAAAACAAAAAAATATCCTTGACATTAGTTAGTAAAATTCATATATATTTTTTTCCTTCCACAATTCTTAATAAAGTGTTCTATTATATTTATGCCACATAATAACTATACAGAACTATAAAAAGAGTAGACATAATATACTTGAACCAATATTTTCTAGTTGACAATATTATTCCCATCACAAAGTTCTTAATTTTTGTAAATGTTGTTTATAAATCTGCAACCAATCAAACTTTTTTATGTATTAAAGAGACTAGAAGGATTAGAGATATGGGAAACAGTAAAACAGTAAATGACAACTCTTAGTTGATGTTTATAAGTGAAAAACAGATAGTCCTCCAAAGCTATATGTGGTTAATTCATAAAGGATTGAGATAATTGTTATTTTAAGTTGTCAGCTTCTTTCATAGTCTCACTTCTGATGCATTAACCCCCCAAAATATAAATTCTATGAACTTTTAATAAGAAAGCCTATAATAAGTAATGGAAATTTCTTCTAAGATATCAACATCAGTTTGCTTTCTTTACTAAAATGTATTTGTTGCTCAGAAATTTGGCTACCAAAATATTTCAGAATATATACGATCAACTCACATCCATGTGTAATATAAACATTGCTTACCTCAGTCAAGTGTGGTGTAGGATTAAATCCACAGAGATTACATACTTGATTCTTGCATTCAGTGCAAGTGTTGAAGTTAGGAGGATCCTTAGAACCTATGTTGAGTTCAGTTTTGCAGAGAGGACAGGCTGACTGTGGTTCGGGGGTTTTCTCCAGCTTGTCGGGAAGGGCAGCTTTTTGAGGCTCAGCTATTGGCAGTTTGCTCTCCTTAACAGGCAGGGGCTTCTTTTCTGTTTCTGTTCTTTTTGTTGTTGGAACTTGTTCAGCTTTGGGCTCTAATTTCTCAGCTACTGGAGCTTTTGTTTCCTTTTTCACAGGGATCACCTTTGCAGGTGCTGGCAGTACCTGACCCATAGACTTGGGTGGCCCCTGAGACGAAGGTGGCTGTGAAGGAGGAGGGACTTGTTTGGTTGGGGCCCCTGGCCCAATCTGTGAATGAGATCCAGGCTGGCCTGCTGTGGAGATTAGATTTGATGCCTGGCTGAAGATCGATGCTCCAAACCCAAAGAGTTTCCCAGTCACAGATTCTTGAGGAGTGGTAGGCTGTGATTTAGGGGCATCAGTAATACTTCCCAGATTCAGACTGAAACGTCTCGACTGCTCCTGAGGCTTTGGTGGCTGTTGAGATGGGGGTGCAGTTTGGCCAGTGGTAGGTCGCAGACCCGGAGGTGTTGGTGACCCTTTTGGCATTGGTTTGGCATCTGGTTTAGGACTCATTTTGGTGAGTGCTTTCTTGGGTTCTTCCCTCTTTTGAACAGGATCAACTTGTTTTTGACCTTTGCTCTCCATCCTAGGCCCAGGATGTGAAATAATTTTCGAATCTGATGCAGGTCGAGGTATGACTTTAGAATCGAATGGGGTGACCTTTTCTCCTATTGGTGGAAAACTTTGTGAGGGTTTGGCAGAGTCTGTTTTTAGAGGAGCAGTTGTTTTCTCTTGATCCTGTGACTGTACTTTGGAGCTTGAATTATCAGGTTTTGTTGCAATTGGTGATGAAAACACAATGTCTGTTGCTGGCTTTACTGTCTTGGGCTGCTTTGGTTTGTCATCAGCCATGGGGACCTTGGCCTGCTCAGATGGGACAGAAGGTTCTTTGGGAGGGGCTGGCTTGGATGAGGACTCTGCCACAGGAGGTTGCTTGGCCGTGACCGGGGACGAACCATGAATGGTTGGTTGTTTCACGAGTGGTGGGGGCTTTTTAGACTCAGGAGCCTTTGAGATATCCTGTTTGGGTGCAGTATCCTTCTTTGGAGAAATCTGCATTGACTCTGGGGATGGTTTGCTCACTGCTGATGTAGGAATAACTGGGGCAGTCTTCGGTTTCGGCTGGGGTGATGATGGAATTGGGGCCAGATCACCTCCTAGAGCTCTCTGCATCTGACAGTTTAAACAGAGCCACTCTTTTATCTAGAAATAATACAAAACAGTGGTCACTGATGTAATCACAATATAAAAACACAGAAACAGTTTTGAAATGCATGGTACCTTTTGAAATTATGTCTCTCATCATGCAAAAGAAAATATAGATCATTTTAATTTGTTAAAATATTAAAATGTTAATTACATTAAAATATAATTAATGAACCTCAGAGACTTAAGCACTCTACACTTTAAGGAAAATAAAAGGTAAAAATCCACATAGAGTTGTGTATTTTTTCTAAAGTTAATTTTGTTATTTTTTGCCTTTGATTTACTCCAGGTTTGGTTACTCCCAGAAACAGAAAACCAGGTATTTATTTCATAAATAAAAACATGAGTTATAAAATATATTAGATTCCATAAATCAGTTTTGTTAGGCATTTTCTCTACTGATGGCTCATAAACAGTTTTCAGTTATACAAGCCAGAGTAGGCTTGTCAAATTATTAACATATTGCTAATTTCTTAAATTAGCAGAGCATTACTTCTCCCTCTAAGGCGACATAATCAAATGTGTGAAAACAAAAATTGTTAACCATGCTGGGTTGAAAAGAGAACATTCTCTGTTAAGAAAATATAGAAAAAATAATGGCATCCCCTCAAATTATCACAAATCGCACAATCTAGCAGAGAACGCATTATTTCCTTAAAATTTTTATGAATATATTAAAAAGAGCAATATAAATAAGCAATATACTTATTTGACTAGTGAGATATGTATGGATGTGAGATATACATCATATATACATGTATTGCTACAAGTGCATCTGTTCTTTTCCTATCACATCGATTGTGAAAAGGAGATGTTAAAAGAAATACTATACATTAGAAGACAATTTAAAAGTATTTATGATTGTTACCTTTTTAAATTCCAAAATAACGTATGCTCACTACACAAAATTTTAAATATTACCAAAGTAATTTAGAATGACAAATCCTACATTATCCATCTTCTTCACCTAAAGTAACCAATGTTACCAGTTTAGCACTGAAGTTCTTTGTACAGAATTCTACATGAGAAAGTAAATATACAGAACATAGCTACCAGAAATTTCCACAGTACAAAACTGTGAAGTGTTAGACTGGCAAACAACATACCCTTTATTGCCAAATGATTTCCTTTTGAGAAGAAATTGAAATAATAATTCTTAGACTTGCAAAAATTTCTTTGTCATTTGACAATTTACAATGTTAAACATTTTTAATGAAAAAAATTATACTGAATATTTTTCTTAATCATTAAAATGGCTTTGAAATTTTTAAAAAAGCACATTCAAATTATTTAAGCTCATGCACCAGTAATAACAAAGCTCATTGCAATCTCATGAAAAGCAAATGTTTGTTTGGAGAAAGTTACAAGAGATTTTCAACTCTGATATGTTATATTTCTGTTTAAAAATCTGAATCAAAAAGTAAAATTAACATATTTGTTAAATATGGACGGGAGGTACTTGGATGTTTATTACTTTTGCTTTCAACACGGATGTTGAGTACTTATATATTTGTTATATTTTTATCTTTGCTTTTCTGCTCATTTGAAGCATTTCATAAAATAAACTCTCTCTCTCTCTCTCTCTCTCTTCTCTGCCCATATATAGATATATAGATATATATCTATATAGATATATATCTGTATTTTTCTTTTCAATTTATGAATCCCAAAACATAATCAAGCAATTGTTACTTATACAAGTACCATGCATGACTAAAGGTGAGCTAGACTGCAAGGAAACTTTCACTCAGTTTTATCCCCTTCTTGATGGAAGGAAATTCCTCTATAAATATGCATCTACCCACTCAACTATCTCCCCTATCGTCAAAGTCAATTCTGCTGTTTTATATATATTTATTTTTCTCACTTGCTTTTTTCTATAGCTTTAAATGATACCACATCACCTTATAACCATGCAGCCAGACAAGACAAAAGAAGAAAATATAATTAAAAGCATAATTCTTTACCTCTACTCTATCATTGACTTTTTTTCCTATAAAATATTATATGAGATCTGCACCCACATTAACCACTTTAAATTACAAACTCCTGGGGTCACTGAGTTTCATTTTAGTTAAATTGCTTATTCTTTCTGACAAGTGTCATAGCCAAAGGAGATACAAAATTTATTCACCTATTCATTTCTTTATTCAAATATCTATTGAGCAATTTCTACTCAGCACATATCACTGAATAAAAGACAAATATGTCTGTCCTCATGGAGACTACATTATAGAACAGGGGGGTCCAAACTGCGGCCCGTGGGCCAACTGCGGCCCGCAATCTATTTTTAATTGGCCCACAGCAAATTCCAAAAATATATTTAGTTGACTTAAATAAACCAGGTGAGGCAATACTTCACCTCGAGTGAGTGGCCCGGCTGTATGTGTATTTTACCGCATATGGCCCTTGGTAAAAAAAGGTTGAAAAAAGTTTGGACACCCCTGTTACAGAAGATAAGAAACTAGTCAATGCAGAGTATAATTCCAAGGTTATTACAGATATATAATTAGTATCTGATGATGATATTTTCATGATTTCTTCTTTCCTTTCTTCCTGCTAGTTTCCTTTCCCCTTCCCCCCAACAATTATTTGGTTTCAGCAATGATATTTTAAGTCTATTTGCAGTGTAAACATTGGAGCTTCGCACATAGCTAGCCAGTAGGCTCTCACTCCATCTTTGGACCACTACAAAATTAGAAAACTATTGTGGCATATCTAATGTATGATTTGCATCAACACTGGGAAACACATTCTGTATTGTATGTATTCCAAAATCAAATCAATGTTTCCTTGTAGTTTGTAAATGTATATGACTATGTCTACACACAAGCAGACAAGGAGAGTTATGAAAAGACAGGTAGAAAACACCAATGGCTGCCTCTCCATAGGGAGAGAATTCTGCTTTTCTCTTAATACAGCCTTTTTTTAAAATAGACTCTATATTTCATCTTTTGTCCTTTTAATCACCACATTTCCTTCATTTTGATACATAACACATGAAAGACATTTGATCCCTCAATGTTCCTCCTCACTGCTAGAATACAGGTTAAAATAATTGTCTAAAGTTATGAAAAAGCTTTTCATCCTCTTACGATTCTTTAGAAAGAGCCTCCTTTTTACTTAATTCTACTGGCCAAATCTGTGGAAGATAGAAATGATTTTTATCTCAGCATTTAAAAATCTAGTACTGAAACAGCAGCATTTCAAATTCCGATTCAATAAAAAAAAAAAAAATTTCCCACACTTTGAGAAAATGAAAAAGGCCACAACCCGCCCCAGCATAAACATTATGGACCACGTATTTTTCTTTCACATTGCACTTAGGGAGAATAATGGGTAGTAATAACACCTTTGTCCTCTCAGTTATCTGAGTGAATTCCTGTCATATTTTCACTGCATTCTCAATTATTCCTCAAATGCGTCAACACTGCTCGTGAAAGGTCATTTCCCATTCATTCTTTCACATCTTCAAAACCACTATCCCTCATTTGGCCCTTTTCTCAAATACTTTATAACTCCACCAAATACAAACTTTAAAACTAACAACCACAGAAGGGGTTGTCTCTAACTACTTCCCCTCAAACTTCAATGCCTCTCTAGTAACGGTGAAATAATGTTAAAAAATTTTGCAAGAAATTCAAAACACATAATTTTGTTAGTGTTCTTAGGCAAGCGCTCATACAATTCTGCTATTTCCAGATCTATATCCCCAAAAGTCTGTAAGCAACAAACAGTAAGAACCTCCTCGTAGAGGTCTTCCTATTGACACCCAGGGTCTAACTGACCTTCAAAGCATTATGGATGTTCACAAATATTTTTCTGGGCTGGTTTAACTTAAATATATTAATTGAATATATATATATATATATATATATATATATATATATATATATATATATATATATATGCTCTTCAACTACAACATTTCTATGTTTACTCTGCTAATATCCACTGGTTACCCAACCTGAATGACAGGATTCTGCCTTCATTTTCTGGTTATATGGCATTCTCCCAGAACCCTACTCTATACCGCTGGCCATGGACAATCTGTCCCCTTCTGATTCATACTGAAAGTCCCCTGTTAATTAGCACACCTACTCACCATATTTTCCCTGCCTGCAGACAATCACTGCCTTGTTTCTCTCCCAAAATTAAATATTTAACTCAGAGCAGAGAACCTGAATTTACTAGTACCAACATTGCCTTAGACACTTGCTGTCAGTTCCATTTGATAACCATGTCTACAATACAGTTGGCTCCCCTAGTTCTGCATGATTGGGTCTTCATTCCATTGCAGCCATAAATGAGGATCTTAGAAGACTTAAGTCTTTATCACTTCTTCCCCAAGCCACAGAAGTCAAACAATATCTGAGACTAAGTCTAATTCAAAGAAGAAGTCTTCCACCAATATTTCATAAACAACTTCCCAAGTCCCCTGGTCACAACTAGCACCCACTCTCTAACATTACTCTTGGATTAGATCTAATAGATTACACTCTGACCATCCACATCTATTTGAAAAATGATGGGAGAAATGCAAGAAACAACACCAGGGAAGCCTACAACTGCATCAGTACGTCCCGAAGAAACTCTTACCTTCAATATACAAGCATTAAAATGATAAAATGTAACTATATTAGCTAAGTATGTCATGTCTGAACTATTCTTAAATTTTAGATTTTATATAACAAATAAGGAAAAGCAGTCTATTTTTTTTTTTTTTTGCTTTCTCCACCTATAGTCTTACTTATAGAAAGTGCATAAATGGAATTAAAATCTGGAGACACAATTGTTTAATGAGCTACTCTAATTCTAATTCAATTAGCTCTACAGAAGGAAACAAAAGAAAGGCATAAAGTATTCATTCAGTCTTCTGACTTAAAATGCTACATAAACGGGGGTAAGAGCCAGGATTGCTGCTCACTCAGAGGTCACTATGTATTTATGCAGACCTGCAGATAATAACTATAACACACCTCCATGTTTAATCCAACTCTCCAGGTTCCCTTTTGTTACGTATCAGAGCTGTGAAACATGGTAATACAGCTTCACTGGCTAAGGCATTTGCTGGAAAATCATAAATGTCTTATTTAGATGTTTCAAAACATACCACTTACAAGTTTCATAGTGAACTTCACATAGAGGTTCAATTAACAATTATTTTCCAAAAATTATCAAAACTATTGATTTTTTAAAAGCATATTCTGATTTTTAAGAGTGTGTCTTCAATAATAATTAAAGATAATTAACTTGATACATTAAGCAATGAGGTGAGTCAGCAAACACTAGGGGTACCATAATTAAAGCATATTCCTCCTCAGAACTATTATTAAGCTACTTACCTTCAAAATAGATAAAAAGCCTCTCAAAAATAAAAAAAAACATTTTTTAAAGTCTAGAGGCATAATAATTAACATCCACCCTTCAATGTGCTCCAAACTGGAAATTTTAAACACAAAATTTACATAAGATTTATAATGGAACCTCTGCTCAACAACAAAGCATAGTAATTAGAATAATAGAACATCAAAAAGACAAACACAATGGAATTGATATTTGCTTGTGTTCATACCATTCACATTAGCTGTTGCATACATTTTCTTCAATCAGGCTTTCGTCCTGTCCTTTACAATAAAACCTGTTGAGTACTTGCTTCTTGCTGCATCACAACTAAGCTTTCCTTAAACCATGACATCTAAGTGTACCATTTAAAAGCAACAGTCACATTCTCTCTTACATGGGTCATGATTCACAGTGCAATTTGTACTCTTCCATATATCTAAATTCTCCCTATCCTTTATGGTCCGCATTGAATTTCCTCCTTTGCCACTTAATATTCCATCATCAATTAAGATCTGTGCCTTCTCAACTATTACTACAAGAGTTTGAACCACAGCGTTTAGACTCAAATAGTGTTTTAAATTTTCTCCCAATTATTTCTTCTCCTCACAGACTCTTAAAAGGAGTGACATGATTATTTTTATCTGTGTTAGATGCTAAATAAATTTTAGATATTATTTAATGATAAATTATTCTAATTTTTTCCTATTTCTCATAAAATTATCTTCAAATATTTATCATACTTATATTACTTTGAATATCATAGAAAATATAATCATATGATGTATATTGGATAATAGTATATAATATTATAAAGAGGAAACCAAACTAAATTTTGCTAACAGATTATGCTTTTTGCTATTCAGCGATTGCCCAACTACATGTCCTCCTCTAAGAGGCAGTTATTAGCTAACAGCAGTTTGGCTGCAGATGGCTCACTGTAGTTGACATCTTTAGCTATGCATATTAACACAGAATTTACTTTGGTTAAAAACTAGACACTCTCATTCCTCAGAGCTGGGATGACATGCCCCGCAACTTGGGTGAACAGTTTTATTTAAAATAATTCATCCACAACTCAGATGGCTATTTCCTCTCTCAAACTGTGTGGATTACAATTACTGATGCTTAACTCAGCGATCATTAACAAACCTTGAGAAACGTAAACTAAACACGCCTTTTTTCCTTCTTAAAGCATAATAATGTTCACTAACTGCCAGCAATAACATTTGTAAATCCTCACAATGAAGGATCAAATTATAAAAGCGTATTTTAATATGTTTGTCAGTGGAGTCCAAAACAAGAAAACCAACACTTTTACCAAAGCACAATTTTAAAATAATTACAATCCATGAACATAAAAATACATTCATACTCTATTAGTTACACAAAGAGAGGAGGATCCCAAATCAGTAAACTGAACTTCCATACATTATATATTAATACTTCTGAACAGCCTCTCATACGGCAAATTCAAACTTTTATACCTCAATTGATTAACACAAACTTTAAGCTATCATACATTTTGTAGCCTGTGAAGCAATATTTCCAATTAGGTAGGGTTTGTGCAATTATTTGAAGAGCTTGTTGAATTGTCCTATTATTTCATTTAAAAAACTGAAAATATTTAATGAAAATAATCTAAGGTCTCATAAACTTTATGAACTCATGCTGAAAGCTACATATCTTTAATTCAATTAGATGCTCACTGGAATTAAACAATCACTTGTATGATGACTTGGAAAGAAACAATTTTTAAAAAATATATGAAATGTTAAAAACATATTAAAGCTTGTGTAAAAAAGACAAAGTTTCATAAGACGCTATTTCCTGAAATAGCCTCTTTTAGCTTTCTATAAATGGATGCCCCCTTATAACTTGCAGTTTATTCAGATTTTATATAGTTGTATGTATGTACATTTTCAAGAATGTATTTAAGGAAAATCTGATTTTAAAATTACACTTCAATCAGCTTTACATTATTTTCAGATTTTTTTTCAGGGATCTGATCCATATTTTGCATTATCATTTATTTCCTTTTATATATATAGTCAAAAGGAAATAGATACTATATATATGTATATATATGTGTGTGTGTGTAGTCACAAGAAGCAGAGTACAGCATTAGGAATAGAGACCGTGGAAATGTCTCTATATATGTATATATATAAACTTGTAGTTGACATTCATTATTGTTCAGCTTCAGCTTCAGGCGTACAGTGCAGTGATCAGGCATCTACACCATCCCTGAAGTAGACTCCCTAATAAGACAAAATCTTTACAACCTTGTTGATTATATCCTTTTGACTATATTTTTAATCCTTCCTCTGTCAAGTTAAAAATCACAAAGATTTGCACATTAAAATTTTCCCCACAAATGCTGTTATAGAATTTCTAATCACACGTTCACATAATGAAGCACGTTCTGCACTTCAACTGTTTTACATAAGTAGAAATCTGCACCTCAGACTTGTTTTATGAATTCTACTGAAAAATTCTGATTTTACTGAACAAATGACAGAAATGTCATATTTCTATCAATTATGTTGTAGTTTGTTAAAATATATTTTTTATGAGAAGAAAAAAAGAATAGAAAAGAAGGGTTATTGTTTCAGGTGAGATCAGATGTCATCTATATGAACTTTATTATATTCTATTGTACAAACAAGATTCCATCTTCATTTACTAAATTACTAACTTTCCTTCTAGATCCTGAGTTCTATTCTTGACAGTGAACAGTCATACAAACCAACTCTGTCACCTGTTTTTTTTGTTTTTTGTTTTTAATCTGACAGAGTAGCTGGCTCAGAGTAGGAGTGCACAGCTTTCCTAAAGAACAAAAAAGAGCTCAGAAAGGTAAAACCCTGGTTTGAGCAAAAATGAATAGAAAGATATAAAATCTGTCGTCTTAGATCTGGATTCTTTTTACATTTCATCAAAAATAAACTCCTGCCAAGAAGGTTAATTTCTTTTTAACTTTAAAAATATGTGAAATTTATTTTCTCTCTCTCTCTCTCTCTCTCTCTCTCTCTCTCTCTCTCTCTCTCTCTCTCTCTTTCTCTCTCTGTAACCTAGAAATTTAGGAAATGATCCATTTAAAGACAATGTGGTCTCCTATTAAAAAGATGCTAATAGTGGGGTCAACAGATCCAATCTTCAATTGGATCCATTGCAAAGTAATTCTGTGATCTTGCATATCACTTAAATTCTTAACCTCAGTTTTCTCTTCTACAGATGCAAGAAACAATGATGGCACTATCCCTACTTGCCTATTAGAATTTTTATAAAGATTTATAATAATAACAATAATAAATATTTATTAGTGTCAGTTTCAAAGCACTTCCACTTATATGGCCAAATGTGATTTTTACTTTATGAATGTCTCAGATCATAAATAAGGAAACTAAAAACTCAGGAAAAAAACGTGACCTGACCAAATCACAAATTAATTAAGTAGCTGAGCTAGGAATTCATATTCACATTGTCCAACTCTAAAATCCCATATTCTTTCCAAAGGGCCATCTGATGATTAATGTACTAAAAAAACCTGCAGATTTCAAATTGCTTTTTAATGTGAATTCTAATTTTCTTAGGCTCTTTAGTCATGTTTATAATGTGGACACGACCTTATTAAAAGAGCATTAAATGACAAAATGCATGTAAAGTGCCTAGTGCACAGTCTGAAATGCAGTGTTCAAACTATGATCTTTTCTTCCTGTGACTAAAGACCAATCCCCTTTCTTACCGAAATAAGAAAAAGGCAAGAAACATCATTGTACTGAAGTTGTTGCTTCCTTTTCAAAGGTACTTAGAATTACTTTTAAGTAAAGTCCTAGGAATATCAATCAGCAAGAGGTACATGTGTGAAGGGCAGAGCTAGGACTACAACCCTGGTCTTTCTATGCCTTACCAAAGCATTTGATATGGCCATTACTTTAAGGAAAATAATTATACACTTCTAACAGATTATTTGCATCTTTGTATTTAATGTAATACCTCTGAAATATTTGTAAGAGCCCATGTTTTATCTAAGCTCATTAAGATACAGAATAGAGGAGAGTGTTAGATATGTGTGTGCTTTCTCAAGGGATGTAAACAATGAGCAAGTTAACCCATCACTGTATTAAGTTGACTGATTCAATAAATGATGTTGTTAAGTGTGAGTATCTGCTTTCACAGCAGAACATCTGTTCTTACTAAGCTATACAGATCATCACACAGGTTTCAATAATGCGTAACAACAGGCTTAGTAGGTATCACAAAAGCTGAATATGCAGAAAGACACATGAAACATCTAGTTACTTAGAAGTTGAAAATGAGAAAAAGGCTTTGATCTAATGATTAAACTTATGGTTAGAGCATGAGGAATATATAGTTATTTTGTATAGGGAACATCCAAGTCAGGATGGAAAATGTTTCAAACTGGATCTCATTGAAAATGAGAGTGTAAACATATTAAGTAATACATATTTATAAAAGATTAATCGAGTATTTCTATTCCTGGAAATTCATTAAAAACCTATTTTAAATAGAGATAAATTACTTTTGTTATAGTCAGGGTATTCTAGTTTTAAATACTTTGATAACATATGGATTATCAGACAACAGCAAAAAAATCTTTTATCTTCTAAAAACCTTATGTTTAGAATCAAGGGACTTTATTTCCCTTTTTTGGATTCATTTAAAAATGGTGCCAAACAAAGAATGCATTCAAAAACTGACCAAATTTGCATCACAGGCAGAAGGCATTTCCCATCATCACTGTTACTTAGAACTGAAAATTCTTGATATTTCAGAAAGTAGACTGCCAAGGGTGAAGATATAAAAATCAAGAATGTAAATCCTTTATCCATCCTTTCACGTTTTATAATTATTTAACCAATCATTTGATTAATGAGAATTTTTTTTAATTACTAAAGTGTTCATTATAACATGGATTCACAAGGTGAAAAATAGTACTAAAAGGTATGACACTGAAAGTAAAAACTTCTATTTCTATTACCAAGCCTCACCCTCCAGAATCAATCAGTGTTAGCTTTTGCTTTGAGTTTTTCTTGTGGTTGCCATTATAACATCAAATAATAAGTTTTGATTTATAAATGTAACATATTATGTACTTTCATTTTACTATAAAACCTGTAGTTTTTAAAAGACAAACTTATAATAATCACCTGCTTTAGGATTGTCTTAAACAATCTCCAAGAAATATGTTTGATGTACAGTCGGCCCTTTAATAATGGTCATTTCATTCAACATCTTTTCATTATGTTGATGCAATGCCACAGAAACATAACTTTTGTCTATATCAATTAGCCTATGGTAAAATAGGTTATTATACATCATTTCTCCACAGTTTCAAGAACCTATTGACAATGTTAAGTAAGGACTTACTGTGTTCATTATAAATTTTAATACACAATAAGTTTTTGAGTTTGATGTGTATATCATCTAATATCATGTCACATTTCACCACTGTTATGCAATCACATTTTGGAAAACACTAATTGAAAGTCTTTATAGTTTTCTTTATCTCTGGGCTATACTCAGCTACTCTATCCCATTATTTTTATTATCAATTTTAATAGAGGAACTCCTAGAGCATTTGTAATATATGTGTGTGTGTGTGTGTGTGTGTGTGTGTGTGTGTGTGTGTGTATATAATTTACACTTATACATTTATGAGTATATGTAGAGATAGATATGTAGATATTTAAATAAATAGTTAAGACAGAAAGAATGATAATGACTATTATGCATTCTTTCACTCTCTTGATATCTTGCCTAGAAACAGAATTCATCTTATCACCATCTCTAGAAATTTAAAGAAAATGCTCCTTACCAGCTGTTTTCTGTGATGGTGTTATAGCTGACTGATTTCTCATCTCTTTGTAGACAACAGTGCTTTTCTCTGTGGAAGTCTTTCAAGTGTTCTTATCCTCGGAATCTGGTATTTCACCAGAATATATCTATCTGTCACTTCATTAATCTCATTTAGCCACTGATGGGCCTGTACAATCTGAAGACATGTACCTTTCTATAGCTCAGAAAAATGTTCTTCTCCAGCTTGCCTCCATAGTACTGATTCTAAAATTCCTACTAGAGTTTTTAGATATAATCTCCATGATTTTTAATATGTCTCTTTGAGTCCCAGAGCTCCAAGAGTCCCAAGGGAACCCAAAACGTCTACAACTCCATGGACAGGAGTCCAGAAAGAGCTTCCTATAGTGGGGATAAAACGCCCATCCGCAGCCTCTGCATCACTATAGGACAGAGTAAAAATGGGAATCTCAGAATTCTACACAGTCCTGGGTACATCCCCACCCTTTCCTTCCTTACCAACCCCTCCCTGCCCCAAGCATCAGTTAGGACTATACACAAAAATTAGACCTTTAGTCACCACTAAAAATTCCAGATTTCCAAATCATCCATCAACTACCAGACTCCAATTCCCCCAACAAGAAGGAGTAAGGGAACCCCATGGCCCCATCCCACCCCTCTCTTGGTCGATGCTATAACCTTCTACTACTTCATTTTTCTCCGTAACACTTGACCATCTGTCACACTATATGTTTTATTTGTCATTCTTACTAGAATACAAATTCCATTTGGGAAGTGTTTTTTGGTCTGTTTTGTTCATACCCATATGTCAAGAATCTAGAACTGTGCCTGAAACATAGTAGGTGCTCAGTAAGCAAGTGAAGAATTTTTTTGTCTTTTAGCTTTATAATCTGAGAAAATTCTAAGTCTTCCAAAACATAACTGGGCCCATTTTTACCTTCAATCAGCCCACTGAAATTTCAGTGTGGTAATTATTGACGAAATATCCTCTTAAATATTTCTCAGAAATAGTAAGAATTTTTATAAGTTCTTTATGTTCCTGAATGAGCTTTCCCATGAGGTTGGGTGTCTTTTGTTTTGATTGTCACTAGTTCATCTATGTCCTTCATGTAGTATTATTGCTAAAATGTCAAGTTAGTCTCTTCAAACCATTCATTTATACTGAACATCTCCATTAGTATAAATAAACAACAGAGGTTTTTTTTCTTATGTGTAGAGAGGTATGCGTTAGTCCTCTCCTTTGAATGAGAGGAAACAGGATGGCAGAGGGCCAGTGTTCAAGTACAGCTTCAGTGAGAGAATAACAGATTTAGTGCATTTGACTCATGGTTGAGTAGTGTTTTTATTTGTTTTCTTCTCCTTTATATCACTTTGTTGTGGGAGATGAGCATTAGTTCTAAACTTCTTTTCTAGGCCCTAGTTTTCTCATGAGGCTCCTACCTCAGGCAGCTCATCCCTTCATTTGGAGAATTCTCTGGCTTTAGCCTGAGGGGAAGAAAAATAAAGCTTCTCCCTAACCCTTGTCTTCCCATCGGAGATTAGGAAAGCGTCGACTTGTCCTAGGTTTTTCCTTTCTGTAGTTCTTTAATTTATTATTTGATCACTAGCCACACTGCTTTCTACACTTGCTAACATCAAGCTTAGGGCTTCACAGAGTTTCCCTCAGGAAGCCACTTGTGCAGTGGTTTCTTCAGCTCTTTTCTTACCTACTTCCCATTTTCTTTCTATCTTCTAGGAATTCTTCAACATGCTAATTTATGCTGTTGATGGTCTTTTCCATTTTCTGAAACTACTATACTTTCAATTTTATAAAAAGTGGGACTTTTGGAGACAGATGAATATATTTGTTGAGTTCAGTCCTCCTTTTTAAGAGGTACTGTGCTGTGGTCTTTGCTTAGAATTTGGGGGGACAAAAGACCTTTATGCTAAAAGAGCAAGCAACTAAAAGGCCACTCTGCCCTCTCAGCCACACCATCATCAGGAATTTCTTATTGGCTTTCTTTCTCCACACATTCCAGCTCTACTCTTTTCTCACCAGGTCTTCTGAACAGATCCCCCTACCTCAGTTTCTCTTACTAGAAATGGAAGCAGCAGGCCTATCAAACCTAAAAGAGGTAGCCAGTTAAACCATTTATCCGGCCTGATGAATGTCAGTCATTTATTGTTTGGTTTTTTACTAAGTGGAGAGAGGTTATATGCAAATCAGGTATATTTGTTTGTTTTTAGCTGTTGAAATAGGGTCAGGTTTTTGTTAAATAAAGTATCTGGTTTCAGTGAAGAGAGACGTATTAATATATAAGCCATAATGACCAAAAATAATATGACACACACAAAACAAAAACCCCACCTAAATCCATTTTGATCACTAACACTTGGTTCATTATCAACATTCTGAAAAATGACATGTCATTCCATATATTATAAAATTTCATATGAGCCAAGAGAAATTTCAGACTTTAGGGACAAGTCTTTAAATCTCTCCCTAAATCAACTGTGCCCCAAGCTACACATCAAAAGAAATAAATCAACAATAAAATGTTTCCGTTACAATTAGAAAGCAAATATTCTGTTTCTATGTCCGAAAGCAAGCCCAAAGAGAGACCTGTGCTATTAAGATTTATTCCATTAATGGACTGGCAAGAAGAGATACAGCTATAAACTCTCGATATTAAAAGGCTAGGCTTGGAGCCAGTGGATTTTTAAGTTTATTTGGAAAAGCACACATCTTGACAGCTACCAGAGAGGACAAGTAATTTAAATAACATCCTGTTCACACTAATATTTGGGTTGTCTAAGCAGCGTGTGTGTGTGTGTGTGTGTGTGTGTGTGTGTGTCTGGCAGGGGCAAATTTATTTAAGGAAGTAGAAGTCCCCTTGTCTGAGTGCTGATACTTCTCCAGTCCTTCCTCCGCAGACCTGGCAGCCATGTAAGAGCCAGGATGTTCATAAGCAAATATAGTCATAACTCTGATGTGTTGGTAACCAAAAATATCACAGAAATTCTCCTAGCCCGTTCAAGGAGTGATACTAGAGACCAGTATTCTATTTTATGCATAGACTACAAAAGTAATAATACAAGAGATTTACTGCATAGAAACATCAAACTTGAAAGTAATAAATTCCTATGGATTAAATTACTAAAGAAGGTTTAGCCTCGCTTCCTGTCCTGCATGGGAAAACTGTTTAATCAATCTGAATATCTGAGGACAATCTGATGTAGAGAACATGATCCTCTTTGGAAGATGTAAGGAAGTTCACTTTCTGATGGATATATGTAACAGTATAGAAGTGGTAATCTTTCCCAAAACGAAATTTATCTTATCTCGAAACAGTAGCTCTCAGCCTCTATCCAGACTTCAAACTTCCCATCTCTGACTTCCTGATAATTCAGGAGTTTGAAAACTGGCCATTTGTTACAGGATTAGGGAATATCCCTTCCTAGAGGTCAGAATTAGAACTCTGATTGCATTTTTCCTCGTGGATGAAAAAAAGAAAATTAAATGTTACAATTAACATTACAGATAACATGGTTTTTGATTGCAACCTCGGAACCCAACAATTTGATATTGTATCTATAAAGAAAACAAATTGAAAGTAAACTTTGACTAAAGTCAAATCTTTTTAAAATACAATATCCATGTTGCATTATATTACAACTTTAAAAGCACTTCATATATTTAAAAAGACCTTCTCATACAAACGTTCAGTTAATCCTCCTAATAACCCAATGTGTTTGGCGGAGAAATGTTATTATTGTTTTTCAAGTGATGTCATCATTACAGAAAGTGTAAATGACTGGCCCAAGCTCATCTCATCCATACGGGGATACTTTCCTTTATTTAGTAAATGAGGCCCTCTACCTGGCCCAGAATTCCCAACTCCTTTCATCTGGGTCCAAATTCTTATCATTCTTCACAGGCCCAGCTCAAATACTTGTTTTCATGAAGCTAGTCATGATACCCCACAGCTGACAGTGACGATTTCTTCCTTTGATTTCATAGCACTTTCTTTCTGCCATGAATACATAGATTTGGAATCAGAAGATTTGGTTTGGGTTCTGCTTGGGTATTTACCATCAGGGTGATCCTAACAAGTAAACTAACCATAGTTACCACTTGAACACAAGTTTTCTCATTAGTGTAACAGAGAAAACAGAATATATGCCCACAGAATTATTTGGAATTTCAATTTTGATAAAACAAATAGGACAGAACTATGTGAACTATAAAACCCTATACAAAGTTACTTTCAAACACACACACACACACATATATACACACATTTTGTTTTTTTCTTTCTTATGTACAACTTTTATTTCCTCTATTCTCTGGTTGACGGAAGACTAATAAATACTTGATTCTGTCACAGTGCTCATTGGTGCTTCACAACTAAGTATTTTATACAAATTTCTAAAATGAGTGAAGGATTGAAGATATAAATACATTAGTCAAAGTAAGTTTCATGAAGCAGAATGCTCATCACTACCAGATAAACGTGGAACGCCAAAATCTGATTTCAACATCTCTCTAATCTCATTGCCCATTTCTTCTTCCTCACCACGTTAGCCAACCTAGAGTTATCTGTGATTTCCTAAATACTCCCTGCATTATTCTGGCTCTAAGTCTTGAACCAAATCATTACTCCCTTTCACATCCTTCATCTGTCAAAACACTATCCACCCTTATACACTTAGCTCAAATACAATTTTCTTCATGAAGCATTCCTTAACCTCACACACTGAAAATGACACTTCCTACTCTAAAGTCCACAGTATTTGTTCATCTCTCACAAATATTATCATTTGACCACATATTAGATTTCCTGGTGCATGTATTATCTAACCTAGTACACTTTGATCGTGTTAAGATCAGCGTTATGTTTTAGTTATCTTTATATCCCACTGAACATGCAATAAAATGCCTTCCATATAGTAGGTACTCAAACAATATTACTATATATGGCCTGAATGTCCAACTGCCAATGTCCTTGTGAATTGCCGTGAAAACATTATTATGGTACATTCCTGTCAAGATAGTATATTATGGGCAGAAACATAGCTTTACTATAATTTAAAAAGTTACAAATACATAAACAAACTACCTCCTGATTTACAATCTGATTTCCTCTATAACTTGAATGCAGTAGGTTCTTATTAGTTACAATTTTATCATTAAAGAATGACTTATTTAAAAAGTTAGGGTACTCAATATGACATCTGAATAAAAGAGCAAAAGATACTTTAGAAAATAACAGGAGGTTGACACATTTTAAATATATATCATTTTCATCTTTCATCATTTCAAGTATCCAAACTAACATAAGAGCTACCATTAATCCTCATTGTTATCATCATAACATAGATTTCCTTCACAACAAGGGTACAAAAGTCTCTTCTTTCAGGGATATTTAAATCACATAATCCTCCGTTGCCCACTGTCAGTTTTCTCCTGGGCTGTTCCAGACATAATGTACACACAGCCCAGTAACAGCTGTCCTCTACATGGGCTAAATAGTTTCTGCGCCTTCTCACTGGGTAGGGGCTACCAGATTTCTTTTAAAAATATATTCTTTTAGACCCTAAGCCTCTTTATTTTCACTTTATATTATTATCTCATCTTCACTGTATTACTCCTTAACTCCAGAGAATTTGAGTTTTTCTGCTGTTTTCTTTTTCTTTTTGTCTCTTCCCCCCACCCCAAATATAACCAAACTTGACCTATGAAAATGCTATTGTACTCAAGTCTTTGAGTGCTAAGTTAACATTAACTGACTTGCTGAGAGCTACTTTTCATCTTCAATCAGAATAAACAATCTTGAATTCACTTGTGTCACTACTGGCCCCTATTTTATAACTTCATATGTCAGGAAGGCTTATCCAAAGACTTGGAGATATCAACTGTGGTCCTTCTGAGAAGACGCCCATCAACATTGAACCTGCTCTAATGACCTCTTCATTTTATGAACTGATGCTATTATTAATGAGGGAATCAACTAATGAGGGAAGCATGCCCTCAGAGGGGATATCAAAATCATTGACATGTGTATTGAACTTTATATTAAAATTGCATTTAGAATTTGAAAATATTGTCTGTGTTTTTCCCACCACAAATATGACCCCAATTGACAGTATCATAATTTTGACAGGTAGGAGCATGAATATAAAAGTTAAAGTAATACCACTGGATACTAAATAACAAAAAGTGTGGATCTTCCACAGAGTGCAATGAGTAAATGCTCAGCATCTTTCAATCAATTGATATTTGCTTTATATACCAAAATTTATCAGAAACTGTGGCAATATTCTGGGCTTATTATTGAACAAAATTTTTTTTTAAATTCTAATTTACAACTGGCAAAGAAGGAAAAGAGGAGGGCAAGCAGGCAAGAACCAGAGAAAAACACCACCATCCTATGATATCAGAGATACACTCAGCACCATTTGCAGAAGACAACAACATAATTGAAGAGCACGGAAAAAATGAATAAAAACGCACTCACCTCGGTTAAATGAGGGTTGGGATTAAAACCACAGAGACTACAGACAGTGGTTTGACACCCAGTGCATGTGCTAAAATTGGCCTTTTCTGGAACATGCAGCAGAAGTTCAGTGATATTGCAAAGAGGACAGATGGTTTTAGGGAGGCCTTGTACTGGAGTCTGTGCTGTAGATGGAGAAGTTGGTGGCTGCAGAGGTTTCCCAGCTCCTGTTTGGCTTACTGGTTTTGTAGACTGCTGAGCTGAGGGCTTTGCTGGGCCAGGCTGCTGAGGAGAGGGCTTTGCTGGGCCAGGCTGCTGAGGAGGGGGCTTTGCTGGGCCAGGCTGCTGAGGAGGGGGCTTTGCTGGGCCAGGCTGCTGAGGAGGGGGCTTTGCTGGGCCAGGCTGCTGAGGAGGGGGCTTTGCTGGGCCAGGCTGCTGAGGAGGGGGCTTTGCTGGGCCAGGCTGCTGAGGAGGGGGCTTTGCTGGGCCAGGCTGCTGAGGAGGGGGCTTTGCTGGGCCAGGCTGCTGAGGAGGGGGCTTTGCTGGGCCAGGCTGCTGAGGAGGGGGCTTTGCTGGGCCAGGCTGTTGAGCTGAGGGCTTTGCTGGGCCAGGCTGCTGAGCTGAGGGCTTTGCTGGGCCAGGCTGCTGAGGCAGGGGCTTTGCTGGGCCAGGCTGCTGAGGAGGGGGCTTTGCTGGGCCAGGCTGTTGAGCAGGAGTCTTTCCTGGCCCAGGCTGCTGAGTCACAGACTTCAGTGGCCCAGCCTGCTGTGCTGGAGTCTTTGCTGGCCCTGGAGGCTGAGCTGGGGACTTGGGCCCAGCCTGCTGAGCTGCAGCCTTTGTTGTCCCTGGTGGCTGGGCTGGGGGCTTTGCTGTCTGCTGTTGAACTAACTTTGCAGTCCCTGGCTGTGCAGCTGGGGCCTTCACTGGCCCTGGTTGCTGAGCTGAGGGCTTTGCAGGTCCAGGCTGTGGTGTGGAAAGTTTTTCAGGTCCAGGCTGCTGGACTGGAGGTTTTCCAGGACTTACTTGCTGAGTCGGTGGTTTGGATGGGCTTTGCAGTGAGGGTTTGATTGATTCTCCCTTTACTGTGTCTGACAGTTTAGTCTGAGGCCTGGTTGCATCTCTTTGAAGTGGCAATTTTGCCTGGTCTGTCTGAGGGGCCTGGGTAAGCCCCTGAGTGGGCTTTCCTGCCCCTGGAGTTTGTGACTTAATGTTTTCTGGTTGTTGAGAAGATAGTGATTTGGGAGCATCGTCTTGCTGAGGTGTGGCCCTCACAGGTCCTTGCTGCTTCAGAAATGCCTTGGGTGACTGTTGTTGTGATGGAGGTTTTGGGATTCCTTCAGGTTTTCCTTGTTCCTTCTGAGCTACTTTTTGTTTCTTGGCGGTTTCTTCCTGGGATACATCAGAATCTGATATCAAATCAAAAGGATTGAATTTATTTACAACAGAGGAGACAGCACTTAAGGGGTTAACCTCTGAGAGGAAGCCAGGCATCATACTAGATTTGTGCTCTTCCTTAAAATCAGTTCTGGACTTAGATTCTTTCAAGCTAATAGTGGAAGGACTCCTTCCGGGCAATTTCTGCTCTGACCTCAAAGTGTCTGTAGTTCTGCTTTTACTGAGACCAGGCTGAGCTGGGCGCCCAGGGTCTGGTGGTTTTCCCGGTTGCTTTGGAGGATGACTACTATCCAACTCTTGTTTCCTAGAAGAGTGAAACAAAAAGAAATGAAAATTATCCCAACTCAGAATAATATTAAAAAGCTTAACTTTCTTCTATCCTGAAAATGTTGAATGTGTAAATATAACTAGAATCCATTTTTGCAGCATTCTGTAAGTGATCATAAAACTTTTAATGTCTTTGTTACTTTCTTTCTTTATAGTTCCAGGATAGGGATTTTTCAACAAGAAGGTGCAGAAAAGAGGGGGAAACCCCAAAACAATACTTGCTACTATGAGTGACGAAAAAATTAAAATATTTAAAAAGTATTCATAAAAAACAATTCACATTTATACTTTAGAATATGGCACTTAAAACCTAATTAATATATTAACTCAATAAATTAATGTAACATGATGTTCTAGTACATTCATGTTCATAAGATGTATCCTTGTTGGTCAAAAGTTATGGTCAAAGAACATTAATCTCTCAAATACTAGCAGCACTAAGAATTAAAAATATTCACTTTAAAATGTGGGAGTTCACTGCAACTGTCTTGTTATTTTGTTTCCTTTTTACTTGATTACAAGAATTTACACTAGTTACATAAAGCACACAATGTGACTTCAGGGAAGTTTCTAGTAAGGAGGTTACAAGATGCCTTTCCAGGGACTGAGAAAGATGATCATCTATTTAATTTTATCCTATTCTGTCTAAAAAGGTAATATTCATCAAATATTATCCTTATTAAACTTTATAGAATGAGCATTCTTACTTTGATTAGACATTTTGAGAAACAGTTCCATTTAATTTTTTTTTTCCAACAGCTAATTCTTAATCTCAGATCTCTTTGCAAGGTAATAGATGCTTAAAGCATTCTCAATATAGTCTAGTATACAAACAGCAACAAGCCAGTTCTGAAAAGTATTAATACTTTCCTTTTCTACTAGGTTGGTGCAAAAGTAATTGCGGTTTTTGCAATTATTTTTAACCTTTTAAACCACAATTACTTTTGCACCAACCTAATACAATATTTAATAATGCCATTGTTAGATTATTGGTATTATGCATTGACACTGATTTTAAAATGTAACAATTAATTTGCAAGATTTAATTTGTAGACAAATATGCACTACAGATTTTTTAAAAAGTTTTGGAAACAAGGTCAAATTTAAATGACTATATTAAATAATTAAAATAGTTGTTTCTTATATATACTTTTAGCCAAAAATCAAGTACATGATTTTTTTTTTAAATAAGCCATTCTCTACTTATAAAGTTGGAACTAATAACAACATGCCACATTAGAATTGTAGAAAAAAAATCAAATTATAAGTATTTTGCTTGATTTATGTAGCTCTTTAATTTTGGAAAAGATTTATTTCTTTTTAATTAAAAGAAAAAAAGGAGCAAAAAACAAACTGATTAAGTAGCACTTATATGAGATGATCACAGGAAAGTTGGATGTGTTTTAATTTATTTTGTCAAAATTTACCAGCTAATGGACCAGAAGAAATTTTAAATTGCAGATAATTTGATAGTATCAATTAGGTTTTTGAAATTCCCTTACTGACACAGAAATTTGTGTATGGCTCAAGATGTAAGGAATAGTAGAAACATAGAAGTATTATTTCTAACTAGCAAAGGTCAGAAAGAAAATATAGACGGAAATGTACCCGCACAGTAATTTTCTAATAAAAGATGAATCAATAGAATTCTTAGTTCTGGCAACTTCCTCCAGGAAAAAAGATGTTACAAAAACTTTACATGTTACTATGTCTCTGAAGCCTTTACTGAAAAAAGGAACTAAAGTCATCACCGTAATTCAATCCGGCAGTTCTAAAATATCTTTTAAAACGCGCTGCTACATCTTTCCATCTGGAGAAAAATAACTGTGAATGTTTCTCTATAAGCCTCCCTATGTGCTACCTTTCATATGAAGGCAGTAGCGCCATACTAAAATAAACCTAAAATAGATTATTTTCAAAAAGCTCCATGGTTTGGATCTTTACGTTATTCTAGAAATGTTCCACATTCAATTAATAAATGTGACCACTCCCTTGAAGGGCACATGCTTAGGGTCTCCATGACAGAAGTGACGAGCCTGTATGTAATTATTTAGGCATTTTATTGAATTGGCTCCCTTATACAGAGTCCTAGAAATCTATATTTAAACGGAGTACCAAAAAATACATTCTTAATTTAACGAAATGGTCCTCTCGTGAAAATACTATTAATCATCAGTTTTGTTATATTATTTCACTTAATCCAACATCTGTACAAAACAAACTTCGTGAATTCCAAATATTTATGATAACAATATAAAGCAAAATTTAAAGCAAGGTTCTTATATCAGAAATAAATGCTTACGCGTCCTACAAATGTAAGTTGTATTATAGAATCCCCCAGTGATAAAAATATCTATATACCTCTAAAGATTGCCCTACAATTTAAACTTAGTTTTTTTGGTATAATTATGTAAATAATCAGAAAACACAGAGCTCTAGAAGTGAGAAATATAATTACAATTATTAAGAGAAAAATATAGGCTTAATACCAAATGAAAATATAAAGATGTCTTAGCAAACTGTGATCTTTTGGTGAATTTTTGCTTGGTATCACTGTTGTTCTGTTATACAAGAAAATTGACTGAAATGCAATCTGTGTCTTCTGTACTAGAGTATGAACTCCTAGACACAGAATGTATTTCACTCATGTTTGCATCACTGGAACCAATACCTGGTAACTACCGTGTCTTCCCGAAAATAAGACCTAACTGGAAAATAAGCCCAGGCATGGTTTTTCAGGATGATACCCACTGAACATAAGCCCTAAGGCGTCTTTTGGAGCAAAAATTAATATAAGACCCGGTCTTATTTTTGGGGAAACAGGGTAGTAGATGAGCATTAATGTTTGATGAGTGAATAATAATGAGTGAATGAATGAATGAATGAACATGCCAGGTTTTATTTCATTCTAGATTGTTTTGTGAATTCTTTTCACTTCAAATTGTTATATATATAGGCCTTCTGAGATATAAATGGAAACACTCCATATTCATTTTAGAACCTACACTTGGCCTTCTGCTGTGAGAAGAAAAACAATTGTGGAGGTGCCTAGCCAGTAGGGGAGTCCTAAAGGAATGCTAAAGATAATAATTGATTCAGTCAGAATTCTTATACAATATTCTACTAATCAGAAGTGTTTTCAGTAAAGCTTTTTCATATGACATATCTGTAGCTATAAACAAAGTTAAGTAGAAGAAGTAATAATATTGCATTTCCATGGGTCTACAATGAATCAAAAATTCAGGAGCATTTCATTTGTAACCTGTAGCTTCTAGCTGGTAACTAACTACCCATGCTTTACACATACCTCCTTTGCTTTTTACTATTGTCATCCCTAGATTAACATAGATTAGCAGAGAAAATGGTTCAGCTACAAATGAGGTAAATAAGTATTCACGTATAAGAATGTAAAAGTGTTGGAATGTTAATTATTTTGTTAAAAGAACATAATAGGCAATGACAGTTAACTTGACAGCGCTGAGTCACATAAAATTTTATATTAGGAATATAAGCAAACTTTAGGAATCCATTTTTATATTGCAGAGGATACTAGGACTTAAAGAGGGTAGAGATTAATTCAAGGTTACAAAATTAGTCACAGAATTATTGTGTGCTGATTCCTGGGGTTAGATAGGGGGATTTCCACTACATTGCACTGACTTCTCCGTATGTAAAAGAATACGGATACATCAATTAACTCATATTAATGAATATTTCAACACACAACTTGTCTGTAGCCAGTACAGCCAGTGCTATTCATTGCTAACATTAATATTACTACTCTTTATATTTATAGTGTTTCTTCATATTAAAATTCAAACAATTTTTAATTGATCCTCACAGTGATTTTACAAGATAGGTAAGAAGTATCCCTTGCCTTATTTAGAGGAAAAGAAACTCAGGCACATATGGCTGAGAAGTATATATAACTTACCATGAGTCAGTTCAAATTAATAGAATAAGAATCTAGGTTCTTGGGCTCTCAACCCTTATTTCTAAATAAAAAAATAATAATAATAAAAAAATCAAATCCCATCATGTCTAACTCACAGTGCTTAATCTCTCAAAATTTCAAATTATTTGGATATACTTTCTTATACATACTTAAATTTATGTGTTTCTAAATACCTAAATGACGAACCAAGTGTTTCTTTGGTTATCACCAAAGGGTGAGGAAATAACAACTTTCCAAAAACTTTGTGCCTTTTAAAGAAATCTTTCAGTAAAATACAAGCAGGTTGCCAAAACCAGAAACATTTTGAATAAAGCTTTTATCAATAATTGTTTAAGCCACAGATTACCTATTAGTAAGAATTCTACATAACAAAATTATCAATAGAGAGCTTTAAAAGTATGTTATCTGATACAAATAACATAAAACATCATAGTTTCATAGGATGAAATAATGTTTTTCAGCCACTCTCTGAAAGAAGAAAAGTTAGGAATTTAGAAATCAAAGCTCACACTTTTCTCGGTATTTGTAACTAGCGTACAAAACCTGTTGCTTGTGCCTTTTAGGAAATATTGCAGAAGAGCTGGCATATATAAAAGTATTGTACTTCATTATTATTCTATGAAAATTTAATATATGGATATTCAAAATACTTTCCAAGTCACGTTTTCATTAGTAGAGACAAATAGTATATACCATAAGCTGTACTACTTAAAGCTCTTTTACCAAAAGAAATAGCCCAAAAACACAGAAAAATATATTCAATACAAAGGAGCTAGTTTAACTATTAGGGGTGGTTTCCTGTCCAGAAACTAGGGTTTTTACCTGATAGATTTTAGGTATTTTGGATTTTATGTGATAAACAATGTCACTACTCATAAAACATTTTACATTTCTCCTATATTAAATTTAATATTGTAATTTTTTGATAAAATTATATGCATACAACTTACCTGATAGTTCCTAAGTTAAAAAGGATTTTATTTTATTTTATTTTATTTTATGGAGTATAAGAATCTACACCTATATATCAGCTCTTTTACATTTTAAATTCCTTAAATGAAAATTGTAGGTTTCCCTTCAGTTATCATAAAGCAGAAATGGTTTCAGGACCATGGACAGAACACTATGCTCTGAGGGAGGGTGCAAAGTTAAAGGGTTTGTTTACAATAATGAAGGAAGGGCCGGCACAATGATTATACCCTCCTAGTACTCTAATTAGAAACAAGTAATTTATTACGACGAAGAAAAATGGAGAGCTAGAGAAGGAAATCAATGTTAATATTACAGATTAGCTCTTAATTGCCCATACAAGTTTTCATTTATTTGCTTTGTCTTTAAAAGTATGTATTATAAACTAATTTTAAGATAACACAAATTGACATGGTCTTCTACAAACTGTAAGACACTTTTGTATATAAAAGGGCAGTGACTTAAAAAATAGTATATGCTAATTCAGAAATACATGTATAGCACCTGTTCTGCTGTGACCAAACCATCTGTTTAATGCCACAACAAAATTCCCCCCCTCATCAAAATATAAAAGGTGTATTCATTCTATACCTTCTACCTAAACAGCTCCCGATTTCCTCTGGGGGCAGAGTGAAAAGGATAAAACCCCTCCAGGGGACTTAATAGTATTTTTATAGAAATACTTTGAAATCATTTAGATAGAAAAAGACTCCAAAATGACTGAGGAGGTTTAAACAGAGACAGGTAAACACCCAGCTCTACCCATTTTCCAACACGTCTGTTTTGTATTTATGGAAGACTTCCAGATTAGTAAAACACTGGAGGGCGTCTCTCCACGCCAACCTACAAGGAAAAGGTACCAAAAGGCCAAAAATCACAACCTAAAATCACAGTTCCAAGAACGCAACCTTTGACTATCCCACCAGAAACTCTACAATGCATCATTTTTATTCTGCCATCAAAAGCCTTATAATCTCTTTATCGCCACTTCATTAGGGAGAATAAAATGAACGGAGACGACATATATGTACTGCCGTGCTGGCACATACAGGCTGGCACATATGTGCACGGGAGGCTGTACATATATGCCCGGACATATACATCATGCTGTGCGTGCCTGTGCATGGAAGGCGGCTCCGCAGCGGCAGGGGGGACGCTTCCCTTGGGCAGCCCCTGCGCCCTTGACATGACAGCGGCGATCTGTCTCCTCTCCTCTTCGCTCAGCTGGCTCAGATCCGCCTCCATGCCGGCCGGGATCACCGTGTGCAAGGGGCTCCCCGCCCCGCCAGCCCCTCCTCCGGAGGCCGCTGCCGCTGCTGCCGCCAGCCCTTCGGGGAGCCCTTCCCCTTCCAGGCTCGCCTCATTGCCCATGGCTCCAGGAGGCTCGGGGCCGCCGCGCTTCCACCTTGCACTGCGTCCCTGTCGGGAAGCCGGCGGCCCGAGGAGCAAGCGGAGCCGGGTCCGCCGCGAGGCGTGCAGGCGGCGGAGTCCCTGGGCTCCGGACCGGGCAGCGCTCCCGGAACGTCAGGCGGGGTTTAGTCCAGCTCGCAGGTGATTCCCGCAACCTCCTCCATGTTGGACAACGCCAGGCAACCTTTGCAGAAGACAACTCCCCGGTGCCGCCTCAGCGCCCGGAGCCGGGGAGAAACAGATCTGAACTGTACCAGCCGGCGCCGTCTGCCCCTCCCTCCGCGCCCCGCCTCCTCGAAGTGCGCATGCCCCTGTCGGAACAGGTGATGCCCACGCCCCCGCCTATCCAGCTCTGCGTCGCTCCGGATCCTTCCTCACTGTCTGCACCGATTTAAAGGAACCCAGCGAGAGCACAGATAAAAACCTGGACGAAACAACTGTGGTTTCTTTCAGGCATATTTCAGGATGCCTCAACCTGACTTTCAGCGGACAGAGTTCAAGGTGGGCGCAAGGGGCAGGAGGGAAAGTGTCCCCAGCTTTGATTCATGGGATTTGTAGTTTCTTTCTTTCTTTCTTTTTTAAACAAGGGTTTTAAAAGATGAATGGGTTCAGGTAACTGGAAATGAACAGGAAAAACCTCTGATACCTTTTGGACAATCTTAGAAAAAAAGGAGCTAAAACCGGCCCTTTTCATTTAAATCTTTCCCGGAACAATTAGTTGAAAACCTTAGTTACAACATCAGTAAACAGGTAAGATTTTTGAATGCTTATAACTGTTGTACCCTAAAAGGACTACGCAAAAGTAAAGGATTGTGGGAAATTGTCAATAGGATACTGTAGTAAGATACATTGTAGAATATTGAAATCTTACAGTAGTGTGAAATTTTGAAAACATGAGTTCAATTTCTTTTTGTACTAATGTGGTCAGAAGAACCCAAAAAGGTAATTTGTATAGTCACACAGCTGGTTAGTAGCAGAGATATAATTAATTAACCACTCCTTTGGCCCTGTTCCCCACCTATCCCCCAACACACTGTTATCTTGCTACTACATTTCTTAGAATTTAATGTTTTAGTTCAGCACTGAATCTGCCCCAATTTTCCTACCTACTTTTTCTGACAAAGTGCATCTAAGGTCCCAATTGTTGAAGTTCAAGAAAATGAAAAGCTAACAATCAGGAGTGAATAAACAGAAATAAATAAGTTGCTCGGGAAGTAAGTTTCCAAGTTTTTGCAATGATAATTATAATAGCTTTATATTGTGCATCCCATTTGTATCAAAACTAAAAAGTGGCAGAGTTATAACAATGTGTGACTACCTGACTACTCTATAGCTAGTCATCAGGTGAAGTATCATTACTGGTTGAGTTCCTACAAAAACTTTGCATAAACTTTGATTCTGTCATTGAAAAACTGAGATATGACTTCCAAAGTCAAAGCTGCAAAGAGTCATTCATTTAAATAAAGAAGAGAGTGCTCTCATTTCATACAAACAAATCAAGCTGAGGCAACCTGACGTTCTGACACACACACCTGGAGGCAAACAATATGGTCATACCTCCTAGAAATGAATTTGCTTCAAAACAGAAGATAATTAGGTACAAATCCTGAATCATAATGCCTTCTCTGACAAAATTAGGAACTGCTCCATGGCCCACGCTGCCCTGTGAATCAGTAATACTCCAGATGAAGATAACAAGGGAGAAGAGTCATACACTGGCTATTTTCTCATAATATGTTCAAGTTTTATGAGAAATATATTTGATGTATTCACATCCACAAACCACAAGCTAAAAAAAAGTAAGATAAATGTGGTTTCAAACTTCAGCATCAAATAGTGATTAAATTGAAAAAAATATATTGTTAACTCCACATTTTCTTCCATTGTAGATGAAAAGGAGTCTGTGAAGTAATAAGAAATAGGAAGCGATAATTAATATGCAAAGTAATGATGCTAGGCTAAACAAAAAGTAATCATGTGTAAGATGGGAATATTATAGCCCATTGTGCAAAACAAATGTGCATTCACCTTCTCCTTCCCTCCTTTCTCTCAGGAGCAAGTATCTCCAGAAAACAGGAAAATTGGGATATATGGTGAGAAGAATAAATGTACTGTGAAGACAAAGATATGATGACACTTGGGAAACATTTTGGTTGTTGATTTTTTTTTTTTTTTTTAAATGACTTTGCCTTTGGGATCTTTATAACTGAGTTTCAAATAACATTTCTGTTCTTGAATCCTCCAGTTGGGCTTATGGTTGGTTGTGCTTGGGAGGTGTTTCTGATCTAAAGAGAAATGCTGCATCCTTTATGTGTGGATTCTCAGAAATCTGAGGGTACAAGGATGAGTTAAATGCTATAGACAACTTTGTCGAGTTTCTCCTTGCTTACCCAGAAAAATATAATTTGTTTCATTCTGCAAATTAGTGGTGCTATATTCAAAATCTTTGTTGATCCCTATTTGTCAGGTCATTACTCTCATGATCATTTATTTGAATTTACATTTAATTTAACGAGCTGGTATTTCAGCATTAAGTTACTCAGCTTAATAGGTGGGTAAAGAAAAGAATTAATTTCTGAAAACCTCCACTGTTATATAGCATGGTGTTTTCTAAAATGACTTCTCAACTCCACAAAACTAGATCTTTTCCTTTTGTTTAATTCTTGTCTCATTTTTCCTGGTAGTTTCTATTTTAGTAGATTAGAACCAATCTAAATGTGACAGGTAACAACTAAACATAACTAGATGATTCCTTGGAATGGGATAGTCCAGTCTACCTGTGTCCTTGCAGATACCATTGAGCCTGGTATAAAATCAAATAGACCACCTTATGTGTGGTCACATGTGCAATACTTGAATAAATTAAATATTCTACAAACATTGAAGTTGGAATAGTTTTTATTGACTATAGAGAAATGTGTAGGCTCACTAGTTTTTATAAACATACAATTAAATAATCTTTACATAATTTAACTAAAAATAATAGACATTCATTAAACTCTATTTAGCAAGCAGTAATTTGAATATTGATTACTTATTAATTTCCCATTATATCATTATTAAAACCATTATAATAATACTAGTGAGTGTTTTGTAAAATAGGTCCTTACATAAGCTATATTTGAGAGTATAAATAGATTCAACCTCTCTGGAAAATAATTTGGCAATACTTTTCAAGAGCCTTAAAAAGATTCATAAGCTATGATACACTTCTGAAAATCAGTCATAAAGAGATCATTTGAGTTACAAAAATGAATTTGTGAAAGAAATGTTCACTGTAGTATTATTTATAACAATAATAAAACAGTCATTACTGCATCAATGTAGAATGAAGAAGTAAAATCTGGTACAAGATGATAGTATTTTATGAAGATATTCATTTAATATCTTTTGAAGAGTTCATTATAGGAAAATTTTATGAAGCATACATGGGGTAAATTCTCATAAAGTTCTGTAGTAATAAATATGCCCCCCCCAATTGAAACTACTAAAATGCATAGAAAAAAACCAGGAAACAAATCAAGCCAATGAAACCTAACCTGTATATATATTTAATGGCAGAACCATGGGTAATTTTACCTTTTCTCTCCACTTTTCTATATTTTCCATTTTTCCCAAAGTGGATTTGCAGGTGTGGTTTTTTTTTAATTTTTTCTTTTCTTTTTTTTTTACAACAGCACCATTAATTGTTGCTAATCATTTTTTAATACAACAAAATGAACATAAACTGTTAAGCTAGGGAATAAAAATACTAACATCTTTTTCTAACATATAACCTCTGTAGAGCTGAAAATAAAATCACATAGCATATACTATAACAGTGAATTTATGTGATATGATGAGTGATAAAACTCATATTACTTTTATACTTTCTATATTTAAAAGTTCTTGTGTTTTAGTGTATGTGTGGTTGTATATCTTCATGTTTGTGTAAGTATACACAAAGACAATTTTTATATAGTAAATATCTTTTTGAATGTTCCTTCTCTAACAAAGGTAAGAAAAGATTTTATTAAACTAGGGGAGCAGGACCGTGTAGTAGCTTAAGGTCCAATATGATTTTTTGCTATGGCTGAGCTGCTTCTCAATTGCTGCTCTCAGCCATTTTTGTTAGCTCTGCTCTAAAATGAGATTTGCAGCTAGAGTAGAAGAAATTCAAGTGAGATTACAGTTGATTATACTGTCTTCTCAATTTTGAGGGGGGGGGACAAACGTGAGAAGTATTTTAGAGAAAAGTTTGATAAATTTATTTTTGAATTCTAACATCTGGAATATGAGGCAGTTTCTTTCCCTTTATACTTATTCCAAACTCGATCTGTAATTTAAAATAAAAGACAAAATAGCTTGTATTTAAAATACGTTCCTATGGACAGAGGATGTACAAAATATTATGAATAAAATTAGTTTCTATGTCACTTTACAATATTACTTTGTAAAGTGAAAATTACTAATAAGTCTTAAGGTTATAACTTAGATGATTCAGCATTATTCACCCATTTTATAAATAGGCTTTAGAATTCAGAAACCTACTCTTTGGAAAACAGGGACTGTGTGTATGTCTTATTCTTCTTGATTTTTGGTTGACAGTGTCTGACTTTAAATCCTAGCTTTGCCATTGTATACCTATTGGGGTTATGCATCACTGACTTTTCAGAATTTGAGTTTCTTCAAATTTAAAAATGGAGAAAATAATATACTACCTCTTAGGATTCTTGTGATAATTAAATGAGAAAAAGATGGGAATACACTTGTAAACCAGGAAACATATTGTCATACTTGTGGTAGATTGTTATTCTCCTGCTCCTCAATGAATGCACACCTCCCTGTGTCCACTGCCCTCCACAGTAGGACTGACTGCCGTATGTCTGATCAAATGGTAGGGTCTGTTTCCTCATCCCTGGGCTAGAACGGAACTCCTGCCTTGTTTTTTTACCAAAGAATGTGGTGGGAGTGGCGTGTAAGCTCCCTGGCTAGCCTTCTAATCTGGCCCTCTTCATACCAGAAGACCTCCATGCCCTGACGAAGTTCTGGAGGTGACTCCAGGAGCAGAGGAGCCCAGCTGCCCCAGCCGCCAGCTGAGGCCTTAATGAGTCCCCTTGGAGCACCTTGCTTCAGCTGAGGTGCCTGAAAACTATAGTCACATCAGTGAACCAGGTGAAATCAACTAAAAGAATCATGAGATGGAATAAGAATAGTTATAATAATTATTACCTTTTTTAAATTCACTGTTTTAGAGGTTTTAGTTAAACTACTGAATTCATATTCCAGTTTTCACACATTATGCTTATGCTTAATCTTTCAAGATTCTCTTTGTACTCTTACTTCTAGTGACAGTTTTCCCATTTACTATCCAGTTGGACTTGACTTATTTGTTCAAAATTTCCAAATACCATCCTTCTCAACTATAAATCAGAAAGAGCCTAATTAACACTGAATACTTACATGCTTATTTGGTGAAAGACTCCAATTAGAAAATATATTGGAGGATGAATTTTGAACTATGTAACTACACACACACATACACACAGGGTGCCAAAAAAATGTATACACATTTTATATACCAGTATCAATAGATGAATACAAGTCATGTGTATACATTTTTTTGACAACCCCAGAATCTGTGTGTGTGTGTGTGTGTGTGTGTGTATGTGTATGCGCACACACACTATTCCTCAGCAATAAAAAAGAACGAAATCCTGCCATTTGCCTGCCATTTGTGACAACATGGATGGACCTAGAACCTAGAGGATATTAGGCTAACAAACAAATCAAACAGGAAGACATACCATATGATTTCACTTATATTTGGAATTAAAAACAAACAAACAAAACAAAAACAAAATCATAGAAACAAATAACAAACTGATGGTTGCCAGAGGAGAATGGAGTGAAGGGATGGATGAAAAGTTGAAGGGGAGTATAGTCAATATTAGTGTGATAACTTTGCACAGTGACAGATGGTTACTAGATTTAGCACATTGTAAGATATATATGAGTAAATATTGAATCACTGTGTTGTATACCTGAAATTAATATTATATGACAACTATATTTGAATAATAAATTGTGGCTAGATTACAGATTTACAAATCCCTGCATAAAACACTTAGGAACAGAGGTTGAAAAATATTTGGGGGATTTCGTAAAATTAATATGATACATATACTATATATTACATAACAGTAATTTTAATATATAACCAGGAAAACCTGTTAATATTCACATTAACTTCAAAAGGAGACAGGATCACATCTATTAGAAGATATTCAATCTTTATCTAGTCTGGTGATGGACTGGAATTCAGACATTTAAGGAAGAGAAGCTAGGGCTTATCTGAATTGCTCAGCAGAATTAATAGAGAGCAGTTTGAATTGATTGAGTAGCAAGGATTGGAAGACAAAAGTAGAGATATGTATAAAGGAAGGAGGGGACCAGATGCCACTTATTTGGTGGAAAGGGGATATGGAAATGACTTTACTGCTGCCTCTAGTGGTGATGTGGCCTAGGGGCCTTTGCAGGATCTTGTCAATGAGACATCAAAGTGGTTTGAATGGTGGATTGTAAAGCCCAGCTTTGTCTCTCATGCAGATTCTAGGAAAGTCCACATGACTAAGGCATTTGTACATGGAGTCTTTGAGAGAGGGGTGAGGGATGCCACAGAAAGATGCAGAGCTTTATAACCAAGTTGATATAAGTTAAAAATATAGGCAATATAGATATCGTGCATACACAGGAACAGAGGGACAGAGGACATCTGACATCTGTGTTTCAGTCATTATTATCAAATGTGAAGTGAACGGATCATCATGGTTTCAGGGAGCCCCATAATTTTCTCATGTATTAATTCCAAACTAGTGGGAGAAATCTTTGGGAAGTTTTGCACTTGTCTGTCCTGTCTGCAACATGAAAAAGGATACATTTCAGTAGGGATATGTAAAGTACAATAGGAAAAAATGACAAATTACTCTTACAATAGTTCAAAACCCTAAGATGATATTACAATTACCTATAAATATTTTTAAAAAGATCAGTAGCTGGGCCTCATCTCAGACAAATTAAATCGGAATTTTGAGGGAAGGAGTGATTGGTATTCATATTTTTTAAAGCTCCCAAATGATTGTAATATAGAGCGTGGGTTGAGAACTGCTGTTTTGAAAGGATAGTGGATTTTAATGTCAGCAGTACAACAAGACTGAAGACAAAAAGGAGGCACTTGGGAATCTGTGTAGACTTTTCTTTGAGGCCATAGCCAAAGGCATTGGCAACATGGTTGCCATAATCAGAAATGATTTTTGAAGAAAAAGGTAAAATGTACAGATTTACTCTGTTCAAAATGCTGGTATATCTGCATTTGGAATATGGTATACAATTCTGGTCACCAAATTTTGCAAAATGTGTGATAGAGTTAGAGAGGCACAACAAATCAAAGGAGAGATATCAATCACGTGATTTTGAGAGATTGAAGAAGGAAATCTAGAAAGATTAGAGCCTTTTACTGAAGAACATAAATTTAAAGTGTTCATCCAAATCTGGGAAACTAACTTGAAATGACTTTTTGAATACATGGAAAAGACATACTTAAGAAAAAAAGTGACAGGATATAACAGATTTATAGGTTTGTATACCTCCCATATTGGGATAAAGGATGCTAAATCTTCACCAGCACCAGTTTTCTCCCCATTTGTGCAAGTAGCTTGACCACAGTTGCCAGCTTCTCCTGCAGTTATGTGTGGCCTTGTGACCTACCTGATGAAAATGTGTTTCCAAGCCTAACCCAATGGAATACTTGTACGATGGTTGACAAGGATGGAGACAACAGGTCCACTCCAGACATTCCATGGGTTGAAGATGGCAGAACCATTAGGAGGTTTTTCTGAATGACAATAATTGGAATTTTGCTTTCCCCTTCTAAGACCACCTTCCATGGACAGCTTTGTAAATGAGGGGAAAAAGCATCTTTTATGTTTGAGCCATAGCTGTGTGTGTGTGTGTGTGTGTGTGTACATATACATATATATATGTGTGTGTGTATATATATAGATATATATATCTCTATATATTTATATATATAGTATTTATTTGTTTTTTGCAGGGGGGTGTCTTTTTGTTGAAGTAGCTAGTGTTATCTCAGCTAATTAAGGTGGCAAGAGGTATTTCTCTACAAGAGAAACTAATGTTAATAGACTACAACCCCTCCTTATCCATTCCACATCAGTGATCCTAGTTCCATTTTTCTTTTGAAATAGCAGGATGGGAAAGTCTGGGTCCCTCATTGACTCCCAAAATGACAAGCTCCCCTCTTTTCCAGTTTCTGGTCTGCCTTGATCTGGCAAGATTATCCCCTCACCTATATCCATCCATTCATTTCTCAAGGCCAAGCTCAAGGTCCATTTACCATGAAAAAACCGTTTCCTATTCTGAAGCCACGGTTGTTCTCAATTATTATTTGAGAATCTTATTATTCATTTGACATTTCTTTATGTATGGTCTCGCTTTATTTGGTTAACTGTTTCAGGGCTGAATTCTTAGAATGATGTAACAATGATTGTATTTTTCTTGCAATATCATCAGTATCTAGTTCACATAGTGAATGTTCAAATCAACAGACATTAAATGTGTTACTTAGTGAAAAGTCTCCAGGTGAAAAATATGAATATTGGAAAAAACACATTGGGTTATTTTGTAGAGAACACCTATAAAGGGGGAATAAGGGAATGCTTTCATTGAGATTAAGGAATTCTCTCCTATAAAGACATAATTTTTAACCCAAATATATTATATTTAATATATTACCAAGGCACTCTATTAAGTGTTTTATCTACTTTTATCTCAGTTAATCCTTCTGACACTTGTGTAACTGTTGTGTAACTTTTTTATAATTGTTTTGTCGCTTTTATAGGTGAAAAATACAGATTTAAGAAAGTTATTTAAATTCTTAAAGTCACTTCACCAGTAAATAACAAAGAGAATTCAAACCTATCTCAACTTGAATCTTATACCTACTGCTTTTTCCCCATATTAAAATACCTGCAATTTCTAATTGGAAAAGACAATTCCTGCTAAAGAGCGCATAGATTCATGTGGTATGTCTGTGGCCATTTGCAGTAATTGGATAATACTTTAGGTACACTGGAAGTATGTATACTTTTTTAAATAAACTTACCAAAACATATACCAGTAATTAGAAAGTGACATGTAATATTTTAATTATCTAAGAAATATTCCATTAGACCAAAGAGAAGGAAAACATAAGGATGTTGAAAAAATATAATGAAAACAATATTCATTATTCCAATTTCATATAATTTAGTAAAAAATTATCATTGTCAATATGTCATGCATTATTTGCATTTAGGGCTAGATTTCTTTGCCTCAAATCATAGGATAATAATTTTATTGTTCACCATTTCACAACCCCTCTGGGGAATGTTTCATTTTATTCCAACCAAGCTCTAGATTTGCCAGGTTAATTATTGATGAGTAAGCAGAGGATAAAAAAGACTATATAATTCTGCCTGAAGCTTCCTATTCGACTTACTAATAAAAAAAATCAGTGTTGGCTGTTGGCAGGTGGTTCATAACCTGCCTTTAATAATACTACTTCACGTAGTTTCTAATGGCTTTCGCTGCGGGGATCTCAATTTTTTCAAAACTGACAGCCATACAATACTACAATAATCATCACAGGTCTGCTTTAGAAGTTGATAAACTGCATAAATGAATTAATGAGTCAGTCTCCAGCATAACTCTTGAGTCATTTACACTTGCCACTAGAGAAGTTTAAATTTTCACATATTTATTTAATTCTCGTCATTTATCTCATAAGACCAAAGACATAGCAATCACTGTTTCAAAATCTCAGCTCTTCAAAGAAAGAAAGAAATTGTGTCAATCTAATAAATGGCATTCCAAGATTGATAATCATGATTTTGTATTGATTTCCTTGCAATTCTTGGCAGGAAGTGGTGGCTATTTTTAATCGTAGATAGTAAAAAACTCAAACAGTGGCTGTTAGCTTTTCCACAGAGGAAAGGCTCCTTGTGAAAAGAACAATATATGTAGTTTCTTTCCAGTCATCATCTAGGTTTCATTCTTTTCTCAAATGCATCCTGAGGAAAGACGAACCATCTGGCACTTGAGGCAAGGTCATACCTTACAGCTCACCAATTTGCTTCAGGTGGCCATGAAGTACATCTTAGAATCATTTCTCTTGCCTGCCTTCCTGCCGGCTTGCCTGCCTGCCTGCCTCACCAGCTAGTGAGGATCTCCCGGCTCTGCTTGGTGGAGCAGGCTTCCTTCATTCAGCAACCAGCATGAGAGCCTACTATGTGCTAATACTACAAAATTAGTGGTATATGAAGGAGACCCAGTTCCTGTTCTTAAAGATTGTATAGTATAGTTGAGGAGACAGATATTTTTTAAGAAATGTAATTATAGGTTTCTTATTTTCAAAAAATAGCAAGCTAGCTTATTTGGGCAAGTCCCCCTGTTGAAAATAACTAAGAAGTTGGTCAAAATATATTTAAAAGAATATTAAGGTGCATCAAAGGGACAATACAGCGAAGTACTACCAGGCCAAAACTGAAAGGAAATGGGAACTGCAAGCTGCCTTTGTGCTGAGAGTATTTGCTGATTCAGAAAATTTTCAATATTCCTTTCAACAGCCTTGTTAAGTAAGGAGGACTAAAATAAAACCCCTGAGTCTGCAAATGGTGAAGGGTCTGACATGAGATCCCCCCAGTAATAAGCTGGAACACCAAAGGGCTTCAGGGCAAGGGTGAACCGGAAGAGGATCAGTTCTTTCTTTAAATTACTTAAATTGTGCAGGAAAATTTAAGTCTCCAACTTTATGTTTTCATATTAAAGTGTCCTGTTAGTACCTCTAGGTAAAAGGCAAAAACAAAATAAAGTCTTAACTGGAGAAAGTTACTTTCACCCTAAAGCTCCATAAATGTCTGCTCTTTCTGGGAAACAGAAAGTCATATGCTGAAATTTAAAGTGGTTCAGGAGCGCTGGTAAAATGTAGCTTAATATTGGAATATCTCACAAAAAGAATGAGAGAGGAAACTGAAAGGAGTGGAGTTAAAAACAAACAAACAAAAAACACCGCGTAGTAAGAAAAGCCCAATTGATGGTTGAGCCAGAAATTCTCAACAATTGTGTATGACCTTTCTAGGCTAAGTGGGTTCTTGACCTTCCACATCAGCACCATGTAAGAACTTGTGGAAAGACAGACTCTCGAGGTTGACCCCAGACCTACTGAGTCAGAATCTGCATTTTAAGAAAATCCCCAGGTGATCTATATGCTCATTGAAGTTTGAAATAATGAATGAGAAAAATAAAGCCTGAAGAAGATCAGTGAAAATGGGAAGAGAGAAGGACTAATGGAAAAATAGATGCTGTTCATTCTGATTTTAGAGGCCTTGGGTTGGTTACAGAAATTACAGACTGTAATTTCAAACTTAAACATCGGGAATAATGGTGTTTCAATGTGCTTTCGGATCTCATGCAATACACAAAGCCAATCAGGGAAGGGAAACAATATTACACAACTTTTTTTTTAATTTTTAATTTTTTCTTCCCACTTGATGCTTTGGCTTAAAAACTGTGGGCATTTATTCAGAGCATCCATTTGCTTATAGTGGAGGGTAATTCGAATTCAGTATCTTGAGTCTGGAATCAGCAGTCACACTGTTGAGTGTAATACTGGATTGAGTCTTTTTCAGGTGTAGTGAACAAGGTGAAATATGAAAAAGAATTTAATCCCCCAGGAGATTGTTGTGGTAGGCCAGCCCCTGCTCTACAGTAACCATGTGAGACCAAAAAGCCGTTATCAAAAAAATGCGGACACATCAGAGGAGATGCAACAAGACTTAACAGGACTTAGTGGAATGCACTACTCAGGCACTGAAGAACTACAGCATTTAGGAGATTAAGACTCATATGGAGAAGGAATTTCACAATAAGTCTAACTGTACCAGGCACTGCATCCTGAGGAAGAACTTGGGTAGTTCTGTGACACATGAAGCCAAACATTTTATCAACTTCTACCTAAGCCAAGTAGCCACTCACCTGTTCAAATCTAGCTAAAAGCATGGTCTGTACCACACACACAGTGGTGCATCCCAAAAGGAGGCCTACAGCCTAAATTCCAAACACCAGAGACTGAAACCTTCAGCCATGTTGATCACTGGACCTGCATTATATTGCCTTGTATAGGGCATTTTCTCTACTAGTTTGTTGTGGTTGTGAAACAATTAGCAAAACAAATCATCAAAAACTATGTTTTAAAAATTAGAAATATTTACACTACCCCGTTATTAGTGTTACTTTAAGCATATAGATGTGCTATTAAAATGTTTCACAGCTTTTTTTTTACCATTATTTTTTGACAATACTGCACTACAATTTGCTCATAGAACATTATCACATGTAGAGACGATATTAAAACAAAATTAAATTAAAAACAAACAAAAGCGGGTAGTGAACAAATCCTTGACTTAAACACAGGGAGACAAATTCATCTTGAGAACTGGGTTTTGGCAAGAACCTTCGGGAAGCTTTAGTAATCCTTATCCAAGTATTGGTCAGGATAAAATAGTGACCACACGTCCATTTCCTCTTACAGTAATCATTAAGATGACAAGCCAACTACTGGAGGACTGAATGTAGCCACAGAAGGTTTGTCTTCCTCACACAGTAATTTTTATGTGCTATTTTCTTTTTAATTGAGAGATATCCCATTTAAAAATTTAGATTTCTTGCTTTTTCTGAATGATGAAACTGACAGGACTGAACTCATTCCTGCTTGGCAACAATCAACTGCAGTGTGGTAGCAACTTATACCTGCTTCCATGTTTTATCATACATTTTCGTCCTGCCTCCTGTAAACATTTTGTATTTGACCAGTTTAGTCTCCAGTTCTCACCTACAGAGGACATAATCTTTCTACCAATTAGAAATAATTAGCTGGGGCTTCTGAAATTCATAATTGATTTTGGACTTGTCAACTGAACTGCATTTTCAAAAGATGGGGACAAGATATTCAATATCTTATGGACTTCAGCCACATTTTCTTCTTTGCCTGTCCACTGATTCTTTCTATGGCTCTTCCTGTGAGCGCTTGGTTTGTGTATCTCAAGTATAAGTAGTAACAGGTTGAACTTCCTCTGCACTTGCATGTGTCAGAGTTGCAATTAACCATGTAGGTAGAATAATAGTGATTGCAACATAAAAGGGGAAAAAAAGTCTTCCTCCTAATTTAGTGTCTGGAGGTTTTCTGTAATGAATATCTTCCTTTAGCTGGAAAGAACACTTCCCTCCAAAAATAATTTCTAATAAATGTCATATGTGAACTTGCTTTCCATGTAACTATTTTTATTTCTAAAAATCTGTTTGAGGTCAAGAATTAACATTGGCCTGTCTTCTTTTATGAAACCTTGTCTCTAGAGTTCATAAGTTTGCCAGAACTTACTATTGGAAGAAGTTAGCAATATTTTTAATCCCTTATAATTTGAGAGAGTGACATGCAATATGTCTGACCATCTATTTGAGATTAAAATAAAATTCCATTTAATCTTTAAGTCCCACAATGCATTTTAACTTGTTTCAAAAAAAAATATGGACCAAGCCAGGAATACGAGTTACTTGAGACACCTTCCTTTCCTGAAGGTTGTTAAATTACGTACTCCATCCACAATCTCTAACACAAATATACCTTTCCCGGCTTATTTTCCCCTCACCCCTTACATGAACTTTTTTTTTCCCTTCTGAGATATTACCTCGTTTCTTTGTTGATACTCAGATACCCCTAGGTCTTGTGTTTTCATCCCCATGCCCGTCTATCCAAATTCTACCCAAGCTTCATTGACCTTCTCAAACTCATGTGCTCCATGAAACCATCACTATTTACTATACTACTCTCTGAATCAATCGTTTGGTGTATATCATGTGCCACATTGAAATATTATCCATCTTATTAAGTAAATATGTTTTAATGCCTTAAGCAATATGCTTACAAAAAAATGAACTGTATCCGATGCTTTCTTTTTTTTTAATCCACTAAATTGCTTTCTATAAGACTATAAATACCCATTGACAGCCTGGTTCTGAGATCTAATAGATTAAATCAAAGATCTTACACCATCAAATTTTCTCTCCATAGAGAATCTTTCCTATCAGCAGACAAACATATTTCTATTCCTAGTATATATATTTTAAAAGCCCCTCTTGCCCTCATTTCTCCCTCCAGCTATAGCCCATTTTTATGATCCCCTTTATAGCTGAACTAATGATCTCACCCAGTTCATGTATTTAAATGTGCAGCCCATATGATACCTAATAGTTATATTAAACTCACCCTGTCCAAAATCAATACTGATCTCCATCCCTGACCCAAAACACTACTCTTACCATTTCCCACAACTCATTTTACAGTAACTCCATTCCTCTACTTAAGATTCAATATCTTGGCATCATTGTTGACCCCTCTCTTCCTCTTATATCCAATATCTAATCCAATGGCAAATCCTATTTTCTTCAACTTCAAAATTGACCTGGTATCCAAACACTTCTCACTCCCCACACTGCTACTATGATTACTCAGTCATTCCCTACTTGGATTATTGCAGTAGCTTTCTGACTGTTCTGCCAGCTTCCACCCTTGCCCAACTTAGTCTCTATACAACAAGTAGCCAGAATACTGCTATCAGATATCAGATCATGTCACTTCTCTGCTTCAAAATCATCCAGTGACTTCCCATCTTAATCAAAGAAGAAAAAATAATAATCTGCAAAGGCCTACAAAGTCTTACATGATCTTAATCCAACCTTTGTTCTCCCCTAGTAGTCTCCTCTTTACGCACATCCTTCAGCTACATTGGCCAATTTGTTTTTTAAACCTATCAGCCATGCTTATGCCTCAGGGTCTTTGTACTGACCATTCCCTCTGCTTGGTACATTTTTCCTTCATACATCCACATATTAATACCTCTCTGCCTTTAGGTATTTGCTCCAGTGTCACCTTTTCATCAAGACCTTACATAAACAGTCTCTTTAACATGGCAATCTCTACCCACTTTAGCATTCCTTATTATCCTCCATTATTTAATTTTTTCTTCACATCATTTACCCATATGTGATATACTATACATTTATTTATTTTGTATTCCCAATTAGAATGTATACTCCATTGGAGCAAGGGTTTTATTTTTCTTTGCTTTTTTTGCTGATTTATACCTAATACCCAGAAAAATTGTTGGCACATAACAGTTATTCAACAAATATTTTCTGAATCGTGATGGTTGACTGAATGAATAAATGACTAACAGATTAACTTTGTTGCAAAACAAGATTAGAGGCAAAATATAATACATTTCTTCTGTTAAATTCAGAGGGATACTCCCATGCTATGTTTAAATGATAGAAATCACTTTTTTGTACTTAGGTAACACATACACACTGCTAATTTATTATAATTTTTTCTCTAGCCCTCACTGTTTCTTTGAGCTTTATACTCACCTCTCTGATGCACAAGTATAAGTTTCCTCGGGCACTATGGATTCTACATTCCCCAAATCTTATTGTATCCCCCTCAGCTGTACTTATTCTGTTATGCTAACTATCTCAATAAATGGTAACACTTCTTGCCCAAACCAGATGTATGGCAGTTTCTCCAGAATCTTCCTTCATCGGGTATAAGCACATCTTAGTATTCCAATGATAAGAATGGCAGGAACACCCCAACTTTTCCTTATCTTTCCAAGAAACTATGGCAAAATAATTTTTGAGAGAGAAATTAGTGGGCTTTCTTTCTTCTGTTTTTTCTTTTTTCTTCCCTGCTATTTTACATCAAGCAGAAAAGTAGACCCATATGTATTTTCCTGCAACCGACATTTTTTCAGTGTTCAAAGTAGAAGCTGAATGGGTGCAGAAGGATTGAAAGGGCATGCAGGGCAGAGCAGAGGGAGAAGAGAGGGAGAGAAAGAGAGAGAGAGAGAGAGAGAGAGAGAGAGAGAGAGAGAGAGAATACGAGTAAGACATTAGACCAGGTAGTTATATTGGCTACATGGTGCTCCCAAGAACTCGTGTCATAGTCACAGTGGTGTTCAAACCTTCCAGAGAGCCGCACTTCAATTAAGACCTGGGAGATGGAAAGTCCCAGATGCAAAGGAAGGCTGCAGGCAGACTCAGACAATGGCACTCTTAATGACATCAAGTGGGCCAATGCCCAGTGACCTCCCTTGCTGCTGCAGAAGATCTTGAAGCCAGCAAACACCCTGAGCCCTATATCCCAGTCATAACTGAATAACAGAGATGGAATGTTCCAGCAGCCAGTGGAATGGAGATTCCATCAGCTTTAAATTCATATAAAGAAAGTAAACACTGACATAGTCAACATTTGTAGACTGAGATTTACATCATTTCATCAGTTCTCTCTCTCTCTCTCTCTCTCTCTCTCTCTCTCTCTCTCTCTCTCTCGCAACAGAGCCACCAGTAAGACTAACATTTCAGATAGGGGCTTTTCTGAACAACCAAAGGGGGGAAAATAAAAACAAACAAAAAAGGAAAACCTCTGAATCTCCAAGGACTGCAAATTTTCATCATACTTCTAACCTTGGGAGAATACAGTCTCTCTTTTCAGTTCTCATTTCTGCTTTATCAAACAACATTCAATGTGTAGCGTTGTCCACTGACACAAAACAGAGTTCTGCAAAACACAGCATCAACTCCTTTGGGGTCACAATCTTCCCAAGAACCTAAAGTCTGAGAAGAGCAATGAAGTAGAGAGATTAGGAGCTGGCAGCACTGCGGAGCTGATGGATGAGGAGAGGAAATGATGAGCTCGATCAAATGACTCTTCACTCAAGCAGCTTAATGCAGCCATTTTGACTAAGGGGTATTTTTTAATGCAGCCTAAATCAGAAAATGATAACTACATGTATTACCCAGAATTACAAGACCCAGATATTCTCTACCCTGACCCCACACAGCCTCACACCCCTGTGGATAAAGTGGAAGACAGACATTGAATGTGGAAAACAGACAGGGTGGAGGTTAGCTACTAACAGCTACACAAACTACATTTAACTAAGATTGCTATGGTTACCACACTCATCTCTACAGATCCATCAGTCATTCTTAGCAAGGTATTGTCTGAGAAGTCCTTTTTTAAAATTAAATAAGCTACCTTTTAAAATTTCTAACTTCTTTCTCAAAATTAAATTGTTTTAGTAATTTCAACTTATAAACAAGGTTGTATGCTTACTAATCTTATTTAGATGTTTTATTTGAAGATCTAAAGGCAGACATATCTCCCTTTCTTAGCTTACCTGATTATGTTGACTTTGCATGATTATGAACAAATATATGGAAACCTGGATGGGGTAGGGTGGTAACAAAGGGCTATTTGTGTTTTTTGAAGAGTGTTAGTCAGTTATTCTGCAGACTATCCTCAATTTAGTCTGACATTTTCTCATGATTATATTTGGGCTTTATATTTTTGGCAAAAATTCCACAGAAATGATGTTCCTTTCTCCATACCCTTTTGTTCTGAAATCCAGATTGCATAGAACATTCCCAGCAAATGTTCTCATTTTAGTGGCCAAAAGACTTTCCTTGGTTTTCTTGCTGAACTACTCTATGCCTCATTTCCTTCCTTTGTAAGGTTTGGATACCAATTATGCCTTTCTCATACAGGTGTTGTGATGACTAAACAAAGTTATTTTTATGAAATATGTAGAATAGCACCTAGCACATAAACTCTCAGCAAACAGTAACCATTATTAACATCCATTAATAAAATACAAATAGTTAACATGTTTATGCACTTACTGAGCTGTCATTATTTAAATCACTGAACAACTGCATCAAATAGCAGTTCACCATTAGAATATTACAGTAAAAACACATACAGGTAACATCTACCAATGGATGCTCAAATTAGTGGGTGAAAGTTTGAGAAGAAACTGGGTATTTGCATAGTGTTAATGTATCTCCCCCCAAGATATTTATTAAATACAAAGGAGAAAACAATAACGCTACAATGGAGAGACCTAGCAGATAGTACTGTAAATAAATAACATATCAACATCATGTATTTCCTGAGATGATGCAAACATTTGTTGCACTCTATCCAAAAGGAATAACTTCAATCTAATGATGAGAAAACGAGATATATCCTAACTGACTGACATTCTGCAAAATATCTGGCCAATGTTCACAAAAATATCAACGTTTGTAAAAGTCATAAGGGATAAAGAAATGCTGAAGAATTGTTATAAATTAGAGAAAATTAAGGAAATAAGAAAACTAAATGCAGTGTGGGATCCTAGCTGGATGGTGGGCCAGAAATTAGACAATAGTGATAAAACTGGTGAACTCTGTAAAAACTGTGTAGTTTGGTTAATAGCATTTCACCAATGCTAATTTCTTAGTTTCAATAAACACAACAGTCAGGTAAGAGTAAGAAGCTGAGTGAAAAGCATACAAGAACTCTCTATTACCTTTGTGAGTTATCTGTAAGTCTAAAATTATTTCAAAGTGGAAAATAATTTTAATAATCCAGTATGGACTAGTATTTATAGATGAGGAAACAAAGTATGTTAACTTCACAAAGCTAGTACCTTAAGAGATGAAATTTTAATCCAGTCATTTGTACTACTTTTAAACTATTTTATACTGCCTCTCAATAATATATATATATATATATATATATATATATATATATATATATATATATTTATTTATTATATATAATAATACATAAAATTTTATATATTATATATATTATACATAATGATAATTTGGTAAGTTATTTTTTAAGTTTATTGGGGTGACAATTGTTAGTAAAATTACATAGATTTCAGGTGTACAATTCTGTATTACATCAGCTATAAATCCCATTGTGTGTTCACCACGCAGAGTCAGTTCTCCTTCCATCACCATATATTTGATCCCCCTTACCCTCATCTCCCACCTCCCACCCCCCTTACCCTCTGGTAACCACTAAACTATTGTCTGTGTCGATGAGTTTTTGTTTCTCACTTTGTTTGTCTTGTTCTCTTGTTTTTGGTTTATATACCACATATCAGTGAAATCATATGGTTCTCTGCTTTTTCTGTCTGACTTATTTCGCTTAGCATCATACTCTCAAGATCCATACATGTTGTCAAAAATGTTCCTATATCATCTTTACTTACCGCTGAATAGTATTCCATTGTGTATATATACCACAACTTTATCCATTCATCTATCGAAGGACATTTCGGTTGTTTCCATGTCTTGGCCACCGTAAACAAAGCTGCAATGAACATTGGAGCACACGTGTCTTTATGGATAAATGTTTTCAGATTTTTTGGGTAGATACCCAGGAGAGGGATTGCTGGGTCATATCGTAATTCTGTTCATAATTTTTTGAGGAACCTCCACACTGCCTTCCATAGAGGCTGCACCAGTCTGCGTACCCACCAACAGTGTATGAGGGTTCCTTTTTCTCCACAGCCTCTCCAACACTTGTTACTATTTGTCTTGTTGATGATAGCCATTCTGACTGGGGTGAGGTGATATCTCATTGTGGTTTTGATTTGCATTTCTCTGATGATTAGTGATGTTGAGCATTTTTTCATATGTCTATTTGCCATTTGTATGTCCTCTTTGGAGAAATGTCTCTTCAAGTCCTCTGCCCATTTTTCAGTTGGGTTGTTTGTTTTTTTGTTGTTGAGTTGCATGAGTTCTTTGTATATTTTGGATATTAGCCCCTTATCGAGGCACTGTTTGCAAAAATCTTCTCCCATTCAGCTGGTTGCCTCTTTATTTTGTCAATGGTTTATTTTGCTGTGCAGAAGCTTTTAAGTTTCATATAGTCCCATTTGTTTATTTTAGCTTTTACTTCCATTGCCTTTGGAGTTAAATTCATAAAATGCTCTTTGAACCCAAGGTCCATAAGTTTAGTACCTATGTTTTCTTCTATGCAGTTTATTGTGTCAGGTCTTATGCTTAAGTCTTTGATCCATTTTGAATTAATTTTGGTACATGGTGACAGATGGCAGTCCAGTTTCATTCTTTTGCACGTGGCTATCCAATTCTCCCAGCATCGTTTATTGAAGAGGCTGTCTTTCCTCCATTGTATGTTTTCAGCTTCTTTGTCAAAAATTATCTGTCCATATTTATGTGGTTTTAATTCTGAGTTATCAATTCTATTCCATTGGTCTATGTGTCTGTTTTTCTGGCAATACCATGCTGTTTTGATTATTGTAGCCCTGTAGTACAAGCTAAAATCAGGGAGTGTGATACCTCCAGTATTGTTCTTTTTTCTTAAATTGCTTTGGCTATTCGGGGTCTTTTGTGGTTCCAAACAAATCTGATGATTTTTTGTTCTATTTTTTAAAAAAATGCCATTGGGATTTTGATGGGGATTGCATTAAATGTGTATATTGCTTTGGGTAATATAGCCATTTTAACTATGTTGATTCTTCCAATCCATGAGCACAGAGTGTCTTTCCATTTCTTTGTGTCTTCTTCAATTTCTTTCAAAAATGTCTTATAGTTTTCAGCGTATAGGTCCTTCACATCCTTGGTTAAGTTTATTCCTAGGTATTTTATTCTCTTTGCTGCAATTGCAAAAGGAATTGTTTTTTGTATTTCTTTTTCTGAGATTTCATTGTTAGTATGTAGGAATGTAATGGACTTTTATACTTTGATTTTGTAGCCAGCAACTTTACTGTATTCGTTGATTGTTTCTAATAGCTCTTTGGTGGATTCTTTAACATTTTCTATATATAGCATCATGTCATCTGCAAAGAGTGATAATTTAACTTCTTCATTCCCAATTTGGATGCCTTTTATTTCTTTCTCTTGCCTGATGGCTCTGGCAAGGACTTCCAACACTATGTTGAAAAGCAGAGGTGATAGGGGACAGCCCTGTCGTGTTCCTGAACGTAGAGCAAAGGGCTTCATTTTTTACCATTAATTATGAGATTAGCTGAGGGCTTGTCATATATGGCCTTTATTATGTTAAGGTATTTTCCTTCTATACCTATTTTATTAAGTGTTTTAATCATAAATGGATGTTGTATCTTGTCAAATGCTTTTTCTGCATCAATTGATATAATCATATGATTTTTGTCCTTTGTTTTGTTTATGTGATGTATCACATTGATGGATTTGAGGATGTTGAACCATTCTTGTGCCCCGGGGATGAACCCCACTTGGTCGTGATGAATAATCTTCTTAATGCATTGTTGTATTCGATTTACTAGAATTTTGTTTAGGATTTTTGCATCTGTATTCATCAGAGATATTGGTCTGTTTTCTCTTTTTGTGTTGTTCTTACCAGGTTTTGGTATCACGGTAATGTTGGCCTCATAAAATGAGTTAGGGAGTACTGTCTCTTCTTCGATTTTTTGGAAGAGTTTGAGCAGGATTGGTATTAGATCCTCTTTGAAGGTTTGGTAGAATTCACTAATGAAGCCATCTGGTCCCGGACTTTTGCTTTTGGGAAGGTTTTGGATGACTGATTCAATTTCTTTACTGGTGATCGATCTGTTTAGATTTTCCAGTTCTTCATGGTTCAGCCTTGGAAGGCTATATGTTTCTAAGAACTTGTCCATTTCTTCTAGGTTATTGAATTTGGTGGCATATAGTCCTTCATAGTATTCTTGGATGATCTTTGTATTTCTGTGGTGTCCGTGATAACTTCCCCTTTTTCATTTCCGATTTTGTTAATTAGTGTCTTCTCTCTTTTTATCTTAGTGAGTCTAGCCAAGGGTTTGTCAATTTTGTTAATCTTTTCAAAGAACCAGCTCTTTGTCACATTAATTTTTTCTATTGTCTTTTTGTTCTCTATTTCATTTAGTTCTGCTCTGATTTTTATTTCCTGTCTTCTGCTGACCTTGAGTTTCACTTGTTCTTCTTTTTCTAGTTCTTTAAGGTGTAACATGAGGTTATTTATTTGGGATTTTTCTTGTTTCTTGAGATAGGCCTGTAATGATATAAATTTCCCTCTTAAAACTGCTTTCGCTGCATCCCAAAAATTTTGGTAGGGTGTATTTTCATTGTCATTTGTTTCTATGTATCTTTTGATCTCTCCTCTAATTTCTTCTTTGACCCAGTCGTTCTTTAAAAGTATGTTGTTTAATCTCCATGTATTTGTGTTTTTCGTGCTTTCTTTTTGCAGTTGATATCCAATTTCAAAGCCTTGTGATCAGAGAATATGCTTGGTATGATTTCAATCTTCTTAAATTTGCTGAGGCTGATTTTATGTCCCAATATATGGTCTATCCTTGAGAATGTTCCATGTACACTAGAAAAGAATGTATAGTCTGATGTTTTAGGATGAAGTGCTCTATATATGTCAATTATGTCCATTTCATCTAATGTGTCATTTAGGGCTGCTATTTCGTTATTTATTTTCTGTTTGGATGATCTATCCATAGCTGTCAATGATGTATTTAAGTCCCCTAGTATAATTGTGTTTTGGTCAATTTCTCCCTTTAGTCCTGTTAGCAGTTGCTTGCTATATTTCAGTGCTCCCTGATTGGGGGCATAAATATTGATGACTGTTATGTCTTCTTGTTGTACAGTCCCCTTCACCATTATGAAATGTCCATCTTTGTCTCTTGTTATCTTTTTTACCCTGAAGTCTGTTTCATCTGATATCATTATGGCTACACCTGATTTTCTCTGGGTACCATTTGCTTGGAGTGTCAATTTCCACCCTTTCACTTTGAGTCTATGCTTGTCCTTGTAGCTGAGATGTGTCTCTTGGAGACAGCATATGGTTGGGTTTAGTTTTTTGATCCAATCTGCTACTCTGTGCCTTTTTATTGGTGAGTTCAGTCCATTTACATTTAGGGTGATTATTGATATGTGAGGATTTCCTGTCATTCTATCTTTAGTTTTCTGGTAAGGCTGTGTCTCCATTGTTTCTTTGCCTTTTTGTTGTTGTCTATTATTTCTGTGTGGTGGTATTCTATGATGTTTCCCTCTGTTTCTTCTTTTATTACAGTATATATTTCAGTTCTGGATTTTTTTGAGTGGTTACCCTTAAGTTTATGTAAAAGAAAGTTTGATATTTAGAGTATTCCATTTTCTTCAGCACGCTTACTTTCTCCATTCCCATATTCCAGTTCAGGCCTTTACTCTCCCCCTTTTTATGTTTTTGTTGCCACAAATTATCCCTGTTGATGGTGGTCGAATAGCCTCCTTTAGTATTTCTTGTAGTGCAGGTCATGTATTAGAAAATTCCCTCAGCTTCTGTATGTCTGGAAAGGTCTTTATTCCTCCTTCATATCTAAAGGATATCTTTGCTGGATGTATTATTCTTGGCTCATAATTTCTCTCTTTCAATAGTTTGAATATTTGGTTCCACTCCCTCCTGACTTGTATAGTTTCTGCTGAAAAATCTGATGATAATCTAATGGGCTTTCCTTTGTAGGTTACCGTCTTCTTTTCCCTGGCTGCCTTGAGGATTCTTTCTTTGTCGTTGATTTTAGACAGCTTCAATACAATGTGCCTTGGAAAAGGCCTGTTGGGATTGAGGTAATGAGGTGTTCTATTTGCTTCTTGGATTCGAGGATCCAGTTCTGTCCACAAGTTTGGGAAGTTCTCATCAACAATTTGTTTGAATATATTCTCTGTTCCCTTCTCTCTCTCTTCTCCTTCTGGTATGTCCATTATTCTTATATTGCTCTTTCTGATGAAGTCAGAAAGTTCTTGTAGAGTTCTTTCATTTCTTTTAAGTCTCAAGTCTCTTTCTTCTTCCGTCTTTGTAATTTCCAGGTTTTTATCTTCGATGTCACTGATTCTTTCCTCCATCTGGTCAACTCTACTACCTAAGCCGGTTATTTCATTCTTGATTTCTTCTATTGAGTTCTTAATCTCCAGAAATTCTATTTGGTTCTTTTTTAAAATTTCAATCTCTTTCGTAAAACGCTCACGTTGTTCTTTGATTGTGTTTCTGAGTTCATTAAACTGCCTTTCTGTGTTTTCTTGCATCTTGTTGAGTTTTTTCAGAACTGCAATCTTGAATTCTTTGTCATTTAAGTCACATATTTCTATATCTTTACGTTCCTTTTCTGGAGACTTTTCACTTTCTTTCTGAGCTGTCTTGTTGCCTTGGTTATTCATGGCAATTACTGATTTATTATTTCTCTTCCTAGACATCTACAGGAGTGGGTTCTGCAACAGGTTGATAGGAAGAGGTCTTTCTTTTGTTTTCCAGTACTTGTTGATGGAATGTTTCATTTTTTTCTCTGACTGCAGCCTTTTTTTTCTTTCTCACACGGTAGTGCTATGTTTTCTCTGCACTATTCCAGCTTCTCACACAATGGGGGGGATTCCCTGGGAGACAGGCTTCTCCTCTGTTAATAGTTTGCCTGGGTCCCAGGGCGCAGTGTCCGTGTGTGTATGCGGAGAGCTTTTGAAGTTCCAAAGCTCTTCCTGCACCAGATTCAGAGCCCATATGTTTCAGCAGTTCTGTTTACTCCTGCAGGAATCCGCCCAGATAGGTGGGGTCAGGGGCAGGGTGAGTTGTGAGAGGTGGCCCAGAGCAATGGCGGCGACCACCACCACAGCCGGTCCTGCTTCCACAGCTCCCTCCCCTTTGCCGGAACTAGTTGGGCTGCAAATCTGTGTCTGTGGTTCACAGTTCTCAGAATAGCAAATATTCTGTTCTTTTGATCTGAGACTGCTACTGTTCTGCTTCTAGCACTGGTCAGGTGGGGGCGGGGCAAGCTCTGGGAGGGTAGGGAGGGGGCGGCTAGTCTCAGTGCCTAAGGCTTCCATTCTCTGCTCGGCAGTGAGGGCTTAAACCACCGTTTTCAGCCCTCTTCCCTCAGTCTTTTCTCCGAGGTCTCTGCCGTGAGCATTGGGTTCAGCTGAGTTATATGCTGCCCCCTCAGCCTGTGGGAAGCAGAGCTCTAGCAGTCCGAGTTCTTCCCTCTCCCACAGCTGTGGTAGTTCCGGGAAGCAGCGAGCTCAGAGCCCTGAGCTAGGGCTGCGTCCTGTGCCCGCGCGTTTCTGTCTCCACACTTCTCCCTTCCCTCCTCCCCCGCTCGCGTGATTTGCCCACCTTTAGGTGAATTCAGTAGTGGGCCTCTTTGTCTTGCCTGTCTGCTGTGCAGGGAGTCCTTTGTAGAGTTATTGTTGTTCGATTAGTTGTAAATTCCAGGGAAGATTTACAGAGACTCACCTCACGCCACCATTTTGATGACCTCTCCGAAGTCCTCGGGAAGATTTTAAAATCTATTTAAGGGTTAACCCAATCGTAAAAATAAATATTTATTTTCGCATTTCATTCTTTTTTCTCATTATATTAATAATGCGTGTGAGTACAAGCAGTCTTGGTTCAAAGACACCTCACTATGTAAAATTATACCCTAGACCTCCACTCCCTCCCCTTTTTCTTTTCCTCTTAACACTTATCCCAATACACACACACTTTTATTAATTTCAGTTTTCTTCTTTTCTACGCCTTAGAATATGAGCTCTATGAAGGCAGGAATTTTTTTTTTCTATTTTATCTTTAGTTCTTGTGTATAGTAAATGATCAATTTCCTACATGAATGAATGAATGAATGAATGAATGAATGAATGAATGAATGAATGAAAAGTCCCCACCCTCATGGGGTGCAAATATTCCAGTTTTAAATGGAATGGCTAAGAAAGTCTTCATTGAGAAAATGATATTTAGGGAAAGATTTGAAGGAGGTGAGGGAGCAAGCCCTGCATATAATTGGAGAAAGAAAATCTAGGCCAGGGAAAACAAATTAAAAAAATCCTGTGTCAGCTGGCCACCTTGTTTGCTCCAGAGCAATAAGGAGGCCAGGAGAGCAGGGCAGACTCAGCAATTAGTACAGGAAGTGAGAGGTGCAGTGAGAAAGATAATGGGAGCTGGAGACACACAGGAGCTGGTGGATTGTAAATAGTTTCCTCTACATGAGATGGGAATCTACTGGAGGGTTATAAGCAAAGGAGTGACATTATTTAAATTAAATTTGTACAAGATCACTATGGCTGCTGTGTATAGATTCTAGTGAGCAAGAAATGAAAGCAGAGAGACCAGTTAAAAACTACCCCAAAATCTAGACAAAATATTATGGTGTCATGGACCAGCCTAGAAGCAGAATTGGTAAGAAGTGGTGCCTGTGATGTCTATATAGTTTTCAGTGTATTCCAGTATATTCACTGATCAATAGTTGTCTACAAAATCTCCCATGTCCCAGAGAAAAACTCAGACTTCTAAGGCAGTTCTAAAGCTCTCCTATCACTGTATCTGTCCTAGAATGTCTTCTGCTGATTCGTCCTTGAGCAATTATGTCTCTTTCCCTAGGACTCCTATTCAGAGAAACTATCTTCAATGTTTCAATTTTCTTGTCACACCGTCCATCTAAATCTCCTGCATATGCTAAAGACCTAACCCAGACCCCTACGGTTTACAGGAAAGCATGCTTTCCCCCATTCTTAAAACTATTTTATTCCCACTTCCAGGAACTCTACCCAAAGACACACCCTCCCCTAAGAAACTATGTTTAGGTGTTTCAACTTTCTGAGAGTCCTCATGTATTACTATAGTGGTAGCTGTGCTATAGATAATATAAAAGAAGAAAAACCATAATAGGAAAGGCTTATTTCCTTTTCAATATGAAACCTTTTTTTCAATGAAATCCTACATGCACTCCTTCCATTTCCCCAAAATACCCACAAGAGTGTTCTACTTGTATTATCCCTGATTGTGGCTCTATTTTAATAACCCATAGTCCATAGGCCATGAATTACAGATCCAAATAATCATTCTTATTTTAAAGGTGAGTAAGCATGAGTGTGCAGTCCACAGGGGATAAGGGAAATATCCCACAGGGGATAAGGGTGCAGAATCAAATTTCATAGAAGAGAGTACAGACAATGTTTGCTAAGTTATGTAGAAATGGGAATCTAAATTGTGGAAGTAGCAGTAAAATAGATAGCAAAAGTCCTTCTCTAGTGGAGCTTACATTCTTGGAGGTGAAAATTGATACTAACAAGTATATGCATGGTTAATAAGAAACTTATAGATCTTGACAAATGCTGGAAAGAAAACAGATAAATAAAATGGAGTAACTACAGGAAGCAATAGTGGATCAAGTAGTATAAGAGGATGTCTCTGAAGAAGTAACATTTGAGCTGAGACACAAAGGCTGATTACGCAAAGACTGGAGGTAAAAGTATTCAAGGAAGAAAAAAAATACATATCCAAGGTCAGAAAACAGCAAAGAGTTTGATTGGTTTAAAGAACAGAAAAACAGGTAAGCAGGTATGACTGGAAAGAAAGCCATGAGGGAGAGAGTCTGAGATGACATAGCGAGAAGTAGGTAGGATCCAGATCATGCTGGGCCCTTTAGGCCACGGCAAGGGGTTTGGATTTTATTCTGAGAGCAATGTGAAGCCATTAGAAGCTATTAATTTAAGAGTAAATGCATATAAAACAATTAGTACAGTGTCTGGAACATATACAGTGACGAAAAAAATTTAGTGCCATAAAAATTCAACCTATAGAGAAATTAATTGTCCTAGGATTTGTATCTTCTCTCCCATTTCTGTCTCCTAGAATTAAGACAGAGAAATGGTCTAAGTGAAAACAGTGTGAAAATCTGGATATTTTCCAAACTGCCATTACCTGATTGAAGAGTACTGTGAGGTCTCGCCCCTCCATTCCCATGGGATTGCAACCTAGGAACCCACTGAACAGAGAGATGGACAACCATCTACCCAGTGAGCCCTGTAATGGAGAGCAAAAGAGGATAAAACAACTGAAGGGTGTGGCAAAAGAAGATTCTCTCCATTAGATCCTGGGAGTCCTATGTTTGAGACCTCAAGGCAGTAGGTTTCTGGGGGAGGAATAATGGTGCATGAGATCAGAAACGGTGCTTGGGAATTTCTACTTTCTCTAATGGATTCTGCAACAAAGACTGTTGTTGTGAAACAGGAATCAGAAATAAAGAATATTTGGGGGGGTTTCTGTGTGCCTAATAGACTGGCTTAAAGACCGTTTAAGACACAAACTCCTCACCCTTCCCAGCTTTTGCTTTCCCGAATTAAACTACAGAGCTCAGATTTCAAAACATGCAAGAAAGTCAAAGTCCTCTGTGTGAGAATGAAAGTGGGAAAGGAATAAAGGGTAATGTCAGTGGTTTTATTACTTAATATGTATCAATTAATAGTTCAGTGATTTTAATTTTGACAGGGCAATGTAGCCTGTCTGTTAGAAAGGCTATGTAGAATGACTGCATCAAGCTACTCTTCACTTAGTTGTACCTGACACAAACCTTTTGCTCAGAGTTTTCTTCCTAGAAAATTGCTAAATTTCCAACTCACTTTATGAAACATAGTTTCAAAATAATGATTGTGAGACTCAGACCTTCTATCCTGAGAAATTAGGGAGTCATCTTCTTTCAGAAATTATAGTCAAGGGACCAAAAAATAGTTTTCTATGAGAGTTTAGAATTTGTTTTGTCTGCAGAAAATAAGGTTGTGAGAGATTTAGAACTTCCATAACTTCTTTAACTTGAGAATTCCTTCAGAATTTAAACATTAGAAAAAGCTGATGAAATGTTACAAGCAAATCCTGTCCCCATCTCTTTTTTTCTTTCTTACATAAAAGGAAGGCATTTCAATTTAATTTTTTAAAAATGTAAACTCATAGCCAGTCCTACAAGTCCACTGGAAAGAAGGGGATTGCTCATAAAGGTAGTTTCAGGAACATTATCCAAAGCATGTCTCCTTGTCACTGAACTTTATGTCCCACCGTTCACTTTTTGGTATAATTTTAATGCAACTATCTTTGTGTGTGTGTGTGTGTGTGTGTGTGTGTGTGTGTGAATTCCTACTGACTAAATGTCTAAATTGTGACTGAGGTGAAGAAGCATGTTTATACCTAAGCAGTTATTAATGAATCTCTTTATTAACCCACTTATAAGCATAAAACTGAGGTCCAGCTAAGAAGAGAGGAAAGATGCCAGGAAGAGAAGGAAGAAAATGTGAGAGAAATCTGGAGAATGCCAATTGAATACCAGGATCTGTGAAGAGCATGGGGAAAGAGAAATGAACTAGAGTTCTGGAGAGAGGAAAGTCAGTAAAATCATCACCGTGATTCTGATGTTACTCCACCCTCAATTCCCCTACTGCCTCCTTTAGTGCATCTGAATTTCCATGACCTTAGAAATAGAGTTTTAGGAAACTGGAACTAAACTAACATATCTGCACGCTCTTTTTACATGGCCACTGAAAGTACTTTTATCTGCCTTTTGTTCAACTATTATGCACATTAATGATGTATCCTGGAAAAGACCTTTATCAAAGAAAGTGACAGTATTTTAGAGATTGAATTAACCCTTCCTATTAAAAAAAATACGGTTCAGTGGTCCATATGTTAGAATACATTGTTAAAGTAAGAGAAGCATCAAGGACTATACTAAAGTTAAGGATAAAATATAATCCCATTTATTTCTGGAGTCAAATATTAATAATTAGAATATTAAAAATAATTGGTTTATACAATTTTTAATTTCTATGATGGAGTTTTTCTGAGAGGCTGTGATTAAATTAGTGTCTCAATTAAAAGTTTGTAGTTTTAGTGATTTTAAATTTAACTGTTTTATTACTGACTCAAGAAACAAGAAAGCTTTCTAATTATTTGAATACGTGTTAATGGCAATTCACATTAAGAATATACCAATTTTACTTGGTTTTTAAGAAAACACGTAACAATATACAAGAGGATTTACTAGAATTTTTGAAGGAATCTATATGAGTAACTATACTTCGTACTAATTCTACCTGCATTTAGAGGATGAAAAATCATTAGTACAACCAAAAAGCCTTTTGTGATATCAACAGTGTTTTTCTAGACCTAAGATTTAGTTACTAAGTCTCTTAACACTAGATGGGTGGGGTTACTAATTTTGCTTTTTTTAAAGGCTTTCTATTCAGACAGGATACTTTTAACAAGCAAAAAAAATGTAATACATTCAATTCCTAGGGTTCCACATTCAAAACTGCTTCATTTTCCTTAGAGAGACTGTTTTTTAAAGAGGATTCGATGAATAATTATTCTTCTTGTGGTATACACTCAGTCCAATCAGGTAAGACCATGATACATTGGTCTCACTAATCTCTTTATATTCTCCTTGAAACAAACGCATTATCTTGTTCTAAACACTGTATATGCAATTTGAAATAAGCAATCCTTTAATGTAAAATACATGTTTGTTTCATCCAAATAGCATTTCTTTAGAATACAATAATTTATAAAATGAAATTAAAATACATGATGACTATTCCAGTTAGTATTAGTAAAGAAAACTGTCCAATAAATAATCCTATATAAAGTTAATATTCAATGAAAATATAATATTCATTGAAATACCATATTCAATGAATACCTAATATACCATAATTAACTTCTTAAATGCAATGTTTTCTAAAAGCATATAGTTACTCAAACATGGCTATGTCAGAAAAATTAATTATTGTTTTACTTAAGTGTATAATAGAAACATAGGTACATTAGAAAATGAATAGGAATGTTATCGAATAATATGCTTGTTTATTTGTGGGTTGTAAGCACTGACAAAGAAAACTTCTGAGGTGTCCTAAATTAAATTACAGCAGGCCAGAGCCTAGGGGGAAGAGACAGGGAAGTGAATCAGTTAACAGAGCCTCAGCCTTAAACCAACAAAAGAATGATCACATTTTTGAATGTATATTGAAACTTTGAATTAACTTCTAGGAGGCTATTTCAGCTCCTATCTAGAAAGAAATAGCCCACGACCAGATGCCTCCACATCTTGCTTACACAGGAACTTTCTGAACTGTTGCCAATAACCAATCCTTCTTCCTTAACGGATTATTCCCTTCTCTCAGAACTAGCCCCTCTTCACCGTTTTCCACCCCCTTTATCTATAGCCAATATAAATTCTTTCCAAACAACTTTCATCTGTCTTCCCCAAACTCACTGTATGAAAGAGCCCCATCAGCCCTAGGACAGCGGACATATTTGTCGTCGAGCCCTTCTAGCCCAACTGCTGGTGGTTTAGAGTTCATGCGTGGACCTGGTCTTTGTTCTGGCTCAAGCATATGGCTCAATAAACCCTTTCTTTCAGCCTTGATGGTTTTTGTTTAACAAGTGGTATAAGGTATACTTCTTAAAACTATATTTTGCAAGTAATATCAGTTTCATAAGTCTGATTTCCTGATTGTTCACAGTAACATTGGAAGCTTGCTTGAAGGACGCTCTAGGTTAAGTGACTGCATTTTAGCTTATGAATTTTTGGTAACTGCTGTGTAATTTGTATCTCGCTTCCCTTGCTCAGAGCTTAGGGGAATTTTCAATGTTTTTTTTTTTTTTTTTTTTCTTGTGTCTTACATTTATTTACAAGTTAGAAAAAGGCAATAAAAGAAATAAAAAATCAAAAGAGAAGATAATATAGTCTTATGTGGTCATAAGACCCTGTGCCCTTCTAATAAAGATACTGTGATCCATTCTGCACTCAGACATCTACTCCTGAAATGTTTGGGGATCCATTATGATGCTGGGAATCATGGCACAGTTAAGGTAAATGTGTGGGGGGGTTGTAGCAGCAACAGAGAGGCAATATAACCTAGTGCTTCAATGCAAAGTCTCAAAACCCAGCTCTGCTCTGCGACCTGTGCGATTTGCTGAGTAATAATAATAACTAATCTGCTTAGGGCACTTACAATGGGCCACACACTGTTCTAAGGTATGTCATTTAAGCTTTACAACAGACTTATTTTATGGATTTAGAAAATTAAGTTTCCTTTATTTCTCCATGTCCACTTTAGTGATGGAGTTGAGATTTTATCTCAGGTAGTCCATCTCTAGGGCTCATGCTTTAACCACAAGTCTATACCCCTTAAAACTTAGGTTTACACGCATACAAAATGATGACCTGGATTAGTATAACTGTACAATGTGCCTACTGTCATAATATAATAAACTTAAGTATGGCTAAATGGATGTCGAAACCTTTCACATAATGAGTTTTAGGTAAGTGCTGACAATTGCTAACCTGGTGACTGAGTAGCTACAATATCTGGAATCATAAAATGGAGTTTTAGAGGTTACTTTGTTTTTAGTATACTTATATTTCCAAATCAGATAAATCAGACCTAATCTTGAAAGGAAATATACTTCCCAGGACCTTTGACTATGTTAATTAAAAAATTCATTTTGAAATATCAACTCCATTCCGTAGTGCACAGAATTTTGACTTTTGAAAAAAGACTTAAGGAATGTTTAGTGTACAAACAAATAATTCAAAAAAACAGTTATCCAAATTGGCAAAATCAGAATCAGTTTTAGGTGTTGATTAGCACTGACAATAATGTTCTAGCACAGAATTTACTTGGATGATAGTCTGGTAGTTTCCCTCTGGTGTTGAACCCACAGCTTCTCAACTCACATACAGTACTGGTTATCACATAAATGTTTGCTATCAAGGGCTTCCACACTAGGGGGCAGCTTGGTGCAATTCAAAATGCAGTGATGGGGAGGTCCTCTAGACACAATCTGCATTTCTTTGTCCAGTCACTAACCCTTGCTGAGCCTCTGAATTAACAGATATAAAGTGTTTTCTTTAAAGAAAGATGTTAGCACCTTAATATGTCAGGAATTATGTAGGGCAGCCTTGATTTGTGTCCTCAGTGTGTATTGAGAAATTTACAATCCATGTATGAGGAACTTACACTGTTTTGGTGAATGTATATCGTGAGTGAAAGCTGGCAAAGGGAGGGGCAATGAACCAGATGCCAATGGACTGGCTATATGTCTAAAAATAGTGATTGTATGTGACTTGATATGCTTTTAAGTCAATAGATGCTGTTCGGTTGTCCAGGGTCCAAAAGTTAGTATAGTTGAATAGAAATCTAGATCTTTGATGAAAAGATTTGCACCAGTGTTTCAGTGTTTTGCAGCTCTGATTATTCTTCCCTGTGTTCCCTCATTACTTTCAAAAAAAAAAAAAAAAAATTCCTTCTTTGTATGTAAGACTGCTGCTAGCGATTATACTCTGTGTAATCACTATAGATAGCATCCATATCTAGACACTGGTTTAAAAAAAGAAAAACATTGCATTAGCTAAAGAAAAAAAATAGAGCTTTTCAATAGTTTTATTAATTTGCCTACCTTTCAGGAGATGATTTGAAAAATGACATGAGGCTATCGTAACTTAAATCTCTTAGTAGATTCAGATAAGCTACACTTAACTTCCTCAAACTTGATTAAAATTATTACTTGTTAAGCAAATAGTATTTTATCCATTGCTTTCTACAACTTTGTCACTTTTTAGTGAGAATTTTGGAGATAATTCTGGGGAAGCACATCAAGAGGCAAAGACTTTCTAAAGAAAATCCAAATAAAATAATTTGACGATTAAACAGAACAGTGTATACCCAAAAAAGACTTCCATGCTTTAAAAAAAGGCACATGTATACTTCCAACTTTGGATAATTAGGAAAACTGTTCACCTGTTAGAAATTATTTCCTTTTAGACAGTTTCAGATTGTTGCTCTATCGTTTAACAGCACCTCCTCCACATTTGTGTTACTGCTTTTTTGAATGGGAGAAGACAAATGTTGGTTGAGTTACCCTAGATTAACATAAACATTTGCTTTTAATTTATGGATATAGAAAAGTATCAAGTAAAATAAACAGCTTTGATCATTAACAAACAAAACCCAATAGGTTAAATTTTAAAGACATAGTATCTAACATAACTAGGTTACTGAATGAGCTTTCTCAGTTTTGTTTACCTACTAAAAATAGGCCATTCACATGTCTTGAATAATTTACTATTAAATCTTTCCTCTGCTAAACCAGCCATAAAATTTCTCCTTTCCTTACTATCAAATGACAACATTGATTTATAGTGACATGTGGGTTCAGCTAGGGAGATAAATATTCCTAGGAATAAATATACTTTGGCCTGCAGTGACAAAATAAAACTTTGAATTAAAAATAGAATGAAAAATGTTTATTTTTACCACATGTGACTTTCACTTTGCATTCTTATTTAGCTATTACATTTTTCCTATACATAACTGTTTTAAATTTTTATAGGAAACTAATTTGGGGAGAGAAAGTAACAGATAAAGATGCACACCCACTCATATAAATTTCAGGCTTATTATTCTTTACCTTTCAATTTTTAGTAAGATTTATAAAATATAATTTATGCAATTTTGACAGATAGCTCAGAATCAGGGCTGGTTTCATAAGTAAGGGACCAGAATGATCATAGAGGGTTATGCGTTTAGGACCCTGTTCTTGGTTAATTCTCTGTTGTCATCATCTTGAAATTCTTTTAACATTTGAACAAGGGGCCCCACAGTGACAGGGTAGGTCATATAGACTTATCCTCTAGATACAGTCTGCCTATCTTTGGGTAAGTCACTAACCCTTGCTGAGCCTCTGCATTAACAGATATAAATTGTTTTATTTATATGTGTTCAGATGTCTGTTACACTGTTACACTTGTGATCATAATATTGCCTGTATTAGTAAAAGAACTGTAATCAATTTAAACATTGTGAATAAATCACCTATTAGTTGGTTGCCAGCCCCTTTACTTGAAGAACTGTCCTTCAAGACTGGGTTGTATAAATCATATTTGCTGCTTTGAGACCCTGACCAAAGCTGATTGTTCCCCTCTTCTCACCTTCCCAAGATTTGACTATTTCAGTTTAGTGGGATTATACGTGATATCCCAGAAACTGTCTGATTAATTTTTTTTTATCTTAACCAAGCCTGTGCATATTTCAGTTAAATTCATCCAAATGACATTTAACCAATATGCACATTGTAAATAGGAATTTGATTAAAATAAATAATGGAAACTCATTAAATACAATATAATCCAATATTAGGAAGAATGGGATGGAGCTATGAATATGGTCAAAAAATAAAATGTGTCAGATTTTTTAGTTTCTTTTTTTTAATTTGTATGACATATGTAGGACAATGTCTCCTTTTTGCTGTTGTGTTAAAAAATACATTTAAATGTAAATAGAATTTGGAATATATCTAGTCCAACTGTAAACCAAGATGGTTTTAAGAGGTGGATATAAATATATCTCTCTACCTATATGGTATATAGATATAGATGTAATATATATATATATATATATATATATATATATATATATATATATATATATATATATATATATATAGTATATATATAGTGTATCTATATCTATATCTGGGTTGACTGTGGGGGAATATTTACTTCTACAGAACAAATGTTTGCTTTATTTCAAATTTTACCACACATGTTTCTTTTTAATTAGAAAAACCTTAAGAATGATATTCCTAAAAAATAAATGTCTAAATTAATATGCCTTCCCTTGTTGACAAAATCCATCCACATTTTGGAAAATATTTGGTCATTTTCTAAATAAATGTTTTAAATTGTGATCTGGTAGAGTAAGTTGAATAAACTCTTGTGAACATCTATACAAACATTTCCTTCTGGACTATGCTAATTATCCAACAATTTCTTATTTATGAAAATACATATGTTTGAGATTGTGAAATATATATACTCTTTAAGTTTCAATTATAGTTCACAGCCAAGAAAACTTAGTTAAGTGACCCCATGTAGTGATTAAATACAAAAATGCAGTCCTCATATTCAAAAAGTTCACAGGTTAGTGAATCAGACAGACAATAAGAAGGACATGTTTTAATTCACCTAATATCATAAAATAGATAAATGACATATTGGGAACTGTCATAAGTTAGATGGCAGAACCAACTCCCTGTTTGATCTCTTTCTAGACCTAAATGGAAGTTTCTTCTAAGAGTATCATAAAAGTGATTAAAGGACTAGGAAGTAAGAGGAAAGAATTCTGTGTTGGGGATATATTTGGAGTAATTATTTTGTTAATGCCAAAATGGTGAATCCAAATATAATGATGATCTAACAAATAAGATCAGTGAGCACTGCCATTCGAAATGATCTTATAGTAATAAATTATGTTTACCTAAGAAATTACCATGTGCGGTAAAAGTAACTACCCATATCATCATGTATATTTTGGTAATGCTGTTAACAATTTGGTCACTTTGTGAATAAAACAGGCAACTGCCAAAATTTTTAGAGTATTCTTATCATCATTTCAGGCCCTCTTTGAATATGTTTTCCACAAAAACCCACACTGCAATTGAAAATTACCACTTACCATCATTCACCAAACTCAAGTATATATTATAAGAGTTATCATTAGTTGAGAATAAATGCTGTTGATTCATACTCCAGTTAAACATGCTAAGAAATGACCTGATAATGTGTTGTTTCAGAAAAATATGATTTGTCAGATGTCCTCCATAATCTCCTTTGTTTAGTGACTACCCTTTAAGTACTTTTATGAAATTATAGACTACTAGAAAATTTTGCAAATAATATTGACATCATTCAAATCTTTTTAAAATAGTTTGCATAGAAAATGATATTGAAGTCATGATGCTTAGGCTGGGATGTCAGTTAAAAGGATGTTTTTAACTGACTAATAACAAAAGTTGAGCCCTGCCAACATTTATCAGATTTTTATGAAAATAGAAAATTAAAATGAATTCCAAAAATATCAATTTTCACTTCTTATATCAATCTCATATATTTGAGTAAATTTCTAATTCCACATGAACTTTACATGCACACATACATTACACATCACAATAAAATAGAAAATAAAGTAATTATGAAAACATTTATGTATACATGTAAACTTGATTGTGTCCAAACCTAAAGACATATTTTCAAATCTGTCTCTCTTGACAAGCCTTGTTACGAGCTGAATTGTGTCTATCCCTAAATTCATATATTTAAGTCCTAACCCCAGTACCTCAGAATGAGTGTATTTGGACAAAGGGCCTTTAAAGAGATAATTAAGGTAAAATGAGGTCATATGGGTGGGCTCTAATCTAATATGATTGGTGTACTTCTAAGAACAGGAGATTATGATCCGCACACACAGAGGGAAGACCTTGGGAAGATACTAGAAGACAGCCATCTACAAGCGTGAGAGAGAGGCCCTTAGAAGAAACCTTGCCAACACATTGATGTCAGACTTCTAACTTCCAGAATTGTGAGCAAATACATTTCTGCTGTTTCAACCACCAGTCTTTAGTACTTTGTTATGGTAGTCCCCCCCAAATAATACAAGCCTCAACAGTGCTATTAAAAAATACAATGTTTTTTGTTTATATTTTGATGCCAGTTGCACTCAGAAGCACAAGTTGATTCTTAAAACAAGATAGGATAAAAGATAAATAATCATAACTGATTCAATTAACTACAATTATTCTTTACCATGACAAACCTTCAGCATAACATCCAAACAGCATTATCTCCTCAATTATGTGTTTACTACGACAAATGCTTCCTTCAAAGAAGGATTATGAAGGCCAGCTACTAAGGTCTCAGTATTAAAAATGAAATGTGAATCCTTAAGTATTTCAAAATTTTAAAAGAATAGAGTGGAAAATATTTAGGAAATATTAGCTATTGAATTTAATATGCACATATTGTTGATAATTTGGGATACCAGTGAATGAATTGACTATGCCAAAGGCTTGTCAAGATAAAGAGTAAATGAAGAATTGTAACAATTATAACCTGTACCTTTGTTGGACATTATACTTACTAAGACTTAAGTAATAAATATTAGCTGTGTGAATATGCCTTTCTTGAAAAATTCACACTATTTGTCAAGAAGGAGATAGATATCGTGTGTCATTGTGTCTTTTTGAAATACACATAGCACAAGTTTTTGAATCATCTGTCCAGCAATGATCATGCTCCTATTCTCATCTACTAGTATTATGTCTAATAATTAAAATACTCAAGACATGCAAAATTTTGCATTTGAATATTTTCATGCAGTTTTTCTCAAATCTCAGAGCTAACCTCTTAGACTGCCAAGAGAGAGTTCCTGATTCTTTCCCCATAGTTAAAAAGCAAATCACCCGACTTATTCAAATGGATAGTTTAACCTTCATAAGCTTCTCTGTTAAGGTCTATCAAGATCTTTCATTGTCCTTGCTCAAGAACTTTTGTGTAATAAATCCTTTTATAATGCGTTCTTTCTTTTATATTAAATTGAAGTCTCTGTAACAACCTATAGCTATTTCACAAAATAGACATTCTTTTATAGTCTTCCATAAGATTTACTTTGTCAGTTATATAGCCCATTACAATGTTCTATCAAACCATATCATGTGGTTACTAAGTTAGAGAATTTGAACTTAATAGAGGTAAAATAATTATTTCAACTTTATGGCTAAGGTTGTGTTAAACATCTTCTCCATAATTATGTGGGCTAAAGGAACTAAACTACAGTGAGTCCTCATTTGCTTCCCAAAGGTATGTGTAATAAATTTACCTGTTAGGAAAAAGCATTTCTATCTAGGCATAAGAACCAAAGGTTTGAAAACTGGTAATTTTAATTTTACAATGGTCTTAAAGTAGCCACCAACTTATCAGAGTTAAGTGAGCTAGAAATCTAAAATATCATTTCCATTAAATTCCCCTTTTTGGCTGGGTGCTATATCCTGAAATAAACCAGCAACAGGCCCAAAGAGAGAGGATGTTGTAAATATTCATCCAAATAAATAAATACAAACAAACAAACAAACAAAAAACCCCAGCATTTCTTACTGGCTGGTGCTTCCACAAAATAAGAGAGAACATAAAGAAGAGAAAATGGCAGAACTGAGAAAAGGTGATTGTCCTTTGATGGAGTTGGACTGCTCAAAACTCCCATCAAGAGAATGTGCTGCAAGGAGCCTAGGTGGCTGACGGTCTCCAGCAACTACACCTGCACATTCATCAGAGTGCTCAAGCTGCCAAAGCCACTTCCACCGCACAGCTCCTGGCCACTGACTAGAGCTAGTCCATTTCTGCTTGTACCCAGAACTCCTCTAACGGGCAACCTGAGTCCAAAGCTCTCCATAGGCCTGACTAAGAAGTTTGGTCTGAAGCCTATCCTCCTTCCTTCCTCTTCTCTTTTCATGAATGTCCACCATCAGGCGTCAGGGACACATCTATCTCTTCCACACCTCCCTCTATTCCCCTCCCCCCCATCTTTATCTCTTACATGCATTATCCCCTCATAATTCATTTACATATCTAGTCCCAAATTTGTATCTGTTTCTCAGAAGACCCAAGCTGAAACAGGAAGTAAGGTCAATGAAAGAAAAATACATTATTTTGCCTTTAAGAAAAATAATTTTCTACCTTAACCATTTTGGCTTCTTGTGCCTTAAAGATGAGGAAAATCTGTAATTTAATGAATGTGTGACTTTAGTGACAGAATAAATTAAAGAAAAACATTTTCAATATTTTTTCTTTTTCTTTTAACCTCCCTCCTTCCTTCTCTCCCTCTCTCCCTTCAGTTTTTAAACAAAAACTGAAACTTGGCAAGGAATTTCATTCAAAAATTTTGTTTTCTCTATTATAGATCTAAAAACTTGCACACAATTTTTGGTAGTGTCCTTTGTAGTGTCACTCATGGTGATAATTTTGATAAGCTATGTATAAGCGGACACACAACCAAAGAAAGATTGCTATTATCGATGTAACAATGAAATCCATTACTATTGGGTAATAATTAATCATGTATTTATTTTTAAAGACAACTTTAGGAAGATTTCACTGCTGGCTTTCTATTGGAGTAATAGTATATGGAATAGTACATGGAAACACAAAGCTAGTCAAAGTAATATGTTATTATTTATCAGTACACATACTCTTCGTATAGATCAGACCAAAGTTTGAGTATCACATGCCAACTGATGTGCATTACTAATTGTACATCTGCTCCTTTATCTTTTTCTTAATATATAGAGACAACATATAGTTATTAGGATTCCCACAATAAGCGGTAGCATTCAATTATGATATAGAGGTAAAGAAAATTTCATTATCTATCTATCTCACTCTTATCAGTGACTTTATAGACAAATGACCGCAAAGATAAAGAATTATACCTAACAAAAGTATGAAACATAGGAGAGTACTGATTTGTGTAGTTATAATTGTATTCTCAAAATGCTCAACATCACTAATCATCAGAGAAATGCAAATCAAAACCACAATGAGATATCACCTCACCCCAGTCAGAATGGCTATCATCAACAAGACAAATAGTAACAAATGTTGGAGAGGCTGTGGAGAAAAAGGAACCCTCATACACTGTTGGTGGGAATGCAGACTGGTGCAGCCGTTATGGAAGGCAGTGTGGAGGTTCCTCAAAAAATTACGAATAGAATTGCCATATGACCCAGCAATCCCTCTCCTGGGTATCTACCCAAAAAATCTGAAAACATTTAGAGATAAAGACACGTGTGCGCCAATGTTCATTGCAGCTTTGTTTATGGTGGCCAAGACATGGAAACAACCAAAATGTCCTTCGATAGATGAATGGATAAAGAAGTTGTGGTATATATACACAATGGAATACTATTCGGCAGTAAGAAAAGATGATATAGGAACATTTGTGACAACATGGATGGATCTTGAGAGTGTAATGCTGAGTGAAATAAGTCAGACAGAAAAAGCAGAGAACCATGTGATTTCACTGATATGTGGTATATAAACCAAAAGCAACAAAAGAACAAGACAAACAAATGAGAAACAGAAACTCATAGACACAGACAATGGTTTGGTGGTTGCCAGAGGGTAAGGGGGGTGGGAGGTAGAGGGTGGGAGATGAGGGTAAGGGGGATCAAATATGTGGTGATGGAAGGAGAACTGACTCTGGGTGATGAACACACAATGGGATTTATAGATGATGTAATACAGAATTGTACACCTGAAATCTATGTAATTTTACTAACAATTGTTACCCCAATAAATTTAATAAAATAAAATTTAAAAAAAAAAAGAAAAAAAGTAATTGTATTCTCTTCTGACAAAAAGAAAGGAAGGAAGGGAGGGAGGGAGGGAGGGAGGGAGGGAGGGAGAGAAAGAAAGAGAAAAAGGCATGAGTTAAAGTACAGAATAAAAATAATAACTTGGTAGAACTTTGAGATTTTTTTTATTTTGGTTTGGCTTTGCTTCAATATAAGAACATATTAAAAATGTGAATAACCAACATTCTATTTTTTTATTTTAATTTCAATGTCAAGACTACTATAATTCCTACAAATATTTCCATTCTAACCTCCAACTATTCTGCAAATCAAGTGTGATCAAGTGTGACTGATCAATTTGCAATTCCCCAAACCCACTTTTTCTTTCCTGTCTCTGGGCATTGTTTATACCATGTCCTCTACCTAGAGACCTGGAATACATATTGAAATTCCAGAGCAACCTAATTTTCTGATCATCACAGATGAAAGAGATCACCCTTCACCATTAGCATTAACTCTTTTGTTTTGGAAATTTGTGTCCTCCTAAATTTGAAACTCATTAGACATAATTGTAATTTCCTTTAATAACCATTATCTCTTTCCTAATTCCTGCTTAAGTATCATGTCTTCACCATTCTTAAACTTAATTTTTGAGATGTAGTAGTACATACTTGAACAAATCTTTCAGAAAAGGCCTGAAATGATATAATGTCCACATCCTCCTTAGACGTCTAAAAATATACTTATTTTCTGTCATATTTTAATAATTCACTAATAAATTCTAGGTTCTTTTTTCCTTTTTTTAGGACTTTGAAAATATACTTCAATTATTCTTGTATTCATTATTAAAGATAAGATGCCTGACGTACACTATTTTTCAATTCTTTATTAAAGAAAAGATGTAGACAGTTTTTTTTATCCTTGGGGTGGTAACACTTTTTCAGGTTTTGTGTAAGTGCTAGTCTTTTCTCAGTTATGTTGATCCATCCACAGAGCTCTTTTCAGTATGAAAAATTATGTCTTCTTCATGTGAAGGTAAGTTTCTTTTCTTTTATTCCCTTCTGCATTTTCATAATATATTTCCATTTGTGACTGTCTTTAGGAAGGTTTTGGAAGGATTTTTTGTTTTAGCTTTTCAATCTACAATAGTATCCTTCAAACTTTTTTGTTGTTCTCTGTTGTTCCTTTTTTAGAAGCCTGATTTTTTTTTTTTTTTTTAGAAGCAGCAGTCTTTATAATCCATCTGAGGACACTAATGAGAATTTTTTCCTTTGTTCCCTAAATTATATGTTCTCTTCAGTGTCATTTGTTCTGATTATCTATATTAGGTCTTCTATTTCATGATGTTAATTTTCCTAAATTGTGCTGCTCCTTGGTTTCCTATATATACTATTAGGTAGCCAGCAAAGGTTTCCTCCGCAATTATGTGGTCTCTCTCTCTCACAAAAGCACTCTTCTTAGTAGGATTGATAAAACTCAAATGTGTTATTTCCAGAGATTGGTCTTTCTCTGCAGCACAAACTCTCCCAAATGTTCCTTGGGCATTTCCCAGGATGGGGCTAACCAGTCCCTTCATAGCTCTATCTGTAAGTGCAGTGTTGATTAATTCCCTTGCACATGTTTCTCTCTTTCTAATGTTATGTGCAAAAAGCTCTTAACTACTTGATTAAACTCTCACTGTGTTCTTTCCTTATTTTTTAGGAATAAAAATATACTCTATAGTTTTCCTCTCCTTATTTTCTCTATTTCTTCCCAAGACCCTGCTGACCAACCTGTACATACCTACTCTCCTGAATTCTTTGCCTTCCTACCTTCTGTTTCTACTAACTAACCTATTCCTTCTCCCTTCAAAACATTAGTTTCCACCAGGCTCTGCTAATCAGTTATGATCACTCAACAATCTTCATAATGTGCTATCTTTGTCTTTCTGTTGCTCACTGTGAGGATGGATCAAGTATCTGTCAGTGATCAAAGATGGGAGAGGAGACTTGTCCTGTAAAGTAAGGTTAAATAGTGTCATGGTCTAGATAAAGAATCCATTTTCCTGAACTTGGGGCTTCACACTTGCCTGGCTATTTCTTTGACTAGATAGGAACATATATTCATCAACCTCATATCTCTCAAATAATGCATGTCTTCATCAACTACTTCTCTTTCCTTAGGTTGTGGCCATTACCATCAGGCTTCTTTTGCATCTTTGAAATTTTTGAACTTCCAATCTATAGTGGGAGTCAGCCACCATTTTGTGCTGCCATGTAAGGGAGGCAGCAAAATATGCAGGAGAGGATAAAAGAAATAAAGATAGGGGACAGATATTTTTAACTCTGGATAACAGACAATAATTCGCAACTGGTGCAACATTGACTTTGTTTTGTCCTTAAAACATGTTGTCTTGCAGCGTTCCAAATGCAAGGCTTGACCAGGTAGTTTATTATCCAGGAACGAATAGACAGGTACGGCCTCGAATATAGAGGTCATTTGTCAGCTGTCAGTCCTGCTGCTGAATTTTTCACACCTTTAGTGTGGCAATGGTTATCAATGCCAAAATATTATACCTATAGAAAAATAGTCTCTAAATTACTTTAAATTTTAAAAATGTTATGTTCAAGAATGAAGAATTCAGATTATGGGTTTTATTTGATATTGATGAAATGTTACCCATACTCATATGGTGGCTAATCCAGGAGTCCTATTTTCAAAGATCCCAAAGGCAAATATGAAACAAAGAAAATAAAAGGCCCAAATTCAACTTCTTCCATTTTGAGGAACTCTCAGAAAAATAAGAGTAATGTTGGGGGAAAAGGAATTATAGACTAAGATTTCCAAGTTGAGCTTAAATATACCAGAAGAAATCCTACCTAGTTACATATAGTTAATAGTGTGTTTCTTTATGAGCAAAATCAGAGGTATTCAGATAACACCCCCACCCCACATATTTCCAGCTTCCATAATAGTGGCATGTGCAGTATTGCATGGGAGAAATGGCAAAAATGAAGTTTAAAAATGGCAAATATTTTTATATCAAGGCAGTACTCTTGGTCTTTTGGGATATCTACAAGGAAACTAGAAGTTTCAACATGTTCATGTGAGGGGATAGGGAAATTCTGTGTGGGGATGGTGGGGCAGTGGGTGAGAACAGGCTTTCCTGGATTCTGCACAAAGAAGACAATTTAGTCAAGGGCTTTACAGAAAGAGGCAAATAGGTAAGACTATAGCTTCCAAAATATGATGCCAGCGTGTTGGCATTTGAGATCTTGCTTACTCTAAAGGTAACAGAGACCTCAGGAGATTCAGGAGACTCCAACATTAATTCAATGACTTCCTTCATCCCCCTTCTGTCACACAATTATATAACCTCCTACTATATATACATTGCCACAACCTAGAGAGGAGCAAGAGAGAGCTAAAACTCTCAGAACATATCCAAGACATCCAAGCAGAGAATAAATTACCTGAAAAGACTATTTAAATGAATATATATATATATATATATATATATATATATATATATATATATATATATATATATTATATATATATATATATATATATATATATATGCATACATTTATTCAACATACTTATTGAAAACCTCCTATGTGCTCAGTAAATATATTAGAAATAGAGTGGGAAAAAAATAAAACAAATTCCTCATTCTCAGAGTGTTCATTCTACTGAAATTATTGGATCACACTAAGTTTACCAAGACTGGACCAACCATATTTTCCCAGAGCACTACAGTGTGTGTGTGTGTGTGTGTGTGTGTGTGTGTGTGTGTGTGTATATATATATATATATATATATATATATATATATATATATATATATATATATATATAGTTTTTTTTTCCAATGTAAGTTCCTTGGTAGTCTTTTGGCCCTCTTAGCACTTCCGCATATTCTTTGTAGAGCACAGGGCAATTTACAGTCCTGTATGTGTGAGCTAACAGAAAGATCAAATTGTCAAATTCACTGATGCAAAAGTCAGATGTTTTATCCACTGTCAAGCTTTACTAATAATGTTAAACATGCAAGTAATCAGGACCAGATGAAAAAGGGAGAGGTATGGATACAGCAAGTCCTAGGGTCCTTTCTTCACACATTAGTCATTCTCTGTGACCCAGAATAATACATGAAGTCTTTCATAAGGTGCACCAGCCTACTACACACAACAGGGAGCATTGTAGGTTATCAGACATCTCCATGATATACCCAGATAGTTGCATGGCTTCCATGACATTGCTTGCAGTCATATTTCATAAATCCATAGATTCTGAATTTGTTTACCATGAGCAATCCTAAACCAGGGATAGCCTCCTAAAAGGATTCACTAGGTAAAATTCCACTGATAAATATCAGTTTATTTTCTAGAAGGTCAGTTACTATTTTGTTTATAAGAAAATTAGATCAGGTGCCTGCTTTCTTTTTTTACCCCATGAACATCCTTGCCTCCTCTCTTACAGGACAGAATGGGATCCCAGGCCAGATATTTAACTCCAATCTTCCCAGTATGCTATAATCTTTGAGGAAATGGGGCCAAAGTCTTAGATCTATCTAGTTACCCACTTTCCTCTACCATGTTCATGTTCCTACTGACAGCACTTTTTGACATGGCAGAATTGAAGGGCAGGTATTTCCTAAAGACCTACAGCTTTCTTATACTGTGCTCCCTCAGACTCGAACCACTCTACAGCACCCAACCTGAGGTGTGGATGAGGTAGAGAATAAGGAGGAATGAAAACACTGGCCTCTGAAATCTTTGCTCCACCTCACTTGCCTTTTTTATTCCCCCAAATCTACCAGAACTTAAAAAAACTGATTTATTTCTCCTCATCTTCATCCTTTATGCAAAATTGGATGGTCTAGTGTGTTCTGAATAAATTAAAGAAGAACTAAAGGGATTTACTCATTTTTTAAAATTTTATGACAAAAAGTGTTTTCATATCTTCTTAAGAGTCAAGAAAGTCAGTCCTGTAAGTAAAAGTTAATGCAAGCTCTCTTTGTTTTAAGCAAAGAAAGATATCCATTCTCTATGCATATCACGCAGCATGACTAATGAGACTGGTTCAGCAGTTCACAATCTAAGGGCCAGTGTCTTTGGTCTTTTTACTGATTTTTAAAATATTTTTATTAAAATACAGCTATCATACCATATAATATTAGTTTCAGATTTATAGCATAGTTATTCAATATTTATATACCTAAAGAAGTGATCACCATAAGTCCAGCAACAATTTGACACTGTGGTTTCACAGTGTCACAATATTGTCACAATATTATTGACTATATTCTCTATGATTACATCCCCATGACTTGTTTCATACCTGGAATTTGGAATTTCTTGTCACCTTTTCCCTTTTTTTAATTTTTCAATTATAGTTTACATTCAATATTATTTTATATTAATTTTAGGTGTACAGCATAGTGATTCGACTTTAAATAATTTAAGAAGTGATCCCTCTGACTAATCTAGTACCCACCTCTCATTATACATAATTATTACAATATTATTGACTATATTCCTTATACTATGCCTTATATCACCATGACTACTGTGTAACAACCAATTTGTGCTTCTTAATTCCTTCCTCATTTTTAACCACCAACCCAAACCTCCCTCCCATCTGGAAACCTTCAAAATGTTCTCTGGATCTATGAGTTTGTTTCTGTTTATTTATTCTGTTCTTTAGATTCTATATATAAGCAAAATCACATTGCATCTGTCTTTCTCGTCTGACATACTCCACTCAGCACAATACCCTCCAGGTTCATCTGCCCCACTGCAGATGGCAAAAACCCATTTTTTTTCAAAGCTGAGAAGTATTCCATTGTATATATGTACCACCTCCTCTTTATCCATTTAACCATTGACAGACACACAGGCTACCTCCACATCTTTGCCATTATAAGCAATGCTGCAATGAACATATGGCTGTGCATGTCACCTCGAAGTAGCATTTTGGGTTTCTTCAGATAAATACCCAGAAGTGGGATTACTGGGTCTTTCTTTATCTCTTGCTATAAGCTTTATTTTAAAGTCTATTTTGTCTGGTATAAGTATGCTACGTCAGATTTTTGTTTTCAATTCTATTTTCATGAAATATCTTTTTTCATCTCTTTCAATGTATGTACATCTTTCAATCTTAAGTGAGTTTCTTATAGGCAGCATATATTATCCATTCAGCCACCCTGTGTCTTTTGATTAGAACATTTAATCCATTTACATTTAAAGTATTTGTTGATAAATATGTAGTTATTGCCATTTTCTTCTTCTTCTTTTTTTTTTTTTTTTTTTTTAAGAAGTCCCTCTAAAATTCCCTGCAATACTGGTTTGGTGGTGATAAACTCTTTTAGCTTTTTCTTGTTTGGGAAGTTCTTGATCTGTCCTTCAATTCTAAATGATAACTTTGCTGTGTAATCTTGGTTGTAGGTCCTTGATTTTCCTCTTTGACTATTTTATGCTACTCCCTTGTGGCCTGCAAAGTTTCTGTTGAGAAATCAGCTGACAGTCTTATGGGAGCTCCCTGGTAGGTAACTGCTTTTCTCTTGCTACTTTTAGATTCCTTCTTTGTCATTAACCTTTGGCATTTAATTATGATATGTCTTGGTATAGGCCTCTTTGGGTTCATCTTTTTTGGGACTCTATGGCTTCCTCGGCTTGTATATTTATTTCCTTTGCCAGGTTAGCAAAGTGTTCTGTCACTATTTCTTCAAATGGGTTTTCAATTCCTTGCTCTATCTCTTCTTGTTTTGTTGCCTATATGATGCAAATGTTACTATGCTTGATGTTATCCCAGAGGCCCCTTACATTATCCTCATTTCTTGGGGTTCTTTTTTCCTTTTGCTGTTCTTTGTGAGTGCTTTCCACTAGTTTATTTTCGAAATCGCTGATTTGATCCTGTGCTTCATTTAGTCTACTATTGATTCCCTTTAATGCAGTCTTAATTTCAATTATTGTATTCTTTATTTATGACTGGTCCTTTTTTATGTGTGCTATCTCTTTGTTGAAGTTCTTCTTGAGATCACTGAGCATCCTTATAACCAGTGTTTTGAACTCTGTGTCTGGGAGATTGCTTGTCTGCATTTTGTTTAGTTCTTTTTCTGGAGCTTTGTTGTGTTCTTTTATTTGGGACATGTTTCTTTGTCTCCCCATTTTGTCTGCCTTGCTGTATTTGTTTCTATGTATTAGGTAGAGGTGCTATATTTCCCAGTCTTAGTAGAGTGGCCTTATGTAGTAAGTGTGATGTGGGGCCCTGAGGTATAATCTCCCTAGTCACCTGAGCCACACACTCCAGGTGTGCTCCTTGTGTGGCTTGCATGTGCTTTCCTGTTGTACTTGAGACTTGGTTGCTCTTTGCACATCAATGGGAGGGATTGATCTTCAGGCTGATTTGTTATGAGGACTGGTCCTGATACAGTTGAGGAGCTGTCATGCAGTGGCTGACACTATAGCACAAGATTAGTTTTAGCAGGGCTCTGGTGACTGCCCAGTCTACCCTTTTTGTGTGTTGTCCTTTTAAGTGGCCAGATAGTGCTCAGGCTTGGTCTAAAACCCACCGTTGGGCATACAGGCCCTGGGTATTTTTGAGAGTGGCCCTACTGCAGATTAAGTTTAGCCGCAGCCTGTGCCCTGCCTGTGGCTACCTGGCATGAGCCACAAAGCAATCCACAGATGGCCACCACCCATGTTAAGCCTGGAGGTTCCTCGAGAAGCCAAGCCACAAACTGAGGCTGTCTGCCACTGGTGCCAGGCTTAGAGCTGCTCAGCCTGTGGTACAAGACACACTGAAGACAGATGCTGCTTGTGTGGGTTTTGTATACTTTTGAGATTTTAGGAAAGTCTGAAGTACGAGCCAAGACAGGCTGTTTGTATGGAAAAGTTATTGGAAATGCATTAAGCAGGTCCTCAATTTGGGTGGGTCAGGGTCTCAGGGAATCACAAGGGTGTGGCAGAGGAATGGTGTTAGTCAGGTTGATGGAGACTCAGATATGGCAGCTGCCTGCCTCCGCAGGCCAGGGATGGGGAGGACTCAACAAGGAAACAATGGCTTCTACTAGCTCCTTCATCCGGGAGAAAGCTGCTCGTCCAGCCCACACCATGAAGCCAGACAATTCAATTCTTCTCCATATGTCCCTGGCACCTTTTGAGCTGTTGCTCCAGTTCTGGAGCTCAGATCAAATGGGTCTGTCAGTAAGTCCATGTGTGGGCCCTTTAAGAGGATCGCCTGGTACTGCAGCTGCCCTTGTCTCACTCAGCCACAGTCTCCACTGCTTTTCACAGACAGAAGTTATGGGGATTTCTCTCCTTGACACTGGAACCTGGTGAGCCTGGTCTTGGGCACACGCACTGGGGAGCCTGGTGTGGGGCTGGGAACGCTTGCTGGTCTGTGGGGTCCTCTGCAGCTGAGATATCCCTTCTGATTATTAATGGTCACATGCAGAGTGGGACCAGCCCAATCCACATCCCTGCCCCTCCTGCTAGTCTCAAGGTGGCTTCTTCTGTATGTCCTTAGTTGTAGGGCTTTGGTTCAGCTAGACTTCAGATGACAATGAAGTTTTAGGCGATTCTGTAGTTTAATTGTAATTTTGATATGGTCGTGAGAGGAAGTAAGCACAACATTTACGTACTCCACCATCTTAACCAGAAATCCTGTGGCCTTTTTAAACCTTGTCTTCTTTTCTTTCTCCTTACAGCCAATGAATAGATGCTTCAGCTCCAGACAGCACATCTGTCCTCAAGGCAGAAACAAGGATAAAAAGAAGAGCTAATCCCATTTTCCCATTCATTAAAAAGAAAAAAAATCCCACTTTCCCATTCATTAAAAAGAAAAAAAACCATTCATTAAAAAGAAAAAAAAACATATCACAGGATTTTGTTTCTGTCTCACTTGGTAAAAACAGGCTAGAAAAATAAGTAGTTTGCTTGGAATGAGAAATAACATCACTCTGATTAAAACTGTGTTTTGGTTAGTAAAGAAAAAGGATAAAATTTAATATTTGCTTTAAAATTAACTTTGTCTGCCACAGACCTCAATATTTGTTTCTACTTCATTACATATACACATATATGAAGACATAATAACATAATCTCTCATCACACATGAGTTACAGTCTTTCTATTTAGATAACCTAAAAGGATGTAAATATTATATTGCTTAATATAAGTCATGTGAGTGTTCCCTCTGACTGAATTTTCCCTCATAAGTTGTACATATTCTTATGTCTCATAAACATTTTTTTTTTTTTTTGCAAGTTGACTACTACAGGAAGCAGACTCAGAATAAATTGTGTAATCAAGACGTTTATCAGGGATGTGTGGGATCAACATCGATAGAAGAGGAGAGGAAGGAAGCAAGACTGGGAAGCTACAGCCTTAGGTGACTACACAGGGAGGGAGATTTGGAGCTAGAATGGTTCTGCCAAATTGCCTTGGATTCCAAGTAGGTGACTGGTCCTTTGTATCTCCATGCCCATAATTCACTGGATGTGAGCCATGTAGTTTTGGATGAGGTGGTGCTCTTCAATGGAGACAATCCCAGAAGGACTGACAGCTGTGGGGTGCCTACCGACACTCTCAGTAGCAAGGGCAACAATTCTGTCTTGGTATCATTGAAAGGAAATCTGAGTGGTGCCTCACCACAGTTAAAAAGAAAATTATTTGCCACAAATAAAGATATACAATTGTAATATCCTAGCCTTTGTCACTTGACATATTTCTTTATACACTTACTGCTTTATTCAAGCCTTAATCCTTATAAGTATATACTGTATTGAATTCAGGCAGTGAAAAATTATAATTACATGTGGTAACAATTACATGGCTAAGAGTTAAGTAATTAACTAGAGTTCAGGTTTATCCTTTGCTAAAAAAATATAGTGGATAGATCTGCTGTCTACACATCACTGTGAAACATTTATTATCATAGCTAAAGAAACTAAGGTTAAATTACTTGCCCAAATAAGTTTTCAATAGTGGAAGATTCCTCTTTAGGATTAAAATAGCTTTTGTAATTTATGAGTCTTATAATACTTGGAAACAATGTAAAGTAATATATGTGAAAAAGCCTTATTAACACGTTGCATACGGATCACGAGAATCTTCACGAGTGATTTAAACCCTGCCTTACGCAACGTGTTAACTGCCAAATTCTATAAAGATATTCATCATTTTTATTACTCCAAGATATTTAAGCAATAAAATTTTAGCAACTATTTAATCTACATCATTATTTTTACACAAATGAAGAAACACATTTAAAAAGTGTTCAGAATCTTTGAGATTTCTTTATAATTTTGTAGTTATTGCATTGAAGAGCTAACACGGAGGCTCAACTTGTCCGATTCCCAACTTGTCAGCTTATGCTTTTTCCTTTATCCATGCCACATTTTAAAGAGGCTTCCTATGTGTCATTAAGAAGTTGAAAATTTAAAACATAAAAAAGTGAGAAAATATGTCCATGATGTTATCATTTAAAACACAAAGGTGAAAAATTATTTCCATGATGCTATTGAAGTGTCATTGTAGTAGGTGAGATGTTGTGTACTAATGTATATATTTTTAATTAAGGGTGAAAAAACAGAGCTGAAAAATAAAAATGTGTCAATATTTCCCTGGTGTACACATCAGGAAGAATATTTTTATTCTAGAAAAAGGGTCTTAGTTGGTAAGCAAATAAATTCAAAGAATGGAGAAAAACCATTTATTAGACTAAGTTGTTCTGATAACAATATATGCAACACATTGTTTTTATCACATCCTTTCTCTTATCTTAAATTTTGAACTGTTGTTGATAACATGCCCCACAGCAAGAGGATGTCCTATGCAGATATGGATTCTGGTATTTGGCCAGGTATAAAACTGGAAATCAAGAGAGAACAGCTTATATAAATCATTCTATCAAAGGTGATCTTAATGAATAATAAGCATTTTATGGGACAGATCACCTTAAGATAAGTGAGCCTGAACCCAAAGGGATGAAATTCCAGAACTTATATGACTAGGAATTATCTATCTAAACTTATGTTTACGTTTCATATATTTTGTGACTGTCATTTAAGTGCTTGGTACATATTAAGGAAATATTTGAATTATAGCAGTTTATCCTTTATTAACAAAAGTTTATATATGAAAACATGTAACTTAGATAAATTAGAGGGATGTATCTGCATTATAAAAATTCCCAGTACATTAAAAACATTAATCAAGTTTTAAAAATATACTTTTGAAACACACTTTTATATTAAAAATTCACCCTGATTTACTCTGTAAATTATGGAGCCTTTCCTTTCCTACAATTAGAACTCCCTGAGCCTAAAAAATATATTACAACTTCTGAGAGTCTATTTAATTTCTCAAAGTACACTGCACATGTAGCCCACTGAGGTAGGAATTTTGGAATATAGTTACTAACTACGTAGATTTATTAATAGATTCAGGTAGTTAGAATATTACTAAACACACACATTTTGAAATGACTCCAAAACAACCACTGTACTATTGAAATCTGTAAAGGATTTAAAAATTCATTTCAGTAGTCATCTTTATATGCTTCAAACTGTGAACCTAATAGGGACTGTGACTGCACATTCAAAAGCTGAATACTGAGTCTTTAAATAAGTGTTTCTGTTTTTCTGTATTAATGTGGTCATACAATGCTATCAGTAATTCCAAGAATAATTCTGATTTATTATACTTAATAATGAACAAGAAATTAGGTTAGAATGAATTATATTTACTTTTGTGGTATTCTCTATATGAGTGGATTGCCAGATTATATATGAAAAGAAGAGCTTTTCTTCATAAAGCAGATATGTTTCCTGGTTAATATTATTAGTGCATCAATTATTCCTATATGGTATCTCAGCTAAGGTACCAGTATTCATTTACTGTGGATTTAGAGGATTCAGTGCTAATCTGTATAATTTACATGCCACATTCTTTTAGATAGCTCTACAAACATGGAAAAGTAAAGTCATGCTTCATTATTCCTGTTGAGCCTTATAAAAACTTCCTTGTTTTTAATGAAACTGTCATTGATTCAATTTGATATTTTGATGATGCACAAAGGTCAAGATGGCCATTATTCTGCTTTGGGAAGGAGTAATATTTGAAATATTGGGGAAAAAAAGTTAAAATTTTCCACTTCATATTAAAAAATTACAGATAAAAATTGAAAAAGACAAACACATGAGTGTTCAAGTTGGTTTACTGGCATTACAGAAAACATCTAAAATACAAACTATTCTTTCTGGAGATGTTTGTATGAATTGAGGTAGAAGCAAACCGTGATGATTTCTGAACCCTTACAAGCTATGGCCCCTCCATAGGTTGGCACCAAGTGCCTTCTTCTCCACTACATGCCAATATCCAGAGGGGCAGTAGTGGAAATCGCTAAAGGAGCTGTCATAAAATGCATCAGAAACTGATGTCGAGGAAAACCCTCCTTATTTTTTTTCAAAGGCATAGTAATAACTTCTAAATTAAGGGAAGCCTCTAAAAGTTCTCATTTTTACTTTAAAACAGAAAAACGGAATAGGAAAAATACTGAATTATGTTTGACATACTTCAAATATTTTTTGAAAGAAATAAATTGTCGTGTAAATGAATAACAAATGTAGATTACACAACTGGGAAATTTTGTTTCCAAAATAATCTCTGATAAAGTGAATTTGCTTTATATTTAAGTCCTTACTCAGCCCCTCATTATAGAAAAAATATTTTCATTTCTATAGTTTAAAGTACTGTTTGGGAATGATCCATTAGCCAGAAGTGACCTTAATTGATGTACTTTTAATACCTAGTGGATGAGAGAGAGAGAGAGAGAGAGAGAGAGAGAGAGAGAGAGAGATCCAGTAATTGTAAGAGGTATGCCCTCACACTTGTAAGAGATGGATGTCACTATTTAAAAAACTATTTTAAATAAATTTTCTAAAGCCATACATTACACAATATGTTCTGGAGATATCAATATATACCCACAAGAAAAATGTTAAAAACAAACTTCGGTATTTGAGCTGGTAAAAATATCCAACGGTAGAATCATATGCTAATACAAAAAGTGCTGAATCAAAATATTTTAGGAAGTCAGAAGACAGTAAGTTCTTAAAAAATATTAGATGATTCTACTCATTACAAGGGTAACAATGTCAAGATATGTGTGATGCTTAAAACAGTTTTAAAAAACGCGAAATAAAAAATAATGTTCTTTAAAGTGTTTTACCTATGGCATTTCAAATATATTTATAAAAAGTGGAAAAAGCATTTTTGATTTAAACCCAGGAGAATTTATATTACATTTTTGGGACATTCCAATCAGAAATTAATTGCAATTAACTTATATTTGGTATCACCTAATAAATGAATAATTTAGTATTTAAAGTTAGGTGAACAAAATTAATAGGTGAGTCATTTTTAAAGTGTTCTTAATTTTAAATTTCAGCTACAGTTTCTCTTGATGTAAAACAGCTTACAATAATACGGAGCCATTTCTGTGTGGAAAAAAAAAGGTTCTTTTTTAGGTTGTATAATTTAGGTAAATTACTCCATTCTTGAGTGCAAGATTTAAATAAAAACTGCTAAGTTGAATGGAATTTTATTTAAAACAATAGGATTTTAAAATAGAGGAAGAGCGATATGTTTTATGGTAATGGAACTTGCATCTTTAAGCTAAGACAGTCAAGTCCTTAGATACAAGCCTTTTTTTAAAACTTATAATTCATAACTTCCTGGTGGACTTCTACAAAAGATACATGCAATATAAGGATTTTTTAAGGTACTAATTATAATGAGATATATAACTTCACTCTCATTAATTAAAAAAAAAGAGAATGTAGAGTAGAGCACAAACTGCTGAATCATGCGTTCTCTCTTTTAAACCAGGTCTTAGAAAATAAACTGTCAGCATGGAGCATTTCTACAAATGAGATCAGAGAACACCAATGGCAGAAATTCTGAATTTTTAGACATATAATTTTGAGCTTAAATACTTATTTTTATATTTTTACCTCTTTAATAAGGGTGTGATTTCATATACCTGAAGATATTTTATCAAATATAAGGAATTCTGATTATCACTGAGAAGATACTGGCTTGTATTATCTCATCACATAATATATGAGGAGAGTCAGAAAACACTGCTTTTCTTCCACCTGGTACTGAATAGAGGTTTCTTTAAAGTGTGGATTCCTGAACCCCCTTCTGAGATCAGAAAGGGGGCAAATATGTAACTTGAAAGGGTCCTGGGGTTATCGTTTTGCAAGCTGAGGTATGAATTCCCTCAAGCCAAAGAATGACTTAGTGATCTAATTTATCTAGGAGTCTTTAATAATAAACCTATGCTTATTCCTGTGGAGTATGAAATAATGCCATTGTAAAGCAAGGAATCTATATAGGCATGCAATTTGTCATTTTATTTTAGAGCACATTGTTTAAAAATGAAAAATGAGATCTAGAATTCTGTAAGATAATAGTGGCCACATACATTCCAAATACTCCAAAAAGTTTCAGGTAGACAGTGTAGATTAGGATAGCAAATAAAATCACTCAAGCTCACACCTCTAGCATGAATAAGAGTCATAGGCGTCTACCCACACCGATCTACCTTTAGTTGAGAAAATAAACACAAGCGACCATCAGGAGAGCAGCAGAGATGGCGACAGAATCCATACAGAGAGGACAGCAAGAAAGTGATTGGGAAGAAGAAAGGAAAGTGGAACAGAATAGAGAGTTCAGAAAGAGATGTACACATATGCTGTTCCTGATTCATAATAATATTGCCATTGCAAATACTTGGGGAAAAGATGCTCTTTTCAATAAAAAGAACTGGATCAATTTGATATCTGAATAGTAAAAAAATACAAGTGAACTCTTACTTACACCGTAACCTTCCCCCACAAAGAAATGGACCATATAGCTTACATGTGAAGAGTAAGGCCATTAATTACATTGAAGTAAAAAGAAAAAAAATTATCTGCACAACATTAGGGTAAAGAAAGATGTCTCAAACAGGACACAGAAAACACTAACCATAAAAGAGAAGATTAATAAATGGGCATAAATATTAAGAAAGTCTGCTCACAAGAACAATCATTAAGAGAGTGAAAATATTCCAAATACTTGTATTTGACAAGGGCTCCTATTCAGAATATTTAAAGAATTCCTAAAAGTAAGTAAGAAAATAAGGAACAATGAAACAAAAGAAAAACAAGTAAAAGACATGAGCAGTCATTTCACAAAAGACAGTATCTAATGGTCGGTAAGCACACACAATAGTCATTTGGGGAAACATAAATCAAAGCCACAATGTGATGACACTAAGCACCAAATAGAATACTGAGATAGAAACAGGATTGGAATATTTATGCAAATGTTCATAAAGCAGTTTTTATAACTGTACATAATATTTTTAAAAATTAACTGTTCTTCAGGAGGAGAATAGAAAAATTGTATTTTATTCACCCAATAGATTATTATAAGGCAATTAAAATAACTGAACTAGTTCTGCATGTATTAGCATGAATATATAATATTCACTGGTGGCAATGGGTAACAGTCACAAAATTATGTATACCACCTGAAGTAATACATTTGTTTTATGATTACACTCAGGTAATAGTGTATAAAAATACATATTGAAATAATAAAAATAAAGAGAGGGAAAATTGATGGGAGAAAGGATGTTAGCTGCATCTATAATATCTTATTCCATAAAAGGAAGAAGAAAAGCATAAAGAAAGCATTTCAAAAAAAGAGTACCTGTTTAATTTAAAAGTTGGTGCACATTGTTTGCATTGTTTTATGTACTCATACGTATATTTGGATTTTTCACAATATTTCATTGTAAAACCAAGAAATGATATTCACAGTAAAGTGATGTTTTACTTTAAGAAATATTTGACATTTGTTGTTTAGGTAACTATGAGAAATAAGATTTACTGAAACTGCTGGAGTAAATTATAGTGAAAAATGTGGTTAATTATGGTGAGGAGCTACACACTCAGTAAGTGCCCAAGATAAATAGATGTTTTAAAGAGCCAGTGTCCGCGTGAGAATGAAATACTAGTTGGAAGGGAATTGTATGTGCTGGATAAGACAGTGAGACTCCGCAAAGGGACAAACCCCAAAATATTACGTCAACATCTACCTTATGAACAGGATGACTGAAAATGGCCAGATTCCTGAAGTTATTACAGAAAGGTTCACAGTAAGGCAAAATCTGGTGTGATCATGATGCGAGTTTGCCATTTTAAAGTTTGAAAACCAAACAACATTTTAAAAGAAAATTAAATTTCTCGTCCTCAGTACTCCTGCATTACAACTGCCAGGGGCACTTTTTCCATTATAGTATGTGAAGATATTACATGTATTATATGTACATGTAGTGGTCCTAGAGTTCTGCTATAATTTATTTTATGGGATAGTCATTTTTCTTGAGATATCTCCCACTCTGGAACTTATCATCGAAAACAGCTGACATCTTTGGTTCTCAACACAGGCGATACATTTGAATTCCCTGGGGAGTTTATCTATCTATCTATCTATCTATCTATCTATCTATCTATCTATCTATCTATCCATCCATCCATCCATCCATCCATCCATCCATCCATCCATCCATCCATCCATCCATCCATCCATCTATCATCTATGATCTATTTCAGAAATCGTTTTAACATTGTGTAAGTTGAATGAGTATAACATGTTGATTTGACACATTTATATATTACAATACGATTAGCACAGTAGGGTTAGCTAACACCTCCATCATGTCGCTTGTACTCATTTCCTGAGGTGAGGATATTTAACATCTACTCTCTTCGCAACGTTAAAGTATATAATAGAGTATTGTTAACTGTAATGAGAATGCTGTGCATTACATTCCCAGAAGTAGGATTGCTGGTGCATGTGGTAAGCTCAGTCCACACACCAGATCAGCTAAATCTGACTCTGTGGTTGCGTGTCCCACATATTAGCATCTTTTAAAGCTCATTAGATTTTGCCCAATGTACAGACAAGTTTTAGGGATTTACATGAGAATTGACTCAGTCTGTTACGGAGTTTATGCCTTCACCTATTGACTTCATTACCTCATGATTTTGGCTTTCTCTTTCTCATAGTAACTGTTCCAAATAAATAAGAAACAAATAGCAACAAATAAACAGGGATCCTTTATTTGGGAAGGTTATCATACTATTTTATATGATTTCATTTTACCCAACCTTCAGGACTTGTTCAAAGATCAGCTCTTTGGGGAAGTGGTCATAGCTGCACTTAGGTATACCCAAGACAAAAAGAAAAGTTCTCACACTCCTAACCAAAGAGTGATTCTCCTACAGCTATGGTAACAAGCAGCCACCAAAACTGGTTTTAAACTGGTTTAAATGATCCTAAACTTTCCTCAGTGGATGTGCTTTTATAATCAGTGACAGCCACTTGCTTCTGAAAGTAGTTTATTAGGAATGAATTTTCTTCAATAAATGTTTCTTGGACTTAAAACTAATTAATAAAAACATCTCACCTGGGTGAATACTACAGCTGATGTTAACACACTTAACCTCTACAAGGTGCCAATATTAGAATTTCACACCTCCCCTAAAACTTTCTGTAAGACCAGCAGTCTGCTCTGCTCAGACACACTGCGCCGGACAAGTATAACTCTCCTTCATAAAAATAAGCAATAAATTCAACAATGTTTTATTTTAGATATTGAGTGGTGGTCCCATCATCCTTTGATTATAGATTATGAACATTTATTCTACCACATACTTACGATAGATGCACTTTTCTATAAATACAGAGATCACACAAGAAAGTGATTTTAACTAATTCAAAAGGACATCTACTTCTGACTAAGATGAAAGAACGGGGACCAGATTTACTCTGTTGCCTTAAATAACCAAAAAAGCAGAGACAGTATTTAAATCACTGGGTTCCAAGACATTAGACATTAGTCAAAGGACAGAATCCTGAGAGGAAAAAACAAGCAAACCCCTAACGTTGCCCTGGCTTACTGCCTTGAGAGAGTTTCCAGGTCACGACAAAGGGAAGGAGAACCCATGTAGAGCCTGATTTGAGAAGAAAGAGCTAAGATCTCTATTTTTTAAAAGCACCCAGAAAATTCTGAGATGTATGATCCAGAAACTATATTTCTAACTGTTCTATAAACAGCCATGTTACATTCAGGCTTTTTGCAATAACTAACTGGTGAACTGATTTACAGCCTTGTTATTCTTGGCAAGCCACCTCAATTTCTCTTCTGTAAAAATTGGAATAATAATAGCAACTACCTCATGAGGTTACTTACGAGTAAGTTAATAAATAAAAAAAATTCACAGAATATATCCTAGTAAAGTTTTGTCAGCGCAATCTATTACTGTTAGTAGTCCATAACCAGGGAGAAATTAGGGAACTACATAGTTTTCATGGCTGAGTCGAAACCAGGGCTAATCATGGGGCATTAGATTGCTGGTTAGGTTCCTCATAATTTACCTGATATCCATTATGTGATGGACATTGGGTGATATAGATGCAAAATTGGGGTATTTCCACTCTAGTGATAGTAACTTGCTAAATGTGTTCAGTAGAAACTCAGATTATCTATAATTTACTCTTGGATTTCTTCAGGGAAATTATATAAATAATGATGTACTAAGTGTAATTTTTTTCTAGGATAACACTAAAATAATATTTTTTAAAAATTGTTTTCATTTTAAAGCGTAACATACCCTCAATATTCTGACACTCTTTAGAAGACAAATTACTTGCCATTGTTTGGAAGAAAACCTTTTTTTAAATAATGACAATAAATATCAATTCTCTTTCTGCTCTCTTTTATGGTGATAAAAGGATTGAGAAAAATTGTGTGAAATGAAATAACTTAGCTGCATTATACAGTCATATTGACATATGCTTCTGTCTAGCAACCTTGAAACCTTTTGAATTTCCTTCTAAAAACTAACTGGACAGAATGAATTAGTTGGCAGAGAAGTCAAATGTTATGGCCATATAAATGAATTTGAAAGGTTTTGCTATTTACTTTAACACAATTTCAAACTGTACATGGGGTTAAATGCTTTAGACACATGAAATCTTTACTATGAGATTTCTCAGGAATCATAGCAGAGTACATATTACCGTATTTTGCCATGTATAATGTGCTCCCATGTATAATGAGCCACGTTTTTGGCCCACACTTTCAGGGGGATAATTTTTTGTTTTAATTTTTTAATTCAAATTTTTATTTATTTTTAAGTACTTGTTTTTTGTATCATAAAGGAATTTTAGCATTCATTTTTTAAGATATTATGGTACAAGAAATTTTATGTACTGGTAACAAATTTACCATATTTATGCATCAGAGAAGGCCAAGATCTCTTGATTGTTTCTAGTTCACCTTAAGTTCAAAACCTTTTATATTTCAGGGTATTATTTTGCATTCCAATATCGTTATTGATTTCTAGAGTTACACTTTTAACTCATAAGCATAAATAAAAAAATTTAAACCATTTATATAGATTTGGAATTAGTACTACCCATGTATAATGTGCATCCTTATTTTTCCCTCACAAATTTGGGCAAAAAGGTGTGCATTATACACGGCAAAATACGGTAATCTAAAGAAGAGAATCAAGCATGAAGCCAAAATAACCTTTAATGTTCATCTCTTCCCAGGAGACAGCCAGATGGCTGTAATACTTTAGCCTGGCACTGCTACCACTTATCAACTGTTTAGATTTTCAATTTCAGGCTGGATATTAATCCCATGGCTCAACATGAGAAATTCTGTTTTATTATTATACTCACATATAATCTTAGGCTCTATTTGTGTCTAAAAGTTACTTTAAGATTCTCTTAAAATTATTTTTGTCAAAGTTAAGGAATTTTGAAGAGAATACTACAACAGTCACAGGAAAAGTTACATTCTATTCTATATATAATAAAATTATTATATTCTAAACTAATACATTTTAAATGTAAAATTTTGTTTGCTAGAGCTATTTCATGTCCTAGATTGTGACCCATTGTAATTGTGTTTTACTGATTTAAGAAATTCAATTTATGGAAAAATCCTGAAGACCATATACGAGATAGTCTTAGATGTACTCATCCAAAAACATAGTGGATCTATTATTTTTAAATTGTTAGTGTTTTGGTTCAGTACAGACACTTGCTTCTCTAAATGCATTTGTATTTGAGGTCTCAGAGGTAAATAGAGAAATGCCATTGAGATAAAGGGACGGTTAGAAAAGCAAAGTGGAAGATGTCAAAACAGTGAGAAATTGTTTTATTTATACTGATTAGATAGTGTAATGGAGTAATATATATTTATTTTCATTTTTTTTCCACTTACCTCCTCTTCTAACTATATAACTGGCTTCTGCCTCAACCATTCAGATGTTCCTATTGCTAAATTAAATGGCTTTTGTTTGTAATCTTCCTCAGCATTGTCTTTGCTGTATGTTATCTACTTCTCTGGCAGGTGTCTCCTTTGGAAAGTATGACCCTATATTGTCTTGACAAATATTATTTTGTTATTCCTTCTATTTCATTGAAAAGTCTTTGCTCCTTTTTAGATCCACTTCTACCTCAAAAGTTTCTTAATTCTAACAGACTTTAACAGAGTAAAGTCTGATCTGCCAGCCCAATTCAATTCCAAACATTTGAAACACTGTATACTCAAATCCATTTCTGTTTTGCACTATTGAAAAATAAAAGTTTCTCTTTAATTTTTCTACCATTTCTATCATCCATCCTTGAAAGTACATACTAATTTTAACTCATCACTCTCATTTTCCTTAATATTTGTTCAATCACAAGTCCTGTCAAGTTTTATATGAAATATGACGCTCATATCTATTTCATCCTCTTCATTCCCACTGGATTGAACTGAATCTGAATAATTTTCTACAACCTAATGTTAAGCATCTTCCTAGCTAAATTCCTAATGTCTGTTTTGTGATCAATAGATATTATGTTTCCTGTTTCCTGTTAGGAGTGATTAATTCAATGAATAATCTTAATATCTTGAGTAATCCTACAAAGTGAATATTGTTTAAATCCTAATTTTAGCCAATTATTTCTTTGCACAAAATATTTGTGGATAAACATATTTTCTTTAGTACTAGGCTTTCAGAATCTTTGTTGTTCTACAACATGATAATACAATCTAGTTCTTCTTTCATACACATATCACATTTATTATTGCTTCTAGAGAATGTAGCACTTTCTCTGTAAGAAGTAGTATGGTAATAATAAGACAGCCTTACAGAAAAAGAAAATTGGATCCATAGCTCATATGATAGGCCAAAATAAATACAACAGAGAATTAAATGTAAATATTAAAACCATAAATGTGTAATAAGAAAATATGGGTGACTTTCTATATAATATTGGAATTGGGAAAACTTGCCTAACTATGACACAAAATCCAGAAGCACTAAAAAAAAAAGGCATGGAAAAGACACCATAAACAAAGCAAAAAGAGAAATAAAAATATGCATAAAATATTGATACTTATATTACAAAGGTTTAATATCACTAATATATAAAGAGCTTCTGAAAATAAAGGAAAAAACAAAAATAAAAACAGGAAAAAAATCAGACAAATGAATGGGAAAACAAATGCAAATGCCTCCTCACAATATAAAACACTGTTCACTGTCCATTTTCTAATAAAATGCCAATCATCCTTAGATTGTTGTTCCTGTAGTTATATCTGTTTTCTTGTGTTTGCGTTCTTTTTCTTTGCATTTTAGTAACTCAACCATCACGTAGCTACTTGAGGTTCTTTTTATTTTTTTCTGATTGTAGTTTGCTGAGCTTTCCTGATCTACATCAGGGTTTTTGTTTGTTTGTTTGTTTCTTTTTTAAGTCAAATTAGAGGAGTTTTCAGTCTTTATTTTTTAAATAAAGTTTTTCTTTTCCTACCTCAATAAATATTTTTCTCTGTCTTTGACTCCAATTACATGTATGTTATAGATTTCTAATATTGTTTCATAGGTATCTGAAGCTCCATTTTTCTTCAACGTTTTGGATTGGATAGATTCTATTGCTCTGATTTTATGTTCACTGATGTTTTTTTGTTTTTATTTTCAGTCAGTTATTTAAGTTCATTCTGTGAAATTTTCATTTCAGTTACTTTACTCTTTATTTCTAAAATTTCCATTTGACATATTTTATAGTTTCCATTTCTCTGTTGAAATTTTTTACTAAGTTTACTAAGATCATATTTTTCACTAATATTATGAACATTTTTTCCTTTCATTCTTCTAACATATTTACAATAGCTACTTTGAAGTCTTTTTCTGCTAAGTCAAACCCCTGTGCCATCTTGGATTTGTTTTTTATTGACAGCTTCCCAGTTCCTTCATATGTTTATGGATTATTGATTGAAAACTTTGGAAACTGGATAGTACATCACAACAACTTTGATTCAATGTTAGCAGGGATTTTACTTACAGTAGTTTAAGACTTTCTGAAACTGAATCTGTGAAATATCCCTCTAAATTGGTGGCACTCAACCTTCAAACTCTTTCTCTCTTTGTGGATTTTATTAAGACTTTTTTTTAAAAAAGGCTTTATTGTGGTGGATATAAGATAGGCACAGGTCTTTGGTTCCTGTGCTTCAGGAACAACTCCATTAAAATACAATGTGTCGGCCTCCAAGAATGAGCACCTTCTCTCAAAGTATACACTGTATTCTTTACCTTCTTGCTTCTCTGGCTTAGCACTTTCTTGTCATTGCTTGCATCCCATTACATTCTTTGTTGTTCCTCTCACTTAGTCATGCTCTAAAAATTACCCTTTTCACATTTTATCCAGCATTTTTAGATGTTCTATACCAAAAGTTTATCTTCAAACATATGCGTATAATCTATTCTATTTCCAGAGAAGAAAATCATATATAAATATATATATTTCTTTTTTTTTTTCCCCTACTGAAAGTGGTGGTTCCTGCCAGTGGGTAGATAAGAACTTTATGCAAATACAGAGTTTTCACAGTATAATGGATATTCAGATGAGAGAATTGGAAGAAGTAAGGGAAATTGGAGTTGAGCATCCTTGAGCTAAGTGAAGCAGCAGACAGAAATAGCACAAAAGAACACTAACTGCATGAGAGCATACAAGGACTGGAGTCAGGTTGAAACATTCGCTCTAGGTGAGGAACGTAAACAAAAGGATTTGACATTGCAGTAAAATGACCAAAAAGAGGGAGCCAAAAACCTGGGAGTCATAGTTAGCAATTCAGCTGAAAATGTTTGCAATATATAGTCTTATATAAAACCAGAAAGACAAACTTGAGTATCATTTCTTTCCATCCCTTTTTGTTGCATATTTTTTAGAATTATCCTTTCAACAGCAACTTGCTTTCAGATAGCTCAGATATAACATTCTAGACATCCTTACAATTTACAAGTAGTTATGTTTTTTTTAATTTGTCAACTTTCCTGATCTGAGGGAACTTATGTAAACTCTCTAAACTTCGCTTTCTATTCTCTAAAATAGAAATAATAGCAACTTCCTTGAAGGACTATTATGAGTGTTAATGAGAGTGTACATAAAAAATTTTACCACGGTCTTGAACTAAAAAATATGGTAGATACCTCTATTATTATTTTCTTAATTTAATTTATTATATAGAATATTCTTTTAAATAGGAGATTTAAAAGACTGGAAAAAAAATACACATTTCAAAACATTTAAAATAAGTTTAACATCTTAGCATTCCTGGAGATTTCTTTAAAATCGGATTAAATTTCCCCTTAATTTACAATTTTAAGCTTAGATAATTTTTAGGCAATTTATTACCTGACATGATTGGATCAAAGTGCTCTAGACCAAGAGGAGACAGGGGCAAATCAGGTAGCCCAACACACCTATTTTGTAATGAGATAAACTAAGTCCCCAAAAGATCCAATTTCTTGCTGAGGGCCCCTATTTATTTAGTCAGTGGAACAGGCAGGAGTAGAACCATTTCTCCTGATTCCTTTTTCAATGTATTTTCTACTCCATAGGGAAGTCTTCACTTAGTGAATCTAGCTTTTATCCCATTCAAGTTGTCTTCTGATATTAGCAGATTTTATCTGCTATGGTAAGATATCTTAAATATTAACGATAGCTTTTGAAGATTACAGGGTTAGTTACTACAACTGATATGAATATTTTCAGGGGAGTTTGTTTGGCAAAAGAACATCCATTAAAGCTAACTATTTTAGAAACTTAAATACTATGTAGTGATAGGATAACATCAATGACTTGTACACCAACTTTAGCATTGTATGACACTTTTTAGGCATTCTGAAAGTGTTACCTTAATGCTATATATTTGTGAAATGAAGACTCAAATTAATTTATGTATGAGTATTATGAGTATTTTTTATTTGGTTTTCCTTCTTACATAAATATCTTGTGCACATACTTATTTTCTAATTATAAGGGCTTAAACTCTCTCATCAACAGTGTCAGTTAAACCAGATTTGATCACTAAAGAGTCGTAGGACCCAAAATGAAACATAGCTATAGTTTGCTGCAGATAAAGGATGTAATATATACAGCAATATCCCTGAAGTAAGGATATGCATGAAGTGTATGCCTCACAGCAAGGGTCCAGGAACAAGCTTCAGTTGTTACCCCGCTGCCTCTGTAATGGCATAATGGATGTACTTTCTTCCTTGAATCAGGAACCACTGGAGTGGAAATATAACATCTCAGAACAAGGGAGCCCAAATAGTGTCTTGGTTAGGGTATCTTATCTACTACTGGTTATGTAAAAATATTCTTGCTACATAACCAGCCCCAAAGGCATAACACTGTGAGTCTCCCTGAGACTATATGTAAATCATCAATCTCTCTGTTATCAATAAGTAGTGTTGATTAACTGATATAAACTTCCCTGAAACTCTTTAGATCATGGTTACAATCAGTACTATTAATTTTACTTTTATATTTCCTATTTTAACAAATAAAAGATCATGCTGATTCTTGACTTGCTGTCATTAACCCTCATTGCACTGTCCACCTCCCTGATCTGTGGTCAAGGCCTTATTGGGACAAAATGACCACTCTAGTTTGACAGCAATCACTTACAATACAACCTTGTATAATTAGATTGAATCTGCAAACAATTAAAATCACAAACATATCACAATCATTTATAATAACCTGTGAGGAGAGGGTATGGATTCAAACAGAGAACTGAATCATCCAATAACAGTAGCACAAACTTTCTCATAGTTTTGCATGAACTTTACAATTTTCAATTTACCTCCTTGGTTGGCATATACTTGCTCTTTAGGGCACACATCCATTGAGTGCTTAAGAAGTGGAATCAATCTATGATTAATCACATCTACATCTTCTTCAGGCCAATTCTCCTCCCTAGAGATAATATCCTGAGGGAGATCTAATTCAATCTCCCAATACTTCAACATCAGTGCTTTCATAGGTTTTGTTAAGTCCCAAAATATTAACTTTACATATAATCTTTGTATTATACTACATAGGAATATCATGTCATATTCTTAATATATGGTTGGAATATACACCAAATATTAGTACAGTATAATTATTTTGTTCCTTCCAACAAAATTTACCTTTCCCAATATACAATCTATTATTTCTCATAATAGATAAGTGCTTATGTGTTATGGACTGAATTTTGTTCCCCACAATTAATAGGAAGAAGTCCTAATCCCCAGGCCCTCAAAATATGACTGTATTTTGACGTAGGACCTTTAAAGAAGACATTAAGTTAAAATAGGGCCTTTTGGGTGAGGCTTAATCCAGTCTGACTGGTGTCCTTATAAGAGGAGGAAATCTGCACACACAAAGTGACACAAGGGATGCTCATGCACAAAGGAAAGATCATTTGAGGACATAACACAAATAACTGCAAGACAAGGAAAGCAGCCTCAGGAGAAATAAACTACTGACACCCTGATCTTGGAATTATAGCATCCAGAACTATGAGAAAATAACCACCCAATTTGTGGCATTTTGTTAAGGCTGCCATAGCAAAGGAATACACCATGTTTCTGTTATTTTAGGATCTCAAACATCTTGAGGACATAGCTAAATTCCTTTCCTCAGGTCACATGGTTTAACAGATATTCATTCCAAATGAGAGAGGACTTTTTCATTTCCACATTATATCCATACCATCATAGCTGTACCATTCCATTATTATATCCAATTATACATTCATTTAAGGAAGAGGCCACCACAGTGTACTTTCATCATATATTTCAATTTTATCCAGATTTTACTCTTTGCTCTTTACGGAGTAATAATGTTCACCTACATGAGGTATGACAATTAAGTTTGCAAACTCATCCTAGAGAAAATGCTACATACCTCATTACTGAATATCACTATGGTCACCTTCGAAGTACTCCCCTTGGGAAACTATGCACTGATGCCAGCACCTAGTCCACCTTTCAAAGCAATTTTAGAACTTTTTCTGGAATGGCCATCAGAGCTGTCGTATTACCCTGGATGTCCTGAAGGTCATCAAAATGTCTTCCTTTCAATATTTCCTTTATCTTCTGATAAAGATAAAAGTCATTGGGGGTCAGATCAGGTGAGTACGGAGGGTGTTCTAATAGTTATTTGCTTACTGGCTAAAAATTCCCTCAGAGACAGTGCCATGTGAGCTGGTGCATTGTTGTGATGCAAGAGTCATGAATTGTTGGCGAAAAGTTCAGGTCACCTAACTTTTTCACGCAGCCTTTTCAGCACTTACAAATAGTCATTTTGGTTAAATGTTTCTCCAGTTGGTACAAATTTATAATGAATATCCCTCTGATAAAAAAAACAAACAAACAAAAAAAAAACAGGTAAACAACATCTTTGCAACAAGTTCACGAACTTAATTGTCTCCCTTGTCAGACAACGGAGAGACAGGGCAACTACTCTGGGTATATATGGTGGACCTTTCTCTCAATATATCCTGGTAACTAGGAGCATATTTTTGAACCACTACAATTCTGATCACCAATTTCCAAGATGCTGGGGTGTTTTCCCCAGACTACCAAGCAATTTTCCGACACCACTGGGTGTCCTACATTTCAGCTCAATTCTGACAGGACCTACTTGGAGGTAAAACCACATACCACAGGTTAAGGGTTTAGTCCTACAAGACATCTGTCCCCCCTAACCCCTACCCCACCACTTTCAGATGCCAATCAGAAGTCCATTTTTCACCTGTGCTTCTGACCCACTGGCATATAGATCATAATTTCCAACACCCCCTCCTTGAGGTTGATTAATAGAGTAGCTCATAGAACTCAGAGAAATATTTCACTTACTAGATTACTGGTTTATTATAAAAAGATATAACTCAGAAACAGCCAGATGGTAAAGATGCACATGGAAAGGTATAAGGAAAAGGATATAGAGCTTCCGTGCCTTCCCCAAGCATGACACTATCTTCAAATCTCCACTTGCTCACCAACCGAGCAGTTCTCTGAATCACCTCCTTTTGGGTTTTTATGAAGGCTTTATTACATAGGTAAGGTTGATTAAATCATTGACCACTGGCACCTGAACTCAGTCTCCAGCCTCTTTTCCCTCCCCAGAGGTGGAAGAGGGTGAGACTAAAGGTTCTAATCCTCTAATCACCTGGTTGGTTCTCTTGGTCACCAGCCCCCATTCTTAGGTAGCCGAGGGACATTCCAAAAGTCACCTTACTATTAACAAAACATGTATTTATCACCTATATCATTTAGGAAATTCCAAGGGTTTTTAGGAGTTCTGTGCCAGGAACTAGGACAAAGACTAAATGCATATTTCTTACTATAAATCGCAGTATCACAATCATTCTCTGAAAGGGAGCAGCCAGTTGAGGAGTCTAACTATTTCCCATTAGACAGGAACACACCCTTTTGTTCTAAAAGTCTCAGCAGCCATTTTAATAAGGTTTCATTAGAGAGTTTCTTATAATGGTCTACAAAGTGACTTGATTACTTCTCTGTATTACTCTTAATGTTAATGCCTGTTTTTCCCCTTCTGTTATTAACCTTCCCCACCTCAACTACCATTAATTTTGTAATTAATTTCATTAAGTATGGTCAATTTATCAAATGCTGTATTTTCTCAAGATCCTTTGGTTTTAGCTCCATGTGCCTGGGAGGGCAAAGTTCAACTGAAGATATTCTGAACTTATTTGTGCTTTGAATTGTGCTGAAAGAAATAAGCACAGTTAAACTTAAGCCAATTATCCATTAATTTGAAGTTCCTTTTAATCCATTTTGATAGCTCCAGGTATTCAGTTTCTACCATTTTCAGATTCTACTGGCAAGTTTTATTATCAGTAACTGATTCCAAAACCATGCAGCATCAGTGGTTCATTTTAGTCTCCTTTACAGAATTATCATTTTTACTTCTAAATAATTTAGTCATATTTTTAGTTAACAATGAGTCAGTGATATTCTAATGAATCCCATTTGGACACCAACTGTACTAAAGAGCTGATTCTCAAATACTAAAGAAGATTTGACATGACAATGATTACAAATCTACAATTTAGTATAGGAAAAAGGACATAATATAGCAATAGCATTAAAACAAGGCTATGCATCACAGCCAGTGGCTGTCTTACAGCAATACATCTAGAAAGGCCGAGCTCCAATCTGGAAGTGTAATCTCCAACTGATTTCCTTTGTAAAGATCACTTTTTTAGGTCAGGAAACACTGATATTTGTATAAAACACCTCAGAACTAGGAAGCCCAAATGGAGTCTCAACCAGGGTTTCTGTTGGTCCTGTAGGCATACTCCTATTATGTAACCAGCCTCAATGACAGAGCCCCCAAGGTGTCTCACTGAGACCAGTTGCAAATTATGTTTCACTGTTTTCAATAAATAACACTGACTGGTGACATAAACTACCCAAATCTCCTCAGACCCATGATTACAAAACAAAATTATTAATCAGTATGATTTACGCTTTGACAAGGTTTTGGTGCCTTAGACATTCTTATTTCAGTAAAATATCTCAGGCTAATTTCAATCCTGCTCTAATTAATATCTTCTTCTGACATCTCAGTCTAATGTTCATTAAGTCTATTACATTATTCTATAAACATTCTTGGCCTAAGACTTAAAACGAGGAACTCAACTGATAAAAACTATACTTAACAACAATAATTTAGGTATTGGTGTTTATAAAAAATTTTAAATGGTCTCTTCACTCTATGATCCTCATTTCTTACTGTGTTGGTGCTTATCATCTCACTCATTAGGAAGATACAGTTTTACCATTAGTACTTTGTGATCAACAGAGTACAGTCTATTCTGCTTTAAATTAGTTGGTTGTTGTACAGCTGGGAGTTCTATTTTCTATCCTTTTGATCTATAGTCACATGGCATTTGCTGTCCACCCTCAACTTTTTGTCTGAAATATCTACTATAAAACCCTAACAACACCTACAAAACAGTTACATTTGCTAACAAGGTATTTACTCCCCTGGATATCTCTGTTTCAAATGTGTCCCTTCATCATACAGACAAGGAATGTAGTCACTTCTATCATTTTGTCTTTTGCCTTCAATATCCTGTTCATGAAAACCATTTCACTTATAAAGTGTTCCTGTTTATTATCAGGTTACAAAGGTACATTTAAAAAATGTTTAAACATTTTTAAAACCAAATAAAACAGCCCTCATCACATAATTTTGTTTTTAATATTTTAATGGTCAATTTCAGTTTACTCTTCTATGAATTTCTTTCTGTTCTGATCGGCAGTATTTAGCAATCCCTGAACTAGTAAGTGCAGCAACAAAGGCTAGGCAATCTAATTGGCCAGGCTCAAGTAATATGACTGCCACAACAGTTTCCAAAATACAGGAAATGGTTATCCACTATTTACAAAGATACATTTTGTTATCAGAGAAAAGGAAAATAAGACCATGCTGGGCAGCAAATGCTATAGTTAAGATACCATGACTCACTATATATACTGAAATGTAGTAGAAAGAATGTGGGAGTAGGAAATGAGACATGTTCATAGCAGGAAGCTATTCAAATAAGTAAGTTTAGGGATTTTTTTTTAATCCTCTAAGTACTAGGCTGAAATCGTAATTTTCTAGGTTTGACTTAACCTTCCTCTTAATTCATTTCCAAAGAAATAATGTCTTTTAAGCTTATTATCCAAGGAATCAAAAATACTGAAATAAAAATTCAAATTTTTTGTTAAACTGAAAAGAATGACACAAGTCATGCCCTCAGTCATAGATATCATCTCCTGCTCAGCCATCTTTAATTCCCTACTAAGTACTAAGTAAAGGAAATAGAGTGGAAGTTTAATGGAAAAGATTTGGGGATGGGTATGGGGGTATGGAGGTTATGCCGGGAAGAAAATGGAATGGCTTATTTAATTATCTAAAGTACATTTGCATTTTTTTACCAACTTTTCTCCTGACTCACTGAAGGATCTGACATGAATTTAAACATGTTAAATCTATTATAAGATGGTCTAGAATGAGTCTTACTGTTTAAGAAGAATACTTGAATAGAATCATTAGGACTTACAACAAAGACGGGAAACACAAAAAAAAGGGTAAGTTTTAAAGCAAAGGTTATAATCCATTGATAGCATGTATACAAATATATATTTTATAGTACTTCCACTAACATGAGAGTTTTACTAGTATTTTTGCAATATTGACTTCATAAATATAGAACAAGTCTGATTTGCTTCCAAATTACTATTTCCAAAATGTTCCTGGCTAGTCATGAAACTAAAGGATGACTGAATCTAACATCTGTTTAGTAAACTTTTAGAGAGGCCTGAATAGGTACTTAAGTATATTTGTGCTATAATCAGCAAAAAGTATGTATAAAATATTATAAATTCAATGGTCTGCTTTTTCATTTTTTTATCAAAGTTTTTTTTTTTTTAAATCAAGCTGAAAAACATGGAAAAAGACTGTGGTTTATGCTACTTCAAAGCCTTTGGCTTCTTAAGGAAAGAAAATATATCTGTACAGTAAATTTTAAAAATAAATATAGCATAAATATATTCATTATTCATTCAAAAATTCAAACTATTGAAGTTCATATTCAAAATTGTCAGCCCAAAATGTATTTTTATGTATAATTTTAATGTACATACCTACACATATGTACATATAAACATGATACACATATACAGTATGATAATCTGTATGTATATTCTCCCAAAATTTTATCTATAACTAATGAATTTAAATGGTTCTGCTTAAAAGTTTTTACTTTTATTGTTTCATATTAGAAAATGTTACAAAAATATTACATTTTAATGAAAGATGACGTGGATGCTCAATATATAGTCTCTACTCTTGACAGGAAATTGAATTACTACTAAATATTATAATACGTTGTGTCATTGCCTCAAAACTGCTTATCATTAATGCATTCATCATAAACATCCTCTCAAGGAGATTGAGGAGATGAAAATTCAAACAAGATAGAATAAAGAGGTACTATAAAAAGCCCAATAAATATGTTTTAGCGTGTTTAACCTTTATCCTATATTAATCAGTCAAAATGATTTTCAGACCATTATAAAATAATTTGTTATAATAAATTGAAAATAATTTAAAATTGAATTGATATTGACAACACTTCTGTTTCATTCATATTTTTACATACCATTATATCAGACAATATTTAGTAGAATGTACAACTCACAAAAAAGATACAAAATGCTTTTTCATATGTAAATGGGAAAAATATCTAGTGTTCATCGATTTTCTCCATTTTCTTTCCTTGTGCCTTAACTTGTTTGTTCCTTTTATCTGGAATATCCTAACCTCCCTGCTGTAGGCTCAACTGTGTCCCCTAACAATTCTTACATCAATGTCCCAATGTCCGGTACCTGAGAATATAACAGTACTACAAGATAAAGTTTTTAAAGAGATAATTAACTTAAAGTATCGCTTCTCGGCCTTTTGGCTAAGATCAAGTGTAACTTAAAGTGAGGCCATTAGGGTGGTGTCCTAACCAAATAAAACTGGTGTCCTTATGGAGAAGAGGAAGAGACACCGATAATGTGCTCACTCAGAGGAAAAGCCATGTGAAGATACAGCAAGAAAGCAGCCATCTGCAAGCCAATGATGCAGGCCTCAGAAAGCAAGCATGCTGATACCTTGAGAACTGTGAAAAAATAAATTCATTGTTTAGCCCATCCAGTCTGTGCTATTTTGTTATGTCTGCCCTAGCAAACTACTATACTCATTTCCCCCCATCTCACTGTGTCCAAATTCTATCAATCCAGCAAAAGCCTGTGAAAGCCTACCTGTGCCACAATGCCTTCTTTATTCCCTTCCTCCCATACTTTCTGGGAATAATTACTCCATCTTTGTAATTCACAGGGTACCATGTCACTTTAACTTCTACTGATAAACATACTCTTTGAGAGCACGTCTATCCAGAAATCCACCAAAATGCTTAAAATATTTCTTGATCCATCAAGTCATGCTAAATGACCAAATGGAGAGACATGATGGCAGCATAAACGGATGGCAGGATCAAAGGAAGAGCTTCTTATGATAAAAGACATGATAGAGGTTGAAGGTGCAGAATGATTTCAAGATGGTGAAAGCATAGTTGTAGTTCCTGTTGAATGGCTTCAATTTTAGTAGATGAAATATGAATATTTTCTGCCATCACTAGAAGTTGTGGTGTGTGGAAGGCTAGGGATCTGGAGGAAATTTTGAAGAAACACTTAAGAGAATGTTAAAGAAAATGAATAGCAGATAATTGAAAGGATAGTTTAACAACACTGAAGACAATTTTTTTTTGTTCGTAATGCTACAAAGTACATGATCCTGAGAGAAATAGTCATGTAATATTCCTTAATGACTTTCTGTAAACTAATTTATAAAATTAGCAATTTGTTTTCTAGAAAATATTAACCCTTCACTCCTAAGTAGGAAAAAGAAGAACTCTATATACTAGACAATTTGAAGGATTATGGGAGGCCAGACCTTCAGAACCGATTATATAAAAGGATATCATCTCTACTTGGAATTTCACTTTATTCCAGCAGCATCTGAATCTCAGAAGTAAATAATTTGACTAACAAGAGAGGCTTAAAATAGGAAAGGACAATATTTAAATATCATCAGTATTGAGGTTTAGTTCCATAACTATCTGGAGCCCCTGTAAAAGCTGAGGTCAGTGTAAGTATTATGACATACAAAAGAGGCATGATCAGATACGAACTGTGTCGTGAATCATTGCAAAGCATGTACTGTAACAAATTAAAATTCTGATTTTAAAACCACTGCCTTCATTTACTTGTATTTCCCCATGTATATTTCAGTGGGAGAAAGATGTAGCTCTCAAAGCATGATTTAAAGAAAATCCCGAGCCCTCTCACGGGTCTCAAGGTTCTCTTTTTCTAAATTCATATCTGCGTGAGGCTGAATTTTATATACTATACTACAAATATAGAACATATCACCACACATTGAATATAGAATCAGATATCAGTATTCAACTATCTTCTGTTAAGTTGGCTTTAAAGAGATTTGCACACATATAAACAATAGCTTTCTTGTCATATATGGTTGTTTGTTTGTTTTTGAAAACTTTTTGTTTCACCAAAACATGTTACTTAGATTAACACATAATGGGTTTATTGTTATTTTAAAATAAATTAATAAAATGTTTAGAAACTTCAGGTTTTAATTTTTAGTATGGTAAATATCAACAAGTATAAGTTACATTAGCAAAAATTCCTTGAAGTCCTTAGAAAATTTTTAGAGCAAAAAGGTGTCCACAAAGACCAAAAAGTTTGAGAACTGCCAATCTATTTCCCCATAAATCGCATGCATCTTACAGTCTATGTTGTCTATGTGAAAAGGTGGATCTGGGTTTGCCCATGGGAGCATACTACATGTGTGAACATCATCCATCATGACGATCGGGGGGGAAATGACACTTGTCTACACTGGCGGTTTCTCATGAGAACACTACCAAATGCCTTCTCCCACCAAACCCTTGAAGATAACTATTTCATTTTAGTTCATCTCTTTGTGCTATTTGTGCATGTTTGCCTTCCAGGAAGGAATAAAAATTATTTCAGGAAAGATATAATGACTCACTTTAATAGCCATATTCCTTCCCTCATTGCCCTTTTCCCCATTGAAAACAGTGCTTGGTGTAAAAGAATGCACAAAGAATCATTTATGAATTAAAACCATCAACACCATATTCTCAACTACCGTTAGAAGCTATCTGGAGAATATAAATGTGGTAGCTAGAGAAGAAATAAACCTCATAAGGTTACATAAGTGAGAACAATAGAGTTAGAGTGGATGTATAGCTCCTGCTAGTGAAAGAGAAATGGGTAAAGGGTAAAATGACAATTGAAAACATTTAAGTGTTAAGATATAAAAATACTGTTAACCCACATCTTTCTCTTTCCACTAATAAAAAGTATTACGCAATCTTTCAGAACATATAGAAATCCCCAAGCAACAACTGATTATTTGCAGCATCAGATTAAAAAAAAAAAAAAAAGAGTAGTGAGGTATATATTAGCAAATCCTTTACCTTTCAATCTTTTTATGAATAGATGTTTTTTTTAATTTCAGCTCAGTTTTAGGGTTTTTCATCAAATAAGCTACCCATTAATGTCACATGAGAAAGAGGCTAAAGAGCACTGTCAAAAAGTCTAATTCTGCTTTGCTAATAATATATATTTGCTTCTAGGAAAATCTAGTAGTTATCTTGAGCGCTATTTCTTGATTAATTGTTAATCTTCAGACATAAAGGTCCAGCACCACTGCCTTTTTTAAAACCTTACAAATTGCCTCTCAAAAGAATTTTAAAAGCTTTCACTAAATCAAAAACAATGACATTATAGATATGAAACTACACTATTAACAGCTTTTCAAAAACAGAGTCCTGGAGAAAAGCAGACTGTGAATGCCTCAAAACATTGCACTTCCCTGATATGTTTGTGGAGCATATGCCATGGAAAAATTCATCTGCAGCCTTCTTTTGAGAAAAATAGAATGGCCAGAAAAATACCTTCGAAGGAGTAGTTATTTCCTATTATCTCTGATTCAAAGTCACCTTTGAATCAAAGGTCTTAAAATGATGTTTTTTCTATTATCTATCTCTTCTTATTCTAATACTTGAATCCAAATTGTGTGGAAATTTATTAGGAGAATTCTGCTTAATTATAAAAGCTACAAGTGATATCTCTATCTATCTATCTATCTATCTATCTATCTATCTATCTATCTATCTATCTATCATCTATCTATCTATCTATCATCTATCCATCCATACAAACACACATCAGGGTGCCAAAAAATGTTACAAGTGGACACTTTGGTCAGTGTTGCTGAAGCAGTGCTCCGTAATCAGAAGTGTCTGGATGCTGATGGTAACTACTTTGATTTTGCAAAAGTCAAACGTGATTTGTATTCATCTTTTGTTATTGGTATACATTGAGTATTACAATTTTAATAGTTTTTTCCTTTCTTAAAATGTGTATACATTTTTTGGCACCATACACACACACACACATATATGTATAGCCTTTGACACAAGTTTCCTATTACCTTGTAATAATAATAATCACCATCTATTTGACCATATACTTCCAAAGTAAGGAACAGTATTGTACAGAACAACTCATCCGAGTACATCAATTCTTAAAACAATAATCAAAGACATGTTCTTATTTCCATAAACCTTTACTGGCAACAATAAATTTGTATGTTTTAAACACTGCTAAATTTAAAACATGCTTTTCATTACATTTTGTTTCAAAATTTGTTAGTAATTAGATGGAATGGTTTCAAAGCTTGTAGTGAAAGAATATATCACTATAGCAATAATTTATCATATGGTTATGTATGTCATAGGCACTTTCTAAATGTATGCATAGAGGCAAAACACTACTAATCTGGTATCAGAATATGTGTTGAAAATGGATACAAATATTTTTTTCATTCACTGCCAGTGGCTTTATCAGGGAGGGAGTTTAATGTACAATATTGTGATATTAAGTTGTATCTTATTTTCACTGCTTTGAACATTTTGAGGAAATGGTGATTAATTTTCTTTCACTGTATTTTTCTCTCTGTTCCAAGAATGTAACCAGATTTTTTTGTGGAGTTGAAAATAGAAGCTTGTGAAGACAACCTTCTTACAAGCTTAAACTCACTATCTGCCTAAAAAGCTTCTATCTCTCAAAATAGCTTAAAGTCACTGAGAAATTTAGACTAGGTCACTTTTGCTCAAAATATATCTGGGGATATCTGGGGGTTCCTGAGACTCTTGTTGGGGTCCACAAGGTCAAAAATTTCTTATTAATAATGATATGACAGGTGAAATCATTTTGTTGGCAGCTAATAGAATAGAATGCATGCTTGCATATTCTTATACTCTAAAATTTCTCACTTATAGTTTCCAATAGGGTAACTATCAATAGGATAGAACCCATACAAATAAAGGCTTTGGGGATCCTAAATAACTTTTAGGAGAGTAAAGGGGAAAAAGTTTGACAATTGCAGCATTAGGAAATCTAGAGAGAAGGGATACAATTAGAGTAGCTTTTGGAGACTAACAACAGTCATGATGAGAAAGAGGAAGTAAATTTTTCACAATCGGGAAGTAGCAGAGATCAGCTTGACTCAATTCCCTAGCCAGGTCTCTGGGTGGAGGCAGGATCTCAGAAGGCTGAATACTAAGTCCTAAGCACTCTGCCTCTGCCAAGACTTGGGAGGAGTGTAGCTGAATAGCCTGATTTCATCGAAATAGATGAGTTTGAGTCACTAGAATAACAGGGACAACTGCAGTGTACTGAAGTATGAAAAGTTTTTCTGTCTCTTTTATTTAGGCAGCTTGTGCAGTTATTTGTCCAGTAACCCCATCTCTCTTTGGGGAGCCTTCTCCAATTTGTCTCGTCTTGGCATGAAGAAGTTTCCATGTGCCTGGTCCTCATTATGGAAATCAGATTTCCCCTTCCCTCATACCTTGAGATAACTAGGAAGTAGGCATGAGACAAACCTAGGGTCTGACAACCACGTGATCTCTCCTGGGATTGTAAATCTTGAACCAGTGACAGCAGGATGGAAAGAATGAAGACTATTCATCAAAGCAACTCTGGTGGCAGTGGCAGCAATAGTAGACGTTCTGGTCGCTATGCTTCCTGCCATTCCTTCTAGGACTCCCTGAATTTCTGTCCATATTGTGGCTGCTGCTCTAGCCCCCTTCCAATAACCTTCTAATAAATTCCTCTTTGCCTAAGTCATCCAGAAATCCCCCCTATAACATCACATCCCTAAGGGAATAAAGACCATCCCCATTGGATTGAACACAGAAACACAAACTCCCAAACCAGTGAGACTGTTTATCTCTGAAGCTCATAGTGATGAGGACATGGAGCTAAACTAAATTTTTAAAATCACAAAGAAAGTATCACAGTCCATTAAATAAAAATAAATATTTATCAATTTTAGTAATTTGGTATTTATTTTCAATAATTAGCCAGCACTACAGAGCTATAGGTTCTGGATGAAGTTGTACCTATTTGAAAATCCTTTTCTGACATTAATATGAAGATGACAGAATCGAGAATCAGACATATATAACAGGTTGCCTAGGAAAAAAAACATTTGAACAAAAAATGCCACTTAAAATTTGGCAGCCTTTTTTTTCTTCTTCTTCTGAATTGAGTTACCTTAAAAGAGATTTTCTTTTTCTGCCAGAAAATCAGACTTAAGTGGTTCTTATTAAATGAATGCAATACTTTGAGAAAGAACTTTTTTGGTTTATGTTTGAAAAAGCATCCCTTTGATATGCTTAATGGATTTTGGATAGCATGTGAGCAAGTGTGAGGTGGTAGCACTGTACAGTGATTGAGACGACAAGCTTTGGAGTCAGTCTGTTGATGAATTTGGATGCCACCACCTAATTGCCATATATATTACTCTGGACTAGTTTCTTCATTCTTCAACTCTCAGTTTCTTTATCTGCAATATAGGGCTATAATAATACCTATCTGTTAGGGTTATTGCAAAGATTAAAAGAAAATATATATGGCTAAACAAAATTTAGATATTTCCATTAGCTATTTCTTGAGAGGAACCTATTTAAAACCCCTAAACATTCCACTTGCAGTTCAACAATTATTAGGGCCTTTTGCATACTTAGTGATGGGCCTGACTGAGGTGCGCTGATAGCAGGAAGGGACTGATATCTCCAAATGTGAACTCAAAGAATGTAAAGAGGAGTCTATCAGGTGACACAGAGGGAGGAATCATTAATTTAGTTAACAGGAAAATGCATGAGCCATTAAGTATAAAACAGATTTTTTTCTTCTAATCCAGATTTGAATTATACTAGCCGAAGACGGTATGAATGAATACTTATCTCAACTAAGATAATTATTCAATAAGAAAGCTGACTGAGCAGGAAATAGTTTGCATTGAAGTTGGTAAAAATTTCCTGAAATTTAGTAAGGACTAAATAAACATCATCTTGCTGGTAAGGTTGAGCCATTCTGTTCAAAAAGAATTTTCTGCTGATTTATGTAGAGAACGAATTTGAATGATTCATGAAGAGGCAATTTAAAAGGAACAAAAGAGAGAGAAAATAAATGTCTTTGCTAAGCTGGATAAGTAGTAAATTTTCAAAGTAAAAGCAGGAAAAGATAATGGCCTCTAAAATGAAGGAAGATGTATAGATTTCAGAATGCTGGAGTCAGATAATTCTCAAATTCACTGACTTCTTAAACTAAAATAAATGTAGTATAAAATGTAAGTTTTACCACTAAACAATAAAAGTAAATTTTATTGATTTAAGTGTTAACACATATTAATGTCATGTTCATAATGTTTTTTCTTTGATAAAACTGCCTTAATAACTTTCTCTTTGAAAATGAAATGATACCAAGTAATTTAATGTCTTTGAATTTCAATAGAATTCGATAAAATGAAGAAGATATCCCAAAGTGTTCAGTATTTTTCAATTTATTTCCAAGAATATAATTAATTCAGCAATAAAATCCGTAATCTAAAGGCAATCTTTAGAGAGTTGTGCTTCCAGATGAGATGAACACAGTCTAAACAGAATAGCCTTGAGCCAGAGTAACCCCTCCAAATTACACACACACACACACACACACACACACACACACACATTTATTAAAAGCACAAGAGGGCGATAAACACAAATATGCCAAAAGGAAATAACTCTCAATGACAGATAAGCCTTCTTTGAGCTAACAGTAATCTTTAGCCATTGTTTGCCTACTCTGGATCCAAGTGAGTGGAAAATTGGACCTGCCAGAGGAACTCTGCTGGATTAAAGAGAATCTAGAGGAGCGATTAACAGCTATATAGCCAGTGTTAAATTATTGGAATGTGTAAAAGCCCTAGCTGCAGAGCTAGATCTCTTTACTTCCAATTCTGCTTTATAAGACTTTTAGTGAGTTTGTAGCAGTGTGGGTACAACAAACATTTTGGGTGTTGGCTATAAAGAAGAGAGAGAATCTCACGTTTCTCCAATTCTTTAATTTCTTGCTGGAGGGAGAGACCTCTAATAGGACAGGTGGCTCTTAATGGCTTCTGAAACAGGAGTTAAATAAAACCAACTAAAACAATAGTACAGCTCTGATTCAGCTTAATTACTGACTAGATTGAATGAAAAATGTTTAGCCATTCACATTACCTTCCTGGAAGCAGGAAGAAAATAATACTTACTTCATGCCATTTATGGATGAAAATAATACTTCAGTCTCTATGGGTCATTTAAACACAATGTTCAGAAAATAGTAAAACATTATAAGATATAATAAGAAGCAGAAAGTATGATTAATAATTAAGAGGAAAATAATAATAATAAAAAAAAAAACACTAGGTAAGCTTTAAAAATGGTCCAGAACTGGGAATTAACAGATGAAAAATTTTAATGTAAATATTTTAAAACAATTACACTAAAAATCAGATAAAATAAATGGCAAGGTCGAGAAATTCAGAAGAAATATGATCTCTAAACAATAATAACTGTACTACAAGAATATTAAAAAAAATACAACACTTAAAAAATAAGAGTGTATTGGATATACACAACAGGAGATCCAACACAGTGGAGAAAAAAAAATTGAAGTACTCAAAGTGGAAGGAAATTACTCAAACTTAATCATAAAGAGAAAATAACACTAATGATAATGAATATAGTAGTAGTAGCAGTGAAACAAGCATGAAAGCCATGTCGGGGAATCTAAAATAATTCTAACAAACATAATTGGAATGTCAGAAAATGAGAGAAGGAATTCTCAATTAATGGCTGGGAATGTCTCAATATTGATGAAACATGAACCCACGGATTTAAAAAGGCAAGTAATTTTCTTTTAGAATGAATACAAAGAAAACTACATCTAGGAAAGTCATGGTGATATTTGGGGGAAGCAAAGATAAACAGAAAATCTAAACACAACAACAACAAAAAGACATCATTAGGAAAACAACAATAAGAATGAAATTTAACTGCTCATCATGAACAATGAAGCCAACAGAAATTAGAATGACCTAAAGTGGTGAAAAAATAAAAGTCAGCCTAAAACTCTAATTAAAGATATATTTGAATAAATAAAAGCTTTTAAAAATGCAGCAGTAGCAGACTCACCCTACAAGAATTAAGAAATGTTCTTTAGGCTGAAGGGATTTATCCCAGGTTTTAGCATGGCTTTATAAAAAGGAATGATGAACAATATAAATGGAAATATGCATGTCAGTATACTTGCTTCATTAGATTTCAGCTATGTAGTTTATACTTATTATTTCAGTAATTACTCTAAAGATTACAATATGCATCTTTATTACATCTTTAATCTCTGCCCACCCTTTATGTTATTACCATACATTTTAATTTTTCATATATCTTAAACTCCACAATACACGCAATTTGCTTTTACTTTAAAAAGTCAATGATTCCCAATTTTTAAAAATATTCTTTCATACTCATGTATGCTAATAGAAAAAAATACACTTTAAGTATAAGGAAACAGTTTAAAATAAACTAGTGGGGAAAAAATATACCATGTAAACACTAAACATAATAAAGAGATGTGATTTTATTAATATCAGAAAATTTAAGATCTCAAAAAAAGGAATGTAACAGACATAAAGAGGAACAGTTAATAGTGATACAAGGACCAATCTACCAGAAAGGCTTAGCAATCCTAAAAGTGTATTCACCTAATACAAGTTCAGAATAAATAAAGTAAGAATTTACCAGGCTAAAAGAGAAATTAGACAAATCCACAATATAGTTACAGTCTAACTGGAGAAAGTCAAGTTGGAGATTTTAATATACTTCATTCAGTAATTTACAATGCAGTCAGAAATAAATCAGTGAAGACTTAGAAATAAACAACACTATTAATCAGGTTGATCTGAATAACATTTATATATATAACATTATACCCCAGATCTACAGAATTTACTTTCTTTTCAAGTGCACAAGAAACATTCATGAAAATAGACTATATGCTGAATCATGAGGCAAGTTTTAATAATTTTCAAGAAATCAGAGAGAATATGGGATTTCAATCACAATGGAAATAAAGTGGAACTCAATACCCCAAAATCTCAAATATTTGCAAACTAATCAATATGCTTCTCAGTAGCACATGTATAATTTAAAAACAAATTATAATAAAGAAAATACTTTGAACTGAACAATTTTAATAAACTATGACATATCAAAATTTGTGGGATACACCTGAAGCAGTATACTAGCAATTTTATGGTTCTACAAAATTTATGGCTTTAAATTAATATACCAGAAAGGAAAATGTTTAAAATCAATAAACTAAGTTTCCAATAAAGAAACTAGAAGAATATAAATCAAAAGGAAAAATAAAGAAAATAATGAAGATAGCAGAAATCAATAAAATAGACAATAAATATTCACTAGAGAAAATCATGAAGTCAGTATAAGCACAGCCTATACACAAACATTGGGATATTTTGTGTTCAGTTCCAGGCATGTAAGGAAATTTTTGTCCAATTACTAGGTGACCACTAATTTAATGAAAAAAACTTCAGTGGCCACATACTATAAGGAACAGAGACTTTACAAAATTAAATCAGAAGAGTCAATATACAAACAAACAACTAATATAACAGCAACAAAAATCCCTATGAGAGTGCAGAATTTAATTTCAACAGTTGTCATAATATCCAAAATACCCAGTTTTCAAAAAGCACTATGAAATATGCAAATAAACATATTGTTATCTGATTGATACACAGGAAAACATCAATTAATAGAAACTGCTTCTGAGGAATCCCAGACACTGGACATATTAGACAAAGACTTTTAATCAGCTATTGTAAATTTGTAAATATGTTCAAAAATCTAACAGAAACTCTATGTACAGACTTAACAGAAACCATGAGAACAATGTTTCATCAAATAAGGAAAATGAAAAAAGAGATATAAATTATACATAAAACAAACAAAAACAAACAAACAAACAAAAACAAAACAAAACCTAAATAGAAAATCTGGAGTTTAAAAGCACAATCACTGAAGGGAAAAATTCAATAAAAAGACTCAACAGCAGATTTGTGTAGGCAGAAGAATCACTGACTTCCAAATAGGATAATTGAAATCATCCTGTCTGAAAAGCAGAAAGGGGAAAAAAAAAAATGGACAAAGCCAAAAGCCCTTGAGACACCATCAAGTATGCCAACATATGCATAAGAGGATCCCCAGAAGGAAAGGAGAGAAAGGGAAAAAAAGGATATCAAAGAAATAATGACTAAAAAAAAAAAAAGAGTAGGAACATTAAGATACACACATGTAGAGCTCAAAAAAAACTCCAAGTAGGATAAGATCAGAGAGACACACACTGAAGCACATTATAATCATACTGTTGAAGGCAAAAGAAAAGGAATCTTGAAAGAGCAGAGAGAGAAGCAACTCATCATGTGTGTGTGATCCTTATAAATTAAAAAAGCTTTTTTTCCATCAGAAACTGAAGAGAAGAGAAGGCAGTGATGACACACAGTTCAATTGCTAAAAGAATAAAGCTTAAACTAGCAACCAAGAATTCTATACCTGGCAAATCCATCCTTCAAAAATTAAGGAGAAATTAAGACATTCCTAAATAAAATTTAAAAACTCAGAATTCATCACTAGAAGACCAATGATGCAAGAAATGCTAAGAGATGTCCTTTAGATTTAAATGAAAGAACTTGCTACAACACATAAAAATAAAAAAATACAGATGATAGTTATATATATAAATATAAAAGTTTGTATAATTTTACTTTTGTTGTAACTGCTTTTTTCCTGATATGGTTTAAAAGGAAATTACATTAAAAATAATTATAAATCCATGCCAATATATAAAAATGTAATTAGTGACAGTAATAACATAAAAAGGCCAGAGTCAGTTACATAGGAACAAAGTTTTTGTATACTCTTTAACTAAGTTTGCATTAATTCAGACTAATTTTTTTAATATATATTCAGACATTAACTGTAATTCCCAGAGTAACCGCTAAGAAAGTAACTCAAAATACATAGTGAAAGAAACAACCAGAGAATTAAAATGATACACTAGAAAATATCTATTTTTATATACAAAAACACAAATAAGTTGAAAGTGAAAAAATATATGTAGCACACACACGTTAACAAAAGAGAGCTTCAGTGGCTATGCAAATATCAGAAAAAATAGACTGTAAGACAAAAAGTATAGTTAAATGTCACTTATGTCTCAATAAAGCTGGAAAAATAACTGTTACAAGAGACAATTACAATGATGAAAGAGCGAGTTCATCATGAAGATATAACAATTATAAACATATAGTCACCTTAACAACAGAGCACAAGAGTATATGAAACAAAACATGACAGAATTAAAAGAACAAATAGAACTTTTACAATAATACTTGGGGACTTCAATACTCTAATAATGGATAGAACAGCTAGACAGATGATTAAGAAAGTAGGAGATTTGAGCAACACTATAAACCAACTAGATCAAAAGACATATATAGAAGAAAAGAAGAATACATGTTCTTCTCAAGTGCACATGGAATATTCTCCAGGATAGACTAAATGTTAGATCACCAAAAGTCTCAATAAATTTTATACAGATTGAAATCATGCAAAACATCTCTCTTCCCACAGTGGAATGAAATTAGAACTTCTGCTTCAGATGTTTGCATTCATTATACTGAGATATTGATAAGATACACAGACACATATTTTCAATGATAACTATGGAATAGTCCAAGATACTTCTTGGAAAAGGTTCAGTTATCATTAGTGATTAAAAAAAAAAAAGTATATGCCATCTCATGAAAAATTAGCATGTTTAAAAATGTCAAAAACCACATTAACTGTAATTTTAAATAGGGACTCAACTTAAACATAAGGGTTCAGAACAAATAACCATGTATGATAGCCAACTGAGCATGAATTGGTTAATAATCCAGATCCTGAATCCCAGGTATCGTTTCTCTTTGCGTACATATAGTTCAAATTTGAAAACACAACTAAGTAGGTGTACTTTTACGTTTGAAAAATGGGTCAAAAGAATAACAAATAAAAACTAAAAATGCTTGCATTGAAATTTTAAAAGGGTTTCAATGTCAATACAGTAATAAGTTTCTAATAGTTATATTCGTAAATATTTTGTCTGTTCTTTAAAATATTTGAAGTGTTCAAAAGAATCAAGCAAACTAAATTTGCTCTGTTCAAATATTGAAAGGACTTTAAGTTTTCATCACTGCTAAATACAAAAAAGAAGTTCTTCAAGTTTTACTCATTAGGTAGAGAAGTTTACTAGATTAAGAGCATTAAACAGTGTGCCAACCTTTCTTTTTCCTTTTTCCATGCCCCAAACCCTCAGGCAATATGGACTCTGTCTACATTACAGAATGTATATAAAAGTTTCAAGGGTGCTTTGGATCTCTTTTGCTAAGAAACCTGCTTATTTATTTTGAACCAATCATTTCTACCTCAACACAACAAAGGCCTCATGTGATAAACCCTCAGCTAACATACTTAATGGTAAAAAACTGAAAGCTTTTCCTCTAAGATCAGGAACAAGACCATTGCCACTGTTAATTCAATATAGTAGCGGAAGTCCTAGCTAGAGCAATCAGGCAAGAAAAGAAACAAAAGGCATCCAAATTGAAAATGAAGATATAAAACTGTCACTATTTGAAGATGATATGAATCTATATATAGGAAACCCCAAAGACTCCACCAAGAGACTATTAGAAACAATAAATAATACTGCAAAGTTGTAGGATACAAACTTGGTACACATTTTTCAAATATATACCGCCATAAAGTCCTTTTAATTTATACCTAGGAAAATGTATTAACATCAACAACAACAACAACAACAAAAAATATATATATATAATATATATAATATATATACATATATATTATACATATATATTATATATATACCGTTCTTTTTCTTTTTTCCCCCCTCCCTATCCTAGGTTCTGATGTCCTGGCCTAGCAATTTTCTACACATTCTTCCACTACTGTAACAGTAATACAGCCCTCCCCATTACTCAATGAACATAATGTAAACAGCTAATATCTTTTGATTTTTAAAACTGATTCACTTTCCCTGAGATACAGAGATGAATCAAAAAGAAACACTAGGCTTATATTAGGTCCAAAGCACACAGAAAACATCATAAAACATTGATTTTACGCCTTGAAACAATATAAATTCCATATTAAGAAAATAAGACAATATGTGTATCTGGATTAAAAACCTCTAAAAGCAGTAAAAAAATAAAATAAAAAGATATTTTCATTTCCATCATAGTACTTAGGTACATTTCCCTGGAGAAAACCACTGAGTTGATATTCTAATATGCTCTTTTAGAAATGTAATATCAATTTAAGGATATATATATATATATATATATATATATATATATATATATATTTGTTTGTTTTTGTTTTTTGTTTTTTCTTTTAACACAAATGGGAGACTACTCATAATTCTTCATTCATAATGTTAGTGATATTTTCATATCAGCTCATATAAATCTATGTTACTCTTTTTAATAGTTGCAAAGTATTCCAATGAATGAATATATTATGCTTCATTTAGTTAGTTTCCTATTGATCATTTTTATTAATAGTCCCTTATTACAATACACGCTGCAATAAAAAAAATCTGTCCTATAGGATTTTTGTGTACAGTGTATAAATATGTCTTTCCCCAAAAACTTTAGCATTATTTTGTACCATTAAATATTTAATCTTTTGCCAATTCACTGCTCAAAAATAGCTCATAGGTGATTCAATTTGCTTTTCTTTATGAATGATGGTGAATAGCTTTTCAGATAATTAAAATCTATTTTTTTGCGAACTCTATATTCATGCCCTCTGTTCATTTTTCTATTTGCTTTTTTGAAAATCCATCATTCAAAATATTTAAAGAGGCCTTAATATTCCAACTTTGAAGCTTACTGCAACATATAAGATAATGCCCAGCTTGCAATATACCCAGGCTCTCAGAGAAAGGGCTCAAAGCAGTTGGTAGTAGCTTAGATTTTTTTCCAAGTCATTAATTAAATTAATACAATAATAATTTAGGTGAGACCTACTGACTTTTCTCCTGCATCATGTATAGATGTAAGAGGAGGTCTTGAGGTCTTTGTGCTAAGCAAAATTAAGTCAGACAGAAAAAGTCAAGAACCATATGACTTCACTCATATGTTGGATATAAAACTGAAAGCGATAAAGGAATAAGACAAACAAATAAAGAAACAAAAACTCATATACAGAGACACCAGTTTAGTGGTTACCAGAGAGTACGGGGGGAGGTAGAATAGGGAAAAGGGGGTCAAATATATGGTAATGGAAGGAGAACTGACTCTGGGTGTTGAGCACACAATGTGATATATAGATTATGTATTATAGAACTGTACACTTGAAACCTATGTAATTTTACTAACCATTGTCACCCCAATACATTTAAGTGAAAAAATAAAGTTAGACAATATTTATAGAAAGCAAAACAAACAAACAAACAAACGAACAAAAACGAGGAGGTCTTGAAACACAAGGAAAAACATTGCTAAATTTGAAATGGGTTGTCAAGGATATTTGCCATAAATACATTTAACATTATGTATTAAAATGTAACATGGTATCATGACTAGTGTCTATTTTGTCAGCAGCAATCCATGTGTCTTCAGATTAAGCAGATGCTACAAACTGCCAGTTGCAGAAATGCATAGCTTGTACACTTTCCAAAATGAAGAAAATTTTCTTCAGTATGGTGATTACTGAAGATGTTTATGACTGATTATGACCCTTCAGGGAGTCTATAAAACAACATTTGGAATATCATTGTAAGATCCTGAAAAAGATAAACGGATAACCACTAATGAAAGTATTATTACAAGATTTTCTTTGCTTACAAGAGAACATTAGTTTCATTAGATAGCACAAATCATTTTCAAAAATCTGAAGCATATTGTCAGAGCAGATATTCCATATTTCTTCAACATTTAGAGTGACCAAGGTATTGGAGAAACTGATGTTTCAAAGAAGTTATGTTTCTAGTCCAATTTGCATCAGGGACAATTTACATAAGGCTCTACAATCTACCACATCAACTCAGTTACTGTTCTGATAATAAGGGCTTATTATGGGAGAACAATCTATAGATTACTCAGAAAGTCATTCTATGACAATTGACCAAGTTCTAGATTTTATGTTTCTTGATTCAATTTTAACTGTTTCTTCAATAAAAGTCACAATAATTATTCTTAAGCATAGTAAATTACACAATTATTAAATATATTTAAAAAAAGACATGAGGAAGCTTTTTAAAATGGCACAAAAGAAAATTTCATGGATAGATGAGAGACTGATTACCTTCATGTAACTGGTATTACATTAAAAAATATTCTTATTTAAGAGATGTGTCTGAATTGATTTCCATGTATCTGGAACTGCTGTATGTTCTAGGATACAGCAATGGACAAAATGGCAAAACATCCCTACCTCATGGAATTTCCATTCAGTAAAGCAAAGAGAGTAATAAGGTTTCATGGAAAAGAGAAACTTGAATAAAAAAAAGAAATATTTAGTGGAGTAATAGTGCAAAAGAATAACAATTCTCTCCAACAATTCTCTAACAAAGCTTGAGATGAAGATCTCAAACTCTGTGAGATAAGACCTGATCTTCAGAACAAAACCACAAAAAAATTCAAGATTTTAAAGGATCCAAAGAAACAAGACCAGTTCGTTATACTAAGTATGCTACAGTTGGCAAAATCAGGCTATTATATTGAATCTGACTTCTTACCTAAAGTTAGAACATCTTTACATTGTCACTAATATAGACCTACATGACCCTTTTTATGACATAATTTGACTTTAAAATTAAAAATTGGATCATACTATGTCCCTAACTGCCTAGTTCCCCTGACACTCAACATAGGGAACCACTGCTACTGGTTTTTCATGTATCCTTCTGGAGGCGATTATGCATAATCAAGCAAACAAACTATCTTCCTCATTTTTTTAGGCAAAAAAGTGCACACTAGATACTCAGCTTTCTATGACTTTTAAAATTTACTTAACACAACACTGTGGACATTTTTCCATATCAGTTTATAAAGAGGTTCTTCAATTTCTGTAACTGCACAGGATTCTATTTTATCGATGCAGCATTTTCTTTTTTTTTTTTTTTTAACATTTCCTTGGTATTTGACAGCCAACTATAGGTATCACTCTAAGTAAGCAAAGATATTGAAGCATTTTTAGTGGTATTTTTATCGGAATTACTTAAAATGTTACATTTCATATTTGCCTCTATGATTTTTTAATCTGGTAGGAACAAAATATGCTCCCCGAACGTTCTTATTAAGTTTGAACATAGCCATATTATTTTAGGAAATCTGTTTGGATTTTTTGCTTGCACCTAACCTTGTTTTTTAATTTTTAAAAAACTACCGTATTTTTCAGTGGATAATGTGCTCCTGTGTATACTGTGCACACACGTTCTTGGCCCAAACTTTCAGGGGAAAAAAAATCTTCATTTTAATTTTTTAATTCAAACTTTTGTTTACATTTAAGTACTTGTTTTTTGTATTATAAAGGAATTTTAGCATTTATTTTTTAACATGTTATGGTACAAGAAATTTTATGTAACAAATAATAACAAAACACAACAACAGATATAAGCTACAAGAAACTACACATTGGTAACAAATTTATGATATTTATGCATCATAGAAGGCCAAGAACTCTTCATCATTGCAAGTTCATTGTAAGTTCAACAAAACCGATTACCGTATTCCAGGGTATTATTTTGCATAAAGATATCGTTTTTGATTTCTAGAGTTATACTTTTAACTCATAAGCATAAATAAAAGAATTAAAAACATTTATATAGATATGGAATTAGTACTCCCCATGTATAATGCACATCCTTATTTTAACCTCACAAATTTGGGCAAAAAAGAGCACATCATATACGGCAAAATACGGTATATTGCAACGTCTCTCTGAAATAGTATATAAAAGAGTTGAATTCAATCCACCTGGGGAATAATGAAAAATAAAAATTGATTGGCAGTAAGAAAAATAGGACTACGTTAAAATAGGCCATATTGAATGTTAGGGGCTAAATAAAGATATTATAAAAATATCTATGATATAAAGAGAAAGAAAACAAATGGGATGGGGAGAAGCTGCTCTGCCATAGAAATTCTCTCTTGAAAAATATATTTTATACCTTGTTGAAACAAAAATTTCATAACAATAAGTTTTCTTAATGTGATGAGAACCCAAGAACATGGAAGTGCATGGGTGAAAGAAAGATGACAAGGTATGAAGGAAGAGAAGTATCTGGGAGAAATAAATATGTAACTATTGCATGCCTATCTATTCCTTCCTTTCCCCCTCTTTACTAGAAGTCAGTTTTCCTTTGGGAAAGTGTCATTTATACTATTTTTTTATTTATACCACATTCACCTAATGGTGTGAGACATATAGTGGGAGGTAAGACGGTAAGACTGAATTCACACTTGATTCTGTGAACAGAGTATTCCTCCTACCAAAAAAAAAAAAAAAAAAAAAGAAAGAAAAAGAAAACCAAAAATGAAAAAACAAAACAGGCAGTCAGGATAGAATTTGAGACTTTGCCAGAAATACCATACCATGAACATTTATCTCTATCTAAACAAAAGCTATGCTGCCACCATGATAAAAGGTCCCTGGGGTTGAAGATGGCACACAGAGGCACACATTCTAAGAGAATCACAATGAGTTGGCACCAGAGCTCTGTTCAAACCATACCTGCATAGCACACTTCCTGTGGAGCTGCTGGGAATATAAATTTCCCAAAATCCCCCTTAATATTTCAGTACGTTTGGTTTTTGTTTTCTGTTTTTTTGCATTTGTCAGTATCCTCACTGATATAAATAAAGAGGAGGGGGTGAAGAGGAGAGTGGTAGGCAGGAGAGCGGAAAGTTATAGTTGGGCTATTGTTTGCATTTGTTTATTTAGAAATTCTCTTGAATTTCTCTGTATAATTATCCTGAAAAAGGACAGGTAAACAAAATTCTGGTTATATATCACATTTCTGAATCTATGCGTCTATCTCTATCTTATCTCTATCTCTATAATTAAATCTATACATATCTTTAGTCTTCCTTCCTCATTTTGTCTCAACACCGGTGCATCTATGCCTTCAATTATTTATCTTATTTCACTTATATGGTTGTATCATAATGAAGATACCTCTATAATCTGTCTTAATGTATGCCCTGTTGGATTACATTGCTTTCCTACAAGTTTGATCACTTTCTGGTCTCAAAGCATTATTTGAAAGTATGCAGTTATTAACTCATTTTATAATTATTAATCATTTCAGGGATACCAGTTCAGAACAAAGATCACAAAATAGTAACATTTTATATTGTGTTTCTGTCTTCTGCTAGTCAGTCATAATCTAAAACATGAATTATAAAAAAACAAAAACAAAAACCAAGATAAAAAACCCAGCGAGGTAACAATATAGCTCAAATACTTCTGAGCAGAGAAAACACTGAATATCTGAACCAAGAGCCTAGGACTATTTTCAAAGTTCTCTACACTTTTATGTCATATCAAAAAGAGAGACGCTTTCTGGATAGGCCAGAGCCACTGAGGAAAAGAGCCCCAGAATTTGAAACTGGATATTGTAGCCATAGGATCTTGAGAGATATGATAGAAAAGGTACTTTCTAACTAGCTCAGCACTCAGACTCTTATAAATAAATAACAATATCGTACATTTCACCAGGCGGTAAGCAGAGTCTTTGAAGAATGTAAGCAAAATTGTCAATTGTATTCTATGATATTTATTACCAAGCAGTTATTCTCTACATTTGTCAGTGAGTGTATATATAAAGTGTTATACTTTCAATTATAATGAGGTTATATAACAAGGAGTAGGACACACATAAATCACAGTTTACCCAGTTCCTGTGTATAATTATTTTATCTATGTTATTAGTTATTAAGAGTGCCCTTCCACTTTTAAACATTTCCTGGTTTGGAAGATAAGTCATATAGTCATGGTACATATGGAGGTTAGCAATCATGTACAAATACAAGAAAGGCTCACTAGAGGTAAGATGAATACTCTATTAATACATGAATAATAGCAAAAAAATCTTTCCTTTGCTATCAAAACACCTGAAATCATTTATGAATTTAGGGAGATTATTTCTAGACAATTGAAAGATTTTTTTCCCCACCAATTTCCCTTCAGAAAAGATTTATTAATTCTCATTCTCTCTATCATAATATATGTTAAAGAACAAATTTTCTGAGTTAAAATAGCCAACTAATTCTAGATCGCATCAATAATATAAGTAGAGCAATTGCTGTAATTAGGATTGGAGAAAGGAGGATAAGGATAAGGGAGGAAGGGAGCAAACTAGAGAGGGAAACTGAATAACATCAGCATGTAATCCAATGGATTTTACTATTTTACTAACCAACCTTTCTATTGCGATGAATAATAAAATAATGAATGTCTGAGAGATAACCCAAAAGTGAGAAGACATTCTCCAGAAATGCATTTATTCATTCAACATAATCAAAGGGTGCCAAAAACTGTATACACATTTCAAAAAAGGAAAAAAAAAAACACTATTAAAATTGTAATGCTCTATATATACCGATTACAAAAGATGAAAACAAGTCACGTTTGACTTCTGCTATTACAAGTGGTGCTCAAAGTGGTTACTGTCAGCGTCCAGACACTTCTGATTACGGCAAACTACTGCTTGAGCAACGTTGACCAAAGTGTCCACTTATATACATGTTTTTGGCACCCCTGGTATATATGCACACTTATAAAGTGCCTAGCAATCTTACCCGGCTTTATTAAATTTTATCATAGTTTATTAAATTTAACAAGCAGCAAATGGGCTTTTCCTTTTAGTATCATGACTCAAATGCTGCCCTTAGCATCCCCACACGTGTATTCTTAAGACCTCAATCAAAACTCCTCCAGGCCACATTTAAAGGAAGGCTGGATGTGGGTGCCTCCTATGGAAATTGTATTGCAGCTTTGTGTCTTTATGTGTAACCAGGAGCAACATCCACTTACACAAACTGAAATTTTATGAGTCACACATCGTACTCTAGGCCATGGATTTCATGTGATTTACAGTCTTAAGCTGAAGATTTTACAATCGGTTTTTTGTGTGTGAGTGAAATGTATGTCTCCTATTAATCTATATTATAGAGAGCATCCTCATAAGTGGAGCTGCTATTGTATCCTTCCTATTTTATTTCCCTTCATTTGCTTGTATATATAAACAAAAGTAGGACAGAGGACTACGAGATGGCAGTGCTGCTTGGATGCCAGACTAAACGTGAAATGCTAGACTACAAGGATGTTGCTAGGAAGCTGGTGCTGCTCTCACTGTAAATTAGCTGGTCATTTCAGCCAATCAGATCAACAGCCTTACATGGATGACTAAGGGATATTTGAGCTCTTTACATTATTTACTGATGATCGCTTTCCTGGCTATATTTCCTTCAATTTGATTAAAATGCCTATATTTCTTTTGCCATCTTATCTTGTCATGTGCTTCAACAGTACATTGCTAGGAAATTGTCACATAAAATCATAGAAGGAATGATTTCATTAAGTGTAAAAATTCATCTTATTTTATTCATTTCTTTTAGCTTCCTCGTAGAATGGGATTTTTCCAGAATCCATGACCAAAAGGAAGACGGTTATTTATGTTTTTGTTTTGTTTTATTTTTTGGTATCTCTCACCCAGAAAAGGTATCTGTAGTTGAGTCAAAAAGTCTTCTATTGAAGCCCTGCTGCTGCTGCCAATGTGAAGTTGGTGCGTCAGCTGAGTTGCTCCCTCACACCCTTCATCTTCGAAATGGCTATAATAATAATTCTTGTGTACCCTATCTCAACAGCTCTTTCTCAGGACCATGTAAAGAAAAGGATTTTGAAAAATATGTAGTGCTACAAAAATGGAAGATGGCATGATAAAGTTTTTGTTTTTTTTTGTTTCAGTTTTTTGTTTCAGTTATAGCTCCGTTTAAGAACTTTCTGCAGTGGTCAAAGGAACATTGGAAAATGTGGCTATGAGCACTTGAAATGTAGTGAGTGTGAGTAGGGACTGCATTTTTATTTTATTTAATTTTAATTAAATTGAAATATGGACACATCTAGCCAGTGGCTGCCATATCCTAAAGCACAGCTCTAAACCACTAACAGTTTTTTTTATTACCTTCTAAGACTGTTTTTAAACATTTGCAAATATTCAACCTCTAACCTAATAATGCAGGTTAGTTTAGAGGAGATAAGAATTAATGAGACCTACATAAAAATTTAGCCAGGATAAAACATTCCAAACAGGAGACACGACATAATTGTGTTATGATGTTACCTCTGACTTCCTCCTTCTCCTCCACATAAGGTTTTGTCCCAGCTAACTCACATATTGCCACTTTGGGAAAGCAATCCCAGAACCCTTCCTCACTACTAACCTGTCTCTGTCAGAGAACTTATCACAGCCTGATGCATTATAATTGTTTGTATTTATGTCAGTCTCCCCTCTAGATCTTGAATACCTCCAGGGAAATAGTCTTCCTATGTATATTCTCTAGTATCTGTTTCTTGTGGGGCCCTGAATAAATTTGAATGAATAAGATTAACACCCTTCTCTTTAAGAACTCATTAGAAAGGGGAATGAGATATTGAAATAAATCTTTGTTATTCTATTTGATTCATGCTATGATAGAGACTTACAAAAATGCAATTAAATAATGAATAACAGCAGCTTTTTGTGAGTAGGAATGGAGAGAAAAGAAGCATATATCCAAATAAATATTTTGTGTATTCTAATAAAATTTAGTCTGCGCTAATTTTAAAGAGAACTACTGAAATTGGTAAAAACAGCCCAAATGTAGTAAAGCAGGGGTAAAAAAAAATAATTGTAAGAGTGGGATTAATCACTATGTGGAAATAAATCCACTGTCAATATGATTGTCTCCTTCAAAGTCTTAATCACTAACCTGAGGCTATGTCCTCTTTTATGAAATGCAGAGCTTGGATGGATTTGAGTAGTTGTGTTAAAGGGTTTTCCATATAGCTTCCTGAAATGTTAATATTAACATTTTTGGAAGCTCTGAATTAAATAAAGTTCAGTAGGCTTCTGTAGAATAGAACATGCCCAAATCTGTTATAGGCTAATGTGCAAGTTGGGTTACTAGACAGGCCCATCATATGTCTTTCTCGAATCTATCTGAAACATGAAGTCTGTTCATCATTTATGGATACAACTATAATCTATGATAATATACATAAAGTAAAAAGAATCAGGTGCTATGAAATAGGCTAATCTACTATGGATTAGGTATCCTGGGAATACCTCTATGAGATCGAAGTGTGACATGAAGGTGAAAAAGACATCACCTAGAAGATGGTGGCAGGCATTTCAGCCGTACAAGCAGTATGTACAGATGCCTGAATGATGAGAAATAACTTGGTCCATTCATTTTAGGTGCTAGAAGTCCACAGTGTTGAGCCTATGAAGCAAGGTTAGAAAGCAGCCAAGTGGCAGAGGTAGACAAGGTCACTCTGAACTTGTGCTACTGTGCTTGTAGTTAACCAATGCACGACTTCCTTCTTTGAGAAAGCCTTGACGAGAAAGAAAAAGGTCAGCTGAATTAAACAATGTGTTTATTGACATGATTGAATTTTTTCATCTGTCATAAGTATGTTATGCTATGGCAAATCTGTAAAAACAGTTCAGTCTGCTACTATGTAACTCCAGGAGCCTGAACTTATTTCTGAGTGCAGTGGTAGGCCACTGAGGATCTTTAAGCAGAAAGTGATATTCATTCTACAAAAATTTACTGTGACTATGATAAAAAAACAGAGATGGATGTTTCTATCCATTGCTTACGTTTGCATGTCTAAAATGTAATCATGCCTGGTTCTATTACCAAGTATGATGCCCTGCTTAAGTCCTCTGAGGAAGGAAAACGAAGAAAGGGATTCTCCTTTTGATCGTTTTAATGCCCTCCCCCCACACATTTGTTTTTAAGTAGGTACAGAGTTCAAAATTGTCACTTAAATATTCCTATTTTTTCACCCTTCCCTTTCATTTTTGTCCTGACTGTTTCTGTTTATCCAAAAGTGGAATGAATAGAAGACTTATTTGGTTAGAATATATTATAATTTTATCTCTTCTTGTCTATTCCACATTAAAATTTTTCTGAAGAATGAAATTTAACTCTCCTATTTCTTTTGATAGAAACTTTCAGTTTGGAATGTTGTTTTTATTTTCCTTCTGTGTAGCCATTCTATATTACTTCCCAATATCCTGGAAGCAAAATTGAACGTTCAAGGGCTGTGTTGCTTTCTCTTAAATGCTGCAAAATTTGTTTCCTAATGAAGAATAGCCCATTTAGAACTGTGTGCAGCGCCATCTCGTGACAAAAGAGGTAATTGTTTTTAGTGAATAGAGCATCTGCACATTACAATCTGATGCTTTGCATAATACACGCCAGAATGTAGAGGTTTTATAAAGTCAGCAGGCAGTGAAGAACAGATGTGGGTATCTTGGTGTTTTCACACTAATTTCTTTCCATGAAAATTTGAAGTTAGAAATTTAAAACAATAACCTTTGAATTATTCAATTTTAAGAATCTTCTCCAGAAAGTTTTATCTGTTTGTACTAAAAAATATGTTAGATCAATGCAAATGGAAGCCAGAGGTTACATTACTGGCTTAAATATTTAGCATCTCCTGAGAGTAAAAGTTTTTAGATATTGGATCATAATTATCTTATGCTGGAGAGAGCGCAGGTGATTACACTTTTCTAAAATCCCTCCTCTACCAGAACGCTAAGAAATAACATTCTTGATTTTCAGCACATAACTTAGAGCTAGCACACAATTATTCTCAACTAAATATACACATTACTTTATGAAATAGAGTCCCTGCACATATGCATTTGAACACAAAGTTTTGATTAAATTGTTATGGCACTTTCTCCACTTAGCACTTTTGTCTGGAAAACACATTAGTTTTGAATTTCATAGAAAAGAAATATTTTCTTTTAAAATAGTGGAAAATAATTTTTCTGCTAAATATTATTGAATATATGTATTATGAATGAAACATAGTGTTCTGGGTTCTGCTCTTTTAGTCACAGAGTTCTCCAATGCTGATATGAGCCTCTCTCTCCTGCCCCCCCTTTTCTAATGAAGTAGACTAAATCTTTGATTAAATAAATTAAGTAGCTGACAGTCTAATAAACAAGTAAATGTTATAGTTTGATAGATATATTTTTACTAAAGAATACTTTAGTCATCTAAAATTCTGAAGGAGACACCAGAAAAAAAAAGAATAATTTGAGTTTTTAAAAGGAAATTTAGATCTTAACATCAAGAAAAAGATATAAATTCATGTAGATCTACACAATCATTCCTATAAATTCCTTGTACATTATTTTTTTCTAGACTCAAACAAGAAGTGATAAATGTATTAAAAAGTTTCTTAATTTCTACTCTTACTCTCTCTGTGGAATGGAATTTTCCTATACAAATAAATTGTGGGCTCTGCTACAGAAATTGAACAAAAGAGCTCATTTTTTCTAAAGAACTGCTGACTTATGAAGTCTTTTGATAATTCAGACATCTGGACAGCTGTGTTTAATCTGTACTTGCATTCAAATTTTCTAAAGAAATTCAAAACTCAATTTTATCTTTAAACAATTTAATATTTTAATGACTCAGCTAATTTAGATACAAGAATAAGACCTAGGCTTAGTTTCCAGGATTGCTACAGGCCCTGGCCTAGTTCCTGGGGAAGAAGAAACATCAAGATGGTGTCCATCATTTTAACCAAACTACTAAAAGCTACGGCCATGGCAGCAAGCTTCAAAGGAGAATAGAAGTATCAAACCAATGGGAAAAACCTAAAGAACTTTAAGACAGAAAATTCTTTTTACTAACATTTCTACATAATGTAATTTTTAAAGAACAGCAAAATATGAACCCCAAAACAATCTTTGCCAAAAAGCAACCATCAGGAGAAAACTTGTTTCCCCCTCTGCCCTCCGCCATAGGAGGACACAATAAGAAGTCAGCAGTATGTAACTTGGAAGAGGGTACTCACCAGATCTCGACATTGCTGGTACCCTGATCTTGGACTTCCAACTTCCAATACTGTGAGAAATCAGTGTATGTTGTTCATAGGCCACTCAGTCTATGGTAATTTGTTACAGCCTGAAAGGCCTAATATAACACCCAACTGTTTTTACTAAAAACAAAACAAATAAAACAAACCTAACATTTCATCATTAATTACGAGTGTTGTAAGTTACTCTAAATGAATTCTGAATAGAGTGTTGTGGGACTTAAAAACCAAGATAAACTCTTAGTATTTCCCCTAAACTTAGCATGCTTTCTCTTACTGCCAAGCTTTCTCCAAGATCTTTCCACAGAGTACCTCCCAAAGCCCCTCATTTCCTTCAGCTGATCAAGTTCTACATTGTTTTAGACATCAGCATAATTAACACTTACTCCGAATAACTTCCTTGACCTACCCCAAACCAAAAAAAAAAGAAGAAAAATGGTAGTGTGGGCTCCCCTTTTACGTACATCTTAAGTATAGCAAACAGGCATACCTCAGAGATTCTGCAGGATTCGACCTCAAACCACCACAATAAAGTGAGTTGTAATCTTTTTGCTGGTAAAAGGTCTTACCATCAATTTGTAAAAAACGCAACACCTGCAAAGTGCAATAAAACGAGGTATGCCTGTACTCACACCATTAAAGGTCTCATGTGTTTCCCATTACACTACAAAAGGCCAGAGCTCTGCAATACCAGCACAATACCAGTCAGTACCATGGTACTGACTGTGAATTGTAAGAATAATTATGTGGAAGATGAATACAACTGATTCTTTTGTAAAGTGAATCACAAATCAGTTTAAAAAGAAACAAATTTCTATAATTTATCTGTGTATTAGCATTTTGTCTGTTAGTTATTCTTAAAGGAAGACATTTTTATGGCAGTATGTGTTAAGATGACAGGTGAGAATGAGAAAATGAGAGAGAAGCATCAATTGTACTGTGTTAAGATTAAATTTGAAAAACTGCCTGATCAGAAAAGCCTCTGGACGACTTACATCTTTTATAACAACACACTTCAGTTTATATATTCTCTACTACTATGAAGGGTTTTAAAAAGTTTCTATTTTCAATCGTATTGTACATCTACGGTCATGGTAACTGATCAGCACTGTAAAATAGGAGTAATATATTAAGATTATACAGTTTTTGTTGTTTGTATTGTGTGTTATTTGAAGCAGTGGCACTAGAAAAGAGAAAAAATTAATTCAGAATACGGACCAGGCAAATTATATTTCTCCATGGTGATCTGTGATAAATAAATTGAATATAGGTTGGACCATTTAAGATGCTTTCAGTGGCAAATGCCACATTTCTGATTAAAAGTGGCTTAAACAATGGAAGTTTAATATATAACATAACAAGAAATCCAGAGTAAATGGCTCTAGATGTGATTAAATGATGTCAGGCCCCTGGTCCAGCCCTTAACACTCATTTGATGTCCATAAGATGAGTACCAAAGCAGCAAGCCCTGTAACTTACACAAAACACTCAAAGGAGAAAGAAAGAGGGTTCTCCTTAAGTAGTCTTTGTATCAAACAAGCTCTCCAGAAGAATTCTTCTTCATTCCCCTTATCTAAATCAGGTCTGAAAGAACAGAAAATGAATCTCTGGTATTGTCAACCTTTAATAAGGGAAGTGACTTCCACCAGCAAGGAATTAAAGTAGTTGGAAATAGTGTTCAGAAGGCAACTAGTGGAATCCAAGGCAATAATAGTTCTTTTGCCAAAGACTTTTAGTAGTCAAACTGTATGAATTGACTAAACAATTTTCTGCATGATATAAAAACAAAAGAAACAAAATTTAAACTAATCAAACAGTGTGATGGATGTGGGATGAAGTGTGATGAAGCATGATGAGTCTCTCTGTCTATATACATCAGTATTTCTCAAACTTCACGTGCATAAAAATGCACAAGGCACTTGTTAATTGCTCCAGCCTGAAAGATGCTCTGATGGAGCTCACTACAGAGTTGGACTCAGACAAGGGCAAGAACCAGATGGTTGTTCTAAGTTTGAGACACATCCCACACTATTAATAATCTCAAAATAATTTATCTTGATTTTGTTGCTAATGTCTCAATTTGTTGAAATCTTCCAGCAGTATGCATATTCCAACCCAGTAACATTCATTAGACAGCCTCTGAAGTGGCTTTCACTTGCTGCTTATTATGCTAAATCTCTGAAGCTGGCCACAGGCTCCTGAATGCTTCTGGTCAAATGCTCTCCTGTTAAAAACAGAACATATCCACTGCCTCATTCTCTCACTCATTTTAATTAATTAAAAGCTCCCCAGTTATCAGGAAGTTATATGTTCTGCATGCTGCCATGAGAGCACAACTTCCCAGGTACCCTCATCCTTAGGAAAGTTAATGCACCACACTGCTAAATTAATTCCTGTCTTTGCTTCAAATGCCAACATTTTATTTTTTTTCACACTCTGCCTGATTTAGATGCCTTAAAGGTCTAAAATCTTTCTTTTTTTTAAAATTTAATCATAACCCATGAAACATAGCCAATGACTTTTGATATTAAAATAATATCATTTTCTCATAATGACCAAATAAAATTACATCACTGACTTAGCAATCATTGGGTACGGATGCCAGAAATAAGTTAAATCAATTTCCACTGGCACACATCTTACCATCATGACCATAGCACTCTCTCCTTTAATTCTATTTCAATGTCAGGTGTTTTTTAACCTTGATGCCTGTTACTCCAAATCCTGATCAAAAGTTGCATATGCTATTCATCAAATATATAACCAGTTGTAAATATAAATAAAAATAAATAATGAGCCACATTTCCACCAAAAAGAAGAATGCTCAGAAAGAAAATCTGATTTAATTATGTATGTAAACCTATAAAGAAGAAATTTTTAACGCATTCTAATAACTTATGATTCCACAACGCCCCATGCTGATAGCTACAACAGCACTCAGAGCACTATCTCTCCTCTTTCTAGTTCTCATCTCCTATGATTGGTGCTAATTAATGTGAGAGCAGCAACTGCCATCTTTCAACTCTGTACTTCAAGGATAGCCCATTGCCTGCCACCCAAATATGCATTTGTTAGGTCTCTGAATGTTAGAGACCTTGACTTAGGTCTCTAGAGACCTTGACTTACAGACAGAGCCATGTCTGCAAGAAAACAACAAAACGTCTGTTGGCCTGCACCTGCAGACAGAGCCAAACTCGCGATAACACAAAATGCCACAAAACAGCTACTGGCTTAGAGGCAGTCAGCATTTTCTGTTCAAACAATGCTACCTGTCAGCACAGACCCTATAAAACCCTCCTCACCCCTCCTTTGGGGCTGCAAGTCTCCTTTAGACGTGCAGCCTGGGCTGTAGCCATCTTTTGCTCAGCCCAATATACTTCTCTCTCTTACAATAAAAAATTTCTTAATTTGCCTGACCACATGCGTTTGTTTACCGGCTGTTCGTTTACCGGCCGACCTATCAGCACTCAGCCAGTTAGTCCCTTCCATCTTTTCTTCCACAATGCAACAATTTTACATATAATGGAACATTATATTATACACATTACTGATTCAACTTTTTATCTCTACTCTGACTCATACAAAGAAGTAGATATCATTTTACAGAAATAATCCAATAGTAAGAAGAGAAAAATTTTAATTTTTGTCTGATTGATTTTATTAGTTGCTGAATTATGCAATTTTAGCTACTGTCCACAACCAGTTCCCTAAGGTTAACTCAAAACTGCCAAATTCAGGTGAGATTTTAGTTTTGAAGAGTCCTAAATAACCTACGATATTTAGGTTATTCTAAATATCGTGCTTGCATTTAAATTTAATGTTCCCATTTGGCTGATGACCAAGAAATGAAAGTATTGCTTGGCTATGAGAATGTTATTATTCTGTCAAAGTTTTTCAAATTCTCTGTTAGTGTATTTCATAGACCACTCACAAAATGTTCAACAGTGAAAAAATAAAATATTAAATTGTCAAATGTGTGAACTAAATTTTGGTTAGGCAAAAATTAAACACACACACAAACTGCAGGACTTAGCTTAAAACATGTAAATGTGCATTTTGAAAGTCTAATGTGGTTGTGAGTATGTGGATGTATAGAGATAATATTCAAGTAGGCAACATGTCAGATTATATAACTAGAACTGTGTTTTGTTCTATTTTACCTCAGAAATTCATTTTCAGCTGACTTAAAAAAAGAGAAAAAAGAAAATGTTTTGCTACTAAAATGGGGTGTGAGGAGACACCATGGTCCCAAGGCTGGGGGGAAGCAGGTTTTCAGCTGTGAACGCGTGTCAGTACACAGCATGGAGAGCCGAAAACTTGCTGTGAACAATCCTGGGGTGTCAGGATTATGAGCAAGGTGGGAGCTGGTCCCTAGTAAAGATGAGATCTTTTGATCTACACAGCTACAGGGAAGCTCAAATAGGGAGAAATCTGGAGAGCGCCAAGATGCACGTAGCATTGTTGCGGAGGGGAGGAGTTAAGAAAGGAAATGTCTATGCCCCGGATCCCAACGACATGGGGTTTTGTGATTTTGAAGAAAACAGTTTCAACCTGAAGCCACGCAGTGTGGGATATTATTTTTTCAGAGAAAAGGTCAAATATGTATCCCTCTCTTGGTCTTATAGGGAACCACTGGGGAAGAAAGGCAGAGGAGAGCTGTTTGTCAATTGAAATATGGACTTGGAACTGTGGATCTTGAACTTACTCTTCTGTATGCACGTGATTTGTAACGGAGGTTCCTTCACACCAGAACTCCTCAAAGTCTGATTCTGAGATCACCTGCCACAGAATCATTTTGTAGAACTTTTAAAAATGCCCATTCCACACAGAATATGAAGTTAAAAGCTCTGAGAATAGGCATGCAAATCTGCATTAAATAACAAGACTCCATGTGACTTTATGTTCACTAAATGTTAAAAGTACTACTTGATATTAGAATGACAGGTTTTAGATTCCTTAAGATTGCTTAATGCATGTACCAATTTGTAATTAAGGGTGTGTGTGTGCATGGTTGGAGTGGGGAATGTGCTGAGGTTTAAAAGAACCTGATAGTCTGGGAATTGGTTATGGAAATGACAATATTCTCGAGGGTGGAGAAGGTGGTGATCAGATAGCGTGATAAAGAGGAGGTATATGAACAAGCTTTGGCAACTGAATTGTCTTGTGTTTATGGATGCTTGATGGCTGTGGTTCACTACATAAGTCCCTCTCTGAAATAAACTCTGTTATGGCAATAGTCTTCAAAAGCTATTATGACAAACTAAATAGATTGAAACATAATATAAAGCATGAATTTAAAGTTGGCTGATTCCTAAAAGATAAAAATTGGTATTTTTATAGGTGTGGTATCATTTTAAAGCCCAAATATCTTGTGAGTCGTTATTTTAGATCTTTTTTTATCACTACCAATCACTCTCAAACCAGTACATAACTTTAACTTAACAAGCTGTAACCATTAGTGTAAATAATTTGAATAAACTACCAGTTTACCTAATTTCTTTTCTTCAGTGCACATTATTAGCCTTGGGACTTCTCTCTTCAGAAAGATAAATACACATAAAATGCAGACGATATGTAGTGAAGGCTCTCTATTCTATTAGAATTTATTACCAATGCCAAACTTATCTATTGAGGAGGCTTATAAGATAGAGGTGTGATTTTGGGGATGGAGCTACGTTTTGACATTTCCCTGATTTCACAGAGCATGGTGATAGCTTTCTGTTTTAAAGTTAAAAATTTAAGAGATAACCAGACCACTAAAATAAAGGGTTTTATTGTCTAGTTTATATTGCTCATTATCTTTACTTCTCATAATAGTTTTAAAACTGGGGGTAGGGAAACCCATAGATTTTAAAGTACTTATGAATATGTGTTATTGCCATTTCTTTTTCTTCCTTTCTCTCTCTCTCTCTCTCTCTCTCTCTCTCTCTCTTTCTTCTTTTTTTCTCTTTTTTAAATAAAATTTTATATTCAAGTAATATTTCCAAAACAATAATAAAAAGATATAAAATGGAAGCGTGAAATGTTCCTTCACTCCCACTCACTTCCCCTCCTTGGGGAAAACAACGTGCATATTTTTAAATATTTCCAGAGATACTTTTATATATTCTTATTAGTTTACTTTCTCATATATATATATATATATATATATATATATATATATGTATATATATACATATATATATATATATATATGTATATATATATGTATATATATACATATACATATATGGTTTTTTATTTTCTCTCTATTACATAAATGGTAATATATGCTTTTCTGACTCTTGGACATCACTTTAAAAATCAATGCTACCAAATATAAGCAATGTGTAAACAAATTTAAAGAACACAGTTTAATTCTAGAACAAGCATACATTATAAGGTTTATTAGTAAAAAAGTAACATGTCGAGAAGCATTATGTCATGAAATTAATTTCATTGATAATCCCATAGTTCTTTTAAAAAATTTTCTATTAAAATATCGCTAACATACAATATTATATTAGTTTCAGGTGTATACCATGGTTATTCAACATTTATATACCTAAAGAAGTGATCACCATGATAAGTCCAGCAACCATCTGACACAGTACCATGTTATCACAATATTATTGACTATGTTCCGTATTCTGCATATTACATCCCTATGATTTATTTGTTTTATACCTGGAGATTTTAATCTTATTCTCTTTCACCTTTCCCCCCTTTTTAAAAGTTTTCAATTACATTGAAATTCAATATTATTTCATGTTAATTTCAGATGTACAGCATAGTGGTTAGACTTTAAATAATCTGAGAAGTGATCCCCCTGACTAGTCTAGTACCCACCTGGGACTATAAATAGTTATTGCCATTTTAATAACTATATTCCCTATGCTTTACTTTACATCCCCATGACTATTTTGCAACAACCAATTTGCACTTCTTAATCCCTTACACTTTATCACCTGCCCCCAAATTTTCTCCTATCTGGCAACCATGAAAATGTTCTCTATACCTATGAGTTTCTTTCTGTTTTGTTTGTTTATTTATTTTGTTCTTTAGATTCTACATATAAACAAAATCACATTGCATCTGTCTTTCTCTATCTGATGTACTCCACTTAGCACAATACCCTCTAGGTCCATTCATGCTGCCCACAGATGACAAGAACCCATTCCTTTCCCTGGCTGAGCAATATTCCATTGTGTACATGGACCACCTACCCTTTATCCATTCATCTATCAATGGACACCTCAGCTGCCTCCACATCTTGGCCAATGTAAACAATGTTGCAATGAACATATGGATGCACATGTCCCCTTGAAGTAGCGTTTTGGGTTTCTTTGGATAAATATCTAGAAGTGGGATTACTGGGTCCTTCTTTGTCTCTTGTTATCACCTTTGTTTTAAAGTCTATTTTGTCTGGTATAACTATTTCTATTCCAGCTTTTTCCTTTTGTTTCTTTTCATTTTCACGAAACAAATTTTTCTATTCCTTTACTTTCAGTCAGTGTGTGTCTTTCAATCTGAAGTGAGTCTCATGTAGGCAGCACATGAACAGGTTTTGTTTTCTTATTGATTCAGCCACCCTATCTTTTGATTAAAACATTTAATGTATTTACAAGTAATTATTTAAAGTAATTGTTGATAGATATGTAGTTATTGTCATTTTATTATCCATATTACTTATTTATTAATTAATTAATTTATTTTTATTTTTTTCATCGTACGGAAGTCCCTCTAAGATTCCTTATAATTCTCATTTGGTGGTGATACACTCTTTTAGCTTTTTTCTTGTTTGGGAAGCTCTTTAACTGTCCTCCAATTCTAAATGATAGCACTGCTAGGTAGATGAATCTTGGTTGTAGGTTCTTGCTTTCTATTACTTGAATATTTTTTGCCAATCCTTTCTGGCCTGTAAAGTTTATCTTGAGAAATCAGCTGCCAGTCTTATGGGAGCTCCCTTGTAGGAGCAAGCTTTTCTCTTGCTGCTCTTAGATTATTTCTTTGTCTTTAACCTTTGGAATTGTAACTATGATGTGTTTTGTTGTAGGCCTCTTTGGGTTCATCTTGTTTGGGATTCTATGCACTTCCTGGGCTTACATATTTTTTTCTCCATCAGGTTAGGGAAGTTTTCCATCATTATTTCTTCAAATAAGTTTTAAATTATTTGCTCTCTCTCTTCTCCTTCTGGTATCCGTATGATGCAAATGTTGGTATTCTTGATGTTGTCCTGGAGGTCTCTTAAACTACACTCATTTTTTTTTTTTTGGATTATTTTTTTCCTTTTGTTGTTTTGCTTGGATGCTTTGTGCTACCTTAACTTCTAAATAGCTGATTTGATCCTCTGCTTCATCTAATCTACTGTTGATTCCCTCTAACGTATTCTTCATTTCAATTATTGTATTTTTTATTTCTGACTGGTTCTTTTCTTTTCGTTTCTTTTTAGTTTTTCTTTTTATGTTTTCTATCTCCATTATTGCTTCCTATCTGTTTGTTGAAGTTCTCCCTGAGATCATCAGGCCATCTTATAACCAGTGTTTTGAACACTGGGTCTGGTAGATTGATTGTCTCCATTTTCTTTAGTTCTTTTTCTGGAGCTTTGTTATGTTCTTTAATTTGGGTCATATTTCTTTTTCTCCCCATTTTGGGTGCCTCCCTGTGTTTCTTTCTGTGTATTAGGTAGGGATGCTATATCTCTCAGCCTTAGTACAGTGGCTTTATGTAGTTGGTGTGTTGTGGGGCCCAGTGGCACAATCTCCCTGGTCACCAGAGCCATGTGCTCCAGGTGTGTCCCTTGTATGGGTTGTGTGTGCCCTCCTGTTATAGTTGAGCCTTGGTTGCTGCTTGCATTTCAGTGAGAGAGATGGACCCTCAGGGTCATTGTGAGGACTGGCCATGACTACAATGGAGTAACTATGGTGCAGGGGCTGACCCTACAGAGCAGTATTTGCCTGAGCAGGGCTCTGGTGCCTGCCCAGTGTGCCCTTTGGGTGTGTCATCCCACAGGCAGCTGGGTGATTCTTAGGTTTGGTCTCAGGCTGGCCACCAGCCATGCTAGCTGCATGCCAGGCTTAGCCACAGACTGTGTCCTGCCTGGTGTCACCTGGCATGAGCCACACGACAATCTGAAGACACCTGCCACTTGCACTGGGCTTGGAGTTGCCTCAAAAGGCCAAGCCACAAATTGAGAATGGCTCTTTCTAGTACTGGGCTTAGGGATGCTCAGGTAGACATATTGGACATGACGAAGCCAGTTGCTGCTTGTTTGGGGTTTGTGAACCTTTGGGATATTTTAGGAAAGTGTGCAACATGAGCCAAGGCAGGCCATTTGTATGAAAAAGCCACTGGAAGTGACTTGGGTGGCCCCAAAATTTGGGTGGAACAGAGCTTCAGGGACTCATCAGGACAGATGGGACAGTGTTAGCCAGGCTGATGGAGATTCAGATATGGTGGCTGCCTGTGTCTACAGGCCAGGAGAGGGGAGGGCTCAACAAAGAAATAATGGCTTCCACCAGCTTCTCTGTCCAGGAGAAAGCTGCCTCTTCAGCCCTTGCCAGACAATTCAGTTCCTTCCTGTATGACCCTGGCTCCTTTAGAGCTGCTGCCCCAGTACTGGAGCTCAGAGTGAGTAAGTTCATCAGTGAGTAAGTCTGTGCGTGGGCCCCTTAAAAGGAGCTCCTGGGCCTGCAGCCACCCTAATCTCACTCAGTCACAATCCCCGCTGGTTTTCAAGCCAGAAGTTATGAGAAGTTTTCTTCTTGGCACTGGAACCCTGGGCTGGGGAGCCTGGTGTGGAGCTGGGACCCCTCACTCCTCTTGGCGGAACTCTACAGCCAAGTATCCCCTGGATTTTTAATGGTGACACACGGGTGTGGGACCAGCTTGTTCCATCTCTGCCCTCCTACCAGTTTCATGGTGGCTTCTTCTGTATGTCCTGAGTTGTAGGACTTTGGTTCATCTAGACTTCAGGTGATTCTTAAGGATGGTGGTTTTGTAGTTTAGTTGTAAGTTTGATGTGGTCATGAGAGGAGGTAAAGAAGTGTTGACCTACTCTGCCATCTTCATTGGACCATATCCCCATATTTCTTAGATAGTGATAATTTCTCCTAAGAAATTCATTGACAATTTTTCATAGTAATGCTCACATTTATGAAAATGTATTCTTCATGCGAGCTTTAAAAGTGAAAATCTGAGTAACATGATCATTTATTTTCATATGAAAATTATCATTTATCTGACTATTGTTGATCAGTCTTCTCTAGGAGCTAATAATTTAAGAATATGCCAGTTAACCTGAGCCATTTCACAGCTGAAAAGACTCACACCAAAAGACTCACACCATTTTTGTGTTAGTGAAACAAGCCTAAGATATTCCTGGATATCAGACAGGAATTTAAGATTCCAGACTGAAAAACTAAACTTTTCTTTCTCTTTAATACACAGGAAATAATCCAACAAGTACAATGTGAAGAGTAAATCGATATTCATCTTTTTAAAGAATCATTTAAATTTTAAAATTGTAGCAGGGGATATTACTCTAAAAAAAGATGTGAAACTATGCTTTATGAAAAAAATAATGGTTCCTACTCAAATATCATTGTAACTCATTGTCCTATCTACTTGTATCTGTTTATTTATTTATTTTTTCATCTATCAAAGGGAATTTTGGTAACTCTGCTGAGATAGTAAAACTCACTCCTATTTCTTTCCCCAATCTAAACACCTACTTGAGCCAATACTTATCTTTTATTTTAACTAGAAAAGTATTCTCACCCCTATCATATGTGAATCTCTGCAGATGCCTCTGGGTCCCTTCCAGCTCAACTTCTCCACTTCCCCTACTGTCTCCTCTGTGTTGTATCATCAGAGTCTCCTCTCCATTGGATTAGACAATCCAATTTTGAGGAGTGCATAGAAAACCTCCCTCAAAATACTATTGATTCCATATCTCACTCCAGCAATTCCTCGATTTTTCTTCTCCCCTTTACAGAAACTTGGTATTTGACTGTCTCTGAATCTGATTCCACTCCTTCCCCAGGAAAAATTCTCCCAGCACACCTGTTTTCTTCCTGTTTCTGAGTTCACCAAGACTTTCTCCCCTGTAGCACCTTGCCGTCTCCCAAAAATGTTCCTTCTTCAGCTGTTTCCAAAGTCTCATCTTTAGGATTTTTTCTCAGGGTTCTTCCTTCCTTGAGTACTTTGTGTAAATAAGTTGTACCTCCTACTCCATTTATTTGCTAACAAATATTCTTACCCTGACTTCACCACAACCTTCAAATTTATGTGTTTTCTTCCTTGTTTATCGTTATATAATTCTTCTAGAGCATAAACTCTATGAGGGTAGGTTCCATCTCACAGTATGTAGGACGCCCCTCCCCGACACACACAAATATTTGATGAATGTATAGATTGCTGATCTAGGTCCCAGATGCTGTGAGTGCAGATAAAGCCATAGTCATCCTTCCCCAGTAACTGTTTATATAAACTAATGTGTATACCCAGTGCATGTGATACCTGGGGTGACACGAAGAAGGTTCACTTACAATCAGATGAGAAATTGATATAGTTATGGCTCCTATTCTGTTTTTTTCCCGTAAACTGAATGTGAATTTCTATGGCTAGAGGAGAAAAGTCCAGAAATAAAAGAACTAGAGTTAGCTTTTTTTTTTTCTTTTTTCATGGAGTCTTGGAAAGCATACAGGTAAGAAAAGGTCAGAAGCTAGCAGAAAAAAAAAAATGTGTGAGTGTCTAGAACTAAAAATAACTGTTTAAAGTGCTGGAGACAAAAGTGTAGCTATGATTGGGGAAGAAAAGCCTTGACACCTTGAAGTCTGGAGAACATCTAAAACCTGTCATGGATAGGCAGTAGTAACTGGGCACTATCCAGTTGTTTTGCTGCCAGAGAAATGGACAGGTGAGAGCCAGAATAGGAAAGAAAAACATAGGGTGAACATTACAGAGTGATCACAGTTGAAAGCTACTTCTGAGTATACATGAGAAAACTTTTAAGAAACTCTTAGAAACAACTGGCTGATAATTTGAGTAGAACTAATTTCCAGCAATCAGAATAGTAAGTGTAAAGTCTGCCATAACTAACTTAATAAAATTAAATATGAATATATATATATATGTGTGTGTGTGTGTGTGGTATCTCTCTCTCTCTCTCTCTCTCTCACACACACACACACACACACACACACACACACATACACGGTGCCCCAAAAAAGTATACACATTTTTAATGCAGGAAAAAAACTGCATTAAAATTGTAATCCTCGATATATATCGATAACAAAAGATGAATACAAGTCATATGTATACATTTTTTTGGCAGCCCCGGTATATATAATCTAAAAGTCTCAGAATTAAAATGCTAGGACATTTGGGGACACTGGTTAGTCTCATACCTGAGGATCAATTTTCATCTGGGAGCATCATGACCATTTTCTTTGCCAATTTTTAATGTGTGTTGTGCCATCCGTTTCCTTGATTAATATATCACTGTTTTAGGAAGGACTGTATTCTAAACTTATCACCAGGCCACGGACCAGTTGGGAACAGAATTGCTTGAAGTATAGAACTTGTTCTGTATAGGTGTGCTGCACTAAATTGCATGTTAGGAAGCTTGCCCTCCTTGCTGCAGATCACTGCCTTTCAGCCATGACTGACATAGATCTCGATAGAAACATTTTCTCATGTTAAATTTTCTGAATATCCAGCAGATAATAACAGATGGAAAACTATTAAAATCTATCTATATAGCTTCCCAAATTTGATTTTATAGTACTTCCAATTTTGTCAAGCGTGATTTGAGTCTCTATTTAAATTGTAACATGCTCTAAATAAATAGCATAACAATGGAAGTTTCTCTGGGAATGAGAAAGGGTCTGACAATGACAACAAGTGAGGAAAAAGATGTATAAACCTGAATTTCATATTCTCCTAGGAGTTGGAATAATTATAGTTTGAAGTATATAACTTCTATGATTTTCATGGAACAACGTCATATACTCACATTGCATAATTATGACCAAAAAATTAGCTTTCTGATGCAGTACATAGAATAAAACTAATTCATATCCAGAAAAATCTATATTCACAATTCAAGAGCAGTACATCCATCTTAATGATGGAGAAAAAAAGACTGACCAGCTTCTTTATACAACAAACATAAAATATGAAAAATTCAGACAGGTAAGCTTTCAAATTCCACTGGTTTTATAAAGGTATACATACTACAGCCTCAGACTGGCCGTTTACTTAGAAGACATTTAAATCGTAGTATTCTCAAAGGAAGAAAGTTTTGATGCTTCCAGGAAGATTTTTTTGAAAAACTATTGAGGGGAGTGAAAGGAGATATATTACCTACCAGCCACAGTGAGTTAAGAAGAAAACCAGGGGGTCTCCTACATGATTTAAAGTTTTGCTTAGAAAATATGACATCTGTTTTCAGCAGTACGGTTTACAAGATCTCCTGAAAATCACCTATAAAATTAAGGATAAAACACAAAGAGACCTGAAGAGACTGTTAGTGGAAATAGTGTATATTATTACTTATTATTAGTGTATATTATTATTGGGTGGTGGGCTTGGGGGGTATTTATTTTACTGGTATGTTCATATGTATATGTGTACATCTTTCCTATATTTTTGCAACAACTATTAGGATACAAAATTTCAGAATAAATGAGGATACAAAATTTCACTTATGTATTATAATCACTATTTATAAATCTTGTCAGTAAAAATCTTGTGCATAGAACACTAGCAAGAAAAATAACAAAACAGTAATAGTGACTGATGTTCATTTGTGGGAATGTGGGTGATTGCTTTTCCTGCCTTTAAACATTTTTTGTAGTTTCAAATATTCTATAGTGAGTACTTTTTCATACAACTTTTACTTATTTCATTAATAGAAGTAAAAATAAAATAAGATAAAATTGAGAACTTATATCCATATAAGAATGGACATGAAAACTGTGCCTACACACAAATATTTACATGCTTGTTCACAAGCAGATTCATTTGTAATAGTTAAAAACTGGGAACAACCTAGAAGTCTTTCAGTGAATGATTAAACAAACTATGTTATACCGTTACAGTGGAATACCACTCTGCAAGAAAAAGGAACAAACTATTGACATATACAATTATCTGGATGCAGGTCATTATGATGAGTGAAAAAGTCAAACTCAAAATGTTGTATACTGTATGTTTTTTTTATAAAACATTTCTCAAAACAACTAAATTATAGGAGTGGAGACCACAATAGTGGTTACCAGTGGTTAGGGACGGTAGTGGGGAGGAGAGGGAGTGGGACTATATGATAAAGGGGTAGCACGAGGGAGGCTGTTGTGCTGTATTTTGGTTGCAGTGTTAGTCACATGAATCTACACATGCGATAACATTATATAGACTAATCACACAGACTGTACCAGTGTCAGTTTCCTGAGTTTGCTATGAGATAAGGTGGTGCAAAAGTCATTGCGGTTTAAAAGGTTAAAATAATGGCAAAAACCGCAATGACTTTTGCACCAACCTAATACGATCGTTATGCAACATGCAAAAATTGGGAAACATGGGTGAAGGATACATGAGACCTCTCTGTACTATCTTTGTAATTTCATGTGAATCTATAATTATTTCAAAATCAAAAGTTTAAAATGTTTTCTGTGGTTTTGAATTTCTTACAGTGGTGACTAAATTTTTGTTGCAACCTTAGGTGAAGGCAAAATAAACTTGCTTTTGGGCAGACATAGTGCCAAATGCAACAGTGACATTGGTAAATAACACAGATTTGGTCCCTGATCTCAGGAAGCGTGCAATACAGTGAGTAAACAGAAAATGAAAGAAAAATTAAAGTTAAATGAATACTTGGAAATATTGATAACATCTATGAAGGTAACCGAGAACTGACATAATAAATAATAGTAGAGTCCTAATTTATGAAGCTTAGTCAGGCAGTAAAGACCATGAAGGGTAGGTATTTAAGCTGAGACTTGAAGTAGCCACACTTTAATCAATTCACTAGGATATTAAAAAGAACTCTCACTTCGTAGAACCTGGCTTTGCCACAAACAGGAACACGTGTATATTTGAGACAAGTTTCTACAGGAAATTGCTGTATACCCAACTGGAAGAATTCCTGGCACATAGAAGCATTTGATGTGTGTTGCATAAATTCCTGAGTATTAATTCCATTTGTAGCATATCACAACCCAGTCCTTTGCAGATAGGGAAAGATAGTAAATAATCAACAACAAAAATAATTTTTAAAAGGACTTGTATTTCATCCTCACCATTGAAATCTAAAATTTTAAAAAATACATACTTGAAATAATGTTCTGACATAATTGTTTTAACTTACTGTTTTATTTAAACTGTTTGCCCCAGCTCAGCTTTGTTATTATTCTTTAAACAGAATTCCATTCCTCTTTCTCATGGTCTTGTACTTCACATATTTCCAGTAAAGGAAGACATAATAGTTGTTAATGATATTCCACTTTTAATGGATTTTAGTCAGCCTAATTAAAAATAAACATGCTTCCAGGGAACACTATTGAAAATTTAAAACATAGTCCAATAATGATAGTAAAATTAGTTTTATATTGTGTGTGTTGTGAGAAAAGTTATATACTAGGTCGTCTAGATTTCTGTATCAGCCCCTTAACCCCAGTCACTCTTATGGCTACTTCTGATTCATCTGGTCCTAATTCTAGAATCTAGACTGATGGTAAATCATTGTGGTTCAAAAATGTTGCTCACCCACGTTCTGACTTTAAAATGATGAGGATCTTTCAAGCTCAGCTTTAATGCCAACATTTAAAAATAACAGGTCCTTGTTCTTCCTGTTGCTAGTGGGTATTTTTTCTCAGTTTTATAGCAATTCTCAGTGAAGAGTACATGCCTATTGTGCAGTTGTGTTTAACAGCCAGAAGTACAGAAGCAGATTAAAATTCAATAAGTCTCAAGTAAGTTGTGTATCTCTCTACAGTAATAACCTGACCATAATAGAATTACATGGCTTGTTACTCCTGGGGTTTATCTTATGCCAGCGTTATCTGTTTTTAAGCTTCATTTCACAGGGTAGTGAGCCTGCCACCCAAACACCTCATCTCCCCCATCATCAAATACAGAAAGAAATGTTAATAAAAATATTAAATTTGGGAAGCAGAGAGTGTTTAGAAAAAACGGTGGGTTAAGAATATTTGTCTCAATTTTGAATCATTCAATCTACTGTGGCCAAAATTATTTCCTTATTCTTTAATTTTTATAGACCAATGTGATTTTCATTAAGTAATAAAGACGTGAAAGCTCTAACCCTATGAATTACTCTGAAAGCATAAACACTTTGGGGAAACACCTAATAAAACATAAAAGCAAAAACAAACTAGGAACTCAAGGAAAAAATAGAAAAGAAATGATAAAGTAAAAGAACCATTCAATGGTACTGTTACTCAGATATATTATTTAAACTACACAGCAATGACTGTGTACACTTTTTTAGTGTACTAAAGTTTTGCTTGCCAAGACCGCATCATTTGTGTCAAGCAGAACACAAAGGAAAGGGGAGAAAATGAATATTGACAGCATCGTCTCTAATGTGACAAACTATCAATTCTAAAGTTAACTATTTTCATAAAATATGAATCAATGCATTCCTAAATAATATCATGCATTCGCATAGTCTGCTTAAAAAATAATTGAATATACACTGATTGTATATCTTACTTGAATAACAGCATTTTCTCATGGGTTTTAGTAGTTATTTTCAAAACAAAAATACATCTGGAAAACAAGGGGAGGTTTTTTTATTTTTGTTTGTTTGTTTGTTTAAATTTATGTTAATCTCATAGATGATTTACAGGCTACTGAGCAGAGCAAGCAGAGTAAAATATCCATCTATCTAAGGCACTTACGTAACAGAGTACACTTTTAAAGACAAGCTACTGCTCTATTAAAGTTAGTACAGATACAGTGCTGTCTTTTCTAAATTTCCTGCTTCAAAGTCAATAAATACTACACAACTATACTGTACAGTATAGTTGTACAAATACACTGAAAAACGAAAGTGTTTGTGTAGTGCACAATTCTCTTTTATAGTTTTTTATTTTTAAATCGTTGAGATAAGGTCAGTTTAAAGCCCACTGATTAAAGATCACCTGTAGCTTAAAAAAAAAAAAAAAAAAGTTTTGACTTACTGCCAGTAAGAGATAATGCATATCATATGAAGTGAACCTTAGAGGGTTTGGACATGTGCTAGATTAATCTAAGGAGGGATATAGGCTAATTTTGTATTAGATATTATTACGAATTGGGAGTAATTCAGCAATTTAGTATCTTATTTATGGTTATAAGTTGGGAGAATGCAGAGAGACGGGATATCATTGGTAAAAAGGCAGAAATTGCTCAGAAGAAAAGATGGTTAATCATTTTGTATCTGTGGCCATGGCTTTGTTCTTTGTTCTTTTTTTATTCCTTTTCAAACAAGTTGTATTAAATGTATTGTGGTGACATTGGTAAGTAAAATTAGGTAGGTTTCAAATTCTATAATAAATCATCCCTATATTCCATTGTTCCATTGTGTGTTCACCACCCTGAGTCAATTCTCCTTCCATCACCATAAATTTGATCCTCTTTACACTGTTCTACTACCCCCATCCCTTCTTATCCTCTGGTAAATAATAAACTGCTGTCAGTGTCTTTAAGTTTTTGTTTGTTCATCTTTTTCATTTGTTGCTTTCAGTTTTATATACCAAATATGAGTGAAATCCTGTGGTTCTCGACTTCCTGTCTGGCGTAGCTCACTGACCCATGTGGGACTCGAAACAGTGATCTCGCTCTAACCACTGAGCCAACTGGCTGCCCACTGGTGGCTCAGCTCCAAGCTAAAGCCATTGTTTTCAATCTAATTGTGGAGGGTGCAGTTCACTGGCCCATGTGGAAATTGAACAGACAACCTTGTTGTTAAGAGCTCACGCTCTAACCAACTGAGCCATGCAGCCTCCACTCATCTTTTCTTATGGCTGAGCAATATTCCATTGTATATATGTACCACATCTTCTTTATTCAATCATCTATGGAAAGGCACTTTGGTTGTTTCCATGTCTTGGCCACCATGAATAATGCTGCAATAAACATAGGGGTGCATATATCTTAACGGATAAATGTTTTCAGATTTTTGGGTTAGATTCCAGAAGATGGATTGCTGGGTCACATGGTAATTCTATTTTTAATTTTTTTAGAAGCTTCCATACTGTTTCCCATAGTAGCTATACCAATTTGCATTCCCACCAGCAGTGTATGAGGGTTCCTTTTTCTCCACAACCTCTCTAACGCTTGTTATTGCTTGTTTTCTCGATAATAGTCCTTCTAACAGGTGTGAGGTGGTATCTCATTGTGGTTTTGATATGCGTTGCCTTAGAAGTTAGTGAAGTTGAACATTTTTTCATATATCTGTTGGACATTTGTTTGTCTTCCTGGGAGAAGTATCTATTCAGGTCCTCTGCCCATCATTAATTGGACTGTTTGTTTCTTTTGTTGTTGAGTTGTATGAGTTCTTTATACACACTGGGGGTGCCAAAAAATGTATACAAGTGGACACTTTGGTCAATGTTGCTCAAGCAGTAGTTCACCATTATCAGACATGTCTGGACGCTGATGGTAACCACTTTGAGCACCTCTTGTAATTGCAGAAGTCAAGCGTGACTTGTATTTATCTTTTGTTATTGACATATATTGAGTAGTATAATTTTAATACAGTTTTCCTTTCTTAAAATGTGTATACATTTTTTTGGCACCCTCTGTATTTTAGATATTAGCTCCTTATTGGAGGTGTTGTTTGCAAATATCTTCTCCCAATTGGCTAGTTGCCACTTTGTTTTGCCGATGGTTTCTTTTGTTGTTCAGAAGCTTTTTAGTTTGATATAGTCCCATTCATTTAGTTTTGCTTTTACTTCCTTACCTTCAAATTCATAAAATTATTTCTAAATCCAAGGTCCATAAGTTAGTACCTATGCTTTCTTCTGCAAACAATTTATTGTTTCAGGTTTTCTATTTAGGTCTTTGATCCATTTTGAATTAATTTTGGTGTATGATGACAGATAGCAGTCTAGTTTCATTCTTTTGCATGTGGCTTTCCAATTTTCCCAGCAACATTTATTGAAGAGTCTTTCTTTTCTCCATTGTATATTTTTGGCTCCTTTGTTGAAAATTATCTGCCCATATGTATGTGGGTTTATTTCTGGGTTGTCAATTCTATTCCATTGGTCTGCGTGTCAGTTTTTCTGCCAATAGCATGCTGTTTTGATTACTGTTGCTTTGTAGTACAAGCTGAAGTCAGGGAGTGTGATACCTTTGGCCTTGTCCTTTTTTCTCAGGATTGCTTTGGCAATTCAGGGTATTGGGCTTTGTTCTTTTAAAAATATTATGTTTTATTTTCCTTGCCCCTGTCTTTTTGCAGTCATTATTGATATTCTCTTAGGAACATTATAATCTCAACAATCAGCATGTTACAAACAACACATTTTTAGCCCAGTGCTTGTCCACATCCTTCAGAAGTCACAAGATTGTTGTGAGAACCACACTAATAATTGCAGGATATATACACGGTTTTGGAGAAGAGGAATGGAATCAAATGTTTCTTAATATTAAAGTAAATCCTTTACATGAATCAGTTGTAGCAAACTATATGGAAGAGTTAAAATGTTTTTTTTCAAACTCCATTTTTCTGACCCAAAGAAAATAATTTACTTCTCATATAATTATACTTCACAGGGTTAAAATAAAGTAACAGAAACAAGGAAACATAAAAGATCAATACATTAATGATATGTTACTCATAGTAACAAGCATTTACATGTTGTTCTACATAATTTACATATGTTAATATGTACTAAAGACTTCACATATATTAATCCACTTATTACTCACAGATAACTTTTTTAAATTTATTTTTTATTTATGTATTGTTTTGCCAAGGAGAGGCTAAGTAACGCAAGATCACACAGCTAAGTGATAGACATGCTGTTCAGACCAAAGTCGTCTATCTCCAGGGTCCTTTCTTGTAGAGGTTACAGAAAACTGAAATTCACTTTATAAAACGTCTTAAAGGTACTTGTGTCTAGTGTCTGGGGCTTCTGTCTTTGTGATTCATTTCTAGTGAGGCACACTGCTGAAGTCATAAAATCTGTCTTAGTTTTCTGAATATAGAAAAATCTCTAGTGATTTGCTCGGACTCAGCTACAGCAAAACTCATTTAAGTCTATGAATCAAATAACAGTTTCTTCTAAATATGAATAGTTACAGATTTGGGAAATTTACTGTAGCTTTGCAGAAACTTGGAGGTACAAGATATAACTAGAGTGAAATAGTGGACTTGCACATTTTTTCTTAACACTTTCCACAATCTTTTCTATTCAGCCAATTTTATTTCATTCTTTGAATATAATTTCATAGATTTTTCTTATAATTATATTTTGTTTAAGAATATTAGAATTCCAAATAATATTACAACCCATGATGATCCTAAAAGGCACTTAACTATTCTTTCATGTTCATAAAATATTCCAATATATTTTAAAAAATAAATAAAATTGAGATAATATAGTGCTACACAAAATGAATGCTTACTGAGCACCCAACATGTGCTGCAAAATTTGTTCTAGATTCAGGAGTCTCATCAAAGTACACACAAGCCTTGTATTCTCACATCTTGTGTTGTGTAGAAAAGGAGGAAGGAAGAGACTGAGGAATAGAATGGCATTCCTAGTGCATTTGATACAGGAGCAAGGAGGCAGATCATTTTTTAATATCCTTTCTCATGACAAAATTATTTTCAGTAACAATCATGGCATGAAATGAATAAAACAATGGCTAGAAAAAAAGACAGGCAGTGAAAATTTTATTTTATTGAAATATACATGTGTATAAAATCACGCCATAATAAGACAAACAAATAAGTAATATCATAGTATAAAACATGGAAAATAAAGTACCAGATTAATATTTCTTAATTACATTGTGCATTTTTTATAAAGTGGGGAACACTGAAACCTATATATTGGTCTGTAGTAGTAACGAATAATAACAGTACTGTTTAATAATAAGCAAGAATAACAATTTTTAAAAATTAGATTTCAATTTTAAAGATATTATTCAAGTTCAATAAAATATTTCATTACTCAACTACAATTTGCATTTACCCAATAAAAGTGCTGTGACTTGCATTTTCTGCTCTGCTTCATTGTTTTAATTATAAATAAAAAAATAACTCTTGAGTGGTCACATAGAGTGACAGAATTGAAGTGACTCAAGTTCTTTTCTTCATTTTTACAATAATCTGCTATCACAAGTGAATCTAGTGTTTAAATTTGTAAATACATAATCTCAACTGGGATTGGAGACAGGAATTATAACCAAAGCTAACTTGAATGATGCTAAACCATTATAAGTTTACTCTCCAATTGAACACATATAGCTGAATTCATATTCAAACTGGGAGTTCTCTATATTAGCTGCCATATAAAATATAATGTTTTTAAAACAACAACGACTAATACGATTGTACTAACTTGGAGTTTATATTTATATTATTGAAACTGAACACTATCCACCATCATTTAGAACTTAGATCAACGAAAACTTTTATCAGAGAATAACTTTTCACTTTTAGAATTTCTTTTTTTAGGATTGCCAGTGCTTTGTGACATAAAAGTCAGATTGACTTTTTCTGTTGGTTTTAATATTGATTTTATATTACAATACTCACCCTCCTTGTTTACATCTAGGTAGGTTTCTGTCTTCTCTTGACATTTTGTAAGCCACTGGAGGGAGGGAGGGAAAGAAAGAAGATATACTGAAAAGATATAATTTTAGTCTACTCTGATGGGCTGAAACCACAGAACAGAGTAATTGCTGTTTCTTCAAATTGAATCTGAATTTTAAAATGAATTTAAATTAGTTTATATTTGAGGTCAATTAAAATTCTAAATTGAAATTGTAAAGCATCTAAATTAGGAATTTAAATTTAATTTAAAATCTTACAGTCAATTTGATTTAAATTATTTTAATTTTCATTAAATTAAAATTCAGAAACATCTGAAATGAATCAGAATTAGTTGTAAAATTCATCTCATATATAAAATACCAAAATTTTGATTTATAATAAGTTTTAATCAGGCTCTGCTTAAATTGGTAGCAATCTGCAGAATGGTTTGACACAAAAGGTTCAAACAGCCTAAAACACTATAACAAAAGTAAAGATGGTTGATTGGCTGGAATTATAATGGGTCATAGGATTAATGCCTCATATCAAATTTACATTAGCTTCAAATATGAAATTGTGGGATTGTAGAAAGGGGTCATAAAATAATACAAACTAAGTATATTTCTATCAAAATGATAATCTGATCACTTATGATAAAATTTTCTGAATATGTCCCTATCAGTGTGGCTGTCCCTTTGCTGGCTGAATGTTGCCCACCTCTGGAGTGAAGTGAAGATTCATGGACCTTTAAAGGTTCCTGGTGCAACTCCTTAAGCCGGTGCTATCTGCTTCACCACCAGAAACTTCCTGAGAGAAAAGTTTGACAAGAAAGTAGCAGTTAGAAATCATCATTCATGCCTTTTTAAGAGATCATCAAAAAAAAAAATTCCATCAATCCTCGTATCCCTATTTATGTCAGTGGCTTCTCCAAAGCCAAGCCTCCCAGTCCTCATCCCACAGTTCTCATCCCTCATGCCTCTGTAGAGCCTCTAATCTGATTCAAACCCCGCATAGCTCCAATTTCTGAAACCTTTTGCTATTCTCTCTGAATGTATGGTCGGTCATAAACAAAATTCCCCAATGGTCAACCTCTTCCCCGGAACAGAGTCTCTTATTGCTCGGAAAGAATACCAGCCTCTGGCACTCAAAATGTTTGGAGGAATGTCTGCCACATGATTGGAGACCACTCCTGGCATTTGGTGGACAGGGGTCAGGGATGTTACATGGCCTTGATGCTTCAAGTCCTGCTGAAGATTTATTGCCTTTTGTGCCAAAAGTTCTTACTGAGAAACGCTGTGGAACTTCATAGTAGGTAAGGACTCTGCTTTCCCAGAATCCCTCTCATTTGGTTGTTGATTTTGAGAGGGATTGTTTATCAGTGTTGTTTTGTTTGTTTGACACCCTGGACCTTGGGGGTTTTGTTTCGTTCTTGTTCTTCATTGCCACTCCCTGGTAATTATTCCTCACTGTTATATATATATTTCTTGACTTGTCCATTCCATTCATCTGTTTATTTCTATAGGTTTCATTACATAGATTAGTAAGATTCACTCACTTTTAGTTCATACTTTTCTTTTTAGATATATTTTAAATCAGAAATCTATCTTACTGGTTATAACAACTTAAATAATTTCCATTAGACACATCTATTCCTAGATAAGCACTTATATTCAAATAATGACAGTTTTTTGTTCTTGAAAACACTCCTTATTTCTCCATCTTGACTGATGAAATTGACTCTAATTGTGTTACTTTGATGATGCTTCTTGTTGATAGTTTTTTTGTTTTGTTTTGTTTTTACCAGTTTTAGGACATTTGTTATCTTTAACTTGTTAAAAGACTCATATAAGAAATTAATGCTGAATTTGACCGATTCAAATTGGTCACTCTGAACTCAACATCCAACCCCTAGATCTCAAACATTAAAAATAAATTCCACTAACATGCCCTTTCTCTATCCATTCTCCTGTCTTCTTCAGAGGCAGATAACTACTATCCTTAAGTCCGTGTTTATCATTTTCTTGCTTAAACACACACACACACACACACACACACACACACACACACACACAGTATCAACAAAGAAGATATTAGTTCATGGTTGGTTTCTAAATAGGCTTCAGGTAACTAACATGACGCACATTTAAGGCCACTCTTAGTTGGTCTAGCAGCACATTCAATCTTGAATTCTGGATAGACATATCCACATTAATAAATTAAGCCCCGTTCAACTTATATTTCATTCCCTGTGGTTCTACATCCTCAAAATATATTCCTGTACATGAACCCTGATCCTCTATAACAATGCAGATTGGAAGGATGCTGGATCTTTATTGTATTACACTTCTCTCCCTGAAGGAAACCTCACTCTTACCTTTCTGGACTATTCTGGGATGCAATCCCTGAAATACACTTTGAGAAAATAAGGAGTGTCTGAGTGCATGTGTCAGAGAGGGAGGGGAGGGTTTTGCTGAGGAGAATAGTCATTCTCTTGAGACAACTTCTTTAAGTGTAGTAACAAAAGGGTTTTTTTTGCATCGGAAGGCCAGTTACCTAAGAAACTGGCAAAGGAGATTCAAGGAAATTTGAACTTTTCAATTCTCAGCAGCACCTAAATCTATCAGAATGTCCTCATCACATGTCTCAGCCTCACTCTTTAACTAGTAGTTAACATGAGGGCAACTATGTTGCCCTTATGTTGGTGAAGTTGTTCTCTAACTTTTTGTCTCAGGTCCCTGTTACCCTTTGAAAAGTTATTGATAACTTCCAAGAGAGTTTACTATATGGGGTGTATCTTTTGATATTTAATATTTCAAACTTAAGACTGAGAACAATTTAAGACAACAGTATACACCAACACACATCCCATTAGCTGCTAGAGCAGTGACTTTATCATCCTTCATGTAGCTTCTACCAAATTCCACTGAAGACTTAGAAGAAAATGGAGATCATAAGGAAAATTCTGTCTTTGCTTTATTATGAAAATAGTTTTATCCTCACAGTCCCTCTGAGATATATTAGGGATCTCCAGTGATTCTCAAAAGATACCATGAAAAGTGCTGTTTTAGCACAAGAAGCATGGTAGAATTGCATATTTAGCTGGTATGATAACTGTACAACCCATGCAATCAGGGCTGGGGGACAGGATCTTCAAACTTGACTGTTCTGAACTCATACAAGTTACAGGATTCTTGGTCACCATAGAGTTTTTATGATTTTTCTACCTGTCTTTTGAATTGGGAGAATCAACTTCCTGAATGTATATTTTCTTTTTGTAACATTTCCAGCGTAATAAGAAGCCGTTATCCAACCCCATTATCTTTGTGATTACCTCTTTTGACCTGGCAACTAAGTGCCACAACCTCTTGATCTTGTAGCACCTTGTTATTTAAAAGAAGCTCTGGGCTCCTTGATTAATTAAGCAAGTGTTACGCTCACTGCGCACTATGGTATTCCATCTTTCCTGGGAAGGTGATTATCCATGTGTTCATTAAATATATAATCAAACCTGTACCAGATTCTCAATTAGGGGGCTTGTTTCCTTTTGCTGCTCCTGATACTGTATTAAGCAGCGTCCTGGTTAGAAGACACAAGGTATACTCAAAACTGTTTAAGAATTCAATTAAGGGACTATTTTCAGAAGTGTATGAAGGGTTAAGGGAACTGTCAGCAGTCAGTGAGACTAGAATCCATTACAACTTCTAGGCTTGATGTGTCAAGACAGCAAACAGTGTTAGCAGAGCTGGGTCAGAGCTAGAGCTGTGGAAGAAGGATGACAGGATCTGTGGCTGCTGAGGAACTTTCCAAAGCACAACAAGGTGGTCACAAGGAAGCAGAATAAATGCCCTCAATCTCCCTGCTCCCATCCTCTGACCTCCTTTTGTTGCCCACCATTTGTCTAAACCCAACTACATATCAGCCTCAGTGTTAGTCTGTAGAGAAAAGAAAAGTAGGCACAGCTTAAATCCTATCTTGGTCTGTGAGAAATTTAAAGTATGATAGGTTTAAATATTTACATGGTAAATAGTATTTTTAAAACTAAAGAGCCACGGTGAAGATGAAAAATGTCTTTATAACTGCACATAAAGAATGAGCAAAGTCCTTCAAATATGATTTCCATTTTCCAGCAAGATTTCTATATATGACAAAAATATACAAATAGCCCATTAATGACAACAGAAAAAAAATCTTAAGTCAAAATTATCTTTAATAAAAAATTAGTATCATATAGCAAACATAGCACAAATAATTGATCTATCCCATGATTGTACTATAAACTGTGACTTCCTTGTTTATGGGAGAAGACAACAAATGTCTCAATATGACCTATTTGTTGATGGCTTATAAAAGCTTTTAGAATGAAAACACTAAATACATTTTTATAAGTATTTTAATATGGTTCAGTCTACCAAGTAACATATTTCTAAGTCACATATATTGCAAATTATTTCGTTCAAAAGCTGGAACAATTTTGTAAGTTCACCCCTAGAACTTATTATCTCTCATAGAGCACAATGCCTCTGATTCCTTTCTGCTAAAGTCTGAAACTTGAAGCTTTCTGAGAGTGAAAAAGCATAAGAGATACAAATCCATAAAAGGGATCTAAGTATCATAAGATACTTGGAGAGAGCTGTTTATTAGGGAGTAAAAACCTGTCCCATGTCCTAACTATGATACCAGATATTCAATATCAGTATTGCTATCTATACTAGAAATAGCTCTCCCGAGGGGAACTCATCTCACCATTTTGCTTTCCCTATATGATGAGTGCAGATTAAATCAAGTCAATGGAGAGAGAGAAATGTTTTACTTGCTCAGGATGAACAACTTTCTCAGCATGACTGTGAATTTTAACTAAAGTGAAAATTTATTTTTAAATACTTGTCAGAAATAGGTATGTGCTATAAATATAATATTGATCACCATTTGTCATGGCTAAGTGTGTTGTCTCCTTGAAGTGAGAGTGTGTGCATGTTTGCTTTCATGTGTAGAGTGACACTAACAATAACAACAATCAAAGCTTGTAAAAGACCAGTAAACCAGGTGCACGTTACTGAGCAGGTGGGCAATACAGAAGAGATGCTGAGAAAATGCTTGGAAGCCTCTGTTGAGAGATAAGAGGATCTTAAAAAAGATTCCAAGAAGTGACTTCTAACTAATGTGTACATAATAACGGGTTAAATTTACTACAGGTGAGACATCATTGAGCCATCTGAATCTTCGTTAAACTAAATGCAAAACCGACTTTTGAAGAATCAGGACTTGTTATGAATGAATCAATCACTACCTATCTCTCCTCTCTCTCTCTGTCATTTAGTGAAACTTTATACAGGATACCTTCTTCCCCAGTCCTATCTCACTATCCACCACTGGAAAAGCTAAACTACATCTCACTCCCCTTAGACACCAGTGGGGACAATCTCACCTATAAATGTCCAACAGAACTGGTGTAGATGGGTTTTCTCTAATAGCAAGGTTGTTACAGAACCCTAGCTGATTGTTGTATTATTTTGTTTCTTTCTCAATAGTTTCCTCAGGAAACATCCTTTAAATTATTAGAATTTTAGTTTTTCAGATTCTGTCCTATCATCAGGCTTTGCCTTAGTTTTGAAACCTCCAGCAGCAGCCACTGTTTACAGAACAGTCTTGCAACCTGGCACCAGCTGACTTCTCCAGTGTCAACTGTAGGTTTTACATATACACATGTAGTATTCTAGCCACACTAAATTATTATATATATATATATATATATATATATATATATATATATATTAAAATAACGTCACAGTCACTGGGTTAGGGTATAGACATATTTTGGGGGGGAACAACCATGGAAACTACCATGGAACCCGCCAAGGCTTGAATCTTGTTTGTGTTTAAAAAGGAACTCTTTATATATATATATATATATATATATATATATATATATATATATATATTTTTTTTTTTTTTTTTTTTTTTCAGATGTAATTACATTAAGGAACTAGAACTGAGATCATACTTGATTATTGGGTGGGACCTAATTTCAATTCCTTATAAAAGATACAAGATACAGACACAGAATTGAAGGCCATGTGAAGATGGAGACAGAGATTGGAGTTATGTAGTCAGAAGTCAAGGAATATCTGGAATCTCTAGAAGCTGGAAGAGATAAGGAAGAATTCTCCCCTAGAGCATTTGGAGGGAGTACAGCCTAAATCATGCCTTGATTTAGACTTCTAGCATGCAGAACTGTAACAGAATAAATTTCTCTTATTTGAAGCCACCAGGTTCAAGTTTGAAGTATTTATTTATCTCTCTCTCTCTTTATTATTTATTTATTTATTTATTTATTTATTTATTTATTTTACATTAGTCTAGGAACTGAGACACCCTGCCAAGACAGAAAAGTGAGAGGACCAGCTTTTTATCTCCTTCGAGTACTGAAGATGTAGCTAGAGAGTAAAGTAAAATAGAGCACAAACCTCATAGCAAAACCTGATAAGAATATCAAAAATAAATGAAAATTAAAAACAAATTACACTCATGAACATACTCAAAATATGCACAAAATATTAACAAAGTAAACCCAGAATATACCAAATGACAATACATCATCAAAAAGTGGGGCTTATCTCAAGAATGCAAGTTTATTGTGGTGATAATTTTGCAATATATACAAGTAACGAATCATTATGTTGTACACCTGAAACTAATGTTATATGGCCACTATACATCAATAAAAAAGAAAAGAATGCAAATTTAGTTCAACATTTGAAAATGAATAATGACAATTTACCATACTAACAAAGAGGAAATGCGATATGACTAACTCATTAGATGAACATTTGGGCCAAATAAATGAAAAAATATGCCACATCCATGAATTTAAAGAGTCAATATTATGAAGATGTCAGTTCTCCCCAATTTGGCCTAGAGTCAACCAAATGAGTCAATATTCCAACAGTTTATATGGACAATTTGACTGGTTAATTCTAAAATTTATGTAGAAATGCCAAGAAGTTATCAAAAATAATCTCAAAACATTGTTACATACATACTGCCTGATTTTACTTATTCTCCCTAATTTTAATCTTTTAATCCTCACTATATATTTACAGATATGAATATAGTGTATAATTGTCATATACATAAATAAATCAATGAAACAGAAAACAGACTGTGACTAGACCCAAATATATATATATATATATATATATATATATATATATATATATGTTCAACTCTTATTCAACAAAAGTACCAAAGTAATTTAATGAGGAAGAGATCATCTTTTCAATAATGATGATGGAATAATTGGATATTTGTAGAGATCAAAATGAAAACAAACTCCTATCTCACACCAAGCACAAAAATTAGTTGGAGATAGATCATAGAAATAAATGTAAAAATTAAAACCATAAACCTTCAGGAAGACAATATAGGGGAATATGTTTGCAAAAATGCAGTAGACAAAGATTTCTTCTACAGGACACTAAAACACTAATAAAAGAAAAAAGTGATAAATTGGGCTTCATCAAAATTAATAAGTTCTGCTCGTCAAATGTCAACATTGAAAAATGAAAAGTCAAGCCACACACTGGAAGAAATTATTTGCAAGAAACATATCTGAAAAAAAAAAAAAGACTTGTATCCAGAATATATTATCCTATAAGTCAGTAATATGAAGTTAATAACAGACAAACAAGCTAAGAAAGACAGTCCAAAATTTGAAAATACACTTTACTGAGGAATACATACAAATGACTAAGTGAATGAAAATGTTCTCAGCATTTCCAAATGTGACAGAAATGCAAATTCAAAACAAAATTTGATAGCATTACATATCATATTTTGAAAAGATTGACAGATTTCAATTGCTTGCAAGCTTATTAAGCAGTTGGACTTTTCATACTTTGCTGATGAGAGTGTCAAATAATACTATCACTTTAGAAAAGCAGTTTCTAAAATGTTAAACATAGAGTTTCTGGGACCGAACAATTTCACTCCTAGTATCTTGCCCAAGATAAATCAAAACGTGTCCAGAAAAGACACGTTTGTACAACAATGTTCACTCATAATAGCCCACACTGGAAATAACTCAATGTCCATCAACAGATAATTGAATAAATACATTTTGATATAGTCTTGAAAATGGATTGCTATTCGGCTATAAAAAGAATGAACTACTGTTAATTACAGCAACATGAATGAATCTTAAAAAAAACATTTTTTTTTTCAGTAAAAGAAACCAGACATAAATGAGTACATACCACATAATTTAATTTGTTTGAAGTTCTAAAGCAGGTTCAATTAATAATAGTGACTCAGATCATTCATTGCTATAGTTAGTGGGTAGATGGAAGAGAAATGACTAGAGAAGGACATTAAGCAACTTTCTGGAGATATTCATTTTATCTTGATTCAGATGGTTGTTATACCATGTATAATTTATCAATGTTTTTTAAACAGGACACTTAAAATCTCTGTATATTATAAGATACAATTTTACTTAATTAAAATAAAGGATTAAAAGGTGGTAAGCAATAATTTGTCAAACATGAGATAGAGTATAAAGTAGAAAATAATGCAAAATTAAGGCAAAGAAAAATCAAGGCAGGATACAGTTTGAAATAGATAAATTTAAAAATATGTACTTAATATGAAATCATACGAACTCAAGTGTAGACTACAATTTTGCCTCTTAACTTTTCTAACTGGCAGTGAGAAATGGGAAACTCAGCCAGTTCCTCCAGTGATTTTCAATGTTTGATCATAGACAATCACAGGGGAACTTCATGAAAACCACAAGTTCTTGTGCTTCCATGTTTTGATTCAGCAGATCTGGGAAAAGGCCCTGGAGTCTCTCATTTTGAAAGTCTTCCTTGGTGATTGTTACGCTTAGTCTGGGATTTGCTGAGTTACAAAATTCACAGAATCCCTAAGAGAAGTAAATTTATTCAGGAAATGCTCAGCAATTTCTGATTCTAAAAATTTAAACTAATGTCTTTTGACAATCTTCACAAGGAAAATCCTGTGTAACAAAATGTGTCCTCAACAATATCCTTAGAGTAAATTCAGGAACAACCTCTATGGTGGTGCTTCATAATACAAATCCTCAGAAGAAAACCTCAACACAAGTCAAGGGCATGATGCCACACATAATTCAATAAGCACACTTCTGTCAAGTGGTCAATAGATAAACTTCAAGTAATAATTTTTGCTGCTTTAGATTAACATAGGAACAGATTTTAGGCCATCTAGAGAAACACAGAGAATGCAGTTTCTTCAGGCATTCATTTGTGAAGATTTTTATGTCTGAGAAATTTTATATTTATAAGGTCATATTTTTTAGCAAGTACCTGAATCATGATTAATATGTATTGCCATGTGAGTAACAGTCTATACAATTTATCAGTCTATTAATATTAGTTTACGTGTTCTAGTGACAATTAAGGAACTTACTTTAAATTTAAGATTGGCTGTGTTGAATCTCAATCAGAAATAAGACATACACGGTCACTTTATGTTGAGTAGTTGTAACATTTGCCACAAAAAAAAGCTGTTGTTTTGAAAATCATGATCCTTTCTGAGCTAGACCTCTGTCTCCCTACATTCATTTTCCAATCAGCTTTTCTAAGTGAGGGTCATTACTGTTTGTAAGTGATAACAATGATGATGAATATTGCACTAAAGCCTTTATAGAATACTTTAAGAAGACAGTAGGCAACCAAACGGATTTGAAATGGGAACAGCATTTGGGAAAGCAGAGATTTTAATATATCAATTAGCAGATTTTATTTTCATATCCAGAAATCCTATTCTCTCTTTTTGTGTACAAAATATCAAAGAACTTATTAATCAAGCATTCAAAGGATCCAAAGAGAAAAAGAAAATCTAACTTATTAATGCCATTCCCTTCATTCTCACTCTCCTTGTGACTACCTTTTCTTAATTGGTCCCAATTAATCATCTATAAAAAGAAATTTAACTAAAGATGAAGTAATTTTTGAGAAAGTACCACTTACACTAAAATCACGACAAACAAGACAAATCTGTAGAATGATCATAAGTCCATCAAATTCTGGTAGGACTACCCAAAAACCACAGCAAAGGGGCATGTGGATGAGGGGTAAGTGGTGGTCATTGTCACGAAAAATTAGGCTTTTGGGTTTTAATATCTACTGATGGGTTATAACTCCCTTTCTGTAGTCTCTTAGTTTAGCTATTAAAATTTAACACTGTTTTTAAAAATCTATAAATTGATTTTCTCTTCATTAACTACTAAGATGCTACTGGGATAAACAGAAAAACCTGATCATTTATTTGATACCACCTATTGTGTTACTATTCTTTTCACATTTAATTAGTACATTTGAGGTAAAATTAATAATTGCAGACTACAGAATCTTGAGCTAGTTCTACTCTAAGGAAATCTAACAATTTAAAGTATGTAACTTCTGCAATATAGCTCCCTTAATTAACCCTTCAGGAATGTAAAAGTCTGAAATATAATAGATCTGTTCAACAGCAATTAAAAAGCAAAGAAATGAAAAACTTTGAGCATCATCAACAATAAAAAAAAGCACAAATTGTGTAATAGGTATATCAAGGCCTATACTATCTATATCTCAAGCAAAAATATACATTTCAACATAAAATCTATATTTACTCATTTCTTCATAAAGCAATTAATCATAAATTTATTCACTCATGCATGTCCTTTGCAACCCTCTGCCACCTGAGAGTTCTATTTCTTATATATACATATATACATGTGTGTATATATTTATGTGTGTATGTGTATATGTAATATTCTATCATTCCCTGTGTATTTTGAAAGGAAATACTGTAAAAATACATTATTTTTCTCAAAAACCATAATGAGATATCACGTCACCCCAGTTAGAATGGCTATGATCAACAATACAAATAGCAACAAGTGCAGAAGGGGCTGTGGATAAAAAAGAACCCTCATACACTGTTGTTGGGAATGCAGACTGGTACAGCCGCTATGCAAGGCAGTGTGGCGGTTCCTCAAAAAATTAAGAATAGAATTACCATATGACCCAGTAGTCCCTCTCCTGGGGTATCTACCCAAAAAATCTGAAAACATTCATCCGTAAAGATATATGTGCTCCGATATTCATTGCAGCTTTATTTACGGTGGCCAAGACATGAAAACAACCAAAGTGTCTTTCGATAGATGATTGGATAAAGAAGTTGTGGTACATATACACAATGGAATACTATTCTGCCATAAGAAAAGATGAAATAGTCCTCTTTGCGGCAACATGGATGGATCTCGAGATTATTATGCTAAGCAAAATAAGACAGAAAAAGTCAAGAACCATATGATTTCACTGATATATGGGATGTAAAACTAAAAACAGCAAAGGAACAAGACAAACAAATGAAGAAACAAAAACTCATACACACAGACAATAATTTAGTGGTTACCGGAGTGTAAGGGGGGAGGGGCTAGTAAAGGGGACAAATATATGGCGATGTAAGGAGAACTGACTCTGGGTGGTGAACACACAATGTGATATATAGATGACAGATTACAGAATTGTACACTTGAAACTTATGTAACTTTACTAACAATGATCACCCCAATAAACATTAATAAAAAAATTAAAGTTCATAAGTCTGGGTCTAGAGATATTTAAACTTGAAATAATATAAAATAAGCAAAATTGTAGAAATAGGTGATACAATGCTCGTCAAGGGAAGGGGGATATAGGGAGTTGTTGTTCAAAGGTATATAGTTACACAAGATAAGTAAATTCCAAAGATCTGCTATACAGCATAGTTCCTACAGGTAACAATAAGGTATCGTGAACTTAAAATTTTGTTGGGAGGGTACATCTCACAAAGTGTCCTTATATTACAAAACAAACAAACAAACAAAAGAAACTACAAAGGTACACAAGGAAACTTTTGGAGGTAATCGATAGGTTTATAACCTAGATGGTGGTGATGGTAACACAAGTGTGTAAATTGTCCACACTCACTAAATTGTACATATTAATTATAGGCAATTTTTGTATACGAATTATACCTCAAAAAAGAAGAAAAAAATAATGTCTTGGCTGAGCGATAAGTCTAGTAAGAGACTTCTTAAGTTTAAATAACCTACTGAGGCTAGTCAACTAATAAAGTGTGAAGAGCCAGTTGCTTATAGGTAACTTGCTACATTCTAGCAAAGGGAAGACCCAACTGTCTGACAGTTATGTCCTCAATGTTTAGATTCCTTGTTCTTCTCCTGATTGATCCTGCACTTAGATAAGTTTCCCTCTGCTTTAGCGCTACTGTCTTTCAAGTTAAATGTTATAGAAAAGGCTTTGCAAATGATTTTCCAATGAGAAATACTGTTACCATCTGTTAATACTGTTACAGTCTACTCACTTACCTCAGTGAGAAACTTCACAGTCCTGTTAGATTCTAGCTGTCCTTCATGCTGAAATTCAATCAGCCACTCAATTGTGTTGATTCTGCATGGATCCCCTGTTACAACCTCATTTCAGACCTAATCCTCTCTGCCCTACATTACTGTTCGGGTTTCCTACTGCCCATCTTTCTTCACTCCTATCAAACCAGCAGAGTTATTCCTTAACACATTAATCATGGTGTCTTTCCACTTTTGACAAGATAAAGTACACTTTCCTCGGCATCATTTTTAAGTTCCTTCTTTCATGTCTTATCAACTACCTTTCTTTCTCACTCCTATTACTCCTGCACTTGCTTGCTATGCCACAGACAAATGAGTTTCACTGCTACTGGAACCAGCTGGGCTTTAAAAAAATGCCCCAAACCTCTAGTTCTGCACTTACTAGATTATTTATTTGTTTGTTTATATCCCTGACTTTCTCTCTAGAATGTGGATTCTTCAAGTTTAGACACCTGTCTCCATATTTTATTATCCAATCAGTACAATGCCTTGTACATAATTGGTTCGATGTGCCCATGTTTATGTAATACCAAAATCTTTGATTTCAGGTCCCTTGTACTATGTGGTCATTATCTTGTTCTATACCAAGCTCATCACTGACTGTTTTTTTGTTTTCCCCTTTCATAACAATCTCTTTCATCTGAGAATATAAGGAAGTGCAGGACTGAGGAGTAGTAAGTAAAAAAGTAAAATCACTGTGTGTGATCTTTGGAGACAAGATAGTGTTGGGGAGAAACTATGTAGGGTAATTATGGGCTCTAGACTCAAGCTCCTTGACTTTGAACCTTAACTCCACAATTTACCATTATTTGACACTTTACCATTATTCAACCCTTCCTTGGATTGCTGGCACTGGCTGTTTCAAAACACCGCATGATGATTTTGAAGGATTAATCTAGGTCAAAATATAATGCCAGAAGAGAGGAAAAAGCAATGTGGAAAAAATACAGAATTTTTACCAACTGATATTTCAGACACTAATGAAAGAAAGAAAAGGAAAGAAAAGAGAACAAGAGAAAGGGAGAGAGAAAGAGCCTCTGTGGTTATTTGGAAAATAACAATCCTGTTTCAGGCAGCCCCAAGTAGGAAATTTGGCAGAATTCAACTAAGATAGCATGTCACAGACTTAGATCTATATATGTGTTGAAGAGTGGGTGTTAAAATGGATTTCATTTCTGGAATGTGAACTCCAAATTCCATACTTGGGAGCAAATCAGGAGTCTTTTGACTGTAATTAGAAAATCACCCTCCACTGTATGATGAAGTTTTAGTGCTCAGAAAGACCAGCATCCCAAATGGCCTCTAAGGCTCCTCTAAGCACTTGGTCTTAAACTATTCAAGTTAAATGCTGAGTGGCCATATTCACTGAATGAAGACCTTCACACGCGATATAAGATGAAAGAGGAAAATTAGATCATAAAGGTAGGAGCCAATTTGCAAGTGCCAGGTATGGCACTCAGTGATTTGCATACGATTTCTTATTTCTACAACTCTAGGGGATGGGTAGTACAGTTTTTCTTTCAGACATAGAAGAAAACAGAGGTTAAGGTGGTAAAATTATTTTCCAAAGTTCACCAACCTAGTAAGTCACCAAGATAACACAGGTCGACCTTGTGTTATTGTGCTTCACTTTATTGTGTTTCACACATGTTGCATTTTTTTTTTTTACAAATTGAAGGCAGGACACCCTCCACCATCATAATGATTATGACTCACTTCAGGGCAACACTTGCTTTGTGGCAGTGCCCTGGAGTAGGACTGCAGTATCCCGGAGGTATGCCTGTATATGTGTATGTAGCTTTGTGTTATGTTTATAATTTGAGGAGTCTTTGAATATCTTAAAAATTAATTGTCATTGGTCTTGGAACTCAGCATGTTCATAAATACTGTGTTGATGCCACAATTAAAGGGATTTCCCACTAGGATTACCTGTGTCTGAAGTTTTTCTGAGTGAACTGTTATAAAGGTCTTATTTCCTTTGGTTGTACTCATTTATTTCACTTGACTCCCAACATCTTCGTTGAGAAAAAAGATGCCTATGATCCTGAGTCTAATGCTCCCTCCCTTGATTCAGCCATCCGACTTTTCTTTGTCTTTCTCCCTTCTATCCACCATCTTACTTCGTAGCTAAAATCTTTACTGTCAACCCTAGGAAATAAGAATTTGCATTAGTTATCTCCCATTGTATTAAAAAAACACAAAAAACATACCGTGAAATGTGGTAGTTTAAAATAACCCACAGACATGACCTCATGGTTTCTCTGGGTCAGGTTTCTGGTGCTGCTCAGCTGAATCCTGGACTCAGGGTCTCCTCCAGACGGCAACCACAGCATTGCCCAAGCCCATAATCACCTCGAGGTTCAACTGGACAGAGTCTGCCTCTGAGCTCACGTACAGTAGTTGTGGGCCGGGTTCAGTTCCGTCTGGGGTGGCGCACTGACCGGTGGTTCAAGCCTGCCCTCAATTCCTGTGATCTGGGTGTCTCCGAAGGGCAGCTCACACAGGGCAGCTGGATCCCTCAGGGGGTGCCAGTGAGCGAGCAAGAGAGGGCATGCTATGTTCTATAATCTAATCTTGGAAGTGACATCACTTTTGCTGTATGTATTCTCTTTGAAAGCAAGTCACTAAAGGAGGGGCTCTCACAACGCTGGGAATACCGGGAGGCAGGGAACCACACTAACCCAGAACTAGAACGAACTCCCACCTGCCTCATTAAAGGCTCTGGGTGCCGGCTTTGGGAGCGGTGGAGCGCCCTCTGCCCCCATTACTTCTAAGTGGGCACCTTCACAGATTTACTTAATAACTCTTTTAAATAGCTTTAAAGATGAGGCAGTAAGAGTGAGTTAGCACTAATGAGGGCTCTTCAAACTATTTTGCCTTATATTTTTTATCTCTTAAGGGCCCCCTCAAATAAAAGCAGTATTTGGTTCCTGCAGCATTTCCCTTACTAGAGACACAGGCTTAGCAATGAAAGATTTGGACATCGCCATGCCACTTAAGCCTTAGCGTAACATACACAAGTTCATGTCACAATGACTTAAATGGTAAATTACAATAACACAGGGAAGAACTTTCTTTTACCCAATAAATTAGAGCTTATATACTTAGAGGACGATTCATTCCTTACTTAAGAATATAAGTGACAGACATATATGAACAGTGGATGTTGTTCCTCTTCTTTTTGTAATTCCTTGAGAGAATATAGAGCATCTCTTTCATGTCGTATTCTCTGAGTCAGTGCCCCTTGCCCATGTTGGGCCCCTAAGAAATGCTTGTTAAGTGAGTGGATATTTTATATTTATAATGCTGTAAGCATTATCATTTTAATATTTATGCCATCTACTAACCAAAATTAAAATAATTTTACTATCATAACTTGCATTCAAGTTAGATCTATATTTTATAAATTTCCCAGAATAATATACACATAAGTCTAGGTGGCAACTAGTTTCTTCTTATAATGTGAAACATAAACCCAAGACATAAAAACATTTCTTATGGAAAAAGAAAGTTTAAGGCTATAAAATATTGAGAAGTATGTATGCTCATAAGAAGAACTTATGCTCTGATGCTCATATCACAGATATGAGGTTTTAAATATAATATACAGTTCACATTATGTTGGGTTTATTAATGTAACTTTAATGGTTTGTGATTTGTGGAAACTTTAAGTTGAACCATATATGTTTTTGCTTTTGTAGGTTACAAATGATCAAATACAAACAATTTCATTAATTTTATCAAGTAGTATGTGGTCAGTAAGCAAAAGAATAACACTAGATAACTAAAGGGAAAATGCTTCAGAATACCTAAAAGAAAGAGAGGAATCATTCCCCCTAATTATTCAATAAGTATATTTACATCAATGTGCAAAACATTAATCTCAGGGATATACAAATATAAATATGTCATGGGAAACTGAAAAACTGAATTCAATAGAGAACATAAAATTATCGATGGATGTATAAAGCAAATATATTATGAGGCATGTTATGGCCCAGTATGGTTAGTCTCATGAAGAAAGCACAATCAAATTCCTATAGCTTAGAGGATTTAAAAATCACATTGGGCTAGGAGCCAAAGAAGCATGTTATCTCTTAGAAATCTACAGGACCATAAATTGTGCTAATCTCAGTATCATCAAAAAAAACAAGGACTTCACTCTCGTCTTATCTAGATCAGCAATCAGCATCCCTTCAGTTTTAGGAGTGGGTTCAATACTCAGAGTCCTCCTTCTCCACTAAGAGACTTTAACAGATTTCTCATTCTGCCACTTAGTCTTTATCTAGGAGGAGGATGCTGGTAAATTTCACAGAGCTGAGTCACAGGCACATTCTCAAAGCAGCTCCTCTTCTTATCTGACAGTCACGAGCACTCCCGTTGGAACCGGTTTCTGGTTCATGCCCTTTCTATTATGATAACTGGGAAAATAAGCAGCTCATTATAGAGCCTACTCACTCGAAAAATTCACAGCCAGACTCACTGATTAAATCACCGGGAATGGAGGGCTGCTCTTGTTTCTGGGCTCAGGTCGTTCCAGGAAATTTTTATATTTCAAATTCAAATGATCACTAAATGGAAAAAAAAAAGTGTGTAATATATTTAGAAGCGAGGTGTGAAATATCTATTTAAAGACTTTAAAAGAAAAAAAAAAATCAAAGAAAAGGAAAGTGATCCCCAAACTGGATTTGGCATGATTTTTATTAAGAAACATTGACTTGGTTTATAACTGGTTAATGCAGTGAGAGTTAGGCTTAGGAGTTTTTAGTAATTACACATATAAGTTTTATCTTGGGAACATCTATCAAACTTTGATTATACTTTGCATGTGTTTTCTTGTCATCAGTGCCTTCCCAGGGTCAGAAATTGTAGCACTCTGACTAAAATTACATCATTGCTCTGCCATATGAAGCCAGTGGCTTACAAATGAGGGATTGATACCCAATGGCTATAAGGGCAATTCCATGCCACACTGAGAGGTCAGGATAAGTTATACTCAACTCCTCATGTGAGCCAGGAAATGTTGAGGTAGTATAGAGAGTAGGTTAAACCACAGGCTAGGAAGTCAGTCTTACTGGGTTTGAAATCCAGCTCTGTCACTTACGGTGACCTTGGGCATGTCCCTAAACCTGGCCAAACCAGTGTTCTCATTTGTAAAATGAGGGGTGGTACAGAGTCCTCTCTCTTAGGGTTGCTGGGAAGAGTTGATAAGACAATGACTGTGCAGGCCTTGCCCATTTTAAGTGCTAGCCATTGACAAAGAGCTTCTGAGAGCACTCTTCACACAGCCTCCTTTTCTGGGAAGAAAGCCTCATCTAACAAAACTCCCAGGAACATTGAATACCTTTATATCTACTTTTCCGACACTTTCTATGTGACAACTCCTAATGAAACAATTTATCTGGGTAAATAGGCAATACATTAGAAGACTCTGATCTTCTCTCTCTTCTAGGGATCCTAAGAACATTAGCAATATTTTCATTAAAACTGCCTAGTGGAAGAGCTAAATTACTCTGTTGGGAATACATATGAGGTGTTTTGTATCTGGCTAAAGATATCACAATCATGGCTGTCTGCTTGCCTTGCTGCTGAAGGCTGACACTGGAAGGTGGTATTACTGTGCCAAAGCTAATTAGTTTTCTAAAATATATACCACCAATCAAGTTCAGTGAGAAAGAGGAAGTCATGTATCTGGTGCATGTATTTATGTTACCTTAATATTGGCCAGTAAAAGCACTGGACCAGAGAAAATGTGAAACGCATCCTGGCATCAGTGTTCCTTAGGAGTTGAATGTTTCACGATAGCCTTCAATGGATTGGTGTTATTTATTTTGGGCCTTAGTCTTTTAAAGCTCTTTATTAATAAACATATAATGTGGTGTAAACGGAACCCAAAACAGAGGCTTAAAAGCTCAAAGATCCAGGACCAATTAGGGTGCCTTTGTGATTCTTCACGTGAAGCCCAGGTTGGGGTTCAAGGCAGCAGATCCAACGTTCACTATTATTATCTGCCAGCACAAAAAAGAAAGGAAAAGGATTTTCTTTGTAAGAGATTTTCCCCACCAATTGCAGATATAATTCATTTGGGTTGAGTGTAGTCACATGTCTCTATCTAGCTGCAAAGGAATCTAGGGTGGTGTGCGCCCAGTTGTAAATGAAAGGAATCTATTATTACAAGGAAGAAAAATAATGGAAAATGGGGATGATCAGCAATCTCTAGCACAGGCTCTTTCCCCAATCAAAAGCTACACTTTAGTTTCTATTGCATCCAGGCCTGCCTTGCTAAATAAACTCTCCATGAACCATTTTAGCTACAATGGTCACAGCAGCGGGCAACTGCAGTTTTGTGTTGTGTTTTGTTTGTTTTTTTAATTCATTTTGCACTTTTGCTATTGGTGTTTCCTTTTCTTATCTTATTTATCTCTCACAATTCTATCTATCTTTTAAGAATATTATGTCTAGGAATATTATGGTTAGGTCAAATAATCCATGACCTTGGCCTAGTGGGAACAATAGGGACCTGGAGCAAGCCAAATGGAGACCTGCTTCCTAGGGCAAAGACTTGGTCGGCCATAGCGAGGGCTGGCAGACAATACAACCAATTACGTAAAGCTCAGGATCGTCTGCACTAGTGGGACATAGCTAACAGATTGCTCAGCATTATGGCTGCTGTCCAATTAAAAAATGAAGCAGCGTGTTTGGTAGCATCATATTATTTGTCATTAAATGATGATCCCTGATAAATTATTAGGGACAAAGAGTAAAGAGTCAAACACTAGGATAAAATAATTATCAGTACTCACAATGTGTTAGGCAGTACCAGCAACTGGCTGGAACATGAAACATGATAAGTAGGCAGAAACTAGGATATGAGACGTGGATCGGATGCCCAGGAAGCTGGACTGGATACATTAGGAAATTAGAGTTCAAGGTGAAAGGGACCAGGACTGAGGATTTTCTACTGAATCCCTCTTATGCCCTTGGCCTCTAGAGCTATTCTGCTCACCCCTTCTTGCCCATGATCTCATCCCCTATATTTTCCTCTCCATCACCATGGCTACTAATCCACAAGAGCAATCCTTTCCTTTGTACTATTTTGCCTCTCTATTCCTGATAGTAGCTGATTTTAACTGACCCCCTTCTACTGAAGCACTATTGATTTCCACTAATTTTTCCTGAGTCAGAACACTCCTCCTAAGCCATCTTCTACTCAGAATTTTCAAGTAAAAACTTGTATGAGAGTATACTGAATGAGTCCTCCATTATGATTATACATATAACTAGGACTTACCCCTATCTCAGTGGAGTTTTGATATAATTGGAATTAAAAAAATAAGTCAGAGAACATAATGTTAAAAAAAAAAAAAAAAAAAAAAAAAGTGCACAGGCTACATCTGGGCCAGAGATCCCATATTGGGGGAAGTGACCTGATTTTTAAAACGTGGGACAGAGTGAGTTAAGAAAATTCCTGCCTCTGCTAGTTAGTATCTGTGCATATACTGAAGCAGGTCTGGACCTGCAGGTAATTGCCATTATTAGACCTTCTATCAAGAAACTAAGGAAGTCTTGAAAATGAAATAGAAATAAGTGGGTTTAGGCACATCATTAAATATTTATTTTGATCCTTCATAGCACAGTGTTTATGTAGGCTTACTAGTCAGGGATTAACTCTCGGAGATATTTATAGAAAAGATGTACCTTGAACTTTGAAGGAGATATGGTTTCAACATCTTAAGACATAAGGGAATACTGCAATGGAAATATTTTTCAAAAATTAAAGGATATGTTCTAATTTCCCCCATTGCAATCTCCCATTTCCCAGTACAAGCCACCAATTACGGTTCTGAGACAGATGTGGTGAGTATTTGAGTACTTTAGTTTGATGACAGGCTTTAAAACAAGCCATTATGAAAATAAAAAAGACATGTGATTCCTTTAGTTCCTATGGCAGCCAAAGTACATTGCGAGAACTCCCCGTAAGACAGAACCAGTTGTCAGTAAGTGCGGTCAGCTAATGGCTCTAACCGAAGCCCTCAGCCAGAGCGATTCAGCGACTGACTGTGGCATCTTGTCGTTTCTCCCCAATGCTGGACTCCCCACTGGGCTGTCTACAACTTTCTCAGAGGTACCTCATGGAGACTCTTCTTCCCAAATATTACTTTCTTCTCCTGTCTCCTCTTATATGGTAGGTGTCAGACCTGTGTCATGCTCTTAAGGTATTTACCTGGCTACTTTTTCTCCTCAATCACCCTTTGTTTTTCACAAGCATTACCTCAAAAAATTCTCATACCTTCTAACTGCATCCTGTATCTGTATCCCAGAGAACCTTCACTGATTCAGCTCCTACTGATTTTTTCAAGAGCTAAGTATGGCAGGCATTTGAGAACTATCTTTATGTATGTAGGGAAGATACTCCTACCCACTACAATGTCTTAGCATAAGGCATTGATGAGAGACAAAATGGATATTATGTAGGGTGAAAAAAAAAGAAAACCTCACCCCTTCTGGTAGGGGATTGTGGACTGGAGTGAGATGCAGGAGAGGCTAAATGTAACGAATGTATACAAGGTGAGACAAATAAGTTCCCAAGCTCATCCAAGAAAAAGTGTTACATACCTTATTGCTGAATATCACTACAGTCACCTTTTAAGTACTCTGCTTGGGAAGTTATGCTCTGACACCAGCGACTAGTCCACCCTTGAAAGCAATCTTGGAACTCTTTTTCAAGAATGGCCATCAGAACTGTAGTCATATTACACATGATGTCCTGAATGTCATCAAAATGTCTTCCTTTCAATATTTCCTTTATCTTCAGGTAAGGAAAGAAGTCAGATCAGGTGAGTAGGGAGGGTGTTCCTATACAGTTATTTGTTTCCTGGCTAAAAACTCCCTGACAGACAGTGCCAGGTGAGCTGGTGCGTTGTTGTGATGCAAGAGCCATGAATTGTTGGCGAAAAGTTCAGGCTGTCTAACATTTGCATGCAGTCTTTTCAGCCCTTCCAAATAGTAAATTTCATTAACTGTTTGTCCAGTTGGTACAAATTCTCAATTAATAATCCCTCTGATATCACAAAAGGTTAGCAACAAGTTTGTGAACTTAATTGTCAGACCTCGTATGAAACTTCTGTTGGGAAAGGCACTCCTCCATGGAACATAAGTGTCCCTGCATGTTCTTGGGGTGGTGGTGGGGGAAGTGTGGTGGGAAAAATTCAAAGCCTTGACTGCACTTACCTCAGCCATTTCTCAGGGTTGTATTGGCAGCAAGCAACCTGACGGGATGATGAATTGTGTCCTTCCAGAACAAAGACGAGGCTTAATGTAGAAGCAGCAACTTCCCCAAGATCAATGTTCTTCACTGTGACTTAAACCCACTGTATGCTCAGTATTCACTTAAGCCATTTTGTGTTACCTCCATGGAATGTGGGGGACAAGGGGAACAAAGGCCACCCTCATTCGCTTTGTTCTTGCTATATTATGAGTAATAAAGTCCTTTGTCTCTGATCCAGGGACTTTGTGCCTTCTCTCAGCATCTATAAAACAGTAACAGGCTACCTTTTAAAATCTCAGGCCTTGACTCCTTCTCTCTCCCTCTCAGTTGCTTTAAATCCCTAAAGCACGGGAAACTGGGTGACAAGAAGAGGTCTCTAAGGACAGAAGAACCTATATAGCACGTGGAAGAGTTAGAGGAGACTGTCTTATAAAATATCCATATACAAATTTGGGACTGGATTTCATCAAAGAAATATGGTGGCACAGTGTGAGAGTACGTGGACAGCAGCTCACAAAGTTCACATGAGTTTCCATAAGCTGAATCAATTACCAGACGTTCTTATGCTCCTTGTGGACAGAAATGAAAGGTAGTCAAGGGTTGCTGGCCAGGTAACTTACCAGCAGAGGCGAGTGGTACCACAGGTGGACTATCTGGGCCACGCATCAGGAGTGCTATAGCCAGACCCAGTATAACTTAGCATCAGGGAGTTGGGAGGTGAGTTTGAATCATCAAGGCCTTAAGAGAAAGTCAGATGTGTTTGTTTTTTTCCCCTCATGTCATCATAAGTCAGTTGAAGACTCTAGGAGGCCAAGGATACTCTAAAGCGTGGCTTGACTATGAAGACAGTCATCCACAATGACACAAGATCACATCATTCTTCCTTTCCACGTAGGTCAGAGCACTCTTTTCCTCAGAGAACTTGGGTGGGAGAGAGCATGTAGCAATTAGAAAGACTGAGCATTAAGGTCCAAAAAGGACTGTCAAAGTAATTTCATGAGACCAAATTGAGATCAAAAGTACTAATGTGTTTTTCTTGATAGATAACGTAGATACTGGGAGCTTGTGAAAAAGATCTGGGCATTCGGACAGTACAGAAACCAGTTTCTCTGCCTATCCAAGTTGTAATGTGCGTGAATTTGTCACTCTATTTTATAACATGCCAGGAGACGAGGGTATCACAGTAAAAACATTTTAACTGCCAGACAAATTTCGTAAGTTTTCTTAGTTGGTGTATAGCATAGAACACATAATGAAAGTGCCTTGAAAATTATGGTAAGGAGTTTTGGTTTTATTCTGTACAAAAAATAGAGTCTTTGGAGGAAATTTTTAGAAGGGCAGTAAGAGAATTAGTGATGCAAAATATATCTATATTTGTATGTCGATATAGATATAGACAGAGACATAAAGGATTGGGAGGAGAATGACATGAGGCAGGAGACGGGCATTGGAAGCCTGTATTGGAGCCGTTGCTTGGTACAGAGATAATTTTTCACATAATATAAAGGGAGCCTTGCTCTGTACTGAATACAACTACCACAGGCCTCAAACTTAGTAGATGATGAAGAGATAGATGTAGCATATGAAATAGTGATCTCTTCAGTAAAGTGTCTCAGTCTTTCATTTATGAATTCTCTGAACACATTCTGTAGTATTTTTTCTGCTATGTTGAGCTATATCATAAAATGTGGTGAAAGAGATGTAATTTTAAAGTCTCCTGTTTAGAAATGCTTTGACTGCTAATCTACATATAGACCTGACAAACCAGAATAAATTAATTCAGTGTTCCTATGTGCATCCTCCTTAAATGAAATTAATTAGTTGAAGAAATGAGACATTCTCACATTTAAAAATAAACTCCAATTTTCAGATTGCTACCAAGAATATATCTGCAACATCACTCCTGATAGAGTAAAAATGATGTAGTACATATCTAATTCTGCATAAATTTTAGAGACCAGTTTATATATTTGACATATTATTCTACTTGCTATAATAGTCTGCTTAATAAAAAACATGATAATCAAATATGCATTTCAAATTTAGAAAATGACATTCCAATAAAATATATTATTAAGTAGGTACAAAAAGTAATTGTGGTTTAAAAGGTTAAAAATAATTGCAAAAAAATTGCTTATTTTAGCACTAAGATTGTTTTTCATATAATTAAACCTTTGAGGATTTAGATGGCATTTTATGATTATGTAACGTAGAAATCCCTGCCCAAAGGGACAGGTTGCATTCCTTTGTAAACTAATTTGATAACTCAAAAATGTATTGTCCCTAAGGGAATGATGTTGTAAACAGCTACTGAATTACTTTGAGAGCCCACAAGAATCTTTTTAAATGATAGATCCCTGAAAGGCTTCTAGATCAACTAGCCTGCTTTCTGAGCGTTAAGTGCAAAAAAGGAGGAGGAAGAAGGCACTGGTATCTGAGAACTCAGAGGTGGACAGTAGAAGTGGAGGCAGACACGAAGGGGGTTAGAGAAAGCATTTTGAAATTGTATCCCTTTTTGTGAATAGAGGGCAAAACAAATATTGGGAAAACTGCATAAAAATAAAATGTATCTCCTATTTTACTTTTTCTTACCTCTAGAACCACATTCCGCTTTTGTTTACTCTAAGTCTTTCAACCAAGGACTGAACTTTCCCTAAAAGTTTCTGTTCTAAAAACCAAGTAGCTGCTTCCTTTCCTCTCTGACTTACCCCACCTCCTCCTCTACACTATCAAAAATGTCATTTTAACTGTTCAGATGGCCTCACATGGCTGTTAGCTGGTTGGCTGACTGATATTGCTTGTGTGAATTCTAGCCCACTCAATTCTCCACGTTATTAGCATTTTAAAGAAGGGTGCTTGATAAATCAAAGATATTTATTTGACAGAATTATTAGACGAGTAAAATACTTTCATATGTACAGAATGATGCACATTTGGGGACAGGGATAAATCTAATGATTGGGAAGTTAGACAGGGATAAATCTAAGTCTGGGAAATTAGCCTGACTCAGCCAGCCTAAAATTTCTATACCTGATTACCTTCGTCAAAAGCTGCCAACACGATTAAATGGGAAAGTCTTTTTTTTTTTTTTTTAACAAATGGTGCTGGACAGTGGAGTAGCCACAGGCAAAGACATAAATCTTGACACATACCAGACAGTTTAGTTCGTGAACTTGCTTGCAATGATGTTGTTAACGTTTTTTTGATATCAAAGGGATTATTCATTATGAATTTGTACCAACTGGACACTTAACCAAGTTTACTATTTAGAGGGCTGAAAAGACTGCGTGAAAAAGTTAGATGACTTGAACTTTTCACCAACAATTCATGGTTCTTGCATCAAGACAATGCACCAGCTCACACAGCACTGTCTGTGAGGGAGTTTTTAGCCAGTAAACAAATAACTATTGGAACACCCTCCCTACTCACAGATGACTTCTTTCTTTATCTGAAGATAAAGGAAATATTGAAAGGAAAACATTTTTATGACCTTCAGGACATCAAGGGTAAAACAACAACAGCTCTGGTGACCATTTCAGAAAGAGTTCCAAAATTGCTTTGATGGGTGGCGTAAGCGCTGGTGTTGGTGCATAGCTTCCCAAGGGGAATACTTCGAAGGTGACAATAGTGATTTCAGCAATGAGATAGGTATCACTTTTTCTGGGATGAGTTTGTGAACTTAATTGTCTAACTTCGTATTTCACAGCATACACATAATTTCAAGTGAACTTTTGATCTAAATGTAACAGCTGAAGCCATCGACTTCTAGAAGAAAATACTGGAGAAAATCTTAGTGACCTTGTGTTTGGCAAACACAAATTTCTTAAATTCAACACACACAAAAAAACTGGAAATGTCAATAAATTGGACTCAATAAAAAAAAGAGAAGAAAGAAAACATTTGCTGCTTATAAGACATTGTTACCAAATGAATGAAAATATCCAAAGTCTGAGAGAAATATTTACAAAATCTATATCTAACAAAGACCTTGTGTCTAAAATATGTAAACAACCCTTACAACTTAATAAGGAGAAGACAAACAACTCAATAAAATGGACAAAATATTTGAATAGACATGTCACCAAAGAAGATATAAGAATAATAATAAGCACATGAAAAGATGTTCCATGTCATTAGTCATTAGGGAAATGCAAATTAAAAACCACAGTGAGAGACTACTATACATCTAGTAGAATGACTAAAATAGAATGACTAAAATAAAAAATAAAAAAAATAAAAATAACTGAACATACCAAGCGTTGGTGAGGATATGGAAGAAATGGAATTCTCATACACGACTTGTGAGAATGTAAAATTGTATAATCATTTTGGAAAACAATTTGACAGTTTCTTCAAAGTTAAGTATATACCAACTACACAATCCAGAAATTCCACTCGTAGGTATCTACCCAAGAGAATAAATGCTTATATACATACAAAGACTTGTTCGTTAATGTTCAAAGCAGTTTTATTTGTAATACATAAATACAAAGCAGTTTTATTTGTAATACATAAATACATATTTGTAAATGCTGAAACAACTAAAACATATAGCAAATTTTTATAAATCTATGATAGTGGAATGAAAAAGAATGGATTATTGATACATTCAACAACTTGGGAAAATCTGAAAATAATGATGTTGAGTGAAAGGAGCTAGACAAATAGAGAGCATACTGTATGTTTCCATTTATATAAAATTCTAGAAAACACGAACTAATCTATAGTGTCAGAAAAGAAATGAGTGATTGCCTGGGCAGAGGCAGGGAAGGGGAGGGAGAAATAAATTTAAAACGGGTATGAGGAAACTTCTGGGGTAATGCATACATTCATTATATTGATTATGTCAGTTTCAAAGAAGTATACATATGAGAAAACTCATCACATTGCATAATTTAAGTATGTACATTTTATTTTCCATCAACTGTATGTCAATAAAGCTTAAAAGACACTTTAAAGATAAAGTAGTTCTGCCTTTATACTTAAGAGTTTGATTTTTTGCTGTAAGATACTTGAACTAGTCTTTTGAAAAGAAATCCCAATTTATAGGATCAAACAGTGTTATAAATGATAAGTGTTCCAAAATCATCTAGCCCTGCAACTTCATTTTACGTATTTGGTAGTTGTAGTTAATTTTACATATTTGGAAACAGAGAAACTAGTGATCTTTCTAAGTTACTTATTAAAATAATAATTAGAATTGAGTTTTGCTGGCTTAGGCTAGGATATCTTTTACTTATTTCTGGAGTTTTTGCTGTACAGTTCACAAGACAAAACTTCCTGATACAAACAGTGACAAAACTGACAAGAAACAGACATTCCAAGAAAGCTCCAAAAGTGTCTCCATTTCTGCCATCTGTTCTTTAAGAATTGCATGACAAGAAAAAAATGTGCTGTCCTTTTATGTCTAATAAAATGTAAACTTTGAATACTATTTTTGGTGTCCAGATTTTTCCCTTTTGCTTCAATTATATAAAATGAACCTTCATCCATGGTTAACCTATTTTTAGAAAGCTTCCCCAGATATTACTTTCTCATAAACTATTGTAGCAACATTTCAAATGTGTAGAATTTACCAACAAAATAATTGACTTTTTTGATTTTTTTTTTTTACATTGCCTGAGTGTAATGTAATTTGGATTCTTAAATAGGGAGCTTATTCTCTAAATTATCAGTTCCTTGCCTATCCCACACCAGTGTTACTAATTGTAATTTAAATTTTAGTTTTAAATCTATTTTTCGTTGCCTTAACAGATGATGTCTATAGCAGATCCTGCTTTTTGCCCACCCGTCTTTCTCTCCCACTCTTTTTCTTTCTCAGAGAGTATTTGTTTTGTACTATATGGTTGGAAATTCCACCTCCCTTACATCCTTGATGTGGGTGTTGACCCAATCAGAGTATGGAAGTCTTTTGGAGGCTTTGGTGAGTTTAGGGGGGAAGAGCAGGTAATCTGCCCTTGAGTACTATTGTTAGCATTTTGTGTGTAATAAAATACGTATCTAGAGCATATACCTGAAGACAAAGTCAATGCCTGGTACAGCAGACAGAATGTGGAAATTACTGAGCCTTTCAAAATGTTGCTGTGCTATAGAATTAACCAACCCTGGAATTGCCTTCCTTTGGATTTCTAGTTCTCTAGGGAATAAATGTCCTCTTCATTTAAGAAACTTTTTGTTTATAGTTTGTTATTTGAACCTAAATGATGTTATTCTCTGATTTGTTCATTCATCAACCACTCATTCATGCATTCTTTCATTCAGCAAAAAAAAAAAAAAATCTCTCTCCACCTTGGGCTGAATGGACAAGGAACAGAGAAATCTACAGCTTTCTACAATAAATGCAACTTATTACTTGGATTGTAGTTACATTACAATACTCTGCCGAGACATATAAATTTTTTTTACGTTAAATTTCATTTGATAAGAGACACATTGTGTCCTTATAAGAATGTGCAACATCTGATGATCTGGATTCTTTTTTCATTTTGCATCTCCATTTTACCTTTAACAAGTAATTTAACATTATTGGTTATGCCTCCTCATGTATAATTTGATGTATTATATTAGCACAATTCTTCTTGACCTTTGGGTCAATGGTTCTTTTAATAATTGATAAAAACTGTCTATCAACTTTTCTACAGAACAAAATTTGGATACAATTTCAGGAAATTCATGAGTCATTTCAGCATATTCATAACCTAATAGATTCATTCATCCATGCCATAATTACTTATTTAATATCTATTGACGATTATTGGTACTACATTCCAGGGACAAGAGTGAACAAGGCAGAGCTCCTGCCCACAAAATACCTTCACAAAGCAAACCAGCAATCACAGTGATAAAAGTGCTATGAAAAGGGGGACTACAGAGAATTATGAGATCACATAGTAGTGTTGCCTATTCGTCTTGAGGATAAGGAAGGTTTCAGGGTATAAAAGCCTTCCATGAAATTTCAGCAGGAATAGTGCCTCAGTAAGATAGTTAGGTGGACTATGGAAAATATACGTAAATATGGCAAGAAGGAGAAAGAGGGTGGGAGAGAATGAAGACTGAGGAGACTCGAACAGAGTTAAGTCAAGAGGGAATTTAAAGCCAAGTTAAGGGATTTGGGACTTTTATCAGTGATACAGAAGCCATTGAGTGTTTTAAGCAGAAGTGAGATAGGATCCATTTGTTGCTTTAGGAACAGAGGATGAATTTGGCTTCTGGGTAAAGAATAGATGAGAAGGAAACAATAGAGGAAGGGAGACCAGTGAGAAAAACTGTGATAAAAATTAAGGAAAAAGAAAAAGGAGGCCTCAACTAAAAGCAATTAAAAAGGTGAAGACATGTTTCCATAATCACCTTACAAAGAAGTCTCCACAAATTATCAGGTGGTCCTAGAGTTTCACTGCCTTGACTTTTGGGTAAATATCATTGTTTAATCTCTTTCTTTGCATCTAAGATGTACAGATTACCTCTGTTTTCTTATCTGTAAATACACCTACCTTGAAGAGGTTTTCTTCTCTTTTTTAGTGTTAAATGAGATCATGCTTGGAAATATCCACTACTTAGCATAACAGGTACTTATGAATATAAAATTATTATTTTTCCCCAAAATTCTACTTTAATTTCACCTTCCCACAAGACTTTTAGGTAATACAACTATGAACTTAGAATTTTAATTTATTAAACTGATAGAATGTTACAGTCAGCATAACTCATTCAAGATCATCTTTCAATTATACATAATCATTATTTTAATAGAAAAATGATTTTACAAATAGGGAGTTGAGATAATTACCAATGTACTTCATAATAATTTTTCTATTAAAAGGCCATTTAGGAATCCAGAAAGTGGGATAGAGAGCCTACAATGCAAAATGGAGATTCAGAGGGCAAAACTGAGACCCACAGAAGTATATTTCCAGGCCTTCATACCTAAAGGGGGCTGACCAGCTGAATTTTGAAACTGCTTTGGGTGGTGATTCCATTTCACCTACCATTTTCTCCCTGTTTGAATCAGAATATCTACAAACGATTACTCTATTCCTGTCCCATCATTGTATGTTGGAAGCAAATAGCTTCCTTTTTAGTTTCACGGGGCCACAGATGAATAAGGACTGTGCCCTAGAAGGCTATTTTATGGATACCCCCAAGAGCCTTATCTGCACCTCATTTAGAAGACAGGTGATATGGTTTGGGACTTTCAAGCTGATGCTGTAGTAGGATGAGACCTTTGGGGACCTTAAGATGGGGTAAATGTGTTTTGCATTTGGGAAATATGTGAATCTTTGGAGGAGAGAGGATGGACTGTTGTCTCCCAAATATGTCCACATCCTAAGCCCCAGAACCTGAGAATATATTGTGTTACATGGCAAAGGGATTTTGCAGATGTAATTAAGGTTGCAAATCTTAAAATAGGGAGATTGGCCTGGGTTATCTACGTGGGCATAGTCTAATCACAAAAACCTTAAAAGCAGAGAAATTTATCCAGTTGGAGGCAGAAAAGTGTAGCATAAGAGGAAGTCAGAGAGGTCCCAAGTATGAGAACAAGACATCATTCCATTGCTAGTGTTGAATATAGAGAGGCCAGGGAATCTCTGTCCCAAAACCACAAGGAACAAAATTCTCCCAGATACCTGAATGAACTTGGGAGTGGATTCCTCCCCATGTCCCAGGCTGCTGACAGGTGGTACTGATCTTCTGAGATCTTAAGCAGAGAATCCAGCTGAGATATGTTGTGCCTTGAATTCTGATTTGCGGAAATTATGATGTAATAAATGCGAGTTGTTTTACACTGCTTTAAAAACAACACATGGAAAATAAAACAACTTTTTAACCATTCTTTCCAACTATATTGAACTCCTGGGATGATGTCCCAGGACCGTCCTGCTTGTCACTATTTTGTTGTCATTGTTGTTGAAAACTGAGTTTTAATTTCATTTTCTCCCCTATCAGAAACCTATTCTGATGCACAGAGAAAAAAATCACCCTCAATTTGAAAACTGTTTCTGAATGTCCTAACCTGATATAAGCCAACAGCCATTATAGGCCACTTTTTACCACTTTTTCCAGATACCACTATTTAAGTTTAGATATTTTCAGATGTTCTGGAATATTTGTAGGCTTATTTGCATATTTCTGTTTATGCTTAATCTGTCTGCCTTTCTCCGTTCTTTCCTTTGTGTATTAGTCTGCACAGGCTACTGTAAGAAAATACCACAGACTGGGTGGCTTAAACTACAGACATGTATTTCTCACAGTTCAGGAGGCTGGGAAGTCCAAGATCAAAGTACTTGCAGATTTGGCTTCTGGTGAGAGCCCGCTTCCCTTCTTGCAGGTGGCTGCCTTCTTGTTGTGTTTGTCTGTCTCTTTTTTGTTATTATTATTTTTTCTCTTTTTGTTTACCATCTATCATTTCTACTTCATTGCATCTCCTGTGAATCAAATCCTGGCTTTTTAATGTCATCCTGACCAGAAGTCTCAAGATTCATAATTAGAAGGGCTTTTCACAACATTACAAATACTTGAGATACATTTAAAAGCTACACTCTTATTGGGTTTCATGTTTCTAAAGTAAAAAATCAGATTTGAAATTTTTCCAGTGAAAACTGTCAACATATTCTTAGAACAAATATAATTCAATTTTTATTTATCCATATAACTTAATGACATTATTAACATTTCTATATTTCATGCAGCACCTAGCCTAGGGCCTGGCATGTAGTATTTGGATAGAAAGATAGGCACATACTTTGTTCCCTTTGAACAACAGGTAACAGATTTCTAGTTACCACAACTGTTTCTCTGCTTTCCCTTGACTAATGAGTGAATATGCATTTAAAGATCAGTTTCAATGAGTTCATCAAATACTCCACTAAAAGTAGGCCCTGTATTACAAATGAATGCAAGTTTAAAACATGTATAAACAGTTATCACTAATGACATTTTCATATCGTATAGCTGCCAAAAACACTATGCTGGAACTGCTGACAAATTCTTCCTTTAAGTCACTGTAATTATTTATCAATACAATACTTGAAAATAAAACTCAAAGAGAGATTCCTTTAACACTAAATGTCATTTAAATAACCTCCCCAAGGTCTTCTAAAAATAGCAGAGAAAACACCAATTTAGATATGTTAAGATAAAAATGGAGGCTTGCAAAAAACAGTAAACATCCTACCAGTTACACTTTAAAAGCATTCATTTTTCATCTCTTACCTGGATGATGCCATTTTGAAAGGTCTTTCTAGCTGCTGGTCCTAGAAACATGATGTGGCTTAAATAAACCCAACTGCTACAGGATCACGAGATGAACAGACTTTTCCCTCCTGAAGAAAGTTGACTTACAAATTTCCAAGGAAAGAGGATTGACTTTTTTTTCTAACTTCTTAAAAAGCATTGTACTAGTCTAGCGTTGCACCTTTACATTTAGGCTTGACATAACATGAAACTTGAATTCAACTGACAAAAACTTAGAAAACACTCCTCGGACAGCACATAAGGGGTTAGCAAATATTTATTTATCATCTAAGTCGAAGTAAATAGAAATTGTACATAATGGTTCAAAGTATGCAGTGCATAGTGGCAGATCATATGCTAGTCAATGAGACACACTGTCAATGGTCTTTGCAGCTTGCCACCAGATGACCACAAGTATCATGGCTTATAACCAGGGAAAAGGAATCATATGCTACATGCTTTTATGGGACCTAGGCAAGCACATAAAAGGAAGCCATACAAACAAGAATACCCCAACATAGTACTCTAGCTTATAACTAAGCCCTTTAAACAATCAGAACACATTCAATTTATAATGAAAGCCAAAATATAACACCATCTGCCCCAGAAGAATAAACATGCCAGCTTAAATAACACACTACAATCAAGAATGTTCCTGAAAATCTATTATTTATATCTGATTTAAATTCAACAGTTGTTGTCCTTAATAAATGAGCCTGGTGTTTGAAAAAGTAACTCAATGTGATATTCTGCTGTAAGACACGGAACATCAACTTTTTACTGTCATCCTAACTGTAGCACTTTCTCCTGAGATCTCAAATATCTATACAATGAGAAGTAACTGTCTTAATCTATCTGTCAGGCTAAAGGTAATTCATTTGTAAGGACAGCAGCTGCTGTGTTTCATGCTTAACACCAACACTCAAAACAATTTATTTTACAAATTTTACAAATATTTAGGATCACTAGGAAGATTTACAAAACCCTACACCCTACAACAAATATTAAACACAATGAAAACATTGTAAGTAGTTAACTAACTTGGGGAAAGAAAAAATTCTAAAATATATATGGAATTTCCATTTAGTAAATAGGCAAAAACTTTCTGTTCCCTTTTTTCTAGAGTTCTTATTAGTGTTTAGTTCTATTTTTCATCCCCGTTTCTCCAAGCTGATATCTTTGCACTGAAGTATTTGGGAATAAACACAAAAGAAAACTTAGCAAGGTAGGATGTTAGACATGGAAGAGACATCACAGATCCTGAAGTAAAATCCCTTCAAACTGTAATTCTCCTTGCTAATAAATCCACATTTCTAGCTCAATAAGTGACATAAACACTGAAAGAGGAGATGTGCATTGTCACGTCAAGGCTCATTCCATCCACAGGTCCTCTCCCTTAACAGAGAATAACTTAACTGAGGTCTGAAGAAACAGGAGACTGACCCTACATGGAGGAGCCCCTTTGAAACTAGGATAAGTGGTTATGACTCTTTTTCAATTGGGTCCTCCTAGAGAGCATTTCTCTCCTTCAGTGAGTATATGTCTGGGGAAATGAAAATAATGTGTGGTTGGGGCAAAATCTTAATTCTTCCAAGCATTGCAGGTGGATAAGCAGGTGACCCTTCCCAAGTTCAGAAAATGGGATCAATCTTATCAATTCATTTGTGATTTTCCAAGCCTCCACATTTCTCAAATGAGATTTTGAATTTGACTTCTAATCCCAGAAAGAACAAAAGACTAGGAATGTGCTTTTGTGGTGTGTTTCAGATTCTCAAGAAGGGTAGAGCAACCAACATAGGTTGTTGGTTTGTCTGTCTTTTGAGAGGGCAATGGATTCATCCTAAAGCATGTCGTGTGTGTGTGTGTGTGTGTGTGTGTGTGCATGTGTATGCACACACACACACCTGGGAGAGAAAAGGGAGCAGGGAGACAGAACTGAAAAAAAAAGCAAAAAAAAAAAAAAGCACATATGTATATATGTATATACAGAGGGTGCCAAAAAAAGGTATACACATTTTAAGAAAGGAAAAAACTTATTAAAATTACACTGATGGTAACCATTTTGAGTACCTCTTGTAATTACAGAAGTCAAACATGACTTGTATTCATCTTTTGTTATCGGTATATGTTATCACAATTTTCATAGTTTTTTCCTTTCTTAAAATGTGTATACATTTTTTTTTGTGCCCTCTGTATATATAAATTTTGTGTTCTCCCTAAATTGTTGAATTGAGTACTCAAAATTTTCTTATCAGGACTCTCTCAAATCAGCATTTTAAAAAGTTTTGGGTTGTATTTATTTTTCCAGAATCAAATTTAGCATTTTATGTAAAGTATTTCATTTTCTGGCTAATAGTCATCTCAGTTAATCAAACAGCATGTAGGTTCATTCAATCCGTACGACGTCATAGAAAAGTTATTTTTCTCAGTTTTAGCACTTCAGCTACCAAATCTTTTTGGTTTCAAGTGACATCATTTGTCATCATTAATATTAACTGCTTGTTTGTGATATTGAGATTAAAATAACTACTTACGCCATATCTACCTTCCTTTTCTTATAATTCAAATACAGTAGAAAACCCTGCTTTCCCTTTTCTTGTGTTAAAGGAAGGATATTTTCAATAAATAGTGCTTTATTGACTTACCTGTTCACTTTGAGTATTTTGGACATAACTTTGCTAAGGATCCTGTAATCTGTGGTTACGGTTCTATTTCTCCACATTAGGCAGCTTTTACTGAAATACAGCTTTTTAAACATAACTTTCAATACATTCTGTTTTCAGTAAATATTGGTGAGCAGCAATGACCTCCAGTGGATCCTTATGTAAATAGCAACTGGGTTTTTAGAAAATGATAATATTTCAATATATTTGTATCCTTTCGATTTTTTGCGTCTTGGTGGCTTAATGAATTAACCTCTTAAACTTTCCTAAAACATTTATGTATTTAATATTAGAATGAAATTGAAAGACATTGCATGTTCTCAATACTTTCACTTTCTCAATTATATAGCCTATAAGCTAATTTTGAAAACTAAAATGGATATTTAAAATTAACATTTAAATATTCATACATGTTTTCATGTGTAAGTCGTTTGCTATTTATTTTTATTTAAATGAAAAAAAAATCTCAAAAATTTTATATGCTAGAAAGGCAACTGCTAAATAAAATAGGAGGAAAAAGCTTCAGGGAATAAACATTTTCAAAAATACAATATCTTGATAATATTTATAAGAGCAAAGTAAAAGTGCTCTAACATCTTGATAGTTAAGTGAACTCATGAAATCATTTTCCTATTTGTTAACACAAACTAGGAGAATTTGATAACTGCAAGCAAAATACTTTAATATTTTCTTATGAAATAAAGTTATGTTTCTCAAACATATTTTAGATTTCAGGGAAGATTATTTAGAAGGCATAAAATATAAGTCTTTATGAGCGCTATATTATCGTCATTTTGGATTGTGAGGTAATAAATTATTCATAAACATGTTATCTCCATCTTAAAGTATGACATAAGCATTAACACATTTTTCAGTTAGTTTTTTTTCTGAAAATGGGTTAGATGTACTTACTGAGAAATTGCTTTCAAATCTTTAAACAAACTGTAGAGTTAAAACAAAAAAACAAAAACCAAAAACAATAAGAGAATATACTTTTTCTCCCAGAAGAGGGCAGCAAAATTTTTTTCCGTTAGCGTTCTAACTGTAACTCCATCTATTATGACATTCTTTTATATCTTTTGGAGAAGTTACCTTTACTTCATTCTTCTGCAATGGAGTGAAATTGAAAGGATGTGTTTTCATCATGAAACATAACTATTATGAACGTGGTTTAATAAATGTTTTATGAAGGGCACAAGCCTCAAGGTGGCCACAAGTTTTCTTTCATGGTTTGCAATAATTACAACACACCTGCTTCATAAAACTCATGGCTTTGACAACACTAATACAGGAATTCTTAAAAAGTACAGACAGTTTACATGAAAATGTTAAAGTATCTGATGTTATGCATATTTTACACGGTGGTGGAAAGACAAAATTCAGAAAGATTAAAACATTTATTTTTATTTATTCCATTATTATTAAAATATTTAACTTTTTATCAATGTTCCAATACTCTTCAGTCTTCCAAGGGTAAAATAATAATTGCCCTGGAAAAAGCAGCCAAGTACTCAAAACTACAATTATGATCACTTTTTGATAAATACAACATGAAACCACTGAGCAATACATTTATTTTAAAAAATTAGTTAATTTTATGTGATATTTAACCAGATGAGTATGTAGAATAATTTATTATAACACCTTTATAGTCATTTCTGTATTACAGAAATGTTGTTTATGTAATGCAAAGAAGTTAGATGGTCTCTCTCTCTCTCTCTCTCTCTCTCTCTCTGTCTCTCTCTCTCTCTCTCTCTGTCTCTGTCTTTTGGTTCCAAATATAAATTCTTCAGAAGCCAGGCGATGGCTTCCCCCATCAGGAGTCCAGCGTGTGCCTAGGCAGGCGGTAGTGCTCGGCTTTGGGACGGAGCTTCTTTTCCTGGGGGTTGGCATATTTCCACTTGGAAGGCGACATTTTATGCTTTTTCCTCTTCTTATCTGTGCACCATACCTTTTCACAGTATTCTTCTACTCTCTGGAAGTTGCTGTAACCAATCAGCTGCAAGAACTCCTTGTACCACGGTTTTGTTCCCTGCGGGATGCTGCTCTGAGCCGGACAAGGCATCTTGTGAGGCCCATCCTCTTCATAGTCTTTGTTAAACATTTCCTCTACCCTCTCCTCTTCCACAACCTCCAGGGTGATTTTACGGACAGTGTGGATAAAACTATGCTCTACTGTCTGGCAAAAATAGGTACCAGCATCCATTTTGCGTACCCTTAGGAAGAGTAAACCAAGGTCCATCTTAACCACTCTGTCATCCGTTTTCACCTGCAAGAAAAAAATAATATTAATAACAATTATCCAGTTAATTTAATATTAAAATATTAATAACAATTAATACGTATTATCCAGCAGAGAAGAACACCAACCTATGAACCTTTCCACTATGCTGAGTTTTTTCATTTCCATTATCATGTGATGAAATCTTGAAAGTAATACATACACCCACCCACACACACACACACACACACACACACACACACACACACACACGGAGCTAAGTAATGAAATCAGCTGTGTGTCTGTGTATGTGTAAACTGGATTACATTTGAAGTCACTTCAAATCAATGACTCTGAGGTCATTTCACATCAATATTTTAAAGAGCAAAGCGAGAGAGAAGAGAATGGGATGTGTTAATGATAACAAATATTGGAGTGATATATTCTGAAGATGGAGGGAAGGGAACACAAGTCAAAATTGAGGAATACCAGAAACTGAAAGAGGCAAGGAAACTGATTCTGCCCCTAGATCCTCAAGAGCTCAGAGAAACTGATTTTGGAATTCTGACCTCCAGAACTGTAATAGAATAAATTTATGGTGTTTTAAATAAAACATATAAAATAAAATAAAATAAAATAAAATAAAATAAAGGGCAAAGCAAGAGACTTTTCTCTTTAGTGATTTCAATTAATAATTAGGAAATTCAGTTCAATATAGCACTTAAAGTTACAGTGAAATGAAGATTTGTCAAAGTTATTTATTTTCTTTTTTAATGAACAGACAGATTCCATTTCTCACATTATTAGTTCAAGGGTTCTTATGCCTTCCAAATCATAATGACCAACGTTTCTATAAAAATCTCTGTTTAGACAGCTGGGCTTCTTTCACTCTCTTTACTTACCAAAAAAAAAAAAAAAAAAATCCATCTGTTAATTAAGTGAGAATTCTTTACATTTCCACAAGGCTGTCCATTTAAAAGAGATTTAAAAGTTAACAAGTAAAATCCAGATTCTGCTCTGTAGGACCTCACAGTCTAGTAAATATTAAGTTTGCATATATTTTCAGTACTCAAATATCTTCTTTTTATGTTTGTAACATAATAAATTATGCACATTGCTTCTATAAATAATTACACTTCAGGGTAAGAAGACCACAATAAAGCTTTCATTCAATAACTCATATTTTATCACCAATTGTTGTAGTAGTGAGTATATAATTTGACATTAGACAAAACTAGATTAAATGCTGGCATCACACTCTACTAATGGTGTGATCTGGGACATTAATGTATATTTTCTGCCTCAGTTTTCATTGTAAAAATGGAGATAATAATCCTAATGTTGCTTGAAGAATTGCTATGAAATTTAAATAAGGTAACACAGGTGAAACTATTTTGCACAGTGCCATCAATATGTAGCTCTACCTTTCCTTATATACATTCTTCTAGCTAAAAGTAAACAGCTATGTGTTTTCATGGGCCCAAGATCATATCTTGATGATAAAAAGGCGGTTCACACTGTACTGGCTGACTTCCCCTTTGAGAATACAAAACAAAAACAATGTTCACCTTCACCAATATATGAGGGGCATAACCGCACAACCACAACCACCTTCGCAGTAAAGTCCATTCCAACAAGCATGTTTTTGTCCCAGGGGTAGGTCCTGCCACACCTGCCGGGCTTAGCTCTTGGTCAGTTTGGTCATGTCTGAAGATGCAATGAGATTTCTCATGTGTAATTCCTCATGTGTGGTCATTTACATAATTTGTGATAATGTGGCATAGTGACAATATTGGTAGAGTAGGGGATTGTACCTCAAACAGGAATGTTAATGATAAATTATGAGGCTCCCAGAGGTATTTTTTTTTTTTTTTCAGCTATGTAAGGTAAATCATTTACTCCACAGTTTCATAGTGACATAGTTGGGCGATAAAAGGGGCTCCATACAAGTACATCCTTCACGGGGGCTTCCCTTGACATGGAAGGACCATGCCCAAGTAGACAAAAATGCTACAGCCATTAACTCAGGAACTTCTTCCAGGGAGGAACAAGGAAGAGCCCTCAAACCAAAGACATCCTTACTACATAAAACCAATCTGGTACCTATTCATAGGTTTTTCTGAGAATGTATTCTTGGCACCTGCCATACATAACCAGTAACACTTAAGGACTTTATGTCGCTCTGCTCATTTTAATCAGGCCTCTTGGTGGTCTTCTCCTCATCACTAGTTTTTCTCCATAAATCCTCCATCTATTGCAACCTGACTATCACCACACCATGCCTCTCATGATACCGACTCAGAAGGACAGCCTCCATTGTTTTTAAACTTGTAGCTGCATTTGATATAGATGGACTTGCCTCCTTAAATGTCTTTTCTTTTTTTTTCTGTGTAGTCCATGCCATTATACTGTCCCAGTTCTCTTCCTGGTTCTTTCTTGGTATCTTCTGTACATTTCCCATTCCCTCTGAGGTACAATTCTCTATCCTTCCCTGATCTATGTTTTATTTCTATCCATTTGGTAACTCTTCTGCTTCCTTGTTTCAATCAGCTTCTCTAAGATGGTGCATCATACACATACATAATCCATTGCTTTCCGATGCCTGTGTATTACAAGACACTGATTGAGACTTATTTGATCCTTCGTTATCTGCAGTTCAGTGTCTTTCCACTCGAACTGTCCCCTCATTCACCAACTTCCCCATTTATGAAAATTGCATCATCATTCTTCTAGTCTCCCTGTCTCCAGCTGTTGTTCAAATATACTTCTCTCTCATTATGTTCTCATACCCAAAACATCCCAAATCCCCATCAACATTGTTTCAGTGATGACCACAGAAATATCCACTCCATTTCACTGTTTTTGCCACATTAGCTTCTCATACTTCATAACTGATTCTTTGACTTTATCTCCTGGCTGACTCCCCCAAATCTTCCTTCTTTCTGTCCCTGTTTTCATGTCCATCTGGATTCTGTTCAGGACCTATGCTCTTGTATTTGTCTAAAGAAACTTCCCTATGGCTCATTCTTTGTTTTCCAGAAAGGCTGACCTAAATGTTCTCTCTTCATATAGGTTATCTCTTCCTTCACACCCTGTAAAAGTGTCCTCCTTCCCTTATTACCATCGTTTCGCCTACTAAACTTTATACACATGAGCATGCAACATTATCTTCAAATATATAATGGTCCTTCAATTAATTTTCTGCTTACTGATATCTTTCCCCTTTATTTCAACAAATGAGTACTATTTTACTCTTCTTCAAAGTTTACTTCCTTTGGTCATGCTCCTGACTGACCAGTTATTCAGACTCTGCTGCTTGCCCAAGCAGGTGAGAATTGTTCCATTAACCAGATCCTACCTTTATAAATCTCTATCTCCAACAGCTTAAAACAGTGTTCTCAGACTGGGATTGGGGGAATAGGTGCATTTCTGGAGATCAATGAGTTTTCTGCAAGGATTTCTTAAATTAGTGTGTTTATTTTCATGATAATCAATATAAATTAAAAAAAAACTATATATGGGATCATGTGGAAGATCAATCTCATTGTTATTGTCTGTGTGTATCACGGATCTGAGCCTTTTTCAATGCTTTGATAGTTTCCAGCTTCTGAGAAGAACAAAGATGGATTTAATATGCTAATGATAGGTTCTAGCCAAATGAAAACTAAACAACACCCTTATGTAGTAATGTACATAAAAAGTTTTGAAGTCAGTTGAATAAAGTGTTAAAAGGATTGAGTCATCACATGGCAAGCAGTATTATAGGCAGATGTCCTATATACACACATAAACACACATATGTAGTAGTCTGTGTCCCGTATTATGTGCATAGAGATACTTTATTTCAATAGGGAAAAATCATCATATTAAATAAATATTTAAATGATGTATAGATGTGTTTATATTTTATTTGTAAACTTATTTTGCTTCTATATTTGAGTAAAAGTTACAAGCATAAAGAATGTATTTCGTGTTTGAGTCTTGTGAATTTTTAATAAACATTTTAATAGAAGTCATGCTAGCAGCCCAAGGATAATGTTTTACTTTTAAAGACAGGTGGTGGAAACAGCCTGTATAATACTAGAGTCAAATCTTCCTCTCATAGCTCCTTCTGCTCTCAATTCCCTGCATTGAAACCTTATTTCCCACTTCCATGTCTTATTCTGGTCGGATTCTTTCTTTCCCTTAGTAAACTCCTTTTACTGTCTACCAATCCAGTTTTGAAAATTTCCTTCCAGGCTTAAACTTTCACTTTTTAAGTGAATATTTTCTTCATAGCCCATAAAGATCTTTCGTTTCTTTCTGTAAGTCAATAATATCCATATTTGTAGCATAGGAGATGGTATTTATGATCCTCTTCAAACAATATTTCCATGCAAGTTTCATCTCTTTAACATTATGCCTTTCATAAGGGCAAAGATCTATCTCACAATTATTGTAAATATTCCATAATGAGTAGAATGCTCAGAACACAGTGAAAAAGGAGAGTACACAAGCGTGCAAGGCAACAGGGTAAACCAATAAGGATGTATCCAAGTTATTCACCATTTCTACATAAATCCAATAATGATCTGGATAGAGGGGAAGCAAGCATCACTTCAGGAGCAGTTAGTCATTAACATAAGAGGGCTGTGTTTCACAGACATATAGGATAAGCAGTTTTAGGACACTGCCTTCCCCTGAAAAGAATCTACACACAAACACCCTCACTGTGTATGATCTTTTGTTCTCTCTGCGAGAGTGAATGACACGTGAGAAAATGTGAAAGTCATCTAGCCTAGTTTCTGGCATATAGCAAGCAGTTTACGAAAGTGTTTTAAAATAAAACAAAAAGCAAAACTTGAAATTAATACAAATCCTCCTTGATCTCTGAATTAGGAGAGTTCTTTTGTTTGTTTGTTTGTTTTTCCAAATCCAGTGTAAAAAGCAGGTATTTCTTTCATAATCGGAAATCCAAGTTTGATAAACATTGCATTGTGTAAAGTCCAGACTGGTTCAAAGATATGGATGCACGGTGATTGCAATGGGAACTGTCTCACATCTTTTATTTGCATTTTAGAGTTAGGGTCTATCCAAGAATTCAGGTCTTCTCTCCTGGTTATAAATTCTCTCCAGTGGATCATAAATTCAAGAATAAAAGATGTTTTAACTCTCAAATCTGGACAGCTGTGCACAATGTAGGTTAAATTACCTTGAAAGTTAAATGTATCTTCCATGGCCTACAAATACCTAAAAATAATAAATGACTTAGAAATTTGTATTTGAAGTCCTTCCATGATTTAATCTTTCCAATTTAATTAACATGGGTACCTTCAACATCAAATCTTGATTACAGAATTGTTTTCATTCAGCTGTTCTTTCTCTACGTCTGCAGACCAGATTTCCTTGGTCAAGAAGATGGTACATAATACATCATTTTATCAAATATTCTTATAGGCAATCTAAAAAAAATACAGGATTCCTTACTGAAAATGGTTTTAATATTCTTAGCTATAAAGATTGATTCAGTATGTTTCATAAGTCAAATAAAAAAAAAAGGCAATTGAGCAAAGAACCCTGCACATCTGGTAGCTGGTCAGGAAGAAGAAGTGATTTCCATGTGTATCAACCACATGGTTCCACACTTTTCATAGGAAAAGGACAGATGTAGGCCTTGAATTGGTATAGTTCAGAATATATTTAACTATAAAATTAGTTTTAGTTAAGAAATACTCGTGAAGACCAACAATTTATATATTTGTTTGTTTGTTTATCTGGCCTGTCTCCAATACAAAAAAAAAAAAAAAAAGTTTGACTTACAGAAAATATATCACATATGAAAGCATAAAAATAAAAATATTTTATTAAAAATACATTCCAATGTTAACCTACTATATGATAGAAATGGATACCCAATAGAGACAGGGCAAATTCTTTAATAGCTCATTTGGAAAACCTATTTCACTATATAGAAAACAAGGTTGTATTTATATTTAACTAAAGATCCAATTGTCAAAAAGTTATTTCTAATAAAAGACAATGATAAGAAAGTTATCATAAGTAAGAACTCAAAACTATACTGTGAAAAAATGTTATATTAAAAAACACCAACTATAGCAAAGAAGAAATTTCAAATATTTATATTTAAGAATTGATTAATGTATAGAAGATACAAAGAACTCTTGAAAGTCATTGAAAAAAAAGAATAGAAAAAGTATAGAAGTAGGCAATTCAGAGAAAGAGAAACCAAATTGTTTAATTAAAATGTAAGTTAATGTTCAACAAGTAATAGTAATTTTAGAAATCCAAAGTTAAACAAGATACTATCTTATACTCAGAAGAAAGAAAAAATTAGAAAATACTAAATATTGGTGATAATATGGGGAACTGGGAACACTCATGAACTGCTTTGAGAGTGAAGATGGTGCAGAACTTCTGGGAAGTAAACCAGCAATTATGTATTGTAAAAATTAAAGATGCTGACAGTTAATAATACAGAAATTTGCACTTATAAAAATGGAGCTATTTTCAGAGATGATTATGAAAGATGTGGTAGTGGGAATTAATGACACTTTTGGTACACTCTTAGGGGAATGGATCAATTAAGGGTGATGAATGCATGCTATGGCATATTAAGTAGCAGACAGAAACAATGAAATAGAGACACAGTAACAGTGATAAACCATATACACAGTGTTGAGTTCTAAAAAGTAAGGGAAGCCGGATAAGATCTACAGCATAATATGCTTACAGTAGTACCTCGGTTTTCGAACATCTCCGTTGACGAACATTTCGGTCTACGAACACCATAAATTTTATGGATCTATGGTATCATTAGATAGTAAAATTCATGCTAAATTGCTATTTTAGGGGTTGATTCTAAAGGTCTGGAACAGATTAATCCATTTGAATTACATTTTATGGGGAAACCGCGCCTCGGTTTTCGAACATTTCAGAACTTGAATGGTCTTCCGGAACAGATTACGTTAAAAAACCGAGGTACCACTGTATTTTTGTGGCTCATGCATACTCAAAATGTTATATACTCATTCAATATACAAATGTAGTATTGAATATACTCCAATCATTACAATGGATGCATATAGGGAAACAAGGATAAAAGTGGAAAGGTGTTTCAGGAAAAATAAAGTCACACAAGAGAGATTTGTGTGAACTGATCACGACGATGTGCCATAAGCTAAGTAGTATGTTTAACTAAAGCATGCATCTGAAGTCAAAAACATGAATTAAGATACACAAAAAAAACAAACAAAAACAAACAAAAAAACAATCTCCAGCTGTTTGAAATGATAACCCTGGTTTGGCAACCAATAAACCAAGTTTGTTTGTAAGATCAGTTCACACTCTAGTAAACTATAGTCATATGATTTTATAAATATTGCTAAAAAACAAACAAACAATAGCAATTTAAAGGTAACGTTTCGTTAAAAATTTCCATAGATAAGAATATCAAGATGAAGGGAAAATAAGAGGACACAGGATAAAAGGAAAGTTAATGTTTAAAAACAAAAATGCACACCATAGGGTACTGATCAACTATTATAACAGGAGCACAAATTCAACACTAAATCTCTTAGTGACCTAAGGAAAGAGGAAAGTATGATAAATGCTAAGATCCAAAGGTCTCAAATATATTTTTAAAATTATTCCTTATGACAAGTACATCTTCTCCTGGCATGGAGGCCTGAGGAAAATCTCTTCTGTGTTTTCATAAAATGAGAGGCAGGCATCAAAAGAACAGCACTGCAATAATACATTTTTTTTTAAGGTAATGTCTCAGTGTTAGGTGAGGACAAAATGCCCAGGTACAGTACAATCTAAGCTACTATATGGGGTTTAAAATGTAGTACAGTTCTAAGCTGGTATATCTTCATCAGATGTATATAGTTTAGTCTCTAGAAGACTATTTGAACTATAATTTACACTAACTCGAAAGGAATTGCAAAGTGAAAGGAATTAGTACTTTTGAGCATCTTGTGTGTGCCTGACAATGGGCTTGCTGTATTACCATGTTATTTTGCTTAATCAGATGCCCAGTATCAGAGTGGTCTCAGTGGGAAAAAAACATAGATCCATATCTGATTCCATAGATCTAAGAAGATATGTTTAATTTCCACAGATGTTCAGCATTCTCTTGAAAAGTTAACAGAGGAAAGTTCTATCTAAACCTCTAGATTCATTTCCATTCTTATGACCACAGAGTTGCTTTATATCGTTCATTTATATAATAGGAAATGTGTCTTTTCCATTAGCAAAGGAAAAAAATAAAATCATCGCACTATACTGCTAACTTCTCCGTAACTAAAATATGGAGCAAATGACATTATAAAATAAAGAAACAAAAATTCATAGACATAGACAATAGTTTAGTGATTACCAGAGGGTAAGTGGGGATAGAGGTGGTAGATGAGGGTAAACGGGATCAAATATATGGTGATGGAAGGAGAACTGACTCTGGGTGGTGAACACACAATGTTATATATAGATGATGTATTACAGAATTGTACACTGGAAACCTATGTAACTTTACTAACCATTGTCACACCAATAAAGTTGAATTAAAAATATATGCTTGTCAAGGCTGAAAATTGTAAATTCTAAATATTTATCTGTAGAGTTGTTGGCTTAGAAAAGATGAGCATATTTTTAATAGACTGAAATAAAAAGTATCAAAACTACTAAACAGATGTCTCAAATAAGGCAGAGTTCATGAACTTCATGTTATGACAACAAGAAAAACAAAAAAAAATACATTAATGTGGAACAAATCTGATGCTTTCAGTACTTGTGAATAACGACACAAATGTAAACATGGTTGTACTGATCTCTCAGACTTCCTGTCATGGTTTAGCATTGGTAAAGGTCAAGAAAATATGAGTCATCTCGCAAACAAGATGGTAGAATAAGGATGAGATGACATAATACAACTGCAACATTAAAAGAAGTAATTTGTGTACTGCATTTCTTTGTTTTGCTTTTATAAGAGAAGCTGTCTCCATAATACACTGAATCATCAATTAAATTATAGTTTAATTGAAACTGTACAAATTTAGCATGGATATAATGAATTCAATTATCTGGAAGGAACTGCTGATTAATAATCAGTGGGTAGTCTGAGGGCAGAGTTGAGAAGTGATGGCAAAGTAAAAACAAAAATTGAGAGTGAATGGAAGTTTTGGAGTTTTGATGCCAACTTACGTTCTCTCTCGGACTTTCTATAATAAACATGTACACTTGTGCATTATTAAGCAGTCTATACAATTCATACAATTAGCTATTTTAAAGTGAGATACTTTATTTTAAAGACACACTAACACACACAAAAATATGTGTGTTTTCATTTGAACCCTTAAAACAGGTCAATAAACTTCCTGTAAGTAATCTATAGTAAACATTTTGGGCTTTGAGGTCATATGGTCTCTATTATATAACTGCTCAGCTTTGCAGTTGTAGCAAGAAAGCATCAATAGTCACCAACTAAACAAATGGGCGTGGCAGTTTCAAATAAAATTTTATTTACAAAAGAGGTGAGGGGCAGATTTATCCCCCAGGTTATAGGGTTACCAACTTCTGCTTTAAATTATTGTCAGGTTCAAAAGACTATTCTATTTTCAGGTTAAAAGTAACATGTTCCAAACGCAAAGGTTTCAAAGTATCATATTATAATGAGGAGTTATTTACTAACCTTATGAGTAGCTTGAAGAAATTATGATTATATCATGATAACTGAAAATTAATCACAGTGAACTAATAAATATTTAAATATAAGCCAATAATTACATATTTAAATTTTCCCTCATTTACTTAGTTTTAAAATATAGCACTTATGCATTTTAGAGAAAAGAGAAAGGTATAGAGAACTACTTCAATTGGCCAACCAAGTGCCTTAACAAGAATGGATTCCTTTCCTTTGGGATGTTAATCAGGGTTAAATTTTTAAAATTATTTTGGAGGCTTATAAACTCAAGTATATGGAATTGGAGGAATTGGGAGTTCATAAACTAGGGTATATCATTTTAGGGTGACTTAGTTGTGTTTACAGCAGTTTTGTCTCCTGCAATCACAAAAATATAATTTACACATTAATCATTTAAGGAAAATTTGAGCTGGTATGCCAAATTAAAACTATATGTAGAAATATATATGGCCACCAAATTTAAATAATTATAGAAGGCCATGGGAACAACTAAACTTGTTGAACAACTAAACTTGTTGGATGAAATTACTTTATCCACATATATAAAGTCTTTATTTTCTTTACTCCCAATTCAGAGATTGAGGTGCTTTTCTTTTCCTTCTTAGAAGTCACCTCTTAACTTTTGTCTATAATTACATTCTCTCCCACCTGGTCTTTATCTTGTTTCATCAGTTAGCTGCACATTTTCTTCTTTATTCCTACTTCCCTTCAACCTATAAATATGACCAAGTTACCCTTTTTCTTAAGACAAAAAAAGAAAAAAGAAAAAGATATTGAACTTCTTTCTACTCTTGTCTCCCTTTGTCAGCCTCTCTCTTTTTCCAAACCTTTAGGCAGAGTGCACTATACTAGCTGTTTCTAATTCAACACAACTACATTGATCACTGAACCTATTACTAGATGGTTCCTAGCTTAAACATTCCATTGGACACATTTTCATTAGAGACTGGGTAATTACTTTCTGAAATTTTCCAAGGGTGCTGTTTACTACTTTGTCCGCATCTAATTCCTTTTCACTGAGTTCTATTCTACCACACTCCCCTGATGCCACTGATGCTGTATATACCACTTACGTGTACATAAGCTATGCCTAAGCTATGCCTACTATTCTACAGGTATTTATCATTTGTTTACTTTGCGTCAGTTACTTAACCTCATGTCCATAACACATATAATAATACTAACTACCTCAGAGAAGTTTTGTAAGTTTTAAATAAGCTAACAAATAAAGTACATAGAATAGCACAGGGCACATAGTAGGCACTGAATGAAAGTTAACTATAATGATTATTTGTTTTTCCAACTATTTTCACTTCATCTTTTAGAATATGTCTTCTCCTAATTTTTCCTTATAAGTGGGTTTTCCTCTTGCTTCTACCTTAGTTCCCACTGCTTCTTATGTACTCATTCTCCGAGGTAAGTTATGGCAGTTAGGGACACCATTGCATTGTGACTACGGGCCTAGAATTGAAACCAGACTGCTTGGGCTCAAATTCGGACTGATTTCACAGGGTCTGTGATATTATGGAAGTAACTCAATCTCTCTGTGCTGCAGTTTCTTTATAAAGTGGGGAGAAATAATAACACCTATTTCATAAGGCTCTTGCGAGATCAACTATATTAATGTATTTAAAATGCTTCGGACAGTGCCAGGCATACAGTAAGTCATATTTAAGTATTGATGATTGCTGTGTTCTTCTTACTTTTGTTAACTCCACGAATTTAATGATCACCTCTTGCTGAGATCTCTCACATATCTCTTGCCATTCCAAATTTTTCCTTGGGCTTTATATTCCTGAATATGCATGTACCAGAAGACACCTCTATCTGAAGGAATGCTTTACGTGAGCCCCCAACATGGCCAAAAATGAACTCAACATCCTTTCCCTAAACCTTCCAATATTCCTTCCAATATTCTTTGAATCACGTTACTGCACCATTAACCACATAAACACCCAAACAAGGAACATGTGAATCATTTTTGATCACTTTTATTTTATTTTAAATTTCAAATGCACTCAATGTTATCTCATAAAAATTAAAATGTCTATTCCATTCCTGCTACCCCTGTTTAGTTTCGGTCAAAAATCTTTCAGATGACTATTGAGATACCTCCTTAAATGGTCTACTTGGCATCCTTAATATCCTCAAAGCCTGTATGCCAGTTTCTAGAGTAAAGTGTCTGATCAGTTTGTCTCAGGTTTGCTCATTGGCTTATAGATACAGTGAAATGGTTCCTTGATCTAGCTATTCATTTTGGCATCCTCATTCCAAGCCACAGATCTACACATACCACATTGTTCCTCATCTCTGTCACATATACTTATATTACTTTATTTCTACTCATTCATTAAGACATACCTCGAATGTCACCTCGACCTTGAAAGTTTCCCTGACTGTCCATCATGCCACCTCCATACTTGACCTGTTGGTTGAGACCATTTTCTTTTCCTATAGTTTCAATATAACTTGTAATGAACATAATGGATGATCTGTTAACATTCTTTATTCACTGTAAGATGATAGGCTTCAAAAGAGTTAAGAGTATGATTTATTCATCACCTGTTAAAGTAGGTTACAAGTGAATATTTACTGAGTTCAAAACATTAATTGCAGACACATAAACAGAGAGGAGAGCAGAAGGTTGAAAAAGTATTCCATTTGAGATGTTAAACAACCTTCACAAGTCTCAATAATACCAGAGAGTATATGCACATTGCTATTATGTGCATACTAGGTCTTCACTGTCACATCATTTCGCCCTGAAGGTAAAGGGTACATTAAGAGTCAATGTTGTGGCACTGAACATTAGATTAATGTCCCTATCATTTCAATGATTATCTGCTTCCACTTTTATCCCCACCCTCACATAGTATATTCTTAATACAATAACCAACGTGATCATTTTAAAAGCAAATTTTGATCATGTCATGGCTCTGCTGAAAACTACCTGATGGCTTTCTTTCTAATTCAGAGCAAACACCAAAGGCACTTTCAACGAGCTTATAAATTCGTGCTTGAGCTGTTCTTTATCTCACCTTTGGACTCAGTTTATTAGTCTCCCTAGTGCTCATTCCTTTCCAGCCACACTGCCCTTCATGTTGATGTTCTTTGAATATATCAGGTGTACTCCTACCTCAGGGCCTTTGCTCCGTCTTCTCCCATTGCCTAAAACATTGTTCCCCAACACTCTCATGTGGTCTATTACCTCACCTCTTTCAAGTTTTCTTCCAAATGTCACTTTGTTGGTGATCTTCTTAGTAAGACCGTCTATGACCACCCCTTACAAATTGCAACCTCTTCCTGCAAGTAATCTCCTGTATTTTTCTCCTTATCATCATCTGATACATATACTTATTATTTAGCTGTTTTGTTATTATTATTATCATCATCATCATCATCATCATCATCATCTTTCTCTGTTCTCCAGAATACAAGTTCAATGAAAGCAAAATGTATGGTAGGTACCCTATCGTAGATACTAGAAAATTTCAAATGAATGAATAAAACATTATTTTAGTTAAAAATCCAAGAAAATGAGGTAGAGTGCTCTGAGTTTTATATCTACATAGGTTCAAACAATAGAGCACACTCATTGTGATATAGAATCCTTCTTCTACAAACAGGTATACAGCAGAAGCCTGAAAAGACAATGGAAATAAATTGAGGTATAAACATCACATAACAAAGACTCCTGCCATTAATGCTTAGAATGGGAACTGTTCAAATTATTGGCAGGTTCTCAGATAGCTTAACACAAGGAATAGTACCTTTGCCACCAAGGCTACAGAAGTATGCTCCACTAAATTCTGATGGGAAAAAAATTAATACCTATACCTGTACCTATACCAATACCTGTATCTGTACCTATACCTAAACCTGTATCTGTACCTATACCTGTACCTATATCTATACCTGTACCTATACCTGTACCTGTACCTGCACCTGTACTTGTACGTGTACCTGTACTTGTACCTGTACCTGTACCTACACTTATATCTATATCTACATCTGTAGCTATATCTCTCACACTAACATCAGGAGCACTTTTCAGAAATCAAATTCCAGAACTTCTGCTATGAACAGCTTTCCATTTGCCCATGTCCCAAAGATTCTGAAATGGCATTTAGAATTCTGATTCCAGAAAGTTGTGTGGTTTAGTAGAAAGAACACAGAGACCTGGATTTAAATCTACATTACTAGCTTTGAGTAACCAGGGAACTTCTGCATCTCAGTGACCTCATCTATAAAAAACTTTTGTTTAGAATAGGATGGCATATTATATAAAACACATGTAGCAAATTTCTAGTTACTTAGACAATAAATAAATGTGAAACAGCTCAGCTTTGGAGTCAGGAATACCTGGGTCAAACCTGGGGTGTGTCACTGACTTTGTTATGAGCGATGCTTCTTTCAGTTTCTGCCTTTGTAAGATGAGGATTATTGCATCTAAAGTGCAGTTGTGAGAGCTAAGACTAATAAGGTAAGGCACCTACCACGGTTCCTGTGTGCAGTAGATGTGTATTAAAAAAATAGCCCAATTTATGAAGTCTTTTCCCTCAGAACTTCATACTAACTAATGCACATCATAACTAACCAGGTCATCAAGCCAAAGGAAACTGCTCCTTTGTGAAGTACTTACAAAACAGGCTTTCAGTAAATATTTAAGAATAAACAGTAAAGAGATTATGTTTCTTTCATGTGTGGTATTTAAGGAAGTAGGGGACTGTAAAGTATGAACTGCAGTAATCTAATTTAGAAACTAGATAACTGAATTGCTAGGTGCTTTCTAGCAATTCAGTTATGCAGCATTTCTGAATATTCGTCTGAGCAAAAATTTTATTCACCTGAATATGTAGTTTCTGGACAACTACAGAGGGCTGCGATTGGATTAGCAGGCAGGTGCTCCAGACTCAAAAATTTTAGTTCAATAAAAGGAAGACGTATATATGACAGTCAACATTTTTTACAAAGGCTGTAGTCTGATGGCACATCAATGACTCTCTGTGGCTTACAGTGTCCATGATGAGCCTGGATGGCCATTGTCAGGGGTACTCTAGAAAGCATGTCCATATGAAATAAGGACTGGAGTAAGTGAACTCAATTATCCTTTACTATGGTCAATATTTGATAATAAAATGTTTATTTTATGTTTCATATGAACTCAAATCAATGCAAAAATGGTCTTTAAATAAAACTCTGGACTCTTAAAAACTAAAAAGTCTCTAAACAGACCCCAAAAAGACTTTAAAAGGACACATAAGCAAAGTTATTCTGTTTTTGTATACAGCATACATACACATTCTTTTGTTGAAATCAACAATTTTGTGTTTTGTTCTGTTTTAGATTGTGAATAAATTAATATACATGGCTATAGAAATACATATTGTATATAGAAATAATTCCTCTGATTATGAGGAAACTTGTAATGCAGAGAGTAAGTTCAAAATTTCAAATACCAGTAAATATATTAGTTGAGAATATTTGAATGTAGTTGAAAATAGAAACAAAGCTTTGGGTAAAGCACAAGTACTCGTAGATTATATCAACAACCTGAGAAAAAAACTTAAAAGTGGACATTGTGATGGATACAGCATGTCAAAACGTTTTGGTAAAGATTTGCAAGTAAGTCAGATTATGGGGAGTTCCAAATTAGAAACAGAACAATATGAGTGAAGAAAACTACTGATGAAAAATGAATTCTCTGTCTTCTGAAGCCATTCAAGTGGAGGAACTATAGAATATCCCTAGGTCCTCTCCTAGCAAGTGAGTTATGATGAAATTTAAAACAGTTTCACCTCAGATTTGTGGAATGGAAAATACTTTAGTGCTAAATCAGCAATCTATTTCAGCACAATATGCTATAACATTTTAAACATGTGGTTATTCTTATGACATCATAAAATTTAGGAGACTTCTTTCCTGATTGCCTGTCTATACTATCTTGAACAGACTTTGTTAAGTTGAGGTGCCTTTCTCTCTAATAGCTATACCAGGAACATGGGATTCAAAATTTTATCATCTTTGAGAATGTAGTATATGATTTTGAACCAAAACCATGTTAGATTTTTCAGTTTCACAATAGGCTAAGGAAAACAGCATAAAACATCAATGTGCTCTACATTTGCACTCAGTAATTTTGGCTTCCAATGACAAATGTCTGGTCTCCAGTGCCAAAACGAGGTGGAGATTTTGTTGACTCACTCCCATCTGCTCTGCACCTATTAATTCTCCCTTATGTCCTAAGGCAGGTCTCTAGAATTTCTTTCCCGTGCAACCTTCTCTTTACTAAGGGCCATTTCTCCAATATTCACCAAGGTCAATTTCTTTTTAATATAACCAGATTTTCTTCTACTTTCAATTTTTATAAATCCACTTTTGCTAAAATTGAGTCCAAAGCCTACTTCAACACCAGAGACGCTCAATCTGCTTCCCTAAGTGCTTCACGTCCATGACCTCTTCCTACATGAAACCAACTGCCTACACTCCCATTCTTGTATCCAGTAACTGACTCCAGACTGTTCTGTATGTGAGTTTTAAATGTTGCCTATCTTTCCATCTATGAAAATCACTCAATTCATTCTTCCTTAATTAGTTAAATGATCATAGAAATATAAGTTCTCCCACTAAACCTGCTTAAAAGGACCAAAGAGATGATGTCTTCTTTTGTTTCCAGTGGACAATAGTGGAACCCCTGGGTCGATGTCTCATGCATGATTAAAGCTTTATCAAACAACTGGCTTAATATTGCTGCTATTGTTGTTTTAATTCTATTATCCATATGTCTTAGATATACGTGTCAATGGTATTTAAGTTTACTATTTTTCTAGAACATTGCCTTGGGTCATACGATTTAAGACTATCATTTTGACAATATGGCATTATAATCATGAAGCTCTAAGTACCTCCTGAATAAAAATCCAGTTTGCAGGATCTAAATTTTATATATATATAAAAATTTAATACATATATATTATAAATATATATATATATATCCATATATATATACACATATATATACACACACATATATATGTAAATATATATTATATATATAATTTTATATATGTGATATATATCACATATTTATATTACGTATATGCATATAGATATGTATGAAATCTATGTGTGTGTATATATATATATTTAAAAATCTTCATATGTATGTAAATCACACATAATAAATAACCCCACTTTTTTAATGGCATGTGTAGCACAACACACTGTTTCTTTTAAGTCAAAATATATCATCATCTATTTACTAATTGCACACTACATGCAAGACACTATGGTGTGAATGTTCAGCTATGAATTACCTCCTCTCTTCTTGTGTCACGTCCTTTCTGTACAAACCAGATAACTTTTGCTTGCAGAGATCGTGGAGTACATTCCAGCAAAGTACTGTTGTTCTCAATGCCATAGGCCAGTCGTTCTTCAGTCTTATCCAAAGCGTCCCCTACAACATGAATGTTAACATCAGCCTTGAGACTTTGGTTTTATTCGTAAACAAATAATATCTTTAAATATTATCAAGTGATCTTTTTAAAATATGTTTTAAAAAATATTATTTATTCAGATCCCTGTAGCAAAGGGAATAACTTTTATTACTTATTACTAATGTGTAGGCAAGGTCATTTAAAGGAGTTAGAGTTAGGCATACCCCAAAGCTCACCATTAAAAAGGTACAGCAGGTGATAGGGTGGGACAGAAGGAAGTTAACTAGGAGTGTTCCAAAGAATGGGACAATCAGGACACTAAGAAAGTGCACCAGTGTTAAGTTCATCATCAGTATTAATTTATGGGAAATCAGTGGCAAGTGTTTTTCAAATCAGGTGAGAGAAGGTGAGCACCAAATGTTTAAGCAAGGCCTAGGACCCAATTCATGGTACAGACAAAAACAGAAAGCCAAAATCGAGGTGATGTGTATTTACAAGTGTGAGTGATAGGTGTATATTGACAAGGAGTTGTATTTATCCAGGTATCGGGTGTCTGCAGTATGAAAAGAGTATGAAACTGAACTAAGGACTTTGTGAACCAGAGTGTCCTGATTCTAATCTATGTTTTGGACCAGAAAGGCTCACTCTGGTCTTGAATTCAAATATGTATACAGACAAGTATATCTAACTGCAGTGAGGAATAAAAGCAAGTGGATTTACTTTTGTTGTTTTAACCAAGATTAAAGTCAATAATTAGATCCCAGGATGTTTTCACTTTGCCTGTATCCTCCTCAGATTCAAAACTGACCCCTACATTTCCCTAAGATTAAGATCTGCCTTTCTCTAGCCAATATTCTCAGAGGCCTATGTCCTACACCAACTCGAGTCAGCTTGAGGTCTAGCAAACTACTACTGGACCACAATCTCTGAATCTGTGTGTAAGCACTGCTGGACTCCCAATCATGGCGCCCCTTCCCCCTGTTACTTCCCAGTGAAACCAGCGACACTAAGCACAGCCTGTTCACTAACCACCATCACGGCATGAAGAGTGATGACATTGTTGTTCTGTCTTGTTCGATGCCCTCACATTTGCCTAAAGCTGACATTTCAACTCATCCTTTATCCTTCAGACCACCAACCACTGTTTCTCAGAAACCTACATCTGTACTCACCAAACCCAGCTTACTCTACTCTGGTGAAAGAATCAAAGTTTTACACTTTATTCTATCCCAAAGCTTAGCAAGTGAGTTGGTACAAGTTAGATCACTCTTGATAAAAGTATCATCAATTACATAATATGGTAAAGATATTCCCAGTGTTGTGATGGAAAGGAAGTCCTGCAAATCACTATGACATCAACCACCTAAAACATGCAGCATTCTTATTCTAGGATTCCTGTTTTAAGCTGTAAGAGTGAAGCTTGGTAGTGGTATATAAGCCTTATTTTCCTAAATAAGTAAACAGTATGCGTCAAAACCACAAAATTTTAACTGCATGGAAGAGAATAATTTTAGTAACACCGTTCTTGTATACATCAACCATGGAGAATGCAAGGACCCTTTTTAAGAAATTTGCAGTTTCTTTTCAATGTACACTCTAAGTAACCCATAGCAATTGATTTTCTATGGATTACCAACAAACTGCTGTCCAAAGCACTGCTGAGCTGCATTTCCATGCCGAACGTCTTGTCTGCGGAACCGCCTGAAAGAAAGTAAATGCATTTAGAGGAGATGTTCAGATTTCAATTTTCCAGACTTTAAAATATAGCCAACTGCATTAAAGATTCAAGTAGTATTCTGCTATTCAAAATAATTGATCAGTCACACAAAACAAGGATAAAATCTCAGTTTCATAGTTTTCCATATTTCAATTGAATGTTATTCAATAGCTCTGATCTATATAAAGCTATTCTTTAAATGTTCACATAAATTTGAATTCTGGATCCTAAAGCAATAATTTAAGAAGGTTCTGTTTACATTTAGTTACAAATTTAGTTCAACAAGAGTCTTCTGGTTTGAAATGAGGGTCTTGGGTGGTAAGGGATGGTTTCAGACAAAGACAGCAGGATTTGAGGCAGACTATTTGAGTGAAAATACATAAAACACCTATAAATGCATAATATGGTGCATGTAAAAAAGGTATTTGAATCCAAATATTTTGTTTTATAACCATCATAACCAATTAAAACATATATAGTTGCCAATAAAAAGACATAAACTAATTACATATTCAACTTACTCTTTTATTCGGATATAATGTGTAGAAATTATATGCCTCCATTCAATGCAATGGTGTGTTATAGATTTTTAACTAGATGTCTTGCAAGACTGACTATTAGAGTTGGGATCACTTCTAGTATATTTTCATATTTTACAGATTGTTTAGATATATAATTGAAAAATAACATTCTTTATAGAAAAATAATTTCAGAATACATGTCTTGTTTTAAATTTGTAAGCATCTTTCTGAGGAATTAGAAAATGGAAATTATCATTATTAGTACTGGAATTTTAAAATCAAGATCAACAGTATATTCATTCAGATTAGAGATAAAAATAGAACTATTACATAAAGGCAGAAACTACGACTTGCTTCTCTAACTCATGGCATGTCTCCAAGTTCGTGGGGAAAACAGGAGGCAAAGCAGAAGTTTTACCCTAGAGGGAGATGGTGAGGATTCTAATGTGACAATGAGATGCTTTAACCATATGCAATGATAAAATTTGGAAAAGGGAACCAGATTCAAATCCCAGTGCCACCACTCATATGCTGTATGATCTTATCCATATCTTTTCCATTTCCTGGTTCTTTATGTCCAACTTTGTAAAATAAAATTGTTCTAACTGACACCTAAAATCCACTTCAGTCTTTTTTTTTTCCACTCAGGGTTCTCCTCCCTGCCTTCAAATAATGACAATGGAACATTATTTCAAGATATGGAGTACATTCTCACACTGGAGTTCAGATCTCAATTAACAACTTCATATTTAAACAATTGCTTACGTATTTCCTTATGTTGAAAGCTGGGGTAGATGAACACTTCCAATCAATTTTAGAATTATGACATGTTTAAAAGCATGATATATGTATAAATATACATATATTCATACATATCAACCATATATATGTGTGTGTGCATGTGTGTGTGTGTGTGTGTGTGTGTATGTAGTTGATTAGAAAACCTTACCTGAAGACTTGAGGTTTTACAAGTTAAGATTAAAACTGACACATGCATCATGCTATTGAGCTAAACTGAACACAGAACTTCAGAACAAAGAAGCAAAATAAAAAAATTTATACTCCTGTATTAATTTATACTAGTATGTACAGCGATTACACAACTGATACCAGCTTTAGATCAGATTTAAACTGCTTTTGTTAAATCCTCACTTCAAATATTTCTCTGGTGTTAGGTAGCCAAACTGTGATGAGCAATAATGAATAATGGAGCTGGAGTAAGTCAATGAAATGGGAAATAGTTTCCACTTTTCAGAAATGATGCTGTGTCATGTTTATTATACAAGTGGTGTGAGTATAAAGGGAACTACAATCAGATGACTCTACATAAGCAATGTGAATAAGAACCATGGAAAAAGTTTGTTTAAAATCATTGGAAACATGCATTTAAAAAGAAAGATATCACGTCCTTCATGGTTTTAGCTCATTTTATACTATCCTAATATAGCTGTCCATTATTTCAGTATTTAAAAAGGAGGGTCAATGCTGAGGAGTTTTAGAAAGGTTAAGCAAAGTTGTCTTTTATTCTCAAAGTCACACGTTCTTATATTTCTTGCCTCTTTGAAACTTTTTAAGAGAATACTGGAAATAGACAAAATACAAGAACAAGGAAAATAAAAAGGCGTAACTCTCTAAATTATAGTACATTTTGGAAGACTATTTTAAACAACTGGTTTGGATTGCGAATTAATGTTTTTCCTCTGTTGACTCATTTTCACTCTTTGAACAGAAAAATATTTATTTTAATGACCAGTTTTTAATTTCTGCTGCTATTTAGGTTTGAAGCAAAACGATCTGCTATAAAAGCACACTACTTTTCCTTCATGTGCTGGAACTGACCCAAAAGGTTCTCTTCCAGGGATGAGTGATAGTTCAAAAGAATCTGACACCATTGAACGATCTCCATTATATGTTGCTGAACTAATTCATTGACTAATTCATTTATGAGCACAGCTCCTGGCTCCAGAATTTCATTCCTTCCTGTCTAGAATTTTGCCCATTCATTTAACTTCCTCCAAATAACTCTTTTCATTCACATCTTTTATTTATTTTTTAAAAGATTCTTATTAAAATGCAGCTAACGTACAATATTATATTAGTTTCAGGTGTACACCATAGTTATTCAACATTTATGTATCTAAAGAATTGATCACCATGATAAGTCCAGCAACCACGTGACACTGTATCAGGCTATCACAATATTATTGACTATATCCCCTATGCTGTACATCACATCGCCATGACTTATTTGTTTTATATATGGAAATTTGAACCTCTTATTCCCCTTCACTTTTTCTCCCTTTTTAATTTTTCAATAACAGTTGACATTCAATATTATTTGATATTAATTTCAGGTGTACAGCATAGTGGTTAGACATTTGTATAATTTAAGAAGTGATTCCCCTGACTAGTCTAGTACCCCCCTGGCAATATACATAGTTATTTCCATATTACTGACTATATTCCCTATGCTTTACTTTACATCCCCATGGCTATTTTGTAACTATCAATTTATACTTCTTAGTGCCTTCACCTTTCTCACACTGTCCCAAGTCCCCTCCCATCTAACACCTCAATACATCTAGTACTCATCTGATACCATACTTATTATGACGTTATTGACTATATTCCTTATGCGATACCCTATATCTTCATGATTACTTTGTAACAACAATTTGACTTCTTAATCTCTTCCCCCTTGTCACCCATCCCCCCACATCCCTCCCATCTGGCAACCATCAAAATGTTCTCTGTATCTCTGAGTTTGTTTCATTTTGTTTGTTTGATTGTTTACTTTGTTTTTTAGATTCCACATATACCTGAAATCACATTGCATTTGTCTTTCTCGGTCTGACATACTCCACTCAGGAAATTACCCTCATTCATGCCACCGCAAATGGAAAGAACACATTACGTTTCCTGGCTGAGCAATATTCCATTTTTATGTTTCCTATATCTTTGTTGAAGTTCTCACTGAGATCATTGAGCATCTTTATAACAAGTGTTTTGAACTCTGCATCTGGTAGATTGGTTGTTACCATTTTGCTCAGTTCTTTTTCTGGAGCTTTGTTCTGTTCTTTTATTTGGGACATGTTTCTTTTCTCTCCATTTTGGCTGTCTCCTTGTGTTTGTTTCTATATATTATCTAGGGCTGTTATGTCTCCCAGTCTGAGAACAGCAGCCTAATGTAGTAAGTGTTCTGTGGAGCTCAGCAGTGCAATCTCTCTGGCCACCTGTGCTGGGTGTTCCAGGTTTGTCCCTTGAGTGGGTTGAGTGTGTCCTCTTGTTGTAGTTGAGCCTTGGTTGCTGTTTCCTCATCAATGGGAAGGAAGGCCCCTCAGGCTCATTGGTTGTGTGGACTGCTTGTGATTACACTGGAGAAGCTGTTTGCAGGAGCTGACCCTTCAGAGCAGTATTTGCATGAGCAGGGCTCTGGTGCCTGCCCAGTTTGCCCTTTGAGTGTGCTATCTCTGGAGGCAGCTATATGATGCTCTGGCTGGGTTCAAAGCTGGCACCAGGTGTGCTAGCCTCGGGGCTTCCTGAGAGGGGATGCACCTCAGGCCAAGTTCTGTCTCAGCCTGTCTCTGCCCGGGGCCACCTGAGATGAGCCACAAAGTAATCCCCAGATGGCTACCACCCATGTTGGGCTTGGAGTTCCCTTGAGAGGCCAACCTGGGAACCAAGGCCAGCTGTCACTATTGCCAGGTTTAGGGCTGCTCAGCCAGAGATACAGGACACGCCAAAGCCAGATGCTGATTGTTTGAGTTTTATGAACCTGTGCTATATTTTAGAAAAGTCTGCAGTATGTGCCAAGGCATGCCATTTATAAGGAAAAGCCACTGGAAGAGGCTTGGGTGGGCCCAAAAGTTGAGTGGGATGAGGACTGTGGGAATCCAGTGAACAAACAGTGTTAGCCAGGTTGACAGAGACTCAGATATGGCTGCTGCCTAAGTGTGCTGGCCTGGAGAGGGGAGGGCTTAACAATACAAAACAAACAAACAAAAAACAACAACAATTGCTTCTGCCAGCTTTTCCCTTGGGAGAAAGCTACCTCTCCAGTCTTTTGCCCTGAAACCAGATAATTCAGTTCCTCTCCATACGTTCCTGGCACCTTTTGAGCTGCTGCCCCAGCTGTGGATCTCAGAGTGAGTCCATCAGCGAGTAAGTGCACAGGCCCTTTAAGACAAGCACCTGGGACTGCAGCTGCCTTTATCTCACTCAGCCACAATCTCTGCTAGTTTTCACATCCAGAAGTTATGGAAACTTCTCTCCCCAGCACTGGAACTCTAGGCTAAGGATCCCGGTGTGGGGCTGGGATCCCTCACTCCTCCAGACGAAACCTCTGCAGCCAAGATATCCCTCCCGATATTTAATGGTTAGACGTGGGTGTGGGACCAGCCCGTTCTGCGTCTCTACCCCTCCTATCAGTTTGGAGTTGGCTTCTTCTATATTCCTTAATTGAAGGGCTTTGGTTCAGTTAGACTTCAGGCGATTCTCAAAAAACAGTTTCTGTTTTCATAGAACATACAGTTTGTGGGAGAAAGAGAGGCATGAACTATTAATTGTAATTATATAATGGATGTTTGTAGTTTAGCTGTAATTTTGATATGGTCATGAGAGAGAATATAAGCAAGCATTTTCCTACTCCACCATCTTGACTGGATCTCTCATCCACCCCTTTTATTTATATCACCAAGCTTGTGGTTATACACCCTTACAAGATGTGCCATATTTCAGGAAATATTTGGCAATGGAAAGTATTCAGTTTAAAATTCATCATCACTATTGCCTGCCTCATCAAAAAACATTGTTATTCATAAGTATTTGATTCAAGGCTTATAAACATTTTTATTGTTGCTAATAACAATAAAATAACTAACTTTATTCTTTTTGGTAATATTAACTTTCTATCCTCAAGTCCCCGTACTTCACTCCAAACCTATGGAACTGCAAGATTTTCCTTGAAAACTGCATGCCTTTGTACAAACAATAAATTATCTTTAACTGCAATCACCTTATATTTCTGTCTTCCAAATTGAGTTCAAAGGTTGGGTTATTTTGAGAATTAAATAATGTATTATGTGTATTGCATTTAGTCCAGTACCTCATACCTAGTAAGTGCTCAGCAGTGAGTTACTTACTTACAATTCCATTCTCCACTTTACATTCTTATTTCCCATAGCTGTGATTGTTTCTCTATACCCCTCGCATATTCCACAGTAAGTGATGTAATGGGTGAATAAGTCATTAAATAATATATTCAAAAAATAATTAATCTTGTAAATTATTTAGTTCATAAATGTCCTCTCAAAGCATCTTTTCACTATCTGCTTATGTCCTTTCTTTACTCATTGAAATGTTAATTAAGCTAACATCAAATTAACGAAAGTTTTGAATTAGTGATCAAGTTTTCGTTTTTTGATGAGAGTCTACTGTATATGTGAACCTATAAAAATAACAACTACACTACATTGGGTTAACTTAAATTTTGAAAAAGGTTTAAAGAAAAGTAAGCCAAAGTGGAAAAGTAAGAATAATTGAAGATAATAAAAATTCCTTTTCAACAAGGAAATTATATATAGCTCTATGATTTTGTTTTTTATTGTCTCTGGTCACTATATTAAGAGAAAGAAAAATGCTTATTCTAAATTAATAACAAATATTTTGCCCTTATATTTTCTCCCAAAGAACGCACAATTTCATATGGCTTCAGTGAAGAAATATCTTTATTCTTCAAAACATTTGCTGTACCTCAAGATCTCCTGTTCAAAGAATCCTGAGATTTACCTTCTCTAACAAGTGGCAATGACCTTGTTGAACTGTAGACATTAGAGTTTGGAGGCCTTTAAGTACCTTTCATTTGTGTTGCATTAAATCACATATTTCATTAATTATACAGGTCACGCATTTGCCTAGGAGTTAAAATATTCACTTTCAAAATGAAATAAATGAAGAACAGCTGGTTGAGAGGACATGGGGCAAATGCAGGATGTATTTCAGAATTTATTTATTTATTTTCCTTTTAAGTCTTTAAATCCCTCATGTGTGGTGGCTTGCCATTTCCACATTTTAAGTTTATCTAAACTGGTTTAATGTCTTGCAGCAGAAGTTTCAGAAGGAGAAAGCATTGATTCAAACCTGAGTGGAAAAATAAAAACCCAGCAGCATGCTCAGCGCCAGTTTCTACAAAATAATTGATGGGAGTTATTTTCAGGAAAAATTCAAGTTTTCAAAGCTTTTATTATGAATAAAATATGGCTACAATTCCTTTAAATAAAAACAACGTGGTTATTTTCATGGAATGGGTGCAGAAAGAAAAAGACCAAAAACAGTGTTAGAGTTTTCCTAAGCGAGGGAGATATTCCATCACGGACTCTGTCTCACCTTTTTGCATGAGTGCCTGTTGGGTAATACCGGGAACAGGATATGCCATCCCAGGCACAGTAAGGGTCTCTAGCCAGGCAGCAGTCGGCACAACCACTGCCGTACATGTCACACTGATGGAATCTGACTTGGGCCACGGCAGAAGCAGATCCAATGTATAGCTGTTGCTACAGATATCAAAGAAGAGAGAGGCCACTAGCAGAAATGGACTAAACTGTTACACTTCGATTTTTCATACTTATACACAATTATCTCTGGGAATATTCACTTCAATTACTGTATTAGGATAGAGAATGGAACACTGCTACTTGAATTTCTCCAAGATATGCAATACTTTTATAGACTTGGATGCATGAATAACAAATTTGCTAGGATGACTTGACATGTTCTCAAGAAGTTGACTACTGTTTTATTCAGTATCTGAGTAGAAAGACTCATCATCTAACATTGTACGTTTTTATTTTTTTAAAGACCTATAAGAATGTTCAATAAGAGAGTGAATAAGCAAATGGTCTTTTTTTTGCATTTTAAAAATTATGATATAATTGACCTGTAATACTCTATTAGTTTCAGGTATAAAATAAAATGACTTTACATTTGGATATATTGCAAAATAATCACAAGTTCAGTTAATTAACATTTCTCACCACACATAGGTACAAATTCTTTTTTCTTATAATGCAACTTTTAAGATGTACTCTCTTCGCAACTTTCAAATATACAATACAGCATTATTAACTATAATCACCATGCTGTACATTACATTATCGAGACTTATTTATTTTATAACTGAACGTTTGTACCTTTTGATCACCTTCACCCATTTTACCCATCCCCACCCCAAGCCTCTGGCAACCACCAATCTGTTCTCTGTATTTATAAGCTCATTTTAGATATTTTTGTGTGTATGTGTGTGTGTGTGTAATACATACACACACATATACATCATGTGTGTGTATATATATATATATATATATATATATATATATATCATATATAAGTGAGTTCATATGGTTTTTGTGACTTTATCTCTGATATATATATATATATATATATGTATGTATAGAAAGACATGGAGTAAACTGTAGGAAATGTTGTTAAGTAAAAAGGGCAAGTAGTAGAACAGTTAACACCATATGTTCCTATTTGTCTAAACATAAAAAGGTCATTTATGAATTTGAGTAATATATGCATCAACTATTTCTGAGAAATTTACACCAGAAACTGGTACCAGTAAAATGGAGGGGAGGTTTGTGCTTCACTGCACACTCTTTTGTGTTACCATCATTACCATTATTTTTGTGAAAACATAAGCAAAAAAAAAAAATATGGAATAATGTCTTGTGATTATAGAAGTAAATCTACTCTTGTTTACCTTTCTAAAATTAGAAAATAAAAACTCGATTACATGTAAATCACTATATATTATTGTTAGAATAAAACTGTAACTTGTTCATATATAAGCATATGTACGTATGTTCTTTATCCTTTGTGTGCTCATATATAGAGCACACACACACAGAACTTACTCTCTTTGAAGAAATCTCCATAGAAATAATAGGAACTGGATCCTGAAAATTAAAACAAAAAAAAAGTTTCTATTTTAAGAAAGGAAATAGGAACATACGTTAATATGGTTATTAATTACTTGAAATCATATTGTAGCTTACATTTTAGTAAATCCATAGGCCAATACAATTATTAAAATATAGCTTTCTATTTAACAACCTTTTCTAAAAGAGTGGTGCAGACACGTAGATGAGAAAAGTAGTGGATAATTTAAGCAGCTTACCGTTTGTTATGGAATGTGATTTTTGTATTTACATTTAAATATTATTCATGCTTTGGAAACTCAAGTATCTTTAAATAATAAAGCCCCAGTGTTCTTTCTTATAAAGTAGTTGAACCATGACAGTAAAACAGTCACATCTTTGAGTAGGTGTTATTTCTAACAAACGATGTGATTTTTAATTGTTTTAACCCAAGGCCTAAATAAAGCACTTTTCTGTTGGAGTTATTGTGGTTAGTCACTCTGAACCCAGGAGGCTCTGAACAAGATGAATGACCTCACTGTCGTAGGACTGCACCAGAGGAAGGACCATCTACGATGGCTTTGAGACCCCATGTGTTATTCAAGGGATGGTGATGGAAACACAAGTACATCTAAGGAACACCACAGATTCAGGACAGTTCTGCAAGTGGAGAAGCAATTGGCAGGGGGGATCCACTCTGTGGATGATAACCCTTAGAAGAATTGTTTTTTGAAAGAAAATATGATCCTCTGTGTCACTTTATAAAAATATTTTAAGCTGCACAACCCTCTATGCAGGTGTGCATTCATTTATTCATTCAGGAAAGAACGCTTAAGGGTTTATATAGACAAGATACTATGGTGGATGCTGTTAATATAAGAACTATGGTCTCTAATATGAAATGAAATCTGACACGGAGGTCCAATATGTGAAATAAACAACAGCATAGCTGCTCTGGTTGAGATAGGAATGTTATCAGCTTTGGGTTTGGCTGTGGGGAATCTAACCTCTGAGATAACCAAGGTGAAATGAACTGTTTTTTATCAATAAAAATATTTTCATATATATTCATTACATACATATACAATTTTCATTGTTTATAGATTGTGTGTGTGCAAATTTGCCTACTTGCTAAAACTTTTTTGTAACCACAATGTCAATACTTGTGTATTGCAGTCATTCGGGGACATTGTAGCCTGTCCCTGTAGCATGTACATGCACAGAGTAGCAAAAAGTTGGAGTTGCCCAACACGCACAGTCTCAGCTGAGTTGATCCAGGCAATACTTTGACTTCTTGTTTCAACTCTCTTACTGTAAACAAGAGTCCTCTTGGAACTATTTGGTGACACTTTTGAACATTTGTGTGCTTTCTGTTGGTGATATTCACATTTAAAATGCCCCCTAAGCATAGTGCTGAAGTGCTCCCTAGGGTTCCGAAGCTCCAAGGCTGTGATGTGCCTTGGAGAAAATACGTGTGTTAAATAAACTTTGTTCAGGCATGAGTTATAGTGCTGTTGGCTGCAAGTTCGATGTTAATAAAAAATATATACTAAATAATGTATCTTTAAACAGAAACACACAACAAACAAGGTTATATATTGATTAGTTAATAAAAAATGTGACTAGAGACTCACAGGAAACTAATCCTATATTTCCACTAGGAGCAATGGTCTGTATTTACTAACTCAGTGTTCATTATCATGGTAAAGACTACAACTACCGCAAATATTAAGACTTGACTCTGTGTGTGTGTGTGTGTGTGTGTGTGTGTGTGCGTGCGTGTGCACGCGCACATATATACTCAATTATTTCTGTTATGTTTAATTTTGCCATTATTGTTTTGCATTTTTCTCCTTTTTAGTAAATTCTCCATGTAATTGATGTGCTATAATAAAAAGCAGTATACTTGTCACAACCAGAACATCCCCATTATGAAACTTACTGCTATTTTTTAATTGTCTGTGCTGATAGTACATTTGTACAAGATGAAACTTTACAATAATGATTCTGGACTTCATATGTGGTATTAAGTGCTATTTCTTTAAGTCATAGTTCATATATTGAAATTCTTCTCATGCTAGGTAATTACTCGCCTTTACATTTAAATGGTCTATAACAGTATAATAGATGCAGAAGGATTTTAAGTAACTCTTCACTTCAATTCACTCTGAATTCACAACACACTTGTTAGAAAAAAAAATGACATACTGTCTTTCCTATTTACAACTTATTTGCAATTGTGTATAATACATAAATGTTGTCTATGATTTTTACTAAAAATACCTTGAATATCTGAAGCTCTTCTAGAATTACTTCTTCCATTGATTCTGTTTCTTGGTTGTAAATTGTGATTACTTTCAGGACAATTCCATTATCTGTAAAAAAACAGAAGAAGAGATAATCTAGGAGTTTTGTCACAATCTGGTTTTCAAACAATTAAAAACTATGTAGGGACTATGGATTAAAATAATATTTGAAATCTAGATGCAAGAAACATTTAATCATTGCTACTTAAAACAATGTATTTATGTATTATACTACTTATGTATTCATATTTTCAATTAGCAACAAAAAATCAACTTTATATGTCTGGCCAAAAAGTAAACCAAATAATACGTAATTATTTTTCCAATAATTTGATTCAAAAATCTAATTGTAGATTCAGAAATCAAAATATCTTCAGAATTAATGATATATAACACAGATGCCAAATTATTCTAGCTTCTTTGATGTACGATGAAAGAAAATTTTTCACCTAAAGCTACTTTCCTGGTAAGAAACTACGCTTTTAATCTTAGGAAACAACACACTATAGAAATATATATATATATATATATATATATATATATATATATATATATATATATGCGCCACACACAGACTTTTAATAAGAAAAATTTTAAGTATACACCATTGAGAGAATAGTATTATGAGTCCTCCTGAACGAATCATTTAGCTCCCATAATTATCAATAATTTTATACATTTATGTTAATATTATAAAATCCCATCTTATTTTTATTATTCCTTATAATTTGCATTTGTTATTTCCGATAAAAACTTTCATAAGACACTAATTTTCTTGTAAAAATAATTTGGTGTATTGCTAGTAATAACTCAGAAAAAAAATTGGCACTTTGGAAATACTGATCTAAGAGTTTCTATGGTATTTAAGCAATTTGTTTAGAAACTATCAAATCTTGTAGTTAGGTTAATAAAATGTGATCACAATAAAATTAATAACAATTACCTGTATTATACACTAAAAGAATGAAAATTTTTATAATTTTTAAAACCAAGCACACAAAATATCCCACAATCACTACATCAAGACAAAAGCAAAGATAAAACTCAAATTATTAATTTGCTAGCAACAATTTTTTTTTGTATTTATCTTTTATTATTGGTATATAGTATTACAATTTCAATAGTTTTTTCCCTTTTTTAAAAAAATTTTATTAGTTTCAGGTGCAACCAATGATTTTATAATAAGGACTCCCTCTGTAGATAGATAGATAGATACATAGATACATACACACATACATAATATTAAAGCATGTGTCTGGCAATTTGGGGGTAAATAACTATCATTTGTGGGATTTTCCAATGTTGTACTCATCACACATTTATCGAATATGTTCTTTTATGCTGAAAAGTTGTGGTTCAATAAGATTATGTCTTTGAGTCAAGCATGTTTGCATGATAGCATAAGTATATACCCGACATTTCTGGAATTCTCTCAAATAGCTTTGGTCACTCTACCAAGAACATATTTCCAAAAACGTTCTTGGACTACACTCCAGGATATTTAAAAATAACATACATTTTTCCATGATTAATTTTATCAAATATAATCTTGCTTATGGAACTATTTTCTTTTTTTAACTCTGTTCGATGTCACTATGACTGAATTCAGGGCCAGGTAATTTTAAGTATGTTAAAGAAATTCGATGCTTTGTTAATCTTGATCCCACAATGCAGAGCATATTACGTATTAACATTAACCTCCTAAAATAAATAAATCTAAAGATCCAAAGGTCAATTTCTGGAAATCAGATAAATGTTTCCTTACTTAAATCTTTGCTTTTTCAAAAAGTATGACTTAAGAAGCCCAAGTGCCAATATTAATATTATATACTGATTCCTGATCTGGGCATATGCAATGTCTCTTTAGAATTATGAGACTATGATTAAATGTAATATATGGTAGAATGCTTATTCTCCTAAATAGCAACTGTGCTTGACAGAATTTGCTACATATTATCCTGGATGTACAAGATTTCAACTTCTCTTCCACAGCTAGAGCTACTAAATGGCACTAATTGAAATTATAGATTTATTTGATATTTTTACTTTTAGCATATTGATTACATTTTATTTTATTAATAAAGGAGATTGTAGCTTTAGTATACAAGTTTACCTCCATTATGGGTAACACTTGGCCTGTTTGGTACAAAGGATTAATTTTGGTGGGTCTAATAAACATTGTTGTGATTAAAAGTTTAGGTGAAGTTATTTTCCCAAAGGTTTCAGAAATCTTGAAATGTTACCAAGCCGAGCGGCAGAAGGTGGCGAGGGAGCTGGGGAATGACAGGAGAACTACCCTCGCTATGGCTTCCTACTTTCTCTATGATAAGTTCTACTTGCAACCAGCATTGTGTATTAACATCAGTTATTCCTTCACTTATTTGTTAAAATGTATTAAGTATTGACCATGTGTTAGTAATTATGTGCTGTCTTCCCCCAAATCCTCTCTCCCACTGTAGCAAATAAGCAGCATACAAATAGGTAATGGATCAAAAGGAGATTTGTTGATAGGTGTTTTTTAAAAAAAATATTAATAATATTATTGCTTTTATGGCTCAATTTAAATATTTCTGAGTCTTTCTAATCTCCTTACCTGTCCCAATAAACAAGACATCATATTGACCATCCTCCGCTTCTACTCGATCCACTGCTATTTGTTTCAGGTTGTATTTTCCATCTGTTTTTACCAGTATTGGTTTTTTATGGGCAGGTTTTATAGGCTGGTACATAAGTGGATGGCTTCTTGCAAATCGAATAGCATCATCGGGATAGTCTTTCGTGGTCCCGTACCTCCCTCCATTCACTTTGCTGGCACACTGAAATACAAATGGATGAGATCTTTTTTTTTTTTTCCCCCCTAAACCTAAAGAGCAAATTTATAATCAATTATGAAGAGAGCTAAACTGGGTAAGCTCGATTAATTAACTGTGAATTTAGAAACAGTAAGCATATATTCTTCATTACAGAAATGAAATCTACATTAAAAATTGCAAGAATAGCCTGAATTATTTCAAATGTGCAGCACTAGAAATAAACAGAAAGCAGTGAAATTCTGGAAAATTGAGGTATATGTAATATTGGTACAGTTTGGAGATGGTAAATAGTGTAACATCATAAATACTATAATTGTTTTCCATTTCCTAAAATTTATTTCTTCACATGATAAATTAAATTTTGAAGGTAAACATTGTATTGTTCATAGCAAAACAAAAAGCTCTTTGTCTGCTAAATCTCGCTCTCCCCATGTTAAGGATCATGGCACAAAATAGCTTTCCTATTATTGAGACTATGATAATAGGATTGGTGATGGTTCCAATCGGCTCAATAACTATAGACTTTAGTGGTGTAATATAGAAACATATTCAAATTCCATCATTATTAAGGGAGAAAAAAACTTTGTTCCACTATAATCTGTATGAATTTATATCATTTTTAGATGGAGTAGACACAATAAATTGAGAAAACCAGAAATATTTGCTATAATGTCTCAATTCTTAAACCACTGCTTCTAAAAGTAAATATTCAACAGCACCTTAAGTTACTTCTTGGAACATCTTTAACTGTGTTGAATCATGTTTGTTATTAAGTGCTCCCTCATTTCACATATTTTCTTCCAGAACTAGCAGCAATTGAAATGATTACCATGATAAAAATTTTCCACTTTAGAGTATAAATACAGCAGTTTAGTAATCAGATTCTGCAAAGAGGGCATTTTTAATGGTTTGTTTTAAAAATTCAGGCCATATTTCTTAATTTGGCATGAATTTTTCACTTGAGTGTACTTTCATGATGTATAATTGGAAACATTTTGGACCAGCCTGGAAGCAGTTCAGTAACCAGTTACTTCCTCCAAATCTCCTTTAATACCATGTGGTTTCAAGAAGCATTTCCAACAAAGCCACAGGACTGGGCTTTCTCCATTTAAATTGTAATTTCAATCAATAGAGTGAAACAAAATATACTTTATGTCTTACTGGCAGTCATAATTTTAAGCTAGTGAGAGAGAGTGATTGAAATGGTAAAGCCTTATACACTTGTTAATGGAGGTAAGGTTTGTTTCCACTTTGGATTTTGGCTCTGCAAAAACAGTTTCTACTTGACTTGCAAGTACTTGTGGAATCAGCACAGTGATGGGTTTTCACCAGCTGCTCATAAAAGACTAGGCTTTGATTTGCATGACAGGTTAAATGTTCTCCATGGCTCACATGGCATATACAACGATCATACTTCTTTCCACCCTAGTTGTACGCAGGATACACGATACAAAACCATCATTGTCATCATCATCATTTTTAGATACACGCACAATTAAAAGCACAAAAGTCTGAATGGCTAGTTGGGGAGAATTTTGGTAGCACCAGGTCAGAGGCAAGTGGTGGAACTTCCTATACTCTAATGACACTTCTTTATTGGTACTTTTCTTCTAGGAGCCCACAGGGATGTTCAATGAGATCCTGCGTATTCTGAGGAGGCAGAGAAAGAGCTTCTTTTAGACACACAATAGTGAGAAGTGAGGAGAAAGTTTGAACTATGGAACTTAGGCTGACCCAAAGATTAGAATATAAAAATGTGGTTATAGTCTCCTGCTTGGAAATTTTATGTGGCACTGATTCTTCTGAAGAGGATGGGACGTATATGATGCGCCTTTTATTGGATGTTTCTGTAGTCACCAGTACCCTTAAAAATAAAATTTTAGTGGCGCTACTTAACCAAAATATCAATGATAATATATACTTTATAATACTGCTGATATGTACCCCCCATCGACTCTTTTCACTAAAGAACAAACGTATAACTAGATATAAACAGCTATATTTCTTTATCATACAAGTGATCAAGCATGTTTTAGGTGTAGAATTTCTCAATTGTTTAATGCAACATTTTGTAAAGCATCTAAAACAGTGAACAAAATATTACTAAAAGTCTTTAAAAACAAGAATACTTTGTTAAATGCCTAAACTTACAGAACCAGGCCTGGGATAAGGGACTTTTCCTTCGTAGAGCGACCAGTGGTACTCAGGTCCTTCTTTATGTGCATACGGTCCATTAAAAGCTGCCCGGATGCTAGACATATGATAGACACATATAGCATGCCCTCTAAATATATTACTGAAAAACACCAAAAAATATATATAATTAGTATTCTGGAACTGATGAGGAGGTCACCTAGTCAAACCCTCCAGACTACATTTATAAGGATGACATCTTTTGGGTTAAAAAGCTGCAACCTCTTAAGGATACGATATTCTACAAATGTGAACTAGTGCAATATTTTAAGTATTGAAATTCCAAAACTTACCATTTCTTTGCCTATTTATTATAATAAATTTAAAATGACATTGTTAGAATAAAAAAAAAAATCCTTAGTTGTGTCACTTCACTTTATTATTGCTGAATCTTAGATTCTGTTTTTATATTTTCTATTAAGGAAGATATGGCCTTAATATTGAATAAGATTCACTCCCAGTTGAATTATTCATCTTAAGGTTGTTATATCCTTGTATGTTGTTCCATGTTCAGAATAGACAGTGTTCCCCTAATCACCATGCTGTTAATATTGATATATATTCTATTTAAATTTTATTAGGTTTCTCAGTGTATATGATATGAATAACAAGCTAAAGACTCATGAAAATTTGGGGATTTGTTCCATTCTTGACCTTAAGAAGCTTGCTGTATGTTCCTTCCTCCCGGTCACTGAAAACTGTGCTATAGGGGAAAGATGATTGTACTGAACTAGGTTAATTAGCGGAAAGTGATATAAACTACATAAAACTCAGAATTTTTACCTCCAGAACTAGCATCAACTGAAATTATTTTCTTGATAATTTTTTTTTTTTACTTGAAGAGGATAAAGACAGTAGTTGACTAACTATGGTGAGTTTTATTGGGGGCCTATGCAAGAAGTTTCTGCAAAAGGACATTTTTAAATAATGTGTTTTAAAAGTCTGGCCCCTTTTCTTAATTTGGCATGATCTGAATGAATTCTAACACTTCCCTAGTCCCCTCAGCATTAGAATCAAAATAATTAAGGTTTGTGCAAGTGCTTTGCAAAATGCCAAGTTCTTTATAAATATAAAAGCTCTTACACCCTAAGACACCTGTAGAACAGCAGTTATATTACTGTCTTAGGACATCAATTCACACATTTTATAAAACACCTTGAAGCAATTGGAAATGCCTACGATAGTGAGAAAACCAGAGATAGTCTCATAAAAAAGTGGCAATAAACCTTTGATCACCAGGCTACAAATATCAACCCTTATGTCAGGTAACAGCTGGGAAACCTTTTTCTCAGATTTATGTATAAATTGAACAGTCAAAATTGAAATTATGGAAGAAAATAATGTCTCGTCTTTGAAATCTAGATAGATCCACTATGCTATCATTTAGGAAAGTAGCTTATACACTGATCATACTAACACATAGAAAACTATGCCGAATATCCTATAGCTTGTATTTGCCACATAAAGACATGAAATTATCATGCAATGCATAAACTCTTCACTGGCATAAGAGAGAAGATGAAGTGTAAAAAGTTAGGGATTTCCTATGGACTGTGATAATTGGCAATCTACATTAACTACTTTTCTTTGCATCAAGGAACAATTGATAGCAAAATTGTTTCCATGTTTCTCTGTTGAAGAAAAGGTCTCCTTACAATAGCACGAAACTTATAAAAAGAGCATATTTACTTATTTATTTATTTATTTCAAAGTGAGCATAAGAAATCACTTGCTGAAAAACTAAACGAAAGCTTTGTGGAGAGACCCTAAGCAAGTAAGTTTATATCATGATTATATCACACTTTAAAGTCAATGCAATGCAAACGAGGAACTGAGTTCTATCATCTGATCCCTGTCAAGAGAATTGAGGTAAATTCTTTGTTTCTTCTTCCAGTCGTCTCACCTCCACACTGCTTTATTTGGAAAGACACTCAGCAAAGATTATTTATCAATTTCAACCAAACCAATTCTAATAATATTTTTATTCAAGAATCAACACACATGAAATAATATTTGATTCACTTTTCCAGCACTCTTCAAAACATACAAAATATAAAAACACAAAAAAGAAAAACAATAAATCACAAGCCCTAAACATGAGCAGCTTATTTAACGGGGAAGGCAAATCACAAACATGTATTCACTATGAATCTGAATCGGACAACCAGAGGAAAGGGTGAGTCGAGTGTTTTGTGACTAAGGAACAAGGAACACTTCTTGAAGATGACAAACAACAAGTATTGGAAAACTGATGCAATCAGTGTTGGAAGAGAAAGTCATTTGAAGCAAGAGAAGTGGATAAATAAAATCACAGTGATGGGAATTAATAGAGGAGACACTGAGATTCTATCAAGGTGTTACTTTGCCAAAAGCGGAGCATTAGAGAGCTTAGAGGATAAACTTCCAAAGCTGAGTGGGTAACAGTTGATAGAGAGCCTTGAGGGCCTGAGTTGGGAAATGTTATACAATGATTAAAATAATTATTTTATTTGTTTCCCTTGTCTTCAGAGTCAAATTCACAAATAAGTCAGACAAAAAAGGACAAAAACATTATGATTCCACTCATATGTGGAATATAAAACAAAAAAAGAAATAAATGAACGAAACAAACTACCAGAGGAGAAGAGGAGTAGGGGACGGCAAAATGGGGAAAGGCAGTCAAATATATGTTGATGGATAGAAATTAAGACTTTTGGTGGTGAGCATGCTATAGTGTATACAGATAATGAACTACAGTGTTGTGCACTTGAAGCTTATGTTAACCAGTGCCACATTAATAAAAAAAAATCATCTTAGACTCTATAGCACGGAACTAATATCTTATAAACTGCATGGGGGAAAAAATCTGTTATAGGTGCGAGAAAGAAGAAATTAAGAGGATGCTGGGATATTTCAAATAAAAACAAAGATCTACATTGAGATTGTGGTTTTAAAAATGGAAGAATAGCACTTGCTTTGGCAATACATATACTAAAATTTGAATGATAGAGAAAATTCACATGGCCCCTGCGCAACTATGACACACAAATCTGTGAAGCGGTCCCTATTTCACAGGAAGGTTTGACCTTCAGGTTTCAGCTCCTGAGCACTTACACAGTGTGTATGATTTTAATGTGCAGTCAGTGGTCTGCTTTGTCGTAAATATCTTTAAGTTTTTCTTCATTGGTACAACAGTTCCCCTTTATCTGTGGTTTCACTTTTCGTGGTTTCAGTTACCCATAGTCATCTACAGTCCAAAAATGTGAAATGGAAAATTCCAGAAATAAACAATTCATAAGTTTTTTTAAAAAAATGAAAGAGCAATTGCAAACACAGGAGAACAAAGAGAATTTGGTGACTTACAAAATATAGAAGGGGAGAATGACAATGGGTGTATACTATTATAGTATTTCCAAGTTACACAGTGAAGGGGTGAGGCGTATTTTGTTTCATAATGTTTTTATTAACCATGTAAATTCCTCACCTGGTAGTGTTGAAGAGTCCAAATATCACTGGGTTCTTATGATCTCTGGTATGCAGCAAAAATACATCCTCTGAAAAATTAAACACCATTACATTAGTCCTCTTTGCATATAAAGAAAACATGTTGACATAAAACAGTTTAGAACCCATTAAAGATTTTAAGATATTATTTTTCATATACAGTCATACAACCATGCTCATATCACAAAAGAGTGAAACATTTCGTTTGTCAGGGTGGCTTTGAACTGAGTCTCAAAGAAAAAATAAGAAGTGCTGCCTCTAAGCTAATAAGATGGGTCTCTTTTTCTTCCTGTAACTCCTTTGCCCCACCACGTGGACCTGGCCAAAATGAAAAAAAAAATAAACTTACTTTAAGTTTAACTCTAGTTAAACTTACTCTAAGTCAAACACTGCAAAAAGCAAGTTTTCCATATGTGCTAGAGATAGTGAGGCGTATACATCGAACATTAAAATTTAATTCTCCCAATATTTACCTAATTCATCAAAATATGTATCAATCCCGTTCATTCCTGGTACTGAGCATACCAATCTCGCTTTTAGGAAAGTGCTCCACTTATTCACCAGTATTCTCTGTCCTCCCACATCATTCTGTAAAAAACAAAACACAGGTAAGTGGGTATATAAAGAACTTTTACCAACAATAGATTTTGTATTATTAAACAGGAAGACTTAATGTGAAAAATTTAGCATAATCCTCAAGTAGTAACATAAATGGGATTCCGCATACATTTTTTTTTCAGGTTTGCATATTTAACCTGGTCAGTGTACTTTCACTCTGGTCCATTAAATACACATTCCATGAATAAAACATTGTTAATAGAGTGGTCTCTCCTAAACAAAATAGTAGATTTTATGGTACAATAATAACCTTTATTATTCTATTGATAAACAATTTGTTTGTCTCATCAATATGGAAGCATCCTTTCCATTTTTCTTTTATAAAAAGAACTTCAAATAAACACACACAAACATATGTTGTACGTATACATACAACACATATATATAACGTATATTTGCATTCACACACACTATACCAGGGGAGCCAAAAAAAATGTATACACATGACTTGTATTCATCCTTTGTTGTCAGTATAGTATATTGAGTATTACAATTTTAATACAGTTTTTTCCTTTCTTAAAATGTGTATACATTTTTTTGGCACCTTCTGTACATACATACATATATGCACAATGACAGGTACACATCTCTTATAAAGTTTACTCTTAAATATCTTCTTAAATAGTAAAGTAGCTTTCCATTTGCAATATTATTAGCAATATATTGCTATTACAGTTGGTTTTAAATGTCCCAAATAATCTATCTGAATATCCAACAAACTACAAATGTTTTTTTTACAGAATTAACCAACTGAATTGTTTAAACATACGTAAATTACTTTAAAAATTTTGGTTAAATTATTTTTTTTTAAATGAAGCTCCAACTTCTGTGGCAAAAGAAGTACAGCCTAATATATAGATTATTTCTTCTCCACATGGCTTTGAAAAGTGGAGAATTATACAAAATGCAAAGCTCTTTTAGAAGAAAACTTTCAGTAGATATGACAGATAAAGATTAGATAGTAAATGCAAATTTTAGGCAGCCTACAGAAATAGCAGAAAATAATTTAAAATAGAAACCTATTACAACATTAACAAAGGCCTGCCCATAAACTGTGAGATAAGCAAGCTTAATAAGAGACAAATGTATTTCTCACCATGCAAAGTCGCCCCACTCTGGTGTAAATTGCATGGGCATTGTGTTCTGCCTCCAGGGCCTTCTCAGTAAAAAAGAAATACACTTTGTTGTCATCTCGGTCTTCATTGTCAGGAATCATATATGAACCTACAAATTTTGGTTCTACAGAAGAAACAAAATAAAAGTGAAATAGTTATTACAACAAAATAATGTATTTTAATAAATTATGTGTCACATGAAAGCTTCAGTTTAATTTTCATTATTTAGGAAGAAATATTTTCCTTGAAATTTTATATTAAACATTAAAAATCATGTAGATATCTCCATTTTACATGCAATTAACAGTTTTTTTTAATATTAGAGGGTAATTTAATTGCAAAATAAAAGAGTCAAGTAGGAAATAAATAATTTTGAACATCATATATTATAGACTTGAACTGCATTCAGAGAAGTACAGGTTAAGGGCACTATGATGGTAAGCTCCATAATTTTGTCCCATATATATAAAAGTCAGTGTAAACATATGAAAAATATTTTACTAAGGAAGTCTACCATTATTTATTTTTATTTTTTTTACATTAAAACACTATTTTTAGAGCAGTTTTAGTTTTTTTTAATATTATCTATTGCTTTATTAATTACATATATTTTTTATTAGTTTCAGGTGTACAAAACAATGTAATAGACATCTCACCCCTCACAGTAATAACCACGCTCCCCCAATTTATTGCCCCTCTGATTTCGTACATATCTATTACAATTCCATTGATTCTATTCCCTATGCAGTACTCCATATCCTGTGACTATATATATATATATATATATATATATATATATACACATATGCATATATAATATGTATATATACATAATATGTATATATATAAACTGAATAATATTGTATGTCAAATATATATATATGCATATATATATATTTGACATACAATATTATTCAGCTTCAGCTTCAGGTGTACAGTGCAGTGATGGTCAGGCATCTACACCATGCATGAAGTGATCTCCTTAATAAGACATGTGCCCATCTGACACACTACAAAATCTTTACATATATTTTTATATTCATAAATTATCTAGCAAGCTAGCTCATGGAAGACCATTTTAATTTTAAGAAAGAAAATATAAGCTTTTGTGTTTGTAGTCTAAGGTATCTGAGTGAATGACCTTTGATTGATATGGTAGGTCAAATGTTTTAATAATAGCATGCTGCCAACAATGACTATGCACTTGAAATCTTAACAAAAAGGCTGGAAACAATGAAAATGATCACCATAAAATTATGGCTTAGTTCTACATCTTAGTTGTACATCTACCACTGTGCCAAAATTTAAAAATTATTCCTTGTAAAGACTCTTATGTCAGTAAATGGTTAGTAATTTTCCTAGAGTTTTCCCTCTAAAGTGCAATGTGATCCTATTAAAACAAGCAAAGCAAAGCAATCAATTAATACCAAATTATACCAATTGTTAAAACAACTTATTGAATGAAAGGGTTTTTCACTTTTCATGAATTTGCTTTGTTTTATCCATTTAAATTCTGATTTCTAAGCATTGCTATAAACATATATTGGTTTCATAATAGAGCAAATCCATTTTGGTATAAAATGATATACACATATCGTGTATAATATTTGAATTCACAAATAGTGCTAATTTTACAAATCCCAAACTTTTTAAAAACTATAAATTACGTTTGTCGTTACCATCAAAATGGCAAATTTCCCATGAGTTCTAGACTTATGTTCCACTGTGATTTACATACGAGTTCTCTTTTCTCCTCAGCCCTACCTTTCAGTAGGCGCTCGTCATCATGCTCGGTGCGAATATGGGCCAGTCGTCCCATGCTCCGGAAGATGGCAGCATCTCTGCCCCAGTAGTCGCTGTAGAGTCCAGCAAATAATTCACTACCTGCAGGGAAACATCAGTTAAAAAATAAGTCAGTACTTGTTTCTGGATTGGAAAACGGTGTATAAACCACAATTATATTAAGTACATCTATGTTTACCATGAATATGACCTTATGAAAACAATATTACTGCTAAGGGCATGCATGGTATAGTCAGACTGCCAGTTTCAATTCTGACTCTGCCACTTACCAGCTGTGTGAACTTGGGCAAGTTGTTTAACCTCTCAGTTTCCTCTTTTATAGATAGGAATAGCATCCAAAATGGTTAGGGTAAAGAACTTAAAAGAGTAGCTGGCACATACAAAGACCTATGAGTATTTGATAAATAACCTGGTTTGATCTTATTTTACGAAGCATCTTTTAACCTTCATATCATCAGGGTATTTTATTATTATTATTATTATTATTATTATTACTACTACTACTACTATTGGCATTATATGTGAGTCAACTAACTCAATTCCTTTATGTAACAAGAAATTGCTTCTATTAACATGATTTTAGTGTGGGAACAACACAGTCTGACAATGTTGTATATAATCCAATTAGTTGTCATTTAATTTGTAAGTTTAGGGCCTAGTTAGGAAAGCAATAAGGAGTTCATAATTTAGTTGGGCAGTCAACAGAATGAATGAAGTTAGCTGCCATATGTGGTGGAGGTTGCAGGCTTAAAATCAGACTGAGGAGGGGGAGGAAGATGGTAAAAGACAATAAAAAGGGTCAGATATATGGTGATGGAAGGAGAACTGACTCTGGGTGGTAAACAAACAATGTGATATATAGATGATGTATTATAGAATAGGACACTTGAAACCTATGTAATTTTACTAACCATTGTCACCCCAATAAATTTAATAAAAAAAAATTAGACCAAGGAAAATACAAATATATGCAGTGTCTCAAGAAATGACAACATGATTGGAGCCAGTCAGAAAGACAGACATTAAAATAGCTTATGAGAAGAGGAAAAAAAAGTTTAACAACTAGAAAAATAACATAAGGATATAACTGGAACTCCAGAAAGAACAGCTCTCAAGCATAGGGACTCGGGGTCCTCTTTTGTCAAAGTGACAACAAAAGGTAAACAGTGTGCCCATTAGTGGTCCCAGAAGGATTATCCTGGGCTGATGCAGCTCAGGTGTCCTGTCCCAGGCAAGATCTCTGACCAAGAAGTAAATGATGGGCACAATACTGGAAACAACAACCTCCATTTAGGGTGGTAAACATATTTTCTTAATGAGTGTCGTGTAACAGTGGGCAAAAACTACAGAAATGATAAGTACACTAAATCAAAGTATTAATGCTTTTCTGTTAAATGTGGAATGCATACATAGGTACACACATTATATTTAAAGTGCTTTAAAGTTCAAGAGAATTCAAATTAACTGTATTTCCAATTTAATATGTCTTAACTGTACACTGAATTTTAGAATTATTAAAGTTACAGGTATAAAACTATGACCAAGCATATAAACAGAATTTGAGAGAACTTGAGTGTCATATTTATATATTTTATTGATCAGATTTTTTAAAAAAAAAGTTATAATATTTATGAAAGTTTTTCCCTAAGGTGAGGCCTTTACAATTTCTAAAAACCTGACTAGATTAAATACATTTATATGGTTTAAAATTTGAGAAAGTAATCAACTGAGTTATAAATAGGACACTTTGTAAGGAAGTTTATTTTTAACTTGAGTTAACTGACTTAATTTTTAAAAAGTGAAGATGTTTGCTAGTTATACCAGATTTAGAAATAGAACGGGATATAAATTGAATTCAAAGACTTAAGAAAAATAAGTTTTTAGAAATGTTATTATAATAAACTATTTTTCATTTCTCAAAATTCACTATGGATACTTAAAAACTGTATAGGATGCAAATAAATAAAATGCAGGTTTCCCACAAAAGAATTCATTTTATAACTATACATGTTATATAAGAAACAGAAAAGGGGGAGGAAGGGAAGGGAAGGAGAGAAGAGAGACAGAAGCAAATGTGATATAATATTAACAACCTGTGAATCAAGGTAAATGGTACAGCTGTAAAGTTTACTCCTCTTTCAATTTTTCTTTGTATTTGAAAATATCCAAGATAACAATTTATTTTTTAAAAAGAGTTATATTTGTTGAGTTCATTCCATGTATTTAATGTATGCTAAATGAGAGGAATGACAAGGAAAATAACAAAAACTGAAAAAGATGCTTCTTTACATCTGGACTTAAGAAAATATAGCTTGGTAGAGAAAGTTATACCAGAGCTCTTATAGACACATTCTTTGGTAATAAATGGGGAAAAGAGCAACATGATTTATATCAAAGTCAACTAGTGTTAGTTGTCATGGGAAGCGATTTCTTGTTACAACTAGAAATTCTAAATCCAAATGTGGAGAAAGAGTATTTGAAGATAAAATGCATTCAGTGGTTAGAGATATGAACCATACTTGGGATTCTGTACTTCTTGAACATGAATGAAAGAGTCAAACTGAAGTCATTAAGAGGCCTTGGTATCATCAACTCGATGGCATAAATGAACGAATTGACCATAAAAGAGTTAATTGACTGTTGAACCACCACAGTGAGTCTTCTCCTGAAATGTTTTTGTTTTTAATTATTATACTTGATTACATTTCCCATCTAAAATACAAAGTTCATTTTGTAAAATTATTCTCAATGTGACTTATTTTTCTAATATTAACTGGGCTGAATGTTTAATATAGTGAGCACAAAATATAGACTTCTTAAAAATCATGCCCGTTTTCTATTTCACAAGTTTTTAATATTTCATTTCCTAAAGTACTGCTTGAACTTTGATATCTGAAAATGTTATGATTATGGGAAACTAATCTTCACATTAGTCCACATCAATTATATTGCACTTATCCCAATTTGGAATATTATTTCAAAGTTCTACGTGTTTTAATCAATTCTATAAACTTAACAAACAAGTACTCATTGGGACCACTAGATGGCAACCCTATGATACCAAATAATGATATACCCAGGGCAGCTTATCTACACAAAGGAAACAAAAAAAGAAAAAGAAAAGGATGATATATTACCAATTTACCCAATTTCCCTTTTTGTACCCAGATAAAAGAAAATAGTTTGTGAACAATTCAAATAACACAATGTGAACTGTATGACTTAGACTTCAGAGAAGCTAAACAGGTGCCCAAATCTATATGCTGTGTAAACTGAACCAAATGTGTTTCTGTTGGAAATGTTAGTTTCCTCAGAAGGAAAAGATTCTCCTTTCTTATCTTATTATCAGAGTGAAGAACAAAATAAATTCATAGTAATAGATAATAGTTATGTTTGGTAAAATAAATTCTCACGAAAAAAATAAACACTCTGAAGAAAAATAATAAATTAGAATAAGCACGAATGTTACCTAATAGTAATTAAATGAGTAAAAATACCATCATTATAATAATTGAGAGTATTTACAGTAAATACATGGGGTGTAATTGAAAACTTTACTTTAAAATTATAACCATTTGGTATATTTAGAGAAAATCTGTGCATCAAAATCTTGGTACTTTATAGAGCACAAAAATAACATCTGGATAAATCATATTTTCATGGATGAAAAAGAAAAAATTTCATATAAATAGTAAAATATGTCTTAGAGTTTCAGTGATAAGAACAGAACTACCCAGGTTTTTAGTTTTCTATGTGTATGTCTATGAAGACATGATATTTAATAAATGTATTAGCTTAGCCATAATTAACTGGTATAACCTATTTTGATATTCTGACTATAAATAACCATTTGATTTTTATGCCATATATTATTTTTCATTGTTATAGCACTGGCTTCTGATGGTAACTGATGTTATGTTAATTTTAGACGGTCCATTGTGGTTATAATAAAAAAATAACACATCTGCAGGGTATTTTGACAGGTGAATGTAACTTATCATTGTCATGCTCAACAATAGTCTCTATGTACAGATACAAGAATAGTGGGAATAGTTCTGCATTGGAAATCTGGCAAACTAAGCCTCCAGCTCAAAATCTGCTGTTTGACCTTAGCAAAACCGTTCAACATTTCACGGTCTCAGTACCTGTAAAATCAGAGACCTACATGTGATTTCTTGAGGCTGCCAAGCATTTATGTTCTCTCTGCTGCCCTTATGTTGGCCTAGAATTCTTCACCTCCTTTCCCACTTCACCTCCCATTTACCTGACTATTACCCACTTTCTCCACGAAGCCTTCCCTGACCAAACTTTTGTTAGTTTCATGGTGTCTACTACCACCATAGCCCCTATGGCTATTTCTATCATATTGCTCATTCTACTATATTTTAGTTGACTCCTTATGTGTCTGACATTATGCATGACTGTAGACTAGCATTCTTCAAGAAGTCTAGAATGTAGACATCTTGATGTGCCTTATGTATTATTTTGTCCCCGTATCTTGCACTTGTGTCTGGCATACAGAAAACACTCTCCAAACATTGATTGAATCAATGAATGGCACAATGAGTTAATAAATGAATATGTCTGAAACTTTTAGGTGTTTAAATAAAAAAAATAAAGCTATGAAATGCAACAACAAAAACTCAGGATAAGATTCTGATTTTTTCAAAACGGTTCCAGTGAGAAATATCAAAAGAAACAAAAAATAAAACTATTATATAAATTAATAAAGTTCTTTGAAATTTGGCTCTTCAAGAACCTTGTTATTTAATCATTTTAATTCATGAACTCGGGGGCTCTGTTTTCTTCTAGTATTTCCTCCCAATAGTGTCAATCCTGAAAGACTGTGTCAACAGTGAACTGCTGATATGAAAGAAAACATAATAAGATAATCATTTGACTCAGCAATATACAAAAAAAAAAAAAAAATCCATTGTAAATAATTCCAAATTAAAATGCATAATTAAAATACTTTTCTACATCACTCCTTTTTTACAATACAAACTCTTATTGAACTTTTAAAAGTATTGCAGTGCCTTAATATTATATGGAACTTACCATGGGCTTTATTCATAGATTGTATATTAATCAATTGGAGTTTTTAGTCACTATGTTGGAAACATAGATCTTAATTGTTTAGTGAGAAAAATTCAAAGTGGTTGTTCATACCCTTCTTATTTTAAGTTTCACTTAAGAATTTCTCCTCTTTATGCTGTAAATATCTCCAAATCTAATGTGAAATACATTTGCCTCATGGAAAGCACATGGCTATAGACTGATTTAACTGTCTCATTTCATAACGGAACTGTATACTTTTGTTAGAAAATTATTCTACTTTAGATGCACTATTTTGCAGAACAACTCTGACACAGATAACTGCAAACAGAAGCGTACTTGGAAGGATGCAGACGGATAAAAATTGTCTGTAAAATCCAACATCCCACTTCACACTCATACTCTGCTTAGAATGCTGAAAGAAACTGGAAAGAACTGGGTTTTTTATTTATTTTTTATTTATTTATTTATTTATTTTTTTGTTATGTACTTGTTGTTTGGGCGTCTTGCTTGTTTTTGGGAGATATCCGGCACTAGCTATCAATGTTAAGAAGGTGGGTTCTGAAGCATGAAGATAAAAGAAAAATGTGTTTTGAACCTGTTCATTTGCATCTGCTGGGATGCTGGAAACCAAGTTTTCTTGGTGGCAAACCAGTGACATGGGTACTGGCATGTTCAAACCAGTTTCCTAAGGTAGAGAAGGTCAATGGGGAAAAGTAGAACTTTTTTTCTTCTATCTTTTTTTGTTTTGTTTTGTTTTGTTTTATTTTATTTTGAGGAAACCATAAGCAAAGTATTCAAATAGCTCTTTAGAAACTAGCAGTTATGGTCAGAAGCAACAGTTAGCATGTGGATAACTGGCATTCTGCCCAATGTAAGAGAGAGAGCAGTAGTCTTGGATAAGAAATTACAGATATTCTTTAGGGACAGAAACGTGGTAAGGAATAACTTTAAGTTTCTATACAGTTGGGATGAATTCAAGAAACGAACCAGCACATTCACTTATTACATTTATAGAGGCTGCAATTATAGAGATGTACATTTTACCTTCATTTAGATCTTTTCATTTATTTTTCAAATATTATTAAGTCCTATTTTGTGTGAGAACTATTCATTTATAACTCTGCCCTGAATATAAATGTAGTCAATTAAAAAGAAACATTTACTTTTTTTTATTTAATTTTAATGTTAGGATCTTGAAATAATCACTTAAAATTTCCCTGCATGCATTCTGACTCCCTTTCATTCAATCAACACTAACCTTTAATCACAGAATTTGTAATGAGGAGATATATTCACAAAGGTCTCATTATTATGAATAAAAGTACAGGAAGGAAACTTCAGGGGCTGTAAAGTTCTGTAGATTTATTTGCTGAAATATGTAATATAGGACCAAAAAAGTATAAAAAGAAAATTTCAGTGATTGTAGAATATCGTATTTGTGGTTATTTGTTGAAATAAATTTTAGTAAGTCTTTAACCTGAGAAGTATCCTAAAAATATCCCAATAACGAAGCTCACACTTCAAAGCAAAGTGTGAAAAAAGTACATTACAGATTAGAGTGGTTTTCCCTCAAACACTGGTAATATGTAACATGAATGTTAGCACACCTTTGTCACTTCAAGTATTCTGTGTATTAAATTACATCTGGAACTGACGATATAAATCTGGGTCAGAGTGGAACATTTTTAAAAATGGCAATAGAATTGAGAGGGCAAATTATAAGGGAAATCTTGATGTTACTGGAGGTGTTATCAACTTAATAAGGGGAATATTTCAATAATACATCAGACATAACTGATGAAAAAGTGTCCGCTATTATTTTTCCTTCCTGGACAAAATGACATATAACTCACAGAATATGTTTCCTAAATTTTTATTTTGCCAGTCACCAAACCCACTAATTTAGTGGCAAAATAAGAATTAAGTATCTTTGGATGACTTGAAAGGGATAGGCAAGTAATCCAGTAATTCATTTTACTCAATAATTCATTGTTTCAATAAACATTTTAAATGAGGTTGTAGTGTCTTGCATACTTAAGGCCACTTTAAATATAATATTGGTAATCATAGCAGGGGGAAATGTGGCTAAACATGCAGAAATATTATACCTGAGATATGAACTTACATGCCCCCCAAATAAATTATGTTATTAACAAAAGACATTAGAAGAGTAAGAGTAATTAATAGATAATTTCATTTTGATTGGTTTCTGAACATACAGAACACAGTTCAATAAGGAGCATGCTTTACTCCTTGAGTTCTGCCTCACATAGACTCATTATGTTATTAACATTTCATTTCTAAATTAAATTATATATTTAATCAAAATATAATTCATTAACTTGTCTTTCACCTAGCAAATGATACTCATTTTTTATTCAATTTTTCAGTAAGCTTTACTCCATGGCAACTGAATTTAAAGTTACTGAGATGAAAATTCTATCTAAAGTTAAGAAATTGTAAGAAATTATCTGATTTGCAAGCCCATTTTTTTTCTTTGGGATCTTTGTTAGTTTTACGAATTTTGTTACAAATTCAAGTTTTTTAATCATGAAAGTGCATCTTCATGTAAACAGGCATTAAATGTTAAGAGTGACCTATAATTAACAAAGAAACAAAGAAGGAGCAATGGTCTAAAGACTCTGGCTGGTGATCCCACAATGCAATCCATACTATATAGATGAAGTATTATAGAATGTTACACTTGAAACCTGTCTAATTTTACCAACCAATGTCACCCCAATAAATTTAATAAAGATAAAAAATGAAAGATTAAATGAGAGAATCTAAGAAAATAATTAATTAATTTATTTATTAAGATGGTCTTTTTTTTTTTTTCTGGAGTCTTGTCCTAACCCATCAGCAGAAAATGTGTGTGGTCATAAAATACCACATTAACACATTCTTTCCCTGTCAGAGTAAGCTACATTGAGCTTGCCAAATTCCAACACAGGTAGCTCCATTTTTCCAGCGCAAATTCCTGCTGCTTTTTCAATTGGGTAAATTATTTCCACTTCCTCTCTTTTAAAGAGTTGCTGGCTCACATAGGTTATCAGGTTTCCATCCCGGTGGCTGCTACATTTCCATAGTGAGTGAACGATCTCTCAAAGGTACTTTGGGATGAAAGCTAGTGAATACATGTGAAGAATTATATTTTTATTTCTTTTCTTTGGAGGGATTATTCTGTAACTTTTGTGTTTAGCTTGGAGGGCCCTTATGATTTGATTTCTCTTATGAATAAGTGAAACAGCCACCCAGATGGCAAGCACTTCACATTCCAGCAGAGTGTAATTCGATTTGGAAGTTCAATGAAACTCACTTGGAAATGTCCCTCCAGTAATATTTCCCTGTTTAAAAAATTCAGTTTCAAATTTCTGGTTTCATGCATAAACAAGCTCCAGGGAGTCTGAGTGGTGAGTGGCAGGGTGGCAAACAACATTACTTTTAAAATTTAAATGAAATATTAAAAATAAATGATACTCAAATCTTCTTAGGATTTCACTATAAAAGTTGCATTTACTGTGTAATTTTTGACTTTTAATACCATTTGTTATAATTTTATGAATAATATCCCAAAATGCATTTTGGTCATTCACTTATTTAGGAACCTTAGTGAATATTCCATTCAGTCAATATTTTATAGAAGGCCTTTTCTGTATAGTAAAGGAAAGGTGATAAGAAAGTCTTTTTCATCCAGATGTATTAAAATCCTAAATATATGCAGTTTAAAAATCACAAAAAATGTTAGGAAAAAATAGTATGAGTTTATCAAATGCATGTATATTAATACATATGATGACAATCTACTAGGAATTTCTATTATTTATGAATCTGACATTCACCAAAAGTGTCATTACTAAGGTATTGGTTCCTACTTAGCCTAAATAGACTTAGGAAACACTATTCCTATATTTAAAATCTCCCTCATATTCTGTTTACACACACACACACACACACACACACACACACACACACACACACACACACACACACACACACAAGTTTTACCTATTTGGACCTGAGTACCAGGAGTGGGATGGGGGAGTGCGGGGAGTGATATGCAAAGTCCATCAAAATCAACTGTCTGGAATAAGCTCAGTGAACACACAGCCTCTAGAATACACAGGAACTACACAGGAATACACGTCTATACCAACTCTAAATTAAGCATGAGATATTGTGATTAATCATCAGGGGAAGTTTTCAGTTTTAACCATTTATTTAAAATAGTAAGTCTCTACATATTTTTTACACGTTTTCATTTTCTGTGAACAGCATGAAACTAATATTAGCATATAGTCAGTGTTGCAAATATAATCATAGAAGCGTGTACATCATACCACACCTATAACAAAACCTCTCAACGCTGAGAAAGCAGAACGATTCCTAACAGCAACTATGTTAGGTGTCCAGGATCACTCTCTTCAATCTTATCCTTGGTAACTCATCCATCAGTCTGTACCATCACAGTGCTGGAATACTTTAACAATTGTGCCATTTTCAACCCCGAATAGTATAAAAGAGAAAGGAGAGTCTTTTGCTGTGTCTTAAGTAAAATTCTCATGTACGTCATCTAATTAAATTGAATCAAACCGAAATCTAGATCAGACATGACAAGCTTATTCTATTATTCCAATGTGGACATTTAATTGTGATTTGAGCTGGTGACCTCTATAGTTTACACTCTGTATTAATAGGAATTTGGATACTGTGTTTCTCCAAAAACAAGACCTAACTGGAAAATAAGTCCTAGCATGATTTTTCAGGATGCTCGCAATATAAAATAAGCCCTAACGCATCTTTTGGAGCAAAGTTTAATATAAGACAGTCTTATTTTCGGGGAAATATGGTAGGGCTTATTTTATATTACGAGCATCCTGAAAAATCATGCGAGGGCTTTTATTTTCCGTTTAGGACTTATTTTCGGGGAAACATGGTAATAACTTTGAAGTTCTCAATTAGGATGGTTTTCTGTTGTAGTCCAATGATACAGCAAAATACATCAATGAAAGAATATTAAGTTCCCCTAAAATCATAGAACAACTAAAACAAATAATTAACATATGCTAAAATAGTTTAGTTTCTCTAGCGGAATTTTAATAAAATATTTACATAATTGCATTTTGTGAATAATAAATTGCACAATACAAAAGGTCTTATTTCAGGTATCAAATGACAATTTGTGTTTTCAGAATGAGACATGCACACTTCATAGCAGTTGCATTTGTTTTAGAGTCAAATTGATTCAAGTTATCATGGTTGAAATGTAACATCATTGTTCCCAGCACAAATCAAAAGATATGACGAGGCAAGATATATAAAGAAATACCAAAAGAATGTAACTGAGGTTTCAAAATCATTATGACTACCACCTGATGTCTGAGGCAGCAATAATTACCAATTAAAGTGGAGATGAAGGAGGAGCTGGGATCAAAAGGACACCTGCCCCTTCCTCTCTCTGATCTGTGCGATTCCAGGTGAAACAGGGGATCCTTGAAAAAAAACCAAAAATACAATTATGAACGTACCAACTTTAATAAGAATTGCTCAAATAAATGTATTAACCTTAATTATTTAAAACAGGTATTGTAAATAGGGCACCGGAGAGTAACATCAAATTTTTAGGAATAAACTGGGGTTTATGAAAAAATACATGGGTTTTGCAGGCTCATATGGGTTTTCTCACTCCTCCCAAAAAGTATGCAAGTGATAAAATGAATGAAATTAGAAGTTTTCATCACTTGATCGGACAGTATTTATTATTCTGAGATGTGTTAGTTAAATATTACAAAGGAATTAAAATATGCTGAAAAAAGGAAAAAGGAGATTTAATGATAAACACAGAAATGAGCTTTTATTCCATAGGACCATTATTGATTATTTGAACAGTATGCAACAGAAAATGATAAAATTTTCCATCGATAATCAGAAATATTTATTTCCAATCATTTTTATTCTTCATCACATATTCTCTGTATAGACAACTAATATTTAATAATTCAGGGATGACTACTGAGTAAATAATTACTTGACTATATATATATGTATAAATAATGTCACATTCTGAGCAATATTTCAGTCTGGCTTTACACAAATGAGATATTGAAAATTAATATTTCCATGAAAAACTACTACTTTATTGGTTCCTACTGCAAGTACATAACCACAGAAATTTTCTCAGCATGTTCTCAAATTTCAAAATTCTCATTAACCAATATTTTTATAATTAACCTCCATTAAGTATGCTATAAATGGTTGGGATAAAAGAAAATTAGCTTGGAAAAGTGACAATAAAAATCAACATGGAAAATTTGGTAGAAAAAAACCACAGATGACCCTTGAACAACACAGGGGCCAGGGAAACCTACCACTGTGAAGCCGGAATTCGTGGATAGCTATAGTCAGCCTTCTGTATTCGTGGATTCCCAGCCACAGATTGAAAATTCAGTGGACCCTTGTTTTTTGGGTTTTTTTTTTTAATCTCATATAAGTGGGCCTGTGCAGTTCAAACCCGTTTTGTTCAAGGGTCAACGGTACTTTGCAATAGAATATTGCTGATCCTGTTCACTGGGGTATATATGACTATACTTGCCTATTTGTGAATCATGAACCTATACGCAATTATAGTCCCTAGTAACCATTGGGAATAGCATGCACTTCTCTTGAACTTGATCATGACTTTCCTAGTCACTCCTATTACTCCACTTTATTTTCTGTCCTTATGTTGCCATTCTTACTTAACACATGTTCCTCTTTCTCTCTATAATAACCTAAAATCACCATTTTGATTCCGCCTTTCCAAAACCTTTCTGGTAAATGCAGAGCTCACATGACCTCTATAACCCCCGGAGTCTTATTCTTGGAATTGAATCATAATCTATAGAACAAATGTATCCGTGACCCAGAGTGTGACGAAACTGATATATGAGGACAAAAGAAAAGTTACCTATTTAGACAATTTACACAGATTAGTATAAAGTAAGAATGCCAGTAAACCATTTGAGACATTTTTGTGTTCACTTCCCATAGATTGAAAATTTGCAATGACACGGCACGAAAACGTTTGTTCAAATGAGTTAGAATTATTGGTCCACCCAGCTAATACCTATGCTAAAGGGGTTTCAAGTAAATTTCTGAAACAATTTCATAGCATTATATGGAGGAGGAAGTGATCAAGTCTATGAATATCATACCTGTTTGTCCCTTTAGTCACTGCCACTTTACAAAATATTTGGGAAAACAGGTAGGGTATACATATTATGTAAGTCTGAATACAATCAAATGTCTAAATGCTCAGTCATAGTTATTGAAGAGATATACTGAACTGCTTTTCTTTTTTTTTTTTTGGCAGGGTGAAGGGGCTTTACTTTATACTATATGCTATTATACTGTTTCAATTTTCCTTTTCTTCTAATTTTTAGTTTTTATTGTTTTAAATTGAGATATAATTGACATATAGCATTAGTTTTAGGTGTAAAACATCATGATTCAATATTTGTATATGTTGTAAAATGATCACAGCAATAAGCCTAGTTAACATCCATCACCATAGAAAGAAACAAAACATTTTTTTCTTTTTTTATTATCTTTTATTAAATTTATTGGGGTAACAATGGTTAGTGAAATTATATAGGATTCAAGTGTACAGTTTTATAATACATTGTCTTATATCACATTGTGACAAGAACTTTTAAGATCTATTCTCAGTAGAACTTCCTTAAATCATGATTTTCTATAGCTTCAAAATTCTGCAATAATCAACTTTTTATGTCTATTGATTGATGAAGTTAATTTCTCTAATGGATATAATTAGATACCTTAAACACTAAAATTGAAACTGCAAGAGAAAAAAAAGTATATTGCTTATTTATTCAAGTACAATACACTCTTTAAATTTAAACTGTCAAGTGAGTACAACTGATAGAAAATTCAAACTGTCAGAATTCAGAGATCAAGAGAATCCCAGATTTTGAAGAACTGCAGAAGTCACAATGTCTTAGAAAAGTCACAGGTTTTTATAAATATAAATCATAATCTAGGCTCCTGAGGCTATTGTTGATTAGTGGATTTCAGCATGTGTCTAAGGTATCCAGTATCTGACGTAGCAGTGTATTCAACTTTCAAGGGGAGACTTAATCAATAGGAAACTATATTCACAGAGCCTATAACTCTAACAGTTTGAAAACAATTAGGTGGAACCCAGAATCATCCTGGAATTTTTAGTTATGTATGAGACACAATTCTGTGCAATACATAAATCTGTTTGAGTTTGTAAAAGGATGTTCTCTTTTATGAAACCTCAAGTTTGACAGTGAGACTGCATGAGCATTGAATACTGAATACTTGTATATATCCTCAAAGATCGATGCCTCAGGTCCAAACTTAGATGTACCTTGACTGAACCCTTCCTATCCTTTTCCAGAAGACTTCAAATATCTATCTCTCATTTATTTGATTAATGGCTAAAGCTATCTCAACAAAGTCATTTAAAATAATGAACAAATTAGACATTTTTGCCTGATTTTCACATCACTATTAAAAAAACGTATTTTTCAATAGATTAAAGGATAAACAGATATCCATGTTAATTTTAAAAAAGCCTGTGCTTTCTATATATATATATATATATATATATATGTATATATATATATATACATATATATATATATAGAACCACGACGTACACTCTAAATATCTCATAATTTTATTTGTCAATTATATCTCAATAATGCTGAAAAGTGCATGTGTTCTGCATTTTCTAATTTTTTAGCCACTAATAATTAAAAAAGAGGCAAACTATTGGAATATCCCTGCTTTAAATAAACACCATTATTTTTCTGGACAAAGAGAAAAAGGACCAGATCTTTAGAGGATACAATCATCTCACCCATATATAACACTTGGTTAATAATACTTCGGGAATTAAATAATACAAAAATGGCAGACAATGTCAAATTAGTAGAGTGTGATACATCTTAAATTTGAAGACTACTGCAATGTGAATTTTAAAGACTACAATATTTTAACAAAATAATAAGGAGTTGCTTTAAACTTCTGTCAATTGTATAAATCCTCTGCCTTATCACTTTGCATAGATCGTCTGTGACACTGTCTCCAAACTTGGCTGGTTGTTAGATGAACATTTTAATTACTAAATTATGATGTTGTTACCGAGCACAGAAAGCGCTACATTTCTTTTTATTAATCAGAACATATCTTTCTGCAGGAGTGTAATATAGGTGTTATCAATATTCTTTATTTGAATCATTGTATGCCTTAAAAAAGTAATATTGTGTCCCTGCTTTTTACTTTATTTTTGAATTACTAAATTAAGTGAAGTGGTAACAAAAATGTTGTTCAGTTTTTGCTTTTGTTTTAGACAAAGGCTATTATGCTGTTATTACTAAAATAACATTTGATAGTAAAAAAATAGTAAAGGGTTGGCATTTTCCACATAAGTGACTTGAGAGTCTGTCTACAACCATATGCAACTTTACATTGTTATTATTTTGAGCCCAGTCTCCTTTGTTGATTCAAGTAATAGCTTCATCACAAATGTTGCCTGTAACAAATGAGTGAGTGGCCTCAATAAATTTCATCTAAGCACGTTTTGTGCAATAATAACCTGAAACCATATTTATATGACACCTCAGAGCAGGTAAAAGAAAGAGGCCAATGCCAGCATAAGTAAGAACCTGAAATTAACTTTCACTTATTAAATCAATACTTTAAGACATTGTTAAAAATAATCTGTCTGTGGTTAAGGCTAATTAAACCTATAAAAGTTTTGCCTCTTTTATAGATAGAGATATTAGAGATAATATGAAAACTAAAACCATATTTCTGGCCCAGGTTTATTGCTCCTCCTAACCTTTCTACCATGCCTTCTGAAATCTTTACTTCATGGTATGTAGATCCTTAATACCACACTCAATTTGCAACATGTTTCAACACTTCTTTGCCTTAACTGAGTCAGAGCTCCCATACTAGTCAAAATCATAGACCCTCAAAAAACGGCCCGTCCTAATCCCTGGAATCTCTGAATATCTTCCTTTACCATGTCAAAAAGACTTTGAAGATGTGATTAAGTGCCTCCAGATGGCAAGAATAGTTTGGATTATCCAGGTGGGCCCAATGACATCAGTCTTTAAAAATGTCAGAGAAGAAGTATGTGATGATGATAGCAGAGAATCAACTAAAGTGATGCAATGTGAGGAATACTAGGCCTGCCATTCAATGCTGGCTTTGAAGATGGAGTAATGAGGCCATGAGTCAAGAAATGTGGGTGGTCTCTAAGAAGCTGGAAAAGCCAAGGTAGTGGATTCTCCCCCTAGATCTTCCAGAAGGAAGCAATCCTATTGACACCTTGATTTTAGCCCACTGAGAATCATTTCTAACTTCTCACCTACAGACCTATGAGATACAATTTTTGTGTTGTTTTATGCTATTAAATTATTGTGAATTTGTTATAACAGCCATAGAAAAGTAAAACTCATATAGCTCCTATGAGGATACTGCTTCCTGCCTAAGTCCTTGTAAATGATGGCTCCCTTTTTGCCCACACTCTACATTCTGCAAGGAAATACTAACATAACTCACGCTCCCCCATCCACATTCCAAACTACTATACCATCAACCATTCTTCTCAAGACTTACACCATCCACCTGTGCAATCAATTTGTTGCTGGCACCTACTGACGTCATATCAGTCATCCACCTTCACAGGCTGCTTCTACCCTTTGAAGGATACTGTCCGTGTGCCTATTCGACAATCCCACCGCATGGTTCCTATCTCCTCCGTGGTCATGAACTTCAGGGCCACTACATTTCCGCCACAACACCCAGACCATGCCATAGACTGCAACTGCTCAAAGGTGGGATGATAAGCTTGAGTGTTCTGTTGATTCCCCACAGCCTTCCACCTCCTCTCCATGATTATTTGTAACACGATATATATTTTTTGACCTGATACCAACCTCTAGAGTTGGGACCCTTTTATTTTTTTCAAAATACAAAAGTCCCTTCTCTCTTCTCCCCCTTAGTCAGCCCTCCATTCCTTTGTCCCATATTCTCTCATCCAGGTGTCTGTCATCCCCATTCTAAAACCTCGGATACTGATAACTGCTCGAGAAAAACCATTCAAAAACATAAAACAGTCATTAACAATTCTGCCCTCAAAATTGCCAAAAAATGTATATGTTTCTTCGGTTATGTCCTTTTATAATTCTTTTGAGCAGCTATTTACCCAAGCACTCTAACTTATGACCTCTCTCGACACTCAGAAGACAACCTCACGCCTTATGTTTGATCGAGAAAATAAGTTTACATCATTTATGCAGTCATTTTTTTAAAATCAACATTTTTCCTATTTGTCAGGGCCTGACCTTGGAATGGGAAACACAGTTGTAAACAGAGTGAAGTCCCAAACCCCACCACTCTACAGTTTTCATAAAGTGACTCCAAATAGTCTTTTCTTTCCTTTTTCTTAACTATTTCTTTTCTTTTTTTTTAGCAATATTCAACATTATTTCCTGCTCCCTATCACTTATTTGATTCACTCCTTTACCACTTATCTCCTTAATTTTAACACCAGCCTCCTGAGCAGTCTCCCTGGCCCTCAGCCATTAATTCTCTATACTGCTGCCAAAGATTTCTTTCTGAAACATGAATTTCCTCTTACAATGTCCCTGCTTCAGATCTTTCATTGATTTCCCATAGCCTCCACAGAACAGTCTAAAGTCCTTAGAATTTTATATAAAAGACTTCTTTATCTCTAAAATGCTGCTCTTCCTGTCTGGGTACCAGCCATTCTGAACAACTTGCAGGTTTCTGCATATCGCTCACTTGGACTCATCCATATGTTTAGAATAATGCCCATATAAAATTAAAAATTCATCACAGACTTTCTCAATTCCAGGAATCCTGATCTGACTCTTTTGTCTGACCTAGTGTGGATTCCTACCCCCTTCAGTGTCCTTCCAGAGATTATAAGAGTCCCTCTTTTATGTCATTTGTTTCTATGTATTATAATTGTCTGTTTGATTTTCTTCCCTACTGGTTTGTGGGGTTTCCTTGAGGAAATTGCCCATGTGACATTTATCTTTGATCACCTGTATCAAAGATACCTGGCACAGAAATGCACAACTGTTATGTTGTTTGAATAAATATTACGTTTCCAGAAACAAATTGTTTTCTTATCTCCTTTGTTGCCTGGTCCTTGCCTATTTTCTTATAGATCCAAAACAACTCACAAAACATAGCTGTGGACAGGTGTTTTGATTTGAACTAAACAATGTGTACAAATTATTATGCTATGCTCTGTCGTGCATGCTTCCCTGGGGCTGCCTATAGAACAACATCATCGTTCTCTTTTTTTCTCTCTTGCCATCGCCTTTAATGAAACTGATGACATCACTACAACGACTAAAGGAAGAACAGATATGTCCTTAATTTCCCCAGCTATTCAATGAAGATAATATGTTTTATATATAGTTTTCTAATTTCTAATGGAATCTTGCCAGGATTGATATATTAAAGTTTAGGATGAATATAACATAATTTAATATCTCATGACACATTATTAAAAATTATATCTTATTTTATTAAAAATAAAATATAGGAAAATTAAAAAGACATTTTTTTAATCTCCCAAGACCTTATTGATGACATTATTTCATTTAAAGTAATATGGAGATATGACATGGAGGTACACACATTTTTAGTTAAGGCTTCTCTTCTCCCACATAATTGATTTTTTTTTCCCATGAGTAAAAGTATTTTATTGATACTGTGGTGTACGAAAATGAAACTTCAATACAGAATTGAGAGTAAAGACTGAGTTCTTAATTTTTTTTCAAACAACTAACTTGATAGAAGTTTTTAATAATTTAATTGATTTTCCCCCCGTTATTTTAGAGCAGAAGCTTTCTTTACCTTGTTAAGCTACATATGACAGAAGATACACTGATCTAATTCATGTTAATGCCTCAAGACTCAATATATTATTTTTGAACTTCATACAACTGCGATGTGGAAATTGTTAAAAAGAAATAAAAATAAAGAACATTTACCATAAAGTGAACAGCACTGATATTATGATGGAAAACAGTCAAATTCCAAACTTTTATTGCTTTATTTTGCATTGCTCAAGCTGACTGCCAAATTATCTACAAATTCAAGAATGAAGTTTTGCACATTATTTGCAAGTTCATTGTGATCTTAAATGCAGTGTTTAATTTAGTGCACTATCCAATAAAATAGTACAAATGGAGTTATATAATTTTCTTTTGTGAAGTGGAATTCAACAACCAAACCAACCAGAAAACTTAAGGCATGATGACATTGTCAGTGACCCCAAAGCAATCAAGTTTATGGTTCAAGTAATGTGTGATGTTTGTGTTTGATCCTATTGAGAATGTTGGTCATGATTTACACTGGCTTTCCATTATCTATGTTTTAACAGCTGGAATTTCTGCCTAAGTAATGTGGCTTAAATTTATAAGACATTACTAGTATTCACAGTGTGGGCTGCACTTTTCATTTCCATGTGATATGGAGAAGTTTTTGAATAGATCGTCCTGTGATTGAACGAAAGCAGGACATCTAGGTTACAAATGTGGACAGATGCATTTACCTTTCAGAAAAAAAAAAAAAAGTGTCTGTAAAGAATAAATGGTAGATGTGGGGACATTTTCCCCTTTAGGCCTAGAGGAAAGCCCTCAGAACCCAGCAAGCCTACTGTAAGCTCTTTTCAGTAAGTATGAGTCCTTGCATATCAGGTGTTAAGTGGAATGCCAATTAAATGAAATGAAAATTTCCCATTAATAAATCAGCTTTGTGAACTAATACTATTTTTTCCTTCATTGCCATTGGATATTCTGAAAGCTGTCAAAAGTAAACAACAACATTACAAATACTACACGACAAAACAAATAATCACTTATTATATTAGCTATTTCTAATGGTTAGTGAAAAAGTAAAATACACAAGGCTCAACTGTCTAGAATAAACACAGCATGCACATTATCTAATAGTTATTTAATAATCTGTATGACAAATTAATTTTGAATGTGATTAACTATACCATTTTTCCTTTCTTCTGCCAAGCAATAAAAACATTTATTAAAAAACATTTGAAATGTTTCCCAAAAACTTAATAAATAAGCAGGAAAAAAAAATACGAGAAAAAGGAGAAAAGTTGTTAGTAAATGTTTTGACTTTAAGGCTAATAGTTTTGCATTTTAATTGCTTTTGTTTTCACATTTTTTCTCTAAAAATAATATATTTGTATAATACTTTAAAATTTAGGAAGTATTCTTGCATATGTTATCTTATTTCATCCTGAAAATAAGACTGTGAAGTAAGCCAGGGTCAATAATATTGTTACAAATATTATTGCCTTTTTATATGTGTGGAATCAGAGGCTTTGCAAGTCTCAAAGAGTGTCTTCTAGTTCCATATTCCTTTTATAGTAATACTCATCCTACCTACCATTGTAAGTGAAGAAGGCTGTATATGTGTTTGTTGCTGGGCATGGTTGTGTGTCTTTTATCAGGTATTTAATTCATAATCAAGTTTCAAAAATGTACATTAATATATTTTTAAAGAAGAAAAATATTAAGAAAAAAATAAAACATAAAAAAATAAAAATATTTTATGTCATTATTTATTTATTAAATCATGTGTTCCAGTATTTTATTTCCTTTAATATTATTGGATTAGCTTCAGAAGTAGCAAAAATTCTTTTAAAAGCATATAATCCATCTAGGTAAATTCAAACTCAATTTTCTTGTGCTGAATATATATATATATTAAAGATTTTATTGGGGAAGGGGAACAGGACTTTATTGGGGAACAGTGTGTACTTCCAGGCCTTTTTTCCAAGTCAAGTTGTTGTCCTTTCAATCTTAGTTGTGGAGGGTGCAGCTCAGTTCCAGGTCCAGTTCCCATTTCTAGTTGCAGGGGGCACAGCTCACCATCCCCTGTGGGAATTGAATGGGCAACCTTGTGGTTGGGAACCCACTGGCCCATGTGGGAATCAAACCGGCAGCCTTCGGAGTTAGGAGCATGGAGCTCTAACCGCCTGAGCCACCGGGCCGGCCCTCTTGTGCTGAATTTTTAAAGACACATTTGCCTAAACCTATATTTGAAGGCAAGATAATCTTTCCCCTCTTTTGTGTATTCATAAGTTATTACTTCAGGATTCCATTGTCCTCCTTATCCTAAGCACCCTTATCTCATACCAATATTCTCATACCACACTGATAGCTCTATCAGATATGTATGCCTGGATGAACTAAAAGATTTGGAAGCAAGTACTTCTCAAACTTTAATGATTACGTTGTCCTAAAGCCTGCTTTTACTAGAAAACAGCATCTCCTTGCTGCCTACCTGCCCACCACATCCTCATCACCTTCTCAAATTTAATCATGTCCTTCTCCCTCTGAAAAAAAAAAAAGAAAACCTCTGGTGCTTCCACATTGTTATGGAATAAAGTCTAACCTCTTGAACGGCTCTCAGGACCTTCAGCACATGACCTCAGCTTTCTCCCTCATGACTCCCACCATTCAATCTAAACTCCAGCACAATCTGACTGACTTTCTTTAGAAGTTCTATAAACGATAACATTACATGAACTCCCACAGCTCTTTAATTACATTTTCCCTTTGAGAAAAAAATAATTCAATCTTCCTTTGCTCTACACACTAACTTCTATTTAATGGGAAAATGATGCTGAAAAATGACTTTACTGATATTCTCCAAGACTTCTCCCATGGACTATACTATATATCTCTTATAGCATTATTCCCATCAAATTGTGGGGGATATATATATATGTGTGTGTGTTTCTTTTTCTTTCAACAAACACTTAAGAAACCCACTTCTTAAATTCAATATTCAATTTAAGAAGCAATGAAGGCTACTCATTTTACGCGCCATAAAAATTCAGCAAATTAGCCTCTCTAATTGTCAATTTAACAAGTCACAAAGCCAAAATAACAGGTGACTACAAGTAATATATAATATAGTAGGCTAGTGCTTTTCATTAATCAATATATTAACCATACTTCAATATCTAAAAACTACGTTTTAATAGTTGAATCATGTTAGACAAATACGTCATTTCAATGGCAGAAATAAAATAAGGTCTCTGATACTATCTTCTCAAAAACTAGTAAAAAGTAAAAGAGGAAGAAGAAGAAGGAGAATGAGAATAGGAACTGGAATAATCATTAGAATGAGAGTCAAGATGTTTTTACAAAGAGAATCAAATCAAAATAGAGATAAGAAAGGTTCTGATTCAATCTTACTCGAGTCCTATAACCTCTTTCAACCTCAATTTCATTACTTATAAAATATATGAAACATATTTCTGTGCTGTACCTCCCATGACCATTGTGAGAATCAGAAGAAGGAATGAATATAAAAGACCACTGAGAAACTACAAGTACTGAAAAATTTGAATATACAACATAATCATATAGAAAAAGAAAACTGACCTCTTACAAATGCAAGGGTTTGCAAATGGGTGTTTCATATCACACCCAATGGTGCATAATGCTGGTTTCATTCAGCATTTTGTTTTTGTTCTTGTTCTACAGTTAATGTTAAAATCTGGCTCTATATTATAAGAAGCCAATGTGATGTAAGGTTTCACATTGTTATGAATAGAATTTCAAAGCACTATGGATAAATGATGGGTTATTCAATAAATGGTGTTTCGACAACTGGGTTGCCATTTGGAAAAAAATAGTTTGATTATTACCTTATGTCCTATAGCCCTGTAGCCCAGATTGGTAAACAATTTATACAAAAGAAATAGGATTACATGAGGAAAAGTAAAAATCTTGTATATAACCTTGGGTGTGTAAAGGCCTTTTAAAGACACAAAATTCAGAAGACATGAAAGAAAGATAAATAATATGACAAGAATTTAAAAAAAAAGAAAGATCCTACATGGAAAAAGCACCACAAACATTTTTTCACTCAAATTTTCTTTTTTCCTTAATATATAATGAACTTGTAGAAATCAATAAAAGACCATAAAATAAAATTTGATAATGGTCTGAAGCCCTAGATGTGCAAAGTGGGCTTGGAATATCTTTTCATTCTAGAAAGCAAAGAAAGCTATCAAACTATTAGGGTTATATCATCTCACAAAGACTTAAATGTCAACTTGAAGTATCTACTTGATAAGAATGAGACAATTTGTTCATCAATAAGGATAATAACTGAAAGGGATTAAATAAAGCCTAAACAAGCCTACAGATATGAACAGATGAATGTTGGCAATATATGTTGGAAATATCCTGCAAGGCCATATTAGAAATGTCATATTATAATAAATATCTTGTTCTGAGATTTTTTTTTAAACTTTTTTATTAGTTTCAGTTGTACAAAACAATGCAACGGTTAGACATTTCACCCCTCACAGTGATAACCCCCTCCCTCAATCTAGTGCCTATCTGACATCATATATACCTATTACAATTCCACTGACTCCATTCCCTATGCTATGCTCCATACCCTGTGACTATATATATTAAATTATAGTTGACATACAATATTATTCAGCTTCAGCTTCAGGTTTACAGTGTAGTGGTCAAGCATCTACACAGTCCATGAATATTAAGAAATTTGGTATTTTAAATATTTGAAAGATGAGTACACACACTCTTATAATTATAGCATGGGTACCAATTTGATTCATTTACCTTATGATCATCTGTGTTAGATTTTGTAAAAGTCAAATTTACTACGATTGAAAATCGATCACATATGTCTAGTCAATCCCATCCTGGAATACCCAGTTAATCTGATTTTAAATTTACAATTCATATTGAGACTGAAACAGCATTCCATGACAAATTACTCAAGTTACTTATTTGGAATTTCTTTACATAAACAAATTATGCAATATTCAAAGCAGAATTATATGTAAAAAGCCTGAAGAAAATAAAGTTTTGCAGTAATCCACGTAACAATCTAGATTTTATAATTTCAGTTTTTGCTTAATAAAATGCCAATAATTTTAGTGAATGGAACTATGGCTATTTTGGGAAGAGTTATGAACATGCTATCCTGTACAGATATGTTAGGGTAAATTTTGTAGAAAAATGTAGTGGTAGCAAATATTTGTTCAGCATAAACAGGTGTTTAACTTCTGATGTTCTTTCTACACTGTATGACAAAATAATTGTCACAGCATATTCAATAAAGTAACTGGATTAAACTGTATCTGTTTCTTAGATAAAATATATGATATATATGTAATAATTCATATACATGTATATATATTATAATTAAAGCAAGCAATTACAGACTAATATGTACAATATTAAATAGGAGATAACATTAAATATTATTTACTATTAATTAAATATTAAATAGGAGAATGCTAGAAATAATCATGAATAAACACTTATGTCTACTGTCAAAAAATGTAACTGAAGAATAGCGGTATTAGGTTGGTGCAAAAGTAATTGAGGTGTAAAAGGTTGAAAATAATTGCAAAAACAGCAATTACTTTTGCAGCAACCTAATAATTATTTAGACATTTACACATCACAAAAATGAACCATTTTGACTCGTAAGCTTTAAGATCTGGATTTCTCATCTCTATTGCTTTTCCTGTCTACCTTCTCTGGGTTTGAGTATTCTCACTGTTATTCTGACCACACACAATGAAACAAGAATCAAAATTCTTTTTTGAGGACAAAGATGCTTTTTATACAACTATGAATATCTGCTTTTCATGGGAAGGAAGTCATAGCCCCTTTTTAGTATGCAGACAGGCTTCAGGGCAATTTTTCATTTCTGAATCCCCGTTCCCTTTCGTTTGGACACATTTTAAAACTCCTCAATTCTATGACTGTTCCTACAGCTGACTGAGTCATACATGATCACAAAGGATCCCAGTCCTGTGTGGAGAAGAAAAGAATCGCTGGTAAAAGGAAAACCAAATCCACCATCTGCACAGTAAGAACTGCACAGCTGCAAGAGAGAGGACACTTTCTGTAACAACTGATTTGTCCTTCACCCCTGGCTGGAACCATATAGTGCTTGGAGTTAATAGTGTCAACAAAGAACGTTTTGGAAAATGGGGCTAATGGGTAAAGTCTTTCATGGTAATCAGAGGAGTCTAATCTGAGGAATTCTTGGCTTTTTCTCAGGGAAAGAGAAATATACATATGAGGAAATGTATCCACACTGTAGTATTCTTATATAGTTAGAGCAGAGTATTCCAAAATTATATTCAAAGCTAATACTAATTAAACCCTTTCTGAATTTATGATTCCCAGGCCACGGTGTAATCTGCTATATACTCGAAATGGGGAAACCCTGCTTCACAAGCTAGTCTTGAGTGGGAGAGAGCACATCCCACCTTTTTTCTTGCATCTCGTTCCTCCCTGTACCAAACCACACTAGCTTATTACGCAGGAGTAACAGGGACGTGAGCATATGCTTGGCGTGTTTTCATTTTTTTTTTTTTGTCTGATTATTCTGTAGGCTGATGTCTATAGATATACAGCATAGAATAGAAATATAATAAAATTAAAGAGACAACCAGCATATTTCACGAGGACCACATGATCAGTGATAACAGAAGGTAGAATAAAAACAGAACCTAATTAACTCATTTTACAGATAAAGTTTCTGAAGCTCAGAGATATTAATGGACTTATTCAAATTTACATAGCTAGTTATAAGAAGATCGAATTCCAGTCTCTTTACCACTCCCCTTTAAGAGAGAAGGAGAAAACACCATTTCATTCAAGCCTCAGATGAAGGAATGGGTAGAAAAGAAGTGAGTAGGCCTGAGTGACTGTAATCAAACTTGTAAAGGGGAAGTTTAATAACCAGGAGGGAGAGAAGACTGAGAAAGCACAGTAGAGTGAGAATGTGAAGGACACTGGCTTTCTGAGATCAAGCATTTGGTCTTCTTTCACTAGGGGTGCAAGAGTAAGTCATTAATGTTTTAAAAAGACATTGTTTAGCAAGGTTAATTTGACAGCAGATAAATAGCTAGATTGAAGAACAAGTGAAAACTGTAAGGAAGCTAGTGGAGGCAGTCAGGGATAATAATAGTTCTGACAGAAGAAAGAGAATATGGAATGGTTGGAAAGATAGTTTAAAGATACAGCTGAAAGGATTTTACCACTGATTCAACATGGAGAAAAGCTGGGTTGATAAAACAATGTGGAGAGTTTAAGCATAGGTAAAAAGGGAAAAAAAAGAATAATACCTTTTAACTGTGATACGAAACAGAGTAAAAAGGAATGAAATGATAGATTTTGAAGGAAACATGAGAAAGTCCATGTTAAAATTGTGTTTGATTTACTATTTGGATACGTTTTGGAAGACAAGCAATAACAGAAACTCAATAAAGGACATCAAAAGATATGTTAGGATTAGGAATTCAGGTCTGTACATGAACATGTGACAACAATAGCTGGTGCCAGTGGAGAAGTTAAAGGAATAATATGATGATGGCAATGCCGCTGCTGCTGGTGACGCCGACAGCTGACGATTACTAGTCTACGTGCTTGACTTCTATGAATCCAATCTTCACAACCTTATCCATGGAGCACTAGTACGAGTTCCATTTTATGGAGGAGGACACTGAGGCAGGGAGAGAAGTGACTTGCCCTAAATTACACAGCCAGCAGGAGATGGATTAAGCCTACACGTGTGGAATTAGAGCTAGAGAGAGAGAGAGAGAGAGAGAGAGAGAGAGAGAGAGACAGAGAGACAGAGATGTATCTGAACCACTATCATCAGTTTGAATTATGTCATTCCAAAGAGAAAGGAAGAGGTCTGAAAGATACAATCCAAAATGTTACTGGTGATTTAGACTGGGAAAGGTACGGAGATTGAGAAAATATCGAATAAGTACTTTCAATTTGTCTCTGTTCTTTGCATCCCTTTCAAAGGAGAAGGCAATGACTTGTATGACTACAAATGACTGAAACAATATCATTACTTACATATGAAATCAATATATTATTATAGAGGAAAATGCAGATTATAAATATGTAAAAGCTGAAAAGAATGAATTTTGCTAATCCTACTATCAAGAGAGAACTACAGTGGAAGCTGTGTTATATTTCCTTCCAGTCTTTACAGCATTTTGGATATCTTACTTCATAGAGCTCATGTTATATTGAGTTTTACTTGTGTTTCAAACAAATGATATTATATTCACTCTCCATTTCTTTAAGAAAAACTTTTCAATCTCCAGTGCTATGTTTTAGGTGCAGAGCCTTTTTTTTAAGCCCCTATGTTCACTGATTTCTACGTAGATATCACTGGAGTGAAGAAGAGTTGTCTACGAGCCTGGTTTTGTCTTGAAATAAGGTAAGCATGCTCCATTTAAATATCTCCATGTCCTCTTGGCTCCTGTTACTTTTGTCCTCTCACATATTTCATTGATGTAAATTTTATATTATCTCAATAGTGATTTAGCCACCTGATGGGACAGAGAGTTCTACAGCAAGTCCTGAACGGAAAATGCCATTAATGCAGGGTTTGTTTACTTGTTTATTTTCTTCCTTCCTGTGTTTGCCAAAGATGCTACACCGGGGTGAGTTTTTTGTATGTTTTTGTTTGTTTTATAGCCTTTTTATTTTTCATGCAGCTTTATGTGTAGGCCAGCCTCTGAGTCTGGGGTATCAGTGAAAACTGGGTTGATCTGCCTGAGCCTGGAAACTGGCCTAGTCTGGAAAGAAAGATCAGGGTGAAGCTGATGGACAGACAATGTAGCATAATACCAGATGTTGTGATAAGGGTGTAGATGTGAGGGACAGGACAAACCAGAGGGAATTACAGAGAGATGAGACTGTCAGCGCAGAGGCTGACGGCACAGGCAGTGGGCTTGTGGAAAAGCCAGAAAAACGTAAGATGAGATACAACCAAGAGAGTAATGCTGACGTGGCAAAGAGACATCCAGTTACGCCCAGAATGGCAGTACATTCAGTAAGAGATCAGGGTAGCGGCGTCTCTGTGTCATGGAGGCAGAGTACTGGATTAAGGAAGGAGACAAAACCAAAGCAGGACCCCAAAGACTGGACTACAGTTCATAGCCAAAACCCAGAACTAAAGAGCCCACTGGGGGCCCAGTTAGGATAGATAAAGTAAACAAAGTGAAAGTGTCACCACAAAAACAAAGTGTCAGAGTTCATATGAACCGGCATAGGTCACAGCAGAACCACAGCAAGACAGACTAGATGCTGCTTCCTCTGACTTACTCAACCAAGGTGTTGCTAATTTGAGCTAAGCAAAAGTTTACTTGCATAGCTCAGGTAGAGGTAGCCTACAACTGATGCCATTTGAGCTACAGGAAAATTACTGGAGCTGAAATCAAAGCAGTTTACTATAGAAATTACACAAGAGGTAAAAATCTAAATGACAATTAAGAACTTAGTAGTTTAAAAGAGTAAACTGTCAAAAATTAGTCCATAAGGCTGCAAATATCATCATACATGCATATACTTTAATATATATGCTTATACATATACATGCATATACATGATCTTCTTGAATTATCAATATTGATAAGAATATTCAAATACGTTTAAATTTTGATAATATCTCATCCTGAATTTTAAAAAGTCAACCCAACACATTCAATTATCTTTAGAAACATCTTTTATGGATTCATATCAATTCAATAAACAGTTGAAGCTCTAGCCAACAGTATTAGGTTAAGTAAAATTATGAGGCTGATATACTCATATATGCTCATTATATCTACCAGGATTATGTTGGGCCATGAAGAAACAGAGACAAAAATGACAGTCTCTTCCCTAGAGATACTCTGGCATTCATGTAGAAATCATAATTCATAATTAAAGTTTTTGCAAGTACAGTGAAAAGAAAAGAAATTAACTTCACCAGGCGGAAACTGAGATAAGCATCACAGAGAAGGTGATGTATGAGCTCAGTCTCGAAAAATGAGTTAGGATTTTCCAAACAGAGAATAAAGATGAGTTTTTCAAGTAAAGGGATCAGAATGAGCAAAGACATAAGCATGCATTATCTTTGAGCTATGGCACAAAACATTGTGATTGTCTCACTGGTCTCTTAGAATAAGGGAAGTCATGAAGGTCACGCAGGATCTACCTCCTCCTCTGTCATAAGATTCTTCCTCCTTTGTCAACATGAATTTTAAGAGTTTTATTATCAAATAAATTCTTCCTTTACAATATCTATAGGAAATTATTTTATGGGTGTTCAGTAGGTATAGAAAATGCAGATGTAGAGTTCTGGATAGAAGTCAAGACTGGGGATAAGATTTTCTAGTCAGCAAACAGATGATAGATAAAGCCATGTGAATTAATAAGAACATCAAGAAAAGTATGCCCTGTAGAAAAACACATACCACAAATAGAATTCCTGTAATCAGCAAAATATAAAAGGCTGGAAAGCCAGACTATTCAGAATTTTAATACTGTGAGAAAAATAATGGTCCTAAAATCTAAAAGAGGAAAGCTTCTATACAAAAATTATAAGTACCGCCAAATAGAGCAGAGAAGTAGCATAAAATGAGGAGTTAAAGAGATACTTATTTGGTAACTAGAAGGTTATGAATAACAGTAACGGGAGCACATAGCAAAGTAATAGAAGTACCAAAGGAAGATGAGGAAGTAGAAATGGCAAATGCAGACTATGCTTTCAAGAAACTTATAGGAAAATTCATAGGAAATCCTAGCGTCAACAAAGTAAGGAAATAAGCTTGTAGGTCAAGTAGAGGGGAGGCTAATTTTTTGTTTGTTTTATAATTTTTATTTTAGAATGAAGAAGTCTAAACATTTCTGTATGTTGAAAGGAAAGAGAGTGGATAAAAGAAATACAAAATTTGGTAGATTAAAGTAATGAAGAAGTTAAGAGCTATGATAAAGGGCATACATACTGTGTTTCCCAGAAAATAAGAACTAACCGGACCATCAACTCTAATGCATCTTCTGGAGCAAAAATTAATATAAGCCCAGTCTTATTACACTATAATATAAGATCAGGTCTTTAATATAATATAAATATAATATAGTATAATATATACAATATAATACAATATAATACCCGGTCTTATATTAATTTTTGCTCCAAAAGATGCATTAGAGATGATGGTCCAGCTAGGTCTTATTTTCAGGGAAACACGGTAGATGGAATAAGTAATCCAGAATTACTTATGATGAGCGAAAAAGGCGCATCAAATACTTAAATTTAGAAGTAGAAAGAGGGGAGGTTGTGGGCTTTTACTTCATGGCCTCCATTTGCATTTTAACAGAAAGAAGACATTTCAAGTACTGAGAGTTAAGGACTAGGAAATCAACATTGAAGACCTAACATGAAAAAAACAAATAGTTAACATCAAGTGTGCCTTAATACCTACCAATCCCTGGGGCGTCTGTTTTCCCAAATATCATAACTCAGAAGACCCATACAACTTGGACAATCTTCGTATTAAAATAGAGACTTTAATAAGTTTCCAGATGAAGAAACTGAAGTCCAAAGATGTTAAGTACTGACCCAAAGTCACACAGATAGTGAGTGAGTAGCAGAACCGAGATTTGAAATTTCATCTGTTCTGTTTCATAGCCTATATGTTTCACTACATTATTTTACCCCCATCCCACCTCCAGAGTAGTACTGACTTGGACAATGCGAAGAAAGTTAATTGAGGACTAAAACAAGAAAAAGAAAAGAAAAACAAGAAATGACTGACCACTTGTAAGTGGGCTCATCTGAATAACAATGATGACAACCAACATCCTCTAATTTTTCTCTCCTGATATTCTGCAGTTTGGGAGCAGCACCAAAGAAAGAAAAGGTTCCAATGAACCAGGGTTAGTAAATCATAAAGGTGGATACACAGGGACAGAGTAGTTTGTGGTGGTGTTTTGTGAATCACTGCAGTGAGGTCTCCACTGTGAAGGACTGAGAGAATAGGAAGAGAACTACGGACAGCTGCGGGTGAAGATCAAGTTTACAGAAGAGAGCGGAAGAGCAGTGGAAGGCATACATTAACACAGAAGACGCCTGCTTAGACACAATTATTCCAATCATCATTAAACTCTCTATATGGTAATTCATAGTTTACAAAATGTCTTAACATATTACAGCATTCAGGAAAGAAGCACTGCATAATGGAAAGAACTTGGCCGTGGACCATGAAGCCCAGTATGGCCACTTATAGTTTTAAGAAGCAACCTAACTTCTTTTTTCACTTTCCTCATTTGTTATAGGAGGGCAATAATTCCTTCCTTGTGGGAAGTTATGAGCATAAAAGCAAATGAAGAAAAACATCTGGCACATGGTATGCACTCAATACATGATGTTTTATTTATTAAGATGCTCATTGCAATAATTTAATTCTTACTAACAGGCTGTGAGGTTGAAAATATTACTTCATTGACATGTAATTTTAGATTTAGAAAATGCCCTAATCTCATTTTGCAAATGAGAAAATCAAAGATCAGAGAGAAAAACAGACTTTTCTGAGGTTGAACTAGGATGAGACTACAGCTTGTTAATTTTGCTCCAGAATTGTATTCCAGAAATAAAACTAAATCTATATAGTGATCAAGCAATCTATTAGGTTGGTGCAAAAGTAATTGTGTTTTTTGCAATTATTTTTAACCTTTTAAACCACAATTACTTTTGCACCAACCTAATATATAGGCTACCAAAATCTGACATATGTTTCAGATGTGAGAATATGGATGGACATAGAAAACCATATTTAACATTTTAATCTTAGAAGAAAGAAGGCTGTTGTTGGATAAAAGGTTGTTGTTGGCACAGAAGCTTCTTTACACCAAATGCAAAAGGGAAATTATATTTAAGAGAGAGAAAAATTGAGGCACTATGCTCTCTAATGGCACTGAAGAGGCAGGTAGTGTAGGAAATGCTAAAAAAGGACTGTAAAGTCAATTAAAAAAAAAAAAAGGCACAGTGGCCAAAGTGCCCTGCCAAATGGTATTTTCCCCAACATCATGATAAAAAAGGCTCCATTCTGCTTGAGTCTCATATTACTTTCTTCTTAATCTTCTTGTAGGACAATGATTGTGATAACAGCACATCAAGAATTCTGTATTCCTATTGAACTTCGTTACCCCTCTTTCTTAACTTTCTATGTCCGGCTGTTTTATCTATATAGATACTCAAAACAAAGTTTTGGGGAAAATGTATCTACAATATTGAATAATTTTAAAAGTTAGCGGAATAAATAAGTAAAATTAGTGTTTACTTACTTTAAAATATATTTTAATTTCCCTTTGGAAAATAAAACCTGACAAAATTGCATTTTCCAGACTGGAAAGAAGAAAGTCATTTTAATTAAGCCAATATTAGACCACCAAATTTTGTTCTATGTACATCTGTTCTATATCATGTTCAGGAATTAGCAATAATATGGCATTTGATTGAATTTGTAACTAATTTAACTTGACTACACTAAAAAAAAAAAATTCAAGTTTGTTGTAAGGAGCCAACATATTACTTAATAACTTAATGTTACTCAAATATTATGAAAATATTCTTAAAATAAAGAAAGTCCCACCAAGTTAACATGTTTTCTCCTTATAGTCATTAAATTTTGATGAATGTCAAATGCACCTTAGCGTTAGAGAATTTTATTAACATCTTAAGGAATATTTTTTTCACAATTTCTCCAAGTACTTTCAAGAGACTATTTAAAAACTGACCTTCTTTCCAACCTAAAGCAGACTAATGTGACTACTGTAAAAGATCCACAAATACTCCATAGCCATCATATGAGGAAAAAAAATCATTTGATTGTCACAGTATTACAAAGGTGAAAAGTGATAAACTATGACAACATTAAGTTATTAGCATGAGGTACAAAAGTCCAAATGTAGAAAGTTTCTTCTGTTTCTTTGGAATGAACTTATATTGTGGGCACTGCGCATAATATTGTTAATGCCCTTACATAAAGAGTTATGCAATAATTATATCTCAAAGCTCAAAGATGGAAAAGTTAATTAAATTAGCTAATTTTTATGGAGTATTTACTTCACTGGTGGGCTAAAAGATGATTTTTATTTTTTATGTTTAAAATGTTTTATATTTAAATATTTCACACACACACACACACACACACACACACACACACACACACGTAATTCCTACTACTGACTCCAGGAAGACAATATTATTGAAATCCCTATAAGCTACACAGTTAACTTGCAGTGAAAAAATGAAAACTCAGGTATTCCTGACCCAAAGCTTATGCCATTAATCTCTACACTCTTCATTCCTAATGAGAACTGTATAACACATCTTTTATCCTGGACTTACCTGGATTGATAACAAGGTCAAAATCATAATCAGGAATTGTTAGTTTTATTCTCCCTCTCTGTTCCTGTTTTCCCACCACCTCTTTTTGTATAATTCAATTGTTCTATCCTACCATTTTTCCTAATTTTACTTCTGATGCTTATTTTAAATTTTCTATCAGTTTTAAAGGTAAAAGAAAGGGTTAACAATAGGAATTATCTTTCACTGAGTATTTTCTCTATATCCAAAACCAAACTGGATGTTTTACATTTATTCCCTCATAAAATCCCTAATAAACCCATTTGGCAAATGTCAAGCAACTCTTCAATGTCCAACTGAACACTTCAACTCAAGATTGGCTCAAAAATTCTAAACCTCAATATATGAAAACTGCTCAAGTTTATTAGTCATCAGGAAAATGAAAATTAAAACCACAATGTAACACTACTACACAACCACAAAAATGGCTAGAAAAAAGACAGACAATACTGAGTATTGTCTGTGGGGTATGGAGGAGTAACTGCAACACTCATACATTGCTGGAGGGCATGAAGTTAGTATAACTAGAAAGCAGCGTAGTAGTATTTGTTAACGCTGAAAATATTCATCCTCTCAGTAATTCCACTCCTGCAATGTACTAAGCAAAAACAAGTACGTATGTTTACATAAAGACATATACAGGAATGTTCATAGCAGCACAATAGCTGTAACAACCCAAATAATCAGCAAAAGTAGAATGGGTAAATAGATATATGAAAAATACATAGATACACAGTATATCTATAATCACACACAGCAATGAGAATAAATAAACTACAACTACACACAACATAGATTAATCTCACCTTATTATTAAGCAAAAGAAGCTAGGCAAACATACAAATATGTGCTGTGTGATTGCATTTACATACAATTAAAAGAGGCAAAACTAATTTATGGTGATAGAAATCAGACAAGTCATTATTGGGGGGATAATGATTTTAAAGGGGGAAACAGAGATTCTGGGGTGCTGGTAATGTTTTATTTCTTGATCTGGATGCTGGTTACATAGATGTGTTCAATTTGCAAGAACGAATCATAGGTATATTTTTTTGATCTGCATACTTTTCTGTATGAATATCATAAGTTACCAAAATTAAGTGCATCTAAAGATTGTTTCTGCTCTCTAGTCTATGCTGCTTAATTTATGCCCCAATAAATTTAATTAAAAAAATGTTCTAAAAATCAGAAAAGTAAAACAAATATCTATTATTATGTTATCACCAATCCTTTTCAAGAGTGGGCAAAATCTAAATAATTAAAAGAAAAAAAATGTGTGAGAGGGTACTTATAAATTCCATCTTATAAACATCTTAACCAATTTCTTAATTTAGACTTGTTAGAATCCTAAACAGAATTATACATCAAAGCCTCAATATAATCAAACCCATTCATTCACTCACTCACTCACTCACTTATTCTATGGTTACTAACTATTAGATTAAGGGTTTAAAGGAAGTTCATGACCCTTCTAGAACCTGAGGGAAAAAATGCAAATGCCTGCCAGGGCGAGGCATGGATGACAAATTGGCAGAGAGGGTGGGTGTGAGTGTGCATTGTGCGACTGATGGGGATTATGGAATGCTGTTCACCACATGCCCCTATTGAGGTACCAATTGATTCTTTTCATGTTGGTCCAATGGAAATCACAATTTACAGTATGAAACCAACAGGTTTTCAAATGTAGGCTCTATAAAAGAAAACAAACAGGAAACACTGTTTATGACAAACAAAGCACATCTGTGAGCTGAATTAGGCATATGGCACTATTTTAAAACGTCTGATCAAACTAAAGAGACATGAATGCTTGCTGTGTTACAGCCATGGGCATCTTACTTGCCCTTTACATGCCCAATCAAGAAAGTACCACACTTATTCTCTGCTTTGCTGAGGATGAACAGTTCGCCTCAGAATTAACAGTTAAAAATAAATCCCTTAATCACATACACTATGGTTCATTCTTACTATGAAATACTATACCGCCATTTAAATGAATGAGAGATAATTATTGTGCCCTAACATACATTATGTCCATGAAATATTTTTGAGTAAAAAGCAACAAAATCAGGGCCGGCCTGGTGGCTCAGGTGGTTAGAACTCCATGCTCCTAACTCTGAAGGCTGCCGGTTCGATTCCCACATGGGCCAGTGGGCTCTCAACCACAAGGTTGCCAGTTCAATTCCTCGAGTCCCGCATGGGTTGGTGGGCTCCGCCCCTTGCAACTAAGATTGAACACAGCACCTTGAGCTGAGATGCCTCCCAGATGGCTCAGTTTGTTGGAGCGCGGACTCTCAACCACAAAGTTGCCAGTTCGACTCCGCAAGGGGTGGTGGGCCGTGCCCCCTGCAACTAGCAAGGGCAACTGGACCTGGAGCTGAGCTGCACCCTCCACAATTAACACTGAAAGGACAACTTGAAGCTGAATGGCACCCTCCACAACTAAGATTGAAAGGACAACAACTTGACTTGGAAAAAAAAGTCCTGGAAGTACACACTGTTCTCCCAATAAAGTCCTGTTCCCCTTCCCCAATTAAAAAAAAAAAAAAAAAAAAAATCTGAAAAAAAAAAAAAAGCAACAAAATCAGAACTTCAAGTAGAATATTAATTTTTTTTTGTCATTACACATACATTCATACACATTTGGAAAAATAAACATCAATCTATTAACAGAGGAGTGCCATGGAATAAGTAGGCAAAAGCTGGCACTGGGGCACTTGCATTTTTTTCTTTGATTCCTTCCATGTAATCACATTTTTAAGTGGAAAAGAAAAAAAAAAAAACGCCTTCAAGCAGAGCTCACTGCTCCCTAAGGATATGATCTGCTACTGTTTTAATTAGTTACGGTTCTGGCCCAACATAAGCTTCTCCTGGTCTCTCTCATTCCCCAGTGGACAAAGATGCTCAGCAACACAGCATCACCCAGTTTCTCTCTGCGTCTTCTCTTTGCTCACAGGCACATGATGCTGGATCGCAAGGCTTCTTACAAACTGCCTCACACACAGAGAGCATGATCAAGAGAGAGCTGTAAGTGAAGTGTGTCAGGCAGTCGGTCTTTCCAAGAGCTTTCATATAATCATTCTCAGACAAAAACCCGGACAAGGAATCCTGTTTTCCTTCTCACCAGAAGGTCATGTTACCAGCTTTCATTGTGAAGATTGACAGGAGAGAAAGACCTGAAGGAACAATCCCTCTGTTCTAGACATTTTTAAATAACCTAAGGGATTTTAAATATCACAAAAATAGTAGACTGAAAGCTCCTGGACAAAGTGTCATGCTCACCTTTGGATGCCCCCAGGGATTATGACATTGCCTTTCCTATCAGCTGCACTGAAAAAAAACAAAAAAAAAAACACACACAAAAAAAACAAGCAAACAAAAAAAACCTTTTGATTTGCAGTAAAGAAGGCAGAAAAAACAATGTAGAAATGAGTATCAAAAAAAATAAAATAAAAGGCAGCCGGTTGGCTCAGTGATTGGAGCGCAGTGCTCATAACACCAAGGTCTCTGGTTTGATTCCCACATGGGCCAGTGAACCACGCCCTCCACAACTAGATTGAAAACAATGACTTGACTTGGAGCTTAGCTGCGCCCCGCCCCCCCAAAAAAAATGTAGATTGAAAACAATGACTTGACATGGAGCTAATTCCCCAATATTCCTCAATTTAAAAAAAAAGATGAGTGTCCAATGAACAATATATATCATTTAAAAAATATATATGTATATATATATGTATATATATATATACATATCATATGCTGTGCACTTACTGTGTGTGTGTATATATATATATATATATGTTTTATTTAACTTTTGTAATGCTAATTTCTAAATAAAAAACCTTGAAACAATGTGATATGAGATTTGAAATAGCTCTTATTATCTACTCAAAAAAAGTTGTCTTCTTTTTTAAAGAAGATAATACACACACGCACACACACCCATATCCATATTTTTGAATACTTTACAAAACAGAATGGTGAGTTCTAGAATGTGAAGCTAGATGTTTATTCTGAACAACATTTCCCTTGTAAAGTTTGAAAAAACTAATTTTATATAAAAACGAGCAATAGGAAAAGATCCCAGCTAAATCCAGTAGAATTTTATTATTGAAAAAAAAAATGAGGAACAGAATAACATTACCACAGACAATGAAAGTTTGTCAAAAAGACATGCCACAAAATGAATGAGAATCAACCATAACTTAGTATTTCAATAGACATGAAAATAAATTAAGAAAATAATAGAAAGGCATAAATCAAATTTAAAAAAACACCTCAAGAATGAGGTGATAGAATGCAGGAAGTTCTTTGAAATAAAAAGGAAAAAGTTGTTTTGAAAATGAAGACTGAACTAGAAGAGACATGAGAGAAAAAACAAACAAACAAGAGTTTGTGCCCTTTGAGAAAAAATAAAGTGAAAACAAACAAAAAAGAAAGAAAGAAAGAAATGGATCTGGTGCTTGTTACCCAGGGGTATTCCAATTTCCAATTGTAGAAATAATCTCACAATACATTCACATGCTGTGCACTTACTGTATTTATATTACACTTCAGTAAAATATTTAAAATAATGCAATGAAGAAAGAGATAGTGATTCAAGAGAAAGTTGGTTTCAAGCTTTTTGCCGGGAGACCATAGTTTGCGCCTAGATTTTATTGAAACTCGTTTCATAAATGTCACCAAAGACTTTCAAGTTCCAATGATATTTTGACTCTTGGTGATGTCTAACATAATTAATCACTCCCTAATTTCTGTGTTACCTTGCTCTCCTATTTTCCTCCTAACCCTCTCAGTCATTCCTTATTAATCTCCTTTACAAGTTTTTCTTCCTTTAGCAAATTTTCAAACATTGGTGTTTCTGGGCTCCATATTTAGCTGTTATCTCTTTTTACTCAAATTCTCTTCCTAAACAATGATATCGTACCCAAGGATCAGCTCTCTCTCTCTCTCTCTCTCTCTCTCTCATATAACTATATGCATACATAGTTACTGTTTATTCTCAAAGCTGCATTTTTAGTTCAGGTCTCTCTGCTGAAAAATGGCCATTTATATGTAACTGTTAATGAGATCTCTCCACTGAATATCCCATAGTCCTGTTCTTGGCAAACTTGCTCTCCACCCAACCCTCCTTAACTCCAAGAAGGTAAGTGGTCTTATCCTTTTATTTGATACATAATTTAAGTTTCTCTATCTCCTAAGAGAAACTTCTTTCAATATTCCACACCTTTTATATCTTTCCCCATATTTCCTTTTCTTAACAATTCTATTTCTGGATTAAATAGGTAATATGACTGCCATTATTTTGTCACTATTCAGTCACTTCTTAATCGTCTACATCCTAATTACTCATCCCTTCATCAAAACTGCCCTCTCTGTAACATTAAAATGATATGTATCATTATAACATGTTTTCTTTTCCTTTTACAAGTGTGATTCTAAATTTACACTAACCTGATTTGCCTTATATTACTCCATCTGCTTAGTGTTTACATTGATATTCCCTAGACATTCTACCTAAATAATGGCATTCTGCAAGTTAGTTTGATGAAGTGAGAGGAAGAGAGAGAGAGAAAGAAGTGAAAGAAAAAGAAGAAGTGACAGACATAGAAAGAGGAACAAGAGAGAGAGAGAGAGAAAGTGAGAGACTCCTTCAGGGACCATTAACTCTCTTGGGTTCAATAATTCAATCTATTCTGATTACACCCTCCCCTAGCTCCAGGATCAATTTTTCAAACAACCGTACATGGACATGAAAGAGCTATAACTGAGAAAAGCTGAACATTTTTTATGTTCTCACAAAAACTTACTCTGCTTCCTTAGAACCCTCTTGCTGCTAAATACTTTGTTTTTCTTCCCAATCATCAAGAAATAAAATTGGAATTGTTTTCCAATTCCCTTTCATCAGCCACATCCAATAAAATGTCAAGTTACATAAACTCTCCTACTGAGCAGCTTCTCACATCAGTTCCTCACTTCCTTTCCTTTGTTTTTGTGTCAACGCTATTAAATATCCTCTCAATCCTATAATTTCTTCTGCCTTTCACCTCTCTGCTTGAATCAATCCAAAACATTACTAATGTCATGTCAATCAAACACTCTGCTTAAACTCCTTCATGCTCTCCATGCTGTCTTTAAAATAACTACAGCATTCCACTGTCTATCATTAAAATCCTGCACCAGTTTGTCCCAGCTTTATATCTTACTGTTTCCCAACCAACTAATGTCTGCAACTTATCTTATATGTGCCTGCCTCTGAGTTTTTTAATCAAAGTATTTGCGTTGTCTATAATAATTTGTAACTTTTCACTTTCTCATATAATATTTTATCAAGACTTCCAAATGGAATTTGGGGAAAAATATCAATGCTCTTATTATCATATGGCTACAAGATCCTCTTATGACATATACAGAATCTTTTTCCAAAATGTTTTCAATCATATTTAATACTTAGATAGCTACATGAGAAAAAATATTCAATACCATGCATATGAAGGTAAATTACATGAAGTTACACTTCTGTAATGACAATGCAGCTTGTATTGGACTAACTCTACTATAGATAATCATGATGAACTAAGCCATCATTTGAGTGCACTAGAGATTAATGAAGAACACACAAAAGCTGAACAGTTTCTCACTCAAGGAAACCTCCTATTCACGTTATGAGGAAGCTAGAATCAAGCAGCGAGCTAGAGACTTATTAGCTTGATAAGTCATAGAACAGAGATGTAAAGTACCAGATCAGCTGAAAAGCCAGAAGACATATGCAGAAACTGAGGGAGGTACCCTGAAATCTGTGTGTATATTCTCTCTCACATCCTTTGCTGACACCTGAATTCAGGTGTACAAACAAACTGGGAAAAGCAGTGGCTGGAAAGTTGAAAGAGATTTGTGGCTGCTACCCATCATAAAATAATTTTGAATTTTAATCCAGCCAAGTAAACTGTGTGCCAGAATAAAAAATTAACTTTCCTCAAAAGATAATAGAATCCAGGATCCAGAATGAAACATGTAATATATAATGTCCAGTGTACGATAAAAATTACTAGATATGGAAAGAAACAAGAAAATATGCTCCATAGTCAAGAGAAAAAGCATTCAATGCAAACTTACCTTAGGTTGACCCACATGTTAAAATGAACATATAGGGATTTTAAAACAGTAATTAAAAATAGGTTCAAGGGCTTAAATGAAAATATAGTAATTACAAATAAAAATTTGGGGGAATGCTCGGTACGAAAATGGAAAATACACAAAATGAAAGTTCTAGAACTGAAAAGTACAGTATCTGTATGAACCATTAATGGGGTGGGCTTAACAGAATACTGAAGATGTCAGAAAAAAGGACTAATGAACTTGAAAATAAATCAACAGAATTTATCCAATTTGTAAAACAGAGGAAACAAAAGTGAAATAAAAATGAAAATCTCAATGACCTGTGGGACAATACACAAACTATATCAAATATGTATGCATCCCTGAAGGTGAGGAATGGATAAATGAGACAGAAATACTATTTGAAATAATGACAAAATATTTGCCAAATTACGTGCAAAACATAAACTTCTATATCCAAGAAGCTTAGTATATAAATACCAATTTTTCACTACCACCACTGTCACACACACATAGGCATACTACAGAAAAACTGCTGAACACCAAAGATAATGAGAAAATGTTAAAAAATAAAACAATGACAGACAGGGTAATCTGAATTTACATCAGAAAAAGAGTAGAAGACAATAAATCATGTTTGAGATGTTGAAAGAAAAAAAAACAAAAACCTATTAACCTAGTAATCTATATCCAGGGAAAATATCCTTCAAAAATAAAGATGAAACAAAGGCATTTTCATGTACATGACAATTGAGAGGATTTGTTCCAATAGATCTGTATCTCAGATGCACATAATCTGATTTTGTATATATGTGTATATGTGTGTTTGTATACACATATGTGTGTGTGTACAGTGTATATGTGTATATGTGTAAATATACTGACTTTGCACTGAACTCATTTGCCTCCTACATCTCTGTCTAAAGTTCTCCTATTATAGCATCTGCTCTGATTCTTTAAAATAATCAGTAAACACAATGTGATGTGTTTGTGCATGCTACTTAACTTTAGTGTACAATTAGGGGCAGTTAGTTAACATTTAAAATACGCTAATCAAAAACCCTGCCTATAATGACACTTATTTAACAGATGAAGTACCTCAATCAGGCACTCTCCAGAGGCACCTTAGAGTAAGCGCTTCAGATCATGCTAATTATATGTTCACCTGAATGTTAACTATTAGTATAAGAAATATCAGAAATAGTTTTCCAATAGTGAAATGAATGTTGTTTTTTGTATGTGCTGGCTGAAAATATTTTATAGTCACTTCTGTCCTTTCATAATTGAAGAGTAAGAATCAAGAGAATCTAGCTGCTTAACTACAGAATACCTAAAGCACTGTTTTGTCTGCATCCTGTCATAATGCAGGATTCTGCCTTCTGACCGAAATAAAATGTAACATATCCTGCCATCAGAATATTGTTTAATATGCTTCAGAGTATGCTATGATGTAAGGTGCTTCAAAATGTTCCTAAAATAAATGAGAGTTGAGAGTTTACTCAGTTTGTTGAAACAGTTTATATGGCTGATCTTCAAGCCTGCCTGTTAGTAAACATTATGTGCATGCCAGAATTTAGTTGATATTCTCTTTCATTATACCATATCACTTACCAGTGGAGTCTGGGGGAGAGAGACATATAGCTCTCACTCACTAATATTTACCTTGTCAGTTTGCAATCTCACCCAGCCCCCCATTTCCACCTCCCCACCTCATCTGGTTAAGGAGTAATTACAGGATCAACAAGTCCTTGCATGTCCTTTATAAAAAAAAATATGTAGTAATTTTATTTATATATATAAATGTAAAATGTATATATATATGTATGTGTATATATATATGCATATGTATGTTCATATATGCTCATTCTAATTTGGTGTTTACATTAATAAAAATTCATATAAGAACACACTAGAGAACATAGTTTGTCATTAAAAAATATTTTAAGTAAACAAATTAAGTAAATGAAATTGTTCAGTGAATGAATACATAAAGAATTAATTGGCTCACAGCTTTTACAGCTGACAAAGATTTTAAAGGTCCAGAAAGATCATTCCTCTGACTCAAGCAAACTGAACCAGAAGATCACAATGCTTTCCTCTTTTGTCAAAAGAAATGCCACCACCTTTCTTTTAATCATTACTTTTTAACGTTCTTTTAATGATTACTTTTATTCAAAGCAATGAATGAAATCAGCTTACCTCCAAATGGTATCCAACTCTGATGAAGGAACAAAGTGGGTCAAAAGCTCCAGTACCACAGGTCAGAAGGTGTGTCCTATTGTAGTGATGTAAAACCCGAACATAATTTGCACATTCACTCTAAGGCAAAAAAAAAGAAATTGGTTAGTAGAATAAAAATGTTTAGTTCTATTTTGAATTTTGTTTTTCCTAAGCCTGGAAATCAAATATGTAAGTCTCCCTAGAATATAGAGGGCAAGAGAGGAAGATGAAAAAAGGACAAGGAGCAGCAGAAGAGGCCAGGATGATGAATGTACATTTTAGTTGGCAGTGATGTAGGAATTACATTTAATAGTGGGAGAATATCATTTTCATGTATTCTAGTACAAAATTTAGAAATAAAAAACAGCACCGTTCAGAAATTTATTCAAGCATAAAGATTTGCATGGCAATATGTTCCACTAAGTAATTAAGTCATTCCCAATGCTGCTATTTTTTTAAGTACATATAAACAATGAATCAGCATAAAGTCAGAAAACCAATAATTAGAAAAAGCTTCCTTACTCCTAAGAAAATATATGCAGACTTTAGGACAATACAGAATTTTGATGTTTGGAAAAATAAGTCATATCTTCAAACTCATAAATTTACATAAAACACTTGCATAGAGAATTTTCAAGAAATTAGATAGCTAGCCAATAAAAATAACATTGTATACCTATTACACTAAGATTACAGCCTAGGGATCAGCAACATTTTTCTATAAAGGACAAGAGAGTATTTAGTTTGATGGGTGATCTGGTTTCTACTACTCACCTTTCTGGTTGCAACTGAACCTCAACCTCTGTAGCTATAGCATGAAAGCAGCCAGAGACAATACAGAAATGAGTAGGTATGGCTGTGTTCCAATAAAACTTTATTTATGGCAGGCTGCACTCCACCCAGGAGATCTAGTTTGCCTACACTGAGATTCAACTGTAATCTTTTTGAGGACAGAATCTTTATTTTACAAATCTTTGTATTTCTCACTTAATCAAACACAGTATCTAATACATATCATATGCTTAACAAAGTTTAATACATCAATCACTAGGTGAGTTTTACGATCAGTAGGCTGAATGAAAAAAAGTTTAAAATTGCCTCATACCAACTTGGTTAAATTAATTCTAGCAAACACCTTGTTGGCAAATTAGGCATTGCTACTTCATTTAAAATAAATTATGAGAGAAACATTAAACTCTTATAATGTTAATATTACTTGTATATCAATACATGCAATAATCAGTAAATGTAATATTTTATAAGGAGAGATTATGATTTTAACGTCTGTCGTATAATAGTATTAGGATGAAAAATCCAGCAGAACCATCTCACCATAAATGATACAGATTATAGCATTCCCTTGGTAAGAAAAATTCACTACTAAACTGATTATCCAGGGCACACAAGATATATTTATCTCTTCAATTTCCCACTCGTGTAGCATTTTATTCTGTGGGTGACCCATATAATTGGAAAAATGTACTCATTCAGGGATGGGTAAACTATTCTATTCTCATATTGCTATAAGCACCTGCTTTTCATCTCTTGACACACTGTCACGACTTGACTTGGCCAATTAGACCACATTTTGGCTCAGCCAGGCTTAGACTGAAATAGCCTAAGTGTGTGTTCAATTAGTCAGTATCATGCTGTGGACCAAAGCAGCAAGAAGGTCTTGACTCATTCCTTTACTGAGACCCAGTTACTGCAGAGAATCTGGAGTTGCTATCATATACGTTAGTCTTTTACATGGTATTTTGTTTCCTTATTGGGAAAAAAAAGGGTGGGGGGATAAGTTAACTTTCAAAAGGAAATACGAGTGCTGTCTTCTGAAGAAGCATCCGGTATCACTGACCAGCTACCCCTGCCTGTGAAGGTCCCTCTTTCACTCATGTTTTCGTGTGCGGGCCACTCTGCCAGGGGCGGTGCTGCTGCACAGCCTTTTCCCACTCGCACACTGCAGGGAACTGCCGGGAAACGCAATACTGATTCTGGAAATAGGAAAGACCCCACAAACACTGTGGCAAACCTAAGGAATGTTTATTTCCTTTACCTTCCTCTTCCAAACCTTTTGTTCTTTCTCTGTTTCTTCATGCTTCTTATTCACTAAACAAAGTGACATGAAATCTCACAGTGTGTTTAGCTTTGCCTCGAATTAAAAAATTACCTGCAATTATTTTGTTTTATTTTTTTCCCCCCAAATACATAGGAAACAAACATTACTATAAGGACTTTATAAATCTGAGTTGATTAAAACATCATAAAATAAAATTAAAAACCAAAGTTCTGGATGGTACCTCAGCTCCCTTTAACTCTACACTGAAATTAATTTTTACATAATTATACATATATACATATATAATGTGCATGTATATATTATACATGAATTGTGTATATATATATATATATTTTTTTTTTTTCTTCCTGAAGTGAATTGCATATGTGCTTTTTAAAGTAAATAAACGGTTAGGCATTCAGTCTTTTGTGACTGATGAGAGATATAATTGATGATTTGTGTAATTTACAATGAATAATACTTACTGAATCTTTTCCCTTCATTATGCATTCTTCTATTTTTAGTGCTGTACTAGGCCAGTGTATCTGAAATAAAAGATAATGTACTATTATGCAACTGCACATAAAAATAAACCACACTGAAGAACCATTTCATTTTTTTCTGCATTGCAATACATTTTAATTTTGTTCTCTGTTCTGAAAGGATAAAGCAAGACTTTATCTTCTTTACATCATTATTTGCATAATTAAGACACTTATCTTTGAGCTTTCACTTCATGCTAAACTTTACGACTTTTTAAAAGAATCTTTTTGAAGGCTCACCTCATATCTCAGCCCTTCAAGGACCACCCACACTTTAACCAGCCCCATTCTGTATGTCAAAACCTGCCATATTCCACAGTCCAGTCTGTCTCCTGAACCTGTCTGCACCTTTAAGTCGGGCACCTCCTTGAGTTCACTTTGCAATTTTCTACTAAGCACAGACCTTGCTGTGTGCTGGACTCAGTAACGTTTCCTGCATGAAAGGATTAAAGGATTAATTACTATTTTAAGTGCATATTTATAATGCATCACCTAATAATACACCACATGATGGTCTTTATTTTTTAAAACATTAACTCTACCAGTTTCCCACTGGATTGCAGGAAATTTTCATTATATTTCAAGTATTTTGGTTTCTTCCTTGGAGAGACTATATCAAATATTTATTCTTTTATCTCCAATTGTACTTAACACTTTGCTGGGGTCACAGGCAGAAATCATTAAGTACTTGTTATCTGATGCCACAAATTTCTGACTGTGAAGTGTGTTGTTTTTTTTATGAAAGAAATTTTCTCTGTCATTTTCTTTTATTTTCTGAGACTGCTTCTGTTCTTGCTTAAACTGTAGAATTAATTACTCTATGTGCAAGATAGTGTAGTAATAACTTAATTTTAGTTTTCCTTTCTTTTGCTTGATAAATTAATGTGCAGAGGTTTGAGTCTGTCATCCAATCAACCCATGGCTCATTAATATCATTGATTTTGAAAGGTCTCTCTGTCTTATTTATTTCCTCCTCTTTCCTCTTCTATGTTCTACTTGCATCCTGCCAAGCGGTAATCATTATAAACTGTTACTGACATTTTTTTGTTTGTCTGTTTGCATATATTCTTAGAAAGTATATTATTGCTTTGGGGCACATTTTAAAATTTATGTAGTCTTTCTCATCTTTTTCATTAAAAACTGGATTTTTATGACTCCTGTACATAGTTCTATGTATACAGTCTGTTGTTTCTCATTTCTTTGTAATATTCAAGGTATGGCTCCCCTCACCCACATTTTCTTATCTCCTCTCCCAGTGATGGACACCCAGACTGCCACCAAATCTCCACATCAAACCCTGGTGCGTCTTTGTACACATCCTTCAAGATCTGTATAAAAATACCACCGGTGTGTATAACTAGGAGCAGAATCACTGGGTCTAAAAGTAAGCATGTATTTCATGTAAATGTAGTGCCAGATTGTTCTCCAGAATGGTGGCATGTTTATACTCCGCCAGCAGTCCTCACTGACACTTGGCACCATCAGCTTTCTAAATTTTGTACGGAGTACTTTAGATTCAACATTGAATTTAGTCCTTACCACAACTTTATCAAAGAAGTAGTAGTATTTGGGAGCTTCTTTAAAAAAATTGCCTATTTCTCTGTCCAACCCCACAATGTAGATTAGATCTATGGGTGGGGAACCAGGAATGTGATCCATTTAAGTAACTAGTAACCAGTAAGTCCCCACACGTTTCCTGTGCCTCAAGACCTTAGGCCTCCTAGTAATACTATATCCCTGCATCTGCTGCATCAATTGCCCTCCCTCAGCTGACTGAAAATTCTCAATCGGCCCCCGTTCTTGTATCTCTTGGAATTCCATGGTGCACCTTCGTGTACTAACGTATCATCTTCCTGGGCAGTGCTGGTCAGGTGACTATGGATTGTATTTTGAGGGATATTGGCTCTTTCCAGAACAATGTGTAGTTTTTTTTTTCATTGCCTCCAAAGTTCATTGCACTTCAGTGCACCTTGGGTCCACATGCACTGGTCTACTGAACTCCTAAGATGTTCTCTCTTGCTCGCCTACTTCTGTGACTATTTTGAGCCAGGTACCTCAATATGTCTATGGTTCTTTTATTTTTGTAGCTAATCACTTTCCATTCCCAAGTCAACATTTAGGTGAAGAAGCAGAAATTTCCCCATAGAGTAGCCTGGGCCTCTCAAGATATTATTTTTTTCAAAATAGCCTTTCCTCCTCAGGATGCTTAAGAGTCCCCAGGGCCTAGTTTGAGAACAGTTCATGTACAGCTTCCTAGTCCCTAGTGTCAATGTTTGCTGTCAGCAGACTCTATTGCTAGGCCTGGGCCACTATGCCAGACTGGGTTTTCCATGGCTATCGTTTGTTCCCTAAAGATCCCTATTATCTCTCCCTGATATCTCTCCTCCCTCCTCCTAGCACCATCCCATCCTCAGCTCTGCTAGCCTGGAATTACATTATGGTTATCGAACTGTATATTAGATGTTGCTGATTAAAGGTATTTTTTATTTAGTGAGCACACTATTTAATTATTTTTTAATAAGTGCCCAACATTCAACAATGAGAAATTTTGCATAAAAATTCACATTCCTGGTTTCTCTAGAAAAATCTGAAGATAAGCAACAGGTTTGCATTTCTGTGTGGGGTTGAAAGTCTGAAGTATTCTTTCAATGAAACAGACACTCTGATTTGCTTCAGACTTTTCTTTTACCTGACTGACCCCTGTAGGCATTTTAGTTTTTGAAACAGATATATATGTGTAAATCCCATATGAGATCAAGATGTAAGTTTCTTTTTTAAAAACTGTCCCACAAAATAACAGGTTAGGCACTTAACATGCTAGAAGTGGAAGAGGCTTGTCACTTACCTCACACATTATGTGACCAAATCTAGTTCTTGATACATGAAAAATATTGAGAATGTATAAAAGTAGTAGCAATAGCATTTATTATGATGATCCTATCATAGGAGTAAGCACTCTATGGTTTGAAATACAGGTATGTAATATTACTTTGGATGTTCTTATTAGTGTAGTGCTCTCTCCCCAATTTCTTACCAACAATATTCAGCAGAAGGTTTTCTTTTGCTTTCATAGTACAGTGTATAAACTTTTAAATAACACATGACTTTTTCTTTTTTTTCTTTCTTTTTTTATGTTGCAACACAGAGAAAAAGACTAAGGAAAAAAGTAGGGATAAATATAAAGGAAACCAACCAGAAAGCCAAAAGCACAGACATAAAATCCTAGAATAGAATCAATTGATTCTATTGATTGTAGCACTGAATCCATCCGTGGATTGTGTATGATTCAGGAAAGGTATCACATAAATACAATAATGTCAGTTTCAGGTGCAGCCTCGTATCAGCCTGAGGAGAGTCACTAATACCATTATAGAGAAAGGATCCTGGAAGTGCAGCTGTAGAACTTAATAAATTTTATATTCTATTATTTTGGAAAAATACACCCAGGGATATATTTTCTCAGATGATTTCTAAAATCCATTCCAACTTGAGATTCAATTTGGTTTTGGAATTATGATTTTACTGGGGATGCATAAATTATTCAAAATGATATGTTAGAATGTGTGTGTGAACACATAAAGAAAATACGAATTTATTGTAGGATCATCTATCATTGGAAAGATTTTCATGACTAATTCGCTTATCGCATGGATAAATTACAGAATACCTCAACTGTGATTCAGAATAATGCTTTGTATTCTTAACACACTTAACTAATGAGATGCAGGGCTCTTTCTTCTTAAAATATTAGCATCGCTTCTTACTCACTTTTCATCATTATGTAAAACAATGACTTCTTTAATCTGTATTCCCAAAATTTCAAAGTATTAGACAACTTAACCAATTCTTTGGAAAAATATACCAATGATGAAATAATATCTGGGACAGTAAAACAACCTCAACATATGACCCTATATTTTCCTAAATCACTACTTCATAACGAGTATTTCTAGCCTTATTTGAACATAGTTTGGGGAAAATTCTCTACAGCATTTTTACACATCCATTGACAGCTTTTATTCTGCACTATCTTTTCAAACAGTGTTGGAAGATAGAGATAAAATCTCTGTTCAGAGCAAATGGAAGTTTTGTTTCATGTACATTATCTAATAAAGATAATGTCTTTCTCTGGGCAAAGGTTGGACGGGTTTGCTAGCAGGCTTCTTATAAAATTGGGAGTTCTCTAAGCTTGAGGTTGGTTAATTAGGTATAACACATATTCACTGTATGTGCAGCATCTACCTGGGCCGCTATGCCTCACTTCCTGTGGGACTTGAGAGGGAAACATGCTATGCTGTGACTAATACTAGAATCATTTGTCTCTGGCCCAAGGATTTCATGTCTTCTGCCAGCATCGATGAAACTATGGCAGGCTAACTTGTCTTGAAAGTGGGATAAAATCTCTGGCCCTTCACAGTTCTTGACACAAACTAAAGATAATAATAATGTGACAGTAAAAAATAAATGGCCTTTTCAGGATTGTCAGAATGTGTGTTGTTTCTAGCAGCAGCAAACCTAATAACGGCAACTGCCCTAGGAATAAGGGAATCATTATTTCAGTTACATCTTACAAAGTGTTTCACAACAAAACCTTTACTGATAGCATTTTCAACAGGTAGTATTTCTCTGTCCTTTGATCCTTTATACTGTTTTTCTTACTGTCTCTACCTAAAACTATAATGATTTCTCTACTTTACCTCTCTTATTAGACTATAAGTTATAGAGGGCAAGGAAGTCATTTATTTCTGTATTCCTGCCAATGCCTTCCGGGTGTGATGCATTAAATGCAGTCACTGCTTATTCAGTGTCTATTGATTAACTTGTATGAATCAACATACCTTTATCACATTCTTTGAAAAGTCCATTCACTAAAAACAAAACAAAACAAAAACAAACAAACAAACAAACAAAAACTTACAGCAAAGTTTGAGAGAGAAGATTTACTGACATGAAAATGCTGTAATGAGTGTCAAATGAATGAAATAAGTAATTTCCAGTTTAATCAGGAAAGGAATCCTATAGGATTTTAGCAATAATCTAGGCTTTGAAAGACTGGTAGGATTTCGTAGGAAGAGAAAAGGATCTTTAACAGATCACTTTTGGTAGATGGAAGGGAGAGATGTAAAAGATTAAATTATGAACACTCACCACGGTAAAGTCCAACACATTGGAACTCTCCAAAGGAACAATGTAAATACAAATTTATTCAAGTTTTGTTTTTTGGTTTGTTTAAAACAAAATTTAACAGGCTCAGGTTAGCATCCAAATGGTCACTCAGGTGAGGAAAAAAAAAATGACAAAGAACTCATTGGAAATGGAAAGTTATTTTAAAGCTATCATGTACAAATGTTCTTCCAAGATAGTAAGGAAAGTAATTTTCTTCATTTATTTTGGCAGTCAGGATATCTTTTGGTTCTGCTCCAGAGTTTAGCATCAACAAAACCCATAAAATTAAGCTATTTGTTCTGCACAAAACATTTTTAAAGGCAGTTAAACAACAGGGTGTAATGATATTTCCAAATTCTCTATATCAAAAAAGGTACGAAAAGCAAAAGGTTAAATACACATCATTTCATCAGAATACCCCTACAATATAACTTAATTGTTTCAATGCATATTAACAGGCCATTTACTGTTCTTATATATCTCGGAGGAGAAAAATAAAATAAAAAGTAAATTACAAAGTAATTTTTTTTTCTGGACTCCCTATTGGGTTTCATAATTATACCAGAATTAAGGATTTAACAACTGATTGTTACAAGACATTTTGATATTCACAGATTTAAGAGAGCAAAAACAAATGAACAAAGAAGATATCTGTCTAAAGTAAGATTATTGCCTTTTTAACTTAAAAAAATAAATAAAATGATCCAGTTAATATTTTTCTCTTCATGGAATATATTTAAGTGACTAAGACACTATTATAAATTCATCTAATATTCTCTTCCTAATTCTAATGGAAAATGTCTGTTTATATTTTAGTTTTCCTTCATGTATTTTACATATATGTACAGTACCAGAGTCCGTAAATGTATGCTTTAATTATATGTCCTATAAATACCATTAAAATCAAGAAAATATATTCTAAATACAACACGTTAAGAGTCCTAATGGTTTATAAATGGTAGTCTTTAACTTGACACACATTATCTTCCTGAGTGCTTATGCTTTTAATACTTAATTATAATGACTGTCATTTATCAAGTAGTTTATATGCCAGAATTTTAATTTTTTTGGACTTCAGACAAGATTTGTATTTGAAATGTTTATACTCCAAAGCAGGTGAATTAAGACAATATTACAACTACACAAATGTTATTGGCCTGACACATGCCCTTTTTAATGGATGAAATTTACTCAATTGCTATCATTAATGTGAAATGCCATCTGCCATTTATATGCAAATTATAGTTTAATGCCTTTCTCCCACACAATAAAAAGTTAAATTCTAATATACAAGATTTTTTTCACTTTTAATGCAGTTAAGTTGAATGAATGAGAAAGTGTACATAGTTTTACAAACAGAAGTGTTTAACAGAGCTATATCTACCGATATACAAATTGAGTAGTGTAAGTTTAGCTTAAAATAATAGTGATGAGAATAATTTTAGAAAAGAAGCTGAAATTTAGAAACAGAAATAATATGGGTGAAAGTTGGTTAGAAAAAAGTTTATTACTAAATAGGAAACATTCTATGAAGTCCCATAAAATATAAGTTAAATAAGCAAACGTATCTATTTTTTATTTCTTCGTGGAATAAAGTAAAATTTACACCTCAAACTACTTAATAATTTTGATTTGTTTTTTCACCAACAACTAACCATTCCACTAATTTGTTAACCATTACTAAGATAAAGTGTAGTCATGCAAAGGGAATGAGAACCAAGAAGAAAGAAACATAACAAAAGGCAGAACTAATAGACTAATGGTACGCTGATGACCAATTTAAGAGACATGAAGATCACACGAAAGCAGTAACCTGTTTCTCAGTGCTGTGATGTAGTGGAAAGGGCATAAGCTGCTAGGGAGAGACGGAGCTGGTTTTACATTCTAACTGCTACTACTGGTTTCGTAGCTCTGTTCTCTTCCTTCTTCCTCCCATTTATCTGACATGCTGCTGCTAAAACAGTCACACTAAACTACAATTCTAATTATGTTATGCACATATTCATAATCTTCCACTGATTCCTGAATTGCCGAGATTAGTTTCAATGGCGTAGCAATTAATAGTCGCAGGATCTGGTTTCAACCATATTTCTGTCCTTAACATTCACTCGGAACTCTGCTCCACCCACATGCTCCCCTCCCTCACCTATTTACTTCAGCCAAAGATATTAGTCATTATTTCAAACTGCTCTAAAATTTCTGTCCTTCTTCCTTCTTACTCATTCTATTCCCATTACCAGTCTGTGTGAATCAAAATTCCAACGATCATTTAAAGTCTAACTTAAACTATATGTCCTGCAGAACACCCAAGCCCTAGAGTTTGTACACTTTCTTAGTATTTCATTTGGACCTTTATTATAGTTATATTCAAATTGTGCTATGAAAAATATGCATATTTGAATCTTCTCCATTACATTAAAGTATTTTATAGCTTATTTTACAGACGTGAAGTTTAAACCTCAGGACTCCTTACTAGCACCTATTATTTCATGTTCCTTAGAGGAGCCTTATCAATTTTGAAATTTATCAATTGAATTAATTATATTTCCTGAAGAGGTCCACCAAACTATATACATTTCAGACCCCATAAAATGAGGGTTTACCCTTGAGTGCAGGAAAGTTATTCACTTTAATAATTAGTGTGGCTACTTTCCTTGAATCCTTGCTGGATGGCACCCTGCAGCTTCTATGGCCACACACTATTTTATTTAGCTCCCTAAGCTGCAGTTCATAAAACCTCATCACTATCCAGGTCTCTTATGCTTATGTAGTCTTCACAGGTCATTTCCTCCATAAAAGTCAGTTTTTTCAGCATTAAAGGCCTGAAGGTATAATTAGGCCAAAACAATAAAGGAGAATAAGTGTATGATTCAACTTCCCCTCATCTAAAGGGGAATCACATTAGAGTGGAAAGCTGCTATCTCTTGGATTTAGTTCCACATAGGAAAAAAAACAAACAAAAAAAAACAGCTCAGGAAAATTGGTAAGAGACTCTGCATACATAAAGTCTTCTAGAAACCTTGTTATAAATGTGGATTCCAGGGACCCACTTGATGAGATTTACATGATCCTGATGATCCAAGGACAACTGTTTAAGAACTAACTTCCTTAATGTAGATTCTTAGTCTTCTGGGTGTGTCAGATCCCTTGAAGGAGCTTTCAATACTCACATACTCATAATTTTAACCTGGGACTGTATTAGTTTGTTAGGGCTGCCATAACAAATACCACAGACTGGATGACTTAAGTAACAAATATGTTTTGTTCTGGAGGTTAGAAGTCTAAGATGGGGGTATCGGTTTCCCCTGAGGCTTCCCTCCTGACTAGCAGACAGCTCCCTTCAGACTGTGTCCTCACATGGTATTTCCTCTGTGGGTGTGCATCCCTCATGTCTCTTTGTGCATCTCTTTATAAGGACACCAGTCCGATTGCATTAGGGCTCACCCAAAAGGCTTTATTTTAACTTTATATCCTCTTTAAAGGCCCCATCTCCAAACACAGTTATATTTTGAGGTACTGGGGTTAGGGTTTAAGCATAAAATTTTGGGGGCACACAAGACAGTCCACAGCAGAGATGGTTCTATGATCCCCATACTTATGATTCCTAGTTTACATATTCCTTCACAGAAGATCAGAGCACGCAAATGATCTGAGAGAAAAAGAAAAAAGCCATGCTGTGAATACCACCTTTAGTGGGAAAAATACCATCCAAGGAAGGGAAGAAAAATACATTGAATTTTTCTGCAGACGGTGTCTACAGGCATTCAGAATGGTCCAGCGTTTGACATAGCATCGGAGGCTGTTCTGCAATATAGCTTCTAACAAAATTAGGCTGTCTGGAACCCCTGGTAACAGAATTGTTTCCCTTTATACCAAGAAAGTTGGGAAAGCACCAAAATCTGCATGTGGCATGTACCCAGGCCTACTTCATGGAGTTCGTGCTGTGAGACCTAAAGTTCTAATGAGGTTGTCTAAAACAAAAAAAACATGTCAGCAGGGCCTATGGTGGATCCATGTGTGCTAAATGTGTCCGTGACAGGATCAAGTGTACTTTCCTTATCAAAGACCAGAAATACTTGTGAAAGTGTTGATGGCACAAGCACAGAGTCAGAAAGGTAAACTTAAAAAAAAGAAGCTGTTTTGAGTAATAAAAACAATTAAAAGGCCAAAATAAAACGCATTGAATTTGACTGGAAGAAGAAGACAATCTTAGAGATGTGTGTAACATATACAAATACACACACACACACACATATACGCACACACAGCCGGTACTTAAATAGTATCGTTTAAATATTGATGAGATATTGTAGGAACTTAACTCTTATTTATGTGTTAGCCTATGGTAAAACTGGTTTCATTATACCTCTTCTTGCCAGTTATAAGAACCTACTGACTGTTAACTGAGGACTTACTGAGATATATATATATGTGTGTGTGTGTGTGTGTGTGTGTGTGTGTGTGTGTGTGTGTGTGTAAAGAAAAGGAAAGATATATCAATCATCTCTTTTGAGAACTACGGAGAAAATACTGTGTTTCCCCAAAAATAAGAACAGGTCTTATATTAACTTTTGCTCCAAAAGATGCATTAGGGCTTATGTTCTGGGGACGTCATCCTACAAAATCATGCTAGGGCTTATTTTCTGGTTAAGTCTTATTTTCGGGGAAACACAGTAGAATTAAAAATGATAGAAAAACAGAAAAGCGTCAGAGGAAAACACAGTATGTGCTTCCACTCCATTCTGCAACTATTAAGATGACAGTAAAAGGATATAAACCAAAAAGTACAAATAGAATTTGAGTGGAGATGCCAAAGAAATATCAGCAACATTTTGGAAGTTCTACAACATATGGACAAGTGTTGACTGGCTTTGCACACTAGGAAAGCTGAAATTGAAATGCCTACATGTGAAGGGAGCCAATAAGCAAGCTGATTCATGAAAGGAACTTTAAAAATGCTCAGGAATTGGAAGGAAGTCTAGAGTCCCTGTGAGAATAAGAGAGGGGTGGTTATGGGCAAAAATCGGGAGAAATGATTCAAAGTCTGTATGATAAACAATAAGGGCAAACAACTGAAAACAAAAAAACAAAAAAACAATATGATTTACAGGAGTCCTAGAAAAGAGAGTCCAGAGGAAAATGGAAAGAAGGAAAACTATCAAAGAAATAATCAACAGTTTCCAGAGCTGAAGGGCATGGGGTCCCTGTAGAAGGCCCATTTTCATCCCAGCACAGTGGCTGAAAAAATAAAAATCAAATCTAAGAGAAATTTGAGAAAAAAATGTATATACAGAGGCACACGGTATTAGCATTAGGGGGATAGGGTGGCAGGAAACAAGTTGTATACAAAACTTTGAAATGAGAAAGACATCAGACTTTTCAGTTGATGCACTGCAAGTTTGAAAACAATGAAGCGATATTCTGAAAATTCTGAAAATAATGATTTTCATTCTAGAATTTTGCATTATCTATCAATGATGTGTGATGTTGAGTAATATTATTTTCAAACATACAAAACTCAAAATTTTACTTTGGATCTTTCTTCAAGAATCTAGTAGGTGTGTTTCAGTAAAATGTCAGACTAAATCCGAAAAGAAGAAGACAAGGGTTCTATACAATTTGGAGATCAAGAGGATGCTCCAGGATGATAGTGAAGCTAAACTCCAAGTTGGAAAGAGAACCTGGAAAGATATTGCTAATTTAAAATCCAAAAACTTGGAACTGATGGAAATTGACGTGTTTTACTACATCTAGAAGAGTATAAAAACTCGTGTTGAGACTTTGGTCAAAACTTAGTGAAAGTAATTTAAAAATCTAAGCAAATGGAAACATGGGATAATATTTAATCCCAGGAAAAACAAGAAAATTGAAAAAAAAAAAAGAAAAGAAAAGAGAAAAACAGAAAAAAGAACAAGAATGAAGTGTGATCTATTTTCTTAATTATAAAAACATAAATAATTACCACTTAACCAAAAATCGTGGTATAGCTATAGTGAGATGGGGTACCGATGACTGGGGTTGTTGCTGTTGAAGTGGTGCCCAGTAATAGAGTCCAGTTCATGCTGCTGCAAGAAAAGAAAGCTTATCTTCCTTCACAGAAAGTCAACAGATAGTGTGTAAAATCAATGATACCAAGAAAGTACAGTACACAGTTTATTTAGAAATATGGAGGTAGGAACCAGAAGAAACAGCAAGAGAGTTTTAAGTGATTTCCTCTAGGGATTAGAAACTGGCAGGGATGGAAGTATGCTGCTTTGCATCATAAATTTCTTTAAATGACTTTTAAAAATGTGGACATCGATCATTTTGACAAACATAAAAATAAATAAGTAAATTATAAAGAAAAAAATATTGCATAATACATACATTCAAGCCAAAAAATACCATGGTCTAAATAGTATTTCTGCATGTTTTATGTATGGTTGATATAGGCCTGAAAAAAATGTAGCTCAATTTAACTCTGTATAATCACAGACTGTAAGAACTAATTTTTTTTATTAGTTTCATGTGCACAAAACAAAGTAATACTTAGACATTTATCATTTACATCCCTCACACTGTGTCAATCCCCATCCCCCCATCCACTATCCCTCTAATATCACACACAGCCATTACATTTCCACTGTCTCTATTCCTAATGCTGTACTCCACTTGTAAAGGAACTACTTTTCTATCATAGTTCATCTTTTCTTGAAAATGTTGGGCACTTGCCTATTTTAATATTAAACTTTAATCTACCTGAATTAGTGATATTACCAACAGAACTATATGACTAAGGTATATGGAGATCACATACCCATATTTCTTCAGGCTGGGATTTTGGGAGTAATAGAGCCTAGAAGAACTGCTGGCAAATCATCATGTTCCAAACCCAGGTCTCAGGGAGTGGTGAAAAGGGCCATCATGCAGGAGGAATGTCAAATACACCAATCAGAAGTCTTCTGGGAATACAGATATCAGTGGTGTGCTAGAAAGTCAATATTATATATTCTTGATGCTTTGGAAACTTTTCTCAAGATGATTTCATTTTAATGAATACTTTCAATAAAATTATGACTCATTTTAATCAAACTGTTTATATCCCATAATATCTCAAACACTATAAAGAAAGGAAAGAATCAAATATATGTGATGGAAGAACTGACTCTGAGTGGTGAGCACACAATATGATATATAGATGATGTATTATAGAATTGTACGTTTGAAACCTATATAATTTTATTCACCAATCACCCTAATAAACTTAAGTTAAAGAACTTAAAAAGAATTATGACTCAGATCATGACAAAAATAATCCAAATAACACCCATGCAAGAAGATACCTCCCTCACCCCTTTTCTTTCCGTCCTGAAGTACAGTTTGATATTTCCATACCTCTCTGTAGCCATTGCTGATTTGTTCCAAGCTGAGGGAATACACAAGATCCTTGCCTCCCACAAAGAGTCTCTCTTGATATTCATCCAGCAGCATTGTATGGAGATCAAGAAATCCAAAAGGGCTATGAAAGATTGATGTTCTGTTTAATTCCAAGAGCTCTGAAATGCAAAAGAAAAAAAAAGACACTAAACACAAGAGAAAATACAAATACCTTTATAACACTTTTCTCATGGCTCTATTTTTAGACCTATTGGAACTGTATAGTTAACATTCAGTTTATCAGAAACATAAAGCTTTTAAAATTCATTATGCAAAAAAATTAAATATACACAGTGCATCAACAATACAGTATTGTATATTTGAAAGTTGCTAAGAGAAAAGATCCTAAAAGTTGTCATCATAAGAAAAGAAATTCTAACTTGTGAGGTGATGGATGCTAACTAAACTTCTTGGGGTCATTTTGTAATATAGCATATATCAAACCAACATGTGGTACACTTCAAACTTACACAATGTTATATATCAACTATATCTCAAAACTGGAAAAAAATGAAAAATATTTGTGCATCATGTTAAAAAAGAGTACAATTGAGAATAAATTTTTTTTTTTAATTAAATTTATTGGGGTGACAATTGTTAGTAAAATTACATAGATTTCAGGTGTACAATTCTGTATTACATCATCTATAAATCCCATTGTATGTTCATCACCCAGAGTCCGTTCTTCCATCACCATATATTCGATCCCCCTTACCCTCACCTCCCCCCCCCCACCTCCCTTACCCTCTGGCAACCACTAAACTATTGTCCGTGTCTATGAGTTTCTGTTTCTCATTTGTTTGTCTTGTTCTTTTGTTGTTTTTGGTTTATATACCACATATCAGTGAAATCACATGAGAGAATAAATTTTAATGTGAACAAATTAAAATATTTTATAAGTTTACAAATCTAAAAACTTTAATTCAACTTAATATGTGAAGTAAATATGCTATGTTTTTAAATATAGAAAGAATTATTCTTCACAATCTTTAATGTAAAGTGCTACGTGGAAAAGTCGTTTTATTGTGACTTTTATATTTACTTCTCTATGGGCAACAAAAATCCCAGATCCACAATAAATATTCCCAAAGTGTGTCCATTTAATTCCAGATGAACACCAACTCAGAAAGAGTGTTTCCATTTGAAATTAATTTTGAAAATCATGTCCAAAATCAAGTTGTTCAAGTCTGGAAACTATCAGGGTTGTTAACACAATGAGGTAACACATGGTAGCACTCAGTACAGTGGGGATGACTGATAAAACTGGTGATCTACTTTCTACCAATGTGCTTTTGGCTAGTATTTATGCATTCATCCCTACATCAGAAATCACAAACTATTTGTTATGACTAATACACATTTAATTTTAGAAAGTCAGAATCAGGCAGACTTCTCATGCGTGTACATTCGTTTGTTTGTTTGTTGAAGGTATTTAATCGCATATGGCAGTTCAAAACTTAAGACTGGTAAATGATATCTGAGAGCCTTTGATGATGAGAGAGAATACTGCCCCCAATACTCAGCCCTGCATACTGAAGAATTTCTGAAGAGGCCTCTTGGGAAATAATGACAAGTTAGAAGATAACTTCATTTTCCAAAGGTCAATGCCTAATGCATCTGATAGAGAATGGTGACTAGAACACTATCATCTAGAGAACAACATGAAATGTGACCAATTTATAGCATTTTGCCAAATCTTACATTGTTTCTGAGAAAGGAGAGATGAAGTCTCTTTTTCCCTCTATTAAGAATGTATTTAGTCTATATACCTACTTGAAACTGTGGATGCCCAAAATTTTGTAGAGTAGGGTTAACGTTAAATTTTTATTTTAAAATAACTAATATTGCTAAAATCAAAGTATCTCACATACAGGTAAAACTTGTGATACTGAGTCATATGACTATTCATCTAAATAAAAAATCTGAGAACAGATTTTGAAGAAGAGATGGAAAGAATAATAAAATGCTTTGTCTGGGGAGGAAGAAAAAAGGAATTGTGAGAGTAAGTGTTCTTGAATCCTGAAAGATAAATTTGTCAAAGCAGAATCATACTGTTTTTCTTCCTTACTATGCATTCACAAATAGCAAGACATGAACATTTTAGGGATCCAATCCCATAACAAAAATAGATCAAAGCTATCCACTGCCATTACACCTTGTCATTATATTAATGTATAAGCACTTATGGTTTTGCAACAGGGCTGCTAAGTGGACCCTTTTCCAGAAAAGGTTCCCGTATTTCAGTAGGTTGCTAAAATTCCCCGAGTTTTATGCACAGGGAAATTATTATTTGAAAGGATACAATTGATGAAAGAATGGTTACGCATTATTTAGAATTAACATATCTCTAAACTCTACAGTTACCAAATACACTAAAGTGCAGACCTCAGGAAATAAGTTTGCTGGAAAAGACAGAAAGTCGTGGAAGGCATCAAATATGAGGATCCTACCCTAAAATGTTGTGGTAGTGGAAAAGTCCATGCCAATATTAAGAAGTCTGAATTGGAATGAGGGAAAGCCCAGCCAATAAAGAAGTCATCCCACGAATGATTTCAGTTTTGGGATGAACTTGCCTGTTTCCCAGTGAGGTCATTAGGACCTCATTACCTCTGTATGCACATGGACAGAGAGACATCAAGTGTTTTTATCACTTGACAATTTCTGCTACACTTATATAATTCTTATACTCTAAAGTGGTAATCCCTATTTCTTCATCAGTAATAATAAAAACTAATTACTAACTCATCAATTTTATTTTATTCTGCTACATCAACTTTTATTCTGACATGTCATCCCATCTTTTGGCCAAGTCTATCCCATGAGATCCAAAAAAGGACTCATATTCCTTTGGAGACATGGTTTGGAAACTGCAAAGGGAAAAAAAACTAAAGTGTGCATTCAACAAATGCAGTTTTTAAGTGTTCATTTCTTATGACCTTTACTTTTATCTATTTTTTTTCTGAAATAGTAAATAACCACAGTATAACAGTTTAAATAACAATTGTCTTTTATTTTATTGATGGAGAAATGCAAGTGCCTGGAGATTAAATGACTATCTTATAGACATACACTATCATAATGAAAATATACTCAAATTACACCCCACCCCCCACACACACACACACAACGAGAATTAAAGTAATAGATGTTTATGTCATCAAAGAAAGTCCTGTAGACTGAGAATCTGGAGAGCCAGGTTCTGGTCTTGGCTTTGTCATTTATTTTACCAGGGGACCTTTACACAACATTTTAACCTCTTAGATTGGTTTCCTCACATTAATCACCCTCCACATTCAAAAATCTTTAGTTCACTGACTAAACTGCATTTCTGAAATGAAAGTGATAAAACATTGTAAAATGGGTTTTATCATTGGGTTTTATCAACAAACCCAATGCATAGATGTTTTTACAGGGTCTTTCAAAGGACAGTGCTGAACCTGCATTTTTGGAAGCTTAACAAATGGAGGCAGTGGTCAATGAACAAATCTAAATATCACATGTCCAATATTTAAGCTTGCCTAAAGGGGAGTAGTTAAAATATTCATTTACGACTTCTCCTATATTTAAATTATACAGTCAGAGAGTACTTTTGTTAAGTTATAAGAAATTTTGGAACTTATTTATTTTGGTTCATTCATATTACCTCATGTAATGTTGCTGCCAAGTGTCATAAGTGTCTGGATATATAAAATTGAATATCAAATATATACCTTAGGCAATAAGTCAATAAATTTCATTTCACTTATGAAAACACTTCCTAGAATCATTCCGAAAGTCATTTTTAAACATATAAGACCCAATGACTAGACTGTAGTTTTCTTTAAACATTTTTACAATAAGAGAGAAGTGCACGGAATGCTCTGCAACTCTCCACTTTGATCATTACCATACAACAGAATAGCATCAATGACTGATTCTTCAGTAGATACATTGTTTCAGAATCAAGGTACCAACCAAAACATATCAACACAATGGTTTATATTTTCCTTCTTTATTTCCACAGGCAAAAATCCTGATTGTGATCCTTAATTTTTCCTAAGACTGAAATTGTCCTTCCTGTCTGTGATTCACCAACATCCTTGACTTTAAGTCTGAAAAGGTTAAAGGTATCCATTATGGGTAAATACTAGTCCTTCAGATATAAACCTAGAATACTGGACACAGGGGTATTCTATAAAAGAAACATTTTTTAAAAGATTATACATATTTATGCTTCATTATTAACTCCAATTTTCTATTTTAACTTAATTATTTAACTTGCCTCTTCCCAAGGATCTGAAATAACTTATACAAATATATTCAACTGAACAAACTAACATATTGCTAGGGCTGTTAAGATGAAGAGGGAGAAAGAAGATGAGAAGCCATTCTCTAATATCCTATAATATAATATAATATAATATAATATAATCGGGTCTTATATTAATTTTTGCTCCAAAAAATGCATTAGAGCTGATGGTCCGGCTAGGTCTTATTTTCAGGGAAACACAGTATATGAACGTATATAACATCACTAAAAAGAATCACTAAAATATGTTATTAATTGTCATACTTCTGCTTATATTATATCCCTCAATACAAGCCAACTGAATTCATATCAAAGTGCAATCTACCAAAGTGACTATGGCCATGGGTGGCCATGTTAGTTAGGACATTAATGACTGCAATGAACAGAGATTAATTAAATCAAGGTAATGCAAATCCAAGGATAGAAAACCAGGCCTAACAGTAAATTGGAAAACCAACAGAAGCACAGGATAATTTATACCTTAAGAGATAGTTCATCTTTGCTTCTTGCTTCTTGCTTTTCTTAATGTCGCTGCTTCACTGTACTGATTCTAAAGAGTTTATTCATTTGCTTACATTAGCCCCCAACTGTATAACCTTCCAGCTTCCACCCCACCACTATATGATATTTCTATCTGTCATTTCAAAATTCTCAAGGAAAAGAATGTAACTGGGTTAGCAAGTGTTCACAAGTCATAGATTGCTGGCTTCCTCTAGATTGGATGCTTTGGGATCAATTATTCATCTATGGTTAAATGTGGAAGTCATGTGGGAAATAGTGTGGTCCCTATAATTATGGGGTGGGTGAGTGGGAGCTGTTACCATGAAATGTGTATCAATCATAAACCTATCCAGTCTGTCTTTACTCATGAATAAATCTATAATAACATAAATTCATTACAATATGTATTTCCAGTAGGCTGAATAAGTTGACCTGCTGTTTATAGATGTTCAATATAATCATATGAACTCTTGAAGAATATCTGCCAAAAATAAAAATTAGGGTTTTTCATTAGTTGACCTGAGCCATTCTTCCTGATAACTGAATTGTTAAAATAATTTGCTTTTGGAGAATAAACCTGTCTGCACAGAGAAGAATATTTCCATTTCTGTTCTCTTTTGTGATGGAGAGACAGTCATCTGTCTCATCCTTATGAAATCTATAGTAATTGAAGTATCTTTTATCTGTAAGAAGAATATTGTAAATATAAAAACAAGATAAAAAATAAAGTTTGATAAAGTTTAAGTGTTTTAAAATGTTTATAAAAGAAGTGGAAACATAACTATTAGACAAAAAACTGAAAAAATGATTTATTTACAGAATAGATACAAGAACAAATTATTGCTCTTTCAATATGTTGGAAAAATATTTTACAGAAAGAAAAACTATCACCTCTGTCCTGTAAATAAACATGTCATAATAAAAGATAAAAACTAATTTACATAAAAAAAATTCACTTTGTTAAGTATACAAAGAAATAAATGTGAAAACATCACTATAAATTGTATTTTAAAAATTACAATAACCAGTGAAAATGAGGTCCAGGATATGGCTGTTGGGACTCTTCTAGAGGCCAATGTGACTTTTCTATATCATTGATTTTTTTTCCCAGTGAATATGTATTACTTTATTAAAAACAAAATTATGTCTAATAAATATGGGGAAATGCCTCATTTTATATAACAAAATTTCCTCTTATGTCCTGATATTGTTCCCCACAACCCTGACTCTCAAGGTGGTAAAAACAATTAATATTTATTGAGTCGTTATGTGTCCCATACTGTTTAAGGGCTTTGGCACTTATTATCTCATTTAATAATACCAAAATTTGAATAAGAAAAGTTGACTATTAGCAATGCATGTGAACTGGGGTGTTTATCACCATTGTGAACTCATACAGTTTAGTCATCCTCAGTTTCGGTCCCCAGAGTCAAAGAGCAAAGAGATCATTTCACTGTTTAAAAGCTTGTTAGTTTACTAATAATGATTCTATAACTTATTTTACATATATATATTAAGTGAAATGAAATTATATATAGTCTCCCTATAGAAGCAACTAAGAAAAGCCTAGTCTACTAAAGGATCATGTGTCCAAAATCAAATGCATTTTTGCAGTCTGATATAAATAAATAACATACAAGATAAAATGAAAGGTTTTCCCAATATTCAATAATTGGGTTTGACATAATTCAAAATAATTCAATAGCAATAGCATTAACAGAAAAATTCAGGTTAATATCAATTTTAATTTTAAGTACCTTTAATTCATATTTAAGAATTGTCTCAAATAACTACAGAATTTTTAATTTGGTTTGACTTATCAATTTGTGACATTTTTAGTTTCATACATCTTACTTTTGAGAAACTGAAATATTTTTACTTCAAAGAGCTTCAAAATGGAAAGTTGTTTGATGTACATTAAAAGCAAATGAAACTGAAGCAGGAAGCTTTCCTCCCCCTTAATTGTTTTTTCTCTTTTTAGTTTTTGAGCCAGTACTTCAAATAATATTATTAGTAATCTCAGCTCCAAATTATAGTCCATAGACTTGGCATATTTACCAAGCAATGGCTAACTTCTTTATCCCTTTGCACTGCTTCAAACTGCCTACATGAAAGAATCAGAAAGCATACAGGAAGAGGGGGACAAAAGAAACTCTAATCTCAGGTAATCTCCAGAAAAACACAGTGCAAATAATGGACAGTGCTGACTCGGTTTAAAGGAGGGAGCTCATCTTGAGCTCTTCCTACTCTAAAAATAACATGAATTACTCGGGGGAAGGAGTGGACAAAGAAACAAGACTAAACTGAGATGCACCAACTCAGAATTCATCCGGAAATTTTCTCAAGAGGGAACTAATTATTTTTGCTAAGCTGCATGCTAATTATCAGCTGTCAGTGAAGATATACAGAGGATTTAGTCATTTCCTCTCATGGCCTTTCTTCTTAACCTGCAAGGGAAATAGTTTTAAAACTCATTGACATCAATATATTACAGAGACAGCTCTCTTCACTTTGTCAAAATATATTTAAATTCCACACATCCATGTGTAAAATGGGGGTAGAGAGAGCACACATTTTTCAGTTCTCAAACAAAAAAAGATTTCCAAGGGAGGGGTGCTTCCTTCTTGAATGCACACTTCTTCCACTGTCACTTGCAAAGCAGCAACTTCCTGAGACCCAGGACTTCAAACATTTCATTATTTTTGAATGAATTATTTCATTCAATGCATCTCTTAAAATTAGGTCAACAATAAATTATTGAATTGCACACTAATAAGCATGGTGATGATAATGAAATATAGAAATAACCACTAGAAATTTTCTTCAATTTCTTGATGATTCAAAAGGGAAAAGGTTTCTTACAGCATGCTTTAATGATTTTGACAAGTCTGATCAATGATTGCTAATAGCTTGTAATAATGTTGAAACAAGTGGTAAAGAAATAAGCAATTAACTTTTTAAAGTATAAACAGTGGATAGTGCAGTGGATTGCTAATTGGTCTTTCTTGCAGTGGACTGTGGTTGGCCTTTCATGCATTCTGTGAACTTTTAGATTCTATCTTTCACAAGTCAAAGGTCCATACAGGTATTGTCATTGTGGTGCTCCACGTCTTCATCATAAACCACTCTAACAAAAGCAGAAAGAGTTCAAATAGACTTATGAGGAGTCGAGTCTTTAAACAGCCTTTTCTTTCCTCGGTCAAGGGAAACAAAACAGGGTCAGTGTTTTACGATTGCTCATGTTTCTACCTTATATAAATTAGCAGTCAGTGTTATACATGATATTCTGCCTTACAGGTCTCTGATCTCTATGAACACAGGTCACTATGGGACAAGGTTACATAGTATCGTTGTCTATCCATGTACTATATGTATTTGTGTGCATGTGTTTAAATTATTCAACTGAAAATCATAGAACATAAAATACCACTACCTAAAAGTCAATGATTTAATTAAGCAGTTATTGACTGCCTCCTAATTGTTTAATTACGATCCTATTCTAGTTCATTGGAGGCCAAAGGAGCCAGTCTTATGTAAATAGCTTCCTAAACTGAACCTGCATGCCAGAGGTACTCTGAACTGGGACCATAGCACGACATTCTTTCAGAGTTCCTTCAGAGTCTTGTAAACTATGGCATGTTATTTTAAACGGAATAGGAGGGTTTTAAGAGCAATTATAGGACCAGAATTATTGTTTAAATAGCAGCTGGTTTTGATGTGCATGATGGCCACAAGGGGGCAATAGTTGGATGAATGGTGGTTTGAAGATTATTATTATTTTTTTTATAAGCAGGTGAGGAGAGTGGTAGTAGCAAAGCAAGGTAGGCCATGCAGGTAGAGACCTGAAGGATTAAATGGAAAAAAGCTAGGCATCAAGTTTTATACAACAAGGCAAAAGTATTTTTTTTTAATTTATATTATTTAGTATTGGGATAACAGATAATTTAATTTTGCCAACAATTCAATATATATTGACATCCACTGTATTAGGTACTGAGTTTCAGAGGGATATTAAGGATGAATGCAATTCTATTAAAGTAACACAAATCAGATTTTGGTATCCCTCATTTTATTTCTGTAAATTAATTTTAGAGGTAAAGTTTTTCAAATTTATGTATTGGATAAATTGGGCCCATTCACTTTTTTTTTTTTTCTCTTTTTTAAAGAAAAGGCATTTAAGGCTTAAAACCAGAAAGAATACAGGGTTAATAATAACAAATTCCCGCACATTTAGACTCCCTTTTCCTGTTCTCATACCTTTGCCTTCAATGGCTTAACCTTGTCTAGTTTCTTGCATATTCTTCCAGAATTTAAGTATGTACAACACATAAGGTATGTAGATCTTTAATATCTTTCCAACATTTTTGTGCACAAAAGGAATCAATATAAACCCTGTTTTTACTTTGCTTTTCTTCACTTGCCATACCTTGGAAGACTTTCTGCATCAGAACTTAGGGTTTTTATTCCATTTTATAAATCACCTATTGGCAGGACATTTGGACAATTTCAAAATTTTGCTATTATAAACAATACCACAATGTATATACATGAATATATGTAAATTCACATACATGACATTGGTAAGATACATTTTTAGAAGTAGAATTACTGGGTCAACAGAATAACCATCATTGAGAATTGCCTAAACCCTAGCTAAACTAAAGCCCTACCACTAAACAAATACAAAAGAAGCCACCTGGAGACTAGTAGGAGGGGCAGAGACTCAGAACAGAATGATCCCACACCTACGTGACCATTAAAAATCAGGAGAGATATCTAGGCTTGATGAATTGATAATTTTTTTACACATATTACCAATTTGGTTCCATAGGGGTTTTATTAGTTTAAAATCACACTTCTATATGCAAGAGTGACTGTTTCCTCATAGCCTTGACAACACTGTGTTATTAAAGTTTAGGATTTCTGCTGATTTCCTAAATGGGGAAATACAAACTAAATGTATATTTCTCATTTTGGATGATGTTAAGCATTTTTTCACATATCTTAGAGTACTTTGTCTTTACTTTTTGTCATTTTTCTCTTTATGGTCTATTTTTCCACAATATTAAATTGCCTTATCAACATCTGAATTGAAGAAATTTTCAAACTGTTAAGTTTTATGTTATGTGAGGTTATGAGTTAGAAATGGAGGAGGTGGTTAGATCCTTAAATGTAGAAACCATGTTAGAAAAATATTTCTAATTTGTTATAATTTTGCTGTAGTAAGTAGAGTAAATTCTTGATTATCCAGGGTAATTAACCAATTTGGCAATTAACAGTTCACAAAACAAATAAAAAAGTGTTATGAATCATAAGTCGGCAGGGAACACATTTAGTCTCCCACAGACTGAATTTGGGTGTCAACCAACTCTCAGGCACAACTGTTCCACTGAGGAGTTATGTGGGAATAGAAATTGTGTAGCCTTACACACAGTGGAGGTAGCACAGTTGGGGCGGTGAGAGTGGTTTTACGAGGGATCTTGGTAAGATGCTCCCTTCCCAGACTTTTCCCTCCTCTCATCATTCCTTCTTGCTCTCTGGGCCTCCCAGCATGCAGATGCAGGTAGCTGTCATATCTGAGTCTCCATCAACCTGGCTAACACCATTTGTTTGCCTCGCCCTGGTGATTCAGAGACCCCATACCACCCAACTTTCATCACACCCAAACCATTTCAAATGGCTTTTCCATACAAATGGCCTGCCTTAGCTCATGCTACAGACTTTCCTAAACTCTCTCAAAGGTTCACAAAACCAAAACAAGCAGCATCTGGCTTTGGTGTGTCCCATACCTCTGGCTGAGCAGCCTTAAGTCTGGCACTGGTGACAGTCAGCGTTGGTTCACAGCTTGTAATCTTAGGGCACCTCTAAGCGTGGAATGGGTGATGGCCATCTGCAGATTGCTTTGTGGCTCATGCCAGGTGGCCCTGGGCAGGCACAGGCTGCAGCTTAACTTGGCCTGGAGGGGTCCCCTCTCAGGAGGTCCTGGGGATAGCATGCCCAGTGGCTAACTTTGAACCCAGCTAGAGCATCACCTGACTACCTCCAAGGATAACAATCCCAAAGGGCAAGCACCAGATCACTGCTCAAGCAAATCCTTCTCTGTAAGGTCAGCCCCTGCACCACAACTCCTCCACTGTAGTCATAGCCACTACTCACAAAAAATCACCCCACAGGTCAATCCCTTCCATTGACATGCAAACAGCAACCAAGGAGGGCACACACAGCCCATACAAGGAACACAGGTGGAGCACCCAGCTCTGGTGACCAGGAAGACTATGCCACTGGGTCCCACAGGACACCTACTACATAAGGCCACTCTACCAAAACCAGGAGACATAGCAGCTCTACCTTGTACCTAGAAATAAACACAGGGAGGTGACCAAAATGGGGAGACAAAGAAACATATCCCTCAAAAAAAGAACAGAACAAAGATCCATAAAAAGAACTAAACAAAATGGAGACAAGCAATCTACAGATGCAGAGTTCAAAACACTAGTTGTAAGAACGCCAAATCATCTCAGGGAGAACTTCAACAAAGACATAGGAAACATAAAAATGGAAACATAAAACATAAAAAAAAACAGTCAGAAATTTAAAAAAAAAAAAGCAATAGCTGAAATGAAGAATACATCAGAGGGAATCAACATCAGATTAGATAAAGCAGAGGACTGAATTAATGATTTAGATGATAATGTGGTCGAAAACACCCAAAAAGAACAGCAAAAAGAAAAAAATAATCTAAAAAAAAATGAGGACAGTTTGAGGGGCCTCTAGGACAACATCAAGCATACCAACATTCGCATTATAGGGGTACTGGAAGAAGAAGAGAGGAAGGAATTGGAAACCTTCTTGAAGAAATAATGATAGAAAACTTCCCAAATTGGTGAAGGAAATAGGCATACAAAAGGAAATTCAGAGGAGCCCTTAACAAGATCAACTGAAAGAGGCCCACACCAAGACATATCATAATTAAAATGCCAAAGGTTAAAGAAAGAATCTTAAAAGCAGCAAGAGAAAAGCAGTTAGTTACCTACAGGGGAGCTCCCATTAGACTTTAAGGTGATTTCTCAATAGAAACTTTGTGGGCCAGAAGGGATTGGCACAAAATATTCAAAGTAATGAAACGCAAGGATGTACAACCAAAATTACTCTACCCAGCAAGGATCATTTAAAATTGAAGGACAGATAAAGAATTTCCCAAACAACAAAAAAACTAAAGTTCATCACCACCAAACCAGTATCACAAGGAATGTTAGGGGGATTTCTTTAAGTCAAAAAACAAATAAACAAAAAATTAAAAAAATATGAATAACAAAATAGCAATAACTACATTTCTATCAATAATTACTTTAAATGTAAATGGATAAGCTCCAATCAAAACACATAGGGTGGCTGAGTAGATAAGAAAACAAGACCCTTACATATGCTGCCTACAAGAGACTCACTTCAAATTGAAACACACACCCAGACTGGAAATAAAGGGATGGAAAAAGATATATAATGAAAATGGAAATGAAAAAGAAAAGCTGGGTAACAATACTTATATCACACAAAATAGACTTTAAAACAAAGGCTATAACAAGAGACAAAATTAGTAATCTCACTTCTGGGTATTTATCCAAAGAAACCCAAAATGCTACCTCATGGGGATGTGTGTATCCATATGTTCATTGCAGCATTATTTACAATAGCCAAGATATGGAATCAACCTGGGTGTCCTTGAATGGATGAATGGATAAATCAGAGGTGGGACATATATACGATGGAATATTACTCACCATAAAAAGAATGAAATCTTTCCATCTGCAACAACATGGATGGATCTAGATAGTATTGTGCTGAGTGTAGTAAGTCAGACAGAGGAAGACAAATGTCATATGATTTCACTTATAAGTGGAATCTAAAGAACAAAATAAATAAACAAACAAAATAGAAACAAACTCACAGATACAGAGAACATTTTGATTGTTGCCAGATGTGAGGGGGGTTGGGAGTGGGTAAAAAAGGGGAAGGGATTAAAACATACAAATTGGTTGTCACAAAATAATCATGGGGATGTAAAGTGAAGCATAGGAGATATAGTCAATAATATGGTAATAACTACGTATATTGCCAGGTGAGTACTAGTCTAGTCAGGAGGATCACTTCTTAAATTATATAAATGTCTAACCATTATGTTATACACCTGAAATTAATATAAAATAATATTGAATGTCAACTGTAATTAAAAAATTTAAGAAGGGGAGGGAAGGTGAAGGGGAATAAGAGGGCCAAATGTTGAGGTATTAAACAAATAAGTCTTTGGGATGAAATGTACAGTATAGGAAATATAGTCAATAATATTGTGATCATGTGGTACGGTGTCAGATGGTTGGTGGACTTACCATGGTGATCACTTCTTTAGGTATATAAATGTTGAATAACTATGGTGTACACTTGAAACTAATATAATACTGTATGTTAGCTGTATTTTAATAACAGTCTTTAAAGAAAAGTTGTTTTAGATATTAAAAGTAAGAGTTAATGAAGCCAAGAATGTATGTGAAATACTGTAATGTTTTCCATACTGTTAGTCACTTAAAATTCATCCTAGCAGAAGGGAGTGGGAAGAAACAGCTTTTTAAAAGACCTACAAAAGCTCTTAGAGTTAAAATAGTCATAATACTATAGGTTTGACCATCATCTGAATATCTTCCTTTCAAAATATTTTCATGCAGTCTATGAAAATTATAGAAATCAAAGTTTTTCACAACAAAGCTTTGATTTCATTTATTTATTTCTTATATTTTTATTAGACATCTATAAGTAAGATTCATTTTACAGTAAAAGCCAGTTTTACTGGATTATGCCATTTCACAATTGCTTTGTTCTCATTTAATATTTAAAACTTAAAGAATAATGAAATGTATGGTGTGAAATGTACATCATATTCTATTTTAGAAATGGTTTAAAATAAATGAGTGATAGTACTTTGTAATTCATTCCTTTTATCACATATTTAACAATCCTGACTCCCATTGCTCAATCTATATCCCCATCACCAAAAAAATGCATTTGTAAGATGCTTTCTGAGTTTTAAATAGCTGGCTAATGTATACAGAATTGCAATTAGTATAATTAGCTATTAATTATAAATATATTTCAATATTATCTTAAATCAGAAATGTTCCAGGCTATAAAACGAATGTATTCTCTACAATCTGTATGTTTAAGTCATGCTAAGAAGTTGAATAGGCCTATTACCATTTTTTTCCATTTTGTATTTTATCATTTTAGTGTTAGAGTAATATAACTTGCTAATACATAGCATACATTTTTTTCTACTTTTATTAAGATATAATTGACATATAGCATTGTATTATATTAGTTTAAGGTATATGGCATAATGATTTATGTATATATGTGAAATCATTACCACAAGAAGTTTAGTTAACATCCATCACCTCACATAGTTTTTTTCTTGTGATGAGAACTTTTAAGATCTACTCTCTTAGCAACTTTCAAAAATACACTACAGTATTGTTAACTGTAGTCAGCATGCTGTACATTATATTCTAATGACTTATGTACTTTATAACTGGAAGTGTGTACTATTTGAACACTTTCATCCATTTCCCCCACCTCTAAATATTTATGTTTTTGTTGACATTCTGTATCTTTCTCTAACAACTTTATTGATCTTTGGACTATAATATAGTATTTTCTCTAATACATAATCCATCTCATAATAAACAAGCAAATTTACTAAAACTGGAATCGTATTTTACTTTACCATATACTGGTTTAAATATTTGATATCTCAAGTTCTTCAAAATAGTATAACTCTCCATTTTTTATATCCTATATTGACCCTCAGATCCATACTTATTTAGCGAAGTGCCTACTTGTGATCTGGAGTCTAATAAACAGGCTTCTCCACTTTAGCAAATGAAGAACAAACTCTTGATATCCACCCATAAACCAACTTTCTCAGTCTTCCGCTCTCTGTAAATAGTTATTTGGACATTGCCAAAATCCTCGGCTTTGTCCTGATCCTTCTTTCCCTGAATACCACACTATCTGTCCTCAACATCCCCACTATGACTGCTCAATCAGACCAGTGAAAAAGCCTCCTATTTCCCTGCTTCTACTCTCCCCCAGTTCTCCTTTTACCCAATCGGTTCACCTCACAGTAGCCATAGTGACTCTTTCTTTCAAAATACAAATTGGATCATGATGTTCCTTCCTCTGCACAAAACCCTCCAACTGTTTCCCAATGTCCCTAGATTAAAATCCTGGCTCAAAGTCTATCACAATCTGTCAGCTACCTACCTCACTGCGGAGGTTGCCCCACTTTCTCCCTTGCTCATGGAGCCCGGGGGCACGGGCTTTAGAGCTTTACTCCAGCTCTTCATTTCTGCCTGATGTGTGCCTCCTTCCAACTTCCATAGCACTGGCTCCTCCTATCTCATGGATCTTCCCTCTGTGAAGTCTTCCCAGCCTAAGTCTCAAGTTCTACCTAAGTACTCTCATTTACGTCACTCTCTTTTAATATCTTTCTTTGCATGAATGCTACCTGGTTTTGTTTTTTGTTTGTTTGTATTTTTCTTTACATACGTATTTTCTTCCTCCTCTGACAGGAAACAAGTTCCATAGGAGGAGTGACTTTTTCCATCCTTGTTCACTGTCATATTCCCAGAGCCTAGACCAGTGCTAGCTATTTGTTAAGTAGGCACTCGAGAAAATGTGTGAAACAAATGAACTCTGAATATCCACTTCTTCATATGTGAAAATGGGGAAATAATGACTAGTTATTAGTTATTATTGCTGTAAGATACAAATGATTCAGTACCTAACATATGGCCAATATGTATGGGTTTCTTTCTTTGACGTTGATAAATTACTGGCCAAGGGCATCAAATGAAAATTTCCACTGTAGAAATAGGCCTTTCTTAATTTTATTCTGTCAATAGACATAGAAGTTTTCTAGGCTTATTACATAGGCTTAAAGTATCATAGGAAATTTTGCAAGTAGTTACTGTGATCAGTGTAAACAGCTAGTCTGCATTTTAAGTTATAACTTTGCTTCCCTAACAACAGTAGATTGGGATAATTTTCTATTCTTTCTTTCAATCCACATCCATCTCAGCTTACAAGATAAAATTTGTCTTTATTTCCCTTAGAAAATTTGCTTCATTTCTTTATCATTTATTTATTTATAAGCTCAATCTAAAATAGACTATACAAAACTATGTCCACTCCAACTTTGAAATTTAAATTCTAAGTATAAGAGTAGCAGGGGAAATTATTTTAACATTTTTGCTATTACAATTAAACCTTACTTTTTTATGAGTTTTCCAGTATTGAATTTGGTGGTTGTTTTTAGAAGAACAGAGATGTCAATTTCTAGACAGGTGCATAGTTTGACGTGATGTTAAAGCATCACAGCGATATAGCCTCTTCATTCTCTTCTCCTGACCTCTAATAAAGATCTTTAGTCTCTTCATTATAAAAATAAAGCTTTCTCTCAACCCATTTAATTTAACCCTATGAAACATTCTTTCTAAGAAAAAATGGCTTCCAGATGTACCAGGAGTTTGCAATTTGACAGTGTGATACACTGAACATTTGCACCTTTAAAACTATGTAGTTTCCAGACTGACATATTACCGTAAAATAATGACTACCATGTAATTTGGATACTTTCTCTATTAACATCACATTTTCCTCATAATTTCAAAACTGACAGAATAATAACTGAATTTCAAATCCAGGATGAATGAAGGGCAACTTTATAATCTTTCGATATCCTATTAATTAAACGGAAATGTAATCATCTAAACCAAAACCTTATTCAGGAAACAAATAACTTGGCAAATGTAAATACCTTTCCAGATGCTGAGAAGAAGAGAATGGATGATAAATAAGAAAAAGCATAGAAAACTTGGAAGACACTTTTATGATATAAATTAAAATGTCTTTTGTAGAATATACTGGTAATATTTCAAAGTATAAAAATTAGCTCTAGACAAGCAATTTATTAGGAGAACAAGTTCAAAGAATGAAACCTAAATTCTTTCATGAAATCCAAGATCAGGTCCTTGTTCTATATTTTATAATACTGGTAGGACTGCTCATCATCTCCTTGAAGAATCAGCAGAATTTCTGAAAATATCATTCCTGCCAGCTGAAGGCAAGGGTAAAATGCAGTAACACGTAACTGCCCTATCCGCAGCCCCCAACTTTATCAGAACAGATGCTTAAATCCAGGTAACTGGCCATTCATCATCAAGTCAAATATGATTTTACATGTACTTGGATCCTTCTGGCAAGGTCACTGCCCCTATCTGGGAAAAAAATTCCGTATGAAATTGGGAACAGGAGGTCAATTTTCTCTTCCTCCCATGACTAAGAAGAGATAGCCTCTGCCACTGGAAAAGAGCAAATGCATTAACCTTCCTGATTGGCAGACACTCTTCAAAGTCATGATGCAATTTTTTAGAATGCTCAAGGTTAGTGACTGGGTTAGTGACTGCTAGGGTTTACCGCCTTAAAATAGAGCTGCGTGAGTGTGTGTGTGTGTGTGTGTGTGTGTGTGTCTCCTCTATGAAAGAGAAAACAAAGAATGTGAATGTGGAGGGTTGGCAAACAGGCAAGCAAAGGGTGCAAAATCTTTCCCTGCAGCATTTTCTCTCACTTTGCAACAGGGGAAAAGAATAATGGCAATTAAAACCAATACAAATAATATCAAGACATGATCATTTTGGTTACAGTTCATAGTGCTAAAAATAATACAAATTAATACAGAATATTGAGGTATTTAAAGCTTTCAAGTACCAGTCTGCTTTTATAGAATTTATCAACTGCAGCCCTCAGAGAGCCTCTTGATTTCCCCATATAAAAAATAAAAATATATATCTCTTACTTAAATTGCTAAATGCTTTTGAATTGGTAAAATGTTTATAATAAGATCATTCAAGAACATTTTTTAAAAATGACTAAATTACTGATTGGTAACATGATTTTCTTTGGCAAAGGCGAGACTACTAACAGAGGTTATAACTCCTAAAAAAGTCAGTTACAATATTAAAAATTCTGTAGGTACCTCATCCATGTTTTTAATATTCATTGGTATAACATGACATCTTATAAGGTCTTTAATAATAAAGTATCTAAAATAAATTAATTTTTTAAAAGGCAATTAATTAGCACACTTCCCTTAGTAAATATTTTTAGTGTATCATCAGTGGCAAATTACCATGGATAAAATAATTAATTAATTTCTAATGTAATTGACTACCATACTTATATAACCAAGGAGACACCATATTTGGAACCAAAAGAACAAAAACTACATATATTTTTTGATCAGGTAATAGTGAGCTCTGAATTTACTATGAACAGAAGCTAGTTTCCGGAGGGGCTCATCTAATGAGCAAGACTGCCTATGTGGTATAATTTGAAGAGGGATAATGTAGAAGCCCCTTTGAGGCCCATTATTTAACTCTCTCCCAGTTACTCCTGTCAGTAAAGTTTTACAACTTTGATTTCTGGCTTTCAAGAGACACTATTAAAATTTTGGAACCTCTGGAGGGATTATACTTTAAACCTTTATCAACTAATAAATTAGCTTTTTCTGAACAATTGAACTAGGTTTCGCATAAATGTTAACATTAGGTGAACCTAGAGGAGGGGTGTTTTCCATGTGGAAGGAAAGGGCAATATTACGTTAGGGGCGTGTGGGCGCTGTGGGGTTTGTGGAGATTGACACCAATACAGATCTCATAGTGTTACCCGAACAGGCCAGGTTTCCAGGTCCTGGCACACAGCTTTGTTATGTTGCCAAAACAGGGAGTCCAGATCCAACTAAACTGTTCACTTTTGCTCTAATTTCTGGAGGCAATCAGACACACTCCATGACATATGAAGGTGTCACAAAAGTCTAAGTAATTTGGTCAAAAATTTACTTTGGCATCCTTCATCCTGATAGAAAAGCAAAGTTTTTACAGTACATTCAGTGCTCAGTGTGGTAGGAACTGACTTTATGCTGATATTGACTATTTCTGTTTCTTCTAGAACAGTGATTCTTTACCTTGGTTGCACATTGGAATCCCTTGTTGGATCTAAAAAAGGATCTAAAAAATGCCTTGGTTCCTCATCAAGAAAGAATAGTGTATTTGGTCTGGCAGTGGCATTTTAAGAAAATCTTCCCAGGTAATTCCAATATGACACAAAACCGAGAACCTCTGCTGTAGAATGACTCTGCTGAGGCTAGGTTATTACATAAGATACAAAACCCGTATGTACATAATCACAGGTTTGCAAGCTTGTGGGTCAGTTACAAAGAATTGCCAGGGTACCAAACTTGCTGAAACATTCCACACATTATCAATCTTGAGTCAATTAATAGGAGGAAAATAAAACTGATCACTGCTTGACATTACAGTTAAGAAAAAGTAGGGGTGAGAAAAAAGATTAGTTGAATATTATATCAACATATTAATAATGAAAGTAAATGTGGCTGTCCCTAGGCATTTATGTACATTTCCTGTGATGTGATTAGTTGACATTGAGTGGAATGCCCTTCATCTGCCCCACAAGACACCTCCCATGAGATAAATCTATTTTGCATAATGTTAAAAAAAATAATTTTAAGATATTATGTATTTTTCCATAATGAATAAGCTTGAATATTTGAGCTGGAAGAAAGTTTAGTTTTAAAAGATGGTGCTTCCTTATTCAAATTTATGACAATTAAAAGGAGACTAAACTAAAAAATAAATGTCTGTGTTGAATGCTACAAGTTGATTTTAAGCAGCTTTCAACTCTCCAGATGTCTTTTAAAAACTATAGGTGTCTCTTGTCATCTGTAAGGTTTTTAAGACATTGAGGTAAGAAATCTGGCTAGTCTAAAAGACTTCAAGTCACCAAGACTGTCAGTGGCTAGTCTAAAAGACTTTAGGACACCAAATACAGAGACCTGTCAAAAGGTTGTAATGTCGTACATATTCTCTATTGAATATCAAACAACAATCATGGTTACTCCCAATGTTTGCATGCCTCTACTCAGTAGATGAGCATTTTGAAAAGGTCTGAGTAGAACTAGTCCCTGCCTACCGGCAGCTGAATGCTTCTAAGGGAGAAGGGTTTAGACCAATGAGGTATCCATTTGTCAATTGAGGTTAAGGTCAAGGTGAAAGTCCCTCTCTCTTCTCTAATAGCAACATTAAAAGAACAAGAAATCACTGCAGTTTTAGTTGTTACAATATATGAAAAGCATTTTCTGAGAAAGGAGCATATGATGTCAGTGTTACTTCAGTATAAAAGAGAAAGGTCACAATTGGCTAATTTCATTTGTTTACCCCACAGAAATGGTGGGGGAAATTATAATTGATTGGAAAGTGAATACTAGGAACTGTTTAGGCTCATTAAAAGAAAAAAAAATGGTCCAAAAATATCCTAGTATGGACATTTTCACCCATTTGATTTCCATGGTTAATTTACCTGAAGTGGTTATCCAAGTGGCTGATTTCTTCCACCTTCCCCAATCCATTCCTATATTGTCCCCTTGAAATTGTGTGCTTAGAGGAAGCAAACATACTTCCCAGACCAAAGAAAAAGGTCTTTGGACAGAGATATATAATTAGCAGATCCCTCAGGCTGGAAATCCTGAATAAGCTTTATGTACATTGTTAAATTACTTAAGACTGAAACTTTTGATCTGTGTGTTCATTTACAGGGACTTGCAAACTAGCGAACTCTTGAAATACAGGCTATGGATTAGTAACATTCATTTTACTGTGTGTATAGACATTGGCTAAGACAAGGCAAAGGGATGGGCATTCCATTGCAAAAAGGCAATATATTTTGTTCTAACACTCTTCTAAAGGAAGCAAACGGGGGAATAAATCACATAAGTATATTTTTGAGATAGTTGTATTTTATATTAATTTGAGCTTAACAAGGAGGGACAAAAATATGTCAAATTTCTTTATAACTGCAAATTATTTTGCAATTATAAAACTTTGTCTTATTAAATAGTATCTGAAATTAGTAATTTATCTGAGGTTTGAATATACAAGCGAATGTGCTGAAAAGGAATTGGAGCTATAACAAAGGCAATTATAGTAAATTAGGTAAGAGACGTGTTTTATGTATCCTAACACGAGCTATTTCCTTACTTTGAATATGACAGTGTGATGTAAATTGTATCTGCTTTTTAATTTTGGTGTAGTACAGCAATAACAATATGATGCATTAATACTATCAATATATTTTTTAAAGTTTATTCAATATATAAAAAGAAAGATGCTCTGAAATCAAACCTTCATTACTAAGGGAAAGCATTTTTCTGTTTCTTACCTAAGGACTAAAGCTAGAATAAAGGCCAAACTAGTCACATTTTTGAAATAGGAATAGTGAGAAGTTTATATTTTTGAAATATCAAAGGGAGGTTACACATCAATTATAATACGAAAGTCTCTATCTGAGTATTTGTTTTAGTGAACTGCCATTCATATTTGGTTGTTCTCATCCTTTGTCTTTGGAGTTGTTAAGCCTCATGCTCACTCATTTCCAATTAGTTAGATGTGTCCTGCTTGGTAATAGGTGGCTACCACATCACAGCTTTCTAGTTTTCAGACTCAATTAAAAAAGTGATAGTGAGTCTTGGCTCAAAATCAAGGCTGTGACCCCTGCAACCATCACATCTCCTTTAATCTTCCACAGTTCTGTTCCCTGACAAATTCCCTGGACAGTGTAATTACCCCTCCCCATAACACTTCCAAATGCAATGTGCAGAGTTCCCAGGGGAATCAGCACAGAGGCACCACAAAACATTTTAAGTTAGAAGAAAATAGGTAACTGTTTCTTAAAATAAAAAGATTAATTAATACAATAATTGTTCAATGTTGATTGTACAAACATTTAAAAATCTTATAAAGTTAATTACATATTTTATAGTGAAGGTGAATGTGCCACAAAATTAAAAGTCTATGAGACCATATTTAGACTACCTTTTATCATTAAAGGCAAAGCTGTCGCTGGTTCTTCTTTACAAAATACATTTGTACACACACTTTCATATTACAAGAGAGACGATTTAGCTGGGTGACTTTAGTATGCACTTTTAGGAAACCAATAATTACATTGTGTTTTTGTAACTTATAAAGTTAGGTTTCCAGGCATCATTAATCAATTGGATATGCTTGAAATAAATGCCATAGATTTTGATCCAGCTGTCAAAATCTCTAAAGCTTTTGGTATAAATATACCTAGGGTTCAAATTCAGGATTTAACAGGCTTCTAATAGGTCTGTCCAATGTTTTTCACAAAGGCTTTGTTTTCTTAAAAGTGAAGCAAAGTAACAAATCCTTCTTTACTGTCCAATATAACTGCATACCAAACTTGACTTTAAATATAATGCATACATTTTTATTGGCCAATGTAACATCATGGTTAATGCACAATCTAGGTTCTGTTTCCCTCTTTCACTGGAAACTACCCACCAGCATAAAGAGAAAAACATTCTTATTCTAAAGAGGAAAAAAGATTAATGAAGTTACCTTTACACAGTCATTTTTAACTAGACATTCTGTAACATGCATTGTGAATAATTAAATTGAAATATGCTTTCACCTACATTTGTCAAGATTTTTTTTAAAGAATCCGAAGAGTTAGGAAGAGGAACTGGGGAAAATGGAATCTTATTTTTGGTAATGATTTTATACCATATTTACCTAGATGCTTCCCTTGCCTCCAGGCATGCATTTTTTCCCCTATAAATGCATATACTCGTATACACATGGTAAGTAAAAACTAAGAAAATTATTTTTCCCACATATTATTCTCTCCTCCCCTAAACTTGACTGAGATGTGCTTTGTCCTTGCCAGGGCACATAAGAGATTAAACTAAACAATAGCCTTGGTCAGATAGGTGAGGGGAAAACAATACTTTCACAGGAAGCACCCCCATCCAGTGTCTTCCTCTCTTCCCTCCTCATCTGCTTTTCCTTCTCACTACTCCAGGGGATAAGCCTCTCAGGCAACCTCCTGCCCTGCAGGTGTTTTACTTTTTTTTAAGCACTTTTTAAACTTACAAAGCATGTTTTCTCATGAAATAAGAAATGTCCTCAATTCCATGCAGATGTTACAAAGTATTAATACTTGGGGACTTAAGTATGAGTTGTTCTTTTGTATTAAAAATGATTTCAAATATTAGCACAAATTATCAAGAAAACTAGCACAAGTTCCTTAACCTACTGCCTCCTCTTCCATCCTTCCTGTACTGCTTGGAAGAAGAGACAGTTTGAGATATTTCTAACGTACATCATCATCCCATCACAAAATACTTCTGGAAGTCCAAGATTTGCCTGTACTACGGTATGATTGTTAATCCATCTGCTTAATCCTTAGAGTTTATTACAAAAGTACTTACTACCAGGGATCTCTAGGATAGACTGCTCCCTCAGCAATGGTAAGGCCCCAGACTATTAAAAACATTGGATTTATATTTTTTTTCCCCAAATGCTGAGTCATTTTACAAAATAACTAGTTATCAGTGATTTTTTTCGGTCATTAAATTTACAATTTTATATAACATATCACGATCAAACATAAATTCATCTTCTTCCATGCAAACTTAGCTTCACTCATGAATTTAATAAGTATTTTTATGCACAGTACTAATGAAACAGGGCCTGACTGGGACCCCATAAGAGAGGCTTAGCAGCATCCCAGGCCTCACCTTTTCCTTGACCTACAGCTTAATAACAATAGATCATCCCCCTGCAGTTTGAGGTCAGAATGTCTGTGTCCCAGTTCCTTGCTTTAGAAAATTACCCTGAAACTTGTGGTTAATACCTTTATGTTTATTGATCACAAACTCTATGGCCTAGCATTCTTTCCAAGCTGCTCTCACCACTGTTCCTGGGTTGGTGATGACGCTGGAGAGCCACGTTGCTAGAGGAAGGGCTCCATGAAGCAGAACGGTCACCCCCTACCCCTGAAGCCTCTAGTAGCCTCTGGAGGAATGTTCAGATTTTCCCTTACATACCATAAGCCTGCCAGGGAATGTTAAGGCAGTTTTTGAAGGTGTTAACTTGCTGCCTTCTCAGATCACCAGTGTTCTAACAATAAACGCTTATTCTCAATAGCCCAGCTCCTGTGTGGGTCTATTAGCTGAGAGGCTCAGGCAGCACCAACCCGACTCGGTTGCCCTATGGTTTCACTAACTTCTGGGTATACATATGAATGTATAAAATAGTCATGGACCCTTGCTTACAGTTTCCCTCCTCTGAACAAAACATTTTCTCCTTAAAGAGAAAATATTTTCTTTCTAAACAGGCATTTGGACAATTACAATATATTTAAATGCTGTCTGAAAGAGATACAAAATAGTATAAAGATATTTTTGTGTACTTTTTTCAACATTGATTTTACTTGAAAAAATTTCACAGTAAAGCTAACTTATTTTGGGAAAAATATACATATATTACAAATAAAGATAATGCAAATTTGAAATCTCTCGAATGTAAACGCTACTTAGCAAATCTTAACATGAAGAGGATTTTCTATCATTTGAATCTGATACTACTGGGAGATAATACTTGCTTAAGAAATTTAAGAAAGGACGTCAACATTAGGTAGACACAATAATTTCTAATTATATAAAAGATTAGAATGGACAGAATACATTTATTATAACCATTAAAGCCAATATGTTCTAATATTATCAGCACCTAATTTTAATATTCAACATCAGTGGACACAAAATGGTGTCTTTAAACAGTAGTAGGAAATTAACAGTGTCTCTATCTGCCACATTGTTTTTAACTGGATGACAGAAGTCAGACATGCTTGATATAGTTGGATTCTTAACAGCGCCTTCGAGTGAAACTACAATAAATTTTAGCAATAAAAGTAAGAATGTCCAATCATTGACATAATATATGCATGTTTTATAGATATGGAATTTGTTACTATCAGAAAACTGCATCCATTCCATGGGATGTTTTAGTTCCTGGAATATAATTTTAAACTCACTGTAGTCTTGTGACTGCCAAAATGAAAGGAGCACAGCATATCTTTAGTATTCCTATAGCAGGTCGACCCTATTCCTTTCAGGGTCTACAAGCACATGCATTTAAGTTGAACATCTGCATTGACAAGGAAAGACTTCAGCAATAGCCTTGATGCTCCAAATCCTGTGTTTTTGCAGCTGCCTTATGCTAGACAGAGCATGAAAGACTTTGCTCCGTGGCATTTACACACACTATTCTCTAAATAACAAGTTGGCTCTGTCGAGGAGGAAGAGTGAGCAAAGAAGAACTGTCACTTCTAGAGCTTGTTCTAAATATATCAACAAGATTGCAAGCTTTATTTACCCAAAGGCTTGGGAAAAGAAAAACTTCATATTTTGGAATATAATTGCAATTATACTCCAGGAACTGCTGCTTTTACTATACTCCCTCCAACCTGTGACAGGAATAAATGAACCATACTAATTTTTAAGTAAAGCATTTGCAATGCAGCCTGTACCAGCTTCATCATTATCACCTCATCCTCTTCTAAGGAGACAGAATATTTTTCTTGACAGGTATTCCCTTATCTTGTCATGAAGAATGGAGTGAGGGTTAAGGGAAAGGATAGCAGAAACCTAGAGCAGCAAAATTACCATAAACAGAAGAAAGGAAAAAAGAAAGTAGGGGATGAGGAAAGAGAATCCACACAGAAGCAAAAATACACTTATAGATCAAATTTTAGGTGTTAATAACATAACACATACACCTCTTATGCGATGGAAAATGAGATATTCCAGCTTTTAATCACTATTGGGATCTGAGGCAAGAGGAATTTGGAAGAGAACCGACAGGTAAATTTTTAGAGAGATCTGAGGTAAATGAGACTGTGTTTATACAGCAGTAATCAAGGATCATGATGGAGAAGAATAGTTTGGGGATTCTGGGGGAGAAAAGTGATTATCAGAGTCAAATTCCATTAGGAGCATTGAAATCCTAAAGCTATAGTTTCCTTTAGAGGCAAGTAAATGTGCAGGGGGTTGTAAGGAGGGGACAAAGAAAATCTACAGAAGAAATAGAAAGTTGAATAAGTGCACATGTGATGGCCTTGGTTTTCTTCAGGAAAGGAGAAAAGTATGACTTCTGTGAGTTGGGGATGGACCTGCAGTTAGTGCATAATGACTATAGTCTCAATTTGAGAGGTACAGGTGTGATCAACAAATACGGTGAACGTTTAAATGAAAAACATTTATTACAATAAAAGACACATTGCCATTAATGCCCCTCAAAATACTCCCCCTCACTTCGAACACAATTATCCCATCATTATTGCCGCTTTCTGAAGCAATTCTGGAAGTCCTCTTTTGTGAATGTCTTTATTTCATCCTCCATCGTGACAATGCTCCATGTCACACATCAATTCTGGTATATGGCAAGTTCTGTCAAATAAAAGCATTACGGTGTATCCTCACCTACCTTATTCACCGCATCTGGCACTTCTGGCTCTTCCCCAAAGCCAAAATGACAGTGAAAAGAAAACGTTTTGAATCGATTCAGGACATTAAGGCAGCCGTGACAGGGCAACTAAGGACACAAAAGAGGACTTCCAAAATTGCTTCAGAAAGTGGTAAGAACAATGGGATACGTGTGTTCGAAGTGAAGGGAATTAATGGCAATATGTCTAATAATTTGTTTTTATCTAAACATTCACTATAGTTTTTGATCACACCTATTTATGGGGAACAGGTCAAAGAATGGACAGAAGAACACTAGTAGAAAATTGGAAAAGACTATAAGGATTCAGCTGAAGTTGGAGAACGTGAACTGAAAATTGTGGTTTCTGCCAAATATGTTCATTAGCCCAGTAATAGATAGCAGATGAGTATTTGCAATTCATAGGAAAGGAAAGGAAAAGGTAGAAATAAATTTATAATGATAGTTATGGCAGTGGTTGAAACTGGAGGCTGTAAAAAGGTAAGAGGACATAGAATCAGGAAAAAGGCTCATAGATTAGAAAAGCTGTATTGGAATCAAACTTTGGTTTCAGTCTGACCAGAATTCAAATCTAAGCTCATCTTCTTACTACTCATCTGATGTTAGTTAAATCACTTATTTTCATTTTCTGTCAATTTTTTTTCATCCATAAAATGAAGACACTAGCACTTACCTGATAAAATTATTGCGAGGATAAAATTAAATGATTATGTAAAATAGCACAACAGCAGAATATTCTGTTTGATTAATAAAAAGGGAGGCTAAAGGTATAAAAGGAGCTCTTAGGGAATCTCAGTGGTAATGCTAACCTGTCCTCCATTTCTTTCTTTACTTGGTAATTCCCAGAGAGAGAGATCCCAGCAGCCCAGCCTCTAGCACAGCCCTCCCTCCCAGGCAAGCTCTCTACTTCTATTACTCTAAAGCCTTCAAATTTCACTATGGTTTCAACTGCAGGCTATTTCCCAGCTCTACTGCCTAAAAAACCCCCTCACAGCCGTTCTTTTTTTCTCATAAATTTCTATCTTGTCTTGGCCTTTGGACTTATTAACTCAAATAAATCTTTCTCAGTAAACCTAGAGCAAAATTTCTAGAATCTGACTTGCCTAATACCCTACAACAAAAACTGAAATGTTATACCATGGTCTGGCCCTTCCAATCACCCCAGCTTCATTCTCTAGCACGGCTTCTCTAGTCTCCTCTGGTAGTAACTATACTAAATTACATAACACCCCTTGAAGGCACCACATTTTCTCATGCTTCCGTGTCTTTTCTGCAGTCCTCACCCTCTTGTCTCCTTTGTAAGGTCCTTTAGGACTCAAAACAAACCCTAACATCATCCCCCCCTCCTCTGAGGAACCCCTGAGAGGAGTGCCCCAGGCTCTGGAACATATATTCTGTTAGAGCACTTAGCACTCTGAGTTTTTATTTAATGTACTTATCTTTAGAACCCACCAAATTATGGAAGTTTTGTCTTATTAGTTTCTGCATGGATAGAACCTGACATAACAGTAATAACAAAAGCTATTACATTCAAGGGCTAATAGCATGGGACAGACTCAATCTGCACAACCACCCCTGCCGGATATGTATCTTTCTTATTATGGCCTATTTATAGCAGAGAAAAACCAAGGCACAGAGAAGGAAAGTAATTTGCCCCAGGTCACAAAGTTGAAAGGTTGAGAACTAGGCCATGGACTGTTCCATCTGTCCAATCCTCCCAAGTACTGCACCAGGCTCTAAATCTCAAAGATTGTGGCATCATAAGCGCTTAAAAAATACGCGAAAGATGAAAGAATATGTAAGCTATAGAAAAGGCTGACAATAAAATCAGGCCTGATATTCTTTTGGCATTGGCACTCCTAGAATGTTATCTTCTTTCAGGTAATTTTCTGACCTCTCTATGTAAAATAAGTTCCAAAACTCTTCTGCATCAGAGAACTTGTTGAAATATCTGAGTGCCATTCACAACGCTTCTTTCAAGTTATTCCTAATAACTTGAACTTGCACTTGTTGAAATATCTGAGTGCCCTTCACAATTCTTCTCTCAAGTTATTCCTAATAACGTCAGAGTACTGTTTAAAAAATTACATTCATTAGGAGATTGGGGAATCTCAGGAATGGACCTGGCTAGACAGCTGTTCCTGCCTCAGTTACCAAGCCCCTTCACCAATGAAAGGAACTTGAAGGGAAATCTGGGGCTACAGAATCAATGTTAGTTTCCTCCCTTTCCACCCTCCATTCACCTTAACAACCAGCACAAAAGTTCACCCAATTTCACCAACACGTCCACCTGTATGACACCCTTTCTGCCAGTGGGAAATGAGACTTAAATGAGATCAAGACTGACTCTGTAGCAGTTATGGGTGAGAAGCTCCTTGAGGAACAAAATCCACCTCTCTCATTAGTACTGGATTGCTATCCTCTATTTCATTTAAGACAAAGATGCAGATTTAGCATGTCCAATTCAAATACTCTTTAGGGGATATAGAGGATAGAAGTTACTTTTGAATCATTTTAAAAACATAGCCACTCAAAGACAATTTTAAGCCAAAGTTAGCTTTGCTGATCACAGCAAATTGGCAAGTTCAAATCATTTGTAACCTACCAGTTACAGACACTCTCCCTAGTGTATAAGCTGGAGGGCAGCCAGGTCTTGCTGGCTGGCTCCCAATAGCAACCTGCCTTGCTCTGTTTGGGACTCTTAAGAGTATATGGGACATTAGCTTGTAAAGTGATTGAGATGGCCGCCACATGGCCAACTCCCTCTTCTACAGTGTGCCTATAAACAGAATGTTTTCATCGCAGTTAACAGAAATTTGTTTCTCACAGTTCTAGAGGCTGGAAAGTACAAGATCAAGGAGCCAGCTGATTCAGTTCCTGGTGAGAGCTCTCTTCCTGACTCACAGACAGTCACCTTCTCAGTTTGTCCTCACAAGCTGCCTGGGTCTTTTCTTATAAGAACATTAACCCCATTAGGGCTCAACTGTTACAAAATATTTAACCCCAATTACAGCAGTCCCCCCTTATCCAAGGTTTCACTTTCCATGGTTTCAGTTACCTGTGGTCAAGACTGGCCCAAAAATACTAAATGGAATATTCCAGAAATAAACAATTCCTAGGTTTTAAATCGCGTGCCATTCTGAGGAGTGTGATGAAATCTTGTGCCGTCCTGTATTGATGTAAATCATCCCTTTGTCCAGCGTATCCATATTATACACACGATGTGCCTGTTGGTCACTTCGTAGATGTCTGAGTATCAGATCGGTTACCAGAAAAAGAGAGAGTGACTAAATTCACATACCTTTTACTACAGTATGTTGTCATCATTGTTCTATTTTACTAACTGTTGTTAATCTCTGTGCCTAATTTATAAGTTCAACCTTAAAATAGGTATGTATGTATGTATATATGTATGTATGTATGTATGTATGTATGTATAGAAACACACACACGTATACTATCTACTGATTAAGGCATCCACTGGGAGTCTCGCAACATATCCCCCAAAGATAAGGGGGACTACTGTTCTTCCTTACTCTAAATACAGTCACAACAGATGGTAAGGGTTTCAACATATGAATTTGGGTGGACACAGGTACCTATAGCAGGTACCTTTACAAAACAATTAAGCTATGTGTTATCTAATGCAATATTTCTAAGGGAAAAAAGACAAGAATTAGACAGATGTGTTCTATTAGAGTATTACAAAGATGTTGTGTGAAGCATCATACAACATGTTGTATGATGTGGATGTACAGAAGCATTATAAAGATGCACTACTGAGAAGTTTCCTACAGATGTACATATTAGACAGATGCATCAGGCTTGATTCTTAAGAAATAAATTAGTTTTCTCCTCAATTTCAATGCTACCTCAAGCAATAATTTCAGCCAAAGACACTCTTTAGTGCTCTACCTATATCCTCTCAAATCGCTCTTTCCATTCTTTTGATTGTTGTATGTTCCATTAAGTTGGTGGGCTTTTTTTTCTTTAACACTCTGTATTCATGGATGACTTCAGAGCTCTGCCCTCTACTACAGCTACTGGAGCTGTTTTTCTGACATAACAGAGAATGAGAAGTGCCTGGGAATTCATTTCTTCAGCCAGCCACTGACCTGTATGTGAGAGATGCAAGGATATACAAACCTTGCTTCAGTCAATTAGGGGTTAACCCTTTAGGAGTCCTTTTACAACCTAAAGTCCATGGTGGGATAAGGCTGGCGCTACTCTTGTTTTCCCCACTTACTTGTCTTAATCCTCCCCAACATTACTTTAATAAAAAACTTGCACACCAACACTTAGGGTCTTCTGAGGGATACAACCTAAGACAGCACTTGAGATAACAGGTGACATCATGACATTATCAAGAGATACAATGAGGAAAAATAGGATAGGTAAGTATTACTATCTTTTAATACAACAGCCTTTTAGCTGCCTATCTGTTACTAGTTCAAACTTAATCCCTTATTCTTTGGTTCACTGTCTCACCCAGGTTTTTTCTTTCCCTTACACTTTGCTCAGCCTGCCTGAGACACTTAGTCTCACCTCATTTCCCATTCCCCCCCCATCACTTCTATTACCCTTAACGCACCCCAAATCACAATTTTCAGGATCGACAGAGATAGTGTTGGGAAGGTGGGGAGGTATCAGACTGTAGTATTTGATTGACTGCTCATAGAGGCTTGGGCAGTACAGGTTAGTTCCAACACCAGCATATACAGCGGGTGAAATCGAGGAAGCAGAAAAGAGGCTGGCAGATGGCAGTGGAAAAAGAGGTGGAAAAGGAGTGTGCATCAAAGACTTGTGTTCAGTGTCACACACACCATGTACTCGGTCAGTGGTTATTCTGCCTCTTCTTTATTATTAGTGGTGTTAAGGATTAAGAGGCCTAACTACCATCACCTTGACCTCAACTTTTGCGAGCTGGGGACTAAACAGTTTTGCCTGTGATTTTCATGACAAGAGTGATCCCAAGATAGAACAGGCTTTTAGTTAAGTCAAGACGCAGAGTCTTCAGGAAAGAGGTCAAAGAATAGAGTCATACTGGTTAGTGGTAGGGGAGTCGGGAAGTAGTATTCCTTAGATTTCCCATGAACAATGATATTGTCAGGACCATTCTATGTATTTTCCTTTGGTGTCCTTCTATTACACCTATGTTTTCAAATGCATTTTATCAAATTACAAGGAATAATATTGATTTTTTTTTTAAAGACTAAATACGCCATTGTTAGGGCAATGTGTTGGCCTTGCATTTCCATCGCTTGAGACCTAGAAGGTAACCAGTAACTGATTTATGAATTTATGATTTATAAATTTGTTATAATGAATTTGTTTACTGGATAACATATAATCAAATATAATTCATATACTCTTCTTTTGGGAAAATGCTTTAAAGTCTCATCAAAAACTTCCATAAGAGGAATATTATATTTGCTTGATCACAAGTGAACTGTGAAATCATTTTATTTTCTGTATTAACTAAAACACTGTTATCTAATACTTCATAAACTATGTGAAACCAAATTACCTAAGTGCAAACAGAATACAGTTTTGAGCAAAATTGACTTTTATATTTATACTGAGCGAAGTTTGCCTTACTTGCAAGAATATCTTTCCTTCCCCCTTAATAAAGAAGTCATGGCAGCAGAGAAATTTACAAAATCACTAATGCATTACTATTCTGTGAATCCACCCGAAGTATATTAAAGGATAGTCTCAAATCTTCCACAGCAGAGTAAAATAAAAGGGCTGAAACTATCTCTAGGAAATTTTGACCTAAAGTTCCAAAAGCTGAGAAATTTCTGATCTCTTTTTGAGCACTTGATCAAAGAAAAAAGAAATTCTAAGTTGTTTCATTACTCACTAAGTTAGAACTTCTAGGAATGCAGAGAATACAATCTGTGCAGGAGTCATGCCACATTCCTGGAAGCAGGTGGTGTGCTTTATGAATTTATCCAGTCATTGTACATTGCACAGAACTGCCAGTTCTCGGGCTATTAAAATATTGTGACTTTTTAAAAGCTTGTCTTTGAACAAAGTTATACATGGTAGGAATACATTTAATTTCTTCCTGGTATTCTTTTAATTATAGGATTTAATATTCTCTCCCTTTGTTGTAGTTTTTTTTTAATCTGCTTAGTTATCTATACACATGTCACAAATTCAACCCACCTCCAGAGTTGTCTAAATCCCCTCTCAATGCTTTAAAATGCATCTGGAAGTCCATCAGTTTCATTGCCCTGGGGAAATCTCTCTTGGATCCTCTGCCCCACAGCCTTGTGGATTGGCTGCCCGCTGTTGGCACATGCTCTCATTGGGAGATGGCCCATCACTCTTATTCTGGGCATTCCTTTTACTCCTTCCTGACCTGGATCCCTTCTTCTTGGATCTGACTCTGTTGGCTAACTCTCCTGTTTTGGTGGGTACATTCTCTAACAGTTTCCTAAGAAATGATGCATCAAATTTAACTGTTTGAGAACTTGCAAGTCTCAAATGTATTAAATGATACTTTGGTTAAATACAGAATTCAACTTCAGAAATAACTTTCCTCTGATGTTTGAAGTCATTTTTCTGTTGCCTCCTGGCTTTTCAGGTTGAAGCTATGAAGAACAAAGCAACTTTAATCCCTGAAATGTATGTAACCTATTTATTTTCTCTGGAACCTCACAGAATATTTTCCCCAATGTTCTAAAATGTTATGATGACCTACTTTGGTATAAATTTGTTTCCATCCATTGTACTCTTACTCTGGAAATAAATGTCTTTACTCAAAAACTTTCTTCGATAATTGTATTAATGAATTATTTATACATTCCCTACTTCTCTTTCTTCAGTGCTTATCTTGTCGAACTTCTGGGTTGGCCTCCTATTTTCTTAGTTTTTTTCCACCATTTCCTCTACTGCTCGGGTATTTCTTCAACTTAAATTTCAAAGCTTCTTTTCTGATTTTTACTCCTCTTCCCAGATGTTACATTAAGGGAGCTGTTTTGTTTTCTGCTGCTCCTTAAAATAGCACTTGATGTTGTTTGATGGATGCTATATTTTCTCCAACCTTTACGAAGATCTTTTATTTTTTCCAGCATGGTTTCTGCTCCCTCCAAGTTTCTGTACTTGTTTATTTATTTGGTCTTTATTTTTCATTTTAAAAGCTTTCTTCAGCTGTCCAGTGGTCTTGGGTTGTATGCTTATATTTAAGAGGGTGCTTAAGAAGCTCTAGAACATGAATAGGACTTGTCAATTGAGACCTTTGCTATGGAGAGGGTTGGTAGATTATTTCTTTAAGGAAGCCCAACATCAGTATATTTTTTTAGACGGGTCATATTCCTCTGAGAAGATTATTCCCATTATGTCCTGGGAGGGCCACCAGCATTCCAAGCATTAGGAGAAGGCGGCTCAGTAATTTTCAATCAGTGGTGGGCTGGAGCTGGTATGAGCTCACTCCTAAAGGCTGACTGTGTACATATCTTTCCAACATTACAATCAGGGGCATCATGTTGACAGCCTACAACTCAGTGTGATGGTGCTACTTACACCTCTGACATCAGTCAACTCTGCAAATTAGATTTTTTGTTTGTTTTCTCTCGTCAGAGAGCTGGCTGTTAAACATATACCAGCACACTGCTGGTTTCAATATTTAATTTTTCACCTGGTTCCTCTGTTTTCAGTCTAATCCTTCTGTACAAAGATGCTCTGTTTTACCTACCCCGAGGTCGGGGCAAGAAAAGGAAACAACATTCTGTCTTTACATGGACAGGGGAGAAGAAGTAGCAGGGCTGTGTTGGATGAGGTAGGAGATCTGGGGGTCCAACTGCTTATTAAATAGGCTTTCAATCAAAGTTCTGAATTCAAATTTACCCTTACTTTCATATGTACTCAATGCCTCCAATACCTGTAGAGTTAGGGTACTATATGCACTAAGTCAGGTTATTTCTTGATTTGTGCTTCTGTGGGCTTAGGATTTGCCTTTTTTAGTTCTGCTAAGTCAATTACACTCATTCATGTACTATTCACTTTCCAAAATTAAATTGCTACTATTTTCTGTCCCATTCTTTTTTTCCAGTGGTTTGTGCTTTTAAATCCCGTTATTACTGTTTCAGGAGGATCAGGGAGAATATGAAAATGAATGCACATATGTTGCTATCTGGCTTTATCCAACTGTATTTTTAATTAACCATTCATAGTCAAAGTATCAGAGCCCTGTGTTGCCTCATGTCATGGCTGTCAGTGGATCAGCTCTGACTACCTCCATACCCCTGTTGTGGGTTAATTGTGAGCCTCAAAAACATGTTCAAGCCCTCACCCCTAGTACCTGTGAATGTGACCTTATTTGAAAATAGGGTCTTTGAAGATATAATCAAGGTAAGAAAGAGGCCATACTGGATTAGAGTGGGCTCTTATCCAATTACTAGGGCTCTTATAATATGAGGGAATTTTGTACATAAAGACATGGACAAGAAGGTTGTGTGACAGTGGAGGGAAGAATGGAATGATGAAGCCAGAAGCCTAGGAATGCTGAGGCTTGCCAGCAACCAGCAGAAGCTAGGAAGAGGCAAGGAAGGATTCTTCCCTGGATCCTTCAGAAAGACCATGGCTCTGCCAACACCTTTATTTTGGACTTCTAGCCTCAAAAACTGTGGGGGGAATACATTTTTGTTGTTTGAACCCACTTAGTTGGTGGTACTTCATTAAGGAAGCTCTAGAAAATTAATACAACCCCAATGATCACTTCCAAGGCTTCGCTTTTCTCTTTCCTTGGAGTGGGGTGGTCAGAGAAAAGAAAACTAGGCCATCAGCATAGTATAACCCTTTAGTCATTAAGCCCTGATCTTATGGAGAATACGATGTTTAGTCCCTGATTCCTGTCCACATCTGCTCAATTACCTCAGCTATTCAAAAATAGCATTACTACTTCATTCTAGTTCAAGGACCACTGAAATGTATGTTCATATATGTATTTGTACTTAAACACTGAAAAGTCACAGGTGGCACAGGTAAAATAGCAGCATTTAAGTTTAAATACTTCATCCTTAAAGTTTAGAACGTTCAAACAGTTGGTAGCAAAGACCAATCATATCAGTGATTTCTTGAGCAAAGATAGTGTTTTCACTATAAATTTTTCTCAGAATCAGATATATTATCAATATTTAGAAAGAACTTTTAATGATTGTTTTTTCCTTACTTTTTGTCACTATTTTTAAGGGCAAAAACTATATCATTTGTGGCAACTATTACAAAAACATTTGTACAGTGATTATATCTAGTACCCAAGTTTTCTGCTAAAGGAATTGACTAAAGATGTCAGTAGTTGACAAAGAAAACAAAAGAAAAAAAATAAATTGTGATGAGGCAGAGACTTTTAAAGCAAAAACAACTCAAAACCCTGCCAATGAATATGATGAAATGGCTGTTTAATTTATATTAAATTAATAAACTTATGTAATTATATGCTTATACATGTCTATAGTTTCTGTCATAACTCTTGGCATAATGCCCACTACGTTAAGACAAAAGTAATTGCCATCAAAGTTAGCATATGAAGATATGGAATATGAATAAAGTAAAAGTAATCTCTATATAACAGCCATTGTAAAAACTATAGCAAGGGAACTATTTAGTAAAAAAGCTTAAGCATTTTTAATTAGGGGGAAAAAGAAAGAATGAAAAACACTATCAGAAATCACAAGTATAGCATCCAATATTTTCATCTTTCCTTGAAATTAAAATAGCAACGCAATGTTATCAGGAACTGAATAAAAGTTTTGTTACAACTGATGATGTGGTTTGTTTAAGATTAGCCAGACTATACCACAGACTGTGCCATGAAAATGGCTGAAATAATAAACTAACTACAAACTATATTAGCATAGAGTTTGGCATAGATAAATAATATTGCCAAGTTGCCTATTCTACCCTCATAAGGGTTATCTTTCTGGTCAAGTATTTCAAATCATTCACATACTGGTCATTGGAATGTAACATAAGTGTTTTAAATAGTAACTAAAGAATTTTATAATTGCCCCAAGAAGCAGCTCTTCAAATGACTAAAAAAATTATATTCCTGATAAAACGGGAGAAAGGCCATTTCTCTTCTACCACAATACTGGCATATTCTTTACTGATAGCATCATGGCTTAACGCTGTATATAGTGATTGTGTCAATATATTATATTTGCTTTTGTTTGCCTATGATTTTGCTTTCCTGCTAAGGATGACTGATTCAGAAAGACACTTACCAGGATACGGAACAATTAATAGCTATCTTTGTATACTCTAGGTAATTGGTGGAAAGTTGTGCTATCTCTATCAAAAACTGGCTGTTCCAGATGATAAGCGCATTCATGTTGGATACTAGCTAGTATAGATGGAGGATCTACTGTTACCTGGAAAGGAGTCAGGAAAAAGCTAAGTGGGGTGATGGAGACCCCACCAAAGTGTCTGGAATCAATGGGACAGAAATGCTTGGCCAGGATACTGAAGTGGAAATCAAGTATTAGTATTCATGTAAACTCACCTCTAATTGGACCAAGCATTTTAAAAAGGGTATTTGTGGGACTGATAAGTATACTGGGTTATTTCTTAGAGTCAAAGCATTCAGAGTTTCAGGGATTGACGTTAGGGGTGTCATATTAGTTCTTTTCTCGCGTTCTCTCCCCCAGCGCCTACCCTCCACACACATGCACACTCTTATAACTGATGACATTTTCCTCTCTCTGTTACCATAGGCAGAAAGAACAGGGCCATGGGGAGAGAGGGGGAGGAAGGGAAGCAGGAGGTGAGGGGAGACAAAGGAGGAAGGGGATGAGGTCATCTTTAAGAAAAGTATAGCTGCGAGACCAGTGAGAACTAGATTTTGGCAGCTGAGAGCAGATCCAGGACGCCATCTTGTCACTTTAGGTGAACTTTAGCTAATTATAATGGATTATAATATTATTCACAAGAGGGCCTAGAAAAATTTTCACTCCCTGTGTCACCATGACAGTTCTGACAAGAGCCAATTAAGGACAAAAATCCCTCCTCCCAACAGGAAAGAGTGGTCGGCAAGGGCCCGCCTATGAATGCCTGTAACACCACTCCTAACACGAGTATTTTGTATCCTCATTTTAAGACTAATAAATTCCTAAACCTCTTTGTTCTTTGGATCAACTGCTCTTCTTCAGGCCTGCCGCTCTCACCTTCTTGAGAGTGTACTGTCCTCTTTTTAGTAAATCTGCTGCTTTCTTGGCTTATTTGGTGCGTACTTGAATTATTTCCTATGATGTACACCAAGAACCCTTCTTTCGACAACATCTCCATCTGTAGTCAAGCTATGGTGGAAAGAGCTACCAGCAGGCCCATGGCTTGACTATCCAGGAAAAACTACCCTTCTGCTACCATGAAATTATTTGAAAGAGAATTAAAGTTTATAACTCTGATTGTCCTGACATGGGTCTCATGTCCACTCTTTGAATATAATTTTGTATTTAAGGGTATAGATTCTGTCACTATGTCAAGAACAGGGGAGTGATTTGGGGATATCTTGATTGTCAGCCTCTCTCAAACTATATGGATTTGAAAGTAGTTCCCTAAAGAATATAAGTTACTCTTAGCTGAAAATGGAAATGTAACCACACTTACCACATTCAGTATGCTAAGACTATAAAATTAGGTAAACAGAATGGCAAGAGAAAAAATAGTGTTAAATTGAAATTACCTAGATGCCCAAGCCTTTCTTTGCAATACTAGCAACTGCTACCATGACAAAAAAAAAATTAATTTCACACCTTCTGGTTGGCGATTTGAAGGTGCTATTATGATATCTACTCAAGTAAGGACTGCTTGAAAATTCTTGAGGCCCTGGCTGAGACTGAATCTTCATTCAGCCTTTCTCACTGCCCAATGTTGGTTTCTTCCCTTTCTTTCTATGTGTCGCTCCAAAGAGCACTCTCTAATAAACGTCCTGCATGCTAACTTCTCTCAGAGTCTGCTTCTCAGGGAACCCAACCTACAATACTTCACAATATTAATTCCAATGTGCCAAATTTTCATTTGACAAGAAACACGACAGATGACATAAAATATGTAAAATTATAGCTCATGTTCACGGAAAACACAACAGAAAAAAACTTTATTTATGGCCTTGACAGCATAAACAGGATTCAACCCCATCAAAAGATAAAAAGAAGCAAAGGGTCACCCTGTTCACTCTTTTATTCTGCAAAGTATTCTTCTCTATCTCATTGTAGGACTACATTTATACTCTTTTTTTTTCCTGGCAAAATAGATCTTAGTTATTTTAGTCATTTTAAATTTTTTGATACCGATTTTCCACATCTCTAAACCATTTTGCTCACTCTAAAATTATTCTACAGTGTAATATTGACACAGGAGTTGTCCTCCCTGCATTTTTTCTTTTAATTATCCCCAAGAGATGAACAAGAGATCCATACCAATTATGCATATCAATTTTAATCATTTTGAGTAAAAATGCTCATGCTGATTTATGAAATACTTTAAATATTTATTTTGGATAAATGCATTTGATAGTTACTAAACCCTATATTCAGAAATAAAGTAATTTTAAGATAGTTGTTTGGGTTACAGCTTCCAAAGAAGATATTGGTATTTTAATCTGAAATCAAACGAGCATAACTCAAAGGATATTTCCTAGTTTTTCAAATGGCTCAATCAAAATATTTTCATATTTACCTTATTTCTTTTGAGTTTTTCCTAATTTTCAAAAAAAGCACTGAAGAGAAGAATTAACAGTGATATCATAGTGGAAGAAATTAGCATTATACAAAATAGCTTTGATTTAAATTTTTTTTTTAAAGTATTCATTGGTTGAGAGGCAATATTACAAAAGAAATGAAATTTTCTTTAAGAACTTTTCTAGCCTCTGTTCTGACACTTTTTATGATGGCTTTAGGTACATCATTTCCTTTTGAGCTTCAATTTCTTCTGTAACATCAGCAATCTGCTTTGTCTAACTTATATTTTTATAAGGAATCAAATATTGTGCTTCCCCGAAAATAAGACCTAGACAGACAATCAGTCTAATGCATCTTTTGGGGCAAAAATTAATATAAGACTCAGTCTGAAATAAGACAGGGTTAATATAATATAATATAATATAATATAATATAATATAATACCAGATCTTATATTGATTTTTGCTCCAAAAGATACATTAGAGCTGATTGTCCGACTAGGTCTTATTTTCAGGGAAACAGGGTAATATGTTAAAAACATTAAAACTAGAGAATACTCCATAAATACAATACACTAATAATAATTCTACTGAAAAGGAGGGTGATGAATCTCACAATGGTTGTGTTATACAAAACTTAACCACCTAGTTGTCTAAGAAAACTCAAAAATGCATGTAAAAGTTATTTGAACTGTAGGTTACAAGTATATCTTAATGCACAGGGGGCTGTGCTTACTGATGCTCAGATCTGCCTACTTCTAAGCTCTCTGTGTCTCAATTTCATTGCCTCAGTATTTTTGTTTATATGGCATCAAATAGGTAAATCACAATTTCTCTAGGTTGTCACGTCTCGTCATTTTACGGACATAGTGCACTCAATTAAGCATTAACTGCTCTGATTCTTATTTCTTTCCTGAACCCTAAGGCTGATATTATATCTTTCATTTGGAACTAGACAAATAATAAATCATAAAACAATTATAACATTTTAATGGCTAAAATCACTATATAGCCATTAAAAAGCAGCAGTAAGTTTTATTTGTTATACACGGAACATTTTCCAAGAGATAGATAGATAGATAGATAGATAGATAGATAGATAGATAGATAGATACATACATAATATATATATATATATATATATATATACACACACACACACACACACACACACACCAGGGGTGCCAAAAAATGTATACAAGTGGACACTTTGGTCAACATTGCTCAAGCAGTAGTTCGCCATAATCAGAAGTGTCTGGACGCTGATGGTAACCACTTTGAGCACCTCTTGTAATTGCAGAAGTCAAACATGACTTGGGTTTATCTTTTGTTATGGGTATATATTGATCATTACAATTTTAATAATTTTTTCCTTTCTTAAAATGCGTATACATTTTTTTGGCACCCTCTGTATATGTATATATACACATTACACACACATACATATATGTGTATATATACACACATACATTTTTTGCCTGTAATTACCATGGATTTTTCTTAAAGAAAACTTTGCAATTTTATGATGCTTTATTTTGGCATACACAATGAATAAAATATATTTATAAGATAGTATCTGCTTGTCTAAATATTTGTCTAATATTTTATCTTCTAATTAATCACCTAAGGTTATCATTTTGCTTTTTCCAGTATAAATATTTATTTCTACACTGTTAGAAAACCAAACAAGAAGCAAACAACTTGGGAAAATTCCTAAATCTTAGGTTTTTCTAAAATAATAAGTATTTTTGTGTGTGTGCTTCTTGATTGGAATATTCTTAATATAGATATCTTCAAATAGCTATATTTTTTCATACTTCTATGATATTTAACTTATTTACTTATTTTTTTTTCAATTTAGAACAGATACTAAGTACAAAAAGGTATACATTTTAAGATACCAAAATATTTTATTTAACAAATATTTATTTTTGTTGTAAAAATTATTAGGGAAAGGTTTATATTTTCTCTTTGGTTAATTTGAACCACCTTAAGATATAAGATAGGCACCTATGAAAACAATTTCAATATAAATATTTGCATTCCACTGTTTCATACAGGCATCCTCAGGAAATGGGACATTTGGCTTTTGGTTCTCAAACCAATGTGATAAACGTGACTTTAAAAGTAGCACATGTTGCTGATTGTTATTTCTTCTGGGTAACAGCATGTACAAATTAAGGAAATTTGAAGGAACTTTTTCAATGCAAAAATGTAAGACAATATTTAAAATAACACTCCCTTCTGTATCTTCCCTTTTTTCTCTTCCTCTTCCTCTACTTAACCGTCACTATCTGAATATCCTTATAGTATCATTCGGGTTCCTAGGATTTACCACCTAAAGGGAACCTCCCCTTTCTCACCTCAATTTATGTTTGAGTGAGCATGGAAAGAAAACAACCAAGGCCAGGAGGTTAGAGAAGAGAGAAAAACAATTTAAAGCCACAAAGATCCTTCATCTAAGATAAGACAGAGAGATGAGGGGTTCCAAGTCCCTATTGTTCCTCAGCCAGGGTTATTCCACACTAGAGGAAGTTACCTCCAGCTAAAACTCCCTTCCCTTACTCTGCTTAAATAAGATCTGAATAATTAACAGGAAGGAGGAGGAGGGAAAAGTAGTGAGTTACTGTAACCACAGTTGGTCAGATGGCCCAGGCACTGCTCAGTCTCCAGGCTGCCTTCACAGCTGTGGTTTAGGCCCTCGTTCTAAAGAGGAGCTCATTCTCCTTGGGAATAACCATGATAGCATTTAAGCAAGGGTTTCTTGCCTCTGGGGTTTTCCTCCTAAGTGCTAACAATTCAAGTATTGTTCTGTTACATATACTACCGGAAGGCAATGTAGAGCCCCATTTTAAGCCTACAACAATTCTAGGTCATTTAGGGCAATTTTCAAACTTTTTAGACCATGCCCACAGGTAACAAATTCCATTTCTCAGCCACTACACACCTACATGTAAAATACAATACAAAGCTGAAAACAAAGTAAGGCTCAGCATGAAGATTTTTTTTTTTTTTTTTTTTTGCATGCCCCCAAGTGATTCCATGTGTAGGTAATTTTGGTTACCAGCATTCTAAAGGGTTTTCAGGTGATTATCTTCGATTTTTGATGATTATGGCTTTATTGCTTGTAAATGATAGGTTTATCTTTTCGTTTCCAATCATATTCCTTAATTTGTTTCTTGTTTTATTGTATTACCCAGAATTTTTAAAGCAATGTTAAATAGTATTAAAAGTAAGCATCTATTTAAAAAACAACAAAACTGGCCTTTTCTGGTGGTGGTGCCGCGCTGCTCGGTGCTACACCCGCAGAAACGCAGTCCTCGGGCCTTTGCAGTCTGCGTAGATCTTCTGTCGCCAGAAAACCACCACAGCCATGGCGCACTGCAACCCGGGAGAAGGCCTCACCAAGGTACATGGTTTGCCCTGACGGAACCCCACCTTGGCAAAACAAGCTACTTGAACCTCTTCTGCTTCTGCGCAAGGAGCAATTCCTGTGACAGACGTCTGTGTGCGTGTGAAAGGAGGTGGTCACGTGGCATAGATTTACTCCAAATGCCAGTTCATCACCAAAAGCCGTAGAGGCCTATTTCCAGAAAAACGTGGATGAGGCTGCAGGAGATGAACAACATCTTCATCCAGTATGACCGGAGCCTACAGGTAGCTGCTCGCCAACCCGGCTAATCCAAAAAGTTGGGAGGCCCTGGTGCTCTTGCTCGCTATCAGAAATCCTACATCATGAGGAGCAGGGTCGACCTTTATAATAAACAATGGGTGTGGGATTTAAGGTTAAGTAAGCAGGTGAATAAATAAATACATAAGTGGTTGTGGCCTATAAAATTGACTATATTCAACGATCACAACTCAGTTTGTAAATCAACTGATCTAGAGCAGGTGTCAGCTAACTATGGCCCATGGGCCAAATCAGGTCAGCCATCTGTTCTTGTAAATAAAGTTGTATTGATGCACAACCACGCCCACTTTTTAATGTATTATCTATGGCTGCTTTCCTGCAAAGCAGCAGAGTTGAGTAGTGTGACAGCATGAGACTGTAAGGCCCACAAAGTTTCTCATCTGACCCTACAGAAAGTTTGCTTAACTCTCCTGTTTAAAATATTTTGCTTTAGGCGGAGTGGGATTAGGCGAAAAAAGATTAGATAGGGAATTGGGATCCAGATCTTGAACTATTTCCTATTCCAACCTAGGAATTTGATTTCATCCCAGAGGCAATAATGAACCATTCCTGTGTAGGAGTGAAGCTCTTTCTGATCAACAGTCTCCTGCTGGGTTCCAAACCCTGAAAATAGAGCCTATTAGGCAGGGATGAAATTATATCTTGTGCCTCGTGCATTTCTAGGCATCAATACTGTAGTTGATGTTCCCTGTGAATCCACTAAATGTGCACTTAGCCTTTGCTTAGCTTTGACTATGAAGCTCCTGAAATTTATAACCTCCTTCCTATTTTTAGAGCAAGACTCCTGTCTGAGTCTCATCAAAAGGTTTCATAATTCTGGACTATATTCAGTGGGCATTCTGTCTCCACCTAAACGTGGCTCTTCCCTGTTCTCTAAGGATAGGTAATATTGGGGATTGACCATGCTTTCTGCCTGAAGCTGCTGTCATTTTGACAGCATATAAAGTAAGCAGCAAGGCCATTAAACTAAAGGTGGCCAAGAGACTAGTAAATAAAAGCTGCTTAAAAAAAGAAGGAAAAAGGCAGGTAATACTTGATTTATTCATTAAGCTGACATGATAAACATTTATACTATTCATCTGTCTATCAAATGTTTTAAGTAATCACAGCAGTCATAGCATTCCTAATAGCAACGTCTGTTCTATTCACACTTGCTTCAAAGACAGCATTAAAAAAAACTATAATTGACCTTGAGAATGGTTACTAAAGCCGCATTATTCTCATGTTGTAATTTAAAGCTACATTTTTATGTTGTTTCATATTCTAAAAGGTATGGTAAGAAAAATATGCTTGAGGCAAAAGGTCTCAATTAATTATTTTGATGTTTTATTTTATTTGCCAGGTGGATTTTATTAACAGAGGTTAGAAAAACAGAAAGACCTTCACAACATGTGATAGAGTAAAAATAAATATATTTAGCTTAGAAATAAAGGTCCTATAAATGGTTTATGAAAAGCTAAAAGAAAAAAGGTTCCAAACCTAAATTATGATTAAATCTGCATTATACATAAAGAAAATGATGGTAGTTTCCAAAGAGAATGGTTACGTGTCAAAAGTGAGATGTGAAAAATGTACAAAGATTAATAAAACCAAGCAGGATCTCATTAATCAAACATCCCCAAGTGGAACAAAAGATTTGATTTGACTTTGACTCTATATACACCAATGATGGAATCTGCATTTTTTGTGAAGCAGCCAAAATGTCAGCTTGATAAATGGGACAATTCTTTCAAAAGTACCTACTCTATTTTATATATATATATATATATATATATATGCAGTAAAACTAAGATTAATTATTTGCTAAAAATCTAAATAAAGCTTTGATCACTTTGACTAAGAACATCTGATTTTTTTTAATGAACTGACAAAATAAAAACTGTAAACTGAACCTCTTTAAAATATTGAACATACAGGGAAATAACCACAGCATCAAATGATTTTAGTTTACCAGTGGAACATCTTAGACCAACTAAAACGAATATCTATTACTAACATCACACGTAGGGCTTTAAATAATCAATAACAATTATAAAAAGTGTAATTGCCTACATGTAGTTCAGGAGTGATATGAAAGTGCTTGTGGAATGATTTAGTTAATGTTTCATTTATATAGCACCTTTTCTCCAGAATCACTTGAAAATCTTATGGTAAAGATTTACGTCCAGGTTTACCTAAAGCAAGACAAAACAAGTAAAGCACATAATCAAAAAATTCTTCCCTATAAAACAGTCCACTTGTTTTTTTTGTTTTGTTTTGTTTTGTTTTGTTTTTCAGTAACCAGTGTGGACTTTGAGAAAGAAGGGAACTACCAAGAAGAACTCCTCATGGCTAACTGGGCTCAAATTTATAAACAGAGCCTTAGCAGCTATTTCTAAATGGGGGCCTCTCACACAAACCCCATTTCAAGGAGAGGCCTGCACTGTAACTGCCTGCCTGCCTGGTTCCTATCAACTGGGCCAGCCCATGTAAAGGAGTTCCTGGAATTGTATTTCAACTGATAGGAGTGAGGCTTTCCCTGTACAATCAGAGCTGCACAGTTATATTCCTATTAGCATCTTCACTGACCAATCAGAGCAGCTCCATTCTGACCAATCAGGACAGTGCTTTTTGGACCAAACTGTGAGGATTTGGAGTCCTGATTTGCATGATAAGAGACCAAACTGGGACCAGTGGCATGGACTTCTCTGCATATAAGTCAGCTCCCCTCTGCTCAGAGAGTGTGTTTCCCCTTTCCACCAAAGACTGAAGTATGCGTTTCCTCAGCTTGAGATAAAATGATGAAGATAAAACACTGGAAGACTTTTCAAGCCTGACCAGAGTGGAGAAGAACAGGTGGAGCAGAACAGGGCAGAGCAGAGCTGTCTAGCCAGAAAAGGGTGTCCTCACAGCCCTGCTGTGTCACAACCATGCTGTTTCATAATTGACCTGTAAAACTGCTGAGCTGTTTCACAGCCATGCTGTTCTCGCAGCTGTGCTATATCACAACTAAGATGTTTGCCCTAAGTTGTCTCCTTCACATCACCCCAAATAGGGATACCTGTTCCTGTTGAATTGGCACCAATGGCCATTGGCTGACACAAGATAATATTGAGATAGTTTAATAAAACACTACAAAGTTTATAATAACAATTGGAAGATTATTGCTAAATGAACATAAATAGCCAAAACAAAACAACAAAAAACAGTATTCCCAACATTGTCAATAACATCCCCAGTGACAGCGACCTCATTAGTACCTCAGTGAAGGAATAACACTTGGGTTTCTGTGAAAACATCCAATATGTAGTTTCTATTTCATTCAAACTTATGCATTGCTGTGGACTGAATGTTGCCCCCCAAAAAAAATTATTTTGTTGAAACTCTAACCCCCAATGTGACTGTATTTCTACATAGGGCTTTTGGGAGGTAATTAAGGTTAAATGAGCTCATAAAGGTGGGCCCTAATCCAGTAACCTTGGTGGCCTTATCAGAAGAGAGATTTCCCTTCCCCCACCATGTGAGGATAAAGCAAGAAGTCAGCCCAACTGGAAGCCAGGAAGAGAGCGCTCCCCAGAAACCAAATCTTGATCCTGGATTTCCCAGCCTCTAGAACTGTGATAAATACATACATTTTTGTTGCTTAATCTATCCCATCTGTGGTATCTTGTTATAGCAGGCTAATCTGACTAACATATACCGTGTTTCCTCGAAACTAAGACCGGATCTTATATTAATTTTTGCCTCAAAATATGCATTAGGGCTTATATTCAGGGGATATCATCCTGAAAACTCATGCTAGGGCTTATTATCTGGTTAGGCCTTGTTTTCGGGAAAAACGGTGTGTTAACAGTTTAAAGAGTCAAGTAGTCCTTCAATATTTGTAATGAAAAATAGCCATGCCTCCATATTGTAGTTCAACCCCACTCACGTTCCCAATCTCTAGAGAGTGATTTTCAACTAGGGACGCAATGCTCCCTCGCCCCCTAGGGACATTTGGTAATGTCTACAGACAAATCTAGTGGGCAGAGGCGAGTGATGCTTTTAATCATTCTACATTGCAAAGGATAGCGCCGCACAAAGGATGATATGGCTCCACACGTCAATAATGCCCAGGTTAAGAAACGCTGCCTAAGTGGCAACCACTTTTATGCTATAACTTTTAAGATTATCTTCAAATCTAAATAAGGTTGTTCTCCTGCTTAACTTTTTTTTTCTCTTTTTTTATATAGCTTCATTGAGGTATAATTCACATATATAATTCACCTATTTAACGTGTATAATTTAATGTTTTTTAGTATATTCACAGATAAATACAACCATCATCACAGTCAATTTGGGAACATTTCGTCACCACAAAAAGAAAGCCCATACCTTTTGGTATTACCTCTCGACTACTGCCTTCTCCCTGTTGCCTATCCCCCAGCCTTAAGCAACCACCAATCTATTGTCTCTATCAATTTCTCTATTCTGGACTTTCTTGTGAATGGAATCATATAATATGTGGACTTTGTGACTGACTTTTTTCCCTTACTATGTTTTCAAGGTTCATCCCAGTAGCAACATGTATCAGTACTTTGTTCTACTGCACAGATATACCACATTTCTGTACCCATCCAGTCTTCCATTGATGGACATTTCAGATGTTTCCACCTTTTGGCTATTATGAATAATGCTACTATAAATATGTGTACAAGTTCCTGTGTGGACATATGCTTTTATTTGTGTATGGACATATGTTTTCACTTCTCTAAGGGTATATACCTAGTAACTGCTGGGTTATGTGGTAACTTTGTTAAAACATTTGAGGAACTGTCAGCTGTTTTCCAAAACAGCTGCACAATTTCACATTCCCACCAGCACTGTACAAGAATTCTGATTTCTCCACATCCTTGCCAACCTTTACCGTGTTTCCCCAAAAATAAGACCTAACAGGAAAAGAAGCCCTAGCATGACTTTTCAGGAGAACATCCCCTGAACATAAGTCTAATGCATCTTTTGGAGGAAAACTTAATATAAGACACGGTCTTATTTTTGGGGAAACATGGTATATGACTTTGATTCTAGCCATCTTGATGGATATGAAGTATTATCTTTTGGTGGTTTCAATTTGCATTTCCCTGACGACTAACAACATTGAGCATCTTTTATATGCTTATTGGCCATTTGTATTACTTCTGTAGAGACATATTAGGATTTCTGGCTCTCGTCCTACCACAGCAACCCTCATCATGCACATGCATGCATCTCATTCTCTTTCTTCCAATATATTAAAATTGTGCTTTCGTTAAATCAATAATTGGTTATTACATTCTTATGTTATTAGAACTATATAAGTATTTTGACAGCCAGACTCTTTTGAAAGCTTCTGCATAACCTCTGTTTTCTCTAACTTGCTTTGATTATGATTTTATAAATTTGTTCCCCCTCTGGAATAAATGTCTTCTTGTTTTCATCTATGTACTTCTCACTGCCATATCTCAGACCTCTTACTCAGTTGTTATTAAGCTCTTCTCAATACATTAAAGTCAATTTTATCTTCTTGAATAAATCTCTCCTGGGGCCATCTCACCTGCTTTATCAGCTACACAAATATTACTGGGGGATCTCTCTTCACAATCCCTGAGAATTCCTGTCTCTCTCTCTTGTGCTGAAGGCTGGTTTCCCCCATCCCAAGACTTTCACTTTTCTGGTTTACTCTCCTGTCTTGGTTTACTCTCCTGTCTTGGTTTACTCTACATTACAGTAGCTTCCTCAGAAAGTGTACATGGGAAGCAAAATTTGTGAGACTTTATGTCATTTTACCTTCCCATTTAATTGATAATTTGGCTAGGCTTAGACTTCAGGGTTAGAAATGATTTTGTCTCAGAACTTGAAAGGAATTGGTTTACTGTCTTTTACCTTAGTATTGCTATTGAAAATGCAATGCCACTCTGACACTTGTCCTTTGTATGAAACTGTCCTTGTTTTTTGGAAGCTTTGGGGATCTTCTCTTGGTCCTAGTACTTTTAAATGTAATGGCAATGTATTTTAGTTCGAGTCTTTTGATCCTTTGTACTATCTTTTCAATTCTAGGAAATATTGTTTTAAGTTGTTTTATTATTTCCTCTTCTCTGCTTTCTGTATGTCTGCATCTGCTTGTCTTTTTGTTCTTCTTTCACTGGTATTTCCTTAATCCTATGTCCAACTCATCTACTGATTTTTTTAAATTATCACATTTAATGTAAAGAGCTCTCTTTTCCTGATTTAAAAAAAAAATAGTATTCTTTTGTTTGTTTCATGACTGCCATGATTACTGTTATCTCTAAGGATATTGATGTGTTAATGTTTGTTTAGTTTTATTGCTTTTGCACACCTTTGTTTTCTCTAAGTTAATTTTTATAGCAATATGGATTATTTATTAAAATCTTTCCTAAAATACTTGGTGACATTCATGGCTGTCTCTTCATAGTTGTATATAAGACTGGGACACTAAAAAAAATGATTAGAAGCTGCAATTGGGTAGATGGGGTATTTCAACTGTAGGCTTGCAGGGTGTTTTTTTTTGGCAGCTTTCTAGGGGAAGTGTAGGATCTTACCTTTCAGCTGGTTTCATTCATCACAAGATTCTTTTATTTTATTATTTATTTATTTATTTCTGTTAGGTAAAGGCCTAATACAGGGGTGTCCAAACTTTTTTCAACGTTTTTCACCAAGGGCCATATGCGGTAAAATACACAAACAGCTGGGCCACTCACTCGAGGTGAAGTACGTATTGCCTCACCTGATTTATTTAAGTAAACTAAATATATTTTTGGAATTTGCTGCAGGACAATAAAAAATGGATTACAGGGCACAGTTGGCATGCAGGACGCAGTTTGGATACCCCTGGCCTAATACAAGGCTCTGAGAAACCAGGGGACATAGAGCTGGAATTTCAAGCTTTAGTAAAATTTCTCTATCTCCAGATTTTTATAAAAGAGTCATCCTGCCTCTCAGCTGTGCCTGGTATCCCCCAGTCAGAAAGCCTCTGCTTTACGCTCCACTGATAATAAACTTTTACTCTTCTTATGATATAGAAAGTAGCAGACATCTGGTTGTAGAGAAGGGAAGGAAAGTCTGACACTCTATTTCTCAAACAGACTTTTAACTGATCTTTCTGTGTTAGCCCCTCCTTATCCCAATTTTAGAGAATCTGATACTGCTAATTTCTGTGTTTTGGGGATGTTCCCTCGTAGACTGAATTTACTCTCAGCCTTCTTTATTTAAGTTAGGATCCAGCTTTTTTGGTTCACTAAATCAGTTACCACTTTTCTCCTTGGTTTTCCGCCTCCCAAAAGTTATTTCTGCTAAGTCCACTCTCCTTTTCCATTCTTAAAGTCATTAGTGCCATGTTTTTCACCCCATTCTCTTCCTAAGGTCATTCCTACCAAATTTTCCATTAGCATGATCCATGTTTAATGAGCTTTGGACAAAATGTGAAAGCTAACGTGCGTGTTCAATCCATCAGATTTAACCAAAAAGGCTTCTTTCCATTTTAAACTTAATTTTAGTCTTCAAAAATGTTGAAGAACAAATTCAATTACTTATTCTATTAACAGCTTTTTTGCATAAAGGGATATGGATGTAACTTTACACCTGAAAATTGCCCACTAGGCATAATTTTTATCTAAACGTTCATCTAGTAAATCATAAAAGTTGGGGTTATCAAGGAGAATGTCAAACAGACTGCTGGTCTTTGAACTGGGAGTAACCTAGTATATATTATAAAGATAATTTTCTAAGAACACATATGGCCAAAATATATTTAATAATATTTCTTCCTTAGACTCTGCTTTACTTTATGTCCTTAGATTTCATTTATCCATTCTAAATATATCATTCTATAATAAGTCGTAATTAGATAATCTACTTCTCCAATTATGGTATATATTATCTAAAGTAATATTTCTCAAGGATAGATCTATAGACTATTTTAGTAAAACTGCAAAATTTTAAAATAAAGATGTAGATTCCTTAGCGCCACCCAAGAACTACTGTGTATGGAACTCTGAGGTACAATTTTACTTTACCTTCCCAGGTAAATCTGAAGCACAATAAATTTCAGAATCACACTGAAAAAGATAGTATGTTTAATGATGTTATGAAATTAAGTTGATCTGTAGGTTTTAATAAATAAATTTGCTTTTTATAGCCCATGGTGTAAAACATGTTTGCTTAAATATAACTGTTTTCTGGAAGAAAAGATTTGAGAATTTGTATCCAAATGAATCAGAAGTCATTTTCATGTTGGGTCTTGAGTTATAGGAAGGAAATGAGTTGCCTAGATCCTCAGTAAAGGAATGACTGAATATTGTAAGATGCTTAGATCCTTAGGAAAGGGCTTAAATAAGGACTCCAATGAATTTATTTGGGGGAGAAGGGTTGCTGGCATTTGCTCCAACTCATTAATTTAGGTAAAAAGCATTCTAGAATCTTAGAACATGGATTTGCACATACATCACTGACTTACTTCCTTGAGAGGAGGAATGAGCAGGATGCCCCTCTCAACACTTCAAAAATTCTTTGATGTTAATGTAAAGGTTCCATGAAGATAAGTATCATTTCTATCAAATTCTTCGTTTTATCTTCTGCATCCAGTATAGTATCCACCACTCACAGAAGGGGTCAGTAAATATTTGTTGAATGAAGGAACAGATACTAACACTTGACTAATGAGAGGCTATAACACTAAGAAAATGTAGATGTTGTGTAGGGTAAATGCTACCCGATTCAGCCAGAGTCAGCACTGTGAGCCTAATTCTGTCCATCAGTCCTTGTTTTCCACTAAGAGAGGTTACTGTTAGCTCATCTAAAGACCGTTCTCAGAGGCCAATGAAACATCGACAAGATAGTAATGGGAGATTATTGGAGAAGTGATTTTGGCTGAACTTTGATTTCTTTTAGCAGATAAGGGAACTTTGGGCAACCAACATAGTATTGCCAGCCAATGCAGGAAAACTCAATGCAGTCATGAAGCCTACCCTTCAGGGAATCTGGAAGACTCTGGTGTATGCCCCCAGAGGGAGACCTCCAGCGATGGTGTCAAAAATATACAGAATGATAAGGTGGCTTTCTGTAATTCAGAAAGAATATATAACTTCTCATGGTTCCAAAGAGAGTTCTTAGAAGGGAACTACATGGGGAAACATACTCTAAAAGAGGCCCTAGAAGGACTAGACTGAAGGAAATCGAATCTTTAGAGATCAGGTTGAATGAGGTTGGCATCCCATGGCTACAATCAGACACATCCTTATGGAACCTAGTTTTTCACAGCTAGGGCTGCACACTGACTCAGTGACAGCCAAGACTGAGGCCTAACTCTTAATGACCAGAATTAGATAAACCAAGAGAGAACTCTGAGGATTTTAAGAGAGTTAGTGTTCATAGATATCAAACTTTTGTTGTTGTTAACTCTTGTTTCATATTTAAAAAGTCTTAAAACTTAAAATATTTTAACGCAGAAAGATTTTGATTTTGTTTTTTATATAATAGAACTAGTTATATATGCATATGTATATATTATGGTTGTATTTTATACACAATAGATTTTATATATACATATGTAAATAATGCATAGAAATGCATATATATTCAATGTAATATGTATAAACATATATACAGACTATATTAAATGTATAATACCTTTTGTTTCATATATAATAGAACTCGTTTTATATATATATATATATACACATATGTATATGTATATATAATAGAATACTTGATAGAACTGTGTAGTGTTTAAATAATAGAATGAGCAAAATAAAATCCATAGAGAAAAATTTGACCATTTTGAAAGTATAACATGAAATAACATGCAATAATTTACTCTAGAAAGCAAATAGAAGATACAGTAGTTTTGTTCCTTCAGAGATTGTGTCCTTACCTTTTCATTATAGTTACTTGGTCTTATAATCAACTTAAATGCCTGTCTCTCTCACTACACTGTAAAATCCTAAAGGACAGGGCTTAGGTGGTAATTTATCTGTTTTCATGTGTATTTCTGCCTCTCAGCCACTATAACTGGTATGCAGTTGGTATTCAAAAACTTTAGACCAAGTTATTAAGTTATAAATTCATACCGTTATCAGATAACTAATACAGAATTTTGGACAATAGGCTTTTTGTGGCTTATAAGTCTGAAAAAGAGAGATGCTTTATATATTTAAGACTATAAAAAAAGCAGTCTAGTCTTACGACTTTAGGAAAGTTACTTCTATGTTAATATGGGCCTCAGTTTTTCCCAATTAAACCTACAAGTAGGACTGGTATAAAAGACAATGTATAAATCCCTTGTACATAGTCTCAGTAAGTGGTGGTCATTATTATTGATAGTCCTGCACTGATAAAACATGAATGGACTGACTTTAAGTTTGGGGAAACTGAGACAAACAGATGTAAAGTGATTTGGACCAGTAAGCCAAAACAAACAAACAAACAAACAAACAAAAAACCTCATAAACCTCAGTTTTATATATGGTAGTTAATTTCCATGGATTCTCTGAAGTACCGAATATGTTATTCCAAAATCAATAACATAAAACTAAATAGATTTCTCTTTGTTCCTTAGACAAGATAAAAAGCCAAATCTGTTAAGGGTTAAAAGTACTAAAATACCTCTTGTGTCATTCCAGGGAGCCTGCGTATGTGTCTAGACTCATATAAATTCAGTGTTTTAGTTATTCACTATGGTAAAGTTCCAACTCATCTCATCCTCATAACAAGCTCCTTTGTAATGGGAAGTCTGTGATTTAATGGCTCTAGAAATTTAAAGTGATACATGTCTGTAAAAATGCTTGTGGGGCGTCAACAAGCCAAGACAGCTCTATTGTAACTAAAACAGTAAAATGAATTCCTCTTGGCAGAAGGAGATGAAGATGGAGGTGGGGAAATTGGGTAAATATGGCTCTTTTCCTAAGCAGATGTATAACTTATTTTCCTGGACTTGTCCTGCATGACTATAAAAATGACGCACTAAACAGTGTTGACTTCAGAACTGTGAACACACTCCCATTTCGCTAAGCTATAGGGAAAGAAGAAACACAGGCTGAGACCTCAATATGGTGTGATGTTTGTAGCACTCTAGTTGCAAACTTCTTGATTAATCGACCTTAACTTTTAAACTTTCATTAGGTCAATAATTCTTTAATCATTATATATGCCATTTATCCTGCCCTCCTAAAAATTCTTTAAATTGTTGCTTTCTCTTACCTCTTTTATAGAGTGGGTTTATTTTAGAATAAAGATATTAACAAAAAATTCTATAAAAGTACCAATTAAATTATTTCCTAAGACTTTATAAGACATCTTGTAATTAGGCACCTGTATAATGGCCTAGAAGAAGATATTGACACTTTATGGCCTTTGAAGGCAGGCAGGCAAAATATGTTTAAGTAGACTCTATATAAGTTCTTTATGGTTTCCTTCCTTACATCATCCTTTATTTAAAGTCCTAATTATAGATAATTGAAAACTATATTGCTTGAATAAATCCAGTATATCATATCAAATAATATCATTTAGAAGTGGTGTTAGCTATTCATTCAAGCAGCTGCACGTATACATAATAATCGATTCCAAACCCCAATTTGGTGACTATTTACGGGTGTATTTTGTAGGAGATGACAGAGCTCCACCTGGGGAGGCTTGAAAGCTTCACTGATGAGAGAGAAAACTTTCTGCTATAGTGTGTTCAGAAATCCCGGTTAACGTAACAAGTGCCAGATGCTAAATGCCTACATGTGTCCTGAGTACCTCATATGCACTATTTTATTTAATCACCACAATTCATTATGCTAGATACTATTTATTTTCTTCACGGGAAAACTGAGCCTAAGGGTTTAAGTAGTTTCCCCAAGGACATACTGAGTACACACAGGTAGAGCTGGTATCCAAGAAAAGTTATCTGAAGGAAAGCCTTGAAGGTAGCTTTCTTAAACTAAGCCAGCGGGATTCTAGTACTGTAGTTTCACTACATTGATGTCTCATTTATGACCCTTTATCTCATTCCCGTATAGCCCCTTGGATTAGTTATGTGTTTTTAAAGCCATGATTTAATAGTTTCCTTGACTTGGACACAAGATGTTTACTGATAAAAATTTCATTATTTTTCCCCTAATTCATAGGAAAAATTAGGCTACTGGTTAAAAGCATTCTCACACTTAAATCTTTGATGGCAGCTAATAATGCCACCAATTGAAAACATTAATGAACTAGTATCATAAATATATTAAAAGGAAACTCAGGATCTGCTGACCTTGCTAAAGCCAACAACTGAGTTATTACTTGTTCTCCTGAAATGAATATTTGAAGATGTGCTTTTATTGTACACTGCATTGCCCATTTAGTGCTAGGAATGTTCAGAAATGGGAGCCATAACTAAATAAGCTCTACAGGGGCACTGTCCATTTGGACTATGTTTAATAATCATATGTTCATTTGCTAAGATGGCAAATGTTCTTCCTTTTTCTTTAAAACTTCTGAAGTCAACATAAATCTTAGGGCCATGGCTTCACCCAGTTCTCATTACTCTCAATTTTGGGTCAGTCCTCCCAGGATGCAGTGACATTTATCATGTTCTTCATAACGATAAAAGTCTACTCCCAATCCCCAAATTATTTTTCTTGAAAGTTTTTTAAGTGTCTATTAAACTTGTAGTTTTATATCCAGTGTTGTACTCTTCTTTGGTAAAATTTTGTTTTTCAACTATTCAGGGGCAAAACAGTTCGAGAAAAATGGGGAAAAAAAAGAAAAAATGGCAGAAAGAAAGACCGTAGTAGAGAAAATAAATACATGGGCGAGTAAGAGTCAAACTAAGGCAAGTACTGTGCAGTGCAAACTTCTAGCTAATAAGGACATGTGACAGGGCTCTTTTCCCTTTACTGTGGTTTGGCCATAAGAAAACTATATGTTTATTCTGCTTTCCAGTAGTACAATGGATATACATTTCTAAGATGATCAGTGTTATAATGTGTCAGCATTGGATATTGGATGAGGCAGACCTGCATGCTTATATTTTATAATGTTTTATTTTTTTTTAGAAAAAAAATTCCATTTTTAGCTGATAAAATTAACTATATCAGTATTTTACAATGTTCCACTAAAGTGCCAGGATTTATAGGGCTCTGTAACCTGAACAACTATGGGCTTATTGGATGATTAGATAACTCAGCTAATTGAATGTTGTATGCTTGATGGAATACGTTAAAGATACTTTGTTGTATGGTGGATGTGTGGGTGAGCTGGGGTGGAGAATGTAGTGAGTGCCAGGCAAGTGTAGGGCTTGTGGAAGTGTGGGGTAGGGGAGGGGAGTGGAGGGTGCCTTCCAAAGGGACAGGCTCCAGTTTCTTGACAGCAGGGGAGTGAGAATTGGCAAGGAGGGAGACCAAAATAAAAAGGACATTTCCTGTATTACAGTTTTACTCACAACAATTCTTAGATGCCATTTATTTTTTCTCCATTAGCTCACTTAAATTTTACTTTAGGGCTAAGATTAAATTTGTATCAATATCTAATTACATACTTTGAAATCATATTTTATCAGTGTTTCTCAAATTTTTAAGGGGGCCAGGAAAAGCTCTCACGTTCATTTTTCTACCAAGTCTCACGTTCCAATGAAGAATAAATCAGTGATAAATAATAGAATGCACATTCAAGTTATATGTGTATACGTCTCCTTAGCAATAAAGATATGGGGGATTTGTGTCCAAAATACAAAGCAAACTCGTTACAGTAAATATCACCAAATCTTAGGTCAAAATTTTATTGATGGAGATACTAATCTTACTGAAGTTGTTTAAACAAAAAGTTTAAACATAATAAAATGAAAATAAAATTAAGCAAGCATAATTTCTGATTGAGAAATAAGAATGGCAGCAATTGAAAATATGTAAGGAACTCAAAACAAGGCTGAGAATGAACTAGTAAATTGACCTTACTAAAACTTCAACCACCTGCCTATGTGAGCATAGCTTAAGCGTTTTGAAAAGCTACCAAATGTTAACTGGAGGTAACTTTTCTTTCAGACTACTGAATTAAAGCCTTAACTATCTTCTAATAAATATTATAATTGTATTTACTAATAAATCATGTATACTAATACCATTTTATTATTAATAATAAATTCATGATATTTATAAATTTTATTATTTTATTCATTAATAATTTATAAATTTTACTTTTTTGATATACTTTATTAAGTCATAGTCTAGGTTATTATTAGTTAACATTTAGTCAGAGTCAGAAACCAGTCTATGGAACTGTACATTATTCACCCATAAGCACCACATAAGGTCTAACATTCCAAGACAAGTTCATCATGGTGAAAGCAGGAGAATCATTGATCTATAACCTTCCGTATTTTTCTCCAGCTTGCAAAACCATTGCTAAAATTTTAGCAGAAAGTCCAAACTTCATGCAAAACTATCATCAACTCCAATCTTCTACATGGGCATGTTTTCTCTTCACAATGGAATCACTTATTCTGCCATTTTCACAGCCTAAATACGGAAGGTGACCCATGGTAGTTTGGATTGACTGATCTGCTATGGTCAGACACATTTTGTTATAACACCCTCCCCCACCCCAACAAAGAATGTACGGTATTATTATATTCTTATCAAATCATATATAAAGATTTATGTTTAACCTTAGAAAATTGGCTGCTTGCCAAACCTCTAGGTTGCTGCTAGAGGTGGTGGTTAGTAGGTTTGTTTAATGCACACACAGGCCAAGGCCAATTTTCTTCCACCCACAGAGTTTCAAAGCAGTATATCCTGCATTTCAGCTGCCAGGTGAGGCAAGCCGCCAGACTCCAATAGGCTTACTAACACAGACATATGAAAAATTCACCCACTCTGATGCTAGAGTAATCATCAATCTTTCAACAGAAAATAAAATACACAAGAATGAGGGATTGGTAGCATTTTCCAGCCTGGATGAGACTGCCAGATCCAGATGGGTGAACTTCGCTACCCTCAGTACAATATCTCCTTCTATATCTGGCTCCACAGAGTACGAGGTGGGCTCACCAACCAGAGCTCTAGTTTCCTCTATTTCTTATCTTTGTCTCTAAATTAATCTCTCTCTCTACTTCTCTTTTAATGCACTGTGTCTAGCCCCAAGGTTTTGTTTTTTCCAGTTTCATACCTATGTTTAAGAGCTTTTAGAGAAACAGAACTGGGATAAACTTGATCACTTCTCACACCCACATTGATGCTATAATTCCGCAGGTGATTAAAAATATTTAATTACTTTAAGTTTGCTCCACTTTGTAGAGCCCTACTTCATGTTTTTCACTGCTTGCTAGTGACAAGTCAATGTATAAAGGTCTGTGACTTGCTCCTTCCCCCAGAATTTATGTTTTACAAAGAAATTATGGATATTACAGTACTCTAGATAGGTACAAAATATCTCATTTAATCGAAATAAAATTGTACGTGACTCTGAGACTCCATTAAACAGGAAGGAGGAGTTTCAATTTAATGCATTAGTAAGACTTCTTCCCTTTTTAGAGTCTTGAGAAGAATCTTGGGGTCTTTCCTATCCAGACAGAACATTTGATGAACAGATTCTATGCTCTTTGATCCACACTCATCATCTGTAAAATGACCGAGGTTCCAGGCTGCAGTCTCTTAACAAGGTGTCATCCCTCCGGTGTTTCCCAAACTTGGACATCAAGATTCTTCCTGAGGCTGAGAATCCTAGTGCCTAGGGTATGCGCTAAGTACATTCTCCCTAAGTATTCCTACCATACAGCATTTCCCTAAGTCTGATTACCTTCCTGGAGTAGCATAAATAAGGAGAGTAGAAGTCCCAACCATTCCCAGGATGCTCCAACTGCCTGGCCCTTGTGAGCTAAGGACTCTTCTCATCCACAAAGTAAGCACCTTCCTCTCCCTGTTTAGCATAAATCCTCAACATTTTGGGTTTTGGCAACAAAGGCCAAGAATAGGGTTTATCATAATCTGGTAACTTCTTTCAGCCTAACAACACATATGCCCCCAAAACAAAGGAAACTAAAAGCAGGGCTGATTTCTGGGAATGTGTTCCATGAAAATAGAAAAAAACAGAAACTAATATCCCATTTTCACCTTTTCATTGCATTGTTTTGTTCTGCAAAATGTGTGAAAAATCCGAAGAAAATAATTACAGTATTTATATTTTAAGTAAATACAGTTAAGATGCTTTTTATTAAAATGATTACTTCAAAGTATAAAAATTTCGTATTGATATTCATTCTTGAAAAACACAAAAATATAGAAAAATGTACATCTGCTTTTCTAAACTTCCTTGTGGAACACTAGCTCATGGGGTAAAATCAAACGCCGCAGTCAGTGGTATGGGAATAGCATTCGACTACAGTCGAACATCACAGCGAAAGTGTTTTAAACTATATTTCTGTCCCAACAAATCGAAATATTTGATACTGAAATTTACATTCTACCATATAATAAAGACTCAATGTTAGAGACGTATGGAAACATTGTTATGAACATCTTATACCAACTTATCCTTGTAAATTTCTCTAATTTACAAAATATTTTAACATGTTATCTCATTTAGTCCCTCAAAAAACCAATACTATTCTCATCTCTAAATATTCAAGCACTCTAAAGAATACAGCTAAGTATAAATGGAATAGCCTATCAGATGGACCTGAGTTATAATCCTGATTCTGCCTTTTATTAGTCTGATAATCAAATCCAGTGACTGTTTTCCTATTTTTTACATTTGTCACTATTCATTTTCCTTGACACACTCTTGAATGATTTATTTAAAACATTTTCGTATTTTATTTTTATCCCATCCTCATTGTTAAATACTAATGAAGTTCTGCAATTATTTAACTATTTTATCAATTTTCATTGAATCATTGTTGTCTGTGTGTGTACATTTAATATATAACCCACCATTATTTAATCCTATATCCATAAAACGTTTCCACCAATATGGTCATTAAAAATAAAACAATATTTAAAACTGAGTTTATTCACTTTTTTTCATTGTCTGCTAGATCCCAGAAAATGCTTTACATGTTCTAAGTTTTCCCTTTAGTGTCAGTAACATGAGTGTTTTGTCATTTTCCTAGAATATGATTTTTGTGAGGTTAAATTCAAATTTCTCCCCCCATCCATTTACTTCTCTGCATTCCTTGCCTTACCAATTCAATTTCACCTCAGCAATGAATGCTAGGTAATCACATGTAGGAGTTTTCATTTTAAAAATCAAGGAGGTTTTTAAGGTTGTTTTAGTTTAATGCAAACAATCTCTATCATCCACACGATGAACACTGGCATGTCAGAGCACTCTCCCCTGTTCTACAGTAAATTTACTCTAGTCCACTATTTTTACAAAAAACACAGTTTTATATACACTTCTTGAGATTACACAAGTCAATCCACAGAAACTATGTTAAAGAAACACCCAGAGCCAAGAAAATCCACTGTTTTCATTTACCTAATATTCCTTCAAAATTAAATACATGTGGCTATTGTATATGAAGGTCAGCTATCATTTGAAGTGGTAACACCTACATTTACAACTGCATAGGACAGATGATACTTTGTCTTGATCTGAATCCCTTGCTTTGAAGGACTGATCAAATTGTTGTTATTTTAAAATGGTTATTCTATTCAATTTCTATACTCTTACTTCTGAATTCCTATATATATGTGTGGTGCGGAATAATATGAGCAGAATGCATATACACACAGAAGTAGGCAATACTTCTTTTCAGTATTTTTAATTTATCCTTTCCAAATAGAGTGAAATAGAGTTGCTGCTCTTTCTGCTTCATGTTTTGTGATTATTTAAAAGTAGTGACACATCTTTTTCAAAAGGTAAACATAGTGATACATTCTAAGTGTGAATGAGAAGTTGCTATGTGACATTCCATTCATTTATCAAGGAAACGCATGACGTGTCATGGGATTTTTTTCATGTGTTTTATATTACAGAATAGCCACCAGTTTCAGTTATCTCACTGTTTATTATTACAGTGTGACAGATTAAAGATAAAATATTTAAAATCAAGAAATAATATATCTCAAAATGGGATTCTTTTTCTTAACATTCCATCGCCAACCCATCAGTGGATTATTTTTTTTGTCAAGTAGTTCTGATGAGTTGAATAGTAGAAACTCCAACCATTTCCTGAGATCATTAATCCTTGACATTGCACAGAATTAGAAAATATATACAAATACCTACAAATTAACAAGGTAAATGCAAACACCCCACTAGAAAAAATAGTCATGAAAAAAAACGCTTAGTCTTTCACAAAAGAGGAAATGTAAATGTCAATATAACACATGAAAAGTTTGCAACTTCATTAGAAATTAAGTAATAGAAGTAAGGCCTCAATGAGATATCAGCTTAGACCCATTAGATTGAAGAAAATAAAGGAATCAGATAATACTAAGCGTTGATGAATATGTGAATCAAAAGGAACAACCATACACTCATTTGGTTTAAGCTTTGCAAAAATGTGGAATTACCTAAATATTCATATATTCTATGATTCAGCAATTCAACTTCTAAGTATATATCCTAAAGAAACTTTTACATATTCATCAGGAGACATACAATAACGTTTATAACATCATTTTATAACACCAAAAAATACTGAAAACAGCCCAAATTTCCATCAAAAGAAGGATGGCTATATAAATTTAGCATACATTCACCATGTTGTAACATGCAGCATTAAAAATGAATGAAACATGGCTACTTCCAACAATATTAAAGATTCTTATAATATTGAGTGAAATGAAAACACATAACAGAAAAACACATAGATTCTGATACTGCTTTTATAAAGTACAAAACAAAGCAAAAATGAACTATTATCAAAGGGTAATTTTTAGATGAGAATGAAACATAAAGCAGGATAATGACCTCTTGTAAAAATTTAAGAGGATGAGCACACAGGTAGATGACATAGAATAGGGAAGGTTCCAGATATTAAACTGATTAATAGGTTGACAGATATACATGTTTTATAATTTATAATATAACTATTCATGCTAAAACATTGAAAGATATGAATGAATACCAGAGAACGCAGAGCTTTGTTTTTCTTGGACTTTTTATAAAACTAGACCAATAGTAATCTCAGAGATGAATTTCTCAAGCTTGGCACCACGAACACTTTGTGCTGGATCAGTTTTTTGTGCTGTGGAGGCATTTTTTAACTGTAGGATGTTTAGCAGCATCCCTGGTCTCTACTCGTCAGATGTTAGTAGCAAGGTCCCAGTTTTAATAATCGAAAACGTTTCCAGACATTGCAAAATATCCCCTATGCACAAAATCACCCCCAGTTAAGACCAACTGTCTTATAAGGATAACTTAAGTGAGGTTTACATGAAGTAAGATTAGATTCACTTGCAGCCCAATATTGAACACTAAAAACCCCAGTGCTACCACTATTACATATGCACACATTATGTTTATATTCAACATACTATTTTTAATTTGTTGCAATGTCTTTGAATTGTATATGAAGGATGTCCCAAAAAATCTGAAAAAACATGCACTTTGATAACCTACGACAGTTCTTACTCTTACAAACATGTATATTCCTTCACTTCTTTGTGAACTTGCACACATTATTTCGCCTGCCAAGAATGGCTTCTATCTCTACCCAAGTAATTGCCATCCTTACCCCAGAAAGCAGAACTAGTCTCTCTCCTCCTTCCTTTATGTTTCCACATAACTTCCCTATAATCTTTGACTGTAGAACTCATCCACACTACTATTGTGTGTGTGTGTGTGTGTGTGTGTGTGTGTGTGTGTGTGTCTCCAGCCTATTCCAGTTGGTTTCTTCAAAGTTGGGACCATGCCCTCTTCATCTTTATATTATCAAAGGTTAGCTTAATATCTGGCCACAATAAGTAATCAGTACATGTCTGTTGAATACATCTGAATGAATGAATGAATGAATGGATGAATGAATGAATTAATTAATTAATTAATTATTTTGGGGGCTTTGCTTACTCCAAAACAGCTGACAAAATTGATCAGTTGTCAATTATAAATACTGAAGATATAAATTGAATAGATATTCACATTAATTTGGGTAAAAACTCTAAATATTTTATTTAACTATTTCTTCTTATATCTTTATAAGTTTATAGTTATATAGACAAAGTTATCCATTGACAGGGCTTAGAATGTGCTTCTGCAAGTTATGGCAACATGGTATAATGAATATTTTCACCTGAAGGAATCTGGGAAATGGCAGGTCTTAGAAGAATTCTGAGCCCCACTTCCTCCTCCCCTGAAGCAAGTTGTAAGACCATTCATTATATGCTCCTCCCATAATGGAGAAAAGGAGCATTTTTATTTCTATTATTTTTATTTATTTATTTATTTATTTATTTATTTATTTATTTATTTATTGTCTCTGAAGATGGAGGGGTGCTGAGAGGAATCCAAATGAACAGGCCTTGCTAAGTTTCCCCCAGTTTATCACACTTAGCTTATACCCCTTTTTCCTACCACATTTTCTCATGACTTAACAATTTTCATCAAATTTAACATTAAAATACTCAGCTTTAACCAACTTATTTAGGGCTTCATTTCCTCATGAAGGCTTCTATGTAGTATAAAACTTGTATTAAATAAATTTGTATGTTTTCCTTTTGTTAATTTGCCTTACTTCTGTTACATAGCCCCAGACAAGAATCTAGCAGAGAAGGAATTTTTTTTCCTCCTCTACACAATCCTAATCCACAAATTAAATAGAACATCTCTTGATAACTCATCTTTGAAGAACTATGTAAGGTCTCTTCTAGGTCAAGGTTTTCATATTTGTATCATACAAATTTCAAACATACATAAGAGTTAAGAAAATAGCACTATGAATCCCCACACATCTATCATTTAAATCTAATGATTATCAAGGTCAGGCCCTAATTTCTTTCTCTATCTTTCTTGATTTTATTATTTTCTTTGCTGAATTATTATTTCAAAATTCTATACATCAGTAGTATTTCACTCTTACATACTTAAGTATACCATTCTGAACACTGAATGTCAAGAATTTATTCTCATAATATAATTTTAACAGAAATTAAGAAATATAATGAAACTTTTTATAGCATGACTTGAACACAGACATGGAGCGTTGTCATGATGGAGGATGATTTACGGCACACTTTAAAACACATCTTCTCTTAACCATAGCTCATACCCAACTGACTGCACTGAATAAGTTGAAATTTGTCACACACTGTTACTAAGGTTCTATGTGTTGCTTTCCATATTGAAGATCCCTGCCTTTCTGTTGGATGGCACTGGGCAGCAGCATTCAGAGTATTGTTTGATGACAATGGAAAGGCTTCGTGTCACACATTGCTTCTAGTATGGCAATTTCTGTCAAATAAAAACATTATGGTGTGTCTTCATCCATCTTATTCACTGGATCTGGCACTGTGCGACTTCTGGCTCTTCCCCAAAGTCAAAATGACCACGAAAGGTAAACACTTTGAATCGATTCAGGACATCAAGGCAGCCACAACAGCACAACTAAAGACACTCATGACACAGAGGAGTTCCAGAATTGCTTCAGAAATTGTCAAAAACAGTGGGATAAGTGTGTTAGAAGTGAAAGGGAGTATTTTGAGAGGGATGAATGGCCATGTGTCTTTTAGTGTAGCAACTTTTTAAATTTAAACATTAACCATATTATTTATCACAAATACCTCATATGTTGTTTGTATAAAGTGACCAAAATCATGATTGACTTTTTAATGTAAAAATATGTGTAAACATTTGTGTTTTTTTTACATAATTTCAACTGTAACCTTAAATTAAGGTTGTCAAATTAACAAGACATGGAAAGATGATTCCACATAGAAAAGCTGAGATCAAATTGCTTGACATGAAGAAGCAGCCATGCTTCTCTAGGCCTTGAATATAGATATGTGTATCCAACAAAGCTTTCATAACCTATAGAGAGCAGAGCCAATTTTACTGATCATTCTATAAATAGAGATACAATTGAGAAAATTGAAAGGAAAATAAAAGTATTGGGACTTTTAAAAAAATCCAGTTTATAAAATTTATTATGCCAATAGTTTGCTGACTCAGTAATGTAAGAGCAATTCTTTTGCCATTTAAGGTAAAAGAAGGGAAAGTCCCTCATGTATCATTCTTAATGTATTATTTCAGAACATTCACTCTATAACAAGTATAATAACACTTTAAAATCTTGGGTTTATCACAGAAGAAAGTCACTTCACTAGTTTAAATGTAAGCGGAAGAAACACTTTCCACAGAATAGCTGCAGACTTCAATTCTGTTAAGCAAACACTACTTTTCCTGTTGTCCTTTTTTGTAAAGCAGAAATTCATCTCAACAGCATGTGTATATATATATCTATATCTATATCTATATATATAGATATAGATATAGATATAGATATATACACACGTATATATACACATATAAATATACATATATACATATATGTGTATATATATGTGTGTATATATACACACATACATGTATATACACATATATGTATATATACATATATATGCATGTACATATATATACATATATATATATATTGCTCTGACATAAGGAATAAATCTGTCTAATGCTACCTCGTTCTCTTCATCAAGAAGTTTGTGGATAAGTGTGTAAATTTTCCCTTTTTCTTAAATGGATTCGAAAGAACAAAGTATATGGTGAAAGTCATAACATTTTTTTCCTACCATAGATATAAAAGTATGTGTTTTATTATCTATATCTGAACTATTTATTTTCCCTTTGCTAATTACCTACTCATTTCTCCCACTAGAGAAAAATGTTTCCCATGTATAAAATGGGACTGAAGAAGGTGACGTGTGTAATTGTGATTTGCCCATGTATCAGTGCAATTCAGGGAAAGAATCAACTCATAGCACTAGATGTAAAAGACCGTAGAGCTACTCTGGCTTACCTATTTTGAACATGAGAAAACTGGATCTCATTTTTGCACCCTCTTGATGCCTTCTCATTTTTTCCCCCTGAATATAATAACATCTCCTACCATACTTCAGCTAATTTTATTCATTTTTCCTTGTTTCACATCCTTGTTTGGTAGCATGGATCACTCATTATAAAATGGTCATCCAAAAACCACAAGTGTGAAAACCTTGACAAGGAAATCCCACCCCAAGATGGTCTAAGCCATGTTCTAGCATTTTTTCTGACATCCTCTTTTTTTATTTTTTATTTATTCATTTTATTTATTTATTATTTTTAAATGTTTTTACCTTTTTTTAAATTTATTTTTATTATTGGGGAATATTGGGGAACAGCGTGTTTCTCCAGGGCCCATCAGCTCCCAGTCATTGACCTTCAATCTAGTTGTGGAGGGCGCAGCTCAGCTCTAAGTCCAGTCACCATTTTCAATTGTTAGTAGGGGGCACAGCCCACCATCCCATGAGGGAATTGAACCGGCAACGTGCTCTAACCAACTGAGGCATATGGCCACCCCTCCAGAAGATCAGGGGCAGCTCATTGCCTTCAATCTAGTTGTGGAGGGCGCAGCTCATGGGCCCATGTGGGAATCACACCAGCAACCCTGTTGTTCAAAGCTCGCACTCTAGCCAACTGAGCCATCCGGCCACCCTGACATCCTCTTTTTTAAAACTGCAGACTTCTTTATTTTTTGTCTGGTCCCTGTGAATATCCTCAGTCTAACTTCTAATAAATGAAAAAGGCAGCTTCAACTGCACTATTCACTGTTCTCTTTCAGGCATGACAGGAATTATTCATATAGGCAAGATGAATTTATTAAAAGAAAAAAAAAGGAATCAAACTAAAAAGAGAAATAAATGTTTCACCTTTGTTTACCTTCCCTGCACATTCCCTCCTCTCCCTGAAATAACTATTGATAGTAATGTGTTATGTCTGTGGGAACATAAGCTTTTCAGATTGCCAAGCACTTTGCATGGATATTCTTATTCAATCTATACTGCGAGTATCAAGTGGTTATTATTATTATCATCATTATTATTATTATTCATTCATTCGTTCATTCATTCATTCATTCATTCAACAACTATTTACTGAGCCCCTTACTAAAGGTGCAGTTTTTAGAGCCATGATACATCAGTGTATAAAATAGGTAATGACTTCTGCTCTCACGGATCTTATATTTTATGAGAAAACTGTACGTAGAAAAATACCTAGACATTGATGAGATAGGGAACAAATTCTAAGTTTTAATGACTCTACTTTTTTTTATATAGTATGTGCAGTGGAAGCATTTGTAGATACAAGTAGCAGGCACATAATAATGACATAGAACACCACCAGGGGATCTCAAGATAGATTTGATTTATGAATCAGATTATAGAGTTTAAAGATTGCTGAAGAAATGTAAGGAATACAATATATTAAAGATCAATAAAGTTGTACATCAATACATCTTATTTGAAAGTTAGTTTGTTTTTTATTACTAAATCTATATAATAATTATATTAAATCACTAATATTTCAATTAGATACATTTGCATTAAAATGAAGCTTGTCTAATTTTCACTGGTCTGGTAAAAGATAAGCAATTTATATTAATCTATAAGTAGGACATAAAATCAATATAATCGCTATTATTCATTTGACAATACAACTACCAATAGTATATAGTAATATATTTTAATGAATTAACAAGGCACATTAAAAAAGGATTTTATAATTAATGTACTTACTGTGGGAAAATAATTTAAAATTAATTCTGTCTAATTCACATTATAAATATGTCAATGTTCATCATTATTTCCAATTTAAAATATTAAAGAGTCTTCATGAATATCACGAGTAGCAGTCATTAAGGAACACTTAAGGGACATGGTTATTTTAAATAAACATTAGTTAATATTTGACAAATTATTCAAGAAAATCTATTCACACATTTCCATAAATTAAAACAATGAGTTAAATTCTACACTTTGTGTCAGTAAAGATGCTAACAGTTACACAAAGAAAAATATACTTATTTTCTACCTATTCTTCTGAAGAATGAAATTACTATGGCCGTAGCTTATGTCTCTTTAGCATAATGGTTAGCTGATGAGATCTGAATTCCTCTATTCCCCATTGTCCCCAACTAAGAATTATTCTGGGAGTGGGTATGAGTTAAACCCCAAGCTTTATTCCCAGGAATAAGGTATTATCACTTTATTCAAAGTGTACACAATGTGCTTCTGAAATAATTAGCTTATTTGCACATATACCCCAAATTATTAAAGTCAGAAACATTGCTTTTCTATATGAAAATTGTTTAGAGAGAAATATTTTTTTCTGTATACACAAGTTACAGGAAAAAACTGAGGTTCTTGATCAATTAAGTACTATATTTAACTTGTTACCTAATGTATATTCCTAATAATAGCTTTCGTAATATTTGTAATTTAATAATCTGGAAAAGTAGATGTAATATGTAGTAAACAATTTCAATATATGAGATAAATACATCCATTTTAAAAAATCATCAAAAATAATCTCACTTATATGTGGAATCTAAAAAAGCCAGACTCATAGAAACAGAATAAATTGGTGGTTTTCAGCGGGAGGGGAAATAGACGAAGAAGATGGTCAGAAAGTACAAGTTTCCAGTTATAAGACAAGTAAGTTCAAAGGATGTAATATACAGCATGATGACTCTAATTAACAATATTGTATATTTGTAAGTTGCTAAGAGAGTAAATCTTAAAAGTTCTCATCAGAAGAAAAGCATAATTACGTGAGGTGATGAATGTTAACTAAATGCATTGTAATTATTGTGTAATAGAACAAATCATTAGGTTGTACACATTAAACTAATACAATCTCAATAAGATTGGGAAAAAAAATAAAGTTCTATATGTAGCCTACAAAGGCTTTACTTAAGAAAAAAAAAGATCACCAGTAGTGGTTAATTTTATATGTCAATTTGGCCCATGCAGTGCCCAGACTTTTGGTGAAACATCATTTAGGGCGTGTCTGTGTGGGTATTCTTAATGAGATTAATATCTCAATCAGTGCACTGAACAAAGCAGATTGCTCTCCCTAATGTAAATGGGCTTCCTTCAATCAACTGAAGACCTGAATAGGACAATAAAGACTAAGTGAAAGGGAACTCCGCTTACCTGACTAAATGAGCATAAGACATTAGTCTTTTTTTTTTCTTTTAGTTTATTGGGGTGACAATTGTTAGTAAAATTACATAGATTTCAGGTGTACAATTCTGTATTACATCATCTATAATCCCATTGTGTGTTCACCACCCAGAGTCAGTTCTCCTTCCATCACCATATATTTGATCCCCCTTACCCTTTTCCTGTCTTCAGACTGGAACTGAAAAACTGGCTCTTCTTAGGCCCCAGCCTGCTGATTTTTGCACTGAAACTATACCATTGGCTCTCCTGGGTTTCCAGTTTACCAACTAGAGAGCTTGAGACTTCTGAGCCAACATAATTGCATGAGCCAATTCCTTATAAGTCTCTCTTTCTATACATACATCCTATTGGTTCTATGTCTCTGGAGATCCCTAATACATCACAAAAGGTGCCCCCTTCCACCATAAGTAATAATTCAGGAAATAATGTATATAAAAAGTACAAGCTTTGATTTTTCAAAATAACTCATTCTTCATATTGTTTTGATTTCTACGGACTGGTACCAAGATTTTACTGAATAATTTTTTGTGGTCTTCTTTGCTACTGGCATTTGGTTTCAAAAGACAACTATAGGATTGTTTAAAGAACATTTCTGTAGTAATTTCCTTTTTAAATGCAAAATTGGCATTTGGGGAGGACGAGAAAGTTATAAAAATATACTTTTATCCACTTTTTGAAAAACGCAGTTGTCAAATTTTGAAGCAGGAAAAAAATAATAGCGCCACTGATATTCACAGAGATGTATTCCAGATGGGTTTTTAAAATTATGGTTACATTTCAAAACCGAACTAAACATTTTAATACATTTTAATAAAATTATGGTTGAAAATCAATGCTACAAGGACAAACCACAATAAAATGAGATAATAATCCTCCTACTTTACTATCCTAAAAATGGAAGAATAATACTCTTATCTTTAGTTAATCAGAAATGACTAATAATGTCATATAAAATCGAATTTCAAAATACAATATTTTCTTTAATAAAAAAAATAAATACAACATAAATTAACTGTAAGCTTCCAAATTTGGCTCTCCTTTTTGCTTTCCTTGAATTGTTAACTTCAGCTAGCTCACCAGTCAAAAGTGATATTTTTTTTCAATCTTATTTCAGCTCCCAGGTTTTAAATTAAGGATAAATTTAAACAGCTACATGGTTAGTAGATGATTGAAGCCAATCTTGGTGTTTAATAATCATAAATAAAGTACCAATAATTATTGCTATTTTTTTACTATCAATTTTGATGTAGCAAAAACAGTACTAGATTTGAAGCAAGGGGACAAGTCTAAATGCTCTCTGAGTGTGTTGTTAGCTGTGGGACTTCAGGAAGGTTATTTTCTTGAGCCTTAATTTCCTCTTCTGCAAAATGATACTTTTCCCTAAGGGTATTTGACAGAATATATATATTTTATATATTTATATATATATATATATAATTGTGTCAAAATAAAAGCAATTATTAATGAAAACAGTCTTAATGGTTTCATTTTATCCACATTTGTTTTAATATTCTATGCATTATTACTGTAGGAAATAATACTTTAAAAACAAGGAAATCATGGTGTCCTGTCTAGCTTACCTGTAATATATGTAGAAAACTGGTAACAATCCAAATGATTCTTGTCCATAGAAATGCAAATGTGTATGATGTTATGCAATTGATCACTACCTTGTGAATAGATAGGTTTTGCATCTATTTGTAAATTCATTTTTAAATTTCTTATTTCCTATATGTATGTGGTTCTTAGAATTCTACTTTTAACCGCTTATAATGTCTTCCTAGTTCTCTCTTTAATGAGCTGAATTAATCTTTAACATGTTTATGTATTATAATATTGACAGGAGAACCAATACTTTAACTTTTAAAACATTCTTTAAAACAATTCTCCTTTTTTAATAAATTATATTTTCTATACACCAATGGAATTTGCACACTAGGAAATAATTTTTCAGAAGACTATTTTGAACAAAATTTTTTTGTGTCTATTATATCTTTTTAACATATACACTAATCTTTTCTGAAACAAGTAACAGAGTTTCAAATGTATGGATTGGGGTAAAATAATCTTGTCAATTATATAATACTGCTTTCCAAAGCATTGTTTTTCAAAACTGAAATAAAGACCCACGATAAACTATGATTTAATTTACTGAAATTTCCCAATCTAGAAGTCCTAAAGGAATTACTATAATACATTATGGGAATTTTTGTGTCTTTTATTGCATCTGCTAATTATGCTAAGAGACTACAGCTGTTCTCATAGAACTAACAAAACCAATAAGGAATCTATGTTCACTAAACTGTGTACAAAGTTGTCAATGTGAAAATATAGGATAAATACAGAGTCAGCCATACTTTTTCAACATAGCAGGTGTGAGACCTCACCTCCAAAATGACAATGCATTTTAAGTGAGCTTAAATCTTCCACAAAATAAACTAGGAGTTTATTCAAAGGAAAATTTATTTATTCCTCAAGTTTTCATTTAGGATAAAATAACTCCTATGAGTTTCTCCTCTGATTCCCTTAGAATTTTTACTTCCTACTTCCCTTTTGAGTTTCTAAAATAATTTTATGGTAGAATTTTCAGGTTTTTGCAAAAACTTCAATTTTCTCTTTCCTGTTTTTCAATCTTGCCTACCTCTTAATCCCTGATTATATTCCTCCCTCTGGCAGGTAACTTTGTTCTTAATACCCTGCCCCTCAAGAACTCAACTGATGCTTTGAATTAAGCTGCCTTTTTAAAGTATTTTCCCTTTGAGAAAGCCCTATTACATTGTCTCATGAGCTCTCACAGTAACTAGCTGATAGCATTTTCAATTCACTCTGGAAATTGTGTGTCAATCTTACCTGCAGGAGTATAATGTCAAACTGATTTTAAAAGATAATCTATTCATTTGGGGTAAGTATTCCATCAGTATCCTAACAAAAATGATATTTTGTGACAGCCTACAGCTTGTATACATAGCATCACTGATTATAGTGAATGAAATTAAAAAAAATATAGACATTTTAGCTGAGATAAGCGAGGAAGCATACCAATTAATATCAAAGGATTGAATTTCTAAGTTTTTAGCCATAGAACCCATCTTGAAAGCAAACCATACACAAAATCTCCACTAAGCTTACTGCTGACTTAGAGCCCAGGGGAGGAAGGGACATGCAGTTCATGGTTTTTATCATACTCCTAAGTCACAGTATGAAAAATACAACACCAAAGAATAACCAAGTACATTACTCATAATTCATCAATATGACATTCAGCACTGCAGTTAGAATTTAATATGCATATTTGAAACTAAAATGTTTCATAGGCAATATTTGAAAGGCACATGTCCCGCAGGGCAGCCTGCGGGGTCTCTGGTCCCACTCCCCACATAAGAACGCAGGATATGGTGAGGCCAAAAAGGAACACCCACGGAGCTATAGATAGGGGAGTCATACTACTTACTATATTCTCACAGGCAGCTGGGCTTGAGACACAGGAAGCAGGATCTACACAATCTGCAACCCGCCGTCCTAACAGCAATCCACGCTTGCCAGGCACCATCTTTTTGCTGGCCCCCATTTTGCTGCTAGTGTAGCCACAGCAGTTATATTAGTGGCCAATGGCTCACTGGTTACAGCTGACGGCCAACTAGCCACAGCTGATGGCCAATCCAATGACAGTTGATGGTCATTTACTAGCTGAGCCAGCACCTTTCTATGTGAGGCCAAGAGCCTGGAAATTGCTCTCTGAGGCTCTGTCCCCACAGCACGTTTTTAAAAGAACAATCTAAAACCATCGAGTTTTCTTAAAGTTAAAGTTGAAAACTTTATCTTGGAGGATGATTTCTGGCTACATTTGGTTTCATTTTTTGTGTGATTTATTATTGTTGATGAGAGTTTTAAATTGAAAAGGGCCTGATTTTTCCGAATACTATCAACTGCATTTCTACAACGCAATTGAGAGTAGATTGTCAACAAATTTTCCCATCTAGCTCTGGTTCCTGCCAAGAGATATTCAGAAACCCAGGTACACATCCAGGGCTGTAGTTAGTGGTAGCCAGAGTGGGTTTTCTAGAGTCTCCTTTTTCAGTTAAAAGTATAAAATGACCACTATAGCAGGAGCACTGTCTGAGAAAGGCATATTTTACCGAAACTATTCCTTGAGACTGGCAGACACTGACAGTTAAAACAGGCTATCTCATCCAGAGGATCTTCTTTAGAAAAGCCTGTAGCAAAGGGAATTTGGTCTCAGCTGACAAAATTGACTTCTGTGACCTTTACAAGTGGCTATTATTTGCAACCTATTCCAGGAAAATAAGCCTTTGGGTCCTAGTGTGAGTTTTTCAGTAGCATGAAGCAAAAGACATATCCAATCTAGCTCCAAAAAATGGGAGAGAGCAGGGAGTTATTCTATAGATACTGGAAAATCTTATAAGAATCCAAGAAGAGGAAATAAAATAGAGCAATTTCAATGACCCAGGAAAGTCATCTGAAACAGACCAGCTGCTATCAAGGATAGTGTTATACCTTCTGAGTTCTATCCTCTACCTACTGACTTCCTTGTTTACTCGTGGTTTCTACTTTTCTTATGATTTTGGTGGAATCAATTTACTTCATAGCTCCAGTGTCTACTGTGGACAAGCATCTTCTGTGTGTCTCAGTTCAAATTCCTGAGAGTCTGTGTGAATTGAGTGAATTGCAATCAGGGAGTGTTACAGATACAGTGATGAACAGACAGGTCAAATCCCTGGCCTCAGGGAGCTTACAGTGCTATGATTATCACTTCTAATTGGACATGGTCATTTAAAGTCAGCAGAACTGTGGGAAGGACAACCTTTCTATGAATGGGCTGTAGACAAAGCAAGCAATGAAATCAATCCTTAATACACTTTGTGTGCAGATATTTCTTTTGTCCTTGTTTTGCCTCTGCCACTACTGTTACTATTTTTGTTTTATTAGTTTGATGACTTTTTTACACAGGCTACTATACGCATACCCTATGCCAGTTGGTCTCCGTGTGGTGTCCAGACCAGCAGCAAGAGCAGCATCTGAGAATTTATTAGAAACGCAAATTGTAGGGTCCTAGCCCAGACCTAACTAATCAGAAACTTGGGAGTGGGGACTGTGGTTTTCACAGTGTTCTGATGCATGCTAAAGTCCAGAACCACCGCTTTATGATATCCATCCAAACATGTCCATCTATCTTCATTCTATCTGCTTTCTAATTACGTCAATGAGTTTTCTGTTTAATTTGTCCTCAATATTTGAGCCATATAAAACTATAAATACAAAACTATTTAAAGTGATTCTCCTATTCCTATTTAGCCTTCCTATCTCTAAAGTAAACAAAACTCTTTCACATTATTCTTCCTCTTGCCCACAGGAATCAAAGCTGTTAATCAGCTCCTACCTGGTATCTGTCTGGAATGGTGCCTAAAATTCACCTTACCAAAAAAGAAATATAATCAATCAATTTTAAATTTAAGATGACAACAATTTAAGTAGATTCATCATTTCTCCCTTCATTTTTCAACCAGTCCAACCTATCATGTATGAAAACATGTCAGAGATATCAAACTTCCTAGAATTGTATGTAGAAGCCAATCTTGTAAGTATAATAAACTGCATGATTAAAATATTCTCTCTTGGTGGGCAGTAAACTCATTTTCTCTAAAAAGCCATCATTTTATAGTCTCTCAAAATATATTTTGCAAATAAAGCCATTTTATAAAATGAACCATAATCTGGAGGGGGAAACCTATACAGCAGAGTTAAAAAAAAAAAAAAAAAAATTCAAGTGTTAACAGGAAAAAAATACATTCATAAAATTACATTCCTGGAATGCCTTATCCAGGTTTTCTGGGTCAATGTTCTCCATATTGTACTTTCATTAGCATATTAAAAAAATGGTTTCCCATCAATATATCACTCACATCTTTATTAAAATATTTTTAGTAAATGTTTTTGTTCTTTAGTCACTATTGTTGTTTAACAATTGCACAGTTAATCATTTATGCAATTCTCTTTCCCCCAATTAACTGTCAGCTCCAGAAAGATAAGCAATTGCCTTTTTAACTGCTATAACTTTACCACCTGAGAGGTAACTTCAGTACCTGATTCACATTTGTTGTTTGTAGTAATGATGTAATAAAAGACAATTATGTGGCTGGCAAAAAAGAATCAAAATACTTTATAAAACAGAAAATAATGATAGGCTTAGAAATTATAATGAACTCAAAATATTTCCTGGGAATAAACAGCAAATGCATAAGGAATTAATGTACTTTACAGGTCATTATCAATTTGTATATGGGTATCCATGATATATATTTGATGTTCAAACTTCAATATCACTTTTGTGGAACAGACTTTGAGAGCATGTCTGCACCAGCTTCTTTGCCTACAGGCTACAGAATATATAAACAGAACAGCTGTCGATGTTTTTCTCACTTTCCAGGGGTGGAAATTTTATGACCTTCTTTGGAATTCTTCTTTCATTTCATCTCATTGACAGTCAAGAAGTTCCTCCTTTTACCCCCATGAAATAGTTTCTTCACATTAATTTATTTCTTTTAAAACATGTTTTCAAAAAATTTACAATCTTACAATCATTCAATTTTGTGAACACATCTTACTAAAGTTATCTATGATTTATACACTTCCTTTCTTACCCAATGTTTTCACTCTTTTGTGCTTAAAAACATCTGACTCATTTAACCTTTTCTCATATGCTGTATTTGAAACCTTATAATCAATGATTGATTCTTCTTTGGACCTTTTCATGTTTTTTCAAAATCTATATCATATACAGGCTTACTGTTTCATCATACTTTACACATATGAACTCTTGGTCCATCATCTTATACAAGCTCTAACATGACTGATTGTGGTATCATTTTTTGTTTTTCCCTTCAAAAGTAGTGAAATACTGGTTTGTTTTTAGCGTGCAGGACCAAGACAATCTCATTTTATTAAACCTTAATGGCTGCCCTCTGGTCTATGTTGGTATTATTGATTATTTGCCCCAATTAATTTACCTTTTCTAAATTCTAGTGTGTTTTGAAGAACTAATTCTTCCCCATATCCTATCAATATCATTTTATATGTTACATTGGTTTCTAGCATATTGACAACTACATACATATAATCCTTGCCTAAACATTTGTTTATGATAATCCTTATTCTCAAAGAAATAAATTATGAGAGAAAAATTTTGGCACAGCAATTCTTCCAAATTTGGTTTCAACACTTTACAGCTATTTGATATTGGGGAAGTTAACATCTTGTTCTCAACAACCTCATTTGTAAAGGAACACAAATAATAGCCACTTGTAAAGGTCACAGAAGGCAATTTTATCAGCTGAGACCAAATTCCCTTTGCTACAGATGAATTGGCTTTTCTAAAGAAGATCCTCTGGATGAGATATCCTGTTTTAACTGTCAGTCTGCCAGTCTCAAATTTTTAGGCAAGGATAATATTGGATAATATATATATATATATATATATATGTAGTTGTCAATATGCTAGAAAACCAAGATAATATATACAATGATATTGATAGGATATGGGGAAGAAGTACTTCTTCAAAACCACTAGAATTTTAAAAAGGTAAATTAGTTGGGGCAAGTAATCAAGGAATAGTTTGGGCAATATTGTGAGAACTCTGGATGATACATCCAGAATAAACCATAGGTACTCATTAAATGCCAGCTATTTTATTTTTGGAATTGTTTTCAAAATTGTAGAGACTACTCAGAGTTGGTTTCTATAAGGCACTTATGTTGAGGAAGAACGTCACTGTTAATTGCTATTGTCTTCAAGCATCTTTATTTAACTATCCTCAAATTAATCAAATGTATACCTTCATAGACTACTATATTTAATAAAATTAAAATTCATACCACATGGATCAGTGTTTGGACATATACACAAATGTTTAATTTGTCTTAAGATAAATTTTGTCATAGGAAAAGTTAGTGTTTTCTGGCAAAAATTGACATTCTTGGAATAGAGGGGGAAATCTGGTTTTCACTGTCACTATTTTAAAATTGGATAGACAGTTATAAAAATAACAGGAAGATAAAAACATTTTGACTTAAGCATATATAATGAACCTATGTTTGTAATTTTCTTGGACCTTTGTAATTAAATATAACCTTTAAAATTAGAGAATTCAACTTATTTACTATCTATTGTTTTGGCTCCCTTACCTTACTTCATTAAAGTAAACAGTTCATCGTAAATAGAGAAATGTATACATTTATGATACACTTTTCAGTTTTAGAGGAAATAATAAAAATAGCTGCTTTACTATATATCAGATACTCCAGTCTTCTTGGGTTCTTATTTTTATCAGGAAATTATTTTAGTCTTGTATAAAACTGGTTCCTTTAAGCATTTTATAAAATACAATAATTTAAAAAACAGATCTAATCAGTTTTATTACTGGCTTTTGTAAGCCAGTAAGAAAGGAATTTTAAAGTTTTGAGTAAGGCTTGAAAAATGGAGTAAGACTATAAATTGTAAAGGTATGAGCACTCCTTCCTCTGATCAATGCTCCATGTGTTATATGTACATGCCAAGACTGCATGCAGCTTGATCTTCCAATATTAGCCTTGACTTGCCCTCCCAGTTCTTCACTAAGTAGAAATGCAAACCAAATCCTAGGGTCTTGTATTAAAAAACCTCAGTGCAGAATTTTCATCACTCAGGCCTCATTCTGGCTAAAGGACGTCTCTATCTTTTCCCAACATTATTTAAAATGTTAGAAGAAAGATATAGAAAGGGAAATAATTCTGTTTTCCTAGGGAAAACTTTTACTTTATAGGAGGTAGAAACATAAAATTGAATTGAATTTTTCCCCTTTAGGAAAAGAGAGAAAGTGTAAAAGAAAATGAGAAGGTATAGGGCTATGGGAGAGAAATCTCTATCATGAAAAAGTACTTCAAAGACCATAATACACACAATGAGAAAGAGAGGACTTACTCTGAGGAAATGAAGAAACCTAAAACACTACTCCTAACATGCTGACAGTGTTGCCCTACTACTAAGTAAATCTTAGATCACTCAGTGAGCAAGGCTACTAATCTGATGGAGAAGGAAAGGCCATGTGAAAAACTGAGGAGTCTCTTCCAGTAGTCCACTAGCCAACCATCTGCCAACAACCAGACGTGTGTGACCACTCCATATCACACAATGACCAGCCAACCTGAGAAAGTCCAACAGAGATCAGCCAAGCTCTCAGAAACCAGAAGCACTGTCCATTCCAACCACAGAACCATGAACTAAAGAAACTGAAGTGTTTCAGGTCGCTAAGTTTGGGGGTAATTTGATACACAGCAAAAATTAACTGATACAGAGAACAATTAATAGAAATGGGGGAGAGTAGCTTTTGCTGAGAAATAATACAAGATAAATTTGCTTATTAATTCTCTACTTGGTGGTTCATTTTAGTTGTTGGTGTCAGAACAGGTTATTATTTCACTTTCCTTTGAAATGCACATTTGCCTAATAAATCTAATTCATCATAAGTTTGTTTTTACCCTGAAAGGTAGCCTTGCTGAAAAAGCTAGAAAAAACAGCACACCTCTATGTCCCTCCCCCCAGTTAAGAGAGAGTGGCAGGAGGAATGAACTATATTAAAATTATTCCTTGGAAAAAAGCAGATCACAGTATTATTACCTGCTTACAAGACAGAATCAAACCAAATATCAGATCTGGCATTATATTCTATGGACTATGATGTCTTAGGAAGAATGTATTATTTAGACACAAAGTAAAAGGCAATAATTTTTATTTCTATTTAATAATATAAATATTAATTTTACTTACCTATACTATTGGATACAAATTTTATTTGGTTCCACTTTAAATTCAACAGGTATTTATCAAATGTCATTGTCCATGTTCCTGATATTTCATTCCTATTTATATTGTCTCTCCTTTTGAGCTTTAAGATGCAAAACTCCCACATAAAAACTGTTTGGTTTCTTTTATTTTTATGTCAGCCCTTGGGTTCACAATTACCTGGAATACCTCAAGTGAGTCTGATCTCAGTGATAATTAAATGTTATTATTAACTGCGGGTCACTTTCTTTCTAAACACCAAAGTCATTTGCCATCTCCTCTCTTTGAATTTTTCTACCCTTTGAATAATTGAAAATGGAGAGATATTTTAACATTTTTCCTTGCATTTCTGGGGAAAATACAATTCATAATTTCTTATCAAAGGATAAGGATACTTGCTATCACCTTCAGAGTATAATTTCATAAAACACATATACAGCTAGATGAATTCAGCTATTTATAACACTATGAAGAAAGTTTCAGTCATACAGTTAAGCACTGGGCAGCTTTTATTCAAGTGTTTATCTAATTGCACAGCTTCAAGCCTTCAAACAATGGATTAAGCATATTAGTTTACAAAGAAAAGAGAATGTCAAGTGAACGTCACATTACTATCAAATAATAGTTATTGAAATATATACTAGGATTAAAATTTATTGGAAAAGTATGCATAAAAGTAAATTTCATTGTAAGAATTATACAAATAATAATCAACTAAAAGTTTGTTTCTCATAGCCAGCATTTATTAAATCTTATTAATAAATCTAAACACTATTAAAATAATTTAAAATTTTCATTTGCATGTACTAGATACCTTGTTCATTCATTCTTCAATTTACCTGATTACCTTTGAAAAAGAAACTTGTCTATCCATTGGATTATGACAGTTAATATTTTCAAAGTTTGGTTGGAAAATTTAAAATATATGCAAATGTTGAGTAAATAGCATATAAACTATAAGGGAGGGTGGAAAATGTAGACTTTAAAATAGGCAGCATTCGACTCAGCTAAAATCTGGGGTTCTGTTTCTTAAAAAAAAAAAAGAGAGAGAGAGAGAGAGAGACAAGAGTCACAGGATAAATAACCATAAAATGGCTAAAATGTACCTAGGAGTTTCTAGTGGTCTTTTTCTCTAAGAAAATTTGTGATACAAAGGTGTATTTTTCAACCTCCCAGATGAATGTGTAAAATACGTTATGCTAAAAGAACATAATTAATCTATATTTATAGTTGTTATTAGCTAAAATTCCAAATAATTTCTGTAATAGTTATGTTTGTTTTATATCATTTTAAGATCTATAAATTGAATTTAACATTTTCTCACGTATGCAATGTTTCATATTCACCCCATTTATATATATATATATATATAATCTACCGAATTATCTAATTCAAACCACCAAATAATTAGATATAATTTTAAAATAATTATATTAAAATTTATATAAAAGTCACATATGTCTTGCCAGTAGCCACTTGATTAGTCTGCATTTATGTTACAGGGAGAAATATCACTGTAATGTGAGATACTGTATACGAGGTTGGACAATTAAGTTCACAAACTCATCCTAGAAAAAGTGGTACATACCTCATTGCTCAATATCACGATGGTCACCTTCGAAGTAGTCCCCTTGGGAAGTTACTGTGTTTCTCCAAAAATAAGACCAGATCTTATATTAAGTTTTGCTCCAAAAGTTGTATTAGGGTGTATTTTCAGGGGATGTCTTATTTTTTCATGAACAACAATTTACATTTATTCAAATACAGTCGTGCCATTTTCTTCTGGAACATCGTCGCAACACACTAAACACGTCTGTCTGGCTGACCATCTTAACTGGGGCTTATTTTCGGGGAAATGCGGTATGCACTGATATGCCAGTGCTTAGTCCACCCTTCAAATCAATTTTGGAACTGTTTTTCTGAAAAGGTCATCAGAGATGCCATCATATTACCCTTGATGTCCTGAATGTCATCAAAATGTCTTCCTTTCAATATTTCCTTTATCTTTGGATAAAGAAAGAAGTCATTGGGGGCCAGATCAGGTGAGTAGGGAAGATGATCTAATACAGTTATTTGTTTACTGGCTAAAAACTCCCTCACAGAAGTGTCCTGTGAGCTGGTGCATTGTCGTGATGCAAGAGCTATGAATTATTGGCAAAAAGTTCAGGTTGTCTAACTCTTTCACGCAGTCTTTTCAGTACTTCCAAATAGTACACTTCACTAACTGTTTGTCCAGTTGGTACAATTCATAATGAAAAATCCCTCTGATATCAAAAAAAGTTAGCAACATTGTTACAAGTTCCCACACTTAATTATCAGACTTGTGTCTGTGTGTGTGTGTGTTTGTAATGCTTTGCCTAAATGAGTTATATCCTAAAATTCTCTAATATACACAAACAACATGAAATTTATACAAAGAATAAAGTGTTGGCAGATTATCTACTCATTTTAATTCTAAAAGAAGCCCGCTATAGCTAATAGCGGGTTTAAAGCAAGAATAGAGGAAAATTGGCTCTAGGAGAGAGAATGTAGAGTGATTTTTTTTTTTAATCATAAAAAAGTCAAAAAATATATCTCAACTCAGAATGTTGGAAGCAATATACTATTGTGTTATTTTGTATTTATCACGACTATAATTTTCGAGTATTTACACTTTAACAAACCATAAGGGAATAGCAAAAATGTTTTCATATAAAGTTGTATCTCAATTTTAACATTATCCTTTTTTATTTTTAATTAAAGAAACCTAAAATACATTGATTCTGAGAAACATGGATAATCAAATAGCTGCCAGAATTTGAAAAAAATATCTAATTTTAACTCAGAATGTTGGCACATGTAAGAAGAAGGATATGACCTCATAAGTTCTACCTTTCTAAGTTTCTCTGAAAGAACATTGTTTGCATCCAGGTATGACTGTGACAGTTTTCTTGTAAAGAAATATTGCAATGAAACAATAAAATGTTTTACGTATACCCCCCCAAGGAGTTTTCTTAGGTTTCTTATATTTAACTTATTTTAATATATATGGTGTAACATTGCTTTGCCAATTATCTTTCATACTGTTGTAGTTATTAAAAGATAGACTACATAGTTAGACTATTAGAAGGCATTGTCCAATACAGAAAACTATTTTTGACATTCATTACAATTTTTAAAAAAAATGGGAGACTAATATTAAAATTTAAGTAGAAAATATTTATTTTCTTCCACAACTTTTCCAAAACAAACTCCCTCTCTTGCTAGACTCAGTTGCAACCAAGAAGAGAAAACCTAGAAATGAAGGACTTGCTATAATAAAAAGCAGATGACTTCAGAATAAAAATGTATTATGCCTAAATTTGATTAAGTGTAGACATAACAAAAGACAGCTTATTCAAATATCAGCCCTTTAGACTTGCAGAACTTTGGTAAGTCCTTGAATAATAAAAGCCACAGAAGTTATGGAATCAGTACGATTATTTGAATTAATCAGAAATGTATAGAAATTTAATTAATATCTACTCATATTATAGTATTTCATATATGAAGATGTTAAGTTTGGTCATGCTTTATTAAGACAGAAAGAATCTAAATGATATAATACGATTTTTCCTAGTATAAAAATTTAACTATTTGTACATACTTATTGAATTGGATAGAACTTTTATTAGAGTTTACTTTCTATAGTTGAATGACATGTTACTTAATTACACTTAAATCTATTAGGACAGAGATTAAAAAAAACAAAAAACTAAAAAAAAAACACCAAAAAAACTAAAAGCTACTTTTTGTTTATTATGCATAACTGTGTATTATGTAATAAACTATATAAATGCAATCTACTTGTATGTTTTAATTTAGTATTTAATCAAATAACTGTAGGTGTTAGTGTGATCATCTCAGTTTGGATTAACAGAATAATTTTGAGTATTCTTTTTACAAATTACTATTAATTTTCAAATTCAAATTTTAAATTTAAAAAATCCTAGAGAAAAATTTTCCTAAAGAAATCAGCCTATCATTTTTAATACAGACAGATAAATAGGATTTAGAGTTGCAGAAGTGTCTAGTATATTTTGACATAGATTAGTAAAAATCAAATTATGATTAAAACTGGCCCATCACACTGGCAGATATTTCTACATAACACTTGTAGCAATACAACCATTGGTATATTCTAAGAAATATGGAAAAAAGAAAACATGATTAATAGAAATCCTGGGTCAATGCAAAATGTTTTCAATTAATAGATACATTGGTGATTTGAAAAACTCTAAGAATAAGTTTCAACTTCCACAATTATTTATTTTTCCTTTCTTAATTCACATTTACTATAGTCAATTTAAGATTGTCTAGCTAGAAAAGTAGCTAACTCTAGTCCAAATTCTGGCTTGTTGAAGTTGTTTTTGGAAAACTAGAAATGAATTAACTCACTGAAAAAAGTGAGTCATTCTCAGGAACGTGATGAAGATTCTTGCTTTTGTGTACTTTAGTTAGCCAAAGCACATTCTATTCTGTGTCTAAACCACCAATCAATTTAGTTCTGAGTCAATTTCATTAAAAAAAAAAAAAAAATCATGTACAACAACAACAAAATTCCTGACTTTGGTAAGAGGATAAACTTGATGACAGTTTAAGTCCCTTTATCCAAAAATTATTTCCATAACTCAACAGGAACAATTACAAATAGGCAGACTATTTCAATATCTCTATTTCCTATTTTTAAAATTAAAATGTTCTTGATTGTACAGACATTTTATCATTTCTTGATTGCTCTTGAGTTCATCCTTCTTACGCTAGTCACTTCTACTGCAAACTAAGTAATGTTCTCAAAAGTGAATTCCCCCTTACCACAACCTTCATTATAGATAAAATCATGAAACCCAATAAACTTTAATTTAAAAAAATTCATAAAATCAAATCATTCTAGATGCCCTTCTTTAAATCAGCTCCCTTGCTTCCATTTTCTCATCATTACTATCATATGCATCTCTTCCTCTTTGCCTTCACTGGTCCTTCTTTCATTTAGACTACGATCATTTTTTGTTGTTATGCCTTACTAACAGATTTGTCATTTGTCTAGAATGCATTTCCTGAACTCTCCTTCACATAGCTAATTCCAACTCTTTCATCAAACACAGTTCATGAATCATTTCTGGGAGGCCTTCTTTAACTTTTCAATGTAATAAAAGTATTTTCTGTGCTTCTTTAATCCTTTCTACCTTAGAATTGGACTATAAGTGTGAATTTATATAACCTTCTCTCCTTTGCCTCGAAGGCAAGCCTTATATTATTTTAATTTTTTAACACCCCTTCCAAGCAAATATGAGGCACTAAATGCTGTAAATGTTTGTTCAATAAATATAGTTGCCAAGAATTTTGTTTCATTCCTTGATCCTTGTAAAAATTAAAATATTGAATTCCATGTCAAAAATGTTATCAGATCTTTATTATTGCATAGTTTGTTATATTCCCTAGATGATAAAATTGGATTTTAAGTACAAAGTTAAACTATTTTAGATACTGCAAAGTTTCATAAATTAAGCCTTGTACAAGTCTACTCTGAAACTGATTTATTATCCTAGAGTGTTAAAGTAATATCAGAATGGTATAGTCATTCTCTAGGGTAACTGGAATTAAGACTTACAACTTGACAAGACTCAGCATTTTTCAAGGATTCATATCATGTCTCAGGTCCTCAATTCCTCAAATATCTCTAAAAATAATTTTCAGCGTATTGTCTAAGTTGCTAGTATTCTGTATTATTTCATCATACAACCACTTTTCAAAATGTTGCACACACAGACTATTGCAGCATATTGCTGCACTGCTCTAAGTAATATTTACAAGCATGGACTTTAATTATTCTTGTAGCTTAAAATTCCGTGTTACAATAAGAGGGAAGTGAATTCTATCAATTTTCCTATTTGAAGGACCTATTCTAATGAGGAATACTACCTCTGGGTTTTAAACTACAAATACCGTTTTATTTATTTTTTAAGGTATGTCTTTTTTGTTTGTTTGTTTAACCTGTATAGCATTTTGAAATGAAAATTTTCAAACAATTTTTAATGTTTTTGATTTAATAAATTGAATTTTGCACCGTGAAAAAGAAGTTTTGCAAACATCAGTAGATTAAATCTAAAAACAAATATGGCATAAATGCCATATAACTTAGATCACTGAAAGTGATAATTAAAATCTGGAATTTAATGAAAGCTAAGAGCTGACCAACTGATCATTAAACTGCTGCTGAAGTCAGAGTATTAGAAAGTGGACTAAAATCAGCTGTGCAACAATCTGTCAGAGTGTACAGGTAGATATAAATTGGGAATGTTTTTATTTTATTCACAAGAAGTTTTGTCCATAGCACCAATCAGGAGTGATGGTTGGGGGAATTTTCTTAGCAACAGGAAATCCTATCACCATGTTCACTAGTGAAAAGTAATTAAGTGCAAAATACCAACATTATTCCTTTTCAATTGCTGTGAGAAGAAATAAAATTATACATCTTAAAAATGCTGCAGTGTTTAAGGCAGTTCTAATGAGGGGTCATAACTGTTCATTAACACTTCACTTCCGAGTCACAGAGAGTATTGCTTTCTATTGTAGTCACAAATGCAAGTATTTTACTTATATATACAAGGAAGAATATAATCCCAGTTTTTAAAAAAATAGAAGTCTGTGATTTAATGGAATTGAAAACTAACTGCATTAGGGTTTTGCTGAGGCACAAGTCACAACTCTATTTTTAAACTGCCCTAGTCCAAATACATGCAAATCTAGACTGTAAGATCATATACCTCCCTTTTCCATTGATTGGGTGAAGTTCTGACAACCAGCAGTAATTCTGCTCTGTACACTGTCACACCTCTATCAAGTGCTCATGTTGCAAAGTTACACAGCAGCAGGGGCTAAGTAAATAATAACCACTATTTATCATTGATAAATTACTTTCTATTTCGATAACTAGATGCTAGAGAAATGGGATTGCCATCTAATCTCTTCCTCGAGAGAAATTATTTTTAAATAAACTTTCTCTTCTCTTTCACATAATAATGAAACAACTACATCCACCGTATGGTATGCGTGTGTGCTATTGTTGACTATCTTGTCTGTTTGTGTATATGTTATTTTTAAAAAGCACAGTGTTTCTCTCTCTCTCTCCATATATATATGTCGTGTGTGTGTGTGTGTGTGTGTGTGTGTGTGTGTGTGTGTGTGTGTGTCAGAGGCAGGCAATCATTTAAGTGAACTTTAATATTGCCAGATTATTTTTAGGTTCTCAAAGCCCCTTCACTGCTCCCTCCTCTTCCACTCTTGCCACTATCCTATCCGTGCTCCAAAAAAAACAGCAAAAGCAATCTTCCCAAAAGGAACTCAGTTTCTCCATTTCCCTGCTGATGTCCTGCAGTGTTTTTCCAATACATTTGGGAAAAATCCTTACTCCTTACCTAACGCAGGAGTGAACATTCTCTGGCCCTTGCCTATTTCACAGTATGTAACACTTCCATACTAATCGTTGCTCTCAGTTCTTTGAAGACACTAAGTATTCCCTGGTCTTAGGTGATTTGCATATGTTGTGACTTCAGACTGCATAGCTCTTCTCCATGCTTATACCCCAGCATTAATGTCCCATTCAGAGAGAGACCTTCCCCAACCCTCCCACTTAGATTAGGATCCCGTCCACTGTTCTCTAATAGAGCCTCCAATTGCTTTCACAGTACTCACTAAAACTAGCCATCATTGTATATATTTGTCTTTTCATTTCTTTGCTGTCTAACCCACCCACTAGTATGTACATTGGGACAGGGACAACATTGTGTGTTTTTTTACTTTTTTACTATTACATCTCGAGTGTATGCCATAATTTTCTGGTACCCCAGAAAATGTTGAATAAGTGAATAACTGAATGCTTGTTAAGTAAGACGATGCAGATTTGCATATATGAGCATTAAAGTAATGAGATAGAATGTCACATGAGGCATTATAATCAGCCTCATCATCTTAAGACACCATAAATTGATAAACAGCTGGGTAAATCAGCTTCCTCTGAATACCCTTACCTATATATATTTATCTTCACTGTATGTACCTTCTATTTTATATCTCAACTACTTGTGTTCATACATTTCCTATTTTATTAAATCACAAAGTCCAAGAGAACTTGAAGAACTTTTGTTGTGTTTTACTTTGGGTAACTAATTGATCTTTCCTTATTAAGCTTTGGGCAATGAAAATATAGGCCAAGCAAGAACTCCACCTCTGACTAAGATGTATAAAATATGGTTGTTATTTAACTTCCATTGGTGTCAGGTTCTTCATCTATAATTGGTACCCTGCTACCTACTTCAGAATTATGTTAAGATCAAAAGAAATAATATATCTAATACCATGTACCTAACAAATGATTAATGATGGTACCCAAAAAAACATATTCACATCTCAGAACATGTGAATGTAATCTTATTAGGAAATAAGTTTTCCTTATTTAGATAAGGGTCTTTGCAGATACAATTATGAAGACCTCAAAAAGAGAGCATTCTGATGGACCTTAAATCCAATGCAAAGTGTCCTCTTATAAGTGACACACGGAGAGAAAAAGGAGATGTGAAAATGGAGGCAGAGACTGGATAACTTAAACTCAATTTACACATGTTACAAAAAGTAAATAGATCGCTGCATATGTCTGTGCGAATAGATAAATGCACTGCTTTGAACACACATCCACATGTCATCATCTCTGTCCTATCAAATAATTTGCATTATCTATGAAACAAACCATGGCATTGGGTCAGTTAGAAGTTGTGGCTCTGATATTAGTGGACCTTGTGGGGCAGATGAGAAGTGCAGAATCCCTGACAGTCAAGCAAATGTTGTAGTTATAGTCAAATGTACATTTTTCTAAGGAGAACATACATAGCTTTCATCAGGTCTCAAATGTTTTTGGGATAGCCAAAAGTCTAATAATCTCAACTTTGGAGAATCTTGAAGGTCCTATCTAGTTATTATATTGATACAATGTTTCAGGTTTACATCACTTTAAAGCAGCCAGAGAGATTTGGCATGCTATTTTAATCAGTAAGATCCTATTTTTAAAGACCAAGAGCAAGCCAAAGAAGAGACTATAATAGAGGTTGTTTTAAGTAAACTTATCTTCCTCCAAACATTATAATAAAAATCTACAGGTTTCCGTTTCCTTATGTGCAGTCTGTCATTACCCGCCATCCACCAGCAAAGGAAATAATCTCTATAGTCAACAATATAAATACAGACTCTAGGTTTCCTTGAGCTCTGAAATTGCTATATTCAAGTTATTTCTTTCAACATAGGAAACTTCAAGGACATTCTTGCTGGAACTGCCATATTTCTGCATTTTGTACATTGAAGGCTATAAAATAAAGGTTAGAATGGATATGTATGAGAAGCATTGGATGCTATAAATTCTTAAAATTCACTATTTCTCTTTTATTTCTTTGTAAAGTTTACCAAACAAAAACCAAAGAACTTTCTTCAGGACATCATTTCATGAAGCAAATGTCAACAGTACAAACATATAACAAATCATATGTCAAGCAATTTATTATAACAAAATATATGTTTCCCTTAAGTTATTTGAGGCTTGTAAAAATATATTATGGATTATCAGTGTCTCTTGAAAATTAAAACAAACTTAGCTATTCATCATGGATATATATGAAGAATATGGGAAACACAAACAATTAGATTAGAACATGGTGTTGTAGACCTGGCATAACAGCACTTTTTCTATGGCATATGGATAAGTGCCTCTTTATTATTTAAAAGGCACAGAAATAATTATGTAGATGAAAGTCTTCTACTTAAAAGTCATCAAATCAGTCTTAAAATTGTGCCTTTGAGGAGTGATCGCTTTCCCCTGAAAATGAACTTTGTTTTGGCTTTAGAAAATAGGTTGGATTAACTGTTGAGTGAGGCAATGATGAGTAGTGGTTCAGAGTGCAAGCTCCTGCACCAGATTTATGGGATTCAAATGTTGCCTCCACCACTTAGAAGTTGGATGACTTTAGAAAGTTACTTAATCTATATATGTCTCAGTTTTCTTTAAAACTGGGGTAATAATAGTAACTAACTCTTACAGTTGTTTGAGGATTTAATGAGTTAACACTGCATCTTATTTGAAATTAGCAAATTCATTAAATACAGTAAGTGTCCAATAAATATTAGCTACAATTTTAAGTATGAAACAATTTTTTATTAATGCATACCTTTCTAAGTCTAAGGCCCAAAGGTTATTCTATGTACTAATATCATGGCATTGAGGTTTATAGAAATATATTCTTAATATATTATGAATCATGTTGATCACTCATTCTCATATTTAATGTTCAACTATTTGGGGTATCATTCAAAAACACATAGGGTATACTACTAATTCCATTTCACATATAATATTTCAAGTTCCATTTTACATTTAACATTTCTCACAGAAACAAATCTGGGTTAGGTCAGAAATTCAACTATGTGCTTGTTATCTATTGCCTGAAAATCTTGATCCTTAAACAACATGGGTTTGAATTGCACAGGTCCATTTATATGTGGGGTTTTTTCAATAAATATACAGCCGGTCCTCTGTATCAGTGGATTCAACCGACCAGAGATGGAAAACAATATTTTCCATCCACCATTGGGAATCCATGGTTGCAGCAGGCCAACTATATGCATTGATCTGTGCCATTTTATATAAAAGCTTGAACATCTGTAGATTTTGGTATCCACAGGAGTCCGAACCAATTCCACATGGATACCAAGAGACAAATTAAGTTTCTGGGAAGACAAAAGTTGTATATGGATTTTCATCTATGTGGGGGGTCAGTGCCTTTAACCCCCATGTTGTTCAAGAGTCAACTGTAGAGTGTGTAAGAAAATTAACCCTTTCTTAGATTAATCACACCTATTCCATGCTAATGCATGCTGGTATAGTTTGTATTTCTCTTCAGTTATGTCTATGCTGCACATTGTTAAAAGATTTGCTTTCTTACAATTCAGTCTTCATCACGTGACCTCTATCTTTCATGCTGAAATATTTTAAGAAATCATTATTCCCACCTGACACTCCTCAACCTGGTATTTCTTTTGTTGTTTAAGGCTTCCTGAACAACCATATAATGTATTGGGGTTTCTCTCTCCAATACTTTCTATAACCTTGCGATAAATTTTTGTTTTTCCTGGTTGCTTTGTTCAGTTTTATACACCTAATAGTCCACTTTACTTAGCATACTAAATACTTTTTGTCAAACTAAATCTATCTGTTCAAATTATATTTTAGCTGCTTTAATTTCATATTTGAAAACTCATAACAAATTTACCAATCTTTACTTAAGTCTTTTTTAAAGGGCAAAAAGAAATCCCATTAATAATATACAACAAAATTCCTTCTTGTCTTCTGATCTCATTTATACAGAACCTACCCAGAAAAAAATATTCTGTCTTTTCTCCAAATGTTTAAAAACTTTTTACTCTTTCTTTCCTTTATGAATTTATTACTTTTCTCTTCCAGAAATAAAGCTGTCCTTTCCAATCCAATCTAGCACTCCTGGTATCTACCTTTTTTTTCTTTTCTTTTCTTTTTCTTTTTTTTCTACACATTACCCTTATTAAGTTTGGTAAGGACCAGGAGCCAAGATGACAGACTCAATTTTTTTTAGCAGGTAAGAAGGGAAAGGACTGTGGATATGCATATGCTACCTTTGTTTTTGGACTGCATAGCTCTAAAATGTGTCTTTAGATATTAATCATTAAGAATTCATTATAATTTCAGTAGAATTTGCTGAGTTTTATCTTTTGCAAAAGGAATGCAGATCACTTAAACAGACCATATATATATATATGCCGATTTATCCAGGCAATGTATCTGCATATATGTTGGGTAGTTGCTGCCATCCTGTCACAGTTAGAGATATGTGATTAAATTCCATTTTAATAGCAGTCACAATCTGTATTCCACCCACCCTGGTGCCTCCTGGGAGATGCCCTGCAACAGGCCAAGTTAGACTCAGTCTGTGCTCTGCCCAGGGTCATCGACAATCCACAGATGGCCACCACCTTCGCTGGCTTGGAAACGCCTCGAAAGGCCAAACCACAAACTAATAAAGCTCCAGAAAAACAACTAAACAAAATGGACACAAGTAATCTAAAAAATGCAGAGTTCAAAACACTGGTTATAAGGATGCTCGATGCTATCAGGGAGAATTGTAACACAGAGATATGAAACATAAAATTGGAGATAGGGAACATAAAAAACAACAGTCAGAAGCAGAAAATCGAATCAGAGATTTAGAAGATAAGGTAGCAAAAAACACCCAAACAGAACAGCAAAAAGACAAAGGAATCAAAAAAAAAAAAAAAAAAAAAATTAAAAAAAAAAAAAAAAGAAGGTATTTAAGGGGCCTCTGGGACAACATCAAGCATACCAACATTCACACGATATGGGTACCAGAAGGAGAAGAGAGGCAGCAAGGATTTCAAAACCGATTTGAAGAAATAAAGACAGAAAACCCCCATAACCTGGCAAAAAAAAATAAATAATAAATAGACATACACGCTCATGAAGCACAAAGTGTTCCAAACACGAAGAATCCAAAGAGGCCCACACCAAGACATAATTAAAATGTCAAAGGTTAAAGACAAAGAGAGAATCTCAAAAGCAGCAAGAGAAAACCAGTTAGTCATCTACAAGGGAGTGCTCATAGCACTGTCAAGTGATTTCTCCACAGAAACTTTGCAGGCTAAAAGGAAGTAGCAGGAAATATTCAAAGTGATGAAAACCAAGGAAGTACAACCAAGATTACTCTATTCAGCAAAGCTATCATTCAGACTCAAAGGACAGATAACGACCTTCCCAGACCAAAAAGAAAACAAACAAATGAACAAAACAAAAAAAACTGAAGGAGTTCATCATCACCACCGAACCAGTATTACAAGGAATGTTAGGGGAACTTCTTTAAGATGAAAGGAAAAAAAATAATCAAAAATATGAACAATAAAATGGTAATAACTGCATATCTACTAAGAATTAGTTTAAATGTAAATGCATTAAATGCTCTAGAAAAGGTGGCTGAATGGATAAGAAAATAAAACCCTTACATATACTGCCTACAAGAGACTCACTGCAGATCAAAAGACACACACAGACTGAAAGTGAAGGTATGGAAAAAGATATCTCACGGAAAAAAAAAAAAAATCTGGGGTATCAATACTTATACCAGACAAAACAGACTTTAAAACAAAGGCTATAACAACAGAAAAGGAAAGACCCAGTAATTCCACTTCTGGGTATTTATCTGAAGAAACCCAAAATGCTACTTCAAGGTGACATGTGCATCCATATGTTCGTTGCAGCATTGTTTGCAATGGCCAAGATGTGGAGGCAACCTGGGTGTCCACAAATGGACAAATTAATGGATAAAAAAGAGATGGAACATATATACAATAAAATATTACTCAGCCATAAAAAAGAATGAAATCTTGCCATGTGCATCAACATGGATGGACCCAAAGTGTATTGTGCTGTGTGGAGTAAGTCACACAGAGAAAGTCAAATGCCATATGATTCCACTTTATGTGGAATCTAAAGAACAAAATAAACAAACAAACAAACAAACTCATAGATTGGGAGAACATTTTAATGGTTGACTGCTGGGAAGGTGGTTGGGGAGGTGAAAAAGCATAAGTGATTAAGAAGTACAAGTTGGTAGTTACAGAATAGTTATGGTGATCTATTTTTTTGTATTTACATACAAAATAGTATGTAAATTGTGGCATAAGGAATATAGCCAATAACATTTTAATAACTATGTATGGTGTCAGATGGGTACTAGATTTATGGGGTGATCACGTTGTAAAGTATATAAATGTCTAATCACTATGTTGCACACCTTAAATTAATATAGTATTGTATGTCAACTGTAATTGAAAAATGAAAAATAAATTTAAAAAAAAGAACCATTGTGAAAACCTCTGTACTTGAATGCCTTGGCAGATGGACATTAAGATATTGGCACTTAAAGCCGACAGGTATTTCTCTCTCTGAGTGGAGACATCAAGAGAAACCAGTTAATATGAAGAGTTGCTAGCAATTAATTTGAATATTAAATCAGTGTCACCTATTACTACTCCACACATCTGAAGCAGATGACAAAATGTCACATGTTATTATGGATGCATTTTCTAATAACTTAAAGATTAAAGTTGTTAGACCCTTTTTTTCCTCTGTTAATAATCTTTAGATGACCATTATGTTCTAAATTATAGTCCACATTTGCCTTAGATCACATTAGCATGAAAAATAAACAAAGGTCAAAAATATAAAAAATAACACGAAATCTTAGCCACAGCGCCATTAGTGTAATCTCTGGAAATCTCATCCTCAAATCCCTATGGCTCTTTCCTGAACATCCTGAGGGAATCTTCCAACCACAGGATCCTGCTTCTCAGATGCTCCCAATAGAGGCTGACAAGCCTGTTATCTCTGTGGTGATATCCTCTAAACCTTCAAAGATGATGCTTTCTCTACTCTTTGTATTTAGCAGCTCACTAAACTGAGGTGCGTGAGTTAGAAAGAGGGTTAGAATTCCTCTTCACTCTCTGTTCAGTTCCATTATCAAGTCAGTATCGTGTCCGCTCAGCTCTCAGAGTACTTCATTGGTTCAGCCAAGTATCATTTTCTCTAAGTTAATTGTAATGTCACTCTGTCTTTATTATGACTAGTTCAGAAGGTAATCTGATTGACAGGATTTTCTGTTAGTCTCAACACTAAGGAATTACCTCAGACTTTTAACAAATAAGCATTTCTTATTTGGTATACATTCCTCTCTTATTTCTTCAGTTTCTTTCCCATCTAAGATTATTATTTATCTAGATTATGACTAGATAATTCATATATATATATATATATATATACATGTATATGTATATATATATATATGTAACTATCTATGAAATTTGAAGTTGTTCTTGTTCCTGAGAGACTTAAAGAGTTGAGTTTGGTACATTTCACTTTAATCCCAGTACATCCAGCTACTGGTGTTTATATGAGGCTGCTAAAATCTAAGTTGCCCACCTCATGAGACATGTACAGATATAGAATGCAAGTCACAAATGTTAGCCACATACAATGTTACATCTTTTATGAGCTACATTAAAAAAATAAATAGGAATCAGGTGAAAACAATTTTACTAATATAGTTTAAGTCAATATATACAAAATATTATTTCAATATGTAATCAATATAAAATTCATTGAGATATTTTATATTTATTAATCTTGATTATGTAATTTACTTTTATAACACATCTTGATTTGGACTAGCCATTCCTCAATTGCTCAATAACTACATATGGTTAGTGGCTATTTTATTTGATGGTGGAGATCTGAATAGTTCAGAAATGCCAGGTTTCAACAGTTTAAACTTGGTCTAAAACCTTGTTTGATGTTAATACTTTTCTTAAATACCAAACTTCCATATACCATATCCAGTGAGGGACTCTTCACACCTTGACAAATAGTTCCCTCAGATCAATATGTAATAACATGCTACTTTATATGCTTTATTCTGCTTTTTTACTTGCAGAAAGAATATTTAATACAATCATTTTTGTAATTTATTACTTAGCAAAATGAGTTTGTTTTTAAATTAAAAGGTTAATAACATATTTTCACTGTAAAAAATCGACAATAAAAGCATATAAATTAAAAAGTGTAAGTGCTCTCCCCTCATATTCCCCAATCTGTTCCCTAGAGGAACTCAAAGTTTACTGTATGTCACTCTAGACATTTTTCTATGCCAGAAAGATGTTTAGGCAACAGTAGATTGCCTAACTGAAGGCACTGTACTCTCTTGCTTGCTTGCAGAGCCCCTGTTTTGTCTGAGTGTTCACTATTACCATCGCCATGTGTGCAGAGAAGAGCTAAAACATGGGATACTGTTGAGCCTAAGTCAATTAGGTAATTCCCTTTTCCTAGCCAATGAATGACTTTGCCAGGTATGAGATGTAATTTTGTCTAATGAAAATGAGGGACAAGGAAAGGATTTTCTTGCTCATAAAAACAGCTGCATAGAAAGAAATAGTCTTTTTCTTCTGGACCTTGCGGTCTACCTGTGATGCCCGAAATGACAAGCCATGTTGGGGCTCTGAAAGGAATCAGCCTAAAGGTAGAAGTTAACAAATTGAGAGCCACCATTTAAAATGATGGACATGATTTTTAACATCATGGCAAAACCGGTGTCTTCTTGGGAAATGAGATCATAACTTTCTTATCACTAATCATTTTTAGCTGTGTTTTCTGTTACTTGAAACTTAAAGCATCGTAATTGATGAAAACATCCTGAAAAATATTTTATAGGCTTTTATCAAAATGAAATAGGAATTGTTTTCATTAGTGAATTGAGAATTTAATCCATCAGTTTTTGATAAGTAAGTTATTAATTATCTGTCAGTTTATTTTTGTATGTCATCTACATATTACAGCTTTATCTTAAAGTTAATTACAAAGAAAGATTAATTCTCCAAAGGACAGATAAATAAATGTTTAGTTTTACTGCCAGTAGAAATTAAATTGACACAATGTAGATAAGCAAAATTTAAACACACCATCAGAATTCTTTATTTAAAAAATTATTTGTATGTGCAAGTCTTTATTGGATTATAGGATATCATGGGACCTGCTTTCAGCAGCAAGTTATAATTGTTTATTTTTATAGTGTGGCAATATTCTTCCTGTTAAATCACTACAGTCTACATTTTGCTTAAAGAGTGTGTCTAGAGTTCTATACACCGAGTTTAACAAGGGGGTAAAATAAAAAATCTGTATTATATTTAAGATTTTATATGTGTTTATCATATATAATACAATATTAACAAAGAGTTTTAGCTATTTTTTGCTAAATCTGAATTCAAATATCCTTTCAACATTTCTATTTAATATACAGTTTTTAAACACAGAAATTAAGCAAACAGTTTGAGTAGTTTTAATGGGATGGGACTAACGACATAAATTAATTGTGTAAATCCACTATTATAAAATATTGGCAATTTTATATGGTTTAAAAAAAAAAAAACATTCAAACTTTTTTACAAAAACTGGTATTGTTTTGTTTTCTAAAGTTGTTTTCTCTTTTCATAATGATCAAATACGTTCAGAATGTATATGTCACTCACCTTAACAAACCAGAACTAGAGCTCTGTCCGATAAAACAACTGTAATATAACAAATGGGGCAGTGATTGGGTGAGAATTTTATTTTTTGTTGTTGTTGATGCACTTACTGTATTTCCCTGAAAATAAGACCTAGCTGGACCATCAACTCTAATGCATCTTTTGGAGCAAAAATTAATATGAGACACGGTCTTACATCAAAATAAGACCTGGTCTTATATAATACAACATAATATAAGATAAGACTGGGTGTAATGTAATGCAATGTAATGTACTATAATATAATGTAATTCCGAATCTGATATTAATTTTTGCTCCAAAAGACGCATTAGAGCTGATGGTCCAGCTAGGTCTTATTTTCGAGGAAATACTGTACTATATACAATTTTAAATCAACTTTTTTTGATCCAGTTATAACATTAAATCTGTCTTGTATATATAATCATACAAAAAATATAACCATTGGGTGGCCGGATAGCTCAGTTGGTTAGAGCACGAGCTCTGAACAACAAGGTTGCCAGTTCAATTCCCACATGGGATGGTGGACTGCGCCCCTGCAACTAAGATTGAAAACAGCGACTGGACTTGGAGCTGAGCTGCATCCTCCATAACTGGATTGAAGGACAAAGACGTGGAGCTGATGGGCCCTGGAGAAACACACTGTTCCCCTATATTCCCCAATAAAATTAAAAAAATAAATAAATACATATATATATATATATATATACATATATATATATATGTATATATATGTACATATATATATATGTGTGTGTATGTATATATATATATATATATATATATATATATATATATATGTAAAACCACAACACTTGTTTGTAAATATAATGGTCTGTTCTAATTGTGGAAATAAAAATATTTATAAGTATTTGTTTGTTAACATATTATGGTGTTAGTATCTTAGTGCGTATTTATGGCATATTTTGACAGAGATTATGAGGAACATAATGAAAGAAATCTTTGCCATCATCTTTAGAAATATTGTATATGCTAATGCTTTTATGTTTAAAGTATCATTTGTATGTAAATGTCTGAAATTGTGACTTATAAATGATTCTGCAGCTCTAAATGAAGATTAGTGTTCACTATCAAAGTTATGCTTTGTGCTAAGTGTGGATAGAAGCTAGATAAAATGAATACAGCTATACTTCGGGTTAGGCTAATGGGTATGTTAGGGGTGATACTTTGCTTGCTATATTTACAAAGCATTCATTATTTCTAGGTTTTACAGTACTATGGAGTCAATCTGTATTTTTAGCATTTTCTGTGGTTCGTATAACTTTTAAATAACAGACCCAAATTTACATTTTTTTTCTATCTCATCCCCACCAAAGGCCATTATCCAGATAAGCCAAAAGACTTGGGACTTTTCTAACATCACAGTAATATTCAGGAGGTAGAATTATTAACACTTGATGATTTATTAGAGGGACATAGTTGATGGGGAGAGGAAAGTGACAAGTCCTATTGGTATCAAGGAGGATATATTAAGTAGTAGGCAGTTGATATGTAGGTTGGGATTCAAGAAAGTATCTCAGCTGATGATACTAAACTTAAAAGTGATTATCATAGAGGTACTAGGGAAAATAAAGGGAGAGGATGAAACAGCTGAAGAAAAGCTGGTCAGGGAGTGAAATTGACTGAGTATTTGTGTCCCTTCCAAATTCATACGTTGAAATCCTAACCCTAAATGTGATGGTATTAGGAAGTGAGGTTTTAGGGAGGTAATTAGTTCATGAAGATGGAGCCCTCATGAATAGGATTAGTGCCCTTATAATAGGAACCCCAGACTACTCTCTTGCTCTCTTTAAAACATGTGAGCATACAGCAAGTATTTGGCTGTATTCAATACCAAAGTGGGCTCTCACCAGAACCCCACCATGCTAGCACCATGATCTTAGACTTCCAGCCTCCAAAATTGCACAAAATAAATACCTGTGTTTATAAACCACCCAGTTTATGGTACTGTGATATAGCAGCCTGAACTAAGACAGGGAGTGTCATGCGAGGTAGCCTGCGGGGTCTCTGGTCCCGCTCCCTGCATAAGAACTCAGGATATGGCTAGGACAAAAAGGAGCACTCACGGAGCCATAGGTAGGGGAGTCATACCACTATAGTCTCACTGGAGGCTGGAGCCACACGACCTGCAACCCACCATCCACTTTTCTGCCTGCCCACCAACCAAGTGACCAACCAACGCAGCCGCAGCAGTTATATTAGTGGCTAATTGGCTAACTGGTTACAGCTGATGGTCAATTAGCCACAACTGATGACCATCTACTACCCGAGCCAGCACCTTTCCACGTGAGGCCGAGAGCCTGGAAACTGCTCTCTGGGACTCTGTCCCCACAGGGAGGGAAGAGAAATAGTAGAAAAAGGTGTCTTGGAGAATGATAGAAACAGATGTTTTTGAAATGAAGACATGAGTAAAGTCAATTAGCTGAGATCTAAAAATTGTTGAGTAAACTGTTAGTTAGTGGCCAAATTATGGACAGCCTTGTTTATTAAACTTTAGTTTCTAGCTCACTGTCATGCAGGGTATCATGCGGGGTCTCTGGTCCTGCTCCCCACATAATGACACAGGACATGGTGAGGCCAAAAAGGAACATCAATGGAGCCATAGATAGGGGAGTCATACCACTATAGTCTCGCTGGCAGCTGGGTTGGAGACACAGGAAGCAGGAGCCACACTATAGGCAACCTGCTGTCCACTTATCTGTGACAACCAACCTTACTTGCAAGCTGCAATCTGCCATGCTAACGGCAATCCGCTCTTGCCAGCTCAGCCATCATCTTCTTGTCAGCCTCCATTTGCTGCTAGCATAGCCACAGCAGTTATATTAGTGGTGAATGGCTCACTGGTTACATCTGATGGCCAACTAGCCACAGCTGATGGCCATCCAATCACAGTTGATGGCCATTTACTACCTGAACTAGCACCTTTCCACATGAGTCCAAGAGCCTGGAAACTGTACTCCTGGCTCTGTCCCCACACTATCCATCAAATATTTTGAAACAGGGAGTGTCAAGATCAGAAGATCAAATCTATGTAGTAGTAATTATCTCTGAAAGCTGTGTGTGTACATGTGTGTTGCGGGAAGAGAGTTGCTGGGATGGAGAGAGAATTTTTGGACCAGGTAGAAAATATGTAGTCTGTTGTAACAAGATGGTCATTGTGAGAATGAAAAGGAAAGTAGAGTTTAAAAGAATACTTAGATATAAAAGAAAGAGCACTTAGGCGATGCATGTAGAGGCTGAAAAATAGCTAGGAGGAATTAGAGAGGATAATGGGGATGGTGGTGCTCTCATTAGAAAGTGGAGACATGGGAAGAAGAACTGGTTTGGGTTGTATTATGATGAATTCAGTCTTGATAAAGCTGAGTTTGAACAGTCAGGGTTTATCCACATCGAGTAAGCCATCAAGCAGTAAGATACCTGGGTCTAGACATAAAGAATTTAGATCTACAGATGTGGATCCAATTGATACTCAGTAACAGAGCAATTTAAACATGTTTTTCAAAACATTTTTAAATACACTATAGAAATATATAACAAAAGATGTAGTGCATAAATAGAAGTTTGTTGCCGTGGATGGCTGTCATGCAGGGCGGCACGCGGAGTGTCTGGTCCCACTCCCACATAAGAACGCAGGATATGGGGAGGCCAAAAAGGAACACCCATGGAGCCATAGATAGGGGAGTCATACTACTATATTCTCGCGGGCGGCACTCTAGTCTCACTGGAGGCTGGATCCACACTGTCCACAACCCACCATCCTAACTGCAATCCTTGCTTGCTAGCTCAGCCACCATCTTCTTGCCAGCCCCCATTTGCTGCTAGCATAGCCACAGCAGTTATATTAGTGGCCAATGGCTCACTGGTTACAGCTGATGGCCAACTAGCCACAGCTGATGGCCATCTAATCACAGTTGATGGCCATTTACTACCTGAGCCCGCACCTTTTAGCGTGAGGCTGAGAGCCTGGAAACTGCACTCCTGGCTCTGTCCCCACAATGGCAGTCTCAAAACTATAATTATTATACTTGTAGGTAATAATATTTAAAACTGTATTTGAATGCTAAAAAGTGAAAAAGATTTTATTTCACTTTGTTAAAAAAATTATGTTTGTGTTTGGAGGTGCACAAACCAGTCATGTCCTTTCTTTACAATACCTTCACTTGTGTCAGAGGTATTAGTATTCATTAATACTATTATTATGTGAATCAGTATTCACTAGTATTAGCGACTGAGGTTTTTCCACATAGTGAATGGTGCCAATACAGAGCTTTGCCAGTTAATTGCAATTAAAATTGTTTCTCTCTGGAGAGCATGGAATATTTTTACCCTCTCTGTCAAAAGACACTCCTTTGTTTTGCTTTTTATATCACATTTTATGTGGAAGAAGGTGAGCAACTTATATGAGAACAATTTAAATTTGTTCAGCCAGCAGGATGCTTGTGCAATGCTTTGTTCCTTAATGAAGGCACCTGAATCTTCATTACCAGTTTTCCAGGTGCAGGTGATCAAATTAGGGTGAGGAATGTACAAAATGTATGTAAACAAAAGAATTGTTTTCAAGGATGCTGACTGAAACAAGTGGAAATGGATAAGTAATGGAACTTAAAGGACTAATAAGTTAACCTACTGGGTCTCACCAGGCTGAAATAATTATAGCGCTGCTGTAAAGAGGAGTTCAAACCTTCCCCAGTTTTTTAGAAGGGTGTAAATTTTACACACTTTTGTTTGTTTCCATATTAGAATATTTATTAGTACTAGATCATGTGTACATTTTTATTTTGAAAAAATATGTTATATCATAGGACTATTTCATTCCTTCCTAATAATCATTTCCTCTTCCTAAGAACTTGATTTCAGTTCATATCCTTAATCCAGTCCCACACAACTCAGCACCCCATCCTCAGCTCCAGGGTGGAAAGAATAGTTGAAACATCCTGGCCAGTGATTGTTTTTTAGAAACCAGGCCTATGACAAATCGTCTAAATTATGTTCTTTGTACCTGCAATTGACTTAGTAATGAGTATCCAACCCAATTTATTCCAGTTAGATCTTTGAAGGGTGATGTTTGCTGGGAACTTCTAGGAAAAACAGTCCCTTGGTTTTTTCAACACAGCCACTGCAATTAGTGGGCCCCTCAATCTGGAGACTAGTGGTCAGCCTAGAACTCCTGTAGCTTTCACATTACCAGCGTGAGAGTAAAGGGGCTTGTGAAGGAAAAGTAACCTAAAGAGAATCTAAGTTAAGAGAAGCCAGACTCTTGGTTGAACAACATCTTGATTGAGCACTCCCTTACTGTTAAGATTTTTTTTCAGGAAAATCAACAATTTTTAAGACAGTTAAGTTGGCTTCTCTATTACTTGCAACTGAATCATCGCAATCATAGTGTGCTTAAACAGCAGTTTTTCACAATTCCATGATCTGTACATGATTTCTGTTTTTTTCCCAAGAGTCTTGCATTTCTTTTTACTTTATTTTGAGATGATTTATGGGAGTTATAAACACAGCACACAGTTCCCATACACCTTTCACATGGTTTTCCTTAATGTTACATATGACTGTAGTACATTATCAAAACTAAGACATTAACATTGGTACAGTGCTATGAACGAAACTACAGACCTTATTCAGATTTCACCAACTTTTCCATGACTGTTTTTCTATCTCAGGATCCAACTCAGGATCCTCGATTGCTTTTAGTTGTCCTGTCTGTTTAGTCTCTTTTTATTTGGTGTTATTTGTTCATTCATTCCTTGTCTTTCATGACACTTTTAAATGAGTACCAATCAGTTCTTTTGTACAATGTTGCTCAATTTGGGTGTGTCTGATGTTTTCGCAAAATTAGATTGAGGTTATGCATTATTAGGAAGGATACCACAGAGATGTATCACATCTCAGTGCATCATAATAGAAAGTTCATGATTTGATAAGCCTGGTGATGTTTATTTACCCTGATCACTTACTTGGTTAAGGGCGCACCTGCTGAGGTTTCTCTGCTGTACAGTTATTATGATTTTTCTTTGTAATTGATGTATTTTGGGAAAAGATATTTTGTGACTGCAAATATTCTGTTTCTCCTTAAACTTCTTTCCTCTAATTTTAGCATCCTTACTGGGTATTGCTGGCAGCAATTATTATTATGGTGTTCTCATGGTTATTTTATATTTTCCTCATTTGTTCTAAATTTTAATTGGAATTCTTCTATAAGAAAGAGTTATCCCTTCTCCCATTTATTTATTTACTTGGTCATTTATATGAACTAATTGAAAATAACAACTTCCTAAGGCAGGGCTTTAGAAAGTTTGTTCTTTCATCTGACAGTTCTGATAATTGTCCTTTGAGTTCCCCCAGTAACACCTTGCCCATTTAACCCTCAACATCATGACCACACTGTTCTCAATAAATCTATAGAGTGACGAATAGACCAATTGGACAGGTGATTGCCTGACACTTTGAGAAAGAACAGTAATACTCAGATTATAGAACCATCAGCACAATCATATGTTGTGCAACATATGTATAGCACCTACATACTTTATACTCCTGGCAAGGAGTACAGTATCTCTTCTGACACTAACACTGTGATTCACAAAGTTTTATGGCCACAATATATGAGACTAGACAAGAAAAAACAGAACACACACTTAAAATCATGAACTTGGTCATGGAGTTCTCTGGTATTGCAGAATCCAGGCCAAATGTAAAAGAAAGAAAGGAAGAAAGGAAAGAAGGAAGGGAGGGAAGGAGGGAGGGAGGGAAGGATGGAGGGAGGGAGGAAGGAAGGAAGAAAGGAAGGAAGGAAAAAAACAAAACAAAACACGATACTTTGCTATGATAGTTGTTTTTGCTTACATAAGTGTGTAATTGCCAAGAAGAGCCTTTAGTGATACTCACTCTACAATCTTCCCTCTCTATGAACTCTGGTAACAATGCAGCAGATCAGTGCACTGTCTTCACACTAAGTTTTTATGTCCATCCACTTTACTATCTTGACTATGTTTCGCTGAAAAGAAGTTCTTATTTCACCAGCTTTCATTCATTAGTTGTAGCTTCCATGAGCTATCCTACCTATTAGCAAGTATCTTAAGAACATGTCCATAAACACTGTTATAGTTTAGCAAGCTTTCTAATTTTCTTGCTCATTTCCACCCAATAATTGATGCTACACATTACTAGACTATATTCAATTTTTTCCAAACATTGGTTAAATAGATATAAGACAATATAGCACAACTATACAATTCTTGGTTATTATTGTGATAAAATAATATGAATTCCTGAAAACATTACTCTATAGATAGTATGGGGTCAAGTTGTTGTAATCTAACATCAAACCCAATTCTAATGCCCCACCACTATCCCCCGCGATACCTACAGAACTAATATTCCATACTTTTATATAAAGAAATAAATTAATTAATCCTAATGGAAGATAATACATATGAATAGGTACATAATAATGTATATGAGAGACAAAGAATTAAAAATAATTAAAAGAATGATCAGGTGCATCTGATGGCTATTTCTGGAAAATGAGAATTAGAGGACTATTTGGAAGGCATTGCAACTAATTTTGCATTGTTAAAAAGCCTCATATTAATATATCAACTGTGGTTTACAAAATGCTCTCATATACACTATATTCTCTCATGAATATGGAGATTTATACTAGTTGGCTCCACTGAAGATTGGAGCACAGGTGAGTGAAATCCACCTGCAGTGGCAGGTGTCAGGGTAGATCGTCCAGATGGCACAAGGACTGTGCCAAAACTTAAATGCAGTGAGATCCTGGATCTGGTGCTTCTCCAGTATCTTTCTGTATACTTCAAGTTTTGATAATATCAAAACATAATTGTTTTAAAGATCTTTTAAAAGATTATAAGGATCCCAGGATGATAAATGATGCCATTTTATTCTACTGGTGAACTTCAGTAAATGAGATAGTGAGGGAAAGCAGTGCAATAATAAATAACATAAAGCACTGAATACTAGTGCCTTTTATAAAGTTATCTTGGGTTTGATTCATCCATTGTTTGCTTGCCCATATAGATAACTGAGTCAATGTTTATATATAAAAATCAATGGTGAGTTGATGCTATTATACAGGCTGGAACCCTCCCTTTGGAAATATGCTGCATTAATAATGCTTGCAGCTTGCTGCTCTGAGCACTTGCAGAGCTTAAGCTGGGAGAATTCCAATCTTCTCTTAAAGGGACCAAATGCCTGGAATGACCAAGGCTCTTAAGGCTTAACTACAACATAATTACCTCCAGAAAACCTGTTGTGACATCCCTCAGTGCTTTTGTGGCATCTCTGCATGTCTTTCTCAGCACTTACCCAGTTATAATCTATATATTTAACTGTATATCAATTATAAATTTTATTCTTAGAACAAAGTCTATATGTTATGCATTTTTATATCTAAGACTTCATATCTCTATGACTATATCTCTAAATATGTGGCACTTAATAAACATCAGCTAAGTAAATGAATAAACATTAAACATATGGAAACTTTTTGTAAACATAGTCACTAGGAAAATTTCTATCCAAGATGATACAGCAGAAATGAGTATATATATATTATATACATATAATATATATATAAAATATAAATATATTTATAAAAATGTATACATAAGACTTGTATTCATCTTTGTTATCGGTATATATCGAGTATTACAATTTTAATGCAGTTTCCTTTCCTTTCTTAAAATGCACATACAGTTTTTTGGCATATATATATATATATATATATATATGACTTATTGGAAACTTAATACTTCATAGTTTACATATAAACTTCTACATTCAGAAAACCATTCAATACTATTATAAACATTAGAACTACAGATCAGAAAAGCAGAATGAACAAACCCTTGTTCTAAGGTGTATGTCTATAGTGCTCCAATCGGGTTTTGGCTGTGTGTGTGTGTGTGTGTGTGTGTGTGTGTGTGTGTGCGTGCGCGCGCGCGCGTTTATAAATAATAATAGAGAGTACAATTGTGTGTGAAGGACCTTTTTGTATTTTAAAGGTAGAACCCATGTACTCATATACATAAAAAATGGCAAGCTTTTTTTAAAAAATGGGCATTTTCCACAATATAAACACAGTTTAAAAGTAACAGATTTGTAGAAAACCTAATTTTGAGATAATAATTTTTCCATCAATCATATTACATAAGTCCACTACTGATTGATTTGAAAGCTTCTGAAATATGACTCCCAATTCACTTTCCCCTGTCATCCTCCCATCAAATGTTCCCTAAAGACCTATTTTCTGTGGCTATACCATGTGTATCTTGCTCTGGGCCTTTGTTCATAAAAATCTTTCAAAATGAAATATCTTCCCTTTGCTCCCATCACTGTCTGTCAAAATTAAAGTTTGCTTCAAAGTCCATTTCAAAAAATACACAGACTACAGTAGAAGTTAAGGATCTAGGAATTACCTGGACCAAAAATACTCACTATTGGCAGCACTGCAGAACATCAAGAAATATAAATGTGAAACACAGAAAAATAATTTTTGTTTCTTTTTTTGTTTTCAAACAGGATCATAATGATAGAGAAATAAGGATAACTAGAAACAGGTAGAAAGTGAAGTTATAGAAAAAAAGATTAAAAGATAAATTCCAGTGGCAATGTTAGGTAGGAATGAACTAGACTCTAGAGAGCTGTGGTAGGCTGAACAATGGCCTCTCCAAAACTATACACACCCTATTCCCTGGAATTTTTGAATAGCTTGCCCTACAGTGCAAAAGGGACTTTAGGAATGTGAAGAAGTTAAGGATTTTGATATGGGAAGATAATCATGGACTATCTATGTGGATCCAATGCACACACAAGAGGGCAGTAGGAGGATAAGAGTAAGAGAATGAGATGTGATGATAAAAGCAGAGGTTGGAATGGTGCAAGGGAGGGGCCACAGGTCAAGGAATGTAAGTGGCCTTTAGAAGTTAGGAAAGGCAAGAGCACAGATTCCTCATAGGACCTCTAGAAGGAACATAGCCTTCCCAACTCATTTAAAGCTTCTGACATCCAGAACTGTATGATAATAAATTTCTGTTGTTTCAAGACACTACATTTAAACTAATTTTTTACAGTAGCAACAGGAAACTAACACAGAGTCAAATCAATTCAATGAAACTATTTGGGCTTTAAAATCAGACAAAATCTGTATTCTGAAATCTCATTTTGTCATTTATTTATGGTGCAAAGGAGGGGCCTCAGGTCAAGGAATGTAAGTGGCCTTGGGTGAACTTAGGCAAATGACTTATCCTCTTTACTCCATCCTTACACTGGAGAATGAACCCAAGACCCCTTTCTCTGAGCACTGTTCCCCCATGTGTATTCTACGTGAACCTGGCTCTCCAGATAAAGTTCTTTGGGTCAGTCCTGGATACCTGACCCAAGCTCTAATAATCAAAGTTTCTTTCCTGAACATTTTGACTCGGGCTTAAGAGGCAGCCATTAATGTTGGCTAGTTCTTGAAACTGTAGAGGGACCACCTTTTCCTAGTATAGAGAAAAGCAAACTACAGATATACAGGAAAACACACACACACACACACACACACACACACACACAATGACTGCAAGAGCGTCCTTTCTGAGCTCCTCCTATGTTGTCAAATCCTGATTCTTCTCCTTCCTTCAGACCTTGTTATTTTATTGTGCTCTGGTTCATGAACTGTCCCTTCTCTTATAATAAATGTGATGTTTGTTTAAGCTAATACAAGTTATTTTCTTTTCCTTGAAAAGAAAACTGACATAAAAATGTACTTTGAATCAAAGGTGTAAGGATAAAATGTAATGTAATTAATGTTGCTAGAAAAATGTTTGACATGTAGTACAAGTTCAATAAATGGTAACTATGAGTATTTGTATACATCTATTACTACAGGCATTACTATAAGGAAGAGGAGAAGGAAAAGGAAAGGGAGGAGGTGAAAGAATACTTTCACTAACACTGAAGAATAGCAGAGAGGATTCTGTATGCTGTGGATTATACTGGGAATGGGACAGATAAAATTTTTGCCTCTCTAATTCTGTTTCAGGATAGGAGCAATGTAGTTTTTGTTTCCACTTCTGACAAATCATGGGAAGACAAAATAAAGTTGATAATACCAATGTAATAAACAGAAATATTTGAGAAAAACAATCCATATTCTCTGTAGTTTTGATGTGGCCTCAAGTCCCCATTCACGATCACCATATGAACTACTGCCTTCTTAACACCTTTCTTGATGCTATATTTAAAAATGCTTTCCACATAGTAAATGTGCAATAAATTTCAAATGAGCATGCCCCTCTCAAAGGCCCTTCCCCCTCCCAAAAATATTTGCCCTCCTCTCACCTTCAGGGGTCTAAATCACCTGACATTTAGAAGCACTTTTTTTTTTTCTAGATGCATGCTCAAATTTAATAGACTCAAATCTCATCTCATAACATAATTCAAAATGTGCCAGCACTAATAATATCTTTTGGGGGTTCATTCAGGAGCCAACTAAAACAGTAGAATCAAAGCAATACAATATACCAACTTTAATCTCAAAAACTAAAATTATTAAAATTGGTTGTTCCAGTTTCATTAAACTTAAGCACTGTTAAACATCATTTTCATTTTTTTTCTCTTATGATTCTCCACACCTTTAATTTGTAATGTCCCTGTGCTACTGCATTTTGCCCATCTCATTCATTCTCTTTTACATGTTTTCTTTTAAATACACAGGTATAATCTTTTTTTAACATGGTTAATTTATTTTATTTATTTATTTTTTAAGTTTCAGGTGTACAAAACAACATAGTTATGACAAATTTAAGTACCTCACAGAGTGATAACCCCAAAAGTCTATTAGCCATCTGACACTGTACATAGTTATTTCAATATTATTGACTGTATTCCCTATGCTGTAGTTTATATTGCTTTGACTATTTTTTTTTAATTATAGTTGACATTCAATATTATTTTATATTAGTTTCAAGTGTACAGCATAATGGTTTGACATTTACGTAATTTAAGTGATCCACCAGTCTAGTGCCCACCTGGCAGTATTCATAGTTATTACCATATCATTGACTATTTTCCTTATGCTTTACTTTACATTTCCATTACCATTTTGTAATCACAAATTTGTACTTCTTAATCCATTCATCTTTTTCACCCTGCCCCCTAACCTCTCCCATCAATTACCTCAATAAATCTAGTACCCATCTGACACCATAGTTATTACAATATTATTGACTACATTCCTTATGCTATACCCTATCTCCTTATGACTACTGTGTAACAACCAATTTGTACTTTTTAATCCCTTCCCCTTTTTCATACACTCCCACAACCCCTCCCTTCTAGAAGCCATCAAAATGTTCTCTGTATCTATGAGTTTGTTTCTGTTTTGTTTATTTTGCTCTTCAGATACCACATGTAAGCAAGATCACATTGCATGTTTCTTTCTCTGTCTAACATACTCCACTCAGCACATGCCCTCCAGGTCCATCCATGCTGCCCTAGATGGCAAGAACCCCATTACCTGCCCTGGCCAAGCAATATTCCATTGTATATATGTACCACCTCATCTATATCAATTCATTCATTGACAGACACCCAGTTTGCCTTCACATCTTGGCCACTGTAAACAATGCTAAAATGAACATATGGATGCATTTGTCCCCTCGAACAAGGGCTTTGAATTTTTGTTTTGGACAAATACCCAGAAGTAGGGCCACTAGGTCTATATTTTGTCTCGTATAGCCTTTGTTTTAAAGTCTGTTTTGTCTGGTATAAGTATTGCTACTCTAGCTTCTTTCTTGTTTGTTTGTTTCCATTTTTACGAAATGTCTTTTTCCATCCTTTTACTTTCAGTCTGTGTGTGCCTTTTAATCTGAGGTGAATCTCTGTATTGGTAGGCAGCCTATATAAGAGTCTTGTTTTCTTATCCATTCAGCCAGCCTATATTTTGATTGGAGCATTTAATCCACTCACATTCAAAGTAACTCTTAATAGATATGTAGTTATTGCCATTTATTATTCATATTTTTGATTTTTTTTTTTTTTTCCATCTTAAAGAAGTCCCTCTAAGATTCCTTGCAATACTGGTTTGGTGGTGATGAACTCCGTTAGCTTTTTCTTGTCTGGGAAGATCTTTATCTGTCCTTCAATTCTAAATGATAACCTTTGCTGGGTAGAGCAATCTTGGTTGTAGATCCATAGTTTTCATCCCTTGGAATGTTTCCTGCCACTCCCTTATGGCCTGCAAAGTTTCTGTTGAGAAGTCATCTGACAGTCTTTTGAGAGTTCACTTGTATATAACTAACTGGTTTTCTCTTGCTTCTTTTAAGCACTCTTTGTCTTTAACCTTTGGCATTTTAATTATGATGTGTCTTGGTATGGCCCTCTTTGGGTTCATCTTATTTGGGGCTCTCTGAGTTTCCTGGGCTTGTATATCTATTTCCTTCACTGGGTTAGGAAAGTTTTCCATCATTGTTTCTTCAAATAGGTTTTCAATTCCTTGTTCTCTCTCTTCTCCTCCTGGTACCACAGTTATGCAAATGTTGGTACACTTGATGTTGTCCCAGAGGCCCCTTAAACTATTATCATTGTTGTTGTTGTTGTTTGCTTTTACTTTTGCTGTTCTATTGGTTGATTTTTGCAACCTTATATTGTAAATTACTGATTCCATCTTCTGCTTCATCTAATCTACTGTTGATTTAATGTATTCTTTATATTAGTTATTGTATTCTTCTTTTCTGACTGGTTCTTTTTGTTTTCTATCTCCATTTTTTGTTTCCTATCTCTTTGTTGAAGTTCTCCCTGAGATCACTGAACCTTCCTATAACCAATGTTTGTAGCTCTGTGTCTTGTAGATTGCTTGTCTCCATTTTGTTGAGTTCCTTTTCTGGAGCTTTGTTCTGGTTTGTTTGTTTCTTTGTTTGTTTAATTAATTAATTTTTGGACATGTTTCTTTGTTTCCCCAATTGGCTTCCTCCCTGTGTTTGTTTCTATGTATTAGGTATGGCTGCCATGCCTCCTAGTCTTAGTAGAGTGGCCTTATGTAGTAGGTGTCCTGTGGGGCTCAGTGGGGCAATATCCCTGGTCACCAGAGCCAGGCCTCCAGGTCTGTCCCTTGTGTGGGTTGTGTGTGCCCTCCTGCTGTAGTTGAGCCTTGGTTTGCACATCAGTTGGAGGGACTGACCCTCAGGTGATTAGGTGTGAAGACTGGCCATGACTACCCTGGAGGAGCTATTATGCAGGTGCTGACCCTACAGAGCAGGATTCACTTTAGCAGGTCTCTGGTGTCGGCCCAGTCTTCCCTTTAGTGTGTCATCCTAGAAGGTGGCCAGGTGATTATTCAGCTCAGTTTGAAGCCAGTCATTAGGATTGCTAGCCCTGAGGCCTCCTGGGAGGGGAGCCACTGCAGGCCAAGTTCAGTCTCAGCCTGTGCCCTGCCTACAGTGCTCTGGCCTGAGCCACAAAGCAATCTTCAGGTGGCTGCTGCCCACACTGTGCTTGGAGGTGACTCAAAAAGCCAAGCCTTGAACAGAGGCCAGCTGTTGCTAGTGTCTGGCTTAAGGCTGCTGAGCCAGAGGTATAGGACAGGCCTAAACCAGATGATGCTTGTTTTGGTTTTGTGAACCTTAGAGATATTTTAGCAAAGTCCACAGCATGAGCCAAGACAGGACATTTGCATGGAAAAGCCACTGGAAGGGGTTTGGTTTTGTCCAAAAGTTAGGTGGGGTGGGGTCTCAGAGATAACAAGGGAAGGGCAAATGTTGTTAGCCAGGTTAACAGAGACTCAGATATAGTGGCCACCTACCTCTGCATCCAGGGAGCGAGGAGGGCTTAACAAAGAAACAGTGGATTCCACAAACTTTTCCCTCAGGAGAAAGCTGCCTCTCGAGCCCTCACCCTGAGCCAGACAATTCAGTTCTTCCCTATATGTCCCTGGCACCTTTCAAACTGCTGCCCCAGCATTTGAACTCAAAGCAAAGTGAGTCTGTCAGCAAGTAAGTCCTTGCATGGTCCCTTTAAGAGTATCACCTGGGACTGCAGCCACCCTCAATTTACTCAGCCACAATCTCTGCTGGTTTTCACAGCCAGACTTATGGGGACTTCTCCCCCAGGCAATGGAACCCTGGGCTGGGGAGCCTGGTGTGGGGCTGGGACCCCTTGCTCCTCCAGTGGGTACCTCCTCAGCTGAGTTATCCCTCCTGATTTTAATGGTCACCAGCAGGTGTTGGATCAGACCATTCCACATCTCTGCCTGTTCCACCCATCTTGAGGTGGCTTCTTCTGTATGTCCTTTTATGTAGGACTTCAGTTCAGCTAGAGTTCAGGTATTCTCAATGATGGTTGCTTGGTAGTTTACTTACTATGTTATTTTTAATACAAAACAACATAGCACTGTCAACATAAGGAACATCCAAACCTGTAGAGAATTTTTTGAGTTTGAGCCAAACTGGTGATAGCTGCTGGGAAGTAAAATCTCTAGGGTTTGAGAAAATACTCTGGAGAATGGAAGTTTCTCGGCTTATTTCATACATTAGAATAAAAGAAGGAGCTGTAAGAAGTGCTACAATCTACCGGTTGTAGATTAAGGGGGTAGGAGAAAACCAAGCAAATAAATCTCCAGGATTGGATAAAAAGTAAAATGGAGAAACACATACATCTTTTACATTGGTGGATACAGGACAGTTAATAATTAAAATTTACAACACATAGAGATGGCATTCAGGGAACAAGATAACAATAAAGGATTCTGGGGTTCTCTCCCCTGGTGTGAGGTTGTGCCCTGAGGGGTCTGGAAAAGGGGATTAATCTAACATTCCAAGGGTATGTTATCTTAGATACAAAAAGATAATAGATAAGCTCACTTAAAATAAAGATAGACCTTTGTCAAAGAATTTACAGGCCTAGGACATGACTACACACTATGACTCTCTTTCAGTTAGGAATTTTTATGTTTAGATCATCCTTTGTTGTTACTTTTGGTCTTTCGCATTTGTATGGCTTGCCATGCAGGCCTTCTCTGAACTTGTCAGGTATAGTCTGTGGCCCCTTTCTCATCCACAGCATTAAAAGGAATTTTTAAAAAGAAGACAATAATCCTTCACATAATTTTACTACGATTACAATACTACTTCAGTTCTATGAGTCTTTAAAATTTTTGTGCAGAACATGCATATTATATATCATTGTAATCATAGCATATATATAATTTTGTTCTACTTTTCTCGGACTTTATCATAAACATGCCCCCATTCCTACTATGTATATAATACATTCAATAAAGATAATGTCACAATTGGTATAACCAAGCTTTTACTGTGGTTCTAAAAACACTGTAATTTGAAGCCCATGGACATAGGCTAGTCTTATGGGAATCCATGAATTGCTTAAATGTGGATTCAACATTTTAAGTGTACAGACAGTTTTAAATTTTTCTGGAGAATCCATAGTATTCATCCAGTTTTTAAATGGTTTGTAACCCAAATGGTTATGAGCACATTTAAGCATTCAAATTTGATAAAATCCCAAGTCCCATTGTTTGAGAGAACTAAGTTTAAGAAATATACACTATGGTACAACTTCCAACATAAAATTTCATTAATTTTAAGGATTCAAGAGATACCTGCCAAGAAGTAAAAGTAAAGCCATCTGACAAATTTCTAAGTATTGAGAAAGTATAGAGAAAAGTCTGACAAATTACTATGTTTTTTAATTACTATGTTTGTAATTACTAGGAAACTATTAGTCTCCTATGTATTGAGAAAAATAATTTAAACATTATGATATATATAATATATTCCTACACATACATTTTACCTCTTTCAAAAAAAACAAAACACTTTGAATAATATTTTAACCACTGCTGTATATTTAATCATATAGCATAACTCTGAAGTTCAAAGAATTCTCCATTAATAATACAAAAAAGAAAAAAATGTTGAAATGATGTATGTTAGTTTCCTATTTTAAAAACTGAGATTTATATTGGATAATGGTAGTATTTCAACAGAGAAATTCTACTTAACAACAACAGTTTAGTTTGCTGGAAAAAAACTATGATATGGCTCAAAGCACATTGTATAGTTTAAATACAATATGTACTTTTTCTCAACATTTTCATTAGGTTTTCCCTTACCCTGAGGAATAAGTTATTTGGAAACCATGTTTCAGAGTTCATATAGTAACTCCCCAATAAGATCTCCCTATCCTTAAAACATAATTATTATAAAAGCTAATATTTCATGTAGAAAAATTAATGAAGACTAATCTATATACTATTGGGAAAGATAGTCTGCTATACAAAATGGAAATTATCTTTCAAAACCCATACCCATAATTCAGCCTGTTGCATTAAAAAGTACAGACAGACACTGGGTTTGAGTCCAGTTTTGTCATTTGCTAACTACATGGTTTTACTTGGGCAATGCATTTAAATAATTGAGGCTCTTTTAGCTTATGTATGAAATATAAATAATACTACAAAGCTATTTGGAGGATTTGAGATGATGCATTTAAATCATTGGGTGCACAGTAGATACTTAAAAATAGTAATTTTCGTTCATATTGTAAGACGCATCCTAACATCATAACTATTCTAAAATCTGAAAGCAATGAAACCTGTTTTACTGTATGCTTTTTAATCTCTCCCAATGAATTCGCTTAACTCATACTACCCTTCTCACCATCCTTTCATCAATTAAAAAAAATAACATACAGAAGCAAATTTAAGATATTCAGAAATAAAACATGGGAAGAAGTTATCAATTCTCCTTTGTGAATCAGGCTGTATGACTGCTTAAAATAGGCCTAACAATAACACACTGTTTTTAATGGAGCAGTGTAAACCACAAAACAATATGAAATGACTACTGTTTTCAGAAAGTACTCTTTCTTTGCTCATTTCATCTAAAGTTGAACTAACAAGGAGCTCTTTATTTACCACTACATGGAGAAACAGGCTTACTCAGATATAACATGAGAACAATTCAAGTCTAAAAATAATCCATATTAACATGGTTAACAAAGCTTTTGAATTAAGATTCGTATTTTTCTGTTTTTAATATTATTTTGTATTGTATAATCCACATTTCAATTGTTTTATCATAATTCTTCATACCAAGATAGTAAAACTTATGTAAAACTTAAGAATATATTCAAAACAGTGCTCTTGGGGATGATGTAAACAGAAAGGTAGTTCTTTCAAAACTATTTTTTCACATACTTCTCTTAGTTCTCACTAAAACTGCATATTTCATCTTAATTTCCTAGTCATCCTCATTAGAGAATAAGAAATATAACTTTCTTTATAAGCATTTACTGAAAAAAATGCAACAAAATAACTTCTAAGGATGTGGTGTTTTTTAAAGCATTTAAAGTACACAATGATATTCATATACAAAAGCAGAGCAACAAGAATTCCAGGAATATTATTGAAACTCTAAAAGAAGTTCCAAGTATGTTAGGTAGAAAAATGGAAATAAAAATTATTTTCTCCATCCTTCAGTCTCTCTTACTGTTACAAGGAGAGAGAAGAGTTGCTCTGTTTGCCCCTGACAGTCCCAAGTGATTATTTAACAATTGTACCTGTCATAAGTTGTCACTTCACTCTCTACTTTCTAATGCGTAAGGATGAGAGAATAAAGAGTATGAGATACAATAATATAGGTAAGTCTACTTCTCACATGCCTCCAAAGTGCTAAAATTCAGTAGATAAATAGCAAGCTAAATTTTATTTCTGATTCAGCACTGCGGACAACCAGCCACAAGTTGTTTTCCTCTTCAAATGTAAGAGATGCTGTGTTTCTTCTTTGTAAGGAACGAATTACCCATTTAGTATAGAGAGAGTTAGCATGGCACAATCAGTTATGCAGAGTGACACCTGAAAATAATTTACTTGTATGTGGAGAAAATAGCTTGCTTAGTCAAGTCTAGTAGCAAAAATGTTTTCTTCACAAATAAAAGTGTTGCCACTTGTCAGTCAAGAGAGGACAGGTTATGCAGAAATTTAAAACAACCCTAGAAATATCAGTGGCTTAAAACAACAGACATTTATTTCTACATCTGTTTACGTATCTAAGGCAGGTCTTCAAGTGATACCCTGCTTAACAAGTAACTCGGGGACCCACAATGACAGAATCTCCATCTTGGCAAGTGCATTTGTGACTGCTGAGCCAAGAAAAGAAAATGTGACAAATCACACTCTCAGGTTCATAGCTCACAGTTTTTGCACAGAAGTGGCAGTTGTTAATCTGACCTCATTTAATTGGTCAAAGCTAGTTACAAACTCATGCTAACTTCCAAGGAGAGGAAGGCATGTGCAGTCCTATCATGTGCTCAACAATGAATTAAAACACCAATAAGGAGTTCAAAAAATATTTCGCAATAACTTCAATGTTTAAGTAACTTCCTACTTATTATTCTTAAATAGAGGATTTTGTTTCATTGAATCAATACATACTTATTGAATGTGTATACGAATATATGCATTGAATATATCTATGAATTGGACAAAGCACTATATTCCATGCAGAAGATAAAAATGAATAAGGTACAGCTCCTTATAACATATTTAGATAATATCACCACCACTACTACTATCTTCATCATAGCTGAAAACAGTAGCTCATATTAATTGAGCACTTTCTCTATTGCCAGACTTTTCAAAGGGCTCCTCTGGCACCTATATACCTTACATTCTACAAGTAACCTGAAACTACCACTATTGTTCTCCTTAATATGTGATCTGATTCCTCCAAATAGTGCTAAAATGGGAATATACTGTTTATAGAGTTTGCATTATTAATAGCATTCAAATCACATAAGGTTGTTATTCAATCCCCTATGTACCAGATAGTGTAGCACTGAGGGACCTGGAGACTGAGTAAAATACTGATGAGAAGAAAAACTTAGGGGACATGCAAGAGCTTGGATGATGGCCCAGAGGAAAAAAATAGATTCACATGGGCTCTACCATAATGCGGGCAGCCATCGGTGAATGTGGGGGGTCCTAGAAGCTGGCAGAAGAATGATATTTCTATAGTTAAGGAAAGATGATTTATATGTTAAAACTACATGGAATGTCTAAGGTCATAAAAAGAATAACATTAATAAGTCATACTTTATATACCTCCATCATGCTTTTACCGCTGGAGGGAGAGAATTTGCACACACGCATACATACCTTCCCACCTGAAGGCAGATTTTACAGCAACTATATTGAAAAAAAAAAAAAAAGTTCTACTGTTGTAAGTGAACTGCAAAACACTAGGAAGAGGTGTCTTGAATGGAAGAAACATAGACGAGTCACCTGAGATATAATAATAAAGAATTCGTTTTCGTTAAGCTTTTTAAACACTAAGCTTTCCTAAATACTAAGAGCTGATGTGGAACCTCACTCTCTCCAGAGAGCTTTATTGACTAAATGGAATTTTTTCATCAGGAAAGGTTTTAAGTAATCCTGCCTAAAGTTAGTGAAATGGATTAATTGGATAAATTGATTAAGAAAAGAAAAAAAGGGGCAGGTCCGGTGGCTCAGGCAGTTGGAACTCCGTGCTCCTAACTCCGAGGGCTGCCAGTTCGATTCCCACATGGGCCAGTGGGCTCTCAACCACAAGGTTGCCAGTTCGACTTCTGCAAGGGATGGTGGGCTGTGCCCCCTGCAACTAGCAATGGCAACTGGACCTGGAGCTGAGCTGCACCCTCCACAACTAAGATTGAAAGGACAACAACTTGACTTGGAAAAAAATAAAAGAAAGTCTTGGAAGTACACACTGTTGCCCAATAAAGTCCTGTTCCCTTTCCCCAATAAAATCTTTGGGAAAAAAAAAAACAGAAAAAAAAACAAAAAAACTCTTCAGTAGTATCTATTTTGTGGTAGGTTAAATGTGTGTCCTTGAGGAGATTAGACTACGAATTAGGTAATCTATTTGGGTCCCTTCCAAATCTATGATTTTTGTGATTTCAATAATTATGTTTGGTTCGGGGTAAATAGATGCTGCTAATTATGTGTGAGTCTATTTTCTTAACCTTTTGGTAAGTGGAGTTTTTATACGGCAAAAACATTTTGGACTATGGCAGTAATTATGATGCATAATAGAGAAATATCTGGATCATTATAAAACTTGATCTAGCTAGGGCAATTGTCATTCATGTTATGACCTTTTTTATATAAGAAAAAAAATCACTTTTTTTGCATTTCCTACTTTTCGTACAAGTACATTCTAGATGAAATAGAAGTACCATACATCTGAAGTTAGAGATAACTAATTGTGACATGGGACATTTTGACAGAATAGAAAAAGGAATTATGTTTGATTTTTTTTATTTGTACAAAAAATCACAATTTATCACCCTATATTATCTTCCAGTGAATAGAAAGTGTCTGGCAAACTGGCTGCAGTCTACTTACTCAAGGGTATTCCTTGCTCTTTCTCAAAAGTTTGGCTTTCTCCTAAAAATCCACTACAGCGTCCACCTCACGCTTGCCCTTTTGCATCAGCCTGCAGTGCCTTCTATCCACCTTGTTCTCTCTTTACTGAAATCTTACTGCATCCTCTGGGCCCACAGGAGATCCCACCACTGCCAAGAAGCAATCGTCAAAGATTCCAATGCATGCCCTTTATTGTCTTCATTTTAATAATTAATTTGGTTAAAATTCCTAAACATATGTTAAGAATTATTATTCTAAATAAAAAAAATACAAAGCACAAACTATATTTTGTCATAATTTTAAATATTTTTGTAGCCAGCGCATTCATTTTCACCATTAACATATGTTCATGTTTTATATTCCTATATAATCTTCTTTTGCAATGGTATTTATACATAATCCTCTTTTGAGAATGACCAACTTCTATTTCATATATGAGTGGTAACAAATGCCCTAAGGAGGTTGACTATAAAGGGATGAAACTAATCCCCACCAAATATTTTTCCATAACTGAGTCAGAGTATAAAGAGCTTCCACTTCCTTTATTAGAATTTATAATTTGGATACATTAGTAAACTAAGAGATTTATGAAGGAGGAAATTTTAAATCACTCTTTAATGGGCTTTTTAAAAGGTTGCTTCAGCTCTTTCCAATCGGCGCTGAGCCATGAGCATCTCTCGGGACAACTGGGACAAGTGCCGCAAGACGAGTGGCAAGAGAAAGCCCTACCACAAGAAGCGAAAATAGGAGCTGGGATGCCCTGCTGCCAACACTAAAACTGGCCCCCGCCGCATATAGACAATCCATGTGCATGGAGGACACAAGAAGTACCCGCATTGAGGCTGGACATGGGGAACTTCTCCGAGGGCTCTGAGTGTTGTACGTGCAACACAAGGATTATTGATGTTGTCTACAATGCATCCAACAAGGGACTGGTCCGCACCAAGACCCTAGTGAAGAACTGCCTCGTGCTCACTGACAGCACACAGGACAGACAGTGGTATGAGTCCCACTAAGCATTGCCCCTGGGCTGCACGATGGGGGACAAGCTGACTCCTGAGAAGGAAGAGATTTTAAACAAAAAACGATCAAAGCAAATTCAGAAGAAATGTGATGAAAAGGAAAAGAACGCCCAAATCAGCAGTCTTCCAGAGGAGCAGTTCCAGCAGGGCACGCTTCTTGCATGCATCGCTTCAAGACCAGGCCAGTGTGGCCGAGCAGATGGCTGTGTGCAAGAGGGCAAGAAGCTGGAGTTCTAGCTGAAGAAACTCAAGGCCTGGAAAGGCAGATAAATCCTCCTCCCTCCTATCTTAGTCCATGTAATAAAGGTGTTTTGTGTTCTGTAAAAATAAATAAATAAAAGGTTGTTTCATGTACTAGATCTTATCAAACAAAATGCTGATCTGGAGTTTATACAAAGTAGAGTAGTGCTTAAAAAGTATTCTTTCACAAAAACAAAAATTTATATCGACCTAAATGATTAAGTTTAGGATAACATATTTGGGAATAATTCTAGTTATCTATAAACAGGCTATTTCTGGGTCCTTAGGCTAAATAAGATGCTTTTGAAGTTGAGCTTGTCCCGCATGTTTCTTGTACAGAATGAGTATCCAGAAAAGACCAGTTGATCATAGCACAACACATTCATCCATATATTGATTGAGGTTTTACTTTTTGCTAATTATTGTGATATGTGCTTATGCTATGTGATGAATAAAATACTGCTGCCACTCTCAACAAGTTTATCCTAGTGAACTTAATAGATAGACAATTGCAATACAGTACAATAATTGTAACAAAGTAAGAGGTCTGAACACTAAGTTTGCAAATTTTTTGCAACAATGTTGCTAGTCTTTTTTTTGATATCAGAGGAATTATTCATTATGAATTTGTACCAACTGGACAAATAGTAAACCAAGTTTACTATTTGGAAGTGCTGAAAACGCTGCGTGAAAAAGTTAGATGACCTGAACTTTTCGCCAATAATTCATGGCTCTTGCACCAGGACAATGCACCAGCTCACGTGGCACTGTCTGTCAGGGAGTTTTTAGACAGGCAACAAATAACTTTATTGGAACACTCTCCCTACTCTCCTGATCTGGCCCCAAAGACTTCTTCTTTACCTGAAGATAAAGGAAATATTGAAAGGAAAACATTTTTGATGACATTCAGGACATCAAGGGTAACACAACGACAGCTCTGATGGACATTCCAGAAAAAGAGTTCCAAAATTGCTTTGAAGGATGAACTAGGGGCTGGCGTTGTTGGTGCATAGTTTCCCAAGGGGAGTTCTTCAAAGGTGACCATAATGATATTCAGCAATAAGGTATGTAACATTTTTTCTAGGATGAGTTCGCAAACTTAATTGTCACACCTCATATGCATGGAGTGCTGCCGTGGTTAAGGAAAGATTGGCAAAGGCACATCACATCTAAATTGAGTCCTAAAAATGCACAGGCATTAACAGTAAGCAGAATATGAAGGGCAAATACAGACAAAAATAAGAGATAGTCTAGGAAGCAGAAGCAATGTACAAAGACCTAGAGGCAAGAAAAACCTTGACAGTCTCCAGAATATTGTGGAATTTAGTAGCTCTGGAGACTAGAACTCAAAAAAGATACATAACAAGGACAGGAAAAGTAAACAAGTTTCAGATCACAAAAACCATAATGTACCATGCCAAGAAGTATGTGTTTCCTTTAAAATGTCATGTGCATTCTTCCATTAAAGAGTTATTTTGGGAACTTAAATGAGTAAGATTTGCATTTTTTTTTTTTTTAAGATTTTATTGGGGAAGGGGAACAGGACTTTATTGGGGAACAGTGTGTACTTCCAGGACTTTTTTCCAAGTCAAGTCGTTGTCCTTTCAGTCTTAGTTGTGGAGGGCGCAGCTCAGCTCCAGGTCCAGTTGCCATTGCTAGTTGCAGGGGGCGCAGCCCACCATCCCTTGCAGGAGTCAAACCAGCAACCTTCTGGTTGAGAGGACATGCTCCAACCAACTGAGCCACCCAGAAGCTCAGCGACAGCTTAGCTCAAGGTGCCATGTCCAATCTTAGTTGCAGGGGGCGCTGCCCACCATCCCTTGCAGGACTCGAGGAGTTGAACTGGCAACCTTGTGGTTGAGAGCCTACTGGTCCATGTGATAATCGAACCGGCATCCTTCGGAGTTAGGAGCATAGAGCTCTAACCACCTGAGCTACTGGGCCGGCCCCAAGATTTGCATTTTTAATGATCATTCTGCTTAATGTATGAAGAGTAGATGGAACTGACAGTAAGATATCAGTCAATGTCAATAAAGCAGATGGACCACAAAAACACCAAAGAGGGTGGGACCAAAGAGAAATGAATTTAAGAAACAATAAATATGTAGTGTTCATGGACTTGATGACCACCTGACTCAACGCAGGTAGTTGGGTTGGTGGTGAAAGTGTCTGGTTAGAGAGAAACAAGATCAAGGGCCACTTACCTATTTGTGACTTGGCCACTGGGGTTAATGCATACACAAGTCACTGTGATGAGAAACACAGAAGGAAGATAATGAATCGCATTTTGGATATGCTGAGTTTGGGAAGGACCATTGGTAGAGACTCTTAGCAAATAAATGTATACACAAGTCTGAAATTCATGAGAGACCTGTTTTCCAGACTGTGTCATTTACAGGTCTTTTCCCTTCCTCCCTTCTCTAACTGATGTCTAGAGTTGGGGGTGGGGAAGGAGTCATAGCTTTCTACCATCCTCCTGCATTTTGTGTTACTCATCATTTATTCTATGTAGTCAGGAGTGGAGTGAGAGATGACAGAAGAGATGCTGCGAGTAAGGAAGTGGTAAAAAGTCCGAGTAAGAAAGGTAATGGGGAACTGGTGGGATAAACATTTGTGAGTATCTACTACGAATCACAATTTTCACTATAAAGTAGGTACTATCCATTTTAACTGACGTTGAGAAAACTGAGGTTGATGGAGGTTAACTAATTTACCCAAATTCACAGTCAGAAATGAAGAGTTGAGGTTAGACATCATATAATCTTTATCTTCTCTTTGGCCTCATTACGACAGCTTAACCTTCGTGACAAGTTTGTTGGCTGATTCTAGTTCTTCATTCTACAGATACTACTTCATTTTGGCAATAAGTTTGTAGAAATGCCTACTTAATATCATCAGCCACTGTGTCCTCAGCTATCCATATTATAACCAACATGGCCTTACTATACAAAATCAGTTGGCTCAAATTTATTCTCATCTGGACAGTGCTTGATTAAGTATTGGTAAAATTTGCCTCTGTGACCTTCTTTGCTCTATTTTTTGATGGATGGCTAGCACATTTTTGTGTTAAAATAAAATAGTATATGGGAAATCTAATTATAAATGTTAACATGACAGTTCAACTGGGTATTAGGAGGAAAGTGAACATAATCCACATGCTGCTACTCAGAGATAAATACAATGGGATATACAATTTTTCAGAATTTTTTCATACTCATACATACATATAGTTTGCAAATATGAGATTATGTTATTCATAATGTTTTCTCAAAAATCTTATTTTTACTATAAATTATGTAGTAGACACATGTGCACATGTGCACATATATGTATACACATATATATATATCTACATATATTTACATTCTTATCAAATGGTTCAAAATTAAACATTTTAATAAATGTTATAAAAGTGTTTTTTAGAAAACCATGACTCCCTCTGTTGGACTCCTTCTTTTCTATTTATATAGTAATACCTTATATAACAAGGCTTGGAGGTCTTGGAGTCATTTAAAGTTACTTTTGAATGTTTTTGCGTATTTTTGTTCTGATCCATTATGTGTTAAATTCATGGTGTAAACCTCAGTTGGTCACTTAATTTCATATTATTGTGGTCATTTTCATAAAATATAGATGAATCATACTTGGATTTAGCAAAAAATTAAAGTTAGCAAAAAAATTAAAATTTCATATAAACATGAATAATATTTAGTATACGTACATCTCCTTGCAATAGTTGGAACATACTTGAATGAGAAATTATTTGTTGCTTTCTTGGAATTTGCTTAACCGAGTGTTCTGAATTTTATCTGTTAATCATCAATTTGAGCCCTCTGCTTACTAAGACCCATTATTAACTCATTTCTGTCATTTCAAATAGTCCAACATGTATTTGTTTTTAGTATAAAATGAGAAATAAAGAAAACAATAGTTTACTTGAAGCACTGTAGTGAAAAGGATTCTGAAGCTATGCCTGGTCTCGGAAGTACAGAATGCCATATTCCTTGTCTGTTATGGATATATTAAGAGGAAGTAATCACATTTGCCTTGAATTTGTCACATGTGAGAAAATACTATTTCCTTCCCTCTTTGAACATTATTTTGAAAAAGGAAACAAAGGAAAAGTATATGAAATAGAAAAAAAGTACTGCTGTTAGAAAAGAGGGCAAATTATTATCAATTGTGGATAATATAATTATAAATAGATACATAGATAAACAGAGCAGAAATTGTGTTTGTCGTTTCATCCAAACCCCTAGAAATAGTACCCTGGCATTCAGTAGGTACTCAATACATAGGTAGGTACTCCATAAATAATTAAACAAATGTTTTACGCTTTATTTAATAAGTCCTAGGAGAGAAGAAGAAGGTTCTCATCATATATGTCCTATATCGCTCAGAATGGACAGAATGAAGTAATAAAAATGAGGGATTTATCCTATATTCTATAAGATTACCTGTAGATTTGCATACCAAAAAAATCCAAATGATTTTTGAATACAAAATATTTTGTGAGATAATTTTCTTCCTGACTTTGATGGTATTTACGGATTATGTCTACTAACCACAGACACATCAGAATGGATAGTACACCTAGAGTTCACAATAATAATGTGAATGAATCTTGCTTTTAAAAAGTAGGCATTTTAAAGTGTCCTGATGTCAATGTGATTCTTGGATAAGAATATGGTGGTTAAAATGGAAAAAATATTATTCTAAATTTATACTCCTAGGTTCCCAAAATACCTTCTCATCTGGCTAACCAACTATATTTTTAGAAATCGATACCTCTGAGATAATCAGAGTAAGGATATGTATACTAATGATCACAACAATATCACTTATAATAAGAAAATAAAACTAGAAACAACTTAAACATCCTGTAATCTACAACTGAGTACATGAATTATGTTACATTCAAACAAGGTGATACTATAGGATAATCAAAAAGGACGCAGTATAACTCTATACTCATCCTTAGCATGGGAACACCTCATGGCATAGATAACAGCAGATTAATAAGCATACACAGTATGAACTCATGTTTATAAAAATCATTTATGTGTTCAAATATATAACTATATATCTGGAAGGATGCTTATTTACCAAAATATTAACAACTTTTAGTGGGATTCATAAGTATCCATTGTGAATTTAGGTAGTTTTTGTACTTTCTCCTAACTTACACTTTTCTTTACTATCAAGAAAAGCAATAAAACAATTTTACTTTATAAACCCTCTAGTTGAAAAAATGGTACTTCTTATATAACATGAATTTAGGTTTAGAAGTTATATTTGATATCACATTTTTTTAGAATATAGAATATTCTATAGTATTATAGAATATTTTTTATTTACTTGAGATAGATTAATTGATTTAAAAAGAATTGTTTCACTTTTTAACTTAAAGGAAAAGAAAGTTTGACAGTCTCTATAATAATATAAAGGAAAGTGGTTTTTATTTCTCCATTTCCTCTTATTGATGAAATTATCATAGTAAATAAAATAAGATAGCAAAAGTTTGACCCTATCTCTTTAATCAATGCATATAACTTAGAGGAAAAATATTATATTCAAATATGCTTGAAAGTACTTGAAGATAATGTACTGATAACAACTGCAAAACACTCCAAACATACCTTACAAAGCAAATTTGATTTATGGCAGAGCAGTGAGAGTGTTTGTCATGTGTTATTTTCTGAGATAATACAGGCATCCTGTTATTACAGCATAGAATTCTGAAACATTGTCAATTAGTGCTATAAAAACTGTTGTATGCTGAGATACATATGATAGTGATACACCTTATAACAATGACAATCTTGTTACTACCCTTAGAGCCATTCCTCCTCTACATTCAAAATTCCTAAAGAGTGTAAACAGCTCATAAACTAGTAAGATAGGAAAAGAGCCTGGCTGAAGGTAATCCTATAACAAAAACAGACAGCGGCTACAAATAAGCTTGGTAAAAATATAAGTTTCTTTTTTTAAATGTAATTTTAATGATGCATATTTTTAAGATATAAAGTCTTCTGCAGAAATATTTTTCTAGAGCTTACTATTTGATTTACAAGGAGTTAATGAAAGAAATATTCCAAAAAAAGAATCATGTGATTCTTTTTTTAAAGCACAGGACTTCCTACAAATACCCAGAGAGACTGGCAAATCTGCAAAATGACAGCAAATTAAAGTTACAAAATTAAGCAATCACAGCTATGATGGTATTTTAATTCTGCCATTCTGTTGTGGTGACCATTCCAAATTCTTTTAAAATAAAAATTGTTAAGACATTTAAAATCTTCTGTTTAACTGTGAAGAAAGATTGTGTTTTACTTCTTCATATTAAAGAATTTCAAATTAACCTTTCATTTACTAGAATTATATAAAGTATCTTATAATATTTAGGAAGAAAATCAGCAATGACATTTATTGGGCAACATCTTCCCTGAAAGCCAAAAGCATATATTTTATATATTCTAATTTTAAGTTTGTCTTAAAAGTGTGTTTCAATTCTCCCAAATACCGACACTTTAGAAACAGTCCCCAAAATGTATATTTTAAATTTAAAAATACTTTAAAAGAATGTCTACAACAAATGCAAGTTTTATCATTTCTAATGAACGAGTACCTTTAAGACAATAAATGTGGGAACTGATGTTAAGAAAATGAAGTAAGAACACACAATAGCAGAAATAGTCTTTGAATATAAGGCTGTTTCACTCCTGAGCTCTTGTCCATTTTCAGGGCACCCCATGCTGTTACTATGCTTATGATCCACATTCTAGACTGGAGAGAGTAGGAGGGGGTTTACTCCTTAACTTCAACAAATAAACCCCACATGTGAAGTCAAGAGCTGGCTTAGAGTCTGTGTGAAAACCCTCAGAAGGCCTGACAGCAATCTCAACATAAAGCAATAGGTTGGCATATTTGCCAAATAAGCTGCTGTCAATTCAGGTGGCTTTAATAAATAAAAGTCACTATTCTGTGAACGAGGCAGGAATCTCGTGAGCACTGACTGTGGCGATCCCTCCTAAGGGGGACACTGTCAAGAGGAGCGTGATCAGCACCCTGACAGCTGACTAGGGATAATCATGGCACGAAGAATATTCATCCCCCAAAACGGCACGATTACTATATGTACACGTTTGGAGGTCTGTCAAGACTTATACCCCGCTGGCATTAGAAGAAATAACTAAGACTAAAAAGTGGAAGGTACACGTTAAATCAGACGTGAGATTAGGTAGATAAATGCTTTTCTCCTCATTAGAACATACAAACAGTAATGGACTTCCTTATCAAATAGTGATATCCCTTTCTATGAGAATGTACACGTTAAAAACGATAAACGTGCCTGGATGCCATGGGCATGATTTAAATCACTAAAATTCTTACCATCAATAAAATTATCTGATTTTGGTAAAATTCTACAAGGTTTCCTAAACTCCACTCTTTTACTAATTAGTGATTTGGTTTGATTATTTGCTCAGAATAGGATCTATAAAATGCTAAGTGTGTAACGTTGGTCTTAATTGCATAAGTGTAGTTAATGTTTTTTTTCCACATTCCAGGAGTTACTCCTCTCTCCCACTCTCCTGTTTTCTCTCCCTTGTTCCCTCCTTCCCTCCCTCTTCTTTCTCTCCTCTCCTCCCCCACCCCCCTTCTCCACTCTTGCTTTGGCATGCTCTCTTCTGTACTCTTTCCCTGTCCCTCTTCCTTTCTCTCTTTGACGTTCTTTCCATCAGACAATTTCTTAGCATTTACTATATCCCAGGCACTATTCTAAATGCATACAAATGTTCTTCCATTTAATCCTATCACAATCACTGACATCAGTGCTATTTATTATCCACCTCTTTGAGTCAGAGAAAGGTTAAATAATGTGTCCAAGAACACACTAATAAATTTGTTTCTGCTACTTTGCTTTCCAAAAGGTGCTCAAAAGTGGAAAAAATAATGCACAAAATGAACCAGCTTGTTTGCCTTGAGCAGCCAGGTATAAGAGAGTCACAGACAGATGAGGATGCCAAGTTGGAAAAACCATCATGTAGTATCTGTTTTTTTAAAAGTTCAGCAGAAGGAAAGATTATAAAATTAAATAAAATAATAAAGTTAGGAATGGACCCACCCCAAATTATTTAGATGCCAAAGGAAGCCAATCCCAGCTGTTATTCTTTGCTCTCGCTGCCATCCTGCAAGAGCAGTATGGGGGAGTGTGGGCAACAGGCTGCAGGAGCAGCTGGGCCTATTTGTTAAGAGAAAAAAATAGTCAGTGGAAACAAAGGGAAATTTCAGGGGCGAGCAGTGTGAATGGAAACCTGGAGCCTGGCTGGGGGAGCCTCCGAAGTGAAATGCAGCAGTGCTGTCAGCAGTGAATTTACAGTATTCCAGAAACCATTCACAGGCAAGAGCCTCTGTGCCCTACAGAAATGCCTTTGCTGGCAAGAGTTTCATTCTTTCCAATGACAAATTGTGTATAAATGTTCTCATTTACCAGTATTCTGGGCATTCAAAAATAAAGCAATATCAAGGTCTGTTCTAACTATAAAGTGGGTGTAAATTAGCAGACTAAAAGGACAAGTGGCATATTTAGTCTAATATATATATATATAGATTGCTGTTATAATATGTTCACTAATATAGAAATGTAAATGCCTAAAGCACAATTATATATTCTAAAAGATAACTGCATATAATAAAATCCTAGTATTCTATTTATTTTACATCCCCTGAGACCGATATTATAAAAGGCATTGGATGTGTTTCCTGAGTGATTACTGCTTTATGTGCATGTAGATTTTCTCATTGATATCAGCTTCATAATTTTATTTTTTATATTTATTCCTTTCCAATTTTATTGATTTTAAGTCTTAAGGACTTCTTTTTTGATTCTCCAGATACGAAAAATTCTTCTACAATCCTAAAATAAATCAGACTTCAGTTTGCGCATACATATTTTGGAGCAAGTAAAAAACATTTGGCAAAAAAATCTGTCAAAAGCAGTGCCCAGTACATAACTTTTATCTTATTTCTGAGAAATATAATGACAAAGATATCATTACATTCTTTTAATTGTAAGCATAATTGACTTAACTATAATATTTTTCTTCTCATATATGTCTGTATATTATTACAGGGAATTTTGCTTTGGGGAATTACTAGGAAATCAAATCACATTAATGTGTTAAAATTTAAACATATTAACTTCTCATAACTGTGATATATAGTAAGAAAATTGATATTTTTGGTGGCTCCTACTATCCATTCCAGTATTTTATAGTCCTATCTTCTCTTTTCTCTTTCTTCATTCTGAACAAATGCAAAGGAAATATTTTGTGTTCCCTTATTAGTGAAAAGGGGAAATTTTCTGGACAATTGAGTACATCATAAACTAAAATTTTATCATCTAACATTGAAAAAACTATTTTTTTCTTTTTGATTTAAATTTTAAACATGGGTAGTATGGCTATTCTAAGAATACAACATATGCTTAGCTCAAGTTTATACAGACCCTTAAGCTGTTAGCAAGCTCAATATTCTAGTACCCATTCTAAGCAATTACAAAGTATCTGTCAGATATCATTCATCTAAGCAGAAATATGTGTAACATTTATGCATTGTGGTATGCCAAACTTGAAAAATTTTTTAATCTTTTCTTTTTTATTTTTGGCTTTGATAAGGAAATATAAGCTATCTCTGTGTCATCAATAATAATAGTTATTTCCAAAGGAATCATTTTGATTTTCCAACACTTTTCCCATTAAAAAAAAATGTATTATTTGTGACTTGCTCAGTCACAATTATCAAAATGATCCTATTTTCTACATATTTAGTTTGACAACCTGACTTTAGTTTCTAAAACTAAATTAATCAAGTGTTTCCCATTTCCATATTTATTTACTCCTTATAGTAGTAAGGAAGAGTGACAAATGTGTGCGTTCTCCTGAATTAACTTTACTTTTGACATTTCTGTTAATGTCCCTTAATTTTCTCTTTCACGTTAGATGTATTATATTTGATTAATTAGCATGGCGCTAAAAAGAAAAAAAAAAACTCAGACATACAACATTGCAAAATATATTGTCAATTTCTGTAAGGCTTGTAGATAATAAAATCTTAAGATAAATGTTCATTGGTTGTTCCTCAACTAATCTGGGTTAGGAAATAAATTGAAAATATCTTACATAAACTAACTATAATCATAAAACTTATAACCATTGTCTATCCTCCTCACTATATTGTTACCTATGCTTTTAAAATAATAAATCCAAAAACAAAGGCAACATAGTCAAATTATTAATAAAACAACCTTCACACAAGGATAAACTGACAAAAACAAAAAGACATTCTTGCTTTTGGTCACTGAAGGCATTCCTCAAAAACGAAAGAGTTGGGTAAGTTATTACACTTTCATAGTCCTGACTTTTTTTTTTCTGATTTGTCACTAATTTTGTGAATTAATTCTTTGTCTTTCTTCATAGTACATCACTCTAGAAATCAATGAGATGCTACATTGGACATTGGGAAATCACGATTGGAGCAAACTGGAAGACAAGGTGATTGAAATGTGACACTGACCATGTAATGGCCCAGATGAATTCAACTTACCCTCTGCCAAAAGCTCAAACTATCTTTCCATAAAATATGGATATTTTTTCTGAATAATTGTAAAGCAGTTCTGGATTTTTCTTCATAGCTTCTGTAACAGAAGACTTAAAGCCAAATTAGAGCCTAACATTTTGGAGCAGTGGCAGAAGAAAAGTATTCTCAGCCTTTTTCCTCACTTCTGAATGTTCCTCAAGTCCCATCATCTAATTTTTTGATATCTTCATTAGGAAACTTTTATATGTGGCACTCAACAAAAGAATTAAGATTAGTATACTAGTGTGAACAGAGAAAACAATTAAATTCTATACATTAAATACAATAGATAAAACATATTTATTAAGTACCTAAAGTTTGTTACATTCTAAGGATTCAAATAATAAAAAGCAATATACTTGCTTTCAAAATTTCAAATTCCACTTGTGAATTTGCATTAATTATATATTACACAAATAAAATGAGAATTCCTTAAAGTTCTATGTAAATGGGGCAATTTAATTTAGCATGAATAAAATGCATTTGTGATACTATTGTGTATAGAACAAAGAATACAGTGGAACTTGGTTAATTAAATATCCAAGGGTAACTATGTTTCAAGGAAGATATAGTGGAATAGAAGTTGGAGAATGGCAGAAATTTTGGCAAGATGGGATAAGACACATAAACAATTTGTTCATTGCTTCTTGCCCAGGTTACTCCTATTCATTTCCAAGACTCAGCTCTGGTCCTCCTTTAATTCCCAACAACGCTTTCATAGCACTTTGTGTTAACTTTTACTATAGAATAAAAATCTTGCTTCATCATGGCTTACCACTGTTTACAACTAGATAGTAAGCTTTTTGGAAAAAGGGTTTGAGTATAGGTAAGGTTGTGTGTGTGTTTGTTAACAAATTTCTTATTTTATTTGTTTGTGGTAAAAAAAAATTATTACGGTACAACATATATGACAACATAAAATTTAGCATTTTAACCATTTTAAACATACAATTCAATGATATTAAGTAAATTCACAATGCTGTATAACCATCACCCCTAAAATGAAAGGATAAAAATCGTATTATATGAAGAGATGCAGAAAAAGTATTTTAGAATCCATTTATAATTAAAATCCTTAATAAAATGGGTATAGAAGGAAAGTACCTCAACTTAATAAATGCCATATATGAAAAAACCCTTAGCTAATTTCCCACTTAACGGTGAAAAACTGAAAGCTTTTCCTCTAAGCTCAGGAAGAAAACAAGGATGCTGCCTATCACCACTGTTATTCAATATAGTATTGGATGGAAGTCCTCGCCAGAGCAATCAGGCAAAGAAAGAAATAGAAGTCATCCTAATTGAGAATGAAGAGGTCAAATTGTCACTTTTTGTACATGACATGATTCTATACATAGAAAACCCTAAACATTCCACCAAAAACAATCTATTAGAAACAATAAACAAATATAGTAAAATGGCAGGATACAAAATCAAGGTACAAGAATCCATTGTGTTCCTGTATACTACCAATACAAATTCAGAAAAAGAAAGGTAAACAATAATTCCTTTTGCAATTGCAACAAAAATAATAAAATACCTAAAAATAAATTTAACAAAGGATATGAAGAATGTATACACTGAAAACTAAAACTAAAAAACATTATTAAAAGAAATTGAGGAAGATACAAAGAAATACAAAGATATTCTGTGTTCATGGATTGGAAGAATCAACATAGTTAAAATGGCCATATTACCCAAAGCAATATAAATATTGAATGCAATCTCCATCAAAATCCCAATGGCATTTTTTACGAAATAGAACAAAAAAAATCAGATTTGCATGGAATCACAAAAGACCCCTAATAGCCAAAACAATCTGGAGAAAAAAGAACAAGGCTGGAGGTTTCAACTCCCTGATATCATTATATACTACTAAGTGACAATAACGAAAACAGCATGATATTGGCAAAAAGGCAGACAGGCAGACCAATGGAATAGAACTAAAAACTCAGAAATAAACCCGTAGGTATATGGGCAGATAATTTTTGATAAAGGAGCCAAAAACATACAATGGAGAAAAGAAAGTCTTTTTAATAAATGGTGCTGGGAAAATTAGAAATCTATGTGCAAAAGAATGAAACTAGACTGCTATCTGTCACCATATACTAGCAAAATTAACTCAAAATGGACCAAATATCTAAATAGAAGACCGAAAATACAAATTTCATAGAAGAAAGCACAGGTACTAAACTTATGGATTTTGGGATTCAAAGAGCATTTTATGAATTTGAACTCAAAAGCAAGTTAAGTAAAAGCAAAAATAAATGAATGGGACTAGATCAAACTAAAAAACATTTGCACAACATTAGAAACCATCAAAAAAAAAAAAAAGAGGCAACCAACAAAATGGGAGAAAATATGTGTAAACAACACCTATGATAAGGATCTAATTATATCTAAAATATGTAAAGAACTCATACAACTCAACAACCAAAACCCAATCTACTTAAAAATGGGCAGACAACCTCATCCAAAACTTCTCCCAAGGAGACATACAAATAAAATGGCCAACAGATATATGAAAAAACTGTCAACTTCACTAGTCATTAGAGAAATGCAAATCAAAACTACAATGAGATATCATCTCCCAACTATTAGAATGGCTATTATCAACACGATAAGTAATACCAAGTATTGGAGAGGCTGTGGAGAAAAAGAAACACTCACACACTGCTGGTGAGAATGTAAATTGGTACAGCCACTATGGAAAACAACATGAAAGTTCCTCAGTAAATTAAGAATAGAATTACCATATAACCTAGCAATCTGGTTACCTACAAAAAAAATCTGAAAATATTTATTCATAAAGATATACAGTATGTACCAATATGTTCACTGCAGCATCATTCACAGTAGCCAAGACATGGACACAACTAAAGTGTCCTTCAATAGATGATTGGATAAAGAAGATGTAGCATATATACACAATGGAATATTACTCAACAATAAGAAAAGATGAAATACTGTCATTGCAACAACATGGATGGATCTTGAGATTATCACGCTAAGTAAAATAAGTCAGAAAAAGTTGAGAATCATATGATTTTACTCATATGTGGGATATAAAACTGAAGAAAAAACACGAACGGACAGGACAAACAAACAAACAAAAACTCAAAGACACAGATAACACTTTAGTGGTTACCAGAGCGTAAGCAGGGGGAGGTAGTAAAAGAGGGTAAAATGGATCAAATATATGTGATAGGAGGACTGATTCTTGGTGGTGAACACACAATGCAATATATAGAATTGCACACTTTAAAAATATATAATTTTACTACCAATGTCACCCCGATAAGAATAATAAAAAAAGAAAATGCTATACAAACATCAAAACAATATGAAATAAATATGGAAATAGTAAGCTTTAAAAATAATTAATTTGTATGTTAAATTATCAATAAGTGTATATAAATATAGAATTAAAAACTAATAGGTAGAGAATGATATAATAGTTACTTATGAATTTAAGTATGTTTATTAAGACCAAGGCTGTCATTTGGAAATTTGAATAAATGACACTCTTAACCAAGGTGACGGAATGGAAGGGGAAAAACTGAAAAGGGTACTATGAAAGTGAGGCTCCTTTGTAGCATCATCCCAAGCACTTAGCCCCCAGTGTTTCTCATGCTCAAGTGCGCATTAAGAATCACCTGCAGGGTTTGTGAAAACACAGATTCCCGAGCCCCAGAATTGTTGATTCGGTAGGCCTGATTTGGCAGTTCCCAGGGGAGGCTGATGGCCAGTCCCGTACACTTTGTACAACAATGGTTAACCCCAGCTTCTGTCTCCTCTCTGACCCCAGTTTGGAAGAGGAACAGAAGAAAATCCTAAACATCGTCTCCTCGGCAATGAAATCTAACTAAGCCTTTCCTCAGGTGAATTATTTAGCAGTAGTTCTACCTCTGAAAAAATAAAATAAGCCTTTACAAGTTTGCCATTTTGACTATAAGATCGAAGGCAACAACAACAAAAAGTTTTATTTTTATTCGGTAGATATGAAACACCCGGCCTTTAGTTACAGGCTTTAGTCATTTTATTCTGTCCGGAGGTCTTACCCGAAAAATACTCCCTGCCCTCAAGGATCTTAAAATACATTTAAAGACAATAACATGAAATAATTGTATAAGCCATCGCAACACGGTATCATACATCTCCAATGGTACAGTTACATTTTCTACACTAGTCACATGAGCTAGAAAGACAGTGCTCATTAGCCCTTTTATATTTACGAGGGAAGTAAGCCTCCAAAGTTCAATGATTTCCAAGACTAATACAGCCTCAAATAGGGCACACTGGATTCAAACCCAGAATTTTAAAATTGCCTGTCCATACTCTTTCCACTAGGACATGCTAATAAAATTTCCAAAAGTGTTTTGGAGAAATTAGACACACTGGGAGGTCTGGGAAGGAAAAGAAAAGAGTCCTGCTTTTCTGGAATTGAAAAGGAGCTCAGAAATCACATAGTCCATAATAAACTTTTTGACTCAGGGTTAGGTAAAAAGCAATCAGGACACATAAAGAGCTATAAGCAATGCTGTCAGCCTCTTTGTCTTTTTAGCTCTACAGTGTATCTTGAGCTTTGAATTTAAAGCCCCCCTCCGTTCCTATCCTTTGCTGGGAGAGAACTGGTCAGGAAGAAAAGAGTCAGTATCCCCAACTGACCTCTATATTCTCCCTTTTTTATTCCCATTTTCTTTGCTGCCGTTCTTTTCTGGTTCTGGAGTTAGCCCAAACACCTAAAATCGCCACTGTGACTTATCCTTAGGGATGCTACATCCTCTGCTCTAGCCGGTGAAGAAAAACCCTCTTTATTCTGGTTTCAATGAATTAAAACTCAAAGAACTCAGATAAAACAAGCCGAAAGTACATAGACAGGTTTGCATAAATACTATTCTAACATGCACTTAACTCAAGTTTAGCCACAGAGTGGATGGCAGATGCTATTCTCTCCTACTTAGTTCCCTAATTCCTTCCGTCTCCCAGTCTCCATAGCCCCATGGTGCTGGGAGCCTCGGCCTCCCACCGGAAAAATAGGAGAGACAAAGAGGACAAGTTGTCCAGGTAACTAGGAAGCGATTTATTTTAATACTTCATTTCCTGTGTCATACATTTCAACACATTTTGAACGCCTAATGAGTATAATTAAACTTTTTCTCTTTAAAAATTAAACGTCATGTTTTTATCCATTTAATTAGACAACAAAAATGAAGTAAATATCAAAGGTAAACTGAGGACCAATACATATAAATCATTCACTAAAAGTGTGTTCTTTCCACTTTGGGCTTAAGATGGGGAAGAAATAAAAATATCTATCTGGGAAAGACAGAGGGGAGACGAAAAAGAGAGGAAGGGGGTGGTGACAACAACACAAATGGGTCATCTAAGAATGAAGTGATAAGAAAAAAAGGAAGGGGTGGTGGCAGTCACTCAGCAATGACAAGTACATATAAAGGTAGATTTAAGAGCAACACCACCACCACAAGAAAGGACACTGATTATAGAGGAGAGAATATGGTTGATGTGTTGGGAGTATGTCTGGAGCCCCAGCTGCTTCACTACAATGGAGCACTGAGGGGCATGAAGGCGAATTGGCAGAGAAAGCCAGAGCCTTTCTCCTAACATGTTTTACCAAAGGAGCCATAAATAGTTGTTCAGGATTCCTTAGTTTCCCTGGTACTCCTCACCGCAGGCCCCATCAGACTTCCCTTTAAAAACACTGCTTTCCATCATTTTGTTGGATTCATATACCCATGTTACAACATTTATTGAACACCTACTAAGTGTCAGGAATGGTGCCCCACACCAGACATCTTACCTGTTTCTCTAGGGGAATGTAGAGTAGAAAGTGTTCTTTCACTTTCAATGCAAATGACATCCTGGGCTGGTAGCTGCCTAGAGGACACTGCTTAGTTTAACTTTTGACACTGATATTGTCTGGCCTTAGTCGTCTGCCCTTAGTGATATTGGTTCTTTCATGCTTCACAAAGCTGGGTCTACAACTACCTTTGTCAGTAACTTTTGTTTAGTTTGTGACTTAGGTCTGCTGTCACCATCAGATAAAGTTCCAAGCTTCCTTAAATTATTAATAAAGAAATTCTACAGTAACTGACAAACATGAGAGACACCAATACCCCTTGTTCTTCCTACTCATCCAGTCCATGAAGAGCCGGATTTCATAAAAGAAAAATCTTTGCTTTCAAGTAAAAACAAACAAAAAACTGATGATTAAAAACCTTCCCTTATTTTAAGTCACAAATTAACTCACGATTGCTTTTCGAATAAAAAGTGGATCCCAAGCAGGATAATTCTCTCTGAACTTCTTCTTAAGCTTCTTAAGGATAAAATATTTGCCACATGAATTTGCATTATCTCGTGTAATCCTGTCAGAGTGCTAAAAGTTATATATTGCTCCCTTTTTCTTTTAATTTTCATTGGGGAATATTGGGGAACAATATGGTTTCCCAGAACCCATCAGCTCCAAGTCAAGTCATTCTTTTCAATCTAGTTGTGGAGGGTGCAGCTCATTGGCCATGTGGGAATCGAACCAGAGACCTTGGTGTTATGAACACTGCACTCTAACCCACTGAGCCAACCGGCCACCCCGTATCATTCCATTTTAAAGGTGAGAAAACTACTCATATACTCAGAAAAGATCAATTCCTTGCTCAGGTCATACAGCCAGAAACAAGATTCACATTAGGTATACCTCATCTGAAATCTAGAGTATTTAGGCCACTGAAATTAGAATGTGAGACTGTTTTGTAATACCTAGACCTAAACTACTTTTCATGTGTACTGTGCTAAGACTATGAGCTAAATCCCTGAGCAGAGAGCAGGGATAGTGGAGAGTTTAGTTACCAGGGATAGAAATGGAAATACCTCTTTAAACCTCAGAAATTATGGATTTATTTTCCGTTTCCATGCTAGTTGCGAAAGCAAGATTTCCCGGAGAATGGGGCCATATGGTGGGAATACCCTGCACCAGTCGTTACTAGAACTAAGGCAGGCTGAAAACTTCGTGGGTCAGTTGCTATGGCCACTACAAGAGCCCGACGAAGTCATCAGTACCACAGACATTTCTGTTCTTGAAATCCCCACATTCTTTGACAGAAAATGTTCTCAATATCTGATACTGTAACACTTGTTTTAAAGGTGGTGTTAACATATCCTTTTCATTCATAGTCCAGGAAATCCAGCCTATAAAATGTCCAGTCTTGTCATTATCATCCTTAGCATGAGTACAAAGAATAATGCTTGTTTAAGTGAAAGAAATAACTAATGACATTAACAGTTTCTCTTATGGTTCAAATGTTATTTAAAGCCACACTGCGAAATAATTCATTATTAAAATAATCATCCTTTGTATAATTTATATAATATTCCAAAGTGTCAGATGTGCTAAAGACTACTAACAACATTTAGCCCTGTCTATTGAAACCAAGAAAATAATCTAAATCTTCACTCTGCAGCTTTTGGAAAATGTTTTAAGCGGTATAATTTCAGTTATGTTTTGTTTTAAATTCTTTGAAAATGAACTTCCAAGACCACTTGAACACGGCCGTGGCTATGGATGAAGGGGCATGCATGCATGCAAAGCGCTATTTCTGGATTCCTGCAGACTAAATTCCTCTACTAAACCACATAAGATTTTACACACAAAGATAAAGGAGTAAGTCTTTTTGCATGCTCTCCCACTAACGACTTCAATGATGATTCCAGTAGATATCTTTGATGAAATAAAACTGGCTCAGCAGATTGTTAACAATTTTCACCAGCAATGGCCGTCATTGATGTTTGGTGCTTTATTATGTGGTCATAGAACCGAGGCCACCAAGTGATCTCATCCCAGACAGAAACAGAGGCGCTCTCTATAACATGCTCTCAGGCTAAATAACAAATCTGACATGGACAATAAAATAATAATATGGCAATGCAAATTTTTGAAAGAATATTCAATTGTGACAACATGACTATTGCATACATTTACTAGTCAAGAAAAGTATTGGTTCTTTATTATGTATAGAACACCGCCCTCACAAAACTTTTAAGAAATGGTTTTATGCAACTAAACTATTTTGCAGTCCCAAATCGGCCCAGCTCATTTATAAATTCCATTTACTGCTTTTTCTAATGCTGACTTCTCTGATCCTGTTTCTATGCTAAAGCATAACTCATTTGTCCACTGTAAAACCCAACATCCAGATAAGAACTGAGTACCTCATAGAGTTATTCAGGGTCATTTGTATGTCCAATACACTTCTGTGAAGTACGGGCAATATTTGCTTTTAACAACATAATAAAAATACAAAGAGTAGTCTAAAATCCTTGCATAGATTCCCCTTACAGAAAGTATATTCTGTGTAAACCAAACTGAAAAAACAAAAGTAATTTCTTTCATCTTATCCAATGGGTTATTTATTTATTATTATTTGTTTTAATGTAAATGTTTTGTAAGAAATCCACCACTTAATTCTCACTGATTCTCCCCCATGGAGATCTGGGTATTGAAGGTTTGTGTTTGCTCTCAGGTCCTATTTAACTACTTTCTTTATGAATCATGCTTTATGACCAGTTTTTATTTGTTAACCACGCAGGGATGTGTGACGAATGTTACTATTGATAATACCTAGTTACTGGCTCAGGAACAAAAGCTATGAGCTGGGTCAGGAAAAACTGGCTCAGTCACTTAACTCTTTTTTATTTGCTCTGGATGTAAAATAAATACCATAGCCTCCAGGATGATCATTCAAAACTTTTATATATAATTGTGATCTTCTAGAATTCCTTCTCATTTTTTTCCATATAAAAGGGAAAACATTCTAAAACGTGTGGTGTAAAGTAAATATGTGTAATAAATGGATATATGCACAGTTTTATAATAAAAAATAAATAAATTCTGGCCATGAATCTTGGAAAACGCACAGATGCTGTAATCATCTTCTAAATTATTACAACTAGAGGTCAAAGGTAGGGAAAGTGGGATTTGGAGTGAATTTAATGTATCAGGATAAACCATACATTTTAGGCTAGTTAAGACCAACTTCTGTATTCTATATTAGCATTATCCTAGCACTTATTGATATTCAAACCCATGCCATTCCCAAGGGTTTTTTCTCTTTAGGACACATTTCTTTCCAACCTTCTCAGTTTATAGCAGTCTACAGGAAATATTAATAATGTAATTTTTAGGTATAAAGTGCTTTCACAGATATTGTTGTTCCATTTGATCCTCTCAAAAACCCAGTAAGATATACAGGGAAAGCTCCATTACTATCCCTATTTTCAAATCAAGGCATCTGGGGCACAGGCAATTACCATTAGTACAAGTGGGAGGACTAGAGCTGGAGTAGAGACCTGTGGCTTCAAATTCTGAGCTCTCTGAACTGTGACAAATCTGTATTAATTGGTTATAACGTCCAAATAACAGATAGAATAATTAACACTCTCTTTCCCACTTTCTGTATGTATGGATATATATTCAACGCTCAAATCTACATTTATAATGTCAACTTATTTTAGAAATGATCTTCTGCCATATCCATGCCTTTATTTAGCTATCTTTTCACCGAACATCCTGGGAGAACATCTTCTGCTTAAGCAGCCATTCTCCCTTGGCTTCTGTGACTATGTCGTTCTTTATTGGGACTTTGATAACCTATCCCAAATGCCAAGCTCCCTGGATTGAATTTCTGGGGCTTTCCACATGCACGACGATTTCTTCTTTGACTTGAGGCTTTGCTCATTTGTTTTCTTCTTTGAGCGCCATCATCAACATGGTTATTTTTGACTTCCCTGTAACCTCATTAATGCAGAATGGTGAAAGATCAGGAGAGAACAGACATCAACAGAGAGAAGTGGCTGAATCCACCAGATTCCTCTCCCTTTATTCTCTCTTTCCTTCATTTCTGTCATGAGCATCTTAGTTATTTTTCAAGGAAATTCTTGGGGTAGAATATTACACATTTGTATTAATCATACCAATATTACTCTCTTTAGGGTATTGGCTATAATTCTTAAATTTTCATAAACTTTTAAATACTTGCCTGATATAGCTAATCTCAACTCAAATCATTATTTAAAATTCTTACAGAGCAGGACAAAAATATTGCCATTTTAATCTTTGCTATCTCTTTATTTGTAAACCGATTTTATCTTGTACCTGTAAAATATATTGAAAGATATATACATTGCCCCAACAAGAGTAAGCACCTCATCTTTTTATCCACTAAACTTGCCCTGTGTTAGCATATTTCCTTAATATTGAAGTGGAGTGAGTATTCAGTAAGAAGAGGGAGGAGTTCACTATCATCTCACTGTGGCTGGAGAGCGGTGGGAAGGATGGTAGAAGATGCTCCACATCTCACATCAACTTTGTACCTTGTCTCCCTCCTTCTCTGCCAATTCTCCTTTTAGTCCTAATGGTCTCTTCCTCTCAAGCTCTGTTTAAGTACATGCTGCTTCCAGAGATAGACAAGGATGGAAGAGAGAGGAAAAGAGAAATTCTTGGGCCTTTTTTTGTTGGGGGGGGGGGGGGCAGGCATATTTTTACATAATTTAACACAAGCTTTGTATATGACAGTGCAACTTTCTCCTTCTCAGGCTTGTAGTATCAAGAGTCATCTTGATAATGGACGACACACACACACACAAAAAATGCTGTTTTTCTCCCATGTGGTATAGACCACTGCTATGAAATGAATCCCTGGATTAATTCCATAGGCCACCTCTAGGGAGCCTTCAGGATTTCTCTGGTGGGGTCAGGCAACAGTGAAGAGGCAATACATTGCTTATGTCTAGTGCCTCTTATTTTGAAGGACCATGCACCTGTTTATAATATTAACCATCTGATTCACCACTACTGAAATTTTACCATTTCTGGTATCATTTAGGATAGCAAAAGATTATACTCTGAAATAGTCTCCCCTTAGTTTTTGGACATCTCTACATGTCCACTGAATTCCAGAGTATATGGAGATAAATGGGATCTTCACAGCATATTGATAGGACTGAATATCCCTGCTCTGGCAGTCCAGTGCTTTCCCTGTTACTGAGGTACCCACTGGTGGTGCAGCAGGCGTTTGCTGCTTCAGGCTGCATCTACAGTGTGATCTCTTCGCTGACTTTGCTAACTACACTGCACAAGTGAGAATATTCTATTTTCAGGTAACTCTATGCTGTCTTTGTATAAAAGCACAGTTTTGCCCATTTTCAGCTAGTGACAGTAAAACCAAAAGGAAATCTGTAGGAGTTTTCATTCTAGTTTACACATAGATACTAGCAGTTCTACTCCCACACCAATTTAACACAACTCATAACATCAGTTATTGTTATTCCTTTGATTAAGAGAGATATAGTGAAGATGAGCCTGATAACAATATTATGCATAGCATGATATTATGCATAGCATTTAGTTTTATTAGATAGTGCTGGTATGTTCTGACCAAATTATAAGCCCTCTAATAAAATACTGAAATGAGATATCTTTGCAAACATATCGATATTGAGCTATCAAAAAACAAGTACCATAATAATGAGTTACAAAAAGATGAATAACAGGCCTCGCAGAATGGTAACTTCCCAAGCTGACAGCTATCCACTTGTCTGCATAAGAAAAACAATCCATGTACTACCTTTTTATCACACCCTTAATTTTTCATATTCCATCATATCAAATTTTTACATTTTGAGATATTTGATCATAACTTCTTAGAAACATGCATTTTGATACATATTATGACATATCTTCTCAAACCAAATGACGTGTGCTAATGCTAGGTACTATATGTTAAATATTTTAGAAATTTAGTGTCAATGTGTCTCTTAAGTTCATGTTACCTACTGGAGAGTGTTATAGGTAATCTATTTAAACTAAGAAAATATCCACAGATTTCAGCTATTCTAAAAATGAGAAATCTCTATAGTCAAAGTCAACTGTAAGTCGTCCAATAAAATGACAAAAAGATCAATTATGTCATATAAAACTGAGGCAGGCCTTCCTTTTTGTTTCTCCTTTGGTAAACATTACACCTATATTTTAAAGATACAGGCTTCTGTTCTTTCTACAGTGGGGGACAATTTAAAAGCTTACACAATTGAAAGATGGTTCTTATGTAATTCTTATTGTTGCATCTGTTATCTGTCTCAATAGTTAGTAATAACAAATACTTCTTTCCTGAAGATTCATTCCAAATTTCTTTTAGGTTAGTAAAGTCACTTTCTCAGAACGTGGTTTTGTTTGTTGCTTGTTTGTTTGTTTACAGGAAGAATCACCAGACCTATTCATGACTGGCTTTTACTAGTCCTGATGCAAAAGCTATCTTTTGATGATTTATTTATGACTAAATGCTGCTTTAAAAGACATAGTTGCAGAATAAAATATTTAAGCACTCTGACAGATCAGCAATTAAACAATATGCACTTACATTTAAAAGAATAGATGCTAGAGAATAGTATCTAATATTTTAATCAGTATATATCAGTTTACAAGGATTTGAAATAAACCGAATATTTTTTTTCCACACATAAAAAAATCTAATAATCAATTCAAGAAGAAAACTAATTTATATGTTGTTAATCATTTTAATTACATGATGATCACTTTGTTATCATGGTAAGGAATCATTTTGCTTCTTGGGTATTTTCTTTTCTCCTTGTCTCATTCCCATTATGGACAACACAAAACAAAAAACCAATTGCACCTCTATTTACCTAAAGCTCTTCCCAACATCCTGGCTTCCCATAATGCATAAACTGGTCTTTAAATACCAATTGATAACTTGGTGGATTCAACCCCTCAGGCTATTTACAACCTGCTTCTGTTTTGTCTGCTAGTGAGTGAACTTCTCATGAATAAAATCTAATATTTACAAGACAAAAATAACATCTCTAAGTTGGCACGTGATTTTGCATCACCTTCAGCTGTGGTAAGTATGACATATTAATTAGAGGTACTTAGAATCTTAAGTCAGTTTTGCAATAATATTTTTCAGTTGCATTTTAAGGGCCCGTGAAGACCAAAGATCTATCTTAAATGACTTTATTATTATTATTTTTTAAACAAAAGGATCTGAAAAGGTGACCTACCTTTATGTGTCAGGCGTAACCGGGGGTGAGTGGTATCAGCTGTGTGACCTCCTGCTCTGAGCTCCAGTAAGTAGCCCCACAGGAGCCAGGTGAGAAGGCACCCAGCAGATGCCATGCTGCCGTGCTCGCGGCGCAAGCCCTCGGATCCTCAATTTAAGGCGGGTTTGAGTTTTACTTAGGACTCCCCTCCAGGGGCAGCGTGGGAGAGGCTTTGTCAGAAATTGAACGCGTTGTCATCAGAAAGCACAGTTCCAAAGTGCCATTTGTCAGGCGGTATTTAGATATGCAAAACCTTGCTTTCCACAGGACAGTTGTTTATAAGCCTGGAGCAAGAGGACATTCCAAGGAATGAGTCTTCAGAGTCATGTCCTGTCTAGCGCTGTCTCCAGTAACTACGCGGGTAGATTCACGAAGAAACTGTATTTTTTAGTCACTTCTGCGAGCGGTTCATTGAGGAAAAAAAGCCCCAAGCACAGGAGGTGCCTTCCTCCAATGAAGCCCTTCTTTTCTGGCTCCTTAAAGCCTCTCAGGAGTCAGCCTCTTGCACCGACTTGCCAAACAGCTAGTTTTAATTCACCTTTCACCTTGATAATTAAAAAGAAGTGTCATTCCCTCTAGGAGTTGCAGGATCCACCCAGCAGGGATGCCGTTCTGTCAGCGGTCTGTGTTTACAGGGAAAGTTCAGGCAGGGTTGAGCTGCTTACTTGCTGTTTCTAGGAAGTGTTTCTGGTGCACGTGCCGGCTCCCACCCGCCCTCCCAGTAGGACTGGCCCCGCGTCACTCAGCAGCAGGAGGAAAGTCCGCGATTTGATGGGAAAGGGGGAATCAGGACGGAGAATGGTATATAATAGGCTGATTATTTAAGACTATATAACAGAAGAGGGTGTGTGTCAGGAAGGGCTTTTAAATGCTCAGTCACCAAGATAAATTCTTAAATAAATACAAATTCATTTTAAATGATCAATTTGTCACCATCTAGTACACACATTGATTTTTAAAAGGAGTTTCCACTGATTCCCCCCCACACACACACACACACTCATTTATGGCTTTTTATATTGATTACATTTTACAAATGTTATTTTCAACTCTTGTGAGGGAAATGTGTTTAAAGAGCCTCAAAAAAAATGTCATCTGTGATTGTTTCATAGATGTGTTGGAACAAGATTATTTTGCTTAGGCGAATTCTTCAAATCAATTAAAAACAAGTCCTTTAAAAAAAAGAAAAAGAAAAGAAAAGCAAGTTATAAATTTCACCTCAAATTTAAGAACAATTAATTTTTCAAGTGATTTCCTTCCACATAAGGATAAAGTAACTACGATAAAGTTCAGATTCTCTACCCAACAGACCCCAGTAAAGCAGGTATCAGGAAACTAAAGATGTGAAATACCTTAGGATTCAACTGCTATGCACTTTCAGAGTTTATTTTCCTAGACACTACGTTTGTGTAAATAAGCTTAACACAATAGGTCAACTTTACAATCTACTTTCAATCAATCTCATAAAATAAACCAAACACTCTGTAGCTGTTGGCATGGGAATGAAATGTATTGTTTTAAGATACCAATAAACTTGAATAGATATTTGATTTGATAGCTGAGACTTAAATGGTAAACACATAATTTCAACTATGGTAAACTTTTCTTATTCTGTATTTTAAATGATAATAATTCAGGACACTTTTTGAGAATTATGTTTTATAATCAGGTTATTATAACAAAAAGATAACATGAGCTACCCTAATATCACATATTATATATAAGCAAATGTAGAGGTAGGCATTCTCTACCCATTTTCATAGACATGGTATGTTCTATTACGAGCAGAACATATTTAGCAAAATGTAAATGTCACTGGATATTATAAATAATTAGATTTCCAAGCTCTAAAAGGATAACAGACTCTAAACATTATTTAGCAGTAAAGTAACGTGAAGTATTTAGAGACTTTTAACCTGGGGTGGTCTCTGTAGGCACTTGCATATTTTAAAAGCCAGTCTGATGAGCTACAGACCTAAAGGTTGCTCTAAATGTGATATACTGTACTTTTGGAATCCTCTTTAATGTTCTCCTCGAATTGAAGTAACTAGAAAGTAAATAGCAGCTGTTTTATATGTGTTATCCAATGGTAGGATTCGAGAAAATTAAATACGATGCATAGAATAATTATTACAAATATATAGCTACTCTCATACAACTTAAATTCTACTTAAGATTACACAGTGCCTGTCCTAAATCTATTATAGAACTGAGGCCATATAAGATGTACCCAATTTCATTATGATACAAAATTCACACCATTAAATGTCCATGGAGGAATAAATGTTAGAGATGCCAGTTACATACACGTGCACACAAGCTACATACCAAGACTCATTTTCAGTTTTACTTGTTATCCTTCAGATTAGGTTAGTACAATTTGTCACATGCCAGAATAATGAGTTACTTTAGGTTTCTCAAAACATGCTTTGGTTTATCCTCAATGTCATAGCTTATTCCCTTTAATTCCTTTATATGTCCTTCTACCTTTCTCTCTAGCCTATAGAAAATATGTAGGTGATGACAAAAGAAATGACTGTTGAAAAAAAAACAACAGAAAAACAACAACAACTAAGCATCCAGAAGTGTACATGTGGCTTTAGCCACTGGCAGCGGAATGAGGAGTCTTTGACACCAAATCAGTCATTTACATCATAAAATACAACAAGAACCCTCAGGAGCAGGATTTATCATCCGTTGACATTTTTTGAGAGTAAAAGAGTCTTCTATTAATAATTACTACAAATCAAAAATATTATAGACAAATCAGGATGTCAAAGTCACCCTACTTGGGAGAGATTTCTAGGTATCATTGGAAAACATGGCAATGCAAAAATTAAAAACAAAACAAAACACAAATAAACAAACAAAAAAACTGATTTGCCACCAACAGTGAATGAAGAGATTTAGTGAACAAAAGAGCTTTGGGACCAGCAACAATAGCTGTAGGTAGTATTATATTTAATTTGAGAGGAACTAGACTACCAGTTTGAATACATTAGACAACATGAAAAACTAGGTGAGAAGACAAATGGCAATTTGTAGGTACTGTCTGCCAGATCATATGTCTCATTCCAAAATGTTAACCCTTTATTGCTAGTCTTACAACACTCTATGAAGAGCAAGGTCAGTCTGGCAGTGAGAGAAAAAAAGGGAAAATAAGTACTCATCAGGAGTTCCACACTCATCATGGTAGCTTCTGTCCCTGGTTCCCCAATTTTAACAGTAACTGGCCTCTGAAACAATCCTTCCCAGTCTATGGTCCCAGAAAACCTGCTGCTGAATCCTGGAGAGCATTTGTTAAAAGAGCAAATTCCTGTGCTCCACCTCATGTTCCCAGTTTGCCTAAAGTTGTATGTACTAAAATTTGAGTTTTACAGTTATTCCTTGAGGTCAGTGTTACTCAAACATTAAACATCTGTTGGTCACTTTAACCATTTTTATCATAATAATAAAGATCTACAATTAAAGTTTAACTTAAATTTATGCAAAATTAAACCATTACCTCATAGTCTTCATGTGTTACTTATATTTTTCAAATACATGTGAAAAACAGCAAAAAATTTGAAACTTTATCTCTGTACCACTTAAAATTTATCACATACTGTGGGAGAGAATACTAACTAATCACCTCAAGACTATCCATTCTTTCCTTCCTACCAAGGAAGATGGAAGATAGATAGATTTTATATATATATATATATATATATATATATATATATATATATATATATATCAGGCTAGAAAAGACCACAACCTCCCCAAGCAAAGAGGGGTATGGAGTTTTATAGGAGAGGATAAATGAGGCTGTTCCCCCTTCAATGCTTTAGGGGGTTTTCTGTGACAAAGGGTTTCAGGGCATGACCAAGCCCTCCAGCTCCACACCCCGGCCCCAGGTTGCCATATATTTATACATATATATGTATATGTATATGTATATGTATAAGTATATATATGGGTAACTTTCCAGGACAATTGTCCCTAATGCAGTGATTCAGGATGTTTCAATCTCATGGTTTCACCATTCATATATATATATATATATATATATATATATATATATATATATATATGGAAAACTGTATTTCCCAGCCCCTTGACAGTAATGTGAAGCCATTTCACTAATTTTGACCAAATAAATGCAAGCAAAAGTGATGTATGTCACATCTGGGCTGTGGCAGTGAAATACTTTAAAGTAATTCTTCTGTCTCTTTCAAGTCCCTTCTAAATAAAGCAATGGCGGAAGCCTTATGTTGAATGGTGAAACCATGAGATTGAAACATCCTGAATCACTGCATTAGGGACAATTGTACTGGAAAGTTACCCAGACCCACAGTAGGCTTTATATGAGCAAGAACTAAACATATGTTATGTTAAGCTGTTAGGTTTATTTGTTGCCACAGCATAGCATAGCCTCTCCTGACTAAATGCATATACTTTACCTACTATGCTTTGGGAAACATGCTGTTGGAAACATATCTAGGCACTGATACTATTTTCTTTCCTATCTGTCACTAAAACTACTTCAGCAAAAGTGACAGCCACTGAAAGATGTGGATACTTGAGGGCTAAGTAAAATGAAAATGAGTACTGACATCACTTTTAGAATGGGATGGGACATGTCCTGGGATTTTCCAATTGAACCTTGTACACAAAAATGATATCATAAACAGTATTTATAGGTGAAAAACATAGTACTACATCTCAAGAACATTATGATTGAAACCACTAATAGACCAATGTATCACAAGAGCAATGATGACGATCCTATGCAGAACTAAAGATAAACTTTATATACAGTGGCCATGGTGGTTCAGGTTCGCTAATCCTTCTTCTGCTCCTGCTCGCCCTGTTATCTGGAGAATCTCAAATGCCCCAGTATGGCCTGCTGGCCTGCTGTTGTTGTTGCTGCCGCCATCGCTACTGCTGGGTTTTATCGCCAAGACTGCTGATGTGTTTATTGGTCGGTCAGTTCAGACGCCTTATTTCAAAGACTCTGTGAAGGTTCCAGAAGTCTGGATTGACTATTTCCCACATTCACTGATTCAAGACGATGAGGAAAAAAATAGGCAACTAAATTACTCCTGATTTGTATGGAGTAGGGCACCTCTTCAATCAGTATCATCCAGGATCCTGCCCAGTCACTTGCCTAAAAGAGATTTGGCTGATGCCGTTCTTATGCCATCGTTCAGATAGCTAACAATTGGCCTCCTATTTTTCCATTTTGACCATCTATTCTGAAAAAAAAAAAAAAAAGACTCATAAAATTGGAGCAAAATGTATACTTTATAGAATTTAAATTTCTTTGTTTCTGACTTACACTAGGTTTATTCTGTGTTTTTTTCTTCCCCAGTCCTTGACAATAAAGAAAAGCAGAAGTATTTTGAGCATTTTGTGCCAAGTAAGGGCCTTAATTGATTTTAATCAAAGGACAGTAATGTTTCTCATGTCCTTTCTATGGCAAAATAGAATTACTATGTGTGTCATTAACACTGAAAACCCTTTAATTTGTAGATTCTGAGAGGTTTCCTATATTCTTCCTTAGAGAATTCCTAAAAAAGACAGAGCTCCAATTATTGCTTTAAAAAAATGTAACATAAACTTCCATCGTATATTGTAATTTATTGTTTTTCTTATGTCTGTTGTAACATAGTTTGTGAGTCATAGGTGGCACTGATAGTGAATTGTTTATAGTTCTTTATAATGACTAGTATCCTCAAAACCTAGCACCATACATGAAACTAATTCCATTTTAATTTGTTATTTTCTATATGCTAGGCACCATGCAAGGCACATTCATACATAATTCAGATTAACCCAGACAACAACCCTATGCAATAGATACTATTTTTATTGCCACTTACACATAAGAAGAATATGAGATATAGATGTTAAGTAACTTGCCTGAGGTGAAATACTAGTATGGAACAGAACCACCATTTTAAACCCAGATTCCAGGGGCCTGTGTTCCAACCATAACAATTGTCTTTGCGGAGAATGCTATTTAGATAAGCCTTCATGAGGGCTCTTACAAATTACTGGCATTAACAGGAACTTATTTTTAATAAATTTTAATAACAAACTATATATGGTTTTAAAATAAAAACCTTTCAAGCAGCTGCTGCTTCAGTCAACAACCAGCCTCAGTGATTAAACTCACGAGGTAAAGGCATCCATCCAAGATTGTATCAGATGGGAGAGCATACTCTGTTCATTTCATTTCAGGTTATAGAGTGTCAGCTGTACAAATTGTAGTGATTTGTTTAGTTGATCAGTTACCGGCCCTTGGAGGTTATTAGGCTTAACAAGAATCTTCTTAGCTTGGTAATCAGATACAACACTGGAGCTAAATAGAGCAGGCACAATTATTAAAGAACAAATTTCTAAGAGAACTAAGAAAATAGGAATTTTAAGAAAAATTGTCAGGTAATAATAGTCATTCATATTTGTGTATATATATAAAGAGATATAAATGTATATGTATATAAGCACACACACACACACACACACACACACACACACACACATTCTGCTTACAAGAGAAGAAAGACATTTCCAAGAAAGGATTTAAGGATAATATATCACTTAGAAATAGTTACTGATGTTTATATTATTTTGTCTAAAAGATTCCAAAATTTTCAAATAATGTTAACACTAATGTATCTAAAATAAAGACAGCATTTTATACTTAGTCCACATAAGAAACAGACTCAGTATGAGTCTATATATAAGTGCCATAAACTGCAGGTAAAAAGTTACCCATTCCCTGGTTTCTTTAATCTCATTCTAGAATTTAAGATCACCTATATTTTTTGTCTTCCTGGAATGAAGTGATAAAATTTTTTCAAGGTCAGTTGCTGGATTATTTACTTAAAAAGGGGATGGGGGGGGTAAGAGGGAGGAAAGTAAGAGATAATTCAATGTAATTTAAAAATTTTTTTCTTTATTTCAAGTCTTAAATCCTCATTGATTTTCTCTATGATCTCCAGATGCTTTTTAGTTACAACTGCTAAAGCCAGACCCAAACCAGTTACAATTTATTTAATAAATATATTATTGAGGGTGTGATATTTGCAAGGCACTCTATATAGCTTAAGGTATTTAGAGACCAACAATTAGTTTCTTTCTGGCAATTATTTGGATCATTTCTTTAGTTGTTCACTTTTGACAGAAGATGTATGGCCAATGTGTAAGCTTAACGTGAAGAAAACATTACGAAAGAAGAAAAGACTTAGATAAAGCCAATGCAATTATCCATTAGTCAGTTGGCAAGAAACTAAGTAAAAAAGCCAAATATTTTGCAATATATTATAGTATCTTCAATTGTCATACAGTTGGCAGATGGATATAAAATTTTATACATCACATAAAGCTGCCATCAACTCAATGAATTATACCTGTTTCACATTAAAATAAATGGAAACAAGCACTAACTTTAAAGTTGTGAAGAATCTGACAGAAAATCGGAATATTCAAAATAAATCATACTTTGGCTATGAAAGTGCACTTTAGAGTTCAAACGAATCACAATGACCAAAGCGAAAACCTGGCAGAGGTCCTATGAAGACTCTTTTCCCCCAAGGACTTCCTTTTTTTAACACCACTCCAAATAACCATCCATGAAAGAGAGAAAATAATACATAGAGAAAAAAAAAAGAACGTGACATTGAACCTATTGGTGAGATCTCCAAGATGAAAAAAGAAATCTAAACTCATTATTTTATGTCACCTTTTATTTTGCTTTACTGTCATTTCCACACATGATTTGGCAAAGCTATTATTGTGCATGAGACAGATTTTTCATAAGGCAGGATTTCAGGTACAGTGCCTTTTAATTTGAACCTGTTGTCTCATTATTCAGATTGTTTTTGATGGGCAGGATGAGTGGTAATTTTGCATCACCAAGTAATTCTGACTTGTGTCCCAGTACAAAACACCAGCACCATATGGAGGCCAAGGCTGGTACTACATGTTTTCAGTTGTAAACAAAACCCTATTGCAAGCCTTTTCTTGCTCACAATTTGCTTCTTATTACAAAATAGTGTGCTGTATCCAACAATTATGTGACACTTTACATTCTGAACATAGCCACTTTTCATGGCTGACAGAATGGGTTTTGCCAGTTAAGGGGAAAAGGGTATAAATGTTCCTTGTAAAACTGTTTCTTTAAGACTCAAAAAACAGGAAGATTTCTGTTCAAGAAATCTTTTCTGAACAAAAGGCTTAGGATTTTGAAGAGATAACCAAAAATGTGTCAGAAACAAAGGTAACAAATAGGAAAGCATGTCTTGCGAAAATGTACTGATTAAAATTTGGCAAACAATTGAAAAACCAATAGTTTGGAAAACTCTAAATTTCATCACCGCTAATTTTATGACTATTGTGTCTCATAGCTAAAGCTTCTCTAATATTATTATTACTATGGCACGATGATATAATTGCATATAAATATGTTCTGTTTATATAATCCCATATGTTAATAAGCAATAAATAATGCAAAAAAATATGAGCAGAAAATATTAACTGCTCTAAAGCTCAACATCACTCCACTTGCTTGCCAAAACATTAAAAATAAAACAATGTCTTTCCCTAGAGATTTAAACGGAAAGAATATTTCAAGCTAGAATTGCACTTTGTATTAGGTAGGACTGAGAAATTAGCATGTTTCCAAGGATAAATTAGTTTTTTGAGTATAGAGCTATGCCTAAAATTAATTATACGGCAATTTCAATAAATTGCTTAATGATCTGAAGGTGAATTATTTATCATTGTAAAGAAGGTATAAAAGTAGAATCTCAATAAAACGTGTACACTTTAAATGAAATTTCAATAACTGAGCATGAAAAGTTAATTGGTGTATTGTATACTTATAATAAGCTTGATAAGTTTTATCCAGGACTAAACACAAGAAACAACAATGTGTGTTGCAAACAAAGGTGAAAATCAAATTAAAAGATTTTCTGAGTGATGTAAGTTTTAAAATAAAAAGTTAACTTTACCAATTATTTTCAATGAAGTAAGCTTTACAGCATTAAAACCATAGTGTATCATCTATTTCTACCTGATTAAAATTATGCTGATTTGCTTAAATTTGCAGCATTCATTTTCCTATAGTTTTTAACTATAACAATATTAACAACTATGTATGAGAATAATTCAAATATAATTTTACCCATTCTGAATAAGCAGTCAAATAAACTAAATGTCTCTCCTAGAATTTTCTGTTATTCCCATTCTTCAGTTTGCAACTCCTTGCATCAATTTAAGCCTTCTCTATAGGACCAAATAATTCATCCCTATTGGACAAACCCCAACCTCATGGAAAAACATAATAGTAACATTTCCCATCTTAAAAAAAATAAGTCTTTCCCTATCCTCACTTATCATCCAGCTAGAGACTCATTTCTGAGTTCCAATTTATAGTTAAATTCCTTCAAAATATTGTCACACTCTGTCTTCATTTGTTCACCTCTCATTTTCTCTTGAATCCACTCTAGCACTTTGAATTAGGTTTGGTTGAATTAGGTCAGGGGGTTAAAACCGAAAACAACCGTCATTTAAATAGGACAAATTTGACTTCTCCCTCTTGCAAACCCAGTCCAGAGGTAGGTCCAGGGCTGATGAGGCAGAATAATGAACTAACTAACTAATGAATAAGTAACACAATCACCTTCTATCTTGTTGCTTATCCATCTTCAGTGGGTTAGTTTCCATCTCACAGTCCAAGCTTCTTTGCCACCAAAAATAATTAGAAATTAATGAAGAAGGACATGTCCTCTGTATTTTAGGATACTTCCTAGAAACCCTCATATTCCTGATCTCTAAATTTTTGAGTGCCACAGGGTTCAGACCTACAACCTCATTTCTTCTCTAGCTATAGTCCGTATATATTCTATTGACGGATTTGCAAGGTGTCAACTTGGCTAAGCTGAATTACCTTTCCCAGAATTCCCTTCCTTACCTATTTCTACTTACGTTGAGTCAAAAGGGAAACAAACTCTTGAGAGATTTGAAGGGTGGAAGGGAAACAAAAATCATTTTGTAACACATATTTTGTTTTATTTGCATCTACAACTTCTCTACCTTCGAAGGAACCACCTTCAGCTTTTCTGTTTCCTGGACCAGGTATGTGTGTTTAACTCCACAACTAAGGGCCCTGGCTTCTGCTGGACACCCATATCATCAAGGTCAGAGGCACCAACTGCTGACATGGGTTTCAGTCTGTCCTCACTGGGTTCAAGTTCGTATTTGTGGATTCCAGCTTGTTTTTCCTCTCCCACGTATTCTTCTTCTCTTCTAACTGCCCAATCTGTGTACTTAAATGTCTAGCATCAGATACGAAGACAACAGATTTACAGAGACTTATTAATCAGCTTCCACAGAAGTATAAGGTTAAATCCCTATAACAAATCCATATATACTTTCCAGACATTCTACTTCTTCAGTTGAACCCTAAATGCATCCTCTAGTAATCTCATCTAAGTCCATAGCTTTTCATAACATCTATGTGCTGAGGACCCCAAATTTATTTACATCAATACACTCAGCCCCTCAACCCCTCCACTAAACTCAAACAGATTTGTATATCTAATTGCCTTCTAGATAGTTTCACTTGGATTTTAACATACATCTTTACCTTAATATGTTCAAAGCAGAACTGTTGGTTTCTTACTCTCCGTTTCCACCTCAATCTGTAAATCTACTTCCCCCACCCCAGTAAACGGAAATGTCTCGGTCCCTTCTCACCAATGCTTTTCTGCTCCATATCAATTAGAATAAAAGTCAAATCCTCATAGCGGTCAATGAGGTCCTTCTTGATCTGGATCCTGCCTTGTCTTCTACCTTATCTATCATGTTTCTTCTCCCTCACCCCACTGGAACCACATAACTCCCTTGATCATTCTCAAACCACTAGGCACACTCCCACTTCAGAGCTTTTGCTCTTGCTGTTTCCTCTGCCTATGAGGCTTTACCCTCAAAAATCCATGTCCTATCTCATAATAATTCTAAAGTTTTATTACAAGTCAAAAAGTTAAGAAGGCATAATTACTAAGAAAATAAATGCTGAACATAATTACATTAAAATTCATAATGCTAAACATTAATTTTGTGTATTTCAATCATCTAAGAGCATCAAATATTTATAATGATGTTTTCATATAAAACAATTTTTTTCAGACCAATATTTAGAGTAAAAAGCTATGTTTTAAATCCTGCTTTAATTCTATGTAGCTGGCTGTCCTTAATCAAAATATTAAGTTTTCTGAGTATTATTTTCTAGCTTCTGTAATGGAGATAGTAATAATAAGTAAGCTTAAGTAGAATAATTATTTTGAAACTGATATGTTTATATTCAAAGCTTTACAAAGCTTTTTCTATATCACTTTGTATTAATATTAAAATACTTAAATAAGTTCTTTTTCAATTTTGGTGGTGTATGAAAAGATCTGTACAAAGATCTCTAAACATGTTAGCTTTTTTTTTCCTACTATTTGAACAATGGGTTAAAATATTTTATTTCTTTTAAAAACTCTTATCGGGTACTTCTTCAAATAACATTACAAAAAGATAATTGATTTTTCAAGATTTAAATAACTTGGCTCTTGTGTCATTGCTAATGTTCCATATATTCAGAGGAATTGCAGTAGATATGGAATGTCTCCTGTGTATTGTTTAGGAGGTGTGGGTACTAGGCAACCCAATACCTCTCCACTCCCATTAATGAAATGAATGACCTTTGTAGAAAGACAATCTAGCCTCTCAGAATAGAAGAGAGCTAATATCTTACAATCGATATAGGAACACATTCTCAACATGGTCAGAATTTAAAGGAGTATAAAACATTTTTGAAAACTATGCTGAAAAATTTAACCTGCAGAGCAAAATATTTTATAAAATCTGTATCTTACAGTAGTTCCATTTGTTTTAGGGATTTCTTTCTTCATAAAAATAGACTCATTCAGAGATTTAAAAATTATTCATTGCTTGCATGTTGGGAAAAATTATATTTATTCTGACCAAAGTTACATTCCTTGATTAGGTAACATTTCCATTTAAAGCTTGGGCACATCCTCACTTCAATGTATTCATCTCAATATACTCATTTACTCATTACCTACTGAAGAATGAAATAACAAATAAATGAAAGAAAATATATCAAATACTTCAAGTTAAGATTAGGTTAAGTTTTATTACTATGAGAAATGAATAATTAAACAAAGAATTTTGGGGGGCTGATGAATATAGTCCCTATCTTGATTATAGTGATTATTTCACAAGTGTCTAAATATCAATTGTACATCTTAAGTATGTGTGTTTTATTGTATATCAATTATACCTCAACAAAGCAGTTTTAAGATTAATAATTACATTAAGTATAAATTTTGAACTTATAAAATGTTTTTAGAATATAACCATGCAAGATGAGTCTAGCATACAGAAATTATGAAAAGAAAAAAATTAATCTTCATACTCTATTCTGAATATAAGTAAGATGATCATTTAAAACTATGTTTGATTACTAACATATACTCCTGATATAACAAAAAATTTGTGTGACAAATAATCATTTGTTCCTTTTAGCTCTGACCAAGACCTTGTTTTGTTGAGAATAAAGCTTCAAAATTCATCTCTTCCTCCCCCAACAGGGAACTTCAAGTTTTCCACCGCTCTGGTCTAGAAGAGTGGAGACAGCAGCAACAAGACTACATGTTCAATACCCATCCTTCTCAAAGGCAATTGCTTATTCTCCTCTTAAAAAGTTTTGCTATTTTGGAGTCTATACCTTTTGAACTAACCACTCTCTTCTCATTGATGCTGCCTACAACATCTTTGTTAACTCCTATCTTTCATCAGAGACTATGGCACTTATCTCTTGACATTCTAAATAATTTCAGTATTCAAGAGACTGACTTACCCAACATTTTCAACTCCTTGACCTTCTAATGACTAATGATTAGCTTCTCCCTAAGCATCAACCTCATGGGTACAACCTAGATATTTTTATTACAAAATTGCTCCATTTCCAAAACCATTAATTCTGTAACCATCCTCAGAGCAAAACTCCTTTACCCCAAGTTTCATTTCTCAATCTTTTGATTTCTAAACCTCAGACACCAGAGAGCAAGTAGTTCACGTTTTGCACACATAGAGTCTCTGCCTCAACTACTCGACTCTACTGGTGTAGTGCAAAAACAGCTGTAGATAATATGTAAACAATGGGCGTGGTTGGATTAGAATATAAGACTTTTTTCATGGACACTGAAGCTTGCATTTCTTACAGTTTTTACATGCTTCAGAATATTATACCTTTGATGTTTTTTCAAACATTTAACAATGTGAAAAACATTTATTAGCTGCAGGCTATCCAAAAACAGGGCCATATTTGGCCTGTGGGCTGTCATTTGCAAACCCTGCTCTATCTCATCAGGACCTTTAGATTACTCACCAGTTGACTTTCTTCCAATTCATCACCCCTCTCCTGTCTTTATTTATTTACCTCTATACTCTCCTTTGATTGCAAGATTGCCGTATTTTAATAATGCTATCACCAATAACCTAAACATCTCAGTGCCTCTCCTTTATTCTTCAACCATTTGGCAAAACATCAGCATTGTGTTAAATTGATTACATGTTTTATCCATGACTGAATCCAAGGTAGCTTGGCACTGCTGCAGAAAGACATAGCAGAGCAGAAGGATGTGTCACTAAAGATACAAATACTAACTCAGTTGTGCTCTCTATGCTGCCGTAGCTGAGGTCTCATCTCAGTGTCTATTGGGGAAGGATCCACTTCCAACTTCACTCATGTTGATAGAATTCAGCTTATTGTGACTGAAGGACCAAAGGTTTATCAATATGTGAAGGCTGCCCTCAGTCTGAGAGGCTCGCCATAGATTCTTGTCATGTGACATTCCACAACACAGCTGCTAGCTTCCTCAAAGAGAGCAAGGGAGAAAGAGACTCCAACAAGACAGGCAGTACAGTCTCATATAGCATAATCACATAATCAATACATATAAACATGTATATCCCATCACCTTTGCCATATTCTATTGCTATGTTCTATATGTTAAACATGGTTATGATCTACAGTTATATCACCTTACAGGGAAATCCACCCTGACTGCATTTTAAGGGAAATTTTAAATGTCCATTTCATGGTATGTGCGTTTCCTCTTATTTGACATTCATCCTATTCTTAAAATCTATTCTAGTCTTTAAACAACTGCTTTGTTTAAGTTTTGCAATAATTTATTATTTGAGAGACACTTTCCATTTTAAAGGGCTTCCAAGCAGTTATTAGTAACCTTTAGAAAAAAAGGATGACATAATAAAAAAGGTAATAATAAGACCATGCATGCTAAAAAAATAAATAAATAAATAAAAAGAGAAAAGAAAACAGATTTTTGTTGAGATGGTCTCCATTGAAAATAAGGTTGGTAGCTTAGGCTGTTTGCTATTGTCTTTTGTAGGTAGACTCTAACCAAGTTTTTAATAAAGTTACATCAAACCTAATAATTTGCTGTTTTCATAAACACAATGACATTCTTTTATAAGAGTATTCATAACTGTACCTTGGACAGCATTGTAGAATATTAGCTTACCAAGTTATTCATCCATAAGGCAACCTCACAGAATAAATCTCAATAGCTTTATAGTAAAGAATAAATGATACACATGTATGCATGCATGCAAACACAAATTCTGTCTCTCAACATATTCAGGGAATTTGCAAAAAAGTTTTGAGGAAATGCTTATAACTTGTTAGATTAAAATAAATGCTTGTAATTTGTGAATTCTATGGAATAATATAAAATGATTTTGGAGTTTAATTTAAAAATGATTAAAATTTAACTAATATTCTACTTTTAGGTTTTCTCCATCTCTAAATTGGAAGACAATAAATTACTTTTCTAATAAGAAGAAACATTTGTGTGATATTTTTCACTCATAAAAATAAGTGAGGAATTTTCAGGACAAGATGGTGGAGTAGGTAAATGCTGTGCTTGACTCCTCCCACAACCACATCAAAATTACAGCTGAGCTACAGAACAAACATCATTGAGAATCACCTGAAGAATAGCTAAAAGAAGTCCTACAACTAAGGACATACAGAGGAAGCCACATTAAGACTGGTAGAAGAGGTGGAGACACAGAACTAGCTGGACCTACATCTGTGTGTGGTAGTTAAAAATCTGAGAGGCAGAGGTCTCCCCAGAGGAGCAAGTGGTCCTAGTCTCACAGAGGGCTCCCTAGTCCAGCGTTCCAGTGCCAAGAAGAGAAGTCCCCACAACTTCAAACTGTGAAAACCAGTGGATATTGTGGTGGAGTGAGACCAAGGCTGCTAGACTCCCAAGTGTTCCTCTTAAAGGGCCCATGCGCTACTACATCAAAATGGCGGCGTGAGGTGAGCCTCTGTAAAGCTCCCCTGGAATTTACAACTAATCGAACAACAATAACTCCACAAAGGACTCCCTGCACAGCAGACAGGCAAAACAAAGAGGCCCACTACTGAATTCACCTAAAGGTGGATGAATCGCACAAGCAGGGGAGGAGGGAAGGGAGAAGTGCGGAGACGGAGCCGCGTGGGTGCAGGACGCAGACCTAGCTCAGTGCTCCGAGCTCGCTGCTTCCCAGAACTACTGCAGCTGTGGGAGAGGGAAGAACTCGGACTGCTGGGGCTCTGTTTATGGCCCACAGGGCTGAGGGGGCAGCATATAACACAGCTGAACCCAACGCTCATGGCAGAGACCTCGGAGCAAAGACTGAGGGAAGAAGGCTGAAAACGGTGGTTTAAGCCCTCACTGCCGAGCAGAGAGTCAAAGCCTTGGGCACTGAGAGTAGCTGCCCCCTCCTTACCCTTCCATAGCTCGCCCCGCCCCCACCTGCCCAGTGCTAGAAGTGGAACAGTAGCAGTGTCAGATCAAAGGAACAGAATATTTGCTGTTCTGAGAACTGTGGACCACAGACACAGATTTGCAGCCCAACTGGTTCCGGCAGCGGGGAGAGAGCTGTGGAAGCGGGACTGGCTCTGGTGGTCATTGCCGCCATTGCTCTGGGCCATCTCTCACAACTCACCCCATCCATGGCCCCACCTATCTGGACGGATACCTGGAGGAGTAAACAGAACTGCTGAAACATACGGGCTCTGAATCTAGTGCAGGAAGAGCTTTGAAACTTCAAAAGCTCTCCGCATACCCACACGGACACTGCGCCCTGTGACCCAGGCGAACTATTAACAGAGGAGAAGCCAGTCTCCCAGGGAAGCCCACTGTCATGTGGGGCATCTGGCAGGGTCTCTGCTCCCACTCCCCACAAGAGAACTCAGGATATGGTGAGACCAAAAAAGAACACCCACGGAGCCATAAGTAGGGGAGTCATATCACTTAATTCTCTCTGGCGGCATCCACCTCTCTGCAATCCACTCTTGTTAGCTCAGCCGCCATCTTCTTGCTAGCCCCCATTTTTTTGCTAGCGTAGCCACAGCAGTTATATTAGTGGCCAATGGCTCACTGGTTACAGCTGACAGCCAACTAGCCACAGCTGATGGTCATCCAATCACAGTTGATGACCATTTACTACCTTAGCCAGCACCTTTCTATGTGAGGCCGAGAGCCTGGAAACTGCTTTCTGGGGCTCTGTCCCCATACCCCCCATTGTGTGAGAATGTGCAGAGAAAACATAGCACTACCGTGTGAGAGAGAGAAAAAAAAAGCTGCAGTCAGAGACAAAATAAAACATTCTACAAACAAGTACTGGAAAACAAAAGAAAGACCTCTTCCCATCAACCTGTTGCAGAAGCCACTCCTGTAGATGTATAGGAAGAGAAATAATAAATCAGTAATTGCTGTGAATAACTAAGGCAACAAGACAGATCAGAATGAAAGTGAAAAATCCCCAGAAAAGGAACTTAAAGATATGGAAATATGCGACTTAAATGACAGAGAATTCAAGATTGCAGTTCTGAAAAAACTCAACAAGATGCAAGAAAACACAGAAAGGCAGTTTAATGAACTCAGAAACACAAACAAAGAACAACATCAGCATTTTACAAAAGAGAGTGAAATTTTAAAAAGGGCCCATGCATGGACTTACTCACTGATAAACCCACTCACTCTGAGCTCCACCATTGCAGCAGGAGGTCGAAAGGTGCCAGGGACATACAGGGAGAAACTGAATTGTCTAGCTTCAGGGTGTAGGTCTGGAGGGGAAGCTTTCTCCCATACAGAAGTGCTGGAAGAATCCATTGTTTCTTTGTTGAATGCGCCCTCAACCTAATGTGCAGATGCAAACAGCTACCATGAATCTCCATCAACCTGGCTAACACCATTCCTCCACCCCACTTTGGTAATTCCCTAAGACCCCTACCCACCCAACTTGCAGGCCCAACCAAGTCACTTCCAGTGCCTTTTCCATGCAAATGGCCTGTCTTTGTTCATGCTGCAAACATTCCTAAAATCTCTCTAAGGTTCACAAAACCCAAAAAGCAACATCTGGCCTTGCTGAGCAGCCCCGAGCCTGGCAATAGTGGCAGCTGGGGTTAGTTTGCAGCTTGGCCTCTTGAGGGACCTCCAAGCTGAGCATGGGTGGCAGCCATCTGCACATTGCTTTGTGATTCATGACAGGTAGCTCTGGGCATGACACCGTTTGCTGCTGATCTTGGCCTGTAGTGGGACCCCTCCCCAGAAAGCCCCAAGACGTACACACCCAGTGGTTGAATTCAGATCCAGCCAGAGCAACCCTGGCTGCCTCTGAGGACTGAACACACAAGGGATAGACTGGGCAGCACCAGAACCTGATAAAGTGTAATCTGCTCTCTAGGATCAGCCTCTGCACAACAGCTCCTCAACTGTAGTCATGGTCAGTTCTCACAACTAATCAGCCCAAGTGTGGGGACAGAGCCCCAGAAAGCAGTTTCCAGGCTCCTGGCCTCACATGGAAAGGTTCTGGTTCAGGTAGTAAATGGCCATCAACTGTGATTGAATGGCCATCAGCTGGGGCTAGTTGGCCGTCAGCTGTAACCAGTGAGCCATTGGCCACTAATATAACTGCTGTGGCTATGCTAGCAGAAAAAATGGGGGCTAGCAAGAAGATGGTGGCTGAACCTGCAAGCGGTGCAGTGAGGGTTGCGAACAGTGTGGCTCCTGCTTCCTGTTTCTCCAACCCAGCCACCAGCGAGAATATAGTAGTATGACTCCCCTGCCTGTGGCTCCGTGGGTGTTCCTTTTTGGCCTCACCATGTCCTGCGTTCTTATGTGGGGAGCGAGACCAGAGACCCCACAGGCCTTCCTGCATGACACATGGCGCAGCGAGCAGGGTACGGTGCCGGCCAAAGCTCTCTGAAGGACGATGGAGCAGTTTGTGCATATGAACACCCAGTCTGAGGAAGACCAGGAGGAGCAGCTGCCGGAGAGCTGGACCCCCATGGAGGGGTGGGAAGACATGGATGGTTCCCCAACCAGCATAGGCCGGAGAAAGCAAAGGTCGTTGTGGCCCTGTGGGCTGGGAAGTGCTTGCTGAGGCAGCCTGGATGAGGGACATGTAGTCCCAGGAGGAAACGCTTGCTGAGTCCTCCGTGGGAGATGAGGGTGAGGTCAAGGTCGTCCCTCACCCCCAGGACAGCCCTGGTGAATGACTGTGGACTATGGGGAATGGGTTCCATCCCTAATTTAATGGACCATTTGACTGTTTGGGAACATACCACCATGCAGTGGAACTGGTGGATGTGGGGGATATTTGCTTTTGTGTCTTAACCAGCCGCCATGGAGAATATGTAAGCACCTTGACTGTGAGATGATGTTGTTCTAGCACGGTACCCTGAGAGGCCCAGAGAGAGTGGCAGTGCCCTGAGAGCCCTGGCTGTGTCCGGGAAGTCTGGCTGAGCCCAGAGAGAGTGGCAATGCCCTGAGAGCCCTGGCTGAGTCCAGGAAGTCTGGCTGAGCCCAGAGACAGTGGCAGTGCCCTGAGAGCCTTGGCTGAGTCCAGGAGGTCTGGCTGTGCCCAGAGAGAGCGGCAGTGCCCTGAGAAACCCTGGCTGTGTCCAGGAAGACTGGTGGTACCCTAAGAAGTCCAGGAAGTCTGGCTGTGCCCAGAAGTACTGGTGGTGCCCTGAGAAACCCTGGCTGTGTCCGGGAAGACTGGTGGTATCCTAAGAAGCCCAGTAAGTCTGGCTGTGCCCAGAAGTACTGGTGGTGTCCTGAGAAACCCTGGCTGTGCCCAGAGAGCCTGGCTGTGTCCAGGATATTGCTAGCAAGAAGATGGTGGCTGAACCTGCAAGCGGCACAGTGAGGGTTGCAAACAGTGTGGCTCCTGTTTCCTGTTTCTCCAACACAGCCGCCAGTGAGAATATAGTAGTATGACTCCCCTGCCTGTGGCTCTGTGGGTGTTCCTTTTTGGCCTCACCGTGTCCTGCATTCTTATGTGGGGAGTGGGAGCTGAGACCCCGCCTGGCACCCTACACGACACCAAGGGTCAGTCTCTACCACTGATATGCAAAGAGTATTCAAGGCTCAACTACAACAGGAAAGTACACAAGGGACACACTTGGAGCACACTGTTCTGGTGACCAGGGAGACCACACCACTGGGCCTCACAGCACACCTACTACATAAGGCCACACTACTAAGACCAGGAGGCATAGCAGCCCTACTTAATATATAGAAACGAATATAAGGGGGCAGCCAAAATGAAGAGACAAAGAAACATGTCCCAAGTAAAAGAACAGAACAAAGCTCCAGAAAAAGAACTAAACAAAATGGGGACAAGCAATCTACCAAATGCAGACTTCCAAACACTGGTTATAAGGATGCTCAATGATCTCAGGGAAAACTTCAACAAGGTGATAGGAAAATTAAAAATGGAGATAGAAAACATGAAAAAAAAAAAAAAAAAAAAGAACCAATCAGAAATAAAAAAATATATATAATAATGGAAATGAAAACTACATTAGAGGGAATCAGCATTACATTAGCTGAAGCAGAGGATGAAATCAGCAATTTAGAAGTTAAGGTAGTAGAAAACACCTAATCAGAACTTCCAAAAGAGAAATAATTTAAAAAATGAAGATAGTTTAAGGGACTTCTGGAACAACATCAGCATATCAACATTTGCATCACAGGGGTACCAGGAGGAGAAAAGAGAGAACAGGAAATTGAAAACCAACTTGAAGAAATAATGACAGAAAACTTCCCTATCCTGGTGAAGGAAGTAGATAGACAAGCCCAGGCAGCACAGAGAGGTCCACACAAGATGAACCTAAAGAAGCCCACACGAAGACACATCATAATTAAAATGCCAAGATTAAAGACAAAGAAAGAATCTTAAAAGCAGCAAGAGAAAAACAGTTAGTTATCTACAAGGGAGCTCCCATAAGACTATCAGCTGATTTCTCAACAGAAACTTTGCAGGCCAGAGGGATTGGCAGGAAATATTCAAAATGATGAAAAGCTAAGTAGGACCTACAAGCAAGATTACTCTATGCAGCAAAGCTATAATTTAGAATTGAAGGACAGATAAAGAGTTTCCCAGAGAAGAAAAAGCTGACGGAGTTCATCACTATCAAACGAGTATCACAAAGAGTGTTAGAGGGACTTCAAGATGAAAACAAACAAACAACAAACAAACAAACCAAAACTGGGATAGTAACACCCATACCAGACAAAATAGACGTTTAAACAAAGGCTATAACAAAAGACAAACAAGGTCTCACTAATCCCACCTCTGGGTATTTATCTGAAGAAAACCAAAACACTACTTCAATGGTATGTGTGCATTGAACTGTTCATTGCAGCATTGTTTACAACAGCCAAAATATGGAGGCAACCTAGGTGTCCATCAATGGATGACTAGATAAAAAAGAAGTGATACACATTTACAATGAAATATTACTCAGCCATACATAAAAAAGAATGAAATCTTACCATCTGCAACAACATGGATGGACCTAGAGGGCATTTTGCTGAGTGAAGTTATTCAGAGAAATACAAATGCCATATGATTTCACTTATATGTAGAATCTAAAGAAACAAACAAACAAACAAAAACTACAAGCAAAGAGAAACATACTCATAGATAGAGATCTTTTTGATGGTTGCCAGATGGGAGGGAGATTGAGGGTAATGAATAAAAAAGGGAAATGGATTAAAAAGTACAGATTGGTAGTTATAAAATAGTCAAGGGGATGTAAAGTATAGCATACAGAATATAGTTAATCATATTATGTTTGGTGTCAGATGGGTACTAGATTTATCAGCGTCATCACTTCGTAAATCATACAAATGTCTAATCACTATGTTGTAGACCTAAAAGTAATATAATATTGTATGTCAACTGTAACTGAAAAATAAAATAAATTATTAAAGTTCAAAAAAAGTAAATGAAGAAAAGTTCAGAAATACAAATGATACCGTTTTTATCAAGAAGCACACACAACTACAAAATTCATTTCAATGTTTTTGGATTTGATTTGTTATTTTTTGTTCATCACATTGCAAAGATTTTTGTTATTTTCAAACAGGAGGAGCCATACTATCACACTATTTATTTTTATTTTTCTTCCTGCAGGCAAAATGTACATTATACAGCACTTCAGTATAATTTCAATTTCTTTTTTACCTGAATTATGATTACCGTAGGTTTGTACTTGCTCTCTTTGTATAGGTGTGTACAACTTCTGTTTTCCATTTCAGGAACATATCCAGAAGAATCCAGACTTTTCAAATATCTTTTGCATACTTTAAAGAATGCTTTTCTAAATATCCATTAACTTTACAACATTATACACACACACACACACACACACACACACCTCTATATATATATATATAACTTCCAGTTATCCTTACTGTGTTTTCCATGACTCTCTTAAGATATCAAGGCCTAATAAAACATGACACACCCTTATGTTAGAATATTAGGCAGCCATTTAAAATCATTTTTTGGGAAACCCCGCTTAGTAACATGTAAAAAGTTTATGAACTAGTATTAGGTGGGAAATTATAACACAAAATTGTATATGATATTTGCTAAACCATATATGATATCTTGCTAAACTGAGAGCTTAACAGTGTCTGTCTGAAGGAAATGGTTTCCATAATTTTAAATTACTCAATAGATTCTATAAGCATAAATTACATACCTGATAAAAGACATCTTATTTTCTTTTCATGATTGCCTTATATTATTATCCTTTATTATTGTCTTTAATATAATTTGCAGTTGTTTGAGACTTGATCCATTCTTTTTACAATTCTACATTTTGTTTCTCAAATATTGTATTACTTCTACATAAAACGTCACCTTATGGAAGATTACTGTAGAATAGAAGTCATCAAATTATAGCCTACCGGCTGAGGCAGCCCACAGTGAGCTAACAAGCATTTTACATTTTTAAATGATGGGGGGAAATATCAAAGGAAGAATAATATGTTGTGACATGTAAAAACTAAATTAAATTCAAATTTCCATTTTCATCAGTAAAGTATTATTGGAACACAGCCACACACATATTTCCATATTATCTAGGACTGCTGTTACACTACAATTGAAGGGTTGAGCAGTTTCAAAAGAGACTGGCCCACAAAGCCTCAAATATTTACTATTGGGCCAGTCACAGAAAGTTTACAAACCCTTGATTAAGATGGTGACTTCTGAAATTTTGTATACAAATCACAAAGAGGACCTTATTAAATATCAATTTTGATTCTGTGGTCTGAAACTGCATTTTAAACAAGTTGCAATTGATGTTAATGCTGATGATCCATGAACCACATTCAGTCGTAAAGCTCTGGATTACCATTCTAATTGTAATATGTGAAATGTGCTAGTTAAAAAAAAAATAAATAAATATTAAAAACACATTTTCAGTTTTGTGTGTGTGTGTGTGTGAGAGAGAGAGAGAGAGAGAGAGAGAGAGAGAGAGAGAGAGACTTCAGATCACCCTTTCATTGAAAATCAATAATATTGGATCTGAACATTGTGAGTAGGGATAGAGAAAACGTCACATACTAAAAGAAATAGTTACAGAGTATTGATGTATAATAAATGTTTAGGGGACATTTTCTGTTTTCTAGCCTATATAAAGTATTCAGTACATTGAGACATACCAACAGATTATACTTTCTAACATAATTATCATAATGTAATAAAATTAATCATGTTACTTTCCTACAAAGATATTATAATGTTCAGTTCAAACATACTATAATAATAAATGTGCCTATAAAGTCTATAATAATTATTAGGTTAAAATTACTTGGTTCTTTCCCCTTTTTGAGAAAATTATCTCAAACTATTCTAACAATCTCAAAGAAAACAGATCCGGTAAATTATTGTAACTATTCACTACACACTATCTGAGCAGCCCTAAGCCTCTCTTTCTCAGTATTGATAGAATGACAAAGTGGGCTATTGTATTGGAAGAGCTTTCCCAGGGAGGAACTAAGAGGTTACAATTTCTGCTGTGTGGAGTACTCTTTGTTTGGATTATACCTTCCTTCTAAATTGCTTCCTCTCCCCTTAGGCTGGTTTTGTTAAGGATGAGTTTGTGATTACCTCCTCTTGGGAGGTCCTTTGTCCTTGTAAGATTTAGCAAAACCAGGGAAAAGATGCCTGGGGTGGCCAGTTTATAGGAGCTCTTCTCTAAACCTTAGGGAGAAATATTCTTTTATTTGGGTCAAAATTCCTTGCCTCTTGTTGATAGGGAAGGATGCTCTAGGAACAAAATCAGGAAAAAGACCACTAAGCCTAATTCTAGTCTATACCTTAAAACTAGAGCAACAGTGGAGTTCCCATAGTATTAATCTCTGGTAATAAAAACAAATCATTAAACACATAAATTTACAATTCCATTTACATCATAGTTGTATTCCTGGAAAATCCCGTATATTTTAAAACACTCCCAAAATATCTTTTTTCTTTATATGTAAAATAGAATGAGACTCTACATTCAGATAATATAAATCAATTGTATGAATGTTAAGCAAGATATTTCAAAGTTATATGAGACAGGTTTTCTTGTGCCAAAGTGTACTTGTATTGTAGAATGACTAGCATCCCTGGCTGTCAGCCACTACATGCCGGTAGTGTCCCTTAGTCGTTGTGAAAACTAAAATGTCTCACAAATCCCAAATGTCCCCTGGTGATACAAAACCCATTAAGAATTTATGCGATAGAGCAAATGAGAATAGGAATAGTAGTAATAGTAGTAGTAAAACATGTTTTCAGGATCTGTTACCTTAATTTTTTCAGTGATGAGTTTATCTCAACCACTTAAATGATGTATCCTTTTCAAACTGCACTTCAAAAGCACAAGGATGTACATTCTTGTACATTCCATGTTCTCAAATCGAGTCCTGGAGATCACTTCAGGTGGAGTGACAGTGGAGACAGCGACCTTGCACTCTGCAGATTCTTCTGAGAATGTTTGAAGCAGCTGCTGTGGGCAAGGAGATATGGCAGGACCTGAGAACCCCGAGGGAACCCCACCTTCCGAAGAGGGCTGAGGCAAGGCAGACACCTCAAAACCCATGGAAAGGAGCAGATGAAAATAGAACACATCGAAGCCATGGTGCACTTCTCAACAAAAGCCGTGGAGCCTCTGTGAGCCCACGCCCTCTTGTCCCGTAAGGGAGCTGTGACTCACGCCACTCTGACCAGGCCGGGTGAGGACTGAGAGCAGCATCCGCGTAGACCGGTCCATCCGCACAGTTTACAGCAGGATGGGCCTAGCGCTTTCCGGTTTTGAACAAGCACACCATGGTGGTGGCTGAGTCCAAGAAGGCCTTAGAGCTGGATCCCCATGGGACATACAAGTCATATCTCAAGATAGCCGCACTGAAGCTGAGAGAGTCACCGCATCCCGCGGGAGGTGTCGGCTCCTTTGACGTCACCTGCATGCTGAGCAACCCGAGCTTCATGAGAGTGGTATCAAACCTAATGAATAATCCCCAAGTTCAACAGCATATGTCAGGATGATTTCGGGCCACCCGCCCCCTTGGGGACGCTCAGCACTATCTTCTCACTGAAGGACTTGGCCAGTTTCATCCAGGCGGGGCAGCACTTAGCTCGGGAGATGCAGCAGCAGAATCCCGACAGAAGAACTGAAGTCAGATCCAATGTTGGATCCCCCGTGCCAGCAATGTGGATCACCGGGAATGACCGCCCACCTGGTGTCTCAACGCCACCATGCCCTTCTCCTCTGACTGGAGGTTTCCTGGCGTTTTGCCGTTTTCTCCCATTGGACTGCCCAAGTGAAAAAAAGAAAGAAGAAATTGGACCTGCCCATCTAAAAATTTTTCTTTAAAGTATCATTATATATCATTTAATATTATTAATATGGTCTTACCTACCTGTTCGATTAATTTCAGGAATTTTTGTTAGTTTCTCAGTCTTCTTTGCTTATCTCATTCTGAGCTTGGTGAACAGAGAATTCTTTTTAATTATTATTATTTAATTCAACATCTACCAAGTATATGGCTTTGTCTAGCACAGTGATACATTTCTTAACCTGGTTTAGCCTTTAAATCAGACAGGATTCATCTAATTATGTTATCTATGGGAATGAAATTGAGCCCTTTTTTCCTCACTGAGTATATTCTAATTCTGTAACTCTAGCAATATTATTTTACAGTTTATTTCCACTAATTCCATGAAAATTACAAATTTCATGCATCTAAAATGGTTATACACAGGGAAAACACTCACCTACTGTGGGTATCTGGTCTTATTCCTTTACATTTTAAGTAGATTTGATTTCTTTGCAGATCTGGTTTAAATTTCTACTAACCATGAGACACCTGAATGGGTAGCATAAGAAACCGATTATGATGTTTCTTTTATAGATATCACATTTTCTGGGAAATAAGCCAGAGTCTGATCTAATTTCTCTCTAGCACTTTTAGTATGTTTACTCTGAAAATGGTAATAAAATATATTCTTCCTAAATAAATTGATTTCTATTTGAATATATTTACTAACAATTCTATAGAATTATCTGTTAGCGTTAGAACTGTAATTCCTTTCTTCAAGTCCTAAATTGTGACTTGAAATATTTATTTGAAGAGTTACTATTTTTATTGTGTTTAATGTTTTTCCTCTTTTTCCTCAATGCTAGAATGTGCTGTTAAATCAAAAGAGTCCCAGTGCAAGAATGGTTTCTAAATGTAGAGTTGGAGTAACTTTTTTCCTTTTCTGTAATTTAGGATTTGGCTCCTAGGTTGATTCATAAGTCTAAAAACAGGGCAGAATTTATTTTTGGCTTTTCTAAGGTAGAAGTCACTTTAACAAATTTGAGAAGCACTATAAATGACTACCTTTGGCAATTTGGAGACCAGGAAGATTCTCACAGCTGTGGAAATGGAAACAGCTGGGGTTAAGTGGTGGTGATTCATCCTGAGTCACAGGCCCACACCCAGATGGAAAATGCAAACCTGGGGACTTTAGGGGTTCCCTAGGGTCTAGGATCCCCTCTTTGACCTATCATTGTATCTGGACTGTCCTGGTTTCAAAGAGTATTTTTAGCTTCTCTTTATTATTCTTATAGTTCCTGTTGTGCCGGGTGTCATGTGGGGTCTTTGGTCCCGCTCCCCACATAAGAACACAGGACATGGTGAGGCCAAAAAGGAACACCCACGGAGCCATAGAGAGGGGAGTCACACAACTATAGTCTCACTGGCGGCTGGGTTGGAGACACAGGAAGCAGGAGCCACATGGTCTGCAACCTGCCATCTGCTTCTCTGCCAACTAACCAACCCCACTTGCCAGCTGTAATCTGCTCTTGCTAGCTCACAACATCTTCTTGCTAGCCCCCATTTGCTGCTAGCGTATCCACGGCAGTTATATTATAGTGTAGCCAATGGCTCACTGGTTACAGCTGACGGTCCCCTAGCCACAACTGATGGCCCTCCAATCACAGTTGATGGACATTTACTACCTGAGTCCGCACCTTTCCACGTGAGGCCGAGAGCCTGGAAACTGCATTCCTGGCTCTGTCCCCACAGTTCCCCATGCTTTTTGTCAGAATTTATAGGATTCTTTATTTGCATTTCCAATAAGTACTTGTGAATATGAGTAATTGCAGAAGAAATTAAGATACATCCAACACATACTTGAGATGACACAACCCTAGGGAAAACATCAACCTGCCTATACCTTCCTTTAGTCTGGAAGTCTGGAGGAATCCAGATATTTCTGGAGGCAACAGCACTTCAGGTCTAACACACTGGCAAGCAGACTTAATGAGATACAGGATGTGAACCATTACTTTTCTGCCCACCTAAGCAAATTTGATATAAACATCGCTAACAATGACCAGTGTTTACTCTGGCCAAGGACTCTGCTAGTTTTGCATGCTTGATCTCCATTAACATATTACAAATACTCTGTGAAGCAGCCATACATTGTTATTATCCTTAAGGTCATGCAATAGGTAATGGGTGGAGCCAAAAAGTGAACACAAGCTCTTTGATTCCAGAGCCCAAGCTCTTAAGCATTATGATGGTTAAAGACCAACTGCACTTTTATTCCTGAATAAATAATTTAAATTTTAAGAAAGAAGAAGTATAATCACTGTGGAAGAGTCTTATATATAACAAGCATATATTAAGCAAAAACTATATTCAAGTACTGTTCTAGTTACTAAAGAACTCAATAGTGAATAAAACAGACAAATTACCTAATGGGGCTTACATTCTCTAAGGTGATAAAGATAATAAATAAAATGAATGTGTAAATAAATTGTATTGTGGTAAATAATAAATGCAACAGACACAAATAATCAAGGAAGGAGAATGGATTACAGAGATGTAGAAATATTAAATTTAATTGAAATAAAATCTGGGCAGTAATGATCTCCTGAGAGGGTGGTAATTAAAGACCTGACCGGGTGAGGAAGCAGGGCAGTGGATCGGAGTACAGAAAAATGAGGGAGAACCTTAAAACGATTTTATCATAGTATGTCCTTGAAACTTAGGACTGTTATTTTTAAAATATTTAAAATTATGCAAAGATTTGAGTACATTTTTAATTGACCTAAAATCCTGGTTTGGGGATAAATGTCTAATATAAAGTCATTTGCTTGTAAATGAGCTAAAAGCCTTAAAATGAGTGCATAGTCTCTGATCCAATCTGAATTAACCTTAGTGAAACGATCAGATGAGTTTACAAAGATGTGCGCATGAAGATGTTTTTCACAACATTATTTATAATAGTATAAAATAGTCCAATAGGAAAATACTTAAATACATTATGATATATTTAAGCTATGATATTATGCAGCCTTAAAAATAAGGATACAACTATATATTGACTTGGAAAGACATCCATGGTGTCGGGACAGAGCAGGAGTGCAGTTTCCAGGCTCTCGGCCTCATGTGGAAAGGTGCTGGCTCAGGTAGTAAATGGCCACATCATCGGCTGTGATTGGATGGCCATCAGCTGTGGCTAGTTGGCCGTCAGCTGTAACCAGTGAGCCATTGGCCACTAATATAACTGCTGTGGCTATGCTAGCAGCAAAAAGGGGTTAGCAAGAAGATGGTGGCTGAGCTAGCAAGAGCAGATTACAGCTAGCAAGTGGGGTTGGTTAGTTGGCAGAGAAACAGACGGCAGGTTGCAGATTGTGTGGCTCCTGCTTCCTGTGTCTCCAACCCAGCTACCAGTGAGACTATAGTGAGCTCTCTATGGCTCCGTGGGTGTTCTTGTTTGGCCTCACCATATCCTGCGTTCTTATTTTGGGAGCGGGAGCTGACACCCCATGTGACAAGGCCCTTCTCCATCCTCAGTCTAATCTATCTTCCAGGGGAAATAGCATTCCAGGCCAAAGGAATAAGTCCAAAGGACCTGAAGAACCTGGGAGCATTGATAGAATGATCCAGAAATAAACAGCAAAGATATCTGTGGGCTGTAGTGGAGTGAGCAAGAGCAAAAAATGGAAAATGAGACCTGAAAGATAACAAGGCAGAGAAGTCAGGGGGGCTTCTACACTGATGAGACTAAAAATTACAGTGTTTTAAGCAGAGGAGGGATATACTACGTTGGAGAATTAAATTTGCGAACTCATCCTAAAAAAAGTGCCACATACCTCACTGCTGAATATTACTATGTTCACCTTTGAAGTACTCCCCTTGGGAAACTATGCACCAACGCCAGTGCCTAGTTCACCTTTCAAAGCAATTTTGGAACTCTTTTTCTGGAATGGCCATCAGAGCCATCGTCGTATTACCCTTGATGTCCTGAATGTCATCAAAATGTCTTCCTTTCAATATTTCCTTTATCTTCTGGTAAAGATAGAAGTCATTGGGGGCCATATCAGGTGAATAGGGAGGGTGTTCCAATACAGTTATTTGTTTACTGGCTAAAAACTCCCTCACAAACAGTGTTGTGTGAGCTGGTGCATTCTTGTGATACAAGAGCCATGAATTGTTGGCGAAAAGTTCAGGTTGTCTAACTTTTCACTTGGCACTTCCAAATAGTAAACTGGGTAACTGTTTGTCCATTTGGTATGAATTCACAATGAATAATCCCTCTGATATCAAAAAAGGTTAGCAACATCTTGCAACAAGTTTGCAAACTTAATTGTCAGACTTTGTAATTTGCACTGTTTTCAAAAGGATTACTCTGGCTTTTGAGAATAGATGGAGGTATGGGGAGGCAGGAGTAATCCACCTGCAAGACTATAGGGTTGTTGGAGTCAGTACTGATCCAGTGATTAAATTAATCATGTGAACTATGGTTCCCTAAAATAAAAAATTTGTTAGATCATGCTCTAGCCAGAGTCTCTAAAGGAGGCCAGTTCCTGAGACTCTCATATATTCTATTTCCATGTTAGCTTTAGTTAACCTGGGTTCTTTAAAATGATTAAGGACTGAGTATTTTCCTAATTATCTAAAAATTGAAGTAACCAATACTTTATATATGAGTATTTATAAGATAATATTTGGCTACTTGGGATATTTAGAATTCCTGGACTAAAATAGTTTGTCCCATATTAGCAGTCAAAACACATTTTCTGGGCCATGTCTTCGCATTATAAAATGATTAAAAATGAAATAAAATGTATCACTATAGAGATTTAAGGTTTCGTTATTAACTGCTTTCATTGTTTTTTAAAATGGACGGAACATACCTTCAAAATTTAAAATCTTAATATTAGTCTAATGGTTGGCAATCTGGTATAAAACCATTTTACAGATACCACTGAATTCTTAAAAAGTAGATTATGATGAAATTATATTTTCTTAACGTATCCTTTAAAAATAGAAGAATTAAGTTGTGGTTTAGGTCATACAAATAATTACTTTATTCTCAGATGTCTCAAAATTAAGTGGGGCATTGTGAATTTATGTAAAAAATTCTATGTGATAGATCCCGATGTCTTGAAATTTGCCATGATTCCTTGTAGAGTTTGGAAAATATCTGATAGTGCCATTCTCCAGGAAGGTAACTTTATTTTCTACAAACACCTGCATGCTCCATTACCAAGCTTCTGAGGAAATATAAGTAGGTTTTCATTATAAAAAATTGTGGGTGTCCCCCAAAACATTTTTTACAATGTTAATTAATTATGAAACAGTATGCATTTTTAAGACACTTTTATTTATTATTGACTAGCATTTTACTTCTTATTCTCTTACTTTCAAAATGATTTCATTTCTTGCCACTCTACCACCTTATCCGTGATGGAAGCATGTTTGAACAGCAGTACATAGTCTCTATTTTGTGTTTATCCTGTAGTTTCTAGAAATAGTTCTCTATAAAAGTGGAGGTGACTCATATAAATTAATTGTAGTATTTATGATTTTACAGTAGGATATGGAAGAATTTTCTTTTTTTTCCTGTTATTATAAAGGATAACACACTATTTTGTATTAACAGAACTAATGTCATATTGAGGGGACAGGGGATTTGCAGTGTCACCTCCACATATGTTGAAATGTGAGATTCCAGATAATTCACCTTCCAAAACCTGACCTTCCTAACCCATTGAAATGCGGACGGAACGGTATGGTTTTGGTTATTGTGTATACAGAGACCCCTACTATACAATCTATACATTACTTTTGAGGTTTGAGATACTATCTCAGAAGTTATTTTACATTATCATTGTCTAATCATAATGCAGAAGTCATGGAGAGAATAAGTATTATCAGGCATCCTTTGCTGGACAATATGGAAAGATCACGATCTTGAGGAAGGGGATCAGCCTAAGGGAGATGGGCTTAAGTGAGGTCACAAAGGGACGATATGTTGGCGCTTTGCATCCCTCAGTTGAAATACTCATTTAGAAGAAAGAAAGAGAACTTTTCCACTTTAACAATTAATCACACACTGACAATAGTAGTAATGCTTTGATTAAAACACAGCAGCTATCCTTTTCATTGTATGATTAAGATCTTGTTTCTGTTTTTTCTTTGAGAAAAACGTACTACTTATAGAATACCTACCATAATAAAACTACAAGTAGAGATTCAGTGATTTGTGTTTCTGGAACAATGAAAGCTTGTTTTTTGTTTTAAATAAAGGAAAAATACTTTAATTAGGGAAGAGAATGGCATACAGGTTTAATTTTATGAATCAATAATGCAGTATAAAGGCCAAGAACACTTGATATTGTGTGTAAAAATGTTCTCAGTGCTATTATTATTACATTATCAACAAAAACAAAATGACTGAAGATGGGCAAGAAAATACATATTTTAAATGAATTTCCTTGTGCCTTAATAAGATACTAGGGACATATAAATAATATGTTTATCTGTATTATTGTATTATATTATGAAATTATATATTCTCATTCTTTAGGAGGCATCTTGATACAAATGAAATATTTATATCTGATTTTTGAGCAAGTCTATTATATTTCTATTAGGGCCAATTTTTATTACAAGATAAGACTTATTTATTCCTTATAGGTAAACTTGCATACTTATACAATTTAAGCAGTTTCCATGTATTAACACATTATACAAACTTTGAGATATATTACATTATTTTACTCATTTTATAGACAAGGACTCCAAGACAGAGAGATGTGAAATAACTTGCCTAAGATTGCAAAATGAGCAAGATTCTAAGCTGTGTTCACTCGTGATAAAAAATATACTGTGAAGATGCCAACATGGTTGATGCCTCAGATAGTCCATTTTTAAAAAGTCTCCAACACTTACTGTATGACTACTTATAAGGTAAGATTTGAGCAAAGAAGACAGATGGGGGTTGAGTGGAACGGGAAGTGGGGAAGAATGAAGCTGGAGATGTAGGAAGAGGTAAGATTAGGGAAACTTTGAATGGTCTGCCAAAAAAATGTACCTTTATCCTTTATGTAATGGGAGGCTTTTGATAATTTGAAGCAAGGCACACTATGTTTGTGTTTGTGTTTTATACAAAGCACTTTGTCAGCTTTGAGAAGGGGAAATTTGGTATTAGCATGATCCAGGAAAACAAAACAAAACAGGATTGTAAGGGAAGTGAAATAGTGACTGGGAAAAGGTAACACATGTATGAACATGTAAGAGGTAAAATCAGCAGGTCTTTGTCACTATTTGAAGATGAACAAATAAGGAAGCGTCATCTCCTGGTTTTCCTGCCCGGATGGTGGGGTGCTTGTTGGCATCAAAAATAAGAAAACACAACACAAAGTGCAGAAGAATATATTAAATTCTGGGCAAGTTGAATCTGAGGTTACTGGAGAACATACAGGGGAAATGGAAGGCAAACGGGGGATACATAAGAATAGATCAAGAAGTTATGGACTGGAAGATGTTGTTTGGCGGTAACTCGTCTGTGGGCTCCAGTCAGAACTGGAGATTGGAGCTGTGAGGATGGATGTGAATACTCAGCAAGAGAAAATTCAAGAATAGAAGTTAGCTAAGGAAATAACTCAGAAGAAGAGCAACATTTTACTTTCAGACAGGAGAAGAAGAGCCCAGGAGGGATAAAGAAACTAAACAGAAGGTAAAGCACAGAAAAGCCAAGGGAGGAGAGAGAATTTCAAGAAGGAAGTAAATTCTAAGTAAAACAAATACATTTGGCTTTGGCAATGGCGGGGCATGGGGGTGGGGGTGGGGGCAGTGGTCATTGGTTTGCTTCATGGTTCAGTCACTCTCAATCACTCTCAGTTGACATAGAAGCCAGATCATTGTTGCTTGAAGAGGAAGTAAGAGGTTTAGGATCCCATGAATCTTACATTTCCCCAAATGATTTTTCACCTTGATCCTACTCTGTAGATGGCTATCTCTGGGTTCTTAGAAGGGAGGTTCCTGATTTCTATCACCATTCTCAGCAGTTTCACAACCAAAGCTTTGAAACTTAATATGCAAAATAACTTTATGTTGTAAATGTAATATAGTGATTTCTCATGAATTGGTAGTAAACGATGATATACTCATTTAATAGAAAATTATGCATAAAAATCATATTCTGTAATTTCCACCACTAGGACAAAAAAAATGTTAAACTATATACTTACTTATTGGGTCCTTTATTAGTACACAATCAATAAAGATATTACAAAATAATTTTCACTACTTATTTAAGATAGACAGCTTTGTAATTTTGTTTGTACTCCTTTAAAATTATTTGAAAGAGGTGATTATGTCAGATTCTACTATTTTTATTATTGTAGAAATAACCAAATCTGTTCAATTGTCATTACTTAATTATTCTACAACTTTATTTTATAATTGAGATTGTAGTTATTTGCACATACTGGTAAGCATTATAAACATCTAAAAGGAAGATACCACAATCTCTCAAAGATTATTTGTTTTTATGGTTCTTATTAGGAAAACTTCCAAATCAAAATTCAGTCTTCTTGGGTCCTTAAACTACATAGCAGTGAAGACTGAGAGAAACCCAGAGGTACATAAACCTTAGAACTTGTTAATAGGAAGCATTCTACGTTGCAAAACATCAATTCCCTTTTTAAAGAAAAGCCCTCAAGAACATGCAGCTCCTCCTTATCATTTGTAATAACTAACAAAACCAATGCAAGTGCATATACCTTCAAGGAAAGGGAAAAATATAAAATAAGGTGATTCTTTTAGCCAGAATTGGTGAAAGATTTAGATTTGGTGAAAGATTTAGAAACTATAAACAATTCCTTAACTGCTTTAAACGTTTACAAACGTTTTCAGGTCATAAGGAAGAACAGTGGAGTACCTATTTACAATGCACATTTTTGTGTACCAAAACTCTATTCTGTTAATGTAAAATTATTCAACATTGCAATACTATGAGTCATTGAAGTAAGGAATCACATTTCTTCAAAAAGTTTTATATTTTTTATAGTCAGTAGAATTTTATGATGTGCTCATCTGTGCATTTTAAATAGATTTGGTTGGGAATAATTACCTGTTTATATATTTTCTCAAGAAAAAAATAACTGACATTAACTACCAAATTATTTAAAATTCTATCTAGTTTCCACCATAGTGAGTTAGTGGCTGTCTTTGTAAAATATCAAGGACTTCTTTAAGAGTTATAGGCAATCACACATTTTGCCACAATTCTGACTCTTAATGATATTTGCTAAATTTCACATTTCTGAAAGTTTGAAACAAGTGAAATAATAATAAACTAGGTGGGAAATACTTATTTGCTTAAATAAGTGTGCAAAAATGTGGTCACAAAGTGCCCTGAATTTCCATCTGATTCAGAGACGGGAACTCAGTGGGAAAAGAACCGGTGAGGAGGTAAAATCCAGGGGTAGAATCCTGGGAGAGAGCTTCTGGATTGTCAAGTCTAGATCTGTGGGAATCTCTCTGTGGTTTCAGCAGTTGTGCTCTGTATGGAAGCCCTGACAAGCTCCCTCCTTGGAAGGAATGAATGGAATGTGGATTCTCCACTTTACCTTGGGCTGTGAAAATATAGAAAGCTTTTTACCATTTCGAAGGCTTCAGCCAGCTGAAGGTATTTGGATTCTTGGGATGAGGGTCCAAGGCTTTCCCATAAATCAAAGTGGACACTGTGATATTGCAACCTCAGTGATCACTTTATCCTGGCATTATTTCAACATGTATTTTAAAGATGAAACTAACCAAACAACAAAATGAGGAATAGGAGAGGAGGTAAAAGAGTACACTATCTAAAAGCCCATCTATGGGTTTGGCATGGGCCAGATCTTTATCTCAGGTTATGGTCTTGCACAAAATTGTGGTGCAATCTTTCAGGCCATAAATAAGTTGAGCATGTGAAACATCTGCTTAGTTATTTGGAATGAGGAAAGCACACTTAAAAAGCATTATAGAATCACGGGATTGGCACAGACACTTAATAATAGGAGCTGCATAATTTGGGAGATAATTTTACCTCTCTGGGTTTCAGTTTCTTTATCTGAGAAATAAAGAAGTTGTGCTAGTTATTTAAAATCCTATCTCAAGTTCTTGCTTTTTAAAAAAATTGTAAGTATCGGTCTGCTTTACATCTTATAAGCATGACATGATTCACGTATTGTCATTTTATTTTAGTTTTTAGTTTTCCAAGTAAAAATAATTTATGATCAATGCAAAAAATCCAAGAACTATTAAAAATTAAGAAAATCTGTACATCCATCACCTTGAGAAATCACAATAAGCCCTTTTGTGTTTGCAATACAAATTTCTTATAGCATGTATATATATATATAATTCTAATAAATTGAGATAATACTACTGTTAAAAATCAAAATTCAACTAAGTAAATCTGAAGATCTAATTGGCTTTATTAAAAATCCATGAATCCGGCAGCATCCTATCTAGAAACTAGAAAGACCATCCAGGGACTGTACAAAATGGAAGGTTTTTATGGGAAGAAGGGTGGGACAAAGAAGATATTAACAAAAGAAATGAAAGGATTATTTAGAGTAGGACATCCTTGAGGGGAAGGGAATGGCAGGGTTTTTATCCTGCAGATTGCCTCTTCTTTCTATGGGGAATGGAGCGGGCCCAAATGACAGATTAGTGGAGCTTGACCAGAAAATGCCAGACTGGTTGATGAGGGTTATATTTCTAGGAGAGGCTTAAACTGCAATTAGATCAGGTGCTAAATCTAGGTTTTGTATCATAGGACTTTAGCATGAGTGATGCTCTGTGGGGCCTGTAGTTTTCTTGTAAACACGACTCATGCTGTTTTGTTCTTTATTTTTTGTCTCAAAATATATAGTGTAGTTTTGGATGACTATATTAGTTTTCCTAATTACTTTAATGCTGATAAACATTATGTATTAATATTCTGTGAAAATTAATAAATAGGAACTTCATTTAAAATGGAGTAGGGAGGGCTAGAAGACAGTAGACTGTTCATGCATGTATCACTCAACACATACAACCCCAACAGGAAGAGACATTGTTGCATCTCTGACAGGAAGTTATACTATGTTACCACCTCTGCAGGAGGAAGAAAAAATTCCTCTTTGCCCAGCTCAACCAATGGGAGACTGCCATAACTCATCAATGAAAAATCACTATACTTTGAACTTTCAGTTTTCTCCAATGAACTCTTCCTTTACAATAGGTGCTCCCAAGTCCATAAAAGAATGTCCCTTTCCTTTGTTTTTCTGGATTTGCATGAGTGATTTACCATTAGACAACGTATCCTGAATGGCAATTCTTTGTTGTTTCTGAATAAACCTATTTTAGTGGAGAAATATCTAGCTGCCAATTTGTTTAAGGTCAAAATTCAATGACAATCTATTGACGAGCATTTAAATTGCTTCTTTCTGCTCTTATTTATGTTTCAGTAGCGGTATTTCTGAATATTTCCCCAATAAATTCCAAGAAGTAGAATTGTTATATCAAAGGTAATGTGTGCACGTTAATTTGACATTTTTAAATTAAAGAACACATTGTAAAAATTTTGCAAAATGATCCAGGAGAGGCAGTGTGCGGCCATCCTCGCTGGCGACCGACTGGCTCCGCTGGATAGAGGGCAAAGCTCATAATACCAACAGGGCCAGTGAGCTGCATCCTCCACAACAAGACTGTGAACAAAGGCTTGACTCAGAATTGGGGTGGGGGAGGGAGCAGGGGAAACAAAAAATTGCAAAATGTATAAAAATCATGATTAGTCTAAGTTAACATTTAAAAAAATTAATTAAGCACTCTTCTTTTTTATTTTTTTAATAAATGTATCTTTTAACAGAACTGAGAGTTTGCAAGAATATATTCTGAAAGTAACAGCATGTTTCCCACTCTGCAGCCAGGTTTTGAGAATGGAATAAGTGTTAAAACTCAAGCTATAATTACTGGGCCATGGGCTTTTCACAGGGCAATTAACGGATAGACATGTACTGAACAGGCCTTTTACTCTAGAAACCGACTGCAGTGGCAGTGAGGAAACGTGGGTTACTGCTTCTCTGAGCTCATATGAATTTGGTTCTCCCTCTTTTTCGCATGGTGTGAGTGAGTGATCCTAGAGAAGTTTAATAGTCTAAAGCTATAGAATCAATCTAATTATTTTATAATTTTGATCGTTACCAACCTGGACATGTCTACTTAGCTACAAATCGGAAAAAAAAAAATTCCTTTTTAAAAATGACCTCTTATCAGACATTATGCTCTGTGCCTTAAATGTATGTTCTTTAATCCACAAGAAAACAGGGAGAAAAAAAAAAAAAAGTCTGCAATTTAGGTTCTGTAATGCCTATGGAAAAACAAGGAAAGTAAAGCATAGAATTGTTAAATAACAGGCCCAAGGTCACAAAACTAGTAAATGGAGGGTTGGATAGAGGTCTGAGGCACTCATTATTCTACTGTTTTTCTTAAGTCATCATGTTTTATTTATAGTAAGTTTACTGAGCATTATAAATTCATCTCAATGCCAGGATCACTGAAGCTCACCACTTACACCACAGGAGTTAAGATTGCAGAAGGTTTGCTTTGGGCTGATTTCTGTTTTTCACCCTTTCTCCTACCTACCTGAGATAGACAAGTTACTCTAATTTGTTACTTTTCTCCCACCATAGTTCCCTGGTTTTCAAATAAAGTGACATTACCAAATCCATTCTTATTTATTCATTTATGTAAGGTATTTTTGGTTACTAATTTTTGATAGATGAGCCCAAGAGTCCTAAGGCATACTCCTAAGAGTCCAAGGCATATCTCAACATTATTAATAATCAGTAAGATTTTTTTCTCCTTAAAGTTAATGGGGGTTTTGAGAAACTATTAAATGAAACTCTACTTTTGTTTTATAAAATATGCACACATACTAAATATCTTCCATTATGGAAATCTTAATAATATAGAGCCTGTATGTTCTCTCTGAGACATATGGGTTATTTTTCTCTTGAAATGGTTGAAAAGATGGAATCACAGAAGTAACTTATGTGACTTCCCCAAGGTTATTTAGCAAAACAGCTGCAGAATGGCAGAGTTTAGTTCAAACCAGTTAAAATTAAAACAAGAATACTTTTTAAAAAATAAAGCGGTAGAAGCTTCAAAATCATCAGCAAAGTAAATTAAAACTACTTAATATACACTAAACAATCAAAACGGTTGTTTTATTCTTAACACAAAGCAGATATTCTAACAGCATGTAGCTGATTTTGAAAGGTACTGAATTTTCAATCATAAAATATCCTCAGATAAATCAGTTTCACACAAGGGATTAAATCTATTCAGTCCTGCTCAAGGTTATGGAGCACATATAATAGAGAAAGGCTTTTAGGAATCTACTTGAGTAAGCCATTTTGATCTTTTTATCTTGATTGCTCTTTTATCTTCTGATAGTTTACTTCTCAGCTTTAACGTTGTGTTAAAAAAAAAAAAAAAAGTAGGTCAGCCTTTACTCTGTGCTTGTCTACTGGTTGTAATGATGGTTCCGTGTCTGTAAATTTTATTCCAAAGTGTATTGTGTATACTCTTTGTTTAAATGGTTAGTCCCAGAAATATTTAAGAAGCTTTCTCTACCTAAAATAAACATTTTGAAGGACCATTAAAGTATAAGAGATGATGAGTGGTGTGTTTTGTGTCAAGCTTAACTGTGGCTCAAAGGGTGAAATCTTTGCTACGTTGTAAAAATAGTCTTAATTCCTCTTCATTAAAGCAAATAATTTGGTTGCCTGAAAGTCCAAGATACCCATATCATCCAAACAAAAATCTAAGGGCTGAGATATGTATGGCATTTGTTATTTGAATTCCTACACCTTCCTGGGCTAGAGATAACTGGCAGGTATATTGTGAAATACAATTGAATACAAAGCTTAAAATAAAATCAGGTCATAAGTTAAAATATTTACAAGTTGAGATAATATTAACAAATTCTTACTGAAGTTTTTATGACATTTATTTAGTGCAGAAGATAAATTTATCTTACTCTGAATACCTAACACATGTAACTGATTGTTCCATAAAAACCTGATCCCTTAATTTGATGCCTTAATATTTGAAGTACTTGAGTAGAAAAATGATAGAAATATCACATACGTTAAAATACTTGAGATCAAGAACTTTAATCTAAATAATGCCTTTTTAGAAAGATCGATTTATTTATCATACTTTGTACAAACAGTTGATTTAATAGTATTAAATAAGCACTAATTTATTTTAGAGCAATGTGTCCTAAAACTCAAATTTTCTTGATTCTCAATCCATGGCAGTGTTCACCACAGTATTCTGGAACATGAAAAATAAAATATTAAAAGTCAGTGTTAAAAAATGAGCTCTCAAAAAAACTGTTAGTTCCCTGACTCCAGAGATATCCAAATTTATGTTATACACATTTGTTTGTGTGTGTTCTAGAGAGAATTCAGTTGTATATTCAGTTTACATATGGACATTTCCAGAGTTCATGGTTGAATTGGGTTAACTTTAGGTTCCATTTTCTTAAAAACAAAAAAACAAATAAACAAAGAAATGTTTTTCTTTCTTTTTTTTTTTAAAGTCTTTATTATATAGAGAGGACATGGTATTGAAATTAACAAAAAATTATAAATATATATTTTGGGTCATAATACATTAAGCTGAAAATCAGTGTTGAGCTTTATAAAATCAGGTAAAAGTAGGTTTTGCTTTATATTATTATTATTTACCAAAACAATCACTTTCAATATATTATTTTCAAAAGAAATAAAGACAAATATGTGGTTACTATAAAAATTAATAGTGAGTAGTATAAAAATACTTCTATTATTTTACAAAAATTCCTAAACTCATTGACTATAAGCTAAAATTACATACGAGAAAAAATCACATAGCTAGCAATTGCAGCACAATTTCTAACAACAGTGTAAAATTACCAATTTTCATGCTGCTGAAAAATTTCACACCATCACATATTTCATAAATATAAATTTTCTCTCAAGTGAATATAATGAATTGAATATTTATTGTCACATTTCTAACCCCATGAAGTTAAAAATATATAGGGAATTCATAAAGCCAGATTTTTCACTCAGCAAATATATGTGAATAGAAATAATACCTTAATTATCTTTTTTAAAGCTTTCAATTAAATTATAGCTAACATGCAATATTATATTAGTTTCAGTTGTACATCATAGTTATGCAACAATACCCAACTTGCACTATACATAGTTATTACCATATTATTGATTATATTCCCTAAGCTAAAGAAGTGATCATTATGATAAGTCCAGTATCCATTTGACTCTGTATTATGCTATCACAATATTACTGACAATATTCTTTTTGCTGTACATTACATCCCCATGATTTATTTGCTTCATACGTGGAACTTTGAAGCTCTTATTCGCTATTTGTCTTTTCCCCCTTTTTTAATGTTTCAATTACAACTGTAATTCAATATTATTTTATGTTAATTTCAGGTGTACAGCATAGTGGTTAAACATTTACATAATTTACGAAGTGATCCTCCTGACTAACACATACCTGGCACTATACAGTTATTACCGTATTATTCATTATATTCCCTATGCTTTACTTTACATCCCCATGACTATTTTATAACTACCAATTTGTATTTCTTAATCCCTTCAACATTTTCACCATGTCCCCAACCCCTCTCCCATCTATCATCCCAATAGTCTAGTACCCATCTGACATCACACATAGTTATTACAACATTACTGACTATGTTCCTTATGCTATGCCCTACTTCCCCATGACTACTGTGTAGCAAGCAAATTGTACCTCTTAGTCCCTTCCCCTTTTCACTCACCTCCCCCAAACCCTTTCCCATCTGGCAACCATCAAAATGTTCTCTGTATCTATGAGTTTGTCTGTTTTGTTTGTTTGTTTATTCTTTTCTTTATATTCCACATATAAGTGAAATCATATGACATTTTTCTTTCTTTGTTGGACTTACTCTACTCAGCAAAATACTCCCTAGCTTCATCCACGTTGTCGCAGATGGCAAGAGTTCATTCTTTTTTTTACGACTTAGTAATATTCCTTTATATATATGTACTACCTCGTCTTTATCCATTCATCCATTTAGGGACACCCAGGTTGCTTTCATATCTTGGCTATTGTAAATAATGCTGCACTGAACATAAGGATGAGCATGTCCACTCGAAGCAGCGTTTGGGTTTCTTTGGATAAATACCCAGAAGTGGTATTACTAGTTCCTTCATTTTTTTTTTTTTTAATTTATTTTTTAAATTTATTGGGGTGACAATTGTTAGTAAAATTACATAGATTTCAGGTGTACAATTCTGTATTACATCATCTATAGCTAGTTCCTTCTTCGCCTCTTGTTATAGACTTTGTTCTAAAGTCTGTTTGTCTGGTATAAGTATCTCTACCCCAGCTTTTCTGTTTCTATTTTCATTAAATATGTATTTTAAATTCTCTTTATTTTCAGTCTGTGTGTGTTTTTCAATCTATAGTGAGTCTCTTGTAGGCAGCATATGTAAGGGTCTGGTTTTCTTATCCATTCAGCCCCCCTATCTTTTGATTGGAGCATTTAATCCATTTACATTGAAAGTAATTATTGATAGGTATGTAGTGATTACCATTTTATTATTCAGATGTTGATTTTTGTTTTGATCTTAAAGAAGTCCCTCTAGAATCCTTGTAACACAGGGTTGGTAGGTAATGAACTCCTTTAGCTATTTTTTGTCTGGGCAGGTCTTTATCTGTCCTTTCATTTCATATGGTAGCTTTGCTGGGTAGAGTAGTCTTGGTTGCAGGTCGTTGATTTTCATCACTTTTAATATTTCCTGCCACTCCCTTCTGGCCTGCAAAGTTTCTGTTGAGAAATCAACTGACATTCTTATGACAACTCACTTGTATGTAACTGATTGGTTTTGTCTTGCTGCTTTTAAGATTCTCTCTTTGTCTTTAACCATTGGAATTGTAATTATGATGTGTTTTGGTGTGGGTGTTTTGGGGTTCATCTTGTCTGGGACTCTCTTCACTTCCAGGGCCTGTATATCTATTTCCTAGCCAGGTTAGGGAAGCTTTCCATCATTATTTCTTCAAATAGGTTTCAATTCCTTGTTCTATCTCTTCTCAACCACACTATAATCCTGTTTAATTCGACCATTTGTCTAATCTTTACCAATATTCACATAATTGAACAAAGCTAGGGAAATACATAAAAGCAGACTTTGAGTTTCACTTTCAGCTCATGCCAAGAACCTGAATGCTACTAAATGATTATGTTATATTTCCCCAGTACATTCACTGTCTCAGTCTTCTGGACCAGTGGTTCACAAAGTTTGGTACACAGTCTTCTTGAAGTCCTCATAACCTTTGCAGGGGCTCTGTAAAATCAAAGCTATTTTCATAATAATATTTACATGTTGTTTGCCTGTTACTGTATTGCCATTAGCTCCAAAAGTACAAAAGCAATAAAGGGTAAAATATGTATTTTTTTAGCCCAATCAAGGTATTAGCCCCAAACTTTAGCAGAAGTCACCAACAAACACTATCAGTTAAAAAAAAAAAAAAAAAAAAAAAGAAAAATAGTTTGATTTTAGAATGTCCTAGAGGAAACATTAAAAATATTAATATCAATCTCAATCCTTGAGTGTACATCCTTTTAATATTGTGTGTGACACATAAGCATTTCTGCTATTTACCAAAGTATGACAGTTGTCTCTAGGAAAAGTACTTGTGTTTTTCTTAATGAAATATCCTTTATATTTGAAAAAAGCAATTGATGGGCAAACTATTGCTATTCATAATGGATATTTGGTAGACATTTTTATTTATTTATTTTTATTTTTATTTATTTTTTTACAAATGAAGAAAATGAGTCTTTTATTTCAAGAAAAAACAATTAACACAATTCTTTGCCAGTGATAAATTTTGAACTTTCAAATGAAAATTATGATTATGGACAATTTGTATTTGGCACCTTGTGCTTACTAATACTTAATGTTTTTCTGATGAAATGGAGTTGATATAAATGAAAGTGATGTTTTACAATATAGTATAATAAAATATGTCAGCATTTGGAATAGTTGCATGACTCAGAGAGCTGATATTTTCCAAATGACCAAAACACAGTGTTATAAAATCATGCATGAAAAAAAATCCAATCAAAGTACAAGATAGATCCATGGACTTTAATCTAACAGAACACAAAATGTTTATTGACATGGTTTCAGATTTCTTATTGCAACTAACCTTTAAAAAGACTATATAGTTTACTTTGCTATGGTGTAGTGACAAAGAAGAATATTCACTATGTAATGATGAGCAGGAAAAACAAAGGAGTACACACACACACGTTTAAAATATTTTAGCATATATATTTACTATTGATCAAAAATCACTTGGATAAATATATGAAGAAAGTTAATAGGGAGCATCCTAAAGTAGTAATACATTCTATAGGATAGCAACTATTACAGTAGATGCTAAAATCTCGTCACACCGTCCGGAAGCAACACTGGAGAGGTCAGGAACCAGCCAGACCTCACCAGGTCCGTGGAAGTCAGAGCGTCTCTTGATACTGTAAGTTGTATACAAGTTCCCAATGTCAATGCCAGAATGATGATGAATGATGAATGTACTGCCCACTGAGGTCTGTCTTATGTATCTCTTCAGATGTATTTTTGAGCCAAGTTTCTTGTCTCCCCACCCCCACCCCACACCCAGGTTCAGTCAGTTACTGAACCCCAGGAGGGTTCAGCAGTTACTGTGGTAAAAATATTGTTTCTCTGGCTGAAGGGCCAGTTCATTCGGACAAACAATACCTACTGTTCTCGCCTGGGACCATTGGCCCAAGGCCTTCTAAAGCCTGGCAATATGCTTGTCACGTTACTCTGATATAACTTAGTTACTTCTTCACCTCATCTGTTGATGCAGGCGAAACAGGCAGAAAGCAACATCATCCCATAACTCTCCTGCCAGGGATGAGACGAAGGAGAATTTTTTTAACCCTAAGCTAACCATCACTTCATATGAGGGAAAAACAACAGCACCTCATGTGAGGGAACAAAAGCTAACAGACAAACCCTAATCATCACCTCACACGAGGGAAAAATGACAGCACCCCATGTGAGAGAACAAAAAGCTGACAAACAAAAATTAACATCAGTTAATGAAGGCAAATTTTCTTAACCTAACATATTTCTAGGCTAACATCTTTCCTATACACTATTAATTTTCTAAAGAAGTGATTTCTTCCTTTTTCAACCCCATATCTGTGTGGGGCCAAACAAACAAACACAGCTTCCCATGACCCCTTTCTCTCTGTGTCATATTGAGAGCTTTGCAAGTTGTACTCCACCAGTTTTTTTGCAGGTAATTCTCCCCTCCTCCCCAAACAATTTTATGTTTGCTTTTTTTTTTTTTTTTTTTTTCCCACCTGGTTGTGTAGGATTCTCTGCTTTACACAGTCATTGGTCAACTTGCTTCAGTCCTTTTTCCTCTCAATCTCACTACAGAGACCAGAATCGTCATGCAAAATGCACAAATCAGATTATTGCATGTTTCCACTTTAACTGTTCAGTGTTTCTCATTTATTCTAAAAACTCAAGTCTTTAGCATGACCAAGGTGTGATGAATAGAGGAGCTGGCTTGCTGTTAACTTCTTACTTCATCTCCTATTGATTTCCCCTTTGGTCATCACAAAACAGCTATACCGGCATCCTTGCTTTTTTGAACATATCAGGCCAACTTTTGCTTCAGGATCTTGCATCTGCTCTATCCTCTGCCTAAAGTGTTCCTCCTCCATATTTACACATGGTTACCTCACTCCTTTAGGTCTTTATTTAAATAGAATCTCTGAGAAAATCCATGCCTAACCCTTTTGAAACTGTAACTCTGTATCCCATCATTTACTATCCTCATTCACAGACCTGTTTTTCTTTTCCATTGCATTTACTAATATCTAGTGGATGATTATTTTCTATTTTCATCAATTTTCACTTTTGATTATAAGTTTCACTATTCTAGAATGCAAGTCCCGTGAAGGTAGGGATTTTTATTATTTTGTACACTGCTATAACCCATTATCTACAGCAGGGCCTGGCAATGAATGGGACTCAATAATTTTGTATTAATTGGATGAACTAAATAAACGTCCATGAGTGTCTATCAAATATATCAAATACCATGTCAGATTCTAGAAACCAAAAAATGAAGAAGATGTAGAATCTAACTAAAGAGCTCAAGTATAGTGGGGAATTGGTTTAATCTGTGTGACTTTATTTTTCATTCATTGTTTCCCATTAACACTTGAAATGTATAATGCTTTCGTAAATGACATTCAGTTTGACATAATGTTTTTATGATAAAGAACTCCATAACCACTCTCTCAAGAGCATTGATAATCATGTCTGATATATAGAATCATGTAGATATGCAGAATATTCACCATTTTCAATACAGTTACTTATAGAAGAGTGAACTGACGTTGGCATTATTTCAGTTAGAACCATATGATATAAACAGCTATTTGGGACAGAAAATTAAGATTTCAACCTTTGGCATCTGTGATTCCAAATAAATGAAATATTTCTATTTGGAAGCATAACTTGGTTGACACATCAAATCCCTCTAACACATTACTCAAAATTATGTGTGAATTATACATGAACACACAAATGACTTGGCTTAAGGATTTAAAATGCAATTTCACTTTTTTACTGCAATATGGTAACTGTGAGAACTATACTAGCTATAATGGCTTACATGTACTGAAACGAGGGTGCCTTAAAACAAAGTTTTTGGCAAACTACATCTGGATATGATACTGAAAACAGTCATGTCCTTTACTAAATCATTCTGTATGATAATAAGAGATTGCTGGATATTAAAATGCATGTGGATCAGTCCAGGCACAGAGATGTTAGAGAAAGTGTTAGATGAACAAAATAAACTGGAAGATGTTCATTCTTGGCCAAAGTCTACAGAGAATGGTAAACAAATTGTTAGAGAGTTAGTCATTTTCTGTTTCTTTCACTCCTTGTATTACCTAATTCTTTGCATCAACATATGAAGTAACAAAGATTCACAATTGACCATGGTTTTATGCTTCTTTTCCCAGTACCCATAGCAGTCTTTCATAATAAAAGAAATGTAAATGATTAGGAAATATGTAGAGTCTAAGATTTTCAAAGACAATGGACTCTGTCCTCTCTCTTATAAAAGAACAGCTTTATTGAGATCCAATTCACATATTATACGATCCATCCATTCAATGGTTTTTAGTGTATTCACAGAGTTAGGCAACCATCACTACCTTTTAGAACATTTCACAACTCCCAAAAGGAACTCTGCACCCATTAGCAGTTACTCCTCATTTTCTTCCATTCTCTCAGCCCTAGACAACCTCAATCTACTTTCAGTTTCTATGGATTTACCTAATTTGGTAATTTTATATAAATGAAATTATACAATACGTGGTCTTTTGTGACTGACTTATTTCATGTGGCATAATGTTCCCAAAGTTCATCCATGTTTGTAGCACATATCAGGAATTTATTCTTTTTAATGGCTGAATAGTTTTCTATTGTATGGATATACCATATTTTATCCATTCATCAGTTGATGGACATTTGGGTTGTCTTCACCTTGGACTATGATGAATAATGGTGGTATAAATATTCATGTACAAACTTTTCATATGTTTTTATTTCTCTTGGATGCATACATACCTAGGAGTGAAATTGCTGGATCATATGGTAACTATACGTTTAACTTTTTTGAAGAAATGCCAGACTGCTTGCTAAAGGGTTACACCATTTTATGAAAGGATCTGAAGGGACATCTGTTTAAAGAAAAAGTAGAAATTGCCAGTAAGCACATTAAAAATACTCAACATCATTATTTGTTAGAGAAATGCAAGTTACAACCACAGTGGAATATCACTTTACATCCACTAGGATGATTGTAATTAAAGAGACAGAAAATAACAATGGCTGGCAAGGATGTAGAGAAATTGGATGCCTCTATTTTTACAAACACTTACCCTAGCATTGTACTCCATATTCTGCGGCCACCCAGTGAGGAGATTTATGAACTCACCCAATGATCAGCTCTCTAATGCTATAAGACATTGTATTATTTAAATCTTGTATTATTAAAACTTTTATTATTTAAAAGTTAACAATTGTAAACTTTTGAAATCATTTTTAAAGAAATAATACCAGTTAATGGTATACAAAGATAAAATGGTAAAGAAGTATAAACATTATAGTATCATAATTAAAAAAAAAAAATGAAACTGTTTTTGAAGAAATGATACCTGTAGTTGTTTTTTTATAAAATGGTATTTAATGTAGTGCCCAAATAAGTCTGTTTCCATTCTTGACCACCTAGTTCCTTGATCCCCCTCCTTAGAAAAACTCTGTCCCAATTTCTTGCTTTCTAAAAACATTTCAGTCTCACAAGGCTCTAAGTATATGTTAATTCCTTTTAAAAAGTTTACATCAGTGGTAGCATCCTCTTTAGTCTATACTGAACTGTACTTTTACTTTTTACGCACATACACATGAATATTTATTTTCAAATATGGAGGACACAAAACTTACTATACTTAAAAATTGTAAAGGTAATTGTGCAATTGAATACATTAAAATTTATATGACGGGAAAAGATGCAGACACTTTGGAAATCAACAAACGTTTCTGGTAAATATATTTTGCTATTTTTAATTTAATAATTTATTTTGAGAATTATTTATTATTTCTGCCTCATTCTTTGTAATGGCTGTGTGATATTCTCTTCTAAGGGTGTGCATTGGTCATTGGAATTTTAGCACCATTTTATGACTCATTTAGTTGAATCAGATGGTCTACAAATAGTTTTAAATGACTTTTATATATTTATGTTCTATTCATAACTATTGGTATTTATTCCCTTTGTATGTTTATCTTGTGTTTTTCCTTAGTAAACTACCAATAGTCTGATTTTCTATGCTTGACTCAATGAGAACAGAATGGCATATCCCTTATAATAATAGAGGAAAGAAACAAAGGTTTTCTTGATTTCCAAAAATTATAAAATATAGGCAACACTTTTTATATGTATATAAAATTTTTGACAAAGTTCCTAAAGATAATAAGTTCACATACTTAGTTTGGAGATTTGGATTTTTAAAGATTAAGATATTCCTACCTACATTTTGCTTGTTTATGTATCCTTCCATAAGTTCAGCACACAAGGTCATTTATGAGGATCATAACACAATAGACCTTACATAAAGAGATTACTTAAGAGGGAGAATAGGAAAAGATGGTGGATGGAATAGTAGGGAACAATGACATTGAATGATTGTGTTCATGGGGAGAGGTGTAACAGATTGAAAAGCCCAGGAAACTCAGAGAAGAGAGTTTAAAGCAACTCCACCCTGGCCCAGTCTCCAGGTCACTGGAAATCACTGCCTTTTCACTTAGAGTACATGACACATTGCCTCTCACATGTCTAATCCTTTAGGTCAACACATGCCCCTCCACCAGACCCCTGGTAATGTAAAATCAATCCATCTTGAGTTTCATTACCTCAGTGCACTGCAGGGTGACTGGATAATTCATGGTTTCAAGAAATTTGAACTACTGAGATAATGATAGGCCAGGTAATACTTTTATTGTAGCAACTGCACACTTTTAAAGGAGCATTAATGTGAGAATTCAGGTCCCTCAGCAGGGTCCCTTAAAAAAAGGGCATATTTTGACTTCTTTCAAACTCGACCCAATAAATAATGTTACTTCACCATATTCTGTTCAAATTTCATATAATTTCTAGTTCTCTTCATACTGCAGATATTTCTCAATTAATTTATGTTGAATGAAAGTCTCTGTTCATACCAAGATGTTCAATTTGACATTTATAGTTTGCTGCCTGATTTTCACATTTAGTATTTCAGTGTAGCAATTCATAGTTGGAAAAAAATCCTTTTTCATGGGAATTCAAGCACATGAAAAATATATTTAATTTATACTTAGAAAATTTATAAGTATAGTTATTAAAATTTATAAGTATAAAAAATTTATAAGTATAGTTATAATTATTGTATTCTTCAGATGAAGAAATACTGCCTAGACATTTACTTTGTTTTTTGTTAGTGAATGTGAAAATATAATTAGATTATATCTACCTTATCATTATTCCTGCATCTCATAATAAATGACTGATTTTGCTTGGCAGATTTTATGTTAAGAAATTATTAAAAAAATAAACAATAACAACATTATTCATCATTAAGATAAGATTATCAAGTACAATTCTATGAGATGACGAGGGAATTCTTCAGTCTTCTCTTAATCTATTTATCTTTCCAGAGTCCCCAAAATTACTTGCAATTTTTGGTAAATTGTGTCACTTTATATAAATGTCCCTTTTAAAATTATATTTAAAATAGCCTTAATACCAAATATGCAGCATAAGAATAAAGTTTGAATCTCATAGAATATATTCATTTTATAGGCAATGGTAAATCATTCTCATGAATGAATGCAGATATTTTATCTCTGTAGAGATACTTCGAAGCTGCTGCTGTAGGCTGTCTACAGATAAGATCGTTTTGTGATGTTTTGTTTTTGTACTTGCAATCAAATTTTATATTTTCCTGTTAATACCATAGAGCTTAAAATTCACTGGTCGAAGTATAATTACATGCCAGCAAGTGTTTTGGAATTAAAAAGACACTTTCAGAATGTTATAAAGATATTAATATAAATTTCTTAGAGTACCATAGGAGATTAATATCTCTCTCACTCCCACTCTTAATTAAATTTGTGTTTAGAATGGTTGTAATGATTATTTCTATGAAAACTGGAATACATACTATTTTTATCTTATAAGCAATTATATTTATCACTTAAGCCACAGATCTTTTTATTATTTAAAGGAATTTCTTAGTACATACTTTAAATTACAAACATAATAATGTGCTTTGTGACATAAGTGAAAAAATACAATATAAACATATATAACTTTTTTCTAAGCATATATATACATATATATATATGTATATATATGCTAAATGATCATCCCTCCTACATTCCCCTGAACTTTCAAACCCCAGATGTAACAAATGTGAAAAGCCTTCTGTGATACTTTTCATCATATATCTCATATGTACATATAGAGAGGTATTTATTTATCTGATTTTTAAAATTAACCTATAATTAATGCTACATATCTTACTCTGCATTTTCTTAGTTTTAATGAATAATATATCATGGCTATTCCTACAATTCCATATGAATATCATCTATATTATACAAGGGCTTAAGGAACTCAGGGAATGGGAAATAAAATAAAAGTATAAATCTGAAGGACTGATAAACATTAAAAAAATTTCTCAAACTCACTGACAATAATGGAAATGCTCATAAGACTGGCAAACATTTACATGGTTTTGGATGTTTCTCACAGATGAAGATGCAAAAGAAGAGAAGCGTAAATTATATGTTTTAAAAAGTGATGTAGCAATACAATATCTATTGAATATATCTGACATATTCAAAATATAATTTATAAATTATCTATCTACCTATCTATCATCTATCTATTATCTATCCTTTTTTTTTTTTTTTTTTTTTTTAACTTTTAGCCCAGAAATCCTAGGTGTTACCTAACTTCCAGACATGTATTCCACAAAAAGAAAGTACTGGTATTCAAAATTATAGGAACAGGATGTTCATGTGTGGTGTTATCCTATGTACTCCTAAATCACATGGCTTGAGAGGCACTGTGAAGGGACAGTATAGAGTCATGTAGAAAATAAAAGACTAATGTAAAAACATGTTATGACCCCATTTATGCAAAATTATATTACTTGTATATGTATTATCTGCATTAATAACTTAGGAAAAAAGTTATTTATTTCTAGATCAGCCTAATCTTTTATATTACCCACCAAGACTGTGTTACATACTTCTGTAACATACCTAATTTTAACTAATTGAAAACAATTATAGGAAAAATACTATGATGACTGCAGCTCAGAGTGTCTTATCCGTGCATAACATCATGTATAAAAGTGTCCCAAGGCTCACATCGTCAGGGTATTTACTGTTTCTTTTGTGCTTATTAGTTCTGTCTTGTTAGTGTTATTAAATGAAGAACTGAAGCATGTTTAACCGGGAGTAGTTTCTTCAATGAACTGAAAGATCACTTTAAAGAGCAAACGGCAGATGTTGTCTCCTAAATATTTAAGGAGTAATTCATTTCATTAATTCTCATCTTCTTTTCAACAACTCTTCCCCAAATAATGTCAACATATTTACTTTAAACAAAACATGCAAAGAATCTATACTTCTAAAAGTGTGATAGTACCTTTTTCTAATTTTTAAAATTTTTATTGCCTTACGTTTCAAGCAGTTTTAGGATCACAGCAAACTGAGGGTAAGGAACAGAGATTTCCCACATACCCACTGCCTCCACAAGGCATAGCCTCCCCCATTACCAACATCCCCGCCACAGGGGTACATTTGTTACAACTGATGAACCTACATTGACACGTCATCATCACCCCAAGTCCACAGTTTACATTAGGGTGTTTTATATCATCAGTAATAAACACATTTTCTGCACTCTTTCTCCCCTGTCTACTTCTGGGGAACTTCCTTTCTTTCTGATTCTTTGTAGGGCATTTCGTGCATGTACATTTAAAATGGGCCGGCATTAACTAGACTAGTCCCCACTCACTGTGGATAAGGGCTGAAGTTTGTGCTGTGCTTACACTGCAGTACCAGCCTCTTCTTACTTTGGATGCAGTTGCCCCAGTGCCTTCCGTGTGCTACCACTTCAGACAGGATGCTAATGAAGACAGTAAGGTTATCCACCCCAGACGGAGAATATGCTGGAGTGTGTGCTCTAATAACGCTGTGCTGTGATATCCATATGCCAAAGCCACACTGCATTATTCATCACAGTCAGGAGGCTACGACTCTCACTGGCTTTGTGTTCAGCCTCCAGATATCTCACACTGGTTTTTGTTTGAAAATAATTCTTGAGCCTTTCATTTATAGTTCCTCTGCCCTTAAATGCATATGCCAATCTATGGGAGGTTTGGAATAGGATACACACTACTGTGAATATTAATGTGGTGTATTAGAATTTCCATTGCCTGATACTATTATTATCCATGGAGGAAGGCTCTCCCACCCAAAGGTTCTCTCTCTCTGGTAAAAATCAAATTCACTGAGCCAACTTGCATAGTTAAACTCAAGTTGGGCCCAGCTAATGGGAAATGGTAGCAATGTTTCTTTATAAGGAGCTGTTTCCTGTAAAATACCCCAAGCTATACAGGAGGGTTTATAGCTTTGGGATTTATTGCTATTATGATTGCCTAATATTTTGCAAAAGGTAGATCCTGATTAAATTCTTCTAAATTATATGTGCAGTTTAATAGATGTTTTCAATAATATGAATATTAATACGATTTTTCCTTGTATGTAGGACAGGAAAATAGTTAATTTTCTACTGGAATGAGTTTATAAATTGTTATTACTGATTGTTAAATGAAATACTAAACTTTTTGTGAATATTTTATAATTTACAAATTTTGATATGGGAGTAGGAAATGCATCATTTAAGCAATAAATAATATACAGATTAGATTACAGAGCATATTGAAGTAGTACAAGTCTTTAACTTCTCATATCAGGATTTTAAAGATTCTATTTTTCAGTCTTTTGGTTTATGGCATTGCAGAAATTTTCAATGAAATTAGAGCCTTGTAATTCTACACAGGGTGCACTTTTTCAGTGCATAATAAATATAAAGCTGTACCTGTACCTTGGGTCCTTTTGCAGTTCAGCAAGAGGAATAATTGTTCAAACAAAAAGTTTAACTGTTCAAAGTACTGAACTCTCTAGATTACTTTTTGTCTGAGTAGTAAAAGTAATTGTGAAACTAAGCCAGTGAAACTTACCGCATATTCAGAATAATGCTGATGTAAAGCTAAGCATTTGTTATCATGAAAAGCCTATTTGTTGAACAGCCAATAAAGTTCAAAGGACTTGGTTTTTGTAGCCCAACACTTTCTCTATAGAGAAAGGTGTTTACTGCAAACTGCCCTGTCTTTGCCAATTATCACCTGCCAGTGATTTAAAGTCAGAAGACCCCCACCAAGCAGTGTTTGCCCAGAATTTCTTTCTTGTCGATCAAATGGAAAAGGTTATATAAATTTTATATTGAGTTTTTATTGAAAATGATCCAATATTAAGTAATAACACTTAATATGGATATATACTGGTTTAAAAGAAATGAATTTCTCTAAGGTTTTCACTAATTTTTAAAGTACAATAAGCTAAAATGCTAGTAGACATTTTAAGAACACTTAAGACATTTGACACAAAATTTTTATGACTGCATTGATTTTCTATGTTGATACCAGTAAAAATGCTATAGCAGAATGTAAAGTGTAACTAATTATCATGTCAATGTCAAGCAATTAGTATTCTAACTGACTGCAATGCAAATTGTCTTTTATCTGAGCCTTTTTAAAATTTTACAGTTGATCTCTAACAAAATAAATTTTGCTTTTGGAGAAGGCTGAGTTCATCATCATGTCATAACATAGTAGGCAATAGAACAGTAATTTTATAATAGTAAATCACAAATCATAATCATGTAAGAGCAGATTTTAGTGCTTATAACCATGTTTTGTACAATATTTTGAATTCTGGAATAATAAAGTCTGTTTAATAATGAGTTTGTATATAACTGGGTTCCACTATTTTATAGCCACGTTCAGTGGGTTGCAGTTTCCATTTCTTGTTTAAGAGATGGCTGGATTTCAACCATAATATAAAAGTGGCATTTAGGTGATTTTTTAAAAGAGATATGTAAATCTACCAGATGGAATCAACAACTTTTGGAAAGTTCTGAAATTATAGTAGTCCAAAGTAATGATTTTTTTAAAAAAAGAACTAAATTTAAAATTAAATGCATCTTCTTTTAAAAGAACTTGTTAAGTTTGCCAATTAAGTTGGGATGGTTCAGTGAAGCATACCATCATGAACATAGTAACTTTTTAACAGCATATCAAATACCCCATAGTCCATATGTTATATTAAATATTTAATAATCATATTATAAAGAAAAAGGGGAATTTTTATATAACTGTTACCCTATTAACAAAATATTAGTTCTTTTATTTTGTTGTATAGCTTCATTGATTTTGTTTCTCTGACTTGGACTTTCAGATGTATGTTACTGTCTAACAATTCTGCCAAACTTTCGGTGGTGATGTAAAGAAATTATCAATATAACCATGAAGGGTTTCTTACGAGAGAAACCAAAAGTAGGTTGTCGTGGCTTTGAATGTACAGTAGTCCCCTTTTAACTGTAGCGGATATGTTCTAAGACCCCCCAGCGGATCATTGAAACCATAGATGGTACCGAACCCTGTATATGCTGTGTTTTTTCCTACACATACATACCTATGATAAAGTTTAATGTGTAAACTTAGCACTAAGATATTGACAACAATAATAAAATGGAATAATTATAACAATATACTTTAATAAAAGTTAATTAATGTGGACTATCTCAAAATATCTTATTGTACTGCACTCACCCTCCTTGTGCTAATGTGAGATGATAAAATGCCTACGTGATGAGGAGTAAGATGAATGACGTAGGCACTGTGATATAGTGTTAGGCTATTATAAGGGTTACTTGAACATAAGCACTGATGTGAAGATGGTTGATCTGATAACGAAGATGGGTACCGAGTGACGAATAGGTGAGTCACATTTACAGTCTGATTACCCTGGACAAAAGTATGATTCATGTCCTAGGAGAAATGGAGTAGGGCTGTTAAAGATTTCATCATACTACTCAGAATGCCGCACAATTTATGAATAATTTCTGGAATTTTCCATTTAATATTTTCAGACTGTGGTTGACTGCGGAAAGTGAAACCTCCGATAAAGGGGCTACTGTAACATTTTTCTTTTTTTGAAAAAGATTTTTATTAAAAATTTATCAAACATATGATATATGTTATTAGTTTCAGGGATACTCCGTCGTTAGTCAACATTTATATACCTGAGGAAGTGATCACCGTGATAAGTCCAACAACCATCTGACACTGTACCACACTATCACAATATTATTGGCTATATTCCCCATGCTGTACATTACATCCCATGACTTATTTGTTTTATACCGGGAAATTTGGACCTCTTATTCTCCTTCACCTTTTCCCCTCCTTTTCAAATTTTTCAATTACAGTTGACATTTTATATTATTTTATATTAATTTCAGGTGTACAGCATAGTGTTTAGACATTTATACAATTTAAGAAATGATCCCCCTGACTAATTTAGTACCTACTTAGCACTATGCATACTTTTTACCATATCATTGACTATATTCCTTATGATTTACTTTACATCCCCATGACTATTTTGTAACTGTTAACTTGTACTTCTTAATTACTTCAAATTTTCCATGTTGCCTCCTGACCTTTCCATCTATCACCAAAATCTAGTATCCATCAGACACCATACAATATTGTTGACAATAGTCCTTATGCTATAGGCTACATCCCCATAACTACTTTGTAACAACTAATTTGTTCTTAATCCCTTCCCCTTTTTTCACCCACACTCCCACCCTCCCCCATCTGACAATCATCAAAATGTTCTCTGTATTTATGACTTTGTTTCTGTTTTGTTCGCTAATTTTGTTCTTAATTCCACATGTAAGTGAAATCACATTACATAAGTCTTTCTCTGATATACTCCACTCAGCACAACGCTCTCCAGGTCCCCCCATGTCGCTGCAGATGGCAAGAACACAGTCCCTTCCATGGCTGAGCAATATTCCACTGTATCTATGTACTACCTCCTCTTTATCCATTCTCCATTAGTGGACACTCAGGCTGCCTCCACATCTTGGCCGTGTAAACAATGCTGCAATGAACATACAGGTGCACATGTCCCCTCCAAGTAGTGTTTTGGGTTTTTTCAGATAAATACCATGAAATGGGATTACTGGATCCTTCATTGTCTCTTCTTATAGCCTTTGTTTGAAAGTCTATTTTGTCTCGTATAAGTACTGGTATTCCAGCTTTTCTGTTTTCATTCTTTTTTCCACTCCCCCACCCCCCATTTTCATGAAATGTCTTTTTCCATCCCTTTGCTTTCTGTCTGTGTGTGTCTTTCAATCTGAAGTGAATCTCTTTTAGGCAGCATATGTAAGGGTTTTGTTTTCTTATCCATTCAGCCACCCTATGTCTTTTGATTGGAACATTTAATCCACTTACATTGAAAATAATTGTTGATAGATATGTAGTTATTGCCATTTTATTATTCATAATTTTGATTTTTTTAAATATCTTAAATTAGTCCCTTTAACATCCTTGTAATACTGGTTTGGTGATGATGATCTCCTTTAGCCTTTTCTTTTCTGGGAAGCTCTTTATCTGTCCTTTGATTTTAAGCGATAGCTTTGCTGTGTAAAATACTCTTGGTTGTAGGTCCATGGTTTTCCTCACTTTCAATATTTTGTACCAGTCACTTTTAGCCTGCAAAGTTTCTCTTGAGAAATCAGATGGTGATCTTATAGGAGCTCCCTTATAAATTACTAGCTGCCTTTCTCTTGCTTTTTTAGTATTTTCTTTAAATTTTGCCATTTTAATTATGATGTGTTTTGGGGTGAGTATCTTTGAGTTCATGTTTATGGGACTCTCTGTGCTTCATTGGCTTGTATGTCCATTTTCTTTGCCAGGTTAGGAGAGTTTTCAGTCATTATTTCTTCAAATAGGTTCTCAATCCTTTGCTCTCTCTCTTCTCTTTCTGGGACCTCTATGATGTGAATGTTGATATGCTTGATGTCCCAGAGGTCTCTTAAACTATCCTTATTATTATTTTTTTTCTTTTTTCTGTTTCAAAGGGGTGTTTTCTGGTACCTTGTTTTCCAAATTGTTGATTCAGCCCTCTGCTTCATCTAGTCTGCTGGTGATTCCTTCTAGTACATTCTTCATTTCAGTTATTGTATTCTTCACTTCTGTCTAGTTCTTTTTTTATGGTTTCTGTGTCTGTTTTTATGCTTGTTACTCTTTGTTGAAGTTCTCACTGAGTTCTTTGAGCATCCTTATAACCATTGTTTTGAACTCTATCTCTGGTGGGTTGCTTACTTCCATTTCATTTAGTTCTTTTTCTGGATTTTTCTCCTGTTGTTTCATTTGGGACACTTTTCTTTGTTACCTCATTTTGGCTACCTCTCTGCAATTATTTCTGTGTATTAGGTAGATCTTCTATGTCTCCCAGTTTTGCCAGGTGGCCTTATATAATGTGTATCCTGTGGGGCCCAGTGGCACAATCTCCCTGGTCAACTGCTCTGGATGCTCCAGGAGTGTCCCTTGTGCAGGTTGTGTGTGGCCTTCTGTGATAGTTGAGCCTTGATTTCTATAGGCATGCCAGTGGGTGATTGGCTGTGGGGCTTGGCCATGTCCACAGCTTACAGGCTGCTGTGCGGAAGTCTTACCCCACTGAATGGGATTTGCCCCAAAAGGCTCTGGTGTCTGTTGAAAACACATTTTATGTGTGCCACTTGTCAGCTAGTTGGGTGGTGTTCTGTCGTGCTCTGCAGCCATCCTCCAAGTATGTTGGTTCTGGGCCTCTTAGGATAGGCTCCAGTGCAGGCCCAGGTCACCCACTGCTTATGACTGTTTAGGGCCTACCTGCTAGGAGGTACAAAGCAATCTGTGGTTGTTTGCTGCCTGTGCTAAACCTGGAGGCTTGTGGAAAAGGCCACATTACAAACTGAGGATGTCTGCCATCAGTACTGGGCCAGTGGCAGACATCCTACGACACTCAGAAGCCTGCTGCCACCCGCCAGCTCCCTTAAGGTTCAGCCACTGATGGAGCCTCATTCAGTATGCAAGTTGGGTGAGGCAGGGACTCAGAGAGTCACTAGAGTGGGAAAAGCTGTGGTTACCAGGTTAATGTAGATTCTGGTTTGGTGCCAGTGCTGACTCTAAAGCTACTCAGCAAACATCTCAGAGCACATCGAGGCCAGTTGCTGCCTGTGGGGGCCTGCAATATTCTGATAATTTGCCAAGAAAGAGTGCAATGCAAGAGGGGCTGGGTGCTCTCAGAGAAAGTGCTTTTGGAGTTGGGGGAATTGGGTGGAGTAGGGTGCCAGTGAATCAGCAGGGTGGAGCATTGGAGCTCACCAGGCCAATCAGATTCAGATTTGGCTGTGGTGGCCGCGGGCTTAACACAGGAAAGATGGTGCCTGCCTGCCGGTTGTATGGGAGAAGGAGCTCACACAGGGAAAATGCCAACTGTCCTCCGGTCCTCTCCCAAAGCAACACACCTCAGTCTACCCCCACCCCCTGTATGTCTTTGACACTTCCCGAGTCACTGTCCCTTCGCTGGAGCCCAAGGTGAGTGCCCACAAGCGAGTGAGTCTGTGTACGGGCAATTAAGAGGCAGTCTGGGTTTCCTGCAGCCTTCCGTCCTGCCCAGATGTTCCGAATCCCAACTGTTTTTTGCAGACAGATGTTGTGTGGGCTCTTCTTCCTATCATTAGTACTCTGCGCTGGGGAATCTGGTGTGGAGGGCAGAGGTGTGGCTGAGATATCCTTCCTGATTCTCAGCCACTACATGGAGATTTGAGGCCCATTCTGCATCTTTACCCCTCCTTCAAGTCTCGACGTGGCTTCTTCTTTATATTTTTATTCATAAGACTGCTGTTCAGGTGCTTCTCCTGGTTGATTGTTCTATAATTTAATTATAATTTTAATGTTTTCACCGAAGGATGAAGGCACAGTATTTATCTACTCTGCCATCTTGGACCTTTCCAGGACTACTGTCATTTTGATTGCTGTATATTTTCCCCAGATTTTCAATGTAGGAAGATCAGGCTTTCCATAGAAAATTGAACTGGTATATTTTTGGGGTAAACTTGGGATGAGGAGTATATTAAAACTTTGAGTCATGCTAATGTAGAATATGTAAGTTCATATCCATGCTATAATGTTAGTGTATAATATGTAAGTTTATATGGGTAGCGGGAAGGCTACCATATATTCAATATTTGGCTTCTGTCTTTTTGGTAACATGTGTAATAACTTTGTATTTCCATTTTTAGAGTTATCAAATAAAAATGGATATTTTCTGTTCTTCTCTTCCTAATATATGAATTAATTAATTTGTTCAACAAATATTTGTCATTAACCATTCTAAGCATTGAGAATATAAAAATAAACCACAACCTTGACTGTCAAATTCTTATGTTCACTTTAGTAAGAAAAATAGACAGTAAGCTGGTAAGTATACAAAGTCAATGTGATCATTCATAATAAAAGTATGTTCAAAGTGGGGTACCTAAGTGGGAGAGAATGAACAAAGACATAGGCTTGAGAAATAGGAAAGGGACTAAAAACAGTTTTGTATGATACATCAGATGTAAGAAAAAATGTTTAAACAACTTTATTGAGATATATTCACACATCCAATACCTTACCCATTTAAAGTGTAAACCTAAATGGTTTTTAGTATATATACCAAGTTGTACAACCATCATCTCAATCTAATTTTAGAACATTATAAGATATGTTTTTGAAAGATATTACAAAATATTATATATATTACAAATTTTTGAAATTTATAATTTTATAATACAGTTAATAATTATTTATAATTGTAAATATTCACAATTTAAGTAATTTGTAATTTAAAAGAAATAATTGAATAAAAGTTGGGACTAACTGCCTAAAAACTCTGTTATAAAATATTTATCATATTTCAAAAACAATTTTAAATGACATGTAAGTTGAAATTTATTCTCCTTTTGATTAATATTGGCTACATAGAGTGCATTAAAATAAATAGTTTTCAAACTTTAGTAACATTAAATATCACATCTAATAAAAATGGGGTAAAGTGATATAACAATAATTAAAATATAAGGAATTTCTTATAGGACTACATTTTGTGTGCTTATTTTTAGAAGAGAGATAAATTATTTGTTATGAGATATGCAAAATAATACTAAATTCACTTCAGAACTAGCAGCATGCCTTACTTAATGATCAGAGTTATTTATTGATTAATTAAAATATTTTATCACAACATATTTATTTAGAGTGTTCTTTTGTAGGATATACTGGCTTAATTCAGAGGTTTTCATGTTAAGTAAGTATAAATGTAAATTTTGCTGTTTGAAGCACAAGTTTCACACACACACACACACACACACACATGCAAACACACATACACACATAATCTTAAATTATTTTAGTTTAGCACTACCAACTTGATCTGATGTAAAAAGTAAGTTGTATAAGCCCATTGTAGGTATATCTTACTTCTGTTGATCAACAGAAATTTAAAAAATTTTACCTAGGTTACATCAAAACCAACATATTGACATAAATATTAACAACCCCCCTCCCCCCGTTTTTTTTGAGAAGTTAAGTGTAGGGTAAAAACTTGAAAGGAAACAGAAACTGAATTGTGCTTTACTTAAAACTGCTCTAGTTTATCCATGATACTTTCAAAATATGATGCTGAGAACTAAACTAATTGCTTCACATCACCTTCAATACTATGAATTTGTCATCAATAACTACTATTATCACCACAACTTTTCTTACTGAATGTAGCATCAGGGAAAGAAAAAATATGTAGTCTTATTCTTAATTCTCAAACAGTTGTGAAAATTTCAATTAGTGTTTTTCAAAGAACAATATGCCTATTAAAGGTATTATTTTCTGTTAATAATTATATGTAATGGTCATGTATATTAAGAAACTACAACTAATACAGCTTATTTGTGATTTCATAAACATTGCTATTTAGGACAGGATTAATGTAGGACTTGATTTTAAAAAGTGAGTCAATTTATAGAAAAATGTTGTATTAGTATGGTTGATCCTCATTTAATATGGTATAGTAATGAAAGAAATTTGGCATGATGGTTCTCTGCTGTCATTGTAACCCACATGTGAGATAGAAATGTTATCCTTCTCGTAAAAGCAGTGAAAGATTGGAGAAAAATAATTTTTAATTTTCTAAAGAAGAGTATCATAATTAGTTTTATTGAAATTTTTCTCACAAAGATCTTTTTTCAGTGAGTTGTGCTGCCACAGAAATTTGTATGAAAGCAAATTCTTTACTGCAGAATAAATCTGGACTAATGAGATATTCTCTCTCTATAGCCAAATCATAGTAAAGTCTGTAAAAACTATCTGTAAGTACCTCAGAGGAAGGCATTTGGTGGAAAAGTTTTAGAGGATGGAGAAAAGCTTTTTAAAATAACTAACCCTCTCTTCAAAACTCATTTATTTAATAATTTTTAAGGCAACAATTTTTTTTTCCTTGTTTCTGTTTCGTGTTTTTCTTTTTTTTCCTTTTCTTTTTCTTTTTTTCTTTTTTTTATCAGCATCAAAAAGAGGAGTTTCAGACTAGGGATGAATCATTAATGAGTATCTCTCCTTCATTAACAACCATAGTGTTTCTGAATGTATTATCCTGTTTATCCAGATAATTGTCTCAAGTCATCAACTCATATTAATTATGAGGACTTCTTTTCTTTCTACCTGCTAACTACGTAGAAATTAAAAGCTACTAAAATGAAAAAGAATTTGGTGTTAAAACATCAATTTTATATCATGTAATTCTACTGAGAAACCAGCCTAGACCAAAAGAGCTACCCAGCTCAGGCATTTCAAATTACCCATGTGCAGAATCACGAGCTAAGTAAATGGTTATTGTTTTAAGCCACTAATTTGTGCAATGGTTTGTTACTCCGCAAAATCTAACTGCTACAAGATTTAAACTTACCTGGTTGCTTTCAGACCCTGAGAGTCAAACATCTGATCAGCTCAATGCCTGGAAACAAATAAAACACTGATAATGTATTAAATCGTACACCTAAGAAACAAATAGAGAAAAAATATAACAAAAGAATAATGATACAGCATCTGGATTTTCAGTATGTATATTATTAGAATTAGAAATAAGGGTTGACTATATAAAACTAAAGGAGGATGACAGTGAATCGTATAGAAAGATAACAAAGTCCAGTCCTATATTATTTTACATTGCCCCTAATTTAGGGAAATAGAACTCTGATCACAGAAACCAGCAGTTATTAAAAAAGTGGAGATATTTTAAAGCAATTATACAATGGAAAAAGAATAAGGGAATGGAAATTATAATGACGGAACATACACAATTTTCTTAGGGAAGAATTTTGACAAATTAATAAAGAGTAACTTGTTTTTAGTAACAAAAAGCATAGATTAAACCATATTCTTGCATTCTGATCTCATGTAGTAGTGCTATTCTAGTAATATGTCACAAAAGAAAGAAACTGGTAACCCTGAAATCAACAATTATTGATATTAATAAATAAGGAAAACAAACTATAATTTGTCCACTGTTGAAAAATAAATTATATCAGAATCTAACTTCAATATGTTTTCATTCTTAGGTCACCATCTAATTTATATGAAGTTACATGGTAATTCTGCTAGGCAATGTGAAGAGTCTTATTATTTTATATTCACATACAATGTGTATGCTAATTTTATCATATACTGTTCTTTCTACAGTTCTGTAACAAGCCATCCTAAACAGTGGCTTAAAAGGATAACAACTATTTATTTTAGTAGCAAATCTGGGGTTTGACAGATTTCAGGTAGGCAATTCTTGCTCAGGTTCTCTCTCTGGTTTGTAGTTAGATAGTGACGGGGATCATCTCAAGGGTTTGTCAATCGTATATGTGGTACTGAACTGGGAAAATGCAAAGAGCCGAGCTCTGTGGACATTCTCTCTCTCTCTCTCTCTCTCTCTCTCTCTGTCTCTTTCTCTTAATGGATCTGTCTATGTTGTCCTCCCACATGGTGGTTGAATCCCACATGGTGGTTGAAGGCTCCCAGAGCAACAGATGACAACAGAAGCTATCTGGCATTACCACTTGTGCTACATTCTACTTGTTAAGGCAATTATAAAGCCCCACACAGTTTCAAGGGAAGGGAATACAAGCAACACTTTTTTTCCTTTTAATTTTTTTTTTTGTTTTGTTTATTGGGGAATATTGGGGAAAAGTGTGTTTTTCCAGGGCCCACCAGCTGCAAGTCATTGTCCTCCAATCTAGTTGTGGAGGGTGCAGCTCAAATCCTAGTCTAGTTGCCGTTTTCAATCTGAAATTTCAGGGGGTGCAGCCCACCATCCCATGTGGGAATTGAACAGGCAACCCTGTTGTTCAGAGCTCGTGCTCTAACCAACTGAGCCATCCAGTCACCCCAAAGCTCCATTTCTTGAATGAAGGATGGTCAAAAAAATTGGGGACATGTTTTAAAACCACTATATGTTTATATTTGTGTCTTTTTATCTTTGTATTTATATACCTTTGCTTTCTGCCTGCTCCCACCTGCAACATACACACCATGGATATACTCTAGGAACAGCCCATCTAGTTGTACAGATCAAAGTTCACAGGTTCATTTAAGTTTATTGCTTTAATACCGTGTTTTCCCCAAAATAAGACCTAGCCTGACAATCAGCTCTAATGCGTCTTTTGGAGCAAAAATTAATATAAGACCTAGTCTTGTTTTACTATAATATAAGATTGGGTTTAATGTAATATAATATAATATAAGACCGGGTCTTATAATAATTTTTGCTCCAAAACCGCATTAGCGCTGATTGTCTGGCTAGGTCTTATTTTCAGGGAAACAGGGTAGTGTACAGGACTTTTTGGTTTTGTTCTTCTGTGACTATTTAAAAGAATTACGTAACGTATCTTTGTGGAATGGTCTCTTGGGGGTAGGTATATCTATGTTTTCAGCAACATTTATAAAAATCACTTTCTCCTTTTACTTTCCAAACGTTGTGTATAATCTAAGGAAGGCTACTTGGAAAATGTTAAGTTGGAATATTTTCTTTTGTAAATTTAGTGATAACTGAAAGATGCAAGAGAAAATTAACACACTCTTTCTCAGTGTAAAGAGCAGAGGTATAATATGTTTAATTCACAAAACAAAATCTTTGCTTTTGTGTGAATAAAGCTTGTCACATGTGAAAATGAAAATGCAGCTATTTTCTTAAGTATATGATTATAATGACTAATTAGATCAGTAATTTCAAAGCTTTTTGAAGTATCACTTTGATGTATTACACTTCTAACATCTCCTATTGGCATTTTGTTCCTTTAATTAAAGTTAAATAATTTGTGATTTGTATAATAAAGAATTGATAAGTAGCATAAGTTGCTGCTTAAATATGGAGTTGTTTACCATTTTATCTTAAGTTTATGTCGTATATTTGGGATGGTCAAACTATAGAGACTATATGGAGGAAATAGTAATAAACCTTTCTTCTGTTTTATTGCATCCATGTAGTTGCTAGCATAACTAAAATTTTGGAGACTCCAAATAAATCTTTTTGAAAGTGAACATTTTTCTTTACTTAATTGCGAAACAATAGGTTATCCCAGCTTTCCTTACTATAAGGACTGCATTTGTATTAATAACAAGAATAAGAGAAAAAAGAAAGGGGTCGGGGGATTTTTGCACTTTCCCCATCCAGTCCAATACTATGAGAGCAGTTAGTTATCAATACATGAGTATTTTTAATGAGAAAAAAAAAAAAAAAAACACCCTGTAAATTTAAAGAATTTAGCTGACGAAAGTACTTTGTACAAATGTAGTATTTTAGGGCTCTTAAGAAGAGGGAGTTATGTTGCACCTGTGAGTCCTACAGACAGTAAAATCCAGGGAACTTGACTCTACTTTGAGCGTCCTTAGAGAATATCATTGCTCTAGCTTCTGTGACAGGAGCTGCTGGGTGAAAACAGAAAACTAAAACTAAACAATTCCATATGCAACAATCATCTACCCTCACTGCATTTTCCAGAGGGCTTCTTCTTTATTACTAACCGTGTCCCTTGTAAGTCGTATATACGGCTAAGGGTCAGGGGGGTTCATTTGTTTCTTTGTCTTGTTTTAAAAGGCATAGATTTACAGCACATGGTTTCTGGAATGTCTGAAGTAAGCTCAAGATTTTTTTATTCTGTAGGTAATATTAAGGGGTGTTCTACATGGCATTATAAGCCCTTACCTAAACATCCTCCAAATTCTGCCCACTTTTCAATTCAATTTTTCCTATAAAAAGAAGTCCCAGAGACAGTCTGCCTTCATGGTAAGACAAAGAGGTGATCTGTGGTAGAAATATCTGAAGCAAAGAATATTCATGCTTAGGTAAGCTCTGATAAATATTTCTTTATAATGTCCCCAGTTATGTCACAGAGACCCAATATTGAGAGACTAGAGGCCTAATAAATAAATAAAAAGCCGAAAGGACTGCTGATTTGCCTGGCTTCCTCACCTTGCACCTCAGTTTTGCAAAAAGCTACTTGTAGACCTCAGCCACCTGCAGACCTGCATACGCAGAAAAGTAACCCAACTCCTGAACCCTACCTCATTATCCAATTAATATAATGCAGGCTGGTGGAGGGAACTTTATTGAAGAGCACAAATAAAGACCAAGACCTAAAAAGATGAAGACATGTAAGCCATATTCTCAATAGGGCTTTCTGTGTCATAAATATATTTATTCTTTCCATATTGATCTATAAAATATAATTCTATTAGAAAATCTAGTGGTATTTTTTCATAGAAATTGATGTCATTCTTAAACCCATATGGAATATTAAAAGCCCACAATTAACTAACATATTTTTAATCAAAAGAATAATGATGACGCACACCATTCCAGATAACAAGTTTATTGTAATGTTATAGTAGTTAGAATGCCATAGATCAATGAAAGAGAATAGAAAACTCAGAAATACAACCATGAGTATAGGGAAATGGAATATGGCAAAGATAATATCTCAAATCAGTAAGAAAGTATAGACCAGTGTTTAAACAACTGGCTATTCATATGAAAAAATAATTAGACCTTTATCTGAAATCATACATAAATTCCAGATAGGTTAAAAAATGTGAAAAGTAATATTATATATAAAAATGAAAGCTTTATAACTTTCTGAAAAAGTATAGAACCATTTTCAGGATAATAAGTTAGGAAATAATTTCTTAAGAATATTCAAAAGCACAAACCACTAAAAATGCATTAAATGTATAAAAAATCTTCTAGTTAATGTGATTTTTGACTTTTTGAACTTGATGGTGGATACTTTGGTGTGTTCACTTTAAGATGATTATGAAACTTAAGATTTGTACTCTTTTTATACATATAGTTGGTTTAAAAGTTTTTTTTTTTACAATGTATGTAACAAAACACACTATTTAAAACAATTCAAAATAAAGCCAAACCCCTCAAGAAGCTATATTCAATACATGTAATTAAAAACCTGAGGGTCAGATAAAAACCACATCAAAACACTATGAAAAATAAAAAAACAGACATTACCTCTAACAAATTACTAAATAGCCAATAAGCCTGTGGAAAAATACCCTCCTTCCATAATAATTAGGATAATCCAAAATAGTAAAACAATTTTATTTCACATTCATCATATTGTGGCAAAAATTAGAGTTGTTTACTATCAATTGTTAGAATAAGGAAAAATAAAGACACAACTGCTATTAAGAGCAACAACTGTTATGAGCATTTAGCAATGTCTAGTTGAATTGCTATAGGTACCTAGGATGTATAGTACACAGCTCTAGGTGGTGATGACTACATTACATAGATTAAAATGTAAATTATTCCCCCTGGAGTTGTGTTTGTGGCAGCCCTTCATAGATACCTCAAACCAGATTATATACATAAAATTATATACATACACAATATAATTATTATAAAATATTTATATTTGAAATGTTTAACGTGTTAAATATTAAAGTTAATAATTACATTAAATGTAACACTATTACTTAGATAGTAATAATATTTATATATTATAAATATAATTATATGCAAATAAAACATATATAATTATTTTTTAGACAAAATCACACATGTATACAGATAAGTTCTAAGAACGTTTATTGCAATATTATGTATTAGAAAAAACGAACTGATAAAAATTGATAAATGATTGTTCTTAATACCATTGTCCCCCCTTATCCACAGGGGATACATTTCAAGAACCCCAGTAGATGCCCAAAACCACAGATAGTACTGTTTTCTCCTGCACATATATACTGATGATAGTTTGATTTATAAATTAGACGTAGTAAGGGATTAATAACATTAACTAAAAATAAAATAGAACGATTATAACAATATACTGTGATAAAAGTTATGTGAATGTGGTGTCTCTTTCAAAATATCTTCTTGTACTGTACTCACCCTCTGTCTTATGATAATGTGAGATGAGAAAACGCCTGTGTGATGACATGAAGTGAGGTGAATGGCACAGGCATTGTAACATAGCATTAGGCTGCCATAAAGGTTGCTTGAACACAACATTGCGATACTGTGCCAGTAAATCTTATAACTCAGATGGCTACTAAGTGGCTACTGGGTGAGTACTACATATAGCATGGATACACTGGACAAAGGGATAATTCCAATCCTGGATGAGATGGATCAGGATGGTGCAGTATTTCATTGCACTACTCAAAATGGCTTGCAATTTAAAATTTATGAATTTTTTATTTTTGGAATTTTCCATTTAATATTTTCAGATCATACTTGACCTCGGGTAACCGAAACCACAGAGAGCGAAGCCATAGATAAGGGAGAGCTACTGTGTAAAACAATATAAAATACTTAAGAGAATGTACATGTTCAGAACACATGTTCATCATGACACATGTTCATAGGCAGATTTCAAAAACAATTTGAGTGAAAAGAGCAAATTGTAAACATTTATTTACATAAAATTTTAAAACACTGAACAGTATTATATATCTTTGGACACATACATACGTAGGCAGTAAAGCTATAAAAGCAGGAATAAAATGGATATACATACATTCAGCGTAACAATTACCTTAAAAAAAGAAAGGAAAGATATTGGGTAAGGTACTGGTTTTCTAGTGATTTTGAAGCATTTCTTTTTGAATGATTATTTGAATCAAGTACATATGGCAAAACTTTTAATGTCTGTTAAGTAGCAATGGTGAGTGCATGTATATTTCATACTATTCTTTGTACCATTTGATTTTGAAATGTTTCATAATTAAATAATTGTTTTTAAGTTGAAAGTGTTTAATTATAACATATTTTGCTGAAAGTCAAGCTTTTGACAGAGCCTGGTTTTCAAACTTTAGTGTATATTAAGAAGATGCAGTAGGACATAGTAAAACACAAGTTGCTGGAACCCAGAGTTTCTGATGAAATAATCTGAGAGGAGTTCAAGAACATACATTTTAAACGAGTTTCCTGATGACCTTGATACTGCTGGTCTGGGAACCACATTTTGAGAGTAATTGGTATAGATTACAGGTGATGTTGATAAGAGCCTTTTCAAGAGTGAGTTGAAGAGAGAATATAATGTATTGATTTCTGAATTAATAAACATGTTTTATTACAGTACCACTGTCAAAAAGTAACTTAAATGAGGTTAGAAAACCATGTGGTCATTGCCTTAAATATTGTGCATTTTGAATGTTAGAATCAAAATTCAGTTATTATATTGAACAGTGTTGATATTGACAAATTATATCAATTGCTTAATCTTTGACACAAAACATTACCAAACTGGATTTTATGAATTTAATGTAATTATGATAACTTGTCCAAAAGGCATTCTGATATACAGATAGCACATATGCATATATGAATATATACACATGCACACATATATTTAGAGATATATATTGGCCTTCAAAATTAAAGTGGTATTTGGCATTTAGGAAACTAACAGCAAATGGATATTTGATACGCAATTTAAACAAGTCTTTTAAATTGAGATCCAAATTTCAATATCACATCAGTTTTAAATACTAAAAGTATTTTAGGATTACTTGCCTTTAACTTGATAACTCTCTGGGCTATCTGTGTCCTTTGGGACATAAATATGAATTAGAATTACTCTATGGCTTTCCTTCAAAATCCATTAAGCGAAATGTAGCCCAGAGAGATACTCTTACATCTGACATTGCTTAATGTGCTTACAGTATTAAATGGATAATCTACAACTAACAATTAATTTGTTATAAAAAGTCACTTCTGTGAATTTTTATTTTCTTAGTATTATTTTCATACCTAAAACTCTTCATAATGAAGTTGAAAGGAATTTATGTATCTACTGATTTCCTCTTAATTGGAAGAGTTTTAATTGGGATTTCAAAGTAATTTTTAAAGTAATTTTTAATTTAACGAACATTTCTCTAAAATTTTAGGTTAATAAGTCACTGTCACTTTCTGGCTGTCCTTCACATTTAAGTCTTTTTAACGTAATAGAGAGGCAGTGACTGCACAGTATGAATCTGGAACCATGGTTGCATTTGGCAAGGCATCAAAATTACCTGAGGGGACTTGTTAAGAATACAGATTTCCATATCACACATTTATTTCTTATGAGTTCTAATTTACTCTGTCTAAGGAAGGACCCAGAAATGTTAGTTTTATGCTAAGTTTGCCTACCTACACTTGGATGATCTCTGCCTTATAAAAGAACCCTAGGGAATAGAGGGGGCTTTAGGAACATGACAAATGTTTCAAGGAGTCCCTGGCCTATATACGCCAAGAGCGCACACTATCATTTTCCAATTGCTGAGGCCGTGTAAAATTCATTTGCTGGTTCTGGGCCTCAGTGTTGCTCGGCCATTTCAGAACAAGAAAAACATCTGAGAAGCAGTTAGTCTTGAAAATAAGTCACATCAGGGATAACACTATCTGCCTTCATAAAAAATAATCTTGCTTTCCTATGTTCCAGCTTTGTTTCTCTTTCAGAAAAAGGGTAAAATATGCCTCCTTCCTTGGTCTAAGGCAATACACCTGCATGGATCTTTGTTACCAAAGCCTTGTGTTCCTCATGCTTACAGGGTCTTGACAGTTTCACTGTTACCTTTGCCCCCTCAGATTTACTCAGGACACAGCTAATATTTTCCTCCCCTCACAAACTCTAGCTGCTTTACCAGTTTTGGATTTCAGGACAAAAAGATGTAGAAAGATGCAAAATGACAATGATTACATGGTCCAACAAATGGACTTTGTACTGACTTCTCTAAGCCAAAAGTATTAGTGCGCCCATGTGAAGCTTCCCTAATGCCCTGTGCACGTTTCAATTCCTTGTATTGTTATTATTTTTAAATGATCTGGGTATGTGTTTGTATTCTATGCTAGACAGACTACTTAGAAGTATAGACTATCATCAACATTAATGTCAGTATCATCATCAGATTATTAGTTAATATTTATTGAATGCTGACTAATGTTTTATTTTATTTAGCAAAAACTCAATAGCACATACTATGGGCACTTTACAAATAGGGTCTCATTTAAATCCTTAAAACAGTCTGTGAGATAGATACTACGCTGCGTTATGGAGGCTGTTATTTCTCGCAGTAGCTACCTAAGGTACAGATTAATATTATTCTCATTTTACATGTGTAGAAAGGGAAGTTTATATATTAATGGTTTTAGAATCCTGTCCACTTCTGAGCTGCTCTTATTTTATACAGATGTAAATACTGATGATAGCAATGCAAATAAATAATAGAACTATACTGGTCCTGGCACTGAGCTAGATGCTGGTAATATGGTCAGAATGTTTGTTGGGAGAATATTAAATGTGTTAGGAGTGAAGGAATGACTGCAACTGTTGAGAAACAATTTTATAGGAGTATACCATTGCTACACTTTCCTCTGCCTTGACAATAATTGAGTTCCCTTTTCAACTATGCTGTATCCTTTGATGTAGGCAGGAAGCCTGAGGGTAAAAAAGATACCAGAGAGGAATTCAGCACCTTCACTGTCTGTATTTATATAAACAAACAGGAGAGAGATACACCGTCAACCACGGAAAACAGCCCCAGAGAAATATGTATTATGAGGGATATTTGATATATTTTGGACTCATTAATATGAATATTTGTTCTGCCACCACAGATCTGAGCTGTGAAAGCCTAGAGCTGTTCATCTGCAAGGCATCTCTTCGCCCAAATAGCTTGCTATTGTTCTCTGATGTCGCTGATATTTGCAATAAGATTTAGTTAGCTTAATTATCTTCATACTTTGAGAGCTTATTTTTGAGTTATGAGGGACTTTGTCCAAAAATGTAAAAACAAATAAATAATGTTCCTTTAATCACTGCGCTAAAAATAAGGGATTATCCTAAGGGAACAGTAAAATAAACTTTGTTCTGGAACTGTTCTCTCTCTCTCTCTCTCTCTCTCTCTCTCTCTCTCTCTCTCTCTCTCTCTCTCTCTCCTCCTTCCCTTCTCTTTTTATGTTGATCAAAACGTCCCTGTACATTATCCCTATTGTTTTAGAATGAAATATTTTTCTGAAGCAGAATGAGAGAATGATATTACAGCCATCCTAATGTGGCATTTTTTCACAATGGAAATACACACAGGCCTGTATATTACTGCAACATTTTAAAGGTTAGTGGAAAGTATAAAATAAATAATGAATATTCCTTTTAATAACCATATTTTCAGCATTTTTCTGTGTGCAAGACACATTTTGTAAGTGATTATTAATATGGTCTCACTAACCATATTCCTCACTAACCATATTCCTATTGTTCTCTGATGTCCCCACAAGCAGAGAGCATTAAGACATGTCAAATATAGGAATAGCCCCTACCCAACTTCCATTGTATTATTCATAACTTCCTAAGTCATCATATTTAATTTAGTGTCTACACTTAAGGGAGCATGAGAAAAAGTAGAGGAAGTGAGATTACTCAAGTTGCCCAGGAATATTGAAGGATAAATTTAGTAATGATTTTCACAAACACAAAGACTATGATCCCCAAATCCCCTGAGGTTGGAAAAAGGTGGAGGAACCTTAAACCACAGAGTAAGAGGATTATGTTGGATATATAATCATAGCAGGCCAGGGCGAAAAAGACTATAACATCGTCTAGTGTAATCCCTTCTCATTCAGAGGAGGAAGTTGAAGCCCACAAAGGGAGGCTAAGTGTGTAAGGTTACATTATTAGCAGCGGACTGGAAACTGCAGGCTTAGCTTAAAGGACTCTGCCTCCTGTCAGTGAAGGTAGCTAGATTTTGGCATGAACAACCAAGAGATGATGGATTTTCCTTCTCGGAGGGCAAGATTTTACTAATCCAAGGGACCAGTTACCATTTTTCATTTTTTTGTATTAATCAGCATTATTATTAAATTATTTTCACATGGCTCTGGTAAAGAAAAACAGATAACTTTTTCCTTTTTATTTTTCTTTTTTGCTCTTTGGGTATGGAAATTTGTTTGTATGAGTGAATCATTCAGCAAGTGCGCCTTCCTCAAGAAATGCATAGCTCAGTGCAAATGATTTCCAAAAAAATGATTTATAGATACATCTACGCTTCTTTATAAAAAATGTTTAAGCATTTATGGGGTGATGATGTTTGAAGTGTTTCATAAAGCTAAATTATTTTTTAAAATTGTCATCCGTACCTTTTTGGTGTGAACATTCCATTCATTTCACTTATGAAATGATGCTAAGAATAGATTTGATGTTAGGATTTTTTATTGCCTGATTTATTAAAGAAAAAATAGTGCTCTAGGAAATTTAAAAATCTGGTCTAGTTGAATGAATTGGCAATTATTCTGAAAAATGTGCAGTGATAAAGACACATGCACTGTGGAAAAGCACAGGAACACTGCTTTAGTTATAATAACATTAGATTTAGCCACATTTGACAGAAAACAACACAATATTGCATAAGATAAAATACATGTGTTACATAAAATACATATAGAGGTTGGCAGCACAGGACTGATCGGATGACTCCCAATCTCTTTCCAGCTCATTGCTCTGTCATCTTAGAGTTTGGTTCAAAAGAACTGTTGGACTCTAACCATTCCATTCAAACAGAAACGGAGAGAAAAAGATAGCCTTTAAAAATTTTTTTATCACAAACTACACAAGATATTTCTCTCAGAAGTCCTATTCAGTAGACTTCATATATCTCATTGGCCAGAACTATGTCATATATTGACTGCTAGATACAAGAGAGTTTGGGAAATTGATCATGTTTACCTGGGCCCACTGCTGCCACAAACAAGACTGGGTTCTGTTAGATTGCAGTAAAATGCAATTAAGAGGGTCTTATAGGTTGCTTAGTTTTTAAGTACAGTAGCTAGAATAGGGAAATTACCCAAAAAAAAGGATTGGGGAATGACAGCAAAGAAAATTTACATATTATTTTCAAACACCTATAAGTAAACTTTTTTTTTTCTTTAGGAATGATTTTCTTTTTCTTTTTCTTTTTCCAGAAAAAAATATGATTATTCTAAGTAAGAATGACTAGGATGTGTTTGATATTCCTTACATAGAACAGGCTTACAAATTTAGTTATGTGTATTCTTCAGTGAAATAAATGTTAGATTTGGTAGAATTAATAGCTTCTTGCTGATGCCTCTTAAAAACAAATAAATTGTTGCACAGCATCAGTTAATGGTAACTTGTCTAAAGATTATTCTGCTTTTGCATATACTTAAGCATAGTTCAATCTCTGCCTTTGTAATTAAAGAGCAAAGTTTTAGTAAACCTTTTTTTTGGTTTACTGTTAATAATTAAATTGGGTATTTCAGTTAGAAAGAATGAACTTTACTTCTTTTATTAATTGTATGGTATATAGGTACATATTAAAATTATTTCATCAACTTATGTTCTATTTAGAAGAAATGTTTTAAACTTGAAATTTAATTAATTCTCTATAATTGTTGCAATGCATGCTAGAAAGTAGATAGGAAGCTCATCTTTATAGTAGCAAAGCCAAAATCCTCAGCAATGTTTTCTTTCTATTTTACAGTTTCATGTCTAGATCATGTAAAAGGTGTCACCCGTAAGAAAAGTATTCAAGAAATTAAATGCTAATTTTATGGTAGCGTGCTTCTCAACCTTAAAGAGATAGGGGTAAATATCTAAACTATTCTTAACTATTCTCTGTTTTTCAGATTTGAAGTACTTAGGCATATAAGTCTTCCAAGTTTGATGAACACTTTATTTTAAATCATAGAACTTTTAAAATTTTGTAGGTAGAATATAGAATCAGGTTAATCCTCAAATTGTCAACATGTTTTATAATATCTATAGCTATTTAAAATTATATAAGGAAAATATTGATTGGTTTAATTTTTTGAGTTTCATTATTGACATCTGGAAGTGTCTAAACTCTATTTTTATTGTCTTTGTTTTATTTTGTTTGTTTGCTTTTAAATCATAATCCAGTTTAATCACAGGCAAGTAATCTAAGTTCATTTTCATGGAACGTCCATATTAAAGTAGCTTTTCATAGACGATTGTATATATATTTTATTTAGTTCCAAGAACAACAACACTGGTATGTTCTTTTGCAATTCAAGGTAAATGTGTGTAGATCAGTATCATCATTTTATGGGGTGTGTATGTGTGTGAGAGGCACAGAGGGAGTTCTCCCACTCATATGTATCCATAGTTCCCACATAGTAAATTGACAGTACTTTGTGGTAACCTCTAAAATCCAACTTTGATCTCACTTTGTGACCCATCCAAATTACTCAAAAGGACAAAAATAACAAGGAAGAATGAGTAACTTTGTTTAAAGTAAACTTTGCCTTTCTGTTTTTAGAAAGTGGCACACCTTGGCTTTCCTGCTTAAAATACAACTGGAGTTTGTAATTTAGATCTGTGTTTTGGTTTTCCTATTCAACCAAAAAGTTTGCAAATTAATGTAATGTGGAAAATCCAGCTCATAGCAAAGTGCATTAATCATAAAGTGAATAAAATGAGTTTCTTACTAGGAAATTTGGGGGTGAAGAAAATAGATCAAAATATAAGGTTTATGGAAAGTTTTCCTATACAATTATATATTTTCTCTAAGGATGATCTTTTCATATTTGAATTATCTGGTTAAAAGTTTGCCTTTGAAAATGTGGGCTACTTGAATAACAGCTTACAACAAATGGAAAACAATTTTGATTAGGTAATATATTCACAGGATTCAAAAGTAATAAACCATAAAAAGAGGTAAAAAGTCTTCCATTTATCCCTGTCCCCATGTAGATATTATCTGCCGCACTCCTATCCAAAACTGATCTTATGAACTTCTCATGTGTAATTCCTAAGTCTTTATCCTTCCCGAGTTTCTTGAAGCATATATAAATAAGCATAAATACGTATTCTTATCTCCCCCCTTTTTTCACAAAATGTGATATGCGTATAATTTTAAACACTGAATTTCTTCCCCTTTACAATATATCTTGGGGATCCTTTAATATCAATCTTTTCATGGACCTTAATGCAGAGGCATTAAGTATATAAAGTCTGACTAGAAAAAAAATGAAGTTAGAATAACTCATGAGTCATACACAGATGTGATATTTAAATTATAACCCCCAGGTAATATAATTAGCTATTATTTTGGAATTTAACCAAATCTATTTGTATATTTTCATTGATCTAAAGTCTTACTATAAAAGTTTAACCTCAAATATTAACCTTAAATAATCAATAAAATTTTATTTTAAAAGTTATTTCAATTGTATCATAAATCTAATTAAGTAAACAGTTAATACTCTCTTATTTAAAGATAATTATTTCATATAAAGTAAGAAAATGTTTAAGGGTTTGCATGGATAGATCATATAGAATGGAAATCTCTAAACAAGTGAAATTAGAATGGAGGCAATCAAATTCTAATAAAATAAAATTCTTCATTTAAAGGATAGTTTTCATTGTTTAAAGAGTCACACACTTCGGCCCGACAAAAATGGCGGCTGTGGGGCGAGTCAGCTCCTTCCGCTCTTCTCCACCAGGATTAGCCTCGATTTACACAGGGGGCCCCTTGGCCAACGAGCTAACGTCGGGCAACGGCGGTGGTGCAGCAGGACGACGAGGACGGGCAGAACCTTTGGTCCTGCATCCGCAGCGAGGTCTCCACCCGCTCGCACTCCAAGCTCCGGGCGGGGAAGAACGTACTGCTGCTGGGTGAAGATGGAGCTGGGAAAGCAAGCTTAATAAGAAAACCTCAGGGAATAGAGGAGTACAAGAAAGGGAGAGGACTGGAATATTTGTACTTAAATGTTCACGATGAAGACACGGATGATCAAACAAGATGTAATGTATGCATCTTAGATGGAGATCTGTATGACAAAGGCCTCCTTAAATTTTCACTGGATGCCCTTTCTCTGAAGGACGACACTCTAGTTACGCTGGTTGTTGATATGTCAAAGCCTTGGACTGCTTTGGATTCTTTACAGAAATGGGCAAGTGTTAAGTGTTGTTAGAGAACATATTGGCAAATTGAAAATTCCTCCTGAAAAAATGAAAGAAATGGAACAAAAGTTGATTAGAGACTTCCAAGAATACGTAGAGCCAGGAGAAGATTTCCCAGCTTCTCCTCAGAGAAGAAGTACCGTGTCACGGGAAGACAAAGACGACAGTGTGTTTTTGCCTCTGGGTGCAGATACACTTACACGTAACTTGGGTAGCATTCCAGTACTAGTAATTTGCACAAAGGTTAGTTTGCTTCCTAGAGATTCTGTTACTGATGTTAACCAAGTATGAACAACTGTTTTGTTTCCCAGCCTTCTTTTGGAATCGACACATTATTTTTCCTAGATAATTTTTCTTAACAAAATAGAAATAATTTGAAATCTTGAATGATATCCACATATTGGTTTCATGATCTTAATCATAACTTCATTGGAAGAAAATGTTATTTCAGATATTTGTGATTGAATTTCATCTTCCTAATTCCAGTTAGCCTTCATTGCACAGTTTAGTAGAAATAATCACAGGTAAGGTGATGATTGAATTATTAATTTTTATCAAATAAAGTATTTTTCCACATTAAATTTTGATATACTAATATCCTAATATCAGCAGATTACGTACTTACAATAAAATAGACTTTTAAACCCCTACCAGCACTCGTGTAAAGTTGATACGCAGTTATCAGGGGCTCTTTATTTATTAAAGAGGTCCCGATGGGATTACTAAAATCAAAATTCTACTAATCTAGTTCTGTCACTGTATATACTTTATAATGAAATCAAATTTCCTTTAAAAACAATGTATAGTTCAAGTTCATCTTCTCCCTATGTAGTCCTAAGTAGTATGTCTTTACTGTTTGTAAGTCATGGAATAGCTAAGAAAATGACAATATATAAACTCTTTGGAGATCTAAAATTACTGGTATTTTTTGTAACATGCAAAATGTGTACATATAATTGAAGGAGGGTATGGAATTAATTCTTTGGGATGACAAAATGATAAAAAAATTAAATCTAGCGTAAGTTTTACTTTAAACACTACAAAAATTATCAATAAAGGAATGGACGTAGCTTTAAAAAAAAGAATCACACACTTTGTACTTAATGTTATTTTTAACACTATATTTTGTAGCTTTTAATAAAAAAGGCAGAACTATGAGAAAATTATTGTGTTTATTCTTAAAGGAAATACATGAAGGTTTTGCTATTTAAGACTAATTAATTTTCTTGTTTTAAAATCAATTTTAAACCAATCTAAAAGAATAAATACACCTAACATTAAATATATAAAACTAAATTTCAGAATATTGAATGAAGCTAAAAGCTTCAACCTCAAACTTTTCAAATTGGGAAATATAAGCCATTTGAAAAGCTGAGTATAATGAAAACCAAATTAGGATTTAAAATAACTCTTTTTTCCACCACTCCACTTTTAAATATTCTAAACATGTTTTTTGATCAGACAGTTTCTTACGTGTTCTTTTGTTACTTTTTTTTCTTTTTTGTTAGTGGTCATAGGAGAGAGTGTTAACAAATATTTAGCCTCAACAGCAAATAGAAATTCTTCAAAAGTTAAACATGGAATTGCCATATGACTCAACAATTCTATTTGTGAGTGTATACTCAAAATAATTGAATACAGGCACTCAAACAAATACATGTGTGCTCATGTAGATGCAAGTCTATGGACAATAGCCTCAAAGAGGAAAAAGCCGAAATGTCCATCAATGGATTAATGCATAAATAAGCTGTGATATATACATACAATGAAATGTTATTTAGCCATAAAAGAGAATGAAGTATTGATACATGTACAACAGTGGATGAACATTGAAAAAATTGCACTTAGTGAAAAACGTCAGACACGAAAGGTCACATATTGTATAATTCCTTTTATATGCCATGTCCAGAGAATGCAAATCCATAGGAACAGAACATAGTTTGGTGGTAGCTAGGGGCTGGGTAGAGGAGACAATGAGGAGGAAGTGATTATGGGATATGGGGTTTTGTTTTGAAGTAATAGAAATATTTTGGAAATCGATAGGAGTGGTGGGTGTACAGTATTGTGAATATACTAAATTCCACTAAATTTTTCATTTTAAAATGGTTAATTTTATGTTATGTAAATTTTGCCACAATTAATTTTAAAAAGTCAATTCAAGAATCTTGGCCAGAGGTAGAGTTTACTGGTATGAAAAAAAAAATTAATTTTTCTCTTTTATTTTAAGCAAAAGGATATGTATGCTATCTAATAAGTATATAGCTGTATATATTCTTGAGATACTTTAGCAGTTTCATTAACTTTTTCTACTTTGTTCAAAATAACATACACCACTGATAAAAATTTATAAACTATTTTCACCAAGATGCTTTTGATTTCAACATAGAATTTCCTCATTTAATATTATGAATATCAGAATTTGATAAATATTGTTATTTGATGGGGAAAATGCCCTAATTGCATTTGTACTTGATGTCAACTGGGTATTCTTAAGTTTTCATATGGAGGTTTTTAGAACAAATTTTGAATATTTATCTGTTCATTGAATTAAACAATATATATCTCCTTTGCATAGTTTTAAAAATAATACCTTAGTTTACTTCATGTAAGCAGAAGTTTTGTATTTGAGCTGAGGAAGGCACAAATTTGGCATAATCATTTTGGGGTATGGGGAAGAGTAATGGCTTCTAACTTTTCTATATCAGCCACATTTGCTCCATTTTTATATCTCGCCACAGTTTTTTTTTTTTTTTTTTAATGCCAGTATCACCTTTTATCTAATTTATCAAAAATTTCCTTAGATAGAGCATATCAACTTTTTTCATTTAAATAATGTTAATAAATCTATCAAAAAAAAAGGAAAATAAATCACTTCATTGGTAAAGTTATATAAGCTATGCGAGGAATTTATTTTTCCTGTAAAGTCTAATACATTTAAGAAAGTAGTTTGCTGAATTAAATATTTTGCTTTGGCAAAGTAAGTGCTGATTTTTAGCAACATTTTTCTTATTTTTATAATTTAATTTACTCAGCTCATGTAGCTTCTTGACTACACAATGGCATGGTTTTGTGTGTACTAAAATAGTTGACATAGTGCTCTATGTCAACTATGTCAGCTATATCTAATTTATGTACTAGGCATGAATTTTATATACACCTACCTTATATTCTTATAAAAATTGTATACATTGTAGAGGTTATTTTTATTGAAATAAGACTATTTCTCTTAAAATACCAGAAAATTCTGTGTCTAGAAAATTCCCTGCTGTTTATTAATCTATGCTTAAACCTCTAGTAGCTTTTATTGGCTACTAAATACCATTCCAAAATTTGTTAACCAACATTCTTTTGTAAATATTCAGAAATTCAGTTTTATCTAAAAGTGAAATTCTAGTTGTACTTAGATACTGACTCCTACAGGCTATTATCACTTAATGCAAATGAAAACAGAGAGGGCGGGGGTGGGGTTAGGGGGAGTGATAGGATGCAGGGAGAAGGGTGGGAGACAAAAAAGTCCTAATATAAGTAATCAAGTACACAGTTTTCTCACATTTGTATACTTTGTATACTCTTATATTACAGTCTCAGATTTTCCAGCAGACAGTTCTAACCTTAGCACTGAAACCAGGTTCTCACATATATAATTAAGTTCTATCTTCTTTAAATGTCTCTTGTGTTGTGGGACTTGACCTGGTCAATGATGGTAGGCTTTTATTCCAAAAGCAAGTCTATTTTCCAAAAACCATCCAGCAGTCTGGCCTGGTCATGCAGTCCTCCTTGCTTTTTTGACGAAAACAGAACAACACACAACACAACACAACACAACACAGCACTAACAAGAAAACCCCAATCAATATAAGCTGCATTCCTAAACCAATTTGTGTGCTGAATTACAGGACTCAATTTTAGGGGAAGAAATCCTGAACATCCTTATCCAATATTGAATATAACAGCACAATGGAGACTCAAAAATTCTGTGCTTTTGCATCAAGTTTTCCACAAAGTTGTTAAGGACAAATTTTTACGTAATATTTCATTTTAGTGTGTTATGTAAATAATTGATATATGCAATTTATTACATTTATTTAAAACATGTTTTACTCTTTAATGTGAGTTAATCTCATGTCACAGTACATACCACTAAGTTGCTCATGTATTCCTGTGAATTTTGCTTACTACCACCTTTAATTGCTAAATGCAGAGGTAACACAGCACTGCAGTTCACTGAGCATTGTCATCAGCAATTGGGGCAAGGCTGCTTTCATTTGTTTCATTTTACCTTATTTTATTTTTCCTTTTCTGATTTCCACTCTTATTCTACTTCCTACATAGGCATAATTTTTGTTTGTTTGTTTTTGATATGTTTGCTATATGTTCTTAAATATTAGTAAGTTATTGGGAAATATTTAATAATTTTTTTAAAATTTTACATAAGTGTTTTTCCATTTTATTCATTTAACACTGTTTTTGAGATATGTTTTACTTGTGTATTTGGTTTCTTACTTTTATTATAGCATTGTATTCCATAGCATGCATCTATTGTATTTTACTTTTCCAATTGCTAGTGATTTCCTCCAAGTACTTCCAACTCCCACAGCCACATACAATGCCATGATACACTTATTGTACAAGTGCCCATATGAGAATTTTGTTATAATTTTGACAAGAACACATTAGCTTTTACTGTGTGCACCATATATAGTTCAGAACTACAATGAACCAATGACTGCTATGTAGATATGTCTCATTCCCTCACCTTTGTGAAGAGCAGCACTTAGTCTGACTCTCCTTATTCTACCAGGGTACAAAGGCAGCGTGGGAGGCAGATAATCTTTCATGTCTTTGAATCGAGAAGAGATACATCAGACCTGATGTAGAGACTACCACATATCACCCAAACATCCTGGACGTTGAGCTTGATGCCTATGACCAGATGAGACTGATGGACCGAGTGTAGTTTGCCTGTACTAGGGAGATTGAGCTAGATGACCATAAGGGCAAACATTACCACTAGTACTGCTCACGAACTACATCTGGCTCTCTGCTTTTCGGGCAAATGATAATAAGAGCTGATGTGAAAGAGGTGACATCTGTCAATTCTGGCCCAATCATTGAATTTTTGATGTGAGACCTCCTCAAAATATAATCTACCACATTGACCAGCAATATTGCAGATGGTATTTCTGTTAGTCTGTGTCCAAACATGAGAACAATAGCTAGACTACCCTCCACATGACCCATAATGGACATGTAGTAGAAGAATAAATCTGAGTTGGTTTAGGTCACTGAGATCTCGAAAGTATTTTTTTTTACCAGAGCATAACCTAGCCTATAACTGATACAGGCATATATTCCTGAAGAATAGGAGCACAGGGTCATTGGGCATCCACACATGCAATTTAGCTAAATACTTCCAAGTCTGCACCATAAACCCTTGCTAACTCTTGCTATTGTCACTTCTCTAAATTTTGCCATTTCTTTAATGTGTAAAGTGTAATGATTTTCTGCATTTTCTATTAGGTTGATTCCTAAATACTTAGAAGGTTTTCAATGCCATTAGAAATGTCTCTGTGCTGTTATTATAATTTCACACATGTTGTTGCTACAATTTTCCCCAAAAATAAGACCAACCAGACTATCAGCTCTAATGTGTCTTTTGGAGCAAAAATTAATATTAGACCTGGTCTTATTTTAACATAATGTAAGACTGGGTATGATATAATATAATACCGGGTATAATATAACATAACATAACATAACATAACATAACATAACATAACATAACATAACATAACATAATATAATATATACCAGGTCTTATATTAATGTTTGCTCCAAAAGATGCATTAGAGCTGATGGTTCGGCTAGGTCTTATTTTCAGGGAAACACGGTAATACAGAAAAAAATTATTAATTTCTGTAATTCGGTCTGGTATTCATCATCATTTCTGGATACACTTATTAATTGTTTATCGGGGGTGTTTCTTATAGGCTACTATACAATAATAATGACAGTATTATTTCTCCCTTCCAATCTATAAACCTACCATTTTCTTGTCTTATAATATTGACGAGAAATTCTATATCATACTAGACACAGGCATAGTTCTGTTCCTGAACTTAATGAGAATGATTCTAAATGTTTTTCAATAAAGATGACATTTGCTGTAAGTTAAGGTGGTTGCCTTATATTCCCATTTTCCTAATGTGTTTTCAGTATAAACAGAAGTTTATTAATTGTTCCTTTCCTCTCATTTAGCCTGTTAATGTGACAGGTTACATCAAAGAATTTTTAAATGATGTTGAAAAATATTTTCACTTATGAAGTAAAACCTACTTAGAGGTAATGCACTGTTTTAATATACTATTGGATTCAGTTAGTAAGTTTTTTATTTAGGATTGATTTACCTATGTTCACAAATGAACTGGACTCGTAATTTAAAAAAAAATATCTTTAGAGTGCTGGAATCAGGATTAAACTAGATTTATAAAATGTGTTGAGTCAATTTACTTTTTTTTCTTTTTAATAACATCATTAATACATTAGAGATCATTTTGCTATTAAATGTTTGGGAATCTGTTTAGATTAGAGGATTTTGGGGGGCTTTTTAGGTATAGCTTTGATTTTACTTTCAATTTCTTTAAAGGATATAGATCTCTCCAAGTTTCCCATGTATACTTGTGCTAGTATTTTTATGTTTATTGTGGTATTTTATGTTTTTTAGAATTTTATCTTTATCATCTAGATTATTTGTCTATAAATGTTTTTATAGTCTTTAAACATTGTAATCTCTATCATTTAGAGTAATCCTTTTGTTATGTAGTTTATATCTGTGAATCGTTTCTCTTTTTAATTTTCCATGTTTACATATGTTACCTGTTTTTTCAAAGACGTTTATAATCTCTCCATTTTGCTCTTATTTCAATTATACTTTTGCTAATTTTTAATACCATTCCTTGCTTTCTTGCTTTTGTGAGTCTATCCTATTATTTTCCCCCCAACTTCTTGATTTAAATGCCTAAGGGATTTTGTTAGTTTGCTTTATTTGTTTGTTTTGATTTTCTGTTTCTTGACATAATTTTTTAAAACTATAAATTTCATTCTGAGTACCTCTTTAATTACATTCTACAATCAGGATATCGGTCATTTTTTATAAGTATTTCTTGGTGATTTTTATAAGTATTCTGAAATTTGTAATTTTCTTTTTATAGTTTCCTCTAATTATAAGTTAAAGTTCTTTAAGTACTTTATTTCTACATGGGACTTTAAAAAACTCTCTTTTTATTTGTTTAAAAAATGTTTCTTGAGTGTTTATTGTGCTCTAGGACTGGAGCGCTTGGTGCACAAAGCAGACAAATAAATCCCAGTCTTTGTGACACTTACAGTCATGTAGGGGAGCTATAAAATAAATAATAAATATCATAATTAAGTAAATTATATAATGTGGTATAAGGTGATGAGTACTACGGAGAAATATGGAGTTGGGGAAGGAGGACTGAGAACCGAGGTTGGGGAGCTTGCAATTTTAAAGTGAGTAGTCGAAGTTTAGCCTTATTGAGAAAATAACATCTGGGCCAACTCAGTTTCAAGGGATGGAGGAGAGAGGCAGCTCATGGGGAGGTAGTGCAGTGAACATTAGGGCGAGTCCTTTTTCACTCTGACATGATAGTTGAAATCAGTTGACAAGCGGGAAGAAAGGAAGTACAGAGGGTCATGGTTCTAGGAGAACTATGAATGTTTGATATAGTTACGTGGGCGATGGGAGAAGTTGCTGACTAGGGATTCACAGATGCATTCTGGACAGGGTCAAGAACACAGCTTGTGTTGGATTCCATGGACTTCTAACAAAATCATTCCACAAATGTGGCATTTCCCCCAAACACTCAAAGCTCAAAAAGCCTACATTTGGATCGATAAAGAATTGAGGTTTTTTTCAGATGAATGTTACTGAGAGATAAAGAAGCAATGGTGTTAGGAATTGGAAATAAATTGAACGAAGTGTCTGAATTCAGTTTCATAGAGATAAGTAGCTTGTTTGTAGGGAAACAGGGACTTCAATAACAAAGAGGTCCCCGGAAAAATCAAAGAATAGTGTAGGCATTTGCTTATATACACACCTGTAGGTACTTAATCCCACTGGAGTGAGAAATGTTTTTTGTCTATACTTGTGATGGGGAAGAACTGTATGGTAAGGTTGACATAGTAAATAAGTCACTGGAAAGGATAGAGTCTTCTCCTCCAAGGAGAAGGGGTTTTGATTTTTTTTTTATTTTTATTTTTTTTAGTGACTGGTCCCATTGATCTTCCAGGGAGGGCTAATGGTTCTTTTTTGTTCTCAATGTTAAGGATAATGTCCAATATAGCTTTTCCGATGGACCATCAAAATCTCATTATTATAGAACAGAATCAGAATGAGCTTTTAAGTCTTCAATGCCTAAATAAGTAGAAAGAAAGAAATCAGAAGAGATAGTGGGTTGAGGCTAGGGAAAGAAAAAAAGGACACCCGATCTAGGGAATGTGAGTACTACTGAGCCTCTTTCCTGAAAGTAGTCCTAAAGATAGATGGTGGCAGAGGCTACAGCCCAAGAGCTGTGCTGCATCAGATCACTGACCACAGGTCTGCTATCAAGTCTCTAAGCCAGGTGTTCATTCATGTGAGTGGGAAGATTGGCCTGTCTGTGATTTTTCTGCCTGCTTGTTGTCCATCTGTCACGTGAGTGGTTCAACATCCTGCCTTCCTTTGAGACTTCAAATGTTAAATCGTAACCACAATAGAGCACCTACCTGAAATCATCTGGAACATTAATTCTTTCTAGAAGACCATTAAATACTATTACTTTCCATTCCTATATAGTATGTTGATTGAAAACATCACATAAATATCATGTAATTTTAAGGATTTCCTCTAATTTTAGAACAGTAGATTAAAGTATGCTAAAGTTTAAAATGATAAAGCAACTACTCTGGGAAATATTAAATATTGTTGTATTTAATACAAAGGAATGTGCCTTTCTTAAAATGTATATGCATAGTTCTTTTTCCTTGCTGTATTATACTGAAGTATATTAAGTGCTAGATTGTGGAAAATATATGTGTATGTTCAAATTAGTCATTAGCTACAACTGTCTCAGAAACATTCATATGCATATTTTCTTTATAAGGATTTATTAATCTTGAACTGTGGATAAGTTAATTATTTGCAGCTGTCATAGGCAAAATTCCACTTCCTCTTCAACTAGCTACTGTAGTTAAGTTTAACATATGGCTTCATAACTTAAAGAATGTTCTTAGTCAGAGTTTCTATGATAGAAATTAATGTCAAACAGATCAGGCATAAACTCCAGCCCATACAGAATTCATTAATCTGGATTCACAATTTATTAACATTATGATATCATTCAGAGCAGTGTTTTAGAGTTGTTTTTTCACTCTTGCAGGGAGAATATAAGGGCTCTTTCAGAAAGTTTATATTTCTTTCACAGTCTTTGTGTGTGTGTGTGTGTGTGTGTGTGTGTGTAACTAGAACCACCGAAGTCAATTTAAATCTTATCCTCTTCGGTGTTCAATAGGACCTTTTATTAGGTTGTGCTCTTTGATAAATGACCCGTGATTTCTATTTACCTAAATGAAGCTTTCTACTTTGTGATGGCTCACCTATAAAAAATTTAAGCCAGAATTAGATGTGAAAGAGATTACAATTTATTTAAACCATTTTTATTTTCATTTCCTTTAAAGTTGTGATAAAGAAAACTTATGTCTTAATAAAGCTTTCTTTATCACTCAATTTTTTAATTAGCAGAAGTCTATTTCCCATACAGTTCATTTTACTGTGAATTACTTATATTTAGGACTGATTTGTATATTAAACAAATGTTCTGAAATATAGTGGTGATGATTAAAAGTCTCATGCCAGTTATTGATGACAGTTATTAGTGCTATAATTTGATGTATTTTTGTCATATTGTTATTGAAGAATATTGCAGTTGTGCAAACAATTTGTTAATTTGTCAAATAAGTGGCTAAATATAATCTTTGAGCAAATGTAACATAAACAAAGACATGATATGACCTCTAAAATAAACACAAATCCCTATTATTAAGATACAGCTGTAATCAAATGATTTTTAAATTTCCTTCCCTAGCCATGTTATAATTGAGATGAAAATTAAATGACATGATTTTTGCCTGTTCTAATTCTACAACACTAATTTCCAATTAAATGTAACAAAGACTCAGAAATCTTGCCAATTAATTCCATATACTTTAGGATAAAATTTCTGACTTTTTTTTGTTTACAAAGTTTTACATAGTATTTAGAATACTATGGGTATTAAAAATGTAATATAAAAATATTTATGAATTCCTCAACCTTCAAGCAGTAAACTATTTAAATGAATAACAGATTGCATATTCAAGTTTTGTGGTTTAGAATCATTTTTAGAGTTTAATTTTTACATCTTCATTGAGGAAATTGTATGCTCAGTTTCTTCCCGGATATTGATTTCAATGAAGACCGTTCTACCTTCTAAAGAACAGATAAAAATATATTTGATGTTTCAATCTCAAACACGAAATATTATTATACTAAATCAGTGTATTGATTAATTTATTATTTGAGGATTATTACATATGTTATGAGAAAATGACTTGCTAGAACTCTCCCCTTATTTACAGTAGTATGAAAAAAAATAAGTGGGTGTTAAATTAATTCAAGCCCTTCCAGATACGTGTATTTTCAAATTTAGGAGAGTTAATCTCCTATATAGAGTAGTCATCTTGACCCAATGCATTTAGCAGTAATGCTGACAATAAGTGGGAACCTGAATATTTAAGGGGGATGATTACTGCTCTGAAGTTGATTCTTAACACTAATCTCCAAAAATTTCCTTGCTTTGCTTCCTAGTCTATTCTATAAACACCTTGCTCTTAGCTCCTGTAGTGGAGTGCTCCAGCTGCTTCCGGTTTCGCCCTGCATGATTGAAATCAATGGTTTGCTCAAATAAACTTTTAAAACTTTTAATATGCCTCAGTTTATCTTTTAACAATATAGAAACACATACATACATACACTTACAGTCATCACAATACTAGCCATTACTAGTAATGTGTAACATTTTGTTGAAAATATTAGCCAATTTACAAAAGAGAAAGTTATGAATACCGGAGAGGATGAGGAAAAATTATTAACGTTTACAGAAATACAACTCGCTACCAATTAACCCCAAACAATTTAGTTAAATAATTGTCAAAACTAATATGAGATGACTAATGTCTTATAAAAAAGTGATATGCTAGAACCTATAATTTTCTAATGTATTCACAATACACAGCAATGCAATATAATGGAAGAAAATAATTTACAAAAGGAAACACTATGGAGTTCCTCAGAAAAAAGCTAAAAGAAAATGCATGGGGTCTCTCTGAAAAACTTCAGAGTATATTTAAATAGCAGATTAAATATGCTATGGTCTTAAGCAGCAGTTTAATGTTGTAAAAATAGAATTACATCCATGAATTTACATATTTAATGCAATTGTAATAAAAATCCAAGTATCATTTTAGGTACATGATAAAATGATTTTAAAATTTTACTATAGCAATAAAATACAAAATCAGTAAGAAAAATTATGGAGGGATTAAAAAATAACCTAAAAATGTGTCAAAAATTTGTTTTTGAAATTCCAAATGAGTGTGGTATTATTTAAATAACAGAACTCAATGACACAAAGTAACAAAAAGGCCTATAGAAACAAGAGAATTAGTATGTAGTTTAGTATATGATTTCAGGTGGTTAATTTTTTTTTAAAATGGATGAAATGAGTGTATGTACTATGATTTTATAAACATGTAGTTGCCCAAGGAACAAATAGTTTAAATTACTAAAAAAGAATTAATTTATTCAATCCATGTTTTGGAGACCATGTTATCATCATCCTGGAAAAAAAGTACTTTTAAGAATTTGTCTCCTTTGCAAAAACATTGAAATTACAGTTTTCAGAGTGATTGTAGAACATGCTGTTACTGTTTGAACAGCCAGGAGGAAATAAGCTGAGTTATTTTCCTAGGCATTGCTTCTAAGTAGCAATCTGGTTGACCTGGTTAATGACCCAGGCATTACCATGAATGTTTCTAAATAGTACCATCCATGCAGAGCAAACATATGGCTCTAAATATTTCTCTCTATGATCAATTGTTCATTATTTATTATATTCTCTATTCTTTGTTCATTATACTCTTACCCACTTATGTCATTATTTCAGAGTGCCAGCTGAAACATTTTTTTCTCTTACCATTTTAAAGATTCTTATTAAAATATAGCTAACATACAATGTTATATTAGTTTCAGGTGTACACAAATGTTATTCAACATTTATATACCTAAGAAGTGATCACCATAATAAGTCCAGCTACCATCTGACCCTGTACCATGCTATCACAATATTATTGACTATATTCCCCATGCTGTACATTACATCCCCATGACTTATTTGTTGTATACTTGGCAAATTAAACATCTTAATCTCCTTCACATCCCATCTCCCCCTTTTAAAATTTTTCAATGATGGTTGACATTCAGTATTATTTTATATTAATTTCAGGCGTATAGCATAGTGGTTAAACATTTATATAATTTAAGAAGTGATCCCCCTGACTAGTCTAATACCCACCTGGCAGTATACACAGTTATTACCATAGTATTGCCTATATTCCCTATGCTATACTTTACATCTCCATGACTATTTTGTAACTAACAACTTGTACTTCTCAATGCCTTCACCTTTTCACCTTGTCCCTAAGCACCCTCTCATCCAACACCCCAGTAAATCTAGTACTTATCTGACACCATACATATTAATAGTTATTACAATGTTATTGAGTATATTCCTTATGCGATACCCTATATTCTCATGACTACTTTGTAACAGCCAACTGGTACCTCTTAATCCCTTTTTCACCTATTCCCAAACTCCCTCAAATCTGGCAATCATCAAAATGTTCTCTGTATCTATGAGTTTGTTTCTATTTTTTTTGTTGTTGTTGTTCTTTATATTCAAAATATAAGCAAAATCACATTACATCTGTCTTTTGCTGTCTGACATATTTCACTCAGCAAAATACCCTCAGGAATTTCCATGCTACCACAGATGGTGAGAACCCATTCCTTTCCATGGCCAAGCAATGTTCTATTGTACCATCTACATTTTATGCATTCATCCATTGAAGGGCACCCAGGTAGCATCCACATCTTGACCATTGTAAACAATGTTGCATTGAACATATGGATGCACACATCCCCTTGAAGTAGCATTTTGAATTTTTTCAGATAATTACCCAGAAGTGAGATTACTGGTTCCTTCTTTGTCTCTTGTTGTAGCTTTTATATTAAAGTCTATGTGTCTGGCACAAGTATTGCTACCACAGCTTTTTTTGTTTGCTTCTTTCCATTTTCATGAAATATATTTTTCCATTCCTTTACTTTCAGTCTGTTTACATCTTTTGACTTGAAGTGAGTCCCTTGTAGGCAGCATATGTAAGACTCTTGTTTTCTTATTCATTTAGTCATCCTATCTTTTGATTGATGCATTTAACCTATTTACATTTAACGTAATTTTTGATATATATGTAGTTATTGCCATTTATTACTTATATTTTCTCTCTTTTTTTTTTCATCTTAAGTCCCTTTAACATTCCTTGTAATACTGGTTTGGTGGTGAGCTTTTTTTTCGTGTCTAGGACGCTCTTTATCTGTCCTTCAATTCTAAATGATAGCTTTGCTGGGTAGAGTGATCTTGGTTGTAGGTCCTTACTTTTCATCGCTTTGAATATTTCCTGCCAATCCTCACTGGCCTGCAAAGTTTCTGTTGAGAAATCAACTGATAGTCTTATGGGAGCTCCCTGTGGGTAACTAACTGCTCTTCTCTTGATGCTTTTAAGATTCTCTCTTTGTCTTTAAACTTTGGCATTTTAATTGTGCTGTATCTTGGTATTGACCTCTTTAGGTTCATTTTATGTGGACCTCTCTGTGCTTCCTGGGCTTGTCTGTCTACTTTCTTCACTAGGTTACATAAGTTTTCTGTCTTATTTCTTCAAATAGGTTTTTTTAATTCCCTGCCCTATCTCTTCTCATTCTGGTACCTTTCTGGTGCCTTTCTGGTACCTTTCTTTATTAGCCAAGAGTGCTTTTCTCTTGCTGCTCTTAAGATTCTCTATGTCTTTAACTTTTGGCATTTTAATTATGATATGTCTTGTTGTGGGCCTCTTTAGATTCATCTTGTTTGGGACTCTACACTTTCTGGGCTTAAAACCCATTTCTTTCACCAGGCTAGAGAAGTTATCCATCATTATTTCTTCAAATAGGTTTTCAATTCCTTGGTCTCTCTCTTCTCCTTCTGGTGCCTCTATGATGTGATTGTTGGTATGCTTGATGTTGTCCCAGAGGCACCTTAACCTATTCTCATTTCTTTGAATTCCTTTTTTCTTTTTGCTGTTGATAGGTAGTTTTATGCTACATTATCTTGTAAATCACTGATTCTATCCTCTGTTTCATCTAATCTGCTGTTGATTCCCTGTAATGCATTCTTCATTTCAGTTATTGTATTCTTCATTTCTGACTGGTTCTTTTTTATGTTTTCTATTTCTTTGTTAAAGTTTTCCCTGAGATCATTGAGCATCCTTATAACCAGTGTTTGGAACTCTGCATCTGGTAGATTTCTGGTCTCTGTTTTGTTTAGTTCTTTTTCTGGAGCTTTGTTATTTTTTTTTATTTGGGACGTGAATCTTTTTCTCCCCATTTTTGCTGTCTCCCGGTGTTTGTTTCTATGTACGGCTGATATGCTTGTCTGTCTTTATAGAGTAGTCTTATATAGTAGGTGTCTTGTGGCACCCCAAGGTGCAGTCTCCTTGGTCACTCTAGTTGTCCCTTATGTGGGTTGTGTGTGCCCTCCTGTTGTAATTGTGAGTTGATTGCTGTTTGCATGTCAGTGGAAGGGATTGAGCCTCAGGCTGATTGTTTGGGAGGACTGGCTCTGACTACAGTGGAGGAGATGTTGTACAGGTACTGATACTATAGATCAGAGTTCACTCTAGTGGGCTCTGGTGCTTCCCCAGTCTGCCATTTGAGTGTGTTATCCTTGGAGGTGGCCAGGTGATGCTCTGGCCCAGTCAGAAGCTAGTCCTTAGGCCTGCCATTTCCAGAGCCTCCTGAGAGGGCACCCCCTGTTCGCCAAATTCAGCTGCAGTTTGTTCCTTGAGTGAGGCCACCTGGCATGAGCCACAAAGCAACCCAGAGATGGCTGCTGCCCACAATGTGCTTAAAGGTGCTTTGAGAGGCCAAGTCACAAACCAAAGCTCACTGTCACTAGTAATGGGTTTAGGGTAGCTCAGCCAGAAGTACGGGACATGCCAAAGCCAGGCACTGCTTGTTTGGGTTTTGTGAACCTTTGAGAGATTTTAGGAAAGTCTGCCGCATGAGCCAAGGCCAGCTGTTTAATTAGAAAAACCACTGGAAGTGGTTTGGGAGTGCCTGAAAATTGGGTGGGGTGTGGTCTCAGGGAATTACTATGGTGGGGCAGACAAAAGGCGATAGCCAGTTTGAGGGAGACTTAGATATAGTGTCTGCATGCATCTGTGTTTAGGGATGGGAAGGGATCAGCAAAAAATCAATGGCTTCCATCAGTTCCTCCATCCAAGAGAAAGCTGCCCCTCCAGCCCTTACCTTGAAGTTTTTCAAGGTAAACTTTAGTTTTTTTCCCCATATGTCCCTGATGCCTTTTGAGTTGTTGCCCCAGCATTGGAGCTGAGCGCAAATGAGGCTATCAGTAAGTAATTGTGTGCATGGGCCCTTTAAGAGGAGTGTCTCGGAGTGCAGCTGCCCTCTTGTCTCCCTCACCCACAATCTCCATTGATTTTCAGAAGTTTTGGAGACTTCTCTCCCAAGTACTGAAACCCTGGGCTGGGGAGGGTCTGGGTCCCCACTCTCCTCTGCAGCTGAGATATGTCTCCCAATTTTGAATGATAACATGCATGTATGGGCACAGCGCATCCTTCATCTATGCCCCTCCTGCCAGTCTCAAGGTGGCTTCTTCTGTATGTCTGCAGTTTCATGGCTTCACTTCAGCTAGACTTTAGACAATTCTCAATAATGGTTGTTCTGTGGTTCAGTTGTAGTTGATGTGGTCCTGATTGTAGGTAAGCACAGCATTTACCTACTCTGCCATTTTTACCAGAAATCCTTGAAACATTTTCTTTATTAGCCAAATTATTTCTTCTTCAAAAAAAAAAAAAAAAAAGAAAAAAAGAAAGAGAGAACGAAAGAAAGAAAGAAAGCTATTGGAATCAGCATACAATCAAATTTTGAATGAAAAAATGGAATGACACCTAACTTAAAATTTTCAATTCAGGTCCACAAAAGATTTGGGACACCGCTTTTGCAATATATTATCTTCATTTATAAAGGTGCAAAACAAAGTGTGTTCTTGACTTCAAGTTGCCTTAAGTCTAGAACAGTGGTTTTGCACTATTACTATACCTCAGTGGTCCTTCCAAACGTCACAAAACACTCCTGCTTTTCCAGTAGTCATGCTGTCTCAGAAAGAGCATCTCAGAATTGCCAGGATTACCAGGAGGAGTGAAGTGGGGCTTATCTGCTTTTCCCCCAATATTCTCACTTGAGAGAGGCATAAATCATCTCGTAACTATAACATTTGTTGAATGCTTATTATTTCTTGGTATTTTGTTAAGCACTTTATAAAAAATGTGTTTTTTAACAAGCACATCTCACACAAAACAATCTATGAACTTAGGCAGAAATTTGAAATCACTTTTCTCAGGAAACTGAGTGTTAACAAAGTTAATATTCCTAAGTTCAAAGTTGTACATTGTTGGGTTATGATTTATACTTAGGTCTATCTGTCTCCAGAGACACTGTTCTTATCTATTGCATTAAATTTCTTTTCTTTGATAATAACATTGTTCTATGTTCTAGTTGATGTATACAGTGTTATGGAAAAATAAAGGAGGACAGTGTTCATTCTTTCTGAAGCAGGGCAGAAGAATATCCTTATGTCATTCACCATGCACCAATCGTTTCCTAATAGCAATGGCATTGCACAGAATCTTAGGATAATTAGAAATTTAGCATATGGAAAACAAGCCAGAGTATTTCAATATGAAAGTATAATATATCATGAGGAAAGATGCTGATGTATTTGATGAGGGATAAGCAATCTCTAAAGGTAGAAAAACAAAGTGTGCTTTGTAATGGGGCATTATAACTGTTGAATTTTGCTCACTCTGACTTCAAGAACACATTCACAAATAAAAATTTCAATATGTTTTAATAATGTTGCAAAACGTGTTCTTAAAACACACACAAAATTACTGGGGAAAGAGGCATTAACTCTTCCTGTTAGAGTACTGTGGGATTTAAAATGTGGGGATATATGATTATTTCAATACAGAAAAGACAGAAAGGTCATCCTAAGTAGTGGGAACATGAGCAAAGACATAATAAAGGTTTAGAGTAGCATTTTGGATGGAGAGATGCTTTAAAAGTTTCTTGTGTGTATGGACCATGTTGGAGAGCATGGGGTGGTGAGAGATGAGGACTGTTGGATAAGTAGAATTCTATGCTAAGAAGCCTAGTCTTTGAGGAAATTCAACATCAGGTTTATGTTTTAGGAAGTGTGGCAATGTGGAGTTTGTAAAGTGGGAGAGATGCCAATTAGAGGAAGGTTAATACAATAGCACAGAATTGAAATAGTGAATCTAGTATTAAGAAAATGAGATTGGAAATAGGAAATGCAAAACTGAGTTAAAGGGACATGGACAGGGAGTGGGGTCATAGGGCAAGTGGTGGATGGGCTCTAGGATTTTGAGGCGAAGGATCAGATAGATGGAACAGAATAAGCATCCAGCATCATTTGAGAGGACATGCACATGGCTGGCATCTGGTAAGGAAGGGGTATTGTAGCCAACTAGTGAGTACGACGGCTCTCTTGTGCTGAGGCTCACACCATTGCTTTTTCAACTAGTGTTGAGAGAACACCGCCTATCACCAGCAGCCAGCACATCATCTGGAGCAACATGATTCCTGTCATGTTCCCTGAGACTTGACTCAGTCCTCCTTAGATTTACCCTCATGTAAGACAATCCTTATTTCATTTTGGGGTAGTCAGAAAGTAGATCAGAGAATCAGAATGTGGATCCTGGAGTCCTAAGAATATGAAAAGGAAAATTTATCTCTAACCTCCCCACTCAAGTATTACTAAGTAAATCAGTTTGGTATTTCTTCCTGAACCAAGGCAATGGAGAAGCACTCCTATATTGAATTCAATAGGAATGGATCTGTAAAAAGAGAATGGCATAATAACGATTTGTATCTGGTTTGGCTGTAATGAAGATTCAATGATACAATATATATAAAAGCAAATATATTTTAAATCATTATACAAACAGAGCTTTTGTTATTATCATTAATTTGGCACCTCTAATGCATTGGTTTATTTTGCTAATTTATTGCCAACTGAATGGAAAAATTCCAGAATGGTAGTTGCTTTGTGAATTGTGTTGCATTATAGTTCTTTGTTTCTGTCAAGTTTTAGCATAGTGCCTTATATTGTAGGTTCACAGTTAGTATTTGTTGACTCATCATAAGAAACATTTAAATGTGTTTGGTGGCAAGTATGTTGGAACCTAAATAAATTAGAAGAAATCTGAAGGAAACTTTGACTTCAACTGTCATTGGTATGAATACTGAGTCATATTATAAAATATTCAAGGCAAGTCTTTTTGACCTTGCCAAGGAAAGAAACAGTGCTAGCATAAAAATAATTTCTTGTTTCTGAAAAATGACACCTCATTATAAAATCCAGTTCTACATTAGAAATTGAACTTGTTTTAAATTTCTTTCTTGATTGGGTCTAAGAGATATTACTTGTTGGCAAAGCAGGAGCTCATAGATGATTTGGTTTCATCTCATTGCATTAGTGACAAGGAGTTAGAAGTTATATTTTATGGTTTAATTCAAAGCATTTAAACATTTAATCAGAATTCAATTTACAGTTTTCAAAAAGAATGAGAAAGAGAGATGGGCTCATAATTTCAAACCCAATGTCTTTTATAAAATTAATGCTGCAATTTGCTTTTTAATGCAGTTTAGACTACCAGTTTAGTCTTGTACTAACAATTAGTCTACATTAAAAATATGTTCTAGTTATGTCTGGGGAGAAAGATGATATAACTGCTATTTTTCAGAGTGAAAGCTTCTGAGACTTATAAACATGGCTAATTAAATTACCATGAAGCAATTGTAATAACATAATCAAATACAATACAGAAATATTGTGTTAAATAGGTTTTTAGGTGAGAAGTACAATAATGAATAAAGAGGTTATAAAAATGTAAGATTAAAAAAAACATCTGATAGGAGGGATTTCCAAAGTATGTTCTTTAACTAAAATGTATTTTTTGTCAATTAATTGACTGTGTAAACTTGCCTACATGAATAACATTTCTGTTGGTACTTTTCCCTTTATTATACTTATTATTTATGAATATGTGATTAATATGTGCTATAAATTAAGCCAGGAAATAGTAATATAAAGGTATATTAGATTTTTTTGAGGTGATACTTATAATTAAAGGTAGGCATAAGCAAATATTTATAATAAAATAAGAGAAATATGTTACATGTGCTATAAAGAATACATAAAGAATAAAGGAAAAAGCAACCAATCCTACCTCCCCACCCTCCTGTTCCCAACCCCACCCCCCACTTCCAGAGATGACTAGAAAATCTTCACACAAACAAGAAACTTTAAAAAATAAACAGAAATTTCCAAACAGAGAAATTAAATTAGGGAGTCACTCAAAGACACTAGAAAAAGAAATCAAGTGTAGGAAGCAATAAAAGGCAGTTTGAATCTTTATACTCTGTTAATAATTTGAGGATGAACCATAGTAAAAATTTATGGAATGTTTCTAAAGAGAGAAACAACACAATCAATCACACCTGTGAAATTACTATGTGATTTATGTGGAGAATGCTTTAGAATGGAGAGGTAATGTTGATTGAATGGAAATAGTGGTAAAGGAGGGAAAATGGATCAAAGATTAATTTCATAGAATGCCAGGTATTATAACACATGTCTTCAATGATGTATTTCTCATGGCTTCCCCTGTAGCTTGCCTATAAATGGAGATTTGGAGATACATGGGGTTTCCATTGTATCTAATGTTATCTTAAGTGCACAACATCAGGTCATAGCCAAAAGGCAAGAAGGAGCTAGCTACATGACTCTCTCAGAAGAGGTATCAACGGCAAGGTCTTGAAGTGGAGTTCATAATTTTCTCCCACTTCCCATTAGAAAAACTGTACATGTGATCCAAAGTTAATTGTAAAGGAGGCTTGCAAATGTAATTGTGCTCTGTGCCTTGGAAGAGGAAACAGGTTTGATTAATATCTGTTTTCTAATACAGTTTATAATTTTCATTATTAAATGTCAATTTTACTTGCCCCTTCTCACATACACTATACTCATTTCCTCCCCAAAGGAGAAAAACAAAAGTTCTTTTCAGTGAATGCATCAAGATCAGAGTGCTGTGCCTTTTGGTAATATCCAATCCTTTCCTCTAGTCCAGAAATTTCTTTTGTATTGGCAACCTATGAACTAGATGAACTAATTATTTAGCTTCTCTCTCTCTCTCTCTCTCTCTCTCTCTCTCTCTCTCTCTCTTGCTCTTTCTCTCTCTCACACACAGACACACACACACACACAGGCACACACACACACAGAAAATGCCAATGGTGGAACATAGAAATAATAAAATCTCCCGTTCTGAAAGTGCAAAGATAAAACACATACAGTGAATACTTGCCCATTACATTTCTGGCATCCCACTGGGAAGACTTTTTTTCTCTCTCTCTCAATGCTTTCTCTTTTTAAAATTTTATTAAATTTATTGGGGTGACATTGGTTAATAAAATTATATAGGTTACGGCTGTAAAATTCTACAATGCATCATCTGTATATTGCATTATGTGCTCACCACCGAAAGCCAAATCTCCTTCCGTCACCATGTATTTCACCCCCTTTACTCTTTCTACCTTCCCCACCTCCTTTTCCTTCTGATAACCACCATACTGTTGTCTGTGTCTATGAGTTTTTGTATGTCTTGTTCGTTTGTTGCTTTCAGTTTTATATCCCATATGAGTGAAATTATACGGTTCTTGACTTTTGCCATCTGACTTGTTTCACTTAGCATGATATTTTCAAGATTCATCCATGTTGTTGAATATGGCAGTATTTCACCTTTTCTTATATCTGAGTAGTATTCCATTGAATATATGTACCACATCTTTATCCAATCATCTATTGAAGGACACTTCAGTTGTTTTCATAGTTTGGTTATCATGAATAAACGATGCAATGAACATAGGGTACATATATCTTTAAAAATAAATGTTTTCAAAATTTTGGATAGATATCTGGAAGAGGGTCATATGGTAGCTCTATTAATTTTTTGAGGAACTTCCACAATGTTTTCCATAGCAACTGCACCAATCCGCATTCCTACCAGCAGTGTATGAGGGTTCCTTTTTCTCCACAGCCTCTCCAACACTTGTTACTATTTGTCTTGTTGATGATAGCAACTCTAACTGGGGTGAGGTGATATCTCATTGTGGTTTTTATTTGCATTTCTCTGATGATTAGTGATGCTGAGCATTTTTTCGTATACGAGTGTCTGTTGGCCATCTGTATGTCTTCTTGGAAGTAGTATCTGTTCAGGTCCTCTCCCATTTTTTAAATGGATTTTTGTTGTTGTTGTTGTTAAGCGGTATAAATTCTTTGTATATTTTGGATATTAACCCTATTGTAGATGTTGTTTGCAAATATCTTCTTCCATTCAGTTGGTTGCCTTTTGTTGTGTTGATGGGTTCTTTTGCAGAGCTTTTTAGTTTGATATAGTCCCATTAATTTATTTTTGCTTTTCCCTTGCTTTTAAGGTCAAATTCATAAAATTCCCTCGAAGACTAAGTTTTCTTCTATGTATTTTATTATTCTATGTCTTATATCTAGGTCTTTGATCTGTTTTTGAATTAATTTTGGTGTATGGGGACAGATAGCATTCTATTAGGTTGGTGCAAAAGTAATTGCGGTTGAAAAGGTTAAAAATCATTGCAAAAACCGCAATTACTTTTGCACCAACCTAATAGTGTCATTCTTTTGCATGTGACTTTCCAATTTTTCCAGCACCATTTATTTAAGATTTTTTTTCCATTGTATGTTTTGGCCTCCTTTGTCAAAAATTATCTGCCCTTATATATGTGTGTTTATTTCTGGATTCTCAATACTATTCCATTGATCTGTGTGTCTGTTTTTCTGCCAATATTATATTGTTTTGATTGTTATAACTTTGAAGTATAAATTGAAGTCAGGGTGTGTGATACCTCTGGCTTTGTTCTTTTTTCCTCAGCAATTCTTTGGTTATTTGAGCTCTTTTGTCGTTCCATACAAATCTGATGATTCTATTTCTTTAAAATATGCCATGGGGGTTCCATTAAATCTGTATATTGCTTTGGGTACTATGGCCATTTAAATATGTTGATTCTTCCAATCCATGAACATGGAATATTTTTCCATTCCTTTGTGTCTTCTTCAATATTTTTTAATAGTGTCTTGTAGTTTTCAGTGTGTAGGTCCTTCATATCCTTAGTTTAGTATATTCCTAGGTATTTTATTATTTTTGTTGCAATTACAAGTGGACTTTTTTTAAAATTTATTTTTCTGAAATGTTGTTAGTATATAAGAACATAATAGATTTTTATATATTGATAGTGTTTCCTGCAATTTTACTTTTTTATTGTTTCTAGTAGTTTTGTTTTCTTTCTTTCTTTCTTTTTTTATGGAGTCTTTATAGTTTTCTATATAAATAATAATGTCTGTAAAAAGTGACAATTTTACTTTTTCATTCCCAATTTGGATCCCATTTATTTCTTTCTCTTGCCTGATTACTCTGGCTAAAACTTCCAGTATTATCTTAAATAACAGGTAGGTATCCTTGTCTTGTCCCTGACCATAGAGGAAAAGCTTTCAGTTTTTTACCACCAAGTACATTAGTTGAGGGTTTGTCATATATGGCCTTTATTATTTTGAGGTATTTTTCTTCTATACCCATTTTGTTGAGTGTTTTAATCATAAATGGATGTTGTATTTTGTCAAATGCTTTTTCTGTATCTATTGATATGATTATATGATTTTTATCCTTTATTTTGTTAGTGTAGTGTATCACATCAATCAATTTGCATATGTTGGACCATCCTTGTACCCCTGGGATGAACCCCACTTGATTGTGATGTATAATCTTTTTAATGTATTGTTGTATTTGATTTGCTAGTATTTTGTTTAGGACTTTTGCATCTATATTCACCAAAGATATTGGTCTGTAGTTTCTCTTTTTGTGTTATCCTTCCCAGGTTTCGGTATCAGCATAATGGTGGCCTCCTAAAATGAGTAAGGAAGTGTTACGTCTTCTTCAATTTTATGGAAGAGGTTGAGAATGATAGGTTTTAAATCATCTTTGAATGTTTGGTAGAATTCACTAGTGAAGCCATCTGGTTCTCAGCTTTTATTTTTGGGGAGATTTTTGATGATTGTTTCATTGTTTCAACTTCCTTACTGTTTATCGATCTATTTTTTAAGATTCCCTACCTTGAGCATGGGGTAAGGGGTCTTAAATTAGGCTCCAGTACATCTCCCTAGAAGGAATTATGTTTTTACCATTTTCTCCATGGCCCCTGATCCACCCATCTGGAGACGTCTTCTAGTCTATTTTTCTCCATGGCTACATCTGAAATGAATGTTATAGAGAATACCTTGTTCAGAGTTGTACAGCCTTCAATATCTGCCTCATGCTGGTGGAAAGTTGGGGGCTCAAGGTTTTATTATCATTAATTTGTTTTAATTATGAAGCAAAGTTTTCTTTAGTTAAAATATGTGATTTGGGGCAATAAAATTATCTCAAACCAGTAGACTGCTAATTTGTTTTATTCTAATTTTACATGTACCAGTAATTCTATACCCAAAGTTCTTTTCCAGATGTTGTCCTTAAATATTTATTTCATTGCTTTTCACTGACTTTTAAAAAATCTTAATTTAATGGTAACCATTTATTTAGGACAATTAATGAGAAGGTTGTACATATGAGGTCTGACAATTAAGTTAGCGAACTCATCTTAGAAAAATTGCTACATACCTCATTGCTGAATATTATTATGATCACCTGTGAACTACTCCCCTAGGGAAGCTATGCACTGACACCAGCACCTAACCCACCTTTCAAAGCAATCTTGGAGCTCTTTTTCTGGAATGGACTTCAGCGCTCTCATTGTATTACATTTGATGACCTGAATGCCTTCAAAATGTCTTTCTTTCAATATTTCCCTAGTCTTCCAGTAAAGAAAGAAGTCACTGAAGGCAAGACCAGGTGAGTAGGGAGAATGTTCCAATATAGTTGTTTGTTTACTCGCTAAAAACTCCCTCAGAGACAGTGCCATGTGAATTGGTGCATTGTTGTGATGCAAGAACCATGAATTGTCCGTGAAAAATTCAGGTCATTTTAGACTAACTTTTTCATGCAGCCTTTTCAGCACTTCCAAATAATAAACTTGGTTAATTGTTTGTCCAGTTGGTATACATCCATAATGAATAATCCCTCTGATATCAAAAAAGCTTAGCAATGTCATTTTCACTCTTAATTTGGACTGATGGAACTTTTTCGGTTGTGGAGAATTGGCTGACTTCCATTGTGTACTTTGACGCTTTGTTTCAGGGTCGTATTGGTACACCCATGTTTCATCACCAGCGATAACATGGCCCATAACATTGTTTTGCCTGTCTAAAAGTTCTTGGCAAACTTCAACTCTTCTTTGCTTTTGTTCATTGGTGAGCTCCTTCGGGACCATTTTTGCACACACCTTTGTTATGCCAAGATTTTCAGTTAAGATGTTCCTAACTGTTTCTCTATCTATGTTTACTTGGTCTGCTATGCTTCTCATGATCAGCCGACGATTTTGATGCATGATTTGACAAATTTTTGCAATGTTTTCATCAATTCTGCTCATTACTGGCCGCCCTGAGCTCTCTTCATTAGTGATGCGTTCTCTCCCCTCATAAAAACGTTTAATCCATTTGTGCACTGCCATTTTCTTCATGACATTATCCCCATAAACTTGGACTAACATGTCCCTGATTTCATTTCCACTCTTGCCAACTATAACAGGATATTTAATGTTTGTTCATTGCTCTAATTCAAGCTCAGACATTCTTGCAACGCCACACAAAACACACAACAACAATAACGAATGCTACTCAGCAAGACACCACCACACGTTGTTATGAACACAGCTGTGAGACATTGATATACCAAGATTATTACACTTTCCCGAGCTGTTTGTACAGTACTGTCAATGTAAGCTCACAGTGGCAAGCTCGTGAACTTAATTGTCAGACCCATACACATTGATTTAGCCTTGATTGATTGTATTAATCTGAGTCATTTTATTCGATCTGTCTTTATTCAATCCTTTTAAAATATCATCACCAACTACTAGGAGTCTCTAAGTAGCTAGCCTTTCCATCTTCACAAAGCACAACATTTCAGGACTATTTTCTTTCATTCTGCTTGCAAAATGGCCAATTTACTTCCAAATTTCTCTCTTTGATGGTAATATTTTGTTAAGTTTAGTCAATAATGTTCAAAATATTCTAATTCTTTGATTTTTTTTTCTTAATCATATTCTGTAGAGTTTCTTGCTGAATAGACACATAGTCTGACTTTCATGGTACTGCATAAAACAATTGTACCAAATGTTTGCCTCTGCATCATATAGATCATCGTCTTTCTCAATTTTAATGCCAGTTTTCTTGCTGTCCATCGCCTGATCTCTAAATCTATAACAAATATTTTAGGTCTTTAATCCAGCTGTAGTCCTCACATAATACCAATTTATGAGTTAGTCAGGATAGATTAAAGTATGCTTTGTTAAAAAATAAAGCACAGAAACTTAGTAGCTGAGTAACAACATAGGATTTCTTTCTTTCTACTGTCACAGTCTGATGTGTATTAGGATTGACTACCTTTAGCACTTTACCTTCAAGCAAATATCCAGGGATTCAGGCCATTTTTATCATGTGATGTTAATAATTTAAACTCATGGTCCCCAAAGTGCATCAAAATGAAGTCCTGGAGATAAGTCAGGAACTAGTTTTTCTCCCCCCTTGCATACTTCCATAGGCCAGAAGCAAGAGATTTGGACTCAACCCAGTTGCAAAAATGAAGTCATTCTGTGTTTTCAGGAAGAAGCATTTGATAAGCATCTAGACAGTATATACAACATATCTCCTACAGTTATTTTTCAAAAATAACAAAAATAATCTAAATATGTAGTCTGGAAAATACTTACTAAAGATTAATTAATTTGAAAGACCATCTCTCTTTACATGTAACACATTGTCATTGAAATAATGTCATTCTCCTTCAGTTTTCTAACAATAAGACCTCTTTCCTCTTTTTTCCAAGTGACATCAATTTTCATTTCTCCCTACTCCTCTCTTCCAGATATCATTATGTATAGTTAGTGGGCCTCATTATTTAGTTCACTTGCAGTTTTGGGAAAATGATTCCACCCTTCTTCCTTCTGTAAAGCTTCACAATTTAAAAGTGGGAAAGTTCCTAGGGAGAAAACACAGCTGGCTAAGAAATGATTCCTCAACTCCCTTAGTCCTTTTTCTTCATTACCAGGAATAAATTATTTTACGGTAGTAGTAATCACTGTACCTATTTACCAAAACCAAAGCAGTTGCAGGACAACTTTCAGGACTCAAGGTTTTGAGGAATATGACAGTGCCCTTTGAGGACAGTTCTTGGGTTTATCTCACTTCCATTAGACTGATATCTGGGATATGCCAGTGAATGAGTTGCCAAACCAGTCATAATTATGAATTGGTGATTTGAATCCTTGTCATTTCCAGAGCATAGCAAGAGTGACCTATAATGAGAGTGACTCTTCAGAACAAGTCTATAAATTACCTTTACAGAGAAATTAAGGGCAACACCTTAGAGATATTAACAGAAATGAAGGCATCATTCTGGCCCTAAATCTGCTTAATCTTTCTGGTTTCTGTTGAATATACTACCCACCCTTCAAAGTTCTAGATTTTGGCTCCTGAGATGGAGTTTCCAAGAATTCCTCAATTTTCAGATAACAATTACTCTAAACCAGCAGTCCCAAATTCTGCTTACTTGCAAGGTCCCCCACATATACCCGAGGATTAGGTCAACATTGGTGACATGGCAGAGAATTTGAATTAACCTAATTGCAGTTGCATTGAAATCTTCTCTTTGGCACCATAAGACTGATTTTTGTAAGAAACATAATTTCTGGAGTGTGGTATAAAAACTAATTTACAGTTTGATTCTACAAGGCTCTAACTCTAACAGATAAATAATTTCAAATAGTAAAATTCTTTACTAACATTCTTTTAAAAATAAATAAAGTAAAAGGCTATACTAACCTGGGTCCAAGAGAACACATTGAGTTTTTGAATACATGATTAGATGCTCATGAAAAATGAAAAGTCATAGAGTTTTTGTTATCTATATTTAAAGTAGAGAATTTTGTTTTTCTTTTATGTCTCCACTTCTGACTTTTGTAACTCTTAACTCTGTCACATATTTCATTACATGATTTTATAGTGAAAGTAACTGAGGAGTGTATTCTGAGACTATGAAAAACTTTTAAATCAAGTTTTATTAGAGATCATAATATACATAGTAACCTAGAATCTTCCATAAGGAATAAAAAATCCAAATTTTTATATATTAGCAAAGTGCATTGATTTTGCAAATTCAACTACATGTATCAATTTGTCTGCTAAAAATGGACTGAAAAGAATAGTGAGAAACCCCTTCTTGTTGTTATCTACTTTGCCAGCTTAAACACAACAATTTTGCACAGTAGTTATACAGTTTTGAAACTTTCTGCACCTCTGAATTGAATGGCCAATATCAGCAGCATGGCATTAAACAAGAGTTCCTTCCACATATCAAGGCACACTGGCTTCTCTCTATTACAAATAATCAAAATATGTCAACAGTGATTTTTAACGGTCACATCTGCTGCACATTTAGAAGAATACTGATGTCAAAAACAGCATACTTTCTAGCAAAATACCTTTCTGGGCAAGTGTGGGCATGGCCAGAGAGTCAATGTTAATATTATTCTTTCAAGTGTTTTTAACGTATATAAACATGACCTTTTATTGACTCTTTTAAGACTCTTAGTGGAAATCTTATAGTTCATGTTACAATAATGGACCTTTAGGGATTCAAGTGGGCAATTACTCAACTGAATAAAGGGATTGATTTTCTAATCTTTTCTTGTAAGATTTAGTTAACATGTTCAAAACAAAGCACATGGTGACACTACTTCTTGTTTCCTTTTTCTTATGAGTCATATGGGACTATCAACAAAATCCTGCAGTGCCATTATAAACTGGATTCTAGAAATGCATAATGGTAGAAGGTCTGTGCAAATTTCACAAATGTGAAACAGAGAAAAAATTGGAAAATTCTGTTTTAATATTCCAATTGGCAGAGCAAATTTTTCAAGACTCTGAGAAAGAGCATATTTCCCCCATGATTTTAAATTTGTAGTAAAAAACTATGCTTCCTTTGTTAGACAAGGTAAGCATAAATTCTCAATTTGAGAATAAAACCATCATAGATATTCCTCATGCATATCTGAGATTCTTGGGTCTTCAGGTATCAACACTACAAATATTTTTTTTAATGAATATTCTGGGAATATATTGTCACTGTCACTGAAGATTCAATATCACAGTAGAGATACGAGTTGGGTGAGAGGGTGGAGAATTTGGGGTCATATAGCTAGAGCAGAACCCAAAGGGCAGTTTGTGAACATTTTCTAACACTTGCTCAAAGGTACATACAATAAAATAAAAGGTTTACTTTGGTAAACTCCAGACAGATGGTGACCAAGTTGAAGCATCAAAATAGAAAGGGCACATGTTTGTAAACAACTTGATCCCTGAGACAGGGCTATTCACTCAGGATTACTCTGGATGTCTGGTAGGTGAATATTTGTGTACTATTAATATCGCTCAGGCTCAGGGAACCTACCTCTTGGGACTTGAGCTCCCTTCTCTTCTCATATGTGCTCTCCCGGGAAATCTCATTCACTCATGTGGTTTTTACTCCCAGCTATAAACTGATCCTCCAAGACTGAACCTTTTAATGAATCCCACACTAGGCCTTTTCTTTAGTATCTCACAGCACTTCAAACTTAATAGGTCCCCAATGGAATTCCTTATCTCCACCTCAGCTTCTCACCAAACACTCTACCATCTCCAGCATTCAGCTTTCTGCACCTCCTATAATCCCCACCGTTGAAGGTAACACAGTCACCTAAGTACAAATCCTGGAAATAATTAAGTGGGAGAAAAAGTCTAAGATTGTAGAAATTATTTAAAAGTGATTTCTGGGTGGATAATATGGATATATTATATTTATATGCAAGACATTCAAACTTTTGAATAAACAGAGATTCTAAGATGTTTTATATATATATATATATATATATATATATATATATATATATACCTACACACACACACACACACATATATATATATATATATATATATATATATATATATATATATATATATACCTATATACCTATATATACCTATATACAAATGTTAAACACAATGTTCTCTAAATCCTCACCAAAAACCTGTTCTTACAAGTCTTTACCCCAACACAAACTTCCATGTTTGCCTCCCCAGGGCAAGGACTGATGGGCACTTGACCTTTCTGGCTAGACAATAAGCATTTAAGCCAGGCTTCTATCTTCAGAGAGGATTTTCTAAATCCTTCCTCTTCCCTTTTAGGATTTCAAGAGCCAAGCCTGGATGGCTCAGCGGAAAATATTTTTCCATGTCATACGAAACAATTCAGTTTAAGCCTTTCTGTTTTTTGTTGGAAAGTGGTCATGAGGATTGTGAAAGAAAATAGAAGTGAGAGAGATTTATAGGGAGTTCCATATACAGTATTTAGAGTTTAGTGCATCCAGAGATATTCAATGTTGCCATCTGTGCAGACAAATTTTCTTCTCTGGGCTTTCGTGGGAATGTGGTGCAAGGTCTAAGATTAACACCCAATGTTATGTGTGCCTTGACATCTGGAGAAAATAGAGCAACTTGAACGTCCTAACCACAATTTCCCCTCCGTACTCATCTCCTGTGGATAAAGTACCCTAGCCAAGCAACTCCCTTGTCACAATGACTAGGTGTAAGTTCTACTTATCTCTGAGTAGCACATCACAACAGTGGCTTTTCTCCTACTTCTTTTTCTTCACCTTTACTATAATTAAGCTTTTATAATTAATTCTCATATAGCAAAACCCATCATTGGCTCTTGTATTCCACTTTTCTTTTTTTTACTCTAGACCTTCTCCCTCAACAATCTAATTTACTGAGAAGGCTTCAATTACCCTTTCTGTAACTTTACTCTCACATGAATATCTCTCTGGCTCAGATCTCTCTCCTGAGCTTCAGACCATTTATCCATCACCCACTGAACATATTCAGTAAGATAGTTCCCAGGTACATCGAATTCAATATTCCTGAATCTAAAAATCTTGGATTCTTTCTCTCTTCTGCTCTCACCTATTCGGCATCTAAATATATATCATATTTATTCTCTTAATTACATATAAATCACCACAATCCTTGCCCAAGGCCCTAAATCTCTTAAATTACTATATTAGCTACCTTATAGGTCTTGAATCTACCTCCACTCTATCCCGTCCATTTGGTTCTCACATTGCTTTCAAAATTGTTTGTTAAATATGTGTATCTGATCATATTATTCCTCATCTTAAAACACTGGGATGGTTGCTTGCTGATGCCTTTTAGCTGGATTCTTAGCAAAACTTACAATATCTTCCATTTTCTGCCTCCAATCCCTCTTTTTACTTATTTCACCATATCAGTTTGCTTCCTCTCTTTGTTTCAGCCACTCTGAGTTTCATTTAATTTGTGTAGCATAGTATTTTTCTCCCCTTCCAAACCTCTGGATGCCACCTAACCTCTTTTTCCCCATGAGTCAATTGATGACCATGTACTTCTTTTCAGAACTCAGATGACTAATTATGGGTGCTTAGGAAAGCCTTACTGTGATGCCTCAGACTAAGTCAGCTGCTCTGTTAAGCACTGCCTTTGTGAGGCATTTATTATATTTGATGTTATTTATTTTAAGCCCTTGTCCATAGTAAGTTTTCAATATTTAATATTTATTGAATTATAATTGAAAGACTATATGATATTCTAAATAGAAGAGAAATGAAATGACTGACATCACAAATTTAGGAGTTTAGGGCAAAGACCATAATGAAAGGCCTGATGACAAAAGCAAAGAATGACAAGGAAGGTAGAGTCACAGGAGTCAGAGTCAGAGACTGGATTGTAGTGCACTTCTCTACCTGTTCTGGTAAATCTCAATATTTTTTACCCACACTTTTTCTCCAACCTAATTTTTTTTTTTTTTCTCTTCCTGATATTGCTCTTGGGAAGATAAGTTGTGCAAGAGGAAAGGATGCCAAATATCCCTGTTAACATGCCTCTCATTTTCTTTAAGGTGTCCACTGTCCTTAGTCCTTTTTCTTTTACCTCCAGCCGTGTAAAGCCACATCCTTGGTTTACATGTTTACTAGATGGCATTTATCAAGGACTTTATTTTAAAGGGGATGTCAATTCTAGGTCATTATGTCTAAGTTATTTTTCACTATCTACTTTAAATATGATTGGATAAAATACGTATTCACGCTGAAGACCAGAGATTTAAAAGAAAATTCAGCTCCCCTTTTACTAACTTTTTAATGTACTGTTTTATCAATGTGAGAGTAGTGTTGCTAGGTAATGATACTTAGCAATAAATATATTTTAATTGTTATTCAAAATTTTGAGCATTATAGTTTATGTGTCTAGTTTTTCTATTTTCATATACTTTAAAAATTAGATGTTCATAAAAATTGCATGGGGAAAATAAGGCAAGAACTTTATAACTATAGCTATATTTTCACATGCCAGGCTATACAACTTTCTGGACTATACATGGAACTGGAAAGAATGTTTGCATTTTCTAATTTACATATGGAAGAAAAGGCCTTTAAACACAACACAAACTCACACATACACAAACACATAACACCAAGGCTCTCCTGATTATTAAGCAGATAATAATTCTCCATCATGTACCAAATTCCCAACTTGAAATCAATAGTATACGTCCAAATTTTACTAAGTAATTTTGTACTTAAAGGAAATCTGAGATGATACTTACATTTTTGCATACATTATAAAATAAATTCAACCAATATCATGTGTTTTCTCATTAAGATCTATAAAAAATTATCTGTTTTCTTTGAGAAACTGAAAACAAATGATTAGGGATTCTATGCCATCACCACGCAAGACTCCTTTTTATACATGCAGTGTTTATCCCTTCAGAGCCCTAAGCCTCTACAAACTGTTTCCATGTGCATAAGTGCATTCTGAAAGGAAGGGAAATTTTAGTAATCCGTTGAGTATCTAAGTGCATTCCATGCTGAACAATTGCTGTTAATACAGTGTGTGCATTTTAAAACTCTTGGACACTTAAAAAAAGTGCTAGCTTTAAAATTATGAATATATAGAGAGCCATTTTCATCTAGGAGCTGAACATGTGAAACAATCAGAATTGTCTTTTTAATTTGCCAACATCACATTATTAAGAAAATAAAGAACACAATGCCACAATAACAGACAAGTTTTCAGTTCTTCTGTTTTTTCTCTTTAAAGACCTTATACAGTCTTTATCAGTTGAAATGACAATTGGATATTGTACTTTTAATTTATCTGATAAAAAGGAATGAAAAGAAATAGAAGAATAAAGAGAAAAGGAACAAAATACATTGAGAGAGTGAAATTTAAAATTAATTTAAATGTATTCATACCCAGAACTCCTGACCTGACTTTGGGAGTTTTGTTATGGCCCTGTCTGCCTATTATACAGTTCAGTGCCTGTCTGATTCTTCTTTGCAAGCCGGGAATTTATCGTACTCATATTTATGCATCTATATTATATAATACTATCTTCAGCACACAGAAACTTCCAATAATATTTGTTTATATTGAACTTGGTTGATGGACATTGCAAGCTTGAAGTTGTGGGATTCCTAATTTTCTGATACTCATATTGCGAGAGAAATAGACTGAGACTCTCCCATTCATCCCTTTAATCAAGAGAATAATCAACTCTTATGGTCAAAGGAGATTTCCTGCATAGCCACATGACTATTTGGGTTAACTCAAAAGTGGGAACCAAATATTTTGGGAGATTTTACCTTATTTTAACAGCGGAACATACAAGGTCTAACAATTAAGTTCATGAACTCATCCTAGAAAAAGTGCTACATACCTCATTGCTGAATATCACTACGGTCACCTTTGAAATACTCCCCTTGAGAAGCTATGCACTGATGTCAGCACCTAGCCCACCCTTCAAAGCAAATTTGGAACTCTTTTTCTGAAATGGCCATCGGAGCTGTCGTCATATTACTCTTGATGTCCTGAATGTCATCAAAATGTCTTCCTTTCAATATTTCCTTTATCTTCAGGTAAAGAAAGAAGTCATTGAAGGTCAGGTCAGGTAAGTAGGGAGGGTGTTCCAATACAGTTATTTGTTTACTGGCTAAAAACTCCCTCACAGACAGTGCCATGTGAGCTGGTGTGTTGTCATGATGCAAGAGCCATGAATGGTTGGCAAAAAGTTCAGGTCATCTAATTTTTTCATGCAGCCTTTTCAGCACTTACAAATAGTAAACTTGGTTAATTGTTTGTTCAGTTGGTACAAATTCATAATGAATAATCCCTCTGATATCAAAAAAATGTTAGAAACATCGTTGCAACAAGTTCAAGAACTTAATTGTCAGAACAACATATGTAGAAGGCTACTTATTAATATACTTTCCAGATAGTATATGTAGTACAACAATGTTCTCTTTTGGTGATAAATATTAAAATATATTATGAACTATGTCATTTTATAAATCAAATTGAAAAGTTAGTCAGACTCAACATTATTTTGTAGTTTATTAAACAAAATAAAATTTTGGTAAAGACTACACGTTTGTATTTAAAGAGTTTTCATTATTTGCTAATTTCTTAATTTTATCAATATCTTTAACTTGTTATAGAAATATTTTTAACATGTACCTTAAAACTTGGATTCCTTTAATCATAAAGCCCACATTATTAAAACTTAGAGGAAACTGATAGTTTTGATCTTTTAATTTTATTTCTAGTGCATTTTAAAATATATAATTATTCTTGGTATTCTTTTTCTTAACTTCTAATTTTTACTGAATACAACATATTATATTCAAATCAGACCATGAAGTACATCATGGTATGGATATACGTAATTGACTGACTTTAGAATACTAAATTAGTTGCCTATTTAGTTGTGCCAACAAATATTTATAATATCATTGCTAAGGCATAAAGAATGTTTTAAGAGTTCCCTTCAAAGCAGGCCAGAGTGATTATGACTCTCATAGGAAATGGTCCTGAAAATAACTTCTGGAACAAGAAAGTAAAGAAAAATTAAGACAGTTTTTTCTGTCTTTTTCATTGTTCTTTTTTTTCCTTTTTAAAGAATTTGCTATAAAATAGTGAGTTCAAGAGAACAAGCCAATTTAAGAAGAAAAAAGACATTTAAGCTGAAATATTTTGAATCACCCTTAAACGTTTTCTTATTTGCATTCTTTTTTCCTTACTTGATGACTCTCTGAATTAACTTTTACAGCAAAATCTTGCAAAGATAGGGAAGTAGTAGTAGGAAATACTACTAAAAACCTTTAAAAGGTAATGAAATTCATTTATTTTTGTAAGTAGCAATATTACCTGATTTTCATATAGTATTTGTATTGGTTTTGTTGAGTGTTCTCTTTTTTGCTTCTTTATTTCCTTTCACCCTCCGTCTTGTCTCTGTCTTTCTTTCATGCTCTCATGAGCAATGTAGCACATGACAATTTCCATTTCACCTGTCTGGCTGCCTGTGGTGACATTCACATCAGAGGTTGTCATTGTCCCCAGAACTGTGCTTACACTGTGGGAACATCACCTCAGAGCTGTCAGTGCCACATTCCATCACTTTTGAAAACACCAGAAATTTATACCACCACCACCATAAAATTCACTCAGTGATTTAAGTTAAAGAAAAAAAAACTCTTTCAGGTGGTTTTTTTTCTTTTTCTTGTTTTTCTTTTATCTAACTCATGTTTATCCATCAGTAAAGAATACATCATGAACACTAGACCAGAAGACTTTCTGAGCAGCAGATACAGTTCTCCCACCCACACCAGCTCATGTCCATAGCTCTTGGTGGTGGTGGTGGTGGAGGGAGCATCTTTCTTCCAGTGCTTCATAGGAAGTCCCACATTCCTTCATGCAAACTGAATCTTAATGGACCCCTAGATCATCTTTTTGAGGGATCCTGTAGTCTCTGATACCTGTGATGGTTAGTTTTGTCTGCCAAGGCAGGACCCCTGCTACAAGTTAAATCTCTGTAGCAGGAGGAGCAGGGTGTTTGAATATGATGTAAATTGCCACAGATTTAATGATTTTATCAATGTTGACTCAATTTGCTTACTGCTCTCTCCTTTTGTGAAGAGGTTGTTCCATGATGTTACCCCTTCAGGATCCTTGAGTTAGATACAGTTGGATCCTGACCAGAACAGAGATTGATTCCTATAAATCCCTTCAGAGAATGATCAGCCCCTCCCCTATGCCCCAGGCACACTGGTTCCTGGAACAGCCTCTTGCTCTGCCCAGAACAAATGTGTAAGGTGGTTTCCACTTATCTGGGGCAGGTCACATGCCAGCACTCTTATCTGTTCTGCCCTGTCCTGAATAAACCCTTAGTGCCAGCCACTTGGTGCAGAGGATATGCATGAACCCTGGCCACCCAAGATGTACCTCCTATGTAAGTTCCCTTAGTAAACTCCTGATGTAATGATGGAGTTGCCAGCTTCTTTCTTTGGTCTCTTGACCTTGGGAAATTTATGAATATCTTTCAAGATGATATCCTCTTCTTACCTCTTAACTTATTATATTTCAGTAAATACACAAATAGTAGACTAAGCCTTCAGAAAGAGAAAATGCAAGACAGCTTCATACAGATCCACATGGAGACATAGTGGTCCTAGAAATCGGTAACTAGCACAGGCATTTTTCAGATTGCATTAGAAGCAGAAAATCTCAGATCTGTGTAAATAAATGCAAAGATTACTACCATATTTCCCCGAAAATAAGACTGGATCTTATACTAATTTTTGCTCCAAAAAACACATTAGGGCTTATTTTCAGGGGATGTCTTATTTTTTCACGTACAACAATCTACATTTATTCATGTACAACAATCTATATTTATTCATTTATTCATGTACAAAAATCTACATTTATTCAAATACAGTCATGTCATCTTCTTCTATAACATTGTAATAACTCTCCAAACTCCAAATTCCAGCTTGAATTTCTTGCGACTCCATTTCCTGTAGAGCCATTGACCCCAGTCTCTCATGTCCAGCAATAGAGCTCTCCTTAAGTGAGCACTTCTTGTCCATGTAGCCTGTTTGTAGTGCATTGGCAACACAGCTGTCAGTGATTTTTTCCATGAATTCTTCACCCAAGTAACGACCTCTTGCAGGCTAGGCTTCACAAAGTTTCCACGCTGATTTCTTTCCATTCTGTTTTCAATGTAGTCATTGATTTCCATGTGCAAATTGTCCTTGAATGTCTTATTTATTGCACCAAGAATCTGGAGATAGGCAGTCATTCCTGCGGGAATCGTTATTTGACCTATTCTCTCTGCAAGGAAGTTCTTCATGTCTTTAGCATGGTGAGTCCTGGCTGAATCTCAGACTAGCAGACCTCTTTGGCCACCTTGCAAAACAAGTGGCAGCATTAAATAGATCCACTTCCTTATAACTGCTTTTGTACAAAAAGTTTTTTCGGTTTCAAGAACATAAATGCCTGAAGCATGTTCAATCTTATCTTTCTTGCCCTTAGTGATGGTTAGAGGTGGGGCTTTCTTCCCATCCAGACAAATTGCCAAAATACAGGTACCATGTGCACTTTCCTAACCAGTGGAGGAAATGTAGATTGACGAGGTACCCCTCTGATCAATTGTTGTTTGAGGTCCTTGGCCCATAAACACTGCATTTTCATCCGTAGCAATCATATTGGAGAGTTGATGTTTAGAAAAGTTGATGCCATCAACAAAGGACTTGAATGCAAGTGCACGTTTAATAACTTCAGTATCTTCTAGCTTGAACAGTGTTATCGATCTTCTTACAGACAGTTCGTATCACTAAAGGAAGCCATCCAGCTAGAGTTGTGATGCTTTGAACTCCTCTGGGGATATTTCTAACTGTGGTGCCATTGCAATGACAAATGCTTGACTATGAGCCATGCACACAGCCAAAGCCTTTGCTCTCCCGTCAGCAGTCCATTCACAGATGGTATCTTCCAGCTCAGGAAATAATGGTTGCCGACCTGATCCACACTTGCGCTTCTTAGCATTTCCCTCGTCCACCTGTTGACTGAGGTTATTATACTCTGCTCGCTATTTTCAGACGACTGAGAGATCCACCTTCTTCTCTTTGAGGAAAGCCGTAAGATTCTTGCCCCGGAAGTCCTCCACAATTCCTTTCTTTTACTCGATGGAATAGCTCTTTCTTTTTGCACTCCTCTTTTCTGGGGGTCAAAATATTATTCCCTTTAAATCTACCATTAAATCAAGTATTAATTGAAGACTTATGAGACAGGAGTGGCAACAAAAATGATGACAGTTAAGAATGATGGTCCACACAAAAGTGACGAAAAATTCAGGCACCAAAATTCAGAAAATGTTTGTTTATTTCACACAAATGCATGAAGTCCATTACAACACACGAATTATGAAGATTCATATTAGGCACAACCACATCCATTCATTATCAAGCACACATGTTATTCGTGCGTTGTGTCTGTACTCCAATTGGTCACTCGGCAATACGTTGCGAGGTCATCTGTTTACATAGGTGTTTACCTCTCATCCAAAGGTGCTTGCTTGTGTATTTACAAATACTTAATTATAATTCAATTAATATTACATTTATATTATCATTTATTTTAAATATTAATGTCAATAATATTTATATTTAATTATATATTAATATTATTTTATAATTCAATACGTACATCTTGTGTTGCAATGGACGTACTAAATGTGTTCATCTGTCTGAAGATTTTAACTGGGGCTTGTTTTTGGGCTAGAGCTTACATTACAAGCATCTTGAAAAATCATGCTAGGGCTTATTTTCCGGTTATGTCTTATTTTCAGGGAAATACAGTAGACCAATTAAAATCCAGGTGACAGAAACTCTTAAAGTAAATCTGAACTGAGAATGACTGTGTTTGTAGCTGAGTGGAAGTGTGTGTGGGTGGAGTGGTGTGGTGGGAATCACTGAGAATTTTTTACAGTTGGTTTTAAATGCCCCAATAGAAAACAAGGGCCATTCAATTCAAAAATCTCCTTCTCCCTCCAAAAAGAGTAAAGGGAGCAATGAAAAAAAATCTGTAATGAAGACAATTATTTTCTTTACATTCATCTAGTTTAATATTCTGAGTTTTCACTGTTTCCTAAAGTGGCAAGCCTTTGAAATTTATTTGAGAATGAATATACTTTTTTCTAGTTTGCATTGTCTAGCTCTCTGTCTATATGAAAACACTACCAAAAACTATTTTATGAATAAGTTTGTGCAAATATATGTATACATAATTTTGTTTTAGTTTTTGTAAAGTCCTGATTAAAGAAAACCTGTTTATATTTTTTTACCTATTGACACCTAGGCATGGAAATTAAGATTATAAGTTTCATGAAGATTTTAGTAGTGATTTTTATTCACTAAGTAGACTGAAAAGGTAAACAAGACCATTTCCAGTGTTCTACACTAAATTGCTACACTAAACAAACACTTGCTAACTTTTTCATACATTCAGTTTTTTTTTCAATGCTGTCAAATTACTGGATGGTGAATTACATTTATGAAAATAAATCATACAATATGCTAATGGTAGCAAACGTTGCCTATTTTAACAAAAAATTATATCATTTCCTACCCACTTTCACAGAATACTGGATACTGGTTTACAAAAGATCTTTTGTCTGCTAACAGGAAATAAATTCAGTATTTACAGTAAATATACTTTCATGTATGTGAAGACAATAGTAAGTAAAGGTGAGAGGATCCAAGTTTGGAGAAGCTGAAACAAAGTTATGTTGTACTGTGAAGAAACTGAGTCATGTATTTATTGGTGTTTAGTGTGGGATGTGATTCTAGACACAGAAGGCTATGTAGTCAGTGAGCCTCATGCAGACAGAAGGAAAAAGGAGGAGTGGGGCATTCAGATGAAGGCTGTGAGACAGGAGCCCAGAAAGAGAGGTAATAGGAGATGTCTGAAGGAAATGAGATAATGTGCATGTGTACACATGATCCAGTGATGTGTATGATGCACATTTTCCTTCATGTCAGTAACAATAATAACAGCTAATGCTTACATAACGCTAATTATGTGCCAGGCCCTGTCCAAAGACTTCACCCATATTTAGTTCTCTTAGCCATTAGTCACAATAAACCTATCAAGTGAATACATTATTTCCATTTTACAAATCAGGAAACTGAGGACAAAGTTGCCCAGTGTCCCTTAGCCAGTAAATTGCAGAGCTAGGATCACAACACAGGATCTGGAATTGGCGGCCCTGACCTCCATGCTGTACTGGGTTTTCTTTTGGGAAAAGAAGAAAACTGTTCTGTCTTGCTGTGTGTTTGGCTCCAGATGAAATTAGAGGCTGTTCTCCCAGCCTAAGCACATCTTGGTGTCAAAGTGCTACATAATAATACAATGGAAAGATTTATAGAAGAGCTCTTGTGTTTCATTTGTTTAAGAAGTTTAATTCTGTGCCAAATGGTTTGCTATAACCTCACAAACAATCAAAGCATTGTTTCTTCTAAACAGCTCTAAACTTGCTTTTGATTTCATTATGCTATGTCTTTGAAAAACTTCTGGGGTATCTGAACCATGCATGTATCTGAGTAGACACAACTTTTAGAGACTTTAATGTAAAGTTGGAACCGATCCTTATTGCGATTAATTATGAAAAAATGTTAGAGTTGGTCATAAATGTATCGGGAACTAATTGCTTTTAGTGTAGATTAATTGCTATAATGCTTTTTTATAATCTGGCTTTATTAATTTTAATCTTTATGATAGCTGGAAATCTGAGACTTTTTTTTCCTTTTATTAAATTATAATTAGTTCACTGAGGTTAGTCCACAAATATGTGCTCACACATACCTTCTTACTTTCCCTGAAGGTAATAAAAAGAAAGTGAGTATATTCAGTTCCCTGTGATCATCTCTCTCACACATAAATATTAGAAATTCAAGGTTATGGTCACAGATTCTTATTCTGGAAAACTGCTGTCTTAAAAAATTAAAGCGTACTATAGGAATTTATAAGTGGTTATGAAATCCTAAGCATTAAATGTCCTGCAATTATTTTTGTAGATTTTTTTTCGCTTTGTTAATCTTTCTTCATCTCCCCCTTTTTGTATTAACTACTTGGTTAAATATGATATGAGTCAGAATAGTAAATTTATTCATGGTAATTCTCTTGGGAGCACACTATTTCAATACCAATCTGACGGGCAGTGTCAACTAATACCAACCAGCACAAGAGAAGGAAATGGTGGGGAACACCATTTTACGAGAATCTGACTGCTGAATGGAGCCGATGTAGTCGGAGGGCAGATGGCAGATGTGGTGAGTAAATCATTGTGATGTCTACCATCAGCCATCTGAGTATTTTTCAGTTCCCACTGAATAGCCATAAATTAGGAAGAGTGATGAAAACTCCGTTGACAATGTCGCATGCCTGGAGTGACCATGCTTTCATCTTTCCTTAGATAAACAAAATAAAGATCAATCTTAATATGATTAGTAAATTAATGGGACTACTTTATTTCTTTACTTGGAAAATAAATTGTGACTGCGTTTATCAAAACTTTATAACCAAATTATCTTATGTCCCCTAAATATGTGTTAAATATCAGTCTCTTCATTTAAAATAATAAATAACTAAAATCTACAGAATGGAATATTTCTTAAAAAGTCAGATTAGTTGCTCAAACTAAACACATGTGATGTAGAAGAAAATATACAGCCATAACATTTACGCTGTACATGTAAATAAAATGACATCATCCAGTTTGTTGATGCTGTTACCTAATTCTTACTCACCAGTCTCAGAGTTTCCAGGCCTTAGCTGCATTTCCACTATTTAACAGAAAAAAATGGCATTTTTCCACCTTCTTATGACTATTGGGAGGTTGTTTTCATTTTTTTATAGTTCAAGACACACCTGTACTGCTACTCATATAAGTAAATTTAATATATTACAGTCATAAAATTTCTCTGATGGGTGGAATTGGTTCCAAAGAGATTACCTACATACTAAGTTTCAGAATTTGTTTACCAAAAGTTGCTGCCGCTCCTTCATTCCGTCTCTACTTGTCCTCCTCCCACAGTCCCTAGACATGTTCTAGTGAGATTAGCCTCAAAGGCCCAATAATGACTTTAAATTATAGGCCCAGGAGCAAAAAACGGTTTCAGCCATCAAATTCACTTAATATCGACCTTGCTTCTGTTTAATGTTATCCTGGTCTTGAAGGTTGCCCTACCAGTGAGCAATTCCCCCAGAGCCAGAAAGAAATGTCTGCTCTTTGGTTAACAAAATTCTTTCTATATTATTTTGTCATTTTATTTCTATGCTGTGATTTACTTGGCAATGACCTTCCTTTCAACTCCCCATAACACTTTACTTATGTTTCTCTTCAGCACTTATTCTTACTTTGCCTTGTGTTGTAGCTATATTTTCACTTATTTTACTGAACCATTTAATGCTATAATCATAGAAGGAAAACAGCACTTTCTATCTTTTTCTATATCTATCCATAGCATAGATTAAATGTTTGTGACTTTCAATTGACTTTTGTTTTGATGGGTAATTTGAGGAGTGTAACCATAATTGAGGAGCTATAGATTAGTGAACTGGAAGTGTTAATTTTATGAAAATAAATTGATTAAAGATGATATGATAGCTATCATTTGGCTAACTTCCAATTCAGGTCAATGTGTGTTTATTCTGAGAAATACATTTATAATAATTGGGGATCTCCAAATAAATCTTTATAAGTAGGACCACTGGATGTCTATCTATTGTTGGTATTGCAGAAAGAGACCTAAAATGTTTTTTTAAATAAGATTTTCTGTGATAGTGCTTTCTTACTCTGCAGGGCTTTCTATTACCAAAAACTAATTCTCCAGTTCTTTAGATAACAACTGGATATCCAAAGATTCGATTCAACTCTGATATTCCTAACCACCTAGAATTAGTATAGACCCCACAGGTTAAGGGCTCAGTCCCACAATACTGCCACCATTTCAAACAATAGTAGCAAATCCAGAGTTTCCTTTACTTCTGATTAACTGGCTCCAAATTGGCTTTCTCATAACTCCTCCTCAAGTTTGCAAGAATGGCTCACAGAACTCAGGAAAGCACTTTACTTATTATTACTGGTTTATTATAAAGAACACAATTCAGAAATAACCAAATAAAAGAGGTTCATAGAGCAAGGGATAAGGGGAGGGGGTTGGAGCTTCCATGCTGTCTTTCAGCATGCCGCCCTCTCAGCACCTACCTTGAAACTCACCAAATCCTGTCATTTATGGCTTTTTATGCAAGTTCCGTCATCTAGGCATGATCGATTATTAACTCAATCTTTAGCACTTTCCCTCCCCAGAGGGTGAGGGGGGATGAGGCTGACATGTCCTGGTTTCTAATCAAGATTGGTCTTTCTGGTGATCAGCCCCCATCCTGAAGTTGTCTAGGGACCTGCTAAGAGTGGCCTCATTAGAACAAAAGATGTTCCTCTCGGGAAATTCCAAGGATTTAGGAACTCTGTGTCAGGAAATGCCACACCTGTTTACCTACGCGCGCGCGCACACACACACACATGCACACATACACACACACACATTGTTATAAATGTATGCATGTTGTTGCTGTTGTTAGAACAGGTCAAATGTTACACATGTGATTGTTCCTTACCTTGAATTACAGAAAATTAGAATGCCTAGTTCCATTCATCAGTAAAGAAACAGAGAACAAGGATATTTTTGACGGTACCCAGGCAAATGTGTGTGATTGTATATTCCAAAATGACTACAGCAATGTTTCTTCTCTCACCCCTCTCATTACAATGTAACTTTGACACTCCTTGATAAAGAGTCAGTTGCATGTTCCCTTCTTTTAAACTTGGTGGAAGTTTTATGATTACTCCAACCAATAGAGTCAGTGGAAGTGATGCTAGGTGACTTTAGAGGTTAGGTTATAAAATGGATATAGCTTCCACTTGGCTTGCGCTTTTTGATATGCTTACTCTTGGGAAACCAGCCACCACACTGTGAGGAAGCTCACGCTAACTTTTGTGGAGAGACCAGATGGAGCAACTCACAGAGCCAGGACTGGAGTCTCTCAGTGGACAGCCATCAGCAACAAATTTATAGACAATCCTAGTCCCTTGCCTTCAGGACTTCCATTTGAGGCTTCGGATATTTCAGAGTACAGACAAGTCATCCCTACTCTGCCTTGTCTGAATTCCTGATCCATAGAGTCAGTGGGTATAATAAATAGATTTTTTACAACACTAAGCTTTGATGTAGTTTGCTATGTAGCCATACATATTAATTAGGGTTCTTAAAAGAAACAGAACCAATATGATACATAAACCTATACCTACACCTACTCCTACACCTACACCTACACCTACATCTACACCTACACCTACACTTACACATATACATACATATACATATATATCTATATATGAGAGAAAGAGAGAGAGAATGAGAGAGAGATTTATTGTAGAACCTGACTCATGTGGTTATGGAAGCTGAGAAGTCCCAGGATCTACTGTCTGTAAGATGAGAACCAAGAAAGCTGGTAATGTAATTCAGTTCAAGTCTTCAGACTTGAGAACCAGGTGGGGGCCACTGGTATAAGTCCTGGCATCTGAGGCAAGAGAACTAGGCCTGATATCCTGATATCCCATAATTTAAAATCGCTGATGTAAAATTAACAGTATTTAAATACTTATAAAGTCGATACACTTTATGTTATGTGATTAAACAGTAAGAGAAAAGAAAACAAAGACATGTGTTTAATATATGTATATATACTCACAAACATATTTATAACAAAATAAAGAAAAATACTTATGACAATTGTAGTTCTTTCTGTAACTGGCCATGTGCTTGTTTCTGGTATTTATAACTACTTTCCTCTAATTTGCCTTCATCAAATACTTTATCTTAGTGGGAGCAGATGAATTCAGGGGAGTAAGGCAGGGAGGGGACAGGTAGGGAACCTATTATTGGTAAGGGTTTATTTTGTTTGTTTGTTTTGTTTTGTTTTATTTGAGGAAGGGGAACAGGAATTTATTGGGGAACAGTGTGTACTTCCAGGACTTTTTCTAAGTCAAGTTGTTGTCCTTTCAATCTTAGTTGTGGAGGGCAGAGCTCAGCTCCAGGTCCAGTTGCCAGTTATTAGTTGCAGGGGGCGCAGCCCACCATCCCTTGCAGGAGTCGAACCGGCAACCTTGTGGTTGAGAGGACGCGCTCCAACAAACTGAGTCATCCGGGAGCTCAGCAGCATCTCAACTCAAGGTGCTGTGTTCAATCTTAGTTGCAGGAGCAACTAAACTTTTTTTTGTTTGCTTATCTTCCTGTTATTGATTTCTAGTTTGGTTCTGCTGTGGTCAGAAAACAAACTCTGTATAATTTCAATTATTTTAAGTTTTTTGAAGTTTGTTTAATGTCCCAGGATATGTTCTGTCTTAGTACACATTCATGGGCACGTGAAAGAATGGATGTTCTGCTGTTATGGAGTAGAGTGTTCCATAAATATTAATTAGATCTTGTTGGTTGATGGTATTTCTGCATTCTTCTATATCCTTGCTAATTTTTCTGTCTACTTGTGCTGTTATTATTGAGACAGTTTTGTTGAAGTCTCCAACTATAAGTGTGACTCCCTTGCGGGAGTCAAGGAGTCGAACCGACAACCTTGTGGTTGAGAACCTGTGCTCCAACCAACTGAGCTATCTGACATTGGCCCATGTGGGAATTGAACCGTCAGCCTTTAGCATTAGGAGCACAGAGCTCCAACCGCCTGAGCCACTGGGCTGGCCCTGATAAGGTTTTTATAGAGTGAAATCTGGGAACCCTTTGCAAGTTTTTGGGGAGAGTGACATGATGGGATGTATAATTTAACATGAAAATTTGGCTATTATGTTAAGAATAGACTTGGCTGGATGAGGAGGAGGAAGGCGAGAGTATGGAAGAAAGAAAACCAATTTAGAGGTTATTGTGACATTTCAAAAGAGATGATTTTGATTTAGACCAGTCGGGTAGCAGTGGATATAGCAAGAAATGGTTATGTTTTGGATTGATTCCAAAGGTAGGGACAAATGGATTAAATGGGGAATGTGAATAAAAGAGAAGAACCGGCGATGATTTTTAATTTCCTCCAGCAATTAAAAATATAGAAACACTACTTATGTAATGAGGAAGACTGTAGGAGAAACAGATTTTTTTGGGAAAAAAATAGGAATTTATTTCTGGACAAGACTAAGATTCCAATTAGATGTTCAAATGGGGAGTTGAACAGTCTGTTTGGAGATGAAGGGAAAGATGTCAGCTAGAGATATGTAGATGGCATTTAAAACCATGAGACATATTGAGACCATTAACAGAGTGAATAAATAGGGAGAATTAAAAACCCAGGGACTGAGTCTGTGGTCATTTCAAGCTTTAAAGAGAAGCAGTTACAGCAAAGATAACAGAGGAAACAACACATAGTTTGTCACAATGGAACTGAAGAAATTATTCAAACAAAAGAAATAACCAACCATGTAATCAATCAAAACAAAAGAAGTAATACTTCTTTGATACAAGTAGATTGAGGACTGAGATTGGATCATTGGATTAGATAATGTAGAATTTGTTAGTCATGGTGACAAAAGCAGTTTTGGTGATAGTTTTGGGCTATTAACAAATAGACATGTGTTAAGTAGAGAACATGATAAGCGGTATTAGAGAGTGAGTCTGGAAGATTTGCTGTAAAAGTAGAATATAAAATTAGTCTATGATTGGTGAGTAAAATGGGGTCAACAAGAAGTTTTGTTTGTTTTTGTTTTTTTTTGAAAAGGGAGAAATAGCATGTTTGCATATTGAAGTTTTTGTAATGATGATCTAGTAGATCCAGGAGAAAGGAAAATATTGAAAATGTACACAGAGAATTCTAGAGCTCTGTCCTTTGAGTGGAAGGGAATAAGATTTAGTGCAGAAATGAAGGGACTATGTCTTCAGATAGGGACACAGATAGTTTATGGTAATGGCAGAAAGGCAGAATATTAGGATACAAATGTAGAAAAGTGGTATTTGGGGATTTAAAAGATCTATGGAACTTCCCTCCTGATATTTAACTTTCTCAGTGAATAAAGAAAGAATATCAGCTGAGAATGGGAATGAAGAGGAAACCTAAGAAATTGTAATATAGATGATTTAATGAAGTAAAATTTTTTTAAAAATGAAGAGGAATTACTGTTCAGGAAAAGGGCCCTCTCTAGGTTAGTGGTCACAAATGTAAAGATTGATGATTCATCATTGATTGTGTGATTTTCTAAAGCTACGTTCAGCTATGATAGTATAGGCATGGAGATAGAAAAGACTTATATTTAACTAGGCTTGTGACTTTTTTTTTGTCAAATAAGGATGGTAGAACAAGAGATGTGAGGGAGTTTAGGGCTTTTGCAAGGGAAGGATTACAATGATTACTGTAGAACATTAATTGGATTAGAAAGCTTGAAGTGGGCTGAGAGAAAGTGAAATAGTGGTAGTATTAGTGAGTTGGAGATTTGCAGTCATGATGAGAAATGGAAAGAGGTGGGGGTCAGATGCCGGTTATGCTTGTAATTAAAACTACAGGGAGGATACAGCTAGTGGTAATAACAAGCCTAGGTTATGACCATTAAAGTAACTGGCTGAGGTTGAATGGAGAAAGATAATTGGGGAGGAAGAGGTGAACAAATACAGAAGCCAGAAAACTGAAAACATAAACATAATCTATATAGATATTGAAATCACCTAGAACTATAACAGGAGTCATTTTGGCACGACTGATGGTGTATTAATCATTGTTCTCTGGAGAAACTTTTTTTTTGTTTTGTTTTTGTTTTTCTCTGAGAGAAGGAGATTGATTATGAGCGATTGGCTCATGTGGTTATAGAGATTGGGAAGTCCCACAGTCTGCTGTCAGGGAATCTGGTGGTGTAATTCCAATGCAAACCCAAATGCTTGAGCAGCAGGGGAGCTAATGGTGTGAGTATCTGTCTGAGCCAGAAGGCCTGGAAACCAGGAGCACTAATGATCAAGGGTAACAGGAGATGAATGTCCCAGCTTAAGGACAGAGCAAAGTTGCCCTCTCTCTGCCCTTGTCCTCTATTCGGGCCTTCACTAATTGGATGGAAAGTGATCTTCATTACTCAGTATATGGATTCATATGCTAACCTCATCCAGAAACACCCTCACAGACACACCCAGAAATAGTGTATTCACCAGCTATCTGGACATTCCCCAGCTCAGCCAAGTTGACACATAAAATGAATCATCACAGAGAGTAAGCCAGGAGTTAAAACCTTCAAAGATTTAGAGATGTAACCAAGAAATTTTTGCTTCTAATGTTCCAGAGAAGAGTACTGAGTGTTTTTTTGTGAAAAGATTTCTTTTGTGTGTTTGGGGACAGTGTGGGGTTGGGGTTCAGCATGTATGCAATAATAGGAGAAAAAAGGAAAGAGGATACAGGTCTACTGCCCTGTGATGGAAGGGCCAAAAGAAAACTCCCAACTATGAGTTGGCCAACAGGGGATTTGAAGAACATAAACGTCTGTTTTGTACTGTAATGTAGCTTGTTGTCCACTGAATTCTGTGACCCACCCTATTATGCCCAACTTTGGAATAAAATCTACCAGGCTTGTAAATGCTTTGGCACATTTAAAAAATGTTAATATTTTGTAGAATCTTGTGAAGTAGCTCTGTTCCACATTTTGGTTCACATGGGGGTGAAGAGAGACTAACAGAAAGAAGCAAGAACTCAGGAGATGGAGAAGGACAAGATAATATGACACTCCTATTAACTCAGAGAATGTTTGGGGGGTGCTTTGGAGAGCCCCAGGTTTGGAATTTGGTGGGATTATGAATGAGGGGTGTTTTAGCCAAGTTTCCTTATCAAGCAGCTGGGAGCAGATAGGTCCAGATCTCTTTTGATATGTATCTTTATATATTCATGTTATAGTTTACCAACAGCAGAATTTCTTAACTTTTTTTAAACAATCACATCCCTAAGGAATCTTTGTAGACATTTTTTTTTTTTAATAATCATCACCTTTACGCCATGAAATTGTAACATCACAGATATACTATACATTTATTTAGGTACTGTGGTTCTTTGGAGGGCTGCAAACCACTGTAGTGTCTAAATGTTTTCACTCTCTCCAAGGACGAATTTTTGCCATCTTGTAAGTGGTATCAGCCCTATTGGGCTTTCATGATCTAGAGATATAAATTTCCACATGCTGAATTTTTCTGTCTACTGTTCTTTTTACTATAGCCATGTTCTCTTGCTCAAGGTAGACTTGCTTCTTTCTAGAAAGGTTTCTTTAGAGAAAATGATCTGTCATGTATCCCTGTCACAAATTCTATCCTAACATGGGATTTTTTTTCTTCTTAACTATCTCCAGTGAGGATTTCCCAATAGATTTTCCAAAGCAATTTAATTCCTTATTAGTGTTGATTCATGAACACTTAAATAAGTTTCCATTTTCCTTAGGGGTCTAGGGACATGTTAAATGGTTTTGTATCATCATGGTCTAATTCTAAGTAATAAAACATGATCCAGAAACAGCTGGTTAAGTGACTTGGCCTCCTGGTACATATTTCAATTTCTAGGACCATAAATCTACGATCATTTGTAGCAAGCATTCTCTCCATTTATACCAGATGTGGGTGGAGAAATAAGATAAAGATAAAGCAAGTGAAGGTAAAAAAAATAATGTATAGTATTAGTCTCTTTTATAACTTGAATTTCCAAATTGTATGTACGATATATCTTATCAGACATTTGGTATCATCGGTTAGGGTACACATTTCAACCTGAACGTGACAATGTACTTCTCATTTTAACAAATATAATGAGATTGTTATGGTAGCCTTAGCAGATGTGTGTGTGTGTGTGTGTGTGTGTGTGTGTGTGTGTGTGTGCATGTGTGTGTATGTGTGTGTGTTTGCTAGGGTACCATAACAAAATACACAGACTGGGTGGCTTAAACAACAGGAGTTTATTTTCTCACAGTTCTGAAGGCTGGGAAGTCCAAGATCAAGGTGTTGGCAAGTTTTGATTCTCTGAATGCCTGTCTCCTGGGCTTGCAGAAGGGCCATCTAAACACTGTGTGCTCATATGGCCTTTGTGCACATTCATCCCTGGTGTCTCTCTGTTCTTATAAGGATACTAGTCACATTGAATTAGGGACCCATCCTTACTCCCTCATTTAATTTCAATTACTGCCTTAAAGGTCTTATCTCCAACTACTGGGGTTAGCGCTTCACCATATGAATTTTGAAGGGGATAAAATTCAGTCCACAACAATTATGTATGCATGTATGTATGTATATATGTATGTATATGTGTATTATGTATGTACGTATGTATGTATATATAACAATAGCCCATCTAGTTATTCTGAGTTTGGCCATGGATATATCCTATGTGTCTCCAAAAATAATAAAATTATAACCTCATATACAGGAATCATAATATTGATTTGTACCTGGAATGTGCATCAAATACACATTTTAATGTCCAATAGAACTATGGGAAAGATGTAGTGATATGTACTTACTAGTTGTCATACAATTATCTCACTCTATAGATTGAAGGATGATTTTTCTTAAAGTGAGCAGAGATTTAGGAATTTAAGAGGAGGACAAGAATTGGCGATTCGAGAATTAGTCAGACAATTAAGTTCACGAACTCATCCTAGAAAAAGTGCTACATACCTCATTGCTGAATATCACTGCAGTCACCTTCAAAGTACTCCCCTTGGGAAGCTATGCACCGATGCCAGCGCCTAGTCCACCCTTCAAAACAATTTTGGAACTCTTTTTCTGGAATGGCCATCAAAGCTGCCATCGTATTACCCTTGATGTCCTGAATGTCATTAAAATGTTTTCCTTTCAATATTTCCTTTACCTTCAGGTAAAGAAAGAGGTCACTGGGGGCCAGATCAGGTGAGTAGGGAGGGTGTTCCAATACAGTTATTCATTTACTGGCTGAAAACTCCCTTACAGACAGTGCTGTGTGAGCTGGTGCATTGCCCTGATGCAAGAGCCATGAATTGTTGGTGAAAAAGATCAGGTCATCTAACTTTTTAATGCAGCCTTTTCAGCACTTCCAAATAGTAAACTTGATTAACTGTTTGTCCAGTTGGTACAAATTCATAATGAATAATCCCTCTGATATCAAAAAAGTTTAGCAACATTGTTGCAACAAGTTCGCAAACATCATTTTCAGACCAAGTACAAGTTATGCATTTCCTGTCTTACACCATTTTTTACCTTCTGGTCAGAGATATTGATGAAGAGAAGTATGCTTTTTTTTTTTTTCTTTTTCTGGATATTAGCAGGGGAGTTGAATTTTAGGAGCACTTGTAGTCACCCAGTCCTATTTTGTCACTTAAATTTTCCTTTTTTAAAATCAGTATACCCAAAGCAAATAATTTACTCCTTTATTTCTCCTGTCTAAACCACTCAATATTTAAACAAAATGTCTACATGCCAGCAATATAGAGTGCTAAACCAATCCAGATGTTTAGGTCTTTTTATATTTCATTTGACTTAAAGTAAAACTTAGGTAGCATACTTCTGGCCTTACATTATAGCTACACACACTGTTATATACTGTCTCCACACCTTGTTCTTACAAACTGGCAGCACATTGCACACATTAAAAAACACTTTGCCTTTTTCTTGTCTAAACATTTTGTAACCACTTGCTTTTTGGTCAGTATCTATAAATCTAACTCATGTTTAAAAAACGCAATAGCTGCATAGTATGGATTTTGAATAATTTATTCAGTTTTTCTAATGACGGTCATTATTGTTTCTAGTTTTTGTCATGCCAAATAATGCTGCAATAAATACTATTGTAATGTATTCTCATTTGCTGTTGCATTTATTTTATAAGGGAAACTTCTTAAAAGTAGATCTACTGTGTCAATTGCGTGTGCATTTCACATTTTACTAGAGCTGCCAAATACCTTTGCAAACGTATGTTAGCAAACTTTATACACACCCCAGTTTTTAAGATTATCAGTCTCTTCCACCTCACCAACACTTGCTATTATCAATTATTTTATGTATTTCATTTATTTAATCTTTTTAATTAAAAAATATTGCAAAATATACATATAGATATAATACATGATAAAAGTACATTTTAAAGGTGAACATTCATGAAGTTCACCACCCACAAGAAGCAACAGGGAACTGTAACAAACTTTACGGTCCCTGTGTATCCCATTTTGAATGTATCCTCTTCTCTGACCCAAACGTGATCACTACCTTTATTTTTTAGTTAATCATTTTTGCATTATTTTTCAGTTCATCATTTTTGAATTCATTTTTTTGAAATGGTTGTATTAGTCGAGGCTCTCCAGAGAAGTAAAGACATTAAGATATGTATAAATATAGAAAAAATATGTTTATTATAAGGAATTGGCTCATGTAAGTCTCAAGATCTGAAGGGTGAATCAGCAAGCTGGAGACACAGGACAGTGGGTGATATAGTTCCAGTCAAGTTCAAAGGCTGAGAACCAGGAGAGCTCATGGTGTCATTTCAGTCCATAGGCCAGCAAGCTTTAGACCTAGGAATAGCTGATATTTTAGTTTGAGTCTAAGGCAGAAAAAAAGCCAGTGTCCCAGTTCACTAGTCATCAGATAGGAAACATTCCTTCTGACTTGAGGAAGGGTTACTTAACCTTTTTGTGCTATTCTGACTTTCAACGGATTGGATGAGGTCCACCCACGTTAGAGCAGACTATCTGCTTTACTTAGTCTACTGATTTAAATGTTTTGTGTTTTCTTTCCAGTTTTATTGAGATAATTGACATATATCATTGTGTAACTTTAAGATGTACAACATATTGATTTGATACACTTATAGACTGCAAAATCATTACCACCATAATGTTAGCTAATACCTCCATCCTGGCACACAATTACCATTTCTTTCTTATGGTGAAGACATTTAAGATCTACTCTCTTAGCAACATTCAAGTATATAAGAAAGTATTGCTAATTGTAATCACCATGCTGTACATTCAATTATTTATCTTATAACTGGAAATGTATACTCTTTGACCAACATCTCTCCATTGGTCCCACCCTGCAGCCTCTGACAACCACCATTATACTAAATCTATGACTTTGGCTCTTCTACATTTCACCATGCAGCATTTATCTTTCTGTGTTAGACTTATATCATGTAGCATGATGCCCTCAAGGTCTATACGTGTTGTTGTAAAGGGCAGGATTTCCTTTTTTCTCATGGCCAAATAATATTCTATTACACCTATATAGCACATCTTTTATATCCATTCATCCACTAATAGACACTTAGGCTATTTCCACATCTTAGCTGTTGTAAATAATACTGCAGTTATCAATTTAATGAGCAAATACTCATACAGTAGCCAATCATGTTTTCATTTACATTTCCCCAAGTTGCATATTGATTCATAGATTTATTGTCCATTTTTACTTTTATCTTCTGCTAAGGTCATTTGTTATAAACCAGTTTTCACATTGAATTTACATGTAGCTTCTATTATGCAGTAAATGCATACGTATATACATAATTGGATATGTGTATGCACTTTTTTCTGTTCCACCAATTTATTTGTATTGTTGTGGTTATGCATGTATGTGCGTCTGTCCAACACTGTTTTGACTATAGCAGCCACATAGTAAGTTTCATTGATTATAATTGAATGCCTTACATTAAAATAGGTTTCCACTACCAAAATGAAGTGAAAAAAGTAATTATCTTACCAGGATAATTTATTTAAAGTGTGTTTGTGGTTAGCCTTACTTCTCTAGGTAATTATTTTGCTGTTCCGGGTCTTCGATGGTGTCTATACTCAGAGTAAGTGGGGAATGCCTATCCTTCAAGATTTAATACGGTAACACTGTGCAAATGGCTACAATTAGTTTTGCAAATACAGTCTTATAAAATGCGATTTGAATACGCTCATCTAGGCTAAAAAAAAATCCTTTTATTATGACACAATAGATTTCTGCTTTAAAATTTAACTAACTTTGTGTAATACCAACATGTGCATGACAAAATAAACTTTGAAAACCAAAGATTCATTTTGGCATGACAGAGAAAGCAACTCTTCTTTTCCTATAAAGAGCAGCTGTCATGTCAGAGGCACCTTGTTCTGGTGGGGAATTTGATGATGGCTTATAAAACCTTGAAGTTTTTGAAGCAATTTAAATATGATCTTTAATGACTTTGGAGTGGATTAGCCCTCGACCTTTCTGTTCCCATGGTATTTTTCTCATCTAGCTTTGACATATGTAACAGAAAATTATGCTCTTCAGAGTTCTTTGAAACTTCCAATTATGTCAAGAGGCTTAACTTGATTTTTGATTGACTTATAATGGCAAGAGCTGATCTTTGAATAGGATTACTGATGTTAATCAGTGCTCTTTGGGTCTCCATATTATTACTTGTAATTCTGTTAATACTAAAAGGAGGCATTTAAAAATAATAAAGTTGTGATGATTTATGTTTATATAATTTTAGAAAAAAAATAGAATCAATTTCCTAAGGACTCCAAACTTTATTATATGATATGACTTTGTTTCTACATTAATTCTCATCAGTGCCTATTTATTTTTAAGCTCCACACAAGAAGTCTAAATAATATAGTGTATCATATGCATCATAACTTCAAAAGATAAAAAAAACTAATAATTATACAATGTAATTTGGGAAAATGTGATTATAAGATACAAAACATGTTTTCAAAAATGAGTAACAGAAAAATGTATTTAAACGTGAGTAAATAACAAATTAAGCTCTTATAAAGCAGAGTGTCACATGCAAATAGAAGAGAAAGGAAGAAGATATAGACAGTAAGCTGAGACATGGAAGAAGAAACATAGAAATATTAAGGTGGTAAATAGAAAGAACTAAAATGGTCACTAACTCACTCTATGCTTCAATGGTATGTCAGTTTTACATGAACTTTGTTGAAAAGGGGAAGAACATTATGTATACTGAACTTCAAAAACTAATTTTGTAATTAAATTTTTTTTTTTAGATCTACGTAGGAACAGAGTATAGACTATGACCAAATTAATAACTCACTAAGAATGTGGAATTTGAAAGTATCAATAATGAATAGAATATTTTTGTTCAAGTTTACAACTCTTAAATGTAATTCTAAATGAAACATTCCAAATGAAGTCCAAATCAGAAGGGAGATTTGCTGATATTCCTGTGAATGAGGAATTTAGATTAAAAAAAAAAAAATCTAGCTCTTCAGCCAAGTAAAAATCTGTTAGGTTATGATGTTGTTTTGATTTTAATTCTTGTGCCCTGGCAATATAGGTCCTTATCTCATTTATGGGATTTACAATGAAGGTGTTACACGAGTGCATTATAATTCCTTCTACTTAAATTTATACATGTATATAATTTCTGTACAGATTCTTGTATTCAAAGATAAAAAGTGATATGGTTTGAATTATGTCCTGAGAAAACTCATATGTTCAAATCCTAACCACCAGGACCTCAGAATGTGACCTTATTTGGAAATAGAGTATTTGTTGATGTAATTATTTAAGCTAGGATGAGGTTACGAAGTAGGGTGGGCTCCTAAGCCTGTATGACTGGTGTCCTTATAAAAGAATGCCATGTGAAGAGACACATATACACACAGGGAGAATGCCATGTAAAGATGAAGGCAGAGATGACAGTGATGTTTCTACAAGCCAAGAAGCACCAAAGATTGTCAGCAAACTACCAGAAGCTAGGCAGAGACAAAGTTCAAATTCTTCCTCATATCCCTCTGAAAGAAACAAGCCTGCCAATATCTTGATCTTGGACTTCTAGCCTCCAGAACTGTGAGATGATACGAGTTTGTTGTTTAAGCCATTCAGTTTGTGGTACTTTGTTACAGCAGCCTTAACAAATGAATATAATAAGCATCCATTAATCCTTCTAATTTTTATATAACATAATTATTAATAAAACCAATGGAATCACAATAAATAACACAGAGTGAATCAGTAAGCTTAAAACAGAGAAAGCATGAGTTTTAGTGCCAACATTGAGATGAGAAGACCAGTGCAATTTAAATAATTAAAGTGAATATTTACCAATATGTTTGCAAAAACACAAAATTAACCAAGTACATTGTGGGGACAGGGCCCCAGAGAGTAGTTTACAGGCTCTCGGCCCCACGTGAAGGGGTACTGGCTCGGGTGGTGAATGGCCATCGGCTGTGGCCGGTTAGCCAATTGGCCGCTGGTATAACTGCTGCGGCTACGAAGGATTGCCGAGGATTGCCGAGGAGCCGAGCAGAGCCGAAGAGAGCGGAAGAGGAGAGTTGAGAGAGTGGAGGAGAGTTGTTGGTCGGTCGGTTGGCGGAAAGGCGAATGGCAGGTCACGCGTCCGGTGGGCCCAGCCTCCAGTGAGACCACAGTGGTATGACTCCCCTACCTATGGCTCCGTGGGTGTTCCTTTTCGGCCTCACCATATCCTGCGTTCTTGTGTGGGGAGCAGGAGCAGAGACCCCGCAGGCCGCCCCGCCTGAAAGATGGTGCGGCGAGAAGGCCTCCGCGCACGACAAAAGGCGCAGTGAGCAGGGTCTCCCGCACGACATACATGTAATAAATAAGGATGACTGCTCTGGTCAGTATTCCTTTGTTCCTGAGATAACAAGTAAAGTATATAGTTCTTCAGTTTGTTTATAATCTATCTTTAGATACCCTACTTATTTGCTGACAATGATAAATTCTTCTAAAAATTAGTGCATTGAGTATGTCACAGATATATTACTCCAGCCTAAGGCTTTAAGCATGCAAATAACTCAAGTGTTGCAGGATGGGGTTCTTGTACCTTGCTTCTTCTTTCTGCTGCAACTCTTTGCTGGAGAAGGTCTTTAGGACAGATGAAAAAATAGAAAGAAACTAGCTGCCTCATGATCCATTAAAATTCCAATAGAAGCTATTGTAATCTCTATCACTTTAACCAATTTATAAGATTGATTGACAGAGTCTGCAGTCTGCTTATTCACTGAGATTTACAATATGCTGAACTGTTAGGTTGCTAAGCTGGTCATTAAAATACCTGAGCATTTCCTCTCACAGATAGTGATGCTTTCTTACTGAAAGTCAGATGTTTATTAGTCAATCCTGTTTATGCCAATTTTACTTGTTAATGTAACTATAGAATTCAGTTAATGCAAACCAATGAAATGTGAGTACAAACAGAATTAAGAAGATGTGGTTTTCACTAATGGAATGCTTTGGAAAATTTTAATAAGGACAAGTCAATAAAAAAAATGCTGTCAAATTCAGAATGGTTGAAACAACTATTAAAGATTGGGAGAAAAGTTTTAAAAGCTACACTGACTACTCACATAGCTTTGTAAATGTCTTTACATTCTTATTCTCTTTAACAAATTTTGAAATAAAATTGTAGATGATTATGGGTATGCTTTACAGAAAATATCACAAAAAAACTTCATTTAATAGATTATACCCAAAGAAGAGGCCTGGTTCTTTACCACAAAATTGGTGAATAAACACATATGCTTATGATTTATATTAAAATAAGATGTATACATTTTATATTAATTTGTTTTTAAATTCCTTGCTTAAACAAAATATTTTAATTGACCAAACAAACAACTAGTTCTGATCTAGCCAGATAGAAGAATAGCATATATTTTATCTTCAATTTAAAATTATAAACAACCCCTTTCTCTGCAGTGACAGAACTGGGTAGAGCCAAATGTTATTGGGAGGGCTGACAGATAAAAAAAGATGGAAATAAACATGAGTGGAGGAAGAAGAGGGAGGTAACTATACAAAAGAAAATCTGCAAGAACTGTAAAGCTACTGAATACAGCAAATACTTTGCATTTCTTCTGGACTTTAGATGTATTTATAGTGAGATTTCTAAAATGCAGATTTTTGCTTCTTACTAAGTACACTGCCTATTCATCTAAAGTTACATGTTAAGGGCATAATTAAGCTCTTAAAAGTAAAATTAATTTTATTTGGCAAAGAGACCAAAATGGATTCACCTCTGATGTGAAACACAGAACAATAATGTGACAGTTCTGAATGAGGACAGGGTCTGTTCCAGAACCTACGCTCTTAACCATTCTGCTATGCTTCCTCATCAACAATCACCATTAGGAAAATGACACAAGATCTAAATCAGTCAAGAAATTGCATAGGTGCTCATAAATAAAATTTTTGCTTGTTTATATCTACAACGTAAATTCTTTGTTTTCATTTTGGGGGCTACAAAAGGACTGAAGTTAGAGTAGTCTGTTCATAAGAAGGAAGAAAGGAAGAAAAGAAGGAACTGGACTGAGACCCATGGAAAAAGAACTACAATTTGATTTGCAACATTTTTGGGAGAGAAATGAAATACAAAGTTCCATTCCCAAACTACTCTTAAAGTTCTTCTAAAGAAAGCTGTATTTTGAAGATTTTATTTGATTTAGCTAGCTATGCTCAGATAGCAAGGAATGGGTATAAACATTTTCTTCAATTTTCCTGGAGTGGAGGAAACGAAAAAAAACAAGTCTGGAAAGATAAAGGTTGATGCACTTAAATAGTTTATTTAGTTTACATTTTCACATCATTAATCGTGAACAGAACAATAGGGCCCTCCGCCCCTGTAGGTCTTTTAATGCTACAGAGGTCTATCACAGACTAGATTATATTATGAAATATTAAATATCTTGTTGCAAGATGACCTATCACAAAAGCTTTTTAGATACACAGGAAGATATGCTATTATATAAGACAAGTATTTTCTTTCAGTTAAGCATGTCTTATTGAAAATTACTATAATTATATTATTTACAAATACTTTTTCAGTAATACCCAAACAAAAAACAAAGTATACAAAAACAGCAAGAATATGTGGCATCATTGTACTTAAATTAAAATAAACTATACTGTGTTGACCTTAAAACTCTTCGTCCACTGGAGAGTCAAATTAAATAAGATATGTGAATGGAAGGCAAAACTCCATTTTTGTGAAAATAATTTTTATCTTTTTAAAGAGAAGTATTGCAAGGACACTAACCAATGAGGAGGTTGAAGTAATCCAGAACAGAGAAAATGGTGGTCTGGAACTAAGGTTGTTTGGATATTAGATATATTTCAAAAGATTTCCTGATTAATTATCTGTGAAGTATGAGAGAAAGAGAATCAAAATAACTCCATGATTTTTGAGTAATCAGAAGTATAAAGATCGAAGGAGAAATAATCCATTATGTTTTGGACATGATTCTTGAGATGTTGAGATTAAACCAAATAGAGATTAAAATATGCATTTGAATTTAGAGTTTGAGAGAGAGAGAGAGAACAAGATGGATAGAAATGTAAATATAAAATATTTGGCATAAATATGATATCTAAATCCGGAGATTTGATAGTACTACTAAAGGAATCTGTTTTTAGAAAAAACAAACAAAAAAAAAACAGAGGAGCAATCCAGCATTAAGAGATTGATATTGAGAAGAGAAATTGACTAGGTTAATCAGGGAGATAGAAAAAGAAAACCAAGAGGGTGTACTGTAAGCCAAATGAAGAAAGGGTTTCAAGAGGAGACATTGAGAAACTGTGTCAAATACTTATTACAGGTCATGTATGATGAGTTTTAAGAACTGACTATTGGACTTTGCAAAATGGAGTTTATTGGTTTCTGTGGACCAGAGAGAACAAAGCCCTCACTGGAGTGGGTTAAAGAAAGAATGAGAGGAAGAAATTGGGCAATTCTTTCTAAGACCAAATAAATTGAGTAGTAGATGGTGGAAAAAGTGGAATCAAGAGAAGTTTTTTTTTTTGTTTTTTTTTTGCTTTTAGATGATAGTGATCATAGTATGTTTCAATGCCAATCGAAAGGATCCAGTAGGTGAGGACAAATTGATAATTTAGGAAATATATTTGAAATTGCTTCCTTGAACAGATGAAAGGTGATGAAGTCTAATGTACACATGAAGGATTAGCATTAGGTAGAAGCAAGACTACTTCATTCATGGTTTAATCGGGTGCTTTCAACTCATGTGAATTCTGTAGTACAAACCAATCCTGTGCATATTTGAGTTTCTGTGCTGCTTCTGTGCATATTTGAGTTTCTCCTCTGGTAGATTACAAGGATATTCAGTCCATGATTTGTTTTCTGCCTTATAAACTTTTGCTTTCATTTGTAATTATTCCCTTATCCATTTTTTTCTTGTTAATTTTTAATTTACTATCATTTCTTGAGATTTACAGAGAGAGATTACACAATTTTAAAAAGCATTCATATCAGTGGATCTTTAAATTTGCTATTACGGACTGCCATAGAATTGTTTATATTTTAATTGATAGAAGGCAGATGACTTTATATTCTATTTTTTCACTGTGTTATATTTTAGGCAGTGAATGGATAGATACGTTCAATTTTAATATTTCTTATCTTATTTAATGGATATTAATCTTTACTACTTATGACAATGACACTGGTTTTCATTTACCATTGTGATATGCATTTTTTCTAAATAAATTTATTAGAGTCAAAGAGTGAGTTGAGTTAAATTTTAAAAATTAAATAAATAATAGTACATGTGGCATGCTGATATGGCAAAACTCATGAAGGTAGAATGAAAATGATGCTAATTTTGGAAACATGTATGTGTGATGGTTAATTTTAAGTGTCAAGTAAATTGAGCTAAGGGATGTCCAGGTAGCTGGTAAAACATTATTTCTGGGTATGTCTGTGAGAGTATGTCGCATTCAGCACGACAAGAGTTGTGGGAAGCGAGGAGGGTGACACAAGGTTAAGAAAAGACAATAGCCATGAATAGATTGTAAGTGGGGCCAAGGGACTGCAGCCTCAAGGACTGAGCCCCAAATCGGGCCAATGCATGGCATTTTTTAGGTGGGGAAGTAAAAGAAGTAAAGCTTATCAATCTCAAGATCTGTGAATCCCATACATTACAATAGGAAACTGGTTTAAGCCAATCACCCTTGCCTTCAGGCAGCGGAACCATAGGTCCCAGGACAAGTACTACACCAAGGGATAAAACCTTTATGCACTTGAATAGATGGAGAGCACGTCATTGAGTCACTTCCCCTGCAGGTTGTGGGAAGAAATGCAGCCACAGAGGCAGAGACTTTCCTTAGCCGGGGGAAAGTGGGGGGCTGTGCCCACCTCTATGAACCCCATGGGTTCTCCTGTTGGTCCCCACTCGACTGCGCCTGGCTTGAGTTGTCTCCCCCTACCCCCGTGGGGAATCTTACTTGTCATTGGCTGATCAGCCATCTTTCTGGGGCCAAAGAGGGAGACATGAGGTGCAAGAACAAAGGTAAAGCAAAGTCCCTGAAAGGATCCGTCTCACAGACTCTCCTTTCTTTAGGGGCAGGTACGAGGAGACAGACGGGTAGGCTGCTGCTTGGCAACAAGGGTATTTCTGGAAGAGATAAGTATTTGAATCAGTAGACTGAGTAAAGAAGACCTGCCAATGTGGGCTGTCATCATCCAATCCCCTGAGGGCACAATTAGAACAAAAAGATGGAGGAAGTGTGAATTTACTCTATCTCCTTGAACTGGAAAGTCCATAGTCTTCTGTCCTCCTGCATTACAGCTCTTGGCCTTTGGACTTGGACTAAATTATATCACTGACTTTCCTAGTTCTCCAGCTTGCACACAGCAGATTTTCAGACTTCTCAGTCTCCATAACCTCATAAGTCAACTCCTATAATAAACCTCTTCTATCTATCTATCTATCTATCTATCTATCTATCTATCTATCTATCTATCTATCTATCATCTATCTATCTGCTTTTCATTCTGATTCTAGAGAATCAGATCCCCTTCCTTGAAAGCAATGCCTCTTCCATAGACATCTCTTCATTCCCTGGACACTAATAATGTATATACAAAATGAAAGACATAAATACAGAGGGTGTCAAAAATGTATGCACATTTTACAAAAGGAAAAAACTGTATTAAAATTATGCTGATGGTAACCACTTTGAGCACCTCTTGTAATTGCAGAAGGCCAACGTAACTTGTATTCATCTTTTGTTATCAGTATATATTATTACAATTTTAATGCCATTTTTTTCCTTTCTTGAAATGTGTATACATTTTTTTGGCACCCTCAGTATTTGCTTCTCATGTTGTATAGCATGATTATCTGCATGCTATAATATACAATGGTTAACACTGATATAAGCTAGTAAGCAAGAAGCAATAACCAAGCCACTAACACTTTGGTGTAAATAAGATTATGAATTCCTTTTCAGTCTGTTTATCCACCAATGGGGGCATGCTAAAAATCAAACAGGGTATTGGACATTTTACATGGAAGGAGGTGCAGCAGATCCAGAGGAATATTTAGGACAGATGAGCTGGATGAAATGAAGAGAAGAAGGCAAAAGTACTTTGTGGTAGAGATAAGGGTTAGAGGTAGGAAAAAGGTTGATGGATTGGGAGTGAAGATGATGACAGGAAAGATTAAGACATGAATAACCTTGGTTTAGTTAAAAAATTTTTCCAATATCAGAACTGTAAGTAAGTATTAATGTTAATTCAAACATCTTTCCAATGTGAAGTCTGTATGTTATTTTATAGCACAATTATCTTGCATAGGTGAATGAAAATTGTAATTATTGGGAATTATTTATGCCTGTTTATTAATTTTGTGTACCTCTCACAAATGCTTTTTTGATATACATATTTTTTCCTCTGAAATTCTTTCAATTTAAAACAAGTATTTATAAGATTCTTTTGAATCAGCCATGTTACTTACTTGTAGACGCCTCTGTGATATTTCACTACTCAGTAATGAATGAATTGCTCAACCACATTTAAGCCAAGCTGATAGCATGTTGTGATAGTTTGAAAGCATAAATTATTTAAGTAAAAGTAACAAAAACAAAGAGCTACAGAAAATACTAATCAGAGAAGATAGGTACTAGCAATTAAAGGCGACCTTTCTGTTCTCCATCATTTAAATTAATTACAGTACCTGAAATTTAAGAAACATATTTCTTTTGCCATTAGAAACACCTTTTTAAAAGTTATCTTGTATCATTTGAATTATATAGTATACCAAAATTACTTTATATACTTAAATATTTATAACAAATAACCCAAACACTGTGTTTGTAATATTATCATTGGAAATTTAATTGATTAAACATTCATACTTAGTATTAAACATTTATTGTACAAAATTTGAAACAATATTAGATAAACAGCATGTTGCAGTGTTGTTTATTATTGAAGTATTTGATCAAATAACAATGCTTAAACAAACGAAATATTCAAAGGGAATCTTAGATTTAAAACACCATGGTTCTGAAGTCATGTATTTTTACTCCCCGATGGTTTACTCTACAGGTTGTACAAATCTTTTGTCTTTTATAAAATGGCTTATTCATTATTGCTGTTCTCTCCCCAGTTCCCAAATTATATTTTGTATATTTCCTAAGAAATTGAACTTGTTTCAAAACTGTTAATTCCATACCAAAAGCTATATTTTTAAATTGCAAAATTAATATGTTATAATAAAACAAGATATCAAATATTTATGTTTTAGCTGGACCTGTTTTCTTAATTTTATTCTCTAATGTCTGGATTGAGGTAGATGCTGAGGATGTAAAAATATACATAAACTCTATGCTTAATTTTTGGGAAAAAAATGACATTTCATTATTTTAGGATAGTTCCAATATTGCCACTCAATGATGTTGCTGAAAGAAATGAAAAACAAATACTTAAAGGGACATTTATTTGGATTTCAAAATCAATGTTTATTGCTCTGAAAGACCTAGTTTTCTATTAGAAAAGTATTCAGAATGGTTTAAGTTGCAATATTATTTTCAGAATTGCTCAATCTTGTCACTCAGAGTCAAGGGGGAACCCATTTATTGTGTCTTGCTCTCTTATTCATTTTTTTAATTAAAATTTATTGGGGTGACAATTGTTAGTAAAGTTACATAGGTTTCAGGTGTACAATTCTGCAATACATCATCTATATATTAGGTTGGTGCAAAAGTAATTGTGGTTTAAAAGGTTTAATTGCAAAAACCGTAATTACTTTTGCACCAACCTAATATCACATTGTGTGTTCTCCATCCAAAGTCAGTTCTGTTTCCACCACCATATATTTGATCCCTTTCTCCTATTCTGTTTTAAATCTACTCTAAACTTTCAAACTTCATTATTATTGTGACACTGAAACTTCTCTTATAAAAGAAACCAATGACCTTCATGCTATTAAATCCTATTGTTAATTCTCATATTATTTGGCTGGCAGCCACAGGTGACATTTAGTCACTCTATGGTACGTTAAAAATGGCCATGGATGCTTTTACACTCCTCTCTGTGAGAGTTGAGGTCTATGTCACCTCCTCTCTGTGGTGGAGGTCACACTGTACCAGTTTCTGGACCCAGAACTTAAGGCACAGTCACCTTTACCTCATCTTAAAAATCTCATTTTCTCTGGGAGCCCTACACCACCATGTAATAAACCTGATTACCCTGAGACTACCATGTTGGAGATGCCATTTGTAGGTGTTCAGGTAGACTATCCCCATTGAACTCAGCCTTTCAGACATCCCTGCCAAGAAGCCAGACGTGTGAGGGACACTGTATTGGACCCTCCTGATTAGCCTTCCACCAGCTAACTGACAACCTTAGTCAGTGCTCTAAAGAGCAAAATAGTCACCCATGTGAGCCTTGCCCAAATTCTTGACCCACAAAATTATGATTGTATAATAAAATGGTTGCTGTTTTAACTGGCTAAGTTTCAAGGTGCCTTATGTACAGCAACAGATGTCTGGAACACAATGCCTTCTTTTTATTATAATTTTTTCACATCACTTCCAAGACAGCAACATTTTCTTGGTTTTCCTCCTGCCTCACTGACAGGTTATTCTCTTTTTGTTGGTCAATTCCTTGGCTGGTTCACTTGCTCCTTCATGTTCATGTCCTTGGACTCCGTGCTTGGCCCTCTTCGCTTTCTATCTGTATTGCACCTTTTTTATAATGGAATATAGTCTAGATTTTAAATGTCATTCATGTACTAATGAGTCCAAAATGAGCTGACATAATATATGAGATAAGACTCATATCTAGTACTTAAACTTCCACTTTTATTTTCTATAAAGTGAAAACAAAGAAAGAAAAAAAGCAAACTAAACACTTGTAAAACTTCACTGATCTTCCCTCAAAATTCTACTCCCTGCCAGTATCCCTCATTTCAGTGAGCCTAAGAAAAAACATATAATTTGTCATTTACAGTAGGTACTTTGAAAGTAAAAGGTGTGTTATATTTGATAAGAGGCACAAACTGAGATGGAGGAAACTGAACTAGGGTCACCCTAGAAATCCATCCTTCAGTGCTAAGATTAGAACAACAACAACAAAAAAAAAAACAGACAAAAATCTTGCAGTAACATCTGATTTCTTTCTTTCTCTTATACAACGACCACTTAATCCTCCCCTATTACAGTCACTCCTTTGTGTAAACTGTCTCCCAGTTTCACTCACAGTCAAAATCAAAGTCCTTAACATGACTTACAATGCATGTTCTGGCTCCCTTCCCATTTCTACTACATTTTTTCCTTTTCTTCCCCTCACTTAGGCTGCTCCAGTTACACTGGACTCTTTGCCTTAGAGTCTGTGTAGCAGCTCTTCCTTTTGCTTGGAATATTTTCTAGACATCATCTTGGTTTGCTCTCTTAACTTCTTTCTTGCTGTTCTAGTGTCATTGTCTTAATGAGGACAACACTGACCAACCTTTTAAAATCACATACGGTTCCCCAACACCCCACCTGATATCCTGATCACGTTTTAACATCCTGTATATTTTACTCATATACCAGTTTTATTTTATCAGGTACCCACTGATAAATGCAAGCTCTGTATGTTCGCCAATACATTTTAAGAGTCTAATGTGATCCCTCACAAAGAACAGATGCTAAATATTTTGTTTATAAATACAAAAAATAAATAAATGGATGGTATTTTGCAGATTGTATTTATGGCCATAGAGATTGCACTGATCTAAAGTAACCATATTGATAGAGATTTAAAATTATATCAGGATTCCTTGATTTTTGAGCCAACAGTGTTTGGGTATTTTTCTCATGTAGTTAATGTTTTGATATGTATGATGCTACTTACGTTTTAAGCAACGTTTATATTTTCTTTCAGATAGCTATTTTATGTTTGTTTTTATCACATACTTGTTCTCTGTGCCTGACATTATTGGTAATGCTTACAGAGAAGTGAGAGATATATGCAATCTGTTACATTATGCCTTTAGCTTGACAGTTTTGTCAGCTCTGTGATTTGCAGTTCTGTACACGTATCAATTTATTTAAATCACACATTGAAGCATTTTTGCCTTTACCATTTGATACAAAATATTAAAAATAATAATCTCAAATATGTTATTTTTAAAATATAAAATGGCTATATCCTTAAACCAGAAACTTTTCTCTTATTTCAATGTGGGTATGAATAAATATTGTCCTGATCTGACCCAACCTGATGTGGCTGTGATATGCTCTGTTATCACAGCAACTGTTATCACTTCATAACAGATTGACTACATACAAATTAAGTAATTTCTTAGTCATCATTTAAAATATTTTTTTTTTGGAAAATATTTCTTGGCTCTCATTAAAAATATACTTGAGTCAGGTATATATTGTGTGGAAGGAAAACTAGTTATTCATTTTATTAAAAAGTGCAAATAATGTAGGTTTCATAATTGCTTTCTTCTAAATCTTTTTTTATTTATTTAAAAATAATGATCTTCATAAAATTTATTTTTTTAAAGTGTGGTTTCAAAAGATTACTGAAGAAGTTATTAAAAATAATGAAGAAACACAATGTGTTTATGACAAAAATATGTATATGTTTATTTTTCTTATGTTACAGTTGATTATTATTATGCATATCTTATTAAGAAATACAACAACTCATAATTTATATTTCACAACAAAGGTAGCCAACTATAATCCTTCAGTTTAGGTTAATTATATATTTTTGGCTCTGATAGTAGTTTGCACTTAACTTTATCAAATTTAATTAATATTTCTGTGGCTTTTTGATGTTTCTCCAACTAAACTGTAAACTTCCAAATATATAGCCAATGAATGAATTTAAAAATTAAATACACTGATTTGTCTACTATAGGTGCTCAAAAGCATTAACTTAATACATGGTGTTTTTATAATTTGAGTGTTGTGAACATAAAAATATACTTGCCATAAAGCCAAAAACCTACCAAAAAACACATATATATACAAAAACATGTAGTCACAAATTTTCCACCCTATGCTAAGTGATAGAAGCCTTACACAAAAGAGCACAAACTATACAATTTTAATTACTATATAAGTAGTTCTATAATAGGCAGAATTAATCTGTGGTAGGGAAAAAGTTAGAACAGTGGTGTTCTACTCTAGGGTGGGGTGAAGATTGAGTGGGAAGGAGTATGAGGGAACTATTTGGAGAATACAATGGTTAACAGCTATTACACAGTATTATACAGTTGTATGCATTTGTCAAAACTCATAGTATGGTACAATTAACATTTGTGAATTTAATTGCATGTGAACTTTACATAAAATAAAATAAAAATAAATATTAAAAAATTTAGTTAATGATGTTCATGTTAAAGTGTTTATGGTTGTTTACTATAACATTTTTCAGCTCAATGTTAGTAAACCAATGGGAAGGCCCAGAAGGATGATGTGATAATTTTATGTATTAAATTGGTTAGGCTGTGGTGCCTATTTGTTTGGTGAAATACCAGTCTAGATGGTATTTTGAAAGTATTTTGAAAGTGTGATTAACGTTTAAATCAGTACACATTGAATAAAGCAGATTATACTCCACATTGTGGGTGGACCTTATTCAATCAGTTGAAGGCTTTAAGAGAAAAGATTAAGGTTCTGTCAAGGAAAGAATTCTACATCTAGGCAGCCTTTGTCCTCAAGACTGCAACATCAACTCTTGTTGGCATTATGAACTTGCCAGTTCCCATAATCACGAGGGACAATTCAATGAAATAAATATGTGTTTCTGTTTGTACATACATCTTATTGGTTCTGTTTTTCTGAAGAACTCTATTAAAGATAATGAAGGTCTAGAGAAAAATGTGGCATACTTTCCCAATGCCCACTTTTTACACAAACCTTTCCATACATCTGCATTACCTTGAATGTGAGAATATTCTACCATAAGGCAAAGCTCTCAAAAAATTGTATATTGTACAGGAATCAACACAGGCTAGTCTTTCAATACTGACCTTGAACTGGAGAGATGCTGATTGAACACAGAGTGTTTGAAAGGAATACTTTTTACATCCAACTTAGGTTTGCCAGCGATGTAAAGAATATAGACTGTCTTCATCAGTTTGGGCTGCTATAACAAAGTACCATAGACTGGGTGACTTAAACAGCAAAGATTGTGAGAAATATCCTAGTGCTAGGGGCTGTGAAGTCCAAGATCAAAGTGCTAACTCAAAGCAATCTGGGAGTTATCGTCAACTTCTGCCTCTTTCAATATTCAAAATTAATTAACTAAAAAATCTCACCAATTTTACCTCCTACATGTTTGTTGACTATTTTTAATCATCCTTTTTTCTAGTGTCACAACTTTGCTTTAGACTCCCATAAACTTTCACCTAGGTCATTTGAATAGTCGTTCCTTTTCTGCTTTAATACTGAGCTTAATTCCAGTTTACAAAACAGTGTTGTTTCTCTCTCGTTACTCTGAGGTTAACCTTTTTTCTTTTATGAGCAGAATACTATTTCTGTATCCTAAGAAGTAGACATTTTCAGTAGATAATTTTACTAATTGTGTTCTCAGTGACAGCCTAGGATTAAAGGGTGCGGGCTATGGAATAAGAAAAGTATATCACTTTTGGCTCTATCACTTTGTTGCCTGATCTAAATGAGTTGGAAAAGATTCATAATCTCTCTAAGTCTCAGTTTCTTCATCTCTAAAACAAAAGCCCCTACTTCATGGTGTTGAGAAGACTAAAAAAGTAATGAGGTAATGAATGAACGATGCTTGTCTACTACAGTTCCTGACACAAATAAGCATTCAATAAATGTCAGATGTTGTTATTTAATTGAGAATATAGAGAAGGATGTGCTCTCACAGTTTATTTCAATTTTTAAAAATTTTATATTGACCAATTTAAAGTTACTTTTATAAGAAATACATAATTTTTTTAAGCATGAACTTTCATCTTAACTCCTTGATCTGTCAGAATGTAACTTATTTATTCTTGCAAATGTTTACTCATTTCCATGTTTCCTTCCAATACTTGCTATCTTTTACTACTTTCTTTGTATCATCTTTAGATAAACAAATCTGACATTTCTTTCTGTAGAAACTGAATTTAAAATGATTGTAACTCACTTGTAAATTTTTTACTAGTAAGAATAGACCTTAAAAGATGAAAATATGTAGTGAATCACTACACCCTACTTGTAGTTAAATCATCCAGCAAAATACTAGGTAATTTCATTTCATTGTGATGACTTAATAATCAGAAAACATACTTTAGACTTCTGGTTATTGTTATATTTATTGAGGATGAACTCTTAAGTAGTTATTTAAATTTATAAAAGGTGATTTTGGTTTTTTTTGCTATGTGAAGTTTATTTGAGTGCATAATATGTATATAGTTCTATGGTTACAAAAGAGCTCTAAAGAACAGTTTTGAAAGAAATAATGACAATATTTCCTTCTGTTTTATATATTGAATGACATCAAAATTAAACTTACTATCAGGTATTACTTTTGGTTAAGAAAAAAATAATGTTAAAAAATAGGGGCAACATTTGTGTAATTAAGTCTGGAACACTTATTTAGCATGTGAAAATACATTTATGTTTTGAATTTTGTTACTTGCTTTAATTTTTTTTATATTGGTGTAAAAAACTAATAGTATTAAAAATGGTGAATTTGATAATGGTGGGTTTTTATAAACTAACATATATCTTATTCTATAATTAAGAATTTGGGTATTATAATTTGTATCTTTAAAAAAATTACATTTAGTTTTTTAAAGTTTGATTGTTAAAAGCAATGTGTCAGTATTTGTTAAAATATATAGTTTTTCAGTTACTCGGTATTTCAAATAAACCAAGTTATTCCATAAGCAAGCTTCATTTTAATTTCAAATTGTAATAAATGAAAATGTATTTTAACATGTTATGTAGATAATATAGTTGTATAGCTCATGTAAATAAGTTGTTAATAAATATTGACCTAAATCTAATCTGTGAATTATCTCAGATTATTTCATCCAGTTACCAATTTTGACCTTATATAAGCTTTCAACTATAAATTTACTAGATGCTTCATCCTATTAGCTGACTGTCATTATGGTCTTTCATAAGTAATGGTTCCATGTTCCCTATAGTATCTATATTTCCACAGTTTAATTATGTGCACCATAGGAGAGGAAAGTCTACAATTTGGTGAAGTATATCTTTCACTTGGGAACAATATCAGTAACCAGTATATATAGTTATGTTAATCCAGAACCATATGGTAAGAGGATGTTCATTAAATTTCATCTTTAGAATAGAGAAGGACCTCTTCCAGTATTTCAGAATGATTTATCAAAGCTCCTAACAGCCAAGCTACTTGTAATGTTTGTTATGTTTATACTGTACCAGATGTTTGACTAGAAGAAAGGTCATTTGGTTGATTAATTATTTTTATTCCCATGAAGAATATGATGAGACTACCTTTGCATATAAATCTTCAGTGTGGAAAACTGCCAAGCTTATAAGCTGTAAATTTCTATATTACGAAAATCTGTGAACTTAAAAAGAAATATTCAACTACTTAGATTCTATCATTTTTATATATAGATAAAATTATGATGAGTAATTGTTGTTATTTTAAAGATATTTGATTCTTTTGCAATGTTTTATAGAATGTATTAAAATGATACATTTTACATTTATTTTCTTAACAATGAATAATCAGACACCGAGTTGGCTTTATGTAAAACACATTCTGATAATCACCAAAAAATTTTTAAACAGCTAGGAATGTGGAAGTGTAAATAGATTAAAAACATGGTGTTTGGAGTCAAAGTAACCTGGCTTCCTTCAGTTACTGTGTAAGCTCAGGTTAGTATCTTAATGTCTCAAAGCCTAATCTTCCTTACTTGTAAAATAGGCATAAAGAGACCTAGCTCATCATAATATTTCCCAATTAAATAAAGTATCGGATCAAAAGCCTGACAGTAAATTAAGCCAGTGAAGTTGAGTTTCTTCTCCCTGTCATTGGATTGAAAAGAAAAAGTAAAAAAAAGCAGTAGGAAACCAAATCTCTAAGTGTAAACAATTTTAGATTATTTTATCATTTAGCAATACTCAGAATTGGATCTTTTCCCCCCTACACTTAAATTTTAATTGTATTCCCTTCCTGGAAAAAGCACATGCAGTCACTTTGAACAGTGCACTTCTTCAAATCCCATTTAAACAAAGTGATTTATTGTTCTGCAGCCCGTCTCAGATCTCCAGGATATAACTGGCATGTTTCATTATGTAGTTTGTGTCTATAGCTCTCCCTTTCTAGAAACCACACATCCCCCACATTTGCGTGTGGTGTTCCTATTCAGTCATGAATGACATTGGTTGATCTAGTCTCTACAAATTCTATAACATTCATCATACAAAGTGTGGGCAAAGAGCTCAGATCTACCATTATCAGCATTCATATAATTGGTGTTTAGAGATAAAAGCGCTATTGAGAATGGGCTTCCATTGCATACAAAATTCATTTCTTTATACTGTTCTGATTTTGCTTGTTGACAAGTTTTAACAATGCCTGTTTAAGCTAAAATACGGCTTTGCAAAGACCCAACTTCAGGCTCTCTGATTGCTCCTTTAATCAGAAGTTAAACTGTGCACAGTTCTGATCCTCACAGAGGCAGGCAGGTTACAAGGAATCCCATAACGACAGTGAGTGCGGATTCAAACCTATCCAGTTGCCCTAAATCATGAGTTGGATATCGTAGGAGTAAGTCCTAGGCCAGCATTTGCTGACAGAGCTGACAGCAAGTACCATGTATGCCTGGGCAGTATGAATGATCCCTGTGGTGCTGTCCTGGTCAGCACCTTATTTTCCTGAGACTGTAGTCCAAGCCTCCAACCAGCCTGCTTGGACCCTTGACATCTGGTTTCATTCACATGAAGTCCTGTTCCCCAAAGTCAGATTTCCCTCCTGCCTGTCTTGGAGATCTCCGTGGCTTCATAGCTGAGTTTATTTGAATAGTGACAATAGCAGGGTTTTGTTTCGGTATGGGTATGTTGTTGTTGTTGTTGTTCTTGTTTGTTTTTTGGTTGATACATTTGTTTTTGAAAGGTTATTGTGAGATGAATGACAGAAAGAACTGAATTATTTCAAAGAAGTTGAAATTGAAAGCCCACTGCTCTTTCTGAGCCAAAATTGCAAAAAAACCCACAAAAAAACAAAAACAAAACAGCACTACTAATTGACAAGTCAAGCGCATATGGAGATAAATCTGGGGATCATTACATCAGCAGTCTCCAAAGTAATGTGTAGAGAACTGTCCAAGATGATCTACTAGCATATGAAAAAAATATATGAATTCTTTTTATATTAATTTTGATAGAAAAATAAGAAAAATGAAGCTTTAATAATATCCAGCACATGAGTTGACATCAGTCGTCTCACATAGTCCTTCATTTACTCAATCACTTGCCTTGCAAGTTAACTGAAAGGAAAGCCGTGCAACATATTGCAGCTTTTGTGTGCTCAGGTAGATGGGTGCTGATATCATATCTAGCGTAGTAATATAAAGTGTCCTCACAAGATGGACATGGCTCAAAAAAAAAATCCTTCAAATGAATTGTAGGTTGAAAATGATACTAATAGCACAAGAGTTAGCACAAGAGTTAGAATAAGAACGTATCTAATTTTGGCTTATAGAAAGGATATTATAAAAATAATTCCAACAATTCAATATTTTTGTCATTATGTTCATTTCACAATAGAATGAAAGGGCTCATATAACTAAAAAGTGTTCTAAATAGCTAAGTTCCTCATTTAATATAATATTACTCAAAAAAATGAAGGAAATTATTGTTTACTGAGACCAATACATAGCAGATACTGTGATAAGCATTTTAATACATTATCTCGGCATACGTGTTTGATTCCCAAATATGAAGGTAATCTTTTCTAGGTCAGTGTTCTCAACATTTTTTGAGAATGCATTCTGTGGTGTCCAGCCCCCAAAATAGTCCCCAATAATCCTTGCCTCCCAGAATTCATACCCTAGGTAGTCCTGTTTCACACTGTACCAGGGTTGGTCAAGTGACCAACAGGCTATGGCTGAAGTGATGGTATGTCACTTCCAAGTGTAGGTTATGAAAGACTGTGGTTTCTATTTTAGATAGTCTCTCTTCCTCTCTTCTTCTTTGTCTCTCTTTGGATTGCTCACTCTTGGGGAAGCCAGTTTCCATGTTATGAGTTGCCCTATGGAGATTCTTAGGCACGAACTGAGGAAGCTATCTAGCCAATCATCATAGAGGAGCTGAGACCCTAGGTCCAACAGCCCATTAGGAACCAGTCTTCCCACAACCATGGGAATGAGCCGAGGTGGCCCGTGAGGTGACTGCAGCGCAAGACAGACAGCTTGACTGTAATCTCTTGAGAGACTCTGTGGTTTATAGGTAGTAACAGTTCTTTGCTTTTTTTTCTAAGGAAATAAAGTGAAAATATGTAATTCATGTCCTTAAGGAACTCCTTTTTATCTCTCACTTTGTATTGTTCTTTCTCTTTGTTTTTTGTTTAATTAAATTGGATGCCAGATAATTCAGGATATACTTCTTCAGGAAAGTTATCTAACTTCTTGTCTCTTTTCCCTCATTTATAAAATGGAACTTACTGTGATTGCCATTTCATGAATACCAACTGTTTACTAAACACTTAACATATATTATCCCCTTTATCCTCACAAGAGCCCGTTGACTAGCTATTATTTTCACTTTTCAATTAAAAAAACTGAGGTTTAGTGATTGTTCATAGTATTGTATGTGACTAGGAAGTTGAGACATAAACTCATCTGGCTCTAACTCCAAATTTCTGTTACAGCCTTCCTTGTTATGCATCTTACTACTGAGATTGCAAGGGTTTTATTAAGATAACTGAGATATTAACTCAAATCTTGCATTTTCCAAGAACAGAATGTGCACCTCCAGAACAGGAGAGTGGATGCCTAACTGAAAAACAGATCTGTCAGCTTTCTCTATGATCAAACCCAAAGTTGTCTAAGGTCAAGAAGCATCTTTTACTTTTATCACAGTTACAATATTTTATGCAAATAGAGCACCTTTGCCCCCTAACAATTTCTAAATGTGGGAAGAGTCTTGGTGATTTTCTTCCTTTCAGCTTGAAAAGGTGCAGAAATGTCTCGCACTTCCACATTAACCCTTTACTTTCCTTTTCTGAGGCAGTACCTTTTAGCAGAAAGATCACATGGTTTGAGGCAGTTAAATGTGCCTTTGAATCAAAAACTCAGTTATACCCTCTGAATCTCAATTTCCCCATCTACAAAGTGGGGTGAGTAATTCTAACATTAAGGGTTGCTTTGAGGGTTAAATGAGGATTAAACAAATAATAGTGTGTAAAAATGTTAAATATTACAGGCCCACAATTCTGAAACGCAAAATGCTTTGAAAATAATAGACTTTTTGCAATTCTAACCTGAACTGATATAAGGCTACACACTGAATAATATATTTTTGACTGCAGGCATTTTGATGAGTTTGTGACTTGTTGCCTCCGCCTTCAAAGGAAATGTGATGTAAGATAAGGCATATGCATCACTTAACTTTTCTTTTTTATTATTATTACTTTCAGGTGTACAAAACAACATAATGATGAGACACTTACACACCTCGCAAAGTGGTAGCCCCAATTAGTCTACTACCCATCTGATACTGTACATACGAGTAGCTATTACAGTACCAATGCTATTACAGTACTAATTTGTAGTCACAAAATAGTTACAGGATGTAATGTCCAGTATTTCCTATGCTGGATATTACATCCTGTGACTATTTTGTGACTATAGATTAGTACTTCCTGATACCTTCACCTTTTTCACCTATCCCCCAATGTCCCCTCCCATCTAGCAATGATGAATTTGTTCTCTGTATCTGAGTCTATTTCTGTTTTGTTTGTTCATTTATTCTGTTCTTTAGATTCCACATATAAGTGAGATCATATGGCATTTGTCTTTCTCAGTCTGACTTATTTCATTTAGCATAATAGCCTATAGGTCAATCTATGTTGTTGCAAATGGTAATTTTTCTTTCTTTCTTTTTCTTTCTTTCTCTTTCTTTCTTTCTTTCTTTCTTTCTTTCTTTCTTTCTTTCTTTCTTTCTTTCTTTCTTTCTTTCTTTCTTTCTTTCTTTCTTTCTTTTTTATGGCAGAGTAATACTCTGTTGTATAAATTTACCACAATTTCTATCTAATCATCTATTGATGAGCCTTTCAGTTGTTTCTATATCTTGGCTATTGTGACTAGTGTTGCAATGAACATAGGGGTGCAATAATTTTTTCATATTAGGGTTTTGGATTTCTTTGGATAAATGCCTATGAGTGGAATTGATGCATCATAAGGTAGTTCTATTTTTAATTTTTTGAGGAAACTCCATACTGTTTTCCATAGTGACTACACCAATTTTCAATCCCACTAACAGTGCACTAGGGTTCTCTTTTCTCCACATCCTCTCCAGCACTTGTCTTTTGATTGACTGATGATGGCTGTTCTGACAAAAGTGAGGTGGTATCTCATTGTGGTATTTATTTGCATTTCTCTGATGATTAGTGATGTTGAGCATCTCTTCATATGTCTATTGGCTATCTGTATGTCTTTGGAGAAATGTCTTTTCATATCCTGTGCCCATTTTTTTAACTGAATTGTTTGTTTATTTTGGTGTTGAATTGTATGAATTTTTAAAATAAATTTTGGATATTAACTCCTTATCAGATGTATTATTAGCAAATATCTTTTCCTATTCAGTAGCACGTCTTTTTGTTTTGTTGATGGTTTCCTTTGTTGTGCAAAACATTTTAGTTTGATGTAGTCTCACTTGTTTATTTTTCTTTTGTTTCCTTTGTCTAAAGAGAGATATAAGTAAAAATATTAATAAGGAAATTCTGATAATTTACCGCCTATGTTTTCTTCTAGGAATTATGTGGTTTCAGGTTTTACTTTTAAGTCTTTAACCAATTTTAAGTTCATTCTTCTATATGGTGATCCAGTTTCATTTCTTTGCATGTATCTGTCCAGTTTTCCCAGCATCATTTTTTGAATAGACTGTTTTTAACACATTGTAAATTCTTGCTTCCTTTGTCATAGATTAAATGACTATATAGGGATGGATATAGTTCTCGGGTCTCTATTCTGTTCCATTGATCTATATGTTTGTTTTTATGCCAATAGCATGTTGTTTTGATTATTATGGCTTTGTAGTATAATTTGTTATGAGGTAGCGTGATACCTCCAGCTTTGTTCATCTTTCTCAGGATTGTCCTGGCTATTCAGGGTCTTTTATAGTTCCATATATATTTCAGGATTATTTTTTCCAGTTCTATGAAAAAATACTATTGATATTTTTATAGGGATTGCATTTAATCTATATATTGCTTTGGGTAGTATGGACATTTTAACTATGTTAATTCTTGCTATCCATGAGCATGGTATATGTTTTTATTTCTTTGTATCTTCTTTAATTTCCCCTTCAATGTCTTATAATTTTCTGAGTACAGGTCTTTTACTTCCTTGGTTGAATTTATTCCTGTTCCTAAGTATTTTATTTTATATTTTTTTGATGTAATGGTAAATGGGATTATTTTCCTAATTTCTCTTTCTGATTGTTATTGATGTATAAAAATCCAATGGATTTCTAAACAGTAATTTTGTATCTTGCTACTTTACTATATTCATTTATTTGTTCTATTAGTTTTTTTTGTGTTTTTTTTTAGTGGAATTTTTGTGGTTCTCTCTATATAGTACCATGTCATCTGCAAATAATTACATTTTTATCTCTTCCTTTCCAATTTGGATGCCATCTATGTATGTATTTATTTATTTCTAATTGGTATGGCTAGTACTTCCTGTATTATATTGAATAAAAGTGATGAAAGTGGACATCCTTGTCTTTTTCCTGATCTTAAGGAGAATGCTTTTGGCTTTTCTCCATTGAGTATATTAGCTGTGAGTTTGTCATATATGGCTTTTGTTATGTTGAGATGCGTTCCCTTGACTCCCACTTTGCTGAGAGTTTTTACCATAAATGGATGCTGGATTTTGTCAAATGTTTTTTCTGCATCTGTTGATATAAACATATGGTTTTTATTTTATTTGCTATATCATGTTAATTGATTCGTGGATATTGAACATACCTTGCATACAAGGAATGAATCTCTCTTCATCATGGTGTGTGATCTTTTTTAATGTATTACTGCATTTTCTTTGCTAATATTTTATTGAGGACTTTTTCATCTATCTTCACTAAGGGTATTGACCTTTAGTTTCCTTTTTTGTAGTGTTTGGCTGGTTTGAGAATCAGGGTAATGGTGGCCTCATAAAATGAGCTTGGGAACCATACCTCCTCTTGGATTTTTTTGAAATAGTTTGAAGAGAATAGGTGTTAATTGTTATTTTTTTGTTTTTTGTTTTTTTTTCATGTTTGGTAAAATTTACCTGTGAATCCATCTGGTCCAGGACTTTTGTTTGCTTGGAGCTTGTTGATTAATGATTCAATTTCCATAGTAGTAATTTGTTAGTTTATATTTTCTGTTTCTTCTTGATTCTGCCTTGGAAGATTACATGCTTCTTGGATTTATTCATGTCTTACAGATTGCCCAATGTATTGGCCTATATGCTTGAAGTATTTTCTTAATTTTTTTTTTTTTTTTTTTTTTTGTATTTCTGTGGTGTTCTTTGTCTTTATCCTCTTTCATTTCTGATTTTATTTATTTGGATGCTCTCTCTCTCTCTCATCTGGTTAAAGGTTTATCAAAAAAAAAAAAGGTTTATCAATTTTTTTTTTTTAATCTCAAAAAAAAACAACAAAAAAAAGCTTGGTTTTATTGATATTTTGTGTTGTTGTTTTTAGTCTCTATTTCATATATTTCCACTCTGATGTTTATTATTTCCTTCCTTGTATTCACTTTTGGCTTTGTTTTCTGTCCTTTTTCCAGTTCCCTTAGGTGTAAAATTAGACTGCTTTTCTTTTGGTTTTTGTTTGTTTGTTTTGTTTTGTTTTTAGACTTTTCTTGTTTCTTTACGTAGGCCTGCATTGACATGAATTTATCTCTGAGACTGCTTTCATTGTCTCCCATAGATTTTTGGTAATTGTGTTTTCATTTCCATTTGTCTCAAAGTATCTTTTGATCTCTTCCTTGATCTCATTGTTGACTATTTGTTATTTAGTAGCATGTTATTTAGCCTCTATGTTTTTGTGTGTTTTTTCAGGCTTTTTTCCCTCACAATTGATTTCTAGTTTCATACCATTGTGGGCAGAGAAGACTGTTTATATAATTTCAATCTTCTTAAATTTACTGAAACTTGTTTTGTGGCCTAACATGTGGTCTATCTTGGAAAACGTTCCATGTGCACTTGAAAAGAATGTATATTCTGGTGCTTTGGTGTGAATGCTCTAAAAATTTCAATTATATCCATCTGGTCTAGTGTGCCATTTAAGGCCACTATCTCTGTGTTGATTTTCTGTCTGGAAGATTTATCCATTCATGTCAGTGAGGTATTAATGTCCCCCACTATGATTGTTTTGCAGTTGATCTTTGCTTTTATGTTGGTCAATATTTGTTATATATATATTTCAGTGCTCTTATGTTGGGTACATAAATGTTTACTGGGGTGATGTCTTGTTGGCTTGGTCTCTTTATTATTATGTAATGTTCTTCTTTGTCTCTTATTATAGTCTTCATTTTAAAGTCTATTTTGTCTGATATAAGTATTGCTACTCCAGCCTTTCTCTCATTTCCATTTGTGTAAAATATCTTTTTCCACCCTATTTCTTTCAGTCTGTGTATCTCTCAATATGAGGTGGGTCTCTTGTAGACAGCATATGCATGGGTCTTGTGTTCTTATGTATTCAGCTACCCTATGTCTTTTGATTGAAACATTTAATCCGTCTACATTTAAAGTGATTATTGATAGGTACATACCTATTGCCATTTTATTATTCATATTTTCTATCTTCATCAGTTTGTTTGTATTCTTTCTTCTGCTTAAAGATTTATTTTAACATTTCTTTTAACAGTGGCTTGATGGTAATGAATTCCTTTAGGTTTTTTTTTTTTTTTTTTCGTGTGTGTGGGGGGTGGGGCTCTTTCTCTATTCTTCAATTTTAAATGATAGCCTTGCTTTGTAGAGTAGTCTTGGTTGTATGCTCTTTTTTTTTTTTTTCATGCCAATAGTTTGAATATTTCATGCCACTCCCTTCTGGCCTGCAAACTTTCTGTTGAGAAACGAGCTGATAGTCTTATGGGAGCTCCCTTGTAAATAACTAGCTGTCTTTCTCTTGCTGCTTTTAGGATTCTCTCTTTGTCTTTAACCTTTGCCATTTTAATAATGATGTGTCTTGATGTGGGCCTGTTTGTGTCCTTCTTATTTGGCACTTTCTGCACTTCCTGGGATTTTATGTGTATTTCCTTCACCAGGTTAGGGAACTTTTCAGTCATTGTTTCTTCCAATAGGTTCTTGATCCCTTGTTCTCTCTCTTCTCTTTCTGGTACTCCTATGATGTGAATGTTGTTATGATGTTTTCCCAGAGGTCCCTTAAACTATTTTCATTTTCTTATTTTATTGTTTTTTCTTTTTGTTGTTCCGATTGGGTGTTTTCTGCTATCTGGTCTTCTAATTCACTGATTCTATCCTCTGTTTTATCTAATCTGCTACTGATTTCTTCTTGTGTATTCTTCATTTTGGTTATTTATTCTTTATTTCAGACTGATTCTTTGTTATGGATTCTATGTCCTTCTTTATGCTTACTATCTCTTTGTTGAAGTTCTCAGTAAGTTTCTTAAGCATTCATATAACCAGTGTTTTAAACTCTGTCTCTGGTAGGTTGGTTGCCTCCATTTCATTTAGTTGTATTTCTGGAGTTTTCTTCTGTTCTTTCATTTGGAAATTGTTTCTTTGTTTCCTCATTCTGGGTGCCTCTCTGTGCTTGCCTGTATGTATTAGGTAGATCTCCTATGTCTCTGAATCTTTGCTGGGTGGTCTTATGTAGTATTTATCCTGTGTGATTCAATGGTGCAGTCTCCCTTATCACCTGGCCATGTGTTCCAGGAGTGTTGCTTGATTGTGTTGTGTGTATTCTCCTGTTTCAGTTGAGCCTTTGTTGTTTTTGGTGCATCAGTGGGTGAGAGTGACTTCCTGGCTGACTGATTGTGAGTACTGGATAGATGGGGATTTGCCTCCACGGGCTTTTGTGCCTCTTGAGACTACCTTTGGGTGTGCCACTTCTGGGACTAACCAGGAAATGCTCTTGTGTGTTCTGAAATCAGCCTCTGAGTATGTTGTTTTTGGTGTCTCTTGGGAGGTACTGCCATGCAGGCCAATTTCATTCAGCTTTGCTGTCATCAGCTCTCTATTAACTACTAGGAGCCACAAAGCTATATGTTGTTGGCCACTGCCTGTGCTGAACCTGGAGGCATGTGGTGGTGGCCTTGCTGTGAACTGAGTCTGGCTGCCACCAGTATTGGGCCTGGGGCAGTTTAGCAAAAGGCCCAGGGCCTCCTAGGCTTTTTGTCACCTGCTGGCTGCCCATCAGGATCCATTGAAAGTGCCTCCTTAGATGCACGTGCTGATCTGTTCCACCCAATGTTGAGAGTGTATCTGGCGATACAGCACTAACTGGGTGGGTGGGTTCCCTGGGAGTTATGAAATGTAGCCGGTGGTTTTGATAAGGTTAATGCATTCACTTCTTGTGCCAGTGACTGGCCTGTGACCACTTCACAAAACATCCTACGAATACCACAGCTGGGCAATGCTCACCTCAGGCTTGCAGATCCCTGAGAGCTGCCCAAGAAAGGGAGTGGCAAAAGTTGCTGCTCACTGCCCACCACCAAAGGTTCTCTGTTTGTCTGTTTGATGCTGTAAAAGTCTTCCATAGCTTTTAGGGTGAAGCTGGCCACCCAGGTGCTGAGAGTGCCCCCAGCTATGCAGCTCTTGGTTGGCAAAAAGGAATTCCAAAGAGCTATGGTGTGTGGGAAGTGATTTTTACAAAGTTAACACAGTTTTATTTCTTGCATGGGTGCTGGGCCTATGACCACTTTGCAAAAACACTGAAGCACGATGGCCAGCCACTGCTTGCCTTAGGCCTGCAGATCCCCGAGAACCACCCAAGAGAGGCTGTGACACAGTTTGTGATTCATTTCCCACTATTGAAAGTTCCTCAGGATACTGAGGGCTCTTTACTGCTGGATAAGGCTTCCACAGCCTATGGGGTGTGGAAAGCCACTCAGTAGCTGAGAGTTCCCTGGGTGACACAGTACTTGTTGGGTGAGACAGGGACCCAGGGCATCATCACCAAGGTGGTGCCCACACACAGATTTTATCAGACCAATGCACTCTCAGATTGGCCCATTGGGGGAGGGTTTAACATAGAAAAGATGTTACCCTTCTGTAGGCGACATGTGAGGAAGTCTCCACACAAAGATAATGGCTGCAGCCCTCATCCTTAGCCACACAACTCAGTTTTTCCCAATATGTCTCTGGTGCCTCTAGAGTTGCTGCCCATCCACGGGAGACCAGGTGAGTGTTTGCAAGCAAGTGAATCTGTGTGAGAACCCTTTCAGAGAACATCTGGATTTCTAGCCGTCTCATCGGTATGGGCAGACAGAATCCTCATTGATTTTCACCACCATATGTTGTGAGAACTCTTCTTCCCAGCCCATACCTGGGCTGGGGAAGAGGTGTGGGCCTGGGACCCCTCCCTCTTCAGGAAGCACTTCTGTCACCGAGGTGTCTCTCCTGGTGTTCAACCACTATCTGTGGGTTTGATGTCAGCCCATTTCACATCTCCACCCCACCTACCAGCCTTGATGTAGCCTCTTCTTTATATCCTTAGTTACAGGGGTTCTGTTCAGCTACTCTTCAGATGGTTCTTGAAGTTGATTGTTCTATAATTTATTTGAATTAGGTTGGTGCAAAAGTAATTGCAGTTTTTGCAATTATTTTTTAACATTTTAAACCGCAATTACTTTTGTACCAACCTAATAATTCTGGTGTGATCCTGGGATGCAGTAGGCATAGCATTTACCTAATCCACCATCTTTAGCCCTCTCCCCTCATTTAACTTTGCAAACTCCCAAAATGGAATTTCAAAAACAAAATGTCTCATCCTAAAGTTTTGGAAAAAGTTTATAGGCATGTTATTATTAATATTAAACATTGTTAAATTCTATATTAAAACTTTTATGTAAAACATGAAACTACTATACTATTTATTAAGTTTTATACTGAGCTGTCAAGATTTATATTAAAACACTTTTGAGTTGAAGTGACAAAATTATCTTCATAAGTGGTAATTAGTAAAATTGATATGACCTTTTCATAGCTGAAGGAATTGAATTAAAGAAATATATATTTAATTTAAGAAAAATTAAGTTAGAAACTAAGATCACAGTTGGGATTAATAATCCTTAATTTGCTTTCTTTGTGTTCAGCTCTTTGATTTGATATTTTACATGTTCAACTCAAGTACTTTTGGAAATGATTGGTTCAATGGAAGTAACTAATTGGCAGCAAGAAAATAGCAGCCTGTTTTTTTTTTGTTGTTTTTTTTTTCTTTCTTTCGTTCCTTTTTTCCAAATTAGGCACACAAACTAAATTTTTGGAAGGGATTCTTTGTAGTTGACCCTTCAATTTGCCATTTGTTCAGACAAATTTGCTCTAGCAGATAGCTTGAAAACTATCATTATAGTATATATGATATCTAAGAAAACACGCATGCAAATCTACATATGCCTGTTAGCCAGCCATCTTGTGACTTCAAAATAAAATTCATGGCCAAAATAGAAATTACTATGTTATCTTAACTGCCACGATGAGATATTTATTGTTTAAATTAATGTTTTTAAAATAATTAATCATTTAGATATATTTTGATGTCAATTTTATTTAGTAAACCCTGCTTTCAAATTCTTATGAACTGTATGTACTGACTTTACTTCTAAATTCTAATTGACAAAAACAAAATTTGAACTACCTGCCATTTTAACTTAGTTTCATGACATACTGAAATCTATGTCAGTACTACCAAAAGTTTTGCCCTTTTTTCTTATGTTAAGAGATTTGCCTTTTCTGCCACAGGATTGCTATAAAATGAAAGGAGAACTTAAGGGCTATGTTTTGAATTAGCTTGAGAGAACATTAAAATAGAGTCATAATCTGGAATTTACTGTATTTTGCTATGTACAATGTACATTTTTTTGCCCAAATTTGTGAGGGAAAAATAAAATGCATATTATACATGGGTAGTACTAATTCCATATCTATATAAATGTTTTTAATTATTTTGTTTATGCTTCTGAGTTAAAAGTGTAACTCTCGATATCAATAACGATATCTGTATGTGAAATAATACCGTGGAATATGATAATCGGTTTTGTTGAACTTACGAGAAACTTGCAATGAACAGTTCTTGGCTTTCTATGATGCATAAATATCATAAACTTGTTACCAGTATATAAAATTTCATGTACTTTGTATCTGTTCTTGTGTATTGTAATTATTTGTCACATAAAATTTCTTGTACCACAATATGCTAAAAAAAAATAAACGCTAAAATTCCTTTATAATACAAAACCAAGTACCTAAATGTAAACAAATAAATATTTGAATTAAAAAATTAAAATGAAAAAAATTTTCTCTGAAAGTCTGGGCCAAAATATGTGTGCACATTATACACGGGAGCATATTATACATGGCAAAATATGGTATATACTCTCTCATCATTAGAATTCTTATCTTTATATAGCATATCCTAGATACCATGAAGTTTCATATATTTTATAACATCAAACAACCAAAGACTTGTTAAAATATCAAATATAAAGTGTATTTAGATTATTGTTTTTATTTTGGATCCACTACTCTATTGCTGAGTTCTTGGCCTGGCCTAATGAAAATTTCAGACTATCCCTTAAGTTTATCCCTTATTTAGTGGTTTGTTAGATTGTGTGTGTAGTACGTGTGTTTTTGTTGTTGCTGTTGTTGTTGTTGTTTTTGTTTTAACTTGGCAGGCTTATGTACTCAGAAATGATACCATGATCTAAAGATGCCACACCATATATTTTACTTTCCTTAAAGAATTTTCCAATTTTTCTCTTGTAGGGTAGCTATATTAACAAATTGATGCAAATGCTGTTATTAACAGTAAGTCAAGTGTATCTGGATATAGACTCCTTTTTAATTGATTAAATAAATTTATCTTTAAATTTAAATGAAGCAGAAAACAATTTATGGCAAAATATTTGTATTTATTAATACAAGGTAATCTAATAAAAGCTATTGTTTTATTCGTTACCACTAGCTTCATAGACCATAACTGAAAATGTGTTGATTTGTAAGTTTGCCTTTATTTCTTAGCCAATATCTTTGCAGATTCCTAAGGATTATATGTGTGTCTAATGTGGAGATCCAAAATACCCTCTACATCCCATATACCCTGTTTCCCCCCAAATAAGACCTAGCTGGACCATCAGCTCTAATGCTCCTTTTGGAGCAAAAACTAATATAAGACCCATTCTTATATTGTATTATATTACATAAGACCCGGTCTAGTATTATTATAGTATAATAGTATACTATAATACTATATAGTATAGTATACTATAATATAATTATAGTATAATAAGACCGGGTCTTACATTAATTTTTGCTCCAAAAGACGCAGTAGAGCTGATTGTCCAGCTAGGTCTTATTTTCGGGGAAACATGGTAGGCCTCTGGGTCATGTTCTTGACAGGCTACACTCGTGTGATCAGCTCTGTTGGGTCAATGTGACTGAGCTTCTTCATCCAAAAAGGGAATACTGGTTAGGTTTAATTGCAGAAATTTAGATTCCAGTTTAAAAGGAATTATTTTCTTGATCCTCTTATACATTGTTATCTTTATCCACTGACATTTGACCCTGCCTCAGAATATTCTATTAAATAAGAAAACAGACAAAAGCAAAATGAAAAAACAACTGCATATTTGTTACAGAGATCTTAAAGTTTTCAAGTGAGTGGATAACAGCTATATTCTTTAAAGCTTTCTAAATTTGCATTAATCTAGTGAATGACCTCTTTATTTTATTTTTAGGAATTTTAAGTTATAATACATCTGTTTTCTTAGGGTAACAACTTGTCATAGAAGGATATTCATTGATGATTTTTCCAGAATGGGAAGACAATCTGATATCTTAAGTGTTTTTTGTTTCTATTGTTATCTGGGATGTCAATAGATTATAAATAGTAATTGAAAAGGAAATGTGTCATTTTTACAAGTTAAATAAACAGGTGCCTTTGAGCAGTAAAATAATAGTCTTTCTCTAGGGTGCTATGTATATGATTCTTTTTTAAAAATTTTAATTGCATAATGGGAATTTCAATCTTTATATCTCAGTTTAAATTAAATTTAGACACACAACACATTTAAAAGTTGGAAAGCTTAACTATCTGTATTAGGGAATTTTACATTTAAATTACTTAATCTATTTACAAATAATTTACATTTCTTGAAATAATACTGTTTGTGAGCTAATTACATCAATTAGATTTTTATACTCATGGTTTCTTGGCATTCTGTGGAATATTTGGCTGGAATTATTTTGAGGTTTTTAGATAAAAGATAATAGAAAACAAATTTAAAATATAACACCTTCATTCAGATAAGGCAGAACATGGCAGGCCTCTACATTTGCAGATGAACAAAAGAATTGAGGAAGTCAGAAGCCTGTTTAGGAAAAATAAATACAAATTTAGAAAGTAATCATCTTGGAAGGTTTCCCGTGCTTCTGTCAATAAGTAAGTCTCTTTATCTAATTACAGAAGGGAAAAAGAATACAGAAGAAGGAATTTGCAAGACATCCAAAACACTGTGATAAGAGAAAAATAAAATCCCTGTCTCTTTGAAAAGCATTGAAATAATTTGGGACATAATCTACTAACTAATTGTAGCCAGTTAATATTATCAGTGACATGTTGATTGGCAGAAGGCTCAGTTACAAGGTGTTCAATGCTGTATATGACTGCTGAGCCTAATTAATGCACCTCCAGGCATTAGTCATGGGGTTCATTTTCAACAGAAGGACAGATCCAGGCCTCTGTATCCTTTGATTCCTCAGTTCTCAAACATCTGAGTGCAAAGCTGAGCACTGAGATGGCACAGAGTTGGCAGCACCTGTTACACATTTCCTACATCCTCTTCCATTAAATATAATAGTTTCAGTAACTAAGTGGTGGAGTGACATTTGGTAACAGACCGTCAGTGTTTGTCATTTGAGCATTAAAATAATCAAATGATTTTTTTCACTTTAATTAGCTTGCTTTTTCTACTCTAACATCAACTGAAATTTGGAATTTAAGAAAAACTATGATGACGAGATATGTTAGCACCCGTCTGTTTTTCTCTTTGGTGAATTGAGCTGTTGGAAGCAGTTTCATTATTACAAATAGAGCATAATTTATATGCATGTGAAGTATGCATGTGTCATGTAAAATAATTATGATTATTTTGGTGATGCCGTATGATAAGGAACTCTTACGCGTTAGGCAACATACTGAGTGGTTTTATTTGGGAGTCTAAATGCAGTCTGTTTAAATGCAAATTTGTGCAACTTTTGTTATTTCTTAGAAGAACAGTGAACAGGTAGGATAGAGTATGTCCACTGAAATCACTTCAGAACTAAGCATACTTTGGTTTGAAGTCTAGTTTCTCCATTCACCAGGTAAACCAATTAATATCTCAATTTCCTTCTCTGTAAATAGGAATAATAAATCAGAGTTTGTTTTGAGGATTATATTCGGTGCCATCTAGTGCTTAAATCTACCAGTACATATAAGTACTTTTAACACAATAACATTAATGTGATAATATTAAATATAGTTTAAATAAATAATGTACTCATGATTAGTTATAATTAATACAATTATGTAACAAAATAATATAGTAAATTATATGAGGCAGTATTTTTATTTTATAATGAACAATATGTCACAACATTCCTTTAAAATGTTAATTGTAATGTATATTTTATACAATATATAGTATTAACATACCATAATCATATAATATAAAAGTATATTTTATATTAAAATTGGATTTTAAAATTTAATAATATATACCTGATTATTATTAGTGAAATTTTAAAAAAAACAAAGGAAGAATGAAAAATAATGTAATTTATTTGATTTGTTCTTTTCAGCAAAGTATATACTAGAAGCTTATTACATAGTAAGTATTACATTAGTGCTGGGAGTAAAATGTAAATTTCATAAATGCTAATCTCTGACCTTGGGGAACCTACAGGGGAAATAGGGTATCTAAATTATAGAAGAAGAAAGTAAGCTATCTTTTGAAATCTCATTCTTTCTTCAAGCTGAAATTCTCTTAAGCCCAGAATGAGAATCAGTCTTCAATGGCCTCTACAAGCCAAGACTGAGATGTAGGGGGCCGCTTACTCTGAGGATTCTACTGCTAATTGTGAATTTATCTACTCAGGAGAATTCAGGCAATAAAATAGTCACAGTAAGAATGGATGTTTCTGGAGGCAATTTTTGTTTGGTGAAGTCAGGAATTTCTCTCTTCAATGTTATTCTCTCAGTTTATATGAACCTTGTCTCTAAACTACTTTGCAATATTAAGTTTACTGATATTTGTGACTTTCCTCTGAACTCAAATATTAAACTTTGAATTGCTATCAATGAATTCAATAACAAGATCTGAAATGTGAAGCACTGGCAATTAATTAAAGGTCGTGTTGATCTGAGTTGGCACTTTGTGGTATTTGTTAGGTAACATCATTACAAATCTTGGCATTTTGGCACAATCATCTGACCCATATCAATAACACTTATATTAGACAATGACAAAAATAGAAAATTTTATTCAGAATCTCCCTTTAATAAAATGTGTAATTTCTTTGTAGTTTTTACTATAAAAATAACTTTCTCAGAAACCCATTTCTTGAGAAAATGAAACAATGATCAAATATTTACCTGATATTCTGGTCTGTTATCTAGTTGGCAACTCTTTTACACAGCTGCTTGGTATGTAAGACATAGTTTATTATATATAACTGCAGCTTCTTACCCACAGGCAAATAAGAAGATATTAAAAGTCTATTCCTAGAACACTATCGCATTTGGCAGTCACAAATATCCTCCAAATTCAGGGTCAGTCAGCAAAGCGAATACAGGTAGTTGAAACCATGTGACTAGCAGAGATTTCTTCATGGATTACGGTTTAGAAAAATAAAATTTGACTCACAGAAGGGTATTAAGAAATCACTGAAGATTAAGAATCTCTGTATGGATGAGAGTCAGTGCTGGGAGATATTCCACTTGGTTGCTCAGCTCTTATTTGAAGTGAGTTTTCAGTACTTTGGCCAGTATACTGTATCGTACCATCTGCCAACTGTGTTGTACCATCCTCAGACAATGGGAAGTTGATCATAAAGAATCAGTAAAGTAGATAAAGAACCTCATAGTTTCAGCAAGATATAATGAGAGTAATACCAATTATTGCATATGCCAAACGTTATCCTTAACAGTCTATGACTTGTCATTCAATACGAAAGATTTTTCTCTAATTTGATTTTGGTACATTTATAATCTGTAGAATCTGTTTTATAGAGGTCCCGATCTCCTTCTGTCTTCAAGCTCCTCAAAAGTGTTACTTATAATGAACAAAACTATTCAAAGTAATAGCATCAGAAATACTAATATAACATAATATGTATTACCAGTGTAAGGTTAAAGGGCACTAAAAGGTTAAATCTGTCTCTCTCTCTCTCTCTCTCTCCCCATATATACAGTTTATTTTATATATACATATATATATTCTCTCTATATATATTATATATATGTTTTAAATATTTGTGAAGTATAAAAAAACATAAGTTAATATATTTTTGTCTTCAAAAATAATAGCTAAAATGTCGAACACATGTACAAATCAAGTTAATAAAATATTTCAAGTTATACTGAAACAGAGATTCAGTGTTTATTACATGTGGAAAATTCCCAAGTATATATATATATATATATATATATATATATATACTTGGGAATATACATCAGTATATATATATATATATATATATACTCTCTTACTATTACAGAGAAACACTTCAATATGAGAATAACATTTTTTTCTTTTATTAGTAGGAAATAAAGACCTAAATAAATGAAATCCTAAAACAAAGAAAAGATACAAGGGGCTTAATGCACAAATAGATTTATTTATTGTTTTCCTTTTCAACTAACTCACCCTAATTATGATTTTAAAGAGATCATTAATTGTTGACTATTTTTTAATAATAGATGAAATTATCATAAAATAAAACTAAGCTAAAATATGTTGTAACTATAAAAATTGTAACATGTTCATTAAAATACAAAATGTTAAGAATCTTCATGGATTTTAGATTATGGAGAAATATTGGTCAGTCAGGATATTTCTTTCTTCTTTACTGTGATGTGATGCTGGGGTGTACCAACACAGATGTTCCTATCAGTTAGAAAGATGTGTCCTTAAATGAAGAAGGGTGAATAGCATCATAACTTGGAAACATTCTGTCTAAAGCCCTTTTATTTTTACCTACCATCACAAGACTATGTTACTGTCCCATGTAAGCTTTCCTATTGAGAAGAAGTCAGTTGATCATATAGCATGAGAATTTTAGGCTGATTGGCATGCTGAATTAAAAAATAAATACCATCGTAATAAAGCCACCTCTCCAGGGTTTGATTGCCATGGGCTCCAATTACTCATGCAATAAATAAATCCACACACACACACACACACACACACACACACACAGGAAACTTTCAAATAGTAAGGCAAAAACCTAGATACCAAAAAAAAAAAAATTCTAATTTAGATCAATACAATATAATTTTCATAATGGATTTCTAAAACAATAAACTAAGCCACTCGTGGGCTCAGTCTATATCAGGAAATAGCTACAACAAAATGCACAGAAATAGAACATAACTGACAGATCTAAAAATGATAGCAAACAACCCAGTCTTCTACTTAAATAAAAATCAATAATAAAATCTATTTTATTTTCTATGCATCATGATGTTGATTAATTTTATTCTATTTATTACACTATAAACTATAATTATATTGTACTTATTTTGCTTTGCTTTTCTTACTTTAATTAAATTTTTAACTGCTGGATCATGGGAATTATTTGTATATGATTTTGTATTCTTCAGGTGAGCTTAACTTTATTTGTACGTGCTAGTACCGAGTATACGTTTGTTGAGTAAAATGAGTACATATTGTTTTATCAAGCTATATGTTATAGAAGAAATTAAACAAGTATATTGCCCTGACAAAGAAGCAAAAATGGTGCATCATTTGTTTTAGTAACCAGAGGAGTTTCATTTAAACTACTAAGACAACTTAAGTAGCTAGAAATATTTATATAACAACACATTAGAATGTTGCGTTTAAATAAATATCATACCTGGAAACATCTATTTTAATAATAGATAATAATGTCTGTTCTGTTTGTTGATATTCATATTAAATATATTGTAGCAATAAAACTTGCCAAACCTGCAACAGCACCAAACTGTGACGGTAATAATTTTTTTTTTCAAAATTCTTTGAGGAGTAAACATGGCTCATTATACCCTGGAGAATTGTTAACTGAGATGAGTAATTATGATAACTTGACAGATGGAAAAATAAAAGGCCCAGGGAAGTACAATAACTTCTGATGTCACACTAGTGATACTGAAAATACAAAGAATATTATTAGGGCTTTAAAGACTGTTTACTATATACACAAATTTCACATTTTCCTTGACATATTTCTCGTAGGAACTCTTCTAGTCTTTTAAATAAAAAGTTAAATAGTGGTGTTTATAAGATTGTTATTTATTTTCATAACTATTCTTTACTATCAGATATTTTGGTTTTCATAGAGGTTTGAATATTTCATGTTCCTTTAATTTTCTAACACTTATGTTGTGACTCAAAAGCAGGGATGACATCTGTATTGTTCACCTTTGGATCCCCATCCATTAGGATGGTGAACAGGACATTACAGACACTTGACCAATAGTTATCATGTTAGCTTTGGTCACTGACTTTAACTTTCAAGAATACTGTTTTTTAATGTTACTACTATCTTTTGTAGTAATAATTCTAATCTACATGATTTTTAATTTTTTACAGCCTAATTCCATTAAGACTGCCTGTGTTTTGTGCTAGCACTCTTTCTTCAAGTCTTTTTCCCCTATGATTCAACAACTAGATTGAGGTGTTAAATGCTTAATAAAAGATAGGAATAGAAGTTGAGTAAATAAAATATTAACTTCAAAGTAATTAATGTCTATCTTTTTCTTAGTTTAACAAACATTTTAATAAAAAATAACTTAAATCTTCTTTTAACTGTTATTTTATTGTGTCGCCAGGGTTGTTTAAAGATGATCTATAATTTATTATTGATCTAAATGTGTTTATAAGCAAAGTGTTGTATTCAGTAGCTATCATCATCCGTATTGTTAAGGATTTGGTAAAGCTCATATGGCATTGTCTCATGTCCTGAAAAAGAAACGTCACCCCTGCCCTGGAGATATTTAAATGTACTCAGAAAAAGTCTGTTCAGTTTTTATAGGTTATTATCCCACTTACCTGTTCAGTATGTATAATTATCAACACTGCTGTCGAAATAGCCGAGAGGGCTAATTAGCTCATTTGGAAAATGTGAATTCAGAAAGGCTGATACTCTTCCTTGGAAACTGAATTTTAGCATCAATACACTTTCAGGGGTGTGGTTCAAAAATGTATTGAACATTTGCCAAGCCATGTCTGTAAATTATTTACATGGTACTTTTTTTCTGTTGGTGAAGTCTTGCTTGACTTGCATCACAAGCCTTTTCTGTAGGATTCTTGTCTTAGCAATTAGCATAGTGTACTCAATGTCAAATCAACTACCTGCAATATTTAAAGAACAAATTTAAAAGATTAGCAACCTCAAATATGAAAGTCCACATAAAGTACTATCTAAGAGAATGGACTCTGAAGTTGGGTACCTGTGTTTAAATCTGCTGTAATCATGTGTTACCTTGCATAACACATTACCTAACAGCCTACTTGTCTCTGTTTCCTTATCTGTAAAATGGTGAACACTCATACCTAAATTTCAGGATTATGATGATGAGTAAATGAATAAATGCATGTGAAGGTATCAGCAGGGTATATAATAATTTTAAGAGCTTTATGACTATTTGTCATTTTGACAATTAATATATTAATTCCTGGTGATTTTAATGCACAAAATACATTCACAGATGATGCTTTCAACACTCTGGCTTCTCAATTTGCTGAATTTTTCTTCTTCAATAATCTTGTCCTCCAACCTAGGTATTTCAGCCACATAGACTCATAGTGGTACTTAAGTGCCCAGTATGGTAGACCCATGTGACTATATTTAATTTAAACTCAATACAATTATATATTTAAATTAAATATAATTAAAATTCCATTCCTCATTTGCACTAACTGCATTTCAAGTGCTCAATAGTCACACGTGGCTGGTGACCATTATATTGCATAGCTCAGCTACAGAGCATTTTTATCATCATAGAAACATTTATTGGATAGTACAAGACCTGACAACTAAGTTCACGAACTTGCCACCATGTGCTTACGTTGGCAGCACTGTACACACAGCTCGGTAAGATTTCATAACTTTGGTATATCAGTGTCTCATAGCTGTTTTCGTGACGTTTGGCAGTGTATTGCTGAGTGGCGTTCATTATTGTTTTTGCATGTTGTCGTGAGAATGTCTGAGTTTGAATTAGAGCAAAAAACAAACATGAAATTTCTTATGAAGCTTGGCAAGATTGGAAGTGAAATCAGGAATATGTTAGTCCAAGTTTATGGGGATAAAACTATGAAGAAAATGGCAGTATACAAATGGAGTAAACATTTTTCTGAGAGGAGAGAATGTGTCACTGATGAAGAAATGTCAGGGCAGCCAGTAATCAGCAGAACTGAAGAAAACATTGCAAAAATTTATCGACTTGTGCATCAAAGTCGTCAGCTGACTGTGAGAGGAAGAGCAGACCAAGTAAACATCAATAGAGATGTTTACAGTTAGGAAAATCTTAACAGAAAATCTTGGCATAAAAAAGGTGTGTGCAAAAATCGTCCTGAAGAAGCTCACCAGAACCAAAGCAAGGGAGAGCCAAAGTTGCCAAGACACTTTGGAGAGGTAAGAGGATGTTTTGGGCTATGTTATCACTGGTGATGAAACATGGATGCACCAATATGACCCTGAAACAAAGCATCAAAGTGCACAATGGAAGTCAGCCAATTCTCCATGACCAAAAAAGTTCCGTCAGTCCAAATCAAGAGTGAAAAAGATGTTGCTAACCTTTGTTGATATCAGAGGGATTATTCATTATTAATTAATACTAACTGGACAAACAGTTAACCAAGTTTACTGTTTGGAAGTGCTGAAAAGTCTGCGTTAAAAAGTTAGACGACCTGAACTTTTCGCCAATAATTCATGGCTCTTGCATCATGGCAATGCACCAGGTCACATGGCACTGTCTGTGAGGGACTTTTTGGGCAGTAAACAAATAACTGTATTGGAACACCCTCCCTACTCACCTGATCTGGTCCCCAATGACTTCTTTCTTCACCCAAAGATAAAGCAATAATAGACTCATTATATGTAAACATAAATACGTATTTTAGCACCAATTTCCACATTTGGGAAATTACTATTTGTTCCCAAGAACAAATAAATTTAGAGGAAACTAGCATTGTTTTACATTCTGAAAAGCACTTTAATATCTAGTCAAAAGAAGGTAGATGGATTCTCATATCTGTTTATGTATTAAATTTGTTTTCATATCACCCATTGTGAGCTTTTGTGAATATCCATTGTAGATTCATGAGAGAATGAGAGTGAAAAAGGCAAATAAGATCTTACTAGTATTATGAAAATAGTTTGGATTCCCAGAAAGGATCTTGGAAAAACCCCAGGGATGCCCAGAGCACACATTGAGAACCACCGTTCTAGATGTTACCATCTTTTTATTTTCCCTCACTGCATGAGGTTTTCTATTGCTCTTTCCCCAGCTTAAGTACTTCATTGTATATAATATTCTATATTTCCTTATCATACTAGTTTGCAAAGCTGCAACCATGGTTAAATACTATTCTGCCACATTCCACAACTGCATTTGTGCAGATGAAAGCTGGGGAAAACTCACACAATTGCATGGACTTACCTCATTTTGTGCCTTTGCACATCAAAAGGACTCTCAGAATTGCCAGGCAATGATAATATGCATCATAAAATCTTAAATATCTATCTCTCACTTTCTTCTTTAACCCCTAAACCCCCATATGTTTGCCCTTATGCTCACTCATCAATAATCTCCTGCCTCACTGAGGAAAGCAAGCATTCAGAACTTCCACAGACGTGTATTACATAATGTATTTTCCCCAGCATCTATTTGTGTATGATCTCTGTTACTATCCATTAGTATGGAAGAGTGCTCCACAAGCCTGTCTAAACTCAGCTATTCCATGGGCTCACAGATCCTATCCTCTTTCCTCTAAGCAAGGACCTCTCTCCAATAGTTTCCTCCTTTCCCTTTATATCACCAATATTTCCTCTGTGTTGGATCATTCCCATCACCATACACACGTGTGTTATTTCCTGACTGAAAAGTTCCTTCTTTGACCCCATTTACCCTGTTAGCTACTATCCCATTTGTAGCAAAAATCTTCAAAAAGTCACACATGAACCTTATTTCCAAACTCACCCTCCAATTCATTTTTAAACATACTCTAATCAAGCTTTCACCCCTACTTTCCTCAGAAACTGCTCTGTCAGTTACAACTAGGTTGCTAAATTCAATGGTTAATTTCCAGTTCTCCTCATAGTTGACTTATCAAAGTATTTGGGGGGGAAAAATATATATATATATATATATATATATATATATATATATATATATATATATGTATATATTCCCCTTTGAAACACATCCTTTCTTGGCTTTGAGGACACTCCTCTCCTACACTCTATTCTCAGTTTCTACCTGACCTCTTAGTTTAGGGGTGTCTTAAGTGTCAGTCCTTTATCTTCTCTATCTATACTTGCTATTTTGGTGATCTTATCCAAGTATTATCTATAGGCTTTTAATTTTCAAATTAAAATTTTCACCCCAAACCTCTCTCTTGAACACTAGACTTGTTGTATAGCCAAATGCCCCCTTGGCATCTCCACTTAGAGCTCAGATAGATACTTTACATTAACATGTTTCAAATACAGTTACTGATCTCTATCCATGGACTTTCCCACCTCAGTTGTTAGCAAATCCATCCATAGCAGTGCTTGTGACAAAGACCTTAAAATTCTCCTTGATGGCTAACCCTCTCTTCATCCTGCACCCAATCTACCGTAAAATTTTGCTGGCTCTGTTAAAATGTGGCTAGTGAGACTGAAGAACTTAATTTTAAATTTTATTTAATTTTAATTAAGTTAGATTAATAGTCACCTATGACTAGTGGCTATCATATTGCATAACAGGTGTAGGCTGACCACTAAAATAATAAAGACTATAAAACTGGGGAAAATAAACTGATAATAATATTAAATATATACAAAAGCATGTACAATAGGAAGGAAGGAAGAATATAAACCATCCAATACAAAGAAAAGGCATACTGGAAGCATCCTTGAATGCTAGGTACACTTATATATTGCAGGTGCTTGGCATAGAGTAAGTACTCAATAAAACTGAATCCATGTTACCATTATTGGTTCGAAATTTATGCTTCCAATTAGTAAACCAGAACACCAATTAAGATTTTGCAATTTTTGGTGATTTCTCTTTCATTCTAATATTTCCAAGCCCCTACAATTAATGTTTCATGTCACAACTTAGAAAAACACCATCACCTTTAGTGATTGTTCACAAAAATGTTAGTCTTAGCAAGTTTAAAGTCCCATATTGTTGTCGTTGTTTTTATAATACAGCTTTTTGCATAGAAATTAAGATGTTAGTTACACAATAAGGTTCTTTGCTGCTGACTTTTGGGACTGCAGAGAATGTGCTCTCAATAGCTGGAAAGAGACAAACTTTCTGTATATATTATTTAGATAATTTTAGACTCTGGATAGATTATAGATAAACATTATTTTCGCCAGCAAATTTTTTTTTTTTTGTGAGTGGAATTTATACTTCCTATTGCTTTGCCAATACATTTATTTGTACTACTCAAAAGGAGCTGTTTCATGAAGTTTTCCATGAATTGAGCATGATGAATTTTACTTTATTTTAAAGGATCCATGCCAAGATAAAAGCCATAAATCAAAAAAGTACCTGTTTTGCTTTAAAACTTTGTTTGCTGGCAACTTAAAAGAAAATGAATAATAAATACCTATAGAAGATTCTGTTATTTCATTCATTGATATAATTAGTTCAGAATAAACTTTTTTCTTTTGTGTGGCAGCATTAAAACCTGATTTATAAGGATACATTTAGAAATGTGAGAACTGTTAGGTGGCAAAATGTGTGTCTTTTACTTAAATAACAATTCTTCAATAATGGTCTGTAATGATCCAATCTGTAGAGTAATGTAATTTATTTATTATACTATAGTCTTCCTTCTTTATCACTTTAAATCAAATTTAATTTATCCCTACTTTTCTCGGTTTACATTTGAATGTTTAAAATTCAGCATTGTTTTGGGAAAAGCTTAAAAATTAATATATTTAAAATTTAGCAAATCCTAGGAAAAAGGCAGTCTATATTTGTATTTAGTTTTACCTTTAGTCAGGTCTGCCTTCTTGATTTTCTGGAAAAGTGAAGATTCTGCTTTTTATGTTAATGTTTTATTAGTCATATGTACATAATCTTAGTATCTATTTATCACGTGCAAAATGCACGTTCTAAAGTTAAAATCAGTTCACAGTGTGATCTTTAACTATATCCAATATCATATCCATATAATGGAAAAAAATGTGTCATATACTTGCTTGGAAAATAAGCAGAAACCACTTTTTTAACATAATAAAATTTAAAGTCTCTTAAAAGTCTCAACTTGACCATATCTTCTGGGATATAAATGATCCTTAATAAAATAAAGTTAAACTATATTGAGACCAAACTATGTTTTACTTTATAACATGCTTAACTCATCCCTCCTGTGAGAGAGATAGCTGTCATTTATGACTTGTTAAAAATTGCTTTTGAAGTTTTAATATGTACAGGCTTATAGGAGAATTTTATCTTTTCAACCCCATGACATTTTAAAAAAAAATGATGCCACAGTAAACAAATAGACAAAACATGTAACAAAAATAAGATTCCTTACACATGATCAGTATGACTTCCTAGAAGTTCAGTTAATGTGATGATGTTGCTAGGCTGACATAATATTGAGGAAGGTAAGAGTCCGTCCTTGCTTTGGAGCATAATCTATGCAGGTGTAACTTCGCTCACACTCAAACATGGTAGTCTAGTCATTCTTAGGAAATGTAGTCACTTTGGCCTTGTTTACATTTATCTGCATAAGTTTTAAAAATAAATTGCAGAGTTTTATTGTTTGTAAAAACAATTATAGAAGTTCATATGATGTTAAAATAAGGTTTTTATTTAAAAATATGCTTACAAATCTAAATAGAAATTCACCCAAAATACCCATGTACATTTTACAAAATGTTAGAATCCCGTAATAGTGAATTAAGAAAACTCATACACAAATTATATGCTCTCTTTTAACCAAAATTAGATCAAAGCACATGAGAATAAGGCTAGGAGCGTTGGTGAGAGCACACATGGATTTTCACATTCAGTTTTGGATGCCACTTATAAAGCTGTGTCTATTAGTTAGAATGCATTAGAAGACAGTGACAGGGAAAATCAGGTGACTCCAAATCAAATTAATTTATATGTTTATTCATGTATTTTCCCTATGTTTCATCCCACAATTCTTTTGAGGTAGATTATTTAAATGTATGTAAGTGATGGAAATTCAACTAGAATGAAGTGTCAAGAGTAAGAGGAAATTAAAACATAATGATTACATAGTAATGCAAGTTTTAATGACTGTGAAGGGTGTTGTGGATACACGGCCCTTAGAGTTCTAGAGTTTTTTGGCACCCACTTAGGAAATATGGTTATTAATCTGACTCACATTGTCCCAACAGAAGAAAAAAAAAACATGCATGCATATTATTCAGGCTCCTCCTGGCACTAGGCCTGAGAGAAATGACTCACAGGGTTCTTTATATTGGGAACACTGAGTAATGTAGAAAAAAAATGTCCTCAACTACATCTCTCCAATAAATAAAATAACAGATTCCATATGTCTCTTATAGTATCCCCAGAATAAGCCCAGGACAAAATACTGTGAAAAGCATTCTTCCAAGGAGCCAAGACCATGATATAGAAATGCAGAATTTTCTGCACTTTAGCTTAAGAGATAAAAACCCAATTACCAAATATGGATGACTTAAGACCAAGTCACTGGGTATGCTGAAGGCATTTGGTAAAGGAGATTGGGGGCCGTTGTGTGAGCCCTACAGCAGAGTACTTAACTGGACAAAGCTGTACAGGTGACCTGGATATAGTTCCATCTATGCCACTTACTCACTGTAACTTGAGCAAATCATGGAATGTCTCGGTACTTGTCAGCTTCTTTTTAAAATATAAATGATGATGATCATATTTCTATCTCATACAACTGTTGCTAAGGTTGAATGTGTAAATACAGGTAAAGTCCTGTGAAAAGGAGTCTGTTAAATGTGAAATAATTATTACTATTACTTTATCTTCAAATTTGAGAAGGGCTACACAAAAGAGGATACAGGCTTTCTATGTTTGACTCTAAGAAATGGGATTAGGATAAATACACTCAATCCTCATTATCCAAGGACTTGGCCTTTGCAAATTCACCTACTTGCTAAAATTTATTTGTAACCCCCCAATTTATACTAAGAGTGTGCCTTTGCAGTCATTTGCAGACATGCACAGAGCAGCCAAAATTTGGGTCACTCAATGTACACGTTGCAAACTATGGTTGAACAAGGGCAAGCAAGCTCTGCCTTCTTGTTTCATTGTTTCAGCTCTCATACCATAAACTTGTGTCCGTTTTTCTCCCCCCTCACATTTCTGTTCCTTTTTTCGATGGTTTTGCTGTTTAACCCCAAGCATAGTTTCGAAGTGCTGTATGGTGTTCCTAATGCAAGGAGACTGTATAATTTGTCTTTGGAAAGAAGAATTTAGCAAAGTAGGAAGAAGAACAAAAGGGAGGTGTCAACAATTGATGTCTGAGCTGCTTTATGAGTTAGTGTGGAGAGAGAAGGTCTAAAATGGCAGATTGGGTAAGTGCTATGCCTGCTACCTCCCAGGATCACATCAAAATGAGAACTAAGTTATATAGCAATTAACCTCAAGAATCATCTGAAGACTAGTTGAACAGAACCGTTATAATGAAGGGTATAAAGAAGGGTCCACATTGAAAGTGGTAGGAGGGGCAGAGAAGCCAAATGGTCTGACCCCCAAACCCACAGGTAGTGGTTGAAAACTGGGAGAGATACCTTGGTGCTGGAGGTCCCCACTAAAGTGGGAGGGGACCCAGCTCCACACTGGGCTCCTCAGCCCAGGGGTCTTGTATTGGGAAAAGGAGTTCCCCACAACATCTGGCTGTGAAAATCAGCAAGGACTCTGTCCATCTCTCCAGTGACACAGAAGGCAACTGGAAGCCCAGATGTCCTCTTAAAGGGCCTGTGGATAGACTCACTTGCTTGCAAACACTCACCTGGTTTCTGGTGGAGGAGCATTCACTTGAGAGGTGTCAGAGACATATGGGGAAAGACTGAGTTGTATAGCTTTGCAGTGATAGCTGGAGGGATCAGATGCCATTGTCCCAGTGTGAAGCCTGCCTCAAGTGTAGCCTACAGGATAGCACCATTTTATCCATGTTGAACCCTCCCCCCAAAGGGCCAAATGTGAGACTGCATTGGTGTGGTAAAATCTGCATGTGTGAATCACCTTGGTGAAGCCTTAGGTCCCTGTCCAGATCACCTAGTGCTGCACCATGGGGGGAACTCTGTTCCTACATGACCAGCCCCACCCCACAAGGTGTGGAGCCTTTGACAGCATCCAGCAGCCTGCAGTGACCTGAGGAAATTTCCATGGCAGACAGTCAGCCACAACTTGCACTGCAGCCTCTCTTGGGTGGCTCTCAAGGATCTGTGGGCCTGAGGTGAGCAGTGGCTGGTCATAGTATTCTCTGAATGTTTTATGAAGTGGTCATGGGCCCTGCACTGGGGCAAGAACTAAATCTGCATTAAATTTGTAAACATCCTGTGACTCCTGAAACCCTGTGCCAGCAAGCAAGTGCTGCATCACTGGAGACACTTAACACTGGGTCAACCAGCCTGGCCAGCACATCTAAGGAGGCTCTGTCAACAGCTGAACATTATGGGCAGCCAGCAGGTGGCAACAGGAATAGGTGAGCCCTGGGCCTTTTGCTAACCTGCTGCTGGCCTAGTACTGGTGGCAACCAGCCTTGGTTCACCCCCACCTGCTTATACCACCCCCACATGCCTACAGGTCCAGCACAGGCAGCAACCTACAGCATGTAGTTTTGGAGGTCCTGACAGGTAGCTCTGGGTTGGTCACAGGCAAGGCTAAAATCGGTCTGCATGGAGGCCCCACCCAAGAGACTCGAGAAGCAAAACCTAGAGGCCAGCTTCAGACCACACCAGAGCACTACCTGGTTAGCTTCATAAGAAACACACCCAAAGGGTAGTCTCAACAGGCAGAAGAGCCCATGAGGGCAAATCTCCCTCTGAGAGGTCAGTTCCCACACAACAGGTCATACACTGTGGGTGTAGCTATTCCTCCTAGTTAGTCAGCCTGGGAGTCAATCTCACCCACTGACATACTAAAAGCAATAAAGGCTCAAATACAACAGAAAAGCACACACAACACACTCAAGGGACACTCATAGCACACATGCACAGGAGATCAGGAAGACTGCATCACTGGACACACAGGACACATATTACATAGACCACCTAGCAAAGATTGAGAGATATAGGAGATCTACCTAATACATAGACACAAACCCAGAGATGTAGCCAGAGTGAAGAAACTAAGAAACATGTCCCAAATGAAAGAACAGGAGAAAACTCCAGATAAATAACTAAATGAAAAGGAGACAGCAATCTACCAGAGACAGAGTTTAAAACACTGGTTATAAAAATGCTTAAGGAACTCAGTGAGAATTTCAACAGGAAGATAGTAAGCAAAAAGAAGGACATAGAAACTGCAAAAAACGTAAGAAAAAAATACAATAATTGAAATGAGGCATACACTAGAAGGAATGAACAGCAGATTAGATGAAGCAGAGGATATAATCAGTGATTTAGAAGACAAGGTAGAAGAAAACACCCTATCAAAACAACAACAACAGCAACAACAACAACAGCAACAAAAACAAAAGAAAATAGTTTAAGGGACCTGTGGGACAGCATCAAGGATACCAACATGTGCATCATAGAAGCACTAGAAAGAGAAGAGAGAGAACAAGGGATTCAGAACGTATTTGAAGAAATAACAACTGAAAACTTCCATAACTTGGCAAAGGAAACAGAAATAAAAGGCCAGATAGTGCCTAGAGTCCCAAAGAAGAAGAACCCAAACAGGCCCACACCATGGCACATTATAATTAGAATGGTATAGATTAAAGAGAAAGAGAATCCTAAATGCAGCAAGAAAAAGACAACTAGTTATTATAAGGAGCTCCCATGAACTATGAGTTGATTTCTCAACAGAAACTTTGCAGGCCAGAAGGGATTGGCATGAAATATTCAAAGTAATGAAAAGCAAGGATGTACAACCAAGACTACTCTATACAGCAAGGCTATCATTTAAAATTGAAGGAAAGATAAAGAGCTTCCCAGACAAGTAAAAAAGCTAAAGGACTTCATTATCACCAAGTTAATATTAAAATAACTGTTCAAAGAAATTATTTAAAAAGAAGAAGGGATGAAACAAACAAGCAAAAGATCAATAATATGAGTAATAAAATGGCAATAACTATGTACCTATCAATAATCACTTTAAATGTAAATGGACTAAATGCTCCAATTAAAAGACATAAGGCAGCTGAATGGATAAGAAAACAAGTCTTATGCACATATTGTCTACAAGAGATGCACCTCCGATAGAAAGACACATATAGACTGAAAGTAAAGGGATGGGAAAGATATTTCATGCAAATAGGAATGAGAAAAAAGCTGGGGTAGCAATACTTTTATCAGACAAAAGAGACATTAAAGCAAAGACTATAATAAGAGACAAAGAAGGGTATTTTAACACCCAACTGACATGAACGGACAGATCTTCCAGACAAAAAAATCAATAAGGAAACAGCAGCCTTAAATGACCATTAGATCAGATATATTTATTGATATTTACAGAACATTACACTCCAAAGAAGCAGAGCATACATTCTTTTAAAGTGCACATGGAACATGTTCCAATATAGGCCACATGTTAGGTCGCAGAACAAGTCTTAATACATTTAAGAAGATTGAAATCATATCAAGCATCTTCTCTGACCACAATGGTATGAAACTAGAAATCAATTACAAGAAAAAAAAAACCTGAAAAACTCACAAACACATGGTGGCTAAATAACATGCTCCTATACATTGAATGGGTTAATGATGAGCTCAAGGAAGAAATCAAAAGTTACCTTGAGACAAATGAAAATGAAAACACAACCCCAAATCTGTGGGACACAGAGAAAGCAGTCCTAAGAGAAAAATGCATAGCAATGCAGGCCTACCTAAAGAAATGAGAAAAATCTCAAATAAACAGTCTAACTTTACACCAAAGCCAACTGGAAAAAGAACAGAAAACAAAGTCCAAAGAAATAATGAAGATCAGAGAGGAAATAAATAAAGTAGAGGCTAAAATAATGATACAAAAGATCAATGAATCAAGCGATCATTTTTTTTTTTGAAAGGGTAAATAAAACTGACAAACTTTTAACCAGACTCAATAAGAAAATAAGAGAGAGGACCCAAATAAATAAAATCAGAAATGAAAGAGGAGAAGTGACAAAGTACACCACAGAAATATATATATATATATATATATATATATATATATATATATATATATATATATATATATATACAAACAAACAAACTATGAACATTTATGGGCCAACAAATTCGATAATCTGGAAACAATGGAACAATTCCTAGATGCATGAAATCTTCCATGGCTAAATCTAAAAGAAATAGAAAATATGAACCGACTTATTATTTATTACTCATGAAATTGAATCAGTAGTCAACAAGCTCCCAACAAACAAAAGTCCTGAACCAAATGGCTTTACAGGTGAATTTTACCAAACATTCTAAAAAGAATTAACACCTATTCTTTACAAACCCTTCCAAAAAATTAAAGATGAGGGAATGCTTCCAAGCTGTTTTAAGAGGCCACCATTACCCTGATTTCAAAACTAGACAAAGACATTATAAAAAAATAAAATTATAGGCTGATATCCCTAATGAACATAGATGCAAAAGTCCTCAACAAACTATTATCAAACCGAATTCAGCAATACATTAAAAAGACCATACACCACAATCAAAAGGGATTCATCCCTGGTATGCAAGATTTATTCAATATCCACAAATCAATTAATGTGATACACCACATAAATAAAATTAAAATTAAAATCATATGCTCATATCAATAAATGCAGAAAAAGCATTTGACAAAATCCAACACCCATTTATGATAAAAACTCTCACCATACTGGGAACTGAGGGAACATATATCAACATAATAAAGGCCATACATGACGAACCAACAGCTAACATCAAACCCAATGGGTTAAAGCTAAAAGCATTTTCCTTAAGATGGACCAAGACACGGATGTCCACTTTTACTACTTCCATTCAACGTAATACTGGAAGTCTTAGACACAGCAATTAGACAAGAAAAATAAATAAAGTTCATCAAAATTGGAAAGGAAGAAGTAAAATTGTCATTATTTGCAGATTACATGATACTATATATAAAGAATCCCAAAGATTCTACCAAAAACTATTAGAAATGATAAATGAATTTAGTAAAGTAGCAGGATATAAAATTACTATTCAGTAATTGGTTGCATTTTTATACACCAATAACAAACTATCAGAAAGAAAGATTAATAAAACAATCCCATTTACAATTGCATCAAAAATAAATAAATAAAATACCTAGAAATAAATTTAACCAAGGAAGTAAAAGACCTGTAGTCAGAAAATTATAAGATATTGAAGAGGGAAATTAAATAAGATAGAAATAAATGGAAGCATACACCATGCTCATGGATAGGAAGAATTAATATAGTTAAAATGTCCATATCATCCAAAGCAATATGGGGATTCAATGCAATCCCTGTTAAAATACTAATGGTATTTTTCATAGAGCTAGATCGAATAATCCTAAAATTTACATGGAACTGTAAAAGACCCCAAATAATCATGACAATCCTGAGAAAGAAGAACAAAGCTAGAGGTAATCATGCTGCCTGATATGAAATTATACCACAAGCCCATAGTAATCAAAAGATTATGGTGTTGGCATAGAAACAGACACATAGATCAATGAAACAGAATAGACAGCCCAGAACTATATCCAATATTGTCATTTAATGTATGACAAAGGAAGCAAGAATTTTCATTTGGGTTAAAACAGCCTATTCAATAAATGCTGTGAAAATTGGACAGATACATGCAAAAAATGAAACTGGACCACCTTCTTATTTCATACAGAAGAATAAACTCAAAATGGATTAAAGACTTAAATGTAAGACCCAAAACCATTGAACTCCTAAAAGAAAAGATAGGCAGTCAAGTCTCAGACATTACCCTTAGTAATATTTTTACTGATATAGCTCCTCAGCCAGGGGAAACAAAAGAAAAAAATAATAAATAGGACTACGCCAAACTAAAAGTTTTTGCACAGCAATGGAAACCATCAACAAAATGAAAATACATTTGAATGGGAGAAGATATTTGCCAATGATACATCTGATAAGGAGTTAATATCCAAAATTTATGAAAAACTCATACAACTCAACACCGAAAAAACAAACAATCCAATTAAAAAATTGTCAGAGGACCTGAAGAGATATTTTTCCAAAGAGGACATACCAATGGCTAATAGACATATGAAAAGATGTGCAATGTCACTAATCATCAGAGAAATGCAAATAAAAAGCACAATGTGATATCATCTCACAACTGTCAGAATGGATATTATTAATAAATCAAAAAACAACAAGTGTTGGCGAGGATGTGGAGAAAAGGGATCCCTTGTGTACTGTTGGTGGGATTGCAAATTGCTGTAGCCCTTATGGAAAACAGTATGGAATTTCCTCAAAAAATTAAAAATAGAACTACCTTATGACCCAGCAATTCCACTCCTGGGTATTTATCTGAAGAAATCCAAAACACTAATGTGAAAATATACATGCACCCTTATGTTTACTCAGCACTATTTACAATAGTCAAGATATAAAAATAACTGAAATTCCCATCAATAAATGAAAATGTTTCACAAATATACTTAGTTTATTGTACAACATACATAAAACTGCTCTACTATCCATGCTATACTAGAAATACAGAATGAGGTTTACAATTTCTTTTCAGTTCTTTTTGTTCCTGTCCAACTAAAGACAGACCAATTGTTGTGTTCAAATGTTACCTTAGAGGTTCTTTTCTCTCAGGTTATTGTAACAACTTGATATACAGTTAAGGTTTTTGTTTGCTTGTTTTTTCAGATTTACATTTCTATTTTTCCTTTGTTTTGTTTTTTTGAACATGTAAAACATGGTTTACATAATTCAGAACTTCATAGTGAAAAAGGGGGACTTTCCTGCCTGCTGGCACTCAGCTAGTTCCCAGAGCTCAGGCCTAGTGCTAACCCCTTTCCTGGTATTCTTACACCCTTAGCTGAAAAACTGTTGAGTTATAGCTTCATAGAAATTCTTCTAACACTTCATGCTTTTCACCAGGCTTTGCTCAGATGATGTCCCTTGAAATTGGGGGATGTCTGAAAGCCCTTTGAGTCCCAAGTTATCTGTGAAATCTATAAGTACCCCCCCACCGATGAGGTGGAGATCACTCACATCTAGGGCTGTTTGGTGGCGTACCTCGAAACAATTTACGGGGCATGTCTGAGAAGGTGGCACCCAGCATTGGCACAGGCGGTGTACAGCCAAGAGCCAGTAGCAAATCTTCCCAAAAGTGCGCTGTAAGGCCTCTCTCTTCACATGGGGAGTGATGACATTTCAGCCCATGCTGCCCTGCTTTTCTGGGACATCATTTACAACCCCCCACATGAACAGAGCTTCCCTCTACCCAGCAAAGGGGACGGATGGCAACTACATGGAGTCTGGGACACGGGCCTGCTTCTCTACACGAAGGAAGTAAGGCGGCACATGCCCAACCGGCCTAAACTGCCCCTGAGACAGAGAAAGCTATTCGTGGAGAACTCACGACTACACTCGGGAGCAGATGATTTCTTATCTGATTGTAGTGGGTTGAATAGTCGCCCAAGTAATAACCCCTAGAACAGGCAAATGTGACCTTATTTGTGAAAAGGGCCTTCACAGATGTAATTACGGATCTCGTGATGAGATCACCCTGGATTTAGGTTGGGCCCTAACTCCAATGACAGGTGTTCTTATAAGAAATTCTGCTGACCCTAAGTCAGACACTAAGAATTACCCGAAGCCACTAGAAGCCAGAAGAGAGGTAAGGGATATATTCTTTCTCAGAGCCTCCAGAAGGAACCAACCCTGCTAAAACTTTGATTTCAGACTTCTGGCCTCCAGAACTGTGACTATAAACTTATGCTGTTTAAAGCCACTGTTTGTGGTAATTTGTTACAGGGACTCTAGGACACATCCACCAATCCACAGGTGCTCTCCTACAAGCTCCCTCTGCTGAAATGAGAGGACACAGCAGGACACTGATGACCGTGCCACTGAGGGCCTGGTGATGAATCCCATCAGAGCCTCTCTCTGCCCTTGCTATTGAGGGAACCCTATCTCCTCCTAGCTCCTTTGGGTGCTTAGGAGGAACAGAGGTCTGGCAGGCTTGTCCTGCTCTCCCAGTCCTGGGACAGTCTTTTCAGTCAGAGGTAAGTGTAAGCAGTTTCTGTAACTTGCGTGCCTCAGTTTTCCCATCACTGCAACTCAGTACAGAAGCCCCCCTTAAAGGCTTACATTCGGTCACCCTGTCTTTATAAGAACAAACCACCGGAGGCCCAGCAGTGCCATCCTCTGCCTCCTGCCATAGAGCTGTCCAAGTACATTCTTTACCTGGTAGTCATCTGCTGGTTCTGTGGGTGTCCTGGAGCCAGCACAGTGATCCTGGCAAGCCATTGCCTTTCCCGGCACTGATTTCTGCCATGGTGATGTTTTGCTTAGCACAAGCAATGATGTCTGGGAGCCTGATTAATGACTTCCTCTCCTCTATGGTCATGTAACAGTGCAGGTCATTTTCATTGAAGATAATCAGGACTGATGCTTCTGCAAGTGGTTCTGCAGAAAGAAGGAGCTACGCACAGGACCCAGAGAGCTGGGTGGGGTTGGAGGCATCCATCATGAACCGGAGAGAATGGCAGTTTCCATAGTAACTGGACAGTGGGCAACCCACCAGCTCCCGGGTGGTGATCTTTCTGTGGGCCACGATATCAGTAAGGTTGGTGCCCACCCTGGACCATGTCGGAGGAGGATTGCCTAGGTCACCCTTCCCATACTGAGAGCTCAACTTCTGGAGCCATTTCACCAACAGCGTCATCCCCACACACATGGCTTTCAGTAGCAGATACACACTGACTCCTCGAGTGACCCCCATAATGGCTTTTTAATGGCCTTCTTCTACATTCAGGAAATGGAAATGGGCTGACAGTGAATGTTCCATGAGTACTAATGCATTCCTTCTCCATTAGTAGTGAAAGGAAGTTATGTGGAAAAGTAAATTCACCTTAAGCAATTTTGTTATAAAATTATACTCATTTGAGCGGATCATCCATACTAAGATACATGTACCATTCGAGTGCATTAAGGCTAATGATATGAAAGACAAAAATAATTGTAATCTTTAGCAGTATGACCCAATCGTTATCACACAGATATTATACTTAGATATGGCTCTGTACAAACTCACTTAAATATCTTTAGTCAAGTATTTTCACTAATATGTAAATAAAATACATTTCTTTCTAATTATTGCATGAATAAATGCAAGCTTAAAAACTTATTTAGAAATTTAGAGCCCAAGAAGAGTATATATACTTTCCTAATAATTCTAATTAGAGTAGATGAGTGACATTAAAAAAAAATCTGTTGAAATTGAGGAGACTATTGTTCCTGTTGGTTAAATGAAACAAAGCTTTATTCTGTTAAGGTTCTCTGCCAGTCATACACACACTACTGCTTTGTATATAGAAGTGAAAAAAAAAATCCCATGAAGACACACTCCGTAGAGATACCTGAGGGTATTTCAGAATGAATGAAAGCTTTGGTTAAAGGCCCATGGTGGTGGTTTATAATTAGATACATTTTGGAAAATTCTGTATGTTTATTTATCTTTTAAAATAGTGACAAAATTGAAAGGAAATGCAATAAATCACAATTCAATAATACACTGAAGAATAATTAGTTATTTCTTAGCTGTGTTATGCTCTTAAAATTACAGGGAGGGTTTGGGATAAAATAAAACAGGATGGAGAAATGAATATATGATGGCCTTATAAAGAGGAGACATTTGAAATATGATCTGTTATTTTTTATTTTCATTAAGAATAGGACAAAAAGGAATATTAAGTTCCAGCAAAGATGGATATAAGTAAAATAAAATGGGAAGAATCAAGTTTAATCTTCCTTTGAGATTGTAAAACCAGCATATATTTACATGAGCAGAAAGTTGAACTAGTTAGGCAACTGGAATGAAATAATGGTAAAGATGTGCAGACTGGAGCTATTGTCAAGGCAGAAAAGATACAACACCATGCTTATCATGAAACATAAACAGAGATCTTAATAAAATGCGGGTAGCTGGGAATGAGGCCTGGGCTTATTGGTTTTGAGTATTATTTAAATACATTCCTTCTGGAATTTTATACTTTTGCATATAAGTCTATTTGTGAGGCTCATGGGGTTGACTATCGTGGAGTCCAAGAAGCAGACAAGTTGAAAACAGAGAAAGCGAAGAGTGACGATGAAGGTGTCAGGTGTAAATCTAACAAAACTACTTAAAAATCTTATCAAAGTATCCTTGAGAGGAAGTGGAATCACATAGGAAAGCATGCAATCTGTGTTTGTGTATGAGATTTAACTTTAAAAAAGGTTAATCCTACGTGAAGAAATTATGTAATATACATGGTGTGTGTGTGTGTGTGTGTGTGTGTGTGTGTGTACAGTGAATCATCACTGTTGAGCAGAGTGCTAGACACATAATATAGAAACATTTTCACAGACATGTATATTATGACAATACAGTGCTAGACACAGCCTAACAAATATACACTCCTCCAGGAGAAAAAAATTGTCTAACTGGGTCATGGGTGAGATACTTTTTGCTTGGTACTATAGGAAAACAGAAAAAAGAGAGGCTGAGGGAGGAAACAAAAAGGAAAGTTTGGTAGGATTGCCTCCACCCCCATACTCCCAAGTACCATTCAGAGAAATTTACATTATTCCTTAATGCTTTGGGGTGTAGATCTTGTGATTGTTTTCCTCAGATATAATCTTTTTTTTTTTTTTTTTTTTTTTTTAAAGACCACAAGTTGATTTTACTCTGCCTTCCTCTTTTTCCTCTTCCCCTCACAGCATATTTTTCATCCTTATTTGTCTTCTTGAGACAATGCACAATTCTGGTTTCCTTAAGGTATAGGAATCAACCAACCTTGCTACATAATTTTATATATTTCTGTTCCTCCTGAAGATACAATATGGATCTCACACTGATGAAAATATCGGAGGATAAAGAGAAATAGATATCATCATAAACAACAGAGTGAAATGTTTTGAATAGAAATTAATGGTTAACAAAGAATTAAATGGCTCATTAAATTCTACATGAACTATTTATGTCATTTTGGAAAATGAAACTCTAAATATTTGTGGTTTCATGCTTTCATTGCCATTTCTACTGCAAATAAAATGGTTCCAATTTCATCTAGACTTTACCAGGCTTCAGAAAAATTATCTCAAACTCTAACATAGTAAACATAAAAATAAATTTATATAAAAAGTAGGAGTTGGCCATAGATGCAATGGCAAAAGAAAGGAATCAACAAGTTTTTAATATTCACAAATTAAATTTAAAAATATATGATTTTTGTATATTGGTAATTATAAAATTTTCCAATTTTCTGGATAGTACTGCTGATTTCATTAAAAAATATTTAGTTCAGAAAATTAGAACTAATGAAGTGACTCATAGTCTAGTCAATTAATATTTGTGATCAGCTTTTTAATTGATTACAACTGGTTCAGTCACCGCTAACAGAAATCTTTACTCTGTCAATTCTATAATTAGTTAATCTGTTGCTTACAAATACTTTAACAAGTTTTCAATTGATAATATGACTTGATTTAGAGAAAAAATAAATTGTTGGGATTATTTTAGACTATAGAATTGAAAACCTAAAAATGAATTTTGCTTGTAAAGTGAACTTAATGCATTTGTAAGGTAGTAGTATTTTACACGGATTTCATTGGATCTTAGATGAATGGGACTTTCATAAGGTAATTGCTGGTCACTGGATAGTTTAAGAGAGAATGTTAATGTGATTGCGTTCTGAATGATCAATATTTTTAGATGTCTAAATGACAAAGGGGTGCTGACATCTGAAAGAGATAAAATCAACAAAGACGTAAGAAACTAAATCTCAGTGTTATCATTGTTCATTGAGAAGCTATTTTCTTGAATTCCACATTCACTTGGTAAATTGTATTAGCGTTTGTTATGCTCACAAATTATATTTGGTGGTGAGATTAAAACCGTATGGTCTTAAATCAACCACACACGTTAGGAAGGTTGTGCCAAAGCAAAGTGATGCAACCCCACGAAAAAGTGCCGTGCTTGCTCCTTCAGGTCCTCTGTCACCCTCATACTGCTATACATTTATACTGCTATACACTCTGACCTGTGAAAAACAGTTACAACCATCACTTGAGGTTGCTGTTTCTTAACATTTGACCCATTTTCTGGTAAACTTCACGTATCAATATCAAAATTCTTACCGCTGCAAATAAGACTACCCAACTAACAGCGGCAGAAAAGGCAGAGATACCCTCTTCGTAGAACACAAAATTTGAATGCAAAGCATTTTTATCTTGTCCCCTTATGGTCCACGATGGTTGCCACAGTCAAAAGCATCATACAGAGTGGAGAATATTCTCCTTCTCTGTGTCCTTTCCTATTAGAAGGAAAAAAAAATCCCAGACATCCTCTCAGTTTTTTTGTGTGTGGTTTTTTTTTCTGTACTGTCTGTATGCTATGGCCTGTCTATAGGTTTCTGGGAGCTCAAGTAGCTGATATTTTCAGCTATTAGAGTGGGAGACAGGCTTTGCTAAGAAAAAAAAGAAGTTAGGTGTGGATAATACTGTAGTGGCAGGTACCTGACACTTCCATCAACTATGTACAACAGTGCCTATTTCCTGAGGGCCTCACCAACTCTCAGGAAACAGTTCACTCTCAGGTGAACTGTCAAATTTTAGATTTTTTATTTGATAAATGAAAAAAGGTATCACAGTATGATTTTAATTTGGTATTTTCTTATAATAAAAGGTTTAACAAATATATTACTTCCTTGCTCCTGGAATAATGGAACAACTTTCTAATTAGGTTTTATATGCTGTATGTGAGAGCTATTGTACCACAATTTTTCTAATTAAAAAAAAATTGAACTCTTTAAATAGATGATTAATATAGTTGAAAATTCAAAGTGTATAAAAAAGTATGAGTAATTTTTTCCATTAAATCTTTCCATATAATATGTGCATACTCTTTTACTTAGCTTCACACGTAACAAATATTTAAAATATTGTCTCACTCTTTTAATTTATTATAATTTAAATGGTCCTTTGCTGATGGATATTGAATTGTTTCCAATCATTTGCTACTACAGACAATGATATGTATAAAAAAGGTAAACATTAATTTCACACGCATGCAAATAAATCTGTAGGATGAAATACAGGGTCAAACATATGCATTTTGTAGTTTTGACAGATATTGCCTAATTGTCTATAGGGCTTATAAAAACCTTCACTTCCACCCATAACATATGAGAGTATATTTCCCCACAGACTCATCAAGTTGCTAGACGACTTTTCACATTAAAATACAATGTATAAGTGAAGCTGCACAAATTTTCAAAAGTTCTGTGACTAATGTTTGATATTTCTTTTGGGTTGTATGTCTTTATTCTTAATGCTTTTTGTATGCTCTTTAAATATTGAGGACATTAGTCCTTTTCTGTGACACACATGGCAGTCACTTTTCTCAGTGTTTTGTTTGTACTTTAACTTTGCTAATGGTATTTTTAGAGAAGTTCTGATTACATGCAGCCAGATTAAATAATCTTTTATCATCTTTTTTTTTGTCTTTTGACTTTATTTATAATTCTCCTCCTATAATTCTCTCTTTTGATTTTATTTATAATTCTCCTTCTCCATCCTTGCAATGAAGAAGTAAAAATAAAAACAGAACTTAATTTGTTTTTTGAGCCCCCATTTTGCCTGACAGTGAAAACTCAGTTGCTGCAGGTTAACTTGGTCAAATCAAGATATCTCAGTTAATTTAGGCAGCTTTTTTTTTTTTTTTTTTAATTTCACCCTCATATCCCTAGTTTAAGGCTAAATTCTAGAAAGCTAGCACACTGCCATATCTTTGTGTGATGTCCTGGTGTTGTCATCATGCTGGCATCTGCTAGGAAGCACAAACTTCCCCCGGGAGCTTGGTTCTTCTTATTTGTACACTTTGACCTCTGCTGAATCATCCATGTTCCCTTGGTGTCTGGTCACTGGGCCATGAGTTTCTTGCCAGGTCCCCATCTTCAGATCTGCTGATTTGAAAGCTCCTTCCTCAGTAAGGATTTTTACTGATACGAAATTACACTTATTAGATCTTTTATTTCATGGTTTTTATATTTTGTGTTATAGATAGGCCTTCCCATTTCAGTGATTACAAAAAAATCCTTTGCTCTTATCTTCTAGTGTTCTTATTTTATTTTTTACATATAAACATTTTATCAATTCTGATTTTATTTTCAGGTATGATGTATATTATGGATCCAAGTTTATTGTTTTTAATGATAATGCTCCTATTTCCCAATAAGTTACTGATTTGAGATCTCATCATTATGTTACAATAACTATTTGCACTTGAATCTATTTCTGGCCTTTCTAATATCATTCATTACTCTGCCTATCTATATTATTATCAGCAGTTTTGATTGTTTAGGCAGAATATATTTTCATGTCTACTAAACTAGTTTGCATTCATGTTCTTTTTCAGAGCACACTGCCTTAGCTACTCTTGTTTATTTTTCCAATATGAAATTTAGGTGATTACATAATGCAGTATATTAAAATACATAGATACATACATAAAATCAATGGATTTCTTCATATTAGGTTTTTCTCTCCTTTACTCACTAAATGTTATTATTGTATGTAACAGGTTTTTATTAGATATAACCATTTTATACTTTTAAAAAGGACAAAACATCTTGCCAAATTGTTATTGATACATATTAAAGTCCTAGAAGCACAGATTTCATGGAGAATTTTTTGGGTATGCTGTACCATGCACTATTCTTTTCGACATTATTCTTTAATTTATTAGTAACCCTCCACCCCTTTTTGACTGAGTAAATTTGTTAATATTTTTTGTTATGCTTTAGCTTTTTGTAAAGTATTGAAGGGATATATAATAAATGTGGCACTGTCAATAAACAGATTATTATCGTGCTTAACTTTTATTGAGTGCATTTTTATGCACCAGGTACTTTAAGTACTTTGCATTTCTTAACTCTTACAGCAACCCTCTGTAATAGGAATTATTATTATTCCTGTTTTATAGTTGAATAAATGAGAAATGGGAGAGATTATATGTTTCAAAAAAGTCCTGTAAGCAAATGGAGGAACTGAAACTTGAACTCAAATAGTCTGGTTGCAGAGCCCATGCTCTTAACCGCCACAAAATACTATACTAATTCAACAGTAACTTCCTTGTATTCCTGGTGACTCTCCAGCAAGCATTTCTTATCCTAAGATAGGCCCTTACTTTGGGTTTCATGAGATAAACCTGTGAGCTTACAGTTAATCTTGAAAACTGCGTAAGCAGGTTTCAGTTGCTTTCAATCAAACATGCTCTAAGGAAGATGGCAAGAAAGACAGTATATCAAAGTCAGCATGTCTCACTTGTCCTGACCTCTTTAAACATTAGTACAGTAAACATTCACTCATATTGAGTTGAGAGGCTTCCTCTGGGAAGAAAATATTTAACTCTGAACTAAGGTAATGGGTACCTCTTCCATTTCCCGAAACCAGCACTCGGCACCTAAGAGTGACACCGTCTGGGAAGCAATATAAATATACTGAGATTTCTTTTTCCAAAACTTCATGTTTATTCCTTGCTGAGTATTGGGAGACATGTAGGGCCTTTAAACTGACACCAAAACACTGCCATTACTGTTTGGAATAGAGGCTTTGTGTACGGGTCTAAATTGGATATGTCAGGTCTTCCCAGTGAGAGATCAGAATGCGGGTAAAGTTTCGAAATTTAGAGATCAGTTATGTTTTGATCCCAGTAACAAGTTTGTTTGATGTACCTGAAGAAAGAACTATAATTGTCCCCGTATGCTTTTCTGTAAAAGAAGACAAAGTTGATGGATGCAAGTTGACTCTGGGTTCCCAAAAGACAGAACTGGGGGAACCCAATACATTCAAGATTGTGGATATGGACTCATTATATTTAGAACACCTAGTCCTCGCCAGTATCCTGTTTAGATAAATGATGTAGGAGAAACAGAAACTGGGTTTTATTGAGATTGATAATGTGAAAACACAAATATGTTTCCGCAATTTAATTGATGGGGAAATGTACATGTGGATATAATAAAAAGAAAGTCCATATGATACCTGCAAAAACTGAGGAATTAAATTTTGGATTAATACATCAAATACCAAGCAGTTAAGTTCTAAAAAAGAATTAACACAGTGAAAAAAAAAAAAAAAAGCCTCCCACAGAAGGCACTTGGGCATCACAATTTAGAATAAACTTGTGAATATGATTCCAAATGAGAGAAAAAGCAGAGTCAATATGCATCCATTCCAGGAAGAATCCTGGAAACCTGCATCAGTAATGTGGAAGAAAACACTGACTGGGAAGTGCAGCCAAACATATAATAAACGTAGCTGGCTACATTTATATTTAAACCTCACTTCACTGAGCTTGCCTGGGACATAGTTCCTGCCATTGTAGAAAATTCTTCATATTTTCTGTTTCCCATCTCAATTTGGAGAACCTAATAAGATTTTAGTTAAAAAACAAACAAACAAACAAACAAACAAACAAAACCTGATTCTCAGTTTCTTTCCGAGATTCAGTGGCTCCATTAGATGCCTCTTGAGAAGGGAGTCCCCAGTAATAACCATTACTTCCATTACAGGGAGTGTTTGCTTGGAGCAGAGTACAGTAGTCAGAACTCAGTCACTGCACTGAATTGATTTGATTAACAGCACCAGGTACTTAGACTGTCCCTTCCGACTCCACCTTGACAAGCCACTGTGTTGTCATCATTTAAAAATAAATATCGCATACGATTTAATTTCTTTTTCAGATGGGACTGAAAGAGCTCTCAATTCCTCCAGGCATATCCCTCTTTAATAACAGATTTTTACTTGGCATGTCTATGGTTCTTCTTCAGCCATGAATGTTGTCTTGAAAAGCACAATGCACTATGTAAACTATCCTGTACATATTTTATCTATTAATTTTCTTTTTTCGGGTGAACAAATGAACTCATCTCACATTGTGAATTATTCTAAAGTGCCAGAAAGCAGACTAAATCTAACATAGTAGCATGCTATATATAGTACATTGCCTTGTACAGTCAGAAAGTGATTAACTTTTGGTGACATTGAGTTTTTTATCATAGTAAAGTTTTTTTTTTTTTAAATTCTAATTTAATAATTGTTTTCTGCTTCAGATAAATTTAAATTTTAAACTAATTATAGACATGTTATGACATTATTGGTCACTCAATGTAGAGTTTGATGAAAACCTCACATTTATTTGTTGTGTGTATTTTTTCTTAATTTCTAAATGCATGTATACTTTAAAAGAAATGTAACCCACATGGTTTCGTTCATTTGTGCTTAAATTGTGAAAATGTTCATTGTAAGACCTCTTTGAAGTTCATGAGTTTTATGGTGCATTGAAACGTTTTCATCTCTAAATTAGGATTGCATTTTTGCCAAGAATTAATGAACACAAACACTTAAAGGTAAGGTTTAGCTAGAAATTAAAAACTCTCATATTTTCCCCCATGTGTTCTCCACTTAAAAACTCAAAACAAAACCTCTTTTCTCTAGTACTAACTGGACAATGATCAATGGAAAGTGGTAAGTGTCCTCTTTCCTTGACTTTATTCATTCACATCTAAAGATGTGATTTGCTTATTTATCAACAGTATTTAATAGGCAATAATTGCTTTAAAATATGCTACTGGAAAATTGAAAAAAAATGTTTTATTTTGAATACTGACTTAACTGAAGAGACTATATAATATAATTTTGTTGATTTTATTACATAGTTCAAAACCATTATTTTTGTAAGTGTTTTATTTACATGATACTAAGTGTCAAGGTTAAAGAGAGAAAAACCCAGTTTAGTAGGAAAGATAGTCAACAAATAGAAAATGGTAAAGATATAACAGAGGTACACCACCCTGTACTATTAATCAAAGCAGGACAATTTAAGGTCAACAATTCTTGACTAATTAATTGCAAACTATTACTCAAGATGTATTTAAGATTCACATTTAACTTTCCTTTGCTCTTGCTTAATGTATCATGCATATTCCCATCCTTATACTTCCCCAACTTGTTCATCATTTTTCTCTTTAAATTAGGACCAAAACGTTTAATGGCAGCATGGGAAATTACACGGATGTGGCTCTTAATTGGTAGAAATATATCATATGGTTAGATGCATTGGTGGGTAGGTAGGGTTAGGCCTTCAACATGTCAAAATATCATTGGGATGACAGCCATGGCAGCTATATGGATATGCAGTTAGTATAGAAATAAAATGATCTAGATAAATTTATTGTCTTGTTGATGCCCATAGTCATCATAAGTAATTAAATTATAAAATATACAAAATGTATGTGATCTGATAAAAAATGGAAGAAAATGAAAATAGGAAAAACTGTTCAATTTTAAGTAATAATAGGTTTGCAACATTACATAATACCCATACATTGTGTAATGGATGGAAATATCAATCAAACCCCTCTATGTAGTATATCTAAATTTTATTCAGCCATAAATTGCTATCCTATGGTTATTGGTGAGAAATATCTTAAGTTAAAATGGCAGAACTCTTACGTCACATTTCATAATTTACATTTTTATTTAATGATTTTTGAGATGGTTCATTTTATTAACTATGCAAACACTCAAATTCTGTAACTTTTTGGAATTATATTAATAACAGCCTCAATTTTAATTATTTTCCCTAATAAGAGTGCTAAAAATGATGTGTGTTTTTAAAAAAACAAAGCTTATTTTCTAACATACAAAATAATTATACTTTTACATAGAAGATATATATCTTACTGTATAATTTCACATACGTTTATTTATATTATCAGAGAAATGGTAAATCATACTACAACGTACATAAGTCTTTGTTAAGAAAAAATTGTAGCTGAAAATAATTGAACAGAACCCTCTTTCTACCTGTATTGAGTGTAAAATAGAACATCCATACTTTTATTTATTTTATTTGTATTTTGCTATCCAATATTTTTAGTTTTCTATAATTTACTTTTCAGGTTTTTGTTTTTTTTTCTTTTTCTTTTTCTTCCCAAGATAGCATACTGGGGCGTTGCTCTCCCACAGAAAGCAGGTTTGCACATACTTAAGAATTTCAGTCCACTGTGGGCTTAACCACGTGACTGAAATGTTTCTCTCATATGCATTAGCAGAATGGCCATGTATTTTTTTCTTACTTTCTCACCCACCCATACTAGGGTGAAAAACAAGTAGGATAAGCATGCTGCTCTCTGTCAACCTACATTTAGAATTCTCCTGTTAAAAAAGAGAAAAAGTGACTTCATCGTGGATACTAGTACTCATTGGCACATCTGGACTACTAACTACCTAGCAACTTCATCATTGCAGAGGAAAGAGTCCCCAAGGCATTTTGAACTAAGTGTCCTGAAGTGGGCTGAATCTGTGTTTTAAATGAAAAATTGTGATACATTTCAAGATACATGAGTATATTAAAATGAATTTTTTTCTCATCTCAGTTTACCTGCGCCATTACGACCAAAGATTATATATTACAAAGTTAGACGACTATCCAGAAATGTCAAATGTTGGTAGCTGAAAATCTGTTTGACAACTCTTAAAACTCACCCATCTCTAGGGCATCAAAAATTCAGGAGTTGAAGTTTAAAAGAGGAGTATTTAAAAGAATTTTTAAAGAAAGCTGTTGGTGTGCTGTAAGCCCCAACACTCTGTTCACCTCACTGAAAGTGATAGTGGTTTCAGGGAAAGCATATGCAGGGGTTCAGATGTATTCAATAAAGTTGATGATGGACTAGTCTCTGATATCCGACTGAGGAATTTAAGTAGTGAGACACAGGCTCGTTAAATGCTACTGAATCAGCTGGAACATGTGTGATGAAGGTCACTGACCACTTTGCAATAGTGGGTTTAGTATAGAATGGGGACAAAATCCTGCCAAAAATATGTTGATGTAAGGTGGACTGCTGAGAAAGTATAGACAGTGAGTACAGACATAGACATTGTTTTTGGCTGAGATATTCTCTAAGGGGTGCAGAAAAATGGTTCAGGGAAGTTGGGCTGATGGGAAATGGCTTTTTTTTTTTTTTTTTAATATGTGCTCTCTTATGCTATATTTACGTTTTCATAGGAATGATCCAGTAGGAAAAAAATAATGATTCAGGAGATGGAGAGTATGTGAAATCTTTGGTATGCTACAGGAGATGGAACACAGTGCACAAGAAGAATGAATGGCTTTTGATAACTTCATAGAAAATCCATCCTTTTCAGGAGGCAGGAGCGTAGCACTCGTGGGATCAAATCTAAATACTGAGGTCCACCAGAAAACCTCAAATTATTTTGCCCTTATCTCTAGCCTTACTTATTCTATTAATTCTTTCATTGTCTCCTCTGCAAAAATCCTGACATCTTTAGGTTTCTTCTGCAGTCCCTCATTGTTCTCTCATCTCCACGTCTACACACATTATGTCTACGACATCAACTGCTCTCCCTCATCCAAAAATACATCTTCCCTACCTTTATTACTCTGTTCAGCTAAATATAATTTGTATTTTAGAAGTAGGCTTAAATATCACTTTCTTAGGGATAGCTTTCATACCCCTAAACTAGACAAAACAACACCTAATTTTGCAAATACACAGTATTATTTTATAGCATCTATCTCACCGACACTTGTTTGCCTTTCTTGCCTCATTGTGAGCTCCATGTGATGGTGAGTAGATCTTTCTTTGGTCAGTGCTGCATCCTACAAGAGCTGACATATATTAGATACCTAATGATTTTGCTAGCTGACCAACCATCTTGCTTGGTCCATCTAAGGGAAATCCAATCCTTAGTTTACCTTTAATCAACTATCTAAATCCAGAAAGCTCTATGAAACATGCATTTAATATAATGAGAGCTATTGCACCGATGTCCATTAACACAAAATTTATGGTGAGTAAGAAATCATTTAGCAGAGAACAGAGCAGGGTAGGAATGAAACAAGGGATAAATAAGCTCAATGGGGAAAGTGATGTTGATAAAGATCTGAAGCATAGGCTTAGGTTTGGCTTCATGGAAGGAATAGTCACTCTGTTTTCTGCAGGAAAAATACAAATTTCCCCACACTCTGTTTTCAATTCAGTCAATATAACGCTGGCCTTTTCTTTTTTGTTAACTTGATCATACTTCAGACTTATGCTCAATTTAGAGAACCTGATTACTCTTAAATATGGTTTGGCAATAGCATTTTCCATCTTGCTCCCATTAACTGAATATCTGTTTTATATTATTTTTTGCCCCAAATTTGTTTTTAGAAAATGGATGCCAACCAATTTTCTAATGTAAATATTAAGTTTTTGTTTTCCTTCTGTATTTCTGACATGGCTACCATTTTCAAATTGTCCTTGAGGAATCATTACGTTTTCAAATTGTGTACATATGGTAAATATTTGAGAATTTTTTACATAAAAAGGCATTTTTTCTTGATGTAGAGGGCATTTAGTCCCTGCACAGTAACACACATATATATATATATATATATATATATATATATATATATATATACAATTATTTATATATATATATATATATATATATATATATATATATACACACACACACACACACACACACATATAATTGTAAAATGCAATGAAGGGTGATCATAACTATGGGGAGATTGGAAGTAGTGTGCCTTTGGAGCACGTGTGAAGGAATAACAAATTGTCTCCTGAGAAATGAACAGAGTCATAGAGAACTTTTGAATGAGGCCCGTGCTAAGAGCAGTAACTTGACAGGATATTCAAGCGGAAAGAAAGGCCTGGTTTTCAGCATAGAGATATCAAAGTGTGTTTGGATAAGTGAGTTCTCTGGTGTGACAGGAACACCGTATGCACAAGTGAGAAAGATTAGGGACATGAGGCAGGAAAAGGAACCTAGAGCCAAAGTGCACAGGACATGAATGGCTTTCTTAAACTTAAAACTACTCTGTGATATGATGTAATTCACATTTAGATATTGAAATATAAGTAATTTGCAGAATTGATTGATAAATTGGGAAGATAAGAGCTCAGTTAGGTGGCCTTACTCTTAAGTATGGCCACCTAAGAGAGAAAAAAGCCTGAACTGTGTAGAAAAGACACTCCCATTCATTTACTGAGCTACGAGGCACCTGACAACGAGGCAGATGATTTACAGAACCTCTGAGTCAACTTGCAACAACCTTATGAAGTAGGCATTTCTACTGAGAACTGAGGTAGTCATAAGAAGAACAATATTTACCTGATCATTATCTAAGTGCTCTTCATGTTTTAATTCATTTACTCCACACAACCAAAATGAAGGCCAGAAGAGAGTGAATAACTTGCACACACTTACATGGTTTCTAATTGGCAGAACCAGGACGCAAACTGAAAGAGCACAGCTCCAAGACTCTTCCATCGAAATCTATGATTTGCTGCCTCATAAAGAGAATATTAACACACTGAGCATAAGGCTACAGGGTTTCAGGGGTTAAGAGTGAACACGCTGAGCTCATTGAGGCTGACGGTAGGAGAAGGAGTGGAGAGAAATTGGGAACCTGGTACAGATTTCTAGAAAAATGATTTTTAGTTTTGTTATGAATTTGAAAAATAAAATTAGACAACAATTTATAGCTTTATAATTTATTCTTCCACTATCTAGCACAATGCAATGGTTACAAATATGAACTCCAGAGGGAGAATTACTAGATTGAATTCTTTGTTACTTACTAGCTGTGTGACATTTGGGAAGTTATTTAACAGCTCTGTGCCTGTTTCCTTGTCTATAAAATAGGGATATCAATTATTGCTTATCTCAGTGTACTGAGGATTAAATGAGTTAATATTGATAAAGTACTTAGAATAGTGCCTTGATTGTACTTGCTTAAAGGCATATAATGTTTGTTAAGCAAAATGAAAATACAATATTAACTAAACTCTCAATCACTTCCAACAAATAAAATCTTAAGAGCAAAAGATAAAAATTATCTATGAATAGGCTTAACTAATGTATAACCTTGGGGGACAGGATATTCATATCTTAGTAGATAAAGGGAGCAACCAAACAGAGATCATTTCTCTGGTTTTTGATTCTGAATTGACTTTGTTTCCCACAGAAGACCTAGGACTGATTTATCTGCTTGCCTAGAAGACTTAACCAAAGCAAATATTGTACGGAAATGACTCATTTTCTAAACATTACCAGGCATCTGATGAATTTCTTTAGTTATATTTCATAGAATGAGCCCAAACTGCTCATTGTTACTGGATTGAATCTTGAGATTTTATTATAGATATGTGTGTCATTTTTTCTTAGCCTATAATGGTAGATTTATAAAGTGCTTTGCTAAAAATGGAAAAATCTAGCAATTTTCATTGTATAAAATTCCTAAACGTATCCCAATTTCAGCATATTTGGAAAAATAACCATACACATGAAATAGCCTGATAGGATTTGAGTGAAATTTTTATTCCAGTATATTTATCTTTAGACTTGGATTCAACCCGATAAGCATCATAATCTCTAAGATTTTTAGAGTTAATATCTAAATAATTACGTTTCATGGTGAATGCAGGCTTTACATTTAAGTGGTATATTTTTAGAATCTATTGCCAAAATCAGTAAAAATACAGTGAATAAAATAGGAAGCAATCCTTGTTTTGTGTATAATGATGGTACAATTCATTGGGGCAAAGTCTGCATGTTTATTTTCAAATTATTTGAAATATTTCTGTATATTATAGATTTTTTTCCCCCTCCTCAATGCATTTTCCTTACAAAAGAGAGTTGGCTTTGGACTGACAAATAAATCAGGAAAGAAAACCTTGGGTAAGTCCAATGAACAGCTAAAGCAGCTTACCATTGGTCCTGAAAGGATGAGAAAAAGGCATTAAAAAAATCCTCTGGGGACTCTTGACAAGACTACTCTCATGCTGGAGAGAACTGCTTATCTACCTAGATCATTTTCTCACATCAGTTTCTGATATCATGACTCCATCACTCATAAGCTGTTTATGTTTAGCAATTTCTGATCCCCAATCCTGGCAAAAAAAAAAAAAAAAAAAAAAAAAAAAAAAATTCTGAGCTCACCTATAGCTTATAAATATTCCTTATGATGTTTCTTTAGTAAACAACATACTATTTCAGGCAGAGATCAGAAAATCGGTTTCAAACATCCAAAAAATAACACATCACTCTCATTTGCAATCACTAAAACTAAGTATTAGTGTAAGTTGTTGTGTTATCTACCATTTAATTGAATTACATGTATGTTTATAGTGAAATCAATAATTTTTCTACATAGAATAAGATAAAATTTTGCTTTCAATATCAATTTTTGATATACATTTGTTTAAAATATTCTGCTGTGAGAAATGTAGCATCTTCTGATAGCTTTTGCATTTTTCCATCTGAATCTAATTTTAAAAGTTGATACTGGTAAATTTTCATTTATATCCTTTTAAAAATTAGATTATTATCATTTTGAAGGAAAATCCTAAAATATTTTATTTTCACTCGTGGGAAAAGTTTGTGGGCTCTAGTTAGCATACACAGATGTGAGAGGATAAAATATTAACTGCAAAGAATTTATGATCTCTAGTCTTTGCTCTTCTAAGGCAGATGGATCTCAAAGCAACCCTGATTAGTAAAACATACCGGTGGATGGGGCTGCAAACAATAGATGGTGAGAAAGAGCCAAATTATCTTAAAGAAAGAGATGGTCAGGGAACTATGGAGGTGAATAAGAAGGCAGAACTCAGCCCAAGATGGTATTAGAAATATTCCAAGAAGGGTTCAAGCTGCAGGCAGAATACGAGTACAGAAATGATGTAACAACTGCTTCGAGGAGCAGGATGTTAGGCAAAAAGAGTTTTAAGGATTTAAGGAATTTTTATTTTATATGTGCCCTAACCCTCTTTGTCTTATGAAATCATCAGAAAAAAATCTTTCTTTATTCCCCTGTAATAATGTTATTTTGAATTTTTATTTACCTGTCATCAGAATGTAAATAGTTTTCCTCTTTTGTTTATTAAGGTATTTTGTAAAAACAACAGAAATGACAAATTTTAAGCGTGGGGGCGAGGAGATGGTGGTGAACAAATGCCCGATGCTTCTTTGCCTCACGTTGGGATGACTCTGAAGGGCCACTCCAGCTCGAGAGCTCCCATGGGATCAACTGAAGTGTAGTTGTTGTAACTGAATTGCAATTTAACTTTTCTCCCCGCCCAATCCTGCTTTCTTCACAGCCATAGCAGAATGGTCCAGGGCATACTCCCAGTACACCTCCTATACACAAATCTCTACTGCATTTGATTTCCAGGAAATCCTGGCCTAAGAGAGTTGGTGTCAGAATGGTCCTAGGATGCCGATTCTAAAATGAGAATGGGAGGCTTCACTCACCTGCCAGCCACAGGACAATGAAGACTCCATCTCTGACAGTCAGTAGAGTACAGATGGCTTTGTGTATTCTCTAATGATGCAATTGGAAAGCCCCTCACTGGTGGTTGATGGGGATGGATACTCGTGAAAGGAAGGAGAGGCCTGGTGGAACATCTCAAGCATTTGAGAAATATAGGAGAAAGTAGTCATTTTAAGAACTATGAAATTGGATGATTATCACTATGAGTTATTAATGTATTAGAGAAAAAAAAGAAAGGCTGGAAGGGAATGATCACCAATTTAAGGTGAAATGTTGAAAGTCACAGTGTTTCTTTAGCTGCCCATAAAGAGATTCCCATTGCCTGCAGCTAGAGGGCAGAAAAAAATGAGGGTCTGTCCCAGAACTTAATCATAAGGGTAGGAGAGCTCCAGAGCAGTTTGAATTCTAAACCTTGGCAAGTTTGCTCCACCAGGATTAGCCACCTGTTGGGACAGAGTGGAGACTTGAGATTTGAGATAGGAACATCTAGATTAATGAGTTTAAGATCTCTAAAACTTTAGGTCTCCCTGACTCATCTGAACATGCAGAAGTAGCCTGATCTCTTAGTTTAAATGTTAGTCTTCCCCTTAGCCCCTTGCTTGTAGGCAATGCAGAAGCCTCTGTCTCAAAAGACATTATGCTCTGCCCTACACAATGCATACTTTCTTTCCTATCCGGCCACCAGACCCATAATTATAGGATCAATGACAGCATAACGGTGCTGGACCTGCTAAGAGAAGAAAATGAATACACTCTAAAAAAAAGCTTCAGCATTTAGGTAACGACGCCAGAGAAAGACAAGAGAACATACATGGGTGCAGAATCAAGGAAAGAGGCATAAAGTTGGACAACAATGAGTTGTGCCATAATATGTTATTTAACACTTTGGCAGGGACCCCACGAGACAGTGCAAATAAGTTTCCAAAGGCCTTGGAACTTTGGAAAAAGTGATGACCTAAATAAGCTACATCCTAGAAGAAGAGCTAAGTCTTAATTTGCTCAGGCTACTATAACAAAATATCATAGACTGGGTGGCTGAAACAACAGACATTTATTTCTTCAATTCTGGAAGCTGTCAAGTCCAAGATCAAAATATCAGCAGATTCATTTCTTGGCTAGGGCCTTCTTTCTGACTTGCAGACCTCTGCCTTCTTGCCATATTCTTATATGACAAAGTGAGGAAGCCCTAATATATCTTCCTTTTCTAATAAGGAAACTAACCCTGTTATGAGGGCTCCACCCTCATGATCTCATCTAAACCTAATTATCTCCCACAAGCCCCACCCCCTAATAACATTACATTGGAGTTAAGGGTTTCAACATATGAACTGGGATGGGGGAGTGGGGCACAAACATTTAGTCCCTAACAGTCTCTAAAGGCTCAAAATGGTGTGTATGCTGTAATGGCTATACTAGATAAGGCAGAAAAAAACATCAGGCAACTGTGTGCAGTGGGAAGGCCCAAGGGACCTTCCATTTATCAAAGCAAAAAAGAGCATGTTAGTGAGAGTGAGCCAGTATCATTGAGAAACCCCTTGGTAATTGTCCTCTCTAGGCTGGGCTCATCATACAAAATGCTGATTCAGAGCAGAGAGCTCTGAAAGTAATAAGAATCCTGAAATAATTGAGTCCAGCTGGTAGCACTTAACCATTAAAATTTCAGGTGGGAGCAATTGCCATAATGAAATAGCAAAGCCTGAGAGGCAGCCTGTGATTCTGACCCATAGTGAGCTGTTGAAAAAAACAAAACAACACAAAACACAATGTTCTGAGGCATAAGATAGTAGGGAAGCCAACAGGAATATTGCTTAATCTATACAATTGAAAAAACAAAACAAAACAAAAAAATAACTGAAGATAAATAATGAGGAGGCTGAGGGCAGTGTCCCCAGTAAAACATCACATTTTCAGGCCCAGTTTCCAGACACGAGCCAGGTCTATGACTGGAATCCATTGACTGAAGAACATGCATCAAGTCCCAAAGGGAAGGATGCTACGACATGACCAGAAGTGTGTCCAGTAGTGTTAACTCCAGTGCTTTTCTAAAGAAACTGTGTCATGCAGGATATCAGGCTGGGTCTCTGGTCCTGCTCCCCACACAAGAACGCAGGATATGGTGAGGCCAAAAAGGAACACCCACGGAGCCATAGATAAGGGAGTCATATCACTATATTCTCACTGACGGCATCCGCCTTTTTGCAATCCGCAATCCACACTGCCTGTGCCAGCCACCATCTTCTTGCTAGCCCCCATTTACTGCTAGCGTAGCCACAGCAGTTGTATTAGTGGCCAATGGCTCACTGGTTACAGCTGACGGCCAACGAGCCACAGCTGATGGCCATCCAATCACAGTTGATGGCCATCTACTACCTGAGCCAGCACCTTTCCATGTGAGGCTGAGAGCCTGGAAACTGCATTCCTGGCTCTGTCCCCACACTCAGGACCATCCACTTGACAACTATGTACTAGAAAAGAGAAATCAGGATTTTAGACCTAGGACATGGGATCTGAATTGATCCTGATAATCCAGGTCCCAAAACGTCATCATGGTGCCGCTCTTAAACTGGTGTGTGAGGACTCAGTAATAACTGCAGTCCTGGACAAGTCTGGCTCACAATGTGGCATTATGTCACAGGCCCACGAAGTGTATTTCCCCTGGCCCCTCCATTGCCCTGAAGCTGTGGACAAATGGAGGGTACTTTTAGAAGGTACAGCTATAAGGTCGCCTTAGAGAAGATACCCTTTACCATTGTCCATGAGGACACATTATACACCCTAAATTAGTGAATATAATTGTGTACTGTTAATCCAGATGGTAGAATGCAAGGGGACTAGAAATAAGGGGTAGGAGTAATGTGTCATGTCATCCCCAGTGAGGCTGTTGGGGAAACAAAGTGATTTTGCCTCCCCTCCTGGTGGTGGTGGTGGGGCTGCAGGGTACTTGGCAATGTCCATAGACATGTTTGGTTGTCACAACTGAAGAATGTTACTGGAAACTGCAACTTTAAGTCAAACAACCTATAATGAAACCAAGTTTACTACAGGCTAATTGATATAGACAAGAGTTAAGTTCCTACGCTGTAATTCTAGTCACAAAACATCATCAAACTTCTATATAAAGACCCCAAACACGTATAATGTTAAACATTAATAAATGTGAGCTACACACACATTTAAGAAAGATTAATGGAAACAAGTAAGATGATTTTCCAACTCATTTATTACTGTTCAGGGTCACAGGTGGCCAGATCCCATCCCTGCTCAGGTAGCAAGCCAGGAACCCACCCTGGACAGGATTCCCTTTTATGGTAGGGCGCACACACACACACACACACACACACACACACACACACACACACACTTGCTCAGAGCAGGACAATTTAGACATGCCAGTTCACCTCACATATACATCTTTAGGATGTGGGAGGAAACTCAATACCCAGAGCAAATCCACACAGACTGGGGGAGAAACTGCAAACTCCACAGAGACAGTGGCCCTAGCAGGGAATCATTTTTTTTTCCCCTCATGAACATTATAACCAAACAATATTGAATAAAAGGACCTTATTCGAGTACTTGCTGTGCTTTGGATTGAGAGGATAGCTGAGAAAAAGGTGTTTCCTGATTGACCAGTGCATTGCCATTGCAATACTCTAAGCGCTGGATTCTCAGTAGTGTTTAATTTGATGAGCTTTCCTTTAAGGTTTAACAGAAAATTAGATATTAGAAAAATTAGTTAGAAATTGGACTGTGACTCACCCTGTTGAGTTCTATACATAGTGTGTTAATGGTTTATGGTTTATAACTTTGCTATTCTTCAGAATTGATAAAATAATTTTTAAAGAATCGGATTTCTGTGGAAATTCCAATTTCGTAAGAGAGGCACAGAGCCCCAGAATTTGGGTTTTAAGACAGTTCCCTAGTTCCTTTCTATTCTAAGTGTGGTCCTTGGACTAGTACCATTGGTATCACTGGGAAGCTTGCAAAAAGGAGCACCTCAAGTCCCACCCTAAACTTTCTGAAATATTTTGTACACATATTAAAACTGAGAAGCACTGGTCTATGGAGCCGAATAAACACCCGAGTTTGTTAACCTGGATGATGTAAGGTCACAGAAGGCCTGATAGTAAGATACCGTTTTTGTTATGACTTTGTTCCATGTGCCTCAAGCACATTTGGTTTATTAACTGTGTAATCGGGATAACCCATGCACAATTAAATTTCAAGAACTGTTTACCAACGAAAAAAGTCTTAGACCTACAATGAACCTATGTCATAACTACAGAAGCAATAACTGTTGTAAATAATTCTCCTCCACAGGGTATTTATGACCATGTATAATATGGAATGCATCAAGATATCTACAGAACTACTGGAGTGAACTAAAGTAGAGGACCTAAATTGAAACACTAACAAAACTAGGACATAACTCATAGAAACATGTCTTAGCTTTGCTATATCTGGCAGTAGGAGCAGCAACAGAATCAGGCTGTTTGAAGGCTCTTTACACCACACAAATGTAAAAAGATCAAGAAGCCAAGAACAACAGACTTTGATTTTTCAGCAATAAACCCTTACAGAGTCTATTCATGTTCATAAACTGTTAAAAGAAGGATTTGCCATGCATCCCAAAATACTACCATTTTCTATTACCAATAATCAAACAAACAAACAATAAGCAACAGAGGCAGTGTGATGGAATAAATTTTTGTAATAATTTCAATAGGAGTAAAATATTGTTGCATGATCAAATTCTGGCATCTTTCAGAATAATTAGTACAGTCAATCTAGATCTGATAATAACACCATAAAATCTGACAAATGACAGCTAGAATCTTACTGGAAAGGTGAAGAGAGAGGCTCAGAAAGAAACTGCTTACAGGTTTTGTTTGCATCATGAAAGTGTTCGAAGATGTATGACAGCTAATCAGGAGATGAATCAATCTTCTCGTATATCAGGCCATATTCTTATATTCAAGTTCCTTAGTGACTGTTATCACATAATTTATTTACACAGAGGTAATTTAATGTTGATTTGGTTCTCTACTTACTCCAAGGGATATACACTTCCTTAAGGGCAGAGTACACAAGTGAGCTGTGTGGCCCATTTCTTTATTGTGTTACGAGACCACATTTATTTTAAGCTCCTAAAGAAGCTGTTTTCCTCTGTTTGGCTAGGGTTGTAGCCATTACTGTAAGATTTGGGAGAGACTGAAAGGGTCATTATGCCAGCAGAAGATGAGGAAGTGACAGATGTGGAAACTTTTTTTGAGAAATTGCTTCACATTCTAGAAGAGACAAATAGGGACTCAGCAGCACTGGTTCAGGGGATGGCGATAGTACCACTTGTGTATACAACTTATTTTTACACGTTTATTAATCATTGACAAGAAAAGGGATTTCAATAAATAAGTACTATGGCAAACAACATGTTTACTTGATAAGAAATAACAGCATCAACATCTATAGTATGCTGTAACGTAACATTTCCTATCAACAGTTGAATAGGAAATAGTTACAACATGATGCAAAATAGTTTCATGTTATATAAAGATTAAAGTCTAACTTTTGAGAGGTACTTAGACACATATTAAGACACATATTTTGTTAATAGGAAAATAAATTAGAGTAGCACAATCATGAATTTAATGCAGGGATAATAACTTATAGCCAGAAACTAATGATTGGATTTTTAAAAATTATTACTGTAGAGTTTACGTAGCTTCAGGTGGATTCTTCTCTGCAGTGATATTAAACATAATTTGTTAATGACACCCAATTGTCACAGCCTGCAGAATAGCTTGGATATATTTATTTAAACAAAATTGTCCCCAAATGTGTTTTCAGTTAGATAGTCCCTACCACCTTCAAATAATAACTGTACCACATACACCATGTACCTACAGACACACAAACATATGTATACACACACGTACAAATATACATGTATACATATGGTCTGGTGTATATACTTGTTCAGGAAAATACTTAGACACATATTAAGCTACTGCAGTGGTTTTCAATCCTGGACCACCTGGAGAACTTTAAAAGTTATTGATGCCGGAGTCCCACCCACCCCAGAGGTATTGATTTCACTAGTCTGAGGTAGAGCCTAGTCTTTGGGATTTTTTTTTTTTTTTCAAAGCTGAGTCAAGTATTTGTCTAAAAAAAAAGTAGCAGCTTTTGAGCTCATAGGTTCACAAAGTGTCTTGATTTTCCTTTCTTTGAACGAACATACCAGCTGGTCTTCTCTGTTTCTCAGCATTTGTACCCTTTCTTCCAAAACAAAGCTACTGACCTCATCATGGAGGCTTTTTCTCCCCTAGGACTGTTTTGGCTGTAGTTTGGGTAGAGAAAGGGCAGGTGACAATCAACATAGAATGTAGGTGCATGAGTGACAGTGACTCTGTCTTGATCGTCACTGTACCCACAGTATCTCCAGGTGCCTGTACATATTAGCCACTTGATACATATTTATGGAATGAATGGATAATGAATGTTGCTATTAAGTTACTTTGGTTCTAGTCTTGTCTCCCAGGAATCTCTGTTTTTGGTCGAGAATGACAGGACTCTGCTCTCTATTCTCACTGTGTCCTTTGCTCTGTGTCCCAGTCTCTGTCATTGTAACTGGAGAAGAGATTTTTAAAGATGGCTGCCTTGCTGCAAATTGTCTCCCACATCACTGGGAAAAGCTCTAAATGAGAGGATCGGGCCTCTCTTCTATGGCTTACTGCTTGAGGATGGGACAACTAGTCCAACAGAGCAAATTAGATGCCTCTAGTTTTTTATTTATGTTTATTTGGTAGTGAAAGTTGTATTTGGCAATGTCTCTTCAATGTGGGGAATGCCTGACTTTCAGAGTTTTTGATTGCAAAAAGGAGACTGAAGAAGGTTGCCTGTGAAAATATGGCTGCATTATGCCATGTGAATGATTCAAATAGAGTTCCTAAATCATTTAGAGCCACTAAGCAGTCACTACTGGCACCGCCCCTTGGTCTCGGAGCCACCAAACCCTTTGGACATTCCACAGTACACAGTTACCACTGAAGACAATGCAACAAAAATCAACAAACGAATGCTCTTTGAATATTGGGGTTAATATCTAAGATTCTAAATTCTAGATGTGACTAGTACATATGCGATATTTTGAAAAAGAGCATACACATTTAATGTTTTTAATGCGTATTGAGCTGACTCTAATCCACAGTATAAATCATGTTTTATCAGTGGAATAATTCTGACAGTCTATTTTAACCATTATGTGCTTTGCACAAGTCAGGTTATATCTCAACTGACTTTAGTCTCTCAAAAGGCTTATCAACATACTCAGAATATAATTTAAAATTCTTTATGTGTCTTGCAAGAAGCTACAATCAGACACCTGACCAAGTCTTCAACTGTTGTTTTCTGCCACATTTCCCCTTGCTCAGATAGTTTTAACTGTACTTTGTCCCTTGAATAGCTAAATCGCTTACTTCACTTCAGTCTTTTCTCAAATGTAACATTATAGAGTCCTTCTCTACCCATGTGTGTAAACTAATAGTAATATTCAACACTCTCTGCCCCCTTACTTACCTTGATTTATTTTCCTTTACCTACTTGTAATAGTTTGACATCTTAGATAACCATTGTCCATTCCTGCTTCAACACGCACACACACACACACACACACACACACACACACGCACAGGAATGTAAACTCAAATTTAAGGACTTTTTTTTTCATTTTGGTATCCCATGTATTTATAAAATTACTAATTTATAGTATGTACTCAGTAAATATTGGTGAGATGCACGAATGATATGGCAACAGAAGATCACTAGAGATCATGTTTTAAGATGTGAAAACTCAGGAGCTTTTGATATCCATGTCTCCTGACATTCTAAATCCCTTATGCTTAGAGTTGAAGAACCTGATGATTAGATCAGGGAATGTTGTACAGCAGGCAGGCTGATTCCAGGTAGTTTTTTTTATCTGGATAATAAATCATTTTTTGATGTACATGTATTTAGAAAAATTGCATATAAATATACAAATAACCAATCTCTTCTCTAATGTTTGTAATATTTATTTGACTTGTAATTTATGGTGTAAGATTATAAAAGATGAAGGGGCTTTTCAATTGTATTTAATATTTGAATTGTCAGAATATGTCACAAGTTAAAATACAGAGTGAGATATTTACATAGAAAAAAAATCATGTTATGTGCTGAGGACATTTACATTGCAAAAAGTTGCCAAGAGTTAACAAATGAAAGACTCTAGAAGAATAGGGAGATATAAATAGATTTCAGATAAATGCCTGACTTTCAGGTAGCTTAAAATCTATTTGTGGAGATAATTCATGCACAGGAAAAGAAAATTACAGTACAAGGTAGAAAGTGACAAATTAATAGTAGAGGAAGCAAGTTAACCTCTGATCAGAGAAGACAGCCTGCAAGCAGAAAAGTCTTCAGAGAGGAGGTAAGATAGTGCTTATATTGGCATTGAAATATAAACATTTTCATAAATGAAAGGCAACTTAAGAAATTAATAGCATATTAACTATTCAAAGTTGTTATAGACAAGAGAATGAATAATATAAATAAACTCTCTAACCCAGCCAGGATCACATGTAAAACTCCAGGTGATTAATTGACTACTACAAAAGACATAATAATTCCTATTTACTTTAGACATAAAAAAGTTACTGCTTGTATTGCTTCTTCTGTTTTGAAGAGGAACACATACCTTTAGTGTTTTAAATTCCTGCTGTATCAACTATAACTCACATGTATAAACCATGTTTATGTTTCTAATGAACCCCAAAAAGTGATGACACATCAGAATAATGTGAACAAACAGCCCTTTTGATACTTACACTGGTGAATGGGTTTGAACAATTTTCATTCCAGATCAAACTGAAAAAGAAGCTAATCAAAAGCTGCATGGATCAGTGACATCAATATAACTTCAGATTTTATCCTTGTTATTCATAGAGTCTGAAAATGTGATACCTACAGATGTCAGGCTGTATTATATTGCTATCTTTTTATTTAAATCCCTAATGAGTATATTAACAGGACAGTTCTTTTGAGTAACTGCTTTATTATATACCCCCCCCATCTATTTGCCCTATAATCTCTATACTACATTCATTTTCACCTGCCTAATTTAGAAATATTTCATTTGTCTTTTTTTCTTCCAACCCTCCTTCATCTTCAACCCACCCCCAGCACACCCCTGTACATCATAGCAACAGATGAGTAAATAAAATTATTTCATTTTCCTTATAATAAGAATTAGCTTACAGTAAGGCTCAAGTACTCATAACTGGTGAGAATCACTTTAGATGCTGAACATGATGCTTCCTGTGGGGACAGAGCCAGGAGTGCAGTTTCCAGGCTCTCGGCCTCACATGGAAAGGTGCTGGCTCAGGTAGTAAATGGCCATCAACTGTGATTGGATGGCCATCAGCTGTGGCTCCTTAGCTGTCAGCTGTAACCAGTGAGCCATTGGCCACTAATATAACTGCTGTGGCTACACTAGCAGCAAATGGGGGCTACCAAGAAGATGGTGGCTGAGCTAGCAAGCGCGGATTGCAGAGAGGTGGATGCCACCAGCGAGAATATAGTGATATGACTCCCCCATCTATGGCTCCGTGGGTGTTCCTTCTTGGCCTCACCATATCCTGCGTTCTTATGTAGGGAGCGGGACCAAAGACTCCAAATGCCCACCTGCATGACACTTCCAGTGGAAATATCAACAAGCAAATATGGATTTGTCAGATGATGTGGTCTCTACTCAGTTCCCTTCAAGTTACAAAAAGTATTTGTCTGCAATGGACTCAAATGAGTGATTTTTACACTAAAGTCTGTAATTTTGTTTTCTTGTACTTTTCTTCTTGTCTTGCATATAATTTTTAACAAATCTGTTTGATATCCCCAAGCCACGGATAATTAGAGACAACAAACAAGTAGGGTCAGGAGACTGTAAAAAGCTAACAAACATATAAAAGACTAAATCAAAGTGAAAATTCTCAATTAAAAGAGAAAGGGCGGGTCCGGTTCAAGAAGGCAAAGAAAGAAGATCCTGAATTCACCTCCCACTGAAGCACCAAGTCTACAGTTACATTCGGAATAATGTCCTCTGAAAGAACCTAAAAGCTGGCTGAGAAACCACTACACATCCACCAAACAAATCCTGAAGGAGACCTCAGACACAATCTCACCATAAACCCCACCCTCAGCACAGCGACCCACAATCAGGAGCAAACTAAAAACCCAGAGCAGAAGGGAAGTTTTGTACCCCATATTGGGCACCCACACATTTACATAAGACCTGCTCCTGAGAGATGAGCCCCCAAAACATCTAGCTTTGAAGACAAAAGGGGCTCATGTTGGTAAGTCCCACAAGGCTGCACCTAGTTTCGAATGACTCCGAAAGGGCTTGTACCCTTGCACTCACCTGCCCCAGGACTCAACTCACACGCAGCTTATCAGGACCAGACTTTGAAAGAGCATCATTTGAGCGGCAGACATCTAATTCAACACCCACAAATAGGAGCCTGCTGGACCTCTCTCCAAGGATGGAGACTAACAGGCTCCAGCTTCATGCTTTCCCTCTGCTTTGCTCTAGCCTGTGGGCACCATCCCCATCTATCTGTCTATCTATCTGCCCACTCTATCTGTCCATCCATCCATCCATCCATCCATCCATCCATCCATCCATCCATCTAATCAGTCTAATCTGTCAGTCTGTCAGTCTGTCAGTCTGTCTGTCTAGCTAGCTAGATAACTAATTTATTTTAAAATTCTAGACCTTTTTTTTTTCTTTTTTCTTTCTCCTTCTCCCCATCCCATGAGGGCCTTTTCTTTCCTGAGGCCCCACCATCTCTCACCACTCCACCCATGGGCGCATGCAACAATTTTTTTTGAAAGATTTTTAAAATAATTCTAGCCTTCTTCTCCTCCTCCTCCTCCTCCTCCTCCTCCTCCTCCTCCTCCCCCCCCTTTCTCCTCCTCCTCTTCCTTCTTCTCCTTCTTTAATTTTAGTCTTGATTTGATTCTTCTTTTTCCTCTCCCCACACACCATGACGTACCATCTTTGGGCTCTCCCTCTGCCCCACTGCAGAGTGCCTGTGTCTCCTGGAAAGGAACATTTACACAAGTCTGGTGCTTGTTTTTTGCAGCTGCTGCCCAGCGGACCCCCATGGTCTGGCTTTGGAGGTCTGGGAGCTTGCATTCCAGGTTCTCATGGGAAGACAACAAGGGACAGTTCTTGGCAGGCTACCACCTACAGGGCACAGCATGGACAACAGACTGAAAGGTACCCCTGATCTTTCTGTAAAGAGGTCTGTTTGCTTGTGCAGGAGCTTTGGCCTAAGTGTCGGGCTTCTGGGTTGACACACATCTAAGGCCCACAGAGCTGCTCTCAGAGAACAGAGGCCAGTGAGCATCCTCTTTGTGTTCACTCTTTGCAGTCCCCAGCTGACCAGTATCTCCTAGAAAGCTTATACTCTGGTCTGGTACCACAATTTTTATGGTTGATGCCAGAAGATACCTCTACCAGGACCTGGCTCCAGTGGTAAAATTTTGGATTTGGGGGAACACTATAAAGATCTTACATGGATTCCAATTAAGACATTTATATGTTATAAAATTATAGCATTTAATGTGTTAAGATCTTATTTAGGAATTTCCAAAATGTCTTCCCCATTGTCGTGCAGGGCGGCCTGCGGGGTCTCAGCTCCTGCTCCCCACATAAAAACGCAGGATATGGCTAGGCCCAAAAGGAACACCCACGGAGCTATAGGTAGGGGAGTCATACCACTATAGTCTCACTGGAAGCTGGAGTCACACAATGTGCGACCTGCTGTCCGCTTTTCTGCCAACCAACCTCACTTGCTAGCTGCAATCTGTCCTGCTAACTGCAATCCACTCTTACTAGCTCAGCCACCATCTTCTTGCTAGCCCCCATTCTGCTAGCATAGCCACGGCAGTTATATTAGTGGCCAATGGCTCACTGGTTACAGCTGACGGCCAACTAGCCACAGCTGATGGCCATCCAGTCACAGTTGATGGCCATTTACTACCTGAGCCAGCACCTTTCCATGTGAGTCCGAGAGCCTGGAAACTGCACTCCTCGCTCTGTCCCCACACCCATATGCTAAAACATTTCTCAAAAATGTTTTAGGAGCTTTCACTGGAGGTAAAGTAAGGAGAGAGTGGCAGTGAATAAGGAGCTCTTCGTACCCCAAAACTTACTTTAACCAGAAGAAACCCTTTCTATTACTTCTAATATTGGGATTTCCTGTTGAACTTTTTCAAAGAAAGGATTTGTGTCAATTTTAGACCTCTAGAAAGCATAAGCCAATATCAAACTAAGAGTGTAAAGTATTGATTGGGGAAAATACCTGTGAAGGATAAAGGTGATAAGGAGCAGGAAGAGATGGAATGTGATATCTGAATACTCAGAGAAGCAGATGCCAAGGTGAGATTTAAAATATCAGGATTTTATAGCAGAAATACCAGTGTGGAAAAAAAAAAAAAGTTTAGGTGGCTAGAGAAGGCTAGGACAGACATTGGACAATGTAAACTAAGAGAGAATCAGGAAGGTCTTCAGGAATTCTCAAGGTAAAGTTGGCCTTCAGAGGAATCCTGCATCTGACAAGAATAGGCCTGCCTTAACATCTCTCAGTCATTGGCGGGGAGCATCCCATGGAACGTGTGGTCTCTGGAAACTTGGCAATGGAAGTCAGAGCACAGCAGATCGATCCCTTGATCAATTATTCTCTCTATAGTTAGAGGTCTGAAAAGTACATTCTCAAGGCTACCATGTGGGTGAGCTCCAGCCTACAATGCTGATCTAATGTCTGTAAAGAAAGAGAAGGAAGGGGAAAGGATTGAGTTATAAGAGCATCAAACTACAGTGCAGTTCTGAGAAATCCCATTAGTCTGAGGGAGAAATTTTGAGCAGATTTCCTGAAAGAGGAAATTACCCTCGTGAGGCACACATGACACAGTTCTTATACTCCCGCTGTTGTCAGTCATTGGGAGTAGCTCAGAAAGAAAGTGGCATAAACACCACATCAGATTCTAAAGTTGCAGCAGCTGGAGGCGGTCAATCAACTACATTCTTTGGAGAAAACTTTTTGTTTTCTTGAAGGAAGATCTGGATTTTATACCTTCATGGCCACCACAGAATTTAATGGGGAAAAATGTTTGAAAATAATGTATTTAATAAATCCCTCATTTTGCAGATTATGAATTAACAACTAAATGAAATGACTCTCCAAGTTCACAGTTAGTTATTTACAGCCAAAACTAAAACCAAAATATTTTTATTGTCTACCCAGATTTATTTCTACCATACCTCCATGCATTTCCAGTATTTAGTTCCATAATATAATAGATAATTTACTTTCCTCTCACCATGGACGATTTCAAATTATTAAAGGATGAAAATAATTCACAATTTGGCTTGCATCCTACCTTAAGCTTTCTTTCTTTACAGATTTTCAAATTGTTAGTAAAATTCTCAGTCATAGAGAAACTTAAGGCTAATAGCTAAAGATGATTTTTTAAAAAAAAACAAACTTCTGTTGATTTGCAAATGAACAAATAAATCCATAGTTGGAATTAAATTGTCTGACTTGATCTGAACAGTGAGTGACTATACAGGATAGTCCAATTTGTTTAATAGAAAGATCATCAAAGGAAACTGCTCACTTCTTTGGATGTGCTTATTTTCATATATTTGAAGGATTTTTTGTTATCTGTTAACAAAAAGAGAGTCATAAAAATCATTCATCCACAGTCCATTAACCAGTACGTACACACAAAGCCTTCTGGAATTTGAAATCACGATTTGTGAAAATATTTTACAGTATTTTCTTTTCTCTTTTTAAGTTCAAGACAAATATATACATAATTGTATGTATTAAACTTTGCATAAAGCAAATTCAAAAAATAAAATTAAAAAGGTGACTTTAGTGCTTTTATTTCTATGATATTTAGTCTCGCTAAGAAGTTATAAAAGCAGATCATTTGTCCATATTTTTATCTTTTCCCTTTTTTTTCAGTTGTTGAACAGTATAAATGCTATTTGTTTATTAAGTTGGCTTTCTTTTTGTGTATTTTAATGTGTATAACTTATTGTCAAAATGTAGAATATCCTAACTCCTCTATGAGGGCTTTCCTGACTCATGCTCAGTGGTGTCTTCTGCTTATTGTCAGAAGAAAATAGAATGAAACAGTCAGCAACACAAAGTAAAACTGAGATTAGTTATATCAAAAGAGCCAATTTTATGAAGGGCTATGCATAATGTTTTTTCTGGTATCAGAGTTTTGGCTTAACAGCCTATATCGTCAGATGGTACGTATTAATAAAATACTAGGAGCTGGGCTGCACATTATGGTTTTACAAAAGAAATTTAAGATTCTCGTTTGGCTCACTAAAGGCTCAATCACCAGGATCTCAGATCTAAATTGAGTTTAGAGATCATTCCATCCATTTTCTTTCCTGTGCATCTCTATGGAAAATCGCCAATAAATTAAGAAATGCTTGGATGAAGAAGAGCTCTGATTGTTAGAAAATGTCTTTATTGTATAGACTGTGTATTTCTCATCCACTGGTTTAATTTATTCTCTGTGAAACAGCTCAAAATTGGTTCAATCCTTTTCCACGTGGTAACACTTTAATATTAAAGACAACTCTTATGCCCTTTGTCTTCATGTTTTAGCCACATAATTTTATCTAAATGTATACTAATTTGACTTTTTTTTTTAAAGAATAGATATTTGGCTACTGGGGCTTTAAATATATCCTGGATTTCATTAAGAGCCTTACTTAAAGGAAGCACATTTGGGAGAGTGGGTAGGAGTTTTTTGTATTTATTTCCTTGACTGATTTACAAAAGACAAGATTCTTGATGAAATCAACAGAGAGTGAGGACTTTAGTTCCATCAAATCCTTTAGAATCTAGGATGAGATCTCTGGGGAAATTGCAGGAGAAATGACAGAGAAAGATGAGCTTTAAAAATAACAGAATCTGACCTGTGGATTACACTTGGAGACCACTGATCTCCAGGTTACAAAGCAACAAATCCTTGGATGTCAGAAATACGGCAGCGTGAGGGGTGTTCCTTGATATCTCCCCTTGAAGTTACAACAAATTGAAAAGCTATAATTCAACAAAGGATCCCCTACACAATACACAAACATGTCTGAGAGATCTGTGCACTGAAACATCTGAAGGTGGGCGAATGGGGTGAACAGTGGAGGAGGAGAAGGAGAAATGCAGAGACGGAGGCCCGCAGGGTGCAGCCCAGAGCTCACTGTGGTCCTGGGAGAAGAGAGGGGAGAATTGAGACTGCAGGTACACTCTATGTGGCCCTAGCAATTCTGCCTGAGAGATCAGCATATAATGTATGTGAACCCAGAAATCAGGATAGAGACCTCAGGGTAAAGGTCAAATATAGAAGTGAGACAAATGTGCTCTGATATCCTTCAGTGCCATACAGAAAACACAGCTGTGGAACCTGGCCACCTCCCCACAACCTTCCCCCATACCTTCCCAGTATTAACAGCGCACCCCAGAAAAAAAATGGTAGCAGTGTCAAATTAAAGAGCAGAATATCTACAGCCCTGAGAACTGGAGAGACAGTTCCTGAGTGGCAGATGCACTCTGTGGTTCATTCCAGTGACAAGGGAGGAGCTACAGAGGCAGGGCAGCTTTGGTATAGCAGTCGCCATTACTCAGAAGAGAATAAGGTCACAAACACACCAGCTGTCTCTCCCAGCTCATCCCGTCCCCCCCACCTTTCCTGGCTGATTGCAGTGGGAGCACCCAGGGCTGCTGATGTGCATAGTTCTGCTTCTGGCTGCAGGGGCAGCACTGGGATTTCAGAGGTCAACCCCAACGCCCACCACATCCTCCCGCGGGGGTGGTTCCCTGAGACCAAGGCGACCTGGTCACAGAGAAGCAATCCTCAACAACAATAGCTCTACACAAAATGTACCTTCATCATGATAGATGCAAATACACAATTAGGGGAGTTAATACATTTATGGTGTTACCTAATATTACAAGTTTCTAGAAATACTGAATTCCAATTGCTTTTATATACTTCACACAAAACATGTTCTCTAGTTCATAAAAGTAGCTTTTTTTTTTTAGTTTCCTATGTTACTGATGAACTTGAAAAGAAAGAATATTAAAGGTGAGTTTGAAGTTATATCAGCATTTTTACCAGAATAAATAACACTGCATTGTACATATATAACAGAACTATGGGATTTCTCTAACCATAATTAAGATAATAGCCAAAATTCTCCATAGCCATATAAAACACTCCCATACACAAAGTATATTCATTCATTCATTTTTCAATAAATATTTATTAAGCATATGCCTTTTATAAGAAATTCTTATAGATGTGTGAACTGCAGGGGTCAGCAATAACATTATTTTATTTACCTCCAACTATAACTTTTGAGGTGGTAGATCAGTGCCAAAGTTGGACACTGGTTCCCTGATTTCATATCCACCACCATGCCACTGACCATTTGTCCTGCAAGATTTGGTACTTAATGACCTGCATTTTTATTTCTCAACTAAAAACTGAAGTTAGCTATTCTTACATAATTCTCTTTTAGCACTGTCTGTAATATTTGTCATGAACAAGATTTAGAAGTTATAATAAATCATTCTCAATTGTAGGAAATGTGTATGTACATTTCATATTATAGTCAGTTGTATATAAAACTATGATTTTTATGCAGAGTGAAGATAAAATATGTTATTCATTCTATATAATAACAAGAAGACTATACAGTTTGTGTGTTTGAATGAAGTCTAGAATGTGACTATTAAGTGAGTTGTAGAATTAATTTTGTAGATGAAATAAAGTTTTGTCCTTTTCCAGATATACTCTGCCTAGTAGTCATTTCAAGTTCGCTGTCTATTGTCATTGCCTATGGAAATTTCTCCTTTCTCCATTTATTAGGTGGAATAAGTAAGTATAGTAAGTATGATAGCTTTTGCTTTGGCCATAACTTTTTGGTAGATATTGGGGCTAGTGGCAGTAATATAGGTTAATTTAACCCCCATTTTTTCTACTTGATGCTACACACAGGTGAGGGCCTTACACAATTCTCACATGGGAATTGCTATCTAACAAAAAAGTGTGTTTTTTTATTATTGATTCTAACATCACATTCTTGGTTTCATCATGCAGTTATTGGTAAGGTCATTTCAGTGCCTTACTAACTAGAAAAGACAAACAAGCAATTCATTAGTTAAGCAGAAGTCAAATTCTTTTATTTTTTTAGGAAACACTGCTCCATATTGAAAACATTCCAAAGATAAAAAATGGTTTCTGTGTTACAGAGAAGGCAATATTTCATTGTAAGTCCATACAACCTGTGGCATTTTTATACCAAATTCTTCACGTTGCCTTCGAAAAATTTCATTCATAAATATAACCATGGTAGTACTATATTACTTAAGTCTGAGTTTCAAAGTTTTCCTGAATTAATATTGTTTTAGTAATGAATCACTGCAACATGTATCATATTCACCACTGTTATTCAAGGTAGTGTTTTATGCTATTATTGTGATTGTCTGACAGATCATGTGGTGATTTGAGAACCTTTTCTTTGACATCGCTACGCCAAAAGAGACTATTTAAAGTTAGGAAATAAAGACCACAAACTAGGGTCCTAGACAACTGAACTCCAAGGCTGGCTGGAAAGTTTATTGCTTTTGGAATTTCTACTTAGTTTTGAATAATGACACCATAGATGATTAATTTCTAAAACATAGTTAAAACCAAATACATTGGACATGATTTCCTGTCATGTAAAAATATATATACTTTCCCTTTCTTAAAATTACTTGTTAAAAATTTATTGTTGCTTCCTTTTTTCACCCTTTACTTTCAGTCTATCTGTCTTTCGATCTGAGGTGGGCCTCTTGTAGACAGCACACCGTACGTACGGGTTCTGTTTTCTTATCCATTCGGCTATTCTGTGTCTTTTAATTGGAGCAATTATTTCATTTATATTTAAAGTGATTATTGATAGGTACATAGCAGTTACTGCCATTTTATTATTCATGTTTTTTTTTATCTTCTTTTGTTTGTTTGTTTTACTACTTCTTCTTCTTAAATAAGTCACTTTAACATTTCTTGTAATACTGGCTTGGTGGTAATTAATTTGTTTAGCTTTTTCTTATCTGGGAAGATCTTCATTTCTCCTTTAATTTAAAATGATAGCCTTACTGGGTAGAATAATCTTGGTTATAGGTCCTTAGTTTTCATCACTTTGAATATTTCCCACCACTCCCCTCTGGCCTGCAAAGTTTCTGTTGAGAAATAGCTGACAGTCTATGGGAACTCTCTTATAAGTAACTGGTTGTCTTTTTCTTGCTGCTTTTAGGATTCTCTGTTTGTCTTTAACTTTTGCTGTTTTAATTATGATGTGTCTTGGTGCTGGCCTATTTGGGTTTTTCTTGTTTGGTACTATCTGCACTTTCTGAGCTTTTATGTGTATGTATTTCCTTTTCAAGGCTAGGTACATTTTTAGTTATTATTTCTTCAAGTAGGTTCTCAGTCCCTTGCTTCCTCTCTTCTCCTCCAGTATTCTTATGATGCAAATGTTTTTATGCTTGATGTTCCAGAAGTCCTTTAAATTATTTTCATTTTTTTTAAATTCTTTTTTTTTCTTTTTGTTGTTCCAATTGACTGTTTTCTGATATGTTTTCTTCTAAATCACTGATTATATCTTCTCTTTCATCTGATCTGCTGTTGATTTCTTTTAGTGTATTCTTCACTTAGGTTATTGTATTCTTTATTTCAGACTCTTCCCAGCACAGTACTCCTGGGCTGGGGATCCCGGTGTGGGGCTGGGGTCCCTCACTCTTCAAGGGAGACCTCAGCCACCAAGGTGCGCTTTCCAGTCCTCAACCATTACCTATGGGTTTGGGTCAGACTGTTTTGAGTCTCCACTCCTCATACCAGTCTTGATGTGGCCTCTTCGTTACATCTTAGTTGTAGGGGTTCTGTTCAACAAGTCTTCAGGTGATTCTCTAGGTTAACTGTTCTATAATTTAGTTGTAATTTTATTGTGATCATGGGAGGTCGCTGGCATAGTGTTTACCTATTCTGCCATCTTGGACCTTGTATGCATTTGGTTTTAATTATGTCCTCTGATTGTCGCATCTATGTCTGAAAAATCAAAGATTTTTCTTTCGAAATAATTCTAACAATTTGTTTGATATAAAAGACAGCTACCATAAATTTGCTTGATTTTTTTCTTTGAAAGTACGCATGCCTTTTTAATTTGAGCTAGCGTGACAGAGAGAAAAGCATATTTATTTTTTACTTATTGAGTCCAAAATTTTTACCAGAGTCATCCATAAAATAGTTCCATATGCCACTGTACAAAATAATACATTTATGTTAAATTATCTAGTTTTCTTGTAGTTGGCGATATTATATTAACTATCACTTTCCTAAAGCAAAGTAAGAAAGTAAAGAATAAAAAATTTAAAATAATTATTTATATTGGTATCATTTTCCCAAATATATCATTAGCCCTTAAGAAAGTTGCTTTTTTTTTTCTCCCCACTTTGTATATGCTTAGCATAGAAAATAAATTTTAAAGGGTTTATTCTTGGGTTATGACATTATTCAACAATTTTTTTATTAAGCATTTACTTTGTTATGTGCTATGTTCAGTGTTGCTGTTTTGATGATTAATAAATATCTAATTAATTACTCTCTCCTGCTAACAATACTTGATGTGTATTTTTACAACATGATTTAGCATACAACTTGTCAGTTTTGAGTAAAGGATCCTAAATTATGTACTTCATAATTTAATGTATAAGAAGCCATCGGAGAATAATGTGTTAAGTATTATTTTTGTTGGACAGTAGGATTTTTTCCCCAGTTTTATTGAGAAATAATTGGCATACATCTCCGTACAAATTTAAGCTTTAAGTATGGTGGTTTGATGTACATGTAGTTAAATGATTACCACAATAGGCTTAGTTAACATCCATTATCTCACATAGATACAATAAAAAGTAAAGAAAAAAATTTCTCTTTCTGATGAGAACTCTTAGGATCTATTATCTTAGCAACTTTCCTATATATCACACAGCAGTGTTAACTATAGTTATCATGGAATATATTACATCCCTAGTACTCATTTATCTTATAACTGGAAGTTTGTACCTTTACCACCTTCTTGCAATTCCCCCTTTCCTCACCCCACGACAGCCACCCACCCCCATCTCTGGTAACACAAACACAAATTTGATCTCTTTTTCTTTGACTTTGTTTTTGTTTGTTTGTCTATTTTGTTTTTAGATTCCACATATAAATTAGATTATACAGTGTTTGTCTTTCTCTGACTGACTTATTTCACTTAGCATAATGCCTCAAACCCATGTTGTCACAAATGGTACGATTTCTTCATTTTTTTATGCATAATATTCCATTGTATATATACCACATCTTTATCAATTCACCCATTAATGGGTATTTAGGTTGTTTCCATGTCTTGGCTATTGTAAATAAGTCTGCTATGAACATAGGAGTGCAGATATCTTTTTGAGTTAATGTTTCTGTGTCCTTTGGGTATATTCCCAGAAGTGAAATTTCTGGATCATATCATAGTTCTATTTTTAATTTTTTGAGGAACCTCTATACTGTTTTCCATAGTGGCTGCATCAGTTTACAATATCTCCAACTGTGCACAAGTGTTCCCTTTTTTCCACATCCACACCATCATTTGTTATCTCTTGTCTTTTTGATGATGGTCATACTAATAGGTATGATATGATACCTCATTGTAGCTTCAGTTTTCATTTCCCTAATGACTACTAATGCTGAGCATCTTTTCATGGACCTATTGACTATTTGCATATTTTCTTTGGAAAAAACTCTGCTCATGTCTTTTGCTCATTTTTAAAATTGGATTATTAGTGTGTTTTTTTGTTCATTTGTTTTGTTTTGTTTTTCATTTATTATGTTGTATGAGTTCTTTATATATTTTGATATTAACCCCTTACAGATATACAGTTTGCATTATTTTCCATTCCATAGATTGACTTTTAACTTTGTTGATGGCTTCTTTTGCTGTGCAGAAGCTTTTTAGTTTGATGTAGTCCCAATTATTTATTTATTTATTTATTTATTTATTTATTTATTTACTAATTTATTTATTTACTTAAATTTTGTTGCTTGTGCTTTCCAAAAAACTCATTACCTAGATCCTTGTCAAGGAGCTTTTATTCTATGTTTTCTTCTAGGAGTTTCATCATTTCAGGTCTCACATTTAAATCTTTAATCCATTGACAGTAGACTTTTTATGACATAATTGAATCTAAATATTTCATTAAGCAACTAATTAAATCACTAGGAAGATTTGTTGTTAATTTAATGTTCATTGGGTAATATATTTAACAAAGCATTTTTAATAATGATAGATGCATTATTTCAGTTTAACAGATAACATTTTTCACTTTGCTTAAAACTTAATCTAATTTCAATTATTGTTTAAATGTTAATAAATTATCATCAAGTTTTTAAAAATCATGTAAATGTTTAATATATTTTTTATACTTCCGAATCAGTATTGTTCGTCACAAAATTGTAAGCTACTTTTATGATGGGGATATATCATATTTTTCTTTGAACCCCTGGCACAAAGTAGAGGTTAGGCACTCAATAAATGTTCATCGAATGAGTCAAAGAACGTAATATTGTTTCTTCTCTTTATAAAAATGAATGACAAAAATATAATTGTTTTGTAATGTAGATACAATGGTTTAAAGTCACCAATTTAAAGTCTATTCAGCAGTTGTGGGGAAAAAACTCTATGGGACATATTTTAAATAAGCTAAATAATTTGGATGTATTTGTATTTAATTTTGAACTTTTTACTATTATGAACATTGAAAATCTCTCATCGTCTACTTCGTAGTTGTTCTTTGATCAGAAGCTGAGAGTCCTCCTAGGTTTTAGCTACTGAACAACGAGATAATTTTTTGACCTGGTACAGGGATCATCTCAACAGAAAGTTCCCAGGAGCCAATTCTCAGTAAGTTTATTCCTAACAAAAAAATTCTATACAGAGCAAGACTTTTTCATCTCTTACTCTTCCTTATTTAAATCTAAGCCAAGTTCAACCATCTTCTAATAAGAAAATGGATATCAATACACTATTGTTATTTTGGTCTACTCAATGGGAATTTTAATTCCAAGGATTTGTAAGTCACTTATACAAAGACCATGTAGGGGATTGTTTTTGTGTAAGAAACCCAGATTCAGAAACTTTGAGGAATAAATATAAGTAGAGATGGGTTTCACAGAACCTGGAAAGCTGTCAGAAATAGAACTTAATCTATGTCTGTCAGAGTTTATATGGCTCCCATTTCTGCCTCTCTGCTTGTTTGCTGTACTTTCTTATTTTTGTTAGTAGAATGGCTTACTTTGCTAATTTATCGCCCTTACATAACTCAACCCTAGTAGGTTAATCCCAAAATATGTCATTTGGCTGGCATCCATTATTGGTTGACTATATTCTGTGTTTTTGAAGTTCTTAAAATAAATAATCTGATTGGCTTAGTTCAGCCTATGAATCCCTCCTCTACCTGTGGATTGTGTGTCTATCTTAATGTAAACAGCAATGTTCAGGGCTGTGGATTTATGTGATGCCAGGACAGCCAAATCCAGAAGCTCTAGGTGGGGTAGATGTTTTGCAACAGGCCAGGAATGAGACAGGCATATACACTAACATGACTGGTAAAATATTGAATTGATTTCAAGAGAGCAGCACCCATGTTCACTATATACCTGAACGTGAATGTATTCTCTCTCTCTCTCTCTCTCTCTCTTTTTGTTTTAATTGCTCTATCTTTCGAAACTTTTCAAGTTGAGCTAATTCAGTAAAACATTTAAATAGTTTTGAAATTACTGTTTTTGTGACTATTGTCTACGTATACTGCTTCTTTCCCCTACTCATCTTTTTTCCTCTCTTTCAAATACTTGTAACTTATATAATGTAGACATACAAACAATTAAAAAATAATTATAAAAACATATTTTAATTGTAATATTTCTAAAGACTTAGTTTATCTCCTATCTGTGCTCTCATCCCCAAATGATAGTAATGATGATGTAAATGGAGGCAATATTGCATAGTGGCCAACAGTGCAGGCTCTGGAGTTAGATCATTTAGTTTCTCATTCTAGCTCTACCTTATTCAAGCATTATGATCTTGGACCAAATACATAATTCATGTAAATTGTTTAATACATAGAGTTTATTACATATATGTTGCATAAAATAGGTGCTTTATAACTAACAACTATTATTACTGATTGTTACTATAACTGCTATTACAACTACTACTATTACTACTAATTAATCATCTTTAAAGTTTATTAGTTCCTTAGATTTTGCAAAATAATTAAACATATTCAGTTATATTTTTGTGTCTTTTCTACAAAGAATATATAAAATTTTAACATGAGCCTCATCAATAAGTTTTTGTCAACTTTACCTTTATAGAATATTTTTCCATTGGGAAAATTCTATCTGATGAATTGAAATTCACCCAAAATGTTTGCTCTGTTTATCATATGAAATGTCATTTTTGAGCCTCATCACTGCATTTACCATCTAAATAGTCTCTTCGCATGATCCATTTTAATTTTAATAGACAATTTAGAATAATCTAGATCATTAAGGGAGGTGATTAAATTATCTAGCTTTAACTTTTTTACAACTTTTATTTTTATTTAACATATTGTTTTCAATTATTTACATAAGAATAAAAATAATTGAATATATAGTATTCTTTTTGAATGAAAATTATAAAACCTTAGTTATTTCATAAGAACGGTGTAGATCAGTAAACTATGAATCAAACATGTACATAAATTATAAATACAGAAAAATCTTATCCATTGAGATAATTTACATCATAGCAACCCTTGATCTGCCTCAAATCTTTGTTTTATGTAAATATTTATATCACAAATGCAAATCAAGAGGAAGGTCTTTTTTAGATTAGTGTTAAATTTGAGCATACATGACAGCTCTGGAAAAGAACATAGTCTGGTGCTTCCAATCTCATTTCCAAGAATGACAGTCTTCATGAATGAACACTAAACTCTTTCCAGGAAGAGCTCTTTGAGGATGGCAGCTGGTTTAGAGCCATCATGACATTTAAATTCTTTAGCTAGTCATCCTTGGGAGGAGGATTATGAAACAGATGTATGGGAAACCTCATATTCACATGTGACAAGAGTAATTTATGTGGAGATGATAGAGATTAGACTTTTCTTTCACTTCATAAAAGCCTAATGTTGTTTAACTGAAACAATTATGTGTTGCTCCAAACAGAGAAAATAAAATTGCATCAGTTATACTTGAAATCAAATAAACATTTTCTTAATCCCAACTAAATTCTCTTAGTGTTTGGTTTTGTTTGTTTTGTTTCGTTTCTTCTTCAATCAGTGAGACTTGTATTTGGATCAGTAGTAGCAAGCTTACAGAATGTTCTTCTGAGGTCACTTAATTAAGTGTTTTCACAAAAAACTCCCCAAAACCCAACTATATTTTTTGTTGTTTCTATTTTCACAGTAGAAAATAAAGTTGCTGTTGAAAGTGAGTGATTCTAGAAACTAATTAATTGTCTTAATGTCTCTGGTTCATTATAAATTTTATACTTCTGGCAGGAGTATGCTCTTTGTAATACCTTAAAGAGAAATGATAGTTATCTAAATCTATTATACTCTATAAAAGTAGAATTAAATAGAATGCAATGCAACTAAAGTTACATGGTCTTCAACTTGTTTTACAAAGAAAAGGACAACATATTTGTGTTTGCACTGCTGTACCTGACAGTGTATTTCAGACATTAATCTTTCTGGTGGTAAGTGCCAGAACCTGTATTATTGGATAGGAGTGGACATTTAATTTGAAACTCAGAGGACAAGAAACATAGCTAAGAAAAGTGGTAGAAGGAATGTTTCTAGAAAGGGGGAATCATGTTATTAATTCATTGATTTATTCATTCAATGTTTCTTTCAAAAAAAATCATTCAAAGTTTTATTGGATATTGAGGGAATGAAAAAGGCAATACAATTTCTTTAAGCCATTTGAATTATAGAGGAGAGAACACTTATTTGCATGATTAACATAAAGGAGTGCACAGAGAGGAGTTATGAGAAACTTTTTGAGTAATGAGCTAAGCCCCAAACTGGCAGCCTTAGAGTCCCACATTTTATAGTATGAATTTTTCTGTAATCTCACCTCAGGATAAAGGTTAGAAAGAATGACAAATGGTGAGGTGTCTTTTAAATACCATCCCTGGGTCAAAATTGATGTAAAAGAGGCCTGTTACAAAGATGTAACAGACCTGGAGGAGGGACTTTATGATAGATGGAAAGGTCTTTTTAAACACAGACACACAAACACACTTATACTATATTTCAAGTAGACTAGAATACTCTTGTTTCTTTAGGAACTCATGACTACTGTATCTATTTTCCAAGTACGATCTTTAAAAGTTATTAAGATATATACTAGTTTTAAACTTATGTTCACAAAATTATAGAACTACATTTGTTTTTTCAGATAAGTTTTTTAAATTAATTAATTAATTAATTAATTTAAGTCAAGTTGTTGTCCTTTCAATCTTAGTTGTGGAGGGTGCTGTTCAGCTTCAAGTTGTTCTTTCAGTCTTAGTTGTGGAGGGCACAGCTCAGCTCCAGGTCCAGTTGCCGTTGCTAGTTGCAGGGGGCACAGCCCACCATCCCTTGCAAGAGCTGAACCGGCAACCTTGTGGTTCAGAGGACAGGCTCCAACCAACTGAGCCATCCGGGAGCTCAGCAGTAGCTCAGTTCAAGGTGCCGTGTTCAATTTTAGTTGCAGGGGGCGCTGCCCACCATCCCTTGTGGGAGTCGAGGAATTGAACTGGCAACCTTGTGGTTGAGAGCCCGCGCTCCAACCAACAACTGAGCCATCTGGGAGGCAGCTCAGCTCAATGTGCCGTGTTCAATCTTAATTGCAGGGGGCAGAGCCCACCATCCCTTGCAGGACTCGAGGAATTGAACTGGCAACCTTGTGGTTGAGACCCCACTGGCCCATGTGGGAATCAAACCGGCAGCCTTCAGAGTTAGGAGCATAGAGCTCTAACCACCTGAGCCACCGAGCCGGCCCTACATTTGTTTTTAAAACACTGTAATACACTAGCTTGATTGTTAATCAAGTGGTAGTAACTGTAAGTATTGATGTGCCAATATCAGGGACCTTAAATCAAATTCCTTATGATACTATAGAAACATTCAGAAGACTTTTCTTCCAAATTCCCATGACTTTTGAGGCATTTAGTCCTTGACTTGCTTTCAGTCTCCTTGTAGACTTAGCTTTCTCAGATATTACTTCAGATCTATAAATATTCTTCTCTCATTTATTGTAGCAGTCATCCAAATCAAACCTATGCAATATCTATTTTCTTGAAGCACGTTGTCTGTGTATCTGAAGAGTCCTCTGGCGACAAAACAAGATCCTAAATCAATGAAAATACACATACTTTTAATTCACTACTGGGCTCATAAGAAAACTAAATAAATTTCTATGGACAAACAAAACAAAACAATCCAAAACGCAACAACAGTAAAAATAGCCAAAATGAATAGAAAACAAAAACTAAACTGAATAAATGTTCAATTAAGAGTTTACATCAATCTTCAATAAAGGAATTTCTATCAGATATACTTAAGGAAGAGGGAAAATGACCAGAGATGTAAAAAGTAATAATGAACAAAGAAACAAGTTAATATGTAAGTAAATTGAAATATGTATTGCCCATATGAGATAATAGTATGCTCTAATTTGTAGATTTAACAAAAAGCACAAATAAAATTTACATAAAAGTAGCATACAAATCAGAAGGGGAGAGATCAGAATTAAAGTGTTCTAAGTACCTAGTATTATTTGTTAGGGGATTAAGGTACTAAATAACAAAAAAAAAAAATGGTTAAGATATATATATATCTTAAAGATTAAAAAGAAAAATAATAAATATATCAAAATAGTAAAATTTAAGAAAAATAGAAACAGAGAAAGTGACACATCAAGAATGTAAAATAAAAATGGTAGAAATTATTGCAAATGTGCCAGTTATCACAATTCGCCATGCTTGACAGATAGAAGACAGAGCTTATGAGATAGGATAATGAAGTAAAAATCCACGTATGTGTATACTACCTGTATGAGGATAATATGGGAGATGAAAAACATATTCAGTGACAAAACTATGCATTAATTAGTTAACTCCAGAGTATAGGACATCCTAAGAACAAGTGTCTGCTAGTCAATGGCATGAAAATGATGGTGAATGTGGAGTGGGAGAGATCAGCTAAAGAACAATGTTTGTGTGGTGTGTGTGTGTGTGTGTGTGTGGTGTGTGGTGTGATCAGCATATATAGTGAATGGTTAAATTAAAAAAACTATCTATTACAGTAAAAGACACATTGCCATTAATCTCCCACAAAATACTCACCCGTGCTTCAAACACACTTACCCATCGTTCTTGCCACTTTCTGAAGCAGTTCTGGAAGTCCTCTTTCATGAGTGTCTTTAGTTGCACTGTCATGGCTGCCTTGATGTCCTGAATCATTTTGACTTTAAGGAAGAGTCAGAAGTCTCATGGTACCAGATCCAGTGAATAAGGTGCATGAGGACATACCACGTTTTTATTTGACAGAAATTTCCATACCAGAAGCAATGTGTGACATGGAGCATTGTCATGATAGAAGGTGATTTACTACACACTTGAAAACACACCTTCTCTCAACCACAGCTCACACCCTACTGACTGCACCTAAAAAGTTGAAACTTGTCACACATTGTTACTAAGTTTCCACATGCTGTTTCCCATATTAAAGATCCCTGCCTTTCCATTGGATGGCACTCGGCAGCAGCATTCACCATATGTTTCGATCAATGTTTTGATCACACCACACATACACTCACGCAGACACACACACACACACCTAGAGAGATGTACAACCATATTTAATAATTGTATCTTGTTTAAATTATGATTCAATAAGCCAATTATAAAAATATATAGTTTAGGCAACAAGGGGAAATTTGAACAGAAGAATAATGGCAGAGTAAGTTTGAGTTGGACAATCTAAGTTTAAGGCCTGAGTTACTGAAGGTTTAGGGGTTGGTTCAGAAATGGAGAGTATATAGTTAGCATGCAAGTGCTACAAAGCTACACTTTGCATCTTCAGTGACAGATAAAGAAATCATAGCTAGTCAACTATTTTATATAAATGATGCATACATCTGAAACATTTTTTTATGTTTATTTGGCTATATATAGATTTGTTATATCCAATGAGACTATAAACCGGCTGTTGATTTTTTTCTAAACTATATCATGAACCTCTCTAGAGAGAGAGAGCTCTAGTGTTACACCTAACAAATTTTATTATAATCTGATGATCAATTATTCTTTTAAATAATCAAGGTTTTATTCTATAGGAGCTCTAAAACAATATAATCTAGCTAATTGCTTTAATATTAAAATTGAAAAATATATATAATATATTTTACTACTACATAAAAATTGACTATCCCAATAGAGTTCATCCAGAGCTATTTTAATGTTGTAAATTACAAATGGAAAACCTCAATTTTATAAGGTAAAACTCCAGCATGAACCCACTGTGTCTTTAAGGCCTCCTCCTTACCCACAGATTGTCACCGATATTACTTCTTTCCTCCTGAACCCTTGTTCAGGGTGTATTTCTAGGCTGTATTTCAAGATTCAGCTCACTCCTATGTGTCATGGAACCTTGGATTTGCTCCTTGCCTTTTCGTTTGGGTTTAGCATTGAGCGTTTTCAGAACTCATTTGTGTCTCTGCACGAGACTCCAACCTCATTTCACTTTTTGCTGGTTTTATACTCTCCTACAAAGCGCAACCCAATTATAGTGGCCATAAAGCTGACGCCTGAGGTTCCCTGACTAGCTGAGGGCCCAGATATCCCTTTGTCCAGTAGAAGAGATTGTGTATTCATTTTAAAAGAATGGAATTCTAAACCTATTCTTTATTATGATATGTCTTGTCTTTCTGACCAGATTGTTATGATGCTTACCTAACATGTTCAAACAGTCAAACTTGTGCAATTTGCAATTAAACAGTGCTGATGTGAACCATATCAGAGAAAACATAGGTGCATAATGTGTGTGGAAGGTATTCTAGGCTGTTTCCTATACTTTCCTATATACCTGTGACATAAATCAAGTGTCTTTATCCTTCTGGGCCTTTTCTGACTTATTTATATAGTATATTTGAGCTAGACTGTTTTCTAAGAAGGCTGCTTGTTAAACTGCATCTAACTCTTTTATCTTTGTTCATGATGTGTCCTATGTCTGACAGTTTTCCTGGAGTGGTCTGGACTATAAAAGTGATAGCTATATTTGTATTCCAAAAACACCGTATGTTATGTGACTCTTAGACATAACTAAATTGTCATCATTCGTTTTATCTTTCCCTAAACTGGAATCTTCTTATTCATCCTATTTTCTCAATGTCCATCTTGGAGTCAACACATAATGTGTGTTCATTAAATATTTATTGGAAGTATGAATACATTATAAAGAATATTTTCACAGTTTATATCTGCATCATATAATACAGTTTGATTGTTTGTTTTAATTATGCATTGTTGACTCTGTTTTGGGGTCCTGAGTAGAGGTTAATCAGTTCCTCTTCTTGAGCAGCTAATCAAGTACATAGCCAACCACTTCCCTTATGGGGTACTCACACTCTAGGCCACTGCACGTCAGCCCTAATCACACTGGGGCCTAGTGACAGACTAGAGACAGCCTGTATGCCTTGGAAACCACAGAATTATTCAATTTAGTGAATCTGCAGGGAACTTGAGAAACCTAGCTAACTCCACCATGCTTGCCACACATAAGCTGCCTCTTACAGTTCCAGCTTGCTGTTATCGTGTCTCTGGTTGCAACCCCCTGTGTGGCCCTGCCCGGCAGACTTCTCTAGTTTGGAGTTATAAGTAACAAAAAGTTCTGCCTTTCATCTATCCAAGTGTTAGTGTGTTATGTCTTACCATCAAAAGAATCTTTAAATCTCATAAAACACATGAGAACCCTTACCTAAAAGCTGTGTGTGTCAAATAAAAATAATTAATTTGGGAACAAAGAAATCTTTATAATCAAAAGCCTTGAAATAAGTACCCTAGAATGGAAAAAGAAAATGTAGCCTTCTATCATTTTTTACACTAACTTTTAAACTCCTTAAAAGAAGCAATTATGCCATATTCCCCATTGATTGGCCTACATCTATCTAGGTACATAATAGGAACTTAAAGACAATTACCATCTGATTGAGTTCAAGACATAGTATAGATGTTTTCTAGATCGGTCTTTCTAAGAAATTAATTCTTAGTGTTTCATTCTTTCTGTGAGAACAATTTGTTACAATCTAACTGTACAAATTTAAGGTAGTCTTACTAGACCAAATAATATGGATGCAAATAACATGGATAAAATAAATCAAATAAAATAGAATATAACTGCAATCAGACATAAATAGCATGTTATTTTAAACTTAGCTGGCTGCAACTAGTGTTCTTTTTTGCAGTTTCCAGCATCTGCTAAATTTACTCTATAGGTTGTATTGTCCTTACATTTTGGCACAAACATAAAAGAGAACATATTTTCCTTACTGCCCTTCACACTCTTTGATTGGAAGGTTCCACTACTTTATTTGGACATTTTCCATCATACTTCTTATAGCATCCATATGTTAGTTTTTTATGCCTATTAATGTTTTCTTTACTCTGGGCACCCTTCCAAATACACTACTTTGAAATATGGAACTCCTTATTTAGTTATATAGCCAATATCTAAAAACCTCAACTAAGAAAAGATTTCCACCAGAATTTTTGAAGGTGCTGTTAAGATCAATCAAAGCAGGCACTCAATGAGTGTGGAAAAGAGTCTTATAACAGCTCAGGAAACCATCTCATAAAGCCTCTATGGAGGAGAACACATCAGAAGACAGAGACTGCAAACCACCCTAAGGGGAAACTAGCCAAACTCAGCAGCAGCAGATGGGGAAGAAATGCACGTATTGACTAACTTCCTTGTGAGGCTGTATTTATGTTTCTACTTATTGGGTGCAGATTATATTTTTCTGCCAACAGTAAATGCTATTGATTTAGTACATGTGAGCTCTACACCACACTGTAGCCCTCTGAAATGCAGGGGTGGAAGAGAACATAGACTTCTTTTTCTAAAACACAGAAGATAACCCATAGGTTGTTCAGACACTTTTGCTACAGAAAGACTCCTAGCTAAGAGGAAATTGTGTATGGTCTTTTGAAAAAAGTATAGACATGGAACAAAAGTACATTTTAGATGAGGCTAGGTGATGCTGCTTCTTTTTCAGATGTCTGCCTAATTTCCTTGGCAGAAATTTCAAAGATTTGTATCAACTTTTGTTTAAAAAAAAAATGCTTACCAATGTTCTGTGAAGAAAAAGCAAGGCACATAATGACTTCATCACCTCAGAGTGAGTCATAATGAACAAGATACTGCATTATTACCCAGAAAATAGGAGTCCAAAAAAACAAAAGATTGGGGCTCTCTGACCACTGGCAAAGCCATGCCGTCTATTATGAGCAGAGGCTTTTGATCCAATTGTGACTTTGCTCCTTTGTGATGATGACATTCCATCTCCAGCATTCAGGAGATAAACGTTTTAAAGTAACTCACTATGTCACTTGAAAATCAAATCCCAGAGATGCTGGCTGAAAGCCAAGGAGTTACTCCCAGATGTATAAGAAAGTGGTTGCAATGTATAATTAGGTTAATGCTGGACTAGACCCTGCTTTTGATGAGTTGGCAACTCCCATGATTGCTTTGCTTTAAGTGGGCTGGGGCCTGGGAGGAAACTATACCTATGGGACTTAATAGGAGATAAGCACCAGAAAGCGATTGAAAGGCTAGGGTTTTACAAACCTTTCTAATGATGGAATCATTGAATAGAAAGGTCGTCTGTTCAGGTTCCTGAAACTACATCGGTTTTAAGTCTGAAAGATAAAATCCAGTCTACTTTTTCATTTAGATCTCCAAAACGGAGGCTTCACCATCTTCTTTGGTGAAGGTGTTAAGGTTTAATATATCAAAAACTTCTTCCATATAATGCCTCAAAGTCTCTTGGTTGTAATTAAGCCCCAGTAAATTTCTCTCATAATATGCTTACATATACACCTGTGTGATTCCTTTATATTAACTCTTATTGTATCTGTACAACGTTTTCATTAGAGTCACTTTCTATACTCTGCACCTATTAATTTCCCAGTGGTTCAAAATTGATCATAATTTCATAAATTCTCAATTCTGATAACATGGAAACTATTACACTCTGTTTTTTAGATTTCTTGTTAAAGTTCTGGTCACTTGTAATACGTACTGTATTCTGGTTTATTTGACACTTTTGTTAATTGAAAGACTATAATATGCACTAAAAATACCTGTAACTCATTACCTTTTTAAAAAGCAATCAAAATGTAAGGAATGCAACCAAATTAATCTAGAGCAATCAAAATGAAACCGGAAGTGAAAGACAAAAGCATTATTAGAAGTGTGTCAGAAGAGAGGAGAGAGTGAGGAGGCTGTGTCTGGCTCCCACCGCCATTGCAGGACATTCAGCTCCATAGAGACAGCACCCGGGCGAGTGCGAGCCGACCACGGGCACTGTGCGATGCCGGGCTTGCTGAGGAAAAATAATCAAACTTGGGCAAAGGACACCGGAGAGGCAAACTATCATCATTCACATTCTTTGTGCACACCTGCCGGGAGGAGCATAAGAAGAAGCATCCTGTTCTTTCAGTCAACTTCTCAGAGAGTTTTCTAAGAAGTGCTCAGAGAGGTGGAAAACTGTCTGCTAAACAGAAAGGGAAACTTGACGACATGGCAAAGGCAGACAAAGCCCGTTATGAAAGAGAAATGAAAACTTATATGCCTGCTACATGGAAAACAAAAAGCAAAGTTCAAGGATGCCAATGTACCTAAAAGGCCTCCTTCGGCCTTTTTCTTGTTTTGTTTCCCCAAATCAAAGGAAAGCTTCCCGGCCTATCCATTGGTCATGTTGCAAAGGAGCTGGGACAGATGGGGAATGACAAGCAGCCTTATGAAGAGAAGAAAAAAGACGAAAAGGATATTGCTGCATACCAAGCTAAAGGAAAGGCTGACACGGCAAAAAAGGGAGTTGTCAAGGCTGAAAAAAGCAGGAAAAGAAGGAAGAGAAGGAAGATGAAAAGATGAAGATGAATAAGGAGATGATGATGATGAATAAGTTGGTTGTAGCTCAGTTTATTTTTTCTTGTTCATAAAGCATTTAACCCCTTATCCCCAGTACACACCTCATTCCTTTCAAGGAAAAAACATTGAGATGTAAGGCTGTGTAATATACATTTTTAAACTGTACAGTGTTTTTTATTTTATTTTTTATTATTTTATTTTTTTTGTGTGTGTGTAGTTAACACACTACTGCATGTGTTTTTAGATAGCCCTGTCCGGGTGGTGTTTTCAATAGCCATTAACTTTGGCTGGTACAGTATCGGGGTTGTAAATTGGCATGGAGATTTAAAGCAGGTTCTTGCTGGGGCACAGCACAAATTAGTGATATATGGGGATGGTAGTTTTTTCATCTTCAGTTGTCTGTGATGCAGCTTATATGAAATAATTGTTCTGTTAACTGAATACCACTCTGTAACTGCAAAAAAATAATTGCAGCTGTTTTGCTGACATTCTGAATGCTTCTAAGTAAATACAGTTTTTTTATTAAAAAAAGAAAAAGAGAAGTGTGTCAGACCACTAATAAAAAGTCCCTAGGCTTGCTAAGGGACTTCTAGATAATACCAGGGGTGCCTAAAAAATCTATACAAGTGGATACTTTGGTCAACATTCTCCAGCAACAGTTCACCATAATCAGAATGTCTGGACGCTGATGGTAACCACTTTGAGTATCTCTTGTAATTGCAGAAGTCCAACCTGACTCGTATTCATCTTTTGCTATCGGTATACATTGAGTATTACAGTTTTAATAGTTTTTTTTCCTTTCTTAAAATGTATATACTTTTTCTTGGCACCCTCTGTAGAATTGGTTTAGATTACGTATTGGCTGAGTAAGAAGGAACCTGTGCCATACCAAACAACTCTTGCTGTACATGGATCAACACCTCTGATATTGTAGCAAATATAAGAAATTAACAAATAAGCACTTGACTAAAACAAGTTTAATGCACCTTCAGCTACATTCTCTGGTTTATTTGACACCAACTAGCCTGGTTCATGGGGGCCCTGGTGAAGGAGTGTACGTCAGTCTCCTGGCATTATCTTCCTAATAGTCATCCTTGCAGCCTCCCAGGTACACTGTATTCACTTAGAGATCTTAAATGCATGTTCACAGCCACCAGCAGCACATCGTATGGTCTCACTAGACTTGGAGAAAGAGAAACAAGATGAACAACGAAAATAATCTTTCCATGAATCTGACATCATGTGCTATGAGTTGCACAATGAGACAAAAGCATCTTAACTCTGATGATGACTGAGAGTGGTACTAATACTCAACTTTTGATCAATCTATCATGTACAAGAGGATGAGCAAAATGGGGGAATTGTTCAATTATTGAAACAAGGAAGCCATTAGACTCAAATGGCAATGATGCCACGGCGGCCTATGTAAACAAACCAAAATCTAAGTCTGTAAATGCTTCATGGTTATAAAATCAAAACGCTAAGGATAAACAACAACAAACAGCCAACTAGGCTTTAAGCTATAGCCATTTAAATAACTTATTTTGTTTGATTCCACAATATCTCTATGTAAATCTTTCCCCAACTCCTGTTGGGGGAGCACTCCTAACCACTTCCAGTTTTGTGCTGCCCAATTCAAATCGATTTTTGCTCAAATAACCTCTTAATATTAAAAGAAAAAAAAGGAAAGAAAGAAGTACGCCAGACAGTCAATTAATAAAACATTAGTTTACTGGATTTTATAAGTTTGTGTTATTTGCAGGCTTAAGAATGGTTTATTTATTGCAATTTCTTTTCCATTCTAAATAAATATTTACTTTCTTATTTAGTTTTATATTTATACTTTTGTGGCCTTTTTTTTTTAAGAGGATCCCCCCCAATTGTATAAATTTCGGGACCTCACTGGGTCCATACAGCAGATTGTGTCCAATGCCTGTATTATAACCTCTGAGTATTCTGTGAGTAAAGAGTGGTTTACTATATATACACTATTTCTATTTTGTATTTAGCTTTGGCATAAGATGGACTCCAAGTAGTTTTCCCCTTTATTAAAACACAAAATGATCTTTTCAAACCCTCCTTATGCTTTTTGTTTTTTGTTTTTTCACTTTTTGTATCTAAGTTCAGTATTTAGTTCTTCACACATGGAACTTGCTTTTGTTTAAAAGGAATATTTTCTAATTTGTTACTATAAGCAGTATCCTTTTCTGCTTCTCATAATATTATCTTGGCGATATGAGAATATGAGAGAAACCTTTTAGGTAAGGGTGCTAGAATAAATATTAGTTTTTTAAAAAAAATTGTTTTATATAATCTTTTCATTTATGTTACTGAGATTCTGATCAGAATATTTATTAAGCCACTAGACACATTCCTCATAGCATTTTTAATATAAATAAAATTAAAACTAACTGATCTTTCCATAAGCAAAGAGCATCATCTTTACATTTCCTATGCCATAAAATGTATTTACAAAATGCCAGTCTATATAATATATAATATTATACTGCACATTTTATACCAAAGAGCATATGCTCTCTTCACCTAGAGTACTAGAAAATACTTACTTCCAGACACGTCACTACTATTTCTTTGTAAATATTTGTTGAATGCATATTTTTATAGATAAAAAATATAGGACTAGTGATCTTCTTTATTAGTTTCCTATTGTTGCTGCAACAAATTACCAAAAATTTGTGGCTTAAAATAACATCCACATACTATTCTCTTAATTTCATGGGTTGCAAGTCTCTGTGGTTCAGCTGGTTCTTTGTATCAGGTCTCACAAGGGCACCACCAAGGTGGTGGCGGCAGTGAGACTGTTCTTTCATGGAGGGTCTTGTTATGAATCCACTTCCAAAGTCATTCAGGTTTGTCAATTTCATTGGCATTGTTTTACCTTTTATCAAATTTCTATACTCTCTAACAGTAGAAAATGGCTGGATTCTCCTACCTGTCTCGGAAAAACTCCACTTTATACTTATGAGCCAACTAGAGTGAAAAGCGAAATAATACATTAATATTATTATTAATATACTTCTGATCTATGAATCCGTGAATGGGGTTTGGGATTCCCAAGGAGTAGACAGAAAGCACTTTGAGGATCATGCTCGAGTGGAACAACAGATAAAAGTTTATTTAAGAGAATGACAAGAAGAGGATCATTAAAAAGTGTTCATGTATAACCAAGTATCCAGATTATTAAGTTATAGAGGGCATTTTCTCAGTGTTAAATTGTCCTCCCCAGTTGTTGGCATGAGAGGAAAGGACAATGATAAATTCAAGTATTTTAATTTATTTCAGAGTAAAAATAAGTAATCCCAATTTCTTAACAAGTAGTTGTGTGAGGACATATATCAAGATGGTTATTTCCTTGATATTTATCAACCTATTTTTAGGTTTCTAACCTGTAGTTTGGAGATGCTAATGTTCTTAGGTTTTCAAACTTGTTAAAATCATTGCTCCTTGTTAAAATTCATGATGGCAGGTGTTAAGTTTTCCACTAGCAGCTAGATTAAGCTGTCACCTACCTTCTATTTATAATAAGTTGTCTATAATTTCTTTGAAAAAGCTTAGGACCATTTCATTTTTTTTTCTGCAAAAACAAAGGAATAGTGTTGGGTGACTAGATATGATATTTTAGTGGGTGTGTACTTAGAAAAATTTTCTTCATGGTTACTGACAAACTACTCTCTGCACTTAGCTCTGTTAGAGTCCTGTTACAATATTTAGTTCCTAAATATGATTATCTAAATCCTGAGGGGAAAAATAAATTAAAGAATGAAATGACCATACAAATTTCATTCCGATGTTTTTGCACTCATATTTCTAGTTTGTCAGACCCTATATGTCACATTTTCTTTGATTTTCACCTAGAATAATGTGTACTGTGAATTATTTATTTATCTGAACTAATACCAGAATTCTGTGTTTACTTGAATGCTTTATAAATTAGAATATTAGGAATGGCATAGCATGCTTTGTGAATCATTGAAACAAAGCAGTGCTCTCATTCAGAGCAGCTGGGAAAAGAGCAATACATATTAGGAAATATGCACAATACACCACATAATGGATAAATATATTCCAAAAAGAAAGAAGATCAATTACTCTTTTGATGTAATAATAAACTCTTTCCCCCTTCAATTTTTATTTTTTATTTTTATTCATCAGTCACTCATTTATTAACTACTCTGATCAGACATTGGTCTGGGCACTGAGATCACATTTGTGAGGAGAAGACATAAATTAGGTCTTATTAACTTAACCTTGATGAGGAAGTTCCAAGGTATTAACCTAAATCCAGCCTAAAAACATCCTAAATCATTGTGATTTGTTTTTATTCGTTTTTTTAAAGACTTCATTTTTCTCTTTCTTTCTTTCTTTCTTTCTTTCTTTCTTTCTTTCTTTCTTTCTTTCTTTCTTTCTTCCTTTCTTTTTGAGCAGTTTTAGGTTCACAGCAATTTTGAGAGAAAGGTAGAGATTTCCCATATATCCTGTGTCCCCAAACATTCATAGCCTCCCCCATTATTACATTGCCCACCATACTGCTACCTTTGTTATAATTGATGAACCAATAGTGACACATCATTATCACCCAAAGTCCATAATTTATATTGAAATTCACTCTTGGTGTTGTACATTTTATGGGTTAGGACAAATGTACAATTACATACAAGGCCAGACAATTAAGTTCGCAAACTTGTTTCAACGATGTTACTAACCTTTTTTGATATCAGAGGGATTATTTATTGTGAATTTGTGCCAACTGGACAAACAGTTAACCAAGTTTACTATTTGGAAGTACTGAAAAGGCTGCATGAAAAAATTAGACGACCTGAGATTTTCACCAACAATTTATCACGACAAAGCACCAGCTCATACGGCGCTGTCTGTGAGAGAGTTTTTAGCCAGTAAACAAATAATTATATTGGAATACCCTCCCTACTCACCTGATCTGGACCCAAATGACTTCTTTCTTTACCAGAAGATAAAGGAAATATTGAAAGGAAGATGTTTTTATGACATTCAGGACATCAAGAGTAATATGACGACAGCTCTGATGGTCATTCCAGAAAACGAGTTCCAAAATTGGTTTGAAGGGTGGACTAGGTGCTTGCATCAGTGCATAGCATCTCAAGGGGAGTACTTCAAAGGTGACCATAGTGATGTTCAGCAATGAGGTATGTAGCATTTTTTCTAGGATGAGTTCATGAACTTAATTGTCCAACCTTGTTTATCCATCACTGCAATATCATATAGAGTATTTTAAGTGCTTAAAAAACCCTCTGTGCTCATTCATTCATACTTGTTATCTCCCCCCAAAAGATGGCAACCACCGATCTTTTTACTGTCGCTGGTTTTGCCTTTTCCAGAATGTCATATAATAGGAATCACACAGTATGGATCCTTTTTAGGGTGGGTACTTTTAAGTTTCAGTTTCCTCCATGTCTTCTCAGGGCTTGATAGCTCATTGATTTTCAGCACTAAATAATATTCCATTGTCTAACTGTACTACATTTATTTATCCATTCACCTGCTGAAAAACATCTTTGTTTCCAAGTTTTATTAATTATGAATAAAGCTACTATAAACATCTGTGTGCAGGCTTTCATGTAGACATAAATTTTTAACTCCTTTCAGTAAATACCAAGTAGCACAATTGCTGAATCATACGATAAGAATATGGTTAGTTTTGTAAGAAAACACCAAAGTTTCTTCCAAAATGGCTGTACTATTTTGCATTCCACCAGCAATGAAAGAGTCCCTGTTGCTCCATATCCTTAACAGGATTTGATGTTGTCAGGTTCTGAACTTTGGCCCTCCTAATAAGTGTGTAATAGTATCTCATTGTACTTTTAATTGCATTCCCCTGATGATATATGACTTGGAACATCTTTTCATCTGCGTGTATGCATTTGTATAACTGCTTTGGGGAGGTGTCTGTTAAGGTTTTTGGCCCACTTTTTACTTGGTTGTTTGTTTTCTTATTGTTAAGTTTTAATAATAGTTCTTTGTGTATTTTGGAGAGCAGTTCTTTATCAGATATGTGTTTTCAAATATTTTCTCCAAATCTGTGGTTTGTATTTTTATTTTCTTAATATTGTCTTTCACAGAACATTTATTTTAAATTTTAATGAATCTCATTACGCAATGATTTCTTTCATAGATCCTGTCATTTGTGTTTTATCTAAAAAAATCATCACAAAACCCAAAGTCTAGATTTTCTCCTATGTTATCTTCTAGGACTTTTACAGTTTTGCATTTTACATTAAGGTATTTGATCCATTTTTCGTTATTTTTTGTGAAGGGTCTGACCCTATAACAAAATTCAAAAAGGCCAAGCAACATCAGTGATGAAGTCAGTGGGATCTTGTAGGATCTTGAAGTTGTTGTTTGTTTTTTTTCCCCCCAGTGCTCATCTAACAAGATGAATGGGAAGTTCTGTAAGTTATTATTATTATTATTATTATTATTATCATTTCTAAGTAACAAAGTTATATTCTTGTTATGAGAATGAGGCTCTAAATTATTATGTATTTGTGAAACCCTTCTACTGGTAATACAATAAATTTCCTCTTACTTCTTTGTTATTTTGAAAAACATGAAAAATTGTTATGTAAAATTTTAGATATTGAGTATATGAATTAGTATTCTAGGATGTCACTAGACAAGTGATTTAGCTGAATCCCCTTTTGACTTTGATATTCTAGTTTTCAAATTCTTTAAAACAAATATTCTAGTTTTCAATTCTTTAAAACAAAGCAACAGCAACAATGACAGTGTTGCTGAAAAAGCAGATTCAGCTAAATCAGTTGTATAGTGACATCCTGGCCCATTAAATATAAATTAGAAGATTGAAGCTCTCTACAAATGCAGAAGTGGTATATTATGATAAAGCAAGTTCCCCCTTGCTGTTCTCTGTCTCAGAATAGTGTTTGTTTCCTGTAGGGACATAGTCCCAGAGAGCAGTTTCCAAGCTCTCACCCTCATGTGGAAAAGTGCTGGCTTGGTTATTAGATGGCCATCAGCTGGAATCAAATGGCCATCCACTGTGGCTGGGTGGCCATCAGCTGTTACCAGTTAGCCATTAGCCACTAATATAACTACGTTGGTTGCTTGTCAGAGAAGCAGACAGCAGATTGAGGATAGTATGGATCCCGCTTCCTGTGTTTCCAGCCCAGCCACCAGCGAGAATATAGTGGTATGAACCCCCTATCCATGGCTCCATTGGTGTTCTTTTTCGGCCTCACCATATCCTGTGTTCTGGTGCGGGGAGTGGGACCAGAGACCCCACATGACATTCCATTCATCTTCTTCACTAAATATGCAGTTATTTTAATTATTTTTAAGTGTGTCTATCTCTCACTGGAGTGCATATTAAAAGAGGATTTTTATTTTTTAAATTTTGTTCACAATTGTATCCTGTGCCCAATATAGCACCTAGCACAGAACAGACATTTAACTTTTTGTTAAACAAGGCATTGAGTTTAATGCTTTAACATAAAATTTATTTTATCAAGATTTGCCACTAGAGGGCATTTTCTTCCCATCTTAGACTTCTACTACCTGTCTTTTTTAAAATGGAGGTACTGAATACATCGTATTGACTTGCAAAGATAAAATATTTCAGATCAACTAATTATTTCAAATCATTAAGGGTACATGTGTTCTATGGCATATATTACCTTAAAATGCATATTTTAAGTATCCATATTCTATAGTTAAACCAATTAGAATTTAAAACATTGATCCAATAAACTATCTAGACTTTGCAATTTAAATTGATATAGCAATACACATACAAAAAATTTCATTTATATATAATAAAATAGATGTAATGGTCCCAAACCATTAGTTATATAAGAATATATTGTGTATTTGATATAATTCAATAAGAGATAAACAATTTTTGTATTAAGTTAAAAAATAAAGTGCTTTTTTTTTTTTTCCTCCATAGAAGAGGACAAAATGAAGTAAGTGGTCATAATGAGGCTCTCCAGCTTGAGTTGCTATTTAGATTCCCCTGGAAGTAACCTCTAAGATGGAGTTAGCCTGCAAGATGTTCATTAGGGAATGCCATTGGGATTAACACCTGTGGAAGGGAGGGTGACGAAGCAGGATTGGGCAAAAACTGAATTCAAGCTATGAATATTGCCAGACGTCAACTCTACAAGTTGTTCTGGAGCTAAGATGGTCCATTAGATGGTTCTTGATGTGCAGGTGCAACTAATCTTTTCAAAATTAGGCCCAAATGGCTGGTCTTTATATTCCACTATCTACCAGTCATTGGATGTGGGCCGAGAGCAACTGGAGCAGGTGGAAGCGTCAGTGGATGCAGTTGATTAATCCCTAAAGAGATTCTAAGCTGAAATGTGGGAGAATACCTCCTTTCTTGAAGGGAGATCTGGGAAATGCTTGTCTGTGTCGCTCACAGTTTCATTTTATGGAGAATTTATGTGAAACACTAAACACTAGTTGAATGGGGACTCTGGAATTAGTAATTGTAGTTAAGAACAACGTACATTTTGTAGACCAAATAGAACATTTCAATGTAATGATAAAAAAAATTAAAAAAACATACGGATACTTAAAACATATTGTTAATATTCAGGTAAGAAATTGAGAGAAAAGTGTAAAGTTACCTTGCATAAGTGAGTGATGCTTTACATTAAATAAAGAAGTTATTGAAATGCTTTAACATTAATAAAGATATTTGCTTTGTTATGTTTTGATACATGCCTGCTCTAATTCTAAATGTTGATATTAATGTCCTTGAGTAGAGAACATTATGTTTTAAGTATCAAAAATTTCCAGATTTTAAAATACTTAATTTACCTAAGGGCTTTTACTAGAAAATATAAATAACTAGTTAGAAAAAAAATAGACTCGTTTAACTGTAAGATTAGAACTTCTCTGTTAATGTTCTCTGTCAAAAAACATCTCTTTGTCTTCCTTTCCCCCACTTTCTTCCAACTTTACTTTTTAGAGTGCATTTTTACTTCATTATGCAATTGAGAGAGAGTGAAATAAAATCCCAAGGAGGAAATAATATTTTCAACAATTCCGTAATTCAGCTTCAAAGAACCGAAATTCTTTAACAACTTCGTTTACTAACAAGTCCAAGGAAAGCCGTCTGTCTGTTCTCAAGCTCCTTTACCAGAAGATGGCAGTCTTGCTCCTTAGCAGCGAATCTGGAGTCCTTCAAACTCCTCACAAGCACCAGTCACGTATCTCCCTTTAAAGTATAATAAAGAAGGCGCCTTCAGCATGTTTATCTGAACCGATTGAGATTCTTTATGTGCAGGTGCAGCTAATCCTTTCAAGATGTAATGAAGCTCAATAAATCCTCCTTTTGCAATATCGTCACAGGTCTTTGAGGCTGATTTTGCTTTTTGTGTGAAGAAAAGTGCAGAAGGTTCTGCACAATGCTGTATGTTTAAGCAATAGGGAGGCTGCCCCATTGTCTCATGTCAAGCTGCCTGGGACACAATTTCCTTTTTCCTGTTCTCAAAATTAGCTGATGAGAGCAAGTTCCCCAGGTGAGCATAAGTTCTCCAGATTTTTTTTTTTTTTTTTTTCTAAAGTAGGTGACCAAAGAACCATGCCTTCACTAGCTGTTATTCTCAACTTTATGTGCTGGCAAATTCACTGGGGTACAATATATTATCCTTCTAAATCTCTATCATTGCTTCTTATTAGTAGAACAAAGTATTTACCTGCTATTGATTTTCTTTTTAGTGATTTATAAATACTGAAACTATAAATTTTCCGAATTATTATAAACATTAGAATTACTATCAGGCAAATATATATATGTATATATATGTAATATTAAAGTATTTTATATAATACTTTAGTGTTATATAAAATTATATAATACTTTAGTATTATATAAAATTATATACTAAAGTATTATATATAATATTAAAGTATATATATCAATAAGTACAAGTTACTATTTCCTTATATAATACAAGATAACTTGCCCTTTTGAGTGGATATGTAGTAACCATCATTTCAAGCTAGCTTTTTTTTGTCATTTTTTTACAAAATCTGTTTCTCAGGTACAGTTAGAAATACTACTGCTATTTAGCTATGTCATAATGTGAGAAATAAGTATACAGAATAAACAAACAAAACTTCTCTAAACTGTTCTTACATCAAGAAAATTACAATGATATCAGCTGTGAAACTATGGGTCTTAGCTTTTTCTCTCTCAATTTAGAAAATCAGTAGCTGTTAATGAGAGTGACTAAACAGCAAATGCAGAAGAAGCCAGCCACTCATGACAGTTATTTAGTGTTGATTTCTTCCTCCTTCAATATTCTTCAGCTTTCCTACTGCCATTGTACTGATACTAAAAATGTTACCAGTGACTGGACTAAGAATTAGATATGAAAATGACATGCTGAATCATCCCTCTCTATGACCATATGCTAGTTATTGAAATGCTAACCAAACAAATACATGCTCTCCAAAGTAACCAGGGGGATTTTAAAAATCTTCAATCACACTGAGTCCATTTCCTGCTTATTTTAAGATTTTAAAACTTTTACAAATTGCACTTAAAATTAAAATCTATATAAATCCTTGTGTTACATGATTTGCAATTTCTCTCTAATCTGGTCTCCTACCCTTCTTCCCTCAACCCATTGAGCTCTAGCTATATCGGCCTGATTTTGGTCCCTGGAATGCAGCATGCTTGTGTTACAGTCTTAGGATCTTTGTTGTAGCCATTTCTTCTATTTTGAGCATTATTACTGCTCTCTCGCTCTCTCTCTCTCTCTCTCTCTCTCTCTCCCCCCCCCCCCCCGTCTAGCTATTTATACTCCCAGAATCAATGTCATTCATGTATTTTCTATCATACCATTCTCTTTCTAATTCTTTATCTAAAATTCATCATTGGTGTGTTGGTTTCCTAGGGCTACCGAAACAAATCGCCACAAACTAGGTGTTCTATTCTGGAGGCCAGAAATCTGACACCAAGGTTCTGGGGAGACTATGGCTCCTTCAAGCCTTCACAGGGGGAATCCTTTCTTTCCTCTTCCAGCTTCTGGTGGCTCCGACATTCCTTGCTTTGTGGAAGCATAACTCCAATCTCAGCCCCCTCTGTCTTCACATGGCTTTCTTCTCTGTGCGTCTTTGTGTGTCCTCTCTTCTTATAAGGACACTAGGTGCTCGATTTATGGCCTATCCCCATCCAGTGTGGCCTCTGCCAAAACACTATTTCCAATTAAGGTCAGACTTCGAGGTTCAAGGTAGACATGGATTTTTGAGGGGTACTGTTAAATCCACTATATTCATTCACTGTTTGATATTTTTCATGATTTACATATTGATTTCTTTAGTGTGTTCTTCATCCCACCCACCAATAGAATGTCAGCTCCCTGAGACAAGAAAAGTTATCTATATGTTTATCTACTATACTGACACAAAATAGGAATTCAGTAAATATTTTTATTTTTATTTTTAATAAATGAATAAGGAAGTGATGCTTCCAATAATCATAGCTGAGGCCCTCAAACATTTGAGGCATCTGACTACCTAATCTGAGTCATATTACTTAACTCATCTGGCAGATCAAGTTTCTTCAAGCATGTAAGACAAGTCATTGGACCTTGTTGAATACAAGTAGGTAATTCTAATTTATGTGGCCTTTGTTTGGTCAGGAGATTCCTTGGAGATACCCTAACTCAACACAGCTTCTTTATATTCAAACCTCCTTCTCCCCCAATAACAGTGGTAACAGAGGAAAATGAGCAGAGGACAAAAATAATACTATAAATCCTGAAAGAATCTTTGAATATAATAATAGTCATCACAGATGCAATGATTCCTTTAACTCGATGAGAATATACATGTGTTTTAAATTCCTGTTATTGATACCCATTCACAGAAGATTTCATCCTTGGCTGCACATTAATATCACATGAGGAGCTTTAAAAAACCCCGATTCCCAGGTAGGAGCCTGGACCAAATGAATCATAATACCGGACTCCAAGATATTGAGGTCTCAATACTTTTAAAAATATAATCCAGTGCAACAATGGCTGATAATCACTGCTGTATTTGATCAGTTTTCTCTGGTTTAAGTTCTCTTAATTGTTGTGTCTATCTCATGAGGCTGGTTCTCCTAATTCTCCTAAGGTGTCTTGTGAGCAATCAAAGTGTTCCTATTTGCAGTTCAGCTTCTCTTTCAGGTATTTGGCTCTTTTAGCTTATGAAATCTGAGGGTAGAGTGCTCAAAGTACAGCTGGCCCTTTTACTACTCAAAGCTTTCAGTGATTCTGGTAGAAGGACAAGATTAGCCTTAAGTAGAAGTGTTTCTGCTCTTAAATTCTGAGCCTTTTCTCCCCATTTCCCCATTGCCTGTTGCCAAGAGCATTGTCTTTTGTCTGTAACACTAGAAGTCTATCTTGAGACAAACACTAAAACTACAGCTTGTCTTGGTGGAGAGGGATGTATTGTATGGGATGGCAGAGGGACAGAAAATGTGTTTGTGCTGGCAGGTAGACTATTCTTTTTGTGGTACCACAATTAATCCTACTATGCTTGTTTCAGCTGTCTCCCACGCCAGGCATCCACCATGGATTTCACGTGGCTTTTCTCCTATTACGTTTTAAACACCATATTCTTCCAACAGTTTGTTGAGTTGACATTCTCCTGCTTGATCAAAGTTTGTCTCTTTTCAGTCTCTCAGGAATAACTCAGTTTTGATCTTTTGAAACTTTCCTTCCCATTTCTGAGTATGGCTCTACGTTTATGCAATTAAAAAAAAATATATATATATATACACACACACACACACACACTTTCTTGCAGTTCTAGGGTGTAATATGAGGGAAGAGGACTATAGTGTGTGCTTAATATGCTTTTTAGTACAATGATATGGTATAATATCAAGTTATATACACTTGATACTATATATATATAAACATTTCTCATTCATAAACATGGCACTATTGATTTAATATACTTAAGAAAATTTAACTTATTCTTGTACTACTTTAAGTATAAATTAATCAATTAAACATCTATTGAGTATTTACTACAATGTGTCTAAAACTAAGCTAGAAGCCACAGATATAATAAGTAGGACATGCCTTTTTTTTTTCCAGTCCCAAAAAGCTTACCATTTGGTTAAGATGCCAGCCAGATAAAAATACAGAATATATTTTTATATGGATATATTATAAAATGAGATCTAGAGTAGAAGCATATTCAGGAGTCTTTCTGAAGATTAAAAAAATCAATAACATTACCTATGCCTTTGAAGGATCAAGATTCAATATTTATCATTGCTTATTTGGCTTGTATTCATTGTCAATTTCCTCTGTGCTCTTCACCTGAGTTCAGGAACTCTCTCACTGGGACGATAATGGTTTTTGTTAAGGCTTAATACTTTGAGTCCCTTGGCTTCCTACGGTCATATTATCTGAGCACACGAGGTCTTTCTGTTGGTTCCCATTTTTTTATACATTCTCACATTGACTCTGCCTTTTTCTCTTGTGAGTTGGATGAAAAGCAAGGACCTGCAACCAAGACTACTCTACCCAGCAAAGCTATCATTTAGAATCAAAGGGCAGATAAATAGCTTCCCAGACAATAAATAGCTAAAGAACTTCACTATCACCAAACCAGTATTACAAAAAAATGTTACAGGGACTTTTAGTAGAAGGAGAAGGAGAAGGAAGGGGGATAGGGAGGGGGAGGGGAGAAAGGGGAAAGGAGGAGGAGGAGGAGGAGGAGGAGGAGGAGGAGGAGGAGGAGGAAGAGAAGAAGAAGAAGAAGAAGAAGAAGAAGAAGAAGAAGAAATAGATCAACAATATGAATAAAAAATGGCAATAACTACATATCTATTGACAATTACTTTAAAGGTAAATTGATTAAATGCTTGAATCAAAAGATAAAGTAGCTGAAAGGATGAGAAAACAAGATCCTTACATATGCTACCTGCAAGAGACTCATTAGAGATTGAAAAACAGACACAGACTGAAAGTAAAGTGATGGCAAAGGAAAGACATTTCAGTAAAATGGAAAAAAAAAAAAAAAAAAGCTGGGGTAGGAATATTTACACCAGACAAAATAGGCTTTAAAACAAAGGCTATAACAAGACAAAGAAGCACCTAATAATCCCACTTCTGGGTATTTATTCAAAGAAACCCAAAACGCTATTTCAAAGTGATGTGTGCATCCATGTATTCATTGCAGCATTGTTTACAATTACCAATATGGGAGGCAGCCTGGGTGATTGTCAATGGATGAATGGATAAAGAGTAGATGGTACATAGATACAATGGAATATTGCTCAGCCATGGAAGGGAATAGGTTCTTGCCATCTCAGTGTCATGGATGGACTTGGAGAGTATTGTGCTGAGTGGAGTATGTCACACAACGAAGGGCAGATGTAATGTGATTTCACTTATATAAGGAATGTAAAGAAAACAAAAAACAAAAAAGAAACAAATTCATAGATACAGAGAACATTTTAATAGGTGCCAGATGGGAGGAGTGTTGGGGGACTTGGTGAAAAAGAGGAAGGTATTAAGAAGTACAAATTGTTTGTTACAAAGCAGTCATGGGTATGTGGGGTATGGCATAAGAAATACAGTAAAAAATATTGTAAGAACTATGCATGGTGTCAGATGGGTACTAGATTTATCAGGGTGATAGATGGTAGGGGCTTTGGGGAGACAGGGTGGAAAGGTGAAGGGAAGTACATATAGTAGCCACAAAATAGTTGTGGGGATATAAAATAAAGAGTAGGGAGTTAAAAAAAGAAAAAAGAAAATCCACTAGTCTCAGATAGTAGGATCCCTGCTGAAGACACCCTGACCTTGTGCATTCTCTATCCTGCAGTGACTCTGAACAGGTCAGAGAAACGATTAGCAAGCTGTGGTGGGAGCGGTGGAAGTGCAAGACCAGGAGGGAAGGAGCCTCAATTTTAATTCAGTTTTAGAGGCTTGTTAATAGAAACTATTACCTAGGTTGTATGTTGTCATCACAGCCTGGGGAGCTTTTTTTATCACAAAGGGAGAAGAAAAGTCATGGAATGTCCCTCACTGTCTTCACCATGGCCCATGCTTCCTTAGCTCCCTCATCCATGAGAAGTCAAGTTAGCAAACTGAGTAAATTTTTAGGGGATAATATGAAACACAGTCCCACAATTGTACATGTTTAGAATGTCTTCCGAAACAAACACTGGGTATAATTTGCTTCCAATATAAATTCCTTGGAGATGAAATGCAGTTGGTTTGGCATCTTTCAGGAGGGTATCTCTCTGTCCAGAGGATCAGGTCATGTGTCCCAGTGCCTACCTGGATGGAGCTAAGAAAGCATCCTCAATGGGAGGGAAAGTGGGCCAACAAATACAGTGCCTGTGGCAAGGCTCTGTTATCTTTAAAATTTTCTTCCTTTTAAAATAAAGCAATATAACCAGTTTGGTGTGGAGCAGGAATGTGCAAGTAGATTAATAGAACAAAATAACCAGTAACAATATTTTTTTAAATTTTAAAAAACATCTGCTGTATTAGTGCAGGTGGCATAAATCTTTGAAATTATGTATAAGGCACATTTCCCATCTTTTTCTTTCTCTTCATCCCTACTTTTTCTATCTAAAAAGTGAGTTTGCCCACAAAAAATATCCCTGCCTGTTTTTCTAAAAATGTATGCTGATTTTGTTTTCTCAATAGTGGGAGATCAAGTATGGTGTATATTAATCTGAAATAAATAAGCTCATATATCTAAATCTATATATATATAGAGAGATAGATATATAGATACCTCCATATATATATTTACACATATATACATATGTACGTATATATACATATGTTCAATCTTGAGAATGGGTTTGTACTGGGAAAAAGCATCAATAGACTGTCAACTTTTCAAGCAAAGACCTCTCAGTATATGAGTATCTAGGGATTTTGCAAAGGCTATTTTCACATCATAAAATGTCTCAGTCTGAATTTCTTGGCAACTTTTGTTTCTGACATTTTATTTTTTTCAATTCAAAGACATCTCAAAGTGTCATTATCTTGAAGAACGTAACATTACATGAGTCCAAATGAGTACAGAAACTTTACGAAAGCTCCATGAGCCAATGTGCACCTGCCATCTTCCCTGGAGACCCACTCCTGAGTGATTTCCTTACATAAACTAAAACTTTTTATAGATCATACAGCAGTAGTTCCCAACTGTTATGGAGCTGTAAAATCCTTTCAGTGTTTGATTTTTGCCTTCCACTTCAAGCATTTTGGAAAAAAATTTGAAGAAATTTTAAATTAACCTAATCTTGTTTTAAAAACCCTGTGATGAAATTAGAGAAAAAGCATAAAAAATAGATTGTAAGGTAATTATTAGCTCTTCTTTTTAGATTGAGTTTGCATTTCTGGGCAAACAATTGCTTCCAAAGATGGTATCTCCATTTATACCTCTGATACATATATCATCACTCCCACAAGATGTATTTCTTTCTTTCATTCATTCATTCATTCAATCATTCATTCATTCATTCATTCAATGTTTGATGACCAAGACGATGTCAACCATGGTTCTAAGGTGCTGAATAGTGATAAAAAAGAAAAAATTCCTCCACTGAAGGCTTTTACATTTCAATGTGTGAAACAGAAAATAAAACATTAAATAAGTAGATGTCTAGTATCTAGTAGCTCACAATTTTCTTTAGCACCAAGCAAAGTGCTTTGTACATAGTATGTGTTTAATAATTGTTTGCTGAAAGAGAGATGTAGCTTGGCTTGCTCTTTACTATTGAGCTACTTATCATCTTTGCTGAATGAGAATAACAATAGGTATCTGTGAGGTTTCTGTGATGATTAAAACAATATAATGCATTTCATATGTAAGTCACAGTGCCTTGTGTGTAGTAAATGGTGTCAGTTCACTTCAGCACAAAGTTACGTACAATAGATTGTGTTATGGAAATGGAGGCAAGAAGTTAGTGATGTTTTGGTAGGTGGTAAGATACAGCTAAGTAGGGAGGGCTGGACCTGAATGCATCATGAAGGATAAAATAAAGACCTGTCAATTCTTTCTTACCTTCAAAGATGGTAACTGACAATTTAGAACTGAAACAAAAGATACAAAATAATAAGATTTCAGTTAATGATTTGAATCAGTCTGACAAGTAATTGATAGCTTTGTAAAATGGGAAATACATTAGTATTGGTGTGAAGGCTATAATGGTTAACCAGGAAGTTCCACAGCTGTATCTGAAAATTAGTCTTTTCCATGTGGCTTTAATATACAATCTGAAGTGGTGAAAATACTCAGAATGGGAGAGATACCAAGTAGGAGAATAAAATGCATTGCAAGTATTAAAACTTATATTACTTGAACATTGCACTATTTGTACTTAGTCTTCCCTTTTATCATTATTAATAATTAATTTTGATTATAATATACATCTTAGTTCATTAATTCAGCAACTATTGAGTACCTCAATGTGCCAGCAAATGTATGTGTACTTTAAACTGGCATACCACACAGAAATCCTTTAATATGAGACAAACTCCCCTGTATGTTATAATATAAATTAATAGACAGCTGACCCTTACAATCTTTGTATTTAATTTGATGCCTGTTGTCCAACCATATAAGAGCTTTTATTTGCAAATTTTGTGCCATGGACATAGAATCAAGTGGAAAGCACTTAATAGAGAACTGGTCCCACTTGGTTTGAATCTCAACATCTGTCTTCAAATTAAAAACCTATAGGGGAAAAAATTGACACATTGTAAATCTATGATAGTGTCAGTTGGTAGAACTTAACCAATGGTACTTGAGATTGTAATTACATGAATAGAGTCAAAGTGTTTGACATGTGTAGATTCCATACACAAACTTAGTTCATTTGCTAAATTCACCTATTTTTATTAAAAGGTAAGTAGGCGCCATAAATCAGAAAATTATAATCCTTCACTGCTGGAGAACCAAAATAAACAAGTGAATAAGTGTAGTTGCAAATACTGAATAATTGAATCCGCACCCCAAAAGTATTTCTTTAGCCTCCAAGAACTTACTTGTTAGAAACCACAAAAAATATGCTTTTCTTTCTAAACTTTCTCATGAGCTATAGAGAATAAAACCTGGTTGGATAGGAGAAAGGAAGTAATATAAAATCCAATGAATAGACTCACATGGAGAAATGTGGACAATCTACTTATTCAGGAACATTTTCTTAACAACAAGTCTTTTCTGCCCCTTTCTCTTAACTTTGAATTCCCAGTTGAGTTGAATATTATATTTTCTTTTTTGGATTGATTCCCTAAATTCTTTGTTAATTGAAAAAGCTGATATTGTAAGAATTCTTCAAATGATTGTGGTTTCAAATGAAAGGTACATTCATAAAAGAACTTTAATTCCTCTACTTTTGAAATGAGAACACTATTAATCTTAATTACATTTATTATAGCACTTAATATTTAAAAACTGAGGAGTAACTTTAAAAAGAGTAAAATCTAACTTAAAACAAAAGACTTTCCCTTTGAGATACAACAGAATTATGTTTTAAATATGGTGACTTTTTCTCTAAAGTATTTAAAGCTTGTTTCATTTAAAAAAACTTTGGACTTCTTATCCATTGTTAACTAACTCAACTCTGAAAGTTAGCCAGATTAACATCTGCAGTTAGCTACATAATAAAAATATGTACTGTTGAAACACTTGAGCAAAAGCTGAACCTGAAATTAAACTCTCTGGGTTAATATTTTATTTCACAATTTCTCAACCATCTCTCAATTTTATCAGTGCTTTCTAATTAATATTTTTACTAGCTTGATCACATGTATAGTACATTAAATGCAAAAGTAAAATAGGAAAACATAAGTATATTGAAATATTTATGCAAATATAGGCAGAAAGTTAGTAGTACTGTGAATTATCAAATACAAATTTTAGAATGGTGTGTAAAAACTCATCAACCTATAATGATGTTATGTAAAATAATTCCCATGTTTCTGAAAGTTACCAGCTGCTGAGTACCCCAAGTTATCTAATATATAGGAAAGGAAACTGCAACTTCCCCTTTTTCACATGTACCTCTAATCCCACTCCCATTTGGCAACTATCAAAATGTTCTCTGTAGCTATAAATTTTTTCTGTTTTGTTTGTTTGTTTGCTTTGTTCTTTAGATTCCACATATAAGCGGAATCACATTGCATCTGTCTTTCTCTGTCTGACACGTCACTCAACACAATACCTTCCAGGTCCATCATGCTGCCACAGATGACAAGAACCCATTCCCTTCCATGGCCAAGCAGTATTCCATTGTATATATGTACCACCTCCTCTTTATCCATTCTTCCATCCACAGACATCCAGGCTGTTTCCACATCTTGCCCATTGTAAACAGTGCTGAAATGAACATATGAATGCACACATCCCCTCAAAGTAGCAGTTTGGGTTTCTTTGGATAAATATCCAAAAGTGGGGTTAATGGGTCCTTCTATGTCTCTTGTTATAGCCTTTGTTTTAAAAGTCTATTTTGTGTGGTATAAGAGTTGCTACCCCAACTTTTTTTCATTTTTTTTGTTTCCAGTTTCATGAAATGCATTTCTCCATCCCTTTACTTTCGGTCTGTGTGTCTTTTGATATGGAAGTGAGTCTCTTGCAGGCAGTATATATGAGGGTCATTTTCTTATCCTCTCAGCCACCCTATGTTTTGATTGGAGCAATTTAATCAAATTACCTTTAAAGTAATTGTCAATAGATATGCAGTTATTGCCATTTTATTAGTCATATTGTTGATCTATTTCTTCTTCTCCTCCTCTTCCTCCTCCTCCTCTTCCTCTTCCTCCTCTTCCTCCTCCTCCTCCTCCTCCTCCTCCTCCTTCTTCTTCCCGCTTTTGATATTCTTTCTTTGTCATTAACCTTTTAATTATTATGTGCCTTGCTGTGGGCCTCTTTGGGCCTGTTTGGGACTGCATTTCCTGGGCTTGTATGTCTTATTTGTTTTGCCAGGTTAGTGGAGTTTTCCGTCATTATTTCTTCAAATACATTTTCAATTCCTCTCTTTTCCTACTGGTACTCCTACGATGCAAACGTTGACAAGCTTCATGTTGTCCCAGAGGCCCCTTAAACTATCTTAATTTTGAGGGTTCTTTTTTATTTTTGCTGTTCTGATTGGGTACGTTATCTTTTAAATCACTGATTTGAAACTCTGCTTCATTTAATCTACTGTCAATTCCCTTTGATGTATTCTTAATTTCAGTTGTTGTATTATTCATTTTTGATTTTTTTGTTTTACATTTTCTATCTCCATTTTTATGTTTTCTATCTCTTTGTTAAAGTTCTCCATGAGAACACTGAGAATCCTTATAGCCAATGTTTTGAACTCTGCATCTTTTAGATTGCTTATCCCCATTTTGTTTAGTTCTTTTTCTGGAGCTTTGTTAGGTTTTTTGTTTGTTTGTTTTTTTACATGTTTCTTTGTCTCCCCATTTTGGCTGCCTCCCTGTATTAGCTTCTTTGCATTAGACAGGGTTGCTATGCCTTCCAGTCTTAGTAGAGTGGCCTTATGTAGTAGATGTCCTGTGAGGCCCAGTGGCATAGTCTCCATGATCACCTCAGCCAGTTGCTCAAGGTGTGTCCCTTGTGTGTGTTGTGTTTGCCTTCCTGTTGTGCTTTAGCCTTGGTTGTTATTTCCATGTCAATAGGAGGGATTGACCCTTGGGCTGATTTGTTGTGAGGGCTGGCTCTGACTACAGTGAAGGAACTATTGTGCAGGGGCTGACCTTACAGCGCAAGATTCATTTTAGCAGGGCTATGATGTCTGCCCTTTGGATGTTTCATCCTTGGAAGCAGCTGTATGATGCTCTGGCTGGGTCTGAAGCTGGTCAACAGGTTTGCCAGCCCAGAGGCCCCCTGTGTAGAGACCTGAAACAGGCCAAGTTTAGCCTCAGCCTGTCCTCCCTGCCCTGGGGCACCTGTCATGAGACATAAAGCAATCTGCAGTTGGCCAATACCCTCACTGGGCTTGGAGGTTCCTCAAAAAACCAAGGCTGACTGCTCCTACCGGTTAGTGCCAGACTTGGGGCTTCTCAGCTAAGGGACATTCTGAAGCCAGATACTGCTTGTTTGGGTTTTGTGAATATTTGTGAGATTTTAAGAAAGTTGGCAGCATGAGCCAAGACAGGCCATTTGTATGGTAAAGTCACTGGAACAGCATGGGTGTACCCAAAAGTTGGGTGGGGCATGGTCTCATGAAATCTCCAAGGTGGGGCAAATGAACAGTGTTAGCCAGGTTGATGGGGACTCAGATATGGTCGCCACCTGTGTCTGTATGCAGGAAGTGCAGGGCTCCACAAAGAAATAATGGAGTCTGCCAGCACGTCTGTCTGGGAGAAAGATGCCCGTCCAGCCCTTACCCTGCATCCACACAACTCAGCTCCTCTCCATATGTCCCTGGTGTCTTTCAGGCTGCTGCCCCTGCACTAGAGCTCAGAGGGACTGAGTCCATCAGTGAGGAAATCCGTTCACAGGCCCTATAATAGGAGTGTCTGGGACTCCAACCATCTTCCATCTCACTCAGCCACAATCTGCTGGTTTTCACAGCCAATAGTTAGGGGGCTTCTCTCCCTAGCACTGAAATCCTGAGATGGCAAGCCTGGTGTGAGGCTGGGACCCCTCACTTCTGTGGGGGGGGGGGAGTGCTCCGCATCCAATATAGACCTCTCAATTTTTTAACAGTCACAGGCAGGTGTGAGATCAGCTTGTTTCATGTCTCTGCCGCTCTTATCAGTCTCAGGGTGATTTCTTCTGTTTGTCCTTAGTTCTAAAACTTCGATTCAGCTAGACTTCAGGCTGTTCTCAATGAGGGATAGTCTGTAGTTTAGTTGTGATATTTTTAAAAGTGAACACACCTAAATGTAAATTGTGCATAACATCAGAGTTATATGAAGGAAATGTGCAATCTAGGATCCTTCTACATAGAAACAAAACAATTATTAAGGAGAGATTAATAAGTATAAAGTCATAGAAGCTACTAGTAGGCAAATTGAAAAGTACAAAGTTATGAGGCTGAAATATTCCTGAAATATCAAAAATATTTACATAAAACCATTTTATATGACTGGAATTTGTATAAATATTTTAATTACCATGGAGAAATATTTATATTAACTTCATACATCATAGACATAGTGATATTAGCATGAAAAATACTCTATGAAAAGGAGACATGAATTCTAACATTAAAGCTTTCCACTACTTATCCATTTCTGTGTACAATGGGGGTAGGAAAGCTGAATCTTCTTGAGAAAAGGGAGATGTTCCAGAATTGCCTTTGAGGTGTGTTTAAAACTATGTGATCCATTAATTGCCATAGCACACAGACCTCTTGTTTTCTTAAGATATTGATTATTTTGTATTACATGTTTCAGTATCAACTCTTAGCTTATAGTTTGTAACATCCTATAAAAGTCAAGTTTATATCTCTAATGTCCAGCACAAGTAAGGACTTGATAAATATTTTTTGAGTGAATAAATGAGATATATCAATCTCTTCTAGTCTTCCTGAACCCAGTGTTGATTTTTCCATAATACTATATATTTTACTATGAATTTTTACATATTTTAAGTATGTGACAGATGGTTATCTGTCCTATCCATTTATTTCTGATTAATGTAGCTCAATGTTAACATTGCCTGAGTATGGTTATGGTATGAATGTATTATAGGGGATAGGATGATTTAATTTTAAAGTGGGCTCACATTATAACTACAGTACAGAGCTTGCCAATCCACAGTTATAGGCAGAAATGAAGAGATCTCTCATGTAAGGAGAGAGTGCGGTAAAGTGTACTTTGTAGTCAGGCAGAAGAGGCATTAATCTAAGTGATAAGATTTGAGACAGATCCTGATTCCTAATCACTTCTTTTTTAATGTATGATATTGTGACTTAGAGTTTTTGAAATTTTCTCACAGCAATTAATTTATTTATGTCAGTATGTACAACCTGGGAGGTTGTTAGAGTCACATTATTAAACCTCTTTAATAATGAGATAATTAATAATGAGATTATTTATGATGAGATTATTGTTAAGGAGCTTATCTCTTTAATAAAGATTATTAAATGTTCTAGATGTTTGTAGTATGTTTTAAGGGACTTGGTTTACCTGTTTTTTTCTGGAATCCATGGGACAAATTTGAAGAAAGACTTGGAGGCCTATTTTCAGCTTTTTCTTTTAAAAATGCACGCTAAGAAGTAAATGAGAGGGCCGGCCCAGTGGCTCAGGCGGTTGGAGCTCTGTGCTCCTAACTCTGAAGGCTGCTGGTTCTATTCCCACATGGGCCAGTGGGCTCTCAACCACAAGGTTGTCAGTTCAACTCCTCAAGTCCAGCAAGGGATGATGGGCTCCGCCCCCTGCAACTAAGATTGAACATGGGACCTTGAGCTGAGCTGTCGCTGAGCTCCCGGGTGGCTCAGTTGGTTGGAGCCTGTCCTCTCAACCACAAGGTTGCCAGTTCCACTCCCACAAGGGATGGTGGGCTGCGCCCCCTGCAACTAGCAACGGCAACTGAACCCGGAGTTGAGCTGCACCCTCCACAACTAAGACTGAAAGGACAACAACTTGAAGCTGAAAGGCACCCTCCACAACTAAGACTGAAGGGACAATAACTTGATTTTGAAAAAAGTCCTGGAAGTACACACTGTTCCCCAATAAAGTCCTGTTCCCCATCCCCAGTAAAATCTTTGGGGAAAAAAAAAGAAGTAAATGAGAAAAATGTGTTTGAGTACTCACACCTGTGACAGAAGAAAGTCTTTGACACAAATCTTTTTCTTGCGTGAAGTGTGTTTTGGTTTAAATTAAAACTCTAAAAAAAGATTGCTAAGGAAATCAAAGAAATATGTGTAGATTACTGCTTCTATTGTTCAATTATATGAAACATCCCAGGGACTAGAATATGTCAGGAGTAGCAAGGCTGGGGTAATAGAAGAACTGGAATGGCACTAGTGAGTGGCACCAAGGACTGCTATCGTTTCCTAGAAGAGGTGTCTGGTCCTGGGTATATGAGTATCAGCCAAGATGGGCTCTAAGTAGTTCAGGTAAGAATGTCAGAGTCAGCTTAGGATGAGTGCAGATGTGTAGCACAGAGGTTTGGAGTTGAGTTGGATGTAGAAGAGCAGCAGGAACTGAAGGTGGGTTGTAGCATGAGCACTAAACAGAACTTGAAGGGCAAAGCTGTATAGAAGGAACCTATAAAAAGGAAGTGCCATCATCGCAGTTAATTTTCCAAATGAGTTGCCTGCAAATTGGGTGACAAAGGTGGAGCTGTTGGGTTTGTTCCCAGTGAAGTGTACATTTCTAGTGAAGGATGAGCTATAATCTGTTCTGCAGGCTAATGCTGTATGGAATGCAAAGAGGAGTGAGGTGGATATGTGCTTGAGACACAAACGGTGGGGATTCCCAGCAAACAATTTCAGCTTTGCAAATAAGGGTTCTAAAAGTTACTTGCTTCAAAATTTGATAGAAAGAGGGCTATTAGTTAGTTTGGACATGTTTGAATCAGTTACAAGATACATACACACAAGCACATACACAGCAGCTCCTTAGAACCTAGATAAAACAATTTAAGATTTGAGAATCTGCATTTCCAGCTAAATAAGCAACTCCTTCAACAAACCCCTTTACTGTCTTTTTTCAGATTAACCTAAACTCTAAAATTATCTTTCTTCTAGCTTCACTCTAACTCTCTTTTGAAAGTTTAGATTTCCTAAAGGAAAGATGATAAAATTAGTTCCCCTTCCACCTTCTTTTACACTTCTCTCTCTACTTTCATTTTCTGGTATTTCCTCTAACCTCCTCTGGGGCTCCTCTCACATGTATCTCTTTTTGCTTTGGCTTCCTCTCTGGAAATGGTCAGAGCCCCATTCTCTGCCATTGTCCTGTGTGGTCTTCTCTTTAGCCCCAAAGTGGAAACGATGAAGAGACTCCTGAGAAATGTTTTTCTTCTGCCACAGTGAACAATCTTCCAACCCTTCTGACTAATTAAAGCCTTGAGTACTTTACATAACATAAGTCATAAGCTACTGGCCACTACTCTATCATGATCAATACAGGAATAGACCAGCAAAGGAATGTGGATTCTTTATTGTACCTGGCCGAGAGAACAGTCCCTAAAGACTCATTGGTCCACAAGGAAAATGTCACAAATATGTCTCAGGACAACACATTTTCCAATGCAGACCTGAAAACGGAGTAGATTATTTACTATCAATGGAGATTTGGATTTAAAAAAAAAATAGCATTGGGTTTTGGCTAATGACATAGTTGTTGGTACTATATAAAGTTTCATACAACGGTTACCTTTTTATGTTAAAGATATGTTATTAAGTCATATCAAGAAGCTGATACTCAGTGGTACAAAGTGAGATGCTTATGTTTCATGACTCAGGGACAGTAAAGCATCTCTTTGGAAGTGACTTTATTCCGTCCTTACAGCTGCTCAATTAGTGTATCATATCTGCTTGGGAAACATTCTTGTACATCAAATTGCCTCCAGACTCCCATTCCCATTACTCCCAATTTATTCCTCTTTCTCTCCAAAATTTAGGAGTCTGTGTTACACATTAGCAAATCAGCAGTATATTAAGATGATTTACAGATTGCTTAAAAGCAAACTACACTTTTCAAACTCCATGGCTCCAACATCTCTTGAGCTTTAATTTAAAGTCCCTGCTTTCTGATATCTCATTGACATAAAACATCCGGTGCTTCAGTTCTAAACGGTTTTATAGAAGTGTTATTTAATAGACCCACATGTTGCTGCTAATCAATAAATTATTTTCATAGAAACAATAGCATAAAGGATTTTTTTTTTTTGTTAAGGACAAATATTCTGGTTGACAAGACTCTATATATCTGTGACAATGGGAAGTCTAATAAGAAGTTCATGGGCTGCTTTAAACAGATAGTATCTGTTGCTTTGACATGCAACAATGAGTGCAACATAAATAATTTCATTCCTTCACAAAAATACTTGAATTTTCCAGGAAAAAGTATCAGGGAACATTCAACATTACAAAAACATTTGTGATTGTACAACTAATGGTAGACATTGGTAATTTTTGCTGGTGGTGAACTGGTAAAGTTGATGAAAACTTTGTAAATATCATCTAGTACTTAAACAATGCACACATGGATTTTATTTGTGATGCTTTTCAATAACCCTGAGCTTGGGATCAGTTAGTTGTAGTGTAAAAAGCAGTAGTAAGACCACCCAGGATGAAGTGAAAAATAAATCTTAGAACTATATGGCATGTACACATGTGTACATTTTTAACGTTGGATGTGCTTTTAAGAGTTGGCTCTACACATTATTGGGATTTAATGTGACCAAGATATTTTAAGAAAAAATATTTTGGCTTTGATTACTGTTTTTGCTAAATTGCATATTTAATTATGAAAGGCTTTTTGGTGGTAATCCGAGTAGTTCTACTTATAGGATGTACTTAAATTACAATAGTCTCTTCATAGTATTAAAATACTATAAAATTAGTGGAAAAAATGATTGAGAATTAAAGCAGTCACTCTCATACTGCTGACAAATTTCAGAAAGACTAACACTGGAATATTCCAGGAGAATTTGTACCTTCATTATCTTAGTAAACGTAAGGGAAATGAGCTAACAATATTATCTATAAAGTATACTCTCATTGCTTTGCATTCCCTCTCCTAAGAATGTTATTTAAAAACTAGATAAAACTATTTATATAGTTGATGTTTTTCATATTCCTTTTTTGTCCAAAACAACAACAGCAACAACCCAAACAAACAGAGGAAGCATCACTTTTAAAAAGATGAATAGTAGAAATATATTCTAAGTGACATTCTGCCATCCCCAATTCAGCCTGTATCATTGTTAGGAGAATATTACTTAAAACACAAAAACTTTCTCTAATTTCCATCTCAATCATTCTCAAAATATGTAATAGTTTCTCTTCATCAACAGTCTAAGTAATTTTAACCTGATAGACCAGGGCCCAGACATCTTCGTATCTGACCTCTGCCTCTAGTGCCAACATACACTGTAGCCTTCCTAGGCAGGCAACAATGTAGCCTTCCTAGGACTCAGACAGGAGAAAGCCTGAGTGGAGCTGTTGGGCCAGGGACATCGTGAGAAGTCAGCCAGGAAAGGCAGTGAGAATAATCTGTGTGCCTCTGGAAGAGAATGAGATCCAAATCTACAGGAATGAGTCACTTAGCGCACTGCTACTGAAACATTAATGTATGCACAAAACATCTGGGGATTTTGCTAAAATGCCAGCTCTGATTTAGAAAGTCTGGGGTGGGTCTTAGGGATCTGTATTTCTCATAAGCTTCCTTTGACCACCTGTTTCCAGTAACCTGGACTTAGTGGATAGCTGACCAAAGTAGACAAGATCAATAGCACATAAGTGGGCTCTCCAGAAGTATAAAAAGCGGAAGTAGCCTGGAACCGAAGCATATGCATTGTTAATAAAAGAGATGATGGCTGTGTTCCTTGATGCTTTTACTTCCTTTGAAGATCAATGCACTTTCTTCCCTTGCCTTTTCCAGCCCCTGTTGTCTCTTCAGACTCTCACAGCATTTGAGATTGTTCTGCTTCTTAGGCTCTTAAATTTTTTTTTTTTTTGAGCAGTCCATTCCAATCCTTTAACATGCTGTCATTATGTGGCCAATAAGTTAAAGTTGAATGTTCAACGTGAGCTGTGCTGTATGCAGTGCAAGCTATGTAAACATAGCAGGACTGACCGGAAGCACACAGAAACAGAGCTTAGAAACATATCAAGAGAGGATACTTAGACATAAGACATTAAAGAAGGTCTAGCTCAATTTTCTCTGAAAGTTATCTTCACTGCTACCATGAATATACACTGCCTATTAAGTTTTGAACTTAATATTCTGTTTTTCAGTTATGGACAGCATAATTACTTTTGTACAATCTTTATTCTTTTCCCACTTACTAGCTCGTCTAATATATACAGTAGTCTTTACTGGGGACCAGCCCAAAGGGTCTCTTAAAATTCCTATAAATGGAATAATTCTACTTCAAAGCCTACATTGTTATTTCATCTCTTTATGCTGCTTTTTATCAATATCCAAGATAGTTAAAGCTGAAAGACGACAGTACTTCAAACAAAAAGCAATTATTTTAAAAGAATACCAAATAATTGAAGCCGATCAGTGTTCACACTTTTGGAACTTTTATCCTTTCCTACCAGACCTTGAAGTCTGTCAGATTTTGCTGAGACCTTCATATTAGTGGACATCTGGATCATGTCATAGTTTGGTTTTATTTTTGCCTAACAGTTTCTTTGTGGATTTGCCTCCCACAACACATATGGTTTATTTCTTATGTTTATCCTTAGCTTGGTAGGGTTTTCTGGTGTCATGTCTCTTTTCATCTCTACATTTTAAAGGGAGTTATTTTGCATAAATTATTATCTTTCTAGGTGTGAATTATGGTAGTGTTCTTTTTCATGTGTTCTTTAGAGACTATGAATAAATGACTGATCTTACATTTTGTCCTGTAAATTATATTACAAAAAAGTCATTTCTTCTCTACTATATGTTTTTTCAACTTAATTCTATTTTGAAAGTTCTTCATCAGTGCTTGCAATTACTTAGACTGTGTCTCAAGATTTTATATATATATATATATAAAAGCACACTTAATGTAACATAATTTATTTGAGCTTATATGAAAAGAATGATTTTGTTTTCTGGAAGATAGCTCATAAAATAATGCATAGAGATGTGTCCCAGGTTGAAAACTGTATTTTATATATATATATATATATATATATATATATATATATATATAATATTTATATAAATTATATAAAATATATATATATATATATTACTTGGTGCAGAACAATTTGCTAACTCATCTTTAGAATACAGTCTTTGAGGTAATGGGCAGACAGTAGTCCTAAAATTCAGAAATGAAAGCTGACCTAGCTAGAAACTAAGATAAATGTGTTGGTATCTTAATTTAACAGTTTTATGAGATGATAAAAGTCAAAGACGTTAAGTCCTTTGTCTTTAATTGGGTGTCCCTTAGAATTTCTTTTGAGGGATTTCCTTTCAGAATTTTTATGGGAAGAGGCATGTAGAAAAGTGCTCAAATGAATGGTATGGCTGAGGGAAATTATTTTTATTGTCACAATTTAGAATTTCTAAAAATTTGTTATGCTCCTTTAATTTGATGTTTTTAAATTGAATCATCTAGACATATGCACCAAGTAAATATATCCTTTATTTCAAAAAATATACATATTTGGGTAGAATGTATCTATATGAGATAATTATAATTACTGCTGAAAAATGAGAATCTATGAGTATATAGGATTTCTTCTGGCATTTATTGACAAATTATTGATAATTGTTATATATTAGGAAGTAGAAATTTACTGAAAAGTATTTATGAAGTTGATCTAGGTGTATATTTTTATCAAAATGCTTACAATTTTGAAGTTTACTTCACAAAAGTATTCATTTCAAATGATTAAAAATTGATGTATTTTATAAAAAATTGTTTCCAAATATAAAAGCGGGATATATATATATATATATATATATATATATATATATATATATATATATATATATATTCCAAAAGTATTCCTTTTTGTTTTGGTCACATAATCAAATATGTGAAGAAACCTCATTTTGTATCAGTTGAAATAGTCTTCTTTTTTGTCCCAATTTTTACTGTTTAAGAAAGATACACGAAGAAACCAATAAGTTTTATTTGATTTTTTGTTGTTGTTGTTAGAGGATGTGAATTATAGACATCACTTCAAGTGAACACGTGACCAATATTTTATTGGCTCATTCATCTTCCTTATTAATTAATATCTTATGTTATCAAGTGCCCAAGTCAATAAATTGTTTACTAAAATGTGCATTTTTTAGATGATCTAAACTAAAATAATGCTTATTGCAATGGTAATTTATTAAAAGTTTAATAGATTATTTACTTTCACTATGTAATGTGGTGGTAAAAAAAAATTCTATTCTAATTTAATCAAATAAGATTTTAATCTGGTGCTTAAAATCCTTTAAATGTTAGATCTAGACAAGCCACTTATTACTTTTCTCTCCTACAAAGTTGGAATAATATTATAAAATTGCCCTGCTTCATATATGAAAGATCAAATCAGATCATGAAAATACTTTGAACATTATAAAGTGATATTAAAAAAATATAATATTACTATCACCATGAAGTAGCTTTAGTAAGGCTTTATTAACACTTCTATACTTCTGCTTATATTTATTTCATTTAATATTCTACGGATATCAATCAGATAATTTTATAAAAATGTATAAACATTTTCTTCAAACAAGTTCAAGAATATTACTTCTCAATAATAAATAATAGAGCTTCCTGATACTATATAGTATTAATAAATACCATCTTAGAAAGAGAACAGTATGGAAACAATTATAGATTATATTCCAATTTCCACTAAGGGTAACAGGATATGTTACTTTTAGAAGGATCATGGATTTTGTAATGTAGGATATTTGTTGTTTGCTTTTTTAAATTCTAGAAGGCTTAAGAAGTTAAAAGAGAAGTGATAATGGCATTTTTTTTTTAAGTTAATGACTAGATTATTGTTTTGGTCAAAATACAATCATCTTGGGATGAGTATTTACTCAAACTTTTCTGAGTGAATATATTTCATAATTGTAGGAATTCAATGTACCCTTTGAAAGCACACTTTTCCATATGGATACTAGATTTTATTTTTGATGCTGTATAATATTCACTAGGTAATAATTTAACCTGCTTCCCAAACCAAATAAAATATAATTAATTTCAACATGCTGTCAGTGTCAAAGGTAATGCGAAGAAGAAAATAAGAAACATTTCTGAAATTGGTAGATGTCAATAATGCAAATTTGAAACATAGGTGTACCATTTTTTAGTCAGTATTTAAATTCAAGTAGAATTTATTGAATTATGGTATATTGGGACCTATATTAACTTGCTGACATTTATCAGCATGAAAAAATGTTTAAGGATTAATGAAACTGTCATTCTCAAATGCAAGATAGGTGTAATGCAAAAAAAACTAAAGTAGAAAAGTTGTTTGGTTTTAGACACAAATTTTGTCTAAAAATGTTTAAGCATCTTTGGAATTAGTTATCAAAACAATAGAAAATAAGAAAAGAAAAGAAAAGAAAAGGAAAGGAAAGGAAAGAAAGAAAGAAAGAGAAAGAAAGAAAGAAAGAAAGGAAAGAAAAGAAAAGAAAGAAAGAAAGAAAGAAAGAAAGAAAGAAAGAAAGAACAAAAGAAATTAAGAATTGGACTGCTACACAAATGACATGGATTTTTAAAAATATATTTACTTGTGGTTAATGCTTCAGAGAGATTTACACCAAAAAAATCTGGAAGTTAAGATTTCAAAATTACCCAAATTGTGATGATTTAGACACGTTTATGAAAACTTTTGCTTAGGTACTATATAAATAGTGTGTCTACAAGTCTAATGTTTAGATTAAGAGAAATATAATACATTATTTTTTTCTTATATGAGAAAAAACTTGACAGTTTAATATAATGCTGATGTGGAGCTGACAAGTTCAAGATGTAGTTAGGCCTCTTTGTGTGTGTGTGTGTGTGTGTGTGTGTGTGTGTTTGTGAAAATAGGAATCTGTTCTTGTCAACTATATGCACTAACCTCACCTGTATAATTGTTTAGTCATGAAATACTCCATCTAGTTATCCATTGAACAAACACAGGCTTTGTATTTTAATGCTGCCTTTGATGAAGTGTCTGTGAGTCACCTTGATAATTAGTAATGCAATGTTGGAACCTGAGGCCGAGCAGTCCAATACTATTAGATGAGTGAGGTAATGCTGAAGGAAGATGAGATATAAGATAAACTATTTGTTGAAGTGTGTTAGAGCACAGACGGGTCAACCTGATGAGTCTGTCTTCTCCCAGCCATTCATCTGCAGAATTCTGAATTCCAGCTGAAGCATGGTCAGTTGACCCAGCGAGGAGATTACAGCATAAAGATTAGTTTGAAGGTGATTGTGGGACCACTGCCCAATGCTATGACTTAGCTAAATCAAGATAAAAGAGGGCAACATGAAGAGGGAAGGTAGAAAGGGAAAGTGAAGTAGGTAAGGGTACAAGCAAGCAGAGGGGTACAAGCCAGCATGACACCACATGCCAGTGATGAGAATGGGGGGACAAATAGAGGGCAATGAACCAACATCCAGGTAATACTAAACAAATGCACCGTCATGACTCATAGTAGTGGGGCATTTCACTTTTCTTTATGAACCCCATGCACCATCCATTTGGAATACTTGTTCCCAGAATAAAAGCATTTTTCACACCTCTCCTCCAGGTTCCTTCTTTCTTCCACCCAGATCTCTCTTCTTTTACTTCATTTCAATTCATAGCTTGAATGCTACCTCTTTTCTGAAGCTTTCCATGATCTCTCTCACCAAATTAACTCCTCTCTCCTCTTGATCTCATAGTGCCTTTATTGTGAGCTTGTGTTTGGAGCTTACCACATTGTCACCTGGTTCTTTCCAACAATGATTTATTGAGCTCCTTCCCTGAGCCAGCCATCATGGTAGGTACTGGAGGCAGAGATGAATTAGATGCAAACCCTGCCCTCAAGGAGCTCACAGTCTAGAAAGGAAGACAATGGTATAAACAAAATAAATTACACCTTTGTGATGTGTGGCAATCAAAAACATATACAAGACACAAATTTAGTGCTGAGAAGGTGGCTAGCTTAAATCTAGGGATGGGAGGGTCAGGAAAGGTTTGCCGGATAAGATGATTATAAGTCATATAACTGTTTCCTTTATTTCATTGTGAGCTCTTTGAAGACAGGGGTTATGTCTCACTCATCTTAGTATCTTCATCATCTACCAGTGCCTGGCACGTAGTAGATAGACAAGCGCTATCAGTGAAATTTAATCAAACAGGTAGGAATCTGGTTCTAAAGGGCAAAGTGTCTAGAAGCCCAATTTCTTTATATTCAAAATCTTTTTGTTGGTTTGGTTTGATTTGCTACCCCTGCCTCTGTGTGCTTGCATGTTTGAAATGAAAATCAAGTTATTTTCTTTGGTCAGGTTGACTGAAAATGGCCATACAATATGAAGCACCATTTCTGTGGCTTTATTCTCTCTCTTCTATTTATAGAGCCTCTTAATATATATTAACGTACTAATAAAGTACGTTTCTGTAATTAACTAGTATAATAAAATTGTTAGAAATCAAATAAATTAATAGGATTTAGCAGACTTTTTGAAAAATAATGCTTCCTTCTTTATGGAGACATATGTTTTGTAAATACTAACATTGACTTTTAATAATTATTACAAAGTTAAAATTAAAATCATGGATATCTTTGGCATCAGGCCAGTTTACATTTAAAAGCTTACAACTCAATAGATGGTTTAAGTGTGTCTATGAAGCCATGGAACTTGATAGATTTCCATTAAAGTGAAAGGCAATTATGTTTAAAAATGAATTAATAAAAAAAAGATTTCCCAGTTATGCTATTCACTCTATGTATATTAATGCTTGCTTATGACCTTTGGGATAGGCAAATTTAATAACAATTATTGGGTATTTTTGTAGATCCTGAATGATACCACACTGATTATGATAATGACACATTATAGAATTTCATTTCCATATTTCCTGTTTAGGTATGATATAAAAATAATATTTAATTTAAAGGGCATAAGAATTCACATCATCACCATAAATATAGAACCCAGTTTACAGATGACGACAATGAAGAAATCTGCTAGCTGATTCTGTAGCAATCTGACTGGTTCTCAACGTTTTCTAAACTTACTTTCCTTGACACCATATGCTAGAGGGAACAGTAAAGACATCTGAATTCAAATATTTTGAAGAAATGTGTATTTAGCAACTGAATACATGCTAAAAGGAATAATTTACAGCAGCACTTTCATTACATTTTCTCTCCAGTTTTCTAGTTCCTATCTGAAATGCAGTGATAAATACAGATATGGAACATATTTACTACCTGGCAAAAACATGCTTATTGAATGGGCACACACCTTCTGTCCTTAAATAGCACATAAACCACCTTGTTACCTGTGTGGGAAAATCTGGCATTTTATGATGATGTTTAACACACTGAAATAGAGTACCTATAAAAAGTTGCATTTTACACTGGTTTCTTCTTTTCAAAATTATTTACATCTCTTTTGCCTAATGTGTAGGTAGCAAAAATATTAAACACATACCATTGAAAATCACTAAATAATACATAAAAAGTAGCATTAAGTGTGCATTTACATGCATTTACATTTTACATTTGATTTTAACTGGGCAGTAATTTCTCTGCTGAGATGTACCTTTTCCTACTTTAAGATTGCTGTCCTGATTTGCTTAATCTCACATGAGTCTCTCAACATAGTTTCAACTCTGATGATACATGCATATGCCAAAGTCTATTAAAACTAAGTGGGACATTAATTATTTTTCGTGCAACCTGTCCCCTCTCAATACACATTGGCAGAAGATTATGACTGTAATAAGAGTTATTTACCTGCAAGTTATAGCTATAATTCTCTTTGAAAACTTAGACCTGATGGTTTATAAAGACATGCCAGTAGATTTGTTAGTTTTTGTTTCATTTCATTGAAATCTAGACCTTCTATAGTATTTCATAATGCTAAACAGGATGCATTCGGATATTGGGAGTTATCCCTGAAGTTAGTATACGATCTTTATCCCTTCAAATCCCTTATTTTTGAAGACTGATAAGAAATAAGATACTTCTGTTACTGCAAATAAATTTGTTTCAGTTGCAAATTTAGAACACAATGCAACACCGAATTTTAGTGTTGTTAAGATAGTCTATAAAAATAAAAGAATGGCCTATTTTGGGAGCACTCTTTGTTTTTTGATTAATATTTCAAACTTTTTTTCCTCTACATGAGTGTGTCCTTCAAATAATTTAAAATTCAGCAACCATTTGGGGATGTACTTCTAAAAGTAATACTTTCTTAAATATATAAAGTTTTTAGGCTCTCATTTGAAGCAAGTGTCAACAAATGGTTTATTCAAAGTAATCATTAAAACTGTAACATGAGCTTCCATCTGTGAAATATTTCAGCTGATACAGAATTTTTAGAAAACCCACTGCAGTCTGAGGTGAGAAATTAATGCTGAGTTAATTAGAATCCCAAGGCAGGGTTAGAATTTCAATGCTGTTTTCATTAGCAATAGGATTTTTTTTTTTTTTTTTTCATTTTTGTGCATGATGAAGGACCTAGGGTGGGATTGCTGGTAAGGTGAGAATAGTGCAAAAGAAACTATTGAAATGCTGATGGTTTTTACACCTTGATGTCAATGACTCTCAAGAAATCATCTTAGAACAATGAAGCAGGCAAGCCCTTGATTAATAATCTTTTACATTATTATATAAATTGTTGTAGGAGACAAAGAGTTTTACATGTTTTAAGTATGGGTTGTGTCCTGGAAAATAGTTTGTATAAAATTCACTCCCATTGATATGAAAAGAATTAGTGTTCTTTAGACAAATAATTGTCTTAAAACAATGCAAGATAAGAGGCAGCTGATACAAATGTAAACAGAGTTGAGAAATTTGCTTTTAAGGTATTGTTCTGAAAAGTACTGATCTCTCTCTTCTAAAAAAATTAGGTGACACAGATGTAATTCCTAATGGAATGGCACGAGACAGTTTCCAAATATCATGTAGGGATTCAAGGACAGAATTAAGAGACATTCTCTATTAATATTATATTAAGATAATGCTTATTAATTTCATGAAAAATGCAGTTCTTTTTCTCATTGATACAGTAGGTACAACAAAATGCATTTAATAAATCAATTTGTTTCTTACCTATTTTGCTGGTTAAATGCTTTGTTTTTCTAAGACCATTATGCAGGTTAAAATTATTTTAGATAATACTTAAAGGAGAGGAGGTGTTATTTGCTTGAAATCCTCAGAGACATAAAGCATAATTTACATCTGGGTTTTAAGAATTAACTGTTAATGATGTACATATGTTTCTAAAACAGTATCAGCTATCCCTCTTGCAGAACTGAAAACAAAATGTTGAAAAAAAGCAGCACACAATTGGAATTTTTAAAACCAAAACTATATAGCACAATTATTGTAAGAAAAAAACCTACTCTAGCTTAGAAAAGAGCTAAATTTTACTGCATATTTGTCATGGTACATTTAAATTATAGTTTTAATAAAATACATCTTTAGATCAAAGCTGAAAGAAGACATCAGTAGTAGATCAGTGTATTCCATTTTTCTTCTGGATGATGGATGGTTTATGTTTTTTTATATTTCCACAGACCATTTCATTCAGTATCATTTTACTCCTCCAGTACATATAAACACAAGTGCTGGTAGACAAAAAATATCCTTGAATCCAACTACGTTTTGGAATATTCATCAGCTTACTAAATCCATGCAGTTTATTTTAAAGTTTTAGTTCAATAAAATGGCTTTGCTGATGCAATTTTTCTTCTTTAGATGGCAATATGGCAAATGACGTTTTAATTTCTCAGGCAAAGAAGAAAGCGAAACCTGTACAACGAAATCCCATAGGAAACATTAAGTCTGCTAAAGTGAACATCTGCATTCCCCTGACCTCAATTACATGTTGGTATTAGGAAGAAAGCCTGTTAGGAAAGTTACTCATGGACTTAATTTATAATTGGTGGGACTCAGTTGCATTTCCCACCATTGTAAACATCCACATAATGCCATGAAAAAAGTTCATGTATATTGCATTTTTTCCAGTTATTGTCTTAGGCAAGTTTCTATTTGTTTGAGGTTTCTAGAGGTAATGCAGCTCAGACACTCCTAGGTGCCCTCTCAAATTCGTGGGTCCTCCGATTTCTACCTTTCTTATTTTCCTGTAAGTGCTTCCATTTGTTACTGTTCCCTTGACTATGTCCTGGCCTTTGCCGACGTTGTTTTCGGTCCCTTTTCCAAACTTGTTCACAGAAGTCATCCATGGTGTTCAGGTTAGGGTGGTTGATGAGCTGCATAAAGTCTCTGTACCAGACCTTCTGGCTCGGTGTCATGCTATTGGACATTTCTTTGGTCTTGGAGCCATCTACATCATCATCTTTATGAAGAAGTTCTTCCAAATGCTCCGTGTCAATGACTTCCAGGGTCACTTTAAGGAGAGTCTGCATGAACCCGTGTTCCACGGCATGACACAGGTAATTGCCTGAATCCTTCCGCTGTAGACTGCGCAGGAGAAGACCTTGCTCTGTTCTGATGATATGATCATCCACTCTAATCTAGCAGAGGAAAAAAGGGCAGTAAAAACATACGTAGTTAAAAGAAATATAAGTTCTGTGTCAGTAGAAATTTAGATTATGCATTCAGGAACATTTTAACAGTTAATAAAATTTCTAGCTTAAGAAGCATGATAGCATTTTCCCATCAGAAAAAAAGTTATAAATTTCTGTCAACTGTTTTTAAGATGCATTGCAAAATATGGGTTGTCTAATAGTTTTAATAAAATTTCTCATTGTAATAATTTAAAATATGCAAGGTAATGGGAGGAAAGTACGAAGATAAATTTTATATATTTCGAAGAAAGCATATAAATATTTAAGAGAAAGTTAACATTAAATATTAGAATTGGAAATACAGAAACATGCTACTAGAAAACAAGGTGGTATCAAAATGAACCACATTGATTTGAAAAACAAAAACAAAAATCACCAGTTGAGGAAGGAGAAAAAAGCATGGGGTTACATGTTTAATTAATTATTTATTCAATTTCCTAGGCCTTAGATGTGACATAAAAATTAAGATATGCTCTTGCCCATATCTAACCTCACTTTTATTTTGAATACAGTTTACAACAGAGATCTCTGAAAGCCTAAGCTGGTAAATGTCTAAAAGCAACCTTGACATTTGTGTTATGTGATTACATATTTAAAGACTGCTTCAAATGTCAAGAAAGGTAATAAGAGGATTTCCACCTTTATATTCAGATTATGTTTGTAGAATTATCTGCACATAATGCATTTACAAATCACCCACATAATCTGATTACCCTTAATGCTTTTAAAAAGCTTTCAAGGTTCAGAGTACTCACTGAGATTTTCTCTGTAAAATTCTTTAATTTCACAGAAGAATAAATGTATCCATTGAGGAGAAAGATCTGTCTGATGCAACATGCAGGCAGAGTTCATATCAGAGTTCAATCTGGGACCTTAGATCCTTCATCCTAAATCTACTACTCCCTTCCCAAAAGCTCCCTCCCCATTTGAGATGGAAGTGAATAGAGAAAGGAATATACATTAGATAGTGGAATTAATTGAAGAAAAGTTAAAATTAGTAGGAGGATTTTTTTTCCTATATGCAAATATAGATAACGTAATTGCCTCGTAGATAACACAGGAAAAAAAAAAAAGATGACTTTCAAATTTATCCACGAAGAACTTCCGGGACAAAACTCTTCCAGTTCACCTTTGTTTCTCCAACTCCTAGCACAAAGCCTGTTACATAATCACGCTTCAGTGAATATTTGTTTAATGAATGAGTTGTCATTGGGTTAAGAAAAGGATAAGGTGGGGCCAGCCCAGTGGCTCAGGCAGTTAGAGCTCCATGCTCCTAACTCCGAAGGCTGCCGGTTCGATTCCCACATGGACCAGTGGGCTCTCAACCACAAGGTTGCTGGTTCAACTCCTGGAGTCCTGCAAGGGACGGTGGGCTCTGCCCCCTGCAACTAAGATTGAACACGGCACCTTGAGCTGAGTTGCTGCTGAGCTCCCGGATGGCTTAGTTGGTTGGAGAGTCCTCTCAACCACAAGGTTGCCAGTTCGATTCCTCGACTCCCGCAAGGGATGGTGGGCTGTGCCCCCTGCAACTAGAAACGGCAACTGGACCTGGAGTTGAGCTGCGTGCTCCACAACTAAGACTGAAAGGACAACAACTTGTAGCTGAACGGCACCCTCCACAACTAAGATTGAAAGGAGTTACTTGACTTGGAAAAAAGGCCTGGAAGTACACACTGTTCCCCAATAAAGTCCTGTTCCCCTTCCCCAATAAAATCTTTAAAAAAAAAAAGAAAAGAAAAGGATAAAGATACTCTTTTCCCCCTCAAGTCAACCATGCTGGGGTCACTTAGTATATGTTAGAAAGAAATAATCCAGTCAATTTAATTCCTGTACCTCTTCTTTTCGCTCTTCATTTCGCCTCTGAAATTGCCAATAGACCAGAGCTCTCTGTGATTTGGGGCTGCATTCCAGGAATGTGCTACTATTTTCTACTCCATAGATGATTCTTTCTTCAAAGCTATGGCCATGGTGATTATCTGTCCAGTGATGAGGAAATGAAACAAGAAAATGTAAGAGAAGTAAACTCAACTTTCCAAAGTATTTATTTGGAAATTCAGGAGATAAATTTGTTGCCAAGCTGGAAGTCTTTTCCAAATTAATTGAAGATGGCAGAAAATTTGAAGATGTAAGGTTTCAGAACCCAAGTTATCAAAATAGACTGATTATTGTGGTATGGGTTATATAAATCATATGCGGATATTTGTCTACCAGAAAATAGCATTACATTAACAGCCTTAGTCATGCATGCAGTATATACATTTTTATATGCCATAATAATACTCTCCAAGAAATTATTTTCAGTCTAAAACTCTATGCTCTAATGGGGCCAGTTCATATATTATTCTCTAGCAGAGAAATTATTTGTAAATTTTTTGTTATTGGTAAAAGTTATTTGTTATTGGTAAATGCAACACAGTTAAGATCAAAAGTACAACCCAGGGAGTCTAGGTAAAACTCATTTAGAGAAAAAAACCTCCTTCTTATCTTGTATAATCCTGTTTCTATGATGACATCCTGTACAATCTGGATGGGCTTTTAGAAACAAGATTATTCCTGTTTGTATTTGTTTTTCATCTGTAAAATTAAATTCACCAACCAATATTTATCTAGTATTTTACAAAAGGTAAAGTTCAGAAAGTTTACATGTCCTGCTAATAACCCCTAAACAATCCATGAATTTGTTCTGGAGATCAATTGGTGTGAAATGTTTGGGATGGCTCAGAAGAAAGATTCACAGATACAAGGCAATGTGGTTTCAATTGTCCCCATTTTAAAATGACACATCTTTTATTATTTTCAAGAATTAGGCTAAAGAATATGGCAAAAGTATATAATAAAATGCAGCAATAAGAAAAACTGTTTCCTGATTAAGTTTCTATTATTTTACCCTTTATGTAACCTACTTCAATGTGGTAAATGAAACACAGTTAAGATCAAAAGTACGACACAGGGAGTCTAGGTAAAACTCATTTAGAGAAAAAAAAAACACCTCCTTATTATCTTGTATAATCCTGTTTCTATGATGACATCCTGTACAATCTGGAACTCATTAAATTAGTTTAGAAAATAATAAATATATTTTCACATGAACAGAGGGCTGACAGTGTAGACAGATGAAAATTTTTTGCTCTCTACTTCAAACTTAACTAGATTTTTAATTTAAACAAGTTTCCCCCCTTTTTTGGCATCATTGTGACAGTTTTACTGTTGTTATAATCAAGTGAGTACTTTAGACTGTCATAGACAATATGATTTGCTCTCACTAGGTTTCAAATTTTCCAAAGCCTGCTTCCACCCAATTCCTGTCCAAAGCCTATGTCCATTATTTCCATGTCTCACTCTGCCTACAATCAAATTTCTGCCTCCATTTTCTGTCTTCAGGGATGTCAACCTCAGTGCCTTTTCCTCTATTGCCCTAGGTATGAAATAGAATCCTTCTAACATTGAGAAGTATCTGTCCTGTCTTATTTAAAAGATCAATCCCCTAGAAATAGGAAACACACACACACACACACGAAATGACTAAACTGTAAAGAAACAATATTTAACTGATTCAGTCATTTTTCCATATTGGATATATATATATATATATATATATATATATATATATATATATATATTTATTTTTTCAATATCTGCATTGAATATGGTAGTATTTTTCTTTTCCCTCTGAAATTATTAGTATATCTTTGATTGAATAGATATGGCACATATTGCTCTGATAGTTTGCTGGATATCTGCTTCCCTGGATAGAGATACATTGAATCTCTATGCCCAATAAGGGCTGGAAAGTCTCCTGTGAATCAGCTTCCTTGAACAATCAGAATGCCTTGTCACATATGAGGTCAATACAGTTTACATTGAATACATTTTTTCCGCTAATCATTATGCAGTTTAAACTGTTTTGATTTAGAAATCCTTTTAGTTGGAATATTATTCAGCCTTAAAAAAAGAAGGAAATCTGCAATAGACAACAACATGGATGGACCTGGAGGACATGCTAAGTGAAATAAGCCAGTCACTGAAGAGCAAATACTGTATGATCCCACTTATATGAGGTATCCAAAGTAGTCAAATACCTAGAAGCTGAGAGTAGAATAGTGGTTGCCAGGGACTGGGGGAAAGGGAATGTGGAGTTGCTAATCAATGGGTATATAGTTTCAGTTATGCAAGATCAATAAGATTTTAGACCTGCTGTGCAAAATTGTCCTTATAATGAACAATACACTGTTGTACACTTAAAAATTTGTTATGAGGATAGATCTCCTGTTAGGTATTCTTACTCCAATAAAATAAAAAAGTAAAAAACAAATCATTAAATAAATCATTTTACTTTTAGGAAGAGACTTTTTATTTAATCTCTCAATATTAACAAATCCTAAGAAATATGACAGCATGACACATAGAAAAAAATTCACCGAATTCAGATACAAACAACATGGTGATCCACTGATCTGGTTTATCAGCCATGCCTCCCAGGTCTACTTTTCTTGTAGAAATATATGATAATAACTGACTTTTCTCTCACCTAATCTACATTATTATAAATATCTATAGAAATATAAGGTATAAGTAAGTTATCGCTCTCACATATAGAATTCTATTTAAATACTTCAGTACACTAGTTGCCCCAGAACTAAGAAAAACAATGCAACTTGTATAATAAGAAAAAAGAGAGTTTCATATTAATATAACATCAATTAGGTACCTTTTAAAAAAAAAATTCACTAAGTTGTCTTCTTCCGAATTAATTGAATCATACTATATGGTCCCTAGAGAGCTTTCCGCTAACCTTTCTTACAATCCTGGGAAATGTGCTCAGGTTTTAGTTTCACTTCAGGATCTTCCCTGGTGATAGCAAACGTTTCCTAATGTACACACACACACACACACACACACACACGCACGCACACACGCACGCATGGACATGCAGGGATTCTCTTAGTAAATGTTTTCTTATATTTACAAAATATTTTGTTTTACCTGCTACTTACCTATTAATAGTAGAATCTAAAATAAATAATATTTGTATTAATCAAGAACTTACACCAAGTTGTTTTTAATTTACTATAGCCAAAGTTCATGGAGTTCTTTAGGAGATATTATGACCTTCAGGTACTTTTCCACCTGAATGAGATATGTACCACAACTGGTGTATTTTGTACTCCAGCTTGGTGCCTTTAGTTAGTTTGCCTTGATAACTACTCTTGCCAGTACCGTAAGGATTCATTCTCCTCTAACTTGGCCCTTTATAACTCTCTTTTTGTCCAAAGAAAAAGTAGAATTGCAAAAACTAAATTTCCATTGAATACAGTTTTCTCTGTTAATTCCTCACTAGAAGAATGTTTCTATCACCAGCAACTCTTGATTTAGGACCAGAACTTTCATTTAAAATAGCCTCTGCTAAGTATTCGTATATTGGGGTGCTCAGATGTAACAACCTGTAAACAGTTTTTCTGTTAATTTTCTCACATCTGACACTGAATAAACAGATACCCAATAAGTATTTTAGAAAGAATGATTAGAAGGCACTCAATAAATATCCAATCCCTTTCCTAACTACCCCAACTGCTTGAGTAAGCATTGTACAACATAGGAAACATTAGAGGTCCTGTAATAGTATGTTTCTCTCTCCCTCCTTTAAGATCTCCCTCCTTTCTTCTCCTTGTCCCTCAATCTCTCTCAAAAAAAATCAATCAAACAAACAAACAAAAAACTTACAGACCGGAAGAATATTTTGAATCTTGTCTTCTAACCTTACTAGATTTTCAATGTTCTTTGGGATGCAAACACACTATCATATTGACTATTAAAGCAAAGGGTTCTCTATAACACCATAAGTATTTTTCAAAGCATATACTATTGAATTCATAATTGCACAATATAAATCAAAATCTCAACTAAGAAAACCTTGTTCATTAAAGATTTCCTGAAGGATATGAAATCTTGCATATTCAGGGTATTAGTTGATCTGCATTAGTTGATCTGAGAGCAGTTTACATGGAACACATTGTGTTAATCCCATGATATAAATAATTTTATAGAATTGTGTTGCGTGAGGTCCCTCTGACCTATGTTGAGGGAACACATAAGTAATACTGCATGGATTTGCTGTTTATGTCTGATGTTACTGAGTATGGTGTTCATTGCACGGTAGTGTTTCTTGATATTCATCTTTTTCTTTCTGGTGTTAGTTTTTAGGAATTATTGAGATTATTTTGAACAATTGATTTTTTAAAATGAAGTTTGTGATTCATCTCTTGATCATATTTCCCTCTCTACATTGGCAAAAACAAACAAACAAAAAAACTGTTAGAAAATTTTATATCTTACCCCAATAACTTTTTGGTAAATATGTTCTTCCTGTATGCCTGGTTTTGTTTTCTGTCAGCACACCTGCTTTGCCTGTGTGACATTACTGATAGCTTTATCTTACCTTTGTTTTTAATCAAACAATTGAAAATTGTCTGAAATAGGTCATTTATTATTACAGATAAAAATTTTTTATAACACATTTTAACATCTTTTTGTTGTCGTTCTTAAAATATATCTACATGAAAATAACAGTATAATGTGTGGACACAGAAATTGTCATAAATATGTGAGATATTGTTATTTCTGTTCTTATGAGAGTTTCAACTGTTCAAAACTTAATCTTTTACTGACAATTTATACTAAGACAAATTATGAACTCCTTCCCAACATCAATCCTACTCCCTCATCTCCATCAAAGAAAGTATTTCCTCTTTTGCGCTTCCTAAAAATCTATTTTTGCATATGTGTTTATAGCACATGGAGTCTTATTTGTTACAGTTATTTATTCATCTGGTTATCTTCCTCCATACTGTGTATTCTACAATCCTGGCACGAGGCATAGATAAACTCTTAGCTGATGTCTGGTGAATGGCAAATCCAGATAACTATTAACTCTGTATTTAAAAGCTGAAATCTCATGTAGCTTTGACATCCTCAAGACAGTTATCATAATTTCATTCAAAATGATTTGAAATTTAATTTATTAAAAAGGGCGTAGAGTTTATAACTCTGATTATGTCAGAATATGATATTAAACAAATGTTACATATAAATTTCAAATCTACTAAATTTGTTAAGTTTTAGAACGTTACAACATTGATTTTGAGATCTGATGGGGGAAGATGATGACTAATCAAATGTACTCCAATATCAAAAAATCTAAATATGGGATAATAAGTAGAGAAAGAGATTTGATAAATCACATGAGTACATTCTCACATCTCCAGGGACTATACCTCTCTCTAAATAATGTCCATGCCAAGAAGTAAACTTGTAGATTTCCAGAAATAAAGGAATCTCATTTTAATCAATTTTTAAATATATTTCACACTTAGAAGAAACCAACTGTTTTGAATATAAACTTTTGTCATGAAAATTACTAGTAGACAAGAAGTATATAATTGTTAAATTGGCATAATGAATTCTCATGGGTTGAATTGAAGAGTTAGAGCAAAATAATTGAGAGCGACAAACATTAAAATTGTTTTAAAAGCACCACAGTATGTTTGAATAACACAATGTTACAATACATTGCAGCTGTTAATGATAAGAAATAATGTTTTTAAGGAAGCAATCTTCAATTAATCATTTCCTCTTTTAGTGGGATAATTTATGGAAATGAAATGAGCCTAATAAACCAGAAAGAATGGGAGGAAAGAAAGAAGTTAAATAAATTGCTTCCTTTTGTAACAACAAAAAGTCATGATATCCATCATTTAGCCAGAAATATCATGTTGCTAAGGCCTTATTTAGTATTTGATTCTCTTCCAATATAGCAAAAACAGAAGGCATCACATTTCAGCTCTCCATTTATTCCACTTTAACCCCATAAATGTCTCCCAAGATGGAAATGTTAATAATTTAACAATCTTAGAAAAATTGATGTCATGTAGAAAAGTCAGAGATGGATGAGGTAGTGAACCACATATTTATTCAACTATTTGATTTTTGTTATCATTTTTTATGTCCTTCCCCCTAGGTTATTGAAAACTTGCATTTTGTAAATAATGAATATAAAAGTAAAACTTAATTTGGGGGAGGGACAAGTGGTTGTAAATAATTTTAAATATTTAGCAAATAGTTGCTGAACTACATAGAGATAAAATCTAATTCCAGTTATTTTTATCACAGTGTAATTTTAATATTTTACAGTAAAATTTTTTTCTTAATATTCACTATTAGAGGTCAAGCGAAGAAGGAAAGGAAGTGTTGCTCATCAATTCTTGGTGACATAGAAAACTGCAGATATACACTTCTTGAGTAAAAACATCATTTCTCGGGTTTTCTTTACTAGATTCTAGATGACTTTCTCCAGAAATAAACAGGGACTTTATCAATAGAAAAGACTCTAATTTGGCTGCAAGTGGATGAATTATAGCTTTATAAGTAGCACTGGCTGAAAAGACATTTCAAAGTTGAATTAATAACTCTTGGGCACACAAAATATTTAAAAATAAAGAAATTGAAAAGAAAAAAAAATTCAATTAATTTTTAACATTCGTGCATATTTTTTGGACCTGACTATTAAGGGGGCTAACAATTCATTTAATCTTATATATTGTAGTGCACTTAAAAACAAATTTTATAGTATTACTAAGCTATATAACAGGAATCTTGTTTATTTACCAAGATAATGCTTAGGACAATGCTTCTCCAATGTTTTCTGTGATACCAACTAGTTTCTCTGTTTGTTGAATACTAATTTGCATGTATGCATGAATGAACCTAGAAATTTATGCATACACACACACACACACACACACACACACACATATATATTAAAGTCCATGTGTTTAATACAATCTTTGTCAAGTACAAAAAAGGATTCAATTAATGAAACCTTAGAGAAAATTTAAACTTATAATTTATCAACCTGCTGAGATAAATAATTTAATTTAAATTTTAAACTACTTTGTTTTATGTTCTAAATTAAGATTTGTCTCTGGTATTGGTATCTGTCTCTGGTATCAACCAGTGCACAGCATTTAAAATTTTATAATTAAAGTAGTTGCCAATCTTCCTTGAATCCACAGATTCCTGTGGATTTGTGTTTAAAATGTTCTTGTTGGTGGCTTGATAGATGATGGATGGATGGATAGATAGATAGATAGATAGATAGATAGATAGATATGACCAGGGTTTTATTTTTATTCTTCATAAGTGATTATTGTTTCAAAGAGAGTAACTAGTATCTTATATTTTAGAGATTTATTAATTCAAAATATGAAAATGAAATTGAGGTATTATTAAGTTAACTATGAAGCCATTTGAATAGTTACATTTAATACTGTGCTTGATATCTTGTGATGCCAGAGGCAGCAATGCTTCTTAGTATAGAGCAGGCAGAAACTTAAAAAGCCACACCAATATGAAGACATAACTTAAAAAGCCACACCAATATGAAGACATCTATAATATTGTTTTAGTTAATATTGAACATGTCTTATTTTCGTAATTTTACAGCAGATGTTTTACCAGGAAAGCCCACATAATCTATGTACCCGAGTTAAATTATCATAGGAAATTGTACATTTAAAAACAGGAAACATGAACTTTGATGTTTAATTTACTTTTTCCCAAGAGTTATGGTAGGAGATGATGGAAAACACCCATTTGCTAAAGCAGAAATCTTCCATAAACACTAATGAAAATACCATCTTGCATTTTCATATATTGTCCTGATAAGTTTTAGAACTTAAAAAATACAGCATGCTTAAAAACTTTCCATTTACAATGGTTAAATTACAGGTGTAAGACACTTGGACGACCTCTGATGACATATTTAAGACTTTAATAAAGAACAATGATGGAATGACATACTGCAAACAACTTCTTATTCAGGTTGTATGTGCATGTCTTGCACACATATACTATGAAAAATTGGATTATTTGCCTAAGGTGATGACTATTGCGATGATTGATCATCTCCAGTGAAAATAGTTTCAAAAAAGGTTCACAAAAGTCATAGACGATAATACTGTAGTAAGCTCATTCTAGATGCACACTTCTTTATATTTTAAGATCTCTGATATCAGAATGTGTCTTACAGTTACTCTTGATCTGAGTTGAAGTTGCTTTCTTCCAGAAAAATTGTGTTCTTCTGCCAGACAATGAATTTCTACTAACCTGATACCCCTTCAAACTAAAATCTTGTCTGAGATTTTTGGTGCGCCTATTATTGGTGTGAATTCAGAAAGTCAACCGTCATGAGTACCACCCTGTGGTCCAAGGAGTACTTTTATCCCTTTTTCACTACCCACAATTGTGACTGAAACAAGCATATTTCCTTGCTATCTTCTTCTGCATGAAAATGTATTTCCCCTTTGTGCTGATACTGAAATATACTGTGTCTGGGCTTGATGTTGGGATGATCTAGTAGCGCCTATCTTTTGCAATTTTTCTTTCTTAGCAGTACATAAACTAATGCTGCATCTTGCATTCAGTGACATCTTAGACTTGATGCAATTTGTTAATTTATTAAAGTGAGGGATTATTTTTTAAAGCTGACACCATGCTTGTCTATCAAATCTTGAAGCTTCTCTTGGGGCTAAACGCTCAGATTCATAGTGGATTTTCTATGAAGCGAAAGCACAGACCAGATTACTGTTGCTACAAAGTACTAAATTACAGCTCTGCAGACAATAAAGATGACACTGCCAAAAATATTTTATGAAATTTTGAAATGATTTTGATGCCAACCAAAACATAATTTGAGCTAATTGTGGAGTTAATTAAGAAAATTGAATTCTGTGTATGTTTTACTATGGGGTGCAAGAAAGGAAATGCATGTACATAGAAGAGCCAAGAGAACTATTACAAAGTAAAGTTCAATGACAGCATTAAACTAGAGGTTAGGATATAAAATATTTCAAAGAGTCAAAAATCTGAAATGATGTTAATTTTTTAAAAAATGTTACTCGTGGTGTAGTTTTTGTTCTCTGGACACGCAGAGCATAGTATAGCTCATTCTTGTTCAGCAAAGAAAGGGGCATGGGAGGTAGTTTAAAGGGAAATTGATTCAGCCACTGGTGCTCTTGAATGCAAATTCAGACCAGCTCCAATTTGGGGCACAACAGTTATTTTAGGGAAGGAGACATATTGCAAACAACCTGAGCTTTCTCCTTAGCATTCTGGATGAGGTGTGAGTGGGAAGAGAAGATCTGCCAGCACATATATATTTAGGGTTTTATACTAAAATGTCCCTAGGTAAATGGCCACCAGTAATGGAGGAGAGAGCATGCTGGATCAAGGGAAGTGAAACGGGATGTTTCTGTTTCACTTAGGAGAGCTCACCATTAGTGCTGCCTTTACACGAGAGGGAGTAGAGCACTGAGTGAGTGCTAAAGGTTTCATCGAGAGTAAAATTCTTCCACTTAATTCTGAGTTATTTTATATATTGTCTCTATTAAAACCTCAGGATATGTAAAATATAGAGTGTTACAAATTATGTTTACCATTACAGCTGGAACTGATTGTTCTGAAGTGTATATTTGGCTTCAAGTTGCTTAGCAGCTTTCTGTGAAAACATCTCATATCTTTATATGTTTCCATATGAGCACATATATTTTATTCAATGTGACATTAGCAAGACAATATACATGACTTAACAGGGCTGGACTCTGGATTTTTGCCCATTTCACTTTCAAATATTGATAACACCCATTCCAAGAATATTCACTGGTTCCTAATGGTAGGCCGCAGCCTGGCCATATGGGTATGCCTGACTTTCCAAATATTTGAAATTTCCTATAATCTTTGGTGTATATTTTTTATGCTTGGTACAAGAAGACAAGGAATAAAGAGGCCTTTAAAAAAGGAATAGTTTATTGCTGCAGAGCTTCTTGGACCATTTTACCATGTCCTCCCATATATCATAGGGATCTACTTTGAGTTGTTTATACAGATGCACGTGCTCACGCCCCAGTAACAATGAACCACAGCAACCCCCTTTACTCCCTACAGTGTACATTCCGATGGAAAAATCAGGAGAAAAACTGATTCACGTTCATTTTACTTTCTACAGCTAAACGATTCTATATTCTCAATTTTTACAAGGCTTTTACCACTCTAATTTTATCAAAACACAACTTTAAAATCTGATCAACTCTTTAATACCTATTCAATCAACAGTCAATGTTAATTTATCCAATGTCACACTTAAAAAAAATAAATATGCATTTGGTCAGGTTTTCCTTGTATATATACTCTCAAAATTTCAGCATATATATAATTAAAAAAAATACTAACTGGGTCTATGAAGAGACTGGATTATTAAACAAATAGGTGTAGCCGTAAAACATTTAAAATTGTAAAATATTGTATTATATTAAAAATTATTGGTAAAATATATATTTATACACAAAATTCTCCAGCAATCTTCAAAAGATAGCATAGTATCCAACATATAATGGTGTATAATGATTGTTTATTAGTTAGTTGATTGGTTGATATTTCTTAAGAGATTTTATTTCTGGGTACGATGGCATTAATAATAACAATGTATGACTTAAATTACTTTCACAATAAATAATAGATATTATTTAGTTCAAATTACTGAAAAACAAAAACAAGTATCTATGCTATAGTTTGAAATATTTAGATCATTCATTCAACAAATATTTATTAAATACCTACATGATATTTACTATCACTGATATTCATGATATTGCATCTGTTATAGCTCTAGAGATATGAGAATGAGCAAAATAACAAGGTCCATATTGATATGGAGATTAAGTTTGACCCAAAATGAGCTCTGATTACATTGTCTTGTTTCTTTTACTTCTAGTTATTATAGCTAGCTTCTCCATAGCTAAACAAATAATTCTTTAATACAATTAATATTTCATAATACAGCATTGCTTAAATGGTGTTGATCATAAGTCAGTATTTTACATGAAATAGATTAATGGAAGACTAGTGCATGTTTTGTTTTCCAACTGAATTACGTCATTTGAGATATTTAAGAAGGGTATGTCAATAATGCACTATATCTGTACAAAGACAAAAATTCATAGCATTTGCTCTAATTTAGTGTTAACTTTTTTTGGTTTATAATGAGTAACAGACTGAAAAGTCCTTGGCAAGAAAATTTTGCAAGCAAAATAGATCCAAACTATAGGCTGAATTCATGGCTACCTGTCTCCTGGAATTGACATTCTCCAAACAACCCTGTGAGCATTCATGAATCACACACCAGCACATATAGCATACATCCCAGAGGGTCTGACTTTCAGAACGGTAGCTAGGTGGAGTACATTCTAGGGTGCTATTTGTGCAGTGAGTTTTCTTTCATAACAGTCATGAAACATGAATATTCTACATGTAGAATTAGTAGATCGAATTCAAGTTAACTGATAAAAATTTTAGACTTTCTTTTAGGATTAATGTAAAAGGGACTGAAAAAGTTAGTGGAATAATTGTATTCAATTACATGTAAAATGTTTACATTTTAGCCATTTTTAACTATGAATTGTTCATCAGCAGTGATGTCATTGATAAGTGTCCCCAGCAGAGGGAAGCACAGCTTCATTATTATGTTTGTTGAAGGGCTGAAGTGGAGGACTGAGCAATTTCACAATTTTACTGCATTTTAAAAGAAGATTGGTTGGTATTTCAGCATTAAAAGAGCAAATTAACATTAAACAGGCCTTGCAGTCTCTTAAGAGGCATAAAATGAACTTGGCCTAAAAATCCCCAGTTCAAGAGAATATCCTATTAGTAAATCAGTGTGAAGACATTGGAATTATCTTGTATTTGACTAGGATATTCCCAAACAGTATATTGTTTCTATATCATGAGCGTATTAATGAATACTTTCCATGGCTTATTTTAAGAACACACATTTTTTGATATATTTAAATGAATTTTTTTGTTGCCTACTACTCTCACATTGCTACTATATATGAAAACATACTTAAACTGGTTTCTTTTTGTTGATATGAGAAAATTGAGCTTTAAGTTTCTTGAGTCTAAAATCTTGAATTTATCATACCTGCCATTAAGACATAATTCAATGCTTTGTGTTCTTTAAAATTTTCTTTCTCCTAGATTTTCTTTCTCTTTTGTTGCATTTGTCTAAGTATTCTGGGAGACGGTTGTGCCCTGCATGAATGTGTGTGAAGATGCATTATTTCTTATGAGTTTGTCCTGGTGTTAGCAGGTTGAAAGATGAAAATTGTTGTAACTTACCATGGTGCTGTAAGTCGGAACAGTGAGTTAGTGGGTCTCCATTTCTTATATCCTGTCGTCTTGTGCGTCTAAAAATATTACATTTAAAAGGTATTATTGTATGTCTATCCTCTCTTGGGAATTTGTCTAAGAATTAAGAATAAAAAAGCAAAGATTCTAGGAGCTTATGCATCTACATCTGAATGAGAGATCTTTTAAAAGCAGCTCTTTGTTCCTGTAAGAGCAGTCGCCAAGATGATCAAAATGGGAAAGAGTATACAAATGTACTAACAATATGTTAAAAGTCTTTCAAAGTAGTGATAACAGAAAATACATAGCTTTTTGCTACTGGATGTCAATTAATAAGAGTCTAACTACTATAAACTTCTGAATTTTTTATCACCTTGAATTCTGAGGAAAAAGCACAAAATACAGAATAGCAACCCATCTCTTCAATAAACAGATTTAAACATTTTTTCTGATCACTGAGAGAGTAAGCTTGAAAATTAAAATTCACACGGATGTTCTCTTTCTCTTAACACATATACATAATTCCTTAAGTAGACTTTTGTTAAGTTTAAAAGCATTAAGACTATGAATTCTATTTTTAAGTTAGTTTTTAATTTTCCTTTTTGGTTGCTATATCAACCTTTTTTTAAATAAAACATTTCTTCAATGATCATATGGCTATAATTGCAAACTGATTTACCTGTGAAGTGAATAAAGACAAGCAACAACAAAAATTGAAGAGCAGGGCTTCCTTTGGTCAGAGGAAGGAGAGAGAGAAGACAATGAATTTACCTCTAAAAGAGAAGCCAAATTTGTTGTAAAAAAATAAACTAATTTCTTCTACACTCTACTGTTCAGGTTGTGTTAGTTGCGTGATATTATGGATGCCTTCTCTGCACTTTGCTAATGGTTGGCTCCAGCCATTGTGTTGCAAACTGGATGTGTATTTCCAGAAAGAGGATAAAAATGGAGACTGCCTATGTGTAACAGACTGGAAAAGATTGGGGACACTTGCCCAACTGTTTTCTGCATCTATTTTAATAGGTTATTGTCTTGCTGCAAAGTTAGTTACCATCCCTGAAAAGAACTCTCACAAAGGCCATTGAGAATTGCAAACATGGAATTTGTTACTGTATTCATAAATTTAGAACTCCAAAGTATTTATAGATTTCTATTTGTAGAATTGGTGAGACTATCAACAGATGTTGTACATTTCAGAATTGAGCCAACAAGAGAACTTGTGAAACTCGAACCACAAAGCATTTGGGAAGGCACTTTTTACTGCAATTTAAGCTTTTGAAAAACGCCATCACAAAGAATAGATAAATGTGAGGGCTCTGACCAATTTTTTCAAAGACAAATGAAATTGAATTAAGTAAATTCTACAAGGAACAACAAAAATGTGTTGATGATAATTCTTTCAATCTTGGACTGTAGGTATACAATAAATACATTTCAAACATAATAAAATGCAGCTTTTTTAACATATTATAAATTAAGTTATATTTTTAATCTTTCTTATTCAAGTTAGCTTAAAATTATAATGACTTATTACTAAATTAGGTAATGCTATACACTTTCACATGAAAAGGAAATCATACTCATTTTTAATTAAAACATGAATTCCACTTTTTTCGAGTCAGATTTAAAGCCCCATTGAGTTTAATGATTTCAAGAATCATAAAATTTTAATCAAATAATTTAATTTGATTGCTGTAAAAATTCATATTGCTATTTATTAAACTATCCATGGTTTCTTCAATCAATAACACATTATCTCCACATAAAATTTTTGTTTAAATTTAAATTTCCAACAAAACAAAAGGTATATGAAAGTGATACAATCATATTATCTCAATCCTGAATATTAAAGGCTTTAGAAAATTGCATTTATTAAGTGGTATAAGCTAATACTACATTTACATTTAATACCATTAACAAAATAACTATATTTTAATCCATATGGACTGATTATATAATAAACTTGTAGGTGATTTATAACTACAGTTAATGTTACCTGAAGAGTGTAATCAATAGATTTTAGTAGATATAGGGTTATTTCTTTCACCTAATCTTTTTTCCCCAAACATTTAAAATAAAATAAATGTTGTACAACCCACCTCACTAGCAAAAAAAAAAAAAAAAAAAAAAAATCACATTCATAACTTCTTGTACAACATCACCTATAAATATATACATATATAAATAAATCTAAATTATATATATATATATACACACACCACACATAAATACATTATATATATATATATATATATATATATATATATATCTATATCTATATATATATAGCTCCTAAAATACAGTGGCTTGATAATGCTGATTTTTGTTTTATGATTGTATAAGTTGATGTGTATACTATTAATATTTAGGTTTATATTAGCAAGATATTGTATATTACTTTCATCTATCATTGCTCATTTCTTGATAAATACCAACAGATAAAGGTAGCCACAAGTGAGTAGTAGAGAATATGTTGAGATTATTTTTTTGTCAAATTAAGAAAATGTTTTGTTTTTTATTAAAGAAAAAGTAAACCAAGTTTGTACACAACTTTTAGGATGTGCTAAGAATTTCCTGAGTCTAACTTCACCTCCTGAATATAACACTATATCAAATGTTCAAATCTTTATTCCTAATGCATTCAGTCTCCCAGACAGCAATTTACAGTTACGAGTTTGCTTTATGTTAACATAATGTTTTAGATAAGTTCTAGGTATATCTTAGCAAGTTTTATTCAAGCATGACCGAAAAAATTACTTTTAAGTATTACCAAGAGTAACTTAAAATATTTGTGATATATATATATATATATATATATATATATATATATATAGTTATGCAGTTTTATACTTCAAGTCAATCACTGCAAGTACAAGTACAAGATGATACTATAATATTACTCCAATAAATTTAATGTTGAACTTTTAATTTTTTGGGTCAAATAAAGATATATATTCTGATGCTAGTTAATCAACATTATACAAAAAATATGATATCTTCAAAACTAAAAATAATTTTTCTTAAGTTTTTATAACTGGGTCCCTGGATACGCTCTACAACTTAAAGGTTAAATAAATTATTTTCTCTGAGAATTTTCTGTTCATCCAAGGATATAAATTGCCTTATTAAAATTTAAAACCAGGATAGAATGTTGCTGGATTGAAAAAGAAGAGCATTTTGGGGCAAAACAGCATTTTGGTTAAAAAACACAAGGCCTACTTTCGATTCTGTTTGTGACTTTCTCTGTGGCTTTGGCCCTTGGTTTTCCCCCTGTGTAACATGAAGTTGTAAAACTTTATAATTTCCAAGTTTAAACATTCAAGGATATTATTGTGATGTTTTAGATTTCCCTTAGTAACTTATTAAAACCATTTGTTCCATTACATTTAATACCCAATCATTCTATTATACAGTTTTCTGATTTTTTTGACTACGTAAGGGAAAGAAAAAAAATCTTCTGAACCTCTTTTACTCATCAAAAAAAGCTGATATACTTATATGAAAAAAGCTGTTCTAAAAATGGAATCAGGTAAGATGAACAGCAAATATTTGCATTTATTTCTAATATTTTTCCTACCTTTTTGCAGTAGGAAAATAGCGCGAGCATGAAGAGCCATCCCAGGCACAGTAAGGGTCTCGGGCCAGGCAGCATTCAGCACAGGCTTTCCCGTAAATATCACATCTGTGTAAAGGGAGCTGGGCAACCCCCGCCATGGAGCCGATATATAGTTGTTGCTGTGGAAAGAGATTACTGTTATGACAAAAACTATCTTGTTTTTCAAATCTCTTTTTTTCTTAAAAAAAAGTTTACTCATACATATCTTATCAAAGATAAATTTAATTTTTAGTTTTAAAAAATAATCCCATTAATTGGTAGTTTATTCAAAGGCCTGGCAGATAATGTGACCATTTAAAACAGAGCAAGATCAAAATTTAAATAATGGACTGAAACAGGTGTATTTCATAAGTATAAAACCAAGGGAAGCTAAAGGAAGACATTAATAGGTATATGTCAATAACCTAAATTAAAGTAAAATGTTTTGAAAGTATAGTAAGGCTTCAAACAATGGACTATTCCGAACTTCTGGTTTTTGTTCTTAGATAGCTCATTTGCTTTTACTTCTACTGTTTATAATTTTGATTAATCAGATTATCTACTCTGTCATGTATTTCTGAGGCAGGGATCATTTGCTTCTGACTCCTGGTTATCCTACTATATTGCCTGGAATGTAGTTTCCCCTCCTGTAAGAAGGGAAAGGGCAAAAATTCAATGTTCGGATTTGTAAGAAGTTTTGCTCAACACCAACTCTCTTGTCCTTGCACTACCTCCAGGAAGATTACTTCAATCATAACTATTAAATTACTTCTTATTGGAAAAATCATCAAAGAGGGGGATCAAGTACACTCTGACTACTGCAGTAGACTTGAACCAAAAGCTCAGGTGTTATGAAAAAGGTGCTGTAACTGGGCCTCGAAATACCTGGATTCTAGGTCTTGCCCTGTGTTAACTCTGTGTGATCTTGCGACAGTCACATAACTTTTGTAAGACTTAATTTCCTTATCTATAAAATGAGCATGTCTAACAGAATCTTTAAAGTATGCATCCAGATAATATGTTCTATAATGTCTTATCCTCAATTAGTTTGGAGTTATCAAATGAGACAGGATATAGAAAAACAAAACAAAGCAAAACAAAAACTTTTCAGCAGCAACTAATCAAGATTTCAGTATTGTGTAAAAAATGCCTTTAACAAAGTTGAGTCAATGTAGTATAGTATATCAGTTGCAAATTTATGTAAAAACAAAATGAAACACAAATAAAATTATTGGTGTCATAGATCCCTTTCCCTGCACTAAAGATTGAATAATTATAGCAAGATTTAAATAAAAGTTGTGTAAATACTGAAACATGTAACAATATGCATAAAAAAGACCTTAAGAGTATTTTCATTTTTCAACTATATAAATAAAAAAAACTAAGTTACAGAAAAGCTGCTCTCTGAACCATGGTGTACTTTTAAATACTACAAATTGCCGGACAATGTTTATATATATATATATATATATATATATACTCCAAACTATATATATATATATATATAGCATTTCCAAAACACTTTTAAAGATGGACTGCATATATATGAATAAACAGGTAAGTTGAATAAAGACTGAAGTATCTATTGGAACCAAATAAATTATTGAGGTTACAAGGAGTACTTATATAGAAAATAATTCTGCGCTTAAAGCTAACCAACTAACTTTTATCTTAATACAAGAAAGGGAAATAAGTGGAAGGAAGTGATGCAATAAAAACTAAACCATTGTAGAAGCAGTTATCCTGATAAACATTGATTACTCCATTCCAGTAAATGGAAACTACTTATAATGTATAATATTCTAGTATAGTATATAGTATATATTACAGCTGCTCAGGTTTTTACTACATTCATCTCTTATTATTATATTGAAAGATTATACAAACCATGGCAAGTTAAGAAATGACAGTTAAAGTCCCTGGGAGGAAAATATAAGGTACTATTAAGCTTTTTGTTGAGAGACCGATTGATTTGTATCTCTCTTAGGAACTTTTTTTTTTCTTCCCATCTTTTATTTCTCTCTTCCAAAAAAAATCTTTTCTTTTTTTAAAAAAATAAACTTAGATTATATTGAAAGCAAGCAATCTCAATGTAAATTTAAAAAATGAAACAGACACGTCACATTTAAACAATTAAGTTAGTTAAAATGGAGGTAGCAATATCCACAAACATAGTTGGCATTGGAAAAAATGGGCATGCCAAACCATGTGTTGTGGTCGTAACTGTTTAAAAAGCTATTGATCAAGTTGGTCATACTTAATTCAAAGATCTCTATGGTTGGCCAACAGCTTTTAGGAAGTAAAATTTATACTTACAGATTTTTAAGAATATGACATTGGAGTAAAAAAGGAGTTGTTATTATTTAAGTAATATCTAAATCTGTCAAATCCCTTTAAGAGAAAAACAGAAATTATATGTGGGGAAAATAGAAAACCCAAAATATGGCAACTGAAATTATTGTAATGAAACCTGAAGTGTGATAAAATATAAATGCCAAAAATTAAATACAACTCAATGGCTAGCGTATATTTTACAATTATTCTGCAGTGCTATTAATGATTTGCAAAACCAATTATGCTATCGAAATGAAATATAGGGGAGGCTTGCAGGCACCACTGAGCATAATCCAGTCACTAGTAAGTAACCTGATGTGCTTTTTCTGCCCAATTTAACATCACCACAGGCTTTCTCACTCTCCTCCTTAACAAGTTGCAGGTCATAAAGCAGGCGATGAGTCCATTTATCCATAAAATTAGTTGCAACACTGCTTGTCGCTCTTGGAATTAGTGCCTCAATTTTAAAATTTCCATGAGCACGCATGGAAATTGAGTCACATAATAATGAAATCAAACTTCCAATAATGGAGAATGAAATTTAGGGATACTTTCTTGTATCATGGTATTTTAAATTGATAAACTATTTTTTTGTTTGTTTGTTTGTTTTTTGGTGAAATGTGTTGCATTCAATAGGCAATTCTTAAGGTGGTTTAAATTTTTTTAAACAGAAAGGAATGTTTTACAATACTGAATATAATGTGATTAAGATTGGCAATGAAACCTAGAAGAGAATAAATAACTTAAAAAATCATTATGGAAAAGAAAATCCCAGTCTCCCTTTCATCCTGGAAATCCCCAGATTTCCTTCCCAATATTTGACAATTTTTAGATTATAAGAACAGGTGAACACATACTTATGAAGTGTAAGATAACAGTATGAAGTAAATAATATCGGCACTCTGAGTTTCCGTAAATATTTTGGAGACTATCAATCTATTTTGACATGTATGTGAGGAAAGGATATACACTGACTTTTATTGGCATGGTATTTAGTGTCTTGTACAATTTTAGGAGTTATGCACAGTCATAGACAGAACAGTCGAGGAATGATATTAGCCAAATGATTCTCATATTTAAAATTTTTGTATGTTAGCTTTCACTGCAGTGAGTGAGGGCCTCCCTACTCCATTCTAGTTTTTTTTTTTTTTCTACTAGGTTATTTAATAATTAATAATTAACTCAACTCAGTATTCAAGCCTATAGATATATTTATTAATTATATACTGGATAGAAAGGCTAGGTAACACTTATGGGGAAAAGATAATTTATTAGAAGTGTCTTGACAAAGCACTCATTCAGTGTGAATGGAAAGACTATTAACATGCTGTCCATAACCTTTGATTTCATGGAGTTCAATAATATCATTTGGTAGTGACCATTTTTGCTGTTTTCCTTTTGTATTTAGCCAAACTAAATGTTGTCTCTAGAACATAAAACTACTGGAAAAGTAAAATTACCTTTTAAGTCAAGATCCTCCAAATATATATAGTCCAGTGCTTAATTTTATTATCTGATAAAATGCATTTTGTTTATACATGCAAATGAAATTAAACTATAAACTTATTTATATTCTAAAATATCCACCACTATTATTTTTAAAGGATAGATATAGGTAGATGAAAATAATGATTAATTAAATTACATTACAATGTCCAAAAAAGAAATACTACAAAATAAAATTTACAACAAATAATGATCTAAGAAATATATTTATAGGACGTGTATGAGATTGGTGAAAAACATGAGGGCAAAGAAAATTATTTTTAGTTTTCATTCTACTAACTTGTAAGAACATTCTTCCTTTTAGCTTGTTTTATTGAACATTTGTTAACAAATCTGTAAATTTGATGGATCATAAATATATTTATATATTTGAAAGACAAAGTTTTTAAAAAAGTATAGAATACTGATTTTAATACATAATGATATTACCTGCTTAGTGGAAAGCTCCATTGCTGAAATAGTAGTTGGCTCCTAAAGAAGAAAAAAAAAAAGTGAACCAGTTATAAAAGTTATTAATTAATTAACATAAAACACCAACATAAGTTTTCAGAGAGGTAACTTCAGCGCCTGCAAGAATCAATATAATTGGGAAATAAGACACATGAAAGAAATTGCATAGATGAGTGTTAAATGTGTGGATCAGACAATAAGAGTGTATTAATGTCTTCCAGCCAAAGACCATTCAGAACACACCTGTAGTTGGTCAAGTTGGATTTATTGCTCATTGCAATAAGGGACACCAAGGGACTGCTCAGTGTGTGTTGGAAAAGACATGATAGGGGCTTGTTAGGTGATTTGAGACAGGGTTCAAGGAAGTGGGGCTTTGCTTTACATTGGATGCTATCAAAAAGCAGAGGTAATTCCATGATTAGGTATCTTCATAAATCTTAGAAGGAAGGAAAAACAGAGTGACAATAAAGCAGTGGTTGGTAAAAAGTAACAATTGCTCACATGGGCAGGATAGCTGGCATTTGGTCTTTTTTTACGGTTTGGACAATGTTTATGTTCTTGCCTGTGTTCAGACATAATTACAGAAAGGTCTTAGTTTCCTCTTGATTCACCATGGTTTCAGAGTAATGTTGTCTGATGTTGCTGTTTTGTGAAAATTTATGTGTTCCACTGAGAACATTATGGCCTGGCAGAGAATGCCAGGCCAGCTCCTGATAAAAATAATGACAAGCTGATAGTATCAGGCCAGTTTCCAGGTGTCAAGGACTCTGCAAACTCAGTTGGGATGAAAACGCTCGCTTAAGTGTTTCAGTTGTACAGAAGCCTATCATGAACACACATAATTTGCATAAATAAACACTGTTAATTGACAAACTTAGACAACCAAAAGGCTATTCACCTGAATACATTAGATTATATCCTTCGATTCACTTTCATTGAACTGTGTTCCATCATATCTTTCAACAATGACAAAACAACACTAAGACGGAGATTGTTTGGGGATTTCAGATTTGGCTAATGAGAAAGAGGGTTAGCTAGGAAGAATGATCTTAAAAGCCATCATTATGTAGGTGACTGAGGCTGAGCCCTAAAGAAAGCGTAGAGTTAGACACTGGAGCCAAACAGTATGGATTCAAATAGTAACTCAAACCTGACCAGAAGTGTGATATTAAGTGAGGTACATAACCTCATTGTAATTCAGTTTTCTCATCTGAAAAATGAGTATGATGGTGCCTTCCTCATAGGATGGTTGAGAAGATTAAATGAGTTAATGTAAAGCACTTTACAGATGTGCTTGGCGCATAGTGTTTATTAAAATATTTCCAGTCTTATTCTCTCTCTCTCTCTCTCTCTCTGTCTCTCTGTCTCTCTCTCTCTCTCTCTCTCTCTCTCTCTCTCTCTCTCTTTCACACACACACACACACACACTCCCATATCCTTTTCTTGCTTTAGTTTTTCTTTTTAGTGCTGATTACTAATTTGGGATAAATATGCATATGTGTACGAAGTTCTGACAATTAAGTTAGCAAACTTTTTGCAATGATGTTGCTAACCTTTTCTGATATCAGAGGGATTATTTATTATGAATTTGTAACAACTGGACAAACAGTTAACAAAGTTTACTATTTGGAAGTGCTGAAAAGGCTGCATTAAAAAGTTAGATGACCTGAACTTTTCACCAATAATTCATGGTTCTTGCATCATGACAAAGCACTAGCTCACGCGGTATTGTCTGTGAGAGAGTTTTTAGCCAGTAAACAAATAACTGTATAGGAACACCCTCCTTACTCACCTGATCTGGCCCCCAATGACTTCTTTCTTGACCAGAAGATAAAGGAAATATTGAAAAGAAGACATTTTAATGACATTCAGGACATCAAGGGCAATACGACGACAGCTCTGATGGACATTGCAGAAAAAGAGTTCCAAAATTGCTTTGAATGATGGGCTAGGCACTGGTGTTGGTGCATAGCTTCCCAAGATGAGTACTTTGAAGGTGACCATAATGATATTCAGCAATGAAGTATGTAGAACTTTTTCTAGGATGAGTTCATGAACTTAATTGTCAGAACTTATATACATATGATATATATACCATGCATGTTATATATGTAATATATGTAGCATTTATCTTGTGTCTTATACATCTCCCTGACCCCATATCTCAAAGCAGAATCTGAGGTAAGCTCTTATATGCAAGCAGGGAGCAGGAGTGAGGGACAATAATTGAGAGGAGGTGTCATGGATGTGACACATCAAAGGATGTGTCATGGAAATCACTACTGTGAGAAAATATAAAGATAGTGCACAATGATTGTCAGTACTGTCCACTGAGGTTTGTACCAACAAACGTATTTATTTATTCCATTACTCAGCGGATGCACACAGAGGTGTTAAATCTCCCACATTCCCAGGTATGACTCTTATTTTCCCTTATTTGCTGTCAGAGAAGTCCTAGGGCAGAAAGCGTAAAACACACAGAGAGGTAGAGGTGAGGCTGATAGGATGTGAGGGCTGGGGGGGTCAGCAGAAGCATCTCATATCTTCTTAATTGTTTGTCTCTCCTCACTAATCTCAACCCCACATACACACATTTAGGACAAGGATTTTTGTTTCACTCACTGACATATCTCTAGCACCTGAGATTGTTCCTGGAATTATAAGTTTTCAATAAATATTTGTTGAATGAATGAATGAATGAATGAATGAATGAATGAATGAACAAGTGAATTAATGAATTGATTGTCTACCAATTTTCTCCTTTCTCTCCAATCTTTTTGACTTTCCCAGTGTACTCTGTTCCTTTTACTGAATTTGTATATGAGATAAAAGCAGCCATCACTAAACAAAGTTCTCAATTTTTCAAATTTAGCTGGAATTTCTTCAAAAATAATCTAAGTGTTCTATACTCAACTTCTTTACTTGTTCATATCCCATTCAATGTCATTTATCCCTCAGCCCACTGAGCATAGTCCTTACTCTAGAGAGGTTGCCCATGATTCTTAGTCGCAGAAATCATCAAAGAACTGTATTGCTGAATAGACACTTTCAGTCTATATTATTATTACTGGACTTTGTTTAATATGGCACTATTGACCACTCATTTATTCTTGACTGCTTCCTGTATTAAATTTCCTTATGCCTTTGACTTCTTTATTGACTATTTATTCTTAGCCTTTTTCAGAGTCTTCTCAACCGCCAGCCATTGCTCACATGTTTGCCTTCCCTTGCCGAATCCTTTCCACTCTCCTTTAGATGTTACCTTATTTTTCTGGAGAGCTCATCCACTGTTGTGGTTTCAATCACCCCCTCAGTGCTATAGAATCACAAATTACCACTTCAAACCCCAACATCTGAGCTGAGCATAGGATTGTGTTAACAAATTTAAGACAACCTGCCTGAGATACAATGAAACAAATGATTTAATATATAAATTAATTTAATGGGATAATTTAGAGATTTCCTATAGTTTCCCATTTTCATAGTTTAAATTAATGATATTAAAAATAATTTTTCTATAATAATTATCAATCATAAATACAACTATGATGAGAGAAATATCTACCAATTTTTTTTTGCAGAGATATGATCTTTAGAATTTTGTAACATCAAATCACAAAAATCAAAGGGACAATCATCACTGATTTTCATCTTAAAAGACAGAGCAGACTACTGTATTTAAGTTTATGCAATATTGGAATCAATGTATCCAAACAGAATTTAGAAGAGTTAGGAACATTTTCCACAGCAACTTCCTCCATTCCAACAGTTTCACATGAGAAATGATTATGTGATTATACAAGCAGTGAACTTCATACAGACTTTCACGAAATACATTTTATAGTAAAGGTACAAGGAAGTGCCTCTCAGGGAATTCATAGGTAGTGTAATTGAAATAAAAGTTAGCTATGTCTAAGTTCTTTTAAAACTTTAAGTGAAATTATATAAAAGTGAAGCTGACTAATATTGATACATTTCATGTTCACTGAATTAAATACCTACAAAGTAGATGGAAATGAATTAATTCATGCCTAAATTGTATAATGAAACAAACTCCTATCCACTCCAAACTCCATTGTATCACATTATGAATTCAACATTCTTAAATTAGGATTCTGGAATCCCTCAATTAAAAGAAACTTATTTGCGACAACATGGATGGATCATGAAATTATCATGCTAAGTGAAATAAGTCAGACAGAAAAAAAATTGAGAACCATATGATTTCACTCATATGTGGGATATTAAATAAAAGCAACAAAGGAACAAGACAAAGAAACAAAAACTCATACACTCATACCATAGTTTAGTGGTTACCAGAGGGTAAGGGGGTAGGGGGATGGTAGATGAGGGTAAACAGGATCAAATATATGGTGATAGAAAGAGAATTGACTCTGGGTGGTGAAAACACAATGCAATATATAGATGATCTATTACAGAATTGTACACTTGAAACCTATGTAACTTTACTAACAATTATCACCCCAATAAACTTTAATAATAATAAAAAAAAAATGTTTATTTTTTAGACCAGAACATTAATAACAGTTTGGAATAGGATATACTATATGCTGCCTGTGGTTGAATTTTAATAGATAATATATTAAGATGACATCCATTTAAATAAGCTATGTTTTTCGGAGAAAGAGCTGGTGGTAAATATGACTTCCATTTAAAGCAGATGTAGCTTGATAAGCATTTTTTCATGAAACTCGTTTCAACTGCAAATTTAATTGGTGTTTGAGTGAAATGAAAAACTTAGCATCTTTTCAAGATTTTCTATGACTCCAATTTACTATATATTTTTTCAGATATTTTAATCTAGTCCTTATTAAACTTTTGCACTCGCAGAGCTTTTCCACCTGCTGATCCCAGGAGAAGCTGACATAGCTTCCAGGATGCTAAGCACATGGACACTCCTTTAGAATGACTTAATAGTCTAGGTTTTGGAAAGCATCAATTATGTTTTACATTTGAATGAAAATTAAACTCATTTATTTGCTCAGCTGTTCATGGAATATTGCATAAATTGGGTTTAAAATGAATGTGTTATTGATGTAACTGCCTTGCAATCTTTTGCAGTCAATAGGACTACAAATAAAACCGACTGCACTACATGTGCTGCAACTAGATGTAATAGTCTACTGTCTCAAAAATAAAACCCTCTTTGAACTGGAAAAAAAATTCCACAGTGAGTAAAGTGAAAATCAACATATGTCTGGCTTTTATACCTTTTGAATATTTTAAAACAAGGTATAGGTATGGAATTTTCAAGCATTTTAAAAGAGACTTTCCTTTGTATAACTGGTTAAGAATAGCTACCATTTCCTAGTAATTTTAATTAAAACAAAACTTTAAAAATTTATAAAATGAGTAAGTTGAGGATCAATTGACTGTAACCAACTTGTTCATTATCACATAGTGAATATGATTCAAATACAGATTTATCATTACAATAATAATTGGAATTAGGTTTGTGTCTTAGTACTTTAACACCATTTTGAATATATAATGGCAAGTAAAAGTCATTTATAGAGTCCTATAGCACTGCCAATTTTATTTCATTTCTTATTACCTATTAAAATTTTACTCTAAAGTGGAAATTTTTATTACGGAGGAATATTTTTGTTTCTATACTCTGATCGGGATTTGATTTCACCCAGAATAAAAGTATGTGGATGTAATTGAAACCACTGGAATGTCCTGTGATTATCCTGGGTGTTTTCTTAAAACCAACCTCAAGATGGCAATGAACGTAGTACTGGCATTAATTCAGCATTTTATATGAGATTTGGTTATTCAGTCTAGCAAGGGAACATAATGAACATGGTCTCCTGGAGATGATATTATGGTAAACGTAACTGGTTGGTTGACATTAAATGTCTTTCTTTTTAAAATCCAAAAGTATCAGATACTACCAGGACCCTATATTTGTTCCTTGTCTATTTTCCTTGTCAAACTACAGTAATGCTCAGGTTAATCCTTTTTAATTTTATGTTAAATGAAATGACTTGCAATGCTCAAATAGAAATACAGCAACTGTAACATTTCTCTGCTTGTTGCACTGTATATAGCAATTGCTTTAATGTGTTTTTTTCTCCCACTGCAAAATTAAACAAAGTTTGACAGTGAAATATTCCAATTGCTAGACCACAATATATGTATGAACTTTGCCTGATAGAATAGAATGTTGAAAGTAAATATTTCTCTAAACTCTGCCCAAATATGTTTTGTCTACTTGTACGTCAAAGAAATCGTAATGACAATAATGCATAGCAAAGAATATGGGAGCAAACTAGAACATTTATCTATTGAATGAGATGTGTTCTAAGTTGCTAACAGTATTTTTACAAAATCATAAATTCATAAACAATTATTTTGATGGCAGCACAATATTACTAATTTATACTTAATTGTTAGAGACTGATAAAGAGTCTTTCTCATGATATTTTAAAAATGATACAATGCCATTCAATAGTTATCATAGGTGTAATTCAGGTGTAATTCAGTATTTTTCTCAAAACTGCAATATACTAATAAAATCTAATAGATATAAAATACTTCTTGCAAGATTGTTGGCTTGCAACTTCTAAAGATTTTGTTAAGTCACTTAAAATCAGTGTAAATTAGCATATTCTAAAACTAAAATTTTTATTAATGTACTAAAGAACATAGTTAAGATGTGAAATGCAAATTTAAAAGCCCAGAGATATGGGTAATGAAAATTCATTAGAATATAGTTTTACTGTAAAATTATGCATGTTCTGATTTATAAAATCCCAGAAAATAATTAAATAATAAAAATTACCTTATTTTTAAAATGGCATGACATGACTTGATGCAATTCTACAAGATAAAACTTAATTGTACTTCTAGATAATCAATTAAGTCCTTGGAATTATGAGAGAGAACATGTAAGCGTCTGTAAGCTGCATAAGTCAAGGATGAGGTTTATTATGTTTATCAAAACTTAGCATTTTGCCAGAACCATGGTAGGAAGAACATATTTGTTTACATTTGAATTAATAAATAAAAATATTTAAATAATATACAACTGAAAGGAAATATACAAATGAACCATGACAAATCCCTAAGTAAGAGATTTTGGAAATACTTAAGAAATTCTTAAGTTAGCATAATATTTTAGTGTCTTCTGTAACTTCATTTGCAACAGCGGTGGCAGTATAAATTTCCAAATATACAGAATTGGTAAATTTTTTTTCTACTGGACAGTAATATGGGATATAATCAGCAGTACAACTTGTTGCTGTTCCCAGTTTATTGTCCTCATACTCTAGCACCTCACATTATGCATGGTTTCCCTTGAAGACCTTAAACTCTTTAGTTTCATATATTTCATTTTTTCATCAATACTGATTTATTCATTCATTTAATAAATGTTGGAGGAAAACATATTTTAGGTTCTGGGAGGCACAACAATGGACACAAGACAGCAATTTATTTATCTACCCTTTAGTGCCCATAATTTGTTTGCTAAATCTAGGTGGACTACTCTATATTGCTAACACAGTCCATTTGGATAATTGTATTTTTGAATTTATAGGCTCAAGTATCAATGTGTAAATACTGAAATAGAACTTAGTGAACCACAGGGGTAGTTATCACTCTATAGCAGGCATAAATAAAGGTCAAAGTACCTGATTTTAAAAATCATGATATAATTATAACAATTTTATTATTTTGAAGACTTACAGCAAGAAGTAGTTGAAAAGACTACTGGAAATGTGGCTTATTTTCAGTGTAGCTAAACTAGAAAAAAATTACATTAACGGTACAGTTTTTATCACAGTCTCTAGCACTATCGTGGATGCTTTAATTCTCCTAGCCTCCTTCTGAAATAGGCTTATTTTCATTGCTTTACTGATGGGCATGCTCAAAGGGACCGTATAAGTGTTCCTAAGTGAAGTACCATGTAGATATATGACTGAAGATCCTAAACTCTTTCCATTAGAACATCGTTTAGTGTTATTACAGGATGTCTATGTCATGATTTACCAGTTATTTGTTTCAGTGCTAATCGCAATTTTAGTTGAATGAATATACATTGGGAGCTTGGCATATTATACTTCATTTTCTCTTCTAAATAGTACTTAATAGTGAGCAAGAGCCCTACTGAGTTAATAAGATGGTCTGGAAATATGGGGCTAAGAAAAGCCTTAGGGAGACTTTGCTTACAATTAAAATATTTAATCAACTGAAAAATTTAATCCAGCTGCTTCATTTTATAGATAAAGTATCTGACACACTGGAACTAAGTGAGATCATTTTAAGTTGTGAGACTAGATCCAATGTTTTCTCATTTTGTCCATAAAATTCTTCAAATTCCAGTTTCTTTATTTTACAGTCTCATATGTTTGCTCTAGTGCTTTATCAAAAACTGAAGTAACACCTTTTATAGGCATATACTTCCCTGTCATATCTCATAAATGATTCTTATCAAAGTGTGCTTCAATTCAACTCTTTCTATTAAATTAACTTTCCAAAAGGAACAACAGACATGTGGTGTGTTTATATTACTTGAGTTCTTCTCTCTCTATCAACCTATCCTGCTGCCTCTACCCCAAATCCTATATAAATTTACCTGGGCCATCCATGATTCAGTACAAAGGGACATATATCTGAACATTTCTCAAATGTGTAGACTCAGAATCCATAACAAATTTGCCACCAGTGATATAAAAACCTCAAGCCTCCTTTTCTAACAAATGATTTCTTTAAGAAAATATAAAACGATTCATGAATAAGCTACAAAATGGTTGAAATGTCTTCATTCCCCTGTCATTCTGAATGTATATTCATTTCCCTTAGTACATTCATGGAAGTTACCTATCATCCCACTTATGCTGAAAATTGTGAAAGAGAAAGTTTTGACTAGTGGGGGAGTACATGGAATTTGTTCATTGAGGTAACTTACATAAATAATATAAAGTGTAAATCATATATTTTATCACTGAAGAAACAAAATATGAGCCAAGATTATATTTCTTTACATTTTTAGATTTAACTAGCACTGAACATTTCAAGGTTTATTTTGACTAGTGTCTGGCTTTCTAATTGACAAGCTAATTAGAAGAGTATGCTAGACTACTTGTCCGTACCAAGTTTAGTGTGCAGCTGTCCTGGGGGAAAGACATACAAGTGAGCTTGTTGACACTTGAAATTAAGCAGCACTCACCCGAAAAACTGTCATTTCTTCCAGCAGAACTTCTTCTAAATCGTGCCAAGTCTCCTTAGGAATTGAAACTACTTTAAGAACTGTTCCAACATCTTTGAAAGAAAGTAGAGAAGAGCACAACTTAAACAGATCTGAACAGACTTTAGTGTTAATGAAAGGAATCAGTATTTGACCAGAAAGAACATTTTGACCTCAGTCGTCCTTTTAATGTATATCTTTGTTACAGCATTAGTAATTTATTCAAATGCATTTCATGCAACTACATAAACTATAAACAGAGACGTGGAATAAAAATAATTGACTTTTTAGAAATACACAAAGCTTTGAAGATGAGTTTATCCTGAACTTACATAATTGAAAAATATGTAATAATCACTATATTGGATTGATTATTTTTATTATTTTTAATCTCAATTGTCGGATGTTTTAGGAAAAAGAAAGCTAATACTTTGACATGACAGGTTTTTCCACTTTTGTTATGAAATCAGGGACTATGATGGAGATTTAATGCAGATGCAAAATGCAAGGAATGTTGTCAAGCAACAGAACAAAGAACAGGTAGCTAGAGCTTCAGAGCCTGGCTATTCATCCTTTTGTCGCCTGAAAGTCTTTAGTACTTGGAGGCCCCTAACTGCAGCTCAATGACCATTAAGTAATGAATGACAATAACCTGATTTCTCAAAATAAACACCTTGGATTACTTATTACAGTTTTTTTTTCCAATTGGTTAATCAGTTTTAGTTAACATATTGGTTAATCAATTTTAAAGTACTGAAGAAATTTGAAATTAAGAAGCATAAATCATAAAAACTGAACACGTTCTGTAAATTTCAAGCATTGTTTATTATAATCTTCACTGATAAAACAGATTGTTTTAATAAGAGTTGTCACTTTTACTCTAAGTTGGGTTAAGAAGATATTAATTTTCCAGTATTTACAGGCATGTTCCTATTCCTTAATAGATTGAAGAATAGACCCTTATTAAATTAAAAAACCAAAACCAAAAAAAAAAAAAAACACACACAAAAAACTGATTCTTCAACATTCCAATTCTTCTACAGCTAATGAATTATTTTCAGCTTCAATTGGTTCATTTTAATCACGTTTATCAGGCTCATTATTTGAGCAGAAAATCTTGTTAGTAAAGAATAAGTTACACCAGAAAAATAATGCAACGTATTCATACCATGGATAACCATTTTCAGGGGCTCGATATACGTTATGTGAGATCAAAAAGATTGCTACTGTAACCCTAAAAAAGTTAAAAAACAAAACAAAACAAAAACAAAACAAAACAAAATGGACACTTTTAAGAGGATCCTTCTACGTTGACAGGACATTAGACTACTCATAACACCAAAGATTGAAGGTAAATTAGGTTAATTGACTCTGTGCCTCTGATGGATCTCCAGTATCCAAACATAACTTTATCTGTGCTCCAGATCCAGTTTTACTGAGTAGTATTTCAAACAATTTCACACAAATTGAATCAGATTACTCAACTAGGATCAATACACTATGATGTACTACTTAGTTAAAAGATAAAATTACTGTAATCAATTTACTTTGCTGACAGATGACCCTGGTCTGTGCTGACCGATAGCCATGCACATCATCAGATATTCAACATGCTCATGAAACTGGCTCCTTTAAGGGCCACTTGTGTCAAGAGGAATTAAAAACTCATGATTGGGTTTCTTTGGTCAAACAGTCAGAAGCAAGCTTTTGTTGCACTGACAATGAGTGAGGGACTTCTCAACATGCTTAGGCCAGAGGTGAAGAAACAGGCAAGTGTGACATTAGTGAACAAACGTAACTATTCTGTAGAGATATCTATTATAATTTGACATTAAATAAACTAATATTTATTGAAGAGAAATCCTGTCATCTTATCCTTTCTAAAGACACTTATAACTAGAAGTTGATATTTGTAATTCATTGACTTTTATCAAACTGAGTCTCACTGGGATTCTTTTATTTGATAGAGAAACTTTCTCACTCACAAAAAGAGACTGTAATGCATTGCTCAGAACCTCACATTATTACACCTGATAACATATTTCACAATTTTGTTATAAAACTTTAAGTCTTTAAAGCACTTAGTGCACAGTTGCCATTCCTCTGTAATTAATGCAATTTTTTTCTGTTTCTCACCAAGGGAAAATAAATGTTATTATACAAGGTTTCAGTGGAGCACTCACTCTGTTTCCCATTGATTTATGTCAGTTAACAATGCTAATGGAGTCTAGGAATTTATTACCTTGGAATCTGACCCTAAGTAGCAAGTTTCAAATTTGTAACTGGTACTTTCAAAATAATATTATTAAAGAGAGTAGGGGAAAAATAAAATAATATGTCAAAATAGCAATGGAATTCTTTCTGAAAATATACCTGCAAAAAGTTTGTTTCCAGTCTTAGAATTAATAAAATAATTTCTATAGAAATGGATCTTAAATGTATGTGGTGATTCCTTAGGTTCTTTTTTTAAATTTTTCTGATGAAGTATGTTGTGTGTGTGTGTGTGTGTGTGTGTGTGTGTGTGTTTTCTCATTGTATGTCAAAATACTGAACAAATTTTGTTGCCAACATTTATTTGCTAGGAGATTTGCACTCTATGGTAATTTTAAAGTTAAGATAATTTTGCATAAATTTACTCAGAAACCTTTATTGACTACCTTAGGAATTGTAGGTATGGTTTGAGCAATACATTTTTTCTAAAAAGCCACTGTCCAGAAAAGAGTTATGATTCAATTATAGACATCAATTGTTCACCTAATCATTAGCTTTACCTGATTACATTTATCAACTCTTGATTGAAAAGGAAATTTAATTTAATATATGTCAACCTGCTTAAAAAGATAACACGTTATAATGGTAGAATGTTCAGGATTTTTGGTCATTTATTAGAGGTTAACTATACCTTGAAGTGACTATAAAAACCTTCCTTCAGTTCTTAGTATACGTAATCAGTTAAACTCAATGGTTTGGAAGAAAATTTAGAGCTGAAGTGAAAATATTTACCTGTTCCGATAAACATGACATCATACTGGCCATCCTCTGCGTCTACTCGGTCCACTACAATCTGTGTAAACTGATAATTTACATCTGTTTTGATCATTATTGGGCGGTTATTTATAGGGAACACTGGATTATACATGGCTGGATGACTTCTTGCAAATGTTATAACGTCATCGGGAAGGTCTTTTGTAGAGTCAAATCCACCAAATGTTTTGCTGGGACACTATTAAGATAAAGGGAAGAATATATTTTGGTTAAAATATAATGAATAGGATTATAAATTATGCAACAATGTGTGACCTAAATGGTCTAGGGATCTAAACCTGTGATTCTTTTTTTTAAAGTTAAGTAACTGATAAATTAAAAAAAAATAATGTTACTTAAATTAGTAGATGTAATATGTACTATGTATTTCCTAAACATATCTTAAATCTCACTGCGGTTTAGCTATGTCATCATCTCTTACTGAAAATTGCAAATATATCTAACAGAGTCAGTATATGGGAGAATCTGATGCCTCTGTTACTAGCAACATCATATATTTTATATCATGAGTGAATTGTTTGAAATGATTAATGGAATATGTTAAAACCATATGTGGTTAATCATTAGAGAAACTCAATGATTTTCTTGGACATATTTGATTTGTATCCTACTGGCAGATGCTAAAAAACAAATGCTCTTTTCATACTAACAGCCCATATAAGCTATACTTTATTACTTTGTTTCTGACAAAACCCTGAAAAAGAAACTTACCGAAACTAGTATATATCATTAATAATTAAAGTAATTTTAGGGATAAGGAGAGGTGTTACTCAAAGTGCTTAGCAACCTGTACGGAATAGAAACTGACCAATCAGAATGGATTACAGAAAACAGATGACCCATAGAGAGCCAGAAAGGGCGTGCTGTCAAGGTATCTTCTTTGGGTATAAATCCTCCACATAAGGCAATAAGACAAAAACGAGAAAATTCAGATTTCACTGTCTCTTTTAATTCCATTTAATTATGTGGTACAAGCATTCAGAATATAATATCTCCAGTCTCTTCCATTTTGTCTTACACTTACGTGGTTTCTGCCACTTAATGTAACAGCTTTGGCACTAAAAGGAATATAGAGAGGTTCTTACAGGAGGCTTTAAAGGATAAATCAATTGTCTGCAATTACCTTGATATAGATTATTAATAATTCATGAGAGATAAAATAAGTAAATCTGTTTTGAAATAGGAAGATTATTGATCTATTTATGAATATATGCATTATATGTGTATATATTATATATACACACACGCTAATACTACAAAAGATTTAAAGAATTACTTTTTGTTTAACTAAATTATAAAATTGCTTATTTAATGTTGTAGGAATATAAAAAAACTATATAAATTCCTAGAAGAAGCAATAAAACATATTTTGGGGCATTTAAAATTATTTTTTGCTTTTTTATTGCCATTTAAATATAGCTTGCAAAAATTTAGATATGTGTAATTAAAAGCTAAAGTAAGGAATTAATTTATTTTTCATTTTATCCTATAATTTGTCTCATTCTCTTGCTTTATTGGCCTTTTGTTTTTATACCTAGTACTACTTAGCTGTAAGTTTTTCTTTAAAAATAAAGAAAGTGCCATTCTACTGACACATTGTTTGAAGGTCACTTAATATATTTTTTCCAGTAGTGTTGAAATGACATATCCTCAACTGCCACCTTTTGGGATTAATGAACTCATCCAAGTAAATTTCATTTATTGCATTAGGTGTTAGGTCCTTCTGGCAGCTCTTCCCTAATTCCTAGATTAGGCAATACTTTCTGTTTTCTGTCTCTAGGACTTCATGCATATTGCTGACTTAATTTCCCATGGTATAAGAACTTCCTATGAATACTGGGCGAGAACACAGCCTCTAGAACCAAGCTGCCTGGACTGAATCCTGGCTCCTCTCCTTGCCGACGAGTTCTCATCTGTGAAGTAGGAACAATAACTGGGCTGTTGCATATTATATACCAGGGGGTACCAAAACAATGTATACATGGGATTTGTATTCATCTATTGTTATTGGTATATATTGAGTGTTACAATTTTAATACAGTTTTTTCCTTTCTTAAAATGTGCATATATTTTTTGCACTCTGTGTGTGTGTGTGTGTGTAAGTGCATCTACAGCATATACATATACACACATATATATATACATACACATATATATGTGATATATATATATATATATATATATATATATATATATGAAATGAAATCTCTTAGAACAGGGTCTGGTACATGATACTTTCTAATTACTATTATTAATTTCAAATGTATTTTACACATCTTCAGATAAAAAACTTTGCAATTCCAAATAGTAGCACAATATCTAGTACACTGAAGGAATTCCACCAAGTTTGTTGAAATGAAGCTAGAAAGAGTCAGTTTATATTTAGAATAGTGGCATTAATTAGCCATAGAGATACAAACAGACATAGGCATATAAAACAGTCCACCAACAAAATAAAAAAACATTACGAAATGGAGTATCTTGTGCTTTTTATAAAACCCATTGGACTTTGTATAATCAATAAATATTCCATCTTGTTCATTTATTCTTCTGAAAGCCTATTTAGGTATTTGTAAAATTTTCAATTTGCTCATAAAAATCTTTAGAAATACAGAGAAAAACAAGAATATTAAAAGAATATGCCTAATAAAATCATAGAAAACATAATTTACTTGAATTTAATGGAATATAAAACTTACATGAAAGTAATTGTTAGATTTCAAATACAAGTTTTTTCATTATATGAAATTATTTCCTTAAAGATTGTTAGGATTCAAAAAAATGTTACACTTAAGTGGATGGTTCTATTCAAATATTGTATTACATCAATATCATATTCGTAGCAACTTCACTCATTTTCTACTATATTGGAGTCTTTTCTTTTTTTCTTCCTTCTTTAAATTGCAGATTCAAAGCTGGTTTTATTTTGAATTCTGTCTTTTTTTTTCTTTTTTTTTTTTTGAGCCTGAGTGTGCCCCAGGATTGCTGGAGGGAAAAGGGAGAGGTTGGTGATACGTAGTAGATGGCATCTGGTGAAATATTATACCTGGGCCCTGCTCACTCTATGAGATTTTTCACATATCTTTACCTACTTCAGGGCTGTGTCCCATTCCCACGGGAAGATGATATCAATTAAACAAAATGTTTTTCTCCTGTTTAATGTGCACTCCTTGAGCCTTCTCTATGATCAGAGAAAACATGTCCTGGTGTGCCCTAAAAGTTTCAACTCACCATGAAGGCCATTTTCGCTATATCCCATTTTGAAAAGAAAATAAATAAGGCTACCCATTCAATTTCTAGTTCTCAAAAATTACGGGTATTCATAACAGGCAAGCCCTGAACTTAAACACTGATGTTTATAAAGAACACGTGTTTAAATGTGGAATTCCATGGTGTCACAGAAAATACTTGCCTTGCTTTCATTTATAGTCTTGGGATCTTTGTTTTACATTATCTGTATTTAATATGTTTATAGTTGCTTTTTTTTTAACCTTCAGCAGGATTTGTTCATTTTATATTTTAAACCCTTCAGCCACTTACCGTTCCTGGTCGTGGGTAGGGGACTCTTCCTTGGTAAGGCACCCACTGGTAGTTAGGACCATCTCTATGAGCATATGGACCAAGGAACACCCTTCTTACGTCACTCATGCTGTACATACACACAGCGGACCCCTTGAAGATGTTACTAAACAAGAGAGAGAAAAGAAAAACAGAATTTCATCTTTATACAATGGCAAGAGAACTGTTGATACTAAGTTCTTTAATTTCAGATATCAATTATCGAAATTGAGCATAAATTCATAGCCATCTCAAATAGTGTTTGAGACTTTTTTTAGTCACATATATATTTTAACAATACACAAAAGAACCAATTATGATTCTCAACAATAGAAGGCATGGATGAAACTGTCTTTATTATGTATAGAAAATATACATTCATATCATACATAAACTAATAAAACATATATATATGTGTACATATATATATACATATATATGTCTATCTATATATATATACATATATATATGATCTTTTAAAAAGCAATGTTTAATTTTGATATCAAATAGTCATACAAATATAAACTTTGGTAATATGTTAAGCCTCAAGAATGATTAACAAAATTAGAGAACTTTTCAACAAGCAAGAATGTTTAAGAACTCATTTTATAAGCTGAAACTGATGCATAAAATGAATAGTCAATGTCATGTGGTATGTTACATTATATTACTTTTAACTTCCGAAACACCATAAATAGTAGGTCAAGTAAATTGTGTGAAGGCATTTAAAATCATCTCCTCTCAACACAGAAAGTCATTTTAAGTTAGTAGCTATTACACCCTAGTCAGAGTGGGGTATTATAGCATTATCCTCAGCATTTGCTTGACAAAAATCAGGTAATTGAAGCGAACTGGAAGTTTGCCATGAACTGCCACAACTTTCCGTTTTATTTTGCTTTACATCTGCAGCTTGACAGATACATTTATACAGGGATATAAAACAGTAGTGTACATTTAAAATATAGAATGCTTATCTTTTAACCAATCTTTACGCATAGCAAATTACATATAAATCAGACCAAATGAAAGACATATATTCATAAGAGTTTATTATTAGAAACTGCAGTATATAGATAATGTCTAGTAGAGTGCAAGCTTCATGAAAGAAGGAACCATACCGGGCTCTTTTTTGTAACTTCAATTACATATTGCATGGTACTTGACACAGCATCAATCTAGTAAACAGCTATAGAATTTAATAACCATATTTTCATAATAGAATAGAAACTTAATACATATTTCATACATCATAGTTTGTAATGTTTCTATGTCCCTTTTCTATTGTTATATACTTTACTAATCTATTGATAAAATCAGTCATTATTCAGAGACTTGATTATGATTTACAGCTATAAAGACCACCTCACATACAGACATCCATCTCACTAAAGCAGGGAGGTGAAATTTACGTTACATTAAGCCAGTGATTTTCAAAGTATGTTCCTAGACCAACAACATAAAATGGGTATTACCTACAAATCTGTAAGAAATACAAATTCTTATGTCTGGCCTCAATTCTATTGAAACAGAAACTCTGGGAACTGGGCCTAGCAATCTGTATTTTAACATGCTCTCTAAGTGATTTGATGCATGCTCCAGTCTGAGAATCATTATACAGGCATCGAGGAAGCAGAATGATGGATTAAAGTTTGTGTAATTTGGACCTCTCACATTCTTCAATTCTCATTCTGGTTTTTTTTTTTTATCAAAGAGGGAAAATATTTAGGTACAGGAAATGGTATATAGTTTTAGTATATGGGTTTCTTAATTTTCACTTGTTATTTTAAAAATTATTAAATAAAAAAGTCCAATCAATTTGTAATGGTTTTAATATTTACAGAATCAATCAGTGTGGGATATTGCAGTTAATCTTTCTCTTTATGCTATTACAGTCCCTTGCAGCACTTTACATGACTTTTGATTATAAATAATTTTTATTTTATACATTTTATCCATATATGAATGCATATCCCTATTTTTGTGTCGGTAAATATATGTTTCCTTTAACAATTCCATAAAATGTAAACTTTATACTGAGTGTAATAGGAGATAATTGCTGCTTGATTTTCAGCAAGAGCCTTGGGGGACATGGGAAATAGGGAAAGGAGAAGAGAGGCAAAAGGGAAAAGAGGGTGAGGAGAGGGAAAAGGAGGAGAGGAGGGGGAGGGAGAGAACGTGAATAAAAAAAAAGAGATGGAGAAGAAGAGGAGAAGAGATAGCAGAGGGGGAGGAAAAAGTTTTTCACTCTTAATTTATATGACAATAAACTTACCAAAACTAAGGTTTCCCTTTTTATAATATTCTACTTTTCACTCAAAATTTTAATGTCAAAGTTATAAATAGGGCATGCCATATAACATTTTTCACTATTCTTTTTATAGTGATGATATTCTTTGCTAAAATTGATTAAAAAAAAGGCTATTTAGATCATAACATATCAGTCATCCAAGAATACACACCACCTCAGAAGTTAAGCCACCATTATTCTCTCAAAAATATGGGAAAGCACCTAAAGGACACGGAGTTTCTATGATAATAAGATAGTAAAAAGTTGTTTACCTGGAAGTTGTAAACACTCCATATACAATTGGATTTTTAGGATCTTTAGAATTCATTAGGAATACATCCTCTGTTTGAAAAGAAAATTGGGAAAAATTGCATTTTTTTATGATTATGGCAAAGTCTAAACAAATATTCTCTATAAAACATCATCAACTACTTACGCAATTCATCAAAATGAGTGTCAATGCCATTTGGACCTGGCACTGAGCAAATCAGACGAGCTTTGAGGAATGTTGTCCATTTATTCACCAGACTTCTATGCCCCCCAAAGTCATTCTGAAAGGAGAGAATGCAGTTTAAAGAACTGTGCATGCAAATGGTAATTTCAAATATTTCCCTATCTTGAGATAGATACAAATCACAATTTCTCATATTTCAAAATGAGGAATTTTAAATGACTAGATAAAAGTATGTATGGTTTTTTTTTATGATATTGTTGATCAAGTCTATTCACTCCAACTTTATTCAAGGAATGATTTGCAATAAATTTCCGCTAGCATTAAAAAGTCACTTTACTTTTAAAATTATTACCTCTGTGCAATAAACAATTATTACTAATGCGTTTGTTTTGATTTGATTTAAATCTCTCTCCTACATATGCATCTTGAGATCTTACTAAACTAAGTAGGCTGATTCACAGTAGTGAACACAGTGGCACATAGTAGGCACTTAATAAGTATGTACTGAATGGAAGAATAAATGCATAGCTTATAACCCATGCTGAAAATACATCACAAACAATTCATGCAAGCTTTGAATATTTTATAAGTTTAAACTACTGAAGTAATGCTGATTTTACAAATATGTTGAAAAAATATTTGCATAAACCTTAATAAACTCATTCCAGTGACCCATTTTGAAAAAGCCCCTTCAAAAATATAATACTGATTTATATTTTGCTTATGTGATTTTATATACTGTAAAGATTTTTTTAACCCTTGTAAGTAGTACTTTTAAATATGATCTATATTTTCTTGCGAAAAGATTCTCATATATTTTCCATATTATTTATATGTTTCCAGATCATTAAAACTTATAATTTTCCAGCACCTCAATACACTAGAGATCAATAATTAGATCATGATTGGGGTATCAAGGAGGCTAATCCCCACCCCCCACAGCAGATTTTTTTTTAATTTCATAATATTTTCTTAAAAAGAAATAATTCCATTTTAAGATAATTATTGGATTCACTATGTGATTTTTCTTGAGATGAAAGGTGCTTTAATATATAACAAAATTGGCTTTATTCATATTGCCTATATGCTGTACTATACAGAATAGATGAAAGAATATTATTGCCATCACATCTTCACACTGAAACTAATTCATAAATATTTTTTAAAAATTGAACAATTTTTATTCTATATAACATTATAATGCAATATTAGATCCAAGTTTGTGCTACACAGTAAATGAATTATTCAGATAAAGTTCAGATTTTCAACATTATGTGCGTGTTGTGTATATGTACATACGATGCTATAATAATCAATTTATAAAAACAAGTTGTAATGTTTTTCTTTTATATTAATATTTTAGTTATCCTAACAACAAATATTCATTCAAAACTTACATATTGTAGAAAATTGTGCTAGGTCTAATAATACAAAAAAAGGTATATTCTCCCAGGTGATATGATAAAAATATATATTTCTCTAGAATTACATACTAAGGTCATTTAATTAATTGTAGAGTAATGCCTCACAACCTCTACCTGAATGTTCGACTATGAAGAATTAATTATCCATAAGCAAGTATAATATGTTTTCAATCCATTTTTACTATTTAAATATTTATAGTTATCAGTCAAGCTGTTTAGCCAGCTTTTCATTCTTTCTGAAAATAGGTGAAAAAGAAAAAGAAATAAAACAGTGATTGGACAAAATCATCCTCAATTTTTTTTTCTTTACCTCACCTTGCATATTTGACCTATTCTAGCATGAGTGGCTTTTCCAGTGTGTTCTCCATCTATTGCATTTTCACGGAAGAAAAAATATACTTTGTCATCTTCAGGGTTGTCACTCTCTGGAATGAGGTGGGCACTAATGAACCTTGGATCTGAGAGACAAATTATAAGATGTATATTAATTCACAGTTTGACAAGTAATACCCTTCATTACAGTCCATTTTCACTTTCTCTTAACTCCTATTTCACATATTTTAAGAAATAATCTTTCCTTAGTTCACTTTTTTTAGTATACGTGAACCATTCTTTATACATTTTAAAGTATGTGACAGATCACCTTATAGCTCATAAAAACATTCATTAATTATTTTTTTCCAGAAAGTTAGGAGTAGGTGCAGCAATCCTCAGTGTGACCACATAATGAAAATGCATTACTGGATATTAAAATATTTTGCAAACTGTAAGTACTATAAAATATTATGTATTGCCATCACCATTAATATTCTTCCTTTCAAGCATAAAATAGTTTAAATCAAGATACCAATTAATCTATTCCAGTCTCCAGAAAAATCTGGGTGGGAGGAAAGAGATGAGATCCACATAAAACAAAACCAACAACAACAAAAAAACAAATCCTCTCATGTTGTTCCCCATCTCAGTAGATGGCAATGTCCTTTACCAGATACTGAAGCCAAAATCCCTGGAGCCACACTTGAGTTCCCTGTCTCTCATATCTCACAGTCTTTCTATAAACACATCCTTATTCCTCACCACGTCTTACCACATCCTTTGTGACCAGCCCCTCCCAGACCACCACTGCTTCATAGTCTCCTGGATTCAATCTTACCAACCTCGATCTATTCCACACAATTGCCAGGGTGAAGCTCTGATATGTCACTTTCCTGCCGAAACCCTTCTGTAGCTTTCCAAATCACTCACAATAACATTTAAATTCTTCCAATGACCAGAAGCCATTTATGATCTGGTCCCTGCTACTTTGCATGCCTTTTCTTCTACCTACACTTTCTTTCCTAACTTATTCCTGGACAGTCGTACCAAACCCCTTCTTGTTCACATACAAGTCAAGCATTCTCCATCCTGCCTCAGATCTTTCCTCCCTGTGTAACTCTCTGCTCTCATATATATAAAGTCTGGGTTCCTACTTTTATTCAGGTCTTTGTTCAAACATAACATTATCATAGAGATCTTTGTTGACTACCCTCTTTAAAAGCACTAAAATCTTTATTTCACGGCATTCTTTATTTATTTTCGTGCATTATTTTTCTTCCTAACATTATTGATCACCTGCTAATCTCTCTCTCTTTCTTTCCCTTTCTCTCTCTCTCTCTATATATATATCTGATCTTCATCTCCTATTGTTTTCTCCTTCCTCACCCCAATGGAATATTAGTTCGATGAGAACAAGAAGTTGGCATTTTCTATTTGATGCTATGATCCTAGAGTTTAAAACATAGTGAGCATTCAATGAATATTTGTGCAAGGAGGTAAGAAAAGAAAAATGGAAAAAAATGAGAATGCTTAGATTATGAATAAGGTATATCAGCAATGTTTAGAGCCCTACTTCAAAAAATAGTTATGTAAATACTTAGGTTGATATGATTGTGGCTCATAGAAACTGTATAAAAATATGTACTAGCTTTATGGCTTTAACATCTAACACACTAAAAAGGTGAGTTTATCTCACTGAAAGCACTTAGGACATTGCAGGTATTTAAATTCTTACAGTACCTACCTTTACTCCTATGGTGTATTGTGTTATCAAGTTAACAATGAAACACACACACACACACACACACACACACACACACAAAGACACACACACACATCAGCACCACACTGTCAAGATCAGAAAAGAGTTCAGAATCCTGAAAGTAGATTTATACATGTGATTGTGTCTTAATCTTTACACCAGTAAATAATCATCGCTGTCATGTTTTCCATGCTTGTAACTTTCTTTTAACATCTACTCTGGGACCATGCATGTTTCACAGTGCTTAGTATATTTCACAGGGCTACACTCCACTATCCTTCTTAGGTAAATTAAACAATCTCTGTAAATAATGGAAAACATAAAATATTACCTATTCATATTTAAAATTCAGTGTTCCAGTGGAATAACAGTAGGAGAATAATAACTTAAAAGTTGGAATCACTTAGCACCAGAATTTTCTAAAGATACATAAAATGAATTATTTTAACATTAATAATTATCACAAAGCTTGATTGTCTTCATAAATTTCTACTTGTTCATATACATAAATATATTTGTATGTGTTTACCTCATGAGGAATAGTGAGAAAAATAATTAATGTGACATGGTAGGAATTATTATGTTATAAACCAAAGAATTAGTACCTCATTGACTAACATAGGCTTCTAGAAATGTGGCACGTGTGTGTGAAAGAACGCAGTTCATCACTTGCAACTTTTGTGAAATTTTGACAAGACTCTTCTCAGACCTCAGACACTTAATTTTCAAATTGATTTTATTTCAAATTAAGTTATTTCAAATTGGATTTTATTCACCTTGTCTGTTATAAATAGTTTATATAAAAACAAATATTTTACACTTAAGTAGTGCATGTGAAACAACTTTATAAAACATTGACAAATGTAGTATGTTATTTTCATTATGATGATACTGAAAGGGAGCTTCAATCGCATGCTAAGTTTGGGAGACCTCATTATAATCCAGCTACAGAACTGAAATGAAAAAGCATACATTCTTCTCTAGTACTGGAGCAATGGAGGAAAAGCTGGTCTAATATTACCTCCCAAATTAGTGTAGCTGTTCATATAAACACTTGAATAACTTAAAAGAATTTCAAATAATTAAATTCAATTATCTTTTATTTGATCATAAATTCATATGAGACCCTGTATAGAAAACAAAATGAAATATGTATCTTTTGTTCTCAGAAAGCTACAATCTAGCAAAAGCGATGTTAGAAGCATAAAAATGGCAAAGCAAATAATATTTTACATGTGTAAATATTCTCCTAACTTGGTATTTGGGCACGAGAAAAGGCATTAACAAGCATTACGTTTCCCTCTCTAACATATGGGAGTATAATTATCACCTTACAAACGCGAACTCTACTAGGAAATAATTCGAGAAAGTTATCAGGTACATCCATTGTTAAAAGGGCCTTCAATCCTAATCTCTCCTTCAATATCTGATACTACAGGAATGGAGGATATTTTAGGTGAATTAACAATTTGACATAGCTTCAGATACAGCCCAGAATAAATTATACACAGAAAATAAAAACCAAATTTATTAAAATACTAGAAAAAGAGAATATCAAAGAAAAATAATACCAATTTAATGTAATCTTTCTTTAAAATTTTTACATTATATCTTATACTGGAAAAAAAATCATTCTTATTTCAAAACAAAATAGGTCTTTAGTTGATCTCTTCCAAAAATTTAAAATGATACATTCTTCTGCTAATATTTCAAATTTAGAAATTCTTCTCTTTGGTCAAAACCTCTGCTCATTATTTTCTACTTCTTCAATCCCCCCAAATCTCACCTTCCCTTTCCTTGTGATATTTTGTCCTCTTATTCCCTCTTTTATTCTCTCAGTCGATTTCTCCCCTCACTGATGAATTCCCCATTTTATCCAATCTGAACTTTCTAGTCATTCTAATTGTCTTCCCTATCATCCTAGAACCTCTTGGCTTCTGGAATCTCCACTCTACCTGCCTTAAAGAGCCCCAGAACTTTCTTCCCTCTGCTCCTATATCTAAACAACAATGAAAAAAAAATCATACAATTATAGTAAATGGATGTGCCATAAATTTAAGTTATTTATCCTAAAGCTATTTATCCTGGTGTCTCTAAGGAATTATTTTACTTACTATAGATTTATTATCAACAACTGTTTAAAGTTAGCCTTATTATCTTCAAATCAACTAATGTACTACCATCTCTTAACTGTATTTTCCAAAGATGGACTTGTTATTTGCTGTACTGATAAGACCAAGGCTGCTTAGTAAGACCTTCTTCCTTTTCCTTCTTTCAGCGCCCCCCACCCACCATCACACACACACACACACACACACACACACACACACACACACACACACACATTTTTCTTCTCTTCCTTACTGTGGAGGACTGGTCTATCCTCATTCTACATCTAAGGACTCTCTCATAATTGCTCTCAATCCAACAATGTACAAAATATCATTCCAATAACAATCTCTATTTTTCATGCAATCACTCACTATTTTTATTTTCACTTATGAAATATTTCCTGAGCACTTACTCTGTGATCTGGAATGTACAAGATTAAGGTATATTATGGTGAAAGGTGTTATATCCACTGGTGCTTATTGTCTGTGAGGGGATGCCAACAATTAAACAGAGCAATTATTAAACTGCACAGAAAGAGCAAAAGCAAGAGTTTGGAAAGAATTTGGTGGGAAATGGAAGGGACAGTTCATCATGCCTTGAAGGAATGATGGAGAGTTATTTCTCCTAAGATATGACATATAATTCAAGACCTGAGGAATAATCAGTAGTGTCCCAGCTAGAAGGAATACATGTGCAAAGTGACGGGAACAACAGAGAATGTTATGCAGAGTGGTCCATGAAGACAGGTGGTTACAGATAATGAGAGAAAATTAAGCAGAGGCTAGAATAGAAAGAAAGTATTGTTCAGATGTTTATTGTCCTAATGGCTATAAGGGAAACCATTTGAAGTGTTTTAAACATAGTGATGCCATTATCAGATTTCTATTTTAAGAAGATCACTCTGGTTGCTGTAGAGAAAAAAGTTACAGTGAGGCAAGAATGAAGGCAGAAGACCATTCTGGAGGTTGGTGAGAAATGATGGTAAAATTGACCTGTATAAAGACGGAGACGTATGCTGGGATTTTTTGAAAGCAGAATTGATGGATTACATTCATTGATGAGCTGTTAGATATAAAGAGTAGTGAGAAAAATCATGAAAAAAATAAAGAAACATGTGACTCAAACAAGTGGTTAGATAGAAATCATTTACTGAGACAGGAAACACTTGAAGAAGGATAGATATGAGAGTGGGGAAGGAAGAGGGGCTCAAAAGTAAAAATTTTGACTAAAATATTCTACCTAGATATCTCACTGTAACTGTAATTCATCATACCAAGCAAGAAACTTGTCAATTTCTCTTTTAAAACTGCTTCTGCTCCCAACTTTTCCATTCTGGTTAATATCAACATCCACACCTAGATAAAAAATGTTGTTTTACCTTAAATTGCCTCCATCTCCCAAAGGATTTCACTTTACACTCTAAATTTATCATCAGACTTATTCCTGCTATCATTTTCACTACTTTCCCTGTTTTATGGTCTTAATGGTGCCGGCACAATTCATGTTCTTTTTAAATTTACAGTCATGTTTTTTGAATCATCTAACCAGTCTTCTACATATATTATCTATTTCTTTTAAGCCATCCATACACTGCTATAGAAATAAGCATGAATGCATTTATATCATATATTTTCCAGAACAGATTTTAGGTATTACAGGATATGGCAAAGTCACATAAATTAAGATGTGACAGCAGAAAGGACAATAAGGCTGATGTTACTCTGAGCCAGAAACCAGGCTAAGAGCAGTTACTATATTCATCAATATACATATACATACACACACGTAAGGTCAGCCGCATTTGAGCTCCAAGCTTTCTAGCACAAGAGGGGGATGGGAAACATTGTCAGTTACATTCACAGTGTCTCTCAAATAGGAGATAAACTAAGGACAATCAGTGTCATCCACAAACTAATCTTGACTTAATTTTCCAGCAGAATTGACCACTGTTCCTTTACTCTTCCCTCAATGAATCTGCTTTTCATTCTAGACAACCCCGTACCTACTATCTTCATAGGCATGTAGTTCACACAACAGAAAATAAAGTGTGCATTTACCTCTCCTTTACATTTAATTCATTTTTTAGTATCCTCATTTTCATATTTGTTATGACAAGCATTTGTCCTATATCCCTCCCTCTCTTGCTTTGGGCTTCTACACATAACAAAGTATTCCCCTAAACATATTTTGAATCTGTCCCACTGTAATTACCCAAAATGTAGGTCCTTATCTCTTCTCTCCTGGCAGTCACATGCAATCGTTTTCCCTGCCTCTTGCTTACCTTCCCTAACCATCTTGTACATATATCAATTTTTAACACACAAACCATTCCCTGGCACCTACATATTCCTCAATTAGAGTCCATAAAACTCTATTTTAATCACTTGTTTTCTTTCCCCTTTCTCCTTGTATTTTTTTCTGATTGTTTTCCTGACTATAACTTCCAGGCTAAGCATAATTTCTGAAACAGAGCATTATTCCTAAGGAGTGAATTAAGATTTCCTGAACTAAAATGTGTTTTGTTTAATTCTGGGACATTTTCCCCCCCTACCTTTATTTTTCAATTGCAGTTGACATACATTATTATATTAGTTTCAGGTATGCAACATAGTGATTAGACATTTATATAACTTATGAAGTGATCACCTTAGGAACCTAAGAAAGTTCACGATATTTAAAAAGGAAGCTATTCTACTTCCAGTTATTCCCATCAGATGGCAAGCAGAAATGAAAACCCCAAGCCTACTAGTTTCTTTTTCTTTTAAAGTTGTGTCTGAAGCTTATTAAAGAGGAGAATGCTTACTTGCAGTCTCCAGAAACAAATTCCTGCTTGTAATGTGGCCAAGTCCATGGAAACTAATAGGCACACATATGAGTATACAGATCTTTTCATGACGCAGTTACAATGTTCCTAGATACCTTGCCACACTGTAATGTTCTCCACTCTGTAAAGTTCACAAACCCCTTGTGACAGCTATTGAACAAAATCTTTTCAATTTGAAATATTTCTTGTGATGTGAAGCAGGAAGTCAATGTGGATGTATATTAAAAGTTGAACATCGAAACAAAGTGGCCAAATCCATTTCAGCAAGATCAAAGTGCACTAATCTCACCAGCACAAAACTGCAATGTAAACACCACGACGAAAAGTAAGGGGAGTTGGAAAGGATTCTCTCATCTCGGTAACTTAAATGGTATGCCTTTGGGGAAGAAACTTTGTCTTTACAGGTTCTGTGGTACTTTGACAATGCCGTGAGCACATGGTAGAAGCGAAACAAATAATCGTATGAAATGATCTTGCTGTCCTGTGAAGCATGTGACCTTTCATCATGATAATAGCAATAAACACTGAGTAAATATTCTTCTTCTATTTTCCTCCCTCCTTTACCTCCTTGACCACCCCCTGAACATTTTTCCACACTTCATCCCACAGATGGCATTTCTTGCAAAATTCACGTTTGGGCCTGGGCACCACCGGCCACTTGTAACAGTACCTCTCTGTTGAAATATTTTTAGCAGCTGCAAATGAAACTGTCCTACAGGTGCAATCTCGCACTTAATGAAAATGACACCTTGGCACAGGACACGCGGCTGTCTTTATGAGTCATTTGGCAGCTTGAGCTTATTTAAATAATGAACACATTTTGCTGTGCTCAGCATGAGGATCAATCTGAATCTCTAGTACAGAAACATTTTGACCAGCATATGGCTGGACCGTCCCTTTCACAAACAAGCCCCCAAAGAACAGGAACATACAACTAAAACGGTAAAATACTTTTTTTTTTTCCCTGAAAATAAATTCAATTTACAGGATGATTAATTAAGGCTTTTAGGGTATCTATAAACTTAAAAGTTAGGACATCTATTGGTTTTCTAGGAAATAAATTATAGATAGTTCATTAGAATAGAGGATGGAATTAATGATTATACGCTTTCTTGGGCAACTGCTACTAGGACTAGTTTCACACCATGAAACACTCAGTCGATCCTCTTGTAAAGCATGTTAGGAGGTTCCAAAGCAGAACAGGAGAAACATAAACCCACTGCAGAAATGACACAAATTACCTATCTCTCAGAATGTTTGTGATACCACTTATGAGAGGAAAAGGAAGGCTTGAAAATTTATATAGTTCAATATATATATATATCAATATATATATATATACTCTTATTTTATTCACATTGAAAGGTGATCCTACTGATGTTATGCCCATTGATTAAGGATAATCTTTACTAAATACATATCTTCAATTGCCAAAAAAAAATCTGTCTTCACTGTACATATATAAAAACTATTCTGTGACAAGAGTCAGAGAAAAGTGGGTAGAAAGCAAGCTTCTTCTACTCACTATAGTTGTAACTTCAAAAAATCAATGTCACTAGCCCCAGTTTTCCTATCTGTGAGGTACGGGGAGAATTACATTAGATGAGATATATATATATATATATATATATATGTCTACATCTACATATATCTCCCTCCCTCCCTCCTCTCTCTCTCTCTCTCTTTCTTTGTGTCTCTCTCTCTCTTTCTACCTTTGTCAGCTTATCATAGACCTTCATAATTTCTAGCTGCTATTATAACACTGTTTATAAAACTTTGAGAAATATGCTGTACAAATATATGTTTAAAAGTTAATGGTAACATAAACAAATTGCTAAGGAAAGCAAGTTGAATCAGAAGCCAGATTATAAGGAAGTTCTAAATCTGTTAAAAACAACTAAGAAGAATGAATTATAAATTAGTAACTTGTAAAAATCTGCTTTTAAAATTAAAAAAAAATATTCTCAATATCACAGATTCAGGCTTAAACATACTTATAAGCTAACTAGTGGGGAAATTGGTGATGGGGGAAAAATATCATCACCAGATGACAGTCAGCACATCAGGATAACAGCCATAATGACTGGTTTCTTCCCCTTTCAGCTTTGTGGCAACATAAGGGGGAAAACGTCCCTCACATTAAAAGAACGTGAATGGGAACTTCCAGCACATTGGGAATTTAGAGAATGCGGCATAAGGTCATCTCACATTCTTAGTGAACAGCCTAAGCAGAATGGATGTATCATTTTTGGCTGTAGAATAGAAAAACCTCTGGCTGCCAAGGAACAGGCCTGGAAAAACTTTTGATACTTAGCTGGCTGGGAAACTATGAATGGCCCTCGGGATAGTTTAACCCGAAGAAAGGTTCAAGATGAGTCACGTCAGGAAGGAGAGAAGGGCTGATTAAGATGGAAGATGAGCATGAATGGTAAGTGAAAATAATAGGTACTGCTTATTGTGCTCTTTCCTTGTGCTTTTTATACATTATTCTAACCCACACTCATCTCAGAAAGAAACCCTGACATTAAAACCCAGCAAATGCCCAAAGTACAAACCAGTACGTAAACAAGAGCTAAGTTCTTTCTACCACATCACTTGGCATTAAGTTGTCATACTGATGTATTTTGCACTATGTCCAAGTTGCATATGTTTATATACACTATTTGATAATTTTGTTTACTATTTTAACAAACAAATCAGTTTTTAACATTTATTTAAAAAAAAAGGAAAAAAAAAGAGTGGAAAAGCTTGCTGTGTTCTACCAGTACAAAATGAGACTATTTGAACTACAGGGTCATAACCAAATCAAACTTTCCACAGCTTTTCTCAACTGAAGACAAATTAGTGCAGAGGAAGTTAAAAGCCTTTGGGATATTGGACTTACCAAGAAGAAACAAATGAAGTGGTCACAAACATCGCTGTGAATTATGACAACTCCAACTCTATATGTCAAACCAAATTAATGACCTTATAGTTTCCCTTATTTAATCCTACAGTCAAAGAGAAAACATTTTCTACTTTCATCCTTTCAGTTTCATCTCCCATATCTACTTAGTTGGCATTTACTCCCAATTACACCTCTAACATATTTTTGAGTGTATTTTCCCTTTATTTCTTTTGTCCTAATTAAAGTTCTCTCTTTTCTAGTCTGGCTAGGTCTTATTTTTGGGGAAACACGGTTGTAGGCTCCCCTCCCACTGCTTTCCCCCCTGTACCCTTCTATATTATCACTCTGGATTCCCAGAACTTTCATTCTTAAATGGCTTTACTTATGCAAAACCTCTATGAAGAATGATGCCAATTGTCAAGGCCCTTTTCAAATACCTTCCAATAACACTTTCTTTAAATTCTTGAGGTAGATACTTGTGTCCTGGATTTCCATAATATTCTGTTTATATTTCCATTAGAGTAGTTACATCTTCCCACCTGCCCTAGATTATTCTTTACAGTGGTATACTGTATTTCTTCACTAAGTTCTTCTGAGGCAGGGTTTTGTCATTCAAACTCCTGAATGATAAAACCTTGAAGTAGAGTCCCCTCTACTTATTAGGATAGTGCATTTCACTTTAAGACACTGATAATTTGAATTAAAGTGAACACTATTCTATTTGTACAATTGTCTTATGGTGTGTAAACTGCCTTCATGTAGATGGCAGTGTAACTGCTCAGCAGTTAGTGGACTATCGCAGTATTTAGCTTAGCTCTACCAATTATTACCTGTGTGACCATAAGCAAATTATTTAACACATCTGTGTCTAAAGTTTTCACCATAAAGTGAGAATATAGAGATGTTACAAAGATCAAATGACAGTAGAATTAATACACCCAGCCTTAGAACAACATGCTATCATGAAATATGAACTGTCTTTATTGTTAGTGCATGGTTACCTCTGCTTTATTGTTTAGCCTTGTATTGTTCACCAGAAATCATTTAAGAAGAGCATCATTGAAGTCAACAAAAAGTAAGTATCTTTTTTAAAAATAGGAGTTGAAGATAAAGGGCAGAAACAAAGAGCAAATCAAGAGCTCCTTTTTCCCATTGGAAGGCCATAATGAAAGAAAAGATCAAAATGAGTCAGAAACTGAAAAGAGCAGCAGCAACATTGTTCTCTATACTGACTTAGATAAAGAGACATGGATTTCAAAGATTCAAGAAGAGGCTTTATTCTCAATGCTGGGGCTTGAATAGCTACATTCTTAGCCCAGCAAAACTAGGTGTGCTGCGACATTTATAGATGTTTCCTTGTATTCTCTGTCAATGCCTGAGCAGCATTTTTTTTGGCTGACTTTTGACCATGTTCATGTAGTGAACATATTCAGCTCTTCAGGATAACTCACCCGTGTCCATCATTTCCATACCTACTCATCCTGGAACCGCATCTTTCTCAATGTCACCTTCTGCATTACAGTCACTCAATACAGATCTTGGGATAGTATTGACTTCTTCCTCGCCAGTGAAATTTTATCAATCCCTCCGAAATATCTTCCATATCTATCTTTATCTTTCATGTCTTAATTTAGGTCCTTGAAGTTTTTCTGAAACTTTCAACAGCTCTTCTAGTTTCTTGTTATCAGTCTCACTTTCCTACATTTTTTTCCTGTCATATAATGCCAAGATTGACTTCATCAATATTCAGTTTGTTTATGCCAATCCATTGTTTAACATCCTCCATCATAGAGTTTTTATGACCCAGCCATTCCATTTCTAGCTATTTAATCAAGATAAATGAAAGCATATGTCCATAACAAGATTTGAACAAAAATGTTTATAGCAGGTTTATCGAGCCCAAGTATCTGTCAATAAAAAAAACAGATGGCACTATGTGTATAGCCATAAAATTAACTACTACTTAGCAATAAAAAGGAACAGATTACTGATACATGAAATGACATGGATGAATTTCAAAACAAATACAACAAAGGAGTACATATTACACAATGCCATTTATATGATTTTTAGAATACGCAAGAGTAATCTATTGTGGAAAACACCAAACAGTGCATTTCTCTAGAGCTAAAGGTGTGGAGACTGACTGGAAAAGGGCAAGAGAAAACTTTCTGAAGTGTTCTGTACCCTGATAGGTGTTTGGGTTACAGAGATACATGATTCGTCAAAACTCATTGAAAAGCACATTTAAGATTAGTGCACTTCACTGTATGTAAATTTTATCTGATAGGAAAAATAAATAAACAAGTATCAAACTCATGTCATTATTAATCATATTAGAAAGGTGTGCTGATGTCTGAAATCTACTTTGAATTTATAAAAAAGTTGGTTGATGGATGGAGAGGAATGAATGGATAGATACGTGATAGATTATTATAAACTGTAAATTTGTACCATCTAGGTGGAGGATAAAGGTATAGCAATATAAAATGCAACTTTCCTGTATTTGAAACTTTTCTATGCCTTCTGAAACAACACCAACAACAAAATAGTTTTTCCTAACGTTCAGCAAAGGTGAGCTGAGGTAGATATAAGCAAGCATTAAGGTAATTTTAAGAAAACATAGTGTGTTAATACAGTAATTATAGGAGGTGAATGAAACCCTTAATTTTTTTCTTTATTAACACTTACTTTTGAGTCTTAAACTCAAACTGGAGCAAAATCAAGAAATTCAAGCATATAACTGAGCCGAGTGCAAAACATCACTTAGATTGTCATCGAGATGCAAATTTGGTATAGTATAATCTTCAATGTATGGTTAGTTTTCTATATCTAGATAACATGTATGTTCTTTTTATTTAAATATTATGGTCTTTAACACCTCCTATTCAAATAGTAACATTTTCATAATGTAGTTGCCTATATGTTGTAGAGTTATGTTTAGAGAGTAAATTGGAAATGCATATTTAGTTTGCTTTTTTTTTTTTTTTTTTAAGAAAATACATCTTGTGTTTTGGCTTTGTCTTTCTGTTTTGCTGACTTATTTATTTCTATCATGTATATCTTATGATCATTTCTCTATTTTGGTGAATTTCACAAATGGTAGAAACAGTCTGAGCACTAAGGTTTTAAGCAAAGTCATTGGAATATTAATCTAATTTAAACTAAATGGATATGTCCCAAGGTCATATGACTATTTTGTTATTATTATTTGATAATCACCTACCAAAATGTGGTCTATGCTTCCCTTCTCTTATCTTGTAAATATGCAGTCTTTTTTATTGATTGGTTATAAAAGAAGCAATTCTGCACAATTTCAATGTGGGGATGATATAATTATGCATCTTATTTGTTATAGATTAGAATGATTTTTTTCCATTGCAGATTTTGGGAGTTGCATATGATGTCCTGTTATTCACAAGAACACTACATATAATGATTTAGAGGTCTGTGTTCTATTATGTTAAATATAAATTAGAAATAGTTTGATGTCTTTAGACTGAATCCAGTTACCTCAACTATAATGTTTTTAGAAACTTCTATAATTTTTGAAATTTATTCCTTCTTTATCGCAGGAAAGCTGCAATAGTTTTTAGATGATTCCCTGTATTAGGTCTTCAATGAATAAATTCATTCTAGTAATGCACTTATGGATCATCATACACTGTGCTTTCAACATTTATGTTGTTATGTTCTTGAATTATTTCTAGAATAACCTACTGTATGATTAGCTTAAATGATTTGTTATTTGAAAAGATCAGATGATGTTTTATGAAGAAAATAATCTCCAGAAAAATATATTTTTATGACCTCGGAATGGTTACACACACACATGCATGCACACACGTGTATATAATACACAAAGACTTCAAGAACTTTATGCAGATGTTTTCCAAATAATTTCTAAAAATGGAAAATTTTTGGGAAAAAGATTATTATCCTTTTACACTGTCATTATAGGAGATGTCAACATGAAGGGACATTAAATAGCATATGCATAATATAAACTCTGCTCTCTAAAAACAAAATCATGTGATCAATGGAGTCCACATTCATAAAGTAATTACACTATTTTGCATAAAATACAAAGTAAAAATAACTTTTGAACTTGGATGAAAAAAACCAAGGCAGCAAATTTTCATTTCCTACAGCTAAATAAAACAGAACTTCCTATGAGAAAAGTCATTGCTCCATGATAACAAGTAATTTATATGATCTTAATCAAAGACTTCACACTAAAACTTTCTCTTAAAGAGAAAATTGGTAGAGGTTCAAGAAACATGGTATTACCTAACTTTCTTCATTTTAAACCAGAGCACGTTTTTCTTCTGTTTCCCAGAAATTTCATCAAATTTTTATAATCAGTGTGTTTACTCTGCTTCATTAAATTATATGAAACAAGTAAAATTAAGTGTGTGTGCTTTATTATTATTATTTTTTAAGTTTCAGTCCTTCAACAAGCTAAAAAAATCACTACACCAAAGAGACATGTACAGGCATGATTTAAATCTCTCTGAGAAGGAAGAAAACATACCAGTACCGCCTTTCAACTCTTTTTCCAATCCACAGTCATATCTCACTAATTGGTAACATTTCAAATAAGGAGAAATATATAAGTTTAAGATACAATTCATAGAAATAAATACATCTTTTGAAAGACAATTATATAAAGACAATGAAAACACAAGTCACTGAGTATGAGAAAATATTTGCAAAAATCATCTAACAAAGAACTGTTATCCAAAATATATAAATAACTCTTACAACTTAATAATAAAAGAAACAACTTGACTAACAAGTGAGACAAAGACCTTAAAAGGTATCTTATGAAAGAAGATATGCTAGATGGCAAATAAGTCCAGGAAAAGATGCTTCACATCGTACGTCATTAGGAAAGTAAAAATTAAAGCAACAATGAGATGCCACTACATACCTATTTGAATGGCCCAAATCCAGAACACTGACAACACTAAATTCTGGCAAGGATTTAGAACAACAGGGACTCTCATTCATTACTGGTAGGAATTCCAAATGGTACAGCAACTTTGAAAGATAGTTTGGTGGTTTCTTACAAAACTAAATAATACTCTCATAGTATGGCCCAGGAATCATGCTCCTGGGTATTTACCCAAAAACAGTTGAAAAAGTTATATCCACACAAAACCCTACACACAGATGTTTATAGCAGCTTTATTTAAAACTGACAAAACTTGGAAGCTACCTAAGTGTGCTTCAATAGGTGAATGGATACATAAACTGTGGTGCATCCAGAAAATGGAATATTTATTCAGAGCTAAAAAAAAAAGAAAAGCTATCAATCCATGAAAAGACACGGAAGAAACTGAAATATGTATTAGTAAGTGAAAGAAGCCAATCATAAAATGCTACATACTATATGATTCCAAATATATGACATTCTGGAAGTGGCAAACTATGGAGACAATAAAAAGATCAGTGGTTGCCAGGGATTAGGGAGGAAGGGAAGAACAAATGGGTTCAATACAGAGGGTTTTTAGGTCAGTGAAACTACTCTGCATGATACTATGGTGGATACATGTCATTATACATTTGTCCAAATCCACAGACTGAACACCACCGACAGTGAATCCTGATGTAAACTACGGACTTTGGGTGATAATGATGTGTCAGTGTAGGTTCATTGACTGTAACAGATGCACCACTCTGGTGGGGAGGCTTGCGTGTGTGGAGTAGGGTTATATGGGACATCTCTGTAACCTCCACTCAATTATGCTATTAGTCTAGCACTGCTCTAAAAAATAAAGTCTATCATTAAAAAATAATTATGATAGACTATTACCTGTATTAATAATATATCTCTGTGCATTAAGAACTTTGATCAGGAATCAACTCTTCTTTACCATATTAAGAACACTTTCTTCTACACTTAGCTAACATATTTTAATCAGATCATTTGATTTCTCTCATTTTTCAGCATTGAACAAGATAAAGCATGTATTTTATTTTAAAATATTAAGGTTATGGATTAAGAGATTTCCAATTACTGAATCATCCTTGTAATATTATAATTTATTTCATATATTTATTTGGAATATTTGGATACTCATAAATATATTTGTTTCTAGTTTTCCTTGTGGTTTGATATTATCATTGGGAATATTATAGCTCTATATGACTTGAATGACTTGAAAACAGTGGAATCTTTGTCTATCTGGAGGCTTTTCATAAAGATTTCATATAATTTTCTCACTCACATATTTTATATATGATTCAAAGTTAAATTGATGGACTAAAATTTTGTCCCAAAACAAACAAAATCACTAAGTAAAACAAAAATGTAATACCAATTTTTTTCTATTAAATTCTCTTAAAATTTAGGTGTATAGTCAACCTGTCTTTAATTTTTATTTTCTCAGAAAAGTAGCTCAGAATCTACAGAGAGCAAAACTGGTATTCGTGAATTCCAGTAGCAGTTTTATTTATTTATAAAAGCCAATTTTCATATAATGATAAAATTTATCATAAAGTTTCTGAACATGTAATCTCAAAAAATGTTCTTTAGAGGGGCGGGGGGGGGATAAGGGGAAGGTGAGAGGTTTAGAAAATAGTCGGTAACCACAAGATGGCCACGGGGTTTTGAAAATTAATTTGGGGAACGTACAGAGGGATAGTGGATTGGGGGGGGTGTTCACACAGTGTGAGGGATATAAATGATAAACGTCTAAGTTTTGCTTTGTCTTGTGCACCTGAAACTAATAAAAAAAAAGTTATTTACTGTGAAATAAAAAGTCAATTTTATAAGTGAAATGGAAAAAGTTCTATTTTGATTATTTGCCCATTTCCAGGTTATAGTAATAATCAAAACACTAATTCAAGAACAAACTGACATGGGGCTATTCCTTTGAGTTGCCACTGCTTAGATCCTTGAGTGCTAGGGTGAAGGAAATAAATATCTGTAAAAATGTGGCCTGATTCTTAAAATAAAATAATGATTCAGGGTTCAGGGAAGATTTAGGTCAATTTTGTCACAGATCTTGGCAACATTTTAATAGCATGAATGTTATTATACATAGAAACTAATTATACTAATTGCAACACCAGTGGAGGTTCAGCATTTCTATCATCCTCTGGTCAGAAAATGTTCTCAAAAGTGCCGGAAATTCAGGATCTTTTCAAAGAAGCAAAACATGTTCAACTGTGATATAATTAGCAGTTTCTATGGCTTTTGTTCTTAAGAGACAATAATAGTTTTTATTCTTGAAAATGTCTAATTATATGGGGAAGGAAATTGAAGGCAGAAAGGAAGATAATTTATAGCATAATTTTCAAAGTAATTAGAATTTGCTGAAAACAATTCTTATTATAAACTGTGTTTAATCCGTAAGATTTAAGAAATTATAATTCAAATTTAACATTAGCTACTATTTTTTTGTACTTTCTTAATCTCAATGTACTGAAAATAAACAATTACTATTATTTTAATACAATTTCCACTTATTTTGAGTATTGTTTTTTTTGGGGGGGGATTACATCTACGTGTACTGAATAGTGAGAAATTTGTCAGTTATAGTTACATGAAATTTGGAGGTTTTTAAATATTGGAAAGGCTTTATTATATATAATATATATATAATATAAAATAATATCACACCACTATAATTTAAAATTTAAGATTGCAAGACAAAATTAAAAATTATAAAATAGAATGTATAGTTTTTTTTGGTTTTTATTTAGGTTTAATTCTGTTTCTTTGCACTAAAAATCTACCTAGCTTTCAATACTGGATGCTTTTGACAAAAAGATGTTTACAGGGAGTAATAGTTATCACATATTTTAAATACCATGATGCTGTTTTATCATCCTATTTATTACTTAAAATAAAATATTAGGTCTAGTCTATCTCTAGTGAAAGACAGTTTATATTAATCTGTTCTGAAAACAACTTTTTAAAAATCACCTGAGACTATTTTGAACCCTAGAAGTCACCACCTCTACCACAATATTTTAAAATTTTTTTAACATTTAACAGGACATACAATTGTGGGAGATTTTAGGGGCTATCAGAAAGGTATTAAACTGTGCTAATCTGACACTGTCTCAGTAGAATGATTCAAGCCTGGGGTGTCCAAACTGCGGCTTGCAGGCCAACTGCGGCCGGCAATCCATTGTTAATTGACCCGCAGCAAATTCCAAAAATATATTTAGTTTACTTAAATAAACCACGTGAGGCAATACATACTTCACCTCGAGTGAGTGGCCCGGTTGTTAGTCTATTTTACCGCATATGGCCCTTGGTGAAAACCTTTGAAAAAATTTTGGACACCCCTGATACAAGCAGAATCAGGTGGGTCCTAAGAGTCTTACATAAAGGTTTTATCAGCGGTTGTTGCTTGAAACTCCAACAAACCTGTTCAAATAATACATAGTTAGTATTTATATCTCCCCAGATTAAATGGAAACAAAAGTCACTAATTTAAGAAGCCCAATATTAGAAGAATGTCAAAGTTTGGATTAAACCACATCACGTGCACTAAGTTGAACACACATACACATTCTTGAGGGCTAATGTCAATTTAAGTTGAGATAAAAGTCTACTCAGGAATAGAACTATTGTGTTTTTATGTCTCTTCTTTAAAAATCAAACATTTAATATATTTTGGTAGTTTAGTTTACTCCTCCTCAAATTTTAATGTAGGATTTTGACAAACTGCAGATTTTGCGTGGGTAGGTCTGGGTGGGCTCTAAGATTCTTCAATTTTAACAATCTCCTAGGAGATACCCATGCTGCTAGCACAAGGGCCAAACTCAAAGTAGTAACAGTTTATACCAGCTGAGTTTTTTGTGATTTGAGCTGTGCATAAATAATGCAGTTCATCTTTCGAACCCATTGTAGGACAGAATCCGTTCATTTTGGCAAGTCTTTGCTTTTTTCCAAAGTCTGTATCTAACCTGATAAACATTTCCTACATGTAAAATATTTAGCGAAAAATAGAAATATGCAAATTTTAAAAATGGCAAATAGTAAATAAACATGTTAGAAAGAGAACAGAGTGTTCAGGAGATATGGGTGTAGTCTCTGTTTCCACTCAATACCAGGTTACTATTAACTTCCTGAATGTTACTTAAATTTTATTACTTGCAGTATTCTATTTCTCTTGGTTTTGGGGAGGATGAAGTGAATCTTATAGGAAGCACTTTAGATTTTTAGAAAATGCTATTTCAATGTCTAAAGCCCTATCATCTACAGTTTTTCTGATTCCAACTGATTCCCATTTTTCAAATTCAAAACCTAAAAAAAGTGTTTCCAATTTTTTTTTTTAACTCTCTCATACATATATTCTCTAAGAGAAGACCGAAGATATGTGGAAAAAAGATTGTTTCCCTCATAAGCTGTCACATCTTTCTGTCAGTTTTTAGTGAAAGCCTCAGTGGTACTGATACTGAGTTAAAGCTTGGAAATCAATTGAATCAAAAAAGGCATGTTTCGTTAAAAGAAACATGGATAGCACCTCTTCCCTAGTTTATGGTTTAAACAATGGTTTTAAGACATTAAGATATCTTGGGAATATTAATATATATATGCGTATTATCTCATATATGTGCTAAGGCTTCGAGGGTTTTCCACTTGATAAAAAGTTCTGTATATATTATCCTGGAATGTAGGGATCTCTTTTACTCAGTCAGCTCTGTTTCTTAAAACAGTTCTTGGTACCTAGAGTGTGTTTAATGTGTGTGTGTGTGTGTGTGTGTGTGTGTGTGTGTGTGTGTGCTATGTTGGTAGCTAACAAATGTAGCTAGATAACTATTCCCTATATTATTGTTAATGATCTAGGAGAACTTAGAATAGAACTGCAGGGGAAAGGAGAGACCAAAGCATTCTATGTTAGTAACTGGGGCGATTGATAAACAAAGTATGTACAGAGGAAGAGAAACACTGCTGAATGAGATGAGAAGCAACTAGATTTTGGGAAACTAAAAATATACTTATTAAAAACAGGAAAATAAATACTTTGATAAACAGTAATTAAATTGGACAGATTAGTCTTTGCATAAGTGATCTTTTCTTAACTTTCCTTTAACAATGGAGCTATTTTACCTGTTTTGTATCTATTACATAGTATCTTACTTGTTTTTACTGACAACCATATGGTCAGATATAAAATGGAAATCTGAGTATTATAAGGACGGAACATCTTCCAATATCATTTTGCAATGGTCTGAAACTGTGAAAAAATTCTTAAATATGTATCGCGTCTAACTTGCATTACAAACTTTAGGGTCAGATCTTTAGATAAAAGAATTTATAGTGCAGTCTGGGGATTTTTATTTCAGTTTGTGATGTTTTAAATTTTATTATACTGATAGATGTTGTTTATTGTGGCTGAGTGATTATGATAAAATCTAATCAGGAAGCTATTATTAACCATTATAAAGTACTCTTTTATTTTCTCTCTTTATTCCTCCCTCCTTTTCATCTTTCTTTGCAGACTCCAGCCTAATAGTGGACAGATTTGTTTTCTAAAAATTGTTTTTTCCTTTTTATGATGACCTATTGTTTTCCCTTCCTAGGAAACATGTAACAGTTCCAAGTAATAAATCACAATAGCCATGGCTTCCTCAGCTTCCTCAGTTGCATTAAAGTATATTAGAGGAAGTTTCATTTTTTGCTATCATTATCATAATATCTTTTACTAACATAAAAGTAACATCTTTTGCTAACAAACTATGATTTTCCTGAGGACAAATAGTCTGGGGATTAATGAGTAGCTTACAGGCAATATTGATAAGTAGAGTGGCAGAACAATCATACAAAATCAAGATGACAAAATTGATCAAAACTATAATAAATTTAGTGAAGATTTTGCAAATCTCCATGACATGGCTACCTTTTTCTTTGGTGTTGCCACTGCTGTATCACTACCAAATGACTTCTGCACTGCTGCATTTGCTAACAGTCTCTCATTGTTTTCCTACTTCCTTCTGTCATACTCCTAGCTCCAGACCGTATTTTCAATTGCCTTCTACAAATTGCTCTCACACAGGAATTAGAAATAAACAAGGAAGGAAATAAAAGTAATTTCGGTTTGGAAAAGAAAATGTGGAAAATTAGTTCACATTTTAAGATTCATTAACACACAGTTATCTCAAGGTCTTTCAAAAGTAATCACATTACAATTTTCTTAATTTGGGTACTGATCGGTTGATCAGAGTTGGCTGTGTTTACCTCGATATCTACGAAGAATGTAATTTTTTCCCTCTTTTTATTTAAGAAAATCAACAGAAAAACATAACAGGGAGGACAGCCATTAGCCTTCTTAAGGCAAACAACCCTATCCCACTACTTCAATAATTTCTCCTTAATCAAAACATGTCATATGATTACTAAAAACACATGAAGTTCACTGGTCAAAGATGTCCTGTACCTTGTTGGTTCATCCTAGCCATATAAGCCCAAATTCCATAATTTGAATTGTTATTATGACTAGATTTCCTTGTAATTCCTCAAAAAATGAGTCGATTTTGTAGTAATCCCTGGGTTTTGTTTCCTATCTTCAAAATTGATTTATTTTTGTTTGACTTACAAAATTGCTTTCTCATCCTGCAAAACATGGGTATAATTTATTCATTCTTAAATGTGTTTAGGAAACACATTTGATAAACACTGACTCTATGGGTGTTAAGCAATTAAGTGGCCGTCATCAGTTTGATATCAGCCTTGGCATTATTTAACTTTCAGGATCCGTGAGATTAAAGTTCAGTAGATTATAAATGGGTCATAGGACAATGTATAAGCCCAAAACACAACTCTGCTGCACTGGCTGTAACTTAAATCCTAGTGTACGCTAAGCAGAAAAGGTAGTGTGGTTCCCAAATGGAAAGCTAAATCTGCCCTTACCAATTTCCTATACATATTTCATGTTAGCATTTTATAAATGTATGAATGATATACCTCTCTATGATACTGAAATCCTGGTATCTTTTAAAAATAGTAATTAAATGAGCAAAGGAGATAATTTGGATTTATAGAAATTTAGACAAATTTATAAACATACTAAAAAACACACATTTTTCATGGGTTCCTTATGTTGTCAGCCTACATTAAATCCAAAAACAGTTATCATTTAGAAAATCATTTAGAAAAATAATAAAAAAACTGTAATTCTAATGAATGGAATATGTACATTCATATAGATTTATATAATTAATACTAATAATAAATTGTAATTTGCTTTCAAATGCATATCTTTATTTTTGAATCAATATATTTAAAAATAATACCAGTGCCACATGTGCAATGTCATACTGTTTAAAATTTATGTGATGATTCAAAAGAGCCATAGGAAATCGATAGATTTCTGAGAGTGGGATGTGGGAAGCAGAGGTTGGAGGTGAAGGGACTTTGATTTTTCTTTAGTCTAGTTTCTTAAATCATATAGCAACACAAACATTTCTAACTTGAAAATGTTCCTTTTAAGGGCATCTGAACACACTTAAATGTTCCTTACTAATATTGTTAGGAAAAATTTTGAAAGACCCTTTTCTTGGACAACATTTTATAATTTATATTTAGTTAATATATGATGTTTAGAGCATTTTAATGCCTTTTTGTCATGTGTAAGTAACTTACTAATAAGTATGTCACTAAATTCATAAAAAAATCCTTTGTTTTATTTTATTTTATCTTGTTTTATTAAATTTATTGGGGTGACAATGGTTAGTAAAATTATATAGGTTTTAAATGTATCTTTCTGCAATACACCATCTACATATGACATTGTGTGTTCACCACCCAGAGTCAGTTCTCCTTCTATCTTTTGACTTTTTCTTTTTATGAAAGCAAAGGAATAGATTTTTCTTCAAAATGTACAGACACTGTTAGGCAAGAAATCCTGTATGTATAGACTCAGTTAAGGAAAGGTCAGAAGTCACTATCATTTCATCTTGTCTTGTTTTCCTTAAGCCACTTTCATTGCTTCCCTAGAAATACATGGCTGCTCAGTTAAATGAGATTGTGCATTATATTACCTTTGTAGTGATTTGGCATATTTAAATATTTTTATTGTTTCCCTCTTTAAAATTTAAAAAGGAATGTATGAGTTCATTACATATTTTGGATATTATCCCCTTAGCAGAGATGTTGCTTGCAAAAATCTTCTCCCATTCAGTTGTTTGCCTCTTTATTTTGTCGATAGTTTCTTTTGCTGTGCAGAAGCTTTTTAGTTTGATATAGTCCCATTCATTTATTTTAGCTTTTACTTCCCTTGCCTTTGGGGTCAAATTCATAAAATGCTCTTTGAACCCAAGGTCCATAAGTTTAGCACCTATATTTTCTTCTATGCATTTATTGTTTCAGGTCTTATGTTTAGGTCTTTGATCCATTTTGAGTTAGTTTTGGTACATTGTGACAGATACCAGTCCAGTTTCATTCTTTCGCATGTGGCTTTCCAATTCTCCCAGCCCCATTTATTGAAGAGGCTGTCTTTTCTCCATTGTATGTTTTTGGCTTCTTTGTTGAAAATTATCTGCCCATATTTATGTGGGTTTATGTCTGGGTTCTCAATTCTATATCACTGATCTGTGTGTCTGTGTCTCTGCCAATACCATACTATTTTGATTATTGTTGCCCTGTAGTACAAAAGCTGAAGTCAGGAAGTGTGATACCTCCAGCCTTTTAATTTTTTTTCAGGATTGCTTTGGCTATTTGGGGTCTTTTGTGGTTCCTTACAAATCTGATGATATTTTGTTTTATTTTTTTACAACTCAACAAACAACAAAAAAAACACAAATAATCCAATTAAAAAATGGGCAGATGACATGGATAGATTTTTCTCCAAAGAAGACATACAAATGGCCAATAGACATATGAAAAAAATGTTCAACATCACTTATCATCAGAGAAATGCAATAAAAACCACAATGAGATATCACCTCACCCCAGTCAGAATGTCGATCATCAACAAGACAAACAGTAACAAGTGTTGGAGAGGCTGTGGAGATAAAGGAACCCTCATACACTGTTGGTGGTAATGTAGATTGGTGTAGCCACTATGGAAGGCAGTGTGGAGGTTCCTCAAAAAATTAAGAATAGAATTACCATATGACCCAGCAATCCCACTCCTGGGTATCCACCCCAAAAATCTGAAAACATTTATCTGTAAAGATAAATGTTTCATTGCAGCTTTCAATATGCTTCAATGTTCACTTCAGCTTTATTTACAGTGGCCAAGACATGGAAACAACCAAAATGTCCTTTGACAGATGATTAGAAAAAGAAGTTGTGGTATATATACACAATTCAATACTATTCTGCCATAAAAAAGATGAAATAGTGCCATTTGCGACAATATGAATGGATCTTGAGATTATTATGCTGCACGAAATAAATCAGACAGAAAAAGTAGAGAACAAGATGTTTCACTGACATGTGGGATATGAAAACAACAAAGGAACAAGACAGACACATGAAGAAACAAACACTGATAGACACAGACAATAGCTAGTGGTTACCAGAAGGTAAGGGGGCAAGGGGTGGTAGATGAGGGTAAAGGGGATCAAATATATGGTGATAGAAAGAGAACTGACTCTGGGTGGTGAACACACAATGTGAAATATAGATGATGTATTGCAGAATTATACACCAGAAATCTATGTAACTTTACTAACAATTGTCACCCCAATAAACTTTAATTTTTAAAAAAAGAAAACAAAAGAATATATAAAATTCTTATGTAATATTATGAAACCAGATGAATTTTTTTTCTTTTTTTGTTTGTTTTTGATAATAGTCACTTTTCTAAATGCTTTATATTAATTTTCTCACATATAATCTTCATAACAACTGTACAAGGTTGGGATTATTATTATTTCCATTCAAAAAAGGGGATATTGAGCACAGGCAGCTGGCATCAGCTGTCTACAGTTGCTCAGCTAGTGCCCAGGTCAGGCAGTTGAGCTCGTTAGATTCCATGCTCTTAATAACCATCCCAAAGTTTATATACGACACCCTCACATGAAAAAAAATTTAAAAGCTAAGTTGTGATGTAGCAGAATAAGTGATTTTCCTAGAGCAATCAATGTAGTCAATGTCTTCTTAAAAACTGTACTGGAATGAATTTAATACAAATGAACCTACTAGTTTCTTAATTTAAGTGTGAGTATTGCATTTACTAGAGCTAAGTTAACACTTAGAAAAATGTGTTTATTGAAATTTAGCCTTGGTTCATCATTTCATTTTTTCATCTAATTTCAGCTAATTTCGTTAAAGTCAATTTCATTAAAAATATGATTACTATTTTAATATTAAATAAATCCTTTATATATTCTTGATGTGCAAAGTGCTTCTGACAATAATGACAATAATCAATCAAATAAAACCAAAAACAAAGCTGAGAGCATATTTAAAAACACACATAACTGGTTCACTATATTCATTTGCTAAACATGCATTATTGACTACTCAGGTATTAATTTGTATTTTTCAATGTGTTAATTTGCCAAATGTGCATTATGTACTAGGGTATATAAATAATAGCAGCAGCAACCAAGTGTATCATGAGCATTCACCATATTAGCAGACATTTTTCTTACTACACTATATGAACTGTCTCATGAATCCTCAGAAAAAAACAGTATAAGACATTAGTATTAACTCAATTTTACAAATCATAAATGTAATGAAGATAGTTCAAGTAAAAGCCACACAGGTAGTAAGTGGAGAGTCTTGGATACAAATACAGTCAAAGTGACTCTGGAGGCTATGAAGCAGATTCAGTGAAGAGTTTCTTATTTGATAAATACAAACATGCATCTGTATGATCTTGGGATTCAAAGGTAGGAAAGATTAAAATCCACTGGGAAAAGAGAATAGTAAAATGAAAAAATACAGCAAATTTGAGGACAACCAACCCTATTTGATTTCAGTATGTTAGTGTTTAATATTGGAGAGGTCACTTAGGATTAGACGACAAAGGGCTTGACAGACAGTGAAATCTGGATTCAATTCAGTTGAAAACTGAGTGACATAAATGATTTTTCAATGGAAAAGCATTGTGATAACCATCAGAGCTATATTTAAGAAGATCTCTGCAAGTGGTATCTACAAAGGAAAAGTACACAGCAACCTCTGTATATATGGCTTATTGTGTGTTAGGTAATCTTACAAAATTAAGCATAAAAGATAACTTATTGACTAAAACACATTTATTAATCTAAAACCGCATGTCAATTTTTTTGGTCCTAAGCTTGCAGACATCATTTCTTGGCATGAGTATCTAATTTGATATTTATAACAATAAATAGCAGAAAATATAGTCTCATGACTCAACATTTGTCTTCAACTCAGGATTGATTTTATTGGTCAGCTAAAGACTATAGCTCATAAAATAGGGTAAACATATGAACGGACATTTTATGAACATGAAAAGCATTACTTTTATAACCTTTTACATTTAGGTATTATATTAGTTTTTGAGACTTTGTGATTAGAAACTTTTCAATCAGAAAACTTCTGCAATCTACCATGATTAAAGTATTTGTGCAAGCTTATATTTAATATTATTGTAGATCTAATACTTCCACTCAGGTGATTAAAATATAGTAAGTGGAATTTTTTTTCCTGTTGTTGTTTTTGTTTTGTTTTGTTTTGTTTTTGGGAAGTTTTCTTTGGTCAAAACGATCCATGCCATTACAATTCAATGGCATTGCTTGCCATCATTCAGCTTTATCTGGCTAAAATCCTTTAATTCCCCAGCCCCTACTGTTGGGGAGCTTTAGGCTCATCACACTTAACCTCTGCCTAGGCTTCTCAGAAAAGATTTGTTTCAGTCCATTCATAGTTTCAATAGTTGAGCAAGCCACACGCAACTGCACAATGGTCTTTTACCCTGAGCACACTAATCTGATTGTTTTTCCACTCTACAAACTCTGGGTCAACAATCAAGCTGCCGCCAGAAACTAATTAATTTGCAAACAGGCTTCTGTTTTCACAGAAGGAAATCTTTTGAGAGCCATGTCAGAGAGGCCAGTCACACCATGGTTACACGCATTGTCATGGTATCCACTTCTCTGGGTAAATCTCTTGCTTGATGTCACTGCACATGAACCCAGATTACCCAGTCAGCAGTAAATCCCTATTGAGGCCCACTGAGCTCTGCATGTAGTGACTCTAGAAGAGGAAATTGGTATAGACAGGCTCTGTATTCATTAAACTGATGGTGAGACTAGAGAGAACAATGTTGCAAGCTAAGAGGAAAAGAGAGCTGGCTTTAATTTAAAGAATTTTCCAAGCCATGTTCTCATTTTTAGTTACTTTTATCAACTTTAATTTAAAAAGTGGGATTCCCTTAAGTAAGTGTAAGAATACCCTTAAATGTTACTTTTGTACTCTCACCATTCAACTATAAATACTGAAATAAGTGGTTCAAAATTTGTGACTAATGTGGCATACTTGAGAGTTGTACTTTTTTTTTAGCCCATCATTAAAAAAATGTTAAATAGCATATCCTAACTATTTTATTCAGGTAGATTTTCTCAGAGGCCTGAAAAAAATAAAATCACCTTCCAAACATTGCCACTGAGTTCACTTTTATTCTGAAATTTTATTCATTTCTCATTAGTGTCGTGTAATTTCAAACAAAACCAGTTAAAATTCATTATGTGCTTTAGACAAAATGTGATGTAGAAAATAGGTCCTCTGAAAAAGAGATCAAGAGAAGGTATATTTTCATAAACTTTTGCTCTTTTTGAAATAAAAAAAAAAGCACGTTTAGTGAATTTATTAAATTTGTCATCATTTAGAGAGTAGAACAATTACATGGCATATATATTTTAAAAGATTATACCTGTGGGTGTACATTCTTTACTGGAAAAAATGAAATTTTTTTCTGGCTAATAAATTCATCAGAAAAAAAAAAAAGAGAGAGAGATAACTACTAGCTGTGTTTAGGTATAGGTACAAATACTTTTAAACTATTACATATCCATGTTTCCACATAATTTCAGCAAAAATAACCAAAAATATTATTATTTTTATTTGCAACTACATACAGTGATACCTCATTTTCTAACCTATAGAGTATAAGTCATAGATGTAATTCAAAAGCTAAAAAAGACTGCATCCTTGTGTCTTTCACAGGCTATGAAAACCAAAAGGACATTTATGGTTGCTGTTGTTGTTTTAACCGAATGCCACTCTGCTTCTATAATACTCATTTGCATATATAACCATAAAGTAAAACTTGCAGAGGGCTTTTTTCCCCCAAGGGCAGCAAAATATATTATTAACTTATTTAAACCAGATAAATAATTCAAAATGGCATCATTGGGAATTCTGACATTATGCAAAACCAGATAATGCATTTTACTTATAAAAAAATCTAATTGGATACTCTGATATGGTTTATGCCTCTAAAGATAAAAGAATTAACACAGTATATCAAAAGAGTTATACAAGTTATTTGAGGTATCTTTTACCATGTAACACTGATTTGTGCTCTCATAATTTATTTGCAGTCATATTTCTTGGTTCTATTTACATGTAAATGTAGCTTGTGGAGAAATTTGAATCTTTAGACAACATGAAATATCCTGGTGCATGACCACAGAGGAAGCTATACTCATTCCAATAAAGGCAGTCCCTGCTGGTATGAGTGTACAAGTAAGAGGAAGTGGAATGATGACTTGCATACCATTTCAATTACAGAAAAAAGCAAGTGGGTTAGGCTATCCACAGGCACGATCCTTTTAGGAAATCCACTAAAAGAAAACAGCTCTTTCTGAAATGAATGGGAAGGCCTCACACTCTGGGCACTGTAATTAAGTCTGTTTGTGTTCACTGGGCCTTGGCTCTCTCAAGGATCCATGTGGTTGCATATATTAAACTCTACTGTGACTGCCCTTTCACCCTGACTCAAATGTAATCACCTACAGAATGAATCTGACAAAGCTTCCTTAGCATACTCCACCCAATGAAAGTGGAATAAAGGATACAGAGGAAATTCATATTTATTAAGTGCTTACCACATGCCAGTCATTTGCTTTTCACACATTATCATGTGGTCTTTTTTTTTTTCACAACTGTAAGAAGTAGGTAGTAATATAATTCCATTAAAGGTAGGTCCAAAGTAAGGTGAAACTTTATCTTACTAAAGACTGTAGTCTTTCCTCCATATCATATAGCATCCCAATACTAGTCCAAGACAAAAACAGCACTGAAAATAATGTCTATCAAATAGAAAAATAAATGTGGGTTAGCCATCCATCTACTCTAATGAATGGCTAATATGTATAAGAACTAGGTAGTAGTATTTACATACTAAATGTTAAGGACTTATTACTATAACAACAACATAAACTTATTTGTTTCTTTACTATGAATATATAAAGAACATTTTTACCTAATTTTCACATGTTACTAAGCTGAAACTGTAATTGAAGTTTAAAACAATATGATATTGAGAATTTATGAGGCACAAGAAAAAACATAGTGCATTTGGGCACATCATGGCAAATACACACCAATGCATTTTCTGAAATCAAAAGCTGTCCTAATATCTATCACTCTTAAACTAGGGGCTAATGTAAATGATAATATTTAAAACACAGTTATTGGAGATGAGATCCAAGATGGCAGAGTAAATCAACACTGTGTTTGCCTCATTCCATGAATACATTAAAATTAAAGCTAAATTACAGCTAAACAATCAACCTGGAGAACCATCTGAAATCTAGCTCAACAGAAGTTTTATAACTAAGGATATAAAGAAGAAGCCACATTGAGACTGGTAGCAGGGGTGGAGATGGGAATCTGGCCTGCCTCAAACCTCCGTATGGCAGTAGAAATTTGGGGGGATATCTCGGTCACAGAGATTACCCCCAGAGGAGTGAGGGACTCTAGCCCCACACCAGGCTACCCAGCCTGGAGAAGAGGAGCCTCACAAAATTTGGCTGTGAAATTTCTGATTTTGATCATCTGGATGGAATGGAAGGCTGTGGGAAACCAAGACATCCTGTTAATGACCCTGCGCACAGACTCAATTGTTCCTCAAATTGCTCGCAGGAGCTCACCCTGGGCTCTGGCAGAGGGAAAGTGACTCTGGGCGTGTTAGAGGCATATGGGGAAAGACTAAGTTGTGTGGCTTCCTGGTGAGGACTGGAGGGACAGTTGCTATTTTCCCCATGTGGGGTCTTTCTTCTGTGCAGCCTGTAGGCAGATGCCATTTTTTTTTTGTGTGTGTGTGTGCTTGTTTGTGTGTGTGTGTGTGTGTGTGTGTGTGTGTGTGTGTGTGTGTGTGTGTTGAGCCCTCCCCCAACACCCGTGGCCAAATCTCAATCTCATTTGGCCTGGTGAGCTCTGCTTAGTCCACCCTGGTGACTCACTGAGACCCTGCCATATCCAATTCCACAAAACAGGAGGCTTTATCAGTGGAACCTTATAGGAGTTCGCAGCAGGCCTCAGGGCATCCTGGGCATTTTGAGGAGCTAGGCTAGACTCAGAACTAGTGGCAGCCATCCTTAGTTCACATGCCTCCAGGTCTAGCCCACATGCTTCCAGGTCTAGCACAGGCAGCAAACAACCATGGAATGCTTTGTAGCTCCTACTGGTAGTCTCAAACTGATCCCAGGCAGTAGCTGACCTTGGGCTGCACTGGCGCTCCTCCCAAGAGGCTTGGAGCTTGGTTTTAGACCACAGAAGAGCATCATCCAATTAGTATCATAAGTGGCAAAGCCAAAGGGCAATCTCAACAGGCACCAGAGCCTGCTGGGGTGAATCCTGCTCCATCGGGTAACCACACCCCCCACACACAAACACAGCAGCCTGTAAGCTGTGGATAAGCTGTGGATGTGGCCAAACCCCATAGCCAGTCAGCCTGAGGGTCAGTCCCACCCAGTGGCATGCCAACAGCAATCAAGGCTCAACTACAACAGGAGAATCATCCACACAAGGGACACCGCTGGAACACCTGGAGCAGTGACCAGGGAGACTGTGCACTAGGCCCCATTGGGCACTTACTAGATAAGGCCACACAGCAAGACTGGGAGACAAAGCAGATCTACCAAATACATAGAACCAAACAGACAGGCGGCCAAAATGAGAAAACAAAACAAAACAAAACAAATACGTCCCAAATGAAAGAAGAGGAGAAAACTCCAGAAAAATTACTGAACAAAATGGAAGCAAGCCACCTACCAGAGACAGAGTTCAAAACACTGGTTATAAGGATGCTCAAGGAACTTAATGAGAATTTCAACAAAGAGACAAAACATAAAAAAAGGAAACAGAAACCATAAAAAAGAACCAGTCAGAAGTGAAGAATACAGTAACTGAAATTAAGAATGCTATAGAAAGAATCATCACCAGACTAGAAAAAGCAGAGGATTGAATCAGTGATTGGAAGACAAGGTAGCAGAAAACACCTAACTGGAACAGAAAATGGAAAGAAAAAACAATTTAAAAAAAATTAGAATAGTTTAAGAGACCTCTGGGAAATCATCAACATGCCAACATTCGCATCATAGGGATACGAGAAGGAGAAGAGAGTGAGCAAGGAATTGAAAACGTATTTGAAGACATAATGATGGAAAACTTCCCTAACCTGGTGAAGGAAATAGATATACAAGCCCAGGACGTGCAGAAAGTCCCAAACAAGATGAATCCAAACATGCCCACACAAAGAAACATCATAAGTTGTTACAAAGTAGTCATGGGGATGTTGGGTATAGTATAAGGAATATAGTCAATAATATGGTAATAACTATGTATTGTGCAAGATGAATACTAGAGTACTCCAGGGGATCACTTATGAAATTATACAAATGTCTAACTACTACGCTGTACACCTGAAATTAATATAAAATAATATTGAATGTCAACTGTACTTAACAAATTTTTTAAAGTGGGAAAAAAGTGAAGGACAATAAGAAATCCAAATTTCCAGGTATAAAACAAATTAAGTCATGGGGATGTAATGTACAACATAGGGAATATAGTCAATAATATTGTGATAGTGTGTTATGGTGTCAGATGGTTGCTGGACTTATCATGGTGATCACTTCTTTAGGTATATAAATGTAGAATAACTATGGTGTAAACCTGAAACTGATACAATGTCATATACTAGCTATATTTTTTAATAAAAATCTTAAAAACAAAATAAAATAAAAAGCTGTTTCTGTTTCTTAGTCTAAAACTGCTATCATTCTTAATATTTCCTTTAAAATGAAACTAAATTTAAACTTTTATTGATACTATTATAAAAATGTACATTTTAGTGATTATGAAAATAGTGAAATTCCATTAAAATCATAATATTTCAAGACAACAGTTTTTTCCAAATTTTTTTATTTAGAAGAAACAAAAATTAAAAGTCATTAAAATAGTCCAACTGATTCTTCCAAAATAAATGGTTCAAATTAATTTGAGAAAAGTAAAGTAAGTCCGATGCCAAAATTAATTTTAATAGCCCTGAAGACCTCTCATAAAGTACCTTGCAAGGTAATTTACTACTTGTGGCAGCACAAATGATTGTGTAGTCTGTGCTTATGCCTCAAAACTCATTTATTTTATGCATGAATGTGCAAACATTATGTTTCTAATTGTATTGTGGAATGGTATTTAATTTTGTGAGGCTTGTGATCCCCACAGTCCCTTGGTTCTATCTCAGATGTGTCTGCATCCTCCATCTTGCACCAGTTCTGGTTTCTGCACCCTGTCAAATGTAACCTTTGTGCTTATTTGGTAAAATCAGTTCTCACGTTTAGTGCTGAGAGACTGATAACTGAATTCTCAAATGAACTACACATTTGAAGAGATGAAGTACAGAGCTGTGAACAATGACTGTTTTCCCACAGTGTAAATTCTTCAGACTCAGCTGTCAACATATGAGTGTGCAGCACAAAAGCACCTTTAACTTGATGACTTTTTTCCTCCAAAGCCATAAACATGAAATGGATACTATACTCTCTTTTATGTTATTCCATCTTCTAACGAGATTTTCTTTTTCACGGACAGTGAAAGCCTATTTGCTTTTCAGAATTCTCTGTAGATCAAAGTCTCCTTGCTGAATAAAAACAAGCATTTTCCTTCCTACATAAATATTTCAGTTTGAGAATAGACCGGATAGCAACAGTGGGTATTCCAAAATATTTCTCTGGGATTTTGGAGTTTGGCTCTTTTATAGTTTTACACAGATAGCCTTATTATGATCTCAGTATCTTTTCTCTACCTTGGTGAGGCCTCTAACATCTCAAATGGTTACCCAGCTACCACGGCATCTCCTCTACCCCTGGGGTAGGTATTTGACTACCGTGTGTCCCCCTAAATAAGACCTAATTGGAAATAAGCCCTAGCATGATTTTGCAGGATAACATCCCCTGAACATATGCCATAATGTGTCTTTTGGAGCAAAACTTAATATAAGTCCCAGTCTTATTTTAATCATGCATTAAAGAAAGCAACAGCAGGGAGATGATGTCAAATTTGTTGGAAACTTGGGAGAGCGGGGAATAAAGGAAGCTAAGAGAAATAACTCCTAAAGAGAAAAGGCTAGTTAACAGTAAGAAATACTGCAGGAGAGGTATTTCTAAATAGAATTTGATAAAAAGCCATGGAGAGACATTAGTAACGTTAGGAGGAGCAGTTCGTTGGATTAAAATCAGGTTGAAAGTGGAAAAAGATGGTGAAAATGTTGAGAAAAGAAGTTTCTAACCAGGCTATTAACTTAGACATTCAGAATCTCCATGGAATACCATGATTAAAGGAAGTGTTTGGATAGGAGTTGAGCAAGTTTTTAGGGCAGAGGACGATATTAGTGATGAAGAAGAGATGAAAACAGCAAAATAAATGTCGAGTAAATTTATGAAAAATCATCAATGCAATAGGGAGCAAAGAAAGAAGGATGAAATGTAGAAGGGAAGAAGCATACTATTCTTACTAATACATAGAAAATAATGGATGATCAGAAATGTTGTAAGAGGGAAGAGATGCTGATTGAGGTAATTAGAGATATGTTTTATATTTTGAATAGTCACTGTAAAGTATGTGATATATCAGAAGAAAGATTGTCACACACAACTCATGGTTTCCTGAGAGAGGCTCAGAGGCAAAATTATTATTTTTCTCTAACAAATTAATAAAGGGCAGAAGTTATAAAATTAATTTTAGCATTCTCCAGAAGAAAAGGCAGGAAAAACAAGTTGGTAGTTCAAAAATGAGATAATCAAGCATCTTACTGAAAATATAGATGGACTATAAACCATGAGCTCCATCCTTATTAATGAGGCATGTGAAACCAGGCAAAAGTTCATGAATGGGACATTAGAGACTGGGCAGTTATATTTTTATAATATTGAAGGCAGATGTAAGATGATTATTTAATACTAAACATTAGCCATGATAATACTGTGGAGACCATTATAAAAACCTTTGATGAATGTGAAAGTGAATAATCTAAACAAAATCAAATTCTGGAGGATTACTTAGTTCAAAATCTGAATGGAAATGGTAAGGGAGGGTAAGGTTGGTGGGGGGTGGGAGATGAGGGTAAGAGGGATCAAATATATGGTGATGGAAGGAGAACTGACTCTGGGTGGTGAACACACAATGGGATTTATAGATGATGTAATACAGAATTGTACACCTGAAATCTACATAATTTTACTAACAATTGTCACCCCAATAATTTTAAAAAAGAAAAAGAAAGAAAAAAAAGAAATGGTATTTATTTATTTTAGGCATACAAATTTTGTACATTTTCTCTTATGCTAGAATTATTTATATACTAAACAGAGAAAGAGAAAACAAAAACATTTATTAGTCACGTAGTGTAGCTCGTGCCTGAAGTTAGAGAAAATGGGTTCCTGTTCCAAATCTTCTATTAGTGGGTGAGATGTAATTTTAGGCATTAGCCTGAATTTCCTTACTTATAAAATTGGAGATAGGATTTTAGAAAGATTAAAGGAGAATCAAATTAAGTGATATGAAAGTCTTCTGAAATTGTGAAAATAATTTCAACGTTATGTTGTTATTAGCACATTTTTTTAAATGTTAAATAATATATTGATGCTTTCAAGGCAATATGAGAGATGTGGAGGGGAAAAAAAATACTACATCATGAGATTTGTTGTGGTGTTCCTGTAAGACAGGATTGGTAAGTCATCTTATCTTTTTCCATTGCCTCCCTTCCGTAGCTCCAGCCCAGATCTATTTCTTTCCATAGTTAACTACTGAGAAACTTTGATTTTGGCATAAAGCAAATATTTTCCTGAATTCTTAATCTCCCTTTTCTCTTTTGATCAACTTTCTCACACCCACAGTCATGAAGTCACCACAATGAGCTTAACTGCATACTAAATCTCAAGTCACATTGTTTGTACTGTACAAGGAAAGTTCTCCAGTTACTTACCACAGTTGCACATGTTACGTGCCTGTGTTCTTACACGTATCACCTACCATTGAGCCACCTGGAATCATGCTGCTCTGTCCTGATTGGGTGGTGGTGTCCAAGAGTTCGGAAGATAGCAAAGTCTCGCCCCATAAAATCAGCTGCCGTTCCAGAATATAATTCTCCATCTGTGTTGTGACAAAATAAAACCATATACATATACTTTAATTCAATTAAGGCAAGAACAATAAAAGAAACAAAATACAAGTTTCATGTTAAGACCATTGTAAAAAGAAAACTCTGTGCATCATTATACAAAGCTACTTATTTTTTTTTAATTCTATATCCTTTTTGAGGAGAGTATGATCATTCACTGATTGAGTATGCTTGAAAAGTTGAGTAAAATATGATTCAGTGTATATTATTAAAACATGAAATTGTTTTCTTTTCCTCCATAACAAGAGACAAAATTATAAAGTGCAAAGGCAAACTATATCACATTGTATGCTTTTATATGTGTAAAGGTATTATAATTCTAATAATCTTGCATATTAGGATAAGGGATTATTGTGAAATCTTGCTTATAGTTCTTATTTTAAATTTATAGTTCTTAAATTAAATTTCTAATATATTCTTTTTTAGTGGGATCTTAGATCTCACTATAATTTAGAAAGGACTAATATTTCCCTTGCCAGTTTTCTTCTTTCCTTTTTATATTTTAATATAGTGAATGGGAGAAGTGTTCTAACTTGATATAAGCTATCATACAGTCCAAAAACAAGTCTACCACATAGCCTCAGATATAACAGAAATGTGTTTGGAGAAGAGGAAAGTTTGACAAAACAGGTCACAATTACTACAGTTCCAATTCTGTTGTGTTTTAACTTATTCCAACTAAAACTGATTTAACTCTAGGTCGGAGTTTAATAATGAAAGAATCCTAATTGGAAGGTAAAGAATAGAAAGGAAAAGAGAAAAAGGGAGGAGAAAGAGAAGTTAATATTTACTGAATATGGCTCTGTGCTTGCCAGGCAGTCAGGCGCTGGCTTGACACTTTCAAATTATCTCATTTATTTCAGTCAACATCTCCATGACGTAAATGTTATCCCTATTTTGCAGTTCAAAAAAAAAACCAAAAAAAAAAAAAAAACAATGTAGCTCAGCTAGTGACCAGGCAAGTCAAGGTAAAAGTTCAAACCCAGGCCTGTTTAATCCCAAACCTCCTACATTAAACCATACCACCTGTCACTAAACTGAAGTTTTAAAAATGACATTGTCCTTCCTTTAAACAGAAAGCACCCCCTATTATTTCATCTAGAAAACACATTGTTGCCTGCCTATTTACAGTGAATTATCAGCAAAACAAAGTAACAAAAAAAAATTATAAATTTTTACCCAAATAATCTATCATAATGACAATATTAACAGTATTATTAACATAAAAACAATATCACCTTGTTGATCATTTGGATATGTTGATGTTTTTGAGTTCACTGATTTGAAAAATATTCAGAAAATAAAGTGGGCATAGATAAACTATAACCTAAGCATGTATATAACAATATTTACATTTCCAAAGGACATTCATATTTATTAGATAAATGGAAAATGTTCTGTGAATCTTCAGTAATAAATGCCTTTGAGAAAGTCTTATTAATCTGATTGCTAACGATATTATTTGTTCACACTCTCAATTCTCGCTTGCAGATAAGGGCTTTGCAGTGTAAAATAGACATGCTTAGTGGTGCAACCCAAATCAATTCATTTGGTAGAATCTGGGGTGTTTCAAAGCCCCAAACCAGGCTTTGAGAAGCCCTACAGCAGTGGAGAACAGCTACACAGAGAGAACCGCTGAACACCGTCAACTTATTACTTTAAATATGAACAGAAAGACACTTTGTTTTGGAGAATGAGATATTAAAAAAATAATCATTTATTCTGGATTGCTGTGAATCAGTACAAATATAAAATGATGGTTAGACAATACATTAAGTACAAATCACCAGTTAAATATAAGAACTCATATGACATCCAAATTGTCACGGTATATTATCTTTGGGATTTAAAAGCATTTTATGTTCTCTTCACTTAATTATATTTCAAGTTCAAATCTGCCTTGTTCTCACCATAACATGATGCAATAGTATTTTATCAGACCAAAAGGTAAAGAAATAACCCTTTTCTAAAAACACAAACATGTTATCAATGAGCTAGCTATAAGTTTCAAAGGTACATTGAAATGTTTAAATGCCTATTGTTGCCTTAATTTTAACCTATATTCAATCTCTGAAACATTTTTTCCTCCACAGGGAGGTTTATATCCCCCTTAATGTACCATTTTTATTAGGGTTGATATTTTCTTTTTACAAACATTGATATATAGATATGATAATTTTTTTCAATTTCAGGTAAATTATTTTTCTTGATCTGTGTAAATAAGAGGGTGTTAGTTAAAAATGTTTTGTGAAAGCACCCTAAAATGTTCATGTCAATTTCAAATATTTTTTCATGTTGTAACACCTGTTATAAGATGCCTTGTATCCTCTTTACATTGAAAATCAAAAATAATAAATTATTACTTGAACCTCATTGCCCTTTCAACCACACATTAGGTGATAAAAATCAAGAAAAGTGAAAATAGAACCACCAAAAGGTGAAAACTGAACCATATCATATCAGAGTGTAGTCAGACATCATGCCCAAAAGGAGATGTAATTAGAAATGAAGAGTAAGGAATGTCAGTAATTATTCTTTTTTCTTCCTTCCTTCCTTCCTTCCTTCCTTCCTTCCTTCCTTCCTTCCTTCCTTCCTTCCCTTCCCTCCCCTCCCGTCCCCTTCCCCTCTCATCCCCTTCCTCTCTCTCTCTCTCTCTCTCTCTCTCTCCCTCTCTCTCTCTTTCTTTTTTTCATTTAGCTTAGCTTTAGTGTAGTAAACTCCATAATTATGGTTGTTATTACATGTAAACTTTATTCAGGAGAGAGTTGAAATAACAAAAAACAATAGCAACATAAGAAACTGTTAGTTGGATACAGATAGATTTTTTTTCTCTTACTCATTTGGTTAATGATTTCATAACTTACTTATTTTTGTTATCCACTCATGCATAAGGAAGGCAAAAATTAATACAAATGAAGGCAAAGGAAGCAAGACTGACTTGTTTATCTTTGGACAACAAGTAGGTCATTCACAAAAAGGAGAAGAGCTATTCAGTAGAAGGGCTATTAACTCAATTTATTACTAAAAACATAATTAAATTAAACAATTGACTTACAAACGGAGTGAAGACACCAGTTGCCTCCAGTTACAGAAAATGACCTCCCACCTCAATATTATCTTTGGCAAGAATCAGAGTGATTTCTCCAGGCTGGAGGGCACCTGATAATTAAGTGTCCATGAAGGCTACATTCTCATATTGTCAGTGCTCGATACCAGTAATTATTGCTTTACAACAAGCCTTTAATCAGATTTTCTGCTGAGATCCCTATAGGATTCTTATCAAGGATGATTGCTCCAGTAAATGTGTGGCTCATTTGTTGTTCTGACACAAAATTGTAGGTGGTGGAATAACCTACTCTTGCATTCTCATTAGGCAGAAATATAACATCAACTTAGAGTATATTTCATTTAATACACTTGTGCATTTTCATCATGTATTAAAGACTTAGTACATCCTTAGTTATCTGAAACAATCTAATCACATCTGAGTGTAAGGAATTCATTATATGTCAGTTGGCTTATTTTTGGAGAACAAATATGTTTAACAAAAAAGCCTACTTGACAAACTTCTTTTGTAATTTCTAGGTTAATTATGAAGTCATCAAATTATATGTTGATCCTTGGGCATAATGCTAATTCACCAGTCTTCTGACCATACATATATTTTCTTAAAAATCTGAAGTAGTATATTAAGTAAATGTTATCGTATAGTGATTGAAATGGCATTAAGGTTAACATACATCGTTCTTTTGGGTTTTCCATATATACTAAGCTACTAGTGGAAGAAAATATGACATTTGTCCAATTTTATTAAATTGATGATAGAATAATATACTCAAGGAATTTATATATATATATATATATATATATATATATATATATATATATATATATATATATAAAACCTTGTTGGACAGAGCATTCACAACCAGTTTTATATATATATAGTTGTGGATGCTCTGTCCAACAAGGTTTTTAAGTCTCTCTACAAAAGAAAACATATAGGCAGTTTTATACTTCAAAAATAATACATTGGACTAGGATACATTAGTACTGACAGATGTAACTAACCATTATGAAATTGTCAAATATGAAAGTTGCTATTTGAGTACATTGTCATTCTTTCTTAACCATAAGCTTTTCAAACTGTCTCTCAGGAAAGCACTCTTTACTGAGATAAATAAAAAGTTTAGTGAAACTGCATTTCCACCAAGGCAGAGTTATCTGCCTTGTGTTAAAAACAAAAGTTCATATGTACTCTGAACAAGGCATGTGTTAAAAACAAAAGTTCATATGTACTCTGAACTTTCTGTTCACAACTCAAAACGAAGTAAAAATGTGGTTCAGATCAGTTAAGGTATTAGATTACAATTCCTAAAAAGGGTGTGGTGAGGAGAAACAGAAGGTTATAAAAAAAACAAAAACATTTCCTGATGAAATGGCCGCATTACTAACACAGGTGTAAAGTGTGACATGGATATAAGCAAAAATCAAACAAACCTAGAGACCAAGCCATTATGTTGTTAACACCTTAAGTAAATTCCACTCATAGAGAAGCAGAGTAATTAGAAACAGAGGAGAAAAAGAAATCTCTCTCTCTCTCTCTCTCTCTCTCTCTCTCTCTCTCTCTCACACACACACACACACACACACACACACACACACACGGATGAAATCCATTTCTTGAGAATGGAAGGGTATGGGAATAATTTTACATTTTTACATTTATTGAGCACCTTTTCCTATATCAATAAATATAATATGTTGGCTTTGTTACTTATGTTGACCTTTAAGACTGACATTTTTGAGTAGTTAATATGTTCACATGGTACAAAATTAAAAATATGAAATTTATTTATAAGGTACCGAATCTGTCTCCCAGACTCCCTACAGGCAACCTCTGTTACCAGTTGTTTGTTTTTATTTCCACATATATTCCAAAAATATGTAAGTATTCAAATACAGTATGCTATTACACTGTCTTATTTGATTGTCACAACAAACCAATGGAATTAACATGGCCAAAGAAATTGAGGCTCAAAGAACTTCAAATAATTTTCTCAGTTATAGTTAATCAATTTAGTGAGTACCTTGTTTGCTCTAATACAAAGTGAGAGTATATTCAAATGTCAAGTTATGTTTTCCTGAGACAAGGTAGAATTCTAACTTGGGAAAATAAATCTTAGCTAAAACTCTCAGACCCTTGAGATAGATCTCAATAATATCTTTGAGTAATGGAATATTTCTAAATTATTGCAATGCCTGGAGATTTTAATGAGGAAATAAAACTGCTTTTAAGTTGACTATTCCTCTTATGTCATGACAATGTGAGATGATACTTAGCACGGAAAATATTAAGGTTTATTCTTATGTTGTCTTCACAACTGGCATTTATTCTGAGAAGGAAAGCAACTACAATTTTTAATAAAACACTTTTAAACAAAGTCATGAAAATATTTATACGTGGGTGAAATAAAAAGCTATTAAAATAAATACTGGAGCAATTTCGTATTGACAAAATGATTTTTATTAAAGGAGATTTGAAGAATTAACTTTACCAATGTGATTTGAAAAACTTAGGACACATTATAAGATTTGGGGACTTAATTTAGTAGCTACGCATTGCTCAGGAGAGAATCCATATTTTCTATGGTCATCAGTTAAAAGACACATGGCATTTTGGAAAGAAGTTATACTAAACCTTGATAGACTTCATGAACTAAATTTTTTAAGCTATCATCTGTTTAAAGTTTACTATTGGTTGAAACTGCTTACTAGACTGTATAAAAAGTATCTGCTGTCAAGATCTATCTAGCCAGTTTATAAGTGGTTTCTGCCAAATATGATATTTTATTTCCCAGTATTGGTGAAGGAAGCAGCCCAGAACCACCTTGAAAATGTATCTTATGTGTTGAAATGAGGAGCATATATTCAAAATCTTTTGGGTAGATAGGTTTTCCCAATAGTAAGTCTCTAATACATAATGCACAACCTGTATATTTCAGAGACAGTTGTAAAATATTGGGAAGTGCTGTAGAAAATATTTATGTTAAAAAATACTCCATTCAATTAGTAAGCATTCTTTTTAAAGCAGCACAAGAGAAAAATGCCAAGAAAAGTCCAACAAGAGGAATTAAATGTACTGAGAGAAGAAGAATTTATAGCATAGTTATAAAAGAAGAAAATAACCTCAATAAAGGAAGTCACAGCTCTTGAATTAAAATGGTGTTGCAGACATTTTGAGAGATTTTACCAGGTCTACTATGGCCTGTTCAATTTTCTGTATCTTGCTATTCAACTGATTCAGAAATTAATTTATGTTGGCTTGAATAATCTTCCTTGTCAGTAAGCACTAAATACCTCTGAAAGTTACTCAATTATTTTACAATATTATATAGGTGAAGTCTGGACTTCCATTTAAAAGCTGCTTCTCTGAAATGCCTACTATTCTTTTTTAGCCTTACATCCTCTCGTTGTCTCACAAAACTTCCCTCATTGTCTTTTCCTTTTTACAAACCTATACAGCTTTTTTTAAAAAGAATTTCTAATATAAAACCTAAACTGTGGAGTTAAATATTATTCGTGGACTTTGTGTGGTTGCATACCAAATGAACTATGTAATACTTGCTTGTCATCATCCTTTCTCGATGGAATATTAAAATAAATAATCAAGCAAATCCCTACTGAGAAACATACCACAAATTAAATCTGCTTTAGGCACAATTTTATATACTGCTTTTTGAGGAATATCTATCCCTTTTTCAGTATGCAATTTAAATAAGTATAGGCTGCAAGTTGGAACAAGGTTGGATTCCTCCTCCTCTTTGTTTAAGACAATTTTCAAATTTTTGTGCGTGCACTTACGGAACTCATCCACATGTAATCACTAGGCCATTTGTGAATGGGAAAATTATAAGTGTGCTAAATTTGCTGCATTCCTTCAAGTCTTAATCTTTTGTTAAAATGCTCCATAAATGGATCAAATGTACTGAAATTGCCTACATTTGAAAAGCAATGGAGGAGACAATTCACACTGCAGTGGTTTTATCCTTAATAGGAAAGGGATCAGTGAAATGCAGTGATAAAGTGAACCTGGAGATTACCGGAAAAAGTTACATCTTCATAGTTACTGCAGTGTTCAATATGACTAGAGTTTTGTTTTTTTGACTAGAAAAATAAAAGTTATTTTTAAAAAGGAAAAGCCTGGCAAAATTTTATGAATTTCTGACACACCAAATAACCTAAATTTATTTTTGTTTTTTGCTTTTTAAAAACAATTTTATTGAAATATAGTTCACAGAACATAATTGACTCATTTAAAGTGTACAAATTCAGTGGTTTCATATATTCACATTGTTGTACATCCTCCATCACCACAATCAACTTCAGAATTTTGTCTTTTTTTTCCCTTTAAATAAGTTTTAGCATTGGTTCACTCTAAGTTGTTAATGATCTTATTATGATGAGAAGCACATATATATACATATATATGTGTATATATACATATATATACATTTATATATGTGCATATACACACACACACACATATGTAGTTCTTGGTCTTTGGTTTTAGCCCCTTCCATGGCAACGAAATAAGCCAATTTTTCAGTCCTTGGGAGATTATAGAGTTGCAGGATTCTCACTGTAGTTTTTTTTTAATGCATTTATTTATTAAATTTATTGGGGTGACAGATATATGCAAATGGCTCAACTTTACTAACTATTAGGGAAATGCAAATCAAAACCACAATGAGATACTACCTCACAACTGTTAGAATGGCTATAACCAACAAGACAAGTAATAACAAGTGTAGGAGAGGCTGTGGAGGAAAAGGAACCCTCCTACACTGCTGGTGGGAATGTACATTGGTACAGCCACTATGGAAAACAATATGGAGGTTCCTCAAAAAATTAAGAATAGAATTACCATACTACCCAGAAATTCCTCTTCTGAGTATCTACCTAAATTTATGTTTTCAAAATCTAGATTTATTCATCAAAATTCAATTAGAAATTTTACATTTGGAAATTTTCACTATTATTTTGGTTGTGTTATCAAATCATTACTGTCAACATTTTCTAAAAAAGGAAACAAAATGGTACATAATTTATATGTGATTATATAGGAAAATACATTCAGGAACACAGTAATAACCCAGTGTCTTTTGTTTTTTAGGTTACTGATTACTCAAAGTTAAAAGAAGAAGAAAAGAAAGTTTATCATTGTAAAGCTTTTTCTTTTGTGTTTATTAAACTCCAGTCCAGAAATGATAAAAAAATATATATGAAAAAAATAAATAACTTTCAATATGAACTACAATTTTCTCCTTCTTCTGCCTATTTCTATCATTCTATACCCATGCTTTTAAAATATAATTAAGCATTCACTACCCATTTGCAATGTTGAAGGAAAAGAGGAAAGAAGAAAACTAGGAAGGAAGATGACGAGAGAAAAGGGTAGAAGTACACAGAATGTTTTGCTTGATTAAAGTGAAAGAAGAGGGCCTAATGTCAAAAAAGATGAATACAGAAGGACTTCATTAACTCAAGCTGACACAATGGGGTCTGCCAATTGTACCACCATTTAGACTGATTGCGCATTTAAGTTGTCCAAAGATTAAGAGTGTGACAAATTTTGGAACTACAATCAACAAAACTAAATCTCATTCTTTCCTTCTGATTTGTCAAAATTCCCCATTTAAACACCTCTTTCATGAAATAAAAACCAAAACCATTTTCTTTCAAAATAAAAAATTTTAAATTCTAGTGGGGATATACAGTGATTGAGCTGGCAATTTCAAAGATACTGTTAGATCATTTTGAATACAAAGAATCATAGCCTAGATAGTGCCATTATCAAAGCAGCATTTAGTTTTTCCTTATTTTCATAATATTTGACAATATCTCAAATGATATCTTCCTAAAGTGGTTTATGATTAATAATGGAAAATCTTGGCTTATAACAAAGAACATGCAATCAAGTTATTATCTATAGAAAATTCACTGTTTAATTGTTGACTACGCACCTATTAAAAGAGATGCTGTTAGCAGTTTAGGGTCATATGGACTCTTTCCACGGCCATTTTCAAAATGTGAATCTTCCAGCTTAAAAATGTTGTCCTGTAGATAAGAAAAAGAAGGACTCAATTTATTTATAACAAGAACTGTTTTAACATTCCAGTTAATCAAAGAGAATTTCAGTATTCATGTTCACTATGAGGGGTATTATTATTTGTGTAAACTTTAGAGATAGCAAAATAACTTAAGCAGATTAAAACCTAGATATTCCTAGCCAAATATCTACTTATCTTGGTGATTTTTAGTAGCATTTAGCATGTTGCAAGTAATGATGTACAAATGAACTCTAAAGACAAGACATGTCATGATAAAAGTAGAGTGATCATTTTACCATATAGCTATGCCAAGAGTTATCCTAATGGCTCTTGAGGAAAGGTATTTTAAATTTAAATAAAATCGCTCTTTTTTTTCCATCACAAAGAGAAAAGAAAAAGCAATCCATTATATTAGATGTCTAGAACAAAGCACCCTATCTTACTTTTTTGTATGTACTTTCCAGAAAGACATGCTAAATAACCAGAGCAGTTGTTTTTTCCACTCTTGCCATTTCTATAACTGTGCTGCTTACAAGCTTCTTAAGTATTTTTAAATTACTCATATTGTAAGGTGGAAGGTAACTGAAACTATCCTTATGAATTTCTCTAAGTGAGCAATATAAAACTGTATGTTAGGGGAGGTGTTCCTGGAGGTAGTATCATTAGAACAACATGCTCATAGGTGATGCATTTTTATTACAGGGAAATCTGTTCAGTTGAGGCTCAAGTACCCCGACACTAGAGTGGACATTTGACTATATATAGAAATATGCACAAGTTCTGAGTAGAAAGTGTGCTAGAAAGCACTGCAACAAAAAACATAATAAGGAGGCAACTAACTCATGCCTGATAGCCTGCGTTCAGAAAGTGTCTAAATATTGAAACTTCCATGTGACAGTAAAGGAAGTGGGGTGGGTGAGGGGTATTTCTGAACACTCTTCTCAGAACCAGGTGCTCTAGGGGATTAATTAGGTCAGACTATGTATGTTTTTTTTCCAGCAGCACATTAACTCGTCCACAGACTGAAATAAAATAGCTTTTTTGGCAATTTCTCTACTAGTCACATAAAAGTATTTTCTATCTTCTTAGAATAGTAAATTAAATGGTGTTCATTTTATAGCCAATAAGGAACACTTTATTTAATGTTTAATATTTCTGATGGAGCTAATGGCAGAGTTTCAAATCATGACTCTTAAAACTCATCTGAGTTAGGGAGGAAGAGTGAAAAAAAAAAGGAAACCAAAAGTGTTCCCATTTTTTTATCACTGTGCATGAGAGTTACTGATTCTATTCATTCCTCACGTTGATTCTGTATTTTGTAATTAGTTATTCCCTAGCAATAATAGTTCTTTAGCTAAGTTCTAAAATTTACACTGTGTGATAACGTATGGGGTTTCTCAGAATTGTGCTAAGTTGTAGTGGGAAGGATAGTAATTCAGGAAGCAGGTCCAGATGGGCCAGAGGCTCAGAGATATTAAGTTGTGACCTCTGGTTCTTTGGTCATAACTTAATATCTCTGAGCCTCTGGTCCCAAAAGTCTATGCTGATAATTGACTTGTTTATTGTGAAAACTAAAAAATTGAAATAAAGCTTTTTTAAAGCAGCAAAATAAAACTTAAAAAACAACAAAACAAACTTATTTTATTCTAGCTCTACTACTCATATTACCACTATAACGAAAATTTAATACTATTAAATTTATTATTAAATACATTATTATTATTGTAACGGTCACTATACATTACCATTTCCCAGCATAATTTGAAAGAAATATTACTTAAAGACAGTTATATAAGTCACCAAATTACAAATTTGTTTACAAATACAAATTTATCACAGATACTTGAATAATAAAATTATAATATGAAACTTACTGGCATATGCTAAGACAAAGCACAGAAGAATCTCTTAAGAAATATTTAGATGTATTTTGATAAAGTATCAGAACTAATCCAAAAGAAATATGCTTAGTAAAAGATATACACTCTATTGCCACAAATTATAAAACTATTAGTTTGTTTATATGAATATTTATCACAGATTAGAGGAAGCAGCAGGGGGAAGTGTTTGTGTGGCTGAAAATGTTGTTATAAATATTATTATACATTTCTTGTCCTCACAAGACATTTTATAACACTGACAAAGATGGAGGAGCTATCCTTCAAGGTATGAGACAATTGATGTCTGGGATCATGTGTCCAAGTTAATAAGATAATGCCAATGTAGATGAGAAGCACTTCCAACCTCGATTTACAAGGCAAAGGATTAGACCTCATAGGAAGAGAGGTTACCTGTGTCAGTTATGGTTCAAGAGAAGATGAAAATCTATCCATTGTCATGGTTTCAGGCCTCCTTTTCCTTTCCTTCTTTTTTCCTTTAAATGTAACTCTTATCCAAATTTCTGGGTATTTACCATGTAATTCTTCTATATTCTTATGTGATTCTACTCAACGGTAAATAATTAAATTTTCTTCCAGCTTAGTGATATGGGGGACTAGAATAAATATAATTTCATTTTATGAATAGGGGAGTAAAGGACATTTCTTATATACAAATGTTTATAGTGTAAAATTCATATCCATGACACATTGTAATGGGGTCTAAGGGTGTTGAAATCAGATAGAGCTTGGTGTTATCCCTGGCTCTGTCTTTTATGAGCTCTGGACCTCAGGCAATTAAACCTTTCTGAACTCAGATTCCTCATTTGAAAAAGGGAGATAAGAAATTTCATAGAATTGAAGTGAAGATTTACTGTAATGAAGTATATAAAATAATAACTAGTGTGTCCTTGAAAAATATTACGTAATTAATTTCCTTTTTCCATTGTTTTGTTTATAGTTGCCACAATAAAATCATTATTCCCTATACTGATTGATACATCTTATGTGACATGTAAATGTATGCCTATATGTTCATCCGTGGAAATTAGGACATACATTTAAAATACAAGTAAATGCCTTGGACTCTGAAAATGCATTGAAAATTGTTCTTTCCTACAGCTAGACCAGAGTCTAGTTCAAAAGCTTGCCTGAGAAACATTATTAAAGAAATGTATAAAAATGATCAATTAATAAGCCTACCCTTTTAATAAGTCTGACAAATTTATTGTGATTGATATGAAGAGACACCGATATTGCTCTTTCTGTTATCTTTGGTAAGACCTATTAGATGTCTAAAGATATTAACCATTGTAAAATAACATTGTGTTAATAAAATTGTATATTAGCATCCTATGTTGTCATATGTAGCATATCACACAGACAATTGTTCAGCTGTACTTGGAAGGCTTTTTGACATCTGATTGCTACTCAACGATTTTCTGTTTAAAGAGTGTTAAGTAGATCACATGTGCAAATGATAAGACAAAAATAATCCTAAGAACAATGTACATCGTTAAACTGCATAGTTTATATGTCTTACTTAGGCTGAAATGGTTTTCATTTTCTTAGGAATACATGAACAAAAATCTAGCTGCTTGGATTCTAATTGCTTTAGCAGATACTATGAGCATATTATATAAGTTATTATGCCATATTTTATTACATGATTGCGTCAGTTTTCAGCAGCTATTTTTAGCTTTCAAGACCACTCTTTACCCTTTGTCTTTTGGATTTCCTGAATGTTATCAGACTTTGGTGAGGTAAGGCATTAGAGGAAATAGTAACTGTGCTAATGTCTACCATCAAGTCTTATAAATTATAAGCCATGGGTGACATTATGGCAATAAATTTCCTAAATCTGAATCTTCTTCAAGTAATATATTTAGGTAACAAAGTTGCACTTTTAGTTGTTTTATGCAATGATTTAAACATAAATGATGTTTGTAGAAAAGAAAGAAAATCCTGTATCTATACAATAGAATGACCATTTGGGGTGGGGAACTATATAAAATTGCATCAAATTCAATACTTATTTAAATAACAGTTTTTAAAAGTACATAATATTATATTTTTCAAAATTTCTCTTTTTCCCCTCCTCTTCACAAAAGACACATTGTTTGCCAGTTATACCAAATTGTCAAGTATCCCCTGGTCATTCCCTACTTTTTCTCATCTCTGCCAGAAATCTCTTCCTCCTCCCCCACTCACCCTCAGCTCTCAACCCCAGGTTGAATTTCCTTTCCTTTAGGCATAAATTCAAAAGTTACTTCCTAGGAGAAGTCTTTAGAGACTCCTGCAGATAATAATTTATCAGTTTCCTAATTGACAATAGTACACAGGCAATGACTATACTGGGTGAAACTACTGGCTTCAGCAAAGAAGAGATGTAATAGGATCTTACAGGAAATATTGTGGCATACTATACTTTGCCCAAAGGAGATCCTTTTGTGGATCAAATTCATCTGGAATTTATTTTTCCTAGATAGGTGACTGTAGATCTATGTAATGCAATACTACAGCGATGAGTTACCTGCGGCTATTTAATTAAATTAAAATTTCCATTCCTTAGTTACTCTAGCTACATTTCAAGTGCTTGACAGTCACAGAGACTTGTGAATACAATACTGCACAGGTGAAAATATCTCCACTTTCACGGAAGTTCTATTGGACAACATGTTCTAGAACCTAGATCCTGAATACTATTCCCTAAGCAGAAAGAGTAGAATCGGAAATCAGAAGGCCACCTGGGAGAGAAAACACGTCATCTGACCACAGTCACTGTATATAAAGTCCATGAAATATATGAGGAATTATACTAAAAACACTAGTTTAATTTTTGATTTTTTGTTAACCATGGTTATGCTAAGTAATATTTAATGGCATTGCAAACAAATAAATAAATGTCCAGTATTTTCTTTGTTTCATTATTTTTCCCATTTGAATCACTTTAATCTACTCGGGTATAAATTTTACCCATTATTTAAAGTTTAGGTCATGATACCCAGTCCACTAACTATTCATTGATTTTCTCCAGCAGAAAAATGTGTTTTATCCCTGGAACTTTCATAGCAATCTGTTCATACCCTCTGTCATTTGTTACCTTCGACCTTGATATTCAACAATGCATGTGTTATTTTTGTCCTATTAAATTATTTCAAGGTGAGGGACAAATCTTATTCACTACATTTCTCTCAAATACTAAGACATAACTTTGCTGTTGATAAAGCATGATAAAAGAATCAATGAAAGAATGAATGAATAAATGAGAGACTGTGTAAATGAGTACAAGAGGCTCTATAGAAAAACTCTCCAAGGAATAGCAAGGACATAGCCCTGGCTTCCAGGAGCTAATCATTTAAGGATATGAGACGGATATGAATACAATTGTGCAGTAAAGGTCATTCTACAAAACTCAGATATTAAACTAAGTTTTAAATTGATTTTAAGAAATATGATTCTCTTTATCGTTTTAATGTTACATGTGTTGCTATTAATGTATTATTGATATGTGTCATACACTTCAAAGATGAGTTTTCTCTTACTATAAAAGATAAAAAATAAAACCTAATGAAAAAAGAATAACCTTACAGTCCCTTTGGTTTCAAATTCCTGTTCCTCTTTGATTTTCATTGGGCCATGTCATCCTTTACTTATTATTAATATTAATCTTATTAATAAATTATCCCTCTCAATAGAGCCATCTTCATTGACAGGTAAAGTTATTAGAATATTCCTTTGTAGAACTTCAAAATCTTTCTGATCAATGTAGCATCTCTCCTGTATATCCCATCATTGCAGTATGACTGTTACCTGACCATTTTTTACTTCAAACATTTCTGGGATGTAAACAAGTGGAACAGGAAACTGGAGATGCATTGGGCTTGCCAAATGTAATTTTCTGTTTATAAAATACACAATTACTTATTATTTTTTCATCTTTATATTTATTTTATAACTTTCTAATTTATATAAGTTTTTATTAAACACTAATATAAATATTAATTGATGCAGTAAATACATATTGAGCCGTGACTATGTAAGAATTCTGTTTTGGAATATGAAGGTGAAATGTTTAATTGTTTAATTCAAGGAGCATACAAGAAATCACAACAAAAATTATATGACAATAATATATTACACACATGACATAACACTTATTATAAAGTATTTGATAGCTATTTCACTTAACATTGAACACATATGAAGTGCTAAAGATGTTCTAAGTCTTCATGCCTATTATTTTACTTAATATTCAAACAACCCCACCATTATTACACCAGCTTTACAGATAAGAAACTGAGACATTTTAAAGATAATACTAAAAGTCATAAAGTTGATAAGTGATAGAGTAAGAATTTGATAACAGAACTGTCTCTTTCTAAATCCATGTTTTTAACCATATAAAAAAGTGCATAAATATGTGAGATGTACCCTAAAATAGTAGAAACTGGCAAACACAGAATACTAAAAATAGGGATAGATAATTTTCTATTTTAGTATATGAAGAAAGGCTTTATTTGATTTAGTCTTTGAGAGATGTATTTTGATGGGAGATGAGTAGATTTGCAAGTATGAATATATGTATGTGTATGCTTTGGTTGTGGGTGCAGAAGGTCACAGGAGCTCATAGAGAGAGGACAGAGGAAAACAGGGAGGCAGATAATTCTATCTAGAGTAAATGGCATGAACAAAGGACCCTCAAAAATAAATACAATTCATATTTAAGATACAACATAAAGTTGAGTTTAGACGATGAAGAATATGTACATATACTAAGAGATAAGATTGAAAATAAATTTGGAATCAACTGTGGAAAGTTTTCTGTGCCAGAATAAGCAATTTAGTCTGTATTCAGAAGGTGTCAGTTACACAATGATAACATTTGTTGGAGAACAACAGCATCAAAGAGGGGCAATATTATGATGAGTCGGACAGTGATGTACAGGATGATTTAGAGACATAGAAGCATGGTAGCCGGAAAATAACTATTGCCATAGCCTGGAGAGGGAGAGAATTCGGTCTTACTACACAGTTTAAAGAAATTTTGTATGTTGTAGGTTGTGACTTGGTCAAATCATTTAGCTTCTTTGTTGCTCACATTCTTCAACTTCTGTTGTATCATAATCTCCTTTGATATTCCAGCAAATCTATGAATTTTTCCTTAAGAAAATTGAAGCTAAGTGTACATATAATTTATAGGCAATCTCGAGAGTTTATTGACTTATGTTGTCATGGTAAGAGGCCCAAATCAGTTATTCTCCAGAGAACTTTTCATTTCTAACAACGTGTGATCCTATCGTCCTCTCACTCTGAATTTGGACATTTGCTTCTGTTGTTCTTTGTTCCTCTCCTTGAACATAAATATAAGGATTATCCAGACTTTTAAAACTCATTTTCCTTTTCATTCTCTACATACTATTATTTGGACTAAATATATTTTTGTAAATTCAGCTCCTGAACTTCAACCCCAATCCCGCTGCTATTCTAATCATTCAAACTTGGGTTTCCTGGCCTGCATGAAATCTCCTTATTTTCCATAGTTATTTCAAAATTGAGAGCTATTAAGAGTCCTTGGCCCTTCAAAAGAATATAGGAGCAATTATGAATAATAAACTTCAAAAAATTAGTCTGTCAGAAATAGTTAGTTGACAATATACATTGTGGGAAGATACAAAGGAAATGGAACTCTGGTCTCTGTCACTGGGTGCTGAGAAATTTACAAAGTAATGCTATGTGAATAAAGCAAGTATAATTTTCTGCCCTGATTATAATGTATTAGTCCTGACTTAGATTTACTACGATTTCAGCCATATCATATTAGAATTTTATTTTTCCCTACAATAGAACAAACAAAAAACGCTGCAAGTAAAGCACTATTGATTGAACAAATAAACTTGGTGAAAAATAAGTTTATGGAAAAGGTATACCTATAAGGGCTTTTAGGCCTGAGTATATTAACAAGTAACTTCTTTTCATATTAACTAATAGTTCTGAGTATTTTTAGATATATACTAATTATAATGTTTGGTTTTAAATCCAAAATGTAGTTGGAAGCTAAAATATTTTGAATACATAATTATAATTATTATACTTAATAATGGCCACAATTTTATTTTAAAATATACATTTTAGAAAAAAAATTTCCTCAACAAGTATAACTATAAAACCCACTATAAGTGTTTTGACTCCAAGGTATTTTATCTATTAAATTAAATAATAAAAAAGTACAGTTATATAAAATATAGTCCAGTTTAATATTTATGATACATTTGATTGATCTCGTTACATCAATGCAGACTTTTTTATTGAATACAATTTCTGTTTCTGAGGAATTCTTAGGATCTGAACTTGAAATGAGGAGAATATCATTAATGTAGACAACATTTCCATGAAGTTCATCTACAGTTTGAAGCTAAGTGGGGATGGTTGGCCCCTGGCTTCACTGATTTCAATTTCTAATGTGTCTGTTCAAGCATTGTTTTAGTATGGAGGAAATCTCACCTCTGAAACGGATTTCCAAAGATTATATGGCTTTTCAGTGACCCAGAATTTTCTTGTTATTTGATCTTTAAGGTAGATGTGATAAAAATATTACTGTTTATAAATTATGAAATCTCGATTCTATGACCCATTGTGCCAATTGTTGATTGTAAGTTTTAAAACGTGTTTATAAAATCTCTGAAATATCACTATTCTTATCTATGAAATGGAAACACTCCACATAATTGCCTCAAGGATTGAATGATACACAACGTGTATTAACCTAGGGAAGTATACTTAAGACATGTAGAATTTTAGTTAATAATAGTTAATTATTTTAATTATCATAAATACAATATTAGTGATATATCTTCACTATATAACATGCCTATAATTCATTTTCTATTATAATACTAGCTAATATCTGTTAGGCAACTATCAGCCAAGCACACTCACCTAAGTGCTTTTCCAGTATCCACATTTTTATCTTCACAATACCTCTTGAAATAGTGTGATTATCCTAATTTTGTAGATGGAGTAACAAGGAGAGGAAACAAGAAGGACTTGCCTAAGATTACCCAGCTAGTATATAGCAGAGCCAGGTAACCTGGTTCCCGAAACAGTAATAAATGGAGGGGATTATAAAAATCTAATCTTTGTGTGGGTTTGATTTGCACAACTATGCTACTTTATGAATGCATGTCATACATAAAGTGTTATACATAATATCCCTTAACTCAGTTTTGCACTCCCTGTAGTTCATGCACATGTTAACCCTGAACTAATCTTAACTGAAGTAACACTGTATTTAATGTAAACTTCATATTAAACTATTAATATATTAAAGACAAATAGAAGGAATTAACCAATTTCTAACTTTGTTTGCAGGAAAATATATGGAGTCACTTTGTTTTCAAGTTTGTGAAAAGTTAGTATCATTTTATTCATTGTCCTCCTAGTAACAATATGTACATACATACAGTCTTTACAGCTGGATTAAATAGAATTTGTCCTCCAAATTTAAGGGACCTGAATGTATCTGGGTTCCCCAAACAAACATTAGTGGTATAATTCATCTGCTTTTTGTCATCATTAAAATTAATGACATAAACCAAGGAAAACAGAAAGCATATGTGTTCGTACTTCATGCAGATTATATTTTTAATAAGAGCTTAATTTGAGTTTATGCAGATATCACGTACCTGTCATGGTATAATTATTCAGCTATGAATGCATGTTAACTCCCAAGGTACATAACAATGAAAAAAAACTTCTATCTTGGCTAAAATGAGAAATTCCAGAACATGAACAATTTACTCTACAATGGTTTGCCCCAGTGAGACCTGGTAAAGTAAGCTCAATCAAAGAGCAAATCTATGGCCCACAAAAAATACAAAGTGGAACAATTCACTTGACTCTCCATGCATATTTTAAGTCTTCTATTTTTAAAATATAGTAACATTTTATTTTCCATATATAATTTCATAAAGCATCAGAGTGTTTTGTTGTTGTTGTTGCTGTTTTTTGTATCTTAAATTGTGGAAGTATAGATATTACTTTCTATTACTTCTTTTTATAAATGTTTGTCACATCCATGATTAGACAACACTGGGAAATTTTATCAACCTAAATGTAAATATGTCAATAGAAAAGAGCACATGACCTATAAGAAGAACTGGAATCTACTTTTACAGTTTCTTTACACTTCAAGATTTTTTGATAGCTACGATCTGAGAAGCAATGAGGCCAAAAGAATATTTTATTTATACCAAGCTTTGTTTTAGCAAAGCCCTGTCATTCAAGTGTCACAATCAGATGAATCAGATGATATATGATTTACTTTTAGCAAATTGGAAAATATTTCAAAAAATTATTATTTAGGTAAAGGTATTAAAGGAAGTGTCAATTCTTGGTAAGAATATAAATTTTGGAGAATAATTTGGGATTTAGAAAGATCATTCAAAGTGTCCATATACTTTATCTTGGTTACTTTGCTCTTGGAAATACATACAAATGAAAAGAAAAAAAATAAGAAAAAAATTAAAGCAAGAAGAGGTCCATTCATGGTATTTAGAATTATGGGGAAAAAATTAAATATCAATAAGAAGGGAATAGTAAACTATGGCATATCTACATAATGGAATATGATGTGGGCATTAGAGTAGGTTTTTATATTAAATGTTATAATATAATAACTTGTATGTGTGAGGGATTGGTTGCAGGAGCCCTGCAGATACCAAAATCCTAGGACGCTCAAGTCCCTAGAGGCTGCATACCCATGAGTTCCACATCCATGGATCCAACCAACTGTAGATTCAACCACCCGCTGATATGGAGGGCCACCTGTTCCTAGAATTAATGCATCTGTGAAATCATTGTGGATGTAATATGTAATAATGCAACAACTATGTAAGGTAAAAAAAAATGAAGGAAATGCATTAAAATACTGTTTTTAGCTGATGTTATTTGGATATTTTCTCTAATTTTAATATTTTATACAATGATCATCCAGCACATGTATGTATGTGTATACACACACACACACACACACACACACACACACACACACACACATATGGTCTCTATATACTGTTATCTAAGTAAATATTCAAATTTGCAATGCATAGATTGAATCTGGCCCAGAGACATGCTTTATCTCCTTGAACAGGGTTTTAAAATCTTGACTATAAATGCCTTTTCATGGGAATCAAGATTTCTATTAAGAAAAATAAATGTTTCAATTACTCCTTATTCTTTTAAATTTCCTTCTTCACCTTTCTGTGCCACCCACATGACCACTGTGGATATTTGAGTTTGCAATTCCCATAAAGAATTGCAAACTCAACTACTTGTACTTATCATCTAATACTCCCCATTTTTCAGATTTATTTCAAATATCATAGTCCTCCAAGGGCTGTAGTCATGCTCTCATATCTCTTGTTGAAAGTACTGTAAGGGTTAGCAATTAATCAAGGTTAAACTTAGAAGTTAATGGGAACTTCAAAGCAATTTAAAACTCTAATTGTCATTGTGTCATATATCTCCATAGCTTTTCACTCAGTTTTTTAAATAATTAAATTGATCTACATATGCACTACTGTTTAAAATGCATCTGCTTTATTTAGAAAAGAAATTCATCATTCCAAATATTTATATTTAGGTTAATTATCCATAATCCTTAAAAGCTGAACTTTAAGGATGTGTGGTTATCTACTGCAAAATACAGTCCTCAGAGATATATACCTAGATATTGGATAGCTTCCTTTGCTTTCAAATTCATGAGCACGGAGACATTCTATATCACATGTTGAGTTGATTTTTGGGTCAGTCTCTTTAATCTACTATAGTAAACACTTGAATTATTTATAAATGAATCTCTGTCACTGGTAGAAGTAAATTTCTGCCTATAAAGCAAGGCTTCTCATTTTTCAAATAAACAATTACATAACCTGGAATAAATTGAACATTTTTATTTGATTTATTAATTAGAATGTTTGATGTTGAAAGTTATTCTGTACATCTATACTTACCATTTACATGGACTTGAAATTTATATCACTCTAAATGATATTTTCAATTAGATAACATATAATAAATCTCTATTATAAATTATTTTAAGAGTAGTTGATAGCTCAATTAATATCTTGCTCAGTTTATTCATGACCATTTACAATCCTTAAAAACGTACTATAATCTTTGTCATTAAAAATTTTAAATCTAGGGAGAATGCTAACACATAAAAATTAAGAATAGTAAAAAATTACCATAAGTTATGATATATATTCCTACATACTTTGTGTTATGCAAATTCAAAATGGAGAGATGAAATAGATGGTTTAAATAAGTTGAAGCAAAAATGCACACGATATATTTCTGTTTTATCATCATCTTAATTATCCACGCTAGAGTTTTATGTCAGCATACACAGAGGCAACAGGTATATGCTTTGAAACAGTAGAATATATTGTATACATTTCATTCATTTTCAAATTGTGAATTATCTGAGATGCAATTCTAGTTACAAAGCTAAATAATAGTAAGTGGTAGGAAGTGAAAAGTAGAAAGAGCTCAAGGTGATTAACAGGAGTGGGAAGGATAACAAAAATGGCATCAGGTATATCGTGGAGTAGTAAATCCTAAGGAATTTAGGTAATTTCTAATGTCATTGCCATCATTAAAGTATCCTGTATTAATAAATAAAGCAAAGGCTATTTGAAAAACAGTTTTTCTTTTAGAAACCTTTATTTATGATGTTGCATAAAGACAGTATTCCTTAATTTAAAAATAAAAGGTTGTATTATGTTAAGCTTGAAAAAATTTAGTCCTGAGATCCTGTCCAAGGGACAACCAAGGAAAATCTAGGAGCATCTTGAATAAATAAAATCTACAGGTAAAGTCTATAATGTTCTTAGCTTTTGAGTTCAAAGAATTCCTATAAATCATTTATTAATTCAAAATCACAAGAGATTCAAGCCATCTAATATTTGTATATGGATAGAAAAACTAAATTTTGATTTTTGTGACAAAATTAAAATATTACAGATGTCATGCTCTCACAGCAATCATATATACCTTAAAAAGTACATATTCAAATCTTGTCTGATTTTCGTATTATCAGTTAAATCATATATAATGCCAAATGCTAATACTATTCATTACTGTGTCATTACAGTTATAATAAAAAACAGAAGTTTCAGCCTCAGAATTTGATATTAGAATTAAGCAGTTGACCATTTCTCTTCATAGAAATATATAAAAATATTTTAAAAACATAGCTTGTCAAAATGCAAACCACGTCCAAATTTGACTGAAAACTAATCACTTAAAATTACTTTGGTAAATAAAGCAATTTCTGTTATTTTCTATCTTCAAATTTATATTAAAAGGCATTAAATTAAGAGGATTTTATAAGAGATGGTTTCCAATATATATTTATTATATATAAATTTACATATTTACTAATGTAATTGACTCAATATGAATATAATTAACTAAATGATAATTTGAAACCACATCTTTTTTTACTATCCATTGAAACTATATTTCTTTAAAATGTACATATTTCTTTAAAATTGTATATAATGAATTTAAGTAAAACCAAAACGATGACTGACTCAAATATAAATGATAACATCCAGGTAGTTTTTATTTATTAATATTACTATGTTATATAACTCATCAAAACAGATAAAAATCACTGAAATTCAGAAATAAATAAGTGATAATTCAATATTTCAGTTTTAGAATCTTTTCCACCAAATAATTCTACCTCTTAACCTTGTGGATTATTGTTACAACATTTATTCCTAAATTCACAGTGCCAAAGACATCATTCTATACACAATATAACCTTGTGTGGCATTACAAATTATCTTACGTTTATTTTTGTTGACCTGTTTCAGTCCAGATTTCTGCTGCGCTGAGCAACAGTGATCATACAAGCGATGTGTGTTTGATAGGCTTAGATGTGCAACTAGTTCAATGAAATTTCAGCTGGTTGTACAATTAATGTCTTTTGATTTTTGAATATGATTTAATTTTATAGAATAATTTATACTTTTGCTACAGTTCTCAATTTAGCTCTTTCAAGTCTCTAAGTTTTATTTATTTATTTTTGGAAAGCTTTTAAAAAACTGATCATAGACCAGAAAATGACTACCTGCATATTGTTTCCATGCATACATATTTTGAATAAATGATCATATGTATTTTGAATAAATGATCAAATAGCTATAAGATAAAATTGTATTTATATTTTATTTGAAGGTAATTATAAAATCAGAATAGATAATAACTAAACAGTAGGAAAATTTTGTCTAGCTAATGAATTGTAATTCTGTACATGTTGCTTTAAAAATTCTCAGAAACATTTGAAAACATAAAAGAGATCAATCATATTGCTGGATAATTGAACTAAGACAATGAATTGAGAATAAATGTATAACAAATTAGGTGAAACAGCTTATGGCATGATCTAGTTATTACAATTTTCCATAAATCATAAAATAATCCCCCAAATTTACCTTGTTTAGAATGACTCATAGATAATATGGAATTGCAAGGATTTTTTTGGGGGGAATTCATCTAGTATGTTAAATGGTTAGCAGTATAAATATTGGTGCTCTATAGGATATTATAAAAGTCCTCCCAAAAGAGGCAAAACTCTTTAAAAAGATACTTTTGTCTTTTTTCAAAATAAAATAATTTTGTTTCTGAAAATTGAGCTTAGTTTCCTATCATTTAAATTTTATGCTCCCATATATGGCATGCATTAGAAATCTAGCTCCTCTTTATTTGAAGACACTCAAATTTTGCCAATGGCAAATTAATACATTTAAGGAAATATGGAAAATTAGGTAGCTCTCTAGTAGATTAATAGAAAGCACAACATGCATTTGCCTCAAATATCCTAATGCTTAAGTCAAAATTTCTGAACAGGAGCAAAATAAGGTAGGGATCTGTTCTCAACAGCAAGTGAATTGTTTTTGCCCTTATAGACTGCCCAATATTTGGAAAACCTACGCTCAAGCTGCTACTCGCTGTCGTTATTCATTGTCAAAGATAATGCCATGAGGAAAAATAAAGTTACATTGTGTTGAAGCCTGAAAATGTTTCTGTAATGTGATGCCTAACAATGTGGGTTTCTGGGTATTGACATTATCCTGAATTCGTCACATCCTTCCAGAAAGTGAGGGAGTGAGGGAGGATGCTACATTTGGAATGAGGTTTTTTTTTGGCTAACTGCATGGATGAACTATATTGAAGTTTAGTAGGGAAAAAGGAGGATGAGAGGGGGTGTCATAGGAAATGAGAACACAGATGTAGGAGGATATTATATTAGACTGAGCTTGGAAACTGAACATAAAATCTTAGACACTATTCTGGGGGAGAAAAGTATCTGGTGGGCTGGGATGAGGGCAGTGAGTGGACACAAACGGAACTGAAAAACTGCTGCAAGATCAAGGAAGGAGAAATATGAGAGGCATTAATTTGAACAATATTCTGAATGATGTGCTAAAGTTCTAAACTATAGCACAACTGGAAATTTTGAAATTATGATTTTTTCTTGCAGTTAACGTCTAGTAACATTTCATAGAGGATAATTAGAAAACATGGATTGCATTTGTTGAACTATTTATATTATATGATTAATTTCATCTTAAGCATCCCCTCACATTACTCTAATTTTTTGTATCTTCCTTACCCTTTTAATAATAAATGAAGCTACCATTTTCCACTAATATATTGTATCGCCCTTACTTTTCCTTTCAAAAATAAATAAGGCAAAAAGCAAAAGATGCATATGAATGGTTTAACAGGAAGACACAGCTGGTTGTTAGAAACTTTGACACATCAGTTTTTGGGAAGAGGAAGTACTCCTGATCTTTAAATGTATGGTCAACGCAGACTACTTGCCTTCCATGTAATTTTAGGGTTTTTTTTTGGTTTTGTTTTGTTTGTTTGTTTTTGCCACTATTGGGCAAAATTATAATTGCTTCAACTCCCAAAGATAAGCAGCTGCCTGAGATCGGAGCGATGTTCTTGTTCTTGTTTTCCCTATCCCGTTGCTGTTATAAATTCTCCTGTGCTCTGATTGAAAATTTCACAGAACGGGAACAGGAACATCAAAGGCATACAGCCTGCTGCTGTTGATGCGGCTACTCCAAACTCTACTGCCACGACTGCCTTTCCCAGCCCTTCTCTGGTTCTAGCATTAAGTCACAGTGGCACAAGTTGAGAAAACAGGAGGGTGCCAGGTCCTGCACCAGCCACTTCCAATCTTTGGAATTACAGCGCTTGGGTTTGAGTCCAGGTTCTGCTGTTCTGTAGTTGTATGCCTCTGACATTCACTTTTGTCAGGCTTCCTCCTATATGACAATAGCATATATAATTTTTGCTATTATTTTTGTTATTGTTATTTTCATATTGTATTTATGTTCCTCACAAATGAGCTATGAGATAGATATTATTTTCTTCATTTGATAGTTAAAAGGACTGCTTATGCCCTAGGGGTACAATGAATAATTAACAGAGTTGGATTTACAATAACTATATGCATAGCTAAGGTATTATAATAGAAGATAGTAGGCTTAAATGTTCATGAAATGTATGATTTTTTTTAATTCATAGGAAAAATGATGCAGATTGTGTACTGAGAAAATATTATTAAGAACAAGGAATTATTATTTCTATTATTATAACTATTATTGCTCTACCAGAGGTTGTATTGTTTCTTCCTATGCTCAGAAATGATAAGCAGGGGCCTGTGTAACAAATGATAGACCCAAGAAACAGGTTTGAATATGTAATAATTGATTTCTACAGTATTTTTCATGATCCTGCCCCATGCCAGGGGCTGGGGTCCCACAGCTGAACAAAACAGTGTCAGTCCTTTGGCACTCACAGTTTTGTAGGGAAGACAGACATTAAACAAATACTTATACAACATTCATGTAATTTTAATGTATAATATTTATAAAGGACAATATTATATGAAAAATATGATGGTGATTTAACTTAGGTGAGGTCTGGGAATTAGGCAGCCAATAAGGCTTCCCAGAGAGAAAGACAGCTCAGTGGAGATCTGAGGGGTAAACAGAAGTCATGCAGAAAAGTGTTTACGGGTAACTGAAAAATAGTAGTTTATAGTTGTCGTTTTACTGTTATCAGTGTTACTACTATCCTCTTGAAACCCTTTCTGAACATTTCATTCCCATTGACCTCTGCTCTTGGAAACCAATTGCATTGTATCATATTCTCTCATTGGCCCCTCATTTATGTTTTTGCATTTTGTTTTACTCTTGTTCCTCTGAGCATTGCAGTATTCTTTCCATTTTCTGAAATGACCCTATTCATGTCTTGATTATTTTTGGAAGTAGCTCAAATACTCCTAGGCAAAAGTGGACATTCCAAAATCAGTGCTTCCATGGCACTTTGTATATAACTATAGTATAACTGGTCATTGCTTTATGTTACATATTATTTCTTTCCCAAACGGCCATGTAGTTCTGAGGCAGAAAACATGTCAAATCTATCGTTTAACTATAAATCCATCATGTTGCTATTATGGTTACACAGGCACAAAAAAGTACTTGTTGGAAATATGTTTGTTGACTATGACAGCTTTATGTCACTAACTAAATTCGAGTTATTTAAGGACAAGAGTCCTATGTTACATAGTTCAATTTTATTTGCCCCAATCATAATATGACACAAGTGGTATTCTGTGTGTGTTGTATGCTGATTGATTGTGAATACATTTTCACATCTATTTAAAGATAATGAAATATTTAATTTTCCTTTGACTATAAAATTGGACATATTTAGAAAAAATGGTGTAAATGCATGATCCTATTTATTTTTCCAACTTTCTTCCCACCAAGATGAAATCCACCATAATCTGAAATATTACTTGGAGAATTGAAAAATAAATAAAATATAATTATCCCTTTGCTAGTTAGAAGGCTCTGTTGCTGCTTTGAATGTTCTTTAATGCTACAAAATTTTTCAGCATTTGAAAAAAATGGGAAGGGGTTTTATTTGTTCAAAAAAGCCAAGTTATTTGCTTAACTTTTTGAGATTATACTAAGAGTAAAAAAAAATACATCATTAAAGTAAGATCCAATGATGAATCAATTTAGAGCTGTTAGGAACAAGAATGACACTTGTTGAAAAGTTATATATAAACACTCATCTGAACATTACTTGGCAACATGTTTTCAGAGTTGTGTAAAATGCTTCCCTTTAAATAGGAACAGAAATTTCAATATTTTACTTAGTTCAGCTATCAGTGTTCTGTCCAGTACTCCATATGCAGAAGAATGTATGACACACATGTTACCATTACTATAGTGGCACAAATGTTGCCATTTTTAAAATAAAGCAAATTTTTATTTGTGGTAAAGTCTTCAACAAGAGTATTTTTAACTTCATAGATACAAATCTACAAAACTTGTCAACTTTTAATATTTCGACAAATACCATACTGCAAATATTATTTCATAGATAAAAATGAAAGAATGTTAAACTTACTGATAGTAGTGAAATTATAGGTTTGAAGATAACCATTTAACAGTCTATAACCTTCAATTACTTGACTGAAATGATACATATCTAAATCACATAAGTTATACTGTAATTTCAAATTGCCTGAATATCTGATACAACATAGTCATTTCATCAAAGCAGTTATTAGAATTTTTTATGATAAATTCATTATAGGGCACATTTCATAAATTAAGTGCTTCGTTTATAATTATGCAGTTCTAAAGGTGAAAGTTTATGTAATGTACTGATAATGCAAAATTGATTTTTAAACTTGAAATATTTAAGATATATAGAGACAAAATAAGTAAGTCATTTAACAAATTCATTCTCGGACAATATATTCAAAAATCTATTATTATTATAACACGAAAGATTTTATGTTATATCTGTTCTGTCATAGAATAGAAACTAGAGAAATTGTGCTTGGGAATTTCTGAAAGATTTTGAAGTTTGATCTCACATATTCTCTGAGGAATAAAATAATTCAAGTATTATATTTACTTTTTAGATTTCAGTGGAGCTGTAAGTGCATGTAGTTCTCAGATATGAAGCGTGACTGGAAACAAGTTGATAAGAACTTTATAAGCAAAATCATGAAAGTTCAAGGACTACATAAGTCAGTTTAGGAATCTCATAGGAAAAGATAGACATGTATGTTTAATAAATATCTAGGATATTTGCAATTAGTACTGCTTAATCATGAGATAGCCTCCTTTCCATTCCATGTATTTATGTTTGCTCCTTAAAAAATGGGCAGGTAACACGATGTTTGCAGTTGATGCACCTATATCTGTGCAGGGATTGCCTACCAAATAGCGATAGCATGTTTTCTCTGCATAGAGGAACGAGTCAACCCAAATGCAAAGAAAAGGAAACACATGACACAGAGCTGAAGAAACAATGCAAAATGGCATGTAAGCTTATTCTTAGCAGAAAAGAAAAGAAAGTGGGATCAAATGCATTCTTTTAGCTAAGTGATTTTTTTTATATTATAAACAAGTCTTTAAAATCAATACTTTTACAGCCATAATAACTATGCTGACACTAATGGTTATTTGTTTGCTTAAATTAATAAACATTAACAAGTGGCTAAAGTGTGTCAGTAGAAAATTGTGTAGATTGATATAAAGAATATGCTTTTACACAAAATACTGTATATTTCATATTTAACCTTAAGAGAAAAACTCCAAACTAAAAGTACACACTTTATCATGTGGAATGCTAGATTGGCGGAGGTTAGGGGAGATTTAGAAAGAGAAGTATTTAGAGTCACAATTCAGAATCTATTTAGCAAAGTGCTTTACTAGGTTAAACACTTTTGATCATGATATCTCTTTGAGGTAAAATGATATAATTATAACTCCATCTAGCTAACACTGTGGTTAATCCAAAGTATTTCTAAAGACTCAACTGGGCTTGGAGGAAACTGACTTACTTTGACTCCTGTTTTAGGCAATACCCATACTTTTCTCACAATGGATATCCAGAAATGTATTGATTTATTAGTAACTTGTAACTGAAGAGCATATTTCAGTTATTTTCAGTTTGTAAAAACAGGCAGTGATTTTGATTATAATTCTCTTTATCTAACCTGCCAACATTGCAGAATTCTACGATGCTTTATCTAAAATCTAAATCAGTAAGTTATGAACAAAAACAAATGTCATGATATTATAATGTCATTTATTTCCGAACAGACAAACATGCAGGTTGCATTTTTACATCAGTGTTCCTTCTGCTAAATTGCAAAGTTTGAATTCTAGTTAACCCACAGTTTATTGTCTGAGAGTATTAGTGAATTGATGTTTTACACATGCCAAACGCAGACTGTTCACAAAGAGGAAAAAAAGGCATTTAAAGATCAAGGAAACATGTTCCCTGTCAAAGTGTCCAACCTCTGAAATACCTGATTGTTAAGCAGGTTGTGTCATCTCTTGCCAATGAAATCCTGATGGGAGAAGATGAAAGGCAATTCTTTTACCAAAATAAAATTCGTCTTTATCCTCAGAGAGCTTTAATTTGAAAGTCAAACAGTGGGGTATAGTTTTCTTGTGATACGACCTTCAGTTACTATCCTTGGAATGTTCATGCACACTTATTTCTGCCTCTGCCTTCTACTCGTGTCCTCTGCCCTCTCACCTGAGCACTCCCACTTCCCTGTACTGAAAGGAAAAAGGCTGCTGCTGAACATCACTCATTATATTTATTGCTTCCTGTGTATCAATCTTCAGGAGTGAAATGCAGATTTTGACATCAATGTTATGTTATGAGCAAGAGCACCCAAAGACACTTTTAAGTGTCTTACTTGCTTCAGTGCATTGAAGTCTATTAAGAATTTCTCTTCTTTTTTCAACAAAAATCCCCGTATAAAAATGAATATATACATATATAGTTTTTACTACTATTATCATGCAGCCCAACCTGTTTACTACTATTATCATGGTTAGCCCAACCTGTTTCAACAAGATAGAGTTAGAAGCATATTTCTTCTTTCATTCCTTTTCTTCTTCCTTACTTTTCACCTTCTCCCCTTCCATTCGTACCTCCTTCTTTCCCTTCCTCCCCCTTCCTTCCATCTTTTTTTTCCTTCCAGTTTGGTCACCTATATCATCCAACTATTTCTTGCCTGACTTTCTACATAACGGGTCTAACAGCAGAATGACTTTCAGTTGCAGATCTGTGTAAATATTATTGTTAAAGTTTCACTTAAATCTGTTCTCCACTTAGGCCATATGTATATGAGGGATAAAATGATTTTATCAACAAAAAAAAACAAAAGTGCTAAAATTTCAACATAGTTATATGTTAATTAGTATGGGTTATTCCTGACATGAAAGCAATACTATAGGTCAAATATAAGAAATGGCTCCACGTGAAATATGGAGTACCTACAAACTTTATAAACAGACTATTTGGTGTTATTTATCTGAGGGTTCAAACTGGCTGGGGATTTTAATTTCATGTTCTCATTCTAATTTGCACCTTGTGGTTTTTTGCACAGGAAAAACAAAGAATAATTAACTCTTGAGAAATCAAGAAACAATCCTCAACAGTTCAGAGTTTGTGACATGAATCCTACCTGTAAATAAATATATGTATGACAATTCTCTAATTCCTATTACAGGACTTACTACAATAAATGTATCTATTTACTTAACTACTTGTGTTGCTATGAGAGCATAGATAATAGTGGCATTATCTACACAACACAAGAGCAGTTGGGGAAACATGCTCTAAGGAAGTAATGCTTGAGCTGAGATCAGAGGGATGAGGTGGGTTTATTAAAACAAACGTGAGGAAGATGTGTCCAGGAAACAGAAACAATAAGTGTAAAGACCTAAGAGAAGAGACTCAGAATGAAAAGGAACTGAAAGAAGGAAAGAAACTCCAGAGTGTCAGGTTAAGGGGATAGTGGTCCAAACAAGGATACAGAGGTAGGAGGGTCCAAGGCCAAACAGCAGATTTCCCTAATTGCTAGGATTTAAAAGAGGCAAGGGAATGTCAAGGTGATAAGCTACCATTTCTTTGTGAGAAGATAGGTCTGGCGTCAATGTGGAACCCTGAATGAACAGGGCAAGCAGTGGTCGTGAGAAAGAGGGATGGGGGTTAAGAATATTATTTCATCAGGTGTAACTGTATGTCTGGGTGACCTTTACACCTCGGTCTAATGTCCAGCAAAAGAGTCCAGTTAGTCAATTACATACAGACATGCTCTTTGAGGCAACTATCTTCCTTCTTTTTTTTTTCTAAATACTTTCTCACTATATCTACTAAGACCATGGCTTCTTGCCATTTTTTACCCATGATTCACTTTCCCTGACCTCAAACATGGCTCACTTTCCTAAACTTAAAGCATGTACATTTTCAATAGTTTCTTTTTTACTAACACTTTTAAAGAAATGATGATCAATTCAAAATTAAGGTTCTTCTGTCGTTAATTTTGAAGGTTAGGGCTCTAATTGTCAGTTATTATGCCCACTTGTATTCTAGAATATTCTTATGTTTACAATGATAGCCATTCTCACAAGAGACTGTCACTCACACATGTGCATGTTATCTACCAGACATAAGATTTGGAACAGCTGCTGCAATATTCAGAATCCTAGAAAACACTAAGTTACATGATAGCAGAATTTATACTTAAAACAACATAATATGATACTGATTCTACAAGCAAAACCATCACCACCAACTCTACCATCCTTTGGGATACAAAAACTCACAAACCTGAACATCCCCCAAATTTATAAAGTACTGAGGAAAATAGGTTTGCTTTGGATATTTGCAATAGTTGAGTGATGGACAATGCCCAGGCAAATTCCTTTCATATATAGAACTTATCCATTTTAAAACAATCACTTTTCATAAAATAGACATTTATTTCCTTAAATGAAAAACAGACTAAAATCTATATTTACAAATATATTTTTGAGCAGTCTATATTGACTTATATTTGCTATATTACACCTTCATATTTCTTTCTAAGATGTTGTCACCCACTATGGATACAAACACATGCATATATACTACATATTATATATAGTTTTATATACAAAGATTGTCTATATAGATACACAACATTATATATAAATATTTCCCATTGAAAACATTTGCAGAGAACTTACTACAGGAATTGTAAATACTTTAAATATAAATCAAACTATATTTATTACTTTTTTTTCTAAATCAGACTTTATCTCTTTGAACTACTGAGGTCTGTGACTGTAAATAATTTTGTTTCTGCATTTTATCTTTTTTCTTTTCTCATGCTCTATGTCAACATTCAACCATAAACCACCCTGTTCATTAAACCTTTTTTCTAACAGATGTTATTTTTTTTTTCTTTTACTCTTTCATGTTCTCCAGGAGAGATCAAAGCATTTAGTCATACTTGTCCATTGTACGCAGAGGTGTGTGGGTGAAATTTTACATGGTTCTTAGGTTAAGGTTGCTTTCGTAATGTTTTCAAGTATTTTATTTGATAATATTAAATATGTGTTGATTGCTTCAATAAAAATCATCTTAACTCCAGCTACTTTTATGAAAATAAAATTTTAAAAACTAGTGTAAAGTATTGAAACCACATTCAAATCGTATCTATTTTGAAGAGGCAATTGACTCATTTCCAGTAGATTAACATTACATTTCAGAAAGAAATAAAAAATTTCCCTGAAATTACATGACATCGTTTATAATTAGACCATGAATGCATGGATAAAAAAAGTAAAAGACAACTATTTTTAAGAAATAATTGTCTGTTATTTCTTATTTGTTTTATTTAATTTTTTGGGGGAAAAACTTATAAACAGTTTGAGGTACATGAAAAATTGTGGCTTTCATGTGCTTTTACACATTTGGCAGCGAGAATGAAAGCAATGTGGTGTAATGGAAAGGACTAGAATTAGCTGTCAAGAGAACTGAGTTTAAGTTTAGCTTTTACCACTAAATAGCTATGGGATTTGAGATACTATTTAACGAATCTGAGTTTAAACTTTCTATATTATAAAATAAAGGATAGGAATTAGAGAAGCTATACAGTAACCGTAAGCTATAGTATTTTTATAAATGTGTATTTTTGAGCAAGAATTTTATGGAAACTGTGGTCACAGTTTAAGTCTGGACATATAATTTTTTGGAAAAAAAAAGATATCAGATATTGCTGAGCTTTGTGTTCAGTGTAGTATTGGGCTTAAGTAGTTATGAGTATAGCAAATTATCCAACTTAAATTTTTGTGCTAAAATCTTCCAAATAAAAATATTTTCTTTAGCAGAATAGTTGAAAAACTAAGTATTAGATTATTGAAAATTTTAGACTTTGATAAGTACAAAATAGAAAAGTGAATAGGATTAAGTTGATTTTAATTAAGAGCCTGGAAACTACAGATTGCCTCTGATACAACTTTATAAACTAGGGTGCATCGGTTCACCTCTAGTTTTCTGGATGTTTGCATGGTAAAAATGGTAGTATTTTGCTTACCACTTACATAATTTTTTCCCATTCCTCTGTCAGATAAGTTATTATACCTATTCTAGGAAAACAAACAGATAACACTTTTATATATCTTTAAGATACTGTAGAATTTTTGCATGAATTAAAGACAATTCCATACTGCTGTTAGCAAAAATTTGACGTAGTGTCAATGTAGTATCTAGGATTGCTATCTAGCATGACATAATACAAAGAATATTTCTCCCTGCAAATCTTACAGTTGCCTCCAAGATTTAGGCCAGCTAAGGGCAAGTAAGTGAGGGACATTAGACATTCATCCTTTCTAGGTTAAGTAATTAAAATATGAGGTAAGACAGCTATTAAATGCCAACAAAATATAAATCAAAAGAAGAAAAGTTTGCCAGGATAAAAGCACTTAAAAGGAGCTTGAACCCTGGCATGTATACAAAACTACATTTGCAACACTAGAAAGATCCAGACCCTTAGCCTCTGTAAAAAGCTTTGTGATAATCTCAAGTGAGATAACTCCCTGAAATAGAAACTAGTCTTGTACTTCTTAACCAGTAACCTATTTTCTTCAGTGTATATTCATAGTGTGTACTAGATCAGTATTTTTGTATCACAAGAGAAATCTTGAGGTATAACAACATTGAGGAGACTAGTTTAATGTCATTTCAGTGGCAGCAAAAGTCACACAGAATGAATCAGTGACAGACTGAATTAATTTGGAATCCCATTATCTCCCTTTTTAACCACTCAGCAATTCCTGAGATTGCTTTTAGAGACCAAAGATGCACAATTGAATTAAAGTGGCAGACTGGAAAATAAAAATAAAATAAAAATGGAAAGAGTCATTCTACGTGGTTTGATTTCTGACAATTTGAAACAATTTATGTAAATATACAAATCCAACAGCTATATTCAGGTACTATTACCAAATTTCCTACCTCTTACATAGGAATGGATTTAAATTACTACAGTTTAATAGCAAAATATGCAAAAATAGAAATAATTTTATTAACTGAAAGCTGAAGGCCTATGCCATTCAATGTTTTAGTCAATGATAAAAGGAAGTTCCTTCATATAAATATATATTCCTTAAAATATATTTGTTCTAGCTGAAATTTCTGAAGATTTATAAGCACAAAATGAAATATGAATAAAAATAAAGCTTTCCCCCAAAACATGTTAGTTTGCCAATATCTTTATAGGCAGAGATAGCTTAATAAGGTGTATTTACATTAAGCAAAATGAGATAAAGAGTATGCTTATCTTTGGTTATTTGATAATTTGCATGCCATATAAAATTAAGTATGTTCTGTTTATTACAGAATTGACAATTTTATCTATTTATATAAATATTGGTATCAGACTTTTCTGTGTTCTTGAAATATTTCACGATCAAAATATTAAGTAAAAGTGAAAGACATGTTTCAGTGCTAAACTTTAAACGAAAATTGGCAAACTAGTTACTTTTTTTTTATGTTCTAAGAATTTTTTTTCAAGTATATTTGAATCAATGCTACAGATTGTGATTTTCCCTTTGGAGTAAGAAGAAATACAACTTTCTTTGACTGCAGAAAATTACAACTCTCCTTGTATCTAAGTGAAAGAACGAGTAGTTGGGTTTTGTTTATATTTGTTCTACACCTAGACTGTATATAGACGGAATTAACAGAAAACAGAGAGGAACTGTTTCTATGAGGTATCCTAGCACTTCTTTTACTGAAACATATACCCTTATTGTATTATTACCATCATCTTTTAAGGACTCCACGAATTTGCTACTGCCATGAAATTTTACCAAGTTGATAGGCACTGTCACATTTTCAGTACAGAGAATGTAATGCATCTTTCAAGAAGGTTCCTAATAATTCAAGTTGCAATTAATTTTACTTGAAATTCAATGTTTTGAGAGTATTTAGACTTGAGTATTAATAAGCACATAGTACATGTGGTTGAATATGGAAGGATTTACTTCTTTTAAAAGGCTTAATAATATTCCATTTTATGTACATATCACATTTTCTTTATCCATTCATCTACTGATAATCATTAAGGTTATTTCCATATCTTAGCTATTGTAGAAAATGCTGCAGTGAACCTGGAAGGTATTACGCTAGGTAAAATAAGCCAGTCACAGAAGGACAAATGCTGTATGACTGCACTTATATGAGGATTCTATAACAGTCAACTCACAGAAACAGAGAATGGTGGTTGCCAGGGGCTGTAGGTTAGGAGAAATGGGGAGTCACAGCTTAATGAGTATAAAGTTTCAGTTATGGAAGATGAATAAATTCTAGAGATCAGCTGTACCACACTGTGCCTATGGGTAACAATACTGAATTATATATTTAAAAAGTTAAGAGAGAAGACCTTATATTAAGTATTCTTACCACAATGAAAATAATAATTTTTTTAAAAACTCACATTGCACAGTATCATACAAATGAGGTATAATTGGTACAATATTGACATAATATTTATGTCAAATGTCACGATGGTTATGACAACAGTTTACTAGTTGTGTGATGATAGGTAGATTGTTGAACCTCTGAGACTTAGTTTCCTAAATTGAAAAATGGAGATAACACTTCCATCACAAAGTTGTAAACTCCAAATGCTATAATATTGATTAGGCCATCAAATATGTCAACAATGACAGTCACTAATAGTAATATAAGTAATGAATAAAACATGGGGAGTAGTTATAACAGGAGACAAATTGGGCAAAATAATGATGCAGCAGGCATATCGTTTTCATAAAAAAAACCTCACAGAATCGGGATAAACTATTATGTAATATATAGTTTACATAAAACATAGTTTACATAAAACATGGCTTAGTGATTTTTCATTAAAAATCACTGTTTCTAAGTACTATATAGCTTGTATTTTTCTGTTTAGTTACTTTCTGTTTTTATTTTTTAAACAAAGTGTTTTTAAATTACTTTCACATATGCATTATACAAATAGCATTCTCTGGATTTATAAACATGGAGAAACCACGCTTTTGTGATATGCTATGGGTGAGAAATTCACATAACTTTGCATATGATAGCTTAATGTTTTATGCACAACGTAAATTCAACTTATTTGCAGACTTATGAGTGAAAACCGAGTGTGCACTGAGCCACAATATGCTACAAAACATGTTTGCCTAATTATCACAAAAGAATTGTAAAGCCATTTTACTACTGAGGAGTTTAAACACTTTCACCATCTCAGTTGCACTTGAAACAATGGCTTATGATATTTGGATGTTATTTTAATATCTTGTTGTTTTCTTAAGAGCATTTTAAATATTATTCAGTATCTTTCACTCAGTATCAGTCTAGGATCTCAGAATATCGCACTACTCAACTTTTGCCACAGTCTCAAAATGGATGTACCTACATGTCCATTCCTATCCCCTCTATATTTACACCAAAAATGTGTTTTAAATCCAAGTGTGGCAATAACAACAGTCTCTTCCTAAAAACTGGTATAGATCTTAACTAGCTTCCTCAAACTAAGCTTGATCCTAATTTTCCATCTTCCTTTTTTGCAAATCTCTATACTCTATGCATAAAGGGATATCCGACATTTCCCCAATGGCCTTTTATGTCTCTGCCTTCTACTGACTATTCCTACTGTCTTGACTATCTTCCACATCCATCAATATTTTGCCCATTTTTCAAAATCCAACTTAAATATGATGGCCTCTGTTCACTTTACCTAGTGTTCTTATTTATACTCATCACCTTGTTCAAACTAGGCACACATTAAGTATTTTTTAAATACAAAATAAACAGAGGAAAAAAATACCTCATTTAATCCCCTAAATCAGAATTAATTATATTATCCCTTATCTCCCACTGCAGGCTGCTGGTACTTCCTTTTAAAGGGGTGGGTTCTAGACTCAGAAATAAACCACTGAATAGCATGCTTACCATAGCCCATTACTCATGGAAACCTTAATTGCCTCATCAGTAAAATGGGGATAGAAAGAGTACTTATGTCATCAGATTTTGCAAAAATTAAGTGAAGTAATACCATCAAAACAAGCAGTATTAAGACATATATTAATTGCTCAATAAATATTGTTTTGGGGAGTATAATTGTTATTACTGATGTCTTAACCTATGTTGAAGTTAGATATTTATATATATATATGAGCCATATGAGGCAGATATTTGTATTTCTATTCCTCAACATTATTATTAGGACCTTGCTTAAGAAAAATGTTTCCTGTATTTTTATTAGTCAATTTTATCTCTATTGAATCATTTATCTGAATACAAGTCACTGCCAACGTTACTCGGGCATTAACAGTAGCAGTGGAGCTGAATTGTAGCTATAAATTGGAAGAACCCTAGATATAAATGTTAAGCCTCCATTATGTTTAAGTATTCTCTCAAATCTATTTAATAAAACCTCTACTCCAGGAAGTCTGATTTTTATCATTATATCTTTTCACATTAGCACTATTTTCATCACCTCATGTTGATTCTCATCACCAGTCTTTGCTATTTCAACGTCCCCAGTTCTCATACTGTGCAAACTGACTCATCATGCAATGCTGAGGTCCAATATCACCATCTCTACAAGAATACAGCTGACTACTCTGATACTCTGACTGGTCTCCCACTGCACCCCCACAATCTCTTCTTTTTCTTTATAATTCCTATTGCATTTAGAGTCAGTGCAGTTAAATATACCTTACCAACTTTCATAATGATATATCTTCATGGCGTGCTGTAATTTCATGTGTTGTAAGATCTATAAGGATAGGTCCTTCCCACATGAGAAGTGTAAGTGCTTTGGTGAGATGTGCATGAGTCCAAAGCAGAAGTCTTAGAGTTTGACATAAATGAAGCTATGACAAGCTCACCTCCTCAATATCCCAGAATGATAGTGACTTCTTCCCTTTGCTTGAGGAAATACAGACCTTCACTATGTCTTTATACATTTGTGAATGGCAACAGTGTATACTGTTTGGTACTTTTAACAGAAAAATACTCTGAAAAATTACCATCATGTTAAAACTGCCATGCAATTGTAATATGATGCTTTCTTCTCCATGTGCTTGGAAGTTCAATTATGCAATACATAGGATTCATTGGGCTATTCTACAATCAATTCTAACAGCTAGATCTCATTAAGCTTTTGTGACAATGTTTTAATGGGCAAATGTAAAATGGTTTAAGTGATGTTATCATAAGCAACAATACTTTATTTAAACTATCAAACTTTAAACTTCTTGCACAACCGCCAATGTAGATAATCATTTGTCATTCTGTGTTCTATCCTTGCCTTACCTTCTACAACTGAGCTGTGCCATATTGTAGCCACCAGCCATGTCAGGTTATGGAGCACCTGAAATGTGGCTAGTCTTAACTGAGTTGAGCTGAAAGTGTAAAACACACTCTAAATTCCCAAGATAGTATAAAAATAATGTAAATGTTATTAACAATTTTTTATTGACTATGTACTGAAATGATAATATGTTGAGTATATTGAGTTAAACATATTACTAAAATTAATTTCACTCATTTATTTTTATGCTTTCTAATGTGGCTACTAAAATAACTAAAATTATATATGTGGTTTGAATTATATTTCTATAGACAGAGCTGTCCTAGAAAACTCTAATGTAGAACATAATGGAAACTAAATGCAAAAGGTTTAAACAAGGGTGCTAGTCCTAGCCACATCACTACTAAATGGTATGACTTGGAGTTAGTAAAGACTCACGTGACTAATTTTAAAACGCTATTATAGGGTAAGACTGTCTCATGTGTTACTATTACAACAGGCTCTTCTATGTATCTGCCTTAAGAGAGTTTCTTGACCCATTTCTACAAATCACATAATGTTTTCATTAGGAAATATGTGTTCTATTCATTTTTTTCAAACCTCAGTTTGGCTGGTTCTAGCTTTGGAAGATAATAGACATGTTCGAAGTGGATAAGATATTCTCAGGTAGGGAAAGGACAGTATTAAAAGCCTGTAGATCACAGGTGTACAACCCGCAGCAGCTGAGAGCCATAAGGAGCCCTAGACCAGAGGCTATTACACTGGGGCAAGGGGAGTGTCCTCAGATGTAAATAAAGGAACAGGTGACACTACCTGCTGAAAAACCACCACAAAGTATCTTCTTGGTGTGCTGCCAGAGTTACCTTACATGTTATATTAAATTTGCAGTAACTATATTTGAACAATTGTGAAGCTAAGTATATATTCTTCATGGTTAATATTAAATACCAATGAAATTGGAAAACATATACATTAAAATGAGCAATAGCAATGCAATGTGACAATGATGCTGTTGTATATCCTGAAAAGCATAAATACCTTGCAACATTAACATGATTCTCGTGACCAGAATCTACAGTCTTTAGGGCTTCCAGTTCTACCCTCCTCTGTGTTCTGGGATGATTTCATTCTCTGACCACTTTTCTCAGTGTGAACCACAGCAAACCCTTACTTCAAACAGCCTACTATGACCTTATTTGGCCTTTACTTGGCAGGGATAACAATTTGCATATTGAGTCAACCTTTGTTTCTTTCTCATTAGTCTAAGAAAATTAAAGGTGTATTCTTTGCATTCACACGATCATAAGAGCACTAAAATCTTTAGATTTTACATGATTCTGAGGTAGTTATCCAAATTATCTACTTATAACATTTTTTTCAGATAATCACCAAAAGTGAACCATAATGGTTTAAAACAATCTGCAAGATAATTTACGGGTGCCCATTTGAAACACACTGCAAGAAAGGAAAATGTATCCTGATTAGCGGAAATTCAGTCTAAGTTTATTGTTTTATTTTTCTGAATTTTCTTATATATCAAACTAATACCTTTGGAAAGACACAGAGGGAGATCCAAGATAGAGAATTAGATAAATACTGTGCTTGCCTCATTCCATGAATGCCTCAAACTTACAACTAAATTATAGAACAATCAACGTGGAGAACCATCTGAAGTCTAGCTGAACACAAATTTTATAACTAAGGATATAAAGAAGAAGCCATGTTGAAACTTGTAGGATGGGCAGAGACATAAAATGGGCTGGTCCCACACCCACGTGTGGTGGTTGAAAATCAGAAGACATATCTTAGCCATAGAGGTTCCCCATGAAGGAGTGAGGAATCCCAGACCCCCTCACCAGGTTCCCCTGCTCAGAGTACTGGTGCTGGGAAGAGAGACCCCCACAACTGTCTGTGAAAAACAGTGGGGATTCTGACCATCCAGGTGGGATAGAAGGCTATGATAAACCCAGACACTCTTTTAAAGGGCCCATGCAGGCACTCATTCCAGACTCTGGCCAAGGGTCAGTGACTGGGAGCATCTAAGATGTATGGGGAAAGACTGAGTTGTGTAACTTTGGGGCAAGAACTCAGAGAACAGTCCCCAATCTCCCTATGTGGGGCCTTCCTCCTGTGCAGCCAGCAGGGAGGTGCCATCTTTCCTGTGTTGAACCCACCCCCACAGGCCAAATCTGAATCTGATTGGCCTAGTGAGTTCCGCTGCTCCACCCGGCTGACTCACTGAGAGCCTACCTCACCCAATTTGTGTACTACATAAGGCTTTATCAGTGGCTGAACCTTAAAGGAGCCAGTGATTGGCAGCAGGCCTCAGGGTGTCCTGGCTTTCTGTGGCACTACCACAGACTTGGTACTGGTGGCAGCTGTCCTCAGTTCACAGTGTGGCCTTTCCCACATGCCTCCAGGTATAGCATAGGCAGTAACAAACTGGATCACTGTGTAGCTCCTACCAGGTACTACCCAGCCAGTCACAGGCAGTGGCTGACCTGGGCCTGTACCAAAGCCCCTCCCAAGAGGCCCCCACACCCACATACTTGGAGGTTGGCTTCAGACCACAGCACAACATTGCCCAATTAGTCCCAAAAGTGACATATACAAAGGGCGGTCTCAAAAGGTACTAGAGCCTGCAGGGGCAAATCCTGCTCCATGGGATAAGTTCTCTGTACAGCAGCCCACAAGCTGTGGATGTGGCCAAACCTCACAGCCAGTCAGCCTGAGGGTCAATACCACCCCTGACATGCCAAAAATAATCAAGGCTTAATTATATTGAGGGACACTCCTGGAGCACCCAGCTCAGGTGACCAGGGAGACTGGGCCACTGGGCCCCACAAGACACCTAGCAAGACTGGGAGACATAGAAGCCCTACCTAACATAGACACAACCACAGAGAATCACCCAAAATGAGGAAACAAAGAATTGTGTCCCAAATGAAAGAACAGAAGAAAATCACACACCCCCCAACCAAAAAATGAACTAAACAAAATGGAGGTAAGCAACCTACCAGATACAGAGTTCAAAACAGTAATTATAAGAATGCTCAAGGAACTTGGTGAGAACTTCACCAAAGACATAGCAAGCATAGAAAAAGACACAGAAAGCATAAAAAATGACCAGTCAGAAGTGAAGAATACAATAATTCAAATGAAGTATGCATCAATAGGAATCATCAGCAGACTAGATGAAACAGAGGATCGAATCAGTGATTTGGAAGACAATGCAGCATAAAACACCTAATTGGAGCAGCAAAAAGAAAAAAGAATCCACAAAAGTGAGAACAGTTTAAGAGACCTGTCGAATAACATCAAGCATAACACCATTCACCTCATGGGGTACCAGATGAGAAGAGAGAAAGCAAGAGATTGAGAATATATTTGAAGAAATCATGACTGAAAGCTTTCCTAACCTGGGAAAGGAAATAGATGTAAAAGCTCAGGAAGTGCAGAGAGATCCAACCAAGATGAACCTAAACAGGCTCACAGCAAGACACAGTATAATTAAAATGATAGTTTTTGTTTGTTTGTTTGTTTGTTTTACATTTATTGGGGTGACAATTGTTAGTAAAATTACATAGATTTCAGGTGTACAATTCTGTATTACATCATCTATAAATCCCATTGTGTGTTCACCACCCAGAGTCAGTTCTCCTTCCATCACCATATATTTGATCCCCCTTACCCTCATCTCCCACTCCCCACCCCCCCTTACAAGAAAAAGCAAGGATCCCAAAAACAGCAAGAGAAAGCAGACAGTTAACTACAACGGAGCTTCCATAAAACTGTCAGCCGATTTCTCAACAGAAACTTTGCAGACAAGAAGGGATTGGCATAAAATATTCAAAGTGATGAGAAACAAGAATCTACAACCAAGGGTACTCTACCCAGGAAAGCTATCATTTAAAATCAAAGGATAGATAAAGAGCTTCCCAGACAAGAAAAAGCTAAAGGAGTTCATCACCACCAAACCAGAATTATAAGAAACCTTAGAGGGATTTCTTTAAAATGGAAAAAAAAAATCAAAAACATGAATAATAAAATGTCAATAACTACATATCTATCAACAATTGTTTTCAATGTAAGTGGATTAAGTTCTCCAATCAAAAACGTAGGGTGGCTGAATGGAAACAAAACCCTTACATATGCTGCCTACAAGAGACTCACTTCAGATTGAAAGACACACACAGACTGAAAGTAAAGGGATGGAAAATGTTATTTGGTGAAAAGGGAACTGAAAAAAAAAAAAAAAAGGTGGAGTAGCAATACTTATACCAGACAAAGAAACTTTAAAACAAAGGCTATAACAAGAGACAAAGAAGGACCCAGTAATTCCACTTCTTGGTATTTATCTGAAGAAACCTAAAATGCTACTTTGAGGGGACGTGTGTATCCATAAGTTCATTACAGCATTATCTACAAGGCCAAGATGTAGAGGCAGCCTGAGTGTCTCCATAATGGATGAATGGATAAAGAGGAGCTAGTACATATATACAATGGAATGTTGCTGGCCATGGAAGGGAATGGGTTATTGCCATCTGCGGTGGCATGGATGGACCTGGAGGGTATTGTGCTGTGTAGAGTGTCAGACAGTGAAAGATAGATGCAATGTGATCTTGCTTATGTATGGAATCTAAAGAAAAAAATAAACAAACAAATCAGAAACAGATTCATAGATACAGAGAATATTTTAATGGCTGCCAGATGAAAGGTAAGTTGGACTGGTGGGTGAAAAGGGGAAGGGATTAAGAAATACAAATTGGATGTTGCAAAACAGTCCTGGGGATGTAGGGTATAGTAAAAGGATTATAGTCGATAATATTGTAATAGCTATGTATGGTGTCAGATGGGTACTAGATTTATCAGGGTGATAGATGGTAGGGGGTTTGAGGAAAGGATGAAAAAGATGAAGGGATTAGGAAGTACAAATTCGTAATTAAAAAAAAAAAGTCATAGAGATGTAAAGTAAAGCATAGGGAATACAGTCAATAATATGGTGATACCTATCTATAGTTCCAGGTGGGTACTAGGCTAATCAGGGGGTCACTTCTTAAATTATACAAATGTCTAATCATATGCTATACACCTGAAATGAATATAAAATAATACTGAATATCACTGTAACTGAAAAATTAAAAATGGGGGAAAAGGTAAAGGGAAGTCCAAATTTCCAGGTATAAAACAAATAATTCACGGGGATGTAATGTAAAGCTTGGATATATAGTCAGTAATATTGTGATAACATCTTACAGTGTCAGATGGTTGCTGGACTTACCACCATGATCCCTTCTTTAGGTATATAAATGTTGAATAACTATCGTGTACACCTGAAACTAATATAATATTGTATGCTAACGATTTTTAACAAAAGTCTTTAAAAAAATAAAAAAAAGAACACACACACACACACACACACAAATAAAAGTAACACTTTCGTTCTCATCTCTATCTAATCTGTATTTCCACTATATTAACCTTTGCTTCTGAAGGAAGTAATTTAGGCAAGGAGACAAAGAGATAACAGAAAGAAAACATAGAACTAGAGTTCAAGAACAAAGAAAGGGTCATGATGGAAGATGGAGAGCAAATAAGAAGATGAAAGGGGACCAAACAGGTGAGCGGACAAAGGGCCTTAGTATTACTCTTTGTGTTTCTTGTGAAATGCAATATTGATAAAAAAGAAATTAAAGCTTTTATGGATAGAAATTTCCTCTTAAAATAGATTCTATGGAGAATGAGTGCCGAGGAATCAAAGATGGCACAATAGCAGAAAGTGAAAGTTGGGGAGTATACACCTCCCATGACAGGCTAGCTCCAGTAAATGTAAGGACTTTGAACCTACTACCTATTGGTAGTTAATGAGAAATAGAAAATGATATATATTGCTTAATATGCTTAGATGACTTAGGTCTTATGTCTATATTGATCTGTCGTGAATGAAGATGCTATTCATAAATTGAGTACTTTACATAATACAGTCTTTTGATAAATAATAACATCATTGTCATCCATAATGACATAATTGTACAAATATATCCTTTACAAAATTCTTTAATTTTTTCCAAATTCTTTTTCTGGCAATATGTAAACGAGATCTGCTAAAACATGAAACTAAATATCCTACAAGTTAAGAACTGAAAACTAACATTTCTATTTTTATCTGTTACTGTCCTTAGGAATAAAAAGTGGTGAAATACTGTGAAAACAAACAAACAAAAAAATAAATAAATAAAAAATAACTTTTACAATTGAACCAAGTAAGTGGTAGAGGGTAAAAGGATGCTCATCTCATAACTATGGTGTTTATTTATCAAGTATTCAGGGAAAACAAGTTTATTGAGCATAATAATTTGTACAGGTCCACCTTTCAGCATGAGTCAAGTATTAAAAGATAAGGAAAGAAAAACCTAGAAATCATTATGGACTTGCTCTGACCACATTTGGCTCAGGTTGGTAATACAAATGAGGGATACACTGTCTCTGGTGGAAATAATGAGTAGCCAAGAAGAAACCACCAGGAATCCTGACTTTTCCACCCAGGTTTGCCTACTAGAAAGTAAATACAGACTCTAATATATGATCTAAGATAGATGGAAAGGTGTTACCTACCCAAAAGCAACTCCTCATTGCTTTGTCAAGATATCTACGTTTCTCAGTTTTAGTATCTCCTTATAGAAATATATGTGTGTCCACTGGACTAAATAACATAAAATATTGAGATAGATAACTCAGTTAGAAGAGGTTAGATTAAATGTATAAATTAGTCAACATAGCACTAGCTACCACTTAAATAGCACTTAGGCCTTAGGGACTGTTACAAAGAGCATTTGACTCAAAGTTTTGCATAAAAGCAAACTCTTATTCTTTATGGGAGGGAAGAACCAGAAAAAAAAAAACCCACTGTATTTTATATCCAGATATATTGGCTGTCACTGTAGAAGAGACCTTACAGATAGCCATTAAGCTTCATTGCATTTCTTAATGCCCTTTCGGTTCTATCATAAATTGAGATCATGACATTATGAGAGTATTTATAGAATTAATAATTTCCAGCTCTCATCTGGGTCCATCTTTCTTTAGATTTCCTGTCCAGTACATAGGAAAGGCCCATTTGGAATTTAAGAAAACATCCAGAGACTTCGAAAAGCTATACTCCTTCTAAATCCATACATATTTATTTATTTATTTTTTAATAACAGACGTAAATTTGAAGGGGAAATACCATATACTATAAGCCATTTGGGGATATCCTGTCTCTTAAGGATGACTTACACTTGTCATTTGAATCCATGGATGCTAAGAGCTTAAACTCAAAACTCAGCTGTACTTTAGCTCTGAGTCATTCCTTCCATGAACTCTGCATGCATTTTTATGACAAACACACATGTGTATGAAGTATGTGACCTCATTGGCAGTTATCTGCAGTGTCAAGTAGTACTGGCAGATACCCAAGAATTGACTGACACACATTTTATAGAGCTGGAGTGAATTAATATGACTACCAACTCCCAAATGTATGACAGGAAACAGAAAAACTTGAATACAGCAATCAATGACATACTGTGTGTGGTCAGAAGCCATTTACTCTATAGCAAGAATATTTTGGAATACAGTATTCAGGAGAGTAAACATTGCTATTAAAATGCTAGGGGAGTAAAATAAGGATTTAATTAGAAGAATAAATGAGGAGGTTATTTTGCAAACTATTTATCACTTTTAAGAAGGAATTGCCTTTTCCTCCTACAAGTTCTGAAGCTATTGAATGATGAAGGGAGGACTGATTTGCTTCAAAGGTGATGTCTTTATTTCTGTGGCCATTGGCCATCTGGAATAGTAAGTCCATAATGTTGTTTTCCATAATGGGTTTCAACAATCTTGGGAACTCAGTGTAAGACAGTAAGTTATTTTAAAGGAAGTACACTGCGAAGAAAAAATTGAATGTTAAAATGTCCTCAAAAGCCATGATAAAAGCAAAATGTCTTTTTTTGTACGATAAAATTATTTGTGATATGTAAAGGCTGGACAGATTTTTAAATGGGAAACTATTTCATTTTTTGTGTAGCATGGGGCAGGTAAATAGCAAAGTATACATGTTACTTCTAAACTAGAATCTAGAACAAAGATGTGTCCTGGTTCTATCTGAAAAACCACTCTCGTAAATAAAAGTTACTAAATTCAAACTCCATGAAAGTTTATGAACTCTAATCCAAAAATTCTGCTCTCAGTCTGATTGCTATTTTATTTCTTAACTTGTCTAATCTTTCCATTACCCTCATTCTTTTCCTAACTGTATGAAGCACATACTGTCTTTTTTACCAAAGAGACATAAAGTTATGCTCACAAAGAGCATAACTGTTTAAATCCAGGGGAAGTATTTTAAGTACCACTAGAGATCAAATTAGAGCAGATTCTCTCTTAAGGCAGCTTGCATTGAAAATTAAATTTTATGTTGTCTAGACAAACTATCATGATAATATCTTTTCCAGAATTTCCTAGATAGACTGTCTAGACTGCTCCAAATTCCCCAGGTAACAGCATAATCATCTTCTCACTGACTTCCTAAACAGTCTGGAATAGTATTTCCCAATATATAGTTACCATGCAAATCAAGGTCACTGAGCTTCTAAAGGAAGACTTCTCTCAAAGGCTTTGTGCTTTAGAATTTCAGAGAAATACTTGCACACCAATATCCAACCTAAAAGGTGATCATATGGGAATCTTTATTTATTTGTTTCAGTGGAGGAAATGGCCTCCTCTATTTGCCTGAGTATATGGCCTGGCTCCAGAACCTGTACCTCTCCATTCCCCCATCCACCCATAAGGCCGCAATGAGTAATTAACTGTTGACTTGAGAAGGAATATGCTGTGAACTCTACCAAATAGCAACTTCAAATAGAGAAAAAAATATTTGGATATTTTTCAGATAATGATAAAAATATGGAATGGTATATGACATTTTAATTTAAGGTAATCAAGGTCATCTAAGCTTCAAATTTAAAAATGAAGGAAAATGAGATAAGTGCAGAAGCATGAGCAGAATCATATGAGAGTCCAGTGCCATAATTTACAAAATCTGATGAAGTACATTTAAGAGACAAGGTGACACTTAATTAACTAACATGAAAGATGGCAACAGCTTTCAGCCCTGAGATGCTGATTTATATTTTGAGGACGATAACTGACATTTTTTCCATCACCTATGACCTATTAGACAACGTTAAACTTTCACAACAACTGATGAGGTATGAGGTATAATAGAAACCATTCTCTATCACTTTCTTGATTAGAAACAGAGACAGAGAGAAAATACCGTAAGTAGCTTGCTCTGTATCAAGCATCTAGTATCAAATTGAGGTTGGACAAAAACCCCTGCAGTCTGAGGCCAGAAGACATGCTTTTAACAATGATGGGATTAGAACTCTGAGTTACTATAGCAAAAAATGTCATCGGGTCAGGCCCTGCTAGGAGGGTTAGAAGGCAGCTTATCTAAGTAGTCAACCTCTCACTTAAAATATACGAATGCCGCGGTCCAAAAAGGGTTTGTTTAGTTTTGTTTTACATATTATGAGACAGAGTCTCAGAGAGGTTAAGGAATTTTTCCAGTGCTCCACAGCTAGCGATTTGTAGACAATCAAAGACAGATGTGACCCCAAGCCCATGTTTTTTTCACTAAGCAGTACTAGGGGCTCAGCTCTCCTGGTTCCATTGCTCTGTACAGAGGATGCAAAAAGCACAATATAATGTGGAGGGAATTCTCTAGAGCTATCTCTAGAATACGAAAAAGTGGGACAATCCCCTTGGGGCCCAACTGTTAGGACACCTGACCATAGGAAATCTCTGAGAAAGAGACAGAGAGATTTATCCAGAGGTCCTCAAAAGTGTATAAAGTCTGCAGGACTATGTGCAGGATATTATTTCTAATTACACCAACAAGAAACAAGCAATTTAAGTAAAAACTGCCTTTCCTTAACATTAGTTTTTTAGTTTTTTTTTTTACTTAAAACTCTTGGGTATGTCAGCAAATACAGTATAGGAGCTTGTAAGGGAGAGGAGGAAGGGTGCAGGGGGGAATAGGCTGATGAGGGGCAATTACCTAAACTGGTGAGACCCGAGGAAAGTGTTTCATCTTCCCAGGCTCTTAAGGAAACTCATAATTGTACTTAGTCTGGAAACCACATTGCCTCTAAAGTGTCTTCTTATACAAGAAAAAAGAAAAAGGTACAACATTGTTTTGATTTCTAAGCCTTTGGGTTGAAAGAACACATTTCTATCTCTTTAGGAAAACTTAAGAAAATTTAGAGAGAGAGTCAAGCATTTCAGTTATAAAGACGGGCTAATACAAATTATATTTTACCTTTAGCGTTCCAGAAATATTCCATGAACAAATCCTTAATTTCTTCAGTATTTCTTAATTCCAATTTGGAAGAAAATCTGTCACATATAATTTTCTCACTACATGAATACTTTTGTTCTTCTTAGGATTTTGAGCCAAAAATTATAAAAGGGTTTATAATTGAAGGCTGTTGGAAGGCTCAATTTGTGGAACTGCTTTCCATATTATTAACTTTTTTCTGTAAATGTTCCCCTAATTTCAATTTTTACTTCAATTTACCTAATTTTAACCTCCTCACCAAATTTGCTCACTAAAACATTTTTAGGAAAAACAGACAAATTAAAGGAACTTTTTTTTCCCCCCATATCACCAAAATCATAGCCAAAAATACAAAAGCAACACTTAGCTGAGCAAGAACACACGTGTGAACAATTTAGGTCAAACATGATAGCAGATCACTGTGCACACATACAGCATCCTTTTTAAATCTCTAGGTAGAAGAAAACAACTGGGGTGGCAGACACTTCTGGCTGAGAATGAAAATGGAGGGGAAAACTGGCAATATACAAATGAAGGAGAAAACAGTATACTTTCAGCCTGCTGACATCTGCTGCACATGCAAAATGGATTGGATTCTGTAATCCAGGGCGAAAGCGAATGCTGTCTTCCTTCCTTCCTCCTGTTCCATAGTTATTGTTGAGTGATGGCCTCATTGTTTTTGCATTCACAGATTAAAATTAATAACAGCATCTGAATTTGAAGTAGGTCCCACTGAATAGAGAACCAGAAGCTGAATGAACTGAATAAATTAGGAATGAAGCATTTGAATAGGAAGGGGTCATGGACAAACACTATTTTTTAAAAGCCAGCTTTACCTCAGGATGATGTCCAATTTCAATGTAGGTGCAAATTGGATGAAAAGCCCCAGTTCCACAGGCGTACAAGTGAGTCTGATTATAAGCCTTAAGCACCTTGATGAAATTAGCACATTCTTTCTGTAAGACAAAAAGAAAACCAGTGAGTTCTAGCAGTCAGCGTGACTGAGGTATCCTCTAGGGTGCCAAGCATGTCTGAACAGATTTCTTTTGTGTCCTTTTCACAGCATTTCTAGGGCTTATTATTCTATTGTTTGTTCATATTATTACACAAACTAAAAACATGGAAGTTCTTACTCTATGGGGAGCTAAACGAAATACTTTCTTCCATAGCTCTTCTATAAAATTATTTGTAATTCATTTATAAAAAAAGTAGAATAAAGTTATAGATAACCAACAATCAAAGGTGGCTTTTCTAGAAATGAGGGGAACAGCAAATTATTTGATTAATTAATTAGACAAAGAATACAATGTGAAAATTTCTTGCAAAAATCAGATTTGAATTTAAGGAAAGGAAAACAAACAACAAAAAAGATAATATGACCTTCTCTTAAACATGAAGTTTAAATGTCAATAGTAATCCATAAAGATGGGCAATTGACTTTGAACTTGAGTAGTACTGCCTCATAGTGAGCTCTACAGACCCTAAGAGGGTAGAGCCACCTTCTGCTGAAAATGTCACTTCAGCCTCAAACACATTTGGGTATATTTTTGACGAGATAAAGATGTTAGAGTTTGGAATATCTGTTGGGTAAACAACCTTTTGTAGAGTGGCTATAATTAATAAGTACTTTAAGGAGATCCATGGACATCTTGAACCCATAAATGGACTCCCTGCTTAATGAGCCACAGATTCCTCCAAATACAGAACAATTAGTGACAAGAGTAAATTCTAGTCATGTCTTATTATTTATAGAAATGTAGACACCCCTGCCATTGTATTATCTGAATAAAATATCACTTAAGAAATTAAATGGACAGAGCTGTTTGTATTCTTTCTACATGTTTTATTACATCTGTAGAGCCTGTGAAAGAAAATGTTTTTTATGAGAGATCTTAGCCTTCTGTCCCTGTTGAGGAAAGAGTTGGAGGACAAAGTGAGATATTCAGAATATAAATTGGATAATGTTATTTAAAAAAACAAAAAAACAAAAAACAAACAAAATACAACAGAGAAGGAAAGACTCAATTTTTGCAAAATATTTCAGTATTGTTAAAAGAAAAACTCTCAAATAGCTTCAAATAAAACTTTATGGTCTATTAACCATACAATACATCTTAAAAATTGAATATAAGTAGAAAACATGAGTTCATCATGGAATACATAATACCCGTTTTTAAAACATGCTAAATAAAATTGGGCTGAAAATTATGTTGTTATTGATCATAGACATTCTTAATTAGTTTTGTGTTTTTGTCTATAAACATTTGGAATTAAGACACAAACATGTAACAATAAATGCAGATAAAGATAAAAAACAGGCTATAGTGTGAACAAGGCTGGCAAACACAGTAGAGGATTGGGTCAGTCCTGGCACCTCTAAGTGTGTGTGTAACACTCCCAAAGTCACTCTCTATGACATGTATGACATGTGACTTACCAAGTGAAAGTTCAGAATGCATTGGGGCTTATGTAGTCAGTTGGCGTTTATAACTGTGGTGTTACAGTAATTTAAGTACATTTCCACATGACATCTGTATTCTGTGTTTGAAGCCAATAATTTTGGTCTTAACTCTATCACCCCCATAAAAAGGGGGCAGGCAGCCAAACTTGAGCAGAATAATTGGTATTTAAATTCAAATAATTGCTTTCCATCATCACTGATTCTTCTAGGATGCAACTTGAGGATGTCCTATAAATATATTGTCCTAAAAGTGAATTAGACCTATTTAAAGTAAAATATGTAACTTCCACTTATGACTCATCATGATTTCTTAACGTATGCTGAGTAGTTTCGGGGAATAACTACAATAAACATGTAATTTATCCCACTGTTTTGCTACTCAGATTCTGACTCTTACTTTTGTCTGGTAAGGGATCATAACATACACAATTAAGCTCTAAAATCAACTGATTTTTCAAGTAGTTATGAAGAAAAAATTCCTAGCTTAAAGGGTACATGGATCTCATCCATGTTTCACTTTGAACATGGTACATCCTAGGCAAAACTGTGAAATAGATATAACTTAGCTTCCAAGACTCTCAGCAACAAGCCCCCCATTCTGTAACAGTTTCTCCTCTGTCCCCAAGAGGAGAGGGCATGAATGCTTGGGCAGGGGAAAGAGACTGTGGAGAGGAAAACATCTGATAAACTCATTTACAAATGAGGCATTCATGAGGCTTACCCAAAGGATTTATTTGTACTTTTAAGAAAATGCAGTCATTTGCAAAGTCATTTTCAGGAAAGTGTTTTATTGCATCCCTTTCTTTGAAACTTATAGGTGGCCACATGATATGCTTTTACATAAAGACAGCCATCCATGATTGTGGAATGAACATTCAAGATTATAAATAATCAGTTCCATCACCATATATTGAAACCAAGAAATGGTTTGTGTATGTATTAGTAAGCAAATGGATATTCTAATAAGTAACAGTGGCAGTCCCAGATGTATGTCTTGTTCATTTTAGAAAAGAACAGGACTTCAATTTGTCCACCATGCCTTTAAAGATATGCATGCAATTTTGAATACAAACCCAAATTCTCTAATCCCATTAGTAACAGCTAAGTGCACCCTATAAATCTGAGAACAGACGGTAGTTCTCCACAATAAAAAATGAAACGAAGGAAACATTTTATGAGAAAAGATATGTGTAAACACAAATGAAGGCTCATGTCACCTCTGCAACTGTTATGAATCCTAAAATCTTAGAATTTGTGGGTTATCTGTTCTAGATTGGATAACTGATTGGCAAAAATTAATGATTGAAAAACTGTCAGGGTTCTTGAAAACTATGGAATTGAGCCACATTAAATATTATAACTTTAATTTCTTCTCTCTTAACTGTCAAAGAAGAACTACTATAATAAGACAACTATTCCTTTACAGAGCTGGGTCGAGGGTGGGGGACTGGGGAGGGGTGGGAAATCAATCACAGGACTATAGCTGTGAAAACTGGCAAGTGGTTTCACCGAGAATGCTGATAACAGAGTCTATCTGTCCTACAAAGCAACTAGACCCACCCTATTGGCCTAAGGCCTAGAATGATCCCTTTCATTTCCCCACTGAACTCTCCCAGTTGGCAGGGTTGTATTGTTGCCATGCCCAGGGGCTAGCTCAATATTATTTTGAAGTGAAGGCTGATGCAAATAAAATGGAGAAAAATGTCTTGGGTCTGTAGAGGTGTGTTAAGACTGAAATGAAACAAAGAAATTGAATGAAATGCTTTCAAAATTGGTTAAACAATAGCTTTAAGAAAACTCACCAACAACAATGGAGGAGGATACAGGAAATTAAAAGAACTGGACAGAAAAGAAACCAAAACTTAACAGACACTGTTAGGACGGATTTCTTCTTTAAACAGAAAACCTACACACGAGTATCTGTCCTGTCATTTATTTGCTTTCAATCTCTAACTTGTTGCTGCCAGGGTTTCCGAATGTTCCAAAACAGGATATTCTTTTTATTTGGAAACAGCCTGGACATTCCATTAAAAAAGAAGGAAGCGTGGCAGAAAAAGGAAACACACTTCACACGTTTCTGCTCTAGGGAGACAGAAGAAGAGTGTTTCTGACCTTTTCTTGAACCATGACGATTCTTAAAACACAGAATGTAATGTACTTTTTGGCATGGAACTACTGCACTGCTTTGCTCAGCACTGGCGGATTTACAACATAATAAAGAGAATGTAATCAGCTCAAAATGAATTCATTTTCAAACCTTGATCTTTTTTGAAATTTAAGTTGATATACACAGACAACTTTAGCAACAAGTCGTGTTCCCAAGAGTCAGGAAACCACCCTGACCTCTTATTTTACTGAAATGTACTCCAGACCAATAGTATTATAGTAAATTACAAGTAAAGGCAGTTATAAACCAGTAAACCCCAAGGCCACACCTGAGAAGCAATGATTAATCATCATAGTGACAAACCATTTACTTTTGTAAAGTGTTTCTAGTGTTTTCAGATCAAATGGATAGAGGAATTACACATAGAGATATTAGCCTGGAAAAATAAATTAGAAAGAAAATATCTACCCCCGGAAAAAGACATAGGAACCAAAAGCACAGTGATTCAAAAACAAACATTACAAATATGTAGCACTGATTAGACTGTGTTATGCAGACTTTTCCTGGACAGTTACAAAAATAAAGTCCATCCATCTGTCAAAACAACTGTTCCATGCATGAAAATTAAAGCAGAATTGTGGTGTTTTTAACTAACTTCCGATAATTATATTGTTCACAAAAGAATATAATTTACCTCAAATTCCAATTACTTCCTTTCATGTTCTTAAATTATGAATGGAACAGTGAAATTTTACTCTAAGTGAAAAGAGAAGGCTGTAAAGATGAACAACCTCTATGCAAATATATTCAGTTAATGATTAAATCTAACAACTTGTACAGGTTCAAATATAATCAGCCCAAAATGAAGGGGTATGGTACGGCATTACTTCAGTTCACTGAGCATTCACTTAAATAGAAAAAAAAAAAGTCTATATTCCATCAGTAGTTTATGTAGAACTATTTTAATGTATAATCTAGCAGCTAGGAAAGCAAAGGAAGTACTTTCCTATCATGATGGGTGGATTCATTTCTGCATGAAAATCCATTAATAAACTTAATTCCTGAAGTTAATCTATTGACTTTCTTTTTCTCTGGTCAATTTATTTGGCAAGCTAGCAGAATACTAGAATCTCCGTGCCAAAGCACTAATCCGTGAGATTGTTCCTGTCACTCAACTTCATCCCTCTCTCTATTTAAGCAGTTCCGTGCCTATCTAACAATAATGCCTTTTTTTTCTTCTAACACTGTGCTGACATCAGGTCATTCATAATCATGTTTTCCTAATACCTCAGGATTCACTAAAGGATGTTGGAAATCTCTTCTTCAAAGGGACATGTCTAGTAAAACTAAGATTGAACCATGTTCTAATTATAGAATTAGCCATCTAATGTTAAACTAGTAACTTGAAATTTTTTAATTACCCGCATTATAAAATGGTGAGTAGGCTGTTCTGTCCATTTTGGGAGACAATTTTAGTTCACTATTAATAATGATGGCATAATAACATCAGTTGACCTTGTCACCTTAATGCTTTCTTTTAATTTTAGGGAAGTTTTAAAAATTCTGATTCAATTAGGACAACAAAATTGGCATTATTTCATGGCTAGCCTAGTTATTTAAATATGTTAAGTCTATTCATATTAGTTGAACTATATCATCATCAAAACTATAACTGAAAATTAAATTTAAATTGGCTTGAATGATGTAACAGACACCTGCACAAGGCTACTAAGTCATTGTACTTAAATGCTCAGTTTAGTTAAGGGTCTCATTTGATTGGTTTTTCACCTCTGAATTGACTATTTGTTTTGAAGTTCTGTTTTGAAATACTGCTTAAGGTTCTATAAACATTTTTCTTTCAAATTACTTGAAACTTTCAAACTTGGTCAAAATGATTGTACAAATAACTCTCTAGACCATAAAATTAGCAAAAGTTGCCCAATGTGTTTCTCTTCTACTATTTAAAGAAGCTTTGAGAAATTTAACCTTGAAATGCCATCTGGACCAGAGAAGATGATCATATCTACTTTTTGGCATATATTTTCTTTTATATGTATTGTGTGATCAATCTAAATAATTATCACATTTGCACCATTCCATTCACTGGCATTTATGTGATTGTGAGCAGTCCATAATATGTACCTACCATAACCTTTCTACATCTCAATTCAAATGTGTGCATAAAATTCTAAATATTATGTGAAATCAACCTAAATATTTTCCCTGCCAGAACTATTAAGTAGTTAAAACCCTTACTCTGAATTCAATAATGACATCTTATGATGTGCAATTTTATGCAAAGTGATGAACTATGGAATTTTAAAAGTTGTTTATATGTATTAATATTTAATGGAGATATTACTTCTAAAGTAGGCATTTACATTTGGAAAGGTATTCTCAAATAGTTTAAGAAAAACATATAGAGAAAAAACAAATCATATTGATAAAACCAATAGCATAAAGGCAGTTACTTGTATTAATGTGATGATTTGAAATCAGTCATGGCTTAGAACTATTCAGGCATTGTTTTCCATTTTCTGTGTGAGTGTCAGAAAGTTGCTTAGGATCTCAAAGCCTTAGTCTCCTTAATTAATAATGGATTAATGATATATTCATGTAAATTACTTAGCATGACACCTAGCACTTTTTAATTGATCAATAACTGGCTATCTTAATCTTAACATAAGCAATCATCTATTTATTAGTTCTACATCTGCTTAAGTCACATACCATTTCACACGCTGCGCCCTGACTTGGGCAAGAAAAATATTATAAATAGTTTATTTCTTGTAAGGACAGTACAGAGTTTAAGCCCATATTAGTACTAAGGAGAAGTGGATTTAATAAAATTGGTTTTGAATATTAATCTGTGCTCCATTGTTACAAAGGGAAATTGTATTTTGCTCATTAGAATTCTCATAAAATTCCAGTCCTCCAACAGGAGGACTATAAATTATAATCACTCTTTTCATCAAAGTGGTAGATAGCATGAAGCATGCACGTATCAAACAGCAAAAACAATAATTACCTCTGAATAGTTGTGGCCTATAGCAACTTCATGCCCATTTATCTGTCGCAGAGGCAACAGCTTTCATTGATTTCTTCACTATCTCCCACATCTGTATAAGGTTTAATCCTTATATTAAAATCCTTTTCCATATCACTCATATTGGTTCTAGTCTCTGATCAAACCTTAATTGATAAAAGGATGTATCTTACTACCATATAATAGCTCATTATGATATGTAATATAAGGGAACATGAATTTGACACATTAACAAAACAACAAACAACATAAAAACAACACACAGGATTATTAATTGATAATTTTACTCACTTCTAAATGTAAATGGTTTCTCCTTTTAAAATGAACATTAAGTTTTAGATTCAATAAGTTATATTAAGTTTGGTATCAATTAAAACACAATTCTAAAGAATCTATTTTTTAGTTCACACATATATACACACATAGTCTATAATACTATGTAAAGCATATAGTATAAAGTATATTTATTATATTTAGCATCTAATTTGAATTTAATTATCAGATCTTTAAGAATGTTCTCTGAGCACAACAATGCTAAATATAAGTTAAGATTCTCAGTCTCCTGAAATAATGTCAAATTTTAGAGACACTACAATTTTGCATCCTGTATTCCTTATCATGCTTAAAAATCTAGTAAGTAGAAATATATAAAAATTAAATGATATAAAAAGAACTTTACAAAAGTTCTGTGATGTCCTGTGGACATCAAGGTGATTTTAGTTTTCATTGCTACATTTCCAAATCAAATAAAAGAAAAAACAATCGAAAGTTGACCAAAGCTTATTTGCTGTGAGACACAGAGAAATATCTGAGAAAAATATTCCAAGAGGTAATATTAAATCTATGATATGATGGTTAGTGTATCCTCAAAAGTGAGTAGAGATCATTTAATAATTTGATTCTTAGAAGATGAGGGAATAGGTAAACCCTATGCCCGCTGCTTCCCATAATCATGTTAAAATTACATCTAGATTATAGAACAATGAACCTGAAGAATTATCTGAAAACTAGATGATCAGAACTCCTATAACTAAGGATATGAAGAAGAGGCCACATCAAGACTGGTAGGAAGGGTGGAGATGTGAAACAGGCTGACCCTAAACCCATAAGTAGTGGTTTAGGAGGGACACCTTGGCATTGAAGGTTCCCCTTGAAGAGTGAGGGTTCCCAGTCCCACACCAGGCTTCTCAGCCCAGGGGTCCTGTGCTAGGAAGAGGAGGTCCCACAACATCTAGCAGTGAAAATTAGCAAGGATACCATCCCTCCTGGTGAGACAGAAGGCAGCTGGAAACCCAGAAATCCTCTTTAAGGGCCCGGGCACAGACCCACTCAGTTAAAAGCACTCACTCTGAGCTCTGGCAGAGGGGTGGCAACTGGAGAGGTACCAGAGACATACAGGGAAAGATTGAGTTGTGTGGCTTCAGAGACAGAGCTAGAGGGACAGCCGTTATTATCCCTGTGTGGAGAACTTCCTCACATATAGCCTACAAGTGGGCACCATCTTTCTGTGTTGAACCCTCCATCATAGGGCCAAATCTGAGAACACATTGGTCTAGTAAAATCTGTGTACTCCCCACCTTGGTGAATCCCAGAGACTCTGCCCCTTCCAGCTGGTGTAGCATTGCCCAGGGTACTCTCAGCTCCTGGGCAGCTGGCCCTGCCCCACCATCTGTAGGAGGCTTCTACAGCAAGGGATGCCACACAATGGCCTGAGAAATTTTGGTGGTAGGCAATCAATCCCAGCTCATGCTGCAGCCTTTCTTGGGCAGCTCTCTGGGTTTTGTGAGACCAAGGTCAGAGACGGCTAGCCACGGTGTTCTTAGGGAATTCTGAAAAGTGGCTCAGCACTGGCATAAGAACTGAATTTGAATTAACATTGTGAAAACCATGGGTCATATCCTGTGATTCCATGGGACCCCACCCAGCCCAGTTTGGTCTGCATTGAGAGGGACACTCTTGGTTTCTAGGTGACTTCCCCACTGCACAAGCTGCAGGAAGCTTGTACAGCTGACACTCCACAGTGGTCTAGGGAACTTTGAGTGGTGGGTGGTCAGCACCAGCTCAGACTTCTGTTATTCTTGAATAGCTCTCAGGGTTCTGCAGGCCTGAGTTGAGTGGCAGCTGGCCACAGTGCTCACTGGGCTTTTTGCAGAGTGGCTACAGGCTCACCACTTGCACGAGAACTAAACCTAAATCAATTTTGTGAAAACCACCAGTACCACTCAAATGACTTCATAGGACCTTTGCCCCCCGCCGAAGCCAGGTAGCATCACTGGTCACACTGTCAGCTGGGTCAACCAGCCCAGCCCATATACCTAAGAAGGCTTTTTCAGTGGCTGAGCCTTATGGGCAGCTGGCAGCTAGAAACAGGCCTAGGGGATCTTGGGCCTTTTACTAAGCTGCACCAGGTACAATACTCATAGCAACCAGCCTCAGTTCACAGCAAGGCCACCCACACATACCTCCAGGTCCAGCAGAGGGAGCAACCAACTGCATATAACTTTAGAGTTCCCCCCAGGTAGCCCTGTGTGAATCACAGTTAAGTCTGAAATTGGCCTACACAGGAGCCCCTACAAAGAGGCACCAGAAACCACACACACAGAGGCCAGCCTCAGACCACACTAGAGCACTACCCAATTAGCCCCACAAATGGCATACCCAAAGAGTGGTCTAAACAGGCACAAAAGCCGACTGGGGCAAATCCTCCTCTGAGAGGGCTCCCCACCCAGAAGTTCATATGCTGTGAGCATAGCCAATCCTCACCCAGTCAGCCTGAGAGTCAATCCCACCCACCGACACACCAAAAGCAATCAAGGCTCAACTACAACAGGGGAATGCACACAACACATGCAAAAGATACTCTCATTTTTTGCAGATGACTTGATATTATATATAAAGAACCTCAAAGATTCCACCAATAAACTATTAGAACTGATAAATTTGGTAAAGTAGCAGGATATAAAATTAATATTCAGAAATTGGTTGCATTTTGATACACCAGTAACAAATCAGAAAGAGAAATTAAGAAAATAATCCTATTAACAATTGCATAAAAAAATAAACTATCTAGGAATAAATTTAACCAAGGAAATAAAAGACCTGTACTCAGAAAATTATAAGACAATGAAGAGAGAAATTAAGGAAGATACAAATAAATGGAAGCATATACCATGATCATGGATAGGAAGAAATAATATAGTTAAAACGTCAATACTACCCAAAGCAATATATAGATTCAATGAAATCCCTATCAAAATACCAATGGCATTTTTCAAAGAACTAGAACAAGTGATCCTAAAATTTACATGGAGATTAAAAGAACACAGACAGCAATGGCAATCTTGAGAAAGAAGAACAAAGCCGGAGGTATCATGCTACCTGATATCAAACTATACTCCAAAACCACAGTAATCAAAACAGCATAGTATTGGCATAAAAACAGACACCCAAATCAACAGAACAGGATAGAGAGAACAAAAACAAATCCTTGCCTACAAGGTCGTTTAATCTATGAAAAATAAGGAAGAATATACATTGGGTTAAAGACAGTCTATTCAATAAATGGTGCTGGGAAAACTGGAGAGATAAACACAAAAAAATGAAAATGAACTACCTTCTTACACCAAGAATAAACTCAAAATGGATTAAAGACTTAAATGTAAGACCCCAAACCATAAAGCTCCTAGAGAAATAGGCAGTAAGCTCTCAGACATTACACTTACTAATATTTTTACTGACATTTCTCCAACAAAGACATACAGATGGCCAATAGATATATAAAAAGATGCTCAACATCAGTAATCATCAGAGATATGCAAATAAAAAATAATTAAAAAAACATGTATCATCTTACACCTGTCAGAATGGTCATCATCAATAAATCAACAAACAATAACTGTTGGAGGGGATGTGGAAAAAAGGGAATCCTTGTGCACTGTAGATGAGATTGCAAATTGGTGTGGACACTATGAAAAACAGTATGAAGGTTCCCAAAAAAATTAAAACTAGAACTACTTTATGACCCAGCAATTCCATTCCTGGGTATATTTATCCAAAGAAATCCAAAACACTAATTTGAAAAGATATAGGTGCCATTATGTTCTCTGAAGTGCTATTTACAATAGCCAAGATATGGAAACTGAAATGTCCATCAGTAGACAATTGGGTAAAGAAATGGAGTACATATATATAATGGAATATTACTCTGCTACAAAAAATAAAATAAAATCTTACCATTTGTGACAACATGTATGGACCCATAGGGTATTATGCTAAGTGAAATAAGTCAGACTGAGAAAGACAAATACCATATGACCTCAATTATATGTAGAAACTAAAGACTAAAATAAACAAACAAAAACAGAAACAGAGTCATAGATACAGAAAACAAATTGACAGTTACTAGATAGGAGGGGGTTGAGGGCTGGGTGAGAAAGGTGGAGAGATTATGAAATACAAATTGGTAGTTACAAAATAGTCACAGGGATGTAAAGTACAGCATTGAGAATGTAGTCGATAATACGGTAATAGGTATGTATACTGTCAGGTCGGTACAGAATTATCAGGGGCATTACTTCATAAATTATATAAATGTGAAACTGTTATCCTGTACACCTGAAACTAAAATAAAATAATACTGAATGTCAAGTATAATTTTAAAAATAATCACAAGGATATAAAGTACAGCATAGGGAATATAGTCAATAATATTGCAATAAGTATCTACAGTGCCAGATGGGTAATAGACTTATTGGGGTCATAATTTTGTGATGTATATAAATATCAAATCACTATGTTGCTTTGTACACCTGAAACTAATAAAACAATCATTCTTAAAAATATGAGTAAAATTTCATTCATGAAGATTACCAAGTGCATAAGAAGTGGAAATCCAATGATGACCATTAGAAACTACATGTCAGTTGGAACAAACTGCTATGTAATGAGAAGACATTGGCTGAAAACCTGTTCCCAGAAGAACTGTACAAATGATTCTAAAGAACTTTGTATTATAAAATGCTTAACGTACTCTAAAATTATGTACAATGATGCATGGGTGAAATATGGTGTACAATCAAATGTAAATAATAAGTTGTCAACCAATGCCAAATATTTGAATTTCATTTTAGTCACTTAAGGATACAATTGAAATTTCCAATGAAAAGGAACACAACTCAAAATCCCCAAGCCTTCTGAAAGTTTTATATATCTCTAATGTTAGACCTACTTTGCAAATATAAACTTAAAATGCATTTAAATTTCAATCCTGACTGTAAAAGCGTTCCAAAAATACACTCATATATATGAGATGTGATCCACAACAATTCAGATACAATGATCACCATCATATTTTGTTGTATTAGTAAAACATATTAATTTAAAAATATGAATAAAACCTAGTTAAGCTTAATTTTCCATGCATCTCCTACCTAAAATGCAAAACTGGTTTACCCAATCGCTTTAAAAATAAATTTGTATTTTATCACTAAACACGAGTTACATAAATGAGCTAATAAAAGTAATGCATTTAGAATACCAAAAATACATAGTAAGCTCTCAATCAGTGTCAGCTATTATTACGGCTACTACTACTTCTGAATGCCAAATTAAAATATAATCCTTCTGTTGAAGTTGTGGGAAATTTGCCCCTACCAGAAAGAAACACACACACGAATACACGTGAAAATCTATGCTTATTTCTGTAACATTTAATAAGACAAAGTTTTTACTGGCCTTCATAAAAAATAAGTTGTCTGCATACCTGACGTATTATCAAATTTCATGATGGGAATCATGTTTAAAAATGAATAAACTGACCATAGTCTTTCACTTATTAGATCTCCTAGAGTGCCACGAAAACACCCCAAAAATTTATAATTAATACTGTCAAGAACTGTAAAGTATCTGTGATTCTGCCCTACTTGTAAGATAAGTTACCCTGGCACAGTTTCATGGAGGTTGGCAGAAGATATATGTCTCCTGGGTCAGAGATAAAATACTTTATTGCCCACAGAAATAGCAGTAAAGTATCAGCATTTCTCCTGCCAGTTCTCCAAGTTCCAATTCCCACTGGGCAATGAGAAGAGTGGCAGGTGACACCTGCACATGCAGTGAGTTGAGTTATAGGAGAGGAACCCTGGGTTGAGGGAACCTGAATACTTCATAACAGTCATAAGCATATTGGATCTTGAGGGAGATGGTATGTTCATCGCACTGGGCTGTAAGCATACCTGACCTTTGCTCCAATGGAGACACTATGTGAACTCCTCAAGGCTGTTTGCAAACCAACCTTTTGCTTCACAGGGAGACACTACTTTCCAAGTCTCTTCACTGTACAAATATCCTTCAAGACAGTCTGTAAAACAGGCAGTCAATGCTTCTTTTCATCACATGTGCAAAGTGTAAGCGATCCATGCAAAATTATCTCCCAAGAATTATACATAGAGTTTAGAGATTTAATGAAAACTTATGATTTTGTAGAATTCTACAGGAGGTAATTCTAGCTATCCATTTAATAAATTTCTATTATGACTTGAAGTCTCTCAAGTAAAATAAAAATATTAAAGTTGTTGTCAACTTCAACCTTTGAAAAAGTAAATGAAATTCAAGGACTAACATGCGTTTTTTTTGGACTGTACTGTAACTTAAGACACGTGTATAGCTTCAAAGTCTCAAATGCATTCACTTCGTAAAAATTGGTGTTGTTGAGGTTCTTCAATTTGAGCCATGATAAGTTTGATAAACATGTTATAATATATCATAGCATTAAACGTAAGTAACAACTAAAAACAAAAATATAAAAATATATCCCTCAAAAATTTCAAGTGTCCCAAAATTCAGGTGCATGATTCAACACTTTGAAATGTATTCAACGATAGGAATGTTATGAAATCTGCTTTTTTTGTTCATCTCAGATGGTTGAAATTTTGATTTCCAACGATGTTCAAAATATTTCTAACAGTCATACGGTTGCCATTTGCTTTTATTGAAACTTAGTGCAAAGAGAGATGGTTTAATAGGATAAACAAAGAGAGTCAGAGAGCTATTGATTCGAAACAGATTCTTTTAGCAGTTTAGCATGAATTCAGTTTTCATTTGCAAAACAGGGTCAAGGAAGTTAATCCCTCAATAGAAACGCTATTGTGAATAATAAAGTGGATTTTAAGCACTAGAAAAATATTTTAAAAAAAGAAAGTAAAGGTGGATAAAAGCAGTCGGAATAGAGATATCTGGATTGCATTTATTTCCTCATTCAAGGTCTCTGTACAATTATAATAATTATATATATATATATATATATATATATATATATGTTTGTTTGTTTTTCAAATTACAAATCTCAAGTAACAGCAATGAAAAAGTTCATAAGCAGTTCACTCCTCTAATATAGAAATGCCATAACAATGTAAAGGTTTAGAACCTACAGAACGAAGAAAGCTTATTAGTATATATCCTCTATATTCACTTCTCCAAGAGGAAAATAAATTTAGATTAATATTCCTGTCAGAAATGTCATTAGCAGCTGCCAAAGACACATTTATGTGCTCTCTAGATAGATGATAGATGATAGGTGATAGATAGAAAGAAAGAGAGAGAGAAAGAAAGAAAGAAAGAAAGAAAGAAAGAAAGAAAGAAAGAAAGAAAGAAAGAAAGAAAGAAAGAAAGAAAGAAAGAAAGAAAGAAAGAAAGAAAGAAAGAAAGATAGATAGATGATAAAGGGAAAGGGAGAGGGAATATAAATGTGTCTTAGGCTACACATTCCTTCTTTACCACAAAGTCCATCTTTGTGGAATAGTTGCTTGAATTCCAGATGCTGGCTTAACAAATATATTTGATACAAAACTGAGCCATGAGAAATGATGGTTTGTATCTTCCCAGCTACCTAAGCAAATGGGGAATGGGTTCAATTTTCTGTATGATGTTACACTCAGTGACATAGGATCTATGTATCAATCCAGTGGCATGTCCCAACTTCCCAGGTGGCAGAGTCAACTTAACCAGACTTAAGAATGACCAACTCTCAAGATAACATAAAATTAGCCAGTGTCTTTGCCCTGCTTTTCCTATAGCATTTTCCTATTGTATCCTTGCATCTGAGCCTAATACTGAGAAGAGAGCACTTTCCCCTAGACGGTTTGTTAAAAGGAGCTTTATTTCCAGAGGGCTTTCTGAGAAAACACTTAAAACCAGAAGACAAAGGGTAAACTCAGGTTCTAGAAACCAAAGAGAGCACTCAAGGAGGTTGTTAGTTTACTTTTCTGCAAATGTTCAGGTCAGTTCCTATTTTGGTTACAATTCTATCTTGGAATCCTGAATGCTCCAAAAGCCACTCAAACCTCATTCTTGTGGCTTTCAGCATCACAAGAGCTTTTTGAAAGGAATTATTGTCCATAATCACAGCTGACTATTATTTACCAAATACAGAGAGCAGAATTTCCATCAAATTAACTGTCCATGTTTCCCTTCGAAAACCAGGCATTGAATGAAAATTATAAAAAAACTCTTTAATTTTTCTTTCTAAGTGATTATTTAAGAAATTATTGGTAAAAATAGTAATGCTATTTTTTTTTTTTTTTATGTTTATCAAGGAAGAAATGTTACAAATTCCAGGAAGTCTACTAACTGCTATTCTAAAATCATACATTAAGAAAGAAGTAGAAAAAATGGGTCCATATATTAATAGTCCAAAAATAATCAATAAATGCCGTTGTGGTGACAAAGCCCTGGAGAGCAGTTTCCAGGCTCTCGGCCTCATGTGGAAAGGTACTGGCTCGGGTAGTAGATGGCCAATCGGCTGTGGCTAGTTGGCTCTCAGCTGTAGCTGGTTAGCCATTAGCCACTGATATAACTGCCTAGGCTGCGCTGGAGAGGGGAGTTGGGGAGTTGGTCGGTTGGCAGAAAAGCAGACAGCGGGTTGCACATGGTGTGACTCCAGGCTCCAGTGAGACTATAGTGGTATGACTCCCCTACCTATGGCTCCGTGGGTGTTCCTTTTTGGCCTCACCATATCCTGCGTTCTTATGTGGGGAGCAGGAGCAGAGACCCCGCAGGCCGCCCCGCACGACAGACAGCCATATATCCAATTTAAATGAAATAGATATGTAAATTGAGGTACATAAATGAGGTTACCTGAAAAATAAATTTCAATAACATGAATTCCAAACGCATAAAATACATTTTAAATAATAGGTCAATAAAGAGCAATATTAAATGAATGAGATGGATTACCAGAAAAATAATACGAAATACATTTTGCTATTTGAATATATTTTCGTGTTTAGTGTTTAGAGCAAGAGGAAAAATAGTTTTTCATGAGCTAAAATATATGGAAACTATTTGTTTTCCTTTAATTAAGTGTTAAAAAGAAATCAAAATCCACAATAATAAAATTGATTTAATGCAGAACTTAAAGGAATAACCAAAGCATAGGCATTTTATCATGTTACATTAATTAATTTTGAAAAGATTAGTATGGCTAATATTGCTGTCATGCAGGGTCTCTGGTCCCGCTTCCCACAGAAGAACACAGGATATGGTGAGGCCAAAAAGGAACACCAACGGAGCCACAGATAGGGGAGTCATACCACTATATTCTTGCTGGGGCTGGGTTGGAGATACAGGAAGCAGGAGCCATATAAATCTGCCATCTGCTTCTCTGCCAACCAACCAACCCCTTGCTAATTGCAATCCACGCTCGCTAGCTCAGCCATGGCAGTTATATCAGTGGCCAGTTGCTAACTGGTTACAGCTGATGGCCATCCACTATCTGAGCCAGCACCTTCCACGTGAGGCTGAGAACCTGGAAACTGCTCTCTGGGACTGTCTCCACAATTGCCATACCATTAAACTTTCAAAACTTTACATCTCTCAATGCAGACATAATGACCTATCTCACCCATAATGTACAAAACATGACTTATAAGTCTTCAGAATCCTTATTACAAGTTGCTATGAAATGATGTTTTAATTCCTTTTAATTTAGTTTTATAAAACCCATCAGCATTTTCAGTAAGCCTGGAAAATACGATAAAGTCGCCCTTCTTAGAAAGGAAATGTCTGAGGTCATGATTTGGGTTACCCATAAGGCACCATGAGGATCATGACTTTATTGCAGCTGCTGAATTAACTGCATCTGGGGTAACAGCAGAATCCCTCATTATACAACACCGATAGCAGAGTAGGAGGGGAGGGGAGAACGCAGGGGAAGGAAGGGCGGGGAGGGATAAAGGGGAAGAGAGGAGAGCCATAAAAAATAAGGAAAATGCACTGAGGTGAATTTTGGAAACCACAAACATGAAAGAATATCTGATATCTTAGGAAATTAATGACCTAATTGAATCATTAAACCAAATATGCTCAGTACTTGTGTTCCTATTTATTATAAAATCCAGATAATTTGTCAGATAGGTATGGTTATCTTCAATTTTCAAATTGAATTGAATTCAAAACACTGCAACTCTAGAGTGGTTACGAGCATTAAAGAGGGCTATGCTAATTTCATCAATGATATTTTCACTTATAACCTGTCTTAGCAACTATACCGATAACAATAGTTAATATTTGTATTGTGTATTATAGTGTATGAATCATTTTATTTATTGTTTGAGTTCTACAGAAATGCTGTGAGCTGCTTATTATTTTACCAACACCCTTAATAACAACAGAATACATAAGGTTTTTATTTAAATCACCATTGTTTCTTATCTATGTGTTAATAGGCAAGTTCAAATTCATATGTTATGCAGGGACTCAACTCCCGCTCCCCACATAAGAACACAGGATATGGTGAGGCCAAAAAGGAACATCAATGGAGCCACAGATAGGGGTGTCATACCACTATATTCTTGCTGGCGGCTGGGTTGGAGACACAGGAAGCAGGAGCCACACGATCTGAAACCCGACTTCCGCAACCCGACTTCTGTTTCTCTGCCTGCCAACCAACCAACCGATCAACCAGCATAGCAACCAGCATAGCCACGGCAGTTATATCAGTGGCTAATTGGCTAACTAGTTACAACTGATGGCCAACCAGTCACAGTTGATGACTACCTACTACCCAAGCCAGCACCCTCCACGTGAGGCTGAGAGCTTGGAAACGGCTCTCTAGGACTCTGTCCCCACAGTGTGTCTTTACCTGTTAAACTTTAATAGGAAGAGAGAAAGTCTGTGCTTTTAAAAGTCATAAAGGTATGTAGGCAATATCTCCATTTCTATCCACCCTTAGTTATTGTCATATTGAACATTTTCAACCTAATTTGTTAATGGTAAATATGGCATTCTGTGTTCATACGTTTGTGTGTACTCAGTTATATTTTTTGTCTTACATTTGTGAAGTATTTTCTACTTTTAAATAGTTTTCACAAAAACTATTCAACTTGTTTCTCATTATTATAAAACATGCAACGTCCCGTTTAATGGATAAGATACTAAAGCCTCCCCGAAAGTTAAGGTACTTGCTCAAGTACAACTAACGAGTAAGTGTGGGTATCAACACAAAATTCTTGACTTCTCTGGACTCCTACTTCATTGTTCTTTCTCTTTACCCCTTTCTAACAGTCCCACCATTTGCATCAATTCGGGATAGTATAAAATCTGTTAGAACACACTTAGTGTTGGTTTAATTTCATATAACTAGAAAATGTTTACTGTAGCTTGAAGGTGTAATATGACTTACAATCACTATACTTAAAGTGAAATTTTCGAAGATGAATTTTCCATGTTTGCTCATATGTGATTAATTGAGGATGGGGAATACCTCTGCTTTGTGTTCCTTTATCTACCTTCCTTCCCCTGTAGCCAACATTACTATGTAATTGAGGCATTCTTTTTCCATGAACTCAGAATCCGGCTCTAAATCATTCTATGTACAGACATACCTCATTTTATCACACTTTGCTTTATTGTGCTTCCCAGATTGTTGCACTTTTTTTGTTTTTACAAATTGAAGGCAAGACCCTCCAGCAGCAAAAATATTACAACTAACTTTATTGCGATACTTGCTTTATTCCAGTGGTCTGGACCTGAACCTGCAGTGTCTCTGAGGTATGCCTGTAGATCATCTTAGGCAGCTGCTACAAATCAATCAAGCTCTCACTTAACATATCTATATATCTATATCATGCATACAGGTTAATTTATATCTTCAGGCACACAGGATAAGTTTCTTATAAATGCTAATATATAGACAAAACTTTTAAACTTATTTATTTGTGCTTTAGACATCCAAAAATGTCTGACAGAACATAAAATAACACAAATTAAAATTTTAAATCCTATAGTTCATCTTAATTTATTGATTTAAATTATTATAACTGCCTTCCATGATATCTGTAGATTCCTGGCTATACCTCAAACCAGTGGCCCAATTAATTTTATTGACAAAGTTTACCTCAGGAAAAAAAAGCCTCTATTTTTTACAGAAATGGTAAAACCATTGTAGGAATTGCTTACCATTCATCTTTTGTTTCACAGTATCCAGGACAATGCCTGTTAACACAGTCATTTCTCAGTCCATATTTATTTAAGGAATAAGTTTGTGGTCTTCACCTGTTAAACTTTATTCGGAAGGGAAAAAGTCTGTGCTTTTAAAAGTCACAACTGTGTATCGGCAGTATCTTCAATTCTATCCACCCTTAGTTATTATCACATAGAAAAATTTCAACATAATTTGTTAATGATAAATATGGCATTCTGTGTTAATAAATTTTTGTGTATTCAGTACAAGGAAGGAAAGAAGGAAGGAAGGAAAGAAAGGAGGAAAAGAGGGAAGGCAAGAAAGAAAAGAGGAAGGAAGGGTAAAGGAAAAGAATAGAAAGAAGGATGAAGGGGCAATTTAATCATGATGACTCAGGTTGAAAAATTTCATATAATTCAAAAGGAATTGAAGAGGAATTAACATTAAAACCAATCTCTACAAAGAAGTTGACTTATTAAATATAGGTATATATGCTATAAAATTGTATTTTGTTATCTTTTGCATATATATATATGTGTGTGTGTATGTATATATCATCAAAAATATCATATTTTTGCTCTATTTGGGCATGTTGTCATTTTGACCTGCTTTCTTTACATAAAACTGTCAATGCTTTATATAAAAATGTCAATATCCAAAATTAAATACAATTTTGTTTTTAAAGAGTGATTATGTCCACAAATAAAGCAGTGTCTAATATAACACAACTAAAATGACAGAGTAATAAATTACTTTATGCAATTTCTAAAATAATTTAATAGATTGATACTTACCAGAATATCTTTCCCAGCCCACTTGCATTCATCCCTTCTGGTGTAAGATACTGGCCACACAATCTAAGGGCAGAGAAGAAACATTCTTTTATGCCAATTAAGTTCTGTTAATACTACATCCAACATTATAATCTGTTAGACCAATTTGGGGCAACTGAGATAAAGTAAGTTTCAGAAGCATTGTGGTGGAAGGAGACTTTCAAGTTTAGACTGTGGAGTGGCATCAGTTAATTGGCACAAACTTAAATCATTCATTCTCCATGTACCCATTAGGCTTTGCTGTATGTAAAAGCTGAGCAACACAGAAATTCATGTACTCAATTCAGGCACACCTTGCTTTATTGAGCTCTGCTTTATTATGCTTCACAGGTGTTGAGTTTTTTACAAATTGAAGACAAGACCCTCCACCAACAAAATGGTTTTGACTCCCTTTACTGTGATAGTCGCTTTATTATAGTGGTCTGGAACCCAACCGGCAATATCGCTGAGGTATGCCTATAGATCTAAGTAAGCAGCCTGCAGTGGAAAGAAATATAAGGCAGGTTGGGAGAGGGAGATCATCTTGGGAGGATGTGAGAATCTACTGAAGAGACATATAAGTAGGCACAGAATATGGTTTATATCCTTCTAAATGAGTCATTCTTTATTGAGAAATAATGATTTTTGAAATCTTAACATTGGGTGCTCTGGATCCATTTATCTAATCTGAATCTCAACACTACATGCTAGAATGAGCAACTGAAAGGTTAGAAGAACACATCTTAGGAAGCAGTCTCCCCGCCCCCACCCCAGGGAAAATAGATAACTATAGTTTTATCTCACTTTCTGGAGATACAGGAGGAAATGAAGAAATAAATTGATAGCTTTTACAAAAATCACCCTCCCCTCAGTAGGCAACACAGACTAATTGATAAATAATTGTTTGTGTTTTCAACCCTAATATTTGGCCTTCATCCTTCCAGAGGTTCCTATGAATACAGTTACAGTAGTAAATAAACCAAGGTGTTAACTCGTGGCTTAGAGAATTGTGGGTACATTTTCCCTCAATAATATTAATGCATATAACTTCATCTAAATTCTAATATTAAATTTTACAGTTTCCCTCAGCAATTCCAACGACTCTTATCTGTAGTGGGGCAGAACATTTTTTTTAATTCATTTTTCTTTTCTAGTAACATTAGTTAATTTCAGAAAAAAAATGTTATATGTACAAGAAATATCCAGAGATGGTGGTGGTTAATCATTCCCGCCTGCTAAAAAGCTTTTAGTCTCAAAATGATTGATTATCATTCATTTGGGAATCTCTAGATAATTCAGCATAAATGGCCATAAACTTGGACAAAGTTTGTGATATTCAGTCTACGAAATTAAAAAGCAAAATACAACACATTTATGAACAAGAATTTAGGACACATTGAAATAACCTATGATGACATAACAAATGTATTTCAGGTCCATGTCACAATTATAAAAGCCCTAACAATTTTTGGATATGCAACATTTTTACTATTTGAAGCTCTTAATTTATATATATATATATTTTTTTTCTTTTTCATGTGCTTTCTTTTCATGTATGTCTGTGTATGTAAATTAAAACTATTATTTGACTTGTTCCACAAATTTATTTACAAAGTAGTCACATAGTACAAAACATCCAAGAATAGTAAATGCCATGTCCTTGCAGTTATCAGTACCCTGAATCCTGATTACTATTCCATAGGTTCCATAGCCCTATCGTTACACTGGCTATGGAAAGGCCAAATAATCTGTTCTTACCTAAAGTTTACAAAGGAAGAAGATCAAATATAAATTTTCTCTGAGACACAACAATAATAATATATAGCAAATCTAAAATTATTCAGCTTTCCAGCTAGATTGTACAAAAATCACAGATAACTAAAACAATTATTTAATTAAAAAGACAGTTTTTTTTCCTGTTTAATTTGCTCATTTATTCTGTTCTTTAGACTCCACATATAAGTGAGATCATATGGTATTTGTCTTTCTCTGACTGACTTATTGCACTTAGCACAATGTTCTCTATGTCCGTCTATATCTTTGCAAATGGTAATATTCCATTCTTCTTTATGGCCAACATATCAATCCAGAGAAACCCAAAATGCTAATTCAAAAAAACATATGCACCCCTATGTTTATTGCAGTGCTAATTACGATAGACAAGACATCGAAACAACCAAAATGTCCATCAATAGACGACTGGATTAAAAAACTGTGGTACATTTATGCAATGGAGTATTACAGGTTGTTTGTTCATAGTTTCCTACATCTTGATTGCTGTGTTGAGACAGTATGGGACTCATTCTGTAATTCCTTTCTTATGTGAAATATTAATATAATCTATTTTTTATAACATGCTAAATTCTCTCATACTTAGACGGGTGTGTATACTTTCAATTCTCCAGAGATCCAGGATAAAACATATAGGATATACATGTAACTTAAAAATCTGGCATGAATAAAATAAATTTTGACTAAGAAAATTCTCTTTTGGAAAGTAATTTAATGAGGATAATTATAAATCAGTGGAATGAATGTGTGTGTGTGTGTTTTCAAACAGTATCCATTGTTCATTTCTATGAAGAATAATTCCTAACTTTTTGATTAGATTTGTTAACCTGTTGATATTTTTTATTCTTTGTCCAAAAATTTCTCAGTTAACTAGCAATGCCTAAATTTATTATCCTTATATTCAATGTGCTTCATGATCTATTTTATACTTTCCCTTCTTTATGCTTCTATGGCTCTACACATGGCAGCCCCTCTTAATTAATTATTTAATAAGCATTTATTCCTTCAAGTGATTGTACCTTTATCAAGGCCAAAAATCTTTCCATGGTTCTTCCAAGCCTAAGAATGTGTTTTTGTATCTAACAAGGATTGGCCGAGTATTTACCTTTATGTTCATGTATCTTGAATATCATTTTGTAAATTCCTCAAGAATTATGACACACTATAGTATCCCCTATATAGTTTATCAGAATAGTAAATGCTTATGAAAAAGTTGCTTAATAACACTACACATAGATTAAAAAGAGCATTTACAGACAAATATATAGCAACAAATCTTTAAGTAAATTGTATTTACTCTTAGAATGAGTGTGATGTAATTAAGATTAAATAATATGGTTGGAAGGGGATGTTTAAAAATTAGAAATAGGTCTCCCGTTGCTACAATAATGATTTAAAACTCAAGAGCAGGAGCTATAACAAGAACACTATGACATTGGGCAAGTCACCTAATTTTAATTAATTCTTCAGCATATATTTATTACACGTGTATGGGTAGAAGATACTGTGATATACCCAGGGCATACACATGGCTTTAGAATTTTTCTCACCTATAAAATTGTAGGTTGTATTACATGATAATTTAATTATTTTCAATTTTAGAACCAATTGAATATATAAACCAAATTAAAAATATTTATTCAGAAAAAAATATTAAATACATTAAATATATATTCTGAAGTGATATGTGCTCATATATTGTATATCTATATGTCTCTTTCTCTGTGTGTGTATATATATATATATACACACACACATATTTATAGACATACATATGAATTTTACAAAGTGATAAAAATGTTATAAACATTCAAAATTTAAACCGGCATAATCTGCTATTATTAAAATATCAATTATTTTTTTAATTATCTTAGATTTTTCACTTATTTTGTAATGGATGACTTCTCTTAATTTTGTCCAATCTCTTACAGTTTATAAGAATTTGAGGCATACTACTTTAAAGCCCCGAGTCTTAAGAAGTAAAACTAACCTACATAAATACTGAAGTATATGTACTCTAAAAAGCATGTTATACTAGCACTTTTGTAAATATTCTTGCGTAAAGATCTTTGTTTCTCAGAGAATTAAGACTAGAAAAATTGACTAAAAAAATGGTTGACTTAGATTATAGCATATAGAGTCAGTAGCAGAATTTAGACTGATATGTCAATCCATTTTTGTTTTCCAAACTGTACAGTTTGTTAATTAAATAGGCCAGAAACACAATAAAGAATACGGATAAAACTCATAGACTGAAAGACTCTAAATGACCGCATTTGCAAAAACCTAACACTGAAAATTGATGTTCCAGATTAGGGTTTGGCAAACTTTTTATTTAAAAGTCCAGAGAGTAAATATTTTGGACTTTGTGAGCCAGATGATGTCTATCACAACTACTCAATTCTGCAACTGTAGAATAAAAGAAGACGATATGTAAGTGACTGAGTGTCTGTTTTCCAGTAAACATTATTTACACAGTTGATATACCAGATTAAGTATGTGTATAATGATTGATGCACTCTGCATTTACTGGCAGTATGGAGAGATGTATACATTTATAGATTGGTATATGCACACACGCATATAGTATACACATACATACATATTATATATACATATTACATACGTATATATGTGTGTATATATATATATATATCACACTTGGTGATGAAATCAATTATGATATATTTCTATAATGGTTCAGGTATTTACTTGTATGCAGGAAAAATGATATAACTATGAAAGGATAGACTGAAGTTAGTATTGCTTATTGATCATTGAAAATACTGTAGTTTCTTCCTTGAAGAGTTTTATGGTATATTGCATCCATTGATTTGTGATAGTCAAATCAATGCATTATTTTTATTTGCATTTGAAAATATAAAGTATAAATTTAAACAATTTTTCAGTTGTCACACTGTTATATAGCTAGAGAATTCTATATAACTTGAGATGCTTCAAAAGAACTACAGTGCATATATTAGAATAAAGATACCTTTTGAAAATCCTTGATATTAACCAGGTTGAATGAAAATATGTGATCCTTTGCTCCAACATACAGCCTGCTCCGTTCCTCATCCAAAAGGAAGGTATGATAACTGGAGCTGTTGGCCAAGCCATTGAAAGTGATAACATTGTTGGATTCCAACATTTCTGCAAGGTAACAAAGCAAGACATTGGGTGTTAATCTGAGGTTAATCTGCTCCTACATGAGCACAGATTAATGGTGCGTGGTGATTTGACTACTGCCTGCTGTAGTCACCAATCATTAGTTTCTCTTCATGGTACTAAGAAATATACAGGAACCATTTTGTTTGTTTGTTTGTTTGTTTGTACATTTCATTGACGTGGGAGTTATCAGTTTGCTGATATCATACTCAAGACCATAAACTCCTATAGAAGAGAGGGAGAGAAAACCTTGTCTATACAACTGGGCTAGTGGAATATATTTGCAGTTAGTGATGGATTAGAATGGTCAGCATTGTATATAAAATGTCTTTAATTTTACAAAGACTTGATTAAGTAGCTTCATTTGCTCCAAGTCATTAGCTAGGAAGAAAAGTATAGGGGCCAACAGAGCAGAGGTCATGTAGGGAAACTTTATTTAATCTTCTAGGTTGTTTGAAGTCTCTTTGTATTGCCTGCAGAATTTTAATATATCTTTTTGACCATTAAATCTACTCCATTATTTAAATTATTTGCAATATTTTATAACTGACATATATAAAGAAGCTAAGTTGGGCTTTCATGAAAACATGAATTAAATTAATTTTACTATCTGACCTCAATTTTTCAGTTTGTTATCGCTCTCCAAATGGCTTTTACTGTGACTGGGCAAATACTGAAGTTTTAGACCTATATACTTTAAGTGAGAAAAATATGTTTAGATAAAAATACCATTAATTGTAAGTCCACTTTTGCAGAGAAAGGTAATTGTTGATAATCACCAAAGAGGTTTTCTTTAAATAACTGGTTCAATTGAAATTATACCAGGGGTGCCAAAAAAATGTATACACATGACCTGTATTCATCTTTTGTTATCGGTATATATTGAGCATTACAATTTTAATATAGTTGTTTCCTTTCTTAAAATGTGTATATATATTTTTTGGTACCCTCTGTATATATATTGCACCCCCCCACAGGGATAGAAATTCTCCAAAATTGTGTCTTGAATCGATGAATCAGATTTTTCCAGTGCACACATAATGGAACCCTTTCATTCATAAAATGGAGAATGTGTCTTCCAAGAACAGGAAGTGGAAATGCAGTTCCCTCCTCCATCTTAGCCCTGATTCCAGGACATTAGCCATTTGATGAATTGCCTTGATTAACCTATTTCTCCTACTCCCTTTTCCATCTTATCAAAATAAATATTTCAATAGAGGATAGAGTTCAAACGCTTTAACTTAGCATTAAAGGTTGGGTGACCATCTTCTGAGTTTAGACTCTACCTCAGCACTGCTCCTCAAGTCCTCTAGCCTGCAGGAAAATGCTCTGTAGTTGTCCACTTTTTAGCCATTGCCGCCATTGTTCTTAATATCTACCACTGTATGGCACCTTGCAAAATATCGACTCTTTATCAGCTAGTTCAAAATGCAACCTCCAATAAATTCTCATAGAAGTAATTTCTTTGCAATATTTTGCTTGAGTTACTCTTACAACTTGTATCACACTGTCAGTTATTACAATCATTTACATAAGTGACTTATCTACTAGAATTAGCATTCCCTCATGTCAGGAAATATGTAATTAATAGCTCATCATCCATAACTCACATGGTTTCTTTTTCATATTACCAGGTCAATAATATTAAATTGAATGTCTATGTATCTATCTACGTATGACTTGATCTAGCCACCACTCTATCTATCAATTTATCCATCTTATACAGAAAATTACATGAATTGTTAACAAGCTGTTAAAAGATGCTTTCAAATTTCTTAATGAGAAACAGTACAATACTAAGCGACCCCCACCTCCACCAAAAGAAAAGGAAGGGAAAGAAGGGAAAGAAGGGAAGGAAGGGAAGGGAGAAATAGACCAAGGGAAACAGTTTCATTTATGTGGGTCATGCCTGAAATAAGAGGTGTTAGTCTCCAGAGAAAAAGAACAGAGAATCTTCTATATAACATCTGAATTTAAATGTCATTCCTTTCACCAGTGTCCAAATGATTGGAAAGAATCATTGCTACAGAGTGTTGGTACAAGACTGGAATTTCAGGTGCTCTGAGCTGTGTGAGGATGAAAAGGGTTACTATGAGAGGTAGGGGCTATGTCACCAGATAATGTTCATGTATTGACTGAATGGCTGTTTAAGGAGAGCTGTTCATCAAATAGACTAGATGCCCTCTACTTTACTTTTTCTTACAATTCTAAACTCTATAATTCTACTCTAATACAGAGAGACCAAAGTATAGGTAGATAGGCAAACTAAAAAAAAAAGAAAAAAAAGAAAGAAAGAAAAGCCAGCCAAGTCTAAACCAAGACAACTACATAGAAATAATAATCAATGGAAAGGTCATCTAAAAGACACACAAAAAATTTTAGTTGAAAATGCATAGAAAACTACATAAGGGAGTGCTATGCATCAAGTGGAAGAAGAAGTTATAGGAAGACAGATACTACTACAGCTATAAAACATTGAGTCATCCAGTTATATAGGTAAGTACACTACCATCACCACAGTACTTACTAGATGTGCAAACTAGAATGAGTTCCTTACATTACTTGGGCCTCAGTTTTTGGAAGATGGGGTTAATAATATATCTTCCAAGAGTTATTGCAAAAGTGAAATTAGATAATTCATCTAAAATACCTAGAATCATAATTGGCAGAGTAGGCACTTAATTAAAGGTTACTTGTTTCTGTAAGTAGAGATTCAATATTAGTATTTTTGATCTTCTTAAGCAGAATTAGACAATTAGGATCCAGATGGAGGAGAATGAAAAACTATTTTTCTACCTACCTTACCAAATGTGATAACTTATTAACATACCGATAATTTATATGAAGGGATAAAATAGGAGAAGCATGCTCTTTGATTTACATTAATATTAAATATCATAGTCATTTTAAGAACAGGAAAATATTATTTTTGTTCACTGATTTCTGTATCCTGAATTATAAATAACAACTAAGATTTTCTATATTATAATTCCAAACAATGAAAATATTCATCTAATTGAAAAATATGCTACAGGTTGAATTCCGTAAATTAGTTCAGGGAGAATTATTGGTTCCAAGGTACAGACAACTTAGAGAAGTCTTTAGTGGTTTTTGTTGAAATCACTCTGGAAACAAACTACACTTAAAAAAAAACAAAAAAACAAAAACAAACAAACAAAAAAACATGTTATGGATGGATCATTTCATTTTAAAAAAAAGGTAATATTTTCCTGGAGTATGGGTTAGCAGCTGTTTTCCATTGCTTTCAAATGTATTTTAACTTTGCCTCATCATTTTAATTTCTTTAGAAGTTCCTCTCTTTGGGGGACTCTTTACATTGCTTTAAAACTGAGAGAAGAGTCTTTTTGAAACCCTCATGGCAGTGAGCCATAGCAAATTCTGGATTGCTTAGGTTATCTCACCACTTTCCAGGGCAAAATACATAGCTTCAAATCAGAGACCTGTTCTCTAAATCTAGATCTCATATTCTTTAATATGTTTTCCTTATTTAAATTTATGATTTTGTTTTTCCTATATGTAGACACATTCAGCTGAAATCGGTATGAAATAACTTGATTCTACTCCTTCACAAGTTTAGGTGTTTATTTTCAGTGTCTATTAGGAAACATCACCATGACATAAACTGGCATGGGAACTAAAATAAATATTCAGTAATGTGAAATGCTTAATATTCCATTACATTTCCACATCTTGCCTATGCTCATAAACAGTGAAACAACAACACGCATTATTTTAAAGAACAACCTAAATTTCTATAGAATCAATTGGACTACAATGAATCCTCATAGACCAAAAACATGTAAAGGCACTAATTCATTTTGAGTGTAATTCAATTTTTCTCTGGTTGAGACATTACTTCAACTTCTACATGCCATGTCAACCATAAAGAGAAGTAAATGCAGGATTATAATCAAAAGTGCCATAAAGAAAGCTCTCTTTAATGAACTATGTATTCTTAAAAGTGAACTGTGATTAAACATTCTGTTTACTCCAGATTCACCAACTGATTTAGTGTTTCTGTGATTTGCGTAATGACAAAATAGATGATATACTGATCATGTAGTAAAGCAAATAGTTTGTGCTGAATAAATGCTAATTATTACCACCACTGTCATTGTGATATAAGACAATGTAGACAGTAAGCTTAAGTTATAGATGTTCTGAAAGGAAACATCAATTCACATAATTTCAAGCAGCAGTGTGGTCAATTATGAATAGACTGCACTCTCTTGTGATGTAGTTCCAAAAAGTAGTCTTATGGAATTCCAGACACTTACATATAAAGTCCATTTGATAGACTTCCTTTCAATCTAATAACATACAGCAAAAGAAGAAAATAAATTATAATTGGTGTGCTCTTTAATCAGAATATCCTACTAAATAATCAGGGGAGAAGAACCATGATTTTTTCTAATGAGTAAATTCTAATTTTCATTCTCCTTATTTATACATTTTGTCTATTTCCCTTGAATTTATCATGACCTCTAATGAAGCTTTATTTGAATAAACAGAAAAATAATGGTAGCAATCATTATTACTAGTACATTGTTTGAGATATTTTGACTTTGGGTGGTGAACACACAAAGCAATATACAGATAATGTACTATAGAAATGTATAGTTGAAACTTATATAATTTTATTAACCAATATAACCCCAATAAATTTAATAAAATGTAAAAAATATATCAAAATTATTGCATATACTAATATTCTTCTTATATATTTATTTTATTACATGAAAAGAAAACAAAAGATAGAAAAATTTACATCAAAACCATACATGACTAGCCATCTCCATGTAATACAGTTGTATGGTTCCTATAGTGTTATGATTATATTTAGGATAAACACATATTTATATAGATATTTACACAGTACAATGTAATGTAATCAGATTTTCAAAAGGCAATGAGATGAATACTGATTTCTAGAGTGCAAGACTGCCTAGAACCAGACTTTTTACAGGATGGAAAACTCCTGTATACTTGACTTCAAACCCAAACTACAGCCACCCTGTTCTTTATGTTTCTGCCTCCCATTATATTTCTTTCTCTCCCTCCCTCCATCCCTTCTTCCCTCCCTCTCTCTCTCTCCTCCTCTATCTCTCTCTCAAGTTTTATGGCATGAAAAGTAATAGGACCCTACCAATTGCTGAACTCAAACACATTGCCTGTATTCATTGATGGCTTTAGATTTATGTCCTTTTTCCATTACTTGAACTTTTCAAAGAACACTTAAAGATCCCATTGAAAGTAGTCAAAGGCTATTTCATCAAGTTCCAGAATTTTAGATCCCATATTTTAGTGCTTCCTATATTATTTTTTTTAAGTGTCATACACCAAAAATATTTCCAAAAGCAAAATTAGGCTAGGCTGAAATAAAATGTGGCAACTTTTTATTGATTATAAAAACAAAACACCAAAGCACATACTATTTGCTATCATAATCACTTCATACAAAAAGAAGGAAGCATGCCATTTAACTAACAAAAAGGGCAGAAAGGACAAACACATACACAAAGAATCATCTTTAGAGATGAATATATTTACACTGTGGAAAAACTCACCCTATTTTTCTCACTTTATTTTTATTTCATCAAGGACTTATTACACAGAAGGGAAGTTCTTTCCTCAGACATGTTTGAAAAGTGCTGCTCTAAAGATAAACTGTGTGAATGATGAACTCCTAGAATTTCTGGCCAGTGCATCTTGTCATGGCATAGATACAGTCAACATTAGTGGGTTTCTATATGCTTTTATTTATTTGGTGATACTGAGCATAGTCTCTCAATTTGCAGTTTGGTAAGCGTTTTTCAAATATATTTAGAAAAATCTATTTTCTAAATTCAATAGCAGTAAACACACAAAATGTGCATCAAGTTTACATATCCTGGCCTGAAGTTAACTTCTATTTTAACTACTTTTTCCAACATGTGCCAGAACCAACAAAACTCTATAAAACACAACCTCACCACCTCTGCCTTGAACATTTCTCCAAGTTTTTCTTCCAACTTATTTATTTGCCTTTGATGATGGTCTGATCTCTAATGTCTTCATCACATTGAATTTATGTCAGGACACTCCTCTGCCAGATGCTTCTCATTTGTAGTTGATGTGAATTACCAGCTTTTTGACTTGGATGGACTTCCTGGTCAAGGTACAAGGTGCCCCAAATTCAGCTTTGGACAACTAAAAATCCATTCCCAGCCCAGCTCTACACTCCTAGACCCCACTCAATACACAAGTGCCCTGAACTACATTGTCAGAGAGAGACGATGCATTTCCCCTAAAACATGCTTGTAAAACATCAAGAGCAAGCCTGTGATATTAATCTGCGTTCCATTTTTTATAATGTGAAAAAATACATGTTTACAATTTAATGTGATGATTCAGATTTTTATTATGTAATGCAGTCATGCAAATCCTAAATTGACAAACACATATCCTGTCCTCATTATGTGTAAAACACAGGCATTGGCTAAGATATTTGTGGAGTGTAAAGATTCATAAAAATCTCTATGGAAAGTTACACAAATGCCATTAGAAAAGCAAAATCTAAATGAACAACACAACAAAGAGATTAATAAGAACTGAGGAAACTGTCAGGAAGAAACAGTGAGTGCCACAAGGAGAAGTGAATAATCCTTGGAGAAAGGGGTTGGCAATTAAACTTGGTGTTAAAAAATGTATAGGACTTTCGCCTGCAGAAATAGGTCAAGCATTACATGTAGAGGATGTGAATAAAGACCAGGAGATAAAAATAAGGGAAAATACAAGAGACAGACATTTTAAATGTCTACTATGTGCCAAAAACTGCTGAATGTTTATATTCATTTAAGACTCACAATAACCTAGTGAGGTGGAAATTTTCATTCCCATTTATTCTCATGAAGAAATTAACTCAGACATTGGAAATATACTAGGTCATAGAGCTGGTGTGATGTAGAGTGAAGATATCCACTTTGCTTTGACACTGGAGGGCTGGCTCTTTATATCTTACCCTGTACTACTTTTAAGAGGGTAGAATTTTTGAGAATACTAAGAACTGATTGTTGAGAAGAATGTGAGAACTGTAAGAATACATTTTGGGGAATACAAAGGCCTGGTAGTTGAGAAGATTTGTTACCTCTTACTATCACATAACTTGCCTTACTTAGGAGTCTCTTAAATATTTATATTATTCTATTTGCCTTATATTTGGTCCTTTTACACAATAACAACTCCGTGGGTAATCTTATCTGCAACTATGGCTTTTGTTACTAGCAGTATTTTGACATGTCTCAAATGTATACCTTCCAAGACAGATTTCCCTCCAAAGACCAAACAAAGATTTACTAGAAACCTGTATTTAGATATTGAACAAATATCTGAGTCCACATGACTTGAACAGAACTCACTCGCTTTTCTTTTTTTCCATTACTGACATCATCACCTTTCTGTATGTTTTAAAACTGGTTGCAAATACCACTCATCCAAAGAATCATACAAACCTGATCCTCTTCAGTATCCACAGATTCAGTCTATCACTTCAGTTTTGTTTTACACTGTAACAACTTATCCTATATTTTCTTTTTCTTATATACTCACTGTCACTGTCATAGTTCAATTCCTCATAATTTCTTCCCTTGATTATTATAATTATCTTCTAACAGAATTCCCTCTCTAGGTTTACATCAATAAACAATGTTATGCACTGCCTCCAGAATAATCTTTCTACAAAATAAACATGACTTTCTTCTGGTAAATTTGAGAGAAAAGTCACTTTTACTCTATTCCTTTTCCTTGAATCTCATAATAAAAAGGAAAGAAAGAAAGAAAGAAAGAAAGAAAGAAAGAAAGAAAGAAAGAAAGAAAGAAAGAAAGAAAGAAAGAAAGAAGAAAAGGAGGCAAGAACATAGAGGAAAATACCCATATTAAATAAAGAGAGGGAACAATACGAATGGAATATCAAGTCACAGATTATTAAGAGAATATATCCAATATAGTAAAGCCTGAAACATTTTGATATAGAATGTTGAAATCTGGCACATATCCATATATTCCTATTCCAGGTAGGATAGAATTAGTAATCAAAGGGTTATAAATTGCAAAATTTGCATTTGCAAATGCTTTATTACAGTAACTCTAGGAGTCTATATGACTGGAAAATTATTGAAAAATGTCCATAAAGTAGAAGTACAGCTAATGTAGAAAGGCATGATCAACATCATTATTATAACTAACACTTGCAGGCCAAGTACTGTTTTAATCTCACACACACACACACACACACACACACACACACACACACACTAAATATCCTTTTACTAAAGGAAACAACTGTAATAAAGTACAGTGAAAGCAGGAGAGGAAGGTGTGAACACTCTACAAAATGTTTTTGATAGTGTTTCCCAACAATCTCATCAATCACAAAAATATGAAAGGATAAAGAATATATTTTCCTAGAAGAAAATATATTAAAGGTTTTGGAGCTTGTTTCCAAGTCAAAATAACTGTAGACTGTAAATTCCTCCAGCTCACTCCCTCACTATCAGGAGAAGGAGATAAAAAGTTCACCAAAATGCAATGCAGGAGCACAGGAAAGAAGAAGAATTGACCCGAGGAAGTGAGGGTTAATTCTGGTTGTCAAAGTTCCAAATTAAGTAACAAAATAAAAATTTTTTGAAAGAAGTGAAATTGATTAATGAGAAGATACCCTGTTTCCCCAAAAATAAGACCTCGTCGGACAATCAGCTCTAATGCGTTTTTGGAGCAAAAATTAATATAAGACCCGGTATTATATTAAATTATATTATATTATACCCAGGCTTATATTATATTATATTATATTATATTATATTATATTATATTATATTATTATATTATATTATATTATATTATATTATATTATATTATATTATATTATATTATATTATATTATATTATATTATATTATATTATATTATATTAAAGACCCAGTCTTATATTATAGTAAAATAAGACCAGGTCTTATATTAATTTTTCTCTAAAAGACGCATTAGAGCTGATTGCCCGGCTAGGTCTTATTTTCGGGCAAACACGGTAATCGGAATGAAACATAAATAAGAAATAAAACCTTAAAATAGACTTATATCTGCAGATTGAAATGTCACCATCTTCCAGGAAATTCTAATTTTATAGAGGGATCAATTATGAACTTACTATTAAAGGAAGGATATATTTGGACTACTTAAATAAAAAGCAAGTCATCTATAGAAAGGAAGGAATCAGACAGTGTTATTGCCAGAAGACAAAAAGAGGAATTTGTGAAAATATCCAGGTTAAAACAGGTGACTCAGTAAGTTTATACCCAGCAGATAGCCTTTCAGAAAAGAGGCAGTATCAACGTTAACAAATGTGCAAGGTTTAAGTGTACAGAACATTCATCCATTCAAGAAACTACAGCAAAAGCAATTTCATAATAATGCAATTCATTCAAACAAGGCATGGATCAAAATCAAGAGCACAGATATTACATCACTTGCCACTTTAAAACCTGCCTAGAAATTTCCAATGTCTGTTATTTGAGCCCTTTGTGTTTTCCACACTTACATATTTTGTGCATTCACCAATAGTGTATAAGTGTGTGTATACCTATATATACAATGATATGCAGATACACATATTTACACACACACACACACACACACACACACACACACACACACACAGAGGATTATTTTCAATTAACTCAGTGGCATGCTATCTATAGTCACCACAGCTTAGAACGCTCTCTATTCCCTAGGGTTCTCCATTTTCCACCCTCTCCTGCTTAGGTGAAACACTGATCAAACCTCTCCTGTGCCTTCTCGGACATTCTAAGGTACTGTGCATCATGCCCTCCTTTGTGAAACACAATGCCATGTACAAATGTAGTTTAATCAGTGCTTTATTTCTTTAGCGCCCTTTCTAGAATTAAAGTATGCTGCTTTTACTTATTTTTTATATTCCTGGTCCTGGAACCTTTTTCTAGCATATACCTAGTCCTGGAACATAGGAGCAAGTGTCTCAAACACTATTTGGAAAATCTTTTATTTGAAAAAAATGCAACAAAAACTCATAAAAAGTAAATGTAATAACAAATATCTAGAAAAAAAAATGTTGCACCATATATTGTACGTCAAATTATATACTGGCTTTTCTAGTTACACTGTACATTCAAATGACTAATAAAATTATGTAATCTAAACCCTAAATTATTTATAACATGGCTTTAAAATTGTAATAAAATAGCTAATTTTAAAAGTCTATGTACTAAGCACTGTTGTCATCATTTTACATATGCTAATTACATGGATAACGTTTTTTAGCGTTCTGTTTAACTAGAAATATTAATCACAAAAACTATTGCAATAGCAATAGTAAAACTATTTGAGTGCAACTGAAGACAGAATACCCATTAAACTATTGCTATAAACTAAATAAAGGAAGAATATATTTAGACTCCTTGAATAAAAAGCAAGTCAATAGTACTTGCTTTATAGTACTATAGCAATCATACTAAAAACTAGTTTATAGCAATAGTTTAACTGGTCCCCTATCTTTAATTTCTCTCAACTTTAATATATTCTTCAAGGCATCACTATACACAGTGACTTGATCATATTTTTTTTAAAATGTATACTTTTATTAAACAAAACAAAACAAACAAAACAAAAAACAAAAGAAGACTTTCACCTACCACCATTACCTTAACCCAATCTAATAAAAGTTGCAGTCCCAAATCTTCATTTGGTACCTTATTTTATAAGTTCCTGTTTGGTAACTGTTTCTATAAATTCCCACAATTTTATCAGAAATGGCCAATTTATACCTCTCTAATCCTGGCCTGCCCACTCTTGCTTCCAATTTATTTTCCCTGTTCTTGTGCTTCAAGGTACAATTAGAAACCATCTCTCCCATGAAAACCCTGAGAATTAGCAGATCTTACTTCTTCCTCTGATGCCCCACCGGCTTTGATCATAACACACATTAATCACATGCCACTCATTTGCATGGGCATTAGGGTATGTGCTTTAGTTCTCTAAAATAAAAATGGGCACAGTGCCATATGGGTCTAATTATATGTAAAGGAAATAGTTAACTAGATAATTAATTATTGAATTTGAAATCTAGAAAGATCTTTAGACTATAAGGTCTGTTTACTTCCATTTACAAAAAGATGTAAGTGAATTTTATCATAATAGTTGCAGAGGCCAGATTTAAATTCAGTTCTCTTGACTCTCAGTTCAATGCTCTTTCTAAATAAATTTCTAAGATAATGTGACTAATTTTTTCTCTTTATTTTTTGCTGCCTGATTCCTGATGTATAAAAGTTTCTGGTACAAATATATGTTCAAAAAATTGCAAACAATGTATAAAATAGCTAATTCATAATGTTAATTTTTACTTCATGGAAGAATAACAATGAGTTTAAATACAATTAACACATAAAGCAACTAAAAGTTTTAAGGTGGACAAAATGATCAATACAAATAGGCATTGCCATTGATCACTTTTTCTGTGCAAGATAATTAGTAAAAATGTAGAATTAACATATAGATCCTTGTTTTACAATTCATATTGGTTAATTTAGTGCTTTGAGTGATGGGCTAGTAATCGAGATATCAAAACTTTGTTTTTGATTGTCTTATATCTTAATTATTTATAAGGTTCCTTTACAGTCAGGTTTCTACTATCAATCAGCTCACCAGCAAGTATTCATTAAATGTCTATGAGTATGGTAAACATTGTATTATGATTAGCAAAGTTAACAAAAAAAAAAAAAAAAAAGAAAGAAAGGAAAGAAAGAAAAGGAGGCTTATCTTAATACAATTGAAAGTCTAGTTTTGCCCAAAGTCTTAGTCAATTATTTACATGTACCACAGCATATATTTCAGTGTGTTCTTTAAATAACTATCATATTCCACATGACTATAAAAAACAAATGTTTTCTGATATTTATAAATTGTATACTTTATTTTCTCAGTAACAAAACTGTGGAAAATATTCACATATGGAGAATCAAATAATTACACACCACTTAGTCACCCGCTATCTGCTGCATACTCCAACGATAAGAATTTTTTAAAAAATCTTTAAGAATGATTTATTTGAATTGTTCTAATGCTAAGCAATTTTTTTTCTTTGTATAGAAAAAATAAACTGAGTATTTCATCAGTACTGTTCTACAATAAGACATATTTATGAGAGGAAAGAAGTCTTCTTATTCACTGAAAAAAATGATACATGTGAGTGCAAACATACTAGAGAACATACTTATTTCAGTGTTCATGGGTATTCCTTTTTGATTGAGAAAATAATCTATTTAATTCTTAGAGTTGGAATGGAGAGAGTGGGTCACAACGAAACTCCAGGAGATCATATGCACATTCTCAAGAATCAATCAAGTAACCAAATCTGTGTGTGGCTGTAAGTAGGAATTACCCAACACTAGATTTGGCTGACAGAAGCTGTGCACTATATGTTTATGAAATGAGTGAATAAATGGATTTCTAATTAGTGGGATAAAATGGATATTTTTATGAATGTGTAATAGTACATGTGGGTTAGATAACTCATAACTTATCCTGCTGTCCTTTCTACTTCTAGTCTGTTCATTCTCTAAACTACATAGTGTCTAGATGCCACAAACATAGTTTAAGTTTGTCAGTTAAAGAACTAGAAGTTGTTGACCAGAGAGGTTATTTTAATGTCTCCTTTTCGGGGAGGAGGGGGAAAAGAGGGCATTCATATGACATTCATATGGCATGTCCTTCTTTAACTAGAATAGATACACTTTAATTACGCAGGCTTCTGGTGTATCCATAAAGAGATTTTGTTTGTATCAGATTTCCCTGCAGAGGGGTGTGAGGGAAATGAGAGAGGAGAGTATGGTAAACCAATGAACTCAAAGAATCTTTAGATAAAATCATACAATGTGTTCTGGGTATATTCTAATCTTAATGACAATAATATCCTATTTATGATGGCATGCTGCAAATATTTTCCCCTAATAACGTGTTTAACTTCGGAGTGGACATATTTCATAATTTATAAGTAAGGGAAGTCAGATGTATACAATTAATTGACATTTTATAATTTTTTGACATTCACAAATAAAGGGGGAGAGATGGAATTAGTACATAGAAGATTTGGGCAAAATTCAGTCTTCCTATATTCTGCTCTGCCCAAATAATTTGTTTTTGCAAAAAATATCTGATGGTATTAGTTCTAAAATTTACGTTATACAGAAAAAAAAATATTTGAACAGTTTTATCATACATAGAAAATGAGCAAGTTTAAATTAATCTATTTTAGTTTCCAAACACATTCTGCTATAAATATATTCTAAGATTGGGTTAGATTTAGAAGTGTTTTGAACTGAAGTTAAATATAATGTGATCCAGGTTTGATTTAAGAACAACTCAGTAATACCCTAAGATGACGCAAAAAAATCTAGCTTGCTTTTTGACAATCCTTACTTTCTCAGGGGCCATTAAATCAAGCACATCCCTCAGTTGGACAAGACAGCAGACATTAAATATTCTCTAGACTAGTGCAGAACCCATAGACGTATATTCCCACAAAGACAAACATCTAATTCAGAATCTGATTTACCTCTCCTTCAAGAGTGGGCAAAAAAGTAGCATACATCAATTTCTTATTAACCTCTTTACTTATTTACTTCTTTACTAATTTCTTCTATCCTTCATCAAAAAATGTGATCGCTTCCCTTTTACAAAACAACAAAAAACCCCACAAAAAAATAATAATAACAGTGTTAAAAGAAATAATAAATGTGAAATATGATTTCCTTTTAATCCCTGCTGTCCACAGTACATATTCAAAATGAGACTCACAGTATTCTGAATGCAGAAAATAACAGGTAAATTTGCCTTAAGACATGAGGAATAGAAAGTGTTATTGCTATGAAATGCTAAAGAAACCTTCAGAGCAATTCAATATGAGCAAAGAAAGAGACACATAACATTATCTAAGGTCACTGATTTCTTAATTTTTTCATTTTCCTGATACCTCCTGATTCTGCATATACATAGTTATAATCTTTTAATTCAGTTCTTTACAAAAATATTATTATTCATAACAATATTGTTATTAGTAAACTTTGGATTAAATTGAAAATAATTTTATATCATTAAAATTGGAATATATTTATTTCTTCGAAGCCATGATAAGTATTATTTTTAACTTTCTCTTCAAATTAGTAAATTGTTATGAATATAATGACCTATGAACTTCCACCTCACAAAACTTGCTTTAAAAGCTGAGGTTATGTATTTTGCTTATCCTTAAATGGAAACATCTTTTTAATAAGATTTGCAAGATTTTAAAAAATTGATTTTTATTTTTTATTTTCTTGTAAAGGAATTCTTTCCAAAAGATATGCGCTTATTATTGGGCTAAATGCCACTACTGACAAAACTCACAAGTGGTAGAAACTGGTAGAATTTTAAAAATTGAGAAAAAGATTCTAGCTTTTCCCAATTATAATTTATTTTCTCATTTCTAAACACTCAAATGGATAAATCACTTCTACTTAAAAAAAATAAAAAAATTAGTTTAAAAGTTCACAGCTGAGTTTGTTTGATGAACTTAATGACTTCCACCTCATTTAGTAAATCAAAATCTAAAAAAAGCTACTTTCAACCCTCTTGATAGGCTCTGGAGTTTATCAGCCCTGCTTTGCCACTTCATTAGCTGTCAAGAACCAGTAAGTGATATTGCTATGAAAGTCTTGATTCAGGTAGTTGAAAATGCTCTTATTGCAAAAGTACCAATTACCAACAGGCTTGAAGTCAAAAGGGGGTGTATCCAGAAAAACACATCATCCACATACATACAATTGGTTATCATCTTTGTAGACATCAAAGAAACAGAGAACATTTCAACTATCAGTAGTCGACTTACAGCATTCACAAAAAGTACACACATTGATTTAATATACACTGCAGTTGAGTTACTATTGACCTTAGAACCCTTACCTTACAATCTTATGAGGGCAGCAAAACAGGGATTAAAAAATGCATATTTTCTTCCCAAAGAAAAAATCATAAAAGGGAAAAACTTGCATGATTTATCTCAGTGCTTAAATTAATTCTTATACTTAGCTTTAAACTATTTTTGTGCCCAAACTTTTCTTAAACGCATTTTTGTTTTGATAACTAAACAATTCTACCATGAACTTCCCCTTTAATGTCAATATACTATTTGAAATTCAAATATTGCTTTAGTGAAATTAAAATGTAATTATACAGCCTTTTATTTCCTCTACCTTCTACCGTGTTTCTGTGTTTGGTAAAGATAAAACTAAACAGGACAACCACTGGGGGATAAAATCTTAAATAATCCAAAGAAAAATTCGAAAGAAAGTATTTTCAGTAAGATGTACATGACATTATCCATATATTCAGAACTGCTGACCTTGTCTCTTTGCCTAACGAAAGCAAACATACCTGTTAATGAATGAATGATCCTATACTGGTATGACACATAAAACACTAGTTTCCTTTGATGCTCCATTTAACGAAGGTTTCCATGAGAAAATGAGTTTGGGAGAATAGTAGATATATCACTGTATTATACTACAAATTAAGACATTAAAGACTTTTGGCGGTCTAGCTCGCTGTAAGGAAATTTGCTTAAGAAAACTATTAAACCCAATCTTTCCCAACTTTCTATGGCATAGAGCTTTTCTTAATATACAAAAGTACACCTCTTTTCAAGGAATATTTAGGGAGATACTATCATATTAATGTCAGATCTTGATTATTAAAATTATAACACACTTTATGATAAATACCATGATACTGAAATACTTTGGGGAAAATATTTGGTGGGAATTATTTTAAAATCATAGTCATCTGGCTAATTATCCTGAAAAATGAATGCAGACCAATCCCTTTCTTTGTGCTCTAGTATCGTCTGCAATTACTTCACATTTTTGGATGGTAACAGTATTGTAAGAACAATGTTCCATGTTTTCAATAGATTCCTCAGTAAAATTGTAACTTATTTTTAAAGATATAAATTTGCAAATTAAAGAATAATAATCTGTTTAAGGTAAATAGAACACTAAGAAATGTTGTAAAATTAGTGCAACAATTATTTAACATCTAATTCACCTGAAACTAATTAATACACATTTTCTGAGTAAAAATTTAGGCAGTTTTCTATTATTTCAATCATATTCCTAGAAAAAAATAGTCACTTTATGTTTTCTGTAAGCTTCAATAGGCAGTTTTTTGTTTTTTTTAAAAAATGTATGTATATCTGTACATGACTGGCCAAATGTTTGTTGTAAAATGGGATGTACTGTATAACCATTATGTATTGTAATATTTATCAGGTATATTCACATAGATATCATTACTCTGATACACACACACACACACACACACACACACAAGGTCGGGCAATTAAGTTCTTGAATTTATTGCAACGATGTTGCTAACCTTTTTTTGATATCAGAGGGATTATTCATTATGACTTTGTACCAACTAGACAAACAGTTAACCACATTTACTATTTGGAAGTGCTGAAAAGGCTGCATGAAAAAATTAGATGATCTGAACTTTTTACCAACAATTCATGTCTCTTGCATCACAACAATGCACCAGCTCACACAGCACTGTGAGGGAGTTTTTAGCTAGTAAACAAATAACTGTATTGGAACACCCTCCCTACTAACCTGATCTGGCCCCCAGTGACTTCTTTCTTTACCTGAAGATGAAGGAAATATTGAAAGGAAGACATTTTGATGACATTCAAGACATCAAGGGTAATATGACGACAGCTCTGATGGCCATTCCAGATAAAGAGTTCCAAAATTGCTTTGAAGGGTGAACTAGGCACTGGCGTTGGTGCATAGCTTCCCAAGGGGAGTACTTTGAAGGTGACTGTAATGATATTCAGCAATGAGCTATGCAGTACTTTTTCTAGGATGAGTTCTTGAAATTAATTGTCTGACCTCGTGTTTGTGTGTGTGTGTGTGAGTGTGTGTGTGTATGTATGTGTGTGTGTATACAGGCTTTGGCATGGGGAAGGTGTCCATCAGTTCTAGTAGGGCAGGGAGGCTTCTTGAAGGAAGTCTAGTGGAAGAGGTCACCTGCTCCTGTGTGTTGAGGCCTCCAGAGTCTTCCCAAAATGGTCAACAGGGCTATGGTTACAGGCCTGCAGGCCGGCCATCACCTGATGTCTCTGTCTTGTGATGCTTTGCTCAATGAGCAGTTTCTCAGGGCCGAACTGGTGAGAGACCTTAACCAGGCATTTAGAGTGGAGAAGACAAATTTTAGGCACATTTGCAGCCATTTCTCCCTATTGTCACCAGAGGCAGACATGGTTATTTGATCACTGCATTCACAATCTTCAAAGGATGCAGGCAAGCCATCTGACTCTACTGAAGGGTGAGAATCATCCCTACCTGCAGGATGGGAAAGTGAGCCTTGCAGGCACAACAGGCTGATGGCCATGCTCCGATGCTAAGAGGGTGGTGTCCAGGTGTCAAAGTCAGGCAGTGGCCCAATGAGGACTAGAACTCACGTCTAGGCCTCTGCTTACTGCCATTCTCCTTCTCTTGGCTCCTTCAGACCTGAACCCAATTCTGGGATCCTGAGTCATGAAAACTGGTATTCTGGCTGACTTCCTTGAAAGGCTCCTTCTAACAGAGCACTGCCCCTTGGCCGGCAAGGATTTGGTGCACTAAACCTCTGGCGAACCCTGCTCAGGGAGGGGCTTCCAATCTGCAGCAGCTTTGTGAGCACCACCTACTCTGTGCCACAGCTGGTATCTCTACAGGTGGCCCTCAGAACGACCTACCTGTTTCCCTTCAGCTCTTTGCAGTGGCTTTTCTACTCCTGAGTTATGAATCTCCACCAGGCCAGTTCCGAGAACCATGGGTGTAGGGAGACAGTGCACGGAGCCCTCGCATGGGTCCAGCTAGGGAGGGTGAATTAACGACTGGGAAATTTCCCGGAGCTCTCTGACTGGCTTGTCTTGGCTATGAGAAACAAAACCTTTAAGGATCTGAAATTGCGGGGTGAGGTGGGGGTGGGGGGGTGGAGACAGTATTTTGATTTTCTAAAAATCCTTGTTAAAATGATAAAATAATATCCTTGTTAAAATGATAAAATATTATCCTTGTAAACATATTAAAACAGTAAGACAGTTATATATATATAAAGGAGGGGCAAAGTGAGGATGGGTAGGATGGCTGAGTGAGTCAGGGAACCCTTAAAGAACCTCCGCATCAAGGCCAACGCAGCTGCAGCCCAGAACTCACAGCCCAGAGAATCCCCATCTCGTGAGATGTCGGGAGTTCTACACAGGCCTACAGGGGAAGAACTACCTACGTACACCTTTTTTTTTTTTTTTTTCAAGCTGGCTGTAACAATAGAAAATGTTTGTTCACATACATGAAATACACGAAGCACAAACTATAAAACTACACAAGGAAATAAGCAAATCCAATTTTGCATTCAGAGATGTCAGCAAATCGTCAAATGATTGATAGAACCCATATATATATATATATATATATATATATATATATATATACACACACACACATCCATACATACATACATACATACATGCATGTATACATACATATAATCTCGGTAAGAATACCAAAAATTTAGCATTATCAACTATGTTGACATTTGTAGAACCCTCCACTGAATAAGAATACAGTATGAATTCATTTCAAGTCAACGTGAAACACAAGATAGCCCATATTCTGGGTCATAAAGCAATTTCCCAATAAATGTAAGTAATTTAAGTCATAAAGTATGTATTCTGACTGCAATGGGATTCTTTTTTTCTGTTATTGATTTATTTTGAGGAAAATTATATTTTCATGTTGAAGCGATGTGTCTGAAGTGCTTGAGTCCAAATGTGTACCGATCCTTGAGAGTTGTGAATCCTTAAAATGACAGTAGCTAGTTTAATTCCATTTGTGTGCAAGACATTACATTTTACAAAAGCAGCTGTTTTTCATGGAATGTGTCCAGGTTTTCTCCTCAGGATATAAACCAGTGACCTAATACTTCCAACTCAAGACCTACCTATCAACACTCTTTCCCATGCAAGATTTCCCTTATGCAGGATCTTTCCTGTGGTTGGATCAGCATATCCAGGACGACATAAAATAGTGTCTCTTTTAATTAGACTCAAATATAGTCAACTCTCAATTGATTTTTATTGCTTTTTCCTAAAAATGAAAAATTAATCCAAAGTTTCTGGAAGAATGTGAATGTATTTAGCTTTCATCAACTCTATACCTTCCTAGTCTCCAGCTTTTATAACAGTTTAAGAAATTGATGTACTTTGGGCAGGTGTACCTTGTTCTTCTCAAACAACTTGACAAAAACACTTGACCTCAAAAGGCCATCTTTTCCACTTTGGGAATTTCTCTTAGGTAGAAGATTAGAAATTGCATCAACTTGTTTGATACAGAAATTTTATCAAACATTTCCTAAAGCAATTACCAAATGCAGTCTTCTTGGCTTCAATACTTATTTATTCATTACTATCATTAGCTTCTTATAATTATGCAGAGGAGGATGAAGAAGGTGAAAGTCATAATGTTTTAAATATATTTCTACTCTAACACATAATACAACAGTTTTTAAAGCATACATTCTGTTTGCTGATGAGTTGTGCAGGGATTTTTTTTATACTAATAATATTATTTTCTTATATTGAAGCAGCATAGTATCATAATTACTTTCAAATATATCTAGTTTCACTATAGCTTTGAGGAAGATTCAGAAAGTTTAATTTTTTTTTCTGAATACTATATTTAATTCTACAACTGATTTATGATGGAACTACTGGCAAGATACTATATCTTTCTTTGCCTCTGATAGACCATATATAAAATACCTGTCTTAAATATTTCTCAGGTAAACTTAAAAAGAAAATGATGATGTAATGCCTGAATATCTTTAAGAACTTTTCCTTCTGATGGTGTTATAATGATTAGAATTTTTAGAAGTTTCTACACAATTTTTCCTATTGGAATCTTATAAATTGTAACAAGAACTTTTATTTATTTATTTATTTCATATCATCCTCTGGAATCAAATGTTACCACTATTTACACAATGCATCAGGAAAAAAATAGAAATGATGGGGTTTACACTTTCTGACTTCCTGAAGTAACCAAAGTATGTCATTTTTGTTCATGCTATGACAAGCACTTAGTTATTTGGATTCAATTCAAGTTTGAACTCTCCACCTGTGAGTCTTACAGCAGAAAAGTAATCTTTCCAAACTTTTCCTCTGACAAGTAATGACAAACTCCTAAAAGTGTGACACTTAATAAAATGCTATTGTTAGAGCTTTGATAGGATTTTCTTGGGTCATTCTAGTCTATGACTTGAAAACATCTTCAAAATAATCTATTAGAAAAAAATGTTATAAATTAATGCTGCATAATTGAGTGAGACACAGAAAAGATAGTTTTATGACTTTGCTTAGTATTTATTGCCTGCATTGTCTGTGGAGGAATTATTTGTAAAATACACATTCCAATTCTACGTATGTGGCATGTTTCTGTGGGAAAGTTTGTATGTATCTAAGTCTGTATACAGTGAAGATACACATGTCAAAAAGACATGAAATGTATGTGGTAATATTATGTTTTTACCAGCTGTGTGTTCTAGACATAGGATTTTTTCCCTATATATTTATTTGAATGGAAGTCATAGTCTTCCATTCTGACCCATAAAATGTTAATCCTTTCAAGAACGTCTCAATTTCTTTTGTTTAAGGAACTCTGTATAACATTAGCAAGCCAAAATCCTTACTTGTAACTAACCTTTTCACCTAAAGGTGGATAGCCAGACTCGAAGTGTCGATTATGCATGCCAGCACTGATTTAAAATGCAGAGCAGTCCTAAAGTAAATTTTGTCGACTAATTTTTAAAGGTGGTCTCTATAAGAGTTTGCAGTTTCAAAAACAAGCTTCATTTGACTTGCTGGATCTGATCAACAATGACTTTTTGCATGTCATTATCTTAAAATATTTCACTTTTTCAGTGTTTTTTCAAAGAAAGGGAATATATCTTTAGCCTGCCTTCCTCTCTTTCTAGAAAGCCATTAAAATAATTTGCCATGTGCATACTGAACAGTCACTTCGAGTTGGTTATCAAGGTCTAAAGGCACAGTATTCATAAAATTCTAATACATATGTTAATGATTACTTGATACAGTTATGGCGATAGTGAAAGATTGTTCCTATACCCACAGAAGTACCCGGTTTATCTGAAACTGCTACATCTTACAAGAGCAACAAGTTAAAAAACGAAAAGAAAAAAAAAATCCTCTTTGGTAGTACATTTTTTTATTTTACAGTAACTTAAGAGGAATAGGATGTTATTTTTTGAAGACGATTACACATAGATCCTGTTAAATAGTAAAACACTTTATATTCAAAACTCCTACATAAAGCTCTATCAGTCTACCCTTGCTGTATTTCCAAGGGAGCTGACACAGTAATTGTAGGGGAAATAAAATTAGAACACCACCTCTTCACACCAGTTATAGAAAAGCATTCCAACATTAAGGCAATTTGCAGTTTGAGTAGTGTGTTACTTAGTGATGCTATAATTCAATCACAGAATAAATTGTCAAAAAGTATGATTAGGCTCCTTTAGCTCTTGATGCAATCTAAGCATTAATGCTTCTAGTAATTTGAGAACTGGAAAGATCCAATTTTACCATTAGCTTTAAATAATGCCTATGAGCAAGCTGGGTGTGGACAATTGTGTTCTAATGAGTTTAATATTGTGAGTTTCATAATTTGGACATTTTGCTGTTAGAAAGCCAGAAAATAAATTCTATAACATTGAGAACAAGACTCCCACAATGTAAAGCATTGATTTCATACTAGAAGGAATAAAATCAGGTGTAAAGACCATAAGTTGATCCTCAAAATAGTATTTATGATCCTAATTTATTTCTGAAATAATTTATGGCTCTTTAAAACTCAGGAGATAGCTATGAGATCTTACTAAACTCTGAGGTACTATATAAACTGAGAGTAAAAAATATTCTTAAGGAATACAGTGATTCTACTTTTATTCTTACTAACAAAATTGCACCAAATATTGGTACTGAGATATTTTTAACTATAGAACATTTTGTGGGGTACAATGAAACACATAATATGTATTTAGTTCTACCCTATGCTAGGTGCTCTTTCAAAACTTTTATATACATTATTCTTATAACTTCATAAGGTAGGAAGTGTTACTCCAATTTTACAGATGGGAAGCCGGCTGTTCAGAGAGGTAAAGAAACAAGGCTAAGACCTCTGAGCAAGTGTCAAGGCTATCTAAATTTAATGTCTCCACAGGCCCTTATTACAAATGCTCTTTTTGCTTGCTCCAACAGAATTATTCTCCAGAAGTACGACACATGAGTTTGGATACAAATTGTTTTGCATGAGTAGAGGTGGAAAATGTTTTTATGGACTTTTTTTTTTTAAATTAAATCCAGAAATTAAGCTTTGAACCAATCTTTGCACTACAAATACTGCCTAGAGCACACATCACCCAAGTACACTCGTGGGACACCAGGAGCCTTGGCTCCTCTACATAGGAAAACCAATGTAAGAAGGTTTTTACTAAACTATAAAAGTAGTTGGCAAGCCCATGGAATAGGTGACTTGAAGTGATGTGTGAAGTGATTTCATTGTAGAAATTTCCCTGCATTGGAGATTGTAGAAACACTTTGATTTATGGAGAGAACTGCTGGATCGCTATGGTCTAATTTTGGAACTTGTACAGAGCAGATGAAGGACAGGCATGCTCATTCATATGTAAAATACTTTTGCATATTGACTTCACTTAAGATCAAAATCAAGTAGATGTTTAAAATGTTGACAAGACAGTTGTCAGGAGAGATGACATTACAATCTATTTCTTAAATACCCTAGAATAATTAATATTTAAATGCATTTAATGTGATTAATATTTCACTTTAGCATTTTTATATCCTTATCTTTAAAAACAACAACAATATATACAGAAACTGCTTATGTAGTACTAATTTTAATCCAGACCCTAATTCCCATCCTGAGAGTTGAGCCTGCTTAAGTATACAGTATGCAACATAGGATCTTATTGGATTTACTTGGAATAAAATGTTACTGAAAGAGCAAGGATATTCAGCTTCTCATAAAACCAACCTGATACTGTAAATATAATATTTTAATCATGTATTTCTATATTAGTGTGCAGAAACTCCTATATGAGTATACATGGAGTTTGATCCAAAAAATAATTTATTCATTAAATTATCTCTAATAAAAAGAGTTACTATAGAAAAAAATTGACACTGTCACTCTGTGTATGTCTAGTAGAGTTGATGTAATTTGTACAATTTAGTAGGATTTTACAATTGTAGTTGTGGGAAGGGCGGAAGGGCCTGGGGGAAGTAAAGCAGAGTGCCCTGCTAGAGCCAAACATGATATCCAGACTGGCTGATTTGGGAATTGGAGTTGGGGACTCCAATTCTCATTTGATTGAGAACATGGGACTAAGAAGAAAAGAAAGAGAAAGTTTATAACAAATCTCAGGGATAAAAACTGGGGGATGATTCTAAGTATAGCAAATTGTCATTCAATTTGTATTTTGGTCCATATCCTTCAGGACTGGTATTGTATTTTTAGAAAAAGATAGGTTTAAGTAAAAAAATCAAGAGATGTGATTTATTTAAAACACTTTTCAAAATACAAGTAGAAGCTTTACTCCCTCTATAGCAGAATGTTAGACTGAGAGGAAACCTTTACTTTCAGTTTACCTACAAACAACGAAGGAGTTGGGCATGTCACAGTCTTAGAGGCTCTACTTGCTGAAGAGTTCCAGAAAAGGTCTCATTCAGTAGCTGATGGCTTAGCAACTCTGTGGCTATGTCTATGTAGTGCCGAAAGGCCCCGGAGAATGGAGGTGCACAGCTAAGTAATAGCACTACCTGGTCTACAGTTCCTGCTAATTGGATTAGATTTGTTATTGAAAACAAATCTGGGAACTTCCATAAGTAATTAGAATAAAAGCGCTACGTGGAGGCTGGGATCTTGCATTAGGAGTTGTATACCAAGTTCAAGAAACTACAACGGATTAATTAATGTAATTGATGATAAGTCCCTTAAAAATTCAAGTTCTGAGTACTCTTCAAGATTAAACTTTATTTTATAGATAAGCAAGCCATTAAACTTTATTTTATAGATAAGCAAATAGAGGGTATTAATCATAAAGTAAGTTGTCAAAAAATACACAAGTTGTTGTACCTGCATTTTATTCTGAAATTGTTCATTGTAAAATTCAAGCTTTTTCCAGGATTCATATGCTTTGTGTACTGCTTTCTTACATCAAATAAATTATATTTAAAGGTATCAACTTAAAATTTCAAGTGATATATAGATGTGTGTGTATATACATATATATGTATATTATAGATATATGTGTATATATGTACACATATATATGAATATATATACATATATACATACATATATAGTAAAATGAATTATGTCTATCTAGTTATGAAATTATGTATTTTATTAAATTATATATTTCATTATATATTTTATTAAATTATATATTTCATTATATAAGATTAAAACAATTTACTCTCCTTGTTTTATCTTTATTTATTTATTTATTTTCTTTATCATTTTGATTTTTGTTTGGTTTCATGCTATTAGAGGCTGCCTAGCTTTCTGGCCCATCAGGACTTTTTCTTTTTTCTTTCTTTGTTTTCTTTTTTCTTTTTCTTTCTTTCCTGTTTTTTTGTTGTTGTTGTTGTTTGTTTGTTTGTTTTCTTTTCTTTTCTTTTCTTTTTTTTTTTTGTTTTAAAACCAGGATTCTCTCTACTTTTTTTTTTTTTTTTAATTTTAACTGTCCTTATTTTATATGCATGAGTATTTTGGATTAGCCTATAAGTTTCAGAGACAGCACAGTTAAAATGATGAACTCTGGTGATTTCAAATTCAACTTAAGAAATGTTGAACATTCTGATATCAAAAATGCACAAAAGTTTGAACTAAATATTTTCATAAAATGAGATATAAAAACAGCTTCATCCCTCCATTGATATATTATTTTATATGTAATTTTAAATAATTGAAACTCAATTAATAAAATTAATAGTATAAAATATGTTTTTATATCCCTAAATTTTATAAATTTATGTTAACCATTATTTGAGAGAAAATTTATTTGTAAATTACAATTACCTTCTTTTTGAATCATCTTTTCAATTGGGCTTTTTTTTCCCATTATGCTATTGAGGGAAATTATATTTATATGAGGAAATGCAATTAATTTCATATAGCAGTATTTTAACAGAAATACTAAATCAAAAACCAAAGGTAAATACTTATAAATGATAATTGAATGGAGGGGATTATTTCTTGTAAGTCTGCTTATATCCTAATTCATTGATATGTTCATTGTCATGATTTATTCTGAATTGTTATTAAAATAGATGCTTGCAAAAATTTCCTAGAATAAATTTAGTATTTTTAGCTCTAAAATTTATTGTACAATTATTAAAAATTAGAATTGTATTTAGATAAAACTCAGTGACTGAATGAAAAATTGTCTTTTGTGCTTTGAGCTTCTACCTGTATTCAAGAAATAGTAGTTTTGTGTATTTGCTGATAATGATGCTCTGATAACTACAATTGCTTCACTGTCATAGACCATGTACTTTTATATTAGCATACTCAGTCCTAGCAATAACCCTGTCATTTATAGTGTATTATTAGTCCTAATTCATATTGAGGAAACTTGAACCCATATATAACATGAGAATAGAATAGAATAGAATAGAATAGAATAGAATAGAATAGAATAGAATAGAATAGAATATGGGCATCCTGGCTTAAGAATCTTTGCTCTTGTTCATAGTACTGTTCTGCCTTTATTCCCTGAAATAATAATTCAAGAAAATAATTCTTAACACATTCCTTAGTTCCATGGTATTATATCCAGGTGACAGAATGTTCATTTTAATATATTTTAATATATATTCAGTTAGACCCTCCAGTTTACCCAATATTTATAGTAAATGTAAATATATAAGACATGTGATTATGTAAAGTATGGAAGGTGAAATGTAGCAGGACAAGAAAGATGAGATTGGTAGCAGCTATGTTGAGTTAATGACCAGACAACGTATTCTGTAAACTTTGTTTCTGTCTTTTTTTTTTTCTTTTTCTTTTTGGTCTTTGTTTATTACCTTATCTACAGTGCCTAGAAAAGTGCTTATCATATAGTGGGTATTCAATAAATATTTACTGATTGAACAAACACTGCAAATGAAATACAGATTCTGGATCACGGATATGACTGAAATAGCAGACCGAAGTGATAATGTAAACGAAGGAAGATTTGAAAATATAGTGCATCATGTAAGACATGGTAAGAATGAAAGAATTTATCTGCAATATGAAAGGAAATCATTGAATGTGGGCCAAAAACAGGAAGGAAGGAAGGAAGGAAGGGAGGGAGGGAGGGAGGGAGGGAGGGAGGGAGGGAGGGAGGGAGGAAGGGAGGGAGGAAGGAAGGGAGGCAGGAACCTGATTGGCATTGAGACCCAGAAAGGACACGTACGGCAGATACTAAAGCTACCTACTGGATAAGTGGTTGGGGTATCCAGGTGGCAGTTGAAAATGGCCTCAAGTCATTAAAAATTTGAGTGTCCACCACACTCATAGCCTCCCTCTGAATAATATATACAATATTTGCTGCCATGCTTTATATTATACAACCACAATTAAAAGATTAGAGAGCTGTGCCTGAGCCAAAGTCTGTACTCTATATGCTTCTGAAATGGCCTGGCACAATAACTCTTTTCAGTAGGAATATTTTATTATTGAATCCTAACTTAAAAGGTTAAATTTCCTTTCTTAGGTATTCTGAATACTAGAGACATAGAGAATTGAGTGTGGCAAACACCCAGACACATAGAAAAAAGGTTGTAAGATGAACCCAAGACAATAAAAGTCATGATAAGGCAGGAACTATGAGGTAGAGAGTGGAGTACAGATGAGTTTGTAAGTGGTGCTAATAGAATAAGGCAGAGAGCAATGACAATCATCTGGTGCAAATTTTTCTATGTCATTAGATATACAGTTTGAGAATTCTAATGTATTCACTTCCTAGTTCAATCTTAACATCATTCCAAGAGGATAAAATAAAAAATACTATACTATCTCTTCTCAAATACAAATGAAGGAAAAAAAAACTATCAGTATTGAGATTATTTGACAAAATGGCTTCATTTTGAAACATATTGGAGTGAGGACTGCAATGTTTTAAAGCAGAAAATGAGATGGAGAAGTGGGTCATAGGCTAAACTAAAAACTAATGGCTGTAAGTTATTAGAAGAAATTGGTGACAGAGTCCAGTTAGCTTTGTTTGACTATAATTACTATTTTCATTCTTGTAGATTATACAACCATATCTCACTCAATAAATGAGGCATTGCTTAATAATAAATAAAGGCATTCTCATTTAAGGTCAAGGATAATTTATATATAAGGGGAATAAAATTCTTGAATTCCATGTTGCAGGCTGATATTCAATAAGAAAACATGCTTCTGAAAAAAGACAATGAAGAATAAACAAAGAGGTAGTAAGGCAAAATTATATGTCTCCTGGGTTGTTTCACCCTTCATTCAAATGACTTTTGCAAAAGCAAACTAAATTAATGTGCATACCCCCTCTCTTTTTCCTCATTTATTATAATACATGGTGTATTTACAACTTATTTTCTGTTTGCAGCCACATGCTGACACAGCAATCTATGTTCTATTGTTTTAATTTCTAACACTTAAAACAGCTAAACTTCTGTAATGTAAGTTGCTTTCCTTGATAAAGACAACATTATTATAAATATACATAGATGTATTAAAATGAAAAAAAAATTTCTACAAACTTAAGTGGAAGAAGAAATAAATATGTGCTTCATGTGTGAGTCTCACAATTTTATAAACCTAGAGGGAAATGAGTGATGTCTATCTAGTTACGAAATTATGTATTTTATTAAATCAATTTATAACATTTCTTATGTAAATTAGATGATTAATAGAATTGTTTTCAGAATATTATGGGAACCAATTGGAATACCTAGCATAATACCAACTAGTTCACAACATATATGAGCGTTTCTGCCATTTGAGTTAATCTTTTTAATACACATTATTAAGATTACTTTCATTATCTAAATTTATCAGATAATGGATTTAACTTCTTTTCTACTTGGCTGTAATGTAACTGAGGGTTCAGGTTTGTATCAAACTAGTTTGTGTCACAGAACAGTGATCTCAAGCCTGGCCTTATATTAATGTCAACTGTCAAGCTTAAAAAAAAATGTTGAAGCTAATATAATTGATTCTGCACTAAGGTTCGGTGTCAATATTTTATTTTTATTGTTTTTCATCAGTCTCGCCAAATGATTCTAATGTATAGTCTGTGTTTCGAACTCTACATTGTCCCCAAATATATTAAGTATTGTGATGAAAATAGCATATATGGTAAATTGTAAATAGCATTCCTATTAAATTAAAAAAAAACCACAAAACAAACTTTTCAATATGGAGATGAAAATAGGGCATTAAATTCTCCATTACTTATGTTATCTATGAAAGTAATGGATCATCATAAAATGTTCAAAAAATGTTCTGCGGACACAAGGACTTGTGCTCTGTCTGCCACCAGTCTTCAAGAGTGAAAGCCAATTAATTATCTTAGGCTTCAATTTTATATTTAATAAAATTAATAAGTTGGCCTATAGGATATTTGATATCACTAGTTTACCACTGTAAACTCGGGGCATTGCAGATAAGCATTCTCATTTATATGTCTATATAAGAGTTCTGCATTGTAAGCCTTGCTTACTGGAGCAAAATATAAGTGATACTAAATGGTTTTCAAATTAATTATAATTAGTTTACTGCATTTGATTTGGAATTATTATAATTTCTATGCTTCAGATATTGAAACTAAGATTCATAAATATTAAGAAAGTTTTTTTCAGTATTTTCTTCTTTGCTCTAAAAAATAAAATACCGTATTTTTGCTCTTAGATTGCAATGAATAGTCTACAATAAATAAATCACACAGAAAATGACACTTTCTTGGGAAGTAACATTAAATAATGCAATCACAAAGTACATGCTATTAATGCACATAATACACATGAAATCAATTTTAAAAATGAGATACTATTCTTTAAAAATGACCATAACTGCTAACAATTCCTTTGTATGAATCTTTAATGCTTTTCAGTACAGAAGACACTGTCTCATATTAAATAGCTTCAAATTTAACAGATACTAAAAATTAAAGCTCTGTTTTACTCCCAGGAAATTTTTATTTAAAGAATAATAACAACAACAAAAAAATAAAAGTGCCTGGAACTAATAAGAGTTCTAGTAAGAAAAGTAATACCGTGTTTCCCAAAAAATACTAAGGTTTGCTCCAAAAGACGCATTAGGGCTTAAGTTCAGGGGATGTAACCCTGAAAAATTATTCTGGGGCTTATTTTCCAGTTAGGTCTTATTTTCAGGGAAACACGGTAAGGAGAGAGAGAGAGAGAGAGAGAGAATGGTAAATATGTCAGCAAGCACAGGGTGATTTCAGTTTTTCAGGGTGCAAAGATGAATGAGACATAAGGTGAAAACAACTTTGTTAGCACAGCCCTACATAAGTTATGGAAGGCGAACACATCTTGGTATTTTCAGTTACAATGACTTACTAGCTTGCAATAAGAAAATAATTTTTATGTATGTTTCACATCTTTCCCATATTTTTATTTTAAGAGACTTAACTTTCATTTAAAAATGAAAGTGATGTTTTGTAGTATGTAGACAAAAAGTCTATATACAGTGTGACTACTGAGATTTCTCAAGGTGCTTAACATTGCAATGACTTTTTAAATGAAATCTATAGGTCTTTTGTGATGGTGTTTTTTATGCTAATAAGGCTGCAAGATAGCAAATGCTGTGACAATTTTGGCTTATTAGAAAATGCTACCATACCTTTTTCTGCCATTAGCTCTATTTATATTTGTGACAATCGCAGAATGAATTTGATATGTGTGCAAAAATCTTTATATAAAGTTTTCAAATAAAACAGAATTGATCATTATTTTAAGATGGTGTGAATATTGTGATAGACTTGTCTTCATATATATATGTTAAAATCTCTGATAATATTTTCAGACTTTCTCACAGTTAAAATTTTAATTACCAAATCTCTTTGGATGTGTACAAGTGATCCTCATGAATAGCTCTTGTTGCATAAAGAGATTTTCAATCTGGAAACAGACAGTGTGTGGCTTTATGTTTGCCAAGTGTTGCCATCTTAAAATCTTGACTGTTGAAACAATAACATTTTGGCTGCTTTTATAACACTCATTTAATGTTTACAGTTTAGTAAGTGTGCACTTTTAGAAACAGAGGGCTTACCTCATTAAACTGGACCAGTATAAGAACTAGGTCAACGTATTGTGAACAGAATAATCCCAATATGGTTGGGTTATAGAACAGCTCAGTTTTGCTCATTGAGTTCTATCGATTTTTGGCAGAGAAGAAAGTAAAAAAGAACAGATGGTGAAAGGAAGAAATTGAGCTGCCGGCTGATGGAGTATACTATCACACTGAATTATAAGGAATGGTGCTCCAATCTCCTGAATAATTATTTCAATTAGGGTACAAACTCAATACATATTGCTTATTTCTGAGGCAGCAAAAAATTTTCAATAAAATTGAACTTAGATCAGTTTCAAACTATGACAATCTATAAACTATGACATCATATGAAGAGGAAAGATTGCATTCTGCAGTTGGCTTAATGAAACAGATAAATTGTATTTCCTTGTTTGGGTTGCAGAGTGGGAAAAAATTTGCACTTACTCAGGGACAATTTGAGTCTTCAGATCTGAAGGATTTGTACTACTTTGATATAGGTCAAGCTTGTTTATATATATATATATATATATATATATATATATATATATATATATATAAGTTGCACATAAATATGTAAATTGGAAAGTATTCTACCTGCAAATATACAAAATCACTAGAAAAAATCATTTTTTTGCAAAATAATAGCATAAAGATGTCAATACAATATAATATGGCACGTTAATTTCATGTTGATATTGATATTCCATTCAATTATTTTCCATCATTTATCCTATAAGTCTAGATAAATAATATCTTGAATAGCGAAGCAATAGCTACATGTAAGATTTGTAAAACACAAAATGAAACAAAAAATAAACAAAATAGTAATATAACTATTATAAAATCAATTCTTATGTGTTAAATGAACTGGTTTGATAAGAAAAACAACCATCCTATTAAAAAAGGAGCAAATTATTTTAATGCTAAACATTAAAATTATTTTTTAACTAAACATATTTTATTGTGCTTACATGGGAACATAACTATTTTGAGTTTTCTGCATTTGCTGTGCCATGAGGATAACAATGTATGCCATACAGGGCTGTTTCAAACAAGAATCAAAAAGAAAAAGAGTAGCTATTAACTTATATATGTTCAGTGATAGAGGAAAAAAGCTAAATGATCAAAAGCAAGATTGCACTATAGTTTCTCAAATCTCTAACACATTCTTTTTAGGTTTGCATCAGAATTTGTCTGTAATTTTTGAGTTAACCAACCAATATGTTCATTTTGTACCTCTCCATATTGCCAGTCATTGGACTTAAAGTGACATTTGACCTCTAAAAAGCAGTGAATAGCATAGTCATTTCCAAGTATAATTTAGTTCAATGATCAGCAACACTTTTGTGTCAAAGATCGTACAATAAATATTTTTGGTATTGAAGATTAAGAGGCAACATTAAGAATTTTGTGAACTTGTATAAAGAGAGAGAACAATACATTTCCACAAACCTTTTCTTGACAAAACTCAAAACTTTATTTATGAAACTGAAGTTTGAATTTCATATAATTTTCATATCCCAAATATTGGTCTTCTTTTGATTTCACTTCCAACCATTTAAATATGTAAAAACTCTTCTTAGCTTCCAAGCTATACAAAAACAGGCAGCAGGCTGGATTTAGCCCAGTCTATAATATTTTGATACCTGATTCAATCTATTGTTATATTTTTGTTTTGGAAAGTATCTGAATTATAGAAAGAAACATGTTTATTTACCTAAAGAAGTACAAGTCTCTTAACCAGAAATATGCATTTCTGATGAATGTGTCTGGGAGAGTTTTGGGATAAATATTAATTTGATGACTGAATTATGAATTTTCTTCTGTCCTTATCAAAAGTTAAAGGATAAGTTTTTGTTTTTTCAGATATAATGTATAGTGAGAAGCAATTATTTTTGAAGCAAAAGCATAGTTACTATTTAAGATTTTATTTATTACCTACATCCTAAGTTTCTCTCTAATTAGTGTATTTGGTCTATTTTTATCATATCGCCTTTTAAGTTATCATTACTAATCATAAAAAAGTGAGAGCCTTCCATTGAACCATTTGAACTTCGGTATCTTTAAAAACTCTTATAAAACTGTTATTTATTTATGAAAAAGATGTAATCAAATACATTTAATGTAATGAAGAAACCCAGCATAACCCAAGTTCTCAATTCAGCTGCATAGATGATGGTGCCATACACTGAGTGGTAGTGGATAAGAGACAGGATTTGAGAGGGAGGAAAACCTAATGAACTCAAGTTGACATATATTCAAATTACACGTGAATTCAGGTTGGTACATCCATAAAGACAGACCCAGGATACAAAGAGATATATGTATCTGAAATTCACAAGCAGAGATATGAAACAGGAATCAAATCCTGAGGTCCAGAAATACTGTGATAACATGTAATTTGTTACTTTACTGATAATCTCTTACGTTTCCATGTCCGTGGTAGTCAAGGCAGGTGCTTTAACATTTACAGTTAAGTACTCTGATTGTTTATCTGAGCACCACTCAAAACTTTTTTTTTAAGTGAAAAAGCTGAATTTAAAAACAAAACTATAACCTGTGGTGTTCAGTTACTACCTTGTTCTTATCTGTGAACAGAACTCATGACTTACTGTAAAACTAGAGCAGCCACATTATCTAAGCACAGGATTTCTCTTTCTTCCTGAAAGATTGATGAGCCTCTTAACATTTCATAAAAACTGCCCATTTCATTTATGCTGAGAAGTAATGCCTCCAGTACAATGTCTGTAATAGAATATGACAATTGACTCTAGCCTCTGATTTCATTCATTTATCAAAAAGTTTGCCAAAACTCAGGAACCTTTATATGAACCAGGTCTAAGTTGCCAGCAATGCTCGGATAATATCTGAATGTTAGAAAGGAGTTTATGATTTAGAGTAAACCTTGTGGAATGCAGAGGTTCTGTAGTATTTTAGCTTCAATCAGCCATATTATAAAAGTTTCTCTTGAGTTTTGCATACAATTTTCTTTAAATCTATAGTAATGTTTTGTATGCTGAAACATCTTAAGTATCATCATCAACAACAGCAACAACAACAAAACATATGTAATGAAAAAACGTAATATACTTTATATATTACGTTTTTTCATTTCAGTAAACTTAATTTTGTAATGGTGTGCGATTAGCTATGCGTTACTAGAAAACTATACATCATGATTCTCATCCGAAAACAATGACAGATTTTATAGAAATCCATATTATTTTCTAAATAAAGATATATAATATAATTAATCTTCTTGTAGTCCCAATTGTTCATTTTATATGTAGCCCATATGCTTAGAGAACAATATTTTGTTTCTTCCAAAGATTTTGGGTATTAGTGTGTGTTTTAAGTTAGGAAATCAAAACAAAACAAAACAAATCTCTGGTTAACTTCTTGAAAATGTTATAGTTTCAAAAGTTTTAGCACCTAAAATCCAGTAGCAATAATTAATATCAAGAATTTTAGGACTCTGATTTTGTAATTAAGTTTTTAGAAAGTCTTTTTTTATATATAATGATTATGTATAATTACACAGCTGCAGCATTTGAACAATAGTTTCTTTCAATCACCTGGAATCAGATCTTCTTCAATGGAGAGCAGTGATTAAAAGTAACAATTGCACTTATATGAGGTGTTTAAAATAGTCAAATTTATAGAATCAAGGAAGTAGAATGATGGTTACCAGAGGATATGGGGAGGGGGATATGGGACGTTAGTATTCAAGGATCATACAGTTTCAGTTAAACAAGGTGAATAAGCTCTAGAGATGTGCTGTACAACATTGTACCTGAAATCAACAATACTGTATCATACACTTAAAAATGGATTCAGAGAGTAGATTTTATGTTCAGTGTTCCTACAATTAAAGAAAAAAATAGCAAAGGCCTTGGTGTCAGACATGAAAATTAAATTCCAACTTTTCCCCTTACTACTTGCTTTACTTTGGGCCTTGGTTTTCTCATCCATAAAAGGATGAAAAATGCACACTATCTAGAGTGGCTATAACAATTACATGAGAGAGTTTACACAAAAATCTTAGCACGATTTCTAGCCAATAATAAGTATTCATTAAATTATGATTATTTATATTATTTTTATCATCACCATTATTTACTCTAACAGAAACATAGGAATGAGTTTTTAAAATATGTTTAAAGACAGTTGTTTTAGAGCTAACCTTATTCAAACATCAGTAAACACCAGTGTTGGGGATGCCAACCATCCTCACTAAAAAGGAATGGGAAGATTGATGTCACACCAACACCTCACTGCAGTATCTATGCCAATTAATTATCCCAAGCATCAGCTTTCCCTTGCTTTGGGGATAAGTGGGTTCTCCACTTGGAGGTATACAGGCAAGTTTAGTAATCAGCATTCTGTATTATTTGGGACCTTGGGGCTAGGGTTGAAAACTGGAATTTTCTTGAGGACAAATTCCATTCCCTTCTTTGGGAGTCATCTGGACGACTTAAGGGCAGAGCATGAAACACACAGATAAATGGTTTTGGTTATCTAAATGATAGCTAACAAATGTTCAGATTGGAAACCTATAGCAATTCGTTCCACTTTTTCTCTATTGTATTGTTTTATTGTTTTCAATACAAAATCTGATAAACATCCCATCAGGTGAATGCATGTACTATTAAAAGCTTAATACATGAATCCTGAAAGTCTGGAAGTAGGCATAAGAGCAAACTCTACATGAACCTTGCCTGCCCCACAAAAGAATGCTCTGAAGTTTTATAGCAGTTTTTATTTATGGCCACAGTGATTCACCAACACTAACAAGCACTAAATTTTCACAGCACTCCTATCACTTTATTTGGCATGGGAAATGGTAAATCTGTGGCAACCTAAATATGCAATTCTGAATTAAAACTCTCAATACTTTTTCCTAAGAACAGTCCTTTCTGTTTAGTTCCTCCCTTTTCAATATATACAATATCTTGTTTCCTTGAATTTATAAATTACTTTAGATGCAGTTCTTATATTTAAGTAGATACAAATCTTGGTACAAAATGCACATTAGGAGGTTATTCTGTGGTATGTTGTAAATTGCTAAAGCAATTTAAATAAAGGCCCCAATTAGTGGGAATAGTAAGAACTTTGAAAAAAGGAGCAGCCGAGTCAAAAAATTATTATACAAACTGGAATAAAGATCTGAGGGGTGTAAATATGTTTTCTATTGGGATTTCTACCACAAATGGTTCTCTCTTCCTGTGTTTAATGGAAAACATACCATGAGTTTGATGTATACCTATCAAAAGGAAAATAAAAATCATCTATTATCTTCTAAGATCTATGAGCTTATTTATTCCTGAAAACTGGCATGGCAAACCACTTGGATGCTAGAGTAATGCCCATAAGAGTCTGGAAGGATGCCTTAAAAATGTGCAATTTTCCCCAAGGATAGTAGTAGAAAAATCAGTATTTATAAACCAAGTGAGTAACCAGTCTTCCTATGCTTAACATCTAAGATATAGAGTAGTGTTTAAGAATGTTTAAGTAGTTATTTAAGCATTTAACAGAACTTTCAGATTTGACAGGGGCAATTCCTAGTATTCCCCATTCAACTCACATTTCCTAGCCACTCTGATAATGTTAGTTAACGAACTGAAAGCAATCACTTTGATTTACTTGAGTAAGTAATTTAGATAATTCAGTCTGGAGTCTTCTTTTCTAGTAGCATGCATTCAGTTCAAAGCATGCAACATTCAATTTCAGCAGTGAAGATGACTGACTCTGGAAATTGGAAAAAATGGCACCAACTTAGTCTTATTTCAGTATTGCATAATAATATTTTGCCTTGAGCCATAAAATTTGACTACTTCAGTGGTGCTATCAAGTTTCCTGAAAATATTTTTGGAATAGTCTATTATTAGGAGTACCCAGGGAAAAAGTTAAGAAAAATGCTACTTCAAAAAGTTAAAAGGACATGATGAAGCATGCTCATTCAAATAAAGCATATTCTTCTGTATGAGTCATTTAAGTAAAAATAGTGAAAAGAATAGAGCTATAATCCAGTGGAATGTCTTTAGAACTGTGCTATCAGAAGAGAGAACTAAGGGACAACACATAGCCTTTACTGTACTCATATGTAGCTGTTATGCTTCATAAACATATTTTGATCCATAACATATTGGAAGGCATATTATAATAAACAGCCTATACATAGGTTACCTGTGTTTGGTTTCCCCCCACAGGCCATGTCTTTTATTCTTCTAAATAACTATGATAGTCTTTTAGCTAGAGCATCTACCCATTATTGTTACATTAGGTAAAATTCTCTCTCTGTTCTTTTCCTGCACTAAAAGGAACTACATATTGTTAGGAACAATTTCAATAATAAATAAAATGTAATGAGATTGCGAGAAAATGTAATCATTTGGTAATAATTGAGTTCTTATGCATTCTATGCTTGATACCTGTTAGGTTCACTTTTCATAAAGTGCATTCAAAAAATACCCTTATATTGTAACATAAGTTGTTATTATTTTACAATTCAATATATTTTACAAAAGTTTAAGTAAGTTTATAAGCTAGAGCTATTTCCTGTCTCACTAAATGAGAGATGTAAGAAAAAACAGTGTTAACCAATATATTTTGAAGTAAAGTTTCCTCTTCCCCAATCACACCTCATAGCATCTATTTGCTCTCTTTGATTCCACCCTTCTGATCTGATTCACTCCAATCCCTTTAGTGTCTTAATAAACTCTGGATAGATCATTATACTTAACAACTCTATCCTTAGCTCTAACTATCAGAACATGTAGTTCTCTTGCTCTCTCAACTCTCTCTGGTTTTGTAGACATTGGCCTAGTCACGGCTTATCAATCTTTTCAGGAGACAGGGAGAATAATAGAAAGTCAAACATAATAATTAGTATCTGCATCACCAAATGCAGCCACACTGACTGAAATGATTTATTCAGCTCAATGGCTAATACAATAGGAGGAAGACAATCAAGCAAAAATTTTCCCCCCAGAAAAATACAGCTTATGTATTTATGCAATTGCTTACATCACTATGTCAACTTTTGACTTATCTTACTTGTACCCTTCCTTCAATCCTCAGCTCTTATCTCACTTCTTTGTGAAGAGTGTCTCTTTTCCTTTTCCATTACACTTATCCATTCTGCCCTTTTATCAGTGGACATGACACATCATATTGAGAGGTGTTTCTGTACCTTCTATTTATGTCTAGTACTTACCAGACATTCATCATGCCATCCACTTTGCTTAGAGTGTATCATCCATGGTACATTTTAAAAAGACATGTTCTACGCTTCATGTAATCTACCATCTAAAAGGGTAGATCTTTTATTATGCCATCGCACAAATAAAATTTGAGTTTTAGTGAGTTTTCTAAAGTCTCACAGACAATAAGTGTCAGGTTTAAGCTCAAATCTCTCTGATTACTAAAACCATGTTCTTAACTACTACGTTCTACTGATTCCAACCAGATTGTGGTTCTGGGCTGGTGCCAGATACATGCAATATACTCAAATACATGAATTAAACATAATGATGACAATTTTTATAAATTATTTAATCATTTCCATTGGAAACTAAAGGGTGAAAGATGGGCTAGACCCTTACTGGTCACCTCTTTTGTGGCATCAATTCTGTGCTCAGAAAAGTCACGTTAACAACTCATGGCTATTCAATTAGTACCTGAACTAATTGTGTATGATTTACTTAAAGATGCCTAGGCAAACTAAAATACTAAACATTTCATGGCATTCCATTGACACTTTTTCTCCTGCTTTTTTATTTATTTATTCCCATCACCTAGAATGTTCTGCATTCTTCCTCTCCCCTCCATGCCTGCCTGAAGATTCTTTGATGCCCCCCTCTAATACTTCTTCTCACACAAGGACTTTCCTGATCCCTTGACTCTCTGTGATATCTTAACTTTCTGAATTCTCAAAGTTCTTTGTTTAGATATATTACTCTTTGCACATTTGACCTACAATGTGTATACTGACATAGTTGAATACTTTATCCACTGACTGTGAGCACCTTGGGGGCAGAATGCATGTCATCTTTATAAATACATATCCCATAATTTATACTGTGCTCCACTGCCACACTATACTAGTAGTTATTAGAGGAATGATCAAAGATTATGAAGAATCATTTACCACTGACATACTCAGATTTTCTAATTACCTTCCATTGCCTCAGTATCTGCAACTCTTTTTCATTTAAGATTAAATTAATTTTGTTGTTTTTTACATAAGTTGCATACATTAATGCCTCATGTCTCCAGACTGCACTTATACAAGAAAGGTCTTCCCCGTTCTTTCATGCAAAATTTCCTTACCCTTTTAGGTCCAGTTTAATTTTCACTCCTTGTAAAACATATTTTCCTCGTGCTCAATAGTATAGCCAACCATAATTAACAAAACATTTTTTTTTCTGCTCAAAATGGCAAAGTAAACACTGTGCTTACCTCCTTTCATGACCACGTCAAAATTATGATGAAACTACAGAACAAACATAATTGAGAATCACCTGAAGTCTAGATTAACCAAAGCTCTACAACTAAGGACATACAGAGAAGTCACATCAAAAATGGTAGGAGGGGCCGAGATGCTCTGAGCTCCTGTGCTGGGGAAGCAGCTTGAAAGGTGCCAGGGACATACCAGGAGAAAATGAGTTGTCTGGCATCAGGGTGAGGGCTAGAGGAACAGCTTTCTCCTGGATGGAGAAGCTGCCGAAAGCCTTTGTTGAGCCCTTCCCCCTCCCAGCATGCAGGCAGCCACCACATCTAAGTCTCCATCTACCTAGGCAACACCTTTAATTTGTTCTCTTGATTCCCTGAGACCCTGCCCCACCCAACTTGGAGAACCAATAAAGCTGCTTCTAGTAGCTTTTCCATATAAATAGCCTGTCTTGACTCTTGCTGTGAAATTGCCTAAAATCTCTCAAAGGTTCACAAACCCCAAACAAGCATCATCTGGCTTCAGCATAGCTGATACTTTGCCTGGGCAACTCTAAGCCTGGCACTAGTGATAGCCAGACTCAGTTCCCAGCTTAATCTCTGGAGAAACCTCCAAGACTAGTGCAGGTGGTGGCAATCTGAGGATTGCTTTCTGGCTCATGTCAAGTGGCCTCGGGTAGGGCACAGGCTATGGCTGAACTTGGCTTGCAGCAGGTCCTCTGCCAGAAGGCCCCGAGGCTGGCATGCTTGGTGGCCAGCTTCCGATCCAGCCAGGGCATCACCCGACTACTTCCAAAGGTGACACAAAGGGAAGAGCAGGCACCAGAGCCCTGACAAAGCAAATTCTGCCCTGTAGGGTCAGCCCTGGCACAACAGCTCCTCCACTGTAGTCATGGCCACTTCTCATGACCAATCAGCCTGAGGGGCAATCACTCCTGTTGATATGCAAACAACCACCATGGCTCAATTACAATAGGAGGACACAAACAACCCACACAAGGGACTCACATGGAGCACCCAGCTCAGCTGACCAGGGAGGCTGTGCCGGGCCCCACAGGACACCTACCACATAAGGCCACTCTACTAAGTCTAGGAAGCATAGCAGCCCTACCTAATACATAGAAACAAGCACAGGGCGGCAGCCAAAATGGGGAGACAAAGAAACATGTCCCAAATAAAAGAACAGAACAAAGCTCCAGAAAAATAACTAAATAAAATAGAGACAAGTATATACCAGAGGCAGAGTTCGAAAACTGGTTGTAAGGATGCTCAGTGATCAAGGAGAATGTCAGCAAATAGACAGGGAAAATAGAAATGGAGATTGAAAACATAAAATAAAATCAGAAATAAAGAATACAATAACTGAAATGAAGAATGCATTACAGGGAATAAACAGTAGATTAGATGAAGCAGATGATTGAATTAGCAATTTACAAAATAATAGCAGAAAACACCCAAACAGAAAAGTAAAAAGAAAAAAAAAAAGTGAAGATAGTTTAAGGAGCCTGTGGGACAACATCAAATCATAGGGGTATCAGAAGGAGAAGAGAGAGAGCAAGGAATTGAAAACCTATTTGAAGAAATAATGACAGAAAACTTTCCTAAACTGGTAAAGGAAACAGATATTCAAGCCCAGGAAGTACTGAGAGTCCCAAAGGAGATGAACCCAGAGAAGCCCACACTGAGACATATTATAATTAAAATGCCAAATATTAGAGATAAAAAGAATCTTAAAAGCAGCAAGAAAAAGCAGTTAGTTGCCTACAAGAGAGCTCCCATAAGACTGTCAGCTGATTTCTCAACATAAACTTTGAAGGCCAAAAGAGATTGTCAAGAAATATTCAAGCTGATGAAAAGCAAAGACCTTCCACCAAGATTACTCTACCAAGCAAGGCTATCATTTGGAATTGAAGAACAGGTAAAGAGCTTCTCAGACAAGAAAATGCTAAAGGAGTTCATCACCACCAAACCAGTATTACAAGCAATCTTAGAGGGACTTTTTTAAGATGAAAAAAAAAATGAATAAAATGTCAATTAACTACATTTCCATCAATAATTACTTTAAATGAAAATGGATTAAATGCTCAAAAGATAGGGTGGCTGAATGGATAAGAAAACCAGACCCTTACATAAGCTTCCTAAAAGAGACTTACTTCAGATTGAAAGACACACAAGGAATGAAAGTAAAGGGATGAGGTAAAAGATATTTCATTAAAATGGAAAAAAAAAAAAAAAATTAGCAGTAGCAATATTTATACCAGACAAAATAGACTTTCAAACAAGACTGTAACAAGAGACAAAGAAAGACCTTGTAATCCCACTTCTAGGTATTTATCCGAGGAAAACCAAATGCTGCTTTGAGGTGACATGTGCATCCATATGTTCATTGCAGCATTGTTTAAAATGATGATGATGTTGAGGCAAACTGGGTGTCTGTCAATGGAGAATGGATAAAGAGGAGGTGTACATAGATACAATGGAATATTGCTCGCCTATGGAAGGGAATAGATTCTTGCCATCTTCAGTGGCATGGATGGACCTGGTGCTGAGTGGAGTAGCCACTCAGAGAAACACTGATGCAATGTGATTTTGCTTATATGTGGAACCTAAAGGACAAAGCAAACAAACAGACAAAACAGAAACAAACTCAAAGATACAGAAACCATTTTGATGGTTTCCAGATGGGAGGAGGGATGGGGATGAATAAAAGGGGAAGGGATTAAGAAGTACATAGTGGTTGTTACACGGTAGAATATAGCACAAGGAATACAGCCAATAATCTTGTAATAACTACGTATGGTGTCAGAGGGGTACCAGATTTAAAGGGATGATAGATGGGAGGAGAATTAGAGGCAAGGGTGGAGGAGGTGAAGGGATTGAGAGGTACAAATTGGTAGCTGCAGAGTAGACATGGGGATGTGGGCTGGAGTGTGAAGAATATAGTCAATAATATGCTGGTGACTATGTGTGGTGCCAGGTGACTGTTAGATTGGGGAGATTATTTCTTTTAACTTATATATGAATACCTGACTGCTGTGCTGTACACCTGAAAATATTACAAAATAATAATGATAATGTCAACTGTAAGTGATTTTCTTCTTTAAAGATATGAAAATCATGAAGGGGAGTAAGGTGTTCAAATTTCCAGGTTAAAACAAATAATTCATAAGGATGTAATGTACAGCATAAGAAATATGGTCAATAATATTTTGATAGCATGGTATGGTGTCATATGGTTGTTGGAATTATCATGGTGATCACTTCTTTAGGTCAATAAATGTTGAATAACTATCATATACACCTGAAACTAATATAGTATTGTATATTATCTATATTTTAATAAAATATTTAAAAAAAAACACACACAATGACTTAAATGGCATATTTAAAAGACAATTTGAACTTAAAAAAAGTCACTTCTAAACTTCATAGCATTTGTTTATATCTACGTGATGAAATGATTTGCCTTATCATTGGGCTGGACACTTTCTCTAACTCTATGTTGTGAGGTTCTTGAGAAAAGGGATTAATCCTATGTGTTTTTCAATACCTACGAATCATTATACTGATTGGTGTATAGTTATACTGAGTAAATTTTTGTCCATTTGAAATAAATTTCAAAGTTCCAAAATAATATTCCCGAATGAGAAAGAGAATAATATTTAAAGAAGCAGGAGCACAATAATGTGGAAATATACACCAAGAGTAATCAGAGTTACAGTAGAATCATAGACCAAACTGTAACAACCACAACACCCCCCCACACACACACACACACACACACACATGCATGCATCTGAGCGGAAGGATTTGTCTCTTTTCTAGCACTTTTGACTTCCAGCATTCTTAGTTCTCTGCTTAGCTCCTCTATTTCCAGTCATTCTCTCTGCTCACATTTCTATACTATTACTCTACAAAATAAACTCCAAATGGCAATTGGCATTTGTCTGGTAGACTGTGGAACTAATTTTAGTTTTGAAGCCTTCCTTTTTTTTTTGCGCCATGATATACATGATACGATCTGGGTTTACACTAGAGTCAGATCCTTCCACAGAAGCACTGTGTCTTTTATCCCTGTGCTAGTTCTTGGACCCAGAACATGACTATCGAATGAAGCTTGGCATTTTGAGCCAATGTTTTGAGACTGTTTCTTTCTTGTAAATATTGGTCAGTTTTATTTAGATACTTAGTATGATGATTCACTTCTTGATTCCCTCAAATACATACTCGTAGGTTAGAATGAATGGAGTTTTGTTTATTTTTATTGCAAGAAAATTTGGAAGTACAAAAGACCTAATTTCAGTCTAAGACAATATGACCTTGTGCTTTTTTTTTCCATTGAAAATATAATGCTTATATATGAGGTCTGACAATTAAGTTTGCGAACTTGTTGCAATGATGTTTCTAATCTTTTTTTGTTATCAGAGGGATTATTTATTATGAATTTGTACCAACTGGACAAACAGTTAACCAGGTTTAGTATTTGGAAGTGCTGAAAACGCTGCTTGAAAAAATTAGAGGACCTGAACTTTTCACCAACAATTCATGGCTCTTGCATCATGACAATGTACCGGCTCACACAACACTGTCTGTGAGGGAATTTTTAGCCAATAAACAAATAACTGTATTTGAACACCCTCCCTACTCTCCTGACCTGGCCCCCCATGATTTCTTTCTTTACCTGAAGATAAAGGAAATATTGAAAGGAAGACATTTTGATGACATTTAGGACATAAAGTGTAATACGATGACAGCTCTGATCGCCATTCCAGAAAAAAATAGTTTCAAAATTGCTTTGAAGGGTGGACTACGTGCTGGTGTCTGTGCATAGCTTCCAAGGGGAGTACTTTGACGGTGACCATAGTGATATTCAGCAATGAGGTATGCAGCATTTTTTCTAGGATGAGTTCGCGAACTTACTTGTCAGGCTTCGTATTCATGTTTGATGTATTTTTCCTCTTTTTCTTTTCTTCTAGCTTGCGTGTGTGTGTATCTAGTAACAGTTCTTTGAATTCATGTTATTTTAATATCCATCTTTACATACAGCAGATGGCAGAAATATTTTAAAGACAAAGCACCGTGATATTGAGACTAAAATTTCCAGTGTTCTGAATTTAAAGAAAAGAACAACATTTATTTTTATTAAGTATATTTCCTTTTCAAGGAAATTTGATTGATTTGGGTTTATATTATATGTTCCACATTTATGAAATATTATAGGCGAAAAACAAGTTGATATCATGCTAATATAAAAGGAGAGGAATAGTTATTTTAATAAAGGACAACTGTAGTCAGTCTAAAACTCAATCCTTAGATACAAACTTCCAGTTATAAAATAAATAACTCATGATTATGTATAGTGTGGCGACTATAGTTAACAGTACTCCATTGAATATTTCCAATTTGTTAGGAGAGTAAATTTTAAAAGTTTTCATATAAGAAAAAAATTCTATACCTATGTGTGGTGACAGATGTTAACTAGACTTACTGTGGTTATCATTTTGCAATATATACAAATATTAAATCGTTATATTATACACCTGAAACTAATATAATGTTGTGTGTCAGTTATACCTTAGAAAAAGATGTAAAAATTTTAAAACAAAATGCAACCCTTGGTTAAAGTAGTTTTTCAGAGATAGATTGATGAAACTATATCTGACTACAGATACTTACATTTTAACAATTTCTTAAGGTAAAACAAATATTTGTCTTTGAATATCGTGTTCTAAAAATAATGTAACAGCACAAAGTAGCACTATATTTTACATTTATTGTACTTTACTAAGAAAACACTGGCAGTTTTAATAATTCATCACTGATTATTTTTATATTTTAAGTTACTATTAAAAGTCACGTTGCTCTTTGTGATGTGGTTATAATTTATAACCACAGACAGTCTACATTTTTAAGCTAAAACTATACCTCACCTTCACATATCATTTACATATAGTGATTGCTTCCACATGTCTGGCATAAGGTAAAATAGTTTATGAGCATTGTAATATGGCTAACGCCACAATGAAATAAAATTCATCTTTGTCTAGAGTACCTCAAAAATTTATTCATGCTGGTGTATAAAGTGTTTTCCAAAGGAATTCTGTCTTCCAGAAAAATCCTTTAAAAGCTGACTGGTTAGTGTCACCTTTTTTCTAACAACGTCTCGATTTCCCAGTCTGGCTTCCAAGTATCTTCTGTTAGACAAAAGCCCCTTTAAGTTACTCTCAACATATTCTCCATTCTATTTACCAGCTTCAGGCTGCAAGTTTATTTTTTTGAGTGACTGAATATCCTCCTTCCTGTAAATGGGTCATTTGTGATCACAGGTGGTTTACAGAATTAGTCAGAAAGGCTCAGACTTTATATCTACAAAGTTTCATTCAGACTTGGGGACATATTAAATAGGAATATTGTGTTAATTCCTATGTGAATTCAATAATCTTTTATGTCGTCATGAAGGATGGTGTGTCTTCATAGACCAAGTCATAATAAAATAATATTCAGGGTAACCATTACACCATTTGAGAGGATATGATGTAAGTACAGGAGCAAATAAAATTAGTCATTTCCTGGTTATTTTTACTGAATATCAAATGACTGACTTTGGTTCATGTTAAAAACATGAATGGGAACTTGTAGTCTGTGAGATGCAGGCAAGCCTTGCCTAAAGAAACAGGTGCTTCCTTGCTTGGCCTGACTCAGTAACTTTTCATAGGCAGAAGACCTAAAAACCAGGTCTGCTTTCATTCTCATCATTAGCTTAAGCATACACACTTATAGATTCCACTGAAATTACACTTGAACCTGTCAAGCAATAGGTCATCATCAAAACATTTAACTTCACCTATGTAGGACTGAAAGGCCTAATGTTATACTCAGCTATGTTTCATCAAATTATTTACTTGTGACACTAGGTTTCTACAAAGCCTCCTCATATGTTTACTGACCAGTTAATATAAACAAACTTCATGTTTTTAAACATTCACACTATTATGCTATAGGTCTTTGAAAGAAGTATAAATATAACATTTGTGATTTTTTTGTATTATTAATATTATTATTATTCACAAAATAAGTAATAGCTAGAGAACACATGCATGCACACCCATCCAAATAAGCAAAACACAGAAATCCAGAATCTATGCAATTATTAATCTGCCTCAAGAAATTAATAGTTAATGCATATTTTATGTGTACTAAACACTGATTGGGTACCTTAAATATGTATTGTCATTATCCTGGTAACAGTTACTATAACAGCAACCCAAGGCTGAAAAAGCTAATAACGTGTCCATAGCTTTACACACAGAAAATTCCAGAGTCAATTAATGCTTTCTTCACCACTAGGCTAAAATCCTTCTTGCCCTTTTGAAATTTTTGTTTTAATAGCTAAATTAGAAAATGCCATTAATTTCTCAATAGGCCCACAAGCAAGTACTTGACACTGTAAACATAGCAAGACTTACTATTCACAAACACTAAATAATGACAATGTATAATATCAATATATTTATTTTTAATTGAATATGTGCTATCATTTTGCACATTCCAAGAATGTGAAATTTTCTTCTTTTGGAAATATAAAAAGGTGATAAATCTGGCTGTTTAGGTGGGGCATACTAGAGACATTCAGCCATTAACTTTATCTATAAAGAAAACTAAGTTGTATGAAAAGGATGGTGTAATATGTACAATGGGGAATCTACCTAGGGGAGTGTGGTCTATAGCATGTGTTATGTGTGGTACAGATTAACATTATAGGCTGAGATCAGTACTAAAGAAATGAATTGCTATTGCATCACTAATTTCACTTCCTTGTATGGCAACTGCTTAAAATGGACTAAACATATTCTTTCAAAATTAGTGTGCTGATATTTATGTAGGTGTAGACAGAAGTACTGTCATAGAGTAGACAGTTTCTCCAACATGACAAAGATCAAAGCCAATCAGATTAGTATAAATCTTGTTTCTGATGAAACGAAATTGGACAGACACTGACTCTGCCTTGCCCAGTGATTTTATCCGTGCAAGAAAAAAACTTTTCTTAGTCACCTGGTCTCATTTTGTTGTTTTGCTAGAAATCTTTTTCAAGAAGCTCTCTCGATTAGGAGGTTGAATGATGGGGAGAGGATGCCTGCTCTGTTAGAGTGTGCAAAGGGAACCTTAATTCTGTTCTGAATAGATGCGCTGGGAAGCAAAAGAAGGCTGGGACTCTATTGAGTATGAGGAACACACAGTGAAAATAAGAACCTCCATGGCTGCGGGCCAATGTGGGAGAGCCAAACAGGCAAGTGGAGTCAGGATTAGTTGCTCTGTCTGAGCACAGCTTTCTATTTTCTCTAGTTAGAATCAAGAGCAAAGGGGAGAATCCTTGCACACCAACTCAAGGGGGGAAAGTCCATCAAAAGAATGATGAACTCACATAATATAGTGAGCTGGGAAAAAAATCACATCACCCTTGATATCTTGCTTTGCCCAAATAGTGACATGGTGATAGAGTGAAATTTGTGTACAGCTCTCAGAACTTCTAGATGTATGTGTATGCTTTGCCATCAACTTAAGAAAATTTGAGGGAAGTACTATGTAACAGAATATTTTTAGTTAGAGAGCTAAATGACACTTGATTGTTGGGTTTTAACATTTTATATGAAAGCATAAATATCGGCAGTTTTCCTGAAATATGATTTGCATTTTTCTGGACATGTGAAAATATATTGCTCTATTTGGTAAGGATAAGCTACATGTCCACATATGATATCTTTGTACTCCAGGAGATCAGGTCAGTATGTGAGGCCCAGTCTGAACTGTAGCCATTTGTTTCAGAATATTATTCAGCATCTCAGATGATGACTCAGTAACTTAGAAATGAGGGCCAACTCCCAGGTTTCTGGATTCCTAAAGCATTGCTTTGCACACATCACTCATTTATAAACGTTAAAAAGTTTCACTATCTATTGTTTAAAGCTAAGCTTGAATCCTGTAAACTCTGTTTGAAAATTCTCTACCATTTATCCATATATAACCTGTTTCTGCAGCCTTAAATGATTTTTCTTCCAATCAAATATGTCATTACTCTATTTTACAAAACTTAAATTAAATTGGATATGGATGTTCTCAACTCTGCTCCTTAGCCCTCTCACCTGGAATAATTATCTGCCACCTCCTCACTCCTTCAACCACTTTATTCAAAGAGTATTTAATGAGACCCTAGCATGCACAAGACTCTGTACTTGACCGAGGATACAAGATGAATAAAAACAGATGTGATGTTATAAACTTGACAGTCTTTGTCTTTCCTTCCACATGGTTAAGTTTTTCAGGACAGTTGCCATATTATGTTGTATACCTCTCTGCCTCTTAAAAGGCCTTGCAAAAGAGATACTCAAGTCAATGTTTATTGGAGAGGATAGCATAACTAAACAACTGAGAGGGTGGGAGGATGTGTACCTAGGAAGGAATGTTTACAGGTGTGATGAGAAGGGATGGCTGTTTTGGGGCATTGTTGGCACTGTAAGGTGAAGAAAGTTTCAGTTTCAAGTTACTATCAAATTTTGTAGCACACTCTTAGTTGTAGAAATTAAAAACCTTATTGTTCTCAAATTCTTTATATCCTTCCAACACACAATCATTTACTAAACCTGATTTTTGTAATATGTTGAGCATGTTTCATCACCAGCCTTTCTCATTTCCATTATTGTGTTCCTTATTCAGGCATTAATTTCTTCACATCTGGACCACCAGGTAGTTTCTGCTATGTGCTAGACTCCTTCAGATCAATCATTCTTATTAGCCAAACTAAGGGGTTTGGACTTTAATCAGTAAGAATTTAAAATAAGGAAAAGACATAATTTGATTTGAATTTTTGAAAGATTTATAGCCTGTGATGACAGAAAGAAGAGAGAATAATTATAGGTGGCTGTTGCCATAGTAAGGCAACTGATGATAACAGCCTGACTTAACCTGAAAGAGAAGGTAGGACAGATGTGAGCTATAGACTCAAGGGGTAGAATCCCCAGGATATCAAGTTAGATACAAGGTAGGCCAGCGAGAGAAGAAGCAAAGATGCCACTGCCCTAGACAACTGTGACAAAATGGCAATATTACCTGATACAGGGAGTAAGGAGGAGAAACAAGTTTGTAGAGAGAACAGTGAGTATAGTTTTGAACAAGTTGAGTTGGAGTTCCTTGTGAGAGATACAACACGTGGAAGCAATACACGCAAACGTCCCCACCTAGCTCAGCAACTGGTCCCCAGAACTAGTAGCATGTGGGAAAGTAATTTTCCTGGGTAGGGGCATGAATAGATGGATAATAATAGCACTGAATTTCCAGTTCTGAGAGCTTTCTGCTATGCTTCCCTTCCTAGTCATTGCTTGGGCAGACTTTCTACATCTCAAGGATCAAGGAGATTATTCTGTCCTGTAATAAACATATTTTATTGATGTAAATGTGAGACATTTAGACTAAAATTATGGGAACCACACTCTCTGTACTAGGCATGCTATCTAGTGTAGATCATTAGGTATGTGTAGAAGAGGGAGATTTAGTGAAATTTTAAAGTAGCAAGATTATCTAATTAAGACATTGTCCTTTTGTTTGCTCTTCTGTAAATTAATCTGCTAAAAATGAAAAGTTCCTAATCTCTTCCCAAGAGAGACATAAGAGCTTTTAATTTTTGAGGCCTAGAAACTGTTTTCATATCACCGGGGGAGCATAAACAGGATTTTATTTTTGAAAGGAGGGTCTTAAATGAGATTTATTTGGATAGGACAAGAAGAATGGGTTGAAGACTTCGTATTTTCAGAAAAAAAGGTGGGAGTGGAGGTAGGGGGTAGGGGAGAGGGTGGACAGAGTCAGCTATAAAAAAAGAAAAGATTCTATATTTCAAATATGGAAAGATGGAAGGCTATTATATTGGGGGACACTATATGTTCTGCTCACACCCTGTACTCTGGAGGTGGAAAGATTTGAGAATGGAAACATTGTGTGCTTTTCTGTGGAGGGAATAAGACTGAGCACTAAGGCCTGGAGATAAGATGCTAAGAAGCTCAATGGTAGGGTTGCTGAAATGGGCATTTTGGCAAATTCCCAGAGTAACAGTGCCTAAGAGAGAATAGAGAATTCTGCTGGATAGCAGCATCATACAGTAGAAGATGCTCAGGGAAGGTCAACCATTAAAGACAGAAGATAACAGACAATCCTTAACTGCTCAAGATATGCCATCAAGGAAAGGAAAACCCTCTCCCCATGACCTGTCACCTCAGTTCTGTGCTCTGGTGATTGGTGTTTCACATTCCGTAATTCCCAATCAAACATAATGTGATGTAGAAAAATAATGACTTGAATATAACTCTTCTTGTATTTGTTATGTACACAGATATGTACTACATATAAACACAGTGATTTATGTAGTTCTTCATTTGGTATATGTAATTCTGCAAGTAAGGTACATACAAATTCTACAAGTGACTTTTTGCAATTTGAGTTGAAAAGTACCACAAACCTATAATTTTCTCTAATATATTATGAAACGTTCCAAGATTTTAATAGCCTGTTTTGTCCTGAAACTATCTTTTTCTTTAGTAAGCCACAGAAACATCTTAAATGATATCAAAGTTCTAAGGGAATTAAAATACATGGCATATATGACTGTGCATTTAAAGATATGTGGTATATGACAGTAATGCACAGTTAAGGGGACATTTTAATACCTGTTACTCATCATGTAGTTGGCATAGGTCTTCATATTAAAAACAAACATGATTTATCAAATAACAATTGCTCTTTCCACACCTTGATGGTGAGCTGGTTAAAGAAATAACAAAGTAAAGCTGAAAAAATAGAAATTAGCTAGGGAAATGAAAAGAAAAGCCAGTATATTTTATAATCTCAAGGAAATATAGTCACAGTGTTTTCCACACTGGTAACCAAATTCAACTTCTGTTTCTTTTTTCCATTGGTTGGAAAGAAGCCTGGCCAATGTGTTTTATAGACAAAACTCAAAGGAGAGATGGATAAGCCCAAATGACTACTGTGACCACTGTGGAAAAGACATAACAAGTATATATCACTTGTCCCTCTTGATCTCATTTTTAGTCAAATCAAGACAACTGCGTATTAACTCTATCATGTTCCTAGCCTGATATGCTGCAATTTTAAGTTTCCCTTGTTAAAGGATACATTTGTTTCCATGTTGCATTTGAATGCAGAAAAAAGTATATCTATAGTACCCTGTTTCCCTAAAAATAAGACCTAGCCAGACAATCAGCTGTAATGCGTATAGCTGATTGTCCAGCTAGGTCTTATTTTCAGGGAAACACGGTATTATATAAACTATATAAAATATATTGTTTTCCTAAAAAGAAAAACATATTACAAAGAAATAGTTTTTGATAATTTAATTACCACCCTTCTCTAATTCTACCTTCTCACATTCTTGTCTCTCAAGGCACAGCTTCCCTGTACCCTATTTTAAAAATCCCCCAGACGTCTTTAGGTAGATATGATAATGCCTTCCTCAGAAATCCTACTATATTCATTTTGTTTATCCAAGGATCTACTTATTTATGAAGAAATCCCTCACGTGCCTTTTGTAGATTAATGTGTGTGTCTGTTACACATAGAATACAAGTAAGAAATTTATATTAATTATAATACCTGAATTTGCAATGATTAAAATTTATATAACTGGTGAAAACCTAGGTTTATTTAAACTAATTTTAAAAGTATGATCACAACAGAGAGGAGTTTATTCTCTTGAAAATTTAAATTTGAAGATAAAAATTAAAATTTCTAACACACAAAGATTCAAAAGTACTTGGATAGTTTGAAGTTGACCTCAGGTATAAACAATTTTGTTTTGGCTTTCCCCAAACATATTCCTTAAGAGTTGGGACTAGGCCTTAATTAATTTTTTAATACCTCTTAATAGCTATGATTTGTACATAAAGGCTCTCTTGGTGGTAGTCCTACTGTCCCTTTCTGTTGATACTTGTGCTTTGACACAGACTAACATATTTCATAAGAATTCAACATCAAGCATTGCAAATTAATTCATATTCTAAACATCAATTATAGAGCTATAAAAGGACTAAGGAAATCATCCTGTTATGAACCCCAACCTCCTTAATTATATGAGATCAGGATCTTAAACAAAGAACTCAACATGTATTTTGCATATTCACACTTCAATCAAGATTCCTGTGGCTATTTCCTATCACATCTACTCCCCTGGGCAAATGGGGGCTCAAAAGCAAGGGCTGAGGGTAGGAGTAGGTGGTGCTCCAGGGCCATAGAACACAAAGGGGAAGAAGGGACTGAGTTGGAGATGAAAAGCAGGGACAATGAGCAACTAACTACTGCTATCCTTAAGTGGAATCAAGGGTAAGAGGAAGCAAGGAAGGCTCTGGAATACTAAATCTTGGCAAGTTGTCAGAGAGCAAAGCCAGGAGTCTCCCTAAAGTATGGACAATGAAATACAGCCAATTTATATTTTTAAATGCTTGTACTTTCAACTTTGTTTGGTAGGACTGATTTGTTTTACACAAAGATTCAGATATAATGAGACTGATGATGAGACATTTTATCTTTAGCTGCTTACTATTTGGTAGCACTTCCTTTTCTGGCTGGGTGTACTGAGACACCATAATAAGGAAAATCAAGGTATCTGCTCAAACGAATGAAACAATTCTCCAACCTTAGAGTTTTCTAAGAGGTCTGTATTATTATAAATTCTCCATTCTTTACTTGCAGGCAAACACAGATGATCCAGATACTTTCTGATTCAGTCCTGGAATAGGTTTGGTTCAGAGGAGACATCATTTGTGGGGATAGCACTGCTCTCATACGCTTCGTGTCCTCTGATATCCACCTGTCCTAGGATCTAGCACTGAGTTTACTTTCTCAACAATGTTATAACGTACAATTCACTTATAATGAATTGTTTATTATAAATTTGCATAATGTTCATACTCACTTATAAGCAGGTATATGATGCATGTAAAAAACAAAGCAAATGTAACACAAATTCATTCAACAATGAGGCGCTTCTGCTAGCCATGAAGAACATAATGATGAAAAATAATACCGATCTGGCCTTGAGAAGCTCACAATCTAGCACAACAAAGGTGATTCACATACGCAGTCTTACAGACTAAAGAAGACATTTGATGTATTCAACAGAACTAAGCTTCATTTAGGTTGTAGTGAAGACTCAAACGGGTGATGTTATATTCTACCCAAAGGCATGTTTAGACTGCAGCAACAAATTAAGTTACTATAAGGTTTGGTCAACACTGTTTCCCAACACACATCTCTCCAAGAAAAGGAAACCTAGAAATGTAGTTTTAATGATTCATTCAGAAGATGACAAGACTCCCTAAATTTGTGGTCATGCTAAGCTTGTAGAAAATACTAAGAACAATTAATTCTTCATATTTATCAACAGAATTTTATTTTTGCTTATCTTCATTCCCTAATTCAATTATAAATTGTGTGTATGTATATATATATATATTTATGCTGAGTTTGACAGAGTCCAGCTTTCTTACTGTTTGGAAGTAGTATATGAATTCCCTATTTTTACTGATATTTATGTCTTGGCAATCAAAGGAGATTGTAACTGGAGTCATTCTTATTTATTTGCGTCAGATAGAATTTATTGATTCTTCCATATTTTTAATTATAAAAACATATTTTTAAAAATTTTATTAAAATAATTGGGGGATATTAGTTAATAAAATTATATAGGTTTCAAGTGTACAATTCTATAATACATCATCTGTTTATTGCATTGTATGAAACCTACAAACCAAAAGCAGTCATTTTTAAAAAAAATACACAAAATGTACTTTTCTAAACATTATTTTACCTTCTCAACTAGCTACTCTCCAATTATAAATGATGGCAATCACATGCCACAGGCACACTGACTCCTCATTCCTGTTAAGTACACCTCATGATTAAAGTTTAAGGACAAAATAATAATCTCTATCTATCTATCTATCTATCTATCTATCTATCTATCTACCTCTCTCCATATATATATATATATATATATATATATATATATATATATATATATATATATATAAATGTATATGAAATAATTCATATATACAGAGGGTGCCAAAAAATGTATACACATTTTAAGAAACAAAAAAACTGTATTAAAATTACACTGATGGTAATCACTTTGAGCACCTCTTGTAATTGCAGAAGTCAAACGTGACTTGTATTCATCTTTTGCTATCAGTATATATTAAGTATTACAATTTTAATGCAATTTTTTTCCTTTCTTAAAATGTGTGTACATTTTTTTGGCACCCTCTGTCCTTCCAGCATTCTGATCTTTTAGTACTGCTATTTTACTCATTATTTTGTTTTCTATTTTACAGATCAATTTCACATGTAAAGCCTCATTTAAGTAAAAATATTTTAATTTATTTTTATTTTTTATTCTTCTTTTTAACAGAACCATTTACTTTTTCAGGGTCAAAATGTAGCATAAAGGTATACAAAGGACACATCAAAATGTTTAACAAATTTCATTTTAACAAATACTTCTGTTTTGTGCATGTCACATCTCTTGACTCTTATGCCAGTTTTTTTAAAGCTTGGCTTTCACACATTACTCTGTGTATTTATCCTAGCAGTCTGCCCATTTCCAAACTAATGAAAAAGATGTCACAAATTGCTAGTGCCACCTATTAGTGGAAGCACAGAACTGCAAATCACAATCATGTCTTTAAAAAGCACCTTAGAAGTCATGAGGGGTAAAATCCATCCCAAGATTCATACTTGTCCTAATTTATGTTTACAGATGTTGGTCTTTTAAAAATAAGCTTTCACTACATGCACTAAACTTAGATACTGTCATGAGTTTTTGAGATTTTACCTATGACTTTTTGCATGAATGGATCATTTATCGTATTTTTTTTCCAGAAAGTTTTGATAAGTGCAATGTTTTAATCAATTAATATGTAAGTATCCATGATATAATATCATGACTTTATAATAAATGAACATTGTTAGACGATAATCAACTCAAAGTTTATTTCAGTACTGGTCTCTCTGGAAGATATTTAGAAAAATTCAAATATAAATACTATTTAAAACAGTTTAAAATTATCCACAAGATGTAAAGGTGTGATGTTCTGACCTGTTGAATTGTGCATGGAAGTTTAAATGAGAAAAAAATGGGATGAGAAAGAAAACCTCACAATTTCTTATAGCTTACTTAAAGTTTAGAATAACTTTATATTACTTAAAACACACATCTCAAATCCAATTATATATTCATACTAAGCATAAATAGATTATAATCTGCAATGGACAATTTAACTTTAATATTGTTACTAGGAACATGTACAATTATATTAATTAATTCTAATTAAATTTGTCACTGAAAGATCCTTCAATTGCATTAATTCTTGAATGTGGAATTTAAATATAATTGACCAAAAACAATCACAAGATATTAGTTACTTACGTTGTATAATTTCTGTGAAAATCAAAAATAAGAAAACAAGGAGAAATTATTATATTTATAACAGGTCTATACATCTATTTAGCTGCCTAAATAGTCAGGTATTTTATATCACTGCCAGTAGTGGAGTCTTGGGAATAATTTATATGTAGAGAAATAATATAAAAAGTTAGAGTTGGAAAAACTGTCTCTTCCATGTTCAGGTTTACTTAAGTTAGTTTGACTGAACATCATTATCAAAAGTTTGTAGGTTAAAGGCTTACACGGGATGCCTTGTGGTCTAAGTTATTTTCTTGCTTGCTAAAGTCTATACTGTATAAATTATTATTTGAAAGGCCAATCTGGTTGGCAGCTTTAAACAGAGAAGCCACAAATTGGAGACTTTCACTAGCCCTCATTTGATCTGACCAGCATTGGATCACACGATGTGTGCTGAGAATTTGTTTTATTTTATTTTTTATTATTTTGCCAGGATACACTTGTTGAGTAGATGAAGAAAAATGTATAGTTGTCAGTGTGCTTATGTTGAAGAGTTTAGAGTCAAAATATGATTTTTAAAGTTAATAGAATTTGAGAAGAAAAGGTCATATTATGAGAAGAAAAGGCCATGTAGGAATCAGCAAGTCAGAGACCTGATGCCAAATATACAGTGACAATTGAACAAAAGACATTGCAAAGAATTTATAACCTCTTTGCTTTCCCCTACATGTTTCATTTTAACTGTTTAACAGTGAGGGGATTTTTAGTGAAAGACAAATTTCATTCTACACCATTATGTAAATACTTAAGATCCATGAAAACTTTCCATGGAAACCAAAAGATCATATATATGTATATGTATGTATATATATACATATATATATATATGTATGTATATATATACATACATATACATATATATGTAATTTAAAATATGAATGTCATTTTAAATCAATAACAGTTTTATTGTAAAGCATTTATTATTCTTCATAACCTGTTGATTTCCAGGATTATTTTTCTCAACTATAAAATATTAATATAAAGGTTCTGTCATTTATCTATTCATATATATGTGTATGGACATGTGAATGTGTGCTTGTGCTTTCGTATAAGTAAAGGAAATCTCTGAAAATTCCACAAGTTTAATAAATAATAAAGTAAATCACCATTTACATTAATTGAATTTTAAAGTGACCATAATGTATTGAACAATGGCAAATAAAAAAGCTTCTGCAAGTTTTACTGCGTAATTTTTAATTCAATAGTATCAGAAAGATGTGTATGACAATCTCAATTTAACTGATAATTGTATTCTTAAAATAAATAAACTATTTGATTCTGGGGGAAAAAAACCAAACAAACTTTACAAAGTATGAAAAGAAAGCCTTTAAAATGTCTACCATTTATTTAAATGCTATTTAGTAAGTCCTCCCTCTGAAGGTAAAGTTAAAGGCATTCATTTAACCTTTGGATTCACATGATCACCATCACATTCAGACTTGCATGTGTCTTTAATTTCTCCTAAAACTGAAGCACACAATGTCCTGGAAAAGATCATTACACTGAGTGATGGAACATTTGTCATTTGTTTAAAACCCCAAACCTAATTTATTTCCTTGTGATTTCCATAGCTTTTTCTGAAGTCTTCATTGTACCACACATTCCAAAGGGAAGATTACATGATATTCTGGTATTTCATGAGAAAAGTGAAATTTGACTAGTTTTGAAGGGGAAATAAACTGTTATGCATACTTTTTAAAAAGAAGCATTTCAACCTTTAGCTACATTACATATATTTAAGGAAGGCAAAAGTATCTCTGAGTGAATGTTTCTTGAGGATAATTTGTATGTGACTGCTGAGATTTACAGAGTTCTCACATTTGCTTCCCCCACAAGGATTCTAAATCAGATGGTTCAGAGAAAAAGCCAGCATACCCCATTTTTTTCTAATATTATCACTTCTCCAGATGGCCCTAAACCATCTATTCAATTCCTTTTTCCTAGAAAGTAAAGAGGTACCTTATTAGATATACTTGTATATCCACTATAAAGGTTGCCTTCTTGTTCTTACTTCTTTTTCATTCTCATTTAACATATCATTTATTTATTTATTTATTTTTTTCATCTCCTACCAGGCAAGATGACAAGTAAAGTAAGCACAGTGATTGCCTGAAACTTTGTCTTGGCAACCTGAGCAATGAGAGAGTTAATGGTGGATCTTTGAAAACAAGTGACCATGGGAAATTAGGGTTGGCAGGGATTTAACTCTTCATGAATCATGCTGGAATATTTTTAAGGTCAATGCAGTAGATGTTTTAACTGTGTTTGACATCTAATTAAGGAGGAAAAAGAAGCAACTAAAAAAGAATGTCTATTTTAGTTTAGAAACAAAGTATTGACAATTGGCTACCAGGCATTTGCTTTGGCAAAACAAGTGTTCATGGAGAGACAAAAAGGTAATGACAGACCAATAAAATGACAGAAGAAAAATTGCTTAGGCCATTCCTCTTTTTGTTTTCTTGCTGTTGTTCCTTTCACAGTTTATTTTACCAAATTGCCAAGCTCTAGGTATATCAATAGAATTGTTATGTAGCTGTAGAGCAGTTTTTGATTTAAATAAAACAAAATTATTCTAATGGATGCCATTGCTAAAAAGAGCTTATAAAGATAGTATCAAATATATACACCTTGTTAATATGTACAGCTTACTTCATCAGACAAGTTTAAAGCATGTGTACATAACAAAGGGCAAGTCTAATTAAATACTATCTTTTTAATTTGTAGAAAGTAGCGTTGCCTCCTCTATAATGGAAAGAAATCTATTATCAAGAAATACAATTCTTGCAAAATAAATAAGCATAATTCTTTATTCTTATTTATTTTACAATTTATTTAGCACTTAGATAAATATATGCAAATCTTATACATTTTTAAACTGCATTACATGTTTCAAACTTGGTACTATAAAAGTATAGCCTATAGCCTTTCACATTTTTAAGAAGAAAAGTTGCATGTAAAACTTACTTATAACAAATATAAATGCATAAAGAGGACAATCATCCTAACAATTATTTGATGACATCCACTCAAAGAATGAAAATAGAAAGCAAAAACTGATGAAAACACAGATGCCATAATATCATATACTATGAAAATAATTTAAAGATAGTTACTAGAGATATAATAGAGATTTAATTAAATATATAATGGATTCTATATGTTTTTCTTTAATATCTTGGATGAGTGCATTTGTAACTCTGTTCATGTTTAAAATTCATTCCCAATTAATAATCAAGAAAATATTAAACTAAAAATAAATATATTTTCCAATTCAGTGAATTTTATCTAACAGGTATTAAATCCAAATAAACACATTTAATAGGTGTTTAATTTTCTAATCCAAAGTGTGAAAATTACATCTCTCTTTCCTATTTGTGGTTCTCATTCATACTAGAGCATTCAAAAAGCGATATTCCCCATCATGTGAAAATTAAAGAATATGTTTTCTGGCATAAGAGCAATGTACACAAGACAGAAGTCTCCATAGATAGATTCAGTACATTTCTTTCACATTATGGGCTAAAAACAGAATATAAAGGAAGGATCTCTATGCCCTACCCCCAATTCTAGAAATCTGAGAATCATAAGAAAGCAACACCTCAGGGACTAAAACTACTTTGAGTTAAAACATTTTAATCTCCAACTCCACTTTAATACTCCCTCAGTTATATAAATAATCTCTTCTAATAAAAGTTATATATATGTATATATATATATAATTTTAGAATTTCTGTTAGTAGCTAGCATTCTTTATACATCTATCTATAAAATCTACCTACACAAATATAGAACAACTCTTTTCTTTGAAATCCTCATTAAAAAACAAGTATACACGTTAAACTGTAACCCAATAAAGTACTAACGACCATGTAATAAAGCTCTTTTTCTTTGTCAAATTTATACTTTTCAAAAAAAAAAAAAGAAGTTCACACAACTAGTTCTACAACTAGGAAGTGATATGTCTTCATTTCTCACTGAAGTACATATGGAATTAAATAACATTATATTTCAAAGGCTTTAGCTTTACACCAATTAGCCAAATACACAGTCTTTTGTACAATCATAACACACTGTGGAAAAACTAGTCTGTTCTCTCCAGTTTATACTCTCTTGGCAAACCATGATCTACTGCTTATGTTAAGCATCTGATTGTCAGATTTGAACAAACTGAATATTCATGATGATGATTAACCATTTAGTGTCTAAAACTAAGAAAATACAGTTTATCATAACGATTATTATAGGTGAGACATGCACATCTACAAAGACCATTTTTGCAATAGTAGCTTTAAAAATATTTTAATAGAAGTGGACTCAGAAAAAAATAACTGAACATATGATCACATATACAGATCAGCATTTATCAGGCACTCAGCTCCTCTGCAAATGTGATTAAATGTTCTTTGTTTGCATTTAAACTGTCATAGCAAACAGAAGACATGCTTTTATTAAAAAGTGTTTAAATGGTCTCAGAAAGACACACACAATCATATAGGTTTCCCAGGTTAAACTAAAAGGTTTTATGGTTTGGATTGGGAGGGAGTTCAAGGAATGAAAAGGGGGTGGGGGAGGATTACAAAGGTAGCCAAATCAGACAAAAATAAAGAAATAAAGATTTACCTTTGTAGGATAATTTCAGCCTTGGCACATTGTTCTTCCCATTTTGATGGCTTGCTCTTGCTGTAAGTAATAGTCCCCAGAAAAGACAGACAATCCTAGTGAACCAGCCCATGCTGCAGACGCTGTAGGTCCTTATGCTGCTTCAGTCTTCCCTCCTGTATTGTGCGGCCAGAGAAGTTCAAACAATCTGAAAACTGGAGGTAACAGGTGATTTAGGTCAGTTTCATTCATAAAAGCAGACAATCAAGACTTCACCGCAACACTAATACCTCTTCTTCTGTAACAGTCACTGAAGCACAGAAACTTCAAAACCCTAAAAAAAAAAAAATCGAAGCAGCCACCGGATAATGAGGCACAACTGTTGTGTGGAAGGGAAAAAAAAAAAAAAAAAAATTAACAAGGGCTACCGCAGTGGTGCTTAAGAAGCAGTTCCTTTTATCTAGGCTCTTCTGATAGCCGGTGGCAGACTCTAATCCTGCTCCCTGCTTCTTTCGGCTCCGGCTCCGGGGAAGCAGAATGAAAGGGAAACAGAGAGAGAGAGAGAGAGAGAGAGTGAGTGAGTGAGAGAGAGAGAGAGAGAGAGAGAGAAAGAGAGAGAGGAACCGTGAGCAGCGCGGACTTTTCCTGTACACATGTAGGGAGAGATGACACAAGATCCCACAGACAGGTTTTCCCAACACTCACTAGACTGGCTGACAATGGGAGAACAAGCGAGCTCAACCCACTCCCTTCCCTCCTGTCACACAACACATGCAAAAAACATTTCATAGAGATTAGAGCTGGGAGCAGAACCCTCCAGCGTGCCTGTGAAAGGCATGTAGCTATAAATTTACTTCCCAAGGCTAGCGTTGTTTTATAGCCTTTTTAAGGTGCAATTTTGATTTGAAAAATCTGAATTCTGCTACCTACGTAATTTACAACTCGTGCTCATTATATAATTCTGCCGAACTTGTGCCTAATACATACATATACATATATAGCATACATATGCATATGTATATGTGTATAGCTACATATCCTTTTTGTCAATATAACTTTAACCACTGAAGGTTTTAAAGCCTTGTTAGAGATCAGTCCCTGCTCCCTACAAGCCGCCTTGGCTCAACCACCCTCTTCCCCAGCCCCACTACAATTTCAGCGAAGAAATTCCTAGTAAAGCCCATTTCAACAATCAGTTCAAGACAAATATAGGTCCACTGAGAATTATAAATTACAACAGGGATTCTCAAAAGGATACTCAGAATTTAAAAACAGCTATGGTTTTCCAGCTTCTGGAATGCTGTGGCTAACATTTTTAATGCATCACATCTCATTAATTAAATCCACTTCCCTAGTTTTGGTTTAAAGGGCAGAGGAAGATGACGAAGTTCACAAAAGTCCCTGCTGAGTATCCAGGACCAACATAAAAAGAATCTGTCTATGTCTCCATGAGCTGGTGAAGGGGTTACTAAATTTCCTGTGGACACATGCAGTCACACAACACCATCAGTTCTTTCCTAAGGAGGCATGTTGTCTGAGGTGTTTAAATTTCCTCTTCTATTTTTCTTTCAATTTTCCCAAAGCCAATATTCTCCTACAATTATTTTTTTGGGGGGTGGACATATAAAAGTTAATAGGACAGAACTTTCCCTTCTTTACTGCTCAACTTTTCCTGCTCTACACTCCCCTCCCTCACCCCTCAACATACACACTTGAAGTAGAGAGAACTCCACTTCAAGAATACAGAAAATTCTCAGCTAAAAGGAGAGGGGGAGTCTCACAATTGAAAGCATAAACACTCACTGAAAATGGCTTTGTAATCTTATAAAAAATGATCTGAGCATTGTCACCACAGCTTCCATTACTTACTGTCTACTGACCAATAGAGAATGAGCATCCCCCACCCCCATCTTGCTCTCTCACTTTGTGTGCGTGTGTGTGTGTGTGTGTGTGTGTGTAGGTGGAGGAGGAAGAAGAGGATGAAGAGGCTTTAAAGGGGGGAGAGTGGGGAAAGGGGTGGAGGGATTCTCTCTCTACTTCACTTGATTAATTCATCAAACAGACCCCGTATTGTATTTGTCAGTTTCCGCAAGCCTATTGATCAGTCAGTATTGTTAAGAAAATAAAATCCAAAAATAATGTTGATTTTACTGATTCCCACACTTGTTATCCTGAGTACTTTTCACGCTCCAGGCCATGGATTAAGACTACAAATGACAAGAGGCTTGTCTGTCTTCCATGGATTACTCTCTATAGACATTCATTCTGCAGAGGAATTCATGTCATTTTGGGATTATTTAGAGGGCTGGACTAATGAATGATCCTATTGAAATATCACATATAATTAGTCTAACTTTAAATAGCAGTAGCATTTTCATTAATATATATTTTAAATGTCTTAAAATATTTATTTTTTTCTGTAGCTCTTGTTACCTAGAGTAGGAGAGCAAGTTTATATCTGTCAGAACTAAACAGGATAAGCAAATTTAGAAATGTATCCATTTCACTTGCGTAATGTCTAATCCTGAAAGATTTTGATGTGTTCCAGGAAAAATAAGTTTGTACATTAAATTCAGTTAAAAAAGGGTCAAAATTGACTTCATGGGGAAGAAAGACATTCAATCTGGATTTCGAACCACAAAATCAGGAGAGTTATTTCATTTTGTAAAACAAATAATTTAAATTAATGTTGAAGCCTGGAATTTGGTAACACAGACACCCCCATGTTTAGATAAATACACTCATAATTAAAAAACAAAACAAAGCAAAACTCAGATTACTTATATTTGATATTTTTCTTACCCTCCAATTGTTTTATGGTCCTTGCGTGCTTTCAGACATTTGAAAGTTTAATAAATTCACATTTATATTTGCTTATCTGTATAGTTTTTAATTCAAAAAAATGTAAAACCAGTAAATTCTTTAGGTAAGCATAACTGTCTTAGTATGATTAAATTATAAAATCGTAGAAAAGAACAGCCACACGTAGGTGTTTTAACTATTTTTTTTTTTTTTTTTTTTTTTAAAGGAAGGAAAAAAGAAAATACATGTCTGAAAAGTACTTCTAAAAGTATTTGGAATTTTATATGTCTCTTTCTTGGTCAGGATTAAATAAGGTCATTTTCATCTTTTTTCTTATAGTACCAAATAGGTGAGGTATAACCAAGGTTAAATCTATTTCTCAACTGAGGTAGAACCTAGGTAGGGGTGGACCTGTGTAGGTTCACAGAAACTTATAACATGTATGTGTGACATAGAGATTTTGATTCACTCCTTCCCCCACTACTCTACCAAGAATCATCACTCCATACTCTGAGAATCTGTGGCCTAAGTCCTGACATGATCAGGCATGCTGTATCTGTCACCTTAGCCATTGATTTTACTGCATCATTTATTACTTCTTAAAAATCAGAAATATTATAGTGATTATTTAATGTTGAATTTTATTTAAGGTATATGTGAAATATCTTATTTTGCTTCTTTCTCAAAGCAGTCTCTCCGTTTTCAATTATTTTTTTTAACCCACAATCTACATCATGTGCTATAATTAAGTCTACTTGCAACTGAGTTCCTAATATCTTCTTAAATTTCAACTTTTCAGATGTAATTAATGGTTACGGCAGAGTCAAATTTGAGCAGGTGCTCAATATGATGATCATGCTGTTGTATGTATTTCTGTCAAATTAGTCAGTTGTTTTCAACCTCACCCCACTCCATATTGAGATGGATTACAAAGATGGCAGTTTTCTGGGTGGTGTACTTGATTTTCTAGAGAAACAACACTTCTAGCTTCACAATAGGTTGGTTAACTCTTGTTTTTCAATTAAAAAATATATATATATTTTCAATTGAAATATATATATAATATATATTATATATATAGTCAAAGAAGATAACATATTAAAGCATTTCTCCATTGGAAATGTATTTCTAATTTTTTCATGAATTGGACAAAACAAATGTGTATATTTTTTAATGTCCACTCTCTAATTTTATTATTTATTATGAAACAAATTGGAGTGGCAATAAATATTGCAGTTTAAGAGTGGGAATTGTTGTTCTAATTTGTGAGATCATCTTCCAAGTACTTCCCCAGGTTATAGGTACCCTGAATCTTTCTGTGAGTAGTAAGTGAAAATACTTGCTATATATGTGTATAAAAGAATATAAGGAAAAGTATAATTTAGATGTATTTAAAGATTTAGTGGGTTAAATGTACTTAATGTTATGGTGCACTTTATTAAACACCTTTGCCTCTACCTAGTATCTTACTCCATCCCATTTTATTGTGGTTAGATGGAGAAAAACCCAGAAAGTAGTTCCACTTGCGGAAAGAAGTAATGACCTCTTTAAGGTAAAATAATGAGCTAAGAATTTCAGAATGAGTTAGTTTACCAGTTTTTCTAAGAAACATTAAGAAGAAAACGAATACTAAAAAGAGGCAAACATGAGTACTCTTCTCAAGGTGCTATTCAACTTAACCATGTAAAAAACAAACAAAAAAAGCCTATATTAGTTTCCATCCAACATCTGCTACATTCTTTTTTCCTTCTTCTTCTTTGAGGGAATGCTTCATCAGTTTATGAGAAAGACCTATGGTCAACAGAATTAAAGCAAATGTCATAGTTGAACATTTGCCCTTGCTCTGACATCTCATGTTGGAAATTCATTTTTAATGAGGATTTTTCTAGTACAGGGAATTTGTACCTTCTTTTTGTTTTTCTAAAAAAGAATTGTGTGGGTGAAAACATTCTTTAGATGATCAGAAGACACCCTATTAATTGAGAAAACTACATAGTTGATGCATTATTCGTTCTAGGCAATAATGAAAGTTATTTAAGACTACTGCAGTAGTCGCTGGGAACTGGGGGTGGCAGGTTAAAAGTAATATCTAAGAAATTAAGTTAAACTTTTCATAATCTGACCCTTGTGAATGCTTTAAGTATAAATGACATGTGAAAGTATGAGCCGAGAGGAGGAATTGGTAAAAGGCAACGGGAATTCAGTCTCTAGGGAAGCATTCACTCCTCTTTCCCTCAGACCCTCCCAACTCCCTCCCCGCCCCTGCCCCACTTAAATAGATTTCAATAAAATAAGCTGTGTCTCTGGACTGAATTTGTAAGAGTTTGAAGAAAAAACAGTTTTGTGTTTTCTCTTATGACATGAATTTTCATGATTCTTTAAGTCAAATAGGTATTCAAGATAAAAGACTCCTTGTCTTTCAAATGAATTGAAGAAATAAATGTTAAATCAATCCAGAAGGAGACCAGAAACTGGCCAGCCATATTATTTGTAGCTGTAGATTTTAAGAAAAGCATAAACACTTAAGGGTATTAGATATTATAAGAGAAGTTCTTTAGTGGTAAGTTGTGGTAGCTCCACTTTCCTTGAGAATTTGATCAGTGAGCCTAGTAGGTGAGTTTTATTAGGTTACTAAGTTTCAGTGAGTGACAAAAAGGGGGATGCATAAAATGTTGTTCATGGTTAGTATCCAATTTGCCAAAAGTGGCGAAAATCCAGTTATAGTGGCATGGTTTATCATTTCTATTGATAAATTTTTTTTGACTTCTTAAATTCATCATATTTTTCAATGGGATTTTTCCTTTTTCTTTTCCATCTATTTAAGGAGCTTGCCATCACTTACAGCTTCTTTATTAGATTATTTAGTAAGTGAATGTACTGTTCCTGAATATCAGCATATTGAAATAATAAAACACTGAAAATACCTGTTTTTGTTTTGTTTTGTTTTAAGTGAGAATGTCTCCACCTCAACTTAAATGGAACAAAAAAGTTTTCAAGTGAGACAAAAATCCCATTGTTAATACTGATCAGTTACAGGCTAGGCAGTGAGGAGGAAAAAATGAGACATCCCTGGAATACCAATGAAATGAACAGGTTGGCTGTGAAGGTTTTCAGGATATGAAGTTATTCATTATTTGCTTTTAGCAAAGGCATATCACACACCTTCTCAGTGAATAAATAAATAAGCAGATCTATACTAAATAAACAAAGTGAAGAAACTAGGCAGTATTGTTTAAACAATTACTTTACATTTGACTCTGGCAAAGCAGTTCCCTTCATTCATTACCCAGTGAAAAGAATGTAACACCTCAGATGTAAATTTACTAAAATCTCCCTATTCTAGGAAGCTGCCTTTTTCCTTTTTAATTTTTTTTAAAAGAACTTGAAACTGATAACGGTAGAGAACAGAAATGTTGAAACCTACAATTAAAGCTCTTTAAAAGAGTTTATTTTAATGGCAAAACCAACTGTTTGGCGCATGTTGAGTCAAAAACTATAGTGCATTTCACTTTTCAAGGGCACACATTTCTCCAAATTGCAAGAGTTATAGAAAAAAAAAAAAAAAAGAAAACAACTTCAATTATTTTCTTTGCTATCCTGTATTGTCTCAATGTTTAAATATCATCTGTGAACCGCCCCTCCCCGCCGCCTTTTTTCGTATCTTGGGGGTTAGAATTATATGCCAGGTTTCATTTCAGTGCCTTGGCTACAGTAGCAGCTGTCACCTTATGGGAACAATTAGGCAATGCCTTGTTTATTAGTTAACAATTATTATTTTTTTATTATTGTTAACAAATGATTTATGAAGAAAATTCAAGTCTTCCCCATTATTCCTCAGGGTATATCCATAGAATTAATCTCTTTGAAAATCAATCAACATAAACTAATTTTCTCCTGCCTGCTGTATTCATGAGAAAAAAAATGGCGTCCAATATTTCTAGCTTTGAATCTTCTGAAATTACAGATCTACGTTAAAAATGGCTTGACTTGAGAACTTGAATGACAATGTGATTATTCCCGTGTTGTTTTTAAAATTTGTTACATGACTCGGGAAACAGAAAGCACTTTAAAGATCCCCAAATATCTACTAGACAGAATTTTATAGAACAACTTTAGAGACATTAAGAATAATGTCCTCAAATTGTGTTCTCACATGGTTTTTAACTATATTATCTCAATTAAAGCTTTAGCAATTAACTATAATAATGTACTGGTTATTCCTAAGGAAAACACTGGTTAATTTTTTGAACTTACAATTTTAAACAATGAGTATATTTCTCATTGTGTAATTTTGATTTTTTTTAATAGAAACATTTGATTTTTTTTAATAGAATCAGATAGTTTGATGGTGACATTTGGATATTATTAAATAAGTACTGCAGATTGCATGATGTCGTGAAACCTATTTTAATTCTATTAAGCCAAAATAAAGACACTTAGAATAAGAACACTAAATTTGAATGAATTAAGCTCAATGTGGTAATTCTCGGGCTGTCAACATATGTCTGTAGGTGCTTGTCACTCTGTGTAACACAGAACACCTAATTCGGTTCCACAGATTCAATTTTAAATTTAAATATATTTTTTTCTTTACTCTCAAAGCCGGTCAGCTTTGAAAACATTTTACTTATATATTTTAAAGTATATATGCAAAACATTTTACGTATATATTGTTTCTTTTATATTTACCCATTAATTCAACAAAATTTTGAGAACTGCCTAGGTGTCAATCGCTATGGTTTGTAAAACAAATTACAAGTTTTTTGAGACTAGTTATATATATTGCTGGTAATCAGTGCCAATTTACTTTTTTTTTTTTTTTTTTTAACTTTCAAACACAAACCATGGAAACTGTCTACAAAGCTTTCTGTACCTATTTTGACTGAGAGTGCTTTATTTGTTTGTTTTTAAATACATCTCTCCTACTATTTTCTTTATAGTAAAACTATATCTGCTTTCACTCTTTCTAGCAATATCTTCTCTATTATTGTGGAAGACACTAGGTGATGACAGATTGTCTACACATTTTGTTGGGTTACTCATGATTATAGACTATTGTGTTCCACTGAAGCTAATCTGTCTATATCAGGATTTTTGCATTAGGGACCCAGGATATAAGATTGCTTAAAAAGAAAAAAAAGCCTTGCACAATTTTTCAGAATGTTTTGTGAGTATTCTGGGAGCTCTCTCCCTTATGATTCTATGGTGCTATGTGCATATATCTATTATAGCTCTTATTATGTATCGTGTGTTTTCTCAATAGACTTGATTCAGAGAGAACAGAAACCTTTTTCCTCATAATTTTATTTTTAGTTCTCAGCATGACATTTGGCACAGAGTAAAATTTAACCTATTAATGAATGATTAATTAATTAATTATTAATTAGAAAGTCAGGGGAAATATATGCTAGACAGTTAAAATATTGTGGCCCAGAAATCTCACAATTTTTATAAATAGCCTGGTAGCAATAATTTATTTGCAGATATAATTGTACCGGTTTTCCATGTTCTCATATTTAGCATGTATTGGAGTGTACACAGTAACACCGGAGAGAGTTCTACTTTGTTCCCTCAAAATGCTGCTAAAGTAACCATGTTAAAGTCCATAAAATGAAATGTTTGGTCTCTCCATCAAAAATGCAAAAATTCATTGTTTTGTTATTATTAGTATCCAATTATATATTTCTTTTTAGATTAAAAACTTGTTTTCATATTTCCTACAGTCTGCAAACTATTACAGTATGGTGCTAATGTAGATGTTAATCAAAATGAGCATTCTACAGTGTTCCCAAAGAGTAACAAGTTGTATTTTTTTATTTTAAAAATTAAGAAAGATGTTTATTAAATATCCAGAAAGAAATCCCCTACAATTTTGAAAATGCATGTATTATTATATGAGGCAGGACACCTGTGTTTAAATCAAAGATGGCAATTTGTAGCAATATAATTGAAGTTTTACTTTATTTGTCTAGAAATAAAATTCATTACCCCCACCCCCCGACACACACCACCCAATGGCTGCTGGGATCAAATTAGATATATTTGGCATTGCCCAGTACAAGGACATCCAGTGAGCCAGTGTTCCTGGTCACAGTTTCTACCGCCACACACCATGGAGTGCCACTCTCCAGTCAAAGAATTTGACCAAACTCGGGCCATCAGAATTGAATATGCGGGGCCAAGGTATCTTGTAGATATTGTGGGTAAGAAAACAACAGTGATTCTAAAATGCTTTCTTGAAGAGAGAAATGACCACCCCTTGAGAAGACCTTGCAGTAAGCATAAAAGTGTTAGATGAACAAGAACAAAGGAAGATCGAGGCTGCTATTACTTTTATGGGTTAAAAAGTTGAACTTTAAGTATCACACGTTAAATTTTAAATGCATCAAAGTTACATATGAAGTGCAGCAGGTTTGACCATGAAAAATATTTAAATTAAAATATGAAGAGTAGAGAAGGCAGTGGTAAGCAGAGAAATGATGGCTTAGACTAACAAGCCTGAGGTGACTTTGCTAATAGCCCTGCGACTGCAGGCAGCACCAAATTAAAGGAGAGCAGAATGTCACCTCTTAACAAATTGCTGGTGACTCACTTGGCCAGATGTAGACTTGAGAACCTCCATCTTTCACAGCTTGCACAGTATAAAAAGAATTGTGTCTTTTATGGTAAATCAAGCCCTAAATTAGTAAAGGACCCATTTACTAGCACTAAATTCTCAACACGCAAGTGGTTTTTAATAACCTAAGTTGCAAGCTTCATGAGTTAGTATTTATGATTCAGAGCAAATTATTTTCCCAGATAAGTGTGAGACTTAACTTTAGGAAGCAGAGAAGTTTAGGTCAACAGGTGAAACACCTGTACAACTACTATGGGAATATCTCCTGCTACTATTTATATTTTAAGTCATTACATCTCATAGGTCAACAACATTCTTTAGTATTTTAACTGTTCCACAAGTTTTGTTTCATGCAACTTTCAGAACACTAGGGAATCTAATTGGCTGGTAAGTAAGTTAATTTTCCATCCTTGTGGAATGTTTTACTATAATAGTTTCAACAGGAACGTTCCCCCTTTACCTTTATCACCACTGTTAAAATACACTTGGAAAAATATAATACCGTGTTTCCCCCAAAATAAGACCGAGTCTTATATTAATTTTTGCTCCAAAAGACGCTAGGGTATATTTTTCAGGGGATGTTTTATTTTTTAATATACAACAATCTACATTCATTCAAATATAGTCATGTCATCTTCTTCTGGAACATCGTCATAATGTACTAAAGGCGTCTATCTGGCTGATGATCTTAACTGGGGCTTATTTCTGGGATAGGTCTTATTTTCAGGGAAACATGGTAGTGATTAATATTATAGAACTATCTTTGAACAGTTTCTTAAATCCGCAAAAGAATACCCACAAAATATCACTTAATTTCACAACATGAATTGTGAATATCTTAATTCACAAAATAAGTCATTTTCCTATTTATTTTTTCATCATAATTAAAACACTACAAAGTATGAAAATAGAATTACCACAATCTGAATAGAATTATAATTTCTTTTTCCGCATAAGTATCAGTCAGTCCATGGCAAAACTATCTAGATTTATTGGCAATAAGTAGCCGGGTATGCAATGCAGGTTTTAAAGAAAGAAGCATGTTTTATAAACCTATGATGTGGAATTTTAAAAGTTCATCCTGTTGTACACCCTCAAAAATGCTGTGTTTTAAATGCATTTTGCAGCATTTGCAAATGTGAATTCAATAAACGCAGAAAGCCACTTAGTCTCCTACTAAATTGAGTCTATCAGAAAGTGGTTCAAATGTCACTAATTATTTTATAGGAATAATCATGTTGTAACTTTAAACAAACTTAAGCTTTAGTGTACTTTAAGACTCTAGTGCCAGGATGAAAATAAAGACCCTTCTGCTGAAATAGAGACGATTGAGTTACATTTAACAAGATGCAGGATGTGGCACTTCAGCTATCTAACCATGGTGGGCTGTTTGCCACCCCAGCAGCTGGATCATGTTTCTTCTGCCTCATTCAATTTCAGAATAATTTCATAAAAATTACATGATTGACACTAAAGCTTTCTTCCCATTCTGATTTATTTAAATGTTAATATCGTCACAATACATTCACGATTTAAAAGTATTAGAAAAGAGAAATAAACCAGAAATTTTAAAATGGTGAATTTTAAAATGTTTAGTTTATTATATTGAGTAGGATGACCTTCTGTGTACTCTAAAGGTTTTCTCTGATTGCTGTCACTTTTCTATTTTTTGTGTTTTTATTAAATGGGCTTTATGATACGTTTGACACTTCTTTCTCTCAACTGCAAAAAAGAGTGATTGGAGACTTTAAAAAATAGGTAATATATATTTTTCTATGTATAAAATTATAGTGAACATAGTATTATAGTAGGTATTTCTTCCCTAGTTCATTCTATCTCTAATTCATTCCCCTCTTTGTATTTAATTCTTTACACAGTTTTGAAAAATAATTTATCCTAGCTGCAGTCACCCAACACCCATTATGCATTATGAGCTAAATCTCTACATATATGTATTGTGTTCTGGGCATGTTATATGAATTCATTCTGTCAGTAAAGTGCACATACGAATATATTTGTCTTTAGTACTGCTTTAATTATAGGATATCTTCAATGGTGAGGCTCCTATAGACTGTTTCCTGTGAAGTTCCTAGTGCAATTCCTTTCACACAATGGGTCCTCAATAAATGTGAGTGAATGACTTCCTGACAACTGTCATGGTTCCTGGGAGATGCAGGATGGGGTTGGCAGCAAGAGACAAAGCTGGCTGTCAAAACTGTTATATTCAGATGGACGGCAAAAACTAGAGTTGAAAGGAATTTGAAGGTTTTCAGAAGAACTCTGTCCATTCTGTCAAAAACTGATTCAAAGCATTTCATATATTCCTGAACCCATGAAGATTGGTTTGAAAAACAAATCCCAGAATTCAAAAATCTGGTCAATGACCATTTGCTTATTAAAAAACAAAAACAACAAACAAACAAACAAACAAACAAACAAAAACAGTTAAATCCGTTTTAAAGTTATATTTAACTGAAAAAATATATATTCTAGTTTGGAATATGTAGAAAAGTATTTTGTAGTGGGGTGATGAAATATCCTTAAATAATAGAATTTCATTAGGTATAGTTTTGACATAAATGACTTTCGTTTTGACCAGTTCTCTGACCCATAAGCTAAATATCAGGTGTTATAACATTTAAGAGCTAAGTCTTCTTCCTGTGTAAGTAGGTGTGGGAAAAATGTGTCACCCTTTTCCCAGGAGGTTGGTGGGGCTGTTTGTAGGGGAGGTGGGTTTCCCTTCAGATGGTCTACACTGAAGGAATGCTGCTTTGAGAGAACAAGGCTGTGTATGTAATGAGGACCTTAAAATAGTGAAGAGTTTGAATTTAAGTCAATACCTTTTCTCCCAAGATAATAAAGCATTTTAGTCTTATGTATTTTATAAATGCATGCATATATATGTACATGTGTGTATATGTATATATATGTATACACACGTACATATATACATATACATATATGTTTATATATAAATACACACAAATGTGTATATATATAAACACATACATACACATTAAAATGCAATTCAACAAACATTTATTGAACTTCTGTGTAAGACATTGTTCTAAAATTGTAAGAATTCAAAGGCAAATGCACACATTACCTTACCATCAAGGATTTGCAATTGAATCAGAGAGGCAATGTAAGATTGGCCTTTTAGAAGTATATACTGGCCGGCCCGGTGGCTCAGGCGGTTAGAGCTCCATGCTCCTAACTCCGAAGGCTGCCGGTTCGATTCCCACATGGGCCAGTGGGCTCTCAACCACAAGGTTGCCAGTTCAACTCCTCGAGTTCCGCAAGGGATGGTGGGCTCTGCCCCCTGCAACTAAGGTTGAACACGGCACCTTGAGCTGAGCTGCCTCCCAGATGGCTCAGCTGGTTGGAGTGCGGGCTCTCAACCACAAGGTTGCCAGTTCAATTCCTCAACTCCCGCAAGGGATGGTGGGCAGCGCCCCCTGCAACTAGCAACGGCAACTGGACCTGGAGCTAGCAACAACAACTTGAAGCTGAACAGCACCCTCCACAACTGAGATTGAAAGGAAAACAACTTGACTTGGAAAAAAAAAAAAAAAAAAGGCCTGGAAGTACACAGTGTTCCCCAATAAAGTCCTGTTCCCCTTCCCCAATAAAAACAAAACAAAACAAAACAAAACATGAAATGCTTGAAGGAAAACTGGTTGTAAACATGAATAAATCCTTATAAAAAAAAAAAAGAAGAAGTATATACCAACCATCTCCTAGATGCCGTTTAATTATAAACTTTAAAACATAGACAAAATATAATTATTCTGTCTTTTTAAAAACTTTGCTAGGCTGAGGTAGTTTCAAATAATGTGTAATAAAATAGGTTTCTTTTTTCTTGAATGATACAAACTCGTGTGATTTCTGGCATCTTAAGTACAATTAGAACAGTTGGCTTTGACCCATTTCCTTGTTCTGAAGAATTGTTCTCAGATTTCAGTCTTGGAAAAAGTGATAAAGTCTATTTTCAGAAATCAGACTCAGGATATAAAAAACTGCAGGTTTCTGATTACTGTATTGTAAATAGATTTAAAGGTAAATACCATCACCTGAGTCTCATTACAAGAAATTGATACTATGTATATTTAATGCTCTAAAATAATGTTCAACATCTAAATAATATGTTGCTTTAATGGGCTAGTGGCCTGCACACCTTGATTCAATTTTAAATATCAAGACAATTATTTTTTTGTGACTAATATTTGCTGGTTTTTTTGTTTTTTTTTTCCGAGTGGTTTATTTTATATTTACTGGAATAGAAATGCCACTTTTTAGACCTCCATTTTGTTACATATACCTGAAAGGAATCTGTAATAAAATTGCAAAGCATAGATGAACATTTTGTTACAACTTCTCATGGATTCTATTAATGATAGAGATGAGCCTTTCACATCCCTCAGTGGCCCAAGTAGAAATGACAACGGAAATATCCATTATTTAATCACTCTGTGTAGTGGGGTGTGTGTGTGTGTGTGTGTGTGTGTGTGTGTGTGTGTGTTCATTTTTGGCTCATATTTCACCGAAATGCATGGATTACATTTTTAAATAACAAGTAACTGGCAGTACCGTGTGCTAAGAGAAACCTAACCTGAGTCCTATTTCCAGGTTGGGAATTAACAACTTATCTGTTATTAGATAATTAATTTTGGGGGAATCTCAATATCTTTCTCTACAATGGAGTAAGCTGGACTAAATTATCCCACCTTTGGTTCCTTCTATCACCATGAATACTATATTCAAAAGTGTATTTCCAAACCATACTGTGAAATTTATCATTTAAAATATGAACAGTATGTAATTATTTGGGTTAGGAATAAGAATTTAATGATTTATATTACTCTAAGTAAAATTCTAATTTCAGCTTGGGAATAAAATGCAAACATTATTATATAATACTCTGTCATTAAAATATTTGAAACAGCTATGATTGTAGCAATATCAAAACACTTTTTATTAAATAAAACATATTTAAATATACCTTTATACTAATCTCTGAGGTAGGAATTTGGGACGAAATTCAATTATGTGGTTCTCATTTTAAATGTACTTAGCACGATGCAGAAGAATTTGGCTGTAAGTAAGATTTCTGGAGAGTGTTGACTATTCCTATCACTTTAGGAAGAAAAGTTAAATTTCTTCCTCAGAGAGGGTTAATAGAGACCATAACACAATTCACAGTCCAGTTCAATTTACAGTCCTCTCATTCAGTTACATTGAGATACAGATTTAATAGAAGATAGAAGCTACTGATCATTTCCTATCAACTTATTTCAATGGATATTTATCAGTCATTTCCAAATACTTAACTAGTTGTTATGGGGGAAAAAATAATTAAATCAGATGTGATCTTGCCCTTGAGGAGGTCCCAATCTAGTAAGGGAAAGTTACAGGAAAAGAAAATACAAACACAGTATTGCTCAGACAGCTAATTGCTCAGACAGCACAGATGACAGGCATTTCGTGCAACTGGGATTTTAGAGAGGCTTCCTGTGGGAGATGATGCCTGAGCTGGGTCTTAAATGATGAGTAAGAGCAGGTGAAGAAAGATGAGGAGGTCATGCTAGGGCTCCAAAGTACAAAGCCACAAAATAGGAGAGCATGTGTGAGTGCAGGAAATGGGAGCAATTTTGCCATTAACAGGGTGTAAATTGCAAAGCGGAGAGGAAAGAGAAATCAGCAGGGGCCAAATCAAAAAGTATCTATATAGTCTTGCTTGTAATTCTATTATAGGTGGTGAAAAGACACAGAAGAACTTTAAGGAGGAGAAAGCCATAAATAGTTTTGTTGTTGTTGTTGTTTAGATAAATGAGTCTGGTTGCACTGTTGGAGATATAATTATTAACAACAAGCATGAAGGTAGAAAGCCCAGGTAGGTTTCTATTCTAACAGTCTACACCAGAGGTGACAAGGCATTGAAACACGGCAGTAGATTATGAAAAGGAGAGAGAAATCACATGAGGGAAGTACAAAGGAGGCATGCTAGCCCGGATGAAAAGTTTGGTAGAAGGCTGGAGAAGTGAAATTTTACAACCTTTCCCACTCTGTAATGACAATGTTGTGAATACATGATTTACACTAATTCCCATACTTACAGCAAAGATGATTGGAGCCATTAAATGATACTAACAAGAGAAGAAGAGGAGCAGATATAACTGAAGAAAGAGAAGGGAGTCCGGTTGTGAACGTGTTGGTTTTGAGAAGATTACTCAATATACAGTTTAGGTACACATAAGAAGTTTGGTAAATTAGTTTAAAGCTCAGATGCCAGAGACAAAAATTGGGACACATGTAGGAGTTAAGGTCAATACAGAGAAAAAGTAGGCTCAGGACAGAACTCTGGATGATAGTAAGGAGCAGGAACAAGAGGCAAACCCCAAGGAGGAGAATGACAACCAGGGAAGGACAAGAAAGCAATGTGATGGACATCCAGGTAGAGACTTGTAAGGAGGTCAGTCGAATGTGAGAGAGGGGTGTGGAAAATGGGCAACACAAGTTCTATTTGAAGTGGTAGGATGAAAATCATCCATACCTCATGCAACAATAGAGTGGGTGGTGAGAACAGAAGCCAAATTTCGATGGCCTTTGTGAAGACTAACAACGAAAGAAATAACTAACTAATCATTAGCTGATTTTGGCTAATCAACCCTCTCCCTGTCTCAAATATGAAATGACATTTAAAAAGTGTTTAGCATCCTAGAATTTTGAATTCACAATGAAAATTGGAACATCCACTCTAAAACCGAAAACTATTTAGAAAACATAATGGTTTTCATTTATCATCACCACGTTGGGGAAAATAATTCTCTTTTTGAAAATGATTTGATTTATTTCTCCATTTTCCCACAAGTGTTTTTGCAGGCTCCTCATAGAAACTGATTCACAGATCACAATGTAATATTATGCCCTTAGCTTTTATTGTAGGTTTATATAACAAATGATCTTACGAAGAATACTCTTCCAATGTCTGCAGAACCAGTATTCATTATACTAGTCAACATCTCAAATAATGATACACATGATAAATTCCTCTGAGAATTTAGTGCCCGGAATGGCTTTTCTCCAGAACTGATATACTACTTTTTATCAGTCAACGGAAATGTATTTCCTTTTAACTTTAGCTGATGAGAAGTTTAAAATGAAATTTAATGCTCACACAAAGAAACCAACATTTTGTAGTCTCCTAGCTGGTTTCTGGAAAGTACCTTTTCCTTTATTTTATGAGTTTTCTCATTCTGTACTATTTTAATCATATGTGTATGTGTATATCTGTTTACTGACATCCTCTTCAAACGCTATTAAATAAGTGCAATTAACAACAATAATAATATGACAGTAATAAACTATTTGGTCGGCATTTTAGTTGATTTTTCTTCATTACTTTTGAAGATCCCTTTTTCCTCCCACACAAACCCATGTATGCATTGTTTGAAGAAAAACATAATCTATTTTGGTATTTTTTTAATTAAAGAACATTTCCTATGAGTTTTTATGTCATTAATTATTTCCTTCTTTTTCCATATACTTAACTATAAAGAAAGAGATTCTAATTCTGGCTTGAAAAGTATTAACTACTAATTTATTATTCTTATGTTTGTTATTTTATTATACAATCCTCAGCCTGGTACCAATTAATACAAATATTAGTGGTGTTTGGTCTTTTTTTGTTTGTTTTTGTGTGTTTTTTTGTTTGTTTTTAACAGGATATTTAGCTATACTTAGAATTTTTGAGATTATAACATAATCCAAACTGATTTATGATATTCTCTTCTAATACCTTCCTTTTTGTGCATTGCTACCCTTATACCTCCTTTTCCCTAAACAGAATTTTCTAAGAACAGTGTGAAGAGTCGCTGGTGCAAATAAAAGAGTACAAATTACATATAAAGTTACGGAAAGCTTACAGTTTGAGTATAGGCATGAGAATTGTACAAGGGGACTTGAAATACTCATAACTAACAAAACCTGCTTTTTTAAAATAGGAAATCCCAAGATATTCTAATTAATTAAATCCCTTCCCATTCTTCATGATCCATCTTAAATATTATCTTCTTCTTGAACACTTCCCTAAAACTCTAGTCAGACATCTGTACCCATTTTTTGGTTTCTGACACTCTCTGTTCTTAGTGATTATAATAGAACCTCAAAATATATTATAATAACTTTTTTAAAGGTCAGCTTTCTTCTTCTCTTCACAGGGAGAAATCACACCTTCTTTGCCTTATAACCAAAGCAGTAAGCATCCACTAAGTACTCAATAAAAGTTTGTGAAAGCTGAAATGTCTGAATAAATGAAGGAACAAGGCACACATTTGGGTGAAACCTGCTGACTAATTGGGATCATTGAGGTAGCACTCTGGATTTTAACTCTTTCACTTTCAGGATATTCAAGATGATTATAACAGCTCTACTAATGGCATGAGGTGACAAGAATAAGAGTTCTAGGAAGAATTTAAAAAGTTGGGGAAAATATCTGAATCCTAATAAGCCAGCATTACATCAACATAGTGCTCTGGAGTTGTGATGCAAAATCAACTCTAAAATGCCACATAACTCCCAGGACCAAAAAGCTTGAGTTAATTCTGCGTCAAAATATTAGCAAAGTGAGCATAAAACTGTACAAAGATCAAGGACGTAAAACAGTCATGGAGGCACCAAGAAGAAATACCAGAAGCCAACCTGTGGCAGGGCACAGCACTTAAATCTCCCTTGGACTTCCAGCTTCTGAAGATGGGTGGGTGGTGGTCCCTTTTTGGGTGCATCAGGCTATGCCCTCAGCAAGTTGCCCTTCGATGTCTAACTACGTAGGTTCTACCTTCCCCTTTTCTGGCTCCAAGCAGTGTGCTTATAAGGGGAGAATGTGATTGTCATGAAAATATGAGCATCATTGGTTTTGTGACTTTTGAGTTTCTTATTGTAATTTAATTAAAAACATTCTGCTTGATTACAACAGTGATCACACACATTAGTTTCCGATTGCCCACAGTAAGCAGGATGCTGAATTAGATACTCTTGCATGTGTTAACTTTAATCCAGACAACAGTACCCTGGAAGATAAGAATGCTCTTCCATTTTGCTGATGACAAAACTGAATCCTAGGCAAACTGAGTAATTTGATGTCTGACAACATAACATAGCTCACATTGCATTTTTTAACGTTTCCTCTATATAGTCACAACTCAATTGGACTTATATCTAGTCAGATAACATGATGACAATATTAGGTATATACCGGATTTATGTGTTGTTTTTTAATTTAATTGCATTATGAAACTAGACAAACATTCTACCAACATTGTCGTGCGGGGCGGCCTGCGGGGCCTCTGGTCCTGTTCCCCACATAAGAACGCAGGATATGGCTAGGCCAAAAAGGAACACCCATGGAGCCATAGATAGGGGAGTCATACCACTATATTCTCTCTGGTGGCCTGGCGAGACAGATGCAGTAGTAGCCACACAATCCGCAGCCCGCAATTCACTTCTCTCCCTGCCAACCAACCAACCAATCAATGCAGCCCGCAGTTACATCAGTAGCCAATTGGCTAACCGGTTACAGCTGATGGCCAACCAATCACAGTTGATGGTCATTCACTACCTGAAACAGCACAGCACCTCCCTACAGGAGGCAGAGAGCCTGGAAACTGCTCTCTGGGACTCTGTCCCCACAAGCATTGACTATATTTCAAATGCATTTACTAAAATGATATAATATACTCACAAAACTGGAATGATAATGAGAAAACATTTTATTTCAACTTTATGCACATAAGGGAATCGCTGAATTATATGAAATGCAACTTCTCACCTTAGAAAAGTTCCTCTAAGCTCTGCATTTTTGGACACTGATAATCAAAGGCTAAGAGTTGCTGTGCCCTCTGCCTGCCATGCACTTCCCCCAAAGAGCTGCACTGCTCCTTCCATCAGTTCCTTCATGGATCCTATCTGAGGTTACATTCTCAATGCATTTGCCCTGACCACCCAATTTAAAACTGTAACCCTTATTCCTGTTTTCTAACTCTGATCTATTTTTCTTCACAACCCCTTTCACCATCTGACATACATTTTATGTATGTGGATTCTGTTTGTCTCTCTGCTTTAGAAAGTATTCTTCATGGCTAATCTGTTTTATTCTATATCCCCAGCACCTGGAGTAGTACCTGGTACATGGTAGGTGTTACTAAATATTTATTGACTTAATGAATGTTTAACACATCCAGAAGTACAGCTGTGCAAAACTGATAAGTTCATTTTTCATTCGGTCTGAAACAAATTATTTTTTCTATGCCATACAAAAAACAAGCAATCATTAACAATAGTGCTAAGACAAAACTGTGGTATTAGCTTTACAAATGTATTATTATTATTATCTTGAACCTACAGATGAACTATTAAACACCAATATTCATTGAACAAATACTTACTGATGATGATCCTTTTTGTCCTTTATATAAAAGCAACTCCTCTGATAGTGAAAAATAATCTGTCCTTCAGATTTTCTTATAAGATATAAGAGTAGTTGAAAATGTAGCTCTTTGTATTAAGGTATTAAAAATCTATGGCAAATACACTTTTAAAGTAATTTTTCAAAACCTGAACTTTTCTCAAGTTTAAATTATACTGAATTCGTTTGGTCAGAATAAAACAGCATAATAGAAGACTAAACTCAAGTTATGCCACTGAGAGTAAGATAGAAATTGTGTATAATCATTGCCTCTGAGTCATGTAAGGCAGAATGACAAATGGACGATGATATTCATAATGACATGGCAGTCTTTGGCTTTGCACAGAGGTCCATAAATATTTTGCACATGCTTGGAATACATGGGCGTCCAGTTGACAGGCTCTCCAAGAAAATTCTAAAATTAGATACCAGATCTAAATTGGCATCAGGAATTTAATAAAAAGGGATGTCCTCGGAGTCTTTTAGGTCATCACACAAAGTGGTCTCCATTGTGATTTATTTAGCATTGCCTTGCAAGCCATTTTTGAAAAATACAGTACAAAGAAACAAACATTAAAGCAGTGATTCTTTTTACCCCATATTGCAATCAGTTTGAATAGCAGTGGATATGTGATTCATGTTAATTGTGCCAAAACAGCAGCAGCATGAATGCTAAATTATTCACCATGTTCACAAACTGTCAAATGGGGCAAATAGCCAACTATTCAAAATAATTGCAAAAAGATTGGCACAGCTGTAATGTGTTTTCGGTGTGTATTCCATATCCTCCTGAAACCAATATTCAATGTAGTGAAATGAATGCCCCTCTCTGATAGACTCAAAAGAGAATTTAGATTTCATTCATAAGTATTGAAAGGAGAAATTAATTCATTCATTTGTACTATAATTTCCTCCACTCTAATAACTTAAAAATACCAAAATATTTTCAGATTAGGAGAAATTAGTAATAAAAAATGAACCCTCGAACATATGTTGATTATGAGTAGAGAGATGTGCTTTGTCTCCTATCATTAAAAAGGAACAAAGTCATTATTTCTAAATTGCAGGCCTGCCTATTTTTATGGTAATGAACATAGTCGTACAAATTCAAGTGTGTAAAAAATTCAGCTTCCATTCTAAATTTTATGTTATAGTATTGCTTGCTAGCTGTACCATGTGCTACAGTATTTAAATGGGATATATATTAAATAAAAAGAAGAGGGAAGTGGGAGGGAGAGGAAAGGAGGGAAGCAGAGAAGGGAAGGATGGAGAGAATAAGGATAAAGTTAAACAACTCAAGGTTTGTAATTTTTTTTTTAATGTCTTTCTTGGGAGCTTAGATCTGCCCTTTATCCTTTTCAAGCACCCATTCTTCTTGCAAGTAAGAGTAATGAATAAATTCACACCTAATTTTATGATTTTGAATAGAGCTTCTAACTCCCATACCTAACAATATTCCCTTACTATTAATAGAAATAACTTCAAAATATTTCCCATTCATTAGTGCTATGCAAATAGACTAAAATTAAAAGTACTAAACATATTTTAAGATTTATTTTTATAAAGGACATTTAAAACTTGCTGAAGATTTTATAGAAAACCCCATAATGGTTAATAATAAAGATACATTTGAATGATAATGAATATTTATTTAATGATGATGGAAAATGGAGAAAATAGGATTTTATACAGTCTATTTCTTGATAGCTCTCAAAAAGAAATTTAATATTAGAGAAATATCATTGATGAAAAATGTGATGATTTTCTATAAATTAATATAAGAATTTAGTTTTTCCTGTAAAACAGGAAAATGGTATTTATAGGCAAATTTAACCTAATCCTAAGTCTTTGTTACTTACATATTTTTATGAATGCCTCTGCCTCCATTTATGCATGCTGTCATTCTCATTATTATTATTAAGGATATTTGTGTAATGTTATAAAAACAGTTGCACGTTTTAGAAGAGCGATATGTCAGATTTCTGCTTTTATCCTAGAGTGTTAATAAATTGAGATAAAGGTAGTTTTCATCATTAAAATAAATTCAGATAGGATATATTTTTGAAGTTGTGAAATATAACAGTTTTTTCCCTATATCAGAATATAAAAAACATTTTTCTCACACAATATTAATTAAATGATTTTTATCTTTATATCAAAATGTCCAGGTGACATTTTATGCATAATTTAATATAATTTTCACTTGGGAAAACTTTTCTTATATGTTGCATTTTTATGAACTGTGTGTTTCAGAATACCATTAGGAAGAACTATTTTCAAAAAGCAAGCTAAATATATATTTTTTAATTATTTACTGGCTCTTCCTATGGGAGGATTATTATTCCCTACCCCTTGATATTAGGTTTAGTCATATGATTTTTTTTCTGGTGAATGAAAAATGAGCAATACTGCTGCAACCTCTGAATAATACCTTTTAGAACAATCCTATGGTTCCATCATCTCTCTTTCCCTCTACAAAGTATCAGATGAGATTGCTTCTTCAATTTGTAACCTACGTGAAGAAGAGTTGGAAGAGAGGCAGAGGCAGCTCACAAAAAGTCATTAAATGTATAAGAAATAAATCATTTGTGCTTTTGAGTTTTTTATTACAGCAACGTTTTTAAGCCTAAAATGATTGGTATACCGTTACTGGCCCATTTTAGCCTACATGAGAATCATTTTATAGTTCTTAAGTAAGGCCTATTTTTAAATTCTGTCCATTCAAATTACCCATAATTTGAAACATTTATGGAGTGATTTTTAGATTTACATTTGAAGAAATAATGAGTAGAAAATTTAAGATGCTAGATCTTAAAAAATGAGTTGTATCCCAACATCTGTACCTATTACTTCAATATAGAAAACTAAATGAAGACAAGTGGAATTCTTGGACCTGGTAAAATTTATATGGAATTATATGATCATGTCTTCTGCATTAAGATAAGTTAAGGACCATTAGTAAGTAATCACTAGTTTTCTTGATGCCCAATATAAAATGATGTATAGTAGAAATAAAATAGTCTAGTAAAAAGTGCTTAACTTTAAGGACAGGTTAAGCAGTTCTAGAAATCCTGTATCGTGAGTGTCTTTAGTTGCACTGCCATCACTACCTCAATGTCCTGAATCATTTTGACTTTGAGGAAGAGCCAGAAGTAACCCGGATCCTGTGAATAAGGTGGATGAGGACACACCATAATGTTTTTTAGGCCAGAAATTGCCATATACCAGAAACGATGTGTGACCAAGAATATTGTCATGATGGAGGATGATTTATAGCGCACTTTAAAACACACCTTCTCTCAACCATAACTCACACCCAACTGTCTGTACTGAACAAGTTGAAACTTGTCACACACTGTTACTAAAGTTTGAAGTGCCTTTTCATTGGATGGCACTCAGCAGAAGCATTCATCATAGTTTTCAATCACAACTGAAAGGCTCCGTATCACACATCACTTCTGGTACGGAAATGTCTGTCAAACAAAAATTTCACAGTGCATTCTCATCTACCTTATTCACCAGGTCTGGCACTATGCCACTTCTCTCTCTTCCCCAAAGCCAAAATGATACAGGACATAGAGGCAGACATGACAGCACAACTAAAGACACTCATGAAAGAGGACTTCCAGAACTGCTTCAGAAAGTGGCAAGATTGATGGAATAAGTGTGTTTGAAGAAAGGGAGAGTATTTTGAGGGCAATTAATGGCAACATGTCTTTTACTGTACTATTATTTTTTTTATTTAAGCATTCACCATAATTTTTTATCATACCTCATAGTACATGATGAAAATAAGCTTCATTGGGAAGTTCTGTGTCTAGTTCCGCAAGTGCTTTTGTGGGAACTATGCCTGTCATGCTTAGAACTTTCATAGTATCTGTACACATTTTCAACATTCATTCAGAAAAGTTCACACTCTTTATAATGAGGACTAGTTTTAGGGATCCCTTGCCAGATATCTTTACCTGTTCCTTAACAGGTCTTCTATAGTAATTCATTTTATTAAGAACTGAGGTGAAAATACAAAATTCTAGAGAAAAAAGAAATAATTACTTAAATATCTTTCACAAAGTTCCTTTCATTTTCCATTGAAAATAATCTTAGTCAAATATCACTCTCACTGGTATCATCAGTCTTCTATTAGTGATGTGAAGCCATTACTAGAACTTGAAGTGAAAGAATCATGTGCATTCGGCCTCTGAGTGGAGAACTGAGAGCTTTGTGGGTCCTCTATACCAACATTTTTGTAAATAGTTCCTTTGTGAGTAAACCTTATTCAAAACATCCTATTTTGTATATGTCATCAATTTGCTGTTGGAATCCTAAGATAGGAAGGCATGACATGAACATAAGTGAAGATAGGTGAGAACAGAGTAATATAATAGAGAGGTTAAATATAAAATATAATATTACTTTACCACTTAGAGTAGGGTCAGTGATCCTAAGTTATGCAAAATTAAGGGACAAGTCATAGGAAAGCAAGATCATACTAAATGTCACAGTTTTATTATAATATACTATTTAAATCCCTAAATATCATCAATGCCTTCTTTTGCTTTTAGACTATTTCTTTAAAGAAATTATGCTAAATCAAGAAATAATTTTGTTTTATATTATTTAGTGAAGATCAACTGAATAATGTAAAGTCAAATTGAATGACTTCATTAAAGGTTACAAAATAGCTAGCAGATTTGGGGTATTCAATATTCAACAGAATCTTCACGCATTATGCAACAAATATTTTATAGCAGAATCCTTTAGTGTGGCAACCTATGAAGTAGATGTAGACTAAGAAATTTGCACCTTCATTAAAAAGTTGAGAACTAAAGAAGGAACCGAAGAAGGAATGCTAACAGTAAAAAAACTGTCATAGTCATAACAAGCTTTATTTAATGTTTTTAGAAAAAACATTAGAGTATTAAAACTGGCTTGTTACATTTCTATATAGAGAAATGTGTGTCTGTGCGTGCGTGCGTGTGTGTGTGTGGGTGTGTATCCTTGTGCAACATGATTTCTTGGTCTGTAAATTGTCCCCTTGGTGATTAATGCAGAGATTAACATTCTGATGGAGCTCAAATATTACTAACAATTTGTTTCCAAATATCATGATTCTTTCATATTTTAGAGGAAAAGAAAGTCATTTGATGGGATTACATATAATTATATCACAAAAAAAATAAATTCTATTTAAAGATATATACAATGTCAGAGGGGCAATAGATTGAAGGGTGGGGGTTATCACTTTGTGAGAGGTGAAATATCTAACCATTGCATTATTGTGTACACCTGAAACAAATAAAAAAAAGTTAAATTCTATTTAAAAATTCAACTAAACATATAGTGTATTTCTTTTCTTTTTTTTTTTTTAACTAAGGTTTATTGGGGTGATAATTGTTAGTAAAGTTACATATGTTCCTGTATGTAAGTTAGTCAGTTAGAATGGGGATTTAGAAAAACATGAGTTCTTCTCGTAAGCGGCCTGAGGTGACCTCTGAAAATAGTTCTCTAGTCACATGACCCAGAGAATCCTACAAAATCAGGTAAATTGAGAGGTGCAAATCTTCATGTTCACTTTAAGAACCCTCGCGAAACTGCCCAGGCCATCAAGGGTATGCATATCCGAAAAGCCAAGTATCTAAAAGATGTCATGTTACAGAAGCAATGTGTGCCATTCCAGCATTACATTGGTGGAGTTGGGAGATGTACCCAGGACAAACAGTGGGGTTAGACGCAAGATCAGTGGCCCAAAAAGAGCGCAGAATTGTTACGTGCTTAAAAATGCAGAGAGTAATTCTGAACTTAAAGGTTTAGAGGTAGACTCTCTGGTCATGGAGCACATCCAGGTGAACAAAGCTCCCAAGATGCTTTGCAGAACTTACAAAGGTCACGGGCAGATTAACACACACGTGAGCTCCCCCTGCCACAGTGAGATGGTCCTCACTGAAAAAGAGCAGATTGTTCCTAAACCAGAAGAGGAGGTTGCACAGAAGAAAAAGATCTCCCAGAAGTACCTAAAGAAACAAAAACTTATGGCCCGGGGGGTAAATTTGGCATCAAATAAATGCTAACGAAAGAAAAAAAAAAAAGGAAAGAAAGAAAATAAAAAGGAAAAAAAAAGAAAATGACATAGGCTCTACAGAGGAATACTTTATGTGAAAAGCTAAGGCTTCAACATATGAAACCAATATGGAGAAAAAAGATAATAAAATTAACATGACATCTAGAGAATTTCAGTTATCATGAACTTTAGGAAAGATAAGATGATATCATATTTTAGAAATAAAATAGAAATATTATCTTAACTGAACCCAGTTGCAGGGTTCACCAGTACAAAACCTTGAGACTTGTATTACTACTTTTATTGAAATATATATCCAGGTATACATAAGGCTAATTACAAAAATGAAACCTTGCCAAAAACAAGGACTAATATGTGAATAAAATTGCATGGCCAAGAAATATCTTAAAAAGCTTCTATAGAAATATGTATAATAATTTACCACAACTGTATATTTTTTTCAGATGTTAAGCATAAACAAAATGAGTTGTTATTTCTCCATGCACTTTTCTCCATTTTTAACTCATTCATTCATTTGAAGGCAACATTTACTTTCTGTTCTTCACGTTCTATTCACATTCATTTAAAGGTGACTAATTTATACCAAAGTATAGAAGAGAGTATAAAATTGACCTATATAAGAGGTGATGCCCCTAAATCAATTATTCATGTTTTCTTGATTAGATGGTTTAACTCAAAGGACATGGGCTCTGCATACAATTAAAGGTTGCTACTTTATGAGTTATAGAAAAATTAAGAAAAAAAAAATAAGCATTGTAGTACCAATTTTAGTCTCTATATGACACAAAGGAATTTAAGGTGTTTTTTACAATCCCTCAAATTGTCCAGATTTAATTATTTATAAGAAATTATCTTATAAATATACCAAAAAGTCTAAGATCACTTAGTCGTTTGTTCTATTTAGGTTTTTTAAAAAAACAAACAGCATCATGATGAATGGGCATTGACACAGAGCTAAAACATTCCAATGAAAATATACAGTAAGAAATATACACAATCCATTAAACAAGACAAAGTTTATGCTATTTTAGTTCCTTCTTAGGCAGTGGGAGTATGGGGGGGGGGGGAGAGAGAGAGAGAGATTTAGGACACCTTGATCACCCTTTCAAGAACCACTAATAAAATAAATAATATTTGCTGTCACATCACTCACTGGGAGGTGGGTGTAGCTTCATGCTTATTCATTTGACACTCTTCTATTGAATAATGCCTTCCTTAGTATACAGACCTTTTTTCCAATAGCTGATAACTACTCAAGTAGAAGTTAATTGAGTCATTGAACTCCCCTTGAATCTGTGCATGTTTGGGGATTGTGGAGCCATCAGTACTGCATGGAATAAGGTAATAGTCCAATTTCTACTATGAAAATAAGGTAAGCCTGCTTTATATTCTACTCAGGTATATGTACTGGAACTCTAAGTCATTGGAAAGAAGAAAGTTGGGGAAGGAAAAATCAAGAAGTGTGAAATGAGAAGAGATTTCTTGTAGCCCTAATAGGAAGAATTCTTAAAGTATTTATCGTGCTTCACAGAAAAAAAAAAAAAAGGTCAAATTATTTTTGTCTAATTTATAGTCAATCAGTGACTTCTGATTGTATATCCTGTCACTCTCAGTTTCAGAGTTAATAAAATTCTAGAAAAGCATCATATATACTGTAAAGAAAAATGAAGCATGACCAGAAGATCTGAGTGTGTGGTCATAGCTCTGTATAATATGATTAACATGTAATTAAATAAACATTTATCAGGTCTCAGGCATTGTGCTTGATCTCGATATGCCACAGGTTTTTCTTCTGGAAATCAGGAATAATATATCCAGATATATCCTTGCTTTTTTACTGTGGTAAGAAAGTAAAAAAATCCCTGAAGAAAGTTATCTATTTGGAAAAGCAAGTTTATTCCTTTTGAGTGACCCATAAAACAGTAATGAAGCAGGTTTTTAAGATTTAAGATTTGTTGTTCTACCATTAGTGGAATATCCCTTTCCCAACCAGCAAAGAGTGAATGCAGAAGAGGGGTCAGGGCTTCCTTTAAGAGAAGCAAGGCTCTGTTTATAAACTAGAGAGAGGACTTGCACTGACTCAGAGCTCATACAATATAGCCAGTGCTTTTGCCTGCACCAATCATGTGCCTCATCATTTAAACAGAACTCTGAGGGCCTGACATGAGCTCCTGGGTCATCTCACAGACGGGAGCCCAAAGGCACACATGCCCTGTATGCTCTCTTCTTGGAGATATAGACAAGAAACCTGACTGTAAGGATGTGAATACAACGGTATAGAATTCTAGGCAGCTGGAATGGAATAATAGAAGAAAGTGGAAAAAAAAAAAGATAACTTGCTGTCTCCTTTACAAGCAGTCAAGTGAAGATTAATGGGCTAATTTCTGAGAAGCACTTAAACAGTCGTGGATGCCAAGTTTAAACATTATTATTTATTAGTTGGCTATGTGGTAAATTTCCCTTGAGAGCATGACTGAAAGCCATATAAAAATGTATCTTCTTATTTAATTTCAATATACATATTCTATATATGGTAGATTTTAATTGTGCGAGAGCATTCGGAAAGATAGTAAATCACCACGAAGAAAGCCTAAGTGTGAAATGATATCTCTTCAAATATTTAAGAGTATTCAGTATTCAAGGGGTGGTGAATCAAAAATTAACTATTAAATGAGACATTCTGTTGTCTCTATCCCTAGAGAACAGGATTCAGAACAGAGAACATAAATTCAGAATGGTGCTGTTGGGAGCAGAAAAGGTGTCAGAAATCACACATTTTGCTATGGACTGACTGCCTTATAAGAAAGTCTTTAAAGAAAATGTCTTTAAATGTACAAACTGAGCCAATAAAGCTTTACAAAAAACAGGGGCTGGGAGAAACCAGGCTTACAAATGTTCCATAGAATTTTTGAAGCACTTTAAAAATCTGTCTACAATAAAGTTACAAGGGATAGATTATAAGAATACATATTCATGCAGTGAAAATCACATCTTAACATCTATAACTTCTTAGGGTATCTTCTTGCTCCCTAGAGTAATCAAGATTTTGATATATTATTATTAATTTAAATATGTGTCATTTTTAAAGTGCCATCCAGTAGTTGGGCAAAGATTTATAGCCAGTGTCATGGTGGTGATATCATATTCCAAATAAAAAGCAAAGACTCAAACATAAAATCACTCTGCATAGTCTATTTATAGCTATGTTCTATAATTAATATCTGATACCCATTCCCCAATAACCAATATAAAGCTAAAAGAATGCAAGATGATTTTGGCATAAGGTTCTTAAAAACATCTAGTGCAAATTACACATCACTCTATTCTTAATGGTTGTGGCATTTGGGAAATGAAGATTTATAGTCAGTTATTAATGCATTTAATTATAGAGATGCCATTAAAAATCCTCTTTGCATTAAATATGCCTCACAGATTCAACACTCATTATTTGTTTAATACTTGAAGTTTATTCTTTACAGGACAGAAAGGCAATGGAAATGAGAGCAGCTACCCCGTACAAGGTTAATTTGTGAATGATAAATGAGTGCTTTAAAATTAACTACGTAGGTTACAATTTAGACAGGTTTTGGCAGAAAACCAGTTTTCTCTGTTCAGTTGGGGTTTTTATTAAAAAAAAAAAAAAAGGATTCACTAGCACAGAAGAAAATATAAGTGATTGCCTTATAAAATCTTTGTCAAGAGAGATTGAAGAGTTCATCAAGATATTCTCAAAATCAAAGCAGCAAGATTTGTGAGCCTGACTTAGATACAAGCATTCATTTGCTATCTCCTTTCTTAAAACAACTGCAAAACTAAAACAAAACAAACAAACAAACAAAAACATATTTTAAAATAAGTGTGCTTGTGTGACAGTTGGAAAAAACAAAAGGCATTTTAATGAAGTAAGTGACTGAAAAATTCGTTCTGTCCATCTCCTTAATTAATTCGATTGAACTCTAGTAAATCAAAGCCACTTTATTATTAAATTAATTTTACTCTTGAAAACAGAACTCCTATATTCATGAGTGTTTTTCCAGTAACTAAGTAAGCATCCCCACATGCATTCTATTTAAAGGTATTAGTACTGATGCCTAGGGGAGTGGATTATTTCTTTACCAAATAGGACCCCACTTGAGTGATTTGATTTGCATGAAATAGAAAGGCTCTGTCTATGCAAAGTAATTCCACCATCAGACTGCTATAGAAACTTTCCCTTCTGCCCTGACAAAATCCTTATCACTGAGTATTTTCTTCCTTCTTAGCTACTGGGGCTAGTGAATGATGTGTGTGGGAGGGCTGGGGGGAAAGGGGAGTTGTTGAATTCTTGCATAGAATTGGTAACTAAAAGGAACACGTAATGAAACATGAAGAAAAACTCAATTAAACCTAAAATGCCCTTGAATGCTTTGATAAGAACTCCTGTTCTACCTGTATGGAAGGGAAGATATGGCTGAGGTTGGTGGAATGCAGAGATACAGCAGCATAGATGTGCTCTAAAATGGGTCGATAAAGAATCCAGAGTACAGTGGGCTTGCATGAGCTGGTTAAGCCAGAAGTAAATGGAGGTCTGAGTCATGGAAGGATTGGGAACTGTGAAATAGAGTGAATGTTGAACCAGAGAAAAAAATAGGATAATTTTAAATCAATCCTGGGCCAAGTTTTAGGGACTTAGGGAGCTTACAAGGATACCCCCACAGACCTGATATTCTTTAATTACTTATTTAATACTATTGACTAGGATTTATACAAAACTGACTTTTTATTAAATGCTGTATCATTGTTAATGTTAAAAATAAACTATATATGTGCTAGATATTTTCTATTTGCCCTTCCGAATCCTCTCTCTATATTATCTTCTCTTCTTGGTGTCCAAAGAGCTTAACGGTATAGGTATAAATTCAGTTAATTGTCTCTTGTGTCCTCTGGCTTCTGTCTGGGTTTTGCTAATGGGGCTTACCAACTTGAGAACAGAATGGGTGAGAAAAAGGATGAAGGAGAGGAAAGTCCCATATTTATTTCCCTGTCTTTTTTCCTGAAGGATTTTATGAGCTGGTTGCGTGCTTCCTGTCTCTTTTTCCAAGTTCTGTAAACAATTCCACCTTGCCCCCTCCCCTTAGTCTTTGGTTGGCAATAACATCTTCTGTTAAAGGCCTGGGACACAGCACTCTCTTTTGTGATTTCCATACATTCAGCCCATACATTTGTAAATTACTCTTTATTAAATTTTTGTCAAAATACCCATTTTTGAGTGCGCCAACTGTTTCTTCCATGACTTTGACTCTTACAACATAGTACATGTTTTGTACACAATTTACTTTTGTACATATTTGGGATTGCCTTTCATATTACTTTTTTTTCTTTTTTTCATTATTTTAGAGTCATTTTAGAGGCATAGGGACTCACTGAAAATGGCTGGTCAAACATGGAGATAGTTGCATAGTTGCTTTAAAGTTCTGTATTAAATTTGGTAAAAAAAAGAAAAAAGTTTTACATTTTTTTTAAGTTTACTTTTGAGCATTAGAATTTTCTCTTGATAGTAAAGCCAAATAGTATAGTCCCTTCTTATCTGTAGTTTTTTGTTTGTTTGTTTGTTTGTTTCCTATGGTTTTGCTTTCCATGGTTTTAGTTACACACGGTCAACCAGTATATTAAATGGGAAATTCCAGAATATATAATATTAAAAGTGAATAACAATTTGTAACTTTTAAATTTTGTGCCATTTTGAATAGCTTGATGAAATCTCACACCATCCTACTCTATCCCACCCAGAACCTCTCTTTGTTATCAGGAAGAGAGAAAGAGGGAGAGAGCGAGAGAGCGAGAGAGAGCGAGAGAGTGAGAGAGAGTGAGAGACAGAGAGACAGAGAGAGAGAGAGAGAGAGAGAGAGAGAGAGAGAGAGAGAGAGAAACTACATTCACTTAAGTTTTATTAGAGTATATTTTTATAATTGTTCTATATTACTATTAGTTACTGTTAATCTCTTACTGTGCCCAATTTACAAATTAAACTTTATCAAAGGTATGCATGTATAGAAAAAAACACATAGAATATACACAACGAGGTGTGATAAAAAATACAGAGAATGTTTAAATACAAAAATTATATTACAGTAAAAGACACAGTGTCATTAACCCCTCTCAAAATACTCCTGCTCACCAAACACACTTATTCCATTGTTCTTGGCATTTTTTGAAGCAGTTCTGGAAGTCCTCTTTCATGAGTGTCTCTACTTGCACTGTCCTGGCTCCTCGATGTCCTGAATGGATTCAAAACGTTTACCTTTCATGGTCATTTTAACTTCAAGTGAAGTCACATGGTGCCAGATCTTGTGGATGAGGATGCCCCATAATATTCTTATTTAACAGAAATTTCCGTATATCAGAAGTGATGTGTAACATGGAGCATTGTCATGATGGAGGATGAAGTAAAGACACTTATGAAAGAAGACTTCTAGAACTGCTTCAAAAAGTGGCAAGAATGATGGGATAAGTGTGTTTGAAGCAAGGGGGATTAATAGCAATGTGTCTTTTACTATAATAATTGTTTGTTTTTTTATATACATTCACCATGTCTTTTAATCACACCTCGTAGAGTTTGGTACTATCTGAGGTTTTAGGCATCCATTGGGGTTATCGGAACATATTCCTATAGAATAAGGAAGAAGTATTGTAATTCAGATATTTATTTGTGATGGATAATTATAAAGTATTTTTTAGAAGTTTAATATTACTAAAATACAAGTGAAATTCACAAAATGTACTGCCTGTGACTAATTTTTATGTTATACATTGAGTTAGTGAAACAGCAATTACTAGAACCTCATAGATAAATGTACTCTTTTTCCCTCAGTTTTATTATCAATGCAATTTAATCTTGGGTTGCTGACTAAATATAGTATGTCATTCAACAGAATTTGATTCAGCAGAATTCTCTTTAAATTGTTTTTTGTTTTTTAACTTTGTAGTGACTACCATAATGGAATCTTGTGGCTTTTATAATTTTTCAAGTCCTACATTTCTAGGATTATATCAATGTTAGTCCTTAATTGAAGGTTTCCAATAGTGTGAAGAAAAAATAATAAAATTGTACCTTGCATTTTACAATATAAAACTATTGGTCTCTGACCCCTAATGTACACCCAGGAATGAATGAATTTACATCACTTTTTTCACTGTTTTCTCTGCTATACCTCCCCTTTCATTTTTCTTTGCTGTGTTTTTTCTCAAGTCAACAAACCTGCTCCATTTCCCAGCCTTATGGAAAGAAAAACAAAGGCAGTAACTCTCCTGTGTCTCCCTCCTGCCATGAACCAATCTCTATTTTCCTTTACAGCTAACCTTCTTAGAAGAGGAGTCAACTAGGATTATCTGCAATCTTACCTTCACTCACTACTCAGTTGTGAGCAAAGAACAGTGTCCTAAGTGAGTCACTAATGATGTTCTTATTATCCAATTATCATCTTATTTCAAATCTCTTCCATTTGACTCTTGATCAAGTACTTGAAACTTCCCCTTCTGCATTTTCCATCATAGAGCTCTCAGTGAGTTTTCCTAATTCACAGGTCTATTATCTGCTCCCCACCCACTCCACCCATCAATTTTGTTGACTGAGTCACCTCTTCATATCCTCATTCTTTATCAAAGTTTTATCCCTGGCCCTTTTCTCTTTGTAACCTAACCAGTTTAAAAAAACAAAACAATATTTTACCTCATTATCGTAGCTTCAACTATTAAGTATGTTCTGGTATTTTCCAATATCTCTGGCCTATAACAATCTTTCAAACTCCAAAACTCATATTTCTATGTGCTTTAGAGACATATACACATAGATATCCTCTATGGAACTCAACTTCAATAGGGGCAAAGTTAAATTGATTATTATCCTAAGGAAAGTACTTCTCTTTCACTTGTACCTTTCTCCAATGCACATAATAATCCTGAAACCTCAAAGTCAATCATGCTCTTTCAGTTATTTTTGCTCATGTATCTCCCACGATATTTTATCTAATCAATCTCCATATCCATCTGATTTCACTGTCTAACCATACCTTGTCTGGTTCTGCTCCATACTTGCTACCATTGGTTTAGCTTGGTTAGGTGTCTCAGTGTCTCTCGATTACACTTTTATAACAGCCTCAAAGCTTGTAGCCTTGATTACAAAGCTAGCTTATTCCAACAAACAAACAAACAAACAAACAAACAAAAACCCTGTTAATATCGCTCTCTTACACAAAGTCTTTCAATGCCTTCTCTTTCATTAGCATTCTTAAAAATGCTTTTTATAATCTGGATCTTGTCAGTATATCTAATTTTATCTTCTACCATCTCTTTGTTAGCAGTCTGTTCCAGTTATTCCAATATATTTGCAATTTACCGCAAATCTTAGAGTATCACAGTGAAGTACGTACGCACAATCTAATTATTTGGCCAAATTGCCATGCTGCTCTGGTTCTGACTGAAAAGCCCTAATTATACTTTAAAAATGTCTTCACCAGATACTTCTTCCCTGAGGCCATTCCTGAATCTCACAGAGTGAATCACACCAACCTCAGTGCATCTTCATATATTCATTTGCACATATCTCACAGTAATGAAATGGTTTATTCACCATATTATTTTCAAAATATCCTTTGACTTTGACCACAGAAAATGTGTTTTAGTTGCCTTATTACCTCGGTTTCAAGCACAGTGCCTGGTTCATAGAAGTAGCCAACAAGTACGTGTCTCTCCACAGGATAGGAGTCTATATAGAGAAAGAGATAGCTCATAATCTTGTATATAACACAATATGAGTATAAAATTCAGGCCAGGAATAAGCATCCGTGAGGTTAGACAGAGAGAGACTGAGTCACCATCGAATGGAAGAAGATCGGAAGGAAGTAAAGCTCTTAGATGGTAATTTTTCAGGGAGTGAAAATAATAAACAAGGTGGTAATAGAATCCTAAAACTTTAAAGTAGGATGAGATTGCATTTTCCCTATTTAACTTTTAAGGAGAGCATGATTACACTATTTAAATGCCAATTAACATGACATACCAGATATCCATAGGAAAACGTCCAATGCGACACAACTACTAAATAAATAAATAAATAAATAAATAAATAAATAAATAAATAAATAAATAAATACATTGTGTGAAGAATGAGAAAACTTCTGAGGCCAGAAAGGACTGGAAAGTCTGGATCCTGTGAGATAAATTAGCACCTTGGGGACATTGGCCTATGCTTGCTAAGTCAGAGTATGTGTTTTAAGGGCTGAGTGTAGAGGACAGGAGACAAAGCCAAGGACAAGTTAGGTAGGAAATCAGCTCAGATTCTGAAAAGTGATCCTCTCAGTGAAAAAGAGAAAAATACCCTCACCCCCGGGGATATAATGGAGTTGTTATCCTTGGTTCTTAGTAGAAAAGGAAGAGATACAGAAAGAGAATGATAGATAGAAAGTGTTGAAAACAAAAGGGTGTGCATATGTGTATGTGCGCATGCACGTGCATGTGCGCATATATATGTAAATATATATATGTATATAAATATATATATATAAATAATCATTAAATAAAATACTTATTAAAAGAAAGCCGGTATAGCTTTATTAATATCTGACAAAATTAAAAATTAAAAAACATCACTTAAAGAAGTTCATCAAATATGAACAAATATTCAGTTCAATAAATACGGTATTTTAAATTTGCTTGCAAATGAAATCATAGTTTCAAAAGAAAGAAAGCAAAAATATCCAGTTTTCCAAACAGAAATGGAAAAATTCATGGCCAGAATAACAGATTTGAGCACATCTCTATGATATAGTGTTCATTCAGACACACACACACACACACACACACACACACACACACACACACACCAGTAAAGATGTAGAAGACTTGGAACAACAGGAGTAACAGGCTTGTACCCAACAACTGTTCTTTTCTTTTTTTTTTTTAATTAATGTTTATCAGGGTGACAATTGTTAGTAAAGTTACATAGGTTCCAGATGTACAATTCTGTATTACATCATCTATAGATCACTTGTGTGTTCACCACCCAGAGTTAGTTCTCTTTCCATCACCATATATTTGATCCCCTTTACCTTCATCTACCACCCTCGTCCCTCCTTACCCTCTGGTAACCACTAAACTACTGTCTGTGTCTATGAGTTTTTGTTTCTTCATTTGTTTCATCTTGTTTTTTGTTGTTGTTGTTTTCAGGTTTTTTACCACATACCAGGGAAATCACGTAGTTCTTGACTTTTTCTGTCTGATTTGCTTCGCTTAGCAAAATAATCTCAAGATCCATCCATGTTGTCGCATATGTCACTATTTTATCTATTCTTACAGCAGAATAGTATTCCATTGTATATATATATATATACCACATCTTCTTTAGCCAGTCATCTATGAAAGGACACTTTGGTTGTTTCTTTGTAAGAGCAATGCTACCCCTTCTTTTTGCATGTTCTTTTCTTCATTTTAAGCCCGGTATCTAGGGAATTACCATATTCAACCTTACAGAACTTGTCTGAGAGACATGTTTTCCTTTGAGTTTTTTTCTTTCCGTTTCTTACAAACTCACTTGATGTTTTTATTTTTGTTCATTTTCTTGAAATCCCTCCAAGTTCTGTTTGAAAGTAAAATAATGCTTTACACAAACACAGCTTCAAATTTCACAAACGTTTAGTTATCCTTGCCATTCTAGGTGCTTTCCCTTCTCAGCACCACCTCAGATTCTTTCCAGGAGTTTGAGCCAAGGTTCAGCTCCTTCCTCTGAACAGCTTCTGTGGCTGTTGGTATGTTCAAGATGCTTCTTAGTACGTACTATGTAATAAAGAATTAATTTAATAAAGAGTATTGTTTTAGACAAGAACATGACAAGTGATTAAGGTGGAATGCTCTTGGAGCTCGATTCTTTTTTAAGTTATTTGATAACTTTGCAGACTTTCCATGTCCTATTTGTTCACCTAAAGACTTGGTCTGACCCAAGATAAAAGTCAGAGCAACATGAAATTTCTCAATCATACAATAATTTCTTCAATTTAATCTATTCTCTTTTTTATTGCTAAAACATCCATTGGTCAAGAACAAAACTTTTCTTGCATACATTTATTCTCTTGGGTAAAAATTATGTTTCTGGTGAATACTCTAGCAAAGCAGAAATGCTTTTAAACATGTTTTAAACCCCAAACCCACATCCTCACTGGTGTGTGATTTTCACTACTTATTTAACCTCTCTGTATTTATTTTTCTCATAAAAAAAAGAAAAAAAGAAAAAAAGAAAAAAAAATATTTACTTCATAGGGTTATTGCGAAGATTAAATGTATATAGACTAACTACTACAGGACATTCTGTGTGGTGAAATTTCATAGACAAATACATGAGTGTGCAATTTTTGCACGCAGCAAAGAATGTCTTTTTGTCAGTGAATATGATTTAAGTTAATGGGGGAATGTTCATCTAAATGAATAAAAGAGTAAGCCCTAAATATCTGAAAGCCTTGAGAAATGGTTCAATTATAGAATGATATATTCAAGAACACCGTAATGCTGTCCCATTCCCTGAACACTGTAGTAATTAAAGTAGATTATTTTCTATTTTCTTTCAGATTTACTTATACTAAATCGAGAAGCACAATATTTTTAAAAAATAATACTTCTTGTTGTATTTTCTAAGTGACCTAATAGTTTGGCAAAAAGATCCAACAGTGCAATTAGTGAAGCTCCGTACCTTGGTAGGAACTGAACATTAAGTATCTATTCAAATCATAAGACATATTTAATTCATAATAAATTTAACATACTGTGGGTATTATGTGAATCTGTTAGATTCTATAGAAAAAAGAAAACAAGAACTGTCCAATTTTTATTAAGTATTGCAGAACCACAGTTACTGGTTTTATTTGTCCATTTATTTGTTTTAATGCTGATCTCATAGCCATAAGCAGCATAAATAATGAATGAAAAGCCAGGGGCGGGGGTCAGTGGTGTGGTTGTATACAGTCCAACCATATTGTTTTCATTTTCTGGGTCTTTCTGAACTGGATTCTCTTCTGGCTAAATTCTACATCTTTTAGAAAATTTAAACAAACAAACAAACAAACAAACACCTTATTATCCAAATTTTTTCTAGAATAGTGTTTCCATTTCTGACCTGAACTAAAACCCAACCTCACCCTGATAATGCTACCTACCTTGAAACCCTCCCTCATGCTCAGACCCACTAATGCAAAAATGCAGCCAAAGTTTTCTTTATTCTTCATTGCTGTAACAAGACCATTGCCCTGTTATTATTGATCAAAAACTGTTCTGCTTTTGATGCCCATGCCATTCAGTTGTGATGTCTTCTTCCCATTTTTTTTTTTTTTTTGTATTTATCTCTCCAACTTCATAGGGCTCTTCTCTTTTCCCCATTGACTTAAGCCTACCTTGATCACAACATTCTTTGATTACCCTTCTCAGGTCTGGTTCTTAACACTCAAGTCAATGAGACTTTTAACCATCCCTTTCTAGGGCCTAGACTGATTCAACTCCAAAGATGTCCATTTTTACTATATGCATGCGTTTCTTTATCCAAACATCACAAGCTTGTATGAACCTTATCCCCTCCAGCTCACCCCCAGCCCTCACTGCATCCTTAGCACCCTCAGATGTAATAGCTGGCAGTTTCATCATTAATTTCACATATCTGTAGATTTTCTCTTTATTCTGACCTTCTGCCTGTCATGTGTGTCATTTCAATTTTCAAATTTGGGGTAATCTTTTGCATTTTTATTCCTGAGCATTGAGCATTGCTGAAGGGGTCACGTAGCAAGGGTAACTGTATTTATTTATGCTAATTAATATCAGTTAATATCCCAATGTTGTTCTCTGTCCTGCTAGTCTACATTTGGTACATGGGAAAACTTTCATCTCAACTTGCCTGGAATGCAACTTGATGGGAACAATCTGCAGGGGCATTTGGTAATAGGTAAGAAAATGATTAAACAGTGTATATTTTTTAAGAGAAGAATTTCATTATTAGCATCCAAAGGAGAATGATTATCAGACAAGTGCACAATATGTGTGTTTTTATTTGTCCATAATTAATTTGCTAAACAAATTATTTTATATAAGTATAGTGAACTAGCATGCAGCCGTGAAATGCATTTTATATTAATTATTATGGCAATATCTTTACTATATTAGTGAGTGAAATATTATAAACTGGCATATTATATATAATTATTATATGCAATCATGTACGTGTGTCATATGTTGTATGTGAGTCACTACATACAAGTTTGGGAAAATATTTACTAAGTTTTTAACAATTGATTTTTTTAAAAATTTGCATGATTGTGATATCTTTTGGTCCTTATTTTTTATTTCCTTTTACATGCTTTTCAGCATTACTTGAAATTTTGCATAAACATATAGTATTGTAATGAGAAAAATAATGTAATTTATATTTTTTTTTAGGAAAATAGTACTTTATATATGATTGTTTTATTTGCTCATCTTCTTTTTGTTTATAAACAAAATTAAATCTAGCTTCTGACTCCAACTATTTTACTAAAATGGTTCTTGTAAAGATGAATTATCAATGAACTTATCATCAAACCCACTGACACCTTATTTTTGGACAGCAACCTGAGGAACCTGATGTGGTTGAATATGCTTTCCTTATGAACAGCATGGCTACTTTAAACCACTTTTTATAACATTGCGTCTAAAGCTCTTTCACTATCTTATTGTACTTTCCCCCTAAGTACAGACATTTTCTAGGTTCTGTGTTCACAGTGCACTCCTTTTCACACTACATATTCACTGATCTACTTCTCTCCCACTGTTTCAAATATCACCCTACTGAATGATTCCCAAATTATTATCTAAACATGGAAGCTATATGCATAACAGCCTGCTGTTTACTGCACAAAACAAACCTGAAGTTACCTCAAACTCCATCGGAGATTAGAATTCATTCGTTTCTCTTCCAGATTTTCATTCTCCTGTGCTGTGAGTTTGAAATGCATCACTATCCTGTCCTTTGTTTGGACTTAAAACTCCAGACTTCTTTAACTTCCTTTCCCTTGTGCCTCATCGTTAGTCACCATATTGGTATTGATTATGTGCCTATCACATATTTGTCAGTGGGCAAAAGAAGTAAGGTTTTGGATGAGGTGCTATTTCCTCTACACTCCCAATTATACTAGCCTATTTTAGACATTAATCACTTCTCTCCTAGATATCCAATATAGCCTCCTAATAGAGATTTCTAAATGTCTTTTCTTTTAGTCACACAGCATCAGCATTAAGTGGCAAAAATTCTGATTATAGTGGCTCCCTTTTGCAAGAGAGAAATAATATCACTAATACATTATTTTGGCATACCAGGCACTTCCTCCAATATGTCATTTCAACCTTCCTTTGAAACTTCATTTCTCATTCAAAGTTATACTCATATTCCTGATACACTATTGGTCACAAATAAGGAGACACATTCTCCTAAATTATTTTTCCCCAGATTTTTCCAACTATGACCTTAATTTGACCATAATAAAGAGTTTGGCATTTAGTTGGAATACAGGTAATTATTAATTTTGTACTATTCTCTCGATTGTCATGCTCCAATATCTCTAGTTACTACGGTATACTACAGTTAAAACACTGCACTGAGACCTACATACAATCAATTAAGAGAAACATGTTTAAGGGATGTTTTTACCAAAAGTTTTATGACAAAGGAGATGAGAGTGGAAATCATTGTTGCCTGAAGTCCTATCAGAAAACCCATCCATAAAAAAAAGGACAGTAGTATCACAGGTCACTAGATGGGCAAATAGCAAGGCTGCATGTGAAGTACTGAGGAAGCCAGATTTGGGGGAGGATAGGCAGTTGTTCGGGAATAGTAGATGGGAGTGCCTCACAGGCATGTTGATTGCATTTTCAATAGAACTTGAGTACAGGACAGTGGGTTACCTACAGTAGCCACAGTAAAGTCTACACCATTGAGGACAGATAACAGCATGAACTAGGCTTCTAGAGGAATGAGAAGGAAATTATTTTCCACACATCAATGATCACTATTTCTCTAAAAGCTGATTATTGAGAAAAGGAACAACCATTTTACAGACAAATACACTACCTAAATTAAAAGTATACACATACATAATTATTAAAATATTAATTTATATGTTAGCACATGTTAATAGTATGACTCAACAAAATTAAATACGAACTAAAAAACAAATACAGGCCAAATTGGAGTCTTATGTCTTCAACTTGCATATTCAATTACGCTTCAACTAATTTTAAAACTATTCTGCTAGAATCAGACTACCTCAAAATCCCCATGCTCAGAAAGCCCCATGCTTTCTGGCTACCAGAGTTTCAACAAGTTCTAATAATAAAAGTTCGTGTCAGAGACTAAACGGTCTAGATTTTAGGCCAAGTGATGTGGGTTTAAAAAACTGGCCCACTACTTACTAATTTTGTGAATGATAAGGCAAGAAATCAGGGTTTCAGCTTTTTATCACCCCTAATTGGCTCTATGACAAAAGCAAGTCGATTATTACCATTACATCTTGCTTTTCTCATCAGTTTAACAGGTATAACCTGCTTAACTCAGCTATGGGGAAGAATAAGCAAGGTTCATTTTCCTCTTTGATATAAAAATGGGAAATCTATAATGATGTGATTCATACTGGAAAATGTAAAACACTGGACTATGCACTACTTCAATAGTAAGATCTTGTTAAAAGTCAGAGTAATGTGTAATCAAGTGAATTGTTTAGTGGAACAATGACTGAGCTTAAAATAAAACTAATATCTTCATTTTGTAGTATCCTAATAAAGGAAAAATACTTCCTATGAATCAGGTTATGACATATTTGAAATTATTGTATTGAATCTGAACACTATAAATGATATAAAGCATAGTTTAAAAGAACATATGAAATGCAATGGCTACTTTTACATGAAAAACACGTTTAAAAATCAACTATTCATTTACATTAGGGAAAATGAACAAGTAAATACAAATTGTGCTTGGTTAAAAATATGCTATTGGACTGGACAAGAGCCGTAAACGTACTTTTCACTTTGGCTTATACATTGATTGTTATTGATATACATGTTATTGATATATAATATATATGTATATACACATATATATTTGTATCATTTATCTTTTTGTCAGTCTATGTATGTATATCAGTAGTTATTATTAATATATCACTTAATCTTAACATCTTGTGATTTTTAGACTGGTTGGCTATGTAGTAATATGTCCATATTACACCTCTGTTAAATTGTCATGTTCAGCATAGTATTCGAAATAAACTGTAGAGTCAGACATAGTACTAACCACTTTAAAATTAAAAGTTTTATCCCTCTCCTCCATTTAATTTGTATTTATGTATTTCAATCAGCTGCCACAAAACCCTTGGTCTGGGGAAAATGGGGAATGGTAGCTTATGAATAGGTTACTGGTAATCCTGCATATATATTTAAATAACTTATTTTTCATAAGTAAAATAGCTATGCAAAGCTTTTATATGGTAATTATTTTTTCCAAAACAATATTAAATAGTTCACCCAGTACATAAACCTGTTTGCGAAAGTACATACATAGGCATCTCTCTCCTTTAATTGTATCTGTGAAAACTATGATGTTTTAAAGCCATGTTGTGAATTCAAGCATGTTAAGCATGTAGACCACAAAAAGTATATTATAATGGTAATATTAATTTTTTTTCAATTTACGTGATAGATTAACATATTTCAGAGTAATCAGCAAGATTCTATGGTTGTGCAACTATGCATATTCATTTTGGGCAAAGCAAAAATATATATTAATAGTTTATTAGGTATCTAATTAATGTAAAGTTTAATTCTCATCAGAAAATTATTTTTCAATTTAGGAAACATTATAAAAATTTCAGCAAAAAATTTTTGTAAATAAATTATAATCCTTTCTCTATAGGCACCCACTGAATAGTTCGTAAGTTATCCATTTTATGCAGTCATGCAGCATACTCACTTTACACTCAAATATCAAAAAAATTAAAAAAGGAAATACATGGGTAATTAATGACATTTTAAAATATTAGAATTGTTATTTGATTAAATAATCACTCACAAAATAAGCTTTAAGAATCTTGTATAATTGATTCTTTTTTTAAAGCACTTGGTTGTCTTTCTGACTAAAATGCAATACCAATTATACTTTATAGGTAGCAATTTATTTTTATAGCTTAAAAATTGGATCAGAAAAGAAAATAACTATGGCTAGAGTATTTTTTACGTACTTTTAGGAATATAATGAGATCTGAGGCCCTAAATCCGAGGAGTTCGAATTAAACACAAAACATTATTGACTTCGGTCATCTTTGGAAGCCATCTTTAGATGAATTCACTTCCACACCTGATAGAGATTCATACTTATCACCACTTCCTCTATTAAGAGTCTAGGTAAAGACTATTCTGATTTTTAAAAAAAAACAGTAGTTATATAAAAAAAATTACCACCTCCAAGTAAATATTAAGGTTTGATATAATATGATACAATTTTTTTCCTATAATTTTATGAGCAGAACCAACATTTTCTTAGTAATAAGTGCTTTAATTAAAAGCAGTATGTAACTATGACACAAAAATATCATATAGATCCTCAAGTGCTTTAAGTAACCATTTCATATCTAAATGGTAGTTAAATATTCATGATCCAAAAATGAATAGTGATATTTTTTGTAACTATTATAAGACAAATACCAAAGCTAGTCTAAATGTGTCAGATTCAAATGGAAAGAGAAAAAGAAAGAGAGAGAGAGCGAGAGAGAGAGAGAGAGAGAGAGAGAGATGAGAGGCATGAAAAAATATAGATGAGAGCAGTTAGCTCATGAAAAATAGGTTTTGTTTGTTTGTTTTGTTTTGATTTGTTTTGTGTTGTTTTGTTTTGTTTTGTTTTACCTAAGGGGACAGTAATATGCTGAATAATGGCAACCCAAAGATAATAGGTCCTAATCTCTGGAACCTGTTAATGTTCCCTCAAGTGGTAAAAGTATTGCAGATATGATTAAGTTAACAACCTAGAGATGAGGAGAGTTCCTGAGTTATCCCAGGTAGGCCCTAAATGCCATCACAGGTGTCATTCTAAGAGAGAGGCAGAGGGACATTAGATACATACTCATAAGTTAGGAGGCCTGTGAAGATGGAAGCAGAAAGAGAGATTTGAGGATGTTATATTACTGATTTTGAAACTGAAGGTAAAGGCCGTGAGCCAAGGAAGGTAGCTCCAGAAATTGTGAAGAGGCAAGGAATGGATTCTCAACTAGAAACTAGGAGGAATGTGGCCCTGCTGACCTTGATTTCAGCCCAGGGATACAGATGTTGGACTTCTGGCCTCCAGAATTGCGAGATAATACATTTTGTTATTTTAAGACACCGTGTTTGAGGCAATTTATTACTGCAATCCTAGAAAACTAATACGAGGACTTTCCAGCACTAAGGCAATGGAAAATGTTGAAAAACACTTGACACAGAAAATCTTACAGTTTTGAGATTGGACAATTAAGTTTGTGAACTCATCCCACTAAAAAAAAATGTGCTACATAACTCATTGCTTAATATCACTACAATCACCTTCGAAGTATTCCCCTTGGGGAGCTATACATCAATGCCAGCGCCTAGTCCACCCTTCAAAGCAATTTTGGAACTCTTTTTCTGGAATGGCCATCAGAGCTGTTCTCATATTGTCCGTGATGTCCTCAATGTCATCAAAATGTCTTCCTTTCAATAATTCCTTTATGTTAAGGTAAAGAAAGAAGTCGTTGGGGGCCAGATCAGGTGAGTAGGGAGGGTATACCAATACCGTTATTTATTTACTGGCTAAAAACTCCCTCACAGACAGTGCCATGCGAGCTGGTGCATTGTCGTGATGAAAGAGCCATGAATTGTTGGCGAAAAGTTCAGGCCATCTAACTTTTTCAAGCAGCCTTTTCAGCAGTTCCAAATAGTAAACTTGGTTCACTGTTTTTCCAGGTGGTACAAATTCATAATGAATAATCCCTCTGATATCAAAAAAGGTTAGCAACTTTGAGGAAGGTTTAGTTAGTATGACATCAGGCAGTTAGAGACTCCTTGGTACACTGAGCAAAAACAGAAAAAAAAACAGAACACAGGGCAACTATACCAGGACAAAAATGTCATCAATCATACTCTGGGACAAATATGTTTGTTTCAAAGGCCTCCCCCAAGCTGAGCAGTAGAGTGAGTCTGCACATCCCCCTCCCAGGTAGAACTAAAGGGATATAAACACCAGCTTTTGCCTTAGCTAGTGGGAATCCCAGCTTCCCTCCCGCTAGGGAGCTGTAACTCTTTGCTTGCTATAATGAACTATCTTTGCCTCTCCCCGTCCGTGTATCCATTCTTCAGCTCCAGAAGACTACCAACCCCAGGCATTCACTAAGCAACATCCTACATCAATATCCTTGCAACAATTTGGCAAATTAATGATTCCAATCAATATTTAAAAAACAAAAACAAATTTGACCTCCTTTACCCTCTTCTATTACCCCCACCCCCTGATTCTGGATGGTGAGCACACAATGTGATATATGGATGATGTATTATAGAAAATGTACCCTTGACACCTATGTAATTTTACTAATCATTGTCACCTCGATAAATTTAATTTAAAAAAATTATCAGCACCCTGATTGTAGCAAGGCTCTCTCTAAAGTAAGAAATTCAAGGGACCATAAAACACATATGTATATTTAACGTTCACCTTGAAAAAGAATCAAATAAATACAAATAACAGTGAGCTATTATTTTTTGCCCTTTGATAAAAATCCCACAACACACCTTATTTATTTTTATCTGTTTAGGGGAGAATTTGATAAATTAAGAACTAACAGACTTTTCTCATAGGATAAATTATACCGTCCTAGAAAACAACTTTCTATGTATAAGAACTATAAGTGTTTATTGTATTTGACCCTGTAATTTAACTTCTGAAAATTAGTCTCAAGGAAGTTATCAAAATTATTTAAACAAGGTTATTTATGAATGCTGTTTTCAGCAGAAAAAGACTGATAATAATACAAATGTCTAATAATAGGAGAACAGATATACAATTATTGTAAAATGATACAATGCAATATAATGATATGATTATAAATCATGGTTTTTAAGTATAATTAATGACATCAGAAATGCTTTGGGTGGCAAAATTGAGTGAAATATGAAAGCTTAAGAAAAAACTAAGATATCAAACTGTATAGTGTATGAAAAAATTTGTGGAAAGTAAAACAAACCAACAAAAAAATTATGATAATATATATTTAAAAAGAAAACATAGAAAGACATTGTCAATTTTTTAAAGTAATTGTGAGTGATAGCTATAGAGGTGAATTAGTGTTCATATTTTTAACCTCTAGTGGTTTCCACAATGAGGTTTTGGGGATTTAAAGTTTTTTAAGTGTATTTTAACTTTATAGAAAAATATTATACAACATGCACTCCAAAATCCACCATCAACATTAAATTGACATTAACTTCTTGTCATATTTGTTCCTGATCCCTTCCTTCATATTTTAGATTTTAGAAAAATGGAAAAAGTACCAGTAACAAAATGGGAAAAAAAGCAGCAATCTTCTCTCTCTCTCCTGTATCTAGATTTAACAGATATTCCAAAGTTGTTATGGATAACATTTGAAACTGGAAAAACGTTATCTGATTTCTAAACAGTCAACTTCAACAATAAAACCCTTTAGTTAAGAACATGTAACTCTATAAAGAGTGATACAATTTTACAATACACAGCAAAACATTTTGACTGGCCAGTTAACAGAGGAAGGACAGAAGAGAAGTATCTGCAAGATATTAAATAAATAGCTGTTCTGCGTCCTAAAGTCTTTGAAAAAAACCAGTGCGCGACCAAACTCAGGACCACAGCATCCATCACCACCACTACCACCATCAGGTAGCTGCCTAGAGGAGAGTCTTGCTGTCCAGAAAGTCTGAGTTTTAGAACAAGTTAAAAACTACAGATGCTTATTGACTCAGGGTTTAGAAGGTAAAACACACGTTGAGTTTAAAATAGACTATTTTTCATGATCTTTTAGGCATGATTTTTCTTCTGGATTATATCTGCACAAAGAGACTAACTCCTTTATAGGTGGGGGGTAAACGTGATGCATTGAACTACATTCTGCTTTGTGTTGTGCCGTATAGTCATTTCTTTATCATCATTAAACAAACAAACAAACAAACAAATAAATAAATATTACCTAACTTTATCATTTCAAGATAGAAACTAGAATTTGTGGTCTCTTTCCGGTACATGACAGACATAACTAGCACTTAATAAATACAATTAATCCTAGGTTTCTCATGTCCATTTTTCCCCCCTCCAACCCTCTACTTTCTCTTCAAATAATTTACAGCTTATCCTTTACAAAGGCTGTTCACATTTTATCTGAGAGAGAATTATTGAAATGCAATTAAAAAGAATTATTGAAATGCAATTCAAATTCTTGACCACACCGTTCTGATAAACTAAGTACGGGTGCTTTCTGCATCACTCGTGTGTGTGCAGCGTGCCCCAGCAAGCAAATGCTTCACAGCAACAACAGGGAGCTGTGAGAAGTGTAAACTTTTGCGGGGAGGTTGTGGCATGTGGTCCAAGTATTTTACCATAAACTGAATACTCACTTGTTTTTTATTGAGAGTCAGCATATATAAATTTAGGTTCCTCTAGAATTTGTCTCTACTTATTCTGCCTAAAATAAAAACTGCATTCTTTAGCCCCATTTAACAGGTTAATATATTTTTTAAAACACATGTTTCAATAAACAACATGTCAATAATTATTAATAGTGGTAAAAGTTTTTCTTTAAGCATACCACCTAAACAATCCCATTCTTTGATGTCTTTTTGTTTGTTCGTTTATTTTTTATTTATTTACTTATTTTTTGCTACACACTGTACTGGGAAATGCAATTAAAAAGAACTTCAAATTATTGACCACACCGTTCTGATAAAATAAATACAGGTACTTCTCATAGCTCCCTGTCGTTGCTGTGAAGGATCTTCACCTAGGAGAAAGTATAGAAAGGTTCCTTACAAAATAGTTTGGTTGCCAGATGAGAGGAGGGTTGAGGGGGTGGATGATAAAACAGGAAGGGATTAAGAAAAACAAATCGGTTGTTACAAAACAGTCATGGGGATGTAGTGTTTAGCATAACAAATATAGTCAATAATATTGTAATAACTGTGTATGGTGTCGTATGGGTACTAGATTTATCGGGGTGATAGGTCGGAGAGGAGTTGGGAGACAGGCTGAAAAAGGTGAAGGCACGGAGAAGAACAATTTGGTAACTACAAAATAGTCATGGGGATGTAATGTGAAGCATAAGGAATATAGTCAATAATATAGTAATAACTCTGTATAGTGCCAGGGGGATCACTTCTTAAATTATACAAATGTCTAATCACTATGTTGTACACCTGAAATTAACATAAAACAATATTTAATGTTAACTGTAATTGAAAAATTTTAAAAAGTGGGGGAAAGGTGAAGGGGAATAAGAGATCCAAATTTCCAGGTATAAACAAATAAGTCTTGGGGATGTAATACACAGCATAGGGAATATAGTCAATAATATTGTGATAGCGTGGTACAGTGTCAGATTGTTGCTGGACTTAACATTGTGATCACTTCTTTAGGTATATAAATATTGAACAGCTATGGTGAATACCTGAAACTGATATAATGCTGTATATTAGATCTGTTTTAAAAAAATAAAACTCTTTTAAATAAAACTTGTAATAGCCCAGTGTTCCCACTATAAGGAAGTGTAGGGCTTTAAGGAACAAAAAATAGAACTCCTCAGAGTGACTGTTCCTTCTTTTGAGGCATGATCTGGGTCAGAGCAAGGCCACATTTGACTGGACATCTGTGATCTAAGTTCTAACCTCATGTGGAACAGGAAACCTGGGTGTGTCTATATTTGGCAAATCATATGCATTATTTTATACAGCTCAGCTTTGTTTTGTTTTCTTTCCCTTCCCTGTTTCAGAGGACTACGCTGCTTCTCTACACTTTGTTGGATGCCAGCCCTCTCATTCCTCAAAGGAGCCATCTCCCCTCTCCTCTTCAGCTTCTGTACATGAAGGTTGCCAATTATCTAAAGAATCTTGGAAGAGGTCATCCTTTAAATACACCTTTCCTATTTTATTAATACCTCTACACTGAAACTCTTTTAAATTAACTCAAGGCAGGGAGTATTTGCTCATAGAATATCAACTAAGACCAACCAAGAATTTAGTTAGAAGGGGACTTGTGTTGGTCACAGTTGATTTTGTTTTTAACTTTTTTGGGGCCAACATATGCAGATACAATCAACACATCCAGGTCTCCCTTTCCCTATTATGGTGGGTTAAGATATGTTTTTTTCAGACACAATAAATAGTATGTCAACTTGTTTATAGTGCTAAAAAGTTACTCTTTAAGAATACTATCAAAAGCATTTTTAATTAGTGAGAAAATCAAATACTCCATCATACTGAAGGAGACATAATTCCAGGCCTGATATAATTTAATATATGGAAACATCAGTGAATTTGAACCTAGCTCTAACTCTTACTAAATATGTGGTATTGGGAAAATCACATAATCTGTGTCATTTTAAAAAAATTGTCACTTATCAAATATGCTACTACATTATATACTTTACCTCTACTTAGAAATCCAGTGAGATAATGAATTCCAAAATGATTACTATAATATAAAATGTGTTATGCTTGCAGTATGCTCTTAGGACGGGAAAACAGCTACATCCAAGGTTCCTGACTCTGTAACTGGTTTTCTTCCTAATTGACCATACTTAAATAAACACAAGTAATATTATTATCCCATGCAACAAACCTGGTTTTTTCCAGCCTACTCAAAAATTATAGGCTTTAGAAGTCCTAAGACATCGTTTTATAAAGAGAGAACACATAACATAATCAGTTATTGGCTGGTTATATACCTACTATTCTGGCCTCCTGCTTAGTGAAAAAAATAGTATGTTAAAACATATAATTAAACATTAAAGTTGATTTCTTTTGCATCACCTTTGTTAGAGATATAAAAAAAATTACATTTTCATTACATTACTATTTTTTTTTGGTATATGCGTCAAAAACAAACAAGAAAAATAAAGCAACATTATTTAACCGTTTAATTGCTTCCATTTTGTTTGGGAAACTTAACCTCAATTTAACCTCTGTGGCTACTGTGCAAGTCAAAAATCAAATGACTTTGACGATCTCAGTCCCAGAATAATAAACTCTTTGGGGGCTTTAAGCCTCTTTACCTTTAACAGGGGGAACTGAGCAGTCTTCAGCTTGTTTGTGTTCGTTGATTGATAATGAGCAGTTTCTCTGTCTACATCTGTGTGGGACTATGTGAGGTCTGCTTTAGCCTGCTGGGAGTTGAGAGGAGGGAGAGGCAATCACAGTGGGTTTAAAAATTGTTCTAAAGAGGACATTTAGAGGCAAATATTTTGGCCACAGGCCAATATGATTTCTTTAACTCTAAAACAAGCTTGGCATTTTACATTTTAATTTTAATCTGTTTTCACAATTCAATGTAAGTTGACAGTTCACTATTTCTAAGTAATGGGACCTTTCTTCAAATGGCCACGTTTACCAGCGGGCTATTTTAAAAATATGTGATGAAGGAAAAATTCAAGAGTTATAGTATTTGATTTTGGTTTCATCACTTGCTACAAAATCTATTGGGAATCAACTCTTACTTGTCAATTATGGAATGTTTGATTGTTTCTTTTGTTTTCTATTTAATGTGGCAAAAAATGCCCATATTCAGGATGTGCGATAATCTCCTACGGAGTTAAGTACTTGTTAAACGGAAATGAGATAATAGTAATAAATTCATAGAGCTTACTCTCATAGAATTTTTCTAATAAAAATTTTACAATATTAATAGGTTCATATATAACCCATGCCTCTGTGGCTTTAATAACACTATTGATTTATTTATATTTATTCTACACAACTGGCTATCTTTAATTTTATCAATGTTATGGTTCTTTGAGTTTTCAGGAGCATCGGTTCAAGTGCAAAGTATCATCATAGTACCAATACAAGGTGCTATGCTTTGCTTATTAATTAGGAGAGCAGTTGGATTGGCCCTGCTGTCTGAGAAACAGCAGGTGAGAAGCCAGGAGGGCTGATTTGCATGACTGGGAGCCAAGAGTCCGCTTCCAAGTGGACAGGAGGACTTGAAGCCAGTACAAATGGTCAGAAGAACTAACTCCAGGATAAGCAGTGTGTTCTCGTTTATCGTTAAGTGAGGACATCTATGCTTAAGTGAAGACAGGGAGACTGTTTTGAGCCAGAAGGCTGACTCAAGAAAACTATATTTCTTTATAGCTTGAAAGGCTATATCCACAGAGCAGACATCTTGCAGAAACCGTGCTGCACATCTAGTAACCTCCCCAGTACTCTTTAAACAAAACTTATTATTATGTTACTCATCCAGCTTCACCACATGCTGGGTTTCCCTGAGCAGCAAAATAAGTTTGTTTCATTTAGAGCAACTGGGTCGCTGCATCTATAGGATTCTTGCAAGAATAAGGAGCTCTCTTCTGATCTAGAACAAGAGAATCCAGACTTTTCCTACGCTTGTGAGCTGCTACTTAGACAATGAGGGTAAATACAATAAAAATACAGGATTCAAGTTCCGCAAAATAAAATAAACCAATTGCAGAGAACATATCAAATACTTATTCCTGGTGCTGAGACTGGAGACATTTAGTTTTTATGTCTTGAGAAATTTCATATTACATAATCTTACAAATAATAAAACCATAAGAAGACTATATGGCTTTAAAATAATGTTATATAATTCAAGAAAAGTACCCTGTTAGGGGTCAAAATGAAATACAATTCTTTCAACATTCAGATTAACCTAAAATAAGATGCAAGATTAAATGGAAAGTAAATATTCCAAGTAGTCCTCTTTCCTGAATGTCACTGCTCTGTGGAGATTTTGGTAAGTATGAAGCAAGAGTAAGATCAGCATCAGACCACCTGACTGTTACCTGGTAGGCACTGATTCTGTGGTACTGCAAAATCTAGTATCATATAATTTAATAGTCAGCCATGGGGAGACTGGAATGATAATTATTTATGAAAAATGAAAGATGGAATAGTATTCATACTCAAATAAAAGAGTACTGACCTCCATATAAAGGCAACCCCCAGAGTAAAACAGGAGGAATGAGATTTTTTTTCCAGATGTGGCACTGAGTCTGCTGTAGCATATACGACAAAATAGGCTCCACGTATAAGATATGTCGCTGAATGCAAAGTCTCTTTTATAAGTTATGCACCTATCAGAAAAATTATTGCTTACCTAAGATGTTTCCTCAATTCTTGAAGAATATTTACCATTTATGCAAATTTCCCCATACATATAAATTAGAAAAATAAGTTCTCAATTACAGGGAAATTTAGGATGACATACAAATACTGACAGCCTCTATTATAAAGAATCAAGATATGTTGGATGATACAATATAAAATACGTTATTTTACTCTCCTACCCATTTACAGAAATTGCATTATATAAACTCATCGCTTTATTTTAAAATGCTAAAACTATAAAGTTGAATAAGAGAGCTTGGCTTTGAAAGCTTTAGTAAATATTTCCTTCATGCTTGAGTAACTTAGAATTATGCTTTTGACAAAGGTCAATATTTTTCTAGATTCAAGTTCTGGTAAAGAATATTACATGATGTTTTTATAACATCAATAAAGTCATGTAGTAAATATTTACTGAATACCTACTATGAGAGGTTTGGAGAGGCAAAGTGGAAAGATCTAGCCCCAGTCTTTATAGATTTCCTAGTCTGGTAGTGAGAAAGTCCCCCAAAAAACAAAAAAAAAGCATAAGGGTTGCAAAGTGTCTATTAGATTAAGTGACCTAGTTTCAAGTATTTGCAACTTTAATAAGATAAGTTTTGTAAAGACAAAAAGTGTGTAAGATAGATATTAGATATACAATTTCATTATTATATATGCATGTAGGTATATTACATTATACAGTTAGATGTAGATATACAACGTAAGAGTATATCACACATGCCTGTATGTATTATACATGTTTTTTATATAGAAATACATGTCTGTGTATATCTACATATATATATAGACACTTAACTGTGATAGGAAGAAGGGGAAAAGGAGAGTAGTAGGTAGAAGGGGGTATGGGATAGAGAAAGTTTTAGACGGAAGGCAGTTGTAAAATGACAATGACAGTTACCTAGTACAGAAGTAAGATTTAAAGCTATAGGAACAAAGATATATAAAATGGAGTAAGAGCCTCCAAGAAGGAAATAGAGAATGAGTCCCAGGACACAAGTTGAATAGGGAGAAGAAAATATCTTTTGTATGGAGAAAAAAGAAGAACATTATAAGTGATGAGACAGTTACATTTACCTATCATGTGGCGATAAGTTGGGATGGTTCTCATTTGATGGTTTTTATTTTCTCCATTGCAGTAGGTGGCTAAATTATCTCTTGGAGGGAGGGATCAAGGAAGGGAAAGGCTATAAGTGAGAAAGAGAAATACATTTTGAAATGACTGCTGTGGACAGCTGCAGAGAATTTAAGAGGAAAACCAAGAATCACCGGGTAGCATCAGGGCCTGGTTAATGATGGTCACTATGAACGTGTACTGGTACTAACTTTTATTGTTTTGTCATTTTCTCTAGTAGTTCTGGTGGAAGAATGGAGACGACAGGCCCTTAAAATGATCCAGGACTGGGGTTTGGCAGAAAGATGCAAAGGAATTCAATTGGTCTGGAGAAGTGAGGTATTATTCTGATAGTGAATTATAAGCTAAACAAGGAAGACTGTAAAAGCAGAAAAAGTCAAGAACCATATGACTTCACTGACATGTGGGGTATAAAACTGAAAGCAACAAAGGAACAAGACAAACAAATGAAGAAGCAAAGACTCATAGACACAGACAATAGTTCAGTGGTTGCCAGAAGCTAAGGGGGGTGGGGGGTGGGGGGTAGTAGATGAGGCTAAAGGGATCAAATATATGATGATGGAAGAACTGACTCTGGGTGCTGAACACACAATGTGATATATAGATAATGTACTACAGAATTATACGCTTGAAACGTATGTAATTTTACTATCCATTGTCACCCCAGTAAATTTTAATTAAAAGAAAAATAGAAAAGAAAAAAAAAAGAAATGAAAAAAAGAAAGTAGAAACGTCAGACTATTGGATGTTTGGATGTGACAAAAACTGAACTGGTGTGCTGGGAATAGCTGAATGAGAGTGCTGGAGGAAGGAGGCTGTGATAGATTTATTTGTCTCAGTCTTTTATTTCAAACCTGTCCTGGTGATGACAAGTCCCAAATATGACTATGAGATTTAGTCACTGAAGTCCAGTCAAGTGGAGATGGGACAAAGAAAAGAACAGGACAGGTTGTCAGCTGAGCAAACACAAAGACATTGAATTTGCATAAGATCGCAATTGGATTTGGATGGGAATAATAAATAAAAAAAGATGAGTTAGGTGCTAAAGTTTTCCGTAAATAACGAGAAATACTTTGAAGGTCAGTGAAACTAACTAGAAAGAAGAATGAAGGGAGATAGAGCTGAATGCATGAGCTAAAATTAAAAGGGCTTGTACCTAAGAGTTGACGTACAATGGCTTATGGACTTCCCTGAGAATTGAAATCAGAAGAGAATGGATGACCCATAGAATGACTCAATGTGAATTTTAAATAAGATGTATTTTATGAAAATCCTTACTTCTATATATTTCTTCTTCAAACATTTAAAAAAATATATTTTAGTTTGGTCATTGTGAAGTGCACACATTTTAAGTATCCATTGTCCAATCTTCCCAAAATTGGCATACCATATAACCACCACCCAGTCAAGCTGTAAAAGATCATCAGTACCCAGAAGCTTGCCTGGGCTCCCTCCCAGTCACTACCCACTCCTACTAATCTGGTTTTGATTATCATGGATTAGTTCTGTCTATTTTCAAGTGCTACTATGAATAGTTTGACCATGGCCGTTGGCCTATACATATGTACAAAAAGACATTTATGTAAGGTTCATGACAGCATTGTTTCTAATAGCTTTCTTCAAATTTTAATGAAGTAAAATTTTGCAAGTACTTCATCTACGAAGCATGTGTGCCTTGTCAAGTTCTATGTTTGCCTGTTGGAGACAAAGTCCAAGTAAAGGGTAGATAGATGTAAGACAAGGCCCTACAGCTTTAACTTGAACGTAGGTCACCATCATGAAGTGAAGTACCTGGGAACATTGAAGACCTGACATGGGCAGGCTGTGGCTGAAAGGTGAATAATAATATAGAAAATAGAAATAGCAATATTTTTGAACATTGATCATAATACAAACATTCTGCATATAAATTACCTCCATTATCTTCACAACCATTTTGTAAGGTTACAATATTTTTGCTCCCATGTTATAGTTGACTAAACTGATGTACAAAGAAGTGAGACTGGAAAGCTTACTCCTGTCTTCCCCTCGGATTTCCATCGAAACCATCTGCATTCAAAAGTAACACTCTCTCATGGCCAGTCTCCTTCCACGCTGAACCTTGACCTTCTCACAAAGTTTGTAGAATTCCAACTAGAAATGCAGAGGGGTACATCTGCTACACCACAGCAATTCTGTTGAAATTTGAAACCCGAAGAATTATTCAAATTTATAGTCCTTGGTGAATTGTCTCTGGGGTCTACCTCGTCCTTTCCCTTTGGTCTCACTTAGAATATTTCACAGGTTGATCTCCCCTGTGTTCTTGTTGTATTACTTCCATTGATTGTACAACTCCTATGGTTTTGTTCTGAGCTCACATCCATCATCAGTCTCATTACAAGACCTCTACTGCTAATAAATAAGAGAAAGAGGGCATAGAGATGAACAGCCATACCAAAATCACTTGCAAAAATAAAAACAGAAACATTCTGTAATGCTGCACTGCTGTTTTCTGATCCTTTAAACAGTTGCCAACTGATAAAATAGGCAAGACTTTTAAAAATGTAATGTCTTTTTCATTGTGATGGCAGATGAAACAATCCTGCTTCTATCACTTTTTATTCAGCTTTATTGAGTACCTAGAGATTTATAATCTTTTCCCAAAGCAGAGGAATAAAATGCAACATAAACTTAGCATTTGGAGTTTTGAGAGCACCATGTGGGTGATGGGGCTGACAATGGTGTGATGGCAATATCACATCCAGACTTAAGTCTCTGTATGGTTGGTTTTGCACATTTGTAGTCCCTTTACTGGCTTACGTATATACACACTGTAGAGAAAAATTATGAATGTTACTCTTTTTCTTTTACAAGAAATGACATGTTAAAGTAGCTTGAAGAATGTTGTTTTACCATATTTAGGACTTGATGAATGGTATGTGACTTTGTGAAATGAAGGTAGTATATGTGGCAACATTGTATGTCTTATAATACTAAAAGTTATGTTGTCATCTAAAAGGAATGATTTACCTTGAAATTGTTTATTTTTGAATGATGCAATCTATTCTTAAAACTCTGTTAAACTTCATCATACTGACCACTGCTCAGAGACCTAGAGATCCTTTGGACATTTTTTAACCTGTGATTTTCAGTCATGCTTTTATCTAAAAGGTTTTTTATAAAGGCAAATAAAGAAAACAAAAGCCTATTGAATGCATGCATGTGCTTGAAGGTATTCTAGTTAATTAAAGTAATAAAAATGCTGTGATGTACTATGTGTGCTAAACAAAAGGAGTCCACCACACACTCTAGGGAAGCAATGAAGGGGTTACTATTTATCATATTGTACAATGGAATGGGAAATGCACACTGGCTCTCAAGTTCAAAGGGCTTGAGGGAACGCTGGTAACTTTATCCCCTTTAGTCATAAACTCTGAGGCGGCATATGGTTAACATCCTTTTTTGGTGTTATTTTTAAACTTGTTTATGAGACATAAATAAAAAGTATTCTAAACCCTATAATGACGTTTCTCCCTGAATGGAAACTTGATTGTGATGGGCCAGGCAGTACTTCTCCCAGTTTGACTATCTGAAAACTTTTCCCTTTACTGGTGAAATGGGAATGGATGCTGGAGAAGTCACAATCTAAAAGGGTAATATATTTTTGCTCTTCTTTTTTGCCCTGTGAGTTTTCCCATGGCATAGGTATTCCAGACCAAGAGAGCTAAGACAGTTGAAAGGGGATTTAGAAAACTGTCAAAACTCATTTGGCGAAAGCGAGTGTCTCCACAATTTTCCATGAATCAAATTTGGCAACAAGGGAATATCATTTTCTGACTAAATTAATTTCTGACTTTATAGCAGCTAAAGGTTTGGTCCTCCTAAATCACATAAGATTTTTTTAAGGGAGAAGAAAAAAAAAGCCAAAGGAAGTAATAAATGTCAAACACTCATCAAAAACAGGCTGGGCACTTTAATTTTTTTTTTTTTTTTAGCCTCTACTGGAGTTCTTTGAACTTGTAACAAGTAACCCATCTGCAGTTCAAATCTACTGTAAAGCTGGTTTACCATGCTACCTGTTTAAAAACTTACATCTTTTTCCCAAGGCATTAGGAAACTGGGGGCATAATGCATTCTGAAATATAGACCTCTATTTCCTTTAATTTTTCTTGATACATATTCAGAATTTCATAGTATATAATCAAGTAGCATTTCAAGTATTAAGATGCATAAACATACGGGCACTGGCATCACTCTCGTCATTTGTTTTAGGACAAGAATGTATACCTGCTCTGAAACACTCATCTTCACAGGGGATAGACCGGGCTTCCCAGTACAAATTAAAACGTGCCTGCTGTGACTTTCCCTAATCTGATTCATCAACAGTGTGTGCATGGGCTCTCCATATATGAAACTGAAGAGCAATAAAGACCCAGAACAAAATTTTATAAAGACAATAATTTTGTCAGTGCTTCATTGTGGCAAAAATTGGTGTGTTTATATTCCTGCGTTTAAAGAACATGGTTTAGATGGAATAAATGTCATGACTCAAATCACCTAGCAAAGTAGTGAAAGAAAAACATGTAGATAAACATCACATAAAATATGATAAAAATGTCCTGTCCTATTTTAGACATATTGAACGGAATGGAATTTCACCTCTTGTGTTTGTACCTGTTTTGTGATGACTCACAAGCGATTGCAAATGCTCATGGTGTGTCTGACATGATAGAGAACAACCCCTCACATTAAAGCTCGGAGATCAAGTCTTTGTGTTCAAAGACTCATTCTCTACCTTTCTTCTGACAACACTATCTTTCACAGGGTCAGAACATGACTGGTGTCACCTCCTTCATCATCTAGGTTCACATCCAGCACTTCATTTACTTAGGCTGGTTCTTCTGGGGGTCAGTGGGCGAAAGACAGCTTCCGGTTCCCAAACTTGTCTTGATTATAAGTTCCTATTTCCAAGATCGGTTGCTGCCCTTGCTTAGTTGTGACCATTTTATGAAAGTCACCTCACTTCCTGTGTACAATGGATATTCATAGATGGGTTTTTAGTCACATGATGTTTCTACGGAATTCGTGAGGAATTATTTTCAACCATTTAAAAGTTCAAGGCAAAGAGAAAATGTGACATAGTAATCCAAATAAAGATTTATATGCTGTATTTTGAGAAGATAATTCTACCCTTTTCAATATAATTCTCTCAACATTATGAGGAAAAACATGAGACAATCACTCTTGATTTCTATGGGATTGTACATATTTTCAGACTGATGAAAATAATCTTTCCTATGTTTCATTTTTTTGCCATCTGATATTTGAATAACAATATTTTAAATATGTCTGGTGACAATGAACATTTGCCTAGTCTGCTTTTCACAAAGCCCTAGAAACAGTCTGTCAATATTTATTTATTAATCAGTGCTACTTTACTGCTCCAAGAGACAATGAATAAATGGTGCAACCAAAATTATAAGCTAGGATTCCTCACTTTTAGTCATAAATTCCAACCACAAAACCTCATTCTTCTTTTTAAGGTATTGCTGTAGGAAACTAGTCTTATTTCAAAGGCAAAACTCTAGGGATTATCTAAACCAGAAGGGATGATTATTATTTTTTTTTTTTTCCCTTTCTGAGCTGTGGCTTTGCCATCTGTTATATTTCCCTTGTTGCACAAAACTGGTTTCTATGACCAAGAAACTAAAGTTCTGGCAAAGAAATAGGATATCTTAAGATGATCTTATATTATAGAGACCATTATGTTTGAATAACCTCAATATTGAGAGATCCACATTTTACTTATTTTCAGATGAATTAGTTTTTCCAAGTGGATTAAAATAAAGCATTTGAACATTTAAAAACCACATTGTATTTTTAACTCATCAATGATGATTACCAGCAACATTTTTCACTCAGTTTATACTACAGAGGATAGTTTATGTGGAATAGTATTTTTCTACTAATTCTGTGTAACTTGTGTAATTTTTAAAGAGAGATTGTTTCTTATGTCTTGGATCTGGAAGGAAAACCACCTCCAGGATAAAGTGCCACCAAGGAAATGAGTAAATTTTCTACTCCACTGTATTCATTTTGAGAGCAGAAATTGGTTCCCCAAAGCTACACAAGATTGACTTCTCAGGTGAAAATTATATGAGATATATATGTTTGTTATCTGTGGGTCTGGGGAGGGGTGAAAAAGGTTCTAGGGAGGGGTAAGGGAAAGTGTGACCTGCATATGGTACTGACAAAAAAAAGAGGGGGGCATGAAAATAAACAATTACTATTTAATTTTCATACAACAAAGCCTAGAAAGTCATTTTAGAAAAGAAAACAGGAATATTTATGGGGCTGGGAAGGAAGTGGGATCTTTCCTGGCCAAGATCAAATGTTGTCCAGGAGGAGATATAAATGAGAACATTACTTAGGAGAAGACATTAAAGGAAGCTATAAGTAACGAACTGAGAGATTAGGCCAGTTAAAAAAGAAGTGGAGCACTTGGAAGTATAATATGCCATAAAATGTGGGCAAGAGCCCCTGCTGTTTCTGGTGAAAGGAAGTGAAGTGATCTAGATAAAAGTTCATTGAGGACACCAATACACAGCAAGGGTTCTTGATAATCTATGTCATCATCTACCTAAATTTTTCCCAAAGACATTTTCTATATTTCATTGGATCTACAACAAATAGAATGGAACCTAGCATTTAGTTGGTGGTCAATAAATACATGTTAAGTGAATGAGTGAATAAATGAATTGATGAATACAGTGATATGAGAATGACTGAAACTTTTAATCCTAGCATGTCTTCAAGAGCATCGTGGAAGTACAAGACAAATAAAATATAACACTCTCCAATTATTATAGTCACATATGTTTAATAAATAATCCATATCAGAAACTATAATGGGTACAGCAATATCCTACTAATATTATTTATAATCCTCACAGTCATTCATTACAGTGAATATTGTCTTCTTCTTTTAACAGATACATAGGATCCTTTGAACCAAGAGCACCTATGTCAGCAAGGTTTCGTGTTTGTGGGCCTGCCTCTGAGGACTTCGTACAACCACACTGGAGATCATCTCTAAGATTAATGCTATTTTGATCACATTACTGCTCTATATTAATTGAGAAACAGTAGTATGCATGCCTTTTAAATACTGATCATCACACTTTTCAGGATTGCTATATTTTCAATATATAATCATACTATTGTATGTATTCAATGTGACATATTCAAAGATGGTAACTCTTGCATTAAACTACTTTGCAGGAGAGTAAAAGCAAAGGAAATGTATATCCATATCCATAACTATAGCTATATCTTTAAATTCACCTACAGATATATGGGTGATGAAACAACTTTTTTAAAGATTTAACCAATAGAAACATTTAAACTTAAACCAATTTTTAATTCACCATGGAAAGAGGAAAATGAGGCTTATTTGTGGAGGAGGTAGAAGGGATTGTTTTAAGACGCTATAATGTTATACATAAATTATAAATTTATAGGTATTTGAAAATTTGTCATAATTAAAAAATAAGTTATGGTGATTACATACTTCAACAAATGAAACTTTTTTGTTTACTTACAATATCTTCCCTTTTTATTAGCCCTTGGGTAATATATTTCCCACTAATAATTTTTAAGAGATATCCCCAAATTCTAAAATGTATTACATTATAAAACGTGTAATGGAATTTGTACTCTTTATCTAATCTTGTGGACCACAACTAGGTACGTGCTTGCAGAAGCACTAGAGGTCTGGAAGTCCCAGTCACGCCCACTTGGAAAATATTGTAGGTGGTGCAGAAAACAAAGTCAAGACCTCTTGCCTCAGAATTAGAAAATCCCAGTCTTCTAGATCCTGTAATTTTAATGTTGGCAACATGACATGTGGTATCTTTTTCTTAGTTTTTCTTGGCATCACTTTTTGCTTCCCTCACTGGGATATCTTATAGTGTATGTCCTTCTGTGTCTGTGCAATGGGTCTAATTAAAGTATCTAACACATAATTCATTGTGAGGATTAAATTAGTTTATATACATACAGTATTTGTATACGTCTGGCACACAGTCAATGCTATTGTGTTTACTGTTATTGTTCTCTCTCTCTCTCTCTCTCTCTCTCTCTCTCACACACACACACACACACACACACACACACACACACACACAGTCTGTTTAGTTATGTCTAGAAATGATGTCCCATACTTATGATTTCCTGCATTAGCTTTTACGGTATTTGAAAACAGGAGATCTATTTTACATTACTCCAGTGTTTATTTAAAAAAGAATACATATTGCATATCTGAAATAATCATCATCATGACTCTTGGTCCTAAAAGGAAATAATGCATCCCAATATAAATTGTACTAACAATTAGTAAACTTATTCTTTCTAGTGTTAGAACCGACAGCTTAATGGAAACAAAACTCTGGCATATCAGGAACTGCTAAGGGTAAAATATAGCATCAGCTAATTTCTTTTTAAATGAAAGTTGCAAACAAATTATAACTGAGTTACCATTATCACTGCTTCCACCAAAGAAAGACATGGATGATTGATCCTCCACTACCATTGATGACATTACGTGATTTTTTTTCTTTTCCTTGTATTAATTCAGCCTTTATTTTTGTTTTAATCAGATAACAAATATTTTACATGTTCATTAGTCTGTCTTCCTGCCAATATAAACTTACACATATCTTCTCAGCTCTTCACATAGATGGAATACTTTAGACAATTCAACGTGATGATTCCAGAATGTGTTAGGAGAGAATGTAAATATTTGAGGAAAATAAATAGTAACCTGAAGCAAACTACTTGGGGGGCCTAGAACAATGTGCACAACTCTTTCTGCTCTTCTTTTTAATTTTCCCAAATATTTGTGCATTTTGCTTCTGGCTAAGGATGACAGTAGAAGAGCCGAAATTCCATAAGAAAAATTACTCCTGTGGTTTTTTTTTCTTTCTCTTTTTTTTTTTTTTTTTCTGGCTCCTGTAACAGCAATAAATTCAGGGATACCAGATATATCAAGATAACGTATTTTCATTAAATTTCTAACCCAATTGTGGATCCATGTGGTTCAGATAAAATGCATTCATGTACACAGATCTGAGATCCTCATCATAACCAAACTGAACACTAGTGCCCTGGAGCATTATTCATCATGAGAATGAGTCACATTTATGCCTAAAAAACTAAAATCCAGTTTTTAATTTGAAGTGGGGAGGGTTCAGGAGCTCTTCTTCAGACTGCTAGAGGAGGACTGAGCTAGGATACACTCAATCTTCTCAATCCTTGCTTCACTCTGCTGTGGAAATTGGAATACCAAGTCACTGTCCCTTGTAAGTTCTCCCAGGTCATAGTATCTCAATGTTGACTAGCTTGTTCCCAGGTGCTCATAAGAGTTGAAGTTGTCCAAACTCTTCTTCCAAATTTCTGAACCAGGTTTCTTTGTGGCCTCTATTTTGTGCTTCCATACCAGTCATCAGCCTACTTGCCCATTTCTCCAGCAACCTAAGGTTCTGCTCATGTCCGAACCCAGTAACACCACTTCTAAGCCCACAGGCTCCTATTTCACAGATCAAAATTTCTTCTTCAGCTTTGTTTTAGTTTTCAAAACTTTGACTATGGTTTAAAAAGTTAAGGAACTACTCCAGGAATGAGGGTCAATACATAGCAAAGCTGAGTTTATAATGATATCTAATCATATTCTGATTCTAAAACCCATGCACATATTCTCTGAGCTATAGGTTTTACTTTAGCTGTATCTCTTTTTCTGTAAATACAAGGAGACAGGCCTCTAAACCTAATCCCAGAATGGAGCTTTGCAACCACAGAACGGTCCCTTAGACACTGTCTAATGCCTGATCTTACTTAATCTACTGCCACTATGTGCTGCTCTTCTCTTTGGGTATTCAGAGGACTACACTAGTCTGTTAACAGATAACTATGCCTGCATATTTGAAAATCTCCCTTCACCTAGCTGTGTCCTCACTACTAGTTTCAGCATAGTAGATTAAACTAGTAATAGATCTTATCCCTGCCACCTTCCTGCCCTAGACTCTGACCACTTTGCCTCCCATGAGCAATCTTGCTTAGATGAAGCCCACAATATATTTAATGCATAGGAGATATAATTAATGTATAGGTTATATATACTAAGTAGTAAAAACAGTACTATAAAAGTATTGGGATCACAGCATGAATGCTTTTCTTGAATGCTAGACTACGAATTTGAACATAATTTAGTTAGAAATGTGGGTCCACATACCACTTTTGGATTGGTCAAAGTAGTGTTTTAGAAAACTTTTTCTAGTAATATCGCAGTAGCAGGAAAAACAATAGGGCATTTTAGTATTATAGAGTGTAGATGAGCGTGGATATGAGAAAGTGACTGAAAATTACACAGCTTTGGTGTGAGTCTGTAACTATAGGATATGAAATCATTACTTTTTGACAAATTTACATTCTTGAGCTCAGAATAATGAAAAAAAAAAAAGGAATGACTTATGAATCATCTAAGGAAGAGGTACTACCTAAAATTGCAGTGAAATGTGAGGCCAAATACAACTGAAAAAAATTAAAAAACATAATTGAAAAGAAACTTGAAGTGCCAATTGGCGCGCAAATAGAAGGAAATTGCTTTAGCTGGTGAGTGAGAAAATAGGAATGATGAATTAGCTGAGGTTTGGTCACCACAAGACTTGTAAGAACATTTCAGGAATGCTGTGAATATTATATGTAAGAGCTTATTGAGAATACATACAACCTTAAATATAAGCGTTACCTAATTATCAATGACTATCAAATCAGTTATAAATTGTTTCTCATGCACATAGATATAATGGATATTCTAAGTGAAATACAGTTAAATTTATGAAAGTATTTCATATTTCTTAATTTAATTTTCAATATAGTGGGTAAAAATGCCCGTTGATTGAATTTCACAAATTTTAGCAAAGGTATGATGGCACCTTTTAAAAATAATTATACATTATTGAGTATATTTTTAAAAATATGTTTTCAAGACTCTCTTATCTCTATCCAACACCTCTCTTATGTGCACATGTTCACATAATTGTGTTATTATCAACTTCTTAATGTTACCGTAGGCATAACTAATTTTTTTAAATTCCCAGAACATAGTCCTTTTGCCTAACACTAAATAAAGTTGTCAGTAAATAGTAATAAACTAAATCCCTTACATAACCCAATAAATTATAAATATTAGATATATTATAATATTTAATACATTTATATTAATTAAATATTCAGTATTTATAAATTATATATATATATATATATATATATATATATATATATATATATATATATATATATATGCTGAGACAGCGAACTCTGCTTTGCCCTTTGGAGTCCCAAGCTTGGATCAGGCTGTTTGACCTCCCACCTTCAGCTTGGTGGAATACATGGTCTGCTGTAGAGAAGAGAAGCCCAGATGGGCCTAGAGGAAAATGAAAGAGAACGGCACGATAGGATATTTGAGTGCCTGCTTCCATAAAGTCTGAGGCAAACCTCTGTTCCTGTCTTTACTAGTGTTTTGCCCCTTTCTTTAGTCAAAGTTGACTTCAGTTTGTGTAACTTTCATCCAAGGAGTGTCCTTGACTTTCTCAGCTAGAAAGGCATTCACTATCAGAGTTATGAGCCATGCATATAGCCCTCTGTATTCTACCCTTTCTTTCCTCTCTAGATAGAATGTCAGAATGGAAGCAAAGGGGTTATTATTATAAGCTTAACCTGTGTTCTCATTTACTTTAAAGAAAATCATTTGCAAAGTTTGTTGCTTTAACAAATATCAAATTGCTGAAATTTACCTACAACTAATCATGACCCAACACTCTCAAGAGTGACCCATACCACTCTTGAGAATTGCAGCTCCAACTCAAGGAAAATGAATGGTTTTAATTTGCTACTCACGCATATGGCTAATCAATGAGCAACCTCACAGTGACTCCTCTTGCTAACAAAATGGTCCTTTACTGTACAACTATTAATAGTAAGTAAAAGGCTTTTCTTACTCTCACTGTTCCTCTCTTCTGTCTCTCTGTCTCTCTGTCTCTCTCTCTCTCTCTGTCTCTCTCATCTCTTTGGAAATTCCTTCTCTTTTCTTCTGGCATCCTAGATAAATAGCCTGAAATTGTCAACTGGCAATACATACATACATGCATACATATATACATACATACATACATACATACATACATACCTACATACTGAATTATTTAGTAATCCTTATAATCGTACATATTAGGATACTCTATTCCTAATATATTTAATTTTGTTTAACTGTTGGAGTTAAAATGCTAATTATATGATACATAAAATTTAAAATAAATTTTAAGACAACCTAAGAAGTGAAATGCAGTTTTGAAGTAGTTTATCTTCGGACATAACACCCATGTCATTAGTTCATATGAACCCTGATCAAAACTGGGCCAGATAGAGGCATATAACTATGGAGATGGGAATTATGTGAGTTTGGACTTTTAGCATCATAGAGGTTTTTGAGCTTCTAGAGACCTAGGAAATAGTATAATCACACTCTCTAATATTAAGGATAATTGAATTTAAATCAAGAGAGGTTAAGGGATTTACATAAAATGAAACATCTAATTGATGGCAGAGCAAAGATTAAAATCGGGGTCACCTAGCTCACAAGTGAAACATCTTATTTCTTATAACACGTTCTATGGTAGTCTAAAATAATGTTAAGGAGATATTACATTATTATTATTGTTGTCATTAAAGTTTTCACAAGGAACTATCCATGCAGGATATTACTTTCTTAAAAAAAAAAAAAAAAAAGTCAGTTGGCTAAAATATTCACTTTAGTGTCTTTGGAAATATGTTTGTTTTATTTATAAACTTTCATAGAATATAAACACGTTGCAGTAATCATTTCAAAATAAAAATTAAAGCTTTCAAAGAAGCATAATTTAACTTCTGAAAATAAAGATAAAACATTCTCTGTATAATGAATTCATATGGTTTCAAAACAAGAACATTTTTCTCCCCTACAAAACTTGTTGAGCAAGTGTGGTTTAGAGCAGGAATATTTAGATGGAGAACACGATTTGGTATCCCCCTGAGGTAAGATCAATTTTCAAAGGATTAAGATTGGAAATCTTCTCAAATGGTTTACCTGCTTGTCTGACTGGGCATGCGAGTGGAGGTGGCAGTAAGTCTTATTTTACTGTTCAGCCTGGGTGGGCTTAATTCTGTAAACTAGGTAGAAGAATTTTTGTAAAGTATTTTCCATTAAAAATTTGCTCTTGGCATGATGGGAAATAAAGATTGAAACACCCATGAGCCAAATACAAACATCTGTGTGTGTTGCAGAATCTCTGCAGCCTATACCACAATCAGACCTTTATTTGACCTGCTTTGCAAGAGGATACAAGTGAAGGGGGTGAACTAAGGGAAGATGACAAAATGGAGACATAAATCTCATTCCTCTAGTTACTTCCAGCATGTTTGAATAGCTCTGACCATTCTTTAGGATCCAGTTTGCTGTTTATTGGCGTGGGCGATAATTTTTCTTTTTTCTATTCTTACATACATGCATTGTTTATTGATTTGGTTTGCTCTCATGTTTGTTAAATCTCAGGGATGCATTATGATTGTGTTATTATTTAGGGGAATAAAAACAGTTACAAATATTAAATTTTAAAAGTATATTAACAGAAATAAATTTTAAAGTGAATTTAAAGAATCACAGTTGATAGAAATTGTGTTTCATGAGTTCAATCAATAGGGCAATTTCAATAAAATGGAACTTTCAGGTAGATTAGTTCTCTTAATCCCTCAGCTGCCTTTCTCACCTGGGGACTTTTTCAGACTAATAGGATCCAATTTCTCTGCTTTTCATTCACATATCTGAAGCAATTTGCTATTGGAAAAATTTAAGGATTGTTAACTTTTGTAAGAAATACATAGGGACTATGTACCTTAGACATTATCATCTTTCTTCCTAATCTTGTTCTGATTTCCTCTCTCATCTTTCTCTTTCTTCCTCTGATTATTTTTCAGTTACCTCCTCTAATGTGTCTGATTTGAAAGATGCAATTACATTACATAGGCATTTGAAGCTACTAAGAAAATGGACCCACAAATCAAAAGTGGTTCTGCAGTTTTCACTATTCAAAATCACCTCTCTCAAGTCATAATTACAACTTGTGGACAATCATGCTTACTAAATCTTGAATAGAAACATAAATATGAATGAAGGAAAAATTAGATAGGACATCAGACTTTTCTGTTTTCTGAATATTATTATAAACGTCCAGGTAATTCTGATCCTTGAGCAGATACTAACAAACACAACCATAAACAAACTTACACAAGGCATTGACTGTCTTTTATTTTAAAACCACTACCTTTAACCTAACTAGAAAGATACAGGAGGGCATGATAGAGTGAACACAAATCTGTCAACACTTTTCTAAGGTCATGTCCCACTGAAATCCAGTCAGAAAAATCAGTCTTAGGCATTTAGGAACACCCACTATCAAAAATGCAAATGTATGGTTATAACAACATGCATCTAATAATTCAACCGTTGTCCTTAATGTAAGATAATAATATGTTGTACATCAGAGCACTCCTCTCAATTATTAAATAAAAATACTTAATCCGTTTACTTGTCATTGCCTTTCTCAGCAGTTTATAAGCTTCTGTACAGCAGGTACCATGTCTGTCCTGTTGACAGATATACCCAGAATGCCTAACACCTTGGCTGGAATAGCTTGGATATTTGATGTAATTAATGAATGAAATAACTGAAGCAAAAGATTCCATTAGCTTGGCAAAGTAATATCATAGTTTATATTAATAGGGGCATTACAATTAATCACAGAAAAAAACTGAAAAAAAGAAAATTTAGAACTTGTGAAAAGAAAGCAAGATACATTCTGAGGTAATTTCACATGCACCTGTTGCAGATTTTATGTAATTCAGAATCTATTTTTCATGTGTGTGACAATTAGGACATGACATTTCTAGATGGTTGCTTCTCCACTGGTTTGTTAACCCAATTATTTTGAATGGTTTATTATTATATAATGGCCATTTATATCCATTATTATAAGTAATTATTACTAGATTCAGCTGAAAAATAAAGTGATAAATAAATATGAGTATATCTGTAATTCAGTTCAGATATGTTAAATGATTTTGGTTAAAAGAACATTGTGTTGAGGAACCAGGCAACAAAATAAGATCATTTTGGTAACATCTTGGGATATTTTAAAATATCATTTTCTTCATCAGTACAATTGGCATTACTTTGTTCGTCAAGCCGTATCCCTCATATTAATTGTAAATGAGACTAAATTACAAAGTCTAGTGCTGAAAGATATTTTCCCACACTTCACCAAGTAAACCATAGTACAGGCAGGTCAGGTTACACCATTATCTCTGAGCATCTGGAAAACTTATACTATCTGGTCCCTAAGCACGAACAAGAAATTCTTTAGGGAATTTTCTGTTTTTCCAGTTTAGCTGTTTTTGTTTTTATGTTTTGTTGTTTTTTCACCTTAAGAAATAATTATCATGAGCTGAAATATAATGCAATTATTTTCTACTAGTATGTTATATCATCCAAACAGCAACAATGATGATTTTGTACACCATACTTTTGAGGGTATGTCTATCTCATTTCAGAAATACATAGTTTGGTTACAATGAATACATATTATATATTCATATACATATAAGTCCTAGCCTTTATAGAATCACAGGTTTCATATTTGAGACTATTTCAATATTATTTGTCAGCTTCCTTGTTAACCTGGTCTTTTGCTGATACATTATTATAGGAGTGAAAATAACATTGCTTTCATATACAGAAGAACGTTGAAATAATTGAGCAGTGAAAATCCAAATTCAACTAAAGTCTTTTAAAATGGTTTCCCCAACTATGTTTGATTTTCTTTAAACTTAGGTATTTATAGCAAGGCCAACAGTATGTTAGGAATATTCCCAGAATGTTTTCTGTAGGACACTAGTATCTTGAATATTAACAGATGTCATTCACAGTAAAGTTTCTGAAATTTAAGACACTTACATAATGCTAGAATAAACCAAGTTAAACAACTAATTTAGCTGCTGAAGGGAACTCTAAGACCACTGATTATGTGGACGCACACTGTGAATTTTAAGACAGTAATAGAGTGCAAAAGGTTTTCTACATTTACTTGAATGTGGTACATTTATTTTCCCAAGCCATATGGAAAAATGCAGTGTTCCACCTAACACACTGTGAAAAAAGTTGCCCCCATATAACCATCATTATGTGAAAAGTAATAAAATCTGTTGTAGGCAGTTCTGAGGATGCTGAGGGAGCAATTGCATATGATTGGACAGTCTCTAAGTAGACTATACACACCTGCAATTTAAATTTTTGATGGCATTCCCTAGCTAATGTCTGCAGAGCATTGATAGGCTTTGTGTCCTGCTTCACTTTTTTCCTCCACTATGGAGAGTCATGTTTAATAATAGATAACCTTATCTTTCTTTGATTGCCACGTTTCAGGGGCATTTACTTGTTGGTTCAGTTGCCCCTTTCCCAAGTGCCTTTCTGCTTTCATTTTTGGGTCACTCAATTTCATCGCTCATTATACAAAGTTTTTTAGTCCTATTCTCCTCAGTTTAAGTTAAAATAATAATAATAATAATAATAATAATAATAATAATATATTTACTTGGAATGGAAAAGCTCATCTATGTAAACTTTATTTTCTTAATATACACTCTTAGATCGCCAAAAGATTTTCCAAGATTATAAGCATTTGTTTATTTAGATGAGAGGTCATTTTTAACCATTTAAATTTTATCTTTTACTTTTTCTGCTTAAACAGAAAATTTTCCATTTCCAGGGTAACTTTAACTTATCCCAGGTGAACCGTAAACTGGATGATCCACTTTGTAGTTTGCAAATTTGCCTTCGAGGCTTTACATTCACCTGATTTGGTTAAGTTGCTGCCTCCTGTTGATTTTGCCTTTCCTTTGGTCAGTAAACAATCCACCATGCAGGAAAGGCCTCTGAAATTCCTGACAATTATTTCCCCCTCTTCCCACAATTAGGCAGTAGTGAGAAGAGAGAGAGTAGAGAAAAATACACAGTTCTGCTTAGACTGTCACTTTGCATCAGTATGAGAGGGAACACGTATTCCTGGCCTGAAAGGAGCTGCCGAGAACAATTAAGCATGGGACTAAGAGCTAACCTGGGAAACATTCCAGTTTCCCACAAGCCAGGTCTTCACTGTGTGATTTCCAACATAATCGTAAATAAATAAATAAATCCCTACCAGAATACATGATCGTTCAATTTGAAATTAAGTATATATACTACTTATTTTACTTATGCATTACATACATTACAAAATATCCCAAAACAAATTATAGGTGCATGAGATAAACAGAGCAACATATATTGTGAGCTAAATTCACTATTAACTCTAGGTGTGTTAATCTCTATTTCAAGTAGATATTTTGATAATTTTGGAAGTTTTCCCTCACTACTCAGAGAGAATATCCTAACTCATTCTGTGAGGCCAGTATCTCCCTAATACCAAAACCAGATAAAGATATTACAAAAAAATGACAAACCAATATCTCTCATGAACATAGCTGAATATCCTCAACAAAATATTAGCAAATCAAATCCAACAATGTATAAAATTAATTACACACCAAATCCAAGTGAGATTTATCCCAGGTATGTGAGGCTGGTTCAACATTTGAAAATTAATTGATGTAATTCATCACATTAACAGGCTAAAGAAGAAAAATAACATGATCATATCAATAGGTGCAGAAAAAGCATTTGACAAAATCCAAGATCCATTTATGACCAAAAAAAAAAAAAAAAAAAAAGCTCTCAGCAAATTAGAAATAGAGGAGATCTTTTTCACCTTGCAAAAGGGTAACTACATAAAACCTCAGCAAACATCACAATTAACAGTAAGAAACTCAAAGCTTGGTGTATGCAGAAAATCCAAAAAAATCAACAATAACAACAAAAAATTTCTAGAACTAATAAGTTATTATAGCAAAGTTGTAAACTATAAATGTTAATATATCAAAGTCAATTGCTTTCCTTTATACCAATGAACAGGTGGAATTTGAAATTAAACATAATAATGTAAATTAAACACTTAGATATAGGTCTAACAAAATATATACAAGATTTATTTAAGAAAAACTAGAAAAACCTGATGAACAAAATCAAAGAATAAACAGAGAAACATCCAATGTTCAAGGGTAGGCAGACTCAATATTGTCAAGATGTCCATTGATCTATAGATTCAGTGAAATCCCCATCTAAATCTCAGCAAGTTATTTTATGGACATTGACACACTGGGTTTAAAGTTTATATTGAGAGGCAAAATACACAGAATAGCCAATACAATATTGAAGGAGAATAGCAAAGTTGGAGGTCTGACACAACTTGACTTCAAAACTTCCTATAAAACAACAGTAATCCAGAAGATAGAGTATTCATGAAAGAATAGGCAAATGGATCAATGGGACAGAATAGAGAGGCCAGAAATAAACTCCCCATAGATGCAAGTCAATTGATCTTTGACAAGGTGTGAAGACAATACAATGGAAAAAACAACATCTTTTCAATCAACAAACAGTGCTGGAACAATTGGACACCTACATGCAAAAAAAAAAGAAGAATCTAGACACAGATCTTACACTCATCACAAAAATTAACTCAAAATGGATCACAGACTTAAATGTAAAATGCAAAGTCTAGAAAAATTTGGATCTATTAAAAAATAAAATAGGAGAAAACCTAAATGACTTTGGGTATGGCAATAACTTTTTAGATAAAAGACCAAAGACACAATCCATGTGAGTAATCTGTGAACTTTGAGTGATTACGATGTATCAATATAGATTCATCAATTTTCACAAATGTTCCACTTTGGTGGAGGAGGTTAATAATGAGAAGGCAATGTATGTACAGGTAGGGGGTACATGGGAAATCTCTGTACTTTGTCCTCAATTTGCTGCGAATCTAAACCTTCTCTAAAAAGTAAAGTTAAAAATTTGGATCTATTAGTGTAAAGTCATGGTTTAATATAGAGTTATACTTACAGATATATATATAGAGAGAGATGTAAAGTTATGTATGTGCAAGTATACATTTGTGTGTGTGTGTGTGTATATACATATATTTCCTAGCTCTGTCCACTGAGAGAGGCTGTGAGTAGCAAAACCTCAATAATAAGAAGCACATCTAGCACTCAGATCTTGGTTTTTATGTACAATTTTCCACTGAAAGAAACCAGGGCTCCTTGAACAAATGGCTATCTGGCATGCAGTGGAAAAAGTCCAAGATGATTCTAGAACACTATGTTGTGACAGATAGTGATGAATTATTCAAAGAATGATTTGGACATATCAAAATAACAAAGGATATTATCTTAAAAGACCCACTGACCAAATTTGGACAATTACAGTAATGATTATAACACTCTGAATGAAACTGGAATCCATTAGTTCACATTGATATAAACAAATGAATGAATTGTGAAAAGACAAATTTTTTTCCTTACAGTAGAATGCCAAGTAATATATGCATTAGGATAGATTAAATTAGAAAATAATGATCTATAATCATCAAAGTAATAATACAGGAAGAAATACAGCAGTTTCTAAAATGAAGTGGGAGGAGGAACAGGATATTTATTTAGTCTCAAAATATCTCCTTGCAAAATTGTAACTGATTATAAAAAAAAAAAAAAAAAAAAAAAAGAACTTTCTACTGGAGAAAACTGGCACCGGCCACCTTAATCAAGTTATCAAAGTTCACACCGCCCACAGTGGGACATATCAATGTCACTACTGTATATTCCTGCCAAAAATGCATAAATTAAGTATAACCTTCAAGGAACACTGGACAATCTCTCATTGAGACACATTTGAAAAATGGAATGCCCTATATATAATCTTCAAAAATGTCAAGGTTGTGAAAGTCAAGGAAAAACCAAGGAACTGCGCTTGCTGAAGATGAGAGTGACATGACCACTGAGTGCAAGGGACTATCCCAGGTTGGGTTCAGTTGTGGTAATTGCCTGGGCAATTAGCAAAATTGAATGGTAAGTGAAGGCTATGTGAGAGTTCTTTGTACTATTCTTTCAATTTTCTGGTAAGTCTAAAAGTAAAATTACTTTAAATAAAAAGATAAAACAAACAATACACAAAGGGTTTTTTAAAAAATATGAAACAATAGAAAAAAAACAAAAAACTCTTTGCAGTTGGTCAAATATATCCAATTTGAAGCCAGTGTGCTCCTAGGGAAAGTAAGATATCAGTCTGCTAAATGTTCTTTATAGTTATAGCTTTCTCTTTTGTATCTTGACAAGTAGTCACATATTTATGTAGCTTATTCCTGATAAAAAAAATAACCTCAATATTGTCTGACCTCTCAGTCTATTTAAATGTAATATATTATATATTTCCAAAACATTCTGTGTATGCCTCTATCAGCAAACCTCTCTGTCTCTTGAGCTCCGATACGAGATTGTTGATAGTAGGAAGCTTATGCAGAGGGTGACAAAAAATGTATACACATTTTAAGAAAGGAAAATAAAATGTATTAATTGTAATACTCAATATATACCAATAACAAAAGATGAATACAAGTCACATTTGACTTCTGTAATTACAAGAGGTGCTCAAAGTGGTTACCATCAGCATCCAGACACTACTGATTACGATGAACTACTGCTTGACCATAGACATCTCTCAAAATGTGTATACATTTTTTGGCACCCCTGGTGTGTTGTAAAATACCACTATAACATTGCAATGCATGTCAGCGTTAAAGTTATGTTATGTCCATAATGTGAAGTATGCATTTTATCAATGTATAAGTAACTCTTTGTCTCATTTTTTGTTATTGTTGTTGTTGCTGTTGAAATGTCTGCATAGAAATAATGAAATTGCACTGTTATTTTTTTTTTTTTTCTAATTTTAATGACCTAATAGAGTCACCTATTAGTTGGGTTTTACTTTTTCTGCTAAAATTTAAGTTTTGCAGGACATGAAATTTTAGGCACTTGATTTTTCAAACAGCATATTGCTGAATTAGTTTTTCACTTTAATGAGAGGCTGCACCTTTTAAGATGGAATTTTCTCACTTTACTATAACTGGTATATGTCTTCCTTGTCCTTCTCTTTAATCCCATGTATCTTTGACATTCCCTTTGTTTTTGTTTTATGGGTTATGTTCAATTTTATTTTGTTTTATTTTAAATTCACTGATATATAAGAAAATGTATGCCATATATAAAATTCACCAGTGATTTTTCTTAAGTTTTTGAAACACATTTTTAAACTACTAACATTTTCTTTAATTGTCGAGAGTAAGTTTTATTTCTTGGATAACTTGGATAACTCAATTATGATACAAGATTGTATTCTCTTTACTCCTTACATGTCCATTACTGTATGAGTTGGATGGAAGAGGGTGAGATTGGTATTGTTTTCCATAGAAGTCTGGTAGTGCTAAAAAGAAAGGCCATCTCCAGGGTGACTACATGAAGAAAAGAGGAGGTAGCCTGGTGGGGGGAGACTGCTGTACACGGTCCTCTGCTAGTTCTGTGAGTAACATGGCAGCTGCATGGAAGTTAGTCAAGAACTGGTGTTAGATAACAATTCAGTGGCATCGCAGTGATACTTGGATAGGACTGGATGGGAATGACCTACTGCCAAAAAACTGCAAAAGAAGGAAAAGCAGTTTCGTTCATCAACAGGAGCCTGGCTTTCTCTCACTCAAACTGTGTTTTTATCTGTTCATTTAAACTTGAATTCATTACCAATTTCACAAAGGTTTTGATATTTAATAATAGAATGTGGTATTTGAAGGAACAGCCTTTGTAGACACATTTACTAGTAGATTCAAATCCCAAATCTTTTTGACTAGCTACACAACCTAGGTTATTTTACTTGATTTATCTTCTGCCATTTCTTCAGTTGAAAATGGGGATAATTTATGGATAACGACAAAATATTTACAAAGATAAACTGAGTCAATACATAGCTCGATGCTAGGCTGACATAATAAGAACTCAACACATGTTCATTGTCATTACAATGCTTTCTGATAGTGTTGAGACATTTTCTTTTTCTTTCATATCTCCAAGGATATTTAAAAGAAAACAGAGGTTGTAATTTGGCTGCTACTCAAAAGCTGTAGTAAAAAGAATTTCTTGATTATCCATTTTAAATGATGTTTTTCATAACATTCAAAATCATCTTGGCCCTTGACTGCTCCAAACTTTCATTGTCAAAGTGACACTTAGAGAGACCCCCAGTCATGCCCACATCAGCTCATCATCTTGTCCTGGAATAAATACACCACTTTCAACTAACTCCACAGTAAATTCACGTTGTTAAACCACTGCTGAACCCTCTGAGCTGATTAACAATTTTTTTTATGTATCCTTAATTTCTTAGTGGACTCCTTGCTGCACTTCCTTTTGTGGCTGTTATAAAATAATTCTCCTTGAATTAAAAGAGCTCCCCTATGAAAGGTTTATAAATAAATTCATTTTTATGTTAGTGATTAAATTGATATTATCTATTTTAATCATCTTCATGCTTTTTCTCACTCTCATAATTTCTTGAAATGTCATGTTCTATATTGACTTTCCTGATCTATTAGCAAACGTAATTGTTTCCTATACTAAAACATTTTCTGTCATCTTCCTATCTTTAAAGTGTGAACACTTTTCTCTCATTTTTTTTTTGCAGCCTTCTCTAGTCATTAGATAACTGTAAGCCAGTATTTCTAATGTAAAAATGTCTGTATTTCTATATAGTAACAGTTGATCTCCCTATCTTTCAAAAAAATAAAATAAAATAAACTACCATGATGAAATAAATTTTGGAAATAGTGAATAAAATTATGTGATCATTTAATAGGTTAGAATTGTTAATCTTCAAAAATTGTATGTGTGTGTATGAACGTGTGTGTGCGTGTGAGTGTAAGGGTCATGGATTGTAACGGTTAGGTTGGCTTCCACACCTACTTGACCACTTAAATCTTTGTTCTCAGAACACCCAAGATTATACCTTTCTAGTGTCAGTATACCAATAAACAAATGTGACCATTTCCACGCTACATGCAAACACAAACACATGCATGTATTAAATTGCGTGTAGCATTTTTAAATGAGTGTATCAAGCCAAATCTGGTTAAAACTGAGCTCATCTTTCTTCTCAATTTTTCTGTTTTAACTATTACTTTTAATGTTATTCACCATCTCCCTAGGCTTTAAATCCCAGAAAATGCTTTAAATAATTCCATCCTAGTGCTCTAATATATTAAGTGAAAGGTAAAGAGGAACCAAAGAAAGGTGATATCCATAAAATATAATTATAGGAAAAATTTAATATTTTAGAGAAGAATATAGAAATTCTGGCCACTGATGGGATATGGCAGACAATTACCCCTAACTATTCTAGACTGGGAGAGGAAATTAATACTAAAGTGCAAAGAAAATATTTAAATAAGACTATCATGATTAATATTACCTCTGAAAATAAGCATTGTTTTTCTTTTTTAAAATCCAGACAGTTGCATTATACAAGGAAATCAGACAGCATATTTATAGTAAAGACTACGTGTAAGTGAAATTTGAGCACCTACATTCTCTTCTAATGTAAATGCTCTGTGTATCTGTGTTTGAGCAGGTGTTTGCTGTAAAGTGCTGGCTGACACTGGTTAGTAGGAACAGCAAAAGGACCATCTACTAGTCTCCTGATTGTCAAAGACTACTTTCTCTTACCATTCTCTAAGTATTATATTCTCCTTTCTTTCACGTATTATGTTTCAGGAACAATCTGAAAAGTAGTCTTTGAGATACTATAACACAGACAAAATAGGAGAAACAGCCCTAAATGTATCCTGGTTGACAATATCACCACCTAAGATCATTAAACTTTACCTATAAAATTTTGGGGTGAGAGAAGGCAAGGCTAGGTAGATGGTTAACCTTATGATGGTAAAATGCTTCATATGTTCACTCTCATTAAAAACTAAAACAACTCTTGACCCTCAACTTGAGTGTCCTATTCTGTAAAGAATATAGAGCTATTCAAACAGAATACTGGATACCCTTTAATCATTGTGTCCTATGAACAGAATTACTTTTTCAGTTATTAATAACAAAAGTCATGAGGAATGAGAATATATTTATAGTTTAATCTCACTGTCAATTTTCTCTTCCAATTTTCTAGATGATGTTTCTTTTTTGATTAATGGGCCTATTCATTTTGGGGGCATAAAAGCATGTATATATATCTATCATACAGAGGTTTTCTTTAGGCACTCAAATTCAAGTCCTGTTTAACACAGTGGGATCACCAAACATCCAGCCAAGCTTTTGCCAATGTTTGTGTTTTCTTGCAATTAGATGAGAATCAAAGTTCTGTGGACACTGAGAGGGAAAACAGCAGGTCTCAATGTGTGTTTGGTGGGCACATGGTGCTAATCTCTTGCACTCTTTTATGTTTGGACAACACAACCCAAACTTTATTTTATGATTTGTGTGGTAGTCGTGTGGGGGTCCTCGGTTTTTTTCTCTCACTTTATATACTGTTTATCTACAATTTCCAGGTAGTTTCAGAGTAGAAAGTCAAACTTCCCTCTGTAATGAGTCTATTTCCTTTACTGTTTAACTACACAAAACAATATAGCAGGCACCTGAAAACCTGCAGGAAGACATTAAACAAAAGGCGAATCTGAAGAATTTCGACTTTATCCTCTACTGAAGGCTGTTCTAGGAAATTAAAGCAATACAGGTATAACAAATATATCTAAGAAACAGATATGTGTGTGCATATACATGCATGATTCACACTCATAGTTGAATTCCTAAAACATGTGCTATGGCAATAGGAAGCAATAAACCCAATTCATTTAATGGAAAAGTTATATTTATTTTCAACTAAATATTAAGATACAAAGGCTGCCAATAATTTTAAGTGACTAATATTAGCTAGCATAAAAATCTTTACTTTTTTATTATCTGAAAATTTAATTGAATGTTTTGTTTTCCATTTAACTGTCAAGATGGTACTCACAAAATAAGTCTCATATAAAGGAATATTTTCTTGGGTAACAGACAACTGGTTGGGAAAGAAAAAGAATAGCTTTTTACGTTAGCAAAATCATAGCTCTTAATAAATATGCACAAGTTACAATAATTCTAATTCCACTGAAGTCGGCATGTTAAATTTTTTTTACAAACATTTTAATTCACCTTCTTCCCCCACTTCAGCTGAAAAAAATGTAGAGTTGTGGATTTTCTCACTTTATGGAAGGAAGGAGGAAATAAATATGAGCTATCTCGATGTATAATAGCAGTGGTGGTTTTGGTTTGACATTCATCCAAATCAAACTCTTTTATTCACATCTTGAAGTCTCAGTGAATTCATTGCCAGACAGTGAAGGAATGAAGGACAGATAAAGAGTAATGCAGATAAATGGAGGATTGGGCTTAGAATTTCATTTTGATACACAATACCTCTCATTAAACAAATCATTCAGGAATTGCTGAAAGAGTTTTATCTAAAATAATATACTGATTAAAGAATAAATAACAAATATGCATCTCTAGGAAAGAAAAATTGTACTCTAAGCTCTCCAATTCATTACCTTTAGTTTGATCAGATTCTTATTTTATTAAATGAGATAAAAACACTTATTAGATGTTTTTTCAACATTTCTTGAAAAAACAATGTTAATAGTTTACCTCATTTATCCTCAGAATAGCTCTATGATACAGAAACTATTTTTTCTTCTCATTTTATAGAAACAGGGCTTGGAAAATTTGAGCAAAGTTTATCAAAATAGCAGACAGAATTCGAATATCTAAAATTCAAAGCCAGGCAACTTTTGAACCCCATCCCCACACTCCCCCTACCTCAGAACTCTCATTTCTTAATGCTCTTCTCTACTGTTTTAGGGTCCTGACTATGTTTTGTATTCAACTTTTTAAATGCAAAGGACAACATCTGCATCACTTTAGGATTCTATAATAATGTATTTCCAAGGATCTTTATGTTCAATGTCATTCATATCACCAACCATCTATATTTAACATTTAAATAATTTATATGTAGTATTCATTTTTATGCAATTTTTAGGAAATCTGTTTATGTTCTACAACATACACATACCAGAGCAAAGATGTTCCTTAAGTGTTTAACTCAGTACATATTGAAAATAATGGGATAGTTCAATTAAAAAAAAAAGATTGATACCCCACTACATAGGTATCATTCTAGCTACTGCTCATCTAAATTATCACCAGTCAAGTATTCATCTCTCAATGAAAATAAAAATTCAATAAAGTTTGTATTATTTTACTTCACGATGAATAACTAAACTTGTCATGTTCTCTTACTTTTTTGTTCCAAATCATCTAAAGACTAGAATCATAACATTTTTAAAGATGAAAAGAACCATCTGTTTTGGTTTCCCAATGTAACATCATCTTTCTTTTATTTCATCATTCTCTTATTCCAAACTCTACCCACAAGATGTATTTTTAAATTCATTCTGTCAAATATATCACTCCAAAAGTATCCCTCTTACACCAAGCCTGATTCCTTTATGTTCTTCACTGCAAGTTCCCTGCCAAATTGGTTTCTGAAAACTCATGACCCGCTACATTGTTGTGATTATTATTATTTTCCTTCTTCCTCTTGAGGTGATATTGATTCAAATGCGAAGTATTTGTTTTCCATTTTTCAATAATTTCGAAAGAGTGTGTCTTTGAGAAGTCTTTTTATGAATGGTTTGGGAGGAACTAACTGCCAATGCCAGTCACCATTTTAACAGAAGCTCCTACTTCTCAAATAATGCAAATACCCATCTGATTTACTAAAATTTTATAACATTTTCTTCATTTGTTTATTTTAATCTTTGTCTATGTATTTCTTTGCCTTGAAAAGTAGGCTAAAAACAGTTTTATATCTACAGGCTCAGATTGTGCCTCTGTGGTTTGGCTGAATACAGAGAGTTATTGTTAAGATAGTGAGTGAATTTTTCACTTGATTGATTTTATTAAACTTATGACAATATATGAAAATGATAATAACAAGGATCAATGCTGGGTTTAGAAAAATGGAAAGGATTTCTTCTATTTCCCAAAATGGAAAGTTACCATCTATATTCCAGTATCTTTGAGAATCATCACTCCCTCCATACACAAACACAACGTGGAGTCTGAGTTTCCTATACTTCAGGCTATGGATGTTTCCATCTTTTCTATCTTGATCATTTTAATAATGTAATATTACAAAGTATTTATATGTTCATATAATTTTAAAATAACTTTAAGATACATTTTACTTAAAATTATTGAATCTTTGAATGAATCAAAAATGAGGTCACCCAATATACCCAATAAATAGTGCCTATGAACCAATTTCTATCATTTCAAAATAGGACATAGGAGATATAATCTAATGTGTTCATTTTATGAATTAAAACAACGAGGTCACAGAATATTAAAGAATATGTCTGTGTCCATGGCTAATCCAGAATTCAAGAATCTCTTCCCTGAAATTAATACCCCTGGAGAAGAGTTATTTTTTATAATAATTTTGAGATAACTCATTTCATTTTTAGATTGTTGTACAAACTAAAAAGTTATTTTTCCTATCGGAGTACTCCCCAGTGGATTCACACAGCAGAAGCCTCATCTTCCTTTCATGTGATAGCCTTAGAATTGCCTCTTTTCCCCAATTGTCCCAGCGAGGGTTTTTTTGTGTTTTTTTTTTTCCTGAATGGCATGTGGGTCCCCTCACCATGGCAAGACTTGTTTTCTGAATTGTCTTATTAAAAAAATTAATTATCTGTTTGAAGTTTGAACATAATTCCTTGGGAGTATTAAATGGGACTGTCACAATTCTTGCTACATGAAATAAATTTTTTCAAGTTAGTATGTTACCTTACTAGGAGTATTTCATTTAGAGATCAACATTTATTTATGGTTTAGATAAATGTCCCTTCTTGAAAGGATTTTACATGAGCAGACAGAGGAATAATTTGGGACAAGAAACACTTCTATTTGTCCCAATATCTTAAAGAATACTGTTTGCTAATTATTGTATTGTATTCCTTTGACCTAGAACAGGTCCAACAGCAGAATTAAATTTGATGTTGCTGATAAATTGAGTAATTACCTATAAATGCACCATCTACTGTACATAAAGGAAAAAAATAGACTTCAAAGGGTTTAGAGCATATTCCAGATATTGTTCAGACTAGAGCCAATGGATTAATCGCAAATTATTTTCAATAAATTCCTTCTGTGTGTTGCATTACCCTAGAATGCTGTTCATATCATCTCATTACATATCATGTCAAATTTAAAGTGCTATAAAATGAAAATTTTCAGATAAATACTATTACTAATATTTCATTGTTGAAAAGTATAAAGTGGATTGTATTAATTTATGCTATATCCATTTGCATTTTAAATTATTTTACCTGCCCTTAACATTTTACTCATTGTTCCTATATATAATATTTGCAAGCAATAAGTGAAGATATCTAGGGAGCATAAGAATCTAAGAATTATTAGTGGAGTATCTCAATTTAAATTTTGTTGTAAATTCATTTGACCAAATTTTTCATTCTTTATTGCCAACTAATGTGCATGGTCTATAAGAAAAGCTAAAAAAAAACACCCATAAATAGTTAATGTTATCTCTTAAATTTTAATATGAAACTTGAATCTTTAAAACACTGACCATTTAATTAGGGAGACCACCTCAGGAATGATGTAGATGCCTGATCACTGCACTGTACACCTGAAGCTGAAGTTGAACTATAATGAATGTCAACTACTATATATATATATATATATATATATATATATATATATATATTTTATTTTTTTTATTTTTTTTTTTTTTCAAGAAGTGGAGTACAGCATTAGGAATAGAAGCAATGGAAATGTAATAGCCGTGTGCGATGTCAGAGGGATAGTGAATGGGGGGAGGGGTTATCACTGTGTGAGGGATATAAATGATAAATGTTTAGCGATTACATTGTTTTGTACACCTGAAACTAATAAAAAATGTTACAAAACACACATACACACACAAAACCACACTGAACATTTACAACTTGAAATGTATATTGCTGCATTCTTTCAAGTTACAAAGGCAGATAGTCTTATTTTATCAAATTTTAAAAATGGAACTGCCATCCACGCATTAATAGAGGACAATTTCCTTCTCATAAGTTGTTTAATCCTTCTCTGTTATGGAGCTGACATTACTGACATCTGACACTTCATTCTTCAGTTTAAAAGTGAAAAGCTCCTTAGGAAGAAAAGCCTCTCATCCATTTTAATTCCCTAAAGAGGTTATTCCTTTGGGCCAAATAATCACGTGAGGCACCTGTGGTGCAAGTGCTAAAGGAACCACCAGAAAACCCAGCCGCAGCTGTGCCGTAATCACTGAAGTGTGCCCAGCGCATAATGGCACATTAGGTAGGCATTGATCTCTGCCAGGTTATGAGGTCTCTTACAGAATTAGGCAGACTTTTTCACTGAAACCCATGGAGCAGAAATTGCTACTTCTAAGCTAATCCATTTTCAAATTACCATCCGATTGTGACTGATGACCTCACTACAAATCCGCTTATCTACCTCCAACCACTCAACAAGCAAAGGAGAATCAATCGTTATTTCCCTTTATTTTAAACTCTTTACAAAAGACTCGTCTTGCCATTTTTAGTCACCTTTAGTGTCACTGCAGCTGTGGAGATAAGCATGATAAATGTTAAATGCTGCCTAATTGTCGTGCTTAGTTTGAAGGTAAAACGAGAACGTAGAATATGTGCTCAGTATGACACATGCTTTAACTAAGATTTGATTTTAAAATTACTGCTATAAATTATGGTACTAATTTAATTAATTTATTTTACGTAATTTATTCAGATTGGAGTATATTGAATGCCTGATTTAAAAAAAAAAAAAAAAAATCACTACAAAATGCTGCTCTTCCTTGGTGAAAAACCCTGAATCCAGTTTAATCACCTGAGTAGATAAAACTTAAAAAAAAAAAAAATAAGAGAAGACCTTTTATTGGGGAGATGGGGGAGAGTATACGAAGGCAATGCTCAATAGTTTATTTAATTGAAGGCTGTATCATGTAAAAAGAAATATGTACGAGGCAGAAAACACAAATTAGAATCAACTAAAAATTATTCCTAATTTCTCTTCAACAAACTTTACCACAGAAGGTATAACAGTAGTGACTTTATGATCTACAATATTCAGTAGTTGCAAGAATGTGTAAATAAAGTATGTATAAAAATGATACTGACTTGCATCACTTCCTATTAGAAGATTACAATTAGCTCTAACTTTCAAAAGATGTTTGATATATTTTAACAGTCAATGTGTAGCATGCATATATATATATATATATATATATATATATATATATTAGGTTATTTATATTGTGAAAAATATCTTGCTTGGTTCTCTGAAAGTTTTTCACATAGACCAGCTAGTAGAAAGCTAATTGGTAATTATATTAATGTATGTGTGTGAATATTCATTTACATATTTCTTGAAGCAAATTATATACAAGTAGCAATTTGAAAACAGTTGTAGTACAACTGTGGAATGTCTGTTTACTAATGCATTGGACAAAGCAGTAGTTACAAAAATCTCAGCCTTGGCAGCATGATGGATGAGGCAGTGAAATAATTATGTCCATGTCTATAATTAAAGCACATATTTTTGAATGTTTCCATCGTGAATGTATTCAAAATTCAAACATCTGGTCCAGTTATTGCGGTGAAGCCTCATCCTAGCGAGTTTATTAGTAGCGCCCTGGGATGGACTGACATAATTACCTACTCAGAGCCAGGTTAGCAGCACTTCAGTTTCTTGAAAGAGTATCTTCTCATAGGAGTTGGAGTTGCTTTCTCACAGTTGTCTTTTGATTGATGTAGATGTGTTATATCTTCCGTTAAACATTAATCAGTAGGGTTTCTTATATTTGGTGTATGGACCAGGACAAGTAAAGTGAGATAATAGTACCTATTCCAACCTATCTACCCATAGTTGGGATGAAAGACACCAAATTCACAGATTGAAAAAAAAAAAAAGAGAGAGAACTCCAAAGAAACAAACAAAAATCTACTTTGGTTTAAAATATCTTAATTTTAAGAGTAATATCTTCAACTTCTTGATTACCTATATGAATGGATGGGGAAAAATCCACTGGTCTATAAATGACAAACAATTAGTAATCTAAAAAAATATGTCAAGTGCATTGATCTCATTATTTCCCAGAATATTTATATGTTTTGTTATAATTAATATTGTGAAACATAATAAATATGTGTTTGCCTCAACTAGTGAAAATATAAGAAACTACTTAAGAAAAATTAAAATTAAATTCCTTACGTTAAATCCTTTCTTTCATGCCTCAGGTTTCAACAGCCTCTTCCACATTTTTCTTCACACGAGGAAAACATATATACCTATATTATGTTTATACCTATATTATGTTTATAATAAAGGTATATAATTCATATAGATTGAGTTTTATGTTATCTGTTAAAAAACAGTATTACAATATAAATGTTATTTAGCAAAATGGGTATTTCATGAAACATATATCATGAATAGGCCTCTAGTCAAATGTATAGAGCTGACCTGTACTGTTAAGCAACATGTAATATTCAATAGTATGAATTAAAATCACATTACTTAACTCTTCCATGGTGGTGAACATTTTGGATACTCCTGGGGGAGGTTATTTACTTTTGTCATTGTTTGTTTGTCTTAGTTATTTGTTAGTTGTTATTTTATTTAAATGTATACATTTTTATTTTAGTACTACATATTTCTTCATTAGTTTTCATGAATTCATGGCCATTTGTATTCCCTCCAGCAAGAGGTGTGACTACTTCCTGGCACCCTAGAAAACATTGACTAGCTTTCCTGTTTTTAATTTTCACAAACCTGATGGAAGAAAAGTGGTATCTTGTTACTGCTGAAAGTGGCAGTTCCCCATTAGTAAGCTTTAGCATCCTTTCATATGTTTGCTGCACATTATAGCTTGGTTTGCTGTAATTCCCTATTTATATGCTTTGGCCAGCTTTATGTTAGTTTTTTCTTTTTTTTTTCCTTTCTTTTTTTTTTTTGTCTATGTTTATCACCATAATTAAATAAATTAAATTCCTGTGTTTTTCTTATGGGAGTTATATATGAAGGCTAAGTAAAAACTGAGAAGTAGGCACTCTGCCATCTTAGCACTTAACATATTTTATTGAAAATTTTACTATATTGCTTCCATGATGACATTCTTTTGGTTGTAGGACATATATTTTTATTCTATTTTACGAATAATTTATCATAATACCTGGTATACTCTAAATATACCAGAAATGAATGTTGAACTCTTAAAATGGTAAGAAAAATACATTTCAATTAAATTGCCTGATACTTGAGGGACGGAATCATATCTAATATTCATGCATCCCCAACAGAAAGTTGCTCAGAAAATATCTCTGAATTAATTGGCTGCTCAATATTTTTTTACAGCTTTATTGATCTATAATTGATGTAAAACATTGTGTAAGTTTAAGGTGTACAACCTAAAGGCTTGATATGTGTATTTAGTATTGTGAAATGATTACCACAATAAGGTTAGTTGACACATCCATTACCTCACATCATTACCACTTGTGTGTGTGTGTAATGAGAACATTTAAGATCTATTCTCTTAGCAACTTTTAAATACAGTATTGTTAACTATAGTTACCATGCTGTACATTAGATCCCCAGAAGTTACTCATAACAGGAAGTTTGAACCCTGTAAGCAAAATCTACTTCCCCCACCTTTCTTCCTAGGTAACCACCATTCCACTCTGCTTCTGTGCGTGTAGCTTTTTTAGATTCCATACATAAGATCATACAGCATTTGTCTTTCTCTGTCTGACATTACAATTTTTTGTTGCTTAATCTTGAAACCCTTTTCCCTACCTTCACAATTCCTCCTTGGAGCTAAGAATAGTTCAGCTTCAAGTTTAAATCTGTGAGTGTATAATGCTAGGAGCCCTTCTCACTGCTTTCTGTAGAACCTTTGTATAATATATATTTATGAATGTTATTTTTTTTATTTTTCTTACTTAATGATCTCTTGATCATTAAATACATAGTAATCAAAATGCTTATAATATAATTTTATTGTTAAATGAGTGACATTAGTTATTTTTTTTAAATTTTTGTTGGATATTCTTAAACTAAGTCATCAGGCTGTGTAAGTGAAGATTTCCTTCATTCACAAAATGTGACTACTATAATTTATCTTTTGCTGGAGGCAAAACCCTTCAAATGAATTCACTTTTTAAGGCGGAAAATAACTAAAATGAAGTCCACATGTTTGCAGTAGAAAGTCTTTACAGCTTTCAAAATTTTTCATTTCTATACTTAGGCTTTCTAGTTACTGTGTTTATTTTGGGACAAATCATGTTGCTCCTCTCTCTTCATTTCTTTCATTCTTACACTTAAGTTAATTGCACAGAATGATTTCTAAAAAATTCTTCCTGCTCTAACTTTGCTTTCTTTGGTAAAACAATTCAACTAGTAAGTAAACACATTTGTAATTGTACCCTCTGATAGATACTTAAGCCAAAGTTTTAGAATATATATACTGGGGGTGCTAAAAAAATGTATATAAGTGGACACTTTGCTCAATGTAGCTCAAGCAGTAGTTTGCTGTAATCAGAAGCGTCTGGACACTGATGGTAGCCACTGTGAGCACCTGTTGTAACTGCAGAAGTCAAACATGACTTTTATTCATCTTTTGTTATTGGTATATATTAAGTGTTACAATGAATTCAATTTTTTCCTTTCTTAAAATGTGTATACATTTTTTGGCACCATATATATGTATATGTATGTATATATGTATGTATATATTGTATGTATATATTGTATGTATATATTATGTGTGTATATGTATATACATGTGTGTGTGTGTATATATATATATATATATATATATATATATATATATATATATATATATATACACATATATTTTACATGCCAGAATTTGTGTCTTGCCTGTGGTGGTAATTTCATGGGTATACACCACTGTCAAAACTCAGAATTAGAATTAAGTCCTTTAAAATAGATGCAGTTTATATTACTTAAATCATCCTTAAAGTTAGTAAGGAAAAATAAATACATAGAGAGGCTTCGTCCAAAGAAACCGTATACATCTCAAGGAATGAACAAAGATAAAAGCTATGTGTAATGTTTTGCCTTTTGCATATATATCAACAAATATTTAGCCAGCCATAAAATGTTATTCCTTGAACAAGGTTGTTCCCTGAAGTTGTGTACTTTGTGTGTGTTTCTCTTACTATGCAACATTTCTTACTTGTTTATTTTTATCCACTGACAGTCTTTCTTTTGTGAAAGAAGAGTATGTCACCTCTTTATTTTGTCTATACACATATAAATTGCACTCGAAGACAATGATGACAAATAATGGAAATTCTCAACAGATAATTCTAAAATAAATAGGAAAGAACGTCCAGAAAAAGGAGCATCTTCGGAGTAAGATAGATAATATAAAGGAAATAATTCTAGAATTAGAGTTTGGGGTTGGGTCTCTGCAACTTACTTATCTTCTCCTTTGTTTCCTTATGTAAACAATGGAATGATCTCTTAAATCCCTCCCTGCAGGCTCAGAATTTTGTGAACCTAAACACATTTAGCCCAGATTATAAAAGATAGGAAAAAAAAAAAAAAAACTGTGAGAAAACAAGGACTTACTAGTCCGAAAAATAAATGATTCAGTCTGAATCTCTGGTAGGATGCGTGTAAACATGCAAACAGTGAAGCTTTACAGAGGTAGGTAACATTCTTCTCTTACATTGGGCCCTTCCGATCCCCCGCTCATTGGGTGTAGAGGAGGTTCAGAATGTGTTAGTTTCTCTCTGGGGCCAAACCACACCTCCTCTAAGCACCCTTGCTGACCCGGTGAGCAGGGATGTCTGATCAAGCCCATGATGTGGGAGCGTGCTAGTTGCCCAGGTCACGAAGTGTTTCTTGTTACTAAAGCTGACTGTGCGCTCAGTTCCCACATAATTTTCTTAGCATACTTGAACTCTCTACCTTTTCTCGCTTTCTTTTAAAAATATCTACAGAATTCTCTGATAAGGAAAATATATTTAAAGTCCTTGAAATCTTAGAAGTGGTTACAAAACAGATTGGAATATCAATATGGTACAAGCTCAAATAGCCTATTTAAAATCAAAATTAAATAACAGCCAAGAAATAGGCGAACATATTTTATCAAAAGGACTTTTTATTTTTTTAAAAAAATCTTTGTTTCTTAAATATTGACATCCTTAGAAAATTTTAAATGTTTTAACTATTTTAACTCAATTCACAAGCAACATATCTAGGTAGATAGATGATAGATATAGAAACAGATACAGATACAGATGTAGATATAGATATAGATATAAATATAAAAAGTTCTTATTCTTTCTTTCAGTCACTCATTAAATAAATATTGTCTGTCCCTTAAACTGGCAGGTGGGGGCAGATATAAAGAAGAAAAAAAAACATTTTTCATGTTAAAAAGCATACAGTCTAAAACAAAAAAATAAGACAAACAACAATGAAAAAAGTAGAACACTTTGAAAAATAAAATAAATAAATAGTAGTTTAAAATTATTCAAAGGAAGAGAAACCTGTTATATTGTGTATTTCAAAATTCAATTAAAAATCATAAAACATTTCAAAATACATAAAAATTGTAAACAACTAAAATTAGGTATCACTAGTACCAATGTATAAATGAGAAAATTAAAGAAAGCAAAATAATTTTCTTAAGGTTACACAGTGATTCAGTTTGAAAATCAAAAACTATGTGAGTCAAGAGTATAATTTAATTCTAGTATATGAAGTATTTCCCTACAGAACAGACCAAAATTCAATACTCATAGAAGAATGAACCTCAAGTGGAATAACAAATTATAGGTACTACTCTTGTCCTCCTTAGCATTCTTATTTGTATCTTCTTCCTTCTCATCCACACATTCTCAATTTTCCTTTCTAGTTAATATGGAATTTTATCCTATCCTCCTCTCTTCCAAAATCAGTATATCATTTTCGTAACTATAGTTTCCTTTTAGTGCCTTTTTTTAAAAGAATGAATCCTTGAAATCTTTGTCATGAGCTTTCTAGTAAGGTATTAGTATATATTTAATCTAAAATTTGTTTAGAATCAAATATATATTGAGTAGCATCTAGAGAATAGCCAATAATTGCAGAACTATTCTCAGATTAAGCAAGAAAAAATGTCAGTTCTTTTTCTATTAGCTTCCCCTAAGCAAATAAGCCAATAAACAATAAAATTATCAGGAGAAGCAAAATATATTGTTTGTTTACTCATATAAATAATTACTTATATTAAATATGTCATAATACATTTGACACGCCAATAATTAATCTTCAGTTTACTTCTGTTAAAAAAGGGGAGAAATTAAGATATAGAGTAACCTTGTCACAGAAATAAACATTGATAAAAATAAGGTCTCAAGGCTCCCAATTTTCCAACAAACTGGTATTTATCTATCCCAGATTGTATTTGTGTCATTCCAAGCCTAGAATCTTGAGTTCAATTCTGCAAATAGTTCTATTAGATACAATATCTGGAAAAAATTTCATCAGATTTTAATCAAATTTGGTACTCTGACTTTTATAAATATTCAGTAGTTTAACAGTATTCACTATCCCATTTCAATTCAATGTATACATTGTTGATTGTATTCAGTAATTTAAGACATCCAAATGGACTGTTTAAGTTTTTTAAAATTAATTTTGAAAAACTGGCTTGGTCTTCAAGTATATATTAAAAGACAAAGATGGTAATGACATTGGAACCAAGTTTTGGTATGACTGTGGCCTTCATAAATTTGGAACACTCTTTAATTAGTACCTATGAAATTTACTCTGTGAAACTTTCTTCCTTTATCAATGCCCAATGAGGCAATTATCATTGGAAAATCAGAAAGTTCTTATTGCTGAAAAAGAAAGCAAAGGTTTAGTATTTGTGTGTATGATGTACTAATGAAAAATGGTATCCAGGAAATAGTACTTTGGAAGTTAGAAATTAATCTAGCCTAATAATGAATATAGATATATATTCACCATATATATATATATATATATATATATATATATATATATATGTATATGTATACATATACACACACATATATTCACCATATATACATACATGTATTCATTATATATATATATATATATACATACACGTTTGTATGTATGTATATATGTTTATGTATGTATTAGAGAACTAGCAATACAAAAGTCATTTTGAAGTCTTTGTTGTCTTAACAATACTAAAAATACAAAATATAGCACTGTAAAAAATTAAAAATCCATACTCGATATTAACTTTAACAGTTTCAATGTACATCTCAAATTAGTGGATTTTCACTTTATGTGGCAAATGTCTTGCATCTGTAAATGATGTTTCCATGTATCAATTATAATACAGTTTTCATTAAAAATTTTTTTTCCTTGATACTAAATATGAAAAACCTACACAAAAATGTATTTATTCAGTTAAATAGAAATAACTATCTAATTAAATCTAAAGGACTCAATAAAATTGGGAATTCTTTTGTTTTACTAAAATCAAAATCAAAATCAAATTGATAAATAAATGTTATTCTACTCAAAGACTCATGAAAGGGAAAAAAAACAACAGTAATTCAGTTTTATTTCTTACCAGTACCATATGCTACTCATAGATCTTTAAGTATATGTGTTGATTCCTTTCTTCATTCCCTCTAATAAGAATTTTGTCATATATATATATATATATATATATATATATATATATATATATATACATACATATATTGCACAGTGGAACGGCAGGCTCAATGTTGCTAAATTTTCTTCCTACATTTTTCAATGAAATAAATCTCAAGGAACGGTTATAGTTAAAGAGGATTTAAAAATAATATGTATGGATTTAAATTACCTAACTGTATTCTACTTTAAGGGTAATATTTCAGTCTTACATCTCAGGTCAAAATTAAGATAGCATAACACATTAAAAACTGACTCCTCCCTCTGTGCTTGGCACTCAAGCCTTTGAATAGATTCTAGTTGATAGTAACCATATGTGGTCCAGGAAATGTAGAAGGGGCAGGCTAGCCAAAGAATCTTTATGGATGGCAATCTGCCCACACACTAACTACCTCTGCTCTGTGGTTCCTGGGGAACATGGCAAAAACAGTTTAATTACTAAGTATAAAGATTGAAAAAAAAATCAAAATGGTATCAATCCACAGCTTGATATTTTGAAGTGGCAATGTGGTTCTCCTACAAACTTTTTTTTTTTTTTAAATGTTGTAGCCCTCCCATTTTCTGAATCATTCCACAGAATAGAAGACTATATAAGTGAAAACCTAAAGTACGCTTAATTTTTAAAATCATCTTCTAAATTATATGCCAAAGAAAGGAACTAGTATATCAACATTTCCAACAAAACTTATTAACATGCAAACACATGCATATATTAAAATCTCTTACCTTCTTCCAGGAAAATTTCTTAATTTCTGAGGTACATTTGTTCAATCCAGCTGGTTATTTTAAGTACCTGGACACTTTAAGTACCCTATAAATATAAACAAGTTCCTTTTTAGAATTCAATATAAATCAAAGAGTTAGCAATCGATTAATAGGTACTCCACTAAATTAACTACTTCCAACAACCTCAATACCTTGCTTAAGAAAACTGTAGTGCAGGAAGGAAAAAGGTATTAAGGGAGGCAGACACTGAATTGACAAGCATTTCACTCTGGCTCCTTCAAACAAATTACAGTTGGTAATCACTAATTGGATTTGAGGAACTTTGAAATAATTCATTATTTAGGCTCTGACTCTGCTAAAGAATAACTGATTTATTTAAGAATTAGTTGAAACTCTAACACGCTCTATTGATTTGTCCATAATGCTATGATGTCATTAACATTTTTCACTACTGATGATGAAAGGCTCACACTGACAACCCAGCTAAGCAGTAATTTCATGGCACTGCTAGCAAGTAACTGGATTTCACTTTCACAAAAGCTTTTTTTTTTACTTCTCCTGAGTAAATAAAATATACCATAAGTGAAAAGTAAATAGAAATTTTGAATACCTGAATCTTTTCAAATACAAAATCAAAATCATGCTTTGAATATTTTTGTTTTACTAAAATAGATGCTTTGTAACATTAATTATACACTATTTCATATTTGAATACATAGTTAAAATAATTCAGAAAACAAAATAAAGACAACTCAGATCTAGGCCAAAGATTTAATATTATCTCATATGGGAAAAAAATTTAGGTGAAAACAAAAATAAAGTATGCCTTGGAGATTCATTAGCTAAGCATTAACCTTATTAAATAATATGAATCTTATTCAAGTCAATAAAAATAGAGTAATACAGATTCTGAACTAGCATTTCTCTCATATTTCTAACCCTATTTTTACTGACATTTTTGAGAAATATAGGCTATTACATATTACAATATCTTTGAGAAATGTAGACTATATTATCCTATATGCATTTATACAATATGCCTTTGTTGGATCCCTTACTATGTAAAGGATTAGAGATAACTTAAATAATTGATTTAAGCAAAACATTTATGCTAGGTGCATAGGTAAATAAACAGATAATCTATTACCCCAAGCATATATGCAAACATTGAACTCCAGTCAATGACACATTCAATATTCCTTGGATGCATACATCACAAGATGGTGAAATCATTTTACGGCAGTTACAAGGTGGAAAACAAGATCTTCTGTGGGATAGGAGTCAAGTAACTTAGAGACTAATGTTTTTGAAGACTCATCTACATGGGATATTGACATTACTATATTACAATACAAGAATGGAGTTGGAAAGAGCAATAATAAGCTAAAACTAAAATCTTAATGGAAGAGGGGAAGTGACTAGAAATTGGTGGAATACTTCTATAAAGAGGAATAACAGGTGTTATTTACTAATGCCATGAAATCATAGCTAGGAGGATTTTAGGAAGAAGGAAGGAAACTGCTTTGTAAGTGGCATTGAAGAGCAAAGAGAACATTGCCCTGCCCATCTCCAATCTTAGTGATTCAAGTGGTGCGGTAGGGAATAGCCATCTCTTGAAAGCTAGCACAAGAAGTAGGACCAACAGAGAACAACCAGGCTTCATTCAGAGAGAAGACAATCGGAAAATACATGAAGTGGTTGAAAATGAAGGGGCTTTGCTGGTGAGTTCCACAACATTGTGAAAGGGTGTCAGGAGACAGAGAGAATTAGAGGATGACATTTGGAAATGTAAGAATCAGGAATGACCTCGAAGTTCTGGGTACTTTTTTTGGTCCTTGACATAAAATGAGGAAGTGAGCATGATGAGTCCAATTCTGATTTTTCCAGAGACATAATGTAAGGTCCCGTCTGGAGTGTTTAGGGGTTCAGGATATCCACTAGACTCTTGATGATACTGCTCTCTGACCCAGCAAAGGATGTGTGAATTCCTCTTGACTTCTGATGGATACCTGTAGGCTAACATGTGGGCTGTTTGTTTGTTTGTTTGTTTTCCCTCCATCAGCGGTGGCCTGTAGATGAGGAACGTACTCCGTGTGTGAGCTTCCTTTTGTCTTACCAGAGGCATCCTATAGCCAGTCTATAGGTCAATTCACACTAAGCGCATTTCCAATCTCATGAGCCCTGCTGATGGTGGCCTCACTCCTGGAATGTTTCTAAATCTTCTGCATATGTAGACCTAAGGGCCTTCAGAGGAGTTATCAGAATACTTCAGCATTCTGATTTCCTCTTGACTTCCACTACAGGAAACCTCAAGAAAGGGAAGCGTTGTTCCAAACCTAAGGGCCTCCATTTTTTATATATTTGAATTTTTTCTCATTCTGATATTATGAGTGTTCTAATTATGTCATAAAGAGCTTCATAAACTTTCACTGGTCTGATTGTTCATACCTGATGTAGATACTTATTATTAATTCAGTAAATGTTTATAAGTTACTATGTACCAGGAACTATTTTAGGCAGCAGTGACAAGTAATTGAAGTGCCTGGCTTTAGGGTATTTGAACTTTATACAAACAATAAAACAAATCATATACAAATTTGTAAGATAAGGTCAAGCAATGGTAAATGCTATAAAATAAAAGGATAGAAGGTGGCTGGGTAATAATTTGCTTGTAATGGTCAGGGAAGTTCTTTCTGAGTTGGGGACATTTTACCTGATCTCTGAAGAAAGAAACCATTTGGATATCATGGGAAAGAATATTCAAGACCAAAGGAGCAATAAATACAAGCTCCAAGGCAAGATCATGCATAGATTGTTCCAGAAATAGCAATATAGTCAGTGAGTAATGAGTGAGAGAGGAGTGATGGGAGGAAGATGGAAAGGCAAAATATGATTGTTACTATATACAAATTAGAACTGATGAACAAATGTACTACAAACATTGGTAAAATCTATGCCATGAGCATAACTTCCTAGTTGACAAGAGTACATTGGTCAAATGAAAATATTGTGAAAAACAAACAAACAGCAAATGGCTATGGATAATATGATTAAAAGAGCTTACTTACACAATGGAAATTTCACAACTTTACTTATCTGACTACATGGCACCATCATGTTGGTCAAAACAATTTATTCTAACACATGGAATATATTTTTTTAATTCAATGGTTACAACTACAATTAAAATCTACTTGTTTGAGCAAATGAAAATATGCATCTTCTCTGATAATGTAGAAAATATTCTGGCACACGATTTTTTACTCCCATCTTTGGGAAGATTATATGTGCCAAGTAGGCACCTGCAGATACGAAATATCTGATCCAACCTGACAGCTCTTTTTTTCAATTCACACCATACAATTTTTCAACAACAAAAAAATCTGTCGAAAGAGGTTCCATTAGTGTCAGATAATGATTCCTCACCAGCATACTTTTAACTGTTCTAAAATGATAGTAAGCAATGAAACTTAAATGAGAAAGTCCTATTGCAGATGAATTGTAGTTCTTTATCTATTTCTTTTCTTTGATCCTACTATTCTCTTGGAAACTCTAAAGGAGTTGTGACTTTGACAAATCTGCTAGTTCTTACTGGGATGTACTAAGAAGAAATATAAAATTCTACTCTCTGCTGTACCTGTTTTCATTAAGCAATGATTTATTAGGAGTTAGATGAATTAAAACTTACACTGGTCATTTTCTTTAAAAAATAACATAGCAAATTCATTAGAAAGACTTAAAACTGTCATTAATACTTCTAGAAAATTTCATTACAAATTTAAAATCAATCTCTCTCTCTCTTCTCTCTGCCCTGTTTTCCCCCATTCCTCCCCATCTGTCCTTTTCTCTGTTTCTCATGAGAGAATGGGAAGATGAGGTAATTTGGGAAATGGGTATGAATAAATTAAACACTAATCAATTGAAGTTTAATTTATGATGCAAAATTTCAAGTGATTTTGATTGGAATTAGTAGATGTATTATATTTCAAATGACTTGAAGATATGTGCTGTGCTGATTATTTAAATTTTACTAAAGTGTGAAAATTTAGGTAGCTTCAAACAGTCTCATGTTTAATTATAAATTTCCACATATTATTTATTAATAAATTTAGAAATATGTATCAAACATATCCAATATGTCAGATAATATTTTAGGTACAAAATTAAAATGGGCATGCAGCTAAAAGACAACCTCTGGGAAACAGGGACTTGCTTTTTATTCTCCACTATATCCCCTGTGAATAGAACAATGCCTGTCAGAGAGTAGCCTTTAAGTATATATAATAAGTATATATTTTAAGTAAATGTATGTACATGAATGAATATGTATTTGAGTAAATGAATAAATATGCTCCCATCTCCTTTCCTTTATTTTACAGAGAGAGCCAGACAACTATTTTAGTGATTGCAGTACAATATGATAAATACGATAACGGTTATATATACCGTTATATATAACGGTATATATATAGAGGATAGAGGTAAGAATCGAAATCAGACTTCATGGATGTTCAAGGTTCCAAATCATGAACAGAAGATTAAAGGTGCATATTCAAGATTCAGAGTACACACATCTGGGGCTGATCTATCTTTAGGCACTGTAACGAACTACCCAGGTAATACACATACACTTTTCCAGGTCCAGAAAAATATTTAGTTGTGAAAAATTAAATGTCTTGTAGAGCATGATATTTCTGCAAATCAGAAATTAAGAAATATTTACATGAATGCCTATTAAATTTAACCTCTCAACCTTATTATTAAATTGAAAGATTTTTATAGTTAAGAATCTATTATTTGGCAAGTATCCCCAACTATGCATTATTAGAAAAAAAATTATTAGAAAGTGATGATGAAATGAAAGGACAAATTTATTAAGTACTTTCAAATTTTTAAAACAAAAAAAAGAAATGCTTAATGTGGGACAAAGGTAGATTTAATATATTTCAAATACTATAAAAACAAAGAATTTACACACGAGGCTTCAAAAGCCTAAAACAGGCCATATCATCCAGTCTTATACTGGTTTGACATAGGCTAAAAATAAATATAATTTGATCAAAATATTTGCATGGAATCTATTCTTTCAGTAAGTAATTTCTAAAACTGCCATTAATCATCTGCAGAGTAAAATAAAGACCTGCAACTTAAAACTTCATCTTTTTTATACTTCAATAAAATGACAAAATTATCCCAATGGTAACAGATCATTCCTAAAGGTTTTTAAAAAACATTATACTGAAAACAATTTTTGCCTTAGAAAATAAACAAATTCTACAAGCGAGTATAGAAATAATCACATACAACTTAAATGCCTGAATTCACTCATATGTTAATAATGCTATCTTGTAAACTTTCATTCACATATATCTCATAACATATGTACATCATTTACATTCATATGCAATTTATAAAATATATATTATTATATACAACACATATGAACATGTATGTGTGCTTACACATCCCACAGGCACACACACCCACATAAACACTTCTTGGAGAATCCTTAGCTGACTTGTACATACTTTTTTATGTTTAATGAGATAAACGTTAAACTTAAATCACCCAACAGCTTAATAAAAAGAACATTTCTGGAATCGTTATTTCCTTCTGAATATACATGATTACCTATTTTAAATACATATAATCCCTTATTCTGAATAGATATGATTCCTTAGAAGGTTTTGACTCTTTTTATTATGTCTTAGTCATAGTTATAAACATTATTGGTACAAACATTTTTGAAACTCCTGATGTTTGTGACATCTCCTAAAGTTATTTGCAATGTGGGTTTATTTTTCCTTTGAAGATGAGGAAATACCCAATCTCTTTGACCACACTGGCCACTTGACTCTAATTAAATTGTGCATTATTATTTATTTTAATTTTTGAGAATATCAGCTGTGCTATACTTTTAAAATACTTATTTTCTCTCGAATTCTAATGATGGTCAACTCAAAAGAATCTAATTTTGAGACTAAAATAGTAGAAATTATAGTGAGAATGAAATTATAGGTCTACAAGTCCTTTCACTTAAGCTATTTGTTTTGTAATTCTTCAAAAACAAAACATTGATTCATAGTCATTTGGAAATAAATCAAATTACTTACTGATTGTCCTCTTCTGTGCTTTAAACATTTTAAAAATAAACTTTTATTTTGTAAATTACCTGTTAAAAAACAGTTTTTTTGTCTTTCTTCTTAAGTTAAATGGAACCATATTCAGATTTACACTTAACTAATAAGTAAAACGTGTTTGTTGAGTGAGTGTGTTCATAATGAGTCAATAGAGATAACCTTTCTTACAAATACAACACTTAACTTTTCTACCCTTCAAGTGTGTCCCATAGCTTCTGAATTTCACTTGAGACCTGGCCTTTGTCTTAAGACATTTTGATAGTCTGATGTCTTTAAAAAACCCTCAGAATTCACTCAGTGAATCTACGTAGTTTTGTAATTAGATAAAGAGGTAAAATTTTAATTAAGAAAAAATTGTTTTATATCTGTGATTTAATTTCTTGGAAACATTAGGGACATAAAAATTAAAGACATATAATGTAACTTGTACATTGCATATTACAAGATAGTATATTTTTTCCCAATGATTTATCTATTTTACCAAAGCAGATAGCTGTTATTGTTGTTTTAGTAATATCAACAAGTCAAATATTCATAAGCAGCATCAGCATTAGCCCTGTTAGAAAAAAAAAGATTATCTAAAAATTTCAAGCAACTAATATGTATTATAGTCAATAATCAGCAGGTCTTAATCACTTAACTACATTCTACGTACTTGCAAGCATTGTCTCTTGTAAAACAAATGTATAAGATTGTATTATTATCAAAATATTTACATCTCTTCCCTACAATTTTCCTCCTTATTAGGAAGATTATACTTCCCACTCCTTTTACTTCCAGGCTGGCAATATAACTTGCTTGGGCAAACAAAATGTGAGTGGAAGTGACATGGGATATTTCTGAGCAGAAGCTGTGGGGGCCACTACAGTTTGGTTCTGCCAATCACTCTTTTTCCTGGGATATGAGCTAATTTTTAAGTCTGGGTACAAAATAATGGGACAGAGCTAAAATTACCATATATATATATATATACACACACACATACACATATATATATATACATATGTATATATGTACACACACATATATACATATATATGTATAGATATATATTTGTGTGTATATATCTATACACACACATACATATATATACATATATATGTATAGATATATATTTGTGTGTATATATCTATACATATATATGTATATGTGTGTGTGTGTGTGTATATATATATATATATATATATATATATGTAATTACATATATATGTATATATGTAATTCTGTGTGGTAGTTTTAGCTCTGTCCCATTATTTTGTATACATATACCAGGGATGCCAAAAAATGTATGTAAGTGGGCACTTTGGTCAACATTGCTTAAGCAGTAGTTCGCCATAATCAAAAGTTTCTGGACACTGCTGGTAACCACTTTGAGCACCTCTTGTAATTGCAGAAGTAAAACGTGACTTGTATTCATCTTTTGTTACTGGTATATATTGAGTATTACCAATTTTAATAGTTTTTTCCTTTCTTAAAATGTGTATACATATTTTGGCACCCTCTGTATAGTGAGTGATATTTTAAAAAGTCCTTATTCTAGCACTATTAATTACCTTAGCATAACTTAGCTTCTGCGGATTGATATAAAATGTGGTGTTTAGAAGTAAAGGATTACAGTAAAAAAAAATCTAAATTATACGATATCAGCTCTAAGGTCAAGCAGTAGGTAGTGAGAAAATTTTTATTGAGGGTGGAAAGAAGGTGACTCATGTAATGCAACAGAAATACATTTGGTAAAACTGTAAACTGTAATAATTCGGAAAGCAGAAAATGTCCTAAATTAGCTGTGGCTTCAAGGCATGATCATGCCTCCATTGGTAATGGCTAGTCTTAAGTACAGTTAACAGGAACAGAGAGACTTGAAATTAAGGGCCTTGAAACATTGAGAGATGTAGCTGTTTCTTATCTCCAAATAGTAAAAGGAAAAAATGGGGAAAGTTTTGAGTCACAAAAGCTAATTACGACTCAGACTCTTAGCAAAGTGCAAACCAAGGGTGTGACTTTCACTCTGTCAAAATTTCTGCACTGAATAAGTTAGGAGCCAATAAATATTTTCCATTGGACAGAATGGCTAAGAGAAAGTAGAATTTAAAAAAAACAAAAACGGTACAAGTCTTCTAGAAGCTCAATAAGCTCCAGGGACCTGACTTTAGAAAGAAAATCATGGGAGTGGTTATTCCTGCAGGGCTGTGAATAAAATAAAATACTATAAGTAAAAAACCTACTATGTTTTGAGAATGTTGCACAGCCTAATAAGCCATCACTCTGGAATGAAAGAGGATGTGAGTGTTCAAGATTTAAAATAAATTTTAGGTTCCTAAATGTCTATTGTCAGTAAAATTAGGCTAAGAAAGCTGCTTATCCTGTAGGGGAGAATATTCTACAGCTAATGCTCTCTTCAGCTAATGCCAAAGAAGGAGAATACTGAGAAAGATCTGCCAGAGGGCAGAGCTAAGAACCTCGGAGAGTAACAGGCTAAACAACGGCTGGCAGGCATCAGACCTGGGGACCAATCAGGAAACTTTCCCCATAACTAGAAAGGAGTCATGCCCATTTTAATTTCAGATTGCTATGATCTACACGGCGACTGCTATGTGCTTCACTTCTTCCTCTTTCTGATTAAAAGTATCTTGCTGTTCCACTCCAGTGTATTATGTATGCTTAGGGGGCGGTTAGGGAGAAGAGAGTCTATAAATGGTTCCTTTAGATCCTAGTGCTCCAGATTAAGAACCTCATCTGGGCTATCATGAGGTTCTAGACTTTGAGTCTGACACAGGGATTAGACGGGACTTTTGTGTGTCAGAAAGGGAAGTGAATATTTGTGACCAGACTTTGTTAGGTTGTATTATTGTTGAGATAGGTGCAGTTGCATACTGCTGAGCCAGTTCCTGCAGGAGAATTAGCCCTCCAGGACCACTGACTTCATACATAATCATATGTCTTGCTTTGAGAAACGACTTGTAACTACTACAACTAACATGGGCCACATCTGAGCAGAAGTTTAAAAGCCAGCTTCTGGTTCTGCCTTTGCTCTTTTTTTCAGCTGTGAGATTAGTATGTCTCAGATAGGGTTTGCTTCTTCGTTTTAGAATGTGGAGCAGAGCCCAAACTGTTCCATGGTGGACATCCAGCATGTATAATATATAAATTTTATTATTATAGAGTCACCTAGATATTGAGATTATTTGTTACCATAGTACAACTTAGGGTAGCCTCAATGATTGAACAACACAATAGAAAGTACACAGAAGCAAAAGGTGGAGAGAAAGCAGCCTGTCAGAGAAAATAGTCACTTTTGTTCAGCCAAGCAATGCCTGCTTCAGAAAGGATTTATTTTCTGTCCTGTCATACTACAGAAGGATTTCCAAGGAACTGGGACATGAGACAGAAAGCCATTTTTCTGAATAAAAGTTGTTTTTCTCTGTATATAAAAAGAAGAAAAGAACAATGCAACACTAACAGAAAAAGCAGTTATACTTTTTAAAAATTTCATAATAAATCATTTTTGTTCTATAGAATTAGGAAGAATAAAGAAATAACAAACTAACTGAAAATAATATTATTTGGATAAGTTTTTGTTTGCTGTGAATAATTTTCTAACTCTTCCAGCTCCTGGGATTGGGTCAGTAAGTCATTCATTTCCAAATGGCTAATCAACATTATCAAAAGTATATAGCAAAAGACTCCAAAGCATCATACCAGTGAAATTTAAAGATACATAAATGTAATAGGTAAATTTGTCAACTCATTGCACAAGGAAAATATGCAAGTGTAGACTGTTAGGCTGGAGCAGACATGAACTATTCTCCTCTAGATATTTTTAAATTTTGAAGATTTTGGTTATATTTGTACTGCTGAAGGTACAAAGCCCATGGAGGCAAAATATCAAAGTCTACATACTTCCCATTCTTCTTGGATGACTGACACAATAATAATGGATATAATTTTGAATTATTTTTAAAATACCATCTATAGTAGTTGTCATAAAATCATAGGACAGAAAGAAGTAATGAGAAAGTATATTGTCTCTGTTAAAACCAGTCCTACAGTAATTTATCTCCTTTTTAAACAATTATGTAGCAATCTTTGGTCTAAAGGTTTTCTCACGTTTTATCCTTAATGTGATACAATAATACAAAAAACAGAGGATAATATTGATAAAAGCAATCAACTAATATTCTTGTCATAACTAAGTAAATTTAGAAAATGTTTCAAGTTTATGGTTAAGAATTACTTCAAACATTTTTATGTAAAAACTTATTTTAACTACATTCAAATAGCTTACTCTGATACCTGAATCATAATATTAAGACATTTTGATGCTATTAATTTTTAATTAAAAATTTACCCAATAATCTGATTATTCAATTTAAATATATGCATTGGTTAAATTTATAGAGATTACTCCTTTTTACTTATTTTGTATTACTATTTTTTTCTTTTTGTTTTTATAATTTCAGGTCTTTTTCCTTTAATTTCATTTTCTTGTTTTCTTTTGTTATTTATTTTAAAAGGTACTTCCTGTTTTCAAACCAAAAATATTTTTTTTTACCATCTTCTTATATTTTCTTCATTTTCATTTTAAAGAAATTAACTGAGATAAAATTGTTTGAATTAGAAAGACCACTGCCTTAAGTTTTATGTGTCTTCCTTAATTTTCAGTATCATCGTAACCAAATTAAAACCAAAATAGCACAGATATGAACTATTTGGAAGCAAATCAGTTAATGTTTTTAAATAATAATAATAATTTAAAATCCTTAAACTGAGAAAAGTACTTATTTCACAACATAGAGAATATGGGTACAAACTAAAAATCCACTAACTTATTAACATACAAAAAACGTATTTGGTTTTGCATCATACAAAGTACATTACTACTATATAATATCAGTCTTGAACAAGATAAAAGAGGCGTTCTAAGTCTACACATTAAAAGAATATTTGCAAACATTGAGAGACAGAGAGAATGTTACCATTTCGGAACTCCTGTGAATCTTCTTTCCGATTACTTGCTGCTGATTTTTTCTAAAACAGATTTTTAATCTTCCGGAATCACATTCTTTTACTTTATTTTGAAGCTGTAATCCAGTAGCAGAATTTTTTTTCCAAAACTGCTAGTGGTCAGTAAAATAAAGGACAAGAAGTGGCGGGGTGCCACCCACCATCAAGCTGATTAAACTGCAGGATCTGCAGTTTGTCAAAAACCTTTTTGCTGCTTCACATTTTCTAAAAATGGAAAAGGTGAAGCTTTCACAAGTAGCAGCCTCCAAATAAACCAGTACACCCAGCACAAAGTTCGTGATACCAGCAATTTTTTTTTTCACACATTAGCAAGTTCTACTATTAGCTAGTACCCATCATGCTAATAGGGCATTTCTCCATATTAATATGAGATTCAGCTTTTGGACCCTAAAATCTCTTTCCATCCCTCAGGCTACATGTGTCCCAAAGAAGCATTAGTCACATGAAGCCTAGAGGGAATTTTATACAAAACTTGTGGAAGTAATGTATACATTCTGTCCTTGGAAGTGAAAAAGGCAAAACAAAATTGGGTCACTGATAGTGATTATTAAAAACGGTAAACCTAAGAAAGCACTTTGACTACCTCCTCTTCATTTCATTTCCTCGGTTTTAACCTTGATTTTCTAGAAATAAGAGTGCAGTGTACAGAAAATTAAGTATGGGCTATATGATAGTTATCTATAATATTATGTATTCAGCGAAAGCAGACTCTCACAATTCATTTATTTTTGCCCCTCATCTTGTCTATGTGTTAAAGGTAATAGGCCAATATATATATATATATATATATATATATATGCATATATACATATATATGTATATATATATAATATATATATTTTGCACAAAGTTTTGTCATAGCATGGTTTTGCTTTTTTAGTTCTAACTTATATCTTAACAAAATTGCTCTTTACCTAAGTATCACTATTTTTTTTTTTCAGTTTAAAAATGTTAAAAACAAATATAATCTTATTATTTGAAAAGTCTTATTCTTCATTGTTCCTGGCATATGCTCTTCCTATTCTAAAACCCGCAGTACATTTCACATTCACTATACTTGACTACTCCTTGTCTCAACATATTTCATCAGTTATTATGGTTGCTGAGTTACCAATAAATTATTTAACTGAAATAAGTGTTCTCTGGTGGACAGCATTTCTTAGGACAAACGCAATGGAAATGCAACTGCATCAGGAAGTCCTGAAACTGCAAAATTGTATTAAAAATTCCTGGTTTCTAAATAAGGATTGAAATAAATAGTATTTGAAAATATATATTTGCCTCTTAAAAATCAAATAATTTAGAAATATTTGCTACATTTTTATACAGTAAAAGAAACACACATAAACAATAAATTAAGCAAAACAACTTGTTTAATCAAATGACTTTTAGGTCATAGCTGAACCTCCCTTTCTTCATCCATTAACATCAATAAGTGACAACTAATTCTTAGGTATTTATAATGAAGTTGTTATGCTTTTAAACACTGGTAGCATTTAAAAAATAAAAATATGAAATTTCCATATTTAGTCCCATGGTTATGTTAGGTATTAAATGTTAATACCGAATTGATAATCATCAACTAATTGTTAATAAAAATTGATTGATCAATATTTTGAAACATAGTTTAAATAAGAAAATCATTAAAATCTCTGTCTTTACCACTTATTGTGTAAATTAAATGATCTCTTTCTTTTTTTATCCAATAAGATATGTAGAATAGATCTGTTGGCATAAAATGACTTCCATGTGCCATTGTATTGCTCAGTACCATTGTTCATATAGCAACCTTTATCACTTCTGTATGTGCATTGTCACTATATGTTTAGGTATGGTCTTGAAAATGTATTGCTTAAATATATTTATGCAAATGATTATTACAAATGTTACACACTCACCAGTTAATACAATAAATATGGCTAAATTAAACTCTAACCTTAATTTAAAGGGACTTCAAGTCTCTGAGTACCACATAGATGCTGATTAGTATGGTAATTTATCATGTATCAGTCACAAAATCCCAGAGTTCAATATAACAGTAGCTGCTGTTACTGGACATTTATTACAATCCAAAGTTTGTTCAAAGCACTTTATACCGATTAGCTATTTTAATTCTGATAATAGTTAAGTTTTTAATTCACTTTACAGGTAATAAAATTGAGGGAAAGAAACTCAATGATAAACATGAAAAATCAGCGACAGATTATTTGACCTAATTGCTAAGATTCATTTCTTAGGCTCTGTGGCCTTTTAACATTACTATTTTCATGAGTATCAGTATTTCATGGGAAAAGAGAAGCTGGATGGGCAGGTAGACCTCAGCGCGCTCAGCTTGATGTTAGGCCCTCATGAAATGTTTGGTAGTTTTTGTAAAAAAAAAAAAAAAAAAATCTAATTGGTTTTTCTGAAGTAAGTAAGCTGCATGGGCAACAAGCTAGAATAGGGCAGCAAGTAAAGAAGACGATGTTGAAGACATACTCCACTAATATAACCAAAGAGATTCCTGAGAATCCCAAAACTTCTTTACCAGTGGTTTGCAGAACACCAAGAATCTCATATGAAACTCATGTGATCAATGAGCCTGGATTGGGGGAAAAAAAAAAAAAAATGTGTACTAACTTTTAACTAAAATTAAGCATTCCTTTCATTTATGAAGGTAGGTAATAAAACACCTGTGACTGTATCACCAAAAGAAATCAGACATTTTCATATCACATTATATTTTTTTCAGAAATCTTAGAATGATATTTTTACTCATCATTACTTTTAAATTGTGAAAAATCCACTAGATCCTCTGAAGAATGCTTTAATTAGAAAAGGCAAGTATTACTAAATCAAAAATATGTTATATTCAATGTTCTTATAATTTTTTTCATTATAATTAGTTTTCCTTGTAATGCTATATACAGTTGACCCTTGAGCAACTCAGAGGTGAGGGGTGCTGAACCCCACACACTCAAAAATCCATATATAACCTTTGATTCTCCAAAACCTTAACTATTAATAGCCTACTGTTGACCAGAGCGTTACTGATAACATAAAAAGTCAATTAACACATATTTTGAATAGTGTATGTATTATATACTGTATTCTTAAAATAAAGTAAAAGAGAAAATAAAGTTTTCTTCAGAAAATTATAAGAGTAACTACATTTACAGTACATATTGCAAAAATATCTGTATATTCATAAACCCATGCAGTTCGAATGTGTATTGCTCCATGGTTAACTGTATTTAATTTTCTGCATTTAAATATATCATTCTAAGAAGTAGTTCGTAGATTCCACCAGACTGCCAAATACATGAAAGCAGTAAATTTCCCTAGTAGATGAACCCAAATCAAGAACCCAGTTGGCAGCAAAGACTTCAATCAAACCACTTCTGTCACCATATCTGACATCATCTCCACCTTTATTCTCTTTCTTGTTTCCTAAGCCTGTGCTATTATTATCATTATAGAATCAATGATGCCTCAACAATATAGCCAAGACCACTTGGTAATGGGTATCATGCCTTTAGTCCTACAATACTTAATAGGAGATATACATTTAAATCTTCTTGCTCACATAAGAAAATGACTTGTTATCTCTAGGTATTACGATATATTTTTTGTCGCCTATAGATTTTGTGCTTAATCTCTCTGTATACAATGAAAATCACATGCTCCTTTCAGTACACTAAAAAGGTTGATACATTTTAGCAGGAATTCCTTACAATTCCTTTAACCAGAACTTTAAAATTGTATTAAATAAATCAAACTTGTTTTTTATTGCTAGTAAAATTGCAAATTTCATGTTGCTCACATAAGATACTTACACTGTGAATATATAGAATTCTTTATAAATAGTCAAAAGGAAATACAGTTCTACTTGCAAAACTAAGCAGTTTAGGTATCTGGTCATTTTCCATAAAAGGGGAGTCTATTACACCCTTTAAAAGTACATTATTTATCGCTTCTCTGCCTTTTGGCTAAGATCAAGTGTAAAAGTACATTATTTATTATGACTTTTCTGTATTTGGATTATTTTATGAACTGGTTTTTGTTTGCTTGTTTGTTTTCTGTATCTTACAAAGTTTTCACATCTCTTTGGGGACTAGAGACCTGGGGAGAGACTGATCCTCCCAGGGCTGGCAGGTTTGTGGAGGCGGGACACGCCTTTTATGGGCAGACATGCAGCTTCCAGGCCACGCCCCAACCTACATCCTTATCTCTCACGTGTAAAGCCAACATTTGCTGTGCTCTACATGAACCCAGGTCCAGACATCGAACAACTGGAGACGATTTCTGTAGCCCACAGCCTGCCGGAATGCTTCTGACTAGCTGATCCTAAACTGCTGGCTCTGCCCCCATGGCTGCGCTGAGGAAACCCCCTGAGAGTCTCTGGCGGAAGGCTCTCCCAACCAAAACTTGATGTTTCTTTTGGGGCCCCGTGAAGTAGGCCATGCCTTTCGTACTAGGGAAACTGGACATTAAACTTTTCTTTCAGTGACATTGACCTATCCTTGTTGGCACTCAGTCACTTTTCTAAATTAAGACCTGGACACAGAGTGGTTATATTTCATAGTAAAAAGATAAACTATGTATAGTTATTTAACTGTGTTGTACAGGATGGAGTGTTGTAATGTAGTCAGAAAGCAGGAGCTTAGAAATCATTTGGGCTCTTTGAATTTACTTGCTGTGTTCCCCTAGTGCAGTTTACTTAATCGCTCTATGCCTCCGTTTCTTTCCTCTGCAAAATGAGTATGAATAGGATTGCCATGAAGGATTATTGTGAAGATTAAATGATAAGGCATATGAAAAGTGTGCACCCCTGGTCTGCTATATGCATAGTAGCTATTAATTCTTGTGAATTTTCTAGCATTAGTCAAATATGTATTTGGATGAATTTTATTCTTCATTCTGGATTTTAGGAATTAGGATACTTGATAATAATAATAACTCTTTGATAATAACACTTGTGATTTCAATCACATTTTTCTAAATTTCAGTTTATCTAGATATAACCAAGAGTTTGGATGTAATCTATGGAGGAGAGCACATAGTTTACAAGGCCAATTCTGATTGATAATTCTAATCTCACCTCCTAATCTTTATCTTTATACTACGGCTATTCTAGCCATGTTATTACACGTTTAAATAAAAAAATATTAATTAATAAAAGCAATTTATTAATTAAAGAGTGTTTTTCCTACTTTTTTTCCTCCTAAGTTATATTTACATGATTTCTGAAACAAGATGGGGCTAATTATCACTAAAATTAAAATGTTGGGATACTAATTAGTAGAAATGCTCCAGAGCCTAAGTAAAGTAACATCTTTCTCCACAGTACAATGGACCAATAATGATAGGACAATAACTTTTCAGACTCATGATCTGGGATCAAAGTGCTTGGGTTTAAATCATTGCTCTGTAACTACCTAGTTGTGCCACCTTAGTTTAATTATGTATAAAATGTGGATGGTAATACTAACTCCTAGTGTTATGACAATAAATGAGTTAACACTTGTAAAACAAATTCCTGTCAAAAATAGACACTTCATAAAATGTTATCTCACCATCATCATCCTTATCACTTGTATTTTAATTATATTCAAGGAAATACACATATTAACGAAGATACAAAAAAGTTTTTGAGAATTTAAAAAATGAGACGTCACATCAGTCACATTTAAACTCAGAAGGGGCTTTCTGAAAGAGAACGTATTGGAGAAGAGGGGCTCCTTTCCTAACAATCAGGCAGAGTAACGTAGCATTATGAACATGGCAGAGTTACACTACGTAGATTAGAAACTTGACTATACCATCTTACTCATGGGGCAAACTTTGGCAAATGACTAGAACTTGAGCCTCAGTTTCTGAACCTGTAAAGTGAAGGGAATAATAGTACATTCCTAGTCAGGTTGTAATAAATATTAAACAAATCTTTAAATGGATGTGATGAAATGCTGAATGTAATTAAATGCATAACACATGCTTAATAAGTATTAACAACAAGGCTAAGACTTTTTTTGAAGGCTCTCTGAAGTTTAGCTACCAATATATTGACGTTAAATTAATCGTACATGTTCTTTGTACTGTAATATTTATGTTAATCGGAAACATCAATATTCAAGAGAGATTAAGTCCTTCTTCCAAAGGTGTAATTCACTGTGGTATTGTCGTTAAAGTTTGCTAGTATTCATTTTAACAAGACTCTTATCTACATGTTCTTTTGCCATTAATCACCAGTAATCAAGCATGCCAAGTACGACAAACAGACCACTTTTTCGGCTAAAGCAGAACATGCGTACTGTTTGCTTCTTAAAGAGAAAACGTTTCTCTGATGAAAAGAAATCCCGTCCTTTCCTGAGTGGAAGTTCACAAGGGGTACTTGCAGTATTCAATGAGTAAAAAGAATAAATTTTGGGGTGGGGGGAAGAAGTGGAAAGAAGCCTTTAGAAATAGTACAAATGAAAAATATGCCCATGCTTATGCTAAACATGATCCTTTCTTACAATGAACCTCAGTTCTATAAAAAATGGAGAGCTTATTCTCTGATTATATTCTGTCATAAATCATATGGACAGATGTGTGCCTTAGTCACGCATCATGGTTGATTACCATCATTCAAGGTTTATGCAACACAGGCTAAGAATTTTATTTTATAATTCAATATTTAATTTATTTGGTATTATAAAAGACAAAAAGTAATATCCTATGGATTTTTCTGTTATAGTACACCATGTGCACAATAAAAATATTCATGTCAAATATTTTTTTTATTTTAAATGTGACTTTAAAATCATGCTGAAGTCTGTTTATTCTCTTTAAGAGAATAGTACATTTTAGCTTTTCAATGTGCTTTAAAGGAAATTGTTTCAAATTTTTTAATTATGTATTACCTTTTCTAACTAATTTGAAAAAATAGTAAGTCAACACAATGTTAAATGTATAAATAAAAAAAAAATTATCTGGAGAACTAGTATTTATCAGTATGGTGATAGTTGAACCCACTTACATTCCTAACACCATGGATCAAGGATTTCTTTAATCACAGGGTGTACGAAGACTTTTCAAATATTGTTGAGCCATAGCAATCTGACTTAGGTGGGTGGGATAAATCTGTAGGGTGATTTCTTACCAAAGTAAATGCTGTAGGACAATAGTAATCTACTGGGGTTTCCAATCAAACCTTGTTCATTAGTGCTGGTCAGAGCTAGTACACAGAGTAGATTAATAGTACACAGAGAGATTACTCAATATTTCTATTAGATAGAACTCATATTTGACCTTGGTCATGGATATAAAGTTAATGCTGAATTGGCTTTGGAATCCAAATCCTTATAGTTATCTGCCAGCTCTAATGAATGAACAAAAACAAGATTGTTATAGAGCAAAAAGAGAAGAACATATGGTTGAAACAAAGCAAATGCTGTTTTTGGCTGAAAGATAAATAGCAAAATGATGATTATTTATACATTGGAAATTATATTTTACCAAATTAGAATTGTAGATAACAAAATGTGTGTATATATATACACACATTTTGTTATCTACAATTCTCTCTCTCTCTCTCTCTCTCTCTATATATATATATATATATATATATATATATATATATATATATATATATATATATATATATAAAATTTAAAAAAATTTTTAAAGGCATTTCTGAGATACTCTTTATTTTTTTAATGAATTTTATTGGGGGAAGATTGGGGAACAGTGTGTTTCTCCAGGGCCTATCAGCTCCAAGTCGTTGTCCTTCAATCTAGTCATGGAGGGCGCAGCTCATTTCCAAGTCCAGTCGATGTTTTCAATCTTCAGTTGCAGGGGGACACAGCCCACCATCCCATGTGGGAATTGAACCAGCAACCTTGTTGTTGAGAGTTGGCGCTCTAACCATCTGAGCCATCCAGCTGTCCCAAAATGTATATATTTTTTTACCTTTAGCAAAAAATTTCAAAAATTATCCCTGAATTCATTTTCTCAGAGACTTTAATTTATCATAAATTGTGGTCTTAAGATCATTCTCTACTCTTATGAAAAATAAAGTGCATATGAAAACATGTCTAACTAGACAGATTATGATATTAGTGAAAATGATTAAAAATATTCACAGTATTCCTGACTGCATAATAATTATCAATCACAAAAATAATGTTCTTTCAACATTCGATATATGATTATTATTTGATAAAACATATAATACATGTACTCATATTATAGGCAACACTAAAATTAAGTAGATGTGACCAACCACTTCCTTCAAAGAGCTTATATTTGAGTGGAAAAAAGACATTCATTGCTTATTGGAGTAGGAAAAGGAGAGGTGTAGCGAATATAAAAAATGCTTTATATGCAATAATTTATATTCATCTTTAATTTTTTTTACAATAGGTCTACAGACCAATAACAGAGGAGAGTGTGTGTGTGTGTGTGTGTGTGTGTGTGTGTGAATGATGGAGAAGGCACAGTTCTAGACTTGGGAATTCTGTCAATTGGCAGGCAAATCCTTGCCCTTATGAAACTTGTATCCTAAGGAGAAAAGACAGGCAACAGATAAATGAAGAAATACAACTAAAGTATGATATAAAACAACACAAATTACCAAAATGAGGCAAAGGAGAGAAAGAGTGGTGAGAGTGCTATTCCAGATTAGAAGGTCAGGAAGAGCTTCTCTAATAAGGCCACATTTGTACAAAGATCTGATTTAAGGGAGAGAGGCAGCCTAAGGATATGTGTGAGAAGAATGTGAGGCAGCAGAGATTCAGTCTATTGGTTGGAAGTATTTCAGGAATACTTCCTGAGATATTATGGCTCCAGTGGACTGAGTGAGGGACAGAGAGGGACATGAAATCAGAGAGGTAGGAGGGAAAGTGACAATGGAGAGAGAGTCTTGTGAACTTTGAAGGACTCGACAGGTTGTGGGGAGCCTTGTAAGTAATTGGAAGGTTTTCAGTAGAGGAGCAATATGATCTGCTGTATTTTAAACCACAACTCTAGCAATTTGGCAAAGCAGGGACTGTTAGAGCCACCTGTACAATTATGGAGATCATTTAGACAACTTTCTCAATAGGTCAGAGAAAAGATGTTGGTTGCCAATGCAAGGGCATTTATAGCAGTAATAGTTTAATAAAGATTTGTGGCCTAATTCTAAATAGGGCAATTATATAATTCAAGGAAAAAATACAAACTAAACTGAAGTGTATTAAGAAGCATAAACAACAAATATGTCCTTGAACTATCTGCTTGTGATTTATTTTAGCTTGGCATATATAAGTAAAATCCATGGGCAAACCATAGCCACTCCATTGCTAGTGGAAAAAAATTGAGTAATTGTTTTTATTTTGTAAAACTTTCTCATGAAAAAAATGGGATTTATGAATGTGTCTCTTAAATGGTTTAGGTATATTTATTTCATTCTTTTTTCTTCCATTTTGTAAAAATGTGTATGACATAAATATTTTATCTTTGTGTTAAAATATGTTTAGAGTTTGTTATAGGCACAATATTATAGAGTCATTTTAAAATGTAGGTAGTCGGTTATGTTTCTGATTTCCTTTGTCAAAGTGGAAGGAGCTATATCCTCTTTTGTGTCTATAATGAATAAATCTTCATTTCATATGAAATTTACATAAATAAATGAATAAACAAACAAATAAATAAAATGTAGGTATTCTGGAGGTGCAAAATCTGCTCATCAGTCGATCTCTTCCCTCAGTAGATTTGCATTATTTCCAGGGAGGTGAACTCTTATATATGAGAGAATTCCAAAAAGTCTTTCAAAATAAAATAATAACATAACCTAATTCTAGGCGTGTTCAATGGCAGTTAGGAAGCAAGTGAAAAAATCAGGCAAGGCTTCATTTACATGTAGTAACTGAGATGGGTAGAGGGAGGAAAGAAGACAGAAAAGGAAAGAAGGGGGGAAGAAAAGCAGTCATGCAAAGAAGTTGGGAAATACTGAGCCCTTGATGTATGCCAAGAATTATACTATTTACATATAGTCAAAGTGGTACCAAAGAGCATGCATAATTCCTAACAGAGAAAGCATGAGAGTATGTAAAAATATTCTTGATTCTTATAAGACAGAATAATTCTATATGAGAGATCTTTTTAAATTTTGTAAAATCACTATCTGTATATTATAACTGTCATTTTAAAGATACCAGTTTATTTTTTCTAAGTAGCATTGTTTAGAACTAGATCGGTTTCATTAACTTCCACCACTGCTAGCTAATGTAAAGAATGTAGCATTTAATCACAGATTTCAAGCCTGAAATCATGCAAGTGGAATAAACTTCAATACAGAACAGCAGCTATGGTACATGGTCTTTTTGATGAATTGACAACCCTCAAGGCTGTTTTCCTTTCTGCAAGGTCTTTTAGCCTGTGATAAAATTCAAAACTAGATTAATGGCAACAACATGATATTTGCAAGCATTTACCACAGAATAAATAGGCCACGAAGATAATTTATAGCATGTTTCTAATTTGTTGAGATGATGGTTGGCAGATTACACTTTGAGTTTTATGAATTAAGTCTTTAATTTATGGGTGGATCCATTTATTTTTAAATAGCCTGTGTTTATTAGATTGCATATAATTCCCTTTGTACAAATAAGTGTTTTGTAAATTACAAAGACATAAAAAAAAACACAGTATAATCTTTAGGGACATTACTCAGAGAACTAGAAGTGAGTCAAGTGAATAAGGTTTAGAAATAATAGAGGCCAGTTATTTTTTATGGCAGTTTATATGGAAAAAAATATGTTAGTGTCCCCATCTTTACACTTCCAAAACTCATTTGTGCTGTCACAAGAGAGCCCGGTATCCATAAATAAACATTAATGACCTCTTTAACACCATGTCCTAGAGAAGTTACTGGCATATGATAAATATTTAGTTCTGGAAGAAAAAGGAAAAATTAAGGGAAGGAAAAGAGAGAGAGTGATGAAATAGATTTTAATTTTCAAGATAATATGAAAGTTCATGAAAATGAAACATGATTCGTTATTCAAATATATTTCAAGGTTTATTTTCTGATGACATAAGCTCTCATCCACACTGTCTCAATTGATAATAGCTGTTCTATTTCAATAACCTCTGCCACCTTTATAGAGAATAAAAATATTCTTCATTTTACTGACTCTTACTCATTGTGACCCATTCGCTTCTTTCCTCTGTTCATTCAACAAATATTTACTAAGCATGTAGACCCTTTACTAGGCACAGGAAACACTGGTGTAAATAAAATGTATTTCCAGCCCTAAAGGTATTCAAAATCCCTCATGAGGGGAAAAATGTACATTCATTAGAGAAAGGACTGCAAAAATGTACCTAAACCAAAGATACAGAAGTAGCATGGGATGAATAATTCCAACCCAGTTTCACAGAAAATTTCATGGAAGAAGTCCTTTTAACGTGGGAATTTGGATCAGATTGTGCCAGGCTTGTGGGGATATACTGAAGCAGGGTTGGATAAATCGATAAGGACATTCCAGGCGGAGGTAATAGTGTGTATAAACGCATAGAAGTGGTACAACATTCAATTTTCAAAGCATTACATAGAGTTTTGTGTTTTGGAACACACATTTTAATGAGCCAAGTACACAAAAGATGAGGTTTGAGAGGCTGTCATGGCAAAAGATTCAAGGAAGATATTAATTGGTAGAGAAACAGAAACATAGCAGAATTTTAGGACAAACTCTCTCCCAGAAACCTGGAAGATGAACTAAAATCAGATTAGATGATGACTGTAATAGTCCAAAGTGAACAACAATGGGAATCTGAAATAAGATGGGGGTCATGGTATTGTCTACCAAATCCCTATAAAACATAATATTATCCTACAGCTCTCTAAGTGACAATAATTAAAATCAACAGTATATTTTATGTTGTAGTGAAAAATAAAATAATACAGTCTATAATTCCGAAAGTTGCATTATTTTATACATGTTTTCACTTCTCTTTGTGATTTCACTTGGGGTCTCTGTGGCCTTTAAATGAATTACTGCTCCACCCTACAATAATTTTATGGTCTTATTTCTCTGGCAAATTTAGGGCCTATACTTGCGGTTTAATCGATGGGCTCCAATATGTGATTTATTCACTTATAGGGATTTGGAGTTAATTATAATGATTAATGTCAGATTCCCCACATTCTTACCTAATGGCCAGGGATAAAGGTATATATAGAAAACACAGATTCTCAGGAGAAGTAACTCAAGTAAGAGAAACACAAGGTTAGTAATATTCAATTTATTTTATAAAACCACTGGCTAAATTCAGCAGGAATAAATATTTTGTACCCTGGATGTATGTTCCATTGCTCATTTTTGTGGTTAGTCTATTCAAAAACACTTAATTGGAAATTCAAAATGAGTCTGAAAACATTATTTTATGATATTAATATGACATAGGTCATATTCTTCAGTATTTTAGGGCATAATTTACAAAGTGAGAATGGCAATCTCTTAAGTGTCTCAAAGATAAAAAATAGGTGTGAGATAAATGACCTTTTAAATGTATCTACTGAACAATGAGGGAACCTAATATTAAAACTTTGAAACAATTTAAAAAACTAATGAAGACAGTATATGACAAAACATTATATACATTAAGAAATATGATCTACTGATTTTAACATGTTCCCAGTGAAGATCATCTGTTTCGGCAAACGCTACAAATCAACATTTTGAAGATGACAGTTTATGAAGAAGTAAAATGGGAAGAGATATGTATCCTTTCTTATGTTTTAAGACTGAAATGATATTACCTAATTGATTTTTCCTTCATCACTCACAATAGTCATCTGCCATTGATTATACTATTTATTTCCTACATCCTAATATTATTTTCCTATAGTGTATGGGGCATGGTAGGAGATATTTGATTTAATTTTTGCACACTTAAATGACAGGGTATTTTAGAATTTTACAAGCATATTTCATCCAAATCTCCGATGAGCTCTCATGCTGACAATTACAATGGTCCTTCCTTTATATTCTGAAATAAGAATGATTTGGATTTTATTAAATCAAAGATAATTAAAAGTATTGCAATGGATTTTGCCCTATATCTACCTCTTTTATATTTACATCTGAGGGTAATTAGCCAAGGCATTCAAAACATAAACTGATGAGTCCATGCCATTGAAAGAAAGACCGGAATCATACATTGTTAGGATTTATAGCTCAAAGTCTATGTCTCAGGTTTTATATTTGAATGCCAGGAATTATGTACAATGGAGTTTCAAGCCATCAATGCCTGTGACAGACATGTTTTTCTTTTTGGAACTATTTATTGCTTTTCTGAGTAATGTCCAAATCACACTTTGCAGTAATTCAATTTGGAGTTCAAAATGACATCAGAAACTTTGAGTTATATATATGTATGTATGTATGTGTGTGTGTGTGTGTGTGTGTGTGTATGTATATATATATATATACATACACACACACATACATACATACATACATACATACATATATATATATATAAAACCCAGAAGTGTTTAAGATGATTAAGATATTTGCCAGGGGTATTTGGAAGAAACTTTTTTGGCTTCCTTCCAAAGTTCTTTTAGCTTAAAATCAGGTATTGATATTTTATGACAAGAGCCTTCCCCCTTAGACAAAAGGTGTGTTTCTGCTTTTCTTCCTAGCCCGCAATTTTGCAATAAAGTTCAAAATTGAAAGATTCAGATGACTCTAGTTTTCATTAACTGTTTTAAATTTACTTAATTTTCACTTTAAGTTTTCATTACCCCTTACCTACAATGCATTGAACTTGTTCTTTATTACTTGCAGTTTGTAGTTTTATATGCCTCTAACTAATTCTTGTTCATTATGCCAACAGAATCAGATTTCCAACTATAGTTTGGTGTCATTCTGTATGTACAGGACATTCACAGGTGCCTGGAAGGCCAAAAAGGAAAGAAGGAAACCAGCCAATATTAAAGTTGCACAGATCCAGATGTTGTTGCTGCTGATGTTTGAAAAAAAGAACACGTTTTAGAGCTTGGCATCTCAGGCTTACAGCTGGCAAGTAATAAGAGAGAATGAGGTCTGTGTGCGTGCATGCATGCTCCTTTAGTGGCAGAAAAAGGAGAAATGGAAGGAAGAGAAGTCTGATCTGCCTAAATAAAATAGGAATGTGGATGGGAGCCTGTTCAACTCCATTGGCAATGAGGTATTTCCTTGTTATTAATGAAATGTTCTGGCACATTGAGAAGAATGTAATTTGCGTGAATGAAAGCATAAAACCAAAAAAAAAAAAAAAAAAAAAGAAAGGACTAAAAACTCTGACTCCTAGTAGCATCTTTCAAACTTATTCACAAAACTATCATAAGCAGCATTCAGTTGTCTTTTTCATCGAGTAACTTGTTTTTTTTACCATTAATCATTACTCCTTTCCCAGCAACCTTTCAGAAAGATTTCTGGCAAGGATCCACAGACTACATAGGCCATTGAATTATGCAATGTGCTAATACGAGAATTGGTGTGGCATTATGACTTTTACAAATGGCTTGTATCAGATGTTCCTGTCAGGATATTACAAATAAATCCAAAATTCTAAGTTCCGACGACGCATTTCAGAAATAAAGGTATATGACATTTTATCCACTGAACATTAAAATGTGATCAATGTGATTGTAAAATAATTATGACTTCTTATTCACAGCAATGCAATCTACCTCTTTTTTTCCCTTTTTTTAGTTGTTCACATATTAGATGCAATGCCAAGGGAAAGAGATGTTCTTTATTCTAGCCTAGTTTGTCCTGGACAGTAGTCTGTAGGAAGGTAAACGTCTAGGAAAGTTAGTCTATTAATTCCTACATCGAGTGCCAAACTGGGAGTCAGCATTCCAAGTAAAGGCTAAAATTAAGAAGCAATTAGTTAAAACTGTCTTCATATGAAGAAACTAATCTTTTGGTTTTTCAGTGGCAGTTCAATATAGTTCAAAGAATATAACCTTAACACATGGCTGTGACATAATCAATCTAAGGCACAGGTAAGTTAAAATATGTATTTTCATAAGCTTTGCTTTTGAAATAGGTGCACTTATGCTTTCATGGATGGATGGATGGATGGATGGATGGATGGATGGATGGATGGATGGATGGATGGATGGATAGATAGATAGATAGATAGATAGATAGATAGATAGATAGATAGATCTATGCTTTGGGGAAAAATTGTAGGAGAAAAAATACTTAAAGCGATCACTATATATTAGCTTTACTGTGAAATAAATATTTATAGTTACTGAGTATATTTAAAGATTGAGTAACTTTATTAAGTTTGCTACACCCAAATAGGTTATTTTTAAATGTCTCTACTCACTGCAAACATGTTATTAATGGGATGACTTAACACATTAAGGTAATGAATCATTGTATTATTTAAGATAAGAAAGAGAAATAACACAATCTCACTTTTTTTTTTTTTAGTTATGATTCAATCTAAGACTGTTGCTGTAAACACTATTTCAGACTTTGATTTAGGCCTTTAGTTTTTTCCACTCATTCTATTTTTGAGACAAAAAAGCCCAGCTGTGATGCAACATTTCTTAAATAAAATGGGGAAAACAACAATAGTACCTACATACTGCGTGAATGTCAATTTAGAAATACCTTATAAAAACATAATCCTCCAAAATTTTCAGTAGAAACTACTATCAAGGTCCTCATTACACATATATGACCTCCCTTGATTGTCCCTAACCTGGTGTTTACACTTCCAGATTTTAGAAATGCAACACAAGGAAGGGACAGTCTATTGGCTAACACTGATGACACTCAAACTTTAAAATGATGAAGTCTAACATTTTCCACAACACTGGCCCCATACTTCTTATACTCCTCATTTGTCTCTATCAAAATCTTCAGCGTGCATAGAAGAAATTAAAACAAACAAACAATGAGGAGAGGCAGTTGCCTCTAATTAACAGAAAGTTACAAGAGAATGCTCATTTCTCTTTCAAATTTTCAAACTCTTCCTGCTTCCCATGATATACTCACCCTCCAAAGAAAAATTCTGATGAAGAAAATATAGTTCCAAAGGCTAATTTGAAATGTTTTTTATAAAGGAAAATTTCAAAGACACTTTTTTTGTCTTCAGTTTGCAACTTTCATTATATGTATATATATGATTAAAAAAAAACTATATACACATTTTAAGAAAGGAAAACTATTAAAATTGTAATAGTATATACCAAAACAAAAGATGAATACAAGTCACATTTGACTTCTGCAATTACAAGAGGTGCTCAAAGTGGTTACCATCAGCGTCCAGACACTTCTGATTACAGCGAACTACTGCTTGAGCAACGTTGACCAACGTGTTCACTTGTGTACATTTTTTTGGCACCCCCAGTGTGTGTGTGTGTGTGTGTATACAAAACATACAAAGACTAATTATTGTTATACTGTTAATGAATTCTAAACCTTGGCATGAGATAACTAACTTTTGAATTTCCCATCTTACATTGTATTCCAATGTCAAAAGTTTAAACTTAATGTACTGAAGAGATAAGTTTCAGATTCTGGATGGTGTTATCTCCTGTATTCAACAGATTTTGGTAGATACCTAAAGTCCACCAACTGTACTGACAAAAAATAGTTAAGCATATATTCCTGCCTTTTTCATATAATTGACTAAATGCCAAAAGCAACAGCTACTTCTTAAATGTTAATTAATTAAAAGGCAGCAAGAATCAAGACTAAACCCAAATCACTTTAAGCTTCATCTAGTTGATTCCAGTAGTCTGGACTGAACTTTTTTAAGAGTAAATATTTTGGGCATACAAATCTGTTTGCCATTCTTGCATTTACTGTTTTATAAATTATATTTTTATTAGTTCATTAAACTACTGTATCTGATATAAATTTCAGGGTAATATCAAAATAATTTTATAATTAATTCTAGAAAAAACAATCTATTTTTCATGTGGGACAATATTTTATGGGTGAGAAAATTTCCAGAAAACTAAAGTTTATTTATAATTTATAATAAAATAGCACAAATAAAATTAAATTAGATAAAAAATTAAATTAAAATGAATGATTATAATAACATAAAATTATTTTGACATTTTTAGATAAAAGTCTTTCTAAAAATGGGTTACCAATTTCTAATACTGGATATATAATACCTTTTATAAATAATTTTATATGTTCTTACTGACTCAAATCATCCTTACAAACTTCAATTATTTGCAATAATCTCAGTCTATTCAATAAATATGTGAGATGGGAAGGAAGACTTATCTAACTTCCTAGGATCACCTCTTAATTTCCCCCCAACACACAACTATATACTTATTATTAATGCTGGTTGCATGTAGTACCTAAGGTTCTATAAAATATACCTTAATACATAATTTAAACATTTTTAATATGATGGACCACTCCCCTTTCATTATAAAATGCATGAGTTTTAAGTCTTTATTTCTCAGCTCTTCTGCATATATATTCTGACTATGAAGGTTTGCTTTTGATAAAAAAAACATATTTTTAAATTCACAAATACAGGTTATAATACAAAGAATAATAACTTATTAGCTCTATTGACAAACTATATATGTGTGTGTGTGTGTATATGTATACATATATATGATATCTAATGCGCATGCGCACACACACACACACACACACACACACACACATTGTTTAGTTGTATAGTCCTTGCTAGAAAGTAAAGATATGCGATTCACATTTTTCTTAGGAAATTCAAACACATTACTTTTAAAGTCCAGATATTTATGAACTATGGAAACATACATTTAATCAAAGAAATTATCACAGTTGACAAAAATGCAAACATTGTTTTTTTTACTGACATTATCTCAACTTTCAGAACTGTTCTAAAGCAACAAAGTCTAGTGGAAATATAATGCAAGCCACATATTTAAATTTCCTAGCAGTCACATTTCAAAAAGAATATAAAATAAAAGGTGAAATTAACTTAAATGTATTTTATTTTCCCTATTATAACACGAAAATTATTTCATGTAATCAACAGGTAATCAATATAAAATTATAGAGGTATGATACATTCTTTTCTTTCTCTTACTAAGTCTTTATAATCTGCAAAATTCTACTTGCACTAGCACAATTGAAGAGCTCAATTGTCACACAAGGCCACTGGCTATTTATTCCATTAGACAGCACAGGTCCACAGGGTGGCTAAAATGTACTAAGAGCATCACCTCAAGAAACATCAGAACTTTTTCTCTTGGATACCATATTTAAAAAAATATATAAGCAGGCAACTGTCACATTGAAATACTACAATGACTATAGAAACAAACCCTATGTGAGAGCAATTAAGGGGAAACTTTTAAAAACAGAGGGAGTAATTAAGTAGAAAATGTGTAGTTAAATCCACACAAAAAAAGTTGGATGGAAAGATACTTTCTAAACAGAAGAACACCAAACATAAAAGGAAAGGGGAGGGCAGGAAACTTAGCATAGGCAAAAATTACCATATTTATTGAATAGAAGGCCAGTTTGGCTCTGGAAAACTTACTCTTTTTTCCTCCTAGAGAGAATGGCCACACGCCAATAGATACAGGCCTAAAGTAGAGTATATACTATGGTAACCATAGTAATGAGTAGATGGAACTGAAAAAAGCTGGTCTTGGGTGAGCAGATGTTCAGTCAAAGCAAGAATGGAAACATGAACTGCATTTCACAACCTCCATTTTATCAACATACAGTAGGACAGTGTTCTGTGAATCTGTGGGAGAAATGTGCCTAAGGAGGAGCAAGCAGAATGCCAAGGATTCCTTATCATCTGCACAGGCACATAAACCTGGGGATCCAGGAGGAGAATGCATTAAAGAGAAAGATCCCCAAGTAGACCTACGAAAGGATGAAAAATGTCACCCTTATACAACACACACACACACACACACACACACACACACTCACTCACACACACAGTATCTTGCAGTCTTGTAACACAGTCTGCCCAAGTTAAAGTATGAAAAAATTATTTACCCTCTCAATTTCCTTCCGGAAGCTTAACCTAAATGGCAGTTTTCTAAGATTAGTACATTTGTTATCTATAGTGTGCCAACACCTCTCTAGACTTAAATTTATCTTTGCTATAGAAGTGGGTCAGTATTTTGGATAGCAATAAGGAGTGTTATTCAGACTGCTTGAGTTTGAATTTTGGCTCTCTAGTTGACTTAGGACAAGTATCTTACACTTTTTGAGCCTCAATTAACTCACCTGCAAAATGGGATAAAATCTTGCCACTTCCTAGCATTGATATATGAGTTAACACAATGAAGTTGGAGGTGATTGGTACATAGTTATCATTAATAAATGTTAGTATTATTGTTATGAAATTTAATGTATTATGTTTATGCCATATGTGATTAAATTATAATATAGATATAAAGAAAAATACTGAAATTGTGCTTTATTGTGCCTAGCACATTTTTGTTGACACATGTGTGCACAAACAAAAAATAGACAGACTCATGCTCACATTTATATTATTTCCATCCCTTAAAACATGCATTTTAAGAGAAAATAAAGACATTATCCTCAAAGAAGACTGGTAGCTCTCATCTCATCTCCCAAAATACTATTTGACCAATACTCCATTGTATATCATACTCTGCTACATTCAACTGGTACTGTTTTAAAACCATATTCTAAGCCACAGAAGATGACTGAGGCTGATAGTATTGAGTCACAATTAACTCAGATGAAAGTTCACTGAGGAATGGATTCAAATTCAATTTAATATAAAAAAGGTATTAGAGGAAGGGGAAGTGTGTTAAGAGCTGAATGAAGCAAGTTTGTGTTCTTGATCATTGGAGTCTCCTCGATACAGACTCTTCCTACATACCTTGCAACTGGGCTGTCAGGTCATACAGTACTTCTCACTGCATTTAGTGTGGGAAAGGAGGGTTGACACACATTCATTCTGATGTATATGTCAAAGGAAAAACAGCACACAGAGCTAATAGCAAGTGATGCTTCCCAATAATGAATTTCAGGAAGCAGTGCCATCTCTGGGAAGAGAGTATTTCAAGCAGAAGTTAAATGACAAACCCTACTGTTCAGGGATACTGAATCTTTTCAAAAGTTTAACAGAAGCTTTATTCACACAGATGTTCATCACAATGTGTCATATATATATATATATATATATATACACACACACACACACACACACACACACACACACACACATACATATATACACATATATATGCACATTTTCACCTAGTCCAATGATGCATAGTGATTAAATAAATATGCTGTAAATGAGAATTCGGTGCTCTCATAGAGCACAACAGAGTTAAAAACATCCAGTAAGAGAGCTAGAGTAACACAAGTTTGTTCATTTAGACCATAGCGAAAGTTTAGATTGAGAAAGCAAAACCATAAATTAAGTGATTGTTTACAATTTTGCCCCCTCCCAAATTTAACATTGTGTCTCTTTTGCATTAGAATAGGCAATAAGAGTCGATCATCAAAATGTTCATATTCTTTATATTTTATAAATTGTAATTCATGATGCCCAAGAGTTTAAGAACACTTTAGTCTCATCTCACATTTAAGTTACCCTTAGACTTTATTTATTTCCAGCTCTAGGATTATTTCTCTGACTCTAATGATGAATGTTTGAAGAACTAGGAAGTTTATGCACAGAGATTGGGCATAAATGAATATACTGTCACTCAAATGGTAAAAAAAGGGATTCGGCCTGTCCATACCCACATGGAAAAAAATTTAGATTTCTGTTTCTGTCTTCTCATGGACCTGCTTAATAGTGCTTATTCAACTAAATACAATTAGTTAGAAACTGAAAGAATAAAAGAACATTTCAAAAATCTCCAGTTTTCTAACATTCTTAAAACAAAAAGGGGAAAAGACAGGAGTTGAAGTATTAACTGGACTTATCTTGATCTTTGGGAACAAAGATCTAATCTAGTTTTTAAAAATTGGAAGAAAAACATGTTTTACGTTATTTCTATCAGATGTGGGGTTTTACTTAAATTTGCTCTTTGTTTTTATATGGTATATCTCAGATGTCTGTGGTAGGTTCTGTGATCTACATTGATATATAAATATCACATATATTGGGTCCTGAGTAATAATTTGGTACCAGGGACTGCTTTGGACTTTTCAGGAATTAACTGTTCAAATGGTACTCCCTTGGAAAATTACAAATCAGAGTGGGCATTAACTCTGTCAATGTAATTGCACTCTTTTTGGTGTGGGTTTGTGTGTTGAAAGAACATATAATCCTAACAGAAGTAGATGGTTTGAGGACTAATGGAGGCACAGTAAGGGAGAGCAGACTCTCCCTACAAGGTCAGTTAGAGACTGCTTCTGCAATTTTCCTCCTGCCTAATAGCCTTCATACAACCACATATTCTTATTATTGCTTTAAATTTATTTAACATATGTAATTTGTGTATCTGCCTTTGTGGGTCCTTTCACTAGTTCTGCTCAAGGCAGCTGCACTTGAAGCTTAAGAGTTTGCAGCTGTTAGAAGCTATATGAGGAACGTGAGGGTTTGGCACTGGTTTTCATAGTTCCTACTGTGTAGAAGTTTGGCAAGAACTATGGAAAGGGTATGGTGACTTAAAGAATGTTTATAAAACTTTTCCCCATAGTTGGGGTTCTGAGCTTTTGAGGTATGGGGGTGAAACAATATAAGGGTGGTTATTTTGATTGGTGGCATTTGGGTCTCATTCATACAACTAACACGAGTACAAAATATTTGGAGATTGTGCTTAAATTTTGACTTTTCTTTGATAAGTACAGCAAAGAGAAGAATGTTGTGAAGTAGGTCTGAAGAGTGTTCTATTTTCTCAATTTCAACAGCAGTTTTCAAAGCCTTAGCATGACCATTTACACTGACAACATCTTTAAAGAACATATTAATTGGCAGTATTCCTGAAAAAGTTTCAACATTCATAGAAGAACCATTTCACCCACATGCATTAATTATGGGGAAAAATAATTATAATACTCAACTTATCACTTAGAGTATTTGAAGTCTTTGTAGAGATGAAAACAAAGCAGGGAGGATTAAAAAAAAACTACTTTAGAAAGAAAAGTCAATGAATTTTGTCATTACCCAGGAAACATATTTTTTAAATCACCATGATGTGACATAATATTTATTTGCTGGTAGTTTAAGTAGTATAAAAACTATTTACTTCACATATATTTTTTTAAATAACTGGACAGGATATTATTAAAGTGAATCATTTAAATGTCAATTTAATCAAATATTTATATGAGTATAATTATAAGCTATGAATTGTCAATGCTCTTAAGAGGAAATTTGAGAAAGTGACATTTTCCTGGGTAAATTTTAAACAATGAATTAAAATATATCAATATTAGAATGATGCATCTATTCCTTGATTGAGAATAACATTTGAAAAATATTTTTTAACTCTAGCAATTTTATATCCTAGCTAGGACATTCAGATTATAAGCCATATAATTATAATAAATCTAAGATTAATTTATCCAGACATATTTATATATAGATATATAGTATATAAAATATTTGTGTCAGGTCAATTATAATACTGATAAATTATAACTGCCTCAGCATTTCTGATGAAAATATATCAGAATCATGTGTATTTTTTTCTTATTTTTGAAGAAAATATTTAAATTTTTAAATGACAGTTGAATGATGCATAAAAATAAAATAGTAACATTGTTTTTAAGATAATTTCCATAAAAAATTGCAATACAAAAAGAAAATTAGAAATCTTCTGATAGTCAGTTTGTTAGCTTAATCTTTATGCTGGTTATTTATACTGATTCTCTAAAGCAACATTTGTCTGTTGATAGGATGTGTATGGGGCATGGTAAATATCAGAACTACACACCTCCAACTTAATTTTGCTGTGAACCTAACATTGCTCTACAAATAAAAACTACTATTTAAAATGTCAACAAAAAAATATTGCTAAAAACAAATTTCACCATAAAAATTAATGTGGCATTGCTGAAGTCTTAACACTTTAGCATTATAAGTAGACAAATAAAATGTGCAGGATTTTTTATTAAGAGAATTGTTCTGTGAGACTATTATAAATGAGAGGATATACTAAATACTTGTTAACATGTATTCAAAGTTAACTCTTTCACTGTGTTAATTGATTTCATGTGTTTTTTCCCCCCAAAATGTGTCAAAAATCCACGAAAACATAAAAAGTTGATATTTTGACTATTTTATGCATTTAATAACATTTTGAGCTGCTTTATACATAAATGACATTTTTTTAAATTTTAAACCTTTGTTATATGGTAATAAATTTACCATTATATTGAATTTTAGCAAAAAATACTCAAAACACATTCTAAGTGGCATCAATGAGATATAAGAATAGATACATTAGAATCTAATGGCATTGAAGACATGAGAAATTAATTATAAAATGTTACACAATATGGCATACAAAACATCTTTGTTGTTTCTGGTGCAAGCTGCAAGAAAACATACCTGAATGTCACAGCAAGAGTTAAGATTAGTTTTTACACATAGATTACAAAATGTAAATTCACTCAGCATTAACATCCCAGTTTAAATATTCATTTTGTAAAGAAATAATTTTCATAGCCAAAGAGGAAAACAGAAATCCCATTCTGTTTTCCTCTTTAGCTATGAAAATTATTTCTTTACAAAATGAATATTTAAATTTAAAAAGATAAGGGATTAAGGTGAAGGGATTAAGAAGTACAAATTGGTAGTTAAAAAATAGTCACAGAGATGCAAAGTAAAGCATAGGGAATATAGTCAATACTATTGTAGTAGCTATGTATGATGCCAGGTGGGTACTAGACTTATCAGGGGGATCACTTCATGAATTATATAAATGTCTAACCACTATGCTGTACACATGAAATTGACATAATACTGAATGTCTACTGTAATTGGAAAAAAAAAATCCTGAAGGCATGTTTTGAGATTTACGGTTGATTACTTTCTTCAGAATAGAAATAATCTTTAAAACATCAAAATAAATTTCATAGTTATAGTATGTTCAGTAGAAGCCAGACTCTAAATGTACATACTGTGTGTTTCAATTTGTATGAATTTCATTAACAGAAACTAAACTATAGTGACAAAAGTTAGATTTGTGGTTTTACTTGAGGAACTACTATCTGGGAACTGGCGTTTAAGGAACCCTATATATTTATCTCAGTAGTAGGTGTGTGTGTGTGTGTGTGTGTGTGTGTGTGTGTGTGTGTACAAGTTGTAAATTTATCAAGTTTTATAATTAAGAGTTGTTTACTTAGTTCATATATTTTGTACTTAAATTTTAAGGTAGGTTTTCCTTTGTTGTTGTTTTTGTTTTTTTGTTTTTTTTCCTGTATTGGAGTTATATGATCTATTTAATACTTTTCTACTTAATATATTTCCCCTGGTATCTTGTTCTTCATTTGCTCCCTTACTGAATAAAATGTCATAGCTCAACTCTGTCTCTCTTTTTTGTTCCTACTCCACTTTCCATTTTCCTACCTACTCTCCTTTTCTCAATAAGTATTTTTAAACTGTAACACTATCCAAAAGCGTGCTAGGTGCTGGGGATACAAATGAATGGCAAAAAAAAATAGTTATGGCCCTGCTCTCATGAAGATTAAATTCTAGGAAAGGAGACAATATTATTTAAAAAAAACACACACTCAAATAGCTCTATAAATAGCTCTATAAATGCAAATAATAGGCAGTAAGGTCAGAAATGGTTTTCCTGAATAAGTGCGCACAAGAAGATGAAGAAGGGAGCAAGTCATTGATTGCAGAATGTACAGAATCTGGACAGACACTATGGCTAGAGGAAAACTGTAAATATGAAGGAATATTCTTTCCTCTACTTCAGTGTAACTCCACCAGGGCAGTAGTTACCTTTGTTTAACCATGTCTTCCATAGTATTAATAATCCCAATAGTATATTTTCAAACCTGATTTTACCTGATACCTTAATAGCACTAGACTTTATTGACATTTTCTCCTAGAATTTGTTCCAGGTCTTCTTTACTTTTTTCACTATAATCTCTAGATTGTCTCATATATATCTATGACTTCAGTGAAAAACTATTCCAATAATTTTTTAACAACACTATCTCTAGGCCAAACTGCTCCTGTGAGCTCAACATTTATGCTTCTTCCTGACTTCTTGACATCTCCAGGGATATCAATATATCCTACCTGAAAATAATATTCTTGCTGCCTTGAGTCCCCCAATTTGACCTGCTAGCATTCCTTCTTTCAGTGTTACATCTGTTCTACTACACAAGTCAGACACCTAGAATTTAACCTTGACATGTTTTTTCTTTTTGTTCTACATTAATATATTTCCATGACACTTCACATAATCTATGTCAATCTCTATTGGGTTGTTCACTAAAATGTCCCTCATATCAATACATATTTCCTCTTTTCATTCTCCAAACCCTTGTTCATACTATATAATCCAATACATTGTGCTCAAACATATTTGCCAGTAACTTTTCATAGTGCCTGATAAATTACAGGGCCTGATCAAGTGTTTGCAGGGGTGGGGAGTGAGGTAATAGTTTCCTGTAATCATGCATAAAGCAGCAAATTTTCCCTGAAAACAATACATTTATATTTTTAATCTAACAAAAGCCTTGTGTTTAGTAACATCATTTTTTAAACTAGAAAAATATTTTCTTTGTGATTGGCAGTGCACCATGAAAATCATAAACCAATGGCCCAAATTGATACTGGGGGATCACTGCATTCTGCATTTCCCCCCATATTTAAGATGCATTTACTAGTAACAGTGAATATATTCATCTTTATTTTTTAATTTACCTTGTTTTAAAATATAGTGTCTGCTATACCATATTTAAAGTCCAAATTCAGAGTTTTTAGAAGCATCATTACCAATGCTGCTTAGTAACCAAAGACTGGTTCAGAGCACAATAGTGCCAGTGATCACCTAAATCCTTACTTATAGTGGTTGTTATTTTATTTTCAAACTTCTATATCCGATTGTCTTTATCTCTCATCTACCATTTTCAAAAACATTTAAGTGACCTTTGAAATGGAGCCAACTAAACCTGTCATGACACTCGGTGCCCTTGAATAGCTCTTAGTGACTGAAGGAGAGTGAAGGAAAGATGGGTTGTGTATATTTTATAATCCCCCTTGGAAACCAGATTATTTTCCAGACAGACTATTCATAGCATAAATACAAAGTTTGTATAACTTTGAAAAGCATGTGTGCAAGCATATGTACATGCATATACACACAAACACACACCCTAAAGTAACACATTTGAAAGTATTTTTTAGGTGGGCAGCTATTAGAAGCTTGTATAGGGTGAGCATTTATTCATAGGACTCATATAAAGTCAATGTCAGCATTCCTAATGATTTAGATGGCCTTCAAAACTCATTCCCATCCTTCCCATACATAAACCCATTTCCCCATTTACACATAGAATTAGAGCCTTATTTGGTCTACTCTACCAATATCACATCTTGGATAGGTCTCTGTAAGATGGCTCTCCAAATTCATTCTATTTCATTTTTCTAAGTACTACATTACAAATTGAGGGTTTTCTTTCTGATCTTTCATATACCCCTAGAGTGATACTTTTTGCTTCCCTACTCCAGAAGATATAATAGAACTTCAAAAATTCAACTGGATTCTTAAAGTAGATCCCTTCCTGTAATAAAACAAAAAACTGCTTGTTCATGTTGATAAGTATACTAAGGGCCAAGACTGAGAATGACATGCGGAATGTCTCAAGGACATAGTTATGTAAAATAGTTACATTATAGGTTAAAAGAAGGAGACATTTCTGTTACAATATGCTATTCCATCCTGAAAAACATCTGCGATTATCAGAAAGTAAGCAGTTTGGAGTCAGACTGGCACATCATTCATTTACATTCATTATATATCTACAAATATTTATTGAGATCAAATAAGGGGAGATTGTTATGTCACATGGGAAGCTAATGGGTAAGAAAGTTTGGATTGGACAAGTATCAAATTAATCTGTAACAATTATATACTATGCATAATATATATTTAATATATATGTGCATACATACAAATATAGACACATGCACATATATCCTCCTTTCTTTTTTAATACAATACAGGTGTTTTGGAAGTTTGGTCATCAATTATATCAATTCTCAGATTTATCCTGAAATAAAAAAGAAAAGTGATCTAAGAATAACAAGTGTTACCATTATTCTTCTCTGTGAGATAAATTATCTCTTTGTATAGGAGGTCTGACACTTAAGTTCCCAAACTTTTGCAATGATGTTGCTAACCTTTATATATATACACACACATATATATAAAGTATCAAATTAATACTTATATATATATATATAATATCAAATATATATATCAGACGGATTATTCATCATGAATTGTACCAATTGGACAAACAGTTAACCAAGTTTACTATTGGGAAATGCAGAAAAGGCTACCTGAAAAAGCTAGACAACCTGAAATTTTCACCAACAATTCATGGCTCTTGCATCACAACAATGCACCAGCTCACACAGTACTGTCTGTGAGGGATTTTTTAGCCAGCAAACAAATAATTGTATTGAAACACCCTCCCTACTCAACTGATCTGGCCCCCAATGACTTCTTTCTTTACCCGAAGCTAAAGGAAATATTGAAAGGAAGACATTTAGATGACATTCAGGACATCAATGGCTCTGATGGCCATTCCAGAAAACGAGTTCCAAAACTGCTTTGAAAGGTGGACTAGGCACTGACATTGGTGCATAGCTTCCCAAGGGGAGTACCTTGAAGGTGACCATAGTGATATTCAGCAATAATGTATGTAGCACTTTTTCTAGGATGAGTTTGCAAACTTAATTGTCTGACCCTGTACTTCCAGATGCCTAATATATTTCTATGATCATACATAACATAGATAGTGGACAAAAAGATTCAGATGAGTAAAGCATAGTTCAACATAGATGAGTGAATTATTATGAAATATGGAGAAAACATTTTTCTTTCGTTGTCATTTTAGAATAGAAACTGACATGCTATGATATTTATAGAATTGAAACCAAATTTTGAAATGTTGCTTTTCTTCCATAGTATATTTTTGGAAGAGAATAAGAAAGCCTTGATGATCACAACATTAAAATGTCATAAAACATGGAATCTAACTTAAGAAGTACTTTTGACTGTGAGCTTTCAGGTCCACATTGTTTATCCTCTTCTCAAACCATATGGTAAGTTGCAAATACTGACATTGCTTCATTAAATCACATTTTTCTTCTTTTATGTGTCAGTTACCTATTGAGAACATGTGCTATCTCAACACACTGATGTTTACTCTCAAGTCACATACTATAAGCTTACGGCTCTAAAAATAAATAAATAAATAAATAAATAAATAAATAAATAAATAAAATTAAAATAACCAAGAGAAAAATAAAAATGTCACCATATTCTAGCTGAAAATAAAATGTCATCAAAATATTATAAACATTTAAAACTTAAACAAAAACAACTTATAATGATATAACAAATTCACAGAGTTCTTGGACATACAAGGATATATTACAGAGCATTGACAATGTATTACCCTCTGTATGACGTCATTGCTTATTCTTTATTTGATCTACACAACTAAGAAAACTTAGACCAAAGATTTGTGTTCAACTCAACTGATGCTAGTTCCTTAAGTGGTAAGATGACTTAGAAGTTACACTTTCAATAAACAAACCACATCTTATTTTATTTTGTATACAAGAGAGATGTAGTATTTTAAAATAGATTTTACTATTAACTATAAGAAGGTATGTATCCGTACCATTATCCTAACTATTCAATTTCCACTTTCCTCTCCTGTCTCTTCTTTTTTCTGCCCCCATTAAGTTGTCAGCATTTTGGACAAAGTTTCTTCTAAGGGATTTTTCTAAAACAAACAAAAACTGTATACCAAACAATAGTATATGAATGCTAAGTCACATGCACAATAGTTTTTATCCCAGTAAACACTGATAGAGACAAAATTCAGTACTGCTGAAATATTCTGCCTTTGGGGCAGGAGGGTTGAAATTACTCTTCCAATTAGCTTTTTTCTTTTTTTTCTTCTTCTTTATCTTTGCCTACGGAAGAAGAATTTGATGTTGGCCTGTTTAGATGCGATTCTTTACAAATGTCATCTTTTGTGATCCCATGTACTATGTATGCACCACCATGAGAAACAAATAAATGTATAGTTGGTATTTGGCAGGGAATGAGAAGCGATAAAAAAAAGTAAAATCAAATTAAAACAAACAAATGAAAAACACCTTCGAATCACTAAATTCAGGATGTTCTTCCAAAAATGACATGAAAATATAGCCTTTTATTCTTTTTATCATAATAAATTTTACTCTCCCAACCAAGTCACAGAATCAATTCATCTACCACTGTAACTTCACTAGAATGAAATACAGCATCTGCATACCAGACCTTCATGACTGGCTGAGGACAACACAGATCGTTTCCAGTTAAGACACTCAGGGAAATTAAGTGTACAGAATGGAATGCCCTAAATTAGAATGTCCATAAGATGAGAACAGAAACAACTGTTTTGACAAGAAACCAAGTCATCAGTGTTTCACAAGTTTAGTATAACAAAAACAAAGTTGCTTTTGAAGTTCTCAGCTTTGCTCAATTTATTAGCTGCTTTGTAGGATAAAATGATTGAATTCATTCAATAAAATAGAAATTTAACACATATTCATGTATAGATATTTGGCATACATGTGTAGATTGACTCTGTAATAATTGAATAATCAGAACCTATATAAACGTTTTCTTAAAAACTTGAATTTATCAAGTCAACAACTAACTTTTAAATTACTATAACCAGTAATATTTCAATAGAATCTTAATTTCCTTTTTTTTTTTTTTTTTTTTTTTTTTTTTACTTTTTAAAAAGTCTGATCATGGGTTCATAACATATTGTTTCCACTTGGAAAAAAAAATCTGTCTGCTGAATCTAGAACATCAAGACTAAGGAGGAAATTGAAGAAAGTTGAAAATATATGGGCCCAAGTTAACGTATTTTAATAAAAAAGACCAGGAATAAAAGACCAATTTGTAAGTGCTTAAGAATGTAATCTCTCAATTTATATTCCCTGGTGAATGACATGTGAATGAAAAACCTGGTCAGTCCGAAGTGCGCATGGTGTTCATAATGTTATAAATGGAAATATACTAGGAAATGAAAGGAAATAGGTTAGAAAAAGTCTCCAGTGATGGTCTTAACAACAAATGGCAATGCTATATAAATGGTTGCTACCTTTACGATTCATGCATTGTTTTACAGCCCTTATTTACCAATTGTGCACAGTAAAAAATAAAGATTTTGAATATAAAACTATTATGTTGTTTTGAAAATATTTTAGTATTTTTAATATGGGTAAGGATGTAGGTCAATTTGATGTTAAAGTGCGTATGATATAATGAGTTTAACTTGCCCTTTCATAAAGATAATTTAGAGGTAAGATAGCCATTTATTTAATTTACCTCAATGCTAATTAATTTTACTTCTTCTAATATATATCTTACAATCAAATTAAAGAGCAGACCTTATTCACTTGCATTTACCTTAATTTTGAGAGCATAAACAGCACTCTACTTTTTAACCTAGTTCATATTATTAGAAAATGCCCTGGATCTTGCAGGTTAATCTTTAAAAAATCTTTCAACGTGAAAGATTCTGAAATGTGTTTTTTAATTACAACCAGTGATTTAGTAGAAGCCTGTCGAATTAATATAAATTGAATTCCATAAAGTAAAACTAAATCATTATGAAATCAAGACTTTTACAACATGTATTTTAATGAGAAAAATATGCAGTTTGAAAAGTCTGCAATTTCTTTTCTTCTCATATAAATTTTGCACCTGCTAGAAAGTCTAACTATAAAAAGATTTCATTTGATCATTTATTCTAACTGTTTTATTTATTTTGATTTTAAAAATGTATTCAATATAAGTAAATACAAATAATGTAATTATTTTATTATGAAACAGTTTTAAAACGATAAAAAGTTAGTTCTAATCAGCCTGCACAATGATATTTATGTTTTTTTATGATATTGTATAAATGATAGGTTATGAAATTATAGGTATTGATGTTGTGTTACAAGTTAATAAAAAGTCTATTGGGCCCTTTACAAGGGAATCTGGATTTCTCAGATTAATAATCACAAAAATAGGTTTTATTTCGATTAAGGCTATTTGAGATCCACACAGGTGATTATATGACATCCCTTCCTTACATCATGTTGACAGATTAATTCCCAAACAGATGAACAACTTCAGAACTCTTTTTATGCTAGATTTGAAAGGTATTACACTGAAAGAAATTATCATTGCAAAAGTACATATTTTTCACATATTTGCCCAAATTTACTTGGAGCATTTCAGGATAATCCAAAATATATAGTTTATTATGCAGCTTATTGCTAATGTGCATAGAATTCTGAAATCATCAACTTCAAAGGGGAATTGAGTAAACCACACTTTTTGGCCAGCTAGCCTTATCTACAAAACTTTTTAAAAATCTATATCTTTACGTAGAGATCCAAGATGGAAGAGTAGATAAATACTGTGCTTGCTTCATCACATGAACACATCTAAATTACAGAAAAATCAACCTGGAGAACCATCTGATGTCTAGCTGAACAAAAGTTTTATAACTAAGGATACAAAGAAGATGCTACATAGAGACTTGTAGGAGGGGTGGAGACACAAAATGAGCTGGTCCGACCTCCACATGTGGCAATTGAAATTTGAGAGAGATATCTCAGCCACAGAGGTTCCCTGTAAAGGAGCGAGGAACCCCAGCACCCCACACCAGGCTCCCCAGCTCAGAGGACTGGTGCTGGGAAGAGGAGCCACCACGACTTCTGGCTATAAAAAACAGTGGGGATTCTGACCATCCAGGTAGGAGAGAAGGCAGTGAGAAACCCAGATTCCCTCATAAAGGGCCCATGCAGGCACTCACCCTGGACTCCAGGGAATCGATGATGACTCTGGGGGTATAAGACTGAGTTGTATAACTTTGGAGAAAGGATTGGAGGGAGAGTCCCCATTTGCCCTGTGCAGAGCCCTTCTCCCCAGCAGCCGGCAGATGGATGCCATCTTTCCTGTGTTGAGCCCTCCCCCACAGGCCAAATCTGAATCTGATTGGCCTGGTGAGCTCCACTGCTCCACCCTGCTGACTCACTGAGACCCTGCTGCACCCAATTTGTGGACTGCAGGAGGCTTTATCAGCAGCTGAACGTTATAGGAGCCAGCAACCAGCATCAGGTGGCAGTAGGCCTCAGAGTATCCTAGCTTTTTGGGGAATTACCCCAGACCCAGTACTAGTGGCAGTGATCCTTGGTTCTTAGCAAACTTCTCTCACACGCCTCCAGGTCCAGCACAAGCAGTGATCAACCATGGGTAGTTTTGTAGCTCCTTCCAGGTAATTCCTAACGAGTCAGTCACAGGCAGTGTGTGACCTGGACCTGAACAAGAGTCCCTCCCAAAAGACCCCACAAGCAACCTACATGGAAGTTGGTTTCCAACCACAGCACAGCACCACCCAATTAGTCCCATAGCAGCTCACACAAAGGGCATTCTCAATAGGCACCAGAGCCTGCTGGGGCAAATTCCACTCTGTGGAATAAGCCTCCTGTCCCACAGCAGCCCATAAGCTGTGGGCCGGGTGAAACCTCGTAGCCAGTCAGCATGAGGGTCAATACCATCCACTGACATGCCAACAGCAATCAAGGCTAAATTATAACAGGAGGGCACACACAACTCACACAAGGGACACTCCTGGAGCACCCAGCTCAGGTGACCAGGGAGACTGTGCCACTGGGTCACCACAGGACCCCTACTACATAACGCCACCCAGAAAGATTGGGAGACATAGCAGCCTTATCTAATACATAGAAACAAACACAGAGAGGCAGTCAAAATGAGGAAACAAAGAAATATATCCCAAATGAAAGAACAGGAGAAAACTCCAGCAAGATCACTAAATAAAATGGAAGCAAGCAACCTACCAGATACAGAGTTCAAAACATTGGTTATAAGGATGTACAGGAACTTACTGTGAATTTCAACAAAGAGATAGTAAGCATATAAAAGGACACAGAACAATAAAAAGAACCAGTCAGAAGTGAAAAATATAACAATTGAAATCAAGTATGCACCAGAAGGGATCATGTGGGGACAGAGCCAGGAGTGCAGTTTCCAGCCTCTCAGCCTCACGTGGAAAGGTGCTGGCTCAGATAGTAAATGGCCATCAACTGTGATTGGATGGCCATCAGCTGTGGCTAGTTGGATATCAGCTGTAACCAGTGAGCCATCGGCCACTAATATAACTGCTGTGGCTATGCTAGCAGCAAATGGGGGCTAGCAAGAAGATGGTGGCTGAGCTAGCAAGACCAGATTGCAGTTAACACGGCAGATTGCAGCTAGCAAGTGTGGTTGGTTGGCAGAGAGAAGTGGATGGCAGGTTGCGGATAGTGTGGCTCCTGCTTCCTGTGTCTCCAACCCAGCTGCCAGAGAGACTACAATAGTATGACTCCCCTATCTATGGCTCCATGAGTATTCCTTTTTGACCTCACTATATCCTGCATTCTTATGTGGGGAGCAAGACTAGAGACACCCTGCATGACAGATCACCAGCAGGCTAAATGAAGCAGAGGATCAAATCATCGATTTGGAAGACAAAAAAGAAGAAAACACCTTATCAAAATAGCAAAAAGAAAAAAAGAACCTAAAAACAAAAATTACGATAGTTTAATATTAGGTTGGTGCAAAAGTAATTGCAGTTTAAAAGGTTAAAAATAATTGCAAAAACTGCAATTACTTTAGCACCAACCGAATAGAACTCTGGAACTACATCAAGTGTAACAACATTCATATCATAGAGGTACCAGAAGGAGAATAGAGAAAGCAAGGGATTGGGATTCTATTTGAAAAACTAATGGCTGAAAACTTTCCTAACCTGGCAAAGGAAATAGACATACAAACCCAGGAAGCGCAGAGACTCCCAAACAGGAGGAACCCAAACAGGCCCACACCAAGAAACATCATAAGTAAAATGCCAAAAGATAAAGACAAAGAAAGAATCTTAAAAGCAGCAAGAGAAAAGCAGTTAGTTACCTAAAGGGGAGCTCCCATAAAACTATCAGCTGATTTCTTAACAGAAACTTTGCAGGCAAGAAGAGATTGGCAAAAAAATATTCAAAGTGATGAGAAACAGGAACCTACAATCAAGGGTACTCTACACAGGAAGTCTATCATTTAAAATCGAAGGACAGATAAAGAGCTTCCCCAACAAGAAAAAATTAAAAGAGTTCATCACCACCAAACCAGTATTACAAGGAATCTTAGAGGGACTTCTTCAAGACGGAAAAAAAAAAAGATAAATAATATAAATAATAAAATGGCAATAACTACACATCTATCAACAATTGCTTTCAATGTAAATGGATTAAATGCTCCAATCAAAAATATAGATGGCTGAATGAATAAAAAAACAAAACCTTTATATATGCTGCCCACAAGAGACTAACTAAAGATTAAAAGCCACACACAGACTGAAAGTAGAGGGATGGAAAAAGGTATTTCATGAAAATGGATTAAAAACAAAACAAAACAACCTGGGTAGCAATACTTATATCAGAAATAACAGACTTTGAAAACAAAGGCTATAACAAGAAACAAAGAAGTACCCAGTAATCTGACTTCCTGGTAATTGTCCAAAGAAACCCAAAACACTACTTCGAGAGGACATGTACATCCATATGTTCATTGCAGCATTGTTTATAATGGCCTAAATGTGGAGGCAGCCTCGGTGTCCATTGGTGGATAAATGGATGAAGAGGAGGTGACATATGTGTGTATACACACACACACACACACACATACACACCAATACACACACAGAGGGTGACAAAAATGTATACATATTTTAAGAAAGGGGAAAAAAGCTGCATTAAAATTATAGTACTCAATATATACTGATAACAAAAGATGAATATAAGCCATGTACATATGTTTTTCATTGGCACCCCCGGTATATATAGTGGAATATTGCTTGACCAGGAAAAGGAATGGGTTCTTGCCATCTGCAGCAGCATGAATGGACCTGGAGGGTACTGTGCAAAGTGGAGTGTAAGACAAAGAAAGACAGATGCAATCTGATTTGTCATATCTGTGGAATCTAAAGAATAAAATAAACAAACAAAACAGAAACAGACTCATAGATACAGAGAACATATTGATGGTTGCCATATGGGAGCGGGGTTGAGAGGTGTGTGTAAAAGGGGAAGGGATTAAGAAGTACAAATTGGTTGTCACAAAATAGTCATGAGGTTGTTGGGTATCACATAAGGATTGCAGTCAATAATATTGTAATAACTATGTGTGGTATCATTTGGGTACTAGATTCATCAGGGTGATAGATAGGAGGGAGGTTGGGGGCAGGGTGAAAAGGTGAAGGCATTAAGAAGTACAAATTGGTAGTTACAAAATCATGGGGATGTAAAGCATAGGGAATATAGTCAATAAAATCATAATAATTATATAGTTCCAGGCAGGTACTAGACTACTCATGGGGGAATCACTTCTTAAATTATACAGATGTCTAATCACTATGCTGTACACTTGAAATTAATATAAAATAATATTAAATGTCAACTGTAACTGGAAAGTTAAAAAGGGTGGGAAAAATTGAAGGGCAAGAAGTGTCCAAATTTCCAGGTATAAAACAAATAAGTCATGGGAATGTAAAGTACAGCATAAGGAACAGAGTCAGTAATATTGTGATAATGTGGTATGATGTCAGATGGTTGCTGAAGTTATCATGGTGATCATGTCTTTTGGTATGTAAGTGTTGAATAACTATTGTGTACACCTGAAACAAATAAAATATTATATGCTAACTATATTTTTTATAAAATTCTTTAAAAAAGAACAGTGTAAACATTTCAACTGGTTTTATAATTTATCTGTAAAGTTAATGAGATTAATAAATGGCTGATTTTTAAAACTCTACATATTTAAATAACTCTAAAGATTTTGTCACATGGACTAAAAGTAAACTTGAATTTATAAAACGTACAGTTATAAATATCTATTCAAAAATTTTGTTATCTGGAATTGAAAGTTTAATATTTGTTTTTCTTTATTTATGTCTTTGCACTTGAATATTTAAAAATATTTTACAACTTCATATTCTTATTAAAAACTTTATCACGAAAGATGTTTCAACAGGCCACATTAATCTGTATAAGTGTACTTAACTTTTGCTATAAAACTATGATAAGAACATAGGAATGAGCCAAAACAGGGTATTCTAGATTGGGTAGTATCTACTCAGCAGTAATGGAATGAATTAAATAATTAAAAACAAAATTAGAACTGGGTTGTCTTCATTCTTTTTCACATAAAATGTAATTCATCATAAATTTTGAGACCTGAGTACACGAGGTAAACAAGTGCACAATCTGTCAAAAGGAGGACGGAAAGAAGGATGAAAAGGAGGGGAAATGACACAAAAGAGATATCATTGTACATAACAATGACAGGAAGGGCAAAGAAATTTCTGTGATAATACTATTTCAGTGAATATACCATTAGGCAGATACAATGATAATAGAGAAGGCGTGAAACTATGGAAAACAGAAAACTTCCACAACCAATACAAGAAATTAAGTAGGAGGTTAATTAGAAAGAAATGTATTTAATCATCACAGAGAGCATGAGGTAGCTTTACAAAGAGAAAACCAATGTAATTTCATTTTTTTGGCATGGTGACCAAGCCACAGAGACAGGAAAAAATGTAAAATATTAAATCTTCTGCAGAGAATTGACTAGATTTTGTAGAAACCAATATTTCTTTTACTTTCTTTTCTTTTTTTTAATAGAAGGTAGGCTTAATTAATTGTGTGTAATTTTTAGATATCTTGTGTTCTGATTTTTGGGTAGTTTACAACTAATTGACTTTCAAAGGCTGGTGTTAATAACTGTTAATTGGTTTCTGGTGGGTATGAGAAAATAGAAAAAAAACCTGAAAATAGCAGGAGCTCTGGGTACTTGGAATGACTAGATCTTGGGAAGAAATAAACTGTTTTTCACAATTTCTGAAGTAGTCACCAAGGAGACCCATAGTGGCTCCAAGTTCCACCAGAGATGATGACCAAAGGAGAGATGACTAAACTAGAAGCATGTTCTCAGGAAGTGCCGAGTTTGTTTCAAAGGAGTTTAGCTAAATGGACGTAAGAAACTTTTACAACTTGGAAGAAAGAATATATTGAATTGGAGAAATGATACGAAGAAAAAAAAAAGTGATCATATTATTCCTAAATGGTAGAGAGAACCAAATAAAAATAGCAAAACAGAAAAATAAAAATGGAAAGCTATGACACAGTAGAGGACATTCTACCACCAAAGCAATGGAGCTATGCATATATACAAATATACAAATAAATATACATATCTGTATTTACTAAGCATGGGAGTAGTTTTTTTGTTATTGTTGTTGTTGTTTAATATGAAGCAATAGTTTATATTCAAAGAAATATAATAAATAGGCATCATTAGGGTGAAGGATTAATATAAAATAGGAGAGTCTGGGAAGGACTCCTCACTACTAATAATGCCTAGCTAATGATGAATCTCATGACAGAATAGGAAGCTAAGCCTTCTGGAAAAGTGTATTGAACAAGAAGAATCCCAAGAGAACTTTCTATTGCTAAATCACGTGGATACAAATAACATTATCAAAATAGTCAAAGAAGGATCTCTAAGTTTAGGCCTGGGAGGTTAACTGAAGGACTTGGGAGAGGAAGCTGTTTTCTTCATTGCTTCCTAGGCAGAGAATCTACAAGAGAAAATTGGAAGGTGAATTGGCTGTAGCCTCTTTTTCTTTCATTTGTATGATAGTTTTATAAGTTCTTGAAAATAGTTTAACTTTTTTTGTTGTTTGTATGTTGTTTTAATATTGCCGATATAGTTTTGGTTTGCATCTTCAGAACCGAAGATAATCTCTAATATAAATGTTGTTCCTTCAGCACTAACTGTGTGTGCTTGAATAACCTATTTAATCTCTCCAAGACTCAGTTATCATATTCATAAAATTGTAATAATAATGATACTTACCTCAGAATGGGATTGAGAGAATAAAGCAGAGAATTCTCAGTCCCAGCCACATAAGAAGTTCCTAACAAATCCTAATTTTACTATAATTATTCCAGGCTTTCATAGGTCTATCAACAGTACTGGAAGTCGTATTTGAGCAATTGTTCTGAAAATATCAGAAAGATCCAGGACACTATTTGACAAAGTTGTGTAACAATGAATATGATGGTGATCAAGGGCAACTATTAATATATTGCTGGGAGATCATCCTTATTGTACCCTCTAATTTCAGCTTTCAGTTATGGCTCCTTATAAAAATCCACACACTTGAAGTTTCACATGGCCCAGAACACATGGAATCCCTTTCCATATGTATAATAGATTTCTGTTAACTCTTCCTATTTGCATACTTACATGGAACTGTAATAATTTAATTTAGCAATTTTTCATTTCTATCAACTACCTGTGAGATAGTTATCCATTTTTTGTGTGTGTGACATTAGGAATGCAGATAACAATGTGACACAATAAAGATGAAAATACACTTCAAATAACAAACTAATTGTCCAAATACACGAAAACAGATTAATTGAAACAAACTGTAATACGTGTGAATGTCAGCTGAGGCAAGCTAACCAACTGCACAGTACTTGAACATATTTTAAGAACGTAACAATTAGAATATCAACAGACTTCTGTGAAAAATCCAATAAATCCTTATAGTCAAACCTTATACATTATACGTGCACAAATTTGCTTCATATGTGTTCCTTCTGAAGAAGCAATCTGTCTGTCTGCAGACCCTGTTATGGAAACCTGCCACGTGTAGGAGGAACACTCTTTGAAAACCCAGTACCGAACTGTGGATTACTTGAGGGACTGAACACACAGAGCCCCACTCTGTGCCTGCACAGAAGAGATGCTCACTCATTAATCTAGGTAGGAAACATGCTGTAGAACAAATGGTCTAGGAAAAAATGGGAAAGTTACAAGCTAAACAGTAGTGTGGGAGTGTACCACTGAGCAACAGCCAGAGGAAGGAAATGGATGACATGTCCTGCCACAGATCATCAAGCTGCCTCAGAAGCCAAACAAAGTAGCAATGGGAGAGTTAGTCTATAGACATCTGCTGAAATTCTCTTTCAGCAAAGTCACATCATCTGACAAGTTCCTGACACACCTTATTGAAAATTCCATTCATCAAAGATAAAGGAAATGAATTATTTGGGAAATGACTACTCTGGACCTAATTCTAACCAACAAAGAATTGATTCATTAAGTGAGAGAAATAAGAACCCTGGGAGAAAAGAGTTCACCGGCCTAAAATTACATGATAACCCAGGAGATGGAGACTGGATTCTCACTCTTTTCATTATTGTATATTTGGAGATACACATCCATGTCCCAAACACAATTACTGATAATTTAGGGCACATTTTCTTCAGATTTATTTTCCAGTCTTTTTTAAAAATAAAGTTTCAACAGCTTTACTTAGATCTAACTTCTAGTTACTTAAAAAAATGTGGATCTCTATAGATATTTTCACATTAAACACATAATTTTTGTATCTTTTTTATATTCAATTTTATAATGTAAACATGTTTCTATTTAGTTAATGTGATTAACCTAATTTGAATGGCTACATAACAATAAACTTTATGGTTTAAAGAACTTTGCAACTGTCACTTTCAAACCTATTCTAGTCCGGCTTAATTATATAGTAATCATGTTGCTTATCTGACATTGTTATTAATCCCACCTCCTCCTGGTACGTCACTGATTGGGCTAGGACAATGGTTCTCAGAGCTTGATATAGAGAACCGTAAGTTTCCTTAAGAAATTTCAAGGTGCTCTGCAAGGTTAAAACGACTTTCAAAATAATATAAAGATATAATTTCCCTCTTTCACTATCATTTTCTGGTGAGTGTACAGTGCAGTTTTCTGGAGGCTACAGATGGATGCTGTCACCAGAAATTAAATATAAATGCAGATATGAGAACCCATCTACTAAGCCAGGTATTTAGGAAATGTACAAAAATATAAAACAATGCTATTTTCTTACTAATTTTCTTTGGAAATATATTTTCATTGAAGTATGTATTTGTGTTAACATGTGATTAATTACAATTTAAAATGAAGTAATATATACATATCTTTAAATCTCTGTGTTATGATTTATATTACCATCCATATAGACATAAATGAAACTCTTTAGGATCCTCAATAATTTAAATAAATATAATGAAGTCCTGAAACCAATACATTTTATATAGTAAATATCCTATTCCCTAAAAATACTTTGCTTAATTTGTAGTTTGCACATCAACATTGTTTAAATAAAGACAGAAAATATAGAGATTAAGTATGGAAAATATTTTTTCAAATAAAAAAAATAATTTTGTGTTATCAAGTATTTATTTACTTGCCATTTTTATCATTTAAGCTTAAAAATCAACCACTTTTTAAAATTCAAGCTATATTTATTTATTCATCCTATCTAAGATGATAGTCATTCAAATTTTTATTTAATTATTTTAGTCACAGAAAAAGTATACTTTGGTATGGTATAAGAAACAAAATATGTTATCACCCCAGATTAACTTTGTTGCGTGACACAAAACCTAATTGTTTATTATCTTTTCAAATAGCAAAAAGCAATTTTCTATTAACATTACTATGCTATTGTTTTTTTTTTTGTTTGTTTTTGTGTGTGTGTGTATGTCTTTTGCTTTTGAGTAATAATTATGGATCAGAAGCAAAATCCATTATATATATTCTGATATATATATATATATATATATATATATATATATATATATAAACAGAAACAAGAGTAACTTTTGGAACCAAAAGAAGTTAGTAAATTCTGAATAAACGGTTCAGGTCGGGCAGGCCACAAGGACCCAGAGACCTTGAAGAGGGAGACTGAAGAAAAAAACAAACCAAAAAAGAACAAAAGGAAAAAAACAAAAAGAGGTGGAATGGTAGAACTGTTTGCATTCTTGTTGCACAAGAATGAGGGAACTTAAAAACACAGAATGCCTTCCACCAAGTATAGTTGTAACTCTTAAGCAAAGCTGTACTGTGCACTAACCACTCCTACTTGCCAGCGCTAGGATCTTGCCTTATCGTTACCTCTGGCTATGGCTCTACAAAAAGAATAATAATAATAAAAAAATAAATAAATAAAATAAAAAAAACACAAGAAAACACGATTATATAATAATAATTAGGAGTAGACATAGAGGTGAAAGAGTCAGTTCAATCCTGCAGGAGGAACTGAGGGGCTTTGGTGGGGTTTGTTTCACAGGAAAATAAATGACATGACATAGAAGGATATGTACCAAAGAGTTCCCTTTAGCCTGCATGCTTGAGAGAACATTGTCTTACCCAGTTTACCAAAACACTCTTCCATGCTTGGAAGGTAACCCCACACATAATCATGTGCCTCTTAACAATAGTGACACCTTCTGAGAAATATGTCATTAGATGATTTTGTCCTTGTGGGAACATCATAAAGTGCACTTACACAAACCTAGTGGTATAGCCCACTACACACCTAGGCTATATTATATGGCCTATTGCTTTAAGGGTAGAAGCCTATACAGCATGTAACTGCACAAAACAATACAAGATTAAAGCACAAGAGAAAAGGATGTAATCAAGAGATGCAATAAACAGGAGATGTTTGAGGCTGCTGATTGCATAACACGGCATACTGGTTTTCAGCAATTTTTTTCTTTTAATAACCAGAAAGAATACACTCTAAAATAATAATAAAAATATAGTATAGTAACTACATAAACTGGTAATACAGTCATTTAATATTGTAATCAATTATTATGGATTCTACATAACTGAATGTGCTGTACTTTTATACAACTGGCAGCACAATAGATTTGTTTACACCAGAATCACCACAAAAATGTTGGTAACCAATGTTATGGCTATGCCATGAGGTGATACAAGTTTTTCAGCTCCATTATAACCTTATGGGACCACCATTGTATATGCGGTCCTTCACTGACCCAAACTTCCCTATGCAGCACATGACTGTGTTTAGAGTTTGGAACCAGAATAGTAAGATTGTTCTAACCAGAACATAAAGATTTCCAGAGAAATGTTTGGGTGACCTCACAGTTCAGAATAGTCTAAGTTTGAGAGCACTGGGTTTGTGCTCTCTGCACTTATTACAATTATGTCCATTTTACACTTGAAAAAAAGGCGGACAGTGTGTGAGTAACTTTGTTCAAATTACAGAGCTCTAAAATGGTGAATATGAGTTTCAAACCCTTTTCTCTTAGTCTCCAAAAATTATGCTCTAAACCAGTCCCTCACTTTTGGAAAGACTCTTCTTCCCAAATAAATTTAACTATTCCTCCTACTCAATTATTGCTATTTGTTCTATTGACATGCTTATTCATGTTGGTCACCACACTTTTATTGTGATGACTTCTAGTTACCCTTTATCACTCACAATTTTATGTTCTTACTTTTGAAAACAACTTCAGAATCACTCTGAAGTTATTCCTAAATGAAGATATACTTATCATATTTCTTTTTATAACCAGAACCAGACATTACTCCATGATATCAAGACCCATAAACATTATGATAGTTTTCTGAGTTTAATAAGGAATTCTAAGAGATTGTGAATAAGTAACACACCTATGATCAGTATCCTGAATTTTAGTTCCTATTTTAAACACTTTATCTTGAATAAGAGGAAATTGTAGCATGTAAATTATATTGTAATTTACATTTGAGTAACTATAACATGGTTATGAAAACTTAAACTTACAGAATTAAGGACACTACTGTTTAACTAAATTATTTGAATATTAAATTTACCAGGGAAATAAAGACCTTCCCCTGACTTCTGAAAGCTTGCATTGAAGCTATCACAGATAAATCTTTATTTTGAAAAAAGCAAAGATTCTTGCCCTCATAATGTGTCAAAGACCTTCTTCTCCTCTTACTATTGATTCCATTGCACACTATGATCTAATTTTATCAATTAGCCAGAGTAATACATTATAGTACTTCAACAATGAAAATGTGCTTCATTGTATAGTCACTAAGGACCTAATAAATGCCACAGACCTGAATTAGACCCATGGGATATCATTTTGAATATAGTAAAACTACATCATCATCTTATAAATCTGACAGTGTGGTGGAGAAACTTAGGCATTAAACAAACAATTACTTGGGCATTAAACAAATAAGTTTAATAAGTGGTACGAAAGTATGATGTTGAAATAGTGAATTATAATGATAAAATCAGTGTTCATTTACTAATAAAGTAAATTAGTCTTCTTTATTAATCTGGTATAATCAATTAAGTTTCTAAGCAAACCACTATACTAGAGAATGTATCCTTGCTGCTCCATTCTTACTTCATTTTGTATGACTCTGGAGATTACAACCATGCTTCACGCTCAATCAAGCAAGAACATGGAACACATATTCTTTCTGCCTCAGTTAAATGAGCACTGCAAGGCAGAATTATTTCAGGTTCTCTCAAGAGATTCACTTGGTTCATCCATAAACAACAACTGACAAGGCCTTTATTTTTAATGATCATCCACATGTCATTTCCTAAGCATTTTAAGATGACAGGCATACTAGCAAGTACATTCTTATTCTAAAACTAACCATATAAAAATTATGATTCAAATTTATTTACTTGGTTATGTAGAATTTTTCATCATGCATCTCATTAGTTTAATTAAATGTATTGGGGTAGCATTTTGTTTAATTGAAGTTTATTGGGGTGACAATTGCTAGTAAAGTTACATAGGTTTCATTATTTAGTAACATTAGATAGTTTTTAAGTGTACATTTCTATAATACATCATCTATATATTGCATTGTGTGTTCACCACCCAGAGTCAGTTCTCCTTCCATCATCGTATATATGTGCCCCCTTAATAAAGGCAGAAAATTATTGAGGGTTTGTTCTTAAGCAGGACAGTATTCTAAACAGTCTACATTTAACTCATTTAACCTCCAAAATAAAAAACAAAACTTAGAAGATAGGTTCATCTCATTCCAAATTTAGTTTTTAAGCAAGTCAAGGTATTGAGAATTTAAGCCACTTGTCCAAGGTCTTGACAATAACTCTATGAACTACATCTATGAATCTACTAGCACTGCTCTCTTCTATTTCTCCCCATTCAGACCATATCTATGCAGGATATAGAAGGTATCATAGTTGACAGCAAAATGCTTCTAGGAAATGTGGGTAGAGTGTGAGTAAAACACATTTTCCAACAACAACAAAAAATATATAGATTATTTGTGGAATTACCAGTTATGGGGATGGCTCCTTAATTTAGTCTAATTATTTAATTTTCCATCTAAAAAAACAGGCCAATAAATGCTACTTAGTTTATTTCTGGTTATATACAATTTCTTAAAAAGAAGTGTTCTTAAACTAAGCCAGTAAAACTGTCAGAAATAATCTACATACTGTGTATTTATGTCTTTAGGAATCCCAAAATATAGTTAAAGAGCTAATGTATCTGCATAAATGAAACACAGCTTCTTATAACTGCCAAATAATAGTTTTGCTAAAAATTTCTCTGGACATACAAAGGACAGATTTGCTATAGATGTCCCAAAAAAGATGGTGATCTACTCTAGCTATATGCAGCTATTCTAATTATTTCAGAAGACGAATTGAATTAAAGTATAACATAACTTTAAGCTTTTGATAATACCTATGAAGGAGAAACAACATTCCAGACAGGAAGAAGTAGAAAGAAAAGGAGAAGGAGAAGGAGGAGAAGGAGAAGGGGAAGGGGAAGCGGAAGGGGAAGGGGAAGGGGAAGGGGGAAGAGGAAGAGGAAGAGGAGGACGAGGAAGAGGAGGAAGAAGAAGAAGAAAATATAGATGGGAATGCAAGAAATGCATTTGGAATAATGAAAGACCTACATACATATAGGTAGAGATCAGATTAGAAATATGGGCTGAAATCCAAGTATAAATAATGGACATTAGGCTAAAGAGATTGAACTTAATTCTTTGGGAGCCGTACAATTTCCCTTAGCCAAACCTGTAATCTTGTTTATTTAAAAAGGTCTGCAAGAAATCTTAGGTTTATAAAATACTGGACCTCCTTAGAAACATACTCAACAAATATGTAGTAATTTTGTACATACTCTATGGAAAGTACTGAAAATAAGAACATAACTAAGGTAGAGCAAATGCTCCCAAAGACTTTATGGGAAGTCAAGTAAATAAGCAAGCATGATGCAGTGCTATAGGTGCTATGAAAAATTAAAATGCAAAATATTTAAGCTTATTTATAGATTATAATTTATAACTTTCAAAAAATAGGGTAAAAACTTCAAAATGTCTATTTTCTTTACAACTTCAAAAATAGAATGAAAATTCATTCACTCTAGTTTTAGTGAATCTCACTCACCAAAACGTGAGTTTCTGAGTAGGACCCAGTAGTTTTACATTATATGCAATACTTTTGTTTTTTAACCCAATAGAAGGTGACCTGTATGTCATACTCACTTATGAAATTCAATCATTGTCTTCTGTAGATGAATTGTAATTAAAAGCATGTTATTTGTCTTTGTAATGACGTTGTGAGGATAAAATTCCAAAGCAGTTATTTTATGGATCACTTAAATATCATGTCTTTGGGTCAGAATTTTTATTTGGATTTATTAGCTTTATGTTTTTTTATTCCTTCTGGGCAGCGTCTCAAAGTCACATCATACTTTTTTACAATCTTGCAACAAAATAAAAATCCAGTAATTATATATTTGGAGATTGTTTTACTCCTTAAAACATCGAATCCAATCTTATCTCAGACATGTGGTCAACTGATAATAGTAGGAAAAAACCACTAGTGAATAATTATTTAATTATAATATTCTTTAGAAACTGTGAAACATTTAGGTAAGGTGCTTATTTTTGCTCAAGCTCACTTGTTTATTTATTTATTTTTTTTGCTTTGTGTTGATCATACCTTGGTTATTATACCTCTCTCTCTCTGTGTTTGTACGTGTGTGTATTTTGTGTGTACACAGTGACTGGATTTTATCTCAATGGTGAATCTGTAGTTCAGATTTTCTTTCAAATATGTATCCAGCCTGGAAACCAGAGCTATCACTAGAATACAATGTTAACTCATCTCATTTAGAATTATATTAGTGTTGTTCTCACTGAAAACAATAAACTCCCTTTGCCAAAATAGCACACCAGTCGAAATCAATAAGGGAGATAGCCAAAAAAAACATACAAACCTATATTTGTAATTCTAAGTAAAACCTCAAACCAGCTCAGAACCAGACATTTTACAAGTTTAGTATGTCTGGGAACATTTAAAAAAATGTATTTTAATATCCTGTGTTCTGTATAAACTTATTTCTAGGGGATTTTTACCAAATGTACATTATCATATTTCTTTGGTATCAAACAGAAGAATCATTTTTTAGTCATGCCTAGGAATTAATAATAGTGTGCTGCTGAAAATGACTTCAAGTATTTACAATATTTTGCCTATCAGCTTCATGACACCAAGTGACAAGAACAAAGGCAAGTAATTTATATCACTGTTTCATAAAGAGATACAGATGTAGAGTGTTTATGAGTCTTACCCAGAAACTGCAGATCTGGGACAAAAGAAAAACCTCATTGTTGGATGCTTGGACCAGGCAGTCTTTTTAAAATATCATACTTAACACACTAATTCTGAAAACTAGAAAGGGCATGTGGGTGTTTCTAATCTAGGTATTCGAAAATATTAATTCATTGATTGCAAATAGATTAATTGAACATATAGTATATGCTAGATGGTAATCTAGGTCCTATGAATAAAATGGTGAACAAAACAGACTCAACACTCATAGGTGTGTCATTCTTTTAAGTGGTATTATATATTAAATATAAATATATTTATATAAATATAAATAAATGTAAAATACAGTATTAGGTAATAATAAGTGTCCTAATGACAAATAAAACAGTGTAAGTAGATATTGAATGATGGGGATATATTTCCTTTAGTCTGCTCAGAAAAGGCTTTTCTGAGCATGTGAGCAACGTGTGATGAGAGGTGAGGGGTGAGCAAAGCTGGTATCTGTGATGGAACATGCCTTGTCATGTTCAAGGAGCAACGAGGAGGCTGGTCTGGTTCAGGTGAAATAAACAGCAGAAGGAATGGGTCAGAGGTAGTCTGAGTCAACACACGCAGGTCATAAGTAACAAGTTTGTGTTTTGTTTTAAACTATGAAAGGCTGCCATTGGAGTTTTTGGACAACAAACTTAAGTGCTCATATTGACATATAAAATGATCATTTTGGATGTTGTGGGGAAATTAAAGTGTAGATAGCAAAAGTGGAATAATGAGGGGTAGAGGTATTGAGAAATGGTATATTAAACTTGTATAAAAACTCTACACAGTTACATGTTGGTACCAATTGTTAGTATTTCAAAGCAAAGTATTTCAAAGCTATTCAGAGGCTATGATGAGGCACTTGTATTACAAGAAATTATACTTCCTTCCCTCACATAATAATATAATAATAACATACTAATATTATAGTATTTTACTAGCCATTTGTCATTGTTTTCCATTTTCCATAAGTTGGGAATATGTGTGTGTGTGTGTGTGTGTGTGTATATATATGTATATATATATATATACATATATATATATATATATATATATATGTATATGTATATATATGAAAAGAATAACAATGTAAGATAACTCAGAGAATACTTTATTACTTTATAAAAATTTGCAATTTACCAATTTAATAGTTTCTTTTAAACACTCATTATATTAGTCAATTAATTGTATCTTTCTAACAAGAAACAACATCAAGTTTTATTTACTAATTAGTAGATTAATACTTTTCAATTAATGAAAATTAGCAATGAAAATATATTTTTCAGATGACAGTGGGATAATCGTAAGTTAGGATGATCCAGAAATACCACCCCATAAAGGCTAGACCTGTTTTTAAAGGATGTAGGATGCACAATCTTTGGTCAAGGTGGAAAGCCATCCCAGGTGGGAAAGAAAGCTGCCAAATAAAAGGTGAGGATACTGTCTGTGGAATTGTGGGTGATATGAATAGGCTAGTCTGATTGAAGCACAGAATCTTATTGGACAGAAGTAGAAGACAATCTCAGAAAAAGAGGTTGTGGCCAGATTCTTGAGAACCTAGGATGGCAATCTGAGGAACTGGTTTGTAACTGACTATGCAGGCAAAACAAGACATTGCAGGTTTTGTGTAGGAGCATGAAATGATGAAAGTTGTATTTAAGAATGTGTGAGGATTAAATGTGGTAACATATATGAGCTGCAATTCATGTAGTTCATCTTCATACTGTGGTATGCATACTCCACAGTTACAGAGCCTTTCAGAGCATCAGGAGTATGCATATACATATGCTAATAGGTTTCCTCCATAATTATACACTTCAACAGATACATCCTTAAATAAAATATGGAATATCTAAGGAATTCATAGATAATTTCTAGCAAAACATACAGTAGCTAGGGTTTAAATACAATTTTAAAAAATCAAAAACTTACAAACTTGGTTGCTCTAATGAATTATTTCTTTAGTCATGGGTCAACCCCCCTCTCCCTTTTCTTTTCTCAATTCTCCATTCCCTTTTGTAACTGTAAATACTTTCTTTGTCAAGGTTTTTAATACATATTACTTTAGTTGCATCTTAAAAATGCTTTTACAATATATATTTCTATTTTCATTTTATAAGGGAGAAAACTGAGGTGCATAGAGAGGGAGTTGTAGGATATGAAATTTCTTTAGTAACAAAATATGAGGGGACATGCAAACTTGACTACATAAACCAAAAGCTAATATAGAATGCTCCTAGCCAGAGGTAGAGCTTCCCAGGGCAGCAGGGTTTTCTATGATAACAAAAGCTATAAACAGTATGACCTAAACAGATAGAAGATGAATATAGATGATTGATAAATAGATAGATAGATAGATAGATAGATAGATAGATAGATAGATAGATAGATAGATAGATAGATAGGTAGATAGGTAGAACACATGGATGATGGCTAGATAACACACACATAGATAATGGACAGATAACATATATATGTAATTTATGTAATATATATGTGTATATGTATATATATGTAATATATATTGAGAGAGAGAGAGATGCATATATAGGTTACATTTACATGTGCATATGTCCTGTTATATACACATGGGCACACACGCACACACATGTACACAGATATTCACACAAACACACACATTCACACACACACACATCTATCTTTATGGGATTCCACTTTTGCCATTCTCACAGGAAAACCATACACCAGATTACTCAACTAATTATTGGCAGAACATATTTCCAATAATATTTCTTTCTTTATTGTCTTCTTCCTTTAGAAACTTATTACAGAATTAGATATACCTATCTATGCAGCTTGCCAGTGGTTACTACTGGACAACATGTAATGTGTCTCAGAGACTTTTATCTATAGTACATAAGATGAGACATTTAGAACAAATGAAAATTAAAGTTATATTAAAAATATCCACACTTTTTAGTTTCTACCCTAATGGAAAATAATTTTTTAAAGTAATTCTGTAACACAAAAGTTTACATTTTTAAGTGAAATTAGATGAGTTATTTAGGCCTTAATTGTTTCAATTATAATGTTAAACTATATAAGAAAATAAAATATTAAAACATACAACTGTTAATTATAGATTATGTTAATAACTGTTAATTATTTATTAATTATACTTATGTAAGGACAAGTTCTACCTCCCACAGAAATTGAAAAACAATTAATATTCTGTATATTTGAATTTGGAAAAATTAGTAGACACCTGATTAGATTTTTTGCTTTGCTTTTAGATCATTGAAAACTTTGGCTATAAGAATAATGAGAAGTAGCATGTTCTCTTTATTACCTGCTAAAAGGCCTCTTCTTGATGAGAACTTCCTTTTGTCATTGTTACTTCAAAGATTGTCACACTGATTGTGTTTTAAAATATTCTAAAAAGCAAAGCAAGCAAAGGAACAAAAATCTTTCATATTTGAACTTTTACCAATACCTAAACTTCCTTGGTAAACTAGTCTAAAAACAAACAAACAAAAAGGACGCCCCTCTTTTACTGCCAGTGAACTCCTCTATGACCCCTTGGAGGCATTACAGATCTACCTCCTAGGCATCTTTAACCTCTTTGTTCTCTCATCACTAGCCACTCAAAGCACAATTATCGCCCTCACCTCTTCCCAAATTGGATACTCAGATTATTTCCACTATTTGTGTGTAAATTTGGCTCCTGTCTTCTCACTCTCTGGTCAGCTGCCTTATCTTTTTAGACAAAATATGTTCACCCACTCAGCTGCTGTCAACATTTCCGGCTTTCTATCTTCAGTCATACTTCTGGGCTATGATTCCCTCCTCCAATTTCCGATGCACTCTCGGAGAGTGAGAAATAGGCACCTTAGTATCGGGTTCCCTAGCAATCAAATTATTTTTCTTACGGACAATTACTCTCAAATGTTCATCATAAACTTTAAGGCTTGAGTGTTGTTGTTTTTTGGTTTTTTTTTTGTTTGTTTGTTTGTTTGTTTTTCATCAGAATTAAATAGGAATTCTGGACTCTACAGTTTTTATGCTTATGTGACACAGCAGCCACAGATTTGGAGGTTGTGGCATGAGGTTGAGTGGGCGGATATAGTGGTTACCAGTTTAATGAGTCACTCCCTGAGAGATTTTAGTGCTGAAAACTGAACCCAGAGAGACACACAAGAGTTCTCAAGGAACATGAGCAATATCATTTCACTAGAAGAAAACATCTGACTAAAAACCAAGACGTCTGCAGCATCTCCTTTCTTCAGGCAATTAGAAAGGTTCATTGTATCCTATGATCAAATGGTTAAGAATATAGGTTAATATTTTAGTTTGGAACTAGAATACATGTTCAAAGAAAATGTAATTGTTATCCTGGTAGATTCCATTAGTGGCCCCAGTTACCCCTCCCTTTTTATCTTTGTACTCTTTTTCCACGTGACTTTGCAATTCTCCCCCACAAAGGGGGCTGATTAGATTTCCATCCCTTGCCTATGAGTTTGATCATGAGACTTGCATTAGCCAATAGAATGAGGCAAAAGTAACACTAGGCCAGTTCCAAGCCTAGGAAATGTTACGTGGTTCCATTTTCTCTCTTGTGTTTCTGCCACTGCCACAGGAAAGACATGCCTGGGCTAACCCACTGGTCCCAGAAAGATAATAAGAAACGTGTTCAATGGAGCTGCCTGGAAAATCTGCTCCAACTGAACCCAGATTAGTTCAGTGACCCCAGCCAACCTGGAGTGAGCTTATATCAAATAAACCCCAGCTGACTGAGCTGATGGTTATTTTCAGTCATGAATTTATATTTTGTGATGCCATAACAGCTATTCAATATACTTCAAATAGAATAGCCTGTCAAATAAACACAGAAAATAACTCCTTGCAAGCTTGTCTAAATTCCTACTTCATCATAATTATATGAATGTATTTTTAACTGTAAAACTCTTAGAGAATGCCAGCAATTATTATAAGAAAAATATAAATAGTAACCTTTTACTATGGAATCCAATAACAGATAACTGCTAGAAAATACAAGATCAGCCTTGACTTACCCAAATCTAAATTTACATTTTTCATTACACAGTAACATATCACTAAAATTAATTTCAGAATAATGCTTTTGAAGTGTTGGCAAAGCCCTGAATTTGATTCTAAATCTTCAAATGCAGATAGAATATCATGGTAGTTATATGGTAGTTATGAGCAAGACTACAATTAGTCATACAATCAAATACTGGAGTGATGGTTACCAGGGTTGGGGGGAGGAGGAAACGGGGAGTTACTAATCAACAGGCATAAAGTTTCCGTTAAATAAAATGAGTAAGCTCTACAGATCTGCTTCTTCACAACACTGTATCTGTAGTCAACAATAACGTATTGTACATTTAAAATTAGCTAAGATCACAGGTTTTATGTTCAGTGTTCTTACCACACACACACAGAGAGAGAGAGAGAGAGAGAGAGAGAGAGAGAGAGAATTTCATTCACACGATAAGTCCAAATGTGCCACACATTGGCTATTTGTCCTTGGAAAGTAATTAAGATTTTCTGTGCTGCAGATTTTTGTTGCAAAAAAAAATATTGATAATAATATTCCATTGTATATATAATGCATATATAGCACTTAGCCTATTATCCGACACCTAAAAAGAGCATTATTATTTTCAAAGAAAGTTTAAATTACTTTCAGTAATGTTGTGTTTGTTGTTGTTTAGTATCTTTAAAAAAGTAGTTGTTGAAAATATGGTATGAGATGAGCTTGACTTAAGTGGTCAAACAATCAGCAAAAGAATCCTCAAAGTTGAAGAAAGGCTCCAGCTAAGAGTTACTGAAAAAACGTGATCATGAAGGCCTGGCACGAGGTCTGGAAGAGGGTAATGGATCTCACACAGCATCTCATGGGCAGGAGCCCAGAGGAGAAAAACAATAGAAATAGAGAAACATAATCCATACAAACTTTAAGACTCTACATTTTCAGTGGTAAAAAAATCAGTAACAGGTTTGTGAAAGGCAACACATACCAAAAATTTTAATGTTTGTGTCCTTTACCCGAAAATTCCATTTCCAGGAATTCATCCGAAGAATAGCCATGAATATGTGTACAGTCATTTACACAAGGCTGTGCCCTGCAGTACTGCTAATAATAATGGAAATGGAAAGTGCACGTTGATCATGAAAGGGATATTTAACTTATAGAATATGAACACTACATGCCTACCTCACATCATAGCACAAGAGTTAGGAAAATCAACAGGGCCGAGATGGCTGGCAAGTTTACGCTGGGTGTAGAGGAGGACGACATTGCGGAACCCCCTAGAGGGGGTTCCTGAGGAACTAAATGAGGAGTTGTTGGAACTGGGACAGGAACACATAGCTAAAGAAAAGGATGAGAAATGGAAATTGCAGGAGAAGAAAAAGAAGAACCCCTAAGAGAATTCACAGTAAAGGGTTTACCAGAACATTTGCACACCTCAGCAAGCTCCTTAAAAAGTCTGAAAACATGGACCCCAACACCTAAAAGTTTTCATTAATAGAACAGAATGTTCATAATGCATTATCTGCTCTATTATAAGGAAATCTATGATAAAAAAAAAAAAAAAAGAAAAAAAAAGAAAGAAAGAAAAAAAGCAAGCCACCATGAACATGTTTCTGAACAGCGTAATCCCTCCTCAGGAAGAGCCCTGGGCATGCCCTCCAGAAGGTATTCAGGAAGAAGGCCTTGTTATCGTAGGAGATGACAGCTCTATGTGTGTCACTGTCCCTGAAGACCTACCAATGGGACAAGATGTGGAGACAGTGAAACTGATGATCCTGACCCTGGGTAGGCCTAGGCTAATGTGAGTCTTAGTTTTTAATAAAAAGGGTTTAAAAGTAAAAAAAAAAAAGCTTATACAATAAAGAAAGAAACTATTTTTTCACAGCTATGCAATGTGTTTGTGTATTAAGCTCTGATACTATTAAAAGAGTCAAAAAGTTTAATTTTTAAAAAAATTTACACCGTAAAGTAAAAACAAAACAAAAAACTTACAGTAAGAAAGAAAAAATTAAATAAGTATAGTGTAGTCTAAGGATAAATATTTATAAAGTCTACGGTAGTGTGTAGTAATGTCTGAGGCCTTCACATTCACTCACCACTCACTCACTGACTTGCCCAGAGCAACTTGCAGTCCTGCAAGCTCCATTCATGGTAAGTGCCCTACACTAGGTGTACCGTTTTTTAAAATCCTTTATACTGTATTTTTACTGTATCTTTTCTATGTTTAAATATGCTTAAATACTTAGGAGCAGTAAGCTGTACCATATAGCCTATAGCATATACTATAGGTATGTAGAAGGCTATGCCACTAGGCTTGTAAGTGTGCTCCATGATGTTCACATGAAAATCACATAAAGATGCATTTCTCAGAACGTATCATTGGCATTGAGCAATGCATGACTGTATTGAGGATATTAAGTGACGAGTACCAACCTCTAGTGTTCATTTATGATAACTTTCTCATTCTTCTAATAACCGCATGGGAGACAGCTTCCATTCACTGAAAACTTCCTCATTATCAGTGTTGTACAGTGAGCTTTGGTGCATTACTTTGTTTAGTACACCTCTCAACCCAGTGTGCTAGATATTCTTGCCTCTGGTCTACTATCCATCCTCAGAGATAGAACGCACTGACATGCAAAGATATCTCAGGATATAGGAAGAGGTTTCCATCCATGGGGAACTAATTGAACTTCAGCTGTATGTGACTCACCGAAAGATCTAGTCTAGAGGAACCTCATCTTAGTGGTGAACCTCTTTCAGCTACCACTGATCGGAAGGCATTTAGGTGAACATAGCCATGTTTCCAGTAACAGGTGGTGATTCTTTATGGAATATAATTTACACAAGTTCCCTCAGGCTCATCTGACCACCCACCCCGTAGCCCTCTCCCACAGGACAGAAGAGGGTTCCTTTCCTTAAGAACGTCCCATTGATGCTGATTTCAGTTTTGCCCACTAGAGGAGATGATACAACACTTCCTCATAGACAATGCGACATAAAATCTCATTTACCAATATTTCTGGGTAAATGGATTTGGTCGTAATATCAAGCTAAATGCAATATAATTTTATCAATATTCAATACCAATCTTAATTTCATTAATTTTACAAAGAAACTAAAGAATGCATATGTAGTTAATTTAGACATAAAATGTATTTTTATATAATTTACTGTATACTCATTTAACAACTCAATCTGTAAATTGGAAAGATTATATATAGACATAGACTTATTTAACTTTGTCATTTTGAATTAAAAATTAAAATTCATGGCAATATTTCCATGCATTTATATTAAGTTTTAATAAGTTGGAGGAAACCTTAAGTTTTGTAATAGTTAAGAGTTAGTTTATAACTCATGGAGTTAATTTATAACTCTATGGTTAATATCCCCAAAGCTTGTCTAACACAATTAAGTATATGCATGCAAGATGAAGTGTGTTTATGAGAAACCATAATTTTTTCAGATTGAATTGTCTCCATTGATCAAATTCAAGAGTGAAATTCCAAAGAACTGAGGAAACTACTTATGAGAGATTCTGTTCACCACACACACCACTGGATTCATCTAGCAAACATATGAACATAATTGTATCTATTTATAAGAACAAAGCTTCTATTTGAGGAAGTGGTCTGGTCTGCAAAAATATCCACCAAGTCACCAGCTTATTCCATAACTAGAATGAGGTGACAAAACTGAAGGAGCGAGGGTGGGGGGATTGGGGTGGGGGTGGGGGGGAACAAAACAAAACAGACAAACAAACAAACAAACAAAAACAAGCAACTAGGTTCCATGCTCATCAAAATTAATATGGGAAAACCCAATCAATTTTTGTAACTAATAAACTTCAAAGTACTGGTGACTTTTCTCTTCATATTTTACTGCTTACAGTGTTTTCCAATTAGGGACAATTTGTAACAAGTAAGGCAAAAAATACTGGCAGCAGGACTCATATACAATTGCTAAAAACATAAATTAGATTTGTTTGGCAACTAATTTGTGGCTATTTTGATTCAAATGTTGAAAATGTAAATGAAAGTTATGGTTACAGAATGAGACTGAGTTTAGCATACTTTGCAAAATTTGTCTAAATGAATTGTAAAGCAATATGAGAAATTCCATGGCAGGTTTTGTGTGAATTCAGAGTAGTGAGTCCAGTATATGTTCCCAAAGAAAAGAGACTGATCTTCTTAAATGTATTTCAATTGTTTATTTTATCACAAAGTATCATAAAAATGGCACACTCAATGGAGATGAATGGTTATTTCCCTGGATTGGGGGGAAAAAAGATTCAAATGATTAATTTTATTACTTCAAATGATTTTGAGTAATAAAAAATGTACATTGTTCTAGGGGCACTGAAAGACACAAAAAAGGATAAACTTAAATCATACTTATGATATGTTTACAATCTACTTTGGCAGCAAAAGTAAAATGGACAAAATCTTCAGACGACAATCCGGGGTACTCCTGTATGATATAAGCTAGACGTACTGTAGTTCAAGAGTAGAACTTAAACTGAACAGAGTAACAGAAAAGTACTCTTTAGAGAAATCAAAACTTTTTCCAAGCTCTGAATTTGTGATTGCACTTCAGATAGGCAGTGGAAGCGTAGGCCATTTTGATGGAGATCATGAATAGATTGAAGAAAATGGAATGGAATTGTCATGGGTATTAGTTTTCTATTGCTGTCATGAAAAATTAACAAAAAATCAGTATTGAAAACAACACAAATGTATTATCTTGCAATTCTATAGGTCAGACATCTGACAATTTGAGCTAAAATCAAGGTGTCAGCAAGTCTGAGTTCCTTACTTGATGCCCTAAAGGAGAATCCATTCTTTTGACTTCCAGCTTCTAAACATCTCTCTAATTCTTGCATAAAGAGTCCAACATTTAAAATGAGCAAGAGGAACTGAATCATTCCCATGTGGCCATCTCTTTCTGACCAAAGCTGGAAAAGGTCCTCTGCTTCTAACAACTCATGTGATTAGACTGGATTTGACCCAGGATAATCTCAAAGGCCCTTAACCTTAGTCAAATCAGTAGTTTCTTTGCTAAGTAGCATTCACAGGTTCTGAGGATTAGAATGGAGACATCTTTGCGAGCCATGATTTTCCTACCACATCATGGGCATGGGATGGGATAACTTCCCTTGTTTTCTTTCTAAAAGTTTTATAACTTGTAAAATGTTGCTCCTTAGACTTTACATTAGGCTAAGCTCTACTCAATAAGCAGAGGCTGATTCTAATTTGAGTGTGGAGTCTGGAGCATCGTCATGGTGGAAAGGAAAGAAAGGGCCTCGATTCTAATCATTTTCAAATTTGCTTCAAGTCAGTCATGCCATTAGCCTGGAGAACTTAAGCCCATTTTCATAAGAATATTCTATCTTGAAATCCTTTATTCATCAAATATAATACACAATGACCTTGGTGCTAGTTGTTTACAGGTGGGAAAACAGGTTGTCTTCAGTCATCAAGATTCCCTTAAGATTGGGCACGGATATCTTTCGCAAAATTGTCTAATTTAGACAGCTCTCTCTGGCACTCATTTAAACCTCAAAATACACAAAATCACAAATATCCAAAAAATTGTGAAACGTACTTAATTTCTGCCTACCACATTCTCCTATTCTCCTAGTGACACTTCCAGCATAAAATTTCACTCTTTGATCTTCTATTTACTAACCTCTATTTGGGTTTGTTGTCCTACATTCTGTGATCTGCAAAACCTGCCTGTCTTCTCTTGTCCGAGCCCAAATTCTGACAGAAGAGAGTAAGAAGATATACCTATCAAGTAAAAATTATAGCTTGAATCTCAGTAAATTACAGCAAATACAGTTAATTAAATATTTTGAGGTTATTTCCATGCAGGGTCTTAAATGTTGGGCAGAGAATTTTACCTTGTGGTAATCCATATGAATAAGGAAGTTTCAGGACTTAATTGATATTTTAGACAGATTATTTAGGTGTATCTTCTAAAAAAACAAAAATTGAGGCGATGCAGATATGAAGTTTGTGTAGTAGTTGAGGAAATCAAAATTACGTCAATTAAAAAACAAACAAACAAAAAAACACTGCCTTCACTCATAAAGTTACAAAAAATTTTAAAGTAGTATTTCTCCTTTCAAAACTCATATGCTATTTATTATTGAACTATAGAGTTTAAATTCTGTTTTTTTGTTGTATTTGCTTTTGTGTGTGAATGAATGCATGTGTGTACATACTGTATAATGGAAACAGTACAAGAAAAATCTCAGAGGGATAAATAAATGATAATTTTACCATTTTAGGTATTGTTTGGGATTATATTCACAGTTCGTTTAATTGTGCATAAATATTCCATATCATAAGAGTTAACTATATTTTTTTAGAAATATAAGTGAAAACTAAAATCATTTTTCTATAATTGAGGAGATGCATGTAAAATTAACTGTAATAATTTTCTAGAACATCTCTTAAACACTTTTGTCATTATATACTTTTAAAAACAATCCTTCCTAGTTTTAGTCTAAGAAGACATGAACAACAGTAGTAAAAAAAAAAAAAAAAAAAACAAATACCCAAAACCGATGGGTCTTTCCATAATTTCTATAATGAATTTAAAAATTCCAAGTTATATTTATAATACATATTTAAGAAACTAAAAATATACATAAATAATAGAAGCATATTAGGCTAATATATTCATCTGCTGAAGAACATTAAATAAATGGTATAAAATATAATTGAATATTTCCATTACATAACTAATTTTGATACTTTGCTAGATGGAAATTTTAAAAAGGCAGGATTGGTTAAGAGGATAAAATGTAAGAACTGTTAAGTTATCTTTAACTACAAAGAAACTTCCAAAATGCAGTAAATTTGGGGAAAAAATATTAGTTCATTTGCAACAATACACTTCTATATTAACATTTTCTTAAATTTACTTTTAATATTTTATTTCAAAATTACAGCAATAGCAAACTTACACTAGTGAAAGGGAGAATTTAATCATTGATACAGAAAATTCCAATTCCAGTCCTTTGGTTCTATTATCTAACATAAGAAGAGAGATCTAGTTATAGTTTATTCAAATGAGCCATAAACTGTGATGAAGCAGGACAGATTGCCTTTCTACCTTCTATGATATAGATTGGGTATTAACTACTTTATAGACAAAACAGTGGGAAAACTTAATGAATTAATTATTTTGTGCCATTCAGTGCATTTGTTGAAAGTTTGTTGCCATCATGAGTCCAGTTAAATGATTTCTATACCAAAACTAGCTTTCACTTTGATCAATGTAGAGAGAAAACTGATAAATTTACCTCCTTACTGACCTAGTACATTGAGTTCTTTAAACTTTAGGAAAAATATTTACATTTTTTCATGCTTAGTATTTGACACTATCATGAAATATTTTAAAGATAAGTCTCCCCTTTTCCTGAAATAACAGAGGTTTGGCTAAAGAACAGGCTCACTCCCTTCCATGTCAGTCAATTTAGAATGTTTAGAAACCTCATTAATCATTTCTTGGAGGGTACTTCTAGGACACAACTATCTCAATTACAAATAGGGTTATAGCAAAGTTAATGTGTCCTTTAAATAACTCATTAGTTCCTTGTTCCATTTATTTTTGCTAAGATGTTAGGCCAAGGATGACTTTCCTATGACACTGGGAATATAAAAATAATTTTCATTTTCAGGTTTGATGCTATTTTTGATTTATTATGTGTTACATTTTATTTTAGGTCTATGTGCTACAGCACCCTAATCACAGAAAACAATTCTGGTATTGTGACTTCAGAAGAGGAAAAGAGAGATCAATTTCACAATGATTATGATATGTAAGAATGAAAAACAAATCTGTTAAAAATATTACACATTTAACTTCACTCTGAAACCAGAAGGTAGTATGTCTCTTCAAAATTCACATTAAATGTAGTAATAGTGGTGTATATTAAAGAGAGGTGAGGTTATAAAGCAGAAAAAAAAAAAATTAAAAAAGAAGAAAGAAAAGGAAAAAGAAATTCCAGAGGCCTAACACAACAAAAGTCCATTTCTCATTCCCACAAATGCTCTGTGTATCCCATAACACCCAAAGGCCATTGTCGTCTGTGCAGCAAATCAGTGATCCAGGCTGCTTCCATCATGTGACTATTATTATCTTAACAAAAGTATTTGTTGTTACTAAATTAGGGAAAAAGAGAGATTAGAAATCAAATACGAGCCAACCTTTCTTGGCCTGAAAGTTACATATGTCACTTCTATTTACCTTTCATTGGCCAAGACTAGTTCTTGGCTCTACCTAACCTCTGGAGTTAGGAAATGTAGAGGACTCATGGAATATGTAGGAAGTATTATTTCAGGATTGTTTCTGGCACCCAATACCCTTTGTTCCACAAAGAAACACACTCAACTCCTCTCCCAGTGAAACAACTCAAAGTCCAAACCAGTCTCTGCTTCCAGTTCACCCAGGCTTCTGGATGATAATGTAAGAGTCTCCATATCAAACTCAGGTGCCACTATTTTCAACTGAAACATATAAACTATAAAGCAAGTTAAGGGAGGCTTTCCATGCACATACAAACACATGACCCTCAATAATAAATCATGATGATAGCTACTACAACTATTACTATTACTACTGTTACTACTATTACTACTACTACTACTACTACTACTACTACTACTACTACTACTAGAACAGAAATAGAACAGATACCATTAAGAGAGGAGAAAACGGAGAGACACACAGTAGTCATTAGTCCACACATATTTTGGTCCTGAGAGCAGGCATTGTGGGAGGTCCAAAACTGGGGTTGGAGAATGTTCCCCCATTGGGTCTAAACTCTTTTGGGAATCTCCAGAGAGTCCATTGTTCTCTGTGTCTCCTGCCTTCATCTTTAAGGATGCTTTACTTTTCCCGTTCTACTCGCTTCCATCGGAAGTGGGTTTGAGGGAATATCCTTTACTTGGAGTCTGAGGAGCTTTCCCGGCCAGCTTCCTACTCACAGGAAGTTTGTGAACTTAGAATCATTTTAAATCTGTAAAAATTATTTTATTATTTTATTTTTTTGCTATTGTTGTTTTGTTTTGTTTTTGATTCAAATGCATAGTTTCTTTACCAGTGGAAATTACAAACACCCAGTATGCTTTAATTCTAATCTTTTCCATGTACTCAGACCATACCCAGATCCTTTCTATGTTGTACATCTCTACTCTTGTATGCTATTATTCCTTCTCTTTATATAACAGAGTTACACAGAAGTTGTTTGAATTTTTTATCAAAACCACACTCTTAATCTGGTCTTTACCCTGAGTCATTTTACCAAGTTACTAAGTGTCACATTCTTAACTGGTTCTTTGCTTTGAGGTAATTTGATCAGAAATGTATTACCAGATATTTATCTGTGGAAACTTTTGCACTCTTATCATTTATTACGGTCACAAAGCATTTATTACGAACACTAAAAGGCTCTGTATTAGACTCTCTCTACCCCTTTCATGTCTGCTTGCCAATGAGCCAATTCTATTCTGAGCTTGTTTATGACTTCACATATCCTGTCAAATAGAATTAGTAGCAAATCATGTACATTATTATTATCCTATTTTCTTTTTCTTTTCTTTAATAACATCCTATTTTCAATAGAGTCACAGATTTGTTAGGTACATGATTTGCTGCTTTTGCTACTTTATGAAATGAAACAGCATCTTTCACAAGCCTCTAATATCAGTTCTCTTTCTGCTCATGCACTTCTGGATCACTAGGTCGATGCCATATATATATATATATATATATATTTTTTTTTCTCCTCCCCCCAAGACATCATCTCACTTCTGGTACCAATTTCTACACTAACCAAAATGGGCAAGATGAGGCAGACAAACAGATAGGATAGGTTAGACAGAAACAAACAATGCCCACATCTCAATGCTTGATACAACAAAGGCTTATTTCTGGCTCATCCCAAATCCAGTGCATATTTCAGCAATGCTCTGGGAACTGCTCTCCTTCAGCAACATAGTGATTTTGGCTGTTTTGATGTTTTGGGTCCACAACACACGGCCTTCTAGGCACATGGTAGAAGAAGGAAGAGACTAGAGAAGGGTGCCTAAGATTTTCACTATTTTAGCCCAGAAATGAGACACATGACACTTCTCATAATTTATCCTCCCGAATTATCTTATGGTTTAAAATAATTGTAAGCGTATGTGGGAATGTGGGGGACAATATGGAATATTTGGTGAGTATTAATTTCTGCCACAAGAGAGGAAAACCCTCATGCTCCCTAAATCTTTGTAAAGATAAGACTCTGATATATTTACCTATTTTAAAATAGAAGTTTCTGTAACTAACACTATCTCAAATTTAAAAATAAATAAATAAAAGACAGTATAAGGGTGTAGGTTATTTTTATGGACTATCCTGGTTTGTCAGCTCTGTGATTTTGGGCCCAGAAAGGTTAAATAAGATAACTTTTATAAAACACCAGACATCTATGAAGTATTTAATGGTTATTAGCTTTATTTGGGAAGCACATTCTATTTGCATTTTATCTACTTCCATACAAATAATATAGATATTTAATCCATAAATTTCTTCTAATATTAATAAATCATATTATGGAACTTGACAGAAAACAAACAAACAAAAATCCAACTAATTGTTTTGCCACTGGGAAAAAAATAAAGCCAAGTTTTTGCTTGAGAACATCAAAGTAATCCTAGGGAAGCCAGTTAAATTTGGAGTTCTAAAGCAAAAACATTCTGAGAATTAAAAAAACATGGTGTGACATTATTGTAAGTAAACTAATAAATTAAAGGAAAAGGGATGGTGATGAAGCGGCAAAAAGGTTAGGAGAAGGACAGATTAAATTTAATAACAAAAAATATTTAATTTTGTCTTAAACAAAACCTAAGAGTAATGTGGTTAGTTAATACACACACATGCCTCCACCATCTTATTTTAATACCTGCAGTATTATTCTGTTTGATCTTTCATTGGAAACTGTTGGCTAAATGATACAGATACAGAGAATTCTGCTCTAATCAGAGAAAATGAGTTTTGACTTTGAATCTGATCTGTAGTCTGGCTCTTTTATAGCTGTCCTGACTTCTAAAGAAACAGATCTCCTTAAAAACAGAAACTGTTAGAATGTAGACATGTTTGACATATTAAAACTCTACATTTGTTTGATCTCACCAAACAATTTGAATGTATATCAACAAAAATAAAGCTCACATCTGCCACAACAGGCATGTTTACAATCATTTTAATGATACCATTAGATGTAACTCTTCAGGATTTGCTATTCTAAGATGTTATATAAAAACCATGTGAGATAAGTTTACCACCTGTGCACAATGGAAACAGCCTATTTAAATGAATAATTGTGGTAAATACAGAAAGAAGTTAGAACTCAATTCATTTCCTATGTTAAAATAAAAACAAATAATTTTTTCTTTTGTTCTTTATTTCTCTCTCTGTGTGTGTGTGTGTGTGTGTGTGTGTGTGTGTGTGTGTGTGTGTGTGTGTGTGGTAGAGTGTGCCTTCACTGTAAGCCAGAAAACATACAATAAACAGACTTTTCCTGATCTCAAAACATTTGAACTTTAATGTCTCTGGAAAAGTTTCTCAGTTGACAGGTAGGTACTTAACTCATGTAAGAAATCTGAGCTTAAAAAGCTTTCCTAAAACGTTTACCTGGTTCTTAAAGTATCTTGGATTTAGATGTTTTCAGGAAAGTTGGTAGTTAAGTAATCATAACCTATTGTTTCTATATTTCTCTTCAAAAAGGGGTGGAAATCGTTGCATGCTTTTTGAAGACTAAGAGAATTACAGGATAATTCCTCCTGAATCTATACTGTTCTTAAGAACATATTCTTTCATTGTTTTAGGCCAGCGATTGAGTATACTGTTCATTGCACTTAAAGCCATTTATTGAATGGATTCCAGATTTTTAAAAAAATTAATGTTTAACTTTATTTTCATATACCTCTCTGTATTTCCAGACAACCAGACTGTAATTATCATCAGAATTCTTAGTAATTCCTTATATAACCTTATATAACAATGTGGAATGCAAAGAAAAAATGAATATACTTTCATTTATTAAATGCTTTCTATGGGCCTGAAGCTATACTTAGCCCTAGGAATAGAAGCATAAATAATAGAAAAATAAATAATTTTCTAGTAGCTACTAGGTTTTTAAGGTGGCACTATCTGAGCAGCTTTTAGTTTCTGGTAACAGACTCTGCAGTTCTGTTTAATGATCGTAGGACAACTTCCTGATTCCTTAGCTTTTCCCTAGTGTTGTGTAGAATCAAAGCCTCATTAATATGTTAAGAAAATAAAAGAAAAAGTTAATTGTGATGATCATAGGTAGCAATCTACAGTATCAAAGTCAAAATTGCTCTTTATAACGACAAAGGAGGAGATATTAAGGAACAATGCACAAAATAGGAGATATTCAAGGAAAAAGAAATCAGAATAAGGGCCTGTTTCTATGCCTCACTTTGTGAACATTAGAAATATTATTGGTGAAGTTCTCTGCAAAAAGGCTTCTATTTGTCAGACAACAAATCAAGTGCAGAAAAAATATAGCAGTTTTCCTGATTAGATAAAATAGAATCAAAGTGTATTTTGGCTTTGACTTTTTAGGTATGTTGGAGTTGCTCCACTCTGGTAGAAAATTGCTAGAGTGAATCCAATCTCTTCTGTTTCTCTCCCCACCGTGTCTATGTGATGCACTCTCTGATTGTCCTATCCACTGTTTACAAGAGGGAGGCCTATTTTGCAAGTCTGAAGTATGTAATGATATATCCTAAGAGTGTATTTGGCTTTCCTATCTATGCAGCTTTTATGGTTTCATTTCCCCCTTTTGATTTTCAAGTGTGTAACTGTGTAACTCAACGATACACACCTGGCCTCTGAGTAGTCTCGCTCAGGCTGGTAAGAAAACAATTCAAACTTTCCGAAGTCCTGGCAACATTAATATGTCACATTGAATAAAACTGCACAGAGATCCTAAACATACCTGCTGAATACTGATTGGAGATACCCTTCCTATATACAACATAAGATCCATTGTTTAGCTAAGTAAATCTTCTTAGAAACTTTAAAGTCGTCATCATAGTAAAGAAATAAATTGTATACTTGAATGACAATGTATTCCACCTATCTTTCTGCTGCCACACATGAAGAGCGATTTTCTAAAATATCAATAGAAAGAAAAAAAGAGAGAAATAAATCCTAGCCTGCAAAATATGTAAAATACATTCAAGGGCACTCAAAAATCTAAGTAATTGGATAGTGCCTATGCAAGATGAGATTAAAAGGATATAGGTAATTTCCTAAACTCAGGATATAATAGTGATTTTGTACCAAAGTAACAGCCACAGTTCTTTTCTGCAGAAAATAAAATAGAACAAACTAAAATAAATAAAATAAAATAAGTAAAATATTTGATTGTGTTTCTGAGACACTTTATATTTATAAAGCAAGTGCAGCCACTGGTTATCTTAAAGTTCCTACTGAGACTTATAAACCTCCTTCCAATCCCAACGCCATTGTGGTAGGAACACTCCTGAACATCTGGCAGCACAATTTTTTTTTTTTTTTTTATTGACACGTTTAATATATTGAGCTAACTGAAAAAAGCTGGTGGTATTCAAGAATTAGTATTATTGTAACAGCTGGGAACCAATTGCTGGGACAATTTCAATAATGTTTAGAGTATTAACTCCTTTACTACTAGAAATAAGAAACGGTCCTTCTGGTCACAAATATACTTTGTGAGAACACTATCCAGTTTTCCTGTTGTTTTGTCTTTTCTCCCTGAAATGTTACTTGTCTCAGCATGCTTAGCAATGAAAGCCGTACTTCACTAGGCATTCTATCACAGAGGTATCGAGTCATCAAGAAGATTCCCAAGCCATCAGTGATGGCCAGTGCATCTCCTGAACAGAGCACCAGAAGTGGGTTGTGCCAGTACCACGAAATGTAGTAATGCTTGATAATAGGATGAGGAAAAGCCAGAAGTCATTGATCCCTGACTTTCAGACACTCTTGTTAAGAATTGATGAAACTTTGCATCAGACTCTTTGTTGTCTGAACTACTTTGGGGTGTAGACAATGTGCTGGCAGAGGCCAAACATTGAGTACAGAATGAGTACTTAAAACTCAGACTGTTGTTCTGTGCATAGTTACTTAGTTACTTTTTGAGGCCAGGCACTCTCTGCCTGTGGCTTGCAATCTGGGCTGACTGAGAGTCCACCCTCATAATTTGGAGCTTGGCAGGGTTAAAAAGCCAACTTCCGTTTGCCAACTTGAAGCTGGTGTTAGTAACAGCAAGCAAACATCAGCCTTATTAGATGATACAATAAGGAGGTGCCCCAGATGCTCACTGTTCTGCAAGGGGGCAAACCCTCTAGCAAAGATCTAATTGCACGTTATACCTACCTATCCTAGCTTAGATGTTCTGTTTAAGCAATTTATTTTGACCACAGGTATGGGAGCATGGGATTGATTAAAAGAAAATAGATGAGAACCAATTGAAATTGGGGGGAAATACACTAGCAATAAGACACTAAATCTGGCTAGGAAACATCTGTGGAAATCCCTGGGCCTCCTAGCATCACTAGGAAGAGGGATGCTTAAACAGTGGATCCTCCAGGAGAAACATCTTCTCCAACATCCAGTTCAGATGTGGATTGGGAGAAAAACAAAAAGGAAAGTTCCTCTCTCAGTAATAGTATTAAAGATTTTGGAACAGCAGCATGGAACATAGCGATTGGCTAACCAGATAACTCACAGAACAGGGTTTTTTGCCATTACTATCTACCAGGGTAAGATATATTGTCACACTAGCAACTGTTGTGTGTTTCCACATTTCACATTCAAAACAAAAACTTAGTTATAGCATTTCTTCTCCGCAATGTATGTTGTGTGTGCTAAAGGCAAATGCCTTCTGTTTTAACTTGGAATCTTCAGATCGTGAGTGGTCACAGCTAACCTGTCAGAGAGAACAGCACACCACCCAGGAAGTTAGAAGAGGAGCCATAGGCAATCAACGGATGAGTCTCTGGGGTATCTTCCCTTGTGGGAAAGGTGAATATCATCCATGTAAATTGAGTTCGGGTGTGGAACAGCCAGTGGTGGGTCTACTGCAGACCACATTCCATTCCCAACTTCCCTCCCCTGTCAATTCCCAGAAGATTCTCATTGGTCTAGTTTCTCTCGAAGCCAAAATTGTCATGTGGCCCAGTTCTGATCAAAGTAATCTAAGAAGAGCTTTACTGGGGTCGTGTTCAAAAGATAATCTGCTGAGAAGAAATAGGCAGAAGAAAAGAGCTGTCTAGTATCACTCCTGCCCCTTTGTTTCTGCCTTGCAAATGTGATTCCTAGAGCTAGGGAAACATCTGTAGCCAAGATTCAAGAATGATTAGGACAAATAATCAGCATACTAAGAATTAGAAAGAAAATAGGAATGTTTATAGTCTCCTGTCATTGCCGGATCATCTGAAACAATATACCTCTAAACATCTTTTTAAATAAACAGTGACATTATAATGTATAGCTACTTTTGGTCAGGTATTTTATTACTTAAGGTTTAAATTTTTTTAACTGATAACTGCTGATAGAACATTCACTCAGTCTTACCCCAAATGTGCACCACGTGATTTGGAAAATCAGGAATTTATAGACTTTCATGTTAAGAAAAAAATTCATATAGAGTCAACATCCTGTGCATTATTTACTAATCTTTAAATAGTTCAATATTTAACGTAAAACTGGGGTGCTATTTATGAGGTATAATTTACAGGAGCCCCATTATCTATAAAATACCAGAGGCTGATTCCACAGATACGTTATGTACCATTAATTTGTCTTTTGCATCAGTTCTAACAAAGGTCCCAGTGTCAGTATGAAAGTTGATGGCTGACTGAAAAAAACAAATGCACTTTTTAAATACCAAAACCTACACCTTAAATATAAGGAAAGTAATGTTCACCTATAATAACAAATGAAGGCATATGTAATTGGAGTTTTGAAAATGGAATTTCATTGTCAGCAATTAGTAGACAAAACTGCAAATGAACCTCTACACAAAAACAAATAAGAGACATATAAATGTAGCAAGTATCTTTTGAAATGGCTTTCTGTTTTGAAAATAAATTTTAAAATCCATCTAAAAAGACAGTGTAAGTGAAACCCTAGGAACTAGGTTTGCTGAAGGCCGGTCTTCCATTGATGTACCAAACACAGGGGATTTTAAGTTTTTATTTTGATAACTGTTTAGGGTACACAAGACACAAGATACAGCCTTGGGTATGCTTAAAATAGAGCACATAATAGGAGATTGCTCTATAAGGATGCATCTGAAAGGATTCCACCTGCAAGAAATCCACAGCAGAAGCGACAGTAAATAAGCTGCCTTATGTCACTGGTATGGTGGGAGGGGTAAAAGTTATATTTTGAGAATCCATAGCCATAATTTGGTCTAAACCTATACTACAAATTTTTAATTTCAATTCAGAACTCTTACATACAGATAAAAAACAAGAAACTCATAGGCAAACAAAAAGTGCTATGAGTGAAAACTAGCAGAAGTATACTTGCAGAGAGATCTTACTTTAGATGTATAAGATAATTTAAATATGCATGTTTTATACATTTCAGGAAATAAAAGTTTGAAAATTTGAGTGAGGATTAAGAGAGTTTAAAACGTCCATAAAGATTTGACAAGGAATCAATTCAAAGTTTTAGAAGTGGAAAAAGCAAAGTAAAATATTCAGTGCATCAAGATAGAAGTACAAACTGGGAGATAAAACTAAAGAAAATACGCATGAAGCATTTAGAGAGCATGGTTAAAATACCAAATACTGGTTATGAAACAGAAAGTGAATTGAAGGCTGATATAAGATTAATTGAAATTCAAGAATGAAAAGAATAGAAGAATAGGTAAAAGGTAATATTTGAAAAGAAAAGTGAATATAATTGTAAATTTTGAGATATAATTATAAAATTATGAATATAAATTTACAGAATAAAGGCAAGAAATCCAAGTTTTTATCCTGGAAGAACAAAAAATTATCAACAGGATAAATGAAAAAAAAACAAAAACAAAAAACAAAAAACAAAACAAACAAACAAACAGCCTTGGGTATGCTTAAAATAGAGAACATAATAGGAGATTGCTCTATAAGGATGCATCTGAAAGGATTCCACCTGCAAGAAATCCACAGCAGAAGCGACAGTAAATAAACTGCCTTATGTCACTGGTATGACAAAAAACTGAGAAATATATATTTTTACAATATAATGCATTATTTAATAGTATTATAATAGTAACAATAGTCATTAAATCTCAGGAAGAGAAAATTTTAAAAATGGAAAGAAAGAAATATATATTTATACCCCTTGCAGAGGAATGACAATAGACTGGCTTCTCAACAGTAACAATGGAATTTAGAAGCACTATAATAATATCATCAATATTTCAAAAGAATATAACAATTATGCCTTATAAGTCCATACCTGGAATTGTTATCTTTCAAAAACCAAGGTGTAATAAAATATTTGTTTTCAGGAAAACAAAAAGTGAAAGAATCACCTGTCACTGACTCATTAAACAAACTTCCAAAGGCTGCAATGTATGTACCTGGGAAGCATTCCTGGTTGAAAGTTTGACATATATGAAGAAATTATGAGAAAAAAACAAAAAAAAAATTCTTTATTTTGTAGTTATATATTCTTTATTTTATTTTCTTGCCATAGAGAAATTTTCTAGGACCTGCACTTTAATTGTCCCTTTCCTTATCAAAGCCATATTTACCTCATCAGGTGTAAATGAAGAATACATTCTTAGCAAGACAACTAGTAGTTAATAGGCAGTTACCACATGTTAATTTATTGATAATGCCTTTGTTGATGATTTTGATGATGTGTTTGTTGATGATTTTGATGATGTGTTTGTACCACTGTCCAAATAATTTAACAAAAGTGTATGATGCTTTTGTTCTGTGTCCAAACAGTTGCATAGTTAGCAACATATATATATATATATATATATATATATAGTTAGCAACATATATATATATATATATTCGTTTGCAAAAAGAAAAAAACACACAAAAAATGTGGTGGTTATGGTTTGAAATTTTCAAAATCTTGATGATTTACATTTCCAAGTTTATAATAGAGGTTATTGAAGGTATACTAAAATACCAGATGAGAAATTCAAAATTTTACAAACCTATAGCATTTCTATATGCTTATAATATCAAATAAAAATAATCTACTTTACCTTATTTGTTATAGCAGTTGTCTAGTTCTAATTAAAAGAGTGATATGTAGAAAGGTAAGTGTGCAAAATGTATCAGTCAACTGTTCCGTAAATATGTATTGAGAGTTTGGTTTACATTGAAACATCTAACACTTCCCTGATAATACTCTGTAACCTTTGCCATAGCATTCTTCATTAATTTCTTTCCTTTTTATTTCATATATCCATGGGAATGGGGAGTCTACATGTAATGTGGCATTGTGGAGAAGAGGCAGACAAAACCCTGTGGGTTAGTTAATTTTGAAAACCTAGTTAATCCCTATGGACCTTCATTTCCTAATATTGAAATCAAGGTGTTTGAAGGAAATGCCATTTCTGGTAGAGTGGAACCTAGATCATAAGGTTTGGGGATAATTAAATGAGATAAATCATGGAAATTTTATAAAACCAGGTATGGTACATGGAAAACAAAAAAGATTGTTTCCTTTTGCATCTATAAGCCAGTCACTGTGCTTAGGTGACTCATGTTTTGTTCAATTTACTTTTTCAAATGACTAGGACAGTTATTTTGAAAAGTAAAAATAAGCAAACTAACTAAACAACCAAAAGACATGTTAACTGGTAATCCATTTTCCATTCCTGTCTCTCAACTTTTAAACCTATATAATCCAGCTACTTCCTTACTTTGTTATCCGACTGGTCTTTTAACATTCTAAAATTGACTTTCATCCCACCCCACCTTTATTGAAGGTAATAATAGCTACCATTTATTGTGTGCCTGAAATTTCCCAGAACCAATAACAGGAGCTTTATGCTGTTTCATTTCACATAAACGAGTCCAGTGCCTTTTTCTCACTTTTTGTCCTGATTAATATCACTGTAGCATGTGACATTTCTGACCACTTACGTCTTACAACTGTAGTTTCTCTCAATTTCAGAGATGTCACACATTTCAAGCCTTTCACTTCCTTCTCAATTCCTCACTGTGTCCTTTACAATCACAGGTGTACATTATGTTCTAATTTGCTTCAGAATTTCTCTAAAATCTGTCGTACTACGTCTGCGACACTTAGTATGACAGAATTTAGAGGGATGCACCTTTTACATCAGAACCTTTTGTGTTACTTCCTTGGCATTTAATAACTGTCCAAATGTTTTTAAATCAAAACCTTAGAGAATAGTAACTTTGACATTACTAACATTTAATTTAGCATTTACTAGGGATTCACAGTGGAAGATTGTTCTCTTCCCTGAAACTCATTTCCTTATCCATGGATAGAAAACACCTATTGTTTAAATTCTTGTTCAATTAAAAGAAACAATCTAATTCATTTTTTGGTTTGATTTAATTGTTCCCAAATGAGAAGGAGAACACAAATGTGTTTTCTGAATCACCGACATTCTTGTACGAAATAAGTTAAGTGAGAAAAATTATGCTATGACATGTGATTTGTGGACATGGCTGTTTTTGGAACAAATTAATTTAGATAGGATGTATAATAATTATGTGAGAATTTCATTATGTAAGACTCATGCACTGGCATCCAAGGTTCTTCTATAGTGAGGTATAAAATAAGAAGTATTAATATTGCTAAAGAAATGCAAATATTTGCTTACTTACTCTTCATTTAAAGTTTTCATTTTTTTCTGTTTGGAAAGAAGGATTAATACTAATCACATTACGGAGTAGCACTAGTTATGCGATAATTGATTTTAAAGACAAATTTCCCAATGGGGAAGCCAAACTAAACTAATACTACAAGACTGTTAAATATTTTTTTTGTCCTGTACAAGAATCGACAAAAGTAAATGAATGTTATCTTCTTATTCGATCAATTGTTTGTTATTCAAAGGAAAATAAATTCACATGACTCATATTTTTATACACTAATATATCTGCATATAATATATATATATATATATATATATATATATATATATATATATATATATATACACACACACAAAACCATACACAACATATTTTATCTTTTACAAGCAGCGATTGTGGTTATTCATTAGAGGGCATTTTCTTCTATAATTTTCAAGATAAAAGGCATTCTTTAATGTCAACCTGGGCCTACATGGTTATATATTATCTTGCTAAGCAAGCAACCTGGATTTAATTCCCATCCCAGATTGCACACTCTCCTGGCTACGTTGTTCAACATCTATACAGCAGAAAATTACTAATGCTACATGAAAGCACCTATTGTAGTTTTAAGGAAAGGTGCTAGTTTCCAATAAAGGTATTAAAGTGTTATTGTACTTTGTTTTCTGTTGGAAATGTGGTAGTTGTGGCCTTTCAGCAGGAGATATAAAGTCACTGCGTGATGGGCTTCTTTCCCAGTGTATTCATTACCCTGTGCACTGCCTCACATTTTTCTCATAAAGAAAAGAAAAATGCAGGTATTAGAGATTCTGATTATATGTTTCTATGAAGTGAATTAACATGGAAGTAGTGACTTGTGCAGGGAGCATTTAACCCCATGTCTTTAAAGCTTTCAAAAGTATGTGTGTTCCTCCATTCTTGTACTCTTAAAACCCATTTGATTATTTTCCCAAGATATCTGCACCTAAAAGACACGATGGCAACTGTTAGATTGAACTTCTTTTACTCAGCTCTTCCAGAAGTAGTGTCACTTTTCTTTGCCATAAAATTTTGAGGTTTAAGATAGAAATCTATGGATTTGCAGTAAGTCAGTGTATTAAAAAATCTTTGCAGGGATGTGCATTTGTGTGTCTGTGTGTCGATATGTTTAGGAGAAATTAACCATTTCTCAGAAACCTCAACAGAGGTGGAGAGATAGCCTTCTTGCCTAAGGGATCCTGGATTCCTAGAATAAGAGAAAAAATGGTAGCAGCCTACCTGGGATTGTTCTTATAATTTCGTAAGGTGATGCTGATTATAAATTTCCAGTTTAACAACTAAATGTATTTAAGGGACAGAGAAGAAAGCAGAGTCACTAAAACATAAAGCTGAATGGAATGGAATAGGACAATTTAATGTCAGAAATAATTGATCTTGGAGGGATACTAGAATTCTAGTTCTCTGCTTCCTAATTACTATGAATCATTGACTCTACGTCCTGTTAGTTTTATTAGATGTTTCCAAAGTATCAGCCAAATCAGTCTTTTACATTAAGCCCATTTGAAAAAATAGACTACTTCACCCATTTCTTAAAACGATTTGAGTATGATGATATATTCTTGGATTCTAGTGTTATAACAAAACAACTAGGACAAAGTAGGATGGACTCAAATTTATTAAACTTTAAACATTTTAAAATACACGTGAAACTTCCATTAGAAAACCATTAACTTTTTTCCTACATACACAGAAACATTTTCTGGTGTCATTTTTTTTTTTTCTTTTTTTTTTTTTTTCTCATGTCAACATGAAACAGCATGATTAAGAAAGTAAGAAAGACAGTATTTTAAATTCAGGTTTATTTTCTTTCTTTTTTCAACAAGAGGTCACAGACCACCTGTAAACTGCATCTTGATGGATTAAATATGACTTGTGAAATTGAATCCTAGTGATACAATAGAGTCTATAAAATAGACACCTTGTATCTCCTGCAATCATCCCATTCTCTTATGGCTCTTCCCTAATTCAAATGTGCACTTATTTTAAAATACATGATTTCTATAACGTTCTACATTTCTCGCCTTCTTTCCTAAGAAACCCATTGTGATTTTTCTAACTGTGCTGGGCAAACTTTGAACTCCTAGATGGTATTTATGATAGCTCAAAAGGAATGCCTTGATAAGGCTACAAAGCAAAGTAATGGCTTGAAAAGCCTACTGATGAAAAGGTTGGTGAGGAGTCAGTGTTAACCACATACATGGATCATGCAAGAGGCTACAAGAGGTCACAGGTTTTTAAGAAGTGGGAATCAAGCAGGGTCAGATTGGTTACAGCCAATTGCACAACCACATTCTTCTCCATTCATCCTCGGCTGAATCTCTAATTATGGCCTCCACAATCACTGCCAAAGCACTAAAGAGTAGAACTGTATTGTTCCATGGTGAGTGCTTAGCAAAAAAGCTGGAATTTGATACTTAGTCACAGTTTGCAAACAATGTGGTTGAACCACCTGAGGGGTCACATTTTTACATTCTGAGGCAATTTATTAGTAATGGTACCTGTCAGTCAGAAATCTCCCCAAAGCTCCTTCATTCCTAGACGTTACTTTGATATAGAAATGGTTCAAAGTAAGAGGCAAATAAAACAAGAGCTAGCTCATTTACAGAGAAATATTACCACATCCCCTTTATCCTTTCCTGATGAGCAATCTTTGTAGTTGTGCTCTAAGTGGTGTAAAGATTAGACTGGATGGGTTATTTTAAAAGCAAGCCCTTTTATTTGTCTATGAGGGATTTCTAGAGTTCCTAAACTATTTCCGTGACTACTTTCATTTTAACTCAAAATATAAGCAGAAGCAAACACTATGCTTAAGACACTTCATGCAATGCCACTTCCCCAGGCTATACTACTCCAGGTAGGAATGATTCAAAGTTTAGAAAGCTTGTCTAAATTTAAAAACAGTGTCCTGCATAAGGAAGTTTCACAGCTTTCTGCCTCCCCACCCCCCACACAAAATAATATACAAGCGCACTTACATTTCCAGTGCACAAAGCACACTTCCATTTCTGATTATCAAGCAAGATTTTTTTTTTCCCAAGACAAATACACAGAATTCAAGAAAAATTACTTTTCTGCCCTTGGAAGAACATACCTTTTACAAACAGATGAAATATTTTAATAGCTTTTATTTAATTAATTTTCCATACACGCTCCTGGAATTATACTCTTTTGTATATTTCTTTCCTTCTACTACTGATTCATTTAAGAACTTACTGTTTACAAGTGCTGCATTTATGACATCACAGAATATATTGCCATATGTGCAGCGTAATGTTGTTATTGCCACATCCTCTCTAAATGAAGGATTTTAAAAATGGAAGTCACATTCTCTAGGGATTTTATGTGGGCCATTCAAAACAATGAACAAAGGATTTAATGTAAGGAACAGAACATACAGTAGAAAGCAAATCCATCAAGTGAAATTGCATATGTAGAGAGAAAAGATTTTAAAGCAGCCTACATTTTGTTCCACCTAGTCCTTTGTTTCAGATTACAGTAATTAATAAAAAAAAACAACAACAACTATATCACATGATATAGGACAAGGTAATACAGTAAAAATAACTAACGTTTAAAAATCATTGTTACACGTTAGGAAATAGGATCCATGCTTTACATGTACTATCTCAACTAATCCTCAAAACAGTCCTATGAGGTAGATATTATTATTTCAAATTTAGCAGATGGAGAAAATCAGGCTCAAAGTCACACATACTGCTTCATTATAAATTCCTGATTGTCCTACCAATTGATACTTTATTGAGCATTATAATGGTATTTATGACTTAACCCCTTCATTGTTAACGTGAATACTTTTTTTGACACCAGCTAAAAAGAAAGTAAACTGTAATATTTGTTGACTTGCTTTATATTTTTAAAAATAATTGTATAATCATACGATCACCATTCTTTGAAATCTGGAAGCAATGCACATTATGCATTAATCTCTCAACTCAAAACCTGAGCTCCTCTATTTCTATTGTTCGTAAACACTGACATGTTAACATGAAAGAATTGGGTTTGTAAATACCAGTGTAATAACTGGCCCAAGTAAGATCCGTCACATGCTAAATCATTGGCTACAATCTTGTTAGGGAATAGAATCTTTACTTAGTCTCAAAGTAACAACCTGCAGATAGTTTGATAAATATATACAATAAAATGTAACTTTACAATGGGGAAATCCCACAGAAATCATCATAACCCAGTGATTAAACTTAGCATCTTCAAAAATGAGGCAAACTGCTGTTACATAAGTCAGACATAATAGGAATTGTACACAATCACCTGTAGTATTCTTGCCAAAATTGTTTAACCTTAATTCAATCCTGACTAGGCACTCAGACAAGTCCAGATGGTGGAACATTCTAAAAAATACTAATAGACTGCATTCTTAAAAGAAAAAGAAAAAAGTTAGTATCATGAAAAACAAAAAAGACAGGATGACATAGGGTAAAATGGAGACACTGTTCTTCCACATTAAAGGAAACTAAAGAGACACGTGAAACAATTACAGTGCAGGATGCTTCATTCATTCTTGGGTCAAACGATCAGATGAATAAGGAAACAAAGAACCATAAAGAATATCATTGAAACACTTTGGGTACATTTGAATAAGGGCTATATATATATTAGATAACATTATCGTTAAAATATGATTTTCAAAAATGTGAAAACATGACTCACAAATATAAAATAAATATATGTCAAAGATTTTATCTAGTTCATCAGTGAGGAACCAGTAAGATGTTAAAGTTAAAACAAAGGTTATATGAGGAGATATGTTTCTATAAGCAAATTAATAAAGGGATATTGAATATTGTTGGATTAGATACACACCTATGGTGATAAATTATAGCCATCAGAGTTATCTTTTGAAATAGGTCGAAATCATTTGCATCTGTGCAGACAAAAATCTATGAGTTAATCTCTGTTATTTTATAAACATTAGATGTTATAATATAGACAAGTTGATAGAAAATTTACCAAATTTATTAAATACTGCTGAGTAGGGAAACTCAGTCATCGTCTTTGCCTATTAACAAGTTTTGGAATTTGTTTATACTATTATACTAAAATTAGAGTTCTTGAGGGTAATAATCAAACTGCCATATATATAGAATGCCCTACCTTTTAGAATATACATACTGAAATATTTGGGGTTTGTGTTTCATAATGTCTGAAATTACTTTAACATGATTCAGAGAAAAATACTGCTTGGGGATGGCAGAATGCAAATGTGGCAGTGTTCATACCTGATTAATATAGTTAATATGTTATATAGGTAGCAATTTTGTGAACCTTCCAACCTCCTTGTAGGTTGGAATTTTTAAAAATAAACATTTGTGGACATAAAGAGTAAACTATTTTGCGAGTTTTGATGTATTTTCTTTTTTAAATTTTAGGTTCATAAGAGTTTACTTGTATATGTGCCCTGCTTTTTCAGTCGTTGGAAGCAGAGTAGCTTGGAGCACAGGCTCTCAAGTGAGAGGTTTATTTAAAGCAGGTTTCAAACATCAAAATTGGTATTTTCAATCTGTGTATCATTGGACAATTTAAATATACTCTGTGCTTCCTTTTCTTAGCTGTATGATAGGGATATAGAATCAAAATTACCTAGCACATATTTCATACTCACAAATATAAAATAATACTCAATAAATGCTATCTAATTTAATAGTGTTACACTTTATCTCTTTAGTGATTATACCAGTAGTTTCCATCTGGTTAACTGAACTCCTAGGTTTTCTTTAAAGAATACTATTGACCTAATACCACAAACCTCAAAAAGTAGATCCACATAATCTAGACTTGCTTATACTGATTTACAAAAACCTTCAGTATCTTTTTTTATTGGCAAGACATCTGTGAGCGTATTTTATTGTTTGGTACCCCTTGCTGATCAGCATCTCTAAAAAGAAGTTATAATTATATGCACTTCATAAATGCAAAGGTTTGAATTAAAAAAAAAATCAAACAGGGAGATTTGGGTCTAAAACAAGATAGACAAGAACAATATTAAATTAGACTGTCAACCTTTCTTAGACAGCAGATTGAATTTGAGAGTCAGAAAAAATGAAAATGCTCTTTTTTTTTTCTTTTTCATTGAAATTGGACTGGTATAACTTAAAATAATATTTGGAGAAAAGGGTTTAGAGTAAGATACACTTTCAGAGGGGAAAATGATGCAGAGGTTAGTCACCTATTTTTAATCCATATGGAGCCACAGTGGTAATATAGCAGACTAATTAGAAGAAATATTGTTTCAACGAGGAATAAAATTCAGTTCCCAGATTGTTCCTTGAGGATCTCCAGGTAATTGCAAAATTTTAAGGTACAATCCTTTGAAAAAAAACCTAATTTGCTTGATTACCATTAACTGGCTATAATATTTTATAATTAAGGCTCCCTGTTAAACTTCTTTTTCATTTGGCTGCATTATAAAAATAAATTTAATTCCAGTTCAGGGAAACTCTACTCGAACCGTGACTAAAGAGTATTTTACCTATACTGTGATTTAATAGTGCTCTACCTTATCACAAATAGACAGTTCAAACCTCTTCCAGATACTCTATACTCATTATGAGTCCCTACAAATATAAATTTATAATAAATATGGATAGCTGCAATGTTTTTGGTCTACAACTGGTAAGGTGATGCAAACCTTCATTTAGATTTTTGATTAATGATTATGTGAAATGTTTACTTATATGACAGAAGACAGGTAATTCACTTTAAAGTTTCTGAAAAATAAATTGTTACAGCTGGGTTGTAAATTTATTTCCTCACACCAAAAATTTTAGGAGTAGTTTATGTTTCCATCACAAAATTTTGTTTTATTTCAACTATAAACTTACTCTCATAAAAATTTCTGTTCAAAAACTTTTAATTTTATAGTGATTTTACTTAATTCCTTAAAAAAAAATTATTGCTTGCATTTAAACATCAACTTTACAAATGGCATTTTCCTTTCAATGTTTTATTGGATATTGCTCTTAATAATCTGCTATTCTCAGGCATCAATTTAGATGTGAGGAATATAATAACCAAATCTAAACTAGACTATAGGTAAGAACACGGCACTAGTTACTAAATTCCTGGTATGAATTCCATTTTTTATTTCATACTTGATTTCAAAGACAAATGCATAAAAATAATTATAAATGTATATGGGGAAAAAATATATATATATAATAATTTGTGCCACCAATGTAAAGGGAAGGAGCAGAACTACATAGGAGTAGAGTTTTATGTGCTATTTAATCTAATTTGGTATCAATAAAACTAGATTGCTATAGATTTAGGATGTTAATTGCAATCCCCATGGTAACTAACGAAATACAGTTCTAAAGAGTCTGCATTCAAACTCAGGCAGTTTAAACCCCAGTCTCTGCTCTGTCAAAATAATATAATGGAGCCACTTTAAAATGGAGCCAGAGCTGCCACGCCAGAGGTACTGCCTTGTATGTCTTATGTCTCAAATCTTTGGAATGTTAAAACAGGGCAAAATAACCTTTGGGCTGGGCCTAAGGAACTGTGTTTCCCAAAAAACTGTTTGCAAAGATAACAAGAAAGCAGTGATTATGACTACTGGACAGAAAATTAAAAGCATTGTTTAGTATTAGTGTCACTATGTTATGTGATCTGCACCAACAGAAATGCTTACCTTTTATTGATATAATTGTTCCCCTTCACTGTCTCATAAACATACATTGCCACTGTCTCCAAAGCCCAATTTGAGCTTCGGCTTGAATCAGGGCATACCCACTAACTATTCTTATTGATCTAAAAAAACAAACAAACACAAAAACACTCCTTTGTCTCTCACTTTGAAAGACCTTTTTATTTTTAAGTTAACAGCTCTTAACCATGTTATGCTACCTCTCACCGTAAAAAGAGGTTCACTCATTGATTGAAGAAATATGCATTTTGACCATATAATGAAAACTATTGTAATAGATTCTGGCAGTACAATGCTGGATGAAGTATTATACCTGTCTTACAGTAGAGTGTAGTAATCATTGTAACATTTTAATTTATTGTAACATATTATACAAATGTATAAAAAAACAATTTTTTTATCCAATAAGTACAGCATAAAAGGAGACACATTTGTAGTCTTGGGGCTGTGAGACTACTTCAGAAAGACTTGCAGATATTAGAAGTGAATATGAACTTGTCACTTGTTTGTACGTTTCAAGTGGTCTTGATACTTCTTTGACGACACTTCCTATCCCTCTTCCTCTACAGCTACACTGGCTTCCATGCTGTTTCCTGCAGACACCAAGCACATTCCTGTCCTGAGGACTTTGTATCGGCTATTCCTTCAGCATAAACAAAATCTCTGTATATAACCCTGAGTCTCCCTATCTCATGTATTTCACTTTACCAAAAAGGTCTTCTCTAGCCACATTTTTTCCCAGATATTTCCTACTTCAATATATTCCCTATATCTTTAGTTATTTTTTGTTACAGCAGTTTAAATACCCATCTGTCTGTCTATCTGTCTATCTATCTGTCTATCTATCTATCTATCTATCTATCTATCTATCTATCTATCCATCCATCTATCTAATCTTTATTTGTTCATTGTCTTTGTTTCTCCAAATGAATATGAGCTGCATGAGAGCAAACATTCTATCTGTTTTGTTAATGACTGTATATCTATGTCGTAGAAAAAACTGTCAGATTCATGGTTGATCTTCTCTAAATAATTGCGGCTTGATCTGGTGAATTAACCACAACCAATATTATATAATTTTTATTACATCTAAGATATTATCAAACCTAACAGGGCACCAATTATGTAATTATAAGATTAATAAGGACTTAAATATCCACTCAATCTGCTATTTTGCCTTTAGGTAAAGTTTTTTTCTTTTTCTTTACTATTTAAAAGAAAATGTTCACAACACCACTCTTGTCCATTTCCAATGTTAATTTGTGAAATCATTGGTTTCTTAACAAATCTAACTTAAATATATCTTAACGAACTTTAACATTATTCTCCTTCTTGACTATTAGCAGTGAGAAACTTATCATTACTCATTATAATAGCTTTTGATATTTAAACTTAGCACTTCCTAAAATGAATCTTTACCTTTTCAGGTAAATATTTTAGCTCTTGTATCTAGGTTTCATATTCTAACCTTAAATGCTTTCTTAATTTCCCCTGGAAGGTGATGACTTCATTGTTTATACAGGCTTGATCTCCATTTTGAAATCTTTTTTAACGCAATAATACACACACACACACACACACACACACACACACATATGGATACACACACACACATGAATATATTTCTATACTACCATAATATGCTACCAGTAGCTTTATGCTATTGTAAATGTTACTTGCAAGTTGTGGAGACAAAAGTTAAATTTCATACTAAATAAATACCTCTCTCAAAATGTTGAAGAGTGTGGATTTGTTTCTCTGTCAACATAAATGGAATACAGTGTAAACCCAATTGGGGAGGCTATTGCTTTTTTTTTTTTTCTTTTTTTTTTTTTTTAGTATAGCAATAATTTCTTTCATTTTAAAAATAATTTTATTACTTCAGAGATGTAATTATGATACAACATGTTCAAAAGAAACTATGCATATTTCAACAGCTTTTAGTTATTAGGAGAATAATTAAAATGAAATGTATTTGATTTTAGGAAAGCAAACGTAATTAAAAGGAAATGCTAACATATATATTATCCAAACAATATAGTTAACTAAATCACATACTTTCCAAGCAGACAGACATCTTACATAAGAACTATGAAATTCCTGTCATGCTAAAAGAACAGACAGTATATTTTTCTGAACAAAAATGATCGCTAAAAAATAAAGATAGCAAAATTTTACATAGAATGGAAAAAATGTAAAATGATCGCAAATTCCAAATGCCATTATCATAAGGATATAAACGTTATAAAGTTGGGCATATGATTTTTAAATTAGGCAAATTATTATTATTCAATCAAATTGATTTGAAAAATAAGCACAGGTGACCTTTGAACAATATGGGGATTAGTGGTGCTGACTTCCTGTGCAGCCAACAACCTGCATATAACTGTTGAGTCCCCCAAAGCCTAACTATGAATAGCCTAGCAGAAGCTTTGCCTGTAACAGAAAGAGTCAATTAATATATATGTTGTATATATATATATATATATATATATATATATATATATATATATATTATATACTGTATCTTTACAATAAAGGAAGCTTGACAAAAGAAAGTTATATTAAGAATATTGTAAGGAAGAGAAAACATATTTATGCTACTATATGTATTGATTGAAAACTATCTGCGTACAAGTGGACCTGGGCAGTTCAAACCCGTGTTGTTCAAGATCAGCTGTAATTCTACCTTTTCATACGTAACATATTAACCTGACCCCATATTTGATGATTTATTAAAGAAATAAGCTTTATGGGATGTAAACTGGGAAACAGATTGGCTGGAAAGGCCAGGTGTTGCTGGATATGCTGGTTCATGGTACTCGTTTTGTGTCTCAAAACCTTCCATATTTTTTTCCACATAGACACATAAAAGTGCGTGTGTGTGTGTGTGTGTGTGTGTGTGTGTGTGTGTGTTTAAGTCAACATTTAGCTTTGGCAAAGTAATAAACAACTAAACTATATAATATTTTCAAGAACTTTATGGAGTGTAAACCTCTGAATATCCTTATACATTCAGAATATTGTTCTTTTCCTAAGGAGTCAAATGATATAATGGAATTTAACATTAACAGCTACTATGTGCAACTATTTAGAGAACTGATTTCTTCTAATAATCTGGCTGTCCTAAATATTTTACACAAAGAACAGCCTTAAGTAGAGGGCATATTGGGAAAATAATGTTTGTTTTTAATTTTATTTCAGATTTATGTGTGGAGGAAAACTAAGTGCATTAAAATTTGCTTTTTCTGCCCATAAACACTTGAGGGGAAATTTAGTTTCCATAATTATGATACACTGACACCTAATTCATCAAATGTTTTATGTTCTACTTGATGTTCACAGAGTCTTATGAGTCTATTAGCCTTTTAAAGCTTTTGTTCTTTGAACCAATAAAATCATATTTTGCCAAGCTTAGAATATAACAAGTTTTCAAAAAGACGATGCTTATTTTAGAGTCAGAATTCACTAAATTTGAATTAAATTCAATGAATATAATTTACTTTAGTTAATACATAGAAGAAAATAGAACAGGTTCCCAAGAAGTTACAGAAAGTTAAAAATCAAAGCCTGTATAGCAAGGTTACCTAAATTTAATAATAGGATTGGGTTTATTAATTATTCTTCTAATATTTTGATTTAAACATAATGAATGAAGCCAGCTTCAGTGATTAATAAAAGAGGGGAATGTGATAAAATTTAATCATTTGAACAAGGCTTCATTACATTTACATTACAAAGATTCAAAGACTTGAGCATCCTGCCTTCAAAATGCTTACAGTTGAGTGGTAGAGGCATATACATAAGTAAATACTGGTACTGCATTATAATAAGTGAACTGATAGAACTACATGCAGAGTAACACAGAGGAGAAAGTGACTGCCTCTCTCTGGAGGAGTTTATATCAGATGAAGTATAGTCGTAAATGTGTATTGAGTTTTCCAACTAGATGAAGGACCCAGATCCCTAACGGCCATGTAAATAATTTTGGACAAAGCTTAATAAAAATGGGAGCCGTCCAATGTTTTAATGTAGAAATGATATAACAACATATATATTTTTGTAGTCAGTCCGAAAGTAAATTGTTTAGAATGATTCTCATATACAAATGGGGCAAAAACTAATACAGTCATAATTTACTGGGACTGCACTTAACCTATAGTTTTCTTCAACAACTTATCCTATGTTCTTTGAGGGGCTACATATTAACTTGTTTGTATGTCTAACCATCCATCAAAGGACACTTTGGTAGTTTCCATGTCTTGGCCATTGTGCATAAAGCTGCAATGTTGTGGTATATATACACAGTAGAATACTATCTTGCCATAAGAAAAGATGAAATAGTGCCATTTGTGACAACATGGATGGATATTGACATTATAATGCTAAGCAAAATAAGTCAGACAGCAAAAGTAGAGAACCATATGATTTCACTTATATGTGGTATATAAAACTGAAAACAACAAAAGCACAAGGAAAACAAATGAAGAAACAAAACTCATAGACACAGACAATAGATTAGTGGTTACTAGGGGGGTAAGGGAAGAGGGGAGAGGTAGATGAGAGTAAAGGGGATCAAATACATGGTGATGGAAAGAGAACTGACTCTGGGTGATGAACACACAATGTGACATATAGATGATGTATTACAGAATTGTATACATGAAATATGTAACTTTGCTAACAATTGTCACCCCAATAAGCTTTAATTAAAAAAAAGATACAAAAAGCAAGTAGACACACACACACACACAAACACAACACACACATACACACAATTGTATGTGAAAATAATGAAAAACTTACTTATTCTGAAAGAAATTGTTTATTTATCCAAAAGTTTTCTTCATTCAGCTTCCCCAAAGAGTTTTATACTGCCATTGATTTTGAGTTAAGTACTAGTAATTCAATTCCATGAGAGAAACACAGACAAAAACACAAAACACAGAATCTCAGTGACTGTCGTCTAAAACAGCTTCTCAGCTCTATGTGCTTTTATACATTATCCTTCAGAATAAAAGACTCCAATAAAAGCCCCATTGTTAAAATAGGCTCTCTGGATGGTTGAGGTAATTCCTAAAGGGGTCAAATGAAGAATGAGATATGATAAATCAAAGGAAAGTAAGCTTTAGTGGCTAATCTTTTTTAGAAGATCAGCTGTAATAAAAAGGAATAATAGTATGAACTGAAGTAGAAATGGTAGGTGGGATTTTGTGTCATTTGAGCTAGTAATTAGTTTTCATCGCTAGTATTCAAAGTAAGTCCTTGCGTTGGCTATTCTCTTTCGCTTGTGTCTTTCCAGTTAACAGTCTAGCTTGAACATTAATTACTTAAACTGATATGGTTATTAAGATACTCTTATGTAATATGCTCATAACATTGGATATAATTCCCCTTGTTTTAGTAGAGACTATTTCATTTAAAAACATTATAAACTCAATTTAGAAATTAATCTGATATTTTCATAGTATTGGTTTTCTATTTCTAGCTGAGTGTTTTAATAAAAGCTAGAAAAGCTGCTTTAAAGAAAAACATTAAAGGAAATATTTTTGTAAACTGGACATTACATTATCATACCTGAGAACAGAGTGCAGACAAAATTTTCAAACAGAGTGCCAATAAGTACCTTGAAATATGCAGTAATCAGATTGATAGAATGAAAGTAAATAGAACATCAAAGACTTATAATGTGTAAATTTACCAAAATATTTGCCATAATACTATAAGTAGTGCTCATATGCTACTTTTCAAAATTAATTTTTCTAAACTAATTATATTCCAGGCCAGCACTGGGGTTTCCTTAAGCCAATGTGACGTTAACTGCTCCCCAAGTAACCTCAGCTGATTTTTAAAAAGCTAATTAAAAAAAATACAGAAAATAAAAGTTGATGGCTAGACAAATGAACAATGGGAGAAAGTCTTTGTGAATCAAGCAATGTGTCCTGAAAAGGGTTGGAGAAAAATATGTTTTCAGGAACTTCCAAAGACCACAGACTATGCAGTATGCTTTGTTAATTAAAAAAAAGGGTTAAGTACTGTTCTTTCTGCAGTCAACAACTATGTAATAGCTATCTGTCTATTGTGGACATAAAATAGGAAGACCAAAATGAAGTACATACAAACACCCTACTAAAGAATTTTACAGTCTGTTAGAAATGACTTTATATGCTGTTGTATATGTGTAAGTGTGTGTGTATGAGTATAAAACAAGATAAAAATAGTCAGAACAAGATGGCCCTACAACATTGTATGCTATGCTCAACCAATCCAATTAGTTTTTTCCCACAACTTCAAGGTATCAGACTAATGAGTTACAATGGAATCCATAGAAGACCAAGCCTATTATTACACTGGGTAGTCCATGGTAATTATCACTGTCGTGTAGTTAAAATTTCATTGGTCCATGAAGCAGTGATGAGTGACATAACTTTTCCCTAGGTAGGATGTTGGGCGCTAACTTGAAGTGTGAGCTAATTCTTTATGTATATCGTCACAGACACCAGCAAATCATTGGAACGTCATCCTTTGAAACCAAAAACTGAGTCGCAAGAATATTTCCCTCCTTGTCTGAGTAAGGACAGGGAACATATTCCCTGAATACTTATTTTGTACGGTAGGTAATAAGATAGTACTCACCAGGCAGAACCAGTCAAGCATTTGAGAGATCGAAGATTTTCAGCAAGGTAATGACCAATACTGTGGGGTTTCACGATCCTGGAAGGCCCATAACTTGTATATTGTAATAAAAGGTTTGTTAAATTTCTGTTTATATTTCAGCTTGTAAAAGATTTCATTAAAGTTTCCTCCTTATTACAGTTTATTCTTTCTAAATAAGTAATAAAGCAACATTCTGAAAGTTTCAATATGCCTCCACTGTGTAAAATAAACTAAAGGAAAAGGGGTTTTCTCCAGAGGCTGTGGTGCCAGGGAGGCAGGAACAAGATGGCACAATCCTAACAAAATTGACAGTTTCAATGTGAAGGTGAACACTAGGAAGACAGGATAGGAACCCACTTATTCAGCTCCCTCTCTTCATTGGTTCCTAGTCAAAAGCTTTAGAAAGAAAAGGGTAAGAAAAATGCTTACTTTTAATAAGGGTGAGAAACTAACTCCTTAGAGCCAGAGACTTAAATAACTGCAACATCCAGTGGCTTTTCAGCTGGATGTAGCATGGTTTTAGAACAATGAGCATTAGCTACCTGTACTTGTTTTAGGATGTTGTGATTTAAAGACTTAAAAGTAAGATAATGGCTTTTCTTCTTCCTATTTACAAACAGGTCAGAAATACATATAACTTTTCCCTCTCCCCTGTCCACTTTCATTCTAAACTCAGGAACAGATCTCAGTTGAAAGGATAAAGTAAGTACAAGGAAGCATGAAAACTTGAGCACAACTGAAAGTTCGTGTGCCTACTTGGATGAATTTTACCTTTATGAATTTTACTTTCATGCCTGCCTTAACACTTGCTTATATTTCAAGTAAAACTATTTTGTTATTTTAGATTACTGGTTGCAGTGCTGGTTTTATTTACACTGTTTCTACTGAGCATAAGCAAGGCAGCAGTCTTGATTATTTTGACAGAACAAATATGCGTGCTATGAAATTTCTGGATTATGTCTGATATTAAAACAGAGCCATGAAAATGGATATTTCTGATGAGACTTTTCAAACAGTGACTGTCAAAGTTTAGCCACCCACAAAGAAGATTTAGATAAGGCTATAAAAAGTTTGCTTGAGGAATTACTGACTGTTAGAAAATGGAAAAGACATTAAATCTGTAAATGCAAAAAAAAAAAAGAAAATGTTACCAATGTTCCAAGGATCATAAAATACAAAGTACCTGGAATTCATATTAGATTAGTGAATCAAAAATGTATTTATTTTTAAATGTTGGAATTTAAAAAATAAGTATTTTTAGACTAGAAACATTCAAATTAGTAAATCAATGATATATGAGACAAAATTAAATAATTTATTTATATATTCAAATATTTATCAGTATCTACCATGTGCTAGGGAAGGGGTTAGAGAAGTAAAAAAATATGTATGACACTACATTTGGAGCAGAGGAGAGAAACTGTATTATACTTTCTTAAAAATCAATACATATCCATGGGTCAAAGATGATGGAGAGGTTTTATTTTACAAACATAGATACAGTATCTCACATCTGGCATTTTCTTCTTAAAATATGACTGTGCTATTCCTGTCATCAATAGGTTTATTCTCCCATTCCTTGAATCTTTGCAGTCTGTGTCTACAGCTGAAGTAACACTATATGACATCTAAGGCTAGATCATTAAGGCTCGTGGTATGGCTTCTACCTGGTGTTCTTGGGACACTTGTCTTTGGAGTCCTGAGATTTCATGTAAACAGAATGAATATCTTGAAGTCATCATGCTATGAGCAATTCTAAACTAACACATGGGAAGGAACCACATAGTGAGGCTCTGAGACTACAGAAAAAAGAAAGAGGAAGGGAGAGGGCCCGGCCAACTCCCAACAGCTTCAGACTCCACTGTGCTACCTTTAGCTGCCATCTAACTGCATGAAAGGCCTGACCCAGAAATGTCTACATAACCAATTCCTAAATCCTTGATCCACAGGATCAAAATATCAATATATCAAGATATGTAAAACATAGCTGAAAAAGGGCTTTGAATGAAATTTGAAGATAAGAAGAAATGTGTGAAATCACTTTCTTAAATGAAATCACTTTTCCTAAGCTATTATTTTGGGAAGATAGAAAAAGAAGAGTAAATTATATGCAAATTAAGTACAAGAAAAAAGAAATAAAAACAAGAGGGAAAAATTTTCAATCCAGTGAAAATTAACAAATCAACAAAGTCTAAAGTTTGTAAAATTGATAAAATAATTAATAGTTAATAAAATATTAAACCTCTAGCTATGCTGTTTAAGAAAAAGGGAGCAAAATAACAAATTATAAATATCAGGACTGAAGAAAGGGATGTCACTATAGATCATACAGACATAAAAAGGATTATAAGGTGATTTAGTGAACATTGTTGTGCTAGTGCATTTGACAATGTAGATGAAATAGGTGAAGTCCTTATAAAGCATAACTTACCAAAACTGACAAAAGAAGAAATGGAAAAGCCTAACCAAATAAAGTAATCAAATTCATTATAAAATCCTTCCCACCAAGTAAGCTCCAGGCCCAGATGCACACACGAGTGATTTTTTTCTTTTCAAATATCAAAGGAAGAAATGATATCAATATTATACAACCTCTTTCACAAAATAGAAAACAGACCACAATCAAATTCATTTTATGAGGTTAGCATTCTTGATATTAAAACCTGGCAAAGACAGAATAAAAGAATATTGCCTATAGACAGGTCTCATAAACATAGAAAATATGCTAAGAAAGGCATTAGTAAACAGAATGTGTGTGTATGTGTGTGTGTGTATTATATATAGCAATATAGAAAGGTATGTGCAAGCTGACTGACTATTATGTGAAGATTTTCAAAATGCAAAAATCAACTGGTGCAATTATATTGAGTAAAAGAAGAAAATGTATAATTATATCAATAAAGGCTAAAAAGCACTTAATAAAATATAATTAGCACTGTTGATCAAAACTCTCAAAAAGTTATGGTGAGAAATGATATTTCTTAATCTTATAAAGAATGTCTATGAAAAGCCTATAACTAACATCAAAATAGTGATTGAACAATTATTCTCTATGACCATGAGCAAGGAAAAGATGTTCATTCTTTCTACATCTATTCATAATCATTATCATTATCATCAACTCTTATCATCATTAACCATTCACCATCAACATTATACTGGAAGTTTTAGCCTAAGAAAAAATAGTAAAAGCATAAAATAGAAAAGAAAAATTAATACAAATTTATTTGCAGAAAATATGATTGTGTAAGCAGAAAACTCTAAAAAAAGATATAAAAAAGATAACCACACTATTACATAAACTTAGCATAGTAACAGGGTTTAAGTTTGATATACAAATATCAACTGGAATTGTATATTTTAACAGGAGCTAATTTAAAAAGAAAAAAAAATTAAACTGTCACAATATCAATGGCCTAAAAATATTTAGCAATTAGCTAAAGTTGTCAAGGCCTCTTCACTAAAAATACAAAATACTGCAGAAAAGATTATAGAAGACCTAAAAGAACTGAGAATTTCAGTATTGTTAAAATAACCACTCTCATCAAATTGAGCTATAAATTCAATGAAAACTCAATCTATATCTCAGCAAGTATTTTTTTAAGAAATCGGGAAGCTAATTATAAAATTTATTCAAAAATACAAAGAACCACAAATAGAATCTAAAAAAGAGGGGCACTTTTGAAATACTTAAAGTATTTGATTGAAAGGCTTACTTAATTTTGTGCTCATCAAGACAGTACGGTAATGATGCATGGATTTACGTGCGTATCAATGGAATAGAAAAGAGAGTCCCAGCATAAGGCTTGTATGTTTATGTTCAGTTGCTCCTCAACCACGGCATCAGAAGAGTTCACTAGAACAAGGAAAGTCTATTTAATAAATTGTACTAGAAAATAGATATTTACATGGGAAAAAAAAAAAGAAGAAGTATGGCCTTTAACTAAGTACACAAAATTATCAATTCAAGATCTAAGATAAACCTAAATATAAAAGCTAGAAACATAAAATTAAATGTGAAAACATAGGGAAATATATTTTCAAATTTGAGGAAAGCAAATATTTTTAGGTAGACACAAAATACATGAACCAGATTAAAAACAAAAAATTGTAACCTGAACTTGATCAAAATTAGAAATTTATGTTCATCAAAAAACATAATATAAAAATAAGGAATAGGCCAAGCCAAAAACTTGGAGGAAACATTTAAAATAAAAATATCTGACAAAATATTCTGCATATATATATATATATATATATATATATATATACACACACACACACACACACACACACACACACACACACACAAAATGCAATATAATATATGCAATATATATACAATATATATCTCCAAGGAATAAACTAAATACAAATAACTCAATAAAAATGAGCAAATGACTTAACCACTTCATAAAAGAAAATTAGAGATTAACCAATGCACATTTGAAGTAGTTTTAACATTGTTAGTCATCAGAGAAATACAAATTAAAACCACAGTGAAATACTGCTATACATCCACTAAAAGAGCTAAAATTGAAAAGACTGACAATATCAAAAGCTGATAAAGATGTGGAACAAATAAAAGTACCATAATACTAATGAGGATGCAAAATTATTCATACACTTTAGAAAAGTGTTTCCACATTTCTTACAAAAATAAACATACATTTACCTTATGACCCAGCAATTTAATTTCTGGGTGTTCATGCAAAAGAAAGGAAAGGATAATAAAAGGTTTACATAAAAATGTTCAGAGCACCCTTACTAGAAACATTTCATAATTATCAACAAAAGAATGAATGAGAGTAGCATGATATATTCATTTAAAAATATATACATTACCACCAAAAACATAAAGAAAAAATTGCATGAATAAATACATCCTGTAAAAATCTCAAAAACAATCCAGCAGCCATTTATGATAAATATTCCTAGCAAAGTGGGAATAGAAGGATCATATCTTAACATAATGAAGGCCATCTATGAAACCCACAGCTAAAATCTTACTCAATGAGGGAAGGCTAAAACTTTTCCCCTTAAGATCAGGAACAAGACAAGGCTGCCCACTTTCACCACTTTTATTCAGTATAGTTCTGGAAGTTCCAGCCACAGCAATCAGACAAGAAAAATAAATAAAAGGCGTCCAAATTAGCAAGGAGGAAGCAAAATTGTTTTTTATGCAGGTGACATGATACTATATATACAGAACCCCAAAGACTCCACCAAAAAACTGATAAATGAGAACTGATAACTGAATTTAGTAAAGTAGCAGGATACAAAATTAATATTCTGAAATGTGTTGCATTTGTATACACCAATAATAAACCATCAAAAGGAGAAATCAAGAAATCCTTCCCATTTACAATTGCCTCAAAAATAATAAAATAGCTAGGAATAAATTAACCAAAGAAATGAAAGACCTGCACTCAGAAAACTATAAGACACTGAAGAAAGAAATCAAAGAAGATACAGATAAATTATTCATGGATAGGAAGAATTAATATAGCTAAAATGTCAATACTACCTAAGGCAATATATAGATTCAACACAATTCCTATCAAACTACCAATGACATTTTTCTCAGAAATAGAACATATAATCCTAAAATTTATATGGAACCATAAAAGACCCCAAATAGCCACGACAATCTTGAGAAATAAAAACAAAGTGGGAAGTATCACTCTACCAATATCAAATCATACTAAGGCTATAGTAATAAAAAAAGTATGGTACTGGCATTAAAACAGATACATAGATCAATGGAACAGAATAGAGAGCCCAGAAATGAATCCACTTGTATATGAGCATTTAATCTATGATGATGGAAGCAAGAATTTACATCAGGATAAAGACAGTCTATTTAATAAATGGTGCTAGGAAAACTGGACTGACACATGCAAAAAAAATGAAACTGGACCACCTCCTTACGTCATGTACGAGAACAAATTCAAAATAAATTAAAGATTTAAATGTAAGACCTGAAACCATAACACTCCTACAATAAAATATAGGAAGTAAATTTGCAGACATTACTCTGGGTAATATTTTTACTGATATATCCCCTGAGGCAAGGGAAGTAAAAGAAAAAGTAAACATATGGGATTACATCAAACCTAAAATTTTTTTCACAGCAAAGGAAACCATCAATAAAACAAAAGGCAGCCTACTGAATGGGAGAAGATAATTATCAATAATACATCTGATAAGGGGCTAATATCCAAAATTTATAAAACACCCATTCAGCTCAACACCAAAAAACCAAGCAACCCAATAAAAAAATGGGCAGAGGACATGAAGAGACATTTCTCTAAAGAGGCCATACAAAGGGCCAACAGACATACGAAAAAATGCACAACCTCACTAATAATTAGAGAAGTGAAAATAAAAACCACAATGAGATACCACCTCACTCCAGTCAGAAAGGCTATCATCAATAAATCAGCAAAAAACAAGTGCTGGAGAGGTTGTGGAGAAAAGGGAACCTTGATGCACTGTTGGTGGGATTGCAGATTGGAGCAGCCACCTATGGAAATCAGTATGGCAGTATCTCAAAAAACTGGAAATGGAACTACCTTATGGTCCAGCAATACCACTCTTAGGTATGTATCCAGAGAAATCCAAGATGTTAATTCAAATATATATATATATATATATATATATATATATATCCCTATGTTTAGTGCAGCGCTATTTACAATAGCCAAAACTTGGAAACTACTGAAATTTCCATCGGTAGACACGACTGGATTAAGAAACTGCGGTACATTTATACAATGGAGTATTATTCAGTTATAAAGAAGAATGAAACCATTTGCAAAGATATGGATAGACCTAGAGTACATTAGGCTAAGTGAAATAATTCAGTTGGAGAAAGACAAATACCATATGATCTCACTTATATGTGGAGTCTAAAGATCTAAGTAAATGAGTAAAGTAAACAGAGATAGTCTCAGAGATATAGAGGAAAAACTGATGGTTGCTAGAAGGGAGGGGGTGGGGATAAGAAAGAAGGGGAAGAGATTAGACAGCATAAATTGGTAACTACAATATTGCCACGGGGATATGAAAGACAGTTTTGGGAACATAATCAATGTTGTAAAGATTTTGTAGGGTGTCAGATGGGCACCTGTCTTATTAGGGAGGCCACTTCATGGACAGTGTAGATACTTGACCACTGCACTGTACACCAGAAGCTGAACTGAATAATATTGAATGTCAACTATAATTTAATATATATAGTCAGGGGATATGGAGTATAGAATAGGGAATACAGTCAATGGAATTGTAATAGATACATACGATTTCAGAGGGGCAATAGATTGGGGGAGGGGGGTTATCACTTTGTGAGGGGTGAAATGTCTAACTATTGCACTGTTTTGTACACCAAAACTAATAAAAAAAAATAAAAAGGAAAAAAAAAATCTCAAAAACATAATGGGAGAAAAAGACCTGATATATAGTATAAGATATATTGTATGATTCCAGTTATGTAATGTGTAAGACCTGGTAAAACTAACCTATGGTAATTAAAAATGAGAAAGTGGATGCCTCTGATAGAGTGATAAAGTGGGGAAAATTAATAGGACAGAGGATTAAGGGGGCCTCTGGATTTCATAGAATGATGGAAATGTGCAATATTTTTTGGGGTAGGAGGATAGTTGTCACACATGCATACATATTTTCAAAATTCACTGAACACTTAATATTTGTGCTGGTTTGGTTTTTTTAAAAAATATTTGTTTTAAACATAAAGACAGGTTAAAAGCAAGAAATTGAAAAGATAGACTAGGCAACTTTTAAGCATAAGAGGAATGGAATGAATACCTCAATATCAGACAAAGATTTCAAGAAAAGTAGTATTACCAAAGACAAAGAGGAATATTTTATAACTGCAAAAATTAATTAATCAAGATCCACAATAATCCTAAGTGTATATGGACCTAATAAAAAGAAAGAAAGAAACAAACAAAAAACCTTAAAAATATATTAACCAAAAACTAACAGAATCATACCAATATAATAGAATAATACTTAACACAACAGAAACATACTATTGATACGTGCAATAACAATGGATGAATCTGAAATGCATTACCAGAATCAATAAGATACATGCTTATGATTTCATTTATAGAACATTCTGGAAAAGGCAGAATCATAAGGACAGAAAACAGATCAGTGGTTGACAGCGACTGGGTGTAGATGGAGGGTTTGAGTACAAAGAGGTACAAGATAATTTGTGGTCGAAATGGAACATTTTAAATGGATTGTCGTGATGGTTCCACAACTGTATACTTTTGTCAAAATTTGTAGAACTGTACACTAACCAAAACAATACAAAGAAGTGAAATGTGAGTAAGGTAGTCCCCAAGTTGACAACAGAATTATCCAGCACACCAAGTAAGACTCAGGTTGGAGAAGACCACTTCTGCTTATTGTGCAGCTGTGGCAGGGGTTGTCAGGCCCTTACACACATTATGTACCCAGGAGAAGAGCAGGTGAGGGTCAGGATGGAGGTGCAGGGCATGCCTGAGGCAAATCTGCACATTTTATTGTACAAAATTGTAACAGAATTAAAATAAGCACAGAGAACAAGGTATGGGGATGGAAAAAGCAAGTATTCCTTAAATTTAAAGGATTTGGCCATGTAGGGATAGAAAATGATGACTAGATACAAGAAGAAATAATGCCATGAGAGTTTCTTCTTTCTTTATTTTTAAGGACAGAGAAACACAATATAATGTGTATCGCATTCTGATTGAGAAAATCCAATGATGAGAAAAACTCAGTGATAGAGTAGAATGAGGAGAGAATGATTTCTTTGAGTAGATGAGAAAAGAAAGTATCCAGAGCTCAATTGGAAGGTTTGGGCTTTGCTGATAGCACTGAATTTCACCTGAAGTTATAGCCAAGAAATTGGAGGAGTGGAGCACAATGCAGGTGAGTGAATAAAAATGGTGTAAAAGCTTTGGGAAGCCATCTTTCCTTTGCTTCTATTCTCTCAATGAAAATGAGGGAGGAAGGACAGAGGTATAATTTAGAGAAGAATTGGGATAAACCAGTGGTCTAGGAGAGGAGGAGAGTGAACGACATGCAATGTAAAGTGACTTCTAGGCAGCGTGAAGGACTTACTTGAAATTACTGACCATCAACTTAAAGAGAGACCAGTCAGCATGGGTGTCATTCTCTCTACTTTTGTTCAGCTGTATGGGTTCAGGGGTGGAGTAGGTGGAGAACTGGTTTTTACCAGAGTTGCCAAGAAAATAAAAGTGAAATATGGGCAAGAGAGTCTGGAGTTTGGAGAAGACTGGTATTATAATGATTGACCATGAAATTCAATCTGGAGCATTATCTTTAATGCACTGTGAAATTTATTTTACATATCATGAGAAAAAAGCAGTGATTAATTTTTCAACCTTTCTGGCTTCAGTTTTATTTAAAAGACTGTAATTAGGTTGCTATCTAATTATTTCTTGTCAATCAGTAGTTCTAAAAAATATATAACAAAGATATACTTTGAATCAGTGAACTGTACATTATGAGTCATTAGAAAAAATAGATCTTAATATCGTATTTCCTGAATCAGGTAATATTTATATATCACTTGATATTGTCCAACACAGTTTCATAAATATATCATCTTTTCTCAACAAACTGTGAAGCAGATGGAACAGCTATTATTGTTTCCACTTTACAAGAGAAAAATCTGAGTATCTATCCACCTACCTACTTAAAATGGTTTAAATGCCTTGCTCATCATCATGTAGTTTAAAGTCTCTAATATTACAATTATTTCATTATAATGGAGGAGAGAAAGGAATAACTTTCAGCTAATTATTTCATTTCTAATGTAACAGTTTTAAAGAATATCTTAATATTAATTCCTAATGACCACATTGAAGAGTTTTTAGGAATAAAAAATCACATCTCAGTCTTTGGAGTCAGATTGGGTTTCAAGTCTCTCTTCAGCCACTTGTTTTGCAGTAGACCTTAGACAAGTTATTCAACTAAGCTATAATTTCCTCTTTTGTCTAATGGATATGGCAAAATTTATCCCAGAGTTTTGTGTAGTTTAAATATGATGTGACATGAAAAGCTTAAATGGTATTTAGCCTATTGTTGCCAATCTGTAATTAACAGTTATAATTATATAATAATTTATACATGATTATTTATAAGTAAGCTTATAAACATGAACTTTTCCATAGTAAGTTTTATGTTAGTTATATAAGTAATTGTTCTCTTATGAAAATGCAATTAACACTTGTTTGCTTTTACAGTGAAAAAAATGCATGTGTGTGTGCACACGCACATTCACACACACACACACACACAAAAAAAAAAAACAAAACAAAAAAAAAACAAAAACTGAGTGTAAATAAAGAAAATTTCTTTACCTGAAAATATTCCCTCAGATTCCTTAGGTGACCACTTCGAAGGGATTCTGTATAACATTTGTCTTTAGTTTTTATGCATAAGTGGTTGCATTTGCATGCCTTCTTCAAAATGGGTTATATTTTGACTTTTATAACAACCTGTCTTAGAGAGTTTTATTTTCTAAATGTTATCGCATTCCTCTTTAACAGGTTGAAAGAACTATATTTCATGAAAACGATTTAATTTGTCTAACAGTTCTGTCTTGGTAAGCAGTTGCATTGTCTGTAGCTTTTCAATATTCCAAAAAAATATTTTCATGAATATTCTGATGCATATACTTTTGCTAATTAGTTAGAGAATATACTTATGATAAATCCTTGAAAGCAAAATTTCTGATTTAAAGAATATGTACAATACACATAACATTTCTCTAAGCCCAATACAGAAACGTCTTTGCTTCCCTTTGGAAAGCAAAATATGCCCTTTGGGTGATATGTAAAGTCAGCTCTATGAGTAATCAAAGTCATAGGGAAAAGTCCCTGTTGTCAATTTTGAATCATTCTGGAACAAATTTGCCAGGCGATCACAAATAACTCTTAAATTGATTACAGATGTTTGTAGCCCTGAACTATTGTTGAATAAGCGAAGCTAAATCATTAACCTGAGATTCAGGTTACTCTTACCAGTGATATGAGTGACTTTTATAAAGCATGACAGGAGACAGAAATTTGCTTTACATATGGATAAATATTTGATGCAGAAGAAGCTAAGGTCTTCTGTTTGGGAAGTCTCTACAGTCTCTGAAATACAGCAGTACTTAATGAAGTGGCACTATTTGAAAATTGAAAGCAAATATATCACAGCAAATTTGCTTTGGCATCAATATCACACCAACAAATTTAATTGAAAAAATCGCCTTGGCAAAACTCTTGTTTGAAAATCATGATGACCCACTTGTAGTGAGTTCATGTTTCATTGAATACGTTATTGCAAATAGGAACATAGTTTCATTTTATTATTTTTTTAATGTAGGTTGTCCCTCTACCTTTTCCTTTTCAAGTTAGGTTGATGAGAATTTGTAAGTCTTGTTTTATTCCTCTACAGTCTACATAACCTTATTCAGTATCACTGTATTTTCTTCAAAAAAAGGGACAGTTACATGGGTAAAATTTGCAGTCTCTGTTACCTTCCATACTGGTAATTTTTAAATAAACTTGGTAGTATTTGCATAACTTGTCATTTTTCAAATCTATTTAAAAACTACCGTTATCTTTACATATTTAAATACATATTTTAACATTTGGGGTTTTTATTACTCATCAGACTTGAGTCTGAATAAAAAGATTCATGTAAGGATTGTACATTTGTTCTTTCACTTTGTAAATCTTTCAAGTTCAATGTTTGGCATAACAGAACAAGCTCTTACTAAGTACACTGAAGATTGTTATTTGAGTAAAGATTTTAAAAATATACTAGCTAAAGTAATTGAATTTCTAACACAAACCCATTTGGATGTTACTCTGTGTTACTGACATGCCATAGGACTTCTTTCATAGACAACAATAAGGTCACGGGCCCATAATGGAGAATTGAATCTTATTGTGGGAGAGTTGATAATACCAGCAATACCTATAGGCATCACCCACTGTGAGTATGATGTGGCCATTTGAAAGCATTTGTACATTTTTCACATAAATATTCATCAAGATAGTATGTGCTGGCACAATTGATGATATAAATCTGGTGTTCTCATGGCCTAGCTAAGTTTCACAATGATTTCTAGCCCATTATTTGCTTCTTTTCTAAACCTAGTGATGCTTTTTTAATTGAGCCTCAGCTTGACTGATAAGGTTATGCTATTATTTATTAAGAACTAGTTTATGATATACTCCACTTCTTGTGACCATATATATATATATATGTGTGTATGTATATATATATATATATATATATATATATATATATATATATAAATAAAATATTTGACATTCATTATTATTCAGCTTCAGCTGCAGGTGTACAGCATAGTGATCAGGCATCTATCTACAGCATAAGGAATAGAGACAGTAGAAATGTAACGGCTGTACGCGATGTCAGTGGGGTAGTGGATTGGGGGGAGGTTATCACTTTGTGAGGGGTATAAATGATAAATGTCTAACTATTACAGTGTTTTGTAAACATGAAACTAATAAAAATGCTAAAAAAAACAACAACTGTTTAAACGTCTTTAAAAGCTAAAATATGTAGTAGGGTAACTCTGTATTTTGACAGGACCTGCTGGCGAAAGACCTGCAGACAGCAATGACAATTCACCTGCCTGTTTTCCTCGTCACTAACAAGTGGTGTAATTTTTCTTTCTCATTCACCATCTACCTGAACTTGGTGCACTGGGTCACTTGTCACTCTCTGTGACCATTTGCGCAAGTAAACAAGGGTCTTTTTTTCAGAAGTAAATATTTGTAAACTGTCAGTCTTCTGCTTGTTAACATTGGAAGTTTGCATGCTAACATCCTTATAAATGTATAGCTTGTAGGTTTTTATTAGGTTGGTGCAAAAGTAATTGTAGTTTTTGCAATTATTTTTAACCTTTTAAACCACAATTACTTTTGCACCAACCTAACACCAGTGATAGTTTAAATTTTTATGTTAACCTAGTCTAATGGTCCCCAATGTTTTGCCTCATCTTTATCAAAGACAAAGGAACTGGAGCGAAAACAAAAGTTTTACACCTAAACACATCACATACCTGCTGTTATGCAAATTAAACAGGGAGAAACATGGAAAATGAGAACCTCTGAATCTAGTTTCAGAGGAAATCATGGTTGATGAGACTTTGTTTCATTTTGAGTGACAAGTAGACCTCATCCTAATCCACACAGTACAATGCTATATTCTGTGCAATGTCAGGAAATAGCATATAATGGAGCCACTTGAAAGAAACGCCCCCTGTCTTCCCCTAAAGGCTACACTCTCTGTATTAAATAGTCTTCCATTGCTTACATTATCTCAGCAAGGAGTAACCTGGAATTTATCAAGATTAGCTATTGGCCTTGCTTTTTAAAAAAAAGGGGAAAAAATTGTACAAAAGTCCATTTGCTAATATGCCAAAGAGAGCTGTTGTGCAAGGATTACATCAATGAATCAAACCTGACCTGACTAGATGATTTAATTCTAGTTACACTTTTTCTTTCAGGAGAGGGAAGAAACAAAACTTCTCCTCACTATTACAGTGTACTTTCAAGCAAGATAAAGAAACAAAAAGAAAACACACAAAAAAACAAAACTGCTGCTCTAAAAATGAAGTAAATGTATTATTGATTATTAAAACAATGAAAAACACATCCACAATATATGTGCATCAATTATTTGAATTGATTTTTTTAAGTTTGCTTCAATTCTTTCTTTTGAATAATTTTAAGTGTTAATAGCCCCGAACTTTTCCAAAAAAAAAAAGGAAATTACAAAGCACATAGGTAAACAATATGAAAGAACAATAGAACTTTACTGTAGTTTAGGGAATATTTTCTCTTTCTGCCATTATTCTGTGTTATAATTAATCTGGGTTTTATTTACAGAAGATGTCAAGTGGCTTTACACTGAGACTTGAAAGTGTTTACTCTGAGAAACAGTCAGATATATATCAACCACAGATAAGTCCCTAGTTGGCCTTAAACAGAAAGGAACTAACTCTAAGGTGAAAGTTTAGTTTTCCTTTCCATCATCACCTTGTTGAGTATTCATCCATTATTCACTTTATTGTCATGCCATTCTTTTAAGTAAAGATCTGTGCATAAAGGAGCTAAGTGATCAATTGTTTTTACCTAGAGAAGTCTAGGGATTGACAGCTCCAGTTATTACAGCAAATTGAATGTTCCTAAAACAATAACTTTAATTACAATTTCCAAACTCATGATATCAGTGATAGCATGACTATATTAATATTTGTAATACGATTACACTGAAAAATAGAAAACTTTTACCAGTAATTACCAGGTATTATTGTCTATTTACATTATATTTGTGGTGTTTTGGGCTTTGTGTAAAACATCAACAATAGCAAATCACCCAAACTGAAAAAAAAAAAAAAAATCTTACTCATGCTGGTTAACAGAACTATTTGACTCTGATTTTTCCTGCCATCTGGTGGCAAGATAAAACTCAGACAATATATATTCAACCATATAAACAATGCACTCTACTGTTAAATCTTTTTGCCACTGTCAAACAAGTACACTCAAATTAATTTTATCTGATTCCAGTAAAGGTTTTAATAAATGCAGTAATTACATGTGTAAACCAAGTCAAAATAGTTACTTTGATTATATTCACAAATAGCACCTCAAGATTAACATAATATTTAAAACTATGACATCAATTCTGTAGTACACTAAAAATAATTTTTCAAACAAAAATGAACAATTTAGCTGGTTATCACATTTGTAGGTCAATAGTACTTCTCACTATATCATATTGGATACTTGTTATAAATTTAGTGGACAATAGTGTACCATTTAATTCCTTTTAATAAAGTTTAATTTGAAATACAGAAGATAGTTTTTAAGCAAGAGTATGCTAGAAATACGAGAACTTCCATTCTTTTTTTTTTTTAAATGAATTTGATGAATGGACATGAATATTTCTTTCTAAAGATGTTTAAAAATACAAACAGGAAGTTTAAGATAAAATAAATATTTTTATATAAACGTTATATAAGTAAAATATTTTGAATACATTCCTTTCAAATGAAAGTACAAAATTTATCTTACAGAATTGTTTCCCTTCAATAGAACTACTTCAATGTTTTACACCTTTTTGAACAAAAATATTTGAAAATATATGATAATTTAATACTTCTAAATGTTCAGTAGATGCTTCATTAATAAAATATTTTAGAACCTATTTACAATAACTTAAAATGTATAAGAGATAGTGACATATATTACACATTAATTTATTATTTTTAATCTAGTGATCTGAGTTTGTAACAGCAATGGTTAGCAAACAGTTCTTCTTTGGAGGAATTTTTTTTTGTTTTTAAGACTTTTTTTAGACATTATGTTTTGTTTTGGTTTGTTTTTGAGGAGAGTGCAGCTCATAGTGCCCCATAAGGGGATCGAACCGGTAATCTTGCTATTATCAGCACTACGCTCTAACCGACTGAGCTAACCATCCACCCCAAGGAATTTCTTAAGAGATATAATCTCTGAAATTTCAGTGTGAGATATATCTCCTTACAATGTGGTCTGAAGCTTCTTATCAACATTTGTATACAATTAAAAGTAAAAGTCAACTTATTACTTAAAGTTTAAAACTAAGTTATAAAAATTATTTTAAATTTATAACTTTAAACAACTTTAAACAGTTGTAAGTTGTACTTTTCTGAATTTCAAGAATAAAACATCTGTTTTACATATGGGAAAGGGAAGAATTAGGAAAAGGTTTAATAACCAAGTGAAGTAACCAAAATGTAATAACCAAAATATACTTCATCTTTTACCCTAATGAATATTCTTTCTTACCTCGTGGTAATAGGCAATAACTGAAATAGCTTGTGAGACAGCTGAATGGCTGATTCATACAGTCATATATACGGATCCATGTTCTGTCTACAAAGCATAAACGAAATGGAAATTTGGCAGCTACCCAATTTATGTGATACTTGACAATTCAAGCTTTAAAGTAGATTTAACACTTGTGAATGAGACACCTAAATGTAAGAATGTTTGGGATGATATTGTAGAATTACTTCATGTGATTCACAACTTGATAAGTTCTCCTATGAGAAAAAAAATCAAAAAGCAGAAAATACCTCCCTTCTTTATTCTTAATTCCTTATGCTTATTTAGATACTGATATATCTGGGATATTTTTCAGGCAAGTCAATTTGGGGCCTGGAAGATGGATAAAATCTTAGTATCGTAAACTCTATTATTACATTTTGAAAAGCCATAGAAAACTCTAGGTTATAGAACTCTCAGAGCCCTCAATTAACACAGAAGTCATTCATCAATTTTTGAGCATTTATCTATCACACACTGTAATTAAGTAAATGACTAAAGAGGCACCATTTTCTCTTAACCATTTAACTTAGAATGGGCAATATCAAATGATAAATATTCTACCATGTAAAACTAAAATCTAATATCAACCAAGTAGAGAAACTTAAATTTCACAAATATTTGGCGTCTAATAAATATTAATATATTTGTTTGTGGAGCCACATAGTTATGTGTCCTATAGTAAAACCTTTAAAAAAAAATCACTTCATTGAATAATTTTTTTCAATTACGAAACAGAAATATGAATTTCGTTTTCATAAAACTTAAACAAATAACCATGGTGTGTTTGACTTCATTTACATTTTATATCTGTAATGTCACTTCAGCACTTTGTAGGAGTGCCCAAACAAAAAAGCAAACAGATCCTCATTTGTACAAGATGTTAGAAAGACTCATTTAATCTTCGAGCAATTTTGTAATTTAAATCTTATACTCACTTATATGTGGAATCTAAAGAAAAGAATAAATGACCGAACTAATCAGAAACAGTCTCAGAGATATAGAAGAAAAACTGAGGGTTGCGAGATGAAAGGGGGGATGGCGATGAGGGAGAAGGTGAGGGGATTAGAAAGCACAATCGGTAACCACAAGATTGCCACGGGAATACGAAAGTCAGTTTGGGGAATATAATTAATACTGTTGTAAAGATTTTGTAGGGTATCCGATGGACACTTGTCTTATTAGGGAGACCACCTCAGGGATGGTGTAGATACCTGATCTCTGCACTGTACACCTGAAGCTGAAGCTGAACAATAATGAGTGTCAACTATAATTTTGTGTGTATATATATATATATATATATATATATATATATATATATATATTTACAAGAAGTGGAGTACAGCATTAGAAATAGAGACAGTGGAAATATAACATCTGTATGCCATGTCAGAGGGGTAGTAGATTGGGGTAGGGGGGTTATCACTTCGTGACGGATATAAACGATAAATATCTAAATATAACATTGTTTTGTACACCTGAAACTAACACAAAAATAAAAATAAATATTATATTCATTCTGATAATATAAACCTGAAGCTAATGAACCCTAAATGACCTGGTTAATGTCAGCTATTAAGTGATAAAGCCAGGACACTCAAACTCAGGTCTTCAGATAACAAGCACACTCATTTGTGTGTCTTAAATAAATATACATGGATTTTGGTATCAAAGATAAGTGGGTCTAAAACTCACCTAGTACCACTGAACAAATCTTATGATAATGCTATGTCAAGTGTCGAATGGAATGCTAGGAAGGGTGGAGAATAGAAAAGTGGCCATTTTTCAGCATCTCCTGAGTCAGTTATTCCTCGAGTACAGAATATACCCTTTCTCAGTTACCTGCAAGTACATTTCCTGTCTGTGTAGGTATGTATGACAGTTTGTCAAATTTCAGTTCTGCAGCTCCTTTGCTCTACCATGGATGAACAAGAATTGAGAGCAGAACAAACTCAGGGATGTTGCTGATACTACTTAATTTCAGAAAGTAGTGAAAGATTTAATATTGAGAGGAGGAAGATTTGTCTTTTGTTTTTAGTAACTGAAAAAAAGAAAAATAGTATTTATTTTATAAACTTTCAAGTAATTTGAATACACAGGAAACATTTTTTTTTTACAATAATCCTTTAAAATAAAGCTAAATTTTTTGTTTGTTTGTTTGTTTTAAGAAAAAGAAGCTAGAAAATGTTTAAATGAGGCTTTTGTGTAAGGTAAAGAAACAATTTCAAGTGTTCCTATTTCATCTACTGATTGGTATATTCTAAATGTAAGTTACTATAATAAACCACTGAGTATCCATTTGAGGCATTCTGAATTGAGAATACAAATATATGTGATTATAAATAAGGTTAATATATTTCTAACTAATTCTCAATTTCTTTTCAGATGTGTCAACCAATCCATCATTGGGAAAAATAAAATTATTGAGCAACAAAACACAGTGTTATATAGTTATAGGAACTAGATCAATACATCAGTACATACGCACATATGTAAATTGAATGAGGGGTTCATCTTGGCTAGTGATCTGGGTCTAAGAGTACTTGACTTTTAGTCCTAGTACTTCCACTAACTGATAATGCAGCCTTAGGTAAGACTTTATGTTCACAATCTACTTTTTCAATTGCATATGTTAATGACATATTGGAAGATGATAATTTAAAATACATGTAACTATTTATCTTCTAAACACAGTGGCATTACATGCATAGGAAGATTCTGAATTTGTGAAATGAGAAAGCAGTGCCTCATGTTTATACCAAGAGAGTGATTTTCCTTCTGTAGCCTTTTGGTAAAAATAATGTGTCTTAACTGCTCATTTAACAAATGCAGCAGCTTTTATTTGTGCCCTTCTTTTAAAGATAGGAAATGCATAATTTAAAACATTTTTATTTAACTTTGTTTATTTAACATATTGATGCCATTAATTCGGAAAACAAAGTCAAGGTAGCTCTTTCTTGCTTGTAAATCATAGAAATAAATAAATGGGATGAACATTTTCCTTTTTAAATTTGATTGCATTTTCTAAATACCTAACAGAATTACTAACTTTTCAATTTACTTATTGCAATTGCCCACCTGGGAGATTAGAATTCTTGCTTTTTGCCTTTCCTTGAGGAAAGAGCCTCCTCTCAATTGTCAGCTTTGTGATTGCAGGATTCCTGTCACTTCTCTCCTGGTCATCCCTTGGATTTCATACTTTGACTTTACATCTCCCAGCTCTTACTAAAATTATTTTGAGTGTATAGCATTAATACCATCACTCTTCCAGCACCTGCTTTTTAATATATATATATTTATATTTATATTTATATATAGTTATATATTATAGTTATATATATTATATATATAACTATATATATAATTATATATACATATATATATATATATATATATATATAATTATCCTTGCTTCTATGAAAAATCCTCAAATCCTCTAAGGACTCATTACATTTCCAACAAGTGACTCATTGTCAAGTTGCAGAAAGTTGTTGTATTAGGGAAGAAAAAGTTCCTGTAAGATGTAAATTGAGTTCAGTTAAAAATGCATACTCACATTTCAAGTATTGAGAGAGTGTGTAGCTACTGAACCATTAACAGCAAGAAAGATCCATATTGGATCTATGGATACAAAGGATATTTCCGACAAAATGCTGATCATTACACTTTATTTGTACTTTATTTCTTTATAATAAACAGTAATTATGAGTTGCAATGTTTTAAAACTCTCCCAAAAAACTCAATTTATATTTCAAACAAATAAACAAAACCTAGCTTCAGTAACTTTTGTAGCAAGCAGATAACAAATATTATCAACCCTAGTAGACGTAAAAGAAGGTAGACATGATCAAGTCAATGGTGTGTGAAAATTGATACCTGCAGAGAAATAGAAACAAATACACGGTCTGAATTGTTCATTTTTTGAAGATTTCCTTGACACTCTGGAAAACAATCTTTGCATTCAATATAGGTTTTATAATTTCCTCACATAAATCTAATAACCTTAAGAAAATAAAATTTTCTCTAAATTAAATATAATTTACTTAATACAATTTATATATTTATTATATATAACTTTTAGAGGCATTAGAAGGGGTTTTCATCAACTCAATTCCGTAATGCTATAAATTCTAATTTTCAAAATGTTAAGTATTCTTGACTTAGAATTTTAAAATTTAATTTAAAGAAATCTGTTATATTCGCAGATGTACCCTTCCACTGGACTCTCTAATCCTGCAGATTGAAAGACAATAAAGTAATGGGAAATAAGTTTGGCTTTGTTTCCTTAACAGATTAAAGAACAAATAATACAGTGCTAGGTTTGTGTCAAACTTAAGTTTGTGGGCATTTTTCCAAAAATACGATGAAGCATGGGCAACTACAATTTGCTAATCAATTTTTAAAAAAATGAAAAGGAACAATAGTAATAGTGATAATTATCTTGGAAGAATTTTATGCAACTGGCAGGCTATTCTGCATCTATTTTTCTACCACCTAAGTATTAAGCAAAGACTGTAAACTCATTCACCCTCTCAAATCTTGACATTCGACAAAATTGAGGTAAATAATTATTCACAGCTTAGAGTAGAGGTGTCACAGCCCTTGCAATGTTCCCAGTCCACTTGTTGACTCGGATACCAGCAATTTGAATTATAATATGCCATCCCATTTGATCAGTGATTTATGGTTTATCAAATCCTTATTACATGCTATCTAATTTAAGACATACAGAGCTCTGTGGATAGACAGGGATCACCTTCCCCCCCATTGAAGAATAAGGAAGCTGAGACTCAAAAAGGAAGTACATGTAGAAGCCAGAGCTTGAGCCTCCGGGTTTCAGTTGTTAATTATGACTCCTTGCAACTGACACCCAAATCTACCAAAACACAAAATTGAGTCAAATGAGCTTCATTAAAATGCCTACACTCACACACTCAATTTGCCTTACATTTGAAACCAGGAGAATCCTCTAGAGATGTGCTTAAAAAGCAGGCTTATTTATTCCTATATTTCTAAAACACTTTTCTTTTTGTAAAATTATTTTAGCATCCTAAATAAAACCTTAAAATCCATAGTGTATATGTCATTTTCCTTATTTAAGTAAGTATAATGTACTTCAAGTATACTTCATTCTAAATGCCATGTAATAGACACAATGTTCTATACATGGGATGTGAAATGAATTGCAGATTAAATATGTTGATAAACGTTCTCAGTGAGTAGTCTGCAGCTGCCTTATGTTTCAGTCATTTACATCCTTAAAATTTGATTCTTATGTTCAATATATTTAAACATTCAAACACCAAAATTTCAAGGATCTCCACTGAATATCCTGCTGTGTCCCTTCAGGAGTGACACAATAACAGAGTAAGGAGAAGACAGGATTTAACTTTTGCAAAATTATCATGTTGCCCCTTGCAAGGAACACATTTTTGGTTGGTAATTTTCTATCATGAATATGTATTTTTGATGCACAAGTACTTGGAAAGCTTTTTTACAGCTGTCTTCACTCCTTTTAAATAAGACAAACTTTAGATGCATAATTTAGGATACTTATGCATAAAGAGATATTCTGTGCTTACAATCAAGCATAGGCCATGAGCAAATAATGGAGATTTGTGCCTTCTCCACCTTCCTTTAAATTATGTATAGAACTTTGGGGACCAAAATAAACAAAGGCATTCTGAGAATAGTTAAATCCACTAGAGAATACATAACTATCAATATTTAGCTAATTTGAATACCATTAGGGTGGAGTTGATTCAAATGGAAGAAAACTAAATCACACAGAGGAAATGAATTTGTTTCATGTTTATAAAAAAAAAAGTATGATTTGTTTTGCTCTTTGATTCTAATTTCTTGTTTAATTCTGTGTTATTCAATTATTTTGCAATTTATGTTTACCATCTTAGCCACAAAGACCAATGTTTTAATAGCAAGGTTTGGAGGTTCGAAGATTCTACTGCCTTAGCAATACTGTTACAATTTTGTGATATTCATTCTTTTGGACAATTCTTTTGATGTTGAGTTTTCTAAGTTACATTTTATTTTTGGTGATAGCTACTATATCTTAATTATTCCTCTATTTCCATGAATATCTATAATGCTTCATATATAACTAGCACCTTACAATTTAAAAAACATTTTCCCATGTGGTATTATGCCTTAACATGTTACATATTGAATGAGGTTTTTTTCCTCACAAAAATATACCTTATTACCAAAGCATTCTGAGGAATTAACAAAAGATGGATGGACTGATTTTCAGCTTATATTACATTTTCAGGATACCACTGCTGCAATATTTTATAGTGCAGTAAATAATTCAAGAGTTCATATTAATCAAGCAAGAAGACATGACAAAATTTTACATATAGCAACTGTGACTTCTGGAGTCTTCCCAAGGAATTTTATGTAGAGAAGCCAAAGTATCCCTGAAAGAATGTAAGGAACTAAGTTTCCAAGATCACTGATACTGACACTAGCTCGGCAGGACAATTAAAGACTCTTATTTTTGAAATTAGAATAACTATGGTCTGTTCTTTAGTTTGCATGGTTTCCTTTAAGTCACATTTATTCTTCCTCACAGTCTAGCATTCTTAATTAGTCATGTTTCTCAGACCTTTATATTGAGTCAGTCTGTAATAATAAAGGCCTTTTCTCATGCAGAAGAAAGTTATCATGTATGGATGCCAAGTACACTCTCCTAGAGTACTTCGTGTTTGTAGCACACAGTCAGGGTCGACCCAATGTGAAAAGAATGCGAGGGCTCTAATGAGAAAAATGGCACCTTATTCGTATGTAAAGCATGTACAACCCACAGCAACCTCCCAAATTATAATTGACATCTTCATCTCTTTCCAGAGAGATAAGATGTGTCTCGGAGCCCCTCTACCTAGACTATTGACATGCCTGCATTTTCAAATGATCTCTCTATATTATCGTCTCTTATAAATAATGTGAAGTTTCCTTGACCTAAATTCATTTTTCCTTAGTATTGTAGTCTCTACAAGTTTCATTCAATATCTTTCCTTTAAATAGAGATCAACCTTTTTGAAATAGTAATTTAATGCCCTTTTTCCCATTTTTAACTCCTTTCATTCCTCAGCACACTGAATCTACACTCTGCCTGCACCACTTTAAGGTAGTACTTCTTGAAAAACTTACAGTGACCTCCTCATATTCAAATCTTATAACCACTTTAAACTTTTAAAAGTATTTAACTGCAGAAGCGTTAGATCCCACTGACCCTTATTCCTTAAAACTTTAGAGGGCAGGCCCCACTTACTGAACTCTTACAACAACCAGGACAATAAAGCAATGCTATCCCTATTTTTCCAACTTAAAAAGGCCCCAAAAAGTCATGAGCCTGAGGTTACATAGTCAGTGAGTAGCAGAGCGCAGAGTGGAACTCAAATCTTTCTCTCCAAAGTTGCATACTAAAGTTATAATGGGGAGAAGATAGAAAAGAAGGTTGTTTGAGGAGTTGACATTTAAGCTGATTTCTGATGGATGAAAAGCCTGCAATGGGAAAACTGGGGAGAGGATGTTCTAGAGAGAAAACATAATGAGTACAATGGCCTAAGTCATTAAAATGCTTGATAGGTTTAAGAACAAAAGTAGTGAATGAAGGGTTCATAGAATGTAATAATAAGAGAAGTAAGCAAGGCATACATCATTTAGGATCTTAAAATCCATGGTAAAACTTTGCATTTCCCGCCTAATTGTTACAGAAATCCATAACAAGATTGTAAATGTATTAGTGATATTGATAGGGGCCAAGCAAGTAGCCCTCCCACCCACTGAAAAACTTTGTTTCCTTTCCTTTATGGATCTGAAGTTTCCTTTTCCTTAAATTTCCTTTCCCCTAGTTCCTCCTACACCCTCCCCTGCTTCTTAATTATCTTGTAAATCAGTTTCTTAATCTTAGGCAGCAGATTGTTTTTAGCCTGAATCATAAGAAGTGTCTTTACCCCTGCTTTAAATAATTACCTTGAAACTTGTGATTTATATTTGTTGATTATAATCATTGAAGCGTAATGTTCTTTCCAACCCATTCTGTTCTGGGCCCAGCTCCTAGACAATTAGCATCACCTGTATAACCGGTTGAATGGCCACAGGCTTCATAGAGCTCATGGACTTTCCATCACGTGCCACCTCACATCAATAGCTTTGAACCCTGCTTTCTGGGCCAGCACTTTTACATTTATTAATTAAAATATATTTGTCCTCATTCAGGGGCCTCGGGGATACAGATGATGCCCCAGCAAGACCACCGGTCCCCACCAAAGAAGCCAACATGGTCTTCCAGGCAGATCTCAAGACCCCTTCCTCTCATCTAAGATCAGATATGGCGACAGTTCCATTAATCCCCAAAAGGTAGGGACAGCTCTATGCCTCTGCCCAGCAGGAAACAGATACGGAAGGAAAAGCCTCCTGTCCCTCAACTTCCCATAGAGATTTTATGAGATTCACATCTCTCGAGGAGAAAGGGGGGGATTATTCATTATGAATTTGTACCAACTGGACAAACATTTAACCAAATCTACTATTTGGAAGTGCTGAAAAGGCTGCGTGAAAAAGTTATATGACCGGAACTTTTCACTAACAATTCATGGCTCTTGCACCACAACAATGCACCAGCTCATATAGCACCATCTGTGAGGGAGCTTTTAGCCACTAAACAAATAACTGTATTGGAACACCCGCCCTACTTGCCTGATCTGGCCCCCAATGACTTCTTTCTTTACCTGAAATATTGCAAGAAAGACATTTTGATGACATTCAGGTCTCCAAGGGTAGTATGACGACAGCTCTGATAGCCATTCCAGAAAAGAGTTCCAAAATTGCTTTGAAGGGTGGACTAGACACATGGGTGCATAGCTTCCCAAAAGGAGTACTTCGAAGGTAACCATAGTTATATTCAGCAATGAGGTATGTAGCACTTTTTCCAGGATGAGTTCGCAAACTTAATTGTAAATACATACATATATATACATATATATATATCCAAGATGAACCTGATTTAGTAACAGACTTCTATCTGCTTGTTCAAGTCAGGTTGGCTTGGACATTCAGATGGTACCTTTGACTTGCAAGAGGCTAGAATCTGACTGTTTTTACTGGAATGCCTTTGTGAGTGCTACAGAAGTCCATAGCCGGGACCACCTCATGTGCAGTTCCCCTCTCCAGGTTTCAAGTGATGGGTTGCTTCACCCCTTACTCCCAGGAGAACAGATTCCTACAGATTAGCAACTACTCTTATTAATAAAATTTCTTCATAAACCCTCCTCCTCTTTCTTAACTCTCAACATATAAACAGTTTCAGTGTAAACAGTTTCAAAAGATTACCAGTGTTCAGAAATTTCTTTCAAACATCTGCATGTGGTGAGTTGGTCCCTCAATTTGCAATTCTGAAATTTTCAGTTTTTGGGGTCTAAATGAAGTTTCAATTAAAGTATGTATTGTTTAATTTATCCTTAGCATAATCCTGTAAGAGAGAAAACAAATCACCTTTGTGCACTGGTGGAAACTGAGTTTAACAGGAGTTAAATAAAATTTTCAAAGTTACAGTCTACAAAAATGACTAAGTCAGAATTCCCTTCCAGGCACTAGACTCTGGGTCCATAACCACAAGCCCTGAACTACACAACCTCTCATGAAATTTTTATGACCATGTCTCTGTCTAGTTTTTAAGCCACTTTCCCATTATCATTGCTTTCCAACATCATTGATCTAAGAACTCTTTTCATTTACCAATATCTCCTCACCTCAGACCTTCCCACACACCATTTTCTCTACCAAAAATAGCCACACATCCCCACCTTCTTCCTGTGAGAGTGATTATTTAGTAACCTCTTATTCAAGACAGGGCTTTCTTGACCTCACCAGAAGGTGTAAGTACTTCCTTTAACATGCTTGCAAATAACAGTATTATGGTGTGTTTTTTTCTAATCCTAATAATCTGTTTACATTTCTGTCTCTCCTGCTAAAACTGTGAGCCCAAGGCAGATAGAGACTATATTCCATCCATCAAGTCCTACAGGAAATGTTTATTGAATGAGTAAATGATAGCTTCTATGCAGGCTGACAATGGTGAAATGAAATGCTTGCTGTGAATTCTGGATGGAAGGGTTAATCGTTGGAAATAATCTAGTCCAACATACTCATTTAAGAGTCATGGAAAGTTAGGGCCACAGAGGAAAATTTATTTGCTGGAAGCACACGACATTGTATTTTTAATTTGGAAGTCTCCCTGCATATCTTGGGAATTCTTGCATTCCTTATTTGTGCAAAGCTTTCAGCAAGGTCATGTGGCACAATGCCAGCACACAAAGCCCTCATCCCCATTTTTCTAAGACGTAGCAGATGTGACCAGGCTGTGCCAGGACCACCTGGGAGTTATTCCTAAGTGACAAGACTTGTCCCACTTATGTAAAGGTTATGACTACAATCCACAGCAGGTGCTTAGTTTACTGCACTGAAGGTCATAACAAAGGGAATTTGCTAGGTTCTTAGATGCAGTGAAGCTCATGTCACAGAAACAATGTTAACTTGCATTGCTCCCTTTCTTTTTATCAACTATTTAAGTCAATGGTTTTCTGTTATTTATAACTTTTATTGTAAACCCTTTTCAGAAATAAGGAATGAATTATGAATGAGTGAATGAATGACCAAAAGCACGTCATCGGTTAAGAATAATAGTTTAAAAGTAATTAGTGAGAGAGGTAGAGAGAGTTCTTACCTTCATGTTCAGTAAAGGCTGGAGCTAGATTAAACAATCTGGTTCCAAGGCTTTTCTAATAAAGATTTATGAGTATTGGAGTCATATCAAGAAGACTTTTTGTTTTCATTTTTAAAGACTGTCTCTCTGCAGTAAAATACTCTTAGTTTTGAAAAAGCTAGGTCATCCTTAGTGTCAAATTGTGTTCACTTTTCAAGGTTTATTTGTGATAACATAAATATGTAATAAAAGCATAGGCTATATTCTCTTCTTTCATTTCATTTCTGGAAAAGTAAAATCGTTGAAATTTAGGAATTTTTATCAAAACTTTTGAACTGGGAGTTTACAGAAATGATTATTTCTTTTGTAAAAAATAGAAATAGGCTGACATGAAAATCATACCACATGTGTTTTTAAAGTAATGCCCATGTTTTATGCATTTATATTTTTGAATAATACACTTTCTATCCATCGCTTGGAAAGGGAAAGTGTGGTTATGTATATGAATGATGTAATATTACTTCCTGTCTTTGGGAGACCTTCGCTCTTGTTAGTGCTGCTATCCCATTCAACTATAAACCTGTAATCTTTAAAGAATGTTTTTGGTCATGGGTCTTCACCTACCAGTGATTTCATCCAGATACAGTTTCCATAGTCTTTACTGTTTTCAACAGAAGAAAAGAGCAGACCATCTGAACAAAATAAAATGTCACCATTAAATTGGTTTTTGTAGCTTAAAGTACAGTGTAATGATATTTTTCCAGCAGCTGCTTTCAGTTGGATTTAATGTTTAGAAAATGCTTTGCATTTGATACAAAATAATAAAGTACAGGTTGTGTTACTTCCTTCTTTTGTGTCCCAACGCATAAGGAAAGTCTTTGTGCTTTTACACGTAACTGATGATCATTATTATTATTATTATTATTTTTTGTTAACCTAAATAACTGTCCACATGTGCTAAATGGCGTACTGTGTTTCCTCAAAAATAAGACCTAGCCAGACCACCAGCTCTAATGCATCTTTTGGAGCAAAAATTAATATAAGACCCGGTCTTATTATACTATAAGACCAGGTCTATAATATAATATAATATAATATAATATAATATAATATAATATAATATAGTATAGTATAGTATAGTATAGTATAGTATAGTATAATATAATATAATATAATATAATATAATATAATATAATATAATATAATACTGGGTCTTATATTAATTTTTGCTCCAAAAATTAATATAATATTAATTTATATTATTTTTTGCATTATAACTGAAGGTCCAGCTAGGTCTTATTTTCGGGGAAACAGGGTATATGAGAAAAGTGCTTTTGCAGAAAGTAAAAGTATTCTTCTAATAAATATGACTCTAACTTGTGTCAATTTGTATTAATGTACAAATGTACAGTTGATTCCATCTATAAAATTGTTTACTCATGTAACATAAGAAATCTTGGTGATAAATCTGTTGTCATTACCAAGAGGTAGGATTTCTTTTATATAATCATAGTAATTAACTTTTTTCCCAATCATGCTGATATCTGCTCTATTCATGAAGAATATAGGCTTTAGAAAATAGAAACTTAAAAAATAATCTGAAATAATGATTATCTGTGCTATAAGGTTTTAAAAATCGTTAATTAAATTAAACAGGCAAAATGATACAAAAACATTAAATATTTAAACAAAAATTAAAGCAGAAAGCTTTCTTTACTTCTTAGATTAGCACAGTGAATAAATATCCATCAACTAATAAATTTACTCCTAGATAATCTAATGAAAAATGGGAAAGAGAAAAAAATCTTACGATATTACTTAAGTGTTTGGGATTCCCCTATCATTTTAATTCATAAAGAGTTCAAAAGTCCTCCATTGTTTCCATTATCAGAAGTTTCAAGGTCAAAATAAATAAGGAGAAGTGCTTTCCCTGTAAACAATGTCCTTAACAAACCTCATTTTTCAAATTTTTCTTTAGGCTAAATTTGTGTTCCTAATCAAAAATACATTTTATTCTAAATTAGAACCAGGCTGCGCAATAAAGCATTTGAGGAGACACAAATGATTCTGTGGATAGTAGAAGACAGTAAGTTGTGAAATATTGTTTTTTGAAAAAGAACAATCTAGAAGGTGAAAAGATTGAAGAACACAGACTGAACTTTCGTGTCAGGGTCTTACCTTGCTGTGACCCGTGAATTAACTTAGGACAAAGCATGATGAATTTAAGTATAAGACTGTCAGTTGATGCTAAATCCTGAACCTTCTACATAGACAATAGCTAATAGTTAGTTACTTATGTATGGTATGTAGCAAAGATTGTACATACAAATCCCAGAACTCCTTCTCCAATTATCTTTTAATTTTTTAACACTTCTTATTTAGCAGTATTCCTTAGCGTGATCTCTAGAAAAAGTGCTATAGGGATAAAAGTAGGCCTGTCCCAACCTTGTCCCCATTCACCCATTTGGCTGCATCAGTGAGATTTGAGTTCTTTCTCCTTCAAGACTGTACTTGACATCTTTTTTCATAATTGGATTTCACATATAAAATTATTTGGGTCAGAGGGAAAAATAGATTATGATTCTCTACTGGCTAGCATACTGTAAAGATAGCAACATTGAGAGTAGACAGAGAAAGGAAAGTGAGAGAGAGAGAAAGAGAGAGAGAGAGCGCTAAGATTAACAGGCTTGCCAACAGCAAGTAGGAAGGCTGAAGTGGGGAATGATGGTATTTTAATCATGTATTCCAGCAAAAACTCCTCAGTTCATAGCCAGCAATACATAAAAAAGAAACAGTTTTCGTAAACCAGATAGACACTGGGATGAAATAATTTCCCCTATCTTTTGTGATGTTTCTTTTCTGTCCTGAGCCATAAAGTATTAAAGCTTATGCGTGGCCTTGGAGCAGAACTGATATTAAACTTTGGGGATTTTTTCCCCCAATAGTATTTCTCTTTAGCAATCAGAGTGACTGCTTGACACAATATCATTTTAAAAAGACTAACATTTTCCTGACGCTTCATATTTATATCTCCCTTATTAAACAGACACATAAAGCTTTAAAAGGGTACAAGGAAATCCCTAAAGAAAGATCTTCTGGTGTTCTTTTCAGTATAAAATTTTTAATAAGATGTTGGAAGTGTTACTTAATGTCAATATATCTCATTTTTCCATGGCATGAAGGAAGACATATACTCAGAAAGAATCAAAAGACCTTGAAATCTATAGTGATGCTAAGAAAGCAAAACTTAGATTTGTAGGACAATAATTCCAGTCTTCTGAGGGATAAAAATATACTGTGTTAGCAACCTATCCCAGTGGTTTTATATCCTCATAGGAGAAAGAGGGAACGAAAGCGTTATGAAACCTAGACCTGGAATTGCTAGAGTGCAGCAAAATCCCCAATTCCCCCAGCCAAAAAGACACAGTCTAAACCATCCATATTTCAATGCATGTTTTTTTCCCGCCCTGGTTTCTAGGGAAACATGCTTTCATACCCAGGCTGACTAGGGAAATCTTTTTTTAGATCTCTTGTTCCAATAAAAATTTGCTGCTTCTAATTGTGAACAACACACTAGGAATAGTGGTCCTCCAAATGATCTGACTCTCAGATTTTTTTCCCCATAGTAGCCTAAGTTAATGCCCAGGATTATTATTAATTGCACTGACTTGACACTGATTGCTAACTAAATTTAATAGAGTTTTAAGAGACTAACTCAATGAACAGTAGTAGATAACTCTGGGGATTACTTAACCTCAAATTGAGTGCCCAGTCTGTAACAGTATATTAATATATATGTGGCTGTAATAGAAAAGAAGGTTTATATAAATATATATGTGTGCTTATATATCTATGTAAGTACCATCAAGGTAAATGGTAAAATTTTTCATGAATTGAGGAAAAGCCAGCTTAGAGTCAAGGGCTACAAAGAAAAACCTGAGTTGCATTATCCCATCCCCCCACTCCAGCACAGGTTTCAGGGATATGCAGACATTTTGAGGAAGGCTTTGGACTTTGATGGGATACAAACTTGAAGTAAGGAGTTAAAGTAAACATCTAGATATTAAAAGGGAAAAAGACCTTAGCTAACATCTTAATTATTTGAGAAATAGGTTTAAACTCCTTAGTGCTTTCCATTTTTACTGGTCTTGAAGCAGCTGCTCATGTTGTTCCATTTTTTAATCTATATTTCACATATATGTTTTCCCATCATATGTTCCAGCCTTTTTCAGATATAACATGCCTCCCCATTTATGTCAGATAAAACATGCAGTGTTTGTTAAATTACAAAACACCTTTAAATATTTTAGAGCCAAAAAAATCTTAAAAAAAGCAACAACAAAAAACTCATATGCCAAAAAGGATCAGATAACACAATAAGAGGTAAGTTCAATCAGGAATCAATATTCTGCTGTTGAACTTTGACCATGATACACTTCACCAAATTATTTCAGAGGAACATAAGCTCACTAAATCAAGGCTAAAGGTAAAGTCATACAGTAGGTTTTAATAGTAGATAAAAAGAAAATGTGAAACATAATAAAATATTGACATTCAACAATAAAGTGATATTCGTCCCCAAAGTGACAGATGATGTAATTTATTAACAACACTTTTAATATTGCTACAGTTTAGAGTTTACTTAAGAAAATTAAATTTTATAATTTACTTAATCCCTTTGAGTCACCATATATGTTTTCTTCATAGATACATTATTTGGGTTTAATAAAAAAAAGAAACTACACAACAGAAAGATATGTATGTAGTTACATAGACTACTCAATACCTAGGTACTTATTAAATAGTTTCGTCCTTTTTCCATTTGAAGGTCAATATAGATTAATCTTTGTGTTAATATAGACTAATCTTTGTGTTTAATCCCTGTGTTTTTCCCATAATTTTAACTTAAAAATGAATAAGATGATAAGAATAAAAGAAACGGGAAAGATTAAAATGCCATCCATGGATAAATCTTAGTATTCCATATTCAAGTCAAATATACTATACATATAAAAATACCTGCTCTTGCAAACAGTGGCACAACTAAGAAGAGTATTTCAAATAATAAAAAAGAACTCCAAAACAGTGGGAATTATCTTAAATACTGATTCTAAGAGGAAAGTTTTAAACTGAAAAAAATGTAAAGGACAAATATAATTAACAACAGTATACTGAGGTAGGAATGAGTTAGAGTTCTATTTTCCATTCCTTTATGGAAAGAGAGTCCGGAAGCCTGAGACACACACACAGATTCAGATCCTGTGGGAGATCTGGACCAATTCAAAACCCTACTTGGCTGTGGATATTCCATCAAAACAATGACTCTCAGTTTCATCTTTTAGGAAGTGGGAGAATACTAACTCTTTTCTTATCACGTGGCCTTGGAAGACAGTTTCTTCTTGAGTTCTCTGACTCTAATATAATATTTAAAAATATATGATTAGAGAATATAAATGAGGTAAACTTGAACTTTCCTTGCTGGAGCCAACAGTCTTCACATATTTTAAATGAAAGAAATAATAATAATGAGGATGAAAAATACAAATTGTGTGTGTACGAAAAATAGCATCACATAGAAAGTTCACCCAGAACAGGACTTTCCTGTGTGGTGAAGGGGGGCGTCTTGGAGACAAGTGAACCCAAAGCTTGTTCTTCTCAAAAGGGCATGTTTCCCAGAGAGCGAAAGGACTATAAGAAGCACAAGTGAGAAATTCTGCTCCTTACTTGGATGGTATAGAATTCTGGAAGGGGGTGGTGATGGTGGTGGTAGGTTCCTTTGTCTGCTAGTTCTGCGAGGATGGCTTTTCTTTTTCAGAGAAGCATTTGAAATCATTTTGAAATGAGTGCAACTATTCCTCCTTGTAGCAGCGTTTACACTCAACAAATTTTCCTCTAGGTAGATATAATAAGGTTGATATGACATTTTCCCCCTCAGGAGAGTGAGAGCTGGTGCTTCCAGAACCCAAAGAATAGAGGGTTACTGATGTAGTACTATTCGGCATTTATATAGTGCATTTCCTCTGAAGAGTGTGAAGCACATCACAGAATGTTGATTAATAGCCAGTATTCTTCAGTAGTTCCTGGAGATGGCAAATGAAGGTGATGATCCTCACACCCTTACTTGCACCGTGGGAGAAAAGAAGGCCCCTCCACAGTAAAAGTTGAGAGAAAATACAAAGGAGCAGCGGGAATGAATGTTTATATGCATTGAATCAGAAGATTTGCCCCTCTATTTAAGGGGATCAGAGAGGTTTGGAGAAATGTTAGACATTTTGAAAAGTGAAGGGGAAATGGAAACAGAGGAACAATTTTAAAGTATAAGAAAAGAGAAGGAAATAGGATGAAGGAAAAACAGTGAAACATCTGTGACATCATTTTCTTCCAGAAAGCCTCAGATGGACTAGAGGCGCCAGAGTTCTCACCCCACCCTCAAGAGTGTTCCTTCCCAGGAGTGCTGGGGGGGTGGGGGGTGGGAGGAAGGGTGGGTACAGCCCCTCTCACACTCCCTGGTGAGAGTGTATTTTTACTATACACACTCGATCTTAAATTTCCTAGCAATGATGAGTTGTTAGAAAGCCAGGACCTGTTTTTGTAGTTGGTTGTTTTTTTTAAGCCTGCTTTTTTTTTTTTTTTTTTTTTTTCATGCCTGCTTATGTGTTTGTTTGTTCATTTGGTGTGAGGGTGTGTGTGAATGTGACGAGTGGTTATGCTGTTTCTTGTCATTGGCTTTGGGGTGGTGGTGGTGTGTTGACTTGCTGTTTTAAGGTTAAAAAACCCATATGAAACAGATATCATTTTCTTAAATTCCTTTCTCCTTAACATATTGAAAAAAATCTCAAGTGAGAAAATGCAGTCATATGGATGTTGGAGCAGACTTTATTGGGTTGGGTGGGACACTCTGACCTAATTCTTTTACAGATAATATAAGATGAAAATGAATTCTAAGAACAGTTTTTAAGGAACACAATTCACATAAATTGATAAGTGGGAGGCATCCCTATTTCCTATCCCGCCCCTCAATCTTTTATAAGAATTAATGCTGAGCAAATATTTTGTTAACTGATGGGTGATGTTCACAGGAATATGGATTTACTTGCAGATCTGATTATCTGTGGCCACCAATTCCTGCTCTCACCTGAGACACTGGAGTCAAAGCAAGACAGTCCCTGTCGCGTTTCTCCCTAGGGAATAGTCTCTGCCTTGCAGTTTTCTCTAAAATGTTTCAGCATTCATCTTACACGCTGCTTTGTTCGCCTCTGGTAGGCTTTAGCTCTAGTTTTCACACAAATCCAGGTTAAAATCAATTTTGGGAAAACATGCAAATTAAGCTAGATTTACATAAAAGATACAATATCCATGAGAACAAAGTTTGATTTCCATAAAAGTTTTATATTTTCTTAGAACCTGGAGCTAAGGTGAAGAAAATCAGTTTAACAATTTTTTAAATATGTCCCAGTTATCCAAATGTAGAGACAACAACCAGGTTAAGGTCTGCAAAACAGTGCAGTGGAGTGGTAAAATTTGAAGTTAGTTTTAACAAGTTAGACTGACAGTGCTTAGTTGGAAGAATTAAATAACTTTATTCAACAAATAACATAAATATCTTATATATGTTTGGCATTCAGGTACCCGAGTGAAAAGATAAAAATAATAAACAAATATAAAATTCTGTCTTTTACTAGAACTGGGTATGTTGTTTTGCTAACTATTTAAATAATAAAAAAGAAGATATTAGAACCTTGTGTTTCTCATTCATAACCATTCAAACTGATAAATAACCAAAAAGTGACACAAAAAAAGCAAAAAAAAAAAAAAAATAGGTAGAAAAGAATATACGTTTCATATAATCCAGGCTCTTTAAATTGTCCCGGAAGACCTAATCTAAGACACTAACTTGCACAATATCAATATGCTTTCATTATCTCTTAATTGTGTTATTATTAAACTAACCATTTCTTATAACTTTGACACATGGCTACAATTACTAATTATTCCTAGTGAGGGTCTTAGAAAAAAAATTAAGATAACATTTTAATCAGTTTTCTAGTATTCAGCCTCTTATAGCACTTAACACTCCCATTAAAGGAAAGCTTGCCTTACTCCTAACTGTTCTTCAAGTAAAAATATTGTGGAAGACTGTTTGCCACATATTTTTAAAAAGAAAATAATTTAAAAATGCACCCTTAGTATATTTACATCACTGTGTCAACAACAGTAGTGACCTAAAATATTCTTGAAGAAACATGGTTTCTCAAGCAACGTTACTCAAATGAGTAAATGTATATATTGGAGAAGATAGTCTACAAAGATGAAGAACTAAAATCTACTTCCATTTATTTGCTTAAAGTCAGAGCTAAATTTGCAGATATTTTTCATTATCTTGTGTGAAAAAAAAATGTCTATGTATACAGAAGGTGCCAAAAAATGTATACACATTTTAAGAAAGGAAAACTGTATTAAAATTGTAATACTCAATATATACTGATAACAAAAGATCAACACAATTCATGTTTGACTTCTGCAATTACAAGAGGTGCTGAAAGTGGTTACCATCAGCATCCAGATACCTAAAAAAAGTTTTTTTTTAAACTTTTTATCCATTTAAATGTTTTTCCAGGACCCATCAGCTCCAAGTCAAGCAGTTGTTTCAATCTAGTTGTGGAAGGGGCAGCTCACACTGGCCCATGCGGTGATCACATCGGCCATCCTGGTGTTACAAGCATTGTGCCCTAACCAACTGAACCAACCAGCCACCCCCCAGACACTTCTGATTATGGCAAACTACTGCTTGATCAACGTTGACTAAAGTGTCCACTTGTATACATTTTTTGGCACCCCTGTATGTATATGTCTAAGCTATTATTCCGTGTGTGTGTGTGTGTGTGTGTGTGTGTGTGTGTGTGTAGTGACATGGGATTACGGAATCTACTAAATAAAAAGTGAAAGAGTTAATTAGTATGGTCTTTAGCACCTTTGCACCTCCAAGAGCATCCTCAGGGGCCATAAACAAACAAATGACAAAAATGTTTAGCTAGTGAAATAAGCAATAAGCATATGGAGAGTCATTTATGTGAAAGCTATTGATTAATTCTCAAAACACACGGTCAATATTGAATTTGGTTTGTCATAGTGGATCTCCTGCTGCTTGGACTGTCTTCTGCCAAGTCCACCTCTCATTATCACCTTCTTCCTCAGTTAGGCAACTGTAAATTCCAAGTGAACAACTCACCACCCTATGCTGAGGTAACATATTTCTAGCATTGAAGACATTGTGTTACACTAATTTGTTCTTCCAGTGAGATTTCACATTCATTAAAATCACCTGGAAATGCAGTTGTAAAGGAGACCCACCCCTGCCCTCAGTTGCTCACACCTTCAACTGATCCCAGTGTCCCAGTGACACCAGGTCCCGGTGTCAGCTGCCTCTGGTTCCTGGAACAAAACTGAGCACTTTGGCAAATCTAAAAATAATCAGTCCATTAGTATCAAGTTGCTTTTCTGAACATAGAAAGGTATTCTTTCTGCATCCTATATCCGCAGCCACCCTCCAACACTCGACTCCACCTCACCATAAGTTGTATTATGTTCAGGGTGGGAACTTTACTGACATGCTGTTTTTTCCCCAAAGACTGAGGTTGTAAAACCCAAATACATATAAAATTACACACACTTTTTGCAACTGTGTAATATTATTTTACTGCATTTATAGGTTATGAATGTAGATCTTGGTGAAAACAAAAACATGATATAAAGCAAATAATAAATAGAAAAACATTAACACTTGACATTTGTTTCTTTCCAACTACATATAGCTATTTTATATAGTTTTTGTGAAACACCCAAGAGAAGATATAGATTTTGTTGACTGCAAAAGATTATGAAATTAGTGATATTATTTCAATAAAAAATGATTATATCTATGGACAAGAATATTTACAAGAACAAATCTAAACTGTATGTATAAAGAAGGAAATTTTATGTATTCCCTTTCTGTCATTATCCGACATTAGAAAATATTTCAGACAATCATTATCCTTGAAGTAATTGGTTGTTTCTACGTGTCTGATTTGAGCAACAGTTATGGGACAGGTTATTTATGTTTTTATAAATTTGCTGGTTTAATTGGAAATAATATGTGATACTCTCGTGATTATCAACCTTATAGATGGTACTTTAAAAAACACTGTTATCTTTCTCTTATCAAATATATCCTAACACACTCATCAAAATAATTTTCCAATTTTGTGTCTTTCTTTGAACACCTGGAAAATTAATTAATATCTACACAAAGAAATGGAGTCAAATGTTCTCTTTCAGAATACATTTTTTTAATAGCCACTCACAGAACAATAAAAACATTTTGCTAAGATTCTTTTTCATTCTGAAAAAAGTGCATTCAGTGGGGCCTGCTTTGGGGGACTGTAAGGGGAGAAACCTGGGGTGCTTTAAGGTTAATGGACAGTGATTAAGGTTAATGGCTGAGTGCTTAAGGTTAAGTGCCGTATTTACATAGCTGCCAGTCTCTGAAAAAAAAAAGTCTTCATGTCTATCAATCAGTTCCAGCTAATAGCTAATTAAACAGCAAATGGGGTATAGAGACTGAAAGTAAGGACCCTTCAATCTGCATTTACAGAGAGGAACTGTCAATTCTCAATCAAGAAGTATTTATTGAATACCTACTTTGTCATGGTTGTATTGCACACAAAGGAGTAGAAGCCATGGCTCCCACATTCAAGAAGCTTAGCATCTCGTGGGGGATGGAACAATGAATGAATGAATACCTCAGTAAAAGCAGATATGAAATAAGTGACAGAGGCGATACAAGTCATAGAAGTCAGAGCAGGGAATGATACTACCTAGCTCAAGATTTCATAGAATGGGGAAGAATGTTTAAATTAAGCCTTAAAATCAATGTTTTATTTTTTTTTTTTCAAAGAGCTGTACTCTATTCTTTAAAAAAAAAAAAAGCATATAATCTCACACATGTGAACATTTGTCAATGACACCGTGTGGCACATATTGCTCTGCCATAGTTTAACCATTGGAAGCTACGTACATGAGCAATGTATAGATAACAGTAATAAGTAAGTTCAAAACAGGACAATTTATTGCCGTTCTTTCCACACGCAAAATCTCAAGATGAATTTTAAGTAAGGACAACGATAACAAAAATACCTAGAGCAATACTACATTGTAGCACACTAACCATGAATTCCACGCAAACTTTCTTAGACTCGGCAAATCAGAAAAGTCTGGGCTAGTGTAAGGGTCTGAGGTATCCGACAGTTATTCGAGGCAAACTGCATCACTAACCCCCAGATGACAACATGATTAATTATATAAATGAAGTTTACTAAAACAAGATTAATGTTCATCTCTGCAGCCGCCATCGGGAACAATGCTTCATACATTCAGCCGCCTCACTTTCACTCAATTAACAGCATTCAGCCAGAGCTGCTTGTATTTCTCTTTTCCTTTTTCACTCTCCCTGAATTTCAAAATGATTTCAAAAGGAAGGTATACTAGGGAGGGAGAATGTGGGGGTTAGGGGCTAAGAAGGAATACCTGGAATGGTAGAAAAGGTGAAAACTGGATTCGTAACATGTCATTATTAAAACTTCTCTTAAAGAATATTTTCATTCAGTAAGTCTCTTCCATTGGCTAGTTTCAAAATGTTTATGACATAAGCATAAAACCAGCAAAAATGAATGGGCACCGAAAACTGACACTGGATTGTAATAGATCCTGATCTCCTGACAGTGAGAGTGATGGCCCTGGAGCAACTTTCTGGGTCAGCACTGACCTGAGGCAGAAGATCACAGCTCAGAGGGGGGTGGGAGGGGCGTGATCAGGCTCTCTGCCCTTGACCTGAAACACATCTCTTTGAATTTTTCTCAAGCAAAACTTTAGAGAACTCTTTTGAATCAGAAGAATGCTGCTACTAAAATGCCAATATCCCCAAAACGGTTAAAACTTTTTAAATTAAAAGATACTCATCAAATGTTATTTTTCAACATGCTGTGTTTTAATGTGTTTCAACATGTGTTTAATCCACGTCCCTCCTAGGGCCTAGAAATATTTAGTACACCAATAGAATAAGTGTTTTGATTTAGGAAATACTGCGAAGGAGGGTGACAATGCCCAATAATAGACTGTTTAGGAGCATAGAGTTTTTGAACTGAAAACACTGCTTTTGGCAGAAGTTCAAATTTAGGGGTAATTGGAAGTCAGTTTAGAGACTGAGCATGAGGGTAACTTAATTGTTGAGAAAAGAAGGGAAGAAACATCACCCTTGAGTTGGGAAAGCTGTGAAGAGAATGAGAAAGTGTCCAAGATAAAGTTTATAACACTAAAAATTGCTGAGGGTTGATATTGTTCTTTACATTTCCTAGATCCCTATGCTTCTAATGAGAGAAAAGTCTACCTTATCTCTGGGGTTGACCAATGAAAAGATACCAGGCAAATCTAAACTGTAGTAATCCACTTGTCTCTCACATACTCATTACCTCTATCTTCTCTCGTATGTGTCTCAATTAATGGCTTACACTATAGAGTTGGGATCAAATCTAATTAAAAATAAACAGTATTTCACACATCTTTTAAGGTAACTTTGAAATGCCCTATTGAAAGAAAGAAATAAAAAAATGCTTCAAGTATATTATTCATCCAAATTAAGACAGCCAGCCACAACTGATGTTAAGACTATGTATTAGATGTTAATAATATGTATTAATTAAGAAATGCAATATATAGTATAAAAATGATCTAATAGAACTTCATATATCTCTGACAAAATTTCCAAAGTTGTATCGCTCTGATTTCAAAAAAAATATGAAATAATTACAACATATATTTTTATTTCTTTAAGTAATATAATTCTTAATATGGTTTTATCTGTTTTTTTCTCATATACATAATTCAAGATAATTTAAGTTCACTACTTTCAGTTAATTACATTGCAATATCTCCATTTTATTACAGTATCTAGAGTTCGACAGAACAAAAATTATCCTTAATAGAAAAAAAGGCAAATTATTACCTATTTAAAGTGCAAAAAATGAATTTTAATTCCTTAATTCATGATAAGCACTTAACAAAAGCCAGCAAAATCAACTGAAAGAATCAATGTCCTCATTTTTAAATAATCAAGTAACTTGAGGATATTTAATTACTCAAGAGTTTATTAATTCAGTCAAGATTGACTGTAATTTAAAATGTATCATAAGATTTTTTAAAAAAAATTAACACACATCTTTATGAAAGTAACATATCTTCTACTTAGAATTTATTTTTAAATTATGTCTTTTGTATAACTCTTGATTAATGTAAGTTATCATTAATGAAATAATATAGGTACATCTTTTTTAAGTTAGACAAAAAAGAAACTATATACATCCTTTATTTCAAACTTCATTCTACAGGTGAGAATTTTGAGGTAGTATTATTAAATAACCTGTTCATTGTCACACTGCTAATGCTGGGCTTTACATCAAGTAGAATCTCTGAACTTTTGGTAAATCTACTCTTTATGAGACAATATACATATATAAACACACACATTTTACAATTATTGCATAGCTAATATCTATTCCTAAACAGTAAACTAGGAGGCTCAATCTGAATTGCATGTAGTTCCTTCGTGTTCATTTATTTAAATACCATTATTACAAACTCTTAGTGGTGCTTTTAAAATCTAACAATTAGCATTGGCAACCACAAAGGTAAATGCATTCTAAATGCTCTGAATCTACCCACCCCATAGTTCTTTCTGAAAAAATAGCAGTACTCAGCCCTTAAGCACTAATGGTCATACGTAGTTGTAGGCACATACATGGTATCATCTGGCCATTACACTGCTTCTCTCTAGAAAAGCTGGAGTTCCTAGAAACTTGATTATCTCATATGTGGCCACATATAACACCATTGCTGTGGCTGCAACTGATGTACCATTACCATTGATGGGTCCTCTCAACTTCTTGTCATTCAAAGGTGGTCCTCCAGAAATAGTATCCTGAGCTTTGGAAGCAACTTTATGCTTGTCTTATGTGAAATCTTATTTAATTTAAGCACTTACATAGGTGACTCTGAATTTTAGTCTTTTAAAATGTGGCCTTAACCTTTCTTAGTCTAATCTCCTCTAAAGGAAATAAAATTCCATTGGAAATGTTAATTAACAAGTTTAGATGTCTTTCAGCCCTTCAAAGTGTTGGTATGTATGTGTGAATAGTTCTTAAAGTTTGCAGAGATGGCAGAAATGCTTAACATGCTTCGAAAGCGAAAGCAAAAAGACAAATGATGGTGCATGTGGGGGCAGAGCCCCAGAAAGTAGTTTCCAGGCTCTCGGCCTCACATAGAAAGGTGTTGGCTCAGGTAGTAAATGGCCAACTGTGATTGCATGGCCATCAGCTGTGGCTAGTTGGCCGTCAGCTGTAACCAGTGAGCCATTAGCCAGTAATATAACTGCTGTGGCTACGCTAGCAGAGGAGAGAAAGAGAAGAATGGGGGCTAGCAAGAAGATGGCGGCTGGGCTGGCAAGCGTGGATGGCGGTTTGCGGACAGTGTGGATAGAGCCTCCAGTGAGAGTATAGTGCCGCCAGAGAGAATATAGTGGTATGACTCCCCTACCTATGGCTCCGTGGGTGTTCCTTTTTGGCCTCACCATATCCTGCGTTCTTGTATGGGGAGCGGGACCAGAGACCCCGCAGGCCTCCCTGCACGACAAATGGCGCAGCGAGCAGGGTCTCCTGCACGGCAGTGCATTTTTGTGCGATAACTATAACTGCAAACTAAAATGCAGTCTGCTTTTATAGACAGAATGGAAATACGCCATGTTATGCCTTAAAATTAATCTTCCCATACTTCATGTTAACCATCTGTGGATAAAAGACTAACAATATTATTTCTCTTTCTTCGTGGCAATTTGATCTTTGATGAACTGTCTAGCTCTATTCCCTTGGAAACCCGATAAAAATTAGAAGGTCAACTATATTAACTAGGAAAAGTTACCTATGTTTAAAATGATGCTTGACTGCTACACTGAATTGGGACTGGGAGAATTGTAAATACCTGATAGGAAGCCCAATGTTGGCTTTCCTATCAACCTACGAGTAGTATCGTTTTCATTGGGTAGATCCTTCACAGGAACTCTAGAAACTGTGTCTCTGTTTTTACAAAAGATATCTGTTCCTTTAGGGAAGGATGCTTTGAGCTGGGGTGCTTCCCCCATTGCCTCATTTTGACCTTGTCTGCTTGCACCTGAGCCACTTGGCTGCTGTAAGGACTGCCTCAGTGGGATACAGTGCCCCTGACTGCCTGATGGCAGTCCATTCTTCCCTGTTGCTCTAGCTCCTTATGAGTAGGCTGGCATCACCTGTGGCCAATAATAGTCTTCTTAGTCTAATTGTTCAAAAGAATCCAGGTGGGCAATATACCCAAGTCATGTTAATGTAAAAAATATCTGGGTTTGGTCAAAAAAAAAAAAAAGAAAAAAGGCAGCAAAGTTCACTATTTCCAAACTCGACAAATAAAAAATGTTAATAATATTATCAAGATAAATTGTATTCTACCTACAAGACCTCTGTGTAATGCTATTGGTAGCCATAGTCATTATTTAAATTTATACATAAAATAATATAAAACACAGAGTTCCTATAGCAGCAGAAAATACCCAAGTATTACTACAAATATTCAAATCTCTAAAATAGCCAAGATAGTCTAGGAAACAAATGTTTTAAATTCATTGATCTTTTTCTTATTGGTGCAAACAAAAGTGTAGTGAAATTTATTTTTTTAAATAACATAGACAATATTTCTTTAAATAAAATGAAAATCCTTTTTGTAATTTAATAAAAACTATTATTGCGGAATATATAATAGAAATCATGCTAATACAGGATTTAGTCACACATATGCATATTCACTTTCACACACAAACTACACACATCCACAAAGCAAGTTATTTATCACATTGTTATGACACAGATTAAACAACATACCTAAATATAATGTAAAGAAAATGTTTGTTATAAAATATATATCATTTTCTACATGTCACATGATAAAACCATCTACAGTATTTGCATTCTCACTGAAGTGTCAAAGTAAAATGTCTTCCCAAAAGAAATAGTATTACTTGATATCACACTCATTTCTTATTTTTTCTTGAATAAAAATATCATGGCAATATTAATACTCTTATTAGCTATGACTCTTACCATAAATACAGTGTACAGGCATACATACTTTTATTATGCTTTGTTTTATAGCACTCCACAGATACTATGTTGTTGTTTTTTATATTGAAGGTTTGTGGCAACCCTGCATTGAACAAATCTATCCATGCCATTTTTCATACATCAGAGTGTATCACATGTGATAATTCACTTCATGTTTCTGTGTCACGTTTTGATAATACTTGCAATATTTCCAACTTTTTCATTATTATTATATTTGTTATGGGGATCCGTGACCAGTGATCTTTGATGTTACTATTGTAATTGTGTTGGGGTGCCACAAATTGTGCCCATACATAATAGCAAATCAAATCAGTAAATGCTGTGTGTTCTGACTATTCTACTGACCAGCTGTTCCCCCTTCTCTTTCCCTCTCCACAGATCTTCCTATTCCCTGAGACACAACAATATTGAAATTATGCCAATTAATAACCCTACGATGGCCTCTAAGCCTTCAAGTGAAAGAAAGAGACCAATGTCTCTCACTTCAAGTCAAAACTTAGAAATGATTAAGCTTAGTGACGAAGGCACGTCGAAAGCCAAGATAGGCTGAAAGCTAAGTCTCTCACACCAAAGAATTAGCCAAGTTGTGAATACAAAGGAAAAGGAAATTAGAAGTGCTACTCCAGTAAATACACTAATGATAAGAAAGAGAAGCAGCCTCAGGGCTGATATGGAGAAAGTACTAGTGGTCTAGATAAAGAATCAAACCAGCGACACATTCCCTGAAGCCAAAGCCTAACCCAGAGCAAGGCCCTAACTCTTTTGAACACTATGAGGCTGAGGGGTGAGGAGGCTGCAGAAGAAAGATTTGCAGCTAGCAGAGCTTGTTTCATGAATTGTAAGGAAAGAAGCCATCTGCATAATATAAAAGTGTAAGGTGAAGCAGCAAGTGGTGATGCAGAAGCTGCCGCAGGTTATTCAGAAGGTCTAGCTGAGATCATTAATGAAAGAGCAGTCACTAAACAACAGATTTTCAATGTAGATGAAACAGTGTTGGATTGGAAGAAGATGCCATCTAGGACTGTCACAGATAAACAGAAGTCAACAGCTGGCTTCAAAGCTTCAAAGGACAGGCTGATTCTCTTATTCAGCACTACCGTGTTTCCCCGAAAATAAGACCTAGCTGGACAATCAGCTCTAATGCGTCTTTTGGAGCAAAAATTAATATACTTAATTTTCGGGAAACAGGGTAGTGCAGCCGGTAAGTTCAAGTTGAAGCCAATGCTCACTCACCATTCTGAAAAATCTTATGGCCTTTCAGAATTATGTTAAGTCTCCCCTGCCTATGCTCTATAAACAAAACAACAAAGCCTGGATTACAGCATGTCTGTTTACTACATGGTTTACTGAATATTCTAAGCGTACTGTTGAGATCTACTGCTCATTTTTGTTTTCTTTCTTTCAAAAATATTTCTGCTCATTGATAATTCCTCTGGTCACCCAAGAGCTCTGATAGAGATGTACGAGATTAATGTTGTTTTCATGCTCACTAACACAACATCCATGCTGTGGCCCATGGACCAAGGAGTAATTTCAACTTTCAAGTCTTATTATTCAAGAAATGCATTTTGTTAGGCTACAGCTGCCATAAATAGTGATTCCTCTGCTGGATCGTGTCAAAGTAAATTGAAAACCTTCTGGAAAGGATTCACTGTTCTAGATGCCATTAAGAATATTAGTAATTCATGGGAAGAGGTCAAAACTTCAACATTAACAATTTACAAGTTGATTACAATCCTCATGGATGACTTTGAGAAGTTCAAGACTTCAGTGGGGAAAGTTACTGCAGATGTAGTGGAAATAGCAAGAGATTTAGACTTGGAATTAGAGCCTGAAGTTGTGACTCGACGGCTGTAATCTGACGGAAAAACTTGAATGAATGAGGAGTTGCTTCTTACGGATGAGCAAAGAAAGTGATTTCCTGAGGTAGAATCTACTGCTGGTGGATATGCTGTGAAGATTGTTGAAATGACAACAAAGGATTTAGAATATTACATAAACTTAGTTGATAAAACAATGGAAGATTTTGAGAGAATTGACTTCAATTTTGAAGGAAGGTTTACTGTGGGTAAAATGCTATCACACAGCATTATATGCTAGAGAAAAAATTGTTCCTGAAAGAAAGAGTAAATTGATGCAGCCAACTTCACTGTTATCTTATTTTAAGAAGTTGCCATCACCACCTCCCCTCACCCTGATCAGTCAGCAGCCATCAACATCGAGGCCAGACCCTTCACTAGCAAAAAGACTACAACTCATTGAAGATTCAGAAGATGGTTAGCATTTTTAAGCAATAAAATATTTTTTATTAAGTTATGTACACTGTTTTTTGTTTGCTTGTTTTTTTAGACATAATGAGATTGAACAATTACTAGACTGCAGTATAGTGCAAACATAACTTTTATATGCCAGGAGACCAAAATTCTGTGTGACTCAGTTGCGATTTTCACCTTATTGTCATGATCTGGAACCAATGCCACAATATCTCCACTGTATACCTGTATGTGCTCATGCTAAGGTTCATGATGTATTGAAATAGTTTGAGTCTCTAAATTCCATTCAAGGGACTGGAGCTATAATACAAACAGTTTCTGACCCAATCTACACTGCATATGGGCATTTTGGTAAGTTTGTACACCTTCACTTCTTTCAACATTATATTAGTCACTTGAAAATATTTTATTGATTTAATGTTATTCATAAAATTGAGAAAATAAAACACATTGCTCATCTGTAAAATTGAAATTACACATTCATTTCCCCTATCAATATAAAGATTAAATAAGATAATGTAAACCACAGGACATATAGTAGTTATTGAATTAATGTTCCTTCTCTATATTCACCCACATATACTTACTTGCTTTTATATCTTAAAAGAAATGGAAATGTTTGCACATAAACTAATCTTACTTAAATTTTTATTTTGTAAAAATGAAACATTTGATCACGATATTGAATGTGATAAAATATACTCTAACATTATTTGAGAAGTAGAAAAAAATCAAAGTGTTGCTATACTATCTTATGGGGTAACTGAGAGCAAAGATGAAAATATATGTCAACGTTTTATGTGAATCTGAAGACATTCTTGTTAGTACTAACAATATTCCTTTTCATCACTATTTTTGAAACCAGTGTTGACTGTTATTGGGTGGGTAAAGCAAACTTAATTCAAGAGTTCAGTATTGTAGACTTATTTTCAAATGGTAAAGTGTTTTGGCTTCCATTGTTAACTTGGTTTCATTTCTTAAATTGTTCAAAACAAAATAGGGAGGAGACCCATAAAGAAATGGCAATAATTAAATATGAATACTTCATTAAGTTTATAAAATGGGAAATGGTTTGAGAAGTTCTTTTTCCCCCCAAGAAATAATTATTTACTTAAATTCATACTTTGTTAAACAGAACTTAGTCTCGGATCAAAGTTTTATGATTAAATAGTGAACTACAATTTAGTCTAAAGGAGAAAGTATGCTTTAGATAACAAATTATATTAAAAATGCAGTGCTACACCATATACAAAATTCTTTAAAATTCTGGCAAGAGTCTTGTGCGAAACATCATATACTCAGTTTATGCTTATCTATTTTCACGTTCTTTTCTAGCTTATGAAAATCTCTCAAAGTTCTTCTTGGTAACTTTACAAAGAGCTTTCCAAGGTTCTTTTAGATGTAAAGAATCACAAACTGTTGCATAGAGGATATCTTCCACGTTTTGAAAGGAAACCAGTAGTTATGAGAAAAGGACCTGAACCCCAGCATTCATGTTTAGTGCTACATTCATGGAGAATATTAGATTTGTAATTCAATCAAGTATAATTATAAATGCTAAAAAGTATACCAATAATTAGAGCATATGATTTATCTAGAGAAAATAAATTCTAGAGTGACTGAAAATACTATTAATCAGCAAAATTATTGTCTAGCATTGACATTATAGCATTTCAGCACATCTGGCCAAAAACAAGGTCAAAACTCAAACTTTTAAGGAAAGTACAAACAGAACAATAATCATCTCTTTCAGCTTTCCATCCAAATTGGAATGTGTAATATTAAGGAGTAAGACAAAAAGATGTTGACTGTTAATTAAATACTGCTTTGAATTCCTGAGTTAGATATACCTGCATTTTTTACTTTGAACATACGTCAATGTGAAAGTGTACTCTGTAACAAAATTAAAAGTTCATATCCTGCTCAAAATAGGTTATTGTTTTCAATGGGCCTAAAATGAAAATAATATTTGATATCAAGCAGAGTAGGAACGAAGAACTTTTGCATACTGGTTACAAAAAATAGATCCAAGGTGGCCAGGGGTCTGACTCCTGTAGGGAGATTGGGACCAAGAGCCCTCCTTGCGAAGGAACACGAGTTGAGTTGTGACTGACTGCTGGCTTGGGCTTCAGAATGTATGAAACTATAGAAATGAGCAGAGACAGCCAATCACCATATATGGGTGGAATGGTCCACCAGCACAATGTCTAAGCCTAAATGTTTCCAGTATTTTCCTGGAACATGAGACAGAAGTAACCAGTAAAGGAATTAATTGTAGCACAGGGTCCTGATGGAAGGCTTGGAATGGGTCAGATAAGGGCAGGGGTCAGGGAAGGGGAAATGGAGACTCACTTAAGATGAGCCTACAGATGAAAATGAAGTCCTTTCTGGATAATTCAAGAAGGATTTATGAAGATAACATTAACTTCAAGAAGCTAGCCTGTTGATCTCTTTGAGTAATGATAGTGAGAGAGGAAGTTTCTTACCACTGGTTTTTAAGTAATCATCAATCCTCAAGGTATTTAGAGCTTTCAGATCCTGTCACCATAGATTAATTCTTGCAGGATCTTGAGATTAGTTTGAAAAAATTACTTGTTTTCTTCTCCTTCTTCTTTTGTATAAGAACAATCTATGGTTTTATAAATGCCAACTACACTTAAATATATTTATCAGATCTCTTTCATCAAAACCAAAGAATTAAGGTAACATTTATAACTACCCCAAAAAATGGGTGGGAGTTGCTAAAATTCTGAAGTCATTTCTTCATGTATATAAATCTGCTTGTGTTTATAAAAGTAACCAGTGTCTTGGCTTAAAAATTATGACAATATGGACTTAAAAATAACCCTCTCTTTAAACTGAATATTCTATCTTTATCTGGGAAAGGATACATGAGCCCATAATGACAAAAGTTATATTATGAAATGAAAGGTGTTTTTTTTTAATCATAAATATTTTGTTTTTGATCTCTCTACAAAGAATGTTCTCAATCATATTGATAAGTATCTGTCTTGGAAAGAAAGCGTTTGAGCAGATAGACATAACACAGATGCAGGACTTAGGATAATCTGTATATGAAATGAAATCTTTCAAATAGGTATTTTCCAGGCTATGTGTGCATGACAAAAAATATCGACAGATAAAGGGAAAATTCAATTAGTATTCTATTTTACTTTAAAATACATATCCAGATGGTCCTATTAAATAAATGAGGCCTGAAAATCTTTGAGGGTGAATAACTGACAACTCATTTTTTTTCCAGTGCCTGAGAGGTGGCAATGTGTTGAGGTAACTCTCATTGAGAGGACACTGTGATTAGCATCACCCCTATAAATGTCATCAGTGGCTTGGCTGGAAATACCCCCAGGAGACATACTCTTCTCAGAAACTTCATGTTAACAGAAATGGAAATTTAGCAACTGAGTCAGTGTGGAAGGACCAGTTCGTCTCGAAATGTCTGGAATGTAACTGCGACTCCTTTATCTATAGTAAAACCTCTGAAAAGTAGTAGGCTCTATCAATGCTGGATGTTGATGTAACTTGAAGTGAGGTCATACTCATCAGCATTTAACTATCTATGCTTTGTTGGATTGGGTGTTCTACCCATTTCCATTTATGAATCCCTTTCAGAATTCAAGTAGTCCGAAGACAACTTTGTATTGATAATGAAGTCCCCTGTTAGGGAAGCAGTGTATTCTAGTGGTTGGCGGAGACATCTGTTCTCAGGCACAATTAATTTAAACACAAGTTCCACTACTTACTCACTGTACAATACTGGCAAGTACTTCAACCACTCTGTTTTTACATTTAGAAATAGAAATCGAAACAGTAACTACTTGATTGGACTATCAGGGCTAAATAAATCATGGATATGAAATGCTGGTTCCTTGTGGGTACCCAACTAATTCTATTCATTAGCACCTTATCTGGAAGTCGTTGGCTTCCACTATAGAGCAAAAATGAAATCCTGAGTAGAAGAGTACCTGGGAGATACAGCTGTGGGCAGTGATAAGGTGTGAGGACATCTAGGAAGCAGTGTGCCCATTACAGAGTTAACTATGTTAGCTCCTCCTTGAGTGGCCTTGAAATTGGACTGTATTTTTTCCTATGCTTTCTATCTTGATATGTAATATGGTCCCTTTATTATAAATAAATGTGGATTTATTAAACCTATTAGTATCGAGTTAGGGTTAAAAATGAGTTATTTAAAAGAGAATAACTCAGAGTAAGTTGATATATCCTGTGATTTTTAAATTTTTTCTGCAAGTTAATGGAAACATTCATGCATAATAAATATACTATATATATACTTACATTGTTTGCATTACTTTATTACTTGTATTGCAATCATATTGGAAAATATATACAGATAAAGCCACAGAGACACAAAACACTTATATAGATAAAAACATGAAGAAACTTATTTAAGAACCATGTGATTTGTGAATGGCCTAAATTTTATCATGATATTTATTAGCAAAACATAATTCCAGTCACAAAGGTTTCCTTTCTTTTTCTTTTTTTTTTTTTTAATGGACTTAACCTAATGTTTTCCAGCCTAAGTATTAATTGGTATGGTTTTATTAAAACCACCATTATAACTTTAAGTGACTAAATTGCTTGAGGTTGTCACCTAGGTTTATGCTGTCTTCATCTCAATGTAGTTATTTTCTTCAATGAATTTCACCATTAGCAGAAAATAATTACCTGCATGAGTTACCTATGTATACTTTATAGCTAGCATTTAAGCACAATAAATCTTATGTAAAACATCAAACCTTTCCTCTGTCACTCCATATTCACCCCCATTGTGTCTCTTAAAGTTTATTAAATTAGCTGAAACTTAACACAAAGGCTATGTAGTCAAACTATTTGGATAAAGAGTAAAATTCCCATTCATCATCCTATGCCCTCTATAATTGTCCTTTTTTTCACTTATTATTTTCTTTTACTGAACCCAATATATGAACCAACGTGTTAGTATCAAATAAAACCAACCACGATATGTTTTAAAATCGCAATATAGCATAAGTTGATTTTTATTGTACTTTGAACGGCAAATGAAATAAATCAAGAAGAAGCAAATCTAAATGCAGTGCTGAAGTGAGGTCCGGCCTTTCAAACTGGCTTCCTATTAATCACAGGGCTGACCTTTTCATTAAGGGGCACTTGTTGGAGTCACTGACAGGGTTACAGCATTCATATGTGTGAACTGTACTCCATAGCATTCATGTACCGGGGAAGGCACAGTGAAATTAGATTCTCTCCCTGTAGGGGGTAGACATTGACCGCTATTCAATCCAACAATTGTCGGTTAAGTATTTCATGAAGAATGACTTTTAAACTGCTTTTACTCCACCATCAGTAATGTCAGATGTAATTCTTAAAGAGATATATTTAACTAGCAGTAATTAATTAAACCTCTCATAGCAGCAACTTTATCCAAGCTAAATCATTTCTGAATATACACAAAGGAGTCATCAGGATTCTACTGTCATGGCTTTTAAACCGTAAGTATCAATAATGTCCATCTGTAATAGTTAGAAAACAAAAACATTGGCCAGTGGGGAATTAAACAATGCAACAGTGTTTTATCTAATTTCACCTGTTTATGTACTCTGTATAGGTGCATTGTTTTTTGAGATGACAATGCTTTCCAGAGTAATTTTTCCAAAAACAAAAAACAAAAAACTAAACAAACCCTAAATATGAAAAAAAACACACCTCAAATGACTACAGCATGATGATATGACATGCTGACAGTTTTTATTGCATCCTTTTAAAAATATGATCATCTTTGTGCAATATTTGGTGGGCTGAATTTAGGAATCATCACTGAGTCTTTGTCAGGGCATACATCCCATGTGTTTATTTCTTACATAAAACATCATACATTTGAGCAGCAAATACATTCTTTCACATTGGCTGACATTCCACCTGAAAAAGTCCACCACCAAGTTAGCTTGTTAACACAGTTCAGGATATATGGTATAGTAGTAAAAAGATTCCCCATAGCCAAGTAAAAAATAAGAGTAGGGGGCTCAAGGAACAGGGCTGTACTTAGATCAAATCTGAACTTCAAGTTCAAACATAGTTTAATGGTGAAGCTAAAGTTGTAAATGCAAAGTAAACGCAATGTGAAGGCTGCTTTAAACCAAGCATGAAAGACCAAAAAGTCAAAGTTGAGATTTCCTACATCTGGTTTTAATATCTTTTTCTATGCTATTAGATAAATGACATTTTGTTTTGTTTTGTTTATTTTAAAAATTCATTATCATTGGCATTGCTGCTACAACCTAATAATGGCTTTAGAGTTTTTAGGATCTTCTTTAGTAATGGATTGATCTGTAGAATGGATTTGTTAAGAAAAAAATTACAAGCAAATTCCTCACATTAATGTATGAATAGTGATACAACAATACAGTTATGTGTAAAAGTTGAAATCCACTTTCAGGAAGAGTATGTGCTTCTTAAAGACTATTTTCTATTCTCAGAAGTGTGACAAAACACTTGCCACCATTGTTTTTGACAGTAATAAAGGACACTCACCCAGAAATAGCAGATCATATGCCAGGCTACAGGAATGAATTAGCAATATTATTGGCCCCACATTTTAGTTCCGAGACTTTCTGCATGGGGAAGTCACTCACAGAGTATTGCAGCTTCAGTGACAGTACCAAGGCACCATGCAAAACGAAACAAGAGGAAATCCACAGGGTTGTGAACACAGGCGTTTTGCTAGTTCACTTTTGCACAGTCTTGAGAGGATTCCCTGAGAGTAAACATTCTTAATTAATTGCCAAGTAAAAGAAGGAAAGATAAATACTCCACTCACCGCATTTGCTGTCCTTTGTCCATGCGTTGAAGGAAAAGGGTTGCTGTGCTGTTCTTACCTAGCTCCAGGTTGCCCTCCGGATTAGGCATAAATGTGAGCGGCAAGAAGCGTGTTGACTCTGTAACTGGACGAGGAGCAGAGCATTGCACTGCTGCTGGCGAGCCGGTCAGGACAAAGTGCTAAACTTCAGCATGAGAGCACAGCATCTATTACCCCCGAGGCTCTACCATTTCACCTACACCTGGGCGGATCTATCAAGCTTCATCTCTATTAGAACTATTTGACTCTGTGGTTTAAGAGGGAGGAGGAAAAAAAAAAAAAAAAGAGGCTTGCCGTTGTCACACTTGTTTCCTATTAAAGAGCCTTACGGTGGATTGAGTAATTGTGTACGAAGGTAGTCTGGCTGGCAGATGTGTGCAGCCCCAGCGGAGCACTAGATTCAAGGCAGATGGGTTGTACCAGGGCGCAAACAACATTGAGAGAGAGAGAGGCGTGATTAAAACAGCAGGCCTCTGTTTTATAGTGCTGGAAGTGGGATAGCATTAAAGCTCCTGGGAACCAGAGTTCCCCAAATGGTATTGCTTGATAGCAAGGAAAACAATAAATTCAATAAAAAAGAAAGATGTTCAAGCTACAAAAGTTATAGAGGCATTTATAATATTCACTTTAACTATTAATGAAGGAGTAAATGAAGCACCCTGCCCCCAATACCCTAACTGAATTTAATTAAAACTACTCAATCATGGGTCATAGTGGGTTATTGATAGTGTTCACGAAATGGATTTGAAATAGATCCCTCTTTCTGCTATATAAGCCAAGGTTATCTTTTTAATCTGAATTAAATTGCTTTAAGGAGATTTATGCTGTCAAGCATACTGACATTCTGCAATTGGACATTTTTTAAAAAGGTGGTTGAAGCCAATTGTTAGGGAAAAAAATGTCCTCTGGTAGATATTTCTGCATACCACATATTATCTCAGGCACCTTAACTCATAGAAATTTTAGGGCTTTCTGTGTCACACTCTTGGATAATCAGAAATGTGCAAGTAATCAGAATGATTATAATTAACTTTCACAAAGCAGCACTCTTTGAGCTATTCTCCATGTTGTTGAGAACTACTTTCCGATGTTAAATAGTGCGCAGCTACTATGATTAACAATTATGATGATGATTGAACGGTTGCTACATCATGCCAGAAACTATGCGAAGAACTCTACATGCATCATCTCTTTTGAGTCTTACAAAGACACTTTGGGGTCTATACTACTGTTATTATAACTTTTTTCTTTTTTAGAAATGGGGGGAAGAGTTGGCAAAGTTACCCTACCCAAGATCACACACTTGTTATGACTTGGCAGCATGATTCCATTGGATCTGACTCTAGAATCCTCACTTTTCACCATAGTCTCTATGCAGAATAATTTGTATCCTGCACAAAATAATATGATGATCATTGAATTCTTTTACAGAAAAATTGGAAAAATAACGAAAACAAAAAACCCTCCTTTTGTTTCTCTGGGTAGTTATAACTTAGATTTAAATTCTCTAGCTTTGTGTATCCAAACAGGTAATAGAAATATCATCCAGCCCACCAATAAAAGTTCCAGTAAGGGTGCTAAGGATCAATGAGGGTAAGCCTTACTTAAGAACATGTATTTAAAAAAATAACTTATTGGCATATTTTCTTATAGTTAAAACTCATTTGAGAAAATGTTTCTTAATATTCCTAATTGGTCTGCAGCAAATTAGTAGAAGGAAGAATGAGACTGAAATTTAAGAATTTCAATCAATCAATGAATAAACTGTTAATTTTCACCCCATTACCATGTTTCTCTAAATTAGCTAAAATGTATTGTTTGAGTGTTACTTTCGTATTCTCCCTTTTATATTTTACCATTTCTTTATGAATAAATGCTTTACTTCTAATAGAAGCTAATTTCCTCAGTGATAAAATCATGTCACTTAGTATATGGGGGGAAAAAAACACACCTAAACCCTCTCACTTCATTTCTGGAAACAAAGGAGATAGGGGAAATTCATTTGAAAATAAAGTTATGCTTCCATGAAAATTTTATTTACGTAATAAGATGTATATTTAATTAAAATTTTGCAAAAGACAAACAAAACTCTGTTTGGGAATAATAGCATAATTGTATGTTATATGACAGATTATTGACATCCACGTCTACTCACAGTTCTCAACACTTTGAATATTTATAATAATCAGGCTAAACAGTTAGCAAATGTGTCCTCCTCATCATTCCATTCAAAACCAAAGAATAAGAATGACTCTGTTTCAAAATTCAAGAATAAATACAAAGAAAATATTAAAAAGTGATGACGAAAAAGTATAAGATGAGGTAAAAATGGGGATAGAGTACCAAGAAAAAGATAGACAGAAACAAAGAGTAACAATAATACTGGGAAAAAAAATAGGTTGTGATTTAAATATAACCCAAGGTGTCAATGCAACTGGAAGAGTACTAAATGGTTCACAATTATGGTTTGTATAGAGCTGCTACATGAGGAAAGGGCATTTTGAACAATGCATGATTATTTTAGAGTGTGTATTTGTGTGTGAGTGCATATATTCATGTATGAGGGTTTATATATGCCCAAGACATTATAGGCATAGATTGATATTCAAGTATTAGAACATATACTAATGGAAGAATACCGAATTGCCTTTAGAAATATTTTATAGGAGAGCAATTAATGTTATTTTTCTTTAATTAGATTTAAGGAAATTACATTAAAGCTTACCTGTGACTATCTGCAATGTTTTATGTACTTCAGCTAAAATTTATTGTTTTCAGGTTTCAAAAATTTTCATTGGAAAAACAAACAAAACTACATTTCCATGGTGTCACATAAAATTCCATGACTACTTTTATTGTGATTTTTTTTTCCCTATCTTGGCTGAAAATGGGACATATTGGAAACATCCCAAGAAAAGTCCTGGGGAGTTTTCCGTCTAACCTATATACCAAAGTTTGGAGAAAATTTGGAGAAGCATACAGATTTTATTTTGATTTATTTCTAGGTTTATTCACATCCTATCATATAAACTTATTCTCAAGATAGTCCTGTATACAAAATGGTATTGAATTTATGAACTAATTATCTAGTCCTTGCTATTTTCTTTGTTTAGAAAAGAAAAAAAAAATCATGATTTGCCTACCAATTTGTCTCTGATTTCCTCCCCTGCTTCTATTGGGTTTATCATCATCCCCATTACACATAGTCTCCCCTTTAGTTTCACTAGTGTGACTATGCTTGCAGTGGCTGTGAAGTTTTTATTAATAAGATTGTTTTAATAAATTCCAAATGTGATCTGTCATTTCCAATTCAATATAAAATATTTTGTTAAAAATGATGTACAAATATTTCTGTTTGATACGTTTGTTTAAATATTTAAGATATGATGCCACTGAATCCAAATCCATGGTATGTTTAACTATCTGGGTCAAGATTTGATAATTTTTTAAAACATATATCTCACTTGGATCAAGATTTTAAAGCTGAAATGGTTAATAACTTTAATTCCATACTGCTGATTTCTGAGATTAAGGTAATAATAATTAAAAAAAAAACAGTGCTGATAACCTAGTACAAAGTTGGCATTACTTAAACAAAACAAAACAAAAACAACTGCTTCAACACTTAAATGTAAATACACTTTATATGATTATCTTCAAAAATACTCTATATCCTTATATTTTCTACCTCGTTGTTAATCTAAGTATATACAACTTGCAAAACTCTTTAAAGCATGGGATCTACTGTCTCTTTTGCACAGAAGTTTTTATTTATTTTTTGTTATTTTTTTTATTCCCAGTGTTGTTTAGGTGGGTGTAATTATATCTAAAGAGAAGATGGGGCAGAAAGTTTCATGTTTTGTTGATTCACCAGCTCTAGGAGATGGGAAAAGTGATTTTTGGTTGTTGTTGATTATCAGTTCTAAAATACATCATTATGCATTTAGGCAGAAAATGAAAATGTGTATGGCCCAACGTATTTGTATTCTACTAATTTTATTATATTATTTTAATAGCATAGGGTAAATTATCAATAAGATAGAACACATAGAATTAGAGCAGAGGTTATATCTCAATGAGAAGATCTTTAAAAAAAACTATATAGAGATTAGTCAGTCGGGTATGAATAATTAAGAATTCAACAAATACTTAGGGGCATGTCCTTTTGTGAGACGAGGCATGATTTGTAGAATTCTAAAGCACAAAACATTGCCAATACTGGTCAGTATTGAATATTTTCCATAAAATATCTTTCTAGTCAATGTGAAGAACAGTTTCTCCAAATATTTTACTGTGTTAAAAATGTTAGTAATCTAGGAGGAAGATAAAAGTTACTACTTTGAATATTTTCTCAATTTCATCTTTATCCTCTGGATTAATTTAGGACCTTAGCTAGTGGTCACTGGAAGTCTAGTATAAAACACATTTCAAAGGACAAGTGTATTACAGAAGAGTTTTCTTAGGGAATAAAAGTAGTTTGGGTGTCAAAAACGGAACAGGAGCCATAATAAAAGCTCCATTCTGGCTGAGGTCCTTAATGCCACACATCCCTAGGAGAAGGGTAAGCCAAAGAGGGTTAGATAAAGGCATACCTGGGTAAACACAACATTAGGCAAAGGTTGGAGGTGAGGGACAGAGGAACAGAAGAAAATGTAAATAAAAGGAGAGAGGTTTAAAATGTAGTTATATCAACTCTATAATTGTGTTTAGGCCAGTACTGTGAACTATACATGTAAATTAGAAAATGTTTGTGAATCAATTAATCCAAATGCTAAAAGTCTAGAATGAAAAAATAAAATAATGATTTTTACCACCCTTCAAGATTTGTCAGGAAATTTTTAACTTGGCTCCACAACTATAGATGCTTCTATAAGCTATCACGGAGGTAGACTTCATAGAGAAGCAAAGCAAGACCTAACGTTTGACCCTAAAACATTTCACAAACAACTTGAGATGAAAATATACACATACAACAAATTAAGTAAGATTTTATGGTCAGAAAGAATGATACAGAAGATAAACTTAGTAAGAGGTTAGAAAAATGAGAGATCACTGAGGAGTGCATGAATTCAGAAGTAGACAAGGATATTCCACAGTTCAGAAATGATGACAAAAACAATCTCTGTCAAATAGTTTGCATTGGGAAATCATGAAGAAAAGTTGGGGACAGCCAAGACTGAGAACAAAGAAACATTATTGGAAGTTTTCTGGTAAGGGCCTGGCATGATAAATATGTTTTGGAATTATTAAATGGAAGGGATTAGAAAAGGCAAGCCAGCCTTTGAGTGTGCTGCAATAACTCAGGCACTGACCTACATTTTTCATCATCGCTGTTGTCTGCATAGGACTAATCCTACAGACTAATATACTCTAGCGCTCATTAAAATCCATCACCATGTCTTCCCCTGTGTTCATGCCATGTGCCTGTGGTTCAATAGAAGAGGTGGGGTTTAAAAAGTCTTTGATTTAAATCCCGATTCCATCACTTAATAGTAATTTAATTTCTCCAAACCTAATTTAAAAATTGGGATTACAACCCTATTTGTGAAGTTTAAGTGTGATCAGATCACTAAACTGGAACTTTATACAATGAAATGAATATAAGCTTGGGGTGAGGTAATCATAATTTCTGTGTCCCGGATTCCCTAGTACAGGTGTCATAAATATTTTTCAAATGTCTATATATCTTAATAATTCTCATAATATTTATCAGAAAGCTTACTGAATTTGATTATTTTAGGGTGACCAAATGGACTTGGTTAATGATAATAACACTGGGGGGAAAAATAGCAAACAAAAAATACTTGGCTTCAAAAGGAATTTCAAAGCAAGAAGCAATGAAACTTTGTATCTAATTCGACATGAATAAAGAGGTTGAGTGAAAATTAACCCTAGAAGTAACAGAAAATAATAGTGGATTTAACAAGATCAATATTTATTGAATGTTTCTTTTTTACTCAAATAAGAGAAATCCAGAAGTAACATTACAAGTTTTGCAAGGTACTGTTTTTCAAGCCATTAGAGATCTAGCTTCTTTCTTTCTGCTCTGCCATTCTGGGCTAATAAATGTAATTTTCAAGGTCACAAAGTAGCTGCTGAAATTCTGGTCATTGTTTTTGTGATGACCAAAAGGAAGGTGGGAAGGGTAAAAAGGGACTCATACCAGTTGTTCAGCCTCCTTTAAGGGCAAATTCATAGTGGTCCACCCAGCAAGTTTGGTTATTTAATATTGGTTTCACAGCTGTAAGGAAGTTTGATGTGGTAATTTTAACTACCTGGAATATAAATCAGGAGTCTGTTACTGAGCAATATGGGTAAATACATTGGATAGGAAACTAAAAGTCTTTTTCTTATTAACTGATTTGAAGAATGCATTTTGGAGAAATAGAATAGTTGGGGAAGAAACAATTTTAAGATGGATTTTGTGAAGTATTGACTTTAAGATGAATGAATGAATGAATGAATGAATGATGAACTAGATTTGGGACAGTATGTCTATGAGGTGACAGAAAAAGAAGTGATGCTGATCTATGTAATAAAGCAAATTAGGAGCATTTAATTAATGAAACTTGGTCAGTCAAGTCAATGAACTTCCAACCCAATTTAAATCTGCATGATTTTAATACTATATTGAAATTATATAACTAGACATTTTTAATAATTAGATGTTTTTAATACATAGACGTATATATAGACAAATGTATCTAAGGCATATCTGTATTAGATACTTATGTGTATCAACCAGTAACTAACTCAAATATCAATTAGATTAAATTTTAAAAATGTTAGGAACCTGTCAAAAATTATCTAAATGGCATTTATTTGACTGCATTGATTATATTAAAAGGTTAATTTCACAAACTTGTATTACACAACCTGATGTGATTTTTTTTTTTTTTAGGAATATTATATTTACCAAGATATTTCATTAAGATGCTTCACTCAAGTATTGTCAACATAAGAAAGAACTGAATGTTTATATTAGAAGAAATGAAAATGTTTTCTCCTACTTTGTGGGTCATCTTATCACTCCGATAATTGTGTCCTTTGATGCACAAAAGTTTTAAATTTTTGTGCAATCCAATTTATCTAATTTTTTATCTTGTTGCCTGTGTTTTTATTGTCATATCCAAGAAATCATTGCCACATCCAATGTCATTAAGATTTTCCCTATGGTTTCTTCTAGGAGATTTATAGATTTAGCTTTTACACTTAGGTCTTTAATCCATTTTGCATTAGTATTTGTATATGGTATTGGGTAAGGGGCCAACTTAACTCCTTTACATGTGGATATTCAGTTTTCCCAACACCATTTGTTAAAAAAAAGTGTACTTTTCCCATCGAATAATCTTAGCACCCTTGTTGAATATTATTTGATGATACATGTGAGTCTTTATTTCTGAGTTCTCTAATTGGTCTTTATGTCTGTTTTATGCCAGCATACACTGTTCTGATTATTAAAGCTTTGTAATAAGTTTTGAAAGCAGGAAGTGTGAGACCAAAAACTTTGTTCTTATGCAACATTGTTTTGGTTATTTGGAGCCCCTGAAATTCCATGTGAATTTGGGAACTGATTTTTCTACTTCTGAAAACAAAAAGTCATTGCAATTTGAGTAGAAATTATATTAGATCTGTATATTGCTTTGGGTATTTTTGACATATAACAATATTGTCTTCCAATCCATGAACATAGGATGTCTTTCCATTTATAAGTGTCTTCTTTAATTTCTTTCAGCAATGTTTGTAGTTCTCAGCATATAAATCTTTGCCTTCTTGCTTAAGTTTATTCCTAAGTATTTTATTTTATTTGATGCTGTTGTAAATTAAATTGCAAATCATATTCTAAGAGTAATTATTTCAAACATTATTGAAGTTATTCTTTCTTCTTCCCAGTCCTATGCTCCTCCTCTCACACCAGACTCAATACTTATGAATTGGTATTTGTAGGCTTAAAATGCAATTTTATTAATTTGCATTAATAATATACCTTGGGTTTTGACATTTACTTGTTAAAACCCAATATTACGCTTTCTAGATTTATTCATGCTGATCCAAATATATTATGCTCATTATTTAATCACTGTAATACAGTTTAGCATGTGCCATATAATTTATATATTCATTTTCTTACTATTAGTTATTTAAATTGTTCCAATTGTTTCACTCTTATAAACTGACTGAATACTTACTCTGTGACAGCCCTGTTCTTAGTACTTGTAATGGGTTGACTAGGGTCCCCCAAAATTCATGTTCACCAGGAACCTCAGAATGTAAACTTTTTTTGAAATGGGTTATTTTCAGATGTAATCATACTAAGGATTTTGAAATTAGATTATTCTGGATTTGGGGCCTTAAATCCAATGACTGGTATCCGTATAAGAAGAAGAGAAGAGACAGAGATACACAGAGGAGGATGCTGTATGAAAACAGAGGCAACAATTGAGGATGTGTCTACCTCCCAAATGATGTCAAGGATTCCTGGGAACCACCAGAACCTAGGATAAAGATTCAGAAGAGATTCTCATTCAGAGCCTCCAGAAGGAACCAATCCTACAGTCACCTCAGTTTTGGACTTCTGGCCTCCATAATCGTGACAAAATACATGTCAGTTGTTTTTAGACACCATGTTTACAACAATTTGTGAGAGCAGCCCTGGGAAATGAATACAAGTATTAACTCATGTATTCCTCATATCTACTCTTTATGAATTAGCTACCACTCTTACCCAATCTTATAAGTGAGGAAACTGAGGCTACAAGATATTAAATAATTACCAGAAGTCACTCAGTTGAAAAGTGATAGAGACAGATGGTAACACTCCAAGTCATTAGAAACATGTTACATTGCCCACTAATCTGGGTTAATTTTGTAATTATATTCCATTGTATGCATATATCTAGCTTTACTTACTAGCACTGCCTATCAAGAATGATTGATTAATCTTTACTTTCAACCTTGTACAGATTAGAAAAAAGATCACTAACTGTATTTACATACTTTAAGAATATTTCTATAACCTTATGTAAAAGAAACTTTTTTTCTATCACCAAGATTTAAAACTTGCCACATGATTTAGTGAAGTTTACTACAGCACATTATGATTATACATATTTAGACATTGCTTTATAGAGAGGACTGAAGGAATCTGAAAAAAACTAAAGCAAATGTTAAAAATTCTTTAGGCAGGAAGTATCGGGGGAGTGAAAGCTGGTTTTCATTGTTCAAATAATCACTCTGCAATACTTTGACATTTCACAGTGGCATATTGCAGGTGTCATTTTATTTATGTGATAGAAAAATACAAGGCAGTACAACCTATTTAGTAATCCAGATTTTCATAGAGCGATAATGAACAAAATCTTTATTATAATATGTGTTTTGAACCAATCATCAATTAGTAAACTCTTTCTAATAAGATTTCTAGGAAACTCATCAGTGTCCTTATATCTTTATTTTAGCAATAGCATGTTTATAAAAAAATGAATTATTTGTCAATACTTTGTATTATCCATAAATATATAAATGTTTTCTTTTGTTTTTTTGTCGTTTAAATTTTTTTTTTACAGAAAGTCTATTCTTGTTCAAACAATTCCAGTCTTTACCATCATCAGCACTTTTAAATATTAATTGAATATTTAGTATATGTTAAATATTTTTGCATCAATGTCCATGTAAAGTTTATTTTGTACTCTGTTGTTGCTTAAGGAATGAAAGTAATTTTTTCTAACCATGTTCTTTAAATTTAGAAATCACTATGCATACTTTAATGAATCCTACTTTCCCTTATTAACTAATCTTCAATAACTCCCCAAAACTACCATCATGCTACCAGAGTGAAATATTTAATTGGTGCTGTGTAAACATAGCATTTCTACAACTTTTCTTTGTTCTCGCTTCTCTGTCAGTTCCCTGTACCCATTTGTAATATAGGAAAATGGAGTTAGAAACGTATACCTTTATAACCTTACATTCACAATCAAATAATTCTCCATTCAACAGAGTTTTATTGAGCATCTACTATATGCAAGTCTACTATATACAGTGGGTTGAATATAAGTTGAAATTTTATTAACACAGTCCATAAAAGACAATTATATTGCACTTAAATTATTAGTAATTTTTAAACTGTCCTATAGATAATTGGTTTTCTGAATTTATAAGCGTATTAGGTAACACATATTTAAGTGTCTCTTTTTCCCCTTTTAGTGGTGATGATTATCAGCGATAGTAATATAGTAATATTATCATTATTATTTATTTTTTAGTCAGTAAAGCCCACTTAAAATATACGATGTATCTTGGCTCTTCTTTTGGTTTACTCTGATATTCTAAAGGATCCAAAGAGGCTAATAAGATAAATGCATAATTCATCAGTAGTATAGATCAATGGATGACTATAATATTATAGAGAGTGTATATAACCAGTTGTAAATGACAGAAAGATTGGGAATACTTCAAAAAGTAGTTAATATTACATTGGTAAAGGTGAGCAGATTGGAAAAATAATATTGCTAATAAAAGCATATTCTATTTTACCAGCAAGTGTTATTGTAAAATAATGTTGGTGATTATGGAGACACTGAATTGTTAGCTGTACTTGCTATCAGGACACTTTACATAAATTGAGCTTTAAAGTCTGGGGAGTAAAAATTAACAAGTAGAAGGTCCCAAATGCCATATTAGGAGGTTTGTTTTATTTTGAGGGACAAACGGAAGTCACTTACAGTTCCTTAGACTGGGAAACATGAAACAGTATTTGACAAGACATTTCCCTCTGAGAGAATCACAAGAGTTTAGAGGTAAGATTATCCTCAGTGAAGAATTTGTGCCAGTAATTTGGCCAGGGGTAGTGATGGCTTCAGCTGAGTCTCTAAGTGTAACAACAGAGCAAAGGAAAATGCCAAGGAATAGTATAACGAATAGGACTTGGTAATTACTCAAACACAGGGGACAGACAATACAGATACAAAGAAGACTTGAAAATAGATACTGTTCTGTGACAAAACAGACCAATTATTTTGACCAACAAAGGTGACCAACTCTCTGTCTAATCACAGTGTTTAGGAAATGCCATGCTGCAGAGTTGACTACATAAACAAAAAGTATAATTCTCCATGTACAAAAGAGATTCAATTCCTAAACAGCATCATCCACATTTTTTCTGCATTATTTTAGTGAATCAGAAGGCAAAATATTTTTCCTGAGTACTTTTTGCTGCTTTGCTACTTTGTCCCAACAAAGTCAGTGGACTGAACAGCTGTCCATACCCAGAGAAAGGTTACTTATGAATAAGGGTCAGCCCAGGAAGATATAACAAGTGATATTTTGAAGGGGTCACCTTTGGTTCCAGGGCTGCTTAAGTGTTTCTTCAATGGCCTGGAAAATGGAATATAGAATAGGCTCATCAAATTTGTAGATGAGTTCAATCTTCTGAAGAGAATAAAGACAGGGCTACTCATGGAAGACAGATTCAGTATTTAAAATGAATGTGGCAAATTAGAAAAGCAGAGAGAAATGAACTGAACAAAGTTTAAATGGGTCAAATTCAAGGTAGTGAGTGCGGCAGAAAAAAACCCAACCTCAAATAACACACAATATCTCTATACAAAAATGGGGGGAAATGTGATTTGGAATAGTATTGGAAATACTCTATAGCAGTGCCATACCGAAAAAAAGTAGGGAGTGATGCCTACATGCCAACAATGATACAGGAGAACTAAACTCACCACATTTTAGTACTTCCTGTGAATTTAATAAGGGCCCCAAAATACTCACACAAGACTTCTATTTAGCATTTCAGCAATAGTTAGATATCTACTAGGTGAAGTAATCTGTGTTTATTTAGTGCTATATAACAAATAAAAATAATGGGAAATTAATCTATTTCAAAGAATTAGGATCAAGTAATTTAGAGAGGAATTTAAAAAACAACTTCACTCACAAAAATACTTTATTTTTTAATATAAAAATATTCTTAATCACATTATTTCCAACATTAAGTCATTCACCATTCATTCAAAAAATAATAGCTCAGTACCAACTATGCATGGGACTATATTAGGTATTCAGTATCAGTGGTGACTAAAAGAGAATCACTGACCTCAAGGAGCCTATAGGCTAGGAAAGGGGTCTATAAAGTCCAGATGCTAAATATTTTAGGCTTTGATAACCATATGGTCTCTGTTACAACAACTCCACTCTGCTGTTGTAGAACAAAAACAGCCATAGACAATACGTAAACAAACAGGTGTGGCTGCGTTCTCATAAAGGTTTATTTATCAAAATAGGCAGTGGACCAAATTTAGTCCATGGGCCATACTTTTCCATCCCCTAAATCAGTGGATAAGATAGTTGTTACCCAAGTAAAAACATCTTATAAATACAAATGGGCAGGGTGTCACATGAAAGACACTGACAGGTAAGCAAGGAGACAGGTTTAGAATGGTTATTTGGGAAGCTTTCACTGAAGAAGTGACATTTCAGATGATATCTGAAGAATGATTCATGGTTGCCCAGTCCATGCCTAGGAAAGAGTGAGTGTAATGGCTTTGGGGCAAAAATGTGTTTGTGCAGGTGATGCCCTAGAAAAAGATCAGGTAGCACCAGATGCCAGAGGCTCTATTGTGTCCTGGGCCTGTTCTAAGTGAGGGAAGTGAGATCGTAAAGGAGTAAAAGTTGCTGCCTTCCAAGGTAATACATCCAAATGGAATAAGGCAATTAAAAAAAAAAAAAAAAGTATATATATATGAACCAAGAATTTCAGGTAGTAAGATATGCTATTATGAAGAAAATAAAACAAGTTGATATGATAGTATGAATTGGACGAAAGGAATCAGTAAGTATGTGGCGTTTGATCTGAAGGTAAAGCAAATACCCTTGAAAATGCTGGAATAAAAAGAGCTCCCATCTGCTGAAAGAGGAAACGCCAAGCCTCAGAGATAGGGATAAGGTTGGCGTGAGTAGGCCCAGAAAGATGACTGAAGTAGCCAGAGCATCTCATGGATAGTTGGTGGTGACATTTACTGTGATGGAGAAGACTGAGGGAGGAGCAGAACTGAGAGGAAATGCCAAGATTTCTGTTTTGTTTGTGTTAAGTTTGAGCTGCTCCTTAGGCATCTGAACCAAGGAATTCTGATATGGAATTGCAGACATGACTCCATGGCTCTGAGCTAAGGAAAAGGCTAGAGCTGGAAGAATAGATTTAGGCAGGAGCCGTTAATACATAGAAAGTCAATGTGCTTGAGTATAATGAACCAGGAGGACTTTTGAGAAGAAATTAAAAAGGTTGGCAAGGGGACATGATGCAGGGCCTGGCAAAAATGTTTGGCAGGTGGAATTAACCAAATGTAATTAAGAAACCACATTTTTAAGCAGAGGAGTGCCATGACTAAATTTATAGTTGAGACTTGCTGTTTGTGGATTCCTCATTATTTGTACATTCTGTGTTTGCAAATTTGTCTACTCACAAGATCTATCTGTGATACCCAGCTCAATATCATGGTGCTTTTTATGGTCATTTGCATATATGCACAGAGCGGTGAAAAATTTAGCCTCCAGATGTATAGGTCTCCAGCTAAGGTTCAACAAAGTGGTGCTTTGCCTACTTGTTTTAGCTCTCATAATGTAAATAAGTGTCCTTTTATGGTCTATTTTGTACCACCTTTTACACAATGTTGCGCTTTTTGTTGCTGATTTTGCAGTTTAAAACAGCCCCTAAGCAAAGGTGCTGAAATGCCGTCTAGTTAGTATTCCTAAGCTCAGAAAGGCTGTGCCTTATGGAGAAAATAACTGTTAAATAAGCTCTGTTCATGCATGAGTTACAGTGTTGTTGGCTGTGAGTTCCATGTTAATGAATGAACAATATATATTATTATATAATGTGTCTTTAACAGAAACACATCTAAAACGAGGTTATGTATTGAACAGTCGATGACAATTCTGTGACCAAAAAATTATAGAAAGCTAACCCTGTATTTCCCATAGGAACAATGGTTCAGTATTCATTAATTCAGTATTAGCAGTGACTTTATAGAATATTAACTATCATGAATAACAAGAATTGACTGTATGTCTCAAAAAGGCTGCATTGAATTATACTATGGGACAGCTGAGTCCATCATAAGGAAGCTTTTCCTGTAGTTGTAGAAAACATTGGGAGGACTTCCTTGGCGGGGAAAGTAATTTCTTTTTCAAATGGCATATACAGAGGGTGCCAAAAAAAATGCATACACATTTTAAGAAAGGAGAAAAAAAAACTATATTAAAATAGTAATACTCAATATATACCGATAACAAAAGATGAATACAAGTCATGTGGATACATTTTTTTTGGCACCCCCAGTATATAACAAGTTCAACCAGTAATTGAGAAACTTTAGCCTTTTTATTATATATATAACAGTTGGTTTATTTTATTTGTCATTAGATAAAATGTAAAGTGAAGTTTTAGTTGGCTTTTTCTACCCTGGCCTAGAAGTCAACAAATAGAATTACATGCATGTGTGAGACTAAAGCCAAGTGCTTAGCACAATGCATGACAGATAACCCTTGTTTCAGTAAGTGTTAGCCTCTGCTGCTGCTGTTGCTGCTATTCCTCCAAGTACATGGAGTAGAAATGCCCTATTTCCACGCTGAGGTGACACTCCCAAATGACAGAGGCAGCAACACTAAGCAGGATATGTTCCCTAAAGGTAGGTGTGATCCACGACAGTCTCTGCTTATGCCTACCATTCTAGCCAGCGTCCCCTTCTGTTGGCAGCCCCTGATTGGTACAATAAATTATATGCTCATGCTACCCAGAGATACTCTGTAAGTAAAAATACACAATATGGATTTAGTGGTGGAGCAGCTGCCACTTAACTCTGGAATCAGAGTTAGGCAAAGTCCAAGGTATTGGGGAATGTTCCAGACCAGTGTGCTCTAAGCAGGAAGGAGCCAAGTGGCTGACAAAGGGGACAAAGAAAGATTTTTGGAGCTAAAAAGTTAGGGAGGGCTAGAAGTTATTAGAGCTGCTAGAGCAAGGTATTGGGACTGATGGAGCAGGAGCCTTGTGTTTATGATGGAACCATGAGAGGAAGGAGGCATAAAGTATTGCTTTCATTCATAACATTTTTTCTATTTCTTTCATTCTTTCCACTTCGTGCTGCCTCTACTTTTCCGTCACTACCTCCAATATTCCAGGAACCTATACTTCAGAATTTGAGCTTATAAATACAAATCCCATCCTCCTTTCTTTTCCCCTTGCTTTTTTTTTCCTTCCTCTTTCTGTGTTTCAGTTGGCTAAAGTAATATATTGTTTTCATGTTTCTTTTTTTTGTTTTGTTTTTCTTCCAAATGGTGAGTTGTTTCCTTTCTTTATAAAAATGTTATTCTTTACTAAGTGAAAGTCTTCATCTATGTGTGATCTGGTTGCTGACACGTCTCCTGTTACATCAAGGATAACTCTCTTCTAATCTGCAGCCTCCCAGCCTTCTTTCAGATCTTCCCCAGAGCCAGATTTTTCTAGTTTCAATGGTTGTCCATTCACCATGTCCTTCTCTTTGAATGCTTTCACCTAGTCTTTGTTATTCCTAAGCATTATTCATTTTCCACCTTAAATGTCACTTCCTTAGACAGGTCTTTATTGATGATTTACTAGGCAGTAGGTCTTGTCTTAGCCAATGGGACTATAGCAGTGAATGAAATAGACAAAAATTTTGGCCGTAGGGAGTTTACAACCATGTGGGAAGATAGACAATAAAGAAAGAAGTAAATTCATGTTGTATTAGATGATCAGAGCCAAGCAGGAAAATGAGGTGGATCTTGAGATTGTCATACTAAGTGAAATAAGTCAGAAAGAAAAAGTCGAGAACCATATGACTTCACTCATACGTGCGATATAAAACCGATACAAAGGAACAAGACAAGCAAATAACAAAAATTCATTGACACAGACAACTCTTAAGTGGTTACCAGAGGGTAATGGGGAGAGGAGGATGGTAGAAGAGGGTAAAGGGGCTCAACCACCTGGTGATGGAAAAAGAACTGATTCTGGGTGATGATCATACAATGTGATATAAAGATGCCGTACTATGGAATTGTGCCCTTAAAACCTATGTAATTTTACTAACCATTGTCATCCCAATAAATTTAATTTAAAAAAAAGAATGAGGAATGGAAGGAGGATAGGATGACACAGGTGGGTTTGGGCTTGTTGGGGTTGTAAATTTAAAAAAATGTTGTTTAGGGAAGGCCCTCCTAGGAAAATAGTATTTGAGTAAAGACCTAAACAATGTCAAGGAATAAGACACATGGAAATCTGGGGTATAGTAGGCTGAGGGAGTGTTAATTCCAAAAGCCCTGAAGAGGAAACAGTGGGGTAATCCAAGCTGAGCCAACTGTGCAAGAGCAAGTGCAGGTGAGGTCAGGCGGGCAACTGGGCAACAACTTGTGGACGACCATAGACTCTTACCCTGATGCTCTACCTCACCTTGTAGGCTGTAATGCCATGGCAACAGGGTTAGGACTATACTGAAGAGGGGCAAGAGGGTGTCTAAAGGGGACCCCTTACCCCCATCCACTCTTCTGCCCTATTTATCTTTCAGGGCATCCTCCTCTATCTCTTTCAAAAATACTCATTAAAGTTCATCATTATATATTCAATTTTATATTAATTTATTTAACATTATCCTTTTTGTTCTTTGTAATATATGCTCCCTAAGGGCCAGGAGAGTGTCTCTTTTGTTTTGTTGATGGGTAACATCATTGACATTTTTTTTCTTTTTTCTTTTCTCAACTAGTTTTAAGCCTCGTTGAGTGCCTGGAAGCATAGTAGGTAGTTAATAACTTTTTTTAAAAGGTTAAACTACCCTACCATGCATTATATCTCCACCTTAGAAATGAGTCAGTGGAGTCTCTGGGAAGTTAAATAACTTGCCCAAGTAAAATGGGATAGTAGGACTTGAATTGAGTTTTTTTTATTTTTTTCTGATTCCAAAGCTAAATGCTTTTAATCAAGGCAGTATTAATAGTGTATATAATTTTCTATAATAATATGAAACAATATTTGGGCTTTAAATTGTCATAGAACATATTCAAATTTAAGCAACTCTGTTTGATTTTCCATTTTAATGGGAAAGGTTGATATTACATGTAATGCTTCTACACTGTATTTATTAATATTATTCAGTGTTACTCCATTACACGGAAAAAATAAATGTTATCTATCTATCTATCTATCTATCTATCTATCTATCTATCTATCTATCTATCTATCTATGGAATAGAGGGGAAAGAATCTTCCTCTTCCTTCAAGAATGATGGACCAAGAAATAAAAAAATAAAAAAAATGTGTTTTTTGTTTATGGCAGCAAGCAGATTTCCAGGGACTTGAATCTTTGCAGTATATCTTAGACTCAGTGAAGGTAGAATAAATGGAATCACATTTCCAGGAGGTTACCTAATATTATAAAAGGCTCTTGCTAAATCTCAAGTGATCTGCAGTAACATTTTACTGCCCTGTTGCTATAGCTTTCCGCATGTAAGTGTATACAAGCTGGTTGAAAGTCTTCAAAATTGAACTTCGACTAACAATACATCATTAGTACATCTGTTGTATTAAAAGCAAAAAAAAAAAAAAAAAAAAAGTATTTTCCCAATGATCCTCAAAATCCTAACCTAGATTTTATTTTTCTATTATGAAAAATTATTGCAAACTGGGCTAAAATAATCTCAGTTTTTTAATGTTAATTTTAAATATAAAACTTTCAATAGTATGTTCACCTGTTTAATATAAGCAAAGAAAACCTATTAAGCAGTTTTTAAAGGGAAAAATAGGAAACAAATGTGATCTTGAGATAATTATGCTGAGCGAAATAAGTCAAAAAGTTGAGAACCATATAATTTCACTGATATGTGGTATATAAAACCGAAAACAACAAAAGAACAAGACAAACAAATGAAGAAACAAAAACTCATAGACACAGACAATAGTTTAGTGGTTATCAGAGGGTAAGCGGGGAGGTGGGTGGTACATGAGGGTAAAGGGGGTCAAATATACAGTGATGAAAAGAGAACTGACTCTGGGTGGTGAACACACAATGTGATATATAGATGATGTATTACAGGATTGTACACCTGAAATCTATGTAACTTTACTAATAACTGTCACCCCAATAAACTTTAAAAAAGAAACACACACACACACACACACACACACACACAAGGAATTCCAGGAAATATACTCTTAGAATCTGGAAACTCGAATAAATGATAGACTCTGGTCTAGAATATTCATGGGTTTCCACACTTGTTACATGTACTTATAAGGATAAAAATAATAAAAAATAATGAGGGAAAGAAACATTTTCTGGTAACATTAATGACTTCTTATTTACAATCTTGAAAATACCACAACTACCAGCTGAACTGAAATTAAGAAATTAGCCTGTATGATAGATTCAGTCTCGTGAGCAATGAACCAGTGCAATTTTATCATGTCCTTTCTGTCACTTAGAATGTGCTAGTAGTCAGACACAAGTTTCAGGGGGATAATATGCAGTGCTGAAGAATTGCTTATAATTTCTTCTCTCATTCTGTTTCCTGATCAAGAATGTATTAGAAATTGTAAATATGACCCAGATAATGTAAATCCCTCTCCAGCACACCTCTCCTTACAGCACAATGAATCTCTAGCACACAAACTAATCAGTTCTGGCAGCTGAATTATCAATTTTATCATTAAAGTAATCCAGACGTTTTCGCATTATATGATAATACATCCAGATAGCTAATTGTATTTTAAAATAAATTTGTGTTTCCTGTGAACATACTTTCAAGTTTATTTCAAAGTTTATGAGGTGGTCATTTCAGAATTCTGGAGTTTATCTACTTTCCATATGAAAACATAGAACAAATGCAGTAGGAAGTAGAAATTTACCTAGAAACATATTGTTAAAAGAACATTTTTGAGACATAGCTGTAGCCTTAAAGACCCTTTCCCTCTTGCCTATAAGGTTTCCCCCATTTAAAAATTGCCTCAGCGCTGTGGGCACACCAGCGTTTTTATAGCTTCTGATATCCGGGATCTGGTATCTGCTTCTGTCACAGTAATGTTTATTTCTACTCTGTATCTTGCCACTTAGAAAGAAAACCTATTGTATGAAAAATATTTCTTCTACCCTTGGGAGCCGCAGAAAAAGAAGCAAGAGGTTGAGATGGCCTGTAGCATATTGTTTATGGCAGTATCCAACAGCAAAACTTTGTATGTCTACATATGGTGCAAGTCTCATTTTAATTCAACCCTTGGGACATCAATCCAATAATGCTGCCAAAATACACTCTCGAAGTTCAGTGATAATAGAGTCTGAGGACAGAACACTTCCAAGGTTTTAAACCTACATGTGGCTTAATTTTTCTTCATATTTTACATATATGGCAATTTAAATATATATTATATATTTGTGACATTATTTTATATTTAAGCCTGAACTCTGATGTGATAAGTAAATACCTATTTACTTTTTAACATTAGTATTAAATTATGCCTTTACTATACTATACTATGTTGGGTACTTTTGCATGCAGTGCATCCAAATACAAATACACATGACATCTTTTCTTTCATTTAGGTGTTTGAACTTTTTCAAACACATGCACACATTTTTTTTTTTTTTTGTAAGTTGAGTGCTTCTTTACACACAGTGAAATATGAAATGTCCAAACATATTGTAATCTCCCATCTGAACTGTTGCTTTCTCTGGATCTGTTTCAGGAGATTTTGGCCTGAGTGTAGAGAGGTGTCCGCTGATTTTACAAGCCAAGCCTGACATGTGTTTCTCAGAACTCTAGAATGGAGTAAGGAAAGTTGTTCATATTTGGGTCAAAGCAATGCTCAGGGGAAAAGCAAGGTGTGTTCACTAAATCTGTATTACACCTGACGCTCTAAGGTCAAGTTCTAATTTTGAGTTTTTTTCTAGATAAGAGCATTAATCATTACAACAAGTAAATTAGATATTTGTCTTTGTATCTTAAATGACTGTGAACAGATAAACTGCCCAGGTCAATGTAGCCCTCATTAAAAGGCAAACAATGTTCAAGCTTTTTTTTTTTTTTTCTCTTTTCACTGCCATGTGATTAAAAAAAAAGTGACAAAGTGAGGGGCAAACAAATATAAATGGCTTTGTGGAATTTTCCCCATAATGTTCTTATTTTATCTCTGGGTAGAAACAGGAAAGTAATCATTTCAAATTATATTTTCCAGAGTTGTCATTTCTTATTAAAAGCCTAAAGAAAGTAGATACAAAGATTTTTCTTATATTTATAACACAGAGTTTCTCAGCTCAAATCTAATAGTAACAAAAAATTTAAAACAAAATATGGTATCATTTCACTATAAGTTTATCAAAAGTATTTCACACAACTATCCACATAGCTCAAAAAGTATGTGTTTTAAACAAATCCACATCTGTAGATTGAATAATGGCAAATTCAATATTCTTTGTCTGATGATCAGTTATAGCCTAAAATAGGTTTTCTAGGCACTCCCTTCTAATGTCAACAATTCATTTCTGAAAATCAGAAGTTCTATGTGGAAATGATTATCAGTAGCCCATTTCCTACTATTTCAAGGGGAGGAATTATGTTGTACTGCACATCAATCTCAAATCTTCAACCAATTTTGCAAAAAATGACTATATACAAATATAACAAACTACCATGTTGAGATGTGATATGTTTTAAGACATTAGTTTCTGAATAACAAAAGAATAATATGGGTTGTTTAAAAATAAGTAGTAAATACAGTACACTGTAATGCTTGCATCCCTTACAATACACATTCATTTATGAAGCAAGTCAAATGCAATGCAATAAACATGTATTTACAATGTAGAATAATATAAATTAAAAAGAAATTATGTGATGATTCTGATTATCTCTTATAGTCTAAAAAGTGGCTTAAAACAACAGTATAATTATCATTTACAATCCTGTTACTTGACTGAGCTCAGCTGGGTAGTTACAGCTTAGAGTTTTTCATGCGATTAGAGTTAGATAGCAGCTGTCATTACAGTTAACGAAAGGTGCAACTGGACACGATTTCTGAGATTGTTCATCTGATGCTGGCTGTTGGCCAGGAGATGGATGGAGCTGTCTGCTGGGGCACCTATACATGATCTCTCTATGGACTTCTCACAGCATAATGGCTAGCTTCAGATAGAAAACATTGTAAGAGCAAGCAATGCAAGAGGTCCAGGCAGGGCTGCAAAGTTTCTTATAATTTAGCCTTAAAAGTCCTACAATGTTATTTTCAGGTGACAGTACTGAACAAAAAGATTGAAACATTTTAGGGGATTTCAAAGTGTTTTTTGAATTTTAAAATCAGTGCATAATGGACCTTTGCTTACACTTCTGTTTTTGTTGTTTGTTTGTTTTGTTAGTGTTTGGAGATCTGTGAAGGCAGTTACAAGAGACATGAAACCATTTTCAAAGAAAGGGTATTCATCATACATTCAGAGATGATACTTATTATTGCATAACCCATACTTCTTTAAGTTGATGGCCAGTGTATTCATTCACTGACTGCTTAGTCAGGTTTTTTTTTTAGGTTTTTATTATTGTGGTCTTCTTCAGACTACCATTGCTTTTTCTGTGAGAGAAATTTAAAAGTTCTTGATATCTTTTTTTCTTTGACTTCTTCAAAGCTAGTTACTATCACGAATGCAATAATTTCCCCCTTGGCATCAACTGTGTTTTCAAAGATTTTGAAATCAGCAACAAATTGCAGAATTAATTTCTTCCATATACTGTTCATCATTTGTAGAAAAACTGCCATGACTCGCCAATCAATTATATATATATATATATATATATATATATATATATATATATACACACACACACACATATATGTATATATATATATATATATATATATATATATATATAATGTAAATATATATACTTAATGTAAGAGTTTACAAAGGTTTTTCAGTGAAGCTTCTGTGTTGTCCTTCATGCCATAGACTGCATGTTGCTTAGGCAAAAGCATATAATAGGCTCTAAAAGATGCAATACCCACCGGTCCATAGTTTGAAACAGTGGTTTTGGAAGGAAGAAACCCACGTGAATGCTGTTACCATGTTACAGCACTGTGTGGATGTCTAGCAATGTTGTCAATATTGTGTAAATCCTTCTTTATGAAATTTTGTTTGGCTAAATTCTCCTTTGTGATGAACATCAATCAGAATTGTACATAATTCACAAAAATCCTCTGATTGACCAATGTTGATGTTGAAACTCTAGACAGCTGCTAATGGTCTAGAGTTCGAGCCTTTCTTGAGGGCATAGAAGTTTACAGAATAATCGCTAGCAAGAATTTGAATTTCACACCCAGCAGTTAAGTCATCCTGCCCTAGAGGCTTTGTGATCAGATGCTTTCTTCTCTTACTATTATATAAATGCTGAGGAAGGCATGCACTCATATCTACATGCATATATATATATATATATATATATATATATATATATATATATTTGTAAATGAAACAGGAATATGTCATCTACCTTACGGTCAGCTGTAACTGCTTTCCTTATTGCTTGATAATGAGTGTGGCTTGAATACATAGCACAATTCAGAGCTTGCTCCTTTCATACTTTATCTTTCTCTACCTACAGCTTCTCCAGTGCTGCTCCCTTTCTCCTAGATTAACGTAGTACCGAATGGAGTGTCTTTAGCCAAAGATTTTCTAACATAACATGGTGTTTTTTTGTTCCACTACTCATATTACTACCAAAATGCTTTATGACATTTTACTTATTTTTTTCACTATTTGCGCAAGGTGGTGACTGATGTGTACAATATGCCCATGAAGTCTTTGGTGGCTCTCTGTTGGCAAGGAATAATTTCATTTTCTCTTCTATTGTAAGCACACTACTCACGTGCTTTACTTCCCACACTTTTCTTCAAAGCTTTCTCAAACTTGTAAAGACAATTTATAACATGAGGCAAACATAAGGGCTAGGTATAAGTAGACATTATTGAAACGCGTTCAGGGTGTCTGTACAAGGAGAGTGGATGTAACACTAAGTGTGGTCCCGTGATGATCTTGTCGGTACAGGAAAAACTTTACAGTCACGTCCTCTGTCTCAAAGTACTTTGTAAAACGTCTACCTGTGATTTTGCTAATGTACAGTTATACTTAAAATGTAACATGCAGTTTTTCTTCCATATAATTTTATAAAAATTTTTAGTTAAGTATATGTATGCTATTCCTCAATAAATATCAGTAGAAAATTATATCACTGAGAAATATTTATATTTTAAGGAATTTTGGTAATAAAAAAAACTAGGTCTTTTTTTTTTTAATCAGAAAAGTGGTAACTGGAGAGAAGATTTACAGGGTATACCGATATATAGTTTTCATTAAAAGACACAGTGAAAATTATTTTATGAAAAATTAATTCAAATAATAACTTATGGAACTATATACAGCTTTATTAAATACACAGCCCTTGCTACACTCACTAAAATTATCTTGAAAAGAGAGGAGAGTCTTTGTTATATATATAATGAAAAGCATATACAAGCCTATACCTAATTATTCCAGTAATATCAGAAACTGAAAGTCAATAAACTCAGAGTACCTTTCTTGTTATTATTAATTAAACATTTTAATGAAGGCTGTGGTAAATACCATGAGTTGTCTACCAAATTTCAGTTTTTCTCCCTTCCGTGGTAATAGAATAAAGAGTCCAGAACATGACTGGACTATCTTTTTCAGCCTCCTTGAAGGTAGATACAGTCACGTTATTAAATTCTTCCAACAGCACAAAAGTTGGGCTTTCTAATAAGGCATCTATGCCCCCTAAACTCACATTCTCTCCTTGGGATGGCTGGAAGTTTCAGGTGACAAGGTCCTCAAAAAAGATAGAGTCTGAGAGTCATTGAATCACCACAAGAAAGAGAGCTGCCTTTCAACAGCCATGTTTATTTTGGATCATTATGTGAACAAGAAATAAACTGTTGTGTTTATGTCATCAGTCATTTTGGGGAATAGTTGTTAACTGCGGTTCAGGCCTACTCCAACTATTACAGAAACAAGTTAATATATTGAAATCTTTGTGCAAAGTTTTCGGACTTGTAAATGTTTTATATATATATATATATGAAGTAACAGTTAAACAGATTCAATCATTTAAAGGATTACGAATATAGAATTTTCAATTTGTGTGTAGCTTCCAAATATGCTACTTGCTTTTATATTTTTATTTTGGCTTCTGCCCTGTGAATCCTAAACATATGATACTGTGGCTAAATTTTCTGTCATTACTTTTTATTTTATTTTATACTTAGTTTGCATGAAGTTCTTCCCCAGACAGAAACTATAAACCATAAAAACAGTGCCATTTCATATATGTTTTATATTGGTCCACTCCACTTGTATATTTTAGGTGCATGGTATAGATTTATAACAGATGACTGCTAAGTTGAGTTGACAGCTTTGGTCTTTTCTACCATGATTCCCTCAAATAAATATGATCTTTGCCTATAAAGTGATTATATGGAAAAAATAATAACATTCATCTCAGGCAAAAAAGTAAAAATGCATACTTTTCATTCTTTTCACCTTAGAAATGAAGACAGTAATAATTTTTTTTTAAAAGCTTATCATGACATATTTACTTTGGAGTGACTTTGAATTATGATTTTTCACCGTAGTAGTTAAAGAAGGAGGTACAAAAATACTAAGTGTGATTCCCAGTCATCACCAGGCATTATGTTACAGTAATCTGCCTTATCTAAGGTTTCACTTTCTGTGGTTTCAGTTACCCGCAGTCAACTGTGGTCTGAAAATATTAAATGAAAAATTCCAGAAATAAACAATTCATAAGTTTTAAATTGCTTAGCGTTTTGAGTAATGTGATGAAATCATACACCATCCCACTTTGTTCTGCCTGGGACGTGAATCATCCCTTTGTCCAGTGTATCCACATTGCCTATGCTACCTGCCCATTAGTCACTTAGTAGCCTTTTAGGTTGTCACATCAACTGCCACGATATCACAGGGTTACTGTATTCAAGGAACCCATTTTTTATTTAATAATGCCCCCAAAGTACAAGAGTAGTGATGTCCGCATTTCTGATATGCCGAAGAGAAGACACAAAGTACGTTCTTTAAGCAAAAAAATGAAAGTTCTCAATATCATAAGCAAAGAGAAAAATTGTATGCTGAGGTTGCTGAGATCTGTAGTAAGAATGACTCTTCTACTGCTGAAATTGTGTAGAAGAAAAAAATAAATATGTGTTAGTTTTGCTGCAGCACCTCAAACTGCAAAAGTCACAGCCACAGTACATGGAAAGTGCTTAGTGAAGATGGAAAAGGAATTATTAGTGAAGATGGAAAAGGAATTATTCTGTTCATGTCTTCCACCTACGAAAGTGGTGGAAGACATGAACAGAAAACCCTATGCAGGGTTTAGAACTACCTGAGGTTTCAGGCATCCACTGGGTGTCCTGGAACACATCCCCTACAGATAAGAGAAGGCAAAATGTATTTTAAGTTACTTTATAATTATTCATCATCATGGAAATGAAACAAAATAAATTGTGGGCAATATTACATAAGTAAAATAAATTATTAAATTATTATTTTCTCAACACAATATTTTAAAAATAAGCTATTTTGAACATATCATAGTTACAAATAAATTGAATAGGCACCAAGTAATTTCTATATAGGCAACAGTTTTCATTCTAAACATAAATAGTATAATAGGCAAGCACAGGTTTTAAGTGAGTATATAATGGAATGAAAAATGTATCTGTAAAGACCCAGCCTAACAACATCTTTAAAAATACTAATATTTCCTCAACCATTAAAAGTACAATGGAGACATATTGTTCTCAGTTTCTTTGTTATTTCCTTTTGTAGAAAGTACTCCTCCACTGGTATTAGTAATTATAACCTGGATAATACTAAACCATATTTATTACTACTTTTTACGTGGTTAAACCATTAACTGAAAAAACACATTTTGAAAAATAAACTAAATAATGTATATTTGTCCTCAAAGTACTGATTATATTAGTGGTTTTGTTTTGTTTTCACAATTAGAAATATGCTTATATAATCAAACACTGCCTAGGATATTGTGTAACTGTAAGTAAACAAACAATAATTCTTAGGAGTTCTTTTCATGTCATTATGCATTTCATTCAGGGTTGTTAATAATAATAATGACTTATATGAGAACAGTTTAGAGCAAACTTGCTATTTTTCTGAGTCATTTCAGTGTAGGTTTGGCATCCTGTTGCATTAAACAGCAGAATATTTGTAGTGATGTCTTAAAAACAAATCAACAAAATTAAAAAGAAAAAAAAAAAAGAACAGACAAGAAAGAACTAGACAGTTTGCTAAACAGTCAGATGCCAAGAACTATTTCCAACAATCCATCTCCCTTCTTTACTGGAAAAAAATATCCAGGAGGAGGGACATTATTATTATTAATTTCTTTTTAAGCACTTTTCAGCACCTGAAATTATACTACAGATTCTTGTTAAAGTTAATAGAAAAATCTATCGCATTTCATAGTACAATCTTAGATGTTCTGTTCTTGGATCTCTCTCTTACGCTATTTAATTAAAGTCAGTGAGGCTACAGTAATGGATGGTACTCTCTTTCAGGAAGTTTGTGTGGAATTTGAGATGATAATTCCTGATTTAGATGTATGTGATGCAAAGCAATGCCTACGTTACCAAAGAACCAGGAACAATGGTACTTTCGTCATTTTTCCTCCTTATACAACATTTATATTTCCTGTTTCTCCCTATATTCCATGAATAATATAGTGCACTTTAATGTTCTTTGCATATTGTTTCACTATTATTTATGTTCTATCACTGTGCAATTTCTACAACCATATGAAAACAACCTAGTAAAATGGTCCTCATCATTGTCCTACATTTAGGGCAATTCATTATATAGATTTTTTCTTCCTTACAGGGAAAGGATATTCAGCAATTTACATTGCCCTCAGGTTTACCATGACACAACTTCTAACTATGATTTTTTTTGGGGAGGTGGAGGGTACAGGAGATAAGTTTTCACCTTAAGTTTACCCACTTAAAAAATTTTATTTTAAAACATGTGGAAGAAAAGGAAAAATGTTGATTGACATGGTAATCTATTTATTTTCTACAAAGTAGTGCTATAAAAACAGGTTAAAATTTATTCGCATTACTTTTGAGGTAGTGCCTTATTAGAATCATTCAATTACCAGGAGTTAATCATAAATGTTATATATTATCTCTGCAAAGGAAACATCACAATTTTTTGAAGGATCCAAAATATGATTTTTTAAATTTATCATGAGAGATAGCCTTATGTTTACCAACACTATAAGTATCCCCCGAAATTGAGTCCCATTGCTTGTATGCATGTGACTTGGTAGGCCATTTACAGAGGACATGGCAAAGCAAATGATTTCCCATCGACTCAGACGTAGGATGAACATAAAGGAACAAACTGAGTGAATTAAGTGATTTAGATTCAAAGCAATAGCTACAGGATTTTATCACAGTATCATTCATGATAGGAAAAAGTTGGCAACAGTCTAACTGTACATAATGGTTAAATAATCAGTGTAGTATTATTTGGTCACTAAAAGGATGTACATATTTACTTACATGGAAAGATGTTCTTGTAGTATCAAGCAAATAAAACATAAAATAGTATAATTTTACTTTTTATAAAATATATATGAATGTAAGAATTTCTGGAAAGATATAAAATTTGTTAATTAAAAAAGTAAGAATCAGCTAATACTAGACATGACAATTTTGTTATAAACTTAGATATTATATGCTCAATTTGCCCTTTTTCTAAATTATTTTTTTGAAGAAGAAATGCTTGGTAGCTAAATACAAAGGGTTTTAGCTTCTTTCTGGTGTTAAGGTTGAACTAAAACATTTATACATGTTCACGAGCCGCAACCTTTATCACTTCTCTAACGGAAAAGGTTGCATGACACCAGCAGGAAGATTGCAGAAAAATGTGGCTTTGAGTAAGCACTTCTTGGCATGTAAAGAGCAACAAATAAAATTGGAAACGCAGCAAGGAGGTCATGTAGAGCACTGAAAACTTCTTCAGAATAAACATCTATTCATATGGGTTCTTTTACTTCACTTTGGATTTGTTCATTTGATTAGGAAACTATTTGCCAAGATCTATTAAAAAAAAAAAAAAAAAAAAACTATGAAAAGAATGTTGGAGTTATATTTAGCTCAAAAAAAAAAAAAAAAAAAAAGCCTCTTTCTCAGTTTTGTTTCATTAACCATGGCTTCCTTATTAAACATAGGAAGTTGTGTTTGGAGTTGCCTTCAATTTTGTCAGGCCAATCAAAGCGAGTTTTGGAGGAAATGTTTCTGAAAGATTTAAAAACATGTAAATGAACCCTTGAAGATTCTCCTCTTCATGCAGAGTAAGGAGTAGCTGATCCTCAAGTCCTGAAGAGGCAGACAGGCTAGGGGAGCCCTAAGAAAGGGGGATCACGGTGTGAGGGGCAGGCTGTCATCCTTGTTTCAAATGGGACTCATCATGCTAAACATGCATGTGCCACTAGTTCTCCAAGTGCCAGGTTGGGCTGGCGGTAGCACCGAGCCCCCTCCAACACTGCATCTTAGCAGAGAAAGCACTGACCTCTCCTACTCCCCACCTGCCCCTCTTGTGTTGTGCCTTTGCACACCTACCATTAGGAAAATCATTCCCTGTCATCTGGGAGCCCGATTTTCTTTTTTTCTTCTAGCCTCTCCTGGCTCCCAGCCACATACCCAGGGGTGTCTCCTACCCCCACACTTATGGCCAATCAGTCTGGTTTTGTAAGATATTAGATTGGTACATAGTACTTTCTTAATTTAAACAGTCCCAGCACTGTAGGTTCTATTGAATCGATATAAGATAATGTTAGAGTTTTTAAAGTAATTAAACTTACAGACTACCAAAAAAACAAAAAAAAAAGAAAGGAAGGAAGGAAGGAAGGAAGGAAGGAAGGAAGGAAGGAAGGAAGGAAGGAAGGAAGGGAGAAAGAGAGAGAGAGAGAGAGAGAGAGAGAGAGAGAGAGAGAGAGAGAGAAAGAAAGAAAGAAAGAAAACAATGAAATTTTGCCATTTGTGACAACATGGATGGAACTTGAGGGATTACACTAAGTGAAACAGATCAGATGGAGAAAGACAATATTCTATGATCTCACTTATGTGTGGAGTCTAAAAACAAACAAACAAACAAACAAACAAACAAACAAACAAAAATGAGCTCATAGAGACCAGATTGGTTGTTGCCAGAGTCAGGGTGAAGTTGGGGTGATAGGCAAAATGGGTGAAAGTGGTTTAAAGGTATAAACTTACAGTAATAAATAAGTCATGAAATGTAACATATAGCATGGTGACTTTAGTTAATAATACCACATTGTGTATTTGAAAGTTACTAAGAGAATAAAACTTAAAATTTCTCATCAAAAGGAAGAAATATTTTTAACCATATATGGTGATGAAATTTAATTCATACTGTTGTGATCATTTTTCAATATACATAAATATCAAATTATTATGTTGGGCACCTGAAACTAATATGTCATATGTTAATTGTATCTCAATTTAAAAAAAGGCTGAAGGCAGGATTGTTCTCATGATGGGACCACTTTTGCCAAACTCCACAGATCTGTTCCAGAGATACCCTAAGCCTACAGTGTGTGAACACTGAATTCTCAACTATTAGAGCTTGAACATATAAATGAACTTTGGAAGTTTGGTTAATCATTGTATTACATGTGGAAATGTTAGTAGCTGGAATCTAAGTAGAAAAGTAAAGTGGTTTAAAATATTAAACTCTTTTGAAAAATTGTTTCTGCCTGTAACATTCTTTTGTATATCAAATACATGTCATAATTGTTGCCTGCAGATTAAAAAAAGAAAAGCCCAGGGTATCAGCATGAGAAAAAATAATTTTGGTTAACATATATAAGGGATATGTTTACTTTTTCCATTTGAAAAGTTGTCGTTATTTCAAAGCATTGAAGTAAGTATTTCCTAGGAATAAGGAATATGGGAGAACATTAACAATCATTGTGATGGTAGAATTGACAATTTTGGTGGACAAATGCCTTATTCTTAAATATAAAGCATGAACAAAGAAATGCACAAAATTTGTATGTGAGGCCTGATGGATATCATTTTCATTTTATTTTATCCTCACACCTGTATAAAACATTGTTCTAGTTCAAGGTATTGGTGTAACTATTCAAGCCTCACTCAAGCCACCTGGGAATGTTAAGATTAATAATGCATGTCAAATAAGAGAAGCAAACATTATGGACTCAGGTGTGAATATGTTTGCCTTGTTTCTAGATTTACTTCAATATTTTTCCTTTCTGTCAATCATTTCTTCTTTTTTTTTTTAAGGAAGCAATTTTTATTCTGTTGGTGAGATGAGTTTCTAATTTTTTTTTACTGCAAGTGAAGTAGTGCCGTTAAGAAAACTCCACTTTTGTGGGTAATTTTTTTTAGAAATGAATTAATTAAGAAAAAAGAAAGAAAGAAAAGCCCCATGATTAACGTGTTACTCTTGACCTGAGACCAAAATCTCGGATTTGACTTTAAAGGAGAGATTTTGCTCTGCTCCATGGTGTTTATGACCAAAGAATATAATTGCTTCCTTCATCACTGCTGTGGGGTTATCACATACAACTGGTTTGAACAAGTGGAAAGTACATTACTATCACACCCATCTCAGCCCAGATGAGAAACAAAACAACTGGACCATAAATGTCATCGTTAGCTTGATTTTATATATATGCACATATATTAAATGTGTGTTTAGTGTACATATTTGGAAGTAAGCCAAAAAAATAATATCCTAGCATCTTTAATAACTCTTATTTAAGCAAAATATGGCCTGAAGAAGTAATGTGATCCAGAACTCTTGAGTAATCCCAGCCACAGTTCACTGGGATTTTCAGTAGTTATTGAAGCCTATGAATGTTTCTAGCTTTTCTTTGAGTTCCTCTGAAAACAGGTTTGTCCTTGAGGTGTCAGATTAACACTCCGCTCAGAAGACAAATTGTTCGTGGGCATACTGGACATATGAGAGCCATTAGATAGTGTGCTCTGCATTCTTGAAAAATGAAAAATTCTAGGCAACGTTACATTTTATAAATGCAAGATGTTTATTATTACAGTACCAGCAATAAATGTTTAGAAACTGGAGAGGGTTCACAATGATTCTGACTAGGAACATATGCCTATCGAGTTCATTGGAAGCGGAGCCATTGATTTTTGGCATTAAACAATGGGTCTGGAAGCTATTATGCATTTAGGCTTCTATGAGTATTTAATTATATCAATAGGAGAACACAATTTCTGTTGTGTGCATAGTGATGAATGTCTCCATTTATTCATGTTACTATGCATGATAGATGAGTTTAAAACAGATGCTGTAACTTTCTTGCAATCTGACCAAATTATTTAACTCATATTCTTTAAAAATTTAGAGAAAACCTTCATGGCCATCACTGAAGAAACCTTGCCCATGGACTCTCTTTGAGATTTGCCTTAGGATAATATATACATTTATAAAATAAAATAAAAAATCTGTATATTCTCATTTCCGTCTCTTAATGTAAACTGAAAAATGCTTTGATATTGCTTTTAACGTTTTGTACTTTCCCAAGTCTGTGATATTTCTACCTTGCAATGATGCCTGCTTGGGTATATGATTACTACTGTTTATTTTGTATTTGCTATTGCACAATCCAACATTATCCAATGATACAATCAAAAACCTGTTGACTGGCAGCATTCTTCTCACGTGACTACACTTGCGATATGGACTCAGACCTACTTCCTTTGTTTGATAGAGATTATTTTATATATAGAGTAAAACATCTTTTTTAAGAAATCCATTCCTTGCATAGATAAAATAAATAGATGTTTTATTTAAACCACCACTTTGCTCAGCACTTAGAACATTGGGACAATAAATGACTTGCGTGTCATACGGACAATAAGTATATACCTAATGAATAAATTAGCTTCTGAAAGGTTCCAAACAAATGAGGAAAAAAAGTTGAAATGGTACAATGTTCAAAAGCAAAATGAATTTTGGCTTGCCACTATAGTCAATTTAAAATTCCAGAATTTCTTCTATGCAAATGCTTATTCCAAGTCTTCAAAAACTTAAATATATATATTTTAAATTGTCTATTTCCTGGAATTTTAAAAATCATCCTTACTCCTTTCTCTGTCCTCTTTGATTTGGTTCTATTATGGACCTATGGCTAACAAATTTCAGTATATTTCAAGTGTACTGAGTTCAACGTCTTTTCATTAATTATAGCAAGTTAAAATACTCAGTTTTTCAGATCATCAGGTAGTGTTATTGACTCATCATAACCAAATGCATTCAAGAGTGATTCGTTCAAAAAATACCACTTTTTAAAATTAACTAAAATAAGAATTTTATGGCAAGTTGGTCATTCAAAATTTTTAATTCATGTATCATATTCTTAAATAGCTTGGTAAATGGCTTATATTTACATAAAATCAAGAATATAAAGAAATACCTAAGGCATACTTTGAATTTTGGCTACCATAACAAATACGAACAAATTAATTAAAAGATTTATATAGGTATAACTGTTGAGATAGGCCCAGAATGTATATATTAAAGTGTTTCTAGTGAGTTTATTTCACGTGACAAAGAAGCCTTTGCATCTTAGATGAAAGCTAACATCAGTGACAAGAGTATGAAAAGTTACTTAAAAGTGTTCAAACGCTTATATGAGCAGACAACAAATGTCACGAACTCTACTTTGTATTTGGAATATTGTATTGATACTTCAAAGAACAATTTATAGTAGGATAAAAATCCATGAAGTGTGAAGTTCAAAACACCTTCACCTTATTTACTAAAATGTTATTTCAATATTTTACTTTTTATTATTATTAAAATAAGTATTTATTAAAAATCAAGTAAATAGCCAAAGATGGCTTTAATTAATGTAGAATTAAGAAAAGCAAAATGTATGAGATTGTTTTATCTCTATGATGATGTTATTATGAGGCACTATCACAATTATAAAGTACACACGTTTACCTAACATATATATATATATATAGTATTCTTATATAGTATTCTTATATAGTATTCTGCTATTGAGATCTTCTGTCTCCAGTGGTTTGTTTACAAAGCACAAAATTCCTGTTTTACTTGCAACTTATTTTTTCCTAATGTTTTATTAGCTTTAAACTTAAGTCATAATTATACTGATTACCTTTCAAATGGTTATCATCTAATTGCATTGGGGAAGGTGGATGCTGGATCTTTGAATATGAAGAGAAGAAAGACAAGGAAGGTAAATTAATAACATGAGAAATATGCAAATCTAAATTTTAGCTTGGAGGCCTTCTGATTATAGCTCTATGGATACCTTAAACGGCTATGGGTTTCTCAATCACTAGAGAACATATCCTCTTTGATCTAGTAGTCTCATTAGTGTTCCCACTCTTTCCATACTCATAGTCTAGATTACAAGAATAGAATAACAGTTAGACAAATGGTTCTCTACCTTGTGTGCCCATTGGAACATCCTGGAGAGCTTTGAAAAAGACAGAAACTAGGTCCTATCACCAGAAATTCTGCTATAATGGGCATGAGGGTGATTTTCGTGGTAGCCAAGGTTGAGCACTGCAGACTTGAATGTCCTTCTGGACATATTTCTCTGAAACTCATACAAAAGAGAAATTGAAAAAAGATAGGAAGAATTTCATTGGACATGTTATCTATTTTCTGTAGTTATAACCTAAATATTGTTTTAAAATTTTAAACACATAAACCTCAACATAGTCTTTCACACATTCATTTTATCATTCAAATATGAGTTGAGGCACCAATGATAGGCACTTGTTTGAGACATCAAAATACACAAGATGAGAATTTCCTACCCTCAAGGACAAGTGTGGAGAGTACTGAAGGCAATATATAAACAAGCAATCATTACACATTGATGGATAACAATAATGGAGAGTTTAACACAATGCAGGGTCTGTATCTGTCAGAGGCCAGTAGGCAATGAATACTTCACAGAAGCTAAAATAGTCCTACCATGTTTCCCCAAAATAAGACACAACCGGAAAATAAGCCCTAGAGTGATTTCAGGATGCTTGTAATATAAAATAAGCTCTACCGTATTTCCCCAAAAATAAGATCTGTCTTAACATTAATTTTTGCTCCAAAAGACAAATTAGGGCTTATTTTATATTACGAGCATCCTGAAAAATCACGCGAGGGCTTATTTTCTGGTTATGTCTTATTTCTGGGAAACACAGTAGTAGTTCTGAGAAGTTGGAAGTTGGGACATCAATGGTTGATGCTCTCAGTTCTTCTCAGAAAGGGAGAATATTGATATTATATGGAAAAGAATGAGGTTTGAAATACTTTGATAATTTCAGGGGTAAACAAATGTGTGTGCATCTATGTGTGTGTACGTGTGTGTGTGTGTGTTTAATCCTTTTGAAATTTTCAAGAAAAATTGGATCTCCCAGTTTGCCTTGTTTCTAAGGGCTTATTAGTGTAATATTTTGACATAGAAGATTGAAAATATGAATAAATAAATTAACAAATAAATAAATAAGTAAAACATATGACTCTTCTTTAGATTGTCGTTTAAAATGTTTTATTGGCATGTTAGTTAGATATGTCTAACTAATTGATGGTTCTAACTAATGTCTAACTAATGGTTCTATGTCTAACTAATGGTTCATAACATGAATCATTGGTGGGATCGAACATTCCATTTAAGTTTATATTTTATTCAAACTTCTGGATCATTACTATTCAATAGGCAATACTAGTCATTTTCCATTAGCCATTTTGCTGCACGTACATATTCTTTATTTTTTGTGGCTTTTGGCAATTGATCTATTCCTTTTTTTTTTTCTAGTTGTACTTTCTTATTCCTGACTCCATGATAGAAAATATCTTGGTGGAATTAAACCAACACAGACTCTGAATTCAGATTTAGCAATAGGAATAAATTCCATATTTCTAAAATAAGCATAATTATATAATTTAAAGAACTACTTTGAAAATGAAAATAAATACTTTATAGAAAGTACCTAGCGATATGGATACTATAAATTAGACCCCCTTATTGGGTAGGCTGCCAGGAAATCGCTTCTAGAAATAATTGGAATGTGTCCTCTCCAGGTGCTGAATGCGTACAATTTTGTCATAGTGCATACTTAATATTACTTATCACTAGAAACCTGGTAAAAAGAAAAAGTCAGTCTAATCATTTTAAATGGCAAGGTAGTTAGCAAAACGCAAATTTAAATTAAGATGAATCTTAAAAGTTATATCAATATAAGAACTCATATTGTACATTCATTCTTGTTTTTTTTCCCCTATTCAATGACTTAGGTAAAAATTAAAATTCTGAATCTAGTATAACAGGATCAATGACAAATTCACATATACAAGTCAGAGGCAGTTGAGGGAGCTCAGAAAAGCTTAAAAGTTTAACAACAAGATAGGAAATCTTCAAAAAAATTCAATGGTGAGACATTTTACTTAAAGTCAAAATATGGCAGCTATAAGTATTCAATTAAAAAAAATTCCACAGAGATAGCATGAAGAGTGTGAAAAGAAGGTATTTTGCCAGTTTTCTAAGGATAAGCCCATGTGACTAAAACTGAAGGGCAAGGGGGACTAACAAAACTAGGTCATTACTGATGGATCAGAAACCAGATGATGAATAATCTAAATACCACATAATCATTAACCGAAATTATTAAATGGTCTAATTCTTTTAATAATTTTACACCTATTTTGTCCCTTGATACATTTTTTTCCTGTCCTGAATAACAGTACAAGGACACTGATTAAGATATTGGGGGGGGAAAAAAGTCAAAAACAAATGGAATACTTTTTTTTGTAATCATTTTTTCTGTGGTGTTTTAGGACTTTACATACATCGTTTTACAATTATTATTTATTGCCTCAGGCAAAACAGATCCTTTCTTTTGAAGTGTTTACGATAGAAGCAAATCAAGTATAGATTTCAAGTGACTTCTTAATGGTAGCTTATGTACTAGCATGGGTGCAGCCGATGTATGAATTTGATAGCTCCATTACTGTAATCTAAAATTCATGATAAGAATTTTATTTCAGTGTTTGTTTATGGTATAATGAAATCAACATTTTTTAATAGCTCCGACTCCTTATTTTTGATAAAACAAATATGCTTAATTAGGCTCCATTCTGTAACTAATTCCATTATTTTGATAAATGTGACTAATACTTAACACCATGGGAACATAAAATAATATTTGTTGTAGTAGTAGTAGTAGTAATAGGAGAAGGAAGAAAAGTAATAGCAGCAGTGACTAACATTATTTTTTTGTAATATTCTAGATTCTGTTCTATTTAGTTCATGTGTACCATCTAATCCTGTGAGTAAATGCCCATTTGAAAAATTAAGGAACTAAAGCTTGGAAAGATTACATAACTTACCTAACATCACCCAGCAAGTAAGTGGCAATGTCAGTTTGGCTATTAATACTGTTACTCATTATGATCTATAAATTAAATTTTACTGTTTTTGAGCCTATAATGTAGTTAGGAAAATCATTCACTCTATTGGGAAAAACAACCTCTTTTGGAGAACTATATCGAACTATATTTTCTTCCCATTAGTGTACATATGATCCATGTATCTTGGCCCTCACTAGATTGACCATAAAACAAAGTCATCTTTCCTTTCTTTATAACCTATGGTATTTCAAAGTAGTACTTGGTCTGAGGGGAGTTTAGCTCTGTTTTCCTGTCCTCCAAAATATCAACGTTGGCTTTCTTTGCTACTCCCTAATAACAATGGAACTGAGGAGAGCTTCCATGATAATTGAGTGTCCTACAGGGAATTCATCATATACTGGTTACCCCAGGAATGGGCTGCCTGTGCATGCTGCTACGCTGTACTGCGAATGCTACTGCAGCAAACTGTACTTTTCACGATTGCCTTGTCAGGTCCGTGGGGGAAAGACCATACCATAGTGTGGGAGTGGGGTTTTCCTACCATCTATTATCTTGGGGACAGGTCAATTAAGTCAGGAATACTTTAGGTCTCTGAAGTGAGGTCAGAAGGGATTACTCTGTCTGTATCCAGTAAGAGGCTGGGCCTCCACTTTGAGGTATAGAGACTCCTGGATCTTGTCCAATAATTGGGGTGGGCCAGCATAACTGGTTAGAAACAAATAGACCAGGAGTGGTGATAGGAGTGAGTGGTAATACCCAGAGTCAATATTTAATCAGAGGGGGCAACACAATAAATCAATACTGCTTGGGACTATTTACTGAAGAGATTACTGAGTATCATTTCCATCAAGTGCTGGGTGTTATCTAATTGACCCTCCAGAAACTATGTTATTCTATAGGGGTGTGACTTTCTATTGACTAGCTTCTTTTACAGCTTTGTTCAGGTAAGGTTAACTGGTAGAAAACTGATAACTGTAAATGATTCTTGTCTGAAAACAATGCAAATAATTCCTGTCCATAGCAACACAAATTAAATTTGTTTGATTGAGATATAATTGACCTGTACCAGGTAGAAAAGATAACTCCAAATGTAGCAAGTGTTCTGTGAGGAATCACTAGAGTGAGAGGAGGCACTAGTAGAGGTAGATATGGGCAGGCCTAACTCATATGCAAGACAGAGTTGAGTTTCAGAACATATTCCAAACCAGTGAGAGCCAAGAAGGACCCAAGTCAGACACAAGGTGATGGGGAAAACACAGACTCAAATAATATATTTGATATGCATTCATTTTATATTTGTATAAAAATCATGTTTCTACTTTCTCTTAAATTGTTCTTCAGCCCTACTTTTCAGTAAGATGGGATTATTCTTTTATAAATGCTTTGTTTGTTACAAAACTTAATCAGTACAATAGGTGATATAATATCAAGTCATAAGTAATTTGTGAGTAGATTTCTCTTTCAATATTACCTAAAACTCTGACCTTTAATATATAACACCTTCTACCTCCAACTAGGTAGTCAGGTAGTTTTAGGTAGTGAATGATAATGGGATAGGAGCAGAAGGAGAAGCCTGGGGAAATGCCAGATCAAAGGTTTAAGCAAGTAGTCAAAACAGGAGAAAATAGTAGTATCAATTCATTTTTTTTTTAATGCAGACTAAGCAGTTGTGGTTAAAGTTCACCACAATAGAGGGTACCTAAAGGTATATATTTTACAAAAGTAGGTTTCACAAAAGAAATTAAGAAATACATGTACATGTATGGCATCTTTGCTTTAACATAATATATATATATATATATATATATATATATATATATATATATATATATAAATATATATATATATATATAATTTCTGGGGAGAGGTTGAGATGTTGTTTCCCAGAAATGTCATCAGCTTGCTTCAAATAAACTCTTATGAAAATTCTCAGAAAAAGAAAAAAATCTATTTCTGAATAGTCAGAGATTCCTAATGATTATATTAACTTGGGGCTTGTACTAATTTCAGGTGGCTGCTGTAACAAATTACCACAAACTGGGTACTTAAAACAACAGAAATTTATTCTCACGTAATCCTGGAGGCCAAAAGTCTGAAATCAGTATTACTAGGCCAAAAACAAGGTGTTGGCTGAGTCATGCTCCCTCCAGAGGCTCTAGGGGAGAAACCATTTCTTGCCTCTATCAGTTTCAGGTTGCTCTCAGTATTCATATAGCATTTTTCCTCTCCAAGTGTAACTTATCTTTGCTTACTTTTTATAAGGATACATGTGATTGAATTTAGGGTACACTCAAAAAATTCAGGATAATCTCATCTCAAAATCATTAACTTAATTAAATTTGTGAAGATCCTTTTTACATTTAAGGTAACATTTACTGGATCCAGCTATTAGAAACATTTATTTGGAAGGATGTTATTCCGCCTACTACAGGATCCATTTTCTATTATTTTAAACTGGTAAAATTATAATGGGTTATATGTTAAATCAAAACTCTTGTCCAATATATTTTTTAACTACAACATAGTAAAACACTCCTGTAAGAAATACACTACCAGAGTTGAAGTTAAGATGGCAAAGTAGATAAATGCTGTGCTTACCTCCTCTCATGACCACATTAAAATTACAATTAAATTACAAATCAACTGCCATTGAGAATCACCTGAAATCTTGCTGAACCAAAGCCCTACAATTGAGGAAATACAGAAGAAGCCACCTCAAGACTAGTAGAAAGAGCAGACAGTTAGAACGGACTGGTCACACACAGGTATGTGACCATTACAATTTGGGAGGGATGTCTCAGCTGAGGATGTACCTCCAAAGGAGAAAGAGGTCCCAGTGCCACACCAAACTCACTCTCCAGTGTTCCAGTGCCAGGAAGATAAGACCCATAATTTCTGGTTGTGAAAACCAGTGGAGATTGTGGCTGAGACAGAGAGTGGCTGGAATCTTAGGCACTCCACTTTAAGGGGCCATGCAAGGATTTACTTGCTGACAGACTCACTCACTCTGAGCTCCAGAACTAGGGCAGCAGCTGGAGAGGCGACAGCAACATAGAAGGAGAAACTGAGTTGTCTGGCTTCAGGTCGAGGGCTGGAGGGGCAGCTTTCTTCTGGATGGAGGAAATGGCAGAAGCCATTGTTTCATTTTTGAGCCCTCTGCATTCCCTGTGTGCAGACACAGGGGGGCACCATATCTGAGTCTCCATTAAGCTGGTTGACACCATTCATTTGCCATGCTCTGATGATTCTGTGACCCCACACCACACCCAAAATTTGAACACACCCAAGCCATTTCCAGTGGCTTTTTCGTATAAACCAATTGACTTGGCTCATGCTGTGGACTTTCCTAGGGTTTCTCAAAGGCACGTGGAACCCAGGCAAACTGCATCAGCTTGAGCATGTCTCATACGTCTGATTAAGCAGCTCTAAGACTAGCACTAGCAGGAGCCAGCATTGGTTCATGACTTGGCCTCTCAAGACATATCCAAATCCAGTACAGGCAGTGGCCACCTTCATATTGCTTTGTGACTCCTGCTAATGGGTCCTGGGCTGGGCACAGACTGTGGCTGAACTTGGAATACAGCAGGTCTCCTGTCATCTGGCCGTGGGGCTGAAGCGCCCAGTGGCCAGCTTCAAAATGAGCTGGGATATCACCTAGCCATCTCCAAGGACGACACTCACAAACGGCAGACTGGGCAGGCACCAGAGCCCCACTAAAGTGAACGCTGATCTGTAGTGTCAACACTTGCACCACAACTCCTCCACTGTAGTGACAGCCAGTCATGACAACCAATCAGCCTGAGAGTCAATTCCTCCTATTTATGTGCAAACAGCAACCAAGGCTCAATTACAACAGGAGGGCACACACAACCTATACAAGAGATACAACTGGAGCACTTGACTGGTGACTGGGGAGACTGCACCACTGGGTCCCACAGAACATCAACTACATAGAGCCTCTTTACCAATTCTGGGAGACATAGCAGCCCTACATAAAACATAGAAACAAACACACAGAGGCAAGCATAGTAGGGAGACAAAGAAACATATCCTAAACAACATAACAGAACAAAGCTCCAGAAAAAATAAATAAAATAAACAAAATGGAGACAAGCAATCTACCAGAGGCAGAGTTCCAAATAGGTTATAAGGATGCTCAATGATCTCAGAGAGAACTTCACCAAAGAGTTAGAAAACATAAAAATTGAGATAGAAAACATAAAAAAGAACCAATCAGAAATAAATAATACAATAATGGAAGTGAAGATTACATTAGAGGGAATCAATAGTAGATTAGATGATTCTGAGGAGCAAATCAGCAATTTAGAAGGTAGGGTAGCAGAAAATACCTGATCAAAACAGCAAAAAGAAAAATTAATCCACAAATTGAGGGCAGTTTAAGGACCTCTATGACAATATAAGCCTTCGAACATTCACATCAGAAGGAGAAGAAAGACGGCAAGGGATTGAAAACCTATTTGAAAACCTATTTGAAGAAATAATGACCAAAAACTTCCTTAACCTGGTGAAGGAAATAGACATACAAGCCCAGGAAGCACAGAGAGTCCCAAACAAGATGAACCCAAAGAGCCCCACACAAAAACACATCATAATTAAAATGCCAAAGTTTAAAGATAAAGAACTAATCTTGAAAGCAGCAAGAGATAAGCCATTAATTACCTACAAGGGAGTTCCCATAAGACCGTCACCTGATTTCTCAACAAAAACTTTGCGGGCCAGAAGGGATGATGGGAAATATTCAAAGAGATGAATAGCAAGTACAGACAACCAAGATTACTCTATCCAGCAAAGCTATTATTTAGATTCAAAGAACAGATAAAGAGCTTCCCAGACAAGAAAAAGCTAAAGAAGTTCATCACCACCAAACCAGTGTTACAAGGAATCTTAGAGGTACTTTTTTAAGATGAAAAAAATATATGTATATGAATTATAAAATGGCAGCAATTACATATCTATCAACATTACTTTCAATGCTAATGCATTAAATGTTCCAATCAAAAGATATAGAAGCACTGAATAGATAAGAAAACAAAACTCTACATATGCTGCCTACAAAAGACTCACTTTAGATAGAAAGACTAACACAGACTGAAAGTAAAGGCATAAAAAGAGATATTTCATGAGAATGGGAACAAACAAACAAACAAACAAACAAACACAAAGCTGGGGTAGCAAAACTTATACCAAACAAAATATACTTTAAAATAAAAGCTATAAGAAGAGACAAAGAAGGACCTAGTAATCCCATTCCAAGGTATTTATCCAAAGAAATCCAAATCAATACTTTGAGAGGACATATGTTTCCTATGTTTATTGCAGCATTATTTACAACAGCCAAGATATGAAGCTAACCTGAGTATTCCTGAGTGGATAAAGAAGAGCTGGTACATACATACTATGAAATATTATTCAGCCATAAAAACAAATGAAATCTTGACGTCTATGTCAACATGGATGGACCTAGAGGGTATTGTGCTGATTGTCATAAGTCAGTGAAAGACAAATGTCACACATACAATTTCACTTAAAAGTGAAATCTAAAGACCAAAATTATCAAACAAAACAGAAACAAACTTATAGATACAGAGAACATTTTGATGGTTTCCAGATGGGAGGGGGGTTGAGGATGGGTGAAAAAGGGAAGGGATTAAGAAGTACAAATTGGTTGTTACACAGTAGTCATGGGGATGTAGGGTATAGCATAAAGAATATAGTCAATCATATTGTAATAACTATGTATGGTGTTAGACGGTACTAGATCTATGGCGGTGATAGATGGGAGGGGTTTTGGGGGCAGCGTGAAACAAGTGAAAGGATTAAGAAGTACAGATCGGTAGATATAAAATAGTCATGGGGATCTAAAGTAGAGCATAAGGAATATAATCAGTAATATGGTAATAACTATGTGTAGTACTAGGTGGGTACTACTAATGGGTATCATTTCTAAATTATATAAATGTCTAACTACTATGCTATACACCTGAAATTAATATAAAATAATATTCAATGCCTACTATAATTTAAAAAGGGTGGGAAGATAAGGGGGAATAAGAGGTTCAAAGTTCCAGGTATAAAACAAATAAATCTTGGGGATGTAATATACAGCATAGGAAATATAGTCAATAATATTGTGACAGCATGGTATCATGTAAGAATATAAAATACCTAAAACATTACTTTCTGGTCAGAAAAACATCTAATATAGTTATTAAAAAATAGTATCTTTATGTTTCATAACATGGTCACTCTTCTTCCAACAACATTCCCTTACCAACCCTTAGAGTATTCTTTAAGACATCTACATGAGATCCTGAGTTCTACTGACTGTATTTGGAATGTAACTCAAGACGTATCTTAAATATGTGTTTTGTTATTCTTGTTGTTACCAGGTTTTATTGATGGGAATGAAAATTACTTTTTTTCTAATATTTTCAGATGAAAATATTAAATGATAGATGTTTGTTTATCAAAAACAAGAAACATTCTAGTATGATATATTAACCAGAAATATGTTCTACCGTATTTCCCCGAAAATAAGACCTAGCCAGACAATCAGCTCTAATGTGTCGTTTGGAGCAAAAATTGATATAAGAGCCAGTCTTATTTTATTATAATATAATACCAGGTCTTATGTAATATAAGACCGGGTATAATATAATATAATATAATATAATATAATATAATATAATATAATATAATAATACTGGGTCTTATATAAATTTTTGCTCCAAAAGGTGTTTTAGAGCTGATTGTCTGGCTAGGTCTTATTTTTTGGGAATCACGGAATATGGCATGTCTATAATGAGAATACTGGATTCTGAGAGTTGAGCTATAAATGGGTCATAATGACTCATACCATAAATGAGTCAGAGATAAAAAAGTTCTCCTTAGAGAGCAACAATGATTCCCAAATGAACAGATGACATTGTGACTAGACTGCATTCTTTTCTGTTCTTTGTTTGTTTGTTTGTTTTCCTTACACAGGCAGACTATTTCGACAGGTAAGATTTAGCCTATATTCCTTCTTAAAATTTTAACATTCTGATTTCATACATCAGTCTCTTATGACATATGTAAGCAAATGTAGTGAACTCTGACACTAACAATTTTGAAGTTTTGACTCTGGAAGATTCAGTCACTAAAATATAGCTAGAATTTAATCAATTCACTTCATTTCTATGACAACCACTCTTGTCCAAGCTATCATTTATCTAAATTGCTACAATAGCCTTCTAACTGGTCTCTCTGATTCCCCTCTTGCTCTTCTGAAACACACTTCACACACAGAGTGATCATTTTACAATGTAAATTATAGCATGCTGATTTACTAATTTGAAACCCTCTAATTTGGGGATAAAACTGAAAATTTTACTATGACTCTAGGTGATATGTCTCTATCTTTCTCACCTCATCTCTTACCACTCATGCTGCATCTAGCCATATGAATCTTTTTTCTGTTCATCAGATACGCTGAGCTTATACCCACTTCTAGACCTTGCTATGTCCTGAGCTATAATGTAATATTGCAGATAAACACATGGCTTCTTTGAAGCATGCAGGGCTCAGCTGACCTTCAAGCAGACTTGTGATGGTCCAATCTGAAACCTCAGATTGGCCTCACAACCTCAGGGACCCTTGAATATCTCGCTCTGCTTTATTTTTTTCTGAGGGTTTGTCATCCACAGAAATGATTTTTTTTTATTGTTTATGGTTGGTTAGCCTGAGAAAAGCAAGTGCTGAAATATTTATAGGGTTGCGGATAACTAATATATTAATAAGTGAATAATTTAACTTAAAATGCAGTAATGTTGCTTTTAGAAGGTCATTCACTCTGTCCTAATTTTAAACACCAACTCAGTGTATGTATGTTATTGGGTAAAGTATATCTTAAGAGCCACACAGAGATACTCAAGGTCAAACTGTATGTACATACTTGTATACGGTTTCTCGATATAGAAGATCCTAAGATGTGTCCACATTGACACTCAGCGGAAACTGCTCCAGGAACTCTTTATTTTCAACTGGTACACAAAATATGGGTTTTAAAGTGCTTAAATAGTCACCATTTAGGTCTGAGAGCTGTTTGGTGGAGCCTAAGATATCTAAGGAGTATATCTATAGTCATGACAAATTCTTTTATTTACCCCAGCACGTGATTCAAACAACAAACATCATTTTCTGTGTGCCATGATATTTTAAAAAATGTTGAGAAGTGCTGTGCAGATGCTACTGGATTTCCACTTTGTTATTCATAACTAAGTACTCTATTCCTGGTGTAGATGACATGCTCCGGTGTTCCCTCAGACCCCTCAAAGCCCTGTAATATTCCTTGCTGTATCAAAACCTATCTGTTGTTAATATAAAATTTATTCTGTGTCTCATATCAAGCATATTTATCAGTGATATAGCTTAACTTAAGTTGTCAAGGTTGTTAAAGTCAAACCTTGTTCTTTTTGATACAAATAATAATTATGTTGAAACACCATTCTCCACACAGAGAGTTCTCAGTTTTTGCAAACAACCCCTGATTTTTGTGAGGGGCTTGAGTTTTGCCTGGCATCTCTGGTTCCTACTTACCTTTTCTCACCAAATTCTCCACCTCCCTCAAGTCTTTCCACCTGGAGCTGTTCCTGTCTCTCTCATGTAACCCAAAAAAGAGTACAGTCCCTTTTCTACCTGGCTGTTGAGTAACAAACCTCTACTGAAGATCGGTGGGTAGCAGAAGGATGGTCAATGCATGAGTAGTGCTACAGCTCTCAATAGCAGATCACTTTAAATGGTATAGTAGACATCCCTTCTTTAAAAAAATCAAGATCAATTCTACAGTTGAGAAACTCACTCTTTTCATTTCTCCTGTGACTTTAGAGTCATCTCTCCTTTGAAGTCACACTATTCCACACATCTGCATATTTTTTAGTAGAAAATTTACTATCGCTTTATTATTATTTTTTTCACTTTTGGCCAGTTTCTTTAGTCTTGACAAATACATAAGTGCTGCCTTTCACATATTAACTATCCCCCCCCCCCCCAGTCAGTACACCAACTCAGAGATATCCTCCAATCAGTTCTTTTATTTTTTTTCAATTATTTTTCACATTCAATATTATTTTATATTACTCTCAAGTGTATCATATAGTGGTTAGACATTTATATAATTTATGAAGTGATCCCCTGATAAGTCTAGTACTCACCTGGCACTATGCATTGTTATTACAATATTATGGACTATATTCCCTGTGCTGTAATTTATATCTTCATGACTACTTTGTAACTACCAATTTGTACTTCTTAATCCCATCATCTTTTTCACTATCCTCCAGCCTTCTTCCCATCTGGTAACCATCAGTTTGTTCTTTGTATCTATGACTTTTGTTCTGTTTTGTTTGTTTTTTTAGTTTATTCTTTAGATTCCACATATAAGTGAGATCATATGGTATCTGTCTCTCTCTGTCTGACTTATTGAAGCATAATACCCTCTAGGTCCATTCCTGTTGTGAAAATTGTAAGATTTCTTCATTTTATTACTTAATAATATTCAATTGTGTATGTGTACTACTTCTTCTTATTCAGTCATCTATTGATGGACACTTACACTGCTTCTATACCTCGGCTAAGGTAAATAGCATTGCAGTGAACACAGGGGTGCATATATCTTTTTGAATTAGTGTTTTGGATTTCTTCAAATAGATATCCAAAAGTAGAATTGTGGGGTCATAAGGTAATTCCACTTTAAATTTTTTGAGGATCCTCCAATTTGTTTTCCATAGTGGATGCACTAATTTGGAATCCCACCAACAATGCATGAGGATTCCCTTTTTTCCACATCCTTGCCAACAATTGTTGCTTTTCACTTATTGATGATAGATAGCCATTTTGATGGGTGAGAGATCAAATCTCATTGTGGTGTTAATTTGCATTTCTCCAATGATGTTGAACATCTTTTTATATCTGTCTATTGGCCATCTGTGTGTCCTCTTTGGAGAAATGTCTATTCAGGTCCTCTGCACATTTTTTAATTAGACTGTTTGGTTTTTGGTGTTGAGTCATATGAGTTCTTTATAAATTTTGGATATAAGCCCATTATTAGATGTATCATTGGCGAGCATCTTCTCCCATTCAGTAAATTATCTTTTTGTTTTGTTGGCTTCCCTTGCTATGTAAAAACTTTTTAATTTGATGTAGTCCTATTTTTTTTGTGTGTGTTTGTTTCCCTTGCCTGAATAGATACATCAGAAAAAATATTACTAAGAGCAATGTCAGAGAGTTTACTGCCTATGTTTTCCTCTAGGAGTTTCATAGTTTAGGGTCTTACATATAAGTCTTTAATCCACTTAGAGTTTATTCTTGTATAAAGAGTAAGAATGTGGCCCAGTTTCTTTCTTTTTTTTTTTTTTTTGGAATATATCTGTCCAGTTTTTCCACACCATTTATTGAATATACTGTCTTTATAACACAGTGTGTTTTTGCTTCCTTTGTCATAGATTTAATTACCGTATAGGCATGGATTTATTTCTGGGGTCCATATTCTATTCCATTGATCTATGTATCTGTTTTTATGCCAGTACAATGCTGTTTTGATTACTATGGCTTTGTGGTATAGTTTGATATCAGGTAGCGTGATACCTCCAAATTCGTTCTTTCTCAAGATTGCCCTGGCTATTTGGAGTCGTTTATGGTTTGTTATAAATTTTAGGATTATTTGTTCTAGTTCTGTGAAAAAATGCCATTGGTATCTTGATAGGGATCATATTGAGTATATGGATTGCTTTGGGTAATAAGGACATTTTAATTATGTTAATTCTTCCTATCCATGGGCATGGTATATGCTTCCTTTTACTTGTATCTTCTTCCATGTTTTTTTTCAATGTCTTATAATTTCTGAGTACAGGTCTTTTATTTCCTCGTCAAATTTATGCCTAAGTATTTTTTTTTTATGTAATTGTAAATGGAATTGTTTTGTTAACTTTTCTTTCTGATAGTCTGTTATTGGTGTATAAAATGCAACTGATTTCCAAATATTTATTTTGTATACTGCTTCTTTACTAAATTAATTTACCAGTTCTAACAGTTTTCTTTGTTTGTTTTTGCTGATTTTGATTTTTTTTTTTTTTTTTCACGGTGAAATTTTGGAGTTCTCTCTACATAGTGTCAAGTAATCTGGAGATAATGAAAGTTTTACTTCCTCCTTCCTAATTTGGATTTTTATTTATTTATTTTTTTCTTGTCTGATGATGTGGCTAGGACTTTTAATACTATGTTGAATAATAGTGGATATCTTTGTATTGTTCTGATCTTAAGGAAAATGCTTTTTGCTTTTCCCCATTGAGTATGTTAGCTGTGGGTTTGCAGTGTATGGCCTTTATTATGTTGCTATATGTTCTCTCTATTCCCATTTTGCTGAGAGTTTTTTTGTTTTGTTTTGTTTTAATTTATGGGGGTGACAATTGTTAGTGAAATTACAGAGAGTTTTTTTTTATCATAAATGGATGTTCAATTATGTCAAGTGCTTTTTCTGATTCTATTGATATGATCATTTGATTTTATCTTTCATTTTCTTTATATGCTGTATCATGTTAATTGATTTGTGGATACTGAATTAAACTTGCAACCCAAGAATAAATCCTACTTGATCTTGGTGTCTGATCTTTTAAATATGTATCTGAATTAGGTTTGATAATATTTTGTTATGTATTTCTACATCTATGTTCATCAGAAATATTAGCCTATAGTTTTATTTTTTGCAATGTCTTTGTCTGTCTTTTACTTAGAGTAATAATGGCCTCATAGGATGCACTTGGGAGGCTTCTTTCCTCTTGAATTTTTTAGAATAGTTTGAGAAGAATAAGTATTAATTTTACTTTGAATGTATGATTGAATTACTTGTAAAGCCATCCAGTCAAGGACTTTTGTTTCTTGTGAGTTTTTTGATTACTAATTCAATTTTGTTTCTTATTATATTCTACATTTTAAAGTCTATTTTATCTGATATAAATATAGCTAGTCTAGCTTTTTTTGTTTTCATTTGTGTGAAATGCCTTTTTCCTTTGCTTTATGTGTGTCTTCAATCTGAATGGTCCCTTATAGTTTATGTATGGGTCTTGTTTTTTGTTTTTTTGTTTTTCTTTTTGTTCAGCTACCCTATGTCTTTTGATTGGGGCATTTAATTCATTTTCATTTAAAGTGATTATTGATGGGTACATAGTGTTGCCATTTTATTACTCATATCTATGTTTTTTTTTTCTTTTTTGTAAACTTCTTTTTCTTAAAGAAGTCCCTTTAATATTTCTTGTAATACTGGTTTGATGGTAATGAATTCATTTAGCTTTCCTTGCCTGGGAATCTCATTATCTTTCCTTAAATGGTAGCCTTGCTAGAGTTGTAGTCTTCCTTGTAGGTTCTTACTTTTCATCATTTTGAATATTTTGTGCCACTCCCTTCAGGGCAAAACGTTTCTGTTGAGAAATTAGCTAACAGTTTTATGGGAGTTCACTTGTAAATAACTAGCTGTCTTTCTTTTGCTGCTTTTAAGATTCTCTTTGTCTTTAACCTTTGCCATTTCAATTGTGATGTGTCTTGAGGTGGACCTCTTTGGGTTCATCTTGTTTGGGACTCTCTGCACTTCCTGAATTTGTATGTCTATTTATTTCACCAGGTTACAGAAGTTTTCAGTTATTATTTATTCAAATTTGTTCTTCATCCCTTGCTATCTCTCTTCTCCTTCATGCACTACTATCATGTGAATGTTATGCTTGATGTTGTTCCAGAGGTATCTTAAATGATCCTATATTTTCTTTTTCTTTTTACTGTTCTAACTGGATGTTTTCTTCTACCTTATCTTCCAAATTGCTCATTCAGTCCTCTATTTCATCTACTCTGTTGTTGATTCCTCCTAGTTATTCTTCATTTCCGTTGTTATATTCTTTATTTCTGATTGGTTCCATTTTTTATGTTTTATGCTTGCTAACTCTTTATTAAAATTCTCACTGAGTTCCTTAGGCTTTCTTATAACCAATGTTTTAAATTCTGTATGTGGTTGGTTGGTTACCTCTATTTCATTTAGCTCTATTTCTGGGGTTTTTTCCTATTCTTTCATTCAAGATGTATTTCTTTGTTTCCTCATTTTGGCTGCCTCTCTGTTTGTTTCTATGTAATAGATAGCTCTCTTATGTCTTTTCAATCTTTGCTGGATGGACTTACGTTGTAGGTGTCCTGTATGGCCCAGTGGTTCAGTTTCTCTACTCACCTGTGCCTTTTTCTCCAAGAGTGTCCCTTGTGTGGACAGTTACTCCCCCTCCTCAAGAGCCCAGGGTGAGTGCCTGCGAGCAAGTTTTGGGTACAGGGCCTTTAAGAGGATGTCTGGGTTTTCAGTAGCCTTCCATCTCACCTGGATGGGCAAAGTCCTCACTGATTTTCAAAGTCAGATATTGGGGCTCCTCTTCCCATCACTGGAATCCTGGTCTGGGGAGCCCAGTGTAGGGCCATTGAAATATGGCTCCCAGTGCTCAACCACTACACATGGGTATGGAACTGGCACGTATAATGTCTCAGCCCCCCTACTAATTTTGATGAGGCTTCTTCTTTCTATCCTTCCTTATAGTTATTTGGTTCAGCTAGTCTTCAGATGATTCTAGAGATGATTGTTTTATAATTTAATTGTAATTTTAATGTGGTTATAGGAGACAGCAAGCCCAGCATATACCTACTCCATCATCTTTCCCAGGACTTCAATCAGTTCTTAAAGTAACATTTTTTTTTTTCTGTCCTACAATTCTCTTTCTTTAATTTTTTAAATTTATTTCATATATTTGACCAAATCTCCTTTAAGAGCAGTGATTCTTCATGAACCTTCATAACACAATGTGAGTATTTTTTTCATTATCTTAAGTCAATATGAAAAAAAGCATTTGGTCATAATTTCATAACCAGATCCTAGTTCATCTTCTCAAACGATTTGACTCTGCTTCGATCTTGTCAGAAAGCAAGTCAAACAAAGACATCCCAGAGTTACTACATGGGACCAGTTTCTTCCTTTCAAAATGAGATGAAACATAGGAAAATCTATGGCAATTGTAATCAAGAACCAAATTAGGCAGAATGAGATAAATCTCAGGTACCATTTGAGTTGATAAGTGTCCATTTTGAACCAGGTTTTTAAAGAGCATGCATTCCTTATGAAGATATCCTGGTGGCATAGAGGGATAGATGTTAGCCTAAATGAGGGTAGCCGAGAAGACTTAATGAATGAGACAAGTATCAAATTAGTAGGATCTTTTAAGTATTTGGGGATTTACAGAGTAGATTTCTAGGCTGAAGGAACAGTATCTTTAAATGTATTTTCTTTAGTGTTCTTGAGTTTCTCAATGCTAAGCTACTCAATCCTCCATGCCTTCTATTTCACATCTTAGTCTACTCACCTCAACCAGATATGTTAAAGAGGCCATAAAATGAGTGTCATGTGGGTAAAACACTTCATCTGGGTAAACTGGATGTGTGGTTCTCTGACCTTTCCATTTCACTTGTCATTATAATTTCAAAAATAATTATCAATCTGTGTAGCATTACTAACTTTTGTATTCTGGATAAACAAGAAGTGAAACATAAGAATAAAAACAATAGCAATATAACCTCTAATTATAATCATTTCACAAAAAAGGACATTTTAACAACAACAGCAAAATATAGAAAGTTTTCTTAAGAATAGCAAAGTCATTAAGTGAAATAAATTTAGCTTTATAAAATTTTTTACATCATTTTTTAGATTATTCTCACCATTTCTCTCAGTATAATTACCTGGAAAAACTTGTATCTTTAAGCACATAGGTTTCTGTAACTTCCAAGTCTCCTTCTGGTTTTCATTTGCTTATAACCTTAAACCACTACTGACTTTAAAGTGTTCAGCATAAAACCCAATTTGTGCTTTTATTCATTTACAACAGATGGGGTCAGAGTGAAAAGGGGGAGCAGATTATAATTTCCCATTTTTGTTGCCCCTTTATTAAAATCACTTGTATCATTTTTATAAGGATCACACTTTTTTTTTTTTTTTTCTAAGATGTGATTCTTATAAAGGATACACACTTCATTTTAGAACAGTTTACTAAGTAGTAAACCTGGGCTCCCAAAGTCTCTATAAAAAAGTTATGGCCAAACTGATCTCCATCTTAATCACAATACCCAAACCTAATAGTTTTGCAAACATGTAGAAGCCCTAAGCAGAATGAAATCCCAATAACATATGCTGAGGTTAGAACTGGTGACAATGAATGCTGCCAGTCCTAAATGAACCAAGAGCTATTGTTTATCAGGGTGAGACATGGGATAAGAAAGAATTATTACTCTTTTCAAATGAAGATATACTATCAGTTTGCCAAAGGACTGTTACTTAAAATTCTTTTTAAAATCATGTTTATATCAGTAACTATCACTATGTATAAATATATATATATAAATATATATATATATATATATATATATATATATATATATATATATTTATATATATTTATATATGTATATTTCCCACTTTTGATTATAATTCGGAAAGACTAAAGAAATGCTATGATAGAGAAAAGTAAAACTATAGGTATGAAAGAAATTAGTAAGTAATATTAACAAAATAAAAATATTGAAAGGAATTATACGTAAGGGAAGCTCACCTTTTCTCTCCCCCAAAGAGGCATGACTTTCTTGGCATTCATGTCACTGAACCATGTAAAACTTTCATCAAATATTCTCTTACTTTGTCATTTAGCTTATAAAATACAGGATAGATTGTGGTAACATTGTGCTGGTCTAATACGGTAATGTAAGGTCTGGATCACTGAATGTGTCTTCTATGAACAATTGTGTAAAAATACTTTTAAAAATCAAACAGCAACAATAGAGACCTTTTCACTACTGACGTAAAAGATAAACAATGTCTTTTCTATTTTGTAAAGATAAGTACAGGCAGAAATAAAAACCCATTTGTATCTCTGGTTATGTGACTAAAAGCAAGTACAGATTTAAGTGACAAGTGATGGAAGATAGACTAACTTCAGGAAAATCAGTCTTTGAACAAAGAATGGTTTTCTAAGTTTTAGATATTTAAAATCATGAAAGAACAAGTAATAAATACTTTAGTCTTTATGCAGTTAAACTTATATTATTCCTTTCAAATGATCCTTTTAAAAATACAGCATATTAACATTCTCAAATATAATAAAAGTAGTGGGGAATAATTTTAAAATTATAATAATGTATTCTAGTCAGGTAAAAGAGAAATATCACTGGCTCTAGGGTAGAAAAAATATATTTATATTTTAGTTCTTAAATAAACTAAACTACTATTCATATTGAGACAGTAAATATCCATTGAAGAAAATTAGAAAATAAATGTCTCTAATAGTGCTTTTTCATTTTGATGTCTCTTAACTTGTTTTATTTAATCTATCATGTTTACCTATGTCTCCACACTTTTAAAAACTTTTTACCACCAACATTTTCCAACATCTATAAAATTGTAAAATGGAATAACGCCTCGTTTACTCATCAGCTAACTTCAATATTTATTAACTCAGACCAATCCTGTTTTATTTGTGTCCCTAAGACATACTTGTTATCCCTGAACAAAAGCAAGTTATTTGAAATAAATCTCATTTTAATATTAACATATTATTTCATGCATAAAAATAAACTATTTCCACAAATAAGTACTCTTTCAAAAAATGTAGCCATGAAAATATCATATATATTATATGTGTACATAAACATGTATATGAATATATGCTATGTGTATGAGGTCTGACAATTAATTGTGCAAACTTGTTGCAATGATGTTGCTAACCTTTATTCAGATCAGAGTGATTATTTATTATGAATTTGTATCAATTGGACAAACAGTTAACTGAGTTTACTATTTTGAAGTGTTGAAAGGCTGCATGAAAATGTCAGGCAACCTGAACTTTTCACCAACAATTCATGGCTCTTGCACCATGACAATGCACCAGCTCACACAACACTGTCTGTGAGGGAGTTTCTAGCCAGTAAACAAATAACTGTATCGGAACACCCTCCCTACTCTCCTGATCTGGCCCCAATGACTTCTTTCTTTACCCAAAGATAAAGGAAATATTGAAAGGAAGACATTTTGATGACATTCAGGACATCAGAGTTAATACAATGACAGCTCCAATAGCCATTCCAGAAAAAGAGTTCCAAAATTGATTTGAAGCATAGACTAGGTGCTGGCATCAGTTCATAGCTTCCCAACGGGAGTACTTTGAAGGTGACCGCAGTGATATTCAGCAATGAGGTATGTAGCACTTTTTCTAGGATGAGTTCGCAAACTTAATTGTCAGAACTTGAGTAATGTATATGAATGTGTATACATGCATTTGTAAATATATACATACACATTTTCTACATGTGTATTTGTATGTGTATTTGTGTTCAGACTAACAGTATCATTATAATTAATAACAACAACATATCTACTGAAAATAATTTGCATTTTTAAAATTGTTTTTGTCTTTGCTTCATATACCGAGGGGTGTAAAGTCAAATTACTGTGATTTAAAAGCACTTGGAATAATTTTACTCAGTGTGTTTGTACCATCAATTCAATACAGAGTTTCAGTTGTTTCAGTTTGCTGTCAGGTTTTAGGAATTGCTTTTCTCCCCCCATTTTAAATACATTTTGTTTTACAATTATGCAGAATATTTACATGCTCCAAAATAAAACGTACAGAACAAAGCACATTCAGAGCCGTCTATGTCTTATTTTGGTCCTCTTCATTCTCTTCTCTCCATTTTCATAAATATCCATGTTTTCTAACTTAAAATTAATGTTCCAGCTTTTAACATAAGTTATATACATATGCATATATTAACAGTCAATACATGTTGTTTATATTCTAACATATTGTTATTTATACTCAACATATACTGTTCCCTTCTTAGACAAATAATAGCATGTATGTCCACTTTTCTCCACCTACCTTTCCTTTTCCTTTTTTTTTTTTTTTTGTAAATTTTATTGGGAAATATTGGGTGACAGTGTGTTTCTCCAGGACCCATCAGCTCCAAGTCATTGTCTTCAATCTAGTTGTGGAGGGCGCAGCTCACTGGCCCATGTGGGAATCAAACTGGCAACCCTGTTGTTCAGATCTCGCATTCTAACCAACCGAGCCATCTGGCCACCCTCCACCTACCTTTCTTGATTTAACAATATATACTGAAGAAAAATCCTTAGTAGTTCATAGACATATTCCTTTTGTCATGTTAGTGTTACCTATGGTATTGCTTTATTGTGTGTATTCAAACAATACATTGCCAATATTATATACAGTTGTTTTTTTCCCAGTCATTATTCAGATGTTGCTACCATAAATAGCCTTGTATAAATTTTATTTTTCATATTTTTGTCAGTATATCTTTGGAATACATCCTCACAAGTAGGATTACTGGGTCAAAGGACAAATGAATAGATGTTGCTGGAGACTACTAAATTTCCTTCCAAAGCAATTTCAACATTTTCCCTTTTCATTACCAATACAGGAGAATGTTTTTTCATCTTTACCCACAGAGGATATTGCCAAACTTTTGGATTTTAGCCAATCCAATATATGAGAAATGGAGTCTCAGCACAGTTCTAATTTGCAATTTCCCATTATGAATAAAACAGAATATCTTTGTATATTTTCCACAGCAGTTACAATTCTATTTCTTTGAGCTGTATATATATTTTGCCCATTGTTCTATAGTGTTGGGTTTTTATTTACATACTTTTATTTTTAGAAGATCTTAATATATTTAATTTACTATCCTTTATGTATTGCAATTTTACTTCCCCTGTTTGTCATTTGTCTTTTGCATTTCGCAATTGTAGAGTTTTGGGTGTGTGTGTGTGTGTGTGTGTGTGTGTGTGTGTGTGTTGTGTTTACATTTTTATATACATATTGATCAATTTATTGATATTTTCCATTATTTTGTCTATAGATTGAATCATAATATGGACAGATTTCTCCATTCTAGATTTATAGTGAAAGTTATAGTGAAATGTCTTCTTCTATCATATATATATATATGATATCATTATCTATCTATCTATCTATCTATCTATCTATCTATCTATCTATCTATCTAGAAAGAGAGGCAGCCAAAAAATGTATACACATTTTAAGGAAGGAAAACTGTATTAAAATTATAATATTCAATATATACCGATAACAAAAGATGAATACAAGTCACATTTGGCTCCTGCAATTACAACACGTATTCAAAGTGGTACCATCAGCATAATTTTAATATAGGTTTTTCCTTTCCTAAAATGTACATACATTTTTTTGGTACCCTCTGTGTGTGTGTGTGTACGTGTGTGTGTGTGTTTTAAAATTTATTTTCTTTTCTTTTTAATCTCTAACACATTTAGAAGTTATCATGGCATAAGATGTGAGAACTGGATCCAAATTTATTTTACTAGACCCAGCTCTCATTAAACAATCTCATATTAAAAAGTTATATGTTTTTGTTACTATTCTAAGATATCATTTTAACCTTATACCAGATTCTTAATTTGGGCTACTTCAGTGTTTCCTATTACATGGTACCTTAATTGACATTGACTTGTTGACATAAATAGGACAATTATTAAAAAGAATGCCCTGCTTTCTGATTTTTCTGCTTACTCCTTTTTGATGTCTTTTGGTTTATCCATCTTTCTGCCATACTTTCAGGAAACTATAAGTTAAATGTGAAAGCTTGATGGATTCACATGAAATCTTTTTGACTAGAATAATCATCAGTGAAATTGTATATACTTCATATTTCATCAAAGCAGAAATTACATAGTATCTGGCTGACCTATCATTAATGATCCTAAATTATCCACTACATTTGGTAACATAGATGATCTATCTATTTTTAATCGTGAGATTTAAAAAATAAAATTAGAACCATTTCTTTAAAATATATCAATATATTTTTGTAAAAATAACAGACTAGAAGATAAAAACAATTGAAAATGTTTGTCAAGGTAGGTAGAATTGTAGGCATTTTCTTTTCTTTTCAAATGGTTCTTAATTTTGTGTTTTCATCTACTTTTACTTTTTAAAAACTATTTTTTAATTATAGTTCACTTACAATGTTATATTAGTTTCAGGAATACAATAAAGTGATTCGACATTTATATAGCTTACAAAGGGATGACCACAGTAAGTACAATAACCACCTGTCACCATATTACAATATTAATGACTATATTCCCTGTACTGTACATTACATCTCTGTGACTTATTCTATAAGTGGCTCTTTGTACTTCTTAGTCCCTTTCACCTTTTCACCCATCCTCCAACCCCTCCCACATGGCAATCATTAATTTGTTCTCCGTATTTCTCAGTTTGTTTGTTTTCTTTTGTTTGTTCATTTGTTTTTTAAAATTCCACATACAAGTGAAATCATATGTTATTTGTCTTTCTCTTTTTGACTTCTATCAGTTAGCGTGATACCCTCTAGTTTCATCTATGTTGTCACAAATGGCACAATTTCATTATTTTTTATGGCTGAATAATATTCCATACATATACTACATCTTCTTTATCCAGTTATTCATCGGTGGACATTTAGGTTGCTTTTATATCTTGGCTACTGTAAAAAATGCTGCAATGAATATAGTGGTGCACATATTTTTTCCTTTGTTGTCATCATGTACTTTTACTTTTTAAAACTTATGTATATCATTATTAAACCAAGGTTGTAAATGATCTGACCTAAATCATGCCATTTCATCCTATGAAATTTTAGTGACAAATATATCATTCAAACAATTTTCCTTTATATTTGTTCCCTGATTATAGGCAATCAAATAAAATAGAAAAATAAAATCATATTCAACAAAAATGTGTATATAATTTGAAAAAAAGAATTGATTGTAAATTCTGAGTTTTAAAGACATTTTTTCTGTTTAGTTTTATTAGACTTATTACAAGTATACATTAATCAATATAAGCAAGCTTTGATAAATAATTATTAAACAAAATTCTATCCATCTTTTAATGACAAACATGGGTTTACCCCTCTATTTTCTGTATACATGGGTCAATATAAGTTGTTTCAAGAATCACCCAGGATTCAGCCTCAATTTACATTTCTTTTTTTCATTTTTATAAAGGTCAGCAGTACGTAATGTATTTCAAGTTAAAAAAAAATAGATGGGAATGAAAGGAATTCTAGCATAAATACCAAGTCTGACAATTAAGTTTGCGAACTTGTAATGATGTTGCTAACCTTTTTTCAGATCAGAGGGATTATCTATTATGAGTTTGTACCAACTGGACAAACAGTCAACCAAGTTTACTGTTTTGAAGTGCTGAAAAGGCTGCATGAAAAACTTGCATGAAAGACAACCTGAACTTTTCACCAACAATTCATGGCTCTTGTATCACGACAATGCACCAGCTCACACAACACTGTCTGTGAGGGAGTTTTTAGACAGGAAACAAATAACTGCATTGGAACATCCTCCCTACTCACCTGATCTGGCCCCCAATGACTTCTTTCTTTACCCAAAGATAAAGGAAATATTGAAAGGAAGACATTGTGATGACATTCAGGTCATCAAGGGTAATACAATGAGAGCGCTGATGTCCATTCCAGAAAAAGAGTTCCAAAATTGATTTGAAAGGTGGACTAGGCACTGACGCCGGTGCATAGCTTCCCAAGGGGAGCGCTTCGAGGGTGACCATAGTGTTATTCAGCAATGAGGTGTGTAGCACTTTTTTCTAGGATGAGTTCCCAAACTTCATTGTCTGACTTCATATACTACTCAATTATTTAAACTCCTTCTGTGTTGCATGCCAACATTATCTTCTGATCTTTCACCAAAATTGATTTTAATGATTTATTAACTGTCAACTCAATTAAGTCCTCCTTTAATTTAGCTGAAAACAAACGTTGGAAACCATTTGATTTATAAAAACATTTGTTACCCCGTTATCAAAGTCATGCACATCCTCAACTCTGGGGACATCTAAAAATAGGTTTACCAAGACCTACCAAATACCTTAGTTTTCATACAAGTGTTTGAAGTTAAAGGAGGTTTCCCCAGCAATCATTTGTTTCATTGTTTGCTTGTTTTGTTTGGTACACTGGGGATTTTTACACTTAGGGTTAAATGCACCAGAACAAAATTCAAGCTATGTAAGATTAAGTGGGAGGTGGTGATGGGGGATGTGGTCAGAAAAAGGCACACCATCTTAACCGCAAGTGTGTTCTCAGGCAAACCAATTTTAACAGCGTTGAGAACTAGAGCTGGAAAGGGACTTCCTTAACCTTGTCCATGCCTGCTTCTCCCTTGGAAAGCATGTTTTTCAAGAGAACATGTCTCTCAGTTTGAAAAACATAAAAACAGTGCCATAGGTTATAACAAAGTCATATACAGTGCCTCCCCCCCAAAAAAAGTTGATAGAAGACATGTCAAAAAGTTTCAAGAAATAATCTTAGCAGCTAACACTTCAACATTGTCTATATCACTGCTTTCCTTGCTCTTCTGGAAGCCTGTATGCTCTCTTTCCTCAAAAGATTCTAAGTTAGCCATCTGGAATCTGTTCCTACTTAGATGAACATGATTTGATCCAAATAGCAGCCCCTCCACATGAAAAGATTCTCGAGTTTAAGGGGTTAGAACATTCACTGAGATCTGGAGCTTAGCTTATTACAACAGTGGCATGGAGTAAAAAGTAGATGAAATAAACTTTCGAAAATATTATCTTTATTATTAATATAATAGTATTAGTGCCTTAATATACTAGGTATCAACGCCGTAATATACTGCTTAAAATGCTGTATTTATGCATACTTACACATTGCTATACATTATAATCAGCATACTACTTGGCATATGAAAATTCTGACAATTAAGTTCATGAACTTTCCACGATGTACTTACACCGTGGAAAGTCACGGACTTAATTGTCCGTTCCCATTATACTTCAGTGCCTAAGGGAAGATCATAACAATACCACCTAATTTTTGGTATGTTTTTTTGGCAAGCTGAATTGTGGCCTTTTTTGTGAATAATCCCTATTACTACAAACTTAGATTACTTAAAATAAAAGGCAATCAGGAAAGTATTCATAGTAAAATCAGATACACATGTCAGAGTACTTAAAATGCAGTGGTGTTAGATGAGACGTAAATTAGACGGAGATGGAAAAATGAACAGAAAATTGCATGGATACTATGCAAGGCAATAATGTATTTTATTCAACTTTAATATTTAATAATATTTTGATTTAAGGCATAGAAAAAATTCAAATCTTTGAATCAATTTTTTGCCTATTGGCAAACATGAATTCTCTTTGATTTTTATTTTTCTCCAAAACTAAGTTAAATAACTTATTCTAGTGTATTCAAGGGACCATTTGCTCATTTAATAGCTCTATTTAATCAGAAACATTCAGACCGTTTCCTTGAAAATACATATGGGTGTAAATTCTAATGGAAATTGCGCTTGGCAAGGTAACTTTGGAGCTTGCCAAACTCCAGACATCTTAGAAATGCTTGAAGATATTATAATGAACAAAACATACTACCAGTTCACTGAACCTTGGATTTATATGTCAGGAAAGTAGACAAAATACCAAATATGTTGTCATGCTTTCACTAAACCAAAGCCATTCTCATGTGTTTGAAATTATACTGAAGGCTTCTCCCATTTTTACTTCAGCTGTGAGATGAATTAGTGTGATCAAACCAATGGCAGATTCCAATAAGACTTGTCATCAGTTGCTTATAATCATCTCTAAGGTGGAATTGTGCATGCATTTTTTGGAGATCTCCATAGAAGGACATGGCAGCATCTATTGAGTTGTCTAAAATCTATATGGGTGGATGAATTTTCTACCAGTGATACCAGTATTTTAATTAGAAAGAAATTAGTAAAAACACATACCATATGCTTTTTTAGTAGGAACTTTCAGAGCCTTATTATTATTTCCTTCATAATAGACAACAGGGCAGCACAACTCTGCTAGTTTTATATATGTTCATGATGTGAAATATAAACAAACGAGTAATAGTTCTTTTTCTACCTGACCTAAGATAGTTTATTTTTCTCCTTGAATTTGTTACCTAAAGCCTATAGCTAGATAATCATTCTTTAGGACGATTTAAGGTTATACACATATTTTAAGTTCAGTATAGCTTATGTGTATATAATGAATTTTACTTCTAACTTGAGAACTATACACATGCCATTACACATTATACATTATATAAAGCTAGTGGGGAGAGAGGAGACTTTAGAATGTATGAAAACTATTTGGTGAATATATTTGTTTTTATTCTGCTTAAATTTGGATACCTCCTAACTGAGATGATAGGAACTCTTCCTTGGGGTTAATTCTGAGAAATTATTTTTTTAAATTCTGGCATTCAGTTGAGACGGCAGAAGAATAAAGAAGCCAGCAGCATGATCTCTGATGCATTCTTATTTAGAAACATCCAACAGCCTAGGCTACAAGTGGAAAAACCATTGGAATACCATAGGTGCAAAGGTTTTAAGAAGGCAAGAATGCTAATTAGCCTGGGTGGGAAACCCAGTGTCAGGGTAAATAGTTCATGTGATATTTAGAGTCATATTGGACTGTGTCAGTATGGTTACACAATACCACTGTGATAACACAAATGTTAAACAAATCACCCATCTCAGAATTTCCTAAACAGCACTTTACAGCTTTTGGAGAGAATTTTTTTCTTAGTATTGTAGTGTTTTTCTTTGTTGGATTCCCTAATGAATTTAGCAGTCTTTATACTTAGCAAGAAATCTGGACTGATCATTTGAGGCCTGTTTTCTTTATACATTGTGGAGTCAGGGTTTACTTTTGGACACCTAATAAATCATGATCTAACATCTAAGAAACAGACTTATTGCCACATTGCCAAATCAAGGAAAGAAAAAAAAAAAACAGTATAAGTGCTTATTTGTATTTCACATATAGGACAGTCATGGACTAAGAAGTGATAGCCTCTAGTAACGATATGCTAGACTCTATTAATAATATGTTAGAGCCCCTGTCTTACTAAGTGGGGTTAGTATTGGTTTTGTATTTGAAAATGTTAAGCCGTGCCTTGTTTGTAGCTCACCAAGGAATACGACCATGTGTGATGCTTTTCTATTTAAGGCAATGCCCCCACTGTTGGATAGATTGCTGTTGACAGCTTTTGACCAGAGGGAGCCATTAGATTTTGCTGGCTAGCAAACAATTACAGCTTTGATATGGCTACAAGGTAAAGATTAAAAGGAATACCAGTGCAGAAAAATATGCTAGTTCTGTGTGGTCTCTCAGCTTATCTTGAGCAAATGAAAAAGTATTTAGATGTAAAAACTAACAAAAGAAAGGCAAAGTTAAAAAACAAAAAGTCTTTTCAGGATTTTAACAAGTAAAATGAACACTGAAAGAGACCTGGATGAAGCATAGTGGAAACTTCATACCACTGAAAAAGAATTCAAAGGATTTATTTGGAGATAACAAATACTTTTCAACTGATGCTATGTTGGGAGAGGTTTAAAAATAATTTCTGTATTTGGAGATATGCTGATTTTATTGCTAGCAATGTAGTCTTTGGATAGCAGTTGTATCTTATATATAGTGATGCAACAACACGTTTAAAATGAGCAGAAATGGGTCAATTAATGTTGCCAAACAATAAGATAAGAATTATTTGTAGTATTTGGGCATTGTTGAACGTAAGCTAAATCATAGTTTGAAAACATTGTTTGGACCAGAAAAGAAGACAAAAACTATGACAAATTTAGGACATGGGTCCTGTATTTATTAGAAAAATATCAATCTTAAATGTTTACATAGCTAAAGGACACCTTCCTTTGGTAAAATCATATATAGATTCTGAATTGAATCTTATATAGAAAACATAAAAGCGCTGACCTCTCTGTGTGCAGTGCTCCGAGTACTGAGATTTTCGTGGATTGGAAGTAAATAATCAGTAACATAGGTTAAACTCCAAACTTTGAAATAAAAAGGTTTTGATGTCCTAAGACAAATGAAACCTGATAGTCTTTTATTATGATTAAGTGAATTATACATTATAAAAAGTTAATAGAGTTGATAATTTGCCAAAGTAATACACTATTTCATTTTTGTTTTGTTTTTAACTGTATGGATATTAGAATCACCGTTTTCTCCTCTGGATTTTTTTTCAATATCCATCTAATATGGAGAGAATGGAAAATGATTTATTACACAGAATATATTTAGTTTAGTTTTAGTATACTAGCTAAAAATGAAAAATTTTACAAGTATATACTGCTTTCAAAGGTGAACGTTTTCTATAAATACAAACCTACCTTCTTTTAGAAAAAAACGCATGTTAAATATTTTTCCCCATATTTTCTCTTGCAAGATTTCTGGAACAACCTTAGGCTGTTTTAGTGTGATTGTACCCTCTTCAATTGAGACCAACAGTCTGGTTCTTGGAAATAAAAACATGATTATGGTAAAATTGTCATGATGACACCTAAAATAGACTGTCTTCCCTAAATGTAAAGGCAGTATTCAATAATCTGCATAGCTGAGAAAATGTAACTGCCTTATACTAATGTGGAGCCAGACCATCATCTCTTCCTAATTCAGGACTTGAAGCTTCTCTCAACTGATATTCTTCCTCCAAATTTAAGGTTATGAAAGATCTGACTCTCTATCATGTAGAGCTACAGGCAGATAATTCCATTCTAATAGAAATATTTATTTCTATTTTTCAAAGGACACTTTATTTGTTTATTTTACTTTGCTTCTAATTTCCTATCTGCTTTAAAGAAAATAATAATACTTAGCATATGGGTTATTAGGTTAAAAATTGTTATAGTAATGTATGGCACATGATAAGTTCTCAAGAAATGTTAGCTAATCTTATTCAATTGTTATTGTTTTTCACCTATTTTTAAGGCTCAGAGTCCTGTCATACATAAAAGAGAAAATTATTGAACTAAAAATCAATCGTTAGTAGAAATCTTACGAGAAAGACGTCACTAAGTACCTTAAACATCATGATGCCATGTATCTAATTGCAAATCTTTCTCTTTATATAGAAACATCTTAAAATTTTCAAAGACCTATGAAGGTGTACATTATTACAAGTTATAAATTATTAATATTTTTGAATAAAAATCACAATAGTTTATAGGATATCCGATCAGTATTACATGCTTATTGTTAGAATTTTGATAAATTAGAACTAAAGGTCAAAATTATTTGAAACTCAACACACAAGAGCAACTCAAATAATATAAGAGAGTGATTTTGAAAAGAAAGAGGATTTTGAAAAGTAAGAAGTAAACATTCCCATTTTAAAGAATACTAAGAGTGGAAGTAAGTAATACATTTTATTGGACTGACAAATATATGTTGATCATTACTTGATTTTATATCTGTTTTAGGGCATTTAAAAATATCTGTCCACTTTGATATCTAAAATTTTGATCTCTCCACCTCCCTTCTCTAACCTGTTTCTTCTCCAACTTGTCCTTTTTTTCCTACTCTAAACGATGGCCCAGGTGGGAAGTCTGAGAGTCGCACTTTGTCTCCTTCCCTTTCCACAAGCTATCATAAAAATCCTGACAATTCTACTTCAAACTATTAGGTTGGTGCAAAAGTAAGTGCGGTTTTTGCAATTATCTTTAACCTTTTAAACCATAATGACTTTTGCACCAACCTAATATTTCTTACATTGGTCTACTTCTCTTGTCTACACTACCATCACTTCTTGCCTGGATAATAGCAACAACCTTCAGCTTAGTGTTTCCTCGTCTCTTCTTGCACCTTTTAATCTAGTTTTCTCATAATAGATCAAAATCATAAAAGAAACCCTATTTCAATCTTTCCCTCCTTAAAATTATTTGGTGGGTTTCCTATTGCATTCAAATAAAACGAATATCCCTTTGTCACATCAGCCTCACTCTGATCCATTTCATCTTGCACTCCATTCAAACCAGTCTGGCTTTTTATCTCCAGGAATGTACAAACTCTTTCCTTTCTCAGACCTTTAAAATCTGCCCTTTTCTTTGTCTGGAAGGCTCTTCTCCCAACTGTTCCTCAGGAAATCATTATTTAAATAATTAAAGTGTCAGTTTCAAAGTTAGAGCCTCAGAGAGGACCGTCCTCACCAAACAGTATAAATTATAGCATTCTGCTATCCTGTGTTGTAGATCCAATTTATTTTTCTTTGTTAGCACTTATTTTCTTTGTTTTTCTTATTTTTTATTTCCCAATAAAATTGGTCAAACAAACATAAAAAAGCAGGGAATAATAAAGTACATATGAATGTATGTACAACTCATATCAATTGTCGTGAATATTGTACCCAATTTTCTTGAGTATGTTGTGATAAGGAAAATAAATATTACCAGTACGAGCATTCCTAGTAGTGTACCTGTTTTCACTTCCTTCAGCAATGTGTGGAGTTATTCCATTTTCCTCATCCTTGTTAACACTGGGCAGTCTGATGAATATGAAATGTAGACTCCAAGTTATAATCCACTTTTCACTGATTTCTTTGAGAACATTTTCCCATTTTTATGTCCTCAAAAATATTTCCTTATGCTTCTTTTGGGATTTGCCTTCTCATAACATTTATCTATTTTTGTTTGTTTGCTTGTTTCTTTTTATTTTATTTTTCTTTTCATTATTGAATTCTTCGAAGGTATTTTCTTTTTAAATGTTCAGGATGTTAATTCTTTATAATATAGGTTGAAAATATTTTCTCATAGTTGTGTAATGTTTTAAATTCAATAATTTCTAATTTGCTTTATATTTATGAAGTCTCATTTCACAGAAATGTTTAATTTTAACGTAATGATTATATATTTTTTAAACTATGAATTTTATATTGCTGTCTTTCAAAAATGTGTTTCCTACCCACTGCCATTTAAATTCTTATGTCTTAAAACTGTATTTGATATCCTTGTCATTTAGTATTCCATCTAAAGTTTGTCATTCCCTGACAAGTTCCATAAAAACCCTGAAAAAAGTGTGATAGAAATTGCAGTAGATATATATGAAAATTAAGAATAGAATTGTTGGTAATATCAAATTCTTTATCAATAAAATTATCTTTTATTTTCCATTTTAGAAGTTTTTTTAAATGTACTGTAATAAATTTTTATAATGTATTCCATAAAAATATTAAAAGTTATTAGTAGTTATTGACCCTTTATACAGTAAAAAGTATTTGTTTCACTTACTTATTTGCTGAAAATATTAAATTAAACAGGCTCAGCATCTTTGAAATAGTATTATTTTCCTTTTACTAATGTAGTGCATACTATTAATAGAGGGCATGAAGTTGTAGATGCATGTATTCTTAGGGTTAAACCCTACATGATCAAGATCTATTCTTAACCTTGCTAAATTTAATTTGAAAATCTTTTATTAAGATTTTCTTCAACAATTATAAGTGAGGTAAGTATACAATATTATTTTCTTATAGATCCTTTATAAGTGCAGTATAAAATATCTTGGGCAGCCAAAGAGTGGAAACAAGCTAAAAGCCCATCAATTGATGAATGAATAAACAAAATGTAGTATATCATTCCATACAATTGAATATTGTTCAACCATGAAAAGAAATGAAGTTCTGACAGATTCTACAACATGGATGATACTTCAAAACATTACGCTATATGAAAAAACAGACCCAGTGTCTACATATTGTATAAATCCATTTAAATGAACATTTCAGAACAAATATCCTTCTTTTCCTATTGTCTGAAACAGTTTCTGGAAGTCAGCCATTATTTATTTCTTGGAAGTTTAATTTAAAAAAAAATACTCTTTAAATTTATTTGTGCTTAAGATTTTCTGAGGGATAGACATTTACCTACTTATTACATTTTCAAAATGTTTACTGGTTTATGAAAGTTTTATTTTTCACCATGAGATGATTTAGATAGTGGTCATACATTTTAGAACATTTTCTAGTTGGTTCAGTTTTTAAATGTATTGGATTTGTTATAGTATATGTTATATTATTACATAGTATATTATATATATATATATATATATATATATATATATATATATATATATATATAATATATTTTAATGGTTTCTGTATCTTTTAAAACAAGCCTTCTAGTTGTTTTATTTAAATCTTCTATTTTCTTACCAAAACTTGTTTCCTTATATACATCCATTGATTAATTCATGACCATTCTGGGCAAATTGCTATATAGGGTTTTAACTGGCTTCTCAAGCTGATCAATGCAGAGGTTGTGGGTTGGAACTTCTTGTCACTGGTTATTATCTGTTTATATAGTCAATCTCTCATTATAAGTCTTAAGCTAGTCAACATCTCTATCAACCTCACCATACAAAATAAGGCTTAATTACATCTTGATTATCCAGGAAACTTCCTTTCATTCATCTTCCTTATATCAGTCTTTAGAATTTAGTACTACATTCTTAAAACAAAAATGTATAATTATTTTGTATACAAAAAAAGCTAATGAAATAGATCAGCACATGTTAAAATATTTAGGGCTTCCCATTGTTTTTACATCGCATTGATTTCTTCTGATTAATTTGTTTTCCCTGAATTAAAATAAATCTTGTAATGAAGATGGTACAATCTCTTTCCCATTGCTAGTTTAGAAATGCTTTTTATTTATTTTGTCCTTACATTTGGATAAATGTTCAGCTGAATGTAAAAGTTGACATTGAAAGTAATTTCTCTTAGCATTTTAAATATATTATCCCATCGTGTCTGGCATCTATTGTTGATAAAAAAAAGTTGGCTCTAAATCCATTGAAGATCCATTGAAGAAAATTTGTCTTTTATTTATAGTACAACTAAAGATTTCATATTTATACTTTATCCTTGATGTTCGGTAGTTTTATTAAACGTTTATTTGTTTTAATTCATCCTGAGCAATATTTGGTGTTCAGTTTTAAATTGATGGGCTCATGTTACTTTCAGCCATCATGTCATTAAATATTTGTTCTCTATGATTTCCCACATTTGGTCTTCTTCAATTACTCTTAAATTTATGTTGTCATCTTAATATACTCATTGTTTTTATGATCCTTCAATTTATTTTATCTCCTTGTTTTTCTGCTTCATTTTGTGTTAATTTCTTAGCACTATTTACTTACTGACTTTGGAGTCAATCCAAGTTTTACATATTATCATTTTTTTTCTTTCAACAACTACTATTTACTTACAAATTCCAAAATTGCTTATATTCACCTATATTTGTTTGATTTTGCTTTATTTTGTTTTAAATATATATTTTAAACTGATATTACTCCTTGAGTAATACTTTTTAGGATCCTAAAATCAGTGATAATAGATATGTTTAGATTATTCTGCTATTTTAATTTTTTAATTTCCTCTGGAATCTTGTGATTGTTTTGTTGCTTTTCTCAGATTTTTTTTTTTTTTGGCAGTATTAGATTTATTCATATGTTTCCGTATTTTGAGTTCTATATTCTCTCTCTCTCTCTTTCAACCAACCCCCCCCCTCCCCCGGCTGCCTTTCAACCTTTCATTCCCTAGTGGTGTTGGGTTTGCTTATACCTGGTCCCTGGGCCTAGTACATAATCGGGTATTATTTTGGAAGATTGAGGGATTTACACAATGGGGATAGTTCAAAGATCTGGGAATCCAACCATGGAGAATTTTCTGTCTCCATATCTGGTTGGGAGGTTGGATCTTATCCTCCCTCTTGGAAAAAACTGCTTCATACTAGGCAGAACCCCAGCACTGGGAATTTCCCCCCCCCCCTTTTAAGTGCCCAAAGCCCTATTCTACCCGTAGGTTTCCAGCAACGAGTTTGGCTCTTTTCCCAGCATATACCCAGAACATATTTCATATCTTCTATTCCGCAGAAGTTGACCTTCTAGCAGCTTTTGACATCTTTCAGATCCAGGATCCAACAGAAAATCAGCTTCAATTCTGATTATTTTATTCTACTTATTTTCAATTTCCTGAGCATGGGCATATTTACATATTTTATCATTATTCGTTTTGGCTTTCTATAATATTTTTTTTTAATAAATTTTCTCTAACATGGTTATGTATTTGAATTAGAGCAGGATTGGCTCAAACCATGTATTTGCAATGTCATTTTCCCAGATCTAGATTATATTTTTGAACATATTTTACTATGACTAAATTATAAACTCAGTGAAGGCTGTGACTGTGTCTGTCTTAGTCATGATACTCATACTTAGAGTTGGTCTTTAATAAATATGTACAGCACATTGCATTATTTAATTCATTACCAGAGGATCTAAGAACAATTTGACAATAATAATGTAAAGCCTAGAGAAGCTTTAGCAAACCAAATATAAAAAAAAGGCATGCAACTTAGCATCACTATAGCATATAGCATTTGATCACAGAATTTCATTGCAGTTGACTAAATACCAAAAAAGTTCTCAAAAACAGTAGCCATCTTTTTTTTTAAGCAAAGAAAAGTGTTTTCATTTTAGTAGTATGAAGTAAATGATTCTGAAAAATGAAATAATGAGATAAACAAGGAAAAGCAGAAATAGCAGATAACAATTAAAGGGCTTCACCATTTGATAGCAGTAACCTGGCTTTTTAGTCAAGCAGCATCTAAGAAATCCCGGTAGCCCCCATTCACTAATAGACATTAAACAATGCTAGCATTTTCTGGCCTACTATGTGTCTAGCCATCTATTAGGTACTTTATCTACAAGTAATCATTTAAGTCTCAAAGTAACTTTTTGACATTGATGTCATTCTAAACACAATGATGACTAAAACAAAACTCTGAGCATTTGCATTATCTGTCCAAGATCAGAAAAATGATATATACCTACCTCATTTATAATTGGAGTTAGGGCATCAAAGTCTGAACTAATAATATGAGGATGCTAGTTGTGTGTTAGGTGGGGCTGAAACTCAAGAAGGACTGATGAGGTTGAGAGGAAGGAGAAGCTCTCGCAGGAAGAAGAGTGTGGCAGCCAGGGGAGTCACAGGGCCGGGGCTTTCTTTAGTTAGTGGTAATTTAGGGAAGGGGGGGTATGAAGGCAGTGTAGGGTGGGTGTTGACTCTACATGAGAGAGCAGGATGGGTTAAGTGAGAAATGCTCAGGGTTAACCTGGAGCCTGGAGCTGGGGAAAGGTCTGAGGAGTAGTTGTGATGTGAGCTCAAGGTCTCCAAATATGCAGAGAGAAACGGATAAGTGGGCATAGATAAGTGTGTGTGTGGCAGGAGTTTCTACCAAACCATTTTGTGATTGTTGTTTTCTTGAGACTAGATGGTCAGTGCCATGGGTCCAGTGTTCTGTGAGTGTGACCTAAATGTGTAGTCCCTGTCACACCTAAGTTCTTTTGTACATCATGGTTAATACATGTTATACATCCGGGGAAAGACTTGCCTAGGGAATAATGGTAGAATCAACACACACACACACACACACACACACACACACACACCTTCCAAAGATAAACATTCATTCTCAGAGACAGTGCAATCTTAAACCAGAAAGAATTAGGAAAATATTTTTTTTAACTGCCTCACAATGTGCAAGACTGCTCTCTGAGGCAATACTTCCTTTTGGCAGTCAGGTTGGGAGAATTTCAGTTCCTTTCCTTTATCAATTAACTCAGAATGTTCCTTTCAGATCTGTCTGGAATAAGAAAGGAGCTGAAAACTGAGAGATTTGTTGTCCATTCTCAGCTACAAAAAGACTGGGCCAGAATTTTGACACTACTCGTCATACAGGTTAAATTGAAATCATGACTAAGGATTCTCATTTTCTTCATTTCCTGAGCAGGGGCCAAGGGAGGAGGGAGGGGAAAGGGGTATTTTTAATTTACTTATTCTTTTGACTACATTATATTACAGCAATAATTCAAGGGCTTGTTCTATGACTTGCATAGCTTAAAGAAATATTTGTGGTATAGCTGATAGTTGCTTTCTAATTTACGTGCATCAAACAATTGCCAGCATTTTATATACTACTACATATAAATTACATAGTCGATTCATTTTCTTTTTTCTTTTTTTTTTTTTAACAAGCAGTGATTGAATGTACTATGTTCCAGGAGTGTGCTAGGGGCTGAGGTTACAAAAACATGGCAGATGTAGTGTTTGCCCTCAAGGAATATTCTAATAAAGGATATAGGATACATGTAACTAATAATTGTAGTGTCATGAGTGCTAAGGTTAGAGTATGATACGGAAGATATAGAATTACAGGAATAAGTATCTAAATAACATGAGAGATTTAAGGAAATTTTCCTCAAAATGAAATATTTCAGTTATACATAATAAATGAAGGGAATAATGGGAAAGGTATGGCACAAAACTTCACAGTTATTAAGTTATTAGAGAGATTAATGACTGTTGGAGAAACTAATGACTGCTCTTATTTGTCACTAAAGCATGAAGCAACAATATTTTATTTCTATGGGTTTAGTTAATCTTGATTATTAAAAAATGATCTGTTTAGTTTTTCTGGCAATAATGCTAATTGTCCCTAAATGTACACTGTCTTTTTCCTTAGTAATATAACCCCAATTTTAGACAGTCACACGTCACGTAGCATGAAGCTCCCAGCAAAACCTGACCTGTGATTAAGGTGTAGCCCATAGGACAGAAGCAGGAGAAATGTCCTTAAAGAACAACAAGATGTCCTTCTCCACCCCTTCCTCCTTCCAGGTGACTTGAATCCAGATGAGGTGGCCAGAGCTGGAGAAGCCTTTTTGGACAATACAGAGAAACATGCAAGCTGGGAAGAGCAGAGAAAAACATAAACAGAGCCCAGGTGCCTGATCCCACAGAAGACCACCCTACTTACAGAGAGTTACTTTGGATATATTATTGGAGAGATAAATAAATATGTAAACTGGAGTTTTTCTATTTCTCAGAGTCCAAAATTATAATGAATAGTTTTATTCTTTCATCCTTCATTAAAAATATATTTTGTAAACAAACACACAAAAATATGTAAAATAATATGTATAAACCTCCTTCAGTGGTCTAAGACTTTACCAGGGTGTATGTATCTCATCTAAGTCCTCTAGTGTCCTGTGAAGGAAGCACTATTATTACCTGCTCTGATTTATAGGGGAAAAGACTCAAGGTCATAGAGTTAGGAAGGGGCAGACACAGGATTGGAACCAGAGAGTTTAAGTCAAGTGTCTGGCTTCTCCTGTTTAGTATGTTCTGCTTCCCTAATTAGATACAATTTAGAAGAAAACCATTCATTTTCTCCTACAAATCATAAAAATCAAATTGTAAATTTAATAACTTTACTCAGAGCTTCTGGGATCTATATTGTTTGTCACTAAGCATGTGAAAGGTAATATATTTCAAAAACTAATGCATAAAATAATAAATTGTAGGTATATATATTATTATGTACTTGAAATAAAAATAGAAGATAAAATCTAACAGCCGACATGAGACATAAATAGACTTTTGAAAATATAAATGAAATAATAATTAAAAACTTAATATTCAGATGTCCAATTTCATATAATTCTACCATTTCTGTATTCTTATCAACTGATATAAGACTTATGTTATTAGTAAGTCAGCAGTCAATAAGATTAGGAAGTTTTTCCTACAAAATATAGATAGTCACATAATTTCCAATCTGGAATGGACCTTAGATCTAATCCAATCATTTTAATTCTATAGGTAAAGAAACTATTGCTCAGAGAATTAAGAAAACTACATTGTAGCAAGTTAACTACATTAGAATTAGAGTTAGATTTAGTTCTCCTAACGATTCATGCAGTAATAATTCCTCTACATCTTATGCATGATCAGTGTCTTCTACTTCCAGTTGGTGGAAAAGTAGGCAACATGTTTTAAGTGTAGCTAGGTAACATCCCCAAAGCAAAGTAGAGGAAAAAAGGTACAGACTGAGGGTTTTGAGTAACAGTTTATGGTACTTAACGTATCAGTTGGTCTTTGGTCCTCAACCTTGAAATGGATATTGTAGGGTTATGAACCACTGGAAACTGCATTGCTAAATCTTTACACATATATTATTCTGATGAGTGAGTCCACAGTTTTTGTTAGATTTTCAACGTGGTCAGTGATCTAAAAAGATTGTGAGCTGGTGCCCTCTTTAAATGCTTTGACTGTCTTCTAAAGCAGTGCTTTCTCACCATCTAGTGTACTCTTTCGCTCTTACAAAGTTTTTCTTCTGGAGGACAGACGTGCATTTTAAGGAATCAAGAATGCCCAGTTTGTCCTATTCAGTAAAACAGTAAAAAGAACAAAAAAAAGAAATGCTGATTTGTGGATGGCTTCGATAAAACAGTTGAAATGAAAAGACATTAGCTGTGAAGATATGGTGCAATCCTGGCTCCGATGGGCAATTCCAAGGATGGGCCAGTAAGAGTAGTGTGTCTTGAATCCCTTCAATCCTGAACCCTTAGCAAAAGTGAACTGGCATTTAAATAACACATGAAAATCCATGAAGAAGCTAGTCTGAGTTCACAGGTATTTCACATGAGCTTATTCTTTAGGAGTAGTGACGCCTGAAAGTTAACAGATGAAATCATTGTTCCTGAGACTGTCAAAAACACCAGTCACACCAAACATCTCACACTCTTAACTAAGAACAATTCAGCACAGTTAGGGGTCTTCATCTATAAAGAGTTTCAGTATAAAGTAAACATGGTGAATGAATTCCCCTTCTTCCCTTGGAGAGGTCATGTTCAAGGTTCACTGGCAATGCAAGATGGGAAGGCCTGGCCTGTGCCCACCTGCTAAGAATTAAACAGAGAGCTGCAGTCTCTTGTGCAATCAATGCCTGGTCTTTAATGGGAGGCCCCAAATTCATCACCAGAAACTCTGACATGCTCATAAGCCATTTATTAATTTGTGTTCATTTGGTCATCATGGAATTTGTCCTAACTTAAAAATAACAAGCCTCCCAAAATGTGAGAAAATTCCCCGACAGAAGAGATGTATGAATTGCTTTGGGTAATCAAGTTTACCAAGCAGGTTTTATTGTGCTCTTCTCAGCATGGTGCTTTGTATATAAAGCCCCACCACATGTTGTAACAATAAAGTTATTGCTTATCGACCAGACCTAGTTGACAACCAACAAATGCTGCCATGAGTTATTTCAGGCTGGATGACAATCCTCTCCTTGGTAACCCATCAGTGTGTACCTTGTAAGTAGTGTTCAATGATGTTTAGGGTAGCAAACTGAGGGAGAATAAACAACGACCACCATAAAACAAAACAATAACAGTGAAGAAAGCCTATGTGTGGAGAAAGATCCTCCAGAAACAATAAACTAATTTACAATAAATTAACAATAAACAATAAACTAAATTGTGTATTTTCTACAAGGGGGAAATACTTACACTCTTTTTTTGTAAGATATGAATAATTCTGAACACACCATGTTTTTATTAAAACCTAACGTAACAAATAACACTGGGCTATTCTTAGGGATGGATGGGCATTTATCACCCTTCTCTTTGATGGAAGGTGTTGATACATTTTTGGTGGTAGCTTAGCTACATCGTTCTTTAACTTCTTCAGAAGTTTTAGATGAAGACCATTTGAACTTAGTGATTTATGGCCACTTAATTTCTCATATTTTTTCAATCAGGTCTTTGTTTTGATTTCTCTGACAGTTCTTCCTTCACCTTCCTTCTCTCTACAAAGTAACTCCGGGACAGATACTTCTTTATCATCCAGGATGGAAGGCCAGGCACAAAGCACCCATTCAATCCCTTTGAATCCTTTGCACTCTCTTTGGATAACTTCATTCCCTATGCAGTGGTCAAATAGACTAACTCAGTCTCCAGTGGATTTTGCAAGGCTGATATACTGATCTCAAGGGGATTGTTTTATTGTGCATTTAGGAATGACTGTTTTTTTTTTATTTGTTTGTTTTAAACATTATCCATTAAAGTCAGTGTTACCGGCATTTATCACTTGTTTTTCATTCTTCCCAAACAAAACATCTTTTCTTCATTTACTTTACTTTTCTCAGTGCTTGTGAATCTCTAATCATGTTTCATTGAGCAGGTTCTATGTTGTTTCTATGAATTTTAATTTCCTAACTTTTGTCTTTGGAATCTTTTTGGTGAATCTCCTCCTTTTTTCTTAAGCTTTTCTTTTGAAAATTTGAGTATCCACATGTATTCCTTTGACATAATAGTCTCTCAGAAAATGTTGATGTTATTGCTACTGCAATTTTTTTTTAATTTCTCATCTTTTACTCTCAAACCAATGAATCAAAAGTGGCAGAAGCTACACCAACACTCTCTAAGTACCCAAATACTGTTCTTATTTTTAAAAATCGTGATTATCCAACAGTGAGACAAACTTTATGACTTAAAATTTTAACAACGTACAAATTTCAGTATTGCTTATGCCACCTCTTAAAATGTACCACTGTGTCAAAGGAGCAAGAATAATGAGTTTCCCTGTCTATCAACCTCCCACCCCATGCTCTTTACAACAGGCCTCTGCTGTAATGCAAAGCTTATGTCCCATATTTCAATATGATAAATCAATCACAAGGAAACATAGGTTTCTTATTAACATATGTCAATCACTCTTTGGTAATCTACCAACACATATGTAGAGTAACCATAGTTTATCTTTCTTTACATAAATAAAACAATGTGTCTCTCTCACTTTTCTAACCATTTCAATATAACGCCTAGTGGCAGACAAACCAAAGTGAGAGGTGGTGAACCTATTCTTACTCATTCCAGATTGAATATATCTAACCAAATAGTTTTGTATTACCACAGATTCTCTTTTGCAAGAAACCATGGAAGAATCGCTGAATTCCTAATATAACTGAAACGCATAGAAATCTTTCAGCAAAACCTAAAAGCTACTTTGTAAAACACACACACACACACACACACACACACACACACACGCACACACAAGCCATAAATCCAATACATACTTTGCTGTTACTAGGGAAATTTTCTCTAAACCTGGATCTCCGAGCACGTTACAATCATCCGTTTCTTTTACACAGATCATTCAAATCTCCAGATCACTTGCAGACCTCATTATCAATATTTTCCAAGCACTCACAATGTGCAGAAATTATACCTGGGTCTGTATTCATTTGCTCATGCCTGTACCTAAATTCAGATTCAGAGCATCCCATTCTTGGAGGGAACTCAAATATGTTATCAAATGAACAGTGTTTAGATAAATGTTATGGGTCAAATCACATTACCCCTAAATTTGTAAGTTGAAGTTCTAATTCCTAGTACCTCAAAATGTGGCCTTATTTGGAAATAAGATTGTTGCAGATGTAATCAGTTAAGATGAGGTCATACTGGAGTAGAGTGGACCCCTAACTCCATTATGACTGATGTCCTCATACAAAGGGCAAATTTGGACACAGAGTCACACACACAGGGAGAATGCCATGTGGAGGATGGCACAAGCCAGAACGACCACAAGCGAGGACAGAGGCCTGGAACAGGTCCTTTCCTCATGCCCTCAGAGGGAACATGGCCCTGCCGACACCTGGATCTCCGATTTCTAGCTTCCAGAACTGAGACAATGAAAATAAATTTGTGTTGTTTAATCCACTATATTATGGCCCTCTGAACAAATTAATGCAAACAAAATTCAGTTAGTTCATCAATATCAAGCTATGAATCAGGTAAATATGGTTGGTGGGTAGAGCAAAGAGAAATTTTTAGGAAGATTTTGAAGGATTATCATTTTTAAATTGAAGTGTGAAGTTTTCCCTAATTCTGTGGTCCTGGCTTGCTCCTGAATATCTTCATAGCATTTTTTCCTATTTATGTTTAGTGCTTTATTATGTTAATATGATCATTTGTCTGCAGATCTGTCTCTCTTTTGAACCTGAACTCTGAAAGGGCTAAGGCCATGTATAGAGCAACATCATCTAAGAATCTAGTAATGATACATGATGCATAATACATGTTTATAAAATGTCTTCAAACAACAATGAAACCAGATTGGCAACAATATTTAAGAATTTTAACTAGATTGTTCTGTTAAGCAAGTTATCACTCAAAATAATTATTGGTCATTAACCAAACCTCATGAAACAATTCAACAGACTGGACTCTGGCCACATCTTTTCTCAATACTATAACTGAAAAGAAGAGGCATTGTCTTTTTTAAAGCTTCCTTAGAGAACAATATACTGATGATAAAGTAGACTGTAAAGAGGGAAACGACAGAAAACAGTCACTGGCCTCTGAACTAGGTTTCTATTTGCAGATTTGTTGTCTGTTTCTCAGAACCTAGTATTAAGAGAAGGTATAAAAATATTGCCATGTGTTAACCTCTATTCTAGACCCAGATTGTCCTGCCTGGCCAAGGATGGAAGTATATGAGCTGAAACGCACATCTTAATGTGAAGCAGACCCAGTAGGGGATTCACCACTGTCTCCTGCCAGGTATTCAAGCCTTCCAGATACTCTGCTGTCTTTTGATGATCTGCCTATGAATTCTTTCAGTCTCTGAGACTGAGCCCAAGTTTCCTCCTTCTCCCTCTGACATCTACTGTGTCTCGTCTGCACTGTGCAATCTGACACAAGCTACTATGGTTCAGTCTCACTTTCATTTTGCTGCAGCTGTTTCACCACATAACCCTGCTTTCTGTGTTTCCAAGTACAGCCTGGTAACTTGACTCCTCTTCCTAACAGATAATTCAGTTTTCTTCTTTCCTGACTGTGGAGCTTAACCTGCCTCCAGTTATCCAAGATGTAGCACTTCACTATCAGTGTGGAAGCACAGATTTATGATCTTTGTCCCCAAGCCCTGCAATTCACCCAGGAAGATGTGTTCCCCCAGTGCTATGAACATGAACTACTATTGACAAGTTTCTATACCTCAACCAAGTGGGAAGAAATAAAGCACATATAAACAATATTTCTCAATCTCATGTGTTTATAATATATAGGGTATATTCATAAAATAGAGTTGAATGAGACTTCTTTGTACAGAAACAATTTCCTGTAGCTCCTTAGCAACGTGCAGCAATTTTCCATAGGATTTGTCACTGTTTTCCATCATCTCAAAAATATTTGATATAGTTTCAGTCCTCACCACTCCCTGGTTTTTCCTACCGAGCTCATTTCACTCTTCTGGGATAGCTGGCTCCTGTATGAATTTAAATAACCTGTAATAAGCGTGCTATTTTTATGTGCCATGCAAATTATTTTATACCCTAAATCCCACATCCTATTGAAAAATGTTTTCTTCAGAGGTAGAATCATGCCTATTGTCAAGTACAACTTCAGCACAGTTACATATGTCCTAGGTTGTAGGCTTTCCTGAAGTGCAGAACTTCGACCCCATGGATAGAGACTTTTTGTTCAATAAAGAAAACCATCAATTACATTATGTTGTATGGTACCAAAAATGCTTTGATCTTTGAAAGGGTATTTATTACAAAGGAAAGCAGGGTGAAAGTCCTTTGACAGACATGAGGCTTTATATGAAAACCTCACGCGTCTGTGACTAACTGGCCTGGACCCATTGGTATAAAATGTCTCAGATCTGATCCACTTCACCTTTCTTGATTTGATTTCTAGCTTTTACATTTGTTAGATATATATGGGTGGACGAATCTCAATCTCTGTGGATCTGTTTCTAAATTTGTCACCTTATCTCTAAAGTTTCATGTATTGTCTCTCAAGACTCATTAAGTTTAGGAAAAAAAAACAAACCTTCAGTAAGTCTCCATAATTAGCACATTCAAAATTTTTTGTCACAACTCAAATATTTACAATATAATTTTTTTTAATTGAGAATTGTTGAATCCACTGTTGTTTCATAGGTAGAATACTGCATTATTTTTAAAACTAACTACATACTCATCAGAATATGTTCAATTTCTCTTGAAATTTCACCTTAGAGTCCTTACTCCAATTATCCAAAGTTTTAAATTTATTGAAATGCAATACAGCTGTCTGACACCTCACTTATATGTAAATCTAAAAAAAAAAAAAAGTAAAACTCATAGAAACAGAGTAGAAATGTGGTTGTCAAGAGCTGGTATAAAAGAGGTTGATAAAAATGGTACAAACTTTCAGCTATAAGACGACCACAGTCTGAAGATTTAATGTATGACATGATGATATAGTTAATAACACTGTATTGTATAATTGAAATTAACAAAGAGAGCAGAGCATAAATGTTCTCCCCCCTCAAAATAAGGGGGAGCTAAATATGTGAGTAATGGATGTGTTAATGAACTCAATGGGGGGAATTCTTTCACAATGTATGTGCCTATCACATCATCACATTGTACTCTCCAAATACCTTACAATTTTGTTGGTCAGTTCTACCCAAAAAAGCTGAGTAAATAAATAAATAAATAACCCTCCCAAACTTTAGGTAATGGAAGTCTGAAAGGAAAACTTATCTTTACATCATGGGAAATCTGTACTTCCTCTTCTGACCCTAACTTGGCTGACGGCACCACTTTTTCCCAACATGATAATCTATGATAATCTAAAATCTTGGAGCTTCCTTTCCTTCTCTGACCACGAGACACCCAACCAGTCATGCGAAATGTAAATTACTTGTACCTGGTCCTGCCCAAACTTCTACAGTCTCCAAGCCATCTATCTAAGCTTTGTCGCCTTGAAACACTGCTACAATGTCCTCAGATTGTTTTTTCTGTAACATGTGTTTAATTATTTCTTTCTCCTTCTTCAAACATTGCTCTCTTTCTCATCAGCAGTGTGAAGGCACTGTATCATCATGGTTAAAACCACAGGACTTGGTGAAGATGGCATGCTAGGGTTTCTATTGCTGCCCTAATAATTGTTAGCTATGTAACTTCAGGCTAGAGATGAATATGCCTGAAAGGTAGGGTCTATTTGAAAAATTAATTTGGGAAAAAGACTATATACTTTTTAGATTTCACCACCAACAGCAAAATTAGGACCTACTGATGGATATGATAGGGATACATATTTTTAATTCAGTATAGTGAAGAATCCTTACTTAAACAACCTAAAAATGAAACTTAATGTCTTAGGAAAAAATGACTTCTCCATTCTTAAATGTATTGAAATAGAGAGAAAAAATGATCACAAATTAAAGGAAATTCAAATATCAGAAAAGAAAGACAGCAAGGTGCATGAAGAAATAATGAAGGATGTTTCCAATCTGACATTTTCAGATTCTGTGGTTTGTTTAATTAAATTGCCTTAAAATAAGTTTTAGTTCAAGTATATTTTATACTTGAATTTCAGGACTATTTTCATTTCTAGAACCAAAGTTCAGTTTACTGAATGTTAAACTTCTTTATCACACAGGTATGCATTATAAAATATTTCTCTTGAACTTAAATTTATTATATTTAGAGATATATGAGTATGTTTAACTCTGCTGGGTGTTTTGAGAAAATTTAAATACCTTTTGTGGGACTCTATTCATTCACACACACATAAACACAACATGCAACAGATTTTGTGATAATCGAGCCCATATATCTACTGTTCTGTTTCTCCCCATTGATCTCAAATACTGACAAATTCAAAAGATAAATTTTTGCTTAGAAGTGGCTGGATTATGTATCAAAAGAATTGAACTATTAATCGTAGAGTGTGTATCATTCAGATATAATTTACAAAAGATTTATGAAAGTTTTATTTTGCAATAATTGTTTCTGAATTTATTTTAACCAATCCCATTTTTGTGTTTGAGAGATCTTTTTGCAAGTAATTCTTTGGTTTCCTTTAAGCCTGGATGTAAAGAGATAAATTACCGCAAGCGGATGGTCTTTTTAATTTCTGTCCACGGGATTAAATTGAGACCACCAACCAATTTACTACAAGCTAGCGAGCAACATCATGTGTTAACAATTTTCAGTCTCTTTTTATCTGGTTTGGATTCAAAATGGTAACCTAGAGGTGAAAGGTCTGATTTTAAAAAACCAACTCTCCTGGGCCAACCAACCTTTTTAATTTTCTGAATTTAAGTTAATTATATCATTTGAGTTTAATGGAATTATCAACATGTTCACCTTCATTGCAAAATAACACTTACCCTGTTCATATCAGAATCAATCTCTTAATGTTTACCTAGGTTATAAAGAGGACTAAAGAGAATCTAGTGTGATGTGTAATGTACTGTTTTATTCAATTTAAGAATGAAGGCATGTTTTAGAATTTAATGAGGGTAATACTATTTGTTTTCAGGGTTAAAAAAATCATTTTGTTATGTTCTCTTGGAGTTTCTATATGAAATTTTCTTACTGGTTAAATATTTATTTCATTGCTGCATTACTTTTTGATTTGAGTTTTATTATATTTTTATTTCAATAACTTATTTATAAAATGAAGGGAATTGTTAGCATTAGACAGTTGAATATATTGACTTTTGTATCTTCTAACCCACATAAGTATACAATTAAAGCAAACAATTCATTATTCTAAACCTTCGTACATAAGTAATTTTTGAATTTAGATTCTAAAAAAAAAGAGGAATTTAAATATTTATACATATATTTTTTCTCTTCAAGAATCCTTTAACAGCTAATATATTATGTTTTTTTTTTTTTTTTTTGGCTTAAGAAAGAATACCAATTTTGTGTAGGCTTCAGGGTTTTCAAAAGTTTGATCCCCTCTTTTGTTCAAATAATATTACTGAAGAAAATATTTAAAATCCACCAAGATTAGCTGGGCATTTCTACAGTCATAAATATCTTCCATTGTGTCTCTAGGCCAGATCTTTCTTGAGACCCCAGTTTATACTCGAATAGTTACTACGTATTTTTATAGATTTATCCAATTAAATCATTAGGCCATAAATTAAAGATATGTACTTAAGAGAGGTATTATTTTAGAATATACTAAAAAGTGATTTCAGTATTTTAAATAAAAGTATGGTTTAAAACTGAGTTTCAGTTGCTGAGGAGTGTTGATATTTTATGCAACAAATTGATGTGAAATGAGAAACTTCCTCTTTTCCCAAAGCTAAATTTTACTTTGAATTTATTTACAAGATATGGAGCCATTAGTCTCCTTAAAGATATCAAGTCAGCTGGCATCCTTTGTCCTAATTCATCAGATTTTTTAAAAATTGTCATATTTACCACTACTGTAGACAAAGTTTTAAATTGCAGAGAGGTAGGGAAATGGATATGGGTAGATATTAATTAAGTTGTTCTATGTTGAAAATCATTTTAAACTCTTTCATTATTTTAAACATTTATAAGTTGCATGAAAGATGCATACATTCATGAGTAGTTTTAGCATCATGTAACTCATTTTGGCTTCTAACTGGTATAAATTTTAAAATTTACTTAACCATCCATGCGGTGACTATACCACATTAGTGACTTTATTTTTTAATGACTGTTTTGATTTCTTTTATTATTTCTTAAATAACACCTATATTACACTTCTCTAATTGAAATCTGAAAAATAAGTATAACAATGCTTGCATTGCACCCAATGTATCATCCCCTATTAATCCTTCAACAAGACCATTATTTAAGCATAAATATTATAATCATTTTACAGCTGAAAAAAATGAGGCAAAATAGCTTGCTGAAGGTCTTGTAGCCAGTAAGCAGTAGAGTAAATAATTTTTACATAGGCAATATATTTCTGGAGTTCATGCCCTTGACCTACTTCAAGTACTCCAAAATACTTCAAGGAAGTCAGATAGAAATAAAATCAACAAAAACTTCTAGATTTTGAGTATGGTGGCCATTAATTTAGGTGGCCCCTTCAAAACTAGGAAAATATTGAGAAGGTTGAAATGATTTTGGCATGCCGCCGAAGGCTTGTTCCATTAATGTTTGATTTACTTATTCAGCCTAAGTACATCTGCAAGGGACCTAGGGGAGAAGGAGTTAATAGACATGCCTAACCTCTTCTAAGATGTAGCTATTTAGCTACATCACTTCATACATGAATAGGTTTTAAAGCTGCTACTTTCTCATATTTACTCTCTTGATATTTACCAGTGATATTAATTATGATTACATATGAGACTAAGAAATAATGGGATAAAAATATAGGTTTTTTTGTTGTTGTTGTTGTTGTTGATTTTTGTAAAAAAAAATCCAGTTGCAATCAAATACAGAAAACTGAAAATCAGGGAGAATATATAAATTTGGGAGTCGTCAGCTTATGAATCAAGGGTGAAATCATTATGTGGATGAAATAGCACAAACAGAAAATAAAGAGGAACAGGCAATTAACTGAGAAAAAGGTACCCACAAAGTAGACTAAGAAACAACTGACAGAAGGATAGAGAAAATCACATGCATTCAATAATCTAATCAATTATATAGTTCTGTACCATGTTTCCCCCAAAATAAGACCTAGCCAGACAATCAGCACTAATGCATCTTTTGGAGTAAAAATTAACATAAGACCCGGTATTATATTATATTATATTATATTATATTATATTATATTATATTATATTAAGATCCAGTCTTATAGTAAAATAAGACTGGGGCCTTATATTAATTTTTGCTCCAAAGGACGCATAAGAGCTGATTGTCCGACTAGGTCTTATTTTCAGGGAAACACGGTAGTAACTAGATATTACATTTTGATCATGATTAGTTTTCTTTTCTTTTTTTTTGGAAAAATTTGTTATTGAGTCCTTTCAAGTAAAACCCAAATGTTCTAAATGCTAATACGTTCTCTTTCTAATAATACTTGAGTACTTTGAACATTATTTTAATACACTTTATTTACAAATTATTAAAAATAATTATGTAAATATTTTCATAGAAAACCTATCTTTACTTGTGTTTGTAAGGAAACTTTTGGTTAAAAGTGACAAAATGTCAGTAAATCCTAGAATGTTTTGGCTCAGGAACATAAAATTCCAGTAATAATTTATGCATAGCTGGATACAGGAGAACAAATAATATAATAAAATATTACAAAATATGCTTCTTTTTGTGCCCTCTGTTTGCTCAGTTTTACTCTATGATGGTTTCATGGTCAAGAAGATTGTTTTCTTGCCATTGTCAGATATAGTTTGGATTATACTTATACCTAGCAAAGCCAGAGGAAAGTGCCTAGCATTCTTTTCTAAAAATTTATATTAATATTTTTAAAAAATTGACTGGATATTTTTCTTTTATAAGCACCATGAAATTTAGGAAGTGAAGGTGGGCAATTATAGGCTCCACCAGATGGTAGAAAGAGCTGCCCTTCTAAGGAAAAAAGATGCAAAGAGAAGGATGCCAGAAAGATAAAAATAATAGATATCCACTACACTACTGAAGCATATTTTAGTTAAAAGGCTCAAATATCAATATTTGAAAGATTTTGTGACCTATCAAAGTATTTTTCAATGTAAATATAGTGTCCTTTTACTCCTTACCATTATATATAATATTTCATAGTCTAAATCAAAATAACTAACTATTACTATATGTTTCATCACCAGACATACATAAAACTCAAGAGTTCTAATGAAGGATTGAAATCGCTCTGTTTTAAATTGTTAACTATTTGTTTAACCTATGCTGTCAGAAGTACTATAAATCCATCTTGGATAATTGCTCATGCCTTTTTCTTTTGCTAGATACCCTGGAATGTCACTAGAGACTATCTTTACTCCACAAATGGCTAATTTCTCTTAAAGTATACATTTGGATTGGAAGATGTGGAAATATCATAAAATACAAAAAAAATCCACCCAAGAAGGAAAACCAAAAATAACATACCTGAAAAATATCAGTAATATAACCATTATGGCAGTAGAATATCATTTTAAAACATAATCATAAACTCAATAGAATATTTCTAAAGCATTTTTTATATAAGTATATGAAAGCAATGATAACCTTATTCTTTTTTTTTTTTCTGAAAACTACCTATGGTTTAAGAAAATATTTACATATTTCACATAAAAACAATTTTACAGCTGCATTCATTTATCATTCAAAAGATATCTGGGGGAAAAGATCCAAGACAGCAGAGTAGATAAACACTGTGCTTGCTTTCTTCTGTGAACACATTAAAACTTATAACTAAATTATAGAACAATCAACCTGTAGAACCATCTGAAGTCTGGATGAACAGAAATTTAATAACTAAGGATATAAAGAAGAAGCCACATTGAGACTGGTAAGAGGGGTACAGACGTGAAACGTGCTGGCCCCAAACCTCTGTGTGGCAGTTGAGAACCTGGAGAGATATCTCAGCTGCAGAGATTCCCCCATGAAGGAGTGAGACACCACAGGCCCACACTGGCCTCCCTAGGCCAGAGTACCGGTTCTGGAAAGAGTAGCCACTACAACATTTGGCTGTGAAAAACAGTGGGGACTCTGACCATCCGGTGAGACAGAAGGCTGTGGGGAACCCAGACATCCTCTTAAATAGCACGGTCACAGACTCTCTCACCCCGAGGCACTCATCCTGGACTCTAGCGGAGGGATGATGACTCAGGAGGTGTTAGAGGTATATGGGTGGCAGACTGAGGTGTGTGGCTTTGGAGCATGACTGGAGGACAGTCACCATTTTCCCTGTGTAGGGTCCTATGCCTATGCAGCCGGTAGGTGGGCACCATCTTCCCTGTGTTAAGCTCACCCCTAACAGCCAAATCTGAATCTGATTCACCTGGAGAGCTCCACTGATCTATGCTGCTGACTCACTGGAACCCCACTCCCCCAACTCCCCCAACACTAGAGGCAATTTCTCGAGAGCAGCCAGCCCCTCCCACATTGCACTCTTCTTGGAAAACTATTGGAGTCATCGGCCCCCATGTGGGTAGTGACTAGCCTCCTTGTGCTCTAAGACTTGCTGAGTCACTCCCGACTCAGTACTGGCTCCAAACCAGAGTCCACATTAACCTGGTAACCACAACTCTTCCCACTCTAGTGACTCCCTGAAACCCTGTGTCATGCAGAGTATCATGCGGGGTCTCTGGTCCCACTCCCTGCATAATAACGCAGTATATGGTGAGGCCAAAAGGAACACCACCCCACAGAGCCATAGATAGGGAGTCATACCACTATACTCTCACTGGCGGCTGGGTTGGAGACACAGGAAGCAGGAGCCACACGATCTGCAATCTGCTGCCCACTTCTCTGCCAAGCTACTCCACCTGCTAGCTGTAAACTGCCCTTGCTAGCTTAGCCATGGCAGTTATATCAATGGCTAATGGCTAACTGGTAACAGCTGATGGCCATTTACTACCCGAGCCAGCACCTTTTTACGTGAGGCCAAGAGCCTGGAAACTGCTCTGTGGGACTCTGTCCCCACTCTCTGCCTAACCCAACTCATGTACCTCTCGAGGCTTTATCAGTGGCTGAACCTTAAGGGAGCCAGCAGGTGGTAGCAGGCCTTGGGGTGTCTTGGATTTTTGCAGAGCTGTTCCAGGCCTGGCACTTGTGGTAGTTGTCCTCGGTTTACAGTGTGATCCAATTTTTGCAGTACCTCCAATTTTAGCACAGACAGTAGACAACCGTGGATAGCTTTATAGCTCCCACTAGCTAGACTTTAGCTGGTCACAGCCAGTGGGTGATGAGGGCCTGTGCTGGAGCTCCTCCCAAGAGGCCCCAGAACCAACATACTTGGAGGTTGGCTTCAGAATAAAGCAGAACCCCACTCAATTAGTGCTACAAGCAGCACACAAAAAGCGCAGTCTCAACAGGCACAAGAGCCCACTGGGGCAAATCCCACTCACTGGAGTAAGGCCCCCGTACAGCAGCCCATAAGCTGTGGATGTGGCTGAACCCCACTGACATGCCAATAGCAATCAAGTCTCAACTATAACAGGACAGCACACAAAACCCATACAAGGGACACTTCTGGAACACCCAGAGCAAGTGACCAGAGAGGCTTTGCCAGAGCCCCACAGAGCAGTGACCACATACGGCCACCCAGCTAAGATTGGGAGACATAGCAGCCCTACCTAATACATAGAAACATACACACAGAGGTAGCCAAAGTGAGGAAACAAAGAAATACGTCCCAAATGAATGAACAGGAGAAAACTCCAGAAAAAGAACTAAACGTCATTCCCTATTGTCTTTACTCCACAAATGGCTAATTTTTGTTAAAGCATTCATTTGGATTGAAAGGTGTGGAACTAGCACAAAATACCAAAATAAATCCACCCAAGAAGCAACCCGTCCGACACAGAGATAAAAACAACGGTTATAAAGATGCTCAAATAATTTAGGGAGCACTTCAACAAAGAGATAACAAGCATCAAAAAGGACATCGAAACCACAAAAAAGAACCAGTCAGAAGTGAAGAACATAATAAATGAAATGAAAAATGCACCAGAAGGAATCACAAGGAGACTAAATGGATCAAATCAGCAATTTAAAAGATATGGTAGCAGAAAATACCCAATTAGAACAGCAAAAAGAAAAAAAGAATAAATAAAAAAAATGAGTACAGTTTAAGGGATCTCTGGGATAACATTAAGCATAACAACATTCGCATCATAGGGGTACCAGAAGAAGAGAGAAAGCAAGGGATTGAAAATGAATTTGAAGAAATAAAGACTGAAAAGTTTCTTAACCTGGCAAAGGAAATAAACATGTAAGTCCACGAAGAGCAAAGAGTCCCAAACAAGATGAACCCAAACAGGCCCACATCAAGACACATTATAATTAAAATGACAAAGGTAAAGACAAAGAGAGAATCCTAAAAGCAGCAAGAGAAACACAACTAGTAAATTATAAGCGAGCACCTATAAGTGTGTTAGCTGATTTCTCAACAGAAACTTTGCAGGCCAGAAGGGACTGGAGGTACAAAATATTCCATGTGATAAAAAGCAAGGACTACAACCAAGGGTACTCTAACCAGCAAGGCTATCATTTAAAATCGAAAGAGAGATAAAGAGCTTCCCAAACAAGAAAAAGCTAAGGAGTTCATCAGCAAACCAGCATTACAAGAAATGTTAGAGGGACTTCTTCAAGAAAGGAAAAAAAAAAAAAAAAAATCAAAGTTATGTATGATAAAATGGCAATAGCTACATATCTATACATATCTATCAATGATTACTTTCAATGTAAATGGATTAAATTATCCAATGAAAAGACATAGGAGGGCTGAATAGATAAGAAAATAGAACCCTACCCATGCTGTCTACAAGAGTCTCTCTTCAGATTGAAAGACACTCACAGACAGAAAGTCAAAGGATGGAAAAAGATAGTTCATGAAAATGGAAACAAACCAACAAACAAAAATTAATAAAAAAAAACAGAAAGAAAGCTGGAGTAGCAATACTTTTACCAGGCAAAATAGACTTTAAAACAAAGGCTATAACAAGTGACAAAGAAGGACCCAGTAATCCCACCCACTTCTGTATAATTATCCAAGGAAACCCAAAACGCTACTTAGAGGGGACCTGTTCATCCATATGTTCATTACACATTGTTTACAATGGCCATGATGTGGAGGCAGCCTGGGTATCTGTCAATGGAAGGATGGATAAAAAGGAGGTGGTAAACATTACAATAGTATATTGCCTGACCATCGAAGTTAATGGGTTCTTGCCATCTCCAGTGGCAAGGATGGACCTGATGTGTACTGTATTGATTGGAGTATGTCAGAAAGAGAAAGACAGATACAATATGATTTTGCATATATGTGCAATCTAAAGAACAAAACAAACAAAAAGAACAAAAACAAACTCATAGATACAGAAAACATTTTGATGGCTGCTAGATGAGAGGGGGTTGCAAGTTGGGTGAAAAATAGGAAGGGATTAAGAAGTACAAATTGGAAAAGAGGGAAGGGATTGTGAAGTACACATTGGTTGCTAAAAAGTAGTTACCAGGATATAGGATGTAGCATAACTAATATAGTCAACAATATTGTACTATGTATGGTGTCAGAGGGGTACTAGATTTGTTGAGGTGATAGATGGAAAGGGGTTGGGGGGCAGGGTGAAAAAGGCAAAGGTGTTAAGAAGTACAAATTGGTAGTTACAAAATAGTCATGGGGATATAAAGTAAAGCATAAGGAATATAGTTAATGATATGATAATGACTATGTATAGTGCCAGGTGGGTTCTAGACTAGTCAGAGGGATCACTTAAATTATATAAATGTCTAACCACTGTGCTGTGCACCTGAAATTAATATAAACTAATATGAATGCCAATTGCAATTGAAAAATTTAAAAAGGGGGAAAAAGTTGAAGGGGAATAAGAGGTCTAAACTTCCAGGTATAAAACAAATAAATCATGGGGATGTAATACCCATCATAGGGAATATAGTCCATAATATCAGCATGGTACAGAGTCAGGTGGTTGCTGGACTTATCATGGTGATCACTTCTTTAGGTTTATAAATCATGAATAATGATGGTGTACACCTGAAACTAATATAATATTATATGTTAGCTATATTTTTAATAAAAATCTTTAAAAAAACATATCTGATGAGCAACTATAATGCACAAACCATCATTTTTGATTTTTCAGATAAACAAAGTACCTCTCTCATTGAGTGTGCATAATAAATAATGTTTTAAAAATTATGGTTTGGATATAGGCTATAAAGGAAAGAAGAATTGAGAATGACTTCTAGGCCTTTGGCCTAACACACTGAGTGAATTTTTATATGATTTACTGAGATGGGAAAGAAAGCAGAGTGGGATATTAGGTGAGGGGAGAAAAATTCCACAGTTTGACATGCCTGTAATAAAGCCATGAGAATCATCAAGTAGTCAGATACTGAGGCCTGGGATGAAGAAAGAATTTAAGGCTGGTCATATACATTTCAAGTAAAAAATAGATAGGTGGTATGTAAAATCATGAAACTGGATAAAGTTCTGTATAGAGTGTGTGCAGTTAGAGAAGAGCAAAGGACGAAGGATGAGTGTTAGGCACCTGATAAACTGGAGATATGGAAGAGAAGGCGTAGTCAGTTACAAAAATTATGCAAAAGTAGCTAGTAAAGTAGGAATACAATTCAGGGGCCAGTTGGAAAGTTTCAGGATGGATGCAAGTGAATTATTAGTTGCTAAGAAGTCAAGTAAGATAAGGACTGAGATTTTGGCAGTTTGGTGATTATTAGTAAGCTCAACAAAGTAAGTTCCAGGGCAATTATTAAGATAATGAAAGAATGAAAGCTAAGGAAAAAAAGAGAATTGATAACAGCTTCAGAGTGTCGCTATAAACAGAAGTACAACAACAATAATTAGAAAATGTGAGTTCCAGGGACAGCTTTTTAAAACACAGTTGTATGCTGATGGGAATAATTCAGGAAAGGGTGAAAATGTGATTATATAGCAGAAACAAAATGATACTTTAGAAAACATCCATTTTAATGGTGAGATCTAGCAAAGCTATGGAGGGACTAACTAGTCTGTAGTATTATCAGTGGTGTTTCATACATAGGAACAGGAAGGAAGGCCTGATATATACAGATAGACATAAGTGGTTTTGTAGATAGATTTGCTTCTTTTTTACAAGTGATATTATAAAGAAGGTTATTCGTGAGACTGAAAGGTGGAGAAAAGTGTTTGACAATTTGAAGATAGAGGAGAAGGTGTGAAGTAGTTCAGGGACTGGAAGGGTAATGTGGGGCCCAGAAAGGGCTACATCCTCAAAGAAAGTACTGAGAAGATAAGTGTGTTAATTCATGGTATGTTCAAACAATAACCATAAGGCATGATCCTGATCCTATCCAAGAAAGAACTAAGATATGGCTGCAGTTCATTCCATTTCCTAGAATGGGGTGCGGGTTCTTGATTCAATAGTGAGTTTGGGGTAGAACATTTTGCAAGTTGTAGCAAATATTTGGAGAGTGAGAGTACACACAACAATTCATCCCTGTGTTTTCACCAGAGCAGTGTTTGCACTAATGCAGTAGTGAAAAAAGAATAAATGTTATCAATAAGTACATACATTCTTTCAATGTAGCAAAGTAATATGCTGAAATGAAAGAATTACAGCTATGTAGATGGAAAGACATTGATCTTACTGATAAATAAGGAAATGCAAATTATAATAATAAATTGCATAGTTACAATCATTCAAAACATTTATAAGATACCATTTCATACCTTGAAACTTATTGAAAATTAAACTGCCACAATATCAACTTTTGCTAGGGTTTGAGAAAACTTACATTCTCTGCTAATAGAAATATAAATAAACACAATCACTTTGGAGACCACTTTGACAATATCAAATAAAATTGAGAGTGTCCAAATCCTATTACTATATAGAAATCTCACTTTTCACCATAGAGAAATTGTTCTCAGGTTCACTAGATATACACAGCTAAGAATAAAGGAAATCAAATATTGTTGTATGTTAGAGTATTCTTAAGAGATTTCAATGAATGAAAAATGGACCAATATGAAATATAGCAAAGGGAAAATAAATATTTGAGTGCAGAATGATGATTTGATTTGTAGATTTGATAGTGGGAAAATGACAAGGCTACTGTCTTTCATTTTATTTTCTCAGTGAATTAAAAGGTGAGATCAGAAGCTGAAATAGGGTGGAGGAAGGAAAAGATATTCGGAGGTTTGAGAAAAAGGAAAGGTGAAAAGTAGTCTTCAGAAAGGGAAAGAAAATTCACTAGGGAAATCTAGTATTAATAAGCAGAGTTACAATCATTACATGGTTTCCTTTTTCAAGAACCAATAATCATTTAAGCAATACAACTGAAAGTTATTTATATATACAAGTTTGTGCTGGTAGATTAAAAATTTTCAAAGTTACTAGGAGTGATTAGCCAAAATAAATTGTGGCCATTAAGATTTTATTGAAAAAATCAGCTCCTATATCCTAGCCACAATTGCTTAATAACTGCAGTGGCTGGGGGCTATCTTTTCGAACAGCACAGATTTCCACAGAATATTTCCATCATCACAGAAGATTTTATTGTGCAGCCTTGGTCTAGAACGGGTACTGGAAAACTTTTCTGTAATGGACTAGAGTAAACATCTTAGTCTTGGCAGGCCATAAGCTCTCTGTAGCAACTAGAAACTCTGTTACTGTAGTGAAAAAAGCAGCTGTGGGAAATTCATAAATGAATGGGTATGAGTTTGTTCCAATAAAACTTTATTTACAGAAGCAGACAGCAGGCCAGATTTGGCATGAGGGCTGTAATTTGCTTACCTCTGGTCTAGATCATTCTGGCATAAATGAGATTCATTACCCATAGGTACATACTATTGGGAAATATCTGGCATATACAGCAAAAGAAGCAAAAGAGATTTCCAAGAGAAAGATTAATAAAATACTGATGTAACAGAGTAAATCGTATTTACTGTAAGGAAACTGTTTACACATAACCTAGAGCACTTTAATTAATATATGGATGCAATAGTTGATGTTCTCTTTTTGCTTTCTTCTATTAAATTTTCTCTCTAAAGCATCCAACTTTATTTTTAAACATGTCCTGTAATGATCATATATATATATATATATATATATATATGAAATATGATATAATTTTAACATTACTACTATGTTTCTTTCTTACAGGCAACTACATTTGTATATATATATATATACATAAATTTAGTTGCCTGTAAGAAAGAAACATAGTTGTAATGTTAAAATCTACATTTTTGTATTTCTATTTCATCTTATTATTGTCAAATTTAAACAAAGAGGCATTTGCCTAACTCTGAAAGACAAGAGTTTACAAATAAAATGTTACTGGAAGTGGAGGGCTTTTTAGCCACTATTCCAAAGGAATTGTCACTCTGCCAGAATGCCTCACTGGTGTCTATTAAAAACTTCACTACACAGAACACTGGGCCTCTCCAAAGCCCTATAATTTTCAGAGCTTTGCAGTGGTTTTGTGGTGTGTATTAACAGGGTGAGACTTTCTCCCTGGGTTTAAACTATGCATTCCTCTCTCATCTCTATGCCTCTTTAAAAATAGAGACAATCCCTATTGTAAGTACAAACTTAAAACAAAATAAGTTTAAGTTACCTGAATTTTTAAGACAGTGAAATGAAATATGATATAATTCTGTAGTTTCATACTTTTTAGTTTTATATATTATTTCTCTCTTGCTCATTTTACTTTGTTTTCATATAGTACTATATACTATATATACAGAAATAATATTTTGGTTAACTATTATGTTCAATTGTCAAACAAATCATTAAGAAAAAATTCAATGCAAATTTGATTTCCTTTATTAACATTTGTGAGTTAACTTTTGATTTGTGGACTCTTAAAATCTTCCATAATTTAGGTCACATTGTTAACTAGTTGTCAATTTCAGTGAAATAATAATCTGTAATTTATATGTAATAGTTTTATGGCTAGAATGGAAATAGTATAAAAATCTAATCTGTAAATAGTCATTAAGAAAGAGTTTAGAAACAAAATTTTTCATTACATGAAATATGTTCCACTTGTTATGTTAACCCAGATACCATTGATAATCTGTATACAATAAACATGCAAAAATATGTAATCTCTTCTAACTGAAGAAATTTAAAAGTATTTTGTGACAAGAATAATGACTGATAAAGAAGATGTGGTATATATACACAATGGAATACTATTCTGCCATAAGATGAAATAGTGCCATTTGTGACGACATGGATGGATCTTGAGATTATGTAAGCAAAATAAGTCAGACAGAAAAAGTTGAGAACCATATGACTTCACTGATATGTGGGCTATAACTGAAAGCAACAAAGGAACAAGACAAAAAAAGAAACAAAAACTCATAGACACAGACAATAGTTTAGAGTGTAAGGGGGGAAGAGGTGGTAGATGAGCATAAATGGGATCGTATACATGGTGATGGAAGGAGAACTGACTCTGGGTGGTGAATACACAATGTGATATATAGATGATGTATTACAGAATTGTACACCTGAAACCTATATAACTTTACAGACTATTGTCACCCCAATACACTTTAATTAAAAAAATAATGACTGATAAATAAAAGCATGAATTTTCCAATGTTCACAGAGGTTACCTCTTATTAACTTATTTTTATTATTTTAATAAAATAGTATAACAATAGGATAGCATGTCAGAAGACTTGAGTTATATACAATTATATTATAAGACTAAAGTTTCTTTTGATGGCAGTACACAAACAGTGACACTCAAAGAGATGAAAGGCTGAGGTATTTGTTACTTACAGCACCAAACAAGAAAATGCTGCCATGTAGGACCACACAGGCGCTTGTGCCTAGAGTCAGTGCAGCAGCAGTCTGGAGTTGTAGAGTGCAGCTTATGTATGGAAAGTGGGATGGGGTTAGCTATGTTTTGTGATCTCTCTATAGAGTGGCTAGTTTGAATGACTTCACAAGCTCTGGGGAATAGGGTCTGTATCTAGCTTCCTGGTACCTGGATCCTGGTCAATTAGGGTGGGTGCATAGTGAACCAGAAGTATGAGATCCTGATAATGGATGTGTCTGGTTGTGGACTTAATCAGCTGCTCAGGAGGAGGAACTGACCTGGTCTCTAGCCAAGGCCTCAAAAACCAAGCCAAACAAAATTATATTCCAATTGACTCCTTGATGTCTTGACATGAATTTTGAATTTGATTATTTGGGCTAGTTGAGTGGCCCAAATAATCCAGGACACTTCCATACAAGAGGGTATAAGTTGCCCTGTACTCTCTAGAAAATACTTTAGTATGAGAGTAAATGAGGAAGAAATCAAGTAGAAGTATAAAGAATCCTTGTAGCTAGTCCATAACCAAGTTTCCCATTTATATGGCATTAGTTTTTTTGGAAAAAAAAACTAAAATTTTTGAGATTTCTAACAACGTCTTTATGGAGTTATAAAATGTATTAAAAGTATGAATTCTATTATCATGACAGTAATATCTTGGTGTATTCCTGAGTCAGGGTGGCAGTTACAACAGTTATGTTGTTGCCGAGTATAAATGGATAGTTCAGTAAGGTATATGGAAAAACGAGGTATAACCCAGGGGAAAGCGACAATTGTGGTGGTCACGGTCAGAGATGCAGTGTTGGAGGGTGTGGTGTAAAGCTGGAGTGGGGAAGTAAGAAAAGGCTCTGGGAAATGAGAGCCCCTCTCCACCTGGGGTCAATGACTGGACTGATATGAGTCAGTTGGCTTCTGGGAAAAGCAGTAATCTCCATTAATTTTTAGAATGACACAGATAGTAGTAACCTCAGTAAGATTTTACTTTATGCATGGGCTCATAGAATAGTATATTTTGACAGACAGCAGATATCACATGCTAAGGAAACAGTGAGCTCAGGAAATATAATAGAATTCCTAATATCAAAGTAAGAAAAGTAATGTGTCCCATGCCCCATATTTCAGTTTTTAGGAGAGGCAGCCTATTGGCATTTATGAAGCAGTGGTCTCAGTGCCCAGAGTGAGGTCATCTTTTGCTGTGAGCTCTTGGGCTCCTGGGTCAGGGAGATATCACTCTAGGCTGCAGAACTAGAGTATCCTTCCCAAGGGGATACTAACTTAGGTGATGTGGGTCAGTCATGTTTTTGTGGCTCTATGGTATAAATAGTTTGAGCCACTTATAATATTATGATATATATGTGTGTGTGTGTGTATATATATATATATATATACACACATATATATGTATTTTTAAAACTATATATATATAAAATATATATGTGCATGTATATTTTAAAACTATAAAACTATATACAAAACTATATATACATTATATATGTATATATATTTTAAAAACTATATATGCACATATATATTTAAAAACTATATATAAAAACAATATACATCAAATATGTGTGTATATATTAGTAATTACACACACACACATATATATATATATATATATATATATATATATATATATATATATATATTAGAAATTAAGAAACCTGGATATAGGGAAGTACAATTTTCAAAAAAAATTGGATCACCCTACATCCATGTTTCTTAATATCTTTTTCTTTTTTCTTTTTTGGCACTAGATATATTTGGCAACCATTTTCATAGCAATCGTTGTATCATTAAGGACTCCAGGCCTAACTTGAGTTGGGTTTGAATTAGCTCCACTGCTGTGCCATGAAGATATCATGCGTATTTTCCACTACAATCCTGCGGACCAGGCTTTATATCGCAGCAGAGCCATAAGTAGCCGGGTAGTGTTGCAGAAGAGCCCTGGGCCCACAACCCAGACATACTCAGCTAGAAACCACTTTGATATAGCTCTAAATTTCTCTCTCATATGACTCTGCCTCTTCCCTCAAAACTGGTCAATCTCTTCCTAACACCCCCAACCCACCCATTTCTTCCTTCCTGTATTGGGATTCTTGCTACAGTTCTGCTTTTTTGTCTCCTTGGCACATAACAAGACACAAGCATATTGGTTGCAGGGTTCAACATTGTTAGAGTAATTCAGTCACTCAACACCTTTGGCTGGTGTTTTAGGGGGGTTCAGGGATAAATTATTCATTTCCTTATCCCCTTTGAATTGGATCACTGGTCCCCAAGGGTGCAATCCATGATATTCTTGGGTTTTAAGGACTATGACGTTTTCTGGTGACAGCAGTGAGATACGCAGCAGCCAGGAAGACTAAGGAGTCAGCTATCCATACTCACGCATATTGACATCAAGCCTGGGTGCCATTTGAATAATTCATTTTATTTTTGTTTATTTTAGTATTATATGTAGTAAGCACCTTTATATTATCATTTATATTGATATTATAAATAGTAATTATATTTAATAATAATAATAATAATAATAATAATAATTGGTTATGGTGATGGCTACATACCCTGTAAACACAAGTAAAACTCTTATAGAGTTTTAAGAAAAGTGGCATATTAATATATGGTGAAGTAGACTTATGAAAATTACCAAAGATGATGAAAGACATGTTGTAATTATAAAAGGGCTAATCCATAAAGAAGTTATAGTAATCCTAAATGTGTGTGCATCAAACACAAAGGAGTCTGTGAAGCAAAACTGGTAGAACTGAGAGGAGAAATAGACAAATCCACAAATCCACAAATACAATTGGAGACTTTAACACCCTTTTCTCAATAATTGATAGAACAACTAAATAGATCAGCAACAATATAGAAAAACTCAACAATATCATTAATAAACAGGATCTAACCGACTTTTGTAGAACAATTGACCCAGCTACTGCAGACTACCCATTCTTTTCAATCACGCATAGAACATATACCAATATAGATAATGTCCTGGGCTATAAAATAAATCTCAACAATTAAAAAAAATAAAATAAAATAAAGAACTGAAACCATACAGAGTGTGTTTGCTGATCACAATGGAATCAAACTAGAAATCAGTAGCAGTTATTTTCCACTGATATGAAAATATCTACGAAGTAACTAACCACTATCTAAAGTAGTAAATGTTTGATATCTTAACTACCCAAATCCATAATTCATTTTATACAATCATAAAGTGAAAAAGTACAAATAACACTAAAAAACAACAAAAGCTCTTGCATTCTGTTACTAGATGTTCATCTTTAAAATGAATAGTATACTTGTCTAGATATGACAATGGTATAGTGAAAATCACAGACTTGTAGGTGTCTCTTGGTTATTTAGGAGTTGTGTGATATAGGACGAATTGATGTATGAGTATATAAACTCACAGCATAGTAGTACTTTGACCCCTACCCAACAACATAAGCATCCTTCCTTCCTCATTCTATAGCTATGGTTTCTTGGAGACCACGAAGAAATTATGTTTTCAGTTAAAATATTACCTGGGAAAACATTTTGTAGATTTTATGTACTGTTTCCTATTAAGTTTATGATGTACAACATTAAAAAAAAAAAAAAAAAAACATGGAAAAATTGCCCAACATCATAAACTAAATACTTAGTTTCGTAACATTAAAATAAAGATTTTTTTAAGGCACTGTGTTTATTTAAAATAAACTGTGTTAACAATGTATAAAATAGAATTTTGAAACTTGGGAAAACTGGAATATGGTTTTCCAACACTTTTCTCATCAGTTTAATTCTCATATCCCTCTCTTCTATTTACCTTTATAGAGATAATAAAGGGGAAAATATTAATGAGCCAAGTAAGATATTACATTGGTAAAGCAATTGCTTATTTTAATAAACGTATAGACACTCATGGAGTAAAGTTTAACATGCACTGCACAAAAATAAAAAAAAATCTTGAAAAATGATTTAGGGGGAAGTTCTCTTGAGACTCAAGGAGGAAGAAGAGATAATTTATGTCAAAATGAGTAGTGTTCAAAAAAAGGCTTCATAATGTCTTTCATTTCAAGTAATTTTAAACTAATAGGATTTTAAAAGACAGAGATAGAGAGAGCATTCTAGAAGATGTCAATATTATAAGCAAAGAAAAATTTAAGAGTTTATGTCCCAGAATGATAAATAGGCCAATTTGAGAGATTAGAGGTTATTGATATTGACAGGGTTAGCAAATTATATTTTAAAGATTTTGATATTATTTAAACATAGAAGGTTATCATGTATAAATACATCCTCCTCCTCCTTCTTCTTCTTCTTCCTCCTCCTCCTCCTCCCCCCCCTCCTCTTCTTCTTCTTCCTTTTTTTTTTTTTTTTTTTTTTTTTTGGTCTGTTTTCTGTGCCATAACACTGCATGCATAATAATATCAACCTGAGGCGTTGTGAGTCTTAGTTGAGGAGAAAAGCATCTGAAAACTTACAGAGGGTTTAGGAAAAAAGTGTAAAAGTTTAGATGGTAGCCATTAAAACTTAATAAATTGGTAAATACATCAACAAAAGAGATGGAACAAATGTAAACTTTATTTAGTAATCCACAGTTATAGAAATTAGCAACTAATGATTACGAGGTGGAACTAGAGGAGAATTCAAAGTATAGGTATTTGGAAAATGACAATTTTGGGAAACATAATATAGGCTGGTGGTGACTTTTTAGGGGCTAGAAATACCAGGTAGAAGTGCCTAGTAAACATTTAAATGCAGAGTGTAGAATTTAGCGACAAACTCCACACTAGGGAGGGAGATTATGTGGTCATTTGAATAGACCTATAGACTGAATAGAGATTGTGATTGTAGCAAGAAAGAGACTGAGGATAGTCTTTTAGAAAAAGCATCCCTGAGGGAAAAAGAGATAAACAAAATTGGAGAGGAAAGGAAAATCACCAATTAAATGCTAAGTAAGTGAGGGAAGTGATAACAGTATGTATGTTGGAGGGGTGGTCAAAGAAGAAAGCCTCACTTACTGGGGATGGAAGAAGAAAAATGATAGGAGACAAAAATAAGGTACTAATAAGTATTTCTGTAAATTATATTGGACTTGCTACCATGTCTTTCAAGTGTCCTGAACAAACGATGAAATTGCTTTGTCTTTCTTTTCGGCCACCAAGTAATGATTCTGGAAAGTATACCATTCCATGGCTAAATCATTTTTATTTGTTTGTGTCTAGAACTGTAAAAGAACAAAAACACACACTGTTTTAATAAGAAAATAATCTTGGAGTTCAGAGGGTGTGTTATCAAGAAAATTGAACATTGGTAAGATGCATTTTAATGAGAAAAGTATATTAGGGGTGAGGTGTCAAGTATGGGACATTTCCAGGAAGTCTTCCATGTGGATTGTAGGAAATTTTGGATTCTGACTAGAGGAAGGGAGATAAACAATGAGTACCGAGACTATTACAAGTCAAATATAACTCAGTTTGCAAACTTCTTTATCATAATGTTTGTCTATGGACAGCTTTAGTATTATGCCAAATAATTTATGTATAATATAAATTTCAATTAAAGTTTATTAAACAAAAGTTAACTAGTTCTTTGATTTTCACAGTTTTCAACATAATGTGATAATTCCTCTGGACAGCTTCTGGGAGTCCTTTTGGAAAAGAAACATGGAAGAGTAAAAGTATTTGTTTATTTTGAGCTCTTATCATATAGGAGTAGGTTTGTAAGTTATGAGAAACAATAGAGAAGGGTTTCCAACAACCTGTAAATGTGTATAAAGAAGTTTATGTTCATATATATATATATATATATATATATACACACACACACACATATATATCCCTTTGCATACATATATATTTAATACATTAGCTTGTGATATTAATATGTTTATAATATATTTAATGAGTAAAAATAACTGATTTTAATTTAACAAGAAAGCTATCTACTGCATAAAAATGTATACTTATAAATGTACATATACACATATATTCACGCACCTAAAAACTAATATTTCAACCCCATCTCTGAAAACCTATATATTTTTTTTATTTAATTAAGGTTTATTGAAAGCAGATGACTTTCAGGATTATTAACTAGGTTTTTGATAATCAAATATTACTTTAGTAAGGTTTATGGAACAAGAAATACCGTGTTTCTCCGAAAATAAGACCTAGCCAGACCATCAGCTCTAATGTGTCTTTTGGAGCAAAAATTAATATAAGACCCGGTATTATATATATTTTATTATATTACATTACATTATATTATATTATACCCGGTCTTATATTATAGTAAAATAAGACTGGGTCTTATATTAATTTTGGCTCCAAAAGATGCATTAGAGCTGATGGTCCGGCTAGGTCTTATTTTTGGAGAAACACGCTACGTAATGAGAGTCAGTTTTTCCAACACACTAAGAATCTTTTCAATTAAGCTATTTGTTTAAAAAAATTAAAAAGGAATGACATTCATTTCCTGTCATGAAGGCTTTCTTCCCCTAGAAGCTGCCTATCATTTTTTTTCCCCATTACCAATACACTCTATTAATTAAGTTCCAACTTGACTTTCAGTTTGTAACAAGAGTAACTGAATTAAGACTAAAAAGTTATATGTATAAATATAAATACATACATATATTTAAAGATTCTTTCCTGCCTGCTTCTTCTGGCTATTATTCTACTCACTGTTCAAGCCATTGTAAAATTTATTACCTTGAATGGCAACAAAATGGTTTTAGTTATTCGAGTCTGATAAATTTCCCAAATTAATACCAGTTACATTGCATAGATTGTTTCAAAATGATATAAAATTTATAGGAAGAAATAGATAGACATGTTTTGAGGACTGTCTAATAACTCCTTCCAAGATTAATATACACCACACACACACACACACACACACACACACACACACGAGGTCTGACACACACAGTTTAGTATTAACATAAACACACACACACACACGAGGTCTGACACACACAGTTTAGTATTAACATAAACACACACACACACACACACACACACACACACGAGGTCTGACAATTAAGTTCGCAAATTGTTGCAACAATGTTACTAACCTTTTTTTTTTTAATATCAGAGGGATTACTCATTATGAATTTATACCAAGTAGAGAAGCAGTTAACAGAGTTTGCTATTTGGAAGTGCTGAAAAGGCTGAATGAAAAATTTAGACGAAAAAGACCTGAACTTTTTGTCAACAATTCATGGCTCTTGCATCACGACAATGCACCAGCTCACACGGCACTGTCTGTGAGGGAGTTTTTAGCCAGTAAACCAATAACTGTACTGGAACACCCTCCCTACTCACCTGATCTGGCCCCCAATGACTTCTGTCTTTACCTGAAGCTAAAGGAAATATTGAAAGGAAGACATGTTGATGACATTCAGGACATCAAAGATAATAAGACAACAACTCTGATGTCCCTTCAAGAAAAAGAGTTCCAAAATTGCTTTGAAGAGTGGACTAGGCCCTAGCCTCGGCGCATAGCTTCCCAAGGGAAGTACTTCGAAGGTGACTGTAGTGATATTCAGTAATGAGGTATGTAGTGTTTTTCTAGGATGAGTTTGTGAACTTAATTGTCTGACCTCACATATTTATAGTTCTCATTATTTTTAAGATAACAGAACAACTAATTGTTATGTCATTGGTTTTCTACATAGTTTCTGGCATATTCTATATTTTCCTTTATTTATCTCTCATCCTCTAGTCCTTTTAACCAACAGCTTCATTATTAATTCCCTTTTTTAGTCTCTTTAAGCCTTACCTATTTTAAACTAAATCACCCTAACACCTTTTAAATATGTAATAGTTCAGTTTAGTATTAACATAAACCTCATAATGTTACTTTAACGAAATTTTCTAGTGAGTGAAATTAAGCACAAAACAAATCAATATTTGATTATCTCAATAAACATTTACATAATTATATATATATATATATATAATTTTTTATTGGATATATTTTATAGGCCAAGACTGTGCTTAATGCTAGACATAAAAGATAAACATGAGGCATTTCCTAAAGGCCAGGTGCACAAGTATATAGAAGGAGTGTTTTTAAAAGAGTCCAATGGTGTTATTTTTGCTTAGAGAAACTACTCCTCTAATTACACAGATAATTGGAGCAGGGGTGGACTCAACCTAAGATGGGCCAACTAGCTTGCTTTTCTCTTCCAGAATCTTGAAGTGAATGGGTAGAGTAGATAGATTTGGGGTATTTACATCATTTTGGGATGGCCATTATGTGTGGGTCATGTGTTATGTGTAGAAACATTAATAAAGCACATATAAAAAGAGAAGCAGAGGCCAAAGCCATTAACAGGGCATAAAGAAAAAAAAAAAAAATCGTTGTTTTTTGCTTTCTTATTCTCATATGACCCAGCTATTCTAGTTCTCTGAGTTCCATACTAGCTTTATTTAACAGCAAAAATGGAGGTCAAGAGAGGAGAAGGCTGGAGAAGAAAAAGGGAAGGCAGAGGGAGAGGGAGCAAGAGAAGGAGAAGGAGGAAAAAGAAATAAGAAAGTCTCTATAACCACAGAGACTTCCAAGGAGGGTAAACAACCACAAAAGTAACAGTTACAATGATTACTATTTATTAAGCGCCTAACTCTGCCAGGTTTTAGTTAAGTTTACATGTATTAAATAATTAAATCATCAATGTAAATATATGAGGTAATTACTACTATTATTCCTATTATACAGATGAGGAAAACAAGGTACAGAGAGCTCAATTGACTTTCCCAAATTTATTCCCTATAACATGGAAGAGTTGGGAAGTGATCTCTGGCAAAATACATAAAACAGCTGTTTGGGGTTTGGGGGTACAAGTCTAAAAATGCAAGCTGTATTGAACTCACTTGTTCCGGTTAATACAAGAAGAGGAATTGGAAGCTTTGGGGAAAACACAATGAGAAAGAAGTGTTCAAGAGAGGAGCAAGTGGGAAGAGGTTAAAGACTGCAGCAAAGCAAAAAGGGCCAAGAAAAACATCTCTGGTAGAGGGGAGGTTTAAAGAGATTTTCAATAATTGAAATTCCAAACAGACAGTGTAAATTTGTTTTGCCATGTAATATAACCTCTCCCCTGGCACCACAGTACTACCCATTAGATTTGTGAACTTTTGTTTAAGAGCGATCATGTATCTATGTATTTGTGTGTGTGTCCAGGGAGGGATAAAGGAGAAGAGGTGGGATTTCAAGTTTTCATCAATGTGGTAACTTCCTTCAAGGAATCAGGGTCAGCTGGGGCCATGAGAACGTTATCTGGCCTCTTCTCCATCTCTCCCTCTCTCCGTTCCAAGCAATCCTTGAAACCTTGGGGGACAACTTGGACTTCCTCTGATCTTGGAAGTGAGGAGTTTGATATAAAAATTTTCCTGGATTTGAAGAGGTAGGATTCCTGAGTTTATATCTAGGTTTCGTTAATATTTGTGCTTGAATTTATTTGAATGAGTTCTGTTCCTTAAACCAAACAAGCCCGTTTTATGAAGAATGTGCACAGTCACCTAGAATTATAACAAATATTAGTTCTGATTTTAACCAGATGATTACTAGTGCAGAAGATAAATTAATTCAAATTAATTATTATGATGTAGTATGATAAATGCCATAATAGGTATATGCGTATAAAACTATATAAGAGTAAGTAGAAGACACAGAAAAAGTCATTTAGAAATGTGATAGTCAGGAAATGCTTTTATGGGAAAGGCAACCCATAATTGAGTCTGGATGGTTAATTTTCAGATTAGCCAACTGACTGGCAAAAAAATCTGTAAAAGCCACAGAGAAGTGAAAGAACTTAAAATGTTTAAGAGATTACAAATGATTTGGTGTAGATTTAATAGCAGGTATGTTTGTGATTATCTGGACTTTGGGTTAGGAAGGATTTTACATAGCTTACATAATGAATATTCTGAAGACAAGAGGAAATATTTAAATCTCATGAAAGGCAAGTTAAGGACTAGAAAATCCATTTTGGCATCAGTATGCAGTATTGATCATCATGGGCATTACTATGAGATAAAGAGACAAGTTAGAGACTGTTACAGGCTAAAGAGGGTAATTTTTTTTTAAATTACATACAAGGGAAATTAACGCAACTTGATAAAATACTGGGGACAAAATGTGTGAGTGCAGGCATAATTAACCAATGGTAGAATGGAGGGAGACAGCTGGATGACAGTTCTAGCTTCTGGCCTGGGTGACTGGCCTCTTGGCATTCTCTTTCAACAAGATGGAAAATAGGGTGAGTTTGTTGAGGATGGCTGAAGGCTGAATTCTGTTTAATCCTATTCAAAAGAATCAACAGGCAACAGAGAATGCTTCTGATGATCAGGAGAATCAGAACAGATTTTTGTGAGCCATACACATATAAGCAGTAGTGAATAAACAAGAATCAGATCTGTGAAAGTACAGAGCTTAAGAAGAAGATAGGGATGGCCAGAAAACTAATGTTTTATGATGGAAAGGAAAAGCAAAAGGAATTAGAGCCAGAATGACAACAGAAAGCCAAAGAGATCATTGATAGAGTAGCCAAAGAAGGAGAGGGTTGAGGAAGAGAAAGTACTGCAACAGGTTAAGGTAAATGTCAGGCAGCATGAGATTGAAAAATTAACTGTTAAGCTGACAAATGTTTTTTTTAGAGTTTTTTGTGTGTCTGGCTGGATGTGAACCTCTCGGTATAGAATGGTAGGTCACAGTTATGGTCCTAGTATTTGTGGATCTTACTGTCCTGTGGAAGAGACAAATCATGAATGAATCAACAGAGGTAAAGAGCAGGACTTGGCATATAAAAATTATAATTGAGGTGGTAGGAGTTGGTCTCTTTGGGATAATATTTTAGCTAGAAATTAAAGACGAGGATCTAACCAGTGGCAATAAACATGCCAGAAAGACTAAAAAGCATGGTCAAAAGATATCAGGCAAGAAAGAGACTGGAAAACTTTCAGAAACATCGAAAAGAACCTACAGAGCTGTAGAGATAAGGTTGGAGGAGTAAACAGCACCAAATCATGTTTATGTTAAGGTTGAAGAAAGTCAATCTTGTGACATTTATTAAAAACTAAGAAAAGGGTATCTATACAAAAGCATAAGGATGTTAAATTTCAAAGATTCTGGAAGAAATTAGAGAACATAGCTACATTGTATTAACAATATTGACAAGGACATGATTAATTACTTGCACTTGGGGGCATGCATTATTCTGATGTCTATGTCAACACTTTCTCCTACTTCTTCCCCTGTGAAATGTTTCTTCAAAGAATGTGATTCTCAATGTGTGACCTACATTGGAAACTGTATATCTGCCAAAAGACAGGTGAGTGACCTAAGGTGAACTAACTGAAATGCTTCCCTGATATTTTTCAAACTGGGTCTGTGCACAAGTCTGTTAAGAATACCACATCTTCACAGCTAACCAGGGGAGAGATTGCTTACCTCATGGAGAAGCTTTTCAGAAGGATGGAATTAACACACTGTGAGCAGCACAGAGAGAAAAGAGATGAAGTGGGTCCTGCAGATTTTCAAGTCCCCGGTGCCAGGCATCAATGAGACCTCTGCCCTACTCAGAGTTTCCTCATTTGACCTGATAAATTCATACCTTAGTTTGTTTAAATCATGTTGCGTTTTGGTCACATGAAATTATATCATACTGATTCATATGATGGCCACATTTTTCTAACATGGTTTGGAAATAAAAGTGAAAAACTCAGTTGTCAAGAAAAAGCTTGGAATGGTCAAATACAATGGGGATAATATAGTTTTAGTTGCATAATTTGCCTTGAAGAGTACTGTTGATATCCCAGGAAGAATGGAAAGTGAAGAAAGGAGTCCATAGTCAGTTTTAACATTCAGAGTCATAATAGACAGCAGAGAAGAGCATAGAATGAGCCAGAGATGGCCTTACCTTCCCCCGCCCCTATACACTGGAAACCTTCCTCTCCCAGCCATGCATCTTGGAAGGAGGAGAGAAGGAGAGAAGCAAGCCACCAGGGACAGGAAGTTTACAATGACTTACAGCTTAACTGAAAATAATTAAGTTTCTCTTATTGACAAGTTTATGGATCTCCATTAACTAAAAAAGTGGGTGGTTTGTGAGAAAAATTACAACAATTATATAAAAAATGTAAAACTATTGCTTTTTTGTCCATGTGAGTGCAAATGTGTGACCCTTCCACATTAGCAATAAAAGGTTAAAAAAAAATTCCTTTATTAGAGAATCACCAATGAGGTGCTCAAATTAATATATATTTAATAATGTCCAGCTGATAGCCACATGCCCCCACCACTACTGCCCACCTGCTGGCAGAAAGTTTTTATTATTTTTAATTAAAAACATTATCTTTTCATTCCTACCTCTGAAATAAACATGCCATCACATGACAACTTACTTTTTCAAGAGTTTACAACATTCATAAATGGATATGCTTTGATCCGGCAAGTCCCCTATCTCTAGTAAAATCTCACATTCGTTTTTATTAACTACCTTTGTGACATAGCTTTTTATTAACGCTATGAGATAAAAATCTGAACATCATTCAGATTTAATGTCATTGATGTAAAAGAGGCACCGTGCAGGACTTGACAAGTTTATGAAAATTATAAGAGGGATTAATAGTATCAGGGGACCATTAAAGCCTCCATGATTGTGCTGACTGTAAAGTTCCCATGCCTAAAAGTTTGGGATTATCTGTTTCTTGCTCTAATTTTTTTCTCCTAAAAATATGCCAAAAATGATGATCACTTTGAATATTAGTTATATTTATTTTTCCAATGAAGAAGAAGCATTCTTTATTTCTCTGATGTGAACTATCTATATTTGAAGACCAAGTTTTATATTTGGTTATTCTTTAAGAAAAATAAAATCTGTCATCCCAGGAAACGCTTCATGGAAATTGGTTTTCTGAGCTAACTTTCATGTTCTAGACAACATCAGTCTATTCAGACCTGTGTTTATGTATATTTAAAATATGTACTCCAAAGCATTTCTTGGTAGTTCTAGAAGACCATTGGGTTCGGTGCTCCAGAGAAGAGAAGTGAAATAAAATAGTAAAACTGAAAATGGCGTGCTAAGGGGGAAGTGTTCATCATCTACCTTTGCTGTCTAAGTAAAAGTTCAAGAGCACAGTGAAGGCCAAGTGAATATTACAAAAGCATCACTCCTCATTGGCATGTGTTATTAAGGGCAGCCTGAAATGATTTTTTGCTGTATTTAAATTCAAAAGACAAAATCACTGGAGCAATTCAATGTTAAATTTGAGTCTACAGTTTCAAATGCACCTTAAAATCACCCAGGATGAAAAATAACTTGCAAATTGTGTGCTTATCACTAAAGTTTTCTTGTTATATTTGCTATATTAATGCATTATGCCACAGAGATATAATTTATGACAGCTAAATACTCATTGTATTTACAAAAGAAAATTCCAGAGTGAGATATCACTCATCTTTATTTACTCTCCTTTATTTACAATGGATAGACAATATAAGCCTAAACAACATTTTCAGTTAGAGCTGCTCAGAAGATGAAGACATAATGAGTAATTTTAAGTACTAGAATCATTCGCACTGCAATCTTGTCTAAAGTCTATTTTGCAGTACTGAAACTCCTCATGTGGAATGATTTAGTTGTGATTTTTATTGAAATACAGTATTTCACGCATTCCTGATAGCATCGTGAAAGAATGTTTAGTATCACTTGAAAAGCTTCAAATCCTTAATTCATTTTTGGTATTAAAAAAAGAAAAAATCAACAACAATGAAAAACTGAAGGATCCTACTTCCCAGGAAATGAATTTCTGGAGCTCTAAATTAAGTTACTATCATTAAGTATAAAGAAACTGAAAATGTATACCATGTAAATCTATCTGTCTTCCTGATTATTGCTCATATATGGATAGGAATCTTCCCAATGATTAGAGACTAATGACCAGAGTGTAATTCACAGTTGCAATGCCATAATCTGCAAAGAGTTCAATTAGCCAATGCACAATTCTAATATTTAGGATTTTTTTCTTAATGTGTTCTACATATGAAATACATTACAAATTGAGTTGCTGTCAGTCCTCTCTCCAGACTGGGTGACACCGTTAATGTAGTCCATCAACTCACCAGCAGACCATTACTTTCTCAGCAGTGTTCCCTGTGGACTTTCACTGCTCACTTTGAACATATTGCTTTAATAAGATAATTATTTCAGAAAGCTTGAGTTATCTGAAGCCTGGGAAGCAGCCCTTCAGAACCTGACAAAGAGCTTTCTATAATAAACGGTTTTGGAGATCACAGAGTAAAATGTATATTTGGCCTCATTTACATAAAAAACATCCAGCACAGCTTTTCACAAATTAACACAAATTAAATAGAATATTGAATGATATATGACTAAGTTCTTCCATTTCTAGGATTCCAGATGTGTTTTTTCTGTTGCTTAATTTACTTTCTGATTATTTGTTAGAACTTAAGACATCTGTTGCCATTGTGTAGTATAAAATATTTTAATGGTATTACTAAATGCCATGTGTCTATCAGTGCCCAGTCATGTGTCTAGTGCTAAAGCAATGCTCTGGGTCGGCTTTTCTACACAGATGTGGAACACTAGACTGCTGATCGTAAAATTCTGCAAAAACCGCCATTATGAAAAGCAACTTCTTAGTATTGACTTTAGGTAGAAAACAAAGTGCTAAAATCATACAGAAAGTAATTCAGAGTTTCATGATTTTATTTGATTCTTCATTGCAGCAGCTGTAATTATACATGTTTTCCTTAATTGCACTCTATGTTTAAGAAACTTAATATCACTATTATTGATTACGCCTGATCTCTCAGTTTTCTCTGAAGTTCAAGAACTTAAGTTGCAGTCTACACAGTGTCTCTTAACAAATCAAGGTGGAACTAATGCAAATCAGACTCTGATTAGAAAGATAATCATATAGCTATCCCTGAATAAACTAAATATACCCTTTCTTGTTATTGCATTATTATCCAATTTTTATGGAATGCATGTCTGTTGAAGGAACTTAGAGTATTAACTGATGATTCAGGCTCAATTTTCTTTAACTATTGATTAGAAAGGGTATTAGAAGACAAGGTGATGACAGGATGAACAACCAACCAGAGACCTGGTAAATTTTAGAAATCAAAAGATTATACTTCAAATGAAATATTGCAGGACAGTTTTATTTAACATATATAGAATTCACATTGTCCACAGTCCCCTGGGCTTCTTTAGGCCATAAATACTATCACTGGACACATGCATATTAAGGAGAAGAACCAAAAGTATTCTCTGTGGTCTCTGATTCTCAATTAGACCTAAATCAATGATAATCCCCTACCGGTCAGATTGCTATGGGAATGACTGAAAGTTAAGATTATGTTACTAAACTCGCTTTGTTTAAAATTATGTACAAATAATTTGACACCATTTTAGATAAACTGGAAGAATGTCCTCTTGTCAAGGAAAGTGAAACCACGGTAGGAGAAGAGCATAAGGATCCATTCATACCTTTAGCAAATCTTTGAAGCCAGAAAGAGCTTTCTGGCCACCGTTTGGCTTCCCATTTCCTAGTTGTGTGAACTTTGGCAAGTTGCTTAGCATATGTGTGCCTTTGTTTCTCAGTGAAATGTGGAAATAAAGATAACTACTTCATAGAAGTTGTAACAATGACGTGATATAACGGCTTTAATGTATTCAGTTTAGAGTTCACACATACCAAATACTCGATAATTATAGCTATTATTATTACTGATTTATTGCTATTGTTATTATTATTACTTATCCTCCTCTCTGATAATTATGAAAAGTTATCATTATGAACCAAATCATGATTATGAAGGAACTAAAACAGATGCTAAATTCTTACTCAAAAAATTTTTCAACATCAACAATATTCAAGTGAAATCTTTGTTGCATCAAACTGTAACTTTTTAATGTAAAGAATAAAAACTGCATGTAAGTGCTGAATTTATTCTATCACATGGAGTGATTAATTAATCCTGGCGTATTCAACAGGAGTCAGATGATTGTATCTTAATGGAAGTATGACCTGTAAAAGTATTATTAAATTAATTAAAATGTACAATGAAAATAAATACATTAAGTTCCAACAATAAATGAAATAAGATGTCTACTGCGTCTCCAGCCAATATGTCTGACTTTCATGTCGAAATAAGAAAGAAATAGAAAGGCGTAATTTAGGGCATGTGACCACTGCGTCTGAACCCTCTTTAAGTAGTTTATGCCAAGTTCCTACAACTGCTCCCACACATAGAGCATGGACCAGACTGTATCACATATGTGCTTTACCTTCCAGAGAGGTCTGGATGCATAGGTTGCTGTTATTGTTGTTATTTTGTTTCATTTTTATTTGTTTGTATTTTAGCTGGGTGCAGTGATATTCTCAAAATCAAAATTCTATTTTTATGACAGAAGAACAGAATGGATATTAGGTAGGTAGCAAGAAATCTTTGCTACAGTAGGGTAAATAATAATTGCAAAATGTGATTAAGGCAAAAAATGAGCTTTATAAAATGTAATAACACAGGAAGCGAAGAGGGATAACTCTGGATGATGACAATTTTCAATCCTAGTTAAGGAACAATACGGCTCTGGAAGCATCATCAATAGTTCAATCATATAGTTCATCAATATTTCATGAATTATATTGGATATAATAGTTAAAGTTATTGTTTTAAAGTCCTTTTAAAATGGCTAAAAGTAATGTATGCTACATCATTGGAAAATCTAGAAAAGTCCAAAATGGAAAGAAAAAAATATATTCACAACCTCACTACAAGGAGATAACCAAAGTTAAGAATTTTGTGTATACCCTTTTACTTATTTTTCATGTTTACATTTATGTGCGCACACAGTTTTCTTCTCCTCTCTCTTTTTTTTCACAAAAAAGTAAAAAAGAATACACATTATCAATTGTTTTTTCTACATGATTTTAATGTTACAGCATGTGCAACTTGAAAGAGACAGAAGTCATTGTCCCTTTATAGGAGGATGGAGTTTCTTATTAAAATGTTCTATTGTAAAGAGGATGATGATAATGAACCAAGTGACTTTGTAGTCCAAGAATTACACTGAGGACTTTGATTTAAAAATTTATAGTGTCGGTATGAATTTAATTTTTTCCAACATAATTTATGAATATTGGACTTACCAGACACAGACACAGGCATACACATGGTAAAGAAAACAAAACAAGTTATTTAAACATAGTTTCTCTTCTTCTATCCCAGATTAACGTTTTTTATACTGTGTACTCTATTTATGTCAACAGAACCACAACATTTCCACTAACTGAGGTTCAAGTCCAGCTCATGGAGAAGACTCCATAAGAGTGCTATGTGCTCTGAACTAGTATATTTCCATACACCTCACCACCACTGTATTGCAGACATGAACCTGAGATGATCTTCTGTGCTATTTTCTAATCTATAAAACGAAAATGATAGGCCTTAACTCATTCAATGCTTTGGAGGACTGAGTGAAATAATACATAAAGAATTGAGAACATTGCCATTTATTACTTGGTCTCTTTAGGTCATGTATAAGCAATAAGAAGTGCTACCACATTTACCGCTGTAACATCAGTTATGTGTGTCTCACACGCTTTGTTCTCATTACAATCTATCAAGTTCACACCTTTATTATCTTTCATTCCAACCAACCATACAATTTCAATTTTTCCCTTTTTGGAGTAATTGGCTTAATTTTCTTACATTCAGAAACATCACAGCTTGTTCTAGAAAAAGGCTGGGAATCTCAGGAATAAGTACTAGCATTGCTGTTGGCTAAGATAAATCCTGATTGCAACAAGTCCCCTATCCCCATCCATCAATGCGAGTGAAGCTTTAACTTTTAATTAAGAAATTTGGTAACTGCCAAAATTTTACATGTTTTGTTTCTACTATTCAGTTAATTTATTGATTGAAAACATGGCAGTTGTTTCTAGTCCATGGATGCCTTATTCCGGCCAGGAAAATTTGTTTCTTTTACAAAGGTTTCAACACTTGCATTAGAGGAAAACAATTCAGACCATGTCCTCATGGTCATGTGTCAACAGCATTGGCGTCCTACAGAAACAGTGGCAAACTTTATTCTTGTTTAGATATTGTTTTTTTAAATTTCTAGACTAAGATACATATAATGTGTGTTTTTTGTTGTTGTTGTGTTGTGTTTTGTTTTGTTTTACATTAAGCTCTCTGTACTATTAAGTTTCTACTGTGTGGCATGGAGGAATATGTATATATACATATATATATATCAATATATATCACATTTCTATATATTTTTATCTTTCAGAGGGGGTGGATTGCATGAATGTTTGGTATACGAAATTAATGAAGGCCTACATACTTTCCATCTTTTAACTTAATTATATAATATTACATATTTTTTTCATATTATGAAAATACACTTGTGATATTAGTGCCATAATTAACAATCCCATCTATTGTACTTCTGATTGCTGTTCTATTGCTCTGGTAGAGACGAATAGTAATTAGAACAGTTACTGCATTTATTACATGCAGTCTCTCAAGATTTACAATATATTCTCCAAAAACACAATTTGAAACCCAAAGTGTTTTATTCTTTGTATAATTGCCAGGAATTTTCCGTTATTTGACTTTGATTATTTTGAGAAACTTACTATGCTATTTGTAAACAAGTAAGTTTGTCAAAATTTATAATTTATGTGAATGAATAGATACTGGAATCTTACTGACTTTAATGTCTTTTAAAAGTTGTAACCTAATAAATATGTTTTGATGTACAAATAAATGATATATAATCATTTGAGTTTTGTGTAACAGTGTGAGAGAGAGAGAGAGAGAGTGTGTGTGTGTGTGTGTGTGTGTGTTGAAGAATAGGTGTTGGTTGTTAAGAAAAGTAGGCGATAACTCAAATGGACTTTTACTGAGACAGTAAGAAATTATTCTAGAGTTCTCTCAAGGCAACTACTTTACTCAGTCACCTTTTGTCATTTTTCTGTAAGCACTGACTATTCCTTTGGGTAAGAAACATTTGGTTATATTAAAAAAAAGCTTTAATGAGTCAGAAAGAAGTCAGAAAATATTTGCAACTTGTAAAAGTCTTCTCCTGATTTAAAGCAACCACATCTTTGTAATCAATTTGCAAACTGGATCACATTCAACTCACTACACCACTATTTATTTAGACAAATTCCCTATAGTCGAATTCAGTATTCAAGCAGAATTAAAGAATACTCACAAAGGAATCTGTCTGAACAATGACATTTAAATCAATACACAAATAAATAGCAACAGTGTTTAACCAGCAGAGGATATACTAAATTAAACAAATGCCACACGTCTTCAGAAATCTTTCTTTTTACAGAAAAAGAAAATGCTGACTCACAATAATATAACATTTGTATTAATTGAATGCTCAAATAATTAGTATTTGGAATTGCCCAACATAATAAAAATTACAAAATTATAGAATTTCTTGTATTTCACGAAGCAAAATCTTTGGGGAAAACTCTGTACTAGACTAACGTGTCTTCTTAGAATTAATAAGGAATATATACACTCTTTCTTGGCAGTTAGCTCTACCATAAACCAAATCACAACGGAATTCATAGTCACTACTTCCGATTCTAGTTTACAGAGCTTGGCTGTTATCCCTAATCAGATATTCAATCTCCTGAAATCCTTTTAGGCAAAGGTCAGACCCACTAAGTCTGAATAACAAACATAGAAATGCCATTAAAAGTTTATAGATTACAAGGAATACAATTTACACTGAGATCCATTGTGGAAATCAGTGTAGAATGAGATTCTATATTTAGAGCTCCTGCTACTTTCAACACATGTGTATCTCTGTAGAATAGGGTGTTTCAGAAATTATGGTAATTAAGATGTCTTAGCTGGTCCCAAGAAAGAAAAGAGCAGATTTCATGAATTTATAACTCCTGCTCTAATGTTCCATTCTCTCCCTAGATATCAAGCACGTCTTTTTCTTATTAAAGATGTTTTGGGAGAGTAGGTCAACATATTCCCGTCAAGATCACCCCTTGTCATGAGTCAGAATCATCCAGCTAATCTCTGGCAATTTCCTTCAGCACAATTTCACTAGACAAGATCCTTACATTAATTCTGAGCCCCAATGTTTCTTCTCCCAACAGAAAATATTTGAGAAACATATTTAAAATGAGTATGTTCTGGTGATATGGAATGAATCAGAAATTAAAGACAGGAGATCTCTTATGATGTGTGTTTTCTTTAATCCCAAAGTGGCATTCAAAATATTCACATTTCACTGCCAACTTTAATATTAAATGCTAAAACCATGAAATTTTCAGTGAACTTAACCTTATCCTGTGGCTGTATAGACATAAGACAGGTTAGAGAGCTATTAGTCATTAACAATTTGCCATGATGATTAGATTCTTGTAACATAAATTCAGAGTAAAATCATCCTGCTTACTTCATACCTTGTTTCCCAGAAAAGGAAGTTAAAGAGCATATATACATGTACTGTAACCCAATATGTGAAACATTAGGGCCTTTTGAGAAATACCTTTTTCCCCAAGTGTGTTCTCTTATTTTATATGTCTGAAAAGGATTGCAAGACTAAGAGTTGTGATGAAAGCATCCAGGATTTCTTGGGGAAAGAAAAAAAAAAGAAAGAAAAAGCACACAATGTAAGCGAGAAGACAATAATATACAGTGTTCTATATGAAGCATCAACTTTCCTGAAAATCAATAATCTAACACACAATTCCTCATATATTTTAAATTGTTATGATATTTTCCTTATTATGAGAATTCAGAAATGCAGCTCTAATAAATGTAACCCTTCTGGAATATAAACTAAAGTATTGTTTATAACTGCAAAATTTTACACTCTTTTTAATATATTTTCTTATTCTGGAATTAGAATAACTTAGTTTTTTTTTGAAAAAATTCTTTTCTGTATTTATGGTCAGAATATTTTAACATTTCTATCAAATATTGATAGATTCGAATCAAATCAAAGTATTTGTAAAATGATGATTCACAGATAATAATTATGTAGAATGTTTTTAGAGAATAATTTCCCTTTAAAAAATTAAAAAAAATTTTTTTCTTGTAGCCTTCCAAATAAGATCTACCCCATAAAGTATTCATTGGTTCCTCAACATAGTGTTCTCAGTTCCTAGCACAGTACCCATCACACATTTGTGGCTCCCTCAGTATTTGGTTAATAAATAAATGATTACCATCTTCAAACTCAATTACATCACTCTGTTAGAGATTCAGACTCTTTTGTAAAGGAATATTTAGTCTTACTTCAAACATGTTATTGATTTGAATCTAACGAAATTAAAAAAAAAAAACACCATCGAATTTCTAGGTTAGAGAAAAAAACATTAGAGAAAGATTTTTTGATGGGCACACAAAATTATGCATTCAATGTAGGAGGCACAGACATTTATAGTTGGCAGAAAGGATCAGACATTGAGTTGGATAATGAATTATATAAGTGATGTCAGAGTTCCTAGGAACAAAATAAATGAACCGAACATCCTATATTAAATCTAAAGACAGTAATAAAATATAGTTTAATTATTCTCAGGTATCAGACAGATTCATTCTAGCATGTCGTTATTTTTCCCAGTTTCTTTGATCTTTGATACTTGTTTTTATTATGGCAGTTTTTATTTTCTAACTTCTTTTTATATCTTACTCATGTGTTTTCATGAATGTAACTATGATTTTTAAAGAGATAATCCATTTCGTAAATAATACATTATATATTGTTAATCAATTTTGTTTCAAGTTTGTAAAAGAAATGAAAATAGTTTTTTCCTATCTTATGTTTAGGGAGGATTGTATAATTAACACTGTAATTTGAAACAATGTTTGTGGGAAACGATACATGTAAAATTCAATTTTAAGCAAATAAATACTAGATGAAATACTTATAAAGTTTATTCCCCAGGTACCTTTCATTAAATCATGATGCAATATTTTTACAGGTTTTTCATCAGTAGCAGATTATTATTTATTAATTATCCTTTCATGTTGTATTGAGTTAAAAAAAAAAAAAAACTCACAGTGTATACTTATCACTTTACAAAACCTGTATTTTAAGGAAATGTTAGTACATACATTGGCGGTAGCATAGATAATTTCAAGCTTTTTAATCTCATTGAATGAGTAGAATTCAATGATTCCATATAAGGGTGGCTCCAGAAATATTTATCTCACCATTTATAAGTTGGTTGATTTAATATAAAAAGCTAAAAATGCCTGAAAATTGTAATTATTTCCCTTCATCAAAGAAATAACATCCTTCTTATTTTCCTCTGAAAAACAGTACTTACAAAATTTATTTATATTTATATTTAGAAATACATTCTTCAACTTTTATATCATCATCTCTTTGAGTTTAATAAAATTAGATTCAATAATCACTAACACCAAAATATGAAGAAGCATGAAAGTCTGAAGAAAGCTTCTCAATCATAGAATCCAGCGAATGTTTGAAGCAAATGTACATAAATAAAAGGCCATCCAAACTTAAACATCAGCTCTTTAAGCAATAATATCACAGAACTATCTATGTAACTCTTCCCTCTGCATAGCTAAAACATATATATATATATATATATATATATATATATATATATATATTATATATATATTTTTTTTTTTTTTTTTTTTTTTTTTTTTCCTGAGGACAAAAACACACAGAAAAATAGCAAAATAGATCATAGTTACTTCAGGATTCCACTGCACAAATTTCTCTGCATGAATATTAGGCAAAATAGAGGCTGAATCATTTTTAGTTTATTCTGAGTAAGTAAGAATTTATCAGCCCATTTCTTGATTTTGAATTCCAAATAGCTCATCCAAGTACATATGAATCCCTTGATTTTTCTGGGCAGGCTCTTTGATTATACTTACCGTAGATTTCCTGTATCCTACAACATACGCGAATACCTTCCTACAGGTAGCGTTATTAACCTTTGTGATGAACTCTGCTACAATTAGGAAAGGTTCTCCTATCTCATGTTTCTATTTGTGCACAGAAGTAATTTGCAGCTCCAACCACGAATCTGAGATGCTGAACTTACTACAAATATATTGGAAGATAGTTTAGGGATAAGTCTAATTCTTTCCTCCAAAGTATGAGCTATCATACGTTGAACATGTATACATATATTTGCCATCATTATGTTATTTACTTTACATGTAGTGTTTCATTTATTCCTTTCATTATCCTAAGAGTTAAGGTTCATGATCATATGAATCCTAATTTTCAGAGGAAAATAAGAAGGATGTTATTTCTTGGTGAAAGGGAAATAATTATAATTTTCAGGCATTTTTAGCTTTTTAATTAAATCAACCAACCCTGCTTTGCATATGAAAAAAACCTGAAGTTCAGAGAAAATAGTTACCTTTCCTGAAGTAAACGGCAGAACTGAGATTCAAAACCTGATCTGTATGACTCCAAATTCTAGCTGAAGTTTCCATAAAAATGCCTTTGTTTTACTGTTAGAAAAGTAAATGTTGAGGTATAATCTATATACAAATAAAGATACCCATCAAAAAAGTTCATTCTGATGTGTTTTGACAAACATATACACCTGTGTAACCACTACCATAAATTAAGATATAAAATATTTTCATCATTTCAAGATATTATCTTGTTCATCTTTACAACAAATTCCTCCCCACCCCATTCCCAGCCCCATATAGACACTGAACTACTTTCCATCACTATAGTTTTTTGTTTTATGGCTAAATGTAAAATACCACATTATTAATTTTTTTTTGTGTCTGGTCTGTCCCTTGGTGTATTTTTAAAAATATTCATCCATGTTTTTGCATGTCAGTGTGTATCGTTTATATTGTATATTGTTTATATCAGCTGTTGTATAAATCAGTGTAATGTAATTTTATTGCTGATTAGTTCTCTAATGTATCTATATCAACATTTGTTTAGTAATGTACGTATCGAACCTAGGGTTGTTTCCAGGTTTGGGCTATTATTAATAAAGCTGTTGTGAACATTTGTGTCAATTGTGTGGATATATATTTCTTAGCTAAATACTCAGAAGTAGAATTTCTTGTTCAATCTGATAATTGTATTCTTAGCTTTATAAGATTTTCCAAGGTTTTTTTTTTTTTTTTTTTTTTTTAATTCTCAGTTCCCTAATGATGTTGAATTTTTTTTCATGTGCTTATTGGTCATTTGTATTGTCTATCTTAGTGAAATGTGTGTTCAAGCTTTTTTGCCAAAAATTTTAATTGGGTAGTTGATCTTTTTACTATTAAATTGTTGGGGTTTTATATATATATATATATATATATATATATATATATATATATATATATATATATATTTGATACAATCACATATCATATATATATGTACATGTATGTATTATTTCCAATATTTTCTATCAGTTTGTGGATTTAAGATGCCTTTAAAAGAACAGAAGTTTTTAATTTTGATGACATATCTTTTTTTCTTCTGTGATTGGTGCTTTTTCTGTCTAATCTAAAATACTTTTACTTACTGCACGTTTGTAAAGATTTTTCTCCTATTTTATCTTTTAGAAGTTTTTTTTTTGTTTGTTTTTTAACTTTAACCATACATTTTAGGCTATAAACAATTTTAAGTTATTTTTTATAAAATATAAAACCAGGATATTTATTTTCTATTCTGTTGTGTTGTGTTGTGCTGTGTTGTGTTGTGTTCTACTCCACTCCACGCCACGCCACTCCACTCCACTCCACTCCACTCCACTCCACTCCACTCCACTCCACTCCACTCCACTCCACTCCACTCCACTCCACTCCACTCTACTCTAGTCTATTCTTATTTTTTGCTATGTGGATGCCCACTTCTTTCAGCACTGTTTGTTGAAAAGACCCTCCCTGCCCAATTGGGTCACCTTGGGAATCTTTGTTGAAAATCAATGGAACATGTATATATGGCTTTATTTCTGGGCTTTCTCTTCTGTTCTGTTGTTTTACAGGGCAATCTTTACATGAATACCATACTATATGATTACTGTAGCTTTACAGTACATGTTAAAATCAGGTAGTGAAAAATCTAACTCTAAAAAACGGTTAAGTTATTTCAGGTCCTTTACATTTCCATATTGATTTTAATATCAGTTTATCAATTTATAAAGAAAAAAACTATAGAGATTTTGATTGCCATTAAATTTAGTATACAGAATAATTTTGGGAGGAATTAAAACATTTTTACAATATCACAACTTCTATGAATATGGCATGGATCTCTACAGAAATCTTAAATTCCCCACAGAAATATGTTTGGTTGTCACTGAACAGAACTTGCACATATTTTGTAAAATCCATGCCCAGGTATTTCGTTTTATGATGCTACGGTAAATGCTATTGTTTTCTTAATTTCAATTGTTTATTGTTCATTTTAATATGGAAATGCATTTTTTTGTATATTCATACTATAGATTTTGCTAAACTGAATTTAGATACAGCAGTTTTTTTAATTCTTAGGATTTTTTTATGGACATAATCATTTTTTTATACAAATATAGTTTTCTTTCTTTATTTGCAATTTATATGTGTTAGGTTTCTTTTTATTTCCTGTTACCTTGGCTACAAGCTGTAGAACAATGTTAAATAGAAATGTTGATAGTGGGCAAACTTGCGTTCCTCTCTATCTTAATTGTTAAGTGTTCAGTTTTTCACCATTAAACATGATTGTAGCTGTAAATATGAAGATGACATTTGTGATGTTGAGGAAGTTCTATTCCTTTTTGGCTGAGAGCTTTTATTATGAGAGGGTGTGAAATTGTCAAATTCTTTTACCACATCTATTAAGATAATTGTATTATTTTTCTCCCTAGTTCTGTCAATATGGTAAATTACACTGATCTCTGAGTGTTAAAGCAGGCTTGCATTGATGAAATAAAGTTTAGAAACAATTATTCTTTTTTTGTTTATTACTGGATACTATTTTCTAGTATTTTGGTTAATATTTTAGTTTTAATATTTATAAAATATTTTAACTGTAATTTTATTTTCTTGTAATATCTTTGTTTTATCGGAGTAATTCCGGCTTGTAATATGAGTTGAAATGATTTTCTTCTACTTTCAAAAAGCATGTGTAGAGTACTAGTGTTATTTCTTTCTCGAATGCTTAATAAAATTTACCAGGGAAGACATCTGGGACTGGAATTTTCTTTGTGTGAGGGTTTCTAATTAAGCCACCAATTTCTGCAATAGTTATAGATCTATTCAGATTTTCAATTGCTCTTAAGTCAGCGTTGTGATATTTTTGTCTTTCAATGAACTTGTCCATTTTATCTAAGTTACATATATTGATATAAACATATCCCTACTATGTCCTTATTTCTTTTCAATGACTATAGGATCTCTAATAATATTCACTCTTTTGTTTCCTGATATGAGTAATTTGAGTTTTTTCTTTTTAATTTTCTTGATCATTAAATTCTATCAGTTTTCAATTCATGTATTTAGTTTGATATTGGATTGCTATGTTCGGGATTGTTACGTATACCTGAGGAAGGGACTACTTTCCCGTTATGAATTATCCCTCTTTATCACTGATAATGTCTGTTATTGTTAAATCTACTTTGCCTAATACTACTTTAGCCATTCTAAAGTTTATTTTGTTGTTGTTTTGATTTATATCTGCATACTGTCTTTTTCATCTTTTTCTTTTAAACTGTCTGTGCATGCATATCTAAAGTAAACATCTGAGAGACAGCACATATATATTTTAAGTTTTTTTTCTATACAAAGTATAACCATGTATGTCTTATAATTGGAGTATTTAGGCCATTTATATATAATATAATTATTGGCATGTTCAGATTTAATTCTTCCATCTTGCTATTTGTTTTCTATTTATAGGATCTGTTCCTTATTCATTTTTGTTTTCCTGACTTTGTTAGGATTGGGTGTTTTTAAAGTATTGCACTGTATTTTCTAATTGCTTTATTTAGCAGTTCCTTGGAATTTTTATATATGTCTCTATCACCATCTATCTTTAGGTAATATGGTATCATTTCACTAGTAAAGTAAGACTTTAAAACATTATGTTCCCATTTCCCTGTTCCCATTCCTTGTGCTATTATTGTCACAAATTTTACTTTTACACTTGTTATAAAACTTAAACAATTCACATTCTATATTTGAGAGTTTCAAGTCTCTGGATTCAACCAAAAGCAGAGGGGAGTAGGCACGGTAGAAGAGGAAAAATGGGATGGAAGGAGAAAGGACTTCGGTGGTGAACACACAATGCAATACACAGATGATGTTTTACATAAATATACACTTAAACCTATATAATTTTACTAACCAATGTCACCTCCAATATATTTAATTAAAAAAAGAAAAGAAATATTTAGAAAAAAATGTTATAGTGTTGTTGACATGTACTAGTAGTAGGCCTACCATGATTCCCAGGGCTCTGAATTTGCATAGCATTTACACTATATTAGGCATTATAAGTAATCTAGAGATGATTTAAAGTACAGGAGGATGCATATAGGTTATATGCAAATACCATACTACAAAAGAGACTTGAGCATCCACAAATTTTGCTCTCCATGGGGGTTCTTGGAACCCATCCCCCACAGATGCCAAGGGATGAAGAGTTTGTAATTTCAGCTTTAATGGTAACATTAACTTTTCAATAAAGTAAAAATAGAAAACATAAATCATTTAGTTACCCATCTATTTGCCATTTCTGGTGTTGTTCTTTATTCCTTTGTAGAGACCCAAGTTTCCACCTGGTTTCACTTGCCTTCTCCCTAAAAGTTCTTTAACATTTCATGTACTGTATGTAGATCTTTTGAAAGTAAATTCACTCAGCACTTTTTGTCTAAAAAGTGTTTTACAGTCTTTCATTTTTTAAATATTTCCTCTGGATATAGAATTTGAGGTTGGTCTTTCAAATTTATTGTTATTGTTCTATTACGTTTTGACTTGCATAGTTTCTCACAAAAGTCAGCTATAATTTTTATCATTATTTTATTTTTTTCATAAAGTGTGTTTTCTCCTCTGCATTTTTTTCTTTTTTATAATTTTTTTTTTCTTTATACTGTTTTTCAGCAATTTGATTATGATGCATTTTGTTGTGTTTGTGTGCTTCCATATATCTATTCTCTTTGGAATTCATTGAGATTCCTGGATCTTGAGTTCACAATTGTCATTAATTTCAAAAAAAATATTAGCCCTTATTTCTGCAAACATTTTTGCAGTTCTGCTTCCTTAACTTTGTGTACTGCAATTATATATTTGCTAGGTAGCTTAATATCATCCCACTTGTCTTTAGAGGTATTTTATTTCCCCAGTCTTTTATCTCTGTGTTTCATTTTGTAAAGTTTCCAGTCTTAATTCTTCAGGACCACTGTTATTTGTTTTCTACATTATCTAATATGATATTAATCTTACGCAATATTTTTTTTAGTTTTAGAAACATTATTTCCATAATTAAAACTTCAATTTAGTTATTATTTATATCTACCATTCTCATTTTATTTGTTTTCTTTTAAATATTTTTTATATGTTTATGTCTATTTTACCATTCTTGTCTTAATCTATCATTGTATTTGTGTCTGCTTTCATTATGGATCACACTTTTTTCTTTTTGGAAAATCTAGTAATTTGCTATTGGTTATCAGAAATTGTTTTAAATTTATTTTTTAAATTTATTGGGGTGACAATTGTTAGTAAAATTACATAGGTTTCAGGTGTACAGTTCTGTATTACATCATCTATAAATCCCATTGTGTGTTCACCACCCAGAGTCAGTTCTCCTTCCATCACCATATATTTGATCCCCCTTACCCTCATCTCCCACCCCCCACCCCCTTACCCTCTGGTAACCACTAAACTATTGTCTGTGTCTATGAGTTTCTGTTTCTCATTTGTTTGTCTTATTCTTTTGTTGATTTTGGTTTATATACGTGAAATCACATGGTTCTCTGCTTTTTCTGTCTGACTTATTTCTCTCAGCATTACACACTCAAGATCCATCCATGTTGTCACAAATGTTGCTATTATTTGAATTTTGTTGTCATTCTTTTATAGATGAGTTTTGTTTTGGCAGACACTAAGTTATTTCCTAGTGAGTTTAATCCTATGAAGACTCTGTTTCTAAACTTTCTTAGAGAAGGTTTAGCATAATCTTCATTCCATTTCAACTAATCATTCATAATTTATCTCAGCTATTAAGGAATTACCTCTCTGGGTCTCACTGAACACTCTGAGTAGTCTTTGAGGATTTCTGATGTTCAGTTTTGAGAGCTCCAATATGTCCCCAACTTTTGTGAGCACCGGAAATTTTTCTGGTACAAATCCTCTGTCATTTTTTACTTGGGCTTTTGAAATTTTGGTCTCCATATAAGTAGGTTAATAGCAAAATCTCAAGGAGTTCAAAAGCAGTTTTCAAAGCCCATTTCCTGTGTATTTTTCTTCTTTTTTTATTAATTTAAAATTTATTGGGTAGTAAAATTATGTAGGTTTCAAGAGTATAATGCTGTAATACACCATCTATATATCACACTGTGTGTTCACCACCCAACATCAGTTCTCTTTCCATCACCACATAGTTGACCCCATTTACCCTCTCCTATTATCTCTCTCCCCCCAACACTCTGGTAACCACTAAACTATTGTCTGTGTCTATGAGTTTTCATTTCTTTATTTGTTTGTCTTGTTCCTTTGTTGCTTTCAGTTTTATATTCCACAGATCAGTGAAGTCATTTTGTTCTTGACTTTTTCTGTCTGACTTATTTTGCTTAGCATAATAATCTCAAGATCCATCCATGTTGTCCCAAATGGTACTATTTTATCGTTTCTTATGGCAGAGTAATATTCCATTATGTATATGTACCGTAACTTCTTTATCCAATCATCTATCAAAGAACACTTTGGTTGTTTCCATGTCTTGGCCACTATAAATAATGCTGCAATGAACATCTGAGCACATGTATCTTTACGGGTAAATGTGTTCAGATTTTTTGGGTAATATACCCAGGAGAGGGATTGTTGGGTTATACAGTAATTCTATTCTTAATTTTCTGAGGAATCTCCACATGGCCTTTCATAGCGGCTGCAACAATCTGCTTTCCCACCAAAGGTGTAAGAGCATTCCTTTTTCTCCACAGCCTGTGCAACATTTGTTATTATTTGTCTTGCTGATGATAGCCATTCTAACTGGTATGAGGTGATATCTCATTGTGGTTTTTATTTGCATTTGTCTGATAATTAACTCAAAATGGATCAAAGACTTAAACATAAGGCCTGAAACAATAAACTGCATAGAAGAAAACCTAGGTACTAAACTCATGGAGCTTGGGTTTAAAGAGGATTTTATGAATTTGACCTCAAAAGCAAATGAAGTAAAACCTAAAATAAATGAATGGCACTATGTCTAACTAAAAAGCTTCTTCACAGCAAAATAAATCATCAACAAAATAAAGAGGCAAACAACCAAATGGGAGAAGATTTTTGCAAACAATACCTCTGATAAGGGGCTAATATCCAAAATATATAAGGAACTCATACAACTCAATAACAAAAATACAAACATTCCAATTAAAAAACATGCAGAGGACCTGAGTAGACATTTCTCCAAAGAAGACATGCAAATGGCCAATAGACGTGGAAAGATGCTCAACATCACTAATCAGAAAAATGTAAATATTTCTTCTTTCTGAAGATTTATCTTGTAATTCACATCCATATTATACTATCCATACTCTAATCTTACCTCCTCTGCTCAGTGATACTGTTGGGTTCTGCTTAAATTCCCATACTCTGTCTATAATTCGGGAATTGATTCTAAGAAGAAAGCCAGGGAGGTTGTAAGACTCATACTATTTCCTTTCTCATGGAGATCAAGATTTGTGCTGTCTCTTGTCCAAAGTCTTAAAAAATTTTTCTCATATATTTTGACACATGTTGTAGTTGTTTATAGAAGCAGGTTAAGTTTTGTCCTTGTTACGTCATCATGGTTGAAGCAGAAGACTGAGAGTTACTTTATTCTGAAGCCTAGACTCTTAACCACGCACTCTCTTTGCTGCTTTTACTGCCACCTGATTTCTCTGTAAGTGCACCAGGATCTTATGGCAAATTAAAATCAACAAGTCTTTTTCAAGTGAACTGACCTCTAACCAAAGTTTTTAACCTATATTTGTATTAAAAAATGATACATTTATTATTCAACTCAGTATGGATCTTTGCATTTCCTGTTACTGAATGTACACATGGCCCATCTTGATTTTGTTATCCATTATATAAACTATCACTCACATTGTTTTTCATTTTCAAATGAAATTTTCTTTTTTTTATTGGTAAAAATGTTCGGCCATACAAAACTAAAGACATATAAATTTCATTTAAAAACTTTGTACAATTTGGAATCCCCCCATGTACATTCTCCAGGTTATCCAACCACTTCCCTCTTCTAAAATTAGACATATTTATCTCCCTTATCTATATGCATATCTTAAGAAATTTTTGACAGCTACTAGAGCCTATGTCTTCAGCAATCATTTGATCTAGGGCTCTAATAACACAGGCAAGAAGGAAATGAGGCTTGTTTGACATAACTTGTTTCTAGTGAATTCATGCTGGCTTCTAGCATTCCCAACATTCCTAAGAACACATAAACCATATGCTTAGGAACCCAGTAAAAATTCTATGATGGCTTGGGTGTTGTTGAACTTTACTCATTCCCTCAGTTTTAAAATTGAGATATTTACTACTTCTGTTTATTTTCCATTTATATTAAATTCTGGAAAAATAAATGTCATTTTACTAATTACATATTACTAGTTACATTTTATTAGTGTATGATTATTTTTAGCCTAAAATATAATTTTCCTGGACCTAAAAGCCTTACATACTTTTAATTAAAGAAACCATGATAGCTCTTCTTTGCCTTTTTTATAAGTTCTGAGGTTTTGAAATTTTATACAGGTTAACTGAGTGATCTCCTAAATCAGGAAACATGAAGAAAAAGCAAATTATCTTTACACTCATGAAACTCAGAACTGAAGAAGTGAAACATATAAAAATATTCACATCATGTACATAAAGTAACAAATCTTGTTGTAAGTCTTAAGGAAAGTACCCACAAAATGTTGTGAGAGCAGAATATGACTGAATCTGTAAAGGTAGAGAATGCTTCCCTAAGGGGGATTTTTTAAATGAGTAGCAATTAATAAACAAGGTAGCTGGTGATGAAAAGATGGCTAATATTATAAACAGAGGAAATGGCATTAGCAAAGGAACTGAAAAAAGCCAGGCTTATTTACTTGGCTTACATCTCTAATGTTGTATATCCAGGAATATTTCTCAATAGTTGTCATTTTCTTTCTACTCCTCATTTATACTACAATAGAAGTTTGTTTTTCCTGATGAGTAACTAACACTTAGAAGACTGCCTTGTGTGGTGCTCATTCAATAAATATTTGTTGACTGAATAAGTAAATGTGGAAATTATTCATAAACCTAGGAATTTTTTTTTCTTTTGACTATAACTAGGAAAGATGAATTCTGTTTTATTCCTATGTATGTGTTTGTGTGTGTAACTTAGATATAAATTATATCTAAATGCACATAAATTATAATTTATATTACATAATTTATATGTAGATAATTTATATCTAAAATTGGGATATTTACATTAAATTTGAGGCTTCTCTGAAAAATTGAAATCTGTTCACATGGCACCCATCTACACATGGCAGCTCCCAGATTCAGCTAAGTACTGTTCTCCAGTTTTCTGCAGTTTCCTCTCATCCTCTGAGCCCGTTATCTAATTATCTAAGCTGCCAAACTTCTGAAGACTATGTGAGTTTAGGGCCCTGAACTAAGCCTTCATAGAACTGAATACTTGTAGAACATTGTTTTTATTTCCTAAGGATTGCTTTCATTAAATTATATTTGTTGGTATGTCTTTGTTATATGCCAATTATTGTTTTTACAAAATAGTTATATGAAATTCCACATAGAAATCCCTGGAGAAGGATCTTAAAAGTGCTTATTCACTATCATTCACTGTGTCTTCTTTTTCCCCTTGAATTATAGGTAGGAAAAGCAATTCTTTAATGTGCAATTTGCACTGCATTAGAGTGGTAAAGAAAGAGACTGCCAAACGCTATACTTGAATCCCAGCTCCAAGCCTTACTACTGATTTTAGAAGTTATTTGACCGTTCTCTGTCTCAGCTTCTTTATGAAAAAATTAAGAATATGGGGGACAATATGGGCAAGGTGGAAGAATAAAATGTTTCCCTGACATATCCCACCTTAGCCACAAAAATTTGCAGCCATCTACAGACAAATGTTCCTTTGTGGGAGCTTTGGGATACAGGCAGGAAATTATGAAAATTTAACGGAGTCCAAGACCAAGGAAAACAATTTTGAGAGAACAGGGCCATGCCCAGGTGTCTGACTCACCTGCAGTAGTCATGTATATAGACCTGGAAATATTACCATATCCATGGACTCAACTACAACTGTATTTAGCCTTGGTCCTATCAACATCACCACAAGCAAAGGATCCTGGAGAAGTCACACATGCCTGTGTCTTAATAAATAATAAGCCTGCAGACCTCATTGCCAGACCGGACCCTGATATGGCCCATGACCTGGCACTAGCCTCTACTGAATGTGGTCGAGGAGCCCCTGGTGGCAAATCTGACAAACTCACTCGAATTGTATATTTTGAAAAAGCTCTGCAACTGGACTCCAGCTCTTCCCAGCTGCAGTCTGTGAACAGTTCTGCTGGCAAGGTACCCAGATTGAGACATTCCCATCTGTACCCTTGGAGAGCCTGAATTGGCCCTATACTCCAGCGGTAATCCTCAAGCAGTCCTCCTCGACTAGGGTCCCATCAGAACACATGTCCTTCAGTGCCCATCAACGCCGCTGAGACAGTCCAGGCAACCTATGTTGTCAGAAGAACTTAAAATTGTCCTGTATATTATTTCTAGCCCCTGCCAGTATCATGTACAAGATCTATATGAGGAAAATTACGAAACTCTGAAGAACGAAATAAATGGAGAAATATTCCATAGTCTTAGATAGGAAGACTCAATATTGTTAAGGTGTCAGTTCTTCCCATCTCAATAAACTTAATACAAAACCAACCAAAATTCTAGCACGTTATTTTATGGATGTTGACAAACTAATTCTAAAGTTTATATAAAAAGGCAAAAGACCCAGGCTGTCCAACATAACATTGAAGGAGAACAAAGTTGAGGGACTAATGGTACCTGACTTCAAGAATTATTGTAAAGCTACAGTAATCAAGACAGTAGTTCTTTGGAGTATGGTGTGGGAAGAGATAAATAAAGCACAGAGGATTTTTTTGAACAATGAAAACACTCTCTATGATAATGATAAATAGATGTCATTATACATTTGTCTAAACTCATAGAATGCACAACGCCAAAATTAAATCCCAAGGTAAACTAGGATTAATTATGATGTGTCAAGGTAGGTTCATCATTAAAAAAAGTACTATTCTGGTAAATGACGTTGATGATGGGTGAGGCTATGCATGTGTGAGATAGCTTCCACTCTGGATATCTTCCGCTCAACTCTGTTGTAAACCTAAAACTGCTCTAAAAAAATAAAGTCTTAAAAAAAACCCACACACACTACCCAACAGTTTTCTGACTACAAGAGACTTGGGTTAACTTCAAGGACAAACATAGGATGAAACAGAAGAGATGGATAAAGATATTCTATGCAAATGGTAACCAGAAGAGAGCAGGAGTGGTTATACTTCTATTAGACAAAATACACTTTTGGTCAAAATAATCACAAGAGACAAAGATCACTATGTAGTGATAAATGGGTCAATTTGTCAAAAGGACATAATATTGTAAACATGTATGTGCCCAACTTTGGAGCACCTGCATATTTAAAGCAAATATCAGAACTGAAGTAAAACAGAGACAGCAATTTCTTAGTAGTGGGGGACTACAATACCCCTCTTTAAACACTGGGTAGATCATAGAGTCAGAAAATCAATAAGAAAACATCAGAGTTAAATTATACTACAGACCAAAGTATGCAACATAGATGGAACATTTCATCCATAGCACTAAATTACACATTCTTCTCAAGCACACACAGAACAATCTCCAGGATAGACCACATGTTGTGCCACAAAGCAAGTCTTAACATATTTAAGGATATTAAAATCACATCAAGTATATTTTCTAACCACAATGGTATTAAATTAGAAATAAATTTCAGAAGGAAAACTGGAAAATTCACAAACACATAGAAATTAAACAACACACTCCTGAAGAGAGTCACTGAAGAAATTAAAATGAAAATCAAAATTATCTTGAAACAAACAAAAATGAAAATGTAACATACCAAAAGTTATAGAATGCAACAAAAGCAGTTCTAAAAGAGAAGTTCATAGGTATAAATTCCTACATTAAGAAAAAAGAAAGATCTGAAGAAAAAAAAAACACACCTCATTTTGCATCTCAAGAAACTAGCAAAAGAATAAACTCAAGCCAAAGTTAACAGAAGCAAGAAAACAATAGTTATTAGAGCTGAAATAAATTAAATAGATAAAAGAGACAATAGAATAAAGATCAACAAAACCAAGAGGTTTTTTGTTTGTGTGTTTGTTTTTTGAAAAGATAAAATTAAGAAACCTTTAGGTACACTAATCAGGAAAAAAAAGAGAGGACTCAAATAAATGAAATTCTAAATGAAAAAAAGAAGACATTATAAAAAGAAGACTACAAAAGATCATAAAATGCTAGTATGAACAATCAAATTGAATAACCTACAAGTAATGGATAAATCTATAAACATGTTGTCTACCTAACTAAGTCATGAAGAAACACAAAATCTGAACAGACCATTGACAAGTAAGTATATATAATCAGTAATCAAAAATTTCCCAACAAAGAAAAACCCAGGGCCAGATGGCTTCATGAGTGAGTATTATCAAATATTTACAGAATAATTAATGTCAATCATTCTCAATCTCTTCCAAAAAAAATAAATGGGGGAGGGGGCATTTCCAAATGCATTTTATGAGGTAAATATTAGGCTCATAACAAAGCCAAAAAGAAGATTACAAGTAAATAAAAGATAGGCCAATACACTGATGAACGTGGATGCAAACATTCAACAAAATATTAGCAAACTTAATTTTACAGGACATTGAAAGCATTATGCACCATGACCAAATGGATTTTATTCCAGGGATGCAAGGATGGTTCTATATTCACAAATCAATCAATTATGATACAACAAATTAACAAAATGAATGACTCAAATCATATGATCATCTCAGTAGATGCAGAAAAAGCACTTGACAATATTTTTTCCACAGTAAAAAACACCATTTCATGATAAACACTCTCAGCAAATTAGGTATAGAAGGAGCATACTTAAACATAATAAAGGTCATATACTCATAAGACAAGCCCAAAAAAGGTGAAAATACAAGGGTGCCAACTACATTACTTTATTCAACGTAATACTAGAAATCCTAGTAAGAGAAATTAGGCAAGAAAAATAAGTAAAAGGCAGTCAAATAAAAAAGAAAGACGTAAAACTGACACCATTTTCAGATGATATATTATATGTAGAAAACTATAACGAGTATAAAAAAATAAAATTATTAGAACAAATAAACAAATTCAGTAAAGTTAAACAATACAAAATCAATGTATAAGAATCAGTTATGTTTCTATACACTAACAACAAACTATCTAAAAAAGAAATTAAGGAAACAGTTTAATTTACAGGAGCATAAAAAAATAAAGTGCTTAGGAATAAATTTAATGAAGGAGGTGAAAGATTCATGTACTGAAAACCATATGATGAAAGAAATTAAATACACAAATAAGTGAAAAGATATCCTGTGTTCTTGGATTGGTTGAATACATATTGTTAAAATGTCCATACTACCCAAAGTGATCTACACGATCAATGCAATACCTACCTATCAAAATCACAATGGCCTAATGTAGTGAAATTGAAAAAGATCCTAAAATATTAAGGTGCAAGGTATGATCAAACAATACAGTATATGTTTAAATAGTGTATGTTTAAAATATTATAGTGTATGTTTAAAATATTATAGTAAAATATTATAGACACATTACCATTAATCCCCTTTAAAATACTTCTCCTGGCTTCCAACAAACTTACCCATTGTTCCTGCCACTTTCTAAAGCAATTCTGGATGTTCTCCTTCATGAGTGTCTTTAGTTGTGCTGTTGTGTCTACCTCGATGTCCTGAAACATTTGACTTTGGGGAAGAGCCAGAAATTGCATGGTGCCAGATCTGGTGAATAAGGTGGATGAGGACACATGCCGAGTGCCATTCAACGGAAAGGCAGGGATCTTCAATACGGGAAGCGATGTGTGGAACCTCAGTAACAGTGTGTGACAAGTTTCAACTTTTTGGTGCAGTCAGTTGGGTATGAGCTATGGTTGAGAGATGGTGTGTTTTAAAGTGTGTAGTAAATCATCCTCCATCATGACAATGTTTCCTGTCACACATCACTTCTGGTATATGGCAATTTCGGTCAAATAAAAACATTACTGGTGTGTCCTCATCCACCTTATTTACTTGATCTGGCACCGTGAGACTTCTGGCCCTTCCCCAAAGTCAAAATGATTCAGGACAACGAGGCAGACACGACAGTGCAACTAGACACTCATGAAAGAGGACTGCTTCAGACACTAGACAGTGCAACTAGACACGAAAGTGCAACTAGACATTCATGAAAGAGAACTGCTTCAGAAAGTGGCAAGAACAATGGGATAAGTAAGTGTGATTGAAGCAAGGGGGGAGTATTTTGAGGGGGATTGGTGGCAATGTGTCTTCTGTAATATATATATATTTTTAATTTAAACATTCACGGTAATGTTTGATCACACATCAAATGAACACACACACACACACACATATCATTCAGCCATAAAAAATCCTGCCATTTGTGAAATGTGGATTATTCTGGAGCTACATTGTTCTAAGTGAAATAAGCTAGACAGAGAAAAACAAATACTGTATAATCTCATATATGTAATCAGAAAAAGTTGAACATATAGAACCAGAGAGTAGAACAGTAATTAACAGAAACTGGGAAAATGGGGAGCATTTGATCAATGGGTACAGACTTTCAGCTATAAGATAAGTAAGTTATGGGTAGCTAACATACTGCATCATGACTGTAGTTAATAATACTGTTTTGTATACTTGAAATTTGCTAAGAATATGAAGTAATGGATGTATTAATTAGCTTAATTGTGGTAGTCATTTATATATATAAATAATATATATGTAAATAATATATGTCATTTATATATAAATATAAATCATTTATATATAATTTTATATATATATATATACACACACATATATATATATATATATATATATATATATATATATATATATATCAAGCCACCAAATGTGTGTGTGTGTGTGTGTGTGTGTGTGTAATTTGTCATGTATACCTCAGTAAAGCTGGGGAAAATAAAAATAAAATAAGGATGTGAGGATGTGAACAAGAATAATAGGATCTATAATAAAAGTTTTAAGAAGTGAATTAATAGATATAAATAAATGAACAAAGTGCTGGACACATAGTTAGGTCTCATAAATGTTAGTTATTATTTTTATAATTAACATTATACAAAAATTAAGAAAGCTGAAATAAGGCCAAAACATGAGCCATATGGTCTTTCAATATTAAAGTGTTGAAGCCGCCCGACAATTTTCTAAGGGAATGTATTTAGTTAAAATATTTGTTTAAAATTTGTAAAGATTACCTATTTAGTAAAATTTGCAGATTTTTTTACAGTACAGATATAAAAATTTTTTAAACTAAAATTTATTGAAGTGACAATGGTTAGTAAAATTACATGGGTTTCAAGTGTACATTTCTATGATCCATCATCTATATATCGCATTTTGTGTTCACCACCCAGAGTCAGTTCTCTTTCCATCACCATGTGTTTGACCCCATTTACCCTATTTTACCACCCGTTCCCCCCTTATCTTCTGGTAATCACTAAACTATTGTCTGTATCTGTGAGTTTTTATTTCTTTATTTGTTTGTCTTGTCCCTTTGTTGCTTTCAGTTTTATATCCTACATATGAGTGAAGTCATATGTTTCTCTACTTTTTCTGTCTGACTCACTTTGCTTAGCATAATAATTTCAAGATCCATCCATGTAGTCACAAATGGCACTGTTTTATCTTTTCTTATGTCAGAGTAGTATTTCATTGTATATATATACCACATCTTCTTTATCCAATCACATATCAAAGGACACTTTGGTTATTTCCATGTCTTGGCCAGCATTAATAAGACTGCAATGAACATCGGAGCACATTTATCTAAATGTGATCAGATTACAGATTTCCATAATCTGAACACATTATGGATAAACGTGTTCAGATCTTGGGGGCATATGCCCAGGAGAGGGATTGCTGGGTCATACAGCAATTCTATTCTTAATTTTTTGAGGAACGTCCACACTGCCTTCCATAGCAATTGTACCAATCTGCATTCCTACCAACAGTGTATTATTTTTGTCTGATGGCACAAACAAGTCCAAAATTTACAGTTTATATCTCTATAAGGCAGTAACCAGTTTTGCTTCTAATCTAGATGTCTTATAACATTTAATTGTTTATATAATTATATGTAATTTTATAATTCATATTATAAAGACTTCAATACACACACACACACTTCTCAAATGCCCTTTGGTTCCTTGAATTGATTTTAATATCTTGTTGGTTCCATCTTTTACTGAATTCAATAACATCTTTAACACATATTCATTTCATATTTGCATTATATCACTATTTTACCTCCTTTAAAATTCACTTTAATGCCAATGATACCTGCTTCTTGGTTTTGTCTCCTAGGAAGCTCCATAACAAATTTATGATTCATCATAAATACCTCTCTATTCAATGTATTATTCTGTCCTATCCTCCCATAGTTAAACCCCTTTACCTACATCATCATGTTTCATCTACAATTGAATTAATCATATTATGTATATTTTATTAAGTCAGACTTTACACTGCACTACAATCAATACAATAAAAATATTTTGCACTCTTTTCTCATCCATTCTTATCAACAATGCATTTCATCTCCTCTGTTATGATTGTCTTGAGAATTGGAACCATTTCTTGTTTTTGTTTGCTCATTGTCTTCTTTTCTTCTTAATGTGAACAGAATAGTAAATATTTTTATAACCAATAATTTTAGGAAAAACTGAAAGTAATGGAACAAGAGAATACATGTATTTGAAAGCTACATTTAAGGCAGTACTAAGAAAATATTTCATAACCATGGAAGCCTCCATTTCCCTGAGGAAAAGCTTTTTTTTAATGGAGAGATGTACCTTTTCATGTAACAAATCAATTGAATTATATTTTACACAGATGTATGACATTTCCCAGAGAACAAATCAATACCAATGACTATTTTACAGCACTGGATCCTGAAACATAAAGAAGTTTTGAACACACCCTAACTCACCCAGCATGCATATTGCAAATCTGGCAACGTAATTCACTTTAAATTAAAATGTTAAAAAATTGTCTATTTCTAAACAATTAGATTGAATGCTTTTCAAGGATTAGAGCACTACCCATCTGTGGGGAATACTGAAGAAGATAATGGTGATGAAAACTTGACAACAACATGACACATGAAAGGAAATTCCCACTATGATGGGAGAGGTGAAAGCCACATCTGCTGTTAACATTAAACAGAAATAAGGCCATGCAATAAAAAGTGGTCCAAGGAAATGCAAACTAAATTGCTATTTTTGATTTTTCCTTTTTTTATCAGCTCTTTATATTAATAGATGAACAATTATTGAACACAGATATAATATGCACAAAATATTAGCAATTTTACAGATAGAGTTCCTAAAAAATATAGCTGATAATAGTAAATGCATTTTAGTTCTTTTTTCCAAAACTATAAAGGATAACCTCTTTGTGCAATGATATATTCCATATTAATCTTAGAATTATTAAAAAAAAACTTTAGATGTTTACGTAATGCATATTTTTATAATTATAATAACTTTCCTCATTTTTCTGAGTACCATGTTTGTAAGACAGTGGTGACTGGACATTATAGATGGGCTTTGCCAGTTTTCCGGAGTTTTAGTTTGGATAGTCAATAATACAGAACTTCACTGGAAAAATAATTTACCTTCCCAGTATCCAACCCTTTCTTTTGGAGATTTGCTGTTAAATTCTAGTTGTCTTAAACATTTTGATGGCTCTTAAAAGTTTGCAATTTCCTGGGAATATTTGTTTCTGAGGGCATCTAGATCATATATGTTATTTGAAATTACCTATCAAGTTGCATTTTCTCCAGAACAATTCCTAAACAATTTACTCTTTTCTTTTTTCTTTAAACTTAGATGCTGAGCATGTTTGATGTATCATGTAGTTAGAATTATTTCCTTTCCATGTCCTAGGGAGATCTGTGTTTTCACATTAAAAAATATACAGTGACTTCAGTTTGCATGAAGATTGAGTCCAACTACCATTCATTTAATGACTAATCATGCATGGAGTTAAAATGCTTATGAGGACGAAATCTTAAAGAGTGGGTCAATATGTTGCTTAACGAGACAGATTGTTAGCAAATGTTAATCAAGTAATCACCTGGAAAAGTCACTAATTCTGTTTAGAAAATGAAAACTCCAGATTTTTGGAGGAAATGATTTTTTTCCCCCTTCATATTTGGCTATCATCCATACCCTACAGCATGTTAGTGATTTGACTGCCCTGCATATGTATTTTCTTTATTCCCTGATTGAGTGTGGCTTTTGTGAAATAGGACGGAAGTGAAAGATGGTGGTAACAATGGTACTTTCCTACTTCTTCAGCTTTTTAGTAGATAAGATCTCCTTTTTAGTGAGTAGATTTAGCCAAGATTAAAAGGGATTCAGGTTTCTCTTTTAGAATTTAGAGGTTATTACCACAGTTAAATTTCAATCAGTGAAGAAACTTTGATCTGTGTGTATCTGAGATGATCAATGAAAATTAGAATTCTTGCTGGAGAATATGGGAACCCTCAAGTGACAGAATACACAAACATAGAAAATGTATTCTCTAAGACAAAACCTAAGAAACAAGGGATGATCTGCAGACAATTTAACTTTCTGTCTTTCAGTCATTCCTTAAAATTGACTATCACATTGTCATGTCAGCCATCTATTTGTTTTTTGTGTTTTTCATTGTGGAGGGTAAGAGAGATATGTGGATTGTGATAACGGTGTAAGTTTAGGTCACCCCTTAGTGAAAGTCAGAATATTTAAAATGGGATTGAGCTAGTGAAATATATTGGAATGAATATGCTTTGGCACCACATAGATCTTTAATTAAATTGTCACTGCTTTGCCAAATTCTCATTAGGTGAATAAGGGGAAAAATCAATTAATATTTCTAATTCCTAATTTTCTTATCTCTAAAATAAACAACAGTGTCTATATCACTGAGTTATTGGAAGGATTTAATGACATAAAATATGCAAAGCTCTTAAAACATAGAAGTCACTTAGAAATAGTAGGTATCACAGTGGTAGTGATAGTAATATTTTTTAGATGCAAAAATAACATAAGACTTATGTGACTGAAAAATTCTGCAAACATTAATGCCAGGTGACTAGATATAACTTCAGAAAATTATGACTAGGATTAAAGCTGATTTATGGTTAAAGGTAAATTTGCTAACTAATAGAAGTTGATAAGCCCATTATCTATATTGTAGTTCTAAAAACAAAACCTCTAATGGAGCGGCCACCTGGACTCATGAACTTACTGATCTTCCATGTTTTAATTCCATGTCCACTAAGCAATCCTTTAATTATAAATTAGTATTCTATATATTTTTGCCTAACAAGACAGAATGTGCATTCCAGCAGGATTACATCTGTCCTCATCAATAGTTATTATTAATTAATGAACTAACCTGGTTTATGAATCAACCACTATAAATTTGGTTAATACAAGCCAGATTTCTTGAGTCAGATTATTCTGAATCAGTGAAAAATCCAAGAATCTGGAGCTGCAATGCTGGGAACCATATTTGGACCATGAATTTTAAACCAAGGTCATGCCTTTCTGTTGGAGACATTAGAATGCTGATTGTTTAAGTTTGTAAAGCACACTGATGTCTCATTAATGCCTAGTCTTTCTGAAGAAAAATAAAATCTTTCAAGGATTTTTATTTTGCAAATGCTCACATAATATAGTTATATGTTTAGTTTCCATTGATTTAAAAAACAATAAAAAGTAATTAGGATTTCAAATGCAGTACTACATACTAACTGTGGTAGTTATTAGAACTATTAAGAAATATTTTGTTTCTCTTCCTTAACATCTAATAGGACACTTCTCCATTCCTTCTGAAATTAAGCCTGACAACGTGAGTTACTCTACCTAATAAATCATGACCTTAAGCAACATGTTTTACTATGGGCAGAAGCTTTACGAATGTGCGTATAAATTGCTACCTTTACTTTGCCTACTTTGACGATTTTGGAACCATGCATCAAGATGGAACTTCCATCGCTGTGAGTTCTTAAATGATTAAAAGGAGCCTCTAGAGTCTAGAGTCCAGATTCTCCCCCTCCCTCCCGCTATCACTCATATAAAATGAGCAAGCCGTTTGAATTAAAACACTGATATTTGGGGTTATTTGTTGCTATAACATAACACAGCCAATCCTAAATTATGTGACAATTAACTGTACACTTTTGAGGAAAAGCATAAGTTAAGACATCATATTGTTCTAGAAATATGAAATGATTTATCATCCTGTCAATTCATAGGTCCTTTGCTATTATTCTTCTGAAGTACTGGGAGGCCACCGATAATATGCAAAGTACTGCTTGTGTCACTGAACACCCCAAACCATATACGCATATGTCTATATTATAAAATCTCAAATAATGAAAATACATATTCCTGTACCTAATAATTAAGTAGTTTGAGTGCTGTTCCTGATGTAGAGGGAGATGAAATCTTACTTTTCAGATAGATTCTCAGTAAATAGACATTCCTAGGCTTATCCCTAGTTTTTGTTTATCTAAGGGTAAAGCCAATTATCCGGTTTAGTTCACATTGATTCAATACTCATCATATTCTTTGCATTATACTTAGTGCTTTAATACATTATTCCAGTTCATCATCACCACGACCCTATAAGGTATTGATACATCCATCGTACAGGGAAGAAATTGAGGCATACAAAAATTCAAAATGTATCCTTCGGTATACAAATAAATGATAGAGCAGATGCCTCTTAGGAATCCTGTATCATCAAAAAGACTGGCTCAGCTTATTCTAATTCATAGCTCATCATAACCATTAACACATCACTTATCTACTCTTTTAATAAGTGGTTTGGCCCAGATGTCATTTCATAAATCAGCAATTAAAAATATCACATCTCAAATGGTAAAATATAATGTCGTTTTTATGTGTAAAAGATTTATTTGAATACATACATTATGCTTAAACACACACACGCACCACGGGGATAGAAAATGTATAGGAGAGAGAGCAATAAACTCATTGTTCCTGTGTGTGTATTTGAATACAGCTCGAAACTGGGGGTGACAGCACAACTTAGTTAGTAAACTTAGTAGCATGTAGGAGAGAAACATCAGCTATTGAGCTGTCCCCCAGAGTGGTACATGGTGGTGAAGCTGCTGATATGATGATTTATTAAACAGCATGTTGCCTTTCACTAAAGACAATACCTATAGATTCAAAGGGGTTGAGGACCATTATTCATTTTCAAGTTAGTGCTCAACACAAAGTACATTTTTCACTGGAGTGCTTCTTAATGAGAAGATAAACTTATCAAGAGTTGAAAAGAACCAGCAGAAAACAAGTAGAAAAAAATGTTAACTATTTTCCTCATGAATTATACACAAATCTACTAATAAATTCATAAATAATAATCACACAATAAAACTTTAACAATGACCAAAGTAAATAACTGAGGAAGAGTTCTCATAGACCATAACATGCAAAAAAAAAATTATTTTAGATTGTCCAATAAATAAGAATACATGCTTTAATATAAACCTTAAATTGCTAGCAATTTGAAACAAGTTGTAATGAATTTTTATTTGAACTATTTCATAATTTTTCTCTGTCCCTGTAGTCTCAGTAAAATATATTAAATGAGCTATTAGCTAAATACTACTGTGTAATAGATTGTTCAGTATTTTCTACATGGGAAATTGTCTATATACTTGTGTGTATATAAATTAAAGCAATTTCATTTTAGCTCACTTAGAGTAAGAGAGTGAGACTGAAAAAGAAAAATAGAATCTTGTTAGGTTTGGTAGTCATGAATGTAAATAAGATTAAATATATGTAAGACATTTCCTTCTTAATCAAAGAAGTATGTGAATGTATTAACAGAATATTTTTTGCAATGTAGGCTTTTTTAATCAATGAAAATATAGCAGGCCATTGGAGCAACAATAATGAAACCTCTTAATTTAAATCACTCAGGATATGAGGAGTAAAAATTAGAGAACCACATGAGTGAAATATAAGATCTGGACTTCCTGAATGATTCACTTAGGGCAATAACAGGCTATCAATAAAAAGCTATGAACTCTCTCAACCATATGTAAAAAATAAGTGAATAAAATGTTGCATACACAGCTAAATCTCATGTTGCAAATTCTTTTTATATCCATGTTTAAATATTAAGTTCTAAAAAGAATACCCAAGGGAATTGTGGACAAGGGCTGGTGAACTAGGGACAAAGAAATGCATGGAATTCCTGGAAAGAGCTTATTTTATTAAGCTCTGAAATAACTGAAAATGGCAAGAGAATGGTTAGAGTATTCTAATTTCTGGGCCCAAATCCTGTTCTGCAGGAACAAGCTGTGTGCATTCGTTTATTCTAAAATGCTAAAATTTCTGACTCAAAGCTTATACAATGATTTTCATCCTGGAAATCATTCAGGCAAATGCGAGAATCAAGTGTTGTGAAGAGAAAACTAAGATGAATGGGAAATTGTATCCAAAGCATCTGCTGTCAGTGTTGTTCTGATTGGTCACAAAGGCATGAGCAAGTCCTGCAAGCACTCTCAATTCTCATGGAAAATCATGCAAGTAGGGTGATTTTGGGCCAAAAAAAAAAAAAAAAAAAAAAAAAAAAAGGAAAGAAAGAAAAGAAAAAAAAGTAATGTACTAAAATTTTAAGTGGTCAGTAAATTAAAGAGAATTTTATAGTTGGCGTGAGGCAAAAACATCAGTTCATTCTGGGTTTTCTATCTTGTGCACATCCAATCTTAAACAGAATTATCATAGATGGTGCATCAGTTAGCTATTGCCACATGGGTGCTATGTAAAAACAACCACAAAAATCTCAGTGATGCACAAACATCAACATTTTTGTAGCTCACCAATTTGAGGCCAGCTAAGGGATGGTGCTTTAGGTGGGCTAGGTGGGGTTTGGCTCTGCTCCATGTGTTTCTAATTCTCCTCTTAGGATCAGTGGACCAGGCTGTATATATCCTTTTCAGCTCTATAGCAGAGATGCAAAAGGACAGGTCTAGCATTACATGTTTCTAAAAGGCATAATCTGTGTAATATTCCATTAACAATTTACATGGTAAAGGCCAAACGTGAAAGAGCAAGGGCAAGAAAGTACACACCTCCTGTGGAAGTAAGATGGGGAAGGGAGTAAATATATCTAATCTGTAATAGAAAGCTCCCTGAAAAATCACACTTACACACAGAGACCTGATGAAGTTAAGGGAGCAAGCTCTGCTTAGTTTGGAAGAAGAGAATCTTCTGACAGTGGTAACACTGAGGAGGGAGGTAAAGAATTGGGAGCATAACAGCAACTAGCCAAGAGCTGAAACAGAGTGACTGCAAAGCAGAGGATAGGCGGAGAGTCAGATAGGTAACAGGAGGCTAGGCTGTGTACACACTTTGTTGATTATATGGGATTTGGCATTCTCTCCGCGATAAGAAGTTCAGGGAAGCTTCTACACAAAGGAATGCAAGGATCGAACCACACTTCCAAAGTATCACTATGGCTACTGTTTTGAGAATAGAATTTTGAGGCAATAGCTGGAAGCAATGAAACACAATAGGAGGCTAATGCAGTAATCTGACGATAAGGAAAATAGTGGAGAGATGACTAGTGTCAGGTTGCATATACTCAGTCATTGAATCTGCCTACAAACATTTATTGATCATCTACTATGTGCCAGGCACTTCATGAAGCTTATATCTACTGGATATGTTTTGAAGGTTGGGCCTATAGAATTTGGTAATGAATCTATTAAAAAGTCATTTTTCATTTAAACAAAATACAGAACCCCCAAGATTTAGGAGAGGGAAAGGAACATCCAGATTTCTGCTAGGCAACAGATCAAGCCATTTAAATGTGTGCAGTGGCCTGATCAGCTACCTCACCAAATCTGGAGATTCTCTCTCTCTTAAAGTTTGGACGCTCTGTATTTTGTTTTAAGAAGTAAAGACTTTCTTTCCCTAACACAAAGAAAAATAAGTACCTGTAATTTTTAAGCTAAAATTAAAATGTAAATATTGAGCAAAAGAAGAGAAATATGAGATGGTATAAAAAAACTGCATTAACTATTCTTTGCATTTAATTCAACTTTAAAGCTCCACTTTCTTCCTATTGCACATAAGACATCAGAAAAAGGAGTGAAGTGCTGACAGCTCAAAAGAACACAGGGCATATTTACAATAGAACACATCCCTCCAAATGACCCATGAGAAATAGAAATGGACCATGTACTGAGTATGTTAAGGCAATAGCCTCAGAGAAGATTTCATGTAGGCATGTGACAGGAAAAGAGTTGAATAGAAATTGAAACCAGCTCTTGGAGGTGGTAGACTTTAAGCCTCTGTAATACATTCCTCTCTTATGTTACATGGTACGCATGAGGGGGTCATTTCATATGGTTGACAAGTCTACTGACAGTAAGTGGAGATGAGCTGGAACTGAAATCCGTGGCACATCTTCCGGCACATAGTGCCAGACACACATGGAGAGCCCAACTCGTGTAGCTGAAAAGAATAAATCCTATATATTTAATTATACTTGTTCTTCTAGCTCTCCCAGTCCTGTTAATAACACTTAAGTCATAGGGGATTGTTCTACTTATTAACAGTATCTCTGCCTTCATCTGATAATTTCCACTGAACACACTGAAGATACATATGTTAAATATTTTATTGTTGCCCCAAAGTATTAGCACTATTGCTTTTGATAAAATTGCTCAAGCTATGTACTACATCAGACAATAATTCTTTTTTGGCATATGTCATCTATAAATACATGAAAATACATGTATATTTGTATTAGGGAAGGTTTATGGAAACTTCTTTAAGACAGAGTAAAATTTAAAGAGCTTACATTTGAATAGTTATTCTGCAGTATGGTGATTTTACATCCAACTACTCTTAGAAACTCTAAACTTTACCTTAAACATAAATGATCCAGAATTATTTTATTTTTATATTTAATGACTACTCAAAACTATTTACGTTAAGTATTTCAGAAGTGTGAAAGCTGTGTGTTACAAGGAACACTGGGAATTGCTTTTTTCTTTTTAGAAAGCAAATTTATAGTTAGTAAATTTGAGCTAAAATTACTTGTATTGCAATTGATTGATGCTTATAATGTTTTTAATTTTTCTACAATTAATGCTCTAAATTCATTACCTTATTCCATTCTCACAGCAGACTGAAAGAGAGAGAAAGAATTACATTTCTCTCACCTAATATTCAAGAAAATAATGTAGAAGTTTAAATGACTTATCAAAATCGCCCACAGTTGTGGCAAGAATGTCAAATATTTCTGTGATGTCATACTGTGTGCAGAAAGTAGATCAGAGATAGAATTTTGCTTGGTATAGCTGGAAACAAGCTCACTAATCCTTTAAATAGCTTTTGAAACTGGAATTTCAATTTTTCAAACTTGGTCTGATCCCAGGAGCCCTCCAATGTTAATATACAAATGATCAGAGCCTGTTCAATGTGAGATACTTTAAAGTGTAATATAGCTCCTATTTCACAGAATATGAAGAATTACATGTGAAGTGAAATGAGCCCATGTGCAGCATACTCAACACACCAGATTTTTGCTCAGTTTCTAAAACAAAAGTTGTCATCCATAAACAAAAGCATGTGATGTGTCCCCAAACAGCTCATTCAATGTTCTAATTACAATTCTACTCACTTAGCTTATATTCAGTTCAATAAACATTTGAGTGACTATTTCATGCCAGGCATCAGAAACACTTTCAATGAACTTAGAGTCTAGTGAGAAAGACTGACAACAAAATAGAGAAATTCAGCAATGAAAAGTGCTAAATTAGAAGTTTGCATAGGTCTCTAGCTCTAGGTTAGAGCTCAGAAGATGGGCAATTAGCCTCTGGTTTATTCAGAGAGTAAATGCCTTTCTAAATCACTAGACTCTGGAATCTGTATTACCAATGAGAACAAAAGTTAGTTAATTTATATTCAGTTATACATTTCCAGGATCCATAGAATGTCAGAAAAAAATATCTGAATTTTGTTCACATAAAGGTGACAATTTTTAAACACATAAACCGGGTTATCTAATTTTGTGTTTGTTATATTTTTGTGGATATAAATACATTAAAAACGAGTACATTTTTAACAACTGCTCATAAAAAGGTTGCTTTGAAAGTAAAAATGGGTAATGTTTATATATGATTGAAAAGGAGATAGTACAGAAATAAGAAATTTAATTTTCTTACCGTTTTAAGCAGTCATATTTATTTCAACTGGAAATTGTGATGGTCTTTTTAAGGAGTAAAATAGCATAAGCTAAAGTAAACACTTTATATCGCCATTAAGATCCAGAATTTGCACTATTTTTTAAATACATTCCGGTGGTAGGTAAACAACATTGCCTGGATTCTTCTAAGCATTTCTAACATAAAGTATAATAGATTACCTCAAATACAATTCAAGATAAAAAATGCATTTTACAAAAAACACCGTAGGAAAAAAGTCCTAAACAATAATTTAAAAATTAATAAATGTTTTTTCTTTTGTTACTGTTTCAAGAATGAAAACTTTAGAGTATTCCCTTAGCAAATATGTTCTGACATGCTTGAAGTTAGACTAAAGGTTTTCAAGAAACAAGCTAGAATATTCTCTCTCCACGCCATTAAATGTACCCCTTTCCTCATCATAATAACTAGGAATATTTAATGCAATATACATTTCTATTCTCATATTTAGATTTTTTTTAAGAATTATATTTCAAAAATGCTTAAATAACGGTGAACACAAAAATTACAATCCAATAAAAGAAATGAACTAAGAGGCATTATTATTTTAGACGTTGTGATTTGCTCCCTCACTGTTTTGGAGTCTTCCAAACTAGTATGTAATTAATATGGGTAGATTTTAAGTTTCTCAGTAGGACCACATTTAATAACAAGACCACTTTCAAGATATATTAGTTAATTATCCTCCTTCCAATCATATTACTTGCTTGATTTTTAATAGGTGGTACATTTTCCCCCCCAAGAAATGTAGAAATGTAGATCAATCAAATATGTTTTGAAGAGTGTAGCACCATTTTGGATATATATATATATATATATATATATATATATATATATATATATACTGCATTTTTCATTAGAATTTATTTGTATTTTATTATCCTAATTCAACTTTTCAGTGAATGAACTAACTGTTTTCTAGCACTTATTTTTAATGGTCACATCCTCCGAAAAATAGTAGAGAAATTGTAAACAATCCATGGAGTATTACTTAGTAGGATTAACATTTTAAAATTGTTAGATTTAATGGCATCTTAGTACTTATCAATTATTTGCCACCATTTTCCTAGGAAGTTGCTGAGGTATTACCACATTTTATTGAAAAATATGATATTATTGACTGTAAAATCCATTATGCTTTGCTGTAACATTAAGAAAGAAAACGATGTTGCCAACTAAACCATAATGAAAGTTTATACATAAATGTTGGGCTGCATCTTGATTTCAGAAAATTGTCCGAAAAGGAAAAAAAAAAGGTAAATTCTGTATGTGATGAAATGCTAATAGTCAAAGCAATAATAATTCCTTGAATATTATGACAGAGATTGGTTGAATTCTTCTTCCTGGATTACATTTCCTGGTCTTCACTGCAATTAGTTATGGTCATGTGACAGTTCCTGACTGCGAGAAGCAGTCATATGTTATATTTATAGAACTAGTTCCAAGGATCGCACCAGTGCAATCATCCGTTGTTCTCCCTCCTTCTATCTGTTGGATCTGTGGATACTCAGGCAAGTTTGGAATTCACATGTGGAAGACTAAAAGTGATAGCATTTGACAAAATACCCTTTCCTCCAGTCCAACAGAAAGACCAGTACCAAACTGCTGCCTAGAGAGAACACATCTCTTATTAAGTTAAGCCACTGGATTTGGGGATCCATTTATTACAACATCCGTCACACTAATTATTACAATAACTGCATATATTTAACTTTAAGGCATTAAAGCACCAAATTACTTGTTATGAAAATGCAGAATTCAATTTTAAGAGCCTTAAAAACAAAACCAATCAACTTCTTTCAAAGTGCTAATAAACAAATAACGCAATTGAAGAAATTTAAGCAAATATTTATTAAGGTCTATCACATGAAAAATAATACACTAGGTGTTGGAAGTGTACACAACTATGTCTAGGAAAATGGAAAGTCCAATTGCAACCATAATGTAGCCTACTTATAAATGTATATAAAATAATTAAGAAAACAACAGCAATAAACCAACAAATACTCTCAGGCAGTTATAGTGAGAGATGGTATCTGACAGGGTGTTATACGAAGAATTAGTAATGCTTATTAAAGTCCATAATTTTAGGGTGGAAGGGAAGGCAAAGGAAAGGAAGAGAAGGGGAACAAGAAAGAGACATAGTTTTCCATTTGACCCTTTTGAAGACAAAGACTTCATGTAATCAAATGCTTAGCATTTATGCATTAAAAATGTGTTTCCTCTTTGCCTACCTAGTATGCCATGTTCATAAAACTTCTCTTGTGGAATACAATATTAATATCTTATAAGAAACCTAGACTATATTAAGTGTCACTGCCACAGAGAAAAACAATTAAAATATGTTTAAATAATAGGTGAAGAATTTAAAATGCATTAATATTTCCTCTCCCCTACTACAACAGAGATAAGCAGCCCTTTCCAAATAGTTCAGTACTCAATTTGGGTCTGTTTGAAATGCCCAAAAAATCTGAAAACATTTGTACATAAAAACACGTGTACTCCAATGTTCATTGCAGCTTTGTTTACGGTGGCCAAGACATGGAAACAACCAAAATGTCCTTCCATAGATGAATGGATAAAGAAGTTGTGGTATATATACACAATAGAATACTATTCAGTGGTAAGAAAAGATGATATAGGAACATTTGTGACAACATGGATGGATCTTGAGAGTATAATGCTAAGCAAAAAAAGTCAGACAGAAAAAGCAGAGAACCATATGATTTCACTGATATGTGGTATATAAACCAAAAACAGTAAAAGATCAAGACAAACAAATGAGAAACAAAAACTCATAGACACAGACAACAGTTTAGTGGTTACCAGAGGGTAAGGGGGGTGGGGGGTGGGAGATGAGGGTAAGGGGATCAAATATATGGTGATGGAAGGAGAACTGACTCTGGGTGGTGAACACACAATGGGACTTATAGATGATGTAATACAGAATTGTACACCTGAATTCTATGTAATTTCACTAACAATTGTCACCCCAATAATTAAAAAAAAAAAGAAAGAAAAGAAATGCTAGCATAAGTCTCCTTAGGTTCTTTCACTGCAAGAGCCTGCAGGATTGTGAATAGGAAGAAATGCCGTTAGTGAAGTCTCTGGAGTACTTAAACACTGAAACTACGGACATTGCAGAAAAAAACTGAGAAGTCTCTGCAATTAGTACTTCAAAAAATCTGATGTGACCTAGCATATATCTGTGTTATACATTGATCACATCAGTCAGTATATTCTAAGTTATGCCACAACAACAACAACCCCTAAATTTTGAAGGCTCAAAACAATAAAAATTGATATCCGACTTATACCATGCCTCCCTCCTCCCTGATTGGCAGAGCATTTAGTTTTGTAAAATTGTTGTCCTCTCTAGCAAAAAAAAAAAAAAAAAAAAAAAAAGCCACTCTCTGGACTTATAATAGAAGGAGAGTGTGGCAAAAGAGAATGTGGCAAACAAAGCAAGTTCTTAAAGCTTAACTTGAAAGTGACACATAACAGTTTTATTTATATTCCATCAGCTAGAACCAGGTACAGATCCCTACTCACTACAGGGTACGAAGCCCTACTGAATGTCTAAAGGCACAGACATGGAAGTGTTTGCTCTGCAGCATTAATAACTACCACCCGGAACAGGTCACAAAATGGGATGAATGGATAATTCCAAAGCAGACTACAAACAAGGAGGATCTAGACAATAACGGGGGCAGAGATATTTTCTTTAGCTCACATCGCTAGTGTTCTCATCAATCCCTTCAGTTTGAATACAGTTATTAGAGTAATAGCAAAATCATGTGGTCAGAGCTGTATCTGCCTACAAACATACACACACAAACATATAAACATAAAGGGCATCGTTTTAGTTACTTCCATCTCATCCTTTTTGTTTTTATTAAGAAAGCTCCCAGAAAAAAATAAAAATCATTTATTTCAAGTATTGGTAACTTCATTGCCCAGATGCAATGCAGTCCCTAGACAGTTGCAGGCAAGGTTCTGGATCCCAAAGTGAATAAATTAGACTAACTGAATAATGCATGAATGATATCTGTTATGATTCTGTGTGAAATTCATTTACAAAGTGCAAAATACACTAGTGTCAAATGCACTGCAAATTATATTCAAATACTGATTATAATGTGATGTGTAAAAACATTATTTCTGGAGTAAGTCTGCCTAAGGTCAAACTTAAGTTCCATTATTTATTAGCTATATGATACAGGAAATGTTGCTTAACCTACCCAAGGTCAAGGATTATAACAGTACCCACGTCATATGTTTGTTGGAAGGATTTAATGAATAAAGCACTTAGCATTGTACTTGTCACACTGTATAAATGTGATGATATCAACAAGATCAACAAGAATAACCAAAGTCTGGAATACGGTGTTAACCTCTCCAGACCACACCTTTATTCAACTGAAATTTCACCTTGTTGATATTGCCCTTATTTTACAAAAAAAGAAGTAAAGTGGGGAGTGCAGAGACTTGAAAAACCATTCACAGAAGCCAACACTGCTTATTTCTAAATGTCATGACTTTTCTCCACAGCCCTTTCCTCTTTCTGAATAAAGAAAGTTCCCAACCTCCACTTGTAAATTCAGCAATCACCCTTGAATTGACCCATGAGGATATCTTTTTCCCCTGTAGCAACCAGGTCTTCCCAGAATGTATCTCATTCTTCCTAATGTCCAGACTGACTGATTAACAGCTTGGATTTCATAAACAGTCCTAACTCTTCTCAAACATGTTTTCTTTTCTTTCATTATTACCAGATAATCCCTACATTCTAGAAAAAAAGTTAACACAAAGAAAGTCTTGTATTATGGTAGCAGAGTCTAAAAGTGGCTGCAGAATCATCTCTGAAGTCTCATGATTTATGACATAAATTCATCCTTAACAAATAAGAGCAACAGTGATTCACAGGAGTACCAGAGTGTGAGAAAAATAGGGCATTTCCTTGTCCCCATCAGTTACTCATACTAACTTCCACTTGTTTCTGGGCTCTGAGAAGAGCAAGAGTTAAATCCACACTATCGGTAATCTGAAACTCCCTCCTCTTCCCTGCTTCCTGCCATGTCCTCTTAATCTCCAACACTTGTTGGCTCACTACAAGTTTGAACTTCTTTATTTGAAATAAAGCAACTCTTCTGCTCATCACTCTTTTCTTGTAACCTTTATTGTTTCACACTTCCGCCACACGCTGCTTCAGAACTTCCTTCGTAAATCTCCAGTTTTCCATGCCCTCACTCTCATCCTCCTAGCGGATGACCCTCTCTTGCACATTTCTGGGAATGTTTCAATTTGCCTATTTAGGTGAGAAATGTACTTTTCAATCTATAGTCTGGTACATATGTAGTTGTTATTATTTATTAATAATATTCATCCTAAGTTTATGATCCACTTTATGTATTTCATTTTGGTTTTTAAATCTGTAAGGAAAACTAGAAAATCAGTTACTTCTGTGTCAGAAAACAGGCATGTAATGATCACATGTTCTTTAGAAGACTAGATAATTTTAGATGAAAGAGGAGCTGAATCCAAGTAGTCTGCCCATATTTTCTTTAAAGAAAATTAGAAAAAAAAAACAAAAAAAACATGCATCATGTTCAAGCATCATCTTTAGAGATGATTTAGGAATAAAGACAACTTGCATAAAAATTATTTCAGTCATACTCTATACCTTAGATTTTTATTCAATAATGCTGAACAGGTAGTCCCTCTGAATGATCTCTAAAGTGTTAATTAAACACTTCAATTTAATTTAGTGTACTTTCTATAATCTCTGAATTTGAAAAGTTATATTTAAAAATGAAAGAGTGAAACTAAATGAGTTACATGTTAGTGGTGAGTTAGGATCTTGCAAATTAGATTTATTTGCTGTTACTGCTTGTTTTACATGTGCCTCAATCTCCCTTTCAGTACAATTTTGTTTAAAAGGTATTTTTGACCCTCTGTTTCAATGTTTAAATTAAATTCATTAGCAGCTGTCAACCCCCAAGAAAAGATGTCAACACTAATCAAGACAACATCTGAAGGTGTCAGCTTTCCTTCATTTATCTCCTGTCCCCAGAAGGTACAAAGACATCAAGTGAAAACTCCAGGTAATGACGGCTTTTGTCATGTGTTAAATGTGATTAGAATGCAGTTGCACAGGCATGAATATTGTTTCAAGCTTCCAACGACACCTGTCTTTGTTTTTTAATTAAATAATAAATATTATAAGCTTTATATTTACTGTAGGTCTGTACATGACAGTTCACGTAGTTTGCTTCCACACACACAGTGATACTGTACTGTGTATCCCCCAAAAATAAGACCAGGTCTTATATTAATTCTTACTCCAAAAGACGCATTTGGGCTTATGTCAGGGAATGTTATCCTGAAAAATCATGCTGGGGCTTATTTCCTGGTTAGGTCTTATTTTTGAGGACACACAGTAATTATTTAATTTATTGCATCTGTCACAGTGGGCACATCCCATTGTTACCTACTATAACTCCTCTGCCGCCTTTCCAATTCAAAGACCAAGGAGGTTAAGCAATCAATGATTTTTATTTCACTTTTCTCAGCTTAAAAAAAACAAGAAAAACTTTATTAATGGTGATAAATACCTTAGTATAAAAATTTATTCATCTGTGAGAAGTAGGGTTTTGCTCAACTTTGAAACCTATTGAATTATTTTTTCCATTTGAATTATTCATGTTAAAAGAATGCCTAGGTGACATATAATGAGGATATACATATATATATACTTTTGTAAGATACTTTCGGCACCAAAACATATTAATAAAAAGAAAAGAAATTGTTTTAAGTGTAATTCCCTAGATAAATCTTTTTTTCTCTTTTTTGAAGCAGAGAATAACACTGTATGTATACTATGTGTGACAATTAAATTCACGAACTCATCCTAGCACAAGTGCTATATACCTCATTGCTGAATATCACTATGGTCACCTTCGAAGTACTCCCCTTGGGAAGCTATGCACTGATGCCAGAGCCTAGTCCACCCTTCAAAGCAATTTTGGAACTCTTTTTCTGGAATGGCCATCAGAGCTGTCATCGTATTACCCTTGATGTTCTGAATGTCATCAAAATGTCTTCCTTTCAATATTTCCTTTATCTTCAGGTAAATAAATAAGTAATTGGGGGCCAGAACAGGTGAGTAGAGAGGATATTCCAATACAGTTATTTGTTTACTGGCTAAAAACTCCCTCACAGACAGTTCCCAGTGAGCTGGTACATTGTTGTGATGCAAGAGCCATGAACTGTTGGTGAAAAGTTTAGGTCGTTTTTGTCTAACTTTTTTCATGCAGCTTTTCCAGCACTCCAAAATAGTAAACTTGGTTAACTGTCCAGTTGGTACAAGTTCATAATGAATAATCCTTGTGATATCAAACAACGTTAGCAACATCATTTTACTCTTGATTTAGACTGATGGAACGTTTTTGGTCATGGAGAATTGACTGACATCCCTTGTGCACTTTGACACTTTGTTTCAAGGTTGTATTGGTACACCCATATTTCATCACACATGATAACATGGCCCAAAACATCGTCTTGCCTCTCCAAAAGATCTTGGCAAACTTTTAACTCTTTTGCTTTTATTCATTGGTGAGCTCCTTCAGGACCATTTTTCATGGTTTTCTCATGCCAAATTTTCAGTTAAGATTTCCCTAACTGTTTCTTTATCAATGTTTACTTGGTCTGCTATGGTTCTCACAGTCCGACGACAATTTTGATTCACAATCCGACAAATTTTTGCAATGTTTTCATCAGTTCCTCTTGTTACTGGCTGCTCTGACCTCTCTTCATCAGTGACACATTCTCTCCCCTCAGAAAAAACATTTAATCCATTCGTACACTGCCATTTTCTTCATGGCATTATCCCCATGAACTTGGACTAACATATCCCTGATTTCACTTCCACTCTTGCCAAGTTTAACAAGAAATTTAATGTTTGTTCATTGTTCTAAGTCAAGCTCAGACATTCTTGTGACAGCACACAAAAACATGCAACAATAATGAACGCCACTCAGCAAGACTCCGCCACACATCGACACAAACACAGCTGTGAGACACTGATATACCAAGGTTATGAAACCTTACCAAGCTGTTGGTACAGGGCTGCCAATGTAAGTGCACAGTGGCAAGTTCTCGAACTTAATTGTAAATTAAATGAATTTGGCAATGATTGAAAAGCTGAGAGAAGGCTAACATGTGTTCATTTATTAAAATGCAATTAATAGTCATTTACTAGTCCCTATAACAATAGCATGGTCTCTGTATTTCAGAGGAAGAAGGATATTTGAGATCATTTTGCTTATCAACATTGTCTTATGCATGATTGCACTCATTTCTGGAAAGATTAAAGAATTTGCTTCAAATTCATCAACTAATGTTAACAGAACCAAAAATGAAATTCAAACATTCTCCCATGTACTCCAGTATTATTTCCAATCAACTATTTTATTACAATGTTTATTTCTATTATCATTAATTGCAGAAGTAGTTAATGCATATTGAGTGTTACAATATGCTAGACAGTTTGCTAAGTTCTTTACATGCGTCAGACTCTGAGACGCATACTATTTATTCTTATGTTCAGATTAGGAAACAGAGGCATACAGTTATTAAGAAACTTGCCAAAAGTCATTTGGATAATAAGTGGCAGAGTATTCTTACACCTTCTGAAAGTGCTTTCCCGTGGTATCTAATTGTATTCTTAGAACAATCCTATTGCATATATAGAGCTGGAATGGCCATACCAAACTTTACAAATGAGGAAGCCAAGTTCTCAAGAAGTTAGCTTATTTATCTAAAGTCATAAAACTAATAATTGGCATATACATGAGTTGAACCATAGTCTTTAGTACTTGGTCTCTTGCTCTTTATATTATATCTGATCATGGTGTTTTAGGTAAGTTAAAATAAACTAAGTCATGTTTTTCCTTGTTAGTTTCCTAATGTTATGGCACAGAACTAATTTAAGTTTTAGATTTCGATTGTTGTTGTTTTTCATTCAATTATAAGAAACACACAAACAAAATAAGAGCAAATTACAATTGCAACATTTAAGCCATGTATAAAATGAAAACATAGGTAAAAATTGTTTTAATGAAGAACAGATCAAAGCAGCTCCTTTTTCTTCTTTATTTATTTATGTAGAGGGGTGTATTTCCTTCAACTCTTCATGAAATAATTTCTACTACAGAAAATGCAGCTTAACTCACAATAAAATGCTAAGGATTTCTTTAATTATGCCAAAAATTAAAATGACAGTAGTTGGCTCAATGTGGCTTAATATGTTCTTAAATAAAAGAAGTTATAGAATTGTTCTGAATAAAAACTAGTATGAAATATTATCTTCTCATAAAATATTAAAACAAGGAAAGGCCTTGTTTTAGATGATGAAGCTAAGGCTCATAAAAATTGTCTTAGCTCAAAGTTGAGCTAAGTAGCAGACTCAAGGTTAAGATATAATTCAGATCAGCATTCTTCAAATGACACTGTGTTCTATTTCCCACATATTTCCCACATATATGTGTTCTATTTCACATTTAAAATTAAAAAAATCTTAGCATCTCGAAAGTCAAAGGGCTAGAGCCATTGAGCATTTCTTAATTACATTGTTTATAATTAAGTTTTCTTTAGATTCACAAGATATATTTTAACTTCAATAAAAAAACAGTTTTGAATAAAGTTAAAAAAACACAAAATTTGTTCACAGGTTTATGTCCCGTTTTTAAATATTTGTAGCTAATAGCAAACTAGATCCTAAAATTTGTATGGAAACACAGAGAACCTTAGAGTAGGCAAAATTGTTTTTAAAAAGAAAGGAAAATTTGGAGGATTTATACTGTAAGAATTCAAAATTTATTATAAAACTATAAAAATCAAGACATTAAGGTATTGTAATCTTAGGATCATGCTAGATACATACAGTTGCTCCCTAGATATTTGATAAATGTGTAAATAAATAAAAACAAATGAATGTCATTGACTAAATTATAGTTAACCAAACCCAAATGTGATTGATTTATTCTTCATTACTAGATTATGACTGAAATCCTCTACAGGAAATCTATATAATTGGATAATAATTCTCTTAATTTCTAGTTTAAAATCAAAGTGCAGTAAGATATTATACAAATATTTTATCTCCATAGTCTATAAGACATCTCTTTCTCTTTAAAAAAACTCTTTCACTTAAAAAATAGAGTATTGAATTAAGGTAGGCATATAAATCAATGAATTATAATTGAGAATTCTTACTATTATGATTAATTGATTTATAATTAAATTTATTGGGGTGACATTGGTTAATAAAATTATATAAGCTTGAAGTGTACAATGCTGTAATACATCATCCATATGTTGTATTGGGTGTTCACCACCCAAATTAAGTCTCCTTTCATCACCATAGGTTAATTGATTTTTGACAAAGTTGCCAAGAGTATTCATTGGCGGATAAGGGTTGTCTTTTATGCCAAATAATGTTTGGATAGTTGGATAACTGCATGAAAAAATAAATACATAAACTTAGAACTTTAACTTATACCATTATTCAAAATGAAGTCAAAATGGAAGATAGACTTAAATTTAAGAGCTAAAAGTATAAACTCCTAGGAGAAATTACAGGAAAATAAATCTTTGTGACTTTGTGTTAGGTGAATAGTTCTTAGATACTAAAATAAAAGCATAATCTACAGAAGAAAAAATAAGTAAGATTTCATCAAAAATAAAAACTTTGTATGTAAAAGTTTCCATTAAGAAACATGAAAAGTATAGGCATAAGCAGGAGAAAATATTTTCAAGTTACATATTATATAAAACATTTGTATTTGTATAGAGAATATATATATATATATATATATATATATATATATATATATATATATGTGTGTGTGTGTACATCTATATAATATACATATAAATAACCTTTATGACTCAGTGATAAGACAAACAACTGATTTTTAAATATTGTCAAAAGACTTGAACAAACATTTCACCAAAGATGACATATTAATGGCTCATAAGCACTGGAAAATGTGCACACCGTCATTACTAATTAGTGAATGAAAATTAAATCCACTGCACACGAATTTGAAAGGCTATAATTAAAAAGCTGACAAGTGTTGGTGAGGATGTAGAAAAATAGTAGAGCTGATTTGGAGAAACAGCTCCAAATCAGACCAAAGTTAGCCAACTATGCAGATTACTTAAAAAAATTAAATTGAAACTTACGTATGACCAGGCAATCCCACTCCTAGGAATGTACCAAGAAAAATGAGATCTAGCCTGAGATTGGAGATGGGAAAAAGGAATGACAGCAAAAATGCTTGAAGAAATTTTTGGAGTGATAGAATGTTCTAAAATTGGATGTGGTGATGCACAATTCTATCAGTTAACTAAAAATTATTGAATTGTACATGTACAAGAAATCCATTTTATGATATGTAAATACTATCTCAATAAATTTCCAATTACCAGTATAATTTTTAATTAAAATGGCATAAAGGAAAAAAAATATGTAAATAAGAATTGCATGTATTCCAAAGTAGATCGTGTAATACCGGTATGATTTGTGGGGGAGGGGAAGGGACATGGTGTTTTTATGGGAGAATAGTGAAAGGGAATAATATTAGATGATGGCAATCAGACTGTGATAAGTTGTAAAATGCTTTTCCATCTTTCCTGTTTTAGCTGTCCTGTTCTTTTTTCTTTTGCCACCTTTCACACATTCTTGTTATACAAGAAGCCAAGTGAAGGTCAAAGGATGTCACTTTGTATTTTTAAATAAAGAGGCCCAGCAGATTAACCTTTGCATTGGCATTTGAACTCCTTCCTGACAAATAAGTCAATCATGATGAGAACACTATTTGAACAGATGTGTATCAGCATTGCTTACAGAAAAAAAATAAGCTGCTATTATGCCGTATTGATGATTAATATTTATTAAGTTACTGACATGTAAAGGTTTATGCTTGTTTAACATTTCTGTGATTGTGCAATGACTTACAGAATACTTCACATACATATTTTGAACTTTAAAATTTACATAAAAGATTATTTGAAGTATCTTAGACACAAGACTTAAACCTTTAATTAGATGTGCTATTCCATAGAAAAATATTGAAAATAATAATCACTTTGCTGTTAAATATTTAAATAGCATTCCTTCAAATTCCATGATTAAAACAAAAACAGGGAATTTAAAAATGAACTTTAACATTGATTAAATAAAAATAGTAATGTAACAAAAAGAATAATAAAAACTAGAATCTTATCCTCCAAAAATACATTGAAAAGGTAATTCTTTTCAAGGTCTAATAAAGGCAAAAGAAAGAGAACACATATACAAAAAACAAACAAATAAACTTAAACATAAATAAAGAAGAGACTTTAAAAAGTTGAGACTACTTCGTGCTACTATGGTAACAAACCTGAAACACAGGGAAAACATATGACTTTTCAACAAAGTAGAAATGACCAAAATTGGCCCAAGAAAAAATAAAATCTTCAATCTAGCAATTACCAAAAAAGAAATGGGAAACAAGTCAAAGCATTATAATTGAAAGAAGAAAAGCATTAAACCTTAAAAAAAAAGGTAATTCCAATGTTATTTAAACTTTCTGAAGCATAGAGAAAGTTGTTCATTTTATTTTTTAACATCGGCATGATTTTTATAACAAAACACAAAATGAGACACTAAAAATGTGATTATAGATCAATCTAATGAATATGTATGCAAAATTCTGAAATGTTAACACAATTTAAAGTTGTAAAGCCACAAACATATTATCTAATCCACTCTGAGATGAGTCTGAAACAAAGGCTGTCCATCAATGATTAGTAATTTGTATTTTGGGGTACCCAATTAAAGGAAATGTTGCATAACAATGGGATAAAATAAGAAATATATATGTATATATACATACACACATATATATATATACATATATACATATATATCAGACATTTTATCAATTTGATGAAAATTATATATATATATATATATATATATATATATATATATATAATTTTTTTTTCTCTAGCCTTCATGGACTGTGGCACTGAAAAATATTGGAAAATAAGAAATATCTCTGACCACAGTGTTGAGTTGTCCTTACTCAGCCAAGATTAAACATAATTAGGCAACAGTGTCTCTGATCTACACTAACTGCTTCTTTGTGGGAATACTTCTTACTTTAAACATCCAGAATCTACTTTAACCTCATCTTCCCTATCAAACCTAGAACTCATATTCTACCACACATCTATGCATCTACTGGAAGTACAGTAACCAATATCTGATTATTTATCTGAAGCTATTTGCATTTTAGTCTGTTGTACCTTGAACATCTTCTTAACGATGTTGAATAAATATAACTATTGCTACAAGAATATTTTTAAATACCAGGATACTAGTAGGAAGAGATCACTTGAGGAAAGCTTCTCATTTTTTCCTTTAAAAAAACCCAAAACTCCAAATTACATTCCCCAATTAAGATGAAACTTGTAGTTACAACTTCTTTAGCCCTTTTTATGTGGTGCAGTGTTTGGTGTATATAAGAATAGCAGGGAAGGCAATAAACATGAAGATTTTAATTCCTCCTTACTTCTCTAATTAAGGAGGAGAAGCTAGCTAAACCTATTTTAGAATGTAGAGACCTTTTCTCAGTAAAGATCAAGAAGAAAGCTACAGCCTTAAATCTGGTCTCCAGTCTAATCATTGCACATGTGATAGGCATTGGGGAGATCAACATATCACACTAACTCAGCATTGATGGAATGTATAGTCTAGTGAATGAAATATACATTCAAATAGAGGTAGGTGTTTCCAAAGAAGTGTATACTCAAAATGCTATAATAAAGCAAAAGGTTTAGTGCCACCTTGGGAGGTGCAGAAAGGGAAGGTTTCCTGGAGGAGAAGATGTTGAAGTTGAACCTTGAAGGAAGGGCAAGACTTGAGCCAGTGGAGCGTGTGCATTACAACATGGACAAAGTCCAGAAAGGAAGTCCAACAGCATCTGACTGCTTACAGGCTGGGTCTGCCTTCTTGTTCTTTGTCTTGTGTTGCTTACTGTTAAATACATAGAATCCTGCCTTTAAAAGAATGTAGTCCTGCATTGTGTGGTTTTCATCTATTAGTATAAAATTCAGGCCAGGGTGGGGTGGCGTGTGTGTGTGCAGGTGTCTGTTCACATAAAGATGCCTTCTGCTTTAGAGAGCATGTGCTTTTAAAAGGATTTGGAAATAGTCCAGTCTCTTTGCTGACTCTGTTGTCTGCATAGCGAATTAGGAAAGACAGTGTTGGTCCTGCTAGATTTTTATCTTAATCTTCACATGGATCCTTTTATTACTTAGCATTCTTCAGAAATGGGCCAGAAAGGGATGTCAGAGTGTATGATTTTTTTCTCTTTTTCTTTTCTTTTCTTTTCTTTTCTTTTTTTTTTTTTTTGACTACTTATATGTAAAATACACTTAGAAACAGAAGGTTTCGATTTATCTCTTTGAAACAGTGGCCTTAAAAATGAACTGTGCTTTTAAGTTAGATAGACTACTTGTAAGAAGGACCTCATGTTTATGTTTGCATATAGTACATAAAATATGTCCATAATGTCTGTGAAACATGAACTTGATTTGCAGGTGTACAGCTAGAGGAGAGTTACGTATAGAGGGCTAAAATTTATGTTTTAAATAGTTAAATATACAACTCTATCCCAGGGATTTTTCAAGCAAACCATGCACTCACAAATGTCAGTCAATAAATCATTGCAACTAAAATTGAAACCGCGACATTTAATTTCAGATAGACGTCTGATGATTTTCACAAGCCATTTACCTATGTAGAATAATGATAATATGCTAATATTTTCCTAAAATTACAGGTAAATGTTTGCACCTGGTTGTCTTTTGGGCCCCAAGTAGTTTGTATATTCTTATAAAAATATTCCTGGTTTTAAAATGTCTGCACACATCTAAAGGATAGATCGTGGTCTTTGGTAACACAATGAGTTCTTTAGGGTTTACTTCACATAATCGCTTCTTTTCCCTTTTGTACTGTGCATACTTAACACTCACATGCTAATATTAGCACTAATGCCTTAGGCCTAAATAGCAATAATTACTGGATGACATACTGCCTTCTATTTAAGTTGACAACTCAATAACTTGACATATGCATTACATCTCTATTACACTGGAATCTAAATGGCACTTTACAAAGCATTCCTTTTATATTTAGTTCACTGACTGATCAGACTCGAGCTCATGCTCATCATGCGTCTTTTAAAGACTAGTGAATGTGTGTCATTATTTCTAAGACCTTGCCAATGGTAGATAATGGAATCACAGAGAGCTGTATTTACAGATAAATGTGGGGATTTCGATAATACGTGTTTCTTGGGCAATAAGAGTCAAAGACACTTTTAAAGCTTTTTAAATGTATAGTATGTAAGTTTTTCTAAGTAGAAAATGGCATCCTTAAGAACATCAGCCTGGTTTATAACGTATATAGACATTTATTTTTCTTTTCAAAAGTGTTTAATAAACAAATCTACTTCAGAAAATACTTTTTTATATTTTAGGAATTTTCGTTATGACTGAATTTCAATTATGAACATGGAGAGCATACTAATTATAAAATAGATCCAGTCTTGTTATCTAAACCTCTGTCTAGAATGCGTCAATCCATATAGAATTTACAATATGAACATTGCTTCTTTCCTCCTCTCTTCTCCTGTCTGTAATCCTTTCTTCACCTCAGCTCTCCTCTTTTCCCCCTTTTCTCCTCCAAATGACGTGAGGGAGGGACAGTAATGACATCAGGAATCAGGTTTATGGAGTCAGGCCGTGAGTCTGGCCACTCATGCAGCCCGTACAAAGACTGTGTGTCAAAGTAGTGAGGGCAGACTTGTAATCTTGAAACATTACCCATACATAAGGAATTTAGCAAATATGTAAATATATTAAAGATAATGGAACTAAGTTTCTCACTTAGACAAAGGATGAAGATAGAAATATTAGAAGACTTCAGCATTGGAACACTGAATTAATAATGAACACAGTTAGTGTTCATTTGACTTCTCAATTTCTAAACACCACTCTCCATTAAAAATTGCCAGAGAATGTTAGAGAAATAGCTGATTTCAGTGCAGGGGCAAAAATATATACATAGACATAGACATAGACATATACACACATACATATATATTCACATATATACATATATGCATATATACATACACACATATATACATATATACATATGCATATATATATATATATATATATATATATATATATATATATATATATATATACACACAGAGAGAGAGAGAGTGAGAGAGAGAGAACCAGCAACATCTTGTTGGAACACTAAGGAAGGACTCAAAAAAAAATGGGAGAACTACAAAAGAATCCATAAGTCAGTAGAATGGGTTCCCACTGTACAAATACTCTACTAAAGAACAGCCCTGCAACCAAGAAAAATATAAAGGTCATGAAATTAAAAAAAGATTGAGGAAGATTCCTGGATGAAGCAGACTAGAAAGATATGAAAAGTGGGTACATGTGTAATCCTGGATTAGATGCTTTTATTATAAAGGTCATGATTGAAATGAAACTTTAAAAGGTTTTGTGGGTGAATGGTACACAGGTAGGTGTTCTTTGAATTATTCTTGTTACTTTCCAGTAAGTGTGAAATTATTTCACAATACAATCAATGTTTTAAAAATACAAAGTATATGTTTTTTGCATTTCTTTCTAAATATTTTTAATTGACTTTAGGACTATGTAAACAATATCAAAAAAGCCATACATATTTTGTGTACACAATTTGATGAGTATGGACATATACATACACCCATGAAACCATCATCACAGTCAAGATAGTAAACATATCCATCAGTTTCTAAAATTTCCTCCTGTTCCCACTTTTCTGTGTGTGCGTGTGTGTGTGTGCAGAACACTTAAAATGAGATCTATCCTCTTAACACATTTTTAAGTGATATAGTATAGAAAGGTGTAAATGCCTATTATGTTGCTTTGTACACCAGAAACAAACAAATAAATAAAATAAATGCTCTTGTTTTGAGAAATATTTTTTGTTTCTGTTTTTTTCCTGTTTCATTTGCATGACATGCAATTTAGGTTTTGCCTGATTTCCAGCATATGCTCATTTTGCCTGATTTCCAGCATATGCTCACAAAGAAACTTCCCATGACCTACTAAAAGAGATACAAGATCAGCAACTATGGGAGGAGTGCTTTTGAACTTCCCTTTTATTTCCTTTGACCTGGACACCTGCATCCGGGATGGTATCTGCCTAACTTCGTCACGACAGTGCAATAGGAAATGACAATCTTATCAAATTTCCTGGAAATCCTTCTTTCTCAAGGAAAACAAGGACAAACCCCACTTAAGTGAAGGTTCCCTTCAGAGTGCTTCTCTCAGTGTCCTCCAAAAGTGAATTTGTTAACAGATACCCTGGAGGGACAGTAGTTTTGCGGTGGAAGCCAACAGTGTATACATATTTATTAACTGCCCTTCAAACAGAATAGCAATTCCCCTTGAGATTGTGCCCTCACAAACAGCATAATATAATGTCCAATGCTTCATATAAGACATGTCATTAACTGCAGAACTATTTATCATGTGGTCTGCCTCATTGTTTTTTGTTGTTTTTTTTTTGCTGATGCCAAATGAACACAGAATTTCCCAGAAGCAAATAGATGGAACCACAAAGAATGAGTACAGAAAGCAGTTCATGTGCTGCACAAAAAGGAAGAGGAAAGCAGGAAGAGGTCAAGGAGAAATTCAGGGCTGAAGGGCATGGTGGGGAGAAATGTTGCAAGAGGACTGACAGGCATTTGAAAGTGTCTATGAATCAATGACCAAAGCAGATCAGACACCACATTTTTCTGTTCTAACAGTCTGAAATTGACCTGTAAAGCAGCCAAGTGATAGTTTGAAAATTGTGAAAAGGATCTAAATGACAGATGTCCAAAGATCATCTGTTTCCTATAAAATCTCTGTGGGAATATTGCTTCATTATTTTAAATATATATTAATTCCATGTATATCTATTTGAGTGTCTACTATTCCAAAACACTGTTGGAGATAATGGGTGTATACAAGGATGAATAAGGTGTAATCTCTGATATCACAAAACTGAAAGTCTCTGAGATGGCATTTTTCTAGTACAGAGCAGAATATGATATATTCCTTTGAGTTTTGGCTATTGTTCTTTGAAGTCTAATATCTCAAGAGTATAACACAGAAAGCCACTGTAAAACTTGACCAAATTCATACATGTTTGCAGAAAAGGAGGGGATTTAAAAGTTTGAGTGGGGATTACAGAGGATCCCCACTTTAGGGACCATGTCTTTTTCTATGGTAGGCTACGAAGGATTATCAAGGGTCAAGAAACAGAGTGTCCCTGACAAGTCCTGACAAGTGGAGTAATGATTTGTCAGGAGGGTAGCAGTGCAAGGAAGAGGAAGTGGGCAGAATCAAGGAGAAAATAAATCTGCCATATTTTGGTATTTGCCTAAGGCCATCACAGATACTACATCTGTCAGAGTAAAACTTGAATAGGTAACAAGAACACACACCTCCTCACAGCCGTTGCTCACACACAGCCCCCCATCCACACAGTGAGTGCCTTAACAAGATTCTCCTGTTTGTGCTGCCCACAAATAAATATTTTGGGAGATTTTCTTCTGTTCAAATTTTAGATTAAAAAATCTTGAAACTCTCTTCAAATGCAGGAATAATATGACAAAACTTGTAAGACCTATAGAATAACAGTTTCCATTAAAACCATGCCTTGCCTAGAGATTCATTAAGTAAATTCCATATTCTATCTGGCTACAACAGTTTCTTGTCCTCCCTATGCTTTGCAATTTGTTTGTTTGCTTGTACATATGTGTCATTTGCACTATATTAAACACTATGAGTAGGTATTTGGATTCCAAGTGTTTTTAGAGAGTACTTGCTTAACACAAAGGAAAGGGAGAATAAAATAGCTGTTACACATTTTCTGCAAAAAAAAAAAGCCCTGCCCAGAGTTCAGATTCACCTCCAAAAAGACCTGTTTGTAAAAAAATATATGGAATTTTCAATGTTATGATCCACATAACCCATGTTTGGACCTAAAATAACAACCCAAAGTAGGAAATATATTTGTCTTGTTATTTGCAGTGATTTTTTTTTTTAATACTTGCTCTGGGCATTTGGTTTCTTAACTATAACTTTTAAAAGTAGAAATAATTTTTAGAAACAATGAACCATAAACAAACATGTAATGAATATAAAATTAAATAAGCCTTTCAACCGTCAAAAAAACAGCAAACCCAACAGAGTTCTTTTGTAAAAATAGAACTGTAATATCCTGAGTTTGATTATAGCTTAGAATCTAAACATTCCTTCTTTTGAGTAAGCCAGGACAAATTTAACTATAGTAAATCTCTGGGAAAAAAGAAATTGTTCATTAGAGGAATACTCAAGTTAATGTTTATTCTTTATCCTTTTTTTTCCCAAAAGTCATCCATTTTTACATTTGTGTGAAGCAGTTTACAAATTATTAGTAGTAATATTAATAGCTACCATTGTTGAGTAATAATTACACTGCTTGGCATCACGTAAAGGATTTTACTATATGAGAATTGCTATGAAACTTCAAACATGTACAAACACATATGTGTATCATCTGTGAGAAACAAGCTTGACTTCAGAATAGTGTAAAATACTTTGGGAAAGTTTTGAAAAACTGTTTTAAAGAATTGAAGAAACACCATTTTTTATTTTTAGCGTGCAAATTTTAGCCTCTTTTCCAATTTCTTTCCTTGATTGAAATTTTGGGCCAACTCTAAGGTTTTAAGACTAAAATAGTTTTACATAGAATAGATATAGAATATATAAGGATTTCCCCTAGAAAATGTCAGCTTCCACTATATTTCCTATAGTCTTCTCACATGTTCCATACATTACCATAATGTAAAATAAATATATTTAAGAGTTTTGTAACTGTGTTCATTGTCTGGGTACTTTTTTAAGTGTTCTGTGTTGGGCATTTCATTAAATACAAACCTATACATTTGTACACTATATAAATATATAATATTTAATGTCTAATATATATATATATATATATATAATTTCCTTAAGAATACTAAATTTATTACTCCACAGTCTATTAGCTTCCTGTGTGCTGTTGAGAAGTCAGAAACTATACTGATTCTTCATTATTTGTATATGTGTCAATTTTTCCCTCTTTGGGGATATATAGAATTATGTATTTGTTCCTTACAGTTTCAAAAATTTTACCATGATATGCATTGGTGGAGGTATATTTTTCTTCATTGTACTGGCATTTGATGAGATCTTTAAATCTGAAAATAAATGCTTCATTTACTGAAAGTTTTCTTAAAAGACTTATTTGATGATCTCTTTTCCAGTTTTTTTTTTTTTTGGTTGTTGTTATGGAACTCCTATTATTTGGACGGTGTACTTTTCACGAGAATGTTCCTTTTATTCTCTTTTCTTATCTGAATGTTCTGGTTAAACAGTACTTTGTTTCTGATTCATAGTCTTTTATATTTGTTGGGAAAGGCAGTTTAGAGCATGAGGTCTTTTGATGTCCACTTGGCCTCACAAAAATGGGCTTTGCACTTGGAACCCTTCCTTACGGAGGGGTACAGGATCTCCCAGCTATGCCAGGCTTACCACCTTGTATGGGAATATCCTTCCCTTTTCAACTAATATGTGCTCCTTTGTTCTTCTTACGTGCAAGTGTCAGTGGCTGTCAGGAATGCTCCCACTTTCCGTGCCCCAGACCCCATATGAGAGAGGTTGAAGTCTGTGTTCTGCAGCATAAAGTGGGTCTCGTACAGCTACAGCATCCACATGTGCTGCACAGTGGGTCTGCCGGCCAAGGGGAATGATGCATTGCAAGCGCTGGATCTTCTGCATTCCCTTCTCTGTCCCATTTGAGCCTAGTGTGTGTTTCCTCTGTTCTCATGCACTGATTTAGACTTAGAATCGTGCACTGATCTCTTCCGTGGGTGATACTTATCTGCCTTTTAAAACTGGCTGCAATGCTTGGCCACCCAGTAAGTGATGAAAAAAATCTAAGGATTAATAATTTATTTTTTGAAGTTTACTTTTCCCTGTTTGTTTCCTCTGTTTATTTGTTTTGTTCACTAAATTTTACATTGAGGGATTTCCTCAGCTATCGATTCATCATTACTTATCTGCTTATATTCAAGAGTAGGAGATTAAGATGCTGTTTGGAAGTTCTGAGCATGTGGGTGTGGATATTCAACTGTGGATTTCATTGAAGAATGATCTGACCTGACCATTGTCATTTGGAAATCCCCATGGCAGGATCTTTATATTTTTGCTTTTTGGTGTGCTCAGATTTTGCAAACACTCTTTGATCTTCTGCCTGGAGCCAATGTTTTTAGAGCCAAGAGAAGAGAGATTGCTGGCTATAAGGGATATCTCAGACATTTCTATAAATATACATACATTTACTTAATACTTCACACTCAGCAGTACCTGTTAAACCCCAGTTCAGTGATCCTATGCTTTATTTAAGCTTCCATCCCTCTGCCAGGATAGGTCTATCACTTAGCTACTTATAGTAAAAAATAATAATAATAATTTGGGGAATTATATGCTTTATAAATAGACTTTTAACCATTATTTTCTCTGCTAACACCCTCTCTATATTCAACCAACTTCCAGAGATATATAGGGACACCAATTCTCAAGGGGATTTTGCGGGATAAATTTGGTTGGACCTCTTCTTGCTCACTGCTTTCTTGAGTCTGTGATATCAAATATTCTTTGTTCTGTCTATGTTCATTTTATCCTTGTAGATTTAGACTTTTACTGTCATATCGGTAAAGGTTTCTGTGGAAGTGAAATTAATGTGTGTATTTACTTTGTCACTACTTGAGATTTCAGACTCAAATTGTATGTTCTATCTATCCTATTTTTAATATTTAGAGAGTATCAAAATCATACTAATGTTGCTAGTACATTTAATAACATCTAAATAAAATATTTTGGTTCATCTTTGATCACAAGTTATTAGCAGATGTGCCCACCCTATGAATAATATATGTACCATCATCACATACATGACACGATGAACTATATAGAGGGAGTTGCATAAAATCGGGTAGAATGATCAATCTATCTGAAAAGGAGGAATGCCAGTGGGCATTATATTCATTTGCATTCAGTCAAGAAAACAGAGCCACTTTAAGGATTTGGAGAACAGGAGATGTAACATAACCATTAGGGCTCAAAGGAATGTTAGCAGAACTAGGGAGCAAAGGCTAAGAAGCTGTACCTGCAAAGTCAGAGGAGACACTGAAGATTTCAGCTTGAAGCACAAAAAGTAATTCTTAAAATCTTACAGAAAAACTACTGCAATTTTCAAGAATACCTGAAAAACGCCCATCAATTCTCTCATTGTGCAGCAACAAAGTGTGTCGTTCCCAATCTGAGAACTTTCTGTAAAAGTTCAGCCACCTCCACAGTGTAACTGTCCAGTCTACCTCTCTTCTGCCATGCAGATTACACGAGTTCCTTTGACTGGCAATCTCTAACCAGGAGTCACAGATGAAGGAGGATTGTTGTCAGAGTGCAAAGGGAAATGTAGAAGGAATATCAGTGATGCTGAGTTAATAACAGATAATGCACATACAACATAAAGAGTTGCATCCATTCAATCAAGTCTTGGTTATTGACTTATTTGCAATTATATGGGTAGGAATCCACAATGACAGGACACACATATGGGACAGTGATAGATGGGAAAGCTTATTGAGGTTCAGACTATAAAGCAAAACATTTCCCTCATATACCATATTCCATGTAACATACAAAGTGTTCCTACTTTCATTTTTTCAATTATATTTGACATTCAGTATAATTTTATATTAGTTTCAGGTGTACAGCATAGTGGTTAGACATTATATAATTTATGCAGTGCTCCCCCCCCCATTAGTCTAGTACCCACCTGGCACTATACATAGTAGTTACAACATTATTGACTATATTCGCTATGCTGTACTTTACATCCCTGTGACTATTTGGTTAATACCAATTTGTATTTCTTAATCCCTTGATATTTTCACCCAGGCCCCTGAATCCCCTCCCATCTGGTAACTGTCAGTTTGTTCTCTGTATCTTTGAGTTTGTTTCAGTTTGTATTTTTCTTTATTTTCTTCTTTAGATTCCACATATAAGTGAGATCATATGATAGTTTTCTTTCTCTGTCTGACTTATTTTATTTAGCACAATGCCTTCTAGGTCCATCCACGTTGTCACAAATGGTAAGATTTTTTTTTTCTTTTATGACTAATATTCCATTGTACGAGTTCTGACAATTAAGTTCATGAACTCATCCTAGAAAAAAGTGCTACATACCTCGTTGCTGAATATCACTACAATCACCTTCAAAGTACTCCCTTTAGGAAGCTATGCACTGATGCCAGTGCCTAGTCCACCTTTCAAAGCAATTTTGGAACTCTATCTAGAATGGCCATCAGAGCTATCATTGTATTGTCCTTGATGTCCTGAATGTCATAAAAATGTCTTCCTTTCAATATTTCCTTTATCTTCAGGTAAAGAAAGAAATCATTAGGGGTGGGTTGGTAAGGTGTTCCAATACAGTTACTATTTGTTTACTGGCTAAAAACTTTCTCACAGACAGTACTGTGTGAGCTGGTGCATTGTCGTTGTGCAAGAGCCATGAATTGTTGGTGAAAAGTTCAGGTCATTTTTGTCTAACTTTTTCATGCAGCCTTTTCAGCATTTCCAAATAGTAAAGTTGGTTAATTTTTCATCTAGTTTGTACAAATTCATACTGAACAATCAGTATGTCAGCAACATCGTTTTGACTCTCAATTTGAACTGACAAAACTTTTTTGGTTGTAAAGAATTGGCTGACTTCCATTGCACACTTGATGCTTTGTTTCAGGGTCGTATTGGTACACCCATGTTTTACCACCTGTGATAACACGGCTCAAAACATCATCTTGCTTCTCCAAAAGGTCTTGGCAAACTTCGACTCTCCTTTACTTTTGTTCATCAATCAGCTTCTTCAGGACCATTTTGCACACACCTTTCTCATGCCAAGATTTTCAGTTAAGATTTTCCTATTTCTTTATTAATATTTACATGATCTGCAATGCACCTCACAGTCAGCCGATGATTTTGACACACAATTTGTTGAATTTTGGCAATGTTTTTATCAGTTCTGCTCATTACTGACCGCCTTGATCTCTCTCCCCTCAGAAAAAGTTTAATCCATTTGTACACTGCCATTTTCTTCGTGGCATTATCCCTATAAACTTGGACTAACATGTCCCTGATTTCACTTCTACTCTTGCCAAGTTTAACAAGATATTTAATGTTTGTTTGTTGCTCTAATTCAAGCTCAGACATTCTTGCAATGTCACACAAAACATGCAACAACAATGAACGCCACTCAAGACACCGCCACAGGTCGACACAAACACAGTTGTGAGACACTGATATACCAAGGTTATGAAACCTTACTGAGCTGTTTGTACAGGGCTGTCAATGTAAGTGAATGGTGGCATGTTACGAATGTAATTGTCAGACCTTGTATGTACCACTTTTTCTTTTTCCAATTGTCTATTGATAAACACTTAGGTTACTTTCATATTTTAGTGATTGGAAATAGTGCTGCAGAAAATGTAGGGTGCGTATATCTTCTCAAATTAGTTTTTTTGATTTCTCCAGATAAATACCCAGAAGTGGAATTACTGGGTCATAAGGTAGTTCTATTTTTATTTTTTAATGAACCTCAAAACTGTTTTCTATAGTGGCTGCACCAATTTGTAATCCCAGCAAAAGTGTATGAGGGTTCTCTTTTCTCCACATCTTTGCCAAGTGGGTCTACATTTAAAGGTCAATTTTTTAAATTCAGCAAAATTAATTAATTAATTAAATCTCCCAGGTAATTAGCAGTGAGGAGCAGAAAAAGTCACATTACTGTTAGAGAGAGAGAGAGAGAGAGAGAGAGACAGAGAGAGAGAGAGAGAGAGAAGAGCTTCCGACCTTCAGAATCTAGCCTAAAACCACTAAGCCATACAATTCTCCTATTGAGCAAAAAATAAACTCACAGAATACCAGCACCAGACTAGGTTACTCTAAGCCCCTGATGAAGTGAGACAAAACAGGCCAGCTTATTACTGTGCCTAATCCCAATCAAAAGAGAAAAAAAAGAAGAAAGAAAGAAAGAAAGAAAGAAAGAAAGAAAGAAAGAAAGAAAGAAAGAAAGAAAGAAAGAAAGAAAGAAAGAAATGTCACTGTGCCCATCATGAAATGCCAAACAATCCATATTTTGGCTAAAATGAGTGAGTCACTGCTCGCTCTTCTTTACCAAGCATATAGCCCTATTGTCTTTCTAGTCTCATCTTCCTACAAATAAAATATATTGAGATACCAATCTTAAAATGGCCCCAATTTGTCCCAGCATCCAATTTACAGTACCACCCCCACCATAGCTGCTTTCTTAAATTCTCCCACAAATCACCCAAAAAGTCCCCAAATTTCTACAACAGGGACACCCCATGATTAGCCATTGTGAGGGTTAATTGTATATGTCAACTTGGATAGGTGCCCATTTGTTTGTCAAAAAACAGTCTATAAATGTTACTGTGAAGGTATATTTGTAGATATTATTAAAATTTAAATCTGTAGACTTTGAATAAAGCAGATTACACTCCATAATGTGGTTGGCCTTGCCCAATGGTGTTCTCCTTGTTGCAATAAGTAATAAACTCAATGTGTTTAATTATGTAGGTGTGTTCTTGGTGGTCTTTCACTGAATTGTGTTGACACTGCCCTGTTCTGCTTCAGGTCTTTCATGTACCTAAAAAGAAGAAAACAGGGATATTCTGCATCTCTGTCTAAGAAAATAAACTGAAAAATCAGGATTTTTTTTCACCTAATTTTTTTTTACCTACTCCTCTATAAAAAGAGAATGCTAAATATTTGAAAACTATGTACCCCTTATATGTTTTACACAATTAATAAAAACTTTCAACTTATTTGAAGTATCAAATCAATTTAAATATATCATTTTTAAAAAGGTTTTATGTCAAAGATTGCTTACTTTCAGTTAATAAAACACATATTAAGTATGTTCCCTCTGTCAAGCCTAATGAAATACTTCTAAGCAGATAAATACTTAAAACACATGAACAATGTTAAAATACCTCCCATAGAATTACAGATTTCACTCCAAGATCTGTGCTCCTTTCTCTCAAAAAACCAACAATATTACAGGAATAACACAACTTACCAAATTTTATTTAATGCATTTCCTATGTGCTGGTCATCATTTTCTCCCCCTTTACTTGTACTTCCTGTACACAGAATTTGGACAATTTGTAATTTTCCACTCTTTCATATCACATTAAAAAAAAATTATGAGAATCTTCAGTGTTAAGGCTTGTGATGAAAATCAATCATAACAGGAAATTGGTGAGTTCATTTACAACCAGGAAACCATTAAGGACATTCTGTGTTTCAAGAAATCCCCTTTGGTCATAAGTTAGTTACCAGTGCAGTGATTAAATCACCCTTTACGTAACTATCAGAAAAAAATAAAAACATGCTTTTATATATTCGTGGTCCACTGTCACTATACACAGGGCAGCAGCCCTTGCAAACAGATCAGGGTCAGATATGATCTACATTTGGATGGAAACATTCCAAGAAAAACCCAGGTGCTACAGGAAGGGATATGGGTGATGCAGTAGGTGGTGATCTTTCCTCTGAGTCATTTCTAGACCAATTACCCAGCATGGGGCAAGGGAGCAGTGTGATGGACTGTCACAAACTAAATTCTCTATGGTGCACAATTTCTTATAATTAACTGAAACATTTTTACAAACTGCCCATTAATTTTATTTATTAGGCAAATTTTTATGTAAATTATCTTGTGTCTTTGCTTATTCTCTCATATCCAATAAGAATTACAAAACAGTTGTCAATTTAAATAATTTTAGCTCTGAAGTATTATTAAGGTTTTCAAAAGCTCCTTAGGGATCATTTGACCCAAGCCTTAGTTTTATCATTAAAAAGATCATTTACATGAGTTGCAGAATTAGGTTTTCTGTCATCTAATTCTGCTAATCTTGTTCTCACTGTTTCTCTTGTATTTCACACTTTCTCCTGTTATCTTAACAATTTATTTATTTTGAATTCATACCAGATTTTTTGTAGTCAGTGAATAAATAAATACCACACTATGTTTTTTTACATAAAACACTACTAGAGCATCAGTTTTGTTTTTTTTTTCTTTCTTGTCTTTTTTTTTTTTTTTTCTATTTAACAGCACACAGCAAATATATCCCAGATATTTTGGTGAACTTCAGATTCCAATAATATCCCCAATGATTTCCAAAGATTTATTCACTAATTTCACAGGGAAAATATAACTTTTTAAAATGTATTTTAGTGGCCTTATTTATTAAATCATTAGATTATTTTAAGGCATATCTACAGTGTCAGTTTGCATTGGTATTTCTATTGAAAACATTAAAGATGTCTAGGAAAAGATAAATAATTGTGTGTTTCATATACAAAATTGTGATATTATAATACATATTAGGATAAGTGGGAAAATTATGACACTGACTAGTTGTTACTGATTGAATTTTAAAAATGATTGAATTTTAAAAATGAAAGGAAAGTGATTCATCATTTCAACTATAGAGAGATGCTATATTCAGCCAAGATCAAAAATAAATTCAGTCATTATGTATAAAATGTCAGGGGTGGTACTTATAAAATGTCAGAAGAGAGGTTAGAAGTGATTGAATTCCTTATCATTAAAAAGCAAAAACCTGCTGTTAATCCAATATGATGGAAGTAAGTGAATTGTAGGCTGTCAATAGTTAAAGGCATTTTTATCCACCTCAAACTTTGAGCCAGTCTGACACACCTGATCCATTAAGTCAAAAGAATTGGTATCTGTAACAATTTCTTTATAAATTACTCACTTTCTTTATAAATCACTCATGCCTCTCAGGGCTTGTGTCATTTCCTGGTTTGTTCAAATTCAGATGAGTTTGTACATACTCCTATTTCCAAATACCTGATTCAGCATCCTATGGCTCTGAGTTCTGGATTTTGTCTCTCATTTTGGTGTTGATTTTGAATCATGGCTACATTCTATGATCTCTGGTTTGATTTCAGGCACTTAGGAAGCATCAGATACAGCACTTCTGGCCCTGTGAACCTCAATCCCCAAGTCCAGTCAGTTGGTTAGTGCTCAGCCCACCCCAAGATGTTCCTGAAGTCGGCTTTGTGCATTTGGTCCCTTAATAACCGCTGTGCAAAACCAGTCCCGTTTCTACTTACCAAATAGCACTAATGTAGAAAAGTAGAGGCAGTAAGTTAAAAACAAAATAAAATAAGGTCCTTTAAAACAGTAAGTGGTTTACTTAATGACAACTACCAGTTAATAAAAGAAAGAACCAGAGACTTGGAATCCATCCTTATGTTAGGTAATGTTTAACCCTGAAATAATGACATATTTCACATTACAGTAGTAACATGTTAAGTCAGGTTACTAAATTCTACTTTACAAAGCCGATTTTTCAGGATAGTTTTCCGGAAGACATTATTATTTGTATTTTAATAAAAATAACATGCACAGTCTCATACCATCCCTTGTAATGCCCACAAGAATTTTGTATTAGAATAAGAATTAGAAGTAATTTATAATCAATTTGCTTTTTTATGATAAAGACTAAATTAAAAAGATGTTTAGATAAAAATAAAAATAGTACAAACAGGGCTTTATACGACTTGGTATATCATAGTTCCTCAATGAGAAATTGAATGCACAGTTGAAAAACTTTGACTTTATTTATCATTTAAATTTATGTGTGTTTTAAGAAATTATTGATCTTCTTATAGGAACTGGAAGCAATTCTGAACCTTTACTTAAAGAAGACTTTCGTTTAGTCATTTAATAATACTTATTGAACACCTATTCCATGTCAAGTCTTACAATCAATTTTAAGGATACAAAGATTAAACCCAAAGTCCTTGGTCTCCAATAGTGACTGTTTTAATGAAGACATACAATCAGTAACATTGTCAGAAGTTCCACGATCATGATGTTTAAGTTGGGCTACTTGCTGACTTCAGACACAGAACCAGACACAGATGCAACAACTACACATAAACTCTTTAAACAGCTCATACAATTTGTTAGGCAACTTCTTATACATTTCTTAATACATTTCTTATCCTGTGTCTTTCCTGTTGGCTTCTCTCAAAGAACCCTGATGCATGCAGGTTGAATCTGGGGAAGTAATTGTAAGCTCTTAAAGGACTTTAAATGGTGAAAAAACACAGTCAGATGTGCAGTTGTTAGAGACCATTCTAAAGTATTGTGAATGACAGACTGAGTAGGGGCAAAACAAGATTAGAAGAAGACAAGTAAGGTAGCCTTAGCTCTAATCTGCTATAAAAGAACCAGATCCTGGGCAAAAGCAAAAGTGAAGTCATAATTGAAAGGGGAAGGTAGATTTAGAAAACACACACTGTGATATACAGATGATGTATTACAGAAGTGTACACCTGAAACCTATGTAACTTTACTAACCATTGTCACCCCAATAAACTTTAATTAAAAAAAAGGAAAATATTTAGGAAATTAAGTTGTCAGAATTGGTAATTACGTATAGTGAGTGAAGGGGTACAAGTTGCTTCCTTTTACTGAGATGTTATGTGCAAGAACAGTGGATCTGAAAATATATATGAAAATTTCAGTTTTAAACATAAGGGTCTGAATGTTGGACCATTACATTGGATAATCAAGTGGAGGTTTTCAGAACTAGTCTAACTATATGGGTCTGAAACTCAAGAGCTAGAGCTAGGTTAGAATTAAATAGTATGGGAAGAATGGGAGATAATTGTATTCAAAAGAAACGTTGGTAATATGAAAACCTGTATACAAAAGTAATGAGTGATGATAAAAAAGAATGGGTGGGAGACTTAAAAAATCAAAATTCCAAAGCTCTCCATTGTTTTATCTTAAAGATACTGAGAGGTAGGATTGTACGGTGGTAACATCCATAGTCTCTGGACTTAATTCATGGCTTGCTACACGTTAGTTACGTGGTCATGAGTTCCCATAATGTTAGTGTCCTTAAACGTTAATGGGATAAAAGCAGAATGGAATTCATAGAAATGCTCCAGGATTAATGAATACAGAATGACCATTCAGTAAGCATTAATAACCATTACAACGGTTATTGTTGATGTAAATAACCATTACAATAACATTATTGTACAACAGCGTATTTAACACTGATGATTTTGCCATACTTTTTATGGCACATTTCTATAAATAAACCACTTACATAAGCCTCAAAACTAGAAAAAGCAATGGACACTCCACATCTTAGTATAGAAAGAAACATCTTGTAGGACACAGTCTATAGATCTAAGCACACTAATTTTCACTGTAAATAAATTTATGATATAAAACTACCATTAACATTTTAAAATATCCCATGTATTATTATTTATAAGAATTAAGTATGCTAATTATAATGAAAAAATGCCTTTATAGTTTGTCTAACTGTTCCTATTTTAAGTGTCTAGAATCATATTTCTTTTTTATACAATTATTTTACAGTGATAGAAATTTAGATATTTTATATCTAATATCTATTCTATGAAAATGAAGCCATAATAAAAATAGGAAATTAAGTTGCTAGTAAATATTTCACCTTAATGAATAAAAGTAGAATCTTTTGCCACATAACCCAATGTAGTTTCGAAAACTTTTTACAGTGGCATCTGTACCAAATCATGAATAAATATTGCAGAGATATTTGCTCTCTGATGATCAGTTACAGTTCCCGTGAAAAAGAATGGGAAATGCATTTGTACATCCTTCTCCTCAGCAGCTCTCAGTGCCAAACATACAGATATGTTTTGGTGATAAATTTCCACATGGACAAAATATAAGCCCCATATATTGGAAATTGTCTAATTTGAAAAATATTTGTTTTATATTTTACAAAAATGAATCATCATTTATACATTGGATCATCTCCCAACTCTGTTACTTGACTTCTATTATAGCACACAACTCATTTTCCGCCAGCTACTCATGTTTCTTTTTTTTTTTTATCTGTTTTGTTTTAAAAGGTTGGTACGATTTACTGCTCTGTTCACGCCTTCTTCCTTTCCTACACTATATTCACTGAATGGGCCATCTCACATATTGTATGACTTTAAATTTCTCCTATATTCAAAAGGATGTTGCAAGCCCAATATTTCTAAAGTCTATCATGCTTTACTTAAATATTCTATAAATCAACATCTGCTCATCTAAACATATTATCCTGTCATAAAATTAGTCCTCCTCTTATTTGTTCTTTCTATGATTCTTTCCATTCACTCAAGTGGTAAGCCAACCTCTTCACTCTTTATCAATCACTAAATGCATGCATTATATCTCCTATTAACCTGTTTACTCCATAACTCCACCCCCATTTCCACTACACTACTCTATTTCATGCATTGTCTTTCACCTAGATTATTTCTAAATCCCTTAAACTTTTCTTGTTTTATTTTATTCTCACAATATTCTGCACACTAAAATAAGAATTACATATGATACTAAAATTTAATTATACCATTCCTCTTCATAAAATACTCTATTGGATTCTTATTCAATACATAAAATCCAAATTATTTAATAGTAGATACTTGACATTGCTCTTCTGGTTTACTGTAATATCTCCAGCTTTATCTTTTTAAGCATCCTGCAACCCAATTCTACTTCAAGTTTTAGCCATATTGAATAACTACCAGTAATACAGACCCTAGGTCTCCTTTCTACTCACCTTTGCACATTAAGTCTCCTAGCGTAGGACAGTTTCTTTATTGCCATCCCCTCTTCTCTCCCACCCATCCCTCACATGACTGACAACTATCTATTTTAATCATTCTCTTTTTGGTTTCAGCTTACATGTTCCTTTCTTTTGAAAGCCTTCTCTAATCAATCCCCAAATCTAAATTGTAAATTTAAAAATCCTCTCATGTGTTCCCACAGCAACCTCTGCTTCCCATGACTAGATCTCAACATGCAATACAAAAGTTTCCTAATTACTTGCCATTATTCCTTACTATATCATAAGCTCTAAGAGGGTTGATGTTTTCTGTCTCTTTTGCAGTTGTATCTTCAATGTATAGCAAAGAGCCTAAAGCACAGAAGCCATTTGATAAATGGTTGTTGTATGAATTCATGGGGGGAAAAAAGTACATATAACCATGGTTCATTAATTATATCAGTTCATATCTACTACAATCCCGATAAAAGGCTGAATTATTTATTCCATTTAAATATCATTTCACATCTATGAATTAAAAGTTGCATTATTATGAAAGAAGAAATGGATTAAAATAAGTAACAGTAAAAGTTTGGGGACATTCTCTTTATTTATTTTTGGTATGATCTGAGACGTGAGGTCATTCCAGAAACTAAACATCATTTCAGTTACCAACCAAGTAGTAAAAGTACAATTTCTAAGTAATTCTACAGTGCTGATAAACATCTTTCATTGCTGATTTTCTAAGTAATTTTATATTTTAGATATGGCAAATTTTTAAAATAACATTTGGATTCTCTCTTTTTATTTATTTGACCATGCATCCATACTAGATAATTTCACCAGCTTGATTCTGATAAGAGAGGTTTGAGCTCCTGCAATGGCTAATATATTGTCAAATATTGAACTTACAATTTGTTTTGCATATCATTTAATGTGTCCTCAAATAACTGAATCCAAAAGTAAACATTAAAGATACAGATTTTAAATATTTAATATTTCTATTACTAAAAATAAGACTCAACATCAGGAAGGGATTTTGATATGAGGTATTACATCATCTATCATATATTACTTTTATTGTATTGAATAGTATAAGGGAAAATGAAAATTGATTCCACAGTAACTAATAGAATCAAAAAGAACCTAAATATAGCAATGAATATGGGCCTATAGAGAATAAAATACTACTAAGACAAATGAAGAACAAATAATGTGAAGGAATTATTTTACTAAAACTGAATGTTAGAATTCATAAATTAATATGCTTCTCTTAGTTAATGGTAATTGTTATTGAAAATTAATTTAAGAAAATGACACTATCATAATCTGCAATGTTAAGTTTAAGAATGCCAATTATATCACCTACAAGATCTGAAATGGTCAGCATTGCATTTTTTTAAATTAAAATTTATTGGGGTGATAATGATTAGTAAAATTACATAGGTTTCAAGTGTACAATTCTGTATTACATCATCTATATATCACATTGTTTGTTCACCACCCAGAGTCAGTTCTCCTTCCATCACCATATATTTGACCTCCTTTACCCTCTTTTATTATCCCCCTCCCTCCTTACTCTCTGGTAACCACTGAACTATTGTCTGTGTCTATGAGTTTTTGTTTCTTTATTTGTTTGTCTTGTTCCTTTGTTGTTTTCAGTTTTATATTCTACAGAACTCGAGAACCATATGACTTCACTGATACGTCGGATATGAAGTATTGCAGTCTAAAGTGTTATGATATAATCTATGGAGGAATATAGAATCAGTTCTGTATTCTATGGAAAGTTCAGCCCAAATAGCTACTCTGAAGGTTAAATCAATATAGATTTTTATGGTCAACTTTATCCTGTAGGGATCTTAAAATTCAGGGGTGGGAGGTGAAGCTAACATCTTAGAAATACATTGTTAAATAAGCACTAAATAATGTTTTCAGGTATTGATGACACATTCATTTTTAAGAAATTTTGCTACAAATTTTCAAAATGTGTTTAAAGTTACAAAATATGTTTAAAATTATCATGGGAAGTGAAGGAATGATTGGGGAGTAAAAATAACAGTATTTTATTGCATTTTATTCACACATTTACAGGTGCTTCTTTCACACCTACAAATGAAAATATGTTTCTCAGAGTAGAAGATTTTAAGACAAATCAAAGCTTTTGTCTTCAAGAAACTCATAGCCTACTTGGAGGAAGAAGATGACAGATCGTTAAGAAAACACTCAGGTATACATATCCATTTTTTTATTTGTTTATTTAACTGATATATTTAAAATGTAAAGAAGTTTGAACAAAAATTCTCAAAAACTGGCATTTTAGCTTATTCTTCTTCTAAAAAGAAATATCTATGCAAGTTATTATTGTGTGATTCATTTTGAGAAATATTATTTCAACATTAAAAAAGTTCAGTCACCAGAGTTTTGTTATGTGGTGCAGTTAGAATGCTAGAGCATGATCATCAATTCTATACTAGCTCATATGTTCCCCCTGTTTTGTCACAGCTATAACTCAATTAAAAACTGTTTAGGAAATTAACCCACTTCAAAGTGAAGTGGTTATATAGACTTAAACATTAATTTAATCTGGTATTTAAAGTTGGAAAATTTTACGGGACTCACTTGTTCGATCGAAGGGAGTTTTTACTCACAGTTCATGTGAAGAACACTGGAAGAGTATCATTACCCTAACTAGCCTCATGTTATACTCTTAATGTAAGTGGGTCTGGTGGTTAGGATAGGGAGAACTATGTATCCAACTTGAGAAGAATGGGTCATTGGTCTGAGAGAGAGTGATGGAGTGGATGCTACTCTGTGTAAAAGTTTAATTTCAAATAAAATTGGAATTATAAGAACCTGTATTATTCATATGCTTCAATTTCTAAATGTATTACTTAATTATTTCATCATATCTTTAATTATTCCCCTAAGGTGGAAATCCATACTTTTGTTTCCTTTATTTTACAGATGAAGAAACAGACCCATAGTTTAAGTAATTTGAACAGGGTCATAATTCATTTTTAGATTAATATTTGGTAATTGACGCACAGAATTTTGCTTTGGATAATTCGCGTGTCTGAATTCTACCTTCACACTCAATTAGTGAATGATGCTATGCATTGAAATTACTTTCCCTAAGAATTTTGAAGGTATTTTTCCATTGTTTTTTTGACTTCCACATTTACTGCTTAGAATTGAATGTTCTCACCACTCCCCTCTTTTCTTCTTTCTTTCTTTTTTCTCATTGTTCCTGGGGTTTGGAATTTCACTATGATGACTTAGGAAACACAATTAGGAAAGAATTTCTTGGGAAATGACATTTACACTGGGAGCTGTAGGGTAAGATAACTAGGAATTAGCTAAGTGAAGATAGCAAAACAATTCTAGAACAGTACAGACGATACAAGTGAAAGCCCTCAAGAGAGAAACAGCATGGTAGTCCAAAGAAAAAAAAAATAAAACAACAATAACAAAAAATTAGTGTCATGCAGTTTAGAAGGAGAATGGCTTGAGATGGAGAAAGACAGGGAGCCCATCAGGAAGAAAAATATGGATCATGTTAAGCACTTTTGGTTTTATTCCAAAAATAATTCATAGTCCTTAAAAGATGTTCACAAAAGACTGACACAATATGTTTGCAGTTTTAGAATACCCTGTCTGCTGAGGGAAACATGCATTAGAAGAAACAAAACATGAATATAGGGAGGCACATTGGGAGGTCATTGTAATGTTCTAGGCAAAATATGTAACCTGGAATGAATGGGTAATGGCAAGTATAATAAAAAAATGCAAAGTTTTATGAGTTAGTAAGTAAACTGTGTATGTGGGCACAAATAAAAGTGCTTCACCTTGACTTAGAACAATGAGCCATTCCTACTAAATTTGGGTTTTATCTAGGTTCTATCTAGTTTTTTGTTTGTTTGGTTTTTTTCTTTGTTTTTTGTTTGTTTGTTTGTTGTTTTTTAATAGTGGCTTCTATCTAGGATGCATGGATATCATGTAATAGATAGTTTGGATGTCCTTCTCTCTTTTAAAACTACCCCTCAATATCCTTTTGGGAAATTTCCTCACACTGATTATGTCAAGTCATTACTGAACTTCAATCAAGATGTCATGCCTTTGATAACCAAGGGGTAGGACACTGGACATCCTCCTTGGATTTTGAATCTTGAGAATACTTAATAAAAGAAGGAGAGACTTTGGCTGCTGATCTTTCTCAGTAGTTACAGCCTGATAAAACTACCAATTGGCGTCCTCTACTTGGAGCCTTGACACTGCCCCGGTACCAGCTCCTTCCAAATTTGATTTCTCATTAATCCTTTATCTTTTTTGATCTAATTCATGTATTTACAATAAATTCTCATTCTGCTAAAGCCAGCCAGGGACTGTTTCTGTTGATTGCAACCAAAGTAACTCAGCAGATGTGTACTAAGTGATGAATGTCACGTAGACTAAACTTGAGGACCTCCAGAAAGAAATCTTGAAGATATTGCTACAGTGCAGTGGTTCTTAACTTTTTGTGGATGTGAGGCAGACATGGATTTTCTTCCTATAAAAATTTATATATGCGCAAACACATGATAACTTGCATACAATTTCAGGGAGTTCATGAACCCCCCAAATCCCTTCCCTAGAACCTCTTGGTGTCAATGGAGTCCAAATTAGGAACACCTGTCCAAATATACAATTCTCTCCTCAAAGCAGTAAAAGACTAAGCTTTGCTTCACATTTATTTCAATCTTGAACTCCCCTTCACAAAGTAGGTGATGTAGAAGGTGAAGGAAACCATAAAACAACAATTGACCTAAAGCACAATTACTTTAGGAGCACTTGTCATTTCAAAGGAGAAAGTTTTAGAAAGGATTAATAGTAATGCGTTTCTCCTTCTTAGGAAATATTTAAAGTATGTGGCTCTATTTTACATGATGTACTGTAAATTTCATCTGAAATGGAAATTATCCAGGCATTATATCAAGGCCTTAACAACAAAATAGTTAAATCCTAGAAATCAAATAATAAATATGGAATGTTTGTAGAAATCTCTATAAACATTCTATATTCTTATAAACTGCAAATTTTAAGCATAAATATATTTTTAGTGCCATTGTATCAAAGAGGAGCAAAGTTTAGCTTTAACTTTCCTAAGCAGTCTGATTTTTGCTCAAAATTGGCACACACGAATCTTCTGGTCGTCAAATAGGGTAATTTCTGACTTCTTGGTTTAGTAATACTATCATTGCTATAATTTTGAGACACCACATGTCGCATTGAAGTACTTTTTACAAAACAAAATAAATGACAATCATTTGGAGAACTGAGAGAAATGGCAGAATTTTCAGTTTTGGAAGAAATTGGAGAAAACATTGAATGTGGCAAAATATAGACTGCAATTTTTATGTTACCGATTTCATTTAGAGAAATGTTTCTCAGCCAATCTGCCTAGTATAGACAAATTCAAATTGATAACTAACTGTGATCTCAACTGCAGAATTTCAGTGACATTTTATTATTATATTCACAAAAACTGCTATGAGTGAAATAAATTTTTTAAAAAATTCAAGTATCTCAAAGCTATGCTTGTTTGTTAATTTTTGTCAATTTTTTATTTAATATTTATAAAAATGAAATGTATTTAACCCATATATTTATATTTACATAATTCAATACATTTTATTTAGGCATTCTAAGACAGAGCTAGGTATCACCATCTGTTCAAAATGCATTTTTTGAAGATCATGAACGTTGTCAATTTTGTAATTCTATCACATACTTAAAATAAATATGTGAAATGCATTTCATAAGACATGCAACATATGCAGCCAATGGAAAATAAAGATTGTTTCCGTATGGGACTCTGTATTCTGACTGCCTTCAAAAAGATAACTCAAACGTTATAGATTAGGATCATTTTACAGACTGGATGGTAGCATTTGGATTTGGGACAGAAAAAAATTTTAAAAAGCAACTGCTTATTGAAATGACTACATTACTGCCACTGTAATTTGCACAATGAATCCTAAAGCTTTGATGCCCAAATTTGATATTCACTGTTTGAAAAAACTGAAATGAAAATCAGGTTAATTATCTCTCAGTCTCTGTAATTCAGATAGGCCTGGTCTTTCCACAGAAAAGATGTGCTGATCAGTGTGATGAGCTGCAGGTTATCAGAAAACATCTAGTGAGATCCATTTTCTTTTTATGGTTAAACCAAACTGTTTTCCAGAGATTCAAGATCTTGCAAATTAGCCCTTCCAGACTCTGGGAAAAGCTTGTAAAGATTTTTTTTTCTCTTCACCTGTTTGAAATGAGAATGGAAAACAAGTGTGAAAGTGCTTTAATATTTCAAATGTGAAAATCAAGACTTTGATCAAAAAGAAAATCTAATCAAGATACACAAAACTGAAACACAGTTAGAGGTATAATATTTTATTTGGAGCAGATCTTGGACTGATGTAGTCTTACATACAGCATAAAAACATGAAAAACTATCAAAAAGAAGATATTTAATCCCTAGGGAAGAGGCAGGCGTTCTTAAATTTAAAAGTTCTTCTCTAAGATTTCTTTATTACATGTTCTAAAGGAAAAGCCCTATCATTTTTGCAGTAGATGCATTCCATATTTCACGTAGCTCTGTATTTCCATTGTGCTGTCTTTAATCAAGGGCATGGTCTCAGCTGTAGTCTGGGATTTCAGGAAATTGCATGAGCAATTGTCATCACAGACACAGCTTAATTTCTAGTGTACTGATGACACAACAACTTGCCCAAGGCCAAACTAAAACAGAAAAGTCTTTTATAAAACAATGGATGGCCTAATCCATAGCTTTATAGTTTACTTTAATTATATTAGAGAATGTAAAAAATTTTGAAAATTTAAGTTTAAGTTGAATTTCAAGACCTTAATGCAATTAATTATTAGAATTTATTCAACATTATTATAATAAGTAATCCTATGTTATGCCCTCCCTTACACATTGAACTTTTATTTACTGAAGAAAGCAGATGTTACATGGCCAAAACTACAGGGAGAAAGTATAGAGGTAAGCAAGAAAATAAAAATTAACATATATGGACTTGTATACAACTTATTCACAGTTGAAGTCAGGGAGACTTGTTTTCAAGTACTGCTCTGCTACTCTTTAGTTGTAAAATCTTAATAAATTTTTTAAATTTACATTCTCAACATCAATCTTAAGTGTCTTATGATTAAAAATGAGATTAAAAGAAAAACAATGTGCAAGCTATTTAGTATAATACCTACTACTTATTAGAAGCACAGTCAATGATAGCTATTAATTAAGTGTTTTTCTAGAACAGTAAGTGAAGATCTTTGAGCCATTCTTATATCTAGCAGAATTCATAGCCCTGATACTATCAAATTTGGAAGTGGATAAGATCTAAACTGCAATTTATCAGAAAGAAATAATTATATGTGTGATCAACAACCTAATATGTTTTAGGGATAATGAGAAAACTGTGTTCTTGTAAAAGAAACTAATTCTGTTGTTTTTCTATTATGTAACTCCAACACTTTCTTTTACCGTCAGTGTCCTAACCCTTGAATTTTATTCCAATGCACACTTTGGAAACTTCAATAATGTTCACTCATTTTTAAACCAAGTTGCAGAGATTAAAGCAAATATACAAAAAATACAAAAGACAATTGGGGAGAACACTCATCAAAATCTTATATTAGAAAGTAGAAAGCACATGAAAAATGTACAGGGGGTACAGTTGTTGAAAGTTGGAGCTTATAGAAAGGAATGTCCATTAAGAGATTTTTTGAAATCTAAAGAATTATAGGCTTCAAAAGGAGTTTGAAATGTTATTCATTTATCTCCCTGCCATAAAAATACAACCTCTTCTAAACAATTTCAGATACATAGTTATTTTCATGTTTTAAAGAGTTCCAAGTGGAGAAATTCCATAATTTCACTGAATAACTAATTACAGGATCTGATAAATTTCAATCAATTTGTTAAATGCCTTTGTTTAAGTGATGTATCATTTCTCCCTAGATGTAGTAGAAATTACGTTAAAACTTTGAAGCTTACCTAAATATGTTGTTTTGCTATATACTTGCATTGAAATTAATGCCCATTTAGTAATTCAGTTATGAATAATGATATTCTATCTATTTGGGAAGTATTTGCTGGTTGAAGACAAAGGTAAGTATGACTTTAGAGGATGAACCAATAAGGATGGTTATATCATGTGTTAATTTTTTGAACACATTAATTATGAGGTACTATCCAAGTGAAGATGTTCTGTAGGCAGTTATATATACAGTCTGAAACTCAGAAGAGAGGAACTGGGCTGATGAGAGCAACTTTGGAGTGTTCAGCATGTAGATGACAATGAGAGTCATTAAAATTAGAAAATGTAAGGAAAGAGTGAAAATGATTAAAAGAGGATGTTAGCTTGAGCACTGAAGTATCAGACTCCTGAAAGCAAAGGAGAATGAGAAGGAACCTCAAGAAAGGTAGAGATAAAACGAGTAGAGTTATCTGAGAAGGCAAGGAGGAGAATGTTCAAAGATGGAGGCAATAGAAAGGCAAGTAAAGTAATGAGTGAGTTGCCACTGGAAATTATTAGTAAACATATCAAGATCAGTTTTATGGGAAAGTTTGGGGTTTGAGGCAGAAGATGCTTGGAATGGGTTGACAAGTGAACAGGAACAATATTTCCTCTATGATTTAAGATTTTTAGCTAAGAATAAGAGGCATGCGGGTCATCTCAGATACTGGAAGATGTCTTGCAAGTGTTGAAGACCCTGCTAAGGTTCATAATAATATGTTTACATTGATGTCATCTCATGGGCTATTCAATCCCCCTGCTATGTTCTGAGAGCTTGGAGAAAGCAAATGTTTTTAATTAAATTGTAGGAGTTGGGATTTAGTCAGGCCTGATTAGGTATTTACATATAGTAAATTAACCCTAGCCCTAACCCTAACCCTAACCTTAGTGAATTGAAGCTCGATAGTGAAGTGAAGGTAGTAGCAACAGCCTAATGGGTAGGAAGAAACTGGACAGGTCAGGGGATCATAAGTAGCAGTGAGGTGAAAAGTTATTAGCAGTGGGAGAAGTTGATCAAGCAAGCTGAAGTTTGTGATCAGAGAGTGGGTTTATGTGTACATATATGTTTACGGAATTGGGACCGTGCTCAATATAGATTTTGTAATTTGTCACTAAAAAGTCTTTGAACATATTTTAATGGCCGAAAGATTCTACTATGTGGATGTATTTGAGTGTTTCCATTTTGTGGTTTTCTCAGTTTCTTTTTTTTAAGATTCTAAATAACTAATGGATATTCTTATACAAAAGTTTAAGAGACTTAAAACAAACAAAAGGACAGTTGTTTTTATTCTCATAAACAACAGCTTTACTTTCCAGTATCAAAAACGTCAGGCAAAGATAATAAGGGGAATCCAATATAATCAACATCAAATTCTCATAGACTTCATCTTAAATATTCATTTTTGTAATGCTGAAACTTTTGGTGTGATAGTGCATTAGATTCACATTAAAATTATTCTTGATTACATAACACCGTTGTCCTGATCACTACATTTGGCCTGATTATTTATGTACATGATGCAGGAATAATAATTCACCATAGAGTTCTCCAGCAGTTGACTTTGCGAAACTACTCAACAATTACTGTGGTCACAGGATTAATACTGTGTAGGTAATTCATAATGGAAAATTTCAGATTGGATTTTGAAATACCTGCCTTAATTTCTATGCAGCATCTAGGAAAAGAACATAACAGAGTTTCTCCAACTAGGTTTTACCTGCTGTACTTATATATTTTAAATATTGCTAGGTACACAATTTCCCAAATTAACCTAGGTTCCTGGACTACCAGGAAGTGGCATTCATTACTACCTATAAAGCTGGAAACCAGTAAGCCTGATAACAGACCTGATTTCCTCGGAGGATGTTGGAGGCATTGACTGCATGAAGGAAACTAACCTTTGTTCCATAAAAATGGCTTGTCATAACTTTCTAAATGAGGAATGTTCTCAAATGTGACATTCCCATCAATTTGCTCAAAACATTCTGGTAGAAAGGAAGACAGATTATAATTAACCTATGCAAATGACTGTATTGCCATGAAAAGTGACTTTGTGAGAGTTGCCAAATTCTGGATGAATCAGTGAGAATCTGATATCAGTAAAAAAAATGTTCTGTTTCATTTTAAGAAAGCAAAGTTTATGAATTTGTGAGGAAGGTGTAAGAAGAAAGAGAAAGATCTTTTTCATAGAATTGGAAAATAGCACATTAAGACAGTATCAATATTATCCCAAATGACCATAATACAATTTCATTCATGAGTTAATTCAGCATTATGTAATTAATACTTGTCCTGATGCTTCTTGATTCAGCATCTTGGTTACTTTCATGAAGCTATCTGCTTCTAGATAAGCAATGTTCTGTAAATTCTTCTTCAGTCCACTCCTAGAGTCTGAAAAACTGTCTAAGAGAAGCAAGCTCAGAAATCTGAACCTGTAGAGTAACACTGAAGCAGGTACTCAGGAGTCTATTCTTTAAACTTTTAATAGTTTAAAGCACCTTTTATAGTGTTTTTGCATGAGGCTCTGAGATGGTCATTTTTTGTGGAAGATAGAAATTCTATCATGTAACATATGCAGCATATGACAGAGCTTTCAGGCAAGAATCAGAATAAAACTAAAATTGTCTGTGGTTTTAACGGCTATGGTTAATTTATCACCGATGATTTTCCAATAGGAAAGGTCTAATGAGGAATCGTAATAAGAACAATGCAACTAATAAGGAAATGTTCTTGTTTCTGGGACATGCAGAACAAAGATTATAAAGCCAAAATACACCCCCCCCCAAATATAGAAAATATCTCTAAGAATTATGATCAAGTGTAATTTCAAAGATGATATTAAATGGTATATCTGATTAATGAAAATAGATAGGTATAATTTTGATGGAGGAAAACATATTGAGATATAACACAAATTCTGAAACATTTTTTTTTTTTTTAAATACCAAGTGTATAAGAGAGAGAGATTTAGCAAGACTAAAGTAGACCTGGACAACTGTACTTTTATAAAACTTCACGGATAAATGTGATATGCATCCCCAATATAAAGCCAGTGACCTAGACTATACTACTGTCAAATTAAAACAGGTTGCGGACAAGTAAATATTTTACACAATAACTGATATTATGACTGAAAACACTACACTGTTATATTTAATATCATCAAACAAAACACTGCCAGTACTGGTAAATATAGGAAAACAAGAAACTATTTCTTTGACTTGGGTTTTGGTCAGTGTACTATCTAAAGGTCAAAATACATTACAGTTAGTGTGGATATTTACATATCTCTAGAGATTTCTTATAAAACATAAAATTTCTGAAGTATGCATCATAATAATACTTTACTTATACCAAATTAACCTACAGCAGGTTCTTTCCATGAAACTTTTGCAATAATTTCTATCTTTTTCAATAAGAGAAAAAACAAAACAAAATCACTTTTCCGTGATTTAGGTTACCTGGACCACAGTGCACCTGTGTGAGATAGTGACACGTAAGCACTAGTGCCTGATCACATAGGAAACATGCTGCACTGGTGTGTTTTATGATCAAAGTAGTTTGACCATCAGAAGATTTAGAGAAAAGCCACTGAACAAGAGACACTTTAAATTTTAATTAAAAATTTAAATCCAGCAGTGTTTATGTTTCCGTGTCCATCTCTCTTCACAGTGTAAAGGAATATTAGATTTGTTTAAAGAGGTAAGGAATTGGAAAATGTAATTACCAGGATAAAAAACACATAAAGCAGAAAGCACGGTAAGCACTTGACCAAAAGCAGGTGCTCAATGACTGCTAGTGTGTCATTATTATCCCTCCTTCCAATTAATGTCCTCAAAAGCCCTGGGTACTCACATCCTACCTACATAAAGGGAAAGAATGAGAAATTCACTCTGGCATCAGTTCTGTGTAGAACGTGGGTGCCTCTTTTCACACTCACATGCTTGGTGAAAAGCATACTCAGACTATGCTAATTTACATGGTGTATAAAGCAAACTAATCCAAAAACTACCCATTTTTCCAGTGTCAGATGGAGTATGTTCAAGTACTTAACAAATACTAGTAGTTTTCATATTTAGGCATCTCCAACTCCATAATTCTATGCTGTGCTAGATTCTTCAAACATGCAAATGTAGGTCAATATGATAAAATAAAAATGAATAATTATTTACTATATATAAATATACTATAGGTTAATAAGATGCAAATTCTTGATTCCTTATACAATTGTACAAAATGCTTAACAGCAGAAAGTCATGGTTTCATCACTTCCAAAATTATCATTATTTATTTATTCTCTTAAAGAAATGTAAACATTTATGTTCAATCTTATTGGTATAATTTTTTGTATTCTAAATCTTATTGTAGTAACATTACTGCAGACGAAATTCAATGATTACTAAAGTAAATGTTCCCAATAATCAAGTGAAAGTAATATAACTTCTTTCCTAATAAGTGTTACGCTCGCTTATGATTTATGATGGGTGCGCATTTTAGCTATCTAGAAAGACGGACGTAAGAATTTCTTTAATAGGTTCTATTATTTTCCACAGACTTTTATTTATTTATTTTTTTTTTACCACATTCAAAGTAATTTTGGAGAGATAAACCAGCCCTGTTTATGGATGGTGAGTAACTCAAGTAATTTTCAAATGATTGTTGCATAGCAAGCCCAAAGCACATTTTGCAACAGTTTGCAAATTACTGTATTTGGTTTCCTTTTCTATTTATGGCTATAAATATTTCAAAATAAGTTAATCCATATGCTTCTGATTCATTTACACTTAACTCATCAAAATGTTCTTTCAAAGAAGCATACAAAATCAAGATGGCTTTTACGCCTTTTAGTTTACTTTTGAGCACCAAGAAACCATATATTCTCAGCTATGAATTGATTCAAGAAATATTCAAACAATTAGATATGGCATAAGATATTTTCTGTCTTTGAAATTTCCAATAATTAGTTTGCTTTTCCTTCTGTTCCTGAAAGCTGGCCTACTGAGTTCCCTCTGAAGGGCTGCTGTTCAATAGAAATCATAAATTCAGAAGCCTTTAGACCTTTCCTGAAGTAGGTGGAAATTGAGAAATAAAAGCATTAAATTACATGAGGCAATTTAGGGAACCCTACCTTATTTCTACTTTTAAATAACCTCATATATATATATATATATATATATATATATATATATACCTTTATATATATATTTATACATATATATATATATATATATATATCTTTATTTATACAGAAAACATATTTTCCAATGTGAATAAGTATTTGGATTCATAGCTTTAATTATAACTTTTTTTTTTTTTTTTCAGTACACAGGACCTTAGTTACTGCACCAGCACATACATGGGCTGAAAAGTAACAGTAGAATGAGAAGCACCAGGAAAAGCAGGGTAGGTACAGACAGGAATCCTGAGCCACAACTCCAGCTGATTAAGAATAAAGGGTGGGAAAATGCAGAACATTTAGAATGAGGAAACAAGGGGCATCGAGGGGATGACACTGGGAGGCAGGGACTGGACCTCGGGTGGGAGCCTGGACACTAACAGACCAAAACAGGGCGGTTGTGGGGAGCCACTCCACTGGGCAGAAGGACTCCTCATAGAGACATCTGGATACAAACAGTGATTAGGGACTGAGAGGATAGGACCAAGAATGAACAGTCCTGGAAAGTCAACAAAGACTGGGGAGCCAAGTTTAATTTGGGGGTCAAGGGATAAAGGGCATTTTTGCCCTGCATCCTGTGATGCCAAAAAATGAAGAAGTATGAGGTTTATTCTGCAAAAAGAAGTTAAAAAAGGAGTTCTAAGAGGCAAATACAACATGATGAAAGACCATCAAAATACTCAGCATGTAAACTCTGGAATTAAGCAGATTTTATAAAAATGTGAATCTGTGTAGAGATAAACTTTTAAAAGTCTCACAGACGAATGGACAAAATAGTCTATTTATTACTGTGTTGTGATACGTGAAACCTAAAAAAATTACAATGTAAGTCCCAATTAAGTTACAAAAACATATTCACTAAAAAATGAATGTGATATGGTTCCTGTCTTTAAGAAAAATGTGGTCTGGCAGGAATAAAAACAAGAAAATTGAAACTTTTTAATACTCTTGATTGTACATCAAAAAATAGTAATGAGGAAATTACAACCTTGTAGCTAAAAGGAGTTTTACACAAATAAAGGATTAGTTTTCTTTTAAATATTTATATGCTGAGTTTACCAAAAATGGTGCCAATTGATATTTTATCTAGGACTAGAATTTTAGGTGTATGCGTTTATCTGTTAGAAAATAATCAGTTTCAAGTGCCTTCCTAAGCAGCCTTCAGGTGACCTTCAGTCACTCAGATAGAAGAAAGAATGAACATTCTTTTCCATTCATGGGATAATGAGTAGTTAGTTAAATGAGCTATAAAGAACATAGTAATTGTGCCAGAAAAAATTTTATTCTTTAATAATTTTTTCATACAGTATAATTATTCATCCTCTCTTTTATGATCCCACCAAATTTAAAACTTTGTCAGTTCAGGAAATAAATTTAACATTAATGTGAATGAAGATATATTTTTTTCTATTTTTCTTTTTATTATGACTGTTATTTATTTTTCTGCAATTTGTGAACATTACTGCACTGAATCCATCTGGAGGTCTAAAAAGTACAATATTTCACTGCATAGTCACTTCCCTATGACTTTATGAAAAGTTGACAGAACAATAATGTCCATCCTGGAAACCACTAGCTAAATATGGCTATTTTAATTTAAATTAAAAAAAATATAAAATTCAATTCTTTATTAATATTAAATGCATTTCAAGTGCATTTCTAGGATCAGAGTCTTCAAATTGCTTACGTTGCTGCTTCCATCTAAAAACACATTCAGATTTTGGATCTTATACATTGAATCGTATACCCCCCAAAATATATTTTAAAGTCCTAAATGCCAGTAACTTTGAATATGACCTTATTTAGAAATAGGGTCTTTGCAGATGTATTCAAGATAATATGAAGTCATACTGGATAAAAGAGGTCCCTAAATCCAATGACTGGTATCCTTATAAAAAAAAAAAAAAAAAAAAAAAAAAAAGTATTTTGCAGACAAGCAGGCAGACACACAGGTGAAAGATGGCTATGTGAAAATGAAGGCAGAGATTTTAGTAATGCTGCCACAAGCCAAGGAATGTCAGGATTGCTGGCGACCACCATTAGCTAGAAATGGCAAAGGAAGACTCTTAGAGCTTTCAAAAGTGCAAAGTCTGCTGACACCTTGGTTTTGAACTCGTAGCTTCCAGAACTGTGACAGAATAAATGCCTATTGTTGCAAGCTATGGGTCTGTGGTAATTTCTAATGACAGCCATTGGAAACTAATACATATTCTGAGAGTTCGTAAGACTAATCCATTGAGACTGAAATCTGAAAGCCTAAAAGCCAGAGGGTTTGGCCCACAAAGGCTCATTATCTACGGAACACACCTAACTAGTATTATTTCCTTGACCAGTCCTAGCAGCTTTCCTGCCCTTTAGAAATCATGGAAGGTGGATAGAGCAGCAACTTGCTTCTGCTCATAGTCATCACTAAGCTTAATACATTCAGTGAATAATAAAAATCTAAAGTCTATGAACTGAGTTGACCTGAATTTTGTATTAATGTCTTTATCCTTTCCATTTCTATAGTTCTTCAGAGATTTTGAGGCATTTTGATACTCATTTTCATTTGATCTTCACAAGAACCCTGTGAGACTGGCTACGCAGAATTCATAAAAAGAAAAATAGACTGTGTGATCCTTAAGGACTGGAGTGCTGTTTTATACTTCTCCCTATTTTAAATGAAAAACATATTTATGTACTAAAAAAAAGTTTTCTTTTGTTTGGAATGAATCTCCATTTTCCAAATAGAAGAATAGACTTAAAAAAGCTAAGTCTTTGGTGGTGGTAGACATGAATTTTGAACTCTGACTACAGACTGTTTCCTTATTTTTATGTTCATCTTTCCACACGGCATTTAGGGGTAAAAGTAGTAGTCTTTCATTAGGAACAGGTCACTTCTCCCATGAGCTCATGGGTATCAAATATGCCTTAGCTTCTTCCTCAGTAATTTACAAAATTTCTTTTTAATTTACTGGTTCAATAAAAGGTGAAAGGTCCATCAATTTGGATAAATCATAAAGCTATTCAAGCACAGTATCTCCAGCTGTCTTTGAAAAGAATCCACCCAACATAAAGTAGAAAGGGGAGAAACCAAATTTTAATTTTGTTTTGGCTTTATAAATTCCTAGAATAGGGATTGCTAATAGTGGTGTTGGGACCTAAATAAATTCAAAACTAAGCAAAATAAAATTCTCTTTAATAGTTAAGATAATCACAGGCAGTCATGTTTAGGTAACAAAAAGGGATTTAAAAGTACAACAATTTATCCAAGAAGGGCAAGAATTACTATCCTGGGTACCTCTGCCACCCAGTTTTCATCAGGAAATAATCAAATAATCCATATCTTTGTTTATTTGCCTAAGAGAGCTTTCCCACCCTAACAGCCATCTTATAAAGGGCCTAAGTGCATATTCTATGCAATATAACTTCACACACAGCTGAAGCAAAGTGATCTTATTACAACGTTGTATGGCAAATGGTGGGCTTTCTCTACATAAAATAAATAGAAATAGAAATAGATTAAAAACAGCTGGAGTTCAGAGTTATATGAAGTCTGTATTTCCATGCACCTTTAGCTGTGATGTTATTTCGACTAGATGCTAGTATACTCTAGGAACGTTCAGGTGCTTTGGCTAATAAGTAGCTCCAGAACCATCATAAAACAATGCACCAAGAAAAAATGTGCTCAAACCCAAAACTAAGTGCCCCAAATTCAAACAGTTTATTATGCCCAGAATGACTTACAAATAAAACGTAAGTTCAGTTTTATAAGGCGACATAAAAGATTGTTACTTAAGAAGCAAACTGGTCTAGAAAGCTTTATTGCCCTCATAATTTATTATGGAATTAATCCATTGTGTGTTTGCACCAGGTCAGTTCACTGAAGGGAACATGCATGTTATCCAAATAAGACTAAGAAGTATAATCGAGAATCCCAAATGGAGTACTAAGCACACTTCAAAAAGCCAAACATATGGAATATGTTATAGTTTCTGAATGGTTTCACCTGAGTTATAAGATTAGAAAAAAGGAAAAAAAAATCAACCAGGGCTAGTTTTTCTACCAGTCTGTATATAATCTAAAATAAAAAAAGTATAAAGTATATATATATATATATATATATATATATATATATATATATATATATAGATACTTTATATATAAAGTATATATATAGATACTTTATATATTAAAAATATATATAAATATATATTTTATATATGTAAAGTATATATAAAGTATATATAAAGTATGTATATACTTTACATATTTGTGCATATGTGTGTATATATATATGCTGTTAAAATGCAAAAGTAAGTTCTTTTGTTTCAAATAAAGACTCTTCAGGAAGAACTCTTTCTCACTCTCTTGGTGCCACACAAAATATATGTGGATAAAAATGTCATAGAAAACAAGCTAAGGCATTGATTCTTAGATATTTGGAAAGATATGAATCAATAATACCTACAGTATGGCTTGAATATGTTAATAATATATAATGCATTAATAAATTATTAATAATTATTAATGATTCAATTTAATTAATAATACACAATAAATTAAGGTAATGCTAATACATGTAATCAATGCATTAAAATATATACATTACATACTTAAGAATATTAATACATTAAATGCATATCACTCTATTCCCTATATAAATATGTATGTATATATATATATATATATACATGCACATATGTCTATAAATAAACACATCTTCATATATACACATTCATTTTAAATTAATAGACAAAAGCAGAATCAAAAAGTCACATCTATATGATAAAAACACATTCTTATAAGAAATGTATGTGTCTGATAAGCAGATCTTCCCTATATAATTTCATCATAAAAGTGAGTTTCAAACAAATGTGTATCTTCTATAGGGAGTTTCTCTTAAAAGTTTTATTTTCTTTTGACTAACTTTCACATATCATGAATGAGAGGATAAAGTGACAAAGTTAAGTCATCATCCTCCAGGGCATTATGATGAGGTAGGAGGGAAATGGGCTTCCCTCTACTCTCAGGTTCACATCCTGTTTTATCTTTGATTCATCTTTGATGCCCACCTCTCCATTACTTTCTTTTCCCATTATTTTATTGACAACGGATTTTAGGAGTTTTAACTTTTCTTTAACAATATTTCTTATGTTAACTTATAGAATAGAGCTTAGCTTTCAATCATACCATGAGGCACTTTATATCCATACATGAAAGCCTCATAATTTATTTTTCTCTGTCTGCTATGTGCTACTGCAAGCCTGGGATTTGACCCATAACTTCAAATAAAGACGCTCCTCACCTATTACTTTTCGAAATGTCTAACCAAACACTCTTAACTAGTCTGAAGCCAACCATAGGACAGCCTCCTACTGGCCATCTTCAGAGCTGTGGGGCTCACTGACAGCTGGTGAAAAGGTGCTTGTTAAGCTTATCTGATTTGCGTTCGTTTATGTCTCCTCAGTTTTACTGGAAAAGCTGTCTGCAGATCACACTGGCTGGGCCCTCACAGCTGAGCACTAAAGATGTGAAGTGTAAACCATGATAAAGTGCCTGCACAATTCTCCAATTTCCAGTCTCACAACTGAAACTAAGGTCTCCTTTTTATCAGAAATTAATTATCTATTTTAATTGCGGGAGTGTAAGGTATTGATTTAAGGGCACTGGTTTTGTTGATTACATAGTGCTAATGTAAAGAAAGGTGGTAAGTTGATCAAAATGTTTTACAGATTACCTTGTGAGACCAGGAAAAATGTAAAGGAAATTAAGGCATATTGTCTTGAATAGATGAATAACACTAATTTAACCATAGCATCCTGAGCAGGATAGAGAATACACCAAGATGGTGAAGGATATGAATTTCTTTTTTCAATGATTCAGACAACTGAGGATGCTTCCCTTGGAATGGACTTGTGATAGCTATTTTCAAGCACTTTGAAGGGCTGTATGTGGAAGAGGGATACATTTTTTTCTGTGGACAATTCCAGAGGGCAGAGTCATGACTAAAGAGTGAAGTTTACAGGACATCAGGTTTCATTTCAAAATAAGGATAAATTTCGTAGTCATTAGACCATACAAAAATTTAAGTTAGACCTGATAAAGTCTCCATTACTGAAAGTGTTCAAGCACAGGTAAGTGATCATTTTCTATAGTGGTTGTAGTGGGAATTCCTACAGTGAAAAGAATGTTGGATTAAATTCTTTTGATATATGATCTTTTTTATGCCAATATTTAATGACTTTAACATCAAATGAGGTTTGGGCAGACAAAAATGAATGTATTTTAGCCCAGATGCCAGTGTCTTTGGTTTTGTATACTGGAAAATATAATTTTGGAGTTCAAAAACCAGAATTTCAATCCTAATACTTATCTATTTACTGGTCACTTTGGCAAATCACTTAAATGCCATTCTAACTTCCACATATCTAAATGAGGATTATGCAATATCAAACTATTATTGTGAGGATTAAATTAATGAAACTCTACAAGGATAGTGTCTGGATTACAAATATTCAATAAAAGCTAACTAGCATTATTACAGTCTTCACGTACATTTAAATTTTTGATATAACTTTCAATACTCCACTATACATGAAATGTAACTCATGCAGCTGTTTAGTGTGTGTGTGTGTGTATAATATTAACTGGATCTGCCTACCTTTCTCTTACCTCCGCCATTAAATCCAAGCTCTGACTATGTTATACTTGCAATATTGTAAGTCTAATCTCCTAAACTGTTCCCTTTTCTCCCCCCAAACTTCTTTTAAATTTTTTCACCTAAATTACATACTGGGCTCCATAATACGATTTCCTTTTCAGATCTTTGCAGCTGATTTATATTCTGAATATGAAAAAAAAAAAATACTAAATTTATATTAGATAATTATGTTACCTTGAAGATTAAACACAATTGCTTAAACACAGACTCATTGGTCCTTCTCATGTTTGCTTTTAACAAGGAATCTCTTCTTTGCAGCTACACTAGCAGTGATTTTCCATTCCCACTCAGTATGCATGTTTGCTTCCCCCATTAGTCCTCCACAGAAGTTCCTGCCTATACCACTCAGTTACTATTAGGACTACCTTCTTTTATTCACCCAGTCAAATCCTCTCACTCCATTAAAATTTTACTGAAAACACAGACTTTCCAGATGAACACCACACCCACAGACCACCCTGCTCATGAGTTCATGCATATCTTGTTTTATTGAATTTATGTCTGCTGCTTGAGTATCTGCATAGTTTTCCCCAGAAACTTTTAGTGTATACTCTATATTTCCTACAATTCCTATTATTGGGGTATGTGTGTAATAAACACTGAACACATAGCTGATCCCAAGACTTTTAAATATTTACTAACCTTTTATTTGTGAGAAGCACCAATTTTTACAATTCACTAAAGGATTAGAAAATTTGAATTTATAAAAACAAAGCAGCTATGAATAAATGAAGTTGGTAGGGAACATTTAATAATGTTTGGGATTGTAACAAAATATGAACTTATGTATGTATGTCTGTGTGTATCTGTAAAGAGAATGATTGTCCATACTATATAGAAAGAACGTCTGTTACATCATAAACATCAGCTTTCATGTACTTTCTTAAGATGAAAAGCAAAAGTTATTTCTTCACACATATTACAGATGGTTTTGATGATAAAATGATACTCATGCCAAAAAAAAACCAAAAAAACAAAAAAACAAAAAAAACCTCAAAAACTCATATACATCTTTCTTATTTTAACCTAAATATTGGAATAACTCTTAGCATCCTTGACTAAAACTCTGGGGAAAGTTATTCAGATGATTTTTTAAGTCAGGAAATTTGAGATGAATGTACAAAATTGCTCATATAATTGCTGTAATTAGTAAAAAGTATCTGTAGAAGGAGAAATGTTGTGGTGGACAGACTAATAATAGGTCCTCAAAATGTTCCCACTCTAACATTTTGTACCTGTGTATATGTTCCTTTTTATGACAAAACGGACTAACTGAAGGATCTGAGGTGGGTATATTGGTCCTCATTGTCTAGGTGGCCAGTGCTATCATGGAGTTCTTAAAAGAGTTAGAGAAGGATATGTGATGAGGAAAGCATAGTGTTACAATGATGTGATGTAGATTTGAATATGCTATTTGATGGCTTTAAAGATGGAGAAACAAGTCATGACGCAGTGAATATAGGCAGCCTCTGGAAGGTAGAAAAGGCAAAGAATCAGATTCTTCCTTAGAGCCGTATTGTCATTTTAATTCCCAATGAAGCCCATTTCAAATTTATGACCTCTAGAATAGAAAAGTAACAAATTTCTCAGAAATCAGACAACCCTACCTGCATTGTACTCTTTCTTGGAAAACGACTGGGGTCTGCAAGCCCCCAGAAGGTGGCATCTGGTGACAGTGTGCTCTAAGACTTTTTTTGAATAGCCATAGGCTCGGCATTGGCACTAAACCAGAATCTACATAAACTGATGAACACAACTCTTCCCACTATAGTGACACCCTGAGACTCTGCCTCACCCAACCTGCTCTAGGCATTATCAGTGTTTGAAACTTAAGGGAGCTGGTAGATGGCAGCAGTTCTGAGGGTGTCTTGGCTTTTTGCAGCGCCACCCCAGACCTGATACTGGTGGCAGACATCTTCAGTTCACAGCATGGCCGCTCCCACATGCCTCCAGGTTTAGCACATGCAGCAAACAACCATGTATTGTTTTGTAGCTCCTACCAGATAGTCCCTGGTGGCCACAGGCAGTGAGCAGCTTCAGCCTGCACTGGAGCCCCTCCCAGGAGGCTCCAGAACCAACATACTTGGAGGTTGCCTTCAGACCACAACAGAGCACCACCCAATTATCCCCACAAGTGGCATGCCCAAAGGGCAGTATCAACAGGCCACAGAGCTCACTCGAGAAAATCCCATTCGATGTGGCAAGCCCCTGCACAGCAGCCTGTAAGCTGAGGATGGAGCCAAATGCCACAGCCAATCAGCCTGAGAGTCAATCTCACCCACTGACATGCCAATAGCGGTCTACACTCTACTATAACAGTAGGGCACATGCAACCCACACAAAGGACACCCCTTGAGCAAGGTGCAGGCAACCAGAAGACTATTCCAGGGTCCCACAAGGTACCTACTACATAAGCCTACCTGGCAAAGATTGGAAGACATAACAGACCTAATTAATACATAGAAACAAAGAGAGACAGCCAAAATTAGGAAGCAAAAAAATACACCCCAAATAAAGGGTGAAAACTCCACAGGGTCGAGGAGGGGAAAGGGCTAAAAGAAATGGAGGCAAGCAACCTACCACATATAGAGTACAAAACAATGGTTATAAGGATGCTCAAGAAACTTAGTGAGCATTTCAACAGAGACAGGAAAAATAAAAAAAAAGGACATAGAAACCATAAAAAAAGAAGCAACATGAAGAATACAGTAACCAAAATGAAGAATGCACTAGAAGGAGTCACCAGCAGACTAGATTAAGCAGGGGATCAAATCAGTAATTTGCAAGACAAGGTAGCAGAAGACAACCAATCAGAGCAGCAGAAATATTTTTTTTTTTTAAATGAGGATAATTTAAGAGAGTTCTGGGACAACATCAAGTATAACAATATTCACATCATATGTTTATGAAAAGGAAAAGGTTGAAAGCAGGGGATTCAGAACATATTTGAAGAAATAATGACTGAAAACTTTCATAACCTTGCAAAGAAAATAGACATACAAGTCCAGGAAGGACAGAGAGTCCCAAACAAGATGAACCCAAGCAGGCCCACACCAAGACACATTATCATTAAAATGCCAAAGACTAAAGACAAAGAGGGAATCCTAAAAGCAGCAAGAGAAAGGCAACTAGTTACTTATAAGAGAGCTCCCATAAGACTGTGAGCTGATTATTTAACAGAATCTTTGCAGGCCAGAATGGATTGGCATAAAATATTCAAAGTGACAAACAAATTACGTACAACCAAGAGTACTCTACCCAGCAAGGCTATCATTTAATATTGAAAGAGAGATGAAGAGCTTCCCAGACAAGAAAAAGCCAAAGGAGTTCATCACCACCAAACCAGTATTGCAAGAAATGTTAGAGGGACTTCAAGGCTGAAAATTTTAAAAAGATTAAAAAAAATTTAAATAATAAAATGGCAATTACTACATAGCTATTAAAAATTACTTTCAATGGAAACGGATTAAATCTTCTAGTCAAAAGATATATGGCAGCTGAATGGATAAGAAACAAAACATTTACATATCCTGCCTAAAAGAGACTCACTTCAGATAAAAGACACACACAGACTGAAAATAAAGGGATGGAAAAGATACTTCATGAAAATGGAAATGGAAAAAAAAAAAAAAAAAAAATCTAGGGTAGGAATACTTATACCAGACAAAATAGACTTTAAAACAAAGGCTGTAACAAAAAACAAAGAATGACCCAGTAATCTCACTTCCAGGTATTTATCCAAAGAAACCCAAAATGCTACATTGAGGGGATGTGTGTATCCATATGTATCCATTGCATTATTGTTTACAATGGCAAAAATATGGAAGCAGCCTGGATGTCTGTCGATGGATAAAGAGTAGGTGGTATATATATACAATGGAATATTGCTTGGCCAGGGAAAGGAATGGGTTCTTGTCATCTGTGGTGGCACAGATGAACCTGGAGGGTATTGTGCTGAGTGGAGTGTATCAGACAGAGAAAGACAAATGCAATGTGATCTTGCCTATATGTGGAATCTAAAGAACAAAATAAACAAACAAACAGAAACAAATTCATAGGAACAGAGAACATTTTGATGGTTGCCAGATAAATGGGGTTTGGAGGTGTGTGTCAAAATGAGGAAAGGATTAAGAAGTACAAATTTGTTGTTACCCAGTAGTTATGGGGATGTCGGTTATAGCATAAAGAATATAGTCAATAATATTGTAATAACTACATATGGTGACAGGTGGGTACTAGATTTATGGGGTGATAGATGGGAGGGGGTTGGGGGCAAAGTGAAAAAGATGAAGAAATAAAGAAGTACAAATTGATAGTTACAAAATAGTCATAGGAATGTAAAGTAAAGCATAGGCCATGTAATTAATGATATTATAACTATGTTTAGTGCCAGGTGGATACTAGACTAGTCAGGGGGGAAAAAATCACTTCTTAATTAAATTATATAAATGTCTAACCATTGCATTCTTCACTTGAAATAATACAAAGTAATAGTAAATGTCAACTGTAATTGAAAAATTTAAAAAAGGGGGAAGAGGTGAAGAGGAATAAGAGGTCCAACTTTCCATGTATAAAACAAATAAGTCATGAGGATGAGGAATATAGTCAATAATATTGTGATAGTGTGGAATGGTGTCCAATGTTTGTTGGATTTACCATGGTGATCACTTCTCTAGATATATAAATGTTGAATAACTATGGTGTACACCTGAAACTAATATCATATTGTATGTTAGCTATATTTTTAATAAAAATCTTAAAAAAGAAAAGAACTGGGTTTAATAGCCACGTTTGTTTGTTTGTTTGTTTGTTTGTTTGTTTCTGTGTGGGTTGTGCAAGTAATGTTATATCTCTATCTCTTAATTTTTTATCATCTACAAACAAGAGATCTGGACCAAATTTTTTGAAATCTGGACCCAACTAATTTCAATATTACTTCCAAAGTAATTTCCCAAAGAGGACGCTGTTGCTACTATGAATGGTTTAAGACTAAATGATGGATCATGTAAGTAGGATCCTTGCTTTTTAAATTCTATTAACTCTTGAATGAAGAAAAATGTTAACATTTCTCAAGTTCAGAAACAATGTAAAGAAAATACTCTCCCTAAAATGAAAAAAAAAAGAGAATACTCTAAAATTTAAGATCCATAGAGACACCTGTAGTATCTATAACTTAGACTTGAATTAACACAAACTAACTATTGTCTGATAAATACAATAATAAATAAAAAGTTGCTGCTCAGCAAAAATTAACTTTTCATTAAACTATGAAGAGTTTAATCATTTTATTTTCATACTAATGTAGCCTTAGTCTAAGAATCATCTTCGTTGTGTTGTCAGAAATCTAGTGTCAAATTGACTGTCATGTTATTTATTTTTGTCACCATGGGCAGGAAGGACACTTCTACATGAATTATGTATAACCTCAGCTTGAATAAAATGTTTTTTTTTCCTTGCTATTTAAAACAACTCTTACAAAAATAGTTATTTGACTTTAAAAAGTAGTTTACAAGCTTCCACTAAATAAAGCCCATGTATTTTGACCTGTCACTCAAGAGCCTACACAACATGGCACCAACCTATTTCAGAGCTTCATCTCCTCCTACCCAGTTTGACACACTGCATACTCTTAAACCATATATTTTTCTAAATATGTTTTGTGTTTTTCTGCTTATCTATATTTGCTCAAGCTATTCTTGAACGTCTTCCAAATTGTCTTTGCATTTCCAAGTCTAACCTACTTCAAGGTTTATCTAGTTGTAGGTTATTAATAAAATCATCCCAGATCCTGTTCTCTCCTATATCCTCATAACCCCCTACCCTGTCAGTGTCACAAATATCTCATCTTCTTCTGAAATTCTAAAATAATCTCTCTTTTTATATCCCTTAGATCATTTAGTACATCAAAATACAGAGGGTGCCAAAAAAAATCTACACATTTTAAGAAAGGAAAAAACGGTATTAAAGTTGTAATATTCAATATATACCGATAAGAAAAGATGAATACAAGTCATGTATATACATTTTTTTTTTGGTACCCCCGGTATATACTGAGGAAAGTTGAATGTAGAATGGTGCAAAAGTAATTGCGGTTAAAAATAATTGCAAAAAAATGCTATTTACTTTTTCACTGACCTAATACATTTAGTTTCCTTATGAGGTTGAAAGATTCTTGAGGCCAGAAACCATATTTTTAAGCTGTTTTTATTCCCCATCTCATTAAACATATCTTCGTTTGAGAACATGCACACATGCAAAATAATCCATGAATGAGTATATAACTAGTAAAGGGAGTGGAGTATGTCCTGTGGCTTTAATCATAACAATATTATAGGCTAAAATGGATAGCTTCTCAACATTATGGTTCAATCATAATTGCTTATGTCATCTTAAATTATCTATTATAATTGTTTTTAGGTTGTCCCAAGAAGATTTTATATCAACATAAGAAATATCCAGTTAAAAAACTCTCTTTGAAATCTTCACAATTCGGGAGGATGTCATTACACTTTAACACCTCTCTCCCTGGACTTATCCCAAGGCTTCAATAATGTTTTATTATTTATATAGAGATTTATATTTTCAAAGCACTTTAGAGCCATTAATTTGTTAAGCCAAACAACATACAGTAGAACAATGTGAGTGTGATTAAATGCATTTGACAGGTAAGAAAACAGCAGCACTGAGAGAGTGGTCTTTTCACAGCCAGTGGCCGTCTGGAGTGTGAGAGCTAGAACTGCAATTTTCCTGCTGTAAAAATAACCATATAATGGAATTGCCTTTATTTATTTTATTTTCAATTATTCCTCATTTCCATAGGCAAACAGAGTTAGGAGCAAAACTTAAGTTAATGATCTTTAGTTCAAATATATGACTAATTATAAAGTGAAGTTTTACATTTTCGCTGTAATAATTATGGAGAAAAAAATACTATTCTCTGCTTTTAGTTTAAATGTCTGAAAATACTGATCAGTAATTATAATTCTTTAAGTACCTAGTATGCAAAAGTAATAGTCAATACCTAGATAAGTAAAATGAACCTACAAATCCATTTTACGGTGTTTTTCCTTTATTTTGGGTTGAAGAAAAATCTTTCTAAAAGACTTCTGATTTTTTTAACTCTAACACTTTGAGCAAATACATATGCATATGATAAAAATATCACCTCTAAAATATGCATTTGTCTTTAGAGATATAAATCTTGCCAAAGATAACTTTTCCCTTCAAAGTTTTAGTTCCACTTGTCAATGCAAAATTGATCTGAAAGTAGATTTTCTCCCTTTATGTACAATGTTGTGATTTGGGGCAATGTGATAATAAATTATTTAAAGTTTCTTTCTCTCTTCTCTTAGACCAAACAAATCTCTAAAGAAATTGTCTGTTCCTGGTTAGTATCTCTGGAATGTAATGTTATTTTACCCCATTGGGGATGAGGGTTTTTCACCTTTATTTATGGCTGGCATTTTTATGCTTTTGACTCACACAACCAGTCTCTCACTGTGAAGTCATTCGTATTTCCTGAGAAAGGTTAAGATAATTTACTATTGCTGGGTATATTTTCACTCATGCTGATGCAAAGAATTAGACACGTGACTCCTGTTAGTGTCAATCCTAGTGATCCATAATGTAAAAATCAGGACTTTGCATAAAAAGCATCTGCTTCCGTTGAGTCAAACCTTAAAAGTGTTTACATATGTGCATATACGTGGGCACTGGTTCTCAGTCAATACACAACTGGGAAGTCAAAAGTCTGAACAGAAGGCAGAACCAATCTGTATAATTTTAATACTAAGTGGTCACCTACGTGAAGTAGGATGTGAACTGGCTGTTGAACCCACACATTTTAAACCTTCTGTTAATTCTTCCTTTGTATTTATTATGTTGATCTGACAAAATCACTAAGGGTTTATACCAAATCAATTAGAATATGTACATTTGATCTAAATTGCTGATACCATTTAAACCAATTTCTTCTTTGTAATTCCATACACCATTTTCTTGTTAGTATCACTTCAGTTGTTTTCACAATTTCACAAAAGAAATGACCAACACTTTGAACACTATCTCTAACCTGGAGTATCTTAAAAAGATAGCTTCCTCTGAAATAACTGATACCAGCACCTCTGGGTAAAAAAAAAGTCTCATCCTCATAAGCAAGCTATATAGGTTAAGCTTTCAACTGTTTTCAATCCACTCTTTTTCAAGTATCTGGAGGAAAGAAAGAGTGCAGGGGGCAAACCTTCATCTGAGTTTCATTACAGGACACTGCACTGGGCTACCTACCTCTTGAGACCTTTTATCCTGCAAGTTAGAGCATGTGTTATGTTTAAAGGTGGAAAGGCCATTTTCTTCCTCCACATCACTTAGATCCAGGCCTCTTGCCTCATTTAGGTACTTTGATGTTTTCATTGGGGTTGGGGCTACTAAAGGAATTGATTTAAGAGAGACTTCTGTTTTAGCATCATGATTTCTTTAAATGCAAAATAATTGACAAATGGCTGGCTCAAATGAAGTATTTGAAGAGAGACATAAAGTGATGCAAATGTTTCCAATCTTTAAAAAGATAGTATGATTCTCCATAATTCTGTCTCTAAAATGTTAAAGAAAGTAAGTTGAATTAATGGACAAATATGCAAATTCATTCTGTTTACATAAAGTGTATGTATATACACACATGTATGTATGCGCATACATCCATGTAAATGCATATAAGTATTAAAAATAGGAAGTACATGAACTAGTATGTACCTGAAGCTGCATGTAGTGCTTAGACTTTAGTGTTTAACAGCTGCTTTCATTACATAGTAAAATCTATGGGGCACTAATCACTAAAGATTACCTCTAGGTAAAGCAATAATACCACTTTGACCCATGCAGTTAGCCTTTCCAGTAGTTTGTACCATACAGTGATTTTGTTTTATTTTTTTTAATGCAAGGTGGAAATGAAACTGAGCATCTGGAGAGCATTCCTGCCCCATCCAGATCACACTCTCCTTCTATGCCCTAAGCACCAAAGCACATTGCGTTGAGTTTTAAATACACCAACTCATCCCCATTCTTAAGTATCTATAGAGTGAAAGTGTAAGGTACTGATTTCTTTTCAAATTAATTCCTAATTATCTGGTAATTGGATCCAAATAAAATAGCTACTACTAATATGAAGTTCTTTTCTACCTTCTCTCTGCAATGGCTGAACAATTTCCAGCACTTAATCTCAGACAGAGAAAAATTCACTTAAACTTAACCAAATGTGTATAAGTAGAATTTAATTTAATGTACTTTTTTCTTTTCTATTTTTCTTTCCTTTTTAATAAAATTTCAATTTTATAATAGTTTTAGCTTTATAGAAAAAAATTACAAAAATAATAGAGTTCCTATGTATTCCACATGTAGTTTTTTTCCTTTTATTTACTTCTTAAATTGCCATAGAAAACCTATTGAAATTAATGAGCCAATATTGATATATTGCTATTACTTAAAGTCAATATCCTACTCAGATTTCTAGTTTTTAACCTAATGCCATTTTTCTGTTCCAGGATCTCATCTGTAACACCACATTGAGTTTACTACCACATATCTTTAGGATCCTCTTGGCTGTAACATTTTCTCAGACTTTTCTTGTTTTTGATGACTGTGATATTTTTGAGGCGTACTGGTTAGCTATTTGTAGAATGTACCTCTGGGAGTTATCTAATGTTCTTCTCATGATTGGACTGGAGTTATAGATTTGAGGATGAGAATCACAGGGGTGAATCACCATTCTCGTCAAAACATATTAAGGGAACATAATATCAACATGACTTATCACCGACCTTCACCTTGATCACCTGAGGTAGTGTTTGCCAGGTTTTTGTTCTGTAGTTAACGCTTTCACTCCCTCTTTCCACAGTGCACTCTTTCAAAGGAATCACTATGCACGGCCCACACCTAAAGAGGAGGGAATCATGCTACTGCTCCTTGACAGTGGATTCTCTACATAAATTATTTGGAATTCTTCTGTAGGGGAAATTTTGTTTTGTTTTCCCTCATTTATATAATTATTCAAACATTTATATCAGGATGAACATTGGGGGATATTCATTTTATACTTTGTATTATAATCTAATACTACTTTATTTTTTTGTAAAAATTCTTCCAGCTTTGGCCATTTGAAATTCTTTTTTATTATTAAATTTATTGGGGTGACATTGATTATAAAATTATATGGGTTTCAAGTGTACAATTCTATAATACATCATTTACATATTGCATTCTGTGTCCCTTTGCCATACATTATGTGTATGTATGTGTGTGTGTGTGTGCGTGTGTGTGTATTATTTTATTTTTCTTCCTAGCACTGCAAGATGCTCCAGCACACTCTTCTTATACATTTTCTTCCTCTAAAATAAGACATACATCCATAGAGGCCTAGCTTCTTTTATTGGGGTGTGGTATTAGAAACCAAGATTAGCCACCAGGTGAGGATTTATTTTGGGTCAGTAAATTTGGATACGTATATAACGAAATCTTGAGCAAAACACACATCATTTGCTTTTCTATTACTTATATTAAAGGAAGATAACTCAGTTCACTTCCCGTTTAAAAATGAAACAGCCATTTCTAAACATCACCAAGACATTAATGATATCCTGTTACAATAAACATATTTAATATTCACAAGGTAAAGGTGAAGAACGTTTTCTGAAATCACATCTATGCAAATTAGTATGCTCTTATGACTATTTTCATTGTTAAACATGACTTTATCTCTTAGTTTCTTGTCATTGTGGAAATGAAAAATCCTTGATGGAACTTCCTGATTTACGCAAGAAAGAGCAAAAATTAATTCAAAGAACGTTGCATTGAGTGATGATCCTGAATTGAAAATACTTTGGAATTTTGAATAATCAGACAACCACGAAGGATCTACAAATCATTTTAGGGTATGTTATAATTTAAAGCTTCCATTTCCATGTCTATGTTTTTTACATAGATAAACTGTCAGCAACATCACCATCATTATCAATTCTACACAGAAATTCACCTGGTTTAAAAATCATCTCATTTATTAGTGAGCACAGTAGGAAGACAGGGAAAGAATTATATTCAGAGGTGAACTCATCTTTTCCCATAAAACCTTGTCCAGTAATATCCTGTTTGCCCAATTTGCCTTTCCTAACCTCTTTTTATTTACCTATAATAATAAAATTCCTCTTTCACATAGAACCGTAAGCAGTGTGCTGACATAATCCTGCCTAGGGTTGATATAAAGTTCAATTTGCATTGAAGCAGAAAGACTTCTAAGCAATGTACCATATCTTTTTTCCCTGTCCCTAATTTTATTATTCTTTAGTTGGCAGCATTTTAAAATAACTCAAACATTTATATTTTGCTTGCATTGTTTCTATTATTTTTATTATTTGATCCTATTGCCTATGAGGTTATTTAAAATTTTTATAGAGGCCTTTTTTTTTTTTTTTTCTACATGAAAATATGAAAGCTCAAATTTCTGAGCTGAAGTAATTTCCTTAGACCTTTAAATAGCGTTAGCCATCACTTTAAAGGTGAGTTCTCCTCTGGGGTGGGTGAAGAAGGGAAAGTCATATATCTAGCACTAGAAATGAAACAACTTTTGGGGGATGAGAAAGATGGAGCAACATCCTCTGCTCTTTTTGACTTATGAAAATCTTGTTTTTCTTCATTATTTCACTGTGTTTTAATTCTAGCTATGGTTGTACAGTTCCAGGTGCATGACTTTGACTTTAATCAATTAAGCTTTTTTCAGAGTTGTATAGTAACTATTCTAATGCTCCTGCTTCTACTATTACTATCCTTTCAAAAGGATACTATTAACATAGCAACACTAGAGAAAGTCATTGAACTGTTTAATTAAAAAGGCAACAATTAGATTTCCTTCTCATTAATTAAAATACAAAAACTGATTTTCTTTGTGGTAGCTATGTCATTTTTACTGTCAAATTTAAAAGTGGATCTCTTAAAACATTTAGTTTTTGTGTGCAAAATCTCTCACATTCTTTCAACAAACAATATACTGAACAAAATATTGTATATATTTTGAATATTATGTTAAGTGTTGCCAAGAACACAGAGATAAATGAGGCATCACAGTTACTCACAAGGATATTCTAGACTAATGGGATGAGATAATGCAAATAACTTAATCACAAGAGTGAATGCAGGTGTTACATGAGAAGGCCTTGGAGGAAAAGCTCAGGATTTAGAGATGGACAACTGTGAAGTTCAAGTCATATCAAGGACAAGCTTTGTGATCAGGCAGTCACCAGGGTCCTTGAATTTCAGTTTACTCATTTGTGAAATGGGGCTTTTATGTCAAGTCAGGGAATACATTTTATATGTCTCAATATAAATTGAAAAATGCTGCAAAAATGAAAGCTGATAGGGTTTCAAAGGATGGATGGCACAACTCTGTTATTAAGAATATATTCTATCTTCACCAGTATGCATCAGTTTGTTAAAGAAGTGGTGCTGGTGGTTGGATGGATTATATCTATAGAAAAAAAAACAAAACAAACAAGCAACCAAACCAAAAACAAAACAACAACAACAAAAACAAACAAACAGGCATTTCCAGAGAAGGAAACAACATGGGAAATGGCGTGAAGATTGTTAAATTTAGATTGTTTCTGGCAAACATCGAGTTACTATGTTTGGCTACAGAATGTGGACCACTGATACTGAATTAGTGAGAAATCAAGTTGAAAAAGATAGGGTAGGTCTTGATGTCAGGAGCTTAAAGATGTGGTAATGTGAATGCAATTTTAAATACAATAATAAGCACAAGTCAAATGGTTTATTGAAGTAGTGACATGATTTGCTCTGTATGAAAGGAAGACACACATGATGGCAGCACAAAAGATGGATTGGTATTGAGAGCAAATAAAAGGTAGAAATGGACTGCAATCACCTTGGTGAGTTTGAACTAGAGTAGGAACAATATGAATAGAACGCTGATGATTCTGAAGTCAAATCATTAGGTAAGTAGCCCCTCTAGACGCTCTAGGCGTCTGTATTTAGCCACCAAATACACATTTCCAACTCACGATCCTAAAAACATCACAAATTTAATAACATTTTCCATTATCTCCTCTTTTTGTGGAGGAGATAATGTGTTTGTGTTTCCTACTTACAACCACTAATAGTGTCATCCCTAAATTTATTCATTGCATCATCCCCACAAATTTTGAGGCTAATATTTCCTGTTTTGACTAAAGTCATCTGCAATCTACTCAGCTTCCCTAGCCAGAAACATTGAGTCATCCATAATCACTTCCTCTCCTTTACTTCTTATGTCCAGTCATTTGCCAAGTCGGGTCAGTTCCTTCTTGTCTTTGCCATCTGTCCCTCTTATCCCCTTGTGGTTACCATCTTACATTTTGACCTTCATCATCTGCTGTTTTATTACAATGTTTACTTACCATCATTTCTTGAAAAATTCCTTTGCAGTTTATTGCCTTTTAAATTTCTTTGCTGATTTTAGAATCAGCTTGTTAACTTATGCAAAAATTTCCTGCTGGGCTTTTTATTAAAATTGCGTTGTATCTATAGATATGTGTGAAAAGGATTGACATCTATGCAATATTGAGTTTTCCATTCTGTTAACATCAATTTTCACCCTATTACTTAAGTTTTCTTTAAATTGTCTCAACAAAGTTTTGTAGTTTCCAGGGTATAGGTTTTTCACAGATTTTGTTAGATATTTCAAAAATGAATTGTTTTGATGTCATTGTGAATTGTATTGTTGATTCACTTCATTTTGTATTTTGTATATTGATATTGAATCTAGCCACTTTGATAAATGCACGGAGAATACATTAAAGCAATGGGGATGACTATATCTCCATATGACCATATGGCTGACTCTCACAAATGCATTACTGAATAAAAGAAGGTAGACAAAACAATGCATATGGTATGATTCCATTTATAAGAAGTACAAAAACAGGTGAAACAAATCTCTGCCGTTTGATGTCAGGGTAGATTACTTTTGGGGATCAATCACTGAAATAAATTACAAAGGGGCTTATGAACAACTGATAGCACTCTGTTTCTACATCTGGATGCCGGTTACACGGATGTGTTCAGTAAGTGAAAAGTCAGAGAGCTGTACATTTATGTGCACTTTTTGTATACCAGATTTTGGTGAAACGTTATCAAAATTAAAACAACAGAAATAAGTCTTACTTCCAGTTTATTTCTACCACTTATCATACTTCATGTTGTAAGCCTTATATGCTACATAGGGAATAAAATGGAAGGAATCAATGATGGAGGCGGTGTAGAGAGGTACAAATACGGGGGTGGTTTTGCATGATTTGTATATTATGTATTCCTCAGAAATTCCCAACCTATGATATATTTTCCTGCCTCATGGCTGGAACTACTGGGCTGTAGATTTCCTTCTAAATTCTAAATGCATTTTGACTACTAAGGCTCTGGAGAGAACCATGGAGCTGCACTGAAAACATTATTTGCTTTAACAGTGACAGTCACACAAAGACTGAGTAGGAGGTAGGAGACAAGGCTCCACTTCTTGGTAACAACAGTTGCTAAATAGAGATAACGTCATATGGAAGCAGGTCAAACTTTAAGGGAAAATGTTAGTATATTAAATTGCAGGGTAACTTAGGCACTGTAATCTGTAAGTATGGTATTTACTTCCTAGTAATAACCATCAAAAGCATGCTAAATAGCCTGGCATATACATTAGAGATTTCATGTTTCAGAATTCTATTTTTTTCTTACTTAAAAGATGGTAAAAGATGCAACTATACTTTTGTTCCATATATTTATTTATAGCCTTCTCTTAGTAAATACGCCAATGTATTGCATTATGACAATCTTGTTACTATATGTTCAATAGTAAAAATACCTACCAGAACTCTATCAATGATTTCAATATTATTATTATAAGAATGTTTTTCAGCATCTTTAAATTTTATTTACATATATTAAGCGAGGCTATAGAATTTATGTAATAATACCACAGTATATGTCTACATCAATTTTAGTTCTGTTTCAATAGATTTCCAAACTTGTTAAACAGATCTTAACAAAATTATGCACAAACAAAATAAAAACACTTTTCCTCTCCAATTATATCCTCAAAAGCCTATGTTAACTTTGAATTAAAATGTACTGATGTCTAACTTGAACTGTTCCAAATTAAACAGAAATTCTTAGCAGAAAAAAAAACATCCAACAGAAACCAACTCTATCCAATCACTGTGATTAAGACAACAGTATATATTGTGGATATGCATATTATTAGGAATTTAGATTGGGTATTTTTAAATGTAAATTAGCTGTAAAGAAACATGCAAGCACATTTGAGCTCAGCATAACCATTTTACACCTTAGCTAAGTCATTATGATTTGGAAGACATTTAGAAATGTTGAGGGTGTTTAGTTTATTTACAGACTTTTTACAGTTTTATGAAAAATAAAGCTTATGTGAAATGGTTAAAGATTGAATAATATTGTGGTGAGAAATTAAAAATATGACATCTATGTATTTTAAAATAAAACGATGTGAAGAATAACATGGTAAATCAATATAAATACTGGTGAGGATTTTCTAGAGAACAAATACACACACAAATGACAAGATATGCACCTGGCTTTCCTTTTTTAGCTTCTTTGTCTATTACAAGTGAAAATTATCTAATCAGTTTGGCAAGCAATGATGACAATAAAGGCTAAGGCTACTCAAATAATGAGCATTTTTTCCAGATTTAGCATTTTCTATAAAGTTATAATACTTTAATAGCTTTGAAATGTCACTGTTGAAAAATGATCTGGAATACCTGCTCAGCAGACAATTTTTTAAAGCAAGTCAAAGCAGTTCGAAGAAGATGAACCAAATTGTTACTGCTTTTAACTTTAAAGAAAAATGAACTACATATTTTCAATTAATATGACTTGTCTTTAGTTACTCAAGAAGTTTAAACTCTCAAAAAATTCTTGTAAGTAGAACTCTGGGTGCAAAGTCAAAATTATAATGTACTTTAGGAAAGGTTAAACCTTTCCTTTCATTGATTCTTACTATGTAGGAATGATTTCACAACATTATACCTATCGATCACTCAAAAAGGGAGCTATGTCAGGGTGAAATCCATCTCACATCAAGGAAGCCAATTCACAAAATGTATGTGCAAGCTCAGACAAATGCAGAATAAGTACAAAGTAGAACTGGGTTTGAAAGAATTAACTTGTCCTGTCTGGCTGAGTAATCAATAAGCTTTCATTTGAGAAATAAATTCCCTATTTGATTTGAGTCATTTAGAAGTACATTTAAAATTTTCATGTAATTAATATTTTGGTCAATTATTTCTAGTATTTGAAATTTATCAGAAAATGTGGCTTTTATTTTTTTTTTTAATTTAATCAACATTTTATAAAATTAAAGTTTTATTGCAATCAGATGCATTATTTTTTCTTGTATCTTCAGACAGAAAGTCTACATTTGAAGGACAAGAATTTGTCTTTTTGTATATTTCTATTTAAATGAATGTGTTGATTATTCAGTGTTGATGTCACAAAATACAGTTTGGAGATCAAAAATACTAAAAAATAAGCCTGTACACAATATAACAAATTTATTATATTACTTAAAGGCCTACATTTTTATTTAATGACATTTACATTCCCAAGTTATGAGTTACTCAAGTGAGCTGAATAAATCCTTAATGACATACTCCATTCAATAGTAAACCTGAGCTCAATTTCAATTAAATATAAAGTACCATTTTGGATTAAATCACTATGTGTCCATCTCCAAACCTCTCCATAATCTAATTATATTGATGCTTTTATTTCTCATTGAAACACGTTTTAGCAATATATTTATCTGATCCAAGGCCTGCTTTTAGTAATCTTCATATGTTGCATTTCATTAAGTTGCATTTTCAGCATAGGGCTAACTAGAGTGGTATATGGGACAGAAACTACATCTTCATATTTTTCTAGATGGGAATACAATTTGTAAATACTTTAGTAATCGTTTGGCCTGGGAATGAGAGTGCAAATAGCTGAATGCAGAGCCCTGAAGCTTGAAATGACCAGTCCTGGAAACACAGATGGAGCAGCAGAAGAACAAGAGGGTGATCTGAGGGCAAACCAACACCAGCCTTGCTCTGCAGCATAAGTCTGATAGAATTCATTGATTTAGCAAAGTGGTCTGTGCTATCTGGTTGAGAGTAATTTCTTCTGGCTGCTGAGCTCCCTTGGAGATTTCCTTCTCTGCTTGTTGAGTCTTATTCTGCTTTATTTTACTTCAAATGTTGGAAGATAAAATAGTCTTTGTTCTAAAGGATAATGGTGTAATAGCTGAGAGGCCACCAGTCTACTGCAGAGGCACCAAGAAGTCTTTTGTCTCCTTGCATCATTACCCCTTCCAACTTCTCACAAGTAGAGAGAACTTGGCCTGCCATTAAAATCCTTTTTAGCTTCTTGGGTACCCAGAAAACCACTTTTACTCACAACAGACTTAGGTAGACCTCTCCCACGAGCATCCATAAATCTAACACAATCTGATTTTATTTCAGGGCTGTCCAATGTGGTGCCTAAATTCCTGAGCAGCCCATCAGGACCCCAAGAAAGCCAAAGTTTCATTTCCAGTCAACTGCCTGCCAGTTCCAGCAGCAGCTTGGCTCTACAGGAGCAGATAAATTGGGGTTTAGGAGTAGAGGGACAGTGGCACTTGTCCCAAAACACATCTTCCGAGAATCCTCCTTCATTAAATTTATAACACTGTTCCCTACACATAAGTGATAAATCTACATTCTGTGATCAATAATACTTACAGATCATTACAAAGTAATTTCAGACCACAAATCATAATCATCAAAGAGTTCTTGAAATAGATTTCCTGATTTTTTACATTAAGCATCAGGGTATCCAACAGATGAGCTAAAAACAGATATTATAAAGCAATTTAAAATTTCTAAGTAAAAAATACTAACAGTTGAAGGGAAGTGGGCTTTTTCCTTTTTCTGTTTTTGTTTGTTTGTTTGTTTGTTTGTTGTTTTGTTTTTTGTTTGTTTGTTTGTTTTAGTATAACGGAAAGCTTTATTAGGGTATTTATTTCCAAGTAAAGCCATCCTTAAAGGGGAATGGGGATGAAGAATTCAAAACAATAGTTTTATTTAACTCTTAAGCATGATTTTAGCAGGTGCTAGCAAGCTTGCAAGGCAGACTACACACCTTGACCTTGAATAATACTTAGTATGTGTATGCCACCAACAGGCCGCAGCACACCCTAAGAGACCACAGATGCAGCTGAGGCAAGGATTCAATACAGGGACAAATAAATGATCTGTGAAGTCCTCTTAGGTGTTGGCAAGCAAAGCATTATATGCTTTTAAATTTGCAAGGTAATTTAATTCAGTACCTACTTAAGAGTACTAAGGAGAGTCTCTATTTAAAATCTTTATATCAAAGGGGAAAGGATAAATATTTTGAAAATTTTGGAAGTACAGAAAGAAACCACAAATGAGACCCTATGACCGTGGCTGTCATTATTGTAAATTGCTAAACTGCGTTAAAACGAATACTATCCTCTGAGAGTTGAAGATTCACGTATGTATAAATGGATTATTTTCCAGGTACTGTAAGTGAATAATGCCAAGTTTTTCTCAACTCAGCCTTAATTCTCAGTTAGTGAATTTTGGACAATTGTTATAAACAACCAAGCATCGCAGTGAGACTAAACACAAGACTATATTGTGTATCTGCATTTCTTCATTTGGAGAGCATGTAACTCGTACTGGTCTTCGTTAATCCTTCTGGGATCAGAAAATAATTTTGCCAGGTATAACTGCTATTTAGAGGAGGATTTGGATGATTTCTAAATTGGCGTTGATAGGCCCAGGGTTGTGATAATCTTGTAATGTTCTATCAAATCTGTAACTCTTTAAAAATAAGGCTTAAAGAGATTTGGAGTTGAACAAACATAACTTCCAAGTTCTTGAAGAAACTACACTTATTTGAGTTACAGACAGCCCAGGTTGCTGATAAAGGAATTCCTATGTACATGAAATGAGACCCTTATTATGGTGTTACAGCCTATGATGTGTCCCTCATTCATATATTGAAGTCCTAACTTCCAGTACTCCAGAATGTGACGGTAGAGGATCTTTACAGATGTCATTAAGTTAAATGAGGTCATTAAAGTGGGATTAGTTCAATTTGACTGGTGTCCTTGTAAGAGGAAATTTGGACACAGACATGATCAGAGAGAAGATGTGAAGACACAAGGAGAAAACTGCCATCTATAAGCCAAGCAGAGAGGCCTAGAACAAATCCTTCCCTCATAACGTTTAGAAGAATTAATTTATACCAATTGATCTTGGAGTTCTAGCCTCCAAAACTGTGAAAAAAATTAATGATGTAGTTTAAGTCACCTTCTAAGGCAGACTTAGCAAACCAGTACATATCCATTGGTCTAGTTCCATTTTAGTGAAACAAGTCTTTCAAATATTCTGTGCAAAGTGTATTTGATCTCTTTTGCTTTTCCTTTCTCCCTGACCAGTTACAGGCAAAGATTAGATATTTTATTTTCTCTGTGTAGACTCCAAGTTTCCCCTAAGTTAATTGTTTTGTGGCTTCCACTGGAAGGTGGGGTTGGAAAATGCATTTCTTCCTAATGTCCAGGAGTATCTTCCTAACAATATCATTGGAATTTTGGTCTTCCACCTCTTTATTCATTTGTTATTTTCTTAATTCTTTCAAAAATTATGTAGGAAAGAGAGGTGATATTTATTGGCCCTTTCAAGGGCTCCAAGAAACAAGCTAATGGTGGATTAGATCGATGGAAAGGGGACTGAGATCTCCTTTGATAATCATGAAAGTTTGCATGATTATCACAATTTTTTTACTTTAATTTTTTCAAACTGTCCAAACCAATTATTTCTCCACCTTGCCCACATCCCTGAGACACTGCCTGTACTGGCTGAAGAGGCCTTGGTAAACATGACTTAGGACTATCACCCTGATTAACCATGCCCTAGAGTTGTTATTGTTTCCAAGACTTTCTTTTGATGTGCATTGTACCAGGAACAGATGAACAAACCACATTTGGAATTGTTGAACTAGTTCTCAAAATATTTTTCAAATTTTTAAAAACCAAAATGCAGTCTCATAAACACTTTTCCCATTAAAGCAATGTCTGTTGTAAGGAAAACTCTTTCCATGTGGTTCTGATTCATTTACACTTAATTCATCAAAGAGTTGTGTGGGGGGAAAAAAGAAAAACACTTGATTGCCCAGTAAATTGTTTTGATCTTTTTATTTAAAAAAATAGGCTATGTTATCAAAGTAAACAAAATCCAAATTGGACAGTTGAGGTCTAACTTCTATTGTTCTAAGCCTCAGTGTTCTACACTCAAGCCACTGTCATTTTGAAGCCAAACAATTACTAAAATATTTACAAATTAGAATTGCTCTCTAGAAAAATGTTAAGGTGCTGTCCTATATAACTCTGATATAATAACTCATGATGAAAATTTAGCCCAATTAAATAGCAGCATTATGAAGATTACTAAAAACCAAGTCATGGACAAGATAAATAAATACACTGCTTAAACATATGTTTCAATGAATATTGAAGTAAAACCATAAATACTAGAGTCTATTTAGAGATATTTAGAGACCAAAATAGTAATTTAGTCCAAGACTGAACTTATTTTGTACTTGAGACTAAGCTCAGTTTGCTAATGAGTAGAATACTCTATAAGGACTTTAACTCCCTTGAATAATTCCGCACTTGGGAACGTAAATAAGATTGAATCAGAAATGTATTTTTATAAACAAACTATGAAAGATTATCAAAACTCTGATACTAAAGTATATATTTAGAATTAATGATAACTTTAATACATTTCTGAAGTTCATTGTATTCTCTCCAAATAGGCCTCATTTCCACTTCACTACTTTGTGAGTTATCACAAAGAGAGGTACCTTGTCATAACATGATATATCAGGGAACACACAAATAACTATGAGCTGTTCTAACATAAGTTTTAATATTTAATCACACTTTAAAAAGTCTACCAATATATAACATAAAGTTATAGATGTAAATTAATTCAGATGTCAAAAATATGCATTAAAATAATTTGTCATATTCAGATGATTACCATGGTACAGGCATGTTACTAGTGGGATATTCATTTTTTTTAAATATTCAGCTTATTAAATACTGTATTCTTCCAGATTTTTATCTATACAGTAAGAACACTCAATAAATGAAATAGAAGTTGATAAATGAATATCATCTCCAGTTAACTACAGATCAGTACTTTTCTGTATAATACTCTATAAAATATTTGCCTCCCAATAGATTTCTACTACAATTCTAAAATTATTGTTATGATAGCTATGAAATAATGAATGACATTATATATATACATATATATACATATATATGTATATATGTGTGTATATATATATATATATATATATATATATATATATATATATGTATTCTTTTTAACCCTCAAAATTATCTTACATTTTAGAAATATTTCTTCATATTTTAGATGAGGAAACAGAGGTTCAGAGAGATGCCATAACATTCAAAGCAAATATGTAGTCAGGTTGAATTTCTTTCTTTTTTTTTTTAATTAAAGTTTATTGGGGTGACAATTGTTAGTAAAGTTACATACATTTCAGGTGTACAATTCTGTATTACATCATCTATAAATCCCTTTGTGTGTTCACCACCCAGAGTCAGTTCTCCTTCCATCACCATATATTTGATCCCCCTTACCCTCATCTCCCACCCCCCACCCCCCTTACCCTCTGGTAAACACTAAACTATTGTCTGTGTCTATGAGTTTTTGTTTCTCATTTGTTTGTCTTCTTCCTTTGTTGTATTTGGTTTATGTACCACATATCAGTGAAATCATATGGTTCTCTGCTTTTTCTGTCTGACTGATTTCGCTTAGCATTACTCTCTCAAGATCCATCCATGTTGTCACAAACGTTCCTATATCATCTTTTCTTACTGCTGAATAGTATTCCGTGTATATATACCGTGACTTCTTTATCCATTCATCGATCGAAGGACATTTTGGTTGTTTCCATGTCTTGGTCACCGTAAACAAAGCTGCAATGAACATTGGAGCACACGTGTCTTTATGTATAAATGTTTTCAGATTTTTTGGGTGGATACTCAGGAGAGGGATTGCTGGGTCATACGGTAATTCTATTCGTAATTTTTTGAGGAACCTCCAAACTGCCTTCCATAACGGCTGCACCAATCTGCATTCCCAACATCAGTGTATGAGGGTTCCTTTTTCTCCACAGCCTCTCCAACACTTGTTACTATTTGTCTTGTTGATGATAGCAATTCTAACTGGGGTGAGGTGATACCTCATTGTGGTTTTATTTGCACTTTTCTGATGATTAGTGATGTTGAGCATTTTTTCATATGTCTATTTGCCATTTGTATGTCCTCTTTGGAGAAATGTCTCTTCAGGTCCTCTGCCCATTGTTCATTTGGGTTGTTTTTTGTTGTTGTTAAGTTTCATGAGTTCCTTGTATATTTTGGATATTAGCCCCTTATCGGAGGCACTGTTTGCAAATATCTTCTCCCATTGAGTTGGTTGCCTCTTTGTTTTGTCGATTGTTTCTTCTGCTGTGCAGAAGCTTTTAAGTTTCATATTGTCCCATTCATTTATTTTAGCTTTTACTTCCCTTGCCTTTGGAGTCAAATTCATAAAATGCTCTTTGAACTCAAGGTCCATAAGTTTAGTACCTATGTTTTCTTCTATGCAGTTTATTGTGTCAAGTCTTATGCTTAAGTCTTTGATCCATTTTAAATTAATTTTGGTACATGGTGACAGATAGCAGTCCAGTTTCATTCTTTTGCACATGGCTTTCCAATTCTGCCAGCACCATTTATTGAGGGGGCTGTCTTTGCTCCATTGTGTTTTTTGCTTCTTTGTCAAAAATTGTCTGTCCATATTTATATGGGTTTATTTCTGAGTTCTCAATTCTATTCCACTGGTCTATGTGTTTGTTTTTCTGCCAATACCATGCTGTTTTGATTATTGTTGCCTTGTAGTAAAAGATAGTCAGGGAGTGTGATACCTCCAGCATTGTTCTTTTTTATTAAGATTGCTTTGGCTATTCAGGGTCTTTTGTGGTTCCAAGCAAATTTGATGATTTTTTGTTCTATTTCTTTAAAAAATGTCATGGGGATTGCATTAAATCTGTATATTGCTTTGGGTAATATGGCCATTTTAACTATGTTAATTCTTCCAATCCATGAGCATGGAATGTTTTTCCATTTCTTTCTGTCTTCTTCAATATATTTTAAAAACGTCTTATAGTTTGCAGCATATAGGTCTTTCACATCCTTGGTTAGGTTTATTCCTAGTTATTTTATTCTTTTTGCTGCAATTGCAAAAGGAATTTCTTTTTAATTTCTTTTTCTGAAATTTCATTGCTAGTATATAGGAATGCAATGGACTTTTGTACATTGATTTTGTAGCCGGCCACATTATTGTATTTGTTGATTGTTTCTAATAGCTTTTTGGTGGAGTCTTTAGGGTTTTCTATACATAGCATTATGTCATCTGCAAAGAGTTATAATTTAACTTCTTCATTCCCAATTTGGATGCCTTTTATTTATTTATTTTGCCTGATTGCTCTGGCAAGGATTTCCAACACTATGTTGAAAAGAAGAGGTGATAGGGGACAGCCCTGTCGTGTTCCTGAATGTAGAGCAAAGGGCTTCAGTTTTGCACCGTTAATTATGAGATTAGCTGAGGGTTTGTCATATATGGCCTTTATTATGTTAAGGTATTTTCCTTCTATACCTATTTTATTAAGTATTTTAATCATAAATGGATGTTGTATCTTGTCAAATGCTTTTGCTGCATCAATTGATATATGATTTTTGTCCTTTGTTTTGTTTATGTGATGTATCACATTGATGGATTTGCGTATGTTGAACCATCTTTGTGCCTCTGGGATGGACTCCACTTGGTCGTGATGAATAATCTTTTTAATGCATTGTTGCATTCGATTTGCTAGAATATTCTTTAGGATTTTTGCATCTGTATTCATCAGAGATATTGGTCTGTAGTTCTCTTTTTTTGTGTTGTCCTTGCCAGGTTTTGGTATCAGGGTAATGTTGGCCTCATAAAATGAGTTAGGGAGTACTGTCTCTTCTTCAATTTTTTGGAAGAGTTTGAGCAGGATTGGTATTAGATCCTCTTTGAAGGTTTGATAGAATTCACTAGTGAAACCATCCTGTCCCGGACTTTTGCTTTCAGGAAGGTTTTGGATGACTGATTCAACTTCCTCACTGGTGATCGGTCTGTTTAGATTTTCCAGTTCTTCATGGTTCAGCCTAGGAAGGCTATATGTTTCTAAGAACTTGTCCATTTCTTCTAGGTTACTGAATTTGGTGGCATATAGTCCTTCCTAGTATTCTTGGATGATCCTTTGTATTTCTGTGGCATCTGTGATAACTTTCCCTTTTTCATTTTTGATTGTGTTTATTAGTGTCTTCTCTCTTTTCATCTTTGTGAGCCTAGCCAAGGGTTTGTCAATTTTGTTAATCTTTTCAAAGAACCAGCTCTTTGTCAGTTTAATTTTTTCTATTGTCTTTTTGTTCTCTATTTCATTTAATTCTGCTCTGATTTTTTTATTTCCTTTCTTCTGCTGACCTTGGGTTTCATTTGTTCTTCTTTTTCTAGTTCTTTAAGGTGTAATGTGAGGTAATTTATTTGGGATTTTTCTTGTTTCTTGAGATAGGCCTGTAATGATATAAATTTCCCTCTTAAACGGCTTTTGCTGCATACCAAAAATTTAGGTAGGATGTATTTTCATTGTCATTTGTTTCTATGTATCTTTTGATCTCTCCTCTAATTTCTTCTTTGACCCAGTCATTTTTTAAAAGTATGTTGTTTAATCTCCATGTATTTGTGTTTTTTTCTGCTTTCTTTTGGCAGTTGATATCCAATTTTAAAGCCTTGTGATCAGAGAATATGCTTGGTATGATTTCAATCTTCTTAAATTTGGTGAAGTTACCTTTATGTCCCAATATATGGTTTATCCTTGAGAATGTTCCGTGTACACTAGAAAAAAATGTATAGTCTGATGTTTTAGGATGAAGTGCTCTATAAATGTCAATTATGTCCATTTCATCTAATGTGTCATTTAGGGCTGCTATTTCATTATTTATTTTCTATTTGGATGATCTATCCATAGCTGTCAATAATATATTTAAGTCCCCTAGGATAATTCTGTTTTGGTCAATTTCTCCCTTTATTTCTGTTAGTAGTTGCTTGGTATATTTTGGTGCTCCCTGATTGGGGGCATAAATATTGATGACTGTTATGTCTTCTTGTTGTATAGCTCCTTTTACCATTATGAATGTCCATCTTTGTCTGTTGTTATCTTTTTCAGCCTGAAGTCTGTTTTATCTGATGTCATATGGATAAACCTGATTTTCTCAGGTACCATTTGCTTGGAGTGTCAATTTCCACCCTTTCACTTTGAGTCTATGCTTGTCTTTGTAGCTGAGATGTGTCTCTTGGAGACAGCACATGGTTGGGTTTAGCTTTTTGATCCAGTCTGCTACTCTGTGCCTTTTTATTGGTGAGTTCAGTCCATTTACATTTAGGGTGATTATTGATATGTGAGGATTTCCTGTCATTCTATCTTTAGTTTTCTGGTAAGATTGTGTCTCCATTGTTTCTTATTATTCTTAATAATGTTTCTCCATTATTTCTGTGTGGTGTTATTCTATGATGTTTCCCTCTGTTTCTTATTTTATTACAGTACATATTTCAGTTTTGAATTTTTTTTTTGATTGGTTACCATTAAGTTTATGTAAAAGAAAGTTTGACATTTAGAGTATTCCATTTTCTTCAACATGCTTACTTTCTCCATTCCCATATTCCGGTTCAGGCCTTTTCTCTCCCCCTTTTAATGTTTTGGTAGCTACAAATTGTCCCTGTTGATGGTGGTCGAATAGCCTCCTTTAGTATTTCTTAGTAGTGCTGGTCGTGTATTAGAAAATTCCTTCAGCTTCTGTATGTCTGGAAAGGTCTTTATTCCTCCTTCATATCTAAAGGATATCTTTGCTGGGTATATTATTCTTGGCTCATAATTTCTCTCTTTCAATAGTTTGAATATTTGGTTCCACTCTGTTCTGGTTTGCAGAGTTTCTGCTGAGAAATCTGATGATAATCTAATGGGCTTTCCTTTGTAGGTTACCGTCTTCTTTTCCCTGGCTGCCTTGTGGATTCTTTCTTTGTTGTTGATTTTGGACAGCTTCAGTACAATGTGCCTTGGAGAAGGCCTGTTGGGGTTGAGGTAATTAGGTGTTCTATTTGCTTCTTGAATTCGAGGATCCAGTTCTTTCCACAAGTTTGGGAAGTTCTCATCGACTATTTGTTTGAATATACTCTCTGTTCCCTTCTCTCTTTCTTCTCCTTCTGGTATGCCCATTACTCTTAGATTGCTCTTTTTGATGGAGTCAGAAAGTTCTTGTAGAGTTCTTTCATTTCTTTTAAGTCTCAAGTCTCTTTCTTCTTCCATCTGTGTCATTTCCAGGTTTCTATCTTCGATGTCACTGATTCTTTCCTCCATCTGATCAACTCTACTACCTAAGCTGGATATTTCATTCTTCATTTCTTCTACTAAGTTCTTAATCTCCAGAAATTCTATTTGGTTCTTTTCTAAAATTTCAATCTCTTTGATAAAAATCTTCATTTTGTTCTTTGATTGTGTTTCTGAGTTCATTAAACTGCCTTCCTGTGTTTTCTTGCATCTCATTGAGTTTTTTCAGAACTGCAATCTTGAATTCTCTGATATGTAAGTCACATATTTCCATATATTTCAGCTCATTTTCTGGAGATTATTCATTTACTTTCTGAGCTGTCTTGTTGCCTTGATTATTCATGGCAATTAATAATTTATTATTTCTCTTCCTAGAAGTCTACAGGAGTGGGTTCTGCAACAGGTTGATAGGAAGAGGTCTTTCTTTTGTTTTCCGGTACGTGTTGGTAGAATGTTTTATTTTCTCTCCAACTACAGCCTTTTTTTTCTCTCTCACACTGTAGTGTCATGTTTTCTCTGTACTATTCCAGCTTCTCACACAATGAGGGGATTCCCTGGAAGGCAGGCTTCTTCTCTGTTAACAGTTCACCTGGGTCATAGGGCACCACGTCCCTGTGGGGATACGGAGAGCTTTTGAAGTTCCAAAGCACTTCCTGCACCAGATTCAGAGCCTGTGTTTCAGCAATTCTGTTTACTTCTGCAGGGATCCACCCAGTTAGGTGGGGACAGAGACAGGGTGAGTTGTGAGAGGTAGCCCAGAGCAATTGCAGCGACCATCACCAGAGCCAGTCCTGCCTCCACAGCTCCCTCCCCTTTGCCAGAACGAGTTGGGCTGCGAATCTGTCTGCAGATCACAGTTCTTAGAATGCAAATATTCCATTCTTTTGATCTGACACTGCTACTGTTCCACTTCTAACACTGGGTAGGTGAGGGCGGGGCGAGCTCTGGGAGGGTAGGGAGTGGGTGGCTAGTCTCATTGCCTAAGGTTTCTGTTCTCTGTGGCAGTGAGGGCTTAAACCGCCATTTTCAGCCTTCTTCCCTCAGTCTTTGCTTCGAGGTCTCTGCCATGAGCGTTGGGTTCAGTCATGTTATATGCTGTCTCCTCAGCCCTGTGGGCCATAAGCAGAGCCCTAGTAGTCCGAGTTCTTCCCTCTCCCACAGCTGTGGTAGTTCCGGGATGCAGCGAGCTCAGAGCACTGAGCTAGGTCTGCATCCTGCACCCAAGGGGCTCCGTCTCTGTATGTCTCCCTTCCCTCCTCCCCTACTCGCGCAATTTGCCCACCTTTAGGTGAATTCAGTAGTGAGCCTCCTCATCTTGCCTGTCTGCTGTGTAGGGAGTCCTTTGTGGAGTTATAGCTGTTTAATTTGTTGTAAATTCCAGGGGAGATTTCCAGAGGCTCACCTCACGCTGCCATTTTGATGACGTCTCCAGGTTGATATTTAAAGCATGATGTCTGACTTGTTCTAATGACTGAGTTCTTTCCACTATAATATTCTTTCTCTCAAATATCTTAAGAAGAATTTGTGATATTTCTTTTCTCTTGCAGGAACTACAGCATATTTTAAGAAGCTATTCATGGCTAAAATTTAGTAGCACAAAATGTAAATATTGAATCAAACATTAGATATTATTCTTTAAAGGTGTAATTCCAGATTTTCTTATTATTAATATATAACAAGAATTGACAAACTATAACTCATGAGTCAAATCTAGCCTTGTGCGTGTTTTCTTGGAGACTGTGAGCTAAAAATTGCTTTTTTATATTTTAAAATGACTAACAAATTTAAAAAATATATTTCATGACACAGGAAAATCATACAAAATTTTAAATTTCAGTGCTCATAAATAATATATTATTGGAACACAGCCACTTTCATTGGTTCATTGTGCATGGCTGCTTACAGGCTGCAGTGATAGTAATTACTACAGAGACTGATTGGTCTGCAAAACCTAAAATACTTTCTATCTGGCCCTTTACAGAAACATTTCCTGATCCCTGATACATAATAATAGAATAATGGCTAAGAATCACATGTTAAACAATGTGAATTAAGATATTTTTCTATTTTGCATGTTAAGAATAAAGTAGCAAATAATGAATTAATTGGAAGAAAATGGTAATTAAGCCAAAATATAACTATATGTTTCTGCAAGGCAACAGAATGTTTTATGTTATTTAAATGTGTTGTATTGTGTACTGCCTTACATTTTTATTATTTTTGATTCACAATTGTTGTTATGTGACATGATTTTTAGAGTGTGCAGCTTCACTGAGCAAACTACTAATTTGGAGATCCAAAATGTGAAAGTACTTCACATTTTCTATAAAAAGAATGACTTACCCCCACATAAAGGAATTGTAAGAGAAGAAAGTTGACCCTAACAAGATTTTACATTTCTGACATAATTTAGATTTTGCAGATAAAGCTATATGTGGGAAACTAACTGGAAATTAAGTATGTGACATTAGTGGGAAAAATATAAAAGAACTGCATTAGTTAGTTACTATCCCAGTTAGACAATAAACATAGCCTTCTGTTGATCTTTTAATATGTAAAACATGAGTTATGGCAGTAGGTCACCTCGTAAAAATAAGAATAATTTATTTTAACAGAAAATATTTTTTGGTCAAAACCATAAGTATACCTCTTCTACAGCTCTTTTTGATTACAATGATATACTATCATACAAATAATGGATACCATATAATACTTAGTAGGAAAATGTCGACTTTCATCCTCTAACTTTTATTTAGAAACCACAAATGTTTAGAGTCAAAATGTATGAACTGATGTAAAATCTGGTGTTGCGATTTATCTAAAATTCTGGGATAAGGCAAACTTATAAAGCTAATAGTATGAAAATACAGTGGGATATCTTAACTTTATTTCCTAGGGCTACCTGTGTGTTTAACAGAAATCTATAGATAGAAGAAAGATGTGTATTCTGTCACCTTCACATTAACCTGATTTCAATGTTTAACAGAGTCATCTATTTCAATAGAAGGCTAATGATTCATATTTTTTTGTCTTTTATAAAAGGCTTATGAACACTTAGATCAACCGAACTCAGGCAAATAGGATTGTGATTATATAGGATACAAAAAAACTGTTTAAGAGATTACTGCAGCACATACATATAACAGACCTGTACAGAGACAAATCTAGAAGTATAAAAATAAAGTATTACATAAAAATAAATTTTTGGTACCAATGAGTATATTCCAAAATTTGTCATACTTGCCTTATGTAAAGTATGCCACATGAATGAATGAGTCCCATTTTTAAACAAATATGGTGGTGGGGGAACATTATTTCATTACATAATAATTAAAAACAATTTTGAAGTATTTTTAAAAATTTGAAACATTATTTTTATTGTGGTTAATGCACTATATGCTATAGTTCTGTATGTAACTTCTAGTCATATAGTATCATATAATACTGAACAAAAGTATAACATCATCATACACAAAAGAGGAATATATTATTATTAATGAATATAATATATAACTAAATACAAAAATAAGACAAATATGCTGACAACTAAAGTCTCCTCTTATTTGTAGCACTGTAAACAATTTTTGGTAATATTTACAGTAAATACATGCAACAAAAAGAAAAATAAATTATAAAGCAAATAAGTATTCAAACCAAAGTAGTACAGAAAGGAACAGTAAATATATCACTAAAAGTGGTCAAAAACAGCAAAATAAATTAAAGTGAAATGGATTTTTTTATACAGAACATAAACAACATATGTAGACAAGTATGTCAGTAAAATAAGTACAAACCACATAAAATAATAAATCTGACCACTTTCAAATGACATGGTCATGCATGAAATAAAAATAAATATTTCATTAAATGTTCAGAGCAAGAAACAAGAAAAATGAATTATAATAGAAACTAAGTTAAGCCTAATGTTAGCACAGGCTGCCATTATTTTGCCCAATGGGTTATAATTACAGTAAATTTAAATCTAAATCAAATATCTCAGGTAAATTGTATAGAATCTACCTCTCATCAGCTATGTGGCTCTTGGCTTGGTATTTTGTTAAAATAAACACAATAGGGATTTAAAATTCATATATCCATCATGATATTTTTTTACCATCCTTATCCAAATAAACATCACAAGATCATTGTTCTCATGCAGGCTGCTCAATTTATCATTTTTAGCACTTGGTATTCATTCTTTATATGAGTACACAGGATGTATAACAGTTTATGAAAACATTTAGAGGACAGCAGAGGAATATGGAGTGAGGAAAATATGTTTAATGTGGCAGCAAATAAAATAATATATAGACACACAATTAAGTACTCTAATCTATATAAAGGATGAGCAACACATCTGAATAATATCCCATGGTCTGAGCGTACACACTTTTATCCTTTCACCTACTGAAGGGTACCTTGGTTACTTCCAGTTTTTGGTGATTCTGAATAATGTTGCTATACACATTTGTGTACAGATTTTTGTGTGGATGTAAGTTTTCAACCCTTTTGGGTAAATACCAAGAGGTGCCATTGCTGAACTGTATGGTAAAAAGATTTTAGCTGTGTAAAAAATTGACAAACTGTTTTCCAAAGTGACTGTGTCGTGTTGCATTCCATCCAGCACTGAAAATTCCAATTGCTCTGTGTCTTCTCCAGCATTTGATACAGTCAGCTTTTGGGCCTTTAGTCATTCCAACACGTGGGTAGTAGTATGTCATCGTTGCTTCAATTTGATAGAAGACTATTGTGTCTGAAATTACTATAACTATTCCAGCTTTCTTGTGACTAGTGTTACCATGGTATATCTTCCTACATTCTTTTACTTTTAACTTGGATGTGAGTAAAGCGGGTTTCTTGTAGAAAATATGTTTGGGCTTTGTTTTCTTATAAATTCACTCTGACAAATCTGTCAATTAACTGATGTACTAAGACCATTCACATTTAAAGTAGTATTGATACAGTTGGATTAATATTTACCATTGTAGGTCTTTGGTTTTAATTGATCAATTTATGTCATTCTATTTTACCTCTTTTCCTAGCAGAACAATTATACTTCTTTCTTAAATAAAAATTTAGTGATTTCCCTAGAAAGGTAATACATGTGTTTTAACCAACCTAAGTCCCCTTTCAAATAATACTATACAACTCCAAGTGTAGTGCATTTATCTTTTAAGAGAGCAATCCTAAGTCATTCCTTTTCTCCCTTATTGCTATCATTCTCATCCATATTCTACAATAATCTAATACATTTTATGTTACTTTAAACTGTTATTTTTTTGATTCATCAATAGTAATAAAAGTTTTATTTTACCTTCATTTATTCCTTGTTGACAGTCTTCCTTTCATTACACAGATTCCTTTTTTGACATTCTTCTTTTCTATGTGTATATTGGACCCATAACATTTTCCTTCTCCCTGAAGAAATTCTCTCACATTTCCTTCCTGGGAAGTCTGTTGGTGATGAATATTCTATTTTTCTTCCTTTCTTCCTTCCTTCCTTCCTTCCTTCCTTCCTCCCTTCCTTCCTTCCTTCCTTCCTTCCTTCCTTCCTTCCTTCCTTCCTTTCTCTTTCTTTTCTCCTTCCTTCCTTCCTTCCTTCCTTCCTTCCTTCCTTCCTTCCTTCCTTCCTTCCTTCCTTCCTTCCTTCCAATACTGAGTTGGAGAGGCAATATTTCACTGCCCTTTCTTCTTGCGTGCATGGCTTCTGAAGAATTCACTGTAATTCTTATACTGTTTTTCTACTACAGGTAAGGGGCTTTATTATTGAGGTTTCTTTCAAGATTGTATATTTATTTTTGGCAGTTTGAATATCATACGACTAGGAGTAGACTTTTTTGGTATTTCCCCTGCTCTATGTTTGCTGAAGTTCCAGGATTTGGAGTTTGGTATCTGTCATTAAATTTAAATTTTTTTCTGCTATAATTTTTTTAAATATGTCTTCTGTTTCTATCACTTCTCCTGATATCCCAATTACCTATATGTCATACCTTTTGAAATTGTCCCATAGTTCTTTGATATTCTGTTCTGTTTTTGTTTTTCATTTGCCTTTTGCATTTCCATTTGGGAAGTTCCTGCTCACTTAACTTCAAGTTTACTGATACTTTTCTCAGCATGTTGAGTTACTGATGGACCCATCAAAGAAAACTTTTCTATTAGTGTATTTTTCATTTCTAGTATTTGTTTCCAATTCTTTCCTAGAGTATCCACTTCTTGCATGCTGTCTATTTTTCCCATTAGAGTTTCCATCTCTTGCATGCTGTCTACTTTTCCCATTACAACTCTAACAGTATTCCCCTGTCTGAAAATGCCAACATTTTTTTTTTCTTCATACATAGGTCTGGTTCTGATGCTTGCTTTGTTGTTTCAGACCTTTTTTTTTCCTTTTTCTTTTTCTTTTTTCAATCATGCCTTATAATTTGTTGTTGAAAGCCCTATAAGATGCATTGGGCAATGAGAACTAAGGTAAATAGGACTTTAATGTGAAGTTTCATGTTAATCTAAGATTTAGGCTGTGTTTAATGGATGTTACAGCTGTAGGTGACAGAAACCTCAAAATTCTCCAGTGTCCTTGTTTATGTCCCGTATTCTGCCCTTGGGATTGCCTAAGACCTCCGCCTCATAGGGCATCTACATCTTTCAGGTATAGTCCTCTGCTATTTTACCAGAGCCCTGTGGGGTGGTGGTAAGGCATGGGGAGGTAAGTGTTTTCTAATCTTTTGTTTGAATCTGTCTTTTACTGGACCTGTGTCCCTGGACTGTGACAGTCACAAGTGATTCCTAGCTTCCCTCTCCCCCTTAGGTGACATATAAAGCTAGAGGGGCATGAAATTAAAGACATGTTCTTCCTCCAGCAGTGCAAGATAAACCACTGACGAAGTCTTCTGCAGAGTAGGTTGTTTCGTTGTTGTTTTTTAAATAAAGAATGTTCTGGGAATATTTCACAATTATTATTCTTCCTTTTCTCTTGACAGTGCCGAGAGGGGATCTTCTGGGCTCTTTACTTTGACAAACTAGTGGTGTTCCTGGAGGCAAACCCATAAAAGTGTGCCAACACCCACTACAATCTCAGACTACAGAACTTGGGGTTTCTCTGTGTCAAGCTCATCCACCCTCAGCGTCTAGGAAATCATCAAAATTAAAATTTAAGTGTTCCTCCCATTTAGTGGCTCTTACAGCTTCTGCTTCAAGTAGTAAGCAAATCCAGGTTGTGATTTTTTGTATTCAATTGTCTCTTCAGATTTGTGGGTGGCAGGGTGCCCTGCAAACTTCGTTCTCTGAAGGGTCTAAGAAAAGTCATTGATGTTCAGTTTATTCAGCTTTCACTTAAAATGGGGTGACCACATCTAAGATTTCCACATTTGGAGCTGAAAGAAGAACTGATGTATTAATGACAGGTAAATTGATCAAGTTGTCCGTAATTGGCCCAATTTACTGAGTATTCTCATTTAGGGTCATGAAATTCTTTGTTCTTCTTTCAACTCTAAGCATTTTTAAAAGTATGAAAATCAGAGAGAGCAAGGATCATTTCCTCACTGTCTCTAATTTAGTTGCAACAGTTGTAACACACGAGTGTGCCTAGCCTTTTCAAATACATAAGAAATATCTTGATAAATGTTTATGTAATCTGGATAAACGACCAATAGCTTTTTGCAAGTAGAAAGAATTGTACATATTAACAGATTGATAAAATGTGCCCAGGATTAAAAATTATCTGCATTTATTTCACTACAGCAGCCAAGAACAAATTAACAGTACTTTAAATTTCTATGCGTCTCTTGAATGTCCTCTCCTAATCCCTTTCTTTGCTTTATGTCTCTTTTAAACCTTAGTCCTCTCTAGTACTTTTATTTTTTTCTAATAAAAAATAATTGCCCTTTCCCATTTCTATTTCTTCCCATTCTTGGTGTACCAAGGAACAAACAGGAAAGATTGATACACTATATATTTTTGTCCCCATTGCATATTTACGTTTTTTTCTCTCTAAAACTATTGCTTTATTTTTTAACTTAGTACATTTTTTAAGGAAGTTAATTATCTTCCTTAAATAACAAGGACATAATTCTACTATTATGAATCAGCAAATACTATTCCAGTAACTATATCATCAGTTTAATAATAAAAATCACAGGCAAATTAACAATACTAAATTATACCATCCAGTAAGACTATTAACCTAGTTACCTGGGGTACATTTCAGCACCTCAACCTGACAGGACCATCAGGAAGAAAACAACTCAACTAAGATCATCCACAGAAACTATAAGATGTTCTCTTATAGTCAAACAGGACAACAGGGAATCTTCCTTTCAGTTTTCAATATGAAGTATTTTTTGTTTATTTTTCTTTTGTTCTAGCTTCTTAGACCTATACACTTTTGTGCCTCTAACTATAGGCTCAGACCCTCCCAACTTCTGCTGTAGTCTCTGACAGAAGCAAATGTATGACAATTGCCTCTGACTTGTTGACATCTACCTGTTTCTGCCACAATTTAATATAATATCTCCACCTCAACTCTTCTTGGAATTCAGTGAGCCCTATATGACTTCAGAGTCCTTCAATAGTCCTTGAACAAACTACGTTTTTGCCTAATCCAGAGTTGAATTTCTGCTTACATGTTCTTTCCACCGTACTCGTTGGTAACCCTTTTCCTGTAGACCTTGAATCTTTCCCTGGTATTCCGCCAATGAATCCTTGGTACACTGCTTGACTTTGGCCAATTCCATTTTCTGGAAATGTAAATGGTTTCTAGGCAAGTGACATCCTGCCAGCTTTCTGAACATTTACTTTGACCTATCCTCCAATGGATGAATCTAAATTCCTGAGGCTCATCATGCTTTGGGCTATGACAGAAGTAGTTCTACATTGCTCATTTTGTTACACTCTGTGGCCTTAGGCAAAATTCTTTCCATGTTAGAAGTAAACCTGAAGTCCTTTCATAAGTATAATGTTGTTTCTACTCAAAACCTCTGTAATCGTTCTCACTGCCATCTATTTTACAAACACTTAGCTTTGTTTTCACCTTCTCATATTCAAAGCACATGGATTATCTTCAAGTATTATGGCCAATAATATGTACTTCATGTTTCCATCACCAAGTTTAGCCTTGCACAGCTTGCTGTCAGAACTCTATTATAAAGTCCAACTTATAGAATTAATATCTAAAAGAATACTATCTAAGAACATTCTATCATCTCATTTGTCTAGGGATTCTAAATTCTATTTCTCAAGCAAGTTATATGACCAGAAAGCTATGTACCTGGAAGTCATTAACTCCCGTTGCAACATAAAACACTTTCAACAATCCACATTTCAGTGTTATGATCTCAGGTCTTATTGAAAGTTAATACAGAAAATAATCACAAAAACAATGTGTTGTATCTGTTTTAAAAGTGTTCTTAAGATTTATGTAAACAAACAATTCCTGATTGCTTATGAGGAACAAGATACTACTTAGGCACCAGTGATACAAAGAGAAAAATAAAGCTAATTCTTTACCTTCAAGGAGTTTATAGCCAGAGAATTAGGGAAAAGGAGGAGAGGACAAGAGATATGTAAACAAATATATATATATATTTGTTTACATATCTCTTCTATATATATATATATATATATATATATATATATATATATATTACATAATCTTCCTTTAATGAACATTTATACACTAAATTAATTTTATTAAATAATTTACTACATTAAATGTATTTATTAAATAATAAAATGATTTCATTTAATAATGAGAAATATATGCTCTCTCCCATAGATTAATTTACAGAAGGATAGAATTTCATAGTAAACCCAAGCTAGGATATTTATTTGCCTCAGTAATAGGAGAGTTTGCATTCCTGTCTATATACAGTCCTTATTATATCTAGCCTTATTATATATGCTAAAATATCATTTTTTAATCATAAGGAACAAAAAGTTTTGGATTTCTATAATACATACTCATAACTTTGATTTTAAGTGTTATAAATTACCCATTTAACAGAAACTTAAGTTGCAATTATGGGTTTTATGTATTACAAATATACCAAGACATACAATTTTCATGTCAGAGAAAATTTAGTAAGTTTTTTTTAATAAATCTTATTATACATTAATCAAACTCATCATCTGATACTTGTTCACAATGGTACTTTTCAACCTTGCTTTCTAGATTTTATTCATATAGGAACATTTTCAGGTGAAAGCATTTTGTAAATTAACCATATTTAAATGTCCCAGGTATCACAGATATCTTGTTATCACAGATTCAGATTCACATATCATTGTAATTATTATAGTTTCTAAATTGACATTGTCAACAAGCATCAAGGAAAAAAAATGTATTGGAAAGAACACTTGAATTCTGCTCTGTTAAAAAATTTCAATTATGTAATATAGTATGATCAACTATAGTCACCACGTTATACATTAGATCCTCAGACCTTATTCATCTTATAACTGAAAGTGTATATCCTTTTACTATCCTCTCACTATTTCCCCCAACCCCAGTCCCTGGCAACCACTAGTGTACTAGTTTCTATATTTTCAAACTTTTCTTAAGATTCCACATAAAAATGATACCATGTAGTATTTGTCTTTCTCTGTCTTGTGTATTTCACTTAGCAAGGGTAGTACCCTCGTTTCATCCATATTGTGACAAATAGCAGGATTTCCTTCTTTTTTAAGCTTAACGATATTCCATTTGTGTGTGTGTGTGTGTGTGTGTGTGTGTGTGTGTGTGTCACAACTTTACCTAGTCATCTGGCAATGAACTCTTAAGTTGTTATCATACCCTGGCTATTGTGAATAATGTTGCAACGAGCATGGGAGTAAAGATCTCTCTTTGAGATCCTGATTTTATTGCCTTTGAATGTATACCCAGAAGTGCAATTACAGGATCATATAGCTGTTCTATTTTTATTTTTTTGAGTAACCTCCCTTCCGTAGTGGCTATATGAGTATGCATCCCCACCAAAAATACACAGGATTCCATTTTCTCCACATACTCGTCAGCATTTGTTCTCTTATCTTTTTTATAATAGACATCCTACAGGTGATATCTCACTGTGATTTGATTTGCATTTGCCTGATGAGTGATGTGGAGCACTTTTAATTTGCCTATGGCCATTTGTAAATCTTCTTTGAAAAAAATATTGTCAAGTCTTTTGCCCATTTTTAAATTAAGCTATATATATATATTTTTGCTGTTAAGTTGTATGAATTTCTTGTACATTTTGCTATTGAGCTGTGTGAGTTTCTTTTCATTTTGTTGATGGTGTGCTTTGCTGTGAGAACTAAACCCTTCACTTATGAAAATTTTACTTATGCCAGTTAGCAAATATCTATGATTTGTTCATTCATTTTTTTTAAATTAAAGTTTATTAGGGTGACAATGGTTAGTAGTTATATAGGTTTCAGGTTTGCAATTCTGTAATACATTATCTATATATCACATTGTGTGTTCACCACCCAGAGTCAGTTCTCCTTCAATGTTCTATCCTGATGACCCTCAACTACCATCCCTTCCCCCCTTACCATCTGGTAACCACTAAACTATTGTGTCTTTGAGTTTTTGTTTCTTTATTTGCCTTGTTTCTTTGTTGTTTTCAGTTGTTCAATTGTTTTTAAGTGGGCGTTATGTAGATATTATAAAGATATTTTGTAAATATAAAGTTACAATAAGTAAGGTAGGCATAACATTGGGAAAGGAAAATGATGATGGAACAGTTCACTTTGGAATATTACTCTGCCATAAGAAAAGATGAAATAGTGCCTTTTGTGACAACATGGATAGCTCTTGAGATTATTATGCTAAGCGAAATATAGTAAGTCAGGCAAATGAGTCAAGAACCATGTGACTTCACTGATATGTGGGATATAAAACTGAAAGCTGCAAAGGAACTAGACAAACAAATATAAAAACAAAAAAATCATAGACACAAACAATAGTTCAGTGGTTACCAGAGGGGAGGTAGGAGAAGAAGGGAAACAGGGTCACATATATTGTGATGGAAGGGGAACTGACTCTGTGTGGTAAACACACAATGTGATATATAGATGATGTATTACAGAACTATATACTTGAAACCTATGTAATTTTGCTAACCATTGTCACCCCAATAAAATATTTTTTAAACTTTATTAAAAAATTTCACATTCCTCCTGATCTTCAAATTATTTCAATTTTGCTAATGAAAAATAAAAAGGTTGCCCTTCTAGCCCCTCTAAATGGCAAAATAAATAAGTAAAGAAGCAATTCACTTTTTTTTAAATTTATTGGGGTGACAATTGTTAGTAAAATTACATAGATTTCAGGTGTACAATTCTGTGTTATATCATCTATAAATCCCATTGTGTGTTCACCACCCAGAGTCAGTTCTCCTTCCATCACCATATATTTGATCCCCCTTACCCTCATCTCTCACCCCCCAACCCCCTTACCCTCTGGTAAACACTAAACTATTGTCTGTGTCCATGAGTTTTTGTTTCTCATTTGTTTGTCTTGTTCCTTTGTTGTATTTCGTTTATGTACCACATATCAGTGAAATCATATGGTTCTCTGCTTTTTCTGTCTGACTGATTTCGCTTAGCATTATACTCTCAAGATCCATCCATGTTGTCACAAACGTTCCTATATCATCTTTTCTTACTGCTGAATAGTATTCCATTGTGTATATATACCGTGACTTCTTTATCCATTCATCGATCGAAGGACATTTTGGTTGTTTTCATGTCTTGGTCACCATAAACAAAGCTGCAATGAACATTGGAGCACATGTGTCTTTATGTATAAATGTTTTCAGATTTTTTGGATAGATATCCAGGAGAGGGATTGCTGGGTCATATGGTAATTCCATTCGTAATTTTTTGATGAACCTTCACACTGCCTTCCATAACAGCTGCACCAGTCTGCATTCCCACCAACAGTGTATGAGGGTTCCTTTTTCTCCACAGCCTCTCCAACACTTGTTACTATTTGTCTTGTTGATGATAGCCATTCTGACTGGGGTGAGGTGGTATCTCCTTGTGGTTTTCATTTGCATTTCTCTGATGATTAGTGATGTTGAGCATTTTTTCATATGTCTATTTGCCGTTTGTATGTTCTCTTTGGAGAAATGTCTCTTCAGGTCCTCTGCCCATTTTTCAATTGTGTTGTTTGTTTTTTTTTTTTGTTGTGGAGTTGCCTGAGTTCCTTGTATATTTTGGAGATTAGCCCCTTATCGGAGGCACTGTTTGCAAAAATCTTCTCCCACTGAGTTGGTTGCCTCTTTATTTTGTCGATGGTTTCTTTTGCTGTGCAGAAGCTTTTAAGTTTCATGTAGTCCCATTTGTTTATTTTAGCTTTTACTTCCATTGCCTTTGGAGTCAAATTCATAAGAATCAAGGTATATTTAAGATTTGGGACTTCTTAATAATGTACTACCTTTGAATTTTAACATATTTAAAAACCACAAGAAAAACATCATGCTTATTTTATTCTGAACAAATTCAACTGTTGTCAAGTACTGCTTAAGACAGAAAATTATGTGAGCTTTAAAGAAAATAATGAGGATTTATTATTGCATCTACTGAATTTTATTTTGAGTTATTTACATATTTGTAATAATTAATTTTCTTGAAATCCCCTAACTTCAGGAGAGAAAGTAGGGTTATAAGGTAATCCTAAGGTGTAGCAATTCATTTTATTTATCAATAGCAAAGATTGATTAAATAAATTATCACGTATACACTGGGATCTATATACTCATTAAAAATTATGTTGTAAAAGTATATTAATTGGAACTGAAAGTACCACAGTGAATGATTAAATGATTAAAGCAGGTTATGAAATATGTACCCAATGTTAGATTTTTGTTTATTCACATAAAAAGCATATATGAATAAACCTAGGGTAGTGATGCATTTAAAAAATATCTATAGAATCACCTGCCATTGTATATTAAATTGCACACCTGAGTCCTGACTCACACTTGATAAATAATTATCTTAGGGTTGAAGGCCACCAAATTTCATCTTAATAAGCTTTTCTGCATTTTGCACTCACTGTACTTTGAATGCTACTAATTCAGAAAATGAAAATCATAGATTTGAAGACAGTATACATATATATCTTCAAATCTAGGATATATATACACACACATACATATATATATATATATATATATATATATATATATATATACACATATACATATATGTGTGTGTATATATATATATATATATATATAGAGAGAGAGAGAGAGAGAGAGAGAAAAAGTGTGTTTTTAATTAACTAGAAGTGTTATACTAACAATATTGATTAAATAAATATTTAAGCTAATATTCAAATTTTAGGTAAAGTAAGGTTTTCATTTTTAATTCTTCTATTCTTAATAAGTCTAGCAAGTTACTAATGTATTTTAAAAGAAAAGTGAGTTTAAAAAATGGTAAAATATATACAAATATATTAACCTGCAAGTGAAGCCAATCTAACAATTTTTTATATCAATTCAGTGTTCTTTTTTAATAATAAAATAGTTTTTGTACAAGCTCTATCTCAGCTACTCATCACACAACAAACACACACAGACTCACACAGGTACAAGTTATTTTTACTCTTAGTTGTGTGTCACTATGTCAATTTTACATGAAGAGAGACCAATATCTTTAACATAGCTCCCTTGCCCATATAAAATCAGTCAATTAAGCAAAGCTTTTTAATTATAAAATACTATTAAATCTCTTAAATCACAACTTAGTAGCCATTTTCCATAGCAACAAGTATTAATTACCTCCTACTTAATGAAAATTAATTACTATTCTGCCTTGACAATTACATTGTGATCAATCAAGTTTAAAGAACCCACAGGGTCATTTGCTGTAATTCTATTGCAATCCATTAAATCTCTAGCAGATAATAGCCTTTAACTTATTTACATTTTAGGGAATTCTAATGGCAGATCCAGACATTACTGTTTATACAAAAGGTGATATATTAAATTGCCTCTTTTTTTCAAGCTCAATTAAAGTGGTTTGTCTTACTGAGACATTTCCAATCTTACTACAGTACTTTCATAACTAAGACATTTAAGTTACATTTTGTAGTCACGCAACCAACCATGATTAAGGAAAAGTAATGCAGGTGTGCTGTCAAGCTAGTTGCAAACAGAAAAATTAATAGTGATAAAATTTTTCAATAAAAAATTCATGTATCTATTCAAACAATTTTTACTTCAAACAATAAGGAGATACAAATTTATACCTATGAGAAAATAAAAAATAAAAAATGGATATTTCAACTGTTAGAAAGAAAGAAGAGATGGGAACTATCGTGCATTATGGGTAGGAGTCTAAATGGTAGAGTTAATCTGAAAAGTGCTCTATTTCTAGAAACTCTGGCTGAAACTAAATACAGAGTATGATCTATGACCCAGTGATCTTACTCCTGAGTTTATATCCCCAAAATTTATACACAATTCATATAATGGGTACAAAAATGATTGCACAGTTACTGTCTGTATCTGTAGGAAGTTTGGGGGCAACAGCAATGTTCATTTCTAGGAGAATGGATAAAATATTAAAGAGAAAGAATAAAATATGAGACTTTAGACTATGAAATATAAGAATCTATTTCTAGTACTATGTAAGTATAATAATATTTATCAATTTCTTTATTACAAAATGTATTATGAATTTTGTTCGCCTTCATATTTGGAGAAGTTTGAGTTGCACTAGTCAACGTGAGTAGACTTTACTCATTTATTGAATACAATAAGAAAGCAAAAGCAAATATAAAAATTATGTTGGACAAAGCAGAATTCAGACTCCAAAGGATTAACTGTAATAACACAAGTTTCAAATACTGAAGGTTAGGATTCACAATAAAGACATAAGAACATCTGTTCATCAAGTAACATAGCCAACACTTTTGTAGAGCAGAAACTATTAAAAAAAAATGCATGAATAGACAGAAGCACACTAAAAATAGATATTTAATACATTATTTTCAATCCAATTCAAGTCAAGTGGATAACAGTTAAGTACATTGAAGTCCTAAATGACATGAAGAACAGAGAAACATAAACTTTAAACCAACCCTAATGATAAAAGACTGACTTTGTTCTCAACTGCACATGAACCAGTCACAAAAACTGACCATGTATTAGAAAACTGAAAATTCTGTAAAGCTAATAAAGATTTTTTTCTGACCACAGTACAGTAAAAAAATTTTTTTTTAAAGTGTTAATATCTAAATATAAAAATAAAATAAGCTCTGTCTACCTAGAAATTGTATGACTTTATTTTACACCTTTTGAGTGAAAGAGATATACACAACAAAATTGCAAAATTCCTAAAAAGATAATGAAAAATCAAACATTTTAAATAAAAATTCATGGAATAAAAGTCAGGCACTGATAAGTATTAAAAACTGAATATCAATAAAAATGAAAGAATAAAAATAAGTGAATTTAGTTCCTGACTCAAATTACTAGAGAAAAAAATATATGGTTATGACAAGGAAAAAATTCTGAGATGGCTTAAATTAAATTACCAGAGAGTGCAAGGAAGAGACAAGAGAAGTTAATCAGTTAAAACTACAGTGCAAAGCCAACAAAGGACTGCTTACATATTTGAATATATGTTGGAACTTCGAATTAACTTCTAAGTGGCTAGTTCTGTGATTATCTAAAGAGAATCCCCAGGCACCACAAATCACCAGGGCCCTCTACTTCTAGTTTGTGCATGAACTTTCTAGATTCTTCCCCACAATCAATCCAAAAGAGCAAATAGCTCTCCCTTATGGGCTGTGAATCTATGCAAGAACTAGCCTCACTTTACCTTCTCCTATCCCCTTTATCTATAGCCAATGTAAATTCTTACAAACCAACTTATATTTTCTTCCTCAGAATGTTTCCAGAAAAAAGGTTTTAAATTCCAGGACAGCAGATACATTTGTCTTTTCCACCTAGGTCTTGTGTTTGTGGTTCAGACTGCAGGCCCCAAGATCTGGTCCTTTTTGGGTTAGCATTTATCTCAATAAACTCTTTATTTCAGAAAAGCTTTTTATTGTAAAAGTTTTGTTTGTTTAACAATCAACAAATGGAAAACTGCAGCATGATACCCCTCATAAAATAGATGCAAAACTCTATAACAAGATACTACCAAATTGAATCCAACAATCTACAGAAAGAACAATACATCTTGACCAAGTGAGTTTATTCCAAAAACACAAGTTGGTATAACATTTGAAAATCAACCAATGCAATTCTATGTATTGATAGAATAAAGAAAATAAATGCCTAGTAAATACACAACCATTTCTAAGGATGAAAAATCATTTGAGAAAATTCAACACTCATTTGATAAAAATCCTTAGAAAACTAGGAATAGAAGACTTGATTAACATCTCTATGAAAGAGCTGCATCTCATACCAGAGTCAGTGGTGAATAACTGAATGCCTTTTCTTAAGATCTGAAACAAAGTAAAGATTCCATTCTCATCACATATATCCCAGCATTGCCCCGGATTCCTAGCAGGTTTAATAAGGCATAGCAGGATATATAACTAAATGCAGAAAGATTGAGATAAAAGAATAAAACTGTATTTTTAAAGATGATAAGATTATTTACATAGTAAACTCTAAGTGATCCAAAAAAGCTACTAAAAATAATAAGTAAATTTAGCATATTTGTAGGATATAAAATCAATATGCAATAACTTGTATTGCTAAATTAAAATTACTAAATGAATATTAGAATAAACTATTAGAAATAAAACTAAAATTATATTTACAATAGCATTAAAATAATGAAGAACAAAGATAAATACAGCAAAATATGTATCAGATCTATGCTATGAAAACCACAAATTAAAGTTTGCCTAAATAATTAAAGAGATGAAAACCTGTTCATGGATTGGAAGACTAAATGCTTTTACAATATTGATTTTCTCCAAATTGATTTATAGATTCTACATGATTCCAAACATAATCTCAGCAAGTGTGTTTATAGAAATTGACAAGATAAATCCAAAATTTATATCAGAAAATAAAGGACATACAACTGCCAAAAAAACTTTGAAAAGGCATAATTTGAATACTAACACTATCTGGTTTCAAGATTTATTCCAAAATTATAGCAGTCAATACAGTGTGGTATTATCACTATATTAGACATATAGATAAATGAAAGATACACATATAGATCAATGAAGCAAAATAGAAAGTCAAGAAGTAAGCCTACATATCTCTGGCCAGTTTGTTTTTGACAAAGTTGCCCAGGTAATTCAATTGAATTGATGGAGTAGTCAGGGAGGTAGATGTGAACAGGAAAAGGAGGAATTAGGAGGCCCCCACAGGTAACCTAGTCTAGTCATCAACACCTGTTACAGACCCACTGAAGTGAGAAGCCAGAACAAAGACTTGGGCTAATGTGAACACACTAGGATTAAAGAGACGCGCAGAACGAGGAAAAGGGGAGAGGAAGGATAATGAATCTATAGGATGAGACCAGGGTCCCAGAGATGTTGGGCTGCTACCCACCCTCAGGTCAGCCCGCTCCATGCTCAGAGTATACTTGCTTTGCAAATAAACTTTGCTGTCCACTGCTTGCTTGACTTCTCTTGACTGAATTCTTTCTTTCAAGAAGACAAGAACCGTGGAAAATGATCGTTCCCGGTAACAATATTTTTTTCAACAAATGTTACTAAAACAAGCAGATATCCATATGGAAAAATTAACATGCCCCTTTCCTAATGCCACCACACACACACACACACACACACACACACACACACACACACAATAACCTGAAGTATAACCTAAATATAAGCATGTGTGTGCTGGGTTTACACACGTGTATATAATGAGATAAAGCAAATATGGTAAAATGTTAAAATTGGTGAAATCGGGTAAAGGTATAAAGGGTCATCACTATACACTTTTTTCAACTTATATAAATTTTAAATTTTCAAAATCAAAATTTTGAGAAAAATTTCTAAGGCAAACATGAACAATATTAACTTGTGTTTAATCTAGTTGCTTGGTACAAGATGGTCTATCAATTATACTATCCAGTATGTATTTAAAAGATTTCAACATTAAAAATAAAATGATTGATAGAAATATTTAACTTTAAGTATAGCTAGTTTTATTAGTAATAATGGCTAATTTTCTTAGATTCATTTAATAAATACTGCATTCCTGAAAAGACTGATTATTTTATAAGTACTTAGTACTCAATTTGTTGCTTAAATTAATTACCCTTGTGCTTTGCTAAGGGGTTATAGAAATTGTTTATATACAACCTCATAAATAGGTCACACTCTATAAATTTCGACCAGGCCTAAGTGGCTGTAACTTATCACAGCCATGAATGTGTTGACAAGAAAACTTCAATAGGTTTAAAATAAAGACAATCCACAATCCCAATTCAGATTCTGAGATTCTTATATCAGATCAAATCTCATGACATTCTAGAAAAAATATTCTATTGCAGTCTTGCCAGACATAAAGCCATTCATTACTCAAGTAAAAATTTATCTGTTTTCATTGTAATCACAAAGCAATACTTTTTGTCTTTTTCTTTTATTGTCTTTCATCTCAGAAACTCAAAATGTTTTACAAAAGACACAGTAGTACCATCCATTAAAATGAAGAGAAAAAGGAGGCGACATGGGCTTACTCTGTTTCAGAGTATCTCCCCAAGGCTTGACCAGAGGCTAAAGAATTGGCAATCTTAACTTCTCAGAAGTGGTGCAAAGTTACGTGCACTCAAATACAATACCCTTTGAGGGTTAGTATTAATGTTTCAGTAAAGTTTCTCTTAAGTTCATGTTTTTTGTTTTTTTTTTATAAAGGCAAATACAAATCAGATTTTAACAAAGGCATTATGTTTTTCAAAGGTGGGCTTTTAAACATTGATATGAGGACTGTGATAATAATGCTGAAGTATACATTAAGGAACAAGACGTGTGGGAAAGACACATGGGAACAAATAAATAGGTCACAGCGTGCCCAGGAATCTCCAAATCAAAGTTGCCCACTTAGAAATGATCATTATGTTTCATGAACTGAAGATGAACAGAAAGCTCCAAAGTGGATGTAAATTTTATACTGAGCCATTTGAAACCTTCGAAATATAGGTTATCTGCAATTGTAAAGGGGTATGTTTCTAAAATCTCTTTGTAAATCATTTGATGAGAATTCAGAAGGAATTTCCCCACAGAAGCTATATTATTCATGATGTCTTGTAGGTTAGGTTTCAAAGCAAGACCACAAAAACCTATTGTGTTCTAAATGGACCTAAAATGTGGTACAGACTCCTATGTTTGCCACTAGAGCAAGCACACAGCTGCTCTGAGGGTCCTTACAGTGTCATTGCAAGGAAAGTGGAATGCCATGCATGAATGCCAGGCCCTGCAAACTGGTCATCAGGGCCAGAATGGGACTTTATGTCAGAAATAGCTGTCGTGAATGGGGAAGGTCAATGTGAAATATAGGCCTGTATTTCTGCGTAATGGTTCTAATCCCACATGCAGGAAGGTTACACAAAGAAGAATCCAGGCATGTTCCTGGAAAAAGCTATCCACATGATATTGGTATTTGTACCCGTCCTTCAGCCAAACCTTTTATAATATCGTATGACTCATTGGGGTTTTATCTTTTTCTCCTAAGTGGCATTATCTTTTATAATTTATTAATTACAAACGATATATCAATGATTATTTATCAATCATTACTATTCTTAATCATTATGTTTAATTATTAATGTAAAAAATTTTATTAACAATACTAGATATCTTTTATTCAGCACCTACACATACCAAGTAATTAACTCACTTTACTTCTCATCCTCATAACTTATTATTTATTATCCTCAGAGTACAGAGAAATAAATTGATGTTCAGAGAGATTAAATTATAGCTTTAGTCATTTAGCTCTAAACTGGTAAAGTTAAATTACTGTTTAACCCTTCTGCCCTTAACCACTGTACTTTAATCAATCAATCAATCAACCAATCAATCAGTCAATCAATCAATTATGCAACAACTGTTTGTTGAGTGATTACTATGTGGCACCAGGGTTCTGAGAGATGTTTAACTTTAAGAGACAGAGGTGCATTAGGGATTCAGTCCAGCCAGAAGTAGAGGTAAGTGGATCAAGGGGAGAGAGAGGAGCAGAAAAAAATTAAGGAATATAGGATGGAGGAGGAGGAATAATAGGATCAAAGCTAATAGGCTTGAGTTTTGATTTATAGGTAGCAAACAAAAGAGAAAATTTTAAGTTTATACACTATATATGATATAATTACATATACACATATATACCTATAAGTGTGTGTGTGTGTATACATGTCAGGGGTGCCAAAAAAACATATACAAGTGGACACTTTGGTCAACGTTGCTCAAACAGTAGTTCGCTGTAATCAGAAGTGTTTGGACACTGATGCTACTTTGAGCACCTCTTGTGATTACAGTAGTCAATGTGACTTGTATTCATCTTTTGTTATTGGTATATACTGAGTGTTACAATTTTAATACAGTTTTCCTTTCTAAAAATGTGTATATATTTTTGGCACACTCTGTATATGTATACATATACAAAGTGTGAAAAAAAAATATATATATATATTTACAAATATATAATTATATACTTATATATATAACTATGTATGTATTTATACATATATAATTATACATTTATATATAACTATGTATAAATATATATTTATACATAATTATACATTCATATGTAACTATATATATAGTTACTTTCATCTCCTCATGATAAATCCCATACCAGATATCACAGATGTTTTACAATTGAGTTTCACTTGCCTTGAATAATAAACTGAATTCTTGGACAGGGTACATCAACCAGGAAAAAATGTATTGTTTGTGTTTACCCTGTTTCACATTTTCTGAAGATGTGAAGCAGGCTGCTAATCATGTAAATATACATGTGCTATAAATACAACTTTATGTGAGATAAGAAATTGAACTGCTGACTAGAAATGGGATACAAAGGAAAATGTTCTATTTTTTGTTCTTCCGATTTTAATGTAATGGTGGTATACAAATGACAGGCACATGAGGAAGAAAAAAGTGTCTGCCAATACATGAGTACGTTTAGGAAGATGTGTGGCTGGGAAATAGGCACTGCTATGGAGAAGACAGAAAGTTAGGTTACTATTACATGGTATGAAGATATTTAGGAAACAAAACTGTGACAGTGGCCATGGATCTAGAGAAATAAATATTTTCTATCAACTTGCCATTTATTAAGAAGAATGTGATGAAAACAGTAGTCCCTCTCTAAACACAGTTTCACTTTCCATGGTTTCAGTTGCCTGTGGACCACATCAGTCTGAAAATATTAAGTGGAAAATTCTAGAAGTAAACAATGAAGTTTTAAATTGCATGCTGTTCTAAGTAGTGCAATGAAATTTTGTGCCATCCTATTCTGTCCATCATGAATACACCCATTAGTCACTTAGTAGAGTCTTGGTTGTCAGATATGTTCAAGTAACCCTTATTTCACTTAATTACGGTGTAAAAGCACAAAAGTAGCAGTGCTGGCAAGAGAAGCTATAAAGTGCTTTCTTTAAGTGAAAAGGTGACTAGGGTACAATAAGATATTTTGAGAGAGAGACTACATTCACATAGCTGTTATTACAATATATGTTATAATTGTTCTAGTTTATTATTAGTTATTCTGATAAATCTCTCACTATGCCTAATTTATACATAAACTTTATCATAGGTATGTATGCATAGGAAAAACATATATACATAGGGTTTAGTACTATCTGCAGTTTCAGGCATCCACTGGGGGTTTAGAATGAATCCCCTTCAGATAAGGGGTGGGGGGGTCTACTGTATTCATAGAAAAGTAGTGATACTCTGGGATTCTCAGTCACAATATGCATACCACATCATTAATATTTGCTGGCACTGTGGTATTTCTACAACCCTTGTTTTAAGAGTTCTGAAGTGCAAACACTTGTCTTCCTAGTAGCATGTTTTCTCAGTTATGCTGATAGGAGCTCCAGCCAAGTGAATGGGAATGATCTGCATGTCCTCCACCCCCATGCCAGCCCTGGTGTCAATGATGGTACCAACACACAAGATATAGACATATAAGGCTGTTATGGTTCATGAGGGTCAGTTTGTGACACCCACTTTTCCCTACCTGAGCTCCTAAACAAGTAGGATAGAGGAATATAAAGAAGGGACATAAAAGTACCTTTGTTACTGATGGAACAGATACAGATCATGGCTTATGTGTACAGCATCTTCATCCTTAGGTCTCCTCATCTGCACCCAAGAATAGACAGACTCTTCCATACAGTCACCGGTAGAGCTGCAGAACTGTAGGTTTTGTCCTGGAGGCTTTTACCTCCACGCTTATCACGTGGCCAGGAGCTGACCCAGACACATGCCCCACACTGACATGTGGATCCCAAAATGAGGTGAGGAAGAAAAAGGCTGGCAAAGTAAGCCCCGTTCCTACTCCCAAAGTCACTTGTCAGTGAAGTCATTCCTTGGCTACTGGGAAGGCACAAATATTCAGAGTACAGAGAGGTCAGGAGGATTTTCCTACTGGACATTCTTTCAAACGGAAGAAAACATCAGGACTAGGAATTATGATCTCCTCTAACAAAAGCAATGTGAGTAATAGTCAATTGTGGACATAGCGTTGGATCATTAATGCATGAAATATGCATCATTAATGCATGAAATATGCTAATCTTTCCACTCATTCAGAAAACATTTACTGAATATCTGCTTTACAACAAGCAGTATGCTAGCATCTGAAATACAACGTATATAAAACACGTGGCATCCTATCTCAATCAAATAGTTTATATTCTACAACTATGAAATATATTCAAAAGATAATTTTAAAAATATTGAGGTATTGAACACAAAATAGAGATCTACATTAGACTGTTAGAATTTTTGAATCTTATTTAAATTATGGAATCATTGAGATAACATCTATATCATTTTATAGACAAAACATAGTCTGGAAAAACAATAAGCTACTTTAAATTCAAACAATTTCAATAAGTCAATTGTTATCAGATGTCTAACATTCTCAATTATTTCAAGACCAGAACTTCCAAATTTTGTCTTTATAATAATCTATATTTTTTTGCTTTCCAGACATGTGATGCCTCCCTATCAATGTCTCTTCTCCATTTATTTAACATAAAAACTTTAAGAGTTCTGTAAAAGTGAAGAAGAATCATAGTTTGTTCCATTATTCTCTCAAAGATGGACTTCATTAAAACATGGTTCACTGGGTGTTTGCCAAGCAACTGAGATATAGATAAAGTAGTATAACAAGAACCTTCTGGTTCTTTCAGTAACAAGCACCAATCAAGAGGATTATGCTAAATTTCATGCTATAGCAGGTCATATTTTATCAAGTTTCCACTACATTTACAATGAACAATAGACCACTATGTAGATCTCTTTATTAACCCTCATAGTAATCCTTTAGGTCTGAAAACTTTCCACCATAAAACTTTTAATTTAAATGTGAATATATGTGAAAATATGAATATATTAGAAAAGCAAAATGATATGATTTTCATGTAACTTCTAAAATATGTTGAAATCATATTCTTAAAAAGAAAAAGGTTACTGTTGTATAAGTACATATTTGTACATAACACACATAGAAATACCTAATATTTACGAGTATTCAGTGCTATCTCACAGCTACTGGGTACATATTATCTCATATATTAACATCATGATAGTCCTATGGAATAGATACTATTATCTCTGTTTCATACATGAAGAAACTGGAGTATAAAGGAGACAAAATTTACAACAACTGAAGTGTTTAAATAATTGCTTAAAATCACAGTTAATAAATATAAGCAATCCTGAATATAAAATAGGGTCTGGGGGACTCCAGGCCAATGCCCTTAAAATATCTTGCCTCCAATAATCCAACCAAATGAGAGAATATACCTATAGAAAGTTTCTCACAAGCTGTCAAATGCCAGTAAAAATTAAAAATAAATTAGTACAATATGTGAAATGTTCATGTAATATACATTATATTATCTATATTATATATAAAAAGACATATATAAATTACCGTTATTTATAGACATGCTTATAGATGGACTTGAAACAATGCATCTCTTTATAGAGTTTTAGATACAGATTATACCAGTGTCCTAGTCGCCCATATAAATCTAAGCAACTTTACTGCTAAAAAATTAAGGCCTAATACTTTAAATATTTACACCAGCGAACCCAAAACATTCTTGAAAGAAATTGTATCATAATACAAATATACACATATCCTATATTAATATGACTGGTAAAATAAATAAATGGATCAAAACTTACCATAAAGTTGAGTCTGTAGGAACTGGCATATACTGTGAAGATATAAATTATATACGCTTTTAAAATGTGAATTATGCAGTATAGTTCTCTTTTTTAAGTTCCCAACTGAAAAGGGAGTATAGTGTATAAATCCCTACTTGGCTTCCTTGAGCTTAAATACCTCTCCAACTTTAGCATCCGAATCACCTGGAAAGCTTGTTAAACTACAGATTTCAAGACCCCACCGCTTGAGTTTCTGATTCAACAGGTCCAGATGGGATCTTAGAATGTGTGTGAGTAACCCTTTGACAGGCCATGCTAATGGTGCTGGCTCAGGGACCACAATTTGAGAAATCCTCTTAAGAACCTCAAAGGTTAATCAAACCTCGGCCTCTCCCCATACCCTCATCTTGTAGATCAAATCTCTGGGCATCAGCTGTTTGTAAGGATGTGAACTGGTGAGGGATATGGCCCTCAGAAGTAGTTAAATGTTGTTCCTGAGAATCCCAATATATTAGAATCACATGAGGAGTTTCTAAAACTCCTGTTGCTCAATTCCCATCCACTAATAAATCAGAATCTCTGGCTGTGGAACTCAGGCACCAATAACTCTAAAGCATCCCAGCTGACTCCAGTGTGCAGCCAAGCAAAAACCCAGCGATCCCCGCTCCAGTGGTGGCAAGCAGCAGGCGGCATATTACACTTCTCAAGGATATGAAGCATGTCAAGCGTAGGCCAGTCACTATATATTGTTTTTCTAGCAAATGTATAAAACGTTATGATTATTTAAAACTGTATAATCAATACCAAAGTGTTTTAACTTTTATAAATACAAAATATGTTTATAATATAATTATGGTTTCCCTATTAATCTCTCTCTCTCTCTCTCTCTCTCTCTCTCTCTCTCTCTCTCTCTCAACTTTTTCAAACATAGTCCAGAAATACAGATTGTGTTCCACATACTGGAATGATACAATGGGTAACTTGGAAAGTAGTGCATAATTGTTGAATGTACAGAACCTAGTGTCTGGCATTAGGGTTTCAAACTTTGGATTCATACTTGTTAGCTATATGACTTTGAGTAAGGTCCTCCAATTTTAATCTATAAAAAGAGCCTGAAGACAGTAACTGCTTCCTTTATGTATAAATAAGTGAAATAATATTAGAAGGTAATTAATATATAGGAAGAACTTAACTATGAGCTGTTTTATTATATTTCCTCTTTTCAAATTGGTGTGTCATTTACTTTAGTTAAAAAACAAAACTTTTTGACAGTTTTATCTGAAATCTATGACTACGATATTTATGATTGTTCCATCTATTCTGAATTTATTTGTTTGTTTTAATAATTACAGGAAAAACTCATGTTGGCGTTTTAATAGAAATTAGATGAATAAGGCAATGACAGTAGGGATGATTTTGGTTAAGAGAGCTTGAGTCAGACTATAAAGGAAATTCAGTCATAGTGAAGAGTGGGAAGTTTCCTGAAGAGTATATACGAGGCTTGGTCAAACAAATACAGTGAATATTTAAAAAAAATTATTACAGTAAAAGACACATTGCCATTAATCCCCCTCAAAATACTACCCCTCTCTTTGAACACACTTATCCCATTATTCTTACCACTTTTTGAAGCAGTTCTGAAAGTCATCTTTTGTGAGTGTCTTTAGTTGCACTGTTGTGGCTGCCTTGATGTCCTGAATCATTTTGACTTTGGGGAAGAGCCAGAAGTCACATGGTGCCAGATCTGGTAAATAAGGTGGATGAGGACACATGGCAATGGTTTTATTTGACAGAAATTGCCATATACCAGAAGTGATGTGTGATGCAGAGCATTGGCATGATGGAGGATGATTTACCAAAAACTTTAAAACATACGAGGTCCTACAATTAGGTTCACAAACTCATCTTAGAAAAACTGCTACACACCTCATTGCTGAACATCACTACAATCACCTTCAAAGTACTCCCCTTGGGAAGCTATGCACTGATACCAGTGCCTAGTCTACCCTTCAAAGCAATTTTGGATCTTTTTTTCTGGAATGGTCATCAGAGCTGTTGTCATATTACCCTTGATGTCCTGAATATCATCAAAATGTTTTCCTTTCAATATTTCCTTTATCTTTGGTTAAAGAAAGATGTCATTGTGAGGGGGCCAGATCAGAAGCATAGGGAGGGTGTTCCGATACAGTTATTTGATTACTGGCTAAAAACTCCCTCATAGACAGTGCCATGTGAGCTGGTGCATTGTCGTGATGCAAGAGCCACGAATGGTTGGTGAAAAGTTCAGGTCATTTAACTTTTTCACGCAGTCTTTTCAGCACTTCCAAATAGTAAACTTGGTTTAACTATTTGTCCAATTGGTATAAATTCATAATGAATAATCCCTCTGATATCAAAAAGGTTTAGCAACATTGTTGCAACAAGTTCGCGAACTTGTCAGAACTTGTACCTTCTCAACCATAGCTCACACCTGACTGACTGCACCAAACAAGTTGAAACTTGTCACACACTATTCCTGAGGTTCAACATTGCTTCCCGTACCAAAGATCCTTGCCTTTCCATTGGATGGCACTTGGCAGCAGCATTCATCATATTTGTTTATTGCAATGGAAAGGCTCTGTATTACACATTATTTCTGGTATACAGCAATTTCTGTCAAATAAATACATTATGCTGTGTCCACTAGCACCTTATTTACCGGATCTGGCACCGTGTGACTTCTGGCTCTTCCCCAAAGTCAAAATGATTCAGGACATTGAGGAAGCCACAGCAGCCCAACTAAAGACACTCACGAAAGAGGACTTCCAGAACTACTCCAGACAGTGGCAAGAATGGTGGGATAAGTGTGTTCAATGTGAGGGAGAGTATTTTGACGGGGGCGGGGTGGGGGGGTGGGTTCGCAATGACTTTTACTGCAAATTTTTTTTTTAATTTAAACATTCACAGTATTGTTTGATGACACCTCATATGAAATTCTATAAAAATAAGTTCTCATTCTACTCCTGAGCATTATTAAAAACACCTTTAAATATATTAATTAGTTCTACCCTATGCTTCTATTTTTTGGGCTAGAAATCACTAAATTAAAACATACAGCTTTTGATAGTTTCTTTACTCTGTAATTTTTGTTTTCAAATTTTTTATCACTTAAATTTGCAGCTACCTAATTACATGAACATTTCCTACATATATAAAATCATATCAATTACATAAAAGTAAAACTGTTATAATATAATTAGTCTTATTGAAAAACTTTGGTATCAATAGTTTATTCACAAGAGGTTTTTACTATGTTTTATGCAATTGTTCACTCAGAATTGAACATATACTTTGAAAGGAGTTCAAGTATCATCTCTTAACATTTATTTTCCCCACTTAGGATAATATTAATAGTAATGTCTTTTATTTTTAATCAAACAATTTATACAAATAGTAAAGACACTGTTCCAACAATATTTATTTATTGCCCTTTTCTGGTAATGTTATATTTTTGTTAGAATCTTATAAAATGAAATGAAAATTAACAGAACACTAAAATGAATGAATACTCAATATACTTTGTTGAATTGCTACTATGAACAAGGTGCTAAAATCAGTTAATAATTATGGTGATATAACCTAAAAAGAGGGGTTGGCAAACATTTACTCTAAAGGGCAAGATACTAAATATTTTAGGCTTTGTTGTGTTCTTCTCCTTCTTCAACAACCATTTACAAACATAAAAACCTTTCTTGGCCTGGAAGTTATACCAAGATAGGCTATGAGCTGGATTTGGCTCATGGCCTGAATTTGGTTGACCTGTGACCTAAAATGCTTTTAGATTATATTGCCATTAATATCATTGTGGTTTTTGAATCAAGATTTGAGTAGTACCATCTGCAAATTTTCAACCACATTTAGAGAACTTTCATGAAAGTAACCAATAATTTAAAATGGTTACAAATCTGCATAATTAGTCCAGAACTGGGGAAACCCAATGATTCAGTAACACTGAGTTATACAATAGTAACTCTACCAGAATAAGCATAAAGAACACCTAACATAGAGACAGCTGTGCATGATTTACTTTAGTTTTGGCCATAAAATTCAATATCATGTGCCAAGAATCTGAAATATGAGGCAAAGAATAAAAAGGCACAGACTTTTAGTAATGAAGTGTCACCCACAGAAGAGAAAAATAAACGCAAATATTACATATACAAGAATAACCACAATATTCAATAACATAAAATGCAATTATTTGTTTGTGAATATAAAAAAACATATGCATAGTTCTATTTTTGAAAAGCATGCATAATAATTCCTATTTTTATGTTGAAAACATTCATTACTTTACCCTCAAAATATATGTGTTTAAAATATAAGTTTTTATTATTTGGGATATATTAAATTACACTATATTGATACAATATAAACATAGTTTATGTAGTTGATAGCATTTCATTAACAATGTTCTGGCTAGGCCAGTAAAGTTGCTTAACTATCTTTTGTTTTTAATATTGTTTTTTATTATTGTTATTCTTTGGAAAACTTTTGAGAAAACATTCATGATATATATAGATATATATCTATATATCTATATATATAGCTATATACCTATATAGAGATATAAATATATGAATATTGCATTGCTTTCATATATTTTAAGAATCACTGGGCTTTAATAGGTATTTTTTTCTCTAAAAGACAGTCTTTATTTTTTTCCTGGACACTTTAATAATCATTTTCAGTCAAATCCCAGGGAGGGGGAAAGAAAAAAAACAGAAAAAAAACTGTAGTGGAATCATTTCAAGACCAATTGACTTTATTGCCTACATACCAATTCTGCAGAACTGTTTGGGAAATGAGGCAGAAGGAAGCTGCTGAGAAAGCACAGTAGGAATTCATCTAGAAAAAAAATATATAATATGAACTAAATCATGTCATCTTGGTATATTACAGAATATTACAAAGAAGTATGAAAGAGTGCCTATGTCTTAACTGAGAAAAACGATGGGAGGTACACATCTGAAATTAATGAAACTATTTATATTATACACAAATAAATAATATGATATGTGCTATGTTATCTTTATTGCAGTAAAACCTATTATTAAGTATTTTTGATATATACATGCGTATAAATGTAAAATGCGTGCTAAAGTACTTCAATCTATAAAACTTACCATTTCCTAGCTTTGAAATATTTTCTAATCATTTGAACTCTGTTTTTCGGGTTAATTGGAGAAATTCATCTGATTGCTAGTTATAACATGAACAGTAATCACAGTTTTGTTATTAGAACTCACTGGGTTAGAGTTGTACTGAAACTCCATGGGGTAGCCGTGTGGATCGCTTATTTAAAAAGGGGAAAACATCTGAGAAAAGGACTTCTGTGCCTGAAACATCTTCTGCAGTTAGGAGCAGTTCTTTTACAGATGGATTAATTAGAGGAGTGTTGGAGCACTAAATCAATGTTGGCGATGAAGGGGGGAAAATGCAGTTGTATATTAAAGTCCTGAATACCTCTTTCTAACTCCTGTCTATGCAAGATCAATCAGCTTATGCTCCGCACAGGTTTGCTTACGCAAAACATCTACCTAAATAGTAAAATAAACATATCTTAAGTTTTAACATGAATTGTTCTCTTTACTTGTTATTGTCAACCACACATTATCCAACACAATTACTAAGGAGATATTAAGTTAATTTTCAGGCTTCCGCAGTAGTATGCTCATAGAACTCAACAATGGCCAGTGTTTGGTGAAGAAGTTACTTTGATTCATCATTTCCATTTATTTGTCTTGTCATTTGTTAATTATCTGGACAAACACATACTTGATATTTTGTTTGCTAGGATCTGTGAATAAATATTCTAATATTTTCCTACTCTCAGTGTTTGGGAAGAAAGACATGTAAAACACAAGACTAAGTGTTATTATAATAGAAGTATGCAAGAAATATATAGAAGGGATAGGAATGTACTGGCCAATTGTACCATATAGAATAGTAAAAACTTCACAGGGAAGATGATGCTTCAGAAAAATCTTTAACAATTAGAAGATATTTCCCAAACATAAAGAAGAGGCATGGAAGAAAGACTGAAGTTTTTAAGTATCAGAGGATTAATATATTTGACCAATAAGAAACATTAGATTATATGGAGATTTTCTTTTTTTTTTTTTTTTTTTTTTTACCTGTTCTGATACTTTGCTTTAATAGTAATGAAATGGCAAGAGTCTTTTCCAGTAAATATAATTAGTATCAGGAAAAGAGCACAGGTGTTTAAATATTAAAAAGCTGTCATTAAAGTCCATTTGCCAGAAAACCACAATAAAAACACTGAATTGCATATTTTTAATTTCAATCTGCTAGAAAGAAATTTATTTTGATAAACCACATTTACATGAAGGTAGTCTAAGAGAATTGTTCCTCCAACACTGAAATATAGGAAAATTTAGAGGTCACTTGCATAATGTATTTGCACACTAAAATATTTATCAATATTTCATAAATTGTTTTGTGGAAGAATGGGATAATAATGTCTCCAGTTTATAGTAAAAGACATAGAAATTATTATATGAGAAAAGTTATCCCGCTCCCAAGGAAAAAAACCTTCATAACCCTCAAAAAGTGATACAGATATCTGATAAAAACGTACATATTTTGATGTAAACTTTCTTTCAGCTCTTTTTCTCCACTCAGGTAGAGTGGGTGGCTGAAACCTACTCAACTGATGATAGGAGGGGAGTGAGTCTGACATATGTTTTATATGAGTATGTATCTATCATATTGAAAAAATGTTAAGAATTTATATTGTGAAAATTGACTTCTCTCATATTTTTACATGAAGAAAAATAAAAAGAAAATCACCTTGATGTTTTTGTATTCTTCCACATAGAACACAACCACCAAGAAATGCTATAACTATGACCTTTCTTGAACTAATATGCCCAAATACTAAACTCTCAAATTTTGCTTTATTTAAAACTGAACAAATTTGTTCTGCCTGATATTGCCAGACTTAACGAAAATGGCAGGTTCTCTGAATCATTCTGCTGTATTTACTGTTAGTCTGCACAGAGATATAGGGATAACAGTGATAAATTAAGGTAGCAATTGATAATAAGATGTTTCAAGAATTGTTAACAGATGCAAAGGTTGATATTGGCACTATCTTTAAATATTCTCTTTTTAATATGCTGAACATCCAGGTCCTGGTTATATGCATGTCATCAAAATATGTTTCTTCTCTATCAGAAAGTGTTGACTAGAATCTTTCCAAGAATGCAACAAATCTGTCGGTTAAAAACAAAAGTGTTTTCAATTCAGAGGAAAAAAACACATCAAGAAATATCACAGCATATTACAGGAAGTATTTATACGTCTTCGTATACTATGCTAAAGTTGATTTTCAAATTTATAAGGCTTTATTAAAAAGTATTCCTTTAGGTATACTATTAGAAATACAAACTATGATGTGAAGATAATTTTTGTGTTTCAATATAATCTCTTTTGTATTTTTTATAAAATTGATTTAAAAAAATTAACAATATCTTTTTGGAAATGAAATACCATGACTTTATTTCTGATTCATTTCCTATCAAAGAGTCCTTTTTTTTTTTTCCCAATGAAGAGCTGCTATGTGAAAATGGAAACAATATGTTTGAAATCAGGTTGTCCCCTTCATTTTCTCCTGAAAGCCTCCATGTATTTTTGGAATGAGGACAATGATGTGATAAACTACTTTTTATGTTAATTCCCAGAATTCATATCCTCTTATATTTTCCACTGAAAAGTCATCATTTTGTGATTTTGTAAAACGTCTGCAATAACTTTTTTCTCTCAGAGATAAAAAATATTCAGCTAAGTCAAATAATGACAGATTCTTAGTGGTGCATCAGAAAGGCAACACCTTATGAAACACATTTGGAATTTTTCCTTTCTCTTCCAAACCGTAAACTGCAACTTTATGGAACTTATTTATAACAGCTATTATAAACACAATGCTTTCCTTAAAGCCCTCAAGCTCAATAATTACTATTCAAACTAAAATGTGTACATTGAGATAATTTAAGTAATTATCTTGCTGATTTGTGAAAAGTTATTATTTTATATTTGGAAACACATAAAAAAATCAATTAGTTCAAGAATAACTGAAAACACTCAAAAGTATTTGGTAGATAATTAGCAATGGAAAGTCAGAATAAAAATCTTTCAAAATTGTGATATGTACTTTTTCTGTGTAAAATTATATGATCACCAGGCTTTGTTTTTAACTGCTCAGTCCTACCATTTCTATGCCTTTCAGTATAGAGGTAGGAAAAGCACAACACTGATCTCACTGACTATCCTCCAAATAAAATATACGTTTGTTCTATAGGAACTCTACAGAGACTATTTAAGCCAATGCTTCCCAAAATATAGTCATTTTAAGTTTTATCTTAATTGTGTATTTGAAGATTGTTCCCTTTTATCACCAGAATGAAAATGGAGTGTGGAAAAGCCTAAATTTATGTCTATTGTCATAATTATTTTGTGTAACAAACCACTGCAAATCTCAATGACTTATCAATCATTTATCCTCCTAGGTCTGAGAATCCGTTGGTTGGGGATAGCTTGATCTTCAGCCGAGAGTCTTTGCTTAAGGGTACAGTAATGAGGCAGCCTTTCTACTCACCGCATACCTGTGAGTTTGTTTGTCTTCTTTTGGTCGCTCATCATATTCCTCTTACCAGCTGGCTAGCCAGGGCATGTTCCCCTCAAGCTTATAGCAGAAGTGAAAGACAGCATGGCCTACTGCACATGTGATTTTAAAACCCTTACCCTGCAACATCACTACTCATATCCTACCATGTTTCTCCGAAAATAAGACCGGGTCTTATACTATGTTTTGCTCCAAAAGACGCATTAGGGCTTGTGTTCAGGGGATGTCGTCCTGAAAAATCATGCTAGGGCTTATTTTTCGGTTTGGTGTTATTTTCGGGGAAACACGGTATTAGCTAAAGCAAGACACATAGCTGAGCTGGGAGTCAAAGGGCAGAAAAGTACCCTTTGACCTTAGTAAGAGGATTGAGAAGTTATGTAACAAAAAGCAAGCATACATACATGAAGATTTGGGTCAATAATGCAATCCACCAACATCGTATCAGAGGACATTGTCTCAATATATATTTAAATTCTGCTATAATTTTAAAGACATCTCTTCTTGATCATATAGACATAGATGTAAAGAATAGGTTTATCAAAACATAGATTCTCTGTATTAGAAGTATTCTCTTAAATTTTAAACTAAAGCCATTATAAGAGGTGCAAGATTTGAGCATATTTGGTATTATAGAGCATTACAAAATAAAAAGTATAAAATTGTATATTTCATATTAATCATCTTTCACATATAGCTTTCAGGAGTCTATCTTACAAAATTATTACCTCAATAAAACTAAATATTCATTATTTGACTAGGTAAAGATTCTAACTTATGCTCTCTTAACCCATTTTCTATTAAAATAAACCTAACGCATTTCTTTTTTCTCATCTCAATTTTAAAACATTAATGTTTTGTTTCCAATTCTTTTTTTTTTTCTTTTCTGGATTTCGTGACCTGTGTATATCAGTTGTTCTGAAACCCTGTTACATATTAGAATCACCTGAGGAGTTTTAAAAAACAAAAAACACAAAAACAAACATGAATGCCCAGGAAACCCAGCAATTCTGGTTTAATTGAGGGGGCGGGGGCTTCAGCATCATTATTCTTTAAAAAACTCCTGGGTGATTCTAATGAACTGCCAGGACTGAGAACCAATTATTTAAATTCAAATCCAGGGTGTATAACTCTATAAATCATTCGGTTGCAAATATACAATGACATCAGCAGGGTTGTCAACTTAAAGAAGAAAGGGAATATAATATCTTATGCATCTGAATAGTTCAGGGGTAGCGTTGGGTTCAACTTGACAAAAAGCTCAAACAATGTGCTCAAGCCTCACTTCTCTGATCTCTTCTGCATGTGTGGGTACTGTTCTTAGTGTAATCACATGATTACAAAGTGACTGCAAGCAACTCCTGTATTGGGGACACATCCCTCTTCATTCATATTCAATGAAACAGGGACATCTTTTTCACACAGTTTTCAAAAAAAGTACTGTGCTTCATATAAATCATATCTCCATTCCTAAGTCAATCACTGTGGTCAAAAACATGAAATTTTGATGCTTGATTTAGGCCTAAATCCTACATTTCATTCAAGAGCTGAGAGTAAAAGTTGCTTCCCTTAAGTACAGGTGAACAAAATTTGGCATTCTGTTTCCCTGAAATAAGATTATAGAGAATGATCTAAGAATATAAATTAGTCAATTCTTTATATTCACAATGGTGATTAATAGGGAGAGCATTTATCTGTTATGATATACAATTTATATTATAGGTACATCATTCTAAATAGGGTAACAATATTATTAGAATATGCAACAATTATAAATTGCTGCAATACCAAAGAGTTATCAGTAAATACTTGATAATATAAAAGCAAGTTCAATGAAATTAATTTGCCTTTCTGGCTATTAGTAAAATAAATTTATTCAGAAATGTTATAAAAAGGAAAAGAGACCTTTGGAACTATCTTCTGAAACTTCCCCAATACTAATTACAGCTGGTATCATATACAATTTAAAATAGAACCTGAATGACAACTGATTGTCCTAATGAATTCACAATGTACAAGTAATCAGGAAAATAAAAATCCAGAGTTTGGCATGCATGCTGTTAAATAATATGCAAAATTGGGAGCTTTTAAATTATTTTAGTATGCGAATGTAAATAAGAAAATTATGGATAATTCTGATCATTATAAATGCCACAAACATGATTTAAAGAGAATGTAAATTTATGAATAATCAGGATACTAGTGTCCAATAAAGTGATAGATCCCATTGTTCCTAACATAAAAACATCATAAAATTACTTTAGTGATTTAATGTAAGTTTCATTCACACAGTTCTAGAAAAATTATAGTTACTGTTTTTATATAAGTTTAATTATAAGTTATATAGGGAGATCTTACTATTAGGATGGTGCAAAAGTAACTGTGATTTAAAAGGTTAAAAAATAATTGCAGAAACTGCATTTACTTTTGCTGCAACCTAATATATAAATCGGCCTAGATATATATTTCCAGTGGTCATCTCAAGTTAAAATACCCTTTTTGTAAGGAAATGAAAATTATGTTTCTTCATTTATAAATGTTGCCAAGGGATAGGTAGGTGATATGATAAGAATTTGATACTTTAATGAATATTTCAAAATTAATCATTTTAAAATTAAATGTATCTATTCTATTAAACTTAAGTACATCTAACATAATTAACTTAGTTTTTACTTGATGAGACTATAAACATATTTATAAATTATATTTCTGAATATTTAAAATGGATTTCTAGTTCATTTTCTTAATTGAGGGTTTAAAATTTCAACAAGTGGTAAGATTTTTAAATTGTTTATGAGAACTCTAAAAACTATAGGAAATGTTCATTAAAAATAAGAAGAAAAAGCAAATGTATTATAAGACCAAAATGAAACTCTACAGTAAAAAAGTTGAAAACAAAAGTAATAATGATAGAAAGAGAACCATCAAAACAGCAGAGCAGAATGTTGTAGAACATAGGTTTTTATACATATCAAAATTTCACAGGGAGAGATTTCATCAACTGTTTAATATTTTTGAAATCTAAATTCAACTACTTTCAACTTTATGCTGTTCTCTCAATGTTTGATAGACCCATATCTTAATTCCTGGAGTATATATTATAATGAAAGAATCAGATGAACACAAAAGGAAAATAAGTAAATTCTATGGGATATTAGATGTGATGAGTATAAAGAAAAGTAAAGCAGGGGAGAGAAATACAAAGTGTTGGGAGATGGTTGGATGTTGAAAATTATATGTCAAGGCCTGGGAAGTCCTTATTGAAAAGGTGACATTTGAGTAAAGGTCTAAAAGTAGCAAAGGAATGCTCATAAATCAAATGACTATTGTTATGGACTGAATGTTTGTTTCTCCCTAAATTTATATATTGAAACCCTAACCCCCAATGTGATGGTACTTGGAGACAGTCACTTTGAGAGGAAATTAGGGTTACATGAAGTCATCAGATCTATCTCCTAGTCTCATTAAATTGGTGCCCTTGTAGGAAGAGACACCAGAGAGCTTGCACGCGCTTTCTCTGCAATGTGAGGACATACCTTACCAGCACCACATTGGCTGGCACCTTGATTTTGAACTTCCTAGCTTCTAAACTGTGAGAAATAAATTTATGTTTTTTAAAGCCACCCAGGCTGTCATATTTTATTATGACAGACTGACCTGACTAATGCAGATATCAGAGTATCTAGCTGGTACACCATCTCTATGGTGGAATGGGCATGGTGTGCTTGTGTTTGTGGAACAAGGAGGCCCATTTTGTTATACACTAAATTAGTAGATGTTTGAGGACAAAAAGGAGAGTAATTTGGGGCTTGATCATGTAGGCTCTTGTAGGTCATAAAAAGATTTTGCTCTCACTCAGTGATTTGGGACATCAAGGATGGTTTTGAGCAGAGTGGCACGTTGTTTCAATATTTAGTAGAATTCTCTAATGAAACTACTTGGCCTTAAAGATTTCTCATTTGTTTGTCTTGTTCTTTTGTTGTTTTTGTTTTATATACCACATATCACTGAAATCATATGGTCCTCTGCTTTTTTTTTTTTTTTTTTCTGACTTATTTCGCTTAGCATAAAACAAATGAGAAACAAAAACTCATAGACACAGACAATAGTTTAGTGGTTACCAGAGGGTAAGGGGGGTGAGGGGTGGGAGATGAGGGTAAGGGGGATCAAATATATGGTGATGGAAGGAGAACTGACTCTGGGTGGTGAACACACAATGGGATTTATAGATGATGTAATACAGAAATGTACACCTGAAATCTATGTAATTTTACTAACAATTGTCACCCCAATAAATCAAAAAAACAATTGCTTTTCTGGGTGATTTTTATATATAAATTCAATTTTCTTAATAACTATAGGAATATTCACATCACTCAGTTCATATCAGATGAGCTCTGATAGTCTATACTTTTTAAGGAATTGGCTCATTTCATCTACATTGTCCAATTTATTTGTGTAGAGTTTTTCAGAGTATTCACTTATCCTTCTGTTGTCTGTAGTGTTTATAATAAACCTACTTAATTCCTCAGGTTAAAATTATGATTTCTCTCCTTTTCCTCTTTTCTTCTTGGTAGTGTTTGTCAATTGTACTAATCTTCTAGTGAGCCAGGTTTTGTTTTATTGATTTTCTCTATGTTATTTTTTTCTGTTTCCTTTGCTTGCGTTGAGTTTATATTGCTCTTCTTTTCTAGTTTCTGGAGTTGGGAGGTAAAACTATTGTTTCGGGTTATTTTTTTCTCTTTTCTAATGTAAGCATTTAGTACTATAAATTTCCCTCTCAGCACTATTTTAGCTGCATCTCATAGATTTTGATATATTGCATTTTTTATTTTGTTTAATATATTTTTAAAGATTATTTTTAAGGCAGTTTCATGTTTACAACAAAATTGAAAGGAAAGTGTAGTGATTTTTCATTATCTCATGCCCACAAACATGTGTATCTTCCACCATTATCAACATCACTCACCAGAATGGTACTATTTTGTTTGTTTGTTTTATTTTTAAATCAAGGATAAACATACATTAATGCATCATATTCATCTAAAGCGCATTATTTACCTTAGGGTTCATTCTTGGTATTATACATTTAACAGGTTTAGAAAAATGAGCGTTAAATATATGTTTTGTTTCCCTTGAGATTTACTTTTTATCCATGGGTTATTTAGAAGGGCATTATTTAATTTCCAAGTGTTTGGAAAATTTCCTCATCTTCTGTTTAATTTTTATATTTATTGCATTGTGGTCAAAGAACATACTCTGTAAGATTTATTTTCTTTTAAATATGTTGAAGTTTGTTTTATGGCCCAGGATATGGTATATCTTGATATATATCCCATGGACATTTAAAAAGAATGTGTGTGATCTGCTGCTTTTGGTTAGAGTGCTCTATAAATATTGATGGCATACTACTGGGTGGTGGTAGTGGTGTTAAGTTCTAGTATATTATTTCAATCTCCAGCTATAATTGTGGATTTGTTCGATTGTTTTCAGTTCTATTAGATTGTGCTTCACATTATTTTTCAGTTCTGTTGCTTGGTTCAAACATATTTAGGATTGCTATGCCATTTTGGTGGGGTGGAATGATTCTTTGATCATTATGTAATATTCCGTTCTCTCCCTGGTTTTCTTTAATATAACTCTGACTTTATGTAATATTAATATAGCTACGATTGCTTTCTTTGGATTATTGTTTGCATGGTATATTTTCTCGTTCAATTTACTTTCAAACTCTGTATGCATGCATGCTACAAAGATATTACATGCTCAGTTCCAAACAACTGCAGTAAAACAAATATTGCAATAAAGCAAGTCCCAAATATTTTTTTGGTTTCACAGTGTATGTAAAAGTTATGTTTACATTATACTATAGTCAAATGAGTGTACCATAGCATTGTGTCTAAAAAATGTACATACTTTGATTTAAAAATAATTTATTGCTAACAAATAATAAACATTATCTGAGCATTCTGCAAGTTGTAATCTTTTTGATAATGACAAATCTTGCCTTATTGTTGATGGTTGATGGCTGTTCAGGGTGGTGGTTGCTGAAGGTTGGGGTGGCTGTGACAATTTCTTAAAAATAAGACAACATAGATTGCCACATAGATTGATTATTCCTTTCACGAATGACTTCTCTGTAGCATGCAATGCTATTTAATAGCATTCTGCCCATTGTAGCACTCATTCCAAAATTGGAGTCAACCCTCTCATACACTGCTTCTGTTTTATCAACTAAGTTTATATAATACTCCATAGCATTTGTTGTCATTTCGACAATCTTCTCAGCATATTCACCAGAAGTAGATTTCATCTCAATAAACAATCTTTTTTGCTCATCCATATGAAGCAACTCTGCATTCGTTAAAGTTTTGCCGTGAGATTGCAGCCATTCAGTCACATCTTCAAACTCTACTTCTAATGCTATTTATCTTGCTATTTTCATCACATCTGCAGTTACCTCCTCCACTGAAATCTTGAAATCCTCAGTCATTCATGACGGTTGGAAACAACTTCTTCCAAACTCCTATTAATGTTCATATTTTAACCTTTTCCCATGAATCATGAATATTCATAATGACATCAGAATGGTGAATCCTTTCCAGAAGATTTTCAGTTTACTTTTCCCAGATCCAACAGAAGAATCACTATTTATGGCAGCTATAGATTTAAAAAATGTATTTTTACATATATTTTTTCAATTTCAGTTGACATATAATATATTGATTTCAGGTGTACAACATATTGATCAGACATTTTATAACTTACAAAGTGATCACCCCAATAAATCTAGTACCCATCTGACACCATACATAGTTATTACAATATAACTGACTATATTCCTTATTCTGTAGTTTACATTCCCCTGACTATTCTGTAACTACTAATTTGTACTTCTTAATCCCTTTTACTTTTTTATCCACCTCCAAAACTGCCCTCATCTCGTAACCATCAAAATATTATCTGTGTCTATGAATTTGTTTCTGTTTTGTTTATTTTGTTCTTTATAGTCCACATGTAAGTAAAATCATATGTAATTTGTCTGACTTACTTATGTCACTAAGCACAATACACTCTAGGTCTGTCCATGTTGTTGCAGATACTAAGATTTCCTTCTTTTTTTGGCTGAGTAATATTCCATTGTATATATGTACCACCTCTTTATCTATTCATCCATTGATGGACACCCAGGTTGCCTCCATATCTTGGGTTTTGTAATTATGCCGCAGTGAACATATACACACCTCTTTGAAGTAGTGTTTAGGTTTCTTTGGCTAAATACCCTGAAGTGGGATTACTGGGTCCTTCTGGGTCTTTTGTTATACCCTTTGTTTTAAAGTTGATTTTATCTGGTTATAAGTGTTGTTAACCCAGCTTTTTTTTTTTCCCCATTTCTGTTTTCATGAAATACCATTTTTTCATCCCTTTATTTGCAGTCTGTGCGTGTCTTTCAATCTGAAATGAGTCTCTTGTATGCAGCATATATAAGAGCCTTCATTTCTTATTCAATCACACTATAATTTAAGCATTTAATCCATTTACATTGAAAGTAATTGTTGATGGATAAGTAGTTATTGCCATTTTATTATTCATATTCTTTATTTTATTTTTTGCATTTTGCTTTTTCTTCTTCTTAAAGAAGTCCCTCTAAAATTTTGTGTAATACTGGTTTGGTGTTGATGAACTTCTTTAGCTTTTTCTTGTCTGGGAAGCTCTTTATCTGTCCTTCGATTTTAAATGATAGCTTTGCTAGGTAGAGCAATCTCGGTCTTAGGTCCTTTTCATAACTTTGAATATTTTATGCCAATCCCTTCTGGTCTGCAATGCTTCTGTTGAGAAATCAGGTGAGAGTGTTATGGGAGCTCCTTTGTAGGAAACTAACTGTTTTTCTCTTGCCACTTACAAAATTATTATTTTGACTTTAACATTTGGCATTTTATTATGATGTGTCTTGGTGTCAGCCTCTTTGTGGAATTCTTGGAACTTCCTGGGCTTATCTATCTATTTCCTTCACCAGATTAGGAAAATTTTATGTCATTATTTCTTTGAATAGGTGTTCAATTCCTTGCCCTCTCTCTTCTTCTGGCATCCCTATAATTCAAATGTTGGTACACTGATGTTGTCCCAGAGGTTCCTTAAATTATCCTCATTTTATTTTATTTTTTGGATTCCTTTTTTTTTTTTTCTTTTTGCCGTTCTGATTGGGTATTCTCTGTTACCTTATCTTCTAAATTGCTGATTTGATTGTCTGCTTTATCTAGTCTACTGTTGATTTCCTCTAATGTATTCTTCATTTCTGATGGGTTCTTTTTTTTATGTTTTCTATCTCCATTTTTATGTTTCCTATTTCTTTTTTGATGTTCTCACTGAGCATCCTTATAACCAGTGTTTTGAACTCTACATCTGGGAGATTGCTTGTCTCTATTTGGTTTAGTTCTTTTCTAAAATGTACAGAAAGTACTTGTTCTGTACTTTCACTTGGGACATGTTTGTCTTTCAATTTGGCTGCCTCCCTGTGTTTGTTTCTATATATTAGGTAGGGCTGCTAAGTATCCCTGTGTTAGTATAGTGGCTCTATGTAGCAGGTGTCCTGTGGGGCCCAGTGGAACAGTCTCCCTGGTCACCTGAGCTGAGTGTTCCATGTTTGTCCCTTGTGGGTATTCTGTGTGCACTCCTACTGTAGTTGAGCGTCAATTGCTGTTTGCACATCAATGGGAAGGATTAACTCTCTGGATGATTGGTTGTAAGGACTAGCTGTAATTACAGTGGAGGAGCTGCTGTGCAAAGGCTGACCCTGTGGAGCAAGGTTCACTGTAGGGCTGCATTATCTATACTGTCTTCCCTTTGTGTATGTCATCCTCTGAGGTGACTCGGTGGTCCTCCAGCTCTGTCTGAAGCTAGCCACTGAGATTGCCAGCTCAGGAGCCTCCTGGGAGAGCCCCTGTCACAGGCCAAGTTCAGCCACAGCCTGTCCTCTGCCAGGGGCCACATTGATTTGAAATCAATCTGCAGATGGCCACCCCCTACTTTGGGCTTGGAGGTGCCTGGGCAGACAAGCTAAAAACTAAGGCCAGCTGCCACTAGTGCCAGGTTTGGAGCTGTTCAGCAAAAGGTATGAGGCATGCCAAGGCCAGATACTGCTTGTTTGAGTTTTGTGAATCTTTGAGAGAGTTTAGGAAAGTCCACAGCATGAGCCAAGACAGACTGTTTGTATGGAGAAGCCACTGGAAGTGGTTTGGGTGGGCCTGCAAGTTGGGTGGGGCAGGGTCTCAGAGAATCACCAGGCTGGGTGACCTGTGTTGGCCAGGTTGATGGAGACTCAGATATGCCGGTCACCTTCATTTGCATGCCGGGAGTGGGGAGGGCTCAATACCAAAACAGTGGATTCTGCCAGTACTTCTGTTTGGCGTCTGGGAGAAGGCTATCCCTCCAGCCCTCACTCTGAAGCCTGACAATTCAGTTCCTCTCTGTATATCCCTGGTGCCCTTCAAGGTGCTGCCCCAGCACTGGACCTCAGAGCAAGTGAGTCCATCGTCGAGTAAGAACATGCATTGGCCCTTTAAGAAGAATGTCTGGAATTCTAGGCACCCACTCTCTCAGTCAGCCATAATCTGTGTTGGTTTTCACAGCCGGAAGTTCTGGGGATTTCTCTTTTTGACACCAGAGCCCTGGGCTGGGAAGCCTGGTGTAGGGCTGGGACCTCTTGCTCCTCTGGGGCTCCTCTTCTGACGAGATATCCCTCCTGATTTTTAACTGCCACATGCAGGTTGGGACTAGGCTTCCACATCTCTGCCCCACCTACCAGTCTTGGTGTGGCTTCTGTATGTCCTTAGTTGTAGGACCTCTGTTCAGCTAGACTTCAGGTGATTCACAATGATGGTTGTTCTGTAGTTGAATTATAATTTTGATGTGGTCCTCATAGGAGACAAGTACAATATTTATATACCCCATGATCTTGACTAAAAATCTAAAATGTATTTCTTAAATAATAAGACTTGAAAGTCAAAATTACCCCTTTATCCATGGGCTGCAGAATGGATGTTGTGTTAGCAGGCATAATAACAATGTTAATGCTATTTCTAAGCAGAGCTCTTCAGTGACCAGGTGTCAATAAGCAGCAATACTTTTGAATGGAAAAAAAAAAATTGTTTTTGAGAAGTAGGTCTCAAAATGTGCTTAAAATATTCAGTTAACCATGTAGTAAGCAGATGTGCTATAATCTAGGCTTTGTTGTTTCATTTATAGAGTATAGCTAGAGTGTTTTGGCATAATTTTGAAGAGCCCTGGGATTTTTCAGAATGTTAAATGATCATTGGCTTCAACTTAAAGGCACCAGCTGCACTAGCCTTGAACAAGAGTCATCCTGTCCTTTAAAGCTTTGAAGCCAGGTGTTGACGTCTCTTCTCCAGCTATGAAAGCCCTAGATGGCGTCTTCTTCCAATATAATACTGTTTTGTCTACATTGAAATTCTGTCGTTTAATATAGACATCTTTATTATTTATTTTAGCTATATTTTCTGGATAATTTGGTGCAGGTTCTATGTCATCACTTGCTGATTCACCTGTACTTTTGTTATAGAAATGGCTCTTTTTCTTATGAACCAACCTCTGCTAACTTACAACTTTTTTTTTTTTTTGTCTGCAGCCTCCTCACATCTCTTAGCCTTCATAGAATTGAAGAAAGTTAGGGCCTTGCTCTGGACTAGGTTTCGGCTTAAGGGAATGTTGTGGCTGGTTTGATCTTCTATTGAGACCACTAAACCTTTCTCCATATCAGCAATAAGACTGTTTTGCTTTCTTATCATTAGTATGTTCACTGGAGTAGCACTTTAAATTTTCTTCAAGAACTTTTCCTTTGTATTCACAACTTGGCAACTGCTGCAAGAGGCCTAGCTTTTGGTCTATCTCAGCTTTCAACATGCCTTCCTCACTAAACACAATCATTTCTAGTTTTTGATTTAAAGTGGGAAATGTGTGCCTCTTCCTTTCACTTAACAACTTAGAAGCTATTGTAGGGTTATTAACTGGCCTTGGGGCTCCCTATTCCTTGGGACACAAAATTAACAATAAGTTTGTGTCCCGGGGAATAGGGAGTCCCTAGAAAAGGGACAAAGCTGGGTAAATTTACTCAGTGGAGCAGTCAGAACACACACACATTAATTGATTAACTTCACCATTTTATATAGGCATGGTCTGTGGAGCACCAAAACAATGACAATAGTAACATCAAAGGTCACTAATTACACATCACTGTAACAAATACAATAACGAAAACATTTGAAATAACTGTAAACATTAACAAAATGTGACACAGACACTGAATGAGCAACTATGGTTGAAAAAGTGGTGCCAATAGACTTGCAGGATGCAGAATTGACACAAAATTACAATTCATAAAAAATACAAAGTGCAATAAAGCAAAGCACAATAAAATGAGGTATGACTATATAACCACATGTAAAGTGAATTTCTTGTAGATGTCATATAGTTTGATCAGATTTTTAAAAATCTATTTTACCAATCTGCCTTTTAATTAGCATATTTAGACCATTTAATTTAAAAAGAATAATGCTATGATTAGGTTTACTTCTGTCATTTTATCTTTTCCCACTTATTCTCTCTTTGTTTTTCTTTTCCTCCTTTACTGTGGGTTACTTGAACACATTTTAGAAGCCTATTTTGGTGTGTATATATAGTGTTTTGGAGTGTACCTCTTCATAGTTTTTTTTGTTTTGTTTTGTTTTAATAGTTGCTCTAGCTGTTATATTATATATATTGAAGGGGTTCAGAATAGTCCTCCCCAAGATGTGTCACTTGGGCATGTGAATTATTTTGAACTGAAGGCAATTGAGACCATGTAGTCTCACAGGAAACTTTTACCTTCTCCAGTATATATGGAGAATATATATGGGATATATGAAGCAAAAAGAAAATTAAAGCACTTGCCACTAAATTATTTCTTGGGTCCTATGATGCCTACCTGGTTTGCCTTCTCTCTACCTTTATGAGTCTTCTTCAGCTTGCTTTACATATAATGTCAAGAAATTTTCATTGTACTTAGTGGGAAGAATAGGATAAAGTATGTCTACTCTGTGTTCCCAGGAGATAAAGTATGTCGGTTCTATCTTCACCGTCTTCCTGACTTAGGTTAACCATTATTCTGACAGCTGTGTTGCAAATAGCAGGCAAGTATAGAAGCAGGGAGAGCAGTTAGGAGGTTGTTGCCATAATCTAGGGGACTTAAATGAGCACAGTAACTTTGAAGTTCATGAAACATGGTTGGATGCTAGATATATTGTTAAAATGAAGTAACATTTGCTGATCATTTAATACTAAGTGAGAAAGAAAGAGAGCAATGAAGTATGATTCTAAAATATTTGGTCTAAGCAATGGAGAAATAAAGAAGACTGTGGATGGGCCCAATCTGAAGGGAATGGGATATCAGAAGTATGCCATATAGTGATATCTATTAACATCTATATGGAAATATAACATAATCACTTGGAACTGTGATTTAGAGTTCAATAGAGGGAGCTGAACACACACATAAATTTAGGAATCATGATGATATTTAAAACAATTAATATAAAGACTATTATTAAGAAAAGGACAGAACTAGAGACAAGAAGAAAAGATGGCCCCAGGACGCTCACATGTTCGAAGGTGTGGGAGAAGAGGAATCTGCAAAGCAGAATGAAAATAATTGGCCAGAAAGGTAGAGTAAGAGTATGGCATCTTGAACCAAGTGAAGAAAATATGCCAAGAAAAGAAGAAGGTTATCAATATTAAATGTTCTGATAGGTCAAGTTACATGAGGTCTGAGATTTATGATTGAATTCATTATATATAATAATAGATACAGTCATTTCCTGTCACTTCCATATAAAGTTACCTCAAACTTGTGGCTTAAAACAACACAAATTTATTCTCTCACAGTTCTGAAAGCCAGAAGTCTAAAATCAAGGTGCTAGCCGGGCTGCACTCCCTCTAGAGCTCTAGGGGAGAGTCCATTCCTTGTCTCTCCAAGGAGGAGCTGCAAGGGACGTATGCTAGCCATCTGTGACTTGGGACCTTAGAACTCCAACATGTGCCTCCATTTTAGCATAGCTTTCTCCTCAGTGTGTAGTCTAACCTCCCTCTTCCTCTCTTTTACAAAGCGATTTGTGATGACATTTAGGGTCTAACCAGATAATCCAAAATATTCTCATCATCTCAATATCCTTTAATTAGTCACATCTACATAAACTTTACCATGTAAGGTCATAGTCACAGGTTACAGAGATTAAGACATTGAGCATATCTTTGAGAGCAATTATCAGCCTAATATAATAGACGAAACACATAGATAAAATATGTTAAATTGTTATTAGTTTATCAGGATTTAAATGAGGCAATTCCTGTTTTCTCGGAATTATGATTAAAGGGCAATGTTGAGAAAAACAGTGGCAAGTATTCATTGCCAGGCTTAAAACAAGAAATCAAAACTGGCCTTATAATGCTTACAGCATATCTCACTGCTGTATCTTTCACTATACGAGAGCTGCTTAGAGGCATTGCAGAGATTCTTTAGAGATTATTTGGAGGAGAATCTCTGTGGTATTTCAATCCCATGGCCAAATGAAGAAAGTACAAAGAAAACAGCCGAAAAATTTGGAGAGGCAGCTGCCAGAAAGGACAAGTTACCTCAGCTAAATGTTTGCAGAACCACAGAAACAAAAGGCTCAGAGCTCCTGACAGGTTGTAGGAGAATGGCAAAGAATGGCAATTGTCCCCTAAGCTTGGATATCCTTTATTAGAGGTGAAGCTTGTCAGTCTCACAATATTAGAAAGGAGAGGATAGGCAAAAATGTACATTATTTCTTATGGGCCAAATGGGCATGGCAGACAATAGTCTGGTAGGAACCACCTTGAATGAACACAAGGGACGGTTGCCTCTTGCATTATATGAACCCCAAAAGAATGTGCTCAGAGACACCCAAACGAAAGAAAGGGGGAAGTTATAAGAGTTCAGACAGGGAGAGTAACACCTGCACCAGAGAGAGGAAACCAACAATCAGAATCCACGAACATGAAAAGGTAAAGCTGTCTCTTCTTCTGATCCTTCTCTTCCTGCCCATCTCACCATCCTTGGGAAACCAAAAGCAACAGAGTTGTGGGAAACAAGGAGGTAGAAAAAGAAGAGCAACATTCCATGTTGAATGCTGAAATGCAAAGGAGTTGGGCCTAACCTGCTTTAGATTTTATGTAAGGTAGAAGTTTTCATTTAGATGACATTGGAATTTTTAATAAAAAAAAAATTAGCTGTTAATACCTGAAAGTGTCTGAAAACCTATGAGATCTAATAGATGAAAAGAGATTCCAGAGTTTTTCTGTGAGGAAACTGAAAGAAAAAGAACCAACAAGGAAAAAAAAAAAAGAGTTTTCTGAAGCTCAGATCTTTTTATAATGGATATATAAATAACATATGGGTCTTTTCATATGTGAATAAATACACTCCCTTAAATCAGTCAGTGCATTGATTTAGAGCACCGTTCTGTCTAAATTACCTTAGCAATTTTAGATCACTTTCTGTCATGACCATGTTTTCTCTCCAACCTTCCTGCCTCACGCTGATATTAAAAAGGCAATTCTCTCATTTCAGAGAAGTTCAGCAATGGAGAATTTTCCTCCATAGCAATGGAAATATGCATCTCCTTATCACCCAAACTGCCCCAGTTACACCATATACTTTCAATGTATGTCGAACTATATGTTGAAAATGCCAAAACAACCCTAGGGGGAATTATGAATACAACTGAAAAAGAGAAGGAAAAAAAAAGGATTTTTTTCCCATTCAAATCTGAGAGAGTAACTTTTTCAAGAGTTGGGGAATGCTTGTATCTTTGCAGTGGAAATTGAGGACCTGCAGTACAAACACTTTGCAGGGTGAAGCAGTGAAGCACTGTATGGGAAGAATCTACTGCAACATAGTTAAAAAAAAAAAAAAAAAAAAAGCGTATTGATGTAGCAGAAGTTAGCAATCAAAATAAGCTTCAGTGGTGATTTGTGTGATTTGGAGACTGCAGCTGCCCATCCTGCCAACTAACGCAGGCAAGGTAGCCCAGCTGTTTCCAGGGAAGAACTGCAACAATGGGAATTTTGTTCTCTGGGAGACATGAGAATTAGCTGCCAATGATCCCGTTGTGTGTAGGACCACACACAACTCAATTCAAACAGAAACTCAAAGTATAGCATTTGTGTGCCACGATATTTGTAAAAATCTGACCTAATCCCCTAACGCAACACATCATTCATGAACTAATTATAAATAGAGCGGTACCACTACACAGTCTTTTTAGAAAGGTGACTTTAGAAATGTTCATGTCTGTAAGTGGTTGAAATAGATGCCCATTTTATTATCTAAACTGATTACAAAATGTTTTTACTTTTTTCCCCTAACCATACAATTAGAAATAAAAATCATAGGAACGACTACTGCTTCAGTTGATGGTAGTCCATGCATGTGTCCCAACTCATTTCTTCATTAATATGTTTAGCCTTATCTTAGAACATTCACTTTTCCTCCCTTCTTATTTAGGCAAATAACATTTAATTCTATTTTAATTAATAATGTAACTTGTAAAAGTAGAAACCTTATTTATTTTTGGAAAACACCAAATACCTCAATATAAAAATGGAAAATTAACAAAGTCAAGAAGGGAACAAGGCTGATTTTATTTGTTCTGTACTCGCATAGACTGTTTCCATGGTTCTCTATGACCCATAGGAGAAAGTTCAAATCTTTTTAGGGCATAAAAGTTCTCCTTCCCTCATCTCATCTTCAACCACATCTCCAGCTGCTTCCTGCTTTGCCTCCTATAATCTGAAAAGGTAACTTTTCAGTTTAACAAATTTACATTTATTATTATTATTATTACTATTATTACTTTTATTATGCTGTGGCTTGTCAGATGCAATGTCCTCTGCCAGTAATAAATGGTTTCTGCAAACTCCAATCTACCTAGCAAAGTTGTGCTCATTTTTCAAAGTTCTGGCTCAAATTTCACTTTAAGTAAGCCTTTCTTGAGCAATTTCATGCAGATATCCTGTGCCATCCTTATACTTTTACATACTTTTATAATAGCTTTACCAGAGTACTCGTAAGAGTCTCTTTTCAATGGATTGTGAGTTTTTTAACAAGCTTTTGTCATATTAATAACTATATTGCTAGGACCCTGTGTTAACTATTCAACATGTAGTAGACATTAAGTAAATATTTCTTGTATTTATGAAAAAAAATAATATTCCAATGAGTCAATTCTACATATCTTGGTACCAACCAAAGGCTAATCTCTCGGCCTATAGCCTGCCCCAACCCTGCCCTTGTGATCAGGATTTGAAGCAGAAGATGGTCATGCATTTTGGTAGACTTAGTCCCTAACCAAGAGTAGAAAGCTAAGCTATGGTGAACTGTTCCAGAGAATCTCCTGGGTCCACTCTCACATCACCCTGTCCAGAAAAGAACAGGGAGGAGGGGAGAGAGAGGGGTAAACCATTACTCAAAGCCTTGAATCCATGTTGAAAAAGAATGAGATTATTATTATTATTATTATTATTATTTGTAGAGACTTGTAAGCTGTGGGTAAATAGTAAAAAAACACATATGTTATTACTGGCCCTTATATGCAAATGTTACATTCTTATTAATAATCAAAACAGTATGGAGATACATACAGAAAAATGTCTCCTATACAGAATCACATCTCCTGTGCACATTTAATTCCACCTTGTAAAGTAACCAGGATTATCAATTTGATATCTATCTGTGTGTGTGTGTGTGTGTGTGTGTGTGTGTGTGTGCGTGTGCGTGTGTGTGTTTGGGATGTATTATTTGTTTCTTATTTAATGATACTGAGATCAACGTTACTCATCCTTTTTTAGATTTTTTTTTTTTCTCTTTTTCATTTTTTACCTAAGTTTGAAACATGTCAGAACTAGAAGGTTGTTATGTCTATTCCTAGAGGGTAGTTAATGTTGAAAACTTCCTTCCTCCTTCACTAATCACTGAATGTGACATATTTTGCCCCACCTCATGGCCCTCAGTCAACTAGGAAATAAAATAGGATTATAACTTCTGCACTTCAAGGAATGCCATTTTACACAATAACAACTTACGATACCCTAACAAGTGTGATAAGGTTTCCCCGCTTCTTTTCTCATGTGTGTGCAAACTCACACATGCTTACCTAAAAAGGAGAAAGCAATGCCTCTATTCTGAATTTCACTTTGTCTCTTTTCAATTTATTTTTTCAAAAGTAGTAATGTTGAGAAACTTTCTATTTGATGGAGGAGAGCTTACTAAGTCATTCAACACCGAAACCACGCTTTACCACATTACCTATAACAAATGACATTTTGTGCATTGTAGGTACCAAATAAATATTTGTTATGAATGAATTAATTTCACACTATATCCATCATGTTTTACCTTTCTTTACAGATTATGAAGTCCATGCTATTCTGATAGATGTATAGTTTCTTCTTATGATTATGGTCATTGCTTAAAATATTTCTAATGAACCTCATGGCGAATGCCATTCAAAGCCATATAATTTACATTCAAAATTTAAATTTTACTTTGGAATTTTGTTGCAAGAACTTTATGAATATTTACATTTGACACAAAGTTAAATATAACAACTGGCAGGATAAACAGCAAGTAGAAATTTCAGATAAGTTCTGGTAGCGAAGGTAATAGGACAATATAATGATTTCCTCACTCAAGTAGAAATATACAGCTTTGAAAGATGTTTATTTTCAGTTTTAGCTCAGTCATTTCCTTTTTCCTTATTCTTATACTCTCATCTCTGTTTTCCTTTCTTTACATATATTTTGTCTTTTACCACTATCTATACTCTAAAATTGTCCATTCTGCTTTTCCAACCATTCTACGTCTATACCTGTACTCCTCCCCCAATATTTACAACATTAAAACGATAATAGTAACACTGTACTATCAAAAATAAGTTAAGCCATTACCCAATACTGTGGTTCATAACATGATAGGCATGTCTATCATTTTCTTTTTTTTTATGCCTGCCTTCATCTTTGTAATCCAACTAAATGTGGCAGTACTGAATATAAAGAAATTTAATCATTTTTCTAAAATTTCATTTTATAGCTAGGAAACTGAGACCTCAAAAATCCAAATATCTTATCAACAGTTATATAGCTAGTTTGAGCAGATCCTGACCTAGAGATATATCCACTGACATCCAGTCTGTGTTTTTTCCAATACACTTCATTACCTTTCAAATAATTCCAGTACTGCTTAATTCAGTGCCATGGTTTAAGTTGCTATTAAGTAAATATTAAATGTCTATTATAAAAGGAAAATTAATTAACACTATTTTATTAAAGGTAGAATGCAAAGGTAATAGTTCTGTTCTATGTGTTTCTAATAAGGAAAAAATATGATATTGATAGCTTTATATATTGCAAAATAGTAATCCAATATTGAATAACTTCAATTAATATTTTTCAACTGCCAGACTAATACTAACATATCTGTCAAAGTTTCTAAGTTATGCCCACAAAATAGTAATAGTTCTTGCTAAAAATGAAGGAAAGTAATGAGATACTTTAAACATATCTTCATATCCTACAATGAAAAGAACCACACACATGCACTAACAGTTTTAAATTAATTCTCAGAGGCACACTAAAAGTATTTTTATTATATAAATCTCCAAACATTGGTAGAAAAGATAAGTCAACTATAAAAATATACAATGTTTGTTATAGTTACCATTGGCAGTCTTGATATTATCTAAATATTCTAAAGAACCTAAAAGAAGTGCGTTTTCACCTACTTGACTGATGAGTATGCTGAAGATTTCATTCTAAATAATTTTTACAATAGGATGACCTAATCACCCCTATATAAACACACTGATTTCCTTTGATGACCTTTATTGCAAAACTATCTAGGTTTACTGGAATATTTAGAGCTGTTGACTTTTCAGGTTATAATAAGGGGATATTTTAGCATAGAATCATTTAGAACTATAAAAGTTAACAAAAAATTAGTTGTAAGTTTCAATAAGAAATTGTTTTTGACTTAGCAATCTTGAAAGGTTGCTTCTTCGTCGAAAATTTTAAAGCTCTTATCAAAACTTTACACATACACATACATATTCATACAAATAGAGGTATGTATACACATATTACAGATGTGTATTTATATATGACTTTAGTGGTAGCAGCCCCAGACAGTAGCCCTACTACTTAGTAAAGGCTTTAACACTAAGCCATGTTTCCTTCTGCTGTGATCTGCTCCATTCTTTTCTGTAACATTGTCAGTGCTTTACACTTTCTCAGCAACTGCTTTGCCCTCGCCCTTTACCTTTTAAATCATAGCGTAGACATAAGTACTAATAAGGACCACTACATATCAGAATTTGTTTTCATTTTTCATGCTTCAAAAATTAAAATCACTTGCATTACGCATTAGTAAAGTATAGGCTTACTGTATGGATATTTGATATTATGAGTTCACAGAAAACTGTGCCAAGAAATTATTTGCCAGAAAGAAGAAATATGGAAGGGGATAAATTAAATATGCAGAGGGTGCCAAAAAATGTATACATATTTTAAGAAAATAAAAAAAAGCTGTATTAATTGTAATAATATATACTGGTAACAAAAGATGAATACAAGTCACATTTGACTTCTGCAATTACACGAGGTGCTCAAAGTGGTTACCGTCAGCACCCAGACTCTACTGATTACGATGAACTACTACTTGAGCATAGATAACATCGCTTAAAATGTGTATACATTTTTTTGGCACCCCCGTTATATTGTAACTTCATGCAGACATGCAGATTTCTTTTTCAGATTGAATAGTAATAAAATCTCTGCCATTAGCCCAGAAAATATGTTGATAGAGGTTTCTTACAATTTACTAAATTATGTAGTTTTGTGATAGAGTCAAGAAAGTTTCATTGCTGTATATATTTATTTGAGCATTCACAACATAGAGTATAAAATATTTATCATAGACACTCAATAACTCTTTTTGAATTAATCAAAATAGAAAACAGTTTATTTTATGCAGAATATAAAAATAAATCTATATGTAAAAACCCAATGTTTCTGATAACATTTTTTTTTAAGTGGAGAGTGCTAGTTCTAAGCAATTATGTCTCTTCAAGTCATTTAGCAGAAGTACCTCAACAATTGGACAGAAGGGAAAAATTAGAGTTCAGTGCCCTTTGAATTGATGTTTACCTCTTTTGAGAATGGGACCTAATACTTGTTTGCTGGAAAGCTGCTAGTTTGGATTTGGGGTGGAAGTAGGAGAAATGTTCATTTACTTGAGTGTATTCTGAAAACTGCATATGTCCCATAGCATCTCCAATTCATAATACTACTAGTAGTAGCTACTGCTTAATTTTTTCTGCTAGCTGATCACCATGGTAATTGCTTATCTGGAATTATTTAATTCCCAGTAAGGAAGTTTTACACGAGAAAACTCTATTTCACCTATGAGAAAACTGAGACTCAGAAAGGATACATAACACCAAGTTTACATCTCGAGTCACAACAATAGAATGTGATCACAGATCTTATAAACCACCAACAGCAGAGTTTAATAGGAGAAAAATATGGGAGAAGCGTTAAAGCCACTAAAATAGAAACTGAATAGAAAAATAAGGCTAAAATATGTGATTATTTTAGAACATGTGAAGAATAAAATTAATTCAATTAATTATTTCCCAATTTTAATGGGGGACTATTCCATTAGAAGAGGGATGGTGAAAACCTCTTTCCACGTGTCCTGTCTAGTTGTCTACTCAATTCTGCTTTAACAATTCTAGTTTCCCCCCATACAATGAGTAGCTTGTATGTACTGTGCTTGGTTAACCATTCCCTTCTGTTTCTGTTCTTCACATTTTGGCAACTAAGCTTTACTAGTTGACATATGGAATTTGCAATCAAAACTACCTCAAATGAGCTCTTTCAGTGATCATCAATAAATAATGATGAAATCCAAGAAGTAGATATACATATAATAATTGCAATATATTATATTGCAATTTCCATTCATGTGAGGTTGTAAATATTAGATAATCTAACTATTCAGAGGATAAATCATTCAAACATAAGGATCTAAAATATTTAAACTATATAAGAATTTTTGAGCTTACAACATCATTTACATTATTAATTACATTAATTACAATAATTACATTATGATCATTTTGCATAGAAACTTACAAAGAATTTTCAGGCTTATCAAATGCAGAATCATAATTACTAAAATAATCAATATCAAAGCCCAAAACTATGATAATCATCCCTTTCTCTAAAAGGAATTATACAGTTAAGATGCAAACATACCCCTTTTATACCAGAAAAAGAGGGTAGAAATAAGCTTTAGAAAATTAAAATAAAAAATTTAAAATATCCGTCATTTCATTTCTTTATTATTACTCTATTTCCCAAAGAAAAATTAATATAAATTCTTAATATCTATGGTCTTATTAAGAGCCAATCATTCTTTCAAGAAGCTAGCTTTATATGTAGAATAACTTATTTTCTCAACAATTCTAAATGTCAGTAATCACTAAACTATTATGCAGAAGCTATTAGAAATTATATGCAATGTTAAGTATACATATATCCTTAAATATAGTTATCTATAACCAATTCACATTACTCTCTTATGGATCACTTTCTAAAATTCTCAGACCACAAAAATAATTTCACATATATTTCACTCAGCAATGGTTTTTCAACAATGACTAGCTGGTATGTACTGTGCTTGGTTAAGCATTCCCTTCCGTTTCTGTTCTTCATATTTTGGCAACTAAGCTTTACAAGTTGACATATGGAATTTACAATCAAAACTACCTCAAACGAGCTCTTTCAGTGAACGTTAATAAAGAATGATGAAATCCAAGAAGTAGAAAAACATCTCAGACTCATTTTTCCTTTTTTATAAAACTATCAAAATACCAGCATTTAATGTGATTATAATTCTTCTACTGCCATAACTGAAATTAATTTGCAGACAATAACAATTTCCAGACAAAGACATCAGGGCTGAAAAAAATTCTAACATTGACATACAATTGTTTCCATACTGGGTGGTAAGGCAGTTAAAATCACTGCTACCACATCAGTGCTTACAGTTATATTTAATGCAGTGGTCAATCTGTTCCTTGTTTTGGATTTTAATGGTGATATAATCTTTTGGGTTTTTAATGAATATCTACAATAGAAACACCAATGAGTTGGGTGATTTTTATCAGGTAACTGAACATTCACTTACACACATGACTGAAAACTGTTCTATTGAGAAACAGAGAGACAGAGAAGCCAAGTGTATAACTACTTACATTTTGAAACACTATACATTAGAAAAGAATAAGACTTCAGTTCTATGTACCTCAAATACATTACTTTGTTTGATATGGAAAAATGTGAGCATTGATAGAAAAATTAATTATTTATACATGAAATCTACACAAAGAGACAAGTTATATATATATATATATATATATATATATATATATATATACTATATAACAAGTTATATATATATATATAAACTATATAACAAGTTATATATATATATATATATATATATATATATATATATATATAGAGAGAGAGAGAGAGAGAGAGAGAGAGAGAGAGAGAGAGAGAGAGAGAGATATTTGGTAAACATTTTTGTGATAAAGGACTTCAAAATATGTATTCAAAATATGCAACAATCTCTTAAAATTCAACAAGAAAACTAACAACCTAATTAAAACATTGGCAAAAGATGTGAATGCCAGGGATGATATACAGATGACAAGTAAGTATATGAAAAGATTGTCAACATGATTTATCATTAGTGAATTGCACATTTAAACAACAATGAGATACCACAACACACCACTTAAAATGGCTAAATCCAACAACTGACAATTTCAAATGTTGACAAAGACATGGAGCAACAGAAACTCTCATTCTTTGCTGATGAGAATGAAAAATGGCACAGCCACTTTGAAAAATAGTTTGGCAATTTCCTACATAGCCAAACATAGTCTTACCATAAGGTTCAATAAATGTGCTTCCTGGATATTTAACCAAATGACTTGAAAACTTATATCCAACAAAAACCTGCACAAAATGTTTATAACAGCTTTATTTACAGTTTACCAACACTGGAAGCAACCAAGACGCCCTACAGTAGATAAACTATGCTATACAAACTATGCTAGACAAACTATGCTATATCTTTATAATGTAATATTTTTTCAGGATAAAAATAAATGAGCTATCAAGTAATGGACATACAGAGTTGAACCTTAAATGCCTATTTCTAAATGAAAGAAGTCAAACTGAAAAAAATATATATTTTATGGTTCTAAATATATAAATTTCTGGAAATGACTAAACCATGGAGACACTAAAAAGATCAGCGGATGCCAGGGGTTTTGGAACAGCTGTTGCTGACTAAATGAAACACAATGGATATTTTTGGGATGGTGAAAACTGTTCTCTATAATACTGTACTTGTGGATATATGACACTATGCATTTGTGAAAAACAATCGAACTTCACAGAACAAAGAGTGAACCTTACTCAACTGATGCAAGTAAAATAAATTAGTAGGCTGGGTATATCTCAGTATGAAATACAGAATGCCACAAAACTACCTAACTGTCTTACAAACAAACTCACTGAAGGAATCTGGGAGACAGATGCTGACTGAAATAACTTTGGAAATGAAATCTTTAAGATTAAAGGTGGGAAAAAAAAGCACTATATTCTAATTGATAAAGTTGTTTCCACAGGGATATGGGTTAGAAAATTATATATACATATACTGGAATTTAACTATTAAGTAAATGGATAAATGGATGGTGTTTGGTGAAAGCTCGATTTCTCACTGTTGGAATGGGAAGTTTTAAACAAACAAGCAGAAGAGGCTAAAATAACTCATATGGTAATGTATTACATCTGCAGATATCAGTATGAACGCATGTTAGCTAAATATAAATACAGATAATTACATAAAGAAATATTTATAGGCATACGTATATACATGGGTTAGTATATCCATATATGTATTTCCTTACTCGGTCATCTGAGAGTACCTAGAAACAATATCACACCAGTAGCAATGAGCACACTTAGCACCCATATCTTGGTTTCTAATACCATCTCCAAAAAAGAACAAGAGCTCCTTGGAGAAATGGTTAATTCTAGGAGTAGTTCAGGGAATATAAAAGATGAGCCATGTTGTAGTGGCAGAAAGTAGGAAAATTCTAAAAACAACAAAACACACAGTGATGGGAGTATGTCAAAGGAACACAACAGTCATCTAAAAGATCTCCCAATCACTGAACTTGAAGCAGTTTTAGCAAATTATATAAAGTAGTATTGAGTTACAAACTAAAATATAAAATAAATATCTATAAGTTTATACTGATACAAATATATGATTATATGGATAAATAAATAAGGGGAAAAAGACAAACCTCTCATACAGAAGAATTGCAAATAATTTACGTAGATACTGTTTCCTAAAGAGAGGGAACATAACTCCACACTCTGTAAGTGTGACATGCAGATAGCAATGTCCTTCCAAAGAATGCCATGTGAAAAGGGGAAAATAAAGAACAACTCTACAGTGAAAAAACCTGACAAACACTACACCAGCAAGATGATCAAGGTCAACATCAACAGTGATAAGTCATGTTGTTTATATGTACCCATGATATGAAGTGACAAAAAATGGCACTTTACCTCTGTTGTCATCCTCCCAAATTTTCCTAACCTCAGTCTAACCATGAGAAAAATATCAGACAAATTCAAATTGAAGAGCATTCTACTTAACTACGCACTACTTGGAACTCTCAAGGTCATCAAAAACAAGGAAACTCTTAAGAGATTGTCACAGCCAAGAAGAGACTAAGAAGACAACTAAATGTCACGTGATGTCCTGGATAGGATTCTGGACCAGGAAAAAAAAAAAGGTAAAATTAAGAAAATGTGAAAGATGGATGCACTGTAGTTAATAGTAATGTGCCAGTGTTGGTTCATTAATCGTAACAAATATACCATACTAACATAAAATGTTAATATTGGGAGAGGGATTGAACACAGTGTATGTACTACGAACTTTCTGCACAATCACTTTAATTTTTCTGTAAATCTAAACTGTTCTTTAAAAATGAAGTTCATTTTAACTAATAGTGACATTTGAGTAAAGGCCTAAGGGTATTCAAGGGCCCAGTCATGTCTACATTTGGTAGAAAGAATATTCCAATAAGAGAAAACAAATACAAAGTCATGAGGGATGAATGGTCCTAATGTATTTTGCTGTGAATAATAGAAAAAGAAGTGTTGCTTGAGTGGCGTATGACTAGAGGAAAATAATGAGAGATTCGTCAAGGAAATAACTGGAGTGGTCAGTTAATGGGGGCCTTATAGGTCATGAAGAAGGATGTGGATTTTATTCTGAATGAGTTGGAAAGCAATTGGAGAATTTTGACAAAACAAGTTACATAATTTGATGTAATTTTAAGAGGATAATTTTGGATATTTATATAGACTAGACTTGGGAGTTTCAATTCTGATAAAACCACATGGGTTCCTACCCTCACACAATTAAAAACCCTATGCTTGGTACAAAGCAGAACAAAGGAAATGCAAAAACTTGAAGGCTTTGGAGCATGAGTAAAAGCAGTCTGATTCTGAAGGAGTGTAAACACTTGGCAGATGGAAAGAAGTATGTTACCTCTTTTGTAGATGAGACTAAAAACTGTAAGAAAAAAAAATTCATACATATTTTTCGCAGACAAAAAATCCTGTGTATTAAAGTTCAGAATAACCATGACCACTGAAAAATGAGGAAATCATCCTGAACAGGTAGATCTAGCAATGGGCAACCCCAGATTCTGCATATAAACCGTGCCCAAGTCTGTGCCTGCCCCAAGAAGTATGCATGTGTCAGGCATAGTTTGACAATGTTTGCAGTCTGAGTCTACTCAAGTTAATTTATTGCTAAAATCCAAAATTTAATTCCATTTGACGGAATGTAATAGAATCTAGGGTCTCCGTGATAAAACAATTACAATGTCTCACATATAACCCAAAATTGTTCAACAAAGAAAGAACTAAGAATATGTGTCCCAGTATCAAAAGAAAAGACTCAGAATATGGAATTAGTAAAGACTGGATTACTTTAAAGGACTTATTTTAATTGTGCTCAATGAAGTAAAGAAAATCATGCTCTTATGGAATCTCAGCAGAGAAATGGAAACTACGAAAAAGAACCAAGGGGAAATTCTAGAACTAAAAAATAAATTATACAGAGGATGCCCCAAAAATGTGTATACATTTTAAGAAAGTAAAAAACTGTATTAAAATTGTGATAATATATACCGATAACAAAAGATGAATACAAGTCATGTGTATACATTTTTTTGGCACCCTCTGTATAAAATCAGTGAAGATATAGTTCATCTGAACAGCTATATCAGCAACCTTAATCTTGTTATTTGTAGAAAAATATACCCAACAACTGCATAATACACATTATTTTCAAATAAAAAACTAGTATATTTTCAAGTATTCACCAAGATAGATCACATTTTGGTCCATAGAACAAGTTTCAATAAATTTAAGAGAATTGCAAAAAAAAGTTTATATTATCTAGTCAAAAATTAAGTTAAAAATCAGTCACACTAAGATATCTAGAAGACATAAAATTTATAAAATTAAATGATATACTTCTAATTAATTCATGTGTAAAAATTATCACTAAGACAATTAGAAAATACTTTGAGCTAAGTGACTACTCTGCCATAAGAAAAGATGAAATAGTGCCATTTTTGACAACATGGATGGATCTTGAAATTATTACGCTAAGTGAAGTAAATCAGGCAAAAAAAGTAAAGAATCATATCACTTCACTCATATACGGGATATAAAACTGAAGGTAACAAAGTAACAAGACAAAGAAACAAAAACACAGTTTAGTGGTAACCAGAGGGTAAGGGGGAGGAGGGGAGGAGGGATGTTAAAAGAGGGTAAAAGGAGTCAAATATATGATTAGGGAAGGAGAGCTGACTCTGGGTGGTGAACACATAATGTAATGTATAGAGATGTATTATAGAATTATACTTTGAAACCTATGTAGTTTTGTTGACCATTATCACCCCAATAAATTTGAATTAAAAAAAATAAACTAAAATCAGACTAAAAGAAAATTAATATATCAAATATGTGGGATGTAACTACAATAGTGTTCGAGGGATATTTATTGCTTTAAAAGTTTACATTTTAAAAAAATATTGTGAAAGGAGCAGTTCAGAAATAAAGAGAACGGTTTATAAGAATCTACGGTAGGTAGATGTTGGTGGTTTGCAAAAGGAATGTATAACAGTAAAGGTAATAACAGTTGGAACAGACCCTGGAAATACATGTTGAACATAGACCTGACAAGATTGGTTGAAGAGTTTGATTTTGTGTGTGAGATAATTGAGGAACAAGGATGAATCCAAGTATTTTTCTTTCCCATATAAAGGTGCTACATTAAAGGCACCGTCAATTGAAAACTAGAAAGACATGTACTGAAAATAATTGTGTATGTGGCTAATGACACAGTGAACTAACTAAAAACAAAGTCTGTTAAAAGATTAGACTTGCCATTAGCCAGCATAGAGAGGACTGTGGCAGAAGGCGGCATAGGGGAAAGCAGTCATTCACTTTTGGACATGTCAGGTTGGAGATGTCAGTTTGAGATTTAAGTGGAGATATCAAGTAGTCAGTTGGACATAATGAATTTGAAAATAAAGGAAGTGCTGGATAGGGATGCCCATTTGGCAAATACTCAGCACACTCATTGTAGTTTAAGGCAAGAGGCTAAATAAAATCACCAAGCCAGGGAATGAAAATGGGGTGGGAGAGAAGACCAAAGACTGGACCCCTCAATGGTTAGAGGATTAAAGGAAAAATGAGGAAAGGAGACAAGAAAGAGCAACCAGAGATGTGAGAGGAAAACCAGGAGAAACGGTGTCTTGAAAGTTAAGTGAACAGAGTGTTTCAAGGAGGAAAGTGTCATCAACATTCTCAAATTTATTTATTTGAAGTTGAAGTTTTAGGTGTGAAGAACATGGCTAAGTGGGAGTAAATGGAAGAATAAGTGCACAGTAATTGTATATAAATTTTAATATTATATAGCTAGAGGACTCTAAATTTAACTGATTTGGAAGAAAAAATCAATTAAGCTACAAGTTAATGGAAACAAGTTTGGGTATTTCTATTTTTTTGACTTTTTGTTTGAAAATAATATTAAACTTATAAGAGGTTGCAAAAATAATATCATAACTAGCACCGTATATCCTTTATTCAGATTTGCCTATTATTAACTTTATATGCCATTTTATGATTTGCTCTGTATATGTATATACATAAATTTGGATAATGTGAATAAAATATCTATTTCTTATTTGATTGAATTAATGTGGAATAAACATCTTTATAATTAAATTATAGAGCTTTTTAACTCTGATCTCACCTTTTTGGCACACTTTTTAGTCGACCTCTTCTAAGAATTGGTATGTATGAGTATTAAAAGAAAATTGTTTTATAGAATTTAAAAAATATTTACTTTTTAAAAATCACAATGCTATTTTGCACCGACAACAAACATAAAAAATTGGCTGACCTGATTTTGCTGGGATAATAAAAACAGAACTTTTTCTACAACAGCATTTTTTTCCATAAATGTCTTCTTCAGCAATTTGTGGGGGAAGAAAGGCAGTTAGGTCTTATATGATCTAAAAATATGCTCTTTCTAATGGTTTATAAGCCAATTTTACAATCAATAATCTAGAATCTCATAAAATTTTAAATATAATAGGTCTTAGTAAATTAGTGAAACATCATTTCACATTTTTGCGTTGTTTTCTGACACATAACAGACTAAAACTAATCTTGGAAAACCACATTTATTCAAGTTTTTAAATTTGTATTTTAATAAAAATTTTGGTGATGTAATGTTCTGTTACACAATTAAATACAAGACTACATATATTTTATTCATCTTGGAACAAATATTATATAACCACGATCTTACTATTCTAACCAATTTTTTCACACTGAATTTATTTTAAAATTCTGAAAAAAATAATTATTTGAATTATGACATATACATGCATTTACATAAGTGTGTGTGTGTGACATATGCAACATAAACTGAAAAACTGGAAATTATCAAATAAGAACTGTTATAAAAATCTTAACTTCCTAAAAAAACTGCTTCAATTTTATATTTTCCTTTTCTTATAGCCCGAGACTCAGTACTTCCATCTACCGTGTTTCCCCAAAAATAAGACCGGGTCTTATACTAAGAAGAAAGCATCATGTCAGATTATTTTACAAAACAAAATTTTTTAAGAAGTCTTATAAATAATTCCAAGTTTTAACCAATTTCTATTCCCGACAGTTCCCAACCTCACATGGGATTCATATAGTTATTTAAAACAAATTACAATTCAAGAGGAATATGTTATTCAAAAGAATAAATTTAAAGCAATTTTCTAGCATCTCATGGTATAAGGTTAGGTAGATAAATCATGTATTTGTACTTAGTTTAAATTTTAAACAAATTTTTCTAACAATAGCTGTTACGTTATTTATAAAAGAAGTACCTTACAGTATTTCATGCAAAGTTATCTTAGTTGCTCTCTCTGAACTGTGCTTTGGAGGCCCTATTAAACATTTAAAAATAAGTGAGATTTATCACCCCTGGTCTAACTCTCATCCTCAGATGAATCCCTTCTAGCTATCTAGGCATTTCTAAGTGATTTCAGTTTGCATTTAACCGTTTTCCCATTTAGAAATAGAAGAAAGAGAGCTATTATTTTCTTCACAATATAAAGCTAATTATATGATTAAACGATTATACCCTACAAAAATTTAAAGCCCTAAATATGAAAAACCTGTAGTCCTGGAGTTTCAATTTCATTAAGCATATTTCTGTTGCATTTATAAAATGCTCTCTTAAGAAACACAATAACATAACTCTGGATGCTCCTAGAATTTTATTGCCATCTCTAAGGTAAAATAGTGACTTAAAAGTCAGATCAGATTTCTATAATATCTAATTCTACAAAAATACCATTCTGGAAGAATAGGCTTTATTCTTCAATTCAGGTATTAGATCATGTTTCTTCAAGGACAAAAAGTCATATTGCTATAAGCTTACAAACTTTTGAATTATTGAAATCTATTTTTAAAAACTGCTGAAGGGCAAAAGGAAGTTTTCTGGTTTTACTACAAACATGAAGGAAGGATCACTGCTTTTCCAATCAAACTAAATGGCACAACAGGGAAAATATTTCAGGCAAGAGAGTTTATCTGAAGAAACGGCTCCCTGACTATAGCTGTAGTGATAAATCAGCCACAGGGTTCTGTGTCCAGCTCCCTGGTCTATTCAACCAAACAAGTGGAAACCCTATTAGATTGGAAGTAGTAGTGAATGGTACAGTGAAAGGGAAATTTGTAGTCCACAGAGGTTAAGGTGTATGTGAGTATTTTATTTTTTCCCTAAAACTTCTTTTGATAGATTCTTCACAAAGAATATTCAACAAAGGACTTAAAGTTTATTCAAACACACCATGCCATTTGATTTTCTTTATAAATTCATTGTTTTTAATATAACTGATTGGCAGCACAAATCCTCATTCTTTAGAGTTTTTCCCCACGAATCCAAATGGGTTGGGCTAAAAAAAAAAAACAGGCCATGCCTACACATACAAATGGATATTAAAATTCAGGAAATTATCTGGCTAATTTGTGTATCACCCTCTGGGAGAAACATTTTTTAACTGCCTAACAAATTATTCATTTCATATTTTATCTATATATAGGAAAAGAAGAAAACAAAGAATAAGCAAACATTTTTATCACTTTGAGATAATTTTTTTGTAAGAAATAGGGAGATAGAATAGAGCTAAATTTAGAACTGTTTTTAATTATGAAATAAAGGCAAAATGACTTTTTACTTGATTTTGATATTATAAAAATGCTTAATGTTAGAAATTAAGAGTTGTTATTTTCCCCTTATTTTGTTTTAACTTCTCACTGATTTATAGTTATCCATTAACAAGTGTGATATCGTTACCTCCATAAAAAAGTTAAACTATCAAAGACAATGTTGCAGGAGACAGTGTTCTAGTACAGGGGCTGGCATAAGACCCTCCCCACTCAATCTTCATCTGCCTAATGCAGGACCCACAATTTCCACCATCAGCCTCACTCCTGACCCTTACTCTGAATGAGATATGTTCAATATAAATAAAAGAGAGTTAAAGTTTTCCAAGTGAAATGAAATCATGACAGAAATTTGATTACCATGTTTATGTATTGGAAATTAAAGCTTTAGAAAACTGTAGTAGTGATTATGGGGAAAGAGACAGAGAAATAAAAAGAAATAGCTCACAGGCAGCTTCTGGCTATCAAAGACAGAATGAGAAAATTGGGCACTGAGGGTAAAAGTGGCAGGGTTATTAAAGGAGAAAATTCACATTGGAGATAAACTTTTCCTCCTTCACAATGGCTGGAATTTGCATTTTACTGTATGAAAGAAGTGTATTCGTGAATAGGGCTGACTGATGACTGAGAGTCTATTACTAGAAGAAAATAATACTTAGTACAGACTATGTTCCCCCATATTGGACTGGCTTCAGCATTCTGCAATTTAAAATATTTATCGCAAGCAACTTAGATTTATATAAATCTTGAATTGTATAATGATCACTCCTAGTTATTTGTTCCCCCTCCCTGTGAGAGGTTTATCCATTTCCACAAATTCCCTATTTACACTGCCTTCTTTCAGAAGGAGTATTTTTTCTAACACCATGGAAAGGCTTTCCATGAGACTCACGTTGGTCAGTGAAATGTGAGCACAACTGACGCATGCCTCGTTTGAGCACAAGTTTTAAGAACTTGAATGTTAGAGTGCTGTGGGTATAAACTGATTCATTACACTGAACATTTGAGCTTGGATTCTGAAATGAAGGCACAAGGATAGAGGCTCACAGAACAACCCCAACCTATAGTCAAATACAACCTGAGTGTTGTTAAGCCTCGAAAATTGTGAAATTTCTTGTCGCCGCTGTATAATCTAGCAAAATGTTTAATACAGAGTAGATTCATCTGTTTGGTAAGAGGTTGGATTAATTGACATTTTTTATTTCACTTCTGAAAATCTATTATCCTAATATATTTATAGGGAAATAACGAATTTAGAGGAATCTCACAATTAATAGGTTATTATTTTTAGCAAGCATGTCAGTGGTAATTTATGTGTCGGAATAAAACAATTCTTTACAGTAAAGTGAAAAATGAGCCCCAGCACATTCTTTAGAAATAGTATGTGTATAAATCAAAAGGTAACAAACAAATGAAACATGTAAGAGTGGAATCCCTTAGATTTCAAAGAATTACTTTTTATAGCCAGTCAAAATCTTGTGAAAGACTCAAAAAAGTTATTACAAATTGTGTTCCATTTTTCATATAAATTAATGGACTTTCTTTTCCCTTGTTCTTCACGGATGGAGACTCAGGCATGGGAATAACATTTTTGACTGCCAGTTTTACTACTATAGGTAATATGTCACTGTAATGATGTTACCAATAAAGACATATTAATTGGATTTATATACATAACATACTGATTTGTTTTTGACAAAGATTTTTAAAGTGTTTCCATGAACTTCCTGAGAGGTTGCTTTCTAGGTCTTATATGCCAGTTCTTCTCAAACTTTAATGAGATCCACAGACCACACTTTGAGTAGCAAGGTTATAGATTAGAAAAAGCACATTAATTCAGTTAAAGTTGCATCAGCCACAGAAGTAATTCATCCAACATCAGCTTGCAATAGAAATCAAAGAAGTAGACAGTATAAGGTAGAGAATAAAAACAACAAATAAAACTGTAAATTTTCCTTTCTTTTACTGGAATAAATATTATGTCTACATAGTTTATCATGTCAATTCAAAGACAAGCCCCAGAGTCAGGTTTAAATGTTTTATATTTTTAAATAACTATAAAAGGAACTGTTCTTCATAAAGACATAGAATTGATCATTACCTAAAAAAAAAAAAAAAAATCCCCATGAATAAATGGCTACATTTCATTCTCTTAATCTTACTTGGATACTATAACATGGAGAATGAAATAACTTTTATGAACAAGTCGTGACAAGATAAAAACCCAACAACTTTCTTTCTCCCCCCGTCAGTGATTTGGATTGTCTAGATAAAATTGGTTCATGGCTCAAATCATTCAGATAACGCCTTATACTTTAGACTTTATTTAGTAGTTCACCTTTAACTACTAAAGACCAACTTCTTAGCCATACTTTCAACCCCTCTGTACTTCCCAGCAAAAGTGGGGTTACCATGAAGTGAGCGAAAATTGGTTTCAGGGCCTGTCAGACATGGGTTCTTTCTATGGGAGAAGCACTAGTTTTGTGTTCATATGATATGTTATTTAAAAATTTGTAGAATTGAGATATTTTAATGACAATTGGTTAAGACAGTTTTGTCTTTCCATTCTATCCATCCCACTTCCCATCAAGTTGGGTGGTAGTCAACCGGTCAAAGGAATTAATGGAGCATGGAGCGAATGCAAAGAAAAACAACAACAACAACAAAAACACCTGTGAGGTATGAGGAAATCAGGATTGAAGATGTTAAACTAAATTGTGATTGCAGCCAGTATTTGAAGGAATCCTAAAAATGGGATGGCCCTTATAATTTCCCACTTTGAGGGAAAGGAGCCTGTTGTTTTTAACAGCCCTTCCACCTATCAATCATAAAAGATAGGATGTCTCTGGGGAGAAGGTGTAATCTTGGGGCCAGATGGCTCTCAGCAGTATTTGACTGAGGGTAATTTCTCCTAGCGAGAGGGACCTACTTGAGAGTCCTCTGCTTCCAACGCCCCCAAAAGCTGGGGGCATGAGTGCCTCAAACCTGAAGGGGATTTCTGGGGAATGTGCGAGAGCCTCCTACCACAGCAGTGCTTTTGCAAACTTTACCACACCTCAGAATCATTTGGAGGGTATTTTTTAAAAGAGAAATTCCTGGGTCCATTTTGATTCAGAATCAGATCTAGGGTAGAGCCTGAGAAATTTTATTTTTGACAAGGTCCCAGGTGACATTAATACTGCTGTTTCTGGAACCACACATTGAGAACCAATATACTACAGTAATAATTGCAAGAGTATTAGTGGAGTAATGCAATTAGAGGCCAAAATATAAAAGATTGAGTAATAAATAAAAGGTGTAGGATGTAAGATAGACAGACAGACAGACAGATAGATATATAGATAGATAGAAACATAGATACATAGATACATACTGTGTTTCCCAGAAAATAAGACCTAGCTGGACCATCAGCTCTAATGTGTCTTTTGGAGCAAAAATTAATATAAAACCCAGTCTTATTTTGGTATAAGACTGGGTCTATAATATAATATAATATAATATAATATAATACCCAGGTTCATATTAAATTTTGCTCCAAAAGATACTTTAGAGCTGATGGTCCGGCTAGGTCTTATTTTCAGGGAAGCATGGTAGATACATAGATGATAATTGTTTTCTAAGGAGCTTGATGTAGAAAGCCAAGAAAAAGTAAGAGAAGTAGCAATATGGAGACAGATTTTTATGTTGTTGTGTTTTAATGTTGAAAGGGACTGAGCACTTAATGTGATAAAGCCTTTGCATAGTTGATATTTCCCAAAGGAACCCTTTAGTCCTCAATCTAATCGCAAACCTGTTGCTGTTGCTCAAGCTCCCTCATTCAGTAATGATACCACTGAGCTGTTCAAGTGAAAGGTATTGGTCATCTTTAATTATCCTCTTTCCATTTCCTTCCACAGTTATCCATTGAATTTCATAGGATATATATAAAAAATATATGTCTTGCCTGGCTAGATTACTGCAATAGCTTCGAAAAGATTCCTCAGCTTCTACTTTCCCCCCTTACAACTTATTCTACCACTGCAATTAGAATGATGTTTTAAAATTATAAGTCAAATCATGATTCCCCTGCTTAAAATGCTTCACTGTCTTCCCTTAGCAATTAGACTGAAGTTTAAACTCTGTCATGGCTTGCATGGCTATACTGCCTTTGATCTTATCCTTAAACTATAATTATTTCCTTCCTGCCTCAAAGCATCGATTCTTGCGTTTCCTTCGGCCTCAAATTTCTTTGTGCCTATATTAAATTTTATGCTACTGGAAACACTGGTGGGAGCCTGTGATTTAGCTATAAGATCTATCTGCTCACCTCACAAATGAAGACAACCATTAAATTATTAAAACCTGGCAACTAGCAACAACGATGGACTCATAAAATGAAATACATGCCAAGCAGGACACTAGCTTTTGTGTGTTGATTTTATTTTTGCTATTTGCAGGCTTAAAATATTTTTCCTGGCCCACAGGATGACAAGTATCAGATATAACTGGGGGAAAAGAAAGGAATATGGGAGGAAAGAAACAGTGAAGGAAGAGGTAACTGGGATTTGAGGGAGTACTAACAGGTCAGCTCAATGTCCAGTAGCTGGCACAGCATCTACACATAAGAGAACTTAAATGTGATATAAAATTGTATTTTTATATGTGCAGATTAGAGTTTAGGATAATATGAGTTTATTATAAAATGTGTCTTTTCAGAGCTGGACTTGTGTTCTGGAAAAATAAAATTTGTTCCACCCCACTTCATGATCACGTGGAATATTTCTAAAGGCCTGACCACCAAGCACATCTGTCCTCTTGCTGGCTTTTAAATCAGTAGACCAGAGTGTAATAAATCTTTCCAGACTAAAGTATGCTAGGTTAATCTACAGCAATGCAGTGTGTCACCATAGAATATAAGTTTACTAACATATTATAGGTCTCTTCTGAGGTTAAGAAAAACTGGATTCCTTCAAGTCATCATCCAGAGTAAGATTTATTCTTGGTACAGTGAAACTTCTGTGACTGCACTTTTCTTAACTATAATCATGAACATTCAAGTTTAGTTTTATAATGCTTTTATATTTCCCAATTTTGTAAGGCTTATCTGATGATGGGTCAGCTAATTCAGTGTATTTATTTTATCTTATTTTTCTTTACAGACTGGGAAAAATAAGCTTCCAAATTATTCAAAAGTAGAGCATTTCATTTCAAAGACTAGAAATAAATAATAAAAGTCAGTGACCCTTGTTTTAAAAGTACGTGGTAATGATAAATTTTGATATTGTTAATGAGCCTCATGTTAAAATCTAATAGGTTCAGTCAGAAATTTATTTTTCTTCCAGGCTTGGATTAGATACAGTCTATATACGTTAGACATTGTGATGATGTTGGTTATTAAAAACATAAAGTTGGTAATAAACTAACTATATGGTAATAAGAATATTTTATTTTGGTTGTATCATGTTGTAAGAACGCTTCTGTAGCATGTAAGAGGTAGACAAAAATTTCAGTATAGATCATTCAATATGCCTGAAATATAACTTAAAAACTGAATTTACTGTATTTTCTTTCATCCTTTAAATTCCCAAGGTAGTCTGAAAAGTGGCTCCATTAGAGCATGAAGAGGAAAATACTTATAATGTTTTCTAAAGATACATGTACAAAATATTAGTTTTTCTGTATTAATCATAAATTATATATGAAGAGTTTAATCAAACTATTAGTAGCTTAACATTCACTGAATGAGTGTACTTTCATTTCCAACCATCTGATTGGCAAGTTTTAAACTGCAAAATTCAAGGAAAAAAAAAACAACACTTAACTGTCCAAATGTAGAGGACGTTTCTCAGAGAAACTTTAAGCAGTACAAGAAGCTTACCTAGCGATTCTTGTGCAGTGCTTACTTATTCTGTAGTGGTAATGTACAAGCACTGTTTTCCTTTTTAATTTGTTTGCAATGCATCTCCATAAAAATTATATATGTATAATGTTTAAATAATAATAAAACACTCATCCATGTTCCCATCAAAGAGTTTAAGAAATAAAATAATAGCAATGATTTAAAGCCCCAGGTATTCCTTCCTAAATGCATTTTCCATTCTCTCCAAATCTCTGCACTGACTTTGCATTCTTTATTATGCTCTTTCTTTTCTTTATAGACAATAGCCTTAGCCTTTTTAATGTATAATGTATCAAGTCACAGAGCGTATAAAACATACATGGTACATAATTTTTATATGTATGTATATGTAGGTATAATTCTAAGCAATATACACATGCTATATATATATATATATATATATATATATATATATACACATATATATACACAAAACTATACATATACACATATAATAGCAATTATTCATAAACATTGAAATCATTTACAAATAAGGAAGTAAACTCAGAAAAGGGAAGTAAATTAAACTAATTTTATTGATCTAAAATCAAAAGAGAACTTGAATCCAGATCTTTAATTCTAAATCTATGACTGTTTTAAAAAATTCCATGATATGTATAAGGTTATATTTGATAAACCTAATAAAATATTACTATGAATTCAATTATGTTCTTAAATTTCTAATAAATAAATTAAACACAAAATATCAATATGTATCTGTGCTAAATAAGTTGTCCAGACCATAAGAAATGTTGGGTGTATATCTGGATTTAGGCATCTCTTCCCATAAACCATAAGCCCCCCAAAGTCCTTAATCCTCAATTTGGGAACATCACTCTAGTGCACAGTCTAATCACTTAGTTTTGAGTTATTCTGTCATTATACTGCAATAGTTATTTTTCTCTGTAAAAGAAACCAATCGTTTGAGAAGACAGTCTCTTTACAGTAAAATCTCAACTGGGATGGCAAATTCTGCTCCATAATAAGGAAGGCACATTTCCAAAACACTGTATGAATGCATAAATCAGAAAATCCCAAAACTACCCAAGAAAAGAGATTACAGTAGCCCCCCAAGAAATATATCCCAAGTCCCCCAGCGAATGCCTAAACTGAAGAGAGCAGTGAACTCTATGTATACTATGTTTTTTCCTATACATACACACCTCCAAAAAGTTTAATTTGCAAATTAGGCATAGTAAGAGATTAACAACAATAACTAATAATAAAATAGAACAGTTACAGCAATATACTGTGATAAAAGTTATGAGTGTGGCCTCTCCCTCTCTTTTTCTCTCTCCAAATAGCTTATTTTCTGTACTCACCTTTCTTCCTAGTGTGATAATGTGAGATGATACAATGACTACTTCATGATAAGATGAAGTGAAGTGAATGATAAAGCAACCTCAGCATAAGATTTTTTTTTTTTTTTTTTTTTTTTTAACTAATTTGAGAACTTACACATTTTCAATTAAAGGAAGCACGTTATGGCTTCTCTTTGACCTATGCCAGCATTACTACTTGCACTATAGGGCCATTATTAAGTAGAATAAGGGTTACTTGCACACATGCACTGTAATACCATGGAAGCCAATCTGATAACCCAAAATGCTACTAAGGGACGAATGGGCGAGGAGTGTAACAGTGCGGAGATTGGACAAAGGGATGATCCATGTTCATATCAAGGCAGCACGAGATTTCATCACACCACTCAGAATGGCACATAAGTTAAAACTTATAAGTTGTTTAATTCTGGAATTGGTTTATTTAATATTTTTGGACTGTGGTTGACAGTACCGTAACTGAAACCTCAGAAAGCAAAACATCAGGTAACGGAGGACTACTGTATGCTGTATAGATTAGTCAAGGTTCTTGGTGCTCTCAGAGAGCCTTTTTATTCTGCCTTTGGAAAAACAACACTACGTCACTACTTGTGGGCACTTTCTGTCATGGATATTCTCTTATTAGAGGCAGTCACAAGATAATAAAGAAAATAAGGTTATTTGAACAATTGGTTTCATAGCATTTCTATGTGGACCAGAACTAGAGAAAGTGGGTAGACATTCTCCATTAAGAAAAATGTCTTTATAAATTAACAAATAATATATAATAACAGTATTACCCAGAATGTATCTATACTCGTATGTGCACAATTTAGAATTATGCAAATATGCAAATATCCACTCATTTTTACTGAATCTGTAACTATCAGAAAAACTTCCCCTTTATGCTCTGTTCTAAATTTTGCATGAATTTGTCTAAGTGTGCATTGTATTGATTTCATAGTTATGGATTAACTTGTAAGGACCCGATGGCAGTCCACGTTCATATTTTACCTCTTAACTTCTTCACCCACCCTGTTCACTATGGCTGGTGCAGACAGTATCTAGTAAGAGGGCTGTTATGCCAGTGAATAAATGTCCAGCCTTCTTCCTTTTTCCTTTGCCTTCCCACTTCCACAGCCCAGCAGGAAGGCATGTTTCACTTGGCTGCTTACAAAGTCCCCCATAGAACTGGGCTCCAGCTGCTATGAGTAAGAACTCATTCATAACACATTCTATCACCTTATCTGTCCTGTAGGTCTTACTTTCCTCTGTTCTATTGTAATACTTCACAGGAACCCCTTCCTCCCAGTGATCTACTTGCAGTCAAGCCTGCTTTAGGGTCTGCCTAAGGGGTACACAAATTAATATAGTACTGTTGTTGTGGTTTTCATCACCACAATCATCATCAGCTGCATAAGCAACACTGATTAAGCACATGTGCCAAACACGATTCAAAATATTTGACACTCATTAACACATTTAGTCTAAATGCATTAAGTCTAAAAACTTTTGTGCACAGCTATTTTAATCATTCTTAGTTTAAAGACAAGAAAAACCAAAGCACAAACAATTAAATTTCTAGCCTAAGTTCATAATTTGCACTGAACCAGTATGGTATACCAACTTAAGCTTTGCTTTTTTTGTGAGTATACATGAATAGTTTTTAAAAGTTTTGAAACCATGTTTTTTTCTTTAAGTGACACTGGTACGCTTATTTCCTTCAGTCTTCACAGCTAGACACATTCTAGTATTCACTCAAAAAAACCACAATTCAGTTCATACATTTGGAGTGTTATACATTTACAACACTCCAGGTTCATGTGTGCACAAATCCTATAAGATTTGGGGGTGACAGGTGTTTCTTGAAATGACCAGTCAATTTTATATATTGGTCAGATAAGCAGATCACTCAAGAGTGGAAACAAAATTTGAATGTACTTATAAAACCCTAGATTTCAAGAATGTATAGTAAGCCACCAGGTAGATCTTGATAAGTCATATATGCTTCTCATTTCATAAATTTATTAAAATAGCCTCTTTTTTAAAGTAATGCAATGGCAGAAATGGATTATTTTCTATTCTTAACTTGTTGAACTATATCAAGGATGAAGTGCACAATTAATAAATAATATATAGTTTACCAATGATTAGTATCTATGTATTTAGTAATATTAATATATTAATATTTTATATGGACAAGTATCATTATATATATATGTGTGTGTGTGTATATATATATATATGTGTATATATGTATGTGTATATATATATATATATACACATACATATATATAATTACTATAATCACAATAATGTATTTTAAACTATTAATCCAAATGCTACTGCTGTCCATTTTTCTTCCATCCCTCCCTTCATAAGTTGGCCTTTATCACATTTGAAAAGCCATTCAAAACAAAAAAAATACATTTTTAAATTTTTAAGAGAACTAGATTCATTGATAGTGTCAGAGTCTGATATTGCTCAGCGTACATATAATAACATTTTGAAATTAGGCAAAGCTACAGTCATAAAAATAATGCATCGTGGTTTGAGGTATTAAGGCATGATGTTCACATGTGTGTTTGGTGGTTTATGTTATGCCAAATTGGATGTTCACTGTCAGGGAGATTCTTGAAGTGCTATATAAACTTTGGCTACATTTTTGCTCTGTGAAAATTATAACTCTCCCAGATGGAAAATGTGTTAAAGTATGTATTTCCACATCTCTAAATCTGTATTTTGTTCAACTAAAAAATATTTTAAGAACTTATATGTGTGACAAAGATAGAAGGTGACTTAGGGGTGCTAAAGAAATAGCTAATTTATTCCATATAGTCTGAATCTCCCAACAGATGGAGTATTTTCAGAAGATAACACCTAAATTATTGTCTCAGATAATCAACACCTGATAATAGGTGGCTAGACACATTTCTATTTAAAACATGAAATTTTCCATTGAAATAGGTAATATTTTAAAGCTAATAATGTTTCCTTTATATAATGCATATTTATAATAAATTTATAATAAATCATTTATATAAACTTTATATAAAAGTATCCCTGTGAATGTGATGTACCTTCATTTGTATATTTGTATTTAGTGGATTAGTAGCTAGACAAAGTACTTCCCATTAACATTGTTAAATGCCACCATTTGCTTTGACTTAAAAGATAAACATGAAACTGAATTCATTTAATTTATTTAATAATTAAGTAGATTGATTTACTTAGTTAAACTTATTGAATATTTTTATTTTAATCTTGAATTGATGGTTATTGATATTGGGGATTTCTTCCTATGTTTTAACAACTTTTTTCTGATATAGTGATCTATATCCAAACTTCCTATGATGTAAAATAAATATTTAAAAGAGTTATGTGTAACGTCCTATTATCTAACATCAAAATTAAATCTGATGTTGAAATTACAAAACTATTTAGTTCATCTCACTGCCAAAAAGAAGGATTTAATCTAAATCAATACAAGGAATTAATTATTTTTAAGGCAAAGATATTAGATGAAATAACTTAGTAATAAGTGGCAATATTTATACTTATTTTTACTTCTTTCCCATTGGACTTAAGTTTGAAATCAAACACTCTTTTCTTCATAAAATGTTTGTAACATTTAAAGATGTACATTTTTGGAATGTGTATGCATTTTTAATTATAGCTGAAAGTGTAGCTTTGCATTTTGAACAGAAATATTTCAAGTTTTTTTTTTTGTTTTTTTTTTTATGACAGAGATTAGATAACAAACATCAGTTTGAAAAGTGATTATTGCTTTCTGAAATGTGTTTATTAATCATAATGGAAAAGTTCATTATATGTTTCTAAATTGTTTACCTACTTATCTAGCTCCCTCAATTTCTCTGTAGCTATCAATCTATCAATGCATAATTGCTATAGTGGTACATCTGGTCTGTCCTCTGCCTCTCTGATTTAAAACCTTATGAAATTTTGTGCAGTCAGGTAGAGAATAATGTCAGAAAATAACAAAAACAAATCTAAGCTTTTCTAACATTACAAGTTGTAGAATATAAAACTGAGATCAGAGTCCTTGACTTTTTTCGTTAATTATTAGAGCACTATTAATGCTAGGTTCAATTACAAAGTAATCCAATATACTGTGAGCCAAATAGTCCTCTAATAATATGTAATCAGTGGATTTAGATTTAAAAGCAAGCATGTTTTAGTTTAGAGAACACATACTTTTTTTTTTAATGTTTCAAATATATAGAGAGAAATTTTGCGTAAGTGTGTTATATATGCCATTCCACTTCTCTATTATTTTACATACAGGGAAAAATTATATAGCCTTTCTTGACAGAAATAGTACAATTGATGGATATAGTTGTAAGCCTATTTGTCACCTGCACTATGTTTCTGGACAGTATGCATCAAATATTAAATACTTTGAGGTAATGCTGAAAAATAACCTATAAAACTAATGAATGTTTCAATTAATATTTCTATTCATGTGTTTAATTTTTGCAAACTGATTCATATTTATAAACATTAAAACAGACATAGTTTGTGTTTTATTTTTTACATATTCATTTATTTTTTTCAAAAATGTGCTTGTATGCAATATGAACTATTTAGGTTGAAAAGATACAATGATGACATAGTGTTTCAATTCAAAGAGAAGTTATTCTGTGGGAGAAACTAATGTTTAACAATGAGTTATAATGCAGTGTGAAAAATATTGTAACAGAAAGACAAATATCTAAATTGAATTAAATGAGTCTTAAGTTTCTTGAAAACCATAAAAGTATCCAGAGAAACTTACAGATTATGACATATGTAAATTAGTATAAGTAAGTTATACAAAGTGATTTATATATGTTACATTTTTAGTCGGCGTATACATTTGTTGCCTACCAGACTTTCAAGAAATACTGCATTGCCATTCATTGCCATTTATTTCTAAAGCTAATATTCAAATTTAAAGTGACTCTTATTAGGTCTTCTTTCTTGAAATCCCCCAAGTAAGAACCATAAAAAAAATCATACTTTTTGTAAGAAAAGATTAAATAGTACCATTTGTGACAACATGGATGGATCTTGAGATTATAATGCAAAATAAGTCAGACAGAAAAAGTAGAGAACCATATGATTTCACTGATATGTGGTATATAAAACTAAAAAAACAAAACAAAACAGAAGAACAAGACAAACAAGTGAAGGAACAAATACTCATAGACACAGATAATGTATTACAGAATTGTACACCTGAAATCTATGTAACTTGACTAACAATTGTCACCCCAATAAACTTTAATTAAAGAAAAAAATTTCAAACAGGTTTTACATAGATGATGTTTTTATTTACATTTCTGTTTTTTGAGAACTTTAAATTTTAAAAAGTTTTCCTTTGAAGAAGTCATCTGTTCCTATCGTTTATTTGTCATTTGAGCTTCTAATCTTTTATATTATAAGAATTGTTTGCATTGGGAAATATTAAGCTCTACCAAATGGAAAGCTGAAAGATGGGAGTACTTACTTGTCAGCATGCTGATTGCTACAAAATTCCTGAAATTATTTTCAAATGCTTTACATACAGATATATTTTTAATACAACTAGCAAACAAACAAATTTCTCCAAACTGTATCCTCTAAAATATGTAGAGAAAAAGAGGTCTAATAAATAAGTATGATGAACAAGAAATATGATATATGAATCAAAAAAGCTGGAATGGAAATATAATGTAAGTAACAAGGCCTAGAATTCCATAGCTATCTATGAATTCACTGCCTAGATCATCATGCAGGTTAATTTCTGGGTATTGGAACCTTGAACCCTTCTGTGGCTACTGAACTCTATCAAGAAGTTTACAGCCTGAAAACAAACACTCTGTTCAGGCAGCATTTTCTACTGCAGAGGCAGGATTTTACCTATCCGTAATTAAATACATGCTGTATTTTAGATTCCTATGTGCCTATCTATGTAGACTTATATTCTATTTTTAAGATCAAGTTTTTCAAACCATAAGCCTATAAAAAGTAGCTAAAAGTGAAAGAGATAGAAGGCTGCAAACAGAAGAAACCTCCAACACACGTAGCCTTCACCATATGTAAAAAAGTAGTTACATTTCCTTCTTATGGATCTTTCAAGAGAGTTATTTGAAGTTTATGAAATTGAAATAAATTAAAATGATAACTAAAAATCCAAACAGTTATTCTGTATGTTTTTTATCAGTTTATTTAGACTTATTAGGAAAACCTCTGGTGTCCCAGAAATGCTATGAAAGCTACGTCCTTGAAATGGGAAATCATATTTCTACAGCAATAAATCCAAATTTAATTTTAAGTGTTAGATTCACTTAAATATATAGAACTTATAGCCTGAGTTTCCATATCCTAAATAAAATTTGGATTTGAATTGAATAATAAGTAGAAACATATGGAATTTCAAATACTATATTCATGAACATAAATTAGGAAACATAAAACTCATAAATATTATTTAGTTGTCTCCTACATAGACAGCAGATATTAATAATTAGCATTGATAGGGCAAAGTAAATACAGAAAAATATTTTAAGAAAAAAAAAGACACAATTGAGCATTTTATAGAAGAATTCTGTCAACCCCTGGTTGAAAAATAACCTGACATTAAATATGGTGACAGTTAATCACCATATATAATGATTAGGAAGAAACATATCATTTTAAAATATAAATTAATCCATCCAAATATTTGTTATTTCTCATTCATTCAATGCCACTGACTTAATTATCCTCCTATGGTTTTCTTTCCACCAACCTATCTGCTGAAATTTCACAGTTGATGCAGAGTTTTTAACACAACTTTCCCAGTCCAACTCAACCTGTATTTACTAAACATTATTTATACCATATACTCTGCTAGGATATGAGAACATAGGAATGTCACTCCCATTACCGAATCAATTGCAGCATAGCTGTAGAAAGAAACAACCATAGAAGCTAATTTTTTGTGTGATCATTACAATGATAAGGATATACAGAAAATGATGAGAAGATTATTCTAGGGAAATTAATAAGTTGAATATTAAAGCATATGTAAGAGTGAACAGGTGAGAGAGGAATGGTAGATGAGTGTTTGGGTAGAAGAAACATTTGTGAAGGCATGTAGCTGGAGTTATGAAACACCATCTGATAAAACTAATGCATGATATTTGAAGCAAGTGGTCAGAGAGGATGAGTGTGGGAGGGATAGACATTTCTTAGTGACTTGGGTTATATCCTGTATGCGATGGGAACACAAGGATAGCTTAAGCAGGCCAGTGATAGGATCATTTGCATTTTAATTGAATCATTGTTCCTCAGCCTCAATGATAGGTTTCATTTATGCAAGACTTCAGACAAGAAAACAAGTTAGGAAACAAGAGGTTATTGAAAGGGACCAGGCATAAAGGGATGAGGGGTTAAATTTGGTCCACAGAAAAGACATGTAGGAATTGGGGCTTACTGGAGAAACATCAGAACACTCTGACTGACCAGAGGTGAACGTGAGAGAAAGAAATTCTGAAATAAGAGTTCAAGTTTTGAAATTATGTTAGCTATTGTGCAATAAACTGAGATAAGAAACATTGATGGGAAAGATTGTGAAGAAAGATGGATATTTTGAGTTTCCATAAGTTATGTGGTATCCAATTAGAGGTACCCAGAAACAATAACATGTATGATTCAGAAACTCTGTAGTCATGTTTATGTGGAATCAGTTGTATATATGAGATAGAAGACTGGAAGAATAACAGAGAAACCATACATACATAACGGAAGATTGGCAGAAGAAAAAGACTTGGACAGCTCCACTGTTTTTTGTCTAGAGACTGGGGAAGAGCCCCGGACAGAAATGTTCCTCTGATTCTAGAACAGCAAGATATAAAATGGAGGAAGATGTCAACAGTGTGCAATGCAGCTGTGATACCCAGTAAGATAGGAACTGAGGAGTGTCAATAGAATATTATTGATGAACTCTGGAGTGACAGAGTTTGAGAAGCTGTTCAGAGAAAAGCAAAAGCCAAATAATGGTGAGCTGAGGTATGGATGTGTCATGAGGGAGACCCTGCTCGCTGGGCCATTTGTCGTGCGGGGCGGCCTGCGGGGTGTCGAGTCCCACTCCCCACATATGAATGCAGGATATGTTTAGGCCAAAAAGGAAAACCCATGGAGCCATAGGTAGGGGAGTCATACCACTATAGTCTCACTGGTGGCTGGATCCACACAGCCTGCAACCTGCTGTCGGCTTCTCTGCCTGCCAACCAACCGACTGACCAACTAACACAGCCGTGGCAGTTAAATCAGTGGCTAATTGGCTAACTGGTTACAGCTGATGGCCAACTAGCCATGGCTGACAGCCATGTACTACCTGAGTCAGCACGTTTCACGTGAGGCCGAGAGCTTGGAAACTGCTATCTGGGACTCTGTCCCCACAGGATGCAAGATGATAAGGGAAAAGTAGTGAGTGTGGACTAAAACAAAGCTTGGTTGAAAAGGATGAATGACAATGACAAATAGCTCAAAACTGGAAAAGAAACTTTCTTGATGTGTTTGTTTGTTTTCTGCCTGCTCCTCCCTCTTTCACAAAAAATTCTTCTGATACTCTGTTGATCATAACCAATTTCAGAGTGAACATGGAACATTCTTAAAATAATTCCTAGGTCTTGAAGCACTCTAGGAGAAAGTAAGATACCCATTTGTAATTTAAGGAAAGTGAAACAGTAAACAACAAAAACCACTGAACTAGGTTTTATAATACTGGGGTTTTGTTGCATTGTGGGGACAGAGTCCCAGAGAATAGTTTCCAGGCTCTTGGCCTCATGTGAAAAGTGTTGGCTGCTGGCTCGGGTAGTAGATGGCCGTCAGCTGTGGCTAGTTGGCCGTGAGCTCTAACCAGTTAGACAATTAGACACTGATATAACTTCCATGGCTGTGCTGGTTGGTCCATTCGGGTGGTTGGCAGGCAGAGAAGCAGACAGCAGGTTGCAGGTTGTCTGGCTCCAGCCTCCAGTGAGACTATAGTGGTATGACTCCCCTATCTATGGCTCCGTGGGTGTTCCATTTTGGTCTTACCATGTCCTGCATTCTTATGTGGGAAGCGGGAGCTGAGACCCCGCAGGCCGCCCCACATGACAAATGGCGCAGCGAGCAGGGTCCTTCACATGACATACATAGAGGACTTTAAAATGTTTAAGGAATGGTTCAAAATGTTTCACTTTGCAAAAGCTTCCTTTCTATCTTATTTCCATGTTATAGCCATTTTGAGAGTTATCTTATGGGAAAAAAAAAAAAAAAAAGCAGTCACTAGTGAATATCCAAATACAGAAAGAACAATACAAAACTGAATGCAAAATAGAAATGAAATATGTATTCAGCATGCATTAATGCCTTTTAATGCATTCAAGATAATGGTATGTGGAATTCTATGGTACTAAAATATAAGAAAATGTTTATGGTATAATAACTCATCTAGTTCCATCATTTCCAGACAGGCACTCTCTGCCAAATGTATACACATAATTTAGTAGTTTTAGCAATTTATTATTTAGACTAACTTCTAAATAGAAATTCAATTTTCATTGTCTTATTCATTCTGAGTCTATGATTTCAAATGAATCCTCTTAATTCCCAAAGGAAAGAATCATATGAAGGTACAAAGCCCACTAAGAAACTAGATTGTACTTCCATATTTACTATGTCCTATAAAAATGAGTAAGTGTATGACAAAATAAAACCATTATAGAGAGAATTTGGCAACAAACAGAAGACATGTATATGTATCTGAGCTTTGACCCAGCATTCTCACTTTCTATTTTTCAATTCCTGCACTGGAAAAATATAGATGGATCTATGACAATGCTATTCATTTTAACATTATTTGTAAAAGTTCATTTAAAAACAAGAAAGAAAAAAAAATCCCAAAGATAGCTGAGAATATAAACTATGGAACATTCACCTTAGAGAGTATAGTAGACTATAAACAGAATTAAGAAAATATACACTGCCATGAAGTGATCTCCAGAATATGTATATTGTTAAGTGAAAAAGCAAAGTAAAGAAACCTATATACTTGTATACATTTCCACTGCTTATCAAAGAAAAGCGGGGGAGGGCTGATTTGAAAAAAAAAATATATATATATACACACATACACACACACACAGGTACACACATGCACAAGTACACACAGATACACAAACACTGAATATATGCATGAACACATTTGCTATATTTAAAAGTGGAAGAAAAAGTATACATTTAAAAATATTTACCTATGGAGGGAGGGAGGGAGGGAGCGAGGGAGAAAACCAGGTATGGCATATTGGTACTACATCTATATTTCTCTTAATATATCTTTTTTTGTAACACTGATTTTAGAACCAGGTAAATATTTAGCATAATTATAAAATAAAATTCAATTCAGAAAAGGCAGTTCATTAAAAATTTTGTAAAGGAGGGGACAATGTGAAATATTTACCTTCTTCTCTCAACCAGATACCAGGGATAGAGATCTCGGAGAGATGACTTTGGTAAGAATTCTCACTCTTTTTCAGCTTCTGTTACTGTTCCAGAGCTCTGAAGAAAGTGGAATATCCCAAAAGTTCTTATCCTAGTCACCAGAAACTGTGAAAGAGGAACAATAATTTTAAATATAATTTAACTTTTTTTTTAATTTTTAAAATTTCCTTCTAGCCTTTATAGTGAGTGCATAGCCGAGACCTCTTTTTCTCTTGTAAATGGATAAGCTTATCTAGGTTAATAGTTCTCCACTGTGGCCACTGGGATTCACGATTCTCTTTGATCAGTTAACCTACTTGTTCAACCTTAAAACAAAATTTGATTCACCTGAGGCTTCACACTGGCCCCAGTCCACTTAAAGCCTTAGCCAGGCCGACCCCATACCATGTCCGGTTTCTCAGTTGGAACCAATCTATCCCTGAATCCAGTACAGTTTCTAAGTCAGACCCAGTTCAAGTTGTGCTGATTTCCATGTCCAGGCCTGAAAAATAAATGCTCAAGTAAAGTCTGAAAGCTCACAAACAAAAACTGGATCTAAGAGGCGTTACTCACCCCTTCCAGAGGCAGCAAGAAAGTAGAGAATTCAAGGGGGTCAACAGTTACCTACACCTGGCTGCTTGTTCCTCCTTGGGGCTGTCAGGATTCCTTGACACCAGAACTGTTACAAAATAAACTGAGCCATATTTTAACATTTAGGAGTTTATCTGTACAAAAGTCAATTCCAGTTGGGCAGCTTCCAATCTAGCACATAGATAGGAGCTCGTAAGAGTTGGACAAAATAAAGGACTTTTATAGATAGATGGAAGCAGGAACAAGGAAGTTATACTAGGCCAAAAAATGGGTTGGTTATCACAAAGTTACTTTTTTTTTAAAGGGTAGAAGGGTTCTATCAGGCAGATTACTTAATTAATGTTGATCAGGTGATTCCTGGTTGACTGGTATAAATATTCCATTTCTGGGAGAGCTGAAACCGTAATTAAGTCTGAGCTAGGAGATGTGGGACTTAGCGAGCATAAGCAACTCTAGTTGGGGTCTGTTGTCTTTTTTTTTTTTTTTTTTTTATGTGGACATTTTTATTTTAACATTGAAGACAGGAAAGTAAATTACATTCAGGGTTTTTAATTCTGTTTTTCCACGAAAATAAGACCTAGCTGGACAATCAGCTCTAGTGCATCTTTTGAAGCAAAAATTAATGTAAGACCCAGTCATATTTTACTATAAGACTTGGTCTTTAATATAATATAATAAATATAATATAATATAATATAATATAATATAATATAATATAATATAATACCAGGTCTTATATTAATTTTTGTTCCAAAAGATGCATTAGAACTGATTGTCTGGCTCTTATTTTCAGGGAAACATGATTTGTATGGGACATTGTCATATGGGGTGTCATGAGGGGGTCTCAGCTGCCGCTCCCCACATAAGAACGCAGGATATGGCTAGGCCAAAAAGGAACACCCACGGAGCCATAGGTAGGGGAGTCATACCACTATATCCTCACTGGTGTCTGGGTTGGAGACATAGGAAGCAGGAGACACATGATCCGCAACCTGCTGTCTGCTTCTCTGCCAACCAACCTCACTTGCCAGTTGCAATCTGCCATGCTAACTGCAATCCACGCCTCTCTGCAATCTGCAATATACACTTGCTAGCTGAGCCACAGCCGTTACATCAGTGACTAATGGCTAACCTGTCACAGCTGATGTCCACCTACTACCCGAGCCAGCACCTTTTCACGTGAGGCTGAGAGCCTGGAAACTACTCCTTGGGACTCTGTCCCCACATGGATATTCTTACTCTGAGTATGATAACAGTATTGTGATTTTCTTTAGGAAATATAAAAGTGTCACGCAGGGCGGCCTGCGGGGTCTCAGCTCCCGCTCCCCACATAAGAACACAGGATGTGGCTAGGCAAAAAAGGAACACCCACGGAGCCATAGGTAGGGGAGTCACACCACTACAATCTCACTGGAAGCTGGATTCACACGACGTGCGACCTGCTGTCTGCTTTCCTGTGTCATGCGGGACGGCCTGTGGTGTCTCTGGTCCCGCTCCCCATACAAGAACGCAGGATATGGTGAGGCCAAAAAGGAACACCCACGGAGCCATAGGTAGGGGAGTCATACCACTATATTCTCTCTGGCGGCACTATACTCTCACTGGAGGCTGGATCCACACTGTCCACAAACCGCCATCCACACTTGCCAGCCCAGCCACCATCCTCTTGCTAGCCCCCTTCTTCTCTTTCTTCCTCTCTGTCTTCCTTCTCTCCTCCGTAGCCGCAGCAGTTATATTAGCGGCTAATTGGCTAACTGGCTACAGCTGACGGCCAATCAGCCACAGCTGACGGCCATCTACTACCCAAGCCAGCACCCCTCCACGTGAGGCCGAGAGCCTGGAAACTACTTTCTGGGGCTCTGACCCCACACTCCACCCCTACAGGCTCTCGCCTCACAATCTACACGACAAGCGTCTTCCGCGAGGGGCCCTGTGCGAGGAGCCTGAAGGTGAATGCAATATCCTGGACACAGCCAGGCTCTCTGGGCACAGCCATGGTTTCTCAGGGCACCACCAGTGCTTCTGGGCACGGCCAGACTTCCTGGACTTCTTAGGGTACCACTAGTTTCCCCGGGCACAGCTAGGATTTCTCAGGGCACTGCCACTCTCTGTGGGCACAGCCACACTTCCTGGACTCAGCCAGGGCTTTCAGGGCACTGCCACTCTCTGTGGGCACAGCCACACTTCCTGGACACAGCCAGGGCTCTCAGGGCACTGCCACTCTCTCTGGGAACAGCCCGACTTCCTGGGCACAGCCAGGGTATCTTCAGGGCTCAGCCAGACTTCCTGGACTCAGCCAGGGCTCTCAGGGTACTGCCACTCTCTCTGTGCCTCTCAGGGTACCCTGCTGGAACAACAGCGACTCACAATCAAGGTGCTTACATATTCTCAATGGCGGCCAGTCAAGAGACAAAAGCAAATATCCCCCAGTTCCACTAACAACAGTTCCCAAACAAACAGTCAAGCGGTCCATTAAATTAGGGATGGAAGGCACTTCCCCATAGTCCATAGTCATTCACCAGGGCTGTCCTGGGGGTGAGGGACGACCTTGACCTCACCCTCATCTCCCACGGAGGACTCAGCAAGCGTTACCTCCTGGGACTATAAGTCCTGCATCCGGGCTGCCTGAGCAGGAACTTCCCCGGCCCACAGGGCTGCAACGACCTTCGCTTTCTCCGGCCTGTGCTGGTTGGGGAACCGTCCACATCTTTCCACCTCTCCACGGGGCTCCATCTCTCCAGCAGCTGCATGGCTTTTCCTGTGCTGGTGGGAGAACCGTCCACGTCTTCCCACCCCTCCACGGGGGTCCAGCTCTCCGGCAGCTGCTCCTCCTGGTCTTCCTCAGACTGAGTGTTCATACACACAAACTGCTCCACCACTCTTTGGAGAGCTTTGGCCGGCACCATACCCTGCTCGCTGCGCCATTTGTCGTGCGGGAGACCCTGCTCGCTGCGCCATTTGTCGTGCAGGGCGGCCTGTGGTGTCTCTGGTCCCGCTCCCCATACAAGAACGCAGGATATGGTGAGGCCAAAAAGGAACACCCACGGAGCCATAGGTAGGGGAGTCATACCACTATATTCTCTCTGGCGGCACTATACTCTCACTGGAGGCTGGATCCACACTGTCCGCAAACCGCCATCCACACTTGCCAGCCCAGCCACCATCTTCTTGCTAGCCCCCTTCTTCTCTTTCTTCCTCTCTGTCTTCCTTCTCTCCTCCGTAGCCGCAGCAGTTATATTAGCGGCTAATTGGCTAACTGGCTACAGCTGACGGCCAATCAGCCACAGCTGACGGCCATCTACTACCCGAGCCAGCACCCCTCCACGTGAGGCCGAGCCTGTAAACTACTTTCTGGGGCTCTGCCCCCACACCTGCCAACCGACCGACTCTCCTCGACTCCCTCTCGACTCCACTCACCAGCGCAGCCGCAGCAGTTACATCAGTGGCCAACGGCTCAATGGCCACAGCTGACAGCCATCTACTATCTGAGCCAGCATCTTTCCACGTGAGACCGAGAGCCGGGAAACTGCTCTCTGGGGCTCTGTCCCCACAAAGATTCTATCTTTTCAGATACTTACTGAAATTCAGATAAAATGGTATGTCTGGAATTTGTCTCAATATACTGAACAGGGAAGAGTAGGTAGGGATAAATTTGAAATGACATTGATCATGAGTTGATATTTGTGTGATAAGATGTATGATGGGTAAGTCAGGGTTCGTTATACTGCCTTCTGTATTTTAACCAGTTTTTGAAATTGCCCAAATAAAAACTTAAAAAAATTTAAATTAAAAATGATATTTGCATCACTGAATTTCAATATTGAATGTACTCTAATTGAATAAAACTTACCAAAATTGGAATCAATTAGTATATAAATAAACACTACAGAAATAGTTTGGATAAAGCACTCAATTCTCTGACACCAATTAAGAGAAAACAGAAAGCAAATGTCATGGAGGGTGTCACACAGGGTCTCAGCTCCCGCTCCCCACATAAGAACACAGGATATGGTGAGGCCAAAAAAGAACACCCACGGAACCATAGGTAGGGGAGTCATACCACTATAGTCTAACTGGAGGCTGGATTCACGCGACGTGCGACCTGCTGTCCGCTTTTCTGCCAACCAACCAACTCCTACTCCCCAGTGCAGCCCCGGCAGTTACATCAGTAGCCAATTGGCTAACCAGACACAGCTGACGGCCAACTAGTTACAGCCAACGGCCATCTACTACCTGAGCCAGCACCTTTCCACGTGCGGCCGAGAGCCTGGAAACTGCTCTCTGGGACTCTGTCCCCACAGCAAATATTATTTCATTATAGATAGCCTAAACTAATTTATATCTAACTAAAATTAGTTTATTCAGAAAAACGATTTAAGTGACTTAATTCAAACAATGTGCTGTTGATTGCATTTTCCTTAACTTTCCTTTAACTTACCAAAATAATGTCTATTTAGACATAGTTTTAATAATGAATCATAATTATCAGCAGGGTAGAATGTGTTTTCTTCTTTTAATTAATAAAGAAGTGTGATAATCTTCACTGTGATTAGCTTCAGAGTCAGTTTAAAAGTTTTAAAAAATTTATATATTGTGAAAAACAGTGCAAAATTTATGGTAGATTTGGTGTATATGTTTGTGTGTTATTTTGAAGATTATAGCTTAATTATAAATGATATTTATGTTATTTGGAGGTTTTACTCTCATTCTCCAGAATGATAAAGCATTAATCTTTTCCAAATACAATATATGTAATTAAAAACATATTTAGGTATTTTTTCATATAAGTTTTCAAAATAGTTATGGAAGACAGATGTTGCTTCAGGCTAACATGAAAGCATAATATTATCTTGATTACTAATAACGTTCTATATGAGTCGCCATAGCTAAACTGAAAGTTTTGTGTTGATTATTATTTTCAAAGTTATGGTTTTCTTTCCTTAATAAAGAGTAGACCAGTTCACTGCTTTCAATTAGTAGGTAGAAAGCTTGTAAAAATGACTGATATTTGCCTTTCTCCAAAATGACCTTATATGGCTGTAAAAGGATAGAAAATAAACCGAGCAGTGCCCTAAGAGACAGCAGTGGTTTTCTTTGAAAAAATGATCATCATACTCCTAGGAAATGCATCATTCAAGATGCAGATTCCAAGTGGTGGGACCCAGTAATTTATCTTGTAATGAGACATAGAGCCCCAATTTTTTTAAAGAGGATATAGAAGACATTTAAATAAAGACATAAAAAGTGAACACATGATTTAGTACTACTTTGAAACAAATATGTTTCTGTAAACATCAGTGTCTCTACTAATCTGTCTCAGTATAAACTTACATTTATACATACATATTCTATATCTTTCTGCTCCTGCTGGCAGATTTTCTAATCATTTCACATAAAGATCTTAACTTGTCTCAGTTAACAGGTTTCTTTTGAAATGAACAAGTATTTCATATTAAACACTAATTTTCTAAAGATTAATTTTCACTGCTTATTATACAAATGAGTTCAACGTTACCTATGAGTTAAAAAAAAAAAAATTTTGAGAAATGAGTTTCCTAATACCAAGAGTGAATTCTCAGTGTTTTATTTATTTGGTTTTACTTAACTCACCAGTAGTTTTTATTTGCATTCTTAAGGCTCCTGGAGATGTCCCTAAACTTAAAACATCCATGACTCATTGGCATATGACCTTCTATAGATAAACTATTAAAAACAAGGGGTTAAGAAATGTGTCTCTCCCCTTGGGTTGCCATTTCAAAACTAAAGGCTTAGCATTCACTCATAAGAAAGATGTAGTTTTTGACTACTCATTATGTGCCAGACACAGTTAATGTCTTCTTATAAAAAGACAAAAAACGCAGAGAGTGTTGTCAAGAACCATACTCTCTGGTTTGCAAGCAACAGACAAGTGAATACATCATTCAAATAGACTATAATCAATGTCAAGAAAACAGGAATCAAAGAAAGTCATGGGAGTACAATTCAGGTGGGACTTTCTGGAAGAAATAAATAACCAGGCTGAGACTTGGAGACTTAGCCCATCAAATATGTGTGTGTTGAGTGGAGGCCTGGTGTAGTTGGAGTTTCTGGGAATGTAGCGGTGAAAGCGTGATAATGGCATATACAAGAGGTGTTCTGGGTTTAGGGAAAAACAAATTGTACCTAAGGGCTAAAATATAACGAATGTCCAAGAGGGATAGCATAGTGTGCTAACACAGGAGGGAAGGGAAGCTTCTATATCAAGCTCCTGATTTTCCTTCCCTTAAACACCATGAAGAAACACTGAGTGGTTTTACTAAAGGAATGATATAATTAAGAATGCATTGTTTATATGTTAAAATCCCATCTCACTCTGTAAATTAGATTTTTTTTTTTTTTTTAAAAGAATGCATTATGATTAAAAGTGAAAACTGGGTCACAGTCTAACAGAAAGTTCAGGGATTTCAGGTCTTCATAACCCACCCACATTCAGTTAGCATAAAAATCCTGTGATGTGTTTAGCACTTCAATTCTACAAAATAAAGTGAGAGATGGGAAACTCCGGGGCAAATAATCCTATATGCTGGGAACCTTGAGATTACAATACCTGGGGAAATGATTAAATTGCAAGAGCAAACATTTAACTTACAATCAATATAGGTCTTTTCAGGTACCTTTCTCTTTTTATTAGAAGTCTCTCTGAACTATAAGTTCTCGACCTTATTTTCCAGAGTGAGATTCCAATCCATTTCCACAGTTGATTTTATCTCTGTCCTTAATTTAATCTTTTCAAAAAGGAGCATTTTTATACCCTCTTCTTAATCCATCTCATTAATAAGTGTTTCCCTTATGTTATAAATAACAAAATATGTGTGCTCACATGTATGCATACACACACACATACAAATATGCAAATATTTAAATAAAATCCCCCAATACTCTATTTCTTTCCACTTAGTGTTGACTATCTCAATTATGCTTTAGATTTCTTAATCTTTTACAATCTTTCACCCCCATAATTCATTACAGAAAACATAGTGAAAATAATTTTTTACATGTAATCCTTCTTTACCTATCTGTCACATATGATGTTCAGATTTGCACACTTGAAAACACCTGTAACGTTCTATAACATTTTTGTCAACTTCTCATTTGATCGATCACATGAGAATTATATTTTCAGAGCCCATCTCTTATGATAGGACCTTAAAGCTGTTTTAAAGAAATTGTAAAGGTCACTCCTCTAATTTGCCAGGATGTCAAAGAGGAACTTTGGGAGAATAGTTGGTTCTGGAACAAAGGAATTACCTAAGTGATTACCTAAGGAAGATATGAATAAGATCTCCTGGGCATTTTGGCCAATAAAGGAGAATGGGAGAAAAGTTACAATGATGAAATTACTTGCTAGATAGATGCTCATTGAAATTGTTTTGTTGAAAAAAAATAAAATATGATTATATGGCACTTTTTCTCTGGAACATAAAACAGTGTGTGTGTGTGTGTGTGTGTGTGTGTGTGTGTGTGTGTAGTTTCTGTTCACATTAAGCATCTTCCCTTCTCCCTCTTCTTCCTTCTATTCTCAGTCACTCTTATGCTATATTTTCTGAATTCTCTGGAGGACCTTTCCTTGTCTTTGAAGGAAATCTATTCCCTTATTCCATTATGCTTTCTTATTGTTTAAATAAGATTTTCTTTGAGATTAGAGGAAAGGTTTTAGAGCCATGATCATAAGATTTTATACAGCTCCCCAAACTTCCTGAATCTTGCTCTGCAAATCATCCAAAATCTCCAAGGGAATTAAAGAATAGGAATGCAGACAACATTTGGAATCAAGGTATTTCTTCATGAATATGAGAACCAGCACCCAGGCATCTGCAATGCAATGTTTTCTGATAACCACTGAATTGCTGGTGCATCTGTTTTGGTTTACAGATTAAGCATGAATTCCTGCATTGCCCTCCTTCCCCCTCCAAACATCACCAACTGAAATTTCATATCAACAGATGAAATTTGCTTTTGTGAACCTTTCCAAAAACTCAAGATGTTCTTAGCCTTATGCTACAGTTAATGTTGATCTTTTCCATATATATGTCTTCAGATTCAATGACAATGCATGACCTGTGTCTTATAGGTTCCTTCCTAAATCTTGCTCTTTTGTCATTTAATTCACAAAGCCTTGGTTAACCTGTGGTTGTGTGTTGGTGGTTATTTTATAAGGAATTGAACCAAAGTCTCTGGGTGAAAACCAGTATACGTGAATAGAGAAGATTCTGTCCTAAATTATCCTTCCCAGCAATGGCTTGAAAGAGAAGCCAAAATGGGCAGAGCCCTTGTTACCAGGTCCACTTAGTGGATGCATGGCCTGTTCTGCTTGGTTACGGCAGAGATGGCATCACACAGATGTTACCTTAGAGCCACGGTAAGATTGCTCATGAGAGAAGAGTCATCGCTATAATCAACCAGGTCACCAACTCCTGTTTGACGGAAGAATGCAAAGGTAAAGTACAGAAGCAGGAAGAGACGAAGAATAGAGGCCTACTACCTCCAAATGTTTCACAGGCTGTGTTATATGAGAAGGCATATATACGTATAACCAGGTTAGTGAAACTGTCATTTTCTAGGTCAAACAATATTTAATATCGCCATTTTCATGTGATTCAATCTCAAGGGACTCACAAGTGGGTTCTGTTTGTAGGAATGATTAATAAAATGTGAGAATGAGTAGGAAGCTCTGCAGACTCCACTGCCTGGGAGATGTAACCTAGTCTGCCCAAAGCCAGGATTAGTCCTGTGATCCTGATACAGACCACAGAGTGGTCTCCCAGCTACATGTTTTATAACATTTAAAGTTTGTTTTGATGCCAGGACCCAATACAATGATACTCAAATCAATGAAAGTCAGCATTCTTTGTGACTCGCATCTCTCAAAGATAGAAGGCTGCAGGGTGGAGTCACAAAAGGGATGATGCCAGGGACAGGACAACAGCAAGTGGAGCCAGAGGGGGCACTTTATGTCTGGCAAGCAGGGAAGAGTTGGCTAGGTTTTGTGGGCTCCTTGTGGACTGGATAATTTGAATAACATTGTGTCTTCTGGGGGCATAGGATGATGTCTCTAGTTTCTGGGTTCCTGGTCCTGAGGAGATTAGAGCAGATGCTCAGTGGCCCAAAGTGTGAGAGGCAGACCGGAGAAGGGTTGGTTGTAGACTTAATCAGCTTCTTAAAAAAGGAAACTGATGGGCCTCTAGTCAGGGCCTCAAAACTGGGTCAAGACAGCATGAAAACAAACTACATTACACTATGGAAGCAGACAAAAGAATAGGAACACATAAATCTAATGCATAAAGTTAAATTGTACCAAAAGATATATGTATATAGTATTTGAAGGTAAAGATGCAGCACCTATCCAAAACAGTTAAGGATAATGATAAAGGAAGTGTGTTGGAGAAGTTGATTCCATTCTCAAGTCTTGAAACATGAAAAATTGCTTGGAGAAAAAAAAAGAAAAGGTGGGTGGGTGGGTGGGTGGGTGCGTGGAGGAGCAGCACTGCAGTCAAAGGGAACAGTATGAATTTAGACCAAAAGCTGGAAAGACCAACTTAGAATTTTGGTATTGTTACTACGAAAACTGAGATTCCAATGGGATATATTTGAAACTCAACTATTGCCTATACCTACCTTACTCCCCTTCACCCCAAACAATTTATGCCATGCAGACCTGACTGGCTAAATCTCTGTACCTTGAGAGGACAGGAGGTCAGAAAGGGCTTGTTTGGGGATTTTCTTTTTTTAATTATTTTGCTATTTTTTTTCTGTTATTAGTTTCAGGTGTACAAAACAACATAGTGCATAGACAATTCCTTACCTCACAAAGTGATAACCCCAACAAGTCTACTAACCATCTGACACCATACACAACTATTATAATACCATCAACTATATTCCCTATGCTGTACTTTACATCCTGTGACTATATGTGTGTATATATATATATATATATATATATATATATATATATACATACATACATATATATATACACATATACATATATATATACATATACATATATATTATTTTATATATATATGGTTAAGCATTTATATAATTTATGAAGTGATCCCATATGATACTGCACATAGTTTTTACAATATTATTTATTATATTCTTCATACTGTATTTTACATTCTGTGACTATTTTGTGACTACAAATTTGTACTTCCATGCCCTTCACTTTCTCACCCATCCCTCCAATACCCCCCCATTCAGTAACCTCAGTTGTTCTTTGTATCTTTGAGTCTACTTGTTTTGTTTGTTCATTTATACTGTTCTTTAGATTCCACATATAAGTGAAATCATATGGTATTTGTCTTTCCCAGTCTTACTTATTTCACTTAACATAATATCCTCTAGGTCCATTCATGTTGATGCAAATAGTAAGATTTCATTTGTTTTTACAGAGAGTAATACTCCATTGAATATATGTACCACTTCTTCGTTACCTAATTGTCTATTGATGGGCATCTCAGTTGTTTCCATATCTTGGCTATTGTAAATAGTTCTGTAGTAAACATAGGAGTGCATATATCTTTTTGAATTAGTGTTTTGGATTCCTTCGAATAAATATCCAGGAGCAAAATTGCTAGGTCATAAGGTAGTTCTGTCTTTAATTTTTGAGGGACCTCGGTACTGTTTTCTATAGTGGCTAAACCAATTTATAATCGCATCAACAGTGCCCATAGGTTCCCTTTATTCCACATCTTAGCCAGCATTTGTTGTTTGTTGATTTATTGATGATGACCATTCTAACAGATGTAAAGTGATATCTCATTGTGGTTTTTATTTGCATGTCTCTGATGATTACTGACATTGAGCATTTTTTCATATGTCTATTGGCCATCTGTACGTCCTCTTTGGAGAAAAGTCTCTTCAGGTCCTCTGCCCATTTTTCAATTGGGTTGTTTGTTTTTGTTGTTGTTGTTGTTGAGTTGCATGAATTCCTTGTACATTTTAGATATTAGCCCCTTATCGGAGGGACTGTTTGCAAAAATCTTCTCCCATTCAGTTGGTGGCCTCTTTATATTGTATTTATGTGGTGTCCATTGTCACCTCTCCTCTTTCATTTCTGATTTTATTCACTTGGGTTCTTTCTCTTCTTTCTTGATGAGGTTAAAGTTTTGTTGTTGTTGTTGTTTTTATCTTTTAGTTATATATACATATATATAACTAAAAGCAGACTATTACTTCCTTTCTGTCTCTCCATACACACACACACACACACACACACACACACACACACACACACACAGGCGCGCATGCACGAGGCCTGGCAATTAAGTTCGCAACTTGTTGCAATAATGTTTGTAACTTTTTGGATATCAGAGGGATTATTCATTATGAATTTGTACTAACTGGAAAACAGTTAACCACGTTTACTATTTGGAAGTGCTAAAAAGGCTGTATGTAAAAGTTAGACGACCTGAACTTTTCGCCAACGTTTCATGGGTCTTACATCACAACAATGCACCAGCTCACTAGGAATTGTCAGTAAGGGAGTTTTTAGCCAGTAAACAAATAACTGTATTGGAACATCCTCCCTACTCACCTGATCTGCCTCCAATAACTTCTTTCTTTACCCGAACATAAAGGGAAACTTTGACAGGAAGACAGTTTGATGACATTCAGGACATTAAGGGTAATACGACGACAGCTCTGATGGCCATTCCAGAAAAAAAGCTCCAAAACTGCTTTGAAATGTGGACTGGACACTGGTGTTGGTGCATAACTTCCCAAGCGGAGTATTTCGAAGGTGATCATAGTGATATTCAGCAATGAAGTATGTAGCACTTTCTTAGGATGAGTTTGCAAACTTAATTGTCTGTCCTCATATATGTATTTCTATCACATACACACACACACACACACACACACACACACACACACACAGTTTGCAATCTGACTGGAGAGTACAAGCGAAATTTGGGGTCAAGTATGCAGCAGCTTAATTAATTTACAAGATAAAATTTGCATATACAAATAAGGAAGTATACATGTATAAGAAATAAAACTAGAATTCTCCCCAATGTTTTACAGCAGATTTCAAAATAAAAGCAACCATTTATAGGGAAATAAAAGAAATATAAACAAGAAACATTCCTGGTACCAGACATATGAGAAACATGTTTTAGAATCTTCTAAATCCACTCTTAAAATTTCTAAGGGACCAAATTCATAAGGGTTTTTCATCATGATTGCCAGTAAACACTTTTTTCATATTCTATACTGCCACACTGCTTTAACTGGATAATATCTCACATACACACAGACACACACACACAAAGACACACAGACACACACACCTCTGAATCTAAGAATAGACTATGAAATTCAAAACTTCTTATATTTCTCAACTCATACAATAATACTATCTCAGCATTAATTTAAACCCAATGACTGTCACAAGACATACACAACTTTGAGTTTTAATAGTTATGTTTCTCCCTTATGAAAGTGAAGGTTAGTGACCTTGTCACAAAACCAGTATGATAAAAACTAAACTCATTGCTTTTATCTTTAAATTCAACCTCAAATATAGACAACAGTATTGTGCTGCAATCATCAAACTTGCTAAGCGACTAAAGCTTAATTTTCCCAATCACTAAAAAGAAAAGAAAATTATGTAATGTGATAGAGGTGCTAAATATTGCTACAACAGCAATCATATTACAAGATATAAGTGTATCAAATTAACATGCTGTACACCTTATATTTACACAATGTTATATGTCAAGTATATTCAATAAAAGTAAATAAGTTAAAAAATAAATAAATTCAAACTCAATATGTTACTTGATTATAAGTAAAAAGTTAAATGCATCATTTATTTGCATTTAATTACCCCACAAAAATTATTTTAATTGAATTCTGAATAGTATTTTGCTGATTTTAGGATAATTGATTTTTTTTGTATTTCAGTCAGAATTGAGATAATGGAAGAGCAAAAACACAAATTTCATATATATATAAAACAAAACATTTGTTTAAAAGAAAGCAAATGATGTAATGCAAAAAAAAAAAAAAAAGGGAATATACATACAATATTTAATATCAGTCTCCTATGCAGCCTTCCAGACAGGATTTTATTCTCAAGAGACTGTCTACTGTGAATCTATCGATTCAGCATTTCCATTTAGAAATTTCAAGCATTGAAATGTAATTCAGCATTGAAATGTACTTCAAAATGATTGAACTAGCTATCAACTCATTTAAATGCAAGGTAAACCAATATAATTTATTTTTGAATTCATGTAAAATCTTTGATTTAAAATAATTTGCTTAATCTTTGATTAAATATAAAAGTTATTTTTAGTCAACCACTTAACTATCAAATACAGAATCACCTTATAAATGTCAGGGTACTTTGGTTACATATACAGTAACAGTTGAAATGGTATGCAAACCTCAAATAATCTAAAGATTTTCTACATCTCCAAGTAAATATCATTAATTGAAACAGATACTGGGGGAATTTTTGAAATGTTATCTCATTAATCATTAATGTTATACAAAATGGTGGGAGTGAAAATACAGTTTATAATAGTATATACATGCAAAATGATTTTAATGAAAAGAAAGTATTTTGTGTGGTTATGCAATTCTAGTTTTATGCTTTCATTGTCTATTTTATTCAGTGCATGGAAGGGCGAGAAATGTCCCATTGAGAAGTAGGAAATATGAGAAACAGAATTGCACTGGGGAGTTAAACTCTAAATTCAACACTATATGTAAGGCAAAAAATATCATTATATGAACATAGAATCTCTTACAAGCAAAAAGAACAGGACAACAAATGGATTAAAAAATTAACATTGCTGGAGGAAACAATGTGCCAAGTGGAAAGAATTTTGTCAAAAATATATACAGAGAAAAAAAGAGGAGTTTTGGCAGCAGCCATCTGTCATTATGCAAGGAAGAGATTGCCCTGAACCAAAACGTAACCCCTCTTACGGAATGAGAAAGTGAATCTATTGAGAAAATGGATACATCTGTCTATTTTAGCCTGTGGGCATTAATATTTAAATTATATAACTATCCGTTCTCTCTTCCCTCCTCTCGGACACCAGTTCTGCTCCTATTGTGAACCAGCAATCTTCTGATAATGGTCTCCTCATGTAGCTTTCCTTAAGGAAATGTGCTATGACAGTTACATTTCTATCGTAAGAAAATAAATTGGCACTGTAGCTTATATATGTCACTTTTGATTTGAATCAACATGAGTCAGCTTTTCTAGTATGATGAACTTGATACTATTGTATGGTACCAAGAATTTGTCCTTATAATGCAGAAGACCAGGTCACCATATCCTGCACCATGATTAAAAAAGCATTGTAAATGTCCCTTCACAAGCAATGCCTCTCTTTGACAAAGTAGCGATCTCTTTTTTACAACAGACCTAATCTACAAATCCTATGGTACTGTATCACTAATAACTATAAACATCCAAGAAATATGTCTTCTAATTTTGCAAAGTCTTGATAAATTTTCTGGGTCTCATTGTATTATATACTGTATTATAGACTCAAAACATTCTGTAATATGTCTCCTTTCCCTTACTAGAGAGTAAACTTTTTCTTTCCCTATTTCAATATCTAATTTTATAGATAAAGGAGAATTCTTTAGGTTTGTATAAGTGTAAAGAAATTTACACATTTTCTAGTTCCTTCTTAATAGAACTCTATTATGATTCTAAGGCATCTTTTAGGAAGGCTATTTATATTACTTTTTTTCAAGATTTTGCTTCAAGCACCTGTATCCCAGAAGGACATACGCTTGAGAAGTCTCCAGGTCTTACGTAATTGTCTCTGAATAACTTGAATTAGTTCTTAATCAAAAACATAAATCTTTTCATGTAAAAGGTCAACCCTGTTAAATAAAGACTGAATTTTATAGTATCTTGATTCCAATCCTAGTACACATGGTAACGACTATTTCTCCTCAAGAGATAGCAAGACAAACATTTAAATAAGCTTTTGATGCATTTAAGTTGTATCTCCGGATTCATGTTTCCCATTACACTTCCAACTAATCCCGTAACTAAATATGTGATAAGGAAATATAACTTAATAATTAAAATCAACACCTATACATTTGGAGTGATGTGAGTCATATGTTTATATATTTATTTTATAAGCACTATGTCTAATAGCTGGACACTGATAAGTCAGGTTGCAAACTTGTAACAGAGGTAGAATATACAAATATATATATATATATATATATATATATATATATATATATATATATATATATATATAACAAGGTACAGAGAAATAGGTTTTTCCTTAAGAGAATCAATTGATTTAAGCTCAATTGAAACAATTAGTTGATTATTTCTTTCATGCTAAAAACATGCTATATTGAAATCTGTACTGAGTACTAGGATGAAAGATTGAGGATTATACAATTCAATACAGAATTAGCACATGTTAGTATAAAAATGTAAATGTGTCCTGATCACAATTTCATGTGTGAGGGCAGGAGTTTTCCCCACACCACCAAGCAGTGTTCTGACACCACCTGGGTACCCAAGAATTAAACTCAGTTCTGACACTGTCTACCTGATCATTGCAAGAGATCCCACTGGTTAAGGTTTCAGTCCTACAAGATTTCCCTCCCCACTTCAGATACCACCTGTACTTGTGAACTTTTGATTATAAATCAGAGGTTCCCATGACTTCCTCCTCAAGTTTGAGTAATTAGCAAGACTACTCATAGAACTCAGAGAAATATATTACTTACTAAGTCACTGGTTTATTATGAAAGCATATAACTCAGGAATAGCCAGATTAATGGTGTGCATAGGACAAGTAATAGGGAAAGTGCAAGGAGCTTCCATGCCCTCTCTAGGAGCCCACTGTCCATGAATTCCCAACCTGAAGCACTCCAAATGCTGTCCTAATGGGCTCTTATGGAGTCTTTATTATATAGACAGGATGGTTAACGTATTGGTCATTGGTGATTAACTCAACTGTAGCCCTTCTGCCCTCCCCAGAAAATGGGGTGGGATTGAAAGTTCCAACTCTCTATTCATGGTTTATTTCCCCAGTAAGCAGCCCCCATCTTTAGATGCTTTCCAAAAGTCACCTCATTAACATAAACCCAGTTGTTGTGGAAAGGGGCTTGTTATGGATAACAAGATACCCATTTCATCTTTATGGCTCTGAAGCTACTTCATGAACTGAGGACAGGAGAAAAAAGACAATAACAAAAGATGCTCCCATTTCTGTTATAACTCAGGAAATTCCAAAGGTTTGGGGAACTATGGATGAAGACCAAATACTGGGGGTGCCAAAAAAATGTATACATGTGGACACTTTGGTCAAGGTTGCTTAAGCAGTAGTTCACGATAATCAAATGTGTGTGGACACTGATGGCAACCACTTTGACCACCTCTTGCAATTACAGAAGTCAAACATGACTTGAATTCATCTTTTATCATCAGTATATATTGAGTATTACAATTTTAGTATAGTTTATTCCTTTCTTAAAATGTGTATACATTTTTTGACACCTTCTGTATATATGAGAAATATAGTTTGGTCATATGAACCATGAATATATATATATATATATATATATATATATATATATATATATATGGATTGGATAATGCCAAATGAAATTGGAAAGGGGAATCTGTATGATGCCCACCTACATTGAGGAGGACAATCTACTGAGTCCACCAAACACACCCTCACAGACACATCCAGAAATAATGTTTAATCTAGGCACCCTGTGGTTCAGTGAAATTAACACATAAAATTAACCATCACACCTTCTATGCCTCAGATTCCTCATCTGTATAAAGTGATAATAATTGTACCTACCTCAATGGATTGCTATGGGAGTTTAGTGATTTCATATTCTTAGAGTACTTGGTCCAGTGTTTGGCCCATACTGGAAGCACTATATAACTATTAGCTTATTGTGAAACTCAAAAGTTAAGCTGACGCTAAAAAATACAGATGTTTGAAGTCACTTGCATGTATATGATGCTTGAAGCCATGGCAGTGTAGAGGGGAAAACTCAGGATGGATGTCTGGCATGGGAAAACAAGCTGTCCACAGGTAACACCCTAAATGCAAAAAGAAGACAATGGAGAAGTTTGATTTTCAGAAGTATTCAGATGAGTCAGAGCAAGAAAGAACCTGGAATCTCATAGGTCATATAAGACAGAGTTTCAAGTAGGAAAGTTTGACCATTGTAAACCAAACTTAAATTTAGACTGTAATAAAGAACAAAAGCATTCATTTGAGCAAAGAGGACCTGCAGCCCAAGAGATGCAGACTCAGGTACCAATTTAAATTGCCTTCCACCATGACAAAGGGGGGGGGGAGGCGCCTTCTTTTATAGCGAAAGTTCCTGCCCAGGTTCTCAATTAGGTCCATTTTATGTAAATGAGTTACCCAAATAGTGAAGTTCTGATTGGACAGGGCAGATCTCAGTCCTTTGGTAGAATGGCAAAACTAGGATTTCCCCGCAGTTGTGGACAGCACAGTGTAAACAAACAAGGCATGGTGCAGGAAGCTGAAAGTTCAGTCTGAGTTTCTTCCCAGTGCACAGAGTACATCAGAAGCTCTTGTCAATAAATGGCCAGTAGGCTCTTATTTTTTATGAAATGTGGGCCCTCAGTTGACCATGGGTAGTCCATCTCAGCAGGTAAATTTCTCCTCGGCGTTCACATCAGATGAATCTGTTTTCTCAGGGTCCACACCACCCTTATCAAATACTCAAAGAAAAGAGGCGGCAAAGTAATTAGACTGAAAAGAGATCAATAAGGTGTTAGTTTCCAATGATGAAAATTGTTTCTAAAAATAGGTCAGGGCTCAGGTTGTACTTCTCTCTTTGTCTCGTGGTCCCACCTTCCTTCTGTTGGTTCCCTTATCAGGCAAATAGCAAAGATGCTAAGGCAGTGCTAGTAGGAGTCCAAATAAGACACCACGATATCCAGAGATAAGAAAAGGGTATTTTCTTTTTTTTTTTATTTTGAAATTTGTAACACCTTGCCCAGAACTAGGGATATTTTAGGAAGGAAGAGGTAAAAAGAATGAACACTCAATGAATAAGTCTTCTGGATCACTGCATCTCTCACTTTAACACCCATCTGAATCCCCTAGAGATCTTAATAAAGCCCAAGTTTTTAATCAGTGAAATCTGCAAGGCACCATAGGTCCTGCAGTCGTAACAAACACCCAGCTGATACCAATCATGCTGGCCCTGGGACAATTTGAGTAGGAAGGTATGATAAAAGTCATTATGCATTTACTCTGAATTTGGCCATCACTGGTACTTAAATACAAAGTAAAATAATCATGGTCACTGTCCTCAAGGAGATCAAGGCTACTAAGGGATTTATAGTCTAGTTTTCTAGGATTAAAATAAAGACCTTTGGCACTTCTGCCAAGTGAGGACATAGCAAGAAGACAATCATCTGTGAACCAGGAAGCAGGTCCTTATCAGAAAATGAATCTATCAATGTTTTGATCTGGGACTTCCCTGCCTCCAGAACTGTGATAAATAAATGTCTGCTGTTTATAAAACAAAACAATGAAAAAATAATAATAAAACTATGAAGGTATGATTACAATCTTGAAATAAGAAATACAATTACACATAAACCCCAATATAAGATAAATTAATATTTAACCTTGATGAATTACATGCTAATTCTAATCACTGCAAAAATTTTTAAAGCATTAACTCATGTATTCCTGTTGTGAATATATGTGATATGGACGTGAGCATTGTATTTTCTCTCTACCTCTTTAGGTATGGAGGTATAGAAAGCACTTATTTTAGTTACAATTTGTAGCCTGTCTATTCACCAAGTTATTTGAATTTATAAAATTATTTCTGACTTCCTTCAATATTTTGTAGCAAACATGTACTCTGTTATAAGAAAAAAAAATAATAGCTACCTATTTGTGGAAATAATTCTTTAAGACTTCACAATGTAAAAATTGGTTATTGTGTTAGTTAATGTCCTCTGAGAAGCAGACATTAAAACAGGATTAAATGAGAAAGAAATCTCAGAGGGCAAAAGTCTGTGAGAGAAAATGGGGAGGGAGCTAGGGGAGATTTGCAGTCATTAGGCCATGATACAATTCCTCCTGCTAGAAAACGAGAGTGGAAAAGAAGAGACAAAAGTGATAGATAGTTGTTAGTTAGCTGGTTATTTAGTGGAGGTATTTCAGACTGCCATGAAGTTCTAAGAAAAGTTAGGCAAGGCAGTTGGTTAGTCCTTATGCCAAAATCACTCAGCATAAGAGTCCTGCATCTCCTGTGACACGCCTGCCTGCTCAGTTATTGGCAGAGAACAGCCTAAGGGAAGCCCGCATGTACAAGAAATGATGTGGATCTCAGAGCACAACTTCTAGGCCCTCAGACACTTACACTCCTGTAAGTGTCTTAAGCAGCTGGAGATCTGAGAAACACATTCACATGGCCACCATGGTTTTATCAACTAGACAGTGAGTATCCTCTGCAGAGCCAGTAGAGCCAAGCCAAATGCTATACATTTAAATGTGTTCCATTCAACCATAAGCATGAAATGACAATTGATCTACAGGTGCTCTCGGCATACGCTTCCTGACATCTTGAAAACAATTCCAGTTTTTTTTTTATTGTGCACATAAGGAAAAATGTTAGAATTAATATCCCAGCATGCATGATAGATAGTAAAACCCAACATGCTAAGGACACATTTCAGTACATTCCAGAAAAGCCCTGACATGCCAATTTATCACTGCAACTACTTACTACTGAATTTTGTCACTTATGTAACACACTGAGAAAGAGGTCAGAGAAAGCTAAAATGTTGAAAATTACATCTGGAAGACTCTCAGAGTGTTGTGTGACACGAGCACAGCCCAAGTACTGGGGCAATATAAAAATTACAATGTTTAATCTTTTATAGATGAAATATTGAAATTTAAACATAACACATCTATTTTATGGTTTAAGCACCCATTTCTTTAGCAATATTTATTGCTTTCTTTTTATAGAAAATTTTATATTAGCAAATCAATCCAGATCACCAAAAATTTTACAGTCTCTTGAACTTTCCGTCACTATTGTGATTTCAGTGGTGTGCTCACATCCAATGAAAAACTGAGCGAGATGCTCAAATGTCATGAAATGTTAATGACCTTACATGGGAGAAGAGAATGACTAGTTTAGCAAAGCATCAAGACTTGGCATCAAACACCGCAACTGTCATTTTCTGGGAAAACAAAAAACAAAAAACAAAAAACACCCCGCTGCCTGGTGCCCTGCATTCAGTAATGGGGTTGTTCTTCTGCAATCAAGATTTTTGAGCAACCACAAGTCAGAAACAATTTTTCAAATAGTGAAATTAGTTTTGAAAATGTATTCTTCAGTAGCAAATCAAAGAATAAATTTTATTTGTGCATTAATGTAGAACACACTTTTGGTTTGTCATCATGCAAGTTGGTTTGTCATCACGCAAAACTAATAATCAGTGCCACAAAAGATAGGGTGCACGCTGATATAGTCAATTTCTCTCACAGCTGCAAAGTATTTCTAGAAATGTATAGTATGATAAATTTGAGTAAATAAATTTCATTATGTTTACTTGTAATAAAGGCTTTTTATTCTGTAACAAACGGTATTTTTATCTGCTTGTAAAATATCTACGTCGTGCTTTCTGATGATTAATAGATTTAATAAAGAGCATCTTGTTTCCTATCATAGCTGAACAAAGCCAACTTAAAAAAAAAAAAAAAATGGAAAAGATCCCAACTCTTGGAGAGATTTTTTTTTTTAAAGTAGTTTAAAAATTGAATTTAGTTTCTTAAAATTTCACAAGAAAAAATGCTTTATAAATCTTTGAGAAAAAAATTCAGAGTTAAAAATTTAAAAGAATTTTATGCTTCAGACATTGCAAAGTGCTATAGAAAAGTAAGCTACTACTAATAGCCAGCATATTCTCAAAATTATTAGCACATATGTGAACATTGGGATAAATTCAAAGATTGCTCTTAGAAACTTGAAAACGTCTCACAATTGCTGTTAAAAGGAAAATTAATATGCTAGAGAATGTAATATTTTAGAAAAGTGCTTACAAATATTAAGAGAAGCATGTGTAGTAGCTTTCTGTGTCATAAATTAAAAGAGAAACCTCATATGTTTTTCAGTTTACCTTATTGCTCCTACTTAAATTAAGAGCACTTATTACTTTTAAAATAATTAAAAGAAATGCCTAATACTTGAAAATTCTCTATGACAAAGACAATTGAATTTTAAAACTGACTTTTTCAGACAAAAGTGGAATAAGAGATTACTTTCCTATTTTGAATTTAAAACGTTTTGTTGACGGTCTCTAAGACAAAGACATATTTGAACTTTATTTTTTTTTTTTTAAGTTGGTAAGCAGAAGCAGTGCTAGTACAGAAGCATGACTAAGAGTTCATTCTTCTCCCTCACTTCTAAGGAAAATATGAAACAAGTTTGCAGAAGAAAATAGCAGACAGCTCCCTTGAAGGCAAATTTTTATTCCAATTTTACTAGATCTTAGCTAGAAGTCTGCAAATTCTACTTCTGATATTTTATGCTAAGCACATCTGTTGTTAGTAGCTGTAAGACAAGCCTGCTCATTTTTTAGAAGTCTATATAAATGGAAAAGAGTGGCATTATGCAAAGGCTTTTGTAAGTATCACTTAGAATAAAATCAGTGTCATTTAGTCTACGTAAGCATATTCAAGAAGAGTTTTCCTCCGATCCTCAGAACAAATTTCTACATATTATTTCACCCTAAGAGAGATGTGAATCCCTCTTGTGGATTAAAAACAGAACACTCCACAGAAGTTCAGTTCCGAATAATCAGGGACTTACCACATTGTAACAAATATGTACTTGGATCAACCAAAATCATTAATTCCTATTCCTAGAAGAAATATCCTATTGCTTGATTGTATTATTTGTGACTGTGTTTAACAAAAAGATATATTTGAAATATAACCCCCAAAAAGGTGACATAACTTGCTCTAAATATTATATAGAACCAACTCAGAAAATTACCAACTTTTCTTTGATAGTAAATTCAAATAAAATGTGTGTGTGTGTGTGTGTATGTGTGTGTGTGTGAAGGAGAGAGACAGAGAGAGAGAGAGAGAGAGAGAGAGAGAGAGAGAGTTACCATTCAGTACATTTTTATGCACCTGATCAATAGAAGAAGGTCAGCAGGCTTTCCACATCCAACCCATGTCACAGTTCTAAGCCTCTTTAGAAAGTTCCATTAAAGTTTAGAACCAAAGAATGACAAAGAGCTGAATACATGAAAGGAATTAGGTCTTGTGAAGAGAATATTATTTCAGGCAGAGGAAACAGAACTTGCAAAGGCCTGGAGGTAGGAAAGTGGTTGCGCTTACAGATATGAGGAAATGAATGAGTGTCAGTGAGGCTAGGCAGTGGCTTTCAAAATACTTGACTTCGACCCACAGTAAAAATTAATTTTATATTGTCCCCTACTACACATCCAACCACCAGACACAGACACACACATACACATATATAACATAAACAAGAGTTTATGAAACATTTTTTTAACTACACTTTATATGCACGTTGACCATTTTTTCAATTACTCTTTTTTAATGCAAGAAGAGATCACCAAGTTGATCTCACAATCTACTAATTAATGAGTTGCCCTGCAATTTGCAAAACAATGAGGTAGAGAAGAAAGTGGCAGAGACTGGTATAAGATGATGACACAACCAAAATAGGTATGCCCCAGAGTGGGAAAGATTTGTAGGTTACTAGAAAGGATTTGCTGTATCAGATTTAACAAATAAATATGGATATTTTTACAAAGAAATATACAAATTGGAATTTCAGGTAAACAACAAATAACATCATAAAATGTCTCATACAAAACAAGTACTACAATAAGACAATACTTATACTGAACATATCTTATATTTTATCTGGCAACCCTAATATAAGGAAGATAGGAAGCTATTAAAATATTTTAATCCAGTGATAAATGGAGAAATAAATGATCTGATTTCTTTTAAATGTCCCTCCACTTCCCATGAGAGGAATTGGAGAGGCAAGAAGAGCAGTTGAGATAAGAGGCTGCTAGAGGAGAGGCTGTTCTGACTGGTGGGGAGCGAAAAAGAGGAGAGAAAATTGAGAGAATAATGTGGACCCTAGAATGTTGGTTTAATGTAATTTAAGACAGTGAATTTCAGCAATATGCCAGGTCTCAGAGCAAAAGAGGATTAATGGAACTGTTGTCAGTCTATCATATAATAGTATATTTATGATTTACATGCTTTATATTATAGCTTTATTTCTCAAAATAACATCAGTTAAAATGTTATCCACATAATAAACATAAACGTTTACCACTCTTCTATTTGAAATATATCCTTTTTTTAAAATTGTTTTTTATCTTTCCTGGCCCCACTGAATGGAGCCTCAGCATGGTTCTAAGCCCCTGGGACTGAGAGTTTGGTGGTTTGAATATAGTCTCGATCCTAAAGAGAGGAAAATGGACTCAGGCTGCTTATCACAAGAGACTTCCATATCACCACCTGTACTATTGCCTAAGCAGATAGCCCTTGAGGTTTTGGGGTGAAATTTTAGAATGAAATTTTTCATGTGGTAACACGTTTTCATAGGTAAATCACATAGTGTGATTTGTTCATAGGTGTCATGATTTACGTGTTGTTGTTGTTGTTGTTTTTAATTATCATAAGATATTCACAAGAGTTTATTTGGTGTCATGGCTTCTTACAGGATAGTAAATCTAATCATAGTTCTGTCTTTACTCCAATAGGTCAAACAGTTATTTCAAAATTTATTTTACCTTTTAATTTTTTGCATAATTATTTTAAAAATCAATTTATCAGAATCATACATTTAGAGTGATGATAGGTCATATATTTAATGACAACATTTTAGTATAAAAATGTGATGTTTCAATACCCCTTCAACTAGATTTTGGAAAGCTCACTCTAATTTAGAAAGACTTAGTTTCATAATGTAATTATCCATAAAATTGTCCTAGGATTTCTCAGCAACCCTTAAAAGGAAGTCAATAAATCACTTAAGCTTTATGAAATAAATTTAAAAAAAGAAAGTCTATTGTTCTTGAAAAGTTAACTAGCATCAGATAAAATAGCACAGGACATACATTGGGGCCAACCAAAATGTAGGTGGAGGAAACCTTATTAGAATATCAAAATTAATTCTATTAGGCACTCTGAAGAAATTGTAATCTGAAAAGATAATGCCTAAATGCATTAAACATAAGAAAGAAGTCCCAAGGTACATAGTAAATAATAGAATTCTTCTCCTATAACTATAATAGTTCATAGATTAGCCAATATCAAGATTGCTTTTGATCTTGGCATTTTACAGAAATAGAATAAATGCATTATATATAGAAGTTCCAGTTGAGTCACAACCTATTTCCACATGCCTATTATACTTTAATGGACATAGACATTATAACATTTTTTACATTAAATTGAAGCCACCTTTCATTTCACTAAGCATTCAGAAGAATTTAGATTTCTTTAGAATTAGAGCAATTATAATCTACATATCTCCCTTCTCCCAGCAATTTTCTATTTAAAATCAATCCAGTCACACCTTTTTATTTCCCTAATATTAAGAAAAACTCATGTTAATCAATATCATGAGTATTCATCATTACTTATAGCCATAGGCAGTTGATATAACTTATGGTGAAGGTTGTATTTCCAAATATTTAAACCAACTTCTGGTTTTAGGTCAATTCAGGAATCTCTAAAAATCATGTCAAATTAGATAACCTGAACTAAAAATACACAGGTCTCATACACCAAAGACCATTAAGAAATTCCTGCAGTGTAATATGATTCAGTTTATTCCATTATATATGATTTTATTTTCATAATCTGATGATATAATAATTTTCTCTTTATTCACATATTGACATATTTAAATATGTTTTCAGATTTGAATCTTTTTAAGCTGATTCACAATCAGAATATTATTTTAAATATTCTGTATAAAATAACTATAAATACAATGAGACTAATAGGAATTCTTAGTAATTTATGAAAGTCAAAAAGGATTAAAATATTTAATTATAGTGGATCACGGATTAACAACTGTGTACCCACTCATTCACTATGTTTTAATCCCTATAACCCATTTTGGAATGGGATTTATTGTTCACCTACTATTTAAAAAAACCTAACAACCTATGTAAACGCATATGTTGCTCTGAATATTTCCTTTCCATTCACTTTTCTACAATATAAGAGAACATTAAGAGATCAGTAGAAATTCCCTGAATTTTTCTTCAGACAGCTGCATATGAAAAATATAGCAAGTCATCTCAATTTTCTTGAGTAGAATGAACCACATGTATACCTTCAGAATAGCTTTTCATGTGAAATAGTCTATGTGATGCTTCCCTCCCACATATGCCTTTCATTAATATATTATACTTAATAGGTTAATACACTAATATATTAATATTAATAGAATATCCAAAGCTTCCCAGTTAAGCTTGCCAGGGTTCTCAAATACTACCACTCCAGAATACTATAGAGTTTTATGTCTTGAAATCTACCAACAACAGCAATACCATCAAGCCTGTAGATCTATTAGCAGCCATGGAAACTCTAATTATAATACAGTTGACAATGATTTAGCAACAAGGATGTTTATGTCAATATATGATGAGAAACAATGGAAAGAAAATCTAAATAGTCCATAATTACAAATTATGGCACTAATGAAATAAGATATGAAAATAATTGAAACAATATTTATAAAATGAACCTATTGGGGGGGGAAGGCATATATGATGTATGTATTTGTCTAAAAAGATAAACACAGGAATGTTTATATTTGATGTTATCTGAGTAAACTATGTGCCATTTACTTACTCTTTTTAAAAGAATTTCCCAGTTACATTTCTATATTATAGGAGTAAAGTGGTTATATATTATAGTAGTAAAGTTTTTTGAAAGTCTGTATTAGTAAAGTTTTTAAAAAGTTAATATAAGGGACTTTTCGATAAAATTATTTTATAGCTATAAAATACTTCTTGTGCCAATAAAATTTTGCCAAAGAATACTAATTGCATGCCTTCAAAAACCTAGAGCCTGAACATATGTGTTACTTTCTCTTCCCAAGGAAAATATAAATTAATGCTTTTATATAACACATGTATTCTATTTTCTGCTTAGACTATCATATTAATTAATACATCCTAGCCACTCAGTATTGTCAATTTCCCTATCTCATTCATTATAATATGATAAATTTATAAAATAGAACTTTCTCAAATGCCAATTTTTAAGGAAAAAAAAATTTATAACAACACTATATTAACCATGGTTAGCTTAAATAAAGTAAGCTTATCTTAGAAGTACTAAATATAGCATTTTCCATCAAGAAACTATTATATAATGAGCTACTTGTGCATAAAATTTGTCATGATAGCTAGCAATATTAATATGCAAAACATTTAAATCAGAAAATGTTTTAGTAAAAAATATTAGACTAATTTTCAGAAAACTTGAATTATAATTCTAATTTTGAAATAAGGAGATGGATTTTCTGAGCAAGTGACCTTCATCCTTCTAAAAATCAGTTTCTTTACCTACAAAATAAGAATTCTCACATATTTCTAAAATTATTTGCTTTAAGATTATCAGTTTTTCTGTGTCCACTATTTAGTTGAAATTTTTCATATTAGTTTCGGTGTACTCTGCTAAAATTGGTGACCTAGTTTTGTAGTTGTTCTCAGTTAAGCCATATATTTTTATACTTTGTATATTTGGCAGCTAGAATATTTTACTATTTCACTGTAATACTTTTTAAATTTATTTTATTGTTGCCTATTTTTTTTACTACATTATTTTTCATTTGGTATTGTTTTGTTTGTTTGTTTGTTTTACCAATTCCTTTAGAATAGCTTAGCTTCTCCAGGACTAAGTAATATATCATATTTATTGTTACAGAGAACTAGAAAATTTAGACAATTCATCAATTCATGAATTACTTTAATGTTATGAGTACAACCTCTGTCTAAATTTGTCTCCAGTACACTATTTCTTTTCTCAGATCAACTAAAAAGGATAAACATTGAAAATATTAAGGTTAATGTTAATATTTGCACAATGTATTTTTCTAAAAGACATATAATATAATTATCACTAATATGTCCATATTTTTACTTTATAATACATTTGTGAATTTTTAGCAATAGCCCATATTCTCCAATAACAACAAACAAAACAGGTGAGCATGGTTTATTTATAACTTTTTAAAAGTATTATATGTGGGCTTAATAATGGTGGGCATTTTTGTCTGGTCAAGTTGGCAGAGTACATAAATGCTGTGCTTGCCTCCTCTCATGATCGATCAAAATTACAACTAAACTACAAAATAACTATTATTGAGAAATGCCTGAAGTCCAGATGAACCAAAGTCTTACCTCTAAAGACATACAGAAGAAGCCAACTCAAGACTGGTAGGAGGAGCAAAGACAGGGAACAGGCGGATCCCACACCCATATGTGACAGTTAAAAATCAGGAGGAATGTCTTAGCTGTGGAGGTCTCCCCCAGAGATGTGAGGAATCCTAGTCTCATACCAGGCTCCACAGCCCAGGATTCCAGTGCTAAGGAGAGAAATTTCCATAATTTCTCATTGTGAAAAACAAAGGAGATTATGCTGAGGGAGATGGAGTGTGGCTATTGTCCCAGGTATTCCTCTTAAAGGGCCTGTGCATGAACTTGCTTCCTGATAGACTCACTCACTCTGAGATCCAGCTCTGGGACAGCACCTCCAAAGGTGCCAGGGACATATGAGGAGGAACTCAGTTGCTTGGCTTCACAACTAGGACTGGAAGGGCAGCTTTCTCCTACAGGGAGGCTCTGACAGAATCCATTGTTTCTTTGTTGAGCATTATCCCCTCCCGGCATGCAGACATAGGTGGCAACCATATCTGAGTCTCCATCAATCTAATTAACACCATTTGTTCACCAACCCTTGTGATTCCCTGAGACCCCCCCACCTTCCCCAACTATCAGTCACAAACAAGCCACTTCAACTGACTTTTCAATACAAACAGCCTGTCTTGACTCATTCCACGGACTTTGCTAAAATCTCTCAAAGGTTGACAAAACCCAAACAAGCAGCATCTAGCTGAGGCATGTCCCAAACCTCTTGCTAAGAAGCTGCAAGCCCAGCACCACAGCAGTCCTAAGTTCAAAACTTGGCCTCCCAAGGCACCTCAAAGCCAAGCACAGGCGGTGGCCATCTGCAGATTGCTTTGTGGCTCACGCCATGTGGTCCAGGGCAGGACACAGTGTTGGCTAAACTTGGACTGTGGTCGGGTCCTTCCCAGGAGGCCCCAGGACTGGCATGCCTGGAGGCTACATAAGGCTGAACCAGAGCATCAACCAGTCACCTCCAAGTATGACACACTCAAAGGGCAGACTTATCAGGCACCAGAGCTTTGCTAAAGTGAGTCTTGCTCCATAAGGTTAGCTGCTACACCACAACTCCTCCACTGTAGTCATGGCCAGTTCTTACAACCAATCAGCCTGATGGTCAATCCCTCTTATTGATGTGCAAACAGTGACGAAAGCTCAACTAGAACAGGAGGGCACACAAAACCCACAAAAGGGACACACCTAAATCACCAAGCTCAGGTGACCAGGAAAACTGCCACTAGGCTCAACCAGACACCTACTACATAAGGTCACTCTACTAAGACCAGGAAACATAGCAGCTCTACATAATACATAGAAACAAACCAAGGAAGGCAGCCAAGATATGAGACAAAGAAACATGTCCCAAATAAAAGAACAGAACAAAGCTCCAGAAAAGGAACTAAATAAAATGGAGACAAGTCATCTATGAGATGCAGAGTGCAAAACACTGGTTATAAGGATGCTCAACAATCTCAGTAAAAACTTCAACAAAGGGGTAGGAAACATAAAAATGGAGACAGAAAACATATAATAAAGAACCAGCCAGAAATGAAGAATACAATAACAGAAATAGAGAATACATTAGACGGAATTAATAGTACAATAGATAAAGCACAAAATCAAATCAGCCATTTAGGAGATAAGGTAGCAGAAAACACTGAATCACAATAGCCAAAAGGAAAAAAGCTTCAAAAAGTGATGATAATTTAAGGGAACTCTGGGACAATATCAAGTGTACATTTACATCATAGGGGTACGAGAAGGAGAAGAAAGAGATCAAGGTATTGAAAACCTATTTGAAGAAATAATAAGAGAAAACTTGCCTAACCTGATGAAGGAAATAGACATAAGCTCAGGAAGTGCAGAGAGTCTCAAACAAGATGAACCCAAAGAGGCACACATGAATACACATCATAATTAAAATGCCACAGCTTAAAATCAAAGAATCTTAAAAACAGGAGGAGAAAACCAGTTAGTTATCTGCAAGGGAGCCCCCATAAAACTGTTGGTGGATTTCTCAATGAAACTTTGCAGGCCAGAAGGGATTGGCAGGAAATATTTAATGTGATGAAAACCAAGGACCTACGACCAAGATTATTTTACCCAGCAAAGTTTCATTTAGAATTGAAGGACAGATAAAGAGTTTCCCAGACAAGAAAAAGCTACAGAAGTTCATCACCACCAATCCCCTATTACAAGGAATGTTAGGGGGACTTTCTTTAAGACAAAAAAGGAAAAACAGATAAAAATATGAATACTAAAATGGCAATAACTACATATCTAAACTATTGCTTTGAATGTAAAGGGATTAAATGAGCCAATGAAAAGATAGGGTGGCTGAAAGGATAAGAAAACAAGACCCTTATATGTGCTGCCAAAAGAGACTCACTTCAGATCAAAAGACCCATACAGACAGAAAATTAAGGGACAGAAAAAGATATGTCTTGAAAATGAAAATGATAAAAAAAGCTGGGCTGGCAATACTTGTACCCGACAAATAGAGTTTAAACAAAGGCTATGACAAGAGACAAAGAAGGACCCAGTAATCTCACTACTAGGCTTTTATCTGAAGAAACCCAAAGAGCTACTTTGAAGGAATGTGTGCATTCATATGTTCATTGCAGCACTGTTTACAAAGGCCAAGATGTGGAGGCAGCCTGGTGCCTGATGATAGCAGAAAAGATAAAGAGGAGGTCACACATATATACAATGGAGTATTGCTAGGTTAGAGAAGGGAATTGGTTCTTGCCATCTGCAGTGGCACATATGAACCTGGAGTGTATTGTGTTGAGTGGAGTATGTCACACAGAGAAAGACAGATGAAATGTAATTTCACTTATATGTGGAATCTTAAGAACAAAATAAATAAGCAAACACAACAGAAAGAAATTCATAGATATAGAGAACATTTTGATGGTTGTCAGAGGGGAGGGGTTTGGGAGTGTGGGTGAAAAAAGAAAAGGGATTAAGAAGTACAAATTTGTTGTTACAAAGGAGTTGTGGGTATGTAGGGTATTACGTAAAGAATATAGTCAATAATATTATAATAACCGTGTTATGGTGTCAGGGGTTTGGGGGGCAGGGTGAAAAAGTTGAAGAGAGTAAGAAGTGCAAATTGTTACTAACAAAATAGTCATGGGGATGTAAAGCATAAGGAATATAGTCAATGATATGATAATAACTATGTATAATGCCAGGTGTATACTAAACTAGTCAGAGGATTACTTCTTAAATTATATGAACGTTTAACCACTGTGCTGTATGCCTGAAATTAATATAACATAATATTAAGTGTCAAGTGTAATTGAAAATTTTAAAAGGAGGGAAAAGGTGAAGGGGAATAGAGGTTCAAATTTCTAGGTATAAAACAAGTAAGTCATGGTGATGTAATATACAGCATAGAGTACACAGTTAATAATATTGTGATAGTGTGGTACAGTGTGAGATGGTTGCTGGACTTATCATGGTGATCACTTCTTTAGGTATATAAATGTTGAATAGCTATGGTGTACACCTGAAACTAATATAATATAGTATGTTAGCTATATTTTAATAAAAATCTTTAAAAAAATGGTAGGCATTTTTTTCAGAATAATATCAGTTTATATCTTTTTTGAGATATTAAATTCTCCAGTTAAGCTGTCGAGTCTTGAAGAACACAAAAATGAAATTTAGATGACTTAAAAGTTGGCTCAGACTTGTTTTAAAATAAAGATGTCTTTTTAAAAGAAGAAACACAGAAGGGAGTCATCATATGTAACGACAGAAGGTCTCTCCTCAAACATACAATAAATTTAAAGCAATGGCAATATGCTAGGACAAAACACACATTAAAAAGAATGAAGACTACAGGAAATTGAGAAATTAAGACATTTGATAAAGGTATGCCAGCCCATCAAAAAGAGGAGAAAGTTTAATATCAGGTTATAGATATGTACACCCTTTCCAAATTATAGGTTCAGTAGTAATAAAACATAAAACAGGCCCTTTTGAAAAGAATGATTCTTATTTGAAGAAAACGTTAACACACTCCTAAAGGGCACAGAGTGTATTGGGATGTAAAGATTTGTCATCATGTTAAATAGGAAGAACAAAAATCATATAGTTATCCATTATCTTTAGCAATTTGTGAATTCAAAATAGACTCCTACAAATTACCAACAGATATTATTATGGAAATATACAAGTAGATTCTAATGTTTATATGGAAGATAGATAGATGATAGATAGATAGATAGATAGATAGATAGATAGATAGATAGATAGATAGATAGATAGCAGGGAGAAGTCTGAGAAAGAAATGATCTGGGACTAACCTTACCAGATATTATACTATGTCATGAAGCCTCAAAACTTAATAGTATTGGCACACAAAAAGACAGACAGGAAATGAAACAACAAAGCCAGAAATATAACCATGCACATTTGGAGTTTTAGTGTATGTTAAAAGCAACCTTTCAAATCAGTAAACGAAAAACGGATTTTAAAAAATAAATGGTTTTGGGTCAACTTCATAGACAGTGTAGGTGCCTGACTACTGCAGTGTACACCTGAAGCTGAAGCTGAATAATAATGAATGTCAACTATAATTATATATATATATATATATATATATATATATATATATATATATATATATTCAAAGGATGTGGAGTACAGCATAGGGAATAGAGTCAATGGAATTTTAACAGCCATATATGATGTCAGAGTGGTAGTAGATTGGTAAAGGGGAGCTATCACTTTGTGAGGGGTATAAATGTCTAACTATTGCATTTTTTGTACACCTGAAACTAATAATAGTAATAATAATAAAAACTATCCAAACAAAAAGTAACAAAAGCAAAAAAATAAATAAATAAGTAAATAAATGGTATTGGGTCAAATGACTAATTTGTTAAAAAAAAAAAAGAAGATCAAGTTAGACTTGTGCCTCATACCATATACCAGCATAAACTACAAATGAATAAAATGTTTAAATGTTTAAAAAGAAAAAGTGGAGAAACTATAAAGTCATTAATTTTGTAGTAGGGGAAGACTGTAAGCAAATCTCAAAACCACAAAACAATTCATCATAAAAAGAGATGGATAACTTTGATTATGTTAAAACAAAAAACTTCTAGGATGGAGAACAGTATCAGCAAGATCAAAGGAAATGACAATGCTAAGGTAGACAGTAGATGAGGAATCGGGCATGTATGTACTACTGTGTTTCCCTGAAAATAAGACTGGGTCTTATATTAATTTTTGCTCCAAAAGACACATTAGGGTGTATTTATTCAAATACAGTCACGTCATCTTCTTCTGGAACATCATCATAATGTATGAAATGCGTCCATCTGGCTGACGATCTTAACTGAGGCTTATTTTGGGGTTGGTCTTATTTTCAGGGAAACACAGTACCAAATATCACTGCACGTGTGACTTTAAAGTTAAAGAGGGAAGCACCAAACAGCAGTAGGTTATTAAATAGTCAAGCTTAGTATTCATAATGTTGGTTCAAGCATCTATTAAGAGCCTCCTGAACTGATTAATAATGAAGTCTACAACATTATCTATAACACATTCTGGAGAGAAAAATATATAACTTGAATCAATCAAGCTTTCAGATTCACATTCACATTTGCAGAAAATATAGGGGATAGAAAAATATGTTATAAGAATCAGAGAAATTAAGAAGACAGATCATTCTATAGGAAAACCAGGATAGTCTCTTTAACAGGTCTTTGAAATGAAAACTAAACCAATCAATAACAACAACAACAACAATAAAAATCTGTTCTAGATTAAAAGAGACGTAAGGGATATTAACAAATAAATGCAACATATGAGCCTGGATTGAATCCTGGTTTAGCTAAACCAGCTATTAAGGATATTTTGGGTAAAATTGGACTTAAATCTACTGATAAGATGAATATGTATATTACGATGTAAATGTCGTGATTGTTAATGAAAATTAGCAGGTTGCAAAACATGGCAGTCTGATCTCATTTTATACACACATAGTATGTATAAACATATGTAGAAGATATAAATATAGATACAATATTTTAAGGCTATCAATAAGGTTTTTTATGAGTAAAGTATGTGTGGTGATAATGTAGAGTTTACTTTTTTTATTTTTGTTTATGTTTTCTATCTTTCTAAAATAAATATATACAACTTATAATAATAAAAGGCTGTTTATAATCTTTAAAAAACAATTGGCTACAAAACATTAAAAACACTTCTTTTAAACATAGTGTTATCTCTCTTGGTCATTCTGAAGAAATATATGGGTATTATTAACATGTGATTTTCAAAATTCTCCTGTTTCACAGGATGTACTTGTATGTGTTTTTATAAGTTCTAGAAACCTGAAGAGAAGTAACTATAAAAGTAGATTCAACACACTATGAACATTTTATGTGAGAATTGACTTTCCACCTGTATAATGACAATAATTTCAGCAGAACTGCTCAAGGTTTTTTTTTATTATATTCTCTTTATTGATTATCTCCCCTCCTGGGTTTCTCTTAGACTTCAATATTTTGAGGTGAGGAAATGAGTATTTTAAACAACTTGAAGTTACTTTGTTCTGCTTTCCTGGGCTTCCTGATTTTCTGAGCAGTTTATCTTCTTCCAGGACTCGGGTCATAGAGTTTACCCTCATAAATATTTAAATAGGCATTATCAATATTAGTCAATAATAACCCTTCATAAAAGTGGAGCTGCTGCCACTTATAAAACCTAATTGACACCTTTTGTTGAATATTGTTTTGAGAGGAGCTTTAAAGAACAAAGTAGCAGCAGCCTGACAGATGCAGTAAAGAGAACATAACTCCATCCCAGGGAAGCCAATGATTGCCACTGCAGCGACAGTCTCCAGGTGGTTTCATTTATCTCTGATACCTTTCAAATACCTTTCTAGCGAAACGCCTTGAGCAAAACACACATATTTCCAGGTGTGATCATATTGGAAGAAAATTGCAGAGTTGTATACAACTTTTTCAGAACACAGTTCCAAAAATTCATATTTGTAGGAAAGCAGTTTAATCGTTTCCCTTCTAAAAGTTTACTTCCGACAACTTCAGTTAATCTTGTGTGGTCTTGACCATTCACTATCTGTCAAACATTAAGGATCAAAAGGAAATTCTCTTTAATCATGTCCCCTTCTGCTCTAACATAAGAATAAACAGATTACAGGACTCAATTTTAAGCTTCAATCTTAATGGAAATGAAACTTATAGAACAGAATTACCAGGATTATATTTATTTGTTAAATGTAACCTCTGTTCAAACAGAAACCTCCCTGTGAAAACATTTATGGTTTGTAATGGGTGGTTCCTGATGCCTTTCAGAAACTTACTCCATTGGTAGTCAAGAATAAAAAATGAACTCAAAAAAAAAGGAAGGAGGGAAGGAAGGAAGGGGAAATAATGCACTTTCTCTCCATTAAAATGATAACATTCACAATCAGATCACATGATAATTGTCCATAGATATTACAAAGGGTAGACATTGGAGACCATTCGCTGAACCAAAGCCCCTCTAACTTCTCTCTCCTTCTCCCTATGTATGTGCTCTATTCAGTGTGTTTTGCAGCTGTAGCTGCAACAGTCTGAGGAAAGCTGGAAGAAGATATGTTAAGAAATCCAAAGAAGAAAAGGAGAAGGTGGATAGAGAAGGATTGTTTCTGTTTTGAATTAATACAAAAACTAGCAGAGGACTATTTCCCCCACCTGTATCTGTATCAGTGCCATTTATTCCAATATGGAAATAATTTGAACTGATGTACACAGAGAGGGAAAAAAGGAAAAGAAAATAAACTATGACCAGGCTATTAAAATAATCTATCCTAGTTTACTCCCTTAAAAATGTGAAAAACAAAACCATGTAACTAGAGCATCACTGCCACCCTCCTCCCCCTTATCTCATACTTCATTTGCCATCTGTGCTATGTGTTTTGCCTCCTTTTTTCCCCTCTTAATTCATTATCTTATCTTCTTTTTTCCGGTTCCCTGACCCTATGAACGGGTGGTCTGTTTCATGTTCCCAGACACAATATCCCTGCTCAAATTTGATGGGCGACATAAGGTTTGTGTATTCAAATACCATTTTATGCACTGTTCCACACTTCTTATCCTTAGGATCATTAGTCACAGTATGTGTTCCATGCTGTGCCCAAAATGTCTCAGCTGATAATGACATACTCAAAGAGCACATTGCGTCTCTGCTTTACTAACAAAGTATCAGTATCCCACGCAATTTGTCCCTTGTGATGTTATTCTTTCCAAAACCTAAGTCTTCATATACAGACAGCATTTATCTCTTTAGAATTCCCAAAATGTGTTTTGGTCAACTGACAATTTTTCAAGGTTAACAATAGAAAAAGGCATTTAAAAAAAAAAAAAAAACGCTTGAGGTTAGCAATGAAAAATTTTACATAGGCGAGAATTTTCAAATGCATTATTTCAAACTGACTCAGTTTTAATTACACATGTTGTCTATGGCATGACAGAGTTTAAAATTTTGAAGAAAGGAATTATCATAACTAAATCTTTGGATTCAATGAAAATTATTTTAATGGTACAAACCATTAATTTTTGTAAAGCAATCAGAAAAGATTGTTAGACAGCCTCAGAAGGAAAAGAAATCTAACATTATCTCAGTTTGATATCTACAAAGTGTATATGAGATTGTACTGATCTTCATGAAGGTGTCACAAAAATCCCAATAGAATGAATGTTGGTATGTTGAAATCTGAAGGAAAGAATAGGAAAATTACACAATGGGGTGGAAGTAAATTAAGATTCATAAATTCTATCATAATTTAAATTCCAGCTTACCAGAAATACTCTTATAATTTTCTGTGTTCTGTATGGTCTCTGGCCACTTCTTTGGCTTTGGTAATAGGAATTGTGGCAATTAAGTCTCCCAAATGCTTCCCTTATGAACCGTGCCTTCTGATATTCACACCCTTGTATAGTCCCCTGCAATACTGAATCTGCTCTGAACCTATATAACGAAAAGATAGTGGCATAAATAATGATGCATGAGTTCAAAGCTAGTTTTTAAGCCCTGAAACCTTATATTGGATTCTTGGAATGTTCACTTGTGATCGTCACGTAAATAGTCTAAAAACACGAAGACCACGATGCTATGAGAATTCGCAGGCTAGCCAGATAAAGAGGTCATATGGAGAAATAACCATCCCAGCTCAGCTGCTAGACATATCAGTAAAGAACATATCTTGTATATTCCAGCTCCAGCAGATCTCAAAGGGAAAAATAACCAAAGCTGCAAAATTACAGCCCTATTTAAGCTTCCTAGCCATGTCCAGACACTTGTCCCACTCTAGGTAAGGCTTCACAGATGAGCCATATCTGTTGTGGCCTGCTTGAATTCCTAACCCATAGAATTTCAATCAAAATGTAATGGTTGTCATTCTGTACCATTAAATGTTGGGATACTTCACTATGCAGCAATAAATAACGAACTGAATTTGATTCCTAGAAGTGGGGCAGTTGAATGAAAAAAATTTAAAGTATGTGACACTAGCTTTCCCACCAGGCAGTGGGCAGAAGCTGGAAGGATACTGAAGAAAGGTTATTATAAGCTGGGAGGGACTCATGCAGACTCTTGATAAGGGCTTGAAGGACAATGATGAAAAGTCTCCAATTACATGCTGATAGAAGAGTTTCAGAAACTATTATCTGTGGTAATGTAAAAAACACAAAGGGATTGTAATGATCTTGTGGATAATTAAGGAGATTTTAACACTGAAAATTGAAAGTTCTACCTTCTTTCGTCTAGATATTTATAATATGGAAGAGAAAAAAATGCCTTATAGAAAAAAGTAGTTCTTTTTTTGAACATAATTTAGAGGACATATATAGGAACCAGGAAATACTGTGTTCAAAAATTAAAATATATCTTTACCTCAGAAAAAAATTTCAAAGTTAGAAATGGGCAAAGATAAATTCCAAAATTAAGCAGTTAATTCCTTATTAAGATCAATGGTGTGGCCCCACAGAAAATTTCTGCTACTCAGAATAGCTTAAGGGTCTTATCTTAATGACATAGCTTATTGAATCTCTTGTTAATAATAGAGTCCTAAGGATTTTAAGGGAATTGTTCACAACAACCTGACATAAGGCCCAAGATAGAGAATATGCTTTCTGAAAGAGATTTATTGTGTGGCTTTTGTTTTATTTAGTCAACTACGATATTATTAATAGGAAGTTCAATCTCAAATCACAGGAAAGTGATATTGGAAGTGCCTACTTCTAATTTAGGTACATATTGAAGATAAATTTATTTATTTATTTTTTTGCATTTTGGCGAGTGATAACCTACCTTTATAAATTACCCTCAAAAGGACCAACCATCCCTGATTAAGATTATTCACCCTTCTCATTTTAAATCCAGGAAGTTTGGAAGATTTGATACAATTCACCTTGTGTTTTTGCAGTGCCTAAAATTAGAAAGGTGTATTAGAAGTTTCTTTAAAGACATGAAAATTTTATCTTATTGAAATTCTAATCTAGAAGCTCAAGCTACCTTGTGAACAATGGGGAAAAATAATAACTCATATAAATCTTTCCTTCTCTCTTACTCACTCTATTTTTCCTAGTTTTGTCTTTATTCATTCCTCACTTTTATGAATCTCTTCCTTCTACCACCTAACTCAATCTGCTCTCCTTCCATATCTTCTATACATATCAGACATATAACTGTATATCAAACAACTGATAAAACAACCAGCAAATCTAAGTTGAACTGTCAGAGAAGTTCCTTATCAATGAAAGATTGAGAAGTGGCTAGATAGTATTCACATTTTTTTCACCCTCTCATCTAATTCATGATCCAACTTAAAAGAAAAAAAACAGAAAGAAGAATGTTCAAATGTCACTTTGTTTTCCTAAGGAACTGTTTTTAATGACTATAATATAATGTTTTGGGTGATATATAATATAATGTTTTGAATGAATATAATATAATGTTTGAATATTCTATGGTAACTACATTTACTATAACAGAGAAAAGCAAGTGTGTCCAAAATATGGATAATTTCACAAAATCAGGTCACGATCACAAAATAGAAACTAGTCTGAATATCATTAAGTTTTGCAGATTAGTTTGCCCTTAAGAAAACTCTCACTTGAAGATAAAAATTAATTGTGGGAAATTAAATTGCATTAATCAAGATTAGTATTCTAATCAGATTATTTCCACAAATAATATTACAGTAAAAAAATTACATATTTGAGCGACTGAGAAAAATGACCCATGCGTATGTACTAAATTTTAACCTACCCATATTGCCTGTTTTAATTGAATACGGCACCTTTTTGTAGCTCCAGAAACATCGTGTCCAGGAATATTAGCATGGTCCTTCTCAAAATGTCCTTAACAAGGAACTGAGGATTTAGAATGAGCAAATATTTTTCACATCAAATTCTATCACATGTCAGCAGCCGTGGCAAATGCACAATACTAGTTTCTGTCTAACAAGTTATATAAAAGTTAGGACACAACTACTTCATCTGACCATATTCAGTTTATCATCTCTAACAATTTGCTCTCAGGCTAACCAAATGAATCCCCTTCTGTAATTACCAGTATTATGTTCTTAATATTCACATGGACAGTTATGTTGCTTACTTAATCTTTCCAAATTCCGTTGTGATACTTTTTCATGAATTGAATTGTCAGTCTCTTAATCATTTCCATGGGTCTTACACACATTCTATGCAATTTGTTGACATAACTAAGAATAGGCCTCAGCATTTTACACATGGCCTTACCCAGCTTTCATCAGTAGATTGTCACCCACCTCCCACAGATTCACAGACCCAGAGTTAACATGGCATCAAATACTCTGAACTGATTTTCACTTCATATGTAATCTACTTGCTATTATTGTGTTCTTAGAATCAGACTTTGATCGTTACCACTTTTTTCAGCATGTGGCATTCAAACTGTAAATGTTTTAAAAGGTAATTATATATTTTTTTCTGTTCCTATATAATACTTGTCAATTTGCTTATCCTGATAATATAAAAGAAAAATAGTAGAAAAGTTAATATTAAATAAAATATTGAAAGATTTATAATAAAGACCAAAAATACTAGGGAAAAAAGCTAACTCTTGCCTATTAGTTTACTATTCACTAGATTTTGCTCATTCAAACTTTTCTAATATCTTTTTATAAAACAAAGATTGAAACATTATTGCTCAAAAACAGACAATATATGAAATTTATTTTAAACTAAAACTATCTTAATTCTCATATCAGACTACTACTTTATTGAACTGACAAACTGTCAGAGTTTTAGTTTTTTATCCATAAAAATAAATTGTCACATATATCACAAGAAAAATGTTACAGCAAAATTCTGCTATAATTTCAAATCCATTAAGTCATCCAAATTTCTGTATATTACCAGAACAACACATTCAGGCAGAATAGAATGGGTTTAAATACCTAGCCCAAGAATAAAATAGCAAAATTCCATTCAGAGGACTAGTAGGTTTAGTGACCAAGTTCTCCCAAATCTCCCCTATACCAGTAGCTAAATTGAAATAAGATACTGAGATACTAAAACAAGGTAATTTTGGGACTTTTTATTTGTCCTGAATAATCATATCCATTTGGCACCACTTTTTGTCCTATAAAAGACTTGGAGCTCAGTAAGGTTTGGGAAAATGCAATTTTGTGGCCACATGGAAAACAAATTATTGACTTCTTGCTTCAAAAGTATTGCCCACAGGTACATCTTGATTTTCCAAAACATAAGGGTCGTTGTTCTTTCGGGCAGAAATAATATTCTCATGTAACAAAATTAGATCTTTTAAATGTAGCATACAGTGGGTGTCATGCTAAATCTTTTTTAAAAAATATGAATTAAAGTGATAATTTAAGTGCTTCAGATAAGGGGAGACTTTATATTTCACCAATATTTATATTATTATATTATTAGACAGACTGTCCAAAAAATTATATTTCCTGAGCTGCCAATTATATTTCTTTCACAAAGTGATTATTGAACTGAATATAGTTATATAATGTAAATGCTTAATTTTCATATTATCCAAATAAACAGGTATTATTGGATGAAAAAAGAGACTCACTTCAATTACAGGGTGTTGACACCAAATTTAGAGATGTTACCTGAAAGAACTGCACTTAGTTTATTTGATCAAGTCACTGCATAGTCATATGATATTTAAAGGAATGCTCCCCAATTATCTATTTTCTTTACCAATTGTCTACCCCAATTTTATCTTTTTTTCCTAAAACTGAACATATATATCCTCCTTAGTCTCCAAGTTTATTTAAACTATTTACTATAACTTTTTAGAAAATATGTACTTTAAAATATCTAATAATATGTGTAAATATGTAAACCACACTTTGACTTTTATTATCTTACTAATATATTATCACAAAGCTGTCAGGAAAAGACAAAGTAATTTTGACTTGTTGATTTGTGGTCAGATAAAATTCTAACTCCAATATTATTTTACTGTAATAGTTTCACATTAAAATGATAATCAATACTAGTAAAGCAAATATAAATACTATGTTTTCCAAACTATGACCTTTACTTATTTGGTACAAAACAATTGTTTGAAATGTTCACAATAAGTATGAATATTATTTTTCCAATAATAGTCCAATGGGATGCTTTTATAATAAATTCAGGAGCTGTAAAGCCGGACTCATATCTAAATTTCGGAGGACAGTAATATAATTATATGTACTGCTTTGCGTATAAATTGTGTTTATTCCATTTTAATTGAGGAAAGAGTAGTCCAATTTTATAAGGGTATTTCTGAATCGATGTGATGTTCTATCATGTTAAGATGAAGTTCTACTGTACGTGAATTTCAAACCTTCCATAATTCTGTGCCTCGGTTTTAAATGTGTGGTAGCCTAAGTGTGTGATTTTTTTGTCCATGTGAAATTACCAAAATATCAAAGGATTTGTTGCAAAGATATTTTTTTTCTCTTACTTTCCTTTGATCGTTTCACCTAAATATCAACATCATGTACATATTAAATCCCAGAAGACCTGGCATTACATTTCTCAATATGCATGCAAATAATAGATAGGGAACGATACCTGTGTTTAGAAATGTCTGGGTGGTGAGCACACAATGTGATATATAGATGATGTATTATAGAATTGTACACTTGAAACCAATGTAATTTTACTAACCATTGTCACCCCAATACACTTAATTTAAAAAAAAAAAAAAAGAAATGTTTGGAAAGGGCAGACAGGGATGGACTGGGAGTGACTTAATGATTTATAAAATAGCGATAATGATATGAATTAGTGTTGTGGGATTAAATAATAATATGTTTTATCTTGCTCAGATGTTCTTTCTTGCACTTCTTGATATTAAAGCAATGTTTAGCTTCTCCACTGTAAAAATCATAAATGTTTGGTTACCTTAATGATTTTTTCCATATTCTCAAGACTCTCCACTATCCAATTATTTTATAGTACACTGTCTTGAACATTTTAATGGCATAACTGGCCCAGATTTTTTTCTACTTTAGCACTGGATCTTCAAACACCTCCATCACTACTACAAGTCTAGGGAGACAATTAAAGTAAACATTTTTCAAAAATGTTTAAAGTGAAATAACTTTGCATTAATGTTTATATAAACTGATCTATTTATAGCTTCCTAATGAATAGAAGGAATGTGCATCGAATATAGCAAAGCCAGCTACTGTCAGGAACAAAAATGTGCTTACTTGCACAAGTGTCATATTTTTAGCAGAACTTTAGATAAAAATGATCTATTTCTCCTTATTTAAACATATTAGCACCCTCACTTCCCATGCACCTATGCACGTACAGACACACACACACACACACACACACACACACACACACACACACAAACACACACATACAATCACAACTCTAATCAAAAGCAAAAGTTATCTGTCACTATAGAACACTCTAGTGGTGACTATTCATTTTGGCTACTGCCCTGTGTCTTAGGTTGTCACTCACATGGACAGTACTCTTATTGTCCTGGCTAGAAACCACATTTTGACTTCTGCAAAAGGTCTGGTTATTTTCAACATGTCAACTGCTTTATACTGTGAGGAATGCTTAGCACCTGGATGCCTGATGATGCTGTACATAGTTATCAGGAAAAGCTTTGATTACTCTAACAGATTCAGATTTCAAAACTGCTTTGCTGTTGCAAATCACATCCAAAAAAAGGTGTCTTATGTGTTCCAGGAAAGTGACTGTGCATAGTGTTCTCCTTCTTTATAAAATATGAGTCCTTTTTACAACGGAGTTTCAAATTAATCTGCTCACTTTTAAATTTGCCTATGATTAGAAATAAAATGAGACACATACTCCAGGCCTTAATTTTTCATAGACTATTGATTCCTCATATGTATAAAAATAACTAATCATTTTATAATTCCATGTTTCCCTTTTCTGTTTTTTTCTTCACTTCTATGAGTCATAAATTCAAAAGGTGTATGATTTTCTGTCTTTGTTTGTTTTGTTTTATTTTGTTTTTATGGTAGTTATCTTCCCTAGAGACTCATAAAATAACACATCCAAGATTTCACATTGACTTTTTTACATGTACTATTTATTCAAGTTCTCAAAGATACACTTCTTCTATGACTAAAATTCAGAAACCATAACTGATAAAATATGATGGATGAATTAAATTACGTATAAATCAAACACATGATAAACTCAAATACATATAAATAGAAAATACACCTAACGAAGCACTTATGATAAATTAAGAAAAAAGATTACTTGTAAGATATCATAAACAAAGAGGTAATTTCTTTTCTCAATGAAGAGCTCCTATAAATAAATAAAAAAAGAAAACCAAAAAAAAAAAACATGGAAGATGGTTATGAACCTCTATCACAGTTACTATCACAATGCCGAGCACAATAAGATCATTAAATGTTTTATGAAGCAATGGGTGAATAAAGGACTCTGCAAGAAATTATCCAAAGATTTCAATTAAAAACTTCACTTTTTCAGGACTTTACCAGTAAAGTGGTAGCATTACAGTTATATTATATGTGCATATATAATATATAATATGTATATGTAATATATTATATTATACATATAATATACACAACGTGTATATATAATACTGTGGGTGCCAAAAAAATGTATACAAGTGGTCATTTTGGTCAACATTGCGCAAGCACTAGTTCACCATAATCAGAAGTGTCTGGACGCTGATGGTAACCACTTTGAGTACCTTTCGTAATTGCAGATGTCAATTGTCAATTGCAACGTGACTTGTATTCATCTTTTGTTATGGGCGTATATCGAATATTACAATTTTAATACCATTTTCCTTTGTTAAAATGTGTATACAGTTTTGGCACCCTCTGTATATATAATATTAATATTATGTGTGTATATATTATACATTATAATATATAATGTCTGTATAGATACACATTATATATATATATAATACGATAATATAAAGGGAAATATATATAATATTTACATGATAATATAAAGGGAAAAGAAATATGAGTATATATATATATATATTATCACGTAAATGGGGGTAGAAGATAATTAAACACGACCAATATATGGGTGTTTAATTTATAGATCACAATATCTTGTTTTAAATTAAATTATGGCTCTACTGCTTTTCATAGAGGAAAGAAGATAGAGCCAAGACAGGTGATAGATGATAGATACATAGTAGATAGATGATCGATAGATAGATAGATAGATAGATAGATAGATAGATAGATAGATGATAGATAGATGATATACATCATAGATGATAGACAGATAGATACATGTAAATTAGATTAATTTAATTAAATCTTCTCTACCTCATTCAGCCAGATGACTTTGCAGTGCATTAGCGTTGGTTGAGTACAATTTTCACATGATTGATGTAAGGCTTTGCCCATGGGATTCACTTTGGCCAATAGAATATTAGGGAACATGACTTAAAGCAAAAGCCGTAAACAAGCTTGAATGGTTTGGTTCTGATGGCTTGGCCCCTTGTGCTACCGAGAAGGGTATGTCCTGGGTAGCTGTTTGTCCAAAGATACATAGAAACACATGAAACATGCCTGAATCCAACCTATAGTCTTATACTGGAACCTAGCCTGTAGCCAGTCTGCAGAACTATGAAGAAAAAACAAATGCTTGTTATTATGAGCCCTCAATTTGGGGGTGGTTTGCTGTGCAACATTACTTCAGTGTTAGCTGACCAATAGAAAGTTGGTACCAAAAGTGGGATGGTGCCATAAACAAAACCCCAAATATGTGACAATAGCTGGCTTCGCAATTGGGTAGTGAGTATTAAAGCAAGGATTATAAGAGACTGAGAAAATGGTAACCCACATTATATAGTAGTAAAATATTGGGTTAAATTATTATCTGTGTTATAAATAAATAAACAAACAAATATATAATATATATATATATATATATATATATATATATATATATATATATATATGTCTGGTACCTGGTAGACAAAAAAGCTACCTAAAGAATTTCTGGAACTGGGCAAGTTTTGAGACAGAATGTTGATAGCATGAAAGGGTTGTTGCTGCTGCATGTGATAAGGTGCCTCAAGAGAGATGAGCTCAGAGAAAAAACCAGCGAGTGTGCAATTAGAATTTTAAGGTAATAGGGGGATTCCCCATTCCCAACAACCTGCTTTTCCAGAGAGCTACAAAGTGGTGAGCATTAAGTTGGATGCCATGGGAGAGAAGAAGCAAAGAAATACCTTATACTTGAGAATTAGTTCTAAGGAAGAACTTTGGGCATGATACTCAAGAAAAGCAGTAGACCAGAAGCCTACAGAATTTTTGAGTGAAGTTTATTCCAAAGAAACCATGAGCTTGTATTTCAAAGTCATGTGATTATTTGACACCTAAAACAAACATTTAAAATTAAAAAAAAAAAAAAAAAAAAAAAAAAGAAAAATTATAGGATTAGGATGTTTGCTATTAGATTTGTATAGTACCCAAGAAGACTTATTCTTAAAAGCCCATTTCAGGTGTTCCCGCAGAATACAATAAGCAAGGAAGAATCTTCTAGAAAATGAATAGTAGTCATGGAGAAAAATGGACAATGGAATTAATCCCTAAAAGCAAAATCTGGATCCAATCCAGGTGCTTTCCCTCACCCTCAAATAGAGCAGAATCCCAAAGAAAGTGATTATTATCTATATTCTTCAACATCTGAATAATAGGCACTTCTATGTGTACTATCTTCAAAACTAAATAATGCTCTGTCCTGTGGAGAAGGAGGAAATGACTTTCAAATAAAAATTTATTTATGTGGAACTCTCTATATTTAATTCCATCTCCCACACATGACCATAACTTTCGATCAAATCTAAAGTAAGCATGTAAAGGAAAAATGTTATTTACTAAGTAAAAATTCTAACTGAACAGTTATTCTTAAGGAAAACATAAGATTTTATTATCTAGGCTTCTAGTATATTTAAATATTATAATATAGAGAGATTTTTATGTCAAAATAAACACATAAGAGTATTAAATATTCTGGTTTCAAAACTAAGTTGATTTTGCTGGTAAGATGGACTGACTCAACTATTCATACATGTCTTTGGAATAAAAAGGTAATAGACTTTTTACAATTCCTTTTAAAAATGAATTTAATTTAATAATTATTATACAGAGATTTAAAGACAAGGTATTCAACAGAATCAATTAAGTGTCCTTCTTTTGATGTTTTCTTACATACTAATTTGTATCTCAATAGTTTTTTTTTTTTTCCCCTCTGGAATTTCTATAGCTTTTTTCATCACACTAAATAGATTCAAATGATACTGTTTTTGTATCTACTTATGTCAAAAACAGTCTCACAGTAAATATAAAAGTCAAAGAATTTTGCATAATAGTCCATAAGAGAAAGGGTGTTTTTATTTTAGCCTAGGGAAAATTAATTTGAATGAAGTGCAGTTTTTCTCAAACTGTATCCAACTAAATTGATTCTCTCTACCCTAAATAAAATCTTATCCCTCCTTTCTCAGAGTCTAGGGCATTTACATAGACATTTACAATGCGATTAAATTCAATGTTTGCTAAATACTGTGGGAATTAAAGTCCATGAAATCTTTTTTTAACATTCATTGTTTTCGGGTTTTTTTTCTTCTTTTTTTTTGGTCTAAATGTCCTATTCTATGCCCCCACACGTACAACTCATACTAGTGGGTGATTGACATTAAAAAAAAAAAAAAGAAAAGAAAGAAAGAAAAAGGAAAAAAAAATAAAGAAAAAAAAATATTTCTTTGATTAACTTTATGATTCCTTACTCGAATGTTTTCATGTCAAGCAAAGTGGATATGAATTTCTAAGTTGGCAATAAAGTGCTAACTATAGGCACGTTTTGCTCCATAGAAGGACATTCACTATATTCGGGACTTATATCACTGAGTACAGCATCGCATACATATTATTAATGAGCAAAATGAGTACACTTTGTAGAAATATTTTTTTACTACTGAGTAGCTAGTTAATCATTAATTTATTTTTCTCCCCTTGGAATATAGTTACATCGCAGGCAAATAAGCTACAATAAAGGTCATTGAAATTTTGTTTTAAAAAGCCAAGTGAAGTAAAAAGAAATGGAAGTCTTTTAAATGACTAAAGAGGAAATATATCAATAAAAGGGAAAACATATTTATAGTCTTATAGTTTCTGAATTTTTATATTTTTCTTTTCTGATAAGTCATATGCTTTGAAATATTTTTTAAAATAGTGATTTGAAATATATTGTGAGATGAACAAAATCCGCCATCGTTAAAATTTCATCAAATCCATATTATTATATCAACATGTGTATCCCCTGCTAAACTGTTCCAGTGGATCTGGGGTTGAAAACACCATCTGCAAGATTTTCCTTAAACATGATTGGAAAAATGTTTTATTCTAAATTTCAGTGTTTATGTTTACCCCACAATTAATGTGATTTATATCCAATGGTTATCAATAAAGCCTTGACCTAATTAACACTGTATAGATGCCAATGAAAAAGTAAATGATGGCTATGATGACAAAAGAAAATGACAACAACCCTTGAAACAAAGCCGTGCTTGGCTGTTTCATGTTGCATTTGTCACTTGGATTTGCTAAATGTTTATATTCTATATTATGAATCTTCCACTAGTTTGCATTTTCAAATAGGAAAGAGAGGGAAAAGAACTTCCACCCTTTTTTAAAAAGTTACTTTTGTTTCCTTCCTGATTTAAATATAATTCATATTCTCTCTTTGTAGAGAGACAAATAACTTATTGTTAGGAATTTATATATCACTTAAGTTTAAACACTGAATTTAGTTGTCTATAAATTTAGAATTAAGCACATTGAATTATGAACTTTACTTTTCAAGTTGTTTAGAAAATCAGAGCAGACTGAATGATCTGAAATACTTTATTTCTGTATGTCAATAAATATGTAATACTAACAGTTAATATTATTAAGGTTAACTTAACTTTTTTTTTTACTTAAGTAAGAACTTTTATTTTAGTTTTTTTGTTGTTGTTGTTGTTTTGTTTTTAATTTCATTATGCTCTAAAATGGTGAAGACAATGCTGTAAGGCAAAAATATGGCTGCCCTTCAATTATACCCTGGAGGGAAGTGAGAATACTTGCTCACACATGTGCTTAGAATTGGGAAGGAATACCAGCAATAATTCAAGAGAAGTACTGGAAAGTGTTACAGATTATCTTTCTATAGTATAATTCTGACACATTATGAAACTAAATAGCAAATATTCCTTAGATGTTATATATGCATGAAAATCTGCTCATAGAAGGAGGTTTGTTTTAGTCAGTTCAGGCTGCCATAATAAAACCCCACAGACTGGGTGGCTTAAATAACAGAAATGTATTTCTTACAGTTCTGGAGGCTGAGAAGTCCAATATCAAGTGCGTGCCAATTTAGTTCCTTCTGAGAACCCTCTTCTTGGTTTGCATGCTGCTCACTTCTCACTGTGTCCTCACATTGAGGACAGAGAAAGTTCTAGTCTTTCTCTTTCTTTTTCTTTTTTAGCTTTATTGAGCTATAATAACATAAAACATTGTATAAGTGTATCACAATGTTATATATTATTGTGTAAGTTTAACATGTATGTACAATATGTTGATTTTATATACTTATGAGGTGTAATCAAATAATATGGTGAATGTTTAAACAGAAAAACTTATTAGAATAAAAGACACATTACCATTTATCCCCCTCAAAACACTCCCCCTTGCTTCGAGCACATTTATCCCATTATTCTTGCCACTTTCTGAAGCAGTTTTGGAAGTCCTCTTTTGTGAGTGTCTTTAGTTGTGCTGTCATGGCTGCCTCAATGTTCTGAATCATTTGGACTTTGGGGAATAACCAGAAGCACATGGTGCCAGATCTGAAAAATAAGATGGATGAGGACACACCATGTTGTTTTTATTTGACAGAAATTGCTGTATACCAGAAGCTATGTGTGACACAGAGCATTGTCATCATGGAGGATGATTTACTACACACTTTAAAATGCACTTTTTCTCAACCATAGCTCACACCTGACTGACTGCACCAAACAAGTTGAAACTTGTCACACACTGTTACTATGGTTCAATGCGATGTTTCTCATGTTGAAGGTCCCTGCCTTTCTGTTAAATGGCACTTGGCAGCAGCATTCACCATATTTATTGATCACAGTGGAAAGGCTCTGTGTCACACGTCACTTCTGGTATATGGCAATTTCTATCAAATAAAAACATGATGGTGTGTCCTCATCCATCTTATTCACTGAATCTTGCACCATGTGACTTCTGGTTCTTTCCCAAAGTCAAAATGACCATGAAAGGTAAACATTTTGAATCAATTCAAGATATTGAGGCAGCCACGACAGTACAACTAAAGACAATCATGAAGGAGGACTTCCAGAACGGCTTCAGAAAGTGGCAAGAATGGTGGTATAAGTATGTTCAAAACGAGAGGGAATATTTTGAGGGGGATGACAATGTGTCTTTTACTATAATATTCTTTTTTAAAATTTAAACATTCACCATATTGTTTGATCACACCTTGTATGGCAAAATGATTACCACCATAGTGTTAGTTATTGCCTGCATCATGTCATATAACTACCACTTATTTTTTTTTTTTGTAGTGAAAACATTTATGATCTACTCTCTTAGCAACTTCAAAGTATATAATAGAGTATTATTAAATAAAACCACTGCACTTCCATTAGATCCCCAAAACTTATTCATCTTATACCTGGAAGTTTGGACTCTTTGACCAACATCTCTCCTTTTACACCACTACCTAGCCCCTGGTAACCGCCATTCTAGTCTTTGTTTCTTAGTTCACAATTTTTAGTTCCTTGTGTAAGTGATATCATACAGTATTTGTCTTTCTCTGTCTGACTTATTTTACCTAGCAAAATGTCCTCAAAGCCTGTTTTCCATGTTGTCACAAACAGCAGGATTTCCTTCTTTCTTATGGCTGAATAATCCTATTTATACAGAGGATGCAAAAAAAAAAAAAAAAAGTAAACACATTTTAAGAAAGGAAAAACTGTATTAAAAGTACATAGATGATAACCACTTTGAGCACCTCTTGTAATTGCAGAAGTCAAATGTGACTTGTATTCATCTTCTGTTATCAGTATATATTGAGTATTATAATTTCAATACAGTTTTTTCCTCTCTTAAAATGTGTGTAAATTTTTTGGCACACTCTGTATATAACACATCTTCTTTATCCATTTTTTTTATCCATTCCTCCACTAATGGACACTTAGATTGCTTCCATGTCTTGGTTATTGTAAATAATGCTACCATGAACATGGAGTGCAGATATCCCTTCATGATCCTGTTTTCATTTTCTTTGGATACATACCCAGAAGGGAGATAACTGAATTATACAATAGTTCTATTTTTTTAAATTTTTTGAGGAAGCTCCATAATTTTTTCCATAGTAGATGCACCAATTTGCATTCCCATCTCCTCCTCATCTTATACCGTGCTTCCCCCAAAATAAGACTTAGCTGGATAATCAGCTCTAATGCGTTTTTTGGAGCAAAAATTAATATAAGACCCAGTATTATATTATAATTATTATATTATATTATATTATATTATATTATATTATATTACATCCAGTATTGTATTATACCTAGTATTATATTATATTATATTATATTATATTATATTATATTATATTATGCCTGGTCTTATATTATAGTAAAATCAGATTGGGTCTTATATTAATATTTTTGCTCCAAAAGACACATTAGAGCTGATTGTCTGGCTAGGTCTTATTTTCAGGGAAACACAATAAGGACACTAATCTCATCATGGGGTTTCACCCTTGTGGACTAATCTAAACCTAATTACTTACAAAAGGGACAACCTCCAAATACCATGATATTGGGGGATTAGGCCTTTAACATAAGAATTTTTAGAGGACATACACATTCAGTACATAATCAAACATTTAAATACGTTATTTGATTTTATGTGTTCTCTTTTTCTAAATTGTTACTTAAATATCAGAAAGTACCAATATGACAAGATGATAAAGGTTAAGAAATTATGGAGACTTCGGGTTTTCGAGAAAATGGCATGAATCCTAAGCTTGAAGAGGCCATAGGGAGACAGTGAAGTTAATGGATCCCAGTGCTATGTTCAACACCCCTCAACACTGGGAAAACCATCAGGGTGACCAAAGTGGTTTGGGAGGAACTTCAGCCAACAACAAAGAGAAACAGGATTCAGAAACAGGTAAATTTTAATTTCCTTTTATGGATTCATTACTTCACCCTGGGAAGAGTTGACAAAATACATTAAATCCAATAGGAAAGAAAAAAAGGAAAAGTAATATAAATTCACAAGTAATCATATAAGTGTAAGTTAAAATAATAAAGATAATACTGTAAACTCAAAATTATTCTCTAGAAAAAGTTGCTAGAATTTAGGGTACCCAAGCATGTTTAGCCTTCACTATATAACATAAAGAAATTTACATGCAGATGTATATGGAAATATAAACAAGCTTTTCATCCTAATAGTGTTTGTGGAAGCAAAGTATCATCTAGGTGTCATAAATAGGGAAACAGGAGAATCAAGATTGTTACATATCTGTGCTGGAAGACTATTATACTATTCAGAGTCAAGGAAAGAGATTTATATATGTCAACATTATAGATCTCAAAAATGTAGTATTTTCAATGAAAAATAGAAAGAAGCACAAGTCGATTATGATTTATACTGAGTAAACACATACAGACACAATACGGTTTGTATTTTACAACAACTCTAAATAAATGTATAGACAGTAGATTATAAGAATGTCCATTTAATATATTAAAATAAGTGTTTGGAGTGGGTGGAGAAGTAGGAAATTGTTTTTTTAAGAATAACATAACCAAGATACCAAAAGTAATATAATTAGGTTGTCCTCAGTGATTTATTCTTCATTATTAGTAATTTTGAGATGAACTCAAAAAGGAGAAATCCCTTTCATATTAGAAATTTATTTTAATTATCATGTTATTAGTCAAGTATTGCCACAGTAATGATGTGAAACAAAATAAGTCAAAATCTCAGTAGCTTACAGCAAAGAGCATTAATTTTTCTCACTCACAGCTTTGCAATTTGAATAAGGTGGCCCTACCTCAGGTTACTTACCAGATCAATTTGGGTTCAATCTCCAGGTCGGGTTCCATTCAGCCCATGTTTCTCTACATTCCCCTTGGACCAGCAGTTCCCTGAAGCATGTTCATACCATGATATATTAATGAAGTACGAGAGGCAAAGCTAAACCATGCAAATACTTTGAAGACCCCTACTTGCATCACATCCCACTAAAATTTCTTTAGCCAAAACTGGTTATGTGGTCATGCCAATACTAGTGGTATGAGGAGATGTATCTTTTCATTTTAGAGACTTATCTTATATCTTATGGCAGAAGAAGAGTGAAGAATTGGATGGAAAATATCCAATGTACCACCGTAAAATTCACTTACGCTGTCGTAATTCCCAAATCCTCATCCAATCACAAAGTCAGGCTTCAAGTCCAGGACCTTATGATCTACCTTAGATACAGACAAGCATTTGTTTGCTATGAAGACCTATGAGCTAAAATACAAGTAAACCGTTCTCCATACAACATTGATACAAGAGAATAACTGCAATAAACACTCCCATTTAAAAAGCAAGAAAATGAGTCACATAGTAGGTATTGTTCCACAGTAATTTTGAAATTCTGGAGGCCAAAAGTTGCAAGGTTTACCTAACTTATGGGTAGGATATGTCCCTTGATCAGACCCTTTATCTACTTCCCTGGTCCATTGTCTCCAGGAATTTGGCTTTACCACACAAGATGTACTTTTTTTTTACATCATCTACCTCAGTCATATCTAACAAAGGCACTGGAGAACATAATTTCCGTGGTTAAATAGCTTTCCAAGCCCACTTTGTGCCCATAAAGTTAGAATCCTAAAGATATTTTTGTATCTTGTATACTGAAGTAATTTTTTTGCCAATAGAGCTCTGTCAAAAATTCTGTAGGTATTCCATGTTTTTGATTCAAGTCAATCCATAAGCCACAGGTCTTTTTGGTCTATATCTTTTCATCTAGACTTATTTACTGAGGTTTTAGATATATCAGGTTCCTGTAAACCACGCACTTAGTCTTTTTAGGATTGCTTTTGTCCAACTCAAAGGATATACAAGGTACTGCTTTAATTCTTTCAGAGATTTAACAAAGGTTGTGCCAGCCACGTCCTTGAATAGGTCATACCTTGAGGCTTTGTCATAACAGTAGCACCTGGGATTTGATCTTTGTTCTGAGGCTATGTTTTAATGACACCAGTTTCATTTTTTAAAGAGAAAAGTTCATGTAGACTTATTCCTAGAAGTCCCAAAATCTACTAGTTCCATTCCTGCTAGTAGAGAAAACAGTTTTACAAAACTTTTGCCTTTCCACGTAATGGAGTTCCAGTTTTCAACTCTAGGATATCTATATCTCAGCCATTTGCTGCTTGACCACTAAGCTTATGGCCCATACATCAGTTTTGGTTCATGGCTGTTCTTTCTTCAAGGTACCAATTTCAATATATGGTAGGGTAGTCACTAGCTATCTGAAAAGATTCCCAAATTTGTTAGAAGTGAATTTCAATTTAAGAAACAGGAACTAGTTATCTTGGCCTTCAGTTCAATGGCTACATTTATTGCTTTCTGTACTTACTTTATGATAGAACTATTCTAAATTTAGATATGGTAGCATGACCTTAAAATAGCAATCAGGAGGCCAAATAAACACATGAAAAATGCTAATAACAAATCATTAGGGAAATGTACATGTAAACCGCAATGAAATAGTACTTCATACCTATTAGTATGGCTACTGTCAAAAAAAAAATCATAAGTATTGGTCAGAATGTGGAGATATTGGAACACTTGTGCTTTGCTGGCAAGAATGTAACATGGTGCAGCCATTAGAGAAAACAGTGTGCCAGTTCCTCAGAAAGTTAAACCTAGAGTTAACATACGACCCAGCAATTCCACTTCTGGGTATGTACCCAAAAGAATGGATAAACAAAATGTGGCATATATATATATATATATATATATATATATATATATATATATATATCATGGATTTGTATTCAGTATTAAAAAGGAACAAAATCCTGATATATGTAACAACATGAATGAACCCTGAAGACAATATGCTAAATGAAATAGGCCAGACACAATAGGACAAATATCTATGATTTCACTAAAGATTACTTTTGTGAGTTCCCTAAAGTAATCAAATTCATAGGGACAGAAAGTAGAAGGGTGATTTTCATGGGCTGGAGGTGCAGTGAGAATGAGAAGTTACTGTTTATTAGATACAAAGTTTCAGTTTGAGATGCTGCAAAAGTTCTAGAAATGGAGAGTAGTGATGGTTACACAGAATGTGAATATACTTAATGCCACTGAACCGCACACTTAAAATGGTTTAAATAGTAGGTTTTATGAATATTTTACATACATACATACACACACACACACACACACACACACAAACACACTTATTTTAAAATATCAAGAGATCTGCAACAGAAAATCAAAAAGGCCAGCAATGTGGACCAGCATATGTGAACTGTGATACTTGATGAAAGAACACCTTCCTTAGGAGACAGAGTAGAAAACATCTGGTAAATTATGGAAGAGAGATAGAAATATTAACTCCTGAATAGCGTGTCGTTGAAGTGATTCCTAAATTCAACTTCCATGCACTTGTATCTGAGGCTTGGAAGATGAGGGGTAAATTGTAACTATATATTTTATGAAATCTCAAACAGTTATCCTTGGGAGCTTTTTAACACCCCTTCCTAACAGGAAATGCTGAAAAGAGAGCTGAGAAGGATTTGAAGGAAACTATAATTCTCACAGCTCTGCAGTTGAGGTTGAAATTTTTTCATTATTATTGCAACACTATTGAATCCTAAGCCTAGGGTGGTCTGAGGAAATACTGGTTACACAAGCTGTTCACATTCCAGCTTTCATAATAGTTGTCATCAGTAGTACAATACCTTCAAATTTCAAATGCAGAGGTAAACAAGAATGGAAACATATCTTCCTGAAATTGTTGATAACTGCAAAATTATCTGTTCCATCCTCTCATGATACCAATAATTTCCACCAGGAACCCATAAGTTGGTTTCTATCTCCATCCATAAATTTGGCAGAAAGTTATAATTGTAATGTTTTAACAGAGACAACATAAAATGTTCCTCTCTAAATTACAAGTGCTTTTAAACCAATTGCTTGAGGCAAATGCACTCCTTGCATCAACAAGTCAGTGAAAGTTGATTGATAGAGGAGAAAAGCTTAGAGATTCTCTCAGTGATTTATAACCAGAAACACCTGTATTAAAGGGTTAGCCACTGAGAATTATGAAAAGCAATGAAGCAACAACAAATCTTATGTTCACTGTTGATTCCTTGACAATATAATTGTATCTTACTTGCTGATATTTTAATCTCAGTACTGGGGAACACCCAGTTAAGCCAAAACAAAAGAATCATGAAGACACCTGTGTCCATATGTGTCCATGTCTTTCACCTACAATGGTGCACACAGAAAGAGAGGTATAGAGAATTATGTTATACTATGGACTCATACCAAACCCTTTTCATGGTTGCATCTTGTGTTTTTTTTTTAAGAAAGATATAGTAGCAAATGAAAATGTGCAATAGCTAATATCATTTTTGCTTCCATCTTATTTTAAAATCATTTACTCTGATATAATTTTCATTAGTATGATTTTTCAAATAATGAAATAAAATTTAAGCTGACAAAGACATATGACACCAAATGTAATAGAAATCATCTATTCTTTAGATACCTTTGGGCAATAAGTAGATTGTTTCTAGCCACAAATCTTATGTGTTATTTTTACTGTAAATATACACAATGAGATGAATGTTGATTGTTCAAGGCCAACAGATTTCATATGTATCCAACAATATACTTTTAAACAACTTGGCTTCTCTTGAATTCATGGAAAAACAGACCACAAAAAGACACTTTAAATTTAAAATATTAAAAATTGTTTATAATGTATTCACTGAAGAGATATGTTGCTGATAATTGCAGCCATGTTTAAAATCTGCTGAGATTCTACAGGCACTTGAAAACGAAGCATATACTATGGAGACAGCTCCTGGTAAAAAATCTACATTTGTATATTTTCTAATGGAATTCTTCCTACAGAAAGTTATAATAATAATAATAATAATAACAATAATAAAATAAAATGAGTTCCTATTTGCATACCAATAACTAATATTGCATTTTCAAATCAAATTTATAATTTATTAAGACAGCATGAAACTCCATAATTAGAATCAATAGCATTTTATAAAACCTTTTTTTTCTGATTTGTAAATTTCATGGCTTACAAATAATACTCCCTTAAAAATCACCTATTAAAATGTCAACAACAGAACACTTATCATAGCAATGGTCAGTGCCATTTTAGGTAAAACCCAATTCAGCTTCATGCTGTGATTTAAATACTGTTTCTCTCCATTATATTATAATATGAACTTATCAATTATATGATGGATATTATATTCTACCTTGTTACTGTTTCTAAATTCTGTAGCTTGCCATAGAAAAATAATTAATTCATCTTAGCTATAGCTTTATTTTTTACTTCCATGTACTATTTGATAGACATCAAGACTTTTTTTCTAGTTAAAGGTGAACTTCTTGTATGTCACTATCTTTAATTAAACCTAGATTCATTCATTATTGAGCGCATTCCTTATTTTTCAACATAAATTAAAATTTGTTGAGGTAGAGTATTTAAGGAAAAAAACTAGAAAATGTTAATGAAAAATACTTAAATCAGTTCATCTTGTACTGATTAACTTCTTCTAGCTAAGACTTGAAATAAATGGGACAAAAATCGAGATATTTCTAAGTTCTTTAATATTGCTTTTAAAAACCTTGAGCTTCCTGTAATGTCATCAGGACCCAGAAAATTTAATCCAAAATAAATTTATACTTGGGCATGAATGTTTTTTAAAGAGTTTTCATTATATGGTCCATGGTTGATTTGTACTCTCCTCCTATTACATGATGCAACATACTTTGAACCTGAGATGTTAGGCCTCACTCAAATCCAATACCAACCAGCCACAGGTGTCAACCATGTGAGTTGCTGAAAATAGGGCCATGAGGATTGTGGCAGATAAAAAATGTGTTCCCCTTACAGTGGAGCTAGGCACTGTTTATACGCTTAAGGTATTTTTACTAGAACCTCTGAAATAATTTAGGCAGGTGGCTAGATATGATTTTTGTCTGTCAAGCAGATGCCTAACAGATGCCTTACAGATCATAAAATCCTAAAGGTTAATAAAGGGATAAAAAGTGCGACCAGGAGTAGGTCTTGGTATGAGACCATAGTATAATTTAACTATGAGATTGACACAGTATATAGAGAGGCACATTACAGATAGCATTTCCTTCCCTCCAAAGAGATACCTAAATGTTTCCATCTCTGTTGGACTTGGTGAGGTATAGCCCTGTGCCAGATTATTTTCAGGTGGTTATGGAGTTTTAGTGAAATGACAGGTGTCAGAGTGCAATTTAGAAGCCAATTGTTCCCTTGCTAGAAAAATAAAATGATTAAAAATCTAGAAACACTGAGGATTTGTTAAATACAGTATATTATCATTCCAAAGAATATAGTTTCAAATAAAATTCAGTATCAGGGACATTTGAGCTTGCTCTTAAAAGTAATAGTTCTTTTTAAAATAAAACCATTTATAGGAAATGAAATGTAATCTTAGAATGCTGCAGTTATTATACTAACCTTAATGATTTGTGAAATGCATAATTCTAAATTTGAATTGTTTTAGAATCATACTAAGTCACTAAAAATAATGTATGGAATGCAATTTATTGAGTTCATACTATAAAAGAGCCATTTATATTAGTACATAATAATTATTTGGAGAGTCCTGTCTCTGAAATTATTTTAAAATAGAATAAACAGCTGGTATTGAGGCAAATATGATCTAAATATATAAAAAAAGAGATTTAATACATGAAGTTTTTTTAAGTAAACATTTAGTAATTAGCTTAAGTTTAAGGGACCAATTCTGAAATTATAGTTTGAGGACCAGGAAAAGTAAAATAATAAAATTAACATTCATTTATACAAGACAGCTTCTTTTCAAGCCTGTGTGAAATAGAGATAAACTTACTAATATTCAGCACAAAAATATGAAGCACTGAGAGATTCATAAATATGTTACATGTGAAGATAGCATACATTTTTGTATTTTAGAAATTATTTACAAGCTTTGAAAAGCAGGTCTTTGTTGCTCCTCTTTCAAATATTCAACAAACTGTAAATCAGGATTCTAGAAATGTAATACTAATGAGAGTCCAATTTGATCTCAAATAGGTTGTTGCTTTCCTTCTCTTACAAATATAAGGTATTTGAATTATATGTAGAATTAGTTTGGGCAACTTTGCATGCAAAGTGTGATACTGAACAATTTACTAAAATGATATAAAGGTTTTTCAAAAGGTGAACTTAAGCTCACATTCAATCTCAACAGTCAGTGAGGAAAATGCTTTCCACATGGCTTTGAACATGCCACGATTTGACCCTCTGCTTTGAAGCTCATTTGCAGTGGCAGAGAAGGAAGACACCAAGGGCAGAGTGAGTCTAGGTTCACATCTGCAGGTAGCTTTGTGGCTTCAGAAGATATTCAGACTCTGCAATTATAATCAACAAGATTTTGGATCCGCAGTTCTGACTTTGTACTGCATAGTATTTTCTTTTTTCTTTTTTAGTCAGTTTCAATCAAATTTTAGAATATAGATATGCTAACAGGCAATGCGTATCAAGAAACACTTGCATTACTAATTTGTATATCTGGATATTTAATTAATTTCTTAGTTTCATATTGAAGGTAAATGCTTACTGCTCTAGCTATCTTCAGAAAACTTAGAAAGACAACTTCACTAAACTTTAGTTTCCCAAAATCTGAGAAAAGGGATTTACATAAGGATTAAATGAGGCGATGCGTGTAAAGTGCCTAACACATGGATGTGCTAAATAAATGTAAGGTGTTATTAAATATTATTTATTTTTGTCATCATCATTTTTTTTTTAGAATTTGGAACTCTACCTTCATCTCATAATATTAAAAATTAGTGTAGGCAACACATTTGCCTTGTTTTCTCAGGAAAGAATGAGTTTCCTATCACAAGAGAACTCATGATCAATTTGTTCTATATCCTTCCAATATTTTGCATAATTGCAGGCAAATATAAAAGTAGTCTTCACTTTTACATATGTGGCCATATAGTATGCTTAACACTATGTATAGGGTTGTGTACCTTGCTTATTATTAGACTTTTGTTCTCCATAAGTTATGTTTCTCCTTATTTGACCTCCTTGGAACTGACTGCTTGTTTATAGGCAACTCGCTATCTCTGGGATAAACAAAGCCTTGCCCCATATTCTGATGTTCAAAATGGAAAATTTTAATTCCTGTCCTAATTTTTTTCAATCTTCTTTTCCCTTCTTTGGAATAAAATCACACACTAAGGAAAAATGGGCATCCCCAAGTTTTACCATAGGAATTGTTCTTTAAAAATGCTTTTAAGCCATTACTGTATTAACAGTTTAAGGGCAAATCCAAAATAGAATTCAGTTTCTCTTCTTTGAATTGTTTAAAGTTAGTATAAAATGTCATATGAAAATGAAGTTCAAATATGGAAAGGAATGACATAAAAATGTGAAGGAATTAAAATGAAATTTATGTGCAAATTTAAAATGTTAGGGTCAATTCTCTTAGCCAGCCTCCCAGAGATGTCTGTAGCAGTGGGTACTATAGATATCCCTCCCAGATCCCATTTTCTGGCTACCCCCCATCTGCTGTGAGTTTTGGCTGCTGAAGTTTCACAATATCCAACTATTCTATGGGTCAAGGAACACATGTGAAGATTCTGCCAGTTGCTAAATGTATCTATTTCAACTAAGAATTCCAGATATTAATTTAAAAAAAAATAGGGTGGATTTATGGACCCACTGGACCCACTCTGAAATTGACCTGATCCAAACCTCCATTGATCACCCAACTTGCATAAGCCCCCATTTGGAATACTGGGCCAGAGTACGGTTTGGTGTCTCCAGGAATTATGGTCAGTTCAGAGTCAGTGACCAGTAATCCATGAATAGTTTGTTTATTCTCCTTTCCCAAATTCACAATCACTCTGAGAACTGGCTACACGTTCTTTGAAGAAGGAAGAAGAATTATAGTCTGTTTTTGGCAGTGTAACAGGGTCCTTCCTGAAGGGATCTTGGCCTCCCATATACTCTAGGGGTTCTGAGTCTGAAAACAAGATCAAGTATGGGAATTGGTTAAGGGATTATAACTCTCTATTTTGGTCATTCAAGTCAGACTTCTATTATCATTATCCAAATTGAGAACTTTTTTAAATATATAAATTAAGTAAAATGTTTGTAGAACACCATCTATTTTAGTTCTAGGGAGATCGTGACCAATTAACGAATGGAAAAAATTTCTGCAGATAAAACCATTCGAATTACTGCACTGCCTGTGCTACCCATTACAGCAACCACACTCACCTTTCCTCTGGTGATGGAGTGCCACGTCTGTGTTTCTGATCTCCCAGGAGCACATCATCCACACTGAATTCAGAGAGTGCAGTTCAGCGGCATTGTGACTATATTCCAAACCTGTGGAGAAGGGCCTCCACAGAGCTCTTCCAGGACTCCAGGACACTCCTCAATGCATTTCTAAACAGCTTTGTAATGAGAGTGTCCTCTACACTCTCCCAGGGGACATATTAAGGGGCTGACTGAGTAGGTCTTAAATGAAAAATCTCCTCTAAGATTCCAGTCTCCATGAGCTTTTCCATACCTGCCTCCATAGTATTCCAAGAAAGTTCTGCAATTTCAATTTCATTTGGTGTAGATCAAGCAAATTGTCAGAGCGGTCCGCTCGCTTGAGTTAACACACTGAATCCAGAATCTCTGCTTAGTGCACAGATAACAATATACTCAGACTGATCCAACATTATTTTGCCTCCACCCTCATCTACACATGTCCCTTTACTTTCTGACAATGTATATTGTCAAAATGTTGTGGGGTTTTTATGTTTATGGCCGGTCCTCCTGAGTTGAAGTTTATACCTTACATCTGGAGTCTACTGGGACTGGGCCTCTTCAAACCTCTTGCTTAGTCAGTAACATGAGTCTCCAAATCCCTGTCCTGAGCAGCAGCATTCTGGCCAAAGCCAAGCCGAGTTCTCCTCCTCCTTAGCCACTAGCCAGTGTCCAGATTCAGGAAGTCCCTCAAGGAGAAAAGTGATTATAGACACACAGTGGCAATTCATCATTCCCTGTAGGGCTTTCGTCTCTTATTTCTCTTGTTTTCAGAACCTCCTCAGGAAGGTCTTTTTTTTCCTAAGTACTGTGAGACTGTAGATTACACTCTGCCTAGTCCACTATGCTTTTTGTCTTCCTGTTACCTTAGTCTTCAGCAAATTCAGCTTGCTGTAGGGGCCCCTCAAATATCCAGTTTTGTTAATCCCTCTGTGTACAGCTGCTAAAAGTTTTGCAGAGTTTCTCTTCCCGCTTTAAAGGCCTGCTGCTTGTTTCAAGCTTCAGATCACCAAGTACCACAAAAGGAGAAAAAGCTACCTGTTAGTTCATGTCTGAATGATGACCCCATCTCTGAACGGTTAGCCAGTCAGGACTTCTTTCCCTCAACAGTTATATGATAACTTAAAAAGGAATATGAATTTTGTCGTTTAATGAGCTTTTTCTAGTTGTTGTAACGGAACTTTGGTTTTGCCTAGACTTATCATGTCTTATTCAGGAGCAGAATTACCCATTTGCCTATGCCAGTTAGGAACTCTGTATTTTTCAATTGGAGCATCTTGATTGGTGTTTTAGAGTAAGAGGGCAGAGAGTTGGGTATTATTGTTGAAAGCTTCAAAACCCGGGTATCTCTATTTTGGAACACTAGATCCTCTACTTTTCTTGGCAAAATTCACTTTGTTTTTATAGAAGAAAAAAAAAAAAAAAAGACATTTCTGACCCTCACTCCTCTTGTTAATTCTCTTTGTGATTCTTCAGAGAAGATATGCTTCTTCCTTGCTGTACTTCAGGCTGCTCCACATTGTCTATCAGATAACTAACCTTGTCCTTTAGAAATGTATTGAGATATCATGTCCACTAATATTCAATTACTATTCTCTTCATTGATGGAGGTTTATTTTCATCAGTGTCGTTAAAATTACACAATGCGTGTGATCAGTCTTTCACTGTTCCTAGGTATCTCCTCAAAGATATCATGAAGTATTTTATATATTTTTAAAATTAGAATAACTGTTCTAGTAAAAGTTTTAGTGAAAACTTAATGTACCTTGATATAGAATATGTTGAAATAAATGAAGACCACCAAACGAGGACGAACAGAAGCTATGCAGAGCCTGCTATAACAAGGCAGTCGGCCACCATTACTTGGGTTTCGCAGAGACCAAATGCGGTCACGAGAGTGAAAAGCTATATGCAGAAAAAAAAGGAAAGAAGGCTTCATATCTACTCTGATTGAAGGTTTTTGTCATGGGGAAGCTAGAGGCATTGGCTGGAAGTGAGTCATCCTGTGTCGTTGGATTGGGGAGCACAGTTGACTTTCACTAGTTGGTCCTCAGTTAGCAACAGGGGCAAAAATTAGGGAAGCTGGCAATCACTGATCAAGTCAGGTCTATTCTGGGATGATGGCTGCAGAGGCTGTCATTTGCCTTATATGCTGGTTGATCAGATTATGAGTCAGAGTTCTATTATATATTATCTGGCGACAACCGTCCCTTTAAATATCCAGTTTCTCAGTATGAAAATAGATACAGGTTTGTTCAGTAACAATTTGGACAAAATATTACTTTCTTCTGTATCTTATACAGTCATGTACCGCATAACAACATTTCAATCAACAACGAACCACATATAGGACAATGGTCTCATAAGATTATAATGGAACTGAAAATTTCCCGTCACCTAGTGATGTTGCAGCTGTCCTAATGTCATAGCTCAATGCATTTACTCACATATTTGTAGTGATTCTGGTGTAAACAAACCTACTCCACTGCCAGTCATATAAAAGTAGAGCACATACAATTGTGTACAGTACATAATACTTGATAGTTATAATAAATGACTGCTATTGATTTATATATTTATTATATTATACTTTTTATCATTATTTTAGAATGTACTCTTTTTACTTATCAGAAAAGTTTGCTGTGAAACAGTCCGTCATATTACACCAGCAGCAGCCATACTAAGTATTTTGATGGAATCATTTTCTGTTGTGTTTGATTTAATCTTTGTTTACCATGTCCCCTAAGCACACAAAATACACTGCTGATGTTACCAGGAAGAGACCATGTTGAGTGCTTAACCTGGAAACAAAATTAAAAGTGACTAAGGTGAAAACTCAGTGAGGGTTATTGTTTTCCAGTCAGATATGTCCTGTTCTACCACAGCTACAATCGTGAAGAACAAGAACAAAGTGACAAAAGCTATTAAAGTAGCTGCTTTATTGAAGGCAGTATGACAAAAATTTGAGAAGGTCCTATATCAGATGTGGAGAAACTTCTGGAATGAAGGTTCTGGATTGCCAGCACAATGACAATCATGGCCAAAGCAAAAAGTACATGTGTGATGTTCAAAGAAAAGTCTGGACCTGACTACGATGTTGACTTCACTGCGAGTTCTGGGTGGTTTAAATGATTCAAAATTCGTTATTCATTATGTAACATGTAAGTGACTGGTGAGTCAGCGAGTGCTGATGTGAAGGCACCTGAAGAATTTTTGGAAACTCTAGGTAAGTTGATTGTGGAGGAAAATTAATTGCCAGCGCGGGTATTTAATATAGATGAAATCTCCCTATAATGAAAATGGATGCCTGAAGGACTTTCATCCATAAAGACAGCCAAGTCAATTCTAGGTTTCAGGGATTTAAAGACAGGATTATAGTTTTGCTTGGAAGCAGTGTTGCAGGTTACACATTGAAACCCTTTGTGAGAACCCCAGGACCTTCAAGCATGTCAATTAGCACACACTGCCATTGTACTAAAGGAACAATAAAAAGTGATGGATGATCCAGCTTCTCTTCAAGATCCCTTCCTCAATTGCTACGCCAGTGAAATAGAGAAGTACTTTTTGGAGAATAACATATATTTCAAGATTTTGCTAATTACTGAGAATATTCCCAGACGTCCTCCTTCTTTGGGTGATCTTCGTCCTAGTGTCAAAATGGTCTGCACCCTACAAATATTGCCTCTTTGATCCAACAAATGGATCAAGAAGTTATAGCATCTTTTAAGGCCCAGTCCCTGAAGAGGACCTTTGCCAAGGCTAATAATTCAAATATGAATAGTTAAAGTTCTTAGTTACCACGTTGAGATAAACATACTTAGCATTTTGAATTGATAATTGACAGTTGGCTTTATTTTTAAAATGTTTGGTGGAGAGAAAATCTCACCAACACTTCAAGCCTGCAGAGGAGATCAAATAATTGGCTTTCAAATTTTGCTGTGCTTCTTTGCATTATCCCTTGTGGTTTCACCCTGCCAAAACCTGCATGATATCCCTTCCTTTTCTGCACACGACATCAATAGCATGTTTATCATCCGTGCACAGATGCACTCAGGCATATTACTTTGTCACTGAGTACGTTTTTAAAATATGCTAATTTATTGATATCAGAATAACTTGTAAATTAATGTCAAACTTGGCATTGTGCCAAGATATATAATGATAAATAAAATATTGCCAGTTTATGATAATCTCCTAAGTATACTGAGTGTATTAAATTAATTATAAATTAGTTTAACAGTTTGGCCTTAATCTAGCAACAAGGCTTTTATGTGTTTTTTCAATAGTAAAATATGCACAAAGAAATAAAAAATACTTTGTTTAAAAATGATGGTTTATTGATTCTATTTTTGGAGGGGTGTGTGTGTGTGTAATGTAAAAAACTGTTTTTGTCTGTGACTTATTACAACTTTTAGTGAATGCTGATGACACTGTACATTTATATTTTATTAACTCAACAACTGCCTTTAGTTGGAAAAGGGATTCCAAATAAAATTAGTAAAACTAAGATACCGAGAAAGGAGGTATAGAAGATGTAACAGTCATCTTCTTCTCAGCACCCCCACCCCAGATGTGCTATAGGACATATCATACCCTTGGTCACAGGGGCTCTAACCACAGCCTCTATTGAATGAGGAATGACCTGTAGGGACCTAACATGTCTCCTCCGTGGAGAGCGGGCTGGGCTCATGTTTACACCTGACACTGGAACAATCAGACTCTCTCATGATAATTTTGGGTCAGAAGTTCGAATTTATAGTACATAATGCAGAATAAAGGGGGGAAATTACAAGATCATTCAACAGATGTAGTAAAACGAAATAATTCAATAAAATTCAATCTCCATTCCTGAGTTACAGAAGTTACAGAAGTACTTGCATTATATTTGAGTATTCTATTTCTTAAGCTGCTTGGTGGGTACACGAGGTTGGTTTCCTTATTATAGTTTAACATGTAGATGTAACATTATAAACCCTTGAAACATGCATATTTTTGAAATAATATCTAATTCAAGAGAAACAACACCACAGAGTACTTACTTGGGGTAAAGGTAAGGAAATAACCTTAGGTTATTTAAGCCTATTATGTTTTTTAGGCAGGTGATACCTGAGTCTCATTAAAATGACCATGTGTAAAATGACAGCATCATAGAGAATGTGAGGTTTTATTTCTCCTATATTGTCCTCAGAACTTAAAAAATAGCTGAAAGAATCCACACTTCTTTGCTATTCAGTGAATTCCCAAACTAAAGATTCCATTTCAAATTTCTACATTTGATGTCTCCCTTTTACTCAGCAATTTTTAGAAGAGGCAGTCATGAAAGGAACTTTTTAGAAAAGTTACTTCCACAGTATTCCCTTGATATTTCCAATTTAGAGTTGGAAATACCAAGGGAATACTGTGGAAGGTACTGGAGCCTCTATCAGCATAATATTTAATCGTATACAAACGATTTAACAGTTAACACCACCATGCTTCTCAGAGTTCACAATTGCCATTCTCATGTCTGAAAATAGATCACAGCTCTGTTAACAGTTCACACTACTTTTCAAAATGGGCCAGCAGAGCGCTTAATATCCAGTGTTTTAGAAGGCATTGCCACAAATGCTGTTCTTGCATTCACTTAGGTAGAGTGGACGTAATTTGAGGGGCACAGAGGAAGTTTCCCAAAACAACATAGTCACTTGTAAATAAACTTGGATTCTCCACCAGTCTTACCAAGGTGTTTAGAAAATTCATGGTCCTATTTAATTGAAAGGAAAATAAATCTAGAAAAAATCAAGTTTAAGGAGAAATGGAGAGGAGGAAACAGAGACAGAAAATGAGAGGGAGGGAAAGTGAGGGGGGAAAGAGAGAGAGAGAGAGAGAGAGAGAGAGAGAGAGAGAACCTCCATAGAAAAGAGTGAGCGTGAGGGGGACAAAGAGTTAAAGAGAGGGGGAAGAAAAGGGAAGGGCAAAGCAAGAGATTCTGAGACCAAGAGAGTAAGAGAAACAGAGGGAAGGAGGGAGAACAAGAAAGTTAAAGAGGCACTAGAGAAAAAAAAAGAATGATAAAGGGAAGATAGAGAAAGGAAATTTTATACCTACCTTGTAAAACCCACATACAAGATGAAAACCAGGTCTCAAAAGAATTGAAAAGTAAGACACTTATTCTATTTCTTAGATTTACAAGGGAGACTCTCATCTTTATCTTATTTATCATACTTGCTTTATTTTCTTTTTCTCTTTACAGATTAACCTCCCTTTAGGAATCCACTCACAAATGGACATCAAGAAATGTTACCTTTAATACAAGATATTACCTGGCCTTTTTTTCAGTTGTACTCCATAGAGCTAACGAATTCCCTCTCTGATGCTCAAATCCTAATTCTCCAAAGAGGTAATTTGATTCGTTGCACCTTAGGTGTCCACCCCTGACGCAATCCATCAAGGCTATATGGGGAATGTCTTTTGTGATATGTAAAGTGATAGACAGGACTGGTTTTCTTAGAAGTAGGATGTGAGACAGGCAGGCACCTCATAATTTATCTACCACTTCCTTTAGTTCAAATTATTAAGGGACACTATTAAAATGTGAATATTGCCTAGAAAACCACACACACACATACATGCACACACACCCCCCCACACACACACACACTAATTTAAATGACTGTTAAACTTGTAGTCAACCTGCAGTCCATTCAAATGATCACTGATGTGAGCGATGATCCAGAGCTGAGTATTGGGTTAGAATCCACGCAGGTTTCTTGAGTGGTCAGGCAAGAGGCTGGATTTACATGAGAGTAAGAGGAGGTAGGAAGGAGAACTGAGTTGATTGGAGAAGATAGCAGGAATGGAGGATGCTGGATTGCAAAATTTATGTTGGAGAACATAGGTCAAGCTTCCTAACTTTTCCAGGCGTGATTGCCAATTCAAGTAAGTAAGTGTTTATCTACTATAAGCCTCTGCAGTAGTACAGAGGGAAAAAAGGACAAGAAATGTAGAGCAATCCGGTCAAGGAATCTGTTTCAACTTGAACCTTATATAAGCCACCTCTGGGCCCCTGCTGACCCTTTCCAGACGTCTCGGTTACCACCACCCTCCTCCACATTAGAAAGCAATGGGGACTCCAGCTCTGTTTGTGATTCTGACATGAAATCAAGCCCTGCATTAACATGATTAACATGCAGCACAGTAGAAATTACTGGAACCACACTCTGAAGTCATGCCAAACACATGCTTTGTAGACATGATAACCTTCAATATAGATCACAAATGAGTGTTTTCATTTTCAAGTGAGAACATTAACTCCAGGATTACCACCCAGAGAGCTACGTTCACGTTGCTGGGGCATAATTAATTTTGAATTATGAAAATAGAACTCCTTTCAGTCATGTCTGAAATTCCATTCAACCTAGTATGAAAGCAACTCTAATGCACAGAAATTCTATGAAGGGTGCAAATTAAATCCACACAAAGAGGGATTGGGGCCAGATTTCTGGAAGGATATTCGAGCTTAGCTCATGTGACTGTTGTGCAAACATAAATTAAAGAAGGGAAAGTGCTAATATCCTGACCGAGTAACAGCATGAATCTAGCCTTAGGGCTAAAGTCTAAATTATCCATTAGTAATATTTTCAGTCTTATTCAAACCGGGCATGATCCTTGGAGCAATTCAGAAGAGTTTGATGTGTGGTGAGCATTACCAGCCCACATATGTGAAGTAATATCAATCTCTTGTGGTAGGAAGGAACAGAGGTAATTTACCAAATGGTACCCCACTGACCTGAAAGAACAAATTTACCTCATATGGAGGTTTCATTTTAGAGGGGGATTTTATTTACTAGACCTTATTGTAAGACTGACACAGTCTTATGCTGATTAAGAGTGTATTGGAATATTTTTCTACCCTATGGTCCTTTTTTGAAATAGAAAGATTCATATTTGATTGCAAATTACAAGGTGTTGAGTTAATATTCTAGAACTGAAAATCAGAGTTATGCTAAAGAATATCGGGCTGTGTTTTCATGTTCACTGAATCCGAATGATACCTATTATGGAATTATTAAAATGCAGATTGTTTATAAACCGTGCTTCACAAAGGAAATTATTTTCTCCATGAGGCATTCAGCATATGTTATTATTTGAAATTCCTGAGTTTCTCTATATTGTATATCCTATAGAAAAAATTGTAATTAAATGTGATATATTGAGGGCTTCCCAGCCTGTAGTTTAGGATCAAGTTACTACACATTAAACTATTTCTTTCACTTAAAGGAAAAGAGAGAGAGAGAGAGATCTTGGGTATGGACTTAAAGTGAAGTATTCACATTCCTGGATATATAGAAAGAGATTTTCACCTTGTAGTGCATTGTGCCACTATAATTTCTGCTTAGAAGAATCATTTTCAGGATAATGTTGAGACCACTCAAAATTTCCACCATCATAAAAAACAAATTGCTTGTCAAGCCCGCGAAGTAGAACACTCAATTGACTTGGAGGAGTACAAGGAGGAAATAATTTTTGAAACACAATTCCAAAGGCTTTGAGAACGGCGTATCGTGTTTTGTCCTGTGGGTCTCTGAAGGACTCAACTGACAATACGCTGTTGCTAGCCCCTGTGATACTCCCACGGCGTCGTTTAGAGCTCTCTCATCATTAAATAACAGACATTTTGTGGAATTGATAAATATAGTCTTCAGCATTAACTAAATAATCCTCCCAATAGTCTGGTAAAACAGATGGAGAGAATAAAACAGAGACGTTGTTAAGGGGTTTAACTCAGCCCGTAGAGACAATCTTGTGACTTAGTTAGTATTGGACCTCCCTAGTTTAAGTTTATGACACCTTATTTTCCATTTTTTACTTATAAATAGCAATCAAGACTCCAAACCACAGACACCCTAAGCCCCCACTCCTTTGTGCTTGTCTTTAATTGTTTCCATGTAATCAAGAACAGGACACAGTAAGGCTGCAATGAGAATTAAAGCTTTTTCATATACATACTTTCTTATGTATATATATTCATGAGCATTAAAATAAATTTTAGTAAGACATTTTATATATATATATATATATATATATATATATATATATATATATATATATAAATTTTTTTTTTTTAAGGACAAAATTAGTTTGAAGCACATTGTTGCTATCAACCTCTAAATGACTTTTAAATGTCTTAATCCTTGATACAATCAGCTCCTCTTTAAACTCATTATTTTATTTCTTCTTGGTGACAAGCACTTTGTTCGACACTAGAGGATATAATGAGTATGATATGGCTGCCACCTTGAAGGAAACCAGGATGTGGAAGGAAAATGATGGTTAAACAAATAATAGCAGTCATAGTAATGTTGATAATTCCTGGGAGTTTATTACGTTCCAGACCCTGTGCTTAGTATGCCTCACTTCACTTGATCCTTTGATCTAGGAGCTATTTTTATTCTCATTTTTTACAGGCCATGGAACTGAAGCTTGCCAGGTTAATGCCTTTTCACATTGAACCCATGTAAATAACTGATACCCCATTCACCCATTCAAGGCTCATCAAACAATCTTTTAATACTTCAATTTTTCATATAATTTTTCCACACTGAGTTTGTCTGGCAGTTTTAGTTCTCAATATAATTAATACTTTTCATTCTGGTTTATATTTTTATAATTTTTCTTGGCTTGAATTCTATCCCCAAGTCTAATCAATTCTGGTTCAGTGACAAATAGGATTTCGGAAACTGCAAAGTTGAGAACTATTCTGACAATTAATTTTAGGTCATGCTACCATGTCAGTTTTTGTGGTTAGTGTTTTTTTTCTCTCTCAAATACCAGCTAACCTTTGAAAATGTTCCTGAGTTTCAGATTAATGAGAATGTTACTTTTCTATTGCCCTTTAAAATATCCCTACATTGCTGTATTTATTTTTATATCTTATTCATATGATATATTTCATTTTCAAATGGTAAATATCTTAAGACAGAAACTAATTCTTGCTAAATTTGGTTTCTTTAGGGTCTAAGTTCAGTGTCTGGAATATAGTTAGTTTCAATGTTTGTTGAATTGAATTGAATTTTACTTTCTTTAGAAGAGTTCTTTGTCTATGAGCTCTCTAACTTTCATTCCTTATTCAATATTTCTCTCTCTTTACCTCTCTTTTATTTATTTCTTCTTGTCTCAGAGGAGTAGAGATCTCTCCTTCTTTTCAAATGTAGCCTCACCATTTTTGCACTGTGGTTTTAGTTGATCTGTTTTTCTCCTTGACCAGTAACCACTCAGTATCTATCCCTCCTTCCAAGCAGCTCTCATGGCCATTTCTTCCTATGAATTTGACTATAAGTTTTATTTTGATTTGTCAAAATTCCTTCCAAAGGGAATAATATGGAGAAGTAACTTCATAATGGAGAATTAGATGATCAAGTTCAATATCAACTGTGATTAATGATGTTGGTAGTATGTGCATTTGACATAATGTGATGAAAATGGTAATTTATCTCTGTGGTCCTCCTCCTAAGAATGTGTATCCCCAGTCTAATCATCAAAAAACATCAGACAAATTCCAATAGGGGGTATTTGAGAAAAAGCCTGACCCATACTATCAAAACTGTCAAGGTCATTGTTTTAAATATCCAAATGTATTGGCAGCGCTGGGCTCACTCCATAGGTTCTAGGAGAGATCCCATGCATTGACTCTTCCATCTTCTATGTTTGTGGATGTGTCACTCTAGTCTCTGCCTCTGTGATCACATCACTTCTTCCTCTTCTGTCTGTAAATCCCTCCTTTTTCTCTTATTAGGACACTTGTAATTGGATTGAGGGTCTACCCAGCTAATCCAGGACAATCTCATCTGGAGATCCTTAACTTAATGACATATAAAACTCACATCCCAAAATAAAGTCACATTTACAGTTTTCAGGGATTAGGACATAAAAATATATTTTTGAGGGCTACCATTCAACCCACTAAAAGTCATCAAAAACAGAATTTCTGAGAAGCGGGGACAACCAAGAAGAGCCTAAGAAGATATGAAAACTAAATGTAATATCCTGGTAAGATACTGAGATAAATAAGGGACAGTAGGTAATAACTAAGGAAATCTGAATAAAGAATGGACTTCAGGAGAGAGATCCAAGATGGCAGAGGAGATAAACATGGTGCCTACATCCTTCCATGAACTCATTAAAATTACAACTAAATTATTGAACAATCAATCTGGCAAACCATCTGAAGTCTGGATGAACAGAAATCTTTGTAATCAAGGATATAAAGAAGACACATCAAGACTGAGGAGCGGAGACACAGAATGGGCCCCAAACTTCTGTGCGGTTGAGAATTAGGAGGGATATATTAGCTATAGAGGTTTCCCCCGGAGGAGTGAAGGCGGAAGAGAAATACACGAGGGCATAAATACCAGGAGGAATGAAGATTAGTGTCCTTGAATGTTAAGTTTTCAAAAAGCATTTATTTCACAAAGATTGTCACTGTTATTTCTCATAATTGTGTTATTTCAAAGTAACAGCGATACAGAGAAGTTAAGACTCATGCTCAAGCAAAGATGTCTCAAGAAGGGAAAAAACGGGATTCAAACCCAGAAGCTGTTCTTTCCTGAGCTCTGCTCTTTTTGTTAATTGTTTAAATGTTAAATTTGCTGACATAAACAACTTGCAAGAATGAGAGAGAGAGAGAGAGAGAGAGAGAGAGAGAGAGAGAGAGAGAGAGAGAAACAGAGACAGAGACAGAGACAGAGAGAATGAAACAGGCCCACTAAGTTACATTTTAAATCTTGGATGATATGCTTGTTATGATTAAAGATGTTACTAATTGAAACTTCTTACAGTCAGCATTAATTACATTTGCTGTGAAAAGATCTCTCTTTTTCTCTCTCCCTCTCTCCATCTTGTTCCATCTAGCTCTTGCTCTCATTCTCTTTGTACAGATAAATCATAGTGATTGTGTTAAAATTTCTGCCAGCTCTACAGAACCTTTCCACTTAGAAGTCACAGTAAGACACATTTTTATCTAATCATCCACTATTTAGGACTCTTTGTGCTGACCTTAAACTCTTCTACTTTGTAATCACTGAAGACTCATCAGTGACATTAGTAGGTCTGTGTAATATAATATGTTTGTATTCTATATTTTTTTTTAGGCAAAGAAATCAACTCTGACAAAGTAATGACCTCAACATAATTGTTGTTAACAAAAAGGTTACAGTGTTCTCACCAGAATCAGAGAGCTGGGAGTCATTCTCCTTTATGACTACATCTTCCTTTGCTCGAAACTCTTTAAGCAAAACAAATAATCATGCCTTATTAAGCACCTGCTCAATGAAATTGGAAAATCAGTCTATGGTGACATTAAATCCTGACCTTTGACTTCTTCTGTCAGATGCCAGAATGATTATTTCTACTGGATCTTGGTTTGACATTATGGAGCAATTGGCTAATCCTCAGATTCTCCAGACTTGCTCTCTGGTCTCCTGCTAATGCTCATCTTGTTCTGTGTCTTAGATTTATTATGATTTATTCACCATGTGGGGTAACAGTATCTCCTTTTATCTTAAAGGGAACAGTGTCTATATAATTTTGAGTCCTAGTTCTCAAGGGAACCCAGAAAAAATGGAAAACTTAGAAATAGGCATTTACCTCTGTTCCCTTGGTCTTCTTTCCTAATATAAAATTTGGACTAGTGGGTAAATGAAGAGATATATGGAAGGAAAAGACACTGGGTCTAATAAGTTGGGACTTTTCACATGAGGGGGCAGTATTAGAATAATACCCAGTAGAAGAAGTAGGGATTGAACAGATTTTCCCAGCAATGGCCCTAACATACTTCTTTTGAGATAGAATCACTGGGCCTTTAGTATTTTCAAAGTGTAGCTGGTGTTGGCATTGCCTCTAAGATACAAATATGATGAAGTCCAGAATTCTGAACAGTGTCAGCCCAGATTATACACAGAATGAAGTGTGAACAAAAAGTATTTTAGTAGACCAGATGGGAGAGGGAAATCTTGGGTAAAAGATGTACTAAAACAGTAAATGTAAGAAAAGTGAAGCATATTAATCAAACATCTATTATGTGTCAAATACTGTGCTGAGTATATCTAAAATAGACAGGAAATCTGAACAGTAGAAATAGCAGGCCAAGAAAAGGAGCTAGAATGCAGAGCGTAAAATAGAAAAGGAGAGCAGCATTGAAATGATGAATTAATGTAGAATTTACTAAAAAAAAAAAAAAAAAATCAGAATATAACATCTATTTCATAAAATCCTATAATGAGGGAACCGTAGAGCTCTCATATCCAACTAAGTGAGGACCGAAAGCTTTTCCCTACTGCCAGGCAATTGACTAAGTTTTATCAATTCTATGAGCTCCCCAATTCACTTATTACAATTCACTCATTCCCTATCTGCTGAAGTTATCCACAGTGTTTCGCTCATTTGTTTTCTGAGTTGATACTGGTTCACCATCACAGTTTTAGAAATTGTGTGCTATTGTTGATCAACGTCTCCTACTTTTGTTTTGGGAATATGATCCCTGTAGGGACCTGAGATAAAAGCTGCTAAGTAAAGAGTACAGGTTTAGTACATAATGAAATCGCTTAAGGAGAGGGAGGAAAAAAAATAGAGGATAAGAATATTTAGAAGGATTTAATGCCAAGTACAAGGCCTATATCAGGGACTGGAATGAGAAATTAGCCAGAAAACAGGATTTCTGAAGGAGAACAAGGGGAAGGTTAACGGTGATGGTCAAAGAGGTAGCTACGTAATCACTATTGGCTTTGTGTTTTGTGTTGTTTGATATTGATTTTGTTTTATTTTCTTCCCTTACCACACACAAAGATTTAAACCTGAAACTCAAATAGAGAATATTTTAATTCTATTTAGAGATTGCTAGAGAGATTGAAGAAAAAATTAGAAGTGAAAACAGAGAGTGGAATAGTTAGATTAAAAAAAAAAAAGGGATTTGAAAATTTGAGAATGTCGGGCCTTATTCAAGGACCTATGGAGTAAGAGAGAAGTTTATGAAAAGCTATTAAGTGTTTAAATCTGGGTGGATTTCTGCAGAGGTTTCAGCAGAACAACTGATTGCTTTCAATTTGACCAAGCAGACTGAGCAGTAAAAAATTTGTTAGAGGTACTCAATATACAAATAGAATTGAGGTGACCTACACTGTGAGACACACATCTCTCACACACACACACACACACACACACACACACACACACACACACACACACACTTACCTTTCTTCCTGTTAGAGGAGCTTATTATAGTATTGGGGGCTATACAATCCTAAGAAGGGATAGAGAGAGTGGAGTCCTATTTTGGATTGAGTGCTGTCAGGAAGCAGGGGCAGTTCAGGGACTGAGTGTCTTAGTCATTTTTATCTAGAAGGTGAGAGGATTAAAGCCAAGCTAAAGTTGTCATTGATAAAGGAGCAGTTGTCCCTCATGTTAATCAGCAGAAGGGCTGTTATTTTCGTATTTGTAAAATAGCCTGTCTCTGTCTGGTTTCAGGCATAGTCATGGAGTAGCCTTGTCTTTCTGCTCCACCACACTCACCAGATGGCTAGATCTGAATATTGTTGATATGCTGCAAGCATTGTTTATGTTCAGTGGGAAATATTAGGCCTAGTTTGCAGGGCTTCAACTTTTTCATGAGGAATCTTTTTATTCATGTGCTTATTTTTTATATTTGCTCACACTTCTCCCTACGGGTCTTTTTACTAGAGACTGTTGATTTATAATCAAGCAGAAGGTGTGATAGATCCCATCAGATAGTGAGGTGGGACCCTTCCTGCAATCTTCAAATCTACAAAATAGAGAAAAGGAAAATAGAGCTACTGTGAATTTACTTTGCAATATCAAAGCTCTCAGCTCCTGAATAAGGACAGCCAGAGTCAGAGAAGTCACAGCACGGAGTTTTGCTCCTGTGAAGCCATCCTGTGGCATAAATGAGTGTCGTAGGTGACACACAATTCAAAGGATAGCTCCCAAGTATCTCATTTTTGGATTGAGGATCACACCAACTTTAAATCCCTTCTGGTGGTTTCCATTTTGCATAAAGGATATTACTGGACTTCTGTCAGAATTGTGTCCACAATGCAATTGTACAGGGGAAATCCCAAGTGGTTTTTTTGTTTGTTTTGTTTTGTTTTGCTTTGCTTTGGCTTGTTTTTCATGCTATTCCTTAAATTTATCCCATCTGACTAGCTATAACAAAGATTAAAATTTCTGGGAGGCCTTTTATTATTTTTACTACTATGCAATTCTTTACTTTTCTGTACTGATGTAGCTTTTCCTCATTTTTATATCCTGTTGGTAATTTCCATGGATACTGGCAAGGAAGGAAAGACAGGGTTTTGGGAAGTAGTCGTTTTACTCTCCTTTCTGGAGAAATGTAGTGATTTCCAAAGACTGAAAGAGAGAAGATATGTCCCATTGAGTACTTATTTTTTAATTTGCAAATGGTTGTAATTTATACAAAATTTCATCAACGTAAAATTTTCAGAACTTTACTTTCCAAATGAGAGGGGAAAAGACAGTACAAAAAATAGACTTAAAGATGATCTCAGTACACTTAGGTAAGGAAAGCCTCAGGTGTCCTGCCACACAGACCAGCATTTCAAATGCAAACATATCTAAGTGATGAACATTTAGCCAACTTACAAGCCTGCTGACCTATTTTTAAGGAAGGATTTAGTCAATAGAAATTAATTTAATATACTTCCAACTGCATTCCTCCTCTCACCCAGAAAATACTAACCACTGACCTTTGACCCCATGAATGTGAATAAAGGAATGAAGGCTTTTTGATGTTGTGCTATGAAAAATACAGTTTACAAGTAAAATAGGCAGTCTACACTTTCTGTATCCATCAGTATCTGACACAGACAACAATTTAGTGGTTGACAGAGACGAAGGGGAAGGGGAGGTAGAAGAGGTTAAAGGTGTGAAATATATGGTGACAGAAGTATGAGGTAGGTTTGACTTTGGGTGGTGAACACACAATGCAATATATAGATGATGTATTATAGAATTGTGTACTTGAAACCTATATAATTTTATTAACCAATGTCACCCCAATTAATTTAATAAAAAAGCAAACTAATTTAGATGAAATTAATAAAGATTGATTTCTTTTCATTGCCATGTTATTTCATAGCTTTCAGAGATATAATCATGGACTTTTAAAAATGAGAGACTTTGGAAGTCAGCTAGCTTTATGTCTAAAACTAACATAAAAATGTGAATCAAGTTCAATTAACCATATTAAATACAGTCCTCCAAAAAGGTGAATTATATCCTTAATTTATTTTGTCTTTCACTTACATGTATATAGTGTGAATTTTCAAGACAGGGTATGAAAAACAGTATTTCCCAAACATATGTGATCAATCAACCCTTTTTTAATGCCATATCTATTAAAATTTTCTAGAAGAATATTTCAGAAAGCACTGTTTGGGAAACATATCTATTCCAACTTTCTCATTGTTATGAAAGAAACCTGGCAGAGATTAATCTAAGTGAGGGATTCATAATCTGTTACTGTCAATCCCCAGAATAGTACCCAAGACCCTGATTTCCAGGCTTTTCCACTACATCACACACTTCAAATATGCATCTGTATCTCCACTGGATGATCACTGTTAGACACACTTACCTGTATAAAATTGTATTATCTCTTTATTATTGTAGAATATATTAAAGATGTATTTCATTGTCTAATGAATTTATAATCAAGTAAGTAATTCTAAACTGCCAAAGCTGCTGTGTTTTATTTTACTTTTTTATATTTGACTATCTTACCAAAAGCATATACATATTTTTAGTATAAATCAAATGATACAAGACTGATGGGAATCAATATAAGTTGGATGATATTGTTTAAATATTTCATTATAACAAGCAAAATATAGTTCAATTTGGCCTACCATTTAGTTTTTCTTCATTGGCACAACTAAATCGAACCTGAATCTAATGTTTATGTATCTACTGCATACTCAGAATAAAGCATTGATTGAACCCCTTTAATAAATAAGCAGTTTTGCTATTAGTCAAGTTACACGTTTCAATAATATACAAAATATATTAGTTTCTTGGAGGAAAGTATTAGTGGTAAAGCTATTTTGGGAGCACTCTGATCAGTAAACAAAACTAGAATGAGGTTGTAATTGTTACAGATTGAATCAGGAGAAAAATTAATAATGTTTTTATGCAAAGGTCTTTCGGAACTTTCCTCTGGAGGTCTTTTAAACTATGTGGTAAACTACATAGTAAGTATAACTTTACCACACTAGAGATAACTTACAAAGTAAAATATGCATGAAAATCTAATTATTACCATTAGTAAGAACTTTTAGTTTTAAACCAAGATAAAATTTGGAGTAAAAAATTTAACCATCTTGTACAATAATTCCATTGTTACCATGCTTACTTCCACAGGGCAAGTATTTATGACTTTATTATTGTAAAAAGAATTTGTGATTCCAGTATCAGAAACATTCTAGAAAAAAAGTTATCAAATTCTAATAGAAGATTAGCTGTATATAAAAAGAACCTGTTTATTTATCTTTCTCATGATTTAAACACATAGGTTTCTGGGTCCTCGAGAAACCTGATATCATGCAGTATAAGGGAACAGACATTTCTTCTTTTATCTTTCCCCCAGAATGTTACTCCTTAGCATGTTTCTCCTCTATATAGTGTGACAAGCTTTCTTTCTTGAAGTTCTTTTACCTATCCCACCTAAGTTCAACTTAAAAATGGCTATAGCCTTTACATATACATTTCTCTGGAAATAGACTTTGGTTATTCAGTCTTATGAAGAATCCAACAATGAGATATCATCTATTAGAATGCCCCAAATCATAAACACTGACAACAATAAATGCTAGTGAGGATGTGGAGCAATAAGAATGCTCATTAATTTGCAGTGGGGAAAAAAAAAAAAATTTGCAGTGGGAATGAAAAATGGTACAGATACTTTGAAAGACAGTTAGTCAGTTTTTTATAAAACTAAACACACTTTTACCATATGATCCAGCAATCATGCTCATTGGTATTTACTTAAAGGATTTAAAAACATATGTCCACATAAAAACCTGCACACAATATTCATAGCAGCTCTACTCATAATATCCAAAAATTGGAAGCAACCAAGCTATCCTTCAGTAAGTGAATGGATAAATGAACTGTGATACATACAGACAATGGGATATTGTTCAGCACTAAAATAAATGAGATATAAAGAAATAAAAAAACATGGAAAACAAAAACAAAAACAAAAAAACCTTAAGTGAACATTACTAAGCAAAAGAAGCCAATCCAAGAAGGCTACATACTGTATGATTTCAACCATACGACTTTTTGTAAAAGGCAAAACTATGGAGAAAATAAAAAGATCAGTGGTTTCCAGGGATGGGGGTGGTGGGAAGAAGAGAAGAATAGGCAGAGCACAGAGGATTTTTAGCACAGTGAAAATACTCATTATAATATAATTATGTCATTATAGATTTGTTCAAACACATACAAAGCATAACAACAAGTGTGTGCCCTTAGTTAAACTAAGGACTTTGGGTGATTATGATATATTTATGTAGGCTTATCCTTGGTGAAAAATGCATCATCCTAGTAAAAAATGTTGACAAGGGGGGAGGTTATGCAGGTGTAGAGGCAGAGGGTATGTGGGAAATATCTCTACACCATCCTCTAATTTTTATTATAAACCTAAAATGTCTCTTAAAATAAGTATTTAATCAAAAAACAAAAAGAATTTACATAAAAAGTACCTATTGCTGTGAATTTCCAGCCTGACTATATATTTACGAAAACAATTTGAAATGCAAATTATTTTAAGATGTTACACAGGAATCCTTGAGGAAAAGGGTAATATCAAATTCATCTTTGTGTCCTCAAGAACTAAACAGTGCCTAGTAATTGAAGTATGACAGTTATAGTTTCAATGTATAATGGATGAACATTAAACTAAGTAGGTACTGTCTTAATTTGCAAAATATGTTATGTTTCAAAATATAGTAGTTTGTAAACAGGGTGACCAACGACCTTGGGTGAGACAGGAAAGGGAAGCTAGAAACCCTCACTAGATCTAAAGGAAGGTAAGATTTGCTTCAGTGGCCTCCCATGTAATCATTCTGCCATCGGTCACTTATTTTAAAGCTCCCCTCACCCAGAAAGAGACTTTGACTCCCACCTCAGCACTTTTATTCTTTCACTTACCTTAGACCCCTTCCTAGGACACACAAATATGGACCGTACTGTCCTACCCAGCTTTGTCCTTGAATAATTATTTTCTCCTTTCTGTTCATTGAAACCTACCCAGTTTATTCTATTTCTTCAGAGATTATACTCACACTGCAATAAATAATGCTGCCATATCTTCTAATCCTGCATACATATATTTGCATGTTATTCATTAGACAAATATTTATTAGATATTTACTTCATTTCAAGAAGTATTCAAGGCCCTGGAGACAGATATTATGGAAAAAAAAACAGATTAACAGTCTTCAGAAAATTACATATGGGCATGGTAATGAATACATATACAGTTGATTCTCAGTATTGGCTGTAGAAATGTGTTATAAAGCCCTTGCAAACACTGAATTATGAATACTGAACCATTGCTCCTAGGGGGAAAAAACAGTTAGGTTCCTGCAAGTCTCTATCTAGTCACATTTTGATCAACCAATTAATACATGTCTTGGTTTTATGCATGTTTCTGTTTAAACACACCTTATTCAAATATATTGCTGATTCATTAACACTGAACATAAGGCCAATAGCACTATAATCCATGCCTGTACAAAGCTTATCCGCATCATGTCTGCGAATGACTGCAAGAGCACTGTGGTGATGGATTTTAGGGTTACAAATCAATTTTAGTGAGAAGGAAAATTCTCAAATACACAATCCCAAAATCACAAGGATGAACTATAATTCAATAAATACAGATATTTTGGGAGACGAGAAGGGAGCCCCTAAGGCTGATGGCTAGATTCAGGGCAGGATTTATCCAGGTAGCATTGCTTAATACGAGGTCCTAAAGATGTGTGTTTGCCAGTAGACACAGAAAATAGGCAGTGTAGATGGATGGCACAACATATGCACATGGTCACACAGAAGGGAAACTGCATGTATTGTTTTAGTAGAAAAGATGGGGTGAGAGACTAGTGGGAGATGAGATGTAACGGTAAGAAGGAGCGAACCCAGAAGGGTTTACTGTGACAAACATTTGGAATTTGTGAATGATAAAGATTTGGAGAATTCTTAGGAAAAGAATTGGAATTATCAGATTTCCCCTTTGGAGAAATTTCATTGGCATTTATGTGAAAGATGGGTTGGAAAGGCAGGAGGTAAGAGTCAGGGAACCCAGAAAGCAAGTTGTAATGATTTGGTAATCATTCAGGAGACAAATGGAGGTGTCTACAGTAAGGCAAAAATAAATGAGATAATGAGAAGGTGGATGAGAAAAGTGTTTCGGTTCTCTTTTGAGTTAGTAAACAAGAGTTAACTAAAATAAATTAATGATAATTGATGTCAGATTTGGGACGAAAATGGGGAGAGGAAAATTTTTGCATATTGCCATCCATCAAAATAAACAATAAACGGTCATGTGTTTAGATTTGGTTATGTTACTTTGAGATGAATGATAAATCTAGAAAGTGAAAGCTAATAGAAATTTTATCGTAAGAGTCTGGAATTTAGGAAAAGAGTCTCAGTACAAGATGCTTATTTACAAACTTTCTGAATAATAATGACAGGAAGAGATGAAGGCAAGAAATAAATTGTCTGTGGAAAATAATAGTTATAGTGAACAATTACATAGAACATTTTATGATACTGTTATTATCCCCAATTTACAGATGGGCAGCAGAAAGGATAAATGACTTTCCCAAAGTCAAATAGCTCTCAAATAGTAGAACCTGGATTTAACTAAAAAAAATATGGCTTCAGATTACTGAGACTTTTCCCTGGGGTATGTCAAATTTTAAGTAGAAAAGATAAGGAACTATATGGTTCTTGACTTTTGCTGTCTGACTTGTTTCACTTAGCGTGGAATATAAAACTGAAGGCAACAAAGGAACATGACAAACAAGCAAAGATACAAAAACTCATACACACAGATAACAGTTTAGTGGTTACCAGAGGGTAAGGGAGGAGGGGGATGGAAGAAGAGGGTAAAAAGGGTCAAACATATGGTGATGGAAGGAGAACTGACTCTGGGTGGTGAACACACAATGTGACATAGATGATGTATTATAGAATTGAACACTTGAAACCTATGTAGTTTTGTTCACCATTGTCACCTCAATAATTTTTTTAATTAAAGTTTATTGGGGTGATAATTGTTAGTAAAGTTACAAGGGTTTCAGGTTTACAATTTTGTAATACATCATCTATATATCACCTTGTGTGTTCACCACCCAGAGTCAGTTCTTCCATCACCATATATTTGATCCCTTCTACCCTCATCTATGGCCCCCCCATTCCCCCTTCCCCTCTGCTAACCACTAAACTATTGTCTGTGTCTAAGAGTTTTTGTTTCTTCATTTGTATATCTTGTTCCTTTTTTGTTTTCTGTTTTATATACCGCATATCCGTGAAACCATATGGTTCATACTATTCTGCCATAAGAAAAAATGAAATAATGCCATTTCAGACAACATGCGTGGATCTTGGGATTATTATGCTAAGCTAAATAAGTCTAACAGAAAAAGTAGAGCACCCCAATAAATTTTAATTAAAAAGAAAATCCTTCAAAAAAAAGATAAGAAAAAGCTACAGACTTCTTTGCTCACCATAACCCCACCTTAGTTCATGTAAATCTCTGTCTCTCTAAAATCCCAGATTCTGATGTTTATATTACTTCCAAATCAATATCAGAATTTGAGTGTCACCTTTTGAGCTTTTTAATCTGCCTACTGTCAGGCCTTTCACTTGGCTTTCATCCAGGTTTTATTCCCTGTTAATTGTCTAGCTGCAGTCTCTGCTACTATTTGGCTTACCAATTCAACCTTCCTTTTTCTCTTATCTTCAGTCCCTTGCTCTGTTCTCTAGCCTTCACTTCTTTTAATTCTTGATGTATCAAAATCTCACAAAACTTGCTAGATGTGGACACGTGTGTGTGTGTGTGTGTGTGTGTGTGTGTGAATAATGCACAACCAAACGTGGACTTGATGCCTACTATTTAGTGCATGCATTGATGCCTGGCCAGGATGGGTATATATTAATCAAATGAGTGTGTGGTTGAACATTTGGGGCTGGCTAAACTGTGGAGACACAGGCAGGAAGGACATTGTGGAGTCTTACTTAGGCTAGAAAAAAAATAAGGAAACCATATGGGAGATAATCCCAGGAAGAAAAAGAGGTGAACTTCTATGATTTTCCTAGTATACTACCGTGCTTCCCCGAAAATAAGACCTAACTGGAAAATAGCCCTAGCATGATTTTTCAGGATGATATGCCCTGAACATAAGCCCTACTGTGTCTTTTGGAACAAAACTTAATATAAGACCCAGTCTTATTTTCGGGGAAACACAGTAAGATCCATGTAGAAAAGCATTTTTCCATGTACTTTTTGCTTCCTTTTTCCTGGCCAGATTAATTTCTTATCTCACCTATATTCAAAGCAGAAAAATCCAGAATGATGAGTAAAGATTGACTTCATCCACACTCACACACACACACACACACACACACACACTCAAAAAAATAATAAATCTGGAGAGTTTAGATTTTGCTTTTAAAGAGATTCTTGTCCTAATGATATATGTTTGATGCTATTGCTTTAGGGATATCTTTACTTCAACAGTGACATGGGAACTTCCACAAAGTCCAAGGGGAAGGGGAAGATACAGTTTAATATACCTGTCTGAGTTGCTTCACTCTCTCTTGTAATATTGCACAATTATACAGTACTTATTAATTCACAACGTGTTCACAAAATAAATCCTTTATAAATACAAAAAATGACAGGAGATAATTTGAAATAAAGAATAAAATATTGGTGGGAAATTGCCAGGTTTCCAGCCACTAATAACTTACAATTTAGAATGTTATTAATCAGCACTCCCTTATCTTTTTTTTTCTTCCATTTTTGCTTCTACTAAGTCAAAGTCTTAGGACAAGGTGTTCTCTCTAGTTCATTATTTTTATAAACACCCGTTATAGTAATTGCCTGTGACTTTCTTTTGGAATCCACTCTTCTGCGTAAAATCATCTGGGTGTAATCAGTCCTGCACCTTGGTCAGCACAGAATATACAAATGCTGTTCTGGAGAAAAGCACAGGCTGCTCCGATTGATAGTGTTGCCTGACACGTGTCCTGATTACAAACTTGGCTCCTGGAGAGAAAGTGATCTATGCCAAAAGAAAAAATGGAATGAAGTCCTCGAGCCTCTAGCAGAGGTCTTCTGTCTAATATGCCTCCAAAAATGGAGCCATAATTCACTTAAGTTCTAAAGACACTATCACTCCTTACTTCTAAGAAGAATGGCAATAACTTTTGACCAGCAGACCCTCTCAGGCTAACAAAGAGCCTGAATTTGAAATTTACTTGATACTTACTCTGGAAACCACAATCGACCTTAGCTGATAGGCTAATGTTAAAACACAAATGTAACTAACGATTATGAAAGGGAAGGCTTCAATTTCACAAATGTGAATGAATAACTAGAATGCTATTAATTAATTAATGAACATGAGTTATTTTAACTGGTGCCACAAGTATCACCCAGTAAATTCAAATGCCATCTCTTAACTCCATGATTGCATTTTCTAAGTCTCTAAGAATGTGTTAATTCAGAGATTCATCTCAGAAAACAAGAGAGCAGATTCAGTTAACAAGCATTCTTAGGTTGCAACATGGAAAATTAGTACGACTATTCAATTTTTTCACCTAATAGTCATCGAAGTATAATTTCTTGACTGTGATAATGTAATATCTGTTTTTAAAAGAGAGTTTAAGGGTGGGGTTTGATAGTCTTGCTTTTATCAATTTGCAACTGGAAGGCAACACAGAATTATTCAGAGCTGAATGATTTGAGTTCAAACCCTATTTCTGCCTGTATGCGGTCTCCGGCAAGTTATTTAAACTCTCTGTGCCTTGTTTTCCTCATATTTAAAATCTAGATGAAAATAGTAATAAGTTCACAGGAGGTTATAGGAGTTAATATTTCCACAGCACTTAGAACTGGTACAAACTTTGTCTCTATTAGTATGTGTAAAATAAATAAAGCATCATTAGTATATTTATTTAATCTCTGGAATTCTGAGTTTTATCATTAGTAAATATAAATTGAAATAATATTTACTTTATTAGATTATTAAAATATTTAATGCAGATTGCATTAAGTAAATATCAGCTTCTATAATGATTAGCTATTATGGCTAGAAACAAAATTAAATCTCCATGTAGCAGTAATGAGAATGCTTACTATGGTCATTTCCAATTTACATGTAGTCCAAGAGACAATATAGTTATTGTTAACAACTTGAAATTTAGAATCAGACAGGTAGATGTATATAGATTACGCCATTTAACAGCTTTGTAATATCTGTGATGACATTAGGGCACACATTTATTCTCTGCCAGTCTCAGATTCTTCTGAAAAATACGGATAATAATTTCTATGCCTAACTATTATTGTGAGCATGTACTGAGATATGTCTGCAAAGTAGCTGGCACATAGTATGCATTCAATAATTGCTGGGTATCAGTAACCTCCATTTTTGTGGTGTCCCATGGCTTGAAACTCAAATCCCATTTTCCCCAAGAAGCTATATTTCAAATCATGGTCAATATAGAAAAGTCCATATAAGAATATTTCACTCCAATATTAATGAAAACAAAAGCAACATTTCAATGAAAACATAGCAATCTAAGTACTCACTTAGGAAACCTGGACTATGGCTACCTTCACAAAAGGGAGCCTCTCCTTGCAGTAACATACAGGGTGGAATGTTTGTCCACAAAGGGGCAGATGTTCCTGTGGACCAGGAATTCCTTAGCTGTCCTGTCTTGTTGGTCTGCACAAAAGCCACGTTCCTTCTCTTCCTTCCTAATCTCAGCGACAGAAGGTTGAGTTGATTATAGTCCACAGTTCAGCACACATTATTATCACTGGTTCATGCAAATCATCTGTCTTTATTTATCTGCTTGTTTATTTTCTCCCCATACCTAAGCTAGCCCACTATAATGGCAGGGTTAGGGCAAAAGTATAAATGGAGGCCTCAGGCCAGTGACTCACTCTCTCTGCTTCAAGGGGCCTCAAACAAAGGCATGTGAACACCGCAAACTACACATCTATCTTCCATCCTCCACTACTATCCATTTCTTAGGCCTTCAGATGTCACACTGACAAAGACTCTTTCCTTAACCAAACTTCAGTCAGCTTCCTCTAAGGCCTATTCTGAACAGGGCTTTGACCTTGGACTCCAGTGTCTATCCTTGTTGGGACTGCATCACCCTGTTTTAGCAAGAATCCTGTCAAGTTGGTTTTACTAGAATTATCCCATCCACTGACGTTTTCTTTGAGTAATTTTCCATCCACTGACTCCCATCTGTTTCTTAGTTATAAATCTCCATTTGCCTATGTTGAATTCAGAATTGAGACCTGTTATTATTACTATTTTTTTTTATTTTTATAGAGCTTGTCTTTAACTTAATATACTCATGCTAATTCACTGTCACTGATTCCCCACACTTATCAATATTTCCCCAGTAAGATAAGAATTGAAAACATTTTTATTTCCCTATGGTCCCTATCACCTGTCACACCATCACATTGACACAGAGAGGGATGAACAACAACCTTATCCAATTTGCCATCATGGCAAGTGTGCCACAAACCACTTCTTGGTATTAGTCACTCTTTTGGTGAGATAAAGTGGAAAACAAAGAAGAGTGGTCTAAATGTGTGATATAGTATTCCTTCTTAGATTCTCCAGATATGCATCTTTATAATATAAACCTCAGACAACTCCCTACATATAAGAGGAGGGCACACACAACCCACACAAGGCACACTCCTGGAGCACCCAGCTCAGGTGACCAAAAAGACTGCACCACTGTCCCCCACAGGACACCTACTACATGAGGACACTCTACTAAAACTGGGAGACTTAGCAGCCCTACCTAATACATAGAAACCAACACAAAGAGGCAACCATGATGAGGAGGCAAAAAAAACATATCCCAAATAAAAGAGCATAACACAAATCTAGGAAAAGAACTAAACAAAATGCAGACAAGCAATACACCAGACGCAACGTTCCAAACACTGACTATAAGGGTGCTTAATGATATCAGGAAGAACTTCAATAAAGAGATACAAAACATTAAAATGGAGATAGAAAACATAGAAAAGAACAAGTCACAAATGTAGAACACATTTGACTAAATAACTAAAATAAAGAATAAAGGGAATAAACAATAGATTAGGTGAAGCAGAGGATTAAATCAGCAATTTAGAAGACAAGGTAGCAGAAAACACACAATTAGAACAATAAGAAAAAAGAATTCCCCCCCCAAAAAAAAAAAAAAAAATGAAGAGAGTTTAAGGGGCCTCTGCAACAACATCAAGCATACCAATATTCACATTACAGGGGTTACCAGGAGAAGAGAGAGAACAAGGGATTGAAAACCTACTTGAAGAAATTATGACAAAAACAAAACAAAACAAAAAAATGCCTCTTACCTGGTGAAGGAAATAGATATAAAAGCCTAGGGAGCACAAAGAGTTCCAAAGAAGATGAACCTAAAAAGGCCAACATCGAGACACATCATAGTTAAAATGGCAAAGGTTAAAGACAAATAAATAATCTTAAAAACAGCAACAGGAAAGGAGTTTGTTACCTACAAGGGAGCTCCCATAAGACTGTCAGCTGGTTTCTCAACAGAAACTCTGCAGCCAGAAGGGAGTGGCAGGAAATGTTCATAGTGATGAAAATTAAGGACTTACAACCCAGATCACTCTACCCAGCAAAACTATCATTTAGAATCTTAAGACAGATAAATAGCTTCCCAGACAAGAAAAAGCTGAAGAAGTTTATCACCACCGAACCACTATTATAAGGAATCTGAGAGGGACTTCTTTAAGACAAAAAAAAAAAAAAAAAAAAAATTCAAAATTATGAATAATAAAATGGCAATAGCTACATACCTTTCAACAACTGCTTTCAATGTAAATGGATTAAATGATCCAATCAAAAGATAAGGGGGCTGAATGGGTTAGAAAACAAAACCCTTACATGTGCTGCCTATAAGACACTCACTTTAGATTGAAAGACACACACAGACTAAAAGGGACGGAAAAAGATATTTCATGAAAATGGAAACAACCAAAAAAGCTGAGGTAACAATCGTTATACTAGACAAAATAAACTTTAGAACAAATACTATAAGGAGAGATAAAGAAAGACCTAGTATCCCACTCTGGGTATTTATCCAAGGAAACCCTAAACACTACTTTGAGAGAATGTGTTTATCCATACGTTTATTGCTGCATTATTTATAATAGCCAAAATATGAAGGCAACCTTGGTGTCCCTGATTGGATGAATGGATAAAAAAAGATGGTACATATATATAGTGGAATATTACTAAGCCATATAAAATAATGAAATCTTGCCATCTGCAACAACATGGATAGACCCAGAGGGTATTAATCTGAGTGGAGTAAGTCAGACAGAGAAAGACAAATGCCATATGATTTCACTTATATCTAAAGAACAAGATAAATGGACAAACAAATAGAAATTAACTCATAGATACAGAGAATATTTTGATGGTTGCCAGATAGAATGGAACTTGGGGGTGGGTGAAAAGGGGGAAGGGATTAAGAAGTACAGTTTGGTTGTTACACAGTAGTCATGGGTATGTAGGGTATAGCATAAGGAATATAGTTAATAACATTGTAATAACTAGTATGGTGTCAGATGGTACTAGATCTATCTGGGTGATTGATGGGAGGGCTTTTGCGGTGCAGTAAGTAAAGTGAAGGTATTAAGAAACACAAGTGGGTGGTTATAAAATAGTCAGAGGGATGTAAAGTAAAGCATGGGGAATATAATTTAAAAGCGGGGATGAAAGCAAAGATGATTACGAGGCTCAAATTTCAAGGTAAAACAAATAAGTCTTAGAGATGTAATATACAGCATAGGAAATATAGTCAATAATATTGTGATAGTGTGATATGGTGTCATATGGTTGCTGGACTTATCATAGTGATCACTTCTTTAATATAGGGAATATAATCAATAATATAGAAATAACTATGTATAGTGCCAGATGGGTACTGTTGATGTATTATGATGTACACCTGAAACTAATATTCTATGTTAGCTACATTTTAATAGAAATCTTAAATTTACACATATCATCCTGGATTCAAATTAAAACCAAAACTCCGTATGTCAGTATTTCACTTTTTAAAATATTTAATGCATCTTAAGTAACGCATTTTAAGAGCTCTGAGTCAGTGACAGAAATTAACTTTATTTTGCTATTTAAGAGACAAAATGTGTAGATATCGCTAAAGCCTAATACAACTACGTTTTTTGAAACAATATAAACAGGGTCAAAAATATACAAAGAAACAGTGTTGTAACTTTGGTTTGCTCTCGGCACTGGACTTTAAAGGTCTAGCAGAATGTTTTTCCAAGAAGATTCCATTTAAGACTTAAATGGTCTTTAATGTAAATTTAGCAGGGAAATACTATGGCACAAATAAAATAATTTAAACTATTATTAACCAAAGAATATCTGTCAGAGAAATCTATAATCTGTGCTAAGAATTTAAATCTTTGAAGACTTTTTTAAAGACCTTTTCAAAGTCCTTGTGTTGAAACAGAACACCCATTACAAATTATGTGGACCTTTCTACACTTTAAACCTTGTAGTTTATGGCACTCTGTCGACCTGAATCAAACAAGTGCACAAAAACAAAAAACAAAAAACTCGAACACCATTTTGTAATTCTTTTGTTTAAAACAGATGAGCATTCAAAATGAAAACAGACCTTTATCAATTTACCAGTTTGATTTAAAAAGAAGCATATGGGGTAGGAATTTTAGAAAATGCTCTTATTTGGTGGAATTTTTCTTAAAGAATGAATCATAATCATAATCTTTTTTAGTTGCTAGAGTCTGTACTAGACGTGAACAATAGAGATTTTTGTCTTTAAGAAATTTAGCTGCTGGTGGAAGAAATAAGGAAAACTCTTACATTTTTAAGCTGGTTGATACTTTGGAGCTATCTCATTGAGGCACAGAGAAATTAATGATAACTTACACCAGAAAATAAAGTAATTTAGGTCCCATGTTGACCACCCACTTCTGCTTACGTTCACTGCATTCATCACTGCATTGCTTCTGTCATCTATGCCAGTGGCCACAAAAATAATTCCAGCTTTCATTTGTCCTGAGCATCCAACCCATGTATCAAACTGCCCACCAGACACTCTTCACATCATCTCAAACTCCCAGTGTTCAAAGCTGAAACTACGATCTTCCCACTCTAACCATTTTCCTGAATATACTTGCTAGTATTTTTTGGTTTTTTTTTTTAGTGTTATCCACCAGTTGCAAAACATGGAAATCAAGGGGTCATTTTTCACTTTATGTGTATTTCTCACATGCAGATTTGATGAAAATCTCATTATCGTTTCTTTGCTTAAAAATAACAGAATATTTCCTGAGCCTACAACATGAAATCTCTATCTAGTCTGAATCATAAAGCTCCTATTATTCAGGCCCTTACTTTCTTGTCTAGCTTTCTATGGTTTCCACACATGAATATGATATGGTGATTCTCCTCTTAATGTTGCCTGTGATCACTGAAATTTAAAACTTTTTCCAAATGTCTATAAAGACTAACTACAACAACACAAGTGACCACAGGAGAGTCTAAGTTTTTATTTGTTTTTCAATAGTCAAAATGGCCTGTTAGAAAGGACTACAATTTTACTACAATTTTTACAATTTTACTACAATTCAGTCATTGGAGATAATTACCCAGTGGTAATTTGTTTCAATATATTAAAAGCTTAGTGGGATATGGGCCATTAAACAACTCTTTTCCTGATTCTAAATGATAACTTCCCAGCTGGTAAATTGGTATCATTTTCTTCTTATCCAAGTTTATGTACTTTAAATTAATACTCTCTGAATATGACCCTTTATATTCCTACAATACATATTTTAATATGCTAGCCCCTCACTAACTGGACTTAATAAAATTGAGAATTTGAAAAGGGCAAAACTATGGGCTAAATTTTGTCCTATCTCCGCATGTGAACAAAACAGCAAATTAAAAGTGTAAATTAAATTGATATAGAATCTTTCCTATAAAAAATAATGATTTGTGGGATCATTTGAAGACATTTTGCTAGATATAAATATTTTCTCTTCTCTCTTCAGGTTACCTCAAGAGCACGTGTTGGCTTATACATTTGATATGTAAGCCAGAAAGAAGAAATTCTATATTTTAACTATCAATCTTGAACAGTGTTCAATCCAAGAAAGGCCAACTCAGCTGTTTAGTCTTTTTGCATATTAAGCACATAGTTCCACATCCTAGATGCCTCAGGCATTTCCATAACAATAAGGCATTGCTTTGACATTATCCAGGGTCCCTTAGGCCAAACAAGGTTCTAACTGTCATGTTTTAGAAATAATCAGGGTGTCTAAGAAAGTCCATAATGTAAGAGTAACTGGAACTGGAAGGCTGCATCTATTATGATGGCTGAATATCTAATATTTCTATGTTATTCTCGTCTCTCTTTCCCACTCTTTTTCTTTCTCTCTCTCTTTAGAATTTATTATTGAGTAATTTGTTTTTATTGAGATTTAGCTCCTTAATTTGCTTTTTTTATTATGAAATAAGTCAAGCACACAAAATTATGTTGACAGTAATATGTTTAAGTGGAAATCCAATGCCCAACTTGGTCAAATATTAACATTTAAATATACTAGTTCCTATAACTATATGTAAAATAAATATAATATTGAATTTAGATTAAAAAAATAAACAAAACATGATTGAAACAGTTGTAGCTCCTATGTCCTCATTCTCTTATTTCTAAGAGGAAATATATTTTGCATGTGGTGTTTAACTTTCCCAGAACTGTTTTTTATATGTTTTCTACTTGCATATGAATGTATGTACCCACAAGCAGCATAATTTGCCTCTTTAAACTTGATATACTCAGTATAATTCTGTTTGCATTCCTGCATCCTTTAATTCCCTTCCTTCAACATTGTGTTTCTGAGATTTTTCTATGTTGACGCACGCAACTCTTTTTTTTGTTGTTGTTTCACTTAAACTTCTGGAAACAATACGAGATGGTGGGGTAGATACACTCTGTGCTTGTCTCATCCCACAAACACACCAAAATTACACCTAAATCATAGAACAATCAACCCGGAGAACCATCTGATGTCTAGCTGAACACCAGTTTTATAACTAAGGATATAACAAAGAAGCTGCGTGGAGACTGGTAGGAGGGATGGAGGCATGACACGGACTGGCCCTAAACCTACCCGTGGTGGACGGAAATTGGGAGGGATATCTCAGCCACAGAGGTTCCTCCTGAAGGCGCAAGAAACCCCAGCCTCACACCAGGCTCCCCAGCCAGAAGTACTAGTGTAGGGAAGAGGAGCCTCCATAATATCTGGCTGTAAAAAAACGGGGGATTCTGACCATCAGGGTGAGACAGAAGGCTTCAGGAAACACAGACATCCTCTTAGAGAGCCCCCACACAGACTCGCTCACGTACACTTACCTGGGCTCTCCAGAGGGGCCGTGACTCAGGAGGCGTCAGAGGCATTCATGGGGCAGACTGCAGTGTGTGGCCTTGGAGGCCTGGAGGACAGTCGGCATTTTTGCTGTGTGAAGACCTCCTCCCATGCAGCCAGCAGGCAGGTGCCATCTTTCCTGTGTTGAGCCAGCCCCCACAGGCCAAATCTGAATCTCATTGGCCCTGTGTGCTCTGCAGCTCTGCCCTGCTGACTCACTGAGACCCTGCCACAGCCAATTCCCTACTGCAGGAGGCTTACTGACCACTGAACCTTACTGGACCTGGGAACTGGTAGTGGGCAGCAGGAGGCCTCGGTGTTTCCCGGCTTTTTGCAAAGCTACTCCAGGCCCGGTATGGGTGGCAAGCGTCGTTCGTTCACAGCGTGGCCTCTCCCACATGCCTTCAGGTTCAGCACAAGCAGCAAACAACCATGGATTAATTCATAACTCCTACCAGGTAGCCCGACTGGTCACAGTCAGTGGCTGACCTGGGCCTGCAACGGAGCCTCTCCCAAGAGGCTCCAGAACCAACATACTTGAAGGTTGGCTTCAGACCACAGAAGAGCACCAGCCAAATTAGCATACCCAAAGTGGCTTACCCAAAGGGCGGTCTCAGCAGGCACAAGAGCCTCCTGGGGTGAATCCTGCCCTGTGTGGTAAGCCCCTTTACCATAAATGGCCGAGCTCCAAGGTCCTCCAGTCAAAACTTGCCCACCAGTGCTTGCACATACCTGTTCCCCCTACAGCCTCAAAAAACTCTCTCCAATCTCTGAATCTGGAGTTCTGCCTTTTGAGCGTTAGCATCCTGTTCTCATGGCTGGTGCCACTCATAGTAAAATAGCCAATCTTTCTCTACTGTAATTCTCATTGTTTAGTGTTTGGCTTTGCCAGGTGGACAAGCTCTTCAGTGTCAGGTGGACAAACTCTTTCTGTCCTGTAGCAGCAGTATTTGCAGCTTCACCTTCTAGGGCAAGTGTTTCCTGGACTAGTCAAGTCACACTAATGCAAATAAGAAGTTTGGTAGTCATAGATGCTTTAGACTCTCAACTTCAATGTTAAACTCTTCTATGTTTTGTCCTGAGAATCACCCATGTGTCTTTTTATATTCAAATAAATACAATTGGAATTTCCTCAATTATTAATACTGTGTTGTATTTTATTTAAAATGACAGCTTGGGCATGATCTAGTAGGACCTAAGAATGCCCTATGCAATTTTTTCTTTTAAAGATTATGCATTACTGTAAACTCTCATTTTGAAGCCTGTCAGAGCACTGAGAAAACTTCGCATTTCTCTATGCAGTATCTGTACAAATTATTTCACTGTCAAGGTTGGGGCGGTGTTATAATAATATCATCTGTTGGCTGATACTAAGTATCCTTCGTGTGTGTATCAAATTGACAAGAGAGATACAATTTCCTCAAAAAGGAATTCAAGAACTGTCTTCATAAAGCAAAAAAAAAAAAAAAAAAAAAAAAAAAAAAATCCCTCAGTTTACTCCTTTCCTAATTATACTCATACAGCTAAATATATAGATGAGTATTTTAAAATCTCACTTGTAAAATAATAATTGGAAGTCTTAAAAGTAGTTACTTGTGGTAATAATGTCATCTCAGTCCACCAAAGTGTAAATTTATATCACAGTAAAGCTTAACTATACAATTGTATTAGAGACATTCTCTTTTCTTTGGAAATTACTGCAAACTTACAGTGCAAAATATATCTACTGAAAATTGTCAGGAAATATTTTCTTTGGTATTTGATTTAGTGCAATTCTATATATGAAATTTAGTTACTGTGTTTAGGGTTTGAAAACAAAACTTGCACACAAGCCAATATTCTGTTTATAACCATAGAATACTAATGTTTGTGTTTTATTATAGTACAATCAAAATATACATTTAACAAATTTCAATTATTTTAGATTACAAGACTACAGTTCTTTTAAAATAGCAAAACTGTTAATTCAAAATTGATAGCTAACCACTTACAATTCCAGAATTAAATTACACAATTAACTGACAGATTTTTGCCCTTTCCCCCAAAATCATCTATCTCAAACTGATTATAAATACTTTATACTACAGAATATTTAAATGAGAGGTATAAGTCATGTACATGTTCTTGTCTTTGCACTGTCAATGTGTAGCATCTTGGTATTTTAGATCTTATTTTTAAATCTCATATGTTAGTGAAATTATTTAAATATTGTGGTCATTTTCTGTGACAAAAATATATATTTCTATAAAAACACTTTAAATATCTTTTTTCTAAACTACCCATTCTGAATAAGACAATTCAATTCCAACATGTTGTCTAAGAAAAGTGTAACATTCTAAAGGGAAGCTATTTCAGTTTTGATTTTCATTTTTATTGATGATATATATGAAATAAGTCTTTAAGTTTAAAACATTTAAATTAATATGTGTTTATGTTTTTAATATTTTGTGGACATCTAGATGGTATTAAATTGTCCTTAAAATTTTAATTTTGATAGTGTTTCAAGAAAGAGGCACTGGCCAGTGCAAACATTTTTTTGTTTTTTTTTGTTTAATCTATACCATTCAGCAGGAACAAAACTTGATAGAATATGAAGAACCAAAATACAGACCAAAGGTGAAAATCAAAAGTAAGGCAATTCTGCATGCAGCATATTGTAAATGAATATTACTGAGCCAACAGATTGATGAGATTTTGTGTGAATTATAATTCTTCTACTATTGTTGTGGCTTTCGCAAATTCCTAAATTTCTTTATGACTATCATTCCTTCTGTTAATTTGGTTGATTTCCAAAAATGTTTTATTCAACAATGTGAATGTAGCATTTTCAGCTCTCTGGGGATGGGGGTGGCATGGGAGGGGATGGTAAAGGGTTCTATATAAATTAATTACTTAACTATCCATTTCTAAACAAGCTACTAAAATTCCCAATAAATTGAATGTGAATGAATGCAGACAGGCAGGATTGCATTTAGCAGCATAAATAGCTGAAATGAAATGCAGATGAGACTATGCCAGTCAAAGACATATGTACTCAAAACAGGGGAGAAAACTATCAATTCAAGAATAAACATATACATTTTAAGACTTCTCCATAGAGAGCTGATTTCTAGGCAAATGTATCTGAAACTATTACCTATAATTTTATTTTTCATTATTTCAGAATTTGATAAACTCTTCAGTTGTGAGGAAGCGCATATTGTGTCTCTCATCTCTAGATTTAATACATTCATACTGTTCCTCTAAGTGTTCTAGGTAATTAAAGGGTTAAAAAAAATAAACATAGCCTAGATGTCCTCTATCTTTATAAATACATGTAAATCTTTCTCCATATGTTGTTTTTTATCATATGACATTTTATTTTACTAACAATGTTTCAAATATATATTTAATTATCATAAATTAATAGTTTTAGATCCAAAGCAGCCAGATTATTAGCTGTAGAGTAAAATAGGTTCCCCAAATTTTGTCTGAATATGATAGGAAGTAATTTAAAAATGGCTTGGACACTCATATTTGGATGAAAACCAAATTTATATTCACAAATCCATCCTAACATTTAAGCTCCACGTAATTTTCTCAAAGCCATCATCCTTAACTTGATCATTACCGTCTGATATACAAATATTTGGAAATCTTTGAAAAATAAAACATGCTCCCACTTATTTGCTTTGAACTTGTTATGAATTCCTGGAACATTTTAACCCAGCAAATCAGTAGTTACAAATACTCTTGTTACAATATTCAATTAGTGGTCTGATCTTACTACAACTATTATTATGCATTATTTTTTAAAAGAGTCATTTGTTCTGGTTTGCTTTTTCTTTTTAAATCCTTAAGTTTTCCTTATATTGAAACATCTACAAATATTTATGAGTTTCATATCAAAAAGGGATACTTAACCTCATCTATCAGTGTGACTACTTTGAGATAGGTAAGCGATGTAAATAAAGTGAAATGTAAGATAGAATGTTTTGAACATAAAGCCAGCTACGGACATGATATTGAACTCTGTACTAATCACACGGGTTCTCAGAGGCTTTTCTTTCAAGACACGTAGAATGCATGAGAAATGAGAAATGTCTGCTATTTAGTTTTCTGAAAAGCTGCCTTCCATGTGAGGAAGTGACTAATTTTTCATTTCACACTAAAAAGGGCGTGAAAAGGCAAAACAGAAGAAGGCTAAGAGTTGTGTTTAAAAAGGAAAGGTGAGTCCTGCTCAAACAGGCAGGAACCATACCATGCATATTCAGAGGTAAAGTCAAATTGTAAATATTTCAAAGTGCTAACAAAGTATAAAAAATGTTTATGCTGTTTGTTTTCTTTACATGCATTAGGCTTATTTATTATTAAATTACTAAATCAATGCTACTTGAGTTACAGCCTATAATCTCAGAAATGCAAAAAGGTTGTGAGAAAAAAAGATGTCAAAGAGTTAATTTAACCCTTCCCGTTGTCAAAATTTTTGCATTTGTTCTGTTATTCAACAAATATACCTCCCTGCTCCCCCACCACTGTTGTCTACTTAATTCTATCTCTCTATATGTATATATTGTTTTTTATTCACGCAAATAAAATCCAATGACCCAATATTCTGGAGAGAACAAAGGCAGTAAATGGAAATAATTTATAGAGTATGATTATTATTATTTTTTTTGAAGAGAGAAAGTGCATACTGAAATCCCATTGGTTGTAAATAAATTTGTGTTCATTCTTCCCAAGATCCTTTAGAAAATTTACTTTTCCTCAGACTTTGCTAGCAGTTTGTTATAATCTAGAATTTTTTAACAGATGGATTATAAATTGGCAGCTACATATACTCTGGTGAATAAGCTACATTACATTTCCCTCACTCTATTTGTGACTGCTCTTTCTTTTTATAGGGATATGAGTTTCCCCAAAAGCCAGAATTTATGGCTGTCTTTCCTTCTGTCTCCTAACAGATCCCATCTGTATGTCTTCCCATTAGGATGCAGTAGACATCATGATGTTTCCCTTATTTTATTAAAATGTTCTCCCCATCATACTAAAATATTTATCAAGCATTCTGTCCATGTAAATCTCAGCATATAATCTAAAAACACATAACTAACTGAGCACCCACCGCTCTCTGTGAACCTGTTCCTCTTGACAAGTCACAAGGAATCCTCAGAGGAGCATTTATACCCTTCAGTAAATCAGTGCTGTCCCACACTAAAAAACCCCTGTGGTCTGAAAGAAATAATGCACTTCTCCAAATTCCTAAACCATGCACCAAGAGTGAATGGCTGACTGGGAAAGTTCCTGTTGATAATGTGAGCAGTCTGGATTTGTGTCTTCCCTCCGATTCCTACCACAAGGCAGCCAGTTCTAGAATGGAATGATATATCTGTTCGTAAGAACATATAACACAACAGCATGATAAACTCCATGCTTAATGGCCATGCAAGGAAAACAAAGCACCTCAGTACAATATCAAACATGATACTTGCTTAGCTCACTTATTTACATGGCATCATAAATTCAAAACCTGACAACATAAAACATTTACAAATGTTAAGTTCCTGTGTTGAGGATAATTCTGACACATTGCAGGTACAAGGTTAGTTCTTGGAAAATGGGTTCAGATGAACTATTTGCCTTCACTATGCCATATCTACCATACATAGTCTTACTCAGATTATTTTTCTTGTGCCCTAGCAAAACTCCATGGAAAACTCTTATGAGTTAGTATAAGGGATGTACAGAACAGAAGACAGTATTTTCGCAGTGAAAATAATTTTTTTCTTTAAATTAAATAGAAAACTACGTGGCCACAGCTCTAGGAAGCTCATCCCCGTGATGTCTTCGGTTTCGTTTCTTCTTCATTTCCTGCATGTGCTTCCACTTTGGGCTGCCCTTGTTTCGCTGTCTCCGCTTCTCTCTGTGCCACATCTGTTCGCAGTACTGGTCGAGGCTGAAGTTTGGGCTGCTAAGGATTTGGATGTAGTCTTTGTATCTCAACCGTGACTCAGCCAACAGATCCTTGACCTGCCCTTCCTCATGCTCTGCCCTCTGGGTATTTTCCATCTGTTCATTCTCAATGACATTCAAAGTCAGCTTCACTATGGTGTGGATGAAAGTGTGCTCCTGCGCTTTGCAGTAATACATCCCAGAGTCCTTCTTCTGCAAACTTCGAATCAGTAGCCCATATTCTGTTTTGATGATCCTTTCATCGGATTTCAACTGCAGAATTGGAAAAATGTAGGTAATAAATGAAAAACAGAGAGGGCTATGAGCAAATGATAACAGCCTACAGAGTTTTACTTATAGGAACCTAAGAGATACATTCCCCATCTCTCTGTCATCAAGCATAACATAATCAGCCATAGTTCAAGACAGTGAAAAAAATTCAACTAAAGTAATAGCTCCCAAAGATGCATGTTTGCATCTTATTACATCTAACTGAACATTTAGAATACAGTATAAAGTTAGTTTCCCCCCCACCCAGTCTACAGATAAGAAAGGAAAACTGTAAAAATTAATGAAAACTGGAAACTACCAACTGACCACCTTTACAGAGATTTCAGATACTAATTCGTGTCCTACCTGTAACGTAGAATAGAACAATGATTCCAAAGGCATTTACTCTGTTTTTTTTAAATATCACCAAATAAATGATCTGATTAGCACATGGAAACTGTAAGTGGTGACTTGTTAAAAGGCAAACGAAAAGGCCTGGAAACAGCCTTTTGGGTGTTAGAGCTGTAAGTGAGCAGGCCATAGTCAGAAGGTTAGCAACACTGAAAGCTGAATTTCTCTTTTGAGCCTGGATTGAATTTTGATACTGTGTGTGCTATGTACATGATACTTTAGACTATGTCATTTGTGGAAATATTTGCCATACCTTGATATACTATAGCACAGTAATGTGATTTCAAGTGTGAGAACACTCCATGAACAAAAGGAACCTCTCCTGAAATGTGATGCACTTTACCCTTTGAAACAACACTACTGAAAGGCAATTCAAACGTGTAAGCTTGCCTGGCCCCCAGTCTGGTGGTGTGAATAGGGAACCTATCTTCAGTCAAACGAAAGGCATATTTACCGACACAAGAGCCCTGTTTAATGTGGAGTATTGTTAAGTGGCTCACAACAACAACAAAGCCGTCTGGAAGGTTTCCCAGTGTATACATCTGCCCCTGTATTGGAGACTTTTGGTTGATGGAAATCAAGGAGGCATAAAGACGGCTAAATTAAATTTATTCACAGTGGGTGGACGAAACTCTGCATCTTTATGTGAAAAATATGTAGGAAAAATCCCTCAATTCTGGAAATATGAGAAAAGGAAAAGAAACATCTCTGGCTACCAGCCCAGTTAACTAAAAAGTACATGGCCAACCACCCTCTGTGCCAGAGAAGCACAGCTGGCGGGGTACCACGTGAGGCCAAAGGCAGGTCACAGCTCGGATTCCTGGTTAATGAGGCCGAATGGTCTCCAGCCCTGCCTTTGCTCTACACTGAATCCCCACCATCGGGTTTTGTTTGTTTGTTTCCCTAACTTGGCCCATTTGGTGAGTTGGGTGTGCAGTCCTTTTTTTTTTTTTTTTTCAAGGGTTTTATTCTAAAGGATCAGACATTTTTAAATTCTATTGTAACACAAACTAACCTTGAATTCACTTACATTTGTAGTAACCATAGGAGTTTCATGCCTAAAATAAATATGTGTTTGAATTGGTAGGATTCTAAAAGGCCAATCTGAAACAGGAACATCAATCTGAAATTTAACACACTGGATATATTTTTTTTCCTTTAAAGGATTTTACTATAGAAATTATTATTATTTGTTTTTAATGTAAATACATCATAGAACATAAAACACTGACTCTGTAGTGTAGGTTCTGGTCCTTATCCGTTAGGCTTCCTATGATGACTCATTTATCTTCCCTGCTTTGTCTCTCATTTATCAAGTTGATGACATAGCATATGGTGTGTTTTTGTGTGTGTGTTTTTTTTGGGGGGTGGTAAAAGTGAAGCTCTTTGAAGGTTAAAGTGTGAAGTACTATTAGCAACATTATGGACTACTGTCAGTTTGCTAGCGAGGTGATGTTCTGAAACCTTTATTTCTGTAATTCTCTTAATAGAAAAAGGCCTATGGTTATTAGCACGACAATCAAAGAGGGTAACTTCATTTCCAGTACATCCGTAGATTTCCTTTGCATAACGGTATTCTTGCTAATGTTTAAACTGTTTCATGTGGCTTTAAAGATTGTCACAGCTCTGACTCACTACTTTTCATTGTTCTTTAATCTTCTGACAGGAAGAAATTATGACTTTGATTTCACACATATGCCACACTTTGTCATTATTTTTGCTATTCTCTTCTATTCTGTTTATGTTGCTTTCCTCTGAAGTCTGGTTCCTGTCCCTCTTTCCCAGTCTACCTCTGTCCCCACAGGAGGAAGAGTTTCATGGACACCTGGCATTTCATTACTCCACTGTGATCCTTCACCTTTCCTTTCTTCCACCGAATGCTTAATTTTTCTTTGGTTGTTGACCTATAGACATAAAACTTGCTTTAATAAATTTTAGGCTTTGTGGATTTATCTAATGTCTGTCAGATCATTTAAGTGCTTTTTTTTCCTTTCTAAAATTTCAAAAATATGCCTTTAATTAAATGCTATCTATAACAAAATATGTTTTGAATTGACATATTTTCATAGGATTTTTGCAATCTAGAGATAGGAATCTGTGGCCCAGAAATTAAGTGGTTGAGTAATATTTGCCTACTTTACATTCTCATTCTTTGTAATGTTTTCATTCCATGCTGAAATAGGACGCATTATGCAGACGGTATCTCCACAATGAAATGTCAGCACAGTCAATTTAGAAGATTCAGCTCCTCCACAAAGAGATAATGTAATCTCTGGCCACTAATTTAAACTCTTGGCATTTTCTCCGCTCTAGAAATGATAAGTAAAAACTGCTCAACCTTACAAATCAAAACCATGCTTGAACTGGGGTCGACTATCCATTTGCCTAATGTGAACAAGGATAATATATTTGGCATTATTAAATGTAGATCTTCAGTGAAGGGCAATTCATTTAAAATGAGAAGAGTAACATGGAAAGGGACAAAGGACATTTAGGTACTAAGCAGCAGGTAAAGGTCAAGGACCTCATTCTCTGATAATAGCAGCCTAATGGCAATTCCTGTGCAGATAATTCACCTGTCTGCTCTTCCATAGCTAAAGCATTGCACATGTCATAGAAGTGACTAGGGCTTCAAGAATATCTCGTTTCTTCAACAAACACAGAAGGAAGATTTATTTAAAAATAGTGCTGAGACAACCGGCTCATTATGTAAAAGAAAAAAATCTAATTTATACATGACTAGCTCCTAGATTAATTTAATATATTTGAGTAAATGTGAAGTATAACTGTAAAAATAAAGTCATAATATACCTAGAAAAAATATATTTTGTTTCATTGGAGAATGAATTTCTAAGCATAATAATAGAGATCATGTAGATATAAATCAATAGATTTGGTTATATAAATTATAAAATTTTTGTACGGTAGGAACACACAAAAAGTCTTAGAGATATAGAATATAATAAAAACTTATATGTACAAAATATTAATATATGTAAAATATAAAGGTTTGTTAAAATAATTTTAAATACATACATTGATGTAAATTAAGCAAATGACAGGTAAGGCAATTCACCAATTACAGTTGAAACCAGTAGACAAGAAACATGAGAGTATAAGTTCACACCCAGTAATACTCAAAGAAATAGACATTAACACACCGTGATAATTTTCCATGTCAAAATAATGATTTTCTTAAATTATAATATACAATTTTGCCTCAGGAGTTCAGGAAAGGCAATAATATGGTGATTTTGGTGGGAAATTAGCAATAATACATTTGTTTCTCCCAAGCCATAAAGATAATTAAAGCCTTTAACTCACTTATTTTTTTTCAAAGTATTTGTCCTAGTTAGAAAAGTGGCGAAAGATTTTGATATAGGGAAATTGACTACATTTTTTTTAGGAGAAAGTAAGAGCTACTTAAATAAAACATGGAAAATTCATTGATGACTGTGGCTTCAGAAGAGTGGAAGTGGGAGACAGGGAAAGCATGGTATTAACATTGAATGACAATGGGGGTGGGGATGGGGGAGAAGGTGAGAGGATTAGAAAGTGCAAATTAGTAACCACGATATTGATACAGGGATATGGAAGACAGTTTAGGGAATATAATCAATGTTGTAATGACTTTGTAGGGTCTCAGATGGGCACTTGGTTATTAGGGAGACCACTTCATGGACGGTGTAGATGTCTGACCACTGCACTGTACACCTGAAGCTGAAGCTGAATAATACTGAATGTCAACTATAATTTTATATATATATATATATATATATATATATATATATATATAGAGAGAGAGAGAGAGAGAGAGAGAGAGAGAGAGTCACAGGATGTGGAGAAAAGCATAAGGAATAGAGTCAATGGAATTGTTACAACTATATACAATGTCAGAGGGATAGTAAATTGGGGCAGGGGAGTTATCACTTTGAGAGGGGTGTAAATGTCTAACTATTACACTATTTTGTACACCTGAGACTAATAAAAAAAATTGAATGAGGATGGAAAACATTCATAATGTAATGGTTAGTGGGAAAAAGGCTGGGGTAGACATCAAAATGGTATTTGTGCTTATCTATGCTTAGAGGCCTCACAGTTCTGTGCATCTTATCATACTTTCAAAACCATTTATATTACTTTTATAATAAAAAGAACAAAAACAAAACTAGATCTACAAAGAGAAAAATGCAAATATTTGAAAATGCCTTTAAATTATTTTTGAAATCCACAGAAAAAAATTTCTACCGTAAATGTCATGAGGTATTGCTTCTTTTACTCATTCAGATCTCAAGAGTTCAGCAGAAGCTTGGGGAATGCCGATTAACTCACTAGTTACAGCATAAACATCATCAATTTCAAGCACAACTTTATAGGAAAGTCAGCAGATAACTGACTCATGACCTTCCAACAGCACCCAACTGTGAAACAGCTCACTAAGGAAATGTTCTCCCCCTGGCAGAGAATAATCTGGTGACAGCCTCTGTGCCACAGGAGATCTGGACCCTCCCTCAGGCTTTTTTCTGAGTGGATGAAAGATTCCAAGCTGTGACCTCCTTAGTAAGGAGCACCACGTATCCTGCTGGGAAAAATACTTCAAACCTAGTTTGGATTTGGCCCTTTTCCTCAGCTCAGGAAGCAGGATTGCATATCCTGGATAATGTGTAACTACCTATTTACAAAGATACATGAAAATACCAGTTGAAATATTAGAGCTAAGATACTTTTAAGTGAAATTCAATAAGTACACTATCTCCACTCCATTGAAATTCATGGAGCACGGTACCACTATGACTGTATAATATACTGTTAAAAGGTAAACTAAAGTAATGCATAGCATTTTCAGGAATATAAAATATGTGAATGCAAACATGCCGAGGCAAATATATGTATCTATCATTGGGAGATTACCCCAAGCAGAGTAACATGTTTTTTTTAAAAAGTCAGATTAAATTTACCATGGAGGAAAAATCATTATTCAAGAATTATATGTAACTGAAAATAAATTATCAAGCTTTATTAACTATAAGATTTAAAATGCTGGTTTGGGACATTTAAGAATAAAGTGTTGCAATGTATCGAAAAGATAATCTGCATGTTATAAAAAAATCAAATAATATGCTAATATTTCTTGGATAAAATGTCAATGCTTCATGTGTTGAAAGACAGTAAACTTGTATGTCAAATACATTTTAATATATATTGGTAAAACAGGACCCTTAAAAATAAACATTTAGTATAAATGTGGATATGCCATAATCTTAGAATTTATGGATATCAGTAATAATGAAAAATCAAGTTTTATTGGAGAAATTTGACATAATAATGAATGAAGTTAATCCCTGGGTATTAAGTATGTTGAGTGTCATAATTTGGATAGAATAAATTGAAGACTTCATTGAAGATCATCGATGAAAAGAATGATATAACTTTTTAATATAATGGTGGCATGTATCCTTAAACCAATTTATTATGATAAAATGTGGTTCTTCTACTCCAAGGTATCTTAACCTCAGCACTACTGAAATTGGGTCGAATGATTCTTTATTGTGAGGGATTGTGCATTGTAAGATGTTTAGCATCGTCCCTGACCTCTACCCACTAGATGCCAGTAGGACCCTCTACCCACCCACCCAGTTGTGACCACCAAAAAGTTGCCAAATGTGAACGCTCTGAGAGCAAAATTACCTAACATTGAGAACCACTGTTTTATATTAATATTTAAATAATTACATAAAATATTTTAAATGTTTGTAGACTTATCAAGGAGGCTGGTGTTTTAGAAAACATTTGGTCCATCTCCTTAATATGACAGAGAAACTGAACATCAGAGAAGTTACAATCGGCCCATAAATCCTCAGCAGTCTAGCTGAGCACATGATCAGTGCTATTTCCTATTTTATACATCCTCCTTGATAGGGAGAATAAGCAATTTTATATGTGTATTTTATACCTGTGAGTACTTTTCTGCTTTGAAATTTACATTCTTATATGTATTTTCTCAATAACTTTTGAATTTATTTTGTTCACAATTATGAAATTCTGGCCCACAGTGGCTCAATGATATTACCCAAGGACAGAAGACTATGATTCAACTCAAGGCATCTAATTCTGAATCCCATGTTCATTCCCTTACTCATTAAGTGTCCTTGGACTACTATTTGATGCAAGACATCTAAATCTGAATCCTATGTTAATTCCATTACTCATTAAGTGTCCTTAGTTTAATATTGGGAATTTCAGAACTAAAATTGAGTATCAGTGGTTTCTCTTAGGTCCTGAAGTAGGAAAATAAAAATTCTGCCAATTAACCTTTGTTTCATAACATTCAATTAATATTAATATGGGATTTTTCAGATTACTCAAACTCATCCCATTATATTAATATCTATGTACCTCGCAAAATCTGTGATATGTTTCAATCACACATATGTGTTAGAAAGCCAGAAACAGAAAAGTCAAAAGATAAAGGGAACATCCATATTTCTTTTCCCTCTGTTAATTTAAATACATAAGAGTGAAAAGGTACATATGTCCAGATACTTATCCAACTGTTCATAAGATATGATAAAGTTAGATATTTCATTTATTTTTTTATATATACTTGACATTTTTCATTTTATGATCTAAATTGAACACAAGTTGAGCTAAAACTTAGTCACCGTGCTATGGTGGGGGGAGATGTGTTCTTGTTCTTGATCAGGAAGTTCTAAAATATAGAGACAATCTATGGGAAATAAAAATCTGAAAAATATCCTATAGATTTATTTTTAAACAGTTAATCTGCTTTTAAATTTATTTTATTAACACATTTGCATTAAAGTTTGCCTACTCTTATCTCAAAGGTATTGTTACCTTTGGTGTTAGTTTAAGCTGTTATTTTCCTTTTTATCAAATAGTGATGAGAGCACCATATGGCTCTAAAAGTGGAACATCTCTTAAACCAAAACTTGATTTAAGTTTTATACTATTTCCCTCAAGGTGAGGATTCTATGATGGCTGTAACTTACCTCCTCTCGTTGTTCATCTCCTGACCGCTGAATATACCACTTAATAGATGCTTGTTGGGATTTAGGTATACATTCCAGAAAAGTTGAATTAAATTCAATGCCAAAAATCACCTTTTCATCAGCAGCTTCATGACTAATGCCTGGAAAGCAAACATGGAATAGGAGATTAACCTTGACCTGATTTTAAAAGCAATGGGAAAATAGACTGATTTAGAACAGATGCCATGGGGAAAAATTCATAGACATTATTAAAGAGAAAGGAAATTCATGTTATAATATTGTTACCTAAAAGTCAAATATTATCTAATGGATTGATTTTTAAAACTCTATTCCAGCACTGCAATTTTCACTCTCATCAATATAGCAATTATTTGCAATTGGTTTTTTAAAATGAGAAGTCACAAGATCTAAGTCTAAACATTGAGTCTCTTTCTCTGAGCTGAATAGAATAAACCATTAATATATTTTAATGCTTTAACATCTTTTAACTTGTATAAAATATAACCAATTTTGTAGATAGTTCTGGAAGAGCAATTTACTCCACCTTTAAAGAGATATTCTATCATAAATTGTCCACAGAACTGGCCACAAAACACTGAGAAATTTTGATATCAGAAAAGTAAGTACAGTGATCTAGACTTGATTAAATTTTATAGTGATGGTAGTAAGCTACATGCTTCAATACTCATAATCAGGACCTTATCTATATTATCTACAGAAGTGTGTTCTTTTATTCAAAGAGGGATACTTTAGCCCAACATGCATTTGCTATAGGATAGTTAGTGGGATGCTCAAGGAGCAGTGTCTCAGACACCTTATTCTCGTAAATCAACTGCACCATCTGAAATACATTCCATCCAGAGTAGCCAAAGGCTGTGTCCCATGTGTGATCTAAGATCTGTAGCTCAAATTTGATCAAATAAAAAATGACAGCTGCACAGCTTGGCCCAAACATGTACTTTTTCATCATATATTCAGATGTCTCAATTCTGCAGATGGGCCTACTTAGCATTTTAGGCATAAACCAGAGCAAGGCTTAAGGGACTTAAGTGAATCCTAAATCTAAGCACACAAAATTATCAGCAAAAGGCACAAATGCATATATACCCAATAGTTAGGCTTCTTTTCAAGCAACTTCTGTTGAGCTTATTTGTGTTTCATCAACAATGGTGAAGTAAAGCATGCTGTCACCATTATGATCTGCCTGTCTAGTCTAACCTACAAAATGTGTGGATTCCATTTGAAACCTGTAATCTATCCACTATCTCTGCCAATTCAACAGACTATAACTACAATTTTCACAGTTACTGAATTTCTAATGCACAGAAAGATCACCAGTGCTGATCGGGAAGACAGACACACATCATTTCATAGTAACAGATTCCATTTTCCTGAGCAAACAGAGTCACGGACAAAGCAGGGAAAATGCAGGTTGATTGTTAGGTGAGGGGCAAAGGCTCAGGGGAAACTCAATTAGACTGATTCAACCCAAGTATTTGTCAATTTAGGGAAAGATATATTTGTAAAATCAACTAGAGAAGTGAAATAGTGAGCTGACCTGCATGAAATCCTTTTTCAAATCAGTAAAAACAGGGACTCACTGACATCAAGTCATCACTGCATCAGTTTGACTGGAAATAAATTTTATTGTTGCTTCCACTAATCTGCGTTTCATTTCTAAGTTTCAAATTTCCTATTTTTTTATTTAAAAATATATGTAGGTACGTGTATATGCATGTATAATATACACATTTACACACATCATATAATATTCTATTACTATCAGTTTTAAAGGTGCAAAAATTATTTTAAATGTTTTAAAATAGTAGACTATCTCCTCATTAAGTGTAAAATAATTTTGAAGATAATATTTTAATCTTCCAGATTACAGTAAAAAATTTTGACTGTAATGATATATCTGGAATACTTCTTTATAACAAATATATGACATAGCACTGAAATCAAGTATTAGTCACTTTAGCAATATCAGATGTGTTTAACATTATTAATTACAGTTCATCTACATGCATTTCTGGTTTATATCATTAGTAATTATGCAGTATCACAGTATATAAGAAAGTAATAACAGAAGGAAGGAAGGAAGGAAGGAAGGAAGGAAGGAAGGAAGGAAGGAAGGAAGGAAGGAAGGAAGGAAGGAAGGAAAGAAGGAAGGCAAGAACAAGAGTCTTCTTGGCCACGGTAAAGGCTATGGGTTCTTTACTAACTGTTCTAAGAAGGTAGTGAAAGATTTTGAGTAAGGGAATAACAGGATCTGACTGAAGTTTTTAAAAAGGTTACTCTGACTACTGAGTGGGATAAAGACTGCAGGGAAGCACGCATGGAAGCAGGGCGACCCGGCCCGCAGCTACTGGAGAGGTACGGTAGGTAGATTCGGTTGGGCCGGCATCCATGAAGGTGATGAGAAGGAGCTGTTGTGGCCACAGAGAGGTTGGTGATAGGAGGTGAAAGGAAGACAAGAATCAAAAGATGACTCCTGGCTTCCTTTTGACCTAAGCAGTTGGGTGAATGGTGGTGTTATTTATGAATATGGTAAATTCTACAGAACAATTAAGCTTTGGAGAAAGAACAATAATTATTTCTCAGATATAATTTGAGATGCTTATTAGATATCTAAGAAGGGCTCTGGAGTAGGCATGTAAGCATACAAGACTTACACACAGGAGAGGATTCAGAAGTGGACTATGAATTTGGGAGTACGATAGTGTTGAAATTGATAGTATTAAGGAGTAAATAAGCAGAGATTAGATATTTAGATGGTGGGATGAAAAAGGAAGCTAAGAACACTCAGAAGGAGCAACCTGGAAGGTGAGAGGAAAACTAAAAGGATGTCGCATCGTGAAGCATAGGTGTGTTGGGACACCATCTCTGAAAACAAAAGACCCTGATTTGTAGGGCCTGCTGATTTTCCTGGTGCAAAAACACCCATCGTGGCTAATTCAAACTACCAGTGAGTTAAAAGCAGCTCGCAAAATTCCTAAATAATCAGCAATCATGAGAACTTGGCCCAGCACATCACTGCATGGAAGTCAATTAAAGAAAGTGTTTCAAGGAAGAAGGAGGTAGAGATTAAGTAAAAATGGGAACCGAAATTGGCCATTGGATTTGGCAAGGAGGACCTTGACAAAAAATGAACTGGGTAAAGTGATGGTGACGAATAGAAAAGTCTGTGTGCAATGGGTTCCAGCAAGAATGGGCTACAGTAAAGTAGATGCAATAATTGTGAGTGCCTTAGGCAGCAACTGTGTTTTATATCTCCTTATAACATTTATTATTATCTGACATCGCATATTTTTACTTGTTATTATGTTTAGTGCCTGTTCTCTCCGCTAGTGTACGCTTGCATATAAGTTCCATGAATGCGCAGATTTTCATTTTTGTTGATATCTTTTTTGAAGATATTGATATATTGTCAATACCTATAACAGTTGCTGATACATCTCATATGGATATGTGAAAACCACACACATTGCACACAGTGATGAGTGCCAAATACACCCCTGGACATGACAGTAAATCACCTCCACATAAGAATGAGACGTCAAAATAGGATTCTAGACCGCAGCTTATTTTCCAGAAGAATGAAATTATAAATTGTAAATAACTGTTCCATTTTTAAATTATGAAAACACTGCTGAACCATCAGTTACAGACTGTGAAATTTGGGTTGTTTATTCATACTGGATAGTTCCTAACAATGTGATTAAAGTAAGGTAGTTATTTTCTTCCTCCAGCTATGTGTTGTGTGTGTGCATGTGTGTATGTGTGTGTGTGTGTGTGTGTGTGATGTGTGTGTGGTGTGTGTGTGTGAGTGCACTTATATTTTTCAAACTGATGGCAGAGCTTAACAGTGGAAAGTAACTAAAGCCCTGGAATATGTAATTTCATAGAATTTTTTCTGTTTCCACACTTACAAACCTCTCTATTCTTCACTCTGTGCTTCTCACACTCAGACTCTCACTTTTCTATGAGATTTTTCTCTGAACCACATAGCCTCTGGTAATCTCTCTTTTCGCTAAACTGCCATATCACTAACTGTGCCTCATGACTAACTGTGCCCATATCACTAACTGTGCCTCCCCAAAGAATTGTAAGCGCTCTAAGGAGTATACCTGAGACAAGTTTCTGCACGTGAAAGTCACTAATTCATATTTACTGATTAAATGAATACCTGAATTAGCAAGTGAATACAAATAATGCATAGTTTACCTAAAACTTCTTTCTCATAAGTGCTCACACTTTGATCAGACTTTTTTTGGGAGGGTCTCTTTGAATTTTCTGTAAATGTCCATATGTTGTGGACTATATCCTGCTTTATTTCTAATGGTAGGTTTTAAACTTTATAGGGATGGATAGGATAAGGCAGTAAAAAAGAAATATATATTTTATATTAATTATATATAAGTATATATATATATTTATATAAATTATATATTAATATATATATAAATATATTAAGTATATATTATATATGTATATATATATTATATATAAGACAAGTGAAACGAATAACAAAGGATCATTCACTTAGGCACATAGGCTGAATGTTGCTTTGTAAAATCGCCTATTGCTTTCCCAGAACATAAGCATTCCACAAAATGAGATCTTCCTCTACAATAGATGGTTTAAGTCATATAGTAAAAAGACATACAGAGACTAGGCTTAAAATTTTAAATGGGAGAAAAGCATATTAAGCCTATACTTACTGTCTTCTATGTCCCAGCACTGGGTGATTGGGTCTCCATACTTGACATCTTGGCGTCTAGCTCGCCTATGGAGAAGGGATTAAACTGTTTAGAACTTCAAGCATGAAACCTGGAATATACAAAATTTCCGTCTAATACTAATAACAGTGGCAGAAGCAGAGCTATGCTTGCCTTACTGCTCCACTTAAGTGCACATCAACATCCTAACCACTCGAACATTAATTCAAATACCAGTAGTAGTAGAGTCCTAATAGAATGAATTCTGTTTTCCAATTAAAATGATCTGAATTTTATTTAACCACTACAGTTTGTTCTTTTTCTCTGACTTTTGACAATAGAATAGGTTAACTATAAATATAATCCAGATTTTTATATACATCAAATGCGGGTAACCATCTCTACCCTCTTTTCTCCATCAGTCATTAGGAAAGTAATAAGATATAAACGAGCTTTAGTTAGTGGGTAGGAAAGTACACCTTATCGTATGAAGATTCAGTATTACATACATTTGATTAAGCAGTAAGTTACATATTATCACTTGAAATAAAAGTATAGGTTTGATATGGTGTGAATGGCTAGATGTTACTCCTATCTGCTGATACATATTTCACATTGTTTTTTGATAGTAGTAGTAATAATAATAATAATAATAATAATAATAAATGGTTTCCTGCATTATTGTTTCATATTTTCCTTAAGAGAGAATAGTAACTATTGTATAAAAAAAAATCTGCTACATCTGAATTAAACATGTATTACACAATTGCAGTATGTCTTCACTTGCTTTGACTATTTTATGTTCCCAGTTCTGAGAGCACAGAAGTCACAGTAAACCTTCTACAGTATCTAGGGTATCCCTTGAGGGCAATGCTGACCGGATGACAACGCTGTATAAGAAATTATCTATCATACACATTTTTGGGGGCTCACATGGACATTATGTTAGGTAAGGGAAAACATCACAGTGGCATGTCTGCAAGATCATAGAAACAGTCTTGTGAAATACAAGGAGAAAGAATTATGATGGTATAAGGTACACAGGTCAAGAATGTTTTTAAATCTTGACTTCTTAAGGAACAGGGTCAATTCATCAAACTGAAGGTTCATTACCAACTAATAAGCATTCTTGTTTTTCAGCTTGTAGAACAGAAAAGCATTCCCCAAATACTCACTGTGATAAGCATATGTTGGCCAAAAACGAACAAAATGTTGGTGACTTTTTACTTTCAATTTATAATAATCCCCACTCACATTTAATTCAGAGATTTCAGGGAATTAAATGCCTCCTAATTTTAAGCAGTATCTGTTGCTGTACTACACATTCACTCTGTGATCCCTAAAATTTGCACTTTGACAAATTGTTAAAATTTCAAAAAGAAAAAGTGCATAGGTAGTAGTGGGACTAACACACACTCCCCCATTACCTTATTTTGTTAATAAAGACTTAAAGATTTAAAAAAAAATACTGTATACAATTTGCTGATTCTTTCACCTAGAGGAAAATATACTTTGAACAATACTTTAGAAAAGAGTTACTATAATCCACATTTAAAAAAATAATAATTATAATATATTTAGCCAGTATAAGTCATATTGATGGGCAGTCAGGTTGCTTCCATTAATTTTGCTACTGAAAACAGTGCTGAAGTGAACATCTTTGAACCTATAACTTTGTGGTGCTTTTGCCCATGTGTGTGTAGCATAAATTCCTAGCTGGGAATTACTGACACAAAATAACATTGTTTTTAAGAGCACATAAAACAATGAACTACAAGCAGCAGGGCACAGTTTGATGTTTAAGTATAGCTGAGCGGCCGGAATTGGGCAAGTTAGAGTTACTACTATAAAAGAGAAATTGTACCAAGTCACTGGATATGTTGGGCTGTATATAATCTACATTTTTACAAACACATGTAACTATACATTATATGCAAAACAGTGAGTACATACATATTTATAAATAAGAAGGGAAAAAGGGAGGACTGTAGAAAGGATAAAGTAGTAAAAAACACCAAACTTTTATTAGTGTTTAATATAGATGAAGGAACAGAATGCAAACAATTTATCAGAATTTTTAAAAGTTCCACATTTCAGAATTTCAGAACATTCTTTTTATTCCCCTTCAAAATTTGGTTTTATGCAAAACTATAAAACAATATTTTAATTTTAATATTCCTACTATATACCATGTTTTTTATATATTTTCTCTTTAATTTAAATTATAAGGCAAAGTATTTGTGTGAAATATTCATTGTGTAGAAAGGAAGGTGTCATATTAACTGTGTGCCTCTTACCTTTTTGAAGTGGGGGTGTATCTAGAGCATGCGTTTCCATCCCACGCACAGTAAGGGTCTCTGGCAAGACAACAGTCTGCACAAGCTTTCCCATAAGTGTCACATCTGTGCAAGGAGAGCTGGACCAATCCATCTTGGGAACCAATGTACAATTGTTGCTGCAAAGCAGGCAAAACAAATAGAATTAGAAGCATCTTTCAGACTAGTCTTAAGAACTTCCCTTTCTTGAATACCACATCACAAATCTAAATCTGTCTCCTCAGGTGCCCTGCCCATAATAAACATTTGTACAGACACATAACAAAGAGTAAGATAAGTCAATCACTTCCACCCCTGGTAAGACGGTGGTTTGAAGATGTTGATACTGAAATGGACAGCATCCTATAGAACTAGAGTAACCTTGGCAGTGATTTAACAAGGTCAAAAACCAGCTGTTAGACTGAGGAATAAAATGTCAAATTCTTTCCCAATAGTTGAAAATACTCTTTTGTAGATTATATCACGCACAGATGCTATAGGCAATACTGATGGTCTTCCCCTTACATGGTTTCTTAAAAGAGAGACGACTAGAAAGACATTTGTAAAACTTTCCTGAGGTTTTAACTAAACGTTTCATTTGCTAACAAAGTATTTACTGACCCTTAACGGAAAGTGGGTTTTAAGTGGGAGAGAAAGCATTTGGTATCATTGTGAAGAAAATATTAAGGAGACTTGAGGCATGCCACATCACAAATGAAAGGCTGCAGGATACTGAAAAACCTAGCAAATAGAATTAATTACATTTGGAAAATAAGTCCTCAGAATAATGCACTGCTCCCTACTTGTATTCATTTGAGTGTATGTATTGAGTGGGGTTGGAGGGATGATACGAGTAAATAAGCCATAGTTTGTGCCTTCACAGAACTCACGGTCAACTCTAGTGTAACTTTAAATGGAGGGGGAAAAATGAGGAAAATAGATATTGGCACAAATAACATACAAGTACATGTACTCAACCTACAGAAATTTGTCTTATACATGTACCACCCATTAAACTGTCAGTTAAGACTTCCCGGTGGTTAAATGCAATGTACATTGTTTGGTATTTGTTTTTACTGAAATTTTCTACAGTGTTTCACACTAAGGATTTGAAACCCCCTTCACTTTCTCTGGTTCTTCTTCCTTATTTCTGCCCATCTTTTGTTTTCTTTGATGATTTCCTTTCTTTTCATTAAATGCGGGGTCTCTTTTTTATTCTCATTGCTGAACCCTTCTTATTGTATAGACTTAGAGGTATCTTGAAAACAACATAAATGTAGACACACGGATTCCCCTAAATCTACTCCTGTTACCCAAACTTGGTAAGAGGCTCCCTCCCAGCCACCCAAGACACAAAGCTGGAGAGCTGGAGTTGACATTGAATCTTTCTGTCCCATTCAGTCTGTCACCATATCTTTTCCATTCTCTCATATAGAACTTTCTAATCTATTGCCTCTTCTCCCTCTTCTCTGCCACTGCCTTTGTTTTGGTCCTTATCATTTCTTTCCTGGATTACTTGTCAGCTTCAGCTTTGTTTGCCAGCAACCCCCACCTCTAACCTGAGGCTCAATCCATCTTCCACACTGCCACACCAGACTGACCTTTCTAAAAGGAAAATCTTATCACAACATTTCCCTGTTTAAAATCTGTAACGATTTTATTGTCCTTAGATAAAATTGTTAAACTTCTTAGGAGGACATACAAAGATGTACCTAATCTTGCTCTGCCTTATCTCCCCAGATTCATTTTGAGTTCTTTTCCCTAATAATCCCTGTACCATACAAGGCATAGTAGTCTAAGATACTTTTAGCAACACCTTAATGTTAAACATATTATCACATGACTTTCTTAAATTTTAGAAAGTACATATAGAAACGGGAGTGCAAGTCTGAATTCTTGAATCAGTTGGGACTTGGAGTACCATATCCAAGAACTTTGAAATCATAATAAATATTAGTGTTGTTATTACTAGCTACCATCTACTTCACACTTGTAATGTTCAAGCTCTCCACCCAGAATTTTGCATGCAGCTTCCATATTATTTTTCTAACTTTGCTGTTGGGGAAATTAATTCTGGGAGTCAAATATTAAGGGTAGGTTGGAGGTTAACTCTTGGGCTATTTGCCACCACAGAGTTCATAATCTAATTCCTAGACTCCCTGATTAAAAACCATTTTTAATGATTAGGGTTGGTCTTCTACATGAATTACTTACGGCCTTGACAGAAAGACATCCTCATGGGACTAGAAAAGTGAGCTCCATTTTCAAGAGCCAAGGGAAGGGGAGAATATATTATTCAATTAATGAAATTTGGTTTCATTTCTCCTAAGGCAAGGCTGAAATAATAGGCTTTAATCAGTTATAAAAGAAACACATAATCTAAGCCTTTTATATTATTGACATTCATTTTTAACTTCCAATTTCATTGGGTTTTCCCTTAAAATGAACTTTGACTCAAGCAACCTGTTGCTTTTGTGGTTAATTTTTACACAAAAATTAGAAAAGTACCTGCTTCAGAGACAACTCCATGTTCAAGATGATTGATGAGTGCTGAAAATAGAAGTTAAATGTTATTAATCATTAACAGTCTTTTATAGCAGTCAGTATGTTATCGTGTACTAAAGATCACTGAAGTAAACTTCAAGACTCTGATATAGAGGGGAGGAAAATATCTTAACGTTTGCTATTTCCCTCCAATGTGTAGCGATTCTACCTTAATGAAATGATCAAAATAGTTATTTTAAAGTATCTTATTAAAAGAAAATCATCTAAATTTATGAGAAACACTACACTGAAAACTGTTCCTAGTTACTTACAAGTTTTCTCCTTCTTCTAAATCTGCTTATCTTAACTGCTTCCATATAATTCAAACTAGTGTTGACAAGAACATCTCCATAATTATTTATTACCTCTTTCTGCTCTTACTTAGATCAGTAGTTCAAAAACTTGTTCAAGGAGCAGCGTTCTGAGGAGTTATAATGCTCCTTGTGGATGACCACGTTCTTTACAGCACGCTGCAAGCAAGATGCTGATGGGCGTGGTTTCTTGATATAAACTGCGGCCAGTTTTATTTGTAGAAAGTATGGCTATGTGTATGTAATATAAAATCAGAAACATGAACACAAAAGCTTTTTAACTAAAATGTTTTAAAATGTATCTATCTATCTATCTATCTATCTATCTATCTATCTATCTATCTATCATCTGTTTATCATTCATTTCTCGCCAGTCAATATTTACAAATATTAACAGACAACAAAAATTTAAGAAAATATATGTGAAGGAATTTTTTAAAATTATTTGTTTTTAAATTAAAGTGTATTGGGGTGACAATTGTTAGTAAAGTTATATAGATTTCAGGTGTACAATTCTGTAATATATTATCTATATCTCACATTGTGTGTTCACTACCCAGAGTCAGTTCTCCTTCTATCACCATATATTTGACCCTGTTTACCCTGCATTTTTTTAAAGAAATAGAACAAAAAATCATCAGATTTGTGTGGAACCACAAAAGACCTCGAATAGCCAAAGCAATCCTAAGAAAAAAGAACAATGCTGGAGGTATCACACTCCCTGACTTCAGCTTGTACTACAGGGAAACAATAATCAAAACAGCATGGTATTGGCAGAAAAAACAGACACACAGACCAATGGAATAGAACTGAGAACCCAGAAATAAACCCACATAAATATGGACAGATAATTTTTGACAAAGAAGCCAAAAACATACGATGGAGAAAAGACAGCCTCTTCTTTAAATGGTGCTGGGAGAATTAGAAAGCCACATGAAAAAGAATGAAACTAGACTGCTACTTGTCACCATGTGCTATTTTTTTTTTTTTTAAGTGAGAAAATTCTAGCCAATAACTTTGGTATAGATTAAGAAAACAGGTTCATTATTTAATCTTAGCAGTGGAATCCAAAGAATTCCTCTTGACCACAAACAACCACTGAGTGAGACTTATTCTAATGTGCCTGCGTGAGTTGTGGGGACTTTACTTTTTGGCCTCTGGGTTCACACTTATATTTGACATCAGCTGGAGTCTCCCTTAGGAACCACTCACAATTTTGTTTTTGGTAGACGCCAGATAGCAGGTCTTGTTCTTGTTAACTCCTTGACCACTATTATCCTCACAGTGTAAACAGGATTCTGTGGAACCCAGCATGTTAATTAACATGAGGGCTCTACTCTCTTTTAAGGCAACAGTGGTTTACAGGGAAACAGTCCATTTAATAAACTGTTTCAACAAAAATGTTACAAAAAGCACAACATATTTTTAGAAGCTCTTCAAGAAATACAATTGTATTTCTAATGTTATTTTCAGATAATATTTTTAAATTGAGTACCACTGAGGATCTACAAAGAATGCCACAATTCAAACGTATTTTTAAAAGTCGAAGACATTGCTCAAATCTGGAGAACTATTATTTTAGATCTACTAACTCTTTGGGGGGATGAGGGGAGTTTAGCATACATGAAGACTTACTATCATACAACCTTTGTTTTAAAAAATATTCCTTACAGAAAAACAGGGACACGTGATTTATATACTCTTCCAGTTTTCTCAAATTCAATTGGGGAAAAATTGAAAAGTAAAATTTATAAAGTAGAAAAGCATCTGGATAGTAAAAGAGACCCCAGACTTTCATCTACTGTGGCAATTTGTCTGACCATATGCTCAGAGAATGCAATAATGAGGGGCAGCCCCATGAGCCCTGAATTCAGTGGTATTCTACAGGGAAAGGTGAGCCCTATGCTTAGTTGCTTTTAAAACTTTTTTCCATTGCTTAAGGAAAAGGAAAATAAAGGAGTTATTTGCAAAGACTTCTCCAGGAAAAGAGTTGATGTATTAAAATAAATGTGTTGTATATCAAGGGCTGCTCAATTTCCCCATCTCTTTCCCCAGAACTCTTGACTGAGGTTTACCTTGAATATCTGCAACTCCTCCAGTACTACCTCTTCCATGTTCCATTTCTCCTTTGAAATGCTGACAACTTTTAGGACTGTTCCAATGTCTGAAAAAAATGCATTACCCGTTTTATCCTACTGTTTCTACTTCAATGTTTAGTTGTAAGCATATTCCTAAGAACCTTTACATCATTCCCCTAGATTTTCTTTAAATGCCTTTCAAGAAATCAGATTAAATCATGCCAGAACTGAAGCTTAATGTATAGGATTCTCCTCTTCTGAAATATTACAGCTTTTTATCTCATTAAAAAACACAGGTTTATAAAGAAAATATTAAAAGACACATGCTTGGAGTAGATTCAACAAAAGACTTATATATGTCTCATTTAAATATTGGTTGAAATGATAATAAAAACAGATGCTTTTGAATGTCTGAGCACCGGGATGGGAGCATATTAACATGGATGGTAATAATCCTGTTTGCACAAAATAGTCTGGAGTGTTCATCTCTGTTTTTAAATGATGCTAGGATCTTTGAAAAATGTTAAATATACATTTTTCCAAATGTCATAATTCAATACCTAGCTGTCTATCTTAGTATCCTTGTAATTTTTTCAGTAAAAGTTAGGCAGTACCACCTAGTGGCTGAGTGGCATTTATAACACTGAAATGTTCAAGATCTAGGAATCAGCGTTGGGTGGATCATGCAAATTAAGTGGCAAACTCATTGGAATCAGTGACAACCTAATTATTTCACGTTTTGATGCATCAGTAGTAACCTCTGTAGCCTTGGGAACATAACTTCTTTTCTGGGCCTCAGAATTGCCATCTGCAACATAACCAAGTTTGATCAGTTTCTCGAAAGCTCTTGCTTGGACCCTATTACACACACGCTTTCTAATAAACCTTATTTCTGTAGAATTAATATAGTTTATAAGATAAAATTATTCTAAAGTTGATCTGCACTCCTAAAAAACTATCCCAATAAAAATATTCATTCTTTGAAAACCTATTATTTCTATCTTCATGCAATGCTTGATCCATTAAATTACATACGTAAGACGCAGTGCTTTTGTTTTAATGATACATATCTACTGCCATTGGAATTCACATGATATTATTAGATAATACGTTTCTTCTTCTTGAGATACACTAAATAAGCAATAGTTTTCTTTCTGAAAAATTTTTTTTCATAATTTTGTAATTATTGAGTTGGCAGGAAAAAAATAACAAAATAGGTTCCAATGATGAAAGTGATACCTAATCTACAAAATTTAAGGAAGAGAAAAATAAAGTCCAAGAAGTTTCTACTGAAAGAGCTTTACAAAGCAATGCTTAACTTTTTTGAAAAGCCATCTTAAGTCATCTTAAGTCACTGATTCTCAAGAGTGGGTGAAGAGATCCTTTGGGGTAAGACTTTCCAAAGATCTCTGTAGGGAAAGGGAAATGTGAAGTTTGAAAATAAAGAAACATTGCTTTACCCTATTTGTTTAATTTTAGTCCATAGTCATTCAACAAATATGTATTAAGCACCTCATCTATAGCAGGCCCATTGCAGTCAAAATATACAAATATATTTTGAAATCTCAAAGAACACTCACGAAGGCTGGGAGATATTTAGGATTGTCAATTAAAAGCACATGTTATGCAATTTTAAGAAATAATGACTAATAAGTAACCTGCCTAGAAAAAGATGCATGTATCTTGATCTGGGGAATTCCCCAGGAAGGGTACCTCAAAAATCCCTAAGTACTTAAAACCCCAAAAAACAACGAATGAGAAAAAGAGTCAGGTGTGTGTGTGTGTGTGTGGAAAGGGGTGAAGGGTTGTTTTCCTATAAAGATTGAGACATTTGAACACAACAACAAAAACTTACTGACTAGACATTAGCTAATAATTACTTATGTTGTTTTGACAATAAATATTTTTGTCTTATTTGTCTAATCATAAAAAATGCCTTTGAAAGAAAGCATAATCCAGTTCTAGGTACCTGTCCCAAGAAACATTACATCATACTGGCCATCTTCTGCGACAACATGATCCACGACAATCTGTGTCAGTCTGTAATCGACATTGATTCGCTTGAATGTTGGTCCTCCCGCAACTGGATATACTGATTTATACATCACAGGGTGCCTCCTGATGAAACTGATGACCTCATCTGGAAAATCTCGGGTTGATTTGATCAGGGGGTCATAGGTTTTGCTTGGACACTGAAAAGAAATGAGAGGAGTATTATTCATGCACTTAGAAATTTACACTTACTTCTAGTAAAGTTGTTGTTAAGGCTTATCATTGATAATATTAAAGGAATGGTCAGCAGGATCAATATGCAATCACATGTACTTGTAAATAAGTGCAATTTTCCTCAGGTATATTTGAACCCAGTTTTCACTATCAAAAATATCCTAAATTATATCTATGTGTCCCTATTATCTAAAGTTTCTACAGAAGTTCATTTCTTATGAAGATTATTGTTTACTGCAAAGATTCATGACATTTGAGTTGAAATAATTATGAAGAAAGTAATCTATAAAGATGGGAATATATGAGAAACTATTATTTTCTATTTCTTTTAAGATTTCAGTTTTAAATTAAAACCATAATTATAGTTGATGTGAAAATTATATTGTAAACCATTCAACAGCTCTTCCCCTAAAAGATCTGTGAAACTTTCTCACTTTTGTTTAAAAACACCTCGTGTGCCTTTTACTGTCCTCTAATTCAATAGTTAACATACCCTGCCCCCTGGTGGACAAAGTAAAAAACTCATATTAGTACAAATTAAATGAATTTGATGACTTTATCCAAAGCATATGAACAGAGTTATTTTATGACTTTTTTAGTACATATCTTCACTCGTATATCCTAAATATGTTTTATGATTTCAACATACTGGAATTTAGGAAGTTACGGCAGAATAATTCTGTTGTCACATTTGAGTCCTTAATGGGCTAATTACATTCTTTTGGAATGGAAAACTTGGGCAACATGATGCAGGCATAGAGAAGGAAATGAGTAACACTGAGGAAAGTCTGTAAGAAAGTGCTGTTTTCCATATTTCAGTTTTTAAACAAGTTGGAAATAATCTCCACTGAACTGAACAATTCTGACTAGGCCGTATTTAGAATCCAGTGAAGACTCCAAAACATACCGTACTTCTTAGTCAACGCACTCAAAGAGGGTCATTCTCAGGGAACTAAAGATACTACGGTATCTTTAAAGTCACAGTATGTGACCCTGACCCAATTTTATACCAATACATGCACAATGACTGACTAAATCAGAAGAAATATCAAAAAAGTTGTATAAAATAAAAATCTGTTAATGGTTTTCTAAATTACTTTAATTTGAAAATATCTTTATCTTTCCCCCAAATCTTGCATGTCTGGTCTTAAGAAATGGATCTTTTCTTGACATCTATTCATTTGTCCCAGGTCTGCACTAAAGAGGTTAGAAATGACCTAGAATATTAGCCATTTGGTAATTAGCATACTCTTAACTGGATATTGGGATAAAGATCTAAGTCTGTGTCTTTAGTCATTGTTTCTAGCACTTAGGCTTCAGTCAAGTGGAATCTGTCAACTCTATAATGGAAGGAACCCTATATTAAATAGATTAAGCTGTGACTCAAAATGGATATGGAGCTCAAATGATTCAAAGCTCTTGCCCAATTACAGGCTGCATGTTTGAGGCTCAGTCAAAGGCGATTCATAGTGGGTTTACAGCTTATAATGCCTGTGGTACAATCTGGTTGGTCTATCATTAAAATCAAAGCAAAAGCAGGATTTTGCCGGCATTACATTTTTGAAACAGCCCTCCAACTTAAGGGGAAAAAAAATCTCTTTTGACTTTGCAGCTGCAGTTATGCAGTAGCCAAAATTTCAAAAGAAATAATATCATGACATTCAAGCCACAGGTTATGGTATCGAATTTTCAAATAATTCGAAATTTTAATGTGAGAAAGTATAGATGAATGAAGATAGGAACAGTTAGCAAAGAAACAGATACGACCATTTCCCTCATTGCTCGCTACTGACAAAAAAGGTTTAAGTATGATAAAATCTAATAAGAAAAAGAAGGAAAACCTGGTTTCTATTGACTATTATAAAATAATCTTTGAATATGTCTGTTTTCTTATGGCAGCTTTTCCTCATGGCATGCTTCCCGTGTTTGCATAGGATCTTTTTCCTCTAGGTTGCCGTGCATGATCTCTCAGGATCAGGCCTCTATGCTTTCACAAATGAAAGTGATTTGGTAGAATTACTCCCTGTGGTTTAAGATAGTACCATTTGAATCAAATAGTGTTATTGTAGTACATTAAAAACCAGAGGAATTTTCCTTTGATATCATATAGCTATGTAGCACACAGATCTAAAAATAACGTGAAATGCCAAGCAATGCATGCAGGTAAGAGTGAAATAGGAAAGAAAAATTCCATAAAGGAGAAAAGAGAAAGTGTGGGAAAATGCTCCATCTAAAGCTAGTGATGATATTCAATTATTTTCCTTCAAAAAAAATCCTAGAAGTGATATTGCATTGTGATTTTCAGGTATCACTCACACCAGTTAGAATGATTATCATCAAAAGACAAATAATAACAAGTGTTGCAAAGGCCGTGGAGAAAAAGGAACCCTCATACACTGTTGGTGGTAATGCAGACTGGTGCAGCCTCTATGGAAGGCAGTGTGGAGGTTCCTCAAAAAATTAAGAATAGAATTACCATATGAACCAGCAATCTCTCTCCTGGGTATCTACCAAAAAAATCTGAGAACATTTATCTGTAAAGATCTATGTTCTCTGATGTTCACTGCAGCTTTATTTACCGTGGCCAAGACATGGAAACAACCAAAGTGTCCTTCGATAGATGATTGGATAAATAAGATGTAGTATATATATACAATGGACTACTACTCTGTCATAAGAAAAGATGAAATAGTGTCATTTGTGACAACATGGATGGATCTTGAGATTATTATGCTAAGCAAAATAAGTCAGACAGGAAAAGTCGAGAACCATATGCTTTCACTGATATGTGGTATATAAAACTGAAAGCAACAAAGGAACAAGACTAACAAAAAAAAGAAACAAAAACTGATGGACACAGACAATAGTTTAGTGGTTACCAGAGGATAAGGGGGGAGAGGGTGGTAGATGACGGTAAAGGGGATCAACTATATGGTGATGGAAGGAGAACTGACTCTGGGTGGTGAGAACACAATATAATATATAGACGATATATTATAGAATTGTACTCTTGAAACCTATGTAACTTTACCAACCATTGTCAACCTAATATACTTTAATTAAATAAAAATCCTACAAAATTTTCCTATTGCAGCTATATTATATCCCTGGTATGAAAAATCTAGTGAATTTTTCTCCGCATGGCTGTACTTTTAATTTCTACAAAATAACAGTCCACCTGAATGTACTGTAGATGGCTATTTATTTCTGCCTCCAGCTTTCTAACATTTGCCTAACTTCCATGAATTTAGCTCCTATGACTGTTGGAAATAAATCAAGGAACTTATCTGTGTTCCACCTGTTTTGAGAAACTCTAAGATGGTTTAAAATTTGAGGGGGGAGAGAAAGAGAACAGTTACCAAAAATTTTAAATGTCATTATCTTGATGGAAATAATACCAGCACAAGAGCAGAAGAGAAATGAGACCTGCCGAGACAAACCCTGAGATGAAAGGGTAAGCCCTATAGCAACAAGCCCTGGTCCAGGGCCTATCTCCCATGGCTGGCGGCCATGGCTGTCTAGGTGTGATCATGTTATGCTTGACAAATCTACGTGTTTGTATGCAGACTTTACTACTGCAGTGGGAAGGGTGGATAAGAGGAGAAAAATGGATTTTATCCAATGGGAGAACTTTGCCCCTTGGCCCAGCACCAGACAGCTGTTAAAAGTTTTCTTCCCCTGCTGCTTTAGGCTATTCTCTACAGGTTGCAGTTTCCTTTTAAACAAATCAGAAAAATGACTAACGTGAGGGAAGAATTGGCACAAGGAAAGACTGAACCAGGCTTTCATTTCTAGCAAACTGGGAAAAATAAACTAACTATGCAAAGAAAGTCCGATTTTTATTTATAAAGTAAAAAAATGCAAATTTAATAAGTGCCATCCTATCCCCCTGCTTATTCATCTAAGAGTCAGTTTACAACTGTGGGCAAGGAAAGAACTCATATTCAATATCAGAGATAGAAAGGCTGGGGGTACAAACACAGAGGTAAATTTTTTTCTCTCTTTTTTAAAGTTTCCATTTCTCTTAGAGGGAATTTCTGTACTAAAAAAAGGAAAACATTATTGAACAAAATAAGCAGCGTGGGATTTGGAGAAACTCATTTTAAGAGTGAACGTTGGCCCTATGGAAAAGAAAGCTAAAAGCCAGTGGGAAATATTGATTTATGTTAGAAATCAGATATCTCTCATCATTTCAGAGAAACACAACCTATATATAAAGTTAAAGGGAAACTAAAGTTTTGTCATATACCCTCTTCGGTAGAATTAGTTTTAGGAATTTGGAATCTAGAGGCCCGGAATCTAGTTCTGCCTCTGCTTCTCCCTTCTAGAATGAGAAACCTAAAATGAATAGAATTAAAGATACACTCAGTAATTTGGAGAAGCAGTCACAAAGTAATAGTTTGTTATCCAATAAGTGGAAGCCAACAAATGTTGAGGAGAAAATAAAACTGTGAATTTGTATATGAGGGGAATTTGTATATGAACCAGTGATGCATAAAATGAGATTTCTGAGAAGTTTTTCTCAGATTTTAAATTAATTAGGAAAGCCTTACTTAAAACAGAATAAAAGAAAACAAATAACAACAACAAAAATGTTAGTCATATTCCTCAGTTGCATAAATGAGAAGATTAGCATGAGACACTGTGAGGAAATTCTTCCATTATTTTTCAGTCCCCTTTGGTAAGACTATCAGTCTAACATGTACAAATGAAAAGCAAGTTTAGGATACTATTTTTAAATGACATATTTATTTTAGGGCAGGTACACCTATGTTTGTAAATCAACCTCAAAGCACCTCTTATCTACAATATAGTCTAGAAAATTCTTATTTAATGGGGCCGGACTACTTTACAAACCAGATCTAATTTAGGAGATTAATGAAGACATAAAATTCTGAGAATCATCAGCTCAAAAGCCAACTATTTTAGGTAGACCAAGAAGATAAAACGGGTTCCCTAAAAACTTTTGGAACTTGTGGATTACATGGTCATCTCAAATGCCTGCTCTTTCCAAGATGAAAGTTGGAATTTCTCAGCAATCATTCCAGTTTTAGGTTAAGCATCATTACAGATATCCAGTCTGCTAGGTAGATCAAGTTGCTGACATTAAACATCATTATTCTGTGACGCAATCCTTCCATGGTTTGCTTTGTTGAAGCAAAATAATAAACCACTCTCAGTTAAGACCGTGATGGCTTGATATGTTAAAGTAAAAAAATGTCTTTCTAGAAAAATTATGCCAGGACCCAGAGAAGGTCCACAGTAGCATATTTAGTATGATGAACTTTCCAGTGGACCTGGAATCAAAAGAATTTTGCAATTTCTCAATGTCTTTTACTATGTTAGAAAGTCCAATTAAAAAAAAGAAAGTCTTGTGGGAAATAAATAAGGACTATCATACATCCACATCCTGAGTTTGGAAGATGTTATATATATATGATTGTTTATTTGAAATGTCCAGAATAGGCAAATCCATAGACACAGAAGAAATATTAGTGGTTTTCAGCAGCTGGGAGGACAGGGAAATGGGGAATGACTACTAATAAGTATAGAGTTTCTTTTCGGGGTGATGGAAATGTTCTAGAATGATAGTGATGATAGTTGCACATTGTGAATATACTGAAAAAACACTAAGTTGTACATCTGAAAAAGGTAAATTTTATGGCATGTGAACTGTATCTCAGATTTTATCCTATAGCAAAGGGACTAAAAGGGCCCTAGTGTAAAGGAAGGAAACTGTTTTGGTTTACCTTTGAGTCTCTCTAGAGAAAAACCCGCGTGAGTTGTGCATGGTAGGGCTTCTTACAGAGAGGAAGCTATCGCATTATTTTACATTTAGTGGTAGTTGAAAAATCACTTAAGATTGCTTTTGCAGTGGGCTGGTTAAATCAAACAGCTAATTGATTAATATATGAATATGAATTACAAAAAAGGACTTTAAAATTTTCTAAAGATCTGAATTCCTTAAATACAATTGCAGACCCTTCTATGGACTATTTGAGATTTAACAATTCTCACTAAAGTTTTTATAGGATATACTGATTTTCCTTCTTTGTTTCTCACTAAAATAAGGTTTTGGTGTGTAAGCTATTAGTGAAATTACAATCTATCATCCACCAAAGTACACAAAGTAAAGTCAATTAAATCAAGGTATAAAATTAAAAAACAATTCTTCTAAATGTCTCATTTTGTTTCCTACCAAAAATGGACCCTTAGTTGGGAAATTCATATGCAAGTTTTGACCTTTAAAATTAAAGTTTGTTTAACAGTAAAACCAGTAACTATTTGGGGGGGGGGTGTGGAATTTAAAAATAAATTGCTATCTTTACAAAATTAGAGGTTTAGAAATTATATATGTGTATATATATATATATATATATAATATATGCAACACTGGCAAAATGATTCAAGAGTAGCAAAAGATATATTTCTGAATAAATGAACTTCAAAAACAGGTACTTTCTACATTTTGGCTATTGTGAATAGTGCTGCAATGGACATGGGAGTGCTAATCTCTCTTCCAGATCCTGATTTTAATTCTTTTGGATAAACACCCAGAAGTGGATTGATTGACCATATGGTAGTTCTAGTTCTAGTCTTTCGGGGAACCTTCATATTGAATGTGGAATCAGTCTAAATGTCCATCAATGGAAGACTGGATAAAAAAGAAAGTGGTATATGCATACAATGGAATATTATACAGCCTTGAAAAGGCAGGAAATTGTGTAATATGTGACATCATAGATGGACCTGGAAGACACTATATGCTAAGTGAAATAAGTTAGTCACAAGAAACAATTACAGTATGATCCCACTTATATGAGGTATCTAAAGTAGTCAAACTCATGGAGGTAAAGAAGAGATTTGTGATTATTGCTAGAGTCTGGGAGGAGTAGAAAACAGAAAGTTACTAATCAATAGGTATAAAATTTCAGTTACACAAGATAACAAGTTCTAGAGAGCTAGTGTACATTATTCCCATAGATGACAATACTGTATTGTGCAGTTAAAAAAAGTCTGTAAAGATGTTAGAGCTCATGTTAAATGCTACCACAACAAAAATTTTTTAAAAAGTATTTCTTCTCATTTTTTTGATAAGAGAATGCTTTAAAAACTGAATCATTAATATTTTTATTTATGCACAAATCCTAAAAATTATTTATCAATAGAATGAAATTACAGAGTAAATCTTTTATAATACATCAAATATAAAAAATAAAATCTCCTGCCTTTAAAAATCTTCCCCAGATCTTTTTTCCTAGCAGCTTGTCAGTTTTGGCCTGAAGTCAGTTTGGTTTCCATATCTGACCTCTACCACTCAGTGTATGGTGGATTCTGCTGTATTTCATTTCACTTGGAATTTCTTATTACCAAGACTCTCAGTTCAGTATGATGTAAAAGTCTATCTGAACAAAATGTAGTTTGTTCAGACATGCTATTTGGACAGCAGAGGGCAGAAAAATTCCTTGAAGTAATGGAATTCTGGAAAGGTATCCTAGTGCATCCTTGAGTTTCCAGACTTATTAACATTACAGGGTGGTAATATCATTGTAAGTCTAGGAGTATAGGTTTGATTGGTCACAGGAAGTACATAATTATGTCAAAACTAAAATAAAAATTAAAGTAGCTATGGTGCACTAAAGTGTTTATTTGTCTGACTGGTAACGTCAACAAAAGGCACTCCTGGAAGAACCTAAACTCAGCCTTCAGAGCAGTATGAATGCAGAAAATGTAAAAGCAAAGGTGGTTTTTAAAAGAATCCACTTAAGCTTTTTAACCTGAGTGTAAAGTGGCTTTCAGTAAAGATTCTTACATTTCATAGAAAGCCAGTTATTCGGCAATGCTTTTATTAAAGTACAATGTGTTACCTGGAATTACAAGAAAAAGGAATGATAAGTGCAATAAGGCTTCAAAGCTTCTTCGTTATTATTCGTGCAGAGAACAGATCGATCACTGGGGAAACAATGTCAGGTTCAGTTCCATTGTTTGCTTTTTTTTACTTTGAAGGGAGAAAGACACGGAGGTTAACAGCATCTGATTTGCAGTTAAGTAGGTCTAAATTTAGTTCCAGTCTCACCACTTGACAAGCTATGAGACCAGGAGCATAAGCATACGCTCACTGGGCTGTTTTTTTTCCATAAAATATCTACATTATTATGTTGTAAGGATGTACTGACATAACATATAAGGCTTTACCACTGTGTCTGGATCATGACACGCGTTCAATAATGGCTTTTGACTAAAATTTCTGAACTGGAAGTTTGTAGAAAATAAGAAGACTCATAGCTTCACTTAAACAAAAATTACTGAACTTAGGCTGCTTTAAAAAAAATACACTTAAAAGAGAATGTAGGAGATTTTGTAAAAATAAATGCAGTTAATTTTAGATAGAGCATTAGGCAGTATATCAGTCAGGTTAATTTAGGGAACAGGTGCATGTTAGAGAATATTAAAGAATGAAGGAGAGAAGACTGGTCAGAAAACTCCAACATTCCTCTTCATTCTGCTGTGATTGGCAATATAATGTTTGGAAAGTTATTTAATTATTCTGGGCCTCAGTTTACTCCTATAAATGGAGGGTGAATTGGGAGGTCTCTAACATCCATTCTGGTTTAGATTCTCAAATTTTACAAGTGCAGTTACTTGATGCACTGGGAAATATAATTTCAATGATTTTATGAACACAGAGTTATTTAAAATGGTAAAGTTAGTTTATAAAAAGCACATTTGTGTAACAGATTTTCACATCAAATATACGATGTTCCTAACTTCAATATCAGCCCTCCAAATATAAAATGTGATGTGGAAAATATGACTAATTGAATTGTATGCGAATAAAAAGTAAATATTAAAAAAGAACTAAAGTAGTGAAGCAAAAAAGTTACACATTTATTTATGATTTTAGACATTTTCAAATTTGGTCATAGTAATTTCAAAGAGAATATAAAAGTAACTAGTGACTTAGAAATAATTAATATCCTCTGGATACTATAGCTTTCTAGGCTAGATACTGCCTACAAAGCTTTCAGGAGGACTGGTCATCATTATTCTTACACAGAACCAATTAGAAAGGTTAGCCAATAAAAAGTAGTTTTAAAATACCTCAGTATCTTTTGTTTTACATAAATAAATTATTTAGACAGGCTTATATGGTTACTCCCCATGTAAAACTAGCTAACATAATCTGAGTTTAGTTCAGAACAACAAGAAAGAATTAACCAAAACTATAAAGCAATACATATATATATATATATATATATATATATATATATATATATACATGCATATATATATATAAAGCAATATACATATTATAAAGCAATATATATATAAAGCAATACATATAAAAAGCAATATATATATAAAGCAATATATATGTATATATATATATATATATGTGTATATATATATATATATATATGTATATATATATATAAAACTTTTGACAGTAACTAGGATTTTTTTTTTAATCCAAATTCTATAAAAAGGACATAATCTACCTGATCAAAGAGAGTGTTCTACTGGAGTCTTCCTGAGGGAGACTTTATTTTTCTGTCTCCACTACCAATAGTGGCCTGAGAATGGGCTATGGATAAAAGATTATTTATAAGGCATTATTCTCAAAGCTCAGCTTCAGATGCAAATATATTTACACATTTTTAAAAAGCATAGGAATTAGATGAGAAATATAGATGTTTATTAAAGATAAGGCATAACTCTGTTAAATGGCCCTTTCTTATGCCTGATAATATTTTTCCTTTTCTAAATTGTTACTTTTTTTTTTTTTAATGTTAAGTATTTCTTTGGTAGTGTGGATACAGCCTACTTCCTAGATAATGTTGAACTCTTAGAAAAAATATCTACAATGTAAATTGTATTTCGACAGCAAAAGACTGGTCTGTTTACCATAATGTGGTACTTATTTTCTCATTGATAAAAAAGCCCTCCTCACTGACATATGTGTTTACTATTTGGGAAGGGAAGATCACCTATGGACATTTTATAGAAGTGGTTGTGTACGTTTGAGGAGAGCCACGTTACATGTGCATAGTCTTTAAGCTTCACATAGCATTCACAGCTCTTTCAGGCAAGAGCAGGGGAGTGGTGACAACCACTACCTTTACAGCACCTCTAACCGACACTATAACTAGAATGTAATGCAATCCGGATGCCTCAGCACATGACCATTTTGGAAATTAATTCAAATTTCCTAGCAGTAAAATAATCAACTGCGGTGTGTATGTATGCAAGTTATTTTCTGCAATTAATGTGGATGGTTTGTCTCAAATTCTTTCTTCTGTAACATCCAGATAATTGAAAATACTTTTTAAATGGCCTGCATGGTCACAGTGTTGATTTTTTAAAACAAATTTATGTAGAAACAGTTCAAAATGTGATAGTCTATGATACTTAACCCCAGCTAGAGTTCCCTCTGAATTTTCGCCATCCTCCTCAACCACTCCCCCAAATATATATGATATAATCATTATATCTGTGTGTGTGTGTAATGTATACTCGGTAAAAGACCTTCCATGGAAGGGGAAAATAAATATACTTTAACATCAAAAGTTGTAATAAAGTATCATAGTACAAGGACCAAGAGCTTGGACTCTGCCACCTGAGTGTGTCTGGGTTTACAATTCAACTGCACCACTCACTAGTTTTGTGACACTGGGCAGGTCACGTCACCTATCGGTGCCTCAGATTCCTCACCTGCAAAATGGCATTAATAATAATACCACTTGCTTCACAGAGTCATATGAAAATTAAGGTTTGTGAAACTTTTAGAAGAGTACCTGCACACCCTAAGAATACCTACACCCTATGTTACTGTTAAAGTATAAAAATGAAACAACCAAGTACAGCTTTGACATTCAAACAAAAATAAAAAAGTGAATCCTAAAAATCATGATATTTGCCAAAAAAAAATTATTGCCACAAAAGTTGTGATTATCTTCATATCAGTCCAGAAACATCCCTGAAACATATTTATATTGAGGGATAATGAAGGGGAAATAGACATGGCTATAAAGTGTGCTTCCCAAATTTGATTAGGTTGTATAACAGGAAGATGAAAAGAGAATTCAGAAAGCCTGCTTATCACCTGTATCCCCTTTAAGACCAAAAATATAAAAAGACAAAACTTAGTAGAATTAGACAAGTTAAGTCAATTTTTCTCAGAGATTTTAATGATCATTTTAGATTTCTTGGTAGAAATATTCATAGTGAATCCTAAATTTTAAAAAAGGCATTTTTCCTTTATATTACTTCAATTTGTAATATTCAATTTGTTCAAAATAATATTGGTTCAATAACCAATCCTAAAATATTTAAATAACTTAAAAGGGTTTTAATCACATCAACAAAACAGAAGCCTTCTATTTATAATGCACATATGGATTTTAAACTGCAAAGTTTTGTTTTGTTTTTTTTAAAAACAGATGCATAAACACTAGAAAACATTTCTTACTTGTTTCATCTGTGCTTTAAATACGATTTATACTATTTAAATGAAATTTTGGACACGGGATTCTCTAGATCTTTTCCCAATCTAAAATACTCATATTATTCCAAAGTACAACATAACAAAGAAAAGACAAATGCATAACAAGAAAGGAAACTTTATAACTGATGTAGTCTTTTTAAAGCGTAAGTTGTGGGGGCCGGCCCAGTGGTTCAGGCAATTGGAGCTCCATGCTCCTAATGCCGAAGGCTGCTGGTTCAATTCCCACATGGGCCAGTTGGCTCTCAACCATAAGTTTGCCAGTTCAACTCCTTGAGTCCCGCAAGGGATGGTGGGCTGCGCCCCCTGCAACTAAGATTGAACATGGCACCTTGAACTGAGCTGTCGCTGAACTCCCGGATGGCTCAGTTGGTGGGAGCGCATCCTCTCAACCACAAAGTTGCCGGTTCGACTCCCACAAGGGATGGTGGGCTGCGCCCCCTGCAACTAGCAATGGCAACTGGACCTGGAGCTGAGCTGCGCCCTCCACAACTAAGACTGAAAGGACAACAACTTGAAGCTGAACAGCATCCTCCACAACTAAGACTGAAAGGACAACAACTTGACTTGGAAAAAATCCTGGAAGTACACACTGTTCCCCAATAAAGTCCTGTTCCCCTTCCCCAATAAAATCTTTTAAATAAATAAATAAATAAATAAATAAAGCAGAAGTTGGGAAATCTAGTTACATATAGTGCTGTATGTGAGGAAAAAATACTCAATAATAAATAAATACTTTGGCATTTCCATCTAACCTAAAATATGTATCATTCTATATACTAAATCATTTCGATGATTCTGTAGACTTTTTCAGGATAAGCACTATATTATCAGCATTGTGTTCACATTCGATAGAGTCCATTGTGTCCTGTAGCATTTAACATTCTTACTCAAAAGAAAAATATGGCACTCCACTAAAGGATGGGAAGGCTAATACATCACTGTAAATAAATAATAGTTATTTTAAAAACCACAGTACATGTTACTGTGGGGAGTTGCATAGTTTATTATAATAGATTTAGGAAGAGAAAATAGGCTTGAGAAAATCATTTAATTCATAAGTTGGATACTTACTGTGCCAGGTCGGGGATAAGGGATTCTTCCATCATACTGCACCCAGCGGTGGTCTGCACTTTCCTTATGAGCATATGGGCCATTAAAAACTGCTCTGATGTCAGCCATGCTATACACACAAACAGCAGAGCCTTTGAAGATGGAGCTGAAAGAAAGCACCGTGATTCAATCATCCACTCACTGGTTCATTCATTGGCATTTATTGAAGACAAATATAAAGGTGCTGAAGACAATATGTGGGCATGTTCTCAAGGAGCTTATAGTCAAGTAATCTTGAACAAAGTATGATAAAAGTTACATTACAGGTAATTACAGTAAGCTAAACAGCATACATATGGGTACCCACAGGGCTCTCTGGTAAGTTTTCTTCTAAAGAACTTGCAAAATAAAAAGGTGCTTTATCTACATTTTTAAGAAAAGGAATTTTAGGTATTTAATAATAGTTAATTCATGTGTTTGTTTCTTAATATTTTTTTTTTACTTTTTCAATCACAGTTGTCATACAATATTATAATAGTTTCAGGTGTACAACATAGTGATTGGGCAGTTACATAACTTACGAGGTGATCACAGTGATAAATCTAGTACCCATCTGACACCACACAGTTATTACAATATTATTGACTACACATATTCCTTACTCTATACCCTACATCTCCATGACTAATTTGTAACTACTAATTTGTACTTCTTAATCCCTTCCCTTTTTTTCACCCACCCCCATTCCACTCCCATCTAGCAACGATCAAAATGTTCTCTGTATCTATGAGTTGATTTCTGTTTTGTCCATTGATCTTGTTCTTTAGAATCCATATATAAGTGAAATCATATGGCATTTGTCTTTCTCTGTCTGACTTACTCAACTCAGCATAATACCCTCTAAGGGTATCCATGTTGCTGCAGATGGCAAGATTTCATTCTTTATTATGGCTGAGTAATAGTCCTTTGTATATATGTACCACCTCTTCTTTATCCATTCATCCATTGATAGACACCCAGGTTGCTTCCATATGTTGGTTATTGTAAATAATGCTGCAAGGAACATATGGATGCATACATCCTTCGAAGTAGCTTTTTTGGGTTTCTTCAGATAAAAACCCAGAAGTGGGATTACTGGGACCTCCTTTGTCTCTTGCTATAGCCTTTATTTTAAAGTCTATTTTGTCTGGTATAAGATTGCTACTCTAGCTTTTTGTTTTTAGCTCCATTTTCATGAAATATCTTTTATCATCCCTTTACTTTCAGTCTGTGTGTACCTTTCTTTCTTCTATTTTTTTTTTTAAATTAAAGTTTATTGGGGTGACAATTGTTACTAAAGTTTATAGGCTTCAGGTGTGCAATTCCACATCATTTATATATCACATTGTGTGTTCACCACCCAGAGTAAGTTCTCCTTCCATCACCATATATTTGATCCTTTTTTTACTCTCATCTGCCACCTCTTCCCCCCTTACCCTCTGGTAACCACTAAACTATTGTCTGTGTCTAAGTTTTTGTTTATTCATTTCTTTGTCTTGTTCCTTTGCTGTTTTGTTGTTTTCAGATTTATATACCACATATCAGTGAAATCATATGGTTCTCAACTTTTTCCGTCTGATTTACAAAGCTTAGCATAATAATGTCAACATCATCCATGTCGTTGCAAATGGCATTATTTCATCTTTTCTTATGCCAGAATAGTATTCCATTGTGTGTATATACATCTTCTTTATCCAATCATCTATTGAGGGACACTGGTTGTTCCCATGTCTTACCACTGTAAATAAAGCTACAATGAACATCGGAGCACATATATCTTTATGGATAAATGTGTTCAGAGTTTTTTGGTAGATACCAAGGAGAGGGATTGCTGGGTCAGATGGTAATTCTACTCTTAATTTTTTGAGGAACCTCCACACTGCCTTCCATAGCGGCTGCACCAATCTACATTCCCACCAACACTGTATGAGGGTTGCTTTTTCTCTGTAGCTTCTCCAACATTTGTTATTATTTGTCTTGTTGATGACAGCCATTCTAACTGGTGTGAGGTGATATCTCGTTGTGGTTTTTATTTGCATTTTTCTGATGATTAGTGATGTTGAGCATTTTTCATATGTCTCTAAGCTATTTTTATGTCCTCTTTGGAGACATGTCTATTCAGGTCCTCTGCCCATTTTTCAATTGTGTTGTTTATGTTTTTATTGTTGAGTTTCATGAGTTCCTTATGTATTTCGGAATGGGAGAAGATTTTTGTGTGTGAAGTGAGTCTGTTGCAGGCAGCATATGTAAGGGTCTTGCTTTCTTATCCTTTCAACCACCCTATGTCCTATATATTTTGATGGGAGCATTTAATCCATTTATATTTAAAGTAATTGTTGATAGACATGTAGTTTTTGCCATTTTATTGTTCATATTTTTTATCTCTTTCTCCTTCCTCTTCAAGAAGTCCCTCTAACATTCCTTGCAATAACGGTGGTGATGAATTCCTTTAGCTTTTTCTTGCCTGGGAAGCTCTTTATCTGTCCTTCAATTCCACCCAATAGTTTTTGAGTAATCTTGGTTGTTGGTCCTGGATTTTCATCACTTTGAATATTTTCTGCCAATCCCTTCTGGCCTGCAAAGTTTCTGTTCAGAAATCAGCTGACAGTTTTATGGGAGCTCCCTTGTAGATAACAAACTGCTTTTCTGTTGCTGCTTTTAAGATTCTCTCTTTGTATTTAACCTTTGGCATTTTCATTATAATGTGTCTTGGTGTAGGCTTCTCAAGTTTATCTTGTTTGGAACTCTTTGTGCTTCTTGGGCTTGTATATCTATTTCCTTCACAAGGTTAGGGAAGTTTTCCATCATTATATCTTCAAACAGGTTTTCAATTCCTTATTCTCTCTCCTTCTGGTACCCCTATGATGTAAATGGTGCATTGGATGTTCCCCCATAGGCTCCTTAAACTATCCTCATTCTTTTTTTTAAATTATTATTTCATTTTTGCTGTTCTGATTGGGGTTTTCTGCTACCTCATCTTCTAAATCGCCAGTTGAATTTTCTGTTTCCTCTAATCTACTGTTGATTCTCTCTAATGTAGTCTTTATTTCAATTATTGTATTCTTCATTTCTGAATGGTTCCTGTTAATGGTTTCTGTCTCCATTTTTATGCTTCTTATCTCTTTAGTGAAGTTCTCATTGAGATCACTGAGCATCTTTATAACCAGTGTTTGGAATTCTGCATCTGGTAGATGCTTGTCTCCATTTTGTTTAGTTATTTTTCTGGAGCTTTGTTCTTTTCTTTTATTTGGGACATGTTTCTTTTTTCCCCCCATTTTGGCTGCCTCCCTGTGTTTGTTTCTATGTATTATATCGGGTTGCTATGTCTCCCAGTCTTAGTATATTGGTCTTAAGTAGTAGGTGTCCCGTGGGGCCCAGGGGCACAGTCTTTCTGGTCACCTGAGCAGGGTACTCCAGGTGTAGCCCTTGTATGGGTTGTATGTTCCCTCCTGTTGCAGTTGAGCCTTGGTTGTTGTTTGCACATCAATGGGAAGGATTGACCCTCAGGCCAATTGATTGTAAGGACTGTCCATAACTACAGTGGAGAGCTATTGTGCAGGGGTTGACTCTAAGCAGGAGGATTCATTTTAGCAGGGCTCTGGCATCTGCCCAGCCAGCCCTTTGGGTAAGTTGTCTGTGGAGGCAGCAGAGTGGTGATTGGGCTTGGTCTGAACCTCCTGGGAAGGGTGTCACTGCAGGCCAGGTTCAGCTGCAGCCTGTGCTCTGCCTGGGGCCACCTCGAATGAGCCACAAAGCAATCCACAGATGGCTGCCACCTGTGCTGGTCTTGGAGGCACCTGGGAGAGGCTAAGCAGTGAATTGAGGCCAGCTGCCACTAGTGCTTGGCTTGGGGTTGATTAGCAAGAGGTATGGGGCATGCTGAGACCAGATGCTGCTTGTTTGGTGTTTATGAAACTTTGAAAGATTTTAGCAAATTTCAAAGCAAGAAAGGTCGTTTTATGGAAAAGCCACTGGAAGTGGCTTGGGTGTGCCTAAAAGTTAGGTAGTACAGGGTGTCAGGGAATCACTAGGGTGGGGCAAATGGTGTCAGCTATGTTGATGGAGATTCAGATATGGTGCTTATCACAGTCTGCACTGTGGGAGTGGGGAGGACGTAACAAAGGAGTAATGCCTTCTGCCAGCACTTCTGTCTGGAAGAAACCTACCCCTTGCCCTGAATTCAGACAATTCAGTTTCTCCCCATATGTCCATGGTGCCTTTCCAGTTGCTGACCTATCTGGAGCTCAATGAGTGAGTATATCAGTAAGTCCATGCATGGGCCTTTTAAGAGGAATGGTTGGGACTCCAGAAGCCCTTTGTGTCATCCAGCCACAATCTCTGCTGTTTTTCACAGCCAGAAGTTAAGGGGAATTCTCTTCCCAGCACTGGAACCCTGGGCTGGGGAGTGTGGTGTGGGGCTGGGATCTCTTGCTCTTCAGGTGAGACCTCAGTAGCTGAGATATCCCTTGTAATTTTTAACTGCTACATGTGGATGTGGGACCAGCCTGTTCTGCATCTCTGCCCCTTCTAACAGTCTTGACGTGGCTTCTTCTATATATCGTTAGTTGTAGGACTTCTGCTCAGTTAGACTTCAGACTAGTCTCAATGATGGTTGTTCTGCACTTTAATTGTATGTTTGATATGGTCGTGAGTGGAGCTAAGCACAGTATTTGTGTACTCCATCATCTTGACCAGAAAATCTCATGTGTCTGTTTTCTTAACATGAGTGAATATACATAAATACTGGCTATTAATTTCTTCATATGATTATTGTTAATTTAAGATTTTTGAAACAAAATTTTTTGCTCCTTCTTGAATCTGAGTTCATGTATGTCACTTATCCGATGCTTAAAATTATTCTGAATTACATAGGATTGGAGCACATATAATTAAGAGGAAGAAAAACTCTATGGGAATTTGGCAAATATTTGCAAACTAATGATGAAAACTGTTAACATAGTGATCAGATGTTCTGTTTTTGTTTTATTTCTGAGAATTAAAAGATGCTTTCTCTGAGTCTAAAACTTTCCATTATTCTTGTTCTTAGAACCAAGATCACCCCTTATGATCTAAGAGACATATCATCTCAGTAGTACATAAATGAGCTAAGGATTCTCTAGCAGGAGTAAGTCAATCATTAATATTCTTGGAATGCCATTAATGGAAAACACTGGGAGCTGATGGTAAACAGACAGCTGGGAGAAAACTATCTGCTATGGGAGGTGATGTTCCCATTAAAATCACCTCCTCTGCGTATGATATTTTAAAGGAACGGTGTAGCTGGCTTAACGGCATTGCTATTGCTGCAGATTAACTACATCTTCTCATTGTACAAAGGCTGTGACATGCATTCCGACATTACCTCAGTCTTCAAGGCAACATTAAAAATACGATAATAAAGTACACCAAGAACAAAGACCTGACTTGTAACTTCACACTCTGGGTGGGCAGAAACTTGGGAGGAGAAAAAAAGAACTATCTTGGGGCTACATCTCCCTGGCACATATCTATGCCTTGTGTGTAGAACACACAGTGACTTCAAAGGCAGTTCTGTGACTGGAAAGATGCCAAGAGGACTAGGGCTGAGATACTTAACTTGACTAAGTACAGGCACTTGCTCTTCCTGCACCTTTTTAGTTCAGACATAAATTAGAAAACATGGAGCCCCAAACAGCAGCTTCTTAGTGTATCTTCTTTATTCTCACATTTAAATATTCACATTCTATGTCTTATAATGAACCAACAGTATTTTGTCTTCTGATATATTCTGAGCCAATAGTACATTTGAGTTATACATAAAATATCATGTATACATAAATGAGGGTAATGACACAGAAAAGGAATTATAATTTGCCTACAAAAGTATTTTAATAATTTAATCAAAAGAGACAATAAGACTATTTCTCTAATACCAATACCAATGCTGCCAATTCCTCCAATACTAGTATCAATATAACGCTGATAAAATTGATAGCAGAGCTATGGAAAAAGTAAAAGGTATTTCAAAGAATGTATTGTCATCAATAATATGTAAGAGGAATAAAAATGCACTTTGAACATTGTTAAATGTAAGTTACTTAAAGAAATAAAATTAATATTAAATAAAATTAAGTACAGTCCATATAGTACTTGAAAAAGTTTCACAGATGCTAGGAAGACTTTTAAGGAAGTCACAGAGATTCAATGACAATTACAGGACAGTATTATGCACAAGGAAGAAAAGAATACAGGGATAAAAATTAGGAAAACACCTTTAATTCTAGTCCCATTTTTACTACCAATTGGCTCCTCTTTTTGTGGCAAGTATACAAACATTCTTTGCCTATATTAGTAGAACAGTGATGATATGGTGATAGCAACAGCCAAACACCCATCTGTGTAGGGTAATGAGGCAGTATAAATAAGATAGCATATGATGACATTTTGTAAGTCAAGAGTGTCCCATCTCATGATTACAGCTTAGCCAAAGACTAAGACATATATTTATTTAGTGCTACCTCTATGTCATGAAGCTTAATAGCTTTATTATGGTTAGTATATGCATATGTCTTTGTACACAGTAATCCATCTGAAAATTTAGCTTAAAGGTATGTCTGCTGATACAGGGAGTGGCATATGTACAAGGTTAGTCACTGAAGTATTATATGTACCAGCAAAGGATTGGAAACAATGGAAATATCTATGTATGGGGGACTGGTTAACTAAATTGTGGTGATTGATATAGTATCCCCTATATCAATGACCATAATTTAGTTAACCAGTGTCAACTACATTTAGTTAACCAGTGTAATTTTGCTGGTGTCAAAAGAACAAAGAAACTTTTTTATGTACTGATATTAAAAGATTTCTAGGAAACACTACATGAAAAAAATTTTTAGTTTATTTTTTTCACACAAAAGGGACAAAGAACACATAACTGTATTTTCATATATATATATATATATATATATATATATATATATATATATATATCAATTCCCTGGAAGAATTACAAACATGTTTTTGTTTTTTAAACTTACCTAGTTGTGGTAAAGACTCCATATACTACAGGATTTCTTTCATCTCTTGTGGGGAGTAAGTAAATATCTTCTATTAATGGGAAAAAAATAATGATTCACTACATTTTTATTTTTCAGTTTATATATTTGCTTTTGCTTTAGTAACACAATATTTCTGAGACTCTATATAAAATGAAGATAACAGTGATAGTCATTGTATTACTACATAAGAAATTAAGGGTAGAGGACTGGTTTTCTTACTATATGACATTGAGCTGGACATTTAACCTCTTAGGTGTTTACTTCAATCACCTATACATGGAATGGCTTGCTTCATAATCTCCATGACGATTTCCAATAAGGAATATGTAATTTCACATAGAATAGAAACTAAAAACATAGGTTATTTTTATCTGCCAATGTAAAAAAGTTTGTTCTGTAATTGTGTCAACATATTACTAGTTCAATTCAATTATCTATTTGGTAACAGTATGAACATAGCTATACAAGTTAATTACTTGTGTAATTATGCAGTATTGATACTAAAGTACATGTAAATAATATTTTAAAAGATTATTTAAGATGGAAGCATGCTTATACACAGCATTAGAGATCATCCATAAATATTGAATATATACTTTAATAATGTAAAATGCAATACTGACAAATTCATCAATGATATAACCATTTTCACATTTCCGACAAAAACAAGTTAAAGAAGGTAAAAGCGAATGATGCTACTAACTTTATACGAAACTGAAAATGTTGTTTCTAGAATCAGCTTTGAGAGGAGTAATAAGGGGAAATGAAAAAGAAGAAGCTGTCTAATGCTTCTCTGAGTATTCTTTTTATTGACAAAAGGGGACTGAATTCACCAAATCTTCTATGCTTTCCAGTAGAGGGCATCCACAGAATAAGGAACCCAAGGTCTTGCTCCCTTCCAAAGAGAAAGACTGCAAGGACAATGGATGGACATTGTAGTCCCAGAGCTAGAATCTTTCTGTCTCTCACTATAGTCTTGTTTCCCGCTTACTCGGAGGGTACTTACAAAAAGAGGAATTGCTTCATAACCATGGGCACTTGACCTACTGCACCTCGTGTTCTTTGTTTGTGCATATTTAGTAAGAACCACTCCTGCAAGCTGTACTGGTCTATACAGAGGGTGCCAAAAAATGTACACACATTTTAAGAAAGGAAAAAACTGTATTAAAATTGTAACACAATGAATGACGCTGGCATTCATTTGATTAATGCCATCTTTTGAGCGAACTGCATACGTTGCTACATACATAATTCAATTCAACTTCAAAAAGTGATACATAGATAACATCTCTTAAAATATGTATACATTTTTTAGCACCCCTGGTATAATCAGGCATTTGAGGCTAAAATAAAATAAATGCTGACTTACTTAATTAGGCAGTAAGACTTTTTTAGTAAAAATGGAACATGTGACTTACGAAGCTCATCAAAATGAGTATCTGCCCCATCACTTCCAGGAATTGAGCAAATCAATCTGGCCTTCAGAAAAGTTGTCCATTTGTTTATCAGGCTGCGTTGTCCTCCTACATCATTCTGGGTGGGCGAAGAGGGAAGGAAATAAAGATAGGGATTTACCATCAAGATTCTGTCACCAACTAAAACTGGTGGTTATTATAGACAGTGTCTTACTAATGTCCTTGTTTACAAATACAGAAAGCCTACATATGTAAGTCTTTGTACTTTCAAATGAGGGAAAAGGCAGTTTTGTCCCTCAATATTAAATGCTTTTCTCATGGTTAAATGAATGCAATGTAAGCAGCACAGCTCTACTGAATGAGCAGATGAATGTCAGGCTACAGCAACTAAGACAGTCTTGGAACCAACTCCCATCTCTCCCAATTTTTGCTCCAGGATCTCTCAAAAGCTATTTACTTTTCCAAGTTTCTGTTTTCTTATCTATAAAATATGATTAATGCTTTCAAATATGGTTGTTTTGATGACTAAATGGAAAAATTTGTGTAAAGTGCTTAGCATAAGGCCAGGTAATTTGCGTTTCAACAAATGCTAGCCCTGACTTGTATATCATGCATATGATTTAAGTCAATATTTTCATCTTTAGAAATATGCCTTGGTATAGACTTAAAAATAGTCTTTTCCAAATTTAGTGCCCTATTAATAATTAATCACCCAGGCAACATAAACATGTACTTTATGATGTACATATAAAAGCAATTTTGTTTTTCCATGTTTTATTTTACTCTGAAACATTTCCTTAAAATGTTCTTTAGATATTAAGAAAAACATAAGCATTTAAATCAACTAAATAGAATAAACAGAGTTATGCTATACTGAGTCAGCTCTGATACTGTGTGACCCTATGAATGACTGACGCCCACAACGTCCTGTCCTCAACAGCCCTGATCAGCTCCTGTAGACTCGCCTATGGCTTCTTTTATGGATTCAATCCATCTCCTATTTGGTCTTCCTCTTTTCCTGCTGTGCTGTATTTTTCCAAACATTGTTATCTTTTTCAAAGAACCCTGCCTTGTCATGACGTGCCCAAGGTAGGACACTTCCATTTTGTTGTTTTTGCCTCCAGTGATGTTTCAGGCTTAATTTGTTTAAGGACCCACATTTTTGTCTTTCTGGAGGACCAGGATATCCATAGAGCTCTCCTCCAACACCATGTTTCAAATGAATCATTTTATTTTCCAATCAGCCTTCTTCATCCAATCTTTGCATCCATACATAGTAACTGGAAATACAAGGGTGTGGGTGGCCTTAGCCTTGGTCTCTAATGACACATCTTTGCTCTTGATGATCTGCCCTAATTCTTCCATTGCTGACCTTCCGAGTCTCAGTCTTCTCTTGGTTTCTTGGCTGCAGTTTCCATTTGAATTGATAACTGAACTGAGGTAAGCAAACTTTAACAATTTAAATGTCTCCATTGCCTATGTTAAAGTTGTGTATTTCTTCTGGAATCATGATTTTGTCCTCTTGATGTTTAAATGTAACCCCACTTTGGCATTTTTTTCTTTCACTTTCATCAGAAGTTGTTTCAAATCATTGCTAGTTTCTGTCTGGTAAGATGGTATTATCTGTGTATCTTAAATTACAGATATTTCTTCCAATATCCAATTCTTCCCCTGAGTATAACCCAGTTTTTCAAATAATATATTCTGAGTACAGATTAAACAAATAGGGAGATAAAATGTACCCCTGTCTGACACCTTTGTCTATAGAAAACCATTCAGTCTCTCAATGTTCTGTCCCAACAGGGACTTCCTGTCCACAATACAGGTTATATGTCAGTTCAATCAAGTGCTGAGGCACGCTCATTTCTTTCAGAGCAAACTGTAGCTTTTCATTACCCATGTAATCAAAGGCTTTACTGCATCCTATAAAATATAAACTAACCTTCTGAAATCCTTTGGAGCACTCCTGTATCCAACACACATTCACAATTCGATCTCCATTGCTGCTTCCTTTTCTGAATCCAGCCTTAACATCCAGTGTTTCTTGATCCATATAAGTTAAATACCTTTGTTGCATCACCTTGAGCATCACTTTACTTGCGTAGGAAATTAGAGCAATAGTTTTACAGTTACTGTACTTTTTGGCATCTCTTTTCTTGAAAATTGGGATGTATATTGAACTTACTAATCTGTAGGTCATTGTTTTGTTTTCCATATTTGTTGACATATTCTTGTTAGAATTTTGACAGATTCCATCTCGGTGGCTTGAAATATTCTGTTGATATCCCATCTAATCCTGATTTATTTCTTCCCAATACATTCAGGGTAGCTTTCACCTCATTTTCTAGATTTACAGGATGTTATTCATAGGAATCTTCTTCAGAGGCTCCTGTCATAATTTTTTTCTTCTGTATAGATTTCAACATACTGAAAATCTTCCCTTTCAACCTTCCCTTTATTTTCTCCTGGTCAGATAATGTGCTTCTTGTGGGTATTTAGCATTCCTAGTTTGGATTTGAATTTCCCTTTAATTTCTTGAGTCTCCTGGCAAAGATCTCTTGTGTTTCCTTTCGTTGTTGTTGTGTTTTCTTCTCTCTCCTTACATAGACTACTGTAATAGTTCTCTTTTTCTCTACTTGATAGTCATTGAAAAACTTTATTCAGAATTCATTGTAAGCCTGCTTTTGTCAACTTTTACTATTGCCTCTCACCTGTCTTTAAGTGTTTCTCTGTCATCCAACACAACAGGGTTATGCTATTAAATAAGTCAACATAAAAATATATAGTTCTTATTTTTAATTTAATATGTCCCTATGAACACTAAATTAATATGATTTTTAAAAAATGTTTGTTAAATTTATTGGAGTGACATTGGTTAGCAAAATTATATGTTTCAAGTATATATTTCTATAATACCAAAATTAACTCAAAATAGATAAATTAATGATTTTTGTTTGACTCAACTAAATATGCTGTGCTTATAATAAAAAAGAGATTGTTTTATGGTAGAAATATATTATGTACTTAATTTTGACTTTCAACAATTACTTTTGGAGCCACTGTTTCCGTTAATGTATTTACCTTTAAATATAAACTCTATAAATAATTTTATATTTCATGCAATCTATGTTGTGTAAAGTTAACAAAAAGTTCCCAGTCAAATTTCAAGTCTGAATATTTAGGAACTGTCTTCCTGGTGTTTCTTTTATTTCTGAAAATTAAATTAGAGAAATACATCTAAATGACTACTTCAAATGGGAGATTAAAAAGTTATATAAATAGTTGTTATTCTTGAAGAAAGAGGGAGGGGAAGGGAGAAAAAGAGAGTGTTCCATTTTAGTATTAACATGGGTAACATGGAAATCCAATTTTTAACATGATATAATGATAGTAACAGAGCAAATCTCAGAAACTTCTTAGATTTGGGAGAGAGCTGAGAAGACAAGGAAGGTCCTCGAGACCACAGCTAGTTTTACAGCCTTAGTACTAACAAAAAGGATGCACCCCGACACCCAGGGTGAATCATGTTCTAGCTCTCTCTCACCTAAACAACAGAATTATTTTCAGTAATAGCTCTGTATGAATAAGTTATTATTTCTCTTGAGTTGCTCTTTAGGTGTATAACACATAGTTTAAAAAGAATAATTTTGAAATTTAAAGACATTCAAATGGAATAAAATATTTCAGATATGAACTAAAATTTATACTTTAAAAAAAATCACACCTCACAGTTTGTACTATGTCTCACAGTTTTAAATTTGAAATGATTCCAAATAATTGTCAACTTACTCTTGGAACATGTGTGTAGCTAAGTTCATGTGTGTTGGAGACTGACTATACATATATGTATACATATACATAGCACAAACACAGTGGTAACCACAGTGATTGTTTAGAATTTAGACAAACAAAACACTTTTCTGGCAGTAGTATTTTGGCACCGTTATTGTTTAGAATTGCAGGCACATGGTGATAATAAAAAGCAAAATAACACCTAGTTGATATTGTAATGATTTTTAATTCTCACCAGAAAATGCACTTTCTCATTCTTTTTACCCAATATATACTCCAGATATGTCTTTATCACCTGGCTTGTCAGATGTTTGATAAATACATGTTAAATAATTAGTGACTAAAAACATAAGATACAATTGATAAAAATCTTTAGAAAAGTATAAAAAAAGTATGGATATATACCAAAGAATTTGAATCTCCTCTGAAATTTCTTTGTAATAGGAAATTGAGGAAAGGATTCATTGAAGAGTTTAACACTGTCTTTAAAATGATAGATGGGTTCAGACATGCAAAGATTGGTTCAGGAAACATTCTAGGTGCTGGAAACTACGTGAAAAAGGACAAGAGGTGGAAGAATTCAGAACATGTATGGAGGACCAGGACAAATTTAGTTTAGATGAAGACTGGGATAAATTGAAATGGAGGAAAATGTTATAAAAGTAAATTGGGATAAGATCGAGGAAGGCTTTAATACCAGGCAAAGCATCTGTATGTTATTTACTACACAATAAAGAATTGCTAAAATATTTGATAATTGACAAATAAATGAATTAAGAGTTTGCAGAAATGAATTCATAATATATGTTATGCAATAACCTTCTAGAAACAAACATGTCTACAATTGCTCTTAAAATTGTATTTTGTACATAATGCTTATATTATTTGAGTATCATTGCTCAATAATAAAAATAATTAATATATCAGTTAATTATTGGATGACTTCAGATGTCTGCAGATGTGAAGGCAGATTTATCTAGATATGACTTTTATTTGTAGTGCTTATATCCTCAGCTATTTAATAAATATAAATCCAGAAGTTAATATAAAGGGTGAAATATTGATGCTTCTCTTAATGTAATGGTAAATTTTGTGTAGGATTCCAGTGAAAAAATATGTTATCTGGAATTACTCAAAAAGAAAGAGATTTTTTACAGAGTCCTAGTCGTACTAAGCAGAGCTCTAGCTAAAACGTTTTTATTTCAATGTATTTTATTACATAATTTGATTTTTATTAAACTTTGATTGCCTATATTGTATATTTTGAGAGTCAAAAATAAATATTAAAAAGTGTTGACTCGATATACATAAAGAAACATATCAGCTATCATGAATATAATGCCAGGGAATGCATTTGGTTTACTGTTTTACCCCTAGCACAGAGTAGTTGCTCAAATTATTTTTCTAAAGGAATAGATACATCAAATACTGGCTTGACGACCTTCCTTTAACAGGTGTACACATCACTACTTCATCATAAAAATGAGCAGTCACATTCCCTTTTTAATATTTTATTAGGTAAAAGTGACAAGAAATGTCAATTTTCAAACATTGTCCCCCTTTCTAGTTGCAATTATCATCCATATTTAAGGCAAGCCATGACAAAATTCTAACTATTCTACTAACTCCAAATTTGTTGGACAGAAAAGGGATTTATACCATACCTGCATATTTTTTAAACCGACAAATGGGAATTGCAATCCTTTGAACAAAATATTCTTTAAATGTTCTTGCCTACGCATCTAGCAGCATTCCCTGGCCCCTCAAGGAATAAAAAGATTAAAAAAAAAAAAAAAAATCCAGGTCAAAGATGAAAGCCACCTGCTGTCAGCAAGGAAACAAGTATACTTTCTGGGATAATAGCTCTCAGGGATGGATCATAAGCATTTAATGACTGGATAGTAACTCTTACAGACATCCAGAAGCATGACCTGGATGGCAAAGTTCAATTCACAAGGGGTTGTATTTCTCCTGGAGGGAAGTGTCAGTTGGCTGACTTTGTTGACCAGCTCTCAGTCCCCGGATTTGTTTGCAAATCTACACAATCCCCCCTGAGAACTTTAAGCCCATAAGAGGGCTGAAAGGGAGGTAACCACTTTTGTACTAAAGTGTCACCTCCTTGCTTATTTTTGTGAAGGTCTAAAGAACTCAACCTCTCACTAACACAATAGATTTATTATTGAGTTGTCAGAATCAGCAGCTTTTAGTCACCGGTCACTCCTATTTGTCTCCACTCTATTTATCACAGCTTCTTTGCCAAAAGCCTTGACATCCTCTACACAAAGATGCAGATGAAAGTAACAAAGAAATTAAATGTAAACAAGCCCGAACACATGTGTTCAGTCTGGGTGGTGAGTGCAGAGGGTAACCTGTTTTCTTATTCTCTGTAGCTTTTTATATGTTTGCAGTATTTTACATTTTAATGTGATTAAAAAAAACAGAAAAAAACGTAAAGATGAAATGAAATATAATTTAAAATCTTTCAGCAGCTTTGAAATATAGTAGTTCAGAGCCATTAGATCGGGGTGATGGCTGCATGTTAAGAACAACTATAATCTCCGAATCATAGTAACTACTAATGGGTACATCAGTCACCAGGCAGGTTACTGGTGATTCCATTTTCCTTCTAATTTCCCAGAAAATTTAAGTCCTTATAAATCTTACACAGACATGTAGAGTAGCTACAAGCTGTCACACATGAACTTTTATTGAGTGTGTCTTTTGACCTCCAGGTCACTATGCTGGGTTCATCTGTTAAACATGATTTTATCTACATATACCATTCTCTTTGAGGATCTCTCAGCACTTTATAAATGTTGTCATTTCACCTATGCGTTGAGAAACAGAAGCTCATGGAAAACGTAATGATTGACTATCAGTTCCTATGCTCTGAAATCTTGAAGATTTTATAAATCAATGAAATCTCCAAGACATTTGTGAACATGTTGTATTCTATTAAAATATGGATGTGCATTCAGAAATCTGTACCCACATTGATGAGTTTAAGTTGAAGGACGCCAGGCTTTTCAAATCAATAACCATTGAGAATAACATACCTTAAGCACTTAAGAAAAACAAACAAACAAAAAAAAACAATTTGATGCTGGAGGTCATAAATTCTCCTTTGCTTAAAATTTAGTTATTTTGCTTAATGCTGCTTTTCTATATCTTTGTGCAGGCAAGATAATGGAATTCCCTGAAACACTTTAAAATTCGTAATCTATGAATCTTTTGTGAATCCTCTCCACAGTTTTACCCAATAACATTTAATCTCAGATATTTTAACTTAAACACTACCACCTTCTTTTGAAGTGTGACCAAAATACTACAGTAATCTAAATGAAATGTTCTTCCCTAACTGTAACTGTCACAGTGAAGCAAACACACGGTTGACCCTTGTTACAAATTTAACCAATAAGACTAGGACAATTTAATACTCTTGGGGTTTCAATGTAATGCCTGTTATATTTCGATACATTATTCATATTCTTTATCTAATATGTCATTTATAATAACAGCTGTACCTTGAAGGTTTTAAATAGTCTTGTATTGAGATATGCCTTCAAATGGCCGAAATACCCATCGTACCAGGAAATACTGAAGAGCTAATCATAGCAATTGACATTTCAGCGCAATTGTCCAATCTATTTTTCTCTGTGCGGCCTTAATCTTCACGGAGTTAATTCTATGGACAGATTTTTAGAATCTTTGTAAACTTCATTCAGATGGTCTATATGGGGTTATAGAAGTAAATAATAATACTAAGGATAATCCAAACACAGGATGGCCTATTTAGAACCTTGAAATTATTATCAAGAAAGCATAGGTACTAAACTTATGGACCTTGGGTTCAAAGAAGATTTTATGAATTTGACCTCAAAGTCAAGGGAAGTAAAAGCTAAAATAAATGAATGGGACTACATCAAACTGAAAAGCTTCTGCACAGCATAAGAAACCACCAACAAAACAAAGAGACAACCAACCAAATGGGAGAAGATATTTGCAACAACACTTCTGATAAGGGGCTAACATCCAAAATATGTAAGGACTTCATACAACTTAACAACAAAAATACAAAAAATCCAATAAAATAAAATAAAAATTTAAAAATGGGCAGAGGACATGAACAGAAACTTTTTCCAAGAAGACATACAAATGGCCAACAGATATATGAAAGAATACTCAACTTCACTAGCTATTAGGGAAATGCAAATCAAAACCAGAATATCACCTCACACCAGTTAGAATGGCTATCATCAACAAGACAAATAGTGACAAGTGTTGGAAAGGCTGTGGAGAAAAAGTAACCGTCATACAGCACTGGTGGGAATGTAGATTGGTGCAGCTGCTAATGGAAGGCAGTGTGGAGGTTCCTCAAAAAATTACAAGTAGAATTACCATATGACTCAGCAATCCCTCTCCTGAGTATCTACCCCCAAAAAATCTGAAAACATTTATTGATAAAGATATGTACTCTGATGTTCACTGCAGCTTTATTTACAGTGGCTAAGACATGGAAACAACTCAAGTGTCCTGCAATAGATGATTGGATAAAGAAGATGTGGTACATATACACAACAGAATACTATTCTGCCATAAGAAAAGATGAAATAGTGCCATTTGCAACAGCATGGATGGATCTTGAGATTATTATGCTAAGCGAAATAAGTCAGACAGAAAAAGTCGAGACCCACATGACTTCACTGATATGTGGGATATAAAACTGAAAACAACAAAGGAACAAGACAAACAAATAAAAAAACAAAAACTCATAGATGCAGACAACAGTTTAAGTAGTTACCAAAGGGTAAAGGGAGAGGGGGATGGTAGAAGAGGGTAAAGGAGGTCTAATATATGGTGATGGAAGGAGAACTGACTCTTGGGGGTGAGCACACTATGTAATATACAGATGATATATTATAAAGTTTTACACTTGCAACCTGTGTAATTTTACTAACTATTGTCATCCCAATAAACTTAATTTATAAAAAAGAAAAAAATATATTTTATCATGTTGTAAGAGTAACGAAAAGGAAAATCTGGAGTAAGAAATCAAGAGCATTGTTAGAAGGGATTCCATATATATTAAAGTACAATGCTATATGAAGAGGAAGAGCTTAAATGAGGATATTTTAATACATTAAATAAATTAATGGAAGCTAGTGAATTATACCCACTGAATCAAATGAGAGCACTTTCCTTTCCTATGTTGCACTTTCCTTTTCAGCCGATGTGTCTTCTTTTGCAATATGCTATAACTATGTGTCATGTAAGTGTTTTTCTGACCACCAAAATATAAAAGCAAAACCAGAAAACAATGTGTCTTCTATTCATCTACTAATAATCTTTAAATACCTCAATAGTAGAAGAAACAAACTCAAACATTTCAGGCAAAGGACAGAAGAAAAAGCAAAGAAAAAAACTTGTATGGCAGGCATTGAACACAGTGGTTTTTAAACGATAAGTTCAGTAGAGGATTTGAAGGCAAAATATTTGTGTCTTAAAGAGAACTCTAGTGTTTAGAGATGACTGCTTTTGATTTGTCATTGGAGAGTCGAAATAGAGAACATGTTTTTCTAACTACAAAAACTTGTAAAGATTATTAGAAATGCCAGACTTAGGTAACATACAATGGTTAAAAATTCAGTTTCTAAGATTTAACAGATAAATGTTAGGTAAATCTAGGCATATTAGACAGTCTTTTTAAGGTAGGATCGGAGTTCATTAAATTTAAAAAAAAAAAAAAAGTCTAAGGCCAACCCTATAAACCCTTGCCTAGGAATTTGACAGGAAAACAGATGGAAGTGGAGCAAAAGCACATCTGTAACTCGTGGGCTCTAAATCTCTCATTTAGGTTGTAAGTGACACGCTGAAAGTAAGCACAAAAAACCCCACAACCTGGCAGAGATCAATAAATACGGAAAGTGTCATCAGCCCCCAAACACAAATCTTCAAAGGCAGTAATTGTCCAAATAGGACCATATATCAAAATAGACACTGCAAGTGGAATTGAAGCAGAGTTATTAATTAGCCCCCCACCCCACCCCACCCCAGGCAAGTTATGTGAAAAGGCTATCCAAACTAAATTCCTGGCATGGACAAAGGAAATACTGCAGAACAAAAAGAAAGAAAGAAAAAAAAAAAAGAACTGGCATAACCTACAGCTGGAATCCGCAGTGGGCTAGCATAAGTAAGCTAATGGACAGCACTTCCAAAAACGGATAGAATCCAAAAATAATGCAAAACAGCCTTGAGGCGGAAAGTTGTAAGCAAGCCTCACTGAAGTGACTGGAATTTCTACACATTAACTGACAGGGTGGTTCTTGAAAGGACACACACACACACACACACACACACACACACGGTAATAGACATCACATAGACATAAATAATAGTATTTGAAAGGAGTAACTTGCAAAGTAATGGACACAAATCTTTTCAGGTTTATTTCATGCTGTTTCACCTGTTCATAAAAATCAGCATTTATTAACTTACGAAGAAGATCTGTGTAATTTACCATCTATGAGAGCAGTCCAGAATGTAAGGTGCACCATTTAGTGCTTGAACATACTGGCTGTTCGCAGCAAAACTTTAGAAATCATTCTGGGCTAAGCACCTTATTTTCAATGTGAGAAAACTGAGTAAGTTGTCTGACTGAAAAGTAATGACACTACTGAAAAATAATTAATCAGTACATGTGTTATGCCATGTACAATGATAAGCATACTGAGTTAAGAAAATAACTTCTAAATCAGTTTCTTTACTATTGATTGTCTCTCCTTGTGCATACTGCTTGTCCAAAATTGTCCTTGTTCAAATTGTTCACACAATTTTCATTAGATGTGTCTCCAAATTATTTTCATTATGTCCAGAAATAAGGTCTATCCTCAAAGTACAAATATTGCTAAAAATCAGGGCACAGTAATAGTAATTTCAACTTTTAAAAGTAATAAAATACCATCTCTTTCCAGCAGCCTTTGGTAACTAACCTGTCTCTAACCCCCACAATACACACACTCCACCACACCTAAGCAGTTAGTTGATCTGGCTCCAGAAGTGTGCATGGATGACGTGTGTGTGTGTGTGTGTGTGTGTGTGTGTGTGTGTCTGTATGATTTTAAGTTGAATATTAGTACCATTTGGGCAAAAGTTACCATCCTTATTGCCAAATCTAATACAAGATTTTTAATCATAATCTTACCTGACTTCCTTTTGGAGTGTGACATTACTGACAACTGCTTTTTTTCTTGAAACACTTTTCTTTTTTGCCTAACTTCTGACAACATTTTGCTCAGTTCTCCAACTAGCTATCAAACTATTTCTCCTCAATTGCCTTTGTAGACATTTCCCTCTACCCATTCTTAAATGTCATTGTCTCAGGATTTTCTCCTTTCTCTTTGATCTGGCACTACAAATTTTTCTGGGTAATTTCAGACACTTTCTTGACTTCAAGAAACCCCAATGTACAGGTAATTTCCAAATTCATGAGTTCAGACACTATTGAGACTCTGGTTCATGTTTTTCAACTAGACATTACAGCAGCATATCCCAGAGCCACATCAAGGTCAACATATGCAAATATAAAATCTATGTCCATAAATTGTTTGTCTCTTGTCTCAAATATCAGAGTGTGTGTCTTTGCACATTTTCTTGATCTCTTATCTTCTGGAAACCACAACTACTAAGAATATAGGAGTCCCTGTCTACAGGGCAAATATCAAAGTCTCTGAGATAGGTATAAGGGCGAATTAAAATGCATCGAGAACCTAACAGGACAGAAATTTGTTGCAGCCTCGCATGTATACGGTGGAATCAATATCTACAATATCAGTAAGTCCTAATTATAAACAAGAAAGGTAAGGTTTCTAAAGACTGATGAAATTTCATGTACGTTTTTAAAGAGAAAACCATCAGTACCGTGCTACTTTTTCCATTCACTCATTTTACTCCAGTCACAGTGAACCTCTTTTAATTCCTTAAATGCTTTGCCCCACACCTGAGATTCACCTGTGCTTTCCTTCTGCCTGGAATCCTCTTCCGTATCCCTGCCACCTTTGCCCTACATTTTCCTAATCATTTTTAACCTCTGGTTCAAAAGCCACTTTGTCAGAGATACCGTCCAAAACCAATTGAATGCTCTCTGATGTTTCCTCATTGCACCCTGTGATTTTTTCCATTATAGCATGTATCACACTTTCCAATTATATATATATATATATATATATATATATATATATATATATATATAAATGTGTGTTTTCTTCTTTAATGCATATATCATCTACAAGGTGTAAGTTCAGTGAGGACAAGTATGTCTTTTGTTTTTACCTTCGATAAAACGACTGCTTAGCACAGTGCTACATATAGTGTCATACACAAGATCAGTTACCATTAAATGTGTTAAGTAAATGAATGCTTTGGTAGTCTCTATTTATATTGTACCCACTAGCCACATGAGACTATTTAAATTAAAATTAATTAGGTAACATTAGAAAATTCCTCAGTCATAACATACTAGTCATATGTCAACACTAACAGCCAGATGGCTACTGTGTAGGAGAGTGCAGACAGAGAACATTCTCACCACCCCCAGAAAGTTCTATTGGACAGCACGAGTACCCATTAAGCAATTCATAAAAGACTGGTAATGCATTAAGGACCTGTTAGGAATCCACACATAGATTCTATCTTAAAAATACCTCTTGAACTCACCCATATATCTTCATTCCTACTCTTTTTAGGGAACCACCTCCCAGGTCTCCCAGGCACAAATAGTTCTCAACACAGATGAATTCCTCAAATTATTGCTAAGTATATCTATTTATCAAGTCATGTCTCTGCCTAAACACATTTATAATTTCTCACTGTCTACAGAATAGAATTTAAAACACCTGAACACGGAAAGATTTCTTATCTTCTAACTTACCACCCCAATTTCAAATGACATTGCTCCCCATACACACGCCTGAGGTCCACTTAAGATTTCAGTGTTCTGGAAACAAAATATACTCTGTGACAATGTTGTCCTAAATGCCTATCCTCCTCCCCCATAGGACTCAATTTTTGAGCTTCATTGAATGTGCGGAGAGTTCTCAGCTCCTTCTGCCTCTACAGATTATGTTGGGGTTATCTTTTTGTATCTCTATTACCCTCAATATACTATGAGGTTTTAAAGAAAAGGGACAACAGCTTACTTATTTCCCAGTGTCTAGTGTACTGCGTTTTGCACAGAACTTACATTTTATTGTTGTTGCTGAAATAATGAAATAATGAATGAATGGGCTACAAAAATTAAAAAAAAAGATTCTCATTATTCTGTAAACAATTCTTTAGTCATTTTTGTGTAAGTTTTACTTATTTTTAAAACCTCCTCCCCACCAATCACTGTACACTACTTAGTCTAATAGTAATGTCTTTGACAAGTCAATAAAACAACTTTTATTTTAGTTTAGGAGCTGAAAAGTTAGGGAGCTCTAAGATTGTCAATAGTTTTTCACTGAATTGAAGTTATCAGTTAAAAATGAAAACAAATAAACAACAATTAACAGCAAGAACAACAACACCTGAATATTTCCAAATAAACAGGGTCCGTGAGGATATTCCAGTGGAAAAAATAATATAAAGAACTCCTATGTTACTTTCTGAAAAGCTTTGTAAACTCAGGTGTATACAGTTAACTCTAATCTCTGACATGATCTTTCTTCTTAGATCTTTACTTATACCTATTGAACTCAATTTTGTTTCACAGCAATGATACATCCTGTTATTATTTGTCTTATAATAACCCAATGGGGGTAAAAAAAAAAAAAGAAACAACAGAGAGGAATAACATGTTCCAAATAATGTCCCCGATGTTTTTCTATTAAAAAAAAAAAAAGTGTGACAGTAACAATGATAATGCTGAGTAGTTTTATTATTATTATTATTATTATTATTATTAATTTTGTTTTGTTTTTTGGCAGGACATGACATTTTAAAAACTAATTTTAATCTCTAGTCATATCTCCACTTAGAAGTGCTCACTTTTACACACTTTAATTCTAAATGATTAAATAAAGTTAAAAAATGGGCAGGGTGTGCTGCAATTAAGAAATTACAAAGAAAGCGTTTAGAACGAAAAGTTTCATCAATGTCATACATGTAGTGGGAAATTCTAAAGGTGGTCCTCACTTAAAACAGTGATTGAGTAAAGAGGTACACTAAAGTGAGAAGAACCTCTATTGTACCTTTTTGAAAAGAAAATTCATCCATCACATGTCCTTATTTGATCTCACAATTTGTTAGCTTTTTATCCAGAAACAATAGAATGACAAAATCTTCCTGTGTGGCCCCAGAGGTTTTGTAGTGGGAAGACTCAACTACTAGAATCCCATCTTTTCATTTCTATAGGAATTTGTTCATAATTTAAATAAAATATCCCATGGCTGATAACTTAAAGTCTACACTATATTTTTAACACAGAAATCTATAGATGAAGGCAACTAAATTTTTCTTTAATATATTTCTCCACCTCTAAGATTAATTTTCAGTGAATTGATAGTAAGGTAAATACAATACTTTGTTATAAACGAATTTCTATAACCTGAATGAACCTATCGAGAAGAAAGTATTGCACTGGTTCACAAAACACACATTTGCTACATAAGTTCATTAGAAAGTGACTCTTGAAATGCATTTAATTGATTGTAAGTCTCTCAGGACATAGTTAACGTAGCTAATTTATACAAAGGATGTCAATCCACAGCAGAGCCTGTCAGGGTCAGGATTCTGTTGTTAGAAGGCGTCCTTCAGTACACTGACACACTAGGACTACTCCAAGCAACAGCCATTCATCTCTAGGCCAGAGGATTCAAGAGAAATGACGGTGAATTCCTGGACTCTGACAGAAGTGTGCTTTTTAGAGAAACTGTTCCCTGAGGGCGAAAGGATCAGCGGGAGACATCACCAGCTAGGGCGCTAAGTAAAGAAAGATCTGTGCTCACAAGTTAGCCTTATTCAAAAGTCATGTTTTCATTAGCACTTTTAAGTGCAATGATGGTTTGTATTTCTGTCCCTGGAAGTATGCAAAAGCCTGAAGGCACAAATTGAGACAAAAAACAGTGATAGGCTCAAATAGAAGAAAATGAAATGTTTGTACAAGAATAAAGAAAGCTTCCCACTGAGAGTATTTATTAACTTAACAGCAATTCCTCTTAATAACTGAATTTATGCTGAAGATCTCTGTCTAGTTAAGAAAAGTTATTTCAGTGAAGATAAATCCCACTAAAAAAAAAATACACTGAAGTCAAAAGCATAATCCCAGAAGCATTATTATTCTATTAATATCAAGCTTGTATTCACTTAAACGAAAGCTTTGATGGCACAAAATGGAAGTATCTCAGAGTTCATGATTTCCCATAATTTACATAAAATGGTTATATTAAAAAACGAATTGCAATATCCTTCAAAATAAACGCTTGCATTTTGGTTTATTTGTGTGTTGTTTTTTTTCTCTTTGTCCCATTTTCTCTTAGAACCTAATCTATATTAATGCTCTACAGGTATTTATTATAGTAATACTACAACTATATTTTCAGCTTATTTGATCCACGTAAAGATCCATAATTTTAGATGTGTTTTTCAATAAAAATACAAGATAGATTCTGTTAAGGGTTCAAATTACTCTAGTGATTGCATTAAGTTGCTTTCTATTTCAAAATAAGATTAATGTATAAGATCATTTTAACCTAATTGAATAACACAATGCAGAGATATTACTGGAATCTCAATAAATAGCAAAGGAATAACCCATCAGTAAAAGGAGCGAGCTGCCTAAGAGATCTAACTCATACCTGGGCAAAAGCTCAGGCACTGGAAAAACAAACTGTAATATACTGAATCTTTTTTTTTTATTTTTTCCTTTTGGATCTCAAAAATTATACATGTGAAGTAGTATGAATATATCCTACCACATTACATGGTTAATCATTCGCACACATACATATATACCTAAGTAAAATAAATATATCTTGCCTTACAAACTCTTCCAACTCGAGAAAGGATCGTCTTATCGGAAGTACTGCCTTCTTGAGATGATTCACGAAAGAAGAAATATATTTTATCATCATCTGGATTATAGGTGTCTGGTATGGGGAAAGTTCCAATAAATTTTGCTCCTGTTTGAAAGAAAAGAAGCTTTAAATTAAAATACTGAAATAATTTAACCACACTAGTAATGACATCTTTTATATATAAAACAATTAGCAGAAAACAAAAATGAGTGGAATGTGAGAAATGAGACATACACACAAAATAAACATGACACATGTAGAAACATGTATAAGCATGAAGAGCTCCTGAACAAGTTCTCTAGAAACTCCCGAGAGCAGATGAGAATATGACTGACTGCTACGCACAATTGTTGCAACTTGATTATATTCCTTTGAAAGTCCTTTCAAACCTGGACATTTTATATTCTCCTTTAATATGATAGAATCACTGCTTTTAAGCCACAACGTCTATTATGGAAAAGCTTAAGAAAAACTATAAACACATCCCAAATTCTGATATTTTATTAAGTCACTTGCTGCATTCTGTGTAATTGCCAAAGGGGAAAAATTAAAGAAACGAAACAATAGTGTGTGGGTCAACATCAATGTAGGCTCTGGAGACATTCTCTCCAGGTTTATATCATGTGTCTGCCACTTGCTGAAAAGGTGACCTTAGGCAAATTATTTATATTTCCCATGCCTCAATTTTCTCAAAACTAACATGAGACATTAATTAACATTTGTAAAGCACTTAGTATCTGACACAAAATAAGGGTTCAGTAAATGTTGTTTATAATTAAGATGATAATTGGGATAATAATCATTATTATTATTATGACCACAAACAAGAAAATGATAAAAAAAAATCACCATATCCATACAATCGTTAGAATGATAGGTAGTTGTTAAAAATTAAATCGTTCTAAATATACTGCCAAGGAAAGATGTCCATAATACACGTTATATGAAAAAATATTGGCAATACACTTAACCCTTTGTACTGTATCAATGATAAGTCAATCTGAGTTACTAATTCCTTGTTTAAAAAGCATTGGGTCATTATATCCTGGTTGTATATAACTGTGAATTAACTAGGTAACAGATCTGTAATTTGGGTTATACTAGTTTCAGAAATAATCTTTTTTGATTAAAGCAAAAACTACAGAAAAAGAGAGTGATTATTAAGAAATGAAGGAAGGACTTCTACTAAATAGAGAACATAAGAAGGAAGCATAGAGCACTGTTTAAGAAGTAGAAGCAGGAAACAAGGCAAGACAAAAGGCAATCTCCCGTTTCTCCCCCCACCACCCCAAGGTGGGGGTGAGAGGAGAAAAAGAAAGATCAATGGTGCCTTTTCTAGAGTTCTGCTCAGAGACCTGATGATGCCTGTGTACCCCAGGAGTACTGAAAATCATTCCCTGCAAATGCAGAGCCTTTGGTCAATAGTCCAGTAAACAAGGCTTCACAGTCACCTTAAACAGACAGAAATTAATGTTTGATTCCGAGTGATGGGTAGTTCAGTCTTTATCATCCCACCCTCTCTGGGCCAGCCCTGATCTCCCACTCAATCTCTCCTTAAATGAGAAGCCTTAAGATGAAAAGAGAAAGGGAACTATGTGCATGAACTTTCTCCCCTTGGGTTCATTATTTCCCTGTTTTTCCTTGAGCTCTAGAACGCCAGTGGATTCTTATAATCCCGATAATCTTACTTGGTTGTGATCCTAGATTACATAAAAGTTAAATTTAAGAAAACCATGTAGGACATTTAAAATTTTCTTTTCTAATTAATCATAAATGAGGAAGTTCCATTAACAATTTCACTCAAGGTTTTAAGTTTATTTTCCCCCTCCAGCCCCTCTTTTAAATTGTTGATAAATCACAAACACTTGGTTTTGAACTTCTGAGCAAAGCAAAATTTTTTCATAGTCACAAAGAAACACTTTTATTTTTTTTATTTCAATATATTGTTTTCTTAGAAAGAAAATTCTGTGGAAATAAATTTTCCTATAGATGTGGCCTTAGGATTTTAGCAAACTCATGAAAACAAAGCATATATTTAATTACTACTATATTCAAGGCACGTAGAAGAAAAACTGGTAGGATCAAAGAATATAAAAACAAGTAAGAACTGACTCTTCACTTCAAATCAATTTCAATTTAGATTAAGGAAATATTAACATATGGACGAGATTTGGCCAAGAAGAAGGCCCAGTCTATCTGTTTCCAATGACTTAAAATGAGATTTCAACAATGTATAGGGAAAAAGACAACCAACTGTGGACTCCCATAAATATAGACCAGGAATGGATAATAATCTATAGACCATTTTTGAAATTAGAGATGTCTCAACTAAATATTACTGACCTGCATGGAAATACCAGTTGCTTGGCATGTGTATATTTAAAACATAGAAATATAAAAATAAATAAAACCTTTATAGGTGATTCTTATAAGCATCTAAGATTAAGAGTCACTGACATAAGACTACCATTTCATATGTGGGAAAAAGGCTATAGATAGGACTCAGTAACCCAAGGTCAAGAATGCAAATACATGGATGGATATGCAGAGTTAGCACTGATAAAATACGAAATTTTAAATAATTAGAGCACGGCAGAAAAGGGATATAAATGAAATTACACAGAAATTATAGGAATATTATAGGCTTATTTTACTTAACAAATATGTAAGCTTAAAATGGGGATTAACATAAGTAGAATTTTCATAGCACTTAAATACAATTTAAGTAGAAGTTATGCATACAACATGATGACCCTTGTAATGTCAATATTTTACCAGAACTGCTTAATGATTGAGTTGAATTTATAATTTTAAAAATGACATAGTGGTACAAAATTTGCACAATCTTTTTTCTCAAGAGAGAAAATGATATATCAGTGATTTGAAACAAGATATAGGTAAAAGGAATTTCAGTGTGAAGAGAGTTACTCGTAAAGCTTTCCTCAGACACTCAGATGGAAAAAGTAGTTAAATGAGTCAACTGTTTTCCACTTGTTTACAGAATTCATCAAGAGAAACAGAATTCTACAACAGAGCAGAATGTACACGGTATAATAGAACAAATAAATATGATAATTCATATTATCCACAGTAGAAATACACAGAACAAACCACTCTGGCTATGCAAAACATTATCCAGGTGCGCCACATACCCTGTTTCCCCGAAAATAAGACCTAGCCGGACCATCAGCTCTAATGCGTCTTTTGGAGCAAAAATTAATATAAGATCCTGTCTTGTTTTACTATAAGACCAGATTTTATATTAATTTTACTATATTACAATATAATTGTACTTTTATAATTTTACTATAAGACCGGGTCTTATATTAATTTTTGCTCAAAAAGACGCATTAGAGCTGATGGTCTGGCTAGGTCTTATTTTCGGGGAAACACATTATTGTCATTTAATATGGTCAAAAGGTAGTCTGACACAAATCCACATTTCAGGAATTTCATTATGACATCCATGGGGAAAAACAGCAGATACTTTTCCAAGTTATATTTATTTTAACTTTCAACTAACATATAATATAGATGATTTTCTTGTGTTTATTCAGTGACTGTTTTACTGGAATCTCTTTTAAATGTTAATTCTTTTTCCAGTACTAAAGAAAATTATTTTGGAGTACTTATTTTTTGGATAAAATTATTGTTTGGAGAAAATCAAATGGTGGAAGTGTTTAAGCCAAATGGTTACTACATAAAGAAATCTAATTATGAAAAAAGTTAGTATCAAATAGTACTCTACACTGTGATTTTCAAAATAAGCATATGTATGAATTAAATATATATATACATACATATATGTTTGTATATATGTATATATATGTGTATATATATGTGTGTGTGTGTGTGTGTGTGTGTGTATATATATATATATGTATATATGTATATATATGTATATGTGTGTGTGTGTGTGTGTATGTTTCAAAAATAGAGAGTTTATTTCTTGCAGTTTCAATTGAGGTCCTGTCTTAGAACATTGATGTTAGTATGTTATGATAGAAACTCTTTCCTGATTTGCTGCCAATTTTGAGTAAAAATAGGTATCATTTAATCAGTGTACGACATGCATCCTAGTTGAATTAAATCATTTAAAATTATACCAATAGACACCTGGGCTTTATTATACCACATTTTTCCCCTTTGGCGTTTGAAACACATGTCCTAACAGGGATGGAGTTTGTTGTGCTTGTGCATTTTCACAAATGAACTTGTAGCATGACACCAAGAGTCAGTGCCAAACGAAAACAGCATAAATCCACGGGGCCTGCACCACACAACACTTTCATTTCTTCCTATGAACCTCTTTTCACCCAGATGAGCTCACCTATATTATGACTTAATACATAGTGAGCTCCTTACTTTGCTTTACTTCTTGTAATATCTTTTTCCTACTACTTTGAAAAGTGTTACCTTTTTATGTGGAAGGAGAATTTATAGACAACAGAGCACTACAAGAGAAATTTCAAATGAAAACTGCCTCCATGTGTTAAAACGGAAAAAAAAAAAATGTCAAAACAAAAGTTCTTATTTATTCAGGGAAAGAAAACCAAAAAAAAAATATGTATCTGAGGCATCATCATTTGTTTTCATTTTCCATAAACTCAAAAATGCCAAGGTGTTTGAGTAACCACTGGAACTTATTCGTATATTCTTATTTATACACTCCTAAGATTAAGCTGATAAAGAAAAGTGTGGAATCATCTGTCTTCATCTAGAACTGCCCATAGTATTTCACTTTTGCAATCTTTCATCATCCAGATGAGGTATTTAATACGTGGATTAGTTTCTCAAAGGAGGAATCGGGATTCATACTTCTTCAGTCTCTCGGAACTGGATTAGAAAAAGTCCTAGAGAGATTATAACAAGGATCCTTGGACTAATATATTACCTGATTTCACTCTGGTTAATTCTAGGCAGAGCAAAAAACAAAATATGGCATACACCCAAGCATCAAGGATTTTAAATTCTCAAAGTTGTTCAGATATAAAAATGGACTTATAAGAGATGTAGTACCATATTTTTAAAAAGGCTAATTATTTAAAACCTGCATCATAACAGTTAAATACTCAATTATAACTTAATTTTTCTATTTCACTTAATATACACATAATATCAATTTACTTTTATAAAAGTTTAGTTGATCACAGAAATGTAAAAAGAAGGATTTCAAATTGAAAATGAAAGTACGGAAAGCAAAATTGAACAGAAAAACATTCTCAAATTGTCTAACTAAAAATAAATAATACAATGAGGTAATAATATATGAGAAACAAATTAGATATCGACCCCATTACTTGAAATATCAAATATCTTTCAGTTCTTTCCATCCGGCAACAATTTTATGAAACCGAGGAGTGAGTTTTACATCTATGTTCTAAATGAATAATAAAAACAATTTATACATACATTGCATTATGTTATTCTGGGCTATTGGACATCATAAATAAACAAATACACTTTAGATCAGTGCTGCTCAATAGAAACTTCTGTGATGATGGAAATGTCTTATATCTGTGCTGTCCAATATGGTAAAGCCAGCCCATGTGGATGTTAAGCACTTTACATATGACTAGTATGACCAAAAAAAAACACATATTTTAAATTTATTTAAATTTAATTAATTTAAACCTAAGTAGTTATATATGGCTGTGTCTACCATATTGGATAGTGCAACTATAGACCAAGTAGGCTGTGTCAATAACTGTACTATGTCAGGTCCAGTGCTAAAGAAGAAACTGAAACTTTATCCCCATACCTGTCACCAAAATGGGATTCTAGCTTCCAGAAGACATGACATGCTACTCTTTTCAGGTGTTTGGTATTGTAATGGAAGGGTGGGCCTGGTGGTTAGGAGACCTAGACATACCTCTTCTTCATACTGAGTCTCAATTTATGGAATATGAGGTTGAATACGATGATTAAGATAACTTCCGTTCTGAATAATCACCACAATTCCTCTAACAATCACTGTACTTTACCTTCCTATATTCCTGACACTAGCCTGATGACCAAACTGACCTCTGTATTTGGACCCTAAGTTGACTATATTTGAAAAATGTCCACTTCTCAGAATGGAGGACAGAAATGCTCCCTAAGCAAGTTAAATTTTTTTTTAAAATTAAGTTTATTGGAGTGACACCGGTTAGTAAAATTATATACGTTTCAAGTGTACATTTCTGTAATATATCATCTAAATATTGCATCATGTGTTCACCACCCAGAGTCAGTTCTCCTTCCTTTACCATATATTTGACCCCGTTTCCCTCTTCTACCACCACCCTTACCGACCCTTATGTCTGGTAACGACTAAACTGTTATCTGTGTTTAAGATTTTATGTTTGTTTTGTTCATTTGCTTTCAGTTTTATATATCCCATATAAGTGAAGCCATATGGTTCTCAACTTTCTCTGTCTGACTTATTTCACTTAGCATGATAATCTCCAGATCCATCCATCCATGTTGTCGCAAATGGCAGTATTTTATCTTTTCTTATGGCCGAGTAATACTCCATTGTCTATATGTACCACATCTTCTTTAGTCAATCATCTATGAATGGAGACCTTGGTTGTTTTCATGTATTGGCCACAGTGAATAAATGCTGCAATGAACATATATCTTTATGGATAAAGGTTTTCAGATTTTTGAGATAGATACCCAGAAGTGGATTTGCTGGGTTGTATGGTAATTCTATTTTTAATTCTTTGAGGAATCTCCATACTGTTTTCCAAAGTGTCTATACCAATTTACATTCCTACCAGCAGCGTACAAGGGTTGCTTTTTTCTCCACAGCCTCTCCAACACTTGTTATTACTTGGTTTCTTGATGATAGCCATTTGTTGTGGGGGGCGTCCAGCGGGGTCTCTGTTCCTGCTCCCCACAAGAGAACACAGGATATGGTGAGGACAAAAAGGAACACCCACGGAGCCATAAGTAGGGGAGTCATATCACTATATCCTCTCTGGCGTCATCCGCCTCTCTGCAACCCGCTCTTGTTAGCTCAGCCACCATCTTCTTGCTAGCCCCCATTTTTCTGCTAGCGTAGCCACAGTAGTTATATTAGTGGCCAATGGCTCACTGGTTACAGCTGACGGCCAAGGAGCCACAGCTGATGGCCATCCAATCACAGTTGATGGCCATTTACTACCTGAGCCAGCACCTTTCTACGTGAGGCCGAGAGCCTGGAAACCGCACTCCTGGCTCTGTCCCCACACCATTCTAATAGGTGTGAACTGGTATCTCATTGTGGTCATGATCTGCATTTCTCTAACAGTTAGTGAAGTTGAGCATCTTTTCACATATCTGTTTGCCGTTTGTATGTCTTCTTGGGAGAAGTGTCTGTTCAGGTCCTCTGCTCACGTTTTAACTGGATTGTTTGTTTTTTTGCTGTTAAGTTCTATGAGTTCCTTATATATTTTGGATATTAGCTCCTTATCAGAGGTGTCGTTTGAAAATACCTTCCACATTCAGTTGTTTGCCACTTTGTTTTGTTTCTTTTGCTGTGCAGAAGCTTTTTAGTTTGATATAGTCCCATTCATTTATTTTTGCTTTTACTTCCCTTGCCTCCGAGGTCAAATTCATAAAATCCTCTCTGAACCCAAGTTCCATAAGTTTACTATCTAGGCATTCTTCTATGCAATTTCTTGCTTTAGATCTTATGCTTAGGTCTTTGATCTATTTTGAATTAATTTTGGTACATGGTGACAGATAGCAGTCCAGTTTCATTCTTTTGCACGTGGCTTTCCAATTTTCCCAGCACCATTTATGAAGAGGCTTTCTTTTTTCCAGTGTATGTTTTTGGCCCCTTTGTCAAAAATTATCTGCCCATATACATGTGGGTTTATTTCTGGGTTTTCAATTCTGTTCCATTGGTCTGTGTTTTTCTGCCAAGACCATGCTGTTTTGATTATTGTTACCTTGTAGTAGAGATTGAAGTCAGGGAGTGTGATACCTCCAGCAGCCTTGTTCTTTTCTCTTAGGATTGCTTTGGCTATTAGGGGTCTTTTGTAATTCCATACAAATCTGATGATTTTTTTTTGTTGTTGTTCTATTTCTTGAAAAAATGCCATTGGGATTTTGATGGAGATAGCATTAAATCTGTATATTGCTTTGGATAATATGGTCATTTTAACTACGTTGATTCTTCCAATCCATGAACACAGAATATCTTTGAATTTCTTTGTGTCTTCTTCAATTTTTTTTCTTTTTCAATGTCTTACAGTTTTCAGGGTATAGGTCCTTCACATCCTTAGTTAAGTTTATTCATAGGTATTTTATTCTTTACATTGCAATTGCAAAAGGAATGGTTTCTTTCATTTCTTTTCCTGAAATTTCATTGTTGGTATATAGGAATACAATGGATTTTGTATCCTGCAACTTTACTGTATTTGTTTATTGTTTCTAATAGTTCTTTTGGTAGAGTCTTTGGGGTGCTCTATATAAAGAATCATGTCATCTGCAAAAAGAGACAATTTAACTTCTTTAGCCCCAATTTGTGTGCCTTTTACTTCTTTCTCTTTCCTGCTTGTTCTGGCTAGGATTTCCAATACTATGTTAAGTAACAATGATGAGAGGGGGCATCCCTGTCTTGTTCCTGATTTTAGAGGAAACCTTTCTGGTTTTCACCATTAAGTATGATATTAGTTGAGGGTATGTTGTATATGGCCTTTGTTATGTTGAGGTACTTTCCTTTTATACCTATTTATTACGTGTTTTAATCATAAATTGATGCTGCATCTTTGTCAAATGCTTTTTCTGCATCAATTGATATAATCATATGATTTTTCTCCTTTATTTTGTTTATGTGATGTATCACATTGATGGATCTGCATATGTTGAAACATCCTTGTGTCCCTGGGATGAACCCCACTTGGTCATGATGAATAATCTTTTTAATGCATTGTTGTATTCGATTTGCTAGTATTTTATTTAGGATTTCTGTGTCTGTATTCATTAGAGACACTCATCTGTACTTTTCTTTTTTTGTGTTATTCTTACCAGGTTTTGATATCAGGGTAACGTTAGCCTCATAAAATGAGTTAGGAAGTATTGCCTCTTCTTCAATTTTTGGAAGAGTTTGAGGACAGGTATTAAAATATCTTTGAATGTTTGTTAGAATTCACTACTCAAGTCATCTGGTTCTTGACATTTGCTTTTGGGGAGCTTTAGGATGACCGTTTCAATTTTCTTACTGTTGATAGGTCAATTTAGATTTTCTAGTTCTTCACGATTCAGTCCAGGAGAAGGAATCATCTATTTCTACTAGGTTATTGAATTTTGTGGCATACAGTCTTTCTTTTCCCTTAGTATGTCAGTTATTTCCTTGTCATAAAAATCTCATATAGTTTCTATAATTTCTCCCTTGCTCTGCCCTAGAGTCCATGGATCCAGAAGCTCCTAACTAACTGGGTCTTTTGAAGCATTGTGCTCATCTAATTCTGGCCTGCCTGTCCTTCAGCAGACATCTGTCCTGATGTTCGCACTCACACTGACTCCAGCTAGACCACCTATGTCTTCCACGTAACTTTCCTAACCACACTTTCTCTATCTTCCCTGGTCTCTGCAACCAAACCCACATCCTCAGTTCGCTGTTGCCCAGCATGACATGGAGATGTGGACCCTGTTTGTAGTGAGACTGTAAGAGCAAGAGATGTGTAGTCAAAAGAGCAGAATTAGGCTGATGGACTGTATCACACAAGGGAAAGAATAAAGGGTCTAAAACTAGATATACATACCCAAATTTCAATTTGACTTTTAATAGCTATCTAACTATGTACTATTTATCTGACTTCTATTCTATCCCAAACTGTAAAGTGGAAATAGTAATTTCTCAAGATAATACCAGTAAATAAGACAATACTTTAAAAGTACTTAATACAGTCACCAGGATGGCTGCTATGTAAAATAAATTTGAAGCAGAAGAGACCAGAGATAGGGAAATGATTTAACAAACAATAAAATTGCAGCGACAAACCAGAGAGAAGGTAATGGAGACCTACAGGAAGATGGTGGTCATGGAAATAACAAGGTCAATAGATATTCTAGAGGATGTAAAGACCCTTAAAGATAGATTAGATAAAAGGGGTGAAGGAGAGGAAGAAATCAAAGATAACTAACTTCAAGGTAACTGGGTCGATGAGTTAAGAAGGTTAAAATAGATAAAAATCAGGAAGCTGGTACTGAAGGACAGGTTAGAAAGAGAAAATAAGATAAGTTAGACCCATTGGATTTTTAGATACAATTAGTCTTTTATATATCTCAATATTTATTTAAGTCTGCATATATTTGAAGAAACTCAATCAAAGGATCACTAAATAACTTGTAAAAATCTCAAAGCACTTTAATGGTACAATCAAGGCAAAGGCTTAGATATCTTTATTCCCATATTAAACAACCACTTTCTTTCTTCTAATCTAAGAGGAAAATGTAAGACATCCAAAATAAATACTTTTTAAGAGCACTTAGTTACAGGAAAAGGCTGGAAATATAGTTTTAGGAAGTGCCAGAACACAAGAAACAGTTGAAACTTGTAGAATGGATGAACTGACAGAATTATGAACTGCAGAGAGAGAAAAGGAAAGATGGTCAACAGTTAAAAATGATAAATGTATGTCAGAGAATCAGAGCATTCAAGGCTTTCGTCGCATCCCCTACCACTCTCACCTTCAAGAATAATGACAATGGTGGTGATAATATTAACGCTTAATTGCTCTTAAAATGGTTTCCATCAGACCTCCCTACATGATCTAATTTAATACTGACAACACCCTGTGAATATTACTATTATGCCAAATTTTTAGACAAAGAATTTGGATGAACAGAAAGTTTTGACCAAGGCCACAAATAAGTGAAAGTCAATATTTCAACTTGGGCAATTAAGTTCCACGGAAACAGAGCTATAATGTTTGTTTAAACTGGGACACTTTTGAGAGTTAAAGAAGAACAGAGGTAAACTAGAAATCTCCAAGATAAACCAGGTTATATGGTTCCCCTGTCATTAACCACTAAACAATCTGCCATGAATATCCTAGAACCAAAAATGTTCTCCTAATTCTCAATTATTTGCCTGCATTCAATAAATTGAGACTTCTTCTGCTGTGTATACTTTCTCCTACATTCAATTTCTTTCTACTGACTTCTTTACTTGCAAATTTTTCCCAGTATCTAAAATCTTCCCTTGAATTCTTCCTCAAATTCTTCTATTCCCCAAAAAATATCTTTCATTTCAAATAAGCATTCCTGTATATATTTATGTCCACCTCCACTGACACTACCTTTGTTCCTGTTCTATCCTAAATTTCCTGTTTTTGTGCAATGGCCTCTTCTCTCTGTCCTCATTCTCCTTTAGTCTTCCATTCATGCTACTGTCAGTTATGTTTATTAAAAAAAATCTGATTTTCTAATTATGATTAGGGAATGGGTGAAGGGGATCAAAAAGTACAACCTTTCAGTTATAAAATAATTACATCTTGGTACAGCATGGTGACTATAGTTAATAATACAGTATTGCATATATAAATGTTGCTAAGAGAGTAAATCTTAAAAGTTCTCAACGTAAGAAAAAAATGTGTAGTTATGTATGGTGATGGATGTTAACTACACTTATTGTGGTGACATTTTGTAATATATACAAATATAGAATCATCATGTTGTATATCTGTAACTAATATGCTATGTGTCAATTATACCTGAAAAAAAAAAAAAAAAAGAGTTAAACCACACATAATTCCTATTGGTTTCAGGATAGTATTTGTAGCTTTCCAGCCTCATCTCCCACTCTCTTCTTATACTCCAGAAATTTGTCATCCATGAAGTCAGCAGCCCTCCTGTACAATCTTTACAAGCCTAGTGTATAGAGTAGCATTCAGTATTCCATAAGACCTAAAAAGTTGTTTATCAAGAGAATGTTAAACCAACTCAAAGTTTTCCTACTTTGTAATTCTTTTCATGTGGCCCAAACAACAGCATACTAGGCAAATAATAGTTTCATAAATATTTCCTACATTTATTGTTTTAACGATGCTTCAGACCTTTTTATTGACATGTGACAGTTAAGAAAAAAATAGAATAATCTTTTAAATGGCAAGATGACTATATCTTCAATCCTAAGACTGGGAAATACAATCTGCACTTCATTTTAAAACCATAAGTATGGAATCACAAAAGATACCGAACAGCCAAATATTTTTTTCTAAGAGAAAAAGAACAAGAAGGTATCACACTCCCTGACTTCAGTCTATACTACATGGTGACAATAATCAAAACAGCAGGGTATTGGCAGAAAAACAGACACAGACCAACAGAATAGAATTGAAAACCCAGAAATAAACCCACATACATATGGGCAGATCATTTTCAACAAAGGAGCCAAAAACATACATTAGAGAAAAGAAAGCCTTTTTAATAAATGGTGCTGGGAGAATTAGAAAGCCATGTGCAAAAGATTGAAAATAGAGTGCTGTCACCATATACCAAAATTAACTCAAAATGGATCAAAGACCTAACAAGATCTGAAGTGATAAACTGTACAGAAGAAAGCATAGATAGTAAACTTATGGATCTTGGGTTCAGAGAGGATTTTATGAATTTGACCTCAGAGACAAGGGAAGTAAAAGCGAAAATAAATGAATGGGACTATATCAAACTAAAAAGCTTCTGGACAGCAAACGAAACCAGCAACAAAACAATGAGGCAACTAACCAAATGAGAGAAAATATTTGCAAACAATGCCTCCAATAAGTGGTTAATATCCAAAATATATAAGGAACTCATATAACTCAACAATAATAAAACAATCCAATTAAAAATTGGGCAGAGGATCTGAACAGACACATCTCCGAAGAAGACATACAAATGGCCAACAAATGTATGAAAAGATGCTCAACCTAACAAGCTAGTAGGGAAATGCAAATGAAAACCACACTGAGATATCACCTCACACTTGTCAGAGTGGCTATTATCAACAAGATAAGTCATAACATTTGTCGGAGAGACTATGGAGAAAAAGCAACCCTCATACACTGCTGGTGGGAATGTAAAATGGTACAGCCATTATGGAAAACAGCACAAAAGTTCCTCAAAAAAAAAGAATAGAATTACCATATAACCCAGTAATCCCTCTTCTGGGTATCTACCCCCAAAATCTGAAAACATCTGTAAAAATATGTAAGGAGTGGGATCCAAGATGACAGAGTAGATAAATACTGAATACATCAAAATTAAAACTAAATTATAGAACAATCAACATGGAGAACCATCTGAAGTCTAGCTGAACAGAAGTTTTATAACTAAGGGTATAGAAAAGAAGCCACTTTGAGACTGGTAGGAGGGGCTGAGATGCGAAACAGGTAGGTCTCAAACCGTCTGGCAGATGACAATTGGGAGGAATATCTTGGCCACAGAGTTTCCCCACGAAAGAACAAGGGACCCCAGCCTCACAGGAGGCTCACCAGCCAGTAGTACTGGTATTAGGAAGAGGAGCCTCCACAACATCTGGTTGTGAAAAAAAGTGGGGATTCCAACCCTACAGGTGGGATGGAAGGCTGCGGGAAACCCACACAACCTCTTAAAGAGCTTGCATCGACTCATTTGCAGACACTCACACTGAGCTCCAGTGGAAGGACAGTGACTCGGGGGCATCAGAGACATACAGGGAAAGACTGAGTTGCATGGCTGCAGGATAAAGATTGGAAGGACAGGTGCCATTTTCCCTGTGTGGGGTCCTTCTCCCATGCAGCCAGTGGGCATGCACCATCTTTCCTGTATTGAGCCCGGTCCCACAGGCCAAATCTGAATCTGAATTGGTCTGGTGAGCTCTGCTTACTCCACCCTTGTGACTCACTCAGATTCCACCACACCCAACTCCATAATGCATAAGGTTTTATCAGCGGCTGAACCTTAAGGAAATTTGCAGCTGGGAGCAGGCCTCAAAGTGTACAAGTAATGGCTCTTTGTGGAGCTACCCAGACCCAGTACAGGTGGCAGCTGTCATCCATTCAAACTATGTCCTCTCTGATGAGACTCCAAGTCCAGCACAGGCAGTGACCAACCGCAGATCGCTGTGTTGTTCCTAGCAGGTCGTACCCAGCTGGTTACACAGTGGCCTGCACCAGAGCCCCTCCCAAAAGGTGCCAGAACCAACATACTTGGAGATTGGCTTCAGACCACAGGACAGTACCACCCAACTAGCCCTACAAGTGGCACACCCAAAGAGCAGTCTCAACAGGCCCCAGAGCTCAGTGGGGCGAATCTCCCTCCTTATGTTAAACCCCATGTACAGCAACCCATAAGCAGTGGACGTGGTCAACCCCCACAGTCATGCAGCCTTAGGGACAATCCTACCCATTGATGTACTAATACTAACCAAGGCTCAAATATAATTGCAGGGCACACACAACCCACACAAGGGACACTTATGGAGCACCCAGCACACATGACCAGGGAGACTGTGCCATGGGGCCCCACAAGGCACCTACTACATAAGGCCGCCCAGCAAGAATGGGAGATGTGGCAGATCTACATAATACATACTGTGTTTTATGTGACAATCAGTTTTAATGCACCTTTTGGAGCAAAAATTAATATAAGATCGGGTATAATATAATATATATTTTTTGTTCCAAGAGACACATTAGAGCTGATTGTCTGGCTAGGTCTAAGTTTTGGGGAAACATGGTAAAAACAAACACAGACAGACAACCAAGAAATACATCCCAAATGAAGGGCAGGAGAAAACTCCAGATAAAGAACTAAACAAAATGGAGGTAAACAACCTACCAGAGACAGAATTCAAAACACTGATTATAAGGATGCTCAAGGAACTTAGTGAGAACTTCAACAAAGAGATAGCAAGCAAGCAAAAAACAAACAAACAAACAAACAAACAAACAAAACAAAACATAGAAACCATGAAAAAGAACCACTCAGAAGTGAAGAATACAATAACTGAAATGAAGAATGCCCTAGAAGGAATCACCAACACACTAGATGAAGCAGAGGGTTGAATCAGCAATTTGAAAGACAAGGTTGTAGAAAACACCCAATCAAGACAGTAAAAAGAAAAAAGAATCCAAGAAAATGAGAATAGTTTAAGAGACCTCTGGGACAACATCAAGCATTAACAATAATCGCATCATAAGGGTACTAGAAGGAGAAGAGGGAAAGCAAAGTATTGTGAACCTATTTGAAGAAATAATTACTGAAAATTTTCCTAATCTGGTGAAGAAAATAGACATATAAGCACAGGAAGTGCAGAGCGTCCCAAACAAGATGAACCCAAACAGACCCACACCAAGACACATTATAATTAAAATGCAAAGGTTAAATACAAAGAGAGAATGATAAAAGCAGCAAGACAAAGGCGAGTAGTAACTTATAAGGAAGTCCCCATAAAATTGTCCACTGATTTCTCAACAGAAATTTTGCAGTCCAGAAGAGATTGGCAGGAAATATTCAAAGGGATAAAAAAGCAAGGATTTACAACCAAGACTACTCTACCCAGCAAAGACATCATTTAAAATCAAAGAACAGATAAAGAGCTTCCCAGACAAGAAAAAGCTAATAGTTCATCTCTACCAAACCAGTATTACAAGAAATGTTAGAGGGACTTCTTTAAGACAAAAAAAAAAAAAAAAAAGATTAAAAATATGAATAATAAAATGGCAATTAACTAAATATCTATCAACAATTACTTTAAATGTAAATGGATAAAATGGTCCAATCAAAAACACAGGGTGGCTGAATCGATAAGAAAACAAGACCCTTACATATGCTGCCTATAAGAGACTCACTTCAGATTGAAAGGCACACACAAACTGAAAGTAAAGGGATAGAAACATTTATTTCATGAAAATGAAAACAGGAAAAGAAAAAAAAAAGCTGGGTAGCAACTCTTATAACAGGCAAAATAGACTTTCAAACAAAGGCTATAAGAAGAGACAAAGAAGGACACAGTAATCCCACTCTGGGTACTTATCCAAAGAAACCCAAAATGCTATTTCGGGAAGATGCATGCATCCATATGTTCATTGTAGCATTGTTTACAATGACCAAGATGTGGAGGCAGCCTGGGTGTCGGTTGATGGAAGAATGGATAAAGAGGAAGGAGGTGGTACATATATAAGGAAATATTGCTCAGCCAGGGATGGGACTGGCATCTTGCCATCTGCTGCAGCATGGATGGACCTGGGGAGTACTGTGCTGAGTGGAGTGTCAGACAGAAAAATACAGATGCAATGTGATTTTGCTTATATGTGGAATCTAAAGAATAAAATAAAAACAGAAACACACTCATAGATAAAGAGAACATTTTAATGGTTGCCAATGGGAGGGGTGTTGGGGGCATGGGTGAAAAATGGGAAAGGATTAAGTAGTACAAATTGGTTGTTACAAAGTAGGTAAGGGGATGTAGGTGATAGCGTAGGGAATATAGGCAATAATATTGCAATAAGTATATATAGTTTCAGATGGGTACTAGATTTATCGGGGTGATAAATGGGAGGGGCATGGGGGGAAAGGGTGAAAAAGGTGAAGGGATGAAGAAGTACAAATTGGTAGTTACAAAAATGTCATGGGGATGTAAACTAAAGCATTGGGAACATAGTCAATGATATGGTAATAGCTGTATAGTGCCAGGTGGGTACTAGAATAATCAGGGGCATCGTTACTTAAATTATCTAAATGTCTCACCACTGTGCTGTATACCTGAAATTACTATAAAATAATATTGAATGTTAACTGCAATTAAAAATTTTTAAAGGGAGGAAGGTGAGGAAAAATAAGTGGTTCGAATTTCTAGATATAAAACAAATAAGTCATGGCAATTTAATATACAGCATAGGGAATATAGTCAATAACAATGTGATAGAATGGTACATTGTCAGATGGTTGCTGGACTTATCATGGTGATCATCTCTTTGTGTATATAAATGTTGAATAACTATGGTGTACACCTGAAATTGATATAATGCTGTATGTAGCCATATTTTTAAATAAAAATCTTAAAAAAAAAAAAAAAAATCTGTGTTTCCCCGAAAATAAGACCTAGCCAGTCCATCAGCTCTAATGAGTCTTTTGGAGCAAAAATTGACATAAGAGAAGGTCTTATTATCTATAAGACCCGGTATTCTATTCTATTCTATTCTATTCTATTCTATTCTATTCTATTCTATTCTATTCTATTCTATTCTAAAGACCTGGTCTTATATTGAAATAAGACTGGGTCTTACATTAATTTTTGCTCCAAAAGATGCATTAGAGCTGATGGTCCGGCTAGGTCTTATTTTTGGGGAAACACAGTATGTACCTTTATGTTCACTGTAGCATTATTTATGGTGGCCAAGTCATGGCAAACAACCAAATTGTCCTTTTATAGATAATTGGATAAAAAAGATGTGGAATATATATACAATGGAATACTACTCAGCCATAGAAAAGATGAACTGCTATTTGCAACAACATGGATGGATCTTGATATTATCATGCTAAATTAAATAATTCAGACATAAAAGGTGGCAAATCATATGACTTCATTCCTGTGTGGGATATAAAACTGAAAGCAACATATGAACAAGACAAAAAACACAAACTCATAGACACAGACAATAGTTTAGTGGCTACCAGAGGGTAAGGGGGAAAGGGAGTGGCAGAAAAAGGTAAATGGCGTCAAATATATGGTGATGGAAGGAGAACAGACTGGGTGGTGAACACAATGCAATATATAGATGATATATTATAGAATTGTACATTTGAAATCTATGCAATTTTACTAACCAATGTCACCTCAATAAATTTAATTTGAAAAGTATATCTTATTACCTAAGCAGATAATGGTTTTCCAACATTACAATGTCTGGAGTCCTTCTCAGATCAATTATTTCCATAAAACCGCACAAAGCTCAAGAAGATAGTCCTATCTTGCATTAGTGTAAGAAATAACAAATAATCACTTATTTGGAGATATTCTAAATTTGTTCTCTCTATTAGGGTTCTCTTTTGGTCAATGAAGATCACATTGTTGTGTAAACAAATGTATCTGGATATTTTGACTAAAGAAATGTTTTTCAAGTGTTTCCCCCTTTTGTTTATGTTGTCATTTACGGAGAGATAGAAAGATAGCCTGTAGGATATCTCTGCCCTGCCTTCTCCTCTAAAACCCAATATTTACAGTGGGAATGAGAAATGCTGTCTGTCTGTTTAAACAGCAGTGTTATGTTACTCTGTCAGGCAGTAGAATAAAGTCCTGTTAATTAGAAAACTTTAGAAAATCATGATAAAACCTTAACTGTTGTACGCAGTAGGGAAAATGAAAAGCGTTGCATTGTTCTTTGAATTAAATAAACCTGAAACTCATGTAACTTTACTAACAATGATCACCCCAATAAACTTGAATTAAAATACATACATACATACATACATACATAAATTTAGGTTTCGTTTTTGTTTTGTTTTGATTTTAAAACTCGGAATACTGTATGACCCCTAAACAAAAATGTAATTAGACAAACTAATTTCAATATCAATATGCTTAAAATTATTAATCCACACATAAATTATCTGTAAACAAAGGAAGTTAGCATTATAGTCTAACCCCTTTCCCTTCGCTCCTAGAGAATATTTGGCTTAGTCATCAAAAAGCAGACTGAAGGAAACAATTGCTGACTTGAACACCAGCTCTGCAAGAGACAAGTTGTAAGACCTTGACCAAATTACTCAACTTCTCTCTACCTCAGTTTACTTCTCTTTAAAAAGTTCATAAGAAAAATATGTACCTCATATGTCATTGTGAATATTTTTAAAATAATCAATTAGAGCATAGACTTGTCAAGGACAACAGCGCACACTCAATATATGTCAGCTATTATTATATACACAACAGGCGCTGGAGGTACGTCTAACTTGGTGAGCATTTTCAAATCTACTTTATAATGTTGAGCTAAATCACTTCTCTCATAACACATCCAAATAAATAATAATGAGTTTCTTATCTTCCCAAAAGCAAAAGCAAAACAATGAAAAGTGAGAAAGTCACTCACCATTGAGCCAGTAGTGCTCTGAAATGTCAGTTCTGATGTAATGATGGTCTTGAGTAGACCCAAGAGACCGCGTGAATGCAGTATCTTTGCCAAGGAAATCAGAAGCTGTTCCAGCATAGAGGTACTCATCTGGGTGGGAGAAAAGAATACACAGGACTTCTAAGAGTTTACCAGCAGAAACTATTTACAATATACTAATTTCACAGCATGAAACCAAAGATGTTTATTGCTTAACACCAGAGTGTACTGATGTTATAATTCATAAATTTCACCTTCAGATATTGAAAAATTTGCTTAGTTGAAGAAAAGATAATGCAATGAACTTTGGTAAGCTGATTCTAGATACTTGAATATGAAAGGGGCCAAAGGCTTCTGAATTAATAACTACACATGCATTGGCTTCTCTTACGAACGAATTCTTCTTCTTTTCCTTCTCCTCACTAACAATTCAAGGATATATCATAATTAGGAGTTCCTCTTTGTAGTAACACACACACACACACACACAAATATTAAAAAGCAAATGCCATAATGAGGAATGGATTGTATAATTAGTATTTACTTAACCAGCACAGCCTCAATGGCCACAACTTTTCTTTACCTAATCTCTGCTGAAAGGGAGCTTTCAGCACTGAAGTCATTCTTTGTAATTATAACATGTTGCATTCCTTGTAGCTAGTCATGTTCTCTAATAGTTCTGATAAACAGGAATTCCTGAAAAAGGGAAGATGTTGCCATTACAGCATACCAAAATTCTTTGTCCTGTTATTTATGTAAAGTGCCTAGCCATGTTTTACCGGGGTGGGGGGCAGGGAGGAAGAGGAAGAGGAAGAGAAAGAGGAGGAAGAGGAAGGTGCAAGAAAGAGAGAAAGAGGCTGCGAAGGGACAGGTGGGTGGGAAGACAGATAGAGGAAGGAGGAAAAGAAGATGAAGGAGAGGAGAGGAGGAAAGGACAGAAGGGAGAAGGGAAGATGGGGAGGAGAGGTAGAGAAAAGGATTGAGGGTAAAAAAGAGGGGATGGGGGTCAATATTCCCTAATGCTTATTAATGCATTATTGGGGTGGAGGGCGGTGGCAGAAAAAAATGCTGTTCCTACGGTAGAATGTGTTGCCCTTCAGAGAGCTAAGCGTCTATTTCAAGAAATCTTCATAGTCAACTATTATGGGCTACACTTAATGGACAAAAATTAAAACAAACAAATAAACAAAAATGGCTATTCTCTACAGAGCATTTATTTTAGTTTAGGTTTTTGTTTGTTTGTTTGTTTTATGCCTAAATAGAAGAACAACCTAAAGACATTGCTTTATCACTGAAATCCAGTTTTCCAGTTTTCCTCAGAAACATCTTTCAAATTCTGCCTTTGTATACATGATTCAGATACTTTCTTAACCCTCTGATTATATCCATCTCAATAAAATCCATCTCAATAAACCTCTTACTGAACGACCTGAGACAAGCAACCTAAATAATGACAATAGTGAACATTCAAAGGAGAAAAAACTGAAACACAAAAGAGAGAAATCCAGTTATGTGAAGTAAATGTGGATATGGCACTGGTGCCATCTCTTAAAGCATTCGCCTAAAGTATATGGTAAATGGCAAAATTTAATTTTAGGGAAAATTTTAAAACATAGAAGTGCAAAAGTAACAACATCAACAAAGACATTATGAAAAAAGGTTTGGCAGGAGTAAAGGAAACACATGACTAATTTGAAACATAAATTTGTAGACCTTTTGAACACTTTGTCAGGAAAAAAATTGTATGTTTCAACTCCAAAATGGGTTCTGTATATCCAGGCTTTAAAGCTGACTCCGTCGTATTTAAACTACTTAGACTTAGGGATTCCAAAGAGGGGTTACCAGTGCCTACAATCTATTGTTTTTTATCAAAGGTGTGTCCACCCTACTTGGCAGATCAGAATCACAAATCATCTATCTCATTTTATTGAGAATAATGACTGTACATTAGTCACGATTTTCAAAACACAAAAGCACACGCTTTCACTTCAAAGGAAGATCAGTGGGTCTCACTAAGTGAAAATTAAAACGTCATGGTGCTTCATTCTTATAGTCTATTCAAACGTTTGATAGACAAGTTAAATAAAAAAAGACTAAAGTCATGAACCAAACCAAGACAAAAGGAGTCCTTATGGTTGTGCAGACATTCCTCAGAACAGACTTCAAACCACACAGAACTGCCTTCTTTAAACAGGAGCCTCATTTTATAAGAGAATTTAAGATATATAAAGAACAAGAGAAGCCTGAATGTGCTAGAAAAAAATTTCTCATTTCCACTAAAATAATCAGGTTATGGTGAAATTGGGGGAAAAGGTTTATAACATTCTATTACTTGTACTTTATAGTTTGATTCATTTGTTTTATCAATCTATCCACTTATGTCTTGTTAATACTTCCACTTAAATCTTCAACATATTAATGTTTAAAGAAAATGCTAAATTTAACTTCCACAGTGAACGAAATAGGGACATATCTTAGTATAAGGAAATCTGAGCCATCTAAATGTAAAATTATAGAACAAGTGAGTGTGTGTCATCTGCATTCAAAAGAATTCAACCAGAAGTTCATTTTAAAAAGTAACTGCAGACATTAAGGTTGGCTGAGGTCTCCCTTTATTGATAAGGATGCTAAGTATAGAAAGATTGGGTACTAAAATACTGTAACCAAACAGCCAGTGGGAGATTCCAAAATAATCTTTCACTCGATTAAAAAAAAAAAAAAAAAAAAAAAAGTAGTTTAATTTACACATACCTTTTTAGAAAAACACCTAAAACAAGAAGTACCCGTCATTGATCTTACCTGTCATTACTGAAGCAAAAGGCTGCTGAGGATCAAAAGGACATTTCAGTCTGCCAGACTCCAAGTTGTTTGTGTCTAGTTTGAATATAACTTCCTGTTATGAGAAATATTAACACAAATGAGATTTCTTAAAATACCAGAGTCAGCAAGAACATACGAGATAAGAACTAAATTCTAATTCACTAATTCCACGCAAATTGATTTTTGAGCATCCAGCATGAGCATCATGCTGTGCCCTTTACCTTTTTCGCAAACACCATTTCCATCAAGACTCAATTCCCATGTTTTGGTTTCCATTTGCCCGAAGTAGTAATGATAATACTGAATTAAATTTTCGATCAGAATTAGGAGTATGTTTGTCATTTAATTTAGTCTGGATCACTATCATTATCAATATCACCATCAAACATATATGTCTTAAGCCTAACTAATTTATTGAGCCTTAATAAGCCAATTTCTTCATCTAAGAAATAAATTTACTACAATAATTACTTTTCATAGCTGTTATGGTCTATTTACCTAAGCATCTGTAACTTTTCCAAGTTACTTAAGCTATGTGATATTTTGTAATTTCAATGACATAAAAGTGTTCTAAGGTAGGCAGTTCATTTTCAGAGGTGTTGATACATGTGGGGAAAAAAAAATCTTGTTGTATTTTCACTTTTATGAAAACACTGTACACATTAAAAACCACATAGTTTTATTGGCTGCAACATCTATTTTTACAATAATGACCACAGACAGAGTGACACTGGCAGGCTTTTAATATTCAGGAAAAAATAACATTTTAAGTTGGACTTTCCAAGAAAAATATGAATGTATAATGAATATGGCCCCATGAGCTTGAGTATTTTATAACATTGACAACACGACCATCCAGCAAAACAGCTGATGACTCACCCTGCCGATGCACTAGTTAGAGAAATTCAGCATTTCAGGCATTTTCTCTAGATGACACATCTACAGAGTTCTATCAGAGCACACATACATATAATAAAAAAGGACCATTCAGTGCTACTTATCTAGAAATCAAGCAATGAAGCAAAAAGGGATAGAGGGAATTGGATCATCTGTTGTATTACATCAGCTCTTTTTCTTATGAACAGAACGGACCGTAACCACTGCTTTAAAAAAAAAAAAAAAAGTAATAGCAATTTAAATAGCATGGTTAACAATTGCTATTTCATAGTTCTCAGTAAATGCACTTTAATACTAATAGTAATGGTACCTAACAGTTAATAGGCACTGACCATAGGCCAGGAACTTCATGAACTCTGAAGGTTCAATCTTCACCATGAACCTAACGATCTAGCTACTTTAAGAACTCCAGCTTTACAAGAGGAATATTGAGGATCGAAGGGGTTTAGTACCTTGTTCATTATTGCATAGTTAGTAAGACGAAAAACAGTAGCTGGAACTCAGGGCTGTCTCCAAATTTTGTGCTTTTAACTAATCTAGTCCCAACATTTCAAACTCGTGAACTTGAAAATTGTGTTGAAATCAACTTATACTAGACTCGCCATGACCATGTAACATGATCATGCTGATGTCTGTTTAATTAGAACAGGTGAGCTAATGACAAGTTATGACAGTGGAGCCCAGGCATGTAAAAAGTCCAGCGAGAACACATTTAGGATATTCTTCCCAACTGTGGATGCGACTAGAGATAAGTCAGGAAAACAAATATCTGTAGACAGTGGCTCTTCAGGATGTTTAAATATCATTAAAGGAACATTATTCTCCACAGATCAAACTGAACTGTTGACTCCAAAGCCTATAATGGAGTTAATGTAAAGGGGAAAAGTAAGCTGAATCATGGTGTGCCAGAAGATCATAGTAAAAAGCTAAAAAACAAAACCAAGAAACTATCTGAGAGAATGTCAGAGTTGATGCAAAGTACTGGATGAACCCCATAACTGTATAGACTTCTGTTCTCAAAGGCAACATTTCATTAAATTCCCAAGATAAGTCCATAAAATTGGTATTTGTGGAGGCTGAGGACAAGGTCTCCCTTCTAATCTCCTGGAGAAAGAAGATAGCAGGAAAGCAAGTTTCCTTGAGCCAGAGTCAAGGACACCAACAGGAAAATGATGTAAAATGTAATAGCTGATTAAGTGGACTGCCTCAGATAAACTGACTGAATTACATGACACTTCAATTTTACAAGGTTTTTCCCATTGCATTCCTTAAGCCTAATTAAATATGCAAAACATATCTATCTAAGCTGCACACAGAGAAATATTGTTGAAATAAAGTGATAAGGAGAGTTGTAGGAGACTTTTACTCATCACAACTAGGCAAAGTTATTATTAATATCATCCCTAGTTAAAGATGTGAGTTTGCAGTAGCACAGGGGAGATTCCAGGGGGAAGAACATAAGAACATATCAATACTTTGAACCTAATTATTTAACAATTATATGTATATATTCATATATATGTATATATACACACATATACATATATGTATATATGTATATATACACACATAGTATATATACATTGCAGACGTTATTTTTATACACAATTTATATGTGTATATACACACACACACACACACACACACACACACACACTTTTGAAATCCTTGCCTCTTTACCTTTATGGGTTCCTGTTGCCTACCATCGCTAAATATTAAGTGACAGGAATGAAGCAAGTGCTATGCCAAAGCCTATACTACCATTTTCTCATTTTAGCCTCAAAATAAGTGTGAGGTAGTTAGTATTATCATCATTGTTTTGCTGAATAAACAGCAGCTTGGAAAGCATATGCCGTGTACAGAAGAGCACGGAGCTGGTAAATGACTGGGGCCGTAATTCTCACTCTGGCTCCTCATGCTCAAATGATTAGTTGTTGACAACAGCCCTGACTTCCGTCCTGAAATCCGGATCCAACTACCCACTTGGCATGACCTCCTGAATATTTCTCAAATGCAAAACATACAAAACTAACTCACCATGCTCCCCACAATGTTACTATTCTCACCTCAATAAATAACATCTCTCTCCAACTCACTGCCAAAGACAGAAATCTGGGATTCATTTTAGCTTTTTTATGCTTCTTCCCATTGCCCCAGCTACACTGAACAGGAGTCCCCAGAAAGGGGACTTCCCATACTTCTCTCCTCCGTCCCTAATATTTATTGCTGTTCCCTCTTCCCTACCACACTACAGCAACATTATCTGTTTGAAAACAAGGGCCTTCTAAACTCCCTCTGGAAGGACAGTAAATTCCTGGGACTAATAATTCATTTAAAACGTTAATAATCTTCAAGCAGGGCTGAATACAATTACCTGTACCCCGGACCAGCAGCAAACTCACAAGGCTCAATACCCCTGCTCACTCATAATTCTCTTACTCACAGAACTTGTAAATTTGACTGCCTCGGGGCTTCTTGACAGTCCCAAGCTAAGTAATTAGCTCCATCTAAATTCCTTTTTAGCACTTGTGACTTTTAGGAGCTAAAAAAACACTATTTTCACCCTTCAGCAGGTTGTGAGTTTGGCCTTTAGCCCCAGGCCTCAGAACACATCCAAACTGTGGGTCTATCTCATGTAATTACACCATAATGCTGTGAGCTACTATTATATATTACCCTTCATCAAAGCTAGGCAAGAGAACATTACACAAGCAACAAAGAATGATGGATTCAAGTTGTGAAGTCTCCTACTGCTTCAGAGAATTCACTATCAGGGTTGCCTTATTTTCAAATAGTTGAATCTGGGCTGGTTAGACAAGTCGATTAGAGAGGAAAATTTACCCAGCTACAGTTGTGGGTTTCATTTCTGCATGACTCCATTAACCCAATGTAAAGAAACCTGTTCCATAAACCCAGACTTGAAGTTCAAACACGCAGCCAATCATCCTGCAAATATGGGCAGTTATTCAAATAAGTATATACATAAACATAAGGATGATAGTGCAACCCATCAACTCATACAAAGATACACTTAAGACCACATGATCTAAAATGCAGTTGTGCATGCTTGCTCTAGAGACAGACTGCTTCGGTTCAGTTCCTTGCTAGACCATTTATTAGCTGAGTGATCTTAGGCATGTTATTTAATTTCACTGAGACAATTTTTACTAACTTGTAAATTGGAGTTATAAAGGTACCAGCTTCATTAAGAGTGTTGTGAAATTCCAAAGAAACAATCCAAGTGACTGGAATAGTCCATGACACATAGAAACCACTCTAACCTATTAAACTATTAACTAATTACTAAAATCTGCATGTTTCTCATTTACTGAAATGCTCATTGATAGCAGGGATACATTACTCCTAATGAATATATCCTTTATCTCCACTATGGTAATTTGTTCTAGCACATGAGTTCAATGTGCTAATATGACTATCTGTACAATTTTAAAAAGAGAAATCATTAAATTTTCTTGTACTTAACATTCGCTATTGTAAACATAAGTAACAGGCTAAATTTGTTGGATACAAAAAATGAAATTACTTATAAGATATAATTCCATTGCAAGGTTTTATGGGAAATATATTTTTACCAACAGCAACATACCATACAGATCTAGTATAAAGGAACCTCAAGAGAAAATGAAGACATACATAGAGCCCATAGAAAACAAGCACTTTCAACATTTTGCACTATTAATTTTGATCATCTCATTAAAAAAAAACTTTTAATAGAAAAAATTTTAATTAGGTAAAGTGTATAATCAAAATGGTAACCCTTAAAGTGGTTGGGAACGTGAGTTCTTATACAGTTCATATATGATTCCATCTTTATATTCAAATATGCCTGTCTAATGCCATAAGCATTCAGTAACAAGGTATTACAATAAATTGTTTTCATGTGATTTTATCATATTACCTCCTTGTAGAGTCCAAGATCAATATATCCACATATGGGATGAAATGCTCCAGTTCCACAAACGTAAATGTGAGTTTTATTATAAGGCTGAAGTACTCGAACAAAATTTGCACATTCTGTCTATTGGGCATAAAAAAAAAATAAAAGCATTATTAGCACACAATTCAAGTTTTTAAAAGATTATCATCCATGCCACCTGTCTTCAAAGTAGATGTCATCAAAAAAAAAGAAAAAAAAAAGATTTACAAGAAATGTTTAAACATCTGACTTAGCAAAGGAGGCAAAACAAATTAGAAACTGGACTTTGAAGCTTTTTGAAATTTTAAAAGTTTTGAATGAATCAGAGTGCTAGAATGCACATCTCTGTACTAGTACTCAATGGGGCCTAGAGATTGAATATACACAGAATGTTAATGAGGTATCCATACTTTCTTCCAAGAATTACCCAGAGAACAAAACCCTTCATGTTCTGATGTTCCCATATTATCTATCCCATATAGATTCTACTGTTTGCAACACCAACTGTCTCAGCTATACCGAACAAAACACTGAACACAGGTGTTTATTCCTATATATGTGCTCCATTACAATTGGATGGAATTCTTATCACTTTATTTCCATTTATTTTCAGTGTTACAGAGACTAAGAGTCAGATTAATTCCTGCTTATTCCCAGAATATCTTCTGTGTTTCCCATGAATATTTTTTTAAACTAAGTCCAATCACTGAAGAGATTTTTACACTTCTGCCTGTTTATCAGCTTCTCTAATAGGAGCAGGGCCACTGCATGTGGTTGCTTAGGTTGTACACAAAACAAACAAACAAACAACCCACAGTCTTATCTAAGGATGTGCAAATCACACTACAGACGTCTTCATTATCCTGAATATTTTCATATGTTTAGTATATGTTTTCATATAGTTATTATATGTAGACTCCTTAAAAAGGAACGTCTTATATTCACTAAGAATATTTTCTGGCAGATAGTATTGTGTAATAAAATCGTATTATGTCAGTTCTCTTGTGCCGAGGTGTCTGATGAAGAGAACTTTTTTCTATTTGCACAAAGGCACCGTAGGGAACTAGCTTCATGGTCTTTAACATCACGTTCCACAATCTCAGAAGAAAACCTAATGCAGAGTAAATATGCCATGCTAATGGTTTTGAACAAATAATGGAGACGGTAGTGTGAGAAACACCAAGGGTAAAGTCTAAAACTGTACATGGTCACGAGATAAGTTTGAAATGATGGCTTCATTGCAATGGTAAGAGGTTTTAATATTCCCTTTTATTTTGCTCACTGATGCTCAGTGAAGGGACTTTCATTTCCTGGTCTTTCCCCAATGAAGAGATTTATGCACGGGTGGGATCTACACAAGAAACAGTACACGGGGAGGGAAAGAATAGAATTATATGATTGAAGTGAGGTGGGCTAGACCTACTGCCAGTCATTTCATCATTTTTTTAAAAGCTCAGTTTTACCAAATAGTCATATAATTTAAGGGTAATTGCTATGGACTGAGTATTTGTGTGCTCCCCAAATTCACAGGTTGAAACCCCAACTCTCCAGTGTGATGGTCCTGGGAGATGTGGCTTTTGGGAGGTAATCAGTTTAAGAGGCAGGAGAATGGGATCCTCCTGGTGGGATTAAGAAGAGACTGGGGCACCTGCTCTCTCACTCGGTCATGTGAAGATACCACAGGACGATGGCCACCTGCAAGCCAAGAAGAGAATTTTCACCAGGAACAAAATTAGCCGGCAGTTTGGCCTTCCCAGCCTTCAGAACAATGAGAAATAAATGTCTGTTGTTTACGCCACCTTGTTTATGGTATTTTGTTATAGTAGTCCAAGGTTAATAAGAAAGACATTAATTTTACAAGTTTCTGAACTAAATATTTGTATAAAGAAATAAAACAACTCCCTTTCCAGATTATAAATTACGGAGTCAGAAAGATTAAGGACTCTGAGAGACACAGCACTGTTTAAAAAGGCCAGCAAGGTCTAGGATGAAGTTTCATACACACACGAGATACAAGTTTAGTGATTATAAAGAAAAGGCACTGAATCATACCTAAAGCATTTCGCATGCTTTAACTTTTCTAGGAGTACTTTATTAAAATGCAGCCAGCCAGGGAAAGTAACCTATTACACTAGCTTCTGACTTGGTACAATATTACCAAGGGTTTATTTATGAAATCCCTCTCTTCTCTCAGCTCGGGCTGGCATGGACTATATGAATGTATAGATGAGTCCTAAATTATCTGATACAGTTTACAAAAAAGTCACTTCTGCTCAAACTTTTCTGCAGTGAAGTTGATAAAGGGTCATACTCTAAGCAGCCTAGGGGCAATGAAAAGGCACTGGTTGCCTGAAGGAAAGACACAGCCATCCTAAAAGATAAGATCTTTTACTTCAAATGTGGCCTGGGGTAGACATTTCAGCCAAACTGGTGAAGTGAGGCAAAAACTTTACAATGATTTTCCTTTTACTGTGTAACTTATTTATTTATTTATTTATGTATGTATGTATGTATGTATGTATTTATTTATTTTTATTTTTTACCTCAAAGATTCTGTGCTGTTTGCTTTCTACGTACAAAGATTTCATGTTTTACTTAAATAGCATGAGCAATAATTAACTTGATTTAATTCACATAGCGACTTGCATGGCTATTAATGGGAGCATAATTCTGTGAGGCATGAAGAAAGTTAACCTTAGAAGCAGCTTTTTAACTTTCCCTGAAAGCTGGCTAATTTGTCACCTACTGCCCACAATGACAAGGGTTGTTGCATCTGACCAAACAGTTCAATTCATTGAGTAATATATTCATCTTCGGAAAAAGATTTTATTTTTCTTTCCTTTATTCTTTGTAACTACTCCCCACCCTCACTATTAGAGACAGAGAGACGGAGAGAGGATTAAAAACTAGTATCAACTTTTAAAAATTCTCTCAAGTGATATTATTTGTTTCAGTATTTCTTCTCACATATATGCATACATCTATATAACTAAAACAAATATAAAACTGAGTTAGTTTTTGGAGAAAAGACAAGTATATATTAGTTTATATGTTAACACTTGGAATTTTAGTCTCTCCCTAGGTATCTCGTATTAACAAAAGAGAAGTACTTGTAATTCTCTGGACTTGTGTATAGTACAATTAAATCCAATAGAGCTTTACATGTATTTCTGATAACTGAATTGTAATTGCTAATTTTAATTTATTTAGGTCATATATGGAAAGACACTCATGATTTAGGAATCTGATCCATTTTTATTTCAGTATGCTTTTCAGAACATTATAGATCATTAAATATTTTTGATCATTCATCACATGCCTATCATTGTACTGCATGTTAGGTTTGACTAGCAGACCTCAGAATCCAGTCTGCACAGATATCTGTTTAGATCAAAAGTGCTGAAAATATTTTAACATTTCATAATAAACACATGAAAAAACAAATATCACATTTCTCTCTTAAAAGTGGAAGATCTAACAGTGGAGATTTCTACAGAGCTAAACCTAATTGTGGTAGAAGAGCAATGAAAAACATTTTTTTAAAAATGAGAGATACGCTTACTTAAATATTTAAGAGTCTATATCAAACAGGATAACTGGGAAATATTCATTTTTACATAAGTGGATCAAAAGAGATAATGTATTTAATATTACATACATATATAATTATATATAATCTGTAAATCTCTGAAAATAATCAGTAAGGGAAAGGAACCATGTTGAATCTAAAAATGAACAAATTTGTCATTCCAAAAAATAGTCATTTTACAACTACATAAAATATTTAGTTTTCATATTAATGAAAAACTTTCAAGCTGATACACAAAAAAACATTTTATTTCGTTGGAAAATATTATATATATATATTTTTTTAATTTATGTTTTAGTATTACATATTAACTCTATGTTGTGTCCAATATTAGCAAGGGTATAGGGAAATATACCTTCTCATAAGCATCACTGCTGGTTAATGTGTAAGAGGCATAAGCTCTGGAGAGCCATTTTGCAATGTGTATAAAACAAATTTATATCCTTTCACCAGTAATTCTACTCTGTAGTCAAAGATGTTCACAATATTTATATATAAGGTTTATCACGTGCAGCATCATTTACAATAGTAAAAGCTGGACTTATACCAAACTTCTACCAATAGGGGATTGATGAAATAATATATAGAGGAATGCAGTGTAGCTATTAAAAGTAGTGTTATAAAAAGGAATTTAATGACATGGGAAAATGCTCATGGCAGTCTGTGAAGTGGGAAAAAAAGTGTTTTAAGGGACTATGTATACAATGATTTCATTCTGAAAAATACTAAATAGATAAGATAGAAGAGTAAACATCAAAATGTCACCAGCTATCTCTGGGTAATGTTCATGGAGGAGGAAATATTTACAGACGATTTCTATATAATTTGCAAATTTTCTACAGAGAACACTTTGTTTTACTTTTAGACAGTCTGAAAAAAATGTAATCACAGAACTGTAGAGAAGCAAGATCCTTCAACTCTGTGTAATGTCTCTATTGATAGGTCATGAGCCTCAGCAGTTAAGCGGACAAACAGCACCGGCTACCCACACGCTGTGCACCCTTCAGCCTGGACCGACCTGCTTACCACACTCTTCATAGCCAGGACTAAACACATGTCTTTAGTGACTTTCTTTTGAAAAACATTCTTAGCAAAAAATTCTACCAAATAGCTTCCTGTCATCTCTTTCCTTGCATGGATTAAACTGGGCACTGTGTTCAAGAAAGTGGAATAGTTCTCTTTTGTTTCCTCATCTTCCACTCCCTCCCAACCCCAATTAGCTAACTTTCATTATGGTAAATAATTCACTATTTTTCAGTTATATAGTACCTTTGTGTAAAGGGACAGCCTTTCCAAACACTTGTTAATCCTAAACACACTCTTGGGAAGTAGGTAAAAATTACTAGAGAGAAGGGAAAAGAGAGGGTAGTGCCAAAGGCAGTAAAAAATGTCAATAAAACCACACACATTTGTCTCCGTTTTCTGTCAGCCAAAATCTCTGCAACACTGACTGAGGAGGATCTACACTATGCTGACACTGAAGAGAGAAATGCTTTGAGGGATACAGATTGCAGACCTTATTTGTAAAGTTCAGACCTTTAGGTATAGCTCATAGTGATGTATAAGAGCACATATTGTGAGGACAAGACTTCTGGATTCAATTCCTGGCTTCCCTATTTACAAGACCTATGATATTGAGTAAGTCATTTAATTTTTATAGCCTCATTCTTTGCATCTGGAAAATGAGAAATAATAATAATAATAATGAATATATCATATAGTATTGTCATATGGATAAAACGAGATTATAAATATGAATTATTAAAAACAGCTCCTGGAACAGGGTAAATGCTATAAAAGTGTTAGCTATTCTTAGTAACTCTAAAATATAATATTATTTTAAAGGGGCAAATTAAAAAGGAGACAAATATTTGTATTATGCCTTCATGGTTCAACATCAAACTTTACAGACTTCAGTAAAAAGAGAAAAGCTCCCCAAATCTCTAATCCTGGGTAGCAGTAGGTGGTTAGTTTAAAGATTAGAGGTTATTACTAGTTCCCAAACACAACTGAATTGGAAGAATAGGTTCCATTTACAGGGTCCTATTGGCTCTAGGATGCCACCTCCAGAAAGGTTTATCACACTTTGCTTTAACTTAACAATACAGGCAACTGAGTTACTATATAACTAGAATTAGTGAACATACTGAAATGAGAACACTGTCACGATTAAAAACCTCTACTGACTGTTTGACCTTGAGTGTTTGTCCTTCATCTACTCCATGGGAAACTTGACATTAGTTTTTTGGAGTAAATTTAAAACATTATTTTCCTACTTGCCTCCATATCACACACTCAGTACTAGTGAAACACAAAATATTACAGTGTTCATACTGTTTATGACATGCTTCTACTGTTAATCAACAAAATAATTTTGAAAACACTCATAGCTAAAACATCTTCTTCCCCACGATTTCAAAAAAATACTGACGCTTCTGCAGAGCTGAGCACCTGCTCAGAGATGGAATATTGAACAGGGTAAAGAGATTAGAGACATGGGAAAAAGAAGAATGTATTCTACAATAGTTTAATCTCTTCCATTCCTCATAAAATAAATGTTAAAACTGGTTTTTGTTGCATTTGATGCTAACACTCCCCGATGTATCTCTACTAAGATAAATGCCTGAAAAGATCACATTTAACACTAACTGAATACAAAATCAGACATAATCAAAAGTTTGTTTTAATTATTTTGTTTTGTAGTACCCTGTGTATAAGTCATCATGGGAGTAATATATGTATCCCTCATTAGATTGAAAGCTCCTGGTGAACAGATACTGTATCAGTTTTGTACACATATTTGTACAAATATTTAGGCTCTTAATAACTATTAGTTGAATAAATGACTGAACAAATGAGTGAACAAATCAGGTTCTTAGTCTTCTGATTCATTAAGCATCATGTAGTTTTATCATATTAATAAAATGAGAACTTTTAAATCTAATTGCGCTTTCATAAAACATGCAATATTTGCTATTAAATATAGAGGCTGTGCTCTGTTTAACCCTCCTGGGTATTGTGGTTAGAGGCAACACCACGGGATGCTGCAAAAGCAGCCTCAAGACATCCGTCCACGTTTCTACCCAAAGTTAGAACCTTTTATCATCTTGAGTTACATTCAGGAAGTGATTTATTTGGGGAAAAAAGCAGTTCTCCCTATCACCACAGTGCAAAATGTCAGGGCAACACACAGAGCATCTGGCCTGAATCAGAGCACTTGGATGAGGAGAAGAGGCAGGCTGAGCCACAGCACGCTGCAGTCATTGCTGGAGATAAAACAGGCAACACAATTTGGGGGAGCACGCAGGACAGCTTGGATAATGCCAAAGCAATCCAGACAGGACACCCCAACGGCAATTAGGTTAGTCACACCTATCGAAAGGTTGTCTCTGGTCCTTAAGGCAGCTTAAACTACATGTTTATATTAGAACCCCACTATTTATCCTTTATAAGTTATTCCATATAATTAGGCTTAAGTACATTTGAAAGCAAATTATTTCTAGTTCTGATTCCAGAATGTGGGCCATTCATTTTCAACCAATCCTTCTTAACACCTCTGTAACGTCAGCTTTTGAAAGAATCCTTCTAGATGTTGTAAGTTTAATTTCAACCCAAATTAAATAACAATTGTATGTTCACAATGCTAAAATAACTATGGTCTTGTGTACAGTCACAAAATACATGCATGTAAATGAAAAGTACACAACCCTAGAAATACAATATTTGCTGATAGTTTATTTTTGAATATTTTAAATGTACTCTGAGATTTTTTTTGTAAAAAAATAGTAATATTCAGAATTAACACTATAGAAAGTATAGTAATTCTAAATTTTTGAGAATGATGCTATTCCTTTTGACAAGGTAGAAATATTTTATACCATAATCTTGTCACAGAATAAGTTAGTGTAATCTTAAACATTAGTACACTAATGCCATTCATTCAATAAAATCCAATATAAATGTATATTATCATATCAGTACCAGTTTAACAAAGATATTTTTAAGTCTCATACTTACATTGGCATCTTTCCCAGCTAATTTACATAATTCCACCCGTTCCTTTGAAGCAGGCCAATAAATCTGTAAAACATTTAAAGGTGTGTTAGAATCTGAATATCTAAAACACCCTACAATTCTCATTAGGGAAGTGAGCATGTGAGGTTGAAGAGTGGATATCAAGCCAAGAACATATTGTTAGGTATGATGTAAGAATTTTGAGATTTAAGTATTTTCCAAAGTCACCAAAAAAATTTTCTAAGAAAAACTGTACACAATTATCCATTTTCATTCGGTAACCTTATTTATTTTTAAATCCATTTAACAATAGGTAAATTATGTTGGGAAAGATATAAATTCTTATTGTGATGTCAATAAAATTTCAGATTAGCATTTACTTAAGTAAGAGATTCTATTTTATTCTGTGTTTCTATGTTTACTTAGAGTGGTAGTGCATTGTAAACATGTGCAATGAGGTGTGGGAAAGAGCTCTTCCTCACAAGCGTAAGTTATCACTCCAAGTCAAAGACCAGTGTGAATCTGCTGACAATATTTAACATTCACGGAGCTCAGAAGCATCTATGACTTAGTTAAGCATTTTGTATGCATTACCTTATTTTATCTCACAATGACCCTATGAGTTAGCTGTATTTACTCTCCCCATTTTCAAGTCAGAAAATTCACTCATATTGCCATTAAATAACATGTCAAGGACCATGAAGCTAGTTCACAGCAGAGCCAAAATATGACCCAATGTCCGTCTCCTGAACTTGTGTGTGTGTGTGTGTGTGTGTGTGTGTGTGTGTGTGTGTGTGTGTGTAGAGGGGAGGGGTTTCAACCACTGCACAATAAATATTATTTGGGCAAATAATTAAGGACAAGGGCAGCAAATTCCTTGGTTGATAGCTTTTAATCATGCTTTAACAGTCTTGAATTTGTCAGAAAGTAAAAACTAACAAAATTTAGGAATTCTGTCTGGAAGTTTTTGCAAAATAGGGTTCAGCTACATTACTCCATTAGTTTACAGAAAGAAATGCCCTCTGTTAAGCTATAGGCAAGAAGAAACAAGAAAAGCAAGCTCTGAGTTGCTTATAATGTTCCAAGAGTTCCTCACAAACTTTTATTATGGTTCTCACCAATGTTAACAGAAAATGTTTTAATAGGTGAGGAAAAGGAAAATATCCTGAGGGAATACACTGAAAAAGACTTGTTAAACCTGGAATTAACAAATGATTTAGAAGTTGCCGATGTTTACATGATATTATCTTCACAGTGAAATTTTAGGGTTTTATGTCTGAATAATAAAGAACAGAGAATAGCACACAAATTCTCTAATTAGATAAATACAATGAAATTATTGAGAACTTTCAATGAAGCAAGGTTGTTCATTTTTGCATACATTTTAACAACCTACAATCCAAAGGTGTACATAGGCAGGGTGGCTGAAACAGCAGCAAGCTCAAATGACAAGCTAACTTTGATGTGGTTTACAATAAGGACCCAAAGATGCTATTTATTCAGACATGGTTTAAATCAGTGCAATTATACTTTCACGCAACCTTAAATAGTAGCCAGCAGTAAAACATGAATGGACTATAGCAATGAAAAGCAATATGGATGGATCTGAACAATTCATTATTAGATGAAAAAAGCATATTCCCTACAATTACAAACAGCATGATCCTCTTAGAATAATGTTAAAAATAAACAACTAAAATAAACCAGACACTTTTTAGGTGCATATGTAAATGCAATAGACATGTAAAAAGAAAAGCAAGAGAGTGATCAACAGGATTCAGAAAGATGGTTACTCAAGATTAGGAAAAAGAAAAGGGGTAAATTGGTGTTAAGAAGTAGATTATTTACCAGATCTTAGCTTTTGTTCTGGATGGGGCATTTTCCGGTGTTTAATACATAATTAAAAACAATTATATAATGTCAATAAATAAATATGCCAAAATAGAGCATGCATAGGCCAATTGACAATAGTCTGTCATTAACCTAGAATCACGAAGTCCTAAATAAATGAATAAATGAATAGTAAATAAAAACTGCACCTGGCAGGAAATTTGGAAGTTTCTTCAAGTTGTTTTTATTGTTTGTGTGTTGTTTTTTTAAGCACTGGTAGCAAAAATACTGAACTAAGTGTTCTTTATTTCTCCTTAAAAATTCCATTGTGAATTTATGAAATTTTGGCTTCATATTTGAGCTTATGAGCTCAAGGTATCCTCGCACATTTTTTTCTGGCCGATTCTTTTTTCTTTTTCAATTGTGGTAAAATGTAAATAATAAAATTTTCCACCTTTGCCATTATAAACATACAGTTCAGTATTAAGTACATTCACATGGGGCAACCAATCTTTAGAATTCTTTCATCTTGCAAACTGCAACTGTATACTTGTTTTTTTGTTTGATTGTTCGTTTTGTATTTTATTTTATTTATTTATTTTTTATTAGTTTCAGGTGTACAAAACAATGTACTAGTTAAACATTTATCATTTATACCCCTCACACAGTGATAACCTCCCTCCCTCCATCTACTAACCCTCTGACATTGCACAGAGCCATTAAATTTCCACTGCCTGTATTCCTAATGCGGTACTCCACTTCTTGTAAATATATATATAAATTGTAATTGACATTCATTATTATTCAGGTTAGCTTCAGGTATACTTGTTGATTAATGAATATTATAAGTGATCTTACAAAGGGCAACTTTGTATCATTGGAATGAAATTAAATTGTACAAAGAATGCATGTCCATGATCTATCAGTTGGTTTAATATTTAGTTCATTTTCTTCTACCTCTAATCTAGATTAACATTTCTTTGAATCCTTTCGATATGCCAGATCCTGTTATTTGTTTTGTTGTTTAAAAAGATGGTCAGATTTAATCACATTTCAGAAATAAATTTAGAACAAATATTTATAGATTTGTTGAAACCTGAATATCTTATTGGTATTAACACTAGAGAAAAAAAGAGAAAACGAGAATATAGAACTCCTTCTTATTAAGTAAATGAGACTTAAAGAAGATAAAGGTCATTACAGCATCGTATTTTTTTACTTTAAACCTGTGTGTTGGATGATTGAGTTAAAGTAAATTATGAGATAAATAATGTTTCTAAAATTTATTTTGAATACATATATGGGGGATTCAAAAGAGAGGTAGTTAGTTAAAAATAGACAAAATGTGGAAGCAATCTTGATACCATTTTGAAATCTAAATGAAATTTCCAACGTTGGCACAGAGTAACTGCTGTTCATTAATCATTTGTTCACTAGGCACATTATTATGAAGGGTTTTCTGTATGCCTAGGAAGGTGTGGCACTGACACACTAAGATTTGAGTCAGGGAGACAGCTCTGAAGTGAGAAGAGAGCACAGAGGATAGAGCCCCTCTCGGAGCCCTCAACAGCAGAGTAGTAAACAAAGTGTGTAGCTGTCCCAACTTCTGAGCTATTGTTTTAAATTATTTTCTCTTAATAATTTCAACTGTAATGTAATAATTTGAAGTTTCAATTATAATTTTGTCTTAAGGACTCGTCATTAAAATAGTAATTGTAGAGTTTTCTTTTTTTCTCTTTGCAAAGGAATATAAGTCTCTGAAAGATGTTTTAATTGTTTTCTTGTACATTTTCAATTATTGATGGTAAGTCATGTAATTGTAAATTGATTTGTGTCATCCTAGTTAATGAAGCAATAAAACTAAAATTACACACTTCAGCGAATCAGGATTTGAACAGTGGGTAAATGTTACATAATGTGATCGACTCCAGAAACCAATTTTAATAAATCTTCTCTTTTCTGTTTACAAAGCAGGCTTTCTATTTTTTTTATTTTTTTTTGAAATGTTATCTCATTTTTCTTCATTTACTTTCAATCCATAAAGTCTAGAACCTGTTAAAAATAGAAATTATCCTTGGATCATTATTATTATTATTATTGCGCAGGACTCTAAAATAGTATCACAAAGATAATTTTACTTCTTAAGGTAACATTCAAGCCTTAAAAATAAAGATTAGTTGGGATTATATATTGGCTTATTTTGACACAATGCTGTCAAGAATCTAGAAGTCACAAATAGAATTACCTTAATAATAACAACCTAGCAGATATCTGATTATCTTCCAGACTCTAAACATTTACTTAAAAAGAAAAAAAAAAAAAATCATTGTAGTTGTGCCAATATTTAAAAGATATAATTTTAGTTATGATTTATGGCAGGATTTTCTCTTACTTGCACCTAGTCATTAGAATAAAGGGTTTATTTTTTTTTTAAATATTCCTTTTGATTCCTTGTTAGTAAAGAATGTAAAGAAACAGAATTTTCCATAATTCAATCTAAAAACAAAAGAAAGCAAAAAAAACAAAAATGATACACTTTCATATTTCTATAAGGTTTGAAGAAATATGTTCAAGTAACATTTGTTTTTCGATAAATAAAGGGGCGAAACAGTAATAGAGAAAGACAGAGACATGCAGTTACATAGAGGAAGATATAGACATGTCAACTCTGGGTATAAAATAACACATTTCACATAGGGTCTCAGGTTTCAGCACGGTTTACACAATGCCCAAGAAATACCTAAAGTCCTGATATTATTTCAGTAGCCCAGTCAGTAACCTTTGAGACTGCCTGACTCCCAGACAGAAATCACACCTCTCACCTGAAAATACAATGTCCATGGTGTCTATAAGAAATTCTCTTGGTCATTGGGTAATGTGTACAGTTTTAAGGCAGTGATTATCAATATTCTCACTTCTCTCGGAATTCATGAGCAATAAAATGACACACACAGTTTTCCTGGACTGAGAGCTTTGCACATGCAGTATCATGCCTCATTAAAAGTTTACATTACGCAGGACAAAACAAGACACATACCCCCTTCCTGAAGATTGATACAGCTGCACCACTCCCTTAGACACTGACCCACAGATATTTTCCTTTCACTTATCAAAGGAGGGAATACCAGAAGCAGAGATGCCACTTGCATAATTGCCGTATTTAATTGTCCTGAAATATTCCCACGGAACACTAGTTCTTAACTAATGTATGATGTACCAGATACACGTTTTAAGGCTATCGTTTTGGTGGGGATTACTTGTTGGGACCTTGGAGCTTAGAGATCAAGGATCTCAAATATGCAGAAAGCTTACTGCTGCTCTCTCCTCCTACACGCAGGACAGACATATAAATCAAACAGATCTTCTCTGTAGATCCATATGAGCCCAAGAATCCCTCTCAATATAATTATCCAGGGTTTTAACCACTGTTAAATAATTAAAGGGTTGTAAATTGGTTTTGATGTGAGTGCTAATCAAGTTGATAACAGAAAAGTACTGTGGGAAACAAAAGTAAATAAATTTGTAAGATTTCTCCACTTGGAAGTGATCATTTATGGGGTTAATGTTTTAAAACAAGTATGTCTGATAAGTCAGTCCCCACATTCTGTAATTTTAATCTTGTTAGTATGTTGATGCTGTTTTCATATTATTTCACAATTGAAATTGATTATTTCCAAAGGATTAATTTTTGTATGTGATACTGGGAAGAATCAAATATTAACCTCTAAATGTATATGTATATATAGTGTTCTCTTCAGCAGCACATATAATAATACTGGAACCATACAGAGAAAATTAGCCTGGCCTGAGCAAAGATGACACACAAATTTGTGAAGCAGTCCATTTTTATTTTTTTTTTAAAGAATCAGAGTACAAATATATATGTATATTTTTTTTATTTTAGTTATAGAATACAGATTACCAGTATGAAAAGAGTTCATTCTAATGAAATGAAAATTGTTTCCCAATCATTTTACATGTATTCATTTGCTATAGTTATATTTTAAACACATTTTTGCAAAAGAGATTTAATATTTATTTTCTGATGAAAATATAGTGGGAACTGCATTCATTTAAAAACACCACCTTTGATCTAGTTATCATCTATTGATTTAATTTGCTTATTTTTATCTAAATCCAAAATGTTTTTGTTTGTTTGTTTGTTGAAGCATTTTTATTTCACTTTGAATACAAATAGGTAGGAGGAACTCACAAATTAAATTTTGCAATGTCCCTAAAAATTATTGTTTCATTCCTAATTTATATAATTCCTTAAGTTATCATTTGGTAAGATGAAAGTGTCAGGCAATTCATTTTTAATTATTTAATTTTAATCAAGAAACATTCAAATAGTGATAAGGCCTTATAACAACATCCTAAGGAAATTCTAATTATATCTGCTCCTTGTTTCAACTTTGGAGAAGCAATTTGATTGACTCAAGTTAGTAAGTCCAAGGTCAGTCAAATGCCCTTTGGCCTAATTCAGAGATGCCAAAACGACTGACTGGAGTACACAAGAGGAAGTTACAACTTGTTCATAAAACCTAATTAAAGACAAAAAATTCAGAGCCCTAAAAAATAAAAATGCAAGAGGCCATCTCTATCAAAGAACAGGATTCGAGTTTTGAACAGTTGCAAAGAAGTTGGATAAACTTTGCTCTAAATGTTGTATGGCACAAGTATTTGAATCAAAGGAGCAATGACTACTTTGGGTTCCATGGACAGAGAGGAAAGATATCTGAAATCAAAGAACGAAGTATTGAAAAATAAGGAGAGGAACACCAAAGGGAAAGCCTATATAATTAAAACTGGCTGGGGCACAAATTGTTACAGATGAGAAGTTTAAACTCTCAAATTTTTTGGTCTGATCTGCCCATGTAGCTTCCTTCCGGAAGTCTTGAGTGAGAATAGTCTCTCCCTTCTTTATTTTATTTTTTCCTTTTTTTCCCCTTAGAACTCAGTTCAATGCTTCTTTCACATTTAGTTTTCATCCACCAACCATCTCAGAATTCTAATACACTTGTTAAAAACTAATGTTGTGCTTTCAAATATTACATCAGTGTTATCCTCAGAATGAATGTTTTCTACCTGGAATATATCTGACCTCCTCTGGATGGTGCCTTCTTAAAAGTTAAGTGTCCATGTTAATATCATCTCCCCAGAAAAGCCTTCTCTGAAGACCAATCTCAAGTAGTTTGCCAAGAATAACATGGTTTTTAAAATAACACAGCATTAAGTGATATTTTATTTATTTCCTTTTTTTCTTCTCCATCACCCCACTCCCCAATTTAAAGGTATTCTCCATTATATTCCCAGCTTCTAGACAAGTGCTAGGAACATAGCAGGGCTTCAATAAATATGTACTGTAAGAAAGTGAGAGAAATGCTATTGCATCGTAAAAATTAAACGAAAATTTAAGGAATCCACAAATGAATTAGTAATTTTGAATCTGTGGTACAATTATGCTGGTGTCTAGATTTCAAAATTTCATAAGGCATACAGGTCAGAGGCTCCATTATCTTGTTAAAAGAGCATATAACTCATTGAGGTTTACTGGCCTCTTTTCTTGAGTGACAAGGGACATCGCTTCTTCTTCCTATCCTCTTTAGCACCTGGCACAGTATCACATGTACAATAAGCACTCCATAATTATAACAAAGTGATCTGCAGAGAATCCCTTAAAATGGAGACAGAGAAAGAGTTCTTGTCAGAGTTCTGGCAGGAGTGTGAGCCGTCTAACAACATCCTGACATCCCATTACAGTGACCAGATGGGACCTGCACATCAGCACCCGGGCTGGGGAGCCAGCACATCCATGAACGAGGCAATTGTTTTACCTCTGTGATTACTAGACAGCATGTGTTCCGCAGGCAGTAAGAACAGATTAATCACCATGAAACTAAGCAGGGTGCCTTATACAAAACGTTAATTTATTGGGATGTCCACATGGCTTCCAAGTGTTTATATTTTCTTAATTTCAAGTATGAACTAAGAATAAAAAGCAAGGCAATGTTCTTTTATCAATAACAGGATTTTAAATGAGAAATTATTTATTCTGAGCCTTTCCCCCTAAATAATAGCCTTGCAGGGTAAAAGCATTAGATGGGAATATCTTATTCAGCCATGAAGCAAGTTAATGAGCTAGAGTCAGAAGGTCATTCTGATTTATAAAAGCATTTCTGCTTATACTCATATAAACCCAGCAAGTACAGGATCCTCGTGTATGAAAACCCTCTTGTTTTAGACTTCCATGAGAAAAGGAAAACTATTAACAAAGTCCTTTTCATGCTACACAAAAAGGGCATTTAAATAATCCACTTAAAATTATTATATTTAAAATTATAAACTCATTTATTTTATTTTCCTAATAAAAGTGTTTTAAAATAGAGGCACGGTTTGGTGAATTTCAAGTAATCTGACTAACTGCTGTAATTATAGACCTACTGTTCGTGTTCAATAAGGAGAAAAATAATACAAAAATCACCAGTGCTAGGTAGAAGAAAAAAAAGATCATATTTGTAAACATAAAATTGTTTTATTAACATTCTGCTTTAAAAAAAAGTCATTCCTCTTAAAATATCCTACTTCTGGCTTAAATATTTCATCTTTAAGTTTATCCACTGTTTCCTTTTAAATAATTCTGACTTTTTTTTTTTTACTGGTTTTAATGTTTCAAAACCATTTTATGTACATTGTAAGATATAGCAAATAAATCATTTTTTTGACATTATTAAGAACCAAGATTTTTCAGTATAGGAGAAAAGAGATACAAGAAAAATACTTTAATGTTGCATTTTTTCCAGCTTTATTGAGATACAATTGACATATAACACTGTATAAGTTAAAGGTGTGCAACCTGATTATTTGATACACTTATATGTTGCAAAATTATTACCACAATAAGGTTAGTTAACACATCTATCACCTCACATAGTTACCTTTGTGTGTGTGTGGTGAGAACATTTAAGATGAACTATCTCGGCAACTTTCAAGTACATAATACAGTATTGTTAGCTACAGTCACCGTGCTGTACATTAGACCCCCAGAACTTATTTATCTTCTCAGAGTAAAGTTCTTAAGCAAATACGGGGACCTAAATTTTTGCAAGATGAAATTAAATTGTCTCCATAAAAATTATTCCATAAAAATGAGTACAATAGGTTGTATGATGTATATATTGCTTCAGTACATTGCTTTCTCATTTTAAAAAACATAATAAAACTTCCTTTTTTTAACCCCAGAAACACACTGATGATTTTTTACATTAAAAACAAATGTAAATAACTTTAAACAGAAAAATTTAAGTATTATGCTGTTTTTGCCTTCAACACTATAAGGTTACCTAATAGGTTTTTGTTGGGGCCCAGTTAAAGCCCTTCAGTTCTATTTAGCTAACATTGCAATTCTTTGATCATTTTATATGCAATATTTAATTTTGACACATATCAGTTTCAAGAGAAACAGATTAATCAAATAAAAAGGAATAAAGATGATTAAGTATCATCTTAACATGATACTAAACTATTTAAAGATTAATTTTGAAGATTATTTAAAAATGAATCAATACAGATCTAGATTCTTGATTTTAGCTTAACCTTGCTGGAGCCTAACAGAAATACTATTGAAAAGCACAGGAAACAAGATGTAGAACAGCAAACATTTTGACTGAGGCTGTTGATATCCAGAAGGTGAATAATGTTAATAAGAATATTAACATTCTCCATTTGCACTTGCTGTTGAACTTACAGTTCATGGGACATGGCGGACTAATGTCTAAAAGGTGAGAGAGAGACTGACAAGCTGCAGGGAAAACAGAGGACAGGCTCAATGGCTTCATGCATATCAGCCTGAACTTCTAGAGTGTGTGCAGGAAACTCCACACGATGGCTTCCCATGGAACAGATGGCAGCCACGGTCGCTCAAAAATGGGATGGCATGAGGTTATGTTAGGTCCTGTTCAAGAATGTTGAGAAAAGACTTCAGAAGTTAACACCTGGAGGAACTGCAATCTGTCACAGGATACAGAGTGAGAACATACCAATCCAAGGAGAAAGGCAGTCATGCTAATCCAGAAAACAGCAAGGGAAAGAATTTCAGAAAGAGGGAATTCCAAAAACTCATAAAAGTGCCTATGAAAGAAAAGTCACCATTAAATGTCTGACAAGACCAAAAAGTTGAGAGGTCCCTCTGACAAGGACAGTAGACATTTCTCCTCTTCCTTTCTCTTGATTGGATGCCAGAGATGTCATATACGGTGTTTAACAAGCTTAGGGAAGAGGAAGCGTGCTAGGTAGGGACAAGAGAGAAGAAGCCTCAGAACATCTCCCTACTCTCTCCCATGGCATGCCCAATCGGGGATAGGTAGAGGGAGCAGAGGTTCGATTTTAGGTCATGTTGGAAGTTTTATCACATTAGATGGGAACTTTTAATTGCTGGATAACAATGATCTGTACTACCTAAAACTGACCTCGAAAGCCAAGGGGCCTGCTGGAGTTAACGAACAAGTCCAGAACTGGTCCCACACAGTAGATTGAAAGGGAGTGTGGAAAGTAAAATAAAGTTGCTTATTATTATACTCTATGAGTTGACATACTGGTTGCTATTAGACTAATAGGTGAAATAAATAATAATCATAGTCTCAGAGTAAGTTTATTTCTCACTGATCCACTTTTCTGCCTCTATAGACCACTTGAAAAAAAAAATAAAAAAACAGGGATAAAGAAGAAAAAAGAAAGAAAAACAAGAAATAAATGCTTGACTAAAACAGATACAAAAGCAGCGCTTAGTTTAATAAATCATTCCCTTTGTGACCTGTTTGCTTACATCCTGTTTTAGAAATTCACTACATCCATGCACGCTTTGAACTGCTTCCAAAATGAGTAACATTTCCATATGGAAGGATCCCAACAATTCATTAACTCAGAAGCTCAACTAAGTAACATAACCAAACAGAGAGTACTGTGCTTTTTTTTATTTAATGTCAACTACGAATCCATTAAAAAGAGAGAGAGAAAGAGAAAGGGAGAGACTTTCAGCTTGTATATATTACTCCCGAAGTTTACATAGAAAGGACTCTTGATTTCATATGAATTATTTCTAGGATTCCATAGAGCTGGTTGAGGTACAGAATGTTCATTTGCAGTCACAGTGACAGATAACATGTAGTTTAGAATCATTTGTTTAGAAATCATAGGTCCTTAAACCATATTGCACAAATGTCAAACACTTTCATTACTATGATGTCTATCCTGAACAGGTTCCTAATGTATCACTTATAAATGAATGACAAATGGATGCAAATGTCCATCCACAGTTGAACACCTTTCTCAAGGACTACTGAAATCATTTTTATATGTCCTCTCTCTAACTCTAGAGAGGGGGTAGAATGTTAAAGGCAAGGGTAGGGGAATCTATTTTAACTTAAACTAGGAAAAATATACACATGGAGGGGAGAAACAACTCTGTTCTACTCCATTTCTCAAACATGTTGACCCTCACCCTAACTGAAAAAGGAAACAATAAACCTCAAGTTTCAAATCCAAATGCAAGCCATTTTTAATTAACCAGCTAATTAACAACAATCCAAATTTTACCCATCCACCGTGAACTAGTTCATATCCCATGCAAAATATGTGATTTTTCCCCATCCCTGAATTCCTATGACATGTGATCTGTCTCATTATTTTGGATCTCTAAAGATTTTCTGACTTGTCTTCTAAGTCATTTCACTCTGTTATGCCTTGTCTCCCTAACTAGGGCATGAGCAATGACAAGACCTGAGTTTTATATTCTATGAGGTCGGACAATTAACTTCGCAAACTCATCCTAGAGAAAGTGCTACATACCTCATTGCTGAATATCACTATGGTCACCTTCGAAATACTCCCCTTGGGAAGCTATGAACTGACACCAGTGCCTAGTCTACCCTTCAAAGTAATTTTGGAACTCTTTCTGGAATGACCATCAGAGCTGTCATCATATTACCCTTGATGTCTTGAATGTCATAAAAATGTCTTCCTTTCAATATTTCCTTTACCTTCAGGTAAAGAAAGTCATTGGGGTCCAGATCAGGTGAGTAGGGAGGGTGTTCCAATACAGTTATTTGTTTACTGGCTAAAAACTCCCTCACACACAGTGCTGTGTGAGCTGGTGCATCGTCGTCAGACAATGCCAATGCAAGATCCATGAATTATTGGCGAAAAGTTCAGGTCGTCTAACTTTTTTACACAGCCTTTTCAGCACTTCCACATAGTAGTAAAGTTGGTTAACTGTTTGTCCAGTTGGTACAAACTCATAATGAATAATCCCTCTGATAGCAAAAAAATGTTAGCAACATCATTGCAATAAGTTTGTGAACTTAATTGTCAGACCTTGTATCACAATAGTCTAAGTGCCAACAGAAGATAATCATGATTTTTAATGAAAAAAAAAGAAGAAAAAAAACAAAAAAAAAAACCACTGACTAAAGTAGAACAAGAAAAAAAAATTTCAAAGTTCAGTCACTAAAAAAGTATCTCAAGTTTTTATTCTACAAATGCATATAATTGGTTCCAACCCCAGACAATGACAAATCCAAATGAATCAAAGCAGCATTATTTTAGATATGATTCTGCTAGGAAATGTAGTCAATAATGCTTAAATTATGTTTAGTTATTTAATTTAAAAATATATTCTCTGTATATTAAATATTTAGTGGATAATGCTAAATAATAGAACTAGAATTTAAATATTTAGTGTATAATGCTAAATATTAGAACTAGAATAATAATATAGTCTTTAATTATTTTAGTCAAATTGCAATCTACTCCCTCTTGACAATGTCACTCCCCAACAACAATATTGGAGGGAGAGTATCAGCAAATTTTAAGAGATCTGCTGCACACTAGATTTCATAAAGCTTAGATTAAAATTTTAAAAATCACAGAAAACTTTTACAGAGGTAAATAAACTCTTACATAAACAAGAGAAGTATCTGTAAAGATTAGCAGATTTGTCAACTTTTACAAAGTGAGGTGGAGAAAAATAAATTATTTCAAGGATTTTTACTTGAAATGAATACTTCCCAAGTCTATCTCCTGAAAGAAAAATGAATCCTTACAGAAAATTTACTTATAGAATTACCTAATCTTGATAATTCTCTCCAAATAGACAATATACTTTTTTTTTGTTGTTTTTTTCCCATTGGCTGAGAAAAATTTATGTTTGTCTCAGGTAACCAAAGTTAATGAAAAAAAAAAAAGATTGGTCCCCTAATTACATTTTTCAGAAAGCTTGTTTTCTATTCCTTCCCTGTAAGTGATCAATGTGATTGATTTCTGAACATCTCTGCCACTGAAGGTAGTTGACAGGTGTAAGCAAATTGTAGTTACTTCACTCCTCTTTTGAGTTTAAGAATCAGAATTTACATGTTTCTGGCCAATTAACTGTGTGGGAGGGTTCTAGGAAAGGTTCCCTTGCTCCTAAGACAGAGACATAATAAGTTATGGTCTTTTACCTCTTTACATTTCATTGTTAGCATGTGATCGATGAAACTGTTGTAGCCATCTTGCTGGCAACCTAAGGATAAGGCCAACACCTAGAGTGGCAGACAGAGAGACAGAAAGAACTGGGTCCTTGATAACATCATCAAGCAGATGATATTATCATCTCCATAAAATGTGAGTGAGGGAACAATATAAACAGTGGATAAAAACATGGGAGGGGGGGAATGTGTTGAGAAGAGCTTTGGAAGCCAGCAGAAATCTGGAGTTTATTCAAGTTCCTCAGAAATCAGGAACTGCCAGAAGTGTATAAACCAGGAAGAAATATAAAATTTTTATTTTTTTAAGAGATAACATTGATGGTCATGGTGAATGGATTAGATAGGAAGAAAATGGAGATTCTCTTTTATAAGATTAACCCAGCTAAATAATGGTATTATCATTTACACTAGAGGAAAATATTGAAATGTTTTCCACCTTATCAGCTTGGCCTGTCAGCTGAGGCTTTTGTTGGAATTGCATCACGGCTCAGCTCTCCCTTTGTCTAATACTACTTCCTTAGCGACCCTCTCACACATGTTGATCCCAAGAATACTACCTTACAAATATCCTATAAGCTAATCTTCACCTCATAGTTGGTTTCTGAGGGAACTCAACCTACAACAAAACAGTCAGGAGTGATAAATGCAGTTCCAGATCCACGTCTTTCCCTTGGAATGGCTGCTTCTGAACGCTCCATTTTGGTCTAGTGTTCAGGGAAGAGAATGTCAAATCAGTGTGCATAAATGTCCCAAACTTGTCCCAGAGAGGAATCCACAGGGCATTTCTTAACTAGAGAGAGGCTTTATGAAGCAAATTTTGAAAAGCCTCTTAAACTATGAGGTATCACATCCCCCATGATGTGTGCTTAAACTTGCCCTTAAGTCTATTATGTCCCTGTAGAAACAGTCCTTCCCCTCAAAAACAAACAAACAACAAATAAAATAATTAGAATGTTATTATCCCTCTTATGTGTATTTATAAATGTCAAAGTTAAAAACAAACAAAACAAAACAAAACAAAAAACCTCAGTCTACTTAATTTTTACTTACTTTCTGGATTGTGAAAATGCCCTAATAAGTCTGGTTTTAACTTTCTTCCTCTACAGTCATTTACGCATCAAAGTTACTGAGCATATACCTGCACCATTCATTGTAGACTTAAAATTGATTCTGAACAGAGTAAAGATAATAAGAAGGGTATTATGAACTATTTATTACTGAATTAGTTTTGTGCATGATTTTGCTATAATTTCTGGTCATTCCCTATTAAAGGCTTGTGGCCAATATGAAATGATAATGGCTATTTTTCAATAGGCATAGTCTTGTTTCAACAAAAACTTTAAGTAAACATATATCCTAAATTTCAGTACTTCAATTGAACAAGTTCTATAGAATTTTTCTTTTTTTTTTTTTTTTAATTTCCTAGAGGGGGAAAAAAAAATCCCAACCAGTCACTCATAACTCAATTATGTGTTGTATATTGCTTTCACTCCAAGGAATACAAAGGACATCCTTCAGCCCCACAGAGTCCCAACATGTGTGGTTTCTTCCACAGAGGAGTCTGGATTTTTGCCGAGGGGCACGGAGCCAATTCAAACCACGTAGGTCTAAACACTGCTAAAGTACTACATCTTGACACTTACTTGCTGCTGTGGAGTACCTTTTCACACTGGAGTGATTTATATAAATTTCAAAAGGTGGATACCTACACAAACATAAATTCATACCTTTACGTACATAACCCCTTTATGAATTATACATGTAATACAGACATAAAATAATATCAGTTAGGCAGGAAATCTCAAGTACAGACCCTAATTTTATAATGTGTATAAATAACCATTTATTTCAATAACATCATAAGGGAAATCAATATTTCGTAAATATTTATTTTATTAAATATTAGCAGATTTCAAACACGGAATATGGCCAAAGAGAAATTTGCTTAAAATAGTAACAGACAGAAGCTGTGCTATCAGAATTTATTTTAAGCAATGATCTAATACACTCCGTTCAGATAAATGGACTTTTTCTTCCAATCCCTGAAGGCAGAAAACAGCACAAAAACAAATTTCCTTAAAAGTATGAATTGCTTTTTACTATTATACTTAAACCGAGACATATTTGGAAAAATGCTGTTAGCTATGTAGCATCCCTTAAAGCAAAAGAGCAAAGTTGACTAAGATTTTCTTTGGACTCTTTTATAAAAAGATTCATCCCCTGCTAAGATATTTACTGATGGCTGAGATTTAGTTGATACCATCAAAAGGCTCTCCTAGGAGTATGAGTCCTCAAAAAGAATCCCAAAGAAAAAAATAAACTTTAAAAATAAATGAAAGGGAGCAATAATGGCAGAGTAAAGGTAAGCTTTTCAATTCTAGCACATAATCAAATGCTTATTTCACTTTACTGTAAACAATATCCAGGCTATAGAATAATAACTTTTTTAAAAAGATAACAATGATTTTGTAAGTATGTTTGGATTAAAACAAGTCAGGAACAACTACTGACAGTATTTTAACCCTCACTTTTATTCTAGAAACATAGATTATAAGAAATGCGCACATATGCATTTGCATTCAAAGACTATTATTACTTTATCAAGTCTGAGCATTCATAAAAAATAAATAACCCCTTTGCCTTTGGTGGATCTCGATCAAAAATGTGTGAAAAAAATTAAAAGTTAAAATGATTCAAAAGCAAAAACAATTGTTTCTCACGCAGACATTAATTAAGCAATATTAATATATATGGAGATAAACATTTCTCCTATGTAGACTAAAGCACTCAGTGTTGATAACATTCAAATAATTAAGCAACTGATATTTAGCTATTAAAAACATCTCAAAATTACAAAGTTAAAGTGGTCATTGTAGATGAATACTATATGAAGCTTCACTGTCCTAAGATGACCTATAAAGAACTCTTTGAATGGGGAGAAGTCTCTACTAACTCAATAATGGGAACTATTGACCTGAAACCTTGCAATGACTCCTAGTATTTATTTTGGGATACAAATGGAAAAGAAGAAGAAACACAATCACAGACGCCTCATAGATGCAGAATAGGTCATATAGTATGTCTTCTCATTAGTCATTTAGTCCCTTCCGGTCTTCGTGTCTATATTTGCTTGCATAGAAACAGATACTTGCTAAAGTACTAGCTAGTAGTAAGTCCTAAAGTGTTGCACCCTTTCCTTTGGGTATCACGGTGCTGTTCAAAATGTGGGATACAGCAGCAAGTGCCTTTTGTGTTTTGTGTATATTTCATTTTAAGAAAAGGGAATTTGTTTTTAATGAGCCCATAGTTGGGGCATTATTAATCTCCACTGTTGGAGTGTAATTGGGCCATAGGAGAAATCTGTTTAGATATAAAATGAGAGTGTGGAGAAACAGTGTGGTGTTAAAATACTACCATAGTCACACTATCAATTTAAAGTGTGCTTGTTGTTTGAAAGTTAACAAAAAAATTAAGTTTACAATAATTGCTATGCACGCAAATGTTAACACTTGATGAGAACTCATTTGCCAGCTTTTCAGTCAGGAGCTTTGCATTCCTCTTGAATGATGTAAACAATCCATTTCCTTCTTCCAAGCCTTTCATTCATATTTTCAAAGGTTATAGTATTATACTCATTCACTCTTAACAAAGAACACGTATATGTACTTAAATCCTCATTTACCACCCCTCCCCCTTTATACAACCTAACACTTCTGTCAGAGGCAATATATTCTTTTTGACATGTAATTGAACTATACTGCTTTGGACATTGAGTCATTTAAAACAAAACAGAAACAGAGAAGGGCACAAAATAAATGCATCCAGTCAAATATATATAAATAAACTGACCTTCTTAAAATTTTTGTTTAAGTCGACCAGACTGAGCAGGAAGATGTGATCCTTGGTTCCCAGGAGCAGCCGGCTCCTCTCTTCATCTAACAGAATGGTTTGGAAATCCAGTCCTTCTGATGAACCCAAAAAGGGAATGCAGCTATTTGAAAGCAGCAAGTCTATGGGAAAGTAAAAGAACAATGGAATAAAAGAAAAACATTCTTAATAACCAAGATATTCATTTACCTCAATACATATACATTGTCCCACTTTGTAAATGCATGAAAGCTCCAGTTTATATATATATGCAGTTTTTAGCACTTTCTCATTTAGAAATAGATGTAATTTACTATATTTGATTTTATTGATACAATATCTTAACGCATGAAAAATGCATGATATTAAAATGTATATAAAAACATGTTAATACAAAGAAATTAAACGTGAAATATTTTACAACCCTGTGTTCACCTCAAGTTACAAATTAACTACTTTAACTACAGTGATATTTGCAAACTGATTAAATTAATCAATATATGCAAAGTAAGCCTCAAGCTAAGTGTGTGGTAAATCTCATAGCATTCTCTCTCCTCCTACTTTAGGTAGTATTTAGATTGATGCCAATGTTTGGAGGATTACACTGTACCTATTTCATATTTATCAGGAAGATGTAAACTAAAGCCCAATTCAAAGACACGGATTGTGAAAGAGATGTGATCCTGAACCAGTAATGGAATCAGAATTGTAAAGCGGGAGGAACTTTGAAAGTCAATTAATACAAATTTATGATTTTACAAATGAAGGTTTAATTCCATCAAGGTGAACCACATGCTCTAAAGTCACAAAATTATGTAATGATAAAGCTGATAATCTAACCTCAGTCCCACTCTCCGTTTCTCTTTAAGACTTGTCTATAGGTCTTCATTCTTTATCTTATTCATATGTGATATGGACAGACTCTTATTTAAGTTTAGGTCTGGGTTTATAGGAACCTAAATCTTTCAACAGATTTTACCTCAAGTATTTATACCCTCTCATTTTCACAACTCTAGAGTTACATACCAATAAGATAATAACATCATTAATCACTTTTTCAAAAACTCCATTATATGTTACTGGACATTAAACCTTAATCATTATTTTCAAGTAATTCATTATAAATTGATAAGATAAAAATAGATAATATCTCAGAAATAGGCATCAAGATACTTCTAAAATGTATCATAGCAGTCTCAACCTGTCTAAAATGGAGATTTTGGTCCCTGAAATTGAAAGCCTTACATTCCATCCATCAACTGTGGGCTTTATTCTTATTTCAAATTTTTGAGAATTCTCTTCACTCGTTTTTTCTAATTTACAATGGTTAAATGTTGTTTTCCTTAGTCTCAGTTTGTCTTAGTTTTGACAAACCCAAAGGCTGTATGCTGAAGAAGATATGATGCTATCTGAATTCTCAAGTGAGTATAGCTTTACCAAAGATAAATGTCTTATTAATATTTATGAATCATGCTTTGTGTACACTGGATGAAGTATGAACTCTATACTAATTATTTTTCTATTAAGCTAAATATAACTTTAATAGGTTTTCAGACTAGAAACACATTGGAATAATATATTTTAGCATCTCCAAATGCAGTAAGTCTATTTTTGCAGGTCTAATATCAAGAAAAAAAAAAATCCATACTAGTTGTAAGTAGAACTCAGGAAAGAAGAATGGAACAGACAGAATAGATAAGACAGGTATGATCCAAAGCATTAACAAGAGAAAACATTTCACACAAACTTGTATTCAATCAGGCAATTCTGTGTCTTCCATGGGATTTCCCCTTGTTTAATAAAGAATTAAGTGGACAACATGGAAAGTATGTAAGGGAATTTCCAAGAGTATATATTGACCCAATTTAGAGAAGAAAGTAGGTTACATGATATAAATACTTATTATTTCAGTGTCCAGTGGTAATAATCAACTATTTTGAACCATGTTTTGCAATATTAATTACAAAATGGAACATGGCTTAGCCCAATGAGTAAGAGAGGCAGCTTTAGGTCCAGACCACCCGGATCATCATAGCCTATCCTCACAACTCTGGCTATGTGATCTAGGACAAAAACATTCATTTCTCTTTACCTTAGTTTTCTCACCTATAAAATGGGGATAATAATAGAAACTATGTAAGAAATCGAGTAGGTGTGAGGAATAAATGAGTTAATCTATGAAGCATTAGAATAGTGCCTGGTGCATAGTAAGTGCCCCGTAACTATCAGCTGTAATGATGATGATGACGTATTTTTTAAACTCTATACAAAACCTATAAAAAGGAAGTAATATTTCCCAATTCATATAATTGTCATGATGTAAAGGAGGTGATTTATATAAAATTCTTAGAAAATGCCTTGAAGATAGGAAATGTTCAAAAAATATGAACTGTTATTTTGAACATGATTATTAAACTCCATTTGGGCCAAATATGTTGTATTTAAGAAAAATACTATCTCATCTTCCATTAAACATGGCTGATGGAGATTAGAACATCTCTATTTTTTTTAGAATATTGGACTATTATAAAGCTATTCAATCCACAGCTATTTATAAGCATCTAGTACTTTTAGGTATTGAGCGTGTTGCTAAGTTTGTGGGATGACTGAGTCCTGCCTCCAAGGGGCTCGCAGATCAATGTGCAAATAGATATGTCCACGAAATAAAACATAAGTGAAATTAATTCTAATAGAAGTATATACAAACATCAACATTTTCCAATCACCTTACAAAAGGAGGTGATATTTGAGAACAGTCTTGAAAGATAGATAGAAGCTTTACAAGAACGATATAAAGAAAAGTTTACTGAAGGCAGAAGAATACTAGAATGTACAAGGGCATATATCATTGTATGTTGCACTCATACACCGTGTTTTTAATATTTCTCCTATTGTGGAGTGTGAGCTCTTTCAAAGCAAAAACCATATCATGGTTTTTGTTCAATGATCATATGTATCGTTGAATACCCAACACCAAGCTCAGAGTCTGAGACAAAGTAAGTACTTCATAAACACTTGTGGAATTGAAATAGTTCAGTATGCTGGCACACAGAGAATGTGTGGGGAGAGTGAGCCGTTAGGCTGGACATAAAGGCAGCCCCAGAGAATCAGGGCCTAAGATGGCAGGCTGGGGGGTTTGGATACTGTGTAAGTAACTGGAAGCCACTGAGATATTTTATGCAGAAAAGTGACAAAAACTACAACTGTATGTTAGAAGAATAAGTCTAGCTGCAGTGTTCATGATGGATGAGAAGCAGAAAAGGTGGAGGAAGGGAAACTACCCAGAAAGTTTTGAAAAGATGGTGAGTTCTGAATTATGGTAATGTCAATCAGAAGAGGAAGATATTTAAGAATTTCCCATGTCATTTTGTGTTTCTACTTACACAGTGAAGGGAAGAAATATAAAGTTGACGTAGTCTTTTGCTTTATTTTCTTTCATCATAACCGATTCTATTAGTTTCAAACAAATGTGACAAGGAAAAGCAGCTGCAAAAATAGTGAATAACCTGAAGTATTATCATTTCAAAATGATTTAATGCTGCCTTGTGACAATGTTAGCATCAAAACGATTAAAGCATGCTTCGCCAACCCTTTGTAGCCAAACAAAATAATTAGACTTAAGCATTACATATGAAAATTTCTCAGGCTGACGCACATATTTTGAAAAGACCTTGGGACAGGGATTGGAACAGGTTCCCTCTTCCCCAAGCAGCTTATCTTTCTTGCATTTCTGCCAAACTAAGCAAAGTCATTTTTGTTTCCACGGGATCATCAACTAAAGCCAAGGGGGAAAAAAAGGTTAAGTCCATAGCCTGCATCTTAACACCTAAAGCGAATACACTCCCAGGATTTCAGCAATCAGCAATGGATGCTGGCTCTGCAAACTGAAAACTCATGAAAGTTAAAACACTAATAATCTGGCAATATATTTCAGGACTTTATTTTTTTCTCCTAAACTGGCAACTGTCAGGCATGTATTTTTAAGGCTGTCCATACTTTTAACCTTTATGAATGGGAACCCTTTTTTTCCGGATTGGGTAGTGGGTAGGTGTGTTGCTTCTCAGACTCGTTTCAGTGGAGGCCGGCTCTGCACTTCCTTAACCAGCCCCACATTTCCTCAGATGACAGCAGCATTTATCTCCAGGTCCTAAATGCATTCGTTGTTCTGTCTACCTAAACCTGTGACCTAATCCACCATGATCACTTCTTCTAACTCTTTGTCCTAAGATCTTCTTCTCAGTTTGTCATCTCACTCAATCGCCCAGACTCTCAAATCCTCACTCTTCTTCTAGCAATACACTCTTTCGGGAAATCTACATGCTGACTCTTTTTGAAATAAATGAAACAAAGATATGATCACTTATTTATTGCACTGGTTTCAATATGGAAATTATGCATGTGATGGATTTTAATTGAGTGATGACACAGACATGGAGTTCAGGACCCATGATCAATAAACTACTACAGAGCAACAGGATGATCCTGAGGGTCCAAAACCCTATGCGCAGTGTGATATCTGCATGTGTTTGTATGTGTGTGGACATTTTTTCTGTAGTATGCCCTGAGTCTTCATCAGCAACTCTTGGTGTCTTACCAAAAGTCACAGGGAAAATTGTATGTTTCTCACATATAGTTAATAAACTTATTTAGAATAATTTCTCATTTCTAGCACAAGAAAGTGAGTCACTACCCTCATAAAACTTCACTTTTAAAGGCAAACAATTGACTCATCTAAGATCACCAGGTACTCTGACCATGCTGCAAAGACTGATAACAATTCCACTCTCATGGATTGCACAGCCTAGTGGAGAGGAAATGCTCACCCACAATGAAAATGAAAATATACTCGTGACAAAGGATAATAGTACTTAAAGTAGTAGACTGCTGTTACATATCTTTCAGGGTAAAATGGAAAGACCTTCCTATCGGTATTTCCTTTAGCAAGCCAAATAATGCTATTTCAGTTCCCTCACCAATACGTGTGGGTAGAAAAACCAAGTGATCGCTAAGCTCCTTCCAACACTGGAGCTCTACGGCATTAGAACCTTATGTTTAACTTGGTTAAAACTGAAGACATGTTAAATATTTAGCAAACTGTCATTCACCTATCTGTTCCTGGTCATTGCTCTGTTCTTTGGAGTAGGTAGTCTCTAATCCGTGGGAAAAACAAATATACAGTATAAAGCAATTAGGGCTAAAGGAAGAGCTTCTCCTGTTTGCCTCACATGGTGCTAATTCGGTGAAGTTCAGAAGAATTAAGTGGGCTTCACGAAACCCATTTGCTCTTGGAGACCAAGCACAGGAACCACGAATGTCCTCAAGCACAGCCAGATGCCCCTCCACGTGAGGGGAAAGCTAAGGATCCCATAATCCCTGCTCCTGTTGGAAATAAACATTTCTTCCAAAGAGTATTCTTTGTATCTCCCTTTTAGTGTCCCTTTAATACAATTGTTTTCAGCCCGAAGAAACATTTGATCTCATGGTCTACATTCTTCCTCTTCACCCCAGAAAGGAAGGGAGTGGTTAGTCACATTGAATCTAATAAATTTAGGATTGAGCAACAAAGACTTCCTCAATGTTTGACTTTTAAATGAATGAAATCCCCTACTCTTGAAATGCTGCATTTATTGCCAGATATCCTGAACTGGGTGGAGTTGAGAGTTTCTCTCATAGAAGTCTACATAGTTAAAAAAAAAAGAAAAAAAGTCTTCCAGTAACCTTTAAAAAACAGTGAAAGAGAAGAGTTTGCTTTTTTTTTTTTGTTTGTGTATGTTTGTGTGTGTGTGTGTGTGTGTGTGTGTGTGTGTGTGTGTGTGTGTTTAAAGAAGAAAATCAAAGTTATTAAAGGCAGAACTTTATGAGGTAAAAAGAAAATCACCTTTCAGGAAAGTGAATTTCCAATCTACTCCAATCTAAGGAGTAGAATTCGTCAGCAGAGAAAGCTGACAAGTTAATGTGGGTCCAGATCAAAACCCAGTTGCCTTTCCCTGCCATCTCAGGATATTCAGCATAAGTTCTTGTCCCAGCCACTCCTCTTTTTCATCAAGGAAATAGCCATTGTATCAGTACGGCGGTGCTGAGGTTTCTTGAATACAGTAACGTCTCCAGTGTGTTCTCTATAAAGCTAAAATAGACAGTTTGGGGAATACAATCAATAATGTTGTAAAGATTTTGTAGGGTGTCAGGTGGGCACTTGTATTATTAGGAAGACCACTTCATGGGTGGTGTAGATGCCTGACCACTGCGCTATACATCTGAAGCTGAAGCTGAAAAATACTGAATGTCAACTATAATTTAATATATATCTATACAGTACAGGTATACGGAGTACAGCATAGGGAATAGAGTCAATGGCATTGTAACACCTAAATACAATGTCAAAGGGGCAGTAGATTGGAGGAGGGGGTTATCACTTTGTGAGGCATGTAAATGTCTAACTAGTACATTGTTTTGTACACCTGAAACTAATTTTAAAAAGAAGTAAAGGAATTTCTATTCCTGCCTTCACCATAAATTCAGCTTTTCCTTCTTGAGCTTTGAATTCCCAAGGCTTCCATACTGCCTGTTAGTATTCAAAGATTCCATCTATGGAATTCCTTCTTCCCATAGTTTTCAGAAATGTTTTGGCTATCAAAGCATCCTCCACCCCCAGTTCCCCCCAAAATAGCCTGTTCTCAGTTTGGATCAGGAATTAAGTAAAAGGAGCAAACTGTTCACTCCAAAATGAAAATTAGTCTCCAGTGCTATGGCTCACTCAGCCCCTTTGGCTCTCTGTGGACTTGTTTTTGTGTCTTCAGCTTTTGGTACAAGGCAAAGCATGGGATCTCTCTTGGATTCAACCTTTGAAAGTTAATTCATCTTACATTGGCCCCACATGACTTCCAATTAGTTTTCTGATGCTTGAGATCATATAAAATGATTCTGGTTACCTCCACCTATCAAAAATACCAATTAATCTCTATTTATATATATATTTAGTCTCCAGAGCCAACTGCTCAAACATTATCAAGTGCATAAAGAAATGTTAGTTAAACCTAAAATCCCTACAAAAGACTACTTCAAAATTATATGTCTATGTTATATTATCATTATACTTCCTTAGGTGAGAAGTCCAACCTTGTTTTCTTCCTGTAAATGCAAGTCCCAATCAGAAAATAAATAAATAAATAAGTAAAATTCTCATTTACTCTTCTGCAATGGAATGTTGGAGACGATTCAGTTTTTTAGGTCTTAGACAGATCATTATCTCTGTCAATAATAAATCAGATGATACCACATAGGGAAACATAAATTAGAAACAAATAAAGGCTGTTATATCATCAGAGCTGTGTTCTTGCCAGGACAGGATATGGAGTAGGAGTGGGCAATTTTAAACTGTCACATTTCCATCTACATCCATGCTTTTAAATCACAGGTTTGTTCTTATTTGGCTAGTTTTCAATAGTAGATGCTTTCTATAATCCATCACAGATGAGATTCATAATTTATGATTATGAGACCTTTTAAATTCTTACTTTGAGTAAGAATGACTCCTTTTGAATTCTCAAAAGCTTTGCTACAGTAATTTTTCCTTTCGACCTATAAAAAGAGGTTAGCATTATAAATACCTAGTACATTTCCAGAAGAACAATGCCGTAATAGAATACACCTTCTCAGAAATAGCTGAGAGGATAATTCAGGAGAAGATTGATTCTACTTTAACAATTATTTCCTTAACTCCCTTCAAAGTATTGAGAATTTCTCCCTTTTTCAAATTTCAAGGAATATTTAAAATCAAAATACCATGTCACAAATGAATGTAGGTTTATTTTCAATCAAATATGTGAATTTAATTTTTAAAAAGACTCAGAAAATCACCTTAATCCACCACCTACTACTGATTCTAAAAAGCAACACAAACGTGACAGTGAATAATCCCTCAAGCTAAAATCCCCACAAACTAACGCATAGAGCAAAGAGTTATGAGAATAACTTAAAAGGTAACTACTACCAGAGGTGCCAAAAAAACGTATACAAATGGACACTTTGGTCAATTTTGCTCAAGCAATAGTTCACCATAATCAGAAATGTCTGGACGCTGATGGTAACCACTTTGAGCTCCTCTTGTAATTGCAAAAGTCAAACGAGACTTATATTCATCTCTTGTTATTGGTATATATTGATTACTAAAATTTTAATACATTTTTTCCTTTCTTAAAATGTCTATACATTTCTTTGGTACCCTCTGTATTTTAAAAAAATATTACTTTAAAAAATTCATTATATTAATCAAAATTAAGCACATGCACATGAAAAGGTAATGTTAAAAGGCATACATAAGCCCATCTGTCTCCTGTCTTCTTCTCTGTCCCCCAATCTAGCCCCCAGTTAACACATTTACTAGTTTATTTTCTATTCATGTATATATTACTAACTTTTAAAATGTCATTTTTAGACATTTCTATTGAATTCCTGTTTACATAAGTTAAGAATTTTAGATTTTTTTATTCCAACTTTCCCTCCAACCAAGCTCCTAATATTAAAATATGTAATTTTTATGAAACCTGTATTCAATGATTCCATTACTATTGCGAAGTAAATATTCTTCCCTACTTAGAAAAGTAGTGTTCTCTGATTACACTTTCTTGAAAACAAAATATTGCTTTTATTAGTAATTTCCCAATTGTTACATTTGCTTAGTTTTCTATAAGATCCTGGTCAAATGTTTCTATACTTTCTGAAAAATGCCTCCCTAAAATCTTCAAATGAAATTCCGTGTGAGTGTTTTTTGTTTTTCTCCTGGTGATGGAAAGGCCCTTTTTAGTGCCTGTCTTTTTCCTCTTCTTACAGTCTGGATTGGCTGTTATCTGACCTGAGGAACAGCTATCTCAAACTTCCTTCTACCTCTCTTCTATTATGAATTCCATCTTTCCTGGAATCCATGTCTTATTTTAGTGAACACATCTCCAGAAGTTTCCTAAGAAAGGTTGACTGAGATTTAAATTCTGGAAACGTTCCATGTGTGAAAATGTTTCTAATTTACTTTTATTGATAATTGGGCCAACTATACAATTGTAGGTTGAACAGCACTCAACCCCACAATGCTAAGGCATTTGTACACTATCTGCCAACTTCCAAAGTCACGTTTGAGAAGTCCGATGTTATCCATATCCCAAGCCTTTAAATGTGTCTTCTATGTTTCCTGGCAGTTATTTAAATCACTTCCTCTTGCTACTATGAAATTTAAAATAATTGTCCTGAATATGTCTTGGTTTTGTTTATTTGTTTGTTTTCACTTATCATGCGGGCCACTCAATGTGATGTCTGACCTAAAATTTAATTTCCATTGATTCAGGAAAACTTCAATTTGGCTTTTCATTCAGAACAAAAGGATGTCAGTTATCTGTAGAACTTTTCTCTAGGTTTTCTCTTGGTATAGGTGTCCGGAGAGTTTGCATCAGAATACACACATAGACTTCCCAGAGGGAGATTAAAAGTACATCATAAAACAATGTTCTCCTGAAATTCAGGCAGTATTCATAGGGCAAAAGCAATTCAATAATGTTTCCCATAAATTGTTTTTCTCTCATAAATTGTTATTTCTACTGATGACTTCAAAACAGACAAACCTAAATCCCATTGCTTCTCCCAAGTCACAGTTCAGAATTTCCAATAGCCTGCTTGTATTGTTTTCCACACGGCAATCTCATCCTATTGGCTTGTATTGTTTTCCACACAGCAATCTCATCCTATTGGCTTGTATTGTTTTCCACACAGCCAACTCATCCTATTGGCTTTAATGACATGACCTAGTCCCCAGGCTCAAAATGTCAGAATCATTTTTAGTTGCTTTTCCATATCCCCTTACTCTTTTTTCCCCTTATTTAAATTATTGGTACCTCTAAGTCTATTTCATTTCCCTAACACCAACATCCAGCTAAATTTAAAGCCTTGTAGATTCTATCAAATTTCCTATTCTCCTCAAATATGTATCTCCACTGTCAGCCAGGCTAAGATCCATATTACTACTTCTCTAAATAACTGTGACAGGCTCCTATACAACTTTGCTCTTCTGTGTGCCCCTCTCAGGCAATCCCTACCACATAATGCTGCCTATTCTGTTTTTTTCCCCTAAATCACAATTAAGTTAGGTCAATTTCATGATCAAAATCACCCAATGCCAGCATATACTTCACTTAGTAAACCCTAAGTAAGTTAGCTCCAATGTTCAAAGCTCAATTTCATACCCAACCACCTCTGAAATTCTTTGAAATGTTTGCTTTTATTTACTCTAATCCCAAGGTATGAATCTTTTTGCAGTTATTTTGTCCCTTAAAAAGACTAAAAACCCTTGCAGATAAGAATAACGTCTAAACCATTGCCGTAATCCACCACCACTTCTTGCACATAAATCTAATGCACATTTAACTAATGATTTTTCAAACTAGTGATTCTTGTTTGCATTAGTTTATCTACCTTCCATCTAAATCAGGATTTATTACAGGCTTATTAATAATTTAGAGAGGTTAATGTGCTTGCCATTTGGAGATCCAATTGTGGCTCTTATGCTTTGCAATCATAAGAAGTTCCTGTTGTGATCTCCAAATGTTCATGTGTGCAGTGGGGAGGGGAGCAGGTCTGAAACAAAACACTCTAGAGCAGTGCTCCTCAGGATTTAACATGCATTTAAATCAGCTGGAATTCTTGTGAAAATACAATGCTCATTTAGAAATCTGGGGGGGTAGTGCTGAGATGCTGCATTTCTAACAAGTTCCCAGGTTATGTGGATATTACTGGTCCTTGAAACAGTGCATTGTGGCCCAATGCACTGAAGAACTGGACCCCTTCCTTCTTCACACTAGAGTTTTTCTCAAACCTTTAAATGATGACATGTATTAATTTATGCAAGATGGCCAAATTATTTTCTTTTCCTTTACAATTCTACATTGGTCAAATCCATATAACCCTAACTTAATTAAGTTATAACGTAATTGCTATAAGTGATAAATGACCTGCTTAGTTTAAACCAATGATATATAAACTTCACCCCCTTAGCTTCCCCTGACAAAGAAAGGAAGTACATTCATTTAATATGCATTAACCTGGAAGGAAGATGCAAAGGTGACAAATTATGATAAATTATTGATTTTCAAGTAAAGTTCCTGTTATCTGGCGTGGAAATTCCATCCATGATACCTAAATATAATTATATTTTTAAAGACCAATTCTCTTCATATCTTGCTTCAATTAATTCGATAATGTATTATGTTTGGTCTCCCTTTGAAGCCCATTATAACATCCATTTTGTGCTTTATAATATCCAAGGAACCTTCCCTATATTATTTAATTTGATCCTCAAGGAGAACCAGAATTATCACTAATTTCCAGATGAGAAAACCTAGACTCAGAAAGAACAAATAATCACTCTAATGGAGCATGAACAGTACAGGCCAAGAAAAAGCTGAAACCTATCTAGGTCTTCTAACTCTAAAACCCATCAGCCACTACAGCTGTAATTTATATTTTAATATTTACTATTACTTAGAAAAACAATATTCGTTTTCAAAACAACTCTACTTACATTTATGGAATATACCCACAGACAAGTTCACTTCTATTACTTCTTGCACTTCACCATTCCATCGGGATTACCGAAATATTTTTCTTATTTTCTCTATGGTGTCTGGCTCACTGTGGCTTTAGTCAAATAAGCCTCTTTATGAGTATCTTTCTTTATAAGTAAAAAGCACTTTAGTTCTAATTTATGTGTCTTTTGAATTAATAGGATTAAATCAACATGGTTAAAGGACTCTTACAAAAATACAAAATGTATATTACCAGTTCTCAAACAGAGAGCCATTTGTCAAATTTTGTGCTAAAAAGACTCAGCAACATTCATTTTAAAAATGTCCATAAATTTATATTTTTACACATGTATTGAAAGAATCTCACTGTAAAAATTCCTTTAATAAGACCCAAGGAATTAGAGCCAAAGTTTAGGTAAGTGAAGTCATAAAACAAGCAGTTTCATATAAAAATTTTTATCTCCTCAATAATTTATAGAATAGTAAACCAACTACATAAAAGATCTGCTCAAAGAAAACTTTTTTTAACCAAACAAAAAAATAGTTGACTGGGTTTAATCTCAGAAAATATTGACTTGACTTAAGCTATGACACTTCTAAAGTCCCTTGCACGTTAATGCATAACCAAAGACACAACCAAAGTGTCCCACGATATAGCTCTCTTTACCCTGCTAGGGCAGCACCACTGACCACTACAAACCTCAGTGATTTTTATGTAGCTCCTTAATTCGAGGAATTCTTTTTGTATGGTATTTGTATGTCAATATGACATCACATATCACCTCATATTACTGTGTAACTTCCACCACTCTGTGAACCTCCACAGATTAATAATGTCTAGAACAGTGTTCCACATACACTTAAATAGGTATTATTATTAACTAATAGGATTGGATACAGGTAAGTTGTAGTATAAACACTATTGAACTGAAAAGCAGGAGATTTGGATAAATTTTTTAAATTATTTATTTATGTGATCCTGGAGTGATTATTTAATCTTCTTTGGGTTTATTTCCAAATCCTTTTATGTCAATTTTCTAAACATATAGTACTTACAGCCTATATCACTGAACACATCCCTCCTTAAACATATTTTATATCTGTTTACCCTCTCTTTCTATCTAGACAAAAGTTTACACTGATAATGAACCAGATAACAGTTTACTATGCAAAATAAGCCACTTTTATTTACATATGTTCTAAAAGTATCCTGTTTATAGAGAAACAAATGAAGTCTCATTAATAGTTTCTTTCATCTCATATCTCTTCTAAATCACCAATTATTTATTTTTTTAGATTATGTCAATTAGCATATAAATATGTTGTTATTTAGCACAAGAGGAAAACAAGTCTCTTGATACACTGTCCTTCCAGCTACCACTGTCCATATCTCCATTACAGGAAAAGTCCTTGAAAAAATTATCTATAATTGTCTCCAGTCCCTTAGCCTGTAAGAATCCATCGTAATTGTGCTATGGCTCCCACACTCAGAGATACTGTTCTCATACACAACAATGAACTTTTGTTGTTAAATCTAATGTTCATTTTTACTTGGCATCTTTCATAACACATTAGCTGAATATGACACTGCTGATAATCCCTTTCCATTTACTTTCTTCATTTAGCTTCCTCTATACTACAACTCGTGATTTTTCTCCTATAAATCTGGGCATTTCTTTTCAGGTGACTTTGATGTTCATTCCTCCTTTCTCTAATTTCCTGACTTGAGAGTATTCCAGAACTCAATCCTCCAAATTCCTCTACATCCCTTAGTCATCTCACAGAGTCTCATGGATGTAAAAATGTCTATAGGCTAACTGCCAAAATCATATCTCCAATTGATAGCTCCCATACACTCCAGAAATTATATACTCAAATGCCTTCTTGACATCTCACTTAGGTATCTAATAGCCTCCTCAAAAAATTATGTCCACTTGATCTCCCCAAACTTACTTCTTTCACAGTCTTCATCAGCTCAATTAATAGTAACTCCATCCTTAGACCAAAAAAAAAATATATATATATATCATGGAGTCAGATTTGACTTCTCTCTTATTTCATATCCAATCAATCCATGAACAAATACTGTTGGCTTTACCTTCATATCCTCTTCTCCTCCCTCCACTGCAACCAGTCTGGTCCATAGATGATCATTTCTCACCTGGATTACTGCCATAGCCTCAAACCTGGTTCCCTATTTCTCAGATATCTCCCTTTCAGTGCATTCACAACATAGGAACTAAAGTTTCTACAATGAGAGTCAGATCATGTCACCTCTGCGCTCAAAATTCTCCAGTGGATTCCCAGAAGACTTAGACTAAAAGTGAGTCTTTTAACAATGGCAACAGTGGAAGGACTAATCCTTCTTCCCTCTTACTAACTCTCTGATTTAAACAATCTTCTCCTTTCTGACATCCCACTGCTGTTCAGCCATACTGTTTTCTTTAGGATCCTTGAACATGCTGGACATCTTTTCACCTCAGGACCTTTGTACTTGCTGTTCCTTTTGCATATATACAGAAGGTGCCAAAAAGCATACACATTTTAAGAAAGGAAAAAACTGTATTAAAATTGTAATACTTAATATATACCAATAACAAAAAATGAATACAAGTGATGTGTATACATTTTTTTGGCACCCACATTATATATTCCTTTCCCAATTATCTGCATGACTCGCAACTGTTCTTTAAGTATTTGTGAAAACATCACTCTGTCAGTGATCTCTTCCCTGACCACCACATTTCACTAATACACCCTCCACCACTCTCTAGCTAACTTTCGTGATTCATTTTTCTCCATAGTACTTATCTTCGATCTTGCTATGTAATATACTTATGTATGATCTGCCCTTCTATACCAGAATGTAAACTATGTGATGACAGGAAATTTTTCCTCTTCTATTTACTGATAGGCCCCTTGTTGCCAGAATGAGTCCAGAAACATAGTGAACATTCAGAAGCTATTGTTATAAACTGTAGACAGTTGACTATTACATGCAAAATGAAATTATTTTTGAACTCTCAAACAAATGGAAGCCCAACTGCACAGCTTCAGTTTAAGAGAAAATATGCCTGGGAAAACAAGTGAGTCCATTCAAACATACTACATTCACCAAAATTAAATCATCAATGGCTTGATATATATAAAATATGGGAATTTGCACTATGAGATTGATAATGCTTCTTCATTAAGTACTTTAGGGGGAGGTTTTCAGAGCAAGCCATTTTCTTTCCCATGAATTTGACCACACAAAATGCCCACGTTAGATAGCATCATGTAGTCTGAACTTCTGAATGATTTTATGATTTATTTTTACCCACTCTGAGGGCTACCAAGTACTCAAAGACACAACTTTAATCAAGGTCAACAATGATGACTTTTTAAATGTAAGAGCTTGTTAACAACTGGAAGACAACAAAGGTAAAAATACTGAAAGTACCTTGAATAAACTCACAATTTGTGGATGGTTATTTGATTAAGAGAAACTAACTGTAGTAGAAAATGCCTTGGGAGTAAACAGAAGTAATTGTAATATATGTTGCAAATTCCCAAGAGGAAATTATGCAATATTTTTCAAACTTGTTTACATAGGGAAACCTTCAGTCTTGTAACAACCATTAACATCTAGCAAGATAATGACATTGCATAAAAAAAAATATTGACAGCATATTAAATGCTTACTATGTCAAACACTGTTTTAGGTGCTTTACATGGATCAATGTACCTTCACAACAACCTTATCAGAAATAAATAAATTAGCAATAGGTGTACAGTGCAGTGACCAGGCATCTACATCATCCCTGAGGTGGTCTCCCTAACAAGACAAGTGTCCATCAGATACCCTACAAAATATTTACAACATTATTGATTGCATTCCCCAAACTGATGATGTAGATGCCTGACCACTGCACTGTACACCTGACGCTGAAGCTGAACAATAATGAATGTCAACTACAATTTTATATATATATATATATATATATATATATATATATATATATATATATATATATATATTTATTTACAAGAAGCGGAGCACAGCATTAGGAATAGAGACAGTGGAAATGTAATGGCTGTGTGCAATGTCAGAGGGGTAGTGGATGGGGGAGGGGGGATGTCACTGTGGGAGGGATATAAATGATAACTGTCTATTGCATGGTTTTGTGCACCTGAAACTAATAAAAAAAACTGTTATAAAAATAAATAAAATAAAGTAAAAAGAAATAAGTCAATGAATGCATTTAGATTTACTGTTAGATTTACTCTGTTATGAACAAGAAAATTGCAGCACAGAAAATAAAACTCCAAATACCTCACAGTTAGTAAGAGCAGTTAATACCTAGCAGTTTGACTTCAAAACCTGCTTCCTTCCACTGCTACATCATACCTAATTGAGATAATCAAACTAATATTAGATTAGTCAAATCAAATCAATGAGTTAGATGATTCAAATAGCCATGAATTTCTAATTGAGACACATGCCAGATTTCACAGATAAATAGAGTAATTTTTAAATAAAGAAAAAGTATATAGACTTACCCACTCATTTCTCAAAAACTTCCAACTAAACAAAGAACCACTGTATCAAATATATTAATGTTTCATTATACAGTAGCAAAAACAAAAATTAAATATGATTTCAAGTTTTTCCTTTCTATGCATATACATGAAAGTTTTAGAGGAGCAAAAAAGAATTAGTACTATTGGTAACTATTGAAAAAAGCATATTGCCAAAGCAAAAATAGTTGAACTTTGTATTTTTTAAAAATATACTGATAACTATGTCCCTGAATATATAAAGTTTCCCTCAAGGGTACAAGGTGGCAAGAGCATGAGCCTTGAACTAGAGAGATGTAAATACACTACATAGTTCTGCCACTTAATAGCATCTTGGTTTGGGGGCAGGCCTTAAAGCTCTGAGCCTCAGATTTCTTATCTATAAAATGCACATAAAATGGTTTTCAGGGAGTCATAAAACTTAGACATGATAAAGTCTAAGTAGGGTACCTGCACCCAGACACTCTCTTGCTTTGTAATTTCCATAGAACTTCCCACTATTTAAAATGATATTGTTTATTTGTTTACTTGTTCAGTATTAGTCTCCCTATCTGGCAAAGAAATTCAAAGAAGACAGTGACTTTTCCCTCACCAAGACAGTGTCAGGTACACAGTAGTTGCGCAATACATATTTGGGGAATGGGTGAATATATATTAAATAGTACATGTGGGTTTTTCCTTCCTGATGTCTCATATGCATAGGTTCCATGCTGACTAGCTGGTGTTTTTGTAGCTTTACTGTGATTCTTTGAGACAGCAAAAGTTTTTTTTGGGAAAATATTCGAATGTAATTGATAGCTGAATTCTCATTGTGCTATGCTCAAAAGGCTGTAGTAAGAAAACAAACTACACACACATACACACACACACGGCAGGTTTATAATTATATCTATATCTATAGCTATAATGAGCCAATCAAATGTAAGTTAATACTAAAATCTAAAATAGGAAAGAAAAAGAAAGGCTAAAGAGAAGATATAAAAAAGAAAACAGAAGAAAGTATAATTAATTTTAAAGATGAATCTTTGCAAATTGGTTAACTTCCATTTTCTCTTACCTTTGCAAAGTTTTTGTCCATTTTCTCTTTAGCTATATCACCTATCTTATATTCTGGAGTTTTCCAAACAAATAACATTACAGATACTAATGATTCCTGCATATAAATATCTTTAACCTATGTGAGTTCCTTCCTGATGATTGTGAGATAGAAAAGGTTAACACTATTACAAGATTGAAGTAGGTCGTATCTCAAAAATTTTTGTTACTACATCTGTAGTATAAACTTTACAAGTTACTGTGAGAAGCGCACCTTGTAGGAATATATATATATGGCTATACATACATACATACATACATACATACATACATACATACATATCCAGCAATATAGAGCATCCTGAAAATCCAGAAATATAAAACATCCTGATCTCTAAGGTTCCTTACTTGTTACTCAAGAAACAGATTTAACATGAATAAATGTGCAAGAATTCAAAATATGCAACTGAATAGAAATCTCTTTATACAACAATAGAACAAAACAAGCTCCTGTGGATTTAAAGGTTCAAAGCTAAGTCTTTATCAAAGAACATTCTTTGGATAAAATGGTTATTACATTTCTGTTGGCCTTTAAGAAATCCCTCAAAATAATCTTGCAGCTGTTCAAAGTAGCTAACTCTTCTGATACTGTACTGGCTGTATCTTTGGTTAACACCTAAGGAAGTATGAATTGTGAAAAGCAGAAAAACAAAGCTGATTTTGTGACCATAAAAATTAGTTTCTTTGAAAATAAAATTGATTTTTCATCTTGGCTGATTTTTCTTACTTCACATTTTGGCACTGTTTCAGTACCCAAGCACAAACTTTTATAAGACTCTCTCAAAACTACCTAAGCAATGGGTGGTACTAGCTGATCTCAATTCATTAGAGTCACACAAGAAAGAAAGATAGAAAATGCCAAGGGAGAGTTGTGATTATTACCTCAAAAGTCAAAATGCAAACAGTTTTCCTCACCAAACCCTCAAGTAGCAGTAATTTTTATGCCATAACTTTGTTTATTCAGAAATAGACCACTTTTCAAAAGTAATGTGTCAGGATTTCAACTACTTCCCTTCTAAACTCTCAGATATGGTACAAAAGAAGTGAATAAGGAAACAGTTGAAATTCTTGAAAGTAGATGGGATAGGTAGACTTCATAGTACTTACTGAACTGATGATTTCCAAAGAGAGGACCCCACATTCTTTATAGTAGAAAAAGGAGTCTTCCCTAAGGGTTGTCAGTAATTCTCCTAGCCAAAATGACTCCTCTATTATTAGCATACCTATGGAAATGAATGGCTAGTAGCAGCCATGGAGAGCCAGTAGAAATGTTGGATATGCCTTCATGGGCACGCATGTGCATGAGCATGTGTGTGTTTGTCTATTGAGGGTAGGCTGGGAGGACATTTCCATAATTCCTACCCTGCTACTACTTACCAGTCTTTGATATGTAGACAACCTACTTGTAGATAAAAACTTAAAAAATGTAGCATTTCAACACTATACTGAATATGAGCCCTGAAAAGAATAGCTCTTACTGTGTTTAATCCAACACCTGTAACAGTTCTCCTTTTATAAAAGCACTAGATGCCGAGAGCAGTGAGACTTTATGGGGAGATAAATAAAACAAGATTTTGAACTTTTATAGGATTGGCTACAAGTCCAAAATATATATTCACACAATACCACACACACACACACACACACACACACACACACACACACACACACACGGATAAACTAATCAGTAGCAGCTATAAGGAATTAACATGATTTTCTATTTTAAGGATTGAACTGTTATTTTCAAATGATCAGCTTACCACACTTGATTTAATATTTTACAATTGAATGAAATTTTGATTATGAATACAAATAATCACAGTGACAATCTACTTTTCTTTTTTTTTTTTTTTCCATAAATTGATCAAAGGCCATAAAATCCCAGAAATCTGTAAATCTCTTTTGGCCACCAAGTGATCTTAAACAGAGCATGTGGTCTTTCAACTCCATTTAAATTTGACAATTGAAAATCAACATCAGTTAGTCAAACATCAGCAAGATGCTTCTGTAAACTTTAAAATTCACTCTGGTAGGTAAATGCCTCAGGGGAGAACTACTTAAATCTAGGGTCTAAGAATAAGGATTAGGTTCCTAGGTTCTATGCAGCACTGAACTGACTCAGGAGCTGAGCCATGAACTAATTTGAGACCTTGGAAAAATATCTCCATTTCTTAGCACTTCAGTATCCTCATACATAAGAAGGGAATGCTATAAAAATTCACGCCTCACAGGGTGTTGATGAGGATGAAATGACATAATTCACACAGTACTGATATCAATGCTTTACTCAAAATGAATCTAGGTTTACTGATTATTAACTATTATTAAAGTTTATTTGCAAGTCTGATTTATTTTGCATTGTTCACCCTTACCAATGCAATATTCTTGTTATTCACTATGTCATAGAAACAAGATAACATTCCTTATTATTCCTTTAATCTCTTTATTTTCAAACTCTCTATATTTTTTGTTTGATTTTTAATATTTGTTTTCTGTTCTTTTCTTAAGGTAATTTTGAATACAGGAAAATAAACAAATATGACATGCAATATTACGGGTTGTGAAAAATACATATACTTGGGTGATCCACATTTCTATCAGGACAGAGAACATTTCCATAATCTCAGAAAGTTTCCTCTCTCATCCCTTTCCAGTCAATCTTCCCTTCAACAGACAAAGCCAATGTTCTGATTTCTTTAAATTGTAAATTAGTTTTCTCTGTTCTAGAAATTGTAGAAAATATAAAAGCTCAAAAATAGTATGTGGCCTTAACTCTTTAATTCATGAGATATAAATTCCAAACAAACATCAACACAGAAAATGTGTAGTAAGTATAATATGTTAGTTCCACTTCCACTTACATTTGACATCAAATTAGCTTGTATTATTGATATTCAATTTGAGCTGAAAATATGTTGTCTTGAAGATCGAGGATATCAAAACTGCTAGCATAATTTTTACCTGCCAAGTTCAGAATAAAGAAGTCTGATTCTCCCACCTCCCTCTCATTATTTAAGTATTAAAGAAGCCAAGCGTATATCATAGAAAAGAAAACAAAAGAAATAAATATTTGAGTGCAAAAATGGCTCTCTCTCTCTCTCTCTCTCTCTAAGATATTACACATACACACACACATATATATATATATATATATTATACATACATACACGTACGTACAAATACATATTATACATACATATACACAAGATGATTAAATATAACTCATAGCTTTGCCTTTATATTATTTTTAACACTTACAAACAAATAGCAGATTTCATTTCTTAAATATCATGTTTCCCCAGTCTTATATAATATAATGTTAGATAAACCCAGTCTTATAGTATAGTAAAATAAGACCGGGTCATATATTAATTTTTGCTCCAAAAGACGCATCAGAGCTGATGGTCTGGCTAGGTCTTATTTTCAGGGAAACAGGGTAGTTTTTTCACCTCTATAGTTAAGCCTTTCACATTGCCTTTTTAAAATACTAAAACATGTATTTGTTTGAGATGTCAAAGTATTTTACTGTGTTAATCATTTTGAAGATACTTTACTGTTTTAAAAAAAAAATCCTCTTCAGAGGAGATCCAAGATGGTGGAATAGATAAAGGCTATGTTTGCCTCATCCTTTGAACACATCAAAATAACAACTAAATTAGAGAACAATCAACCAGGAGAACCACTTGACATCTAGCTGGACAGAAGTTTTATAACCAAGGACATAAAGAAAAGCCACGTAAGACTGGTAAGGCATGCAGAGACACAAAACAGGCGGGCCTCAACCTTCCATGTGGCAGATGAAAATTGCGAGGGATATCTCAGCCACAGAAGTTCCCCATGAATGAGAGAGGGACACCAGTCCCCACACCAGGCTCCCCAGCCCAAAGTACTGATGTCGGGAAGAAGAGCCCCCACAACTTCTGGCTGTGAAAAACAGTGAGGACTCCGATCATCCAGGTGGGATGGAAGGCTGCAGGAAACCCAGACACGCTATTAAAGGGCCCACACAGGCACTCCCCCTGTGCTCTGGCGTAGGGATGGTTACTCTGTGAGCACCAGAGACAAATGGGGACAGACAGAGTTGTGTAACTTCAGGGCGAGGACTGGACAGGCCATCCCATTTGCCCTGTGTGGAGCCCTTCCCCCATGCAGCCAGCAGGCAGGCGCCACATTTCCTGTGATGAGCCCGTCCCCACAGGCCAAACCTGAATCAGATTGGCCTGGTGAGCTCCACTGCTCCACTCTTCTGACTCACTGAGACGTTGCCGCGTCCACCTTGAAGACCATACGAGGCTTTATCAGTGGCTGAACCTTAAGTGAGCTGGCAGGTGACGGCAGGCCTCGGGGTATCCTGGCTTTTTGTGGAGCAAGTGGCAGCCCGGTACTACTGGCAGCCGTCTTTCATTCACAGCATGGCCTCTCCCACATGCCTCCAGGTCCAGCAGAGGCAGCTACCAACTGTGGATAGCTTTGTAGCTCCTACCAGGTAATCCCCAACCCCTCAGTCACAGACAGTGGCTGGACTCAAGCCTCTGACAAGAGTCTCCAGAACCAACATACTTGGAGGTTGGCTTCAGACCACAGCAGAGTACTGCCCAATTATTCCCACAAACAGCACACACAAAGGGCAGTCTCGACAGGAACCAGAGCCTGCTGGGGAAATCCCACTCCATGGGGTAAGCCCCCTGCACAGTAGCCTATAAGATATGGATCTGGCCAAACCCCACAGCCAGTCAGCCTGAGGGTCAAACCCATCACTGACATGCCGACAGCAATGGAGGCTCAATAGGAGAGCACACACGACCCATACAAGGGACACTCCTGGAGCACCCAGCTCAGGTGACCAGGGAGACTGTGCCACTGGGCCCCACAGGGCCCTACATAAGTCCACTTGGCAAGACTGGGAGACAGCAGATCTACCTAATACATAGAAACAAACAGAGAGGCAACCAAAATGAGAAAACAAAGAAATGTGTCCCAAATGAAAGAACAGGATTAAACTCCAGAAAAAAGAACTCAACAAAATGGAGGCAAGCAACCTACCAGATACAGAGTTCAAAACAGTGGTTATAAGGATGCTCAAGGAACTTAGTGTGAACTTCAACAAAGAGATAGCAAGCATAAAAAAGGCAATAGAGACCATAAAAAAGAACCAGTCAGAAGTGAAGAATACAATAACTGAAATGAAGAATGCACTAGAAGGAATCACCAGAAGACTAGATGAAGCAAAGGATCAAACCAGAGATTTAGAAGACAAGGTTGCAGAAAACACCCAATAGGAACAGCAAAAAGAAAAAGGAATAAAAAAAAAAACGAGGATAGTTTAGGAGACTGCTAGGACATCAAGCATAACAACATTCACATCATAGGGGTACCAGAGGAGAAGAGAGAGCGCAAGGGCTTGGGAACCTATTTGAATAATAAATAAAAACTTTCCTAACCTGATGAAAAAAATAGACATACAAGCCCAGGAAGTGCAGAGTCCCAAACAGGATGAACCCAAACAGGCCCACACCTAGATACATTATAATTAAAATGGCAAAGCTTAAAGACAAAGAATCCTAAAAGAAGCAAGAGAAAGGCAACCCGTTACTTAGAAGGCAGCCTCTATAAGACTGTCACTGATTTCGCAACAGAAATTTTGCAGCCCAAAACGGATTGGCACAATATATTCAAAGTGATGAAAAGCAAGAACCTACAATTAAAGGTATTCTATCCAGAAAGGAGTTCATCACCACCAAACCAGTATGACAAGGAATGTTACAGGGACTTCTTTAAGATGGGGGAAAAAATAAAAAATATAAATAATAAAACGGCATTAACTACAAATCTATCAATAATTGCTTTCATGTAAGTGGATTAAATGCTCTAATCAAAAACATAGCGTGGCTGGATGGATAAGAAAACAAGACCCTTACATATGCTGCCTACAAGAGTCTCACTTCAGGTTGAGAGACACACACAGACCAAAAGTAAAGGGATGGAAAAAGTTATTTCATGAAAATGGAAATTTAAAAAAAAAGAAGCTCGGGTAGCAATACTTATAACAGACAAAATAGACTTTAAAACAAAGGCTATAACAACAGACAAAGAAGCACCCAGTAATCGCACTTCTGGGTATTTATCTGAAGAAACCCAAAATGCTACTTTGAGGGAATGTGTGTATCCATATGTTTATTGCAGCATTGTTTACAACGGCCAAGAAGCGGAGGCAGGCTTGGTGGTCTGTCGACAGAAGAATGGGTAAAGAGGAGGTGATATATATATATATATATATATATATAGTGGAATATTGCTCAGCCAAGAAAGGGAATGGGTTTTTGTCATCTTTGGTGGCATGGATGGACTTGGAGGGTATTGTGCTGAGTGGAGTGTGTCAGGCAGAGAAAGAGAGATGCAATGTGATTTTCCTTATATGTAGAATCTAAAGAACAAAATAAACAAACAAAACAGAAAGACTCATCTGGTTGCCAGATGGGTGGGGTGTTGAGGGGATATGTGAAAAAGGTGAAGGGATTAAGAAGTACAAATTGGTAGTTACAAAATAATCATGGAGATGTAAAGTAACGCACAGGGAATATAGGCAATATTATGGTAATAACTATGTATAGTGCCAGGTGGGTTCTAGACTTGTCAGGGAATCACTTCTTAAATTATATAAATGTCTAACCACTATGCTGAACACCTGAAATTAATACAGAATAATTAATTTTCTGTATTTCTGTATTTCTAAAATACAGAATAATAATTAATACAGAATATTGAAGGTCAACTGTAACTGAAAAATTTTAAATGGGGGGGAGGTGAAGGGCAAGAAGTAGTCCAAATTTTCAGTATAAAACAATTAAGTCACATGTAATGTACAGCATAGGGAATATACTCAATATTATTGTGATAGCGTGGTACAGATTCAGAGGGTTGCTGGACTTATCATGGTGTTCACTTCCTCAGGTATATAAATTTTGAATAACTATCGTGTACACCTGAAACTAATATAATATTATATACTAACTATATTTTTAATAAAAATATGTTTTAAAAATCCCCTTGAGTGATAAAGTAATTAGTGGCAACTATATGGGATTAACGTTTTATTTTTTATTTTTATGGATTGGTTTAAACGCAAAATTGATTACAACTTGCAGACCAAAATTTCCTAATTTTGCTAATCAGTAGTTGATTATTGTGAATAACGGGGTGAAAAGTGTATGTATGTGAACAGTTTTGGCACCTATTTTCCTCACAAAAATAACAATGCAGCTTTGTGTTCTCTAATAATAATTTTATTAACTGATGCCAATACTAAAAACATTTCCATGAAACCAATATGCATTTCTAAATAAAATAAATACAATAATCAAAAAGACAATCTGAAAAACATTTACATATTTACCTTTGTAGGTTAGCTTGAGTCGTGGAATATTTTGCTTAGAAGTTCCAATGACCGGAAGAAACAGCATGGTCATGCTTAACACCATCAAGGCATGAAAAAGGTAAAAATAGTAGCTTCTGGGCTTCGGTCGCTCATCTTTATTAGCATTCATGATGAAAACAATGTTCTCTTTGACACAGTGGTAATTTAATCTAAAAATAAGAAAGGAACTATTAATATTGCAGTTTGAAGATTTTCCTAGACTTACAAAATTATAAATTTATGAATGTATACAGATTTTAAAAACTAACTGCTCCTTCTCCCATTTTGATCTTACAAATTATTGCTAGGGAAATGAGTCAGAAATGAGTCTAAAATTCAGCTCTGGCTTTACTCAGTTGTGGAGATGAGCACCTAACTTAAAATCAACGATTTGTGTTAGTCAGCATTTCTTCCTTCCTCTCCTCAAGCTTTTTTTTTCTTTTAATGCAACTGTAGAGGGAACCGATTATTTCTCTAACTTGATGAATTCTTTGGTCAGATAAAAATACTGGTAGAAGCCTACTCTTTTCCCCATTGTCACACCCCTCAGCCCCGGCAAAAAAAAAAAGAAAAAGAAAAAAAGAAAAAAGATTCCCAAGCAAAAACAAATAAAATCTGGCATTTCAAGGGCATTCTTCTCTTGCTTCTGACTTAAAAAGATATTGTAATAGTCTACCTAAATTTGGGAAAATTGGATATGGTCAGGTCATTTTAGATTGTCCTACACAGGGCAACACTGAATAGAAAAACAAACTGTAAAATAAAAGGGATTATAAGAGGAAGGAGGAAGTTATTAACTAGGTTGACATAAATAAGCTGCCTTGATTGTCTTTGTTAAGATCTGGAGTAAATCAAAACTCACATATTTCAAATTAACCTTGATAATAATAATTACAAGTTATATTCATTGAGCATCTCTATATATGATACTTAAAAAAAGTGCTTTACATAAATTAAATGGCATAATGCTATTAATTAAATAAGGAGGCCATTAGACTGATGTGGCTCTAATGACATGATGGCCAAAATCTAAGCCTGTGAATACTTCAAAGTTATGAACTCAAAACACTAAAGATGACCAATCACAAACAGCCTTTAAGCTATAGCCAATCAAATAAGTTCCTTTATTTGCTTCCCCACCTTCCTTATATAAGTATTTCCCCTGACTCTTGATGATGGAGTTCTCCTAACCTCTTCCAGTTTGGTGCCATCTAATTCAAATTGAGTTTTGCTCAAATAGATGCTTAAAAATTGTATTATGCTTCCTTTTATTTTTTGTTAATGCCAATGGCAGCCAAGAAAGATAGATAATTACTTCACATATGAGGAAAATGAAGTACGAGTTAAATAAGTCTCCCAAGGATCACTTGGAAAACAATAAATAGATTAAAACATTTTTTATTCTGTACTTCAGCTAAAATTGACCTTCTAAACCCCAAAGTCTTTGGGTGCTTTTCATTAAGGCAGAATCAAGTGATCTTCAACTCTTGATGCAGCCCTTCACCTTCTCTTCCTTCACCACAAAGTTACTGCTATTTTTCTAAGAAATGCCCACAGAAAGGATTTGCTATTCCTACTTCCAGGGAGGAATCCACATGGAATACCAGCTATAGCTTCCATCCCAGTAATTTCTGTACTTCTTTGGTGACAGCTTTGGCCATATAAAAAAAAAGGATTGTATTTTAAGCAACTTTCTAATTATTTAGTATCAAAATAAATACTTTCTGTCTAGATAGTTTAAAGAGAAGGTCTAGCAAGTGATGTTTTCTTATGGAAGATCAACTCTTTACTAAAATGTGTCATAGACTTTTTATATCAAGGTTCCAAGTATCTTAAATCTCAGACGTTAAAATCAATCTGGGAAAGGGAAATAAAATAAAATAAAATGTAGGGATGTATTAATTTACTTTTATACATGATGAACATTTGAAAGATAGACAACAAACTTTACGTTTTTTTTCATGAAATGTTGATCACGAATGCTTAATAAATTCTATTTCTGTTACTTTAATTACCTTCAAAGATACCTATAGGAAATACCAAACTATTGTCTTGTGTGTAATCTATGCATATTTAATTCTTTGATTTAGAAGGTTACTATAAATGCAAATAATAGAGTTGATTTACATATTCATTTAAGAATATTGTACTAAATATGCTACGTTATCACATATTTTATTTACACATGATATTTCTTGATGGTTTCAACTAATAAGATATAATTTAATAAAAAAACAAGAATGTATTTCTGACCATAAAGATCCCTTTATGAAAATTTGTTTTTAAAATTTCAGTAACATATATTTTAATATAAAACACTAATAAAGTCCTTATTGATATAACATTTAAAGCAAACACTTAAAAAACAAAGAATTGCATTATTTTAAATCTAGGAGGACAAAATGTTTATGCTATTGCCACAAAACAGTCACTGTATCTGACCTACTGAAAAATTTAACAGGATTAAATTTAAATTATGTAAATTTTGAATTAATCTCTTAAACATGCATCCTTGTAACTTTTCATTTTGACTTTTATACCAGTAAAACAGAGGCATTCTTTGACTTTCAGTTTCTCCTTAAACATACTGCTTGTATGCAAATAAGAATATATACAAATATATATTTATATTATATATATGCATTCATATATACTTATACATACATATATTATGCATATATAAGTGCATAATATATATGTGTGTGTGTGTGTGTGCGTTCATATATTCTTAATAGTCATTAACACCATAGCTAAACACCATACATTTATTGAAGTGAAAAAAAAAAGGTAAGATTTTTTTTTTTTTCAGAAAGGAGCAATTGATTATATACACATAATTAAAGTACCATGAAATAATTACTAAAATTGAGATATTTAAGGCAATGTTATGGAAGACAGCTCAAAGGAGTATCACGTTGTTTTAAGGAAGACAAGGATAGTTTCATGGAAGACAGATAAAGAAGCATGGAAAGCAAAGTGACAGTTCAAGGAAAGAGTGAAACCTAGTTAAAGGTTCCTGAAAAGCAAGAAGCAGGACAGATTTGGTTAGGATGCTATGAGGCAAAGGCAGAGAGTGTAGCATAATCCAGTAGGGTGGGAAAGAGAAGACACCAAAGAGGAACCTTGACTTAACTCTTAAATGTGCCTCAGGCCTGTTCTAGTACCTAATGTATTATGACGCAAACCATGCTGTTATCCCACACTGCTTTGGTAATAGGTCACATGTGCTGCTTCCATCCACATGCATCACGTTTCTCTAATCCCATTTGCCTGTCCCTTTCACTTTCCCCTATATCCACATATTAACAGAACATGGGTGTCTGACTGCAGCAGATCCACAGCCTTGACCTACAATCATGTATTCTTCCACCTACCTATACCCTCTGAAAAAAAAGTGAAAGGTAAACTGAATGTAGAGAATAAGTCTATACTACATTTCTCATTAGGCTTAGTTTTCTGAACCTCTAGCTATGTGAAATATTACTTTTTTACATGATGTGTAACAATGTATATAATGTGGATGTATGTTTATGTACAGAGGAAAAAAGAGAGGAAACTTTCCATGTGTGCATTTTATTAGCAATAATGACCTCAGTACAGGACATTTCCTGGAAATTAATGGCCAGTTGGGGTTAATGGCCCTTGGCTATGTATTGAGATATCTACTCCTCCAACTGGTCATTAATCGCTATGACATGCCCTGTGCCTCCAACACTATAAGTTAAGAAGATTGATGTTTTGGTTTTCAATGAACAGTAGTTATACTGTTCCTTGTAACCCAACTCATTAATATTGTTAAATAAGTCAAAAATCAAAGCATTGCTTTCCTTTCTACTATGACATTCAGTTAAGTACCTACACGTGCTAAAACATATGCTAAGGGTGAGGGACAAAATAAAACAAAAACCCCGAACCTGCTGGAACTTTTTTAAAACTTTAAATATTTTTCTACTATAAAACAGTCACTCTCTAAAATCTGCTGCTCCTGATTCTTTGTTTTTCTTCCCAACAATCCTTTGAATTCAATAGTTAATCTTTTAATTGCGATAACTCATGGGTTAAATGTATTGCCAACCTCTCCACTAATCTATTGATATTTTGCTGTCTTCCAGTACGTGTGTGTGTTTTCTGTATGCACGCGTGTGTGTGTGTGTGTGTGTGTGTGTGTGTGTGTGTGTGTGTGTCCTGCATCTGGGAGGAATTATAGAGAGAAGTAGGTGTGATTTAACCTAAAGTGGGTGGATTTGGTGAATTGCATAGGTTATACTGCATGCTACTGTCTGTAAAAAGCTCGACCTGGAGCCAATTAAGTGCATGTAATCTATTCCAGATGTTCACTGGGACAAACAGCACTCTTGGGGATCTTCAGATGTGAAGCCAATAGGGAGTGCTCTGATTATGAGAGACTTTTACACTGTTCCACTAAATCAGAGATCCAAATGCATAATCTAACACTCAAAAAGACCTTGTGCCATTTCCCAAAGGAATACAAAGAGTCCAGAACTTATTAAATGGATGATAACTTGTCAAAAATATTATCTGAAGAGCAAGGGATATAAAATTTTATATGCAAACTTCACTGATTTGCCCCATATATTTATATCCATTTGCTCTAAAAGGCATTAAGGCAAGATAATGTATAATAATCATAGTGAAAAAGTAGATTTTATGCATAGAAGAAGAATTAAAATACACAATAGGCTTCTCACATGAAAACCTTGAACAATTAAATTTAGGGTTCTTTCCTGTGTGTGTGTGTGTGTGTGTGTGTGTGTGTGTGTGTGTGTGTGTGTTTAAGTTGGGAAAGGGAGAAACATATCCTTGATTTATTTTTAACTTATAAAGAACTATTCATTCTTCATACCTTTATGGTGTTCATGGGCTCACCTGAGAATATTTTTGAACTCAGGAGAAACGAAGTGCTATGACCACCCCCAAATTAAAAGTGCTAGTACCTGTTATAAACTCAATTTTGTCTAATAAATTGCAGCTCATACTTCTAAGTAATTGTTTGATTAAATGGTTTTCCTGTAGGATACACAAGACTGAATTATTAGGAACATTACTACTTCATGATACAAATATGGACAAGAAACCAAATAGAAATTATGGAAGAAACTTGAGAGCCAAAGGGAAAATGTAGGCAAACAAAGAGAAGCTTCACGTTAGCAGAAGGTAATTTTATATTCCACTGATCAAGGGCAATGATGTCAAAGCAGAATGCAAATTGCATCACCCACTGGGATCAGTTTGGAATGCAAAAATGTCCATATGCATTTATTTGATCTCATCCTTTCTAAATGTCTCTTTGTGTGTTTTCTAATATACATAATATCCTACCTCTTTAGTACAGTCACGGATATGCAATCACTGCTCAAGTGTACAGTACTGTCACCACTGAGTAGAATTTATAGGGCAGCAATTTTTGGTTGAAAAATTTTAACTGTCCATTAATGGATTTCATTACTTTCACATGTCCTGAATTCCTCATCAATTGATATATTCCCATGGAGTCTGGAAGACATCTGATTTTTCAGATATCATAAAGATACTTACATTTAATTAAATGTTAATCTACTTCCTCACATCCTTATAACAGCCAGTGATATTTTACAGTATACTAAACTAAATACGAACATCATCAGTAATCAGGTGTCAGTAACCCTTTATCAGTAAAGATAAATTTTAATTTTGTAGTGGTTTAAACACAACATCTATATTTCCAAAATACACTGAATGTGTATTGTTGTGTAAATACCCAATCAACAAAACACCACTGTTACATGTTGTTTGTTTGCATGCCTCACAGCTTTCTACTTACAGCCAGATGAAATTATTCAAGATCTTACCCCTAATGAAACCATCTCAATAGAAAATAATGTAATAGTGAAATTTCAGAGCATACATGTGCAACCTACTAGATTTAATATCATGGACTCCATTTTTTTTCCTGAACATAACAGTAACAACAAATCAATATTTATATTGTAAAGAGGTCCTAAACAAATCAATAGTCCCTAAGGTCCCAACTGCTCAAATAACTAACATTTACAAAAAAATAAAAATAAAACACAATTGTAAATGATTTTATTACTAATCATTCTCCTTATCTCAAAAATCATGTAAATTTAGTATTCAAAGCAGAGCACTGATAATTAAAATTTGTGAGTGAGAGAACTTACCACCAACATAGTAATAGTTGGTCTCTCTTTCAATTTAATTAATCCACAATCCAAAGATTTAAGATTTTCCTTTTCAAATTCTCACACTGTAGAGAGCATTTTAATCCATGCACCTTTTCATGACCAAGATTTTCTTATTCCTCACCCTTTGGTATTCTGATATGCTTTTTGAGAATTATAGAATATTTATGTTCTATACAAATATTTTTTAAATTTTAGAAAATTTGTCAAATTTTAATGTCTGCCTTTTCTATTCAAAATAGAACTGTGTATTATTTAACCTGATTGTTTTTTAAAACTTTACACCCTCCAGCACGAATCTATGTGCTGCCTACTGTTTAAAGAGTTGTTTTTTGTTTGTTTATATGTAAAATGTTGAATGAAGCAGATTAGGGTTTACTGAAATTAAGAAGGCAAAACAATTATATTTTCTTGAATAATAAAATAACAATTGAGTATGTGTCTATTATTGAAGGGTTTCTCACTCTAATTTATTTTATTCCTTATGTCTCTTAGGAACGTCATTATTATCAAAGCTGAGTGATGTTTTGGTAAATATCCAAAGATTTTAACTTTCTTTTCTGAAATACACATTTAGTTATTAATTTAAACATTGAGTTATATGTCCAACAAAAGTTTTCCCAGATTTTATAATATCTATCTAACATTTCTACTAATGTGGGCAATAAATGAATTTAAATTTTTTTTAAAAAATTGACTCTTCAGTGATAAAATATACAAAATAGTGTACATCAAACTATAACTTAGTGACCCCATGGTTTCTGTATCAGAAGAAATAACTGTGCCCTTGGAAACTTTATAGGACTATGATTTAGGGACTTCATCATCTCCTCAAAAACAATATACGGAGGTTATTAGTTGCCATTTGTAAAACTGATTATCAACCTATTATACAAAATCACTTACGTATAGAAAATAGTATTTAAATAAGTTCCTACAGTAACTCTAAGTTATAATATGGGTACACACTGGATTTTAGAATCTTAAAGCTATAACTATTGAGAATCAGCAAATAATGATGAATTAATAAAATCATGTTTTTAAGACACACGTATGATATAGAACAATATAAGGATTCTCTTTAAAACTCATAAACAGACAAAGAAATTCAATCAAATCTCCCAGTAACTCCAATATTTAACAGCAAACGAATTTAAAAAACAGTGTATAGCAGGAAAAATGTGACCTCGAACTTCATATTCACATAAGTTCTCCAGGAACGTATGTACTTTTGAGATAAAAAAAACATAATAGGTTAAATGACGCCTATGTAGCCTTATGTTTTTAAAGGAAAAAGATATGCTAAACCTATTAACACTATTTGTTTAATTTTTTCACTATTTAATGAAACACCTTAGGGAAATAAACATTTCTAGCAAGGTGAGGCATTCCATCTGTATAAGCAGAAGAGTTTAAATAATTCACTTCATAAATATAATCCTATCTGGATTAAGAGTAGGCAGTGTGTGAAAGGAATTTAGTGTCTTATGTAGAATTTAGGAACCCAATCTTCATATCAGATTTGAATTTCATGATATTTGACCCAACTCAGCTACAAAAAATTAAATAAATAACAATTGAATTTAATTAAATGTAAAAATTATTAATGCTATCTTATTTATTTTTAGCATATTGAATTCAACAACTAATGACTGTTAATAAGGCCGCTGTTTTCAACAAATTAAAAAAATTGTCCAGCACTTAGATTGTTGTTTATATTTCTAGTGATAATGACATCTAGTAATGGTTTTCATCTTGGTTCAGGATGCTTCATATGTGATTATTCCAATCTATTTGCATTTCTTTTTTCTTCCTTTTTTTGTGTGTGTGTGTCTTTTCACTCAACAGTTTTGATCTTGGCAGATGAGGAAACCGAAGCCAAGAGAAAGTACATCACTTGCTAAGGTCTCTCTGCCAGGATCAAACACAGTGTCGTGTGACCACATATACGGAACTCTGCAACACAGTACAGGTGAGAGGGGCTCCATGGAGGCGCGGGGGCAGGTGAGACACATTCCTAGGGTCCACATTGTCCAGGGAATGCTTTGCAGGTGGAGTAAGGCTCTCAACCTAGTGGCCATGACTATGGGCTCTCCCCCCAGTCTCTCTCCTGGCACTGCCTAATAAAACATTTGCAATGAGGGCAATGCTCTGTATCCCGGTGTACATGGTAACCATGAGCCTCATGTAGCAAGTGAACACTTGAAAGGCATGCAACCCAGAAACTGAAATTTAAATTTTGCTAACTTCTGACAATTTAACTTATTATTCTTATGATTACTATGATTATTATTATTAATAATTTTGCATCTCTTGCTGATGTGCAGGTCCATAGACTAGAATATGTGTCCTAGAGTAGTAAAAGTAGTAATTACTACGTAATAATAACAATAGTAACCTTAGTTCTGGGACATAAACATTAAGCAAGCACAGAACAAAATAGTGGATAATTTTTTTTCCCCCTATTTTTCCTGGTAAGAAAATATAGGCATTGATTGAAAGAGTTTATAAGGCAAAATTCACCTATTCTATACTTCTGAAAGCAAAACTAAACAGATTAACCTTAATTTTTTCCATTTTTCTTTCCTCTTAAACTTGAGTGTGATGGTGACAAAGATACTGTTTCATTTTATTCATTTTATTTCAGTGGCATTGGAAACAAATTTTTATCAGCTAAACAAGACTAATTTTTGGTTATATAATAACTACTGCTAATTTCACCATTTATATTTTTAATTGTGTCTTTCTTAGGTGACTATTACAAAATGAATTTGACCATGCTGTTGTAGGGGCTGCTAGACCAGAAAAGGGCTAGATCTCTGGAAGACAATTATGCATAACAGAGCTCTTTGAATTATGCCATAGATGATCTACTAGCTACTACCAGAAATTCAAGAGTCCCCAAGACCCCAACCCAGTTAAAGTTCTCACATTTGGTTTAGTTCTGTTATTAAAACACTAAAAATAATTTTTAAAATGAAGTTATAACTTTTGTAAAAAAAAAAACACCGACGTTATAGTTTTCATTTTGGTACCCTTCTTTGACTGCATTGCTATATTACTTCTCCATACTTTTCTAAATGTCTCCAGTTACATCTTCTGTAATTCCTCCAGTACATGTCAGAAGCAGAGTAGCATGATAATTGAGCACTGAGGCACAAAGCCCAGGTCTCTCACTTGCCTCCCGTTTATCAGTGGGAAAGTTACTTAACTCATTTGTTTAAGGCTTTAAACACCATGATGTAAAGCACTACACCATACCCATTACATAGTGAGTGATCAATGAGTATTAGCCATTTTAAAATTATTGTATTCAATTTGTTTTAATTGTCTTTTAAAATTATTTTAAGTACAAAGGCAAATTATGGTTTTAAAGGCATTTAATAATGACCTGGACATATGCCTACATATGCTCCATAAAATAAAGAAGTTTCAGAAAAATATTGTATAACCTGCAAGAGTATGAATGCAAATGAGGAAGATAATTACAAGAGCTCACCCAAACAAACCAATGAACATTCAAGCAAATAAATAGACTCCATTTCTATGTCTTAAGAGAAGACGATCAGAAATAGTTACAATTTTGTTATGAAGGATGAGACATAATTGTATAAGGAGTGCTTCCAATGCTACTCATGTAATTGAAACATGCAATTTTTCAAGAATGGGAAATAACTAAATACCCCCCAAAATAATAACTTCATATAAAACCTTAAAATAAAAACAGAATACACATTGGTGAATATATCTAATACTTGACATTAAAATTTTATCTTGTATTAAAAAGATTAAAAGCATTAGACTTCTCTTGGTGTCTTTTCCAGATAGGATACTAGCCTTAAAGAGGAAAAATAGGGAATTTAAATAACCTTCTGGGCTATGTGGAATTGAAGGATATATTTAAAGTAAAGCAATGACACATCTATAATTCTATATATCCTTTGTAATGGATATTAACACATTTTATATATACACATACACTTTTTTAATTATTATGCCTCTATCCAGCTATCCTATTTAATTCAGTGTGGTACTACTTTCCATTCCCACCTCTCCCCCTTTATTTTTAAAATGGATATAAAGATCTTTCGTTAACTCTTATTAAAGTTCTTTGTTTTTTATTTTCTTTAAACAAATTGCTCTGCCTAAATATGATGACACTTAAGAAGTTTATACACTTTTAAATGTTGCTGACATCCTTTAATATACGCGTAGGATTATTTAAAGAATTAATTAAAATAATTTCCCCACATGAAAAAATAATCACATTTAAAAAGTTATATTTTATTCAAGATCATTTTTACAAGTATTTTTATATTTTTATTTGCAATAAAATTGCCATTTTATTACAAAGTAGTTTTTAAATTCATACCAATTTGGAAAACATGGTTGATCTAACTTTATTATTAACATCCTATGATTATCTTTAATAATATCACAAAACTTTGTTTGGTATATAGCAGGAGCTCGAAAATAATTTTTAGTTTATTGGTTATAATACCGTGTTTCCCAAAAAATAATACCTAGCTGGATCATCAGCTGTAATACGTCTTTTGGAGCAAAAATTAATATAAGACCCGTTATTCTATTATATTCTATTATATTACATTATACCCAGTCTTATATTGTAGTAAAATAAGAACAGGTCTTATATTAATTTTTGCTCCAAAAGACACATTGGAGCTAATGGTCTGGCTAGGTCTTATTTTTGGGGAAACAGGTTAACCCCGAAAACAGGGAAGCAATAGCTCATGACTAAAAGCAGGGTAAAATTAAATGTTATGTTAATATTCAATCTAGTTTATTAGTAAGTAAAAAACAATGTTCAACTACATTTAAACCATTCCAGACCTGTAAACGTGCCAAGCATTACTTTAAAAAATTATCAGTTTTCATAATTGCTGTATTTATAACGTACAAACATTTGAGGCTGTCTCTCCCCAGATTTGAAGAGCTATTGTACCTCTTAGAACATTTTAATGTACCTGCTAGCCCTCCGATGGAATATTAAAAGTACATGTTAAAAATTCCCTCTATATTTAATAATTACTCATATACATATTTGCACAAGTATTTAATGTTTATATAACATGAGCTTTACTATTCTAAAAATGCATATCTCGATTCATGTTCATCAGAAACTAATAAAACTAAAAATAAATATGATATGTTGTATAATACCAAATAGCATTATTGTAAAATAATTAAATGTGGTTTTATAATTAATACAAGTTTTAAACTTTATTTATACATATTGTCATATGAAGATATTATATTTTAAAGTATGATTTTATGGCACTTTCTTTCAGACACACTGTAAGACACATTAGATATGCAGTATAGAAGCACAGTGGAGACTGTGTGAAAGAGCTCATGGGTAGAGCTGAATTAACCCCTTTTATTTATATACTCTTAATACATTCAAGACAGTAATTCCTGGACTCACATTTGTATTTAAAAAGGAATCTGCCACCACACAGTGCATGAATAATATGTCTGTGTAAAAAAATCGATCGGGATGCTGATGTATGAAATGAGACTGATAAAGTATGTATGTACCAGAAATTTTACCTTCTTTATCAGGCAGCCCCATATTTCTAAACACCCTTCTGGTCTTCCTTATGTAAACATAGCCTGCCCTTTTTTTCAGGGGGGGTGCACAATTACTCTGTTGAAGCCATGTGCTGAATATGTAGCTATCCAATTTCCCCTTCCACCCTCATCATCACCCTTATCTAGTTTGCTATCTACTAGTATCATTTTTTTCATCCTTTTTGAGATATAATTGACATACAACATTGTGTAAATTTAATCAGTTTCTGAGTTGTGTTTAATCCCATCTTTATATCCTCAGTTATATCCAAAAAACTGGATGGAAACGGCCATCCCAAATCTCTCTGCCTCACTTAAGATAAGCAGGGGATTTCTGAGTTGAGCACACTGCTGCAGATGGACATTTCTCCATTTTTATTTTTCACGTATTTGTCTCTTAGAGAAAATGTCATATCATATTGTATATGACCTCTGAAGTTGACTCAAGAGTAAAACTAGCACTGTAGTCTGGATTTTAAAATACAGAATTCACCTTAGATAAAATCTCTCAAAATCCTCAATAATTGAACTCATTTATTTTTACCATGTGTTATGGCAACTGGGATAAAATTCTTGAATCTCCCAGGGGTAATAGCCTAGGAAGAGCTCAGGCCCTGGCTATGAGATGGTTTGGATTGTAATCCCTGTTTTACTACTTATCAGCTTTACGCCCTGAGAGAATTCACTTAATTTCTCTAAATCCAGTTTCTTCATCTATAAAACAGGATTATCAGTTCTTATCATATATGATGGTTGTGAGAATAAAATAACTCAGGGAAAGCACTTAGTTCCTTGTCTGGCACATAGCTAGCTCTCAAAACATGTTAGCTTAAAGGTCTTCCATTTTTGCATGGACTGTGATAGCAACTATTTTTCCAAAGATATTAAGTGAATATGAAATTTAAAAGGAAACCTGGAAACTCCCATGTTCTTCTATCACGCTTACAAATGTGTTTGTGTAATTTGGCATTAAAGTTCCTAACATTCGTTCCATAATGTAATTTTTTTCAATGCACAATTAGATAAGATCCCTATTACAGTAATAATAATACATTATTTTCTCTGAACTTCCAATTTGTTGAGCGCCTATGCACTGCCAAAATGAAATCCTAAACAAAATAACACATTTAATTGCTTTATTGGATATGGAAATTGTTAGAAAATAAAAATAAAGGAAGAGTGAAAAAGAAATGTTTTTATTTTAGAATATTCAATTTGAGGTTACTAAATATGTTTGAACAAAAAGTCTATGAAGGAACTTTTAGAACTGAGATTAATATTTGGAAACAGATTGAGAGTAAGCCAACCTAAAGTTACCTCTGAAAGCTTATTTGGATATTATAAGAGTCAAAAGAATTTATACACATAAAAAACTTTAGCTTTAATTATAACCGTTGCACTTTTACAGAGTATTCAAACAATAAACTGTTATAGTACAGTAAAATCACAGTTTAAAAAACTGTCCCAAATAATATTTAGATCATTGCCAACATCTCATAAGATTTGCATTTGTACCTTCCAGAACAAATGTGATCTCCATCTATGGACACATATACTTTTCTTAAGCCACACAAAGGCAAGGACATCGATCACATTCAACAGTGTATCCCCCAAGCCTAACAGCATCGGAGATGAGCCATAGATTTGTTAAATAAATGAAAGTAGTCGATCTCTTTTTTCAATTATCAGCCTGACGGTGTATGATGATGAGGTAGCTAAAATCTCTGTATTATATCCCTGTGTATGAGATCACGAAGACACGACAAACTTGTGTAGCCTCAAAAGTACCAGAAACATATGGAAATGCTGGGAATCAAACTAGAATGACCCATGGACGCTACAAAGATTCTTACCCAAAGAAAAATATAAGAAATGACTGAGTGGGTTAGGCGCATTCTTGGCATTTTTAGATTCTTTTTTTCAAGGATTTTCAGAATCACATTTTTCTCTAACCTCACTTAAGAAAGTTACAGGAAACTCCTCTATGTAGAGAGGGGCCATAGTGAAGAATTTGAAATTTGGAGTCAGGTGATTTGGGGTATGAATTCCAGTTTTACCACTTCCTGGACAAGCATTTCTTCCAAATTTAGGAAATAATGGAAACTTTTTTTTATGTTACACAATTTGAAATAATATATTAAAATCCCAATCCACATAGTATGCATAAAACAAACAATGGCAATTGTGATTACTCTTTATTACAAATTAGGATAGTCCCATTACCCCAGCTGGGTGTGGTCTGCCAAAGAATCCTGTTGATATCCATCATTTGGAAGTGAGCAAATGCTCATTAGCCATTTGGGAAATTCTAAGTTCCCCCCCCCCCAATAGCCCCATAGTCTCAGTAAAGAAACTTTTATAATAAGACAATTATATTTTAATGTGATTCTTTCTTACTGCCTCCTTATACTTCCCCTTTCTCTCCCTCTGTCAACTGTTGATTTTTTTCCCCAGAAGAAGCATAAAATTGAACATTAACAGAAAGTAAGCATATATTTAAGAATTCATGAAGCACTCATCCTGTCTTTATAATTCCCACATTCCAAGAACAGTGACAGCACAAACCTTTTCCCAAGTAAATGCACATCCAGATTAAAAAGGAATAGAAGAGCAATGTCTAAGTGGTAAAATATGCAAGCCACTTAAAGAAAAAAACAGAGATGTAAAGATTATTGCTGTCTTGGGCAAGAAAGAATGTGAAGTTCAATTGTAATACTGCATGCATGCATCTTCTGGAATGTCAAAGAAGAGCAAAAAGTTGTTGGCCATTGTACAACTTAAACTTGTACACTAATGTACATAAATTATATCTCAATAAAACTGAAAAAATCTTGATCATAAAACAATGAAAAAAGATATCTTCTTATCCAGGGCACTTGAAAAAATCAGTTTTTCAGACATTTCTTCAAGAAAACTCTCCTATTGCATTACTCTAATAAAATTAAGAGTTTTCTTTTTAAACGTTACTTTGCATATTATTTTCTTTGTTCACTCAAAAAGGGCTGACTGCCAAGAACTGTGATAAGTATCAGTATTAAGTAGACATGCAATTTTGATTTTTCAAATATTGCATTTGATTCATTTAAAAGAAGAATATATATATCATCTATGCAGTGCAAATTTGTAAATTCATATACTGTAGGAAAAATTATAATCTACAAACAGTATTTAAAGATTAGTTAAGTTTATAGCAATTAAATTATACAATTGTCGACAATATATTTTTACTTGAAATACCATAAAAAAGGTAAAATCATTACCATCAGAAGGCAAATTGTGCCTTATTGCTGTTAAAAATGAATTTGCATCAACTGGAAGAGGACATTTTCAATACGTTTCTATTTACAATAGTTTGTCACACAACTTTAAGTATTAAAATCTGACTTTTTAAGTATACATCAGCTTCTCCAGTTATTAGTTTATAAAGGATGCAGAGATCATGAGCAAGGATGAATCATGTTATAGCAGAAAGAGCACTTGAGTTAAGGGACTAAAGACCTGACTAAAGTCCCGCTTTGCCTCATACAGGACATTTTGTCTCCAGGAATTTAATTAACCACTCAGAGTGTGAGAATTCTGTTATGTAAATTTAGTGTGTTGATATGTCATCAACCTAACAGTGATATTATGTAGTTCCAGTAAAGTGCATGGAAATATTCTTAAAATGATTAATAGACAACGTATATGAACCTATTCCTTGAAAGAGATTAACTTTTTTTATTTAATTCAATTTTGCTTTTTCGAGGATCACTGTCATTGGATCTTATCTAGTGCAGCCAGGCAACAAAAAGCCTACTTTCAGATCTATTCTAATTTATCTTTCTCAAATAGAGAAATAATATGTATTCCAGGGGGAAAAGTGAGGGGTTATCTGTTTTTTAAAGACCCAATAAGGTTGTCATCAGTGTCAATGATGCCTTTTAATAATGTACATGTTATTTTATCTCTAGCATTTTCATTTTCAAGGCTACTAATGGAGCCCCAACTTGCGAGGACTGCATGCTTGAGTTACTACAATTGATATTCTGGTTTCTGCCTGTAGACTCCAACCCTGGGAGTGCCTGATGTTTCCAGATTTGTTTTCTTAAAGTGTTTGCTTTCAAAATGTCATCTCTAATTTAAAAGATAAACTCTCTAGCTTGGTATGCCAGTTCCTTCTTTACATAAATCACTTCCTCTCTCTGTTCCTCAATGTGCATTCCATGTTTCAGTCAAGTTGGTCAATGAAACACATACCATCCGAGTCACGTGTCCATTGTCTTCTCCCTGTGCATAACGGCCTGCCCTCCCGGATCCAATCTCATCCAAACAGCATTTCTGAATAAATTCCAGGTCAAAACATTCACTCTCTATCAGGATAAATGGCACATTTTTTCTCTGCCACATTAACTTACAGTAAATTATCTTGTATGTGGCCTGAATTGCAGGCACTTCTTACCTCTCCAAAAATACTGAAGTGTGCTAAATATAGAAAATGTATATTATTTTAAATCTACCTCAAATGGCCCATAGAAGCTGAATAGGCTCAAACTAGAAGCCTAATAATTATTTATTAGATAGATAAGAAACAATTATAAAGGGAAAACATAATAAAAATATCTGTTCTGTCGTAGTATACACTGAATTTGGGGGATGAAAGGTGCTATAAATTTTCTAAGAAAAATAAATGATATTCTTTCATAACCTGGAGATCACATGTAAATTTGTGATGAAGAACTTGACAAAATTGAATAATTATTATAAGGAATTAGAAAAATCATAGATTATGCTTTATGAATACCAAAAAAAACCCAAAAAACATTTAGGTGTGGATAAAAAAAAAATCACACTCTCAAGATGTCTGGTACAGTGGAACCATTGTTTAATTCATGCCAATAGTATCTATTCCCATAAGATGTTAGGCATTAACAGGGTGATTTTATTTTAAAACAAATTTTTACGTAAATTATTTTTCAAAAATCATCTAGTGGGTTTATAATTCACCGTAAAGAATAAATCACATTTCAGACAAGATAACCACAGTCATGGTTATGATTTACATGTATACCCACAAAACAACTACTGTGGTTTTTAGTAAAGTATGGTTTGATTGAAAATTTGTAATGAAATCATAATGAAATATAAAAATTAGCTTCTAACATTACGAATTGTGTTTTCCTTGAGAAGTTTATTTTTTAAAATTTTCTGTTTTATGATGGGAATGGTCACATGGGTCCGGCAGAAAATATTAATTGTCCCCAGTACCAACATCCCTACTTCATGTTAGGAACAGAAATGGATCAGCCCTGAATTTGAGAAAGGCACATGGGAGAAGCTACATTTCCCATCCCCTCTCACAGCTGGTGAGACAGGGTCCATATAGCCTCACTAATTCAAAGTGATGTGTATGATGCACTTGACACTTCTTTAAAATAAACTGCTTGCCTCCCTTTCTTTTCATTCCCTATTCAAACAGGCTAGAACATGGACAAGGTGCTTGAAAGGCAGCTGCGGGAAAACTGCAGCTGAGGGCAACACTCAGGGCAACGAGACGGAAAGTATTTGAGAGCATAACAGAGCCACTTCCCCACCCTGAACCCTTGATTACATCAATCCTTCTGTGAAACAGAGAAACACAGCACTGTTTTCTTTGAGAACTACATTTGGGTGTCTTCATGTAACAGGAAAACAATGAATGTTCATTTTTACTGCCTTAAAACTGATTTTAAATATTGGTTTAAAACCTACAGATATAAAACCATTGATAGGCTTTCTCTCCTCTATTATTTATAATACATTTCATAATAAAATAATTTTTAAAACAATGCAGAAAAAGAATGATATTTACTCTAAAATTATTAAGAAGTCAAGTTTTAATATCTCTTTTATGTGATCAGAGGTTAAGAATTAGCAGATTAGATTTTCTTTCTTCTTTGTACAGTTCCAGCTCTCTTGGCCAAACATATTTCAGCAGTACTTAATCAACAGCCTACTATGTTTCTATCTTACTTTCAGCACAGAGATGCTATTCCTTCTTTCTTTCTTTATTTTTGCTATGGAATTTCACAGACATGTTCTATAACAGTAACTACAAAGATAATGCTACTGCGGAAGTACTAGTTAATGAAGTGTTAAAAAGTGGATCAAAAATCTGATAATGATAATCAACTTAGAATTTATTAGAAATTTAAAAAGAAAGAATGGGCAAATATAACACATGACTTCATTTCATGGCTGAAAGACAATGCATGTTTTATCTGTAAACATGACAAATGCATGTGAAAAGTGCACCATGAAACTGCTCTATGAGTTAATCTGGGATAACATTACGAGAGAGAGAGAGAGAGAGAGAGAGAGAGACTGTATGGTAACACTCACATTCTTTGAATAACTCCATTACTTTAAAACATAGTGTAATCAGCATAGTCCCCACACAAAGGGTAAACTCAGGAAATTTTATTTTCACCCTCTTAGAATTTGCTATTCTTTTAACAGCAATCAGTACATCTTTTTGTAATGATGGAATGGTCTTTAATGGAAAACATCATGGTATAACCAAACATTTGACTATCAGTCCCAAGAAACCAGTATCATCATGGATTCCTGACATTAATTCAAGACTAGGTTCTGCCACCAAAGCTTTTTCTCCTACGATAATTTATGTGACCTTGCTATCGTTTGAATGTTTGTGTCCCCCAAAAGTTTAATGTTGAAATCCTTAACCCCCAAAGGTGATGGCATTGGTTGGTAGGCATTGGAGAGGTGCTTAAGTCAGGAGCGTGGAACCCCCATGAATAAGCTCAGTGCCTTATGAAAAGAGACACCCAAGAGATCCCTGGACCCTTCATGTGAGGACCCAGTGAGAAGGTGTCATCTATGAAGCAGGAAGAAGGCTCTCACTCAAAAAAGCAACCACTTCCATCCTCCAGAACTGTGAGCAACACATTTTTGTTGTTTGTAAACTACCCAGTTGGTGGTATTTTGCTATAGCAACCTAAACAGAGTAAGATTGACCTCTCTAGTTTTTACTGCCCTTTTCTTTAAAATGAGGAAGCTAGAACTATTGGAACATTAAGATCTCTTTTAAATCTAAAGCCCCATATGGCAGATCTAGTCGTGTTGCAGTGCCTCCAATTTCCCCAAAGTAAACAGCCATACAGACAGTCTGAAAGAAAACTTTGTCAGCAACAAAAGTGCTAACCTTTATTTTTAGATTCTGCCCGCAGTGTTTGAACATGATTTTGTCAAAATGTTTGAAGGATTTAAAATGTCAGGTTTACTCAAGAAAACACAGTGTATCACAGACACAATTATTCAAGAAGTTCAAGACAGGTAGGAAAAAAGCCCCATGAGAAGTTTCAATAAGGATTCACAAAATGTGAAAAACTATTATTCAAATAAACTGCATTTCTATAAAGCTTTGAAAAACGAAAACACGTTATTTTTCCAATGCTTTAAACTTAAAGCTACAACAACATGACATCAACATAACAAGATACCTGTTGTGCTTGCATTGTGACAATATTTTTGCTTTTCTCACAAAAATATCTATGGGATGCAAATTAAAATACAGTAATTCATTTTAAAATTATTATATAATCTCCAATCATATCTGAAATGGTTGGACACTTGTAGCAAAGAAAATAAAGGGGCATCTTTAAATAGTGAGGGTGGCTTTTGTTGGAAAGGAACAGATAAATATAAACAAGAATGTTAAAGGAATTTGTAATAAATTTATTTGTGACAAAAGGCAATACATTTACTTTTTTGATATTATTGTATGTTTCGACCTAAACTTGTAAATGAAATGAATTTAGTACTACACCAGTGGCAGTTATAGAAACACTAGAAAATCATGTGCTCAAACATGGTATATTTCTGTGTTAAAGGACATTAAGCAATTGTAAAATGAAAAACAGAAGGAAAATTGTTGATCTACATAACTGGAATTTTATTTCTTAAAAAGTTAGACATGATATCTAATGTTAGATTGACTGTTTTTGTCAACCTGAGAAGCCATTAGCAAAATGATCAGAACTGCATTTTAAAAATGGATATTTGCTCACAGTATTTATCAATTATACTCTTATCATAAGTACATTATTCTGATATTGTCATAAAAAACACTATAGTAATAATATTCTCAACTGAACACATTAACGTTTTCATTATATGCATATGTCAAAAAGCGAGATCTGACTATTGGACATAAATGGTATTAAGAGTTACGCAATACATAAAAATATCAACTGTTATTCAAACAGATATTTATTCTATGTGCTTTTCCCAATAAAAATACCATTTTATATGAGCAAATGCTTTAAATTTAAGGCTTAGAACCTAAAATCAATGTAACCAGACAATATTTCTGCCTTTCTCACAGAGTCTATAGATAAATGCTGTGTTTTTTTTTTAAGAATGAAGATTTTAAACATATTGTGAAAACATTTTTAAAAAATTCAACCACTATTATTTATTATACCTCATGTAATCTAACCTAAGAAGCTATTACAATACGCATTATGTTAGGTCTCACTAAGGAAAAAATGCTGCCAAACTATGGCATGCTTTTGAGTATAAGACGCGTCCTGTTATCAGAGATCTTAAAATAGGAAAAAAATACCCATCTTAGAATTCATGAACTGCTATAGAATCATCTCCTTTCTGTGGTTATGCTAAGATGTACATTCTATTTTCTTAATCAAAAGTAAGACAAATGGTAAACACTATAATTTACAGTACTTTTACAGAATAAGAAATCATTCCCACAACACAACAAAAAATAAACTGAATCACTCCTTTTTACACCCCCAGGTAAAGGTCAAAACTCTGTAAACTATCAGCATACCAGGACAAGGAAGAATTATCAAAACAGGTGAAATTAAATAATTTTGTTGTAGGCTGTAATCAATTACTAAGCAGTTAACAGATGACTACAAGCTAGTATTAATAAGTGCCCCATAATTTTTAAATGTACATATATGAAAAATTTTTGCTAACATATTAGTAAATTAAGTTTATAAGATGATTTATTAACAGATGATTGCATCTTTTATATATAATACTTGTTAACATCAGGAGAAAAATATTCTATTTTATCTGATTTAAAACAATAATTGAACCACTACTCGATGACTACTAATTGATTTACTCATTCAAGAAATATTTATTGAGCTTGTTCTAAGTGTCAAGCACCTTTCCAGGCATTGCAGATACTGAGTGAATACAAAAGAAGGGATTTCTCTTCAAAAAGCTTGGATTTCAGAAGAAGGAACAGAAAACAAACAAAAACAAAGGAAATTATATAATGTGTTAGAATGTGGTAAGTGCTATGGAGAAAAATGGAAAAGACAAAAAGCTGGGATGCGGAAGTTGCCATCTAAATAAGACAACTTATTTAAGTGGCATTAAGTAGCTTCTGAACATTGAAAACATTTATACTCTTTTAAACGGAATTACTGCCTTCAAAGCAATGACTTAATTCTCATTTGAAGCTTTGTACTTACTGGCTTATAGTATTAGAACAACGTCTTGTTTCCTTCAATGTAACTAGAATGATTTTCATTTTGAAGTCAAGTAGCCTTGGGCCTCTCTTTTTATACCTAGCATTGAGCCTTTCTAGATATAGCAGGTGAGATTGTAAGTGTCCAAATGTATTTTCATGAAATGGCTAAAAACCGTAATATCCCAGTTGACATGAATATTGAAAAGAGAAATGCAAAACGAGTTTTTGCAGAACACAGCAAAGAGTGGTTTCTTTTTGAAATCCAATTATAGTGAAAATATAATCAGCCAACCCATAATCAATCCTGAGATGAGTAATAAGTAACTTCTTGGACTTACAATTCTTACAAGAGTTCCATATTTCTGAACAGGAGGACTAATTCCTTAAATGGTATTATTTAATGCTGTATATTATATAATGGGCTAGAGGAAACTCGTAGCACCAATGGAAATCAACGAATGTGTTGAAGGTTTCTTTCTTGAATTTTTAAAGGGAGCTATTTGGTCACCCAAAAGAAATCAGTTTAGTATCATGCTTTCATTTCTAATTTCAATATGATTTTCTGGATTGCATATTGATTTAGTAAATCACACTTCGGCATTTTCTCCTCTCCCTCCAATACAGAAAACTTTTTAGTGTGTCAGAGCGAAAATGCATAGTATTAGAAATCGTGTAAGTTAAGTTCTAATTTAAAATCTGCCAATAAAAAGTGTTACTCTTGGCAAATGACTCCATCTTTGTAAATTATAGTTTCCTCATCTTTGAATGAAAGCACGAGTGCAGGTGGTCTTTAAGGTGTCTTACTGTTTCAATGTGTGCAACATCACTTACATTTAAAACAAAGGTGAAGGTATTCTCCATCATAGTCACATCAAACATCAGCACACAATTCGATCCAACCCGTTATAGTTGAGTTCTTACTTCCTCACTCTGTCATTCATTTATACCCTATAATCAATAGTCTGCAACTTGCAAGACACAAACACATTATTAACAGTTTCTGATTATCACCATTAAGATCCCTATTAAGAGCCAAATCTATTTAATCCAAGTTTCAAGAAGTTTTCCTGAAGGAATGGTCTAAACTGCATGAATGAATGCATAACATGACTAGGGATGGAAGTGAAAACACTTTGAAAAACTCTTATTTAGAGCAATGATTTTGGTTTTTGTTACCCTAAAAGTGACAAAATTCAAAATGCATTTAGAATTCTCAAAAAAGAAAAGGTCTGTTTTGGGTTGTTTTGTAGAGAAGAGATTTGAAATTCCTAGCAAAGTTTGAGTGTTGTTCTTTGTACCAACTACTTTGGTATCAGGAAAACCAATTTGATATTATTCAAAAAACCTATGGGATTCTATACAATAAAATAAAGACATTACCTACTGCACTGACTAAAGAATAGGGGTTCTTTATATTTTTTCACAATACACAATATCTTAGCGTCAACAGCAAGGTCAATTTTACTGCTGTTTAGTTATTTCATCAATAATAGATTATTACAAAAGTAGTATGTTTGCACTCTACATAGTTAAACCTCAGGAAGGCAAAAGGAAGAAAATAAAAGCATCATATTTCTATCCACACTCTACTCAGAAATCGTCACTGTTAAAATCTTGTTCATCTTTCCATATTTTTCTATGCATACTTATAAATATATTTTATCACAATGAGATTATAACAAATATGGATTATGTAACCTAGTTGCAATTTAATTGTTAATATCTCCATTTTGCCAATAAATTTTCTCTTTTTAAAATATCCAGTCCGTATTAAAATTTCCAGGATTGTCCCCAAACTGTTCTTTATAGTTGGTTTGTCCAACTCAAGATCCAATTTAGTGTGACACATTGTGCCTAGTTGCTGCATGTCTATAACGTTTAATCTAGCACACAAATTATTGCCCCCCCCTTTCTTTTACAGGACATTAACTTGTTCACAAGAGACAGGTTCAAGTTATTCTTTTAATGATGCTTCAACCTCTTCATAAACTTCAATGTTATCAAGACTTAATAAGTTATTTGAAAACTATGTGTTAAGTAACTGCACGGCATGCCTATTTCTCAAAGCGTCTGTTGTAATCCAGAGAAAATTAATCATTTTCCTTTCAGGGATGCTGTGCTAATTTTAAAAAGATTGAGGGTTCTCTTGATCTTTCTCCACTGGGAGAAGGACATGATGCATGCCTCCCTGGGAGACGAGCACTGCCCTTCATGAATGAACATGAAGGTGTTCTAAGGACAAAGTCATAGCTAGCACTTAAATGTTCCTTCTTTGTGGTCCATGAAGCAACCCCCCCACGATGTCTCCTTTCACCCAGCAACATGAAATCTAAATAAAGGCGTATTGTAGCACCAGTTTACCTAAATTAATGTTTATTTAGTATCTAATAATGTTTCCTATCAAGAGAAGCGGGGCTCTGTTTTCTCAAGGTTTTTGCCAAGTCTCATAAATCTGGGAAAAGGCAGTCAGTGTAACCCCTACTAATAACCAAAGTGGCCACACACAGAATAAACAAGGACTGAGTTTATAAAGTCGTCACTGAGAGACCCTATTGGGGTAAATTTGGACTTTTCAGTATTAATTTATGATGTGTGGGATGCACTTTGCACTCAAAGAAAAAGAACAGAAAAAGAGTTTTAAAATATGCATTTAAACAGTTTTAATAAATAATTTAAATTTAAGAGCCCCCCAAAATATTGAAAAGAAAAAAATATGTTTATGTGCATTGTATGGAAGTTGGCAACAAATTTTAGTTGGTTTTGGTATGTAAGAATTTCTAAGCTACAATACTACCAACATCACTAAAAGAAAGATAATTTGTTGGCTGTTTCGCCTCCAATTTTTAAATTATTCAGTTGTTTACTTAAAATTTAAGGAGTCATTACTTTACCAATCTAACAGATTTTTTAATAAAAAACACCTAGTAAAATGTTGAGAAAGTGCTTTTTTATCTTCAACTTCCCTATTAGCTAGAGTAAATTCCATATGAATTTTATTGTTTTAAAAGTCAAAATTTATTTCTCTCGACATGAAATTACTACCTTATTTAAAACTCTATAATAAAAACTTTCTGAAGATGTTATAATTTATTGATAAAAGACAGACTACAACAGGGAAATAGGAATCTCATGGGGGTCTTATTTTTATTTTATCGTTCTCCCTGCTAATAAGGTGTTTTCCCCAATTTGCATTCATCATAGATCTTACATAACAGGACACAGAGAAGTTTTAAAAAGAAGAATAAAGGCTTTTGATATTTGTTTGGTTTCAGAGATTCCAGAAAGAGGTTCTTCATAGGAAAAGGAAAGGGGGAAGACATTTCTTAATGTCTGAAAACCCTGTCAATATTTTCTTTAATTTTATGACTCCTTTTGCTTTCTCTCTAGAAAGATTCCCAGACAAGCAATATGATGTGAATGTAATAACCTTTTCTCTTTTTGGCTGAGTAATGGTTTCTCAAAATAAATACCACCCATCTTATACATTTTTTACTAAATATTTTTCTCTTGAGCTATATCATGAATTCTCTGGGAATGCCAAATGTTAAGAGATTGACACCTTACTTGGGAAAAATAACATCAAAATCAAGTCTGCTTCAGACAGTTTGCTAAAAGTTTTCTCCTCTTTTCAATAACCTTGTATTTCATACCTTTACCCATTAGGCAAAAATTATTTCCAAAAAGATTATTTTAAAAATTAATCATTCTCAAGAATGATAATGAGCACCTACTACATACCTATCATGATGCTACATGCAACTGGGTATAAAAATGAGATGCTCTGAGCACACATATATCATCAGACTAAATGGGCACAGTAATTAACAGAGTGCCTGAAATATAACCTCTACAGTAAATGTTAATAATTTCATTATTATAGTTATTTCGAGATGGTTAGAGATAAAAAATAAGATAAAAGCAGAATGCATATGAGTACAATCCAGTTCTAAAATATATACTATTGCTGTCTAACTAAAATATAATGTGAGACATATGTAACTTAAAAAAAATTCTGCAGCCACATAATAACAGTAAAAAGTAACAGATGAAACAATATTTAGATTTTATTTAATCCACTATATTAAAATATCATCATTTTAACATGTAATCAATAGAAAAAATATTAATCAGATACTTTATTTTTTTTCATACTAAGTCTTCAAAATCAGCTGTGCATTTTATTTTCAGCACTTCTCTATTTGGATACAAAATTCCCATTAGAAATACGTGGTCTCTATTCAGGTTTAATAAAATTTTAAATGAAAAAGGAGATTGAATAGATCAACCTCCTTTAATTGAACCAACAATTAAGTTGTTTCAAACAAATTTAAAAGTTTTCTAATAACTGAATCTAGTAACACTTTTTACATTTAATTGAAACTTAGGTAACATGTGGGAATCTGCACCTTTCATCCTCGTCCTCAGATGTAGAAAATCTATTTTGATGTGAGATAGAGATAGAATTCCCATATATATATATATATATATATATATATATATATATATATATATGGCCTTATACTTTACATGACAGAAAAATGAACAATTTACACAACCACCAGAATTTCTGTGAGGATCTTTAAGCAAGGTTTCCAAGCATTTATATGAAGAATATTTTTTTTTTAATTTTTTTAAAGAACTAGCCTACAATATCTGACACTTTGAAGTCAGTCTAAAGCTCAAAATTAAAGCTGCATTTATTCTTATCTGTCCTGTGCACCTCACCACTGCTTTGAATATTTGATCAACATAAAGCAGATATCATTAATATCTCACAAGATTTGTTTAGGAATCCATAGTAATGGATTTCTACTTTATGTCGATCCACTAATTAACATTTCAAAGATGGGAGAAATTGTCATTGGAAATCAGCATCGCTTTAGTGGCCACTAAACTTTTCTAAGGAGAACAAATAAGTTTTGGAGGGAAATCTTGGAGCACCTAGACAATATACACAATCCTAGCTTGGCTTTTATTAGTGTTTAGTTTGGTTTAATTTCTTCCTTTATAAGGCAAGGAGGAAAAATATAATCCTTGAAACCTCATATGACCCAGCAATCCCTCTCTTGGGTATCTACCCAAAAAATCTGAAAACATTTATACATAAAGACACGTATGCTCCAATGTTCATTGCAGCTTTGTTCATGGTGGCCAAGACATGGAAACAACCAAAATGCCCTTCGATAGATGAATGGTTAAAGAAGTTGTGGTATATATACACAATGGAATACTGTTCGGTGGTAAGAAAAGAGGATATAGGAACATTTGTGACAACATGGATGGATCTTGAGAGTATGATGCTAAGCGAAATAAGTCAGACAGAAAAAGCAGAGAACCATATGATTTCACTGATATGTGGTATATAAACCAAAAACAACAAAATAACAAGACAAACAAATGAGAAACAAAAACTCATAGACATAGACAATCATTTAGTGGTTACCAGAGGTTAAGCGGGGTGGGGGTTGGGAGATGAGGGTAAGGGGGATCAAATATATGGTGTTGGAAAGAGAACTGACTCTGGGTGGTGAACACACAATGGGATTTATAGATGATGTAATACAGAATTGTACACCTGAAATCTATGCAATTTTACTAACAATTGTCACACCAATAAATTTAAATAAAATAAATTAATTTAAAAAAAAGAGTGTTTCAAGGCTCTGAATTGTTGAATATAAATGACAGCATCACAACAATCTAACTCCCAAATTTTTAACCTCTTCCTGAAATGGTTCCATTTCAGTATAGAAATTATGAGGATACTTTTACTTTTTATCACTTATTTTATTTCCTAGTGTGACATAACCCTTGGCACATAAGATACGTTCAATTTCTTACATGGAGTGAATGAAATAATGAGTACATGAATGAATGGAGCCAAATATAATTATGCAGTATTGACACAGATGTGATGGTCTAAAGAACATATCAGAGTTGCCTTTAATGTTTCATTGTTTTTGAAGGTTATAGACAAAAGTTCAATCCTTAAATCAAACAATAATACAATCAGAGGATATTGACATATTTTTATTCTATTGTTTTATTTTTAGTACTAGAGGTATTTAAGAACGGTATGACAAATTAAGGAACTTGGCATTACAAAAGCTGCCTTGTTGGAAACTTGGAGTACTGAAAATACAACTAACTCAAAGGGAAGAACTCCCATAAAAGGATCAGAAAATTATCAGGAGAAACCCTTCTCACTGAACAAGATGATGAAATGTGTTTAATAACAAAAAAGAAAAAAAATCTTGTTGGAAGAATTATCTATTTTGGGGGAAAATTATAATGTATTTGCAAAATAAGTTAGTTTGGATGACATGAATACAAAACTTTGAGAGATTCAAAATATATATACGAAAAGAAAAAACAGTTGGTATAAATGAATAACTCAATTGAGCTTATATTTGTGTAATACTTTATAGTTTCATTATAAATATATGTATACACACACAATCACATTTCAAGTATCGTACTATTTTAAAATCCTTTACTTAATTCTACATTTATGACAACAAGCCATTATATTGGTAAAAAGAAATTTGTTATATTAAAAAAAAATACTAGCATATTGGCAGTTATCATAGATAAACGAAATGGAGTAGGGACAAAGAACCAATTTTCTCATATATTTATAAGTATATATTTATGGAGAAATACCTAGAAAAATCTCCAGATACTTCTGATAACACAGCAGCCAACTTTTGAAGCTGGCTATAGAAGGAAGTTGCAAATAAATCTGTGTGGATGTTCAGGGGAGTTGCAAATTTATAGGGACAATTCAAGGAGAGAGACTCAGGAAGAGAAAGTCCAAATGAAGGCACTTTGGTATAGCAATTAGGCTGAAGTAAGTGAACCAAGAAAATGCCGTTCATTCCTCCAGGGATGGGGTTCGTGGTGCTGCAAACCACAATGTTAACATCATTTCCTCACAGTTCCAGTCATTGGGATAGAGTTTCAGTCCATCTTTCTAATCATCCCTATCTATAACTATCTAAATATACCTCTGTCTGTACACCTGCTACTAGCTACCTAGCTAGAAAGCAATTCAATGCCAATCATGAAAACTATAATGCCACAATTAATTTAAAGGCAAAATCTGGAAACACGTGTACACACACAGGCACACACACACATCTGTTTGTGACATTTAGGTGATAACATTCATGAAATGATAAAAATCAAATTATTTTGTCTTTTAGTAGCTTATGACTGACATATTATTTTTGTCTCCTCATATTTCCCTTCCTTAGATATTGCAGACCACAATTATTAGCTAATTTATTGCTTTCTGCTTTTACAGTTGGATATGAAATAATCAGTCAGTCCTGTTCATATATCATAGGTGAAGTGCCCTTTCCATTACCTCCCTACAGTTTCCATTCATTCATAAGACTAACTCCCTGCTGTGTCTCCTTATTGAGTTTTGGGAGTCTCTCAGCTGAGAGAATTCACAAGGTCCCAGACAAACCAGCCCTCCCAGCACTAGTTCTGAGTTTCATTCCCTCAAATACCTACTGTCCAGTAGATAATAAATATAAAAATTAAACAAATTGTCCCTGCTACTAATGCCAGATAATTTGTCACCACAGCCAGAAATTATGATGACTTAATCTATTTAAAGGTATGGGAAGTTTATCAAGAAAGTCAGTGGTAGGAAATTCGGATTAAAAATAAAGAGATGGGAAAAAAACTGAAAACTCAAAATTTGAAATCAAAATCTCAAGACTGTCAGTAACAGGAACTAGGTATCACCATTAATAACCATCATTAGCCCTGCCTGAGATATATAAGAAGAGCTCTATGCTATTAGCTTTCTGTTTTTCTTTTCACTTAAACATTGATTTATGTTCTTGACAATTCACTTTGTTGCTTCAGTTTTCTGTTCTGAGCCTTCTCTTGGGGACACTGATACCTCTCATAGTTTATTGTGCAGAAAACGTATGTCACCTAGTTTTAAAATTCTCATATTTAATTCCTTCAATAATCCAGATAAGATCCACTGAGTTCCTTAGCTGAAAGTCAATATATATTTCTATAAGAAACTTTTCTTTTTTAAAAAAATCATGTTTACATAGTTAACTGAGTTACTGAAATGCAAAAATGAGATAACATGGAAAATTATCAGGATGGTGCAAAAGTAACTGCGTTTTTTGCAATTATTTTTAACCTTTCAAATCGCAATTACTTGTGCACCAACCTAATAATTCAAATCCCCAGACTTATTTGCAGTTAAGATACATGAGAAGATACACAAGAAGATAGATCATCTGCTTTCAGTACATTTCATGTGAGCTGTTTAAAAAGTAACTAGCTCTTCTGACTGAAAAAGTTAGAAAAAGTTAGAAACTTTGAAAAAAACATTTAGTCCAACTCGTAAAATGCCATGACAAAATTTAAAAAGTCCTAATAGACACTGATAATACTGTTTTCTTAAAAAGTATACAAGTAACATCTTAAGCAATGAAGATGGTACCATTTTCTACTGTTTGCTAACATCAAATTTCTAAAGCCACAGAAAATTATAGTGTGAATACTGAGAAATATTTGTCATAAATGGACTGAGAAAACTAGAAAACACAGACTGAAGAACAAGATGTGAGCCTTTTACAGTTGTTTTACAGTGCTTTCCATTCACTTTCATTATAGTGGAGGCTTCCTGATTTTTCAACTTTGAAATTCAGGGGCTATGATTCACATTAGCAGCTAATAGTTTAAATGTGTGATTTCATAACTGTGTGGCAAGGCACCCTGCAATGCTAAGTGAACTCACAGGGCTTGCTGTGGGATATTTTAAAATTTCCAGGTAAATACAACAACATTCAACATCTGTCAGACACAATACAAACTATTAGTTAAGGTATTTCACAGTTTCAGCATTAGAGAGTGCAACATTCCTATCAAGGACATCACAGATGTGTGAAGCTGAATTTTCAGTAGGTGATGTGATAAAAAGCAATTACCTGCCAAAAATTCATGTGAAACAGGTAATAAAATTGGTAGCATTCAATCCATTTCCAAGATTTGAGAAGTTGTGCAGTTCCCAACATGTGCGCACAGGCACCCCCCCACACACACACACACACACACGCCCATTAATAAGTACCTGTGGTTATTTAAGAATAAAATAAAAATATCTGTTCTATTTTTCTTTCACTTTAGGTTATCAGGACATAAATACTTATTGTTTGGCTGTAACTAATAAGTTATTTGGCTGTAACTATTTAATAAACACAGTTCTTGTTTGTTGAACTAAGTGGTGCTGAGAAACTATTACTGAGCTGTTAAGGTACTATGAACCAATAAACTTTGGAAACTTCCATTCTAAGTGCTTTTCTAGAAAATCTGAAAAGGTATTACTGCATGGAAGATCACCCACCAAATCATATCTGAAGGAGAATTTGTGTATGCAATTTACTAATCAATTTACTGCTTAATCTCCAAGCTTCATTTTGATACTGTGTTTACTCTTCCATATTTTCCAGCTTTTGCTAGATTTATAGCCAGAAAATTATAGTCATTGAAGCTCTTATATGTTGCTGTAGTTTTAGTGTGTTCACCAGGTAGGAAAAAGCCTGGTATAACAATGTCTTTATTGTAGTACCATAATTAATCCCCACTGGAAAGAGTCCAAGGCTGACTTACTTCACACTCACTTCTTCCTGTGGTGATGGTGTTATTCTGTGTTTCCTGTCAATTTCTTTCATTGCAAATGTGGGATAAACAAAATGATACTTCACAAAAACGTTTCTAAAGTTTTAGAAATAATTTAACCCAGTTATAATATTTAAAAGCTTAATATCACCTTGAACTTTCTTTAAATGCTAAGTAACATATATGTTTACATAGCACTGTTACCTGCAACACAGAAAACACACACACACACACACACACACACACACCCCTATGCAATTAGGGAGGTTATCTCACATTACTGATAGTAAAAGGCAAGTCAAACTACATAAAAAAGGAACTGCCACAGAACTCCTATATAAAAATTGAATGGAGAAAATAAAGTGTTGCCATTCATGAAGTTTGTTCATTTTCTCATTCCTTTTTTTGCTCCTGCATAGTCTGTCTTCTTTCCTTCATTCATTCTTCACTTGGGAATCTTCAATAAAACTATGTAAACTTCTCAACGTTTACACATATACAAATAATTTCTGGAAATCCTTTCCAATCTCAAGTTAAAACAAAACACAGCAAACACAGACAAAAAGAGTGTGATGTTCTCAACAAACAGTAATAAAGTTTTTTCAAAATCAGTTCCAGAAAGTTTATAGTTCTTTATTAAAAGAGCTACCCTGTTTCGCCAATAGTTAGACCTAGCCGGACAATCGGCTCTAATGCATCTTTTGGAGCAAAAATTAATATAAGACCCGGGCTTATATTATAGTATATAATTCCAGACCCGGTCTTATAGTAATACCCGGTACGATATGATATGATATGATATATGATATGATATGATATTAATTATATTATACTCGGTCTTATAGTAAAATAAGACCGGGTCTTATATTAATCTTTGCTCCAAAAGACGCATTAGAGCTGATTGTCCAGCTAGGTCTTATGTTCGGGGAAACACGGTATCATGCAGACTTATCTGTTCTCTTTCTATCAGCTCAACCCAGACCTTTCTCTTGTCCTATTGCAGCACACTGTGCCTTCCTTACTGGATGCGCCTGACTGCCTAGCCTTCCAGCTGCTATCCCTTCTGTGCCTACTGAACTGAGAAATGTTCAGATGTTACAGACATCAGAGATTCTCTAAGTTCCAAACTCTCTCTATGCTCCATTTTCTTAAGACTCTCTACCATATACATTAATTAAGCTCAAATATTAATAAGTCATAGTAGCTGATAACATTTACCTTTTCATACACCCCTTAAAAATTTTATTTTTATAAGATGAACAAAACCTGGAAGGGCTAATGGACAGGGAGGTACACCCTTGGTATTCCAACAAACCTCAGACAAATCCCACCATGTGGGGGGTCTGCCACTTCCTCTATGCTGAGGCTGACCAGACATTTACTTATTAACACTTTGGAAATGAGTACCTATGAACTACACTTGCTCAGTTTATTTGTGCTTTTTATTGCAAATGAAGTAATGGTCGGGATGGCAATAATTTGAAATACAGTAGTACAGATTGTTTCTAGTTTATAGGGAACTAGAAGGGCAGTATAAAGTGCACTTTGTAAATGTAGCAGAGAGAACCATAAACGTGAATAAGCCCATTGACGAGAATACAACACAAGGTGATAACTTCAGGTTAGCACTAAATAATAGACAACCATAAAAAATAATTAGGTTTAAACACAAAATCTAGAGTAAAATCTTTCTTCAAAAAACTGCATAAATCTGAAATGAATTTAGCTAACGTTCCCATTTACTTAAAATATATACTTCTCATTTCAAAACATAGCATGCTTATCTTTATACTTACTGGGAATTGTGTCATGTTATTGGCATCTACCTTCATGCTTTATCACATTGTTTTCAAAATGATGTAGTAGCCTTTCTTAGGTTGCAAATGTTTTTTCCCCAAAATTGTATTACAAAATGTTTCAAATATCCATAAAAGATAAAGCGTACAGCAAACACCCATATACCTATACCCGGATGCTACAATTAACATTGTTCTGTATATACTTTATCACACATCTATCCATCCAGCCAAATACATCTATTTAAAAAAAAAAAAGTTTTTCAAAGTGAAATGAAGATATCAGTTCACCCGTAAATACTTTAGAATGATATAAATACTTCTGTTTTCTCTTGTAATTTAAAAATACGTTGTTAAAAGATAATAATGTTTAACATAATACATTTCTTACTGTGCACAAAATCACTGGGAGGCTATTTAACTTGTCCATTAGAATTAAGTGCTTATGAGGTAATGGTCTTAGTTTTAAGACCTGATGGGTCAATCAGTAATTTGCTTTTCCAGGTACATATTAAACTCCTAACAACACTTAGTAATACTGAAACTTAATGTATTTTCAACAAGGGAGTAACCTGCAAGAGTACACAAATCTTTAGTTAAAGGCAAATCAGTGAGTAGATCCTACTGATGGTGTTAATTAAAGATATTTTGTGAATGTTTCATTTATATAGTTAGTGACTGTGAAACAGATTTACTATTTGAAAAATTATAATAAAATAATCATAGCCTATTTACCCTGTAGGTGTATCCTATGTACAGATATGAATGCTTTATTTTATTTTATATATTTATTTATTTATAATGTAGATTAGCTCTTCAACAGAATGCAAATTAGTAAAAGTCTAATATTGTGATGTTTGCATCTCTCATAGAACAAGTAAGCAGTCATTGATTTTTCATTAGAAATCTGAGGCATCTTAACAATTTAATGCTGAGTTGTTGAAAATATGAATAAACAATGTGAATCATTACACTTATACAAGTCCCTTTATTTTTTACCTGATATGCTTTTAAGTCCAAATTTATCTGGATTTATTCAATTATTTTGATATTTCTTCTTTAGATCGGTAGTTTTTATGACCTATTATATATATATATATATATATATATATATATATATATGTGTGTGTATATATATGTGTGTATATATATATATATATATATACCTTATTTTGTCTACATGTAACATATATATACATATGCTTAGAAATGTTACATGTAGACAAAATAAGGTGTTAATATATTTATATCTTATATTATGCCATAAGTAATTCTTAATATAATAAAATAGCCTCTAACTTTTACAATTTCATATAATGCTAGACATTGATTCTACTACTAATCTGAAGGAATAAATCGATTTTCAAGACTATGAAGTTCCAGAATTCTCTCTTGAAAAAAAACAGTCTCTTTTCAAGGCTTATGGTCTTGACAACATTCTAATTAAATATTCAAAAGTATTAAGATGCTTAACAACTTATAAGCAAACTCTATCCCCATATGTGTTGTTTATATTTTCCTCCAAAGCTATCACATCTATGTTACTTTAGTATGGAGGATACATATGAAAAGATAGCATGCAAAGGTGAAGAAATTGACCAACTTTTGTAAAATGACCAACCTTTCAACCAAGAAAAGCATTAGCATAATAGATATTAACAAAAATGTAGTTATGCCATGTAAATATCTAATGCACCACAAATATTTCATTGAAATTCCCACAAGAAACCTGTCACCAAAAGTAAGGATTCTAACACATTTTGAAATAATGATGCCATTAACACTTAGCACAACAGTTCCCAAATGGAAGCGAGTTTGCATTAATAGTTTACTTTACTCTTTATAAAGATAAACACAGTAAATTACTGTGCATAGAGGCTGAAATGCTTCAGGGATTAATGCCACTTTGAAATATAGAAAGTGTCATTATCCCTAACACAAGCCTACATCTGTAGTTAGATTAAATAAATAAAAAATAAATAAAAATCTGGGTTTTGACTCTATTTCTTCATTTTATAAGAATAAAGATTCAGGCTTATTTTCTTGGATGAATAATGACAGACAATGCTAAAAATGTGGCAGTAAGTAAATCAATAATGTAAATATCAAACAAGGTAACAATTTGATATTAATGTTAAAATACTGGTGTAGTATAAATGAAAATAATTTGAATGAAAGATTCTGGTTATTTTCAAAATATTAACAGAAAGATTTTTAACTAATTTCTCCAAGTGAGACTAAGTTCTTAAAAAGATGCTTCTATAAATAAGTTAATTTGGATACCTAAACAGCTCCCCACTATACAATTTATGTGTCTTATCTCCACTATTTGACCATTGCCCAAACCCTGTATACACATATTATCTAAAGTGCTCACGCTGATATTCTTATGCCTGGGTCTTTTGCACTATGCCCTTATATAATCTGCCATTTAATCTTTATTTTTTTAATTCCCAAGACTTATAAGTAAATGAAAAACATCAATTTATAACTATACGTTCACCACTATTATTTCGAGGAAACAAATAAAACAAAATCTCTGCTGGCCAGAGGTGTAGTTTCTTTTCCCCAACAATATTCTGTCCTCAACTTTTCACTTTAGTCACCCAAGGCATCCTGATATTTGCAGCGGTACTCAAAAGTTTTGCTATTCCACTAAGCAGAAGGGCTCAGAATTCCAACCCGCTTTGGCTATCCCTTCTTTTCCTACTCACACTAGACCATAAAGTTCACATATGTTGACAATGACTGCTGTCTCTTCTGAAAAATTTGTAACCAATTATAAGCATATGAATCAACTGAAGGGAATTTAACAAATATAGTTTCCATACTCCCCATCTCCAAATATTCCATTTCAGCAAATCACAGAGGGGTCGTCAGGAAACTAGATTAACCATGAAAACACCCCAAGTGGTAACAATCAATCCAACTACTTTTGACAGCCACCATTTTTAAAGTTGGTTCCCAAATCCATAGTATCAGACTCAAATGTTCCTCTAAACGTTAATGCTTATCTATCTTTATTATGTAATTCATTGGACTATTATATTTTCCTAGTTCCTTTTACACACTCCCTCACTTCAATTCTCCATTCATACACACAAACCATATTTATACCCTGAAGGTGTTTTGATAAAATTCTTTAGCAGTCAATGGGGAGCTTTTTTGTTGTTTTATACACAACTTTTCGAGTTTTCAAGGTCCTCCTCACTCTGATCCAAAACTTTATTTGGGATCTATCTCTCACTATTCCTATAATTTGTAAATGAAATGCTGTCTCATTCTTACTTAACCATCATATTTCTGAACTCCACTTGTTATGTACAAGAACACAAATGACAGAATGTAAGTGATTTGACATAGCTGCAGAGTTAATCATTCTTAGAGCAGTGTCTACAACACAGGTTCTGTATTCTCTCCCTCACACTATCCTGCAAATGATAGGATTTCAGTAAATATTATGTGATTGGAGGAAGAAAGCAAGAAACACAGGAAGGAATGATCTGAAGGAAGAAAGAAAGGACAAACTAGTATTTAAGAAACGTAAGCTATAATTTACATTGTAACTATTTCAAAGGTATAATATCTTTTCCCAATATATACATATAATTTGTCAATAAAAACTGAACTAAATATTATTTTGTTAAGTTGCAAGTAGTAGTATGAAAATAACTGATAGCTCAATTCTCTGATCAATTGTGATAAAATTAAATTTTCAAGCTTAGCAGAATCCCAAACTAACTTATCAATTTGATTTTTTTAAAAAAGGAAAAGATAAGACATTAGATAAATGTAAGGGAAATGTGTACCTTTTCCCATGGAGGTGGGAATGAAGTTGATATGATGAAGAGATGGATGCACTTGCAATCAGAGTGGCAGAGATTGCTATTAGCACCAAGTATGAAATAGTGGAACTGGGAAGATGTTGAGTTAGGTCAAGAAAAAAGAGAAATAGGGAAAGACACAGATAAATTATATCAGGAGTCAGGCAGGAAGAGTAGAATTCAAACAGGAAAGAACAGAGACAGAGTTCTAATAAGAGCTAGAGAGGCAGAAAGTGAGAGTGAGAGAGAGAGAAAGAGAGACAGAGAGAGAGAGAAAAGAATTTTTACTGTGGAAAAAGGATAAGTCAGAAGAGAGTTGCAAAAGAATGAGCGAGATGTGGCCTGCAGAGCCAGGCATCACCTCTCTCATGAGTACCCAGAGGAACACAATGCATCCTAGCAGCAGTGGAGGCCGTGGGCCCTCCTCGACAGGACTGGTGGGACTGCACCTGGTGTTCAGACCCAGGCATCTCATTATCCAAAAGGTTCAGATAAGCTGGAAGGAGTTCAGAGACATGATGGAAGAATGATTAAGATGTAGAGAAAAATGATTTGTGATGAAAGATTAAAGCATTGAACAAGCCCAGCTTGGCTGAGCAACAAGTTGATGGGCAAAATAGCTATCTACAAACAGGCAGAAGACATAAATAATCCAGGGGAAAAACATTATTATTCAACCACATACCAGGAGGAGAGGTGCACGGAGAAAACTGGAATAGGCAGAAAAGAAGGCAATCCTAAAATTAAAAAGGAAAGTATAAACACACAGTGATATATCTGTGGGTTATGAAGACAAGTTACTGTCCCAGAAAACAGCTGATATCAGGCTGCATGTATAAGATATAAGAAACTTAACCATGCAGATGGTTACTATAATTCAAGAAGACAACACAATGAAGAGAATAAAGAAATATTGGAATATTAATAATTCAAGCTCTATTTTCAAAAGCACTGAAAAATTTAGCTTTACTCTCCAAATTTTACTCATCCAATGGTCTTCATTAAGTAATGACCTGACACAGTAAAGTAATTCAGCAGTTTCCAGAAGAGACTAAAATGGGATAATGACTCCTTTAAATATTGTCTCCAATGACTCTACGTGTTGGTGTACAATGTGGTATTTTTAAAGGTCAAAAGGTAAATGAATCACGTACAGAATTAGACACGTAGATAGATATAAAATCTTGACATCACCATTCCTGTGGGAGTGAGATGGCTCCTCACAGACGGAAGCAGAGGATTCTCAGGTGGAAGGTGACCAATAAGCACACAGGCCGCTGCACGTCCACGTGGGCCGTACGTGTTTTCCTATCAATCACACTGGCATACCCATCCTATCACAGGAAGAAACTGTGAGCTACCCACGCACAGATTATTTTGGGATTATGGTATTTGGGTTAGCAAAACAGGTCTGTTACCCACCTGCTTCACACACTCAAATATCGACAAGGCTACCCAGAAGTTTTCTTTTATTAAATAAAAGATAAAAATGCAGATTTCAGTATTTTAAGAAAACTCTTGATGCTCAATTGAAAACTGAATAAATGAAATTTGCATACTGCTCTAGTCCTATTTTCCGTTTGTTTTCATTTAAGTTTTTGTGTGCTTGACAAACTTTCATCTCTGTGCTTTGAGAGTCATTATATAATAATAATCTGTATCTGTCAGGTAGCTGTTGCCATTTCTAAAACACATGTGCTTTTTATCTCATTTGAACCGCACCTTTGGTGGTATGTGTTATTAATCCTCCATTTTACAAATAACAAAGCTGAGAATCAGAGTTGTTACTGAGAAGCCAGCGTCAAGTTGAAAAGAAAAACCACCAAGAGCAAACACTGGCATCATTTGACTACATGCCCTGTGATCTTTCTTTCTACTGCCCTGGATTTCTTACATGATGCATGCCCTCAATCGCAGCACCAAGAAACAGAGCTCCCATAACAGTGATTGTTGTGTAAAGCCACATCTTCATCATGACTTTTTTAGGAGTCATTAAAGTACAATTATTATATAAGAGGAATGAAAAAAGCAGATGAAATAGATCAGGTAAAATATAGCAAGAAAAACACTTAGTTGCTTAAGTTTCCAGAACGTATAGCCATTTGAATTCACAGAATGACATATCATACATAGTTGATTAAAATATAACTCTTGCCATAAGGAAAAAAAGACAAAGGAAGGTTCAGGTAGATTTAAGCATTCAGAGGAAGAAGATATTCTGAAGTGGAAGGCGGGTGGAGAGAAAACAATATGGCAGAGGTGTACTAGGAGAGTGAGGCAAAACTGAGGAAGAAGAATGTAGAAAAAGGGTGGGAGCTCTGTCAAGTCTCCAGGAACTGAAAAACAAGCTTATGGACAAAAAGAAACTTGGCAACTTCCTCCTAAATGCACCAAGGAGCAATCTGCAAAACAGGAGGTTCCAGTAGTTGAAGGAAAATACACTTAGCAGAAGCAAACATCATTTTGGAACTGACTGAAAGAAAAATAACATTTAAAATGTTCAGACTCTTTGGAAGAAGTAAAGGAACTGAGTCAGCGACTGACTGTCACAGGGCAGAGGTTTAGAGGCCGAGGACATCCCAAGCAGTGAGCTAATGAACTGGAAGGACAGATGTGGTACTAAAGGGGAGGAATAGGACAGGGAAAAGCAGTGTATTTTAAAATGTTAATTTACGTTTTGAAAGGGAGAGGAAAATTCCTAAGAGAAATGCGCAGACATGTAAAACGTATAGAGAATAAAAGAAAGAAAAAGAAAAGGCAGCCTCTGAAAGTCCTTCTCCAAGAAAGCAAGCTAATATTGTGTAGCAGTTGACAGCCTGAGCTCTGGAATCAAACTGCCTGGGGTCCACGTTGTTTCTTCACAACTTGGTGGGAGGGAACTTGGGCAAACTATTTAATCTCTCTGTGCCTCAGTTTCCTTACCTGTAAAAAGTAGAAAATAATATCACGCACCACACAACAGAATCATGGTAATTCAGTCAGAAAATTCTTACAAAGCAAAGAACACTTGGTGAGGGAGTAAACAGTAAAATAATGCTAACTTTACCAAAATTCATGAGAGTATTTATTTTATTTGAAAAATAAGAAATGGAATCTAAAAAAACAAAGGCTATAAAAATGGTAAACATGACAGGAAACGAAATAAGAAAGAATCAAATGTCCAAAAAAAGTACATAAGACTGAGAAAGATTAAAATGATCTAAGCTGCATTTTTTTAAGGAATGAAAAATGAGAGATGTTACTTAAAATGTATCTGATCCAGGGCAATTTACTATGAAAAATGAAAATTCATGGAAAATGGGCAGAGAAGCCCCTTATTTCTGAAAGACCCAATTCAGAAATCCAGCTTCAATCATTCTGAGAGGCGCCCTTCTTCTCATTCCCAGAATTGCCTTCAACCAGCCAAGCGTTCCAATACTGATTCAAGTAAATAATCAAGCATTTCATGTCTAAATTCCCTTTCAAAATAAAAAGTAATTCCTGCCTATCTTCCAAATATGAAGTGAATTAAGTAAAGTCACAGATGCCTGTTCTAACAAAGCAGACTTAAACTTGCATTATAAGTTATAAATATTTATTTTCAAATAGAACCATCAATAATGATAGTAACAATAACCAACCATTTTTGAGTGCTTAACATGTGCTAAACCACACACATGTCATTTCAAGCTCCTGTAGGTAGATATTATTTTTTAATCCAAATTAGCTTTTGATGAAATTTATGGTCAGAGAAACTACCATTTCAGGTCATATAACCAGTCAGCAGCAGAGCATTTGAATGAAAGTCTATCTACTAAGTAAAGGTCTACTCTTTTAACAGTGCTTCTATATTGAAGACTTTCTTGAACAATAATTTGTACGACCACTACATCATATATTGCCAATCATCCTAGATTTAAACTGGTCATTTAAACTACTATTTTTTTAAATCATTTTTAATTTTGGTAATACACGTTACATGAAATTTACCATCTTAACAACTTTTTAATGTACATTAACTCAGTATTCTCATGCATATCCACATTGTTGTGAATTCTTATCTCCAGAATGTTTTCATCTTACAAACGGAAACTCTAAACACACGGAATAATTCCCCATTTCCCTCTCTCTCCAGCCTGAAACCACCACTCTACTTTCTGTTTCTATGAGTTTGACTACTTTAGATACCTCATGTAAGTGGAATCATACAGTATTTTTCTTTTTTTGTGATAGAATCATTTCACTTACTATAATGTCTTCAAGGTTTATCCATATTGTAGCATGTGACAGGATTGCGTTCTTTTTTAAGACTTAATAATTTTCCATTGTACATACATACCACTTACTCAATGATGGACAGTTAGGTTGTTCCCACCTCTTGGTTATTAAGAATAATGCTACAATGAACATGGGTGTGCAAATATCTCAAGATGCTTTTTCAAGTCTTTGAAATATATAGTATTCCCCCCTTCCAAGACACCCAGTGGATTCCCTAGTACCGAAACCTATATTCAAGATATGACAATTAAGTTTGTGAGCTCATCCTAGAAAAAGTGCACATACCTCATTGCTGAATATTTCTGTGGTCACCTTCAAAGTACTCACCTTGGGAAGCTATGTCTACCCTTCAAAGCAATTTTGGAACTCTTTTTCTGGAATGGCCATTAGAGCTGTCGTTGTATTACCCTTGATGTTCTGAATGTCATCAAAATGTCTTCCTTTCAATATTTCCTTTATCTTCCAGTAAAGAAAGAAGTCATTGGGGGCCAGGTCAGGTGAACAGGGAGGTTGTTCCAATACAGTTACTTCTTTATTGGTTAAAAACTCCCTCACAGACAGTGCAGTGTGCCCTGGTGCATTGTCATGATGCAAGAGCCAAGAATTGTTGGCGAAAAGTTCAGATCGTCTAACTTTTTCACGCAGCCCTTGCAGCACTTCCAAATAGTTAACTTTGTCAACTGTTTGTCCAGTTGGTACAAATTCATAATGAATAATCCCTCTGATATCAACAAAGGTTAGCAACATCGTTTTGATTCTTGATTTGAACTAACGGAACTTGTTTGGTCATGCAGAATTGGCTGACTTCCATTGTGCACTTTGACGCTTTGTTTAGGGTCATATTGGTACACCCATGTTTCATCACCAGTGATAACATGGCCCAAAACATCATCTTGCCTCTCCCAAAGGTCTTGGCAAACTTTGACTCTCCTTTGCTTTTGTTCATCTGTGAGCTCCTTTGGGACCAGTTTTGCACACCTTTCTCATGCCAAGATCTTCAGTTAAGATTTTCCTAACTGTTTCTCTATCGATGTTTACTTGGTCTGCTATGCTTCTCACAGTCAGTCAATGATATTGACACACAATTCGACATATTTTTGCAATGTTTTCGTCAGTTACTCTTGTTACTGGCCACCCTGACCTCTCTTCATCAGTGACACATTCTCTCTCCTCAGAAAAATATTTAATCCATTTGTACACTGCCGTTTTCTTCATGACATTATCCCCATAGATTTGGACTAACACATCCCTGACTTCATTTCCACTCCTGCCAACTTTAACAAGAAATTTAATGTTTTTTCATTGCTCTAATTCAAGGGCAGACATTCTCGTGACAGCACACAAAAACACGCAACAACAATAATGAACGCCACTCAGCAAGACATGGCCACACTGTCGACACGAATACAGCTGTGAGACACTGATATACGAAGGTTATGAAACCTTACTGAGCTGTTTGTACAGTGCTGCCAATGTAAGCTCAGGATAGCAAGTTTGTGAACTTAATTGTGATATCTCATATGTATTTTACTATACACACATACCTTCTCACTTAAAGGAAGCAGTTTACAATTTCTCTTTGGCATATCGAAATGTCAGCATCACTACACTTGCACTTTGGGGCCATTATTATGTAAAACACAAACACCAATACCTTAGCAGTTGATCTGATAATTGAGAACTACTAAATGATTCATGGGTGAGTAGCATATACACAGGCTGCTTCACATCCCAGGAGATATGGAGCAGGATGGCACAAGATTTTATCTCGCTACTCAGAATGGCACGTCATTTAAAACTTAAGAAATTTTTATTTCTAGAATTTTCCATTTAATATTGTTGGACCACAGTTAACCTCAGGTAACTGACACTGTGGATAAAGGGGAACTACTACATATGCAAAAGTAGGATTGCTGAATCATGTAGTAATTGTATTTTTAATTTTTTAATGAAAATTCCAAACTGCTTTCCTAAGCAGCTGGGTAATTTTACATTCCCACCAGCAGTGTACAAGAGTTCCAGTTTCTCTACATCCTCATCAACCCTTGTATTTTATAACTTTGCACGGTAGCCATTTTAATTGGTATAAAGTGATAGCTCATTGTGGTTTTGATTTGCATTTCTCTAATGAATCATGATGTTAAGCATCTTTTTCATGTGCTTTTTGACCAGTTATATATCTTCTTTGAAGACATGTCTGTTCAAGTCCTTTGCTTTTTTTTTCAACCAGGTTGGGTTATTTTGTTTGTTTGTTTGTTTTATTGTTGTCATTGGGTTGTAGGAGTTTTTTTTTATATATTATGGATAGTAACCCTTCTCAGACACGTGATTTGCAATTATGTTCTCCCATTCCAAAGGCTGCATTATTGCTTTGTTGTTTCTTTGTTTCACAGAAGTTTTAAAGTTTGATATAGTCCCCAAAACTAGTACATTTTGTACCTAAATCTGTATCTATCGATCATCTCCCTACCTTGCTACCTGCCTATGTATCTACCCAAACTCTTGTGAATATGGGCAACCAAATTTCGTGAAAACCAAGGAGACAGCATTTTTGGACTACTTAGCTTTTAATAAATAATTTTAAGGAAAATAAGTCCCCTTAGTCATTCTCAGTTCTCATAGTCTGAGCATTTCACCAAGCTGTCTTTGATTTTCGTCTTTAAAGATGCATGGATTTCTTCATACAACACAGCTCTAAATACAAGCCAATTACTTCATCTGTGCTGAAGTGAGGAAACAGTGACTTAATCCAACGCAGAGGAAAAACTTTCAGTGTTATATATTATTGAAAGACTGAATATCAGCCCCTAATGTGGCACATAAATGCTCTAATACATTTTATTATTACTTTAGTGACTTTTCAGGATGATATTGACAGTATGCAATTCAACTTTAAATACTGACTTTAGAATTTAGAATCTGTATAAGATTACACTCTAGTATATTTTGTCTGCAGCTGGTCAATAAAATGTGATCCTTTACTCAAGGAGATAACAGTGTACTTAAAGAAAACCTACATACAAATAGCTACAATTTAGGCAGAAGGTAAGTGCTATAAAAGAGATATGCATATGAACTAAATAGTTTAAAATTATTTCTTGATTGAGATGGAAGGGGAGTAGAGTGGAATCAATCAAAATTTCATAGTAGGGATGTCACTTAAGCTTGAATTGGAGAGTGAGTAATGCTTCAAGAGACGCATAAGATATGGCATGAGAAAAGAGGTGATGTCATAGTTTCATGTGTCTAAGATAAGTCTGATCTAAGCAGCAAAGTTAGATTACAGCCAGATCATGCCAACTTAAGGCATGTCAACTGGCTTCTGCCATCACAAAGGGCAGGCAGTGGATGACAGCAGTGGCATTTGAGCACAGTTGATAATGAGGGGATCATATTACCAGGAGCAAATCATGCCTTACCCTCAATGGTTTCACTACTTTTTATTTTTCAACAAGTTGATGCATATGTATTTCAATTTTTAAAAATTCACATTTAAGTTCACTTCAGGTCATCACCTTTGAACAAAAAAAGAGCATCAATTAATTCTGATCCCTCTCATATAAAATAGGAATAAGTGTGTGATGTAAGGAATTTTAATTTATGAAGAGAAGTTGTGGTAGAGAAAAATGCACGTGTGTGTATGTGTGTGTGTGTGCGTGCGCATGCATGTGTTTTTGTGTATGTGCATATACATTTATATGAAGGGAATGAAAACTGCTTCACAAATATCAAAAGGACAGTTAGTCTCCATAATATAAAGTTATATAAGTATATACCTGAGCATATTACATGCTTCAGTAGTTTTTGTATCATTCGAAAAAGGTGCCAAGAAAATGGTTAGTATCAGCAGGTTTAACAACCATGATTATATAATTGGGCTAGATAATTGGGTTAGATAATTGGATTATCTAATTGGGTTAGAATAAGGTTGCTTTCACTTTTATTTACTGCAAGATTTCACACACATACACACATATACATACCCATACAAACACACATAGTACTTACTGTCATTTTTAGTCTTGCTTAAATTATATATTTTTCTATAAGACCTTGATCTTGCAAATACAGTATTCCTAACCAAGATAAAGGTTTTGGAATGCAACATCCTCAGTTAGTTAGGGTTTATGATTCAATGAGAAGAAGGATATGAGTTATTAAACTAGAAACTATTTAACAGAAAACTATTAAAATAATTCAGGCAAAAGATCATGAAGGTTTGAATCATGGTGTTGGCAGTGAGAATAGAAAGGTGGGGAATTTAAGAAAACTTGCTGAACTAAGTGGAAATACCTAGCAAAGGGAAATGATAATAATAGCATCTAACACTTACGCAAGGATAACTAAGGAACAGACACTATTCTAAGTTGTGAACTCATATTGACTTATTTAATCCCTACAGTAACCCATTAAATGTTATTACCACATTTTATAGATGTGGAAACTAAAACAGAGAGACAAAATAAGGTGTCCAAAGCTACAAGCCAATAAGTGACAGAGTCAGGATGGGAATCCAGGTTGATGAGGCCCAAAACAGATGTTCTACCTTGCATTCAGATTACTAGTTGGATGATGATAATAAACATAAAGGGGCTAAAAAGTTCAGTAAAGGAAATGAAATTTTTATAAACCCTGTTTTATTTTATATATTTTGTGTTTCAAAGCCAGGAAGATATAAAGGTAGATAAGGAAATGAGTTAGAGTGTTTGTACTGGAGGGTATAACAAACTATGGCCAAGGCAACGCATCATACCATTGTCTGAATGACAGGTGTGGTGAGTATAAATTACCATCTTTGCCAAGAGATGGCTAAACAATGACCTGAAGCCAACACAAATGAATTGGCCTAGAGAAAGATCCACCAACATGGGTGGCTACTGAATCAGTAGGCATTACATTTGACACAGATGAATAGCAACCCACACTGAGACAAAATAATTCAAGCCATATTATATATCACTACATAAGAAACTACATCAAAGCATCAGCATATGAGATGTTATAATTGGCTGACAATTTTTGTATAAAATGCCTGGTCTGGAAATCAAGGCTGGAACATGGACAAGTGAAACCACAAGTCCCCAGTAATATGGAGGACAGTCAAGGGTGGAGATGTTCTGGTGGAGACATAAATCATTTCAGCAGGAGTGAAGAAAATAAATGAAAAAGCTAAAATGATAGGAAGTTGAATTATTATATTCAGTTTTAGATTATATAATGATATCATTTTGATGATACAATTTTCTAAGAAGCGGATACTATTGTTGGCAATCCATTTGTTTATATTTTAGTAGGAATATCATTATTTTCCCCCTAAAATTCCCTCAATTTGTTTTTATGATAACCCAGAAATATCCTCAGGAAGATTTATAAGCACTCAAGTTCTACTTGTATACAGATATAATCAAAAGGCCAATATACATATAAAAGGAAAATATATTTTCACATCAACTCACCAGCTTAAAAAAATACATATAAAAATTTGGGGAATTATTATTCCAGGAAGGATGGAATTTCCCTCTACAGGAAAATAATCACTACTGAAAGATGTAATGTAATAAATAAATACATGATTAAGAGAAAAATAGGCATGCACATCTGCTTCCTGGTAGAATTATGATGAATACTTTGGGAAATGTTTCTTTTGGTTTCTATTATTAAAGGTGACCACATCAAGAAAGCATGATATTGTATAAAAAATGTTATCTCTTTTTCTTTGTTCACACCCAGATGATAAATGGAAAATGGCAACATTTTAGATAAGTCTATGCCTCCTACAGACAAAGAGCTAAAAACAATAAACCAATAGCCTCATTGTGCACTGTTAATATGAATATTTTTGATGAAGGCATTTATTTTGGATAAAAGTCTACACTATAGTTGAATAGTTTGACAGCATTTTGTACCATCTTTCTTACTTTAAAAATGTAGAAAAGGACCCATCTTTGTCCACCTAATCTATCCATTACTTAGCATTTTTTGAGGGGAAGGGGTGCAGTTAGACACTAATACCATGAGTCTTTGGTTATCAGGTAAGAATATTAATTTGTTCTTTCAGAAATGGTCATCATTTTGTGACTAGGAGTTGTCACTTAGACATGGATTATGAATCAGTCAAGACTAGGGCCATTTCTATTCAAATATTCAGCACCCATCTTAGTAGACAGAAGATGTTCTCTCACGTTTAAGGAAGGAACTTAAGGACTGAGGGAGGGAAGGGAGAACAGAGGGGGAAAGGTAAAGCGTGAGAGGAGAGAGAATTCACATTGCTTCATCCTCAATCCTCTCTGTAAAATAAAGAAATTAGACTAGACAGTCTTTCAGGTTTTTTGTTTTCTGTTTTTTGTTTGTTTTGTTTTGTTTTGTTTTTATTCTGAGATACCATAAGTCTATAAGATAACTAAACAAAAATTATTTTACTATTTATTATTTCTTAATTACAGGTATTTCCAAATAGATATCCTGAGACTAACAGTATATCAAACTTACACCCTAATTATTTCCAAGACTAGACTTAAACAAATCAAAAACACGAACAAACAAACATGGTGCATTGTGTTAAAACTTCAATAGAACCAGTACCTCTCCCTTAAAAAATGTAAATTGGAGGCCTTGTCCATAAAAAGATTTATTACCAGAAATAACTTTTTATGACCTATCTATATGGCAGAGCAAACTTCTAATTACTGTACACTGGCTCTTCTTATCATCTTGTGAATTGCCCTCTCCCCCAATGAAGCTCCAGGCTCTTACCTCATTCCTTAGCTCAGGATGCCATATGTACCTCATTTTAACTTTCTGTCTCTGAACCTGTCATGTAGGTAGGGTCTCTGATTCTCTCATGTATGTAGAGTTCCCATATGTATATATGTAAATAAATTTGGTAATTTTCTCTGGTTAATCTGTCTTGTTTAATTATTAGACCAGTCGAAAGATGGGTAGAGAAAAATGTCCTCCTCTTCCACAATAAGAACTTAAATTGCTTGTTAAGTAGATGATGAATTGCCTTCGACTAGTGCCTACTGGACAAAGCACTGCCAGAGTGATCAAGACCAGGAGAGAGGTCAGTGACTGAAACACACCGAGGTTATGTGTCTTTCCCATTTAAATAAAAACTGCAAAGAGTAAAGTGAATGGATCAGTGAGGAAAATCTGTAAAACGAACAGAACTATGGGAAAAGTGCAATTCGAAAAAGAAAGAGAAAGGAGAAGGTGTGACAAGAGTTAGATAAGGAGCATTCAGATACAACCCCAGAATTATAGGAAATCTAAATAAGAATATACATGACAGCCCCAGGATTTTCCCATAAGCCCTACCTGTCTTCAATCCTGGGCTACAACCTGAAACAAGAATTGTTACCTTGACAGAGATCACCCTTATCTTAATGATCCAAGAACTACTCAGAAAATCCACTACTAGCCTGGCTGGTCCCCATGATGACAACTAGAAGTAATTATTTGAAAAATCGTCAGCAAAATCGTCAGAAAAGTAATATAAATCATCTCTTTTACTTAAAATCCCAACATGAGAGAAGCCAGCATATTTATAAATATTTATTCACTACAGTAATAAAAAAAACTGGTAAGAATAAGAGTGAATTTATGAAAACAAAAACTAAATTGGCTCATGGTTCTAGTCTTTAAAACTGTTTTCTTCTATTGTTTTGTTCCAAAAAGCTTCTGCAGAGCAAAAGAAACGATCAACAAAACAAAGAGGCAACCAACCAAACAGGAGAAGATATTAGCAAACAACACCTTCAGTAAGGGGGTATATCCAAAATATATAAAAAACTCCTACAACTCAGCAACCAAAAAACAAACAATCCAATTTTAAAATGGGCAGAGGACCTGAACAGACACTTCTCCCAAGAAGACATACAAATGGCCAACTGATATATGAAAAAATGCTCAACTTCACTAGCTATTAGGGAAATGCAAATCAAAACCACAATGAGATAGCACCTAACACTTGTTAGAATGGCTATCATCAACAAGACAAATAGTAAGTGTTAAAGAGGTTGTGGAGAAGAAGGAACCGCATATACTGCTGGAGGGAATGTAAATTGGTACAGCCACTATGGAAAACAGTATGGAGTTTCCTCAAAAAATGAAGAATAGAATTACCATATGACCCAGAAATCCCACTTCTGGGTATCTGCACAAAAAATATTTTATCCATAAAACATTTATCCACAAAGATATACGTACCCCTACGTTCATTGCAGTATTATTCACGGTGGCCAAGACATGGAAACAGCCAAAGTGTCCTTTGATAGATGATTGGATAAAGAAGATGTGGTACATATACACAATGGAATATTCCTCGGCCATAAGATAAGATAAAATACTGCCATTTGAAACAACATGGATGGATGTTGATGTTATCACGCTGAGTGAAATAGTAAGATAGAGAAAGTCGAGAACCATATGACTTCACGCATATGTGGGATTTAAAACTGAAGGCAACAAATGAGCAAGACAAACGAAGAAATAAAAATTCATACACACACATAACAGTTTAGTGGTTACCAGAGGGTAAGGGGGGGTGGAAAAGGGGGAAAAATATATAATGGTAGCAGGAGAACTGACTCTGGGTAGTGAGCACACATGCAATATATAGATGATGTATTATAGATAATTTTATTACCCATTGTCACCCCAATAAATTTAATAGAAATTTTAAAAATTATGTTTAAGAATTTTTCAATGTGAAACATGTTAAAGGCACACACACACACAATCTATTTTCCCTCTGCATATGAAAAGAAAAATGAAACATTTGACACCTATTTACATCAATTTGTTGGCAACCATGAAAATATTTAATATTCCTAGGATGAACACTGTAGAGTGACAGGGTTTATGATTATTTAGAAAATATTTTAAGTCAATCTTATTTATCTTACCTCCAAAAAAATAGCATGTTTTGTGAAATAGAAAGAGGGTTTTATACATTATTATTAACATATGTATAAAATATATAATTAATATTGATATGTAATTTATAAATTACTACAAAGTACATTGATGAGTATTCATAAGCGAAAATGACAATTATGGGAAAAGACTAATCTGAAACATTACCAAGAAAGACATTAGAAAAGCATTTTCCCATAAAATAACTTGAACAGTCTTCAGTTTCACTTCCACTTGCTCAGAAGCTAAAGTGACCTTTAAGTTCAATTTCTGGAAAATATCATTGATTAACATACTTGCTGCTTCTATTAGTTAGTTATATTCCAGAGACCTTCCAAGAAGATGGGGCAACACGGGATACAGATGCTCTTTGCATATTCAGTTGCTCACACCTAGATGCAGGAGTTACTCATTGATCTCTGGGCTCTTCCTACACTTCCTCCTTCAGAGACGAGAGCTTAGCTTCCCTTAGATAATTTGATTCCCCAGGAACCCTATTGCAGTTTCTGCAAAGTCCCCTGAAGCCTAAATTTTAGGGAGTAAGGACTTTAGGCTCTCTTAGTAGTTAAACTGCTCAGGTGGGAAAAGGTCAGCATTGGTCTATCGTCTAGAAAAAGTCTAGTCCCCGGGCATGAGACTGTCCTGCAAGAGAATGTTGCTGGGCATGTTTCCAGATCCTCGAGTGGTAGACAGAGAATTAGGTCATCTCATTTCCCTACACTTTTGTAAAAAGGGAACTGAAATAGAATATTCCGAAACTGAAGAATAGTGAGAGCATTTAATGAGAGGTTCCAAGGGCAATGGCGTGATTAAGAGAGGTACAAGGGCAAGATAGTGATCAAACAGTGGAGGTATAAGCTGTGGGTAAGGGAATCACAATGACAGCAGGGCCCAGTTGGAGGGTTAAGGGGAAAAAAGTTTATGCGTTGATAAAAAAAAAAAAAAAATGACAGGGTTGGGGAGGTTGTGAACAAATCTGTATTTGGAGATGAGGACACTTCAACGACGAATCATGCAATGTTACGAATTCAGTAGTAGTTAGCTAAAGGATAACGGTGGGATGCCCAGAAATAAGGCTGGAAATTTAAATGGGTCACCTAAGGATTGTATTACTTGCTGCTTAGCCCCTATAGTTGCTTCTTCTGTATGAAGAGTTCCTTTGCTCTGGATTCTCCATCACATCCCTCTATCACGGTCTGCTGCAGTGTTCCCCAAATTATGTCTGTTTAAAAACACTTCTGTGCAAAAAAACGGAGGTGTTAATAGTCCTAAAATGGCATTCTCTTATCCAGTAATATAACTGAGTGAGGTCACCAAAGGACTGTTCTTTGAATGAGATGAACAGAACTCAGCAGAGAAAGAAAAAGAAGGCCATAGAACAGTGTGAAAATGGCATGTGCAGGGACAGAGTCCCAGAGAGCAGTTTCCAGGCTCTCGGCCTCACGTGGAAAGGTGCTGGCTTAGCCATCAGGTGTAACTAGTTGGCCATCAGCTGTTACCAGTTAGCCATTAGCCACTAATATAACTGCAGTGGCTACACTAGGGGGTTGGTTGGTTGGCAGAGAAGCGGACAGCGGGTTGCAGCTAGCAAGTGCGGTTAGCAAGCGGATTGTGGATCATTTTGATCCTACTTCCTGTGTCTCACCTGGCCGCCAGCGAGACAGGGGTGCAGGAAGACCCCTCGTTGGGGTACTGGTGGATGTTTGCTTTTGTGTCTCGACCAGCCACCAGCGAGAATATAATGAATGGTATGACTCCTCTATCTATGGCTCCGTTGTTGTTCCTCTTTGGCCTCACCATATCCTGTGTTCTAGTGCAGGGAGCGGGAGCTGAGACCCTGCATGACAGAATGAGAATCTGTTCTATGTGCAAAAGGCATAATCTGTGTAAGGATACAGAAAAGATACTCACACAGAAAGTGTAATATGCTGTACAGGATTTGCGTTTACTGTGTTAACCCATTCATTCCTCACACTAACCATATGAAGTTAGTACTTTAATGAACCCTCCCACCCTAGTTAACAGATGGGAAACAGATGTAGAAAGGTCAAGCAATTTGTCTGAATCACACAGCCAAGAGTTGACAGGGCTAGGATCAGAACCCAGCCTGCTGCTTTCACAGGGCATAGTCTTAAGCATTGCACCACATGCTCTCCCACATTTTAAGGACCCCAGTTTAAAATTATACTAATCAAAGACTCTAAGGCTTTCAGCTACAGACTGACCTCCTTATAAGTTTATTGAGCAATGATGAGTAATCTGCAGGTGTTGTCATGGTGTCGTAAATAACAGGGCCCTGAAAGAGAAGTCAGGGTTGGAAATAACACGCTGGGCATAATCTCCACAGAGATAAAAGTAGAGTTTAGGGAAGAAGATGACATAATGAAACAAACTGCTGTGGGAGAAAAGACCAAGACTATGAATAGAACCTTGTGTTCATTAGATTTAATAACACAAAGAGATTGACTTGACCCATGATGATAATGGATTCTTTTATACTTGTCTACTTTAGGATAGCAACCATGTTTTTTCATCTGTATTTCCTCAGTGACTTTTATAGTGCCCAGCACAAAGCAGGCACTGAATGAATGCTTCTTGAATTAAATAAAAGATTAAAAGGGAATTAGAGATAGAAAGGCATCAAGAGTAATATAAATATGTGTGAAATAATCTTTATGAGGAAGAAATATACGTGTGAAATAAACTTTGTGATCAATTACATATCCAAAGCAGTCACAAGAGGAAAACACAGAGGTATTGGGACTCCAAATGGATTCATTTCAATTAAAGCACTAGAGATTATTTATTATGTACAATACTTGGGCATATGTTATGAGAATATGAATAAAAATGTTGCAGTAGCAACCATTTGCTAGGTCATTATCCTTGAGAAACTTAGTCTCATAATACTAGGAGAAAAGGTAACAGTTATTGGGGACTGGAAAAGATCTTAACGATAGGTAAGGAGAATTTGAATGCAAAGCACTTTTCCAAGCAGGATTTAATGAACATATGTGAGGGTGGCAAGAGGAGTACGCATCCTTTGGGGGCCAGGAGAGGTGAGGGGATGGCAATAAAAGACAGAAAAATTCCAAGTGAAAGGATAAGCCAAAGCTCCATGAGGAAAGAAGACAGAGATTGCTGGCCCATGTGGTTGACACTGGTTTGTCCTTTGTCTTGATTTGGGGAATTTGTAAGACTTTTTGTTTGTGTTCGTCCTAATACATTATCTACTCAAAGAAAAACACTTTTCAACACTGTTTGTATACCATAAGGGAAAAAAGGGAACCTCTAAATCTTCATTTTCTGATTTCAGAAATAACCAAGGGTTACAGATATATAAAAAGTATGATTGTTGGCTGTCATGCATATGATGGCTGTGTGACTTATAAATATTAGGAGAAAGCAGATTAAATGAAATTGCTATTTTTTAAATAAATCTCAAGTGAAAGTTAACAGGATATGACTTCTCACTGTACTTGAATAACTTTTCAAATATGAATGAAAAGTATCATTTCCTGAAATATGAAAAGGCCTATGGATAGTGACATAACAAAAGAAGGATTCTAAACAATCAACATCCAGAGACAGGGGGTAGGACAGAGTGAGGAATCCGTAATATCTTAGCTCAAGCTTTCTGAAGGGTTTATTGAGTGCACATGTGTAAGCACAGCATTCCTTCTCTATGCAAGTGACTCCTGCCAAAAACTTGCCCTTTTTTAAAACCTGAACAATGAACACTCTCTGCCAAACCTCATCAGAGTTTAGTCTGAGACAACAATCCCCATGGCTCTGTGAAATGTGAATCAAGCCAAAGAAAGGGAAATGTTATTCTCTCGTCTGTATATCCAGTAAAAATGCTTTTGAACAGCTACTTCACAGGTGATAAGTCTTAACTTCAAAAGTTGATATGATAATCTTGATTTGTATTAACTTCCCATTTAAAAATTACAAATAACTCACCTTACACTATTTCATCATGCAAATACTTTTGCAGACAGAATCATCGGGCTACTTAACCTTCTAATAACCTGCTCTGGAGCAACTTATAACACAGTAACTACATTATGATATGGAAATATACGACAGAAGCTAATGTGACCAAAAGAGTGAATTTTGAATCAGAATATATGTCAAAGATAAAATTAATAAGTACACAATTGGACTATTTAAAGAAATTTTCCTCATATGGAAATTCAAACCTCAAAATTGATAAGATTTGGGATGATTATTTTCATTAACAAAGACATTTTAAAAAAATAGCACTCTGCTTATAATTACAAATTCACTAGACATCAATTACTTGAAAACATATTGACAGGAAGTAAAAAAATGCAAAAATGTGGAATTGCCCATATTCCTATTATGCAAACAAGGTATATATTTTTAAAGTTTTTGGTCAGAATATTACATTTTTTCATGCCTCTTTTTGATTGAGTTAAATTACTGCAGGCAGGGTCTCTTTTTAAAAAAAGTTATTAAATTATTTTATGTAACAAAAATGAAAACCCTGAATCCAAGATTCCAATGAGAGTCCAGATCGTATTAGTCATTTTGATGAGTCTTTTAAAGACATTTTCATTGTTTCAGGAAATTCAGTAGGGCATCACCAAAAAAGAGGACTTTTAGTCACAAATGCTGGGATTAGGTTCCATGACTTTTCCCAAACAAGTTCTTGAAATTGTGTTTTTAATGCTATGATTCATATAAACTAAAAACAGAGGGGGGGGAAAAAAGCATGCCTAAACTTCTCAACAACTACCACAGTGGAACACAAATTCAGAAGAAACTGTAGTTAACTGTATAGCACAGAATCAAGTAATTGCTAAATAATTATGAATATGAGGCAATAAAAATAAGACGTCAGCATATAGGTAGAAAGGGAACTGGCAGTCCATCTTCCCTGCCTACCTTACACTGCCTGGAACACATGTTAAGTCTCAGCTTCTAGGAATTTGGGGCTCCTAGGTATGCTTATAATTTCCAAAATAGTAATGATATGTGTATTATACATATAATATTTGATAGGGAATAATATTTATGTTAAAGATTATTTAATGTAATAGACATCCTCGAGATTCAAAGAGAGGAAAAAAGAATAGTCATCGAGTCATTTTGGCAAGAATTTTGGAAGCATAACCATCATCTAGACCTGAAGACATCTGGCACTGATGATAGAGCTTGTCAATATCAATAAACTAGTAAAGAAAGAAGTAGAAAAAATGTGTTAGCCTTCTCTTTCAATATTTAAGATGGATTTATAGGACATGACTAGTACACAGCTTTCTTTGCATGAGAACCTATAATAATGGTGATCTGGAACTTTTTAGTAATACAAATAATACATTTTATTTAGAAAATAAGTAATTATGAGAAAAAGTTAATTCAAAATATTTGTTTATTATGATATGATCTATTACATTTAGCATCAACGGTAAAAAAAAAAAAAGACAAAATAGCAGAATTAGGGGAATAAAGCATTTAATCGAATGATATTAACCTTGCTGACCAGAGAAATGTTCCCCGTTTATATAGCTTCTCACCAGTTAATCTATATGCTTTGAAATATATAATTTTAAAAATAGACTTTATTTTTAGAACAGTTTTAGATTTATAAAAACATTGAGAAGATAGCACAGAGTTCCCATATAACCCACACCCAGTTTCTCCTGTTAGTTTTACATTTTTACATTAGTATGGACATTTGTTACAAATCATGACCCAATATTGATACATTATTATTAACTATAGTCCGTAGTTTATTCTGATTTCCTTAGTTGATCCAACGTTATTTTTCTTTTCATGGATCCCATCCAGGATACCACATTACATTTAGTCGTATTTCTTTGGCTTCCTCTTACCTTGGACAATTACTCAGACTTTCCTTTATTTGATGATCTTGAAAGGTTTGAGGAGTCATCGTCATGTATATTGTAGACTGCCCCTCTATCGGAATTTGTTCGATACTTTTCTCTTAGTTATTGGGGTTATGGGTTTTGGGGAGAGACATTGCAGAGGTAAAGTGTCATTTTCATCCCATCATTATCAAGGGCACATACTATCAATGTGTTTTATAATTGTTGATGTTGACTTTGACGACCTGGCTGAGATGGTGATTCCCAGGCTTATCCACTGTATTCTTTCCCCACTTTCCATGATGTACTTTTTGGAGAAAGTAACCATTCTTATCTCCCACATCAAAAGGAGGGAGTTATGCTCCTCTTGCTTGAGGGCAGAGTATCTACATATTATTTTAAATTCTACTGTATGGGAGATTTGTCTAATCTCCCCATTTATTGTCATATTCAATCATTTATTTATATTAGCATGGTCTTATGAATATTTATTTTATACTTTGGATCATAATCAATGCTACTATTTTTTGTGGTTCAAATTGTTCCAGCTATGGCCAGGGAGCTCTTTCAGTGGTTCCCCATCTGTTTGATATACCACTATCATTGTGTGTATGTGTTGATGGTAGTGGTGGTTGTTGTGGTAGTGTGTGTGTGTGTGTGTGTGTGTGTGTGTGTGTGTGTGTGTTGAGCAGGTCTTTATTTTTTTGGCACTACGAAATGATCCAGGCTCACTTTGTATAGTTCCTACCTCAGTCCTAGAATCAAGCCCTTTCTCCAAAGATCCCTGATTCCTTTTCATCAGAGAGTGGTATTAGGAACTAAAATCATGTTTAAGCTAAGAATTAACATATACCCTTGTGTGTAGTAGCTTTATGGATAAATTTTTACTAACACTTTCTACTGTATGCTTGTCTGCATTTTCTAGATTTTTAGTAATAATCATGAACTAGATCTGTAATGAAAATTATTACTACAAAAATAAAAGATCTACAACACACACACACACACACACACACACACACACACACACTTCAGCAAAATTGAAAGTGTTCCTCCAAATAAGAATAGTATTCATTTTTCACCTGAGTAAACACTTCTTTCTTTCATAGAACAATCATTTCAGATGTGAAGAGCAAATATTTATCTGAAAGTAACAACAATAACAAATACCAAAACCCAAGAATGCCTGAATTTCATATGTATGAACTGGTCTTTACAATAAAGATAAAAAACAAAACAAAACAAAAAAAACACCTGATTTTATACATCCCATCAAAGAAAACTAGATTATTTAGACACCATTAGGCATGGACCCAGCTGTCAATACCGTATGTTGAATAAAAGGCTTCTAATGGGCCTACTTAAGCCACTTAAGAGGGTTACTTCTTTTCCGGACATTGTTTATAAGCAGTCTATACAGACTAATAATAAATGTATGCATTATATTATTTCTCTCTTTACTAAGGCAACTCCAGACAATATTTCTATTGAGTAATCCTATTAGTCTAATTTCTGTTATTATAATATGATTGAAACTACATATGTTTGACTCATTGATTAGGGACCAGTAATACAGGCACCAAAATCCTTAACATATGATACTACAATCTTTAAAATCCATTTAAGATATGCAAAAGATTGGCTAAAGAGGAGACTTAGTAAAATTTATAATTAATAATGGAAAAATAAATTCAACATTTATCTGATGGTAGATTAATAATGTTACCTTCATATAGCTATACTATTTTATTTCCATAAAAGCAATAGGACTATATTTCTCTTAAGATACTCAATAATGAAGACATTTTTGCTTATTTTATTGATTTTGGTTTCGATAGTAAGGGTCCCAGTTAATGAGCTTAATTCTAATTAGAAAATATAGCAAATGTTTCCATTTTGCCTGTAATTTGCTAGTAAAACTCACTAAGAGAACACATTAACCACCAGTTTTAAAAATATAAAATGCTGAAGTTTTTTGAAAACTGGAACACTATGGAACACACAAACATAAAGTCCTAATTTTTGAAGCAGAAGACATATCTTTAAAGGGACGATAGATTCATATTCAGAAAGATGAGAACTTTTCTATAAACCCTTGGTCACTTAATTCTCAGTTTATTTTATACATTTCTATGGAAGGGTAATATTTGTAGGTTATTAAGCTTTGCAAAAGGACATGCAAACTAAATTTACCAGTGAAAGATCAGCAAGCTGGTTAAAGATATCCTAGCTGATGATTATCGGAAATTATTAAATATTATTAACAGAGATAAATGATCAAATATTAATGAAGATAAAATCACTGAAACCATTTCAAATTTAAGTGTGAAACAGTATATTTCATTATGTATTCCAGGTTTTTGATGCACTGTTTATCTGTTTTTATCATTTATGTTATAAATATGTAATAATTTAAGTATATCTCAATATTATTGAAATTTCAAAATAATCTCAAAGATGTTGCAGTTGCGTATCAGTGTATTTCTTGTTTATAAAGAATTTTGCTTACACTATATCCTTCTTCCTAATTATTATTTGGGTAGGTATTATCTAGTCAAGGTGAACAATGTGGACATATATGATAGAGATTCTCATTTGTTAATTGGATCTTCAAGAAATTAAAAAACAAAATAATAACTTTTTGTAGCATGCAACTTTTTATTAAGTATTGTAATATACTCTATTTCACATGATCATTACAGCGCTCCTGTATGTGATACGTTATGATAAAATACTCAGCATCTCACCACTTTTTTCTATGAAAGGGTAAAACTCAGATATAGAAGAAAACTCTCCTTCCTAAAATCTCAGAGAAAGTAAAGTATAAAACCAAAGATCTTTAATCTGACCTTTTATAGGTAATAAATAAGTTCAAAATCATTCTATTAACTACTTAGATAATTAATTAGACTTCAATATGTGTTAAATTTCTAGGATATGTTTAGCATATACTCATCTGAAGGTATAAAACTTTAGAGAAGACAAATTCCTTCCTTCAAGGTTCTAGGTTATGATCTAGTCAGGAATCCTTCAAGGTTATGATCTAGTCAGGAATCATAAACGAAAAAAGTAAAGAAGAAAACAACTGACTGAAAATTAGAATACCAGCTAGAAAGACATAATGAAAATATAAAAATAAAAAGAGATTTGGACTAAGGTTGCTGGGAGTAAGGTAATAGTTTTTTAAACCAAGCGTTGAGGTAACAATGAATGTGACTAACAAATTTTGCCCGTGGTCAATCATTATTATTATTGTTGTTACTACTTATTTCACAAATGTGAATATTTCTTTTTACTTTCATGGAATATGTTATTGAGTGTTGAAATACTTATTACTTTATTTGAGTAATCTCTATAGCTCCAGGTATTTATGGAAAGAATAATAACTTTTCAAAATAGTGCTATGGTTTCTCTTATTTATTAAATAAATCATTTATTAACTGACAAGAATGCTTTCCAATGAACATATGTCATCAAAGCACTATATCTCCCAAACAGAATAGTAAAATTCAGAGTCACATTGTTTTTTCCCAAAATAACGAACTATAACATGCAATCTGAAGACATACTAACATTCATTAAAACAGAACCAATTGGAATGTGTTCCCCCTTGAGACTGAGAAGTTGGTATTCCAATTACTTCATAAAAATGGGGATGACCATTAACCAAGTAACTTTGTACAAGCATAAACAAACTCCAGGCTACAGAAACACCTTCCAATTCTAGAAGATATCTTCAAAGACACTTTGAGGTCTGTGATAAATCTGTTGATAGTTAATAAATGCCCATGCAATGGAATGAAAATATAATATGGAGGATAATAAATGGGCACTATTAAACATCTTATCTTAATTTAACTGCAATCCCAAACAATATATTTCCTGCTTTTAGAAAAGAAAAAAAGTAAGAGTAATTCAGCTCAGTGACTCAAGTTCAGATCTATAGTTGATCTGTTAGCCTGTCATTGGAAACAGTGCATGTGCTTCCTCTGCCTTTGTAATTGTTTATATTCTAGACCTTCCGTGCCACTAAAAATAATTCCCACTCCAACCCTACCAGCCCTCCCCCACCAAACATACAAACACACACATACAAAAAGATTAAAATTTTAGTTCATCTTTGTGCATTTTTCACAGGCAAAAATATAAAACAAATTCTTTAAGAAGTACCTATAAAGGCAATTCTGCAAGAAGGCAAAAGAAAGACCACATAATTATTTCTGTACCTTTCACCCTTAGTTTGTGTTAATTCTGGTTGCCTGATAACTCCAAAACATTTTACATTGCCAGACATTTTCCCTTGACCTCCCTCTCAGAAAGTCAGCAGGAAGGTAACAGAAGTCAAATCATTACTCCCCCTAAATGAATTGGCAACAGACTCTTACAAAGGTAAATCAGTGGTGCTGAAATATGAAGTTTTTCGGTATTTGGGTCATGGAGGCAAATAAGTAGACTAAGGAAAACTTCATTAATCTCAGGAAATTTTCTCAACGCAGCATGGGGTTACTATTTGACAAAACACATTTATTTTGTTTTCATTTTTCCTTTACAAACATTATTTAAGCCACTAATAATTCTTATAAGATACAATAAGACATTTATAAATATAGATTAATATGCGCATGATTCTTGGCCTGCAGACTTGATGAGGCCCATACCTATCCTCAACTATGGATCCATTTAAATTCTTAGGTGTTCTCCCCCTGTAAACTATAATATGCAGATATTATAAAGGTCCTTCCTTTAAGTGCGGTCATAGAAAGCTGCCTGAAGTCCCTGAAAGGTGACCCACATCCAGGTAATACAGTTCCAGTCTTTTCTCTGCCCCTCACTAGCTTATATTTGGACACATCAATTAACACCTTTACATCTCATCATGCTCATCTCTAAAATGAGAATAACTGCTTTGTCTATTCTCCTAACCATCAATACCATTTTTAAGAATTATGATTCTTTCTTAAGATTGCAAAAGCCAAATGGGACACCTCCCATTTCTAACTCTGTATCGCTGCTTTTTTCATCAAAAAGAAAAAAAGGAGAATAATGACACTTTCTGTAGTATTAGTGGTAATATTAATGGTGATAATGTGCAAAGCGCCTGGGATGCAATATGTGCTTGATAAATGTCCCTTTCCTTCTCCACCAATTTTCCATTTCACAAATGGGCAAATTCCACTTGAAATGTTGCCAGTCCAGATCAGTACCGTTTTATTGTAGCTCAGCTACCTCTTGACCCTATTCTTATCTCTTTCCACATCACCTTCCTGTATTTCCTGGCCTTTCTCTTCCAAGGGCCAAGGTCTTTTCCCATCTCCATGACCTGGGCCATCACTTTGTAGTCTGTCAGCGATGGCTCCTCGGGCCAACTTTAGCTGCTGGGACAAGCCAAAGCGATTCCAAGGCTGGACAGAGTTAAAGCATCTTCCGCCTGGGGCTGCGCACTCCAAACCCGACCCTCGCTGCTCATCCTCCTTGCTGTCTGGCCTCGGAGCAGCGGGGAAAGCAAAGGCATCACTGGAGTGATGACAGTGGCTCTCTCCCTTCCCCATCCTTCACATTTGTTCTTTCCACGTGCAGAACCCGGAAGGCTGTGACCGCTCTTGCCCTGGCGGTTGCCACGGTTACACAACAGCAGCACGCGACCCAGGAGGGTCCCATCTCCTCTACCACCCCTCAGCCTTTTCCTCCCCGTTAGGGATCCCCCCCCCCAACGCCCTCAAGCACACATACACAAACACACAAACTCACTGTCAACAGGAGAATCCTTTCCTGCTAAACATGAGACTTTAAATCCCTCCCCTCACCCCCACCCCAGATCTCTTCTTTTGCTTGTGCAAACAGCACTGAGAAGCCAAGGAGGAATGGGGTGGGGAGGGGGGTTGGAAAAAGAAGAGTCCTTGTAGGGACTCTTGCTTTTGATTACGGCTGCACTAAACAGCTAAAAGTTCGCCCATTTAAATCTCTGATGTCCGTAACACGGAGTCCGGGACCTCAGCGGTCCCAGCTGTTGGGCGTGCGGCTCCTGACCAGTCCCCTGGATACCTTCCTGCAGGCGGGAGCGCGGTGTCTCCTCCTCCTGTCAAGTCCCCTCCGCGCTGGGACTGAAGCAGAGTACTTCAGCTGAAGGGGCTGGACGCCTGTCACGAACAAGGGGAATCCGCCAGTGCTGGAAACGGCCCGGGCGCGGCCCGGGCAGCCCATTATCGGGTCAACTCGGGGAGTGCCTGTAGGGAGCCAGGAGCGAAGTCCCGGGGTTGGGGGCGTACATTCACTGGGTGAAATTTCCAGTCGGAGTTAAAACGCGGCCTTTCTCGGGCGAGTCCAGCTGAGGGCTACCCAGGGCTGTCCCGCTCTAGCAAGAGTGTTTTTGCCGCAACCACATTTCCCAGACAGCCGGCTTTGTGGCGGGGGTCTGACTCCAACTTTTCCCTCTGGGTTCAGAAGGATGCACGCTTCCATCCGACCCACCGAGCATCGCGACTCCCTCCCAAGGAAAAAGGCGTCGTCCATCCCTCCCCAAAAGCACCACAACAAAAACAATCACCACCGTCTCCCCGTCTCCTCCAGCCCAGTGGAAAAAGGAGAAAATGCCCTGCTCTAGTCCTCCCCAGACGGTCCCCACCAACGCGTCTCCAAATGAACCTGCAGCCGGCCGAAGCCACCAGGCAAGTTCAAACGCGCTCCCTGCCTCCTTGGCGGGCGAAGGAGCAAGGAAGCAAAGGAGAAGTTTCTGGGCGCGTGTGGGGAGGAAAAGTTTGCGCGGTGCTGGCCGCCCAAGGAGCTGAAGCTGAGGAGGCGCCCGCCGCGGCCGCGAGGTGGGACTCCGCCCCGCCGCCACGCTGTCCCAGGCGCGGCGCGCAAAGGCCGTCCGCTCCTCAGCTCACGGATTCGCCGACGGCTCTCCCGCGCGCCCATTCCCTGTCCGCTCTCAGTGCTTTCTCCGTGTCCCGGCCGATCAGCATCCTCACTTTGGACCCACAGCCAACCCCAAATACAGTCACCCCTGCTTAATACCGCGGCCCCTAGCGCGCCCTCCCACTGGAGTAGCAGGTGACCCGAAACCCGCCTTACCTGCCACGACCTTTTCTCGCCCTCTCTCTTTGCCTGATGTCCCTTCAGAGAGAGAGGACGGGGATGCAGGATGTGGACTTGCGAGGCGGTGACTCCCGGCCAAGGCGCGAGCTCCTCTGAGCCGCTGCCCTGGCTGAGCCGCGGAGCCGCCGGCGGCCCTGGTGGAGCGCGGAGGCTGCGGCCGCAGAGGCCAGGCCGAGAGGCAGGGGGCGCTGCTGGCCCCAGAGCGCCTGCCGGGACCGACGGAGGGCCAGGCACCAGTTGGAGCTTTGGGAAGGCGAGGGTGGTGAGGAAAGGCACGCTCCGAGCAGAAGGACGGCTTTTAAGTTTGTGGTGTGACCGCAGCAGCTGTCCTGGGAGAGACTCAGTCTTTCTAAAACGGGGATGCTCAAAACGCCGGGGATTACCTCTCCCCTTCCGATCTCCTCCCCTAGCCCTCGGCCCCCCCGCCCTCTGCGCACGCCAATCCTCCCCAGCGGCAGACGTCCATCCCTGCCGGCGTGCGGGCTGTCAGCAGCGTGGATTAAATGTAGCTCCCGCCGCGCTAAGGGATGTTTTTCCGGACAGGGCACTCTGTAAAACGACCTCTGACGTCTGAGCCTGCACGTCTGAGACGTGACTTAGGAGCTGTTTTATTCTATACCATGAAGTCTCTAAGGACCTCCTGCGGAAGAAATAGGACAAACTTTGTCATAAAAATTCTAAGTCTCAAAAGAGTACCTGTGTTCCAGTATGTGAAACCTCAATCCACTGATTCTGGCCTTGAAAGACCAGGCCTGAGGATGAGTGACATACACAGGATAGACCAAGATGAAGACAATAAAAAAAAAAAAAATAAAAACCCAAAATCAAAACACGAAGATGTAAGTCTCCTTTCCCTGTACCTCAAAGCAGCTCAATAGGGATATGTCACCTATTTCTATTTAAGGAGGTTTTCTTTGTAGATTTGTACACATCTTGGTCATACAACAGAAAACATGGAAGTATATGGGGACCTGGAGGGGATCCACATTTAGAGGAGCCTGGAACTTAACACAGTTTGGAGGTGAGATTTTTTTTTTTTTAATAATGCAGAAATAGCATAATTCTACAGATTTTGACAAAACATATGACTATGGGAATTTATTGGCTGGCTTCCCTGTGGGACATGGAAAGGGCTTGTGCAAGTGATGATTCCTGAAGCTTGAGCCTTGTTAGCTGCATGGTAAATCCTGTGATTGGAACTCTAGATCTATAGACACACACCTTGCACTTACTAGTGCCAGATATAAAGCTGACTTGAGATAGAGCCATAGGAAGAAAAAAAAAAGTAGCCACGGAGACCTGCATTTCTCTGCTTGATTTAAGAGCATAGCTTGTAAGGTCCCAAAGCTCCCTTGGGGGATGACAAGGGGTGTTTTGGTTTGGGAATAGTGAGCAGACAATGGCAACAATGGAAGAAGTGGAAAGGGGGTGGGAGGGAGACTCTTCATTCAGCCTCCTCTCAGCAGTAGAAGGCTGAGGGCCACAGAAGCTGAATGAGTCATTTTAAGTTACAGATGGTTGGTGGCAGAGCCAGGCTTAGGAGAGACTCAAGTTTTCTAACTCGGACCAAGGTTTTTTCCCTGTGTCTCATGCTGCCCCATCTCTATAACCTTGGTTTTGACTGTCAACCAACCAGCCCCATAATTTTCCTCTTTGGATACAGGGAAACTTAAGTCCCTATAGACTATTTCACCTATGGCAACTTTTTTTTTTCCTGAATGCTTTATAGTCAAGACTATACCACTCATTTTGTAATCAACCATACCCTTGGTGTGTTTATTGCATTTCCTTATTTTTATATTCTTTTATTTGTTAATGGCATTGCCCCTCAATCCAAATTGCAAGCTCAGTGTGAAAAAATACCTCTTTTGTCACTGCATCACTTAGGGTTTTGCCCATGGTGGGTCCATGATGAATATTTTTTTCTTAACTCTCTACTTACTAATTTTCTAATCATTTTGTCAGTTTACTGCCCAGATTATTGTTTAACTAGAATTGTGGTTAACTTTGGGTTTTCCCTTTTTCCCTCCTGTGTAATTCCTAGCCCAGTATACTCAAACCAAACATCTCCCTTTTTGTCATGCATTAGGGTGTCATGGGGGTCTCAGCTTCCACTCCCCGCATAAGAACACAGGATATGGTGAGGCCAAAAAGGAACACCCACGGAGCCATAGATGGGGGAATCATACCACTATATTCTCTCTGCTGGCTGGGTTGGAGACACAGGAAGGAGGAGCCATAGGATCCGCAACCTGCCAACTGCTTCTTCTGCCAACCAACCAACACCACTTACTAGCTGTAATCCTCCATCCTCAATCTGCCGAGCTAACGGCAATCCAGCATGCTAACTGCAATCCGTGCTTGCCAGCCACAATCTGCTGCTAGCGTAGCCACGTCAGTTATATTAGTGCCCAATGACTCACTGGTTACAGCTCACAGCCAACTAGCCACAGCTGATGGCCATCCAATCACAGTTGATGGCCATTTACTACCTGAGCCAGCACCTTTCCACATGAGGCCGAGAGCCTGGAAACTGTACTCCTGGCGCTGTCCCCACACTTTTGCTAAAATTTTAACCTTTTCCACAGAGCTCCTATAGAATCGATCATGCCCTCCTATTTTCCCAATGCACTATTATAAGTGCTTTTCATGTTATATCATATCGTTTTGTATGTGTCTGTATCCCATACAAGAGTTTGGCTATTTTGTGTCTTTGTTTCTCCAAACCCCAAAACAATGTTTTTGAATATGTATTGAACTGATATAGCTTGAAGTACCCTGACTTCACAGATGTCTTTCCTAGGGCATCCTGAACATACCGTGAGGAGACAACATCTGGAAACTGGGTTCTGTGCTTTTCTTCCTTTTAATTACTCTGAGCACACAGCAGGCAGAATCAATTGCACAGCACAAAGTTGTAATGAATGGCCTCAGTCGTGTCCACGGCTTTGTAATCCTCAGGGTACTTGTATGAGTGTCTTGCATATGTTAGGTGTTTAAGAAGTAGTTTTGTGTTAAACGAGTTAATGAAAACAGTGACTATGATGATGATAATCAGTCACTGAATTTATTTTGAATTTTCTACTAACTATTCAGGATCCCACCAGCATGGTTTTTACCGTCCTAAGAATTTGAGATTTACTGTCATCAAAAGCAAATCGGTAATGTGTCCTGTCGGACTAGTATCTTGTCTGAGTCCTTACAATAACATCCCGTGGGAAGTCTGTTTTACATTAAGTTTTGTTAAAATGTAAGCTGTATTATACAGTTTAGCTTATCTCCAAGGGTGACTAGTCGAGATTCAACAAGTGATCTTTAATTACACTGAAAGAGATGTGTATATAATCAGTTAGAACTACCTAATACTGCTATACCTTTTTCAGTTTGAGGGGGAGAAAACGAAGAAGAAAAAGAAGAAAGAAAAGGAAAAAAGAAAACAAAGAACTTTCCAGGTGCTTGGAAAAATGTGTTGAATAAGTAAACTTGTCTTGAGGATCCAGTCGCTTCCCCTGTGACATACCACCCCTTACCCATCTCCCTTAGGGCTCACATATAGAATCTGAGTAGGTTATTCTTACTATATGGTAGTAGTTACGTGTTAGATCATGTGAAATACACTATTTCTCAAAGGATCATATTAAAATACTAAATGAAGCCAAAGAATTAAGTTCTAATTGTAGAATTTCAAGAATCATCAATCCATGTTGGGAAGTCAGCAGGGATGTTGTCATGCAGGGTGTCATGCAGGGTGTCACGCGGGGTCTCTGCTCCCGCTCCCCACATAAGAACACAGGACATGGTGAGGCCAAAAAGGAACACCCACGGAGCCATAGATAGGGGAGTCATACCACTATAGTATCACTGGCGGCTGGGTTGGAGACACAGGAGACAGGAGCCACATAATCCACAACCCCCCATCTGCTTCTCTGCCAACCAACCTCACTTGCTAACTGCAATCCGCCATGCTAACTGCAATCCACTCTTGCTAGCTCAGCCACCATCTTCTTGCTAGCCCCCATTTTTCTGCTAGCATAGCCATGGCAGTTATATTAGTGGACAATGGCTCACTGGTTACAGCTGACGGCCAACTAGCCACAGCTGATGGCCATCCAATCACAGTGGATGGACATTTACTACCTGAGCCAGCACCTTTCCAATGAGACCAAGAACCTGGAAACTGCACTCCTGGCTCTGTCCCCACAGATGTGCAAGAGTAGAATGGGTATATTCTAGGCTTTCCCAACTCCACATATAGCTACCTCTGCTCTGCAGACAGGAGAAAGATAATTACTGGGCCCACAATTTAAATCTAGCAGGATCTCAGAGGATTTGGCTGTACTTGCAGCAGAAGGCACTGGCCTGTAGTTCTTTTCCAACAAAATCTATAGTCCTATTATCATATTTCTCCTTGTAGTCTGCTATTCAAAAAAAAAAAAAGGGGGGGGTGGTGGTGGTGGTGTGTGTGGTAATTTGGTAAATTTAAAGGGGAAGAAAGGTTAGATAGAAGAGATTGCAAAGTTCCATGCACAGGTACATGGAAAATGGAAAATGGAGCCACAACACTAAAACCAAGCCATTTAGTGTTCACCTATATAAAACTAGTTATACCTTGGTCATGCATTATAATCAATACTACTTTATAAATGTTTTCTCACACATTAATATATCAGTACCAATAGATAAATGTTATATGTTAGTTTATGTCTAATTGGAAAGTGATGGCATGAGTTGAAAGCAGCTCACCTAATCTTTTATCAGGTATTTTCCCCTTACAAACTTCAGATATTTTTTTTTTCCCATCTGTTTCATTTGATTATGGCAATCCACTCATCACCGGATAATTAGGTAATTACATATTAAGATCATTAGAACATGTTTAGTGGTTGAAAAGAACACACCTGACTTTTATCTTTATTTCAATATTAACTACACATGCATAGAACTCTCACAACTAAACCGATCTGTTTCTCATCATCAAATAAAAACAGAAAATAGTTTATGGTTAGTAAATCGAAATGTAAAACTGTCAGAACTTTGCTTAATGTCTTTGAGTTTTAAACTCTGATAACATCATAAATAATCATAAACATACAAAGTTAGGAGAAGCCTCAGAGACCTTCGAGCCCTCATGTTATGCATGATGAAACCAAAGTCAAGAGATGGCGTGATCACCCCGCTTCTTCTGCCTCTTGCCTCGATGCCATTTACAATACAGCACCCTACTATAGAAACTTTTCTTGGAAAAAAAAAAAATCAGATATTTTTCAAAACCTTTCCAAGCTAGAATCTTAAGGTTATATTTACTTAGCTGGGTTGGGGTGTGGTGAATAATTAAATTCAGCAGGAATGCACTTCAAAATAAAAATAAAAACACAACCCAACCCCTTTGGCCTAAGTCCTGAGACCTCAGAAAAGAAAACCTCCTTGTCTATGAACGTTCTTTCGAGGTTGGAATGGCTTTCGGTGCCTGATATAGAAGTCCACATAGCTGTTGCAGAATGGTGAGTTTAAAGTCCAGTAGTGACTTTAAAAAATACGAAAACAAAAAACAATGTTCTTATAGCAACAAACAATCCCCAAGGAATTATCTTAAAGAAAAATAAACAGCTTTCCTATACATCATATTTAAAAAGTACCATTTTAAAGTTTGCTTTTCTTAATACCGCATACCACCATCACCCCACCCTTCGAGCACACTTTAGACATAATGTATTCTTCTAAGAAAATGGGGGAAGGGAGGGATTCCTATGATACTTAATTAAGGCAAACCTTATTTGTATGAGGGTGATGAAACCAAGAAAAATATGCCCTCTTGTGGCTTATTTGTTCTAGTTCACAACTAATCAACAGTACTCTATTATTTCCTGAAACTCAAGCATACCTATATTCCAAGTGGAATTCAACTATTCCTTTGTGTAGTAACTGAAAAGAACAGGTCCATGCAGACAGCAGGAAGGCATTCCAAGACTTCTGCTTTGTTCAAGGTCATACGCAGCTGCTTAGCCACAACGAAATCAGTATTCCTAAAAACAGGGGAAGATTATCCAAAATATCCCACAAATTCTTACAGATATTATAAAAATACCTTCTAAATAAATGCATTAGATAGAATTTCTTTCCTAAATAGTGAGGTTTGTTTTGGACAGATTTAAACCATCAGTTTCCATAAACAGAAGAAAATTCATGATTTCCTTTCCTACTGTATCTGTGCCTCTATGATTTCTTTAACTGTGGATGATGTTAAATTTTCCATTTTAAAAAGTAAAATATAAGATAAAGCAGTTAGAATGCTGATTTTCATTCTGTGCATATTTTTTTCTCTGCTTTCTCCCTATTTTATTCAGAAATGAGGATATAATAAATGTTACATCCTATGATTTGCAGATATAATTAATTTCATGATACCACAAAAAAATACCAACTATGTTTTCCTAAAACAGCAAAATGGAGATGAGATGGGTTTAGTGGGAAATAACCTCTGCTGATCAAGAGAATGACTTTCAAGTAACTATGGTTTAAATAACTTAGTAATGAAGTGAATGTTAAAGGTTTAAAACAGGCCAGTTTGCTAAATCCTTAATCCAGTTATAATAATTATTATGAGTAACATCCTTATTATCATTTTACTTAAAAAGAAACTTAAAGTGACTTAAATCACACACTTTTCCATTTATTGGGTCCACTTATGTATGAAGTGGGCCAGTGGGCCATTTCCTAATTTGCACCTTTACTTGAGCAAGTTGCTGCTGAAATAGATCAAATTGTATCTTACTTACCTGCTGCATTGGGCATGATGTCCCAGTGCATATTGGTTTACCAAAATGTGATTCTTTGGGGATGGGCTAGTGAAAAGTATCTCTCTGCAGTGCTGCAGTTAGAAACACCTGACCTTGTTACCTTTCTACCTGCAACTACCAGAAACTACCAGAAACTACCATCATCTGCTTCATTCAGAGAGCCAAAAGCATACAGCATTTTCTGTTGCTCTTTAGTATTGATCTGCAAATGTCTTCTGTTGACTAAATCTAACCAAGAGCCAGATGGTAAAGTAGTACGAAATATAATTTTCCGATTTCCAGACCCAAGGCAGATTGTGGGGTTGAGAGATAATGGTTAAATAAGCAACATCAGCCCATATTTCTACCTGAAAGCAGAAAATTGAACTTAGCTGTTTGCAGGTAAACTCAGTGAATTAGTGATTCCTCAATTATTTAAAATTCTAATAACATTAAATTCCAGAGTTCTGCAATTTTTCACTTTCTCTCAAATGTTAGTATTTAGAAAGGGCTTAAATCAATCTAGTAGTTGAAAGAAGATAATATTAGTTTGCTAGGGCTGCCACAACAAGTACCACACAATGGGTAGCATAAACAACAGAAAAACAACAGAAATTTATTTTCTCATAGTTCTGGAGGTTAGACATCTGAGATTGATGTGTTGGCAGGGTTAGTTTCTTTTAAGGACTCTCCCCTTGTGTCCTTGGCTGGTAGATGGCCATCTTCTTCCAGTGTCTTCACATCGTCTTTTCTCTCTGTGTACGTGTATATCTTTATCTCCTCTTCTTATAAGGCATCTCTCATATGGGAGTAGGGCCCACCCATATGACCTTATTTTACCTTAATTGCTTCAGCAAAGGCACTATCTCCAAATACAGTCACATCCTGAATGAAGTACTAGAAGTACTAGGACTTCATCATATGAATTTTTCAACATCAACTTCCCAGACTAGTCAAATTTCATATAGCTCCTGAGTAGGGATAATCTGGTTTTTAATCTATTCTCTTTGTTATCTCTTATTAGTGCCATGTATTTTAGTACTCAGGATTTGCAAACTTGAAAACAAACCTAAATTTTTTGTGCAAATACAAAGGCTTGACTTTTGAAACCCTGCTAGGAGATTTAAGAAGTCTACTTGGAAATCTTCAAGCTGGAAGTTGACTCTTTATTTCATTGCATTCCTTTATGTCTTCCTTTCAATTATGACCCTATTAGGACATAGATTGCTAGTGACTCACTGATGGTCCTAAGGTAACCAAGAACTGCTGAGGTAAAAAATTTGTACCCCCAAAATGTTCTCCCCAAAACATATCCTATATAAAATCAAAGATGGTATTCAAATTATGAGACAAAGATAATAAGTAATTATTATAATATAATACTTAAGTAAATATTGAGAAAATTTAGCATATTTTCTTTTACAATATCCCCCCAAATAGAATGCTTTCATTAACATTTTAAACATAAAAATGAACCAACAGGTTCTACAAATTTTGGAGATTCGGCATTAAAATAAAAGCAATTAGAACCCTACTTCACACCTACACAACAATAATTACAGGTGTATTTCAGATCTGAAAATGAAAGGTAAAACAGTAAATCTCTTAGCAGAGAACATGGGAGAACATTTTCACGCTTGGAGTAGACAAAGATGGGCTGAACAGTACACACAATTGTTAACCATAGAGGAACAACTTGATTAACTGGACTGTATTAGGTAAAAACTTCCTGGCCATCAATACACCATTAATAAATTAAAAGTCCAAGGTTGAGAGAAGATATATGCAATCCATATATCCCAGACTCTCATATCCAGAATATGTAAAGAACTTATTCAAACTAATGAGAAAAAGACAGACAAACCAGTAGTAAAATGGCTTAAAGACTTGAGTAGAGTCTTTATAAAAGAGGGTATTCAAAGGGCCAATAACTTCTATGGTCATCAAGGAAATGCAAATTAACAGCACAATGTGATTCCACTACATACTCACCAGAATGACTAAACTGAAAATGACAAAATGCCAGTAGTTGCTAAGGATGGAAGGGTCAGAACTCTCATACCCTGTGGGTGAGTGGAAGTATAAATTTGTGCAACCACTTTGGAAAACTCTTTATCATCATCCGCTGAATGCTATATATACCTATACCATATTACCAGCAGTTCGATGTATAGATAGAGCCCAATAAAAATATATAGATGTAGTCATCAAAATAAATGTACAATAATGTTCATGGCAAAATTATTTGTAATGGTCTCACTTTGGAAACCATGCAGACTATCCTTATCAATAGAATAAATAATATATGGTGGACAACTCACACAATGGAAGGTTGTACAGCAATAAAAATAAACAACAACTATACCAACCATTTATGTGAATTTTGGAAAGTCAATAGTTAAGTAAAAGGTGACAAGCCCGCATAATATGATTCATAGTTAATCTTTTTTTTTTCCCCCTGGAGGTAAACAAATTGATTCTAGAATTCATATAAAAAATAGCCGTGAAAATTAGGAGAATTTACTTTATAATCTTTTTTTTTTTTTTAATTAAAGTTTATTGTTAAACTTTATTAAAGTTTATAGTTAGCAAAGTTACCTAGGTTTCAGGTGTACAATTCTGTATTACATCATCTATATATCACATTTTGTGTTCACCACCCATAGTCAGTTCTCCTTCCACCACCGTATATTTGATCCCTTTATCCTCATCTGCCAAACCCCTGCCCCCTTACCCTCTGGTAACCACTAAACTATTGTCTGTGTCGATGAGGTTTTGTTTCTTCATTTGTTTACCGTGTTCCTTTGTTGTTTTCAGTTTTATATCCCACATATCAGTGAAATCGTATGGTTCTCGACTTTTTCTGTCTGACTTATTTCACTTAGCATAATAATCTCAAATCCGTCCATGTTGCCAGAAATGGCACTGTTTCATCGTTTCTTATGGCAGAATAGTATGCCATTGTGTATATATACCACATCTTCTAATCTTCATTCTACCAAACCAGTAATAAAGAGCATCATTCCATTGGTTTAGGTTTATTTCTGTATTTTTCCGTAATGTCTCAAAGCTCTTTTTATATAGGTTTCTTAAATTTTATAATAATATTATTCTTAAATATTTTACTTTATTGCTCATATTATAAATGAGGTTTATCTTTCATTATACCTTCTAAGTAGATATTGTTTATAGATGTAGAATCTATTGGTTACTATACATCAATTTTATATTCTGATAATTATTTGAGTTATTTTATTGTTTCCTTACTTTTATCATGGATTATTTTGTATTATTCATGAATATTATCATATAATTGTTATTGTCTGGTCTATGAAAATTTAGTGGAACTCTTTAATAACTTTTTTCTTCTATAGAAATTTAACCTTTTTATCTCTACTGAGATAAATATAGTAAAATGTATTTTCCGAGAATGTTATCTATTTCATCTGGTTTACAAATTTATTTGCTTAGAGTTGAGTAAACAATAACTTAATTTTTAATCATTTTATTTCAATGACTCTAACTAGTTCTAATTTTCTGTTATGTTTATTTTTCATTATTTTATGTTTTGATTAGGTAAGCTAGAAATTATTTTGATTTTTTCAAAAACAGTTTAGTCATTTATTAATTTGTTTTAGTGTTTTATATTTTAAAATTGATTAACTTTTTGTAATGCATTAATTATTTCCTTCCTGCTATTTTTAGCGTTTTCTTTTATCTTTTACTTTCGTTTTGGGAATTTAATTCAATCATTTCACTCTGATTTTTATTAATATAAATACCTTTTCTTCTGATTGTCACTAATTTTAGCCAATAATGTCTGATGTGTAGTGTTTTAACTATCATCATTTTTCAGGAATTTTACAATTTTATTTCTCAATTCCTCTTTTTTTGCCTGAATTCACAGTTTTATTTTTTATTTCCAGGAAAAAGAAATAGGATTATTGACGTTATTGTTTAGTTTTAAATTGTATTATTTTCTGAACCTATTGTATCCCTGTATGAAAATGTTGTTTGTAATATCTCTACAGAAATTTGGGGAATGTGAGGGAGCAAATATATGGTCAAGTTTCATGACTATTTTTTTGTGCACTTGAAATGAAGTCAATTTTTCTGTTATTCCATATATTTTCATAGGTCTATTCTCTAGATTATGTTACTTAATTCTTCTTTAACCTTATCTTTTTCATACACTTGATTTCTATTGCACCGAGAGTGGCGGTAGGCTCATATTTTTAGTGGTTTTCTGTCTTTTTTATCACTTTTCTACATTATAAAGTTAGTTTCTTAATGTTCACACTATGTTCCTTGAGCATCCCTATAACCACTGTTTTGAGCTCTGTATTTGATAGGTTGCCTGCCTGCATTTTGTTGAGTTCTTTTTCTGGAGTTTAATACTGTTGTTTTATTTGGGACGTATTTCTTTGTTTTCCCATTTTGGCTGCCTCTTTGTGTTTGTTTCTATGTATTGGGTAGATCTGCTATGTCTCCCAGTTTTGGCTGGGTGGCCTTCTGTAGTAGGTGCCCTCTGGGACCCAGTGGCACAGTCTCTCTGGTTACCTGCACCCGGTTCTCCATGAATCTCCCTTGTGTGGGTTCTAAGTGCTGTCTTTTTATAGTAAAGCCTTGATTGCTGTTGGCACATCAGCGGGTGGGATTGACCGTCAGGCTGACTGGCTGTGGTGTTTGGGGTAGGCTGTGGTGCAGGCTTATCCCACGAAGTGGGATTTGCCCCAGTGAATTCTGGTGCCTGCTTAGACCGCCTTTTGGGGGTGCTGCTTATAGGGCTACTTGGGTTTTGCTGTGCTGTGTTCTGAAGCCGACCTCCAGGTATATTGGTTCTAGGACCTCTTGGGAGGGGCTCTGGTGCAGGCCCAGGTCAGCCACTGTCTGTGACCAGCTGGGATCTACCTGGTAGGATCTACAAAGTAATCCATGGTTGGTTGCTGCCTGTGCTGGACCTGGAGGCATATGGGAGAGGCCACACTGTGAACTAAGGATGGCTGCCCCCGGTACTGGGCCAGGACACCCCAAGGCCTGCTGCTGCCTGCCAGCTCCCTTAATACTCAGCCATTGATAAAGCCTTGTGTGGCAGGCCAATTGTGTGAGGAGGAGTCTCAGGGAGCGACCAGGGTGGGATGAATTTTTACCAGGTTAATGTAGATTTTGGTTTGGTGCCAGTGCTGAGCCTGAAGCTACTCAGCAAAAGTCTCAGAGCACACTGAGGCCAGCTGCCGCCCACCTAGAGCCCACGGACCTCTCAAGACTTGTCCAAGAAAGAGTGCAAGGCAGGCTGGGCCAGCTTTGTGCTGAGAAATTGCCTGAGGCATTTAGCAAATTGGGTGGGGCAAGCAGGTGCAGCAAGTAAGTTCACTAGGCCAATGAAGATTTAGATTTGTGTGTGGGGCGGGGCTCAACTCAGGGAAGAGGTGCCTGCCTGCCGGCTACAAAGCAGGAGGCTTCCACACTGAGAAAATGGTGACTATCCCTCCAGTCCTGGCCCTGAAACCACACAACTTATTCTCTCCATATATTTCTCTGATGCTCCCAAGTCACTGTCCATTCACCAGAGCCCAGGGTGAGTACCTGCAACCAAGTTTGTGTGGGGGTCCTTTATGAAAATGCCTGGTATTCCCTCAGCCTTCCATCCCACCTGAATGGACGGAATCCCCAGTGTTTCCCAGCCAGATATTGTGCGAGTTTCCTCTTTGTGGCACCAGTCCTGGGATGGGGAGCTTGGTGTGAGGCTGAGGTCTTTTGCTCCTCTGGAGGGGACCTCCACAGCTGAGATATCCCTCCTTATTTTCAACTGCCACACGAAAGGGTGGGGCTGCCCATTCTGTGTCTCCACCCCACCTACCAATCTCAGTGTGGCTTTTCTTTATATCCTTAGTTATAAAATTTTTGTTCAGATAGACTTCAGATGGTTCTCCAGGTTGATTGCTTTATAATTTGGTTATAATTTTAATGTGGTCACAGGAGAAGGCAAGCACAGAATTTATCTACTCCGCCAATTTGGATCCTACCTCTCCAGTCCATGGTTTCTTATTATTTACATCTCTTGATATGTCTTTGCCCATGCTTTTATTTTCAGCTTTCTGAATAGCATTATTAAGGCTTATCTCATTAATTCAGCCTATAATGACTTTTACTTTGTGAGCCAGTTTGAAAATGTTTATCTTTTAATAGATGGATTAAGCCAATTACATTCAACATGACTAGTTTATTTAGACATAACTCAGTCATATTATTGTATTCTCTATGCACTGTATATATAATGTTATATATTTTTTAAAATTTTTTCTTTATATTGTTTGGTTTTCTTTTGTTTTACCTTTTTTTTTTTTTCTTTTTGATACTATTTGTTTTGAATGGGATTGATTTTCATTAGCTGAAATGTTTTGATTCTCCTTTTCTGCTTTTTTTTCACTGAGTTACATATGGATGTTTTTTGCTAATTTCTGTTCCTTTCGAAAGAACAGATTTTTCTGGACCGGGAATTACAGGTAATTTTTTCTGAGCATTTGGGTGTGTGGATTGTTAAATTTCAGTTTCTTAGTTCTAGGATATCCTCTGATTTTGGTACAGTAACAGGCAGTTTTATTCACAGATGGCTCCTTTCATTTCAGGGGAAGAGAGGATTGGTAAGTCTTTTGATTTTGCAATTCTCTTTTGTTTCCATAGGGTGCTTAGTTTTCACCATTTATTCCATTCTTTCCCACCAGCATCAATCTCCCAAGGAATGCCTCCCTCTCCCCCAGAAACTGTACTTTTCCAAAACTACTAGCTTTGATACTATATACTTCTAAGTCTCTTCTTTATAATTCCCCAGCAGTCTGTGCTGTGACCTCTTCTCGGTATTAAGTGTGACACTCATTCTTTTGTGGGTCATTTTATGTTTCTGCCCTTGCTCGGCCCCACCACCCTCTCCTTGTTTCTGTTCAGTCTCCTCCTCACTCTTAGCTCCAGTGTCAGTTCAAGATTTGGCCCTACACATTTTCAGATATTTATTTCCTTACTCATATGTGAGTTAAGGATTCTGGTAGTTTCTGTCTCCTAGTTCAGTGCTAGGCATGAGTTAGAGTGGTTTAATGAGTGTCCCTTCTTGTTCTATATGGGTTTTTAGAGGCTATAGAGAGAAATTCTGATGGAGGTGGTTGCCATTATTCTACAGAAACCCAGACGGTTTGTCTTTTTTTCCATAGAAACAATTACATTATGTTTTTAGACTTATGAGGATTATATTACAGAGATAGAAAGATGTATGATTCTGGAGAACTAGGAGAGAACTTCTGGAATGATATTCTTGCATAAGTAAGAGAGGATGAGACCCAGTATCTAAGTTGAAAGGTTACTCTTAATAAGAGCAAGGACAGTTTACCTGTGGTAAAATGAGGGAAGGCAAAGTTATGTGCACTGACAAGCAAGTCATTGAGTCAAAGCTTTGGTGTGCACTTGTGGAAGTTATCTTCTTATTGTCTCTCTTTTCTTAGTAATGTAGGATTGAGAGCAGTAGCTGATGTGAAGATTGGAGTGTAATGAGGAGGGAACAGAAGTATCCATTAGACATCCAGAAGAGGAGGGGTGTGCTAGTAAGAAAATCAGCATGATTGTATCTTTTTATCCTAATTTATTTTGGAAATATGAATGTATTCATATAACAATGTTATGTGCTCAGCTGTGAGTGTTCATGGCTCATTAAACAAAGTATTAGATTAAACCAGAATTGTAGTTTTGCCATATGTTTAGAAGATAGAAAGGGATATTTCAAAAAAGACTAAACACAATGTTTTATTGCAGTTCAGAGTAAAAAGACATGACCTAAGTTTGTGCAGAAGAGATTATAAAGTTAAGTGTATAAAAGGACTATAGTTACAATAGCTGTAAACAAGGTCCCGCAGGATAGACAGAATATAAGTGCCCGGAAAATGTGGGAGTATGAATGTGAGAGGTTGCATAGTGAGGCTATTTCATGAGAAAAGCATGTGAACAAAGTCCTGATGTGGGATTGAGGGCACTGTGTTAAAGGGAATATAAAAACATCCAATTTTCCTGAAATGAGGACCAACAAAAGACCCAATTTTGAACACAGTAGTGATATCAGGGCTCCTCACTTTAAGAAAGCTGGCCTGCCAATAGCATGTGTTAGAAGGGAGACAAGTTAGAAGCAAGATGCCCTTGTCTGTGATTATTACAATAATATTCTAGGGTAATAAGGACCTGCACTTAGGGAACGATCCATAGGATTAGGAGAAGATTCTGGTGTGAGCATAGCTGAAAATTACACATTCTAGTAAGCTGGAATAAATAGAGAAAGTTGCTTTAAAAATAAATCCTTCTTTTTGTATAAGACATTCATAATAAATAGCACTTTTTAAAACCTTTAAGCTTTTTAAGCAAATACATCCATATTTGGCACTGGCAGACAAGAGACTTGGTAGACTAGAATAGACGATTACTGAACTGACTTTTTCCACTTTAGTCATCTTAGGGCAGTGATTTTCCAACTCGCTGAAGGCGTTTGAAACTGACTGAGTTATTACTCCCCAGCACTGGAATGAATAGACCTTTCAAACAGCAGCTATTGATCTAATATGGTAAGAATAGACTGTTGATCATTTAAAAATAGCCTTCAAGGTTATTTAGTGATTTGGTTAGGCTTAGTAATTAATTTTTCCTAGGAAGAGCACCCTGATCTAAGCTACTGCAATACAACCGAAACTTACTATTAATATATTTCTATGGAGATGGTATAGTTAGTTCTTTCAATGTAGGATGATGAAAGGACTCCTAGTAATGGTGGGTGTGGATACTGGCTCCTTCTATACTGTTGAGTATGAATATAATCAGGGAGAAGAGGCTTCTTGTACAATATGAGGCTAAGAGGAGGCTGAGAGTCCTGAATAGAGGCTTTTGGAAATAAGGAGATCGTTGGAACCAGGGCTAGTTTTCTAGTCTCACTCAATATTTTCTTCCACTAGTCTTAGAAATTGACCTTCTTGCATCCCTTTCTCCTATCAACATTCCTGGTTTTAGTCTTTCCTTAGCCCAGGAGAATAACTCCAACACACTATTACCTATTTTTCTTGATACTTTCTAGACCCTGAAATAAACTCAAAGGTATTTTGAAATTTTCTAATGAATTGTAACATTAGTAACCAAGGAAATTAAAACAAAAAGTTTCCTTTTATGTTTTTTTCTCTGTCCCATCTCTTTCACCTTCTTTTCCCCTTTCCTTCCTCTTCAATTACCTTAGCTAAAATCAATCATTTAAACTTTCCTTTTAAGTTCTGTTCCCTCTCTTTTGGATGAAATTGATCAAACTCTGGACAATTTGTCCCTCCCTTGACTTCTTGCCCTAAAATCATGGCCTGGTACTTGTGTAGCCTCCCAGCAGCAGGGAAGTACCAAAGTCCCGGAATGCGATGTCTTCGTCTTCTGTCCTCCACACCGTATGCCTTACCCATTTATGTGAGTGAAGCTTGCCCTGTTGGCGTCTTCAGTCAAATCCTCGGTTGGGGCAACTAGTGATCTTTTGATTTTATCTGGCCCAGTATAATTTCATGACTGTCTCAGGCTCACCTGAACTCTCACTGCTTCTGGGAAACACTGTGAGATCTGCCTTCTCTGCCCATGTAGCCACAGCTCCGGGAGTCTCCTCTGCAGTAATCAATGCGGAGTATCATGCTGTGACATCTTGGCCTTTCTCGCAGTTTCTCCAGGCTCTTAGCTATGTCTCTTTAGATTAAAGTCTATGTCTCTAAAGATTAAAGTGAGATACTCACATGCTTAAACTAATATCACTAATTTGAGAGAAAATATCCAAAAGATCATCTCAGTGGCATTTCCTCCCTGGAATGTAGGTCAGACTAGACCCTGGCCTGGAATGGAGAAGGGAAAGACTATGTACAACACTTTGCATTGAAGTTCAGCTGTAGACTCAGCATTGGGCTCAAACATGCTGTTTTCCAAATATCCACTTCTATTTTTTTGGTGCATCTGAACTTTTGCAGGATCAATGATTCCATGATTAATAGATTGTCATCATGTCAAATACATTGTTTCTGCTTTTCGTGTTTACCAACAGATTTCTTGATCTCACAAAATTAACAATATTTATAGTGTGGAAATTGAGTAACTGTTAAACAATTGTCATAGACAATAGAGCAGACACTGTGATGGTGATGATTAATTGAGAAATCACAATCTTAAAGTGTTTTTTTCCCATACTCTTTATCTTTAGGTATATGTTTATAAAGTGGTTAAAGTGACATGTAACAGAAATACCAGCCATGAGTAGAAAGCTAATGAGGTGTTTTCATCTTTCTCCGTCAGCCTAACTGTATAAAAGAGGAGAGGTTTTATCACTGCCTTGGCATTTATTTATATAAGATGTACCAACATGGTATCATAGCAGCTCTCATGTTGAAAAGGATGCTTCAACAAATGTCTTAATACTTTACAGACAACATATACTTAACACCATCCAATGCTTGCAAAGAAAGTAGTTTGCTGAAACCAGCTGTAAAATAAATCAAAATGGTATTCTTTCAGAGTACAAATGTTTCTTATGTTACCTGCTGTGAAGACTCTAATTGTTCTACTTCAGGAAAATGTTGAACAAAGTATATGAAATGAAAGTGCAGATCCAGGTGGAAATTCAGAAAGTTGTTTATTTTTATCTTGCATGCCAATTGCATTGATCTGTTATCACATAGCTAGATCCAAGGATTAAGAATTTTTAAGTGATGTTGTGAAGCAGCAGATACATGCAAATACAAATAAAAATAAAAGTTAGGGCAATCGTGTTAATTTTGTGAAAATATCCAGCAAGTATTTTCTTTAATCATTCAAAATTATTTGTGTTTTGCCGCAGTGAAATTTTTTTTTCATTATCACATTTTGTATTTTACAGAGGAGGGACTAAGGATTCATGCCATAAATTTACAAACATTTCTAGTATGTTGAGTTCAACAGTTTGATCCATTTTTCAAAGTGACTGCGCCTCTCAAAATGCTCCTCTTCATATCTGTTTCATGGATTAAGCAAAACATCCTTATTTTTTAAGCAGCTCGTATTTTACTATAAAGAAAGGTGCGGCAAATCCAGATCCAAAGTACAGAGTCATCATAACTAGCAACCTCCACTTGTTTTCCACTGAAAATGGCAAATTCTTCCCTGGGACCTCCTCATAGTGGCTTCTACAGACCACAGAGGTTGTGAACCTCCTGATGCTCTGTCCCAACATAGCGCTGTTGGGAGGCCTGCAAAAGGCACAGAGACCGAAAACGGAGGAAATGGCGGTCCCTCCTTTTCTCACGACCTAGTTCCTCTGAGTGACCCTCAGTGAAATTTTATCTTTACCTGTCTTCAAGTTCTGGAGCTAATATGGAGATAGGTCTTTATCTTGGTTATTTACTGTAGAAAGAAAAATAGTTTAATGAATTAGTCATAGCATCACTATCTACAGTGCCTATTGACAGAGTTAGATGAAAATATTTTGTTTCTTTACTGACCTCAGAAGACAGTTAGAATGTGTCTCCCAAAATTCAATTTTCCTTTATTTAAATATCATGCTAAATGAATCCTAATTTACTCAGATTCAATTTTCAAACTTGCCCACACTAATTTATAAAATAAATCTCAGTAACTGTATCAATTACAAAATATCATAAACATTTGATTTCCATAGTTACATTTACTAAGTAACTACACCAATTGTAAAACATTGATTAGTTTTTAAAATTTAACATACAGATGTATAAACACAAGTTGTGACTCTCCTTGCGTGATTTAGTCATTGTATTACGATCATCAGAGCAACAAGCAAACATCATATTTTATAGTCCCCATGATACTGAAAATTTGCAATAGCGTGACTATATGGACAAAGAAGATATGGACAGTGCTAAGAAATTAGTGCATTTTAATGCCAAACTAAAAAAAAATAATAATATAATAAGCCACAAAAACTTTTGGAAAATAATTTTAAAATAATGTTTTCCTTTTTTCTCGCTTTCTAGTTATTCTATAATGGTGAGATTTGGATTTGGCCCCATGGTAGGCCTAATTTTGATTTTGCTGCATGGTCATTTGGCATTTTCCAAAATATAAGTTCAACATATCTTTTATACAAAATACAAAGAAATGCAAATCTGATCCTGGAGAAGCAGCAGGTGTAACTTTGAGAAGATAATAAGCTTCCCTTACTCTCACCTATTCCATCAGGTCTCACCTGACACTGCCACTGGGAAATGTGAGAAGAGAAAGTTGGTGGCAAAGAAAGTAAGCCAAGGCACTTATAAGCTATATTCTTCTCTGACACACATTTATATATAGCTTTAAACAGCAAAGAAACTCTACACACCATTACAAATAATCTAGATATGTTAATTGGAAGAGAGGAATTTTGTAGCGATTGGTACCTCTGAGGAAAGACAAGTATGAGATATGTGAATATCCCAATTGACTGTAAGCAAGGACAATTAGCTCTTTTAGACTCCACTAGACTTATTTAACTCCATCAGACTTATTTACAACCCGTCAGTCTCATTTAACCCCAGATCAACACTGCATACTGTCAAATTTTCAATTTAATAAGTAGTAACAACAAAACATATTGGTCAAAATTAGTATAGTATAGAGTAGTCTAAGCATGAAATCTCTTTAACAGAACAAACTCAAAAATATCTGCTGATACGACTGATGGCGAAACTGAATCTGTGAGAAGACCACTTATTTCTGTAGTGTATAAAAGTATAGACTTGAAGTATAATACACACACATACAACCACAACTGGCACAATAGTACTAAAGCTTTGTGCAAATTATAGTCATCACAGTTTACATACACAATCTGGTCTCCTGGGAAGATCCTAGTTAGACGGGGTGAATCAGGAGGATGCTTCTGAAACGATGAGGTAGAAGAAGCAGGCAGAGACGAACTTATCACAAAGCAACATGCTGATTAGATGTTTGTCGCCAACATCTGTTTGTCACCAACCAATTATCTAAAAGCTTTTAAGAACAAAAGAATTAGTACTCTTCATCTCTCTTTCTTTCCATCTTATGCCTCTCATCCCCACCTTGCATTTGAAATGCGTTCTAATGATTCATTCCTTTTTTTCTCCCAAATAAAAGTTTATGTCAAACTACTAGCAAGTCAAATTCTAATACTCAAACTGTTCGATTCAATATATTAAGATTTTTTGGTAATAAATGATCAATCCGTTTTTGAGCTCTTGAGCTCTAAACATTTTACATGCGGTGCCTACATATTTAATTCTCATCAAAGTCAACTAAAATATTTAAAAAAAAACACAGCAACTAAAAACTACTTTTTGCTACAATTCTCAGTCTTTGTCTTGGTTATTATTAAACCTGGCACACAACTTACAGTGTATTAAAATTCTCCATTCAAAAATTTGCAGTTACATCAGAACTGGAATGATAATCCCTGAGGCTACCAGAGGGAATTGTGGAACTTTAGGTTTAGAATTTATTGATCCAACCTTCTTATTTACAGATGAATAAACTGTGGGTCAGAGTATTTTGCCCAAGGTCACACCATTAGCTAATTGGGAGATCCTGGACTAGGATCCACTTTGTGTTTATTCTATTACATAGCACAGCCTCTTTTAGCAGACCCTAATTAAGTGATATCATTACAAACCTCCCTTTATATAACAAAACATACATTTCCATACCTGGGAAGATAATCTGTTAATTATTCTTGTCTTTTTCCTATCAAAACATTGGTTATTCATTATGTTACCATAACACAAATGATTTTTTAAATGAAAAGTTATTTTTAAACTATTTTAACTATGGAAGATAGGCTTACTCCTTTTTTATTTAATGTTCTTAGTGAATTTCTCAAATCACAATCATTTGACATGCCAAAGTTAATTGGAAATCATCCATATGTCATAAACATTTTAGGATCATTAGGAATTCACATAGGAACGGTACAATAATGAAAGATTCTAGGTAAATGACTATGACATGAAGAAAATTATATCATGGAGTATACTTTCTTTTACCTTAGTAACTAGTTCAAAGAGTTAATAAGCACATTCATAATAGATATAAAAATAAACATTCAGTAGGATTAAAGATCATTTTTAAGGAGACAATATTTAGAGTGGAAACTGTTTTCTCTATTCTAGAACAACAGAGGGCAAAAAGTCAAAAGCTGCTATGCCAACTTATGCCAAGCATTACTCCATCTAATTTGTTTGATCTGCAAATACTGTAAGATATGAGTCAATATAAGATCTGAAGAGCTATTAGACTTATTGCTTACTATAGTCTTCAGTAGGATTAGGACAAAGGATTTGGTATAGTCAACTCCACTTTTATTTATGTATTCATTCATTTATCAAATATTATATTGAATGCCCATTGTGAGTCAGACAAACTACAGATGCTAGACATAAATGGTGACTAAAAAGGGTCTCTCGACTTATGGTTGAGTTGAGAGACAGATACTATCAAATTAACTCAAATAAATGTAAAATTGGAACTGTGATAAGTGTTGGGAAGCAAAGTTCATGGTGCTGTGAAAGATTAAGTAGGGGATTGATATCCTGATTCTCTACGGTCTCAACTCAGTATTTCACACAGTATTTTTTCAGAAATCATCAATGCTGTTTAACCAGGAGACTTAAAAGCAAGTTTTAGGAATTTCTGAAAAAATGAGCTTCTAATATTAGTTCTTGAAAATGAGTGAAAATATATAAAGCAATTGGACCTAATTATAAACATTTGTGAACTCTGTTTCTATTTAATTCTCCTCTGCAGCTTGCTAGTCCCGTGTTTCCCCCAAAATAAGACCTAGCCGGACCATCTGCTCTAATGCTTTTTTTGGAACAAAAATTAATATAAGACCCGGTCTTATGTTAACATATAATCATATAATATAATCATATAATCATATAATATAATATAATATAATATAATATAATATAATATAATATAATATAATACCAGTATAATATAATATAATAATATAATATAATACCAGTTCTTATCTTAATTTTTGCTCCAAAAGAGTACATGGTCCATCTAGGTCTTATTTTCGGAGAAACATGGTCTCTGTTGAAGACCTTTTCCAGGTTGAGTTCCCAATTTTCCCTGTCTTTTTCTTTGCTGACTTCTTTTCAGAGAGAATTCATACAGTCAATAATTTTAATTGAAGATAGAAAGCCTGAGCATTTTCTTTCATATGATACTTGGATTCTTAACATTGAAGCACTTCAACAGCAAAAAATTGTGTTTTCTGGAAAACCCCCAGCCACAGAACAATAGTGTGTGCCTATTAAACTAGTATTGTTCCTGAAGCAGACTTCAGGGCTAATCGGTTCTTCAGAGAAAGATGGTACCTGCGTGACCTTTACCACTTTTCAGCTTTGATATAGCCTTAGATTTAAAAAAAAAAAGGTGTTTATGAATTGTGTGTGTGTGCATGCGTTTGTGTAATTAAACATGTGAAAAATATTCCTCCTGTTAACATAAAAATTTCATACAGTTGGAATAACCTTTATTCAATGATTTGTCACAGGTAACTTTTTGGATATTAAAACTTTAGCTTTGGTAACAAGGTTTTCTTCCAAAATCTAATTTATATGTATATGCTTGTTTTCAAAACATGCGTTATTCATTATTTATTTTTAGATGTTTTTCATTTCCACCTATTTATAGCAGTTTTATACCACATGATTGCATTTCAGGCACAATGTCTGTTAAATGAAACCATGCATGATTGTGTGTACAGTGCCTTAAAAAGAATCATAGACTTATTTATCAAATATTAAAGTAACTGTTTTATATGTTACAGACTTATCCTAGAAGTTATAAATTATCTGTTTATAACAAAACATAGTAGAATGCATTTAGGGGTTTTAATACCCATATTATTACAAGATCAATTTTCCCAGATGTTAAACAACGCATAGTACTGATTAAAAAAAAAAAAGCCATATGTCGGTCACACCAGATATGCCCATTGTCTATCTTGCAACCTATTTTATCAGTAAGCACTTAACTAATAAACACAATGTGCTTAGTTTATAAACAATATATAATTAAAAATTGTTTTCATTTGCAATAGTAACATGCAAAAAGACTTTACCAGACATCTGAATAATTTCTACAAATGCTGAAAACACCCAAAGAGATACTCAGCTTTAATAGTTGAAATTCCCTTGCTCAATTCCAATATGACATTTTTCATTTCATTTATATATTACCAGATAAGCTAAATATTAACTGCTAGAAAAAAAAATGCTTTCCATAAGTTTCAGGTAAGGATTTCTGTTGCTATTGTAATTCTAGAGCATGTGTTTATTTTTTAAATAGTCATTCCTTAAATTCTGTCTCTCCAGGGAACTATTTTCTAATTATTTAGTGTATTGATGGTTCCTCTGCTTCTGCCACAGTCTGTATTTCTTCAGAGATGGACAAAGGATGTTCTTCTCTTTAGTGCTGTGCAATCCATTAAGAAGACTAGAGGGGATAGTATTCACGGGCATTAAACAGAAGCTATTCTCCCTTTAATCACTTACTATAAGTGCACGATGTCTTTAACCTTTGTGACCCACAGTATTTGATTAGTACTAAAACTGCATTTGATCCATGTGTTTTTATTTTTAATTTTAATTTTGTTTGCACAATATTATGCTAGACTTAATTTAGTTTACATCAGCAACATTTCTAGATGTGGCTCTCGTTGGCTGCCTTTCAGTCTCAAGGGCTATATAAAAAATATATAAATTATTAAGTTTAGCGTCATTGAAAACATATGCATCTATGTAAAATAGCATGCATTCAGTGGCTACCATCTGTGGCTGTGGTAATATAAACCCATAAACGTGCACAGTCCCGTATATTGATTCAAATAAACAAAATCCAATTGGATACATAACCTGATATTGTGGTTTGGGTAGGTACCATTTTATTTTGTGAAACATCAAATGGGAAGAGTAGTAGAACACACATATTGTTTTTGTTAGTTGGCATTTTCTTCCTCTAACAAATGTGATTCATTCTTTAGAGTATAACTATTAATTCAGTGTTTGGATTGATAGCAACAGGACCATTTTTCACATTCCAACATTAGTCATCATTAGCAAACATGCTTAAGTTGTATCCATTTTATAATAAAATATTTGCACTATTTTATTTATTGTACTTAGGGTGACCTCTCTAGCATTTGTTAGGAAAAGGACGAAACAAATGACAGAGGACGATGTAGTTTAATTTTAATCTGGTGAGAGTGAAATGATTGTTCCTTTACTAAATTATTTTTAATTTAACAATTAATTTAACACTTTTATAATGATTTAAGTGGTTATTGCTACATATATATCTCAAATTAAGCACTGTAAGGACTGGTCAGACTATGTACATTATGCATTTTTCTGTGATTGTTTTTTGGCCTGTTCATATAACAATAATTTTATAATATTTTTTTCCTACAGAAAAGATAGGAAACAAAATCACTCTTTTCTCAATCAAGGTAATTTAAAATTTGTATTTTATCACTGTTAATTTAGGAAAGGTCCTTTCAGTTTTATAACTTGTTATAGCCAAGTTGTATAAACATTTAGAGCTATTGTTAAATTTGCAGGAAATTCTACTATGTATACAAATTCTGCTGCATATAAAAGCTATAACTTTTCAGGACATTTCAGAGTTTCTTTAATAGTAAATAATTACTACTCTTAATTGTCCTGCACTTATTAACTAGGGCTTCAAAAGGTACCTGTGCAAATCACAGGCCTTGAACAAAAGCTGCATTAGTTTCATGCTATCTCTACCTCTGAAAAGACCTATGAAATAGGAGGCATTGTTATTCGCATACTGGGAATAAGGACAGTAAGACTTAGAAGCATCAAGAGATTGCCTGCTTCTATCACAGAGAGAGAAATCTGTCGTATCTTAGATTTAGGACCAATTTATTTGATCTGATATGTGCCTTTTTATTCTCTTCCAGTTGTCTACACTCATTTAGCTACAGTGCTGTGAGTTCTATTTACTTAGAGACCTTCAGAACTCAGGCCAAACTAGTATTTATTTTTACTCTGTCTAGATACCACTAGGTGATAGTTGCATATGCCTGTTATCAAGCCAGGCTAATATATCAGTCATTCATACATCAAATATTTATTCGATACCTACTATATGTTTACATACTCCTAGAAGCTGGAAAGATAAAAATGAGTGAGGGAGATATGGTCCTTGCTCTCACAGTCTTATAGTCTAGTGAAAATAATGTTGGGAGATTACAGACAAATAATTAAATGAGAAATTAAGGTATGTGTTCTGGGACACTTAATTCAATACATAAGGAAGACTGATAAATGGAGAAAAGTCAATATTATAAAGAAGTGTAAGACTTAGCCAGTAAAATAGAGGACAGATGAATTAGAGTGTTCTAACTCCTAGGAAACAATATTTGAGACCCTTTCGTTGTGGCATTTCTTTGCCCTAGAATGTCCTTTGTCAACCACTGCCTAAGCAAACACCCCTTTATAAACACCCCAAGAACTGGTATAAAGGTTATCTCTTGTGAAGCCTGTTATGACTCTGACCAGAAATTAGTTTTTTTGATATTGGTGTTTCTTCCTTTAAGTGAGTACGTGGAAATATTAACTGCTTTTAATGAACTTTTAGTACAGTGCTTGCCATAAAGCCGTTGTGAAATGACTATTATCATTTACTACTGGTGTTCTATGGTCTCACCATTTTTAGCCATCGATTGTAGCACTCATAGCATTGTATGGTTTAATAATAATCATTAGTTAGATAATTATTTTGCCATTTACAGATTTGTGTAGAAAAGAGGAAGTCATTTCAGGGCATGGCTCAGTGCCCAAACAGTGCCACCTGGGTAGGAGTCCCAAAGAAACACAAATCGCTCATTTGAAATAAAAGGGCATTTAATTGTTCTTCTTTGATTGAGTTTCCTGCATAAAAAGTGGAGGTTCTGTGAAGAAATGTGTCCTTTAATTGGATAAAAGAAGAGGTTTCTAGACTCAGTCTCTAGACTTTTCTGACTATACATCTCTTTGAGGAAAAATTATGGGAATTATCTCAACACATGTATATTTATTTATTTATAAATGATGTACATTGACTATGGTACTAAAGCATTCACATTATAAAACATTCATACATAGACTAGGAATTAGGAAGAAAATCATTAAACAATATTTCAGAGTAAAAAGTATTTTTGCTTTTTTATTAAAGAATACCATTAACTATCTTTGATGTGACTCCATATTTCAAATAGTCTTGAAATTTTTGGATATTTTCATATGATATTTTTGGCATATCTGATGAGATCCTCATTGATTTTACTTCACGATGCATAGTTCAAAAGTTTATGCTTGGGGAAGATATGTCAGCTCTGCCTCTTTTTTTTTCCTCTGTATTTCATTTGTGTTTGTATTCTTAGTATAATCTTCAATCTGAACTTTAACAGGAAATACTTTGTTGAGTTTTTTTAGATAAAAATTAATATACATAAAAGTTGGGGTATTGTATATGTATCATGAACAAAGCAGGATTGTTTACCTACTTTGGAGACCAGTGTCCTAGAATTGTGTTTACCATTTGAAATTCAGGACTATATTACGAGATTTTAAAGAAATTTTTATCACTCAGTGGGCTTGTTTGAAATATGGGAATTTTAAGGTCCCAATTAAAATTGATTTGATACAATAGTTCCTGGGTGGACCTCATAACATGTGCTTTTAGTGTACTTCCCAAGTGATTCTGAAACACATTTGAAATTGAGAAGTAGAAGATATAGGTTCTAGAATTATCTATGCACTTACTTTGTAAAATCTCCTTGCTGCTTCTTAATCACAGTTAATTTTAGAACTGTTATATAGAATATGGGCATGTTCGTATCAGGTGGTAGCAAGCAAGGGGTGTGCGGCTTAGGAAGGCCACACTCTCTGTATACCCAGGCTTGGGTGCTGGAGGAGCCTCGGGGAAAGAGTTTGGAGTGGCAGCTGCCAGAGAAAAGGAATGAACATTGTTCTCTGGAGGCAGAGAGAAAAGAAAAAAAGAAAAAGAATAAAAGAAAATGAAAAATCTAGGAGTCCTTTGGGGTATGAAGAGGTTCCCATAACTGAATAGCAGAAATGGTTATGTTGGCTTCTCTAATAATGCCCTCAATGAATTAGAGTTCAGAGTGGACACTGGTCATATTTTATTCATTTTTGTAGTTCAATTACTTAATTGATACCTGGTAAAAGTTAATAGTACATGAATGTAGGATGGAGGACATTTGGGTTTGCTCAGCCATACATTACCAATTCTATAGTTATTCTCTATCATATAGTAATTATGTGTGAGTTAAACTTATTTCATAGATTCACTATATCTAGTTAAAGTAGTCAGATAATTAGATTAAACTATCTATTTTTAAATGAGATTCCTAATAGAAGTGTACGGAATCGTAACACATGCACCCACACACAGCCGTGCACTCACAGGAAAGCTGTTCCAGACTGTAGAAGTCTTACATTGATGTGCGTATCACCAAATTATGTGCTTATCCTTAGAGAGAGAGTGATACTGATGAGATAGTTGAATAATTCTATAATTTTGCATGCAAAGTATTATGCCTAGCAATATGGTCTAATCATGTCAAAGGAAATTTGTGAAAGAAAAGTAAATACAAGTTACTGCAAAGTACTTTGAGTGTTAAATTATTTATACAAAAATAAAACCACACTTAAAGTCACCCACAATTGGCTCATAGGAATTTTTTCATTAATATTATTCCAATTTTGTCAATAAGAAATTTCAAATAAAAAAGGCTTAAGTATGTTACTGATACATAATTAATGAATTATCAGTAACCACCTACCCAATATATTTGTTTTCTTCTTTTATAATAAAAAGTCAGTACTTTTGTTTTTTTAAATTTACTTTGTGTTATCGTCTTCTTTCAGGCATAATATTCTTTTTTCTAATTAATTGTATTTGTTTATTTATTATTTATTTATTTATTTATTATTAGTTTTAAAACAACTTGATGATTAGACATTTACACCCATCACAAAATGATAACCTCAAGTTTATTACCCATCTGACATCATACAGTTATTTTAATACCACTGATTATATTCCCTATGCTGTACTTTCCATCCTATGACCATATGTGTTTATTTTTAATTTTAGTTGACATTTGGCATTATTTTATGTTAGTTTCAGGTGTACAGTGCAATGGCCAGGCATCCATACAAAATATGAAGTTACCTCCTGTCAAGTCCAGCACCCATCTGACACCATAAACAGTTTTACAACATTATTGACTATGTTCCCCATACTGCACTTCACAGCTCTATGACTATTTTATAACTACAGAATAGTGTGTTCTAATCCTTTCATCTTTTTCATCCATCCCCTAAGCCCTCCTCCCATCTAGCATTCATTAGTTCGTTCTCAAGTCTATGACTCTATTTCTGATTTGTTTGTGTATTCTGTTCTTTAGATTCCACAAATAAACGAGATCATATGGTATTTGTCTTTCTCAGTCTGAGTTATTTCACTTAGCATAATATCCTCTAGGTCTATCCATGTTGTTATCAATGGTAAGGTTTCATTCTTTTTTATGATCGAATAATACTCCATTGTATAAATGTACCACAGTTTGTTTATCCAATCATCTTTTGATGGATATTTCAGTTATTTCCTTATTTTGGCTATTATGAATAGCACTGCAGTAAACACAGGTGTGTATATATTTTTTCAAATTAGTGTTTTGGATTTTTTGGGGATAAATACCCAGGAGTGGTATTGCTGGGTCAGAAGGTGGTTCTATTTTTAATTTTTTGCGGAAATTCCATACCGTTTTTCACAGTGGCTGTACCAATAGGCCCTTAAACTATCTGTTTGTTTGTTTTTTAATTCTTTTTCTTTTTGTTGTTCTGATTGGGTATTTTCTGCTACCTTGTCATCTAATTCACTGATTTGATCCTCTGCTTCACCTAATCTGTTGTTGATTCCTTCTATTGTACTAATCTTCATTTCAGTTATCGTATTCTTTATTTCTGACTGGTTCTTTTTTATGGTTTCTGTCCTTCTTTACACTTGCTATCTCTTTGTTGAAATTCTCACTGAGTTCTTTAAGCATTCTTATAACCAGTGTTTTAAACTGTCTCTGGTAGGTTGGTTGCCACTGTTTCATTTAGTTCTATTTTTGGAGGTTTCTCCTGTTCTTTTCTTTGGGACATGTTTCTTTGTTTCCTCATTATACCTGCTTTTCTGTGATTGCTTCTATGTATTAGGTAACTCTCCTATGTCTCTCAGTCTTTGCCGGGTAGTTTTATGTAGTAGGTGTCCTGTGTGGCCCAATGGCGCAATCTCCTTGGTCTCCTGTGCATGTGTTTCAGGATTTCCCTTGAGTGTCTTGTGAGTGTTCTGTTGTAGTTGAGCCTTGATTACTTTGGGCGTATCAGGGTGTGGCATTGCCTCCCAGGCTGACTGACTGACTGTGAGCATTGGCTACACCCACGGTGTGGTGTATGAGCTGCTGTGTGGGTGCTGACCCCTCAGAGGGGATTCACCCCCATGGTCTTTTGTGCTTGTTGAGAACACCCTTTGGGTGTTCCTCTTTTGGGACTAACCAGGTGGTGCTCTGTTGTGTTCTGAAGCTGGCCTATGAATGTGCTGTTTCTGGTGTCTCTTAGGAGAGCCTCCCATGCAGGCCAATTTCAGCCTTGCCTGTGACCAGCCTGGGGCTACCTGGTAAGAGCCACAAAGCTGCTTCCTGTGCTGGACCTAGAGATATGTGTGGTTGGCCTCATTGTGAAACGAGGCCGGCTACCACCAGTAGTGGGCCTACAGCACCTTAGCAAAAGGTCCAGGGCCCCCTAGGCCTATTGCCACCTGCCAGCTGCCAGTAAGGCTCAGCTGTTGAAAGAGCCTCCTTAGGTGCATGGGCCAGGATCATTGAGCAGATAGATGTTGAAAGTGCCCTTGGCAATGCAGCCCTAGCCGGGTAAAGCAGGGTCCCAGGGAGTCAGGAGGTATGGCCGGTGGTTTTCACAAACTTAATGCACTTTCAGGTCTTGTACCAAAGCCCAGTGCAGATGATTCTAGAGGTTGACTGTTCTATAATTTATTTGTAATTTTGGAGTGACCCTGGGAGGCAGCAGGCATAGCATTTACCTAATTCTCTATCTTGGACCTCAAGATCCAAGTGTTATATTCTTTAATTAACAAATGCTAATATATCTTAGATGTTCTAAATCAGATCTGCACACCATGCATTGTGACTATGTACCTAACAATTCACTCTTTTAGTGACATTTTGGTTTCTGGGCTGTATCAACAAGTCAGCCTAGAAACACCTCAATTAAAAAAATACATGTGGATGACAGACTTTCAGGATCCGTTTCTTTTTTTCTCTGTAGGCAAAGTTCTATTTATAAATTTATGTTCAATCTATCATTGCTATTTTTGGCCACATTCATTTCCCTAAAGAGAAACAAACAAACAAAAAATGTTTATTGGTTCACTGTCTTCCTTCATTGTGATTCACACTTTATGAATGGTTTAAATCAGTCATATGATTATGGAAAAACATAATGATTTCTGAATCAAAGAGTCTAAGATTATATCTCAGTTCTGTACTTTGTATACTGTGTAACTTTGGACAACCCATTTAACCTCTCTGGGTTTTAGCTTTCTTGTGTATAAAATTAGGATAACAGTAACATCTGCCTTATCTGCATCATCTTATTGGTAAAAGGAATTAAAAAGATAATAGACATACATGGACTTGTGTAACATCTAAAGAAAACTACAGATTTTAAAAGTAGTGTTTCACTTTTGCCTGATGAACAGACAAAAGTTGAAAGACATCTTTTGAAATGGTGTTGACAGAGAATGAAAAGAACTCTCTGATTCTTTAATCCAAACAGAGTGATCACTTAAACCCATGATACAATCAGTTGGTTCAGGTCAGTGGGACTAGGACTCAATTATAGAGAATCATGGTGCACAAACTGTAGGACAAATAATTCAACAGAGAACTGGGTTAGAATAGTGAAGAAGTCAGAGCAACAAACTGCATCATTCATATATATCAGGGGGTCAGGTAGGAAAGCAGTGGAGGACTCCAGAGAGCCTTGGCCTCAGATTATTTCAAGCAGAACTGCACTCTAATATCATGACCCAAGCAGAGTTACAGACAAAATTATCACGGATCCCATTGAGCAATAAGAGAAGGAATGATGAATCCCTATCTAAACTGTCCATTGTTCAACCAGGCAATTTCATTCTGGACAGTTGATGTCCATGTTATGGAAAGAGGAAAACATGAGTAAAAATCAACTCAGAAAAAAATATGATTAAAATGAAAACTAAAATGCAAAAGGAGGTAAAATGAAAATTCAGATAACATTCCATTGTTTGAAGTAGAAGCTGCATCACTTTAAAGGTCAAGACTCTAACATACCCTCACTTTAGAGCTGAGAAAATGAAACCTTGAGAAGATAGATCATGGGCAGAAGTTCACATACTGACCAGGATTTGAATATTGTTTTGTCTGGGACCAAACTCTGTGTCCTTGCACCCTACGTCATGGTATCTGCGATGATTGTTAAGATGCTCTTGTTTGGTGGTCACCAATGAAATTTATCAGCTTAATGCTCTTCAAATATACGTGGATATGAAACAGATAGCTGAGAATGAAATAGCTCGATTTCTCATATCATGGTCACTCCTGTGAAACATATTTACAAACACATATGGACAAATAAGATGTGTCATGCAAAATGTCAAATAATGTTATGGGTATCTTTAGGAGCAAGCAGGAGGAAAAAGCTATATGAAAATAAACTTAGCAATCGATGTTATAAAAAGCACAGAAAAGTAAAGAATTAATAACATTGACTAAGTGTCAAATCCTCCTTTTATAAAAGCCACATCCTTTAATTATAGAGTTTCAACCTAGATTATTTTATGCCACTCGAATTTATTACAGGTAGGTTAATGGCCATGAAGCAATTTTTTTTTTTTTTTTTCTGAAGGCAAGCGATAGAGGCAAACATAATAATCATTGCAGATAATAAAACTGCTAAAGGTTTCAGTGAGGTTTAGTATACCCAATCAAATTTAACTCTCCGTTCTTACAATGTGTACTTTACTAGTCCAATTATCCTAATATGTATTCTAGTTTGTAGAATACATACCCTTAAAACTAAAAAGAAAAGTATCTCTCAAATTTATTTTTCTACCACTTTCTCCCCCTAAAAAAGCTAAATGTTTCCTTGTGTTTATACTTTTGACATCGAGTTGACATTATATTTAAACAAAGCTCTTTTCTAAGTAGCTAAAGATAAAATTGGAATTTTGTATTTAAATTTTAAATTTATTTAATGGAAAAATATTTCCTAAGGTGGGTGTTTGGAGATAGGTAGAAAGTAACTTTTCTAGTGCAATGCATGTATTAATAAAATGTCTCTCTCATATGCACACACACACACACACACACACACACACACACACAAACATCTGTGTGCTTACTAATGGTTAAAGGTTAAACTAACCTGCCATTTTCTTTTTTTTTTCCTTTTCCACTGACCTTTTTAAAGATGAATTCAGGTGATTTACTTTTCTGTATATGGAAGATCAGAGCTGTTATAAAGATAGGGACAGAATTCATGGATGCTTTCAAAGCTTGATTTGAGAAAATGTCCATCTTCCTACCCTTGACTACTCATGGAATTAAGCAACCCTCTGCTCTGCCCTCAGAAAGGACGGCATTGCACAGTCCAGGGGAGTGCCTGCACGGGGGGTACATCATCTATGAGGAATGTGGTCTACGGGCTAGGAGCTAACTATAAATTTGCACTTCTGCTGCCTCTGCCATTCTGTTCAAGGAGAGTTTCCTTATACTACAGTGATAGGTAAGGAAAGGGCTGGGGAAATGTCGAGGTCACTTAAAAATTATTTATGGGTCAACAGATTTTTGCCTAACTTTTTGATAGCACTTGAAAAAGAAAGCTATGTCCTTTACTTAACAGAAGCACACTAGTGCTATTGCTTTGCATTTCCATAAAAATCATGCAAATTAGACTGTTTATAGAATTGCTATTAGAGCTTAAAAGAAATCCAGAGATAATTTTACTTTTATTTTTACTTTATAAGTGAGAGAACTGAAGTCCAGAAAATTTAAATAACTTTTCTAAATACCTGCAGCCATCTAGAAGTAGAGCAAACCCTGTCATCCTGGTAAGTGATTCCCAGTCTGTGTTCTTTATGGCACAATTCTTCTTGGTTGAATACTAGTTTTCTGTGTAATTTAAAATACATCACTTCTTGTATTAGGGGAAATATGTTCCCCTATGTTATAGCTGAAAGTAGTGACAGAGTTCATCTTGTGGAATTTTTTGTTTTGCAAGTAAGGAAAACGGTCCAGAAAAGTTGCATAAAGTAACCACAAAGTTGACTAAATTAACAGTAATAGATGTGGAACCAGAATATGCATATTTTAACCACTAGTCCTGTATTAGCTATATCGTTGTTTAATACGTATCATTCAGTTCACACATTAACAACAACCCAATTGCATCTAAGCCTACCCTTCTCCTACTTTTTTTGTACTGCACCTTTTCCCCTGCCCAAAATCATTATTTGAATATTTTAGAGAGCTGTATTATTAAAGTAATGATAATTTCTTAAATAATACCCAAATTCCCATTCCTTAATACAATTAATTGTCATCCATATACCAATAAGTCTGATGCAGTTGTTCCTTGTCTGTGGGCAACTTTATTCCATGGGGACATTTGGAGAAACAGGCTTCATTCTTGTGGCTCCTTTATCCCTAAAGCCTGGAGTTCTGTGCATCCAGCTGGTAGGAGGAAACAAAAGAAGTGGAGATGACATGCACTTCTTAAATGTTTGGCCCATAAATAGCACACGTCATTCCTGCTTGTGTTCATTAGGGCAAACTATCCATATCCTCTTCTAGGTTAAAAGGGCTGGACGGTACGGTCCAGGGATAACGCTATACGGTACATGAAAGAACACAGATTTCAATTGACAGCCATCTCTACTACAAGACTGCATAAGTAAAGTGCTTCAATATTTTTGAGTTTTGACTTTGCTTTCTACAACTGAATTATCCCTTAAATTGTCTCCTAACATACACACGATAGATTTTAGGCTCTTATTTGGGCTTTGGACCTTATAATATAAATTTTCTAAAATAGTTCTGCTTGCTTTGGTTTTTGTTTCAGTATAACAAGAACATGAATGAAATGAAATTTGTTATTTTATGTTAACAGTAATCAGTGTCTACCTATAACTAGCAATTAATATGACAGCCCCCCTCATTATACCACAGACTACTGTTTTATTTGACTGGTTCTCGTACAGACTCACTCACATCTTACTAAATGCACAAATTCACATTTTCAACCACAGCATAATAAAAAAGATCCCTCCAACCAATAAATGTAGAACAAGAGTGTCTGTGTTTTTATAATTCGAAGGGCAAATGACCCTAAGGCATCTGTCTCCTTTTTTTTTTTTTTGTATTTCAAACAATTTATTTTATTTTATTTTATTTTATTAGTTTCAGGTGCACAAGACAAAGCAATACTTTTTAACATCGTAGCAGCAATGGAACTGGACCGACTCATCTCCACTTTGCATATGCAGTGTTGCAGAGGGGGAGACTTGGTCATCATCACTAGTTGCAGCAGCAATACCTGCATTTGTACCTGAATCTGCATAAGTCAAACTATCCTAGGTGATAGAAAAGGGAAGTCGGAAAAGCCCTTGTATCCTATTTAGATGGAAGGTAAGTTGTAAAAGCTTACAGTGGTTGAGCTGCATTACAGAGAATAGCACAACAGGATGGCATCCTAATATTACTCTTGGAGGGAGGATAACGTTTCACAAATAAACTTCCTGGGTTTATGTTAGAGAGATACAAAACACCCTAACAGAAAATTTTGTGGTTATAGTCCATGAAGTAGAGAAGTCATAGCAATGTTGGTCTTATCATAATCCAAAAGTAGTGATTCAGGAGAATGTATATTTTAGTAAAAATTCAAAGGAATATAATATACACTAAAAGAAATAATTCTTTAAATATCCACTGATATTTATTAACTGTTTTCCAAATTTAGAGCACAATAAGACTGTAAACAATATCAATATTATCTTGGGCTGTTTAGGCCACTTAATACTCTGAATCGAACATAAAGAGGATATAGTTGCTTTTCATGAAGTCACACTCCATGGCTTGTAAGTTATTCCAGCATCTGTAACGCCTCTCAAAAATGTGTTACTATTTATAACACAAACACTTAAACCAATTTATAGAAATTAAATAATACAGTAGCTGCTAGTTTTGAAATTCTTTGTTCTTACAAGAAACATTAAAATGAAAAACTATTTTCCTGTAGTTTGCAATCATTCTCTTAATTTGTAATTATTACATTAATATCTCACATTAATCTACTTGATCACAGAAAGTAGTGAAGAAATAGATGGTGTCAGTCTAGTTCACAGTGTTTCAACTGGAACAGTCTTGGTGGAATAACATTTTTCTACTAATTGGATTTTTATTTTTAATGCTGGACATCGGGATATAGAAATTTTACTTTTTAGGTTTTAAGGGAGGTATTGATTTTCTAAATCATCTACTGTGCACCCACAGCTCAAGCTAATATAGCCACAATGTCTTGGACAAAGAATTTTTATATATGCTCAGAGATAAAGTTTCTTCTTTTATTAGTTCCCTAAATTTTCTTATTTTTAAAAGTAATATTACAAAGATTTGCTTTGTGCTATTTAATTTTAATCACTCAGGATATAATTTGTGGTCTTCCAGGATATATTTTAGGTAATTATAAATAGAAGAGATAAGACATGTGAACTCAGCTAGAAAGAATATTAGGGTATTTGTATACAATATTTAAAGGAAAGAAATTAAATTTTCTCTTTGAGCCTAGAAGGAGAGAGACTAAATATTTGTTGAAGGAATGACAAAAAATAAACAAACAATCAAACAAACAAGAATGATTTGAGGGGAAAACAACAAAAAATAAAAATAAAACCAGTGGTAACTTCAAGTACATAATGGTATTTCCTTCTATTTCATCTATACCCAATCAGAGCTTTGTTTATGTGCATGTGCACCATTACATATACATTATATATTTATATATACATGTACATATACATATATATATATATATATGCATGTAAATGTTAATTTATTTTTAATATGAAGTTATGCTCATGTATACTGGTATATACCAGGTTTTCACTCAAAAGCATATAAACAATTATTCCCCAATCAATATCTACCTCAAATTGTTTTTCAAATGACATAATATCCCATTTTATGGCTATAAAATAATTATTCATCCAATCCTGTATTGTTGAACATCAGGTGTCTTTTGTTGTTTTAACTATTTGTAGCATAGTATCTTTATTGCTTTAGCTAAAAGTGTGTATATGTTCTGATTTCCTTTAGGTAAATTATTGAAATTGGTTGTTCAAAAGACATTGTAGCTCCTAGAGATATTTTTCCCCAATTATTTCTTAATTTGAGTAGAACATTATCGTGTGGCCTTTTTGTTGTACTTTTGTTTTTTTTACATGTGGTAATAGCCATGTGCAAAAAGAGGAAGGATGTTATAACTAGTATGTGGAGTAAACCCCCACACTATGCTACTCTAAAATAACATCTATTTTAATAATGAAGGCACTAAAGCTTTACACTCTGGTCATTTCTGATTTATTTGAATATTTTAAACACATTTGAGAAAATAAGAAAACAATAACAAGACAATGATTTTCTAATTAGCCATTCATAAATTTTTGTGTAAGTGCTGTAATACATTTATTGTAAAGTAAGTTTTATATTAAACATAATATATATATTAAACATTACATATAATGATACTAAACATCTATAATGATACAAAGTTTATATAGATAATGATATTAAAATTACACATATAGATTTTAATCATATATAATGATTTTAAACCATTATATATAAATATATAAAATGAGTAAGAATTTAAGGGAATTCAGGATTTCCTGGTGTTGAATTATTTAAAGGTCATCTAACTATCTTTCACCCTACAATGCTAATAAATATTGAGTTGAATAAAGCCAGTTAAACAGGTACAATAGTTCCCCCCTTATCTAAGGTTTCAGTTACCCAAAGTCAAATGCAGTCTGAAAATACTAAATAGAAAATTCCAAACATAAACAATTCATAGGTTTTAAATTGTGTGCCATTCTGAATATTGTGATGAAATCTCGTGCTGTCTCCCAGGTAGCTTGAATCATCCCTTTGTCCAGTGTCTCCATGCTGCATACCCTCCCCACCCCATTAGTCACTTGACAGCCATCTTGGTTATCCAATCATCTGACAGAGCTATGTTCAAGTAACCCTTATTTTACTTAATAACGGCCCCAAAGTGCAAGTGTAGTGATGCTGGCAATTCAGATATTCCAAAGAGAAGCTGTGAAATGCTTGTTAAGTATCATCAGCAGTTCAATGGTAGCCTAAGTCTGTGTCACAATGCCTTCATCATTCACCTCACTTTATCTGGTCACTTTGGCTTTGTAGCATCTGACATCATCACAAGAAGAATGGTGAGTACAGTACAATTAGATATTTTGGGACAGAAAGAGAGAGAGAGAGAAAGGGAGAGAGACTACAGTTACATAACTATTATATTGTTATTATTGTTCTATTTTATTATTGATTATTGTTAATCTCTCACTGTGCCTAATTTATAAATCAAACTTTATCATAGGTATATATGTATAGGAAAAAAAACATTATATATATATATATATATATATATATATATATATATATATATATGTATATATGTATATGTATGTATATGTATATATGTGTATATATGTATATGCATAACATATATATGTATATGTGTGTGTGGCACACATACACAGATGGTGCCAAAAATGTATACACATTTTAAGAAAGGAAAAAACTGTATTAACATTGTAAAACTCAAGGGGCGGCTGGTTGGCTCAGTTGGTTAGAGCATGAGCTCTTAACAACAGGGTTGCCGGTTCGATTCCCAGATGGGCCAGTGAGCTGTGTCCTCCACAACTAGATTGAAGACAACAAGCTGCAGCTGAGCTACAGGTGGGCAGCCGGATGGCTCAGTTGGTTGGAGCACAACAAGGTTGCTGGTTCGATTCCCACATGGGATGGTGGGCTGTGCACCCCTCAACTAGGCAACTAGATTGAGGATAGCGACTCGTCTTGGAGCTGGGCTGCACCCTCCAAACTAGATTGAAGAACAGTGACTTGACTTGGAGCTGATGTGTTCTGGAGGGGCACACTGTTCCCTAATATTCTCCAATAAAAATTCAAAAAATAATTGTAATACTCTACATACCGATAAAAGTCGTGTACATATTTTTTGGCAACACCGGTATGCGAATGTGTGTGTGTATGTTTGTGTGTGTGTGTGTGTGTATTTTTTTTCAGTATTATCTGAGGTTTCAGGCATCCACGGGGTCTTGAAATGTGGCATAAGGGGGGACTACCATATCGTCCCTAAAAGCCAAGATGTCTCTCCTTAATGGCAGTATGTTTAAACCCATTATTCATTTTGATAAATACAAACATCTCACTTCTTTTCATCCTCACCACTAGATCCTGTCCTTATCCAAGAAGATTTTTGTTCAGCCTCATTTTGAGTAGTTTGTATTATGAAACAATATATTTGTTTCCTATTCCAAATACAAAATTATATATTGGCTAAGCTTTTCAAACCACAGAATCTGTGGCATTTCCTTTTTAAGAATTGCTGCTCTTGATTTTCCAGTGGGAAATGAGCAAGCTGTGATTTGTTATTTGTGACTTTTCCTCTTCCCTTTTTCTCCTTTTTCCTTCCTCTTCCTCTTTTTCTTCCAGAACAATTCAGCCCTATGGCCTTTAGGTGCAGCAGAGCACTGTACGTAAGGTATCAGCTCACCTGTAGGCATAGCCTGGTGAGGGATGTTAAGAGCCAAACCAGAATGAGTCTTTCCTGTGGAGGGAATGACGCATCCTGCTCGGGAACATCACAGCCCAATTAGAGCTGAGAGCATCCCTGTGGATGTTTCTGAGCCCGACTAAGGTGGGAAGATGTCAATATGTGAGGTGAATCAGTGTGGGATTTTAGAAACTCAATGGGATTAAGATGGTATTTATCCTAGTGTAAGAGTTTGTGAGCATGGTGTCCATGCAGGGATTGGTGGCTATGGTAATGATGACAGGTTAGTATAGAGGTGAATCAAATATGTTAATAAAGTAAGGATACTAATTGGACCCAGCTTCCCTACTCTCAAAGAAGTTACAATTATGGAAATGGAGAAAGCTATAGTGAGCCCTATGTGATGTAATTGGAAGTGGTATATGAACTCAAGAATTTCAAAAACTATAGATATAGAAATGAATTTAAAAGCAAATATGTAATATGTGTAAATATCAATATGATTATAGATATAGGAATGAATATAAATGCAAGTATATCACTGTAATTAATGTACACACATATTAATTTGTATATGTATAGCCTCATGGAGAGGGCCTTGGAGCAGTAAACAAGCCTCCATCTTTCATGTTACTAGAAATTGAAGTCTGACAAGGATTGTCTTAGAATGCTCATTCCCTTGTCGATCTGGGTAATTTTCAAGACTTCTTTTAATGCTAGTCCAAGCACCACCCTCTCTGGGATCTTTCATTGACATTCTCCAGACTGAGTCTGCAGCCTATTTCCAGATTCCCTGGGCCTGCTCTATCAGAGCATGTATTACCCTGCATACACTATCCATTTGCTTCTCTGATCTTGCACCATGTGGTTTTCCCTCATGCATTTTCTCACACAGTGCTAATGTAGAATGGATGCTCGTTAGAGTTTGTTCAAAACATATTGGAAGGTGTATGAAGAAAAGAGTGAATTGCGTGTGAAAGGACAGAAGCTGTGATACTCATGAAATCTTGATTCGTATCTTTGTGCTATTAACTCATTGGTTTTGAGATCTTGGATTCATTTCGTAACTTCTCTGAGCCTGAGTTTCCGAATCTGTAGAGTATCAATGATAATCATTCTCTCATCTTGCTCATTGTGTATGACTTTTAATTTTGGGTAGGTAGAAGAGTAAGTATATCATGAATAGATACATGAAATTTACTTCTAAAATGTTAGATGTTATGTAAGCAATGACTTCTATCCCATACAGATGCTGAAATAGTAAGTTGCTTATGAATAGACATTCGATGAAATGGTGATTGATTATAGACACATATATATTTAATAATTCTTCCTTTATACAATGGTTTTATTTTCATATTTTGAAAAGTTCCTCATTTCTTAGTTTTTATAAACAGTTTTACTTTGAATATGAGAATTTTTCTAAAGACAAATGTGTTCTAAGAAAAAAATGAAACATATGTTGTGAATTACATTTCCTGAAATATGAATCTGTTTTCTACCCTTTATGTCTTTGTTATGTGTATATTTATAGCTTTACTTTTAAAAAAATCCATTGAATTGGCTATTAACTAGTTATATCTATCAAGACTGAAAGTTTAAAAGTTTTTCTGGATGACTATCAGCAATTTTTATTTAGGTATTTATTCTACCTAATCGACAGAAAAATTGTGATATCAATTGCCTTAGGCTGCTTGAGCTGCCAGAATAATACACACAGACTGGGTGGCTTAAACAACTGAAATCTATTTTTTCACAGTTCAGGAAGCTAGACTAAGTCTGAGATTAAGGTGTCAGCGTTGTTGGTTTCTAGTAAAGCCACTCTTCCTGGCTTGTAGGCAGCTGCCTTCTCACTGTGTCCTCATTATGGCCTTTTCTCGATGTGTGTATGAGGAGAGAGAGAGTGAGCTAGTTCTCCGGTGTCTCCTCTTATAAGGACACCAACCCTATAGGAATAGACCTCATCCATATGACCTTGTTTAACCCTAATTACTGCCTTAGAGGCCCCATCTCCAAATACAGCCAGCCTGGAGTTTGGGTCTAAGATATACAAATTTTGGAAGAGGATACAAACATTCAGTCTATAACATCAATATTGATAGGAACTAGGTATTTTCTCTTTCAGTTGTGATTATTTCAAAAATCTATCAATGGCATAAACTTTCAGACCATGAATTGAATAAATCTAAATTGCAGATGTCACTAATCAAGTTTATTTTTAAGTCAACTATTTTATTTCTAAAACTTTATCCTATTAATATACTCTAATAAGTTACAATGATATGTGTGTTCCAGGATTTTCATTTCAGCATTAAAGCCATAAAAGAAAAACTGAAAACAAATGAAAGATCCATTTCTAAGTGAACGATGATGTAAATTTTAATGTATCAGTTAGGGAAATAATAAGTAGCCGTTCAGAAGAATTTAGAAGATCTATAAGTACTAATACAGAAATATGGCTAATCTATACTTTTACTACAAACAACATGGTTGTTTGTAATAGTTCTCCTTGCAATACTAAAGCTATGCAAGGAAATATATGTAAATATAATATACATCTTAGAAGGAGACTCTGAAAAGAAGGAGGATTAAGTGGAACACATTTTGCTCTCTAGGTTATACTCACCTTTAATTTTTAACTTACGTTTACTTGAGTATTCTCTTTTGAATAATTTTTTAAAAGATTTTCTATAACTTGTAGAACCAGTAAGTAGAAGGGAGTAGAAGTCGAGTACTACAAAGCCTACTATATTCAATGGCTTATATAATTTAATACACACACACCTATTATTAAACACATTTTAATATTTACATTTTTTAAATAATTTTATTTTGACTTTGTCTGAAATTTATAACTGTGAAATTATCATCTGCATTGTGAATTACAAAATTGTAAAAAACGGAAGTGCTACTAAAGGCACAAACACCAGCAATCAATATAGTTATGCTACATCAAAATGTATTTCTCACTCTAGTTTGTGCCTTGAATTTTCTTAAGCATGTTGCATTGTCATATTTTAAACCTTTGATGTTAGTATACATTTTTAAACAAGCAAAAATTGATTTTATGATTTCACACTGTAAATATAATATCTTTAAAAAGGCACTAACTATATTGCCTTGAAAGTTTTACTTACTATACTATACAAATACAATACAAATATAAAACTGTACAATAGGACTATAAAGCTTCCACATTGTACTGATTTTGATTTAAAAACAATAGAAATTTTTCTTAAATTACATCTATGGTTTCTCTTTCACCAATTTATCATTAAATTGTCATAATTCTTGTTTAGCCCCTCCCCATTAAATTCCTGTAGTTTTCTACCAATGCAATATCAATACATATCTCTACAGTATTGTCTGAAATTTAAAATTTAAAATTCCACGTGTTTCATATGTTTTATTCACTCTCTCTGCTGTAAATGTTCTTTGCCAGCTTGAATTTATATGACAATATACTAACTATAAAAATTTTTTTTTCTTTTTTTTTAAAGTAAGCTCTAGAGTTCAGTTTAAAAAACCTAGGTATAGCCATTCCATCCTTTTCTTTTAGGTTTCACAAGTCAAAATGGCAACTTCATGTCACAGGTGAAAATTGTAATAACTTGGAGGGTTTTTTTTTAGCTTCAACCCAGAGACAACTCAGTATCCATAATTATAGAAAACTAATTTTCATTCTTATTAAATGATACGCTTATTGTATACTTGGTGACCTCTCTTCACTTAGATGTAGAATTAAAGCATAAATGATAGCAAATATGTCTTTAATTTTTATGGTTGTGGGAGGACCCCAAATAGACTCTTTGCAGGTTTTGTGGTAGTTGTGGTATCAAAAAAGGATCTGAACTCATAATTTGCTTTGATGACATGGTTACAATGAAGGGAAAGGAAGTTTTCCAATTTCAACATTGAAAGCCCGAAGTACTGATTTTTTTGTTGTTGTTGCTGTTGTTCATATCCAAGAAAACTCTGTATCCTAAACCAAGGATTTGCATCAAATTAATTAGTATTGTTTAAAGTGAAGGTTAAACATGATCTCCTTTTTGGTATAGAAATATAAGTGGCAGGGGCAGATGTTTTCAAAGTACATGCCATGTAGCCTTTTACTGAGTTTACATTGTGGAAATTTATGGTACTGTAAAGATTTATCTAGACATCAGTGGATAACTGATGGCAAATGAAAAAACCTTGTGGTTCCTTATAAGGCATGTGCATTAAACACAATGACCTTTGTGCTCTTTCAAATAAAAATCAAATAGAATCATAAAAACAATAATTGGGATACTTTTCTACATTTTATATTTGTGAAAAATGATATCGAGTGAATCAACTCTTTTTATCCTGTGTATTTATATCTTTTATTGCGACGTATTCATCCTGCTGGAAAATATTTCTTTACAATTGAAAACGTTTTTGTCTATGAACTACAAGGTTTAGGGCTGAAAATGTTTGAACACAATAAAAATATCCACATAACTATCTTTGAAATATTGTCTCTATGACATTTAACTTGAAACATATGTACTATATATGAATATATATAATGTAAAGCCTCCAGATAAAACCTGTGTATTCTTTTAGTAGAAAACAAATACATGATGGGTTTCATAAATTAAAGTTCCATTTACCATTTTGCTGTAAAGAAATTTTTAAATTAAGACCTCACTTGAAAGTGCAATTTCTCTCAAATTTTTTGCACAATAATTCAAAAATCTCTTATTTGCTTGTAATCAATAATGTATTTCTCCAAGTCAAATCACATTAAAAACAAAGATTAACATTGACAATAAATACACAAATCAAATAATTTATAAATTAAAAAATTGTTCTTGTCTTCCTCATTAGTTTTCATACTAATCAACTTGTCACAGAGACACAGGAAAACATTATTTTCTAGTATCTGTTATTATAATGTATAAAACTGATCATGGGCACAATATTGTGCTATAATTTTTATAAATTTGATGTAGGACAGCAACATGTATTTTCACACAAAACTGTGACTACTTTCTTAGGTGCCTTTGAGTTTTCTATATGTTTGTCATGCTGATTAATATTTTGGGATTTCTTTTCTTTTTTTTTTTTTTTTTTGTCAAATATTTGCCCATGAAAAGTCAATACAAATCCTGCATACTACAAAGTTGTAGCTAAATAATTTCAACATATCCAGATAAAAAAGAGGGAAAGAAAGAAATAATCATTCAGCGATTGTTCTACACTAAATATCAATTTTCTGAATGATGACTTTATTTGAATTTCTTGATCAGGTGTTTGTCGTCAACTAAGCAGTATTTTGATTGAAAAATGGAACAAACTAGAAATCAATCAATCGATCTATCTATGTATCTATCTATCTCTATCTATGGAGAGACATGTATGACTTGATAAAAATCTTTTGGTATACAGTAGTCTAATATTTAGTTCCAATGTAAGATCTGGAAATATCATTAGATAACCTGTGCTGATGCCTTCCAAGATGCCGAGTTGAAATTTTGTTTTTTCTCCATGCAGTTTCTTTAGTCTATTCTTTCTTTGATCATCCACGTGTTTCGGAAAATTGTTTTACAAAAGGGTCTAGTGATTCTTTATTCTTCTGATTTTTCATTTTTGCCTTTTCTATTTTTCTTATTATTTGCCACGTGAAAAACTGCCATTTTCATGTTTCCGTTTTTTGTTTTATTTTTTGTAATGAAAGTGGAGATGGGAGAATTATGAGAAGGATAAAGAGAGAAGTCATATGCCTACTTTGCAACTCGTTGCTCTAGGTTAAGAGGCAAACAACAAATTAACCCTAGTCAGTGTCTTGTGACCTATTTGTTTACAATGTTGCTAATCCAAGAGGCAACTGGGTTGTCCAGTTTACACAAAGCCTTACCTAACACAGCATATTGGTCACAATATGTTCTGAAGTTTTCCATAAAGTAAAAAAGAGGAATCCCTGGACTTCTTTCAAAGTTTTTCATTTCAATTTACTTCCTCAGTAAAATAAAACCTCAACTTTTATTTGAAAACTGCATTTCTTCCTTCCATTATATTTATTTCTTCTCTTATCCAAGAATTATTCACTATAAGAAAGAGGATATGTTCAGTTGTAGAATAGAACTGTTCTATGTTTAATAAAAAGAAAGTATGTATCACTATATTTCAGAAATCTTGAAATCGCATATAATCTTAGCCTTCAGAAGAAAACAGTCTTTTAAAAAACACATTAGTTATGAGATAATCCATTTGTCTTAGAAAGATTTTGCCACTTCACTCTCAGAGTATGCAAAACACTTCAAAGATACTTAAACTGCATTATTAAATATACTTAATTCATTGCTAGTTTTTAAAATGCCCTCCAAATAACAATATTTTGAATAAAATCATATAAAATATTTTCCACATTCAACAAGAATATTCAATAAGAATAGGATCTACCCCATTGGATCTTATCCAAAAAAATGGTCATTATTTTTAATAAAATAATTATTTTTAATAAAAGTCTTGCTAAACTCTAAATGTACATAATATTGTTTAGTAATATGTGTTTAACTTTAATATGAGTATATTTTTAATATTCTGATGAAAAAAATCAAAATGAAGTCAGTAAAATTTTGTAGTCCTGTTTTATCCTACTAGCATTTCAAATGGAACACTGAACATGATTAAATATATGAACTCTTCCAATTACAAAGTTTTACATATTTAACATATTTAGAATTTTCCCTTCTACTTCATTAATATGCCTTATCCAGCCCATTTCTAAATCCCTTATTCTTATTCATCATTTTTTTTCCAACTACCTACTTTGCCAGACAACTACTTAACTTTCTACCCCATCCTTTGAACCTGATTTTAAATGTAAGCAATCTCCAGTATGCATCTCCTTAAAACAAAACAAAACAAACAAACAAAAAATAACTTCTCATTACTGTTTCAAATAAGGCCTAATTATCTTGAATGAAAAAACCAAACTATCTTCTGTTTCTGTAGGTCATTATCGATATCCAGTCAATATATATTGCTCTTCCCACCATCACTTCCAGGTCATTGCACAGCAAAAGAGCTTTGACTATCCGTCTGTATCTCTTCATCTTATCAATGCCTTCTTTCTTTCCATATTGCTCACTCCTTCCATTCTCTTATGTGGCTCCTCTGTGTCTCATGCAGCTTCTCTTTCACTAAGCTTTTTAGAGCCCTTACAGGAGCACATGCCTCTATTATGATCAGCTATTTCAACAGTGGCATTGCTTGAATCTTAAGAATCCCTTATTTTCATCACACTTTACCAAAATGAAAACCTTGGGTATCTCTACACTGTATTTTTTGTGTTGTTAATTTCGGGCAGCTCTTTGGGTCCATTGCATGCATGAATCAATCCTTCAAGGGTCCTCAATGTTGATCATTGATTGAATTACGAACAATGTTTCAGGTCATTTTATCTTCCATAAATATGCCCTACCCTTGCTAAAGCAGACAACATATCTCATTTCCTGCACTGCAGAAATTGAGGTCATCCAATGTGAAATGTTTTAATATCTCTGTTCTTCTCTTCAATGTCTATTTTTTCTAGTTTTTCCTGTTAAGATTAAAGTGTTATTAATGTGATGAGTCCCCCCTTGCTCATTTAGTTTGAATTTAATTCATTAATGAACACACTCCTTCCATGGTGTTCAGACTTCTCCACCTTGGCTGTTTGCTCACTGCTTATGTACCATGTTTAATTGGACCATACATCAAAATGCTTTCCTCAAACCTTCTACTTCCTCATGTAGTCATTAAACCACTGTCCTTCCTCTCAATGTCAAAGGGCACAAAGGAGTAATCTCTATTTGCCTCTTGAATTTTCTCCTCTCCACTCAGCTTTCTTTTCATCTCCTGTTGTGCATTGCCACAAACTGAACAAGAACACCAGTTTCCCTCTCATAATGTGCGTTGGTCCCAGCCCTCAAACACTTTGAGCTCAGTTCCTGTTATATTTTACACCTTGTCCTCTTTTAGGAGTGCTCCTTCCTTGATATATTGGTTGTTATTCTTATAAATCTTTTCTCATTCTCTCACTGTACCTCTTTTCATTTGTGTCTTCAAAGGCTTTTTTTTTTTTTTTGCTTTCCCTGCCCTAAATGTAGATACTCCGAAGCTCCTATCCTTGGCTCTTTCTTCTTTCCTCTCCAACCTGCTTACTGTGTTAAAATATTTACTCCATTGTCTATCATTATCACCTTTGTATAGATTTTTTTCCAAACATATTTCCAAGCCAACATCTCTCCTAAACTCCAGAAACATCTCAAAATGGCTGCTAGGATTATCCATCTTGGTATATTATGAGTATTAAGAACTCAACCTCTGCAAATCCAAATTAATCATTAATATATCTGAAGTAGATAGTCCGTTTAAAAATAATAATACTGTAAGTTCCCTAAATATCTAAGAGTTACTATCTCCAAATCATCATTCAGCTTTTTTCACCCCCCCCCCCCCATTAAAACCAGCAATAAATTCCTCTGGTATCAATTTTTACTGAGTTTCTTATGTACCAAGATAAGATATTGAGATTTCAGTCTTTGCCCTTTTTCTTTCCTTATTTTATCACAGATGATCTTTTTTTTTCAAATCTATCAGGGCCTTCACATTAGCTGAGGGAAAAGTGGCAGAAGAAATAAAGAAAATTACTCTTTTTCTTAAAAAATAAGATTCTGTGTTATCAAAAGGAAATATAGAAGAAAGCAGGAAATAAAGTTTGTAAAAAGTCACACTATAAAGAAAATGAAGAAGATTAATTCACTCCACCTAGTGCCTCGGAGATAATTGGAGATTACTTGGGCTAGGACAGGAAAGAAAAGGAGAAATGGGAACATGACCTCAAGGGAGGAGTGCTAGAGACAAAAGAGGGGTGCAGTGGGCATTGCAAAGAACAGGTTGGCATCAGATATTGTCCCTCACACTTTAATACCAGAGAAATCACAGAGAAGCCAGGCCCATACCTGCATTGCCTGTAACCTCTGCAAGACTAATTGTTGCTGGGTGTGAGCTCATGATTTCAAAGCACTATTACATCATCCAGCAGAACAACCTCCCATGCTCCAACACTTGGCTGACCCTGACCTGAATTGTCCTGTCATTCTAACATCTCAGGGAATTTATAAGAACTTCTAACAAAAGATGATGGACTTTACGCCTAGAAGAGTGATGGCAGTGTGGGTAGGAAAAGCTTGGCATCTATGCTTGGGTAACATGGGACGATATCCTCCCACATGTGGGCCATGATTCAGTTCTGTTAACATAGGAAACTCGTGTCACTGAAGTTGCATCACTTCTAAATTATTACCAGGAGGCAACAAGAAAGTGTGTACATGTGTGATTAAGTTGGACAATCAGGTACAAATGCACAGTCCAGAGGGTTATTAGATAAATGCTCTGAAACTAGATTAAATCCGGCTTCCACATTGTGTTTACCTAGGGAGAGTGGTCCTCCCCACCCTGTGCAACCTCCACCCTCACAAATTTTATTCAGTTATTGATATTGATGTGAAAAGGAAAGAAGGGAATGATATTTATAATCATTTTAGATGGGGTGTGGGAGTAGTTTTACCAGTGCTTATGGCTCATGTAGAGAAAGAGATATCATCAATAAAAATAAAGAAAACAGTGATAAAAACTTCTACAAAACAGCAGGCCTGTACTTCACAAATTGTGGTTGTGAAAGGCCAAGAAAGGTTGCAGACCTCTTCCAGATTCAAGGAGACTAAAATGATATAGCAACTGAAGGCAATGTAAAAGACTGAACTGGGTCAGTTCAGGGGAAAATGTCATAAATGATATTATTGGGACATCTGTCAAAAAACTGAATGAAGAAAGTAGTTTAGATGATATTATTTTATCAATGTTCTATTTCCTTAATTTGACAATTGTCCATTAGTAAATGTAAGAGAATGTTGTTCTTAGATATTACAAGCTGAAGTTTTTAGAGGTAAAGGGAAGTGCCATCTACAACTTTATTAAATGCTTCAGGAAAAAATTAAAAGCTGCAATTGAAATTTGTCAGGCTTCTAGAAGTAAGGTGGATGCGGTTGCTGAGAGAACCCTGAAGGGCCGACTGCCAAGATGTAAAATTTCGTAGCTAACTTTTATCTGTAATGGTCCTGGGAATATCCTCAAGATTGTGATAAAGCAGAGAAATCTGGAAACTTTGGTAAAGTGTTGGATAAGCACAAAGAGATATAAGCCCAAACCTTTCCTGAGATGAACCAGAGTAGGTTCATTTCATACTGCTCACCAGAATGCTTTCCTTCAGGGCTGCTGAGGCATAAAAGGCAGATACTGGGAAGTAGGAACCACTGGGAGATAAGAGATTGTACAGAGATCAGTGATCCTATTGCTAATGACCAGGCACTGGGATTGGTCACTGGCAAACATGTGAGCAGTTGATTGAGGGCTGCATCTATGTGGCTTCAGCCTACAAAAGATTAAGAAAAGGTTAGAAAAATGCTTGAAAAGCTAATCAACTTAAAAACGTTTTTTTCTTAATAATGTGTAGAGAGACATACATATGCAATGTGAACTTTATTTTCAGAGAAATCATGTTAAAAAATATATAATAGTTCCTTTTAAGAAATGATTTTGACAGTTCTAAGAACTTATGAGGTAAATAGTATTCACTTTAATTCTCTTTTTTAGAATGTACAGCTTGGCAAAACAAAGTCTGAAAAATAAGGGGAAGGGGACGTGTCCCTTGGTGCCGCTGCCTGGTTCTCTATCAGAGATCTTTGAGCAGAGGCTCCCTGACCAGTGCTGACCTGCAGCCTTGGGGTCTCAGATAAACACTGATTCCTAAGAAATCTCTCAGCTCCGGGAATGAGCTGAGCTTGACAGGAGCTGACATAGGTGTGTACGTCATTAACCTAAGCAAGGTCTTAGACAGATAGACCGTAACTGCTTGGGTCTATCTGCTGCTTGGTACCACCAATGAGCATACGAAGGAGGAGGAAATGAATAATGGTGGCAGACAGCATTATTTTTCCTTCTCTAGAAAAGGAAAAAAAATAATTGCCTGTCTGGGATCATGGAAATTCAGTTCCAATTGAGAAAAAATCATATATATATATATATATATATATATATATATATATATATATATATACACACATATATAAATATATATATATATATATATATATATATATATATAGATTAATCATATATATTTTATATGTGATTAATATATTTTATGTATATAATTATATGCATATATATAATTATATATATATATATATATATATATATATATAAAACTTCTTTTTCACTTTTACTTATTGTTGTGAGTTCTTTGGGTGTATGAAAATTATTCTTGACAGCAGAATTTGAGTATCCTACTAAACGTGTTAGGATAAGGTATTTCATAAATGAAAGACGGAGTGTTCCTGTCTTATTCATCACTTAAAATTTCATTTTTTTTTTCTGAAAGCAAATCTAAATAACTAATGAGTGGACACTATTAAAAAAGACTGTAAGTCTGCGAATTTTACCATATGCCTAAAGCATTGCGATTTTATGGCTATTTCTCAGAAAGCAAAAGAAGGTAATGTTTATAAGAGGATATATGGTCAAAGAAAGTGTTTGTTTGTTTGTTTGTTTGTTTGTTTGTTTTTATGGAAGAGATCTGTACAGACATCAGCTGAGGATGAGGAATCAATTGAGAGGGTTAGATAGATGACATGGGTGAAAGAGAAAATAACATTAATAGAAAAATTTTCAGAAGAATTTGAGTTCATAATTTTGAAGCACAAGTAGAGGAATTAGCTTAGATAATGAGAGGCACTTTTAATAGTGTGCCACAAGATGGAAATGATGACTATGTAGGGAACATTTTATGTGGGACATCTGTTTTCTCCGTGAGTAACAAGTAGTGCTGTTGCAGATAAGGAAGCCAGTGTGAGAAGAGTGGCACGTAGCAGGTAAGGGAAATGGGACAGGTGGGTGGTTAAATATTGGCATTTTGGTATAGGGACATTTTAATTTCTTTAATCTCTAAACATTAAAACAATTTATCCTTATTAAGAACTTCTTGGATTATGAGTTTCTTTTGTACAATGAAGATTTTGTAAGGTCCAACCCCTTTTTAGACTTTATGCCATTACACAGTATTTGCCCCGTATTTTCATCTGTGGCTTCCCAAACCCCACGGTTTTGCAATGGCACATTAACACCTCTCACTGACTTTCATATACCAAATTCAGACTGTTCTGAGCAGATTTGTAAAATTTCAAGTTATTTCCCAGTGATGAGTTCTGAAATAAAAGAACTCCTTTTGACAGTGTCATCATCTCTATCAGACCACTTGATTGGTTGATTTAATGATTTAAATATTTAAATTTTTAGTGCTTTCTTTTGAGTTCTCACAAAATGAACCGAATATAGAAAAATAAAAATGTCACTCGTGTTAAAAACAGTATTATTAAATCAATATAATGAGATAAAATGAAGATAATTAGGTATTTTTTTAAAAGTAAACCTGTGACAATCAATTGCATTTAATTTGACTTAAACCAGTCAACTTACAAATTTTGAGTAAAGTACTCAAGATAAAGAACAGGCACAAAATACTAGAGGTATATAATTGAAAATTGGGTCTAAAGAAGGAGGTAAGTTAATGGCTTTTTATTTCCAGATAATTTTATATTTACGTGCAGTTGCAAAAAATAATACAGAGAAATCTAGTCCATTCTTCATCCAGTTTTCCACCATGGTAACATTTTGCAATACTCTACTACAAGATTCAACCAGGAAATGGAAATTGGTACAATCCACTGGCATTATTCAAATGTCACCAGTTTTACATGAACTCATAGTTAATGGATTTTGTAATCCTTTTCTAAAAAACTAACTAAAAATAGAGTCTTCCAAATGCAACATAAGTCTAGAATGTTTTTAGTACTTGATTTGTAGCTTTTTTCAGGAATGCATTTTTTTGAAATAGTATGAAATGGCTTTATCGTGAATGTATCCTCCACTGAAGGCTTTGCCATTTCAGTTCTTATTTTGTAACTCACATCTTTGCAATCTCATACTGGCAATACAAAGTCTGGCAATTAAGTTTGTGAACTTATTGCAATGATGTTGCTAAATTTTTTTGCTATCAGAGGGATTTTCATTACGAATTTGTACCAACTGGACAAACAGTTAACCTAGTTGACTATTTGTAAGTGCTGAAATAGCTGCATGAAAAAGTTAGACGACCTGAACTTTTTGCCACAATTCATGTCTCTTGCATCACAACAATGCACCATCTCTCACAGCACTGTCTCTAAGGGAGTTTTTAGCCATTAAACAAATAACTGCATGGGAATACACTCCCTACTCACCTGATCTGGCCCCCAATGACTTATTTCTTTACCCAGAGATAAAGGAAATATTGAAAGGAAGATATTTTTATGATATTCAGGACATGAAGGGTAAAAAGATGACAGCACTAATGGCCATTCCAGTAAACGAGTTCCAAAATTGCTTTGAAGTGTTGACTAAGCGCCGGTGTCCGTGCATTGCTTCTCAAGGGGAGTACTTTGAAGGAGACCCTAGTGATATTCAGCAGTTAGGTTTGTAGCGCTTTTCTGAGTTCGCGAACTTGATTGTCAGAAATTGTAAGCATAGTCATAACACTAATGTTGTGTATAAGTATTGCTTTCAGGAAGCAATCAATAAGTTATAAGGGTAGGATAAGCTTAAAGTAGTAGATCACTTGTTTAATTATCAAATATTCTTAATGCATATTTTTTTCCATTCTTTGTGATAATTTTATGTTTATCTGTTTATGTTTATAAAAACATTCTTTACTTTGGTGCAAGCCACGTGTGGATGGCTATAAAATAAATGTCAAAACTCTAGGTTGGAATAGTCCAGGGAGATATTATTTGGCAATCTGAAATAGGAAGTAACATACAATGATGGGAGAGGAGGAATACATTTCAGGTAAAATTCAAACCTAAATTATTATTATTTTTTTCCCCAGGAGAAATCCTGGGTGATCCATACAATCTATTGTGTTACTCAAGTGAAGCACTGAGAGAAAAACCTTCCTTTTTGAGAATGGTAGCAGCAATTTATAATTTACAAGTATGTTGAAAATGTATATGTGTCAGATGGAGACTCTGAACCTAAAGTGTGAACTTTGGAAAAAATATAAAACGGTGACACAAAGTCATTATGATTCAGAAGCGCAAGTTTGTATTACGGAATGGTATGAAGTCAAAAAGAGGATCACTGGATAACATAGAATGAGAATGACTAAGGAACACGTAGATCTGCTGAGGCAAGAATAGAGATTCAGTGCCTACATTGTGATATACAATAAGAAAGAAAGAGAGAGAGAGAAAGAGAAAGAGAGGAAGGGAGGGTGAGAGGGAGGAATGGAGGGAGGGAGGGAGGGAGAGAGGGAGGGAGGGAGGGAGGGAGGAAGGACCCCTTACACAATAGTGATTGAGGAAGAACAAATGGAAATTTAGTTGTAGGCTTCAAGCATAACATTATGTTGTCAATATCAGATAGCTGTATGCCTTTTTTCAAGAAATAGCACCAAGAAAGAAAATATCCTAAAAGCTTTAATCAACTATAATCCCTGACTTTAAAAAAAAAAAAAAAATATTTTCTTACTACTGGTAGAAATCCCTCATTGCTTGTATTTGCTTCACATTAAATCAAGTTGAAATTACTGTAACCTTCGGTTTCCCATCTTCAGTACACTCATAAAGCTTAAACATTTGTTTTACTTAGGACACAGTTAATCTTTAAACAAACTAGAACTAAAAAATGATGAACTGATTTAACATGAGTAATTATCTTTCTTCTATATAATGTTTTACTTTTATGAGATAAATGAGCAAAACAGAAATATTATTTTAAAAGCTATAGATTATTTTTATTATGTCTTCCCTTAGAAAGATTTCTTTTCCCCAAAGTTATAATTAAAGCATTTCTCACAGAATAACAAAACATGTATATACTGTATAGACTTGTTACCGTGCCTTTGGCTATATCATAATTTGAAACAATTAGGTAAGATTGGAAGAATGAAAGATAAAGTAAATCTTCTGGAAACTAGAGTTGGTAACATAATAGAAATGACACAAAAATCTAAGATGTAGAAAATATGGATAAACCTAGTAAAATTGGAGTAGATATTAATCAATATATTCATTATTTGTTCCCACAATAATGTGAAAGATTCAGTGTGAACTTTATTTATGTTATAAATAACATTTATTTGTGCTATGCCATTTTGGTTTCAGTCATCAAAACTTTATGTAGGAGCCTTCTTCACATTTCTAATTTGTGGTATCAGTGTGGGGAAAGCTTCTCCAATAGTATATTTTAAACATAGCAAAGTTAAGATTAGTCAAGGCACTTTGAATTGCACTTCGTTCAGATGAGTTGTAACGTTCAACAAGTAAGAGCAGGAATGCATTTGGAAATATTTCACTTAACAGAGCTGTGAAAATTTTCCTCGTAATTTTACAAAAGCTTTAAAGGGGCCTCCAGGAACTTCGTGTCCTTTAGTTTTTCTCACTGGAAAATGTGAACCATTTTCTTCAATGGATAATGTAAATGTACCATTGCAAAATGTAAAGATCTCCTTATTGGTGAAAAATAAATGACACACAAGTACATGAAGATATATTAAAACCTCATTAGTAATTATGGAAATAAAAATTAAAACCACAAGGAGATATGTCTTAGTAGATATGGCTCTGCCAGTTAGTGCAAATTAAGTCTGAAAATACCAAGTTTGGTAAGAATATGTGGAAATGCTAATAAAATAAAAATGGGCAAGTGTATTATTACAATCACTATGGGAAACAATCTGATAATTCCTGGTAAATTTGAAGATTAGCATTCCCTGTGCCCTGGAATTTCACTCCTAAGCAGACACATCCATTAACATGCTAATAATTTTAAAACCTTACAAAACCAAATGATGCTAAGTATGGAGATTAGAGGATGTCCTTACATATGATTGTTTTTCAGAGCATAAATTTATACAATCACTCTGAAGGAAAAGGTAGCACAGATAACAGTGCATATACTTTATGATCCAGCAAATCGGATTTTTACACATATTTGTTGGGAGATTCACAATTGTACACAGAGATATTGAAGCATTGTTTGCAATTTTGAAACACTGGAAATAATCTCACTATCCATCAATGGTACAATAAATACATTTTGGAATATTGATATACAAATATAATAAAAGTTAAATATATATGAACTGGAGAGCTACATGTTTTCAACTTGGATAAATCTTAAAAGCCTACTGAACAGAAAAAGTTGAGAACCACATGACTTCACTGACCTGTGGGACATAAAACGGACAGCAACAAAAAGTAAGACAAACAAATAAAGAAACAAAAACTCATAGACACAGATAATAGTCCAGTGGTTACCAGAGGATAAGGGGGCAGGGGCATAGTAGAAGAGGGTAAAGGGGATCAAATACGTGGGGGTGGAAGAACTGACTCTGGGTGAATGCACGTCGTGATATATAGATGATGCATTACAGAACGGTATACTTGAAATCTATTGTAACGTTACTAACCATTGTCACCCCAAACAATTTTAATTTAAACAAAGTTTTAATGACAAGCTTTAAGTGGTAGAGATAGCACTTTAAAGGGATGACTAAAACAATATTTTCTTAAAAAAAAAGCAACAACAACAAAAAACCTACTGAATGATGTAATGAGAATGACACTTTACCTCGGTGATCTTCCTCCTCAAAACTCATAACCCCAACATAATCATGAGAAATACATCAGTACATCAGGCAAATATCAACTAGCACACTCTGCAAAATATCTGGCTAATAACCTTCATAATTGTCAAGGTCATCAAAAATGAGGAAACTCGGAGAAACTGTCACAGCCAAGAGGAACCTAAGGAGACGTGAGGATTAAAAGTAATGTGGTATCATGGATGGGATCTTGGAATAAAAAAGGATATTACGTAAAAACCAAGGTAATCTGAATAATGTATGGCCTTTAGTTAATAATAATGCACCAATAGGGACCCATTAATTTTAACAAATAAACTACACTAATGTAAGGTGTTAGTAATATGCCTCTTCTAAATTCCTGCTTCAACCACCCTCAACCCTGTCCCTTGAAAACATCATACCTTTAAGAGGACTTTGAAAAGTATTTGCAAATTTACCAGTTTTCTATATTTAAAATTATTAAATGTGCTTATATGAGTGAACATGTGTTAATCTGTGATTTTAGGGAGAATCCAGAAACAACTTCATAACTGACAGAAACTGCAATCAAAAATATAATTTTCCCTATTAGGTCCTTAAGAGTCAAGATGCTCGTCTCTTCCTAAGAAAAGTTTTTCTCTGAAATGACACCCAGAAACAAAAAAAAAAAAAAAGGCTTCAGTAAGTTAAATAAAAATTGAATTCTCCAAGGTATTATATAAAGAAAAAATAGATTCATTCATTTGGTTTCAAGGCCTACTGAACTTAGTTAACTCTCTCTTGGCGTTATGATAAGTTTTTTATATAACTTTTGTAATTGACTATAAAGCCAGAGGCAAAAGTAATTTCTAAGGTTTCGTGACTTGTGATTTAATGATGTAATGCTGTCTCATGTACCTATGGGTGACGCAAAGGCTGATGTAGGCTTCCATCGCAGAGAAGGGGAAAGATCCTGCAGCTTGGGCTTAAGCATAGAGTGGAAATGGAAGTTGTTTTGATTTGAGGCTACCTAGGTTTAGTAGTATTGTGTTGTGGCTGAGGTTATAGGAGTTGTACATTGGTAGTTGGAGCCAAAAGCAATTTGCATTATATTTCCCCCCACCTCCTTTGTGGTTATAGCTTCACCTAAGATGTGAAAAGCTAAAAGATGGCTAGGAAAGCAGTTTTCAAGTATGGCTGAGTGTCTCACCAACTCTTTTACTGTTTAATACAAAATACATACCTTCTAAGAAATGCATCATCTAATTAAAGCTTGAGCGGGCATAAGCATTATTTTTTTTAAATTAATGAACTTTATTTTCTAGAGCAGTTTTAGGTTCACAACAAAACTGAGCAGAAAGTAGAGTCCCCAAATATCCTCTGTGCCCTACACATGCACAACTTTTCTGACTATCAACACCTGGGATCAGAGTTGTGCATTTGTTACAATTGATGAATCTACACTGACATTCATTATTAACCAAAGTCCATAGCTTATATTACACTCACTCTTGGTGGAGTATATTTTATGGATTTGACAAATACATAATGACATGTATCCAGCATTATAGTACCATACAAAATAGATTCACTGTCCCCCAAAATCCTCTGTGCTCTGCCTATTCATTCCTTTCTCCCACCTAACTCTTGGCACCTACTGGTTATTTTCCTGTCTCCAAAGTGCTGCATTTTCCAGAAAGTTGGAATCATAACGTGTAAGCCTTTTCAGGGCTTCTTTCACTTAGTTGTATGCATTTGTTTCCTTCGTGTCTTTCATGGCTTAGTAGGATACTTTTTTAAAAAATATTTTGAGAAAAAAAAAGTAAGATGAGAAAAGCAAGATAAAGGAATGTAGTTTCCAATGTTTACCCAAGATTACATCCAGTTTGTCAGAATCTGCAAAATGATCCTTTCTTTCCTTGCTACTTTAAACACAGGTCACAGAACAAGAGTCAGAGCATAGTAATATGAAGCCTGAAGGAAGTTCAGTTCACACATCACGTTTGTTTACTTGGCCTAGATATCCAAGTAAATCAGACTGTGTTAACTTTGGAAATAGCATCTTATACATAAATGAAACTTTGCCATGAAATCTACTCCCATTATATTCCCTACTTATACTAGTGACACCACCAGTCACCAATATCAGACAACTGATAATCATCTTTGAGTCTTCTGCTTTCTCCTCTCTCATACCAAATGGTCACAAAATCCTGCCTTTTCTCTTTATTACCTGTTACATGAAATGTCACATTCTCTGTAGCCCAACTGCTCCTCCCCTAGTTTAGTTTCTCACCCTTTCTTATTGTATTGGAAATATAGTAATGATACCTTAACTGTTCTTCCTGTCTGTGGCCCATTTTCCCTTTCCATCTTTGACATTGCTTCTAAAGTTAACTAGCTGAAAATAAAAGCCAATGTCACTAACTAGAAGAAACTATTTCAAATATTTAGCATGATGTGCTTTGTTCCTAATGATTTGACTTTTTGCCCTTCATTGATTTGTACCCAATATTCACTACAGACATACCAAACTGCCTGCAGTTCTTAGGATATTTGGTGTTCTTTCCACAACTGCTTACTTTTACAATGTGAACTTTGTTCCCTTTCTACACTTAGTGAACTCTTATTTATAAAAATACATTCATTCGATACTTACTGAAACTCTGTGCCAATGATGGTTCTCACTCTGGGACTATCAAGATAGAACAAAATAGATAGCAGAGAGTAGAAAAACATCAAATTCATGGTGCTTACACTGTAATGTGGAAGACAGAACAAATAACAGAGGTAAAACAATCATATAATTATATAGTTTCATACAGTGCTTGAAAGGAAAGTTACTGCATCCTGTGAGAGAATATCTGGGCATCTGATGGTCTATATTTGATAGGATGGTCAGGGAAGAGCTTCCTGTTAATTGAGCTTATAACTATATGGTAAGAAAAAGATAGTCATGAATAATTTAGGGACAAACCATCTAGGCAGACAGAAATGTAGAGAGAACAGCAGCACATAAGCCCTGATGAAGGAGGGCCTCTACCTACTGCTAGGAACTGATGGTAGGCTAGTGTGTTTGGGTGCAGTAACTGAGAAGGAGGGGCATGGGATGGGGTTGTAAGAAAGCTAAGATACATCACACAAACTGTGTGGTTCATAATAGGGAATTGGCATTTTCTCCAAGTGCATTATGGAAGCCAATGGAGGTTCATAGGGACAGTATGATCTGATTTATATTGTTAGTGGATATTCTAAATGCTTTATGTGGAATGAATGGGAGGCTAGAAAACAGAAATAAGAAATCAGTTTGAAAGTAATTAAAGATAATCTAAGCAAGAGATGGAAATGACTGGAGCTCAATTTGTGGCAGCAAAGATAGAAATATATAGATACAAAATTTGTTATGAAGGTAGATGCTAAAACTCCTTATAATGCCATAAACATGGGAATAAAAGAGGAGGTAGGTACATGGTTGTAAAAGAAACAATAAATCAAAAACAGCTCTCCGTTTTGGGGATACTGTAAATAGGTGGTCTATAACACCATTTACTAAGTTAAGGAAGACCAGGGAAGAATCAGATTGAGGTCTAATCAAGAGTTTTGTTTTGGATAATTTCACTGTGAATTTCCCTTAAGGTACCCAACTTCAAAGTATCAAAGGGACAGTTAGCTATGTAAATTTGGATCTCTCAAGTGAGGTCTTCATTAGAGAAATAAAATTGTAAGTTACCAGCATGTAGCTATGATTTAAAGCTACGGGAATAGAATCATCTCCCAGGTAGAGAATGTAAATAGACATGGGAGGAGGTCATGACTGCACTTTGAGGAACTCCAATACGTGTAATTTAAGAAAAGGAGAGGAAGCCAGCAAATAAGCATCCTGGGGCGTTGGAGGCAAATCTGAAGAGCGTGATATGAGAGGAAAGGATAATTTCTAGAAAGAGCAAAAGGCCAAACTGTTATATATCCCCAAGAATCAAGTGGGATGGAAACCAAATAATGTCTTTTGAATTTGTCAGTATGGTACAGAGGTCATTCGAGGCTGAGACTGCAGTTGAGTTATAGAGATTGAAGCTAAACTGGGTTGTGTGAAAGAACAGATGAAAAGTTGTTGCATGTGTTAAAGAGGTTGTTATGTGAATCAAGATACATAAACAATTTTTAAGGGATTTTTTTTTTTTTTTTTTGAGAAGGGGAGCAAGAAAAGTGAGCACTATCTAGAGGATGATACAGATGGAAAGGAAGATAGTATGTACTAGAGCTGACAGAATATGCCAATTGTAATAGCTCATTAGAAAGGATGGATTTAAAGATTATAGGAAGTATTTTCACACATCTCTTGAGAAGTTTCCAGGGGATGGATTCTAGAGTAAAAATACATGGTCTGGACTTTCCTTTGATAGATGAAGGGATGTTTTTTCTTGGAAAAAGCAACAGGTTCACGTGTGATAGAAAAGATGAAGGAATTTCTCTTTGAAGTATGAGGCCATCAGTCACGAGGTTGCATGAGGAAGCAGAATGTTCCAGGTTGGAGAAATCATTTTAATTGTGAATGAAGCCCTTGAAATTGTTCGTGGCGATGTCCCTGAAGGTGCAAGAGGTTTGAGGGGAGCAGTATAACCTATTCACCTTGGAGCATGGGAATGTAAACGCTTACAAAGAGAATATGGGTGGTCTCTTGCTGGTATTGTTTACTTGCATGTCATTTATGATCATGAATTTAAAGTGAAGTCAATCATCTCAGTGTCTATTTTTGTTTTCCTCTAGAAACATTTAAAAGCTAACATGGAGGCTCAGAGGAGGTGGATAATTGAGTTCAGGAGCAGTTGGATTTTTGTTATATTATTATGATACAATTAGAAGAGCATAAGAACACTAAGATTATTTTCAATGTTGTGATTATATTAAACAGATCACAGAATTCTAAGCTGGACAAAGAAAAGAGAAGAGGAAGCTAATGGTTAGTGAAAATAAAAAGGTGAGCTCAAGGTCATGGATAATCTGAAAACCTGCAGTTGTGGGAAGTACTAGTGAAACTGAACTACAAGAATAAAATTACTAGGTCAGAGAATAGGATGAACAATTTGGGATCATGGATGAGATATGATACCTGATAATAATTGCTCTGTTGGGTATGATGATAATGGGATTAAGTGATTATGGCAGACAAGGTAATATAACTCCCCGTTATCAATTCTCCCTTTATTTTTTTAATAATAAAACTCCCATGATTCTTCAGAAGCACGGCAGCCTAGCTAGAAACTTGTTTTTCTGCCTCTCTTCTATCTTATTTTAGTCTTGAGAATAAATTTGTGTAGGGGTTATGAGCAGAATTTGTGTGTACACTTTCAGTGTAATACCTTGTAAAACAAAATTGTCTGCCCTACTTTCTGTTTGGGTCAGTATAGGGGCAAGGTGCTAGTGAGTATGCTTTGCCCATGCTGAGTAGGGCAAGACCTAGAGGATTGGGGAGCAAAATTTAAAGGAATTGGAGCGCACATCTGATGCTGTGGAATTGGGCCATAGTGCCAGCAGTAGCTGCTAATGTGGGGAGAAAAATAATATGCTTCTGTCTTCTTTGAGTCACTATACTGTATGGAGGAATGAACTAGCTTACTCATTCAGGCTTTACATTTTGCAGTGGAAGTGGCAGCCCTATTGGTCCTTGGCTGATAAACTCATCTCAAAAGTCCCCTCCCACCCCTACCCACTGCAAAACCAATTCAATGGCTACTTCTTCCCTGTTTTTGTAGCCCCATCCAACATCACAGGTATCAAGAGCCATAATTATGTGTTTGCTTGTTTGTACAGTGATGCTGTGTGCCATTTTGAGGGCAGTGACTGTGTCTGTTTTCCATCTTGGTAACCTCAATGTCTAGCAAATGAAAGGAGTGATTTAATACCTTTTTTGAGTACCAAAAAGAACATAAAATTGTGCTAATTGTTGGAAGACACATGAATGAGACATTTTCTGTCCTCACAGACATTACAGTGCAACCACAAAACCATAAGAAGAAGGGCAGCCAGGAAAATGTTGACGAGGACCAGCTCAGAAAAAGGCTTATAATTCTTAATGATGGAAGAGAGAAGCAGCTATTAATACTTAGGAACCCTAAATTCCAGACTCACAAAATCCACTGCCTTATATTATCTGTATTTGAAGTTGACATGCAATATGTCATGCCTAGTCCAGTATCCCCTGCTATGGATGGTATTTTCACCATCCAATTGCAAAAATAGTTCAGCAATCACTGTGGATTCCTTCAACTCTCTCATCTGTTGCCATCCAATTGGTTACTGGGTTCTTTGAATCATACTCATACTACACATATTTTATAAATCTGTCTCTTTACTCTCTATCCCTAATACTGCTTGCTTAGTTCAGGCCCCTTATCTTTCTCCTGTGGATGATTTCACTTCTCTGGTTTCCTAACTTCCGTTCTTTTCCCTGCAAATACTTCCCCAAGTTCATTTCTCACACTATCCCAAAGTGTCATATATAAAATGTAAATAAGACCATGTTGTTCATAACTATTGCTAGTACTTGATTATGTTGATATGACATATACTGTGTTTCCCCGAAAAAAAGACCTAACTGGACAATCAACTCTAATGTGTCTTTTGGAGCAAAAATTAATATAAGACCTGGTCTTATTTTACTATAATATAAGCCTGGGTCTTATGTAATATAAGAGCAGGTCACATATTAATGTTTGCTCTAAAAGATGCATTAGAGTTGATTGCCTGGGTAGGTCTTGTTTCGGGGGAAAGAGAGTAATACCTTCGTGATTTAGCCACTGAATTCAGATTCATCTACCCTAAGTACCCCTGTTCAACTTTTATATTTCGGTATTACTGAACTGCCACTAATTATCCATCATTATGTTTATGTGATTGTCCTTTTTATTCTGTCTCTTCCTGAAACTCTTTTTAGTCCACATGTGGCTTCCCTACCACTCCCATTCTTTGCCTGCTTTACTCCTAATTAAGTATCTCATCTTCCTGAAAGACTTCTCTATACTTCCATGTCATCCTATGCATTGCAATATTTACTGAATTGTACCTGAAATCTTTTGATTACCTGTATGTCTTCTCTTCTATATAAGCTCTTCAAAGCACATAGCAAGCCTGTTCATTGTTTAGATATACCAAATAACAATAATCATGGGCATTCAAATGTTTGTCAAAACATAGCAACATATTAGAGTCATCAATGAGAGAGAAGAGATCTGTTAATCAAAAATTTCCTTCTGTTATAGAACAAATCTTTATGAAATTCGATATTGATTAACAGTGAGATGTTTACTTGCTATAAAAACTATTCAATACATTTACATTAAAAAATATTCTTCAGCCATAAGTATAACTTTAAATCCAGTTGACCATGGGTAATACATGCCATTAAGTGCAAAGACAACATACTTCTACCTACAAATTCAAACGTTCTTTCTGAGGATTTACTGGTGCCCTCTTTATTCATGAATAATAGCATTTTACATTTACTGTATGAAGACACCTCTTCAGACTACCTGCAGGATTATAGTAAAGCTGAAGAGATGAGTGGAATAATAAACATGCATAGATAACTTAGAAAACAATGAAAGAAGCAGACATTTTCTTGCTCCCACTTTATCTTTGCATCACCCCTCTCTGCACCACTGTGATCAGTGACCACTTGCTGACTTCAACTCTCCAAATACCTTCAGCTCATGAGTGTCTCTTAGCATGATATGGAGTCCTGTGATGCTTTCTTCATATCTTTCCAATTAAAAGTATTTTCCTCAGTCCTTCAGGGTTTTGTGAAATGAGTTGTAGAATTAGTCTTTGATAAACTGTTACCTTAATGTCTTAAAAATTGATCCAACTTAAAGGTATATGCATTTTAAAAATAGGCTTTTAATTGTGACACTGTTTCAATCAATAGTGGGAGTTTCACTTTCAGGGAGGGATGCTAGACACAGAGAAATTTGGAAGATTCTTCTAGTCAAACCACTTGGATGATTTACGTTTCTATCCGTTTAATACTTATAAAAGGCTTATAGTTTATGGATAATTAGATCAATTAACTGCTTAATTTTTAAAACACAGAAAAGATAAACAGGGTCAAATATTCAACCATAAAACAAAATATAGAGAAAAAAGAATATCAAGAGGATAAAATAGGAAAAGGTATAATTCTCATGCCATAAAAATGATTTATATTTTCCAGTAGTTGAATGAAAATATTTTAAAGTTCTTCATACGCAAATGGAAATATTTTAAAATTACTAGTAACAACAGTAGTTTGTGTGTGTGTGTGTGTGTGTGTGTGTGTGTGTGTGTGTGTGTAAACTAGTTACAAGGCATTATCTAGTTAGACTTTAGAATATTTTGTTAGGTGTGTTTCTAGACATGTTTCTTCATTAAGTTCAACATTAGGTCAGAATTTGTTTAGGCTCTTTAATTATATCGTTTTATAATGCTAGAAGGAAAGGATATTAAACTGTTTTCTAATGTGAAAATCCCCAAAGAACTTCTATAACTATTCTAGGAAACTTTATTGAAATAATTTGTGTCTGGGTATCCTGGATGGATACAGTAGCCAATGCAATTAATGAGCAGAGGTAAACCTAAATGTTATAATATTAAATGAAGCAAGATAATCCATAACTAAGAGTGCATAAACAGATTTTTCTCAGATATACATAATGTGAGAGGGGGTAAGCTAAGACTTTCAGGGGATGGGATCAACTCAGGGCCACACCTTGCATACCTGAAATTATTTTACAACTAAATACTCATGATTCACCTTTAGCAATATAAGATCCTTCTGTATTTTTTGGGTACAGAATGACATGCCAGCAGAGACTGTATGACACCATTAAAAACACATTGTTAAAACAAGTTGTTGCATGCTATGTTAATAAAATAACAACTTAGAGTGAGTGATGACTAAATGTTACATTTTCCTTCAGATAACTTGCCACCTAACACACCCTTTCCTGAACAACGCCACAATGTAACCTGCACCCCCTAGCTACAACAGCACACTTCTGTGTCTCTTAAAGGGGAGTGGAACCCGTTGTCCTCATTGTCAGACAATCAGTAGTGTCCCTGTTGCCTACTGAAGATCCTGAACTTTATCACTGACAGACCCCATGTTTCCTCTTACAAATCTGTCTCCTTTGAAGTTAAATACCACAACATATGCACACTCTTCTGCCTACCTCATGTTCCAGTTGTGTGAAACTTTCTTTATTTGATATAAATTAAAATATGAGACCAAATGTAAAGAACTATACTCACATATGTGGTCCACATTTTTATATAATTATTGATGTCCAATGATTGCAATTGAAATGGAATTATCATTTGTACCCTCCACTGCATATTTATGACAACATAAATCTATATGAATATTGATAGAGACTGAGAATATCATTGAGATAGTCAACTAATGATTTGAGACAATTGTTTGCCTCGTTCGTGAATCTTTAAGTGCCCCCAAATCAGCCAAAGGACTCCATGAATAAATGGGAGTAATCATAAAACCATGGTACACAAAAAAGAGCAAACGATTAGTAACAAATAGTGAAAATATGGGGAGTGAAGTGTTCCTCAGAAATATCCGAAGCAATGCTCACTAAAACAACTGTGAAGTATCAACTGTTTCATTGATTGGATTGTCAAAGGAAAATGCATTTCCATATTGTTGGTGGGGGGTAATCCCACAGGCTTTTCAGAAAGCCATTTGCTAATGTGAAGCAAGAGATATAAAAATATTCATGTTCTTTACCAAGTGGATCCAAAAGTGTTGTATCTATCCTGAGGAATTATGGGAAAAATACTGATGTATCTTTCACTACAATATTAATTTTTATACAAAGAAAATGGAAATTGGCTTTATAAAATTAAAAATTTGTGGTGGCTAAATGAAGTTTGTGAGGTCTGATACATGACAGAATATTATATTACCACTAAATATTATGGGCCTTATTTCTATTTTTATGACATGAAAATGTTTTTACATACTATTAAGTGAGAGAGTACCATTCCAAAAAATTCACATGTTAAATTATGAGCTACACATACATGCTGAGAACAAGTCAGAGGGAAGTAAACTATTATAGTATCACAAGACACTATAGTGATGAATTTCAACTTCTTTTTCTTCCCTATTTTCCCAAAGTTATGAGGTGGTTATTGCACCTGTATAACAATAAAAAATGATTAAGCAAGTAAAAAAATACATAAGCATAGTAAGTAGACTGCAAATTTAAGAAAGAATTGACTAATGCAGTGTTGAATAACAGTGTCAAATTGAACGTACCCAATAATAAATGAATAATAACATTGATTGATTAAAACACCTCCATGGTGATTGGATAGTATTTACTCATTGTATAGTTTAACACATTCTGCATTATTTCATTACAAACTATAAATAGCTAATTTAAAAATGTATTCATTTGCTTTGAATACAATAGAGAAGATAGAATTAAGTACAATGAATCACCGACTTTTAAATTATATGCTTTTATTTTTTCTTCTCTCTACTTGACCTTTCACTTTGCCTCTCCCTCTTCCTTCACACTTTCCTTCCCTGTGGTCCCTATTGTGCTTTGGAAAGTTTGTAAACTTCAAACTATACAGGCCAAGGAAATTAGTATTAGACTTCTGGTAAGAATGTCACCCAATAATACCAATAAAATGATACTTAAAATTTTATTAATTGTATTAAAAAGTGTATTCCTATTGTGAATTTATTTTTTAAAATCACTGTAGTTTAGTTGGAAATTTCGTCTTCCTTAAAAGGATTAGACTCATAGAAACTAAAGACTTCCTCTATTAAACCATAATTATCATGCATTAAATTCCCTATTGTATTTTCACTTATAGGACCTGACATCATGCAAACATGCGTGGGAAAATGTTCCTATCAAAAATGCTTGCTTGTTTAATATCTGCTGGGAAATATAATAAGAAGCTACCTGTTGTTAATGTCTATATTTTAATTTCATGTATGTCCATGTTATTCATATTTTTCATTCATATTTTTTTTAAAGTAAGGAATGGGAATCTCCAGCAAGGGGTAAACAATAGCTAAGATCAGATAACTTCGATCATTTTTATATTCACTAATTTCAAGATATCTAACTGTACTTACTCCAGAAAGTTCACAATTTTGACCTTATGAAGTCAGCAGGCTACTCAGTTGATCAGAACACAGGATGTACATCAGGGAGTTACTCCTAATTTCAGGGAGGACATTCCACATCCTGACCTATTTCCCTAATCAAGCCACTCTGGATCACAACCCAAAGTATCAGAGGGTGAATTTCAGTTTCTAAACATCTCTGAAAAATATTTTTATATTTGACACTGACTTGCAGTGGGTCTTTATCTTCATAAAATTAAGGAATGTAGGAGTTGAAGATTATTTAGTTCCAAACTCTCATCTCACAGACTTGACAGTTAAAACTCAGAGTGACGCTTGCTGTGTTTTATTAAAAGTTATGAATGTTCATTTTAAAATGGACTTTTTATTTTACAAATGGGTACATCGATATTGTTCTTTGAATACTTTTTCCATATATATATATATATATATATATATATATATATATATATATACTATTTCTCTAGACATATATATATATATATATATATATATATATATATATATATATATATGTCTAGAGAAATAGTAAGAACAATTTGAGAGATTTTAATTTTCACATAAAACAATTAAAAATGTAGCACCAGGATCAATCATCTATTTTCTGAGTTTTCTGGGTAAATGGCTAAAATGCTCTTAACGGCTATAGTCAGCTTCTCTCAGGGTTTGTTTGTTTTTTTGTTTTTTGTCTATCCAGTATTCATGTTCAAACTTTTTCATCTTAGTTAGATCCAGTCTTGAGATTATGAAGCAAAACACTCTCCTTTTTCCTGGCCACAAGTTTGTTATATGTCTAAAGCAAAGTCAATTAGACTCTTTGGAATTTGATTCTTGAGCAGAGTGACTCAGGAAAAGAAAACACTGGAGAAGATTTGTTCAGAGGGTGGTGGCCTGATGACATAGGCTTTTAAATCACGAGAGCTTCCATGGTTTTGATGTTTAGGAAGCCTCTTGTTCAGCCTGTTTACACTCCAGTAAAGTCTTGAGTGACTTAAGTTAGCCTGAATTAGTTTCTGTTACTTCCAACCAAAGAATCCTTTATAATTCATTTTCATTTATCCTTGTCAATTTTTCAGAACTATTTGAAATACAAGACAGGCAAGGCTAACAAATCTTTTTTTTTTCTTCTTTTTTTTCTCTTACCTGAGATAATCAGAAAAGAAGTATACCTTAGGGAAAATATATAGCAACCATAAAATAAGTTCTATAGACTGAATACGTGTCTCCTCCCACTCTCAAATTCATATACGTTGAAACTTAACTCCTAAAGCGATGGTATTTGGAGGTGGGGCCTTTGGGTGATGATTTGGTCAGGAAGGCAGAGCCCTCATAAATGGGAATAGTGCCCTCATAAAAGAGGCCCCAGAGAGCTCCGTAGCTGTCTCTGGCATGTGAGAACAAAGCTAAAAAGATGGTCATCAGTGAACCAGGAAGGAGGCCTTTAGCAGATGCCGAATCTGCCTGCACCTTGATCTTAAATTTCCCAGCTTCCACAGCGTTTAGAAATAAATGTTTTTTGTTTATAAGCAACCCAGCATATGGTATTTCACTATAGCAGCCCAAATAGATGAAAACAGTAAGTATTTAGTGGTATATGAAAACGAACATTCCACAGACTTGGCAAATTGCTCATTTTCTAACATTTTCTAAAGTCCTTTATCTCGCTTCTGATGAGTGAAGCGGTGTGAAGATTTTGATCACTGATTCTTTGCCTCCTATTTACTATCATCTTCTTCGTCACATCCTAGCTGCAAGTACTCTCCTGTTAGACAAAATAGGAGTCCTTTGCTTCACACATTGTTTGTGAATTTTTTGAAATTACTTTTGACAAAGGAAAATTTCTGTAATTATCTTGATAAAATGTCATAATTTTTTCTTCTCAGGTGCTGATTTCTTCATACTTCTATGGTGTTACATTAAGTAATGTCACTACTTCCTGTGGAGTGTCCCTTCCCAAAACACTAGCATGTCCCTTTTCTTCCTGGTACTTTGAACATCTCACTTTATCCCCAGCTATTAAGGATAGCTGCTAAGCGATAATCATTATAACCCTGATGTTTCTTTATATTTCCATTTGATTCGATGCAAATTTCTCAGTCAACAATAGCACCAAGTTTATGATAATACATTTTAATGCATAGATTATTTCCATTTTCGAAAGCACCTTCTCCAATTTAAGACTTACATATTAAATTTAGGTGTGAATTTACTAACACCCACTTATTGTACTTACCTGAGTTAATTCAGAAAATATTAATGATTCAAAGATAGAATAATTTTAAATGATTATAAAGTATTGGTTCAAATAACCCTTCTTAAGTATTTGAATCTTTATCCCCTCAGGAAAAAACTAAAATCAAATCTTGGTCCACTTAGGGAGTTTTCAATATAGGGACACATTAAAGGAATTCCTAGTAATAATAATTACAGAAATAGCATTTTCTGATTGTTTACTGTATTTCAGCCTCTTTGAAAGCAATTTTACATGTATGCATTTTAATTTTCAGGCACCTAAAAGGAAATGTCCTAAGATATCATTGTATTCCCATTTTATGACTGGGAAACTGAAGCTTAAGCGTCCTTCCAGAGATTCCAGGGACAGTTCCAAGGTTTTAACCCAGATCTACCTGACTACAAAGTCTCTAGTCCAAAAAGATAAACTGGAGATAAGGGAAAGAAGATGGTCTGCTGATTGTTAATCTTAAAAAAATAAATAAATAAATAAAAATCCACATAACATTCATGTGGTTAGACATCTGAAATAGTAAACAAACTAATCTCTAAACTCTAATCAATATCTTTGAGGAGTCAGGGTTTGCATGAATGTATTTAGTTAATCCTAAAGATTCTCTTTTTCGAAGATACAGTATGGGGATACAAAAAGAGGCAGTTAGCCATAAACAAGGAAAATAAACCCTGAGGGGACAGAAATTCGTAATGTCTGAAGGAGCATTGCCCCAAGTGTAGGGTGTCCAGATCAAAGACATGACCGGTAGAGAGGGATGCGTCAAGCCAGGTGTCCTTACACATGGGACTCACACAGCTGATTCCCATTATTCTGATTCCAGAATCATCAGGATTATTTTTATTTTAATTTGGCTTTCCATGCAGCATGACAGAAAAGTACACTGGTCTGATGAGGCAAGCATGCTGGACGGCTAGCCAGAATGCCTTCTGCTACAAATGAATGACATGTAATTGAAATTGGCTCAAGGAGAAAAGGAATTAATGGATTCATGGAAGCAAAAACATTGAGGCAGGTCGAGTAGCTGTAAATCTGGGTGAAGGAGATCGCCCAAAAGAAGTCGTCAGGACCTGGGACTTGATCTCTCTACACCTACACTCTGCTTTTATCTGTATTGGCTCCGTCTCAGGCAGCTTTCCCCTTGTGGTTGCAAAAATGTCCTACGACAGCAGCAGCTTACATCCTGCCAGCTAGCACATCTTTCCTGATAGTTTCAGGAAAAAACTCCCAGGGTTGAAAACACCTTTGTCTGTCTTGGGCCATGTGTCCAGTTATGGAACAATGGTTTGGCTCTGTCTCATCCAAATAACTTTTTAGGGGGTCTCATTCTCCAAAGGAAAATTGAGTTGCTTTAACCAAAACCAGGATGAAAGTGAGTGTAGCCAAAGAGAGCAAATGTCCCCTACAACATGACAATTTAATTTTTTATTATAATGAATAAAACTGCTGTTTTGTATTATAAACAGTCTCTATAAGCTTGATTAACATGATTATAAATCTGAAAAATGAAACTACATTTTAGGATACGACCAATATAAGTTGTCCAAGTGTATTGGAGGCCTCTACTGCTCCATCTCCAATTTTCTCAGTCTCTGCCCATTCCCCTTTTCCCATACTTGCTCCCTCAGCTGCTTTCTGCATCTTTTGCTTTCTATTCTGTAGCTTCTTTGATCAGGTCTGTGAGATCCCACTGGTCACGTCACATACATGAACCTGAAAGTGTAAAGGACTTAATTCCCCATGAGGAAATCCTTGCTCAGTGGAGCAGGAAAGCCTGTGGATGAAAGCTCTCCTCTTCTGTCCCTGAAGTGGGTGATTCTTAGGACCCTGTGGGACTCAGCCTCCATTGCCAACATGGTGACAAGCTTGCCAACACACCTTTGATTTGATTGCTTTTCTCCTTTCATTTCCCATCTCCTACTTCTTTACTCTCGTTCTCTGGGATCATTTCCCCAAATAAACTACCTGTACCAAACTCATTCTGTTAACTTGTGTTCTCTGGGGGGGAAACAGGCCAAGATAGCCACTGGGTTAAATTTTGTAAGAAGGCTTCACAGAAACTAAATATAGCTAACATTCATTTAACAATACATGGTGCCAGACTCTTACCAAGCACTTTGTATAATGTATAACTGCATTTAAAATTCAAAACAACCCTTTAAAACAGATATAATTATTTCCGTGGTCAAGATGGAGCCCTCTGGGTTAAGGCATATTATATTCACTAGTGTTGTTGTCAAAATTTTCAGTTTTCCTAGTTCCAAAGTCATGGTAGGATTTATTTCCCTGCACCCTCTGAAGTCAGGCATGGCTACATGAAGAGTGTAAGACTTTAAAAGCAGTTTCCTATTTTCTATATCCCCTCCCCACTGCCACATAGCAGAGGACTGAGACTCTATCAGCCTAACTGTCACTAAGAACAAAAGAAACAGATTCAAACTCCCAGCCATTCTGCTCTGGACATGCAGCATGAGATAGAATGAAGCTTCACCTTTCAAAGATATTTTACTTTTGTGGATCTTTTGTCACTTCAGCCTACCTTAGATTCCCCTGACTGGAGTGTGTGGGTGTGAACACAAACAGCCCTTTTAATAATGACATAATTGTCATAAGCCTATAAATAGACACTACAAGGTAGGTCAGATGTACATAGTTGGAAAAGAGTTGAAAACTTTCCAAAACAAAGGAACAAATCCAGGCATCCAAAATCAGTATGGTGGCTGGCAAGGTTACAATTCTGAAGGTTGATTATATAGGTGGATCCAAAGGTTTGCTTAGGGGAGTAACGTAAGTTATACTTGATGAGATAGGACTGGAGCCAAAATAGGGAGAATGTTGGATGCCAGTCTAAAATTTTTTTTTGAGGAATTCATGTGAAGCTATCAAAATTGTTTTTCTCCAAGCAAAGAAAAATTGTAGGTATTATGAAATTATTGAATTTATTTGTGCGAAACATGATTCCAGAGTGCCTGAAGAAGACTCATTCGGCTGTAGTGTATAAGATAAACCAAACAAGATGAGAATAGCGATAAGGAGGTCAATGAGGAGGTCTAGAAATGAAGTCTAGAGTATGGTCATCCTAATGGAACAGAATTATTTTGAGGGGAAAAACAATGGCACTTTCCGACTGAGTGACTATGGTGGAAGAAAGACGGCCAAAAATTACAGAAGACTTAAAAGTTAAGTCTGGGTGGCTAGAAGTAAGGTAAGGGTAGCATCATTACAAAAACCAGCAATTAGGAAGGAGGGTAATAGGGTATTAAAAAGTAAATGTCTTGACATTTTTCAATTGAAGATCAGGACAAAAGTTAAGACTAGAAATACAGAGTTGTTACTTTCTTGGCACAGTACTTGGCTTTTGTAAGTCATGTATAAACATTATTTGACTGAGTGAATTGAGAATTCATGAAAGCAAGTAACTCTGTCAAAGGGAGACCAATCCCTCTCCATAAGCTCTAAAGGTATGAAATGTGATGTATGTTACACAGAAATGGCTAAGTTTACATGACTTGCTAATGTCTGTCTCCAATTCCTACTTTTAGGTTAGCATGTATTATAGCTCGAAATCATTGATAATGAGAAACCCAAACACAGCTCTGTTATTTTCTAGTACAAAGTCAACTATAATATCACCTAAAAATATAAAAATATTTTGTACTAAAGACACTTACTTGTATAAATGTCATATTTATTTCTTTGTTATTTTGTATTTAAACACCATTTTCTTCTTCAGATTTAACGTGAGGAAATAATTCTGCTTATGCATAAGTCCTTTTAAAGTCAGTCTTCAATGGCTGAAAATTATAGTAGTGAAAAGAAATAGGGTAGCAAAGAATGGCAGTATCTTTGTATTGGAGGTGCGTAGTGGTCTTAAAACAAGAACCCTTGTTGCCAACCATAAGTTAAAGCTCAACCTACACTCCTTTGTTTTCCCATTGTTCTACCAATAACCAGCAACCTTTCTTCCCATTAATCAAATGTGTTGCACAAATCTGGTGACAGCCTTAATAGATCTATCCAGGCTCTTTTCACATTGTCCTCAGGGGACAAATAATTATGCCCTGCTCCTGTCTAAACAGGTACCCATTAACTGTTGCTGGGAAATAGCAATCTGCAATTAGATACTTGCAGTGATCTTAGGCAGCTTTTAAAAAGTTTTGTGGTAAACCTTGGTAAAAATGTTATCTATTCTATTTTCCATACTCTAAATAGGTATTTACTTCAGTAGTCATTTTAAAAAGGTGTGGTGTGGTAGAAATGAAATGGAGTTGCATTTTATAAAAGTAGGGCGACTGCAATGTTGTAAAATTATTCGACTGTATCTAAAAAGCAAGTGAGAGAAGTCTATCTTTGAGCTCTCATTTCCAAAACCATAGAAAACTTTGGCCCATGATTTCTACCATTAGATGAGAAATGGGATAGTTGTACAAGGTGCTGTGATAATACTGAGATTAGAGAGAATGACACTGTAACTCTGGGACTCTATACCATAAATTAATGTAATGTCAGGGCTAAGATAGTATCAAGTACTACTAGGGAGTTTATGTCACTGTTACATGTTGGACGTAGTTGAAGGAGGAAAGGAGTCACAGCATATCCTTTATGCCTTGTATCGGTCAAGTATTACCTGCATTTCAAATTTAGTACAATTATCCGAAGTAACATGGTAAAGTGGAAACACTGGAATGGAGTCCTGAGACCTGGATTCTAGGTTTCCCTCTTCCATATCTCACTATCACTTTATGCAAGCCGTTTAAAATCATCTAACCTGTCTGGGAATGAATTTATTTGCTTGAAAATTCAGAGGTTTGCATTAAGTGATCCCATATGTCTCTTCCTATTCAAAGGGTCAAAGACTATTTTAGAGTATTGGTTTTTGTCAATGTATAAAATTTGGGATGGATTTTGAGTCCTTATTCAAGCTGCAAATTCTTAAATAAATAATATAATATAGGAATAAATTAAACTAGTCATTTTTAGATTTACGAGAGGAAAATCTTTTCTTAAATATTTATTTGAAATACAAAGGTGATTCTAATATCTCTTACTAAATATTTCATACAGTAATTTTTACCCGCAACAGAGAACCCCCCCAAGAAAAAAGGAAATTATTCAAAATTCTCTTGCTCTAGTGATGATTAAAGTGACACATTAGCAAGGACAGAAATAATCTTCCTGTAGGAAAGAAGGAGAGATGTTTGTCAGATCTAATTGTATATGTGATATTTGATGGGTTTCAAATAAGCTAAACCACAGGCAGAAACAAGAAAGTATCAAAGAAATAAACTCACTACTCTCTATCCACCTACTGTTTCCATTTATGCAGACAAATCTACTGTGAAATGTAGAACAGAATACATTTCCAAATTTAATGCAAAATTTTAGATAGCAATACAAAATTTGATAGCAATGAAAAGTTAATGTAAACATTTTGAAAAGAGTCTGATTTGCTGTGATAGTCATAGTACCACTCAGTGAGGTTTACCTTATTAAAATTCTGCATTTGCCATTTGAATTTTGACATGTTCCTAAAAATATCATGATTCTATTATGACTATAATTCTCATCACTTCTGGGTATTTTAACCTTCTGTTTTACTATTTCTAATGACATGGGTGGTTACATAAACCAGAAACATATGAGAGCTGTGAGCTCCAAAAGAAACTACAAATCTTAACACAGAGTTATTTACTTCTATTGGGACTAAGTTGTAAGCAAACTCTAGCTTGGTGGTCTCCAAAGAAGGCATTTAGAACTATGCATTTCTTTTGTAAAACTCATATAGAATGTCAGCCAAAATTATCAAACTGAAATTTTAAAATCTCTAAGCAGAAGTTAGAGTTCCAGAAGGCTAATTTGGAAATGAGGGTCTAATGGGACTGATTATATACTCAGTTATTTTTTTCCTTAGTTACAAAGGCTCATAGAAAAGGTCACTCACCACCATATCCAAGCACAGAGCTCAGTCAACCTACAATAAAATATTTTCTTAGATGATGAATAACAATTTTAACATTGCAAAGTAAGATATCTAGGGAAAGAATCTTATCCAATAAGTAAATATAAATTGTAGTTAGCTTACGGGAAGAAATTTCTTCAGTGGTTCACCCTCATAAAAATGACATATAGTAACTGATTTTTGTAGGCTTTTAATATTGTAGAATTACTTGTAAGGTGCACCTCAGTTATAAGGCAGTAATAGTTCAGATATGGTTTAATGTAAAATATTAAATCAATGCTAGGATAGTATCATCCACAGATCTATGATATAATTGTATAGAAATAATTATTCAACTTGCAGAGAAAGAACTGAGAAGTAACAATATGACAACAAAGATAATTTTACCATGACCTCAAATGACACTGATATCTAAATTTTCTTTATTTTCTAAGAGTTTTATTAAAATATAAGCTAACATGCAATATTAAATTAGTTTCAAGGGTAAACTATCATTATTCAACATTTATATACCTAAAGAAGTAATCACCATGATAAGTTAAGCAACCATCGGACACTGCACCATGATATCGTAATATTATTGACTATATTCCCTATGCTGTACATTATGATAAAGTACAATTCTTAATCATTCTTCCAGAAGTTAGTTACAGTTCATCCTGAAAACAAAAGAAGCCTAAACAAAATAAAGATGTCCCAACATAATGTGCTGCTAAATCGCAAGCTAGAGTTGACACTGCATATTTTAGATTAATTTATGCATTTATTTTGTAGCAACTATTTGGGCAGCAGTTATTTACTACATAATACTGTTAGTCATTTGAACAAGTTGAAGAAAAATTACACTCACTAGAAAAGGAATCTTTGTTCTGGAAAAAAAGGTTATTTAAAAACATGAATGCTTACACTTAGCTCACAGGGCAGTGAGTTGCTAATAACTTGTATATTTTTAAATTAGATGTATGGAAGACAGAAAGAGTTGCAAAATTTGCTTATATTTATAGTACGTAAGCCTTCGTGATATGCTGAACTTCAAGCGCTCAAATGTTTCAAATATGTTATTATAATCTCATCCCTGATAAAGCTATTTTTTATAGGCTTCATGTTTATCCTTTATTATTTTGGTGGTTTCTCCTTCTTTTTCTCACCCTCTTTTCTTCTGTTCTTTCTCCTTGTCTGTTCTTCCTCTTCTTTTCTTCTAGTATTCAAGCAGAAAATGCATTCATTTACTCTGCATCTAATCAAAAGAAACCAAATGGAACAAATGTACAAAACATAGTGTCTCCATGTTTCCATCTTACGTGATTATAATACAGTATCAAAACCAGGACTTGACATTGGTACAATATATGTGTATAGTTCTAAGTCATTCTATCACATGTGTAGCTGGCCATCACAATCAAGATACATAAATATCGCATCACTACAAAGAACTTCTTTGAACTATCCCTTTATAATTACGCTTCAATCTTTCCACCATCTGTAATCTTTATCAACTACTAATCAGTTTTCTATTTCTATTGTTTTGTCATTTCAAGAATGTTACATAATGGAGTAAATTGTGACATTTTGGTCACTCAGCATTACACCCTTGATATCCATCTGAGTTGTTGTGTATACAATATTTAGCCTTTTCATTGCTGAATAGAATTCCATGGTATGGATGTACCACAATGGTTAACAATTTCCCTGTTGAAAGACATCTGAGTTGTTTCTAGTTTTTAACTATTACAAATAAAGCTGTTTTATACTTAAAATATCTTATAATTTTATTTGTCAGTTATACGTCAATAAAGCTGAAAAACAAAACAAAACAAAAAAAGAACTGAAAATAAAGCTGCTATGAGCAATCCCGTACAGGTTTCTTTGTGAACGTAAGTTTTCGTTTCTCTGGGATCAATGCTCAGGAAGACAATTGCTGGATCATGTGGTTAGTGTATATTTAGTTAAGGACACTGTCAAACTATTTTCCAGTATAACTGTATCATTTTACATTCTCACTAGCAACATATGAGAAATCAGGTTTCCCCAGGTCCTCACTAGCATTTGGAATTGTTGCTAATTTTTCATTTTATCTATTCTAATAAGTATGTAGTGATACTGCTTCATGGCTTTAATTTGTGTCTTTCTTGTGGTCAGTGATGTTTGATATCTTTTCCTATTCATGTGTCATATATTTGATATATTTGTGTGTGTGTGTGTGTGTGTGTGTGTGTTTAGTTGGTGAAATGTCTCCTCATATCTTTTGTTCATTCTCCAAATGGAGGTTTGCTTCTTTTAATGTTGAATTTCGACTGTTCTTTGTATATTCTAGATGTGAGTCTTTTGTCAAATATCTGGTTTGAAGATTTTTTTCTCCCAGTGTGTAACCAGTCTTTTCACTCTCTTAATAGAATTTTCAGAGTGTAAGTTTTGTTTTTGATGGTTTTCTATTAACCAATTTCTTTAAACATTTTTTTTTTTCATTCTGTCATGTCTAAGAACTCTCCATCAAACCTTTAGGTTCCAAAGATTTTCTCCTATGCTTTATTCTTGACATTTTATAGTTTTACATTTAAATCTACGATCCCTTTTGAGTAAAGTTCAGTGGAAGTTGCAAGGTTTAAATCAAGGTTCTACCTGTCTATCATCTATCTTTTTTTCTTTCTCCTTCCTTCCTTCCTTCCTTCCTTCCTTCCTTCCTTCCTTCCTTCCTTCCTTCCTTCCTTCCTTCCTTTCTTTTATTATTTCTTTCTATCATTTATCTATTTATCTATCCTGTGCTTATGAATATCTAATTGTTAACCCAGCTTTTTCTTTTTTTTTTTTTTTTAATTTCCCTTTTCATTAAATATCTTTTCCATCGCTTTACTTTCAGTCTGTGTGTGTCTTTCAATCTGAAGGGAGTCTTTTGTATGTAAGGGTCTTCCTTTTTTATCCATTCACCCTATCTTTTGATTGGAGCATTTAATCCATGTACATTTAAAGTAATTGTTGATAGGTATGTAGTTATTACCAATTTATTATTCATATATATATATATATATATATATATATATATATATATATTCATTTTAAATAAGTCCCTCTAAGATTCCTTGTAATACTGGTTTGGTATTGATTAACTCTTTTCTTAATAGCTTTTATCTTTCTGGGAAGTTCTTTATCTGTCCTTTGATTCTTAATGATAGCTTTGCTGGGTAGAGTAAGCTTAGTTGTAGGTCCTTACTTTTCACCATTTTAAATAATTTGTGCCAATCCCTTCTTGCCTGCAAAGTATCTGTTGAGAAATCAGCTGACAGTCTTGTGGGAGCTCCCTTGTAGGAAACTATCTGCTTTTCACTTGCTGCTTTTAAAATTCTTTGTTTGTCTTTAAGCTGTGGCATTTTAATTATGATGTGTCTTGGTGTGGGCCTCTTTGGGTTCGTCTTGTTTGGGACACACTGTGCTTTCTAGGCTTGTATGTCTATTTCCTTCACCAGGCAAAGGAAGTTTTCTGTCATTATTTCTTCAAATAGGTTTTCAAATCCTTGCTGTCTCTCTTTTCCTTTTGGTACCCCTATACATATATGTGTGTGTGTGTGTGTGTGTGTGTGTGTGTGTGTGTGTTGTGTATATATTGTGTATGTATATGTTTACATTTATTTTTCAACTCCTGCAATTCATATCAATTTTATTTTCAAAATATTGAAAAATGCATTATTATTTCTTTTTGACTTAGGACTACAAACTGATGGTTTATTAACATGATCTTATAAGATTTACTTTATTTCTAGATTTCTATGGATGTATAAACAAGTAAGTAGAAAAAGTCCTGAACCAAACAAAACAGTAAGTTTCTTTTTTTGTTTCGTTTGTTTTTTTCCATGCAGGAAGACACAACTATTGTTTGTTTCATAGAAACTCTTACTATTCAGAATATATTTTCTTTAAATCAAAATTATTTGCTTATTGATAACAGCCTCTTTTTAAAAATATGTTTTCCTTGCTATGTCAATTCTAATAGTTTGTTTGGTCAAGGGTCATTCAAGCATGTGCTGGGCTGTAAAAAATACTGAATAACATGTTTTGTTGTTGTTGTTGTTGTTGTTATTGTTAAAGGTTCCTGGGTTGTTAAAAAGAAAACTGATCCCTTTCAAAGGTCAATTCTACATACCATCTCCTGTCAACCCCAAATACTCTTAAGAACTGAATGGAAATAGTTTTTAAAGCACTAAAAGCTTTTTTAAAATAGAAATTGGTCTCTGATGGGTATAAAAATATCTACAGACAGTCAGATATTTTTATAATGGGGAAATGAAAAAGTGATTATTTTACTGGAGTGTTTTATTTGATTGCCAGAAGACACCCTTGATATTTACTTTATTCTCCATAGCCAAACCCATTGAAGTCAAGGTTTTTATTTAAAAAGCTCATTGCTATTGCTGAGACCGAACAGAAATAATGAAGAAAAAGTACAGCCTATCAAAAATTCCATGTTCTGTTCGCATAATACACTCTTTTGTCACTATTCCCTCATGAGGAAATGAAGTATATATTTAATGCTAAAACACTTTTATAACCTAAATGATAGGTACTGAAATCCATAGAAACTTATTATAGAGCCAGGTTTCTAAATGATAGTGTATTATTTCTATTAGTCACTTACATTGTGCTGATTTATTCAGAAATAGAGAATAACTTGACTCCCCAAAGAAATATATCATCTAACACAAGTGATAGGAAATTACCATTGGCAAAATCTACTCCTCTAGTTCTCCCAGAAGCGACAATAAAGTCTTACTTTTGTCTTATAAATTCAGAAAGATTTGTGTTGAAATAACTTCCTAAAAAAGACTTGTCACACGTTCCATGTGAAAACTCCTATAATATGTCCTAGAGAAAGGCTGGAGCTGGAGTTCAGGATCTGTATGGGATATTTATACAGGACTGAAATTCTAACTCTGAATTTCTAAGAAAACGTCTAAGACAAATTGACCCCCTTTCTTTAAAAAAAAAAACAAAAAACTATTTGACAATATTCCCTTCTGCTCCTGGTCAAGAGAATTATAGACAATGGAAAATCTGACATTTTCTCTTGTTCTGTGCTCCAAATTCTAGCCGTAAAATGAAAAGGAAATATAAATCTTTTATTAGGGTGGGGAAAATAGAGAATTTTGTCAACAGTATCCAAAGGTCCTGATTCACTCCCAACACACAGAAATTACCTCATTTAAGAGTAGGAAAAAAGAAAAGCTAAGTCTGGCATTTTAATAAGGCTAAACAACTTGAACAGGCCGCGGTAGTAAGAGGAAGGTTTAAAGTAATGTGATTGTATTCACTTATAAACACACTCGTGTCTGAAGTTTATTTGTGTACTTACCAATTGATTTAAAAACCCAATTTTAAAACTAATACACACACACATATATATACACAGACACATACAACATATATACACATGTGTGTTCTGAGAATATATTTTCTATTCTGTATATCATATTTAATATATAATATGTATTTTGCAATATATAGTATTTATAATATGTATTATATAAGAGTGCTATTAGAATATATAATAGTGTTTTATATATCTGTAAGCAATCTTAGTTAAAATTAATTTTCTTTATGCTAGTAATAACATTATATCTAATATATAAACAAAAAATACAATCAAATTATACTTATTTTATGGATATAGGAAAAATTTACATGACTTTTTTATTATCTTTGTAGAAAAGATGTACGTATCACATTAAAAAAAGAATAAAGATACCATCTTTAAATTGCTATGTATTACAATATTGTTGGGGAAACCTAATACACTTTAAAATTTTAATTCAATATTTGATATATTAACAATGAATAGCCAAGTATGGCCTTAGCTATTGTATAATTGTAGAAGATTACTTAATGAATTATAACAGTAGGTCTAATCTGAATATTGTGTGAAAGAAGAGAAAGGTAAATGCTTCTTTGTCTTTTAAAATTATCATAGTCCATAACTCTTTTCTAAATAATTCTGTCTTGTAAAATTATTGAGAGAATTGCACAATTCATCCAAAAGAAATTAAGATAAATTTCTTCAAATACAACTTTTAAAAGTAAGAAAATTTAATGTAAATTTTGGACATGTAAATCTCATTTAAACAAAATTTTTTTTTTCTATAGTAATAAAAACTTTGGATGTGGATGACAGATTTCTATTTCTTGACCTGAGTGGCATGTATAATAAATTTGTCTTACAATAAGTCTTGTGGCCATGCACACAAATACAAATAAAGTCTTATATTTTTTTAAGTAGTTTTCTCTATCTTACAGTTTACAACATACATATTTTTTTACAAAAATCTTTATGTTACTGAAGTTCATGAGTCAAAAGTATCTTGTTTTGAAAGATTTTTATAAAGCAATCATAAAATTAAATTTTGAGAACTTAAACTTGATTAATTTTTTTTGTGTGTGTGATAGCCATAAAGGTAAATAAAGCAAAATTTGAAGTATGCCTAATACCATGTCTAGCATGTAGTAAACATGTCTTAATTTCCAAAGAGCTATGGGTCTCAAATCTGCCTGTACATTTAAAAAATTTAAAGAGTTTTTAAATATAATCTTATCTGGAACTCATTCTTTAGAAATTGACTAGTTGATCTGAAGTGGAAGTTTGGTCATTTCTCTAAATAATTTTAATGTGTAACCAGAGAATGAAGTACTCCCATCCTCACAAAAAGCAGGCGTTAGAACTCTACTTTCAATGTGAGTATACTAAAATATCTCCTAGACCATACATACTTATGCAGTAAATTCCACGATATTCATTTTACTGTACTTTATGATTTCATATTTCCTTTAAAAAATATAATTACAGCATGGCAGAAAAGTAAACAAAATAAACTAAGAAAATATAATAGTTCTAGCAAAGGAAAGAAATGGGATGAAATTCATAAATATAGTGACCAAAAAACGTATATATTTAGGTTTTTCTAACCCTGTATTCTACAATGTGTTAAATATATGTGAAATTGTTTAGTTAATATTAATAAGTTCCCCAAATAATTTTGACTGCTCTTTTGTTGTTAGTCATGTTCATAATACTATTCATATCACACATATTAACACATTTTCTCCAATATATGGATAGATTTAAAATAGATTAGTAATTAGTTTCTTCAAAATAGTCTATCAAATATTGATTAAATTTTGAAATGTTCTTTTCTTAAAAGTACATGTATAGATATCTTTAGAAGATGTGGTTACTCTATAAAATTTATATAAGCAGTTATTCATGAATGAAAATCTCAAAGTGTAAGTGACATGGGAAATACTTCTGACATGGAAACCCTCTTCATTTTTATCTCCAGTGTCCTCCCATTGAAAAACAAAGAAATAAAGACAATTCCATCAGATATAAAAACTGCTGCAGTTGATAAATTTCAGGCAGAAGGAGAGCCTGATCCTCTGTGTAATTGGATACTGTTAGTTATTCTACTGCTCTTATCTTCAGGCCCCTCTATCTGAGCATATAATGCATGAGATGACTAGTCAATTAGTCTTTCCTCTCAGGAGAACTGGCTTTGGCCAAGCACACAATAAAAGGACTCTATTAACTTAATTTTATCTGCAATTTGTGTACATGACCCAAATCACCTCAGAGTAAATTATGATTAGTTGTCTGAACTCATGAAAAAACCAGGAGTAGAATCAGACTTAAAACCCACAAGGGGATGGTAGAACTGTGAGGGGATTGTGTGTAGCACCTGCCCACACCGTGCCCTGCTTAATCAACTGCATCTCCATGGGGCACTGGAAAGAAGGCTGGAAGATCACCAAGAGCTGTTTACACAACTGGAACCATTCCATCTCAACTCAACTGAAGCAAACAACAGTGAAAGGGTTCTCTATTCCGATCACCCAGCAAAAACAATATGAAGTGGACATCTTGGGAAGTAAATCACCAGGACCATTAAGACATCGGGACAGGAAAATTTTTTTTTAAAGCGTAGTTCGATTGAGCAGTTTTTATAAAGTTTATCTCTGATGTTCACTGTGGGATCTATCGCTTTCTCTGACTTTGTGAGAGACAGGCAAGTGATGAGATGTTAATGCACTACACACAGAAAGTAAGAAAAGAAGTCATACACGAGTTGTAACCGCAAAATCTTTTTTTCTTTTCTCATTACGTGCTTCACTGAGCAGGTTCTACCTTAATTATGCTCAGAGCTTCTTGTAGCCTTGTGTATCTAAAATTTCTAAGCACCTGAGCTCCTTAACCTGTACTTCATGCAAAGGCATCACAAAAAAAAACAACAAAACAAAACAAAACAAAAAAACTGTTATGAATATCCTTTCTAAATAAAAATTTAGATAAAATAAAGATATTAGCTTTTTCTCCAACTCTATTTCTAACGTTAAAATCCATGATATTTTTCTCCTTTGGATCTTTATAATTCTTATTATAAACATGTAATTTGTTATTAATGTTAATTTTTGTGTGTGCTGGATTGAGAATAATTGAAATATTTCCTGTTTAAGGTTATCTGCTTGGCAGAACTGTACAGAAAACAAAGGCAAATACATGCTGTATAAAACATCAACTTTTATATCCATCACTACCACAAAAATGGAAATAAATAGTTACAATTGACTTTCTCTGTGCCAGGTACTGTCCTGTTTTATATGCATTATCTCATTTAAAATCTCAAAACATCAGGAGGTAAATGTGCAAATATTAATATTAATAATATACTATTATTGCTCCCAACTTGCACGTGAAAACAGTAAGGGCTTGGAAATTAAGAAATAGCAACAACGTTGCCTCAGGTTATGCCACCGCTGAGTATTGGACTAGAGATATGAAACTGGTGTTTCAACATTCAGAATTCAGTTTCTTAATCATGACCCTATAATGCCAATTTACAATATGTTGAATATGCCTCCTAATTTATGGAATAAACATGATTAAAGTGTAAAAGAAAAAATCTAGGGAAAGAAATCATCAAAGATGCAGGACACTGTGGAAAGAAGACAAAGAAATGTTTATAAGGCCAAATACATGATAAATCTAAAACGATGGCATAAAATCTTCTCATGATGAAAAGGAGACATTTCCAAGTAAGAACCTTTTCAAAATTTTTATTTAAAAACATGTAAACCAATAGCTGTTTAAGTGCATCAGCTATTATTATATTTTCAGATCATACTGGAGAGGCAACATAACTTAATGGTCAAGATTTTAGATTTCGGAGTCAGACTGCCAGGGGTCAAAATCCATCTCTTCTACGTATTAGTTTTGTCATCTTGAGTAAATTAATTAACCTCTGTAGGCCCCAATTTCTTTGTCAAATGAGGGAAATAGTTGCAAACTGCTTGTTGGGTTGTGAGAATTAAATGAGTCAATTCATATAAAGCACGTAAAAAGTTTCTGGCATATATTAAGCACTAAATAAATGATAGCCATTTACTTTTTTTAAGTTTTGGGGAGTCTTTTGTTTTCTCCTTTTTTTTTTTCGCACTGGGTCACACAGTGAGTAGCGCAAGGAGGGGATCTGAATGAATGCAACATGGATAATATGATGTTCTTGATTTTCTTGGGATATCTCCATATTTCATTCCTTTAATATTTGGAGAGTTCCTAGCTGCTTGAAATACTCTGATTTCAATATTAATAATGCAGTAATACCTTTGTTGAGCCACTGATTAGAATGGAAGTCAGCTATGATAATGATGTACGCTCCTGACCTAGATAGAAGAGTCAACTGATTCTACTGATAGTTTAAAATGGCTGCCATGAGCAAGCTTGGGGTACCAGTAATGTGGGGCTTGAGATAAAATTTGTTCGCAATTATCAGAGTCATATTCTTTCTTTAGACTAATCAATATCCATGTGAAATGAATTGAGTTTTTAAAATATCATGATACTTTTTTGGTGTACTGAATGAAGGCAATTGTATAAACACTAGGCAGATTATATACATCAAGGATGAAGAAAGAACTGTTGGTAACAATCAAACATTGAAACACTGGTGTGATAGCAGGAAAACACAGCAGCACAGTGCTCACATCACCATTCAGTAATTAGTGACTCAGAACAAACACATCATGTTGACTGTCAGATTAACAATATTTCTACAGGCAGACCTAACAAACAGAGAAGACTGAAACCATGCAAAGACAGAGTATAAATTGCTGTATATGGCACCCAGTTATTTAATTCTTTATGGTGATTAGACAGTTTTACCAGATTTTTCTTCCCTTATTAAGAAAGCTGTAAGTGATTCAACTCAGAAATATGTCAGTTGTTTGAAAATATGCAAAGGTAATCTGTGGCACCCTTCCACACAAGAAAAAACATATTTCAAACATATGGAAACAAAGATTTTCAGTTGTCTATGAAATTGTTCACCCAGGCATTGACCTTCTTTCTCTCTTATACCTCTCATATACATCCAGAAATAACATCATCAAGAGTCTTTTTAATGATAGACATATACCCTATGACTGTTTTAGTAACTCACTCTGCAAAGCATGCTTTTTGCTATCATATGATTCCTCTGCAGCTTCCCATGAAACAATACAAGGAGGGATATTAGGAAATCTTAGCATAACATAGATTGCTGCCAAATTGTCAGCTGTTGCCGGATGAACGGTGAGACCGAGACACATTTTCACCCACTGGGCTAACCATTTTAGATGACACATCTGTATACAGTTGTCCAGTTAATATTAGTGTACGTCTCCACTGTTGACATAAATAATGTAACTTACAAAACTAAGAGTACAGTGATGACTTTCCTCTGGAATGTAATGTGAGGATTATAACCAAGACAGTTACCCCTGTTGAACGGTCACAAGGGCCTAAACTAGTCCACGGGGACTGTTGAAAGCATTGCTAATTCTTCATGCCTTAAGTATGTAATCACATCCTAGAGACTTGAGTTACATACTGATAACAATTGCTTCCCTTCCAGAAGACAAACCACACCAACCATAAAAGAAGAGAATTAAAATACCTCTCCATAAATTTCATGTGGACACACACAACAATGTTTGTCTTGAGAGATGTCATCTGCTGCCATTGTCAATGGCCCACTCATCTCGAGACAACTGCTAGCCCTGTACCCCAGAGGCCTTTTAACTTTTAAATTTATGATTTCACACTTGAGGCAAGTCTGTTGTCATTTAAAAAGACAAATGCAGATTCCAGAGAATTAATTTTCCTTTAAATACAACTGAAGAGGCACCTCATGAACTTCTGTAGTCTTTTAAAGGGATCTCCCAAGATTAGCAGCAAATTGCAAGTCAAGGGACAAAAATTCCAGTCTTTTTTGAAACACATTAAATACAGAACATGTGGTTTTATAAATTATATTTTGTAATGCCTATTTGCAAATGCTGTAGTGTGATATTTTCATTCATGTCCATTTCTTTTTAAACAAAATTGAGACCCTCATTCTCAGTACCAAATTAAAGTGAAAATTTAAGTCTATTATCAGGGCAATTAGTTAACTAAGTAGTTTAGATAATTGTGATTTGATTCTGGATTATTTCTATAATTGTGTCAGTGTGTTTTTTAAATTCAAAATTCATGTTACTATAATACATCAAATGTTTGGGGTAAATTAATTCATAATAAAGGCAAAATACCATTATTATCAAATGAAGTGCATACATCTGTGTAAACATATTTAAAACTCATTTAATGCTAGTGGGAACAAAACAAAACAATACAGTTAATAAGAGTTTCTGAATAGTTTACTATTTTTAAGGAAATATCATTAAATTATTCCATTCGTGTCTTTTAGAGATTCCATATTCTATTTCTTACCGGCATACCTCATTTTATTGTGCTTCACTTTATTTAGCTTGACAGATGTTGCATTTTTTACAAATGGAAGGCAAGACCCTTCACCAGCTAAAGGAGGGTGACTCACTTTACCACCATACTTGTTTTATTGCGGTGGTCTGGAACCAAACCTGCCATGTCTCTATGGGGTATGCTCATACTTTGCTCCACGCTTAGCAGAAGAGGAGTTCTTCTGTAGCTAAAGTTGTGGGAAAAGTAGGGAAGTGGCATTCTCACGTGTGCACCAGTTTCCCTGAATTGAATGTATCCTCAGCCCCCAGCCTCTCCTCTTCTCACTCTGCCTCCTCTAGCCTCTCCTGACTTTTTATCTCAAGACCTCTGATAAAGTTAATTTATCTACCCACAAAATGGAGGCCGGCCCACGTCACAAATCTAAACCTAAGTCAGCTTGTAGAAAACACCTGTCAAGGAAACTTGACATACCAATCACAGTCGTCCAATTCAGCTTTAGCTAATTTGCCTTACACTCGAGGAATTAGGACCTACTAGCCAATCACAGTGTTTCTGCACTTCCTCTTCTAAGGCTCCATACAACTCACAGTTACCCAACATCCCTTGGGAAGAACGTTCCACTGTTTGTGAACGTTCCACTGTTTGTGTCCTCCCCCCGTGCATAGAAGCTTTTCCCTTGAATGAAGGACATCAAATGTGTTACTAAATTGTTTTAGTTTTGCCACTTGAAAGTTTTGGCAGTGAGATGGGACCTGAAGACAGCTGCTGAAGTTTTAGGGCCTGCTCCTTGATGCTAGTGAAGGAACCCACGGAGCCTTTTTGTTTGCTTCCTCTTGAGACTCTCTCTGGTATCCACGGTAAGACTTTCTTGGATTGAGCTCAGCTGACTGTGTCTTCTGAACTCTCCGAGTTTGTTTGTCCTTATTCTTCTGTATGGGAAATGGAGGTATGAGAGACTCCAAATTATTGTTAAACTTAGTGGGCCACGACATTTGGGTTTGTGGCTAACCTTATCTACAAGGTAAGTGCCTTCAGGAGGTCCTGGCAGGTCTCAGGTACTGTGATTAGGAAGCCAGAAAGAGCAAGTCTGGTTGAATTAAGGATGATTATTTCAGCAAGGGAAAATAATGGGTACCCCTCAATCTACAGAAAGCAAGATGGTCACTGGGAGACTTGGGAAAGAAATTTGAACTCTTTTGACCAATAGCACATGATAACCTAAGTAGGCACAAATCAGACTATTAAAAGCCATTAGATGACATACAGATGGTCAACAGGTCCATGAAAAGGTACTCAACACTAAGCATCAGGGAGATGCAAATCAAAACCACAGTGAGATGTCACCGCATACCTAGAGCAGCTATCAAAAAGACAAGAATTACAATTGCTGGTGAGTATGTGGCAAAATGGGAATACTTTTGCACTATTTGTGGAAATATGAATTGGTACAAACACTACGGAAAACAGTAAGTGATTCAACTCAGAAATATGTCAGTTGTTTGAAAATATGCAAAGGTAATCTGTGGCACCCTTCCACACAAGAAAAAACATATTTCAAACATATGGAAACAAAGATTTTCAGTTGTCTATGAAATTGTTCACCCATGCATTGACCTTCTTTCTCTCTTATACCTCTCATATACATCCAGAAATAACATCATCGAGAGTCTTTTTAATGATAGACATATACCCTATGACTGTTTTAGTAACTCACTCTGCAAAGCATGCTTTTTACTATCATATGATTCCTCTGCAGCTTCCCATGAAACAATACAAGGAGGGATATTAGGAAATCTTAGCATAACATAGATTGCTGCCAAATTGTCAGCTGTTGCCGGATGAACGGTGAGACCGAGACACATTTTCACCCACTGGGCTAACCATTTTAGATGACACATCTGTATACAGTTGTCCAGTTAATATTAGTGTACGTCTCCACTGTTGACATAAATAATGTAACTTACAAAACTAAGAGTACAGTGATGACTTTCCTCTGGAATGTAATGTGAGGATTATAACCAAGACAGTTACCCCTGTTGAACGGTCACAAGGGCCTAAACTAGTCCACGGGGACTGTTGAAAGCATTGCTAATTCTTCATGCCTTAAGTATGTAATCACATCCTAGAGACTTGAGTTACATACTGATAACAATTGCTTCCCTTCCAGAAGACAAACCACACCAACCATAAAAGAAGAGAATTAAAATACCTCTCCATAAATTTCATGTGGACACACACAACAATGTTTGTCTTGAGAGATGTCATCTGCTGCCATTGTCAATGGCCCACTCATCTCGAGACAACTGCTAGCCCTGTACCCCAGAGGCCTTTTAACTTTTAAATTTATGATTTCACACTTGAGGCAAGTCTGTTGTCATTTAAAAAGACAAATGCAGATTCCAGAGAATTAATTTTCCTTTAAATACAACTGAAGAGGCACCTCATGAACTTCTGTAGTCTTTTAAAGGGATCTCCCAAGATTAGCAGCAAATTGCAAGTAAAGGGACAAAAATTCCAGTCTTTTTTGAAACACATTAAATACAGAACATGTGGTTTTATAAATTATATTTTGTAATGCCTATTTGCAAATGCTGTAGTGTGACATTTTCATTCATGTCCGTTTCTTTTTAAACAAAATTGAGACCCTCATTCTCAGTACCAAATTAAAGTGAAAATTTAAGTCTATTATCAGGGCAATTAGTTAACTAAGTAGTTTAGATAATTGTGATTTGATTCTGGATTATTTCTATAATTGTGTCAGTGTGTTTTTTAAATTCAAAATTCATGTTACTATAATACATCAAATGTTTGGGGTAAATTAATTCATAATAAAGGCAAAATACCATTATTATCAAATGAAGTGCATACATCTGTGTAAACATATTTAAAACTCATTTAATGCTAGTGGGAACAAAACAAAACAATACAGTTAATAAGAGTTTCTGAATAGTTTACTATTTTTAAGGAAATATCATTAAATTATTCCATTCGTGTCTTTTAGAGATTCCATTTTCTATTTCTTACAGGCATGCCTCATTTTATTGTGCTTCACTTTATTTAGCTTGACAGATGTTGCATTTTTTACAAATGGAAGGCAAGACCCTTCACCAGCTAAAGGAGGGTGACTCACTTTACCACCATACTTGTTTTATTGCGGTGGTCTGGAACCAAACCTGCCATGTCTCTATGGGGTATGCTCATACTTTGCTCCACGCTTAGCAGAAGAGGAGTTCTTCTGTAGCTAAAGTTGTGGGAAAAGTAGGGAAGTGGCATTCTCACATGTGCACCAGTTTCCCTGAATTGAATGTATCCTCAGCCCCCAGCCTCTCCTCTTCTCACTCTGCCTCCTCTAGCCTCTCCTGACTTTTTATCTCAAGACCTCTGATAAAGTTAATTTATCTACCCACAAAATGGAGGCCGGCCCACGTCACAAATCTAAACCTAAGTCAGCTTGTAGAAAACACCTGTCAAGGAAACCTGACATACCAATCACAGTCGTCCAATTCAGCTTTAGCTAATTTGCCTTACACTCGAGGAATTAGGACCTACTAGCCAATCACAGTGTTTCTGCACTTCCTCTTCTAAGGCTCCATACAACTCACAGTTACCCAACATCCCTTGGGAAGAACGTTCCACTGTTTGTGAGGCATGTCCTCCCCCCGTCTATAGAAGCTTTTCCCTTGAATGAAGGACATCAAATGTGTTACTAAATTGTTTTAGTTTTGCCACTTGAAAGTTTTGGCAGTGAGATGGGACCTGAAGACAGCTGCTGAAGTTTTAGGGCCTGCTCCTTGATGCTAGTGAAGGAACCCACGGAGCCTTTTTGTTTGCTTCCTCTTGAGACTCTCTCTGGTATCCACGGTAAGACTTTCTTGGATTGAGCTCAGCTGACTGTGTCTTCTGAACTCTCCGAGTTTGTTTGTCCTTATTCTTCTGTATGGGAAATGGAGGTATGAGAGATTACAAATTATTGTTAAACTTAGTGGGCCACGACATTTGGGTTTGTGGCTAACCTTATCTACAAGGTAAGTGCCTTCAGGAGGTCCTGGCAGGTCTCAGGTACTGTGATTAGGAAGCCAGAAAGAGCAAGTCTGGTTGAATTAAGGATGATTATTTCAGCAAGGGAAAATAATGGGTACCCCTCAATCTACAGAAAGCAAGATGGTCACTGGGAGACTTGGGAAAGAAATTTGAACTCTTTTGACCAATAGCACATGATAACCTAAGTAGGCACAAATCAGACTATTAAAAGCCATTAGATGACATACAGATGGTCAACAGGTCCATGAAAAGGTACTCAACACTAAGCATCAGGGAGATGCAAATCAAAACCACAGTGAGATGTCACCGCATACCTAGAGCAGCTATCAAAAAGACAAGAATTACAATTGCTGGTGAGTATGTGGCAAAATGGGAATACTTTTGCACTATTTGTGGAAATATGAATTGGTACAAACACTACGGAAAACAGTATGGAGTTTCCTCAAAATATTAAAAAAATAGAACTACCTATGATTCAGTAATTCTTCTGGGCATTTACCCAAAGAAAGCAATACACTGACTTGAAAAGATATATGTACCCCGTATTCATTGCAGTTTTGCTTACAATGGCTCAGTTGTGAAAACAACCTAAGTGTTCATCAATGGATAAATGGATAAAGAAGATAGGATGCATGTGCACATGTTTACACACACACACACACACACACACACACACACACACACACACACACACGGAATATATATTAGTCAGCCATGAAAGAAGAATGACATCTTGCCATTTCTAACAACATGGATGAAACTTGAGGATATTATGTTAAGTGAACTAAGTCAGAGAAAGACAAATCCCATATGATCTCATTTATATGCAGAATCTAAACAAACAAAAAAACCAAACTCATAGATACAGAGGACAGAATGGTGGTTGCCAAGGGTGAGGGGTAGGGAAAATGGGTGAAGGGGATCAAAAGGTACAAACTTCCAGTTATGAAAATAATCATGAGGATCTGATGTACTGCATGGTGACTATAGTTATATATGAAAGTTGCTAATGGAATAAATCGTAGAAGTTCTTAGCACAAGGAGAAAACATTTATAACTATTTGGTGACAGATGTTAGACATATTGTGGTGATCATTGCATAGTACATACAAGTATGAAATCATTACGTTGTACACCTGAAACTAATATAATGTTATATGCCAATTATACTTCAATAAAAAAAGCTATTAAGGCATCCACTCCTATATATATATAAATCTTCTTGTGAAAGGGATAATAGATCTATTGTTAATGGGAATCTCCAAAGCCAAAACCACACAACTAGCAGGTACGGTCCTAATAGAGCACTGGCCACCTAACCCTAAGACTCCTGTGCTAAAATCAATTGATTAAGGAATGAGTACCTTTTAAGTAATCTGCCGGGACAGCAAAGATTTTATGTCTTACCAAATTAATTTACTGTGCTTCATTCATGTTGTGTTTATCAGGTTTTTGATTACTTAAGAAAACCCAGTCTTTTCAATATTAAAAGAGTTGTTTTATTCACAGCTAGGTAACCTTCGGTATTTGCCTTTAAAATCTCCTATTGTCACTTTAGTTAAACAGATAAGTATTATTTCATAATGATCTGTGGTCTCATTTAGGCAAATGTTCAAAATGTCATACTTTTGATGTTCTGACAACTTTCTCAAATCAAATTATAAATGGAGTCTTTTGACTTCAACGTAACTTTGAGATTTCCCAGAGGGCTCCTAAAAAAATCTCAAAGGATTTTTGTCTCACCTTGTAAAAAAGAGATGCTAAACTAATTAGCTTTATTTGGTATGTTAAATTTTGTGAGAAGCATTGTGAAATAAGTAATGATAGACCTTTTTAGGCTACAGAATATAGGTATTCCAGAAATTGTTTAAAGTTTCTATAAATTTGTCAATATTTTCATTTTCCAATTATTATCCTATGCTACAGAAATGACTTGGCATAAATTAACAATTGGAATGGGTACTATAAATCTTGTTATTTTTTTCGTTTTTCACCCGGGCTTTAAAAACTAAGGGATCATTCAGAGACAGGTCCTTCTATATGCATCCTATGTCTTGTGATCTTAGATTGTTTAAAATAAGAAAGTTAAAGAAGAAATGGAGAGGTTTCTTCCAGAGAACATGGACGTTTTTCTTTAATATTGCCTTACACACAGACAGGTTCTCTGGGGTCTGAAGGCTGCGCAGCTGTGTGCATTTCTGTTCCAGATTAGGTTTATTGCATTTAGCTTGACTCTTCCATTATGGTAATTCTTCCTCAGCAGTCTTCCCATTCCACTCTCACCTTTAAACTCTCAAAGAAACGTAGTAGAAGGTAATTAAATGGTCTTAGAATTTTAGTGTACGAATACTACGTAATAGATAAAGTAAACGTAGTCTGCTGGGTGTTGTCTTCATAAAATTATCCAAACCCTAAAAATAGGTATTGCATTAACTGCTCACAATATTTTGTTTAAAAAAGCACTTTAAGGAAAGTCAAAAAATAAGGAGTGTAGGTGGGATGAAAATACAAAACATTGTTCAGTGAGGCTAATTGGCTTCTAATTTTGAACATGGGCTATTTCTTATAAGAAACTAACCATTCTCCCTCCCCTCATCAATTTCCAAGTTTTCTGAAATCAATGCATATAACAAAATACAAGAGTCCTCTCATTCTCAACCTTGGTGCACCAGTTCTTATTATCTGACTAAGCTGAATTAAGTTTTCTTTAACTCATGTTTTATAAATATATATATACATATATATATATATATATATATATATATATATACACACACACACACACACACACACACATATATATACACACACACATATATATATATATATTTTTTGTTTCCTATCAGAGATACTTACTAATAGAATTTCAAGCATTAAAAAGCTAAGGTTAAAACTCATTTCTAGAAGATCAAGAACCAATCTGTGCCTAGAAATCAGAGCTCAGAGGAGTTAGGATGTCGCTAAGCAGAAGGTCCTGCATCTTCCACTTGGGTGTGTGACTGATACCCTGTTTCCACGAGAATAAGTCCTAGCCAGACCATCAACTCTAATGTGTCTTTTGGAGCAAAAATATATTATATTATATTTATTATATTATATTATATTATATTATATTATATTATATTATATTATATTATATTATATTATATTATACTTGGTCTTATATCATAGTAAAATAAGACCGGGTCTCATGTTAATTCTTGCTCCATAAGACGCATTACAGCTGATGGTCCGGCTAGGTCTTATTTTCGGGAAAGGAATGGAACTAGAGTTTGGTCATGTTCCAAAATCAACTCCAAGTTGACACAGCTCTGGATTTGTAGTTGCCTTGGCTAATATTGGCTTTTTCATTGCAGTAAGAAACAGTTCCTTTTTTGCTTTTAAGTCCAAACTTTAGGGTTCTTTTCAACTTTGTTTGTTAACCTCAAAGTCTGAAAATCCCAGTTGTAATTAATATAAAAATTTGAACACTTTGTAGAAATTTTTTATTGTGTACTTTAACATATCTATTTTCCTAAAATAATATTATTTTAGCTGAGTACTGTTTTTTTGGTTTTTGTTTTGTTTTGTTTTCAAAATCTTCATTATGCCATAACAATGAACTTAGTTAAGGAGGAAAAATATCAAATAGCTAAAAGTCCAAAATTAATAAAACCACCACTGTATATCAAGTACGAAGAGATAATTCCTGTTTTAAAGTTAAAAGGGCTTATAGCTACTTGAAAACTTATAAATACTGCAGTGTGAATAGTGTATGTGTTACGGACTGAATTACTCCCCTCAGTACCCCAGAATGGGACCATATTTGGAGATAGACTTTTAGCAGAGGTGATTATGTAAAGACGATTTTTTTACATAATCACCAAAATGTGTTTCCCCAAAAATAAGACCTAGCTGGACCATAAGCTCTAATGAGTCTTTTGGAGCAAAAGTTAATATAAGACCCAGTCTTATTTTAATATAATGTAAGACCCAGTCTTATATAATATGATACAAGAGCGGGTCTTATTTTAATATAACACCGGGTATAATATAATATAATATAATACAATACAATACAATACAATACAATACAATACAATACAATACAATACAATACAATACAATACAATACAATATAATAATATAATACTGGATAAAATATAATATAATATAATACCAGGTCTTATATTAATTTTTCTTCCAAAAGACGCGGTAGAGCTGATGGTCCGTCCAGGTCTTATTTTCGGGGAAACACGATAGGATGGGTCCTAATTTAATTTGACTGGTATCCTTATAAGAATAGGATATTGGACACAGCATATTCACAGAGAAGACAATTTGAAGACATGGAGAGAAGATGGTCAAGTAGAGAGATATGGAACAGACTCTTCCCTTAGAGCTCTCAGAAGGAACCAACTCTACCAACACCTTCATCTCAGGCTTATAGCCTCCAGAACTATGTGGAAATAAATTCCTATTGTTTAAGCCACCCCATCTGTGCTGCTTTGCTATGGTAGCACTAGCAAGCTAATACAGCACAGAAATAATTTCTTATTAGAAAAGAAAACATGTAACTTGAAAATTAATTCAAATTAGGTAATATTAGTTCAAAATTTGTTGAAGATTTTGGTTGAATTACTTTACAAATTTTTTGAAAGAATCTGCTTTTAAGAATCCATCAGCAAAAAAAAAAATCATTGAAAATACTGATTTTTTAAGGATGGTTTCAAGACACCACATGTTTGGATATCTTGAAAAGATGTCTTGATCACATTCATAATTTTTTTAATTACCACACCATTCAATTAATATTAACTCATGATGTGGTACTGTAGTTTAAATCTTGGCAAATGTACATTAAAAGCACATTATGATCAAACAAACATGGAGTGGAAGAGTAAAATAAATAATCACTAACAGAGCTTGATCTGCATATTTATGTCTGATTTACCAAGGCAGTTAGTACCATTTTATTACATCAGCTAGGGCTTTCATCTAATATAATCCATAAGCATTTCCTAATAAATTCAAGTTCATTTGCAAAGCATTTGGCAAGAACTTTCTTAAAAGGAGTACTTCCAACAAAAGAGTTTAGTTTAGTTATGAAACTAAGAAAAGCAAAATAGCTTCTTTAATTTTGATTTTACGTATTAATGTAGAACATAACTGGATTTATTCTTAGTATTATATAAATGGTTTTACTTTTTCCCTAGACATTCTTTTCAGAACAATTCAATGTCACTGTGAAAATGACTTTCATAAGGAATTTCAATCATGGTGTGTGAGCGCTTGGTTAGTTAATGTGGGATTAACAAAGATTTAGGGAATAACTCACTGCCTTCATGATGACTGTAATTTAGAGACACATCGATTTTTACAATATAAAAAATAAGACTTTAATATAGAAAATTTAACAAAGAAATTCATGATTAATTACTAAGCAAAACATATAAAATAAATGCTACTTACATTTAGAAAAAATGAACACTTGGAGATATAGTGTTTTAGGGAGACAACCTTATTGGGTTAGTAATACCCTTATTTAATCACCTTTAAATTAAACCGTAATACTCAAAAGTAGTTATAAAACCAATTTTTTGGTCACAAAGAAAATTTGGAGAAATTTGGAAATTTTTATGAAAAAGATTTTATTTTGAGGTTAAGCTGTGAATTGTTATTTCCAACATTGATGACATGCATTAATGCTGCTACTTTTTCTCCAAAATAAAACATACTGGGTTTTTTTGTTTATTTGTTTGTTTTGGTTTGGTTTTGCTCACTAAAGCAGAAGTCATGAGTGATAAAACAAAATGTTCGATCTGTCTCTTTGCATTTGGTACCCTCTGGCGCTGCATGGTGGGGTTTACAGCAGACAGTTCATTGACACTTGAGTAGAGTCAGCTGTTTGAGCCAAATTGTTCACTCTTTGACCCCAAACTCAACAGTTTGGGTGTCAAATCTGTTCTAAATGTAGCGGTTGCTAAAGCAAGCTGAGGAGTACATTAAATTGGATTTTCAAAAACAATCATGAGACATCTTTAAAGAGAGGCTTGATGAATACACAATATTCTAAGATTATAATTCAGGCATGATAAAGCTTGTATCAGTGCCCCTGGGACTGCCGTAGCAAACCACAAACTGAGTGGCTTAAAACACAGAAATGTATTGTCTCACAATTCTAGAGACTAGAAGTTCAAAATTAAGATGTCTTCTGGGCTGTACTCCTGCTCAAGCCTGTAGAGGAAAATTCTTCCTTGCCTCTGCCAACTTCTGGTGTTTGTCAGGAATTCTTGCAGTTCTTTGACTAGCAGATGCATCATTTCAATTTCCACCTCTGTTGTCACACGGTTATCTTCTCTCTTTTTGCCTTTTTCCTCTTCTTTTAAGTCATACTGAAGTAAAGGATGATCCTCAACTACTACTAGTATGACCTCATCTTAACTAATTAGATCTGTAACAACAGTATTCTAAATAAGGTCACATTCTCAGGTCATGGGATTTAGAACTTCAACATATCTCTTGGGAAGACACAGTTTAACTTATAACAGTGCTGTTTTAATTATAGGAAATAGAAAACCCATGTATCAGTTTCTTTTTGCTGCAGTAACAAATCACCATAAATTTAGTGGCCTTAAACAATAGTCTGAAAGCCAAAAGTCTGAAATGGGTCTCACTGGGCTAAAACCAATGTGTCATAGGTCCATATCCTTTTCTGAAGGCTTTGGGAGAAAATCTGTTTTCTTGCCCGTTCCAGCTTCTGGAGGCTGTCTGTATTATTTGTTTCATGACCCGTTTCTCCATCTTCAAGGCCAGCAGTTACCAGTTGACCTTTCCCCACAATGCGATCTCTCTGCTTCTGACTTTTCTGTCTCATTCTTTCCCATTTAAAGACCCATTTGAAGACACTGGTCTACCTGAATAATCCAGGATAGTCTCCCTCTTGTAAGGTCGGCTGATGAGCAAGCTTAATTCCATTTACAACTTAATTTCCCCTATGTCATTAACAGAATATATTCACAGATTCTAGGGATTAGGTCACGGACATCTTTGGGGAGCCATTATTCTTCCTACAGTGGCCCAATAAAACATTTTTTCGATCTTAAAAAATTATTTGTTTCTTTGTAAATTGATAACAGAAAAAAAATATTTTGACCCATAGAGCCCCTGAGATTACTTGGGCATCAATTCATGCATTGATTTTATTTGAAAATGCTTCTGAATGTCTGCTATATGGCTGGAAACACATCTGAGATTTTCCTTTCCATGACTTCCCAGTCTACATTAAGAAACCACTTATAAAAAATAAATTGAAATAAATGTGAAGTTTTATAACTCAGATTCATTCATAGTTTACTGAAAACACACTGGAGGAACACAAGGACTTTTTCTAACAGGCTTATGTAAACTTCTGAGACAAAGAAGAAATTAAAAATTGTCTTAAGTGTTAATAAAAGTTTACCAGGTAGAGGGATTTAGAACCAAGAAGGCAGGAGAAGAACCTGTATAAATGCAGGCAGGCAAATGATAGAGGGGTACTTTCAGGGCATTAAAGTGGTGCCTATCTCCTGGAGCGTGTGATGCAAATAGGGGTGAGATAAGTTAATGCTGGTTTGAGGTTATAGGTGGTCTTGCATGTCAGTCAAGGGAACTTTACACAAGACAATGTATTTTATCCTTTTCAGGGACCCCCTATTAGAATCTGATAAAACCCTAGAATCTATCTCCTCAAATATGTACAAATATGCCTATATAAACATTTTACACATAATTTCAGGGGTTATGAAAACACTAATTTAAATATATAAAGGTGCTCAGAGTCTGTGGACTCCAAGTTAAAAGACAGACATATGTATATATGTGTGAGTATATATATATATATGTATATATATATGTGTGTATATATATATGTATATATATATACATATATATACACACACACACATTTTTGGCATATATACATATATATGTGTGTATATATATGTATATATGTGTATATGTGTATATATATATATATATATATATATATATATATATATTTCGTAATGTAGACTGGGAGGTCATGGAGAGAGAAAACTCCAGGTTAAAAGACAGACAAACATATATATCTGTCTGTCTGTCTTTTAACCTGGAGTTTTTCTTCTCCATGACCTCCCAGTCTACATTAGGAAATTATATATACATACATATTATATATACATATATACATATATGTATATATATATATGCCAAAAATATATACAAGTGGACACTTTGGTCAACATTGCTCAAGCAGTAGTTTACTGTAGTCAGAAGTGTCTGGACGCTGATGGTAACCACTTTAAGCACCTCTTGTAATTGCAGAAGTCAAATGTGACTTGTATTCATCTTTTGTTATTGGTGTATATTGGATATTACAATTTTAATACAGTTTTTTCCTTTCTTAAAATGCGTATACATTTTTTGGCACCGTGTGTGTGTGTGTGTGTGTGTGTGTGTGTGGAGAGAGAGAGAGAGAGAGAGAGAGAGAGAGAGAGAGAGAGAGAACTAAAAAGAAAAAACAAAACTTGCTATAGGCAATAATAGGGGATTATTAACAAGCTGTGAAGAAGTTTGTAATGTAACTGACTTTATGTTCACATAAATGACTCTGGCCTATAAATGGAATTGAGAAGGATGAATCTGGAGATGGGAATAGGAAACCAATTCCCAAGCATCCAGATGAAAAGTCAAGAACATTAAAATAACAGCTTTCTCGTTATTCTGCCACAATCTTATGATAAACATTTTTAAAACATTCTTAGTTATTTGTTATACCATTTAAGAAACTGGAGTATATGGAAAAAATGATAAAGAACTTGTGAGAATGAATAATATCCATCGTAATTTTTGTTTACCTTAATGATTTTAAGCTGGATTTAGTATTTACAATGAATTTTAATGGTGAAATACAGATTCTCTGAAAATAAAATGTCAAATAAGCATAAAGAAAATTGGGGGACCAAGAATATCAAAGAAAACATACAGATATATTTCTAACAGTTTTATCATAAAATTTACCTATTCTAGATGTGTAATTCGATGGTATTTAGTAAATTTATGGAGTCTGAAACCATCACAACAATCCACGTTTAGAACCTTCCCATTACCCTGAAAATATTCTTCTATGCTCTGCTCCTACACCCAACACTAAGCAACTTTCTGTCTCTATGTATTTGTCTTTATTTGTTGATTTATTGTTTACGTTTTTAAACATGGTTTCTTTTACTTAATTAAACATACTTATAATAGCTACTTTGGAATTTTTGTCTGCTAAATCCAACATCTGGGGACACTCAGAGACAATTTCTATTCTTGACTTTTTTTTTCCTAGAGTGTGGGTCACACATTTCTGTTTTCTTTTTGGCAAGTTGTGGTTAAAAACTGGACTTTTTAAATAAGACATTGTAGCAACTCTAAATTCAAATTCTCCACCTAAAGGTTGATGTTTTGTTTGTCAGTTGGTTGGTTTCTTTATTTACCAATGTGTTTTGGCTAAGTCTGTCTCACACACGGTATGTGGATGCTGATGTTTTTGTTTTGTTTATTTATCTTGCTTTTATTTTAAAATCTGGCCATCTAGGATTTGCCACTGTGTCTGCATAACTTAGTTGTCAGTCAATGGTTAGAAAGAGGTTGTGCTCAAGCATGTGGAGCCAATAAGACTTATTTTCCCAACGAATGGTCTCTGTGTGAGCAGAGGAGTGCACTCAGGTTGTAATTGTCTGCCCTGGCCTCTACACCACTGGAATCTTTCATGTTTCCTCCTCGTGGGTACGCAGCCTCAGTTTTGACCAAGAGTGGATGGCTGGTTTGAGTCCTCTTAGGATTTGTTTTGCATGTATACAGACTCAGGCAAGAATACACTTGCTTCCATCATAACCACATATGACGAATTCTACCCATAATGTCATTGGATGTAATCATTGCTTACTGTTCCAAAGTGAGTGGGATCCCTTTGACTACAGAAGGAAAGCAGCCAGTTCTCATGGCTAGCCTATTCCAACCAGAACCTCCATGCCCATTGAGATGGAAATGGGGATGGGAGCAGATCCAAGCAAGAAAGGCATGGAGTCCTACTCTTCTTACCTGAGTTTTAGCAGTTTTTAGTCATAAATACTTTCCCGATGGTTGTATGACTTTGTTTGCTATCAAGAGCATGGAGATATTTGTGTTTTCCTTTTGGTCTAGCTTTGCAGCTGATTTTTTGGGGATAGAATTTGGCAGTCTTATCTCTTGGTCATAACTTGTAATCCCTTACCCAAGGGTTTATGCATTTTTATTCATTACTCTACTTATTCATGCATGTGCATTTAAAACCATTACTATTTTATTTTCTCTCAATATTGAGAGCCTATATCAATGCCCTAGCTATTATTTCAGCATTATTTCTGTCAGGATTATTAGTTATGCCCTTCTTTTATCACTTGTTCCACTTTCTCAAGACTATTGTAATGTTTTCAGTGTCATTATCTCTATCACCTGACAGAGTAACAACCTTCCTATTATGGTTATCTGTTGTCACCGATACAGTCAATACCCCTGTGTGTCCTCTCAGCTTCCCAAAAGCTCTATCTCCTTAATATGGGCCAGATGGAAATATTTAAACACACACAAAATAGATAAGGGAAAACTCTGTAAAGGCATTAAAAGGCCAAGTGGAAGGAACATGTCATTACAGAGAACAGTGACTGCTCTGTTTATAATTTAGAAAACTGTTCTGGAATACTATGAAACTATGAATTATATTATTTTATACATATGTGACCTTAATTAAAATATCAGCTATTTCAAAATTATAAATGTAGCTTAGATAATAATTCATATAACACTCAAATACCTTATTAAAAGAATAATATTAATTTGAGCTAAATTACACATTTATAGAGAGATGCCTTATCTCTGTAAAATAATGTTATGCACCGTATGATGCAAAACAGTGAGACTGATTTTCCTGTTTGGGTTGTAGTTATTTTTTAAAAGCTGTACATTCTTAGAATGTAACTCATTCTATGTTAGCACAAACTAAATAACTGTAAGCCTAAGCAATTTTCTCTGAAACATGCAAAATTATATATCATGTATACTTCAAAATACATTTTTTTCATTAATTGATTCATTCAATTACTTAGCAATATAGAACATTATCTGCTCTATCGAGCCAACTACAATATTAGTGTTGTGGGGGATAGATGCAAAGGGGAATCATATATTATCTCTGTCTTTCACCAGTGCTCTCTATTAGAGAGCAAATAATTTTATTAAATAATATTCTGCAATTATTTATTGAGTACTCACTATGTGACAGGAATTGTGCTCAGAAATAGGAAATCATAATGCAATATGGAATTCTGACAATTTTCCAAATTCCAGATAGATTCCACATCCTTATTTTTTTAGAACATAAAAAAAAATCACTTGAACTATTCTAATGTTTTTGGTCCACCAGTGCTATTCTGCACGAAATTAAACATAATAGCTATTGTTTACTGATAGTGTACTATGTATCAAGAACAATGCTGAATGCCTTACTTGCATTGGATCATAACAAACCTGCTAGTATTTTTATCTCCACTTTACAGATGAGATATCATGGCAGTATGTTGCCTATGATCACAGGTCTAGGAAATGGTTAGTGACTAAACTCAAAATTGAACGAAAGATCTGACTGTAAGTCTTTGCTTTTCTTCTGGTTTTAATTAGATCCAATAGACATGCATTTGTATAATGTATAAACTTCAATAAATATTGAATAGTAATCCAAATATCTCATAAAATAGAACAGCAATCATCTAATAGGGATACTCTCAATGTAAATTTAATTAACAACAACAACAACAAAAACATTGTCTTTGGATCAATGTACAGATCCAAAGTCAACATTTCATACATCTTAGTGTGGTAACTCACGTGGCTTCTGATTCTTTTCAAATATGGCACACCATTTCTTTAGTGGAGAGTATTATAAAATACTAATTTCCTGTTTATATTTATTCAGATTATTTTAGAAGTTAATAGTATTAGCAATTTCACCCCACCTCCCTGCCCCCACAAACCACCTATTAAAATTTCAGGTAACCTCAGTGTTCTATGAAACACACATTGGGAAAAGTGGCATCAACATTAATACAAAAGACAAGAGAAAGATCAGGTTTGGAATAATGAGTTATAATAAATCATAGGGTACTAGAGAATTAATTAGGCCAGCTAAAATGTAGAAGAGCAACACAGTCTAAGGTAAGAGAAGCATGTAGGAATCATTGAAGGCCCTATACCTAGGAAGTGCATTAGAAAGTTTGAAACTATGGACTTTAGGAGATGAGGTGTCAGCGTAGGTTCATCAATTGTAACAAATGTACCCCTCTAATGGGGGATGTTGATAATAGTGAAGTTATGCATGCGTAGGAACAGTGGGTATATGGGACATCTCTATACCCTCTGCTCAATTTTGCTGTGAACATAAAACTACTCTAAAAAATAAAGTCTATTCAAAAAAAAGTTCAAGAAACTATTGAAAATTGTGCCTGGCTGAGGCACACAAGCAACGGTCTTTAAGTTGCTGTCTGAGTAATGGGGACTAGCATCTGATACATGAGAGGTCATGCTAAGACGAGAATCAGGGGCTAAATCAGAAGGGAAGCTAGATTCAACCATATACTAGTTAAAAATCAATGGAAGTTCATCTGTAAGTCTCTCTCTCTCTCTCTCTCTCTCTCTCTCTCTCTCTCTCTCTCACACACACACACACACACACACATTAAACAAAATTGTTATTTTTTTAAAAAAATTCTAGTCTGTTTTTTTCTGTGGGGGTGGGGAGAAAGTTAAAACAAAGGAAACCAAACTAGAATGTGTTTGTGTTCTTTTCACAGAGATAGCAGCTTAAGCAAGTAATTAAGAAACAGTATTTTAAATAACAAGGGTCTGTTGTAGAAAATAGGAAGGAATTAGAAACAGGCTTGCAAGCATTGCTTGCAGTCAGATGGAAAAATTCTCTTAAGATGTCTTGTTCCTTGTAGGAAAGTTCTAATTTATCAGATGCTATCTCTATTCAAGACTTTTCACTTCCACATCTTTTCTAAATGTTCCCAATATATCAGTTTTCAAAATGAAAGAATTCTTTCATTTAGTGTCATGGAGATTTTCCTTTGAATTTCTTGGTTTCAGAAAATTAGGAATTCTAAACAGAAATTGCTGATGAAATCCACAACAGATGTGAAGAGACAATAAAATTTGTGAACAAGGAACACCCCTTCCATGAACTTTAATTGTATTGTATGCTAACTATTCCCATCCCCCAATAGCTGTTTCATTTTGTTTTCTCAATTTTAAACCTATGAAGAAGAAAGAACATGACAGTTTCTGCTTCAGACCCAATGAAATTAATCATACTTGCTTATGTCAGCTTACCCAACCTGATCCAAAGCCAGCTGAATATAAAGAAACGTGGAGACATTGACAAGATGAAAGGAATTCCTGTCACTTTCATCAAAACTAAAAGCAGAAGCACTGAGTAGTAGCCATGGGCAATTCTCGTTTCTAAATAACATGTCAGATTGCAGGTGTCCCTGGAGACTGAGGAATGTGTACGGCTTATGTGTCTCTTACTGTATACAGTTGCTCACCACACTTGTAGATATTTTTGGAACATATCAATGTTAGTTCCTTTTTTCTAGGTTATATTATATGATTCCCTGTAATATTCATTTTTCTCCACACAGTCTACTCAACACTAAGGACTCCTGGGCTTGGCGAGCCACTTTGCTTTTGATTCATTTTTGTGTGGTGCCCCTCCCTTCTGCATCTGAGTGTCCACGAAGAGAATTTGACAAGAGTCTGATCTCTGTATGTCATCTCTCTGAGGAGCTGTTGTGATTGTAAAGGAATGTTTCCCTACACTAATTCTTACGCTCACTCCATCAACTAATTGGGCTGACCTTGGACTCATATATATTTTTGATAAGAATGTCCCTGGTGAATGGGGAGGTTCTGTTAAAAAGCTTTTACATATTGACATTTGTTTGAATTGGGCTTTGGGTTTGGGTTTTCAAACGTACTATGGACATTTTTTTTTAATCCAACATATTTTACTAGTTTTACTACTCTACTGTATAAATAAAATTGAAACCATTGAAGAGAGGGAGAGAAAAATGTAAAAAAATCACACCTATTAACAAGAGGTTTCTGACACAGGAATTGAATTGGCAGCAGTGAAAACCCCATTACATGTTATATGTTCCATTTGATTTCGTTGTAGTACTAAAACTGACATTTTCAAATGTTAAAAAAATTGGCAAAGGTAAGGCTTCATTTCTCTATGAAACTAATACTAATATATTTTTTACTGTTGACTACGTTTCTGTTTTAGTTGGAAAACAAAAATATTTGTACTTTAGAAAATTATAAAAGGCTAAATAAAACACTACAGCAATTACTACTCTACAATATGTTCTCCTGAGAGTTTCTTGTGAAATATAAATAAAATCAATTTATTGAATAACAATTGTTGGATCAAATTGCATTAAAACATTGATTTACCCTTTATGAATGATTTGATCTACGGTTAAGTTTTACTTAATTTCACTGGGCTTAATCTGGAACAAATGGAGAAACTAAAACCACATAGGATTCTTAAATATTTGTGTATTTCCCTGTCTTCTCCTGAAAATGAAACATTCATTTTAGAAGATATTTTTACATTTTTCTGTCAATTGTATGGCTTATGCAAAAACAACATTAAGAGGAAAACATAAAAACAAAAAAAAAAATCTCTATCTTTCCACTTTATTTGAAAGAGAAACTCTTACAAATTTTATGGAATTGAACAGAAAATCTAACCCAACTTAATAACCATTTCACTATCTATTCCTTACAGTTCATCCTAACTCTAATACTTTGGTTTTATTCAACATTTCCTGTATTTATGCTGTTGACCTAATGAATGGAATGAAAAGCTTCATATGCTTCAGAAGTATTTCTAGGGTATGTATTAATTATGTCCCCTTACATGGCAAATCCAGTTTTGCTTTAGCCCACATCCCCTTATCCTAGCTATAAAACAGTATGGAGTATCTTCTCATTTTTGCTATTTGTGGAATGTCTGACAGAGGGCTGATTATTTCTCAAGCTCCTCTTCATAAAAGGTGTGTGTGTGTTCTAGGGAGAGGGCAGATAATAATTTGTGTACCAACTTTAAATGGTCATTGAGAGGATTAAATGAGATTATGTGTAAACAGGACTTGGAGTATAATGCCTAGCACACATTTTTTAAAACCCTCAAAAAAAGATTAGTTACGAAATAATACTAAACTAATTTAAATCTAAGCTTATTTGGGGGGTTTATCAAATACTTGGAAACTGTGAAAAGTTCATAGAAACTTTATTGTTTTGAAACATAAATTTCCTAAACACAAACTTACTAATGTCTTTGTCAAGAAAACTAAGCTGTCGATAGTATTCCACGTGAGGATTGTATGTAGTGTGGCATGAAATCACACTCTCTGGCATCATTTTATGAGATAGCTAGCTAGATAGATATTAATCCATTTACCGTTACAGAGTATTTAGAGTTTCTGCTGCATTCTGAATTAGCTGTGTAGTTTAGTAGTAAATCTAACAATCTATACCATCTGTTGCTGTTATTAGAGCATAATGCAACAGAGTTCCATTGATACTACAGCAATTCCTGCTCTTAACCATGTGCCAGATGATGCATTAATTAGCACTTTCTCCAATTCTCACTTATGTAAACTTACAATTACCTTATAAGTTTGATATTATTAGTTGCATTTTACAGTTGAATATGGAGATTTATAGATAGTGATCATGTGCCCAAAGGTTATAAAATTAATCACTGACAGAACTGAGATTTAAGTGGTCCTATTTGCTGGTGTTGCACTGTATGACTGAACACTGAGGAATAGATAGGGATAGGGAAACTAAAGAGAAGCACAGATGTTTTACAATGGCAGTCTAATAGATTTAAATTACCTTATTATGGTGAGAGGTCAATAAAGTTCCTGATATGTTTGTTCAGCTTTCATCTTTTTCTGGTCCTTCTTCCCCGGTCTTACCAGCCCTCAGCTTCCCAAAGTATAGTCCATTCTTCCCTTCCTTCTCTAATCAGGCCTACCGTGTTTCCCCGAAAATAAGACCTAGCCTGACAATCAGCTCTAATACGTCTCTTGGAGCAAAAATTAATATAAGGCATAGTGTTATATTATGTTAGATAAGACCTGGTCTTATTTTACTATAAGTTTTGCTCAAAAAGATGCATTAGTGCTGATGGTCTAGCTAGGTCTTATTTTTGGGGAAACACGGTATTGGAAGAGTTTACTTTTTGAACACCCATTCATCTCTATTATCTGAATTCTGCTTCTACTATGCATGGAAATGACTCTTGCTAATGTCCCTTACTCCAAACTATTACCTCACATTCAAAAGAACATATCTGAATTTAAATGAGATGACATTATCACAGGGAAAACTTTGAATTCATTGTATTTCATATAAAAAAATTGAATAAACTGGTAATAAACATTGAAACTTAGATGTTTTGTAACAGACTATTTCAATCAATACAATCCATCAACAATATTCAGCTCAATGTATCAGTTGCTGGATTTATAAAGAAAACACACCTATTTTTAGCTCTTAAAGAATACACAATTATGGAGACAAACAAACTCATATTTTCAATAATGTGAGGGCACAATAATGGAAGTTTGAGGCAACAGATAACAACTACTATGTTGCCTGAAATGTAACTGACTCAATAAATGCCGATTGAACCAAAATAAAATCTTGAAAAAATAATTAATGAAATAATGATCTATGGTATGAAAATTCAGTAAGTATGAATCAGTAATGCCTTACTGAATAATAAATAGCAGTGAAGAAATTTCTCCATTATTTAGTAATATTACTTATTGGTTTAAATACCGTGTTTCCCCCAAAATAACACTGGATCATATATTAAGTTTTGCTCCAAATATCGCATTAAGGCTTATGTTCAGGGGATGTCCTCCTGAAAATTCATGCTAGGGCTTATTTTCTGGTTAGTTATTATTCTCGGGGAAACACGGTATATCTTTCTTTTATCCTTCCTGGCCATATCTCAAAAGATACTGAATTTCTAATCCAAAATGATAGATGTGCTGAGACCAATATAGAGCCTAGAAAGACAGGTGAAGCTCACACAGTCACCAGGACGACCCCACAACCCAGCAACTATGGGAAAAAGGCCTGGTACAACAAGCAGGCTTCGATATCTTGGTCTAATGCTACGGCATTTGCAAAATAATTGAAAATTCTGTTTCATTTGCTTGGGTAGCTTCACATTTATAACTTTATTTCTTTGTATTTGCTCTATCCCCAATCTCTTGCTTATAATATAGACTCACTCTTCCATCAAAGTACTGACTATGTTAAGAGCTCCTCTATTCTCTAGCAGTAGTTAAGAGGAAGGGAGAGCCATGTGTTATTCAGCTTTCCAACTAGCCCGACATTCAACAAAGCTCTCAGTACATGGAATGAGGTCAGCAAAGCTCTTTAAATGAGTGAATAAATGAGGACTTGACTAATCTGATGATTTCACCACCTCCTTTTTCTTCAACTTGTCTCCTATTATTGGCAAGTGCTCTTTCTTGTTCAAATATTGGGAATAGTATTGGGCTCAGTATGTTATTATTTGGTGGGTCATAAGAAATGCCTATGAGGATTGCTACACTTATCTTCCTTTGTACATGGCAGCAGTTTTCTGTGCTCTGGGGAACAGCAGAAAACCTCCCATTGAAATAGTGTAGATATTAGTAGGAGCTTGGTGCAATTCTAACTTGCCCCATTCCTTCTTCCAAATGGATTTCAAAGTTTAAAAATTTGGAGAAAGATTATGGACAGGTGCAAGTTTCCATAACTTTATTTTCCCAAAGGCACTATTAATGGATTTAAAAGTACATCATGTAAAATAGTCAGGTCTTAAAGAACTAGTATCAGTTTGATGGAGCAAATCCATTTCAAGCTGTAAACTTCAATAAATGGCTCTAAAATCAGCATGCAACCTGACATGAAGCCAATTGACTGTCTTTAAATTAGGTGTCATATTTTATCCTGAATTACTTTTTAAAATATGGGTTCTTTGAATTTGCCATTTAAATTTGAGCTTCTAAGAAACTTTCCAAGAGAGAAAAGCTTGTTTCCTTGATTTCCTTTTAAAAAACAAAGGACTTGAAAATGATGGAGCTTATTAAATCCAAAACCTAGCTTTTAGCAAGTTACTACCAACCATCAAAGCATTCTTTGAGACATACAGCTTCTTTGTGGGGGGAGTTATTATTGACACTAAAGTAGTGTTTGCTTTATCCACAATCCATCATTACCTTCTTCTTGACACTTATGTTAGTGTACCCTAATATTCCTTTGAGATCTAGCAAGGGATTTTAAAAGTGTAATCTCTACACTGGATATATATTTATTCTTCCTCTTTAGGGAGTAGAGATAGTATACTTTGAAATATATGTGACAAACTCTTAAAGTTTTTTTAAAAATATATATTGCTATCATTAAATCCTAGTATCAATTAAATCATACTTTAGGTAACACAAATTTATTTTGGCTGAAAATTCAAACTGGAATTATGTAGATTAATGTAAATAAGAGAAATAGGTAAAACAAACAGCTCATACATGAACGGTATATAATGAAGCATTGATTTAAAAAAAAAATTACTGGGAGAACATAAAGGGATTCATTTCCTGAATTCATTTGTATAATGTTTTCCTTATTGAAATAAAGGTACAAATTACTGAGAAACTATTCAAAAATAAAACAAGCAAAACCATTACAATTTTATTCCAAACATTTGAGTAACCCTGGTGACGGGTCAGTTCCCAGCACACTACTCAGATATCAGCTTATGCCATGCTCCACTTGGGTTGTGCAGTTTCCTCTTGAAGTGTTTAGGAGTTGATGTTCATTACAACATTTATATATAGTAGAATCAGTTTCCCAAGTGCCTTATAATTACTTTTTAATGTGATATGCTACTTAGAAATGGATTATTTTCCAAGTTTAGTAACTTTTTCTCCATTAAGCATATTTATCTTTCAACACACTAGCTACAGAGTGTTGGCTCTGGTGGTATTGCAGAAAGGACCAAATTGCTTCCTGCTGACTAGGCAGCCATCCTAAAGTAACACTTTGGATCAACCTGATCCAGGCAGCATTAGTGTTTCATTTAATGTGATGAATTTTTTGAGTTTGGAGGGACCATAAAGATCTCTTTATGCATGTCCTTATAATTTTTGATTCTTCCTAATAAAAATCGTAATATATGATTGCCCATAAGTGCAGTTGTGTAGTAATAGTATTGTGTATGGTCCATTGCAGATGGAATGATTTCTCTGGGATAATTCTAAAGTGACTTTTTGTTTGTTAGCGTTTTGTTTTTCTTTTCTTTTTTTTAAATCAAGAATATGTTCTATAATATTGTAGCATTAAACTGTTATGATAACAACCACTGCAGCAATTTCAAAATACATGTTAATGATATTGATACATGTTAATGATAATAATAATGATGATATTTAAATGGTAGTAATATGCAAACAATGATGACAAATGAGTAGAAAGTTATATGTCAAATGGTCATCTTTGTATATAATCTTTTCTCTCTCATTTTTTCACAATATTTTGAGGACAGGGATGTCAGTCTCTTTCATTTACCATCTTAAGCACAGTGCTTATGACAGTGCCTGTCACACAGTAGGTATTCATATTGTAATATCAAATAAATGTGATTTGTATTTTCAGTGGCTTCCATTTGTATTCAGTAGGCTAGAGTGATGGTATGAAAAAGTCTAAGCATCTCCAGATAAACATAATATTTAAATAAAAAGGGAAGTAGAGAGATTTGAAAATCTACTGTTTTAAGTATCATCTTCCCCTCCTTTCATTTATTTCATAAGCTCATTTTTACTCTAAGAAAGTTAATATCACCCTATTACTCAGATAAACTCATTTAAGCTTAGATAAATGATGTGCCCAAGGACATACCCGATTTGAAAATACCAAGTCTCCCAATTCTTAGTGTATATTTCTTTCTATTATTACTCAGATTCTGTTCTTGGTCATAGCTACGTTTGTACTAAATGTTGTAACTTACTTCAATTTACTATTGACTTGATACCCATTTGTGTGAAAGTTCATGGTTTCCACAATATTTGGACGTAGTTCATTTGATCTTAATAGGTAGGTGTGTCCCACTCTTTTCCCTTGGGGTTCACTCTTCCTGAGAGCTTTCTTTGTAGTCTTCTAAGACTCTTTGCCTGGAGATTTTCTTTTGCCATCAGAACTTCCTAAAGGTTCAAAGGACAGCCTGGAAGTAGTAGGCAAGTAATGTCTCTGTGGAAATAGCTCTCAGAAAATGACCGAGAGGCATTAGTAAATAAAGAACCCAGTTCCCTCACCCTTCAACAGAGCAACTTGGCACACATCCCGCCTGATTTCCTAGAGCTCTCCAGGTGCCCACAGCCATCATTTGTTCCATAATACAGCCTTTATGGCTTCTTTTCCTTTCCTTTCTCGTCTTCCCATTCCTGACCAGTGCTTCCTGGATCATCTCTAAAATGAATTGCTTTCATTCTAATGTTTGTCTTGAGTTCAGAATCTGGTAGAATATAATTTATAATACTAAGATCAGTTTTATTATCCTACACAAGTGAGGAGAGACTGAGGTTTAGAAAAACTTCATACTTACCCATTCATATGGAATAAATGATCATGTTTAACCTGAGTTTTCTGTCTCTACATGCATCTTACTTTCTGTGAAGAGTCTCTACTTTTTTGTTGTTTGTTTCTTTGTTTGTTTGTTTGTTTGTTTTTTCCAGGGCCATCCTAGTATGGTAGGTGTTGCTTTCTGTTAACACAGCTATGTGGTATCCCCTTCCTTTATTCCACGTAGACAAAAGCAGGAAGGCAAAATCAGTGGCATCAGTCTCTGCTTGGGACAAATGTAGTTTTAGGTTTGGGACTGCTTAGGACCTTAGATTCCACCCAAATTTGAAATATTTAAATTTAGACATTGAACAAAACAGGGTATTTCTGAGAGATGCATGTCTAAAACTATATTCACTCTTAACCAATTCAATTCTTCTATCTGCTTCATAAAGAATAAAATACACAAATAGACAATTGTGAATTTACATTTTAAGCAAAACTTCTCCCACATTAAATAGTACAGTGAAAGTCCGAAGGGACTAGGTTTATGCCAGTCATTGTTTTGTCCCAATTTTTTGTTCTCCGACACTCTGTTTGTACTGGCTACAGTGTCCTGACTATTTCTATCCACACTGTCAGGCCTGACAGAGGAGGCCTTTTAATTCTCCCTGCATGTAACACAATACTCCACAATTACTATTATTACTAGACATGATGCTTTGGTTTCCCTGTTTCCTTTCAAGGCCTCAGCCTTCTGCCTTTCTTTTGTTTCTCTGGCATTTTATCTTGCCTGTTTCTGTGAGCCCTGTATGTTCTGTATACTCCATGAGGCATGCTACTCTGGCTTGCTGCTCTTCTGCTGGACACCTCCCAGAACCCTGTGGTCACTCAGTCAAAACGCCAGCAACATCCACAGTTAAGATGCATCCCTTCTAGTTTTTCGGTTGTAGGTTTTTTCTGTCTCTGTAATTTGTTCATTTCCTTACCAAACTTGCTCTCTAATCACGTCATTCAGGATTTATTTTGATCTTTGCCCTTAACATTGGTTGACACTAACTTGTTTATTCACCTATTTCTTTGTTTTCTTTTCTCCTGTATGATAGTGTAAGTTTCAGGAGGGTAGGTACTAGATGCTAGCTTCCCACATTCTCTGGTTTTTAACCTCTTTAGAATTTAAGGACAGTGAGGGAGGAGAGGGTTGGAGAGTAGGAAAGATCTCACCTGGCTTGTACTGTAGGTCAAAGGCTGACTGGACATTGATTCTCTGATGAGGCACTTTCATGGGCTTTTTGGAGACAGCCCATCTACTGGGTAACTCTCACCTGTAGTTACCCTGATGGAGGAGGTGATACACTCTCCCCTAGCTTATCCCTGATAACCTTCAGTACCCTCTGCTGATTCCCACTCACTCTTCGAAGTGAATCTAATAGGAAGGGTCTAAGACAGCTCCACTTGGTGCTTTCTTGCACCTAACTTTCATCTAGTCTATGGGGAATTCTCAGGCATCCCTTCCATTGACTAAGGCTGAAAATGTGCGACAATCCCAAAGAAGCAACAAGTTCTTTCTACATTCATCAACATCTAGTCTGTCTATCTCCTGCACATTATAATTATTCAGGTGGGAGACTGACATCACCCTCTTTCTCTAGGCTTCAGGTGCAGGGATACTTTTGGTGAAGTGTGGGATTCACAACAAAGCTCTCTGCAAAGACATCCACCATTTCTCATCTCTTCTTGCTTATCCTTTTTAGTTCTTAATGTGAGTGAGATGTTTGAATACTGTAACAAGTATTTGTATGACTACATTTACATTTTTCACAACTTCCATTTTTAAATCTTCTTTTTTTAAAAAAAAAAGCTTCTTCATTCCTTTTGGTCACATTTATACTCCAAAAGTGGGGCTCACTTACTATGACAGATCAGTAAACTCAGACTTCTTAAAGGAGCCTCATTTTTCATGGTAAAATCATATTAAAATATAATAGCAACCTCAATAGCCAAATGATTGTTTGCTAAAATTGATGTGGTAGATTAAACTAAAGCAGGGCTCAATTGGGACTTCAATTGTTAGCATAGAGTCCCAATTCTTTGTTTCAAGAATAAACAATAATACTAGCTAATATTTACTGAGTGCTTCCTAAGTGCCTGGCACTATGCTGTTTTATATGAAATATTATTTGAGAAGAACATTATTGACTGATTTTTGTATACCAAGCACCAGTCTGTACTTTACATGTATTAGCCAATTTAATCTTTACAGTAATCCTGTGATATAGATATCACCCCAATTTTAGAGACAAGGTAACTAAGGAACAGAGATTTAAGCAACACAGCTATGAAGGCCAAGCAAAGACCTTTCCTGTATCTCATGCTCCAATTTAGGCCTCAGAATATCTTGTTGAAATATCTATTTGTTTCAGTTCTGCTCTCAAGATTACGAGCTTCTTAAGGGGAACCAACCAAGTATTATTTAGTTTTCTATTCCAATTATTTAATATATAGTAGATGTTAAAAAACAAAACAAAACAAAAACTACCTTTCGAATTAGACAGAACTTTCAACCTTGGACTTTGTAATTCAAATATTTTCTTAAAAATCTATTTACATAAAATTAAGAAAGTGATTATTAGATATCCTTCCAAATTTCTGGTTAAATGAGTTATTCAACAAAAATATAAACAAGCAGCAAGAATATTTCCCAGTTTATGTACTTTAAACTGTTGAAAGAATGCTAAGAACTTACTCCTCCCTAAACAATTGTCAGTGATTAATACTTTTTTAGATCATTACAGACATCCAAATTGGGCAAAATAATAGAGCTTCCATTTCTACTTTCCTTGTTTTTTACATTTTTAATCAAAATTAAGCCATGTCTTTCCTGAGATTTGTACCTATCCAGAGCCCTTGGCTCCTTGGTATTCTTAGTAAAACTGTGAACTTTTCAGGGATACATTTTTAACATTACAGCAACATTTTCTGATACTAATCATAACTACATCAGGAAACAAAAATTTTACTTTGTGCTCACTCGTCTACTCCAACTCCAAAGTTGTTAATTTTATGTGAGAAATTCAGCCTTTATTAAAGTTCATTAGGACAGAAAAAAGGTTTATATTGCACAACTAAAAACTGAACTTAAATTATTTGTATGATAAATCCTCTAATTATAGCAGAATACCTTAACAAATACTTCAGCTTTCAGAATATAAGTGGATTGAAAAGTAAAACACACTAATTCTACTTGGAGCATTAATTGGATTTTGGAGTGTAGCTTTAACATACTACTTGGTAGTTAATATTTATAAACACTTTTGCCCCCTCCACATTCTGCCCTCAACTTCAAACAGGAAAAGATAATGGTCATGTTTATATTATTACACAGATACCTACTTATACAATGAATAACTGATGCTAGAAAATCAATTCTATCACACGTTCTCAAGCTTGAATCATAAGTAACTTCTGGCTGAGGAAAGTCCATCCGCATCAGAGGCAGATATAAAGGAAAGCTGCTTTTCTTCTTCTAGGCTAAATAAATTCTTTGTTTATAAATGTTCTGGATTCCCTAAATAATCCCTAACTAGGTTACAACTGGTTCTAATTTTCATAAAAACTGCATTCTCTTTTTAAGCTTATATGTACAGGAATTTATACATTAAGCCTTATAATAAATAGGAGCTTCAAGTTAGAAAAACTTTTAATGTTCCTTGAACATGACTATTATAATTGGAAGTGACTATGATGGTTATTAGTGAAATATCTCCATGTTTCAAATTAGCAAACTAAAATCCAGCGCAGTGTATCTGCACAAGGTGTCCCAGTCCATTAGTAACAAAGCTTAGCCTGGATTAGGTATCAGGGTGCTCAATAAATAGTCCTTGTGTCAACTAATCTGTCAAGTCTTAGTACTCATCTTTTAAATGCTAAAATTGCAAATCACCATGAAGACAGGAAAAAAATTTCCTCCAAGAAGAAAAAACTACATGTAAATATTCTTCTGAAACAGGATCTCCTTGGGTTTAAGTGGAGAATATGCCTGACGAAAGCGATAACATACCAAAAAATTTGAGTAAGTCTTTCAGTGGTGTAATGCTAGGATTACATAGAAAAGAGCAATTCATTAGTTCTAGGTTGGCCTCAATTGGGACCAGAATTGGCAACTTCCTCTGCATTGTTATTTAAGGGGAATGTGGAGATCCTATTTTGTCAGAAATATTCTCCACCGGCCTCTGTATTTTCTGAAGTTACTTTTGTCATCCTTTTTTAAGAATTAAGGCATTGCTCACAAGTAGTAAGCACACACATTATCATATCCATGGATAAAATTTATCACCACCACCAGCAGCAAAAGAGACAATGAAACCTCAGTGAACTGAGGACAAAAGTCAAGAGTATGGGCTCACATCCTGATCTGAGGTAGCCACGATGGGAAGCTGTGAGTAGCAGAGACATTGGTAGTAGAAGAAGCTGCAAGGAGACACCTAAAAGAGGAACAGAGGGATGCACAAGACAAAATGACCTAAGTCAAATCACATTGAGTCAATTCAACACATTAATAGGCAAGTATGTGATTGTGGTTAATTTGAAAGTAGAAATTTGAATAAGATCTTGCATTATAATCTTTCATTGTACATTCTACTTTTCCTTCACAGCACTTACCATTCCTTGTAATGCTATAATGTGAGTGTCATTATTTAACTGTTACCCCCCCAAGTTAACACACACACACACACACACACACACACACACACAACATACTAATACTCATATATGCTTGAGCTCTTTTAGGCTCTGAGGGCAAAAGATCTGACTAGCTTAGGGCTTGACAGAGCAAAGTTGTTCGGTAAATATTTATTGAACAAACCTAACTTAATGAATAACAAACTGCTAATCCTAAATTTTATTTAAGAGAGTTGGCTAATCTTTGAGGCTTTTGTTTGATGTTATCTCCTGGATTACTGCGTCTTCAATTATTTCATTCTGACTGGAAAAATGCTGCATCCATTGTAGGAGGAATAGAGTAACAACAAGCTGTAATAAACTTCAGGCCCACTTTTAAATGCCATGGCTTTAATTGTAAATAATTGCCTCGGTTGGGTAAGGTTAAGTATGTAAGCTATAAGATATTTCAAGTAAGTATTGCTTATGAGAAGCCATGGCTTTTATGAAAACAAGATTTTCTAAGGTGAATAAGTCATTTTTAATATTATTGTGTGAGTGGCCAGCAGTGGCCATTGGATCAGAACCCAGAACCACAGAGGAGTTGGCTGGAACTCTGAGGGCTACATCAAGTTCTCTCTCACGTGCTCTTCATTAAAAGTGCGTATATGTTGAAAGCCAGCAATATGTGGAAAAGAAACTTCTGCTCAATGATTATTTACTTTGGGCTAAAAATGGATACCGCAGCTGGATTCTTTCTACATTTTTCTCTTCTCATTTTGACCACTGCATTTGAGAATAAAGACATTGGATTGTTTAAGAGTGTTGTGGAAATTTAAATTTGACTTCTACTTTCAAAGACCAGAGGGTTTCCCTTAGCTCCCTCTCCTCCCCACCGCTCCCCCAGCCACCACCACCATTTATCACCCATTTTAGAAATCCTTTTACCTCTGATAGGATCACATTTTACTTTTGGACAAGGGACATCCTTAGGTCTCACTTCATCCATGACAAGATTCATTCTCCCATGTCTCCTGCTTCTAGAGCAATGGGGTCATCATTCACTTTGCAACCCAAATTAGAATTCCACAACAGTGAGCACAGCAACTCCTGGTACATTGAATAACCAGAGGCAAATTTGAGCTTTGACTACTAGGCTCCACAGTCTGAAATTGCCAGCCTCATTACTGAAGATTTTTTTTCCCCCATCAAAACACGTTTTATATCTATCCAGGCCTTGTTTCTCCTCAGGAAGCTTAGAAAGCCAGCCTGATTAAAGCTGTATTAAATGACCTTGGCTGACAAATGGTGTGCAACTTAAAGGTCTACTTATCCAATTTTTTGTCATTTCTACAAAGAAATTTTAGCATATCGCAATGATAATGAGTTGGGATTTAAAAAGCAAGAAACCACCACAACCACCAAACTGTAGATGCATTTAAACTTCAGTTCCCTATGTTAACTTTTGATAGCTTTTAAACCTCTGTGTATGGACAAAGCAAACATTGATAGGGATATTTTTAAAATTAATACATTTTATAGTAAATACAAATACTGGGCATAATGCTAACCAAATATTGTGTTGCTTAAAATACAAATTAAAGCTCACTACATTTCATCCTAGGGATTTCAGAAGATGCTTGGTTATTCCATAACAATAAATGGCCATGAAAACTATCAAAATGTCCTTAAATTGTAAAAAAGGACCACACTAGATAATGGGTGAATAACTCTGAAAGAAGGAGCCAATTCCATCATCATCTTGATACACAAATCCAATTTATCAGTCTACTAGTTGTAGATCAGTAACACAGTCTTACATAACAGAGAGGCCGTCGAGGTGGTCAGCATTGGGCCAATATATATGTTTAGATTATGGAATTTCCTAATGGTATTCAATTATTTATTTTCTTCTTTTATTTGTTTATTCTCAGTACAATTTTGGTGTCTCCAAGACTAAAAATTCTCAGTAAATTGTAGACTGATTCATAAATTGGTGTTCATATCAGGAATAAGTAAAAATGATGTTAATGTAATTACGAATTGAGACTTTTGTTTTAATGCCATCTTCTGTTGTGTGTAAAGAAGCCTGTTGTTGTTTTTTTTGTTTTGTTTTTTTGGTTTGTTTGTTTTTTCAGGCTGTTCAAGGAAAGAACAAGAGTTATGGTTTGAAACAGAAGTCACAATTACTCATAAATAAATATGTAAGCAATTGGTAGTGCTATGTCATTTCCAGTCTAAAGAGGAGCCAGGTTGTGTTTCAGAATTTGTCACTTTTAATACCCTTTGAAAAAATAGACTGTGCGCTATTCCAGCCTTCCGCTTAATGTGTTCCAGTGCTAGAAATTGTTATCTAACATAAAGCTATTCACTTAGCTTAATTCAATCACGTTTCTGTAGTTGAAGATTTTGAATCATTCACCATAAGTAAACATTATGCCAGTGATATGGTTCCATTTGTTTTCATAAGCACTATTGATACCAGATACTTCCCATCATAAAAAACTTGTTATAATTAAATTTCCCCATGATTACTAAATATAACAATGTGACAGTTTTTGAAATGTAAGTTTTAAGAGTTTTCAGAAGGGTACATATATAAAGGGATTTGATGCGCCATATAATTTTATCTGACTATACTGCTTCTCAATCTCTTACTAGCTCTTATCATAGGAATAAATATGTACAGTAGTTGCCCCTTATCATGCTTTCACTTTCTGGCAATTTGCTTTTCACAGTTTTAATACCCCACTATCGACCACCATTCAAAAATATTCAATGCAGAAATAAATAACTCATAAGTTTTAAATTGGGCACCATCATGAGTAGTGTGATGAACCATGTCATCCCTCTCACTCCCTTGTAGGATGTGAGTAATCCTGATATCCAGCATTATTTGCACTGTGAACACTATCCATCTGTTAGTCACTTACTTAGTAGCCCTTTAGGTTATTAGATGTACTGTTGATTCTCATGGTATCACACTGATTGTGTTAAAGTACCCTTATTTCACTTAATAATGGCCCCAGTGTAAGAGTAGTGATGCTGGCAGTTTACATTTGCCAAAGAACCCATAAAGTGTTTCCTTTACGTGAATAGGTATGTATGTGAAAGGTTCTTGATCTTGACCTTAACTTGGTATGCTAGTGTTTCTTGTTTTGTCTTACATAACTTTTCTAGTGGGTATAGTGATGCCTGGCTATTTATCAACTGCCAATTTATAAAGTTTATAGCAATGCAAGATTTAGTAATTGGGGTCTTCATCTCCTAAAATGTGGCTTTTTCAACTTCTGAGTTTGGTAGAAACCCTCTGCAATTGAGGAGATTTGAGGAGATATTGGTTCAATTGCACTGAACGTCTAGCAATTCATGTTCAAAGAGTAAGTGAAATATGAACACATGTCACTGTATTCTCTAAGTTTTTGTGGTAGGCAGCATATGTTCAATGGGGTCTTACGTAACTTCAAGCTTAAAGAGTGTGCCTAATGAGAGAAACCAGGAGTCTTAGGCCTAGTTTATGAATGCACAATTCCACCACATATAGCCTACAAACTTAAACTTTTCCCTAAATCAACAAAATACCATAGTGAATGGAAAATGTGACACTAATTCTGATGATACCATGGAAATGTTTTATATGAAAGTCAACTCATGCCATCTGTAAAATTAATTAATTAATATTAAAAATGTTGCAAGTCACAGAAGTTCCTGGGAGCTTTTCAGAAGTTTCAGTGAATCAGATTTTAAGAACTATTGTCTTCTATCTCATCCTCTGTATAGGTTGGAATAGGTCCAGCCTGTATAGAATCATTTCCCTTAGTGACTGCTCTGGGCATAGGTTGACACTTGAGTTAATCACAGTCTCAATTGAACTTTAAATTTTATGTGTAACTCAGGTAAAACTTTGTCTATCAAATAATCTGTGGAGCATGTACTTTGCCTTAAAAAAATTCTAGATTATTAGGGGCTAAAACCTTACTAAAACACAACAAAAATTAATTACTAGATAGAAGATCAGATATATAGATTTGAGGCAAAGTAACATTTTTATAAACATTTCTAAATTCTTGGTCTCAATCCAACTTATCTTGTCACAGATCAGTAAAAGTTTGTGGACCACATACTGTAATTTGAACACTACAGGGTTTGAAAAACAGAATCTCAAGGGATGTCTTAGAAAAGAATTTTTCTATCTGCTTCTCAAACTAACGACACATGAGAATAGTTGAGACTTTTATCAAATACCCTAATTGCACAGGCAGAGTAACATGGCCAGTACACTTTTATACAAATATATCAGATAATTAGTACTATTATCACATTCTAAACCTCAGTTTGCTGCTGTGAAGAGGCCATAATGAGTTTACTGGGCTCATAAAGATTTTATGAGGGTTAAGTGAGGTAATCCATGCTCAGAGTTTAGTAAACGCACATTGGGTAGAAAACAGTAGCTACTGTTATTATTGAATATATTGCTTGTGGTTCAATCCATTCTAGTCTCATCCTCAGTTTCTTTCTCAGCACTTCCAAGTATGTCTGAAAGCAAACATTACTCTTGCCATGTATTTACGTGAGCAGTAGCATTTTAACAAATGTCTAATCAATATTTGCTCCCATAGAGAATCCCCAATTCTCCCTGAAATCCAAATATCTGTATAGTGCACAAAATTTTTAAAGGATCTTGAAATTTTGGAAGCTCAGCTTTTTGAATGACTCAGTTGTGGGTGTTAGATTTAGCAGCATTCCTCCCAGAACACAGAGATAAGTGACATTCTTTGTTTTTTTTTTTGTTTCAACTGAGTGTGTGCTGTAACACAATTATCAGAAATCCTTTGGAACTATGGGAATTCACCCTAAGTCAAGGGCCTAATGAAGGGCATTTAAAGTAAATCATTCAGATATGATTGTGTGGTTCTATAGTGAGGTACTTCTCCAATGCTGTGCTAAAGTGTGTTGAATCAATACTTAAGGGAACTCTTCTTTAAAAGAGCTGATTAAGACCCTGACTGCCATTTACTGTGTCAGCAGGCATGCTGCCCTGGACTCCTTTATAGAAGATTATCTCATATCAGCCCAGTGAGGAAGGTTAGCCAGTCATGAGAGACCTTTCAGTGGCCATCAAAGTAATTGTAAGCTGCTACTGCAGAGAAGATTGACCACTAGAAGCCCACAAGCAGCCATCACCACTGATAGAGCTACCATCACTGACTGCTGATGGATCCTATTAGAAAGCTGCCAATGCTAAGTTGAACTGTGAAGCAGTAGTGTTAATGATTCTCCTCCCACGTGCTCTCTTATGACAGTCTATGTCAACTTTTACTACATAGCCTTGTGGTTTCTGTGGAATTTAGACTACAAATCCTCAGATCTGAGCCTTTGTATTCTTCATTTCTGTATCACCAGCAGCTAGCCAAAGGCTAAAACATAGTTGAAGATAAATAAACGTTTAATAAGGGAGGGAAGGAAGGAAGGAATTGAAAGAAAGAGGTAAATTAGTATATGGGAGCCATCATTGAGATTAGGAAATAGATTGGCATTGTAGGGGGATCTGAAGGTCAAAGAATCCTTTTCCTCTCACTGTGAATTACTGTGCGGGGTATGAGGAGGATGGGTTGGGGTATAGGTTATTAAAAATGAGTGGTTGAAATGCAGAAAAAAATAGTATATGTTCACTTTTCAAATAAGCATCTCAATGTGAAGAAAAAATATTATTACTCACTAGTATATCTGATGGTGTTAGAAGTCCAGAAATTCTAGAATACATAAAGAACATTTAAATTGTAGTTTTTCTTATGTTCTTGGTAGGTAGCTTGACTTGGGAAGTTTTCAAGGAACTTTGTAAAATTGAAAAACCAAACCAGGATCATATACCTGGAATGAGTTGTCTTTTGTTCGTGTAGAAGAGAAATATCGTGGCACTAAGTTGTTAAAGCTGTTTTATAGGGGGAAAAAAAATTGAGGCTCATACTCTATAAATTTCATTGTGGCTACAAAGTATGGGAAGATCAAAGAGAATTCATGCTTGTAAGGGAAACCAACAAAAATAAAAGGATGCAGTAAAACAGTGATAAACATAGAATTTATTTCAAAGTTCAGCCAAGGTACATGTCATTCTTAGAGTCTGAAGGAACTGAAGTCTTCAACAATATTTCCAACATACTTCAGAGCATTACAAAGTATGGACTTCACTAAAACAAACATATCTTGAATTCATGATACTGATAGTGTTGTGATAACACACAAAAGTCACTTTAGAGCATGTAGGAGGAAAGCGTGTTTTAGGATTCTCAGCAAGCTCAGGCAGTCATTGGAAATGTTGTAAAATCGTGTTAATTGGGGTCTTGACTCACCTCCCAATTGATTTGATGCCTGATTGTGACCTGAAACCATTTATCAGGAGAAAGCAAGACAGAGAGAATGAATAATGCATCTAAGAGAAGAATGGAGCTTGTAAAATGTCGGTTTTGCAGGCTAGTAAAGTCTGTGGGTGTCAATTGCGTTGGATGAGAAAACACGTAATTCTGATTTTTATCCTTTAAAAGAATAGCTGGAGAAAGACTATGATATGTGCATTTTCCATTTTATATGACAATTTTGATCGCTCATTAACCAAAGTATGTACACTTAAACAAAGGGAATGTACACCAGATTTTAATTTTTTTGAATAAAATGGAGATGGGGTTGATGCAAAGAACAAACCATGATTCCCTAATACTCCTTTTAAACATAAATTTACTGATCCCAGAGGGAGGAATTGTTAACAAAATAGCTAAATACATTTATTATAATGTAAATTTCTATTATTTTTACTATTAAATTTCATCCATTCAAGCAATAATTTAAAAAAATGTTTTTAGGTTTTATATATATATATATAATTTTCAATCCTGTATTCCACTCTTCTTTAGTTTGTCCTCTCATCCATATTCTAACATAGGTTCTTTCCTCATGCTATCCCACTACTACCATCTGTTAGGCAAAACATTTCTTTTTATTCTCTTTGCTCTCAGCCAACACATTTTATGGAACCCCAGTACCTTGGCCCTGTGTGTCTCAGATGATCTAGTGTTGTCAAGTACTTTCCAATCCACGCAGTTATGTTTCCTAGTCTGATAGTTCTTTATCAGACAAGGGCCTCCTTCCCAAGAACCCCATGACTATATGTGGAAACCGGAGCTATCTTTTTATAGCATTTTATTAGGTGACCTAGTTGTAGTCTATACCTCCTTTTCTTCAAACCCCACTTTTCAGTGATTTTAACCCTTCTTGATTCACTCCTTAGTTATTCTCTGTAGTGTATCTTATACTCTTCAGTACCACACAGCATTTATTATGTCATCAGATTTTATTTCTTGTTGAAGAAGAAGTAATTGATTGCTTCATTGAAAGGAACTAATGACAAATAACTATCAGCCAACTCTGAGATTTCCTGCTTTGGCTTTTCTTGGCTTCTCCCACCTAGATAGAGCCATTGACATGTCCCATGTCAATCATCTGGAGCTTAATCACGCTCCAGCTCCTAGAGAGTCCTACGGTGTTTCCCCGAAAATAAGACCTAGCCAGACCATCAGCTCTAATGAGTCTTTTGGAGCAAACGACAGTCTTATTTTGCTATAATATAAGACCAGGTATAATATAATACAATATAATATAATATAATTTAAATAATACCTGGTCTTATTTTGCTATAATATAAGACCCGGTCTTATATAATATGATATGATATGATATGATACCAGGTCTTATATTAATTTTTACTCCAAAAGACGCATCCATGCTGTCCCAAATTGTCTCTTCTCTTTACATTACACCTGACCACCATGTTTGTCCAAGTCATAAAATTGAGCTTCTGCTTTAAGCCCATCTCTAAAGAGTTTAAAAAAAAAAAAAAATTATGTGCTAGATATTGTGCTTTCTCTATTTCAGCGTTAGAACTGAAGCCCAAACTCAATATCTAGGAAGCTTATTTCCTAGTCTTGATCTTGCCAGTCATCCCAAAGCTCTGCCCCACTCCTCAAGCCTTAATGTGTGGCCCAGGTTGGTGACTGATGTCCTGTTACCTACGGATAGATAACAATTACATAGCTGCCTACGAATGCCTGAATATCAATTGCTGTAGTGCTCCTCTTCTTCTGTGTACCTCACTCATCTAATTAGACTTCTATTAACACACACCTTACTTTTACATGACCCCCTGACTGCCATTCCAGAGGATCTTTCTTTAGCTGGGGAATCTTTTAGCTGATCTCTGGCATGGGACACAAAACTTGTACTAAGACCTGGCTCCCTTTTTCACGTGAATGTCTGCCTCCCTCTCACTCAGCTTAAACTACAGTTTTCATGGTTTAATGTAATACCTGGTAAGGTATTTTACCAAGGTCTTATCTCAAAGGAGCAAAATTCTATTGGAGAGATTTTCAGTGGGCTATCAGAGCAGTCGATTTGGAGCTGAGTTAGTTACTATTAGTTTGTTACTATTAATTAAATAGACATTAGAATTGTCCTCATTTTGGTGCTATTCTGTGTAATCTTTACTTTTATTCCCTTTTGTCCTTAAAAATTTGGAGGCTTCACTAATGTTACATGGTACCTGAGAAGTCTAGAGGAAAGTTGGTATTTTTTTTTTCCCTTGGACTTTTTATTGTCTTGGGGGGGGGGGGGGCGAATCTTATAAATTGGTTTATAATATATGTAGGGTCTAAAAACATGGCAATTTTCTAGGCAGACTGATTTGCAATTTTATGTAGAAAGTAATTTTTGTAATTCATATTTTTTATATTATTTATAATTTTGTTAAGTAATCATACTTTATTTCAGTTTTATGTAGTAAATAAAGTATATGATGTGTTTTAAAAAAGAAAAACTTATAGAATAAAAATTAATTTTAAAAATATTATTCTTTAAGCAGAGAAAACATATTTGGTCGGGTTTTTGTTTGTTTTTTCCATATGGATATATGAGGACTAAATACCCGATAAAATTGTTTTATTAACTCTCACACTGACTTGTCTTTCTCCTTTGAAGATGCACTGCATGTTAAACATGATATCTTTCACTTGAGACAGTTAAAGGAACTCTTCCACAAGCGCTGCTCTGGCTTGCTTAACTGTATTTTCAGTGTGTTGTTTTTGGAGCCCCAGTGGTTCCCTTGCATAGTGCTTATATATTATGTTGTTGTTCTGCTAAAATGCATATTTCAATTATGCGGGGTTTTTTTTAAGGAAAAAAAATGTTCTTTTATTTCTACACTTAAAAAAGAATTAAAATGTATGGTCCATGCAGTATGAAAGTTATGAGTTAGGAGATAGCATTTCAAATTACAATGCCTTTTCCCAGGACAAATGCATAGAATGCTTCCCAGGCCTTTTTGTACCCTTTGAGATTCAAATGTGACATGTTTCCCTGCTCCCACCACCTTATTTTGTTTGCTGCTTGTGGTAAAAGTACCCGTTCATGTAGTACATTCATGTCTAAAAGTATTTAAACACGTATCTATTTACTCCAGAATATGCCCTGAGCAAAATTAAGTGAGAACATTTTCAAAGATGATTAAATTCAAAATTAAATGTAAGTCTTGGAAAAGAAAACTTTAAATAAATGATAAAGTATTTCAAATCCTCAGGGAACATTTGTATACTATTTGCACATTGAAAATGGGAAATTGGCTGCATACTGTTTGACAAGTTTTGGTTTCATATTAAGATGTTAAAAAATGCTGAGTAGTAAGAGTTTGTTATATGTAATATCTTTCACACTCACAGGAATTAAAAAAAAAAAAATGCTGCTTTCTCCAAGGAGAAAAAGTTTATGTATCATGCAAACACATTATTATAGAATCATATCTCAAAGAAAAATTGTATTTTCAAGGTTTCAATGGTGAACTTCTATGGCACAAATCTTACCCTTTAAATGACATACAATCCTGTGACAGAATTTATTGCCTGTGTGTCATCCATGCTCAATCACAGGATATAATAAGTTAAGTATATTGTATATAAAGGACAAAGTGTCTCAATGGGGATAAACTGTTTAAATAATTCCTCTTGATGAAAGTAGTGGTAGTTAAGACATGAGTAGACATGCCCTCCATCCAGAGGTTGTAGTCTCTATCATTCCATTACACCATAGGAGTTAATGTCCAGGAAACTACTTCTTCCTGGAATGAATTTTACAATTCAGCCCTTCTTACTTAGCAATTAATGTCCAAATGGTAAATTTATAGCTTGTTATCTTTGAGTTTGGCTCTTGTTTTTACCTTTTGGGCTGCTTACTCCAGAAGAGCTCCAAAGTTGTCTTTGACTTGCTCCCCACATGCCAGTTAGCCCTTTCATCTTAGATTTCCATGTCACAGGTCTCCAGTTTGGCAAATATCCTGCTGAAGTTAATCTGCTTCAACAGTAATATGCACAGCACCACCGTCAAGGTTTACCTTACCTTAGTATACCCTGATTTGGGCTTAGTAAAACAGTGATTGAGAAACACAAACCACTAAAAACTCAAAGGAACTCATGTGTCAGAAATAACGTGCTAAAGGAATAGCCATGCTGAATTTGAGGTTTTAGAATTGGATTACTTCTAGACTATCATTTAAGTGTTCATTCATTTTCATAATATTCTGGTGTCAAGTATACAATACAGGTAAAGTAAATAGAAGCAAACATGTTTTGCACTCAACAAGCTTATAATATAGTGAGAAAAGCATATATACCAGCAACTGGTAAATACTGGAAAACATAGATTTCAAGAGAGAAGGGGGGAATTTTGAGTTCAGTTTGGGATCTGTTGAGGTAAAGGTGTCTGAGAGACATTGCAGAAGGTATTGTGATTCAAAATATTGAACATCATGAAGTAATTGGATCAGAGATTCAGATCATTAGTCACACTTATATATTAGTTTAAATCATTGTAATGTATGAAATCACTCATGAGATGATTTATAAAGTGAAAAAAAAAAGTGACTCGATGCCAGAACCTAAAAAAAGTCAACATTTTATTTAACTGAGCTACCAATAGATATCTTGATCAATTAATTTATTAATTAAATATGGTTAGTTTGAGATTTTGTTCTGTTCAAGTTCTTTATTCTATTGATAACTTACTGCAGAATTTTTGCAGAACAGCAGTATATTTGCTTTTCTCATGTTTCCTATAGACAGGACTAAGGAAATCCAGAAGGTGGAGAAATGTGTCACAAGTTACTATCATAATGAATGTTAATTGAACTAAAATTCACTAAGGACTCCACATTTATTGTTACTTACAGGCTCTTTAATCTTCTCATAGTTGAAAAGACTTAGTGATTGATTGGCAAACTTATGAATGTAGAAAAAAATCAATGTATTTTAATATTTTTTAGACAGTCCTTATCAAAATGAAATTAGTACAAGTTGATTAAACCACATTTTACAACATACTTTGCTTATTACATCTGTTCCACATGAGAGCTCATGTCTAAAGCTGTGAATAATGTCATCTTAACTCATTAGATTTATGGAAAATCAGTTTCTAAACAAAATCAGAGGAGTTATCCTTTTTTAGCATAAAGCAATATTATTTCAGGTGCTTTCCTCAAGGAACTGCATATTTGCTAACAAATAATTTCCCCAATATGATTTATTATACTTGGACTAAATAGCACATATCTGTAGAGTTTTCACAAAAGAAAATAACATGATTCTCTACCTGATGGTGAACTGATATCTTTTTCATGATTATGGTTACTAAAGGAACCAGTATTAGCTGTTTTTTTGTGGAATTTGCCTTATAGGATAACTTTCACAAAGAGAATATTCCTAAAATATAGCATTAGGAATTTTATTTCAAATACTTCCAAATTTAGAAGCAAACTTTACAAAACAAACAAATAATAAAATATTTTTCTCTTTTAATCCTTTCAGAATATGCTTAGACAGAGTAATTTAATGGCTACCAGAGAAAAGAAATAGACAATGGAAAAGAAAAACATGGTATGAGAAGTTACCCACTGAGGGAGTCAGACTAAACAGTAAACAATAAATTAAAATATATAAAGTGCAGCTATACAGAAAATTATTTCATAGGGTAAATACAGCCAGGCTGCTCCCTTGTTTGACTGGGGCTATGTGAAAGCAACCATTTCCTAGTTGTTTAAAAAGATCATGGACATAGCATCCATTATCTCATCAACAGTGGTTCAACTTGCTAGGATTTTCACACATAAATTATTTTAATGCAAAAATGCTTTTGGTTTAGATAGCATGATAGCCTAGGGTAGATTCAAATGTTTAAATTCCTTTTTTTTTTTTCTTTTTCTTTCCTAAATCATGATGTCAGGAATGCTGAAAATAGGTCAAAGAGATAAATCCTGTGATAAAGGATAAAGAGCACTCATGGTATTTGTAAGTTTTTGAATTTTATATTGATTGGGTAGTTGATTTTACATCCTTCTCATTTAAATTTATTCAGAATACTCAGTAAGTATTGTCTTTATAAAAAATTCAGATTTTACCATAATAAAATCAACTTGCCATGTCAAGTCTACCCAACTTCCCATAGCTGCTCTGGACTCCACCCTATCACTATTATCAAATACACTCAGCATGTTTATTTTATAGATGTGGAATCTCAGACCCAAAGTTAATGAATTTTCCAAAATCTTATAATTAGTGATTATATAATACCTTCATTAAAAGTTAAAATGCTAATTCCCTATTTATAAAATGAAGAAACACTGTGAAGAAGGTGGTGGTTGTCCACAAAACTGTGTTTGAGGTAATCCCTTTATTCACTGGCCTACTGTCTGAGAGCTGACTTCACCCCATATGCAAATATATGAGGTCAGACAGTTAAGTTCATGAACTCATCCTAGAAAATGTGCTACAAACCTCATTGCTGAATATCACTACGGTCACCTTCGAAGTATTCCCCTTGCGAAGCTATGCACTGACACCAGTGCCTAGTCCACCCTTCAAAGCAATTTTGGAACTCTTCTGAAATGGCCATTAGAGCTGTTTGGTGTATTACCCTTGATGTCCTGAATGTCATCAAAATGTCTTCCTTTCAATATTTTCTTTATCTTCAGGTAAAGAAAGAAGTAATTGGGGGCCAGATCAGGTGAGTAAGGAGGGTGTTCCAATAGTTATTTGTTTACTGGCTAAAAACGCCCTCACAGACAGTGCTGTGTGAGCTGTTGTACTGTCGTGATGCAAGAGCCATTAATTGTTGGTGAAAACTTCAGGTCATATAAGTTTTTCAATGCAACCTTTTCAGCACCTCTGAATTGTAAACTTGATTAACTGTTTGTCCAGTTGGTACAAGTTCATAATGAATAACCCCTCTGATATCAAAAAAGGTTAACAACATCGCTGCAACATGTTCGTGAACTTACTTGTCCGACCTCGTATTTCATTTGAAAATTTTAGCTTATATATTTACTCTCTTTTTTCCTTATCTTCATTATCCTCCAGACCCAACCCCTCACAAATAGAAACCCAACTCATAAAAGTATATGTAGTCTTAAATGTTATCTGCCATTATACTTTTTTGATAGCTCAGAATAAGATGTCTCAAGTATCTGAAGACAACTTTCCAAGTTCAAATATGAAGCGTGGACTATTGGGTTCCATTCCTGGCATTCTCATTGTGTTTTGAAAAAACAGGCCTAAAACTTTTAGTGACCTTGTACATGATATTATGATTCTCTGGATTCTTTGCTTATATCATGACAAATTACACATCAGAAACTCAAAGAAGTTATACAGCTGTTTTTCTTTTCTGTTCCACACCACCCATATTTCTTCAGCCTAGTACTAAAGCATTATACTCAGAGGTGTTCCTATTTTTCACTGTTTTCAACTCTGATAAGAGGATAATCCCTTGTGCATAAGACACTATAAGGAGTACTAGATGAATTATAATAAAGATGAAAAAGAAATATAGGATAAAGTGATTTGATACACATTCTTAATTTTGTTGTTCCATGTAATATTAAGCACACAATACATTGCCAACAGTTCAAAATGTGAAGAATGGCTTTGCTCATCTAAGCCAAAATTTCTGTTATAAATTGATAAAGAAAGTGATTCTGGGAAAAGGGAATTGAAGTGTATATCCTCAACTTTCCTCTCAGTCGAGTTAGCTACTACTTCACAAGTGCGTTCCAGACTAAATATTATTTTGGGGAATGTGTCATCCCACATTAAGACTTATTGAACCATGTTGCAAAACTCTTGCTAGTTCAATACTTAAGGGTCAATTAATGACTTGGCAAGAGTCAATGAGAGTAGGGGAAGGGTCACACAATATCCTGGGTATGAATATTTTTAATCAGTCCTCTGAGAAAATAAAACAAATGGTCCTCTTTCATATTATAAATATACCACTCAAAAATAGCAACTCTTTTCCTTTTGATTATTGGTGCTCTCTTCTTTATAAGGGTACCTTCCACTTACTACACGGTGATAGGCTAAAGTTAATGAAAAAAAAGAAGAGAAGGAGAAAAAAAAAAAGAAAACCTTTGAAGGAGTGATAAAATGAGCATTTAAATATATCTCCTTTAATAAAAGCAGACAGCTGTTGAAAGGAGTAGTGTATGCATCTGAGTTACGAGGTATACTGGGAATAAGACCTTCCATGGCTTCTTCGTTTTAGTCAACATTTCTCCCTGAATGATATTTCCACCCATGGATTTCACCTTGCCTCTATATGTTAATGTTTTTTTCTTAAATTCTCAACTTCCAAATTCCAAAATCTTTTGCTCAGATATGCCCCACAGCTCTAAAACACAACATGATAACACAGAAATTGATTAGTCAGTAGATATCACAAAGTCAGCATGTCTGAAACTGTAAGAGCTTTTCCAAGTCACATATTTCCCCTTTTTCCTATATACTAAATTGACCATACAGTTTATCATTCATGCTGGGACACGTTTGAGAATGAAAGAGAGATTTATTAGTAATTACAAGGTCAGCAGGCCTATAGACAGATCGTCCAGGGCAAATGTCCTGTATGATCATCCTGTGTGTGCTGCACTTTGTTAAATCTTTCATCCAGTGCGAGTACTTTGGAAATAGTAATCAATTTTTTTCCGGCACTTCACTTCTCATTCCATCTTATGAATATTAGCACTGTTTTTTTGTTTTTTTTTAATTGGAGTGTTCATGTCTAGTCATATAGTTGCTCCTCAGTTAAGATACTCTTCATTGGTCCCTGAGATTTTAATATTCCCTCTTTCTCCAATATTCATCTATTTGCCTATGAGAAAGACTTTTCCATCATGAATATTTACTTAAATAATTTTCCTTTCAGAACCTTTTCAATACTCATATGCCACTTAAATGCTTCTTATGACTAGAGCCAGTTTTAGTTTTTGGCTTTAACTGCTGTAGCTCGTGTACCTGTAACCTGTGACTACAGCCACAGGCAACTGCTCCTAGTTTTCCTGGCACCTCATACTTTTGATATTATGATACCTTTAGATCATACTTGTACCCTATTTATTGAAAGTCCCCTCTCTGTCTTATGAATAAGATAAACTTACAGTTAAAGTCCATTAATTACGTTTTAATATTAAATATTTTGGGGGAACTATAACAGCACAGAATATTTTTCTTTTTTTCTTTTTGGAATTTTCCTGGAGAGTGGCTGTGAGGTCAATATTGTCTCTAAATCAATCACTAAGACAACCACATGGACAGAACCTCTTCATTTTACAGGAAAATAGCACACAGGGTCCAAAAAATTAGGCACAAAATTTCACACTATATTTGAGTGTTAAAAATAAGTTTTCTTTCATATTCTATTACCATTTTTTTATTTTATCTTCAAAATCCCAATCTGATGTGAATGAGTATAAAATTTAAAATAAACAATTAATTATAGCTTGTTTGCCTACCACTGATGTTGTTTTTCCTTGCTTTCTGGCTTTTATTATTGCTGACGAGAAATCTAATGTCAGTTTAATTAACCAGCTACATTTCTGTCTAGTAGCTTTTTATAGCTACTATTTGATTTTAAATCTCTTATTTATTGTGAAATGTAATGTACATTAAGAAAAGATGCAAAATTTATACAGCTCAGCAAAATGATTACAAATGAAAAACCTATATAACCACCACCCAGTCAGAATACCAGAAACCCCTCTCTTGCCTCCAACCATCTTTCCAAAGGGAACAACCGTTCTGAATTCAATTGTAATAGTATTCTTCCTTTTCTTTAATTATACCACCTAAATGTGTGCCCCTAGAGAAATTATAGTTTAGTTTTGTCTTGCTTTTGAAATCATATAAATGGAACCAGATAGTTAATATTATATTTATTTCATCTGGCTTCTTTCACTTAATAATTTGTGACATTTATTCATGCAACAGTAGATATTTAATCCTTGCCCTATAGTCTACAGTATTTCATTGCATATTATCAATTTATTTTTCCATTATGCTATGTTAAACATTTAATTTTTTTTCAAATTCTTGGCTACTAAAAATAATGCTGTATGAACTTTCTTGCATGTTTCCCTCAATGCTCATGGGCTTATGTCTCTGTTGAGTATAATCTTAGCAATGGCACTGCTATACCATAGGGGTTTCCTAGTTTCATTATTAATAGATAATTTTAAACTACTTTTCAGAGTGGTTGAATCAATTGACTTTCCCAACTGCAGTGTTGGAGTGTTCCTTTTACTCCACATCTACACCAATACTTGATTTTATAAATTTGTTTTATTATAACCAGTCTAATTGGGGAGATTAATATTTCACTGTGGTTATAAATTTTATTTCCTTAATTACTAATGAGTTTGAGTATCTCTTCACATGTTTATTAGTCATTTATGTATCTTGATTTTTAAAGTGAATGTTTGAATATTTGCTAGTTTTTTTTTTCAATGTGTGTCCCATTTTTGTTGGTTATCAGAATTTATTTGTATATTCTGCCTTTTTCTTTTTTTTTCATCTTTTTTTTTTTTTAGTCATACGTATAACAAATATCCTCCACAACTTTGTGGCTTGTCTTTTGATTATCTTAATAGCTCTTTGGTAAACAATAATATTTAATTTTAATACAGTTCAGTTTTCAGTACTGACTTTTGTGGCTTGTCATTTTGTTTCCTATTTATCCAAACTTGCTTTATTGCAATATTGTTAAAATAGTATCTTAATGTTAACTTCTACAAAATTGTTTTAGTTTTAACATTTAAATCTGTGGACCAATTAGAAGTTGAAATATGGCATAAAGTACTCTTTCATTCCTGATGTTGGTTATCTAAGCTCTCTCTCTCTCTCTCGTTTTATTTTTTTTTTAAGATTTTGTTGAGGAAGGGGAACAGGACTTTACTGGGGAACAGTGTGTACTTCCAGGACTTTTTTCCAAGTCAAGTTGTTGTCCTTTCAATCTTAGTTGTGGAGGGCGAAGCTCAGCTCCAGGTCCAGTTGCCATTGTTATTTGCAGGGGGCGCAGCCCACCATCCCTTGCGGGACTCCAGGAATCCAACTGGCAACCTTGTGGTTGAGAGCCCGCACTCCAACCAACTGAGCCATCCAGGAGTCAGCTCAGCTCAAGGTGCCGTTTTCAATCTTAGTTTCAGGGGGCGCTGCCCACCATCCCTTACAGGACTCAAGGAATTGAACTGGCAACCTTGTGGTTAAGAGCCCATTGGCCCATGTGGGAATCGAACCTGCAGCCTTCGGAGTTAGGAGCATGGAGCTCTAATTGCCTGGCCCCAGCTAACTTTTTTTTTTTTTTTTTTTTTTAATGTGTTTATAAGTTTTATTAGTCTTTTTGTAGAAATAAATTTTGGTTTTCTTGATCCAATTTACTGTGGATCTTTTTCCATTTCAAAATATTTGTTCTTATGTTGTTTTATTCTATACTTTTTAAATTATTATTATTTGTTAAATTTTTAATATAGATGCTTAGCTCAATAATTTTCAGCATTTCTTTTGTTATAGAATGTACATTTATACTATAAATCCTCTAAATATGATTTTAAATGAATCCTAGAAGATTTGTTATTTGTATTCTTATTTTCATTCTGTTAAAATTAGTATTTTCCAATTTCTCTGATGATTTCTTTTTTATGCCTGGATTACTTTGAATTAAATCTCTTAATTTCTAAATACACGAGTATTCCCTAGTTACATTTATTTTTTGCTTAATCATATTCTACATGATTTCAATTCTATGAAATTTGTTGAGATTTTGTGATGGTGTGAATGTTTGTGTCACCCCCAAATTCATATGTTGGAATCATAATGCCAGAAATTATGATATTAGGAGTTGGGACCTTTGGGAGGTGCTTAGATCAAGAGGTGGAACCCTCATGAATAAGATTAGTGCTTTTATTAAAAAGGTCCCACATAACTTGCTAGCCTTCTTTTGTCATGTGACGATACAAAGAGAAGTCTGCATCCTGGAAGAGGGCCATTATCAGATCATTCTGGCACTCTGATCTTGGACTTCTAGTCCACAAAACTGTGAGAAAGTAGTTTCTGTTGTTTATAAGGCACCTAATCTATGGAATTTTGTGATAGTGACCCTAATGGACCAAGACAGACTTGCTTTAAGCCCCGCAGATGGTCATTTTTGATAAATTTTCCATGTGCACTTGAAAAGAACACATCTACAGTTCTGAGTAGTTATATTATGCACGTTTATAGGTCAAAATTGGCTGATCATGCTATTAAAATCTTTATGCTTATTGATTTTTACCTGATTGTTCTAATGGTTATTGGAAGAATTGTGTTATAATATGCTGTAATGATTGTTATTTTTTCTATTTTTCCTATAGTTTGGTTAACTTGCTTTAGAAAATTTAGAAGATGTATGAGGTAGATAAAATTGTGAAAGTATAAGTATTACATCTTCTTGGTGACTTGAACCTTTTTATGATTATGAAGTGTACCTCTTTATCACTAGCAACGCTTTCTTTCGCATTTCTCTAGAATCAATAAAACTGTATTATATTTCCTTTAATATTTGACAAATATTTCCATCATCGTCATCCTTTCAATCTTTCATATTCTCATTTTCAGCTATTTCTTTGTAGGCAGCAGCATTTAGTTTGTAGTGTGTGTGTGTGTGTGTGTGTGTGTGTTTGTGTGAATCCAGTCTGACAATATTGTATTTTAATTGGATCATATAGTCCATTTACATTAAATGTTATTACTGATGTGTTTAGTTTTTAAGTAATATCTTTTTAGGTTCTTTCTATTTGTGTCATCTGTTGTATGTTTCTTTCATGTCTGTTTTTGGATTAACAGACTAATAATTTTAATTACTCCATTTTGCCATGTTATCATCACCCCTTCTATTATTTCCACTCTTTCAAACATTTTAATTGATTGCCTTATAATTTACAGTATGCATTTTGATTTTCAAAGTAAAATATTGACATCTCCCCAATCGCAAAGAATAAAAGGACTATGATCACTAATTCTTTTAACCTTAAACCCTCTCCCATGCCATTGGTTTCTTGAACTTTCATTTTATATGTGTGTTGAACCCAATGGGATATTGTTATAATTATAGAATCAATATTTATTTATATTTATTCACAAATTTACTTTAACATATTTTTGAGAATAGAGGTGTTTCAAAGCTGACCTGTGATACCAGCAAGGCCCTATTTTTATTTGATCCTTACTCAAAAGGTACATAAAATTTTGGTGTCTTAACTCAAAATAGGGGGTATGCTATATCTCCCCAGTCCTCACTTTGCAGACACTAAACACTAGCTTCAGTCATCTTAGCCCTGTGGAAGTATTAAAAATGTGACTTAACCCAATGGAAAAAGAGATGCCAGGTACCAAATTAAGTCTCCATATCAGGGAGATATATTGTCTTATATCCTTTGTATCCTGCCTCTCTATCTATCACTGCCTTGTGTTGTCTCAAGATATCCTGTACTTCTCAATGTATATATTTTTTAATTCACTAGTCAAACATTGTCAGAACATGTCCCATTTCTTGATGTTTTAAATAGTTCTCTCTTGTAGCTTATTGAATTTTATCTTTATTTTTATGTTATAGTTTTAACTCAGTTTGCTGGTAATGGATTTGTTTTATCTAGTTTTCTCAGTATTTAACGTGTTAATTAAATGCAATGATTCAAGTTTTATTTTTGTTTTATAAGATCTCAGAAGTCACTTCTCAGATAGTGCCTCTCTCCAATTTTCTATCCTCTTTCCTTCTCAACTCATATTAGGCATATTTTTGAGCTGCCTAGTCAAGCTTCTTTATCTGTTAACCATATCTCTTTTTATCAGTGCTAAATATTGTGTGATTTCCTCATAACTATATTTTAATACTCTAGTTCTCTCTTCAGTATTGACTTAGAAACAGTTCCATCTGTCTGTCGATATTTTTATTTCAATAACACATTTTTTCATTTGTATAATTTTTATGTATTTTGCAAGTATTGATGTCTGTTTCCAAATATTCTATGTTTGCTTTATAGCTTATTTTGCTTCCTTTATCTATTTGAACTTTTGGCAAACATATTTTAGTCTCTTACAGGTTCCTCTGATTCTTTAGTTGTGAGGTTATAATTCTCTTGTTTTCTTTTCTTTCTTCTCTTTTCTTTTCTTTTCTTTTCTTTCTTTCTCTCTCCCTTCCTCCCTCCCTCCCTCCCTCCCTCCCTCCCTCCCTCCTTCCCTCCCACCCACCTCTCTCTCTCTCTCTCTCTCTCTCTCTCTTTCTTTCTTTTTCCAGCACATTCTCCTAACATTTTGTTTTCCTTTCATGCTTTGTAATATGGGACAGTGATCTTATCAGAGGGGATGTTTTCCACATGAATTGCATGTGTACTCTTGTTATAAATGTCCTTAAAGTGGCAGCTGTACATTTGACGCATTGGTTTTCTAGTTTGGGGCCAATTTTCATAGTAATTTCTCAGCCTATGTTTTCTAACCCGTGTTTACAGGTATGAGTTTCAAAATTTCACATGATTATCTTTACTTATGGCCAATTCCCACTTCTGTTCCACTTGGGCTAGTAGAAGAAACTTTTGTCAGTTCTTCATTTTATAGATGGTTCTCAGCTTTATGCTGAGAGATTAATTCCAGATTCACACATTACTAGAACCTTTGGCCTCAACTTCAGTCCATGCATGGGTGTTGACACCCAGTCTCTCAGGCACATTCCATTCTGACACTCCATAGGCCACTGGCCTTACTTTCCATTCATGTTATGGCTTATTTCTTTCTCTAACCATGTTTTAAAAAATCTTGCTTGCTTTCAAATTTAGCTATGTAAAAAACAAAAAGTACCAAAACCAAACCGAACCAAAAGAAAATTATCTCTTCTGTTTGTTATGAGTTGAGAGAAAGGTTCCTTATGTTTTCTCTCTGTTTATGACAAGTTTTCAGTCTTAACAATTTTTCCTAGCCAAGATTATATCTTGGTCTTCTCTTTGCCTTAGATCTTATCTCAATCATTTCTAATATTCAACTTGTTAAAGTTAAATGCAGTTTTTCAGGAAGGGTACTTGTAATTTTCAGTTTGCAATGTGGAAAGTGAATAAGTGATCCCATTTCTCCAAGATTCCTACAAACATATCTGAGCTTTTCTTAAAACACCTTTCCCCTAGGAGCTTTGTCTCTGACAACAGAGACTTTACATTCAGTACTCTACCCACAGATCCTAGACTAATTAACAACTGGTGCCTCTTAGGTACTGAGTAAATGTGGTTAAATGAATAAATCAATCAATGAAAAAAATAAACTGGGGCAACCATATCCAGTTCTAGTCTTTCTTTCTTTCTTTCTTTCTTTCTTTCTTTCTTTCTTTCTTTCTTTCTTTCTTTCTTTCTTTCTTTCTTTCTTTCTTTCTTCCTTCCTTCCTTCCTTCCTTCCTTCCTTCCTTCCTTCCTTCCTTCCTTCTTCCTTCCTTCCTTCCTTCCTTTCTTTCTTTCTTTCTTTCTTTCTTTTCCCTCAGTTCACTCTTGGGCATTAGGAAAGGATTCTCTCTTGCACTTCCTGTTACTTGATTATGTTCCTCTTATCAAACATATTCTGAGCTCTCTCTACAAGGTTTACATGAAGACTTCATTTTATGTTAGACAGGCTTGCTTGTAACATAAAAAGAAGAGGTTTTAAAATAGGTAAAACACTTGACAATGCCTAATTTTCAGAACAGTGGTCTGCAAATCAAATCTGTTCAGTGACTTCCTTGTTCTAAGGGGTTGATATTACTTGACCTCTTGGGCAATAAGCTTTCTTCCCTAATACTAATGCTAGAAGGACTTCTAGGATTGGGAAGGGAGGTATGATTTGCTGAACAATGAAAAATCCACAGTTGAATGTTTGCAAAATATTGTATCTATTTTAGTAGGAAAAATACAATATTAAAAAATAGTTCAAAGTTAATGTACAGAGGATCCATATTCCACAAGTACTAGCAAGCGTGAAGAGATTAAAATCTACAAATTGGACTTTTCAATTTCAAGGGTAGAGAGTTTACCTTCTGTCCTAAAAGCGGTCTAGAAGACATAAAAACAAGTCCCCCTGCGCACAAATGGGTAATTGCTTCTCACTGGGCTGTCCCACTGGCTATCCTACCTATACATGTTCACTTCTGACTCTTGTGTACATGACTGTCTTAGGTTATTCTTCGCAATTCAACCATTTTTCAAGATACACCAAATTTTACCTCCTATCCAGGAACACTCTTAACAACTTCCTTCTTCTAGCAAAACCTTACTCATTCTCTTTCACTATAATTTTCTTCCCTGTGTACATTCTACAGACTTCTCTATTAGTACTAATAATAGTATGTTATGATTACTTGCTTAAATGTTTTTCTTCTCTTTGAGACATGAATTTCTTGACATTCTCCTTCATCTGAATTTTACACAATGTCTGCAACATTGCAGTTTTAATTATATTTCAGTGGATAAAACAAGATACACTTAAATGTCTTTCTCTTCCTCCTGTCCTATCTCTATAAACCTAACTTGTCACTTCTTCTTTTCATTGTGTTAAATAATGAATACAAAAGTGAATGACAACAAGGTTTAAAACTACTTAAGGAAACCACTATCCTCTCTCTAGTGGATCTCCATTTGCTAGAATGAGTGAAATTGATTGATTGGTGGACTGATAGATTTTTTTCTACGGGCCATCTCTGATGCCGTTCGCCTATGTCTTGCATTGATTGCTCCTGAGTCCCCTCAAACTCTTCAGACAGGCAGCAGGGATATAGAACAAATACCGGGGGTGTCAAAATATATATATATATATATGTGGACACTTTTGTCAACGTTGCTTGAGCAGTAGTTCGCCATAATCAGAAGTGTCTGGACCACTGATGGTAACCACTTTGAGCACCTCTTCTAATTGCAAAAGTCAAATGGGACTTGTATTCATCTTTTGTTATTGGTATATATTGAGTATCACAATTTTAATACAGTTTTCCTTTCTTAAAATGTGTACACATATTTTGGTACCCTCTATATTTTTTAAAATATGTAATTGTTCCCCACTAATCAACGATTCCTCTTTGTTGTAAGACACATTACTTTTCTGTGGACTAAATAAAACCAAAAATTGATTCTTTTGTGCTAGAGAGGCAGAATTTTTGACAGGCTAAGAATACACAAACAATGAAGGAACATTTGAATCATCAAAGTTCAAATTTTGCGAATTCAGATTTTAAGGCTGAATGCATTTTATCACGTTGCACTTTGAAAGTCAGTAGTCCATGTATGGCATATGTATCCTTGAATTACCCACGATTTTCAATTAGGCAAACCATGGCATTCTCCAGACATTCAAAATAAACACAGGTTTTTGTTTTTCTAAATAATACCACTTTCAAACATTTTTCTGCCTTCATCCTTGTAGAATCAAATCTCTTTTCATTTTCAATTTGCTTTTTTCAAACTGGTGCCCCATAAGATGTGCTGTTCAAATGTAGAAAGTTTCTCTTTATTTCTGCCAAGTCTAATTTAGTTACCACTATAACTTCCAGAAAGCATACATGGGAGAATGAATGTAGGAAGAATTGTTAAATCAAAATGGCTTATGTCTGCAGATGTTTGATGGTAAAAGCTATTGAGAAATAAACTTTCACTAAATCAAATTTTTTTTTTAAAAGTGCTAAAGGTATGTAATTAACCTGAATAGTAAATGAGTTTTGGACAGTTATCTAAAATCTATAGGTTAATTGAAAAACTATGTTTCTTTTTGAGTATGATATGGCCTTGAGTTAATGAACCATAACGTCTGTGATGTGGTGTTTTGTACTGTTGGGTATATTTTAAATGAAGCTTAAACAAATAAGGACTCCCCATACTGCCCCAAGCAAAACTAAATTGTTACTAGGTTTTGCACAGCAGGAGGTAAACATTCTTGAAATGATTGGACATGATAGGATATTATTCTTATTTTTTTTTAAGTCTTACACAAAATATACCTCATTTCTTCTAAATGGGTTATGTACATTTGAAAAAGGACCATGATCAAATATGTGGCATGGAACAGAACTACTCCTTTATAAAAAATATTAATTATTATTATTATAAAGTATTATTGATATAGAAGCTATTACACTGGATTTCTAACTTGATGATGGAAAGCATTTACTCTATTGAATAAATCCTGAATAATAACTTAATTGGTAGATATTATGCATGTAAAAACTAAGAAAAACATTTTAAATTAAAAACAACACATATTTCTAAACCAAAACACAATTTCCACAAAGATTTTATTTTTCTTTTATTTTTTCTTTAATGGTGAAGGGAGGCATAGGGGTGGGGGTAAGACCAAGGGAATAATGTAGTATCTTTGATTAGAGATGAGTAAATTATCTTCATATATTGATTTTGCTCTAAAACAATCTGGGTCTGTAAAATCCATCTTGTCCAATCTCTCAATGTACAAATAAGAAACTGAAACCCAAGTAGTCAAAATGATTAGACTGTTTTTAATACCATTAGATAATTATTATTATTTTTTTAATTTACAACCCAGTATTCATGAATACAAGTCAATAGTAACTTTCAGAAAAAAATATAAAAAGTTTAATGAATTAAAAACTAATCAATATTTCAAAAGAGGTATCATAAAAACAGTCTTGAATCTAGCATACTACAGGATATGGTTTGATTTTTCTCAATTCATCTGCAATGGTGCTTAGGGCAATGTTTCTCCACTGCAAAGCAAGAGAAAACAAAGATATGAGAACAGGTTGCATGTAATTGTATCACCTATTTCTGACACTTCGTGATCGTTGACTAATAATTTGTCGAACTCAGAAACCCTTATAAGCTTCCTAGTCATCTTCCTCCTGTTTCACTATGTTGGCTGTTGGCATCTGCATTAGTGTTGGAGGATGGCAGCAATAATCCATCACCTCGTGTGCTGACTGCAAGGAATACCGGCTAGGTGTAAAAGGGAGCGGTGCAACGTTAAGAAACACGGGTGGCAGGAGTTAACAGGACTCTGGAGTCCCATCAGGGTAAAAGGACCCACTTTAAAAGATATAATCAGATTGTCTTCCCACTCAGAGAAGGAGTGATGGTGGGGATCAAATCCAAAGAAAGCCACGAGAATTCAGTTCAGTCCTAGGCACTCGGTAGTCAGTGTGGAGAACCAAGGCATCCTGACTAGAAAATATTTGGAGATGGCTTTAAAGACCCGGGCTGGTGAAAAGAGAATCAGGATTATTAGATAAAACTATGGATAAAAATAAGCAAACAAACAAACAAAAAATGCTGGAAGAAAGGGATACAGAATGCAGCTCCTGGGAAACAATAGGAATAAAGCAGGCTATGAGGTGGTAGTGGTGGCTATTTATTCTGGAGAAAGGGAAATACATATTCCATTAGCACAAAAGCTACAAAGGGCGACCCAGTAAGAGGCCTAGTCTTTTCCCAGAATTATTCATAGTGCCTGTCACTCCATTATATGAGGTTCTTCTTTTCTGGGACTTAGGAGAACTGAATATGCTTTTGAAGCCCTGCTGGTTTTCAGGGAGACAGCTTCTGTTTTATTATACTTCTGGTTTATTGTGTTTCCCAGGAGAGAGAGTGAATGAGGGAAAGCTTTTTAGAATTACCTCTATTAGTTATTTCTTAACTCTTAGTTTAATTGCTTGACAAATTCTATTGATTCTACATCCACAATGTTTTTTTCCTCTAAATGTTACTTCCATTTCCACTTTGGTATATTATACTTTTGTCTCTCTGTCTCTCTCTCTTCCCTAAACTAATCTCCATTCTTCTAGTATCATTTATTCTGATTTATTCTGCATAGTATTATCAGAATTATCTTCCTGAAACTGAGCTCACCAAACAGTATAATTTCCCTGGTCAAGCTCATCTGATGATTATCTACTGCAGAGAAAATAAATTTCTTGGATATGGAGATCTAAATAGCCCACAAAAGTGTCTGTTCTTAAATCTTACAATCCATCTATCAAACAGTGTGCTATGTTCTTAAATTATACTTTTCCTTCACCGTCCCTCCATTGTTTTCTTACAAAATCTTATCCATTCTCTTGAGAATTACATTGACTTTGTGCCATCTCTAATTAGCACTCTCAGATCACACTGCTTAGATATTTATCATATTGTGTATTATAACGATTTACCATATATTAAATCCTCTCTCTATCTTTCTAGATGAAAAACTACCTGAAAAAAAAATAAAAAGAAGAAGAAGTAGAAGCAAGCCTGACATCAGAATCTCTATAAATTCCTTGGCAAAAAGGTAATGATTTGATGGGATGGGTGGGGACTTTGAAGGAGCAAGAATAAAATAGTGAAGATAATATAATTAGGAGAGAGAAATGTATACACACTTCTTAAACTAGGTCAAGGTCAAGAGAATAGCTGTGTTTCATTTGTATATGTATTTTTAAAAAACCCTCTGATGTGAAAAATGCTCTTTATATACAGATACACTAACCTGCTCTATAGCTATTGATCAGCCTATGTCTCTATGTAACTTACTGTTTTTTAAATGGGTTCTTGAGGAAAGCGACCCTACTGGTAGGAATGGAGGCTATATACAGAGGGTCCCAAAAAATGTATATGCATTTTAAGAAAGGAAAACTTACTAAAATTGTAATACTCAATATATACCAAAACCAAAACATGAATACAAGTCACGTTTGACTTCTACAATTACAAGAGGTGCTCAAAGTGGTTACCATCAGCATCCAGACACTTCTGATTACAGCAAACTACTGCTTGAGCAACACTGACCAAAGTGTCCACTTATATACATTTTTTTGGCAACCCCAGTATATGTTTTCAACAAATTGTACTCTCTCTTGTAAAGACAGACTTGGCTTCCACCATGACTGAGTGACCAGTTTCCCATCTGTAAAAACCAATTCTTGACCTGCGGTACAGTTCCAAAATTAAAGGGACCAGCAAGTTATGTGGTATCCAAATTATTACATTGAAATCAATATATTGTCAAGAGAAATGTACTGGAAGAGAAACTATTCTGCAACTGGGTTTGATTTTCCTGTTCTTCATGCTTCTGCTGCTGTCATAGGTTTAGTAGTGCTATCTCGTATATGCTTTGGTTTATCGCACACCACTGTTGCTAACTAAGAAACTCAATCCACTTGAAATGGAAAGATTATCGTAAGAGTCACTGCTCTTATCTTAAACCCGGAAGCAATTGACCAGGCAGAACTGTGAAGTGTCAGTTTGAGGCTAACATTCTAACTGGGAGAAAATAACTTTTGGAGTAAGTGTATTCATAGAATCCATTGGGTATTATGAAATAACAATCCATATATATGGTGCTGCTTCACTTAAACCTCATAGTCAAAATTCACTTGTCCATCTAGAAGTCAAAAGTAGAGATTGTGTGTATGTGTGTATTAGGGGTTGAGGGGAAGGGTGGATATCACAGCTCTGATGGTCATACACAATGTCTTAAAATGTTGGCTTCTCATCTTCGTGTCTCTGCTTTCTGCTGATTTGAAGGTTGCGTCACACACAATCATGGGTTCATTGAACTGGGACCTGAAACTACCTTCTAATATTTATGAGCCTCTCATGCCACAGAGGAAATGGTAAAAATAAGTAAAGGTTAGAGCTTATAGTATTGGCTGAGGTGACAGGTAGGATGATGTCTGGTGTTACAAAATAGGAACAGGGAGAAGAAAAATAGAAATTGCATCAGTGGAAAGAAAGAATGTGTTTTATTAGCTATTCAAAGGATGTATTGTATTGGTCATGTATTTTGTTTCATGCTCAAGTTCTTTTTCCCCTTTCTTTTTATAAAAAATGTATTTTGTATTGTTTTGCTAAGATGTAATTTATATACATTAAAATTGTACATTTAGATCAGTTTTGACAATTGTACACACCCATGTAACCACCAACCCTGTCAAGATATTGAACATTTTCATTATACCAGAAGTTTCTCTCATGCCTTTTTTGAGTAAATCCGCCCCCCCCCCACAACCCCCCTTCCCCATCCAGCTCCCACTACTGCTAAGCAAATACTCTTTGATTTCTGTCACTCTGGTATATTTTTTCAGTATTCTTGGACTTATTGTAAATGGAATCATGAAACTATATTTGTTTGTATTTTGCTTTTTTGTATCTAAGATCGATTCCTTTATTAGTAAGTTTTTATTTTGTTTTGTTTTGCCGAGTAATTAGGTCAGTTATGTTCACTATAGTTTGTTTATCAGTTCTCCTGTTGATGGTCTGTCTTCTGGGTTGTTTCCAGTTTTAGGAATTATGAATAAAGCTGCTATACACAACATATATATTTTTTTTTTTCTTGGGTAAATACCTAGGAGTGGAACTGATATCAATATCTCACTCTTCTTTGAGGACTTAGTCATCTCCTAAATCATGTAGTCTTGGTTTCAAGATGTGCCAATGTGTTAACATTTGAATCTGTCCTAGAAGAATGTTACACTTGACTGAAAAGTGTCTTAAAGACAGACAGTTGTTGGCAGTGAGTCATTCTAATGCCATGTGATGAAGTAGTGTTATTATGTAAGACAGCTTCATAATATGTTTTAATATCTAGCTGTGTTAGTCCCATGTCAATGCTCTTTTTTAGGGGCAGCATTTTGAAAAAATACATTTTTGCCTATTTTTTCAAACATTAACTTTAGAATCAGCTCATCCAGTTAAAAGAGAAATCTTGGTATATTTTAAGGATTGCATTGAATTGTTAGATTGAATTTGGAACAATTGACATAATGCATTTTGCTATCCAAAAATAGGCAAGTTATCTTTTCTGGCTTTCATTTGCATTTTTAAGTTGTATGTAGATAATGCTCATTACTTAAATTTAAATCTAGCTATTATTAAATTCCTCCTTTTGTGTGTAAATTATCCAGAGCTGTTCTCTGTCCCCTTTAATCAAATTATCTTAATTGACACAACACATAAGGTAAGAGGTTTCTGTTAATCTGGGAGGATGCTAACATTACTCTTTATGAATGGATAGAGGCAGCACTCCTTACAGTTACAGTTGAAAAGCTGTTGGTTAGAGGATAGAATTTTGTATTGCAGACAAGAAGTTTTTTCCTTGGGAAATCATATAAAGAATTAAGCTATTTTCTTTTTGATTTTCAGTATCAGAAAATTTAGATGAATTGAGGAGTCTCCAATTTAGATCAACTGGCAGAAAATGGACCCAGGTGTTCAGAGAAAAAATTAACCAAAAAAAGAAATGAGATGTTTTAACTAGTGATGTAGGATCAGCGCCAAGACTGGAATTATTTTAGGGACAGGCTGGTGTCAAACAAGTAGATAACAGTAGAATTATTTCTCAACTGTTTCTTTGGCATGGTGTATATTCCCTTGTAAGAAAATTGAGTATATGAGTGGGAGTATATGTGTGTTTGTGAATATTAGAAATGGAGAGGGAGAGATACAGTTAGAAAGGGAAAGAAGAGATAGAGGCTAACAACTAATTTACAAAGCTATAATATAATTACAAAGCTGTAATATAATTGCAAAACTATAATAAAATGAGCACAGGGGATTTTGGAATATAGCCAAGAGTAACTGTAGAATTTTTTCATCTTCATGGGACATATGTAAATTCAAGCTTAAAAACTGAGGAAAGAGCAAAACAAGAATGAACTTCTAAATGATAGCGATTTGCATAATTTAAAAAAATTGATCTTTTGTATTTGAAGATGGAGTTTTGAGATATATTGATAACAATTACATGTGGAAGATTAAAATTTTTGTTAATATTTAAAATTTAAGAATTTCTTAAGGAATATAATTATTTTGCTTTTATAAGAATTAAAAATAACTGTTATTAAAAAATTAATTTATACAATAAAAATGTAGGCAATAAGATATGTATAAAGTAAAAAAGTAGAGCTTTTTAAAATAACAAGCTAATGGTACTAAATGTATCTATTGTTAACAATTTTGTGAATATCCTTTTAGAGTACAATGTTTAATAAACATGGAACTAATTTTAAATATAATATAGCAAGTTTTTTTGTTTTATTTTGCCTTATAGTATCAGAGAAATATGTATTTCAGTATGCATATGTTGATTTATGTTTGGTGTTTCATTGACTTAAGTACTGAAATGTCAAAATTTTAGATAGAGTTAGTTAACCAAGTAGATTAATGTTCCTTACAGAAACTATAAGAAGATAATAAAATATTAGTAGTGTTTAAGTGTTTTTCAAAAAGAATGAGTCTATCATACTTTTGATTCTATAATCAATTCTGTAATTATACATTTAAAATCTAAAAGACCAAAGTACAAATACATAAAAATTTTAGCAATCAGAGATATTTTTTCTTGTCATAATTCCAGACCTACTTGATCTTATTCCCAACTAATGTCAGTCTCATGATCTGTGTCTCTGATCTTGGCCCTTCCTCTTGCCCATGGTTCTTAGTGTATGTATTTGGTATCTCCAGTATTTAAGCTTGACTCACCCTAGAGGATTCTGACATGACGCAAATCTTTGGATCAAGGCTCCATATTATGTTGGGTAGAATGTCAATCACTAATACTTCACTCTTGAGGAATCTCTGTTCGACCAGTACTTATGTCTCCATGAGAAAGGGTGTTTCATTTGGGGCCATCTACAATTCACACAGGTAGAGTGAATCTGGATTCTGGGCTGTAAAGATAAGGTGCTTTAATGCATTAAAAATAATAAGGCTTTTAACAAAAACTTTGTTTTTCGAATGAGTGATTTTTGCTTAAAGTTATCAATAAAATATTGTCATCGGGATCAATAGGTATATAAAACTAGTGGGATTTACGTAAAATAGGATGATTTTCTGGAGTGAATTAAATTGCTGTGGTTTTCCTGTCAAGGCCTCTTTGAAGAGATGAATCCTAACCAGTGTTCTAATGAGGAAGAGATGGATCTAGGTGATAGTACAAGTTCTTTCCACGGAGGAATTGTGGCATGTGTGATGATATTAAGCCTTTTATGTTTATTAGACTCTAGTTATTTCTTAAAAAGAGAAAGCTTGAACAAAGACTGGATAGAATGAGTTTTTTTTTAGGCCTAAAATACCGGGGGTGCCAAAAAAATGTATACAAGTGGACACTTGCTCAAGCAGAAGTTTGCTGTAATCAGAAGTGTCTGGATGCTGATGGTAACCACTTTGAGCACCTCTTGTAATTGCAGAAGTCAAACGTGACTTGTATTCATCTTTTGTTATTGGTATATATTGAGCACTACAATTTTAATATAGTTTTCCTTTCTTAAAATGTGTGAACATTTTGTTTTGGCACCCTCTGTATTAAAATAATCATTCAATTTGCCGTTTGGTATAAAATTATTAAATTATCTCAGACTCGCTACCTATGTATCTGACTGAAAAATGTCTTCATCTGAGCCATTAGAATAAATTAACAGATTTTGGTATTAAAAAAAAAGATAAAAAAATAATAGTATGCATGTGCTACTTCAGATAATTTTACTCGCCGTTACAGTCATGAGATGAACAAGTTAGAATTAGATGCATCTCACAAGCATATTTTCTATATTTAGCTTCTAAGGGTGATGAAGCTAACACTTCTAAGGGAGGTAAATTTCACATTTCACCTCTACAACCAGAGATTTTAATTGATATACATGAGATGACACATATAAATATGCCTTGTATCTTTCAAATGTTACTTATATTTTAATAATCATTATTATTAATATTCTATGAATGACTAACTTCAGTGGCCATTAGTAGATACTTTTGTCAAGTGGAAACAGAACATTTATGGTCATTAACATATCAAATACAATATTTTAATTATGAACATTATTAACATAATATACTATAATTTAATACCACCAATTATATTGGTAGAGATAGCAGATAGCTAAAAACAATGATGATGTTATTATCTCCATTAATTTATAAACAAATGGTGTACAATGATTTTTTTTCTGTTAACAGAAGTATTGAAATACATCAAAACTAGTCAATATTAATTCTGTATTCCAGCAAACTTTCTTGGTACAGTTAGATGAGCCATTCCCCTGAGAGTAGTTTCTTACACTTAAATCATTAGCTTGTACAACCTTCTCAGCCTAATAGTTTCTCATGGAAACTAGAGAAAAATAATTAGTTTTTTGTTTTTGATGTTCTTAAGAATTTCCTAGCTGAGATAATGAGTCCCTCCAAGAATTGAAGGAATGAGGTCCTCATGGGGTAGTTAACTCATTGAAAGATGTGGAATTCTTAGACAAAGAAGACATTTTAGAAACAATCTTTAAATTTTTTGGCTACCTGAATTTTATCACACTCTATCCCACCCCTAATCCATTCCAAATACAGTTAAACTTATAACTGATGGAAATATTATAGTTGTGGAAAGCTATTTTCTGTGAAACAAAATAATACAATTCAAGGGTTATTTGAGTAATTTTGAGAACTCCTTCCCAGTACATTACCATATGAATTAATATGGTGCAATGTGTTATCAAAGAATGTGTCACAAAAATAAATTAAGTCTATAAATTTATGTCAGTTATGTTTTCAATCAAATGAAATTATATTTAAACACATTCTCTTTTATTGCAAATTCATCTAATTTTATATCATTCTAGATTTTATGGAAGTGAACAGATTATTTATAAAACTTTTATCACATGTATTCATAAAATTTGATGTCAAATGTCCATCATGTTTTTGAACTGTATTTCCCAAACCCTCCTTTATTTTTTATTTTTATTTTTTTTGCTCTATCTTGTCCTTTCTTCTTTAATTTTCATCCCCCACTTCTCTCTTAATAGCTCTTAAAATCACTGCATGATTTTAAATTTATTGAGATTTGTTTTTTGGCTTAGTGCATGGTCTCTTTTGTTTAATGTTACATGCACCTTTGTAAAGGATATACTATTTATTCTTCTGTTGGTGGTGAAGTGTTTCATAAGTGTAAATTAGGTCCAGTTGACTGTTAGTGTTGTTCAAGTCTTTTCTTTCCTACTAGTTTTCTGTCTACTTCCATCAATTTTGAGAGAACAGTGTTGAAATCTTAAAATCATTGTAGATTTGTCTATTTTTGCTTCCAGTGTTGTCAGGTGTTTCTTCATGTACTTTCAAGCCCTCAGTATAAGGAGTTTGTTGTTTCCAGCTCAATATGTCCTCTCAGCATGATGTCATCAGCCTAGTGAGTCACCATGAAGTCCTTGTAGATGACAAGGCACTCAAGGATTCTGTAGTCTAAATTATGGTTTGAGGCTTGAGAGCTCATATAGCCCTGAGGGAAAGTGGTAAAGAGATACTCTGTCCCTCGCCTGTTGGTATTATCATAATGGCCGTTGCTCCACGGATCAGGGAACCAACATGGAGATGATTGCAGTTGTTGAGTATACGAGGTCCATACATCCAGAATCGAGGATATGATTACAGGTTGGATTTTGGGACTTGCTGAGTTCCTGTAATCTAAAAGTCCTGGAGGCTGGGGATTACAAGACCAAGGAACCAGAATGGTCCCATTCTGGTAAAGGTATCTTCTGGTTCATAGCTGGAGGCTTCTCACTGTGTCCTTACATAGTGAGAGGGCTATAATGTGTTTAGAAGAAGAAAAAGAAAGAAATGATGCATATAATTTTTGTTTTTGTTTTTGTTTTTTTTATTTACTGAACACAGCTTTGTGAGTTTCAACATTATTTTGCATGCTGAAATACCATACATGTACAACATTTGCCATGCATTTTTATTTCAAAGTGAAATCATCATTTTGCTAAGTCCTTGAGAGCTTACAGTGAAGAGCTGTATTTACAGTACTGTGTTATACATTTTGAAAACAGTAATGTTCAAATGTGCTAAGCCACAAATTTTTTTTAAAGTAAATCCATCACTAAATAAACTCAATAGTAGTAATTCCTGGTTATCATTGAGATTTCTGGATCAGTAGCTGCAATATGTTGTATCTATAATTTCTATATTTTTGAACACTTAAGAGACATGGTTGGCATGGTTGCTTAATATATAGGGTTGTACTTAAATGAGAAAATATTTCATGATTAGAATCTATTTTTATCCTAAAGGTAAAAGATTCGTAAATAGTTTAAAGTATATATCCTATGCCAACTATTAGGTTGGTGCAAAAGTAATTGTGGTTTAAAAGGTTAAAAATAATTGCAAAAACCGCAATTTCTTTTGCACCAACCTAATAAATTCATATTCTGCTTAACTTAAATAAAATGCTGGTATTTTATCCAACAAGTCTCAATTTAAGATTCAATACTAAACCTGGCCTTCTACCTATAGATGCCAAAGATTGAGGGGACCATGTATCCTATTTGATCATTTGTTTTCCTTTACTATTTTGTTCCAGAATTTTTTTGCTTTATTGCTAAAAGAAGCCCAAAGGGGATTTATACTGCCTTTGTAAATAATAACATGTCTGGGTACTTCCTAAGTACCCAGCACTTTCCAACAACATGTTTATGTAACATTTAAAATAAAACTCAAATGACCTTTTTTTTCTTATAAGCATGTAGGTTATAATGTGTTCAACATCTCCATCATCAGAAGTAAACACACAGTTTAAAACACTGGCATCTTTTTTTTTTCCATATTTTAAAAGTGTAGGAGAACATCATACAAAGAAACGCAGATTTACAAATTGCTGTCTATGAATATGACTTCTAACCTGTTTCTGACTTACTATAGTGATAAACCTTTTGACTTATCTGGCCGAGTCTTCAGAGCCTGCCTATCTTCATAAAAATGCCATAGGCCATTCCAGATAACCTTTTTGTAGGAGTACTCCCAAATCAAGTCATAGTGAAGTACTATAGGAATTCAGCATTTAGGAAGTGCTTGTGTTTTTTCAAGTATATCATACATATCATATAGATCTGACCTCATTACCAACTTCAGTTCTTTAAAGAACTTTTGAGCCCAGGCAGTTTTGAAAGCCTCATTGTCCCTGTTGCTGATAAGGTGCACACTGATCTATAGGTAGTTTTCTACAAGACTTGAAATAAGAGCAAAGAAAGGATTTACAATTTTTAGTAGGCCCAGAAATAATAACAGATATTGAATTTGTACCAAAAATTAGGCCGTTTCCATCTCTTTGATCTATTGTTAATTCAAAGCAAATTGTTACACAGAAAAAAAACAACAGCAACATTATTTCCTTTATGAAATACAGATAATAGTTAATGGATCTATATATACCCATTATATTTAATTATATATATGTATTATATTAAAATATATAAAACATATATATAATATGTATATACCCATTATATATGTAAAACTATTATATATATATATATCCATATATCCATATTAAAAAGCTTACAGCTATATAAATAGATATAAATATTTTCTTAAACCAAATGGCTACTCTGTCATACTACTATCATTTTGTAAGTACAGGAAAGTTCTCAATCTACCTCCACTTAACTGACTTCCAGGATTAACCAATATAGTTCATATTGACTGATGTTTTTTAGGCACAGTTGGGATTAGTAAGCTACACTCTAGAGCACAGCACTCAATTTTTCCCTTAACAATTAGGCTGTCTCAAGAGGGGATTGTGTTTACTATTACGCCTATCCAAAAGATATTGAGCCTATTTTAAAACTTGGTTATGTCAGTTGTACTTGTTATTATAACAAGTGATTGCTATTAATTAAATATTACATAACTGGTGAAGTAGCATGTGGGGACAGAGCCCCAGAGAGCAGTTTCCAGGCTTTCGGCCTCACATAGAAAGGTGCTGGCTCAGGTAGTAAATGGCCATCAACTGTGATTGGATGGCCATCAGCTGTGGCTAGTTGGCCATCAGCTGTAACCAGTGAGCCATTGGCCACGAATATAACTGTTGTGGTTACGCTAGCAGAAAAATGGGGGCTAGCAAGAAGATGGTGGCTGAGCTAGCAAGCACGGATTCCAGTTAGCACAGCAGATTGCAGCTAGCAAGTGGGGTTGGTTGGCAGAGAGAAATGGACGGCAGGTTGTGGATCGTGTGGCTCCTGCTTCCTGTGTCTCCAACTCAGCTGCCAGCGAGGATATAGTGGTATGACTCCCCTATCTATGGCTCCGTGGGTGTTCCTTTTGGGCCTGGCCATATCCTGTGTTCTTGTGGGGGGAGCAGGAGCTGAGACCCCGCAGGCTGCCCCACATGACATAGCAGTATGAGAAGAAAGAAAACTGTTGTTTTTGTAAAATGCAAGTTAAAAAGGTCAATTGTTAGCTGCCAAAGAGGCATGCGTGATACAAAAAGATTAGGAGATACATTTTAAAGGTTTAGGGTGGTTTAGACATACATATTACTTTGTGAATTGTTAAGAGCTTGCTTCAACTAAAACTGGATATTGTAGGCTATAAACCATAACAGTGGTTTCTGAACAAAACACTGCATGTTACTTCAATCAACACACATAAATTTTTCATTAATTGTTAATTAGGTTTGATCTTATTAGATAAGAAGGGACATCTGTAATATATCAGATTCTTTTAATTAAATAAATGAGATCAATGTAAGAGACCCCAGCTGCTTTTAATTTATGTAAAGACACTCAAAATAGACCAATATAAAGCCACAATTTAGCCAGGCTCTATCTTTCATTCTTAAATCTATAATTCCTTCCTCCCTCCCTCCCCCTTCCTCCCTCCTTACTTCCCTCCGTTTTTTCCTTCCTTCCTTCCTTCCTTCCTTCCTTCCTTCCTTCCTTCCTTCCTTCCTTTCTTTCTTCCTTCCTTCCTTTCTTCCTTCCTTCTTTCCTTTGTTTCTTTATCCATAATCTTATTCTCTATCCAATTTCTCAAAGTTCTCATTTAAAGCATTTCTATTGGTGTCATGTGTTTAGATGTTACGTACCGTTAAAATGTCATTCAAAATATAAAATTCCCAGTCCTCTGCTGTATTTTAAGAGTAGCCCTTGGCAAATACAAATATTCCAGTTATAAATTAAATATAATAGGGGAGTAAATATCTAAAACATCAAATAGTGCTCACATTAATTTGTTTGAAAAAATATATAAGATTTCCATCTTAGATCTTAAAGAAGTTGAGTTGAAAATGGCTGAGTATAATAGGTAGGAAATAAGAGTATCTTGTATGTTAGATAACCGCTATTCCTGTTTCTTTGCTAAAATGTTTGTGAGATGCAAATCAAATATCTCTAAAATGGAAAGGGCAAATAGATGGGAAATCTCCAGGATCAGAAATGATCGTATGTTTTTTATTTCTCTCATTCATTTTTCACAAAAATTTGATTACTTATTTGTCTCACAGGTGCAAATATTTTTTCTGTTTTGGCGTTAGCCATTTATAGCTGTTTTATCATTTGGGCAGAGTGTTTTTATGATCCTTACTCATGATAGCTTTAAGATTTGTGTTTTGATTTAACTGCTTTGACTACATTGTTTGGTGTGTTATGAAATTGGAAATAACTAATGAAGCTTATTAAGTAGAGCATTCATTTAAAGTAAAGTTCTGGCACCAAAGTAACTAAGGTATATTTTGTAAATACTAAGTTTATTTCTGTTCAATACTACCAACAAATATTATCTTTCAGGGGACTATAAAAACAGGATTCTTTGTTAGGAGTTCTTCAAGACCCTGAATTTTACATTTTTTTTAATAACATTTCCACATGAGGATAGTTGTTCAACTTTATAGTGTTAATAAATATACTATGAGGAAAAAGTGATAGGTTTCAGTCCTGCTTCCAAGAAAAATCTCTGGGTTTGTTTGAATAAAATTTAACTATTTACCAAACATGATCTATACACTAAAATTTAAAAAGACTAAATGCAGATAAATAAAAATACATTTTTAAAACATTCTTTTAAAAATAAATAGTATAGAAATAATAAAAGAAGGTAATTGTATCACTAAGTTTCACTTGCAATGTTAAGACATAAGGGGTGGAAAAGGTAGCATAAATGTGCAATCCACAAAGTTAGAAAATACTGCCATTGAAAAAAAGTATACAGATCAACTATCTGTATTCAGTAAATCATGAGAAATGCTTAGGTGCAGTTTTGCATACCCCATTCAAAACACAAGAACCACGGAATACTAGAATTGGAAGGGGACTTAGAGATTTACTAAGAGAACATTTTCCATTTAATATGGGAATCACCTAATGTGGAAAATATACTTAAATGATGCCATCTTTATCTCTAAAGACTCCGATAACTGAAAAGATTCCTACCCCCGAAAACATTGATTTATGTCCCATTTTCTCTAAATTTATAAAATGCTTCCTTAACTTCAGTGAAAGTGTGTTGGATGGCAACTTCTAGTACCTACTGACAACAGTTTATTCCTTAGTTATCTTTACCAACAAACATTTGAGTACCTAATTTATATTAGACAACTTATTTCTTCTTATATATGTGCTATGCAAAGAAGGGCAAATAGCACAGCGGCCCTGTAGCAGCATTGTTAGGAAAGCTGCCACATAGACAGGACCAGGCCGGGTATGGTTTCTATATTGCATATCATACTCTGCGGCAGCATGAACAGCCAGCGTGGTTGGATGTCAGATGCCAGGACAACGCCTTTGACAAGTCTTCCTGCCTCCCCTGGTGTATTCAGGGGCGGGGGTATAGTGACCATTAGTTCTATCCTACCAGCTCAGAGGGTACAACACCTAGGACCCTTTCTCTGGAGGGGCAGGAATTTGGCCTCAGGCCCAGGGTTACAAGTGGGCTTTGCCACATCAGTGCTCATTATAAGGATACTGGGAGTACCTGACTGAGAGAGATGATTCTTTTAAGTACTGGGAACATAACCTTTGCCATCATAGCTTTGCAGGTTGCCTAACTCCTCCTCCTCTGCCTCCCCTCCTCCCCCACTTCTCCCTCTTCCCTCACCTTCTGCCCTCCTCCTTCAAACAGGGCTTAGTATAATAAACCTTCCCTTTCAAAATATCTTCAAGTTTTTGAAGGCAACTTGCATTTTCCTCTAAGTCTCCCTTTAGGCTAAATATTCAGATCATCACCTGCAAGCTTTGAATTCCTTGAGTGCAAGGATCACTTTTTCATACCTTTTATTGAGCAGGCTTCTGTTTTATAGTGTGCACTTAAACATCCGTTGAATGCATAGATAAGTACACGCTAATCCAGGACATTGTTTCAGCATTCTTTCCATAATACTGGGGTTTATGGAGGCTCCTTCTAAAGTTGATGCCCAGACCAAGAGACCATCCTCCAGTTCTGTGCGCTTAGCATTCTTTGATAATACCATATGTAAATTAGTACATTCTAAAAGTAGATTTTCTTTTTTTAGCAACAGAGTAATGCTGTTGGCTCATATCAAGTTTGTGGTCATATAAAATCTTGGACCTTTACATGAACTGTTGTCATTCCAAAAGACCAACCCATATATTACATTCAGAAGAAAAATGGTCTCATCTTTGAGCAGTTACATCCTGTACTTAGAAAATTCTCTTTTGAACTTAAAATCAGGGCCACATGTTTTGTCTGTTAAAGTTCATCTTGCTGCTTTGAGTTTATTTCATTCTATCAAATTCTGTTTGCTTTCTAAATGTGTCACCCTACATATCAGTAACCCCATATTGTCTTCTGCAGGTTTGACAAGCATGATTTTTTTTAAATGTTATTAAAAACTTCAGCCATTTAGGACAGGGTGAGTCTCTGTGGCATGCTGCAATCAACAGGGTCTGACATGGATGCACCCCTTACAATTAATTTGATATATTTTTGTTAAGCAGCTATGAATTAGGGCAACCCATGTGAAAACAAGAACAATATGGAAAATGTGGCAGCTATTGCATTCCCTTGATCTTGCAGTCTAGCACCATATCAAATGTAGCATGGAATGAAGGACTAAGGATGTGTCTGCAACTCAGATTCAGATTTCCACTCCACCATTCTGTAGCTGCATGTGTTTGGTGTCAGTTTCTCCGAGTTTTAGTTTTCCTTATCTGCCAAAAAGATGGGGGTATGAGCACTAAGGGAGATGGTCTAGTTATTGTGCCAAGGACAGCTCAGGACTTGGAATAGGAATGAATTAAATGTTGGATTGCTCCTCTGTAAAAGAAAAGGACATGAAGACATTTTGAACTGTGAACATCATAAAACCTTTTGCCATTTGTTGGTCATTGCATCTTTTTATTTGACCTCAACACATCTGAAGTTTATGGCTCTTTAGATTCTATATTTTAGCTCTTCAAGATCAGGAGATTTGTGTATCTGTAGTCTTTGGGGTATGTGTTTGTCTGGGGCCTCTGAGAAGCAGATGCCAAGATGGGATTAAATGTGCAAGGATATTATTAGAGGACTGCCTGTGTAAGAGAAAATGGAGAGGGAGTGGAGAATGTCTGGGATAGCTGCAAGACCACAATGTCAGTCACTTTCTGAGAGAAGGAGAAAGGGGAAAATGTTGCATTGAGGCTCCGTAAGCAGCCACACAGTCTAAGGAAAGTTCAAAAAAGCCATGGGGGATTCCTCCAGCGAAAGGCCTCCAGGGAGTCTGTATCTCCCTGGGGCAGTCCTGTCTCTGTGTGCTGTCCAGGCTCAGTCATTGACTGGGAGCACCTGGGGAAAGCATGGCCTTAATGCACAGGACAACGGGGACTTCAGAGCACCAAGCTTTGGTCTTCATCAATCAAGCTCCCTGCGGTTCAAGGTCTGTAAGCCAGAGCATCTTTGAAAAGTTTGGGTCTTTATTAAAGTTAAGTAGAAATAACATCTATCAACTAAACTCTACTAAAGTTTTTCTAACAACATTAGAAACAGTATTTTCTTGTTATAAGGACATATTATAAATGAGCATATTCAAATGCAAAGATAATAATCCATGTTTGTGTTAAAGATGCGATGTAATATAATTTGGCATAAACACTCTGAAAAGAAATAAGAAGAGGAGAAGAAGGGAGAATGGAAGGGGGAGGAGAAAGTAGAGAAGAATAACACTCTTACACCCAACGTTGACACAAATTCCACCAAAATTCTGTGAAATCCATGGCACTTTATAATGGAAAGAACCTTAGAAATTACTCAATATGAATTGCTCATCTTAAAAATCAGAAGGTAGGACCAGATATTTGAGCAATTTGGTCAAGACTACACAGATCCTTGACTCTGTTCTTTCCATTGTATTATCTCAGTTGCAAACTTACCAAATGGAAAATTATGGAAGGATCTAAAAAAATGTAGGAAAAAAGAACTGTCAATGGAGCAGTGAATCTTATCTCTACCACATGGTCACAAAAAGCAAATTTGTTGAATGCCATCTGTAATGTTCATATTATAGAAGGGCAGTCGTTGTTGCTGTTTACTGTCAGGTGAAGCAGAACCTCAAGTATAGGTCAACAAAGATTGACAAGCAGTGTTCTGGGATAAATATGGGAGTGATATGAAAAACAGAACTCTTTAATTACCAAAGGATTTAATTGTTAAAGCAGAGAGATTGCATTGAGAAGGCAAATACAATTCAACAAAGAGGCAGGATGATGGAAGAATTCCACAGTTGACATGGGAATATGGAAGAAGTAGGACCCTTTCTGACAGATACCAGGGATGCAAAAAAAAAATGTATACACATGACTTGCATTCATCTTTTGTTATCAGTATATATTGAGTATTACAATTTTAATACAGTTTTCTCCTTTCTTAAAATGTGTAGACTTTTTCTGGTACCCTCTACTAATACAGTAGAACTATTTACTGTATTTTGCTGTGTATAATGTGTTCCTGTGTATAATGGGCACCCAAGTTGGCCCCAACTTTCAAGGAAAAAAATCTTTTGTTTTATTTTTTTAATTGAAATATTTGTTTACGTTTAGGTACTTGGTTTTGTATTATAAAGAAATCTTAGCATTTATTTTTTTAACATATTATGGTACAAGAAATTTTATGTAACAAATAATTACAAAACACAAGAAAGAAGAGGTACAAGGTACAAGAAATTTTATGTACTGGTAACAAATTTATGATATTTACACATCACAGAAGGCCAAGAACTCTTGTGGTTTCAAGTTCGTTGTAAGTTCAACAAAACAGATTATCATATTTTAGGGTATTGTTTTGCATGTGGATATCGTTATTGATTTCTAGAGTTATACTTTTAACTCATGAGCATAAATAAAAGAATTAAAAATATTTGTATAGATATGAAATTAGTATTACCCATGTATAATGCACATCCTTATTTTTTCCTCACAAATGTGGGCAAAAAAGTGTGTATCGTACATGGCAAAATATGGTATGTGCCTACTTCAGAAGGATTCAGGTTATTTGCACAGCCCAGCAGCATCTACAGGTCCGTTTAGGAAGGCAGAAGACATCGCAAAGGTCCATTTTCACACTCCAAATACTTTTAATCCAAATATGCTTCCAAGGAAAGAACTTTTTATTATTTCTAGCATCATTCTTATTTTCTAGGTATGCAATAAGCAAACTAATAATGATAAAAAATAATTTACACTTTGGGAATGAACCAATTATGATATGAGCTATCTTTAAAAGTTTTTTTAAAACAGTGAGTAATGAAACTAATTTAGATTAGAGAGTTTTGTTTTTCTTTACAAAAAGAACCATATCCATAATTCTGTAATTTTAAGTTTCTAATGTCTGCAAGTAGAGATTTGTTTTTTTTTCAATTCCTGATAATGAGGAAAGCTAAATTATGCTGATTATAATTAAGATGTATAAATATTATGCAAAAGATATAAGTAGAAAACATGAACTAGAGAAAGGTCAAACCACAAATTGTACTTAACAAAGTTGTTCTAGATTGGCGCTGTAGCAACCATCCTCCCCCTCACCCCGAACTCCAAACTCTGATTCCCACCTCTCTCACCCCTGCATCTCCATATGTCATTGCAAATCATTTCAGTTTTCAGAGGTTTATATTCTAAGATTCTTGACAACAGGAGATAAATCCTGTAATTTCATTAATCCCTACTGATTCATTAAGATTATTATTACTTGGCCCTTAATGTAAAAACTAAGCAATAGAAATATTTTTAGTAAATATAGCTAGAGAATTATTTCATAAAACTGTTAACAGTGGTTTTGATGGTAAGAAAATTTATGATTTGAAGAGCACAACAGCCCTCATATACTGACATTCAATTATTGTTCAATTACAAAAACACAAGGTATATAAGTTTTGGTGTAAATTGGGAGGGAAGGGGGCTTAAAATATTTTTAGGTTTCTCAGTAAGAATTTTAGCTTCAACCTAAGCATTCCATTACAATTTTAGGCATTGAATTCTGTAATGTTTACATGTCCCTAGTAACCAAAGAGTAATGGTAATCTCATATTATATACTGAAAGAGTCTTATTTGAACTCAAAAGGAAGGGAAGGTCTGTCAGCAAACCCAGATTTAAGGAATATCAGGTATTAACAAGAAGCACTTTTCATCACTGACTTTTTTTTTTGGTTAAACTTTTTATTTATATTTTAAATTAAATTTATTGGGGTGACATTGGTTAATAAAATTATATGGGTTTCAAGTGTAAAATTCTATAGTACATCATCTATATATTGAATTGTGTGTTCACAATCAAAGTCAAATCTCCTATTGTCACCATATATTTGACCCCCTTTTACCTTCTTTTACCAACTCCCCTCCCCCCCTTACCCTCTGGTAACCGCTAAACTGCTTTCTGTGTCTATGAGTTTTTGTTTGTTTGTTTGTCTTGTTCATTTGATGCTTCCAGTTTTGTATCCCACATATGCTCATCACCGACTTTTAGTTTTTCCCAATTTCAGTTTTTAGTTTCATCACTCAGTATTATAGAAATTTGGCAACTTGCCTGGGGCCAGGTGACTAATCTATGGAAGGACAAAGAACTCACAAATTCTTGATTTTTACTTCATAACCCAGAGTTATAGGCCACCCAGGCTCTGAAAATTTATAATCATTAACAGAAGCAATTAAAATAACAGAAACCAAAAGAAAATAATAAATAAAATCAGTATGGGTTCATGAAAGAGGCAGTCCTCCGTTTCCAAATGCCATTATTTACTTATAACTAAATTTCCTTTCGGTTGACTTTGTGGTACCTTTACATTTAGAATCCGCAGACTAAAAGTAACCATGGAGGTCACTTACTCTAGTCCCCAACTCCATAAGCTGGCATTTCACCATTACTGTCTGATTGATGTCTGCACTTTGCGTGACTGCCAAAGGAGATTCCTAACGTCTCAGTTGGAAATTCAAACTTGTCTTGTGTACAGGGATTTCGTATCTATAACCTATATTGTTCTTAAGTCTTTAGAATTAGAGACGAATGGGCCATGGTCCAACTCTTTTCACAATGGCATTAATATTTTCAAAGTAAATCTCTATACTTTGATCTTCCATACTTTAAGAAACCTGGCAGGTTTCCTTCAGTACTGTCCTTCCCACTTGTCAGTCCCGTTTCTATTTGAATTTTTAAGATTGATGTTGGTGACTTTCTTTGTACTTTGACTTTTTTTTTAGCTTTTCCTTAGCTGTATGGCATGACAGTAGAATGTCACTTGGTAGGATTAAGTTACAGATCTAGACACTGTTGTGTATTGCCACTTCTACCTATAAGGTCCCCATAATCTGTAATGCCTGCACATCACTGCCTTAGAAATTAGATACCCACAACTGACCTACTACCAGATTGATGGCTATGAGATAAAAACAGACATGAGGACAGAAACCGTTCTGTTTTCTGCTTTAAGAAAACCAATATCTTGTCTTTGGCTTTAAAACTGTAAAAATGCCAAGAGAGTTTTATTTATTTTTTCCTTATCTAGCAAACTAATCTTTAGCTCTTACAAAAATTTGCCCTAGGACAGAAAGGCTGGCTCACTTTCTTATAGATTCTTTCAGTAAGAGAACGCCAGAAAATGTGTTAGTTTGGTTCAGGTTGTTGGATTTGCTACAGGAAAAATCAGACCATACAACAAAGATTTATCAGATAATTGTGTTTTATTTAACCACAAACTAACAATTGAGGATTTATAAAGCATTTAAGTCTTTTGGAGAGGGAAAAAAAATAAATTCTGCATTTCTTTTTTTAAAAATCATATTTACACTTCCAACTTAATAAATAATTATCTTCTCCATTTCTGAATTTGCAAGGCACAGTAGAATGTGCAATGGTCCAAGGAAGATGCATTGTCTCAAGAAAGGGGTCATAATTACAGTTCCGCTATGGATTTACTCAGACAAATCACTGACATTTGATTTGTCTCCATTTATTTAGATGTAAATGGTGATTAGCTGGTCGACCATCCTTGCCTGATATTAAACAAGGCTTTTACTACAAGTGGTGAAAATTATTTATAAAAAAGAATGGAGATAAATATCTTTATCAACTAATATATATATTTTTTTTCTGAAAATAATATGTTCTGTTTTGTGATTAGACTTGGAAAATCTCACAGAGCCAATTCCATGGTTATGTATATTACTTTGATCATAGTACTTCTTTGGTGCATGCATTTATTGGCAAGATTTGGGGCCATTCATACTCATTTCTGGAAGATACATAAATATATATTTCTCTCAAATCACTATTAATTAAAGCCTTCTTTCTAAAACTAATTATCTATTCACCACTCTGAACTATATAAATGGATGTACTCTAAACTACCCAGATGGACAATAAAGTTAATGATGCTGTAAATATTATTTGCAGATAAGTGAATGTAGTCATTTTGAATTACTAAGTAGAACATTAAATATTAAAGTAAAATTTGAATTGTCAAGCATATACTTAATTTAGAATCTTAACTCTGCGAAGATTGTTTTTGCAAAGTACTTCTCAAAATTAAAATGGCTCTCTTTGAGGAAAATTTATCATCTTAAAACAGGTAGAAATTTCTAGTATTTGTTTTCTTTATTTTGGATTAGATAGCTGCTTGTTGCTGATGTGAAAGAAGCAGGAGATGAACAGAATCTTTAGAAGGAAGAAAAAACATCTGAAATCAAAGAGTAGACTCCACACATCATTAAAGCCTTGCTCTACATAAAAGGCAGATCTCTTCCAATGTCTTGAAAACATTAGACTGAGGCTGGCTGTCCCTAGGCTGTGCTCTTGACTTATTGGTCACTGGCTCATGGTCACATCTGTTTTTCTGATTTTCTGATGGACTTTCTGTTCCACGTTGCTACATAAACCACCAGACTGCACCCTCAATCACATTTGGAAATGCTTCCTGAGATGTGGTTTTTGCAGTCAGTTTTTTCTCTTTTTTTCCCCCTACTGTGGCAGGCAGTTCAATCCCAGCTAATCTTCTTTCTTTTTTCTTTCTTTTTTTTGGTGCTGGAATAGATTTCTTGGAGTCAACTCTCCCCATTGCTCCTGGTTAGTTTAAATTTAAATATAGTTGGCATTTATGAAGGAGGAAGTCCTAAAGAAACCTTTGTTTAAGTTTCCAAAATCATTCTAAAGATCCTTTCTTATTTTGACTTAACTACAATACAGATGAAAGTAAGTTATGCATGACCTTTTGGTTAGATACATTTTTAATCATTTATTGCTATTGTAATTTTTTTTAGAAAGTTTGAGAGATTAAACCTTTGTTGCTATTGTTATTTATAAGGTATAATTTTCACAAAAGAAATTGATAGTGATCAATGTTAAAAGTAATATCTTTTAAAATTCTTATTATATCTGCATAGGCATTTTATACAATGTTATCTTTTGCCCACATTTCTATAAAGTAGAAATACAAATATATATGTATATATATACATGTGTGTATACATATATATATATACGTATATATATATATACATATATAATACATATATATATATATATATATATATATATATATATGAGAGAGAGAGAGAGATAATTTATTTGTTCAGCAAAGTACTAGATCCCTGGCAGAGATGAATTTCACCATTATTTATTTATTAATGAAATTATATATTGAGTGTTCACTATTTGCTAAGCATTATTCAAGGTACTTGGATTACATCACTGGGGGAAAACAGACAAAAGAGACCAAATCCTGTCCTGATGGAGTTTACATTCTACCCATATTCAGGGTGGGGAAGATCAATATGAAATAATATACATAATAAAATTATTTGGTATGTTTGAAGGTGATAAGTGCATGGGGAATAACTAGAGCAGCCTTGAGGAATCCTGATGTAGGCATGAGTGGCAGTTTAATCAGTGTGGTCACCGTGTGCTCTGACTGATCAGAGCACAAACAACTGTGAAGGCCTAGCCACGGGATCACATCTGGAATGTTTAAGAACCATCAACAAGACCAGTGTGGCTGGAGTAGAATGAGTTAGGGGGAGGAGTAAGGATGATACCAAAAAGGTAAGAGAGGACCAAACCTCATAGAACCTTGTAAGCCGTGTGAGAATGTTGGCTGTAGTTCTTAATAAAATGGGTTGGTGTTGCAGGGATTTGAGGAGTAAGATAAAATAATGTAACATATGATCTGAAACAATTACTCTGGCTTCTTTGTTGAAAAGTCTCTGGGGTGTCAATAGTTGAGAAAAGTATACATTTAAGATAATGGTAGCTCTGATAAGTGAAGTGGATATTATCTATATTTCAGTGGTGTGCATATGCAAAACAGTATTTTAAAATAAAATTGTATTAAAATTGAAGTTTTTTTCATATATGTTTTTTCATTTGTCTTATGATAATAAACCTAAAATGGAGTATATCAATGTTGCCTCATTCCAAAAATTCAAAATGCAAATATGTTTATACATTTATAAAATAAAATATATACTGGGGTTGCCAAAAAATGTATGCACCTGACTTGCATTCATCTTTTGTTATCGGTATATACTGAGTATTACAATTTTAATACAGTGTTTTCATTTCTTAAAATGTGTATACATTTTTTGGGGCACTCTCTGTATTTAAATTCTATAAATTAGTATAAAATATATAAATAGTTCATTTTCTTTGCCTCAAGATAAATTTGATATAATGCCTATGTGATTCATTTGAAAAGTGTTAAGTATTGTCCATATCTGAAATCACTTATTAAAATATAGTTGGAAATAATTATATTATGGTATACCAGCCTGTTTGTCAATATAACCTTAAGTGTGGAATTAGTTATCTGATCTGATTAGACTTATAGGTATACATGACCCTTTAGACAGTGGCAAAGGGAACACTGGCATAGATCATAGCATGTAATGGCAAATAATTACTTATTTATCACTTATAATACCAGTAATCAATTCCCTACAGAATCAAGGCTTTGGGTGAAAAACAAGTTGCTGCTATAGAATATTCAGAGAACATAGGAATATTGAAGACTTGGTGTTTGTTTGCCTCTAAGTGTGCTGGAGAACTTGGTGAAAGAAAATGATAAACTCAGGCCTTTAAATTCCTAGTTAAAGGCATGAGTAAGGAAATAGAAAGATTCTAAGTCTTCCTTAAAAGAAAGTCTTAACTCCTATATCCACAAATTTGAAGTTTATGAAAATCAAACCTGAAGCCTAATCCTGTAGGTAGCAAAAACTACAGTACAAATTGAATTCTCAATCTTACACTATCTTTTATTCAAAAGTTAGGTCATTTACTGGGAATCAGTGGGAGCCTAAAATTTGGGATGATGATATGCGTAAATGAAATTTGAATGAAGCTGAAGGTCTTAAACCCTTAAATTCTTCTGAGCTTCCTTTTTCAGTAAAAGTACACCATCCTCTCCTTGCCTGAAAAGTTGGTAAAATGGCCTCCTTTAAGACAGTTTCCTTTCAGGGGATTGCTGATCTTCCTGAGGACCTGTCCCCATCCCTTCTCATTGTTCCTAGCCTTATAACCAAATTCAAGTCCCAGGAAATCACAGTATGTCAGGTTCTCAGTGCAAACTATGAGATGTCACCACAGACACAAAAGAATGGCAAGATATTGCTAAATTTGCCTGAAGCAGAATGGCCAATTGAAGACTTGGAAATGGAAGCTACTAGGTGACAATATATTGCCTTTGTGTGACAGAATCATGTTCTCTAAAATGGGTATATCTTCTGACTCAGCTACCAGGTCTGATAGCCTCCTTTTCAATAAAAAAAAAAAAAAAAAAAAAAAAAAAGTCTCTCAAGAAAAAACAACTCCCTTTAAAGGTGAGGAAATGTCAATGTCTTTGCCTGTGGTCAAATTCCAAAGGCAAAGATTAGTGAAGAATCATAGATCATTCAGCAAGACTTTGACCTGGGAATTCCATCTCTTACAGAAAAATCTTTGGTGTATCGTGTATCTCCCTCACCCTCAGCTAATGATTTAGCTCTCTTTTTCAACAAATTTTGAACTAATAGCCAGAAATGAAGATGATGAACCAATCAGTACTTGCCCACCAAAAGCTGTGGCTCCAGTGGATAATGCATAGCAGTGGGAAGAATTATTACCTGTGTCTGGATGAGAGGGTGTGGCAGGCAGGTGCTTAGAGGAGAGACATTAGGGTGTGGTTCACCTTCTGAGTTTCCATATTACTTCCAGCTTTGCTTCCATCTCTATGACTCTACTGAATAAACTTAAAGCAGAAAACACAAATATTCTAAGCCTGTAAAGCTCCAGATTATTTATCTTTCATCCAGTTTGGACTTCTGATCTCTGGAAGAAAGAACTTTTCTTAACAAAGTGGAGTTTTGTGTCCCTTATGCTTCCAGGCAGGCCTGCTTTAACTGCCATAGGAATAAGACTTTAATGAAGGCCACAGAGATAAACCTACAAAAAAGTCTAGTCTTTTTCTCTATTTCCAGACTTTATAATTCATAGTTTGAGTCTCATATGGTTGTTTTGCATCTATAAAATAGAAAGTCACATTCCTAGCTAAGGAAGAACGACACTCATTTATCTCCACCCAACTCTACATTTGTTTTAGCAGTCGAGCTTTAACAGTAGTTCTCTTTTACCCTGCTTCCTATACCTCAGCCCATTTTTTACTCTGGCCATATTTTAGCAAACACTTTGTGCAGGTGTAAGATGACAGCATCTCATATGAACATGCTTCATGTTTCTAACTTTTGGCATGGATGACCATGGCGAAAACCATCTTGCAATCATGCCCATGGAATATAGAAGTGTAAGGGGATTACATTTGGAGAAATCTCTTTAGTAATGAGGATGAGAGATGGAGAAAAATGTGCCCCTCTTTTACTCCTTGGGCATATTCTGGGCATATACTTCAGTGTTTTTCAGACGATCATGCTGGGATAAAGCCCGTGTTGACTACCATAATGATCGACTCTAGAAAGCCCCCTTGTGTTGGTTTCTTCCCTTTCTTGATCTGCTCTTCCTATTCCCCCATGTTGATTCTGGGGATTACTTCTTAAAATATGCGGCCTGCCCTCAAATACTTGTCCAGGCTATTCTTTCTAGAGGAGAATTTGGCTTAAGACACCTCTACTTTCATATACAATCAGTTTTGTTTAAATTTTTGCTCGTAATTGACAGGCCCTAGGATGCATCAGGCATAGTTGGATTCACAGGCTTACATAATTCCTTGAAGATTTTTAGCTCCATGGCTCTTCTCTGCTCTCATCTAAGTCATTTCATTTAGGTAGACAATTCCCACACAGTGTCAAGCATACCACCAATAACTCCTAATTTGTAATGTCTCATCTAAGGGAAACTCATTTAAAAAACAAACAAACAAACAAAAACAACAACAACAACAAAAACACATCCTTCTTTATCAAGAGTTTCACCAAAAATTCCAGTTGTGGCGCATGGTCGGGTTTACATCACATCACTGGCTCATCATAGTCACTGGCCAGGGTATGGAAGGTTTTGATACCTGGAGCTACTGAGGGAGGAAGAGGGAGAGGTTTGATGCCCCAAACAAAGAACTGTTTACCACTCCAAAATAGCAACAGATGTGTGATATACATTGTTTCTTTTCGTCCTCCTTCTCTTCTTGCTCTCTCTCTGCTATTTTAGCAATATATATTTTTGTAAATGATTTTATCACTATACTGTTAATATAAATTGCCCATTTGTTTATTATGCTTTACTTTGTCTTATAAAGGGCAAAGGAGTACTTTTAAAAAGCAATGAAGTATGGTAAAATAATTAAAATATTTGAGAAAAATAAAAATAAAGTAGAAAATTATAATGAAACCAGGGAGTTAGAATGGAAACCCTAAACTTATATTAGAGGGCATATATAAATTTGATGCTAAGTTTTCTAGTGGGTATTATGATCAAAGAAATGCAATTAGGGAGGAAAGTATGTGGTTTCCATACAACTAAAGCAAAAGATTTGTTCAGAAAAGGGAAGCTTTTCTGAACAAGGAATTCCTGTACCATTAATAACGTACTCTTAGTCACTTCTTTATGGTAAATAAGTTGAAGTGCTACATAGAACTGGCCTTCTAAAGCCCTTCAGTATAAGCTCGGGGCATTATACTGAAATGTAATTAGAATACAGTTTCATGGATGCTAATATACTGACTGGAATCTGGGCATGTGGTTCTTGAATAACCTGAATTAATTCAGGAATAAAATGCCAAAAATGGAGAGCATGTTTCCACTGGGTTTCGTGCAACAGCCAATAGTCCCTACTAAACTCTCTGCTGAAACAGGGCAAACAAAATGACACTCACACTTAATGACAGAGATATAATTACAAACTAATGCAAGTGCTCTGTAAAGAATAATCTGTCACTGGTATCTGCCACGTTTCTTCTAAATGTTTTATATGTATTAATCCATTTAATTCTCCCAATAATCCTGTGAATGAAGTACTACAACAATACCCAGTTTACAGATGAGAAAACTAAGGCACAGAAAAAAAGAGTCACACAGCTAATAAATGATAATGCTGGGAGTCATACATAAGCAACTTCAGCTCTAGAGTCAGCTATTTTGCCCCTCTAACATAGAAGATAGTTTTGTAGGGTGCCCCCACCCCCAACACAGTGGTGGGGATTATGAAGAGATCAAATGATCTTCATTTGCAGATGATATAATGTGGAAAAGAGATATGGGTATAATTAATAAGTCTGTCCCAGCAGAATGACATTTAGTCAACAAGTTACGACAAGCCAGGGCATCAGCCCACTCACCACACCTGTAAGTTCTCATGTGGAGCCGCCCACTAAGAGCAGGAAATTGGTTGGCTCACAATATTAACCAACAATGATATAGGTACCAAAGACTAGACTTTTTCTTCCTGCACTGAAGTCAGAGACTCCAATTGTGGTTGTCCCCTACCCAGTGATTTGTTTATGCCAAAGTGAATAATAAACCTTTGAATAACTTATTATTGGCTCAGTTGTATGTTTTGACATCCTGCTACCAGAAATAAGAGGTTAACAATAGACCAAGGAGTTGGGCCACATGGTAACATATGATTAACAAATTACACACTGGCTCCCATTAAAGAAATAAGAACTATCTTACATAATACCTACTTCAGATAATAAATAGTGTTCCATTCTACTATGAATAATGAACAAGAAAATTAGCTAAGATTAATAAGATACTGTTCAAAACAGCAAAACGATATAAGACTCCCTTCTCCCCAAAAACCTATAGCATGCTAGGAATTAGCTGCAAGCAATTTAGAAAACTGTCATGAGGTAGGCCATAATACAGGACTTAAATAAATGGGAGAAATAGCATAATCCTGAGTGAGATGAGTTAACATTACAAAGGTATTAATTCTCAAATGAAGCTATAACTTCAAAATAATTCCAATAAAACTCAAAGACTTTGGAGAACTATGAGGAAGCCATTCTAAACATTTGTATAAATGAGTTGAAATCTATGACTAACTAAAACTATAAAATGGAAAAGTATAAAGGAGGCCTTATGTCACTAGATATTAAACCATGTCACAGAGCCATCGTCATGGAAGCATCATGGTACTGATACAGGAACAGAGAGATATGACAACAGAGTCTTGTACACACACCTAGACCTGGTGTATGATCAAGGAGGCACTGAATTTCAGGGGAGAAACGGTGAACTTAATAGATGGCATTGGGAAAACTTGGCTCATTTTTGTGGAGAAAAAACAAAGTTGTATCAGTCCCTACGTTATATATAAAGGGAAATTTTAAATGGAATAAATACCTGAATATGAAAAGTAAAATATAAAACCCAAGCAGAAAAGCTAAACAAAAATATCTGAATATATTAAATGTCAGGCTTTTTTGTTAAAGAAAATTCATTAGAAATAGAAACTGGGCAAAAATACTTGCAATGCTTAAAAGAAAGAATATCTAGAAAATATAAGAAATTTTGCAAATCAAAAGGAAGACCCAGGAAATCCAAATGAAATGGGCAAAATAAATAGTTCTCATGACAAGGCTGAAAAGGTGCTGTGTTGTATTATTAACCTACAAATTTAAACTTAATACGAGGATTTCATAAGATTATCATTAGACTTCAGAAAAAACGCAAAGTATTTGTAAATATGTATGAAATGGAAACACTTGTGCTTCTGTGTACTGCTGCTAGAAGTTTAAATTGTTCCAGGTAGCTGATGGGCTTTAAAGAAACTAAGCACATGTTTTTAAATGAATATACCTCTGAACCAATAATTTCACTCTTTGTTGTATATTCCTTGTTATATATCCCTTGTTATATATTGTTATATATTCACTAGTCCATACTGGAGTTTTTTTTGTTTTTTTTTCTTTTCTTTCTTGTTTTTTTTTTTTTTTTTTTTTTTTTTTTCTTTCTTATTGAAAAGGGGTGTTGGAGGTAATCAAGGTAGTTAGAGCAAGACGGCTAGATAATAAAGCTGGGAGGGCTGTATATCATGGTGTCGTCTGAAGCATTTTGGAGCAGTAAACTTAATATGCATATACCAACCCAATGGATTGTGAAAAACTGTTGAGTGGGACGAGTTAGGGGAAAAACATCTTAACACAAAATCATTTATTTCAATGACAAATGGATACATATATACAAAAAATAACTGTTAACATTTCTTGTAGATGTAACATGCGTACTTGTCCAAGGGCACATTTTAGAAGAGAGTAATGTAACTGTCAGTGAACCAAGAGAGAAAAATAAAGGTAGGAATTATGGCTCAAAGAGGAAAAATAACAAATAATAGAATACAATTAAAAAAATGGGTATTTGTCCTGGCTATTATTGCTACGTAACAAATCCTCCCCACATTAAAACTAAAACAACAGCATTTATTATACTCACAGATACGATATCTAAGTTAGGAATTCAGAACGGCTGCACAATGTCTGAGGATTCAGCTTAGTAGATTTCTAATGGCTAGAGACATAATCATCTGGGGCTGGATGATCTATTTCCAAGATGATGTCTTTACTCACATGTTTTGAATAGGAGAAGAGATGAAGTAAAGACTGGCCCAACTAGAAGTGGTCATCGGAACACTTATACATGGCCTCTTTATGTGGCTGAGGCTTCTCTCAACCTGATGACTGTGTTCTGAGAGGAAGCATCCTAAAAGGGTCTTCCCGTGAATGGGTGTTCCAAGAGAACCAAGTGGAGACTGCATGGTTTTTAATGACCTAACCTTATCTCAGAAGTCACATAGTATCAATTCTACCATGCTTTATTGGTATAAGAAGTCACAACCCCACTCTGATATGAGAAGTAAAGATATAGACTCCACCTCTAAATAAGAATGTCAAGAATAGTATGTGGAATTAGAGATATTGTTGAGGTCATCTTTGGAAAATACAATATATCGCAATTGTATAATCATAGATGATGATAATGTGCTGTGAACTGTGTAATATGTTTAATCAACTCTGCTCCTCAAGTTCACTCATAAAAGGAAGGAAGGAAGGAAGGAAGGAAGGAAGGAAGGAAGGAAGGAAGGAAGGAAGGAAGGAAGGAAAGAAAGGAAAGGAAAGAAAGAAAGAAAGAAGGAAAAGAAATCTGACCTACATGGCAGGGTGGGGTGAAACTTTAAGATTAAGTATCAGCCCTTGAGCTGACAACTAAATTTAGCTGGAAAAGAGGGAAGATTATTGCATGTAGAGGGGACAGAATATATCAAGGCCATGTAGTAAGAGAGAGTTATGGTTGTGACATACACTAAGAAGTAGTACAAGGTAAGCATTGTTTGGGGGAGGAGAGAGAGAGAGAGAGAGAGAGAGAGAGAGAGAGAGAGAGAGAGAGAGAGAACCCAAGTAATTTAGGTCACAGGAACAATGCTGCTTTCTGTTCTAAGAGGAAAAAGAAGCAATGGGACATTTGAAAAAAAATGACAACTGAATGTATATTTTGATAAGATTCCTCTTTCTGTAGTGTGGCAAATGAGGAAGAGAAAGATGGTTAGGGGCAGTTTACAAATTCAGGCTTGATCGTGTATTTTTGAATATCTTGGGTTCACAGTAGAGGGCTCAGATAAAGTAAAATTTTGGAGACTTTTGTGTAAGTATACCTTGCTGTGAGTTTCGAAGAATATTTATTACCTGTGAGGATTATAAAGTTCAATTAAACCAATGTTTCCTGAAGTATTTGATCATAGAGCCTTCTTTTTTTTTTTTTTTTTTTTTTGTATCACCTATAAAAATCGTATGGAATAACTGAAATGAACAATTATTTTAAAACAATGTTTTAAAGAAATAAGTGGATACATATTCTTCAGGAAACTCACCGTAGTTTCTTTTGGCCCATCTTTTAAATTGTTTGAAAAAGCAATTTATCTGAGATTTAAAAAAAAAACAAAAAAAAAAACAAGTACTTGGAATATAATTAATCTACAGTGGCTGGTAAATTTTGGGTTGTGTTTTAATAAACCTGTCAAGCTGGGAGGAAGAGTGACATTATCTTGAGGAAATTGAGCTACCCCATATACTATGTATAACAGAATTATTGACACTTTTAATATGTTTGATACTTTAACTCACACATTCATAATACTCCTGAGTTAAAATACAGTATTATTTTCACTTCAAAGACTAAGAAACAGACACACAGAAGTTATATTTATTGCAAAAGATTACCTATAAGTGAAAAAGTTAGGATATACATTTAGATGATTTCTATCCATATCAAAGAAAACTCAACATCTTCATGAAAGAAAGACATGAAAATATTTATGAGAAACACTATCTAGTATTTTATAGTGATTTTTCCAAAAAATAACAAGATGTGTATACTAAGATTTAATGAAATTTGAAAAATTAGAAAACTGCAAAGTCTAATCACTTTAAATTAGTCTTGGAAAATTAATCAAGTAGAGTATTTCAGATGAATTTTCTCTATCTCATTTGGAATGAGGTGTGGAAGGTAGGCAAATTGTGAATTATTTAGCTATGATGCTATGAATAATGTCTGAGTAAAAGATATCTACACATGAGACTTGGAATGTGCTTTTTAATCAATTTTTGACAGAATTGGAGCTTCTCATCTGTCTTCTAGCCAGGAATGTTGAGATTGGGTAGGACATCATTATATATTGGAATGCCTTATTTTTAGCACATTTCTTGGTAGAGATTTTTGGAAGGACTTACATATTAGCAAATGGGAGCATAATGCTTTATGGTGATGTTCAGAAAAGAATTCAAAGTAATTTTAATTAGTTTTATAGATATCATTTCAGAAGAACATATTTTATATTTTTTGCAAACATTTAAAAAATGGCATTCTTTAATACAGATTTTTCTTGCTTGTATTAAAAAGTAAAATTAAAATGCAAAATGGTAGATATTAATTGGGCATAAAACAATTGGGCATAGGTCCATGTATAGGAGTAGGTTTTGCTGTTATAAAAGAAAATACATTTAAATGTTTTTATTAACTACTATAATTAAGAAAAAGTTTTTTTAATTTTCTGACTGATTGGGAATGATCTCTGGTACAAAGAAGGCCTATAACTACTTGTTTTGTATAGCTTTTAGCACTATTTTTCTTTGACTTGTACACTATTAATTATATTATTTAACCTCCAGGGAGCTTCAACCATCAAACACTCTACTTGTAAGGGAAAAAAAAGCTCTGAAAGAGTTCTGATATTCAAATGCTCTGATTAGAGTACTTGGGACATCCAATTAGATTGCTAGTCCACAAAATCTAGGTTCTAGTGAGACTAATAGCAGAATTATAAATAAAAATGAACTATGACTACATTTTCTTTCTTTAGCTCTCTTCTATATGAAATACATTTTGCATCACTTTCTCCAATGTGATTAATATGGGAATATAGAGTCTGATTTTTTTTTTTTTCCTTTTTAAAATAAGTATTTACCTCTCCCCTTGAATGATAAGAAAGAACAGAGTGGAACAAACAAAAAGAAAAATGGAGGATGTCTGGCTTAAGGATTCTCTGCTTCTTTCTATCTTATGTGCTCTTACTCTATTAGTCATTTTGCCACAGAATTTGTGTGTCCTGGAGGAAAAGGATCACAGTATAGTCCCAGGGATAACACTTGTAGAAATAACCATTGTATCTGACTCCAGCCAGAATCTTAAGATACAACTTGAAGAAAGACCCACAAACATAATATGTGCTTTGGTCCTGCTCGGCAAGGTGGAAGCCTGAGTAGAATCTGGAGTCAAGTACTCGAATATAATAAAAAGCACACTGGCATCAAATATTATCTTCAATAAAAATATAAATCAAAATTGATTTTCGTACTTTTAACTACTAGAATAAATCTGAAAACAATGGATTACATAAACATATTTGGATTACAAATCTCAAAATCACATTCTATATCTTTCTCTCCCCAAACAAAATTCCACCGATCCGTATCAAAACATTAAGATTCAGATGGTTTTGAAAATTGGCAAGTAAATAAACCTGTGACCAGTGTTTTACTTGACTCCTAATCCTCATATTCCTTAAATTAGACCATGGGCATTCTTTGCAGCTCACAATTTACCTTTCTTAACTTTTTCTCCTGTATTTTGTAAAGTGGAAAGTACTCTGCTTCAGTAGTTAAGCTGTGTCGGTATCAAGTCACATTTTAAAAATTCCTGCTTTGTCCGTCTGCCTGACTATCTGGGCCGTATGTTGTTGCTACGATAAGGCCCCTGTCCTAAGCCTCTCTTTGAGTAAGCTTCATGCTAGTTTATTATGTCAATCCTTGACTTTATAATCTATTTTACTTGGTATACTGGTTCCTCTGAGATTTGAATCTCATCTTATCCTTATAAGTGTATCCTTGGATCTTTAGAAATGTGTCCTCATTATTCTTGTCCCATCACTGGAACCTCTTTATCTGCTGTTCAGCCCACTGATACTGTTCATTGCATGTCTGGACCTCCAGAGCTTTCTAGGAGAATGTTAAGCTTCCCTGATCAACTGCTGAAAGTCTTGCCAGTTGTTTCTGGATTAATTTCCACCTAATATTTTCAGTTATTATTCAATCCAAACCCAGCCTCTGTATGCCCGTCTGGATTGCCTGTGGTGTAATGAAATCACAGGTCTGGCTTCAATGTTTGGTTCTGATACTTAATAGATGTTTGACTTGGCCAATTTGCTTGACTTCTTCATTGATATTTATTTATTTCATCTTCAAACTGAGGATAGAAATAATAATCAATGATTTAATATCTAATTAATATAGAGTTGGTTGTAGAGATATGGAAAGTTTATGTATAAATATATTATATGAATGAAGCACTAAATTTATGGACAGGCACTGTACCTAGCTCTTTATAAGAATAATAATGATCTAGGGATTGCCATGATTTCCATTAAATTGACTTGCTAACATCTCACAGTTGATTCTGACTCCAGGGATGTAATAACTATTATGATCTGTCTTATACTACTATTGTAAGAAATAGAGATAAAGCATCTGTCATAGCCTCCAGCATCTAAGTGCCAACTCCACTTTTATTTGTGGCTGGGTTTAAGACAGGCAAGATTCCCATTAAGCTGCATCTAATATTCAAGTCTAGTCTCTCTTTGGCTTGTCCAGGTTAACAAAGCATATGCACTATCAGTAGCTAATGTTGCTTTTCTTGTGCTGAATTTGTTCCTTCCTTATACTTTATTTATATCCCAGCTGATTTCTTTCTATTTCCTACAGCCACATTTTCATATTTGCCAAAACACTACAATAAGTGTATTGTAAATACAGCTATATTTGGGGGATATTATAATTGACGTGATTTCTACCTGAACTAAAACTAATGTAAACTATACAATTAATATGAATTACATGGATTAACTATATTTGTATGAGTTACATGGCTTTCCATAGGATACTACAGGGACTGACCTTTGTTGCTTGCAGTTCATGCAAAGAAAATATCTTAAATTGCTTTTTTCCTAAAAGTAAATTATTTGTCTGAAGACCTTAGAATAAAATGAAAATATCATGGACTGACCAACGCAGTCGATACTTTTGGAACTTAATTCTACCATTACTAGATATAGAGAAAGCAGTTTGCTTAAATACTTTTAAAATGAATATTGGTGTTCAGAGCTGTGAAGTGTCTGAGTATTTACCCTACTTGAATCCTACCAAGTTAGCTGGGTCACAGTTTCATGGATGCTAGCAGAGCACACAAGACACCAGGGACAGAGACAAACAACCTTATTACTCAGGTCACAATAAGCAACATGAGCTTTGTTTTGTGTTGGTGCCTCTTGTTCTCATGTCCCACAGGGGTGACACAAATGGTACAGGTGGATGCTTCGCATGTGGTAGTTTTGTATCACAGCCGAGGAACCTCAAGATTAGGAAATCTGAATATTTTATAATGAGCTACAAAACTGCCTGACCTTGACCTTCGTGGTGGTGGTAGTTGGGGTGAGGGATTTATCTTTATTGTGGTTGAAAACACATTAAAAAAAAAGAAAAAGGAAGAAAAGAAAGAACAAAAGAAAGAAAGAAAGAAAGAAAGAAAGAAAGAAAGAAAGAAAGAAAGAAAGAAAGAAAGAAAGAAAGAAAGAAAGAAAGAAAAGAAAAGAAACCTGCTTTCTGTTCAAGAGGGTATACTATCTCTCTTCCAAAGCTCTTCACAGTATAAACATTCTTGAAAAAAAATATTCTAGAACACAGGCTATCAGTGCTTCTGCTTGCAAGATGTACAGAAATACAAAAGACCCATTAGAATTGTTTCGTAACCCTTGGTCAACAGGAACATTTTTCGATTTGTTTCTAAGTTCTATGGTGATTAAAATTTAACAGTTCTAGCCGGTAACACCAATAGTGAATAAATATGTTCATCTGGATTTGAGGTGATGACCCACATGATTGCTGCTTTGTATCCCCAATAATTTTCTTCACTATTCTGAATTTGTAATTCCAGGAAATACATTTCTATTATGACATGTTAAGTATCCATTCTATTTACAAAATAATGGTGTTGGTACTACATGATAAAATCTTTGGGGATGGATACACCAGGCAGAATGTGTAGAACTAGATAAATGTCAATTTTTGTAGTTAGTATCCTTTGCACCAGTTGTTCATGCAACATGCGTATCTATCATCTATTATACTTGTTCACCAAGATATATGATATGTTCACCACAATTGTATATATGCTAGGAATACTATGGTGAATAAAACAGAAGAAAAGTTTTATCTTTAGAACTTATAATCTACTGGTACAAAAGTAAATATCACCACCTTTGACACCAGAGAGATTCAACTCATAGTTTCCTGCTATAGCACTCTCTTTTACCTTTTCTGCTTTACTCCTTTACATTTCTTCATTGTCACTAGTAGTGTGTGTGTGTGTATGTATCTTATACGTAAAATTTATTTACTTTGCTAACCATTTATCATTTTATACTAGGATATAAGAGGCATGCGGACAGGGAATTCTGTTTGTTTTATTTAATACACAGAATATAAAAAGAATGTGAGGCATAGTAAGGATTCAACAAATATTTGTGGAATAAACACTTAAATGAATGAATGAGATAGATTCTTAGAGAACAAAGGCCTTCAGATGTGATCTTCCAAAAGATCACTAAAACAGGGTAAGGAGTAAATAATAGTGGCCATTTGATATCAGATGACATATCATTTGGTGACATATCCATGAATTAACAGAAAGAAAAAAAAAATCCCATGTGAAACTTTGTTGAAAGCTGTAATTCCTCTAAGCTGAATCTATATGAGAATAGGAAGAATAGTTTATTACTTTTAATGGAGCCATGTTTATATCCTTCAGACTGGTGTGGCCTGGGGAAAAATGGTATCATATATGAAAGTTTTGATGAAACTTCTTTTGGACAGAAAGCAGATCTAAAATTCAGCCAGGCATATAGAAACAAGACATTTTCTTAGAATATGTTGTGATATACATAGACCAGGGCAATCCCTCCATATTTAGTTTTAAATCTCAGTGGAAGGCAATTAACGTAAAGGTGTATGAGAGAATAATTCTGTAAACATGTTTAATGAAGACTTTTCTATGCCAAGAACGGTCATTACGTCAACTCTATCTGATAGATATGCTTTTAGTTTTTCCCTTGTATATGCCAGTTAGCCTAGAGTAGAAGAATGTGAGTTAAAATACACTTTGCGATGGTACCCCAAACCTGGTTTTAACTGTGGTCTTAAGATTGAAAAGGGCTGAGAAAACAGTCTTACTTGTAATGCATAGCTTTAGAAATAATATTTTAGGGTATTGCAAAATAGGACAAAAGAGGTGATCCTTTAAAAACCAACCTTCTAAAGAACTTTTGAACATTTCTGGAACTTGGCTAGGTTCAGGAAGCTGGATGTTTTATATGTTTACATTTTATAAATGATAGTATGTGTGCTGTTTTAGTTTAAACATCTCCATGTGCAATGAATATGTTTTATACTACTTTTGCCTAAGGAGGAAACAAGTTCTCATCCTGTTTTATCTTGATTTAAAAAAAAAAATACATTCGGAATAGTCATTTTGTTAAAAAATCTTGTTCATTTCTTGTGACTATCCAAAATTATTCATTAGGTGGTGGCTGTGATGAAGTCAAAACTGAAAATAAGGAATAAGCTAAAGGAAGATCTTTATTCATAAGCAGTGAGTGTCATCACAGGATGACTCTAGGAATTTCTCTAACTCCAGATGAACCAAATCATTCAGGGCAGTTTTGAGACTTGGAAATAATAGTGTCTATTATAGAAATTAGACAATCAAGAAAAAATACCAGTTTTAAATATCTAAGACCTCTAAATGTTTTTAAGCAATATTTTTATTTTAACCTACAAAGCAGAGGGCACTATGTATTAATATTAGGAACGCACAGTAACTCAAAACTTTATGTGACTTCTCCCTATAATTTTAATCACTTTAATTCATAATGGAAACTGTTGTGATTCTAAGGGGAGTTCAATTTATAAATGAATGACGTGAAACAGCCTATATTACGTTTACTAAATAATACCAAAAAAAATTATTGATAGAGCAAAAAATCCATGGGACAATTATATATTTTACAATCTATTTCTTAGGAAAGGAAGATTGAGTTACCTAAATAAAAATGGCCTTTTAGACTTATCTTTTATTCTTGAGTAGAAGATTATATGTATTAATAGCTATCGTAGTTTTCTCATCTAGTCTCTGATACTTCTTTCTAGAATTCTAGTTACTTAGTATTTGCCTGATGATTTAAAAAAAATCATTTTATTCTTTAATTTGGTGAGACTTTCATAGAAGCACACACATGCTGCTGGAGAACGTAGAGCCTTTTTAAGAGGCTACTGCTTGATTTAATTCATATTTAGCAGGTAAACCAGGATTTTGCAAGCGAGTCACAATGAGCAACTGCCTGGGAACTACAACTGATTGTACGCCCATTACTATGAAATTTTGGCAAAGTAATTACTTCAGTCCTATCAATGATACCGTTCTTTTTAACTTGGGCATTGGAAGGTGGTAATGGGAAAAGGAGAAGAAAGAAGTATAGGCCTTAGAAAGATTTGATCCTGAAACTCTGCTCATGCCTAACAGAACTGGAAAAAAAAAAGTCCTTGGGTGATGAAAAACCAAAACACTCTCTTGCCATCTTGCCACATTGATCAGAATAAGCAACTCCTATTTTAGGAACTCCTTACAATACCTATTGTGTAAATGGTATTATGTCATTCCCACTGAGCTCTTTGAGACAGGTACTTTATCATCACAATTTTCTAGATGAAAAAATGTAAAAGAGGTTTATTTAGTATGACTTCGTTTCTCATATTTTAAATCAAAACATACTGAGTCAAGATCACAGAGTCCAGTGATTCTCAGTTTCTGGAACAGTGGAAAGGACTGTTCCACAAGCTGTTCCCTTTCACCCTGCCCCTTCAGAGGTCATGGCTAAATTGTTCTTAGGCTACTTTAAAGCTACATATACCACAAGGCTGCCCAGAGTTTGATCAAGACAATTGCATCTAATTTTATGTTATAGTATATTTATATAGCTACCCCCCTTCTGTTAAGTTATTTCATACTTTTGTAATGGAATTTGGTTTTCTTGCCACAGCCTGTGTTCTTTCCTGGGATCTCTTGACCTCCTAAATAATTTTTCATTAATTTTCATATATTAAACTTTACTCTTTGTTTTATAAAGATCTATGGATTTTGAAAATGCATAATGCCATGTATTTACCATTACAGTATCACACAGAAGAGTTTCACAAGCGTAAACCTCTCCTGTGCTTCACCTTTTGTCTCTCTCTCCCCATGAATATCTGCAACCACTGATCTTTTCACAGCATCTGTAGTGTTGCCTTTTCCAGAATGTCATATAATTGGAATCATACAATATGTAGCTTTTTCAAACTGTTGTCTTTCTCTTAGCAATATACATTTAAGTTTCCTCCATGTGTTTTCATGGTTTGATAGCTCATTTCTTTTTATCATTGAATAATATTCCATTGTCTGGGCATACCACAGTTTATCTCTATTAATAATGTTTCGGTTGTTTCCAATTTGGATTGTTTATAAATACAGCTGCCATAAACATCTCTGTGTAAGTTTTTGAATATATATATATATATATATATATATATAATTTCTCAACTCAATTGGATACCTAGGAGAACAACTGCTGCAATCATACAGTAAGAGTATGTGTTTATAAAAAAGAAATAGTCTAATTAACTTCCAATGGCTGCACCATTTTTCATTTCTACCAGCATTGTCAGTGTTTTGAGTTTTAGCCACTCTAACATGTGTAGTGGTGTCTCATTGTTGTTTTAATTTTCAAATCCCAAATGACAAATGATGTTGGGTATCTTTTCATACACTTCTTCACAACCTGCCTTTCTCCTTTAGTAAGGTTCTGTTCTGATCTTTCACCCATTTTTCAACTGAGTTAAGTTCTTATTATTGAGTTTTATGAGTTATAGCATTCAATGCTATAAATGTCTCCCTAGGCACTGCTTTATTACATCCCATACATTTTGATAAGTTTTATTTTCATTTACATTTAGTTGAAAATATTCAATTTCTCTTGAGACTTCTTCATTTCATGTGTTGTTTAGAAGCATATAGTTTAATCTCTACATATATTTGAATTTTCAAGCTACAGTTCTGTTATGGATGTCTAGTTTAATTTCTTGTGGCCTGATTGCTGATCTGTGAAGTCTGTTAAGGTGTGTTTGACGGCCCAGAATGTGGTTTATCTTGGTAAATGTTCCATGTACACTTGAAAAGAAAGTAGTATTCTGCCGTATTGGTTGACATATTCTGTAAATATCAGAGAGCTCCATTTGATTGATAGTTCTGTTCAACTATGTCTAGTTTTTTTCTGTTTCCTTCATCCATCAATTACTGAAAGAAGGGCATTGCTTTTATTTTTCATACTAAAAAATGTTTTAAGTACTAATACAGTTATCTAACATTTATAGCTCATAAATTTCAAAATTCTTCATGACATCTTCCTCTTTGGGACTCATATCATCCTTTTTTTAAAACATCCCCCCCAAGTAGATAAAATATTTTGTAGGTCAAGTCATATTTTAAAGCTGTATTTCCAGCAACCATCCAGGAACCATAGCAGAGAGTGAGAGTTAAATTTCCAGGATCTCTGTGGCTGGGGATCTATACTCATAAAATTGACTTGTCACAGCAATCACTACTCTGTCAGCAGTGTTTGCTTTGAGAGGGGCCTGATCCTCCTGCTGCTGCAACTACTTGGCAAACTGTGCCACTATTGTCTTCATTGAGAGGCAATAGAAATACAATTAAGAATACAGACTCTGAAGTCAAAATAACTGGATTTGAGCCCGTTCTCACAGACAATCCATGTGATCTTCGGGACCTCATTTAACCTGTCTATACTGCAGTTCCTTCATCTAGAAAATGAAAATCATGGTAGTGCATAACCCATTGGGATCATATTGAGTTGTTGAGGGGATTAAATAAGTTAATGTAAGTAAAGTTCTTAAAACAGTACCTGGAACTGAAGAAACACTATCTGTCTAGGTAGCTAGAAAGCAGTCTCAGTCCCTTGTCCACTTGCTACAGAGCTTGGAAATTCAAAAATTCATTCTCAGCCTTTCTTACATTTAGAGGTATCTGTTGATCTACAGAAGATGTCAACACATCACTTACTTTCCTGATTAAGAGAATAGTTGAGATTAATACTGCCCTTCTCTTTCCCCTTTATCAACCTATATAGAGCTCACACACTGGCTGGAGCTGCAGCAGGGCAAGATCAAAGCAATAACTCAATCCTCAGCCCGAACATCTAAGATGCAGAGCCAACAGCAGCAAATTCTTACTTCTGAAATAAGAAAAATAAGTCTCATTGTGCCAGAGACATGGCCAGTTCAATATTAACATATATACTAGTCAAACTGCAAATGATACTACCTTCTGAAATGCTTAGTTAGGGTTTACGAATACCAAGCACTCTGCTACACATTTTGTGTTATATTTAATTCTCACAAAACCTGTCAGGATGGATATCATTTTGCCATTTTAAAGATGAGGGAATTGAGGTTAGGGAGATAACATACAACTCCCAGACTTGTGTAGTTTGTAAATAGAGTAGTAAGGATTTGAAAAAAACTTTGCCTGATTTCACCAAGTTCTTAACAATTATGCTATTCAACCACCCTGTAGATACAGGAAGCAACCCAGATGCAGGCAAGGAGAGCATTCAAAGTTACTTTCATAAAATAAAACAGAAAAATGTTTAGCAATTAAAGGAAAAGGAGCAGTATTGCTTAAATTATTTATATAGGTATCTAAACAGATCAAATTGATTGACATTTATTCAGTTTTGAAATTCTTCTTTGCCCATAGTCAGAAGTGCTGCAGAATGTCCAAGTTTTGCATCCAGTCTTTGATGGGAGAAACCTGGTTTGTGCCTGCAGGCATTCTCTGTGGCATTTGATGTAATATTCTGTGGGTTAGTGGTTGAAATCCACTTCCTAATTGTCATGTGTCCACCCACTGCTATTGTTATAGACTTCGTGGTAATTTCAAGATCTGGTATGCTAGGAAGAGGCACTATTTTTTTTTTTTTTTCCTGGCTTGGTATTTATGCTTTCAGCAAAAATAGGGTAGATACAGATAAACTTCATTGCAACAGAATCTATTTCCGTCTCTTCTCATGTCAAACATGCTCCTCTATTTTGTGAATAAGCCCATGGGGATATAAATTCTTACCTTTAGAGGTGATAGCCTTTCCAACAGAAGTTTGATATTTGAAGGGATCTGTAAACATTTATGTAGGAATCATAACCGCAACCCAAAATAAGCAAACATAGGAAACCATTGAGGTGGCTGGTGAAGTTTAAAACAATAATAAAAATGCTCACATTGCTACTAGGAGATAAAATAATAACAAAACCAACTGCACAATTAAATATGATGCTTCTCCACATGGCTATTTGTCGTTCAGAAGTAAATTTAACTCTTTTCTTGTTGAAATAGTTCTATCTTTTTGAATCAACAAACAAAAGACATCGTGAAAATGAAAATGGTAATGGGTACAAATGTTATAGCATATACTTTGATCTTGGGTAATACAGATCATGATAATGATTTCAGTACTGTTTTGTTCCTTGTGAAGATTTAAGTGTTGATGTATTCTAAACACATAGAACTAAATAAAAATGCAAAAATAATGCAAATTTCTGCTTACTTGTTTTATATTTTTCTCATTTCTTTTACTCATTCAACTTACACTTAGTTCTATGGCCTCTGCTCTTACAGGGAGAGAGGAATCTGCAAAGCCACCATCAAAACTAACTCTTTCCATGCAAAGGTTTACAATCTAGGATGATAAATTGGTTATGACAATTGGGAAGTACAATACACGATAATGTATAAAATATCATAAGAGTGAAACAAATAATAGCTGTAGAGTTTCAGGGAGTAGAGAGTTCAATGAGAGAATGGAGGCAGAGAATGAAGGATGACTATGTAAGGAGGTAGAACTTGAGATGGGCTTGAATTCTGACCAGACTTTTGTAGGAAAAGATAGGGCACTTCCAGTTTTGGGGAATCAACTTCTGAATTTGTTTCTCCCTGATTCTTTGGACCCTCTCTATCTCAGCAGCTTTAGCTGAGTAGAAAAGACTTAGCATAGCAGACCTGAGGCACTTATCTATAGAAGGCCTGGTTGTAGGTTTGGCCTTTGGCTGGTATCTGGAAATTTAGCCTTTGAAATGTCTGATACGCTGATAAGGTTGTTTTGCCTGCCTAGGGCACTGAACCTGTTTTCCTTCTGAAAGTCTGGAATTTCATTACTTATGGCTCTTCGCTTGTGCCCCTGTGACTATCTTCCAATAAAAGCCTTGAACCCCGAATCTCAAACAGGTTTTCCTAGGCAGACACATTGCTGCGCAAAAAGACACATCATTTTCACTGCTGAAGGTAGGGCTTGTCTGGAGTGGCCTCTCTCCAGAGGGAGAGCATAGAAAGCTTACACATGGACACTTCAGACTTTGCCTGTGTTCTTGTCCCTTACTGTGATCCTGCTGTGTATGCTTACTGTGTTAGAGTGAGTACAAGTTCTCTGAGTCCTTCTAGTGAATCAATGAATATCTGGATGGTTCCTGTGTTCTCGAACATCAGTCTCCTTCATTTTTCACAATTTTTTCCTCCCTAATTGAATTTTTTCCTCGCCACATTGAATCACTTCAGTACAACTCACTCATCTCTCTAAAGTAAAAAGAACACTAGCAGTTATGTCACTGTCCTACTTAAAGTCCAACAGTGGGCTCCCATGACACTGGTTGACTTCTGACTCCATGGATAATCCTCAAGGGTCATTTACCTCTCTCCTTCGATTGCTGTGCTCCACCCCATTCACCTCTCCCATTTTTTTTTTCTTTCTTATTTTGTGTCTTTGCTCATGCAATTATCTCTTTCTGAAAGATTCTCCACCAACCTCTTCTCCCCAACTACACACATTTGAAGGGGTGAACTGTTTACATCCTTGAAGTTTTAGTTTAAATATCATCCTCTTAAAGAGGGCGTGGTGGACTACCCAGTCTTAAATAGTACCTTCTCCTCTCTATTATTTGCTTTGATAGCATTCTGATTGCTTCTCTTGTTATTTATCACTGTTTTTAATTATACGTACAGATTTTTTTTCCTTTTTAATTTTGTGCCTTTGTCTTTAGTATACGTTCCATGAAGACAGGGATGAGTATAATTTGTTTATCTTGTATACCTAGCTCCTAATTCAGTAGTGAAGCACAGAAAATGCACTTAACACATAGCTATAAAATAAAAATTTTAATTGAAATACAGGGTCTATATGTGGCCAATATTAGAGACAAAGCAAAAAGGCCATAGGGAGTGGAAAGCTTCTATGTAGAAATCTTTAGATGGAAGAAAGTGCATCAGAATATTTGTCAAATGTTTATCATTCTGGCAGTTTTGCGATCATATGAATTTTACTCTCATAAGTAGAATAGACTCTGCGTAATTTGCTGGGTATCCTGGTGTCAAAGCAATGGTATTTAAGAATTTTTTGTAGTATTAAATAAAATATAGGAAAGCTAAGTGTAAGTTCAAAGAATAACATTACCTCCCTGGAGCAGTGTGTGTGAGAATGTGTAGGGGGATTGAATGGACCATTATCCAGTGTGCTCAGGTATGTCGAAGAGACTGGGGGTTTCACCCACATGCAAATTTCTCTCTAGGTTAAGTTTAAACTTTCCCCTAAAGAGATTTCCAAATAACCTAATTCAAGAATTGATTCATATTGGTCATGACAACCTAAAAAAGCTTGAAAATCAATTGATTATTGTTATTTGTAGACCTGTATAAGAATCTACGCAGTGCCACGTGCTTTAATTTTCACCATTGGCCACAAACTGATTATTGGTAACTTTGCTTGTAGGTCATTCATTTCTCTCAAAGACAAGTTCCAGGAAAACCCTACGTCAGGAAAAAAAGCTGATTCTGGGAAATTTTTGAATTTCAAAAACTTTAATATTTGTATCCCAAAGTATAATAACGTTTTTGATATAGAGTTTTTGAGGTTGTCTCCCATTGATAGCAACTGTTCTACAAGTCTTTCCAAATACATGAATATATATAATCTGTTCATGTATATTTTAATAAAATGTATTCAAAGACAGCCTTATAACTCTAAGTTAGATATAAATATGGTCAAATCTATCAACCTCGACTCAACTTTGCTGATTTTTAGCCAAGGTAAGATAAGAAAGCACATCAAGTCAATATTCAGAAAACTCTTGTTTAAATATTTTGCTTAAAATAGTTGGTTTTGCAAGGCATACTAACTCTATCAGAGGCGCTGTCTTAAAAAAATAGTTTAAAAAATTTGGAAGCAAGTTACTGCCCTTGCTAAAGAAATGCTTTGAAAAGAATAATATTTGTGTAGTATGCACTATACATATATTATATGATTCACTGGACACAAAGTGGGCACTCAAATACTTGCTGATTATTTAATTTATTCAGCATAACCAAAAATATGCTTTGGGAGGATAGAGGATTCTTTACGTTTTAAAAAAAGGAGGAATGACAAATTACCCTCCTATGTTTGCAATTAAGAAATATCAATTCAGAACTTTAGGATATTATATATTATACTTATGCTCAAAACTGGTTGTGTTCTATTCTGTTCATTAGAGTTCCTTCTGATGAATTCTATGCCAGTTTTGTTTTTCTTTTTAAGTAAAAATATTCCTTCTGCTCATTTTGAACTAATTGCACATTCAGTCGAAGAAAATTTTATGAAGCACATTGTTGTTTCTTCCTTCTTTCAAAAGCAAAGGGGAATTAAGAAACAGAGAATCACAAATTGCTTTTTCAAGTAGTCTCAAGAAGGGAAGAACTGAGGTCACAATTAAAATTGTGACCAGCTGGTGTGAAGAAGCTAGCAGACAGAATTCTGGGTGGAGTGGAAAAAGGATATGTGGCTAAGCTCCAAGCAGTCTAAACCCAGCTTCTCCAATTCCTAACTGCGTATTCTTCAGCAAACTTGCAACCTCTATGATCCTAGCTTATTCCTCCATCAAGTTAGAAAAACATATATGCGTTGAAAAACTTCCCTGAAGTTTCAATGACATAAAATAGACTTTTACCTGATACATATATCAGCACGACAGACATTAAACAAAGTCTATTAGCATTAAGCTTTACCTATTCCCTTCCCTTTCCTTTCCCTTCCTTCCCCTCCCTTCCCTTACGTTCCTTTCCCTTCCCTTCTTCTTCCTTTCTTTTCTTCTCTCTTCTCATACTAAACATCGAAATAAGTACCATCAAATCAAACTGACCTTCAAAACATGTCCCAAGTCTGTCCCCTTTACTTTAGTTCTAATAACAATTCCCAAAGACATCATTATTTCATCCTGTTTTATCATCCTTATTTTATTATTTCATCATCATTTCAGAATTTCTTCCCAATTTACTAAAGAAACCTCCTAACAGTATTCCTTCCTGTCAGTACATTCTCTACAGGAAAGCCTGGATGCTATTTTAAATATATATTTATCATAGAACTCACCTAGTAAAATACCTCCAGTGACTTTGCCTAGTGTGTAAAATAAAATCTAAATATTTTACAAATATGAATCACTACCTGATCTGTCCCCTGCCTTCCCTCTTGACCTGAAATCATATCACAAGACCACTGGTCATCTAACTTCCTCAGACATGTTAAGCACTTTCAAAAATTTAAATTCTTTTTGAAGAGATTTCACTCTCTCTCAAATACTCCTTTTCTTGATCTTCAAAAAGCTATTTTCTTTTGACATTTAATCTAAGCTTAAATGACACGTCTTCAGTGAGGCTTAACCACAGTCTAAAGGAACCGCCTTGAGCCTAACTGTTGATCATGTTACTGATTTGGGATTATCTAACTAGCGTTTGTCATACTCTGTTAATTGTCTGTGGTTGTTTCGTTCTTTGCCTATACCCCTAGAATACAAGCTCCATGGACAATAGTAAATAATGGATCAACAAATGTTGAATGAATGAGTGAATGGAGGAAGAAATCAATAGATGCTTTCCTTATTCCACCTATCACTTTTTAAATCCTTTGAAGCTTCAGTTGTATGCTATTTGCTATAGTACTCAGCAAAATATTTTGCACATATTTGGAAATCAATGACTTTTTTTTTAACTGAAGAGAAGTTCCATCTCTCTTTTATTCATGAATAAGAAAGTCAGTGCTGTGCTCTTTTCTTGCACCATATAACAAACAGGTACATTGTTTCTGATTTTAGCAAGTGTGATGCTGGATTGAGAGCAGGTGTGTCATTTCAATTGGTTCTACGGTTGTATATTTAATAGGAAAATAAATACAATAAAATGAGTATTTTATAGCACTGTAAACATTTTATATTAATGTAAAATAGTTTTCATGTGCAATGACATCTGGATGTATGTGCAGTGATTTAGAGACAGTGTAAGACATTTCACTGTAGTTTCCTACTCTGAATGAAATCCAGAAATTTGGAGATACTATCTGAAGAAATGTAGAGGAGATTAGGATTATTTGATTAGCAAACAAATTATAGAATTTTAGAACTAGAAGAGAACTTAGAGATCATTAAGGTCTATGATTTGTTTCTTTTATCAAGCAATTGAGAACAAGAAAAGTTACAGGGTTGCCCAAATTTCTTGTAAATATGCTTAGTAATCTCTTATCAATCTTTAAGTGTAATCTATAATTACACTTTTAAAATGCTATGTAAGTTATCAAATACCAAGTCACCAAAGTTATGATTAAAAAAATAGTTCATTAAAAGGAGAGAGCTGAATAAAAAAATAATAAAAACACACAATTCACCTCAGTTATAATGTCTTCAGTTAAAAATTAATAAGATTTGTGTTGCTCCAATAGTTACTCCTCAAATATCACCACCTTTAGTTACTTATAAACAGAGCATCATGATCTTCTGAGGCAGACAATAAAAGTTTTCAGGTAAAAATTCCACCATTTTTTAGTTTGTAAATCAAACCTGATTGGCTTGAAATTAATGAATTTTGGTTTTGTATACTCTCTGTTATTTGTTTTTTGTTTGTTTGTTTGTTTTTTCTCTAGATTAGGACAAATCACATGTGTAGTCTCTTAGCCTTTAAAAATTATTGATATAGAATATTGATACATCGAAGTATATAATCTTTTCTGGGCCTCAATTTCTACCATATAATTGAGGAGTCTTCTTTTCTTTTAGAATCTCAAAGATATAGCTACTTGACCAGAGAGGCAATAATTATCATTGTGGTTTCCTAGTAAAAGAACTGGAGACAATCAGTATAAAAAGACCACATTTTAACATTCTAATAAAAATGTATAAAACTAATTAAATTTTACCAAAACTTCTACTGAAGAGAAATAACAGCACATGGACAAGTAGTTTATAGCACAGAATTCTTCAGAAACTTAGTCCAGTATTGTCCTAAACTTGTGCCTTTACATTCTAGTTTATCAAAGTGTTTATTATGGATACTAGACTCTCAGTTCAGATACCAGCTATACCTGTTTCTGTAACTCCGTGTCTTTCCCTCTCTCTCCCCTTCCTTCCTTCCTTCCTTCCTTCCTTCCTTCCTTCCTTCCTTCCTTCCTTCCTTCCTCTCTCTCGCTCTCTTTCTTTGTAGTTGTTTGGTACAGATAAAGGATTTTCTAAGACATTTATTAATGTGGAGTGTTATTTAACTCAAAATAGGGCTATCTTGGTATCTGAGTTGGAAGAAAATGGATAGTTCAGTAAATGTGTGCTAAATAAATCAGCTAACTTGAAAAGAGGAGAAAGAAATAACAGGAATTGGTTGGTGCCTAGATAATTGTTGGAAAGCATAATCAGAAAATGGTATTAAAGTATGAAAGTGTTAAGTATCCTTTGATCTCAAATTCCATTCAAGGAAAATCAGCACCAGTATAATAAATCACCCTAAATACCTCTAGTGAGTGCCCCTGTTGAAGGGAAGGCTCTCATCTCTCTTCATGTGTTGCCTCAGGTAAAAAGGGACAGTCATGATGGAGGCCAAAGAGTGGTAAGAAGGTTCTACTTCTTCTATGCCTGTAGAAAATATAATTAATTTATAAATAGTGGTGAAGTACAAGAGAATCAAACCATGTTAAAACCAGATGTTCTCTCCAATTTAAATAAAAATCATCTAACGGCAGCAACTATTTCAGAACTTCTAAGGGTGCATTGAAAAATTTTAAAATAAATTATAAAATATTCTCTCATTGCATGAATGGAAACTATTCAGGGCCTTTTCTGTTATCTAGTATAATCTTGTCATTCCTGTGGCGCCACTTTGCTACAAGATTGGGCTTTTTTGGATTTATATTTAAAAAGAAAAAACCTGTTTTTCAAGAGTGGGAGTATCTTTTCCTTTTGCCATAAACCACAGCCAACTTCCAAAGTATTTGTTTGTGTTCTTAAAAAAATTATATTGAATTTATTTGAGAAAAACAAAATTTTGATATTTTTGTTCAAAATAGCTTTCTTTTTTATAATTTAAATTCACACACGTACTTATTCAGCTTGAAAATCAAGAGTTGGAAAGAGGAGGCATGTGTCACTGCTATATGTCATATTTTTCTTTTTTTTAGATTTGAAATGTAGAACCTGAGGAGCCAAAATAGGAAGCTTAGGGCTCGTTTAGTAATGCTTTCTTAACACAGTAGGGTCAGGATTAAATAACAGCCACGTTATCTGTTCTGTAGCTTTGATTTACAAAAAAAAAGAAAAAATTATAAACTCAAAATAACTCCCTAATTAAGTGGAGAATATATCCTCACATAATATACTTTGAGAACACATAAATGTAATTTAAAAAATTGAAACGGCTTTGTTATTTGATATTGTCATTAGTTATGTTCAAAAATTTTGTTTTCATCTTATGGTTCAACTTAACTACTAATTACCTAAGTTAATTTACACACACATTTACAGATCGATAACTTACTGGCAAGGAGTTTCAGAGACAGAGTAAAACAGACTATATTGCCAATTGGCCAAAAGAAATCAAGTAGAGTCACCTAAAGTTGTGTGTCAGTATGACAAAGGATTGGATATAAATGAAAATTTAAGCAAAACATTTAGTAAATAATGTAAAATATATCTGGTAACATTTTCTATCAATTTTCTGTGTGAACCATGAATTGTGTTTATAATAGTGTTATGGTTCAATTATTTTTCTAAAAGAAAAAAAATGTTTAAATAGTCATGGGGATATAGAGTCAATAATATGGTAATAACTATGTATAGTGCCAGGTGGGTACTAGACTAGTTTGAGGGATCACTTTGTAAATTATATAAATGTCTAACCACTATAAGTGTATACCTGAAACTAATGCAAAATAATAGTGAATTAAATAACAGCCAAGTTATTTAGTGTCAGTGGACACTAACTGAAAAATTAAAAAAAGGGAAGAAAGGTGAAGGGGAAAAAGAAGTTCAAATTTCCAGGTCTAAAACATGTCATGGAGTTGTAATGTACAGCATAGGGAACATAGTCAATAATATTGTGATAGCGTAGTACAGTGTCAGATGGTTGCTGGACTTATCATGGTGATCACTTCTTTAGGTATGTAAATGTTGAATAACTATGGTGTCCGCCTGAAATGTATGCAACATTATACGTTAGCTATTTTTCAATAAAAATCTTTAAAAAAATAAAACATTGTTAATATCTTTTTTAAAAAAGTTGTCAAGAACAAGAAAATATTGTAAAATTATAAATTTAGCTCTACAGTACAGAAAAGTCTTCCTACATGGATAATGCCTTGATTATGGAAATTAAGAAAATACATAGAAAATGTTTTACTAAAGTAACTTTCTTTATTAGAAAGAAATTATAATAGGACAGAAATTTTAATAAAGTAAGACAAAGCATGTGCAACGTTATATTTTAGAGTTTCTTTTCTTTTTTTTTTTATTTTGATATATTTTAGGAGTGAGTCTAGATAATTGTTGTTCAGTGGTATCAGTCCTGAGAAGGTAATTTTATAGGTGATAACAATTGTCAGACCATGTTTGAAACAAAATCCTTTTTTCTTCCATCTATCAGTAGCATTTCATAATGCTACTAATAATTCCAGAACTCAAAGTTTTAACATCTTGCAACACCATATATAGAAGAAAGTAAGTTATGTTCTGAAAGTAAAAGAGTAAACCTAAAATAAATGACTGATAGAGAACGTCAGTGGCATTGAGTTCTTTGCATTTCCTTAAATCTTCAACTATAATATATATTGAACGAGTATAAAGTGTACATTTTACTACAGTAATGTACTTTATTATTTCAAAAATAAGATATATTTTATAGGAAACAGGGTAGTGCACTGTGAATTTTAGTCAGGCTGCTTATTCAGGGTAAAAATGCTTCTGATGATTTGCTGATTCCTATGGTGCAAATACTTCCAACATGGCCATTTTTCAACTCTCAGCATGGCGTCTCTGAATGCAGAGTTAGGAAAAGATGTGCATTGACAATGGGGTCTCAGGAACAGATGCGGATCTACTCCAATAACTGCTGATTTTAGCTCACCTTTCATGCTTTTCTATCCTGGAATGTCTTACTGGTTAGTATATCTAGGCACAAAAACCTAATGCAGCAATATGATTTCTGCACTACTTTGTGAATTATATTTAGCTAGGATGAAATAATCACTATCTACAACACTAGTTTTCACTTTACAAAGTTATTAGGACAGCAATTTTATAGATGATTGAGTTGCAGAGTGTTGTTTTGACACTAATATAATGTATTCATCTATAACATATTCTAACATAATATATCCATTTGCTTGAAAAAATTGTGTAATAAGACTTTATCTCACATAGGTCAGAAAAGTGGCACTCAGTAAGGAAGTGAAAAGCTCATTTTTAGTTCAATTGGCTTCATACTGATGCTCTTTTTTTTTTTTTAATCTTTCCCTTCAATACCAGTGTTTCCCAGACTGTGCTTGGCCCTTAAATCATCTAATTCTACACACCCAGAAACTCAGCACCAAATATGGGACCTGGTTTTAATAACGCTATGGCATCCTGTGGTGTGAATATGTTCTGTTTTCTCCTTAACCTTATTTATTTTGCATACTATATTTTAATATGCTTTCTAATTTACTGTTTAATATATTCTATCTAAAGCCCCTGAAAATCACTTTGTGCATAATGAGATAATAAGGAGAGTTATAAGTGTAAAACCCTCCCCATATAGTAGCTGTACCTTATTTACAGATTTTGTTTTGCAAAATCACCTACTTCCAAAAAGTTATCTGTAGTCCTTAAACAATGCTTGCTGCTCTCACCCTCATTCATAAACAAGTGCAGAATGTGGAAAATCTGAGTCCCCAACACATGTGTCCAGATACGTGTCCAGATGAGGTCAGAAAAGGCCATGCTTTCTTTGCCTTCTTATTTCAGCTCTCATACTGTAAACAAGTGTCCTTTGCATTATTTATTTAGTGCCACATTTTTGTGATTTTTTTGTTGGTGATTTTGCTGTTTAAAATGGCTAACGAGAAGTGTTGGAGTGCTGTCTAGTGTTCCCAAGTGCAAGAAGTGTGTGGTGTGCATTATGGAGAAAATACATGTCTTAAATAAGCTTTGTTCAGGTACAAGTTACAGTGCTGTTGGCCATGAGTTCAGTGTTAATGAATAAAGAACATCCAGAAAAAGTCAGACGAAATCCACCTATCTGTATGTGAGGCAGCTCTGGAAAGTGCTGAAGTACCACTTGTAGTGCATGAGGAAGCGATGGAAAAGATGGGAGAGCAGCTAAATCTGTGGATTCACGAGATGAAAACTGTGTTGTCAGAGTGGTTCTTCAGAGAAACACAACCAATATACTGTGTACATATGTAGACAGAGAGATTTATTTTAAGGAATTGGCTCATTTGATTATGGAGGCTGCCTGAGTACAAAATCTGATGAGGTTGGCCAGCAAGCTGGAGACTCAGTGAAGAGTTGTTGTTCTATTCCAATGAAAGTCCGCTGGCAGAATACCTTCTTTTGGGGAGAGTCTTGTTCCATGAAGGTCTTTAATCGGTTGGATGGGGCCCTTCCACATTATGGAGGGTAATCTGCTTTACTCAGTGATTTAAGTGTTAATCTCATCTAGAAAACACCTTTGAAGGAGCGTCCAGAATAATATTTGATCAAATATTTCAGCACTGGTCATCAGAGCCTATCCAAGTCGACACATATGAGTAAACTTAACCATCACAACAAAATAAAATAGCATAGTGGACAGTATTATTGTGGGGCTGAAAGCCAAAGAAGTTTATGGTAACATTACCCAAGATCAGGAACATGTTAGGTTTTTCTCTGCTAGAATTTTTATGTAATTAAATGCAAGAAATATAGAAGGAATAAAGCATCTTTAAATGGAAACACACAAAACAAGAGTATGCATTAATGGGTTGACAAAAATACTGTGACTAGAGGTCCTCTGGAACGAAGCCCTTTATTTCCCCTAGGAACAATGACTCAGTATTTGCTAATCCAGTGTTTGTGCTAAAGTTATAGAACATAACTACCATGAACAATAAGAATCAACTGTATATGCAGATGGTTCACAAATCTATCTCACTGACTCATACTCCTATACTGATTCCCAGACCACCCACCCTCGTGCGAAATGGCCTCTCTTCCTGGATGCCTAAAAGGAAGACTAAACCTAAAATATTGAAAATGAAATGGTTGCCTTCCTTCCCGTTCTTTCCCCCTCCTCCATAAAAGCCTGACCTGCCTTTACATTCCCAAGGTCGGTGAAAGGAATCATCATCCAATCAGCCAACCAAGCTAAAACCCAGCACCCTTCTTTAGTCTTTCTTTCCCTTAACACCGCCCCCACAACTAATTGACCTACACATTCTGTTTTTATATGTGCTTGCATGTTACCTTTCATTGTCTCTCAATTCAACTAATTCCTCTCTATCTCACTTTCTCTGTGGTATAGACTGATAGCTAAGAACATTCGGTTTATAGTCAGATGGAATTGACTTTGATAAGCAGATGGAAATAGTATTGACTCTGCAACTTAGTGGATGGGGACTGTTGGGTAAATTAACTTATTTAAGCCTCAGTTTTCTCATCTGCAAAATGTAGATAATGCAAGTACCTATATCATAATAGAATTTTGAGGATTACTTTTCAACAAATTTACATATAAGTATTAACACTTAGGACTACTGCAACTGACACTAGTAAGTATTCAAAGAAGGACTTTTTTTCTCTCTGTCATTGTGCTGAGTACTAGAAACATAACAGTGAATAACACAGTCCTTGGTTTCTGTACTCACAAAGTTTGTAATCTCTTTGTTGAAATTCTATTTAAATGTGATACTTAAGGTCATCCTAGGCTATGCTCTCTCTTTTTCTTAAGCTGCTCTTTTTTCAATGGTTATCTTTCCATTTGGCAAAATTGAAATTAGAATAAGAGTTGATATGAAAAGATAGAAAGTGTCTTTATTTCATTTCTGTAACATTACACCACAAGGATCGGTCCAATTCATTTCTAGCAAAGGCACTTATCAACGGGTTAGGTTTCCATCTCCATTGAAATATACGTTTTCCACAAGACTGAAAACATTCCATTTGTTTCCTATTTTCGTCAACACACTGTAACTACCCTGAAGAACTGTGTCTTTAATTATTGTGCTTTGTACCCAGGACAGACTGTAAGAAAGTAGGCACCAGGGCAAAGAGAAGCAGGGAAGAATGTCTTTGAATTCAAATTTCAATCACATTGTTGTTTTAATCATGAATTAAAGATGTGGACAAACAAGAGCTAATGTGGGGCCTGAGAACAGTGAGAATGGGGTGTTTTGCAGATGTTTAAAAGTTACTCAGAATCACTGGGATATACCAAGAGACTACGCCTATCATCTCTATGTGAATGCCTCTAAAGCAGCATTACCCAGACATATGGAACAGGTTTTTCTTTACCCAGAAAAATAATTAAAATTTACTGAGAGGAAGTAGAAGGAACAGAGAGAGAATTCATTTGTTATGTGGCTCCTGTGGACCATATTACTCAGGGAACGACATTGGGCAAGCCCCCACGCAAAAGTCGCGTTTATAGCTACCAACTCCAACCATATGTTTAAAGCATTTTAAATTTCCCAGAGTTAAACTCTCCAAAATTCAAATGAGATCTCTTTAGTTAGTCCAAAGAGGTTTACTATAATTTTGCACAAACTTCTTACAGTCAAATATTTTTAAAGGGCCCAACTATCCCCTAAAGAGTTCAGATTACACTGTTAGTCCCAAATCAGCAGATATTGTTATTATGCTTTAACTTTTTTTATACTACCATTTAGCACTCTAGAGGATAATTCTGGCTTTGTTTTGTAGGTTTTAGGGTGATGAACAGAAAGCCTTTTTAATGTAGTGTCTTTTGTTTCTAAGCAGAAAACACACACACACAAACACACAGTTTATTTTTCATATGAGACTCAATAGCAACACAGTGTCTCTAGCAAACATCAATTTGTTTAAAAAAAAGAAAAGGCTGAGCACAGTACAAAAGAGAAAATAATTAAATATCGCTTCAGAGCAAAAGGAAAATAAAAGGTATTTAGTGCTGATTTATGTTCTCTGAAAGAGGGCAACCATACCTGTGTTTTAATTGTTGTTTCCTCACGTCCACGTGTTCACCCTTGATTATGGCCTTCAGAATATTTCTTCTTGGCAAACTTCATTTTCAGCAGCAGGAGGCAAATTAGACATTTAAAGAAGCCTCAAAGCAAAGCAGGGTAGAATGTCTTTGAATTCAAATGTCATTGTTGTTTTAATCATGAGATTAAAGATGTGCATAAATAAGAGCATAAATAAGGGTCTGGAGACAGTGAGAACGGGTTCTTTGCCTATATTCAAACGTTACTGAGAAGTTCAAGTAGACATGCCAAGAGACTATAGCAATTATCTCTGACGGAATAGAGGTAGAAGAGAAAACTAAGCTATCGGTAACCGTATTTTTTATAAATTAATTGGACTTAGATTATGATTTTTGCAGCTATGAAATAAAGACAATTTTAAAAATTTTAACATCAACTATTGTCCTGATTTTTGTTTTATCAAAAAGGAAGATAATCCCTCAGATAAGGAGAAGAGCTAAAAATATTATTAAAGATAAAACTGTCTGGCGTTGTTTCTGCTTTCAAAAGGGATAGCATAGTTCATATTCATGAGAACCAACATCTATAACCTTTCTTTGCGCTACAGAAACTGATAAGGAAGGAGGAAAGGAAAGACTGACATTTTAAAGTCTTTACTATTTTTTCCTGTGCTGCAAAAACAAAGAGGTCATCTAGGGCTCTACCTTTAGAAGGCAAGAAAATCTGGAGTGGAAAGTCTTTTATTTTAGTGAGACTATTAACGAATCTTTAAATATGCAAAGGCTGAATCTAAGAAGGAGCAAAAGATGTTAATAGCCATGTATCAAAATTTGATGACAAATGTGTTTTCAAGAGTATCAGAAGGTAAAGATGCCTAAAAAATCAGAGAGATAGAAGAATTTTAAAAACTGTGGCTGAAGCACAGAGAGAGGCTAGAATCAGCAAATCATGGTGGAATGAGATTCCAAGAGACACAGTGTTCAATCGACTTGTGAGAACACCCAAAATCTTAAGAAAGTGATACATGCAAAAATGTTTCGATGGTTTCTCCAAGGAATTATGGAAAAACAGTACGTTCTAAGTTTGAATTATGTTGAGAATCAGGGGGAAAGAATGGCCACAGGAAGTAAAATGCAAGTGAGAGCTTCTCAATCTAACAGAAAATGAAAGAGGGACTTGAAGTTCATCTAACTTTTGTATTTGATGCAAAAAAAACAGAATTGGGCTAGTAGACTAGAAGGAAGACTGGCTCATAACATGAGCTTAGCAGAGGCTCGTGTGCATGTAGATATAAGGAATCTTTTAGTAAAGAATTAATCCTAAGAAGGAACCAACGAAACTAGATAAAAATCAAGAGATCAATGAGAGGAGACATTTCTGAGTACAGCAGGGTTTAATTTCCGAAGCTTAGATTGTTTTTTGATGCTAAGTTTGGTACAGAACCCCAGGGAAAAGAGGTAAAAGGAAAAAGATTTGGAAAACACACACACACACACACACACACACACACACACACAATTAGGGAGATATGAGGGGGTGGGGGCATGGGCAGTCCTGCGATAGAATCTATAAACATAATGTAGGTAAAAGAGATGGAGTATTGTCTTCTCTTAATCAACATGTGTAATGAGGTCATTGGAAGCTGTATCACAAAATGGCAGTCCACTCAATGATTTGGCCTGAGAAAGGATGATGATGTTGTGATCGTTTAGTGAGACCAGCCTAATTCAGACTGGAGAACTAACAGGAAACCATGCATCAGAGGCACCTCGGGCCATCACAGCAGCATCAGGAACAGGAGGTGAAGGAATGAAACCTCCTATTCCTGAGAACTTATAAAGTTAATCCTTTGATTTATCTGAGGGACATTTGAGATGGATTGATTTTTAGAAATCTCCAGGTAGAGGCCAGACTGGAATATAACCTTTTGCTATTGCTAGCATAATTATATTTGTCTCGCATTCTGGGGTGGCACGAGTCAAAGAAGTAACTGAATTTTAAATTTGCCTTGGTGTGCATTATTCTGAAGTAAATTTCTCTTGACTTTCAGCTCTTTAGTTGATCTAATCGATCAAAAGCAGGATCGCTGTTATTTATAATAACTGCCATCCACCAGCTTGGGGTCACAGTCAGGACTCAACGTTGCACACTATTATGTAATTTGGGGTGGCACACACAAATGCAAACAGTAGCCTATGTACAATACCGGTTCTGCAGAATATAGGCACACCTTATTTGTCTTTCTCTTGTTTGGAATGTAAAATATTATTAGCAGATATGATTTTTCCCCATTTATACAAAATGTACAGTGTTTACCTTCAGGGTGGCAATATAGAGAATACTCTGTTCTTATTTCTTGCTTCAGAGGAGAAATATAGGAGAAAGGCAAACCAATGTACTTACCTGGTTTTATCTATGGAAACACTTTTGACACTTATTTCAGCCAAGGTATATTTTAATATTGAAAGAATATGGCAATAAGGGAGGTTTTTAGTTATGAATTTCTTGACTTAATCAAAGTCAGGGAGAATACATCCTTCTCTGGCTGTGTATTCTTGGGCAAATGATTAATAACAATTACCTTGTATTCCCTCATTTTGGAGGCAATGATAATTATAATTGGAATTATAATAATTATTGGAATTTTATGATAAGTGAGATAATATATGATGAGTATTTTGTATACATTACACAAATTATACAATTAATTATTAGTAGTAGCAATTGAATCAATCATGTAAAGCCCCTAGGAACTGCTGCCTGACTGACATTTATATATAATTTCCATTAATGATCTGTGAAATGTATTCAGTGATTTGTTTTTTTGAAAGCGACAGGTTTTTTTGCATTATAAGTGGAGTTAAGCTATCAAGTATTGACAAAGTTATGAGCAGAAAGGCAGAAGAAAGATATTTATATAGGCAAAAGTCTTGCATATATAGGGAAAAATGTGTAATTGAACACATAAATGACAAACTTGCAATATGATTTTGATATAGATTCAGGATTGGTAATCGTTTTCTGAACAGGGTCAGAAAACAAATACATCAAGCTTTGTGGGCCTTGTGGTCTCTGTCAAGCCTATTGAACTCTGCCATTGTAGTGAGAAGGCAATCATTGAGAATATGTAAAATGAGTGTGGCAGTTTTTTAATAAAGCTTTATACAAACAAACAACTGGCCAGATTTGACACAATGGCCATAGTTTGCCAACCCCTGATTTATAGTAAAATATTGGTATAATTCTGGGTAGTTTCCTGACAGCATTAGTCTAATATAAATCAATGAGCTCCAAAAGGCCATCCTACGCTGGCAATAGCAGGAATTCTATTAGAAATTAAGTGCTTATTTACTTATTTATTTATTTAACCAACATTTATTTAACCTTAGTTCGTGGCAGGTATTCTGCTATTACCTATAAGTACAATGACTTCTAGGACATGGGCTTTGCCTTCTGAGGAGGGACATGATTTGCATTGATGACTGGCTGTTAACACTTCAACAAAGCTATAAAGGAGAAGAAAGTTTTCAATTAGGATGATCAAAGGATCGAAAGGTGTTTGTTTGTTTTATAAAGATACACATAAATCATTAAGATGCTACAATCTGGAAAGAATAACTAAAAGGTGATATGTCTGACTTTAATAGAAGTAACTTCAGCGATGCTAATAGGTTGCACGTGATTGTTTACATAGTAAAGATAGCTCGGGGAGTCACTTCTGCTTAATGTTTTTCTGCATGCTACTTAAAGAAAAAGACAATTACATAGCAGGAAAAACAATTCTAAAAACAAAAGTAGATCTCTATACTCAAAAATTCACATTTTACTTTTTATGTATTCTCATTCAGAATTTTTCTATGCATATGTACTTTTGCATTGTAATTATTCTAGCTGAGATATAATCTTTTTTTCACATAATATTATAGCATATGTTTTCATGTTATCAGTTATTATAAGTCCATTCAATTTTGGTGCTCTCTTCTAATGTCTTTACTTTTCACTGTATAATATATGTTACCTTTTGCTATCTGCTTAATATGTTTCTTTTTTTAAGCAGACTTTTGTCTCCTGAGCTGAAGATATTTATTTAAACCGTTTATTACTTTTCCTCTTGATTGGCTCAAGATACCTCAAACAGCGTGTCCTGGAAATAAACTATCATTAGCCCTGCTCAAAGCTATTATGGCTCCTTTACGCCTCATCTTCAAATGGTGGTATCCTAAACCAAACTCTTAAGGCAAGATTCTGAGTGTTACTTTAGATTTCTTCCTCTCCCTCTTCTCTTAGTCCCCGAGCAATTATGAATGAAATCCTGTCACTTTTTCCTCCTTGGAACCAATGCCTTAGCCTAGCCAATAACACTGCTCACTGTGATTATTGCAAAACTCCTTCTTCTTCAGTCTATCTTCCTCCTTGGTGCAGAATTGGTCATTCTAAATATACATCTGATTCTATTATTCCTGGTTAAAAATCCCTCAGTAACTCTCAGTAATAACCCAGACAGACTCTCTTAAACAGAAGTACTAGAAAATTAACTTAAGCAGGCTTACAATAAATGCGACTTCACTGGTTCACCAATTTGGAGGGGTGTAATGGGGGTTCTTGGCACAAACGTTTTCAGGTTTCATCTCTGCTTCTGTGTTTTTGTGTCTCTGTCACTGTTCTGTCTTTTTCTCTGCTTCTCTTTCTTGTTCTCACTCTCTTTTCCTTCCTCTTTTCACTGATTATTACTTCTTAACCAAATCAATATAAGAGTATTAAAAATGCTAGATGTTTATCCAAGTACCTTAGAACAAAATGCATCCAGAAAGAAAAAAAAGTATATGTAATGTTTGGAAAAGAAGGCTAATTGTCTCAACACTGCTCAAGCTAAGTTTACAGGTATTTCTGGACTGATCTACACCCCACTAGAGTCTCAGGCATATTATCACAGAAATGATTTTTATTATTTTGAGTTAATTTACATGAATTAATGCATACAATTTATTTTACCATTTGATTTATTCTAAGCTATTTTATTATTTTTGATGTTTTATTGAGCAAGTTTATTAAACAATATGTCCCACTACTTTGTCCAGTCATATCCTATTAAGTAAGACTATTAGTAACAACACAAGAGAAGTGCTTTGGATATCTAAAATGTATATAGGCCAATATACAATTTCAGAAATTGAAAGTTTGTGCACACAGAAGTACACACACACACACACACACACACACACACAGAGCAAACTTTTTATTTCAATTATCTGAAACTATGTATCAGTGATTCTAAGTTAATATTCTTGAATGTAACATATATTCAATATCTTTTAATAAAATGTATAGTTTTGAGTGCTAATTATTATGAGAATTCAATAAATTGATAATGAGGAGGAAAATTACTGTTTTTAATTCAAAACTGCAATTCCAAGATCTCATTTGTTTGCTAAATTTTTTTTTTACCTCACAGATCCACAGACCTCTCTTATACTGTATAGTAGTACATGTCACTATGGAAACTAATATAAGGAGGGGATTAGCTCCAGCTCTGTAGTGGTCCTCTGGGGAGGGACAAGGAAATATCAACTTACATATACAGAATGATGTTTCAGGGCCTCTCTGTTGAAGTTTCCATCTGCGAGCTGATACAAGATGTTTAGTCATGTATAAATGCAGGGAAGAAGGGCCTACACATGTCTCTGTGGTAGCTCTCCATCCTGACTGATCCACGAGACGAAGGAGGAAACTGTGTTAGTGGATAGGATTTATTGTCTCCCACAGTGATTTATGTGCTCGTAGACATGCTTTTTCAATTTCCTTCTTACTGAATCTTGAACCACTTAAATCCAGACTATACCAATTGTCAATTACAGCTGTCTGAAATTCCTGATTCCTTGACAATATTTTTGAAGTTTTCTTTTAAGTTATTATATACATAGATGCTCAAAGACCCAACACTTGAATTCTCCCTTTTAACATTACATAAAAGACCACACTAATACTCTAACTCCTTATTATGGTAATTATTTTACAAGAAAGGATCCAATCTGTTATTTAAAACTGATTGTCTCAAAGGTTGGTAAAGTCGCATAGGTTTCAAGTGTACAATTCTGTAATACATCATCTATAGATCACATTGTGTGTTCATCACCCAGAGTCAGTTCTCCTTCCATCACCATGTATTTGATCCTGTTTACTCCTATCTACCTCCCCCCTTACCCTCTGGTAACCACTAAACCATTGTCACCCCAATAAATTTTAATTATAAAAAAAAGTTTAAAAAAATAAAAAAATAATAATAAAACTTATTGTCTCTTTTTCAGATGGTAATTTTCAAACAGGATTCAGGCTGAATCATTAATAAGTATCTAATGTTACATAAAGACATTACTACATTAAGCATTATGAGTATTTAGCTTTCATTATTATATTCATATGTTACTATTCCTTAACTGAGATATTGAGTAAAGATAAGGAAACATACATTTATTTAATATCTTAGTCATCATATTTGTCTGATTGTTTTAATATTATAATGTCAGGGAGATCACTGTAAAAATAGTACACTAATATTTGCTAAGATTGGGTATGTGTGAAAGAGACATGCTGAAACTGAACCACAATACTAGAAAATAAAAGAAAGAAAAGATCATGTGATTATTAGATTACTTGACATAGAATTAATTAACTCAGTAACTATTACATTTATGTGTAATATACCTATATGATGAAAAATCATGAGGGATACAATGTAGCTCTAAAATATTGACTCTGAGCTTGAGAGATTAAAAATTAACAACAGAATTCACAGAAACTTTGATAATCATAGGAAATTTAACCACATTAAGGAGACACATTGGTTTCAAACCAAGTTACTGGAAAACGATGGTTCCCAGCAGCAATTCAAAGATTTTGAGGTCTTTAGCTTTGAATTTTCCTAGCAATACATCTATTTTAAATACTTAAAATTGTATTGAAAATACTCAAATAATTTTCTCAATCTGAACACATTAAAGAACACCAGTAGATTAACTTTTGCTACAATGTTAACTGGCATATGCATTGGATCTCATTTTTGTGCAGACCTTAAAATAAATGTCTCCTACTAAAACCACATTATAATGCATTAGAATTTCTTATAATGTATCTATCATGGCTCTTTATTTCAATTCACATCTACACATAGGCACCCATGTAAAATGTATGTCGGAGTCCAACCATAACACATGTATGCCATGTTCCATTATATGCCCAACAAGTCTCCATCGTGTGTGCTGGAGCACACTGTCATCACACAGTAATAGTTTTTCAGTGAAAAGTAAACATATAACAGACTGTATTGTGATCATATTGCATCATTTTAACATTTAGAAATTCCAAGCATTTCATGTTTCTTATATTATTTTGACACTTATTTAAGGATTGAAAACATTTGATTAAATTTGCACATAAAGTTTATTTCACTTTAAAGGCTCTTGATCAACTTAGTTTAACAGTGTGTGATATTGCAAGGAGATCTTATTCTGGTTACTATGCTTTAAATACCCAGACTATTTCTGGATGATACATAAGAAACTGTTAACAGGGTTATTTATGTAAGAGGTCCTCAGTCCTGGGTGGGAGGGAAACTTAATTTGCTTCGGTTGTGTTGTATTCATTGCATACTCTTTTACAACGTGGTTATTGTTTAAAATTTTACCATGTGCCACCTGTAGCTTTTAAAATTCACTGCACAGTAAAATGTGGTAAATGTTGTAATTAAAAATTTTTTTTTTTTGAAATGTCATTTGTAACTACTTCATTGTGGGAATACAAATGTTCTTGATTCTGTGCAACCGATTTAAACTAAATTGGAAACTGAAATGTCAATGTTCTTGTCATAAACGTTTAAATAAGTAAATGTTATATATTTAAATTCAGGAAATGCTTGATAAAAATACATTTAAATATTGTTATTTTTCTTATTGGTGTCCCACTCAACTTTTTTTCATCAGGGGAGAAAAAGTTTTAATTGTCACTTTTTTTTAATCATTGATAGAAAGCTTGACTTTATAACATATTTGTACTTGTATTGGATCATTCGATTCTTACAGAACACATGTGAGGTGGGAATTATGATATCTGCTTTCAAGTGAAGAAAATTGAGGCTCAGAGAAGTTTAGAGCCTTCACTAAAACCAGTGTGCTAGTATATGGCTGAGCTGTGGCTTGATCCAGAACTTTTCAACTCTGTATCCAGCCAATTTTCTGTTTTCTCACAATATTTCTAGGAAGGTATGCTATACATATGTGAAAGAAATAAGACAAACAAGTACACTAGTTTATAGTACATTCTCTGTAAGAAACTAAGAATTTAAAAAAATGATGAAGGAATAGAAATTATAGTCTGAAAGCAGTAGAAGGAGGCTGTGTGGCCTCAGCGCTCTGAATATCACCATTGATATTGGTGGGAACCTCTGGCTTCTTATTGATTTCTAGGCATTTGCTGGTTACATCATGCACCAGTGCATGGTCTTAAGAATCTTTCTGGTTTCCTTGTTCCTTTCAAACTGAAACCTTAACTTATACTACTTAGCTTATACTACTGCCTGAAAAATAGTATCTGCTCATTAGTAAATATTTGATGTGTGAATTCTCCCTCTTTCCTGCAATCTACCTAGTAACTGGTTTCATTTTCTTGAACCCCAAACTGATGATTGAGATGTGGTTACCTGATACCATAATTGTTATAAAGCCCATCACTTATTTTCCTTCTTACATTACAAATTATCTATCCATTGGTCCCCATTCTTATCTTCAACTAACTACTTAAAACATAATATTTTATTTATATAGTCTCTCTCTGTCCTCCCTAACCTCATCCCATTGCACTGATGCATACCAGTATTTACTTGCCTTACTATATACTATCAGGATACTATATTTTCTCTTCTGCTCATGACTTCCCGCAGAGCTTACCGTTTACTTAATTAACTAAGGGTCCATTCTACTCAATTTATGAGTCTAGTTCTAGGCCAGTTAAACCTATATGTCCCCTCTCTGTATATTTAAATGGACAGTGTCTTTCCCTGTTCTGAATTATTACACAGAATATAATGTACCATATTAATGTACAAAGGTACTTCTCCAAGAGACTTCTGACATAATGGGGAAAATGAAATATGTCTTATAATACTTTTATGATGCTACCACTATCAGCAAACCCAAGATTTTGAAACTCAGTCTTTTTCTCTATTCTTACTGCTATTGTAGTAATTTCCCACTTCACGTAGTCCCCACACTTCAGAGATTCTTCAGAGGTGCAACTATACTTAATTACTATACAATATATATAAAGTTAGTATAAGTCACTTGTTCAGGTTTAAATATATAAATTTTCTTTTTAGTAACTCCTACTTGGTATTTTCTTTTTATCCACTGAATTCTCCCCAGATGTTGCCAACTAGGGCCACGACTATTCTGATGTGTGTATCTCATTTTATTTTTTTCCATTTAATTAAACAAGTTATTTTAGCTCTACCTTTTCATTTGGTCTCTTGAAGACTAATGTCTTTTCTTTTGCTTCTCAATATTTTCTTTTCATTCATTGTAGCATATTGTAATGGGTAGACCTGAGTTATGAGTCCAGAGTTTTGACTTCTAGATTGGCTTCATCACTACACTTACAACCTTACATAATTTATTTCACTTCAGGAGACTTTAATTTCATCATCAAAAACTGGGAGTATGGGTAGTGAAATTTCTAGAGTTCTTGCTCCATTAGGATTATGTGATTCTCTGCTGAAAGATGCTTTTGTTTATAACATTGATTGATTCTCCAGATTTACCATCCAACAGTGTATCCTCTGCTATTTTTTGTTTTCTTGTCCTTCATTTAAATATAAGTAGATCCACTAATTTTCTGGAGATAAATTTATGATTACCTAATAATTTTGAGAAGGTGTGATATTTTTTCACAATTAGAGGATTCAAAGAAGTTCTGACTTTATGAACTTGAGAAGAATTCATGTTGAACACAGGGTACATCATCTGACTGTTTTTCAACTTGAGTTGGATTGTCTATAATGTTTAGCAAAAGGGCAATTGCTAAGCTATGCTATGTGAAAAATACTGAGAAAACAATCACCAACATATTTTTTTTCTGATTGACGGATGACTCACCATCATAGGCTCTTTTTCATGAAATGTTCTTTTCTTTTATCTTCATTTAGTGCAACTTAATCATGTTAAATAGTGAACCCCTTTTTTTCTTAAGTTACATAGATTTCAGGTGTACAATTCTGTATTACATCATCTATAAATCACATTGTGTATTCACCACCCAGAGTCAGTTCTCCTTCCATCACCAACTTTTTTTTTCCTAGACACCATGGTTTTAGATGTTTATGAACAAAGTCACATTAACGCCTGTGAAAAAAATGCGAAACATTAAGGCCAACACTGCCACAGATGAAGTAAATACATTTATCCATGTCTCTAATCTCCAAATACCCTCCTGTCAACACTTAATGTTTTGAGAACATTCGTATCAACTCCCCTCATGTATTCTTCCTCTGCCCAGTCCCTCCCTCTCCAAGAATCTTAGAGCTGTTTCTGCCTTCCAATATAATACCTGTGACTACAGCTCTATAGTTCCTGTTGGATTTTCTCTTTAACATATGACTTGCCTTATTTTTAATTCAGTGCATACTTATTGAGTAGGTATGTATATGGTATACATATTCAAAATGACTTAGATACAGCTCCTATATTCTAGGTGTTATGAGTAACTGAGAGAGCGTGTATAAACAAAAATAATAGATGGATTAGTAAAACAGTAGAGATTTAAACAATAGATTAAGTTTGGCCAGGTTGCTTCTTGTAAGCTATGATTTAATCAATTAATTAATTTTTAGGTATGAAAGACTAGGAAAATAATCACCCACAGATTTTTACAGTAGGTTTATGTAGTTTGCACTGCTTACCTAAGGATCAGTCCTCTATTATTATTATTTATTTTTTTTTTTTAACATTTAATACTATAAAAGTGGGAAAATGTTGTGGTGGTTAAGTAGCCTTTCATGTTAGCCCTTTATTTTCCATTAAGTAGGCAAGAGACAAGGCTGTCTAAACAGGAAGTTGGCAGTGGTTACAAGATAAGCCAAGGACATGTTTCATATCAATGATAAAAACATTTATGGAACACTTGCTACAGGCCAGGTACTATTCTTAATTCACTCATGTAATCCTTACACATCCCCCACCTCCCCCCCACAAGCAGAAACTGTTATAATACACATTTTACAAGTGAAGTAGTGAAGAAGCACACACAGAAAAGTGAAGTGAGTCACCTAGCTAGAAATAATTACATGAAGTGGTTTAGCTCAAGAGTCCGTGTTCTTAGTCCCTACCCGTATGCCCCCTCGCCCAGAGTAAGAATGCTGCAGTGCTGTATCCCCTCCAAGGAGAACCTTTCAGGGTTGTGAGTCAGATCTAAGCTTCTACTAGGTAGCAAGTAAGGCTGCCAGGTGGAAGAGGGGAGCAAATAGTTATGCAGTCACAGTACTTGGAGCCCCACTGTTCCTGAGACTTTGTATGAATCATATCATTAGTTTCAGATGCTTTAGAAAACAAATGTAAGCTATTCTATATAAAATGCATAATTCACATCTTTGAATGAGAATGCTTGCTCGATGTTTGGTCTCCTCTCTGTGGGTAGGAAATATCAAGAATTGCATTCATAAACTTACATCTTTTGAAGGGCACTTGTACTTCATTGGCATCTTTTCAGTAAGTGCATCTGGGGTGCCTCACATTGAAAGATAAATACATACCACAATGGTGGAAACATGTTAGCAAAATTGTTGCATTGAAAGTTTGTGCTGCCTCTTCCCATCACCTAATGATCAGAAATAGCTGGTATGATAACAGTATCAGAACAGCTGTGCTATTTTAAAATGTTTTGATTTCTAAACAACCTCCTACTATTAATCCCTTTTTAGATTTTTTAAAATCTGCTTGTGATAATGAATTATTACTTGAACATGAAATATAGCAGGGGAAAATATGAAAGAAATATGCTAGAGTAGATATATTTCCAGACCCAATAGTCATGGATGCAACTCATTTGCCAACTGTATTTGGTTTATACATTAAAAAAAAAAAAAAAAAAAAAGAATCTCCTACCAGGAAGCCAGAGTTGAAAAAGTCCAGATTGGTTTGTGACAGTTTCCTGCTGTGTTGTTTTTTTTTTTTTTTTTTTTGACATAATTTAACTCTGAGTCAACAAATATTTTTCCTATATCATGTAGCTTGACAATTTTATTTGAATACTTTTCTTCAAAAGTTGAAGCATTGACAAATAAGACAAAAGTATATGATGTTTCCAGAGGTCAAATGTTAATTAGCAGTCAATAGTTTTCTGTGCACGTATTGTTGTTTTGTGTAAAAAGGCCTTAATAAATATATCGCCACTCAGTTTAATACTCAGTTTGCTGGGTGAGAAAGAAGATGGATCCAATGGAGGGTGAACACAGTGTCATGATAACTAAGGTCAAATTTATTTGCTCGAGAATTTGCTTTGAATGTTAGTTATTCAGCTGTGTTTACTAATGAACTGTGCAAGCATATAAACAAGCAGTCTTAGAGACACAATGGCTAGACTTTCTGTTTCCAAAATATTGTCCCAAATTGCAATGTCCATTCACAAAAATACACTTCCGTTGGTTAAGCAAAAGATTGCTAAGCCAAAGGGATGTAGTTATTCTGAATTTCTGATATTAATATATTATAAGTAGCTCAAGACAATGATTTAGCTATTGTTTGATGAGTTATAAATATATGTATTTCCTTTAAGTAGTAGTTTTAAAAACAAATTTAACTTTAGTTTTCTATTCAAGATAGGTCTTTTTAACATTGCTGAAACATCTTCTAGGTGAAAGTAATTTATAATTCAGTCATTTATTCAGAATTTCAATTAAAGATACTTTCAAGAGCTACTAAACTTCCTTATTTAGCTTGTAATAAAGGAAAGGAAAGTTGAATTTAAAAGTTAAAACCTTTGACAGATTAAAATACTCATAGGAACTAGAATGGATTGTTTAGAAACATTCAGAAAAATACCATTTTTACAGAATAAGAGAATAAGAGTGATGAAATAGGGAATGTGAGTCTTTGAAAATCAAATGCACCCCATACAGGAGGATAAAAAAACAGACTACCAGTAATGAATAGTGCTGATTTTTCAGGTTTGTTTTTTTTCTCCTAACATTAAGACTATCTGGTTTATTGTTAAATAAATAAATAAATAAATAAATAAATAAGTCATACATTTCTATCTTTCAATTTTAAATGGAATTACAATCATGTAATGACCCTTCCCAAAACAGCATGGAGAATTACATGTTTTTAGTTACTTGATTGTGTCATTACTTTAGCAGATTAATTCAATAGATAAAAGAAGATATATCTGTGAATGTAAACAGAACTGAATGAAAACATTTCAACTGATTGTATGTTATTGTGTTTAAGTTTTCTCTGAAAACCCATACATTTAAACCAATGTTAAACCTTTTCTCTTGAAAACAGCAATCTATAATTTTAAGCATGGTCTAATATATTTACTTCTCAAATTCACTCTTTTTATTTTTAAGCAATGTTTAACCATACTCTTGTTTTTAGTGCATATTATTTTTTATTTGGTTCTGTGGCCTAAGCACAATTATGTAGTCAACCTGCCTGGTTAGCACATTGCTATGGAAACTCAGAACTTCAGAAGCTTTCCAGGAAGAATATAGGTAGATTATCCAGACTGGCCTTAAATCTAATTACAGTTGTCCTTGTGAAAGACAAAAGAGGCATTTTGCATCATTGAGGCATTTTCAAAATAGAGGATTTTTTTAAATAAAAACTTAGATGAGCACGAGTCCATTTATTTCAAATTAATTTATTTAAGTCAAGGAATATTGATTTTTCTATACATCTACTTCTAAAATAAATTTATTTTTTATAGTCTATTTGGTTCTTTTATATGAATTTTTCATCTTTAAAACACTACTAATCAATTCTTATACTGCTAATGTGATTTTTGAAAAAGTATATACAAGAGCAGGGACTGTTTTATAAAATGTTCTCAGATATTATATTTTTCTGGCTTCTATCCATCTATTGGCAATGTATTGTAAACATTTACTACAAAGAAATATTAGCACTAAATTGTTATAGAGTAGGTAAACGGTAAAGCATGATTTAACAAGAAAAATAGTTGATTTGTTGCTGGGTTTTTTTGTTTGTTTGTTTGTTTGTTTGTTTTTTTAATACCAACTAAGATATTTTGATTGTCACAAATTAAACACACACAAACACACACACACACACACACACACACATATATATCTTTTTCAAACTTTGTTTGTGGAATTTACTCCTGTATTCCTTAAAGAAAGAAGTAAAAGTGTAAAATTATTCCATTTTATTATTTCCTTTCTTAACACAAACCTACCATATTGATATATTAAAACATGTGATAACCACTATTGAAAATAGTGTGGAGGTTCACAAACAATTAAAGAGAGAACTACTGTATAATCCAGCAATCCTGTTTCTGGGTATATATCTAAAAGAATTGAAAGCAGAATTTTGAAGAGATATTTTCACTGTAACACTATTCATAATAGCCAGGAGTGGAAGTGACCCAAATAACCACTGGAGAAGAATAGATAAATAAAATGTGACAGGTATATAATACGGAATATTAGCTTTTAAAAGGAAGGAAATGCTGTCACATTCTACAGCATTTATGAACTTGAGGCCTTTATGCTAAGTGAAATAAACCAGTCACAAAAAGATACTGTATAATTCCACTTATATGAGGTATTTAAAGTAGTCAATTAATAAAAACAAAGTAGAATAGTGGTTACCAGGGTCTGAGGGGAAGAAGTAAAGGGAGTTGTTTAATAACTATAGAGTTTGAGATTTGCAAGATGAAAAAAGTTCTGGGGATCTTCTTCAGAGCAATGTGAACAGGCTTAACACTTTTGAACTGTGTACTTTAAAATGGTTAAGATGGTCAATTTTGTTATGTGCTCTTTACCACAGTAAAAAAGAAAAAAAAAGAAAAAAAACTATATATATATGAAAACATCTGAAGCAGAAAGTCTGTTTTCTAAACCTGAGTATTCTTAGAATATATTTCAAATTGCAAACAAATTAAGTGAAGATGTATTTTTAAAAAATCTGTGAAAGGGATTTCATTTTGGATCCTTAAATAGTGGTTGCTTAAATAGAAGTTACTCTCTAGAAAGCTTTTATCTTGGTAGTAAATACAGTACTTCAGCAAGATGGCAGAAATTCTGAAGCTCATGGAAAGAAAAAGAGAAAGAAACAAAGAATGGGCAAAATAAAAATATGTTATTTGATTTGGCTTGATTGCATAATCTTGGTTAGCTATCAACATAGCATTTCTGGGTTAGTTAGTTTGTTTGAATGAAATGAAAAAGGTTTTATTAGCAAAGTCTTGGCAATGTTTCCTATGAAAAGTTTATGCAAAATTGCTTTCTCAGGAATTTTTGCATTCAGCTTATTTCAGGGGAAAGAAGTAACTCAGATAATCTTCAGGTGTTTTTCTGTGCATTCAACATTTAACTATATACTGCTTCCTATGATTATTTAAGAAGTTGTAAGTAACCTTGAGGAAGTAACAATATGTCTGTAGAGGTCAATTCAAGTCATATGAACATGGGTAGGGTTCTTAATTGTTACTCACAACCTCTTTATTTAGTTATTAATTATCATTGTATTTCAAATGACCTTTTCATTGCAGAAAAAAATTAAACAAAAAGAGGCAAAGAGAAGACGCCTTTAATGCCTCCACACTGAGCCCCTGTTAAAACATCAGTGTATACATCCAAGTGTTTTCTGTATTCTTCTACGTTATATATTATATAATATGCCTACATCACACACACACACACACACACACACACACACACACACACACACACAGATTCTATGAATCCAAGCTGTTCTGCAGTTTACTCATTTTGCTTAACTTGTCATGAAGTTGATTACTCTATTAGTGCTGTCTTTTTTTCTCTTGCTTTTATTGATAGAGTTGGTCTTTGACATGCTGTTCCTTCTGTTCTTGCCGTCATATTGCAGGGGTACAAATCTCTATCTGTAAAGAAAAAGTTGAAACTATAGTCTCTAGAGTCCTCTCCTGAAATGGCCTATGATTCTAAATCCTAGCCACCATCCCCAGGCAACATCAGACTGCCATCTTTGGTTGCACTGCCCATGTTATTGTGATGGTCTGACTTCTCTCTGTTCTTGTGTCAAGAATGTGTGGAACCAGTGTGGTATGCAAAGGGTGACTTGTTTCTGTGAAATTATGAAAATTTTAAGAATAGATTTATGTGTTATACTTCTTTATACTCACCAAAGAATAGATATCAATAAACACTTATATTTATTATCATCACAAAAAGCACTTAAGTACTGTACATAGTACTGTATATATTGTACTAAAAAGTAAAAAGGTAACTATCACTTAATTAAGTTTCTAACCTTTTTTGGGGGGGTAATTTTTTTTATTACAATTTTCATTTGGAGACTGATTTAAATCTAAAGAGAGCGACTACATATCACTGTTTGTTGCATCACTTCACCCTGTTCATCTGGCTTAGAAATAGCCTTCCCTCACCAAAAAGATAGCTTTGAATCAGTAAATATTTAATTATGGTCTGGAAGAGTATTTGCATACACATAGTTAAAATACATAGCTGCTGGAATCATTGAAAATTGTATTTCCCATTTTCTGTCAAGATGTCAGATATGCATTTAGGACAAACTTCAAAAACACTTGTTTGACTATAGATGGATAGATGGTCATTATGTCTAGACATTTGCTTGAAGTATAGCTTTGTTTTTCTATTATGTAAATTTAGAGAAGTAAATTAGCCATTCTGAGATTCAATGTCTTCATTTGTAAAATCAGGATGGTAATAACTGTCTTATTTTTTTAGTGCAAGGATTCCTTAAGATGATGTATGTAAACCACTTAGCACTACTTGGTGTAAAGAGCTTCAATAAATAATTTTGTTAGTATTTATATTATGGTCTAGAAGGATTGATAGAGTACATTTTATTCACCTTTAACAACAGCTCACTTTGGTTTGTCAGATTATTTTGTGAGAGCATAAATGAAAAGATTGTGTGAGAAGTATAAAACACATTGAACATAAATCACACAACCACAGAATATTAGAGCAGCAATAGACTCCTGAGAAATCAAACATTTCTTCACACACTCCCCACACACAACACATAACACAGATACATCATACAGATGAGAAAATGGAGGTCTGGGAGTTGTAATAGATTTCCTTTGGTCACACAGATAGGAGACTTGGAGGCCTAATCCTGATTTTCTGTTTTCCTACTCAGTACTGCTTTTTTATTTACATAATTCAGTCTCCTGAGACAGTGAGAGATCAATGTGAAGGAACTTGGAGGAATGTAATAAAACAAGACCTAGAGATAGGATATCCATGAGCAATTGACACAATAACACTGTGTGACTACCAAAATGCTCAGCAACATACAGCAATAAACAACAAATTTATTTTTGTTGCAAATCTATGGGTCAGCTACTTATGCTGGCCTTGCCCATCTTTCTGATCTGGCTGGATGCTCTCAGGCACCGGGATCTGTTAGGAAGCTCTCCTTCAGGTGATGGTTGGCTGTTGGTTGAGGAATGTCAGCTATTTTCCACATGGTCTCTACTCTTCTGCAAGGTAGCTTATGCTTGGTCATATAAAATTAACAAGACTCCAAGACAGTGCAAAGGCATATAAATCTCTTGAGGCTTAGGTTTATAACTGCCACAGTGCCACTTCTGCCACATTCTACTGATCAAAGTGAGTCAGGACAACCCAGAACCAAGAAGTTGGAAAACAGACTACATATCATGATAGAAAAAGCTGCAAGAGTGGGTCATGATGGTGGAGTAGATAAATGCTGTGTTTGCCTCCTCCCATAGCCTCATTAAAATTACAACTAAATTCCAGAAAAATCAACTTGGAGAACCATCTGAACCATCTGAAGACTAGCTGAACAGAACTTCTATAACTAAGGATATTAAGAAGAAGCCATGTCAACTGGTAAGATGGGTGGAGAAACAAAAATGGCTGGCCTCACACCTACATGTGGCAATTGAGAATCAAGAGGAATATCTCAGCCACAGAGGTTCCCCGCTTAAAGAGTGAGGTTTCCCGACTCCACACTGGGCTCCTCAGCTCCAAGTACCGGTGCCAGGAAGAAAAGCCCCCCAAACATCAGGCTGTGAAAAACAGTGGGGATTCTGACTGTCTGGGTGAGAGGGAGGGCTGCTGGAGTCCAAGACATCCTCTTACAGGACACATGCACAGACCTGCTCACAGGCACTCACCCTGGGTTCCAGTGGAAGGACCCCAGGGCAAAGACTGGAGGGACAGTCACCATTTTTCCTGTGTAAAACCTTTGCCTGTGCAGCCGGTGGGCTGGCACCATCTTTCCTAAGCCCTCCCCTGACACAACCAAATTTGAATCTGCTTTGACCTGGTGAACTCCACTTGCTCCACCTTGGTGACTTCCTGGGAGCCTGCCCTGCCCAACCTATGCAGCACCAGAGTCACTTTCTGTCACCAGCAGCCAATCCTGCCCTGCAAACCCCAGGAGGCTCTTTCAGCAGCAAACAAGTTTCCTCAACTTGTGTGCCACTGGAGGCACACTCCCAGCCAGCAGCCAGCCCTGGACCATACTACAGTCTTTCTTGGACAACTCTCTAGGATCAGTGGGCCCCAGGTAGGTAGCAGCTGTCCTCGTGTGTCGTGAGCCTTTTGCTGAGTAGCTCCAGGCATAGCAATGAAACCAAACTAGAATCTACATTAACCTGGTGAATAGCACTAGAAAAAAAGTAGAATCAGTAATCAAAAAACTCCAAACCTGATGTCTTCACAGGTGAATTTTACCAAACATTACAAAAAAAAAAAAAAAAAAAAAAGATTATAGGCTGATATCCCTGGTGAACATAAATACAAAAATTCTCAACAAAATATTAGCAAACTGAATTCAGCAATATATTAAAAAGATCTTACATCATGATCAGGTGTGATTTATTCCTGAGATGTAAGGTTGGTTCAAAATCTGCAAATCAATTAATGTGATACAGTACATAAACAAAATGGAAGATAAAAATTGTATGGTCATATTGATAAATGCAGCAAAAGTGTTTGACAAAATCCAGCATTAATTTGTGATAAAAACTCTCAGCAAAGTGAGAATAGATAATAAAGGTATATGTACAAGAAACTCACAGCTAAAATTATACTCATGGGGGAAAAGTTAAAAGTACTCTTCAGGTCAGGCACAAGACAAGGATGCCTACTTTCAACATAGTATTGGAAGTCCCAGCCACAGCAATGAGACAAGAAAAATAAACAAGAGGCATCCAAATGGGAAAGGAGGAAGTAAAACTGTCGTTATCTGCTGGTGACATGATACTATGTAGAGAGAACACTAAAGACGCCATCAAAAAAAACTATTACAAATGATAAATGAATTTAGTAAAGTAATAGGATACAAAATTGATATCAGGAATTGGTTGCATTTTTATACATCAATAATGAACTATCAGGAAGAGAAATTAAGAAAACAACCCCATATACAATTGCATCAAAAACAAACAAACAAACAAAGAAAAAACTAGGAAAAAATTTAACCGAGGAGGTAAAAGATCTGTACTTGAAAAACTTTGAGACTCTGAAGAAAAATCTAAAGAAGATACACATAAATATAAGCATGTACCATGCTCACAGATAGGCAGCATTAAAATTGTTAAAATGTCCATACTACCCAAAGAAATCTCTAGCTTCAATGCAATCCCTATCAAAACACCAATGCCATTTTTCACAGAACTAGAAAAAATAATCTTACATTTTATATGGCTCTACAAAATACCCTGAATAGCCACAGCAATCTTGAGAAAGAAGAGCAAAGTTGGAGGTATCACACTACCTAATATAAAACTATACTACAAGGCTATAGTAATCAAAACAGCATGGTACTGACATAAAAACACACACATAAATCAATGGAACAGAATAGAGAACCAAGAAATAAATCCATGCCTGTATGGTCACTTAATCTATGACAAGGGAGGCAAGAATATACAGTGGGGTAAAGACGGTCTATTCAATAAGTAGTGCTGGGAAAACTAGACAGATACATGCAAAAAATGAAACTGGATCACCTTCTTATACTATTTACACTACACACTCAAAATGGATTAAAGACTTAAATGTAAGACCTGAAACCATAAAACTCCTAGAAGAAAATATAGGCAGTAAACTCTGACATCGCTGTTAGTGATTTTTTTTTTTTTTTTTTCTGATCTTCTTGGACAAGGGAAATAAAAGGAGCTACATCAAACTAAAAAGCTTTTGCAGAGCAAAGGAAACCACCAACAAAACAGAATGACAGCCTACTGAATCAGAGAAGATATGTGCCATTGACACATCTTTAAGAGGTTAATATCCAAAATTTATAAAGAACTCACACAACTAAACACACACACACACACACACAAAACAACAACAACCACAAAAAAACAATTAAAATTTGGACAGAAGACCTGAATAGATATTTCTGTTTCTCCAAAGAGGACATACACATGGCCAATAGACATATGGAAAGATACTCAGTGTCATTAATCATCAGAGAAATGCAAATAAAAACCAGAATGAGGTATCACCTCACACCCATCAGAATGGCCATCATCAGTAAAATGACAAACAACAAATATTGGTGAGGATGCAGAGAAAAGGGAACCCTCATACACTGTCGGTGGGACTGTAAATTTGTGCAGCCACTGTGGAAAACAGTTTGAAGTTTCCTCAAAAAGTTAAAAGTTAAAACTAGAATGACCTTATGATCTAGCAATTCCACTTCTGGGTACTTATCTAAAGAAATTTAACACAGTGAGTCAAAAATATATATGTTCCCCTCTGTTCACTGCAGCGCTACCTACAGTAGCCAAGATATGGAAGCAATCTAAGTATCCCAACAGACAACTGGATAAAGAGCAAATGGTACATATATACAATGGAATATAATTCAGTCATAAAACAGAATGAAATCTTACCATTTGTGACAACGTAGATGAACCTAGAGGATATTATGCTAAGTGAAATAAGTCAGACTGAGAAAGGCAAATACCATATGATTTAATTTAAGGTGGAATCTAAAGAACAAAATAAACAAAGAAGCAAAACAGAAACAGACTCATAGATGCAAAGAACAATCTGATGGTTTCCAGAGGGGAGGGTGGTTGGGCGGCTGGGTGAAAAGAAGGTAAAGGGATTAAGAAATACAAATTGGTATTTACAAAACAGTCATGGGGATGTAAAGTACAACAGAGAGAATACAGTCAATAATGTTGCAACACTATGTATAGTGCCAGGTGGGTACTAGACTAATCGGGATCACTGCATAAATTATATAAATGTCTAACCAGTATGGTGTACACATAAAACTAATGTAAAATTATATTGAATGTCAACTATAACCGAAAATAAAGAAAAAAATAGATTTCTACTGACCACACATAGGACAATCTGAGCTTTAATAATAGTAATAATTGTAATAAACTGCAATCAATCAAATATGCTTAAATGCAAGGGTGTTCTATATATGTGCTTTATTTTATAATTAAGTAAAGACTTTTAAATTAGGTGAGAAAAGCTGCAAAGTCATATAGTGATGGGATGAATACACAGAGAGTTGAAGAATTGGGGCTAATTATGTAATCAATCACAGGAGACCCTTAGATCAGGTGTTAAAATGAATTAACATCAGGTGTTAAATGAACCATCCTCTGTTGTAGGCGATTTCTCTCAGTCAGTTGATACACTGATGTTTAGTTGCTGTCCAATTGATCTTATAAGAGAACTTCAATATCCAACAAGAAAAAATTTTTAAAAAGGCCCAAATATAGTCTCTTAAATGTTAATGAATTCAGTTGAAATGCAAAAATATAAATATCATTCTGTTCTCTTTTCTTACCACATACAGCTCTATATGCCTTAATCAGAGTGGGTGCTGGCTAATTCTTTATTATGAATTAAGGTCACCATCTGAAATTTCTTTGCTAATTTCTTAAGCCAAGATTAGGATGATATACCACCATTGTTAATTAATCAGCAGTAGCGCTGCTAACTATATCCTATCATGTGAACACAACCATTTAGTCACTCATTAATAAAACTTATAACCCTAGTAAAACACAACATATGAAAAGATGCTGAAAATTGTGGCTCTGATATAATTTAATTTTTTTATTTTATTTGTATTTTATATATGGATAGAAACAACTACTAAAACACTAATTAAATCAGTTTTTGTTTTGTTTTTTCGGTCTTTCTAATGCTCAAGTAGATTGTAGTTGAAAAGATTTATGTAGTAGAAATCATTGACTAGCTTATGCATGAGGTAAAATTTCTGCCCTCTTTCTAAATTTTTATTCTGTTTTTAAAAGAAGACAATCTGATAGGCTGTCAATAAACCATTTGCATTTACTTCTTTAAAGGTTAGTTATTTCCTTTAAATATATTACTTTAAAGAATATAACTTAAAGATATAAACATAGTAAATATCAATTTCTGACATTTACCTTCTATGATAAAAGGAGGCAAACTTTTTAAAAAAGCTATATTCTTTAAAATTTTCTCGATAATTCTATATAGAAAAAAGAGCTTATCTTGACAATACGGTATTAAAATAAGTTTGCCCCTTCACTTACAATGTTGGTAATTTTTGCTTAAATAAATTATGTGCACAACAAAATATACTATGAGAGAAGTGTTCACTTTTTCTATTCTGTTATAAACATAAACTTTAAGGTCATTCTTTTATAAATCTTCAGACAATTCTATCTTGAAGGAAAAAAAAATCTAATCTCATTCTAATGGTGTTCAAATCACCCTACCTTCAAAGCCAAATTATAAAAAACAACTGAATTAGACCAGGATTAAATGAAATATACATCAATAAGCTTTATTAAGGGTCATGATCTTGACTGAGTTTTTTGAGGACTTAATGTCTTTTTACATCAAATTACATTATTAGATATATTATTAAAAGTGATAGCAACTATTGTTGAAAACTTTAAGATTTTGAAGAGTTATCAGTGCAAGGCTGTAATTGAAAATGAATGCTTCTGTATAGCAAATTTATTTTTCCCTTATCCATTTACAAAAAATATATAGCATTTAGAAACGTAAAGATTTTCTGTTTTCCATCTTTATTTCTTCAACCTTGAATGGCTTTCAAATTCTTTCATTAGCATAGGATTAAGACTGTTTTTTTCTTGATCATGTATATTGGCAGAGTGATGTGCTTTGTGAACTTCTAACACTTGGCTGGTACCACGCCTTGGATGATGTGCTATTTCTGAAAGTGTTCTACTGTAATATTTTGTCCTTTGTTGGTTTACCTGATTAGACAGAGTAAGTAGCTAATCTAGAAAAGGTGGCTCTTATGTACTGTGATTTTCATATTCATGTAAAATGTTCAGTATTATATTGCAGTCTTAAATGCAATCAGATAAACTCCAACAACAACACCAGAAAACTCAGGCATTCACATGGAGTAGGGTGCAATAACCTTTGCTGTTTTTCCAATAATGTGTTTGGCACTTAGCACTTATAATAAACAGCTCTCTTCCTGTGCTCTGGGGGAATTTGATCTTTCACTGAGGTAAGTATTGCCCCAAGGATTTAGAGAGGATGGAAAGAATTTAGAAACCTCAAAGTTGGCTTCCATGAACACCTGGTCAATTATTTCGGACAATAAACGGGAAGTATGGCAACTTATAAAGTACTTAATTCATTTCCAGACTCCCCATGTACATGTGCAGTTGCTTGTTTCCCTGCCTCACTGCTTGGAATGACTTTACAGAAGATGATCCTCCAGAATCTGGCGTGATTATCTAATTTCACATTAGAAAGAACAGGATTAGTCACCAATCTTCAGAGCAAACACCTGAAAAGCTACCAGATTATTATGACTGGAAATCAAAGTACATGGATAGTTCGGGAGAGTTTGGAGAGCTCTGCTCTTTGAAATTAGTCTTATGGATTCTTTTAAACTTGAAGTGTATTCATGATTTTTTAGTGCTGTGGAAATATATTTGGCACTGAGATTCAATCACTGCATGTGAGATGTTATTGTGGTTGTTTATGTTCAGTGAGAGATAAGAATAACCATCCCATTGTCTTTCTGAGTAAAATTAACAACTACAAATAATAGCTAATAAAATATGCTATTACATGACATATATTAATCTTTCCCAAACCATGCTCATTATATTGTTATTATTACTATTATAGTTTCACTGATTGGAAAGTTTAGGGTGAGAGTAGTAAAATAATTAATCACCCAGGGTGACCCAGTTCACAAGTAGCAAAACTAGAATTTAAAGTCAGGTATTATGATTCCAGATTTTAAGCTCTTATTAGTTGCTGCACTATACACTCAATCATTTGGGTGTATTAGGAGAACCAGTCATCCAATTATATTTATAAGTATGCAGTCAAAAACACTCCACTGTAAGTGAATATGGATGTGACAGGGACTTCCTTTTCTTTCTATGGTCTTTTTCCTTTATGCTTGTCAGTACGTAACCTAAAAAATAAAAGTTTGTTTTGTAAGAATATCTTAAATTATGGAGATTTGCATATGTCATGTCATTACCAACACAGACAGAGCTCAGTGAGCTCATGGCTTCACACATTGAGATCTTTAGTTTCCATTTGATAAATAGCTCAGTGTGTTTCCGAATACTCATTAGACCAAGTCCAAGATGGGTCTTATCTACAGGGGAAATAAGTATCTTCCTATATACGTAATTGATTTCAGAGGTGCCAGGAGAGATATTCTGCATCTACTTTTCCATCTTCACTGCCCCCTACTACCCACCATCAAACACCTTATCTATTCATTATTTAAATCTGAACTACCAGCATGAGCTAAACATGGAAGAGTCCCTAATGGGGAGAAAGTTGGTAGTTGGAGGAGACTACAGGTTTGGACTTGAACTAATGTTCTCACCACCCCTATCCACAGAGGCTGGGAGAAGGCTATCTTTCACTGAAGAAAAGTTATAACAAACGGAAAAATAAAACTGCTATATTTCTTGAAAATTCAAAATTATGTCAGGTCCTAGAAAATGGTATTCTTTCATTAACGTAATTACATTATTTCATAATATTAGCTGTATGAAATCTTAAAAATCTAATCTGACTCTCTTTTCAAATTAAGATACTATTTTAGGGGTTACGTTAAACGTTCTACATTAGACTTTGGTTGGAATTCAAAAGACAAGTCAGAAAATATATATTTTAATGCTATTGTAAACTCTCTACTTTTGTTTAGTTTTTGTTTCAAATTTCATATCCATCTAATTCTTGTGGTAAATTATAAAAATGGCCACACATTTCACCCTCTCTACACTTACCTTTGCAATGTAAATTTTAAAAAATGGTAGTAAGACCATTTAACATGATATGTAGCCTCTTACCAAATTTGTATGTGCACAACACTGTATTACCTCTAGGTACTGTGTTGTACAACAGATCTCTAGAACTTATTTGTCTTGCATAACTGAGCTTTATAACCATTGAACAACCATTTCTCCCTCCCTCCAGCCTCTGGCGATAACCATTTATCTGCTTTTATGAGTTTGACTATGTTAAATCTCTCATTTCTTATATCTCAAATATCTCATTATCCTGTGACTGGCTTATTTAATTTAGCGTAATGTCATCCAGGTTCATCCGTGTTGTTACTTATGGCAGAATTTCCTTCTTTTTAAGGCTGACTAATATTCTGTTGTGTGTATATACTATATTCTCTTTATTCATCTGTCAGTGGACATTTAGGTTGTTTCCATATCTTGGATATTGCAGTAATGCTGCAGTGAATATGGTAGCAAAACATCTCTTTGGCACCCTCATTTCAATTCTTTTGGATACATACCCAGAAGTGGATTCCTGGATCATATACTCATAGTTGCTCTATTTTTAATTTTTGAGGAATCTCAACACTCTTTCCCATAAGGGCTGAACCAATTTACATTTCTACCAACAGTGTACAAGCTTTTCAATTTTTTCACCTACTCACAAGCGCTTTCTATCTTTTGTGTTTGTTTGATACTAGCTGCCTTAACAGGTGTGAGATAATACTTTTGATTTGCATTTTCCTGGTGATTAGTGATGTTGGCACCTTTTCATGTACCTGTGGGCCATTTGTATGTCTTCTTTGGAGAAATGTCTATTCAAGTCCTTTGCCTATTTTTAAATCTGGTTGTTGTTGTTAATATTATTTTTGCTATTGAATTGTAGGTATTCCTTATATATTTGGAGATTAGCCTTTTTTCAGATATAGTGTTTGCAACTATTTTCTCCCATACTATAGGTTGTCATTTCATTTTGTCATTTCCTTGCTGTGTACAAACTTTTCTGTTAGATGTAGTCTCACTTGTCCATTTTTGGGTTGATGCTTGTACTTTTGTTGTCATAGCAAGAAATCATTGCCAAGATCAATATCAAGACAGTTTTCCCCTATCTTTTCTACTAGGAGTTCTACAGTGTCAGGTCTTAATCAAAGAGGTGAAAGAGTTGCATGCTGTAAACTAAAATTTGATGAAAGAAATTTTTTAAAAAGACACAAATGGAAAGCCATTGCGTGTTATAGATTATCAGACTTAATATTGTTAAAATATCCATACTACCCAATGTGATCTACCCCAAAACACCAATGGTATTTTTTACAAAATTAAGGAAAAAAATTCTAAAATTCATATGGAACCACTAAAGATTATGAATAGCCAGAGCAATCTTGAGAAAGCTCAAAGTAATGGAAACAATATGGTACAGGCATAGAAAACAGACATATAGGGCAATGAAAAAATAGAGAGCCCAGAAATAAACCCATACTATCAACTGGTCTTTGACAAGGATACCAAGAATACACACTGGGAGAAGAATGCTCTCTTCAACAAATGGTACTGAAAAAAACTGGATATCCACATGGAAACGAATGCAATTGAACCCTTATCTTACACCATACAGAAAAATCAACTGAAAATGCTATGTAACTTTATATCTTTTCCAATTTGCAACTTTTCCATCAAGGGATAGAGTTTAATTTTCCATACCTCATTTCTTGACTTATCCATATGACTTGCTTTGAGCAATGGAAAACTAGCAAGTGTAATCAAACAGAGACAGGAAAAACTGTTTATGCATTAGGTCTTGCTCTCTTGTTGCTTTCTGGAACCCTGATGCTGCCATGTGCAGAAGCCCAGGGTAGCCTCAGAGCATGAGAAACCTTGAAGGAGGACTCTGTAGACCAATCAACTTGGTAACTGTCAAACATATGAGCGACACCATTCTAGACCATCAAGCCTTGGCAAAACTTGCCTAGAGAGGAAAAACTGCCTAAGAAATCCAAAGCATCATGTGAAATAATAAACGCTTGTTGTTTTAAGCCAATATGTTTCAGGGTAGCTTGTTATATGACAAAAGCTAATGGATACATTCTCTAGTTTTCCTTTGTTATTGTGATTGTAGATATAGGTCCTTAAGAAAACCTGGCTAGCACTTCTTGGCATACATAAAATATTCAGGAATGTAAAAATATGAATGTTCACACTATTCAGTAATTCTAGGAAAGAATCTAATGATTATGTTCAGACAACGCCATGGCTCAGTTCACAGTGTAAAGCCAGTTTTCATTGTTGCCAATATTATATGTGAGGAAAATGAGAAGTACGGTTATGTTTATGTTGACATGTCTTCATTGCAAGGTTAAGCGTTTGATTTGTTTATACTTTTCCCCATTTCTCTGGTTCAGCTGCACTGTCTGGGTTTTAACAGGCTTCAGTATTCCCTCATTCGGTGAGACAGTGTCTGAGTTAGGGATTAACATTTGTATAGTGAAACATAAATGCTTGTGAATTGTATATAATATTTTAGCAAAAGCTTATTTAGTTTTACCACTTTCACAAAGTTTTGGTTTAGCTAGCAGCCTTTTGTTACCCCTTAGAATTCCAACTTGATGGATACTAGGAATGTAATAAGAAAAGTAGATTTTTTTTTTATTCTATCCATAGTAGATATAAAAGGTAGCTGTTGTGTGTTATGAATTAAAAAAAACTTTCAAATTTTATTTCATCTTTTTAAATTTCCCTATGTCCTCCATTCTAACTGCCTGTCTAAAACAAATGAATCTAAAATGTTGTTTTTTACATTACATTGAAATAAATATATATCCTGATCAGATTAAATAAAATCAGTGCTGAAAATGTTAAACAATATATACACATAAAGTTCTTTGTGACTGTAGCACAGTTTTGCTATCTTGTGTGTGCAAAGTTTGTTTTTGAAATAAACTGGTTTCCCTATTTTTGCCCTACTCTCAGTCTCCTGAAAGAAGTTGTTCCTGACCCCAAAATTCAATGATCTGGATATGTTAGAAGTGGAAGAAAATTTAGAAGTTTTCCACGGTCTATATTTAAAATATATTTTACTCCTATTCAGAATAAAATGCATCTATAGAAATACATATATAATTAAAGCAAGTTTCATAAATTAATTATTTATTCTTGATAGTCAGTAGTGCGTCCTGATACTTTCAATTCTATTCTATTCCCAATTTCTTCTATTACAGGTTCTCTATCTCTCTCTCTCTCTCTCTCTCTCTCTCTCTCTCTCTCTTAATTTGGTCACCACTTACTAAATTGCTTTCACATTTTGCTGTTGGATTTTGACCTACTGATGGACAAAGTCTGTTCCACAGTACAAGGAAGAAAGTAATTCACAGCTTAAGATGCATATTAATGTTGTCATTTTTTCCTTTTTTTCTTTTTTTCTGCTTCTCTCCTAGAAAAGCAGGTATCTCTATTCTAACCTCCCCTTGAATCAGAGGAGATGTTGTCTCCTTAGACTTTAAGCCTGTGACCAGGTCATCCCATGAGTCTTTTACCTTTGGATCTTCTTTTCTTTGATTCCCTGTTTACCACTTATGACTGCTGAATTGATTTACAGTTTATTTCATCTTTTTCAACGTACAATGCCTTGTCATTCTGTCCCTTTCAAGTTCTCTGACAAATATCCATTTTATTTCCAGCCCCCTTTCAGTTTTATTTTCTAGATTCATTTTTCTACCCCAGTTGACTCTGCCCTACTCACTTGCTCTTGGGCACTACTCCTAATGCTCACAGCCTTAACATCGTCATTTTTGCCCACCCCCTCCCAGCCAATCAGAATGATTTAGAATGCCTGAGATCTCATATGGACAGAAAAAATGACTTCCAAAAAGGGAGAAATGAAAAAATATTATGATAAGACATGGGTCCCTCTACTGGTCAAAGAAAATAATAAAGATTTGATTAACTAACTTTAGCCCTTGAATGCCTTTTTGTCACTTTTCCAGAAAAAATGTTGGACAATTAAATTAAGTATCTTAAAGTTTGAGGACATTACCTTGTTGAGGGAGAAATCAGGTTATCTCTCATATATAATCTGAAACCTGTCTCCTTCCACTTCCCAGAGCTGTCGCTCAGTGAAGAGAAGCTCTTGCCTCTCCCTCCAGTATGTGTTCAAACTTACGTACCCTCATGGCTCTGAACATCCCCAGCTTCTCCTCCTTCTTGTGTTTTCCACACCAGGCTTTTCAGTCAATCATTCCCCTCACTTATCTACTTCTACCTTTATGAGGAATGGAGTACTGCTACTTTCAAATAAAAAGATGTCCAACCTTGCCAGGCATATCCAATTTAAGGGGGGTCGGTTTTTGCAATCATCCGGTTTCTACTGTGACTTACAGACTGATACCTATAAGATGGGGATGCATTCACTTTGTCCAAAGAATCTCACTGTGGTGTCTGACCTGGGATATCCTTCTCTTGGGGTTGAAATCACCTCCCATTACTTTCTCCGTTTCTCCTCACCAACCTGAATTCCCAGTTACACAGTGTTTATTGATTTTAGCTAGATGAAGATAGGAAGCAAACTGTAGGGTCATAGCTCTCTGCCATAGGGCTTTTGTGGTTTAGAAGATTATATAATTATATTTTTATTTCTAATATTGGTGGGTTTTAATAGGAAAGGAAGAGTTCTGTCAGTGTGGGCTGAGAAAATGCTTGAATGACAATCTTACTTCACATCTGATAATCCCACAGTTCCTTTCTACATCACCCCTTTGTTCTGCTGATTAAGTCTTGATCCTTTTGATCAATTTTTTTATAGCAAAATAATTCTCACAGTAATGTTACCTTTCACTAAGGCCAACATGGAAATATTTTTTGGCCTTTTATCTGGAGAATGAGATAAAGATTTTTAATATTGGAAGGGAAAACCAAAAAGTAAAATTTATTTTTGAATAGAAGAGCAGCTGAATATACTTAAACCTAGAAGACCTCAACCAATGGGAGCTAGAAAATGACAAGAGCAGACTAATGACAAATATTGCCAATGTTCCCTAGGAATAATTTGTAGGACCCAATGCACCAGGTGCAAACTTTAAAAGAGGGGCTCTTGGTTTATATACTACATATCAGTGAAATCACATGGTTCTCTGCTTTTTCTGTCTGACTTATTTCGCTCAGCATTACACTCTCAAGATCCATCCATGTTGTCACAAATGAGAAACAGAAACTCATAGACACAGATAATAGTTTAGTGGTTGCCGAAGGGTAAGGGGGGTAGGGGATGGGGGTGGGAGATGAGGGTAAGGGGGATCGAATATATGGTGATGGAAGGAGAACTGACTCTGGGTGATGAACACACAAGGGGATTTATAGATGATGTAATATAGAATTGTACACCTGAAATCTATATAATTTTACTAACAATTGTCACCCCAATAAATTTAATAAAATAAAATTAAAAAAACAAACAAACAAACAAACAAAAAACAAACAAACAAAAAAAAAGAGGGCTCTGTGTTCAATAATTATTAAAATTTTCAATATGGAAATAGCAGAGCATTAAAGTAAACTCAGGCCCTTCTAGGCATGGGGTTCTGTGTAAGTACACAGGTCATCGCCCATGAAGTCAGCCTTGTTCCTAGAACATTTTCTGTAAATATGTGTTGAAAGCTTTCAATCCCTTCCTGTGGCTTCCAAAGCCTCCTGCATTGCATTAACCAGTGTCTTCTTTGGTTTACAGACAGATTTATGAAACAGCAGTCTAGCTGACTGCTAATAAATAATATATATATATATATATATATATATATATATATATACACATATATACACATATATATGTACATTTAATATATACATCATATATACATTTAGTATATATGATGTATATATACATATATATATAGAGAGAGAAAATATGAGATTTACTTCACACTATTAAACAAATACTTCTAAATAGATAGTCAAGACTAAATGTAAAATGCAAAACTATAAAGTTTTAGAAACTTTTAGATAACAATAGAGCAATAGAGATTATGAGTTCAGGTCATGGAGATATTGCTTGAAAAAGATGTCAAAAGATAAAGATTGATACATTTAACTAAATTAAATTAAAAAAATATTACTTTAAATTAAAAGATGCCTTAAGATGCTAAGACAAGCTATAACCAGAGAAAGTTATGTGTCATACATGTAGCTGGCAAAAGCTTATTATCAGAATATACAAAAAATACTTTAAAAAGAACAATGATAAATTTTAAAACTACAATAAAAGAAAGTGACTATGCTTAAATGGCCAATACCTGTGTGAAAGATGTTCATTATCAGAACATGTAGTGGTACCGTGTCATACCTTGTACTCAATATCCTCATCTTTCCACAAGTGCATCTATGCCAGCAGTGTGGGCAGAGTCACAGAGCTTCTGAGTCACTAAGAATGGGGTAGTGCCTTGGAAAGGTAACTTTGGAAAAGGGATTCTGATGTCTCCCATGATTGAGACATAATTTCCTGAATTTTTTGTAAATCCTCGTCCAAAGCAATCAGTCATCATATCCTAAAATTATAACTTCTAAAGAGTTTTCAGTCTGTCATTTCCTCTCCATTACCTTATTTCAGGCAGGTTTAGAAAGGGACTTTGGTGTATCCAAAGAAGTTGGTTTTGAAAGCCATTCAGCAATGGGTTCCAGCTGTCCAGGCTGTGCAAAGCCCATCAGCCAGAGACTCCATCACCACATGAGAAATAAAGAGGAAGGGATTCATGAGTCTCCATCCATATCCTCTTTCCTCCACACCATTTCTCTGTAACTCTTTATTTCATTATAGAGATTTTCTCTCCAAATGTCCACAAGAACTCTATCTCACTTCTTCCCCTGTTACTCCCAATTGCTGGAGGAAAGGAAATATTGCTCACTTCTTAGGGGAAAAGCAAGAGAAAGAACTCAGAAAAGTCTCTATCCAGGACATTGAATCTGAAGAGTTGAATACTTGCTCTATAACGGGTCAGATAAAATGCAACACCAGCTAACAAGAACTTTTCTGTCACTGGGGTCAGAAACAAGAAACTTCACACAGTGTCTTCTGAAAGTACACGTCAGCTAATCTCTCTAATATATTCTAATAATGACTCTAAATATTAAGAAATAAAAAATTTAAAAAAAGGGCAGAACACATGAATACAATTTATACAGGAAAATTCATAGAACATGAAAACTGCTCTATTTCACACTTAATAAAAATATAAAGTAAAACTATACCAAGATTACTATTTCTCACTTATCAGACTAAAAGTTCAAAGGCTTGATAACATACTATATAGATGAAATTTTTAGAAATGAGGGATTCTCCCTTGTCGTAAAATGGTTAAGCCATATGGAGGAAAATTTGGCAATATATAACAAAACCCATATATACATCTATTCTTTGGCCTTGAAATTTCACTTTTGGGACTTCACCCTGAAGGAAAGTCTTCAAGAATACAGAACAATGTATACAAAAGATTATTTGTTTTGATGTTATTTGTAATTGTTAAAGTTAAAAACCTTAATGCTCATCCCTAAGAAACTGGTTAAATAAACTATAGAATAGCTATAAAAATCGCTACTAAGTGGCCATTAGAGAGAATGAGAAAATATTATATAAATTGATGAAGTGATATCTAGAAGATATTTTTTTATGGGTAAAAGCAAGGTGCAAAAAGTACATTTAATAACTTAATATGCTATCATTTGTGCAAAAAGATATTTTTTCCCCAAAAGAACCAGGGGAGGATAAACCAAAACTAATGAAAATGGTTATTTATAATGGATAGGAAGGAAAGTGGGAGGCGGGATATGGTGGGAGCAAGATTTCCTTTAGTGAGATTTTTAACATAGTTAAATATTTGCATATCAAGAAAAATAATATCAAAATTGAAAGCACACTGCAAAATTAAGCAAAAAAGAAAATGAGCTAACTATATTTTAACTTAATAAGATAACCATGAAATAAAAAATAATTCTTGTGACTTTTATACACAGTGCTCTGGCTGTCCAATCTTAATAAGAGCTGTTCTAAGCATTAAAAATATTATAAAAAAAAAAATCTAAAGCTATTTATTAAGTAGGATTTTTTTTTTAATTATTAGTAATAGTACTCATCTTGGAACATTTTAATGTTATTTCATGTTTAATGTTATTTAATGTTATTTCATGTGTATTGTCGATGAGAGTAAATAAATATGTCAATGTTATTAAAAGATTGACTTTCAGTGAAAGAATGAGGTACCACTACAATATTTTTAAAAGTAAGGAAAATCCTGTTAATGTTAATTTTTTATTAGAAATATTAGCTTGAACTCTTGATTGAAAACACCAAGGCAGAGTTCTTGTTTCTATCTACTGTAAAGGTCTAGGATAACTTAGTAGCAATGAAACAACAAGTACAGAGATCTTGGTTTCTAAAGAAAATAATTGATTAAAAGAGGTGAATAGCTATTATGCCAGAAGCAAAAAAGTGCTAAAACATTAAAAGAATCATGGGGAAACAAAAAAAGAAAGAAAGAAAAGACAGGACTCAGCACTGACCCAAAGGGACTCCCACCATTTGAGTTAATTTGAGAATCTAATAGAATAATAACAGTCTTAAATTACAATCACTTAAAAAAAAAGTATGAGACCAAAAACATAAATGAAAAAAGACTAAGGAAAGAAAAAAAAAATGTCTTTTTTTTTACAGAACAATGTCAAATAGTAAGTGTAGAATAAATGATGACATTAGAGAACTAACCAGATTGTAGCTTCCAATGTAATAACTGATTTAGGCTATTACTATAAATGGTTGCTAAAAACATTAGCTTAAAAATTGTTGGCAAAGGGAATTTGGGCATGGTTGTATATTACCACCCCACAGATTACTAAATAATTACAAAGGAAAAAGGAAAGAGATCTTAAGATTACTACCCATCACCACATGATCAAATGGTTTCACTGACAGTGTGATAACCTGATATTATGTACCTCCCGATATGAGGCTGTAGGAAATACACAAAATTACCTATGTGCTATTATGTTAAACTTTTTTTAGCTGAATGTAATTATGAGAAAATAAAATAATACAAATTCATAAAGTGGGACATTCTACAAAACAAATGGCCGAGACTCTTCAAAACAAAATGTAAACAAACAGAAAGCAGTGATGCCATTAAAAATAAGACAAAACAACAACAGGAGTGCCTGGGGAAATGACTGTAGATTAAAATAGACTAAATAGCAATAAAAATCAAATGCAGTACATGGAATTTGATTGTGATCTATATCAGGAGAAAAGAACTATAAAATACTTCTGGGATAACTGGGGATATATGATTGTAGACTGTATGTTCAATTATTTTATGAAATTATTTAAAATAATTTTTAGATGTGGTAATGATATTGTGGTTATGCAGGAGAATGCCTTTGTTCATAGAAGACGTATGCTGCCATTGTTTATGAATAATTATTATGCCTGCAATTTATGTTTCAAATGGTTGAAAAATGTATACAAATTAGAGTTAAAGTAATGATAAGAAATATAAACACTTGGTGATCTAGGTGAAGGGTTTGCAATTATTCATAGTAGTACTATTTTTTTTTAAGTCTCCTATGGAATAGACATTTTTTTTAAATATAAGGTTAGTGGTGGGCAGGAAGCACTTCCTCTTAGTTTTACCCTTTGCAATTCAAATTATGCAAGCAATATTCCTGCTCCCCCAAAATTCTAAGAAAACTCCCTCATTAAGAAATCAAGTTATAGCACCAACAGCCACACCACCACACCCTAAGAGCAACTGAGTTTTGCATATTGTTTGCTAGCTGCAGAGAGATGAGACCTATTTCTTGCTCTTCCTTCCTCTTCTCACACTCTCTCTTAACGCAAGAAGCACAGTTGAATAATATACAAAACTTACATTAACATGCCACAATACATAATATCTAATTAGGTTAAGGTGATTTCATTATTGCTATTACTGTGTTTTTTTTTGCCCATTCATGTGATTTTTCTGAGAACAAAGAAAACGTATGACAACTGGGACTTATATTTTCCAGCTTTAGGAAAATTATAATTACCTAAAATCCTTAAATGACTCCCACATATGAACATGCTAAATTACATGGATTTGTAGGATATCCTCATAAAAATTTCCGGTAGGTAAATATTTATTTTCTGAAATAGTCATCACAGTTGTACTGCTTTTTTCAATGCCAGTCTTCTCTCTCAGATCATGTCTATATAGTGACTAAAACCTACTAATTACTGAATAAATATATGGTAAATAAATCACTGAATGTGTAGTGACCTGGAAACTTGGAGAGCAACAGCAATGATCAATAATCAATCTGAGCATGAGAGTGATCTTCGAAGGAGATGAGTTGGGAGAAAAGAAAACAAATCAAAGAGGGAAAAGGAAAAGGAGAAAGAAGGAAGGAAGTAGGAGTTAATGGTGATATTGGGTAGCACCATCAGAGAGGGATATTTCCTTTATATTCTTTAATATTCTCTTAGCTAAGTCTCAAATCAGTGCTCACTTGCCACATGTGGGAAGACTATCACATTGGACAGGGCAGCTTATAGAAAATTTCCATTATTACAGAAAGTTCTATGGGACATAGCTGGTAGAGAAAGTATAGAGTGAGAAAAGGGCCAAGAAGTAAAATCTGAAGAAATATAACATTTATAGGTAGAAAAAAATCTGTAAGGAAGTTTAAATAAAAATAAATATCCAGGAGAGGAATCCAGGAGAACATGGTAACAAGGTTAACCTAGGGAAGTAATATAATCAAGAGTGTTCTTGAATTGTCAGCTTTCTTGGACATTTTTACTTGCTGCTTTAAAAACAACAACTGAATAGATCACAGAAGTCTATTACAAAAGTAACTCTTCCAATTAAAATATACAAATTTGAAAGACCTGAAAAGACATGTATGCTTCTGATTTTATCTTCTATTAACATATTAGGTTTGGTTTCTAACAGATCCTTACTTTAATATATCCATTTTTTCTTACAGTAAATAATTCACATTTACTTAAAAATATATTAAAGTTCCCTAAAATCAAACCCTCCAAATTTGTGTACTCTGCATATAAAATAATTATCATAATGCCAAATGTTTCAAAGCTAAACTCAAAGCAATCCAAAGAAAGGTATGTGATGGAAAAGAGAGGGGGAGTTAAGTCAAGAAACAACAATTAAGGAAATGTCTTAAACACCAACTCTATTTTGGTTTTCTCTAGCCTTTCCACTCTTCCCACTTGTGTTAGTCACCATCCCACAGTTTCCTTTCATGTCACTAAAGTAAGTTAACTCAGAAAATAAAGAGTCATCTGTCTCCATGCTTTCACTACTCTACTCTAAAAACAGCTTCATTGCCCACTGCTGTGGCATTTAAGTCTAGTCAGACTCATTTTATTTCAAGTACCTCCACTGTCTGCTCAGAATAAACACTACTGGAAAAATTTACTATAGTAGTCGTATGTGAGTTATTCCCCCCTCCTTGAACTCGAAACATTCCTTAAATATATGAGAAGGGCAAACCCAATCATTACACTCAACAGGAATTCATTGAATCCTCTGACAGTTCAGATAAACTACCAAATGAATGTTCATTATAAGCATGAATGCAAACACTACGTTATAGGGAGGAAACTACTTGAAGCAGTTATTCTACCTGTAAACAAAGTTTGCCTAGATAGATTTTTATTTTATTCCTAGAAAAATGTCATAGGTTTCATGCATAATTAAAGGATATGTCATCATAATTTTGTTTGGCTGACTTGGCATGTTGTGCAACCAGGAATGTCTATTCCCATAGATTTTGATTTTGGCCCAAGTGAAAACTTGACAATAGACTATGCATCCTGCTTTTCCTAAACATCACAACTCCTTAAAAACCCACAGGAAATGAGAGAGGCTGGATATATATGGCAGCCTGAAAGGTTCCCATGAGTACCATGCTTCTTATTAACAGATCTCAAGGTTTATTTAAACTGTCATTGTTGTTAAACCAAACAATATCTAGAACTTACATATATTTTCACTAATAGTTTTACCATAAAGTATAACACTCACTATTGACATCTATATGATACCCTTAACTACTTTGAGATTTATATCTTTTTTTATTATCTGGATTTTAGTCCATTGAACAACAGAATAAACTCTTAAAACATCTGAATAATTCAAAATCTTATTTTATAATCATCTGAAAAATAGCACAGCTAAATAGAAAACCATGGCCATAGAACAGAATCACTTGGAGTCACAATAAATATATATAAAAGTGGAATTTATGAGATGTTATATTGGGCTTTAGACATCCTCAGATGATTCTAGACATGACCCAAACTGTTATATACCAGTGTCATGCATACATTTGAAATTATTTAATTTCATGTATTCTCTGGTTAAATATCTCTCTAGAAAATGCACAAAAAATAAGGCTATTTTTTTCAGGTAGCATGAAATATTTAGACTGAACAAAGCTTCCCTTCATATCAATATCTAAAAGAAAAAAAAGAAAATATAAAGTGACTCATGTCACCAAAAGAAACAAGAAAGAAATATTCCTTTAAACGCCTACTCACAGCTGTTACCATAAATTGTCATGGCACTATGATCACACAAGATGAAAAAACAAGCATCAAATATCTTAATTGTCTTGATTTTTATTTCCGTTCCCCTGGGAAGGTAAGTGACCCTAGCACATCAGTTTTCATTGTTTTGTTTTTTCTTCTTCTTAGTGCAGGTGATAATAAAAGTAGATTTTGGTGTTGAGTTTATTTTATCATTCTCTCAAGATACTCTAAAACATGTGACATTCTCATATATAGACATACCTCATTTTATTGTCCCTTGCTTTACTGCACTTCACAGAGGTCTCATTTTTTACAAATTAAAGGAAAGATGCTCCACCAGCAAAAAGATTGACTCGCTTTATTGCAGTGATCTGGAATCAAACCTGCAATATCTCTGAGGTATGCCTGTATGAATTTCAGAAACTCTGTCATATAATACATTTTTTCAATAAGGACAAAATGCAACAATTTTGAAGTTATAAAGAATAAAATAACTTTTATGTTAAGATGATGTTTTTCTGTTAAGGTCATCTTTCAGCCTTGAAATATATTTATCTGGTTAAATCTGTATACTGCATTCACATCTGTATATCTGCATACAAGTAGGGGAAAGCTCACAAATATCTATAGTAATTTGAGCAGGTGTGCTGACCTATATTAATAGGAAAAAAATCACTGAGTAGAAATTCCCTAAAGTCAATCAAGTCTCAGTAATTTGAATAATAATTGTCAGCATCTTTTTCCACTTTGCAATATTATACAAGAAGTAATTTCTTGATCATGTTAGAATTACGTGTTTTCCTTTGAAATTCTATAATCCCCACCTATACCTTTATTACAACAGTCATTTCATTTTGTTATTTATTTTGTTTAATTCTCTCTATTACACATAGATTTTTTTGTTGGTACTTGTATGATTAATTTTGTTTGTCAACTGACTGAGTTAAGGATGTGTAGATAGCTTCTAAAATGCAATCTCTAGGTATGTTTTGAAGATGATTCCAGAGAAATTATCATTTGAAGTGGTAGACAGAATAAAGGAGATTGCCCTCATCAGAGTGGGTGGACATCACCCAATCCAAAGCCCAAAACAGAGCAAACAGGCAGATGAAGGGCAAATTTTCTCTCTGCTTGAGCTGGAACGTTCCTATTCTCCTGCCTTCAGACATTGGAGCTCCTGGTTCTCAGGCCTTTAAACTTAAACTTGGACTTACACATTGCTTCTCTCCCCATTTTCTGTCTTTGCACTCAGACTGGGATTGATACCACCAGCTTCCCTGGTTTCCAGGCCTTCAGACTTGCATAGAATTATGCCACCTGCTTTCCTAGTTCTCCATCTTGCAGATGGCTGAGCATAGGACTTCTCAACCTCCATAATCACATGAGCCATAATCACATGAGGAATTCCAATAACAAATGTCCTCTGACATATATACGACATATAAATGATATGTATGTATCTATATATAATTATATCTCTATATATCTATATATATCTCTATACATCTATATATCTATATATCTATATCTATATCCATATATATAATCTATATCTATATCTATATCTATCTATCTATCTATCTATCTATCTATCTATCTATCTATCTATTTTATTGGTGCTCTCTCTTTGGAGAACCCTGACTAGTATAGTACTCAATCATCTTATTCATACAATACACACAGAACATTGTTTTGTACTTAATAATAATTAGATGAATAAATGAACGTAATCAATCTCCGAAATCTTGTTAGGTTTTGTATAAAACAATGCTTCAGAAGAGTTCAAGGGTGTGATTAAAATACAGTTAATAAAGTTATCAACAGGTCAGAATCTGAATTTGATCCCCTTGAATCTGAATAGTTTGCTGGATATTAGCTTATTAAGCAGAAATTATGACAAAATATTGAAAAAGTAAATGGCAATTTTATAATTTATGATCCCTAAAATAGTAGTACAGCAATTTATACATATTATGTGAACAATAAATATTTTTGGTTTTAATGATGTACCTTGGATAAAAATGCCTCAGTTAATTCTATTTAAGTTAAAAATTTCTGTTTTGGTGTAGGGTTATTTTTTACTTTGCAGCTAAGGGTCGTCAGTGACAACTTAATGCTACCACATGAGAAATCATGAGAAATCTATGTTTTGGAAATGGTCTCACTCATTGTGCTACTCTTTTTTTTGGAAGCTGCAGCATTAAGGTCTAACTATTACCCTTCCACAACAGGATGCTTTGCTGTGATTAGCAGGGAGAGTATGAAGGTAGGCCTGCATAGACTGTGCCCACACTGATTGCATTCTCCAGCTTTGTGGTAATGAAATTGGAAGCCACCTTTTGTGAAGCAAAAAGCCTCAAAGTAATTGCTATGGGCTGTAACCTTTCCTCTCTTTGGAAAACAGAAATAAACAGTGAATTTTCCTTATGAACCTACTGTATTTACCAATATTGTTCATGGGGTATACTTTGCCAGTTGGCAATACTTTAGTAAACTTATTATTATATGGTCAACACCTGCCCCATAAATATAGAATAGAGAAGTTATATTATATTTGTGTTTGGTGAAATGAAGTGTTACCGAAACTCTGATGTGGTGAAGACCTTTTGTGCTCTCTGTATTTATGGGAGCTACGTGCCACTTAACATATACCAAATTGGGTAAGCAAACATGCTTGACTCAAAGTTCAACTGTCCATGATCTCTGTGACCGGAGGTTGGGTCATTTAGTTTCTAATGTATAGTTTCAACTAACTTAGAATTCTAAATATGTTTTAAACTTCCAAGTTAATTTTTAAGTTTCTTATTGAATAGCAACATATTGAATAAAAGGGAGATACTATGTCAATGGTTTATTCTGTTAGCGTAGGAAACCATCAGAAGTTTACATCAAGAGTTGATATTATTTAAGAAGATATATATAGAAAGTACAGAGACATACCTTTTTCTAAAACAACATGACATAATGGTCAAAGAGTACAGAAGCCAAGGAGATCTAGACTTGTGTTTCAGCTACTCTGTAGCTCTGTGTATGTTCTTTGATGAACTCTCGTCAACTATGAATCCTAATCTCATTATTTAAAAATATGTTTCTTATCCTGGAAGCTTAATTTCACTGTTTTGAGACACTTCATGTCAAAGACCAAACACAGTCTCTGGTATAAAAAATTAAAAAAAAAAAAAAAAAAAAAAAAAAAAATATATATATATATATATATATATATATATATATATATATATATAGTTGTGATTGCTTTTAGTAGAACTACTCTTGTGCTTTTAGTAAAATGTTTTAGAATAATTATTGTGATACTATAACCATTTTCTACATGTCCTACTGTGAAGACAGAAATAAAACTGTTACCATTACTATCAGCAACAAAGACATTGTTGAATGACCATTTGTGAGACAACAGAGCTATAAGGAATGAAAGATAAACACAACTTCCCAATCTCTTTCCTCAAGTCAGTTTTCATGCTACTAAAAATGAATTTGGTCTACACCTTCTAGAAGTTATGGCACTAGAACGAGGTAGGGCGGGGGGTCAAATCCTTTGAATTAATTACATTTTCCTCATTTTCTTGATGAGACATTGAGACCTGTGGAAATGAGTTAACTGGGAAATAGTTATCAATGTAAGTATATGTGTATATCCCAGCTACTTTCATGCTGTGTGGCCAAGTTCCAAAGCACAAAACAAACCTTTAATCTAGAGTTTTCATAAGTAAAGCATAGCTATAATTCTCTGCTCTCCTTAGATTGAGGGAAACAATGTTACACAACAAAATGCAGTGAATGCCTATCCTGCCAAGGAAACTGAGTATTTTGGATTGGGGTTACAACAGGAAAATACCCCATAAGGAACTCTTATTACAATGAGAAATACGGTCAGATTATTAGCTTCACCAGTTAAATTCAATGTTCATTGTCTTCCTGCTTCTTTTATGTAGAACCAGAACTTGCTGTTATAAATATGTTGTAATGAATACCTCTGTACACATATCTTGGCATACCTGTTCAGGTGTGTCTGTAGCCTGTATTCCTGAAAGTAAAATAACTGGGTCTGAGAAAATACAAATGTTTTACTTTGATAGAGAATACCAAATTGTTTTCTGTTGGGCTTTTTTCCTCCATTTACATGGCCACTAATAATGCTTGGGAGTCTCTGCCATCAGTAGAGGAGTTGACATATTAATTAGTCATACTTCTGTACTATTTTTAAAAGTTGAGGCAGCTCTATATAAACTAAGTGAATAAACTTTAAGACATGTTGTTAAAGAAATTGAGCAAAGTTTAGAATTATTGTATAGTTCTACCATTATTATCTTATTCCGGGATTAGCTGGTTTAATTTAATATATTTATTGTAAAAATACAAAACTAACCATCTTAACCATCTTTAAATTATTTTTGTTCAGTTACAGTAGACATTCAGCATTATTTTATATTAGTTTCAGATGTACAGCATAGCAGTTAGACATTTGTATAATTTATGCAGTGATCACCCCTATTAGTCTAGTACACCCCTGGCACTATAGATAGTCATTGCAACATTATTGACTATATTATATTCTCTATGCTGTTCTTTACATCCCTGTGACTATTTTGTGACTATCAATTTGTGTAGCTTAATTTCTTCACATGTTTCACCCTACTCCCCAATACTCCATCCCTCTGGCAACCATCAGTTTATTCTCTGTGTCTATGAGTCTGTTTCTATTTTTTTTGTTCATTTATTTTTTTCTTTAGATTCACATAAAAGTGAGATCATATGGTATTTGTCTTTCTCAGTCTGACTTATTTCACTTAGCATCATACCCTCTAGGTCCACGTATTTTGAAATGTACTGTTCAAAGCGTTAAGTATATTCACATTGTTGACAAACAGACCTCTGAACTTTTTCATCTTGTAAATCTGAAACTCTATACCAGTTAAACAACTCCCCTTTCACCTTCCCCATCCAGCTCCTGGCAACCACCATTCTACTTTCTGTTTCTATAGGTTGGACTACATTAGATACTTCATGTAAGTAGAATCACGCAGTATTCATCTTTTTTTTTTTTTTTTCTCATTGATTTCACTTAGTATAATGTCTTCAAGTTTCATCAGTGTTGTAGCTTATGAGAAAATGTCCTTCCTTTTTAAGGCTGACTAATAGTCCATTGTATGTATATACCACATTTTATTTATTCATTCATCCATTGATGGACATTAAGTTGCTTCCACTCCTTGGCTAATTTATTTTTTAATTGGATATAAATCTGATAAGTAATGTGTGCATATATATGTATATATATAACATATACATAATATATATTGCATATAAATATGTATGTATGTGTATATATACATATATATGTTGTATATATATGTATATTTGAGAATTTAAGATATGATACATACATATATAAAATATATAAATACCTAAAAATGCAGTTTTGAAAGTAAAGCAAAATATCTTGTTAATCCCTTACTAAGAGACTATTATTCCTCCCAAGTTATAACCACTCTTATCAATTCAATATATGTTCCAATGATATTTTAAATATGCTTATAAATCTATACATACAGCTAAAAATAGAACTATGTATCCTATGTTATTGTATTTATTCTATTTTCTTTTAAAGCTCAGTGCTCTTTTGGTGTTATATTTGTATCAGTAGATAGAACTCGACCTCATTCATTTTAACGGTTAATTAATATGTGATTATTCATGATTATGTGCAATACTTCCATATCATCTTTTCTTTTAACTATTCTTGAAGTTTTATATGCATATAAAGAGTGCACATGCCCGTCAGCCTTTGCAGTCAACCCTCAGGGGTAACCACTATCCTGACTTTTAAAAGCATAAAATAGTTTTATCTCATTTTATTCTTCATGTAAATGAAATCATATACAATGTTCTTTTTGAGATCAAGTTTCTTTCATTCGATATTATGTTTGTTATCTCTATCTGTACCACTGTAAATGTGGTACTTTTTCTCATTCTCATTGTCATACATGACATTATGAGAATATACCACATTTGTTCATTTATTCTGCTTTTGATAGGCTTTAATTTTATTTTTAATTTGGAGCAACTACAAATAACACTGCTCTGAAAAATCCCATTCATGCCTTTTGGAGTACATACATACACATTTCTCTTGGTTCCATACCTGAGAGTGGAATTGTTCACTTATAGAATATACGCAGATTTAGCTTTAGCAGACCCTGACAAATCATTTTCAAAAGGACTAATATGCTAATTTACATTCAAGTCAGTGGTGTATAAATATTTTCTTCACATTATTGTCACAATTGGCATTTCCAATCATCTCGTTATAGTCACTCTGGTATATGTGCGGTGGTTTCATGTGTGACAAACACACATATGCTGTTATATGCATGAGCCATTTTTGGAAACACACATGGGACTTCAGTGATAGCTCTGGTCGCAAACTAGAATTTGATTGTCAGGGACGTAAAGAGAATTATTTCTCAATGTATATTTTCCATGTTGTTGAAATTATTTTACTACGTGCCTGTATTATCTCTTTAAAATGCTCTGGCACTTCTTTTTTTTTTCCCGCTTCTTAAGAGAAAAGTCATTAAAGCCTAGAGTCTTACTCTGTGAAGCAATTCAGTTTTGCTTCCAAGGTTACCAGAAGTAGGGCAGTCGCATCCATCACGGAAGTGTGAAGTGCGCAATTTTTTGCCAACATTTAAGCTGTTGTGGACAAATAAGGGAGATGGGAAACAGATAAGGAAATAAGATTGAAACCCTAGAGGAAAATGAAGACGTGCTGTGCTCTTCTTTAGCTGATTACAGATGCTGTATAACATGTTTATGTGTGTGTGTGTGTATGTGTGTGTATACATATATATTTCTCCCCAGGGATCCAGGTGTGGATGATGTATGTCTCTGCCTCCCCCAATCTGGCCTATAAATTCATATTTACCTGAGGGGGAGGCCAAGAGAAAATCCATTAAGTTGGAATGTAGGGACTTAACTAGAACTCCCAGTGTTGCTGAGAGATAGAAAATGCAAGGGCAAGGTACAGTCTTAAGAAGAATAACATGTCAAGATTTTATTTTTGAGTACTAGTGAATAGAATTACCCGGAATGACTCAACGGATAGAAGACTGGGGTTTTAAGAGAATTGTATTAGGAAAACCCATACTTGGAAATCAGCTACCTGAGATTGCCCAAGAACCTACAGGACCAATCTAGTGCTATTTGACGACTAGACAGGTTGCAGAGCCTCGAGCAGAGGGACACTCTGTGCCCACGCCCTGATGAGTGTAGCCAGGGAAGTCAACAGCAAGGGAGAGACTCACACTGGGTCAAAACAATGACTTTATGCCACTTGCAGAAAAGTATGAGCCTGAGACAATTCCTTTCTGCTTTCCAAATGAGAATATTTATGGTACTGTTTCTGTTTTTCCTAACATTGTCTGTTGGGTAAGATGGGAATGGTTACATTTATAATTAGAATTTTGTTGTGGTATTGTGAGGACTCACATCTGGACTTGATTAAGAGGAAAGCATTTTACCCAGAGAGGCTCGCCTTGGAACAGGATGACTTAACGTGTCTTTGTATTGTGCTCTTTGGGGAAAGGATGAGTACAGTTTTATTGTAAGTGTAATAATTATGGTAAGTGGCATTATTTATTGAATGTGTGTTAAGTGGGCAGCTAAGAGGTGAAAATAAGTGGACAGCATTGTAATATGCTTGTTTTCCCAAATTTTATATATTAATAGCCAACTCCATGCTTTTGTGGGGAACCGCGTCTGGTCTACTGGATGTGGTTCTGGTGGGACCAGTGTTATGCCTGCTCTCCCGGCTACCTTTGCTCTCTGTAGCCAGAGAAGTGTCTGATTTAGGTCTGACTTACATACTACCCACTACATTACCCATAACCATTGGCCCCATGATGGCAATACAAACTCCTTTCCTGGGATTTAATGTACAGATGCTAGAGGGATAATAGCACATTCCTTTGAGTTCACTAAGCTTTGCTAAAAGTAATTTAGAGCCACGTGTGGACATATTATTACTGTCTCCTCTAACAGGGAGAAAACCAAATTACCAACACAGCTGAGAAAGAAGGAGACAGTGACCTCCAGTCTCTCCAGCCTGGGTAGCCTCTAAGTATGCTCAGAGTTAGAACCTTTTACAATTCTATAGCAAAGGAAGAACTAATCAAATAAAGACATCATGGATGAGAGGCAAGGTCATGAAGTGATTGAAACCTCTCTCTGAATCAACTTGAGTCACGTGCATTTTGGTAGTGTGTTGTGGTCATTTAGAAAATCATGGTCACGATGGATCTGCAAATTTTTTATTTAAAGAAAAATATTTTAGCTTGTCACACACTAAAATTCACCTCTCCGTTATATGACTAGATACGCAACTCTGTATATTGCTTGATATATGGTTTTCTATACAGTTTGGCCTATGAATTAAATATAGTTTAAGAGGATATTGAATAATTAACAAATATTAAAAATTAATAAGAAAGAATATATTACATGTGTCATTGCTTTGTCATCAAAAAGTGTTACATTAAGAGACTAGACTCTCTTTGTTATGCACCACATGTGGTTATGATTGTTATAGGTAGAGCAGAAATATGCTTTCTTGCCAGTCAGTCAACATCACTTAATAACATACATAGAAAGATAAACACCCAGGAGAAAAAAGGGATTTATGGTCTGCTACTATAAACATGTGATTTTGTATTTTATTTAAGATTGAATCTTACACTGATATTAGAAGCTGTGTTTAATGGTTGGAGTATGAATTAAATTCTTACTGTGTTAAGCCAGTTTAGCAAGAAAAAAATAATGCAGTATATTAAATACATAACATTATTTTCCAAATGATGTAGTGAAGAAATTGGCATTATGCTTCCTTAACGCTGATGTGTATATGAAGCACATTAAAGATCTAATGCCTTCATTATATTGCTTTTTCCATGTTCTCAGCTGAAGTGACAAAATGAGACTTTCTTGGCCATGTTTTGAGTTACAATCAGTGGCATCCTGTTCTCAGCTAACAGACTGTGCCCAGAGCAAACAGGTGTGGGAGGAAACAGAATGTAACTCAATATTTACCTGGACTTCAAAGGACTGTCTTTTCCCTCACATGCCATTAAAATTGGAAGTGTTATGTCATAAAGCTGTACATTGTCACTGCAATGTGTTTTAAACTGCTTAGCTACGCTAATGAGTATCACAATACGGTGGCAGAAAGGAAACGGTATGTATAGATTATTTTTTGTACACTGCTGTTGGGAGGAAAGAAACTGCTTGCATAAGCAGTGTTATTTGCAGGCTTTTAGGATTATATGCTAAATGATAAATCCATCATGGGCTTCAAAAATTGTAAGCCTATTTATTAACTGATCTAATATAATAAGATTATTTTCAATATAGTACACATATTTTCAATGCTTGATTCATAAGCTACTTGAAATTATTTAACTATTAACTCAAATTGCCCATGATTTGGGGCCTATTATACTGTATAACATAATATGTTTTTAAACAGATATTCTTTAAAAAACATGATAATTTCCTTTAAGTCTTTCTGATGATGAGTGGTTAAATAATTGACTCAATTATATGTTGCTCAAACATAGCACAAGTCTATATTAACCAAATATGGACTTTACAAATTTTACTGTAAATTTTATTTATAAAATTTTATTTTACTATATATTGAAGATAATACAGGGTGGGGTATTACTGAATGAGAGTTAAAAGTAGTGTTGTTCTATTTCACAAAAGAGAAGCCAAAAACTTTATTGACAGAATTTTAGCAAAATAAAATAATAAAGGTTTTTTTTATTTGCTTTTTTACTCACTGAGAAATTATACAAATTAATGACAGTAGGTTTCTAGGAATATTCTTACATGTGAATCTGTAAAGAAATGTAAGACAACTTCTCTCTAAGATATTTAACATAAAATTCTGCTTGGAAAGATGTTAGATAAACTTTGGAGGACCCTTTAGGTTCTTGAGTCAGTGATTCTGTGATGTAAGCAAATAAGACAGTACAGATTTGAAGTGCATATGTTTAAGCCAAGTCTTTCTAAAAGCCAAGCTAGTCATCTGGTTTTAATGAGGCCCTTTGGAATGCAAAAATTTTAATGTTTTGCTTGGGGGCACTGTAGTTTTAAATACTTGTATTTGACATGTGTTAAACAGCAACTAAACACTAGTAATTAACCAAATACAGCATTTGGTGCAACGGTAGTATACCAGCATTTTTCAAATAGAATAAGGGTAAAAGATTACAATGATAGGACATTGGTATTTCTAATGAAGTTTGACAAAATTCAAAATCATCTAGGGTTAGCATGATCTTCTGCACACTTTTTTGTACATATTTAGTTCTTTCCAAATGTGTTTTTAAAATCTCAATTGTGTAATTTTAAATGAGAGGATTATGAATATTTGATCATAACCAGATGTTTTCAATCTTCACCCATGAACTATAGACAAAAGGGCAGAAGATTAGATTGCATCAGTTAAGGACAGTTACTTCATTAAGATGGACTAATTAGTACCTAAACTTTTTCAAGTCTGAAGACCTGGTCTTTAATGTCAAAATGTTTTGTAGATATTCATAAAGTAGTACTGATACTTTAGCAACACCTGATCAGGAAAATGTATAACTATCAAAAACTATCATGGGGTCAGTGACGTTTTAAAATGAATTTATATTTTAAAAATTACAATAAAATCTACAGGCATTTGAAAAAATAAATATGAATATGAGAAATGCTATTTAATAAATCTACAAAAATGTTTTTAATGGATTTTAATATCCCTTGCTACTACTTCAAGAATTCCTGAAGCTTCCTTCATCTTGACAGCACCAATCTAATTATTAGAAACTAATTTATTTAATACCAATTTATTATTTAAATAGCTCCTCAGCATCCAAACCTATTTTTAAGCACATATATAACTATATAGAAATATAAACAAGGAAATAAATTGATAACTGACAATGAATATACTCCAAAATATATAATATATTGGGTATATATTATAGAAATATTTTATTCTTTATCTGTTATGATAAGCCAGCATATTCATTACTAACCTATATTAGAAGAGGATGTAAACTCTGCTATATGTCATGTAGAGATAATTCTAAAGTTTTATTTCTTAGATGTGAAAATGTCCTCCATTATTTTTATTAGGTGTAAAGTCTTTTTTTAATGTTAATTTTGCTTTTCTTCATTGTATGGTGCCAGTCAGAAATGCTTAGACCAGGTAAACATGCTCGTAAGTGACTGAGTTTTAATCTATTTCCTATACATTTATTTTGTAGTGAGAATATTCTAAACATACAAATTGTACCACTTACTGGTTTTATTCATAACTGTAGGCAAAAGAAAATTAAACATAATTATCAAGTATAAATCTGTCATTAGTTTTGTAAAAATTAGTTGCTTCTGGTACAGAGGTTATATTCTGATATTATCATCTAAACCAGGGAAGAAAATAGTAACATGAAGTATAGTACCAGTATTCAAAACCAAGAGGAACAGTGCTGAAATTTCTTGTATTCTATGAATGCATGACAGTCAGTATTCATAGTATTTCCGTGGCCAGTAGTATTCTAAATTCTGATATAGAAACTACCAGAGGAAAAAAAAAAGAATGGTTGTTGAATTTGCGTAAGTCAAAATATATGAAATGAGGGTACAGTCCATGTCAGTTTCATCTACTTCCTGTAGTAAAAAGGAAGAACCAATTTTGCTACGCTATTTGGCCACTGCCACAGCCTTTTCACATGTGACTGTACTAAATCAAAAACTGGATCACATTTCTATGCATCACTATATTAATAGGGGCTGGCACCTTTGCACTGATTATTTTATTTTCTTGTTTTTTGTTAGTCCAACCAAATCAATTACTTAGAGCTGTCTATGCACTTCCATTAGCAGCAAAATTAACAAATATTAGACTTCCTGTTAACAGGTGTTAATCAATTGGCAGACTAAATATTTAGAGCTGACTGATTGGTCTTCATTATATAGGCAAGAGGTAGGTAGCATGATTAATGCTAGATCATTCAGTGTTGAATGGGAGAATCTGAATGATTATAAAATGCTTTAGTCTGTTTCTTAAGGTTTCTTGGAACAGAGAACAAATAGATTACAGAGAGTGAACAGAAAAAGTTGCTGTTGACAGTACATTAATAAACTTTATCAACAAAATTATTTAAGTATCTATTTTCCTATCACCATTAGCTAAGTAAATGACAACCTCATTCTACCAATTATGAAAGCCAAACTTTGACATTATCTTTGACTCCAATTATTCTCTTACACAATACATCAAATTTATCAGCAAATTCTGTCATCTCTAGATTCAAAATATACACAAAATCTATTCACTCTCACAATACCTACATTTATCACCTTGTCAATGTACTGCACTCTTTTACTAAAAGTATAGCTATAATCTAATTGATAAAGTGTTGAATACGAATACATCCCCAACCTGTAAAAAAAAAATCACAGTGTAGTGATTGAGACAGTAAAAATGATTAAGGTGGTATAAGACTGTCTATGTGTGTGTATTTGTAAATATCCATGCTTATAAGATGTGCATTTATTTTAAACATACATAGCTTTACAAAATATGGAATAAAACAAATATTCTATAATAATACAAAGCAAATAACATGGATAATTGACATACTCTAAAAAATATATCCATTGGTGATCCTCAGTGCTGCTGTATCTCTCAGGATCTTCTGTGATTTCCAAGTTCACAAAATGTGATGCTTAAATCCAAGTGCTAAACAAGTTTTAGGCATCAATCTTGAATCCTGTCTATGGTGGATCATAAATGCTGCTTCTCATTTTTTGGACAAGTATATTATTTAATCTTACTAAGATAAAAATCATTATTCCTATCCCAAGAATGTATACTCCAAACAATTTTGGCTTTTAGTTTGTAATGTATAATAAAAACAAAAAAACTGAAGAAACTTGTCTTATGGAATTCATAATTATAGTCAAGTAGGAACTCCCTCAGAGTATTTATACTTTCAAATGTGATAGATGGAATTCCCATTTGATTGTTATTTATTAAGTATTTCTTCGTTTCCAGGCACTCTGCTCAGTCCAGGAATCCAGTGATAAATAAGATAGAGACCTCAAACTCAAAGTTCACAAACCACTGTCCATGATGTATCAAGAAAAATGGTCTTTGATGTATATTTCTTTTCTTTTTTCTTTTTGTTCTATTTGCAAGAATATAGACAGTATCTGTCTTATTAATATCTTCACTAAAGATGATATAAAGCTTTGATATGCTTCATGTAATCTCTTTGCAAACTATCTATAAATATAAAACAATAACTTATTGGATACAATTAGCTTACAAAAATTGTTAGTAGGTGCTACAATTTATAATTTGTATTTCTTCCAAATGTTTGTATATTTATTAGTGCTACTAAACATAATTAATGTTTGTTTCACTTACAGTTCCTGTGAAGTTTTGATATATTTTTTAAGATCACTATGACATACAATGTGATTTTCCCTTCATATATACATTATTTAAAAACACATTTTTGTGAAATAAGCCAAATGATTTTGATGATAATGTATATATAATTAGTAAGTTGCTTATTGTCACTTTATATGTAATCTACTAAGTACTCAGTTTATATTTATCAGGAAAATTTCCAGTTTGGTGACTTAAATCATCTTTATCTTATAGTTGACAGTAAGTGTTGGCGTATGTCTGGGCCACTTGCCCATCTGTTCCAGTGGTTCCCTTTTATTTCTTTTCCATGATTCAGCAGCAAGCGTGAGTGACAGGATGGTCACCAGTCTTCTAGACAAAAAATAACTTGAGAAGAGTAAAGGTTTCCACTACTTTAGTCATCTGGGACTCCTCTCTGTGGTCAGCACCTGTATGAAAAAAGAATGAAAATTGTGTTTTTTTCACTGATAACATCCCTTCAAATATATTGTTTCAAAAAAATGCCAAACCACAAAGATGGTTCCAGTCAGACATCCAAATATTTACTATGAGTCACAGAGTAATTACTGCGCCTTGGAGTGAGGGATTCCCCAACTAGGTATCTGGGTTTTCTATGGACACTAAAGGCTCTTAGGTATGTATTTGAGTGTCTGTTTTATTTAGTTTGCTGACTTTTAAATTCTATTTGGTGATTTTTTTGACTATTTTGTGTAAGGCCCAAAGCTATGTTCTTTAATAGATAAAAAGTGGAACAGAGAAGAGTTTCTACTATAAGATACTTCATAGGTATGAGATGAGTATAAGAAAATACAAAAATAGGTACACCACTCGATATTATAATTAACATCTTCAAAGAGTGTTTGGGAGACTTAGAGGAGAAATGGATCACATCTGTTTGGAAATATTAAGAAGGCTTAATACAGATAGTAAACTTGATGCTATCTATGCTTCATGAAATTGTATAATTTCAGTGCTCAGGAAGAAGGTGACTTTTTAGGGAGAAGAACCATCACACACACTTGTTTCCGGAGAAGTTTCCAGGTAGATTGGCCTGATGGATGCAAGTAAGCAATTATTAGGATTAAAGGCCGAAACTAAGTCGGGCTTTCATTGTGAATGCCCATTTGAGCAAATTTTATTTAATTTGGTAGCCTTTTTTTCAGTATAATAACGTGATCTAAGTGTGACTTAGAAAAATTGATCAGAAGTCCTGATAGAATAAAATGGTTTCAGGAAAGACAAAAGAGGGAGGTAGGTGAAAAAGAGGAACACAATATAAGGTAGAGAAAAATACCAGAAAGGAAGAGAGAAATGTGTGGACAAACTAGAAATTATATGACTTGGTATCACAACAGTGTTTTTCATAATTTGAGAGAAATGTGAATGGATTTGGCTTTCACCCTATTGAGTTTGAATTCTCGGTAATTCTCTACATAGTTTATCTAGTAGAAAATTGAAAAAGGGAGCAGGAAATCCAGAGAAGACTAGAAATTATTTAATTGGACATAATTACGAAGCTTGCTAAATGCCAAGCTAAAGGTCTTTGTTTTCTTGGCAATAGTGTAATGTATAAATAAATGTATGACACGCATGTAGTATATAATTAACTTTATGCTACAATTATTTCCAGTCACTTCTTCTTGTTTTTGCTTCATACACTGGCTCTAGGTGACAATGCTTAGGTGTGCAGCAACCGGTGGTGATGGTCTTCTTTTACGAACCCATCTATTCTTTCTTTCCTTCCTTCCTTTATTAATCAATAGTAAATAACTATTATATGCTCAACAGTATACTAATTACGGTGTGATGCAAAGATGAATAAAATAGAGCCGTTGCCCTCAAGGAACAAAGTTTGGTTGAGGAGTAGGAAGTCATTGCTAATAAGTCTGGTTTTGGAATTATCAGTTCAAATGTTCCATTATGTTGATGAATTTCTGGTCAAGGCTCACTTAGAAATCAGGAATAATCAGTTAGCAAATATAGTTATCAAAATTATTCAATAATTATATGACAAGTAGATGTAAGGAAAGAATTATTTAGGCATCTGTATTTATGAGAAATAAGAATCATACTCTGGCAATAATTGCCCTTCTGTAAAAAAGCTCTTCTTTCTCATTTGGCATACAAAACAATTTGGACACTGTTACTTGTTTATAATAAAAGTGAAGTTTTGTACTATTTAAATCATATTTCTAATTCTTGAACTGAACATGCTACCGTCTAAATTTGTTTTAATATGTCATGTTAGATTGATTTCATTTGGAATGCGGAGGCTGACTTCCATATCGCCAGTGTTTATTAGTACTTCTTTCCTTTCTTTGCTTTGCTTTTTTTCTTCTTTTTTTAAAAATTTTTAATCCTTGATTCCAGAATTCCATTCAATTTATGCAACGTATAAGTAAAATGCTACATTTAAAATAATATATATCAAATATATATATATATATATATATATATATATATACAAATATATGTATATTATATATAGAGAGAGCATATACATATATGCTCTATTTTAAAATTAAGCACAGGTTAGAACAAGGAAAATTGTTAATTATGTATAAAGCCAAAAGGGTAAAATCTTTGTTATTGTTAAAATTTGTTATTGTTAAAATTGAATTCCCCCTCTATTATAGTTAAGGAAAATTAGTAAAGATAACAATAGTAATGATATTAAATTATTTTTTGTGCATGTCACTTCTACTTGGAAAATAATAGATTAGGCATAAGATAAGACATTAAGTTTTCATTTTCTACTTGGTAATCTTTACCTTCATGGGTTACCTATGATTGTGTGCATGAAAGAAAAGCTTCAGAATTTTGAAACTTGAAGGGCACTACTAACACCATTAAGAAAGAAAGAAAGAAAGAAAAAAATATATATATAAATATATATATATATATTTATATATATATATATATATATATATATATATATATATATATATATATATATCCTGCAGTTATATTAAGAAAGGCTTATTCAGGGTGTTCGGGTTTACCAGTACCTCTGTATCTCTTCTATAATCCCCACCCATGAGATTACTTAGGAACCATCACTAAATTGATGGTATTTTTATTAGTTACAGTGTCTAAACAGGGATCTCTAAGGGATCACAGAAATTGAAGTAGCAGAGAATGCACCTATTGACTTTGATTATTTGGAGTAATTTTGAGTAGGTACAGAGTATCACTTCTCTGAAAGTTTTCTGAGTAATATTTATAATTATTTCCAAGTATTATATGTATAAGTAACGTTATATAATTCCACACTCTAAGTACTTCCTCATGCAAAGATCAAAGTTTTTGAAAATATAATGGTTTCTTTTTACTAGACTTACTTTTATCCTCCTCTTTTTCCACTTTGCCCATTGGGGATACACTCTCCAAAGTTGTTTAAAAAGTAAAAAAAAAAAATCACCGTTAGATCTTGGTTTCCTTGTTCAGCCAAGGAAAACATTGAATGTGAACATCAAATGCTCCAGTAATATTTCTATGATTGGTCATTAAAGTGTTTTCCTTCCTCTGAATTTTAAACATTGTTAGTTTAAGTCTATGAAAGACCATGGTCACTCAGAAGTGAATAATTTCCTTGAAGCTTAATTTTTAATTTAAATATATATTGTTTAAAATTGGAAATTGAACTTTGATGATTATTCTTTCAATACAATATCAGTATTCATGTGTTATGAAAGTGCAAAAACTTGTGAAGAAAACTGGTAATACAGTTTTTTACAGAACTTTCAAATGTTTATCTACAAAGCATGTATAATGGGATAAACATTTTGTTGAAGTCAACATTCATATCTATAAAAACAATTTTCATGGAAATAAATAATTTATACCCTTCATTTAGAATAAGATAAATGAAAAATGTTACATTTAAAGTACTATATATACACTCTATTTTCAAATTAAGTGTAGATTAGGAGTTGAAAAATTAATTATATATAAAGCCAAAAGAGTAAAATCTTTCAGAAACTAAATATTTTCTTTTTTCATTTATATAGTTATGATTTTGAACAGGAAATCTTTATTTAGCTAGTATATTTGGCATCTGTTAAACCCATTAGCAGGCTTGAGGATGACAAAGGTGAATAAGATAATTGGTTCTGTCTTGGAAATGTCCACTCAAGTTTAAGGGAAGAAAAAAAGGATGTTATTTCAAGAAACAAGGGCTCTTCTTCCCTGAACAAATTGTTCATGGACATAAAATGTTTATGGACATAAAAAGTAAAGTAATTGTCTACTTTTAGTTACTTATATTTATCATTATGATTTTACTAACACTATCAAATTGAATTAATGCTTGAAATATATGTTATTAATACATACTTATTATTTTAAAATATTTTGTTCTAAACTTATGTCCAAATTCAATTCTGCAACACATGAATATTTTGCAGTAACAGGAAGAAAATTCATCTCCAAGGCCTGGATAACAACTAAGTTGAAAATAATCTAAAATGCCTAGAATAAGTCAAATCAAAGATGGCATAATTTATTTTGTATCTTCATCTTTCACTGTGTAGATACCTTTCACACTACTAATGCATAAAGCTTGATTTCATTTATCTAATTTTCTATTAAAATGTTTTATATTATAAAAGTTGGAATTATAATCATTACTGGAGAAACTCACAGAATTGAAAAAAAACATATTCAATGTCTTAGGTAATAAGTATCATTTGAACTTTGTCCATAAACAATAATGTCTTTTAGAAAATTATCTATCACTATCGTTTAATTTTGAATCCCTTTGGATGTTTTCTAACACAAGGTTTTTCTAATCCACATGTTAAAACTCTATCAAAGTAATTGGTAGAAGACTATTCCAACAAAATTCATGCCTCCTCCCTTCTATAGATTACAGATTTTAATTATAGCCATTAAATCTTTTTGATATGGCTCAGGAAGATTAGAGGTAAAAAGAAGTATGTTCTCAATGAGGATGATAGGATGGTTTACTTTTCTTTTGTGGTAGCATGCACTGGTAACCCTGTATCAAATTCTGTGACTCTATTACTGAGTATCAAATGAAAATTTATATAACAACATATGCTCTGTACATATTCTTCAACTGTATTTTAGTATAAATAATGTATCAGAATTTATTAGGATGAATGTGCTTACCTGAAAGAGTAAATGTTTAATTTAAATATCATTGTAAAAGAACAACTGTCTACCTTCTTTGAGTGTTGAAAGAACTCAAAAGAGTGAATTGCTTAATCCATTCTTTTGGTGGTTTTTGCTTAATGAACACAAACTTGCCATCATTTTACCTTTATTCTTGCCATTGGATAATATGAAGATTAAGGATGAATTTCCTTATTCACTTTTAGAAGTTCTTTAAGTTGCACTCCTCTCTTTCTCTCTTTGAGTATTGATCATGCACATTACATAAAATAGCTCAGATTTTGTATTTTTTTCAGTTCTAAAATTTCCACTTGGTTGTTTCTAATAATTTTCATGTCTTTTAAGATTTCTTTTATTTTTATTACAAGCACATTTTCATTTGTCTTCATGAACATGATTTTATGACAGTTGCTTTACAATTCTTGTCTAATTCCAGCATCTGGGTTATCTCAGATTGGTCGCAATTTCTCTTGAATATGGATCAAATTTTCTTTTGTATACTGGGCATTGTGAATGAGGGTATTGTAGAGATTCCAGTTTTGATTATACTCTTCAAAAGACTATTGGATTTTGTGTTAGTACACAGTTAACTAGGAAGAACTCAAATATAATACTACTTCTCCTGAGATGGGCAGCAGGAGAAATTTCAGGTTAGTTTTTTCTGCCTGGCCTAGGCTGTTTGGAGTCTGCCACAGGCATGCATAATTCAGGTGTTAGCCAGATTTGGACAGAGTTCACGTGCAGAATTTGAGGCTTTCTAAACTCAGATCTCTCCTTTCTCGCATTTTCTCATTTCTTTCCAGCTGCTGTTATAGCCCCAAATTATTTCCTATGGTTCTTGAAGCCAGTAAGTTTGTAAGTTTCTCAGTTCTTGCCACTTCACATATCATGGACTGGGGCAGGCTTTCAGGTAAAAGCTGGAAATAAAAGAAAGAGAAGTGGAAAAAAAAAAAGGGGGAACATCATCCAGTTCTAGTGTCATTTCGAACTTCCAAATGATGACTTCTCCTCAGTATCTCCTGCCTGCTTTGCTGATTCTCCAGTGCCTCCAGATAATTGCTTCTTTTATTTATTTATTCCCTAGAGATTATAATTGTTGTCTGTTGGAGAAAAGGTGTGAAAGGAGCTACTCTATCGCTACTTCATAAATTTTCATATCCAATTTTCTAACAAGTTTATTTCTAACAGAAAATAAGTATTTCATTTATATTCATGACACGCTTCTCTTTACAAAATGGTTCTGTTCAAAATATTCTCAATTTATTGCCCAATACTATGAAGAAGAAACATTTTATTAATTGTAACTACTATTAAAAATGTCTATCTTCCAACAATATGCAGTTGCTATTAATATATGCTGAATTTCATGCAACCACCTCCACATAAAACAAGGCAGATGTGATCATTTTTAACACTAAAATACACATATCAAAATAAGGGTAATATAATAACACATTTCAAAATCACTTGAAAGACAGACTGATTTATTTTAACTTCAAGGTATGTATTTTGTCTTACAATTCACGCTGTTTTGTAACAATCGGCAGCTTTTTTGGATTTCTTGGTGACACATATAATAATGTTGTCTTCGGTTTGAAGAAATAATGTAAAATTTATTTTCATATGTTCATTTGATATTGAGGGAATTACAAACACTTTCTGTTCTTTAGACTTAAAAATATATATTCTAATAATGATGAACCACCATTTGTATTATACTTCATTCATCTTACTGCAACCTTCTTAAAATGTTACCTAATGACAATTGAGACACAAAAAAATTTAACATTTTTTTCCCAGATGCCATTATGAGTTTGTCTCTGTGTATGGAAAGAGAACAACAAATGAAACATTTAGCAATAAAATAACATCTTCTACAATGACAGAAGCTAACGCTATGTGATAAAATCAAGTTCACAACACATTAGAGGTAAAAACCCAAGAGAAGGATATAATTTTCATGTAAATTCTAAAATAAATAAAAATCACCACTTTTCCTGTGTAATATAGAAATTTTCAGCTGCAAGAATTGATGACAAAGCAAAAAACTTAATAGGTTAGATAAAAGAAATGTGGTTTTAAAACTAGGCATTTGGCCAGTTGTGATCGTTGTCTAATTCCACAAATATCTTAAAGCCAAGACTGTCAAATGAACTTGAACACAATTACTAGAATTATGAAATCTTCTGTAGAGATAATGATTCTTGGATCCCTGGAGATTCTCTCATATTAAGTCTTGTATGGTGGGCAAAGAAAGTTAAAACATTCTCTATTCACATTTTCTTCACTTGGTAGTCTCATCACAATTTTAGCATTAGAAGGATGTTAACACTGGATGCTACAAATCATAAACAGTTAACTTCATCAGTTACATTTTCCAGGTATATAGTAGAGAAGGAGATTGAACTATTGAAATGTTTTTAGAAGAACAGATGGGCCTACACAACAGAGCTCTGGGAACAAGATGAAATACATGAACTTAAAGATTAACAATAAGTAAAGAAGATCACAGATATTTCAATAACATTAACAAAAATCAGATTTAGATTTCCGGAAATTATCAGCATTGCAAAATAATAAATCTATTAGTAAATTCTAACTCAGAGTCCCATGTTTTAGCAGAACATTTCTTCTCAAAAGCAATGTTTTATTTCTTTTGTACTTGTAGAATCTGAGTAATATTTGTCTTAATTTGAGATAGATATAGTCCTAGGCATTATCCCTTTGATATGCTCTTATTTTCAATATAAGGTTATGCTTTTAGTAAGAAAAATAATTTTCAAGAAATAAATTTATATACATTACTACTTGTTTTGATTCACATAAATATGTTTTTCTGGTAGAGATTTCTCTCATACAAGGTTGTAAGTTCCTACAGATGAGGTATTGTGATGTGTTCCTCTCTATAAGGCCAGGAGTATGCATTCAAAATTTAATTTGCCCCACGTGGAAATCCTCAGGTCCCCCATTCTCTTATGAATTATTCTTAACTAAGGGAGCATTCAAGGAGTCTTAATCTGACAACTGAGCGTCGGATGACAACACATTAAATGTCTTATGTTGGCATTATTCCAGTTTTACTAACTGATATCCAGCATTTTTTCTTGCTTGTCATTCCTCAAAATTAAATTTCTGTGAGAAATATTTTTGTCTTGATCTCCCATCCTTTCTACTTTGCTTCACTTTGCCCATCACAACTCAAGTCCTAGTCCTTTCATTCAATCAGCAAATACATGCTGAGTATATTTTCTGTGCCATGCACTGCTCTAAGCACTTGGTATGTATGCCTGAAGGATATATATCCCTTATACAATTGACTTTCCTTATATAATTTACATCCACGTATGGAGTGTCTAGGCAGACCATTAACAGTAAATGGAAGAAATGGGAACGTTAAATAATATGCTAAAAAAATATAACTGCTAAATAAAAATTTTTTAAAAAATTAGGCAGGATAAGGAATAGCTGGAGCAAAGAGAGTAGGGAGGGTTGTGCACTGCGTTTTAAAGAAGGTGATCACTGAGAAGGTGATGTCTGAGCAAAGCAAGGAGTAATCTCAGAGAAGGTCACTCTTCAGAGAGGAGGCTTGCGGTGCAGAACCATGCGTCCCATTTTTAGAGTGAATAGATAAAAATCTGGAACAATCTGAATTAGAGGGTTAGTAGTATCAGATGAGTTTGGAAAGACAGTAAGAGGGTGAGTTTAACCAAGGTCTGGACCATTACAACGATTTGTTTTCGTTCTGACTAAAACTGGGAGCCAAGGCACAGTGATGTTCAAATGTCCCATAAATTCACTAGTCTGTATCTTTATTTCCCCTATTAATAAAACAGAGAAGTGTATTGAAACATCCCTCCTTTTATAATAGCAGATTTGTCTATTTTCCCTACAGTCTCATAACTTTTGCTTTAAATGTTTTATTAGGTGAATACAAGTTAAGACATGTCATTTCTCCCTGGTGAATTCAACATTTAAAAAATTATTGTATAGAGCCATTTCTAATAAAGATGTTTTGTGTTCTAAATCTATTTTGTCTGAGAATAATATGTAGCTACTACAGTTTCTTTTGGCTACTATTTTCCCAGTGCTTTGTTTTTCTGCCTCCATGTTTTATTACTTTCAACTTTTCATTACTGTTTATGGACGTATCATTTCGAAGAAGCATTTAGCTGAATGTTGATTTTTTGCTATTTTGTTCTTTTTTTAAAAATTCCTTTTAAAATCCAATGTAACAATCTCTGTCTTTACACTGACACCATTTTTGTTTTATTTTTACACTTGTAGTTGCTGTTTTTTTTCTATATCTTCTGTATTTGTATGCCCTTTCTTCATCTTTTATAATTTTATGAGTTGATTAAATCTTTGTCAAATTTAGCTTTATTCATCACACGTACTAATTTGAAAATTACGAAACCATTTCAATATTTAAAGTTTGTGCTTGCAAATTTAGTGTGCATATTAAACTATTTCATAGATATTAGATGAATTCATACCTTAATTTGCACTGGAAAACACATAGAATCTTAGATAATTCGACTTTGATTCCTTTAATATTGTCCAGTGCTCTAATTTTGTCCTCTTTACAAAAGTAAATACAAGTTAAAACATTATTATTATACATATTTTATTTTCTTACAACTTATTATTTTATTATGCAGTAGTTTTAAAATTTCATCCACTTGTTTAACAATTTCTTTGTCCATTATTTAATTTTGCAATGTTTATCTTCTTTGTGGTGGAGTTATTTTCCTTCTTCCTGCAACATATCTTTTGGGAATTTATTATAGACCGTTAGTGGTAAACTTCTTCTTTATCCTCTTACATGATCTTCTTTTTTCCCTCATTCTTGGTATTTCAGCTGGGAATATAATTCCAGTTTAATAGTGATTAATTTTTCTAGAACTTTTGAAAGTGTTATTTTACTTATTTTTCACTTCCATTGTTGTTTTGAGAAGCACGGTCAGTCTTTTACAGTTTCTTTGTTAAGTGATCTTTATTTTAACTTGATCTATTATTAAGATCTTCCCAATATATTTGGTTACCTACTGCTTAACTATATTATGTCACTGAATATCTTTTATTCATACAACTTGATATATGTCATGTTTTCTTTATAAATTTGTGGGGTGGGGTTCTTATCAGTTCTTGAAAATCTCAGCTATTTTTTTTCCCAAATATTGTTTCACTTTCATTTTGCTCTGTTATCTTCTTGTTTAGACGTTCTCATCTCTCCTCCATATCTCATCCTCTTTCATCTGTTCCACCTCCTTTTCTCTCTGCAGTTTTCTGGGTTCCATCTTTATAGCCAACCTGCTGTTCAGATATGCTCTTTTCACTGAGTCAGTTCTGTTATTCCATTGAATTTTTACATTTCAAAACAATTATTTTCTGGAAGTTTTATTTGCTTTTTTGTTTTGCTTTGCCCTCTTTCTTTCTCCCCAAATCGGGTCATTTCTGATAGTTTCTCATTACTTTTTTAAAATTTTTATTCACATTTGATTTCTTTAAACACATTAGGTACATTGTACTTCTTTAAACATAAAATTATTTCAAATTTAGCTAACATACATTGTAGCATGCCCAAGGCTGAACATATCCAAATATTTTGCTGATAATGGAAATTGTCCTGAATCTACCTAACCCTTTACTTTTGTTCATTGCGTAGTGTTTCCTGCTTAGTGTTTTCTGCTCATGATACACACACACACACACACACACACACACACACACACACACACACACACATACACACACACACAGCATTGTGTGAATTTTCTTCTTGTAATTATTGGTTAATTATCTTTTTTGTTTAGCCTTTTAGTTAATAGACATAATATTTAGTATAGGAAGAAGAGAATATTTACTTGCATAGTTTTGACATTATATGTGACTGCCTCTAACATATTGACATGTTAATCTAAACATAACAAAATTAACATGTTATTAAAAACAATAGGGCTTAAAATTATTTTTTTAATCCAACGTGTGTGGTTTTGTTAATATATAAAATTTGTCTCTAAAATTATTCATAACAAATGATGCTTTGCATTTGTTTAATTATCCAGTAGAATATGAGGAAGTTGACAATTCTTTATTATTATTTTTCAGATGTTTCATTGTGGTAATTCCTGAGACAGAAAAATTAGATGATGTTTTAAGTTAACAGCATCCATGCATATGTGCCAGATTATCTTTTCCTTATAACTTTTATTAGATTTTCTTTTTTTCATGTTTTGAAGTTTATAGCCTAAAATTCTCAGCCTTTCAAGTTGAATATTTCTCATGATATTGCATCTCTTTGTGTAATTTACTGTTCTGGCCTTTTAGGTTCTAAGATAAGGTGAATTTATCAATTTTTGCTTCAGCTATTTTGACAATCCTTTTTATGTGCATAAATGTTCAGATTTGTTATGTCTTCTTGGGTAGTTGACCACTCCATCATGAAGCAATGCTCCTCTTTATGTCTGATAATCTTCCTGGCTATGAATTACATTTGTCTGAAATTAATGTAGATACTCCAGCTTGCTTTTGATTTGTGTGGTCATGCTACACTTTTATCCATTGTTTTTATCCTATCTTTGTCTTTATATTTAAAATTCATTTCTTATGGACAATAAATTAGGTCTTTTTTTTTTCATGAGTATCTGTCAATGTCTGTGTTTTAATTGGTGTTATTTAAACCATTCACGTTCAAAATAATTATTGATATAGTTAGACTAATGTATAACATGTTTGTGATTGTTTCTGTTCAGTGCATTTTTCTGTTTCTTTTTCTCTCTTTTTCTGTTTTCTCTGGTTTTGAGTATTTTATATGATTCCATTTTATCTCCACTCTTAGTGTACCCATTATACTTCTTTAAAACATTTTTATAGTAGTTGCCCTAGAGTTTACCATATACGTTTTTAATTAATCTAGGTTTATCTTCAAATAACATTATATCATTTTACATGTAGTACAGATGCCATATAACAGTATTTTCAATTCCATCTTCCCAACCCATGACATTACTGTCATTCAATTTACTTATCTATGTTATAATCACCCAATACATTTGGTACTGTCATTGCTTTGAACAGTTATTTTTAGATCTTTTTTTTAAGAATAAGAAAGATAAACAACTTTATTTTATCTTCATTTGCTCCTTCTCCAACTCTCTTTCTTTGTATAGATCCAAGTTCCTAATCTATATTATTTGTATTCTGCCTGAAGTATTTCCTTAAATATTTCTTACAGGTAGAGGTCTGATGGAGAGGAATTCCTTCATTTTTAATTTGATAGGAAAGTCTTTATTTCTCTTTCAATTTTGAAGGATAAATTTTCTGGATATAGAATTCTAGGTAAAGTTATTTTAAAATTTGAAATATTTCACTCCAGTTCTTCATTGCATGATTTCTGAAAAAAATTTAAATGTGATTCATATCATTGTTCCACTGTAGATACAATGTTTTATTCTTTTGGGTTCTTTTAAGACTTTGTCTTTACTTTCTTCAATTTAAATGTAACATGTAAAGGAGTGAGCTTTTAAAATATTTATTCTGCATCATATTCTCCAACCTGCTTTGTGGATCTGAATTTTGAAGTCTGTTGTAATTTAAAAACTTCTTGGACATAATTTCTTTAAATAATTTATGTGTTCTGTTCTCTCTTTGTTCTTCTGGTATTTGAATTATGTACAACTTACACCTTTTGAAATTTTTCCAGAGATCTCCATTATTAGGTTCATTCTTTTTTTTTTTTTTTCCCCCATAATGTTTTCTCTTTGCATTTCAGTTTGGGAAATTCCTATTGACCTATTTTCAAGTTCACTGAACTCAGCTATGTCACTACTGATGAGCTCATCAAAGGCATCTTCACTTCTAAAACTGTGTTTTTTTACTTCTGGACTTTCCTTTTGATTCTTTTCATAGTTTCCACTGCCTGCTTACATGACCCATATGTACTTTATTGTATCTGTTCATTCCATTAGAACCTATAATGTATTAACCATAGTTGTTTTACGCTGCCTGTCTGATAAATATCAATCTGTGTCACATTTGAGTCTGGTTCTGATGTTTGCCTTTTTCTCTCCACCTGTGTTTTTTCTTGGCTTTTGCATGTTTTGTTTATATTTGTTTTGAAAGCCAGACATGATTTATCGGGTAATAGGAACTGAGGTAAATAGGCTTCCATGATGATGATTTATGTTAATCAGGTTAGGAGCTAGGATGTGTTTAATATTTACTTTAGTTGTAGGTATCATAGGCTTCAAATGCTTAGAATGCTCTTTTTATTTTTTTTAATTTATTTTATTGTTTTTTGTCTCCTGCCTTCACCTAAGGCTTCCCTAAGTACAGTTTCTCAGACAGTTTGTATATTATGCCTCTTTACTTGTAATCTACTGTTACTGGAGTCCTGGTGATAATACGTAAGGGAAGATGAGTGTTCTATAATCTTATCATGAAATTTCAGTATTTTAGTGCATGTATCCCAAGGCAGTGACAACATTTTTCCTCCTATTGCTTTCTATTCTCTTCTCTGGTATAGCAGGTTGCATGTCTGTATGCTTTAAGTTCCTGTTTATTATGAGTTTTGTTTCTTTTATCTTTTTTTTTTTTTTTTCAGTTAGATGAGACACAAGAGGTAGAGAGGACTAGATTGGGGAGGAATTACCTGTTGCTAGTTGGAATAAGAATTCAGAATTATGCTGTGACAATACCTTTCTCCTGAAGAGTAGGTCTCTTTTCTGGAGACGGCTCTGGATATATTTCTCACCGTTCTTAGAATCTCCACCCCATCTCACCATACTCATGAGGTCATTCTACAGAAATCCTCACCATGAGAACCTGGCAGAGTATCTGGAAGGAAAGATGAAAATATGGGTGGTCCCCTTAACTGTGGACCCAAGAGTTTTTCATTCTCTTGTTGCCCATACCCAGCCTCCAATGATAATTAAAATTGCCTTCTAAATATTCTTATCAGTTATGATTCCAATGTCTCTGCTCCAAGTAAGGTAGAATTTAGGTGTTGTATCTCTCTTGACATGCCTGTCTCTCCATATTTGGGGGTGTTGGTTTGTTCTTAAATTTCAGTTCTCTGATAAGTCCAAGAAAAGTAATTGATTTTAAGTTTGTTCAACTTTTTCTTGCTATAAGAATGGGAATAACAACTTCCAAGAACTTTACATGGTGAAGGTGAAATTGAATGTCCCTAAGTGAGCCTATCTGAAGCAGTAAAGAGAGCAGAACTGTCATCCTCTATCAAGTTTGATACATTCTGAATGCATCTTGACCTTCTACACACTCTCTGACTGCTAATAACTAACACATTGTTCTCTTCTGTAGCTGTGGCATAAATTATAAACACCAGTCTCTAGTTCACCCTTCTCATTAGACATCTAACATCCAAAATCTCTGAGTTAAGAACACACCCCCACCCCAGCTTTCTAATATATTTATCTATACCCTCTACTAATTCTGTACCTAAAGCAGTTTCTCTCTACATTTTAAACAATGTGGTATGGCAATAGCTACACTTTAGCACATTTTCTTGTATTTCTTTTTTTTAAATGTATTTTTTTTTCTGAAACTCATTATTTGCTTTTGTTCAAAAAAAGTATATACTTACTGCATGTTATTGGCTGTGCCTTCACCCTCCATTTATCCTCATTCCAAATCCTGAACTTACAAAATACATAAATATAAGTTTAATACTGTAGGCCTCTTTTGGAGTTGATTTCAAATAATATGATTTTTTTAAATGTTCAGAATAATCAAGCTTATATGGTACTGTTCTAAATTCTCTAATGTATCCCCTGTATAATCCTACATCCTATATCACTATAAAGATATTCTGAAAGCTTTCTGCAGAATAGTTGTTCTATTTAGATCAGAACTTTGTTGATTGACTCTTTGTTCTGGTATGTTCAAAGGTTTAATGAAAATGTTCACACTTTAGAGACAAACCCCTTTATATGTTTAACATTTAAAAATCAATTAATCTATTACATCAACATACTAAAAAAGAAAAGCCCATGGTAATATCAATAGATGCAGGAAAAAAATTAATAAAATCCAACACCTAGCCATAATAAAAATTCTCAGTAAGCTAGAAATAGAGGGGAACTTGTTCAACTTGATGAAGACTATCTACAAAATACCTATAGCTAGCATCATATGTAATGGTGAGAAACTCAGAGCTTTCCCACTGAGATTAGATACAAGGCAAGTTTGTGTCCTTCTGCCACTCCTTTTGAACATCATACTGCAAGTCCTTGCTAAAACAATAAAGCAAGAAAAGATAATAAAATATATACAGATTGGCAAGAAAGATATAAAACTGTTCACAAATGACATGTAGAAAATCCAAAAAAATAAACAAAAAAATCTTCCTGGAACTAATAAATGATAGTAACAAGATTGTAGGATATATGGTTAACATACAAAAGTGAATTGTTTTCCTATATATCAACAATAAACATGTGGATGTTGAAATTAAAAACACAATGCCATTTACATTAGCACCCCCAAAAAGAAATAAATTTAACAAAATATGTACAGGATCTATATCAGGAACACTACAAAACTTTGATGAACAAAATAAAAAAGCTAAATAAATGGAGAGATGTTCTATGTTCTAGGATGGAAAGACTCAATATCGTCATGATGTCAGTTCTCACCAACTTTATCTATAGATTCAATGCTATTCCAATCTAAATTCCAATTTAAATTCCAGCAAGTTTTTTTTTTTTTTTTAAAATAAATATTGACAAACTGATTCTTAACTTTATATGGAGAGGCAAAAGACCCAGAATAGCCAACACAATATTGAAAAAGAAGAACTGAGTTGGGGGACTGATGTTATTTGACTTCAAGATTTACTATAAAGCTTGACTTCCAGTAATCAAGACATTGTGGCATTGATAAAATAATAGATAAATTGATCACTGGAACCGAATGGCAAACCCAGAAATAGATCCCCATAAATATAGTCAACTGATCTTTGACAAAGGAGAAAAGATAATACAATGAATTGAAATAGTCTTTCCAACAAATGGTGCTAGAACAACTGAATATCCATATACAAATGAGTGAATCTAGACAGAGACCTGACAGTCTTCACAATAATTAACCCTAAATTGTTCATAGACCTAAATACAAAATTACAAAACTCCTAGAAGATTGCATAGGAGAAAACCTATGGTGATACCTTTTGAATACATCAAAGACACAATCCATGAAAAAAATAATTGACAAGCTAGACTTCATTAAAATGAAAAACAAGCAAACAAACCCAAACAAACAAACAAACAAACAAAACACAAAACTTCTCTGTAAAAGATAATATCAAGAGAATTAGAAGACAAACCATAGACTGGGAGAAAACATTTGCAAAAGACACATTTAATAAAGGACTGTTTTCCAAAATATACAAAGAACTTATAAAACTCAATAGTAAGAAAACAAACAATCTAATTAACAATGGGCTAAAGACCTCATCAGACACCTCAACAAAGAAGATATACAGGTAGCAAACAAGCATATGGAAAGATGTTCCACAGGGAATGCTGTGTCATCAGGGAAATGCTAATTAAAGCAACAATGAGATACCATCACACACATATTAGAATGGCCAAAACCTAGAATGCTGACACCACCAAATGCTGTAGAGGTCGTGGAGCACAGGAACTCTTATTCATTGCTGGTAAGAATGAAAAATGATACAGCCATTCTGGAAGACTATTTCTTACAAAATAAAACATACTCTTACCATAAGATCTAGTAATCATTCTTCTTGGAACTTCCAGATGCAGCTGAAAACTTATGTCCACACAAAAACCTACACATGGATGTTTACAGTGGCTTTAGTCATAATTGTCAAAACTTGGAAGCAACCAAGATATCCTTCAGTAGGTGAATGAATAAATAAATTATAGGATATGCAGATAATGGAATATTTTTTTAGTTCTAAAAAGAAATGAACTATCAAGCCTTGATGACATGGATGACCTTGAAATGTACATTGGTATGTGAAAGAGGCCAATTTGAAGAATCTACATACTGTGATTTTAATTATACAACATTTTCAAAAATATGAAATTATGGGGACAAAGATCAGTAGTGGCTGGAGTCGGAAGGGAGTGGGAAGAAATGTAAATGCAGAGCACAAGGATTTTTAAGGTACTGAAAAAAATAATAATGAATATATGTCATGATACATTTTTCCAAACCCATAGAATGTACAGCACCAAACATGAACCTTTAGGTAAATTATGGACTTTGAGTGATTATGATGTGTCCATATGGGTTCATCCATGGGAAAAGAGCGAGAGAGAGAGAGAGAGAGAAAAGAAGTATCATTTTGGTGAGTGATGTTGATAATGGGGAGGTTCTCCATGTGGGGGGACAAGGAGTATGTGGAACATCTTTGTACCTACTTTCCAATTTTGTTGTAACCCTAAAACTTCTCTAAAAAAAATCAAATCTTTAAAACATGTAAAAAAAGAAAACAGAAAGAAAAAAAAATAAGTAATGGGTTAATTAAATATCTCCTTCGTACTTGTCATTCTCATAAGTGCTGAACGCATATAAAAGAATAAGAGAAACTCTGTTCATAAATAATTTGACTCAATTGGCAGAGAAAGAGTACTAGTATATAATTGAATAAATGTATAAATATGTAATTTAATAAATAATTTAATGATATAAAATTTAGTAAAACATTTAGTCTGTAAGATACTTTCTTTTTCAAAGTTAATTAGTTACATAGCAACAATCAACAAAAATATTTAAGAATGATCTAACTCTAAAAATCTGAGATACCCACATGAGTACTCCTGTAGTCATACTTCTGACCTTGGAAAAACAACTGAAGTATTTTAGGATAATAAATATTCTTTTGAGTTTTCATATAAAACATTTACTTTTTCTTTCTGATGTACTTTTGCTGTATTTTTTTATGACTTCTTTCTCCATTAGACAGATCCACAATGTATTTGAAGCCAGTTTCCTGCAAAGATTTTATTTCTTTTATTTTTTTGAAGTGTTTAAAAAACAGATTTATCATGCAAAGACATTTTAAGAGTTTACTATTAATCAAATTGAATTTTTTAAAAAAACATAAACTTCCATATGCTCGTAATGTAAAACAAAAAGTCCATACTAAATCAACAGCAAACCTATTTCCTTTTAGAAAGAAAAAAATAAATATAGAATCCAAATCTCAAACTCAATTACTAGAAAGAACAAAACTAATTCTAATTTTTTTGAACACTCAGAATATTTTATACTTAAACAATGAACAAATAAGTTAGCTTTCCAGTTCCCGCAAGACTCACATATCTAAATTATTCATAGAAAATTAAATATGTGTTCTAAGCAAAATAATCCCTCCTTCCACAAGGGATGGCACAAAAATAATTAACCTTTTTCTGAGACTTTGACTTGAATTTTTGAATATACAATTTGTTCTATTTGGAACAGAAATGTTTTGATGGGCCACTTTGGCAGCAAGAAAACAATTGCATCCATTCCCTTCTGGAAGAAACCACAAATGGAATAATTTCCTTTAAAAAATAACTGCAATCTTTCATAAGAGGATAGAAATTATTTTAAAAATCAGAGTAACTTTTTATCTTCTTGTATTATATATGTGATTTGTAGTTGGAATATAAAGAAGAAAGAAAAGTATTGTGGACCATAAAAGATATAATTCTTAATAGTGATTATTCCTAATAATGTTTTGTAGCATAATTCAAAGAACTACAATAAGCTAGGATCCCAGAGCATTCGATTATGATTTTCATTGCACAACCAGTTAGCAACTAAATGGATATGGATCAATCTGTTAACATTTCTAGACCTCAGTTTTGTTTGTTTTTTCACACACCATTCAGCTATAAGTAAATATATATACAAAAATACCACTAAGACATGAAAAGTAGCTACCAAGTAATTGACAATTCTTACTCATAGTGTTGAAAAGGGAAGTACATAATTGAATTGGGTTACATTTGTAGTTTTAAAATATATCTATTTAATGAAAGTATAGCACAGGTTTCCATTAAGTATATCGACTCAGATTTAATCAACGTTTCATAGGAATATTTTCTAAAGGAATCCAGAAAGGACATCATTTGATATCTACAGGCTATATATAATTCACATGATCTTAGTAGATTAATTTGTTTGAGCAGAGAAAATTAAGTAGTAGGTGCTTAATGGAATTGTGGCTAATAATGTACAGAACTAGAAAATATGGCTGACATTTCTGAAGCTCAAACATTTGGGTGACACATTACTAAGTTTATTTATTAAAGCCTAATAAATTATGTTCCATCTTCATTGCATTTTAATTTTTTTAATGTGTCTACTTCCAGAACTTGTAAGCAAATACATTTGATTATTTATCACTACCTTGCACTAGACCATGTTGGCAGAAAGAGCAGCATAGAGAGATGGGGCTTACATCCCATCAATGCACAAAAGCGTATTGCCCTTGCAATTATATACATTAAACTAAGAATTCCTACTTTTTTCATAAATACAAAACATTAGTTTATGATTTTGTAATCCATAATAAAACTATCAAGAGGGCTAGATTTTCAACTTATAAAGAAACATGTTATTTCCCTGTAGACAAATATTCATGAGAAGCCAAATTCTAATGATAAGGGACCATGGAGAGTTTTAAATAAGAGAAAAGGCAGCTATTACAAAGTAGAATCCAATTACTTATGATTCTCCATCATAGCAGTTATTACATTATAATTCTCTATGTATTTGTGTTTGTTTATTTGTAGCCTCTTAATTTACTACTTCATACATTTCATGGGGACGTTGTCTGTGTTTCTATTCAGAATTTAAAAGAGTGCTCAATATTTAGGCAATAAATATTTATGGAGTGTATGGAAAAAAAAGGAGTATTTTCAAGTTAGTAGAAAAAAACAGATATTACCCTCAGCCTCTTTTTTCTCCAAACTTAAACAAATGTATATCATCTCTTTCTCTTAAGATTGATTATGGTTGCGCTTCTATTTGAGAATAAATGTATAAGTAACACTAATATAAATAATTATGCATATATAAAATATACATATAACTTCTCAAGGATAAATGGCAACCAAGGAAAAAACTGAAATCCAGGCACTGAGAGGAGAAATATTTCTTGAATGTTTATTCATAACAGTTTTTCATAAAACAATGCATTATTACCATACACAAATGCATATGCTTTTCTATGTAAGAAAAAGAGAAAAAAAATGAATTCTGTTTTCTGTAATGAAAAAATGGATTTAGTCCCCAGCAACTGGCCTGAAACTTTTACTTATTTATGCTCTGCTTCATTGGAATGTCTTGCCAACTTATAGTGGACAGAGTTACATGGGTTTTTAAAAGCAAATAAATGACTGTAACCTTACACTAAGGGAAGAGGGAAGGTCGGGAAGAATTCTGTTGTATAAGCACTGAGTCTATTTGCCATATGGCATGTTTCCAGCGTGATAAAGAAGAATACCAAATCCTACGCTGATCTAAATATTTCGTATATACATGCAGCATTTTTTTGTGCCATCAATAGGAGTAGAGTTAGACATGAAGAAGGAAGGCCAAATGAGAGGGTGTGAAACCCCAAACCCCCATTTTCAAGAGAGTTATTGCACTGTCAGCAGTATTCTCTTCCATTGGAAAAATGACTCTCTGTATGTTTGTACATGTTTGTGGGTGTGTTTCCACACACATGTATAATGTATAGCACTAGGACTACACAGAGACATGTGGACGCCCTAGGCAAGCTGATAAATTGGCGTTCTTTCAAATCAACATGATTTCAATATTTATTCTACTGTACATTCATGTAGAAGAAGGTTGACTTCAGTGTGACAGAAAAGAAGGGAGGACCATTCATTGAAGGGCATGACCAGTCTCTTAACAATTTTCTCTAATATTTTGCCCTTAGTCCCATATTCTTGGCAAAGCAAATAATGGGGTCCATTATTCAGAAGGCAGTTTAATGTTTCTCTGTTGATACTTGATAACGTTCCAGTTTTTTACTCATCAGCTTAAATACATTATCATAGAATTCCCCCAGCATCATATAATTCTTCCACCTAAAAAGGATCTGGTTAGCATAATCTTTCTGTTTACATTTTAGTGACTTTTTTTTTTTTACATAGGCCCTTTTCCTTGGATTTTGATCCTGAGCAATTGCTTAAGGGCCCTGACATTTAAACCAGTTTATTAAACCACAAAGCTGTACAAACTGGCGTAGCCAAAAGTGAGATGGAAGCAACACTTGAGCTTCCATCATAAAAATCTCCTCACTTTACCATCTGTCTTCACCACTCCTCTTCTCTGCCTTCTTCAGGATCCCCCGTCTTCTTCTCATGCCTCTCACTTTGAATTGTGTTCTCAGAAAAAAGCTCATATCAGCAAGTTGTATATATTGGAGTGAGTGACTTGGTAATTTCCCCTCAAATACTATTCCTATTTAAATATTCTAAGTGCATCTAAAGCTTTGTCTCTTTTCAAATATACTGTGAAAATCAAAACACAAGTGAGGAAAGGATTTTGTGAGTAGGACAGAACACTCTACTGTAATCACACCACCTAGAGAAGAACTTTCGATTTAGTTTTATTCTTTCTTTGAAATCAGAATATTTAATTTGATGAGTTGGAGTTTGACAAAATATTGAATTTAGTGACAAAGGGATAATATAGATTAATATGATTAACTTAATTTCCAAACATTAATAAATAGATGCTAGATTTCATGTATTTCATGTAGATATCAGATGTGTACACAAATAAATGTGCACACACAGGAACACACATGCACATGTGAACACAGAGGAAAGCACACACTCACTATCAACAGTCTGTATAGGCTAAAAAGGGATAACAAGATTTGGTAGGTATTATATTTTGATCACTTTCCCTGAGACACACACACACACACACACACACACACACACACACAATCACATAATTAAAAATCATGCCAGAATAAATACTTTTTATTCCTTTTAGGTAACTGCAATAAGCTTTAAACAACTTTTTATTTTGCAGTGTAGATTCAAAGAAAGTTGCAGAAACAGTACACAGTTCTGTACACTCTTCACCCACCCTTCCCCAATAGTGTCATCATATACAGATGCAGCATAATATCAAAACCAGGAAACGGCATGTTATCGCTAACTAGACTAACTCTTCTCACAATTTTAAAATCTGCATTTACTTGAGGGAATATACAGTTCTTTGAAATTTTATCACATGTATAGATGTGTGTAACCACTACCAAAATCAAGATACAGAACATTCCCATCACCATAAACCAACTCTAGTATGGTATCTCTTTGTATCTACAACCCCACCACACACATGCTCTCTCTCTCTCTCTCTCTCCCTGTCCCCTGGCAACCATTCATATGTTCTCCATCCTTATATTTTTTTCATTTCAAGAATGTTAAATAAATGGAACAATACAGTAAGTACAGTATGAAACATTTTGAGATTGTTTTTTTTTTCTTTTTTACTAAGAATAATGCTCTTGAGATCCCTTGAGAGTTTTAGATATATTTAATAGTTAATTTCCTTTTTATAGGTGAATGGTATTTCATTGTATAGATGTATCAGAGCTTGTACACATAGGAACAAAGGAATGCTATTTGGGCTGTTAAAAATTTTCCATTATAATTAAAGCTGCTATGAACATTCATGTACAAGCATTATATATGTATGTACTCGTATGCATGTGTGTATGTATGTATATATGCATATACTGTGTGAATATAAGTTCTCATTTCTCTGTGGTAAATGTCAAAGAGTATGATTGCTGATTCATACAGTAAATGCATGTTTACATTTGTAAGAAACTGCTGTGCCCTTTCCATAAGTGGCTGTACCATTTTACATGCCCCCCAGCAATGTACGAAAGATCCAGTTTCTATGCATCCCCACCTGCTTTTAATATTATCACTATTTTTTATTTTCCCTTTTCCAATAGATGTATAGTGATACATCATTGTAGATTTATTTACATTTGTCTAATGGCTAATAATGTTGAAGATCTTTTCATATACTTATTTCATGTTCTTATTGTGTTCATGTTTTTGCTCACTTTCCAATTCGATAGCTTGCTTTCTTCTGTTGAGTTTGGGGAGTTTATAATTTAAGACATATGGACTTTTTGTCAGATATGTGGATTGCATATATTTTACCTAGTCTGTGGCTTGATTTTAATCCACTTTACAGGGGTCTTTTACAGTGCACAAGTTTTTAGTTTTGATTAATTCAAATTTGTCGATTTTTTCTTTATCAATTGTGCTTTCAGTATCATGTCTAAAGACTCCTCATGTAGCCCTGGGCCTCATGGTTTCCTCTTATTGTTTCTTCTAATTTCATTTCTCTGGTCAATTGATTTTTTTATTAGTTTCATTGTTATCTTCTAATATTTTATCGTTTTATGTTTTGTATTTAAATACATGATTCATGTTCAATCATGTTTTCTATTCTGTTTCATTGATCTATATGTCTGTTCCTCTGTCAATACCACAGTTTCTTGACTACAGTAGTTTTATAATAAGTTTTAACATTAGTTAGAGTGATTTATTCCATATATTCTTTTTTCTAAAATTTATTTTAGCTATTATAGTTCATTTTATATTCCATATGAATTTTAGAATAAACTTGTATAAAAAATCTTGCAGGGATTTTGATAGTCTTCGTGTTAACCTTATACATTAGTTTTAGAGAGGATTGACATCTTTACTATATGGAGTCTTCCAATTCATTTATTCAGTGTGTCTTTCCATTTATTTTGTTCTTCTTTGATTTCTTTCAGCATTCTGTAATTTACATCATAAAGTTCCTTCATACATTTTGGTAAATTTATGACTAGGTGTTTCGTTTCTTTTGGAAGATTATAAATGGTTGGCAAAAAGTGTCATGTTGGGCAAGAATGTAGATCAAAGGGAATGGCATCCACTGTTGGTGTTAGTTAAAATTGGCTGTAAGCTCCTTAGAAAACTAGTACTACTAATTAAATTTGAAAATATGCATCCTCTTAGGTATATACATTAAGTATAATATTGGATCACTGCATATGTGATCCAGGAGTCAGGTACAAAAAGCTACAGCAGTGTTTATACAGAAGACTGACAACATCCACAAAACAGGCAACAACCAAAATGCCCATCATCAACAATACATAAATAACTTGCTATATAATTGCACATTGGATTAGCATTCAAAGTGAAAATACTAAGTTACAACTAAGTGTGCCAACATGGATAAATGTCAAAAATCATAACAGAGTGAAATAAATCACACTGAAAAATGTGGGCAGAACAATCCCATTCATCAAAAGTAAGAAAATTAAAATACAGGTCAAAAAAAAGATTTTTAAGGAAATACGTATACATTGTAACGTTACAGAAACACAAGGAAATGATTAACAAACTGTTTAAGAATAGAGCTTACCTATTGGAAAGTGATTATGTTTTATTATAGAAAGCCATAGAGGCTTCTTGGGTACTGGAAAAATTCTATTTTTAAATTTGAGTGGTATTCATGCTGATGGTTATTTATTATTATTATTGCTGAAAGTATACTTGTAATTATGCACAATGTTTTTTACATGTGCTATATTTCCCAATAAAGTAAAATGAAAAGAAGGAAAACGTTACTGTTCCATTTTATTTTACTTAATTATTCTCGTCCTTTTTCTCTGATGTGGTTAAAACACACACACACACACACACACACACACACACACACACACACACAACTCCCCTTTTGTTTTTGCTTCACATTCTTCTCAACCTTGTGTCTGATCAGCTTTTAAATTGAATGAAGGGAGTAATGTGTTTCTTTCTCTGTACAGTTCTTTCAACATTGATACATTTTAAACATATTTATTTTAATACAAATATGATTAATATATTTAAATATTGTCAAAACTTCCTGTGGTGGAGAAGAGGGGTAGAAAATATAAATCTTTTTAAAACTCACTTTTCGTTTTTAAAAAGCTTCTGGTAATTTTTTAAATGCTGGAATTTATTATAACTAAGAAAGCTTTTTACTGTCCTTCTTAGGTTCAAATAGTATAGAAAGGAATAAATTTAATGTCTCTATATTAATAGAACAGAGTGAACATGTAACTCGTTCATTTGAAAGGTGAACAAATCAGATTTAATTTTTTTTTATTTCTCCTATAGGGAAACAAATCTAGAGAGACATGGAACTAAAGGTATAACTTAATTAAACCTTATTTTATTAAGTTCCTTTAAAAAAGAATTTTAAATGTACAAATATGGATACTAAAAATGACAAATCTGTTAAATGAAGATAATTATAAATATTAAACCAATATGTGCAACAATGTATTAAATAAACATATTTTTGAAGACTAATTAAGTAATTAGAATAATTAAACAGTATTTATTTATACAAAATCAAAGTTGTTATTAGAAAAAGCCCTTATTTTATGCATGGATAAGATCAGCGGGGTGATTTTATTTATGTAAATCGTCTTTATGTCTCCATATGTTAGTTAAGCTGTTTTTCACATCATTATTAACTGGTATGAACTGCATAATAAAATACTGAAAATATACAGGCATTTGTCAGGAGACAAATATCTGCTATTCTTCTTTTAGGAGTTAGATTTCTCCTTTTAATCATGAACTAGCATCTTGCCTTGTAATTCATTGAATTTTATTATAACTCGCCCTGGGTTAGGCCCCAAACAACCCTCAATCTACCACTCAGGCTTAATTTGTACTATGCTCCAGGCAAACATGCCCTAGCATATTGCCAAAGTTAGTATCTGTCCAGTTGGTCATGTACCATAGAAGAGTGCTGACGTAAGTGATTTCACAGACGATAGGAATAAGATCAGTGATACTTGTTTAGAGTACTTTTCAGTTCACAGTGCAATTTAAAGTATATTTTTATATTTCATTTTTAGACAAATAAATGACAGATACTATTATTTTACAGATTAGGAAAGCAGACTCAGAAAGCCTAAAAGGTATGCAAATTTCTTCAACTAGTAAGTTTGGGTGATGGTTCATGATTCTGTCACATTTGTGTTTTTCTTAGAAGCAAGGCACTAAATTCCCTTTGCCTCTGGACTTTGATTTCAAGAACACTTGTGTATTGAATAAGCTTGTAAGATTGAAAGAGTGTCTCCTCCAAAGGAAAAGTCAGGCAAGCTTGCTTGCAGCCCATTATAAAAAACAAACAACAACAAAAAAAACAACCTTTCTTCCCTCAGCTTGATATTTCTTAGCTGTGATGCCGAGCTACTCTGTTGTCACATCCACCTGGGCCTTTTCACATTGGCCCCCGGGCACTGGGGACAAAGGAAACTGACATGAACATGAAGCCATTAATAATAAACTCCACTGTTAGATCCTGGAGTCTCATATATTCCGCCACATCCATAAACTGGTAAAATTAGTTAGTGTGCAAGTATGGTAAAATCTCAGAGTTGTCACAGTTTTTGGAAATAAATTGTGAAGCAGAGAAGCCAAAGACTTCTTCAGTTTTGTGGTTTAGTACATATTTTATATACTACAATGGGTCCTAAGATGCAAAATTAATATGTTCAGATCCCTAGGATTTGTTTTACATAAAAAAGGAGGATGTATGTGCAGCCATTTTAATTTTATGTATGTATATGCGTATAAATATCTCTGGAAGGATGTGGAAAACTGATGATAATGGTAATATCTGACAAAGGGAACTATGTACTTCAAGAGGGGAGGGAGGTTTTTGTTTGTTTATTTTTTGTTTTTTTAATTAATCATACACATATCTGCACTTATTGAATGATATAGTTTGTGTATTATAATAGGTGATAAAATCAAGCTTTCCAGGTTCACTGTCTTGACTAATTGACTATCTTACATTGACCAAATTACTTAAAATTAATTTCTGTATGCTTTAATTTCTTTATTTATAAAATTGTGAAATTATAATAATCACCTTATAGGTTGTGAGGAATAAAAGAGTTATTACCTTAAAGGTTTTAATGTAAATAGTGCTTTAGAGTAAGAGTTCACTAAGTGTTAGCAATAATTATTCAAAATAATTTTACAATGATTTTCAAATCAATTTCATATGTTAATATCTAAATTAATTTTAAGCAACAGAGTGTTTCATTAGATGAATTCAATGTGCAATGCAAAGTAAAAATACTGAATATATATATATATATATATATATATATATATATATATATATATATGTATGTATATGTATATAGTTCATTCTGAGGTGCAAACTTGATCCCAGAACAAACCCTAAATAATTTTTGATAGGGGAGTGGTAAGAGAAGAACACTGGATGACTTAGCAAAAGGCTAATGACATCACAGATATGGTAAGAAAATTACAGAAGGGAATCTCAGTGGTGAAAACATAATCCATTCACATGACAATTTGTTCCTTAGGTGAGCACTGCTTCAGTAAATAGTTCCTAATTAATCTCTTTCCCTTGTTTTCTTTTACTTATTTATTTATTCCTTAACTCAACAGTTAGTACTGAGTTACTTATTCAGCACCTTTGCTCTATCAGGCTAGTTATGAAAACAAATGTTAATCAAATAATACCTATTTTTGATAAGTATGATTATTATAATCATTTAACAAATGTGAAGACTGAGGCTTACACATGTTATGTAACTTGTTAAAGCCACATGGCTCAATTTTGTTTGTCAAATGTTGATAAAAATGTTATTGATTTTTGAAGTTTAAATGAGATAATAACTGTAAATCACTTACAGTGATTGTAACACTGAGCTGACATATCATCCTTTTGGGAAAATCTCTGAAATTTCAGGAATTGACTCTGGTACTGCTTTTTGGTAAGTCAGAATATTGCTTATGCAGATAATACACCTTACTCTTATCTTACAACATACCCATTAATATCTTCTATTCCCCCTAGTGATGGGACAGCTCTGAAGTTGAAATTCTATAAGCTCAGTTTTTTGAGCTCTAGACCTGGGGACCTAAAACCAAAGTAAAGAGGAGAATTCTTCCTTTGTTGCATAAACATTAGTTGACTGTACATATTGAGTCTTGAGGCATATATATCAGAAACTTAACTATGATTATAGCAATCTGTGAGCACAGACAAGAAAAGCGATGTTCTGAGTCAGGCCAAGTCTTGCTAGTAAGTTCCATTTTTTATTACCTGTATGTTTTCAACTATGGTACACATGTTAACAAGATTTACTTGCCAGATACACACTATAATTGGGAAAGATAAAAGATTCATCAAAACCTAACTCAAGTTAAAAATGTGAGATAACCTGATCGAAAGGTGACGAGTTAACTCTGCCAAGACATTAAAGGAGGAGAGCTTAAATTTTCCTAACCTGAATCCTTTTTAGACAATCTACCACATTTTCATATGTGTACATATCATTATATCTGTTTGTAGTAGGCAGAATTCCAAGCCCTGGTATATACACCCCTTCTCCCAGTCAAATTCTAAGCTGGATACAACTGTTGGGACTTTTCAGATGTATTTAAGGTCCCAAATCAGTTGACTTTAAAAAAGGATAATACCTTGCCCGAGACTGATCAAATCATGTGAGCCCTTGAAAGGAACTTGGCTTTTCCCAGTGAGAAAGATTTGAAATGTGATGAATTCCATGTGAAGGAGATTCTCTGTTGCTGGTTTTGAAGGTGGAGGGGGCCACATTGCCTCTTGGAGATGAAATTGCCCTCCATCTGACAACCAGCAGGGAAATGGAGGCCTGAGTCTGTCAACCACAAGGAACGAAGCTGGGCCATCAGGCTGAAAGAGAACTGCAAGCTTCAGATGGCAGTGAGGTAGCCTGGCATCTTGACTTTCAGCCTGTGAGACCTTGAGCAGGGACCCATGCACACTGTGCCCAGACAGCTGACCTGCAGAGCCGTGAGCTGATAAATAGGTGTAATGTTAAGCTACTAAGTTTGTCATAATTTCTTATACAGCAATAGAGAACTAATACACAGTTTGGCCAGGCTTTAAATGCAGTGTTATCATGTTAGTTGTTCTTTAGAATTATTTCTATCTTCTAATGTTTCCTCTTGTACCTGAATAACTGTATTAGTAATACAAACTACAGTAGGCAATCTGGTGTGTCACAAAGGTGAAGGAGATCTTAAAGAGCTTGGATATAAATGTGCAAATGAATAAATGTTTCCTGCCAACACTTGGTAGAAATTTTATATGATCATTGTCTAAATGCATAGGTTTCCATAACATTGAACAGATATCTGTCTAATTGCAATAGAACAAAGTTATTTTTATCCTCCTTCTATTACAAGCTCAGGAGCTTTGCTTGGTTTTTCCTTGGCACTTTTTACCATGTGGAAGACATAAAGATCCAAAAACAGTTATACCAAGGCTGAGGTATTTGTATCTTTTAACCCATGTACCACTTCAAGGGAAGTTTCTTTTCAACGTTCCATGACAATCTTGCATTTATTTCTCAACTTCCAAGACATTTCATTTCTGTGGTATTTCCTTAGTGTGGCTGAACCACACTTCAGATTTTCCCTGTCCTGGCAGCAGCTCTGCTTCCTGGCAAATATTCAGTTGTTTAAAGTCAACTCTGGGTTATATAGCCTGCATAATAGTCTACCCTAAAGCATCATGGTCTAAAGTTGTTTTAAAGTTCCAAAGGCTTGTCTTTGCTCTCCTGGAGCAATCAGTTAGTTTGTCATTTAGATTCCCTGAGATGAGTAATGAAAACACGTATGCCTTGGAAATTAGAATTCTCTGTCATTTATCATCTATCTGTCTATCTATCTATCTATCTATCTATCTATCTATCTATCTATCTATCTATCTTCTATCTCTGTCTCTGTCTCTCTCCCCTCTCTTCTGCTTATTCTTTCATCTTTCTTTTCTCTGCTGGGTGATCATACAGAGAAATGCTCAATGTATGTGTCATCAATTTACTTTTCAAGAGTCACAATGAATAATTCCAAGTTTCAGAGTCTAAATGGGGTCTGGTGAGGACTAGTTGAGCCAACTTGCTAGTTGACCGTCCAGTTCCATCTGTTCCTTGTTCTTGGATACTTCTGAGTAGGAAAAAAGAAATGCATATCTGTGAGGGGAGAGAAGATAGTGAAGGCTACAAAAAATTCTTTGTTTTTGTAAACTCTTTGTTTTGCATCAAACACAGTATTTCATCGAATCTAGAAACTACGTATTGCATATGCGTATTATTTTTTAAAAAGAAAAAACAAAACAAAACAAAAAAAAACGCTACCAATTAAACCATGATGGAATGCCTCAAGGCCTCAGCCTGGTTTATGTAAACTTCCATTGTGTTTTCATGCAGCTCTGAATCACACCTCTGTCATCACAATGGATTACAGTAATTGAGTCAAATCTTCCTCAAACTATAAGAGAGACTGGATTATTTATTGTTGGAATGTTCAGTTAGTTTGTTATTTGTCCTTTTTTTATTTTAACTTTATATTCCCAGCAAAACTAGTAAATATTTACTGAGCAAATTTGTGATTCCTTGTATGATAGTTAGTTATTACAATTAGCAAGGAACATGACTGTTGGCCACCAAACTGGTTTTTCAACTTCACTCAGCAAAACACTAGGAAGTCTGTGGAGGTTATATAGAGCATCTCTTGAGAACTAAGAGATCCTCTTGATAAATCTAATACCCATCTGACACCATGCATAGTTATTACAATATTATTGACTATATCCTTTTTGCTATAACCTACATCCTTATGACTACTCTGTAACAGTCAATTTGTACTTCTTAATCCCTTCCCCTTTTTCACCCATTCCCAACTCTCCTCCAGTCTGGCAACTATGAAAATATTCTCTGCATCTGTGAGTTTACTTTTGTTTTGCTTGTTTGATTATTTTGTTCTTTAGATTCCACATACAAGCTAAATTCCATTGCATCTGTCTTTTGCTCTGTGACATACTCCACTCAGCACAATACCTTCCAGGTCCACCCTTGCCGCTGCAGATAACGAGAACCCATTCCCACCCAGGCCGAGCAATATTTCATTGTATATATGTATTACCCACTCTTTATCCAGTCTTTTATCAATGGACATCCAGGCTGCCAATGGACACCCAAAGATGGTCATTGTAAACAATGCTGTAATGAGCATACGGATGAACATGTCCCCTCAAAGTGGTGTGTTTTTTTTGTGTGTGTTTTTTTCAGATAATTACTCAGTAGTGGCATTACTGGTTCCTTCTTTTCACTTGCTATAGCCTTTGTTTCAAAGTCTATTTTGTCTGATACAATAATTGCTACCACAGCTTTTTTTGTCTTGTTTTGTTTCCATTTTCATGTAATATATTTTTCCTATCCCTTTACTTTCAGTTTGTATGTGTCTTTTGATCTGAAGTGAGTCAATTGCATGCAGTAATGTAAGGGTCTTGTTTGCTTATCTACTCAGCTTCCCTATCTTTTCATTGGAACATTTAATCCATTTACATTTAAAATAACTGTTGCGAGATATGCAGTTATTGCCATTTTATTCATATTTTTTACTTTTTTTTGTCTTAAATAAATCCCTCTAACATTCCTTAAAATACAGGTTTGGTGGTGATGAACTTCTTCAGCTTTTCCTTGTCTGAGAAACACTTATCTGTCCTTTGATTCTAAATGATAGACTTGCTGAGTAGAGTAATTTTGGCTGTAGGGCCTTGCTTTTCATCACTTTGAATATTTCCTGCCAATCTCTTCTGGCCTGCAAAATTTCTGTTGAGAAATCAACTGATAGTTTTATAGAAGCTCCCTTTATAGGTAACTAACTTCTTTTCTCTTGCTGCTTTTAAGATATTGTCTTTGTCTTTAACCTTTGGCATTTTAATTATGATGTGTCTGGTGTGGGCCTCTTTGGGTTTTTCCTGTTTGGGACTCTCTGCACTTCCTGGGATTGTATATCTATTTCCTTCACAAAGTGATAGAAGTTTTCAGTCATTATTTCTTCAAATAGGTTTCAATTCCTTGCTCTCTCATCTCCTTCTGGTACCCCTATGATGAGAATGTTGGTAAGCTTGATGTTGTCCCAGAGGCCCCTTAAACTCTCCTCAATTTTTGGATTCTTTTTTTTTTTCTTTTTGCTGTTCTGATTGCTACCTTACCTTCTAAATAGCTGATCTGATCCTCTGCTTCATCTAATCTACTATTGATTCCCTCTAATATATTATATGCTTCACTTCAGTTATTGCAGTCTTTATTTCTGACTGGTTCTTTTTAATGTTTTTTATCTCCAGTTTTATGTTTCCTGTCTCTTTGTTGAAGTTCTCCCTGAAATCACTGAGCATCCTTATAACCAATGTTTAGAATTCTGTGTTTGGTTGATTGCTTGTCTCCATTTTGTTTAGTTCTTTTGCTGGAGCTTTGTTCTATTCTTTTATTTGGAACAATGGTTCTTTGTATCCCCATTTTGGCTGCCTTCCTGTGTTTATTTCTATGTAGGGATGCTCTATCTCCCAGTCTTAGTAAAGTGGCCTCATGTAGTCGGTGTCTGGTGGGGCCCAGCAGCACAATCTCCCTGGTCACCAGAGCTAGGTGGTCTAGGTGTGTCCCTGTGTGGGTTGTCTGTGCCCTACTATTTACATGTCACTGGGAGGGATTGACCCTGAGGCTGATTGTGAGGACTGGCTCTGATTAGCGTACAGGAGCTGTTGTTCAGGGGCTGACCCTACAGAGCAGAGTTCGTAATAGTGGCCTCTGGTGCCTGCCCAGTCTGCCCTTTGTGTGCATCATCCTTGGAGGTAGCCGGGTAATGCTCCAGCCCAGTCCAAAGCTGGCCACTGGGCCTTCCAGCCCCAGAGCCTCCTGGGAGAGGACCTGCTGTGTACCAAGTTCAGCTGCAGTCTGTACTTTGCCTGGAGCCACCTGGCATGAGCCACAAAGCAATCCACATTGGCTGCCACCTGTGATGTGCTTGGAGGTGCCTTTAGAGGCCATGCCATGAACCAAGGCCAGCTGTTGCTCGTCCCAGACTTAAAGCTGGTCAGCCAGTGGTATGGGACCCACCAAAGCCAGATGCTGCTTGTTTTGAATTTGTGAACCATTGAAAGATTTTAGGAAAGTCAGCAGCACAAGCCAAGGCAGGCTGTTTATATGGAAAAGCCACTGGAAGCTGTTTGGGTGTGCCTGGAAATTGGATGGGGCATGGTTTCCGGGAATCACTAGGGCAGGTCAGATGAAAGGTGATATAGCCAGCTGGATGGAGACTCAGATATGGCATCTGCCTGCATCTGCATGCAGGGAGGGGGAGTGTTCAGCAAAGAAACAGTGGCTTCCACAAACTTCTCCCATGGGAGAAAGTTGCCCCTCCAGACCTCACTCTGAAGCTAAACAACTCAGCTCCTCCCTGCACATCCCTGGTACCTTTCAAGTTACTGTCCCAGCACTGGAGCTCAGAGCAAGTGAGTCCATCAGTAGGTAAGTCCATGCACAGGCCCTTTAAGAGGAGCGCTTGTGACACCAGCAGGCCTCCATCTCTCTCAGCCACAATCTCCACTGGTTTTCACAACCAGAGTTATGGGGACTTCTCTCCCTGGCACTGCAACCCTGGGCTAGGGAGGGGCTATCACCCCTCACTCCTCCAGGAGGGACCCCACAGCTGAGATATCCCTCCCGATTTTTAATGATCACACAAGGGTATGGGACCAGCTGTTCCTCATCTCTGCCATTCCTACCAGCCTTCTTCTGCATGTCCTTAGGTGTAGGGCTTTGGTTAAGCTAGACTTCAGGAGGTTCTCAATAACAGTTGTTCTGTAGTTTAGTGGTAATTGATGTGGTCCTGAGAGGAGGTGAGCACAGCATTAACCTACTCCACCATCTTGACCAGAAATCTCTTTGGAGTTTATTTGATGTTTTAAAATATTTATGTGTAAAGCTTTGATAAGATTCAAATTATTTAGCAATATTAAGTTTGGAAAGTTAATTATATAGGTATAACTGGCATGCTCTATCAGTAGGAGAAGGGACAATTTTATTTTAGTATTCAAATATAATTACTAAGCCCCAACCTAACAAGATTGCTCTTGTTAGATCACATCAGCTCTAAGGCTTCTTTTCACAAACATTCCATGGATACTTACAAAAGCTACTCAAGAAATTTAATTTGTTCATCAAGGTTAATTTTCAAATTCTTTTTTTTTTTTTATCTCACAGAGCCCCAGTTTTGAGTCATGGTTTCTTATGTTGCCACATTTGCTGTAGTTGGAGACCTTTTGTCTCCAGGAACGGTAGATTGTTCATTGTAGAGTATAAGACCCTTTTCTTGAGAAATCAGCCAGTATTGAAAAATACTTCTAAAAATGTCCTGCTAAAAGCGGTAAAATGTGGAAGTCCAACATATTTTCCCGGTCACAACATGAATTATAATGGAGACCAAGATATAGCAACCAAGGTGATCCAGAATTCTAGTGTAAGATTCCCAGAGTATTATAACCTCAGGTTTGTGAGCAGATTTCAGAAAGGTCCTTGACATCGTATGGGTATGATTATATATTTATTTTCACTAATCTCTAATGAAATTTAGCATTCTCTTCAATTATCAAGGTAAGCAACACAGTTTAGTAGGTTTAGCAGTAACTGTGATTTTTCATTATAAAAAAAATCACAAAGGTGGCCAGTTAGCTCAGTTGGTTAGAGAGTGGTACTTTTAACAACAATGTTGTCGGTTCGATCCCCACATAGGCCACTGTGAGCGGCACCCACTACATCGAGATTGAAACAGCTACTTGACTTAGAGCTGATGGGTCCTGGAAAAACACACTTAAAATAAATAGTTAAAAATAAAAATCACAACATATTTTCACATGTTTAATGACTTTTAATATCAGATATTGCAGCTCACACACACAAATGTTTTCTTACAAAGGCAAATCATGGCACACATTGCACTAGATTAGACAGCAATTCTACATGAGAAACATTTTTATAGATGAATTTGCAGAAAGTCAATTTACTAAAAGCCAATTTGCCAAAAATCAAAGGAACAATTTACCTAATGAACTTATCCGAGTTTAAAAATTGTCTTAGAATCTTTGAAAATGATTGCTCAGAGTTCATCAATGTTTATTATAAAAGTGCTCTTCCATTTAAAAAATATGAAGCATTTATAAATTGAAAAGCTACTGTATAGTTGATATATGTAATAATCATAAATATGTATTTCATTATTATAAATTAAAAAATCATCATGAAGGTTACCTTTTTTTCACATCCTTGCTAACACTTCATGTTTGTTGATTTACTGATGATAGCCATACTGATAGATGTGAGGTGATATCTCATTGTGGTTTGAGTTTGCATTTCCTTAATGATCAGTGATGTTGAGCTTCTTTTCATATGACTGTTGGCCATTTGTATATCTTCTTTACAGAATTGTCTATTTAGATACTTTGCCCATTTTAAAATCACATTGCTTGTTTTTTGATATTAAGTTGTATAAGTACCTTATATATTAGACATTAACCCCTATCACATGGATCATTGGCTAATATCTTCTCCCATTTAGTAGGTTTACTTTTTATTTTGTTGATGGCTTCCTTCACTATACAACAACGTTTTACTCTGATGTAGTCTCATTTGTTTATTTTTTATTTTGTTTCCCTTGTCCAAAGAGATATATCCAAAAAAGAAAATTTTATATATATATATTATATAAAATTTTATATATATATATATATTGCTAGGACTGTTGCCACAGAGTTCTCTATGTCATGAGGATGAAAAGTACAGTCAATAATATTATAATAACTATGTATGGTGTCAGAGCAGTACTGGACTTATCAAAGTGATCATTTTATAAGTTATGTAAATGTCATATCATTATGGTTTATAACTGAAACTAATATAATATTGTGTGTCACCTGTCATTGAAAAAAAAAAGTTAAATATTCATGACCGTGTTCAATTTATTATTATTTAAGAAGAATCACATATGATCATCTAAACAGGGTAAAATAATAGTAATAACATTGAATATAATTCAGCACCCAGTAAAAAACTGTACCAGTGGAAAATAAACCAGGTGAAAGATAACAGTAAATGTCAGGCAGGGGGCAGGGTGGAGGATACCTATTCAGGGTTTGGAAACAAGAACTTCACATATTTTCATAATCAATAAGTCAAGTATAAAATTGTGAATTCCAGGATAAATGGTTGGATTCCCCATTGTCATGGTAGATTTCTAGGGCAATCTCCCACCATGCCCATCTTCTGGCATTTGAAAAAGTTGGAATTCCTTCTATTTAATTCCCTGCCCTAAACAAGTTCTGTAAGTAACTTATAATGTATATATCAGTTTAATAAGAAAACTGCAATATGTAATTCAGATACTTATTAAAATTGACCTACAAAATTTATGCCCTAAGAAACTAAAATAATAAAATTCCTGAGCTGTTTGATGGTGGAAAACATCTAACATCTTAAATAAATTTGTTGGGGTCAAAGTTGATTTGGAGATGGCAAACTCCTATATAAAAATGGCCTGCTGTGTGTGGTTCAGGAGGATGATATTTTAAGACCTAGTTGCAAGCACAACCACTTAGGTAATTTGGCCCATATACAAATAAGGAACATAATGAGAGCTCTTCAGAAATATGTTACATGCCGATGAAGTCCTGAGAAATTTTCTCCCACTCAGTGTGGATCAAGTTTTTCTGTTGCTGTAAAACTTCTAAATATGACACGTGAAAAGTCACATTAGAAGAATTCAGTGAAGAAAAAGTCTAGGCCATCAACCCCTCTATTGCCACAATATCCTAATTTCTATGGCTTCAAATAAAATGGAAAACAGAGAAATTGTAGTAATTTTTGTCATCTGTCCTTTGTATAAACGTTCTTCTTTTCTTTCTCAAAACAGTCTGATCTTCATTTATAGGTCCATGAAATTTTGGTGAAAGTGACACTATGTATACAGGCTTGATGTATCTGTCTTACCTTCTTCAAAGTAATCAGCATATGTAGTACCCTAGAGGGAGTGGTTACTTTAAGGGTGAATGTGTGCCTTAAACCAGTCCAATCAGAGAGAAAGTCAAGACTTTTGATGGAAATGATGGCTATATGGTGAGGCTGATATTTGGAAATGTCTGGAGTTATTTTTGCTACATTGTAGAAAACCAATATTAGTTAATCTAACAGACAAAGGTAGTAATGAGAAAAGCTTAGAGAAATGGATCTTCATGGCACTGCATTTCTGGAATAAGTCTTGCCTGAAGACAGATATAATTCAGTTTGGGTTAGAATCGCTGTTGTTGTAGTCTGTTAAGAGTCTAACTGGGCTGAAGATTGTTCATTTTTGATAGAATTTTGGTCCAGGAATAAGTCATATGGTATATAATCTTAGTGACAATTTTTATAAAACAAAAATAGATCAAAAAGAAAATGGGATAAATTATAATTTCATTAGTAGGATACAGATTTTGCATATATCATATATATATATATATATATATATATGATATATGCAAAATTATCAGGGATATGACCAACTGTGGCTATTTATCGTACCAATATGTAGCTAAAATGTGGGTTACATTAGATCAAGGAAAAGCCAAGTAGACCAGCTAGACTAATATTTGACGGATTGGCTTAGGCAGATATGTGGATTAACTTAATTAGAAATTTAGTCAATCTTTAGAATATCTACATAATAAATCCAATCTACAAAATTCAGTTCAATATACCATATAAGCCTTGTCATAAATATCCTAAAAGAATAGCTTAGAAACTATAAATGATGGATTTGTATTTAGACGAAGCTATCTCTCTTAATGGTTTGGTAGCAATATTTAAGATGTAAGTCTTGCCTTAGCTATGGCTCATTTTCAAATATCCAATTCTTTTTATTTTACCCCTAAAATATGTCTTGAAAATGTACAAATTTGTCAAATAAAAATGTTTTTCCCAAAACTGTTTTATATTACTGTTTATGAAGCTCACAGTTTCGACAACTGTGAAGTCATTACCAGTCTTTATATTTTGGCAACAAGTTTGACACATTGTACAAATATTCAAATTATTAGCTCTTTTTCTATGAAGAAAGCATAGTTAATTCTCAGTACTTTCCTTTGAAGCATCCTTTAAATTTTGATAGGAGGAGATATATTTACACATTTATGAAACTACCCTCAATATTATCAGAATAGCTACTAATCTCTAAGCCAATGAAAGAACTGGGAGGGAAATTAGTTGTCAAGATTCTTTTCTTTTTATGTTATTTTAGAATAATCTCTCTTTTTTATTAAAGATTTAAAGTTTTGTAACATGTCTTGAAATTTTTCAGAACTTTTTGTCTGTTGTCCACCTGTTCTCAATGGAGAACACATTTTCATAGTCGTCCTTCAATAAAAATTTTATTCTTTTTCCCTTGGTCCATATGCCCTAAATATTTTCTAAACTTTTTTTTAAATATGTTTAAGCGTTCAAAAACTTCATAATATTCCTAAATATGGAAGTTTAAAACTGTGTGGTCAGCTGTCCAAATTTTTTATGATTTTCTGCTTCATAGACTATCTTCTTTATTCAGGTTTCCTTTCTATATACACCCTATACATTGTTTTAAGTATTATCTTAATATGATGATGCCCAAATTCACTATTTCAGCCCTGACCACTTATTTGATGTTCATACGTTTATATTTAACAGTTTGACACTTCTATGTGTATTTCTAATAAACCATACAAACCTAAAAATGGATAAATATAGAACTAATAAGTTGTACCACCATCTCTCAACTTGCTCGTCACTGTCTTTTCCATTTCAAGAAAATAGTTGGGGTCACTAAAATTTTAGTTTCAGTATTGTTTCACTGGCTTCCCGTTTTGAATAGTTACTTCCACTATTGAACTTTTAGAATTGATTCTCCAATCTTCAGGGTTGTTTGTTTTGTTTTGTTTTGTTTTAGTCTTAGATTCAAGCACTCGTTTAATAATTCTGTCACTTAGAGTATTTTAAACTATCAAAAGTCTTACATTAAAATTCTAAGCTCTTCATACCCTGGCTCCCGTCTACCTCTCTAACTTCACTCCCTTCCACTTTCCAACTTGTTTCCTCTGCTCCAGTCACAAGAGTAATCTTTCTGTGCCTTGGTTAAGCCAATGGGTTCCTTATTTTGGGCTTTGACACTAGCTGTTGTTTATATCTGTTATGTTCTTGCACTTAATTTTTGCTTAATTGCCATCTCTTGGCCATTCAAATCTCAGTTTATTTATCACCTTGTCTGAACACTGAAACCTATTTTTATTCTCTACATAGCAACAGTCACGCTGATTTCTTGTTTGTTTATTGTTTTTCCCTATTGAAACGTAAGCTTTATGAGAAACAGTTTGTCTATCTTTTTTCACTGTTGTATTTTTAGTGTAACACATAGTAAAAACTAAGTAACAATTTTGGAATTAACATTAGTGTGATAGTATTACTTGAGTAGATAAGTGTTATTTCAAGCCTGAATTATTTGACAAAATTGTGACAGGGTCAACTAGAATGAAAAAGATTAATATTGAGAGCACAAGCATTGTTTGAACAATACTAATTTATGTAGTAATTATGGGAAGTTATTGTTTCATTACTGCTACCCTTTAAGTTATTTTTAGTTGGCTACTTAACCCAAAATATTTTAATGTACATTTTGTCTCTTGTTTTGGGGGAAGAAACCACCTCATGATAATAGTATTATATCTTGAGTTTGTGGCGTAAGTCATCTCAGTGTACAATTTTGTTGAATCTCTTCTCATCATGGCCTTGTTAGAGAAAATTTAAGATGCATAATTTATTATTTTTTCTTATAATCTTTCACTTACACTGGCAGCCTGAATTCATGTTGTTGTTTTTTGCCAAGAGTTAAACATCTTTCAGTAAAGCCATTATGCTCTCCTTGCTTAAGAATTTTTTTGGTTGCCTTCATTTAGTTTTACTCTTTGACAAAAATGAAAATTTGGCAACATTTTACGAGCAGCTCTCCGAGTTATCTATATACAATTGTGGCAGGCTCCATAAAAATAAACTTTGATAGAAAACTTGCTAAATTCTTTGGGTTACATATAGAATTCATTATATTAGGTTCTATATAGGTATTACATTTTATATAGAATTCTATAAATATATATATAAACATATGTATATATATATATATATATGTATATATTATATACATATATATAATGAGTAACAAAACTAACACCCATTTACATTGCAATAAACTGTGTGGGGTCTTGTGCTTCTGATTCAGTTTTCTATTAAGGAAACATTGTTACTGAATTTAAATAAACCAGCAGAAAACAAGTATAGCCATTGAGATGGAAATATTGCTCAGTACAGCAAATTCCTTGTGGTATAATTAGACTACATATTTAGGATGCCTTGAAATATACCATTCCCACCCTTTAAGTGGCTACTTGTATAGTTTTGTAGTGTTGAATGTTCAACATAAATTCTACTCTAGGGATTCATTTTTTAGTACTTTTACATCAAGATGCATACAATAAAATCATAGTGATAATGATGGGAGTGAATGAACAAAATGAAAAATGACAAATATCTTAATGATTAAAGTATACGAAAACTCCTTGTCATTCTTTAATGAGTAACAACCACCTCAAAGATTTTCTTCACTTTTTACATAATTCCAGCGTAATATAATAGTAATGGCATATATATTTTAGATTTAGATATGTATTAAGTAAAACCTATATGAATTGTGCCTTAATCTCTGATCTTCTGCTTTATCTTTTATTAATCTTACTAGAAGTAGCTAATTTTGTCTTATTCTGGTGTTACTTTTGTCCCTTTCTAATTTGGAGTCTTCTTTTTTTTCTTTCTCATTTAAAATCTCAAAAGCTACTAAATTTATCTTTTAAAGAACCCTGGGAAAGAAATGCCTTTAAGGTACACCATCCACTATACTCGTGTGTAAGTGTGTGTGTGTGTGTGTGTGTGTGTGTGTGTGTGTGTGTGTATCAATATCAATAAATACTTGTTGGAGGAATGAACTTGAAGGAAATGAAAGTGAAGGATGGTGCATGATTGTCCTGTTATGTGAATTACTATGGCTTATTTCACTTAGCATAATGCCCTCAAGATCCATTCATTATCATAAATGGAAGAACTTTTTTATGGCTGAATAGTATTCCATTGTTTATATATACCAGATTTTCTTTATCCATTTGTCTCTTGGCAGACACTTAGGTTGTGTCCATACCTTGGCTATTAAGAATAATGCTGCAATGAACATGAGAGTGCAGATATCTTATGGTGGTCCTAATGTCGTTTCCTTTGGATGTATATCCGGAAATGGAATTGCTGATCATACGACAGTTCTATTTTTAATTTTTTTATTAGTTTTAGGTGTACAGAACAATGTAATACACATTTATACCCCTCACAAAGTGATAACCTCTCTCCCACAATCTACTCCCCCTCTGATATCGTATATTGCTGTTACAATTTCTATTTTTAATTTTTGAGGATTCTCGATACTGTTTTTCATAATAGTTGTAACAATTTGCATTCCTACCAACAGTGTGTAAGGATGCTCTTTTCTCCATATCTTTACCATTACTTATTGTTTGTTGTTTTGATAATAGCCATTCTAACAAGTGTGAGGTCATAGCTCATTGTGGTTTTGATATGTATATCCCTGATGATTAGTGATGTGAGCACTTTTTCATATGCCTGTTGGCCATTTGTATGTCTTATTTTGAGAGGTGTCTATTCAGATCCTTTGCCCATTTTTTAAATCATGTTACTTGCCTTTAAGCTTGAAGTATATGAGTTCTTTATATGTTTTAGATATTAATATATTTTCCTATATATTGTTTGCAAATATTTACTCCCATCCCATACATTGCCTTTTCATTTTGCTGATTGTTTCCTTTGCTTGCAGGAAAGTTTTGGTTTGAAGTAGTCCCCTTGTTTGTTTTTGCTTTTCTTGCCTGTGCCTTTGGTGTCAAATCCAAGAAACTATAGCCAAAACCAATGTCAAGAAGATTTTCCCAATGTTTTCTTCTATGGTTTGTTTTATGGTTTCAGGTCTTATATTAAATCTTTATTTCATTTGAGTTGATAATGTATATGGTGTGAGATAATCGTTTAGTTTTATTCTTTTGCATATGGATATACCCAGTTTTCCCAATGCCACTTATTGAAGAGACTATCTTTTCCCCATTGTGTGTTCTTAGCACCTTTGTTGAAAATCAGTTAACTATAGGTGCGTGGATTTATTTCTACACTCTCTATTCTGTTTCATTGGTCTACATGTATGTTTTAATGCCAATATTATACTGCTTTGATTACTGTAGCTTTGTAATATATATATATATATACATATATATTTTAATCAGTACGTGTAATGCCTCCACTTTTGTTCTTGTTCAAGATTGTTTTGGCTATTCAGGGTCTTTTGTAGTTCCATATGATTTTTTTTTTTTTTTTAATTTTTCTATTTCTGTAAAGAATGTCATTGGGATTTTCATAGGATTTTGATGTGGCCATTCTCAGTTTTTGTGCTCTATTGCATTCATGCTTCAATGCTTAAACTCCTGTTCTCCTAGAGCTAATTTGTTTTTATGGAGAGAGACGTGCTGGGACCTCCTAGTTTGCCATCTTGCTGACATCACTGTATTACTTTGTAACTGGTTATTTTTGTGTCCATGTCCTTGAATTTTGAAGCAGTGTTATGTCTATTTGATCCCCAGTACACTCTATATACACAGTGGAATTAACATTAAGCAATTCATATAATATTCAACTTCTTGCAAAGGTTGGCGAGGTAATGTTGTGTTAATAACTCACAAATACTAACTACATTACTAATTACATTCACTATAGGTACAATAGATTGGTGGAGAGTAAAATAATTTTCTTACTACTTTTCCTAATAAATAACATGCTTCTGTATATAATCTTGAAATTAAGTCTCACAAATGTTAACTACGATGGCATTTGAATCAATTATTGCTCAGTCATACCAAACACAATGATTAATTAATTAATTACTGGGAATCTCTCATGGATGACATTATCCACACTACACTAGTAGAAAATGATCCCTGGTATTTGTGTAAGAAAGAACAAAGTCTTCTCTTCAGTTTTCTCAGTGGTCAAGATGCGCTTACCCCTTTACCCATCATATTCATGCTGTGCTATGTATTGTTGAAGGTAGTTGTACCCAATCAAACATTAGAACTCAAAGGGCAATAAACATACATAGCCAGACAATGTTGAATCTGTGGTTTTGATTATAACTATGGAGTTATGTGTAGGTTAATTACTCTCGCTGACTCACCTACACATACTTAGCTTAACTCTAAAGGGGAAACTTGTGTATTTGGAATACCATCCTTTCAGGTCAAGGTATATAGTCAAATGATCTTCATAATAATGGGAGACATAGTATTAATTGCATAAATGACAATCGCATGCACTAGCATATATATGCAGGTTTTGGTAATGGAAGTATAGCAAGAAGTATAATATAATAAAGTTAGCAAACTTTTTTTTTTCTAAAAGGAGTAATTAAAATATATAAAATATGAAATATCCACTATTATTTTAAATGTCATCAACAGGTTTATTAATGTATGGGAAAATACAATACCATTTTGATTTTTATAGAAATTTAAGATGTAAAGCCTAAATAATAATAAAACTTTAGCAATGTTATCAACAATTTATTGTATGTCCAATGTGTGCTAGGTGCAGTACCAAGGATTTTATACAAGTAATTTAATCATCACAGTTCCTATATTAACTAGCCTATGCTATGCCAATTTGCTAAGTGAAATAACTAAGGTTCTAAGAAGTGATTTGAAAACAGGCAAGTTCAAAATCAGGTATACAAAGCCTCTACAAGTTATCCAGGTGTATATATCATGCTTGATTCACTTGGCCAAAATAGTTAGGGAAGTGAATTGGTTTTTAATCACCTATATCACTGAAGTTTACAAACACTCAATAGGGCAAAAAACTGTGAAATGATATTTAGGCTCAGGAACAGGGATGAATGGCCAAAGACTCCCCTCAGATCTCATCAAGCTGATTGTACAGCATTTTGTACTCAAAATAACAATCTACGAAGTAGATTAATTTATATTAAGAGTCTATATTTTAAGGATGGATACTTATTGTTGAGGAAGCTGCAAAGTGTTAAGCAGCTAAAATTCTTGGGTAGTTTCTCCAATTAAATCCTTCTATTTCAACACCTGATCCTGCATCTCTAGAAGAGTGCAAGACCATTTGAACTGGCCACTCTGTCTCAGGTCCTCCCTGCCTCAGTCTGTTCTGACACGCACAGCTGGCAGAGTCATACGTCCAAAGCAACAAGGTAAACATAAGCTCTTTGAAGATGGAAGTTAGGTTCCTGATGATGCACCATATATGAACGCCACTAAATTATTATGTGTAGCCTCTTTCAGACCAGAGTGTTATCCCTCTCTTTTTAGGGAAAGATGGTGTGCGGATGCAATATTATGATTTATAGGAAACATATATGGCCGTCATTCGGAGGACCAAAACATATTTCTCATATATACAGAGGGTGCCAAGAAAGGTGTACACATTTTAAGAAAGGAAAAAACTGTATTAAAATTGTAATAATATATACCGATAACAAAAAATGAACACAAGTCATATTTTACTTCTGCAATTACAAGAGGTGCTCAAAGTGGTTACCATGATCATAATTTTAATACAGTTTTTCCCTTTCTTAAAATGTGTAGACATTTTCTTGGCACCCTCTGTATTTAGTTTTCACCCACAATTCTTGGCTCACAGCTCCAAAGCCCTTGGAATTTCTTAAGTGTTGAGATTGATAAAGGTGTCTTTTGTATGTTAATGAGGTGGCTTTGGGAAGCACCTAAGGTTGGGTGCCCATTGCTGGGAGACCCAAATATGTGATTAAAAGGTTGAAACTTTCAATCCCACCCTTAACCTCCTAGGAGGGGAAAAGGGCTGGAGATTGAATCAATCAACAATGAGCAGTGGTTTAATCAATCGTGCCTATGTAATGAGGCCCCCAAAAACCCAAGAGGATGGTGGAGGTTTAGATAACTTCTAGGTTGATGAATGCTGGAGATGCAGGGAAAGTGGTGCTCCTGCAGAGGGCATAGAAATTCCAAGCCCCTTCCCACATTCCTTGCCCTATGCATTTCTTCCATCTGGCTGTTTCTGAGTTAGATCTTTTTTAAAATAAACCAGTGATCTAGTACGTAACAGGTTTCTCTGAGTTTTGTTAAGCCATTCTAGCAAATTAATAGAACCCAGGGAGGGGCTATGGGAAGCCCTGATTTATAACCATTCAGTCAGAAGTACAGGTGACAAACTGGGCTTGCAACTGGCATTCTGAGTTAAAGGGGTTTTTTGGAGCCTCCAGTTGTGTTCAGTTGGTCAGAAACACCAGTAACCTGGGTTTCTATCTGGCACCTAAAGTGCGTGTGGCCAGGAAGGCAGCCTTATAGGACTGAATGCCTAACAGGTGGAATATGACGTTATCCCCAGATAGAGAGTATCAGAATTTAGTTGAATTCTCTGACACTCTGCTGGTGTCCTGACAATTGTTTGTTGGTGTAGGGGACCCTCTTACATTCCACATTGGAAGGGTGTCCAGGAACCCAGTTTAAGTTACAAAGATCATTCTTATCTAGGCCAGCCAGTCAGTTGTGTATTGCACTGCAGACTGATAGTCTTTGCTACATGTAATTTAAGCTTTTTCTAGCATCATGTTTAATAAATGATATATCATATATGTTAATGTATGATATATATTCAGATATATAATGTTTTGTACATGATATAATATGTCCTATATAATCCTATGTCATATATTTATGGTCTTAAAAAGTGCATTGGTAGAATTGATTAAATGAAAATTACACACAATAACAAGTGCTTGTGAAGAAATAGAGTGACTGATATTCTCATCAAAACTAGGGAAAGTGTAAATTAGTACAACCACTTTGAAAAAATGGTTTGGCAGCATTTATTAACCAATGTATCATAATAAACTTTAGCTATATTCCCAACAGAAATGTACACATATGTGCATCAAAGCACATGCATGAGAATGTTCGTAAAAGCACTATTCATAACAGCCCCAAATTGAATATAATATTATGGTAATGATAATGAACAAGGTACAACATGGCTGTAACTTCATAGGTATTATGTGAGTGAAATAAATCAGGCACAGAAGGATACATACTGTATGATTGTATTTACATAAAGTTCAAAAAAAAAGACAAAGCTAGCCTATAGTTTTAGAAGACAGGATATGGTTTCAAGGAAGTAATAATGAAATCAGAGCATTAGGCAACCCTGAAGTTCTGGTTATAGTCTATTTTTTGGACTTATTGCTGGTTACTTAGACACATTTATTAAAAATCAAAACAAAAGCAAAAGTCCATACAATTTAATCTGTATGCATTTCCATGTGCATGCTATACTTCAATACAATTTAGAAAAAAAATCAAAAACCACTTTTCTCTTTGTAGTATGGGACTTGAAACATGTTTAGTTGACACGTATATATTTAAAATCCATTGCATACAAGTTTCCCCTTTATCCAGGTAGCCCATCTATCTAAGTCATTTGAATGGAAATGTAAAAAATGTTTATCTGGGTGTGAGTCATGGTATAGCTGCTTTAGGGTGATCATGTCTATCGTGACTGTAGTATCTGTTGAGAAATAACATTTATCTCTATAGACATCATCCCCATTTACTCAGTGTGGATTGGATTACATTCTGGGTCTTTGTTCTGTTGGAAGCTTTTGTATTTTAAAGTACGTTTATCTAGTGGAGTAATATTTGGAGTTAATTTACATTTCAAAGTATTTGCTAAGAATAAACATGAAATTCACTGAGATAGAAGGTAAGAAAAATAAATAAATATGGAAAATTCAGAATAGAAGTTTTGATACTTCTCTGGTTTCGCAGATTTATGCAGAGTCAGGCCCAGGGTTTATAATCTGTCCTCTCTAGTAAGACAGAGGTAGAGAAGTTTTCTGAGTTGAATTAATATTATCCATCTTATCTTTGAATTACATTTGTGAACCTACTACTAACTGTAGGACAATGCTTAGAAATATTGCATTCATGAATAGAACTGAAAAAATAACAATCTGTATGCAGCAACACATTTTCCTCCCCACCCACATGCCTGGCCTTCTTTCATGAACACAATAACTAGTTGGTAAGTTACATGTTTTTTCAAATACTTTATATATATATCAGGTTTGCCTGGATTAAGAATTCACAAAATCCTCACAACTCTGAACTGCAAAAATAATTTTTACTGAAAAGTGATTTTTATTTTTGCTCTCTCCTTCCCTATTCACATGTATTTACAGTGCATATTCATACTGTGAAAAAAATATGTGATATACAATATGGAAACATGCAGATAAGTACTTTTACTTAGGAGAAAAAAAGTGAAAAGAAACTTCCATGAATCCACTGTAAGTAGAAGGAACATCCTCCACAGCCATTGCTTCCTCAAATAATTATTGCCTTCCCACTGCCACTGTTCTAATTTTTCAGTTACTGCTAATTACCAACTGCCTGGTCTGGAAACATCTCCTGCCATTCTGCTGACACATTGTCTGCAAAAAGCCACAATCATGACCAAGGACAGTGGGATGGGACTGATTGTATGTTCTGCTACCTCTGAACTTCATGCTTAGGTTTTAAGGATAAGAGTGGCAGGATAAAAAAGAAAAAAATATTTAGTTGTTGCTTATACAAGGTCTGACAATTAAGTTCGCAAACTTGCCACAGTGCACTTACATTGGCAGCACTGTACAAATAGCTCAGTAAGGTTTCATAACCTCGGTATATCACTGTCTCACAGCTGTGTTGGTGTCAATATGTGGCGGTGTCTTGTTGAGTGGCATTCATTATTGTTGTTGCATGTTTTTGTGTGCCATCGCAAGAATGCCTAAACTGGAATTAGAGCAATGAACAAACATTCAATTGCTTGCTAAATTTAGCAAGAGTGAAAGTGAAATCAGGGACATGTTAGTCCAAGTTTATGGGGATAATGCCTTGAAGAATGGCAGAGCATAAATGGATTAAACGTTTTTCTGAGGGGAGAAAATATCTCTCTGATGAAGAGAGGTCAGGGAGGGCAGTAACGAGCAGTACTGACAGAAAACATTGCAAAAATTCATTAAATTGTGTGTCAAAATCATCAATTGACTGTGAAACGCATAGCAGACCAAGTAACCATCGATAGAGAAACAGTTAGGAAAATCTTAACTGAAAATCTTGGCATGCAAAGGTGTGTGCAAAAAAGGTCCCGAAGGAGCTCACTGATGAACAAAAGCAAAGAAGAGTCGAAGTTTTCCAAGACTTTCTGGAGAGGCAAGATGATGTTTTGGGCCATGTTTTCACTGGTCATGAAACATGGGTGTACCAATATGACACTGAAACAAAGCATCAAAGTGCACAATGTAAGTCAGCCAATTCTCCATGACCAAAATAGTTCCATCAGTCCAAATCAAGAGTTGAAACGATGTTGCTAAGCTTTGTTGTTATCAGAGGGATTATTCATTATGAATTTGTATCAGCTGGACAAACAGTTAACCAAGTTTACTATTTGGAAGTGCTGAAAAGGCTGCATGAAAAATTTAGATGAAAACGACCTGAACTTTTTGCCAACCATTTATGGCTCTTGCATCACGACAATGTACCAGCTCACATGGCACTGTCTGTGAGGGAGGTTTTAGCCAGTAAACAAATAACTGTATTGGAACACCGTCCCTACTCACCTGATCTGGCCCCCAGTGATTTCTTTCTTTACCTGGAGATAAAGGAAATTTTGAAAGGAAGGCATTTTGATGACATTCAGGAGGACATCAAGTGTAATACGATGACAGCTCTGATGTCCATTCCAGAAAGAGTTCCAAAATTGCTTTGAAGGGTGAACTAGGTGCTGGCATTTGTGCATAGCTTCCCAAGGGGAGTACTTCAAAGATGACCATAGTGATATTCAGCAAGGAGGTATGTAGCACTTTTTTCTAGGATGAGCTTGTGAATTTAATTGTCAGACTTTGTACATCCAGTAAATTTGAAAAACAGGCTTAAACTTTCTACCAGTTTGATGAAAGATAGGACTTCTTTGTTTAATAATCCTAAAGAATTTACATTATTGCATCTCTATCTCTGGTTCTATTTTTATCCTTACTTATTCATACATATTTAAAAAAAAAACATAAAATACTACATATATATGTGTGCTAGCTGGAGACACCCTCAACAAATAATCAACCATGAGAATGTATACTAGAGAATCTCATAGTGAAACAGGTTATATGATCATAAATAACAGAGCAGAGAAGAATCATGCAAAGGTCAGCCAATAACTCTCACCTACTTAGAAACTTGGACCTAGATTAAAGACTTCATCTATTTCACAAATGACGACCATATACTCTTTCTTCAAGTGACATAAGGAAGATAATAGCAAGGAATTTCAAAACAGGAGTCCATCATTTCCCCCCACTCATAAATGGAGCTTTTAATTGGATGCACATCCCTTTGTTAGTAACAGCCAGTAACCTGCAGTTTGCAAAATATCTATGAAACACTTTTATATACATAGTGCCACCTGCTGGTAATTGTGTATATGTCTGCTTGTAAGAGGTCGTAAATGCTCTCATTTTTCAGAAGGATGTGTTTTAGAACTCAGTGACCAGGCTTTGGATTTCAAACGAATCTTTCTGTTAATCAACAGAAAAGTGCATTTTAATCGATACCTAGATGCAAGGAAACGCTGGTCATAATGGTGGCTTTCTATATGGATTTTGTACTTTAAGTGAATCAACTTTTTTGAGACAAAAGCAAGCAATACTAGTGAAATATAGGGTAGTTTTTCATAAATACATTGTACATGATCAAGTGAGTTCCAGTAGAGTTTAGCTACTTTTATAACTTTGTATAATTTTTAATTTATAAATTAATTAAAGTTAAAACTACCTGGCACTTTTAATAATAGCTGCCATTAATATGGAGAGTATAGATAGTATAGCGCAGCTACATACTTTACTCTTTTGAGTCTTACAACAGTATTATGAGGCATTTACTAGAAATATCCCCATCGTAAAGATGAGTTCAAGTATGGAGAACTGTTATATAGAAATAGATAACTGAGTATTGTAAAATATTAGATAAAACCACATTTACACTAAACCAGTTGTTTAAACTGGTTGATATGGACATTAATCAGTTGTGATTATTCAAAAATTGCAATCATTTTATTGCTTAATAGTTAATCTAATTATGATTCTACATTTAATTCTAACAAGCTCTATGTAGAGGAAATACACATGGAGATCAGTGTCTGTTCAAAAACACAGAATTGAACGATTAAAATATGTAGTCATATAATCGTACCTATAACCAGCATAAAAAAAAAAAGAAGACATTTAAAAAGAGGGTCAGGTACTATGGCTTTAAGTGTGGAAAACATTGTTGCAAACATGTCTATGATAATTATACCTATGCTATTACATACTATAAATATGAGATTGTTTCCAAATAGATTCTAGTGATTGAATTATTAGTAAAACAGCAAGAAAAATTTTAAAGCACATATTTAGGGGACTATGTAGTTTCTGACACAGCTATAGTAATCCAGTTTTTGAAAAGACTATCACAAATACTGAATGTAGTCCCCTACTGTGAATCCAATTAGATAGATCTGAAAGACACAGATGATATTAGAAGGATGAGAAACCTATTTGTTTCACTATGTTCCCTTGAAAGGCACAGCTTTAGACTCAATCATATTTATAGTAACCATATGTTCTTTATTTTGTGGGGCAATCAGAACATCATATAATTATATGCATTTCAATAAAGATGACTAGATCAATTTATAACTAATATGATTTCATTTTTATGTCTTTAGAATATATCATTTAAGTAAATGCAAAGTACAGAACAAATGTACTGCTCCATTGGATGTGCTCAGTTTCTATTTGGCCAACATAATTATTTTTGTATCATTAAGCTGTTTTAGGGTAAAAGACTTTGGTTGTATCAAAGAACAAGCATGACTTGGGACCTTGCAGTTTTCATTATATGACTAGAAACATCCAGCCTTGTGAAATGATGTAAAATGTGACCATCTATCTCTAGTCAGTTTTCAGGATCAATTAAAAGCCTACACTGTGACTGTCATTTTACCTAGCCCTTAATTAAGCTGTTACTCCATATCTAGGTGTTTGTTCTTTTATTCAAAGTAAACATAGGTTTCATCTTCTTCAAAATTACTATTAGGCCTGTCTACATGATACGGTGCAACTTTTTTCAAGCTGACCTAAGGTGCAGCCCATTTCTCCTTCTGTCTAGATGATTCCATAAGCCATACATTTGTAGACTCCAGTTCCAGATTATTACAAGATATAATAAATTCCATGTTGAAAGCTTATTTTTTTCCAGAATGTTGGCATTTCAGTTTAATAGCTGTACCAAATTTATAACACATTCCACATATGTGTTATTTTCTTCTTCTCTTAAACTTTACTATCAACAAGTTCATACATAGCTCAGTTATGCTTTCAAAAGTGAACTCCAAACCATTTTTTTCAACTGTGTGCTGAATGTTTTTCTCTGATTGTCTGTTAAGTCAACACACATTTCTTATAGAACTTCAATGAAACCACATCCACTGCCACCACTAAATGGCACACTCCCACCACAAAGATGACACACATATGGATAAGGCATGGGCTCTGTGCCCTTGAAAAATTTATAGCCTGAGAAGGAAAGAATTACAAATTGAGATGTATTGATAAATTTTTAGCAACCAGCTCTTTAGGGGAAAGAAAACCCAATAAGCATTCACTAATTTTTGTACAATAAATGTTCCCACTGTGACTGGTTTCAAGCTACCAATTTGAAGTCGCTAAACTAGGGGCTGGAAAGAAATGTGCATACTTAACTCTTGCGAGCTGGTAAAAGCCACTATAGCACACCGTTGGTTATGCAGAAATCATTCCTAGCAGCATGTGATAAGTGATTTGATTGAGGCCTCTCATAGTACTAAGGAAACACAGAATATTGGGAGGAATTTTGTCAACCAGAAGCAGAGATGACTTCCAGTAGGGCAGTCATTAGCCCAAACTCTGCTATCATCTCAATACTTCTTCCCCTTGGTTCTCATCCTGATCTGTTTTGCTTGAATTAATACATAACGGTGTTTTTTGTTTTTTTCTTTTCAACTACTCAGAAGTCATGAAATCTTAGATTTATGATTATTTACTATTATTCCTTTTCCCACCACCATACATTGTTCAATTTTGAATCCCTAATACGTCTACCTTCTTTAAATATTGATACAGAATGGCCCATCTCAATTCCCACAGACAGTCCCTCCATTCTGGTTCAAGACCCCTTTTCTAACCCAGATCAATCAAACACGATTATCATGCTAAGCAAAAGAAGTCAGACAAAAAAATCCAAGAGCCATATGACTTCATTCATGGGATATAAAACTGAGAGCCACAAACAAACAAGACAAACAAAGAGATAAAACCTCATAGACACAGACAACAGTTTAGTGATTACCAGAGGGTAAGGATGTCGAGGAGGTGGTAGAAGATGGAAAAGGGGGTCAAATATACGGAGATAGAAGGAGAACTGACTCTGGGTGGTGAACACACAATGAAATATACAGGTGATGTATTAAAGAAATGTACACCTGACACCCATATAATTTTACTAACCAATGTCACTCTAGTAGATGTAATAAAAATTCGAAAAAGAGAATGCTTACAATATAGCGTTTCTACCTTCTTCTTGGCATCTATTATTTCTATATTTTCATTATATTTATGTATCTTTATGAATCCTCCTTCAATTGCTTACAATTTGCTTGAGAGCAAACACTACATCTTATTCATTTTAGTATCCACAGGACATAGCATAACATCTCACTTTAGTTTATTCAAAATAGATGTCTATTAAATAAAAACATTTAGAAATAAGTATACTTATTTAGATATTGGGGGGAAAAACAGTTCATTTCTTTATTTATTCTTTTATTATCCTTCTGAACCACTTCAACTTTTTTTTTTAATTCCTGCAGCAGACAATATTGTTTTACGTACTATAACATTCATTCTCCCCTTTTTCCTAACTAACATATGTACTCAGTGATAGCACTCAAAGCTAAAAGACTATATTTGTGGGCCTCTTTGTAGGTAGGAGTGGGTATGTGACTAGTCCCATGCAATGATATGTCAGTAGAAGTGGTCTGGGGTAGTTCCAGGAAGTCTCCTTATAAACATGGTGGACTTTCTTCTCACTTCCTGTTTTCTTTTGATGGAATATAAATGTAATGGCTCAAGTTCCAATAGTTGTGTTGGGACCTAAAATGACTTTCAGAATGGAAGCTATTAAAAAGGATGCTGGAGTAGTAAGATAGGAAGAAACTGTGTGCGTGACGTAATTGCATCATCATAGATTAGCTCTCAATTAAGTTTTTCAGAAATTATTTTATTGGAGAGAAAAAAGAAGCTTACTTGTCCTATACACTATTATTCTCATATAAACTACTGTTATTTTATGTCACATATAGCCGAATCTAGTACTAATCAATATTGTTTACAACATTTCCTGTTGTTCCAACTTTATTTTCCAAGTTCATTTTATTTCCTCTGATAATAACCATTTGTTTCCATCATGTACTTGAATTTTTAAACCAATGGCTGCTTAGAGATTTCTCAGGGCTCTATATAGACTTCGTGGGAACTTGTGCAGATTTTGAGGTACTTCTAAAAGATCATAACCCTGGTAGATCTTTATGTGATTATTGTTTGTCCCTGATATTTTTAGGCATCCCTTAGCCATACTCCTTAACTAGTTCAGGTCCTCTGAACCAAAAAAGCTTATCCTTGAGGTCCATTTAGCAGAATTTATCTTTGAAATGCATTTATTTTATTCTTGGCTTAGTCTTCTCCTGGCATATGACACTGGGATTTATTGCTATGTGAAAATATCAGGAATCTGTATTATCCGCTTTGGAAAGGTTGGGAATTTTGGTCCATCTCATAAGAGACTTGCCCCCAAACATTATGGTGTAGGTAGCTTCCTGTCATCACAGACATAGAAGGGAAATCAATTATATGTATGTAATTCCTTATAGATTACAAAGTCTTTGCCCTCGGTCATTTTATTGGAGCTCCATAAAACCTAGTGAAGAAAGAACAGAATTGCTGTTTATATGTTGTTGAGGAAAGGATTGAGACTCCTGGGACTTCCTCTAAGAAATTAGACATATTTGAATTCAGTATGGGTGTTTTTAATTCCAAGTTTCATGATCCTCCTTCTTTAAAACGTCTATGGACTGTTATTGAACCATTGAACTCACAACAAACATATTAAAAGGAAATTAATAAAATTTTACATTTGAACATCAAGAGGAAATTATTAATCTCCAAACATCTATTGACTGCTTTAATCATAAGTATGGGCTAAGGTATGTTGCAGAAACTAAACTGGCCAAATATATATATATATATATATTTTTTTTAAACATTCACTGTATTTTTTTTATCACACCTCGAAAGTATATTGGTTTCCTAATACTGCTGTGGCAAACTTCCACTAATTTGGGGGCTTAAAACAACAACAAAAATTTATTCTCTCGTAAATTTCAATGCCAAACATCTGAAATCAAAGTGCGTACAGGGTTGTGTTCCCTCTGAAGCCTTTAGGGGGAATCCTTTCTTGCCTCTTCCAGATTTTAGTGGCTGCCTATGTTGCTTGGCTTGTGGCTATATCCAATATAGCTAATACCTACTAAAATCCACATATGTCCAATAGCTACATGTGTCTTCATATGGTTTTCTCCTCTGTTTCTGTATTTTCTTCTTGTCATTGGACTTAGGGTTCAACTAGATAACCAAGGATGATCTTATCTCAAGTTTATTTACTTAATTGCATCTGCAAAAACACTTTTTACAAATTAGGTCACCCTCACATGTTCTAGGGGTTAGTAGATGGATATATATTTTGAGGGACCATCATTCAATTATGGCACTAGCATATGTCCCAAGTGCCATTTCATATATTGTTAAGGACAGTTATGGCAATAGAGAAACTTCCCAGAAGGCCCGAATCAGAAGCTGTGGAGAGCTGTGGTCAAAGAAGACACATCCAAGGAATGGAAACAGGGCAAGGGATGTTGTCCACTCCCAGAGTAGGGCTCCCTCAAAATATTTGCTCAGAAGGATTTCAAAATTACTATGGATCAGAGAGTGACAGTTGTCTTAAGTCGGCCCGTATGGCTGGGGATATATGTGCCATTATGGTGACCCTATGGTGTCCCTGAAAAATGGATGTGAGTGAGACAAACAATGTATCTTATGTTCATAAGTCTCCAGATCTAAAGGAGTCACATCTGGGTCATTTGGAGAGACTACTGTGCATCATTCCTAATGCAGAGATTATCACATGCCACTCAGAAATCCTATACTGTGTGCTTGTGCCTTGACTCTATGGTATTTTGAGGTTTCCTTCCATAGAGGAACGAGTGATTTATATTGTAAGCTGAAAGGGGATTGAGATACATATTTTGGAACCAGAAGGGAACACCATGACACACATAAGGCATGTTACAAATGTCTTGTCTGCACATGGTAAAAATGTACTAAGTCACCTACTTGAAGTTACACGTGACCGTGCGTCTTGTTTGGCTAATGAATTGCCATATGATTTTCAATGGTTCTTTAAGGACCACATATCTTCCTGCTTTTATAGCAACTGATCATGCTCTATATGGCAGAGGCTTCATTTGTCTTGGTTACCAAATGAGGTGGTATGAAGTGAAGCTTCCATGATGGATATTAACAGGAGCAAGAAATAAACTGCTGCTGTTGTATGCCACTAGAATTTTGAGTTTCTTATATTTGAAGAACAACCTAGTTTCTTCTGACTGATGTAACTTGACATACAATTATAATGCTAAGCACTATGGCTGATATGAAATGAGTAATGAAAAGTGACCACTGACTAAGTATTTACCCAAAATATCTCAAGAGTAATTGGGTTATAGGTAAATGTGTTTGAAACACTTTTAAGTTTTTATATCTTTCATTTTTTATTACTAAATTTACTTTTGTTTGTATAAGTTCTATATTGTGTACATCATGTCTAACCAAAATGTTTTACTTTGATTCTTCTTTATCATTGATGAATGCAGAGCCAAGAAGGATGTTACAAAAGACTCCAATGGAAACCTAATTGTGTCTGTCTAATTGCTCCTCAACAGTAAGCTTACAGAAAAAAAAAAAAAAAGTAAATAAGTAAAAAAACTTTTAGCGTAGTGGGCAATACCAGGTCCAAGGATACTCACAAGAACATCTTTGATTAAATACTATGCAGGGCCAATTTGTGACACTATCTGCACTTTTCCTATAACTATTCTTTTTTTTTGGTGGATATACGATATTAATGTATCTATATGTCTTTTCATATGAAGTGAGCAGTACTAGAATGAAGAAAACTATTTAAATTGCATTTTGTTTCATGTCAGCAAAAGCTAACTCAAATTTTCCGTGAAGGACTATGATTATTTTTAAGTAATTCACAATATTAATGGATATATTGTTTTCTAATAATTAAAAATAACATCATATTTATTTAAAAAGGGTAATTTCTTCCTGGATTTTGCTTTTCTATTAATTTAAGATAGTCAATTAACAATTAATCATTAGCATCAATTAACACTTTAAGTACTTTATCTGATCACTGTCAAAAATGCTCTACTTTTTTATTTTCACTTAACTGCAGACACAGCCAGAGGATCAGTCTCACTCAGTTCCCAAGCCAACAAAGGGGAGAAAACTAACATGGTACCTTCAATATCTTCAGGGCTATGTTCCAAATTTTATGAAGTAGGCATTGTTACCTTCAATTTATGTTTGATGTCTTGCCCAAAGTCTGTAGACAGGCAATGACAGGGCTAGCATTTTCATTCTAGTCAGTCTGATTTCAAAGCCCAAATTCATTCTAATCTATCAGGTAATCCCGTTTCTATAGTAAATGAGATTGAATATTATTCTTTCTTCCCTGATCTTGGTATTATCTGGTTGGGGTGAGACCAAAATGCTCAGCTATCCTTTGAGTTTCACATCTGCTGCTTTTTCAGAGCTCATATCATTTGGCTTCTATTTGGATGATTGATTACATTCTAGTTACCCTTTTGGAGGTAAAAATCTTAACATTTTTTCAGGCCTCTTTACTTAAGGCCAACCCATATATTCTTAGACGCTTTATATAGGAAATGTGGTAGAATTCTAAGGTGGTTCCCAAGATTACTGCCTCCCTTGTGTACATGTACTATTCAATCTCATTCCGTTAAATGCAAGCAGGATCTTTGAAAATAATGGGATATCGCTCCCTTGGTTATGTTATGTTACATGGCAAATATTATTTTGAAGATTTAATTAAAGTCCATAAACAGTTGACTTTGAGAACTTCAGAAGGGGGATTATCCTGGTTGGGCTGACCTAATAATATGAGCCTTTAAAAGAAGTCAGCAATTTGAAGCCAGAAACACTCACCTGCTAGCTTTGAGGAACGCAGTGTCATGTTGTTGAGACAGCCATGTGTCAAGGAGTGATGGGCATTTTCTAAGAGCCAGGGATGTCACTCCTACAACTTCCAGAATCTTAAATCTGCCAACAACCTGTGTTTGGAAGTGGACTCCAAACTCCAAAATGAGAACACAGCCCAGCCAACACTTTGTTTCAGTCTTGTGCGACACTGAATCAGAATCCAGTTACATCAAACACACACTTCTGACCTACAGAACAATGAAATAATAAGTGGGTGTTGTTTGAAGCTGCTAAGTCATGGTAATTTGTTACACACCAATAAAAAATTAACACATATGTAATTTTACTAACAATTGTCACCCCAATAAATTAAATTTAAAAAAATTAATGCATAGAGCATTGTACTTTCTAGGCTTACCGGTGTTTGGCTTTTGCTCCAAATGAATTGGTTACCTGAAATGACACTGTCATACATTTAACTCTTAGTCTTGATACTATATAAAAATGGCATCTTAGAATTTCTATCTACCAAATTATGATGCCCTTTAAGTATTGAAGCTGGGCCAGGCCATACTTAAATATGTCACATCCCTTTGACGACCTGCTTTGTATTATGCAATTTTTCGTGAAGGTCAGCTTCGGTGTCACATTAAACCACTTATTTCCTCCCCTCTGATTTCTGGCTTTCTTCTCTTTCTCAGTGGGCACTGTTGAGATCCTATCTCTTTAGCACCAAATTCAGGAAGAGTTGTATCAAACATATTATCAAATGGATTAAAATATCTGGTATTTTTAAAGAAGTTAATGAAGCTGCCACTCCTAGTTGGTTATTACCACCAATAAAATTTCTAATAATAATATATTCCTCTGTGTGAAAAAAGTACGATGGATATAGATTATGTGAATTCAATTACAATAGCAGCAGGAGTGTATTTCTCTTTAACACTTCTGTTATTTAAAGCCATGTTTAGCTTTCACTGAGTTTTGTACTTCTGATTACATAGGTATTCCTCCCTTTGATTTCATTGTGTTAACTTCTAATTATTGCCTGTCAGAATCTTGGCTACTTTCAAGTGTGTTTATATATAATTCTCTCATTTTCTTTAAAATATGCATAGTTTTGGGATTCCTTTAAACCCATCTGTACAGCACACCTCTGTATATCATGTCAGTAATGGAAAGTTCATCCCAAGAACAGAGATGATGAACAGGACACCACAGCAGGGAATTTGAAAAGAAAAGAAAAACATATTTATTGGCATGAGCTGTAAGAGGGAGAAAGATGTATACAATATAGAGGACTTTCTGCCAACACCTCAATTTTAACTCCCAACAGCCCTCATCCAAAAGAGAAAGAATTCCTCCCCATTTGATGTAAATTCTTCTGCACTAGAAGAATCTGCATTGGACATAAGGGAAGAGATAGGCATGCTTTCAAGAATCCACAGAGGTTAGCAGGAAATCAGGAAAGACTAATGGCAGCCAAAGAGTAGATAACTTGGAATCTTAGAAACCTATGGAACAAATCCAGAACAAGGAAGGACACTTTAAAAGCTGAGGCAGTCAAACCCCTGATAAATTTGATTTAAATTAAAATGACATGTCTTTTCCATTTTTCAGATGTCGATCTTGCTTTGTAACTGACTACAAACAACACAGTGGAAACCTGGCAGCCTGGCTGCTAAACTGAAGTTTGGCTCTGCCTTCTATTTAATCTATAGTCTTGAGTAAGTCACTAAACTGTCAGAGCCATTGGATTGCAGATGTTTAAATGACTGAAATAATATTTACCTAACTCATAGGGATACTTTGAGGGTTTCATTAATTCTTATTTGCAGAATGTCTTTTTCTCTTTAAGACCTTTAAGTGAAAAGTACTGAGATATATGAAGTAGCATTATCATTTTCCTTCTAATTGATTGATTGCAAAAATGCAGCATTATGCTGGTTTTCACCAATAGAAGTCAAGTCAAAATCTAAAACTGATTATGTCTTGAATTTTGTCTTTTTTTCCCCTTGATAAATGTCCCAGGCTAAATGTACAATATATCTTAACTACATTGCAAGAAAAGAGGTAAAGACAACTCCATATGTACATTCATCTTACTATATTCAGTAGACAGACATTGGTCTCAAGGTAATGGATAGTCATTATCTCAAATATTTGAGATTAAAACAACACTTAGTGAAAAAATGTACATGCCCTTGTGGTTTAGTGCATTATATCTGTAACAGGAGAGTGGGTTGGACATCTCACTTGAAGAGTTTTTTACAGTTTTTTTGTTTTGGTTTTTTATTTTCAGATTTAATAGCTTCCAAACTACACTCTCACACACATCTATACATAGCTTATGTATTAACAACTGTTTTATATCGTGTGTTAGACATATTACAGCTTTTATTTAATTGTCTGATTTCAGATAAATGTGGGGGCTTGTAATAGACAAATTACTGCCAAATATTGTGGGGAATCACAAAGAACAGAACCAGTTATCCCCAAATGAACCTAAATTTTACATTGGTAGGTGAAATTTTTAAACATAAAAACATATTGAAAACGTAATTAAAATATAAAGCATCGTTAATTTCCAAGTGAGCACTAGAAATATTAGATAAAAAAATAATAATTGCTGTTAAGTGAATTACTTTTTAAAACAACACTAAGATCAAGATTTTTTTTTTTTCAAGATTGGTATTATTTCCATGCAGAAACTGAGACACAGAGAGGTCAGGAAACTCTAGACTTGGGAACAGAGGGAACAGCATGTGTAGTTTAGAGATGTGGTACTACTAATAGTATACGTAAGGTGAAGAGTCTAGGCTGGCTGGAGCAAGGGGTCCAGATGGGGACTGCTAAAGATGAGACTAGAGAAAAAAATTAAGTTTGTATCTGAAAGATTGCCCCCCCCCAAAAAAAAAAACAACAACTCAGGTTCATTATTACATGGGCCACAAACTGTCATTTATGACAATAGTATTTTGCTTTTCAATTTTTCAGCATCGTCTTCTTGTTTTAAATAGACAACTATTCACTGTTTCTAGTTGGCTGATATAAGTGTAGTGTAGACTAGTGCAGTAGCTGATGTATTTATTTTATTTTTATTTATTTATTTTTATTTTTTTGCCACCCAGCATCCCTTAGCCCTACTTCTGACATTAGCCACTAGTTCCCACTTGAGGTTCTATACGTTCTTCCATCTTAGTCCCTGAAAGTCTGCAAACAGTATTCCTGACGTCAAAGATGGCACTTGACTTAAGCCCTATTACCTCAGGAAACAATGATCAGATTAATAGAAGACACAGGACTGAGGCCAGGCCAACCAAAGCCAATAAATTGACACTTTTATTTTGGTTAAGAGAAATGGACACATTCTTTACTACAGACCTGAAAAAGACGTGGGGTAGAGCTGCTGTTGCATCCATCTTGGCAAATTAAAGGAAGTAGAGCTGAGGAGAACCCAAGAGATTAAGAGGGAAACAAGGTCCTGATAATACCACTTACATAAACATTCTAGATAGAGCTGTGTCTGAAAGGAATGTATTCACTAGATTTTTTTAGGAATATGAATGTGATAGGAAGAATAGTAACCCCCAAAGATGTCCAGGTCTTTCCCTGGAGCCAATGAATTCCTAGGTTACAGAGCAAATTAGGGTTGCAGGTGGCATTAAGGTGGTTAATTAGTTGACATTAAACTAGTGAAATTATCTTCGATTATTTGGTGGTTCTAATGTAATTGCAAGAAGGACATGAAAGTGGAAAGTCAGAGGGAGATGTGACCATGAAAGAATGATCAGAAAGTGGTAACATTGCTGGCTTTGAAGATGGAGAAATGGGGCCATGATGTAAGAAACATGGGCAGACTTTAGAGAACAGATTCTTCCTTAGAGATTCCAGAAAAGAATGCAGCTTGATGACACTTTGATATTAGCCCAGTGAGATCTGTGTCCAATGGCTAACCTACAGACTTTATAATACATTTGTGCTTTTTGGGGCCACCAAGTTTGTGGGAATTTGTTACAGCAGCAATAGAAACTAAAATGAACAAATAATTACCTCCCCCACACACACACACACATACTTTTTTTTTCAAAGGTCGGTTTGGGTCAAGTTTTCTTTCACTTGTGGCAAAGTGATTTACTTGGTTGAGTTGAGAAAATATTTAAAAAGCTTTGAAATAATTTAAATAAGCTCAGGGTATTGTGACATGGCCCACAAACTATATACAAGACCCATAGTTCAGCAGTTTTGTAATGAGTTTGAGAAACTTGAAAAAAAAAAAAAAAAAAAAAAAGCCTTGCTTATTTCTGGGATGGCTGATTCTTAGGGAAACGGATATTGAATGTACATTTGTCCAGAGAAACAGAGTGAGCTATCTGATGCATTTTTGTTGTTATCTATTTTATTTTAATGCTTTTATCATATATATATATATGCCAAAACAAATGAATACGCATGACTTGTATTCATCTTTTGTTATCTCTATATATTGAGTATTATAAATTTAACACAATTTTTTTCCTTTCTTAAAATGTGTATACATTTTTTTGGATATATATCCAAAAAAATCATCATATTAAAGATAATTTTCTCATAAGAATACTTCCCAGTCATATTGTTAAAGATATGTAGAGGGCTAATATATTTAATTTAATGCAATAGTAGAATTTAACTGAATTTAACTAAAATGAGTTTTCTATACACACTCAAGAAAAAGTATCGATTTAGAGCAATATAGCTGAATTCAGTATTGCATCTAATAAATTATTTCTATGAAGTGTCTGTTTTATTTATTACTATTTGTTACTTATAAAATTGTATTGCTTATGAAATGTGTTTAATTATTCTCTTAAGTCCTAGGAAAAGCAAAAAAAAAAAAGGATTACCCTATGTAGAAACAATGTCGTCAACTCATTTAAGAATACCAGCCACATAGTTTTTAACTGTTTCCCAGTTCAAGGGTGTTAGTGGATTATGGAATCCCAACATCCGTTTTTCATTCAATGTGGTTTGGCACCTTGGAGGAACTCTTCAGTTGAATCAAATAATTTTTGGTTGAAACATGTGTGTCTCTTCTTTTTAAAAGCTGCATAGTTTGTGTAAGTACACTGGTAACTTACAATATGAGTCATGAAAATTATTGATTGTAAATTAAACTTCATATGTACACTTAAAATGAATTTATCTATGATAGTAATTCTATGGTTGTGATTAAAAACTGAAGTGGATACAATATGTGTGTGTGGTGGGGGGAATTGTAGCAAACCAGGCTCATAGCCAGATTGGACAAATCTAAGTACACTTTTTGGTCCTAACTGAGAAGACTACCAAAAAAGTTACAGACTATCTTGAAGGATTCTAATCTATGAGGCCTGCAAGAAAGTGATGAGAAAGTAGTTACTCATATTTTAGAAGGCTTATTTGGCTTCATTTGACCTGTTGATAAGGGATACAAAAACACCCTCAGAAAATCTTGTCCAGACAAGTCTCCAGTTCCTGAATAAATCTATAGATACCATCTACTTAGTCTCTGAAACTGAATGAAACAATGCGTATTAAAGCATTGAGAGTTGACAAGTCAATATCATTAAAAGCAGAACTATTTTAAAAAGAACACAGGTTCTCATTTTGGGCCAAATACTTAAGTCCTATATTAAGACAAATACTTAAGTGAAGAAACTTTTTCTTCTTGTAAATATCATTTTTTTCCCCAAATAGAAAATGAACCAATCTTCATGTTAGGGAATAATAAGCTTTCAACATAGCACTTTGAAAGCACTGTAAGATTTTTTTATGGTTATACTTTATGAGAATATTCTCTATTAATAAATTTTTGAGTGGCTTACTTAAAGAAACTAATTATCCATGATCAAATCTTTGCTCCATTAAAGGTTATTCAGGAATATGTATTTGGGCAGGAGAAATCTATACAGAGTGTCTGCACAAGTAAGAGAAATCTTACTTGGCTGTCTGTACAGAGAACTGTTTTTCGTATGTATAGGAGCAATCATGTCTGTTCCTGCAGATGTCACCTAATGTCACTGTTATGTGGTTGCAGACATTTGCTACTTTAGGCACTTAAAGCAGAATTTAGGTATGAAAGCCATCATAAAAAGAGAAATACTCTTTTATTGCTGAAATAAACCTTAACAATATGGTGAATCAATTATCTTTTTGGAAACCATTCAGGTATTTATTGTATTGCCCAGGATATATTGGCATATTGCATTTCTGGCTCACGATTTAGAAAAAGAAAAAAAAATGAATGTTTACTGATTTCAGCATTTCTTTTGCTGTAAAGATGAGTGAAGCAATTATGTTTGGCTCTAGCTAAGTCCAAAAAAAAAAAAAAAAGGGAGTATTCCATCTACTGAGATAAACAGATCGTATGAGTAGGAGGCCAGTAATAAATATAAGAGAAAAAAACATTCTCATGGAGCCACCAGTACTTATTAATTTTTAAAAGAGTCAAAGAAACAATTTGCTGCAATAAAAATAATAGTAAATAAACATTTACTGAATATACAGTTTCTCTAATCTATCATTTCCTTTCCATCCTTACTATCTTGTCCTAAATTAGATTTTTATATTTTCTTCGCTAGATTGTTAGTGTCCCTCCTAATGCAGTTTGAGTATTCTAATTGAAACATACATAAATAAAACCACAAAATCTCCTTTCTAAAAAATTTTCAGTGGATTGCTAATGTTCAAATCCACTACTTGACCCTTACCTATAGATAGTTTCACCTCTTGCCCCTCCTTCTTTCATGATTTAGTAATACAATTTTTATTCAGTAGAGTTCCACACATACATTCTAATATGTTATTTTTCTTGCCTTATTCATTTCTTCTGCCTGAGTGGCCTGTCTTGTAATTTTCACCTGGACAACTTTAATCCAACTTTAATCTATGATTTATGATTTGGCTTAACTGGAACTGGGTTAAGTTTATTGCTCTGTTTGAGCTAAACACTCTTACGCTTCCTTAGCAATCCCCTCCTTTACCACCTTATTTTAACATCATTTATTATCTCTCTCTCTTTCTTTGAATTCTAAATTCCCTGACACCATTTTGTTTTCTCAACAACTAACATAATGCCTGATGTATAATTGGCTTATAATAAGTTTTCGTTAGAATGAATTAAACTAAATTCACAGAGCATGGTGTATTAATATTTAAATAAATCTTAAATAATTAATTAAGTAAGTAAGTAATTATTTAAGATAGTCATGAATGGTATCATTCACATTTTACTTATGAGAGAACTGATGCAAACAGAGCTCTGGCGACTGACTCCCAACTACATATTAAGTAAGAGGTGATGCTGGGACTAAAATACAAGTCTTCCGACATCAGATTTCATTCTCTTTCCATAATACTTCACCACTTGTCTAGAACACAGACACCACCAAAGTATAGGTGTATTCTCAATGTTAACACTAAACTTGCTATGTGACATTAGGCAGGCCATGTGAGCACATTTCGTTTTAGTTTCTTTCTTTGAAAAATCTGAGCACTAAACTAGACTCTAGAGTCCTGTCATTTTGTTTTATGATCCACTGGAGCCAAAGCAAACAGTTTGTTTTTACACAGCACTACATTATTCTTCTTTTACACTTCTACTTAGTCTTTTCCATAATGTGAACATTTTGATGGACCTAAATTTTTGCTCATATTCAGTTGGTTCCTTTGTGTTAGTTGTTGGAGCAATGAAAGAGTCATCTCCATAGCTTTGCTCTTGCTTTCCTTGGGTTTGGATCAAATGAGATAGAAGACAAGAGTTAGCAAGTGGAGAAAGAAAACATTATTATTGAAAAAGTCCAAATTGGAAGATGTAGTTTAGTGTGGCTGTGAAAATGAGCTTCCTAAGCCTCAGTTTAGGTAGCCCCACCCCCACCCTACCAAAAAAAGCAGGCTCCCACTGTTCTGAGTGAATAAGGAAAAGAAAAAAACAAAACAAAACACCAAATCCTTGAAGATAAGATACTCTATTGATTAGCTTCTTTCAATACACAAACATGACTAATGGCAATCATCATGAACCAGATAACTCACTTTTTTCCCATGGTGTATCAGTTATTTATTGCCACAATAAAATGGTAACTCAGTGGCTCAAAACAATAAAGTACTTGTATAGTTCATCAAATGTAGGCAACATAGATGGGGCTCCACTAGAGTTCCATTGATCATGACTAGACTACTTATTATGTCTGAGATTGGACTGTCTATTAATTGATATAGGATAATATTACCTAGGACTGCTGGAATGAGGGGGATGATGCTCATGGTTTGCCTCTGCTCCATGAGACACTCACATCTCTTAAGCAGATGAGTCTCTGCATGGTCTCATGATGTGAGACAGGTTGAAGAACAAGCAAATCAAATTGTTCAAGGGAGAAGCAGACATGAGCAAGTCTGCCCAAAGAAAGTCACATGGCCAAACCCAGAGTAAGTGTGGGGGAATTTATCTACAGAGAGGCACAAAGAAATGGGCCTATTAACCAGCCATATGGGGAGGGGGGAGAAATAAGGAGTAGGGAAATAGGTCAGAAATATTTAAAGAACAATTGTCATCATGGAAATGAAGACTAAGTTACGACATTATCTTAATATACATGTAGATCAGAATAGCCTCACACAAAGCTACTGGTTGGAGTATTCTCTTAAGGAGGGATATAGTCATAAGTTCAGTATGTTTATGGACCAGTGAGGTTTTCATAGAATTTATATCATGGTTTCGAAGACACAGTTGAAATTACTGACACCAGCTTGTAATTCCAGAACAGACCAGGTAAGAGACTGAAAGCAGCTCAGTTAAACTCAACTCACCTATTAGGAAAACAAATAAAATTTCTCCACCATCATATTTTTTATATTATGAAGTAGTGATTATATATAGAATGATACATAAATGCAGTTATGCATACAGAAATAGCTGTGTAAGTTCTTATCAGACAAACCTTCCAACAGATAATAATCATAAAATGTGCACAAGATATTTAAAAAAAAAATAGTTGAAGATGCAAGAGAGTGACCAAAAGCAAACAGAACCAACTCAGCAATAAAAAGGTAAAAAGCTACTGATACATAGATTACATTGTGTGAACAAAATCTTGCACTAATGAACACATACTATGTGATTTGCTTTATGTGGAGTTTGAGAACAGGAAAATCTAATCTCTAGTGGAAAACAATGAGAAGAATTTTTGCCTCTACAGGAGTGTGAGTTTAGATTTACTATGAAGAAGCATGAGGGGACTTTCTAGAGTGGTGTTAATAGTCTTTATCTTGATTAGAAATTTGAGTTTCACAAGCGTATATATTTGTCAAAATGTATTAAATGATACATTTATAATTTGTGCATTTCATTTATGTAAATTTTACCTAAAAATAATCCATAAACAAATATTGAACTCCAGTTAATAAAATATGCATACTGAAGTATATAGACTAAAGTTAACTGATACTTATCAGTTTTAAATAAAGCAAAAATAATGAATTAATAGAATAATTGATAGATGGATAGATATGTAATAAAACAAGTATAGTAAAATGTTTATTACAAAATCTAGCTTGTATGTATATGTGTTCAGTGTAAAAATATTTCCACTTTTCCCTATGTTTAAAATATCTATAATAAAACTATTAGTAAGTGGCAAACATGTATATATAATATAAATTATATATATGTAAAATAGTATAAATAAATGTAAAATATGTGGTCATGGCACATCAAATGGCAGTTAAAAATTGAACTTACCTGTGCTTCTTTGGGTCTTGTTCCTAATTGCTAACACAATTTCTAGTGTCCTAAAAAGAACTATTACCCATTATGGGAGAACCATGCCTTTTAGGTGTGTGGTTGCCTTTTGTATTCATTGGGTTGTCTTGACTTTATTTCTAGATCCAGAATAAATTCTAGACTACTACCCTCTCCTCCCAGCAATGGACAGATAATTTAAGAAGGTCCAATTAGAATCAATGTCAGTATTTCTGCTAAAAAGCTGTGGAAAAGATAGTCTCACTCACCCAAATGAGGATCAGAATGCAGGCAACTCTTCCTCCCATGAGAAGAGCCAACTCAAGATGACATTGTTTCATGGAGTAAGAAGAGCTAAGAGAGCCAAAGGAAACTGGAGATGCAGTCCTTGATATGTAGTGGCCTCTGGGTCAAAACAACTTGAAACCAACCTTGTCTCTGGTTATTGTATTTATATACATTTTCTCATTGTTTTAAGATATTGTGAATTGTAATTTAAAGCAATCTTCAACCAAAGGTATACTAGTATTACACAAGCATATGCCTTGTATATATTCAAATAATAATCTGTCATATAAAAAGTAACATCTTTCTTTTGTATATTCTCATCTTTTGCTGTGTTTGTCATTCTCTACCATGTCTTCTGGATATTATACAGCATTTTATGTTGAACAGGACTTACATTTATGTCTGGCGTTTTTATTCCCTTGTGTATCATCACCCTGTTTTCCAAGTTCCACTTTTGTCTCTTACTTGCTACTTACTTCTTCAGCTATTCCTGTGTACTAGGGATATGCTCAAGCATCTAGAATATTTTAGGAGAAAATATATGTATCCTCTGCAATGTATTAGAGCAGAGCTCTTTGTGTGCCTACATTTCACAAAGATTTTACTGAAAGAGATTGTTGTTTTCACTTCTATCTACTTAGGACTCAGGTATGAGTCCATGAGTGTTGTGTCCATAGAAAAATACAAAACCAGACAATAAATTGAATATAAAATCCCTTCTCTCACCCAATTTTAGGGTTTTGGTATTCATTGGATCTAGCCATAATTGACTCTTTCTTTTGGCTGAGTTATTTGGGAAAATAGTCTTCAATCAATTGTGCAAATAGCATTCTGATGTTACCAATTAGACATATCACATATGGCTGAAACACAACCACTTAGTTTAAGCCAGATCCTTACTATGAAAAGATTTCATCATCTTGTAGGGGAGGTAGTGCAATATGCTTAGTAGTTAATCTCCCTGGGCTTTAGTCAGACAACTTTGTGTATACCTAATGTCAGTCTTTATTTCTAATTTGTGACCTTGGGTTAATTTCTTAAGTTTATAAGCCTTGATTTTCTCATCTCTACCATCTGCATTGTCCAGTACCTTAGCCATTAGACACACATGGCTATTAGACACTTAAATGTAGCTCGTACAAATTAAAATATGCTGTAAGTGCAAAATATACACTTTTGGGGAGATTTATTATAACGAAAAATGTAAACTATCCCATTAATATTATTAAATATTGAATATATATTTAAATGATAATATTTTGGATATATTGGGCAAAATAAAGCCTATTATTAACATTGATTTCACCTGTTTCATTTTACTTTTATAAAGTGTAGCTACTAGAAAATTTTAAATTATATGTTACTTGTAATTGAAATAATTACTCATTAATTAAAAATGAATAAATAATGAAATAATAAAGTTGCTCACATTATAATTCTATTGGACAGCATTGTTTATAAAGCTAATGACAATAATGTATATATCATAGAATTATGGTGAAAATTCATTAAGAAAGTTTGGGGAAAGTTATTAACAAAGATTTAACATACAGTAGAGACTCGATAAATATTAGTCATTTGTTTTTTTTTATGAGCAACATACATTAATAGTAACTGTGAAATTAAAAAGTGTATATCCAATGTACTTTGCATAAATTTTCAGTTGATCCTGAAAAATCATGCCCTGATATTTTTCTAATATATTTACTTCCATATTGAGCATAATGAAGCTTAAAATAGAGCTTAAATTAGTGACTTGCTTATGAATGTTTTATAAATATTTATGAAATAAACACTGCCATTATTCTAAAAATAAATTAATAGGGTTTTTTTAAGAAAATTAAACAGTGTTCAATGTGACAATAAAATCAACTCTATAGTTTATTAGGAAAATAAAAAATCTCAATTCACATTCTTATCAATTTCCACCATGGTCACTGACAGCTAAGAAATAACTCACCTAATCTACATCTACCATTAGAATAGGCTATAGGCCAGGATATTTTTGTTTCAATCTTAACACTGTCTCTCTCTCTCTCTCTCTCTCTCTCTCTCCCCTCTCTCAGATACAGATAGAAAGGGATAAAATTGAAAAAGGACAGAAAGTTTAACTGAATTTTCCCCAACCCAGTCAGTCCTTTAATTGATTTGATTATATAGTTGTATAAAAGTGATAAAACTGTACAAGTTCATGCATGACTGATCCAATTATTTCTTTCTCTTCAAAGGTGACATTGATTGTCTCTGTTTGTTGTAATTAATCCAAAAATTTAAAATTTCTCAATTGAAGAGCATGTTATCTTATTTTTATTTTTCACTATTCAATAATTAGTACAAAATCACTTGATTTTTTTTTTTCATTTTCATGAATATACGTGCTTGGGCATCATTGAAGTTGGACTCCCAAGGCTCAGAAAGATGTCTTAGGCATGTTCAAGCAAAAGGCAATACACAGACATTGTTGATTAGCTTTGTTGCACTCATTCAGGATCTTGAAGTAGAATAAATTATGCTCAAATCCATGCTCTATCATTTATGAATCATGTCTTTTGGACATTACATCTAAGGTCTCAATTTTCTTATGTATAAAATACCATCTATGTCATATATATTTTTGTAATGATTAAATGAAATAATTAATCAAAATATTTATACTATGGTTTTCTAGACTATAACATATAGTTAATGCATATTAGTTGTTTTCTTATATAGTTATATTATAAGTTATTTCTTATATAGTTATTTCTTGTATAGTTATTATTAACAAATATGGAGAAAATCACAGACTTAGTGTTTCCATATTTCAAGTAGTTGAATTATGTCATTAATCTAATTGGAAGACAATAGAATTCAGAGTTAAGAAAAGAAGGATGATTTTAATTCACACAATTTATTAACATTTGATCTTTTGCAAACTATTTAATTTCTGAGAATTGTAAACTAGGGTTAACAGTGCCCGTCTCATAACAATAAATGAGAACTATGATGGTATTTAGGATAGTAATGGATATGTAATAGAAACTCAATGAATGGTAACCTCTTTTTAAATTTTATTCATTTAATAACTGGGAAAGATATATATGTGCCTGTATGTAACGATTTTGGGGCAAAACTTGGTCTCATTGAAAAAAAATAATAATTAGGAATAGTAGAGAGCCTCATGCATATTTTAAAAATTCTAATACAGATATTGTTTGTAAATAAATAAAATGATCAGTTCTATAGAAATAATAACTATGATATAGATATGTTATTGAATTTTTTTCAAATTCACAGTGAAACTAGCATAAGTATCTGAGGTTCCCAAATTCTATTTCATTATCTTCTTCACGCATTTTTTTGGCAAATAATATTCATTAGTGATTCTGCTTCATGGCATTCACATTCATAGCCTTAATTAGTTGGTTTTTAAGAGTTAAATTGCTTATTGATTTTTAAATAAAAATATTTTTACAACTTTATTTCCTTCAAGTAATTTCTCTTTAGGCTTTCAGCTGGGTTTGCATGGACTAAGACAAAATTATCACAAAGAGTATGTCTCACCCATAACCAAACATAGGAAAGTTTGCTTTGGAATTTAGAGGATAAAATATTGCTTTTCCTTCTTAAAAAAAAAATGAAGATTTGGTGCAGTGTCAAAGAATTCATTAGTTTATAATCAGATTGGAAGATTAAAGTTGCAATTTGTAAAATTTCATTTGATATGATTTATGATTTAAATATGATATATTGATATATCTAAATATATACAGGGAATATTCCTTTTGCCTATTTCTTTTGCAAATCCATTAAACTCAGACAACTTTTCCAAATAATCTTGCTAGTAAACTATAATGTCAATGAGTTAATTATTAAACACGTGGGCTGATAAAAATAAAAATAAAATAAATCACTTGACCTGCACCTCCTTTTTTTCAGAGAATTTTTATAAGAGTTTATTTGAGCCAAAACTGACAATTGCCAAGAAGCAAGGTCTCAAATGCTTCTCAACCTGAACTTTCTTAAACAAGAATACAGTGCCATTACACTGCAGTAATTTAAGCGTAGTAATAATTATAATGTAGTTAATTAAAAGCTCTTTCAAATATTTTACACTATTTTATGTTCCTTCACAAAAATATTGGTTGAGATTTTGTAATGTAGATTTTCATACTTGAAGAGCTTAGTTTTGAACGTGTATAGCTAAAATGAAAGTTACGTTTAAACAAAATAACCTTTGAAAGATTTCTTAAACTATATATAAAGCATAACATCATATACATGTTTTCTTGCCAAAAATATTACATAATATTGAGGTGGACTTGGAGTAGATGTAGACTTCCTGACTCATGCTCATTAAAGGTACATGGTAATTGAGTTCAATGATATGAAGTGTCATTCTCCCGCTCTTCCTCTCCCTGTTTCCCTCCCCTCCCCCAACAACAAGTAACTAAATGTACGATTTTTATACTGCCACAGTAATAACTATGGTGTTTTTTGTTTGTGGGTGTATGCTATTCTAGTCAATAATGAAAGATACTGAATCAGACTTTATACCAAATTTTACAAAGCAAGATAAAATTTAAAAGTTAATTTAAAAAAAATATGTATATAGCTGTCTGCTCTCCTCCGAGATCTTAGCTCTGATTTTAATACTCTTGGTGGTGCAGGAAGCTGAAAGTACAATTCCTTGAGATAAGATTTGAATTCTTACAATTATAAAATATTTTTGCTTGTTTTAAAATTTTGTTTGATTGATGTTAACATTTGTGACAATTATGCTTCACAATACATCCTTATAAATAATGTGACTCAATTATTCAGACACTATGCAGCTTTACTAACTATTTAGGTTTATATAAAATATTATAAATTTTTGAGATAATATTTGCACAGCATACATCACAAGTGTTTTTTAAATATTTTTCAAATGAGCCACTCATATGAAAATTGAATATGTATAGGTGTTTTTTAAACTACCAGATGAGTAAGATCATTCATATAAAATATTGGTGATATATTGCTGCTTTTGCATTATATTGTTGAATAAGCACTTCATGAATATTTTAAGTTCTCAGTCAGTTATGATTGTGTCTCAAAGAAAATATTTAAGACAAAACTCAAATGCCACTGTGTGTGTGTGTGTGTGTGTGTGTGTGAGTGTGTGTGTGTGTGTGTGTGTGTGTGTGTGTGTGGTGTGTAGGTGCCGTTCTAATGCGCAGTTCTTTAAATGGGGACTGATATGTTGCAGTCGATGGTCCTGTTGCCATCTTCTTACCTGTTTTAAGCAAAGAAGTAGAGTTTAACTTCCAACAAATATTTGTCTAATTTCTTTTATGTGCCAGGCACTTACAGCTGTTGAAAATGCAGCAGTGAAGAAAACAAGTAGAAGAAAACAGACAATGAGCAAGATAACAATGGAAGCCCCAGACAAACACTAATCTATTTTCTCTTATCAATAATTTGGTTGTATATACTTGGGTATTAGTTAGTTGGGTAAATAGTTAGAAGTGTTACTGCTGAATCATTTGGTATGTATATGTTAACCTTAGCAGGTACTGCCATACTCTAAAGTGGTCATAATATTTTATATTCTATTCAAAAATATGTGAAAGCTCCAGTTGTTCCACATCCTTCCACTACTTACTGTAATCTTTTAAATATAACTCTAAGCATATCTTGTGCTTTTATTTCCCTGATCTATTTATGTGTGTATTTCCCTGATGGCAGAGATAGTGAGTGTTTTCATGTGCTTGTTGACAACTCTATACTTTCTTGTGTGAAGTGTTTGTTCAAGTTGTTTGCCTTTTTTGTTTTCCCTGTTTTAATAAATTTATCATCTTATTATTATTGGATTCTCTTATATTCTGCCTACAAGCTCTATCAGATATATGATTTGCAATTGGAATATTTAATCCATTAACACTTATTGTAATATTTACTGTAAATTCTGGATTTAGATCTAATGTTATATTAGTAATAGTTTTCTACATGTCTTTTTTTCTTTTTGTTTATTTATTCCTTCTGACTGGCTCTCTCTCTTTTTTTTTTTTGATTCTGTCAAAATTTTTTTAGAATTCTGTTTTGATTTTTCTTTTGGCTTTATTTCAATATTTATTTGCATTATTTTCAGTGATTTTATAGGGACTACAGTATACAATCTTAACTTTCCATAGTCCAGGTTTAAGGGCTATTCTATCAGTTTACATAAAATATATAAATCTAGTAAGTTTTAAGTCCATGTATGGTTTATCTTCGTGTTATTTTCTCTTCTCCTGGAAATAAGTTCCTGTTGTTTTATTTTAGTTCCTTCTATGACTAGTAATTTTGAATTATATCCTGGATATTATGTATGTAAACTTTTGGAATTTGTGAATCATAAATTTTCTCTTATAAATTTTGTTTTTGTTTTAGCTGGAAGTTATCTTTGCTGGATTTGAACTTCATATTCTGTTGTCTGAGCAGCATCTCTGACTTAAGTTCATGCAGAGGGTGCCCTCCCAAAGTATACACATTTTAAGAAAGGAAAAATATATTAAAATTGTAATACTCATTATATACCAATAACAAAAGATGAATACAAGTCACATTTGACTTCTGCAACTACAAGAGGTGCTCAAAGTGGTTACCATCAGTGTCCAGACACTTCTGATTATGGCAAACTACTGCTTGAGCAATGTTGACCAAAGTGTCCACTTGTATACATTGTTTTGGAGATATATATATATCAGAACCTATTGGTTCTGTTTCCTCTGGAAAATCCTGACTAAGGCAAATGATAAGCATAAATTTACCATGAGAAAATATCTCAGACTTGATAGTCTCAAATTGAAACCATAGCATACACTAACATAGAACAATGTTTGGTAATTAAATGAGCTTTCCTTGCTGAGAAGCCTATGGCTGAAAAAACACTTGATTATTTTTTTTTTTTTTAAAGCCATTTTGACAAGTGTGAGGTGGTATATCATTGTGGTTGTGATTTGTATTTCGCTAATAATTAGTGATATTGAGATATGTTTTATATGTATGTTGCCCATCCGTTTGTCTTCCTTGGAGAAATGTCTATTCATGACACATGCCCAATTTTTAATCAGATTGTTTTTGGATGTTGATGTGTATAAGTTCCTTATAGATTTTGGATAGTAACCTCTTGTTGGATATATCATTGACAAATATTTTCTCCCGTTTGGTAGGTTGTCTTTTGATTTTTGTTGATGGTTTTCTTTGCTATACAGAAGCTTTTAAGTTTGACATAGTCCCATATTGTTTATTTTTGCTATTTTTGCTGTTGCCCAAGGAGACTTATCAAAAAAGATATTGCTAAGAGTAATGTCAGAGATTATTGCCTATGTTTTCCAGTTTTATGGTTTCTGGTCTTGCATTTAAGTCTTTAATCCATTTTGAGTTTATTTTATTACATGGTATAAGAGAGTGGTCCAGAGTTTGTTTTTTTGTTTGTTTGTTTCTTTGTTTGTTGTCGTTATTGTCATGTGTCTGTCTTATTTATTGTGAGTTTTATTCCTTCTTCTGTTTCTAGTTCCTATATATGTATAGTTAGGCTTTTTTATTTGGGATTTTCTTGTTTCTTGAGGTAGCCATCTATAACTACGGTATGAACTTTCTTCTTAGAACTGCTTTTTCTTTATCACATAGATTTTGGAGAGTTGTGCTTTCATTTGTGGGTTTTGTTTTTTTTTCTATTTGATTTCCTTTTTGATCAATTGGTTGCTTATTAACATCCACATATTTTTGTTTTTTTTCTCATTTCCTTGTAGTTGATGTCTAGTTTCATATGATTCACATGTTAGAAAAGATGTGTGATATGATTTCAAACTTCTTGAATTTATTGAGACTTGTTCTGTGGCCTAATATATGATCAATCTGGAGGAATGTTTCATGTGCACTTAAAAAGAGTGTGTATTCTGCAGTTTTGGGATTAAATATTCTGTAAATATCTACTGTCAATCTGTTCTAATGTGACACTTAAGGTCATTGTTTCCTTATTTATTTTTTAGTTAGGGTGATCTAGCCATTCATATAAGTGAGATATTAAAGTCCCATCCCTATTGTATCCCTGTCAGTTTTTCCCTTTATATTGATTAGTATTTACTTTATATATTTAAGGCCTCCTATGTTGGGTTCATAGACATTTACAACTGTTACATCTTCTTTTTGAATTGACCCCTTTATTGTCATTCAATGCCCTTCTTTCTTTTTTTTACATGCTTTGTTTTAAAGTCTATTTTGTCTTAAATGAGTATTGGTACCCAGATTCTTTTTCATATCTATTTGCATGAAAAAAAAATTGTGTTTTTATTCCTTCACTTTAAATTAGTCTAGTCTTTCAACCTGAAGTAAGTGTCTTGTAGGCAGTATATGGATAGGTCTTGATTTTATCCATTTACCTACTATGTCTTTTGATTGGAGCTTTAAGCCCATTTACACTTAATGTAATTATTGATAGGTATGTACTTATTGCCATTTTGTTAATTGGTTTTTGGCTGTTTTCATAGTGGTTTTCTGTTTCTTCTTCTCTTGATATTTTCCCTTGTGGTGTGCTGGCTTTCTTTAGTGTGTTGTTTGGGTACCTTTCTTTTGCTGTGAGTGTATTTTTGTTGTTGTTGGTTTTTGGCTTGTGGTTGCCATGAGGTATATATATATATATATATATATGTGTGTGTGTATATATATATATATATATATATATATATATATATATATATATATATATATATATATAGATATATATATATATATATATATATATATATATATATATAGATATAGATATAGATATACCAAGCTATATCTATAGCAGTCTATTGCAAGCTGATAGGTACTTAAGTTCAAACATATTCTATAAGTACTACATTTATACCGTGTTTTCCTGAAAATATGACCTAGCCAGACCATCAGCTCTAATGTGTCTTTTGGAGCAAAAATTAATAAAAGACCCAGTCTTATTTTACTATAATATAAAACCCGGTATAATATATAATATAATATAATATAATATAATGTAATGTAATGTAATGTAATACAATACAATACAATATAATATAATATAATAATGTAATACATATTACATATATATATATATATATGTATATATAGTAATATATATATATATATAGTAATATACGACAGGGTCTTTTGTTAATTTTTGCTCCAAAAGATGCATTAGAGCTGATGGTCCAGCTAGGTCTTATTTTCAGGGAAACGTGGTACGCTCCCTCCACATTCTGTTTCGGACATCCTATTTTAGATTTTTTGTTTTGTCTATCCGCTATTTATTGTAATTAAAGTTGATTTTGCTACTTTTGTCTTTTAACCTCCACATTAGCTTTTTAAGTAGTTGCTTTGTTTAGTTTATTATATATTTGCCTTTACCAGTGGAATAATTTTCTTTCTTTTTTTTTTTTTTAATTTCTGATTATGGTCTTTTTATTCTGCTTAAAAAAAGACACTTCAACATTTCTTGTAAATCCAGTGGTGAACTCCTTTAGTTTTTGCTTATCATTGAAACTATCTTTCCTTCAATTTTGAATGAGAACCTTGGTTGGAGTTTCCTTCTTTCAGCACTTTAAATAAGTCTTACCACTCCGTTCTGGCCTGTAAACTTTCTGCTGAGAAATCAGCTGATAACCTTATAGGGTTTCCCTTGTATGTGACTAGTTGTTTTCCTCTTGCTGCTTTGAAGATTATCTCTAACTTTTGACATTTTAATTACAGTATGTCTTGGTGTAGATCTTTTTGGCTTCATTTTATTTGGAACTCTCTGTGCTTCCTAGACTTGGATGTCTGTTTTCTTCCACAGGTTAAGAAAGATTTCAGCCATTATTTCTTTAAATAAGTTTCTGCACCGTTTTCTCTTTCTTCTCCTTCTGGGATTCCTATAATGCAAATGTTAGTGTGATTGATGTTGTCCCAGAAGTTCCTTCAATTTATGTTTTATTTTCATTCTTTTTATTTTTTGCTGTTTTGATTGGGTAATTTGCATTATTTTTTCTTCAGGGCCACTAAATATTTTTCTGTATTATCTCATCTGCTGTTGATTCCCTCTAGTGTATTTTTTATTTTAGTCATTGTATTCTTCAGCTCTTTTTGGTTCTTTATTATGTTTTCCAACTTGTTGAAGTTGTCACTGCATTCTTCTATTCTTCTTTCAAGTTTGGTGAGCATCCTTATGATTATTACTTTAAATTATTTATCAGGCAAATTACTTATCTCCATTTTTTAAGGGTTTATTCTGGGGTTTTTATCTTGTGCCTTCATTTGGAACATATTCCTCTGTCTTCTCCTTTTGTTTGACTTGCTGTGTTTGTTTTTATGAATTAGATGAAATACTTATCTCTCCCAACCTTGAAAAAGTGGGCTTTTGTATATGTGACTTTTGTGTAGACTGTATACCAGATTGTTTTGACAGGCCTATTGGAGTTGGGGTTGGAACATGTGGCACCTGAAACACCAGTTGGCTATGGCTGGAGCCAGCTTAAGGCAGGTTATCCCTGCTTATGTGCTGTATGGTGACCTGTTTGTTTGGCTGGCATGGCTGGATGCACTCATGCTGTCATGACCTCTTAGTCCAGCCAAAGTGAACTCTGGGTGGGGTAGCCCAGTGTGCACTCACAGCAGCATCCTGTTGGTCCAATTGTTCTTGGCTAGAGTGGCCTCTGGGCTAGGCATTCTCATGTGCCCATGTTGCAGAGTCCTGTTGGTCCTGCGGGAGCAAGCTCCAGTTAGGGCAATTGGTGCACATGTGTACTGGGTGCTGCAGTGCCCTGACTGTGCAGTGCAGCCAGGCATGTGCTGCAGCGACCTTGCAGGTTAGTCAGAGCACTTGGATAGAGCTCCCACCCACACTATGTAGACGGAGGGGAAATGTAAACAATGGTGCTCACCACTACTTCCCCTCACTGGAGAGTTGCACAGATCCTGGAGAGCTCTCAGTCCCCCAACCTTCTCTATTCTCTCTCTCTCTCTTCCTCTCTCTCTCTCTATCTCTCTCTCAATCTCTTTCTCTCCCCCCCTCTCTCTCCCTCTCTCTCTCCTTCTCTCTCTCCCTCCCTCATTTGTTGTCTCTGAGAAGGAGTTACTCTATATGTTGGTGTATAGTCATACAATTATGGGAGGGGGCAAGTTCAACCACCTCCTCCACCACTATTTTGGACCCAATTGGTCAGAAAATAAATTTTAAAATTCAAGAACATTATTTGGGTGTAAATACTTTAAATAAATTAATTGATTTTTTAAATTAATTTATTCATCAACTGATTTTTTTTCATTTCATGAAATATTTACTGATTGTCTATTATATGAGAAACTGGTATGAAGCAATGTAGAAGTCTAGAATAATAAGAGCTTTGGTTCCTAGATATGGGTTTGTATCTAGGCTCTTTCAGGCACTAGCTTTATGAACTTCAGTCAGGTTAGTCTGAAATTCTACATTCAGAATTTCCTATGAGGAAAATAATATTGTGATGATTAAATGTACTTTGCATTTACAAAAGATTTAATCAACAATAGCCATTATTATAATAGTTAAATTACTTGTATTTCTTAGTACTGGATTTCATATACATAAAGAGAAAAAAGTAAAAATTATTATTTATAAAATATGCAGTATATATATTGTATAATATCAAAAAACAAAACTATGTAAGTAATTTAAGAAAGTGTGCATTCACTTAGAAATATAAACTATACTTATAAACACTTCATTCAAAATAGTGGTGGGTATTCACTGGTTATTAAGACAAATAGGGACTTAGTAATTTTTTTTTCTTTTTGTTAATAGACATCTTTTAAATCAGATGGTTTATACTCAGAATTTTACTATTTTATTTTTTGTATTTTTACCTTTTTTAAAGATCTGAATTAGTTTGCTAAAAATTTGAAATTAACACATAAAATACACTGTCTTGTGAAATCTAATACATATAACTTGACCCAAATGATGATAATGTCAGTTTTAAGAGTTGAGCCATGTTGGGCTTTATGAAAATCTTTGATTCATATCACATGTGCAGCATTCCATATGTGTTTTAGGGCTGGATGTTCTTATAATCTGTTATCTTGTTACATTGTATATGCTATTCTACCATAAATGAGATTTTTTTTTTTAGTTTTCTTACTGAGTAAGGTTTGGTGGGTCATTAACATGGACAAAAATGCAATATTTTGAGTACACACATTTAGGTATTTTTTTAAACTGACAATAAAATATTTCTGGTAAATGTGCTCTTATGCTAATTGCTTTACCATAAATTGTCTTTATTAGCATTTTATACTATATTGGGAATTATAAGAATATCTGCAATATAAAAGGCATACGTAGATACTGTACTCATGCAATTCGATATTTAATTAATATGTGGACGTACTAGATGATGAACCTCCAGGCAATGTGGTTACATAAATGTAAATGTGCCCTTGGCTTCCTTAATCCCAGTTTCTACAATTACATCATTTTGCTCACCTGGCTCTTAGGACACGGTAGCGTCTTAATGTACATTACCAAGTTTCTACTTTGGAATCTTCAGATCAAATTCCTTCAAACCCTGGGTGGAAAAGATCCTCAATTTGGCTCCCTGAATCTTTTAAAATGTGTTACTCATACCATATAACTTTGAAGAGAAGGGAAAGAAAGAGCTATTACAGTTTATTTTCTGTGTGTTACCTCCCTGTAGACTTTTTCTCACCATCTCTTTCCTTTATATCTCCAAGGCATATTCTCTGCTGGTCCGTCACATTTGGTCTTTCTGAGGTCTCTCTTATTTCTACTTATTTATTGAGTAAATCTCTTGCTGTAATTCCAGATAACAGCCATGTATTAGTTAGGAAATGTCTGACCTCATTATTCTAATTATAAGGGATGCTTCACTCTTAATTCTTACCATAGCTTTTGTGCACTACAAAAGTGTAGCTATTCTAAGTTGAACCTGGAAGTCCTACTTTGTGAGAGGTTAACTGAGTTTTATTCACAGAACAATTCAAAATATACATTTCTTAGTAAATCAGTCATGCACATGGCATTAGAGAAATGGGTAAAAAGAATAGTAATACATTTGTTCCTGTTAATAGAAATGATTCAATCCTTTCTGAAAATTCCCCTTACTTGGAACTCTGGCATTCCATTTATAAAAATGCCTGTTCCACCTCAAATTTCTGATGGAATACATTCACCTAATAATATCCAGTAAAATGTAAGGAATGATGCTGTATTACTAGCTTTTAAAATGTGGAGTATCTAAAACAGATGCCTGAGGTATACCAATACATTCATTGTGAATACCAGGCTGTCACCACACCTCTGGCACATCTCCTGGAGGCCCTGTTTCATCTGTCATTGCTAATACATTTCATTTTTTAAAGAAATAAAACAGAGCAGACCATGCTTCTGAATACATTTTCCTGTTTAAAGGCCTCAAATGTGTTCCCATTATTATTTTAAGTAATTATCCCACAGTATTGGGCAGTTTCTGACTCAAGGAGTAGTTTTAATGTTTTTTTCCCAAATGTTACAGTATCTCTGGTATGTAGATGATAAAAAAGGTCCACATTCTAGATAAACCTTTGAGCAACTCCTTGAAATGAACTTTCTCCTGATGAAGAGAGCTGTCATTTCCCTCTCATCTCTTGGATAGTAAGATGTGGGAGATCTCCTTTCAAATTAACTCTAGAGGGCTACATTTGCTGCTCACGTGGTCTGTGTTTACTGACTTAGGAAAATGTGCTGCACAAGTGTCTGCCTCCTTAAAGCACTGACAAATATGCAATTCCAAGTGAGTTTTACAATTCACAATATCCCATTTTGCTTAATAAGATTTTCACCATGAAGGCAGCCAGTCACCCAAATATTTAAAGCGGGTAATATGAAGATGCAGCTTTTGCAATTGCACTTTTGTTAATATGAGATCATTTAATGTCAATCTTGAATATTGAAAACCAAATGTATACCAGTTCATTGGAGTAGTTTTAAAATTTTGTGAATTACAATTATAAAAGTTTTCACAAAGATGCTTTTCACAAAGGGTTTATTATTTCATTAACCATCATTGATTTGGTTGTTGACTTCAAAAATAAGTGCGCTTACTTCCAAACTTATATTACGAAGCCAACATAGCCCTAATACTGGAACTAGACCAAGATGACAAAAAAAGAAAATAATAAGCCAATATGCCTCATATATATAAGTATAAAAATCCTTAAGAAAATATTATAATTTGTATCAAGCAATATATAATTCAATAATATATCATAAACAAGTGGGACAATCCCCCCAAATTCATTAACAAACTTAAAAAGAAAGACCAATTATAACTTCAGTACTTAAAGAAACAGCTTCTCTTTATAATATGCATTTACTTCAGCAAACTCAAAATAGAGACTTCCTCATTCGGATAAACGATATAGGAAAAAATCTTCAAGTAGTGTCTTCATTAATTGTCAAATATTAAATAACTTTCACACAGGCTATAAAACAAAGCAAGGGTTTTTTTTGTTTTGTTTTGTTTTTACATATTTGCAATTAGGCATGAATTGGAAATAAAGTGTTAAGTCTAATTATCATTTATCACAGATGTCATGATTTATATATAGAAAATCTAAAGGAATTTATAAATTATTATAAATTATAAATGAATTTAAGAAGGTCATCAGACACAGGACACAAGATATAGATATAGATATATAGATATATATATACACATATATATTTTTCCAACATTAAACAATTAAATAGTTGGAGTGATTTTTAAATACACTTTAATAGTAGCATGAAAATATATCTCATGAGTAAGAATGGACTATAATGAAAGATGAGTAAGACTTCTATACTGACATCTATAAGACATTGCAAAGATAAATTAAAGACAAAAATAAAACATAACTAAGCTATATACCTAGATTAGAAAACTCTATATCAATAATATGTCCATTCTCTCTTAACTAATAAATAGATTCAACCATAGCCCTTATCAAAATGCAGTAGGTTCCCTTGAGGAAATAGACAAGATGATTCTAAAATTTATATGAAAATGAAAATAATCTAGAATAGCAACAATCATGAAAAAGAAGTATGAATTAATTTTACATATTTTTTATACAAAGTGTAATTATAAGTTATATTACCTGTATTTAAGGCTTGCTATAAAGCTACAATAACCAAGAGAGTTTGATATTGGTTTATAAGTAAGAAAATACAAAACTGTAACAGAATAAAGAATTGAGAAATAAACCTACAAATATATGATCAACTGTGTTTTCATAAAAGATGTTGAGAAAATTCAATAGAGAAAAGACAGTATTTTTAGCAAACACTGATGGAACAACTGGATACTCATATAGAGAAAAATGACTATTGCAGTCTCTCCCAAAATTAATTTTAGGTGGGTTATTGATCTAAACATAAAACTCTGAATCATAAAACTAAAAGAAACACCTGAGAATATGTTCATAACTTTAGGTTAAGTTTAAGTTGAGGTTAAAAACACAAAATGCACACACCATAAAAAAGTGATACAGTGGAATTTATTAAAATTAAAAATGTTCCAATCATCAAAAGATGCTATTAATAAAACGAGAAAACAAGAGAAAGATGGAGAAAAAATATCCAGTCACATATATCATACAGAGAACTTATATCCATAATATATAAAGATCTCCCACAAGTTAACAATAAAGAGTTGAACAATCTCCAAAATGTTCAAAAGACTTGAATTTATACTATAAAATAGAAGATGTAAATGGGCAATTAGCACATAGAAGATATCCAGCATTATTAGTCATCAGGGAAATGCATATTAAAATCACAATATAATACCACTTCAAACCCAGTAGAATGACAAACAAAAATGACCAACGCCAATGTTGGTGAGAATTCAAGTCACTCTCATACATTGATTTTCTAAATGTAAACTTGTCAAGTACTTTGAGAACTGACTGCAAGTTTCCTATAAAATGGAATAAACAGCTACCATGTAACACAGCAATTCAACTTTTGGTATTTACCCTAAAGGGATGAAAATATATGCACAGGATTTTTCTTTCATTAGTTTCAGATATACCGAACAATATAGTGATCAGACATTTACATAACTCACAAAGTGACAACCCCAACAAGTCTACTAGCCACCTGGCACTGTACGTAGTTATTAGAACATTATTGACTATATTCCCCATGCTACACTACACATTCCCATGACTATTTTTTAAATTATAGTTGACATTCAATATTATTTTAGATTAGTTTCAGGTGTACAGCATAGTGGTTAGACATTTATGTAATTTATAAATTGATTACCCTCAATAAGTCTAGCACCCACCTGACACTGTGCATAGTTTTTACAATACTATTGATGATGTTCCCCATACGGTACTTTATATCCACATGACCCTCCTTTAACTATAAATTGGTACCTCTTAATCCTTTCACATTTCTCACCCAGCCCCCTAACCCTCCACACAAAATCTATAAACAAAGTTCATAGTAGCTTTATTGATAGTAGCCAAAAATTGGAAACAACTCAAATATTCATCAACAAAACAAATGAAAAACAAATGTGGTATAACCGTATCATCTAATATACTCTGAAAGTTTAAAATAGTGAACTACTGAACACTCAACAACACAGAAAGATCTCAAAATATTATACAAGCAAATGAAGTCAGACATAAAAGAGTACAGAGTAATTTCACTTATCTAAATCCAGGCACAGGAAAAAACTAAACTATGATCATAGTGATTTTGATAATAACATGAGAGGAATTTCCAGGGGCTTAGTAATTAATGTTCAATATTTTGATTGAGGTGCTGGTTTTACAGATGCAGGCATTTATCAAAAGTCATTGAATTGAACAATTAAGATCTGTGCATTTCATTGCAGGTTAAATATATCACTGTTAAATAGCATACTATCTAGAATACAGGTCATCTATTTTGGAAAACTGAACTATCCAACAATGTCTATAAATACAACAGGCACAAAACATCATTTTTATATTGAATTTGTGTTTATACTATGTTGGATTTGTGTTTATATTATAGAAGTACATCTTAAAATGTTATATTTCCTGTTTTTATGTATTTTTGTAAAACTCTTCCTTTCTCAATTTTCTTCTTTGTAATATATGTTGTATGTAAAAGGTAAATTTGAGGACCATATAAAAGTTAAAAATCAATACTACAAATCGGAATAACAAAGGCAAACAATGAAAGGAAAAAAAAAACCTTCCCATTAATCATTAGTGAATACCTTTCCGAGTATCATTGAACATTAGGTAGCTTAATGACTAAATTCAGATAAAAAATGTATTGCTTCATTAACAATAACACAACTAATAAAACTAAAATGGTTTGACTTAACCAACTGCTTGCAATGATGAGAATACATAATTGCATGTAACTTTAAAATGAATAAAGGTATTATCTAAATAGTATTTTGGCAAGCTTGCTTTATGCTTAGTGGTCCCACTGGGACATTTGAAAGTATGGTGCATAACCCCTTTAAATCTCTCCTTTCTCTTAAGTTAGAGATTAGCTTACTCTATGAATGTATTACTTCTATCTCTACGGCCACTCTGTCTTAGTATCACTTTCTTCCGTTTACTCCTTATCTGTTGAAGTTTTCCAGGGATCCTTCTTTGATCATTTAGTACTCTCCCTTGGTGAAGTTATCCACAACCACAGAGTTAGCAATCATTCATACACGAAGAGTCCATAAATGTGTATTTCAAATCTAAATCATTTCCTGAGCTTTGGAGACAGCTTTTTAATGTTCACAGGCGTTAAGGATTCAACATGTTCAAAATCAAACCAACTGTCTTCTTCCCCACACCTGCTAACTAACCTACCTTTTGCTATTGAATGAAATAAACAGACACTTTCTGTACATGACAGAAAATAATCTTCTCAATTTTTCTTATACTTTCATTGTTTGAAACCCATACACCAAATTATTCCCATTCTGTTTTCTAAATTTATCATAAGTTATCATTCTTCATTGCTACTGGCACTGCATTAGTTTAAATTCTCAAAATATATTTTTCTTGGTCACACTGATAGTGTCTTTTTCTCTTATCCATCCTCTGATAGGTTTTCAGAGAGCTCTTCTTGTGAAGGAAATCTTACATTGTCATTTCCTGCTTAAATCAGCTTACTAACACTCTTCTGATGAGGTAATTTCTTTGCATTTTCTCAGAGAATGTATCATTTTCTCAAAGAAACTATCATTCGTATGTCTCTTTTAACTCTAGCATAAGGTAGGTGCCTTCCTCTTTTATCCTGAAGCATCCTTTACAGATCTTATCAAAGCACTTTTTACTCCAAATAATTTGTTGTTCATCTGTCTTTTCTTTTTTACTTTGACCTTGCTGATGACAGGGACTTATCCCCTTCTCTTTATAGTACTTAGCAACTAACTCTGACCTTGTACAGTACATGATGAAGAAATATTTTTGAATCAATGTCATACATTTTAAGTATTTTTCAGAGTAAGTATAAATCTATTTTAACACAATAATATTGAAGAAAACTAGATCATTTTAATTCTGCTTTCTTAATACAGACATCATTTGATCAAACATTTATTCAGTGGTTCTGTTGTGACACAAATGGTGCTTAGTGCTGTGCATTTGTGATGAATAAGGCAAGGTCTCTACTTTGAAAAGTTTCATTCCAAAAGAGAGAGATACGTGGAAATGAAAAGGGTTATTGAATATTTTTGAAGTTATGATATAGGCACTTAGTTCTGGAGTGGGATGAGATTGTTCAAAAATGTCTCACCTTCGAAATCTATTTTGAGTAATAAGTAGAGACAGTGTACAGATTTAAAGAACAGGGTATTTGAAATAAAGGTAGTAATTTCAACAAGTCATGCAAATGTAAAACATCTTGCCATGTACTTTATAGGGCTTTATAGGGCTTCAGGATGGCTAAAACAGAGAATAGAATGAAAGTTTCTGCAAGAAATGAGTTTGGCAAAGAACAACCAGACTGCAGTCTCCTGTATGCTACGCTAAGTAGAATGAAAGGAGATAAAGAGGTCACCGTGGAAGGAACAAGTCGTGAAATGTGGAAAAATAAAATAAAACACAAAACAAACAAACAAAACAAAAAACCAGAAGGCAGAACAGGTAAGGCAATGCAGATGCCAGAGCTGTACCTGAAGTACTAAGGAGGTTGAAAAAACAAAAGAGGAGACATGTGGGTGAAATTGTGGGCTATGCCAGACACAGAGACAAAATAGCCAAAGAAGAATTGAAAAACAGGGTTGTAACAGAGTCAACTTCAGATATTATGCAGACTCAGGATTCTGGCTGTCTTTTCAATTTTAAGCATTTGCTATACTGTTATCTGAAAATGGTGAAATGTGTTATGTTGCGGGGCATAGAACTGCTTGTATTATTTTTGTTCTAAAATGGAAGTCTGCCATGGAGAATGTCATAAAAGGAAACCTACTCTGAAAAAAAAACCAATACATTTTATATAATTATTGGCAGATAGCATGTGTAAGATTTAATTCCCGTATTTTTAATAAGGTCCTACCCCCCACCTTTTTATTTAGAAACATTTCAAATTGATGAGAAAAGTGATAAAATAGTATAATTAACACTCATGTACTTTTTGACTAATATCATCAGTTGTTAACATTCTGTAGGATTCATTTTTCTTCCATTTTCTCTTTTTCTATTCATATGTATATTTCATTTAGTTAAATCATCTAAACATTAATTGCGAACTTTATGACATTTAACATCTAAACACTTCACGTTGTACCTCCTAAGAATAAGGAAATCTCACAATACATCAATATCATTGTCATATAGTAAAGGGTGACTCCTGATTGGGTTAATTTAGTCATGACAGTTATTTGTAATTTTCACCTTTAGTTGTAGCTCTGGTCAAATTCCTCAGGTTCCTCAAGTTCAGGCCTGGTGACTTCTCATCTTAGACCTCTCTAAGCAGAAATTATGCTCAAAGAGACTTTTGTTGATTGCCCTTTGTAACACAGTTCCCAACCCTGTCACCTCATTATGCTGTATCTCAATCACCTGGTTTTTTTTCTCTTCTTACATTCGCTTACTTATTTAGTATATTCTTTCTTCCTCCCTCCTAAAACGTAAATTCTATAAAGAAAAGGATTTTGTCTTGTTCACATTTTTTCACCAAGGCTAAAATGATTTACTGTGTGGCCAAGATTTAGGAACTAGATTTCCTTTCTACTTTTGAATTTACAAGTTTCCCTACATCCCCATACCTTTTCAGTTAAATAAAAAAAAAAAAAAAAAATGAACCTCTTTGTGTCTCATTTTCTATTTTCAAACTTTTGATACTGAAGAGTGACATGTCCTACATCTTTTAATAACAATCAAAATGTTTGCATATATAGGCACATTATAAAGTGGTGAAAATAATTCACTATTTTATTTGTAATGGTTGTGTGTAAATTGAATATCATGAGACAGTCATCCTACAGATGTTCTTTGTGTTGGCTAGCTATTAAATCACAGTATTTTGAATTTTCTTACATAAACATTTAGATTTTGTTTGAAACACATTCAGGTATATAGGCGCACATGGATTCTATTTTCCTATACAGAACTATTTGGAAAATACTTCTAAAGGGCCCATACCCAGAACCCTGATCACTTTCCATTTTGTAATCCTATAAAGTTTGAAGTATTTCCAAAACTTACAATTGCTGTATGCAGCGCAGAGGGTTTAAAATTAATGTTGCTTCTCAGATTTGTTTTTATAAGCACCTGAATCTGGATATCTGTCAAGGGTCACTTATGCTTGCTGGTAACAAACATCTTGATTTAATTTAGCATATGTATCATCTAAAATGCACAACCTGTGTGATATGGTGCCATCCCACACCACAAACATATACCATAAAAGCCTTGTCAAGCACTTAAGCAGCATTTTTATTTGAACTGGAAAGCAGAGATGACCAGAAATTGATCACAGAATGGCTGAATGAATGAAAATGAACCAGTTTCCTTTGCACACTATTGCTTTGTCTGTTGAAGCCTAAAAAAGGAAAATTAAAAATACATAATTTCATAAATTTACTTGGCATGACTTCATATTTTGCATGGTAGGCACACGATTTTCTGAAGCAAGCATTATTTTACCATAGCTCTCAAATTATTAATCCCTCCCCCCTCAACCTCTCCCTCTTTTTTTTTGCTCTCTCTCTCTATCATGAAAGTTCACGCATCAAAACTGAAAATATCCACTTTTCCTTTGCCTTCTTTTTGGTACGATTAGTTCTGTCCTCCAATCCAGAATATGCCAGTACGCTGTATCCATTTTTATATACTATTTGAACTACATTATTCATATTGGTGGAGAATTTGCTATTTATAAGTCACTATGCTTGGGTTGATGGCTGAGGAAAGTGGTGGGATGTATCTGAAAATAAGATGTAATTTCTATTTACAGGAATTATTCCACATTCATGCTTAAGTCAGATGCTTAAATCTCTGAGGGCATTCAAAATGTAAAGTTCAGATGTTATTTTAGACTCATGAATCCGGCTGGCTTCTCTCATTGAAGCATCTTGGCTTGCTCTACTAATATCTAGATAACATGCTTATATCAAGTGTCAACTTTACTAAATGATCCAATGCACTTTTTTAATACTGTCATGTGTCAGTAGTAGTCAATAAAAATAAATTAATATTAATAATAATGCATTAATGTCTATTCAAAAATAACCTGTTTTAGTAACAATAAAACAAATTAATCATGATCAATAAAATTAACATAGTGTTCATAGGAATATACTTAGGTACACTGGATAATAAAGAGTTGTTTTATACACTAGATAATAAAGAATATGTTTTAAGTTACAAATAGTGTTAGCATGTAACACTTAAGATATACACTTGGTGTAGGCAGACATGTGGAGAGAAGTTGGTTTGAGGAAGATGGCGGCTCTATTGGCAGCGTACACTCAGGGGCTCATGGTTGGCATGGCAGGTACCCTGTTGATCAGCTCCCAGGTTGGAAGGACTGCTGTATTTCCAAACTCCTTCTCCTTAGAGAAGCAGGAATCAAAGTGTCAGCAAATTAGGAGAGAGAAGGAAAGCATCTTCTGCCATTGGCTGCCAGTCACTGTTTAGGGATACTTAGTCACTGTTTAGCCACATTTGTCTTGTAAGCAGATCGTATTATTGATTCTTGTTTTCTCTTCCTTCTGATAACTGAACCCTGATATTCTTTGTAACTGAGTAAATGTTTATTCTATAGTTACAGACAAAAGCTTAAACTGTTAATGTTTTGGGGTAAATCTTTTAAAAGTCATGCATATTGAGGGCAATCATCAATCTTGCATATCTGATTTGAGGAAGAGATAGTGGCCAAGGATTGACAGGTTCTCCTCCTTCTCTTCCTCCTCCTCCTTTTCTTCCTGTGCTCAATAGCACTGCTATTGCAACAAAACGGAAAGATAGGAGATTTACTTGAAGCTATCTTGGTCATGATGACATATGCAGATAACATCTTGTCAAGCCTCACAAATAAAATTTTAAAGGGGAAGACTTACTTGAAAGGAGTGTAGCATCCAGATGGTACTTTAATTTATATACCACAGTAACATTGTTAACATTTTCTTTTTTTAATACTATTTTCTACATAAAAGAAATATGAGAAAGGTACCACTTTTTCCCTTAAAGAATCCCAAATCTGTAAGATTTAAATCTATGCTATGTTAGAGGTGCCTTCCAAAAGCCACAAGGATAAAGACAAGGAAGAAATTAATTATGAAATTGGTTGGAATCTGAACTAGAGTCTTGATTCTCTGAAAACAAGACCTTGGGTATCCTCTCTGATCCTCACCTATATGAAAAGAGACGGTGTCTGCTCTCCTTTGATTGGTACCAGGGATCAAATGAGATGGTGTGTGTGAAATTGTAGTTGTGACTTATAAAAATTAATGTTGGAAATTTTAATTTGTTTACAATCAAAGGCAAATTCTTTTAAATACGCTTCTGTGAAAGTTAGACTTATTTTCAGTGGCCTTGATGTTGTTGAGATTTTATAAATTGTTACAAAAAATTCTCATTGCCTTATCATGGGCTTCAACACTTCAGAAAAGAAGCCTGCAAGTAAGCCTACTCTCTCTCCCCTCCCCCACCCTTTTTAAATTCAGATACAATTTAAACTTTTTAAATCACTTATAAATTTTCTGCATACTGCCCAACTTTTACATGGACTTAGCCCTAAATTCCTGAGTAACTTTTATAACTAATCTAGAATCAGAGAAATAAATAATATAATCACATTCCATCCTAACAATAAATATTTTCAGCATAATAAAAAGTAGTCTTGTTTTGTCAGAGGATTTTGACTTCATAGTTTTTTTGACTAAATAAAGTTCGTTTATAAAATGAGGGTATTAGACAAAGTCTCTGAAACAGTCTCCATTCCAGAAACTAAATTAAATTATTCCAGTATTATAAATACTGCGACTGAAATAATGCCTAAAATTTTCTTAATTGTAAGATATTTTTCTCAATAGTGGTTCCTAAACCTTTGCTACAGCTTACCAGCTAATAAACCTCAGCAAACCATATCATGTACGAATCAGCGCTTAAGTAATATTAATGTAAATAATTGAAATAGCAAATCATACTATACAACCATGCTATCTCTTTTGTACCTTAGGATATAATTTATTTTGCAGTTATAGTATAGTCATATTTCTGTTGGTCAACTTTCCAGTTCATATGAGAGAATTAAATATATAATTATTTTATAGTTGTTGTTGCTTTTATTTATTTATTTATTTATTTATTTATTTATTTATTATTTATTTTATTTTATTTTATGGGAATGATAATCCCCAAAGAACACTCTGACTTCAGGTACTTTTCCATATTAACACTGGACAGATGATCTATAAAATCTATTCTAGCTCTATAGTTTTACAATTGCTTGGTTAGAATTTAGATTTAATGTAGCTAAAATGAAATAAAAGTGAATATAGACTTTAAAAACTGTTAAGCATTTACTTTAAATTTTACTCTTTACATCACCTTATACTTACCAAAGATAATTAAACGATTGGTCATAATTAGTGAGGGTTTAATCAGGGTCTGGCCAGTGAAATAAACATCAGGTATGTTAATATTTTTAAAAAAAAGACATTTAAAATAAGAAATTGTTTTCAGGCACTGAGAAGTCAAAAGGCAAATGGAGAAAACTGAAATATCATGGAGGAAGGAAGTGAAGAAAGCAGTTTCCAGGAAGCAAACAGGAAAAGTGAGTAAGTACCTCCTCTCTTTCAGACTTCTCACTGGCCTCTAGTAAAACTGAACAGGGAGGGAGCCAGCTGGTAACTGAGAAATATGGTTCTCAGAGTTGCAGCCAAGGCCTCACAAAGTAAAGCACAGAAGAAAGGATTTGAAGCTGAAAAATAAAAGCTTTATAGCCAGCACAAGGGTGGGAAAAATCATAACAATGTTTCAGAGTACATGTTCAAAAGTAAACAAGGAAAGAGACAGAGTATAAACACAAAAGCTGAATTTTTCTAAATTTTATATATCTACAAATAGACTTGAAGTAGCAGCATATTTATCTTATAAAAGAAAAAGGTAAACTACCTCATCATTATACTGAATAAGCAGTTAGTTATTAATTAGTTATTAAGTAACAGCAATTAAAAACTACCAACTCTACTCTAGCCATTAAATGAAAATGGAAGTGCTGGTACAAAAAGTAATTATTTTTCTTCCCATAAAACTCACATACATATATATGCAAATACAGAGGGTTAAGCAACCTTTTTTCTAAACCTGCTAATTTTATTTTCAAACATGAAATATTAGCAACTAACGGTCATGCGTTTACATATTTTATGCCAGTAAGTTATTTTGAGAATTGAAACCTAAAATACACAGTAGAGCAAATGTTTTTAAAAATAAATGATTCATTTAATGAAAACCAAAACAGAACATGGAACTATTCTTATGTCAAAAAAAAAAAAAAACTATTATAGTAGAAACCTACTAAAATATCTATTTATAATTTAAGTGACTTTATGAACACAATGAAATTTACGCAGTGTTATTGTACAGCTCTTGGAATGTTCCAGCTGAGCTGACGAGTTAATTGATCCACCCAATTATTTTTCACTACTGAAATTGGTTGCCTAATTAATGGAAGAAACTCAATTAGTTGTTTGGACATTATGTGATGTAACAGACTTTATTAAAACTTAACAGCCATTCTGTATCTAATACTCAAGTAATATAATAATAAAAAAAAGTTAAAGAAACTATTACGCAAATGATATTTAGTTTTGAGTAGAAGAAATTATAAATTACTTTTTTCCAATTTTATGTAACTAGATGTTAGATAGATATAGCTAAAGACATTTTACCAAAAATCGGAAAATTTGTATGGCCTTTTGCTCAACCACATTGTAGATATTAATTCAAGCTTAATTTATGGGTTGATGTGCAACATTTTATATTTTTATTGAATTTTTTTTCTCTTTATTATGAGATTTCAACAAGATTGGAACAATTTAAATATTTTCATACTTGATTATGCACCTATTGAAGCTTCCATTAAGAGTCATATCTTCATCTTTGTAGTTTAATTCATTTTGATAGGATAACACAAAAATGCAGAATAAACTATTGTATGCTACCAACCAATAATTTAACACTCAGAAATCCAAGAAAACTTCTAAATTGTGTAGACAGAACATAACACTGAACCTAGAAGAAAGCTTTAGTTACTATTAAATTAATTACTATTAAATAAATTATAGCTTTAGTTACAATTGTATTAATTCAATCATTCATGCAATAACACTTTTTAACTCACTTCTGTATGGAAGATAGGGTACTAAGAGTTATGAAGAAATTAAAAATGCATAAGCCCAATCATCCTACATTCCCAAATTTATAAAACGTGTCAAATTGAAATAGCTTGCCCCCATATCAGACCTACTATCTGGTTCATAAATATGGGCTCCATAGTATAAAACTTTCTCCTTGCCCTTGAGGTTCTTACAAGTTAATGGAGGCAGTATGTTGTATAAAAGACTAAATGCCACACAGCTCCCATAACCAAATGATTTGGTGAGGCAGCAGAGATAGAGCAGAGGACCTCTCCATGTCTTTATTACAATTTAGAATTCGTTTGCATTCTTCTATTGGAATGTATTGTTAAGTGAATTCTGTGTTGTAAATGCTATGACATTCTTCATTTTCTTGGGATCTGGTGGCTGCCTTTTTGTGAGCACATGTCATCTGTTTAGTGATATACCTCAGGGGCCTATTTGAATTTTTCTGTGTAAGAAGTCGGTAGTTTTGACAGTTACCACTGCTTCCAATGGCTGAATGTGGCAAAATTGAACACCTGCAAATTCCTGGGATATTGCAAACTGATAAATCTAGACAGGCAAATTGATGTCCATTATATGTAATTATAGCCTAAATTCCTGGCTACTTTCCCGCATTTGGAGACAGCAGCTGTTATTGCTCCATGTTTAGGAACTTTTTTCTCAGGAATAAAAGAGTAATTGTCTATCACAAACAGTTTTTGATACCTGAAATAAATATATTCTTTCTCAAATATTCTGGCATTAGGTGGGTATATGAGCCTTCGAGAAAAGATTTTGTGACTTCTTCCTTGTAGATATTCTTCTAAAAAATGTCCTTGTTTTGTGGTCTTTTCTCATCTATAGCTGATAGGGGTTTAGAGACAATTTTATTTTATTTTATTTTTTAATTTATAGGGCACCTTGTACTTCACACACACACACACACACACACACACACACACACACACACAACTCTGTAATGTCCCTAGTTTAGAAGGGCTATGAAAATATTATTTATGACTATAAATTGACTATGGCACATTGCCCTCAAAGAAGTAATATTTTCACTGGATTTTTTTAAATTGGAATGATGCTTAATTAGTATATAAGTTATTTCAAAGCAGGTGGAATAGCTTCTGTGTGTTCTATCACCTTTCTCATGCTTTTTGTATACTCAGTGCATAAGAATACAATTTAGAAGCTTCTAAATCCTCTGGTACTTAGTTAACACCTCTTTTATTTAAGAACTTTTAGTTCTGCCATTTCTTTTGTCTAACATAAATAAAAATTAGTTAGAAAAATATTTTGATTCAGATTTAATAATCTTTTCTGATTAAAAAAAGAGATTTATCTACTTGCCATTTTTATTGGTTAAATTCTTCAAGAAAATTTTGATTTCTTTTCATCAACTTTCATGAGAAGTGCATTGATTGTCTGATCTTATTCTCTTTATTCTTTATTAATTATCCTCAAAGCCTGAATTACTTTTTGAAATAAAGTTGTTGAATCACTTCACTTTACTGTCTTTAAATAAACGGTGGAATTTCACTCTAGTGGTATTCTTGCTTTTCTTGTGAGAAACGACAAACTTTGTTATATTCATGTTCTCACCTTCAGATTTTTAAAAAAAGTAAGTTGTTAGTCCACCAGTCAAATTCTTATGATTTCTGGACCATTATGTTGTCATCTGAATAACTAAGGACCTTTAATGAGGTCATGTGCCTGGTTGCATTAGCTGCCTCACAGATGTCTGAGCGATTAAAGCTCCCCTGAGTACAATAGCTTTTGCATTTCCCTGAATCCATTTGCCTTCTGACCCAGGAGTTCCCTGGAAGACTCCCACTGGAGGCTTCATTTTTCCTTTTCAACTCTTAACAACATAATCAAAGTAGTTTGTAAATATCTGATTATCAAAGGTCATCTGCTTGTAGTTTGTACAAAATTATCTACCCCCTCCTTTATTCCTTTAAAAATATTTTAGTATCAATAAAAGGAATGAAAATATTCTAGGATTTCAAATACCCTATAGGGATCTGGGTGTTTGTTGGACCACCTGGGTCTGGGTCCCAGAGTTGTGGCAAATACAACATTGTACTATTGCATAAGACAGATAAAATAACCTTTAATGTCCCCAAAGTATAGTCAGGCTATGATTTGAAGGTGTCATTGAGAGCTCTCCACTTCACTCCTCACAAAGAGCTGGTTTTTGGAACCTGGTTTATCTGCTTCAGAAAGAGGAAGGAGTTGGTTGACAGGATTTAAACCTGTGGCTCCAGGCAGTCTAGGCACTCTAATTTGGAATCTTGGATCACTAAGCCAAGAGCTGTAGCTCTCAGAAACTGTTATTTATACATAGATAACGATTATACCAATCAAGCTGACATTCTAGTAATAAGAATTTCACCAAGTTTCACTTATACCTTCAAATGTGTTATTGTTTAATCTCATCATGTGAGTCAAGTTGAGTCAAAGCCAACCTGTCATTTTTACCTTCTAATATCAATTATGAGTAATTTTATTTAACTTTCTTTCCTGCCTTTATAGACTGTAGTCTCAAAGGACATCAGAACTGGTCTTGATGAAATATTATAATGCTGCCTTATCTATGAAAATACAGTGAAAAACAAGGCACAGGCTTCTCTTAATTGCAAGAAAAATAATGTAGTATATTGATATTAATGTTTGTAAAGAAAGACTTGTGGAACTAGAACATGCATTTTGTACCATTTTCATATTTACCCTTGAGGAGAAATAATTTCAAAAGCATAATTTTCTTCTACCTTCCTATTCATATCCAGTTTATTCTATATATATATATATATATATTATTCTGCATATTTGGACTTTATTAATCATGGGACAGTAAATTTCTGAGCATCTAAAGTTAATAAATAGGAAAAGATAGCTAACATTTTAGACGACTGTTAAAAATAATATGGTCATTCCCAAAACTTAACATTATTCATCATTTCATCATGAGGTTTTCTCAAAAAGTTAATTTATTGACTTATCTATTATTTAATCTATATATAAAATTATGACAGGTATAATGAGATAAATATTGCTGAAGAAAAATAGAGATTTTTATGTTAACAAACAAAACATTTTTAAAACAAATACATAGAAACATATATAATTGTTTTTATAGTTTAAAAAAGAAAATATTGCAATTGCTAGTAAATTATAGCGTTAAAATTGAGTTTTATTTATACTGAATAAAAACAAAATAGGATGGGAGAATAGTACTAATTATATTTCTTGATATTGGCCATAACATGTACGTATATAATTTAGTGAGTGAATAAAATAAAGTGACCCAATTCCCCCTTGCAGTAGATGGTAAATTAACCTTATCTCTAGGCTCAAAACATGAATTTCAGGAATTTTAAAATTTGATTGAACGGCCTTAAGTTTTAAAGCATTTGTTAAAAGAATCTCTTCAATTATGAGGTCTCAAGGAAAGTGAAATTAGGCCCACCCCCACTCCCACCTATGGAGAAGAAAAAAAGAAGTTGCATTTTGAGGATTTGTATATTCTTTCATTTGGATCCCTCACTCTTTTCCTCAGCTATTTATAAAATTCTCCCTTATGAGGGAAATAGTGACAAGAATCAAGTCATTGTTTTTATTCACATATTTCTAAATTTGATCAAATTTTTATATTTAATTTGGGTAAAGATGGACTCATCAGGGATAAAATTGATAGTAGCTTCTATTTTTCAAACCTCAACAGTCTTCTCCTATACATCATATTTCTCATATATTTCTAGGCAAGTTGAAATATACTAGCAGTTCAAATGTACCCTACTCCCAATAAATGAGAATAAAAGAGATTTGTATTAGGTGATTTGAGATGGGAAAATCTGAAAAAGTTATTTTTGAATGGACTGTACTGCATATATGAGCAAGCTGGTAAGTAAAAGCTTTCAGAATTCTTTCATATGCAAGATAATTATGGCAATATCTTATTAGTTTATTTTTTATACATATCTCCCTAGAAAAGCTCTGGGAGGCACAATATAACTGTAGCTCTCAATTCTGACAATAAGGTAAGAGAGAAGATGAATTTCATTATGAAAATGTACCACACTATTCCTCTTGTGAAAATATAGACTATAAAATAGACTGAATTATGAAATATATGAATTCTTATGCAGTATTTTGAAACTCCCCATCAACCCAGTAATCAATCCCACCTTGCATTTTCCAACTACTAATTTGCCAACTTGGATACTATTCATTTACTAAGTTGTTAGTAATGATATAATCTTAACTTTTTATAATGATATAATCTATTACACATTTGCATTTTTCTTCATAAATGTCCCCACCTAACTTGGAGATACTTCATTGCATTTAAAATAGCTGAATTTGCACTCAAATTACATCTTACCTCACAATTTTAGTGAAACTCTGTTAAGTTTAAAGCTATGTGCGTGTGTGTGTGTGTGTGTGTGTGTGTGTGTGTGTTATTTGAACTCATTTTTCTCTTACCTTTTCTCCTCTCATTGATCCTCTCACCTATAAATAAGAAAGCAACTGGTATAATTCCAGGAGTCTTGAATAACATTTAGTATGTGTTTAAGCAGAAAACAAGCTTTATACTTTACTCAAGTGGAAAATTACCTTGGCTATTTCGCTGTAAGATGCCATATGTTAATGGCCTACATGGGGATTGTGTTGTACACAACCTGAGCAGCACACAGGGACAAAAAGTAGTAAAACAAATCAATATTCTAGAGATTCAATACATATGTCTTAATTCCAATTATTTGGACACCTACAATGTACAATATTTTGCCATGTATTATGTACACCCACATTTTTGGCCCAAACTTTCAGGGAAAAAAATCTTTCACTTTAATTTTTAAATTCAAGGTTTCATTTGTTTATATTTAGGTACTTGGTTTTTTTTTGTTGTTGTTGTTGTTTTTTTAAATATTATGAAGAAACTTTAGCATTTATTTTAAACCATATTATGGTACAAGAAATTGTATGTAACAAATAATTACAAAACACAAGAACAGATACAAGGTACAAGAAATTTTATGCACTGGTAACAAATTTACAATATTTATACATCATAGAAGGCCAAGAACTCCTCATCATTGCAAGTTTGTTGTAAGTTCAACAAAACCAGTTATAGTATTCCAGGGTATTATTTTGCATGCAGATATTGTTACTGATTTCTAGAGTTGCACTTTTAACTCATAAGCATAAATAAAAGAATTAAAAACATTTATGTAGATACAGAATTAGTACTACCCATGTATAATGTGCATACTTATTTTTCCCTCACAAATTTGGGCAAAAAAGTACACATAATGCATGGCAAAATACTGTACTTGGCATTATTCTAAGCATCTGCCATTGATTCTCTTCATCTTTATAACAATCTTATGAAGCAAATATTATTATCCTCATTTTACAGAAAATAAACTTGAGGTACAAAGAGGCTTGTTAGCCAAGATCAAACACCTGGTAAGTGGTAAATATCTTGAACCACTTCAGATTGAGTTTTTATTTTATTATTTTATTATTTTAGATTGCCTTTTACAAACTGAGACCCTATGATTTATATTCTTAGCTCTCCTTTTCTCAGTATTTCTCATTTATAGGGATGTTATTAACCAGCCCATGGTTCTACTATTCCCTGTATGGCAGTGGGATAGTGAACAAATGAACGAACGAACAAACGATGGATGACTGAGTAAAATCTGTCTCTAATAACATTTCCTAATGCTACAGATATGCTATATAAACTTTCAACTACCTGGGTTGTACTCACATAAAGCATTCTCACAGATGCTTTAAATTGAACTGATTTAATTCTGCATTTATTATCCTTCCCACCAGCACTAACACCTTTAAACTACTCACTGTAACTTTAGTCTCTATATAATTGTGCTAAGTATGTACTTTTTTTCTTGTCTCAGAAGCAAATATACTCTTTCTTTTTTAAACCAGATCTGTAAAGATGATCCAAATTACATTTCTGTTTTATAATAGGCATCCTTTTAGTACCCCTGGGTAGCAATGCTGAGAGTTTGGCAAGCAGGAGGGAAGGAGAATATGATTTCTTCCTACTCGCGTGCTCTTCTTGTTAGCATCATCCCAGTAGCAGTTGGTTCCAGCATCCAGCTTCTCTTTGCATGCACAAATGCAACTTTACCAAACCCCTGCAGCAGCCAGCAGTACTCACAGCTCAGGCATATGAGCCCTAAATCCACAGAACCCCTCCTCTGAGTTTCCAAGTTCTAAAAGCATCAACTCCTTCCCTTTGTTCTCTCACCTCTAGGGTAATAGCTGCCCGCTGCAATTATATTGTCTTTCCTTTAATTCCCCCAGCCCCTAACACCAGTGTAAACAAATGCCTATATTAACTTCCCTCTGTTAAAATATCTAATGTCCTTTCTGTTTCCTGACCAATGCTTCATCGAGATATTCATGTATTAGAATTTCATTTGACTACTCCGATCCCTTTCTTTGACTATTATAGGAATTTTCTTTACCTACTTCAAATACTTTCTCTTCCACATTCAACCAATTTCCAAAATTTGCCAATTATACTCTAGAATGTCTCTTTATGTCAATCAAAATGTAGTGGTAAAGATCAAGTAATTTTGATCTAGAAGGCCAGCATTCAAGCACTAGGCCTACTGTTTGTTAACACTAAGACCTAGCAGAGACGGGTTGGTTTGCTGGTTTATTACCAATAACCATGAAAGTGCAAATTTAGGAAAGAGTTCTGGTGACTAAAACCTGACAGAACTTGCTGTTGAAAGAATTATAATCTTTACACTTCTCTATTTCAGAACTATTCTTTGTCCCTCTCTATTTTGCATAGTCAAAGAGAAAGAAACACAGGAAAATGATGGACAGAAAGGGAAGGGGATAGGAAACAAAGGATCCAGTTAGAAATAAAAAAAGAAATAAAAAATAGAGAGAATTTTTTTTTAATGAAGAAGAAACACATACACATACAAAATTATATACATATATGTTGCGTCCAGCACAACACGAGACGTGGGAAGTGAGAAGGGGGGCACACGGCTAAGAAAAGACAGTAGTCAAGAATAGGGTGAGAGTGGGGCCAAGGGTCTCAAGCCTCAAGAACTGAGCCCCAAATGGGGCCAACACATAGTTTTTATTGGTTAACTTCTAAGGAGGTAAAAGATTGTTAATGTCAAGATCTGTGTGTTAGTAGCCTGCTGGCTGTCTTTCCAAAAGTTCCCATTGTGTTCCAGCCTGAACTTTGCCTTCACAAATGCACAACTTCAAGGAATCCATTAAAGGGGAGGGACCGATATAATTCCATCGGGCCTCAGTTTGCTGAGCCTTACCCTCAAAGGAGCTTTTCCCATATCTCTCCCTTGGGCCTCAGTTTGCTGAGGCACTCCCTTGTGAAATCCTGGGAAGAGCTGGGGGGGTGGGCGGTCTGGCAGCTATAAGGCAAAACATGTATATCAACACACGTGTGTATATGTATTCATATACAGACATGTATGATATTTAACGTATATATAATCATTCCATCAGCACTCTCAGTCTGACACAGTCTTTGCTCAAATGACTATTTTGCCATTATCTCTTAAACATTATGAAAAACTTAATTTTTAGGAATATAAAAAATGCTAGATTTACTGAAAATAACCTACTATTTTAAACATATTTTGTACCCTTTAACTTTCATCTTTTAAATAATTCTCCTAAAGCAAATCAATTAAAACTATTTAATTAAATGTTTTAGTCTTGATTTTAATATATCCCAGTTTTATCCAAAGAAATATGGTTGGTGGAAGTCTAGGTGAAAAGAAACAAAACACAAATATAAATATTGACTTAAATTAGTGTACAGTATACTTATGTTGAAATATTATGGAATGTTTATTTGGCTAAATGCAGTCTTGTTAATAACAAAATTACTGTAAGGCCTGTTGTTTAAATAATGATAAAAATTCACTTATTTCTAGCTTTTTAGAATATTCTTAAAATACATCTCTCTAAGTCAACTTGGTACTTTCATGAATCATGATGCTTTATGGACCGGTTCTAGTGGGTAGATGATTCTGATGGGTACGATAATAGAGAAGCCATTTTTCTGCTTTGAGCGACATTTGCTGAGCATTGGTTTGTCTCGCCCCGGCAATATTATGTGTTCTATAAAGGAACACTCCCCATCTGCTCTTGTTCTTTAACTTCTACCTCACAGTGTTTGGCATTATTCCCAGATCTCCCTGTTATTCATATACAGTTTTGAGGTTTTTTGTTTTTTGTTTTTTCTGTTTTTAATTCAAGTAAAAGAGGATGGTTCCCATGTTTAGAAAAACAAAATTAGTTCTCTTCTCAACAGTGCTGATATACTTTCTACACCTTAATTATTATAAACAAAGGTAATAATTTGAAAATTTTGTTTTTGTACCACTAGTGTTTTTAAAATGCTCAATGTAGGTGGTTCATGGAGTCAGAACATGTGACAAAAGTTTCCTAATGCTAAGGAAAGTTAAACGCAGGTGTTTCAGATAATTTTCTGGAGATGCAAGCTATATTAATGTTGTTTTATATAATAAGTACCACATAGTAAAACACATGTTGCAAATGTTTTAAAAACAGCTGTAGGTATTAAAAAATAATACTTAGTCTAACGCTCAAAGTAGACTAAATAAAGGGATTTGGATCCAATTGTGAAAAGAATTTGTGGTTATAAAAATGCCTAGAGCGTACAGAGTCACATCTTGTATATCTCTTTTATTGTTCTAAAGCACCTGGTTTTGTACTCTATGCACAAAAATATTTTTACTTTATGACTCACTAAGCCAATGATTGCTAACTTTGACTTATAAGTCTCTACAAATGGTAGGACTAGCACATTCTATTCAATCAACACGTACTTAATGATTATTTTAAGAACTCTAACATGAGCAGGGGATACTACATTGAACAATTTAATCACTGTGTTAGTTTCCATGGGTTTAGAGTCTAATGGGGGAAATAAATAAATAAATAAATACATACATACATACATACAAAAAATCCAAATTATATAAATAAATCTTTAGCACATTTACTAATTTGGCTAAATATAAATTTTTGTCTTAATTAGCAGCAAATAGCTAAAAAATATAAGTGAAAGTAAAACTGGAAGTTATTTGCAATAAATGCGATGTCAAACAATTGGTATCCAGACTATAAAATACTCATTGGAATCAATTTTTTTTTTTTTTTTAAAAAAGACAAGTAGCATAAAATAAATAACAGAAAATATATGAACAGCCTTTATTTAACAGAGTAATCAATTTGGTCAATTCAACTATTCACTTATATAAGCAATTAGGCAAATAAAAATGAAGACGTCAATAAAGATATTTTCTTACATAGCCTAGACTGGTAAAAATAGATATGTTTGATTATACTGTTTGCAAGCACATAGAAAAACCCACCAGAATTTACAAAAACTGTTGAGTGGATTGTCAACTAGGACAAGCCATTTGAGCAAAAATTTAATGTTATCTTATAAATTAAATGATGTATATTTCCTATAACCCTCTTCCATTTCTAGGCATATATTCTATAGAAATACTTGCACAGGATTGGCTTCTGGAAATAGACTTGGCAAACTTTCAGGAGGTTCATGAACATAAAAATGTGATACATGAAAAGCATAAAAATGTGATAAGTATGGGACTGGAACAACTTATAGCACTGCTTTTACTAGCAAAATTGTAGAAAACAACCCAATATCCACTGACAAGAGAGTACAAATAAATTCTAGTGTATTCACACCATGTAATATTTACATAAGTGAAAAATGAACTAGTGCTACACCACCACCAAAATAAGAAATTTTATAAATAAGATTTTAAATGAGAAAAAAACTCATATATACACTCATGTACAAGTCATAATACTATTTTCATAACTCCCTGAAACATGTAAGATATATGTTGCTTAGGGATGCATATAAATTCTAAAACTATAGGAAAACAAGAGAATGATTAATAAAAAAAAATTCAAAATAGCCATTGGAGAAGTAAGAATTGGGAGAAGCACAAAAGTAGAGATTCAATGCTATTGGTAATGTTTTAGGGATTTTATTAGTTGGTAGGCTAATAGGTGTTTGTATAATTAGTATGTTTCAAAAAACCACATTTATAATGTTGCATGTACAAGATGTTATATAATAAAGACTGCTTCAACTTGAATAGAGGAAATCAATTTTGGGAGCCATATTAAATTACAGTTGTCAAGAAAATATGCAAGTATTTGCATCAGATAAACAATTAGATATATGAATTGAAGCAAAGAAAAGAGGTCTGGCAAGTAAACAAAAATCTAGAATTAAACATTTTGGAAGATGCCCTGGAAAGAAGGCTTGGTTCACACAGTTAGGTAGAGGAGGAGTGCTAATAAAGTAGTCTGAGAAGGACTGATGATGGTGGTAGAAAGTAGATGAGCAATCAAAAAGTGGGGATGGTTTAAGAAGGAGGAAGCAACAATTGTACAGATTGTGATCAAGAACATGAATAAAATGGAGCCAGAAAAATGAACACAATGCACTATATAATGTATTATAGAAATGCATACTTAAAACCTTTATAACTTTACTAACCAATGTCACCCTAATAAATTTAATAAAAAATTTAAAAAAAGAAATAAGATGAACATATAATTTGTAAACTAACAAGAGCCTTGGAGTATCAGATGCAGAATCCAGATTGGAGTGAATTGAGAAGAAGTAAATGGAGACTACATTTGAATATCCTGTACAAAGCTCCATTATAAACACCTAAAAGACTAGATAAGAGTAGGAAAATCTTACTTAATATGCATTGCTGAACTGGCAAGAAAGTTGTGAATCACTCAGAACAAACAAGAGCATGAATTCAGTGAGGTAAGCTGGCCCTTTCGGAGCCACTCTGACCTTAAATTTTTCCTTAGGAGTTGTCTAGAGACAGAAATAAAAATGTATGCCCTATGCATGTGAGGATTCTGGAGGCAGGTACTCACATAAAGCTAGGAAATCAAAAGACCCAACTGTCTATGGAAAGTTGAACCACAGAAAAACCTTCTTGGCAAAGGGAGACAGTATACACAATTGTCTTTCTCAAATTTATCTCTGAGTGTAGAGAACAAAATATCACCTCTGAGTATTATAAATGAGGTAAAGCTCATCAAGGTTTGTGGTCTGACCTCACAGTACCAGCATAACCAATTTATCCCAAAATGCTTCTGGTGGAGGAGATTTTTATTAAAGCATTACGCTGACCTGGGTTTATATGCTTCCCAGTTACTGAGCAAAAGCTAATGCAAATCCCTCTGGAGGAGAGCACCTTGGACACAGTCTTTCTCACATATGGAATTCGAATAAGCAGGAACCTTTGAAAGAAGAGAAGAAGCACTCACACAAAGAAAATAGGCACAACAAGCAAGTACTGATAGAACAAGATTCACAGATGAATAATTCAGATATTGAAATTATGGAACACACAATATAAAAGATGTTATTGAAACCAGTTAAGAAATGAGAGACCATAAAAGTATAAAAAATAACAAGACAATTTTTCAAAAAAAATTTATATATATATTTATATTTATATGTAATTTATATATATGTATGTGTATAGATGTATGTATTATTTATATATATATAAAATCTCATTATATATATATATATATATATATATGTAAAATCTCATTTGGTAGGTTAAACCAGGTAGTTCATAACTGCTGTAAATAGGAAAAGAGCTATGACTCCACTATCCATCTTATGACATCCTTGAAAATTGTTCTGTAGAAACCTGGGGAATTTTGAGACACTTTCAAGGGACAAACTCTTTTCATAATAATACTAAGATGTTATAACGTTTTCTACTATATTGACATTTGCAAAAGCAAAGATGGGTAAAATAATTGGAACGTTTGAGTGATCCAGGCAGTGGATTTATTACTGTTATTTTGAAATTAATAATTAGAATTCAATTAATTAATATCATAACATTTTTTCAGTTTCTAATAAGTTGATATTGATAGATATATGGATAAACAAAAGCTTTGGGGAAATTGTGAAATAATAAGAAATATATATTTATATATATATTTTGTATTTACATATTTCACACACACACATACACACACACAAACAATGAGATCTGACAATTAAGTTCGCGAATTTGTTTCAATTCTCATGCTAACTGTTTTTGATATCCGAGGGATTCTTCATTATGAATTTGTAACAACTGGACACACAGTTAACCAAGGTTGCTACTTGGAAATTCTCAAAAGGCTGCATTGAAAAGTTAGACGACCTGAATTTTTCACTAACAATTCATGGCTCTTGCATCACAACAATGCACCAGCTCACACGGCACTGTCTGTGAGGGAGTATTTAGCCAGTAAACAAATAACTGTACTGGAACACCCTCCCTATTCACCTGACCTGGTTCCCAATGACTTCTTTCTTTACCAGAAGATAAAGGAAATGTTGAAAGGAAGATATGTTGATGACATTCAGTACATCAAGGGTAATACTGTGTTTCCCCAAAAATAAGACCTAGCTGGACCATCAGCTCTCATGCATCTTTTGAAGCAAAAATTAATATAAGACCTGGTCTTATTTTAATATAATATAAGACTGGGTATAATATAATATGATATGATATGATATAATATAATATAATATAATATAATACCAGGTCTTATATTAATTTTTGCTCCAAAAGACATCTTAGAGTTGATGGTCCGGCTAGAACTTACCTTCGGGAAAAAATGGTACGATGAAAGCTCTGATGGCCATTCCAGAAAAAGCATTCCAAAATTGCTTTGAAGGGTGGACTAGGCACTGGTGCATGTCTTCCCAAGGGGATTACTTCGAAGGTGACAATAGTGGTATAGCAATGAGGTATGTAGCACTTTTTCTAGGATGAGTTTGCAAACCTAATTGTCTGGCCATATATATGGTCAGAAAAAAGTGCCATATATATATATATATATATATATATATATATATATATATATATATATATATAACTTATTTTCGGGGAAAAATGGTACCCCTGCTCTACCCCGCCCCCTGTATTATACACACACACACACACACACACACACATATCTGCCCCTGGTTCCTGACACACAGGTCCTAAAACCCTTGTAAATAGGGGTGCTAGGAGAATCTTTTGTTCTAACATCTATTCTTTGATCTGGTTCCTATCACAAGCTTCTAAGACTTGTTATTTCCTGACTAACAGTAGAGTCCAACACCCAGCTCCTAAATCCCTTGGAATTTTCTAGGTAATAGCAATGTCTTTTGTTATAATTTCATGACTCTTGGAGAACATCTGGATGGGAGCTATTCACTAGAAAGAAAAAGCCATCATCAGAAGCTTGGAACTTTCAGCTCTACCCCTGCCCCCAACATGTATCATCCATGAAGGAGAGAGGGGCTGAATATTGAGCTAGTAATTGAGCATATCTATGTGATGAAACCTAAATAAAAAGTTCTAAAAGGAAGGGTTTTGAATAGCTTCCAATTTGGTGAATACATTCAGAGAGGGTGGTGTACAACTCCACAGAAACAGAACCTTCTGTGCTGATTAACAGACCTGGCCCAATTTATTTCTTCATTTGTATCCTTTACTAAATTCTTTTTAATATAATAACTAGTACACATAAGTATTTCCCTGAGTTCTGTGAGGTGTTCTAGCAAATTATCAAATCCAAGGAGGAGGTCATGGGAACCTCCAATTTGTAGCCAAGTCAGACGAAAATAGTAGGTAACCGAGGAACCTACTACTTGCAACTGATGTCTGAAGTGGAGCAGGGGCAGTCTTGTGGGATTAAGTCCTTAACTTGTGGGGTCTGCACTGAATCCAGGTGGTGTCAGAAATAAATTGAATTGTAGTACACCAAGTTGGAGAACTGCTTGTTGTGGGGGAAAACTCATACATCTGGTTACAGAAGTATTCTGAGTTTGTGTGTGAAAGGAGAAGCATGGGAGAGTTTTCCTTAGGCAATGATTTTCTTTTTTTTTTTTTTTTTTTTTGTTAAGTATTGAAAGCTTCTGAGATCTAAATGTTTGAGAAGATGGTAGATAGATAGATACATAGATACATAGATACATAGATAGGTATATATAGATAGATATAGTGATACAGATACAAATATAAAGTTATATATGATAAGAAGATATATCACAATCTGGTAGAGAGAGACCATGAGAAAAATATGAGTGAGAATAAAGTTATGAAAGATAAAATGAGAATGAGTAATGTATATTTTAACAGACCCCAGAAAATAAAGAAAGAATGTTGGAAGGAAAGTTGGCAATATTAAGAATATCATGTTTGAGAATGTAAAGATTTTCCAGAGTGAAAAATACATAAATTTTCAGAGTCAGGAAATACCATGGATCTCAGTCATGACAAATAAAAATAAATTGATACTTAAGAAACATGTAATGAAAAAGCAATACACCAAAGACAAAATGAGTATTCAATATTTTACCAAGAAAATATTACTTGTGAAGGACTTGTACAAGCTTGACTACAGAATTTACAAAAACACCAATGGAAGCCAAAGTGATTGCAGAAAATAGCATTTGTTCAACAATTGACTATCCAACTAACTATCATTCAAGTATGAGAGTAAAATTAAGATATTTTTATTTTTTGCTTTTGATGTTTCTTTATTCAATTACTAATTTGACAACTAATTATTGAGTACATTCTGTTTGCAAGACATTTCTCCATAGGCCAAAGACCTATCAGTGAACATAACAGATAAAAATGCCTCTGCTCATTGGACAGATACTAAACAGATAAATAAAAATAAATAAAGTGTATTAAATAGCTGGGAAGAAAAATAAAGGGATGAAGAATAGAGTTTCAGGATTAGGGTTGCAATTTTTAAACACAGTGGCCTGGGAAGAGCTAATTGAGAAGGTGACATTTGAGTGAAAACCTGAAGGACACAAGGGAACACTGGGGGTACAGTGGAGCAGATGGGGGTAAGGAGTGATCCTCCAGGCATAGGAACCAATAAGGAGTGTGTAATATGCTAAGGGATTCCCAAGAACTCTGTGTGGCTTGAGTAGTGTGAGTGAGGGGAAGAATAGTAGAAGAAATGTCAGAAGAGTGACCAATAAATTTAGGTAGAGCCTTGAAGAACCATCTAGGGACTCTGGTTTTTACTCTAAGTGAGAGGGGAAGAGAGAGTTTTGAGCAAAGTAGTGGCATGACCTGACTTGCATTTAATCCAGATCAGTCCGGCTGCTCCAATGAGAATAGGTTATAGAATTGGTTGTAGCAAGGGTAGAAGCAGAGACAGGAAGCTATTGTAATGGTTCCAGTGAAAGTTGAAGATGGCTTGAACCTACATGGCAGTGGAGGCAATCGTGAAAAGAAGATATTTTAGGTATATTTGGAAAGTAGAGCAAGGGTCTAATGATGAGTTGGATGTGGATTGTGAAAAAAAGAACAGTAAAAAATGACTCCCCATCTTCTGCCCCACACTACTGCTGAAGTGATGTAGTAGTCATTGATTTGAGAAGTGAAAGATGTGGGAGACATATATTTGCTATTGGATGGTGCGGGAAGGAGAGAAAAATTAAGCTATTTTTAGATAAACAAAAATAGAGTTTACCATGAATACAATCGTAATAAACTTGGAAAGAAGAAAAATGATCCCAGAAGGAAGTCTGAAAAGCAAAAAGGTGCTGACAAAAAAAATAATAATAATAAAATTAAAAACATAGAAATAGGAGTATATCTAAATATATGGGCCAATATAAAGCAGCAAAATATCATTTAACTTGTGGGATTAGAAACACAGAATGACACTAAAGTATTGGTGAATAATAGCTAATAACTAGGAAGTCATATTTTGGAGAAAAATTGGTTCCAAAGATATACTTGGCTTTACTTTATGTGTATTTGCTAGACTTTTTAAAGAATACCAATTCAAAGAATCAAATACCAATAAAAGAAATGTGTGGGATAAAAGCATTTTTTAAACATTTTTAAATACAAAACAATATAAGGAGTAAGATACAAAAATTGACACAAATGTGGAGGGACGTCATCAAAATGGCAGCATGAGCTGGGCCTCTGTAAAGCTCTCCTGGAATTTACAACTAATCGAACAACAATAACTCCACAAAGGACTCCCTGCACAGCAGACAGGCAAAGCGAAGAGGCCCACTACTGAATTCACCTAAAGGTGGGCGAATCGAGTGAGTGGGGGGAGGAGGGAAGAGAGAACTGCGGAGATGGAGCCACGTGGGCGCAGGACACAGACCTAGCTCAGTGCTCCAAGCTCGCTTTATCCCAGACCTACCGCAGCTGCAGGAGAGGGAAGAACTCGGACTGCTAGGGCTCCGCTTATGGCCCACAGGGCTGAGGGGGCAGCATATAACACAGCTGAAACCAACACACACGGCAGAGACCTCGGAGCAAAGACTGAGGGAAGAAGGCTGAAAACGGTGGTTTAAGCCCTCACTGCCGAGCAGAGAACGGAAGTCTTAGGCACTGAGACTAGCCAGCCCCTCCCTACCCTCCCAGAGCTCTCTCCGCCCCCACCTGCCCGGTACTAGAAGCAGAACAGTAGCAGTGTCAGATCAAAAGAACAGAATATTTGCTGTTCTGATAAATGTGGACTGCAGACACAGATTTGCAGCCCAACTAGTTCTGGCAAAGGGGAGGGAGCTGTGGAAGCAGGACCGGCTGTGGTGGTGGTCGCCGCCATTGCTCTGGGCCACCTCTCACAACACCCCGTCGCTGGCCCCACATATCTGGGTGGGTCCCTGCCGATCTGCTGAAACAGAACTGCTGAAACATACGGGCTCTGAATCTGGTGCAGGAAGAGCTTTGGAACTTCAAAAGCTCTCCGCATACCCACATGGACACTGCGCCCTGTGACCCAGGCGAACTATTAACAGAGGAGAAGCCCATCTCCCAGGGAATCCCCCCATTATGTGAGAAGCTGGAATACTGCAGAGAAAACATAGCACTACTGTGTGAAAGAGGAAAAAAGGCTGCAGTCGGAGCAAATAAATTCAAATGTATCAGTTATCACAATAAATATAAATGAGCTGTTTGTTTTCTTATTATTGGGTTGTGAGAGTTCTTTGCATATTTAAGATAACAGCCTTTTATCAGAAATGTGTTGCGAAAATCTTTTTCCCTCAGTTCGTGGTTTGTCTCTTCATTCTCTTAATAATTCTTTCAAAGAACAGAAGTTTTTAATTTGACAAGACTTAATATATTTTTTTGTGTGGCTTGTGCTTTGGATTTTCAATCAAAGAAATATTTTCCTAATTCAAGGCTGATCATATGCTCTTCTATATTTTTAATAGAAATGTTATAGTTTTATATCTATGATTCATTCGAAATTAATGTTTATGTGGTGAAAGTTATGTCACATAGGGCATTAAATGTTCTAGTGTAATTTACTAAAAAAAAACAAAAACAAAATCTATTTTCCCATTGAATTGCCTTTGCAGTTTATCAAAATTGAGTTTGTGGTTCTATTTCTGGTCTCTATTCTCTTCCTTTTATCTATGCATCTATACTTTGTCAATTACTATGCTGACTTTATTACTGTACCTTTATAGTAAGGCTTTGAATTAGGTAGTGTGAGCTCTCCAAAATGGTGCTTTTTAAAAAAAATTGCATCACCTAATCTAGCTAACAAATTTGGGAATTTTGTTTGAGGTTTTAGATCAAATCTATAGATCAAATTGATAAATGATATAACAATATTGATAAACTCCTTTAACTCATTATGTGTTTTTATTATTTAGGCCTTTGATTTCTCTCAGTTATGTTTTGGAGTTATCAGCACACAAATCTTGCCTGCATTTTTATATTTATACATAAACATTTTTTGTTTTGTTGATGCTATGATAAAAAGTAATTTTTATTTTAATTTCCAGTTGTTCGAGATAGTAATTAGAAGTGCAATTGATAATCCTATGTTTAACTTACATCCTATGACCATGTTAAACTCACTTATTTGTTGTAGTAACTTTTTTGAAAATTCAAATTTTCTACATTGACAATATTATTGCCTTCAAGTATAGAGCACTTAATTTATATATTTCTAAACTGCATGGATTTTATTCTTTTTGTTGTTGTTGTTCTCTACTGAACATACTACAACCTTCTGTACAGTGTTAAATTTAATTCTTGAGAGTTGGCATTCCAGTCTTTGTCCTGATTGTAAGAGAAAATATTTAGCATTTTACCATGAAGTCTGATGTTGGCTCTAGTATTTTTGTAGGTTTTTTTTTTTTGTTTTGTTTTTGTTTTTAATCAAGGTGAGTACATGTATTTAATTCATGCATTGCTTAGAACTTTTAATCATAAATTGGAATGGAAATTATTTAAATGTGCTTTCTGCATCTGTTGTAAAGGTCATATAGTATGTTGACATGATAAATTGAGTTAATTGATTTTCAAATGTTGCACCAATCGTGCATTCTTGAGATAAACCTTAATTGATGATTATGTATTGGCTTTTTAATAAATTTCTGTACCATGTTAATATTTAAGGATGATAATTATGTATATGTTCATGATGGATATGGGTTTGTAATTTTATTTTCTTATAATTTAACTGGATTTGTTATGCAGACCTCATAAACTGACTTGAGAAATATATCTTTCCCCTTTTTTATGTTATGTGTCTCAGCTCTAGATTTTTTTTTTTTTTTTGAGTGTTTACCACTAGGTTTATGTAAAAGCAAGTTTCATATATACAGTAGTCTTTTTTCTTCTGCATGTATCTTATCTCCATTGTCCTTTGTAAATTCAGACCTATACTCCCTCCCCTTTTATGTTTTTCCTATGTTCATTGCAGCATTATTCAGGGAGGCCAAGACATGGAAACAACTGAAGTGTCCTTCGATATATAATTAGATAAAGAAGATGTGGTACATACAGAGGGTGCCAAAAAAATGTACAGACATTTTAAGAAAGGAAAAAACTGTATTAAAATTGTGATATAATGAATGACGCTAGCATTCATTTGTTTAATGCCATCTTTTGAGTGAACGTCATACTACATATTGCTACCATAATTAAGTTCAACTTTAAAAAGTAATACATAGATAAAACCTTTTGAAATGTGTACATTTTTTGGCACTCCTGGTATAGGCAATGTAATAGTACTCAGCCATAAGAAAAAATGAACAACTGCTATTTGTGACAACATGGATGAATCTTGAGATTGTTGTGCTAAGTGAAATAAATCAGACAGAGAAAGTCAAGAACCATATAATTATAACCCACTCATGTATGTGATATAAAACTGAAAGCAACAAACAAACAAGACAGACAAACATGCAAAACTCATAGACACAGACAACAGTTTAGTGGTTATCAGAGAGTAAGGGGAGAGGGGAAGAAGTAGATGACAGAATGTATGGTGACAGAAGGAGATTTGACTTTCTGTGGTGAACACACAGTGCAATATATAGATGATGTATTATAGAATTGTACACTTTAAACCTATATAATTTTATTAACCAATGTGACCCCCAAAATTTAATAAAACAAACAAGAAAGTCATCAGCAAAAAAAAAATATTGTTTCAATTGTGTTAGTGTATTATCATATGTTCAGTTTTTCTCCCTTCTGCTTACTTTTTTTTTAAATTTATTATGCTAGAAGCTTACATCATTTATTTAATGCCGTTCTTCTTTTCTAACATATGTGTTTAAGTCTCTAAGTACCTCTATAAAGTCTGAATCCCACAAATTTTGAGATGTTGTGTTTTCATTATCAATCAATTAAAAATGTGTTCTGATTTTCTTTGTGATGTCATTTTTGTCCCATGGATTATTTAAAAGGTTGTTATTTAATTTCCAAATATTTTAGGATTTTCCTAATATACTTATTTTATGGATATCTACTTTAATTCTGCTATGTGCTGCGAACATGCTTTTGCATGATTTACTTCTTATGTTGTTTGGGTTTGTTTTATGGCCCAAAATATAATCTACTTTTGTTAATGTACCATGTGTACTCTTAAGTGCACATTTTTAGGTGTGGTTGTTATTGGATGATATTTCATAAAAGTCAAGTTGAATGGTAGTGCTGTTCAGGTCTTCCATATCACAAATTAGCAATTTTTTTCTTAAAGGATCAGATGGTAAAACCTTAGACTTGTAGGTTGTGTTGTCTTTGTCACAACTGTTCAACTCGGAAATGTTTGTGAAAACAACCATAGACAATATGTAAATCAATAAATGTGACTGTGATTTAATAAAATTTTATTTAAAAAAAATCAAGTAGTTGGCCTATGGGTCATAGTTTCCTAATTCCTGTTCTATATTCTTCTGGTATTTGTTCTATTTGACGTAGCAATTACTGCATGGGGCTTTGACACATACATCTATAATCATGAATTTATATATTTCTTATTTCAATTCTATCAGTGTTTGCCTCACTTATAAAACTCTGTTGTTTTTGTAAAGAAAGCTCTGTTGTTAGGAGCGTATGCATTTTAAGATTGTTATGTCTTCTTCCTCAATAGACTTTACCATTATGTTATATCTTTCTTTATCTCTGAAAATATTCTTAAGTCTACTTTGTGGTAATATAGCCAGTTCAACTTTCTTTTGGTCAATGTCTGCATGTTACATATATTTTCCAATATTTTTCTTTAAACATATCTGTGTCTGCATATTTTAAGTGGATTCTTTGTAGACACTGTAGTTGTTACTTAACAAAAAAAATCCAATCTGAAAATGTCAGTTAATCGGGATGTTTAGACAATTTAAATTTAATGTAATTATTGGCATTGATGGATTAAATCTATGAGTTTTAAAACTGTTCTTTATACATTCCAACTTTTTAGTTCTACTGAAAGTCCATGGAGACTACCCTATGAATGAGGAGTTTGGCACTTTTCAAAAAAAAAAAAACAAACCAACAACACTATGTTTGGTTTTCAGGCTCCACCATTGGCAATTATAAAGGCTGTACCTGGCAGGTCTCACGAGGGGAAAGCTGCTCTCTCCACACAAGACTTGGTACACAGCCAGTGCATTACAATTTTTGAAAGGAGTTTCAGTCAAGGACTCGACCTCCTGGGCCATGCTCCTATGCATGGGTGCATTCCTGGTCCAATGCCTCTATTTAGAGGTTTTCTTGTTAGGGAACTATGACGATATTTTTCTCCACTGTGCTTCAATACTCAGTGCTTTTCAACCCCTCGCCCTTCTCCTTGTCCCTCTACCCAGACCCTGTCAGTAACACTGTAGGAACCTTTGAGCTTTTGTTCAGAGCTCGCTCAACATCCCCTCATCTGTGCTTATCCACCTGAATCTTTATTGGTGGGGAGAAATGAGTGGCAGAGATTTCACGCTTTCTCAGGTTTTTGACTCTTGCTGATACCATCGTAGTAAGAGATTAAAGTCTTCAGTATTAGTTTTATTTTTGTCTTGAGGCTTTAATTGGCTATTCCCATATCTGACAGCTCAGCTCTCTCCAGCTCAACTGAGCTCCTGACCGTGAGTCAATTAAAACTACCCACGTATCTGGAGCTCCCGAGTATTATGTACGGTCTTGCTAACTCACATTTCACCTTTCCTAATTTAGCAAAATGTTAGCTGTTTCTCTTTACCTATGTTTCCTGGGATGGGGGTGGTAAGGGAGCCTTTGATTTCAGGCTATTTGATTATCTTGTGACTGCAGCTAACTAATTGCTTCAGGAAAACATTTTGTTGTAATGGTGGAAGTGATGTTCTTTCCAGGCTTCTAAATCTTAAGTAGAGCAGAAATATCTGGGTACCACTTTTTCCCAGCTTCTGGGAGCTCACACATCAGCCTACTACAATTTTCTTCCATGGATCTTCCAGATTGTTCAATCCTATATCATGAGAGAATGTGCCATATTACTAATGTTCTTTACCTTATCTCTTCTATTTCCAGGCCCACAAGCTTCCCTCTGTCTGCCCTTAGAATGCAAAAGGTAAAAACTCCTCAGTGGTGCCACGGAGACTATCTCATTTTCACCATTTATATTAACTGTATGGTAAATAGGTCTGTGCCTGTTGTATTCTCTCTTTAATGCATAAACAGCCCATAGAAACAATCACCAATTCTACAGTCCATATTATTAGCAGTTCTCTATACTTCTCAAACACCTGAGACTTTGCATTCACTAATACAGTATTTCTTTTCTCCTGCATCATATCTCAGTTTACTGCATATAAAAAAATTTAGCAGTTGCTATGCTAGTGCATGCCAGGGTCTATTAATTATTCACCTGCCACCAGTGATGATATCACCAACTTAGTAATTGGCTTCCCCCACAGTATAATTTCCAGACCAAGGGCAATCCATAGTGTCACATGGATTGTAGGTCAAGGTAAATCCCATTAAACCAAGGAAAAGTTTACAGAAAAGGGGAAAGCTGTGATTTTGTTTTACTTTTTCTTCTTCTTTTTTTTTTTTTTTTTTAGCAGCCTACATTTTTAGCAGCTGGAGGAGGATGCACTGGCATGCAAAAAGAGAAACTGAGGGAGACTCCAACAGTCTCGGCTATTAAGGGAACACATACCCTGTTTTCCCAAAAATAAGACCCAGCTGGACAATCAGATCTAACGCGTCTTTTGGAACAAAAATCAATATAAGACCCGGTATTATATTATAATATTATATTGTATTGTATTGTATTGTATTGTATTGTATTGTATTGTATTGTATTGTATTGTATTGTATTGTATTGTATTGTATTGTATTAAAGACCCAGTTTTATTTTATAGAAAAATAAGACCGGGTCTTATATTAATTTTTGCTCCAAAAGATGCATTAAAGCTGATCGTCTAGCTAGGGCTTATTTTAGGGGCAAGGTGGTAGTGCTTTGCGTAGAACACAGGCTCAGTATATTTTGAAAGATTTGTTAGCCTGCTTAGCTTTCCTGTCTTTTTACTCAACTAATACTGATACATGTCCTTTGAATATGAAACAAAACTTTACTATTCTTTAATTTGATGCAAATGAACTTCATATTAAATATTCTAAAAAGAAAATTAGTTTTTCCTAACATGTTTGTTTATCTCAGTACCTTAAATATGGTGTTCTTGAAAACAGCTTTGATCTATGGTTGTTGCTTTCCTTGCATATGGAATGTTCTTTTTAACCTTTCTTTCTTCTTCTTCTTTTTTTTTTTTTTTCCATTTAAAATCTGGCCTTGTTAGAGCAATTTCCAGCGATCACAGCGGCCATCGCAGCCGTTAGGGGCTTTCCCTACATGTTAGAGCAGTTTCCTGCGATTACAGCCATTAGGGACCCTCCCGTCACCCTGGCCGGCTTTAACCAATCCCCTAATGCCACAATAACAATGGCGCGAACCCTCTCAAACCCAGAAGCCCGCGCTATATAACCAAACGCTCTACCCCCAGCGAGTGCTCAGTCTTTGGAAACAATCCCACTGAGCCCGCTGTTGAAATAAAGCTGTGTTTCCCTGATGTCTGCGTTAGGCTTGAGTTTCCCGGTCCTTGCCGTTTCCCCGCAACAGCCTCAATCAAGTTTTGGTAGAAAACAATGCTTCCAGAAGGCTTTCTTTTACACACAGATCTATAGTGAAATTTTCCTCTTCTCACATGTTTGAAGGTGTGGGAGAGGGAGAAATATTCTCCACCCTCGAAGTTCTTTCAGCTGGTCTAATAATCAAAGAACCATGAAACAGATTAAGAAGAGAAAATAACCCAATTTAATCACATACATGTGTATGGAAACCCCACATCCATAAGAGTGTTAGTAGAGAGCTTACATACATGAGTAGTTCAGAGATAGAACGGGAAATTGAGGAACATATGACATTCACAGCTAGGGATGAGCTAAGGCACCTTGGGACTTAACAAGTAACTGCAGGGAGATCACGTGTTCAGTAATTATTAGCTTGCCCTACCATATACATAGGCAAAAATTCACTTCTGAGGACAACTCTTATCATGGACCAGACCCCTAATTTCTAGAAATTCTTCTAGATAGTTAAAGAAGGGGTAGAAGTTTCTCTTGAACCTACATGATCTCTGTTGCTTTTAGCTCAAAATTATCTGCATACCAATCAGGCACATCTTGTGATGACTCGTTCTGAACTATTACAAGGGTAATTCTGCCAGTAACACTCATTTTGATCTCATCGCATGGTGGTGCATGTGCACCCATTTTTGCATGTATTTACACAACTAGGCTATATTCCTTAAAGCAAGAGCTCCATTACTTAGGCCTCTTTTTATTCTTATGAGAATTAAAGCAAGTAGTCTGTTGTGTGGGGCGGTCTGCAGGGTCTCTGCTCCCGCTCCCCACATAAGAATGCAGGACATGGTGAGGACAAAAAGGAAAACCCACAGAGCCACAGGCAGGGGAGTCATACTACTATATTCTCACTGGTGACTGGGTTGGAGAAACAGGAAGCAGGAGCCACACTGTTCGCAACCCTCACTGCACCACTTGCAGGCTCAACCACCATCTTCTTGCTAGCCCCCATTTTCTGCTGGCACGGCAGTTATATTAGCGGCCAATGGCTCACTGGTTGCAGCTGACGGCCAACTGGCCACAGCTGATGGCCATCCAATCACAGTTGATGGCCATTTACTACCTGAGCCAGCACCTTTCCACGTGAAGCCAAGAGCCTGGAAACTACACTCCTGGCTCTGTCCCCACACTCCACCCCTACAGGGTCTCGCCTTACAATCTACGTGACAAGCATTTTCTGAGAGGGGCCCTGTGAGAGGAGCCTGGAGGTGAATGCAATATCTTAGACACAGCCAGGCTCTCTGGACACAGCCAGGGTTTCTCAGGGCACCACCAGTCCTTCTGGGCACAGCCCGACTTCCTGGACACAGCCAGGGCCTCTCAGGGTACCGCGTTGGAACAACAGCGACTCACAGTCAAGGTGCTTACATATTCTCAATGGCGGCCGGTCAAAAGACAAAAGCAAACATCTGCCAGTTCTACTACATGGTGGTACGTTCCAAGCAAACAAATGGTCCATTAAATTAGGAATGGAAAGCAATTCTCCATAGTCCACAGTCATTTGCCAGGGCTGTGTGTTACTCTCACAATGTGTGCCCTCTCCGCAGGGCGAGGGCTCCAAGTCCCCAACCTGGTGGTGAAGGCCTCAGCAAGCACTTCCCAGCCCACAGGGCCCCAACGACCTTCGCTTTCTCCAGCCTATGCTGGTTGGAGAACCATCCAAGTCTTCCCACCCTTCCACGGGGGTCCAGCTCTCCAACAGCTGCTCCTCCTGGTCCTCCTGAGACTGAGTGTTCATACGCACAAACTGTTCCACTGCCCTTTGCAGAGCTTTGGCGGGCACCGTACCCTGCTCGCTGTGCCATTTGTCATGCGGGAGACCCTGCTTGCTGTGCCATTTGTCATGCGGGGAGTCACGCAGGGTCTCTGCTCCCGCTCCCCACATAAGAACGCAGGACATGGTGAGGCCAAAAAGGAACACCCACGGAGCCATAGATAGGGGAGTCATACTACTATATTCTCGCTGGCGGCTGGGTTGGAGAAATAGGAAGCAGGAGCCACACTGTTCGCAACCATCACTGCACTGCTTACAGGCTCAACCACCATCTTTTTGCTAGCCCCCATTTTCTGCTGGCGTAGCCATGGCAGTTATATTAGTGGCCAATGGCTCACTGGTTACAGCTGATGACCAGCTAGCCACAGCTGATGGCCATCCAATCACAGTTGATGGCCATTTACTACCTGAGCCAACACCTTTCCACGTGAGGCCGAGAGCCTGGAAACTGCACTCCTGGCTCTGTCCCCACATGGTCTATGTAGAGAGCACTGTGTAATGAGTTCAAAGTGAGTAATCAAATCTATTTAATGTGTCACTAGCATGTAGCATGTTCCCTGGCACAGAGAAGCACTGGAAACATTTGATGACTGAATAAATTAAGCTGAAATTAATTCATGGTAAGTACATACTTTGGTATATCTACCTCTTTGTGTATTTAGGAGTGTTAATACAAATACACAAATTAGATAACTTGATTTTTGTATTTGAGACTATTTTCTGGAATAGCAGTGTTTTGTTTTCTTCCCCTCTAAATTTACTTAATCTGCTTTAAATTACTATGAGAAAAGTAGCTCTTTTATTCCATTTATAAGCCTCATAGTGATGAGCATTCTTGAATTTATTTCCCTATTTCTTAAAACCACAGACCTCCAGATGAGTTTGAATTGGATCCAAAACCTCTGGGTACGTGAAGCACATGGGGGCAGGCTGAAGTTCGTGGGGAGTTCTACAACCGAAGGCACATGACAGCTAGAAAATAGTAAACCAATCTGGGTGGAAAGAATTGAGCCACATCTTTATTTGAACTGCATTTACTGACTCTTGTTTATGAAATAACACTTGAGCTTCAATTCTTAAGTAAAAATTGGTGAATGTCACCCAGCTTCATTTTTTTTTTTCTTTTTCTTTCGTGTACGTCTTACAAGCCCTTATGATGTATGCTAGTCAGAATAATAAGTGGGTTTCTGGGAGTCTGGTCAAGAGTAAAAGAGCCAGTTAGGATGGCCAACATAGCTGAAAGAGGAAGTACCTGAAATCCAATGAGAATATTCTGCCATTTCTAAGAAGCTTTGCAGAATATTTCCACAAGCCTAGGAGATTTGTGCAATGCTTAAAAAACTTTTTTTTTTTTTTTTTGAGTGCTTGTTGAGATTGAACTCTGACTGTCAAAGGAGTACTAATAGACAAATTTTACTATTGAAAAATAATGAAAGAATATCTAGACAAATTTTCTCTCTTAGGCCAGATTATTTCTCTTTTAGACACATGAATTACCATGTGTGGGGACAGAGCCCCAGTGAGCAGTTTCCAGGCTCTCAGCCTCACATAGAAAGGTGCTGGCTCAGGTAGTAGATGGTCATCAGCTGGGACTACTTGCCCATCAGCTGTTACCGGTTAGCCATTAGCCACTGATATAACTGCCACAGCTAAGCTAGCAAAGTGTGGTGTAGTGGTGGTGTAGTGGCATGGCATGGTGGAGTGTGGATTACGGATTGCAGAGAGGCGGATTGCAGCTAGCAAGTGAGGTTGGTTGGCAGAGACAAGTGGACGGTGGGTTGTGGATCGTGTGACTCCTGCCTCCTGTGTCTTCAACCCAGCCGCCGGCAAGACTATAGTGGTATGACTACCCTGTCTGTGGCTCCGTGGGTGTTCCTTTTGGGCCTCACCGTGTCCTGCGTTCTTATGTGGGGAGCGAGACTAGAGACCCCGCAGGCCACCCTGCATGACACGATGGAAGGAGCCTGTCAACTTTATTTGATTCCCTTCTATCGTGTTTCCCCCAAAATACGACCTAGCTGGACCATCAGCTCTAAATGCGTCTTTTGGAGCAAAATTTAATTTAAGACCCAGTATTATATAATATTATGTTATATTACATTATATTATACCGGTCTTATACTAAAATAAGACTGGGTATTATTATATTATATTATATTATATTATATTATATTATATTATATTATATTATATTATGATCTGGTCTTATATTATGTTAAAATAAGACCAGGTGTTATATTAATTTTTGCTCCAAAAGATGCATTAGAGCTGATGGTCTGGCCAGGTCTTATTTTTGAGGAAACATTGTATCACTTTTACTTGAGTTTTAGCTATTTCAAAGTGAATTTTCCACTACTTTCACATTGCGTTTTTTTATTATTTTTTTTCTCATTTAGCTAATATCTGATCACCTGCTTAGAAACTTTTTAAATTGCCCTTTCATTTTCACCTTTTATTTCTGATGTGCCTCATCTGTATAAAAAGATACTTTTCTGAAATCTGCTATCATCACATTTTTTTTTCCAATACAGTAAAATCATCCTAGTGAAATCTATCATATTAGCATTCTCAGTGCAAACATGCTTTTATATTTTGTACATGCTGCTCTTTTTGAATAAAAGGTGTTTGTCATCCACCTTCTATGACATGCCATGCGCACTTCACACCATATCCAGTTAGTCAGGTGATAGACCATTCATTTTTCAATATTCAGTATGGCTATAACTTCTCTTGACAATTCTAAAACAACAATTACACTCAATGTGGCCTACACCAGAGAAAAACCGAAGAGGAGCTCTTGATTCAAGAGAGCACTAGAGATCTCAGGTGTAATAACAAAGTCTTCAGTCTCATTTTTCACACATAATGTAATACCCCGCTTAACATGCCTTCTTTTTTCTGCCTTAGTAGCCATTGCTGACTTTCTCCTTCACCTTTAAATTTAATTTAAATTTTAAATAAGTTTACATTTCCATAAAAGGGTATGTAATGGCCTGAGCAATTACTCACTTGTATTAAGCCAAACTCTTCTATGTCTGATTGCATTTTAGGCTTTTGGCCTGCTTAAGATTGATCTGTCTTGAATTAGATATCTACTACTGATATAATCAATGGTGACATACAGTATAACCAGCCACTCTGCAAAGATTGTGGTCAGGCAGTGCCCTGACTCAAGCATGTGGGCATGGACAGGACAGGCACGGATTGATATCTCAATATTTTATATCTCTTGATGCAGTGAACACATGATGTCAACTCCTATGCATACATTTCCAAAAGCAGTCCACCTAAACTTATCCAACTAGAACATATTTAGTAATTCAACATTTACTGAGTATCTAACATGTCAGGTGAATTTTATGTTTATTCATATGAGGATAAATTAGGGATATAGAGCTGAATAAGACATTTTTTAAAAATCCTTGTTTTCAAGATGCTTATGAGAGCTGGAAAGACTATCAATTACTTGTTGGTAAATGCATAATTTGAGAGTTGAGAAATGCTGGGGATACGATAGATAAGCAATAAAAGATCATATAGATCTTTGTATATTACAATAAGGAGTTTTAATTTTACTTTAGTTATAATAGAAATCCTTTGGAATTTATTTTATTTTTTTAGTTCAAGGGTGTATCATGATCTAATGTATGTTTTAAAATGATCACTTTGGGCTTAATGGGATTAAAAATCCAGGTAGCTGGGCCAGTGAAGGCATTAATTACTGTTACAGATGAAAAAATTATTTTGATCTATACCTGAAGCAGAATGTAATGAAAATAAAATGTACTAGGGATTTTAAAGGGAGAAATAACAAAATTTAGTGTTGTTTTATATATGGAAACTCCTAGAATAGTGGTTTGGGCAATTGAGAGGGTAGTAGGGTGATCTTTTAATAAAGGGAATATTTGGTAAGGAATAGAGTTGTCTTGAGAATTTCTAAGGGGTAAAAAAGGTTTCTGTTTTAGCCATGGTAATTTTGGTATGCCTACTAGACATCCAAGAGGAGATGTTGAGAAAGGCATTTATAAAAACAAGACTGAAACACAATGGAGAGAGTCAGACTTGAGTTCAAGATTTGAAAGTCATAACTTCTTGACGGATTTTAAAGCTGCTAAAGACAATTTAGGTAGAGTAGAGAAGCCTGATTTGTTTCTTTGTTTTTTATTCATTTCAGTTTAGAAACCAGGTAGGAAAAAAATGAATATTTCCGAGGTATAATAAAGGATCTGGCTACATTTTTTGATGTTTGACCGCTGAATATCCTTAAGCTCATTCCTCCCTCTTCCTTCTCTGCCCACACCTAGATATGCTGATAAGAAAGCCCAGGTTCTTCCTCCTTTGGTGCTGGTGAGAGGTTCAAGCTCTGAGAAAACTCTGCTTATATGAAAACACCTTTACCTGGCACTGCCCCCTGACCACAATAAAAACACTAGGCCAGTCTCCTTTCCTTGTTCTCAAGAGTTATTTTTGGACTTGCTTTGGAACCATTCTGCTCTTCCTAGGAAGCCTTATTGTGTGAGTAATAAACACTTTCATACCCTCTTAGTATCATGTTTCCCCGAAAATAAGATCTAGCCGAACAATCAGCTCTAATGTGTCTTTTGGAGCAAAAATTAATATAAGACCTGGTATCATACTATATTATATTTTTGGGGGGACCCCCATAGTCAAGATAGCTCTCCTGATTTTTAGTCACCACACATGGATGTGGGACCAGCCTTTCCATGTCTTCTACCCCAGTCTCGGGGTGGCTTCTTCTGTATGTCCTTAGTTATAGGACTTCTGTGCAGCTAGACTTCAGGCAATTCTTAGTGACAATTGTTCTGTAGTTGTAATTTTGATGTAGTTGTGAGAGGAAAAAGACACAGCATGTAACTGCTCTGCCATCTTGACTGGAAGCTAGGGTTTGCTATATCTTAACTAGTCTGAATGAAAAGGAAGGCTCTGCATTTTATAATGTTAGTTTTAAATGGAAACTTGTCAGTATTCAAAAGTCTGAATACTGTAACTATAAAGAAATTTCGTGCTGTACTGTAGACAAATAATTTACTGTTTCATCTTACTTTAATATTTGGCCATGTCAGTCTTGCATAAATCCTGTTACACAAGTAGGATGCCTATTGACTAATTATGAAATAAGCATTGGACTTATTCCTGGAAAATTGGGATTAAATCCAGAAGAACATGGTAAGAAGGTCATGTTCTTGATTTTTGTCAAACATTCTCATCCCTTCTCCCAAGGGTTGTTTTTGTTTTGTGCCATTAGGAGGTAACAGGCTGCATAATGAAAAAAATAGTCGCTCATCTTGGATAACTTAATCAATTCTTTGTTAAAAATATTTTCTCCAGTGAAGGCTCTCTGTTCAAACTTCATTGTTATGTAATTTTTCTATTTTCTTTTTCCAAATCACTGTCCATCTGGTCAAACGATTACCTACTACCAGAGCCAGCTTCATGACATGCAATCTGTGTAGTGCACAGAAGCCCATGCTGATAAGAACCCCATGCTTTATTGCTTTGGTTTCACTATCTTGATATTCTTTGGACTTAAGACCTGTTTTTAAGTGAAGTCTAATGGAAAAGTAGAACATGCATGTCAGTGATCTGCCAACCAGATCATTAAAAGGTTGTGGTACTGCAGCAGTCAACACCTGCTGACTCAAGCCTGGGGCATGGTGGGAAGCATGAATGCATAGTAGTTGGCATAGCACACAAACACATGCCTTGGGGCAGTTCAGGGCACTATGAGTACTGACAAGCCAGGGCATGAGACCAGACTGGAAATTGCAATGGATACAGAAGCAGAAAAAGTGCCAGCAGCAGGGGCTATGTGAGAGAGGGGGGGGTTCTGCAGGAGTGTTAGTACCTGAAGTGCGAGACTGGCTTGCTCATCAGTCTCCAGAGCCTGTCCTTGAGGTGTCTGCAGCAATATCAACTCTCCAATCTGAAAGCTGGGACAGAAACTGCTGGCAGTCAAGCAGTAAACTAAGTCAGTAAATTATTGCAAAATAAAAGTTTATTCACAGATATTGCAATAAAGCATACTGGGAGTTATTAGAACATGTCAAAAATTTAGATCTCCAGTTCTGATAACTGATACAATATTGCAAATAAAATATCCACAAGCTTAGAAAAAAAAATATGTTTTTTGATTGGAAAATAACACTATTTTCATATAAAGTTTTGGATGACTCTTATTAACAAGGAAGTCAATTTTAAATTAAAAAGGAGGGACGATCAATAATATTGTGATAGTGTGGTACAGTGTCAGATGGTTGCTAGACTTATCATGGTGATCACTTCTTTAGCATAGGGATTATAATCAATAATGTTTAATAACTTTAATGTGTATAGTGCTAGGTGAGTACTGTTGAATAGCTATGATGTACACCTGAAATGAATATAATATTATGTTAGCTATATTGTAGGAAACATCTTTAAAAAATACAAAAAAAGAATTAAATTACTTTTTTGAAATTGAAAATATAGCAATAGAATACATAGACAAGCATTTTGACTTATGTACAAATCATGAAGCTGTTTTTTTTTTTGTTTTTTGTATATGACCGCCAGAAGTTACAACAAACGTCAGAGAAAATATTAAAATGTCATTATATAAATCTACATTAAAATTGAATTCAGACTTACAAGGAACTGGTTTGTATAAAAAGTTAAATCTTCTTAGAAAAATTGTTCCACGAGAAACATCAGGTCCAGATCTTGCATTTAAAAAAGTGATTGATATCACTTTCAATTATATCAATTGTAAATAAAGTTGTTATAAATGTGAATTTTGATGATCTAATAAATGAATTGGCAAAAAAGTGAGACAAAAATTCTGTTATCAGTCAGGATGCTGCAGTAAGAAATTACTTATAGTATTATATAAAATTATAACACATTTTTTGTAATTTGTAAATTAATATTTCTAAAATAGAACTATGCCTATTAAAATTAGAATTATGTGTAGTAATATAGGCTTTTAAAGGAAGAGTTTTATATTTTTGTATCTTTAATAACAAGGTACTAAGTAAGGGACCCCACATTATCATTTTGCATAGGCAATGCAAATTGTGTAGCTAGCCTTAAATACTACTCAGAGTATTTTAAATTCTACCTCTGGTTATCCTCTAACCCAGGAAGAGTAAACCTTGAGATGTGTTGTTTAAAGTCTAATCCTGGGACTATTTTTCATATTTTTCAGGACTACCCATGAAAGAGTAGGTGGTTCAACATATATATGAGATGTCTGTCAATTTCAACACACAAATCCTTCTAAGTAATATTGCTAAACTTTTGATTTAGATGCCATGTTGTATACCACTGGTATCATATCCTGCCATAAGTAATTCATGCTATATATTAAATCAGAGTAACCAATTGATAATATATCCAGTGAGCTCTATCTGTCATGGCATAAAAATATAAGCTGGGCCAGTCAAATCTGACTTTGAGTTTTGTTTCCATCACTTATAAATTACATGATCTCGGACAACTCACTTAATTATTTTCTTGGCCAAAGTTTATTCATCTAAAAGATAATGGAATGGTTTGATGTCTTTTGAGCTCCCTTCCAACTCTAAAATTTTATATAACAAAAATGAATATTTCATAATATTTAATCACAATGATGGTTGACTACCCAAACATTAATGCCATAAGCCACAATTTTGAGAAATATAATTTTAAAGCAAAATAAATTTAATGAAGGGTATCATACTGCATACATTACAAGACTGGATCACGGAATCATTATATTTTAGCTTCCTATAATTAAGTGGTCTAGTTTTACAGAAGAGTGAATGTTATGGCTGAAGAAAAGCAATAGCAGAGACCAGGATTTATTATTGACAGACTAGGTTATAGCATTTCTTTGGCACTCTGAAATTTGGCATTTGTTGTGTAACCTACAATCCTATTTCCCTTCCCAATTCCTCAATTTTCCCCCTTCCATGTTTAACATATTTCAGAGAACATAGTACCAAACACCAAAATTTGTTTTTCACTTTAAGATTTTTTTCAGTTAAATGTTCACATTTGTGAAATCTAGTATTATCACAATAAGAGAGTCATGCATTGAAGAAACTTTCCCACTTATCTTTACAGCAATGCAGAAAGTTCATTTGTTGTAGTACAGATGGAGCGTCCAGGTTTCCCCGAAAATAAGATCTAGCCGGACAATCAACTCTAAAGCATCTTTTGGAGCAAAAATTAACATGTCATAATATATGTCATAATAATATGTGACAATAATATGTCATAGTTCATTTATTCAGTGGCCACCTGACAGGTATGGTATAACATTATCTGTTCTTAAGCAAATGAATTACCAGTTCTGTGGTGAAGAGTCCCAAGTAGTGTATTGTGTTTTCTTAAATAGTGTGGCAGAAATCAGCAGCTCTGAATAATTGATTGCACTGCCCACAATGCCTGTTTGTTTCTAGTATTCTTTGCAATTTCTGAGTCTGTTTATTCTGGGCAGACTCATTTTTGTTTCCAGACACTCTGTTGATTTCTGAACTGAGGTCAGGGTGTTCTTTCTAACAGAGCCTTATAAACAAGTGATGAGGAGATATGCAATCCCCCAGCATAGGATCTGAAACTTCTAAGTAATGGAATGCCTGGCACACTGCACAGCCTTTGAGCAAATAGATGGATTTCAGCTCAGTCTTTCACTTCTTAATTTGACTTTATATAATGGAGGAAACCATGTGGATAAAATTAGGAAATTTAGAATATTAGAACAAGACACTATTCAGGAATGGAAAGCATGCTATGCTGTAGAGTCCTCTGTTAGACAAAATGTTGGCCAGAAACCTTATTGAAATTAAAGGGAAAGACTGATTTGTAGTCATGTCTTCCCTTTTTTTTAATGCCATATCATATTAAAACAAAAGAAATAAATAACCTGCCTCAAATTCTGTCAGTGGATAAAGTACTAAATTGTCTAATAGAAATCAGTAACAAAACTAGCACTGTACATGACAACACTAAGAATGAATTACCCAAGTAACATGTGTCTTTATCCTGAAATAAAAACCTTTAGTTTAAAGTCACATTACCCCAAATTATTTTTACTCACACTCAAACTAAAACTTGAAAGATATCAAGAACAATTTATCATTGATGTGTCATCTTTTCTATTATAGTTTAATAACTATTATTAATAAAAACATTAACTGTGTTTGCTTATTTCACAGTATAGTTATAAGAGACAATTATTGATGTTTAAAATGCTTTTATAGAACTCACATGCAAATAAAAATATACCTATCAATATGGCTGCTTAGCTTATCACTTACAAAATAGCTAGTAAAAATCAACATAATTGTATTATCATCTTCCACATCTACTTGCTTTACATTGAAATTTAGATCATTTAAAAATCTTAAATGTGAACATGCAATTGGTCTTTATATCTAGTTGGTTCCTTGGATCTGAGAATGTTAAATCTGAAACAATCAAAAAGTTTTTTTTATGGCTGTTATTGTTTGAATAATGTCCTCCCCAAATCCAACGCATTGAAGTCCTCAGTAAATCATAATGTGACCTTATTTGGAGATAGGCCGTCTGAGACAGTTTGGGCTGCTATAATAAAAATACCATAGACCAAGTGGCTTAAACGTAGTTCCGGAGGCTAGGAAGTCTCAAGGTGCTGGCACAGCCAGTGTCTAATAAGGATCCACTTCCTGGCTTGTAGACAGTCACCTTCTCTCTATGTTCTCACATAGTAGAAGAGAGAGGGGAAGCAAGCTGTCTCACATCTCTTCTTATAAGGGCACTAATCCCACCATGAGGGCTCCCCCATCGTGACTTAGTTGCCTTTCAAGAACCCCATCTTTAAATACCATCATGTTGGAGGTTGGGGTTTAAAAATAGGAATTTTGGAGGAACACAGACATTCAGTTCATAGTGCAGGGTCTTTATAGAGGCAATCAAGTTAAATCAAGGTCATTAGGGTAGGTCCTAATACAATATAACTTAACTGTTGTACTATTTGAAAAGGGAAATGTGGAGACAAACACGCACACATTTGTGAAAATCAAATGAAAGTGAAGGCAGGAATCAGGGTGATGCTTCTATAAGCCAAAGATTGCCAACACACAACCAAAGACTAGACAAGAGGCATGGAATACATTCTTCCTCGTAGCCCTTAGAAGGAACCAGCTCCTACAACACTTTGGTTTAGGACTTTAAGCTTCCAGAACTCTCAGAGAAAATATTACTGTTAAACTATTTAGTTTTTTATCTCTGTTATGGTAGCCCTAGCAAACTAATATAATAGTAGCATAGCATGTACATAAAACCGCATGCTTATAATTATTTGTGTAGATATATTTCACATGTACTACATATGTGTGTATGAGTATATGTAAAACAAATATATGGAGAAAAACAAAGAAAATTCATATCAATGGTTGTGAGAGTATAGGAAAGGGATTGTTACAGGATTGAATTTATTGTTAATATTCTAATTTGTAAAAGGAGAACAAATTAAAGGTTCCTTCTGCAATTAAGAGTTAATTATAGTGAAAGAATAAAATTTACCTTCAATCTTCTGTTTAAATTGTCACTATATCGCATATGAACAATTGCAATAGGTTCCTACTAGGTTTTCTTTGTTTAAATTTCCATACATTTATAATTTCTCCAATTATAGAACTTCTGTTAACCCTCCAAGAACCAATCCTTTCCCCAATACTTTCAGGTGAAATTAGTTATTCCCTCTTGTGACTATATGGCACTAGGCTTTGACTTCCTTCATGGCATACTTAAAAATTGATCTTTTATAGAGAAAGTAAGGTACATTATTGTGTTACTTAAGTGTGAGCCTCTTCACTTGAGACTTTCCTGGAAACACAATATTTACCATTTTTCTTTATAAAGAGTAGGAACTTTAAAATTAGTTGCTGAATTTTACAGTATACTGGCTAAGTGGGAGATAACACCATAGCATTCAGAAGCTTTCAATTTGGGGTCAGACAGACCTGGAGTTTTTATTCCAACTTTGATACTTATTTGTTATGTGACCTTGGGCAAAAAATCTAAACAGCTACCATTTAAACAAGAACACATATCGCAGAGGGTTATTGTGGATACTTAATATGACGCTCTTGTAAAAATTTTTGACACCATTGCTGGAATATACTACCTAATAATTGAAGTTTGTCGTTGTTATAGTTTTTGCTGTTATATAAATATATTTAGGTTGCTTGTTGTATTGTTTGGATCTGTAGATGTTGGCTAATTATATGCATGTTTCTCTATCTCTATTTTAACCTCCACTGGTACTGATCTCACTATAATTCTTGTGTGCTTGATGTTTCTATTTTTCATGCCTACTTTCTACCAGATACTGATTCTGCTTTCCTGACCTCCACAAGTATCTTGACTACTCATCCTGATTGTGCCACTTTTGCTTCAAGATATAGCTGTGTACTGTTGCCTGAAAGATGCTGTACTTGAGAAAACCCAGCTGAGTAAGAATGTGTAAAAAGAGATCTGGTAAAGATGGCAAAATAATAAGTTTCCTGGAAACATCAAATGAAGAAGAGTTGAAAATGCTAGAAAATAAATAAAATACTAAGAGGTGATGGTAATAGTTTTCAAATATTTGAAAGGTTTGCATTCAAAAACCAGAGTTAATTTTTCTTTCTTCTAAGAGATCAAGACAAAAAGCAATGGTTGCAAGTAAAGTTTCCAGTTGAGAATTCCTGCCCATACTCAGGAATTTTTTTTGCTTTCCTGTTCCCGAATCCGGAGACAAGTTGGTCGGGAAATTGCAAAAATTGGTTCCTTGAATCCAGGTGGTTGGCAGTATAGGCTGTCACTTTGTGGAAACGATTTATCATGGAGAACAGAAAACAGTTTATAACTCACTATTTGGAAACAGGAAAGTGAAAATAATTCCTGAGAATGGGTGGGAATTCCCTCCTGAAAACCCTAGTTGCAAAGTATATTATAGAACAAGTAGAATTTCATTTCAATATAAAGTTTGCACATCTTCAAATATCTTTCTTTGCATTTTTAAGACTGATATTATTCAATGGACTTGATTCCTTTTTTATTCCATAAAAGGAGATTATTACACTCTCTGAACTAAGATGCCAGAGCCACTTGGAGTATGAGGTAAGTCTTCTTGAGGAGCAGTTGTACCAACTGCTTACTTCAATCACTCAGCCTCTGCAGACACTTTTACAGTGTCTAGCCTCAGACATAGTGTATTAGGGATCAAAAGCACAGTAGCATCCATAGTCATGATGTAGACATAAAGTACTATGTTGCCACGCAGCAGCCTACCCATCTGTCTCCTTGTACCTGTCCCTAAAGCAAGGAGAGTCTATGAGACGGATCCTTTCAGAGACTTTGCTTCACCTTTGTGCTTGCACCTTATGTCTCCCTGTTTGGCCCCAGAAAGATGGCTGGTCAGCCAATGATGAGTGAGATTCCCCACGGGGTGGGGGGCAACTCAAGCCAGGAACAGTAGAGTGGAGACCAACAAGAGAACCCATGGGGTTCATAGAGGTGGGCACAGCCCCCCACCTTCTCCGGCTAAGGAGAGCCTCTGCCTCTGGCTGCATTCCTTCCCACAACCTGCAGGGGAAGTGATTCAGTGATGTGCTCTCCATCTATTCATATGCATAGAGCTTTTGTCCCTTGGGGAAGTACATACATCCTGAGACTTAAGGTTCAGCTGCCTGCAGGCAAGGGTGATTGGCTTGAATCAGTTTCCTATTATGATGTATGGGATTCACAGATCTTGAGATTAACAAGCTTTAGCTCTTATACTTCCTCACCTAACTAATAAAACTAATGTGTAGGCCCAATTGGGGTGTCCAGTCCTTGAGACTGGGGTCCCTTGGCCCCGCTTACAATCTATTATTGGCTACTGTCTTTTCTTAACCCTGTGCCTCCCTCCTCGCTCCCTCCCTACAACCCTCATGGCTCGGGATGTGACAGTACTATTTGTTTCTTTTATAACTAAGGGGGTCATGTGTGCTTGTCCGAGTTTTTCCTTCCTAGAGTTCCTTCTTTCCTCACCCTTTGCAGGACCTTATCTTCATCCTCAGACATTTTTTGTTTGTTTGTTTTTCATTTCTCTCTTCTTCTGTCAGGTCTTAAAGTGACAGAGTGCTTGGTTCTAAATCACAGTTGCTGTTCAAAGAACTCTGAAAATTCCTGAATTTTGAATGGTATCTTCCTTTATCTTTCAGTGGCTTATTGAATGATTTATCCTCTAAGCATTTTCTATAATTCTTCATGTGCAGCATCTGAATTCCTTGTCTTCATGAGAATGCCTTCTAGGGTGGCCAGCAGATATAATTCTGGGAAGTACCAGAAACTGTCACCTTTCAGCAGAGATTGGGTGTTCAACTGGTAGGAATGTTGCAATTTCTACATTAATAGGAGGTGGGAGTATATTATTCATACTTCTATGGGAAATTCATTTCCCCCACTAAAAACTCTCTTTGCCTGAACTCTTATTAAAGACACTGCTCTATTGACAAGTTCAAGCTATTTATTCAGCTTCATGTACACATAACAAGGAAGGACCTCACCTCAGTTTCAACCTCAATTCCTCTACCTCTAGCACCTGACCTCCTCTGATGTTACTACATGGGACATCCAAGGGGATATGCTTGGTGCTTTTAGCACTTACAAGTGGTAGGGCAACTCTTGATGCTTAGTCTTCAATGCAGCATAGTCCCTCCACCCCCAAAAAAACAGTGTTTGTGGAAAGTTGATGACTTCATATGCCTTCTATCCTGGAGAGACAAGTAACTCATTCTTACCAGAATTGACACTAAAGCTTCATATGGATTTGGTTTCCCTGTGTGCAGTACCTCCACAAGCATCCTGATCTAAATGGTTGTTTTATCAGCATCGCATATTGCACAATATCACCTCATGTTAAGGGACCCATTTTATGTCAACAGAGGTGCAGTAAAAGGCACAAAACTATGAGATCTGCTGGTCTAATATACAGCACATCACTCAGAAACAGCTGATCTAATGAAATGATGAAATAGCCTGTTAAAGTTTGAGTTTGTTCTCTGGGATAGGAAATATATCTTTATAATGAGAGCATAAAATCCCAGGCCTGTCCTGTAAACTTCTTCCCCAGGGCTTATCTGCCCTCATGTCTCTTCCTTTGTGAGGAAGTTAATATCTCTTAGAACAATCTTTGAACATGGGGGTAGATACTGGTAAGTAAATATTTGTTCTTTCTTCTGCATGTGTTCATGACGTCTCTCATATGGCCTCAAGAAATCAAGTACTGTGTTTCCATGGTAATGGCCAATTTGATAACATATTGGATCTCTCTCCATTCTTCGTTCTCTTGATTCATACCTCACTTCTGGGTCCTGGCATCACAGTCTTAAATGAACTATTCACACATCATCCTTTGTCTCAGGCACTATTTTCAGAGAAATATTGTATAAGACAACATCTAAGTTTTCTACTAATTCTGGCAATGTGTGAATTTTCCTAAAGAGAATTGCCTAACTTGTCCATAATAACTTACCAGAAAGATTCTTGATTCCTTCCTCTGAAAGAAGCTGTCACTGTCTGCTTTTAATTGAAAACTTAGGAGGGTACATTAAGTAACCTCTTAGTCTATGGCTTAATGGGTACAGTTTTGTGATATCACTTTGTCAGACAAAATAGAGCTACATCAAAATGGCATGGTTAACACAACAGAGCCAAGTTTAGACATTAGCATTTGGCAATAAGAATATGCAATCAAAATATTTGGCAAAGGCTGTTGCTGTGGATTCATGTAAATGAGAATGGACAAGTTTTTCTTTGTGGCCATGAAAACCACAATTTTATTATCATAATATAAATAACTCTAGGCAAAGGGTCTTGGCAGTCATATCCAACTTACTACAGAGATCTATAGACATTTTTAATCCTTAAATAATTGTTCTTTCTTTCACTCAGATATAAGACCATGAGAAATTCTGCTATTTAATTATTGGTGTGATTAAACTTAGTCTGTTTCATGAGTGTTGGCATGGTGGATATGGACCAGATTTGTAGATTTTGGCCACTGGTACACCTAATTAGTTTGCTGTCAATTGAGGGTGAGTTATTCTATTATATTTAGATGAGTGCTGGATTCCTACAATTGTCACTTTAGACTCCAGATTCTCCTACTTGTGGAGGATGAAAAGCTAAAAAAAACAAGATTTCCCAGAGTCCCTTCCAGGTTCTAGGTGTAAAATCTGTTTAGGCAATTGGATGTACTTATTGAAGATTTGGAAAGCAAAAGTAAGATGACATTTACCTTGTGGCTCTTCACTACTACTGAAGCTTGTCAGTATGGATATATGGGGGGAGGGGAAGAAGGGGCTTTCCTACAGAGCATGCAGTGTCCCTTCAGCTTCCTGGGTGTGAGAGGTAGTTATGTAGCTACGAGGCTCACAAGGATACCCAAGAGAGGACTCAACCCTGAGCATCAGTGACCCGGTTCTTGTCTGTGCTCAAGAAAATATTTAAGAGGGAGATAGATGCAGGGAAGCGTAAGCTATTTATTAAAAGTGACCAGAGGGTAAGGGGGCAGGGGGGTGGTAGAAGAGGGTATAGGGTGTCAAATATATGGTGATGGAAGGAGAACTGACTCTGAGTGGTGAACACACAATGTGATATATTACACTCGATGTACTTTACACTTGAAACCTATGTAACTTTACTATTGTCACCTCAATAATGTTTATTTATAAAAAGAAGAAAGTACACACTTGAGAGGGAAGTGCAGGCAAACTCAGAGAATGAGCAGCCCCAGAAAGTCACAAGCAGGGTTTTTTATCCTTCCTTGGACAGGAATACCATCCCCCATCTCAGGATGCTCTGTTTCCCACTTTTTCTTCCTTATTTGGTTCCTCTGGAACTGTTATGACGTCAGATGCATGATCAGAGTCATAGTAAGCACAATGCAAATGACATTAAAATTAGTTAAAAGGTCAGTTCTGGGTCACAGGGATTAGCCTTGCTGGATGAAACTGGTTCTTGTTTTTCTCCAGGTGCAGGTGCTGGATACAATCACTTGTTACTTGTGTAACCAGTGAGGCACTTTACCTTGTACCCTGAAGGGGGTTGTCAATTTCCTAGGCTACCTGTTCTATCTCAGTTACAGGATAATGGTGACTGTTTCTTGTTTTCAGCATAGCGCCAGTGGCAGCCTAAAAAGTCACTCACTTAGTGGGTCAGTGCCATTATTCATGGAGAACTTCTAGGGGGTCCAGCATCTTCAGCACTTACAATGACTTCTTCCTGCTAAAAATACCCAGAATATTTTCTGTTTCTTCTCTGAACTCAGATGGATACACCAAGTTAAACTGAACTGAGTCCCATGACATAACAAACCATGGGATTTCTCAGTCTGATTCACAGACTAAGAACATAAATTGAAATCTAGGTTCACATAAAATTATTTATTTAGGAAAATACCATGTGTTAAATATATTAGTAAAAGTGAGAGAAGCAAAGTCCAAGATGTAAGTCTTGGCTTGTGTTTATTTTTAGATGACTTAGTAGAGGTAGATGGATTTGGTGACAGAGACAGAGATGACATTAACATTTGGGCATTTGTATGCTCTGGGCCTTAACCCATAATCTCTTCTGTTGACCTTAAAGTAATCAACATGAAGTCTTTTTTTTTTTTTTTTTAACTATTAAAACATTTTTGAATTTTATCTAACTTCACCTTTAAAAATATGTAAAAATACAAGGCATACCTACATATCCCGATGTGTTTACATTCCTTTCTCCTATTCAGTGATCTTCAACCCAGAACAACACTCTAAGGGGGAAAAAAAATCCATGTACACATTGAACACTGACATGTTTCTCAAGTGGATTCATATAATTCCAGATTTTTGGACTATTAAGGAAAACAGTCCTTATAGTCAATAATAGTACATGTTAGATTAGCTCAATTCTTCACAATTCCAACTCCTCACAATTCCATCAATAGCCAGACACCATAGTATGTCAACTGATTGTAACTTCAGGAATAATTCATAGATTCTAAAAGCTGAGAGTTTAAATCATACTAAACTTCTGATTTTCTGAATATTGGCTCTTCGCTGACTTATTTTTTAAAGAATCCTAAAATTGTAATAAGTCTTTTGACATTATTATCTGGAATCCATTAAGTACAACATGTATGCAATAATTTTTTAAATTGTATATTTTTCAGTTTTGGAGAGTGGAGCAAAAGCTGACTCTCAGAAAACCTTTCTAATGATATACTTTTATTTTTTGCAGGGAAATATGGATTGTTCCCCATGTTCATTCAACAGAACATGGTATTTCAAATCATAGATGACATACAAACTTGTCACTTTATCTTTTGTACTACACATGTTCCTACACTATTTCTTTATGAGACTATATCACGTACATTTTGCATATTTTTTGCTCTTAAACAGCGACCAGCATGACATAAAAACTTATAAATTATAATACATTGAATAGCATAGAGGTCATACAAAGATGTGACTTTTAAAAATGGAGTCAAGTTATTTTCAGACATCATGAAGAAACAGTTATGCTAATAGTGAACATTAAATCATTCATTCTGCTGAATATATAGTGAATTAAGATAAGCATGTAAACGGTATCCTTCAATTTCTTTAGAAGTAAGAAAAAAACCTTAATAATAAAAAATAGAAACGTGGTGAAGTAAGTAGACCCTGTTTAGTTGTTGAGAAGTATATTTCTGCTGCTCACTGCTTCATTGAACATAAAAAGCTCTATGCCTGTTTCAGTTTTTTAAAAATGTACATAGGTTTTTAGCTTACTGATTATTTAGCACAATGCTTCTGAACAATAATGAGCAGCATTGTCACTCAATGACCTGTTTGCACTGGAATTGTTGAGAAGACATTAAAATACATATTTATACGTAATTAGAAACTTATAATCTGCCTCTATCAGGCTGCTTTGATGACTGATAAAAATAGGATGGAAATGGATGAGTTCTTAAAATATTACTCTTCCATTGGGCTGAAAAATTCCTTTGAGGCAGAACCAAAAGTTCTAGCAGTTGCTGTTGAATCACAGAGATGATCTATTAGTATGATGGGTTGAATGACTAATGCATTAATGTCTGGAAGACAGACAATGGGATTTTAGCAGAGCTAGCTTCCATGTGATAGAGGGTTCCCCTACATGCTTTTATAAAGCTATCTACCTATTATTTCAAGTTCATGTAGCAATTGTTTGCCAGGAAATTCCTTCACTTAAGGGGACAGAAGAGACAACAAAGAAAAAAGAATATCTAGCAAGGAAAAACAAATGCCATTTATCCTTTTATCTGTTGTCTTTGGGGACATTCATGTGATAATGTGGTCAAACAAATGCTTTTTATTATATGCCAAAGTTTCTCCAAGAGAATAGTTCATTCAACATATGGTTTTGAGTTTGCCTGTCAACCACCCTTTTTCTCCCAACATCTCCCCTTCTTTTTTAAACTAATTATTACATAATTCATAAGGGAATCAAGCCAAGTTTTTATAGTTCTTTCTTTATGCTGCTATTTTTTTCCACAAAATTAATTGCTACTTGCTGATTCTTTTTCATCATTATTATTTAACTCCTTGGAAGCTGCTTTCTACTCCCTCTGTAACCTCATAAAGATTTCTTTCTTCAAGTCAGTCAATAGTGTCTCTCCAGTGACAAATCACATTCTGCTCCATATTGTCATCCTTTTCTTAAACTCTTGTCTTGGGTTTTAGTTTAGGCAACATTATTTATTTAGGTGACTTTCCTACTTTCCTGTCTCTTTCCTCTTTCCTTTCTTTCTCTGCCTCTCTTCCTGGTGTGTTTCCACAATTCCTATATAAAATTGTTCCCACAAAATGTGCATTTTACTTTGTCACTGCACTCTTTATCGTAAACTTTAATCCATCATAATTTGTAAATGATTCTAAAATCATATACTTACTGTTAATATTTTTTCCAGGGCAAATACATATGATAATGACACATGAATTATCCATAGGCTTCTCAAACCTAGTATGTCCCAAATCCATCTCCTCATTGTCACTCCCTGTGGTAAGCAGATTTCTAAGATGGGACTAACATCCCCACTCCCCTGGTCTATACCCCCTGCAAAATATCTGGGACTATGAGTATGTTATGGATTATACTCATATGTTTGAGTTACATTTTATGGCATATTTGATTTTAAGAAAGGAAGATTTTTCAGGTGGGCCTAACCTCATAGCATAAAATGTTTAAATCGGATCTAGATGTCAGAGACAGAAGAAGTCAGATATTTGAAGCATGAGAGGAATTAGAAACAAGGGAGATTCTTTGAATCTGACTCTGAATTTGGAGGGGGCCACACGACAAGGAATGGAGGGAGCCCTTTGGAGCTGAGAATGACTTGTCCCGACAGCCAGAAGGGTAATTAGAAGAGCCCCACAACCACAAGAAACTGAATTCTGCCAGTAATCTGAATGAGCTGGGAAGTGAATTTTACCCTAGATCCTCCAGATGAGAACTCAGCCTAGCAGACATCTTGATTTCTGCTTGATTATAATCTGGGGAGGAAAAAAAACACAAAACAACAAAACCAGTCTTACTGAGCCTGAACTTTGGACGTATGTGAAGGAGGAGAAGGGGGAGAAGAAGGAAGAAAGAAAGAAGAAAGTAAGGAAAGGGAAAAAGTAAAAAAAAAAAAAATAATAATAATAATAATAATAATAATAAAAAAATGGCCCTGGCTATTACCTAGTCAATGTTAAATCCTTTAGCCAGAAGTTCACATATGGAACCTTAAGTTGGTATGATAGTAGAATATATTTTCAGCAGTGAAATAGAATGATTAAGGGCACAGATTCTATAGTTAACCTCAGTTTGAATCCCACTCTTTCATTTATTTGCTTTGTGTTCTGAGACAAGTTACTTTTCTCTCTGTGTTTCAGCTGTTTATGAAATGAAGGTGTTCATAATAGCACCAATATCATAAGGTTATTTGAGGATCAAATGAGCTAATATAATAAGTAGTTGGAACAGTACCTGATCTACAGGAAGCATTTAGCAAAAGTGCTAGTTATATTCTCTCAACCTAATTTTTAAGAATTCACTGTAGTGAATTGATCTATTTCATTTCCTTAATCACTTAGCCTCGTAGCTTGCCGAGAGTATGTACTCAATTCCTGATTGTTGAATGACTAATGACTGGGTGGATACTTTTCCCACCAGGCATATCCACTCACTCCTACTTTTTCTGACTTTGTTCTGGTGTCTGTGAACTTCAAGACAGGCTGGACTTCACCTAATCTCAGTGAAGGTTCTTGTAGATCATAAACAATGATGGTAAATTTATGCCAGTGACCAGTGACTGATTTAGAAATGAGTGCCACACTTTTGGACAATGGGCCTAAGGAGATATCTGGGGTAGGAGTGGGAATGGCATTGTCAGAGTTTTCTTTTCTCTTAAAAGAAGATATTTAAAAAGGAGATATCTTTCTGCCTCTGGATGTTGCCATCTGTAACATTTGACACCTTTGTAGCCATTGTGGAACAATGAGAAGAACTAGCTTAAGAACACAGGTCAACATGCTCAGATGGTATAGCAAAAGAAAGCAGGGACTTGAGTCCTGTATGGTGGACTTGAGCATTAATAATGCTGAAACTGTCCAAATCCAAGACTCATTCTTTTGTGAAAAAACAAATGTCTTCATTTCTAAGTCACGTTAGTAAGACTTTCCATTGATTAGGAAAAGAACACTCCACCTGATGCACTGCTGTGTCTAAAATTCATATTAGCATTTGTTAGTTATAAAATATCCTCTAATATTAAGGCCAAACATCTGTTATGTTCAATAAAATAATCAGAGCAAGTCCAATTTTCTCCATTCTTCCCTTGCTGTCAGATCAGATCCTCTTTGTTGTTCATTACAGTTGAATCTGGGTTAGTTATGTAGACATATAATTTCAACAACAAAACATTATTGTACAGTAATCATAAAAGTCAGGTGGATATAATCATCTTGTGGGTATAAATTAATTATCCTGGGCCATGCTTTAATATTTTAGGCCACTTGAAACTGTGGCAGTATATGTGAATATATGGGTTCATATTCTCAAGAAGTAAGTGAATGTTCCCAAATTTCACATATTATGCTCACCCACAACTCTGACAGTGCTCTGTATCCAAGCATCTCCTCTCCTAACCCCTCTCCCACCCATATTGATTTATGCAATTTGGATTCACAACACCTAATATTGTAGAGTAATGGCTAGCTTAACTATTACTTTAAATGCACAAAGATATCACTAACACATTTGGAATATGACGTCTGCTATACAGATTCACTTATCTCTCTAACAATTATTAGTAAAACATTGATTTTAACCTTACAAAGCTTTTAAGTTAGGAGAAGGAAAACACAATCCTCATATGTCACAACATGAGGTGGGTTTCCAAGCAGAAATAGAAGACATCTCATATACACGGTTCAGTTTCCTACTCTATAAATCATGTAGAAAATAAGATAACTATACTATTCTACAAATTTTGAAATAACTTCTATCTTTTGCGTTGACAAGTTTCCCCTTTCCATTAAATTCCAGATGTTACTCAATATGGATAATTATTTGAACTTTTCTTTGTGTCCTTAATTGAGGCTTCTACTTTTAGAAACCCATTTAAAATGTAATACATTTAAGTATTTTGGAATTATAACAGTGCTAAATTGTTATGCAATGTTAAATTGTAGATTGGATACACCTGTTATTACTAACAACATATTTATGGGTGATGTTTTCAGTATTTGAAATTATGAAGCTTAAGTCATACAATTTCACACGTAAGAAAGATATTTAAAAAAATGGAAATGGCAGACCAATGAAGCCATATTTTATAATTAATAATCATTTTTATTTAACATTGATTAGGTTTCATCTAAGCCCAAATTACCTGCATTCATTAGATTTAGGAATAAACTTTCAACTAAAAACAGTGCTGTAATTGAATGCCATTTTCATTCTAAAAATCTGTTTCATGTTATCACATTGTGCATAAATAACACAGCCAGAGACTTATGCATGTCAAGAGGACACTCATTTATTTAACTCATATACAGCATACTTTGCTCACCAACTTGCTAATCACTGCTGGGGTTCAATTACCGGTCACAAAATGAGTTATCTAGGTTTTCTCTGAATTACACGGAGGCATTTATTTTTCATCTAGGTTTTCACGTCTTTGATTAAAATAAAAAAGGTACTATGTTTTAAATATCAAGAAAAAGGAGAGTTAGAAATTATATGCAAAAGTAATTTTGTGAATTAAAGTTAAAATGCATAAGGAAAATAAGGCAAATATGAATGAAAGTTTCATGAAAGAAAATCCAAAATTGTCAGTTTAGTCTTTTTAATGATCTCAAGTGCCATTTTACCTTATATCACAGCAGGTCAGATATTCTGAAGTATTTGTGTCAAATATAAATAATCCATTTCATTTTATGTTCATTTTTGTTATACATAGACACATTTTATTGTCAGCCATGAAACATGTCCATAGCAGTAAAATCTCAATTAGTTAGAGCCACACACATTGGTGAACAAGCAAAAATACCAGTATTTCATTTTCTAGATGATGAAGTGTAAAATAATTAAATTTAACTTAATAAGGGATATAGTGAAGAAGAAGAGATTGAAAAAGAAAAAAGAAGAACCTGCAGAAACGCAGATCTGACATTTGTGTGAAAACATCTCTGTTTTCTTCCAGGCAAATTCTGTCTTTTTTCCCTTGTGTCACCATAGCACAATTGAATACATTTAAATAATTTGCATTTATTATAAGCTAAGGTTTTATGAAAAAGATAAAGTATAGTTTGGGTACATCAATTATTGCCAACAATGTATTCCTGGGTGATGTTTGTAGTATTTAAAAATTACAAAAAGCCATATGATTTCACACAAAAGAAAGAATGATATTACAGGAAATTATTATTTTTTTATTTATACTACTTTTTCTCCCATTAAACTACGCTCCTTAATCATGTCCAAAAATCATGTCCAAATTATCATTATATCTCAGATATTAGACCAGTTTCTGAATTACCATTTCCGCTCAATAAGTGTTACATGAATGAATTAAACTATTATGAAAATATAGCAATTCTGCTAATACACCTAATGATACCTATACCATTCAAAATGAGCAAACATGATATTTACAAAATGATTAAGGTAAGAATAAGAAATACTAAAGAAACAAGATGAATCGGAGCCATAGCATTGAATAACACAAATAATACAATTTAAACTAACAGCATCACAGATATCAAAGCACCTACTAAAACTGGAGAATAAAATATCATTAGGGATTGTTTTGAAAAGGAAATCCCATTCTCTATTTTTAAACATAACTGAGCTAGAATTTTTTTCATGTTTGTTTGTTTTTCCCCATAAAAAAGCAGATGGGAAAGATTTGTCATATAAACAATGATATACTGATGAGCTTCTCTCCCCAAGCCAGCAACACATGAGAATTATTGACTCATTTTTCTTCTTACTATGTGACTCTGCCAAGATAATCTGAATGCAAAACCTGACGATTTTAAGGGAATTCCTCACTTGGTCAGCTTTGTAGTGAATGAGACACATAAATAAATGCACTTCCAAAATATCAGGAAAGAAGATTTCAGAGAATGTGAGTGAGTGGTTTGGGGAGATTCGGGTGGAAGGTCCAATTTGGTTTTTGACTGTCTTCTGGGTATGGGTCTATAGACACTTAAGTTTCTCCTTTGTAAGCACAAAATAGTAATATACTGCTACCCTCATTCTAGCTAACTCTGGCTTTTTTTCCATGGATCTCCTCAACATTCATCTTACTGTTATTTATGTGAATAAGTATATTGTAGAATTCACATAAGGAAGCAATCAAAGAAGCTGCTCTACATCATTCTTGGGTATTTTCTATTCATGTTAAATTTAACTGTATTTTGAAAGAGAAATAAAATTTATTAACTGACTTACAGAAGCATTTTTTTTTCATTTCTTAATGGAGTTAGATATTATTGAGATGCAATAAAAGAAGGTATCTACAAGAGTAACAAACACTTAGTGGTGACAGAAGTAATTTTACAGTAGTTTTTCTTTTTTTCTCCCCTAATGCTGACTTGAGGTTGGTTATTAATAAAGTAGAAATTTAAAAAGAATGTTTACATTTACTAATTAATTTCATATAAATACAAACAAATTAAGTATTTTTAACAAGGTTTTAAAAATGGCTATTTGGCTTCATGTGGACAAAAACTAATAAAACACTCTGCTTGGTTTTTGTCATTTGACCACAGATTGCGCTGTCTACATGAAATCACATCCTGATTCTAATAAAACAAATTGGAAGCTCCTATAATCTGAGAAAACTTAAGTGCTTTATATAAAAATGGTAAGTTATACCAAATTTAATTGTCACGATGTACTTGAAAGACATTAACTTAGGAATCATCTTTAGTTTGATGATGGAAAACCAAACCAAGTTGCAGACACTGATTGCAGTTTGGACTATAATTTTCAGTAGAATGATTACCTGTGGTACATAAAAAGAAAAAGGCACAAGATTTTACATTGCTCAAACCTGTCAAGGAACTAAAATTATATTTTCATTTCTTATATTTTTACATCTTTTTTTGTCCTTTGCATTGGAAAGCACTCTAGGCAAAAAACGATGCAAATGATTTAACTGCCCATTACATATTGATGTTAAGATACTGAATCATGAAAGATTAATCAGTTCATGCTTGCTTCAGCAGCACATGTACTAAAATTGGAACGATACAGAGATTAGCATGGCCCTTGCGCAAGGATGACACAAACGATTAATCAGTTCTACAATGGTTAGTATCCAAAGTAATGTACATTAGTTAAATTACTTCTGTCACAACGGCAACATCAGTTCAATGCATCTAACCAGATAGCAACATATTTCTTCTTAGTCAATGCATTATTTTTTTGTACTGGTGTCACAATGCTGAACCTGGAGGACAGACAGTCCCTGAGTAGCCTGTTGATTGAATACTTTGAAATAATGTCCAAACATTCAAACATTTAAACATTTAAAATTTTATTTCTAGAAAAGGTTGTTAAGAATGTTACCAGATTCAAAATGTACAAAAGGATGTGTTACAAGAATTAAGTTTTCTTTCCATCCCATGTCATAGATATACAATTTCTCTCCCCAGAGTCAATTATTGTTACTAGATTATTGTGCTGATTTCCAGAAATTTTCACATAAACTGGTATCTCCTTCCTTCTCTTCCTCCCCACACCCCCATTGTGTATTTGCATGTGAATTTTTCACTTTTTATTAACTTGAAGGAGAAGAGTCAATGTTTTTTTATCATGTTTTTATTTAACTTTTTAAAGATGTCTATTAAAATATAGCTAACATATAATATTATATTAGTGTCAGGTGTACACTATAGTTATTCAACATTTATATACCTAAACAAGTGATCACCATGATAAGTCCAGCAACCATCTGACACCATAGTATGCTATCTCAATATTATTGACTATATTTCCTATGCTGTATGTTAAATCCTCAAGACTTATTTGTTTTATACCTGGAAATTGGAACTTCTTATTCCCCTATAACTTTCTCTCCTTTCTTTAAATTTTCAATTACAGTTGATGTTTAATATTATTTTATATTAATTTCAAGTGTAGAGCATAGGGGTTAGACATTTATATAATCTAAGAAGTGATTCCCCAACTAATCTAGTACCCACCTGGGACTGTACATAGTTATTACCATAGTACTGACTATATTCCTTATGCTGTACTTTGCATCCCAAAGACTATTTGGTATAACTACCAATTTGTATTTCTTAATCCCTTCACTTTTTCACTCACCCCTGGTCCCCCTCCCATCTGGTAACCATCAGAATATTTTCTGTATCTATGAGTTTGTTTGTTTGTTTGTTTATATTTTCTTTGGATTCCATGTATAAGTGAAATCATACGACATTTGTCTTTGTCTGTCTGATTTACTACACTCAGCACAATACTCTCTATGTTCATCCATGTTGTTACAGATGGAAAAAATTCATTATTTTCTTATGTCTGAGTAATATCCCTTTGTATCACTTCTTTATCCATTCATCCATTCACTGACACCCAGGTTGCCTTCATATCTTGGCTATAACCCTACAAAATAAGTCACATATAAAAGCAACATTCTCCCTTTATCCTTTTCATATTCTTTTAATAACTGAACTTTTCATTGGTTTTAGAAAAATGAAAATTTACATTCCAAATAAAATCTCAGTGCATTGGTATCCTTATAAATCCAATTGATACAATAATTCAACAGATTCTTTTCAAAATATAAATTAATTATTTTGAATATGTATTTCATTATATACAGATGTAGTTTAAAATATGTAAATCATTGGTTTCATACAGTTGAGGGAATTGCACATTTTATCTCTAGGAGATCTTGGTTGAAAGCAGGTGTTCGACAAGAGTGTTTTATGTCTACTTAAAACAAGTGAATGTATATTTCAGGTGTATGATCCACATTATCTACCAAATATGGCAAACCTGCAGTAAATCATTCAGAAAATGCTGGATGTTTATATGTTTAAGGCACATGTCAAAAGAAATCACAAGATTTCTGCATTTAGCAACATACTTAGTGAACATCATTAACCTAAAACAAAAATTTATTGTCAGAAGAGTTACAATAACATTTTCAAATTGTTGATATAATACAACTACAGAAAATTAAATACCATGAATATCAAAGGTAAGACAAGTTGAAAACATTTTAATCGTATTTCTCTAGTGTCAATTTTAGTTATGAATTTTAATAGGATATTTTTAAGCATCTTGAATTTCAGGTTATCCCATCTATTGATAACTTCATCTTACATTAAAAACATTAAAATATGAGATTGCATTATTTTCATAACAACTTTTCCATTATCTTGGGTACGTGCTAACTTAGGAAAATGAAAAAAACAAAACAAAATATGGACTTCAGAATTCAAATATAGTTTAATGGATTTTCATGCTAAATAATTAATATAGTTTATAAAGTGTGAAGTTGGAAGCCTTCATTTAGTGAAACAATTTTTCTAACACTGTATTTTATCCTTTGCTTACATTCAATGGATATGTATTGGATATCTACAATATATGAGGCACCATGCCACCTATGAGAATTGAAAGACAAGCAAAAACACAATATCTGATATCTTTGAATGTTAATCAATAATTTACATGTAGTAAAGTACATTCATATTTTATGTGCCTTTTAATGTATTTTTACCTATGCTTACATTTGTGTAACCATCCTCCAAATCAGGATATCGACTATTTCCAGAATCACAAGAGTATCTCTCTTGCACTCTAATAGTCAATATCACTCTCATTCAACTTCTATCCTGCCCTCTGTCACTATAGTTATTTCTCGATTGTGAACCGTCTTCCACTCATGCCAATACACTTGATGAAAGTACTATGAAGGACACATGAAGTTCCTGTTACTTGACTGCCATTCCCTTGTTGCTAAACCCTTGTCTTATCCCAGTACATTTTGAGAACTGTTACTGCAGGCCGCTAGGCTTTTGCTGAGCCAGGAGTTGAACTTTCACAAGTCTCCTTAGCTGGTCCTTGAGGTATACTTTTGCAGCTTTCCAGAAATTTCTTTTGCTATCATATTCTCTGATGTTTCTCTTCCATTTCCTCTTGTCCACATATTGAGTTTATGCATAAAATAGAATATTGGTTTACTGTCATTATATTTTTGTTTTAGGAGGAAGTCGTGATGAATGTCTATGGTCAGTCTGCCATGTTTACTGGAAAATTACACTGTTTTCTTCTACTTTATTCAGTCAAGTTTGGTGAGATATAATTCGCATACAGTAAAATCCAACCTTTTTAGGGTAAAATTCTATGAGTTTTGATATACACATACAGTTGTGTAACTATTACTACAATCAAGATCTGGAAATTTTCTATCAACTCAAAATTATCTCTTTACCATTTTGGATTCAAACACCAGCCCTTAATCCTTGGCAACCATTCATTAGTTGTCTTCCCTTATAATTTGTTTTTACCTCAGTACCATACAAATGTATTCACATTGTCTTCCAGTTTGCATAGTTCCTTGTGAAAAGTCTTCTCTAATTCTTATTTCTGTTTCTCTCTGTGTAATGTATCTTTTATTCACTCGCTGACTTCATGTTTTCATAAACTTGAATATGAAAACACCTAGCAGTATTTTTCAAGTATTTATTTGTTTGTTCATTGCTATTTGTCCTGCTTGGGATCTTTGTACATCTTGGGTACATAGCTGATGTCAAAATCTTTTCTTGTTTTTGGAAAATTCTTGGATTTTCACTCTTCAGATATTTCTTTTTCCTCTTTATTTCTTCCTTCTTGTATTGTATTACATATTATCTTTTCTTCTGTGATTCCAATTGTGTATGATATTATTTCTTAGTTTATTTTCCTAAAGAGGCAAATCCTACTGGTGGGTAACCCCAAATCCATACTGAAAAATTAACCCCTTCATTGTATCACAATACAGAGGTTGGAAAGACAAACACTCACTTTTCCAGCCTCACTTTACAGGTGGTGGTGACTACAAAGCTCTGTTCTAATCTTTAAATTTAAGTGGGAGTTTGGCACAAAATCTTCTGAAAAAGGTTTTGTTTTTTTGTTTTTTTAATTTCAGGTGAAAATATACAAATGCAGCTAGAGAACCTTTCCGACCTACTTATGCCTTGAAGACATAATTTTTGTCATTATAACAGCCATTTTAGACTAATACAACTATAAACCCATATGCTAAAGATTGTAGAGATGAAATGCATATGAAACCTAAATATTTAATATTGGTGAGCCATTGAACCAACTGAAATTTCTAAGACTTTTAAAATATTTTTCTTTATAGTGCTGAAAAATTAAAATAACAGTTAAATCTGAAATATAAATTCAATAAAAATATGCTTCTAAAAAGAATGTGAAATGCATGCTTTCAGATAAATGAGAGCAAAGAGACTGTATTACCAGGAGACTGCAATACAAGAAAAGCCAAAAGATGTTCTTCCAGATGAAAGAAAGTAGTACTGGATAGAATTAAATCTGAAAGAAAGAACGAAGAGGACTAGAAATGGTAAATAATTGGATACATATAAAAACAATTTTTAATTCTTAGCAAAATTACTCTAAAAGATAAACTGCTGTTTAAATAAAAATAGTAACATTATAAACCAGTGTTAGGACTTCGCTAAAAATAAAAGTTATGACAATAGTGAAAAGGATGGGAGCTAAGTAAATAGAATTACATAACTTTATGACATTTGACTGAGAAATGTGAAGTGGGAAGTCATATAATATTTACTTTGAGTAAACTCTAACAATTTAAGTGCAAATTTTAGATCCAAAGCAACCAATCAATGTAATTAACTTTACAAAACATAACCATATTTATGTAGACTGGAAAAGAACAATTCTAAAATAATAATAATAAAAAGTATAATGGAATTAAAATAAAATACTGAAAAATATTTTTTTAAAAGGCCTACAAAACCTGTACTGCAAAAACATAAAATATTTCCAAGAGGAATTTAGAACATTAAAAAAAAAAAAGTAGGGCATACAAGATTGACAAAATGGAAACATTGATAATGTTAACATATCAAATTTCCTCAAATTGAACAGTATATTCAGTATATCCCCAATTAAAATCCCAGGCAAACTTTTTTTGTAGACATTGACAAGCTGATCTAAACTTTATGTTAAAAAACAAAGAATCCAAAAAATCAAAACAGTATTGAAGAAGAAACTGAAATTGGATAACTTATACTATCATCCTTCAAGAACTATTTTAGAGCTACAGTAATGAAGTGAGTGTGTCATAAGGATAGACACACAGATAAATGAAGTGTAATAGAGAGTCTATGAGTAGATTTATACAGACATGGGCAACTGATTTTCAACAAAGGTGCTAAAGTAATTCAATGAGTTTTCCACAAATTCTCTTGGATATCTGTATGTAAAATCTGAATATTGATCCCTGTATATTGTTTCTAAAAATTCAAAATGGATTTTATCTATAAACATAAAAATTAAAATTATAAAACTTCAAGAAGAAAATATAGAGGAAAATCTTCACAAACCTGGGGTAGGCAAAGATTTCTCAGAGAGAACATGAAAAGCATTAACCACATATGAATTAATTGATGAATGGACTTCATAACAAACTAAATTTTCTGCTTTTGTAAGAGTTTCTATCTAGGATATATGTGGACCTTTTACAAATTAATGCTAAAAAGCAAACAAAATTTTTTTTAATGGGCTAAGTCTCAAACAGGTACCTCCCAAAATAAAATATATCGATGACCAGTAAGGTCCTGAAGCAATGTTCAACATAACACAAGAGCTAAAATTAAAATTACAATGAGATACCATTTTACATTCCCTTGAATGGCAAAATTAAAAAGTGTTTATAATACCAAATATTGGTGAGGACGTGAACTTTTAGAACTCTGATATATAATAAGAGAGTGACTTTGAGACTATTTTTACATTTTTTATAAAAGTTTAACATATTTTGGTATTTTCCCAAGAAACTGAAAACATGTCTATCAATGACATACACAAATGTTTATAGCTGCTTTGTTTATATTAGCCACTGATTGAACCAACTCAAATATACATAAACATGTGAGTGGAAAACAAAGTGGTACAGGCATACAATGGAATGTTATTCAACAGTTCACAAGAACTATCTTCAGATATATACTATGACAAGCATGACTCATAATATTATGATGAGCAAAATAAGCCAGATATAGATACTGTATAATCCTTTTATATGAGGTCCTAGGAGAAGTAAAAGTAAGTTATTGTGATACAAATCAGGTTAGTGGTTGCCTGTGGTCAGGATTTGGAATAGAATTGAATAAATAAGGCCATGAAAATTTCCTTGAGAGATATAATTTTTAACATATTTATTGTTAAATATTATAAATAAAATGTTATTTTTAACATGTTATTGTTAATGATAGTTTAAAGGTCTACACAGTTGTCATAACATCTACTGGACAATTAAAATGTGGACATATTATTCAATGTAAATTATCACTATAAAACATTGATTCCAAACACCATAATCAGAACTATATTTCAGAAGGATAATTTGTCAATGATGTGTATAGATGAAAGGCAGGAAGTAGGGCTTAGGCAGATTGAGGGCTAGTAGAACAGATAAGAGAGTATTGTCACAGTTTAGATAAGAGGTAAGGAAGATGGAAAAGATAAATAAAACTTAGGAAGAGAAATAAAAAAGGATAATTGACAACTTTAGTGCTTTGCTTTTTCTGAACTTTTGAAGTTGGAGAGCCAAATTGCTGAAATATATAGCCACTATATTTTTGTTTGAAGCTGTTATAGTAATGTTATACTTCAAAAAAGAGTAATTAACAGCCCCCCAAAAACTAAAGCTACATTGGAGCAAACTTAGAATGGAAACTACACACTTACTAGCCTTTGGTACTTACAGAGCCAGTTTCTTGTTATAACTGGTTAGTAATATGCTAAATGGAAGCAATATTCCTGAAATACGCACTCACCATACCCAAATACTTTGTGATAAATTCTCATACTTTTTTTTTTTGGAAAGTCCTGTGGATCTTTGGATCACCTATGCTACAAATTTGGGATGCACATTTGCAAAATATAGGAAACGTGGGACAATGTAAATTCTTTGGTATAGTTGTCAGCAGTCATCTTTATAACAGTAATGAAATATCAAGTTCATGACCTACCAAAGTCATTTAGTCTTAACTATGTTAAGCAATGTCTTTTAATTATGCTAAGAAAAACTGGACTATGAGTGCTTACCTTTTAAAGATAGAATTAAAATAATATTTTTTCACACTACAACATTTTTATCTATATTAGAAAAAAATCAACTCTCTCTGACTCCTTTCTGTGTCTAATATGCATGCTCTTTCAGTAAAGTCAAAATTCTGTTACAAAAAGAAACAGTTGTAATTGCTCTAAAAGATACAATAGAAGTATTTTGACAAGACCACTATGAATTAAGGTTAACTATGCCGAGAAGACAGAAGCAGCTAATGTAAAGAGATTCATATTCTTATAAAAAAGGGAACATGTCCTAGAGAAAGGAAAGGTTAAGGGTTAAATGCTATAGTATTTAACTATGGGCCAAACTATACTTTGTGGTTTATATCTTGGTTTAAGGTCTGAGATATAACCCTTTGCTTTTGCCCCAAAATATAATAATAATAAATAGGTTGTATTAATATACATTTAAAGGGAGGAATTTGGAGGGGGTGTATTTGAATTTTTTAAAAGCAGAGCGATATTGGAACTTGGAACAGTCTTAGCTCTGGCAAGATTTTAGCAAAGATGACATCTTTAGGGAAATGTATACGAAGGTGTGTCACTTGGAGAATGTTAATTTTTTGTGCCTAGCACTTCCCAAGTCATTAACATTTAAATGATTGTTCAGTGTATCTTAGGGAATCATATTTATAACATATGACCACCCAGACTCCGTTCACTCTAAAATGGTAAGAATAAAAAGCCTATAAGCAATTTTGAAATTTTAGGAATATGAAGCTTTTATCAGAATGTTAAATACATTTCTAATTTAGTTTAATCTCCTCTCATATCTGATGTAAAATGTGTGTTTGCAAACCTGTGTCACCCAGAAAATTTTGATTTGAGTACAATACTGTAAGTATGCTTTTTGTGACGTACAAGGTCTTTTCCAGAAAGCTATGGATAATATACAATTCTCGTATTTGTATTAAGGCAAGTCAGAATTCCTGGGCTCGTTTGATGCTCCACACTCAGTACTTCCTTAGGACCCTCTGCTTACCCTATTATTTCATTGGTCACATTACCCTGTAATTGCTGGTCTGTATACTTGGGAAGATTGTAGATTCCGTGAAGGCAGAGGCCAATCTTCAAGCACAATATCTCAAACAGAAATGTGGGTTTTCATTAAATATCATTAAATAATTTAAAATGGAGCAATTTAAGAATCAAAGCTCTTAAGCTGACAGTACTTAAATAAACATTACTAATATCTTTGAATTAACCCAGCAATAATGAAATGATATGACACAATGTTTTTGAATAATTAATTAAATTGTCTTCTTTGATTTTGTGGCTCCTTCATTTCTGTTTTTTGTACCTGGTCTGACATCAATGTTCTCAGTAAGTCTCTCTAGTAAAGAGAACACTGTTATCGTACTGGGTACATCACTGAGGGTTATGAGTTTTCAACTTAACCCAGAGAAGTATTTTGTGAACAACATAGGACAGAATGGGACTTTTCCTGATATATCCTAGGTATAGGTATTTACTTTGATCAAACGAAAGACAGAAAATAAAACAGCCATGATGAATTATGTATTTTTACTCACTTCCATTGCTTAAAAAAAAAGAACTCCAAGTAACTTTCAAAACTGACATTATAGATCTAAAATAATACTCTCGTATTGAGCAGCTTTTCCTCAAGGTAATGGAGAATCTTGAATATCCCCATTTTTAAGAGAAATTTAATCTTTGATTCATTTGGAAATGCATTTTGTAAAGGTGATTTATCCTCTGATAACGTAAAATCTCTTATTCCTGAAAAGGATCTTCGATGTTAATCTGTACATATTTTCACATACAAAGAAACTCAGACATAGAAAAGTCAAGTTACCCGACCTTGCTTTGGAATCAGACTGCTGGAGTAGGCATTCTGGGTCTGCACTGAGGAACTTTGGACACAAAGCAACTTATTGGAACTCCATTTTGCACTTTCCTTCTTTTTAAAATGGGTAATCAGTGCAACCTAACTGTAGAATCATTGTGAGTACTAAATCAGTGAATGTGAAACACTAAGAACAATGCCAGATACACAGAAAGTACTCATTAAGAATTAATTACCTCTCTACTTGGGAAATTCCAAGTCCTACTCAGATCTTTATTCAAGTCATTTTCTTAATCCATGGTAGCATATGTTCTTTCTTGTAATGTTTAACGAAAATATTTATGATGCTTTTGAAATAGGCACTTTGTGAGGAGCAGAATTATCTGTTATTACATGTTACAGTAATCCTTTTACTAACATGGGGTGAAGTGTAGTTGGGGAAAAGGGTGCAGACAATATGATGAAAAATACATAGGTTCAAACTGATTTACATGATTGATAGAAATTACAAATTGGTAAATAAGTTCTTACTATCTTTGGTTTTTAATCTTAAAACTAGCTCTTATTAATTAATTATTAATGTAAGAAAAAGTAATCAGATGCTAGCTTTCTTAGGATAACAATTCAAATAATGAATATGAATATAAAATACTAAATTAATAAGAGGAAATCTAGAAAATAGTTATCTGTTTTTGAGTAATGCATAAGTAAAATTAGCTACTCCTTTTTTCTTATTAATATTCTTGGAAGGTTTTTATCACAGCCAATTAAGTATTTAAGAAATGCACTGTTAAGAACTGCCTAATTCTTTATCATTAAGAGGCAATGATGTGGAGAAACATTTATTATTCATTTGACCATGAAATTTTGTTAATATACTTGCTTCAAATGCCCAAGAACTCCCCTTAAATTCCACCAATTGGTCAACAGGACGCAGGTCTTCCTCCTTTTCCAGAAAGCAGCCCCTATATCTGTCAGCAGCCCATTCTCATTGCCAAACACTATCAAGAACTGTGAAGGGCTGTAGAATTTTCCCTACTGACAAGATACGTTAACTTGCTGCAGTTTTATGGAAACTGACAAAAGACAGGAGATTGTTGAATCAGAGATGTAAGACTCTCAGAAAAAGCAGCAAAGCTCAACATACCTTCCCTGGCCTTGCATGATACTTGTGCATACAGGGTGCTGTTTTCCAGGAGAGGAAACTGGGGCCAATGGCAGTATTTTTTATTTTTTTTTTGCAAGCATCAAACATTGTAGCAAATGGTAAACAAATCAGCTGCCTCCCCTTTTGGAGCAAGGGGATACCATACATGTAATCACCTTGTGGTCTTCTATGACTAGCTGCAGACACTTCGCTGCCTCAGGACAAGCCTTTGCAGTCTGGCACATTCAGCAAGAACATGTAGATGTTCAGGCCCATAGTAGACTTCGTCCAGTACACACTACAAAAATAAAACTAAATCAACAAAACTATGACTAATTAATAAATTTAGAGACTGTAGAGATTGAAGGTAAAATAGTTATCAATAACTAGAAAATAATTTAAATTGCAAAGCCAAAAACAAACCAACCAACCAACACCTCATCACCTCACCCCCATACGCACTTTTGAACTTGATGGAGTCTCAAATGCTAATATCTATTTGGGGAGGAAAAAGCAGGGAAAAGAGAAGGAATCCCCCTGTCCTCTCTAAGTTCCTATTGTTTCTGACCCTAGTTTGGGAGGTAAGAAGTCTTATCTTTAACAGAAGATTAAAATATCAATAAATAAATTGAACTGGACATTTAAAATTACCAAGTACAACTATATTTATGGCATAAGGTAATGGAAATTCTCTTATCAACTAAGAATGACTAGAAAAGTAATAGGACCCACCTACATAGACTCAGGTCTAGTTCCATTATAATGTGGCTTCTAGTTATCTCAGCTTACACTAGTCATATTAAGTCTGTTCTCACTATTTTGGGGTGAGGGTTAATGGGAATGTCAATGATATTTTAATAACTGTCTAGGATAGGTTTAATTTCTTTAATCCATAAATCTGTCAAATATAAATGGTGAACGATTGATCAAAGTAACAAAAAATTGGGTTATGTCAATCCAAGTCACAGTCATTTATTAACTTAAAACCATAGCTATCTAGAATTTTAATATATAGTGGGGACTGAGAGTTCATGCAATTTAATTATTTTGATGGGTGAGTTGAAGCTTAATAAAATATTATTAGTATGGGAGCATGCAGTCAATTAATAAAGAGTTGGTCTACAAACAAGAGTCCTGACACCCAATCTAAATATTTTTGCACTGTAGCATGGCTTATGTCAAGTATTTCAACCCACCCATATAATGACAAAATAAAAATACACAGGCAAAACAAAATAAGCAGTGTAATTGTCAAAATAATATATAATTGAGGATTTCATATAAACTGTATCTTTATCTGGTGTGGGGACGGAGCCCCAGAGAGTAGTTTACAGGCTCTCGGCTTCACGTGTAGGGGTGCTGGCTCGGGTGGTGATTGGCCGTTGGCTGTGGCCGGTTAGCCAATTGGCCGCTGGTATAACTGCTGCAACTACGGAGGGCCGAGGAGAGCGGAAGAGTTGGGCCGAGGAGAGCGGAAGAGGAGGGCCGAGGAGAGCGGAAGAGGAGAGCCGAGAGAGAGGAACAGAGGAGAGAGGGGAGAAGAGTCGTTGGTCGGTTGGTTGGCGGAAAAGCGGCCGGCAGGTCGCCGTCCGGTGGGCCCAGCCTCCAGTGAGACCATAGTGGTATGACTCCCCTACCTATGGCTCCGTGGGTGTTCCTTTTCGGCCTCACCGTATCCTGCGTTCTTGTGTGGGGAGCGGGAGCAGAGACCCCACAGGCCGCCCAGCCTGAAAGATGGCGCGGCGAGAAGGCCTCCACGCACGACAAATGGCGCAGCGAGCAGGGTCCCCCGCACAACATCTGGTAAGAATTTATAATTTTACACTTATATTTTTTTCCTTTTCTTTATGACAGGATTCTATCCAGATGATGATACTTTGGAAGATCACAGTTACGTTAAATTTCACTCCAGAGTGAGTTATCGTCATCAGTTTTTATTAATACTATGGGTCATTAGACAACCTGGGAGCAAAACAATGATCAGGTTCTGTTATTGATCTCACAGATGGAAGGTCGACACAAATAGAAAAGGGGAAACTTGTGATGTAGTTCTTAACTTTGCAAACTAATATATTTAGGGTAAAGCTTTAACAGAAACCCTAAGGGAAAGAATATTGAAAGGATGAAGAAAGGTTAGTAAGCTAAAACTAGTATGAGTAGTGAAACAACAGCTTTAAAAATCTAGTGTTATTTGTGATATATCTGTATGACAATGAAATCAACAGATGGCCACCGCACTTTCCAAATGTGTACCGAGGCACTCTCTCAAGAGATGCAGCCAACTCATGAAGGATTAGATTACTAGTTTGAAATTTCAAGGAAAAACACAGCAATGCTCAATGTCTTCAGACACCTAGTGAACTGACCTATTAACAATATCAGCATAACATTGGGCTACATTCCTTCTTATGACATCAGAATTTGCCAAGCTGTGCTTCCTGCAGTAGCATGATAAAACAGTACCTTGTGAAAATCAGTGTGAAACAGGAAATGCGTATGTGAGTGCTTGATCCCATTTAAGGGCTTGCAGAATGAAACAGGTGCACACATACAATTTGAAAGTAATTGTGGTAACTTAAGAATAAACTAAAAATATTATTTTGTTCTTTCAATTTATGTGTATTTTTTCCAAAAGTCTACTAAGTTGTTAGGCCATAAGTAGTTACTAAGCTGTTTGGTATTATCTACTAAAGAAATGGAATTGTTAAGTATTTCCTTTGGCCTAAGATATGCAATGAAAAAATTACTAAGATACTATCTTATGGATCCAAATGTTTGTGAACCTCCCAAGCTTTGGAAACAGAGGAACTGTTATGGACTTTTTTTTTTTTATATATAATATAATGAGTTACATTTTCTTGACCCATTACTTCTTGGGAGATCTGAATGCATTAAGTCAAAATTTTCAGGCTAATCTGTCCCATCTGAATCACGATTATTTTAAAAATTTCAGTTTGTATTTAGGCATCTATATTGTGATTACTGCGATATGGTGTAAAGAGCATCTGAAAATCTTTCAGTCTTTCTTGCCTAAATAGTTTCCTTTTCTCTTCCTGCCCCTCCTTCTTCTCCTACTCCTTCCTCCTTCTGAGAAAGAAACCTAATTGCCTGTGAGCTTAATGGAAGGATCATGGTGTTTGGAGTAAGACCTCGGTGTAAATCAGAATCCAATGTATGTAGTATTGGAGGAGGTATTTCGCCTGATGATGATTTGAACATAACAAATATGAGTACAACATTATTCTCTGAGGGTTACTAGTTCAGATAATGTGTATAGACTTTTACTGTGATGTGTTTCTTTTACCTCTCATGCATTTATTTTCTAGCTCTGTCTGCTTGTTCAAGTTCTGTACCCAGTCCAAGCCTCAATGTCTTCAATTATTAAACTGAGGCTAATAATAATACCTATTTATAATGTTGTGGCAACAAATAATATAGCCCAGATCAAATACAAAGTATAATGCCTCCACAGGTAAAGTATTATATGTTAATTGTTGTTCTTTCTATTATTACTAGTAGTAGTTCAGCTTCCTTCCGTACATGGCTCAACCACAGTGTAGAGGGTACAGTGATCTTTCTTTTTATACTTGATGAAACAGATTATAAAATGAATTACTTAGTAGATAGAAATAAGGATTAAACTTGGAATCATTGAAATGTCAAAGAATGCTTATGAGCTAAATCACACTTTAGTGAAAAGCCTGTGGTTCAAACGTGTTTTCTCAAATGAGCTGGAGGTGTCATGGCTGCTGGTGTCCTATGTAGGGCGGCAGATCCCAAGGAGAACAAAGTAAGAAAAGGGCATTCTATGTGTCTGCAAAGGCAGGCAGAATAATTTAGTAATGGTGCTCTATCCACTGGGACATTTCATATACTCATCACTTTGTTTTAGTCTGAGATACGGGCAGTTCCTTCCAATACTCTTATTCTTGGCTCACTCGAATGATTGTTTTGCCAGGAATCAAGCCGCAGGTCAGCGTTGCCAGATGGGCCATGCTCCATAGGCTCTCAGAAGAGGGCCTGAGCCTGTTTATGACACATGTCATGTCTGAGGTGAGGTAGAGATTTCTCTGGAATTTCACAAGAGAAGCAAAGTCCATAGTGGTATTCAGCAATTGTTCAAAGTGGAAAAAAATAAAGAAATAGCTTGCTTTGCATAATGTCAGAGGACAGCACACAGTGCAATGACTGAAAATAAAGTCCACTGAATGAAATAAATAAAAAGGGAGAATTTAGTGTGAACATCATGTTCTAATTCTAATTCAAGAAGAACCCATTCAAAACTCTGAGGTTTTACATTTGAAAAGGGATAAGCCCTAAACTTTGGACCCTTCTATTAATTATTTATTTATTTAGTGACTTAAAAAAAACTTGTTAACACAATGAATCTTATGTTGACAAATTAATAATAGCTGATACCTTCCCTGGATTTTGTCCAGGCTTATTACGAACAATATGAGTGGAAAATGCAATATAAACTTTGAGATGGTATTTTGACAGCATTTTGTCAGACACATCATTGAAATAGCTGTTTACATTTCAAAATCAATTTCATTCAATAGAAGTTATACAGTTTTCTATTAACATTTTCCCTGAGATTTTAAGGCTGAAGAACATTTCTGTGACCCACTTTTCTGAACGAGGATTTGAAATAAAGCACTTGTGATGCCTCTGGGAACTGGGGAGATACTCGTGATTTCAGTCTCTCAAACCTCATAATATAGAGAGATAAGATGAGTAGCAGTTAGAGGGTAAATGCATAAAACAACTTTTGTATCTGAAATCCACAAAAGCATGTCAAAATACCCTGTTGACATATTTGCTTCAAAATCATGAAATATAACTGAGATCATGAAAGGCTTGTTTTAAAATTACTTCCCAGTGGTGGATTTCTTATGAAAGCATGCAATTATGTTGTTTAAAGAATCTGGAGATGTCAATGTGATAATACATAATGGTTTAAAATAGAATATTAAATGTGAGATCCTTGAAGACAGAGATCATGTATTACTCATATATGCATACACAGCACAAAACAAAATCTATGATCAAAAACAAATACACAAACATATTACTGAATTTAGCTAATTGAGTCACACCACTTTACCATCAGGAAAAAAGAATTCTAGATTGGAAATCTAGGGCAGTGATTCTTAAACTAGAATCCCCTGAAGACCTTGTTAAAATACAGTTTTCTTTCTCTCTCTCTCTCTGTCTGTCTCAGTCTCTCTCTCTCTCTCTCTCTCTCTCTCTCTCTCTCTCTCTCTCTCTCTCTCCCCCCCCCATCCCGACTCCACACAGATACATTAATTAGGACTAAAGTAATAATGCAAAAGAAAATTTCAGAAATAAAGAGGAAAGAAGGGAAAAAGAGTACTGGTGAAGAAAACCCTAGGCACCAAGAAGAAAACTAGGTCCAGTCTCATAAGCAGCCAAACAAAAGAAATATTTTTATATCTATTTCCTTTAGATTCAAATATAAGACATTGGTAAAGGTAAAGAAAAGCAAACGACTGGGAAGCCCCCATGTAACAAGTCAGGGAACTTTTTTATCTTGGACATTTCACTCTAGTTCAAAATAGTATTATAAAATAATTCTGTATGCCTGTTGCTGAGGAAATAGCTCCCATTAAAATTGTTTTCCTTAAAAGGTTTCCCTCTCGACCCCTATGTGTAGCCAACCTCATTGAATAATTTGAGCAAGAGAAAGGGAAGACAGAGGGTTAATAGAAAAAGGTAGGAGAGGCTCACAACACAACACTCACTTTCCCAGTACCCTGCAGGACACACGCAGCATAAGTGTGGTTTATACCTCCACTGCTCTTGGTCATGGACTAAGATTATTTTGCAAAAAACAAATTTTCCATGCTTTGTTTGGTTTCCAAATTATGTGACTTGCCTACTTGGAACACATGATAAATTCGTTTTGCAAACTTTGTAATACTGTGTACCCTACAGGGATTTACGCTGCATTCTGATGATTGTCTGGTTATAGAAATCCTCGTAAATCCTAAACCTACTAAATATAACATACCATGCCAGTCTGCTCTCAGCTGCTCCATACTGGGTCCTGAGATGTACTTAGCAGTTAAAGTAAAAGTAAAGTTACTTTATGTGAGTAAAAGTCGGCTTTTGAGTAAATGTATCATGTGACATAATTATTAGTTTCAAACTCATCAACTGAATACCTCATCCATATGCATGCATATTTTAATGTTATATTTGGCTACATTTAATTAGTTGAAAATGTTTTATGGTACATTTTATAGTCAGTAATTTATTTTTTTATTAAAAATTCTCAGTTGTGCAAAAAATATAGCATTCCCTAAATACTGGTTAAATATACAGATTCTAGTTAACTGTGCCATGGGTGTTTATTTCAGCTGCCTTACACTCTCCAATAGCTTATCAATGGCTCCCAATAAAGCCAATACAATTGTGCCAAGGATAGATCCTGGACTGCACAGGGAAGTGAAACTAATAGAAAACCATGTCATACACAGAGAGGCTCTTTTTGGGTGAAGTTCTTGCTGAATTCATTGGAGGAAAACAATGTGTTTCAAATTAAATTGATATTTAGTCAATCATTGTATGGAAGTTATAATTAAAGTCTAAACATTGAACAATTGCAAATTACAACATCTGTTTTTTATCCCATTAATAATAAAGAAGTGGTATACAGAAATAACCATTCCAAGGTAGGTCAGACAGTGTGTGAGCAATTTGGGACATGGGAGAAGAATGGGCAAAGAGGATAAGGCAGATTATGGCCTCTAGTCTATGGCTACATACAGATTTTTCCAATTCTGAATGACAAAAGGTTGAATAAAACTTATTTACCAGAAACACAGCATGTTATATTTATAATTATCTTAACTGTATAATAAACTATACACTCTTTGGTTTTCTAGGATTAAAAAAAAATCTTTAACCAAATCCTGTTAACTGCATAAAAAAGTTCATATATATATATATATATATATATATATATATATATATATATATAGTAGCAAGATAGATCTCTGGACAAGTTGGGCCATAGCACACATTTGAGATTCAAGATTTTATTGTGCAAATTAGGAAGACGAGGTAAGCAGCATCCTTTCTAGTGGGCTTAGCCAAGCTGATGTGTGTCTGTATTGAATAAGAGTTGAGAAAGCACTAGTCTGAGGATTAGGCAATCTGTCTTCACCTCTCAGCCAACCAGCTTTGGATAATATAGACTGGGGTATATAGGCCAGGCAGATATGCTTTCTTCTATTGATAGAAGTCTTTGACATTTCCCTTGCTGTAAGAAGTAGATTTAGTCAAATTATACAATTCTCAGGGCCTTGGTTTCCTCATATATAAAATGAGTGTATAATACGTGGTCTGATACTTAAGTTTGTGAACTTGTTGCAATGATGTTGCCAACCTTTTTTTGATATCAAAGAAATTATTCATTATGAATTTGTACCAACTGGACAAACAGTTAACCAAGTTTACTATTTGGAAGTGCTGAAAAAGCTGCATGGAAAAAGTTAGACAGCCTGAACTGTTCACAAACAATTCATGGCTCTTGCATCATGACAATGCACCAGCTCACGTAGCATTGTCTGTGAGGGAGTTTTTAGCCAGTAAATGAATAACTGTATTGGAACACGCTCCCTACTCACCTGATCTGGCCCCCAGTGACTTCTTTCTTTACCTGAAAATAAAGGAAATGTTGAAAGGAAGACATTTTGATGACATTCAGGACATCGAGGGTAATATGATGACAGCTCTGATGGCCACTCCAGAAAAAAGAGTTCCAAAATTGCTTTGAAGGGTAGACTAAGCGCTGGCGTTGGTGCATAATTTCCCAAGGGGAATACTTCAAAGGTGACCATACTGATATTCAGTAATGAAGCATGTAGCACTTTTTCTAGGATGAGTTCATGAACTTAATTGTCCAACCTCATAGTTGTACATAATTAATAGGGCTGAGAAAGGATTGATTGAATTAATGCATGTAAAGAGCTGTGAATGGTTCCCGGTATATAATATATGCATACGAATCATGACAAGCAGAATAACAGGGTGGTCAAGAGTATAATGCTACTAGAGCTTGACTGTATGGGTTCAAATCAAAACACACCCCCGCTACACACACACACACACACACACACACACAAACACAGACTAGTGGTGTGATATGACTTCTCCAAGCCTCAGTTTTCTTATGTGTATAAAGGAGATAGAAGTAATATCCACATCAAAATGCATTTTGGTGGATTAATTGAAATTGTGTATGTAAAACACTTAGGACAGCTTTGTAAAATGTAGTGATTTTTATTTTCTTATCATTGTGAAATAATTATAAAATTATGCATCTTTACTCCCTACAGACAGTTGTTTTTGTTTCATTCAAGTTGTATAATTTAAAACTTTTCTTATCCTGTTTACTTATGAATAAAATGTTTAAAAAGATAAATCTGGGTTCTTGAGTTCAAAAGAGAAAAACTAAAGTCTTCCAAAAAGTTTAATATATAAGGAAATGCATCTACAATGTTATACATTCTATAAAAATAAAACGTTCTAGAAAGAATCTTTAGTGAAGTGATGATATTGGAAGCATATTCTGATTTCTATAATAAAAGAAGAAAAATTTTACTTTTCATATAAACATAGAAAATGAGTAAAAATTAAGGTGATAGCTCATTCTGAGAATTTTTGTTTTATATTGTTTACAATCATAGAATTTCATATAGTATGAAATTAAAATACATAATTTCTCTAAAGGGAGGTGGTTGCAATTATGTGATTTTGGTGATTCTAGACACTATGAACAAAAATTGACTAATCATTTGTAATTATGTAGAGTGAAATAATCTGTTAGGTGTGTCCGCAAAATGCAGAGCTCAGGAAGGAATCACCTAATTCTGGGTCCTGTTTCTCTACTTTCTCAATCTCCTTTTGTGCTTTAGAAGCCTCTTAGGGCAACAAATTACATTTGGACTCCCAGGAATTCTTCACTTACTCTCCTTCATTTGTTTTCCTCTTTCCTTTTGCTGCGGTCACCAACCCATACATAGCAACAGCTACTTTCCATTAATGTCCTTAATCCAGGGCCTCGTTGAGTGCATCCTTAAGATCCACTTAGTTCCTGATGGCCGGCTTCATAGTTAGCTTTATGCATATTTTATATGTTCTATGCTGGTCTTTCCAGTGCCCATTAATATTTTAAAAAGAAAATATGTTCCACTGGTAAACTGTAATAATGGTGTCAAACGACAGTTTCCAACGGAGGGAGAATGTATCGTGGAAACTTTTTTGGAAGACATTCATTTTCCAAAATGTCAAAATGTAAATCAACTAAAAGTATATGCATAGTAAATATTTAGCATGAATATGAATAATAATATTCATATTATTATAGAACTACTGTTCTATTCACAGTAGTTTTCCTCATTATGATGTGTGTCTCCTGTCCATCAGTTCTCCATTCTGCAATGCTGTTACAGATGGTTCTTGAAAAATGGGACTGCAGAAATTTATAGATGGAGAAGCATGCAAGGTAGTCCTGTTACATTAATCAGACTTCATTTTAGTTTCAAAATGAGAAGAGTATTCTGCAAAGCCAAAAGGAATATCTTCCCCTAAGATGACCAAAAGCTATTGAAAACTTTCTTTAGGCAGCATCAAGCATATTTTTCTGGGATTAATTTTGATTCAGAGCATCAAAAGGAAACTAATAATTTTGCAGAATTTTTTTTTTTCTAATGCAATATATCTGTGATAAAACAGTCGGTTTACTGACTGGGAGAAAATTTGGATCTAGGCTATTGAAAACTGGTCCTCACTTTCATATACAGTATTTGGCTTGTTCATATTGGGTGGTAAATTATTCCTCTTGGCTTTTTCCATGTTATAAGATGCAAAATGACCCATGCCTGGCTTTTCAAAATAACAGTTAATTGAGCACTTGAAATTAATGCTAGCACACAAAATAATTATGTTTATTTGGTCTAAAAATTTGAATATTGCACTGTTAAAAATATATTAATAAATTGATGATCCTATTAACAATAATTTCTTATTAGGGAATGCATGTAAAGTACATCATTTGATAAAAATGCTGCTCAGTTTGCTTTGGGAGAAGATATTTCTTCATGAGAGGGTTGTTATAACACCTGAACTTTAATCCTATTTCCAAAATTATATTATTTTGGGCAAACCATGAATTATTATTGAGTCACTGCTTTTTCTATGTTCAATAGTCAGAAGTTAATGTCTCTAATTACAACTAATAGAAAGCATGTTCCTTGAATGAGGTATGCCTAATCAAAATGATTTCATTACGGTTGTTTAATAATAAAATTAAAAAAAATAATTTATTTCTCAAATTTAATTGATTCACTCAGCCATTTCTATTTTATTTGTAGGAAAACATAACTCTCATATGAGAAGTCCTTTAATCATTTTAAAGCACCCTTAATTTTTTTGTACCTATAACCTATTGCTTTTTGTTGGTTTTTTTAAGAGGAAAAATATTATAACCCTAGCATTTGGAGGGAGTAGACCAAAGCAACCTACCACAAACATGTGACTTTATAAAAGCTATCATACATATCCTTGAGAAGATATCATTCTACCTCAGAATATATGTGTGTTTTTCTATACCAAAAAAATATCATTTATATTTCTTGTCAATTACATAATATATTTTATTCCCTAAAACTTGAATTGAAATTGGAAAAAAGGTATACTTAGTTGTGCTAGAAGGAAACCTATACTCTTTTGTGTGTGTTTACAACCAGTATTATCTTTTGTACAAGTTAGTGTTAAATTGGTACAGATTTTAAAAGTGCGTCTAATTTTTATTGTAAAGATTTTACCTGCATAAATTCAGCATGTAAGCATAATGCCACTTGATTTTTATGAGCTCCTTCTAGGACCCTGGCAGAGGCCCTTGCCATGTATTCATCATCTTTTGTTTTACTAAAATTTACCAAAGTAAATTATTTCAACTAAAATCGCTTGAGGTTGTTGTCTCTTCAATGTATCTACTATATCAAGTGGCTTTGGAGTAGCCATGGGCATTTCTGGAATCTGTCTAGAGGAAGAATGGAATACATTCTGTTTAGCTATAGTAGAATATCTTTTTTGGCAATCCCATTGTAATTTAGCAATGTTCTGTATATAGTTAATTTATTGCTCACTATTTCCTTGTAGTAATGTTTTTCCAGAAGTGTTGTGCTGACATCACAGCATGGAGATACAAAGGCAAAGATCATATCAAGGTATGAATGTCCTGTACTATAGCAACCAGGTCTTAATGTGTATGTGGGAGTGAGAAAGGTACAAGATGTGAAATGTATGGAGCCAGTTGCTGAGCTGTATAAAACGTATTCCATTGAATGACACCAGGTTGAGACAAAATCCTTTCTGCAGTCATATACTCCACTATGCACTAAAATATAATAATAGTAATAAAACAAGTTTCTATCAGCTGTGTTAAAGACAACTGCAATTCTACAGAAACTATTATGAAAGCATTGTCACACAAAAAGTTAGAGTTTTAAGCCAAAAAACTGAAAGGCAATATGTATTATAAAACTGTGTCAAATAAATCCACATAAATACGGACGGATAATTTTCGACAAAGAAGTCAAAAACATACAATGAAGAAAAGACAGCCTCTCAATAAATGGTGCTGGGAGAATTGGAAAGCCACATGCAAAAGAATGAAACTAGACTGCTGTCTGTCACCATGTATCAAAATTAACTCAAAATGGATTGAAGACCTAAACATAAGACCTGAAACAATAAACTGCACAGAACAAAACATAGGTACTAAACTTATGGACCTTGGGTTCAAAGAGCATTTTATGAATTTGACCTCAAAAGCAAGGGAAGTAAAAGCTAAAATAAATCAATGGGACTATATCAAACTAAAAAGCTTCTGCACAGCAAAAGAAACCATCGGCAAAATAGAGGCAACCAACGGAATGAGAGAAGATTTTTGCAAACGACATGCCATAAGGAATGAATATCCAAAATATATAAGGAACTCATACAACTCAACAACAATAAAAAAACAAACAATCCAATTTAAAAATGGACAGAGGACCTGAATAGACATTTCTCCAAAGAAGACATACAAATGGCCAATAGATATATGAAAAAATGCTCAACATCACTAATCATCAGAGAAATGCAAATAAAAACCACAATGAGCTATCACCTCACACCAGTTAGAACGGCTATCATCAACAGTACAAATAGTAACAAGTATTGGAGAGGCTGTGAAGAAAAAGGAACCCTTATACATTGTTGGTGGGAATGCAGATTGGTGCAGCCGCTATGGAAGGCACTGTGGAGGTTCCTCAAAAAATTACAAATAGAATTGCCATATGACCCAGCAATCCCTCTCCTGGTTATCTACCCAAACAATCTGAAAACATTTATACATAAAGACAAGTATGCTCCAATGTTCATTGCAGCTTTATTTACAGTGGCCAAGACATGGAAACAACCAGTGTCTTTCGATAGATGATTGGATAAAGAAGTTGTGGTGTATATACACAATGGAATACTTGTCTTCCATAAGAAAAGATGAAATAGTACCATTTGTGACAACATGGATGGATCTTGAAATTATTATGCTGAGTGAAATAAGTCAGACAGAAAAAGTTGAGAACCATATGATTTCACTGATATGTGGTATCTAAAACTGAAAACAACAAAAGTGCAAGACAAACAAATGAAGAAACAAAACTCATAGACACAGACAATAGTTTAGTTGTTACCGGAGGGAAAGGGGGGAGATGGGTGGTAGATGAGGGTAAAGGAGATCAAATATATGGAAAGAGAACTGACTCAGGGTGATGAACACACAATGTGATATATATAGATGATGTATTACAGAATTGTACACCTGAAATCTATATAACTGTACTAACAATTGCCACCCCAATAAACTTAAAAAAATATTACATCAATTAAATAGATAAATTAAAACTAAAAAAACAACTGTGTCAGACAACTAAATTAAAACACATCTACATTATTTTTCTGGATTTTTAGTGTGTGTCATATATGTCAGCTTTTGATAATTGTTATGATTTATTTTCACATTCTAAATATATTTTCATACTGAAATTCAAACTTATAATTTTATATTTTTAAAGAGAATCCTCCAACTTGTATCAGCTATACAACTCATAAAACTGAATCTGCCCCACTTCATAAATAGTAATTAACTGATATCCCTCTTGCTTATATTATGATTCACAACATGTATGTGAAAAGTCAAATTTACATCTGTGATCTCTCTAATTTATGCCTAAAGATTTAGCCAATGAATCCTTACAATAGTCACACAAGAAGAAATCTAATTCTAATGACAATGACTATTTACCAGGTATCGTTTTAACTGTTAATTTATGTATTACTGTAAACTCATAAGGGAGATTATATAATAATATTACCTCTATTAAATAAATGAAAAAACGGATACAGAGAGAGGATCAGTGATTTGCTCAAGGTCATACAGCTGGGAATCTGAACCCAGACAACCTACTCGAGTATACATTGCACATCCTACCTCTCAAGGTAACTCTTTTATCTAATTGCAGGTCCTCAGATTTTAGAGATGCTGAGAAGAACTTAAGTAGCTTAGCTTAGCAGCTGTTTTTTTGTGTGTGTTTGTTTGTTTTGTTTCGTTTTGTTTCCCCTCCCAGACTTGGGGAATGGGATCACATGATGCAATTCAGAATCATCTAGGGGGTTCCTTCAATGTCCATGAGGCTCGGGTCTCCTCGCCATGTGAAATTGGATTCAGGGTTTACACCCATACATATATTTTGAAAATTCACCCAGGGATTCTGCTAAAATTCACCTTTTAGATAATAATAATAATAATAATAATAGTAATAATAATAATAATTGCAAGAACAGACTATGAAAAATTGAGAGAAATCAAAATTCTTCTTAAAATGAATTGGCATTTGCTTTTCTACCATTTTCACACTTTGGTGTCCTCACAAAGTGATATGTTCATCCTAGTTCGTAAATACGGATGAACTTATACCTAGCATCCCAAGGAAAGCACCCACAGCACTTTAAAGTCTTGATTTGACAGTGAGTACTCAATATGATTAAGTACTACCTGATCAACCTTTAGCATAGTTCAGGTTTTGAAATTTATAAATTTAAAATAAGTAATAAAATATGATCTACTATTTAGGTATATTGGTAAAAAAAACTAGATACTTGGAAATAATAAAATTCAGAATAGTGGTTGTGTCTGTGATGGAGAGTGGGGAATGACAGGAGAAAGGAAAAGACAGAAAAGATAGGTACATGTGAACTACCAATCACATATATGTCAATTTGATTTAGTTTAGGGTTAAATGATGGGTCCTTGGGTATTCATTATTTCAGTAAAAACAAACAAATGGAAATAAAAGTTAAATGCAAGTGAAACTAAAAAGCATATATTATTTAGGCATACACATATGAGGTCAGACAATTAAGTTGGCGAATTCATCCTAGAAAAAGTGCTACATACCTCATTGCTGAATATCACTATGGTCACCTTCAAAGTACTCCCCTTGAGAAGCTATGCACTGACGCCGGCACCTAGTCCACCCTTCAAAGCAATTTTGGAACTCTTTCTGGAATGACCATCAGAGCTGTTGTTGTATTACCCTTGATGTCCTGAATGTCATCAAAATGCCTTTCTTTCAATATTTCCTTTATCTTTGGGTAAAGAAAGAAGTCATTGGGGGTCAGATCAGGTGAGTAGGGAGTGTGTTCCAATACAGTCATTTGTTTACTGGCTAAAAACAGACAGTGCCATGTGAGCTGGTATATTATTGTGATGCAAGAGCTATGAATTGTTACAGAAAAGTACAAGTCCTCTAACTTTTTCACGCCGCCTTTTCAACACTTCCAGATAGTAAATTTGGTTAACCGTTTGTCCAGTTGGTATAAATTCATAATGAATAATCCCTGTAATATCAAAAAAAGGTTAGCAACATCATTGCAAGAAGTTGGTGAACTTAATTGTCATATGATACAAAATTATTTTTTAAATGGTTATCCATAGACCCATAGTGACAGTGTGTTATGAATCAAGGGTTGTATCTTTGTATTCTTATGACGCTTCTGATTTAGGCCATTCCCTGGCCCTGTATGAGTGGATAGCCTTACGTAGTTTTCTTCCTATGATCTTCATGCTAATCCAGCCCTTACAATCTAGACATTTATTTTTGTTTGCATTCCTGATGCCTCAGGCCTTGCATGGCAGTTCATGCTTAACCAATGACTTAGTGCTGCTTACTATGTTCATTATGCATATCATTTATTATTTAGTAACTTAGGTATCTCTCACAGCATATAATCATTGTAACATATTTACCATGAAGTAGTGTGAAGAGCTTTTTTTCTTTTTAAGGATTTTATTGGGGAAGGGGAACAGGACTTTATTGGGGAACAGTGTGTTTTTCCAGGACTTTTTTCCAAGTCAAGTTGTTGTCCTTTCAGTCTTAGTTGCAGAGGGCGCAGCTCAGCTCCAGGTCCAGTTGCCGTTGCTAGTTGCAGGGGGCACAGCCCACCATCCCTTGTGGGAGTCAAACCAGCAACCTTGTGGTTGAGAGGACATGCTCCAACCAACTGAACCATCTAGGAGGCAGCTCAGCTCAAGGTGCCGTGTTCAATCTTAGTTGCAGGGGGCAGAGCCCATATCCCTGCGGGACTTGAACTGTTGAACCGGCAACCTTATGGTTGAGAGCCCACTGGCCCATGTGGGGATTGAACCGGCGGCCTTCGGAGTTAGGAGCATGGAGCTCCAACCTCCTGAGCCACCCGGCCAGCCCCTGAAGGGCTTTTAATAAATGTGGTCTGTTCTTTCCATCTGAAAATTTAAAAAAAATTTCCACTCTGCTGTTAAAATAATGTAGAATTTAATAAATTCTTTAGTTATTTTTAGATCAAAGAAACATATAGTTTAGTATGTAGAAATGACTACTGTGAAAATTAATAGCCACATAGTTAGCTAGTCCAATATGAAATAAATAGATTCATTAGATTCCCAAATCCTATTACTCTCCTTTCTTTTCTATTTTCCAGTCTTTTTGCTTTGCAAACAACCTATTGTTAGTACACTTATAATATAAATACTGGAAATGTGTCAAAAACAGGGTGTAATTTTGTAATCCTATGAAAACATTGTTTAGACCATGTTGGTTTTGGATACGTCTTATTAAAATTCAACATTAAAATTATCATACGAGTAAGATAAGTGTGTTGGTATTAACAAGATCTTATGATTATGAGGTTTACTTTTTACTGAAATTCTTGACTTCTGATCAAATTGGATTTGCTTCAATTATTTTCTCTTATATGACATACATCAACTTTCTCTTGTACATGTAATTAAAACTTTGGTGTTCTGATTTAAAATTCCACTTCCCTTCAGTAATCAGAAAAAAAAAAAGTAATTGTTGGAAAGCCTATCAAGCCTTTCCTTTAGGCACACATGGGGGCCACACTTTTCTTTAATCATCATTTATTAATACATTAAACCCAAATATTATCAAGTAAGTATACATATGCATATAAATCAACATCTTAGTCAGAACCTTTAAATTTTTGCAAGGCATTGTATTATATAGAGGGTATGCCATAGGCAAAATGTGTTTTCCATTTCTTTTCAGCCCTTGATTTTCCCCTTCACATTCAAAGTCTTTCAAAACTCTTTCCACTTGTTCCTTGACCCAGTGCCTAAGTGTCCCACTGTTTGTTAGCTAATCATACTTTTCCATTTGTGTTAATGTTTTATAGGTGGTAACTCTCAAAATTTTGCACACTTACAGCTAACAAATTTCAACAGGTTTATTTTTTTTCCTGTAGTCCAAAGGCAAAAATTAATGCAGTTTCAGGCATTCTAGGCTGCCATCCTAGAAAGTAATTTTCTGGTTAAAAAAGTCTTTGGTATTTAAGATAATTAAGACAATTCTGGAGGGTTATATAATAAAGAAAGGGAAAGAAAATAATGCTGCCTTTGTGTCTTTAGCAGGGCATTCTGAGAGTGCACTTGTCTCTAAGCCTAAATTCTGATATGATGTAGAAAAGATTATGGTAATAAAACCCAGCTCTCATGGTAAGTAGCTCTGGCCCTTTAGCAGTAGACAAAGTACAGGAGGTGCTAAAATAGAGGCCAGTACCATATTCCCACTAAATTAACCTGGTTTTAGAGATACAGGAACCAAAAAAAAGAAAGAAAAGTCAGGGGTTAAATATACTAATGCTGGGGCTTTCAGACTGTAAAAGTGAAAGCAATTGTAGAAAGACCATCATCTGAATCATTTAACAAAAGAAGAAGGAAGCATTTGGTGGTATTCTTTGGGGAGTTATGCTTCATGTGTGAAAGCACTGGGGGAGTAAAATGGGCCTGTGGGCATTTTTAAGTTTTAAGCTTTATACTACTATGGTTCATTTCCAGCTTCTTTCGGAAATAAAAATAATGTTTTATTTCTGGGTCCACAGAGCTTTATTCCCTAGAGTTGAGTTTCATGCTATTCAATGTTTTCACACAGTGCCTGTCTCGGCTATAAGACACTCAAGTAAAATAGTAGAAAGATTATAGTTTTGGGGCTCAATAAAGTCAGAAGGTCGATCAAAATTTCTTTTCCATTAGGCGATTTGGCAACTTTGACAACCAAGTCACGGCATTGTCTATCACTTGAATTTCTAGTTGTGCTTTAATCGAACTGTAATTTTGCCCTTAAATTTATTTTAATAGAAATATCATTAGAAGTGCATGAAATGGGGTAGGTTTATAATGGAACTGAGTAGAAACAAAAGTATTATTATTCTCTCTCTCCATTACGTATTAGATGGTATTTTAAATATATGAGACCTTTCTTAAAGGTCCACCATTTACTTACTGTCTGCTATAAATAGATTCCATTTATTATTTATAACTACACATTTAGGAAGCACTTTGCAGTGCATTTTACTCATATCTTAGAAAGCCTTGACGTGGTGGTCCTAATATAATAGATGACATCATTGAATTATATGCCCAGCTTGCATAATTGTTAAAGTAAAAAGATGCTTAGGTATTTGAAGTTAAAGTGGAAAGGAAAAAAAATTAATAAGTAAGGAGTGGGAATGCAATATGTATACATACACAAAGGACACAGAAAGAAGCAATTCCATCTACTAGAGAATGGAAAAATTTGCTGTAATCTTAGAGTGAATATAAGTGTAGGAACAAGAATGTTCTGTGTGGAAGCTATAAAAGTATATACTATATAAAATGTGTGAGTGTATAAAATGGTATGTGTTACTGTTCAGTATAAATATTGCTACTCCTTATTATTCTACTATAATAGGATGTGCAAAGGGATATACCCAGTATATATGATTATGTTTGACTCATCAGCCCAATATCCAATGCCAATTTTTTTTAAATCCATAGTTCAATTTTTAATCAAGTTCTAAAATTCTTTAATTTTATTCTCAGCATGTGCTTTTATATTGTATTTTGTTTTAAATCTTTCCTTATTTTTATATTTAGTTTTTATATTTTGTTTATTATTATAAATAAAATGCTATTTTTTATTCATTTATTTTTATTCTCTCATTTGGGAGGGCACAATTGACACATAACATTATATTATTTTCAGGTGTGCAACATAATGATTTAACGTATATATACATTTCAAAATAACACATTAAATCTAGTTAACATTCATCAGCACACATTGCTATAATTTTTTCTTATGATGACAACTTTTAAGATCTACTCTCTTAGCACTTCAAAATATACAATAAGGTATTAATAACTACAGTCACCATTACATTATAGTACATCCCTAGCTTGTAATCCATAGCATATCAACTCTGCAGGAAAACCCAGTTTCACAGTTTAAAAGCCAATCGGTCACTAGACTCTGGGCTGAGAGCTATGCTTGTGCTAGGGTGACCAACTGTCATAATTTACCCAGAACTGAGGAGTTTTCCCTGATATGAAACTCAGTGCTGAAATTAGGCCATTCCATGGAAAGCCAGGAAGGTTGGTTGTCCTAACTGTGAACTTACTTTTCATCTCTAAATGTGAGAGGGGGCGTCAGACATTTAAATGACATTGAACAAGATACAAGAAGTCTAACTTGTTGTTCATTCAATTGGCAAACACAATTTGGAGTGCTCCCCATTCAGGGGGAAAGAAAGGATATTGAAAAGAAGAAAAAGAAAGAGATAAGGAAAGCACATGGCTTATGATAATATACTGTAGAATAGGGAAAAGGTACCATCATGCTAACATATAGCATTTCTGAAGAAACAAGCAAAAGGAAAACACACTAAAAAGATTTTTGGAGGGTATGCAAATAAAATGTAGGAATCTGGATTCATATGAGACATGATTAAAGTCAGAAGAGGAAACAATAGACAAGAATAAGACAGGGTGACTTGCAGAGACAATGACTTGCAATGCGAAGAGTATAAACTGAGATCTAAGAAAGTAAATATAAGAGATATTTCAAGAAGAGTGAAGTAACTCTAACAAATTAAAAAAATAAAACAGTATCAGAAGTGGAACAGAGCAGTGTCTACAAAATAAAAAATTAAATCAGTAATGAAAATGGAAAATAAGATGTCCTAACATGTAGAATTAAACAAACAACAAAAACAAACACAAAACAAAACAAAACAAAACTAAAAGATGACAAGGAAGAAAAATGGCTGAAATCCAATCCAAGAATTGTCATTATTATAGAGCAGGTTACAACATAGGGGAACTGGGCCAATAGCCAAAGCAAGGTTTATAGAAACTTTCTGAGTTAAAATGAACTTTAGTATACAGAATGATGCATTCATTTGGTTCAAAGAAAAAACACACCTGTAAGCATCTTGGAAAATTATTGAGTTGCAGGTTTTAGTATGAAAATGTTCGTATATACAGAAAAGTTGCAAGAATAGTAAATTGAAACCTGCATGCATTTAATCTAGATTCCACAATTGTAATCATTTTGCCATAATTGTTTTTTACACATAAAAGGGAGTGTGTGTGTGTGTGTGTGTGTGCGCACTTATAGCTGCATAAGAATCCTGGTGGAAAATATTTCATTGCAAAAGAACAAAAAAGCAGTTGGCTTCAATAGTCTCCTTTGTGAATCAAACTGCCAGAGGACAAGAAAACAGTGTCTGCCGTGTTTTAAGAGGAAAAAGACATATTCCAATTATTTTATGCCCAACCAATTGTTCTTTAATGAATGTAGAGAAGATAGATACATTTTTATGTAATTAATACATTAGAAAACATATCTGTGTGACCATCAGAAGAAAATAAAATAAAACATGTAATAATGTGTGTTAGCTAATTTGAGAAATAAGTAATATTAAAAGTTGAATAAAACTTAGATGAGCAAATGGACTGAGATATGCACTGGAATGAGTCATATGTATGGTTAACTCTGATGTAAATCTGTCAAAACCATTTTTTAAAGAGAATGTAGGTTCTAATAATCATGATTACATTTTGAGGTAAGGATTTATAAAATATTAGGTCTGTTAGTAAAGAGATTGAATAAAAAGTTTGAGAGTTCAAGCATACTGTATATAACATTATGTTATATAGAATAAGAAGATGAATTTTTATTAATTTTCATAAAATAAAAATAGAATATGAATTCATAAAAAGTAATTAAAAACATAAACAACAAAAATCATTAAAAAGTGACAGAAAACACAAAATAAACAAATGTAAATCTCTAAGACAATGGGTCTTCATTAAAGGAGAATGTTCCCAAATAATTATATCAAAATTGGTAACTATCTTATATGCTCATAATTAACTATTAGAACACATAATGGAAAGAAAAAAGAGAGCGATTCCCTTCATAATAAAAATGAATAGAAAAAGTCAGTAAGGAAAGATTCCAGGGTACAATATGAAGGTCTAATAAGTACATGAAATCTTTCAGAAATGTAATAAATACTAGGAGTAGGGTTTTGAAAGAGCTTACAAGGTTGGACAATTGGGTTTGTAAACTCATCCTAGAAAAAGGACTACATATCTCATTGCTGAATATCACTATGGTCACCTTTGAAGTAGTCCCCTTGGGAAGATATGCATCGATGCCAGCACCGAGTCCACCCTTCAAAGCAGTTTTGGAACTCATTTTCTGGAATGGCCATCAAAGCTGTCATTATATTACCCTTGATGTTCTGAATGTTATCAAAATGTATTATTTTCAATATTTCCTTTATGTTCGGGTAAAGAAAGAAGTCATTGGGGGCCAGATCAGGTGAGTAGGGAGGGTGTTCCAATCAGTTATTTGTTTACTGGCTAAAAACTCCCTCACAGACAGTGCCATGTGAGCTGGTGCATTGTCGTGATGCAAGAGCCATGAATTGTTGGCAAAAATTTCAGGTCATCTAACTTTACACACTGCCTTTTCAACACTTCCAAATAGTATACTTGGCTAACTGTTTGTCCAGGAGGTACAAATTCATAATGAATAACACTTCTGATATCAAAAATGTTTAGCAACATCATTGCAACAAGTGCCCCAATGTCAGACTTCATGTAATTTAATTAGAAAAGAGAATCTGAGGAAAAACTCTAGTGTGATGAGTTTTAGAGAAGGAAAAATACAGGGAATTAAATCAGCATGTGGCCTTGAACAATGAGAAAGTAATAGGTGAATAGTTGATGAAAGTCTACTAATCAGGAAGGACTGAACAAGGTAAAAGCACAGAGGTAAGAAAGAGAAAGGCCATTTGAAGCACTGAAAAACTCCCAATATGGCCAGCAAGTGTTCTCTTTCTCATGAGGAAATCACTTATGAAATGTGGCATACATATGGCCCTCCAATTTTATGTAAATAGCTTTCCATTTTCAAAATAATATATATTAAAATTATTTTCATATAATTTTCTTGTTTTGTACTCCTCTATAAATAATACTATTTGAGTCTTTAATTAAGGTGCTCATATTTGATTTTATTGTGCCTAACTTGAAAAGTGGCTGAAATTTCCATATTATTACTATTATTATCATCATTCATTTTATTGAGTTGAAGAAGACTTAAGTCTTATGTCAGAAAGGGCCACTGAATTTGGAAAAGAACTGTGAATGAACTAATCATATGTGAATGAAATTTTTTAATACAAAGTACATAAAGAAACCCTATAAGCTTTAAGAAAGAAAATCCAATTACCTACCAAATTCAGAATTATTTTGGCATTATTTTCAATGAATAATTAACAAAATGGGTGATTAGTGATTTCAGAATTCTAGGGGGAATGATTTTTGCACCAGAAAGCCATATTTACACAAAATAACATTTAATTTTAAGATTAAAAAAAAGTGTTTGAATATCCTGGTATAATAAATTATTTCATTAGAAAAAGTGATTTTAGAAATAAGAAGACATATTACCAGCTTCACTAATGGACTGAAGACCTAAATGTAAAAATTCAAACCATCAAACTATTTGGAAAACATTACGTTGTAGGTAGGAAAGTCTTTTCTAAGTAGGAAAGTGTTTTCTAAGCATACCATAAAATCCAGAAAACCCAAATAAACAGCTGTCAAATGTGATATTATTAAAACATAAATAATTTATATAGAGAAAGATAGTGTAAACTATTGAAAAAGTAAACTATGATGAAAATATTTGTAGGACAAACTATTAAAAACTTTATTATGTAAAGAGTGCTTCAAATCCTTAAAATAAAGATAGAGATTCCAATACTTTATAGAAATATATCTTTACTGTACTCTTCTTATATAGATTTAAAAATCTATCCAAAAAAAGAAAAATCTATCCAAAATTTCTTAATTAGTTTCTCACAGATTTGATTTTTGGTTTTTCCTATTATACCTCTTTAAGCTCCTTTATTTGGTATTCAAATTTACATATCAGAATATCTTTCTGTAGTGTCTATCTTTGCAATGCTTCGGTGAGACCTGAAAGGAGTAAGAGCAAAGGGCTGACCTACGTAACTTGGGAAATTAGTGTAGTCTGTAAGACTAAAGGCAAACTGAAATATATATATGCTAAACTTTAGTTGATAAAACTACTTTCCATAGGATATTGGTTAACAATTCTGAAATCACCACATATGTATACTGGAATTGAACAATTAGGTAAATGGAAGTTGGATGGTAGGAGCCTGTTGGAGTGCACATTTTCAGATAAGAAAGAGGAGGCATCTAGGATGACCTAAGTGGTAATGGATCAAAATCGGTGGCATTAGTGCATACTCAGATTTACTTTAATATAGATATAGATTATTACATATAGAAAAAATATATAAATATATATGTACACAGACTACTATAGAAAAAATATATAAATATATATGTACACAGACTACTATACACACACATATCTCTTTTTCCTGCCAGCTTAGAGGACTAAGAAACAATGGCACACAGTGGTGATGACCACACCTAGCACCCATAATTTTGTTTGTAATTCTACTCCTTAATAAAAGAAATCCAGGCTCTTTGGTGAAATGACTGATTCTAGGAGTAGGAAAGAAATAGACAATATGAGCCTAGAACATCTTACAGTGCCAAGATGAATTGTTTTTTGCATTTCTTTTTCTAAAATTTCATTGTTAGTATATAGAAACACAATGGATTTTTGTACATTGATTTTTGTACTTGCAGCATTACTGTATTTGTTTATTGTTCCTAATAGTTTTCTTTTGGTAGAGTCTTTAGGACTTTCTATATAAGGGATCATGTTGTCTGCAAAAGGTGACTATTTTACCTCTTCATTCCCAATTTGGATGCCTTTTATTTCTTCCTCTTGCCTGGCTGATCTGACTAGAACTTCCAATATACATTGAATAACAGTGGTGAGAGTGGGCATTGTTGTGTTGTTCTTGATCTTAGAGGAAAACCTTTCAGTTTTTTCACCATTGCTATGATGTTATTAACTGAGTGTTTTTAGTATATATCCTTTATTATGTTGAAGTACTTTCCTCCTATACTTATTTTATTAAGTGTCTTAACCATAAATAGATGTTGAATCTTGTCAAATGCATTTCCTGCATCTATTGATATGATCGTATGATTTTTATTCTTTATTTTGTTTATGTGGTGTATCATATTGATTGATTTGCATATGTTGAGCCATCCTTGCACCCTTGAAATGAACCCCACTTGATCATGATGTACAATCTTTTTAATGTGTTGTTGCATTTAATTTGCTAGTATTTTGTTTAGATTTTGCATCTGTATTCATCAAAGAAATCGGTCTGCAGTTTCCTTTCTTTCTTTCTTTCTCTTTTATTTTCTTTTTTTCGTTGTTGTTGTTATCCTTACCAGGTTTTGGTATTAGAGTAATGTTAGCCTCTTACAATGAGCTAGGAAGTATTGCCTCTTCTTCAATTTTTTTGAAAAGTTTGAGAAGCACTCATATTAAATAATCTTTGGTAGAATGGACTAGTGAAGCCATGTGGTCCTGGACATTTGTTTTGGGGAGGTTTTGAATGACTGTCTCAATTTCCTTACTGTTGATTTGTCCATTTGTAGATTTTCCAGTTGTTTGTTATTCAGTCTACAAAGATTCATATTTCTAAAAACTTATCCATTTCTTCTAAGTTATTGAATTTTGTGACATATAATCTTACATAGTATTCTTGGATGACCTTTGTATTTCTGTGGTATCTGTCACAACTTCTTCTTTTTTCCTTTCTGATTTTGTAGATTTGTGTCTTTTCTCTGTTTTCCTTAGTGAGTCTAACCAAGGGCTTCAATTTTATTAATCTTTTCAGAGAACAAGCTCTTTATTGTATTAATATTTTCTATTGTCTCTTTGTTCTCTATTTAATTTCATTCCACTTTAATTTTTAAAATTATTTTCCTTCTGCTGACTTTGGGCTTGATTTGTTCTTTTTTTTTAAAATTCTTTAAGATATACTGTTAGGTTGTTTATTTGGGATTTTTCTTGTTTCTTGAGATAAGACTGTAATGATATAAATGTCTCTCTTATTATTGCTTTTGCAGCATCTCAAAACTTTTGACATGTTATATTTCCATTCTGATTCCTTCTATGTTTCTTTTAATTTCTCCTTTTATTGTATTTTTGACCCAGTCATTCTTTATGGCATGTTGTTTAACTTCCACATATTCGTGGGTTTTCCCACTTTATTTTTGCAGTTGATCTCCGATTTCAAAGCATTGTTGTTGAAGAATATGCTTGGTATGATTTCAATCTTCTTAAATTTGTCGAGGCTAGTTTTATGTCCCAACATATGGTCTATCCTTGAGGATGTTCCATGTGCACTAGAGAAGAATATATAATTTGGTGTTTTGGAATGAAGGGCTCTGTAAATGTCCATTATATCTAATTAGATATTGTTCTAATGTGTCATTTAAGGCTCTTGTTTCTTTATTGATTTTCTGTTTGGATGATCTATCCATAGCTGCCAGTGGGGTATTTAGGTCCCCTACTATAATTGTGTTTTTGTCAGTTTCTCCGTTTAGTTCTGTAGTAGTTACTTTGTATATTTTGGTGTTCTGTGATTGGGAGCATATATATTGATACATGTTATGTCTTCTTCATGTATTGTCCCCTCTATCATTATGAAATGTCAATTTTTGTCTCCTGTTACCTTTTTTATCGTGACGTTGATTTCATCAGATATAATTATGGCTATACCCACTTTTCTCTGGATGCCATTTGTTTGGAGTATCATTTTCCACTCCTTTACTTTGAATCTATAATTGTCCTTGCAGCTAAGATGTGTCTCTCACATGTGGTTGCATATGGTTGGCTTTTTTGTTTTTTGATCCAGTCTACTACTCTGTATCGTTTTTATTGGTGAGTTCAGACCATTTACATTTAGAGTGATTATGATATATGAGGATTTCCTATAGACATTGTATCTTTTCTTTTCTGGTTCCTTGGCATCTCCATTGTTTTATTGCCCTTGTGCTTCTGTCTGTTATTTTGGTTGTGGTATTCTATGAATTTTTTTCCCTCTGTTTCTTTTTTTTTTTTTTTTTTTTTTATGTTATGTGTCTCAGTTCTGGATTTTTTCGAGTGTTTACCATTAAGTTTATGTAAAAGAAACTTTCACATATGCAGTGATCCTTTTTCTTCTGTATGCACCTTATCACCATTCCTCTTTGCAAATTCAGACCTTTAGCCTATCCCCTTTTATATTTTTGTTGTCACAAATCATCCCCATTTATGCCATGAGTTCATTTTCTAGTTGCAGTAGCAATTATCTTCTTCTGTTTTTCTTTTTTATGTTTTTACCTTCTTTAACTTTTATGCTATTCTTAAGGTTATGGTGCCCCATTTTGAATAGGGGTTGCCATTTCCTGCTTTTTTTCTGTCAGTCATCTTACTTATAGTTTTGTATCCTTTTGTTTTTTGGTTTCAGGTAGAATAATCCCCTTCAGTACTTCCTGTATTGCAGGCTTTGTGGTGGAAAATTCCCTCAGCTTCTGTACATCTGGAAAGGTCTTTATTACTCCTTCATATCTAAAGGACAATTTTGCTGGATACATTATTCTGGGCTGGTAATTTCTCTTTTAATGGTTTGAATACAAGGAAATTCCTTGTATTCCCTGGGCAGGTGGGTATCTGCTCTGTGACCAGTTCACCTTGGTCTCAGGGTACCACCCCCATGGGAGAATGTGATGGATGATGGGTTTCTGATCCCCTGAAATCCCATCCCTGTAGCCAGATGGAGTGAAGCATAGTCTGAGCTGTCCCAGAAGTCCCCACTGGGATCAGCTGTAAGGGTGGGGGCGAGGTGGGCTGGGACAGGCTGATGGTGTGTTTTTTTGGTTTTGTTCTCCTCCCAATAATGGCTACTGCCTGACTTCAGCTGCCTCAGCTCTGTATAGCTACTCTTGTCACTGGGATTAGCCACAGTGTGAGTCTGTTGCTCAAGAACTGTTTGTCCAGTCCTCAAGGTTGTAGATATTATTCTCTCTAACCTGACACTCACTGCTGTAATTTCTTCTGGGGTCCACTGCTAGCTTTGGGGATGCTGAAGGGAGGCTGGCAGGCTCCTTGCCTTTATTTTCTGCCTGGCAATGGCTGCTGCTAGAACATGGCTGTCACACTTCTGTATTCAGTCTCTGCCCCAGTGGCTGGGTTCAGCCTTATTATATGCTGATCAGCCTTATTATATGCTGATGCTCAGAGGCCACTGAGCGTGTGCCTGCAGCCTGATTCCTCTCCTCTCCTGAGACCTGCAGTGAGCTCCAGGCTGTGTCTATGACCCCCGTCTCTGCTCTTCTTCTTTCCCACCTCCTCTGTTTGCCCCAATTCACCCACCTTTGGGTGTTTTTTTGTCCAGCTTTTTGAGATCTGTTTATGTGTTGTTCAGGGAATCCTTTGTTGAATTATATCTGTTCAACTTGTTGAAAATTCAGGGGGAGAGATCCATAGGAACCTTCACACCACCATGTTTCTGATGTCACTTTGGATCAATTTCTATTATTTTGTGTTTTATACATGTATTTTAAAAACCACAGATTAGAGGTATATTTCCCTTTCAGAAACATAACAGCCTGTGTGAATCCCATGTTATTTGTAGGCAAAGCCACCAATGGATGAGTTCTTAGAATACGAGCATGACTCAAGTTTGCTTTAGAAACCACAGAGCTGGCAGGATTGAAATAACAGACTCAGCCTAAAGTATTCCTTTAAGTTGGTCCAAGTTCATTTTCTGTAGAATTCAGAGTCACATTAGTATTGTTAATCATTACCTAGAAATATCTCTAAACTCTTTAGTCAATTGACTGAACATATTTTCAAGAGATAACTATTTCAAATGTTATTATGCATTTTATTTATGAGGAAATTATAATTGAGAGAGGCTAGATGATTTGCCAGAGGTCATTGGGAGAGAGAGGAAAGAGGACAGAGGGGAGAGGGGAGAGGGCAGAAAGGAAGAGAGAGAGAGAGAGAGAGAGAGAGAGAGAGAGAGAGATCACAAAACTGCTAATTATTAAATGAGAGATTAGTGTGTCATGGATAGAAACTAAATACCCAAGAGTGAATACCCACATGTAAATGCTGAAAACAGGGAGCAAATTTTTCATGCAGTTTTTCTATAAGACTCAGTTATTAGAGTCTCCATACATGTAAACTTTTAACATGTGTGAAATAAAAACTCATATGTGATATGAAAATATAATTTATTAATGAAATTATTTTCTTATTTATGACAAAAATAAAGAGAAGAGTTCTACTCCTTATGAGCTTTATTGCCTGAACTATGTGTGGTGTTCATAAAAATACACAGCTAATATGTGTCTATGTGAAGCACAATGACTAAAGGTCCCTCCTGCTGTCCCTAGGGATACCCCACCATGGTCATGCCAAGGCCAAACTCCTCCCAGGTAGCTCCCATCCAGCAACGGAACATGGCAAGGCACTAATAAGGCAGGCCAATTATGGTGAGATGCAAAACTTCTCCACTAGAAGACAGCCTCATGATTTCTCACCATCCTTGCTATAGTAATAGGCTCTTTCAATACAATCCATCTTATTCTCTCTCCTTCCACAATAGTTAGATAATTGTCAGGGTCTGAAGGCTCTCCTACCTTTTCCTATCCTTCCCCCATCTATTTTATGTCTAATTCCATCGCGGCATCTTGTTAAAGGTATGGACTAACACACATCTGTTCTTAATAGTTTTAACTTGAGTTTTTCCATTTATAAAATATAGAAAAAATCATCTTGCTGATTGAATAGGATTTCAGTTTGAATTCACAAAGAAAACACTTTGAAAGCACTATTTAAACACACTGCATATATTTTCATCTAATCTGACACATTATTTCCTGTACAAAGAAAAAAAACACCACTATCAATAAACTATAAAATGCCAGCAATTATAAAATGTATCTCAATTACAGAGATATAAAAATATGTTTCAGAATTGATGAAAGGGATCATTATTGTTTCCATTATAAATAAATATTTCTCAATATGAGTACTATGTAGAATATTCTTCATTTCTCAGAGCTGATGAATAGCACTTTTTATCTTGAAAACTGTACGTTAATAAAAAGAAATCCTCTGCTTTCTTAGGTCAAACATTTGTTATACATCTGATTGTAAATAAGAAGAAACATAACAGTTTAATTATGCATATGTTACATTTAGTTTAGTGCAAATGCCCTTGAGAAATAAAATAAAATAAAGCTCTGAAAGTATAACTGATAATTGGATTTTATGAAGTGCTTTTATAATTTGCAGAATAACTTTTCCAATTTATTAACTGACTTCCTCCAGAGTTCTAGGGGTAAATGAGTGTTTTTATCATCATTTTGTGGATGGAGAAATTCAAAAGTTAAGTAACATCATAATGTCATACAGAAAAACAACCAAGGCCAGCTATATGCAGTTCAAGATGTTGCCCATTTGACGGAGCTACTTAAAGAGTCTTTTTTGTATAAATGGGTTATATTAGCTTTGCAAAACTCATTTTTAAAGGTAACTAGCTATAGAAAACTATGGTGAAATGACTTTAACAATTTTACCAGAAACTTAAACTTCTTCTTCTTTTTAATTTTTTTTTTTCCTTTTCAGTTTTAAAGCTTTGAGAAAATTAAGAATGTTAGTTTAGGATAAGTTTTCTGAACTTTGAGTATCTTGGCTTTTACTCATTTGTAAAATGTCATACTGATTATTTAAACTTACTGGCTATATTTTTGACAGCTGTGCTATGGAAACACTTGAGAATAAACTTTAGTAATATTAACAAGATCTGGACAACTATGACATTAAAACTTTGTGAATAGTGAGATTGCCACCAGGAAGCATCTACTCAGCTGGTGTATAGCACAATAAAGTACATCATATGTGTAAGTTTGGGGAATGTCACTGCAGCAGGTTTGGTAGAAGCTAATTCCACTTTCCATCAACAGGCTTTGCTCATTTTTTTCTTTCTGTCAATCATTCCAAATATGGCAATGGAGAATTTTCCATAAGACTTTATAGAGACGCTGATTGTTTTAAAAACATTCTCTATCCTCTCTGCCATTTCCTTATTTTAAGGAAATAATTATTTGTTCATTCCGAGTTTATTTTCAAATATGTGTGGAAACAGCTCTTCAGCAAATGGATTCCACTGCTAAGATTGGATAATAGTCAAACAGGACATGGTTGTCATTCCTTCAGAGGTTCTTCAGAAATCTCAAATCATCTTATTGCATTCACATGTTTCCTTTTAATGCAATGCTATCAATTAAAAAAATTAGTTTATTAACAAATAATATTTTGTAATCATTGGTCAGTTCCCAACTTTCCTGCCCTCTATAAAACTATACTTCAATTAAAAAGGAAAGGAAAACCATAATATTAAGTACTTACTATGTTCACAATGTTGTGTGACAGTCTTCATTTCTAGACTTTATTCCTTAGTATTTTTAATCAGATTTCTATCCGTTTGCTGAGAATTTGCAAACTCAATATATCATACCCTCATTATTTCACCTCTGAACCTGTTTTCTACTATATAATTTCTCAGTGGTGCTATTAGCCATACAGATGCCAGAAATTAGGAACTAAGCTCTGAGTCTCCCTTTACCCTAACCCTCCCACTTATAATCAATGACTTAAACATGCCAAATTTTGACTTGTTAATAATCATTAGATTGAAATTTTCTACTTCCTGTGTCTCTGCTTTTGCTTAGGGTCTTATTTTTCACCCAACTAATGTAACAAGCTTTGGACTTATCTAGCAAACTACTTCTATAATATTATTCATTCTGTTACCAGATTAACCTTTAAAAAAACAAAACAAAACACAAACTTGGCCATTGTTCTGACTCTTTAAAAACCCTTCAGTGCCTCATATTTGACCATATCATTTTTAAGTTTTTGTTATGATGTATGAAGATCTTGCTTATCTCTCATATCCTGCCTAGTGATATGTGACTATCAAATCTTGCACTTTAGCAATACCTTAAAGTGGAGAAGTTTTCAGAACTGTATGTCTTTTTATACATATGTACTGTTTTCTATGACTATACTACTTGCCACAGTCTATGACTTACCTGTCAGCATCTGATACAATTTGATATTCCCAGTACCAAACTATACTATTTAACTAAGCTAACCATTCATAGCTGTCTCTGATATAGCCAAGACAGTAAATGCTAGCTGCTACAACAGACAAATTAAAACCTCAGTGGCTTGACAAGGCAAAGTTCATTTCTCAATCCCATGAAGACCTCTCCTTCAAGTAGCCTCAGAGTTCCAGGTTGCTTCTGTACTGTGGTTCTGGAATCTCCATAAAGATTTCTTGGTCATTACCAAAGGGAAAGAGAGAGGGAGGAGGGAAACTGTCTTTTGAGTGATGTACAGTGCATAAGCAGACATAGTCATGTGGCCTTAAACTAACTGCAAGAACCATTGTAAATGTATGGAAGCACGTGGAAGATCGTATGCCATACTTACTGATTTGCCTCAATAAAACTTCATCACAACCCTATCTGTATGTCTTTACTTTGCCAGCACTTGCGTAATTTCATATGTTATATTGTATTGCAATTGTGTGCTAACATCTTTCTCTCTTTCTCTCACTTGAATATGAGCTTCTTGACAGTAGAGGAAGTTCCTATTTTATCATTGTCTGTGCAGAATCACAAGATGGAAATGATAAGTGATTATGTTTTCAGAATGAACTAAGATGTGCAGATATGATGTTTGGGTATGAGCAGGACCAAATGCACTGAGACAGGTAAATGCGTTCAATGTGTGGGAAACAGGTTGTAGACTTTGAGAATTATGGCTAGGAAGGTAAATAGCGGACAGGATTTTTAATTATTATGCATGAAATCTGAAGTGAAATTTTTGGTCTGTGCCAGTATGCCTTGTCACATGATTAATCTAGTTAACATGTGATATAGTATCTCAGAATAACTTGTGCCACCATTTGGCAGGAGTGCCATCATACGGTGCCAGTACAATACCCCAGTATGAACATATGTAGTAAGTCCTTTCTGGGGAGAGAATAATATCTCTTCTTCATCAACAAAATTCTCCATTTTTTTTTATTGCATTTATGCTATATTATGTGCGTCTCTACTGCAATTTTAAGCTTTGTCATTTGCCATGTGTGACCCTGTCTTATATATCAGAGAGGCCTCTTTCTAAATTAAAAACTTAGAGGTCTGGAAATGCAAACAAGATATCCATTTGAACTATTGAGGTTTCTCAGGGCACATGGCACTAGAGAATGGTTGAATTCATGAACTTCCCTCTAGGATGCTATCAGGCATTAGCTTTTTATACCCTGACTATACCAGATATGACAGGAAGTGTTCCTCTTTGTGGGGTGAAGAGCTTCATGCTTCAGTGTCTGCTAAGGTTATTATAGAAACAAATCACTGGTTACTGCTGCCAGCACACCGGAAATGAATGGGGTTCTTGTAGCATTAATTCTATTGGGGAAATTGCTTTTGACATAGACATTTTAAAGTTGCAAATACTTTCTCATAAACAGTTCCATCCTGCATTCTAGAGTGCCAGTGTTCATGTTCAAGGACAACAGAAACTCAGGGAAACCCTTTAGTGGGAGGATGATTAATCTGCTAGAGGCGTGTAATGCTAGGGAGACACTGGGGGTAGCAGACCAGTGTGAGATTCCTGCTGTACTTTGAAAGAAGTCCCGTAGACTAGAATCAGGCTACTGGCAATGCGAGTATTTAACTGAAGCATTTAAATTCTTGACAGACAAGAGTTCTAAGGAGGGAATTTGGGAGAAAATAATTAACCTAATTCTTCAGACAAAGACATAATGGGACCAATAGGAACCACTCCACAGTTTAGGGTTTAAATATTGTCATATGAAAACTGGCTCAATAACAGCTAGCTGTATCAGTGGGAAGTTGATATCTCTCCCCATTTTCACTGATTTGGTCAATATATGGAAGCCTTTGTACATCAACATCTGGAGAGGCTGAAATGGAATCTCATAGTGTTCAACTGGCCCTTATGTCTTTATCCATTTCTCCCAAAGCACGCCTGCCATGTTGGAGTATCTGCATTAGATTTGAAGTACAAGTGTTTACCCTTAATACTTTGTGAGGACAGAGCCAGGAGTGCAGTTTCCAGGCTCTCGCCCTCACGTGGAAAGGTGCATCAACTGTGATTGGATGGCCATCAGTTGTGGCTAGTTGGCCGTCAGCTGTAACCAGTGAGCCCTTGGCCACTAATATAACTGCTGTGGGTACGCTAGCAGGAAAATGGGGGCTAGCAAGTAGATGGTGGCTGCCAAGCATGGATTGCAATTAGCAAGGCAGAGAACGGGTTGCGGATTGCAGAGAAGTGGACTGCAAGTTGCGGTTAGTGTGGCTCCTGTTTCCTGTGTCGCCAACCCAGCTGCCAGCAAGACTATAGTGGAATGACTCCCCTACCTATGGCTCCATGGGTGTTCCTTTTTGGCCTCACCACATCCTGCATTCTTATGTGGGGAGCGGAACAAGAGACCCCGCAGGCCACCGCACATGACATTTGCTTCGGAACGGGCCTTCCTATGGACAAAATAAATCCCGAATCCAGACTTTATTTCATAGCAGTGAGTTTCGTCTCTTTTGGGGAGGGTAATTCTTAACATCCTTTTCTTTTCTACTAGCAGAAATCAGTTGGGGATATGTAAATCCGCTAAACAAGTGAGCCTTTGATACTCTTATTAGAATTCTCTTGATCATTCAAATGTCTTACCTCCACTCAAAAACATTTGTGTTTGGCTAATAATAAACATTGGAGCAGTATCGGTTGCCTAAAATGTTCTGTTACATTTTTTCATGGAACAATGCACATCAGTTTAATTTACATTGATATAACTGAGGGTGATAATTCTACTGATTGTTCCAAAATAAATGTCAGCTAAAAGTGACTTGGATTTTTCAGTACAGAATGGGAATCCCTAAAAGGAACAGTGTCAGAACAGGAAATAGAGCACTTTCTAATTATTTCAAAAACATAAAAGGTTGATTATAGAGAATTAGATGCTCCCTTATACAATCGTGCAATGACTGGAGAAGTTAGAGTCAGGAAACAGCTACTGCAATCAATAGTCAGTCCATAGTAGCAATGCAGGGCTCCTGTTGCCAACATCTAGGCTACTGCAACTGTCTCTCTCACTCTCTTTCTTTTTTTTTTTTAATTTACATTTTTAAAAGATTTAAGTTTATAAGTAGAGTTGGTATATAATCTTATATTGGTTAAATTAATTTCAGGTAACAATACGAGGTGTGATCAAAAGATACGGTGAATGTTTAAATAAACTTATTACAGTAAAATACGCATTGCCATTAATCCCCCTAAGAACACTCCCTCTCACTTCAAACACACTTATCCCATCTCTCTTGCCACTTTCCGAAGCAGTTCTGGAAGTCCTCTTTCATGAGTGTCTTTACTTCATCCTCCATCATGAGAATGTTCCGTGTCACACATCACTTCTGGTACGGCAATTTCTGTCACATGAAAACATTACAGTGTGTCCTCATCTACTTTATTCACCAGATCTGGCACCATGTGACTTCTGGATCTTCCCCAAAGTCAAAATGACCATGAAAGGTAAACGTTTTGAATCCATTCAGTGCATCAAGGGAACCAGGGCAGCACAACTAAAGACACAAGAGAGGACTTCCAAAACTGCTTCAGAAAGTGGCGATAATGATGGGTTAAGTGTGTTCAGCGAGGGAGAGTATTTTGAGGGGTATTAATGGCAATGTGCATTTTACTGTAATATTTTTAAATGTAAACATTCACCTTATTTTGTGATCACACTTTTTATAATGATTCATTTTTATGCCTTATAATGCGATCACCCCACTAATTCGGGTAATCATCTGTCACTGTGTAAACTTATCACTATATTATTGGTTATATCCCCCTTCCCATTTCACCCCTCCCCCTCCCTTTTGATAACCATTCCTTTGGTCTCTTTTTGTTTTGTTTTATTTTGTTTTTAGATTCCACATATAAGTGAAACCATACAGTATTTGTCTTTCTCTGCCTGACTTATACCACTTAACATAATATACACCAAAGATCCATTCATGTTGTTGCACATGGCAAGATTTCATTCTTTTTTATTGCTGCATAATATCTCTCTCTCTCTCTCCATGTTATATATATATATATATATATATATATATATATATATGTCACATTTTCTTTGCCCATTGCCTATTGATGGACACCTAGGTTGCTTCCATGTCTTGGCTATTGTAAATACCTTTGTAATGAACATAGGGATGCAAGTATCTTTTTGAATTAGTGTTTTTGTTTTCTTTGGATAAATACCCAGAAGTGGACTTGCTGGGTCATACAGTATACCCATTTTTAGTTTTTTTGGGGAATCTCCATATTGTTTTCCACAGTGTCTGCACCATTTTAAAATCCCACCAACAGTGCATGAGGGTTCCCTTTTTCCCACATGCTTGCCAACACTTGTTATTTATTGACTTTTTTATAACAACCATGCTGACTGGTATGAGGTGGTATCTCATTTTGGTTTTGATTTGCATTTCTCTGATGACTATTGATGTTGAGCGTCTTTTCATATGTCTGTTGGCCATGTCTGTGTCATTTTTGGAGAAATGTCTTTTCATGTCCTTTGCCATTTTTTGATTGGATTGTTTATTTTATTTTTTTGTTGTTGAATTGTATATGTTTCTTATATATTTTGGATTTCAATATCCTATTGGATAAATTATTTGCAAATACCTTCTCCCATTTAGTAGGTTGCCTTTTTGTTTTTTTGAAAGTTTTCTTCTCTGTACAGAAGAATTTTAGTTTGATGTAGCCCCCTGTGTTTTCTTTTTTCTTTTGTTTCCCTTGCTTGAGGGGATGTGTCCTGAAAGATATTACTTAGATTAATGTCATACAGTATACTTCCTATGTTTTCTTCTAGGAATTTTATGGTTTCTGGCCTTAAATTTAAGTCTTTAACACATTTTGAATTTATTTTTGTATTTGGTGTAAAAGAGTGGTCCACGTTTTTTCTTTCTTTTTTTCATTTATCTGTCCAGTTACCCAACACCACTTGTTGAAGAGACTGTCATTAAAGAGAGAGAATTACAGGTCAATATCCCTGATGAATGTAGATGCCAAAATTCTCAACAAAATACTAGCAAACCAAATTCAACGGTACGTTAGGGGCTTGCCTTGACTGATGTTTAAACAAAAAATAGCTAAACTTTCTCAGCCTTTCTCAATTTTTCTCAATTACAAATATATATCAAATCGTATAATTAGTTGTACTCATATAAAGAATAATATCTGAAAACTGAGGAAAAAAATCAGTGTAAAAACACCACAGCTGTTTCACTCTAAACTATTGTGAAATATTTGACTTAACTAACTAAAGTGTGTAACAAGATAATCTTTCTACTCATTCTGATATCTGAACTGCCTTTGGAGATTATCAGCTGCTTTGTCATGGATTTTTCAGCAGAAACATAACTTGTGTTGTGAATATAATTAGAACCAGTTACCAAAAAACACATGTTTTGAAAGCATATTCCATTACAGAATTTCTGAACTATTCCACTCCTCCAAGGATTTTATTAATCGTGTCTATATGTTTCTGACTGCCCTTTGTAAAAATACATTATTTTAAATAATGACAAATGTAATATCAATCAATTTCTTTGGAACAGATAAAACTTCTCGGTCTTGTTAAAACAATTTTTTAGTTTTATACTGGGGCTTGGATCTTGAGCCAAACATAGCCGTTTTGCTATCATCTCTATACTAATCTCACCTACAGAAATTTGCAACAGATATCAGATATTGGAATTTTTACCAGAAAGTGTATGCTGACTTTGCCTTTTCTTATGTGTGACACTGAATCTACCCTTCCTTTCATTTACAGCAATAAAAGATAAGAAATTCTTAAAATAAACAAAAGAATTTATTGTAACTCAATATTAATGATTGTAGTAGGATCATTAATAATTTAAAAAGAAGAACTCAAAGATATGTATATCAATGTATTTGTCTATTTATTCATGTATTCCTCACTGTGTCTGATTGTGGGGAAAAATCTGGGTCATTTTGTGGGTAAGGTCTTCCATATTGCTAACTATGTAGTTTAGTATTAAATTGGAACATTTTTGAGAATGAAATGGAATTCTATTGCTAATTATACCCGGATAACAGGTGTGAACTGAATTTATTCTCAGCAAACATGGGCATAACCTAAGCATCTCTACATAAAAGGTCCATTCTTCCTTCCAGGAAGACCTCACAATAGACTTTTTGTATAAGCCAATAGTTATAGAAGTACATTTTTGTATCCTTTTCTTGAGTAGATTTTTCAACTGCCAAAAAAGAAAATACCACTGGGGAAGTTGACATGTTTTTTGTTTGTTATGCTGTAAACACAGTCATCGGCTCCTATCCTGAGAACATTTCTTGAGAGAATATCTAAAGGCTGAGCGAATAAGAGAGAGGAAATGTATAGAAAGTAGGGGCTTGTGAACTACAAACAAGCTTTATTACTTCAATATAGCTGGATTTACTGTATCTGAGACTCTAACAATTAAAATGCACATGGAAACACACAGGTCATATGAAGGACTGGGGAAAAAAAAAAGTGGATGGATTGAGTCAAATTTATTACCCTGCCAAGAAAACGAATGAAAGTCCATATACTTCTAATGGCTTGTCAAAAAAGTCAACTTCATACCTAACATGGCATCGTGTTGCTATTGATTGTATATTTATGTTAGGTTCCATTACTTATTGGCAAATTAGCCAGTATTATTACTAGTCAAAGTAATTGTCATATGACAACAAAACAGAATATTCTGTTTTGAACAGGTTGAATTAAGTTAAAGTTTAGAGATATTACAGCACTTAACACTAACATAAAACTGTATAATTTTGTAAGATCAAGGTCATGTTTTCATACTGCTCAAAGAAGCCAAATGGTAATGTGTTCCATCTGGATTTCTTGAAACTACATGTGTAAACTCCTAAGCATTTTACTGATAGAAAATGGACTACAGGGTGTTGGTTAAAATGTCATTGAATGTTCATAATGCCTTTCCAATCCTCTATTTATAGTACCCGAACATACAGTGACACGCACAGTATTTCATCTGTTAACAGAATCTCTGTTAATGGATTTATAAATGATTAGTTACAAAAACAGATCCTATAATTGATTTATAATTATTCTCTCAAGTATACTATGTTTATGAATATTAATATAAACCTTTTATCAAAGTAATTACTACATTAGTTTTCATAACTCTGTCAAATGTAGGAAATGTAATTGAATATTTGAGGAGCGTAATAAGATAAAGATATCATTGAAAGATGTTAGATGCCATTATAAAGAAGCCTAAAATAACTCCAGGTATAAATTATTATTTCTTTAAAAAAGTGAATATTTTTACAAGTCAAGCTACAAAATTATGTAGAATTATGTTTTGATAGTGAATTATTATCTATACTGCCTACTACCAATTGAATATTTAAAATATGACTATTCTCTTACTAATTATATGCTATTAGTGTCTAGAATAAAGCAAATATCACTACTTTAATAGAAGTATTTTAGTATCATATGTAAGAAAAAAATTATGTCCAATCTATTTATCATATTATTTATCTATCTATCTATCTATCTATCTATGTATCTATCTATCTGTCACTTCCTGTTATTGATAAAGAGAAATATCTGGTCCACATACATTTTGTTGGATTTTGTTACAGACTTGGACATTTGCTTGCTACGTGGACTGTGGTAAGTAACTTAATCTTCCTGAAAATTAATTTTGTCTTCAGCTAAATAAAGATAATAATGTTACTAATCTCATTGGTTTATTGTGAAAATTAAATAATATAGTTAGTGAATTTTATTAAATTAAAATTAGCCCTTAATAAATACAGTTAATAAGCCAAAAGAAAAAAGCTAGAAAAGGAGATTAGAAGGAATGATTATTCAAGAAAATAAAAGTAGTAGCATTAAAACTCAATGAAGTAGAAGAGATGTAATTAATAGATAGCTAATGGAAAATTAGACATGCTTTCTCAAGAGGCAACCCAAGACAATTAATTCACTTGTTATCTGTTGAAATTTTTATTTAATATTTAGCAGAAAACTGTGTCATTGTAGTGTCCTATAAGTTTTAGAGTTTCTTTATAGGACACTAGAGTTAATTTATCCCAATAAAGAACTATATCATTAATGCAACACACACTCGCACATATTATAACAGTTTATGATACTGAGCACCTCATTAAGAAATAGGCTTTGCTACAGACTCAAACCACTGGCTCATGTGCTCTAGGCACATCCTTCAGCAAATTTACCTATTGTAGAAAAGTCATATGTTGTATGTTCCATAAATTTAAAAAGTATGTTAGAGATACATTATGGAGAATGTCTCTTGCTCAGAAAATAGAATCATTTTTAAAATGTAAGTTATTTTCACAGTGACAGTTTAGATGGGTTTCATATCCATTGCTCTGATTGTTTCTATTTTCAGCACAAAGTAAAGTCCCAGCTTCATGTATCAATTTTTCTGTTGGATTTTTTTTCTACCAAATTTAAACAAAATCTCAATAAGTTTGGTTGATAAGGAAGACACCATTGAATGAGGATAGAAAACGCAAACTGAAAGTAATGACATTCCAGCAATTTTATATTGCTTGTATATTTCAAATGATTTTTAAAAATATTCTAATTTTATCTTTAATCTGTAAAGTAAGTCAAAAGAATAACACTGAATGAAACGTGTAATTGGAACACTGAATACAGACATAATAATTTATTAGTTTTGTTATCCAGGGATTTCCTGACAAAGTGGCACTAAAATCTGGTTTTATTGAGTCATGATCCTTTTCTTATTCCTTAGACCATATGAAGATATTTTTTTAGTGAAACTGAATCATCTGGAATGGTATAATTTCCCACTACTGGAACACACACAGAGGTCTCACCAAAAAGCCTTTTTTCTCTTCCATAGACAAAACTGATTCTCAGAAACAGCAAGGTATATGAATCAGATAATGAAAAATACTTCAAATACCAGCATTACCAATAAAATGGGAAATTTAGTCACATGTTGCTTAAGATCTTATGCAAAAAAAGTAAAACTGTGGAGTTTTTATTGTGGAGTTTTTTCCATTGCACAAATATTACAGGTTTCCTTCTGAAATCAGTTAAGCAACTAGTCAATCAAGTGTTTCTTAAAACAACAACAACAAAAACCTAATGAATACTCAGAATACTACTAAATGTCATAAAGTATACAAAAGAAGCATAGCCATAATCTCTTCTATGAGAGCATGGTAATCTACTTGAGGATATAAGACTAATGTATACACAGTACTGTTGTTGAATATGAAAAACTAACACATCCAACAAAATAGTATATTACCATGGCTTTGAAAATGTCCACGCAGGATGATGTAAGACAAGAAGGAAGAAAACTCAGTGAGAATATGTGAGGGCTTCTTGTTGGAAATTTGAAGTAAGTTGGGTCTTGAAAAGTTATCAAGTATTGAAAAGTCAAGGAAAGATGGGACAGTCTTCTAAGCTAAGGAAAAGAGTATGAAATATCATGATATGGATAAAAATAGGAAGATGGTAATATTTGGGGATAAGTTAAAAGGATCTTAGAAATTTAGAACTTGAAGGGAATTTAAACATCATACTGTTCAATCTCCGGTTTTCACAGTTGGGTTCCTCAGAGAACAGAGGTGACTTGCCAAAGACGCATAGCTTGTTAATGATTGAATTGGTACATGAATCTGAGTCTCTTAATTTTCAAAGTCCAGTGCTCTCTTAAATAAACAAATTAAATTTTACTAATTCACATTTAATTAAATATTAATGGAGCAATTAAAATTATAGATTGGAAACAGGAGATTGCTAAAGAGAAGGCTGAAAAATATGTTGTTGTAATTATTGTTAACCAGTGAGAGTTTCATCATGTTCACTTATCTTCTTACTTCTGGCAAGAGATAGTACTTCTGAAATCTAACATGGCCTTTTGCAATTATTTGGCATGAAATGACCTAAATAGTGCCAGAAATATCATGAGTGAAACTGTACAGTAAAGTTTCCACCCCAGTTTTAGTGTTAAGATTCAAGCGTAGTTTGGTTAAAGCTCCGATGAGAGTTCTAGATTTGGGAGATATAATGCACGTGTTAGATGTTGATCGTGTCAGGAGGGCAGGAATAGTTTACAATTTGATGTTGCAAACCTGATTCTGTATTTTGATGAATAAATGTGTTTTGAAGTATAAAGTCAGAAAATATTTTATACACTAATACAATTCATAGTAACCAATAAAAAGGCAAATAATAATTTTCATGATTAAACACTTTAGAATAATTCAAATTAAATAAACTAATTATATAAACTAATAAAATTCAATACAACTTTATGAGTTCAATGAATATTTCTTTATTGAATATTTCCTATGTTTCAGGCACTTTCTAGGTGACCACGATACATCAACGAACAAACAGCAAAAGGCCTGTCTTCATGAAATGTATTGGCTGGTAGAAATTCAATTTTTTGTCTTCTACATGCTAGATAAAGTGTCAAGTAGAGAGTATGAAAAGATGAAACAAAATGACCCTCAATTTAGGAGCCCATTATTTTTTTTAAAAAAGAAAACATAAATAATAATTCCAAAATAATAGGGTATGACTTCCAATTGAAAGATGTACTGTGTCCGATACAGCAAAAAGGAGTGAGTGAATAATTCTGTAGGCAGCACACAGAAATGGTTCTGCTAAGACATGGGCTCTGTATGGGTTATGTTTATAAACCAGACATGAAGCTTACCTAAAATAAAATTGAATACTTGAGTAAATATATAAAATATGATAATTTTTGAGTTGAAATGATGGTTCATTTAAATAACAAGCAAAATTTCTTATAAAATTATATGTACTTCTTGCTTCCTGTAAAATGAAATTTGAATAACTTTTTTTCCTCTTAGATATCATAACAGTCACTATAATAGAGCCCTTGATGAGAAGCGTGATTAATTAGATTTAATGAAGATAGATTAAGAATGATTTTGCATTGGCATAATAAAATATAGTTAATTGAATACTGTGTTATTGAGATAGAACTATTACCTATTAAAAATTTTAGTACTGTTGTTCATTACTGTTCATGAGTTCTACATTAAACTGAAGGCAGTGAATAAAACATATTATAAAAGCACTAAGTTCAGATGGAATCAGTTCTCACAATAGTTTATTAATTTCTCTTTAATCATCAAACATGTTAATTGTAATTTTATCCAACCAGGCTGAAAAATAGCCCAAGAAACACAATATTTTAAAAATTGCTAAATGTACACAGAAGCCATATCCTCATTTACTTTAAAAAGTTGATTCAAATAATCGGAAATTTCCTTGTGCTAGAAATGCAAGCTGATTAGTTATATCAATTTTGGCAGCTAAATATGTCTTAGAAATAATTTTGGAACTTCACAAGTTCACTCAGTATTTTGATTTATTTTAAGTGGAAAGATTCCTTCTTTTCCCAATGAAAGACCCACAATGTCTAAATAAAAAATAAAGGTATCCAGTGATCTTAGGAACTCCCCACAAGTATGGGGGGAAAAAATGTCTAGTGAAAGGGAAAATAAAGAAAATAGACCTTTAGTATCAACTATTAGTGAAGTCTATTTAAAATCATGCTAATCCATAAGATCAAATTTGTATCTACAGTTCTTAGTGGAAAGAGAATGGAATTCAGAGAATAAATGTACCTCTTTTACAGATTGCTTGAGAGACAAAGCTCATCATGTTAAGAACAGGGATGAAATATATGGTGATGGAAGGAAAACTGATTCTGGGTGGTGAACCTACAATGTGATACATAGATTGAAGTATTACAGACTTGTATACCTCAAACCTGTGTAACTTGACTAACAATTGTCACCCCAATAAACTTTAATTAAAAAAAAGCAAAACAAAATAAAACAAAAGAGTATAAGTTGAAAAAAGACTGAAATAGTTTATCAAATCTGTGCATGATAGGAAGAGTTGAGTAAAAGGTACAAAGCTGTACCACTACCGTGCACATATGAAAGCAGAAGAGACCAGAGACTATCTAAGCATATGCCTCTCCACCGAAGGCCATTCTGATGACATGTACTCAAACTTAAGGGCTAGACTGAGAGGAATGTAGACCTCAGAGGAACAGTCCACCACACACTCAGGAGCATGTTTTTCAGGTATTGGTTTTATTTCAAGGAATTTTGTGTTTCTTTTTTAATATGAGGAAAGAGTGAAAGGGAGATTTCTAAGAAAAAATGATTTTGTTTTGTTTTCTTCGCTGATTAGATTACATGTTTAAATGATTTCCAATTTAAAATCAGTTTAAAATTTTCCTTTTTATACACTAATTAGAATTGTTTTATATATATATATATATATGTGTGTGTATTTGAAATATATATATATATATATATATATATATTTGAAATAACTTTTTTAAGAACTATATCCTTTCTTTGAAAATGAATGATTTAATATGCAAAACCTTCTGGATTTCTATCATTCCTCACAGTGGAGATTTAACAGACATATTTAGGTTTGAAGTTCAGTTCTGTACCTTACTTAACAGATGTGCAAATTGTGTCAAATGATTATCCTTCTTTAGAAGGTCTCCTCATTCATAAACTAGATTTTTGTGAGGCTGAAATGAGGTAATCTTCTTTAAGCAAGATTAAATTTCCCCTAATAATTCAACTAAAATAAACATCTAAATTTGGATGCCCATGTGATATTCTAAAGGTTTGTTTTGTTTTATTTTTATTTTTGAAACAGATGAGACCAAAAGGATTGAAACACAAAACGTAAAATACAAGTAAATATCTAGTTTCTACTGTATGCAATGCTACGTTTTATAAGTGTAACAGAAATGTAACCATAAACTCTACCCTAAAAACTATTGTAATCTACTATGATATAATATAACTTTAGAAGATGATAAAGTTGTTGCTACATACTGCAGATTTTGGTTAGTGGCATGCATTCTTATACACTGGAAACTTATCCTGGTAATATTATCTGGATTTTTGTATGGGAAATGGTCAGATAAATATGTATGAGGTCAGACAATTAAGTTAGAGAACTCATCCTAGAAAAAGTGCTACACACCTCATTGCTGAATATTGCTATGGTCACCTTTGAAGTACTCCCTTGGGAAGCTAAGCATCAATGTCAGTGCCTCAACCACCCTTTAAAGCAGTTTTGGAAGTCGTTTTCTGGAATGGCCATCACAGCTGTCATCATATTACACTTGATGTCCTGAATGTCATCAAAATGTCTTCCTTTCAATATTTCCTTTGTCTTCAGGTAAAAGAAAGAAGTCATTGGGGGCGAGGTCAGGTGAGTAGGGAGGGTGTTCCAATCAGTTATTTGTTTACTGGCTAAAAACTCCCTCACAGACAGTGCTGTGTGAGCTGGTGCATTGTCGTGGTGCAAGATCCATGAATGGTTGGCAAAAAGTTCAGGTCATTTAACTTTTTCACGCAGCCTTTTCAGCACTTCCAAATAGGAAACTTGGCTAACTGTTGGTCCAGCAGGTTCAAATTCATAAAGAATGATCCCTCTGATAGCAACAAAGGTTAGCAACATCATTGTAACAAGTTCTCGAACTTAATTGTCAGACCTCATATACCAAGGAACCCCTTTAACATTCATCACTAAACATCCTTGGATGGACACATAGAGAAGGCAACCTTATTCTTGATCACAGTGTAGTGAAGCTATACAGTGCCATGTACCCAGCACAAACAGGAAGCGGTCTTTGGAGACAGCATGTTCTTAGGAAGTTATACTAACTGTTTCGGGTATTATTTTGAACATCCAAGGGAAAATATACTAAACAGCACCCAAGTGATTGCTCAAATTTCTTCCAGTTCTAAAAATTCCATGATTCTACAATTCTGTAATTAGCCTATAAAAACACTCTCCAAAAAAATCATACGAGCCATTCAGCAAATAATAGCACAAGGCCTGTCATGTTTGTGCTTCTGCCTTTTGGGTGGACCAATATTTCTTTTTACAGTTTTCCTCTTTATGGACCTGAACAGGAGGAGTAGATATCAAAATAATTTCCTTATTATCAGTTCTTTTTTTTTTCTTTTTTCTTTTTTTTTTTTTTTTGCAAGCTTGGAATTCATTTGGTGGAAAATCATTAGATGTTCCCTGCCTCTAGTTAGTTTTTGTTGGACCAAGGTCAATAAGTAAAATAAAATACTGGAAACAAAACTTCTAAAAATGTTCCAAATATTATAAACCTTCATTTTCTCTTTTATTAAGTTGGTGCACAAGTAATTGCGGTTTCACAGGTTAAAAATAATTGCAAAAACCGCAATAACATTTGCACCAAACTAATATTTTTATAAAGTTATTTTCACAAACTGTGACTTGAGTTGGATTATCTTTTCTGTGTATATTTGAAAATGTGGTAAAGGGAAATTCGTGTATGTGTATCTGATTTCATGTTTTCAAAACTACAGTTAACAACCAATCAAATGAAGAAAGATTAAACACGTTGAAGTATGTGACATCAGCTCCAACCTGGAATTTATTAGACTTTTGACGACTAAAGGTAATCAATTATCAAAATCCGTTGAATTTTTGGCTCAATCTTAAAAATTGTTAAAAATTTTACTTGGCTTTTGAATTATCCCTAATAATTTATAATTATTCATGGAAAAAAGAAAATTGTTCTATGGGGTAGGAAAATTGTATGCATATGTATTTCTGTGTTATATATAGTATCTATTATATATCTACACTACATTAGTATTATATATGCATATACATGCATATAACATATAAAATATGTATATATTATGTAATATGTCGTATATTATACTAGACAAACACAGATAATATATACTATTAGTATACATGTCCATATAAATAGCAAATTAAGCTATAGGGATTTTTAGCAAATAACACTTCTTATGTTTTAAAAATGACTTTTGCATATAAACATTTGACTTTCAAAAAATTAAATAATTGAGTTTCTGACAAAAGTCATAATTCTGAAATAATTTATTTTATTTAGGATTGGAAGTTTCTCAAGCAAATTTAAGATACAATCAACAGAATTCACTCAAATTTCATCTTATCTTGGTCACAAATCATAACAACAATGTTGTCAATAGTCCCTAAAGACAACACAAAGATTTTTATATATTTCTGTATAATGCAAGTTTAAATATATTATATATACATATATATGTATATTGAAGAACATAACATCATAAGATAATAAAAGACAATATGGCATTTGTTGTGGTTGAGCATTTTGAAATTTTATGACTAAATCTCTGAAATTTTCAAGTGTTGTCTTTAAAATAAGGCATTTGTTCATTTTAACTTAACATATGGTATTCATCTGAATTCTTTTGAGAAGGGAAAATGTGATAATTTTAGGAGAATTTTTTAATTATATGTATGAAATGTAATTGAAAAACATTAATACTGATCAGGGTTATTTTCTGGGTTTTGTTTTGTTTTGTTTTATGTCAAGTTAAAGTAGCAATTCAGACCACATTGGATTAAGACCCTAAAAGCTCCTGTAAGGAACGTAATTTTACTGCCTTTTACACCTCAAAAGGGCTTAATTTTAGCATCCAGAAGGAATATCTTTCCTTGGTGAGAAGGAATGTGACAAAAAGTCCACAGTGGGTATACGCATTGGTCTTTCCCTTTATTATTTAAAAACTTGGATCATTTTTGGTGTGTTTCTCCCCAGTGATGTGACTTCTCATGCAGAATATGCCCTTTGGGCAGAAAAGTTTTTTATTCACTCTGCTTGAAATTCCAGGAAGAAAGATGGGGTGTCATTCTTCATCTTCTCAATTGTCAGTAGTAAATTTAAAAAGTTATATTGGGCTTTCTATTGAATTATGTATCAAAGTGGTTTTCCTATTCAATTCACCAGGAATCTTCTGTGGAGAGGCCACAACAGAATCCCAGAAATCAGTGCAGAGCATTTTGTGTCAAAATTAGTTTCTGTCATTCTTGAATCTATTTTGTCCAAAGGAGATGACTGGTTAAAGCACAGGTAAGGAGGTAGTGGAGAGATGCTTCAAAGACCTATTGGCGTACATTTCTTGCTTTTAGTCTTGATATTATATGAATTGGCTACTCTTTTATTTATTAACTCGCCTTTTGAATGTGGCTTGCTAAATTGAAAATATCTGGAATTTAATGACTAACTTTCCCCATCCCATTAGAGATGACCTGGGTCATTCTCAGAATATAAAATTTTAATACATATGTTTCTGATTTATTTACAGTTAATTCAGAAAAATGTTGCTGTCTCCAAGCAGTTTGGTGTCCAAGAATGCTATAAAAAAAAATAAAATGAAAGGTCAGCTATCCCCTCTCCTTTTGGTTTAGAACTCCTTTATTGTCTCCACCCTCTTTCGTCTCCCCTGATGTAGTGTTAGTAGTCACAAGGTTTCTTTTACATCACCAATTAGAGAATTCTATAATCTGATCATTTTGTGGTTTCCTTAAAATTTAACTTTAATTTCTCTGTGGTTTCCTTTATATTCAAGCAAATATACATTTTTATTATTGTTATTATTTTCTTTATACCACTGTAAATCACTCTTCCACACGATACCTTATATTATATTGTTAGGATAAGGATCAGGAAGAGTTTTTGACATTTTCTTTGCAACATTTCAAATAATTCTTTTAGTCATCAATGAGTTCTGTTAGGCTGAAATATATGGTTAGTTTTCAAGACTTTGATACGCTTTTTATTTTTTTTTTTTTTTATGAGTGCATCTTTTTTTAATTTTTTTTTATTTTTCTTTTTTTAGATTTTATTGGGGAAGGGGGATAGGACTTTATTGGAGAACAGTGTGTATTTTTCCAGGATTTTTTCCAAGTTGTTGTCCTTTCAATCTTAGTTATGGAGGGTGACGTTCAGCTTCAAGTTGTTGTCCTTTCAGTCTTAGTTGTGGAAGGCGCAGCTCAGCTCAAGGTGCCGTGTTCAATCATTAGTTGAAGGGGGTGCTGCCCACCATCCCTTGTGGGAAATCGAACTGGCAACCTTGTGGTTGAGAGCCCACGCTCCAACCAACTGAGCCATCAGGGAGGCAGCTCAGCTTTAGGTGCCATGTTCAATCATTAGTTGCAGGGGGTGCTACCCATCATCCCTTGCGGGACTCAAGGAGTTGAACCAGCAACCTTGTGGTTGAGAGCCCACTGGCCCATGTGGGAATCGAACCAGCAGCCTTCAGAGTTAGGAGGATGGGGCTCCAACTGCCTGAGCCACCGGGCCGGCCCCTGATATGCTTTTTAAACTGAGTCTATATGAAAGGTGAGGTGTGGAGGGTGGAGGTACAGCAACTGCGATATACTCTGTGTAACAAAGACAACATTTACACACTCTTTCTTTATCTCAGCCTTTAGTAAACGTTTCCTTTTAGCCACTCTGAGCCATTCCATCAAGTCTACTGAGTCATCGATGTTAATATTATATTATAATCCTTTATTGATATATTAATTAAAGACTTGAAGTTTTTTTTACAACATTTGTTGTATTCTGCCATTATATCATTAGCATTTTGTATGCATTCTTACACTTTTACATGCATTATATCTCTTTTTAGCTCATAACTTCTATAAAGACAGACTTTGCCTTAGCCATATGGATTTTTATTATTTTTTAGAATTTATAAAAAGCATTGCTAGATAGATAAACAGATAGATAGATGATAGATAGATAGATAGATAGATAGATAGATAGATAGATAGATAGATAGATAGATAGATAGATATTGTTTTCTGTCTCTATTCACAACAATCCTGACCAGTAGGGATGTAACAGTTATTTTTCTTCCCCACTTAATAAATGTGGGAACTGAGATTAAGAAGAGGTTAAATGATTTGTAGAAGATAACATAACTGTGAACAGCAGATCTAAAATTAACAAATAAGCCTTCTGATTCATTATCCAGTAATCATTATAATCATCACTAACATTTTATGAATTGTTTGTCATGGGGCAGTGAGCTATGTAAAACTTTATATATAAAAAATAGATTCTTACTGCTCTATTATGGTGTTCTCTCCTTCCTCCAGTATCTAGTATATTACCATTGAAAAAGGCAGAAATCCAATAAATATTTTTCAGTTTGAATTTCTTCTTATTAGATCTGCATCATTTTTAGGTACCTCTGTAACTTTCCTAAGAAGAAATAACATAGCTATAAGATAGAATCAATGAACAATCTGGTTGTATGAATGGTATGTATATGTACAAAATAAAGGTGGACAACATATTTTTTATTAATTTTTATTAAATGTATTGGGGTGACGATGATGGCAATGTACAATTCTGTAATAAATCATCTATCTATTGCATTGTATATTCACCACCCAGAGTCAGTTCTCCTTCCATCACCATATATTCAACACCCTTCAACTATGTATTAGTTGTCACGCTAAGTTCTAGCCACAAATGACAATTTTCCTATCTCCCAATTTCCTTTCCAAGCTCTTCTTACATCAATTTTAGCCCTGTTTAAACCTCACTGTTGCTTGAGGCTCTTTAGGAAAACAATCTTTCTATATTTCCCCAAATGATTCCAGGCCTCAACCACACTCTAATTATCTACTTAAATTTTTTCCTAATTTATCTTGGCCTAAGATCCTAAGCACAAAACATCTTTGTACCTATAACTGTCCCAACTCTCTCCCCCACTGTACCCCCCATTGTCAGCTCAGTCACTTTCTGTGAGTCTCAGTTCTTCAACCTTTGTCTAGAATACTCTTGCTCGTTTTAATATTGAGCTTTTTATTTTCAGTCATTACTTGAATCTCCAGGATCCTGTCCCTTTATTTTTTTTTATAGAATCACAGATTTGATAGCTAGGAAAAACATTATATATGTTACAAATAAGGACCAAATGGATTACAAAGTGTCCAAGTTTACATATTTTGGAATGCCTTTTTCTCACTGGTTTTATATTTCTGCTATCCCCATCTGCTTTTCCTTGAAATTGATTTTCCCTTTTTTTTTTTTTTTTGTCTTAGCCACAGGATGTCTTTTTTAGCATTTCAACAAATTTTGGCTTATAAAATCACTACCCACAAATTATGTTTGAATCACATGTATATGATTATACTTAATATGAAAAGAAAGGGGTGCATATATTTAGAGAACAATTTTTAATACAGATTTTTTGAAAATATTGAAAATATTTTATATCAGAAAGTACTTTTTTGATTTATCCATGTTTATGGTTTACATACTTCTATTTTAAGTAATTGGAATTAGATATTTTATTCTGGTTTTAAAATATGACACATAATATAAAATCATAAATCTTAATGTGATCTGAAATGTCATAAATTAAATTATTTTCCCATGTCATTTATACATTTTTGTATTAAGACCACCGCTTTCACTAGCCCATTCATCATGTTTCAATGCAATGTATTTTAACTTTTTAAAAAGAGCTTTTTATATTTCTGTTTTTATTTCAATTAATTTTCATTTTCTATGACAATGATTATAATGAATAACAAAGTTAGGTAAAAATTATTTCTATATGATACTCCTCACAAAATGAGTAGCCTTAGAAGCATTTTGTTTTAAACAAAATGCTTATAAGACTATTCTTCATCATCTGCAAATTAATAGAAAAAATAAAGTGGCCTCCTCTTAACTATACGATTGTTATCAGTATCAGATTTGCACTTTTTTAAAGTAGTAAAATTTGGACTGCCTTGTTTTGTTTGGTAGGTGATATGCTATTACAGGTCACTAGTACCCATGTTTCTCAGAATTTTGTAACTTAATTCAAACCCTCCCTTTCAGAAGATCATAGTCTACCTACAAGAAATGATGTGAGGGATTGTCTAGTCAGACCCTATTATTTTGAAAAGGATAGGTCTGAGGTCCAGAAATAAAAGTTCACAGATTTGCTTAAAGTCCACAATTTTCAGGCACCAGAATTGGAACTATCTTTCCTTGATGCTTCTGAAATTCTGAGAAGTCTTATAAAGATTTCTGTGTTTGTCCTAATGTTCCTGCCACAGTCATTCACTGATTTGCAGTGCTTAGGAATTGGAGATAAGCAATTTGAGGTTTTTTACTACATTTGACCTTTTTTCAGTGCTACAACTTTTGATTTTTCATTGTTGATTTAAAGTGGTGGTGTGGTAGGCAGAACAATGGTTCCTAAGTGGTTTCTACACCCTAATCCCTGGAATTTGTGACTATATTGTGTTATATGGCAAAAGGGGAATTAGGTTTCAGGTGGAAGTAAGATTGCAAATCACTTACCCTTTAACCAGGGAGAGTATCCCAGATATTCCAGGTGCACCCACTGTAATCACAAGGGTACTTAAGCATGGAAGCCGGAAGTAGAAACGTCAGTGTGAGAGTGACGAGATGTGCAAGTACAGCTGGCCTTACTGACGGTGGAGTTAGAGAAAGGAAGCCATGATCGATCCAAGAAATGTTGGCAGCCTCCAGAAAGGAACTCAGCACTGATGACACCTTGATTTTAGACTCGTGAGACATTTTTTGGACTCCTGACCTCCAGAACTGTAAGTTGATACATTTTTGTTGTTTTAAGCTACTTTGTTTGTGGCAGTGTGTTACAGCAATCAATAATAAGAAACTAATAGAGGTGGAAACCTTCTTTCTAGCTTTAAAATTTGAAAATCTTATTTACAGAAAATGACCCATTGGTGAAGTATCGCAAAGGTTCTCTTTCCCACTGGAGTATTTAGTAGTTTTAATAAAGCATATCCTTTGCTTGGTGGATGCACAGTGAAAAGGTTTTAATTGCATTTGTGTTGCAAAAGGAAGAGGGCTTTGGAGAGTGCTCTGACACTGCCTGAGCAGGGTAATTTCAAACAACTGGGGTTACGGTTTTCACAGTCCTAGATTATTGGGTTATGGGGACTGGGGCATCATTGGGTTTTCATGTAAAGACAAACTGTGCTTTGCAAAGTTCTCCATGACATATGATAGGCATGATCCCTCTGACTTCAGTTCCTTCTTCTGCTAATTGAATATATAATGCCTCTCTGTTCTTGTACAATTAAACTGCGTAATATATGTGTAATGCCTTGCACGGAAACTGGTATGAAATAAACATGTTAATACCAATATTTTGTTATATACATAGTTCTGGAACAGAAAATCCAGTTTTTTCTTACACGCATGCAAATGCTCTCTAAGAAGGAAGGTAAAAGGGGTTTTACTACAAATTCAGTCTTTTCTTTCTTGAGTTAGTGATTACCAAAGTATTGTGAGAAAAACCATGTTTTAGCCACCCTTTACCATCCTAAAGATTTTTCTTTTTCACCCTTCATATATAAACAAAAGCCATTCAGAGATATGTAGTATGATCTTCATTTGTCTTGCGTAGTTAAAGTGAATTTGTAGAACTATATGTATTTTTTCCTTTGGAAAAACAAACCAAATGAATCCTGATTTGTAGGATGATTAAGGAATATAATTAAGTACTTCAAGATGGTATTGCTTTAAGTTCTAATTTTTGGAAGCCAGTGTTTTGATGTTAGTGATTGAATCAGGAGGCGTTTTCTTATTGCTGTTTACTTCAGTAAAGTTCTTACTGGAATGATTCCCAGACAGTGTCAATAGATTACCCAACTTTTACAATAAGCAGTATGTAATAAATAACTCCAGTTTGGCTCATCAGAGCACACATGTCCTAGCATAATTTCCATTAGGAAAAAAAAGAAACAACACATGTCGGATCAGTTCTTAGTTTTCTCTCGTCTTTTCTTCCTGTGTTCTCCAATGACACATCAACTTGTTGACTCTTCAAACAACTCTTGTGTTTCAGACACTCTGCAACAGAAAAAAAAATCATTCTGATATTCCACAAAAGATATTGGCATTGTTTCTTATACTGGAAAGGGTCTCACTTAGTTCTTTGCTCAATCAAACTCCATGTCAGCCAAAAACTTTTACCTAGATTATCTGGCACTCTGGGGAACATCAGTGTAGCTTATTCAGTTGTTGGTTCTTTAATAGCCTTACAAGTGTACTGATTGTATTTTTAATTGCCAACTCTCTTCTGAAATTTTTATAAAGTCCAAATAGAATTCTTATTTATAACTACATACAATTTTGCTCCTTTTTTTTGAACTTGTTGGATGTTTTGTTTTTATCTACCTGGAATGTTGAAGAGATTAAATGAAACACTACTAGATGAGAAAAGGAACGTGTAAACTAAGAACCGAGTTACTTGTAGTAGCAATATGTATCTTTGACATGTTTGAATATGTATATAGATTGTGTGTAAATATGAAGCAGAGCCCCTTAAAAGAATGGAAAGTAAAGGTCATAGTCATGTGCAAGAAATAATGTTTTTTGAAATTATAGAATTATTGAAAATGCATTATGATGATTAAATATTGCATGTTTTTCCCCAATCTTTATTGTCATTTTTATTAGACTTCTGATAAAACCATGCACATCTGTTAAACAGCTGTTTTACTTCCTTTTTCCTTTCTTTTTTTTTTTTTTTACTGTCCATATACATGTGTGGATGTGTGAAAAAATCCTCAGCTCTTGATGATTTCTGCCCCTGTCCCATTTGCTAAACGATTGGGAGAAAGGCATATTTCTGAGCATTGGAAATAAGTGTGCTAAGGTATTTATGTAGATCGTAATCTAGATTAAGCATAGTCATGCTCTCTAAATTTTAAAGCTTTTGATTCAGTTCAATAAACATCTATAACCTGGCAGAGGGAAGGAATCTACATTTTTTATATCAAGGACATTTTCCTCCAGATAAGGGAAATTTGGCTTCTGCCCATTAAGATAATTGCAGCTCTGATTCATGTCCAAATGAAGGCAAGAAGAAGAGTAATACCAACTGAGTCTTATTTTATTTACCAGAAAATCAAAGGCTTTTTCAGAAGTACTTCATAGATTTGCAGTTAGGCTCCAATGATTAGAAATATGTCATATGCCTAGCTTTAATAGCAGAGGAGGGGGAAAAATATTTAGTTGAATTCACTTCTCTCCAAGACAAAAAGCATGTTTTGTTAATAAGGAAGAATGAGAAAATGGATATCACTAGGCTACAGTTTCTGCCACTTGTCCCAAGAAATTACTTGATTACTGATGATGCCCCATTAAAAATTTAAATGAGTATTTTCAGAAAAACTTAGAAAAAGAGGTAAAAAAAGTTAATTTATTCTCCATCGGACCAACTTTCAGATTGGTTCCAACTATTTTCCATGCTATATATTAGTGGATATTGTAGTAGAGAAAGAAGTTTCAATAAAATTGCCTCTATTTCCTATTAACTGATTTTTCATGAACTACCACGGAAAATTAAGTGTAACTTCTTCTATTCAAACTAAAATTCAGGGTATGAGAAATATGTTAATCTAAGGTGTTTTCTTTGTAGTTATTGCTCTGAGGGAAAAAAAGAGGAATATTCTTTAAGACTTTTTTTTTCATTCCTAACATCTGATTTGGAGTTAGACATAAGCAATGGTGCACAAGTGTGCCCTACGCTTAATACGGAAAATAATTTTGGCACTTGACTTATCTGAAAGTGATCTAAATTGATTTTGCTACATTTAATGACTTTTAAGTAATCAGATTCTGATATCGTATTAAATTAATTTGGCTGTTCCTGCCCAAAAGCTGATGTTTAAATTTAGGATAATTTTGATCTTATAAAATTTTACCATACTTAGTAATGTAGGTCAATGGTTTTCAAACAAGGATAAGCATCAGATTTATCTGTGTGTCTCTTAAAATAAAGTACTCGTCCTCCTCTCCAGATCCTATTAGATTAGAATCATAGAGAATGGATTCAGGAGCATGTAACTTCCAACCACTCATTCTCCTATGTATCCCTCATTAGAGCCAGACCTTTTTTGGTTAATTTATGTCCAAGCATGACTCCAAAAGTAAAACATCAGATAAAAATCTGTCCTCATGGCTCCCTACTCCTTCCTTTCCTAGGAATAAAAAGTACAATCAGTTCTAAGAATGACCTTTGACTCTAAAGTCACTTTTTGTTGCATAGTAGAATCCTGTATGTTTCAGAAAATATCTAAAAGTACAAATTCTTATGTGTAGAATTTGAGTTAGTGGTTATATATTGTATACCTATAAATGTATAATCTTTCCAAATTGTATAAAGTGGTTACTATATAAGAATGTAATATAGATGCTTAATATTTAAAAAAAACAACTTTTATTAAATATGGTTCTAAAGATGTATTTAATATTCTCTGATACGGACATGAATAACTTTCAAGGAAATAACTTTTATCATAAATATCAAAGAACATATTCATAATGATAAGGTAATATCATGGAAATGGGATAAGGTGCCATTATCTAGGGTGCCAATATACTAGGGGCTAGTATTTGCTACCCATGTCAGGCATCTGATACTAGCCCTATTGCATAGCTTAAGAAATTTAGACACAGATATTACAATTTATCCAAGGTCAACAGTAATTGGTTAAGCTGAATGCTAAGCATAAAATTAAAGGTATTCAATTTTTAAATTGAAGAAATCTTTGTGTGACTCTGCCTCACACTTATTATTTATCTCTAAAGTGAAAATAAACCACTTTCAGATATATCTTGACATCTAAATGGCATACCCTCTAACACAGCCTTGGGCATATTATTTTCTATCAAGTTGCTCAATAAATATTACTATTAACGACTGTTTAATATTCTCTTGTTCTGAATAAAAATTTTAAATATGTACATGAAATGAGGAAGAATTGCTATAGACTATAAATTCAATCCAGAGAAGCCATTAATAAATCATTTATGGATAAATTAGTTGAAAAAATGGCATAGAAAGCTTTGCATTTTCTGTTTCAGGAGATACTCATCTAAAGAGTCTAGAGAAAATCAATTATTTGAAAATGAATATCCTTTGAAAGCATTATTTAGAATCAATATTAAAAAAGCCTCCAGAAGTAATTTCTTAAATAAAAAAGTGAGTCACTGGTTTCTTCTGTTGAGGATAAAATAAAATTATTCCATGAATAAGACAAAGCTAGAATGATTTGTGTGAAGTATAATTAAAAACAAGAAGAGCTATATTGTGAGAGAAACAGATTAAGGAAAACTAACAGAGTCCCAAAATAAAGGGGTCATTCAAATTCCAATGCTGGAAACAGAAATCAATCTAGGTGTGTCCTCTCACAAATTATTGGTAACAGGAATTAGGCGTGTACAAAAATGAATGGAATGCTAAAGGCATGGCTCTGTAAACGTCCTCAGACCAATACAGAATTAATGCACTGGTAGAGCAACTATCTCTAATACCACCATGGGGATTTGAGATCAAACCAGCACATCAATATCTGCATTTCATGATTGGAAGCTCCAATCAAGAATCCCTACCATCCCGTCTGTTATTGCTGATGCAACTGAATCTTGATACCCAGTTTTGGAATATAGATACTGAAATGATGCAAAACAATTCCACATCACACTTCTATGAGCTTTTGTACCACTGCAGCAAATGACTCTTGTCTTATGTTTTTCTTTCAAATGTCATACACATTCACAAAATTGACAGAAACAAGTCTGCATCCAGAATCCTAATGGCTCAATAGTCTTGGAAATATAATTTAATTCCCAATCTCTCCAATTAGGAGAGTAGAATAAGAAAAACAATCCAGAATAGCCATTAAAAATATTTAAAATCAATAGTGATGTTTTATTATCAGGTCAATTAATATATTGATATATTGATATGGAAGTTTTATATGTCCTTTTGTGATCCTTGTTAGTATAATTCATATTTGCCAATGTTTCTCAAACTTAGTAAAGAATAAGAAGAGTGACTTCACAATGACTTTTCCTTCTTGCCGAAATTTTAGGACACGATCTTATAGTGTAACCATTAGATCCAGTAATGGTAATATTGACCCTGAAATTACTTGGGAAATTACAGAAAGAGGCAAATTTCACTATTTGTCAAAATGGAGTTAATTACATATTGATACATAATTCTATTACTAAACTTTGTGCTCAACTTTTTACTGTGAAATTAAACTGGAGTAAGAATACTCTGGAAGAAGGAAGTAAGAACAATTTTTATGATAGTTGGAATAATATTTTTGAAAGTTAAAAAAGAATCACACAGTATGCAGGAGAATAATAAACTATTCAAACCCATGGTTTAAAAATATTGACAATGTCCTTTCAAGGATTAATCTTCTAAACTTTTATTCTATGAAGCCAGTTTCCACAAACCAATATGACGCAAGTCAAACTCCAAGTTTAGTTAATAACAGTGAGGCAAAAAAGAGGTAACCACTTGAGCAAGTTTTATTTTTGTCCAACCAATAGTTCTATCATAATGAAAAAGTCCTACATGCTAACTAAATTTCAGTTGATATATAATAGACATTATTTATATAATATTGTTAATGTCCTGTGGAAGAAAGATGTAAAAAATTGAAGTCAAAATCATATCAATCACATGAAACCTATTTTCACATGAGTTTCTATGTTTAACCTAAAATGCAAACCATCCAAATGAATAAAGTTGCAAAGAGAACTGTGCTAAGATGTAGAATTTAATTAGAGGTTCCTTTAGGGTATCTACTGTTTATGTCTTAATTTTAAATTGGGTTTGGAAGTTCTGAGGTTGAATTAGAAGTTCTGGAGCACTGTGATCTCAGTTAAAATTCCTTATTGGGTAAATAGGAAAACTGGAATAAATCCTATAGCCATATGAAATACACATGAGCCACAGAGACAGAATATTGCCAGGAAACTCTAAAAGCAAATAATGTTGATTGTGTGGACATGATTAGAATTTCATGAGAGTAAGGATTCATTTCTGGGGTCAGGCTGATTACTGAATGGTTCTAATACTTTCTGGAAGTATTGCTGAAATCAAACTTTCTATAAATAATGTACTTTTATCTGAAGGGTTGTGTCCTCAAATCTGGGGAATAATGCAAAAGGGCACATCTAGCCATATAATAAGCTCCTTCGAAACTGAAAAAAAAAATAACTGTGGAGATTATTCCTTTTGAAACAATATTTTGCATTATCAGTAATTATAATATTTGATATTATAATAATTTTCCTCGTTGTTTTAAATACAAGTGTGGGTCTGTGTCATTTTATATATTTACCCTGTATGAGAAAAAGAGGCAGACATTGATCAGGGCCATCGAGAAGAAACTATTGTGGAAGAACTGAAAGCCTCTTCAAGTTAACATTTGCTCAGGAATTCAGAAACAAGTTTCTGAAAATAGGCTGAGAGGAGAAATCAAAGGTAGAACACAACATTCTTTGAGGATTGTTTTTTTCAAATTAAATTTCCTTGGAGTTTTAAGGAAGGAGAGAAGGAAGAAACAGAGGCTTATTTTTTCCATTTATCAGTTATTTTAAAGTACTAATAAATTAAGCTTAGCACATAAAATATATTGACAAAGTTAAGAGTCATTAGATGAAGTTGTAGAGAAAAGTTATCACCAGTTTGTATTTTGAAAGTAATCAAATCAGTGATGAGTTTAGGGGAATATAACATTAGTGACTCCACATTATTTTTACCAAAATGTGGGAAGGTCCTAAAGTAATCATAAAGGATTACAAAAGAACCTTAAAAACTAGAAAGAGTAGCTCTAAAAAGGAACATCAAAATTTCATAGCATTTTAATTTACCTTTTTTTTTTTCCAGTGATCACTGTATACTTCAGAAACAGCTCTGGGCAGGAGTCATAATAATAAAACGACCTCGTTCTCTTTTTTCCTAATTAATTAACTCTATGATCTTGAGCCTGTTTTCCATACTCTCTGGAAAATGCGTATCTAATGAAATTGGACAACATAATTCCAGACATCCCTTCAAGATCTTAAATTCTTTACTTTACATAAGGCCGAGCATTAAGATGGTGAGAACAGGAGGTGAAGGGAGAGCCAAGTATATTGTTGCAGTAAAAGTAGGGTTAGAAAAAGGTAGATACAGGACATAAAGTTGGGATTGAGATCAGAATAAAGGAGGCCTGCAGTAATATGAATGAGTGAGAATTTCCAAGAATTCAGGATGGTAGTTAACAAAGGCATAGTCAAGAAGTAAAAATGAAAAGTCACAGTCACTGTGAAAACAATATGGAGGTTCCTCAAAAAATTAAGAATAATATTACCATATGACCCAGCAATCCCTCTTTTGGGTAAATACCCTAAAAGTCTGGAAACATTTATCCATAAAGAGATATGTACCCCTATGCTCATTGCAGTATTTTCACAGGGGCCAAGGCATAGAAACAACCAAAGTGTCCTTTGATAGATGATTGGATAAAGAAGATGTGCTGCATACAATGGAATATTACTCAGCCATAAGAAAAGATAAAATACAGCCATTTGCAACAACATGGATGGATCTTGAGATTATTATGCTAAGCAAAATAAGTCAGGCAGAAAAAGTCAAGAACCAAATGATTTTACTTACGTGTGAGGTATAAAACTGAAAGCAACAAACCAACAAGACAAACAAACAAAGAAAACTCATAAAAACAGACAACAGTTTAACGATTACCAGGGGGTAAGGAGGGAAGGGAGGTGGTAGAAGAGGGAAAAGGAGGTCACATATATGGTAATGGAAGGAGAACTAACTCTGGGTGGTGAACATACAATGCAATGGATACATGATGTATTATAGAAATGTACACTTGAAGCCTATGTAATTTTACTAACCAATGTCACCCCAATAAATTTATTTAAAAAATAAGGCAGTAAGAATGAACATAGAGTAGAAGACTGAAAGCAGATTCTATATTTGAAATGTGTGTCCCAGGGTAAAACTAATTTCAATGACCAATGTGCACAGTGCCGGTCCAACATATTAAGGTATGTTTCTGGAACTATCTGAACTAAGACTATTATGTTAAACTTGTCCAGTTTGGAAAGAGACTGGATGTAGTGTTTGAATCCTGCAGGCCAAAGAAGCCTTTTGATTCTCTAAGCCTGATTAAATACCCCCATTAACAGAGTCCAGAAATATCTGTATGTCCACAGAGATTAATCTCAATTCAAACTAGAATAACTTGCATTTATCAAAGACTTCTCTTTATTGCAAGAACTCAAATAATTAAGTTATATGAATTCTTTTATTATTGTGTGTGTTAGTTGCCATTGAGTTGGCTCCAACTCCTGGTGACCATATGAATGAGTGATGTCCACAATGTCTCGTCCTCACCAACCCTGGTCAGCTCCTGTAGACTCATGGCTTTTTTTATGGAGTCAAACCATCTTATATTTGTTCTTCTTGTTCCTGCTGTCTTATATTTTTTTCCCAATATTATAGTCTTTTCCAAAGACCCTACCTTCTCATGATGTGCCCAAAGTATGAAAGCTTCAGATTTGTCAGTTTTGCCTCCAGCGATATTTCAGGCTTAATTTATTGTAAAACTGACTAGTTTGTCTTTCTGGTGGTCCAGGGTATCCATACAGCTCTCGTCCAATACTGTAATTTAAATAAATCATTTTTTTTTCTTCTCAGCTTTATTCACTGTCCAACTTTCACATCTGTAGATAGTAACTGGGAATATGAGGGTGTGGATGATCTTAGCCTCGGTTTCTAATAACACATCCTTGCTCTTGACTATCTTTCCTAATTGTTACTTTGCTGCTCTTCCAAGTCTCAGCAGATTCTTGATTTCTTGGCTGCAGGTTTCTTTTGATTTTGTGACTGAACAAAGGTAAGCGAAATCTTTTAACAATTTTGATGTATTCATTATCTATGTTCAAGTTATGTATTTCATCTGTAGTCATGATTTTGGTCTTCTTGTTCAAATATAGTCCTGCTTTAGCACTTCTTTCACTTTCATCAGAAATCATTTCAAATCATTGTGACTTTCTTCCAGTAAGATAGTGTCATTCTGCATATCTTAACTTACTGATCTTTCACCAATTTTCACTCCTTATTTTTATAGTTCTAGTCCAGTTTTTTCATATAACATGTTCTGCATGCAGATTACACAAATAGGGAAATAAAACGCACACTTGTCTGACACCGTTACCTATAGGAAACCATTCTGTATTTCCATATTCTGTCTTGACAGTGGCTTCCTGTCAACAATACAGGTTACACGTCAGGATGATCAAATGCTGAAGCATGTCCGTTTCACTCAAAGCAATCCATAGCTTTTCATAATCCATGCAGTCAAGGCTTTACTATAGTTTATAAAACATAGACTAACATTTTATTATTACACGTAGGTAAAATATTACTACATGCAAAGTTCATAATAAAATAAAACAAATTCAAAATCATTTTTTAAAAAGAAGCACATTTCAGAAACATACATTTTTAAAAGAATTAATTATAAACATATTTATTAGGGAAGGATAACAGGCATCTTTCTCAATGATTTCAATTGGACTAGAACAGTTAGTTGATAGCTTTTCTTTTACTACCTGGCACTTAAGGACTTGGGGCTGGCTCCCTCCCGTATAGCATTAATAATGAAAACTATATTACGTTTCCTTCCCAAGGTAAATAATGTTCTTGCTTGGATGACAAAATCACAATGGACCTTTTACTATAGTTTACTCTACCCATGATCTTTTAAAATGTATATATTCTATTTTTTATGCATTTAGCTTGTCAAGGGTTTCCTGTGCTAAAAATGAGGGCTTTGCCAAAAGACATATTCTTGCCTCAAGCCTTGTCTACAAGGTTCTCCTATCCAAGTTGGCTCAGAGAGAGGTGCAGGGTATTTGTTTTTCCTAAGAAAACAAAAATAGATCTACAGAATGCAATTGCTTCAACACTTAGAAGTATTACATTTATTTATGTATACTGTAACATATACTATATACTTGTAAAATAAAACAAAACTTTAATGTCAATAAAATTTTAATCTACTAAAACTTGAAAAACACTTTGAAAAGATGACTTTTAAGCTAATAATGCTCTTCTTATTTTACATTTGATGCAAAGGAATATACCCCAGCTAAGTCAATTGCTTTATTCTCATTTCATAATTATTATAATTAACTAAAATACAAATGATAAAGAACAGTAAATTGATATGCTGGAGAGAATGAGAATGAAGTTTCTAAGACTTATGGTCAGTTTCATGGTATTGCCACATCTGAAAACAGACTTTTCACTCATTAAACACTAGAATTATTTCAATGAGGAGATGAGTGAGATGGCAATGTTACTTTGTATTGCTGGGTTTTACCATCACTGATAAATATTAATACCTTTATTTAAATATACTCATTTCAGGGCATAAACTCAAGTCAGTCAGGGTAGGTGTCTGGGCACTGAATCAGGTTTTCAATTAATTTATTTTAAATCAATTGACTAGTCCAATCAAATAATAATTTTATTAAACACTATTCATTTGAATTATTCAATGAAACTGGTCTTTCAGAACCACAATTTTGTTGAAAAACAAAATGGGTCAAGAAGCTGTCTGATTTCTCTAGAAAGATAAAGAGAACAGAGATTCCCAAATGTCAAGATTAAGGAAAAATGAAATGTTACAAAAGAAATTTAGAACTCACAAATTCAATATTTCTCTAAAGAAAGAAACTATACTTAACAATCATCATAATTTCATAATAGAAAGGACTTTGTTCTCTTCCAATAATTCTACAACCTCAGAACTCATATTATTCTTTGAGCGAATAAGTAATTGAAAGGCATAAAGAGGATCTAGTGTTTAATTATTTTCATTTTCTCATCATCAATATAATATATGCACTTAGAATATGATTGGCCTTTTGATGTTAAGCCCTTTAAAGAGAAATTCAAGGGCTAAGGAATGTAGCCATTGGCGATCATCGTTTTTTTTAATTTTGGATTTTTAAGTTTATATAAATATGTTTTACATAAAAATGTGTGACTTATAAATTATGTAACTATTATATATGTATATATGTATATTTGTTAGAAAGATTAATAAATAAATACTTGTGTTTAGCTCCCTTTTAAGATCAGAATACTACCAATACCATAATGTCCTTGTTTCACCTCCCCATTATGTTCTCCTTTCTTTTCTCCCCAAGGGTGATACTATTGCAAATTTTGTTTTTAGCATTTGTTTAAAAAAAAAAAAAAAAGATTTACTACATAATAGTAATATGATTTTTGAACTTTATTAAATGTTTTTATCTCTCTGTTTTTCTATGCCTTTCTTTTTTTCATCTAAAATTTCATTTTTGAGATTCATCTATGTTTCTGAACCTCTTATGTGCTTATTTTAAATGACATTCCATTGTGTGAATATGCTATAATTTACCTACATTTCTGAGAGATTACCTTTTCCACCAAGTTTCTTTATTTTATTTTTATTTTTTGCTATTACAAAAAAAATAAATGCTGCAATCAGTATTCTTTTAAATGGAAGGATATTTAATTAAACTCTTACCCCCCCCCCAAAAAAAAGAGCAATATAGAAAGCATTGCATATAAAAGACAGATCTTTATTCCCCCTTCCTGACTCTACCCCCATATTGTTGCTGCCAGGTGAAAATCTCTGCACAAATTACTTTATGGGGAACCACTGACCTAGAGCTTCTGTTAATAAAAAACTCATCGTTTTAATTTTAGTATGCGCATACATACAACAACCAATATTTTTGGATGACATGATTATTTGTTTTATGTCACAGTCCTGAAAGCACTCTACTCACCTTAATGGTATTTCCTTCACAGGCATGTATTGAATAGTGCAATTCATCACATTGGATTATTTTGAAGGTAAACTGAGCTAACTTGTGCAAGTTCTTTAAATCGTTAGCAAACAAAACAGAAATTGATGCTGTTATAAAGACATTCTTAATTATTTACATCTCAAGATAGTCTTTCATGTGTGAAAAATATTCATGTACACACCACATGTCCCAAAGGAAGATGAAACACAGCTCTGGCACCTGGTCAGAATGTGGATGTTTGTCTCCTTCCTTAAAAATGACTGCAACCCTGGTAGCTCAGCAGGTCTTCTTCCAGACACACCTCCACATTCTTAAAGAGTAAGTATACGAGCACTGCCAAGTTAAAGATCTGCTGCTATATATGAAAAGTATTAATTAAATTAATTAAATTACAGCAGAAGGAAAACAGCATAGGGCTTCCTGAACTGGGGTGGAAAAAGAAAGGAAGAGATTGTGACTCAAATGTTTGCGATCTCACTGTTCACACCAAGATTTAGTAGTTTGTTTGTTTCTTTTTTAATATCTCCCTCTCCATTCCTTCTTAGGGCTCTTTCAGAGACTTTAAGTGGTCATTTTCACCTCTTATGACAGTTTTACTGAGGAGAGAGACCATAGAGCTCCACATACGGCCATTCTGGAAGTCAGTTTCCCTGACTTCCATGTGACTTCTGCTAGACATGATATAGTTTTTCATGTTTTAAAAACTTATCCTGAATCTCTGCCTTTTTATCAATCTGTTTTGACATTTAAATTCAGTACAATTATTGATATCTTTATATTTAGGCTTAGCATTTATTTTTGTTTGTCTCAGGTACTTACTCTGTTTCCCCTTTTTCTTTCCTTCTGAGTTATTTAAATATTAATTATCTTATTTAAATGTATCTCCTCTTTTTTCTTTATATCTTTTTACAATTTTAAAATTATTTTTCTTTACATAGTTATTTTAGTGATTGTTCAAAGGGATTGCAATTATATACATGTCTTTTCACATTCTACTTAAAACCAGTATTTTACTACATCCAGTGAAGATAGAAACCTTAGCACAATATATATTCCTTTACACGGTACTTGTGAAATATTACCCTACATACATTGAAATTCCATTAGATAGTGTTACAATTTTCATTCAACAATCAAAATGTGTTTTAAAGAATTCATGTACAGATTAATAGTCTATGATATTTATCCAGGTACTTACATTTCTGCTGTTGCTCTGTGCTCTGACATTTCTGCTGTTGCTCTGTCTTCATTTCTAAAAATCCAAGTTACTTCTGGTATCCTCCTGGCTTGAAAACCTTCTCTTAGTGATTCTTTTAGTGCAGGTCTGCTGGCAATAACTTCTCTTAGTTTCATTTCATCTAAAAGCATGTTTATTTCCCTTTCATTCTTAAAGGGTATTTTCACTAGATATTTGGTATTGTCCAATATATTCCTTAGGTTCCGTGCATTTTTTTCTAACGCGTTTTGTATCTGTTGTTCAGATAATTTCTATGAATCCGTCTTCAATTTTACTTACTCTTTTCTCTGTCATATCCATTCTGATAGGAAGCTCACCCAGTGAAGTTTTATTTGAGGAGTTATTATTTTTAAGTTATAAAGATTCTGTTTGACTTTCTTTATGTATCCTGTTTATTTTCTGATTTTTCTAGCTTTCCATTCATTTCAAGAGTAATCACTTTTACTTATTGGAACATTTTTTCAATAGCTACTTTACAGTCTTTGTTGAATAACTCCAACATCTGTGTCATGTCATTGGCATACATTGATTATTGTATCCCTGTTGATATTTTCCTTGTTTTTGTGTGTGGAGTACTTTTTAAGTGCTTCTTGGACATCTTGAATTTTATTTTATGGGGCTCTTATTTTTCTAAAATCTGTAGATAATGTTTATATTTTATTTGAGCAGACAATATTCTTGGCTTTAAGCCACAGGTTCCACCCAGCTATCTCTGGATTTTGTTTTCCATATTATTTTTGTTTTCTATTTCCAAAGTGTGGTACACACTGGAATAGTCTGGGAACTGGGTGGTTGTGTCTCTTCATTTAATTCCCAAGGTCGTTTATCTGCTTTTTAGGACAAATGCATGTATGTATACCTTGGTGTGTGTGTGGTGGTGAAGGGGCGTTTAATAATCTCAAGAACTGGTAAACAGATTTATAGGTTTTCTTTCGCAAGTTCTTCCCTTTCTGTGATCTCCAGTGTACCTTCCAGTTCCCTAAAAGTTTTTATTCCTCCAGCTGGAAACTTTTTTTATTCCTCCAACTGGAATGCTGACTCCTTATGTACCCTGTACCACCACACATTCTCTGTCGCTGTGCCTGTATCCAGGGCCAAATGTCAGGTGGACAGAAAGAGAAAAGATCAACAGAAAGTTGTTCCACACACTTGGGTCTATAATTCCTCCAATCAGAGAGGAAGGTTTACTTCCTTCAGAGTTGTGGATGGCTGTGGACCCCTGCTCCTTTGATGTTGCTGCCAAAAACCTGTGTCTCTATCCGTAGGCTTGAACTAGAGAGCATCTTCTGGAGTGCTCTCTGTATGTACAAATGCCCACTTCCATTAATACTAGGGATCCATTAATACTAGGTCAAGGGATCCTGGAGGAAAAAATATATAGTTCATCTCATCATTGATTCAATGTTATCTTTGATTTTGGTCTTTTCCCCAAAACATCCTGTTAACTATTTACTTTTTGGAATTCACATGTCTGCCCTGTGTTCTGTCTAGGATTTTTAGCTTCATTGAGTGTACTGACAGGGTGGAGTATGCTTATTCCATCTTACCCAGAACCAGAACATGACTGATAGTTTGTTATTAAATATAAATAATATTAATATTAAAATATAAATTGATAATTGGATAATCTAATATAGTTTAGACACATACTTTTTGGTAATCATACTGGGCATATTTATACGCAACTTTGAAAATCCTGATGAGTAGGTTATTCTCAAGGTAGGGTAAATAATAGCACCCTAATAATTTATATCATCATCCTACAGGAAAGATCAGTGACTTTTGTTTTGATATCTTTCTGCCCATTTAAAGGAAAATTATTATACTGCACACTTTCAAACCATCTCTGAAAACAGTGAAAAGTGTCCTGTTCAAAGGTGACTTACTTACATGAGCAAAATCAAAGCAGAATAAAATTTGAGAAATACTTCCTTAGATCATCTCTTCAAATGTCATTCTCCTGAGTTGTTATAGTTTGGTCAGCAAATATTTCTTAATTTAGGTTCTAGAATCTGCTTGGAATACTTAATTGAAAATAGGTATTTTTTTGTTATCAGTTGTCAAGTATGGGAATTAATTACAAATAACAGACTGTAATCTTTGTCCTTCATTTTTAAAAACACATTTTGACCTCTTTGGGGATAGCATATAGAAGTACTTGCCATCAGAATCGACTTCGAGACAATGCTATAAAGATGATTTAATACTCACTGCAGACTTACTAGAGAGCACTTGTGCCATAACAGAGCATAATAACACAATTTGAATCTGAATCATTTTAGAAAGCTGTTATCATTTAATAGACAAATTATGTATGAAAAAGAGGTTCCAGTAAGAATCTGACTTGGAGCGGAAGTGAGTCATTTTAGAGATTTGTTAGATATGAAAAAATAAACACCACCACATTATAACATATTATCTAAAGAAATTCAACTCAAAATTTCAATAGATTTAAGTTCAAAACTGAATTAGGCATGACAATTTAGACAACATTTACAAAGAATTAATGAAAAACAAATTAACTTAGTCCCAAAGTCATTATTTCCGCTATATTTTTACAAACGTGTGCTGTGCCAACAATGTTGATGACTATAATTAGTCACAGCTTCTAAGATAAAAGATCAGGCACACATATTCCACACTATCTATGATGCCAAAATGCAATGTAGAAATAGTTCCTGAACTCAAAAAAGAAAATCCACTTTGATATTCAACATAAATCTCTGCAATATCATTTATAAAAGGAACAATTTGTAGATCAAATTATAAAAGTGGCTTATTTTAATTAAGGGCATTATGTTAGAGCTGCCTGCCATGTTTGTGTGCGTGTGTGTTCGCACTGATGAGATAAGCAAATGAAAGAAAACTCTTTGATGATACAAATCCAATACTCCCCCATGTAAGATCACTTTTTGTGGGATCTGGGCTCCGTCTCAACCTAATGGTCCATTGACACTAATATGGAAGCTGGCTTCTATCACTGCTAAAACTGAGTGCATACAGTGTACTATAATAACCTAGAACAGACGTTTTGGTGTCTAAGGCAAAGCCAAATGCGAAGCCTGAATTAGGATAGGTCTGCAAACAAGACCTCCCTCTCACATTACCACAAACATTTTTTAGATGATTGCTGGAGTGTTTTAAATTATGACTCACATTATTTCATCTTCTTGTGTTATCTTCTCTGAACATCAAGTACATATTCATATGGTGTGGATATTTAGGATTGTTTTGGCCATCCAGTTCTTCCTTGATAGCATAATCTAGGGTTTGGGTTTTACTTACGGGATTTTAGCATGCTTTCTGAATTTTAAGCAATTTAAGCTCTATAGTGACACAGCATTTAGGATTTTGGTTTCTCCTTAAAAGTCACATCTGTTCCTTTGAAATATGTTACATATGCTTGTACTTTATACAGGAAAATCTGTGATTCAGAATCTAACAAAATAGGAATGTGTTTTAGAGACTAATGGGGTTACATTTAAATTAAGACTGCTACTTAAGAGAACTTATGTAGAGAGAAATTTGCCCAGTGACTTGCTGAATTGTAAAGTAGGTGTGTGTGTGTGTGTGTGTGTGTGTGTGTTATACATTACGTACTTAGAGAATGTGATGCTCATGGTTGATTGAGATTGTTTACTCCACTTTTAGGAGTTATAAGTATATTCCCAATAGCTTTGTGATTTTTTTTAAAGGACAATATATTTTATTAATGAAATGTCTGCTTAAAGGGTCCAAATTATATATATATATATATGTATGTATTGGAAGTACAATATATTACATCAGACTTAAGTATACAATATACACATATACATATCATTTTTTATATTTGGTATATATACTGTGTTTTCCCAAAAATAAGACTGGGTCTTATGTTAATTTTGGCTCCAAAAGACGCATTAGGGCTTATGTTCAAGGGATATCATCCTGAAAAATCATGCTAGGACTTATTTTCCAGTTAGGTCTTATTTTTGGGGAAACACGGCGTGTGTGTGTGTGTGTGTGTAAAAATTGATTTCATGTTATGATAAACATTAGTTCTGGTGGCAATCAAGTGTATATGCTTGGTAAATAGCAATATAATTGTTCATACTTATTCCAATATGGAGTCTTGCATCTGTTTCTAAATGGTATTTTTTGTTATTAGCTGACATTTTATATTCTAGATCCAGTTCTTGTTTATTTTCCACTAGAGTGCTTCTTTTGCTCACTTGATCTTTTTAACTTGTTTTAAAGCCTTATAATTATTTATTCCTTTTAGTCCATCTTTCCATTGGCTTGTTTTCATACACTATTGAACTGATTCTACATATAAGCACTGAGACCAGCATCTATAAAAGTAGGCCCTTCCATCTCTAATTGAAATTTCAGTGTGCCAATCTAAGGATTAGTGTAACTGTAGTAAAATTGCTGTCCAAACATCAAATTTATAGGACATCAGAAACAAGTTGCACAAGATTCTATCCAGATGGGTCTGTGTCAAAATATTTGGCTGGAATGTGGGGATAAAATGACTCATAGTTTCCTAAATTTTTGACTGTTTTTCAAAATGACTAAATGATTGGATGTACAATATATTACATCAGACTTAAGTATATAATATACACATATACATATCATTTTTTACATTCTTTCATATTATGATAATCTAATCACACAAATGGAATGTAATACTATTCTAAAGTCATTGTAGCCATGAAATAAAGTTGTATGATATAGAATGTGGTTAGAGATCTATATACAGTAAACTACTGGATTTTATAGGATTACCAGTGTTGAAATGTGGTAACTTATATTATGATTTCTATTAAATGGTTTTGAAAATAAGAATTGAATATTAGGTATCATTTTAAATATGTGGTCAGAGAGAATCCTGCTTTCTTTAAGCATCACTTTAATGTTAGGTCAAATACACAGCAAAACTGTAGCAGTTTTTTCAGAGTTCAAGATTTCACTGTAACTCAAAAATTGTAAAAGTTATGAGTTTGTTAATATAAAACAATGAGGCATTATTTACAAGCAAAAATCAATAATTGGCACACCCCTTACTCCTTTACTTATTCCCTTCAAGTGTAATTAATGTGGTGAACTTCCTCCACATTTCTTCAGAATTTCCAAAAGTATTATTGAAACTCTGGCTCGTATTGTATAGATCTTTTGTTAGGACCTAAATTTGCAAACCAAGTAAAGCTATTCATAAATGATTCATATATTTAATTACTATGCATATAAGATTTTGTGGCAAAACTTTTAGTTTCCATTGTACTGATGACATACATTGTCAGTATCTTAAAGCATATCTTCATAATAACAAGGAATAGCATTGAAAGAAATATGTTTTATATACCAACCACTGTAAATAATATTATAGATCATTTTCTCAATTGAAATAAACTGAACCACTGAATGATCAGAAGCAGATAGTTAAACCATTTTCAATATTAGAAATATTTACTTTTACTTAACTACCAACACATTTCTGAATTTACAATTAGAAGAGCATATTTTGTTAAGGTTGTGTGCAAATCAAAGATTATTTTGACCTTGACTAAATGACCATGCATTATATTTTGTGTTCCACAAAATGTGGAACAAAAATATATAAAACACACTGAAGATAGAGTAAGATGTTCTTAAGCCAATTCCACATTCCTCTTCACTTCTATGTATGACGTATGTTTCCTCTATGCCAGCGTGCTGGAAATTATCACTTCTGTCCCAAGAGTCTTTTTTATATTTTTATGTAGTCCTCAAGCTCTGACAAAGCAAGTGCTATAAGAATGCATGTATACATACACTTATCCAGGAACCGGAAAGACATATTAATACAAAGGAAAGCCTCTATGTGCGAGTTTTCTAGAGCCTTTCATTTGTTTCAGTATGACTTGTCAGTTCCTGGATGTTTACTTTACTTGTTAATCAGAGAAGTATGTGTTAGCTCACCTCTCATTTGACTGCTTTGTGCTTAATCTGTATTTTTAGACAAATTGCAACTAAGGGGAGCAAAAACTTTCATTCTCTTTAGTGAGAATAGTTACTATTTGATGCGGTCAAACTGAATTTCTATTCCTTACTAAGCATAAACGGAGATCATGATACGCCAAATATGGTATTTTCTGGCCATTAATGAATGAACTATACTTACCAACGTTGGAGTGTCTTTCCAAAGTTTCCACAAAGATACATTTTATAGGCTTGTTTGTGTTGACTTAAACTATGAACGCCTGAGTACTGTACCCTTTTGTGCCATAGCATAAGGGATCCAAAGATGGAGGAATAGGGGTACACCCATTTACCATCCTAATTTATAACACTGGCTATAAAATCCTTTTTTCTGGGGAGAAAGTTGAGGAAAACAAAAGATAAGTAGAGACAGCAAAACTTACTCCAGATCACTAAAGTTGTTGACGTAATTGAAGGATTGAAGGCTAAGGAAATAGAAGTTGGGAAGATTTGGGATTGCCGATAGGGAAGTGTTAAAAGGGTCCTGCTGTTACTCCAGGCTAAGATATGAACCTTGAATTGTATAGTCTTCTTTGTACAATGTTATCTTGAGTTCTCAAGGCAGCATAGATAGCTATGGTGGTTAATTTACAAACTGTAAGACAAGGCTACTTACTAACTTTTTGACTGTGGGGATAGTGTGCAACTTTCTCTGTGTTGGTTTTATCATCTGTAAAACTGGAATGAAAACAATAGTACTTAATCCACAAGGTTGTTTTGGGGATCCAATTTGATAAATGTGCAAGACATTCAGAACAGTGTCAAGAAGCTAGGAATCACTATATAATTTATTCTTATAGTTAATATTCACATCTTTGGGAAATTATGTTTTCTATTTTATAATAGACATGTTGCACCTGCTCATTACGTATTGAGAGAGAGAGAGAGAGAGAGAGAGAGAGAGAGAGAGAGAGAGAGAGAACACAAAGCCTTAAGGAAAGCTTTTGATTGACTTTTGAGTATTTTGGAATCCGTGCTCTCATCTTGATATATGTCAATGGGAGATAATATGTTGACAGTCTTTTTTGTAATAGGTAATCAAAAAATCAAAAATGCCTGTAGTTACTTCTTTGTTAATTTGTTTTATAGATTTCAGTTTTGAGTCATCAACAAAATGCTAGTTTAGTGCTACTATTACTAGTAATCATAATTAACAAAATCAGAAGTTCTTAAACATTTTGGGGTAAAATTTTGATAACAATCATGATTTCTTTAGGAAAAAGAATCCTCAAAATATATACGCTATGTGCCTAACGTTCTATTTGCTGTTGTTGTTGTTTTAATTTTAGAAAATTGGTGAACTCATTGTGTCATATCTTTGTACCTCAGGCTTAGAATCTCTGCATAAGAGACTATCCATGAGATATTTGGATGCGTAATATAAAATTTTGTTTCAGCCAAGTTCAACTCCTTGACCAAATTAATACCTAATTATAATTTCTTTAAAAAATGCTCAAAACACATAGAATGTGTTGTTTTTGATGTTAAATTGTAAGATCACTGATAGGCCGTTATTCTCTGGGTACACTGTCAGCTTTTTAAATGTTAAACATACAGATCTAAAAAGGAGAATTTACTTGGCTTTAAAGAACATGAAATAATTCCAAGAGCAAGAAATAACCCTCACACATCGATGCATGAGACAGACAAGCCAGGACTCATGTATCCCTACATCTTCCCAACAGTTGATTACATTCCCTGACGTACCCCTGGCTCTAGAATGCTTCCTTAGAGGCCACCAAGTTTCCCCAGTGATTTGGCATATCTTTGAAAGGATAAAAGACTGTAGTAGAAAGCCGGGACAAGGAAACGTTATGCTCTTCTGTTTTCATAATGTAGCCAATAAGCTCAGATCGCTTTCACAGAGCTGCAGGACTAACTGGATCCACACACACACACACAAATCTACTGGACTCCTTCTTTGGAAAAAAATAAAGAAAATCAGCAGTATCTGAGTAAATTAAGAGTGAATAAACTGCCAACTTTTCTGCTAAAATACAGTTAATGCCAATGGTTTCTAAACTCTAGTTACTTCTCAAGTCAAAATCACCTTTCCACAAATTAGGGACAATAAACGTGAGTTTGTGCCAATAAATGTTTCCATTGTACAGCATACTAATTTAGGCCATATACCCAGCAAACCAACTCAACAATACACATCAGTTACTAAAGACTTTGCAGACAAATTGAAATTCTATGATCCATATCCAGTGAGCCAGAAGGGTTCTATCGTAAGTGAAGTCTTCAAGCAGACAGCAGAACATTTGGCACATGAATTGTCTGATTATAATGGGCTGTATCCAGAACTAAAATAAAAATAATCCTGAAATGTGATGCTGATTAAGGGAATACAGCCAGTGAGGTTACCAGTATCTTCTTACTCAATGGAATTCTACTTTCCAAACATGTAATATTCAATCTACCTCTTTTCTATATGATTTAGTAATCTTATTAGTAGACATTGAAGAGAATAATAGCTTATAAGAGAGTTTAAGAAAATAATTTATAAAATATATATCACTTATTGTTGTCCAAGCTGGCAATTATTTTACTTTTGTCATAAACAATAAGATACCAAGCCATGACTAGCTGGAATTCAACTTCTTTTCTCTTCATCAAGCATTATTTGTCACGTCAGGTAAATTATCACTTTTAAAACTGAATTTCAAATTAATCATAATTATCTCCAACTAAGCTTGGGTATTGCATTATGTTGATGGGTATTTCCCCTCCATTGATGGCATTAACTTAATTAAGGGGGGGTGCACAGCATACAGAATTTGTGCTCACATTTTGAGGTCAGTATTTCTTTAAAAATCCTAATACTCGTTGATACCACCTTTTTGTTTCCATGGTGATTTTAGTGCAATTTCAGTAATTTTTTCACACATTTAAAAGAAAGAGAACCATTTCTGAACATAAAAGCTATATTTTCAATATATAAAAGAGAGACGAGAGGAAGGGATCTGGTTGAAAAGTTAGATATTGGAACAAGAATCTCACCCTCTTTGCTCTACCTCCATCCCCTCCAAGTTCTTGAGGGGATAAAAACTAACATGGATAATTATCTTCTTTTCTTTCTGTAACTTAAACTGACAGAAGCAGAGGAATTGTTCCCCTTCACTTGCCTAAAAAGTAAGAGCATTTGACTGTTCTGACAGAATAGCTAATATGCTGCCATTCACTTTATCTCCCTAATGGTGTCTCCTGGTGTTTTACCTATAATGTATTCCTGAAAGTTTCCTCAGCAGCCTGATTCTGAAATGCACACTGGAACTCACATTGAAACACAGTTTATACACCAAGCAAACAGATTCTATACATTACACAAAGGAAAACCCTGACGTGTGTAGGCAGGACAGAAATCAAACAATTCTGTTTTCACTCATTTGCATACTACATTACCATAAGTTTTACCCTTTCCAAATAATATGCAGATGGGAAATTAGGCAACATGCTGCTGGTAATTTCTGTTAGTGCTGTGGTAGTGGCAGGAGAAAACAGTTAAAGGATTCAGTTTTCTTCCAAGAAAATTGTATATTTCAAATCCATCTGAATTACAGCCAAAGGATTACTTCTTATCTGGCTGTAACAAATGCTCTTTCCACCAGTTTTGGATGTAAAAAGAAACCACCTCATTGTACTAAAAAGTGCCTTGCACTCCGAGGTCAGCTGCAGTTGCCCAGCTTTGAAATAGGCACTGCAGCTTGTGTTTTTATAGGAAATAGGTGAGACACAGATTGGGCTGTGGTCCTACTTTTAAACATCCTGCGTGAGCAGTTTCGAAATGAGTCTGAGAGCTTGAAGGGTCAGTTCTTTATGGCTGTTCTGGATGCACATATTTATCAGATTTGCAAAATGGACAAGAAGGTACTTTGTTCTCTATGATGGGGGAAAAGACTCTTGAAGCAAGTGATGGAGGCATTCTTATAATTTATGACTCCAAAGGAAGTTCTTATAATTTATTGTCTCCAAAGGAAGTTCTCCTGAGAGCCTAGCATGTCGTTCATATTACAATGACGAATGAAAAAAGGAGAAATGAAACAAATTAAATCACCTGAGTCTTTAGCTCACATTCCTCCCACATGTCCAGGTGATAGGACTATTCCAGACAGGACTAGAGTCACAAAAATGACAAATTCATCATTCTGCCAGCCCGCCACACCTAAAAAACTGTAAGAATTATGCTGAAATACCACATACGTGTGGGTTTGTGAATATATACATATACCAGAACTCATTTCTAGTTCCAAATCACTCCCATTCACTTAAATGTATACACTTTCCAGTATTATGAAGGTGAGGAGCCTGAGAATTTCAACAGGAGCCATCAAAGGAAAGAATCAGATAAGGAAAACAGCAGGGAGAGGAAAAATAAGGTCAATGAGACCACATTTCATATTATTAGGGAATTAAGAACAGGAATAAAAATGATGCTTCCCTAAAAAGACAAATAGACATTAACAGTCTCCTTGTAATTGATCTTCTTAATTCATATAAAATATTTGTATATTTTATCAGCACATTGTCAGCTAGAACCATATTTAGTATGAGCCATCAGAATGACATTTTGTACAGATGTAGCATCATTAGTAAAACTGGCTTTTCCAATTAATCTCTCTCAGTGCTACAGTTCAAGTTATGCTTACAAAATTGTTATTTGAAAAAATGTAGAAAAAGTTGACAACTGATTCCGTGAGCTTTTTCCCTGAACAGATGAACTGAACCTAAGCACAGACCATATAAACATCATAATAAACTTAGATGTGAAAAATTAAAAAAAAAAAAAAAGATGCTACCTGTGCAGGAGAGAAGCCTATATAGAAATAGTTTAATTGCCATTTTATGTGACAAAATGTAAAGTTTGGATAGTTTTCCCTGAGTGAGTTACATAATGAAATTGTTAGCTATGACACCTTCAAATAATGATTACTTCTGGAAGGACACAGCTATTTGATCCCACTTATGCAGAAGTTATAGGGATGTAGGAAACTTAAATGCTTTTTTTTTTTTTTCCTTTCCGTATAAAACTGGTTTGAGCTCCACATCTGACTTGGCAGATCAATAATGTTGATTTTAGATTTACTTTTTGGAAAAGAAAAGTCAATACAATGCTTGTATTGACTGCATTCACCAGTCAATACAAGTGATCTTCCAGAATATTTAAAGCTATCAAAATGCTTTTAAGGCTGAAAATATCTTAGAGCTTTAAAAACTCATTTTTGACATAGTCACAGCAATAATTGCTTTTTATTAACCGTTGTTTTTTTTTGTTGTTGTTTGTTTTGAAAGGGATTGTACATAACTTCCGTGTATTTTCAAGCTTCACTAAAATATATCATGGAGTTTGGCTAAGGAAACATATCAAAGTTGCAAATCGAACATTCTCCTTAATGGAGATACTTAGACTCATTTGCCTGCTTTCTAGTGACTTAGCTGTAACATATACACATAAACCCACAGGTCAAGAAATAGCGTATCACCAACACCCAGAAGTACCTCTCCTGCCTCCTTCCAGTCACTCATACCACCTCTTCCCCAATACTATCCAGAATTCCAGCACTATAAATTAGTTCTATCTGTTCGGAAATTTATATAAATGGAGTTATTACAAGATACATAAGTACAAATATACACACACACACACACACACACACACACACACACACACACACACACTGTGGTGGACTGGTCTGTGTACCAAGCCCAGGACAGTGCAAGGGGTACTTGACTTCTGTCGTGGTACATTCTGTGGGTAAGATTCATATATATTGTTGTATTTAACAACAGTTTAATTTTATTACTGGGTGCTATTCTCTTTTATGACTATTCCACAGTTCTCATATGCAACTCTACTATTGATGAATATTGGGTTACTTTCAGTCAAGATTAGTACAAACAATGCTGCCATGGATTTTCTATAAACAACTAGTGTTAATCAAATGTATACATTTCTCTTGAGTCTATATTAGGAATGAAAATTTGAATCATGATGATTATATATATTCAGCCTTAGTAGAAATTGCCAGTCTCTCAACACAGCTGTAAAACTTACACTGTTACCAGCACTATGGGAGAGTTTCAGTTTCTCCATGTCCTTGCTAACACTTGGTATCTTCATTCTTTTAGCCATTCTAATGATATGAGTGAAATGTGCTTCTCTTTCTTTTTCAGTTTTTACATATTTATTTTTTTATTTTGTTTCATTTTATTTTTTCCTGGGAAGGAGACCACTTGCATTGCTTGTGGGATGGACGACTATAGTAGATGGAGCAGGAGGGCCTGGGGACCGGTCCCTGACAATAAGGGTGCCCTTCACAGATGTGGACCATGTCACCGAGGAAAGATATCTTCAGGCAGTGTGGGCGGGGCTCCGAGGGTTGCGGAGAAGGTGAAGAAGGTGAAATGGTAGTTAAGCAGGCAGTTGAAAGAGGCCAAGGGAGGTCAGGGAAGCGCAGGTGGTCACCACAGGGAGTAGGTGGGATTGTGGAAGATGCAGCCACAAGAGCCCCAACCCACCCGACGTACCTGCTGAGAGCTGAGAGCCCATTGCAATGCTCTGGGCTTGGTACATAGGCCAGACCACCACAGTATAACTGTTGTTTTAACTTAAATTTATATAATAACTAATAAGGATGGACATCTTTTCCTTACATTTATTGACGAGTAGGGTGGGAATTTTGATAATTCAAGGTGATTTTTCTTTTTTTTTCTTCAAAGATTTGTCAGTTTTTAAATATACTCTTTATCAGAGTCCTCTTTGGTTATCTACATTGCAAATATTTTTCTTCACCTTATGTCTTGACTTTTCACTCTCCTAATTATGTCTTTGATGTATTGGAAGAATTAATATTGTTAAAATGTCCATACTACTCAAAGCAATAAACAGATTCAATGTAATCCCTATTAAAATACCAATGTCATATTTCACAGAACTAGAACAAAGAATCCTGAAGTTTGTATGGTATTACTTTGGCTATTACCCAGAATAGCCAAAGTAATCTTGAAAAAGAACAAAGCATCATGCAGATTCAGAATAAAGTATTACTCTCAATTACCTCAATTAATGCTCTCTGACGCTGTTTCTTTTTCTGTTAAAAGTTATTAAGGTAATTTCCCTGAATATTGTATTTATCTATAGTATTAAATAAAGGGAAACATGGAAAATAACTTTTTTTTCCATAGCTATTCTTGACTGAGCTCAATTCTGTAGGCTATTGTATAAGGAAACAAAAACAGTGCTGAATTTACATCAATTTAGCACTTTCCAGTTCTATCTTCTACATTCTAGAGTAAGACCCAAATCTGTCTTCAAAGTTGTTCTTACTTATAAGTGTTCCCTATCCCCTATGGATAAATTTTCTCAAACGCTCTGACTTTGAAGGGTTCCACTGATCCTCAAGCCCTACCCTGATCCCAAAGCCAAGGAAAGCACCTCCCTTTTCTTTCAAGACACCACCAGTCTGCTGTTATGCTACCCTAGTATTGCCAACTAGTTTACCAATAATCCCTGTATGCTTTCAGCTATTGCTGATAGCACAGCTGACATAGATCTGCTGCCATCAGGTCCTCTGCTGCTACCATAGTTGATACTGCAGAAAGGGAGAGGATATTTTTTTCTCACAAAATTTCAAATTACTTTTGGATGGCAAAATAGTTATTTTGTGTTATTATTTTTGGTTGCTTCAATAATATTTTTTTTTCTTTTTTATTGACATATACTTGACATACACAACTGAAACAAATATTGCACAATATATATAGTTAACATCCATCACTGCACAGTTACACATTTTTTTTCCTTGTGATGTGAACTTTTAAGATCTACTCTCTTAACAACTTTGAATTATGCAATACAGTATTACTAACTATATTCACCATGCTGCATATTATATGCCCAGGACTTATTTTATAACTGAAAATTTAGGGTTGTTGGTTTTCTTTTTTAGATTACACATATAAGTGAGATCATAAGGTATTTGTCTTTCTCCACTGACATTTCATCTACCATAATGCTCTTAAAGTACATCCAGGTTGATGCAAATGGAAGGATTTCCTTCTTTTTTATGGCTGAGTAATATTCCATTACATATATATGCCACATTTTCTTTATCCATTCATTCCTCGATAGACATTTAAGCTTTTTATGTTATTTTATTTTATTTTTTATTTCTTGGCTATTGTAAATAATGCTGCAATGATTATGACAGCGAAGTTATCATTTCAAATTAGTGTTTGATTTCCATTGGATAAATATCCAGAAATGGAATTGCTGGATCATATGGTTATTCTATTTTTAGTTTTTTGAGGAACCTCCATACTCTTTTCCATAGTGGCTGCACCAACTTATATTCCTACCAACAGTGTACTAGGGTTGCTTTTCCTCCACATCCTCACCAACAATTATTATCTGTCATCTTTTTTATCATAGCCATTCTGACAGGTTTGAGGCGATTTCATTGTGGGTTTGATTTGTGTTTCCCTAATGATTAGTGATGTTGAGCACTTTTTCATGTATCTGTAAGCCATCTGCATATCTTCTTTGAAAAAAATCTACTCATCCCCTCCCCATTTTTCAGACTTTATTATTATTATTTTTTTTATTATTATTTCACTATTGAGTTGTATGAGTTCTTTATATATTTTGGATATAAGCTCCTTTTCAGATATATAATGTGCAAATATTTTTCCATTTAGTAGGTTGCTTTTTCATTTTATGATGGCTTCCTTTGTTGTACACAAGTTTTTTAGTTTGATATAGTCCCACTTATTTTTTATTTTGATGTTTGTGATTGTAGAGTCAAATTCAAAAAAATATTGCCTAGATTCTCAAGATTGCTTTGGTTATGTGAGGTTTTCTGTAGTTCCATTCAAATTTTAGTATTTTTTGTTATACTATTTATATGAAAAATAACATTAGAATTTTTATGAGGATTGCTTTTAATCTGTAAATTGTTATGGGCAGTATGGACACTTTACAATATTAATTTTTTCCAATTTATTTGTGTCATTCCATTTATTTTATCTTTGTCATACTTTTCAGAGTATAGGCTTTTTTCTTCCATGGTTAAATTTAATCCTAGGCATTTTTTTTTTTTTTTTTTGGTGCAATTGTAAATGGGATTATTTTCATAATTTATTTTTGAGTTTATTAGTGTATAGAAATGCAACTGATTTTTGTATATTTATTTTGCATTCTGCAACTTTAATGATTTTATTTATTAGTTCTAACAGTTTGTTTTGTTTTAGTTTATAAAGCCTTCAGGGTTTACTATACATCATATCATATCATTTGCAAATAATGATATTTTTACTACTTTCTTTCTGATTTGGTTGCCTATATTTCTTATTCCTGTCTAATGGTGCTGGCTAAGACTTCTGCTACTAAATTAAATAAATGTTGATGTTGTGAGAGTGGGCACTCTTGTCTTAATCCTGATCTTAGAGGAAAAACTTTCAGCTTTCACCATTAGTATGAGGTTAGTTGTTGTCTTCTCATATATGGCCTTTATTATGTTGAAGTACATTTCCTCTCTTCCCATATATACCAGCAAAGGTTGAGAGTTTTTCTCATAAATGAATGTTGTATTTTTCAAATACTTTTACTGCATCTATTAAGATGATCATATGATTTTTATCCTTCACTTTGTTAATGTGGTTGGTATATCACTTTCTTGATTTGTGGATGTTGAACCATTCTTGTATCCCTAGGGTAAATCCCACTTGATCATGATTCATAATCCTTATAATGTGTTTTTCTATTAGGTTTGCTAATGTTTTGTTGAGGATTTTTGTACCTATATTCATCAGGGAGATTGGCCAGTAATTTTCTATTCTCGTGCCATCCTTGTCTAGTTTGGGTATCAGGGTAATGCTGGCTTCATAAAATGACTTTTAGCATATTCCTTCCTCTTCTATATTTTGGAAGAGATTGAGAAGCTATGGTATTAATTCCGTTTTTAATGTTTGGCAGAATTCACTAGTGAAGCTATCTGGTCCTGGGCTTTTGTTTGCTGTCAAGAAAAATAGTTATTGTAAATAATTTTTTCCAGTAAATTTTCTCCAAAGCACTGAGACACAAGTCACTGGAGATAAGCAGGGCAAATCTATTTTGTCTTCATGCTTTTATCTTAGTGAGTCTTCTTTTACAATATTTTCATTATCAATAGTGGTTCTCTTGGATCATGATATATCCTGATATGCTTTGTAGACTGTCCATAAATATGCTCCTGAAAGAGGCCTATGCACATGTCTAGCCATGTGGAATCTTAGTGGCAAATAGATTATGATAAAAGAGGGAGTCACACATCTGCACTGTTTCTACCATATGCATACACATGCAAGTGTATTGTATTTATGCATGAAATTATTACTCTGACTTTCTAAAGCATAAAAGAGAAAAATGAACTGTTCCGGACTATATGAAAATAAATCTCCAAATTCCTAACAGCTTTTGTAACACCACAGATTCTCAATTTTCTCATAATAATAGCTGTTCTGTATACCGCTCACAAAGTTCTTACAAAGTTCAAATAAAATGGCAAATGTAAATGTCATTACTTACCGTACGGGGAAACAAAAAATATTTAAAAACTCATAGAACTAAAACCCCATCTCCACAATTCATGCTGACAGAAGAAACCAAGATACGCAAAGCTTTGTGCACTTAGAATAGCTTTACACCTCTATTCAAAACATGTTACATCATGACAAAGGCTCCAGCCTGAGCATTAAGTCTTTAACCAAGAGAGTAGGTATCAAAGGCAAAAACGCATCCTGTGTCTGTTTTTTCATTGATTGAGTGACATAAATTCATTCATGCGTTTAACACAAGACAGCTTTTGAGCACAGTATGTTAAAGCAATATTTTTGACATTTGGTAATTAACCTCTCTCAACTTCAGATTCTTAATCAGTATAGTGAGTGAAAAGGACTTGGTCTAGTCCAGAAGCGTACTGTCTACTAGGTTCTAAATTCTCTGATCAGAATTAGGCAATTGGGAGAACATACACTTAAATGTAGCCGACTCTAGGGAACACTTACTTTAAGAAGGCACTGAAAATAAGCTCTGAGGTTAATGGCATTCTGAGGTAGTATTTTTTTACTGAGAACTATATTTTAGAAGTTTACGTGATTTCTTATGATATATGGAAATTCATGCATCCAGCATCTCCAGTTCCTGAAAAAAATTCATAGTATATTTGGAGACAATAATAGAACATCTGACTGCCTAAATTTCCTGGGGAGAATATAAAAAAGATTCTTTGTTTTTCACAGATATTCAATCTGTAAACCATTTACCACACCACTATGGATGAAGCACACAGACTATTACATTTGGCAGCTATTTCATTATATCTTCTTTGATTTTTTTAAGTAGTTTGTTGAGATTGGGTGTAAATTATGACAGAGTTTGTGTGGATCTATTCTTTCAGAGTTGTGTCATCATTTTGGTTAAAGTCTATTAGCTATGCCTCCCCCTAAGTGATGGTTATATTTGAAGACTTAAAATTGTGCTTTGGCTTTGCAAGATATGTAGTCTTCAAAACCATCATGTAAATGACTAAAGAAATCCTATTCTGAGATACAATAGGGTTATTATGCACCACATGGAATATTTCAAAGGATGGCTGATATCATTTTTGCAATATATTGTCCACATAAGAGGGTTTTATATCAGTGTTTTCCCTCAATGTTTTACCCTAGAACTTAAGTGGATCCATGTGTTTAGTGATATCTGTAAGAAGAAACAGATTCACACTATTTTATACCTATAGGGGATAGAGCCTTGTCTGAAATTAATTTATGAGGAAGGAGCACCCACGAGCTACCAATTTAAGAGAATTAGGGTAAAAAGAATGATTGAATAGAAAATCAAGGGTCTGTTTAGCAAAGTAAATAGCATTGTTTTGTTATAAGAACACATTCTATTTGCATGGGAGTTTATTATTTTCAAAATATTTTGTAAATTCCATCTCGTGTAACTCCTAACATACAATTTTGTATGTAATTAGAGCATGTTCAACAATAATAAAAATAATAAACAAGAATAACTAATGCACTTTCTTTGTGCCAGTTTCTCTTCTTTGTGCTACACAAATAATGTATTTATTCCTCACGATTACTCTGTGCATAGGTACTATTTATATATCTATTTTAGATTTAAAGAAAATGAAGCAAAGAGAGATTAAATAACTTGTCCAAGAAAACAAAGTTAACAGAGGGTGAAGCCAGGCATTTTGCTGAAGTAGCATCAATGACAGTCTAACAAAGCTAGAGTCATTTCACTCTTTTGACAAATACATATGTGTCTTTGAGTAAAGCTTTTTCAGATAAAAAAGAAGAATGCACTTAAGAGACCTTGAGCTACTGATTAGAGTGAAAATAAATGAACGGTATTTTGACTTAATATGTTTTCATCCTTAGTAATGACCACTTTAATCACACTTATTAAAATGTCCATGAGTGTTTTGATAGTCATCCACAACACCTGATAGAGATTTAAGACTATACACTTCTATAGTGTAGTGTACTAGAAAGTGGCTCAGTAGACAGGGACCATATTTTCCTTTATATCTAACTCTAGCCATGTGACTCATTCTCACAAATAAAATGTGACCCAAGATGATTTAGAAGACGTTGGGATTTTTCCAAACACACCCTCTTCTCCCATCTGCCTACTTGAAGGTGATGACCAGGGCAATCTCAGAAGCTTTTTGAGGATGGAGGGAGGTGTCAGAGAACCTAGAATATTCACTTTGGATTTTCATGAGTGTTCTGTCATGTTTTAGGATTATGACTTTGGACATTCTTTATTTAACAGTTTCCTTAGATTAACTTATACAAATATCTATTTGGCGACTTACAAATTTAAAAACCAATAAATAAATAAACAACACAAACCCAAATTACCAAAATTATATAAACTTTGTATGTATATATGTGTGGCAATATGGGAGCAGTGGGTTTGTAGTTTATTACTTGTCTGGACTTTTGAGGCTGTTCCTTTATCCCCCAGCAGTTCAGCCATGCAATTGCAGAGACATTATAGAAAAAAAAAAAGGAAAAGAAAAGAAATCAGTAGATTCTTAAGGTTACTTCTAAAAAAGAAAATGAGAATTATAATTTTACACTAGTCAATAAAAATTTTAAATTTCAATTAAATAGATGACAAAACAAGTTTGTATAAAACATATAAAAAGCCAAAAATTAGATATTAAAAAAAGTTTTTTTAAAATGACAGAAAAATCTTTGAATAGTCTCAGAAAATTTAAATTTCTATAAAATAAGTTTTGTATTTAGCAGTAGGACAGACTGGATATACAGAGAAACTTTCCCAATAAAGAATGTATTAAAGTATTTGAGGAAATATAAATTATGGAGTATTCTTAACAAATGGTAGTGATGACAATGGTTCCACCTTTTTTAAGTCCCACATGAAAAGACAGTAAAATTATTTATCAAAAGCAAAAACTCATGGACAACATTTAGAACAAAACTAGGTGGCAAATTACCTCCTTGGATTCCAGAATACAAATAGGCTGAATTAGAAACAAAACAAAACAAAACAAAAACCCTACAAAACCTGTGTGGCCTCCATACATGTGAAGCCAAAAGCAAAGAGAAGCCACAAGGCCCAAGACACACATGAGAGCAGTAGAAATTGCTATGGGCCAAATTGAGAACAGTCGCTGACATCTGAGGATGTATGTCCAATGAAATAATCAGTTGGTACATAGGTCCTATACTAAGCACTAAAGGAGTAGATGATTCTACCCTTTAAGAACCAACTGCCAAACTGCCTGCCAGGACACAGCTATACACTGAGGGAAACGGCTAGGTGGAATAAAAATTAAGCAAGATGTGTCCATACAGGAAAGAAATAAAATGTCTATATACAAGTAGGGAGGGTTTAAGAGACCCAAAAAATATCAGAAAGCATGCTAGTAATTGTTTTATACTCTTAGGAAATAACAGGAAATAAAGTATTAAGTTAGTAAAGTCTCTGAACCATGGCTTCCTTTAAAACTTCAGAAAAATTACTTTGCATAAAAACTGTTTTGCATAAAAATAAGCAACAGATAATTATCAAGAACAAACTTCATACATATGTACTATAAGAACATAGTAAGGTGCAGAACAACATCCACACAGAAAAGTTTAAAAAATTAATAATTTATAACCCATTTGAATATGATATGACATGAAAGACCAACATAAATGAGAGAATAAAACAGAAGAGAGGTGATACAAGTCATGAAATAAATAGAAATAAAAGAAAAAAAATCACTTCATGACAGTGTAATTAGAATCATAGTAAGTAAATACAGTAGATAGTGCCTTTTTTTAATTTAGAAGACTAAAATAAAATTTTTTAAATTATAAAACAATAGATAAAAGGATTCAAAAAAGTAATAAAAGGGATCAAATATATGGTGATGGAAGGAGAAATGACTCTGGGTGGTGAACATACAATGCAATACATAGATAATATATTATAGAGCTGTACACTTGAAGCCTATATAATTTTACTAACCAATGTCACCCCCAATAAATTTAATAAATAAATAAATTTTAAAAAAAAATAGTCATCCTTATTAGGATTTATGGAAATGTAAAAATGAGATATCCATTCTAACTTGTCAAGTTGGCAATAATGAAGGAGAATATATGATTTTGGAAAGCTATTTGACAAAATACCTTCACATGAAAAATTGACAGACCTCTCAAGTCAGAAGTCCTACTTTTAGGATTCAGTTTTATAAAAATAAAAGCACCAGAATGTGAGGATATATGTACAAGGATGAATGTTATAGCTCTATACATATATATGTAGGTATATATATATTTTATAGAAGCAAAAAACTGGGAACGGGCACTGATTTGGACTAGGTGTAGTTGTTTAAGGCAGAAACAGCTCAAATAACAGGGGCTGAAACAAAATAAAAGTTCATTTGTCTCTCTCATTATAGGAGTCCAGAGGTAGGCACTAAAAAGTAGCTCTGTTGAGTTATTATGCACCCATTCTTCTTCCAACTCATCACCCTGTTACGTACTATCATGCTTCAGCATGAAATGCTAACGTTTTATCCTTCATGATAGCTTTATGGGTAGCATGATGGATGAAGGGAAGAAGGACACCTTCCTTCTTCCCATTTTACAGTAAATTCTCAGGCGTGAGATGCAACAAATGCAACACATCTGCAGCCTCTTGGTAAGTAGTCACAGAAGCACACCAACATGCAAGTGAGACTGCAGCATGTAGTATTTAGTTTGGTGATAATACGCCTAACTAAATACTAGGTTTTATCACTAGTGAATTTGGGGAGGCAACAAGCAGTCTCTGTTATAGATAAACCATAGAACAAAGGCCAGTCATTGAATAAAATGAGTTATATCTATTAAAGTTGACATGGAGGAATTACAACAATATTATGAAGTTTTAAAAACCCTTAACTAATTTACTTATCTTAAATTTTTCTTGCATTTATCCCTAAGAATATATCCTATTCTTATATAGTAAACATTTATGTTTAAAGAAATTTTAAAGAACACATAAAAAAATTAAAACAAAAAATAAAAAAGTGATGTTTATTGAAGATAGGCAAAAAAGATTAAAACTATACATGACTTTCTGAGGAAGAAACAAAGATGTGGAATAAGAACAAATACAAAAACAAACTATAACTTAAGACAATTTTCACGATGTTAAAAAAAAGGAAATTCATACTGAAAAAATCAAACTGTTTAAGAATTTTGATCCAGAATGACCAACCCCATGACATATTCTATTAAAATTATTGAACTTTAAAGAAAAACATTTTTAGAAACAAAGGTTGATTTGGGAGTCAAGACAAAACTTACATGAAATAGAAAATTAGATTATCATTAAACTTTCAACAGGAATGCTTTTTGTTAAAAAATAAAAGTGAGTTAATATAAATTTTGGCAAAACTGATTTTCCGCTATACAGGCATGAACAAAGTTCTGTCAACATGGAAGAACTCGGGGAATTTTGTTCCCTTGAGCCTTCCAGAAGTACTGTACTAGAAATAATCTTCAGACAACAAATGGCTATGAAGGCATGGACATGAGCAGGGTGGTGAGCAGTAAAAATATAATTACTTATAGAACTACAATTGAAGAAGGCTTAAATATGAAGGAGAATAGCATGTAATGATTATATGCCCTCCCATTGGAGATAGGCTACAACTATTTTTTAATAGCTGGGGGAAACTAGGGGAAAACTAGGAGAGCACATGTAAAAAGTTGAACTGTTCTCTGTAAGTACATATGTGATGAAACTATGAATATAATTTTTTTCTGGGAATCCTGTGTGTATAAATAAGAATAAATTAAAATAATACTTATGAATATACAAATTTTATTATCTTGTGTGCCCCCTGAGAACTTGAATTCTCAGTCTAAAAGACAGGAGATAATAATGCAACATAGAAGAAGATATTTACAAAGTTCTCCCTAATCAGAAGTTAGGTAGAAGAGAAGGAAGCAACCAGAGACGGGATTGAGTGACAAACAAAGTGCAGGAGATCCAGGAGATGGCCATGTCCTGGAAGCAGAGAGGTATTTCAAGGGAGACAAGATGAAAACATCCAAATGCTCGAGCTAAGGTCAAGTAAGTTGAGAACTGAAAAGTGACCTTTGGATTTAGTAGGAAAGAGAGGGTTGGTGATCTTGTAAAATATCAATTTTGGTGAATTGGTAGGCCAGAGACATAATGAGAGATAGTTCAAGAGAAAAATGAAAAAAAAAAAAAATGAAGACATGTACATCAAACTATTTCTGGAGAAGAATGTGAGGCCAAAGAAGATCTTTGTTTTCATTTGTTTTTAAGAGAGATGAGGGAGAGGAAAAAAAAATTCAATAAGAAATATAAATTTTATTTTTTAAGTGTTAGTTTTGCATTTGTTTTAAAATGTGAATTCTCAGTTACTTTGAAGACAATATGGGGAAATCTTGATTTTGAAATTGATTTATTGGCTCAGAATATAATAACTATATTCATATAGGAATTTTCTTAGTAACTGACAAGTCTTGCCTTTCTTTTTTAAAATAAAAACTTCCTATCAAAATTTTAACTTCTAATAGAAGGAAAGGCTACCACTGGAAAAGTCACAATTGTGTATTATCTGACTTTTTTTTATCCTTTCAAATGCTTAGTTTCTGTGCAGTTTGTGTAAAAAATACATTGTTATAATGACTTTTTTTTCCTAAAACAAAGGCATTTAAAAATTTCTTAAGGATTTCTTTTTCTCTAATTCACTGAATTATACATGTCTTTCCTTTAAGGTATATTGCATAAAAACTACATAATAAAGTGTGTTGATACATATGAGTTCACCCGAAGACATGTTCCATTTCCTGTTCCTTATGAATATCATATGCCAAATAATTATTCTACTCACCCCAAAACTATATACACAAAACAGGTCTCTTCCCCTAACAACCTAAGAAAAGTAATAATCAATTATAACATTATTCTTATTGTGCCAAAGCTTTATTACTACAACTATAAATGAAGTAATTACATACGTATCTAATTTCAGTCCTCATTATTTAAATGCATTACGATATTGAAGTGCTTATACTTTCTGGATTATTCACATTTCAATAAAGCATTCAAGTCTTGCCAAAGCCTACAACTCTTATGAAATCCCATGGGGGATTATAAATTGGATGAAACCAATAAGCTTCCAGTGTGTTTATATACTTAAAGCTACATTTTCTGCTGGGTTCTGGACTATTTAATCATCACTGTTGAAAGACTATGCATCTACCTCAAACATTCTGTCTATAACTTAAATGAAGAGTTGAATTAAACAGGCTTTCTAATGTTATTTTCTAAGAGTGCAAATAATTATTTTAGCACAAAGGCGACATTAGTGAACAGATGCCAATATATTGAAAAGTGTGCTGCTGTGAAGACTAACACATATTTAGATCCTAATATCAAGTGCCTATGTTTCCAGATCATACCCCGCTACCATTTCTCTATGGATAAGATATAGGAGGAAAGAAAATAAGTATTTATCATCATGTCATTGATTGCTTCACTGTCTTCTGTAACTCCCCAATTGATAAAAGAGAGACAGAGAGAAGAAAAAAAAGCAAATAATCTGGACAACCTTAACCACAGAGACTTCTTGCCTGGCCTGTCTCCTGCTTAGACACATATTCAGATGAAGAAAAGTCTTAGTTACACAGATTCCTGTAGGGGGACCATTCAGTGAGTGAGTAACTGAATTGAGAGAAGAGAAATATTTATTTATTTGTTATAATAAATAAACAAATAAATAAATAAAATATACTGAGGGTGCCAAAAAAAGTATACAAGTGGACACTTTCATCAATGTTGCTCAAGCAGTAGTTCCCCATAATCATAAGTGTCTAGACACTGATAGTAACCTCTTTGAGCACCTCTTATAATTGCAAAAGTCTCACATGACTTGTATTCATCTTTTGTTATTAGTGTATATTGAGTATTACAATTTTAATACAGTTTTCCTTTCTTAAAATGTGTATACATTTTATATAGCTAGGAAAAATATAAATTATCAGTCCTAACCAGAATTGTATTAATTTAAAATAACATTCAAAACTTTACTATTAAATGGAAAATGTGGAAAATGGAGAATAGTATGTATATTTTGAAAATGTCATTGGCAAGGATAGCTAGAATAATTTCTTTAAAAGAACAATAATGTATGACTCTTGCTACTAAACATTAGAATGTAATAAAAATTAGAATAGTGCATAAAAGTAGACAGATAAAGGGAAAACATAAGTATCACAAAGAGTTTCCATTACAAACAAAGCTAATATCTAACAATGTAAAATTATAATTAATGGATTATGAATTATTCATGCCATTTCATGGTGAAAGTTGTATAGCAAAATTTTGGGGAGAAGCACAATAAATTCTCACACTGTATCACAGAAAAAATTTCCTCTTAAGTGGGATAATTAGTTAACTATACAAAGTGAAGATGTATTAGGTTAATGCAAAAGTAATTGTGGTTTTTGCAATTATTTTTAACCTTTTAAACCGCAATTACTTTTGCACCAACCTAATAATAGAAATATACCTAGAATTTCTTATTCAAGGTTTATTCATTTTGATCTTAAATGCATATCTACCTGTGAGAATAATATACATATACCTGGAAAAAACAATGTTCTCAATCAAATGAACTAAAATTCTAGTGCTATTTCTCACAAGTTATCTTTGGACTTTTAGGTGGGACAGTTAGTTCTTCATGGTGTGGGCTCTCCTACGCATTGTAAACTTGAGAATTAAATTCCCCTGACCCTTAGACATTAAACACATATAGAACCTCCCCGTGATCACACATTTTTAAATAGCCTATAAATTGACAATTGATGGCAAACTCTTTTCAGAATACACAATTGGACAATTTCATGGATAAAGGAAAATAAATGTAGAGTTTTGAGAACACTAGTTTAAAAAATTAGTTGTTTTTACATATACCTAACTCAAATATATAAACTTTAGCAAATAATCTTAATGCAAGAAGGTACAATTTTTGACCTCCACTTACACTGTGTTAAGCCATCTCCCCAAAATTATTAGCCACAGTTTTAGCATTGTGATTAAATAAATGAGCGCAGTTGAGGAAAGAGCTTTTCGGCCATAAAGTACCATCCAAAGAAAAGGTCTCAGAGTTACTGATATCTTTAGGTGTGTGGTTTCCATATACTATTTGTGGGAAGTATAGAAACCAATTAAATCAAACCTGGGCAATCTTTTTTATTCCCTCAGAGTTTATATAATTATTTAAATATTTTTAGTAGGATGACTTTCTAATGAAATGGGACTAATGCCAATTAGATTTAAAATAATCTATAGTCGTAAAAATTCCTCTTTCTATATAGATACAGGCATCTCATTTTATTAAGCCACTCAGAAAAAATAAAAGACATTGAAATTTCAAAAAAATCATTAGCAGTGATATGAAGCAGTTTCCACATGTCATCTATTCTCAGATCAATGAACAATTGCTTAAAAAGAAAGGTCAGAATGCTTTAGCTAAGAAAGAAACAGCATACTGGATCTGTCAAATTCTTCCTTAGGGAATTTCAGTGAAACCAGCCTCAGACATTAATGTTGTAGCTAAATGAAATGTTGAAAAGAAAATTGCCGAAACAGGAAAATGATTATAATAAAGGTCACTATTTTTTGTAAATAATTATGAATATAATTACCTTGCCAACATAGAAACATTCCTTTTAGTGATACCACAGTACCTATTTCTTTCACGTGATGAAAATATTTGAGTGCTCTTTCCTTTAGGACTTCCTGTTGAGAATGGAAAATGATTCAAGTAGATTTGTTATTAAACTCCCAGAAGATTTTAAATCTTTAAATTCTATTATTTCTTAGCCCTGCAATGGATATTAACAGAGCTCAGATTTTCACCTTTCATGTATCTTGCACAGTGGAGTATACTGTATATGGTAAACTCTAATATTTCATGCTCATGAGTGCTGCAAATTTAAGAATCATGTTCAGTGTCATTGCAAAAATGCTTTTCGTACAACCCATTGAGTTGGCAGAGTTGTGAACAGCTGATAATAGACAAAGAGAATCTTTCATGGGAAACTGATGATCAACTTGGCTTCTCTAGCTTAGGTGATGGGTGTGAGAAAAAACAACAACGGCATTAATAGACATGGGAGCACATGAGTTATCCATAATTTGGATTTTATTCTCACTCCTAAATAGCCTAAATAATAATCTCGTGCTAATTTACTTATGTAGCTTCTCTGCAGTACATGATGCTGTTGAAAATTTCACCTTTCAAAGCTTTCCCCCTTTCAGCCTGCCTGGCACCATTTCCTCCTGATTTTTCTTCTCTCTGATTCTTCTCCATGTCCTGTTGTTCTTTCTCTGCAATATTCCACAAATGTTGGTTTCCCCTAGAATTCCAGCAATGTATATATACATTCCATATATATATGGAAGAGCATAGATTTTGAAGTCAAACCAATATACAGTTACATTTCCACTCCACTGACTACCTTTGCAAGCATATGCAGTCTCTTTAAAGTCTTGTGGTTCTTCTTAAACTGGCTTTATAATGCCCTCCAAGGTCTGGGTCTGTCTCTGGCTTATTGATCCAACCTCATCCATTAAAACTTCCCTCTTCCTCTCCCTGTACTCTGGGCTTTAATCATTCTGTTTTTGTTTTGTTTTGTTCTGTGATTCAATTATCCAAAGTAGTACTCTCTCTTTTTTTGAGTATTAATATACAGTGTTGCTTCTGTGTGTCACACAAAGGTATTCTCCGTAATAGTTTTTAGTACACACACACACACACACACACACACACACACACACACACTGTTCTTATTTAGTACATTACCCTTTGAAAGAGGCAATAAAGAAATATGTTCTTCATTTATAAATGAGAAAAGGGACACTTGGAAAGCTTAAGGGGTTTGTCATAGTTTGCGTGTCTTCTTTCTTCAGAGAGGAGCTTGATATCAAATATTAGGATTCTTAATCCTATGGAAGTTAAATACTGTTGCATATGTGCACTGCTTGTACATAATTCAAGCTAATTGAACTAGTTCAACTCTAATTTCCGCTAATTTTATGAAGGAAGTTATTTTCTAGACCATTGTACTATTCTGAAATAGAACAGATATGATTATTTCACAGAGAAGCAGTAACTTTTAGTTTAAAATTATAGTTCCCTTGATATATCTATTTAAATACATCTATTTGTAATTTTTAAATTAAAAAAATTGAAATAAAAATACTATTATTTCTTAGCAATAGGAGTCAGATCTACTTTAATAATTTTCCATTACAAAAATAAGTCTACCTTCTGTGTGTTTATTTTGTCTTTTCATACCTAATTCTCCAATGATCTCATTCTCTACCATACCACAGCCACCCACTTCCAAGTTCAAAACTTAGACTTTGGTATTACTAATAAATATTGCTTTCTCTAAAAGTACAATTTCAGTCTCCCTTTTTTTCAATTCCAATTCCATCTAAAATTTATTTATCTAATCAAATTTTATTATCCCTCACTTTTTTTTATATCAGCAATTTACTCTTTTCCATATGTTAGATCCTTATATATGATCTCAGTTCTCTTGACCAATCTAGCTGTATGTCCTAGTTGTATGTCCTTGGGATAACCTTGACCCTTGTTGAATGCATTTCTCTATTTAGTTTATGGTGTCTCTATATAGCTAAACATGTCTGAAATCACACCACCATACTTACTGGTCTTATTTTAAATACAGGGCAATTATTTCTGCTAACACTGAAAGCAGACTACATTTTCAGACCAACACTGACACCAAAAATAACTTAAAATGTTCTGTAAACATTGGCAAAAACGAAACATTTTTTATAAGCTAGAAATATCGCTTAAGATAGCAAGAACTTAAAGACCAAAGAAGCAATCTGAAGAGGTTGGTTTTACCCTGAACATATTTGCCAATCCTGATGAACTACAGCTGAAAAACAGCTGTTATGATTTAGATTCATTCAAAAGAAAAGAGAATAGAGTTGTGTGACACACAGAAGCAACACTGTATGTCAATACTCAAAAAAAGGGAGAGTACTACTTTAGATAATTGAATCACAGAACAAAACAAAACAAAAACAAATGATTAAAGTACAGGGAGAGGAAGAGAGAAGTTTTAATGGATGAGGTTGGATCAATAAGCCAGAGATAGACCCAGACCTTGGAGGGCATTATAAAGCCAGTTTAAGAAGAACCACAAGACTTTAAAGAGACTGCATATGCTTGCAAAGGTAGTCAGTGGAGTGGAAATGTAACTGTATATTGGTTTGACTTCAAAATCTATGCTCTTCCATATATATATATATATATACACACACATTGCTGGAATTCTGGGGGAACCAACATTTGTGGAGTATGGCAGAGAAAGAACAACAGGACATGGAGCAGAATCAGAGAGGAGAAAAATCAACAGTAAATGGTGCCAGGCAGGCTGAAAGGGGGAAAGCTTTGAAAGGTGAAATTTCCAACAGCATCACGTACTGCAGAGAAACTACATTAGGTAATTGAGCATGAGATTATTATTTAGGCTATTTAGGCGTGAGAATAAAATCCAAATTATGGATGACTTTTGTGCTCCCATGTCGATTAATGCCATTTTTTTCTCACACCCAGCACCTAAGCTAGAGAAGCCAAGTTCATCATCAGATTCCCATTGACCCTCGTATTTATACAGCCATTTGACTTCAGAGACTGACTTTCCAATTGTCCCTGATATCAGTTCTTTTTTTTTTTATTTCATTACTTCCTTCCTTTTTTTTTTTATAAATCAGTTTCTTATTTCTTAATCACTTTACCTGAGTAGAGGTAATTAATGAAAGTATATAAAGTTCTGTTGTCATTTTACATCAAATTGAGAAAGAATAACCTTCTATAGAGGAAATTCTAGGGGAAAAAAAACAGATCTGACATTAAAAGACCACAATAAACATATATTAAAGTACTATAAAAATTCAATAGTGATCAAATTATTTTCAATTCATCGATGATGCCAAGAAAAAGAAAAAAATATTCAGGTTGTTCAAAGTGAAATACTTGCATTAATTTTTCTTTCAGTCTATTTTTGTGCCACTTGAATTTAAATATTTTAAGACCAATGTAAAAAGGTGAGATTTTCTTAAGAAAATAGTGACTTAATCCTACATAGCACAGCAAGCGGTTAAGGCAGGGGTGGCATAACATGGTGGTTTCAAGAAGAGCCTGTCAGCTCTGACATTATTCAGTCTGTAACTTGGACAGTTTACTTAAGCAATACTAGCCTCAGTTCTTTTCGTAAACTGTTGTTATAATTGTATCTGCCATACGTAACTGCTTTGAAGGTTAAACACATGCCTAGTAATAATAACTGCTCAATAAATCTTAGTCATTTTTTATAACACATACACTTTATTTTTATAAGAATTAAATAATTTAATGTGAATCAGTTTTGTTTTTACATTCTTCTACCTTGAACTTCCATACTTTTATGAAAACAAGACCTGTGGTGAATATGGTTAGCAGTATGTGTTTTAGGTACAGATTCATATTAAGGATCTCGAAGTTATCTTATAAAAGAAGACAGCATTATTGATGTTTTAGATAGAACACTTCCTTTCCTTTTCTCCTATAATTTATATTTCCTTCTTCTCTGCTATAATTACATTTTTCTTTCCTGAGACCATGAAACTCAGTAGAGAGTCATTTTGTCTACACCTTATCTTCCTTATTGGCCACCTTAATTCACTTACTAAGCCAAAAAAAAAAAAAATTTCATCTTCAATTTTCTTATCTTTGTCATATATCTACACTCCATAAATTGTTAAATCATTTCTTAGTTATTCTCTAAACTTCCTATACTAGTTTACATATTCCTTTTCAGTCTTTTATTAAATATTAAACAAATTCTGTAATTGACGGTAGAAGTGCTTAATGCAAAACACGTGAACTTTAAATTTTCTCTATAGTTTTACTGTTCCTCCCATTCCTCGGTTTTACCCTCTGTTCTGGTCAAGCAGAAACACTTTACAGTTCCCTGATTGCCAAGGATTCATCTTCTGCTTTCCAATAACTTCAACAGACTCCTTCACATCCTGCAGTGGTTTTATGAATCTATTTTCCACACAACTATATTTTAAAGAAAATTTGGTATTTAAGTCTTTTTTTTGTTTTCCATACTACCAGACAGTGTTGAATTTGCTACAGCTTAATTTGTTGTGAGGCTTGCTTCTATGTTTTGGGGTTGTGCAAATAAATGTGTCCTGGCACTGTCAATAATAAGGATAGAAAGCACCATTCCATTTGTCCAATATACTCAGTGAATTTCTGATTCATTCATCTTTGGCAACAAAAGTCCATGCTAACACTGAGTGAGAGCATCCATAGAAACCAAACATTTGCAGAAAGGTTCTTAAAGGGAATTTAAAAATCAGAGAGCAAATTAAAATTGCATTTTATTGACCAAAATAGTCCAAATTGTTTTAAGTGTACATAGAGGACATATGCCTAAGCAATGAAACAAAATGTACTTAAGCAACTTTCACTTATCTAATGGGAAACCACAGTCTATAAAGGGATGGAGTGTATGACAGTATGCACTGAATCCCGAGGAATCACCATCTCAAACCAATGAACGTACATTCTGCTTTTATTCTGTCACTGGCAAAAAAAAAAAATGTGTGGTTATAAAGAGCTACAAACATATGTAATCCTTTCCCACTTGTGGTTGGCTGGTGGAAATTCACTGCAGAGGAGAGGAAAGAGAATTTACTCGGCCTTGCTCTTCTCATACTGGGAAAAGGAAAATGAAAGATTTTGACAAATTAAAGACTCCTTTAAAATATATATGTATTTTGGGATTCAAGCGTGGACTTCACAGATGTTTTATCTAAAATTATACATACCCTCCTTTTCTATTATAGTGTGGAAAAAAATGAGTGATGCCCAGAAATTAGGATTGGGAAGAAAAAAAAAAAGAAAGAAACTTACAATTTAAATGGTTTGAGATGTTTTGATTTTTTTATGCTTAGGCATTATAAGGACAAACTCCTAACATTTTTTGCTTTTTTATTGTCTAACTTTCTAGAGTATTTTAGCTCCCCAGATGAGAAATGGTAATCTGCAGTTTTTCTTATTTCCAGAAATTGACTTTCTTAAGTTAATTCTCTGTTAAACCTATATTTTAGTTTTCATGTGCTAAAATTTCTTGAACTCCCCATACTCTGATTGAGGTTACTAATACCCAAGCCTGTGATAAGTGCAGGGGACCTTTTAACCCTAGTTGTGAAGGTGGACATAAGGTTCACGAGCACATGAATGGGTTCCCACCAGAACCCAGACATACAAGAGAATTTGTTATACTTTCAGTCCATGCGCTTCTCTGCATTTTGTCTAACAGTTTTAATTTGATAGGTCAAGAGAGAGAATTGCAAAGTCTTGCTCAGCAGTCTAGGGAGGTAATTTATTTTTATTGGGAGGGAAAAAAAATGTAAGTACCTTATGGGGCAACCAGAAACCTGAGGTAATGTTGCAGCTTTTGGCTCTAATAGGCATTTATATTCTAATGTACACTCCCTGTACCTATATTTTCCTCTGACATAGTAAGAGAACAATACTTCAGGGAACATTTTAAGGCAAATTTTTTCCAGAAATGTAATGGCAAAGGAAGAACACTGTATTCTTTCGCCACCATACCATTTAATGGTACCTTTCTAGCCACTTCACCTAACTCCTTCTGTGAGTCAAAGAGAGCATGTTTTCTCTGTGAATATTTATGTCGGCATAATCTGGACTCTCTAATATTCTCTGTCCTCCTCAACCTTGTTGAGGCAAGAGGTCCCTTAATGTTATGGACAAAATCAAACCTCCTATTAAAGTTAGTCAAGGGGAGGGCAGATTCTGGGGGTGCACAAGGAAACTGAGATCTATCTCTGTTCCCACAAGTCAGTTAGTCTGTAACTGGCCCCTCTGCAATTCTGATATCTGTTCCTCTCACTTCTGCTGTTTCTTCTTCAAGAAAGAGACATTTCAACAAAGGTCAAATTTCTCTTTCTCCTCTCTCTCTCTCTCTCTCTCTCTCTCTCTCTCTCTCCTCTATTTTATTCTTTAAAAGAAAACATTCAGATACTTGATTTGTCTGTTAAAAAATTAAAAGATTCATAACATCTAAAAAGTCTGCAAAAATGAACATACTAGCACCATTACTGTATAACTGCTTGATAGTTTGTATGAATACACTGAATATCAAAATATTTGTTGGGTCAACTTCTGTGTTACGCCACTGTTTGAGGAGACCATTTCTTCTGTTTCTTAACAGTGCTTTCTTGAATATGAATGGGGCAGTTTGATATAATGTAATAAATTAATATTGATTGCAAAGGAATAGCACATATGTGAAAGAGCTCGTGGCATATCAGTGTTCACCTCAGTGGTTGAAAACTCATCTCCCCTTAATGCTTACGCTTTTGGTCTGTTGTTTCTGATGCAGTCTAGGTTTTCTGTAATAGCCAAGGAAATATGGCATATTTATGTGTTGTTGTGAACAGTGGATAAGATATGACAGGAAATACTTCAAAATACTGACAAATTCTTAACTTTCAGGTACTGTGCTTTCTTATATATTATCTCATTTAATCCTCTCACAAGCCATGTGTTAAGATCAATATGAAACCCCTTAGATTTAGAAATCTGAAGTCAATTCTCAAAGGTCCCAGAGTCCAATTAGCAGGGTCCTGGATTGGGATGTGGGTTATTTGTATCGTACCTGTCATATTCCACCAGTGAGTGGAGCATATCTTTGGTCACTCACCTTTGAAAAATGATTTTGACTATAGTTTTGATTCCTGACATCATTTACTAAGCCCTATTCTCAGAGACAGAGAAGCTGGCAGAAATCTGATCTTTTCCCAAGAAAGTTATGAAGAGCAACATAGTTATTGACCAGCGGGCAGCCTGATTCAGTGTTGTGTTTTATCGTCTTTGTTTGATTTAATGAGCTATTTTCTCATTTTAAAAAATAGGTGCAGTTACTTTCTATTTTTGTTAACACAAACAAGAGATTGGCATACCTGTTAGAAGGAAGGAAATAATTTAGCTATCTGGCTTAAAACTTGATCCCCTACCAAAATTGATGGAAACAGTATATTTAGACATAAATCCAGAAATAGAGCCAGGGATTGAAATGTTTTCTGAGCTGTAGACCAAGGACTTCATAGAGAAAGCATTGTTCTCACTCTCCATTTTCAAAAGGGGAGCCTCATGACTTGTGTATACTCCTTGGGCTATCCTTTTACATCAGCTTGTCTTATGTAAGCATGGTTATACATGAGACATGACAATTCAGTTCATGAACTCATCCTAGAAGAAGTGCTACATATCTCATTGCTGAATATCACTATGGTCACTTTCAAAGTACTCCCCTTGAGAAGCTATGCACAGACGCCAGCACCTAGTCCACACTTCAAAGCAATTTTGGAACTCTTTTTCTGGAATAGCCATCAGAGCTGTCAGTGTGTTACCCTTGATATCCTGAATGTCATCAAAATGTCTTCCTTTCAGTATTTCCATTATCCTCAGTAAAGAAAGAAGTCATTGGGAGCCAGATCAGGTGAGTAGGGAGAGTGTTCCAATATAGTTATTTGTTTACTTGCTAAAAACTCCCTTTGCTTTTGTTCGTTGGTGAGCGCCTTTGGGACCTTTTATGCACACACCTTTCTCATGCCAAGCTTTTCAGTTAAGATGTTCCTAACTGTTTCTCTATCGATGTTTACTTGGTCTGCTATGCTTCTCACAGTCAGCCTGACGATTTTGACGCACAATTCGATGAATTTTTGCAACGTTTTTGTCAGTTCTGCTTGTTTCTGGCTGCCCTGACCTCTCTTCATCAGTGATGCATTTTCTCCCCTTAGAAAAATGTTTAATCCATTTGTACACTGCCATTTTTGTCATGACATTATCCCCAGCAACTTGCACTAACGTGTCTCCAATTTCACTTCAACTTTTGCCAAGTTTAGCAAGAAATGTAATGTTTGTTCATTGCTCTAATTCAAGCTCAGAAATTCTCGCAAGGGCACACAAAACACGCCACAATAATGAACGCCACTCAGCAAGACACCGCCACACGTCAACATGAACACAGTTGTGAGACACTGATATACCAGGGTTATGAAACCTTACTGAGCTGTTTGCACAGTGTTGCCAATGTAAGCGCATGGTGGCAAGTTCATGTATGTAATTGTCAGACCTCTTACATGTATAATAGCACATCTGTGTGTGTGTGTGTGTGTGTGTCTACATACATACATATATATTAGAACTGACTTTGAGGTTTGTGAAAATTGTGTTTATTACTAGCAGGTGCCCACTCAACTGTTGAGAAAGAAGGATCTTACTAAGCATCATCAGCACTATCTACCTAATTCTCCCAGGCTGTAATGCCAGCCATGCTAAACACTATGTTTCATTTTTTTGAAACCTAATGATCCTACCCATTCTTTCCTTTAGACCAGTATATCACATCTCAAACCTTAATGCTCATAGGAACCACCCAAAGAACATGTAAAAAATACAGATTTGGAAACAGTAGCACTAGGTAAGGCCAGATGGTATTAATTTCTAATACTTTTCAGGGGGTACTAGTGATGCTGGTCCAAAGGTCACACTTTGAGTAGAAAGGCTTTAGTGCAGTTGTTTTCAAAGTGTGGTACTGAACCTTCAGCATCAGTGTCACTTGGGCACTTGTTGGAAATGCATATTCTCAGGCCCCATCTCAACATCAAGTGCTCTGAATCTGATGCCCAGTATAGTTTGAGGGATCATAGCTTTATACCACCTTTTGTGTCTCCATTCCCTTTGCCACTGTCTTAGCTCAAGTGGACATCAGATCTCATCTTAGACTAGCAAAAGGGCTTTCTAACTGGTTTTTCTCCCTCAAGTCTCATTTTGGTACAACCATCCTTCACATTGTCACAATGATTTTTAAATTGAAAACTGGAAGATTTTGTCATCCTCAAATCTCTCTTATGTCCCCATTTCCTTGCAAAATAAAGTCTAACATTTGTAACCTAACTTTTGTCGACTAAATAAAATAAATTCTAATGATTTGCGAAGAAGAAGTGATAATAAGATAACATTTCTGGTTAGAGTATCATACATGGATGCAAAAAGTTGTTATATGAATGATTCATGCAGGAAAAAAGATGATGGTTCAGGGAAATAGTGCTCTTGACCTTGTTTTCCATAACTATGAAAGAAGCTTAGGAAAAAATAGAAGACTAAATCTGAGAGATGCTAAAGTAGTAGATTTTTCCAATTAGGGAAAAGAGTTGAGTAATGATAGTCCATGTTGCTCTCCGAGGATTAGTTGAATAATCTCCATCATCCTCTAGGCAGATTTTTGAAAGAAAGTCTAGAATAGAGAGAGGAAATTTTGGGTCAAACTGCAGAGTTTGGAAAGTTACAAGTATCTGTAATTGCTTTATTTCTATGCCAGTTTTTTAAATTTAATATGAAGGGCATCAAATATAGCTGGTGTGCTTTTTCCAGTCATTGTGCCACAATTTGGCATTTTAGTATAAGTAATAAAGTTTAAAAATGTTTTTCACACCCTCTAATTTTGTTTCCCAAGATCTGTTTTTAGGTTAGGTAGATGAACCCACTTATAATGTTTCTTCCAGAAGGGCTCTGTGTGATATTTTCCTTTTGAAAATTGAGCCCATAGGTGTGGTTATAGTCAGTGTTATTTAAAGAGGGATTTTAAGGACTCGTCTGATGAACAGCCCATAATTATTTGAGTTTGAGACTATCCTGCTATGTTACCAATATTTTCCTTTCATTTGAAAGCTTTTCCTTTTGCTTTGATTTTATTTTGTTTTGCGGATATTCTTAAGTAATGTAAGATTCAAAGTTAAATTAATTAACATAGGTTAGAAAGTAGGAAATGAATAAAACTCTTTTCAAAGAAAATAGACGATGTGGTTTTATAAAAGCTTGCATCAAGGTTTGCATAAAGGTTTGCTAGAAGTTATTGGCAGTGGTGGTGGTGTCCATTCATTTCGATTAACTTCCTGATTAACTTTATGTAAACACTTAAATGAACCTATTATAGTGAAAGATTAAACAAACTGCATTATTTGCCCAAGTGATTCTTTTTTGTAACCGCAAAGAAAAAGAACTGGAAAAAAAGAAAACCTTTCTAAAGTTCTGTGAGTCCAGACACTTGCAAATCAGTTATTAGCAAAACAGTTTTAAGAAAACCAATTCAATTTCTGGTTTATAACTTTCTGTAAATCACTTATTTTTCTGGGATCCATTATCCTGAATTACAGAATGAAGTAGGTTATCACTGAAATTATTCCAGCCTAAAGTATTCTGATTTGCTATGTATTTAAGAATTAATGTGTTTTTTTTACAATTGAGGGTAGCTCCATGGTTTATTTTTTCTTTACCTTCCATGTAGTTCTTCATTCACCTACATGTAGAAGCTTAATTAATGTTGGGAACATATATCTAGACAACCTTTCAAGTAACTTTTTTGTATTAAAAAATCTAATTAAATACTTTTATTTCAGTCAGTTGGCAAAATTTATGTTAATTTCAATCATATGTATCAACAAAAACATTTCCTTATACTTTTTACATGGCTGGGTTTTTAGAGTTGGGTCAGTAAACATCTCTATTTTATAAAGTTTCAACGATTTCACATAGATTTCTATCAAATTTAACAACAACAACAACAAAACTAAGGCAAATATATAAAAGCCATGTTGTCCATTTTCAGTAGATTAGTCTAGTTTTTCAGATTCATCTTTGATTTTTGAGCACAAATGTTAAACCATTTTTTCCCACATAGTTTTCTACCTAATGTGATTAGAAGACATACCGATGCATAGTATAACCAATTGATAAATGTTTAGACATCTGAAGTTATGTCTCTCATGTGAAATGTGAATCCATTGTACATATTCTTATATATGTACATATATATGCTTTCAGTTGCGTATATTTGTTTACTTAATGAAATATGTAGACAGCTCATTTGTCCTTCGTCTTTTTTTCAATTATCCAACTTTGAGAGATGAGGAACATAGTGTTGAATTAAAATCTGATACCAATATATTATTCATTATATGCAGAAAAGTTGCTATTTTTTTTAAATGTTTCCCAAGAGTGAATGAGCTGGAATTTCACAGTACCAGAAATCATAACACCCACATAGAAACTATGTGGGGATTGAGGGAGGGGGTACGCGTGGGATGAGGATAGGGAATCCTAATAGATAACAAACGTTGGGGGTAGTTTGTCACCTAAAGCTCTTCAAACAGCACATGGTATTTTGGCTCTTTGGATTTCATGAGATTAAGAAGATGGATAAGAAGAGATATACTTTGGCAGAACAATAAGGTAATGTTATGAAGGCAATGTTGAAAGAATCAAGAAGCCTTCATCTAGATTTATATATCTGACACTTATAGAATGAGTTGGATAGTGCATTTAAATCTTTTCCTATTTCCTTCTCCATACTATGGATAAGACAAGTTTTCCTTTGTATCTTATAGAAGTATATGGTTAAAACAGACAGTGTTCTTGAAAGTATTTTTTACAAGAATCAAGCAGTTTGCTGTTCTACAATATTATTGTTAATGATTAAGTAAAGATAGCTAACAGATTGAAAATTTAATAAGTGCTGCGTACAATACTAAATTCTTTAAATACACTACCTATGCTTAAACTAACTATAAAATACTGGTGGATACTCTTTTCAGCTTCATTATATCAGTGAGAAAATAGCCTGGTCCATACTCCTACAGATTGTCAAGAAGTGGAGCCAGAACTCAAACCTGGAACTGATGACACCCAAACTTGTTTTTGGGTACCTAGTAAGTTCCAATCTCCAGATTGCTATTTATTTTGTATATCATAAATATCGAAGTATTGTGATCATAATCTCTTGGTAGTAGAGTTACAATTCAAAATTAGTCTGTGGCTTTCTGTATTTCGGTTTCGTTTCTTGAAACCACTATTACCTGGAAGTAGAACTCATTTGGAAGGTCTTTGAGGACTGCAATCTTGTCTTATGTAATTTCTTATTTTTCACATGTTTTTATTTTACAATTACAGTTGATGTACAGTATTATATTGGTTACAGGTGTGTAAAATAGTGATTAGACATTTATATAACTTACACTGTGATCAACCCAATAAGTCTTGTACCCATTTGACACCATAGTTATTGCAATATCATTGACTATTTTTCCTATGCTGTACTTTACATCCCAGTGACTGTATTTTATAACTGGCAACTTGTACTTCTTGATCCCATCACCTTTTTCATACATATACCCAAGACCTTTCCCATCTAGCAACCATTAATTTGTTGTCTGTATCTATGAGTTTATTTCTGTTTTGTTTGTTCATTAACTTTGTTTTATTTATTTAATTTTATTTAATTTATTGGGGTGACATTGGTTAGTGAAATTATATAGGTTTCAAGTGTACATTTTTATAATACATATCTATATATATTGTATTGTATGTTCACCACCCAGAAACAGCATGATATTGGCAGAAAAACAGAAACACAGACCAATGGAATAGAATTGAGAACCCAGAAATAAACCCACATATACACGGGCAGATCATTTTTGACAAAGGAGGCAAAAACATATAATGGACAAAAGAAAGCCTATTCAGTAAATGGTGCTGGGAAAATTGGAAAGGTATGTGCAAAACAATAAAACTAGACTGCTATCTGTCACCGTATACCAAAAGTAACTCAAAATGGGTCAAATACTTAAACATAAGGCCTGAAACAATAAATTGCATGGAAGAAAGCATAGGTGCTAAATTTATGGACCTTAAGTTCAGAGAAGATTTTTATGAATTTGTCTTCAAAGGTAAGGGAAGTAAAATCAAAAATAAGTGAATGGGACTATATCAGCTTCTGCACATCAAAAGAAACCATCAATAGAACAAAGAGGCAACCAGCCAAATGGGAGAAGATATTTGCAAACAACACCTCCAATAAGGGGCTAATATCCAAAATATAAAAAGAACTCGTACAACTCAACAACAACAACAAAAAAAACAATCTAATTAAAAAGTGGGCAGAAGACTTGAATATTTTTCCCGAGAATACAAACAAATGACCAACAGAATATGAAAAAAATGCTGAACTTCATTAAATATTAGGGAAATGTAAATCAAAACCACAGTGAGATACACATCAGACCAGTTAGAATGCCTATCATCAACAAGACAATTAATAACAGGTGTTGGAGAGGTTGTGCAGAAAAAGGAACCCTCATACACTGCTGGTGGGAATGTAAATTGGTACAGCCACTATGGAGAACAGTATGGAGGTTCCTCAAAAAATTAAGAATAGAATTACCTTACAACCCAGCAATGCCTCTTCTGGGTATATACCACAAAAATCTGGAAACATTTATCCATAAAAAGATATGTACCCCTATATTCATTTCAGCATTATTCATGGTGACCAACACATGGAAACAACCAAAGTGTCCTTCGAAAAATGATTGGATAAAGAAGATGTAATACATATATACAATGGACTATTACTCACCCATAAGAAAATATGAAATACTGCCATTTGCGACAGCATGGATGGATCTTGAGATTATCATGTTAAGTGACATAAATCAAACAGAAAAAGTCAAGAACCATATGACTGCACTCATATGTGGGATCTAAAATTGAAAGCAACAAATTAACAAGACAAACAAGTAAAAATTCATAGACACAGACAACAGTTTAGTAGTTGCCGGAAGGTACGAGGAGAAGGGAGGTAGTAGGTAGAAGAGAAAAGTGCATTAACTTTGTTTTTTAGATTCCACATATGTTTGAAATCATGTGGTATTTTTCTTTCTCTGTGTGACTTACTTCACTTAGCATTATACCTCTGGGTATATCCATGTCATTGCAATCTGTAAGATTTTATTCTTTTTATGGCTGTGTAATATTCCACACTGTATATATTTGTATTATCACCTGTTGTTTATCCATTTGTCTATGAATGGACACTTAGGTTGCTTCCATATCTTGGATATTATAAATAATGCTGCAGTGAACATAAGTGTGTACATATCTTTCCAAATTAGAGTTCTGGAATAGAATTGCTGGGTCATATGGTAGTTGTTTTTTTTAATTTTCCAAGGAAGCCCCCATACTGTTTTCCACAGTGGCTGCACAAATTTACAACCTCAACAAGAGTGCACAAGAGTTCACTTTTATCTACATCTTCACTAATACTTGTTTGTTGATTTATTGATGGTAGCCATTCTGACAGGTGTGAAGTCATATCTCATTGTAGTTTTAATTTGCATTTTAATTTGCATTTCCCTGATGATTCACATGTCTGTTGGCATCTTCATGTCCTCTTTGGGGAAATGTGTCTTCAGGTCCTCTACTCATTTTTTTAACTAGATTGTTTGTTTTTTGGGTGTTGAGTTGTATGGGTTCTTTAATAAATTTTGAATATTAACTTCGTATTGTATGTATCATTGGAAAATATCTTCTGCCATTCAGTAACTGTCTTTGCATTTTGTTGATGGTTTCCTTCTCTGTGCAAAAGCTTTTTTAGTTTGATGTAGTCCCATTTGTTTATTTTTTCTTGTGTTTATTTTTCTTCTGAGGAGACATCTCCAAAAAAAAATATTACTAGAGTGATGTGAAAGAGTTTACTGCCTATGTTTTCTTCTAAGAGGTTTATTGTTTTGGGGATTTATATTTGTCTTTAATCCATTTTGAGTTTATTTTTGTATATGGTTTGAGAAAGTGATTTAGTTTTGTTCTTTTGCTTGTATCTCTCCTGTTTTCCCAGCACCATTTATTGAAGAGACTGTCTTTACCCCATTGTGTATTCTTGCCTCCTTTGTCATAGATTAAATGACTATATAGGCATGGGCTTATTTCTGGATCTCTATTCTGTTCCATTGATCTATATGTCTATTTTATGACAATACTATGCTGTTTTGAGTAGTATAGTCTAGTAGTGTGTTTTGATGTCAGTTATCAGGATACCTAGAATTTTGTTCTTTCTCAAGATTGCTTTGGATATTCAGTCTTTTGTGGTTCCATATAAATTTTAGGATTATTTATTCTAGTTCCGTGAAAAATGCCATTGGTATTTTGATAGAAATTATACTGAACCTGTAGATGGCTTTGCGTAATGTAGACATATTAACAATGATAATACTTCCTATCCATGTCCCACTATATCCTTTCATTTGTTTGTATATTTTCCAATTTCTTTCTTTAATGTCTTACAGTTTCCCAAGTATAGATCTTTTATGTCCTTGGTTAAATTTATTCCTATTTTATTCTGTTTGGTATAATTGTAAATGAGAACATTTTCTTAATTTTTCTGATAATTTGTTATTGGTATACAAAAATGCAACCAATTTCTAAATATTAATTTTATATACTAATACTTTATTGCATTTATTTATTAGTTCTAAATATTTTGGTAGGATATTTAGGATTCTCTGTATATATTATAGTATCATGTCATTTGTAAATAAAGACTATTTTACTTCTTCCTTTCCAATTTGGATGACTTTTATTTTGTTTTCGTGTCTGATTGCTGTGCCAAGACTTCCAATACTATGTTGAATAAATGTAGTGAAAGTAGACATTCTTGTCTTGTTCCTGGTCTTAAAGAAAAAATTTACAGCTTTCACCATTATGATGTTAGCTGTGGGTTTGTCATATACGGCCTTTATTAAGTTAAGGTGTGTTCCCTCTATTGCCACTTTGGATTTTTATCACAAATGGGGATTGGATTTTGTCAAACACTTTTTCTGAATCTATTGATATAATCATATGATTTTTATCCTTTATTTTGTTTATATAGTATATTACATTAATTGATTTGCAGATGATAAATCAGCCTTGCACCTCAGAAATAAGTCCCATGGTATATATGTATATATGTTTCATGTATTGCTGAATTTGGTTTGCTATTTTGTTGAGGATTTTTTCATCTATGTTCATCAGGGATATTGACCTATAATTTTCTTTTTTAATAATGTATTTTTCTGGTTTTGGAATTAGAGTGATGCTGACCTCATAAAATGAATTTGGGAAACTTTCCTCCTTTAATTTGTTTGGAACAGATTGAAAAGGATATTTATCAATTTTTTGAATGGTTGGTGAAATTCACCTGTGAAGCCACCTGGTTCATGGCTTTTGTTTGTTGGGAGGTTTTTGATTATTGATTTGATTTCATTAGTAGTTATCAGTCTGTTAAGGTTTTCTACTTCTTTCTGGTTCAGCCTTGGAAGATTGTGTGTTTCTAGGAATTTGTCTATTCCTTACAGGTTGTCCAATTTATTGGCATATATATTCATAGTATTTCCTTATAATCATTTGTATTTCTGTGGTGTCAGTTGTCACTTTTCCTCTTTCATTTCTGACTTTATTTCTTTGGGCTCTCTCTCTTTTATTATTGATAAGTCTGGCTAAAGGTTTATCAATTTTGTTTAACTTTTTAAAGAACGAGCTCTTGGTTTCATTGAGGTTTTGTGTTGCGTTTATAGACTCTATTTTGTTATTTCCACTCTTATGTTTATTATTTCCTTCCTTCTACTCACTTTTGGTTTTGTTTATTTGTATTTTTCTAGTTCACTTAGGTGTAAGGTTACTGTTTATTTGAGATTTTTCTTGTTCCTTGAGGTAGGACTGTGTTGCTAATTTCTCTCTTAGTACTGCTTTGGCTATGTCCCATAGATTGTGGGTCATTGCATTTTCATTTTTGTATGTCTCAAGGCATCTTTTGATTTCTCCCTTGATCTTATTGTTAACCAATTCATTATTTAGTAGAATATTATTTAACCTCCATATGTTTATTTGGTTTTCAATTTTCTTCTTGTAATTGATTAGTATTTTCAAACCATTGTGATCAGAGAAGATGCTTGATATAATTTAAATCTTCTTAAATGTATCAAGGCCACCAGTTCTGGGCTTGAGACCCTTTGGTGGGCACCACAATATGAACTGAGTCCAGTTGCCACTCATGCAGTGTTTGTGGCCACTTAGTTGAAGCTACATTCCAAGCCAACACTGAATGCAGGTTATTCTAGGCTTGGGGCCACGTGATGGGAGTTACAATGCATATCTAGGCTGGTCGCTGCTTGAGCAGAGCTTGTGGAGCAAGAGGTACAGTTCATGACAAAGCCAGTTGCTTCTTTCTTGGGGTTTGTGTAACTTTGAGCAATTTTAGCAAAGTCTGCCACACAAGCTGAGGAAAGCAGCTTGTTTGTAAAAGTCACTGGAAGCAGCTTGGGCTAGACACATGAATTGGGTGGAGGAGGGTCTTTGGAAATCAACAAGATAGAGTGAACAATGTTGCCCAGGTTAAGGGAGAGCTGAGTTTTTCTCACCTGTCTGCACTACGCTGGTTGGGTCAGGGAGAGGGCTCAACAAAGGAACATTGGTGCCTGTCCGTCCCCCTACTGGAGAAAGCCTCCTTGACCCATGCTTCCCTAGTCCTTGCCCTGAAGTTAGTCAATGAGGTTCCTCCCCATCTGTCCCTTGTTCTTTTCCGACTGCTGTTCCACTGTTGGAGCTCAAAGCAAGTGAGTCTGTGAGCCTATAAGTTTGTGTTTGTGCCCTTCAAGAGGAATGCCTGGGACTCCAATGGCCCTCTGTTTTACTTGGATACAATCCCCGCTGTTTTTCACAGACAGACGTTATGGGGACTCCTGTTCCCTTCACTAGTGCCCCAGACTGGGGACCTGGGCTGCCTCACTCCTCAGGGGGTCCTCCACAGTTGAGGTATCCCTCCTGATTCATAATTACCACACTGTGCACTTGGAACCTGCCCATTCCATGTCTCTACCTTTCCTATCAGTCTCATCATGGCGGCTTCTTTATATCCCTAGTTATAGAACTTCTGTTCAGCTAGTTTTCAGGTGGTTTTCAGTGATAATTGTTCTAAACATATAATTTAGTTGTAATTCTGATATGGTTGTGGGAGTAGGTGAGCACAGCATTTAACTACTCTGTCTTCTTGTCCAGAAGTCATGATTCAAACTAAGTCTATGGTTTTCTGTGTTTCTGTTTTCAACTGTCAAAAAGACCATTATTTGAAAGTAGTACGCTATAATTTGGAAGTTTTTTGAGGGCTAAAAACTTTTGTTTTGTAATTTTTATTTCACAAAAGAGATAGAGCATCTGACACAAGTATAGATTCTCAAAAACATTACCATTTTTTAAATAAAAAGCAGCCTGGCATATCTATGGAAAAATAAAATGTGCCTATACATATTTCTTATTTTGTGGTGGTCTGTGCTTACCTTTAAAAAAACAAAAGCAAACAAACAAAAAACAAGTTTTCAATATGCATGGTATGTTCCTTACTCTAGAGAGGAATGATTAATAAAAGGCAGAATATGCTCTCAGATATAATTATCTGTGAAGTATTATGTTACATCTGTGGTTGGTTAATATGCTGAATTATTTTATTAAAAATATATTATCCCAATGATCAAGGAAATGTCATTATCTATAATTTTTTTCTATTTATAAGTGTCTACACATGAAATTGCCATTAAATATAAGCCCAGTTGATAGATTAAAATAAACTTTTTTTCTCACTTTGTCTAAAGTAGCACCATCAGTTTTGTATTGAGATATTCATACTTTAAGTAAAATTTGATATATACTGAATACTCCTACCTCCTTCCAAATAGCAAATCAGAGTATGATTTAAAAATGCTAATAATAGAAAATGGATTTAGGAAGAGAGATTTTTATTTGGTCTGACACATGAAGCACAGGTAATCATAACTAAATTCAGGAAGAGGAAATATAAGCAACTAGAGTTATGAGGGCTTTGCACATGACATACAAAAACAAAACTAAAAAATAATATAAACTATTTTAGAGTTGACTTGGGTGACAGGAATTGTTTACAATCTTTTATCAGATATTGCATAGGGGAAGTGTGTTCTTTTCATTCATATCTGGATATCACACATTTAAACTACTATTATTAGAGACATGGTTACAGTGATCTACACATAAAAGTGTTTATTTTTCTCATATAGCATGAAATCCAAAAGTAGGTGGTTGCTACATAGCATTGTTTCTGTAGTTTAGGATATTAAGTCTCTCTGTTTCCTTTGATCTTTTTATCATGGTCTTAAGTAGGCTGCTGTAGCTTTATCCATCCATGTTTGAGGCAGTGGGAATTAGGATGGGACAAGAACAATAAAGGATTCCTCTCGACTGGGTCAGAAGTCTTTAAAGTGATTTCCCCCAAAACCTCATCCAAGGGCCCCTACTTACATTTCTCTGGCAACTCCTTTGCAAAGGAGGCTGGACTATTGAGACTTACACGGAAAATTTTGCAGCAATTTGTCCCTACACCCTTGTAAAACTGGTTCACGACAGGTACAGTGAGAAAGGTCATATAATTAATATATTGTGTTTATTATTAAGTTGTAGACCAGAGATAATAGCATGAGTAAAATTATTTGATGGAAGCTGTGAGAGTTAAAAGCTGGTATTTTCCATCAGACCATTAAAACACATTATAAAGAATAAAAAGAAAATTCACTTAGCCAGTTAAACCAAATAATCACAAGCATGTATTAAGGTTTCATCAAAGGTTTTAATATTTCTTACACTTACTCTAATGTTAGTTAGCTTTTAAGGAAACACTAATGAAGCCACAAAGAAAATACAAAACTTCTGGGGAAAAAAATATAACACTTAAAATTAAAAAAAAAAAAATCAAATTATCATAGTACTCATATTTTCTAATTTCCAAACCAGTCTTCAATTTTCTTCACCATAATATTTTCAAAAGTAAAGTTATAATATAATTAATAAATAAAATCATGGGAAACATATGATTTTTTTAAGTTTAGAAGCCTCATGATATATTTCTCACCTTCCTTTATATGTTGGTTTATCATTTGAATTGTAAATGTTATAACAGTTTATAGACATGGGTGGTACAATAGGTCATTCAACATAATGTATGTATTTGTAGGCTGACTGAGTGACCGATATCTTTGAAATATTTTCCTGATAAATATGTTTTCTGTTTCTTAAAAGATTTAATAGCAACATAAAATCTTAATATACTTGCAAGAGTAATGTAATCTATTCGGTCATTTCTGCAGCAGATAGACATGACTAAGAAATTACAAAGTATAATTCCTTTTGGAAATCCCAAATAAGTTAACAAAGAGCAACTTATTTAATCTTCCAAAAATGTGCTGTTTGCATTATGCATATGATTGATTCTGCCCTAGGTCACAGTTGCAAAGCGGCTTTTTCCAGGTCCTGAACACTATAGCTCCTCAGCACTGCAGCTCCTCTGTCATCTGACACTACTCTTCAGTTCAGGGACCAGCTTGAGACTCTGGAAGGGTGGGGGGTAGGATTGTTGTGGGTGAGTGGGAGAAGGGGCCCAGGTAGGGCTTTTGCTTTTTTGTTTGACCTAGGGCCCAGCTGGAGATCTCCGCTGAGGTTACTGCCTCAAACATGGGATACGCTGCTCTCTCGGCAGGAGAGGTCAGCTGTGGGACACAGAGAAAGAGCCCATCTCCTGGCTCTTGTGATCTCTATTCTCTGTCCTGGGACCCCCACGTCTCCCAGCTGCGGATGTGGGCTGCATCTCCATACCACTCCCTTCCCTTTTCCCCGGCTCACCCAGTTTGCCCACCTTCAAGTAATCCTCGTAGGAGCCTCTTAGCTGTTCTGTGTGATGAGCAGTGTGTCCTTTGATGGGTTATAGATGTTCAATTTGTGGTACGTTCCAGAGGAGAATGCAAGAAGACCACCCCGCTGCCGCCATTCCTCTAGACTCCATTCTTTGATTCAGCTGAGTTGGTGGTAGAATCTAGTGCTTGACAAGGATTGTGCTGAAAGGAGTGTTAAACCATTGGGTTTATTCCCGCTCTGTGTTCTAGCACACTTCAGGGAAATGTTCCGTTCTCACCAATAATGGTGACCCAACCATGCTCTGACCTCTAAGAAGAATGGGATGCAGGGCTGTTGGCAGCTCATGTCACTTTAAAGATACACGTCTTTAGACAGTGCTGGAATCATGGGGAAGAGATGCTCTATTTCTGTTGGGACGCTGCTGGGATATGACGTCATCCTGTAGCTGTTGGTGGCCACTTTGCTTTCATAAAGGAAAGACCACCTGAGAATGACAGCAGCACAGAGGGAAGGAGGCAAAGCCAACAGGTCAGGAGAGATGATTCCTGTTGACATCATTGAGCATGCAGGAAGGAGAATCTCTCACAGAAGCCCCTGTGGACTTCCTGTAATACCTCATTAGCCAAAACTAGGTCATGAGTCCCTGCCTCATCCAATCACTAGCAGGGGGTTGGGAGAGGGAACTGGTTGCCATAACTGGCTTGGACCGGCTGTGATTCCTTCCAGTTGAGCATCCACAGGAAGAAGGCAGCATGTGTGCTGTGTGAGCAAGCAACACCATCCTGCCACAAAGGAGAAATGGACAAGGGAGCTGAGGGTTCAAAGCCAAGGGAACAGAAGACCAAGAGGGTACAACATGCAAAGGTGCAGAGTTGTGCCAATTAAGTCCAAGTATTACATCACTACACGCTCCTCATACTGGAGGATGCAAAACAAGAGTACCCAATACATCTTTCGGAAGCAAGACATTTATTGAAAGGTTTGGAAAACCAAGGACTTTAGTAAGAACCATGCCCTCCCCACAGAGCAGGGGAGGGAAGAAGGGCCCCAGGAAAAACAGTCCAGTCTCTGAAGTTTCACCCAGCTAGGGGCCGAAGTGGTGGACCTGCAGCAATGGTGGTACCTCCTCCTGTCTCCCAGGGAGCTCCAGGACGTCCTCCAAAGAGGTCCTTCTGAAGGCCCCGGTGATGCTGGATGCCACGGCGATGCCAGATACCCTGGCCGGGAATCCCATGCAGAAAACGCCATGGCACTGGTCACATCTCCGCTGTCTGCTGGCCCAAGTCCTCTCTCCCACGGCTCATTGGACACACCGTGTGTATTGCACTGCTGCAACCTGCAGTTTGCATCCAGCCTCTGGCCGATCTCCCCCACCACATGGTCAGGCTCCCTGGCCCTCAGCTTCATCCAGTTAAGCCTTTAAAATGCAGGGAGCCAGGCTTGACCTCCCCAGAGTCTTGTTCTAGCCCTGCGTTTGCTGTCAAAAGTCTATAGGGGCTTTACCTGACTGCAGTACCCCTTCTTTGGAGGCAGACAGAACAGTTTTCGTAAGAAGTTCAAGCACCTCCTAGCCACCTGCCACCTGCCACCTGCCACCCTGCTTGATGTTTTCTGCATTTCCACTGCTGCTGCTGGTGCTGTGGATGGAGAGAGAGTCCCCAGGGTGACATTGGGGGGCTGGGCTAAGGATGGTGCTGGAACCAGGGCTGAGCTCGGGAGTGGCGGTTCTAGAACCTGGTCTGTGCTCAGGAACGGCGGTTGTGGAGCCTGATCTGTGCTCGGGAGTGGAGGTCCTGGAGCCCCAGCAGTGCTTGGGAGGGGAGGGCTCAGGGGTGGCGTTCCTAGACTCCCGGCTGGGCTCAGGAACGGCGGTCTTGGATACTGGGCTGGATGGGGGTAGGGTGGTCCTGGACTCAGGAATGGTTATGCTGTACTCCTGGATGTATGTAGGACCCACAGACTCTTGGGCCTTCTGCCCTGGCTCGTGGGCCATAGGCTGCTGCTCTGCTTGCTGGCAACCGGACCGCTCGGATTGAACCTCCTGGGCTGGGGAGGGGCTGCGGCTCTGGAACTCAGGAGGATGGAAGGGCTTCACCTTGATGGTGCGAGTCTGGAATTTTAAGTTTTTTCTGTGTAAAATGCGGTATGTGGCCAGGATGTTATTGCCTGTTTTGTTAGACAGAGTGTCCTTGATGTCTTCACAGCGAAAGCCCAGGTTCACCATTTCTTCTATGACCCAGGTGTCTATGTCATCACTGGGTGGCTCAACGTACGGCTTCAGTTCTTCCTCTTGGCCCATGTTCAGCCAGGGATCTGGCATGATGGCCTTCAGATCGCCTCTCTGCTCAGGGTTGAGGTTCAGCAGTGTTTGGAGGAGGTTTGCCACGTGAATGGACAGGTAGCTCGGCACCACATACCGCCCGCTGGCTATCTTCATCATCAGCTCTGGCCAGCTCGTCGCATGGAAAGGGACGGTGTCCGTCAGCGTCTCATACAGCAGCACTCCCAGGCTCCAGATGTCCGCGGCACAACTGTCATACATTTCGCCCAGGAACAGTTCTGGGGCTGCATATAAGAGACTGCCACAAAACGTGCTGCGTTGATGGATGTTGGAGGATGCGCCAAGTCCAAAGTCTGCCAGTGTGGCATTCATCTGAGCATCTAGCAGCACGTTTTCTGGCTTCAGGTCCCGGTGAGCAACGCACTTCTCGTGGCAGTAGTGCACTGCTGACACCAGCTGCCGGAAGATGCCGCGGGCCATGTCCTCCGACATGCGGCCGTGGGCACGGAGGTAGTCCAGCAGGTCCCCTCCAGGCACGAACTCCATGACCAGGTAGAGGGATTCCGCCCAGCTGATCACATGGAATAGCTGGACGATGTTAGGATGCTGCAAGTCTGCCATGCAGCGGACTTCTTGCAGGAGAGAACTGCGCGTTTTGTCAGAGACCCGTTGTTTGATGATTTTCACAGCCACCTTCGTCTGCGTGAGAATGTGCATGCCCACCACTACGTTGGCAAAGGTGCCCTCGCCGATGGATCCATTGAGCTCGTAATGGGCACTGGGGGGCTCCTGGTCAACAGGGATGTCTGTAAACTCACGTAACATGGTGACCCCCTAGCTACGCTCACTGACGATACTAACGATGCTCTCCAACTGTGCTCACAAACAATAACTACTAACTACGCTGACTAAATATACTAACTGTATCAACAATATTACTAAGTATGCTAATAATAATAACTATACCAACTATGCTGACTAAATATACTATCAATAGTACTAACAATGCTAATAAACAATAACTATGCCAACTACACTGACTAAATAGAATAACTGTACTAACAATACTAACTAATAATACTAACTAAAAAAATGGGACCAAGGAAACAAGAGGGAAGGGAAAAAATAAAACGGGGGGTGGGGGTGGGGGGAGGGGCTAATAAACAATAACTATGCTAACTACACTGACTAAATATAATAACTGTATTAACAATACTAAGTAATAACACTAACTAAAAAATGAGACCAAGGAAACAAGAGGGAAGGGAAAAAATAAAACAAGGAGAAAACCAGCTAAAACGTCCAAGTCCAACAGGTCACCACAAATCAGCTTCCTGGGCTATAACGGACAGCAAGCTCAGCCCAGCCAGGGCCTTATATAGCAGCTATGGGTAATTTCATCACACTGGTGCTTTATGAGCTCAGAGCCAGAAACTGACCATATGTGATGGCTAAGGATAAACTACGGTGGTTTTCTCAGTTTTGGGTTTCTCATCACTCTGAGGAAAAGGGGGTACCCCGAAGAAATTTTTGTTTGTGTGGGATATTAAAGACTGATATTTACTTTATTAGAATGTAAAGTCTGTAGGATGCTTTAAAAAGAAAAAAAAAATAGTGTATTAGTTTTTCCAGGGGTGGATAGTGTTGCGTTTTGAAAAGCCCTTAAGATGATTTGCTTCCACTCCCTCAGCCAAGAAATGGTGCTGCCCTTTGAGAAGCACTACTTGGGTGTATAATAAAGTAATTTTGTTATGTAAAATGATCATTTAAAAGGCATCTACAAACAATTATTCTTTAAAACCACCTTGTGCTTATTAATACCGCAGCTTAGCTGAGTAGTTCCCTCAGAAAATACTTTCAGGTGTGTATTCATTTTGGATACCTTCAGTTTTTTGTTTGTTTGTTTGTTTGTTTTGTTTTTAAATAAATGGAACCCTGTTAAAAGTGAATTTGCTTCCAAAAGTGGCTACTTCATAGGCATAAAATTGGCTGGGCTCAGGGGGATCAGATTGCAATAATGCTAGGGATACGAAGTCTACCAATTTTCACTATTGATTCAATCCAGTTAATTGTTTGCACAATTTCAGTTTCACGATTCCAGAGGTAAGTGTTGCCTATTTTTCTCTAACTTGTAAATTACCACATGTCAATGTTCGGTACATTGTTTAGAACAGATTTGTTGTCAACTTTTGTGTCAGTTTAAAATAATCTACTTCAAATTATGGGAAAATCGTGAATATTTAGTGATATATTGGATCTGATCTCAGTTTTCTTGAAGAGATACTTTTATTCTTTAAGCTCTGCCTGATCCACTGTACCGAAGCTCCAGACATAGCTGAAACGTTTTAAAACTAAACCATTAAGTCTTTCGGACTATATCTCCAATCTTTCTCCCTTAGCAGCACACAAAATGGAATGAAAGAAACATCTTGGAATTATTATAATTCAATGTGTTTTGATAACTTATTTGTGCCATAGATATTTCAAGTGTGTTTTTGTTCTTAAAATTCATCCATTCAAGTTTGTCTTCCTCACCAGCTCCCAGACGCCATTACCTTTCCATTAGTGACCTCTGATGCACCTCTTCCTTTGGTCTTTGATCTCTCGTGAGCCTTTTGATATTATCGGTGGTGTTTTGGGTCCTACAGAATGCCCCTCCCCATCTCCCCACACACTCAGGATTTATAGTGACACTCATCGATACTGAGATATTCTGAGAAATACTTCTGTTCTAGTTGATACCTGCAAAGGTACCAAATTGGACACCTAACATGGTTCCTGAAAGCAGAGTAACTTGCAACTGGAAAACCTCCTTTTTTCTGTTGTTGAAAGGTTGTATGCATCTAGAAAATTGTCCATTTCTTCCAGATTGATTAATTTGTTGGCATATAGCTGCTCATAATAATTTTTTTTTGTATTTCTGTGGTGTTTATTGGCAGTTCTCTTTCATTTCTAATTTTATCAATTTGGGTCCTCTCTTTCTTTGTTTTGATGAGTTTGTCTAAAGGTTTGTCAATTTTATCTGCTTGAAAACCCGCCTCTTGGATTCATTGATCTTTTCTATTTTTATTTTGGTCTCTAACTCATTTATTTCATCTCTGCTCTTTATTATCTCCCTCCTTGTACTCCCTTTGAGCTTATTTTTGTGTTCTTTGTCCAGATCCCTTAAGTGTAAGAATAAACTGTTGATTTGTGACATTTCTTGTTTGTTTCAGTAGGCCTGCATTGCTGTGAATTTCCCTCTTAGGACTGCTTTCGCTGCATCCCATAGATTTGGGGTCATTGTGTTTTCATTTTCATTTGTCTCGAGATATCTTTTGATTTCTTCATTGATCTCATTGTTGACCCATTAGTTATTTAGTAACATGTTATTCAGCCTCCATGTATTTGTGTGTCTTCCAGTTTTTTTCCTGTAGTTGATTTCTAATTTCATAGCAGTGTGGTATGATTTCAATTTTCTTAAATTTATTGAGATTTGTTTTGTGACCTAATATATGGTCTATCTGGGAAAATGTTCCATGTGCGCTTACGAAGACTGTGTATTCTGCAGCTTTGGGGTGAAATGCTCTGAAAATATCGATTAAACCCAACTGATCAAATGTGTCATTTAAGGCTACTGTTTCTATATTTATTTTCTACCTGGAGGACCTGTCCCTTGTTGTCAGTGGTGTGCTGAAGTCTCCTACTATGATAGTGTTACTGTTGATCTCTGTCTTTATGTCAGTCAATATCTGTTTTGTATATTTAGGTGTTTCTATGTTGGGTTCTTAGCTGTTTACTAGGGTTATGTCCTCTTGTCGGATCGACCCCTTTATTATTATGTAGTGCCCATCTTTGTCTTTTAATATATTCTTCATTTTAAAGTCTATTTTGTCAGATATAAGTGTAGCTACTCCAGCTTTTTTCTCATTTCCATTTGCATGAAATATCTTACTCCATCCCTTCACTTTCAGTCCGTGTCTTTTCATCTCAGGTGAGTCTCTTGTATACAGCTTATGCAAGAGTCTTGTTTTCTTATCCACTCAGTCACCCTATGTCTTTTGATTGGAGCATTTAATCCTTTTACATTTAAAGCGATTATTGGTAGGTACATAGTTATTGCCATTTTCTTATTTGTATCTCTGTTCTTCATTAGTTAGATGTTTTTCATCTTTCTTCTGTTTACAGAAGCCCTTTTAACATTTCCTGCACTGTTGGATTGGTGGTCATGAATTCCTTTAGCTTATGCTTTTCTGGGAAGCTCTTTATCTCTCTTTCAATTTTAAATGATAGCCTTGCTGCATAACGCAATCTAGGTTATAGGCCTTTGTTTTTCGTCACTTTGAGTATCTCTGCCACTTCCTTCTGGCCTGCAAAGTTTCTGTAGAAAAGTCATTTGATAGTCTTATAGGAGTTCTCTTATATGTAACCTGCTGTCTTTCTCTTGCTGCTTTTAGGATTCTCTCTTTGTCTTTAACCTTTGCCGTTTTAAACATAATGTGTCTTGGTGTGGACCTGTTTCGATTTATCGTGGTTGGAACACTCTGCACTTTCTGGGCTTGTATATCGGTTTCCTTCACCAGGTTAGGGAAGTTTTCGGACATTATTACTTCAAATATATTCACGATCCCTTGCTTTCTGTCTTCACCTGCTGGTATTCTTATGATGTGCATGTTATTGAGCTTGATGTTATCCCAGAGGTCTCTTAAACCATTTTTATTATTTTCTATTATTTTTTTCTTTTTGTTGTTACATTTGGATGATCTCTGCTACTTTGTCTTCTAAGTTGCTGATTCAATCCTCTGCTTCATCTAGCCTGCTGGTAATTCCTTCCAGTATGTTCTTTATTTCAGTTATTGTATTCTTTAGTTCTAACTGGTTGTTCACTATGATTTATCCTTTATGTTGTCATTAAGCTCCTTAAACATTCTTATCATCAGTGTTCTGAATTCTGTATCTGATAGGTTGGTTACCTCTGTTTCATTTGGTTCCAATTCTGGAGGTTTCTTCTCTTCTTTTATTTGGGACATGTTTCTTTGTTTCCCCATTCTGGCTGACTCTCTGTGTTTGCTTTGATGTATTAGATAGATCCCCTAGGGTTCTTGGTTCTTGCTGGGTTATCTTATGTAGTATGTGTCCCTTATATTTGACTTGCACTACTTCGTTCTTCTCCTCTGCGTGTGCTCCAAAGGTGACTCTTGTGTTGTGTATATTGTCCTGTTAAAGAAGATCTTTAATTGCATTTCACTTGTGAGTAGGTGGGGTTAACTCCTAGTCTGACTAGTTGTGAGATTTGGCTCTGCCCACCGCAGGGTGTTCTGCTGCTTGATGGGTGACCGCTTAAATGTGGTTTGGCCTCTATGGGCTCTTGTGCCTCTAGAGAATCCCCTCTGGGTGTGTCACTTGTAGGTCAAACCCGGTAGTACTCTGGCTTGGTCTGGAGTTGGCCGCTGGGTATGTTGAATCTTGTGCCTCTTAAGCTGGGCCCTGGTAGGGCAATTTCAGAACAAAGCAGATCACCAAGCACAACAACAACAACAAACAAAAAACCAAATACATTCACATGTAAAAACAACCGACAGCCCCCACTCAACACAGGCAAAGATATCAAAGATATAAAGACAAAACAAAACAAAACAAAACAAAACAAAAAGCAGTGCCAGTCTTGGCTTAAGCCCACCAAGTAATCTCCAGGTTGTCCTCTGCTGTACCAAAGAGTCCTCTGCGTATTGTGTAGGCAGAACGGTTACCTGGTGCCCAGAGTGACATTAGAACTGCAGATTTAGATGCGTGGGGCTGAGGAGTCTGGATGGTAGTTTCTACAAAATCAGTGCAGTTTCTGCTCTTGCCTGCACATATGCACACTGAGAGTATCACCACCAGCCCTGTGTCCAGATGTCCTGAGTCTTAGGGCACTTCTTCCGTGTGTGTGTGTGTGTGTGTGTGTGTGTGTGTGTGTGTGTGGTGAGTGGAAGATTTCTGAGCTGCTGAAAGCCCAGAGCTGCATCTGCTACTTACTGCTTATCCTGGGAGTGCCTCTGCAGTTGTAATTGCCCTGCCCTAGGCAGGCCAGAAAGGATGGAGGGGTCTTCTCTCTCCCAGCCCAGCCATGTCACAGTCTTCCCGCAGGCCAGAAAAGTTCATGGCTGGGGGTGGACGAGTCTTTTCTCTCCTAGCCCAGCAAAAATCACACTCTTCCCAGCCTTTTCCATGGGTCAGAGCTGCACTCCAATCTTCCCAAAGCCTGAGCACCAAGGCTCCTCTGTAATCTGACACTACTCCTCAATTCAGGGGCCAGTTTAAGTCTCTGGAAGGGCGGGGGTAGAATTGGAAGAGCGGGGGGAAGGGCCCAGGTATGGAGTTTGTGTCCTTTGTCTGGCCTAGGGCCCAATGGGAGGTCTCACTGAGGTTATTGCCTCAAATGCTGTATATGCGCCCCCTTGGCGGGACAGATCAGCTGTGGGACACAGGGAAAGAGCCTACCTCCTGGCTTTTGTGTTCTCTGTTCCATCCTGGGATCCCCTGCGTCTCTGCAGCTGCGGATGCCAGCCACGTGTCCACAGCCGCAAATGCGGGCTGCGTTTCCACAGCCACAGGTACGGACTGCGTTTCAAGGTGACTGATTATTATCAACAAACAATTAAGTAGGTCAGGACTCTTTTTTGCTTGTACAAAAGGGACATAGGAGTGAAGGGCTCCTCATACAACCTAAAGTAAATTGTTGGGAATACCCTATATTCAAAATGTCAGTGTTGGATGGTCCCCTTGAGGTCAACTGGCAGGTCTCATATTAAGAAAAAGAGGTGAATTCATAGCCTGGAGCATTTAAGTAAATGAACGAGGTCACAAAAGTAGCGACAGGGGACCTCTGTTTCAGGAGAGAAATAGTATTACTCCAATCTTTACAAAAAGGAAAAAGCTAGACAATCTGAAAATTAATTACTTAATTTGTTGAAGCCACCAGAGAGCTGAAGTCACAGAACAACCAAGTAAGCATAAATCTGGGGAGAGACAAATACTGGCAGGGAGAAATAGAACCTGAATGTTTGCTTACTTGAACCAAACACCACCAAACGCCATATAAGCCTATAAAAAGATACAGGTAAACATTTTTAATTACTTGCTAAAGATTGAGTGCAGGTTAATAAGAATGTGAAGCCTCTGGTGGAAGGTCCAAAGGTGTTCACAATCTCTTTCAGTTTTTGCCTCCACAAATGCCACCAAACACTCATAAGAAATATCGGGGAGAATGCTGAGAAAGTTTTTATTAAGGTGCTTTCTTGGCCATTGCAGGGGCCAGAAGTGGTTTATAGACATCATTGTCAAAACTCTGATCCATTTCCATATCCCCTCCAGAATAAAAGCCTTCACCAGCAAGAGAATGACAATAACAAGTGTCACCTGGGGCACTGGTAGAAAGCTATTCCATCAGGGGGAGATAACAGGGAAAACAAATCATTACCTCAAAGGATGACCAGGGAAAATATATTCCTAACTCTAGAGTTGAAGGAAAAGCAAGGGTTGTAAAGACCATGCTGCTAAGACCCAAGGACATGGCCGCATTCTAAGACTGTGACTTAATCAGAATATGAGAGAACAGCTTTCCTCCTCACTCGCAAAATAACAAGTATCAGATAAATAACAGTGTAACCCAGCTGGGAGGTCTGCAAGAGATATTATTCCTCAACACAATTCAGAGGAAAGACCCAAAGCCAACATGAGGTAACGGTCATTGACAAAAATGCTCTGACAGCTAAAGTCAGGTACCACTAGAAGACTTTAAAACCTATGTGCGACAACTGTATATGTGTGAATAAGTGTGACCATACCAAGAAACCCATGAATCCATCACAACTCTACTAGAATCACTTAAAGCCACACATTATAGGCCTAACAGCAGTTTCTTCAAAAATAGAACATATTTGCCTCAGTAACTACTATCCTTGAAAAAGTGTCAGTTTTCAACAAATGAGGCAAAAGAAAAGGCAAGAAAACACACACACACATAAAAGACAAAGTAATTATCAGACCAGACTTAGACATATAATTGTAAGACAGGATTAAAAAAAAAAAGAATCATACATTAATGAGGTTAATGGAAAAGATAGACAACATGTAAGATCAGAAAGATAATTTCATCAGGGTGATGGAAACTATAAGAAAACATTTAAATGGAAATACTGGAAATTAAAAGCATAGTAACATAAAAAAAAACAATAATGGAGAAAAATAATTCCTTCAGTAGGTTCATGTGTAGACTTGACGTAGCTAAGGAAAGTCACTAAAGACACACAAAATAAAATATAAATCAAAAACAGAGCATAAAGGAAAGAAACCAAACAGGAAAATGAAACAGAAGGGAGTACCTAGAAACTGTGAGAAAATATCAGTTTTGTATACTGCTCATATACTGCTGGTAGAAATGCAGTATTGAGGAAAACAGTTTGATAGTTTCTTTATAAAATAAAACTATGATGCAATAATCATCCTAGTAATTTAAACCAAGTAAATTGATCAAAAAGACTGCATATTGTATAATACCATTCATATGACAACTTAGACAAGCAAAATCTAAAAACAGAAAAGAGATCACAGGTCGCCAGACATTGAAAGTAGGAGAAGCATAAGGCATCATGAGGAAATGTTGGGGATTGATAGAACGGTTCTATGTACTAATGTAGTGGTAGTAACATTTTTGCTGATATATTTCCTCAGGCAAGGGAAACCCAAAAAATAATAATAAACAAATGGAACTAAGTCAAATTAAAAAGTTTTTGCACAGTAAAGGAAACCATCAACAAAACGAAAAGACATCCTTCTGAATGGGAGAAGATATTCTCCAATGATACATCTGATAAGGAGTTAATATCCAAAATTTGTAAAAAAACTTATACAACTCAACACCAAAAAAAAGAAACAACCCAAATAGCAAGATAACAAACCTAAACAGACATTTCTCCAAAGAGGGCATGCACATGGCTAATAGACATATGACATTATGTTCAATATCACCATCAGAAACATGCAAATAAAAACCACAATGAGCTATCACTTCACACCTGTCAAAATGACCATCATCAATAAGTCAAAAAACAAGTGTTGGTGAGGATGTGGAGAAAGGGAACCCTTGTACAACTGTTGAGGGGATTGCAAACTGAGGCAGCCAGTGTGGAAAACAGCATGGAGTTTACTCAAAAGAGTATAAATAGAACTACCTTATGATCCAGCAATTAAACTTCTGTGTATTTATTTAAAGAAAACCAAAACACAAATTCAAAAAGATATATGCATCCCTATGTTTACTGCAGCTCTATTTATAATAGCCAAGATATGAAAGCAATTGAAATGCCCATCAGTAGACAATTGGATAAAGATATTGTGGTACATATATACAATGGAATATTACTTGGCCATAAAAAAGAATGGAATCTTACCATTTGCGACATGATGGACCTAGAGGGTATTATGCTAAGTGGAATAAGTCAGACTGAGAAAGTCAAATACCATATAATCTCACTTATATGTGGGACCTAAAGAACAAAATAAACAAACAAAACAGAAGCAAACTCATAGATACAGAGAACAAACTGATGGTTACTAGATGGGAGCCTAGGTGAGAAAGGTCAAGGGATTAAGAATTGCAAATTGGTAATTGCAAAATAGTCATGGAGATGTAAAGTAGAGAATGGGGATTATAGTCATTAATATTGTAAAAACTATGTATAGTGTCAAATGGATACTAGACTTATGGGGAGGATCACTTCCTGATAAATTTATAAATGTCTAACCAATATGCTGTATACCTGAAACTAATATAAAATAGTATTGAAAGTTAACTATAAAATAATAGTCATGGGGATGTAAAGTATAGCACAGGGAATATAGTTAATAATATTATAATAATTATGTATAGTGTCAGATGGGTAATAGACTTATGGGAGTTAACACTTCGTGAGGTATATAAATGTCTAATCACTATGTTGCTTTGTATACCTGAAACTAATAAAAATAATGTGGTGATAGTTATGTGGTTACATTAATTTGCTAAAACCCATAGAACAGTACACCGTAAAGAGTGAATATTACTAAATGAAAATTAAGAATCAACCAGGATGTATGGGGAACCCAATATGAAATGCAGATGATGACAAATGAATGTAACTGTTCCAAAATCTAATATATTGAGGGGGGGAAATGTACCTATTATTATTTTCAAAAAGCTTATACTCCAGTATTTTCATTCAGTTTGGTCTTCTCCCATGTCACTAAAATAGGCGGCTATTTGGCCAATTGACTTTGGCTAAGAAAGTCCCTTACCCCCTTCAGCCTGCTCTTCTCCCATCTCCAACCTAATATCCCATCCACTCAATTATCTTCGTGACTGAGCATTTTGCCTAATCTGTTCGATAAGTTTGTACTCTCCAGCAATTACTTGCTACTACTACTGCTATTATTATTTTGTTACCATCATGTTATTATTGGTGATTCAGCTCGTTTTTGCTTAATCTGAACTCCCTATTTCCTGCATAAAACCCACTTCTTCCTGATTCTGAACTATTCACCAAAACTTCCTGAATTATACTTTTTACCAAATGATAAAATGAATTTTGTTGTAAATTCTATTCCTCCTTCAGAGGAATGTGAGACTATCGGTTTCCAAGTGTTATTGGTGCTGCCTGTTGTAGGTATGAGGGTGCTGGTTGTATAGAGCTGATGGTAATGGCAGTTGCTAGGAGCCATTGTATTGTGTTCTGATTGCACTTTTATTGCATCAAAGCTTCACTTTCTTTAGGAAAAAAAGCAAATAAATGCAAACAATTCCAAAATGTTTTTTTCTAAATTAGGATTTTTAAATAAGTATATGTGAGAACAATAGCAACATGCATTAAAACAAAGTAAAATAAAGATCTAGCAATGAAAACATCTTGTGTGAGCTTGGAATAATTCTCTTAGAAGATATAATCTACAGCACTTAATTTATTGTGGTAGGCGTAATAAGAGTCCCCCACAGATATCCATACCCTAATCCCTGGAACGTGTGTGTGACTATGCTACATGGCATAAGGGACTTTGCAGATGGATATAAGGTTGCTTGCTAATCAGCCGACCTTAAAGTTGAGAAATTATCTGAGTGACCCAATGTAATGTCATGGGCCCTTAACAGTTGAAGAGGAAGGCAGAAGAGAGTTCAAGAGAGATGAGGCTTGAGAAGGATTTGACTTATCCTGATGGTTGTGGGCTGCAGGGGCTAGGTGGGAGTGGAGAAAGGCTTCTAGGCCCTAAGGGCAACCAGCTGACAGCCAGCAATGAAACAGGGATCGCAGTCCGACCACCACATGGAAGTGAATCAGCCAACAACCTGCATGTCCCTGGAAATGGATTCTCCCCTAGAGCTTCCCTCCAGAAAGGAATGCAGCTCTGCCTGCCTGCATTTTGATTTTAGCCTTGGGATACTCAGAACAGACAAACCAGCCAGTCCTGCTGGAATTCTGACCAACACAACTGTGAGATAACAGATTTGTGTTGTCTCAAATTGCCAAGTTTGTGGGAATTTGACAGGAGACAGAAATCCAATATACTTAGCAACAGTAGTTCCGTAGCATTGGGCATAATAGTGCTCACCAGGGATACGGAAAAGAGATCATGGACGAAATATCCCTTTTTGACTTACAGAGAGAGGAATCTATTACCGATACCACCAGTCTTAAACTTGGACTTTCTAATTTTTGAATATAAGTCTGTCACTACACCTTTATATTAGTAAAATATCTCATAAGAATAACTGTGAAAGAAGCAATGAATATCAGATATAAATTCTGAGACAAATGCGGTCTATTCAGATTCTTGTTTTATTGAGTGGATATGACTCACAAGTCATTTTTAGTGGAAATGCCCTAGATACTCTTTTCCTTCTGTTTTTTCCATTAATCCTGGAATGTCTTAAAATGGTAAGAAGCAGATGCACGTCATTGACTATTCAGGAAAGTTTTTACTACAGGAATCACGGGAGGGGCAACTCAGCTGACTAGAATCTTCATCTAGGCACGCTTTTAATAGTATTATTATTAGAAATTTCCAAAAGCTCCATTTAATTTACTACTTCACAAGTCGTGTAAGAACTCTGATCTTTGATATCTTGACTTCCTCTTATTTTAACAACTATCACAATGGTAGATCTCTAAAGCCTTATTCTGGGTGGCCACTGCACAGCCCAAGGCAATCATTTGTATATAGATACGCCATAAAGTGACCCCTTCATAGTGCCAGTCTATGAATTCTGGCAAACCTTTTGGTGCATTCATTTTTAATGGAACTGAGTGTAAGTAAGGCTTGATTAAACCACGAAAATAGAAGGACTTAATGAAAAATGCCCAACTCCAATCCTCTTATATGTATAAGTAAACAGATGTGTTTTTAAAAGTTTATATAAAAGAGCTTTGCATCTTAAAACTTCCTTTCCCTCCTGAGGGGTAAATAAAACGAGGGGGGGCGTTCCCTAGGTTTAGACCTCATCACTAGATAATGGCGTGCAGGGTGTGGTTTGAGCGTTCCATCCTTACTCAGCCAACACAGTAGTCCTGAATTTAGTTCCTTTCCTTCATACACAAGAGATTTAGGTTTAATCTCTCAAATCCATTTTCCACCCCAGAGCTGGCCAGAGCTGTGATTTCTACAGATTCTCTAAGATTCTGGGATAGAAAATTTGAACCACACATGACTTTTCATTGACCCCAGCACTCACAGAGGGACTGTCCTATAGCTGTCCGGGAATTGTGCTACACGTTTTAAAGCGAACTGACAGCTCTCGGAGCTGATCCTATCGCTCACAGGAAGTTGTTACTTAAACATGAAAATCTTCCTTAACCATGCCCAACTTTTTCAAGTGTAAGTGATAGATGCCGTGGAATTATACGAGAACTGTAATTTGAAAAACAGGCTATATTTTGATAAAATGAAGGTGTGTCTTGTAACATGTCTCAGATTCTCATTCCACTTTTTAATAGTGTTGTACCTAGAAATGTCAGACAGTTCATATATATATATTTATATAACTAGATAAAATTTCTAGTTATTTTAGTTATTTTCTACATGGGATTAGCCCTCGGAATCTGCTCATAAAGGACCATTTTCATAGGTTCAGAGTTAGTCTGTCTAACTTACTAAGGCTTTTGCCCTAATGTTTAGTCTCCTGCTAATGCCCTGACAGTGTTGATGGGCCATAGTGATGTTGACAGGCCACAGAACAGTTCAAATGCAAATGTTTATTTCCAACCAAAGCACACATATGGATAGATACATTGAAAGAGACTTTTCCCCAGGGGATATATGTAATCTTTATATAATCCAAATATTTCATTACACAGCATCACAAAGTCAGACCAAGAGCTTTGATCTTGAGAGCAGAATATGAAATATATAAAATAAGATACAATTTTTTTTAATAAAAAGAAACAAAAGGGGTAACTTTGAACATATGAGCTAAATGATATTATTGTATGTTTTCTGCTAAGAATGAGCATGGCTAAATAAAGGTTAAATATTTTGTTTATGTAAAATATTCACAGGAGGCTGTTCATCTTTCTTTTTTCTTTTTTTTCTGGCTCTATTGTAAAGTTACCAAATGATATCTTTGCACCTGACAAGTTTGAGCACTTCTTAGTGAAGTTTGCCATCTTGTGGCAAGTCGATTAATACAATTTTTTTGTGCAGGGTTATTAAGGCATCTCAAGATTTGAAGTTTATTAGAAAATTCAATGTTTCATTAAAAATGTGTAATAAAATTTTGTTTATCCAGAATAGTAAAGAAACTGGATGTACCTTTGAATTACCACAGATATGTAAGTATTTACATCTGTATGGTACTTTTAGAGGCACTACAGGTTAACAGTGCAATCTCTGGAGACAGTGTGTCTGCTTCAAACCACAGCTGAACAATTTTCTACCTGTATAACCTTGGGTAAATTAACTTATCTTAGGATGCTTCAGTTTTCTTATATAAAAAATGGGAGTCATTATAGTAACTACCCAGGATTGAGATGATAATTAAATGTAGCACACATTTAGGACAGTGCCAGGAAAAGCTAACTAATCTCTCTCTGTATATGGTAATTATTTCTGTTATTATTATTTCTACCTTAAATTTTCTGTGATGGTCCTGCATACAAATAATCTTTTTATTTGTCAACTAATGTGCGGTGTTTTTCATTTAGAGACTCTAAAGAAAACATGTGGAGATAATATTTAACACATATATGGTACTTATAATGTACCAGCCACTCTTCGAAGTACTTCCCACATATGAATTTATTTCATCCTCACAACCCTACAAGATAGGTACTATTATCACCCCAATTTTACAGATGAAGAAATGGAAGCAAGAGAATTTAAGTAACTTTTTTAAGGTCACAAAGCTGTAAGTAGCAGAACAAAGCTTGAAGTATTAATAATCTTCCACTGTAGCTTGTTTTCTTAACCACCTCATATATTGCTTCTTGACTATAACTTATATTTGGGGAAATTAGTAAATATTACGTGGTACTTTAAGGACCAAAAAGAGGTAATAGAACATATTGTTAAAAGTTAGTAAATTCCACCAAAGTACCAGATCATTTAAATCTTATTATCTATTCCACTCCTACATGATTCCTACACTGCATATTATCTTTCCCTATTTGTTTTTGTTATATTCCATTTTCAAAACGAATTCACTGAAAGTTACCTACTACTTGAATTTTCCATTTGAACATCCTAATGGTGTATTATGTGTCTTTCCTTCTCCTCCTCCTACTCCTCTCAGAACCTTAAAAAAATGAACATAAAATAATAGTTCAATTTTTAGACCTTTATTTTGACAACACTACATTAGTAAAAACATTTAAACTTTTCACAAGTCAGGCAATTAATGTTCATTGAATAATTTATGAATGAATGAAGGCTATATTAACATATCTAATTTAGATGATAAAATTAGGAAAAATCAACAGTATGGAAGACAATGTATGTTTAAATAACATGAAGGTTCTAAAACTCTGTGCACTATCTTCTCATTTCCTTCTTACAGTGATCTCAAATGGTAAAAAGAGTGATCATTATTAGCTGTGTAACATAGATAAGGAAGGAGAGAGAAGCCTACAAGTATGTGCTTTGGTGAGAGTGATCGTATGGCTAACCTGAGAAAAGCCAGGAGTGGAAATTCCAAGATCTTTAGTATATATTCAACAGTGTAGTGCATGAAAATGCTGTTATGCGTATCAGTATTCCTATTGAAAAATAAAAATTTTATTAGTATTTGTTTCATTAGTAACGTGCTGCTAAACAGCTATTTTCCAAGTTGCTGCTATTGGAGATTTTTTTTTTTCTATTGTATCTTACATTTTCTTTTTCTATGAGAAAAAAATCTGTAAAAGCCATTTCTTCCTTTGAATCAGGAAAACAAATGAAGTTCTTCTGAGAGGAATTAGAAAGAAAAAGTGGTCTTAAATGGTCCTTCAAAGTCTGCCTTGAGAGGAAATTGGAAAGTGGGTGGTTAAGGGAGAATAAATTTTATATTTCCAAACCCCAGTCACATTTATCCTTTTACTTATTATATGTTTGATCTACAGTGATACTTGAAGTATATAAGGTAGAAAATGGCTAGTGTGACTGATGTATCAATTACCACAAGGGAATGAAATTTAGTGTTACCAGAAGTTCCAAACAGTGGAAAGACTGTGTGGAAACAAAGGACAGTTTATACATTTGGACTAAAAGGAGAAAATAACTAGAGAGCATTACTAAGATATCCCATACACTAACTGATGCCAGAATGTCATAAAATGTGGACCTATAGTTGGGTATTTGTTGAGATTAGTAAGATTTCCTGCATGCCATTCCTGAATGAAAGATGAAATCAGATCAAGCTCTGATTTTTAATAGGTGAAGATCTGAACACTTTCTCCTTGACAGAGACTCTTTTGTAGCCCTACTTATTTTTTCTGTCATCTACTTTTTGACCTCAATGTCTCTACTTCACATTTAGCATCTTTCTTGTTGACTGGCTAGGACCGCATAAGGATCCAATTCACTAAATGATTAGGAAATGATGGCCAGTTCTGGAAGGCTTTATATTACTGAATACAATTCCTAAAACTTTAAGCATTTGAAAATCTTGTTAAAATGAGTTCTTAATATTTAGACAAAACAGAAAAACAACAAGTAATCTTTGCCTACCTTTCATGGAGAGGACAGAAATTAAAAGTTAACAAATATTACTCTCTTATTTTCTTCAGACATGGAAATAAATAAACACATCAATGATTTATAAATGCTCATTACCACTATTCATGAATTGTTCTAGAAAAAGTTACAATATTCTGTACCTTATGTCCCTTCAATTTAGATAAGAAAATTTTATCAAGAGGCAATGCATGTTACTAAATGATTAGTGTTCTATATAAATATGTCATTTTAAAAATACATTTCTGCATAATTTTACTCTAATTTAACAGTAGTCAACTGTAATTTTCTGACTATAGAAAAGAATGGGATCACTTGGTGAAGATTTCTATTGGTTGACTTCTAAATTGCCAATTTCTACAGTTATTTGATAAGTTGCCAGATAAACCTGCTACTAAAGAAGAGTTCAGTTAACATTCATTACACACTGTCAAAAAAATTAAATTATTTAACTAAAATAAGCAAAGTCTTTTTGATGTACTGTTTTTTACAAAAGGACTAAGTAATGTGTTCTGCAAATGGGTAGAAGTAAGCTACGAGCTCACGTGTGTCCAGGTATTTCTTCACTCAAAACTGAAATTAGTATTTTCCTTTTTTTTTTTCTATATTGTATACTGGAATCCAGTTGAGTTATATATTACTCACAAGTCATAAAAGCCAGAGGACGTATATTTGGATCTGGTGTGCTTCCAGTGCAAAATGCCTATGCTCTAGGGGAATCCACATATAATTGCACAGTATTCATCAGCCCACAAAAATGTAATGGACCAAATCAACATAGAAGTATCATGCCAAGAGTAACTCAGGACAAAATGTTAAAATGTTTAGTGTGTAACTAAACATTTAAAATATTTTTTCTTGAGTAAAAAAAAAAAAAAAACTGTCTTTAATTGTAAAGTTATACTGTAATTGCTGATACAAAATGAGTGTTTTTAAAAGTTTATACTGTACGAAAATATTACTAACTCAATTAATTTTAGTTGTCTATTGTAGATAGCTAATTTGGGGAATATTCTCTCTCTCTCTCTCTCTCTCTCTCTCTCATCTCTATATTTTCTTTCTTTCTTTCTTTCTTTCTTTCTTTCTTTCTTTCTTTCTTTCTTTCTTTCTTTCACTTTACCATATCCCAGGAATATAGACATTTTTCTTTTTTTCACTGACTAAAGGTCATTATTATGCAGACACATATTTTGCAATAAAATAAGTTGGTGCAAAAGTAATTGCGGTTTTTGCAAATTTTTTTTTTAACCTTTTAAACTGCAATGCTTTTTTTTTTTTTTGCACCAGCGGCATTGCAAGGGAGGGAAGGAGACAGGGAGGGGGGGGGGGAGGGGGGGGGGGAGAGGGGGGGGGGGGAGGGGGGGGGAGAGATAGAGAGGAGGATGAGAAGGAGGAGAAGGAAGAGAAGAAGAGGAAGAGGAAGAGGAAGGAGAAAAAGAAAAAGAAAAGACAGAGAGACAGAACATTCACATTTGTCTTAAGAAGGCTTTGATTGTGGAAAATGAGTTGTGTGCTGAAGAATGACTGCAATGGAATATAACATGATAGTATAGCAAATGTTGAAAAGCTAGGGTAAACCAGGTATCTCAGCAGGATTCTGGTTTGCTGTTAGAAGGATAATTACTATATTAATGAAAAGTAAAAGGTGTGTTACAGACTTCACATAGAGTATATTAAGGTATGAACACATACAAAATGATGCTATAATTTAAACCCTGTCACTTTCCAAAAAGTGTTTGAAATAATCATAGTTAGGAAGTGTAGTCTCCAATGTCTCCATTTCTTCCAAAAGCCAATATGAGCTTGAAATGCTTTATTTCACCAAGTGCTATATGTTCACAACATAAACTCTTACAAGAATACCCGCATTTTCCTTATGACCTATCTCAGGAATGAATTCACCAGAGTATCAGGGTTTTTTAAGGTAAAAGTTGATCCCTGTTACAGCACGTTTGACAAACTGGCCCACATTCAATGTGCAATTATGAGACTGGTGAGAATGCCCTTTCCCAGTAGTAGATCCTCTCAGGCTCACCTTCATAATGTCTAATTTTCTTAGGCCATTTTTAAGACCACAAGATGTGAAATATAGTAGTTCCTAAATTCTCCTTAAAATATAACTATACGTTTGTTTCATATCAAATTTTTTTCTTTGTAATCCTTCAATTAGTACAGTAAGGAATTATTTAAAATTATCTCATCCCATTTGTCTTACTCCATTCCTCTCAATATTTCCGGTTATACAGGTGGTAGATAAAGTAACCAAATACTACTAGTCAAAAATTAGCAAAAGGAAAAAAAACAAAACAAACAAAACAAAACAGTGCAGTGATTTTTTTTTAAATATCAGGACATGCCATGGAATAGGAATAAGTGTTATTAACTTCCATAGATTCCTCGAATTTTGAAGTAGAAGGGTAGCTTTAGCTTCATCTAGTGTGGATGTTTTTAACCAAGAAGTAACATTAGATGTCTCTGGTCTTCGCCACTGTGCTGCTTCTGTAGGAGATGGGCCTGAGTGAAACCCCATGAATCCCTATGTATCAAGCACAGTTTGGAGAAACTGAATATGTGACCTTATCCCAGGAAGAGAATACATACAAGCTGAATGAGAAAAATCTGAACAACTCTGCAAGGAGTCTTAAGTTGATGTAAAGAACATTGACAGTAGAGAGTACAGGGTGAAGCACCTGCCAAAATGAGACAACAATATGCTTGCATATTAGGTCACTAAATTGGGCTGGAAAATCAGAGAAATAGCTGAGGTAAATTACATTGTGTTAGCTATGCCAGCATAAAACTGAGGCAGATCCACACTGAGACAGGAAGAACATCTTTTTGGCAGTGAGAAGGGGACTGGGAATTTTTCTGGGTTTTCAACTTACTCCATTCGATGATTATGTATTCAACATCTATTCTGAGCCACGCACTGATACAAAATGAAAATCCTGGACCTATTGAAGTTTAAACTCTAGCAAAATCTAACTATATTTATCGTGAAAAGACAAGGTGATTTTCTGAATCAGGAAGATAAGTGTTCAATGTCAGAAATTATACTGAGTTGGAGAAAATAAAGATAAATTAAAATTAAAATATTGCTGTGCATGATATGTATACCGTATTAGGCACAGAACTGTTCATGTAGTAACTACACAAAAAGGTTAATTCTATTTTATAGTACCCCCCCTTAAAATAAAACTAAATCTGAAACTGATTTAACAATTTTATTATTTTTATATTCTAGAATTTGCTTTTTGTCTTCTGCTTTTTGTTTCACTTTTTCTGCCAACCTGCTTTCCTATTTTTAATTTTTATATTATTTTACTAATACTTAACTTATTTTATTATTTTTGATTAATGATAAATTGTTTATGACTAAATGATAAATCATTTAAAGTTTCTTCTGATGAGAGCTTAATATGCATCTCATATTTTTTGATATGTAGAATTCTAAAATATTCAAAATTTTAGTTTTTAGTTTTGTTTTACCCAGTACTCAGAGGAGTTTAAAAATATTCTTATTTATTTGAAAGTGATTTGTCTTTAAATTTTAAAAAAATCATCTTTATTTTTATTACTTTGTTCTCCTTTAAAATTTATTGATGCTTTCCTTCTATACTAATTCATATGTATACAATTTGTAACCATTCTACAGATACTTTAAAATAAATACTGTTCCTACCTTTTAGGATATTGGTATATTTCAACCTTATCTATTTTATAATTCTAGTCTTCCTTTTCCTCTGCTCTGTATACCACTGTACACTCATGAAATAATCAGAATTTCAATTTTGTTTTATGCTGTCCTCTAGCTAGCTTATGAAAACAAAGAAAGAAAACAAATATAACAATAAAAAGGGAGAATGGTAAAGGAGCTATAACTACAGATATAAAGATTTGTAAATATATTTATGTGCGTATTTATTAACTTTATTGATACATAATATACATACAATAAATTTATTCATTTAAAGAACACACATCAATATGGTAATTATATGCAGTCATATTTTATTAATGCTGTACATCATTATGGAGACAATAGTACATTTTTATATTTTATGCATGTTTTATATTTAAGTGGATAATCTGCAATATTATATTCAGTTGAGGATTCACATGACAACAGTTCTGTTTGTTATGTTATATGCAGAACTTTTTAAGGAGATGGCAATGTTATATGTAAATATCTGGGGAACTTAATGAGGATGAATATTTACTTTCAACAAATATAATGAATACTCATATACCAATGAGGGGTTTGACTTATTCTATTTAACTCAAAATAAAATATTTACAAAAAATGAATATTTCAAACATTTCAGATCAATATAGAAATACTTACATGAAAGTCACAGAATTTAATATTGAAATGAGCTTCCCTGGGAAGTAGTATGCTTTATTTCACAGGAAACTTTGAGGTGATGGCACTAGAGTTACCTTAAAGGAGGCAGCCACAAAAGGGAGCAGGTTGAGATAGATGCATTCTAAGACTCCCTCTAACTCTTGTATCCTATTATTCTGTGGGGAATAAAAGAAAAAAATAAGAAAAAAATAAGCCAAACAATGAAAACAAATAGTTGTCTCTGCACCCATGTTAGTTACTCCAACAAAAAAATTAGTGATATGTACTGTCACAATTCATTATTAACTTCAAAACATTTAACAACTAAGTCAGTAATAAATTACAGTCATGTGTCCCTTAACAGCACCTATACATTTTGAGAAATGAGTCTTTTAGTGATCATCATCATTGTGTGAACATCATAGAGTGCATTTACACAAACCTACGTAGTATATAGCCTCCTATATACCTCGGCTGTATGGTATAGCCTCTGGCTCCTAGGCTACAAACCTATACAGCATATTACTGTACTGAATACTGTAGGCAATTATAACATAATAGTAAGTATTTGTGTATCTAAACATATCTAAATATAGCAAAGGTACAGTAAAAATAAGGTATAAAAAATTAAAAAATGGCACATCTGTATAGGGCCCTTACCATGCATGGGGCTTGCAAGACTGGAAGTTGCTCTGGGTGAGTCAATGAGTGACTGGTGAGTGAGTATGAAGGCCTCAGACATAACTATCCACTGTGGCTGTAGACTTTATAAACACTATCCCAAAAGCCCTCCCCCTATTTCTTCCTGACTGAGTTATAAATATAATAGAACGTTGACGCTGTCAGTGCTGTTCCCTGAACGGGGATGTAGGCTAGATTGATTGGAAATATTGAGGAGAAGTTAACTGAATAAAGGCATAGCTCACCATAACAGTGACTGTCAGAAGGGAGTGAAATGTGGCCTAAGGATCAGTAGGAATAAGAAATCAGGATGGCAAGATAAAAGAATGTAGGAGATTGTCATGGCAACGTGGTTTTGGCTATCGCATGTTGGAGCAGGGGTCAGATTAAGAAATGCCGTGGTATTTATTTAAAAAGAGGATGCTTAACATGAAGAGGGTGAGAACTGAGGACTCAATATTTTGACTTTGTAAATTTGCTTTTGGTTCCTTTGACCCTATCTGGCACAAGGTGTTCTCTCTGGCATTGAATTGATGGAAGAAATAAACTCATCTATACTTTACATCATTGCCACCTGAAAATATTTTCAAAGTACAGAGATAGCCTGGCTCCACACTACCACAAAAAAACTTTTACTAAAGTGTCAATGGCACTTAGTACTTGTTATGGTAGCTCCTATGGACCTCTGTCATTGTACAGATTCTTAGATCCTTAACAAAAAATTTACAGCAATGGACTCTGAAGACCATTAAGCAAGATCTGGGAGAACTATAGTGCCCTCTGAATATGTAGCACCGTTGGGCCAGGCTCCTCTGCGCTGAAACAGGTCAGTGGCTGGCTGATTGGGACATAATATGTGCACTCAAAATTGAGGTGCTTTGAATTAGAGGGAACCTTGCCAAGCCCCACAGATACTGCTCCCATCAGAAAAAAAAAAAAAAAAAAAAATCCTGAACCACTTATCCTTCCATTTCTTACAGGAAATACAGCTCCATTATAATCTTATGGGACCACCCACCCATATATATATATAGTCCTTTTTTGACCAAAACATCATCGTGCAGTGCATGACTATACATGTCATTTAAATTAAGAAGATAAGTTTTCTATTTCTTGTAATGGCAAATTAAAATCACACTTTTTGTTTGGTCTTCGTGGGGGAAGGAGATCTTGAGTAGTTTTTCAATGATATCTCTGGTAAATGAGACGGTACTAATTAGTAACTAATGAGGCACTTCATGTTTTTTGGAAAATCTATTTGTATTCAAAGAATCCAGGAAAGAAGTGAACGCTTTTTCTTTCTTTCTTCTTTTTTTTTTTTTTTTTTGGTTCTGCCACTTGGTTATTGCCCTTCCTTTTTAAAGAATTACACATTTTTATTAGCGAATGCTAAATATAACTGAAGATATGTGATGGGAAGAAATACAATCATAAAATAGATGTTGAACTTTTATTCATTCTGTGACTAAATTCTCTCTTTTATGCCTCAAATATTCTAGAACTTTTGGACGTACAGTTTGTCTAAACAGGGTGGGGTTAAAATGCACTTAAGAGAACAGTTGCCTGATGGATTTTTTTTCAATTTTCATAGCTTGAATTTCATTTTTAATGAGATCCAAATGGCTTTTCAAATATATAATCATTTTAAAAACTATGACATGTTTAAATGGACATTAGAACTTTTATCTTGTGTAATATTAGATATAGTACTCTTGTAAATGAAGACAATGAATGTAAGGTCCTGAATCATTCTGGATTTAAGTATTTTGAGTTGTTGGCAATAAATAATTAGAAATGAAAAACCACCCCAGGAAAACATCTCACTGAGACCATTTATTAAACACTGACTTTTTCTGGCTCAAAAGCATTTGACGTTATTCCTTCTAAATGTCAAAATAAAGCAATCTACTGCAATAAATTAGGTCTGTCTGTTAACATTTCTGATGAGAAAAAGCAGTAACATAAAAATCACTTTACTAAGCTATTTCTTAATGATGTAGTTTATGTATACATACATTTAACATTGTATCAGTGATTATGTTCGCTTTGAAGCCATACAAAAATGAAAACTAAGTAGAAAAATTAAAGTGTGGTAATCAGAAAGGCATATAAAATACGAAACAGTCTTAGGTCAGTTCTGAAATATTGAGAGTAAATAAAAAGTATATTTAACTAGGGGACATATTAATATTAGTTTAAGTATAAAAATGTCATTTTGTATTTTTCCATTTAACACCTTAATCACCAGGATGATATTAAAGTAAATGTGACTAATTCATATATCTGGATTCTAGTCTTCCAAATGCTTCAAGTGACTGAAAGCCCCCAAGTATGAAGATGGCGGAGGAAGAAAGGGTAGGAGAAAAAAAGGCCACAAAGTGTCTGCCTTTAAAGATTAAGAAGCAAAGAAAGCAGAAAAGGGTAAAAGACTCAGTGCATGCATGTTCTACTTGTCAAATGATCAAAGAGAAGAAACAGATTACTTGTTGTCAAGCTTTTCTTTGGAAAAGCAAGAAAAAAGTAAAAGACCAAAAAACACAAAATAAGCAAACATAGAAGGAAGAGGAGGAAAAGGAAGAAGAAAAAGTGGGAGACAGGGAGTAGGGAACTTGATGGTGAGAAAAGGGAACTGAAAATAAAGAGAAGAGACAAAACAATACTGGAGAGTATTCAGTTTCCTTCAATAAAACCAAACATGTGAGATTAGAAAGTGGGAGAAGTTAGCAAATGACCCAAGGCTAAATAACTAAAATGTTCCTAATGTCAGATGAATTTATAGATGAATCTGTAGAATTAAAACTGACTATAAAATATGTGTTCAAGATTAAATTGTATATTAACAAAGAGTAGATTTAGCAATCTGAGGAAACCAGTCTTGCGCTCCCCAGCCTCCAAGAAAGGAAGAAAAAGAAATGAAAACTGAAAAAACAAAAACAAAAAACAAAACATAAAAACTACAACAATAATAAAAAATTAGATCAATTTAATGCTAACTGGTTTATTGCAAGTAATGGAAGGTAAACATCTGATTCTTCATATAATTTAATCATGGAAACTTAATATGAGATTAACTTTAGAATCATCATCAAACGAAAACTTTGCAATTATTAAATGAGGTAACCTGGAGCCACCAAAGCGTTCATATATTATAACGACACGTTAAAGGAAGACATGGATATCTGATCCCAATTTGGGCAGAGATGTAGGCATTCTTGTGGGCCAAACTTGTGTATACTATAGACCAATGACAAACAAATACTGGAGGTAAAATACACTTGGAGTCAAAAGAAGAATGAGAAAGGGTAATATAAGCTTCTGTATAAATGTGTACATCACAGCATGTGTGTTTGAGAATGTATGGAGCACTGCAAATCTGTTGTTTCTCTCACTGACTCTGGTCAAGGAGGAATAATTAGTAAATCATGTAAATGTAAATCACTTTACTTCACTTATTCTACTAACTGACTGATATTACTGCATGGAAGATAGAAAGAACTGAGAAAAAGAAAATTATCTCTTCCCTAATGCCTTGAACAAATGGGCCTCAGCTTGGTGTGATGTCAGTACCTGTTCTTTGTACATTTGCTTCAGTTGGAGAGGGTTGGGCTAGCTTTGAACAGGAAGTAAGGTAAGAAATCAGGCATGGGTCTTTCTAGTTTTCAGTAACAGAATTTTGATATTTAAGCTTTCCCAGAACATTAAAAAGGACGTACTGATTCCCTATTAATTTTGTGACAATACAATAAGCCTGGTACCAATATCTGAAATATATAGCACAAAAAAGAAATTAAAGCTCAGTTTAAAATAAGACATAGATGCAAATTGCTAAATAAATTACTAAATCTCAAAGTAAATAACAAATAAAATGAATTATTTGTAACTAATATCTTATTAAAATATATCATCATTGATAGCCTCGATATTTTTTAAATATGTGTCAATATTTCTGTAAAGAACAATAATTGAACATTTGTTTCTAAAACAAAACAACCAACCAACCAAGCAACAAAAATTTTAACAAGCCTGAAAACACTGTACAAACACTAAACTTGGTTGAAAGATACCAGTCACTGAATAGCAAACAACAGTATAGTATTTTTTGAAATATTAGAACCATCTCATTGAACCCAGAATTCCAATAGCAACATTAGTATTTAACACTGTTTTAGAAATTCTAGACAATACAGTCAGATAAGGCATGACACTACTAGGTATAATTTTTGGGAAAAAATTAATTCAGTTGCAGAAATATAATCATATGAATATAAAAACTAAAATGAACTTAATAAAACAATCTCCTATATTTACTGACATAGTTATCATTCCTGGTACTTGTTATTCTGTAGCATACAACTAGATTTCCATCTAGTGTTATGTTCCTTTTGTCTGAAAGACTTTTAAATTTTTTTGTCACACAGGTACCCTGGTGTTAATTTTCTGTTTTGGGGTTGTTTTTTTTTACATTGAAATTGTATTAATTTCATGATCATTTTGTCAAAATTTTATTCAAAATTCAAAGAATTGAAAAAGAAAAATTGTGAAGTGTCCAGAAATGAGGCAAATGTATACAACAGCATGGTTTTCCTATATTCCAGAAATAATCTTCATAGAGGATTGAAATTCATCAACCTACCTTTACTTTACAATGCACAGGAAAAATGGGGCTTCTGTATTTTCTATAACTGCCCTCTTCTTTCTCACCACAACCTGCATTGCTGGTTAGCACTGGGGACCTGAGGTAGAAATAGTAAACTTTAACTTGCTTATTAAGGGAACGTCTCTGATTTACTATCTTTTGACTTTAAGGATAGTCCAGCAGCAAGTTATATTAACTCGGAAGTTCTTAGTCATGTTAGCTGTACTGCAAGATGCTGTAGTCAGTTATTACTGGGGTGAGTCCTCATGTTTACAAAAGTTACAGAAATTGTCCTAGAGACAGAAAGCTGACATAAACAGCCTTATGTAACTGTTGAATAATTTTAATTCTAGAGCCATCTGAAACCTCCTTTGACATTGTTATATTCTCACATCTCATTCTAATATTTTGTGGGAAGACATCTTTTTTGTTGATTTCTCATAGGGAGAACTAATGAGAGGAGGAATCAAGAAAGAATGTAAATCCACGGAATTCTCCCCAAAAGGTTTTGCTCACTTGGGATCACCACATCAAACAGAGAATTTCAGTTTAGTTGTAGAAGTGAAAGATAATCCTCAAAGCAGGATAAATAAAAATGAAGACAACGAAATATGATTTTAGCTGGCTATTACAAACTGTGTGATTAAACGTTGTATTTTACAAAAGCTGAGGCACATTTCATCACTAATTTCCCCCACCAATTTCTGAGTTTGGCATCTAGCCAAAGAAATTAAATCCATTTATAAAACCATCAAAAGGGTAGGTTTTTGAAAACCTGTTGTTAACAAAGGTGCCCTTATTCAATAAGCCTTTTTTAATCTTTAAATTGGAAGATTTTAATTCATCAAACCCATTCAAACATAAAAGTTTTCAGATGAAGATATCATATTTAGGGCAGGCTAAATGGTGTATTAAATGTGATAAGCTCCGCATTCTCTTGAGGCATTCTCATTAAACTTAAAAGAAGCTATTTGTAATTTCAAGATGCGTTAAGAATCCTAAAGGGAGATAATGTAAATATAGTGTAGTATATTTGCCAACATTAAAAAAAAAAAAAAGTTGGCCTCTTCATAATCCCCAGCCATTTTAAAACATCAGTATCTGCTCTTCATTTCTGAGTAACATAAACAATTTATGCCTGAAGCCTCTGGTACACAAAGCCAATACATTTGGTGATGTATGAAAATATATGCAAACAATGGTTCAATTTTAAAAAGTTACCAAACTTAGTGACTTTCTTCAAACAAATAGAATATGGAAAAAGGAAAATAATAAGTTTAAAATAGGAGAAATCTTGAAGACATCACTTTAATATCATTAACATGCATAGAACCACCAGTGATGTCAACTCTCTCTCATTTTTTGTATTCTCTCTTTTTTAACAAGATCTCTCTGGTTAGAGTGTATCAATTGTATTGATCTTCTCAAAAAGAATCTTCGATATCTTTATTTTTTCTAGTTTAACTAGCTCCAATTTTATTGATATTTTGCTCTGATCTTTATTCTTTATTCCTTTCTCTTCCTCCTTACTTTGGGTTTACTATTTAATGAAAGTTTCTTGTAGGCAGCATATAACTGGGTCTTGCTTTATTATCCAATCTGATAATTTCTGCTTTTGAACTGATAATATTTATCCCATTTAGTGTGTTTTTTAATATCTTTTTATGGCACAAATTAAGTATTTTTTAAGATTCCATTTTATCTGCTTTAGTGACGCTAACAGATTTACCTCTGTATTTTGCTTTTTGAGAGCTTGCCATAAGATTTATAGTATATATACTTAACTTCCACAGTCTACCAACAAGGAATCTTATATCACTTCACATTTAGTGAAAGACTCTTACTACATTATACTTTGATTTCTCTCCTGACGTTTATGCTATTGTTATCACATATTTGCTTCTGCATACATAAGTTTCAAATCACAATCCACTTTACTATTTTTACTTTAAACAAGTCATCTAAGTTTTACAGTTAATAAATAAAACATTCTGCTACATTTACTAACATAGTTATCATTTTTGGTACTTTTTGTTCCCTTGTGTAAATCCAGATTTCCTTTTATCTGAAGGATTTCCTATGATAGATTTCCTATGGTATGTTTTGTCATACAAGTATTCTGGTGGAAAATAAATGTTTATTTATATACATCTGATATAGTATAAATTTCATATTAATTTTTGTCAGTTATTTTTGTTTTCAATTGAATTCTAAGATAGCGTTATTATTTTAACACTTTAAAGATGTTATTCAAGTATGTGTGTATTACATCATTTCTGACAAAAGACCAACTGTCATTGTCTTTATCTTTGTTTCTCTGCATGAAAATGTCTTTGTTCTTTGGCCACTCTTATGATTTTCTTTATATCATATATTAAAAAATTTTGATTATGATGTGCCATAATACAGTTTTCTTTATGTTTGTGTGTGTGTACACACATGCATTTGCTTAGGCAATCAATCTTTTTGGGTGTCTGGGTCTATATTTTACATCAAATTTGAAAACTTTTCATATTAATTTTTAATTTTTTTCTTAAGCTTACCCCTTTCTTTCAGGGTACCAACTTTTATGTATATTATGCTGCCTGAAGTTGTGCCCACAAATTATTAATGCTCTATACATGTATTTTCATTTTTTTCTCCTTGTGTTTGATTTTGGATAATTTCTTACTATGTATTCTCTCTACCTTCTTGAACATATTGAACAGCTTTAATATCATTTTCTACTAGTTCTATAATACCATCTGTGTCATGTATGAATATCATTGTTCCATATATTTTCTTCTGTTTTTTTCATTGTTTCAATCAGGAGGATGAGTACTTTCCCAGGTACTGTACCTTGGAATTCTAATTAACATATTTGCTTCACATTCATACCTCTTTTCTTTGAGGATAAAAATAGTATTAATATTACCATACTTAATTCTTTTCTGATTCTCAAAAATATATGTCATATTTTCAGATTAACAATAACTTTCAGTCTGTGTGTATCTTTTGATCTGAAGTGAGTCTTTTGTAGGCAGCATATGTAAGGGTCTTGTTTTCTTATCCATTCAGCTCCCATACTTTTTGATTGGAGCATTTAATCCATTTACATTGAAAGTAATTATTGATAGGTATGTAGTTATTGCCATTTAATTATTCATATATTTATACATATCTTTTTCATCTTAAAGAAGTGTCTCTAAGATTCCTTGCAATACTGGTTTGGTGGTGATGAACTCCTTTAGCTTTTTCTTGTCTGGGAAGTCTTTATCTGTCCTTTGATTCTAAATGATAGTGTTGCTGGGTAATCTTGGTTGTAGCTCCTTGCTTTTCATCACGTTGAATATTTTGTGCTAATCGCTTCTGGCCTTTGAAGTTTCTGTTGAGAAATCAGCTACCAGTCTATGGGAAATCCTTTGTAGGTAACTAACTGCTTTTCTCCCACTATTGTTAAGATTCTCTCTTTGTGTTTAACTTTTGGCACTTTAATTATGATGTGTCTTGGTGTTGGCCTCTTTGGGTTCAACTTGGTTTGGACTCTGCACTTCCTGAACATGTATGTCCATTTCCTTCACTAGGTTAGGAAAGTTTTCTATCATTATTTCTTCAAATAGTTTTCAGTTCCTTGTTCTCTCTCTTCTCCTTCTGCTACCACTAGGATGCAAACGTTAGTAAGCTTGATGTTGTCCCAGAGGCTCCTTAAACTCTCCTCAACTTCTTGGATTCTTTTTTCTTTTTGCTGTTCTGGTTGTGTGTTTTCTGCTACCTTATCTTTTAAATGACTGACTTGATCCTCTGCTTTATCTAATCTGTTGATTCCCTGTAATGTATTCTTCATTTATCTTATTGTAGTCTTTATTTCTGACTTTTGTTTTTATTTTCTATCTCCATTATTATGTTTCTTATCTCTTTGTTGAAGTTCTACCTGAGATCATTGAGCAGCCTTATAACCAGCATTTTGACTCTGCATTTGGTAGATTGCTTGTCTCCATTTTGTTTAGTTTTTATTTTTGGAGCTTTGTTCTGTTCTTTTATTTGGGACATGTTTCTTTGTCTTCCTACTTTGGCTGCCTCCCTGTTTGTCTTTATTTACTAGATAGGGCTGCTATGCTTCCCAGTCTCAGTAGAGTGGCCTTATGTAGTAGCTGTGCTACAGGTCTTGGTGGCACATTCTTTCTGGTCACTTGAGCCATGCACTCCAGGTGTGTCCCTTGTATGGGTTGTGTGTGCCCTCCTCTTATAGTTGTGCCTTGGTTGCTGTTTGCACATCAATAGGAGGGATTGGCCCCCAGGCCCATTGATTGTGAGGACTGGCCATGACTACAGTGGAGGAGTTGTGGTGGTGGCTGATCCCATGGTGCAGTATCTGCCTCAGCAGGACTCTGGTGCCTGCCCAACCTGTCCTTTGGGTCTGTCATCCTTGGTGGTGGGTGTGTGATGCTCCAGTTTATTTTGAAGTTGGTCACTGGGGCCACCAGACCCAGGGCCACCTGGGAAGGGACACGCTGCTGGTCAAGTTCAGCTGCAGCCCATCCCCACCCAAGGCCACTTGGCAGGAGCCACAAAGCAATCCACAGGTAGCCACTGAGCATGCTGTGCTTGGAAGTGCCTTGAGAAGACCAGCCTCAAACCAAGGCCAGCTGCTGCTGGTGCCAGGCTTAGGGCTGCTCAGCCACAGTTACGTGATATGTTCAAGCCAGATGCTATTTGTCTGGGTTCTGTGAATCTTTGAGACACCCTAGGCAAGTCTGCAGCATGATCCAAAACAGGTAGTTTGTACAAAAAAGCCACTAGAAGTGACTTGGGTATGCCCAAAAGTTGGACAAAGCCATGTTGGACTGAGTGGCTTTAACCAGCTTGATAGAGACCCAAATATGGCAGCCACTGGCATCTGCGTGCAGGGAAGGGGGAAAGCTCAACAAAGAAATGCTGGCTTCTGCCAGCTTTTCCGTCCAGGAGAAATCTGCCCCTTTAGCCCCTGTCCTGAAACCAGGCCACTCAGTTCCCCGACCATATGTCCCTGCTGCCTCTCCAGCTGCTGCTGCTGCGCTGGAGCTCAGAGCCAGAGATTCTGTTGGTAAGTCCATGAGAGGTCCTTTTAAGAGGAGTGCCAGGGACTCCAGCCACCCTCCATCTCACTCAGCCACAATCTCTCTGGTTTTCACAGCCAGAAATTATGGGGACTTCTCTCCCCAGCACTGGAACCCTGGATTGGGACCTCTCTCTTCTCTGGGGAGAACCTCTGCATCCGAGGTATCCCTCCCAATTTTTAATGGTCACATGCAGGTGTGGGACCAGCTTTTTCCACATCTCTGCCCCTCTACCAGTCTCGAAGTGGCTTCTTCTGCGTGTCCTTAGTTATAGACTTCAGTTCGGCAAGATTTTTAAGCAATTCTCTATGATGGTTGTTTTGTAGTTCAGTTGAAATTTTGATGTGGTCATGAGAGAAAGTAAACACAGCATTTACCTACTGTGCCATCTTGACCAGAAATCTGTTTGCCAGTTTATTTATGAGGACAGATTTCTAGAAGTGATTTTTCTAGGTCAAAGGGTCAATTTATAATCATTTTATAAATATGTGTGTGTGTGTGCATATATATATGCATATACATATATGTACATATGTATATATACATATACATATATGTGTATATATGATATCTATATGTGTATATATGCATGCCCATGTGTGTGAGTGTGTGTGTGTGTGTGTGTGTGTGTGTGTGTGTATAACCTACTCTGCTCTCTAGACACTAACAACACAATGAAAAACTTTACTGGCAGAGATATTACACGGGTAAAGCCCAAATTTCTGAGTAACTCTCTGGAAAACAGTTTCTTCTCCTATGTCTACGTGTATTGGAATATGATTTGACTAAGAAATAGCTTTCATTGTGTTGAATTTTTTTATTTAACAATTAGAAAAGAAAAGCTTTAAGTGGCACTATGAGTGGTAAAGAAACTTATTATAGATGCTGGGAATGTGGTGATCCATTTATGTAGTCACAAAATCCTGGTAAAATTGTCACCTGAAAAAACTTGGAAATTAAAACATAAACTTATTTAGCCTGTGTCCCTACTCATTGGCTCCTGGAGGCTTCCTTTGACAATTTATTACCAGAAAGATGAGATCAGAAAATAATTGGCCCGTTTATGAGCAGAAGTAAAAACGGATAGAGAAAGTCCATAAATTTTAAACTTTTCAGAGTTTTAAATGCCAACTGCTTTTCTGCACCCAAAAAAATAATAAATAGGGATAAAAATAGGAAAGCTCCAGTGAGATTCCTAAATTGAAGTATGTGACATGGTTTCAAAGTAAACATCAGATGAAGGATGTTACCTTCACACGCAATCCATTTGCTCCAGGTAGGTTCCAGTGGCCCAGATTTAGTTGAGGGAAAGCCATGGGGCAAAACAAGCAACAAAATAAATCATATCTTAAATCTGTAACTAAAAAAAGAGCTTTGGGTGTGTTTACTGGCACATGATGCTAACTAGGAAAAAAATAGAGAAAAATAAAAGGTTTTTAGGAGAATTAAAATGCCAAAGAATAATTTGAATTTGGCATAAAGAGATACTGTAACTCTTAAGAGAGTCTTAAAATAACATTCCTGTTAACTCCTGCAGAGGTGCTGAATGCTGAAGGAATTTGATCCTTAGTGATTTGAAAAACTTTTAGAAAGGTTTTGTGTATAGTGAGAATGAAATTTTCTGCATTCTAAGGAGAGTTTTCCTACTTGGTATAAGAATATTGTTAAATGTATTGCCAATTAAGACGCTTTAGACCTAGAAAATGAAAATTTGTGTTATAATTCTCTTCAAAACCTCACTCCACATACATAAAAGATAAAATAAAATAATTTTTTTCTCCACTTTTTTATGAAAAAATAAAGTACTTAATTAAATTAGTAACTACTTATCTATGTTAAGCTTAGGTAATTAACTCAATTAACTCTATCTTTATGGTTCTTTATCTTTTAACAGTTGCATTGAATATGTGAATTGTGTTGGAATTTGCCTAAACTGATTTCTGGAAGTAAATATGACATAAATACTAAGGCCATGATGAATTCGCTATGACAATTAATTTCAGATTATAATTCCTTCTATCCGTCCTGATTTGTTGTTTAAAGTGTATGAAATGACTGCGTGGGTATTTTATGTGCACATATTGAGGGAGTTTTATTGGCAGAACCAAGATTAGAGTATGAGGAAAAATCCATTGCTAAAGAAAACAGATTTTATGCTGTGCTTTGTTAGAGGGCTGAATTTTTGAGGGATAAATATTTCCTGACCTTAGGCAATTCCACCTATTCATATGCTTATGTTAAGTTCTCTTTGCTATATTTAAATCACATAACATCAAAATCATTTTAGATATGGACTATACTCATGATTAAGATTTTGTTTTCATGTATACAATTGAAATTCATATCTTGAGATAGTGAAGAAATGTGAAAAAAATGGGACACCAAGAACATTTTTTTTAAATTAAAGTTTATTGGGGTGGCAATTGTTAGTAAAGTTATACAAATTTCAGGTGTACAATTCTGTAATACATCATCTATATATCACATTGTGTGTTCACCACCCATAGTCAGTTCTCTTTCCATCACCATATATTTGATCCCCTTTACCCTCATCTGCCAAGAACATTTTGATAGTGACTAAATTAAAGAAAAACTATGACATGCTCAGCAAGTAAGTATTTAAGGAGTTAAATGTCCATAAATTAGTGCTGGGAATGTAGAGATGCTACAATTTAGATTGAGGAAAACTTAACAGGTTGAGTGTGGAGACAAAAGTTAGAGTATTATTTACATAAATGTGAATTATGAAAATTAATTGTGCGAGGTCTGACAATTACATTCATGAACTTGTTGCTAACCATTTTTTATGTCAGAGGGATTTTTCATTATGACTTTCTACCAATTGGACAAACAAGTTAGTAAGTTTACTATTTGAAAGTGCAAAAAAGGCTGCGTGAAAAAGTAGACAATTTGAACTTTTTGACAACAATTCATGGCTCTTGCATCATGACAATGCACCAGCTCACGTGGCACTGTCTGTGAGGAAATTTTTAGATAGTAAACAAATAACTATATTGGAACACCCTCCCTACTCACCTGATCTGGCCCCCAGTGACTTCTTTCTTTACCCAAAGATAAAGGAAATATTGAAAGGAAGACATTTTGATAACATTCAGGACATCAGGGGTAATACCATGATAACTCTGATGACCATTCCAGAAAAAGAGTTCCAAAATTGCTTTGAAGTGTGGATTAGATGCTGGAGTCAGTGCACAGCTTCCCAAGGGGAGTACTTTGAAGGTGACCATAGCAATATTCAGCAACAAGGTATGTAGCACTTTTTCTAGGATGAATTTGCCAAAGTAATTGTCAGATCTTGTATTATGCACTGAAACAAAGATTAAATAGAAAATTTTAAAAATCAACAGGTTTCTTAAAGGTGTCCTTTAATTTCCTGAAATATATTGTGAATCAAAAAAATTGTGTGGTAAGAACATATGAGGATATAGTATGAAGAGTTTTCATAGCTTTGGCAACAAAACTCATATCAATGGAAAATTTCTCAGCTCCAGTGTTCCAGGTATTGCATTTACAAAAATGATTGATTCTAGAAAAAGAGGGAGCATTGCAAGAAAGTCTATGTGATATGATCAATGCAAAGTAGTACTAACAGTGATAGCCAAATAAAATACTCCTCATTAGAAATTTATTCCTGACTTTGTAGTGAATCAATCTGAGGTACCAAGTATACATTCCTACTTATGCTTTGGATATGTTAATTTAATTATTTCAATATTAGTTTTCTTTTTCTGACCACGATATTGCACCACTCATTTTCACAATACATGCTTGTATTTAAAATAAAGAAGCACCAGTTAGCATCAAGTACCCTGTACTGCCATGAGATTTTTGTCAGTGAGTGGTATATCTCAGACCCATGGACATGAAGATTACAGAACAGTGGCTGTACTTTGGAGACAATTGTAGCATTTGTGTTAGATGTGTACTTATAATATTATAATGTGAATGGCAGTACACATATCCAATGATACGATATGTTGGCCATTTTATTTATTTCCCTGAACAACTAAAATGGCTGGATATCAAAATATAGCTCATAGCATGAAGACAAGTGAACTGGAAATACATCAGAAATAGTGTATTTGAAAGAACACTTGACAAGACCTCTAATTCGGCAATATTGGACTGGTTGTTTAATCTCTATAGGTGGACATAATAAGGAAGTTGTAGGAGATTATTTTTTCCTTAGAGACCTACAGTTCCAAATGTTTATTAAAATATTTTGTTGATCACATTTTAAAAATAAGATGGCTATTATTCTCCAGGCATGTTAGTGTGTGGTCAAATATTTCGGACTGATTCAGTATTTTTATTTTATTTTATTATGATGTATCTTGTCAAAAAAGTTATGCTCCTTTCACAGCATAAAGACATATCTTTCTGCATTGGGAATCTGTAGATTACCCTAATTAATGTTTCTTTTGTTATATAATATCACAAAAATTTAAATTTATTATTATCAGATGTTTCAAAATCTTGCATTTAAAATAAAACTTGATAAAACATTCTAGTAAGTGACTCTGGTATGAGGAGAAAAAAGGGATTTAATGTTCATGAGCTGTGATTAGTATTGAAATTTATTTTAAACCTAAGGAGTTATTCTTCCAGCAGTTAATAATCAGTTCATCAAGAACTGCCTCCAAAAACATACTGAATTCAAAATTAATAGACATTTACTCACTAGGCATTTTGTTCCCATTTTATTTGTATTGATCTGTGAGGTTCTTGTTGATTTAGACTGTGCTCAATCCTTTATAAAGTGTTCTACCACCACCTAGTGTCAAGAAATAGAAATTGCACCGTTACGATTTATAGATCTTTAAATTTATAAAATATTATTTAAAATTTTCTATTTTACAATATGAGATTTACAGTGCACATCAAGTCTCAACATTTAAGAGACAATACTGGCTTTATGAGATAAATATAAATAAGTTATCTAAAATGGTGTCAAATATTACTGGAAATAGCATATTATATTTGATATTTAATAAGAATATTTATTGAGACATTTTATTTCTCAGCTACAAAAGACAAGTAATTGATAATCTAATTTTTAAATGCACTGAAATATAGGGCATATTAAGTGTATATGTTAAGTATAGTCGCCTATACTAAAACTCAATCCACTCTTCACTGTTCACTTCTGCATTACTTATATGTTAGAAACCTTGTTGATGAATTCAAGACTTTAGGCATTCAAACTGCAAATAATGTGTTCATAACTTCCCATATCAATGTCCACATGTTTTTGTGTTATTCAATCAGTGTAATCAGTACTTCTGATCAGTTTACATTCCATATCTTTATTAAATACATCTTAATTCATCTGGAATTCTCATAATCTGACACCTGAATGTTGTTCTGTGTTAGATAATTATTTTAAATTTCATTACCAATTGATCAGTTAGAATTGTTCAGCATTTACTATGCACCCAGTACTCTTATTCTAATAACCTTCCCACCTATTTCAAAATATTTTGAATAACATCCCACCTATTTCAAAATATTTTGTTCACCCTAACCCTAACCCTAACCTTGTAGACAATGTAATCAATATTAAAAATTCAAAATTGACCAAGTAGAATAGATAACAATGAATGAGCTATTTATACACATATGTTAATAGCTTTATAAAAATTGCTGCTGAAGTGAATATGTTGTATTCAGAGATAAGATCATGTTTTTATTTTATGAAAACCTTTTGATACTTAGGACACATTAATAGCCACCCCCCAAAAAAATTGTCCAAATTTCCTATTACTTCTAGTTATTGTGATTCCTCCTGGTTCAAATTTTGGCACAATGATTAAAGAAGGCACACAAAAAAAAACACAGTTTTATGCTAAACATTTTATAACTGGTAAATTTTGGACATTATCCTATAAGGAAATCAACACATACCTTTAGAGCTGACTGTGATATACCGAGTTTCTAAAATTTGATGTTTGTTTATCTGCGGCATCTATTCATTTGTACTTAAGAGAATAATGCTGAAGTGTTTTAAATACTATCTGTAAACTTATTTTACCCAAGCTTATATCTCTGTTCGGGGGTCTTTCTGAAAACCCAGACTCACATATCAAATTGCCTAATTTACATTTCCCACTTGAACTCCTAATAGGCATTTCACAATGCACCTGTTCAAAACTAAACTCAGCATCTTCTCTCACATCTGCCCCTCCCTGTATTTTCCATTTCAGTTGCTGGTAATTCATATCTTCATGTTACATAATTCCCAAACCTTCAATCCTCTCTTTTATCACACCCCACACTCACTGGCAACTCCAAATATAACTCAAATCTGATGACCTCACAGTATGTCCACGGCTTCCACCTTGGTCTTAACCACTTGCAACAGACTCCTAACTGGTCTCTCCCTGTTTTTATCCTTCCATAATTTTAGCTCAATAAATCATCCAGAGTAATCCTTTCAAAACAGAAGTTTAATCATGTTGCTTTACCTCTTAAAACATCCAGTGACTGCATATCACTCAGTGAAAGGCCAGAACGTTTGCAGTGGCCTCCAGAGCCCTACACATCCTGCCTCCCACATTACCTCCCACACATCGTCTACTAATTCTCTACTTCAGTTAGTTTTCCCCCAACATTCTGGCCTCCCTTTACTTCTTTGAAGATACTATGGATGCTTCCATCACTTGTACTTACTAGTTCATTTGCCTGAACTGCCCCTGAGCAACCCCTGGTTTCTTTTTTCTTCTCCTTCTGTGTAGTACTTAAACATGGATTTTCTCTAGCAATCTAGCTATACCACCCTCTTTCCACCCCTGATGTCCATTACCCTCTGCTTTATCTACCTTCACAGAGCTTATCATAATTTAATATATCATTTGTGTTACTCTTTTGTTGTTTTTGTTTTCTTGACTCCACTGTCTAGAATATAAGCTTTAGGACAATACACATTTTTTTTACTCTTTAATTCACTACTATATTCTAGTACATAGAACAGTGTTGGACACTTAATGCATATAATCGCTGAATTAATGAACGTGATCAGTTTTCACCTAGAAAATGGTCTGGATTGATTTCTTGGTTTCAAAAGAGTTTCATAGGTTTGGGGCAAATTAAATCAATTTATTAATTTTTTTTAAAGTTAACCGTTGTGAAGTATGATCTGATGTTACAAATATTTAGCCCAATACCTTCTATCTAAGAAGCCAGAGATATTTCTGTCGGTTAATTCTTAAGAGACTGAAAAGCAACCCTGTCCTCTAGGCAAATAATGTGTTTCGTTCACTTTTATTGTTTCTGACTAAACACCTGGCTTCCTACCAACCAAATATACAGTATCCTCTTTCATGTGTAAAGTTCTTTTAAGTTGTGCAACAGTAGTTTAAGGTAAGATTCACTGTGGCATATTGCAATGGAATGTAAATATGATTAGAAAGAAGCCCAAACACGTGCTTACCTATTCCTGAGGTATCGTGAGCATCTCTTAAACGTTTCATACAGCAAGCTGAGGATGAATGAGAAAAAAGCATGTGTGTGTTTTGGGACGTCAGTGTTCTTTCCAGCTTTCTTCCTATCACTCTCTTATGAGTAACAAATTATATCCAGTAACTACCCTTTTGACATGTAGGCAATAAATTAATTATTATTGATAAGTAAGCTCTATAAAAGGAAGTCCATTTACCTCTATACATATTGATTAATATGAAGAGAACTAATATCTCTACAATATCGAGTGTTTGTACATATAGAATAGTCTATATCTGTTATTACTCAGTCTTCTCTAAACTCTGTAATAATAATATAAGTTGTATTTGAACTAATTATGACAAAGGGAAGGCACTGAAAATTTAATGATATTTAGTATATTCACCTTATAAACTTAAATATACTCATTTCATAGCTAACGCACAGCATCATCTTTTACTTATGTGCTTAACTTTTTGCATAATATAAATACCATGCATCTATATTTACTAACATCAAAGAAAACCTTAATAAAATTTTGGAAAAAAATCCAAAAAAAAGCAATTTCCTCACTGATTGAAACCTACACAAATTCCTGTGTTTACTAACACAAAGTAAGATTTTCCTGGATAACTTCTTTTGGGAGGTGCAATTTTTTAACTTTGTATAATTTTATCAGTTTTATAGAGATACAATTGACACTGTGTTAATTTAAGGTGTACAGCATAATGATTTGACTTCCAATTATCATGAAATTATTACATAAGTTTAATTAATACCCATCATCTCATATAGCTACAGAAAAAAGGAAAATAAAAAAATTTTTTTTTCCTTGTGATAAGAATGCTTAGGATCTACTCTCTCTTTTTAAATTACTTTTTAATTATTATTTTTTTCAATTACAGTTGACATTTGATTTTATATTAGTTTCAGGTATAAAGTATAATAGTTAGACATTTATATGAATTACAAAGTGATCCCCCACTAAGTCCGGCCCCCACCTGACACCATGTATAGTTAATACAATGTTATTGACTTTATTTCCTAAATTGTACTTTACATCCCCATTACTATATTGTAAGTGCCAACACATACCTCTTAATGCCTTCACCTTTTTCACACAGCATCACAAGGCCCCTCCTATCTGGCAACCATCAGTTTGTTCGCTATATATATGGGAATGTTTTTGTCTTGCTTCTTCATTTATTTTGTTTTATAAATTCCTCCTATAAGAGAAATCATATGGTATTTGTCTTTTTTTGCCCTATCTATCTCTCTCAGCACAATACCCTCTAGGTTCATTTGTGTTGTCACAAATGATAAGACTTCATTCTTTTTTATAGCCAGGCAATATTCCATTGTATATATGTACAGCATCTTTAGCCATTCATCTTTTGATTGGTGAATTTAATCCATTTACATTTAAAATAATTGTTGATAAGTATGCAGTAATTGCCATTTTATTAATTGTTCCAGATTGTTTTTGTAGTTCTTTTCCATTCCTTTCTTATACTCTTGCTTTCTTCTTTTATAGGTTGTTGATTTTCCATAGAGTTGTATTTGGATTCCTTTCTCTTTATTTCTTGTACATCTGTTGTACATTTTTAGTTTGTGATTATCATGTGCTTCATATATACCAAGCGATGTTTATAGCAGTCTATTTCAAGTTGATGATCACTGAAGTTAGAACACTTTTTGTAATCACTATCACTTTTATTCACTGCCTTCACATTTCTGTTTTTATCATTATTTTTTCTTTGTGTGTGTGTGTGTATGTGTGTGTATGTTTGTGTGTGTGTGTATTTGTATGTATCCCTTAATTTACTGAGTAATTACAAAAGATCTTCCTACTTTTGCCTTGTAACCTTTGTATTAGCTTTAGTTTTGGTTGTTTCACTGCTTTTGTTATGTGTTTGTCTTTGTCCATGAGAATTTTTTCTTTGTGATAGTATCTTAATCATATTTTTTATTGTTTTTCTTCTTAAATACGTTTTTTTTTTTCTTTTTTTTTCTTTTTCCCCACATCTCTTGTAGTACTGGTTTTCTGGGGATGAACTCCTTCACCTTTTTTTTTGTCTTGAGTGTTTATCTATCTTTCCATTCTAAATGAAAACCTCACTGGGTAGAGAAATCTTCATTGTAGGTCCTTGCTTTTTATCACTTTGAATGTTTCATGCCAACCACTCCCAGGTCCCTCCAAGCCCAGCACAGGCAGCTACCAATTGCAGATCACTTGTAGCTCCTACCAGGTGGCACCTGGCTAGACACAGGCAGTAACTGACCTTGTCCTGCACCAAAGCCCCTCCCAAGAGGCCCCAGAACCAACATACCTGGTAAACAGCTTTAGACAATACCAGAGCACTACCCAATTACTGCCACAAATGATACAGCCAAACGATGGATTTGGCAGGCATCAGAGCACTGCTAAGTGAATCCTGCTTCATGAGGTCAGCTTGTCTTTTGTAGTCATAGACTCTCCTCACAGCCAGTCAGCCTGAGAGTGAATCCCACTGCCAACAGCAATCAAGCCTCGACTACAACAGATCATCACACACAACCCACATAAGGGATATACCTGGAGCTCCCAACTCAGGTAAACAGAAAGAGTGTGCTACTGTGCCCCACAGACACATTCTACAAAATGCCATACTGCCAAGACTGGGAGACATAGCAGCCCTCCCTAATACATAGACACAAACACAGGGAGCCACAAAAAGGAGACAAAGAAATATGTTGCAAATGAAAGAACAGGACAAAAAAATCAGGAAAAGAACTGAACAAAATGGAGGCAAGCAATCTACTAGATGCAGAGTTCAAAACACTGATTGTAAGGATGCTCAATGAACTTAATAAAAGAATAGGTGATCTCAGTGAGAATTTCAACAAAGCTGTAATAAACATAAAAAATAGAGATAAAAAACATAAAAAGGAACGAGTCAGAAATGAAGAATACAATAACTAAAATGAAGAATACATTAAATGGATCAACAGCAAATTAGATGAAGCAGAGGATCAAATCAATGATTTGGAAGACAAGGTAGCAGAAAACACAGTCAGAACAGCAAAAAGAAAAAAAAGAAAAAAAGAATAAAACAAAATGAGGCTATTTTAAGGGTCCTCTGGGACAACATCAATCATACCAACATTCACATCATGGGGTGCCAGAAGGAAAACAGAGAGAACAAGGGATTGAAAACATTATTTGAAGAAATAATGACTAAAAACTTCCCTATCCTGGCAAAGGAAATGGACATACAAGCCCAGGATGTGCAGAGAGTCCAAACAAGATGAACTCAAAGAGGACCACACCAAGACACATCGTAATTAAAATGCCAAGGGTTAAAGACAAAGAGAGAATCTTAACAGCAGAAAGAGAAAGGTAGTCAATTACTTACAAGAGAGCTCCCATAAGACTATCACCTGATTTCTCAAATGTAACATTGCAGTCCAGAAGGATATATACTCTCTTAACGTCTTTCTTATATAACATACAGCAATGTTAACTATAGTCATTGTGTTTTACATTGTACCGCTGGCCAATTTTGATAGAAAAAAAAATGTGATGCTGTATTTTTCATTGGGTGGTGAGAAGGTCTGATCCAGTTAACCTTACTAAGATTTAAAGTGTTTTTAGGAACTGTTATGTCTTCCCATTGCCTGTTATCTCCACATTAGTAATTTAAAATGTATTATAATATCCTAGAGATGTTGAGAAGTCAAAAGGAGGGGAAAAGATGGAGAGATGGGTGATGATCCAATATTAAAGGCATGGAGGAAATAACTTGGAAAGGCTCTCAAAATTATATATTATTTATTTCAATAATTTTGTCAATTACATCTGCATTCCTGTACCTATTCGCCCTAACTAGAGACATACATAAAGAATGTATTCCTTCTTCATTTTCTTATGTAAAATGGTACAATATTAATATTCTTATTTAATTACAAATATATTAATATTATGGATGATTTCATTTACCTTTATTTTCTAACATTTCCCTTTATAGTTATTTTTACAGAACCCAAAACAGTTAATAAAAACATTACTTTTCCTTTAGTTTTATCTTTACTGTAAATTCCTCTTGATCATAAAACACTTTCTTATGTAACTATCTCAGCGATGTAGAAGACAAACTGCCATAATTACAGATGAATTCTTATGCTTCTCATCACCCAGTAGTTTACTCAGGGAGAATATCAGCATATTAGCCTCAAAATAAAAGAATAAAAATGGCAAATAGATAATAGAAATGACAGACTTTACCAATTGCTTTTAAAATTCACTAAATTTAAGAAAAGACATAGTCAAAACAATCAATACAGCGTGACATAAAAGTAAGCTATTATACAATAATGAAATATTATAGGTCCTTATAAAAGAATAAGATTAAAAGTATTAATGGAAATTACTCTTTCTTTTATACTTCCAAAAAATTAAAATAGGTAATTAAATTGTAGCAAAACAAATACCATTGAAATACCTAATTTGAATAGGGTTTAATGATTTAACGGTTGACTATATAGTTTTGTAAATGACACATAGAAAATGCAGTGAGATTTTATAAGGATAGGAGAATGTAAAACATTAATACTTTCGTGATTAATAACAATGACAATTTTCCCTTTTGTTAGTTATACTTGTATTTATGTAAATTTTATATTTATCTGTAGGATTTATTTAAATATTTTAAGGAATATAGAAGAGAATACAATATTGGAAACAAATATAAATTTGGCTTAAAATTATTTTTTCGGTGTTAGACAATATTCTTTTAAATTTTTTACATTTATTCTTTATCTTTACAATAATTTCTGGTACATTTAATAAAATAAACTCTTTTGCATGGTAATATTAAGTGATTCATACCAAATATGATCCAATTTTTTTAATGAAATAGTATGGTGATGTGTTTCCTTGTACTTCTTATTCTGTTTCCTTAAACCATTATTTAAATGATGTACTAATCGTGTTTTCATTGATTTTGTATAATATATGAGGTGTGATAATTAAGTTCGCAAATTTGTTGCTTACCTTTTTTGATATCAGACAGATTATTCATCATAAATTCGTGCCAACTGGACAAACAGTTTACCAAGTTTACTATTTGGAAATGATGAAAAGGCTGCATGAAAAAGTTAGATAAAAACAATTTGGACTTTTTGCCAACAATTCATGCCTCTTGCATCACGAAAATGCACCAGCTCACTGTCTATGAGGGAATTTTTATCCAGCAAATAAATAACTGTATTGAAATACCCTCCCTGCTCACCTCATCTGGCCCCCAATGACTTCATTCTTCACCCAAAGATAAATTAAATATTGAAAGGAGGATATTTTGATGACATCCAGGGCATTAAGGGTAATAAGGCTACAACTCTGATGGTCATTCCAGAGAAAGAATTCCCAAATTGCTTTGAAGGGTGGACTAGGTGCTGGCCTCAGTACACACCTTCCCAAAGGGAGTACTACGAAGGTGACCATGGTGATATTCAGCAATGAGGTTTGTAGCACTTTTTCTAGGATGAGTTTGTGAACTTAATTGTCAGACTTCATATGTACATACATACACAACAGAGTAAGTTTCTGGTGGGTTTGCTACCAAACACACTGAAAAAAGCTATAATGGGTGTCCCAGTACATAGACAAACGCAAAGAGAGCAAAATCAAAAGTATCCTAAAAGAAACTGTTACAGGAGAAAGGTGCCAGAAATAACATGACTCCAAGATACTTTTAAAAGAATGAAATCATGGATAACATAATTGGCAGTGCACAAACCATTTATTGGAATAGATAGATGGAGAAATTTAATGTAGAGGTGCTGAAGGTATCCTGATAATGGAGAAGAGAAGCAGCAAGGATTAGTGACCTAATCCTCGGGAGAACGAAATTCAGAAGCAAGACATGAACTCAATGTAAAGATATCGTAAAGGAAATTCTTAATCATAGCAGTGGGAATGCAAGGTGAGTCTAGGCAAAACAAAAATAACCACTTGATACTTAGCAAAGTTCTATGCCATGTATGCTCCCTGGGTTACAGTTAAATCTCCTATCAATCAAAATTAAGTAAAACTGGTAGAAAGACTAGAAGGGCGGCTGGTTAGCTCAGTTGGTTAGAGTGTGGTGCTCTTAACAACAAGGTTGCAGTTTCGATCCCCACATGGGCCACTGTGAGCTGCACCTTCCACAACTAGATTGAAACAACTATGTACTTGCCTTGGAGCTCATGGGTCCTGGAAAAACACACTTAAATAAATAAATAAAAGTTTTAAAAAAAATGTACAGGGTAAAACACCAGACAATATTAAAAAATCAGCAAGGTGGATGTCCCATATTTTTACATTTAATCTGAAACTTGTATATTCTGCTAGCATATACATATATAAATATGTGTATTTACTGGTGAAGAGAAGGGGGAGAGAAAAGAAAAAATGAAAGTAAAAAGCAACTTCAAATAACCACTTACTATAAACTCAGGTGTTTTCGTTTGGTTTGATTCTTGACTAATTAAAATAGAAAGACATCAATTTTATTCAAGTTTGAAATAAAATACTCCAATAACCAATTACTTAACTGTAAGTCAAGATAAACTCTTAAGAAAATTTTGGAAAAGAGAAATGGACTTAGTAAATATTGAAGAACTGATTAAAAACTTACAAACTGGTTGGTGTTAGATTATTTTCTTATAAATGCAGGTGTTTGTAATTAGATTAATTAGATTTTGTTTCATGACACAGTATTTAAATTGACTTATGAATGCCTGAGTGTTGGTGTATTTACATTTGTGTATGTGTGTGTTTAAATTACCAATAACATTTCTTCTTATGTGATTCTTTCTGTCACTTAACCCTACTTCCTAGCCAGAGGTAACCACGTGACTACTATCCATAATTGTGTGACATATATATGACATATACATTATATATATTTTATAAATAATAAGCATATATATGTCATTGCATGTAGTTATCTTCACATACCTTTTGCCTTTCATATTTTTGTTACAGATTTATCCATGTTGTTGTATATAGCTGCACTTCATTCATTTTTACTGGGTTATCATTACATAAACCTACCAAATTAATTTATCAATTTTGTTTTTGATGTATATTTGATATGTTTCTAGTTTTTGGTTATTATGAACGTGCTACTGTAAACATCCTAAAATATCTTTTTCTAGTGTAAATGTGCAAGGGTTTCCTATAGATGTATATTTTAGCTGTTGCATATCTCGAATTAATATTTGCCTCTGTCTCCTTCTTAGAAATAGAGAAAGCCTTTAACCTTCTGGAGTAGGGTGAACTTTAGTTCCTTTAGGAAGTGTTACAACACTAGGCCTGTGGTGCTCCAGTTTCTCTATAAACACAAATTTAAAATAGTCAGACAAAGTCCTTAATAATGCTGTCTTCCTCTCAGTTTGTTTTGCTAATAGTGTTCTCTCTTATGTTACTCACAATATTGCACTCATAGTCCCTTGATTTTGTAAAGAAAAATGTAAAGCTCAACTCAATGTATAATTTAGGAACTAACAAAAACCCCAGTCTCCTAGGATCGTATGGATCAGGACTTGAGTGAATTTCTGGCAGGAATATGAACTGTCCTTCCAGAAAGAGCAGGGGGAGCGACTGCACTTGCTATTACCTAAACATTCCCAGACACCTTTGATCTCTTTTATTTAGCAGTGACAAAGGCTTTGGTACTAGCAGCAGCTACAGAATTTACTGCTTTATTCTTATAGAACTTGAGAATTAATCCTCTCAGCAGGCATAAAAGAAATTGCTAATGCATTTTAAATATGTCTGTAGGCCAATTTAGTCTTAACAGGGATGCTGAAGCTGCAGGTGCTTAGAATAATTGTCATAGAAAATAAGTTTGAAAAATTGACTCAGGTAGAAAAGCACACACCTTCAAGGGTGTCATGTGACTACATAATGTTACTTATAAAACATGTAGATTGCTTCTTATAAAGTCAGATCTATATATGCATATACATGCATACATTTTTTGGCATTAGGGGTGCCAAAGATGTACACATTTTAAAAGATGTTATCTAAGTATTATTACTTTTCAAAGTTGAATTGAATTACGGTAGCAATGTGTAGTATGACGTTCACTGAAAAGATTGCATTAATCAAATGAATGCTAGAATCATTCATTGTATTACCGTGTTTCCCCAAAAATAAGACCTAACCCAAAAATAATCCCTAGCATGATTTTTCAGGATGACATCCCCTGAACATAAGCCCTAATGCGTCTTTTGGAGCAAATCTTAATATAAGACCTGATCTGTATTTTCGGTGAAACACAGTACAATTTTAATACAGTGTTTTTTTCCTTTCTTAAATGTGTATACCTTTTTTTGGCACCCTCTATATACATACAAGCGTGTTATATAGAGCATCCTACTTTATCTTCTAGTATAATATGTAATTGTTATATGCTAAAACTTTATCTAAGCAGGAAATATTCTGATTGTTTCAGCATTGAAAATTAATGCTGGTCTAAATCCAGATGATAATCAATAATGCTATATGTGTCTTACTCTGAACAGTGAGAAAACAAAGGCATCTGTCATGTTCTCCTATGGTGTATTATATCTTATGTCTAATAAAGGAACAGGGGCAATCGATTTCCAAGGATTCTTCTATATGAAGCTATTAGCTTTTACCTGGTAGTGTTAAACTGTATGAAAAGCTATAAAAACCTATCCTTCTTTGATTATATGTTTTAAAATGTCATAAGGAGCACTGTGCTCCATTACAAATCATGGCAAAATTAAATAGTTGTGGAAGTATTTGATAAATGGAGATATGCAATGTTATCAGAATAAAATAATCCTAGTCTTATCTGGATTATTTATCGCTTTATTTAAACTAGCTTTCCAAGATAATATTTCAAAACTCAGGCAGTCAGTACAGTATTTTTCATTTGCAAACTGTCTGTAACATCTAAACTATGCAACTAACCCATATGACTCAAACTGCCTGAACACAAATGCACTCATTAATGTGGCAACCTCAATTATCCAGAAGGCTTCTAGGAATGTGGACATCAGTACTGAGGTCAGGAGGTCCAAGTGCTAAGAAATATATCTCAGACACTGTCTTAGATCCTAGTCTAATTTTGCACAAAGTTCTTGCAAGTTTGATAAGACAGTTTCCCAGCTCACAGAAGCTTATCAATATTAAAAAAGAAAAATGGATTAGGAAGAACTAGGTAACTGCTGGTGGCGGAGGGATCAAAGATAATGTCCTTGGGTGGGGAAGGGGAGATCTATGATGATTAAAGAGACCATCTTGCTCTTTAGAAGCTCACCCCCTACATAAGGATAGTTTAACTGTGAATGAAAAAGAATAATTACAAATATCAAACCACACAGAAAAGGTCATTTCATGGAAAGGCAACAGATTAATATTTTCAACATATTTCAAAGAGTTTACTTGCCCTTGAGGCCTTTGCTCTTTTGTCATCCATTATAATGATTGTTTTAATGAAACCCTATGTGAGTAAGATAAGACTTACTCACAAACATATTCATCCCCTATGTGTAGGTAGATAAGGGTCACGTATTACACTTGGGAAGTCTATAAATGTCGTTTTTTAAAATAAAGATAAGCTCTTAAAAGTTAAGCTTAATCAGCTGGAAAATTATGTCACGTAGAAGCCCATTCTCTGACCATATCAATTAGGATTCTTTGTGGAAATGTAAAATTATTTTGGCACCTCTGAAGCTATGGAAAAAAGATTATAGATATTCTTGTGAACCTAATACTGTACTTCTAGTGATTTATGTAATAATATCATGCAAGACAAATAAGAAAGACTGTGTTATGCTTTGTAGTTGTAAGAAACAGTCCTGAAGATTTAGCACATAGATTTAGTTTGCTCACATGTAGGGTAGCCATGGCTGCCTCAATGACATCATCAAAAATAGCTAAAATGTACCTGTTTGGTTGTTGCAGCTTATGATCTACTCCCAGCCCTCTTAATTGTTACAGTAGCAAAGAAAGAAGATAATATGAAGTAAAACATGTTTTTATTATTCAATTTAGGCTTAATCTATTGAGACTGGAACTTAACTTTTAAGATATTTCTGAAATTGTGCAAGAGCCCATGGACATAGCTATTCCAGGGTTGTGTTTTGAGGTAAAGTTTTATAAAAACTTTAAAATATGAGCACAGAAATTAGCCTACTCAAGCAAGTATATCCTCCATTTTCTAAAAAGGTGCTTTTTACATAGAAAATATTTTGAAACATTGAATTAGGTAAATTAGGTCCATGTCTATGTAACACTTTTGACTTTGTGCCCATAGGTCACTGAAATACTTTGAAACTAGAAATTATGAAAAAGCAAATCTAAATATGCATGTTACTGTATATTTTCTAAAATACTTCTGTACATTTGGTCTCATTTTGTCTTCACAACTTCAGAACAACGGTGTTATTATTATAAGCATTTTGTATAGGGAAAGGAAAGAGAATGAATGCTTCTCAGATGAGGAATACTGATAAATATTACCTTTTATGTAGTTCTTATTATGCCTTTCATGCACTACTTTAATTCTTACAATGACTTTGTAACATGGACATCTCCTGAGAATAGTTATTTAACAGATTTGATTTTTAATAAATAATTTTTTTCTAAGGTCACGAAATTAGTAAATGATGAAGCCAGGATTTGAAGGCAGACCTGTCTTGTGCCAAAACTGTCTTAAGTTTTTTGTTTATATTATCACCTGTGATCATAGTTTATTAACTATGAGCTCTGCTTTACAAATGAGTCAACTAACTGATACTCAAAACATGTCAATGAATTGATCTTTGACTTAAACTCATATTTCTGATTTTAAATGCTGGACTTTATCTGTATATTGTTGACTTTCTACTGTGAGGCTAATTAAAATGTATTTGTGATATGTTTTTCCTTTTTTTGCATGTTGCAACAACACTATTTTTCTGCAAAGTGTCATCAAAACTATATGCAAACTGTATGACCTTTATGAAATAATTTCATTATGTTAATTTTTAACTGGAACATGTAACTACTTGTTTAGGAAGAGTGTAGTTAGGTTGATTTTTAATATAAGTACAGAAATATTGCAACAGTGATTTTTATATAAATTCACATTTGTCATTCGAAATGTACAGATGCCTTAAGGGCACATATTAATGAAATAATTTTTTGGCCATGAGATTTGTATGCAGTTGTTATTATATGATGATGAATGCCCTTTTTCTTGCCTATATTTTTTATTGCAAAAATAAAGAAAACAAAGTTAGGAATTATTCTCTCCATGTCAATAAGCATGCAATTTCTTCTACAAGCTGGAACTAGTTCTAAGGTCAGCTGTGCTAGCATTTTAGATATTTTGTTGAGGGTTAGGACCTCGGTGAATTGAAAGTAAGTTACAAATGGTATGGCAACCAATTTCTCTTCCAAAAGGTCAGTAGCTTGTTCTTGTTTTTTTATTACAATAAACATGTGCTTTACATATATCAAGTCAGTATATGATGTATGTAAATAATTATGGGGTTTCTGATATAGTTGGTTTTTCCTCTCTCCCACAAATAAATAAATAAATGAAAATAAATAAATAAATATGAAAACAATTAAGATTTCCTTTTCTCTTTGCAGAAAAATAAATTATCTTATTCTTTAATATGGTTGGTTCCAAACACATTATTTTTATGAGTAGCACATTTCAGAAAGAGCAGAAGTTACATGTTCAAGGGCTAAATGGACACAATGGCAATATCTGCTCAAGATCTGCTGATGTTTGCCTGGAGTTTTGCCTGTGCTATAGTCCCCCTTTGCCCGTGGTTTCAGTTACCCATGGTTAATCGATTGTCTGAAAATAATACATGGAAAATTCCAGAAATAAACAATTTATAACTTTTAAATTGTATGCCATTCTAATAGCATGATGAAACATTGTGCCTTCCAGCTCCATTCCAGCTGGGATGTGAATCATCTCTGTATCCAATGCCTCCACTCTGCATATGCTCCCCACCTGTTAGTCACTTAGTAGCCCTCTTCTTTACTAGAGTGACTGTGTGGTATCACAGTGCTTGTGTTCAATAACGCTTTTTTTACTTAATGGTGCAAAAGTACAAGAGTAGTGAGCTGACAATTTGGATATGCCAATGAGAAGCTGTAAAGCACTTCCTTTAAGTGAAAAGATAGTAGATAGATAGATAGATGATAGATAGATAGATAGATAGATAGATAGATAGATAGATAGATAGATATAGGAAAATAGTATATATATATATATACTACTTGAAGTGTTGGTACTACTTGGTACTATTTGAGGTGTTAGACATCCACTGGGGGTCTTGGAACGTATACCCTATGGATAAAGGGGACAACTGTAGTTTTCTATCCACATATATTCTGTACTATGCTACATGGCTTAAAATACCAATTAAGCCTAAGAAGGCACAACATTTTAGTATGTTTAAATTCTCTCCATTTTATAGACACCAAACTCTTGCTTTGTGTGTGCTTTGTTGCCAAAAATCAATGAGATAGGGAAAAAAAAGTGCTTTTACTAGTCCCTTAAATAAATATATTTATATACAAATAATAACACATCCAAGAAAATAAAGGCTTACACTTAAGTCCTTCTGCAGGAAAGTACAGAGCAAGGAGAATAATTCAAAGAGATTAAAAAGGTAAAATTCAAACATGTATAATTAAGAAGAGAGTAATATAGAATAATCTGTATTTTAGCAGGAGAGTTTTAGAAATAGATTAAAACAAAAATAGGAAATGCAAAATAAAGCTACATTGATGATAGCAGCAGTGTAGTTCACTTGTCTTGGAAATGTGGTTTGAAAAACAGCTCTGGCAGTGGAGATAAAAAGGTAAGTATGAGAACTACGAGAATCTCTGATATAGAATTACAAGAATTTGGTTACTTGATGAATGAGAAAAGTGAAGAGTAGCAGATGATTTTTGAAACTTATACTTAGTTTTTGATATCCTCAACAGGTTTGGCTATAGTATAATTAGAAGTATATAAGAAAAGTAGAAGTACATATTCTAAAATGGAAAATTACACAACCCCCATCCTTAGATGTTCAATAAAAAATATTCTTTGCAAGGCTACTGAAACCCTGTGACTGCAAGCGACATAGAACTGGTTACATGACAGTACTAAAATTTCTTGTCATCCATGTCTTTTTTACATCCATGCTGTGCTAAAATCGGCACCAGCTCCTTATGTGACTTTATTAAGTTATTTATTGTGGTATTACTTGTCATTTATCAAGTTTATTCCATTATCATGTGACATCAATTTTTCAGATGCTCTTGCAACCTAGAATTCCACAGGACAGATGAATTAAGAAGTGAAAGTAACCCCAATATAGGTTTATGTATCAAAAATATTCGTACATCAATTGTTTGACATTCAGAACATATTTTCCCATTTAAAAACTATATTGTAAATTATAGTTACATTCCCACACCTATTTAACCCACAATCCAGCGAAATTCTGAACATATTAAGTAAAATGCAGAAAACATTGTCGTTTTTAGATGTCATAAAATTTATGTAAACATAGAATATAGAAGAAAATTGAGAAAATGCTTTTCTGACATTTTCTTTTTTAAGATAGCTTTATTGAGGTATACTTGATGACCAAAACTGCCCATATTTAATATATACAACTTTATGGGCCAGGGCATATGCATACACCCATGAAACCATGACCACAATCAGTGTAATAAACATATCCATTACCTCCAAAACTGTCATTTTGTGTATGTGATGTAGTAAGAACAATTAACATGAGATGAGATCTAGCCTTTTAACAAATTTTTAAGGTATGCAATATAGTATTGTGCACAATATACTATTGACTATAAGCCTTATGCTCTAGAGCAGATCTCCCAAATTAATTCACCTTGCATAAATGAGACTTTATACCAATTGGCTTTTGTGTGGTGTGTGTGTGTTGGGTGGGTGGGGGCGAGGATACAAAATGATGCCAAACTATCCTAAATGGGACTGGATAAGGGGGAAAAAATTGAATTATTCAGAAAAAAAAAAGAAAGGATAAAATGGGTAAAAATACATTTAAACTAAATGGAAATATACAGGTGGTTGATTAAAAATGTCATGGAAAGAGAGAGAGAGGGAGTTGCTACTAAAATTCTAATACATTACTGTAAGAGGTTAAGAGGTCTGGATGTCCACCAACTTCTCCAACTGTAAAAGAAAACTTACAGTCGTTTAATTTATGCCAGCCTTAGAGGCTTAAAAATTCGGATTATACAAAAGATAAATCTACAGTCCCTTCAGAACTAGTTTCAATTCAAATAGTTTGAGGTAAAGGAGAGGATGACAACTCTGCGTAATGGAAGGGCCAATGTGTCTCGGCACTACCCCGAGCAGAGGACCCACGTAGTGTATCTCTTGTGGCTTAAAGGTAAAATGGCTGGAGGGCTTGTTGAATCCTGATATATGATACATGATTATATATAAACTTGCTAAATTAGCAGGATTTGATAAAAACAACTGTACAAGGTTTGCAAGTAAAGTATGGCTCAAAGCATGAATTTATAATAAAAGCATTGTATGGTTCTTGCTTCACCCCCTGTGAATGTATTATTGGAATGAATGTTGTGTGTAGATGAGGGATTCATCCCATACTACTTATGTCATTGGAGGAAAATGTGCAAATTTACTGTTTGGTTTTAATCACACATGCTTGATGGGAACATCTAGAATTACCTAAGCCCACTCAAATCCTCAATTTATAACATCAGCTATCTGGGGGAACCAGAAAATCTTGATTTTAATTAAGAATCTATAAGATGCAGGTATATTTGTATTCACAAATTCCCTTTGTATAGTTCAGTATGATTTTTATTAAAAAAAAAAAAAAAAAAAAAAAACACCAAAAAAAACCAAACTTATGGATCCTAGAGGCAAATTGTAAATCGATGTCTTAATAAAGTAATGCCTGCACCTCCTCAATATCACTGATCATGCCTGATATGGTATTATCAATTCAAGCTGTGAGACATATCGTGTTTCCCCGAAAATAAGACCTAACCGGAAAATAAGCCCTAGCATGGTTTTTCAGGATGACATCCCCTGAGCATAAGCCGTAATGCGTCTTTAGGAGCAAAAATTAATATAAGACCTGGTCTTATTTTCGGGGAAACATGGTACGAAAGACATTAGTTTTCTCTAATCAGTTTGGGTACTATTGTCTTTTCAATTTCTATCTTGGAAGGAAGCTTTGGCTAGTTGGGTCAGTTTGTATTCATATAGGATGGACTTCAATACACCTGTATTATTATCCCACAAAGATATTTAAATTATTCTGTTTATTATCAAAACTTGGTGAAAATAGATTTAGATTTGAATGATTTAGAAAGTACTGTTATTTATTCTATTGATGATATAATATGGATATTTCACTCTAAAGAAAAATTTAAACTTAGACTGCAAATATGCCACAGTCATTTGATCACACAAGATGTAGGCATAACCCAAATTAATGACAGGGTCTAGGAAAATGGAGAAATTATTATGCACAACTTAGAGAAAAGCCACAAGAGATAAAGAGATGTCCCTCAGAAATCCCAAAATAAGTTATTGTCATTGTCAGTTCAAAAAGCAAAGTGAGAAGTTCAAAGATTAATTGAATTGTTTGGTTTTTGGAGAAATCACAGATCACATCTGGTAATGTTTATTAACCCTATTTACAAACTTCCTAGGAATTAAAAACTAAATTTGTATTCAGCTCGGAGGAACAGAAGACTCAGAGTCCTAAAGAGCTATAGCACAATGGAACCTTCTGGGTCCTTCTGATTTGCCACCTTCAAATGATATTGGAAGTGTTTCTGCATCATATTCTTATGGACTAGAGGGAGCCCCTAGGAAAAGCTCAGCACAGCCAACCAATAACAGCTTTTGGGATTCTGGAGTAGAAAGATACTTAACACAGCTTCAAGATAGCACAGTTTTTGAAATACAATTTTTGGTCTATGATTGGGCATTAGTTACAACTGATTCTATTAAGAAAGTCCTAAAATTATTGTTAGATCTGAAGTGTCCAAGCTTCTTGGTTTATGTCAGAAAAATCATTCCAATAGGGAAGAATATGTGCAGGAGAGTTTTCTTATTAAGTTAAATGACATGTTTAAGAATATATGACAGGAAGACCATTGAAAGTGTCCATTGCAGACATAAATAGGTGATTGCTATGCCATTGAGTCAGTAGATTTTCTTCAGGAGCTTCTTAAATCCATAGCTGAATGGGACCTATACTCAGTTATCAGCTGATGGAAATATTTGAGGTTTAAGGATAGTGGCTCAAGACAGGATGGTAGTCTCTCAACCTAAAAACAGCTGTATTACAATGCATTCATTGTTGTAATTTGACTGTAAATAAAAATAATAAATCTGTTAAATAAGTAGAGTTAAGATTAGTATTGTTTGTTCATCAAATACATAAGATAATAACAATATTAATATGGTATGATTTTTATCATTTCTTGAGCATAGTCAATGAACTAACTGGCAAGAAAGTCTGAAAATAGGACTTTGGTGGACTGGAAAAGAACCCCCGATGGGAAGTTATATTATAAAAGTCTTAATGGAGTTTGAGAGAAAAATCAATATGTGGCCAGACTAGGGTAAACCTTACTCTAGTATGTGGTTCTTGTTTCCAGGATGGAACATTCCTGTCTTAACTGGATGCTGGGGTCTCAAAAGAAGTGTTAACACAGACTCTTCATACTGGCTAGTCTGGACTCTGCATACTCTAGGAGTCTTTGACCTCTACTGTCATGGTTCTGTTCTCAATACCATGTTAGTCATTCTTTGTAAGCATCATATAGATTTCCCTCGTGTATACAGAGCCCAGCCCTCAATCAAGTACTATTGCTTTCAGAAAGATAATTTCAGTATTTTTAATAGCTCTTCTAGTTCTTCCATTTAGAAGCTGTCACCAGGTCTGTATCCTACCCTAGAGCAAAAATCTCTTTAAGCTTCATTTAACTTTTCAAATGATATTCTTTCCAGTTCTGGTGTTAAGATTTTCTAAAATTATATGTTTTCCCTTGATTTATTGTTGGTTCTTTTCCCACATAGCTCGCAAGTCTGTTCTTGCTAACACACTACCTCCTCATAGTTAGTTTCTTATTCTTTAACAATTTACATTTGCAAACCTAAACTACCATTAGATTAAACCAATTTGACAATTACTGTTTAATCAAATAAAATAATCGTATTTGCATTTTGCTCTAAACAAACCTCCAAAGGTGTAAAGTTCATTTAAATCTTTTAAAAACAACAAAGATATAATACTTCTCTGAATTTCATAGAAAATTTATATTTGACATGAGTTATCTAGTTGCCTATATAATCATAATTGGTTGTATCTCCATATTTATTAGTACTCTGAGGATCCTAATCTCTGTTTGAAATGGCAGAATGTTATTTTGAGAAAATAACATGTGTTTCTTCCTTGCAGTTTTCCCTTTTATTTCTTTTTCTTTATGCTCGTGGAAGGTTTTATGCTCATTGTCACAATAGAAAAATGTTAGCAAAATGAAAAAAAAGGAACTTGCAGATGTCTTTGTATTTATTTTTAAAGATTGAAGTCTTAGGAGAAGGGAGTTTTCAGGCGAAGAAACAAAAAGGTATATATAATATATATATAGAAGATATATAGAAGGTATATATAAGATATATATAGAAGAATAAAGATATTTCCTTAAACTCCAGGAAAGGGCCAAGAAGAAAGACCTGTTTTGGCAGGGTGCTGTAGAAGCAACAAAACCTCTGTGAAGCACCGCTTCACAGAGCATCTTAGCAGTCAGTTATCTAATACCCACTGAGATGTGCATGCACCAAAACTGTGTGGCAGCCACAAGAGAGCCATCTGATCAGAAGTAGTCACTGGATTGAAAATCTGTAGATTCTGCAATAATCTTCCTCAGTGTGAACTGAGGAACAAGGGACCCCCAACCTCTTTCACACCCAACTGATGCCTTGGCAAAGCCTGAGAGTATGAAATAGAATAAAACCACAGGAAATTCTTTTTTTCAGAAATTAAATGAAGTTGTTACCAGAGAGCAGGCCCTTCTTGGCACTGTGTGCAGGTTCTTGGCATCTCGAGCAAAGAAGTGTATGAGACACAGAAATATAGTAGTGAAAGAGCAGTGTATTCGAAGAGAAAATACACTCCAAAGAGATAGGAGCGGGCCTGAACAGCAGAGTGGCTCAAAAGGTGCTCACTGGTGAGGACTTGGAGTTTTTATTTCCTTCTCCTCTATAACGGGCTACTCCTCTCTAATTGTGGGGCTGCTTGATTGATGATACCTGTGACTGATAATGGCTAATGGTTATGGTAAACAAGGGCAAGTTTGCGCGGAGAGGGGAGGTCTTTTGGGTGGTAATTTTCCGTAAACTATGTTGGACATGCAAGAATGTTACCTGACGTATGCCGGAGACCCAATTCCTGTCTCTAGCTGTCCGTCTTATGTCCCTCTTGAGAGATATGATCCGCATAAGTCCCTATGGGAGTTGGGAAGTTGAGGGACAGGAGATGTCTTCTGTGTCTGCTTCCTGCTGAATGTGGGCGTTGTCCCTGTGTATCAGGGAATCACTGGACTCTCGCACTATCTGATCTTAGATGCGGGGAGGGGGTCTAGCGCTCTGCCTGGAGGACCATGTTGACCTCTGTGGTCAGGATATAGTGGAAGTCTTGGTGGGGCATCACTTATATCCCCATGGCCCCTAGATGAGGAGAGACAGATTTTAGTTAGTAGAGTTAAGAGTGTTGGCCCAAGAAGCAGGATTCAAAGCCATTGACACAGGGTGACTGCTTGATGAAAAATTGTTCAGCCTCATGGAGCCTGGTCTTTCTTTAGGTTTAACCGGTCATTCAGTTATTATTCAGCTGGGAGCTAGGCCTAGAAAGAATGCTGTGCTGCAATGACCATAGTCAACAGACATTAATCACAAGCTGTAGGGTAATTATCTAAAGGAGGAGGTAGGAGATTTCTGTGATTCAGGTTAAAGCCAAACTATTATTTATGATTGAGAAACTGATTTGAAAAAATGATTATAACCAGGGGCTAGGGAGCCAAACAGTTAGGAAAAGAAAACTTAGAGTTTCTATAATGAGAAGCCCTTTTGTTTGGCTTGTATCAAAGTGATAGAAAGTAATATTTCTTCCATAATAACAAATGTTGTATTTCTTAAACAATGAGAGGTGGACAAAAATTCCTCTTCCTTAGATTTAGTCACTGTTCTTGCAGAATGCTTTCCTTTTAGCAGACAGTAATTAGGAGAGAAGGTATGCAACTAATTTATTTTATTAAAAAAAGAGGTATGTAATAGTTCTATACACATCTGACCATTTCAAATGTTCTTTTGACAATTCATTTAAACTATTAGACACTTTGGTTATACTTTTGTCATGTAGTCATGTTTTTCTCCTCAAGGGGGCACTTTGATATAAGCTAAACTGCCTCCCAGAGGTGTTTTCAATTGTCTTTGGGAAAAATGATTATTTCATTTAGCATCTGCCTTTCAATATGACATTTTCCATATGTAGCATGTGCGCTCTTTCAGTGTACCTCAAAAAACTAAATAGTGTTGTAATTGTGTAAAAGGTAGGATTTTGTTCAAGATAGATAAATCCTATTTTTCCCTTTTTCCTTTTATCAGTTTCCTTTGTTTAATCAATGAGAAACTGATGGGTATTTTTGTTTTGTGAATGGCAAGTAAAATTTAACACATGAGACTTGGTTGATTCTGTGGGATTATTATTCATAGTGTTTCCTAGATTTCACATGTTTATATTTTAATCAACATATGTGTTTTTGGTAATAGCTCAATCAAGTTACAAAGTCCTACAGAGGAAGCTTCATTTTTACTCTGAACAATGAAGGTGTTGGGAGAACTATCCTCCCTGAAGGATATTCTCAGGGAGGAAAAATAATTTTCCCTCTACCTATTTAGTTTCTTGGCTGAGACACCCTCCTCTCCACCTCCCGCCCAATAATAAAAGATTAACAGGACAAAACAAGTAAAAGTTTAATAACATGTATACCTTTTACATACATGAGAGATAACCAGGAAAACTGAATAACTCCTTGAAATGGCCCAAACTACCACCTTAAATATCATCTTCAGCTAAAGACAAAAAGATATTTGAGGGTGGGAAGCCAGTTAGGGAAGGCTATGAGGATAATGGTAAGGTTGTTAAGCAGATTTAAATCAATGCCTTATCCATTGATAAGAGTTTCTAGAGGTTTAGTCACCTTTATCTTTGTGGTACAGAAAGGGAGACACCCTGACAAATGGAAATTTCCCTTATACTCTTAAAGGTAAATGTCTCTTACAACAGGGTAACTTCTATTCAATTTTTAGAGCTTTCCTATGTCTGAGATTTCTTAGACATAATCGGTTTAAAATAATCCTAAACTAAAGAGACATTTAGAGGTAACAAATTTTGCACTGCTTCAATACTCAATGTCAAATAAGTGATAAATGTTGAGGGGTAAGACCAAGGGGCAACAGACCAAACTTAGGTTGAAATATCTGGAGAGTAGAGCAGGGGTAGAAGAGAATAAAGAGAAGTTACATACCCATTGGGGTATGTAACAACATAGGTTACAACATAGGTTGTAACATTTCAACCTATGTTACAGCATTTCCAAAACAGTAGTCATAGGTGGCCTTCAAAGATAAGGAGAATCAGAAAGTAAAATCCCACTTTCTGACAGAGTTAAGAGAGGTGCACAATTCTGAAATGGATATTTGTGACTCTTGAATTATTTGAACTGGACTTTCTTGATAATTATTGTTGAGAAACAAACTGCAAAGGTTTTTATCATGCAGATGGCATCTTCTTTCTATGGGGGATGGACAGGGCGTACATGATAGATTATCTTATAGGTGTTGACCAGAAAATTCCAGACTGGTTGATTAAATATTCCATTTCTGGGAGAGACTAAAACTGCAATTAGATCAGGTATTAAATTTGTAACAGGGTGAAATGCTCCTCTCTACCTTAATTCTAGCCTGCATTTCTCCCTTGTCCTCTAGGCTAACAGCTTCTGCTATAGATATGCTAAGTGACTGGAAGACTCCAACCAGAGACTTGAATACTCTTCATAACAGCCCTTCAGTCATGGGTCTTTGCTGATGAGGTGGGCAATATATGTAAAGCAATGGCTATTTATCAAAGATTTACAGGAACTTCTGTTCTAACCAACTGTGAGCAAAGAGCTTTGGAGATTTCCTGTTCTCCCTTGGATCCTGCCCCTTTCCCCACCCTTCCTTTCTCCTCTTGTGATAAAAGACTCTTGGGCTTGAAGGTGCCCTAAACATGGATTTGAGAAAATGTAGAAAATTTCCATCTTCTTGGGACAGCACTGTCTTGATAAATAAAACTTTCCTTATTCCAAAATCCAATCCATTGAATATTAAATATTTGATGTACCGAGCACATGAAACTTGTGACTGCCACAAATCTAGGTTTGGTGTCGTGGGTTTTTAGCATGAGTGAAGCCATTTTGGTCCTGTGGTTTTCTCTTGAACAGTATCTTACTTGTTAAATATTATGTTTGGATTTCTTTAGTATAAATAAATATATCTTTATTACTTACTTGGAATACTGACAGATAAAAAATTAAATATTTACAGATTAAATGTAATTAAAATTTTGAGGTCTTTAATCTATTTTAATATGTAAGTTTGCCAGCTTTTAAATATTAACCATCAAAGTTAAATATTAACTTTTTAAAATGTTTTTGCAAATTTTTTCACTCTTTGTATCAATAACTAATTTCAGTATCAGAGTGCTTTTTTCATTCAATTTTAAATGAAGATTCTATATAGGTTGTATTCAGATATTTAGTTATAAAAAAGTAATTAGCTTATAGAAAATAAAACTATGGAAAACAGCAAAATTTTGAAAATTATGTTTGCTGATCTCAGACTATGTTACTAGAAAAACTACTTTATCAGGAAATTATTTTCATCTGCTAGAATGCTTTCATTTTTAATAGGACCATTGTCCAACACTATGCTATATTTCTTTAATATAAATTTAATATAACTACCAACAAATATCTGTGTGCTTAATTTTTTTATCCTAGTGTTCTTCTTTGTAAAGTAAACATTGCAACTTAAAACTTTATATTCAAAACTTCAACTATATATGTCAATACTCTTGTAATGATGATTCAAGTTCAAATTTGGCATGAGTTTCTTAGCAACTAGAGAAAAAAAAAAACATTGCTGTTAATTGCCTACTGTCCCTGGTGATCAAATTATCTTTGGATTCACTACATAAATTAGTTTGTGTTCTAGAATTGTGTTTGGATTTGTTTTTTGGGACCCAGGAAGGATCAGAGGGCACTAAAAATGCCACAGTAATGTGCAGAATCTGTGTTGATATATTTAGTCTCAGGGAGTAGTAACTGCATAGAACTGGCACAGAGATCCAAGTCTAGTGGCTATCATTTCCTGGCGCAAGAAAGGTTCCAGTTTTAAAAAAATAAAAAATAAAAAAATAAAAATCACTAAATATTGGAAATAAAAAATATATATATCTATATATAAACCATTTGTTAATTTGGGTCATGTCCCACGTATCTCAACTGAAAATGTGGCTGCAAATCTATTCAAAATAGTATGTCTGTGATGGGGCCAGCAGATTTTATAGGAGAATAGAAAAAAGAAAAAAAAAATCCTGGCACTGTGCACAGGAAACATGTGAAAATAAAAGCAAATAAAATCTGTTAACATAAACGTTACAACTGATCATCCAGTAGTTTTGCTCAACATATATGACTCTTAATTTAATTGAACCTTAAAAACTGATATTATGGCCCCTGAATCTATTACTTCACCTGAGGTTACCCATTCTTAATGGCTTTGAAGGCATGAATTATTTCAAGACATTGAATTTCCAGGAAATATTTGTTTTTCATAGACATTAAATAGGTCTTCAGGCTCATGGCACTAGAAATTTTAATAATTCAACTTTTGCATGCCAGTTGTTTGTCCGGAGTGGCCTCTATGCCAAATACAGATATTCCTTGCTTTTTGAAAGTTTGTGTTACACCACATCTCTTTTACGAAATACCTACATCAGTACCTGTTTTCACTAACAGAAAGAAATCCGAACAGTATTTTTGCTTTATGAAAACAGGGCAAAAACTGAAAACAGTGTTCAGCGTTTGTTTTGCAGCGAGCTGTTCTAGAGGCAATGGGCATTCAGAGCAGTGACAGTGACACCGCTGATCTCTTTCCCTGGGAACTACAATCAGAATCCTAGCATCAAGCTGCCACAGTTATACACTGTGTCTATAATCATCTGTGGTTCATCTTGATTTAATCTGTGCATTCATCAGCAAGATGTGTCCTAAGGTATCAGAAAAGTCTAAGAGAGCTGGTAAGGGTGTGATGCTTAATGTAACTTTGAATGCAATTAACAATATCTGGTATGATACGGTAGATTATTTTTTGGATCTGGGAATGCTCAAAAAATCTTCCAATTAAGTTAATGGTAATTGCTTCTTCGCTTTATGCCATTTCAGCTTACAAATGGTTTCACAGGACCACATGGGGATTAAAAAAATTAATACTTTTCCTCCAACTTTCTAAATTCTTCTTGCTAGTCTAATAACCAAGTTAACAGAAGTAGATTAGCAGGAGAAAATCAAATTTTAATACACACACTTGGGGAATTAACATATGTGTGAAAATTCAAAAGATGCTGAGGCAACATTAGGTATATATGACATTTAGGACAAAGTCAAAAGGGGGAGGATGGGGTATTAGATTTCAGAAGTGAGAATAGACAATGGTCATAACAGGCAAGTTCTTACTAGGCAACTCAGAAACAATGGGACACAGGGTGTATCTAGCTAATAGGCCCCTTGTATGAAGCACTCCTAATTTTTTTATTTTTCTATTTTTTTTTTATGTTTCCACTGTCTCTATTCCTAATGCTGTACTCCGCTTCCTGTAACCATATATATATATATATATATATATATATATATATATATAATTATAGTTGGCATTCATTATTGTTCAGCTTCAGGTGTACAGTGCAGAGATCAGGCATCTACATCACCCCTGAGGTGGTCTCCCAAATGGGACACGTGTCCATTGGATATCCTACAAAATCTTTACATTATTCATTACGTTCCCCAAATTAATTTTCAAAACCCCATGGCCATCTTGTGGTTACCGGCTATTTTCTAAACCCCCCACCTTCCCCCTTATCCCCACCCCCCTGCCCATCTAGCAACCCTCAGGTTTTCCTCTATGTCTCCAAAACTGTTTCTGATTAGGTCATTCACTTATTCTATTGACCACACTTAATCAAGTTAAGTTAAGGTGAACATCCTAAGATTTCCTTCCTGAAGCAGGTTTTTCTATCTGTATTTCTTGAACAGGAAAGGGGGGAAGGTCAAAGTTTCCTTCTGAGTCTTTTGTTTCTTAATAACCAGCTTAAAGGCAATATCCCAAAAGGTAGGTTCACTGTGGCAACACTTTGAACTCCTTCAAATGTTCTACTTTCACATAGTGGGGGAAACCTGTACTTTGCTTTTATCTTAAAACTACTATGAGTATTACTAGATGACATTAATTTAGACATATCATTTCCACAAAACTAATAAAATTGAGATTTTAAAATGTATAAGTATGATGTTATAAAATAGACTTTATAGGACAGTGTCTCAGGTGCAGTAAAAAAATAATAAGAGTTTTATTTTTGTTCACTTTGGAGTTGAGCTAAACTCTTGAAGCCTCAGTTAATTGGGTGTCAAGATATCAAACAATAGGAAGGACTGAGAAGGATTCAGTGAACTCTCTTCCTCTGAAAACTTATGTTGGATAAATGATAAGTGAACTTTAAAGCATTAGGTTTTCTGTCTCCCCTTAACCTTTACATCTCTTACATCCATTTATAAGGAAGCTTCAAGTACCAAGTAGAATTCCCAAGAAAAATTAGAAAATGAGAATTGCACTAGAGGAAGACCAGAGTTTGCCATTCCAAAATATGCCTTTTGGGATATTGATTTTAAGCTGGTTATTTTTTAAGAAACAAAAGACTCAGAAAGAAACATTGACTCTCTTCCTTTACCTCTCTAAAGGTAATTTAGATTAAACAAAAAACAAACAAACAAAAAAAAACCTTCTTCAGGAAGGAAACCAAAGCATATTTACCTTAGCATATATGAATTAAGTGTGGCAGACAGGGAGAAATCTAGCAAATTCTGTTTGTTGGGCTTCCCTGTGTATCCTGTTTTTTTCTGAGTGGTCCACTAAGAATTTGTTTACCACATTCATTCTTGCTCATCTACTTGTGAATTACCTACTTTTATTTTGAAATCCTAGACCCTTGACCCCTTTTCCTTAGTCCAGAATGTCATCTAAATCTCAACGACCTAATGTATCCTTGGGTCTCATATTATTATGGAATATCTGTAATAAGCTTTGCCATTTTCTTCTATTAAGCTGCCTCATGTTAATTTGATTATGAGCCCAGTCATAAGAACTTAGAAATCTGGAAGAAAAAGATGTTTTTACACCCCACAGACTGCTACTGTTTTTGTTTGTTTATTTGTTTTAAAGTTTATTGGAGTGACAATGGGTAGTGAAGTTACATAGGCTTCAGGTGTACAATGCTACTGTTTTTTTGATGGAATGTTTTGATGGTCTAAAACTGGTCAAATGAATCCATAATTAGAATTTTGCAAACTTTCTTCCCAGAGCAAAAAGTAAACAAGTGAGAAAGCTTATTATTTTGTCATGGTACACATAAATTCAATTCAGGAAAAGTAAGGTGTATATAAAACACACAAATACATAATGCATACCTATATATGTCAAATAGCCATTTAATTACATGACAGCAATACTTTTTTTCCTGTGACTCTAAATAATATCAGGTATTTGCTGATTATGTTCTCTTGGGAAAATATTTTCTGAAACATATTCTACATGTTATCATTGTGGGTTCATAGTCCTGTGATTTGATATAAAATACCATGAAAAGCCACTACTAGGGCTTTTGGTGGGATAGAAAGGTTAAAATAATGCCCAAAGAACCTATTGTGTGGTCAGCATGGAAAGAATTACTAGAATTTGCTCTAGAGATTGAAAATAAATTTACTGGTGATACTTAAAGAAATAATATATAATAGAGGAGTGTTGCTATTTTTATAAGTCATCTATTACGAAACAGTCTTCAATTGAATTACTGAAGAGACATGAAAAATATGAAGATGAAAAAAGTGTATCCTCAGGGCTGGAACACATCTTAGTGTTTCTGGAGAAAAAAATGTGTCAAGAAAAAGGAGGTGGAGGCATGTGTTGAGATATATACACATTCCACAAAATCAGAAGCTAAATATGTCAATTCTTCAGGAAAACTGACAAAGGGAGAGAAATACTATCTATTAGATGTGTGTGTGCTAGTCTTCAGAAGGAAAGGAATTTGAAAGATTGATCTAGTGCAACAATAAATCTTTTAAGACTTTTAAATTCCCTTCTTTTTTTTCAAAGTATTTTTTTTTTTTTTGTCTAGAAGCAGTCACATTTACCAAAATTCCTTTGAAAAATTAGAGAATCTTTGCAGAAAAATAGTTTGATAAAAACTTGGACCTTATGCTAGTATATGAGAAAGCCAAGATGTAGGTCAAACTAAGGGACCAAAAGAGAAAATATTAATAAAATGGGGGAGGTGAAACCAGAGAAACGGGGAAGTTTCTGACTCCACGTCTTCCTCATGTCTTCAACACTTTTCAACCTGGCATGTGTGCACATGTATACAAACCCACACACACAGTGACCACATCTTCAGTGAAGTTACCAGAGCCTCAAAACGTTGGAAATGCCTGTGGAAATGGTAAGTAGAGTAACTGCAGAACCAGCTCAGAATGGTCCTATCCTGTTTTAATGAGATACTGAGATGCTTTTCAGAGACAGCAGATCAAAACTATAAGTCATGCAGCCAAAGCATGAGCAGAGGAGAGAACTTTGACCCCCAGCTGCACCAGGAACCAAAGTTCTCCCCACCACACACACGGAACCAAAGGACCAAGGCATAATCAGAACTTGAATACAGGAACACTTTCGGAAGCCAAAGGTTCGTTGTCCAGGAAGATCCAGTGTTGATGCCCCTTTACCATCGATGGCCAAGTTCCAAGGTCCTCCAATTAAAACTTGCTCCACCAACACCTCTGCATATGTGTTCTCCCTAGACCCTTAAAAACTTAATTTAGTCTAGTGAGCAATATGGATTTCAGGCACATTAGGTCTCCTGTCTTCTCAGTTGGTGTCTTCTCGATCAATAAACCTTTCCTTACTCCAAACTGGCATTTTCATTTTTGGCCTTTCGAAGCATTGAGCACATGAACTTGGGTTTCAGTAACAGTAGGACTCATTAGATTAACAAATTAGGTGGAATAAAGGCTATACTCACATAGTTAAGAAAACAGAAAATCATGTGGAAATCAGTGAAGTAATGTGGAAAAAAGGAAAATAAAAGACGATTTTAGACAGTCACAAGCTTTGAATTCAGTGGTTCAGCCAGCGTTAATGAGATCAACAGGCAGAGTGTGATCTAGCTGATACCTGGCTTTCATAACTCTATAAATGTCCATGTTTTGTAAATGCAGTAGTTTTTGCTGTCTTGGTTTAGTGAACATTATTCTCAAAACAAACTCTAGATGCATTAATAGAGTGAGTTTTGAATCTGCAAATTTTAGGAACAAGTCCCTTGTGTCCTTGTGAGCCATAGACTTCACTCTGTGTCATGTCTGAAACTGTTCTATTTAAAGATGAAATAAATAAAAGAAAATATGAATAAGAAGCTAATTATTGCCGGAATCTAGATGTAAGTTGCCGAGTTTCTAAATAAATTGTTTTCTTCAAAGAACTGAACTTCTATGAATGTGACTCTGAGCTGAAATTGTTTTCATTTTCTCTCCATGTTCCCATATACTTTTAACTGAGAAAATATTTCTTCTCCCTACAGTGAAACTTCTGAAAATGAAAGCAAAGTTAAACCATCAAAAGAAACAATCATCAAAATACAGATTGGAAGTGATCAGATAACAGAGGTACAGAAAAAAATCCCAAAACATTGTTTAGGTTGGCATAACGGAAAATGACCGGTGGCTCAATGCCTAGGTTTGAGATGAGGTGATAATTGATGAATGTAGACATTGGTGATTTGAGGTCAACCAACTGAAGAGAAATTTGGGGGATATGACGTTACATATATAGATTTGTTGTACCATATTTCAAATTCAGATGAAGAAATAATTTCTATAAGATGCTAAGCATAGAGGAAAAAAATACAGAGGCACAATGACAGAACTGGAATTGAGAATTCCCTCAAGACCTTTGGAAGGCCTTCAAATATGCTTCCTTAAAACAGAAATCATGACTTATTTTTACCCTATGTTTATCTTTAAATCCAAGGTGAGTCTGTTGTAGACAGCACTTAGTTGGGTCTGTTTTTTGTTTTGTTTTTAAGTCATTCAGCCACTTAATGTCTTTTTATTGGTAAATCTAATCCATTTACATTTAAAATAATTGTTCATAGATAAGGACTTACTATTGTCATTTCGTTAACTGTTTTCTCTGTTTAGTAGTTCTCTTATTCCTTTCTTCTCTTTCTCTTTCTATGTACTTTAATAATTTTTTATGAGGATATACTTTGAATTTTTTTCTTTATCTTTTTTGTATCTACCATAGATTTTTCCTTTGTGGTTACCATGAGGTCTGTATCAAGCCTATCAAAGTTATAAAGGTTTATTTTAAGTGATAACAAGTTAACTTCAATCACATGCAAATGTTCTACACTTCCACTCCCACATTTTATATTATTGATGTCACAGTTTCTTTTTCTCTTCTGTATCCATTAACATATTTTCATGGTTATATTTAATCTTAATGCTTTTTTTTAAACTTTTAAACTAGGATTAAAATTGTTTTACAGACCACCATTACTGTTTTACAACATCTTGTGTTTGTCTATATGTTTACCTTTATCAGTAAGATTTGTACTTTCATGTATTTTTGCGTGGTTGTTTAGCATCTACTCATTTCAACTTGAAGAACTCCCCTTGGCAATTCTTGTAGGGTAGATTTAGTTGAGACACACTCTCTCAGCTTTTCTTTGTCTAGAAAAGTGTCTACTTTGCCTTTACTTTTGTGTCTCATACTTCATAAATATATATCCAATGCCAAGTATAAATGTTTACTAAAGAATAACATGGATAAAAGGGAAGGCAAATAGGGAAAGAAATAAGGCAAAGTATAAAGGAGATATTCAAGTATAAACCTCCTTACTTTACTTTTATAAAGTAAAAGTATGAATAAATGCAAGAAGAGAAATCATACCTTTATAGGGAGTGAGGTCAAATAAGTCCACATATTATCACCTACAAAATTACAAGTGTAATTTTCCCTAAAACATAAGATTTTATTTAAAAGTAGGACTCTAGCCAGTATATCAGAAGTCTTTTTCTCCCAAAATATCATCCTCAAATTGGCCTTTATTCAATATTTTTTATTCTATAGTTTGAATGTGTTTGTAATAGAATGCCAGGTTGGGAAATTGAGGGGACATTATCATTGCTACAATAATCTGAGTTCTGAAGGGAGAAAAGCCCATTTCTGAGTTTGTATCTATCCATAAAATGCACAGTGAGTTCATTGTCTGGCCTGCCAACATTCAAAACACAGCCTTTGACTTAGCAAGGGTATCAGACATCCAAATTTAAGCAATTATCCTGGCATGCTATAGCTGCCGGCAGTGTACATAGCTTGACACGGTCATTAGTTTTTATGCTATTTTAGAGCAAATGTGTTACCAGAAACCCAATTTACTCCTGACAGAATACTATTAGGCAACCAAAGCATGAAGACTGTCAAAGGCTTCCTCTAAGTAAAGCAGGCTGCTGACATAAGGTGCCCTGCTATCAAAAATATATTTATACACTTAGAGGTTTTTTAACACTTTCCTATAAATAAATATTTCATTCTCTCTATCAGTGATATTTAAGATTAACAAAGAACTTTTTTTTTACGTTAAAGTCCCCACTGCATGGATAGTGACACCCTATTTTAAATTATGCTTGAACAGCTGGCCTTTATGTTGGTGGTGAAATAAAAAGCAGGAGGGTAACAGAAGTGCACACCGAGTGAGAAATAAGGGTACAAGTAATGAGCAGTGAAGGACTTCAGAGCTTGGAGACTCCCTTCTCATGCCTTTACCCCTTGCTCCACCAAATCCTGACGTTCAAAATTTTTTTCAAACATGACTTTGAAAGATATGTCACAAGATGACAAAAAAATCTCAGCCTGATATACATGACTATATTTTAATGTACTTTCTGACTTTCAAGTAGCAAAACTGCTGAAATACTGATTATTAAAGAATAAAAAAAGCCACTTCTTTCTGATAAGCATTTAGACCCTTATTGTAAGATAAGGGAATCTTTCTCCTGATTTGTTCCAAGATATTGCAAGTAAGAGTGTCTCAAACCAAGAAGGACTGTGGGGCTGGGGAATAAAATGTTCTATGAGAAGGAAATGGGGAAGACCATATATTAAGGGAAAAATAAGAAATTCTGTATTTGAGGCATATAATCCATAAATTTTGTCATAGGAAAAGCAATTGTCAAATTAACTTTTGTTCATATTTTAATGAACATATTACAGAGAAGTGATAGATAGATAGATAGATAGATACATACATACATACATACATAGATAAATAGATGATAGATAAATATACATTTTTTAAAACAAATGTTTAATAAGTATTTACTATATTCCGGGTGCCATACCGTTCTGGTTCTGTAAATAAAGCAATAAATAAGAGAAATCAGTGGCTAATATTCTTAAGCGGATGATTCACAAAAAAATGTGTTATGTTATTTTAGTAGTGATACATTGTATAAAGAAATTGAAACAAGTGAGATGGATGCAGTCAACATTAGGTAGTAGAGTTAAGGAGATCTGTCTGAGGAGGTGACATTTGATTTTACTATGTGCAAGTAAGGCTGGGAGATACTTTGGACAGAAGAGCAGTACTTGCAATAATCCTCAAAATATGAGCTTAAGAAAGAAAAATAGGCCATGTAATTAAATCTTACTCACAAATGGTGAAGATGCAGTTGGTAAGAAATGGAGAGAAACAGGCAGAGGCCAGGTCATATAGAACTCTAAGGCTGGCTTTAATCACTGGCTTTAATCACTGTGTATTATAGGAAGGCCAAAGTGGCCAACTAAAGTACTGGTGGCTGCATCACAGGAAAGAGATACTGATGACTTAGACTAATGTCAAATGAAGATGGTTAGAAGTGATAGATTTGAGATACAATTTGCAGGTCGTTTTAAAAGGAATTTATTAATCATTGGATGTGTCAAGAATGTGTCCAGGCTTTTGATTTAAGACCTAAACTGGAAGAATCCCAACATCCCTCAAAAGGTGAATGGATAGCTAACAACATGTGGTGCATCCATACTATAGTACATTACTCATCACCAAAAAACAGAAACCATTGATGTAAGGAACAGTCTGGGTGAATCTAAATTCAAGGAAATTAATATTGAATGAAAAAAAAAAAGCCAATCTCAAAAGTTTACATGCTCTTTGATTTATATAGTGTTATGAATTTAAATAGCATTTATATAGCACACACACACACACACACACAAATGCTGTCTTTATATAGCATTGTGAAAACAACACAATTATAGAGATGGAGAACAAATTAATGGTTTCTAGGGATTGTGGAAGGGGGCAGAAAAGGAGGAGGCTGTGGCCTGAAGATTGTTTCATGTGGGATCCTTGTGACGAAACTATTCTGTGGCTGTGATGTTGGTCACACACACAAAAATCTATGCAGGAAATAAAATTTCATAGAACTAAGTACAAACACAAACAGGAAAATGCATGCTTATAAAAATAGATAAAATCTGAATATGATCAGCAGGTTATATTGATATGAATTTTATGGTTGTGATTTTATACTACAGTTATGAAGGTGTTACACTGGGGAAACATTTGAATAGTATATCGATGTCTCTGCATTATTTCTTACAATTGCATGTAAATATACAATTATTTCAAAATTAAACAGTATTAGATACTGGCATCATGAATGTGAAAGCAGACTGAATAACTGCATTGTGAATTAAGTCATTGAGAAAATCCTTGGAAAGATAGCTTCCGATTCACATATTCCATCAAAAATTATTGCTCTTCTCCATTTTCTCTTAGTTGGGGCTGTTTAAGCTACAAACAGAAATAGAAATCATTCTCTGTGATATTTATTTATATTCCCTTAATGACATCTATTTGACATTTGCCTTAACTTATAGCCACAAGTTGAGTTCTGTACGTGCTTTCATAGTGTGGATGATGGACCACCTATAACAAAATCACCTGGTGTGTCTGAAGCACTGCAGACTCCTACACCACACCCCAGATCTACTCAGAATCTGGGGTGCACAGTAATGATCTCCAGGAAATGATTTAAAGCTTCATTCAAATGATTCTATCATTTTAATGTTAAATGTAATGTCCTCTTTATAGGGAGGAAAAATAGCAAGTATCATGGTTGAGTCCTTGCTTTGAAGTCAGGCAAGGCAGGACTCTATTGGATTTTCTTATGAATCACTTTTTAATTGTTGGCTGACAAAAACAACATACTTAGTAACATCCACACCTGTGGATCTCTCTATCCTTCTAACCCTCTACCCATCTATCTATGTATCTGTCTTTCTAGCTACCAATCTATTCATCTATTATATCTACATCTATTTCTCTATATTTTTTAAAAAATATTTACATGCTTACAAGTTTTCTATTTTAAATTGTAAACATTTTAGCACAAAGACTTGGATTTTTTAATTCCTTTATATATTACTAGTGTCATGGGTACCCTGGTTGATCTGAGAAGTTATTGATGGACATCTTTAGTGATATAATTGTTGGTACATTTGGAAAATGGGCATCTAAGTAGTTTGTCCAAAATTGTTAGAAGAAATTAAAAAGTTTCATAGCTAGTTTCTTTCTTATATCTCTTAAGTAATTTGCAAGTTCATGTTTGTAGCCACAATTTGGCTTTGACAACTTTCTTGGATGCTTGGATCCATTTTCCTTTCCTCTCACTTGCCTTATCTCTAAATTGGACCCAAAGCCAATGTGAATATGAATTGAAATATTGACAAGGAGTTATCCATTATATTCCAGCATCTAATTTATGTGCTATTAAAGATATTATAGATCCTTCAAACTAAATGCACTTAGTGTTTCAAAATAAATAAGTCTTTTCTGTTGTTTATTTTATCTCATTTTTGCACTTACAAAAAGTCAGACATATTAGCTCAGTCAAATGTAAATATATTCCTGACAAGACTGGAGGGTTCACTAGCTCTGTGCATATTGGTATAGACATTTGTTGAAAACAAATGTTGCTCTTTCCCCTTCATTCCACAACAGCTTAAAGAGCTACTAAATTTATAGAATCATTGTGGCAAATTAGTCTCTAAATGATGTATGAAATGAAATATCCTTGCCAACTTCAGATAATAGGCTGAGTTCTGCTATGCCCAGTTACTTCATTGAATGTGTATTTGTGTTCAATCCTATTTAACTTTCCTTTTTTATTCTAATTTTTTTTTTCAAAAATTAGCAAAGATATTAGGGTAATCATTTAGACCTAATAAACTATTATTGAGATTAACTTGGGAAATTCCGCTGTGGCATATAACTATATTCCACATATTATTTATGTGTTGAAATACAGTATTTTCTTCATTGATTCAGTGACCTCCAAAATCGCTTAGTTCAATTATCTGCGGGGAAATTAAATTTATTCAAATAGTTCAGAACCACATTACCAATAACTGAAAATTCTGTATGGAGCTAACATCAAAGAACTCAGTCACTCATGTTTAAAAGCAATGTAAGAAAAGTAAGTGTGAAATTACCCAAAGGTTTCAAAATTCATTTTCCAATAATAAAATATTTTAAGCCATAGAGATCTGGAGGAAAGAAATGTACTTCAAAAATCAACTTAAAGTTTTAATAATAGACAATATCCTCATGATAAAAAGATAAGGTGCTGATTTTTTTCTCAAAAATATTTTGATTTACATCTAGTGACCTTGTATATTTTCAAATACCTCAGAAGTATTACATATTTAATGTAATAAAAATAACAGGTAAATGTCCAAAGAAGAGACTCTGTTATCGACACAAACAGGATTCTTAACCCTTTTTCCTCACTTTTCCTTGGATATATTTCAGTTTATTATTCCTCTTTATAGGGGCTCAACATAAAGGAAAAACTGAGTCAGTACCCATTAGGCATGATGCAAGGAATACAATTTGAGTGAAAATTCATAATTCATAATTTCCATCTCATTTTAGAGGAAAATTATTTTAATTAACACTCTATCTTTAAACTTTTATAATTTGTATAATATTTTATGTCAAATTATAAAGTTATGATTTTTTTCTCTTATTATCAGGAAACCTTAATTACAACTTTAATACATTAACTTTGTTTGAACACTTGAGACAGATTCCAATTCTTTTTTATGTAAAATTCATCCCTTTTAAATCCACACAGTCACACTAGTCAATGCACCTTGAGAGATGTACCCTGATATCTGTCCATATCTTAGGTCTGGTTTACCATGAACAAGACCAGAAAGGAGATTCTATGCAGGGAGTCTGTGGGAGAGTGTTCTTGGGAAATCTCCTACAAGGAAATACAAGAAGCAGAATTGGGCAGAAGTTGAACTCCAATGCATTTGGAAGGGGGGATGCAATCTAAAATATGAGAAGCCTGGAGCTTGGAGAGCTCTTAAGATCTGTCCCAAACTGAGTTAAGGAGGACAGACCTTTGTATCCTCGTGTTTACCAAGTACTGAATGTGGCCTGCCCCTGGAAAGAGGTAACTTAGGGTAAAGCAGCTTTTTTTGTCTAAGTGCAATTCCCAGAAAGCATGTAGGGTGAGTTGTTGGCAATGCAAACCCCCACAGTTTGCATGTCTCGGTCCTGGAGGGGAGATCTGGGTGGTGTACCACCTCACCACCACAGTCGACATCATGTGCTGCTCAGAACCACTTGTTTCACACAGTAAGTTCAACTAGGGACAGCTGATTCAAGATTCTCAATCTCTACTCTCAAGAAGTATACAAAAGAAACGTTAATAAGGTGAATTTTGGGACTGCTGCTATAGCTGTTCTTGAAGCCACAGTGGATAGTCACCATCTCCTTCCTCTTTGACTCATACTAGACTTCCTTTATCCTCACCTAACTCCTCTAGTCGTGTAGGTAGCTTGCTTTGTGCAGTGACCTAAGTGTTCATCTCTGAGGTATCTTAGGCCCTTGTCACCATTTCCTACTACATTTGTCTTTTCACTATCAAAATTGGGCTGAAAATTACCAAGAGATATCCAAATCGATCAAATAGGTGCAAAACACATTCTTCTCTGTTCCTGTTTTGTGAAATAGTCCTACCTCCTCCTAATGATCACAGTTAATTATCCCCTTCAATATGGTGAGTGTGGGGACAGAGCCAGGAGACCAATTTCCAAGCTCTCGGCCTCACGTTTAAAGATGCTGGCTCAGGTAGTAAATGGCCATCAACTGTGATTGAATGGCCATCAGCTGTGGCTAGTTGGCCATCAGCTGTAACCAGTGAGCCAATGGCCACTAATATAACAGCCGTGGCTACGCTAGCAGCAAATGGGGGCTAGCAAGAAGATGGTGGCTGAGATAGCAAGCAGCGGAGTGAGGGTTGCGGACCATGTGGCTCCTGCTTCCTGTGTCTCCAATCCAGCCTCCAGTGAGACTATAGTGGTATGACTCCCCTATCTATGGCTCCGTGGATGTTCCATTTTGGCCTCACCATATCCTGTGTTCTTGTGTGGGGAGCGGGAGCTGAGACCCCGCATGACACCCTGCACGACAGTGAGTCCGTTCCTCTCCTGCTGATCTCTTGGCCACAAGGAACCTAATGTAACCAGGGGAAGTTCTAGTTTAAAGTTTAATGGGCCTTTCACTGTAACCTCTAATGGAAGTGTTTTTACTCTGGGAACCAGAGTCTAGAGTTGCAATTACCCAAGTGGATCAAAGAGGATGATAGTAAGTGACGCCTCTGGTATTTATACTCTTTGGTTCCTGAATACATATATTCTGTCTGTTAAGGACACAGCACCATATAATACTCATTGATATAAGATAGATTGGTAGATAGATAGATAGATAGATAGATAGATAGATAGATAGATAGATAGATAGCACATCCTCAAGGACAGCGCCCTATCCTCACAGGGTTATCATCTTCAAACTGGCAACACAGCTGTCCTTCTAAAAGGATACTCCATTAGCTCAGTGGTTCTAAACTGGAGGTGATTTTGCATTGTCCCCCAACCAGGGGACATTTTGCAATGTGTGGAAAATTTTTTTGTTTTCACAACTGGGTGGGGGTGCCATTGGTATCTATTGGATAGAATCTAGTGATAGAGCAATTCTAATAAATATACTTATAACACACCATAGGGCCTTCACACAACAAATAATTACCTGGCCCTAAATGTCAATGTCAACAGTGCAGAGGTTGGAAATCTTGTATTAGCCCATCAAACCAGCAGCTTCTGGCAGATATGAGATGTTATATATGACTGCTGGACCCAAGACCATGTGCCAACCACCATTTCTCTTTTTGCCATAAAGTAGCTTCTTTCACCAGAGGTGATGTTGCGGGGTATGATGCTAAATCAAATATTTTGTAAGACCTTAGGTAGTGGTTCTGCCCATGACTCAATTAACAAGAAATCCATATTGACTTGTACATCCAAGTCAATAAGAATTATTGCATTTCCAGGGTGTGAAGTATTTGATGTAATCCATTAACCAATAAATGGCTAGTTAACCTCAGAGAATGATATTTGATTAAGGGCTCAGCGTTGGTTTCTGTTTCTGTAAGTTTTGATTTTGGCCATAACAACTGCTAAATCCACCTGGGAGAATGGAAAGCTATGTAGTTTAGCACATAAATAGACTTCACCTTCGGCGATGCATGACGAGCCTGTTATATTTGGAGAGCTGAAGAACTTATTAATTGGATAAGTTATTGAATCTATATAGCTCCAAGTGCCTCTTTCATGTTGGATGTTCTTTGCTATGTTAATATCTGAATCAAAGATCGTTATACCTTTTGGCCCCCTGCATATGGCCACCCATATACCTCTTCTTCATACCTCCTTAATCTTTACCATCTGTTATCCTGCTCCAAGCCCCTAACCACTTAGCCAAGCCATTTACCAATCCCTGTTATTTCATGTATATACTTACTGTAAGCTACTTCTATTTAGCAAAAGTTAATGACTTGGAATAACACCTAAAACTCAACACAGTGGGAGGATTTCACCCAGCACTGCTTTTCAGAACTACCTCTGATTGAATGTGTAATGAAGTAGCAATTCATTTTTGTTTGCACGTGTGCACCAAACCACCTCATTCACAAATTGCCTTGGGGCCTCTTCCTCATCCATCATAAGGTCATAAGAGACTTCTTTCAAATATGGATATGAGTGAGAGTTGAAAGAGATCCATAAATTAAGTACCTCTCAAATGTTGATATAAGGACTATACAACCTATCTTCTAGCTTATTGGTAGAATAAAATGAGATAATGAATATGTAAAATCTATTACAATATCAGAAACTATGCTATTGTTAGCATTTTTGTCATGTAACAAAATGAAAATGGTATGATAAGAAGAGATCAATAACTAGACTAGCTACCTAACATATGTGATCTTGAGAGAAAAATAGAGAAAAAAAAATGTACACATTAAGGCTACCCATTCCACGTATGTTACCTGAAAAGATTAGAGAGACAATTCTTCTAAATATAAGGAGCTTATGTCAAAATATAAAGTAATATACTGCTTCCTCCATCAAACAAAGTCATGATATAAAACAAAAAAATGGCATCTTTTGGCACTCACAGATCAGTCTGTGTACTTGTCAAACAGCAGCGGTCAAGCCCTTTTATGACATGAACTTGGTTATCCTAATTAATCTGATTTTTTAATTAAACTTTTTCTTTTTAAATGATTGTAGATTCATATGCAGTTGTAAGAAATAATACAAAGAGATGCAAAATAACTTTTATCACATTTTCTCCAGTAATAACATCTTGAAAAACTATGGTACTGTATCACAACTGATATCGACATCGATAGAGTCAATATACAAAACGTTTCCACCACCACAAGGATCCTTGCTTCCCTTTTATAGCCACATTAACTTCCTTCTTGTCCCCATCTCCTTAAACCCCGTCAGCCACTAATCTGTTCTCCATTTCTATAAATTTATCATTCAAGAATGTTAGGTAAATGGAATCAAATTTATGTAATCGTTGGGATTGGCTTTTTCATTCAGTATGACACTCTGGAGATTCATCCACTTTGTTATATGTATCTATAGTTGGTTCATTTTTACTGCAGTGCGGCATTTCATAGTATGGAGGTACCATTGTTTGTTTGGCCACTTGTTGAAAGACAATTGTGTTGCTTTGCTTTTGGGGCTATTATGAATGAAGCTGTGATAAACAAAAACAAGGCAACCAACAAAGAAAAGATTAATGAAACAGTTGCAAAGAATAATACTCCCAAGATAAAACTGGATTATTTCAATTTTTTTTTCTTGGTTCTGAAGGAAGATATTTTAGATTCTCAAGACAGATGTTCCCTAACTAGTCCAGCATGTTGACAATCAGGTGAATTTCACCTTGCGTATTAGCTAAACACACACACACACACCACTACCTACAACCTCTTTCCCTATTGGTAGGCCTGTGACTAAATAAAAATTTTGCAACACATGTGGATTTATAGAAATATAACAGCATATAAATCTCCAATCTGTTTTGTTTTAACATATCTGAAAAAAAGGTGATGAGAAAGTCAGATGTTGGATACTAATCTATATTTAATAATGTTACAATGCATAAATTCCAAGAGAGTAACAAATCCCTTTATATGTAATTAATTTGTATGCATAATTATTCCTTTCATCAGATATACCTTTTTTTTGTTTTCAATGATATTAAAGTTGAGTAGCATGCCTTAATGTCAAACAGTTTGCTGGGAAGTGGTATGAAATCAATTTGGGATTAAATAGTTCAAAGAATCTTTAAAATGGCAGATCTTCACTGTGGCCATATTAATGATATTTGTCTGAAATACTGCAAAGTTAATGGTTTGGAATGATGAGCTCTTAGGTTCTTTGCTCTTACTAGAATTTGAAGATTGATACTTTCAGATACAAATCTCTGTAATCAAATCACTTTATTTCAAAGAATTAAATGTTTAATCTAAGCTGGTTTTAAATTTCCTTTGTCTTTTTTTATTACAATTTTTTGAACATTTGTTCTGTTTCCGCTAAAGATTTAGATATTCATAAGGTTATATCAACTGCTATCTGTTAGTGAAAACTAGAAAACCTGTATTTCATTTTATTCTAATAGTTGATTATTCTAAATGGACGCTGTTTCAGTGGTTTGGTGCATTATCTGATGGTCAAAATAATTTAAGGTCCTACCAGAAAAAATCATATCTGGCAATAAGATCTTGAATAAAGACTTTTGTCTGAGTTTTTAAATATATTTTTCTTTATTTGTCTTACATTTATATGTTTCAGCCTATAGATTGATGTTCACATGAGTGAAATATAAAACAAAATACAAATATAAAAAAACTAAGATCGATTTTAACCCCTCTAAGATAATTTATAATTTTAATATACACTGTTTTTGGAATTTATTTACATATACATAAATACTGAAACAATTTTTGGATTCTGTTGAGAGTCTTTAAAATAGTTTTCTTACATCTAGATGCCTAAAACTATTAAAGAAGGGCTGGGACTTTCAATTATAAGTCAACCAGTTTAAATAACCACGGTTGGCATAGTATATTTAGAATTATCTCTGGTATTTTATGATTACCAAAATTATATTTCACGAATACTCAGCAGACAACGTTTTCAGTAAGAGCAGTTTTTCTATATACTTAGAAAAATAAAACTATTTCCAGCTGTTTATTAATAGTTGCAATTAAAGGATACATTACATAGGCACATTCTCTTCTCTCCTGAACAAAAGTAAAGCATTAGCTATAGTCTGCCTGGTTAATATGCTTTTTTTTTTAGAATTACAAGATCAATTCTCAATGTAATGAGCTAAATCCTGAATGCAATACCTAAGGTAATGTTCTCTTGAGCCTAAATTTCAGTTAGTGAAGCAAAGCCAATATAGATACACTTATTCTTTTCACGAGGGCATCCACTTCCAGGGTGAGCAGAATTGGCAAACTGCCAAAAATACCCAAGTCAAGTTAGGAAGTAAACAATCTTTATCCAAAATAGGATCCTCAAATACTTTGACTGCAAAGACTTTAATTAAGCCACTATTTTTTATTTTATTTTATTTTATTTTTTTAGGCAGTTAAAGACTATTTTGTTGAATATACTGGAGAACGGCTAGAAAAGCTGAGTTTCAGTGCAAGTTACTATGCTTAGGTGAGGGAGGTGGAGCTGTATTTCTTGGTCTCTTCCTCCTTGGACAGAGTCTTGATGATTTCCTCCTGCTTGGTCTGGAGCCGCTCTTCATGGCGCTTGCAGCTTCCTTGGTCTTAGACCTACCAGCCTCAGCCTGGTCAGCAAGAAGCATCTTGCAAGCCTTGTCTGCCTTCAGCTTCTGCATGTGTTCTATGAAAATCCTCTTGCTTTAGAACACATCACGCTTCACCTGCAGGTACAGGCTGTGATACATGCGGAGGTCAATCGTCTTAGACTCACGGTATCTTCTGAGCAGTCGGCGAAGACTTCTCATCCTTCTGAGCCAGGTTACCTTCTCAGGCATTCAAGCGTTGGCAGTACCCTTTCACTTACCTGTGCCCATATGCCGACCCTTCCTATGGCCAACGTGTTTTTTCTGACATCACGCTTGGGAATGGACAGTGACAGGCTTCCGGATGATCAGCCTGTCTTTGATCAGCTTCCGAGTGTGATGAGGGAAGTTGGAATTGCCGATTCCATTGGCCTCATTGGGGTCTAACCAGACCTTCTTTTTGCCATAGAGGAGGACTCTGGAGGCAAGCCCTTCTGAAGCCTGAGGTAAGTCATGGCTGCGGTTGCAGAGACCAAAGGGTGAGCCACTCATTCTTAATGAATGGATTGAATGAAACATGTCTATGATGTTTTCCAGTATCCGTATTCTATTATAAAACTAATAATTATGTTTAAGTAAAGGTTTTTGTTTTTTGGTTTTTTTTCAATTGAATTCAGGCCTATTTGGAAGCAAAAGTCCATCCCAAAATACAGAGTTCTGATATTGAGGAAAACAGAAATATTGAGAGGAGTTCAGGATACAATATCTCAATTTGTTTGTGCAAAGATTATTACCCAGCTTTTAAAGCATGCATAGAATATGTTATGCTGAAGAGAATATTAATCTAGTTTTATTCTGCTGACAATAAATGGATTCGTAGAAAAATAATATACAGACCAGAATTTATCTATTTTTTTTAAATGCATGTACTTGTTTATGAGATTTTATTATATGATTAGACTAAAATTAATTAAGGGTGAGGACAAAGTTCTGATTTTATGCTTAAGGACTATGAAACTTCTTTCAACAATTTACCACTTATTAGCCTGACCAGCCAATAATGTCTAAAGTCCTTGGTGTTTTCGTGACATCCAATTTGGAAGAAAAGATACCCTGGTACACTTTCACTCATAATCAACCACCTGAGAAGACAAAGTCTTGTATACCCCAAAATATATCCCAAACCAACAGGTTTTGAAATGCCAACAAGTATACTTTAACAGGAGTTCATTTTCATTTCAAGATGAGGGGGGAGAGTGAAGGCTCCATGTTTCCGAGAGAGTACGTAGATTAAGAAAAATAATTCATTAGATATTTTCCTTTGAATAGATTTTGGTGTGACTAAGGGAAGATAAAAGATAAAACAATAGATAGCAGAAAGAAAAATATGTGAGGGGAATAAGTAAGAGGAGGACAGTGTAACAGGAAGGTTAACTGTAATTACTTTTAGAGTTTTGACAAAGGCCTGTCTTGCACTTCCTTAATGTAATTCCCCAGACTTGTCAACAATATTCCTTGGTTCAGAGAATCGCAACATTGTGCCTAGCTCCTTAGTAATTGTGACATTCAACTTATCATAAAAGAAAAAGTTATATGGTATCTTAGCCATACCAAAACCAATTAAAAAAAATAAAGCACAATGTACCTATAATAAATTGACAGATTTTAAATGTACAGTTGCATGTTTCAACCAATTAACACATATGCAACTACCACCCCAAAGAAAACATAGAGAATTTCTACACCTCTCTAAATTTTCTCATGCCCTTTTCCAGTTAGTAAATTCCAAAGGCAAATATAATTTGATTATTATAACCATAGCTTAGTTTTGCCTGTTTCAAAACTTAAAACAAAGGCAATCTTAAAGCAGTTTACACTATTTTCTCTCTCACCTTTATAACTCAGCCTACTGTTTTAAGATTTATTCATGTTATTGAGAATGTTTATAGTTCATTATTTATATCACCGAATAGTTTACCCATGTAGCAATATACTATAATTTGCTCTTCTATTCACTTATTAAGGGATATTTTGTCTCCATCTTGGGCCTATTATGAATATTTTGTGTAAGTATGTTTTCATTCTTTTGAAAAATACCTAGAAGGGGAGATTTAGGTATTCTAATGTTGAAAGGTTTCCAAATGGCACATTTTTAACCTCCCAACAGCAATGTGTGAGAGTTCTAGTTGTTCCACAACCTCATCCACTTTTGATATTGTCAGCCTTTTTTATTTTAGCCATTTTGATTGGTGTGGCATTTTAACTCAAATTGGTTTAATATCCATTTTCCTAATAATTATGAAGTCGATCATCTTTGCATGGGCTTATTGGAAATTTGTACATTTTCTTTTGTGTAGTATCCAAGTATTTCCCCCCATTTTTACCAGGATAGCGTTGGTCTATAGATCAACTTGTGGAAAATAATCATCTTAGAAATGTTAATTCTTACAATTAATGAATATGATATATTTTATCATTTAATTAATGCTATATTTTAACATTGACTTGGTATTCATTAAAATGCTGGTGTACAAATCTTCAACTATTTTTTCTTCTTCTTTTTTGGTTAAATTATTCCCACAAATAGAGCATATAAAGCATGAATTTTCAGGTATTGGAAAATGGCAGTGATTTCAGTGGTAAAGGTCCTAGAAATGTATAAATTAAGTCTCAGACATAAATGATATCTTCTGCTGCTAAAATAGAGCAGTAAATTCTATAGATCAATCAAATGCATTTATCTTATTGAAGAAATACATGGTACTATTACAATGGGAAATTGGTAACAAACTACTGTCAGTATTCAGGATTTCTCTTTTTTTTTTTTTGGTTGATTAAGAGGACTGGTATTTCACATCTGATAATCCCAGATGCCCATTGGCTGAAATGAATCAACTGTCAAAACTGTGATTTTGGAAGTTGGCAGGGAGGTGATGTTGCTAAAAGCAGATTTTGACTGATAGCACTAAAGGCTAATGAGATAAAATGTCAAGGGAGTGATCTCAATGTTTTGTTATCCATGACATTGTGTTCCTTCCACTAGGAGGACTGTGAAACCCCCTCACCAAGCTTTGTAGATGGTCATGATGTCAAGTAGATCATTTTTATGTATTCAAACTGTCCAAGAATTATCTAGAAAGCAACCTTCTGCAAATTACCTTCCCCAATAAGAACTATAACAATAATAATTTTAAATGTTCGCCATTTGTTGATTATATTTTGTCTTCCAGGCATAGCACTAAACACTTCATTTATATTGTCTGACTTAATTCTCACAACACACCGATGAGTTAAAAATCATTATTTGCATTTTACAGATTACTAGGAAGCTAACTTTAGGGAAGTAAAGTTAGCCAAAGTCTCTTGGACAACTTCAATATCTGAATTCAAATTTGTTTGGCTGAAAATTGTATGCTTCAAATCATTGTACTATAGTGCCTCCTTGAAAGTAATTTGGCAAAGGACAGTTTACTATGGAAATGTTTCAGAAATTTCAATGGGTTTTCCTAGGGGGTAACAGGTTCTGGTCCAACCTTACAATCTTAACAGAATAGGCAAAGTCAACTCAATGAGGTTAAGAAGGTATGATCCTATTGCCAACTACTCGTATACTCAGCTAACAGAGACAGTTGATTAATTCCTTCTAAGAACTGAGATCATAAAACTTCATGCATTTCTTCTATTTATGATCTTGGACAAAGAGCTAAAAGTTTCCTTGCCTCTTTTTGGAGTCTCCACCATTGTTTTTTTTTGTTTGTTTTGTTTTGTTTTTTCTTTAATTTCTAAAATGAGAAGAGGACTTCAGCTCCTTCACACCTAACACCCATGAAGCTAGACTTTGGTGTGCCCTGAGTGAATCACATCTACTAAGAGGGAGCACATCTGCATGAAAAATAAACAAACAAACAAACAAACAACAACAACAAAAACACTAAGAGATTAATTTTCCTGCAGAAAAATTGAGGACCCTGTTGGTGTTTGGTAGAAGCTTCATTTTTCTTCTGCTTCCTTTGATTACTGCTGGATCTGCTGCTATCAGAGGAACTTAAGAGGAAACTGAAAAACGTGTTTACAGCATCAGCATCTAAGGCCAGGGAACCCAGGGCTGAAAATCCAGGCATATTTTCTGCTTGTAGTTTTTTACTGTTCATAAATTAATTAACGATGGGGGGCAGATTTGACAACTAAATAGGATTAGTCTGAAGCGACTCTGAAAACAGTCCCCATCAAATAGGGAGAAACTAAAATTTGGGACAGATAGTAGGTAATTTCCTACTGATGCTGGGTGAGTGAGATTGGGACTATTGTGTGGACAGGGAAATGAGTCTGGGGAAGAGATAGGTTAGTATTAACCCATAGTGGTAGTCCTCAGACAAAGGGAACCTGGGTTTTATGCTCTGATGTGCTCAGATGAATTCAGGAAGCAAGGATTAGTCTGGATCTATAAATCCACATGAACAGGCAAAAAACAGGAACTGGTTCTGACAGAAAGTGTCTGGAGTGAAAGGCAGAACAAGTGGGTTCATGGGCTAGGACTTGAAATAGTTCTCTGAAGCAATGGTATAAATAGCTTAAATTTATCATGGAACCACTAAACATAAGGGCAATAATGATAAGAACCCAGTTGAGGCACCAACAGGAATCATTCCATGGGTGTAGGGCAGGCCTGATTTTTATTACAAATACGTATATGCATTTTAAATATTGTGCAGTGTTTTTCAAATGTGTTTCTCTATAGCACCTGCCTTTGTGTTTTAACATTAAATAAAAGTGTCTCTATACATTTTTAACAAATTAAGAGGGCATGTATGAGATACTCTGATTGGAAATATAGGAAAAGTTATGTAATATCTTTTTAAAAGATCACTTTGAGAGGGCTGGAGACACCTAAAATAAATAGGACATTATCATTTGGAGTAACTAAAGTGGGTGGAATGAGAGGCGTGGGAGTTTGGTGGCTAACAGGGGACAGATACAGTGTCTGTAGAGAAGCTAGAAGTGAAGAGCACGCATCTGTTTCCCATACAAGCCTCAAATCAGAAGATAAAACAGTGCACAGTCCAAACTGCAGACATTAAATAGAAATTGAACTACCTCTGACTTGAAACTAACTCTGTATCATGTTTCCAAGGTTAATGATAGCTAATGATTCTCCCAAGTGCGGGAGGCCAGTTAAGACAGAATATACAGAGTCCACCAGGGAATGTGTTTAGGTTTCTACATGTAAACAGCTATAAAATTATGTGGATTATATGAATTTTTTTTCCACCAAATAGAAAAATCTGCTTGATACATACATACTCTTCTGTCTCTTTGGGAGTCTTTTAGAAAGACTTCTAAGTTTAGAAACGAGGTTTATTTCATATGGCAAAAATGTCACTAACAGCTATATGGTATTAGACAGAAAAAAAATACCCTTGGTGTTTCAGTTTTTATTGGATAATAATAAAATCTACACAACAGAGCTATTCTGAGGGTTAAATTATTGAAAACAACTAAAATATTTTTATACAGTACAACTTATTTTACAAAATTTTACAATATGTTTCCTGCTTTTTCTAGACTTACCTTGAGAAAGACAATGGGGGGAGTGGAATAAAAAAAACTTCCCAACTTCCCTAGAGAGAAATATTATATAATAATTCAGTGATTTCTTGTGCATCCCCAACAATTCTGTGGATTGTTGAGAAAAATGTTATATGAACATATATTTTGGGTTCAAAGTACCTTTTAATTTATAGTTACTTGGTTTATGTAATGCTCAAAGGGATAAAAATGGACTCCAGAATTGAAGCAAGAAGTATTTGTTAAGCATTTGACCTTGGTCAAAATTTATAGATAGCTAAAGGGGTCATGTACTTCTTTTTTCTAAGTTGTCAAGTTCATTTTGCCAGCACAAAAAAAGACTCAAAGATTGAAGGCAGTAGCCGTTTCTATTAAATAATTGTTATTACTGAGGACATTTTCCCAAAAGTCTTAAATCCTTAAGGTTGCATTCAGGAGCAGGAGGAAGAAAACCCCAAATCTGTGTTCATGTGTAGGACAGAGAAAGTACACATAAATGCAAGTCTGTGTGTGCATATGTAGGAGTAGTACACATGTGTGTGTTGTGAATACGTGTGAATATATGGGGTCTGACAACTAAGTTCACAAACTTGTTGCAACGATGTTGCTAACCTTTTTTGATATCAGAGGGATTATTCATTATGAATTTGTATCAGCTGGACAAACAGTTAACCAAGTTTACTATTTGGAAGTGCTGAAAAGGCTGCCTGAAAAAGTTAGATGATCTGAACTTTTCGCCAACAATTCATGGCTCTTGCATCACGACAATACACCAGCTCACACGGCACTGTCTGTGAGGGAGTTTTCAGCCAGTAAACAAATAACTGTATTGGAACACCCTTCCTACTCACCTGATCTGGCCCCCAATGACTTCTTTCTTTACCTGAAGATAAAGCAAATCTTGAAAGGGAGATATTTTGATGACATTCAGGACATCAAGGGTAATATAATGACAGCTCTGATGGCCATTCCAGAAAAGAGTTCCAAAATTGCTTTGAAGGGTGTACTAGGTGCTGGCATCAGAGCATAACTTCCCAAGTGAAGCACTTCAAAGGTGACCGTAGTGATATTCAGCAATTATGTATGTAGCACTTTTTCTACGATGAGTTCGCTTAATTCTTTGACCTCCTATAAGAGTGAATGATGTCTGTGAGTTTGAGCTTAATTTAAGTAAAACAAAATTAAAGCAACTGTGATAATGTTGAATGAAACAAAATGTATATTCAATGAATACATGCTATTCTTAGTGAAAATATACTATGACTATTTATTTTGTTATTATGGTTATTGAATGTAAGTTTTAGCTTTAAGGTCAAATGAATTTTCAGTTCATATACCTATTATAAAATAAATAGTGCCTGAATTCAAAGTGCAGAGAATTGATAATTGAACTCATAAAAGTACTCTCATTCATTTATAAAGCATTTCTATCAATATATGATTCAAGTACACAGTTGTTATTGCATTAAAATGAAACTACTTGCTCAGGTATTATTGAAAATATAGTTGATAATAAGAGCTATCTGTATCCATAATATATTGCCATAAAATCTAGATTTGATTAATTCAAAAATAGTTAGTAATGTTTTGTCCATATGGTTTAGTAAGTCAATTTCTACATGTGGTTTTCTGCACAAAGTTATGTCTATATTATGTCTATAAATCTAATGCACAAAAATGCACATACTGACATCAACAGTATTTTTATTATAATAAAATAAATTATTTAAATAATTTTCTAATTTAATCTTGGAATATGGTGGTAAGAAGGGATCTTAGAGTTGAACTAATGCAGTCACCTCACTTTATATGAGAAAATTTAAAGTCCCTTACTAGCCTGTTTAATAACTTGTTCTTTGTGGAAATCAGATCTATCATCAATATCCCATAACCTTATATACCTTTTAATTAAAAACATACCTCTTTGCCTTTGGACATTTTAGTATTTTGCGATTTTAAGCACTTTGTTCTTTTTTTTTTTTAGAAAGAGAATTATTAAGAGCCAAATATGCTATTGGCACTTTTTTTTTACATAGCTCTTGAAAGTCATACTGTGTGACGTGAATTTTTATGTGTGGCTGAGATGTAAGGCTAAGGCCTATATGTAGATATGGGACATACTCTTAGATATGTAGGAGGAGGACTATAATTTTTGCTGGATTGTGATTACAAAAATTGTTCCTGTCTATTCAGGGAGTTATGAAGTGTATTGAAACCTGATTGTTGTAGAACCATCACTTTACCAATATAATGATGATGCCCAAATCAACCCTTTCCAGAAAAAATGTTTCTTAAGTTGTAGGCCTATTTATGTAATAGTTTCTTTCCACTTGTACATCTCAACATAATCACATCAAAACCTTCTCATCTTTTCTTCAAATCTATTCCTAACCTGAATCGTTGTGGGAATACCACAATCTAGCTGGTCAACCAAGCAAGACATCTGAGGTTAACTTAAGATTCATCTTTCACTTCTATCCCATTTCCAACCCAATCAAACCCTGTGTGTTCAATGTCCTAAATATTTATTGTGTCTCATCTTCTTACTTTAGTTTACATTCAGAGTAATGTTTATTTTTCTAACTTTAAATGCTCTCAGTAAAGTGGGTAGATTAATTATTTTTAAACATAAATATCATGATATTCTATTTTTATATAAGATTCTTAGGTGGCTTCCCATCATTTTAAAAAAGAAATGTAAACTTCCCAAAATGAAAGTCAAGGCCTTTCATGATTTGCTTCTTAAATACTCAGGGTCATTTCCTGACACTGCTTCTGCCATGGTTCCAACAATTTAGATTTACTAGTAGAAAACTCAACACTCCGTACCCTGATGGTTCTATCCATTGTATCTTTTTCTTTTGCTTAGCTTGGCACATGCCTCATCACTTTGTGACAAGATTCAGAGTAAATGTCACCTCTTTTAGGAAATATTACCTGATGTGTTCTTGTCTCCCTTGTCCCCTCTACATGTCTGTTCCTCTGCAATGCTTCCTTATTTTCCTTTGCATCTATAACATTTAATGAAACTTTTATTGTGTTTTAGTATGATTATCTTTCAGATTGATGCAACAACCCTGTCAAAAGTGAATAGAAAATAGGAAATCTTATTAGGAAATTCTTATGATTATGTAGTTGAGATATGATATTGACTGAATATTGACAGCATCAGCTTGTACTATATTCAACGCAAAGAAATGCTAACTTCCTTTGAGAAATGAGCCATTTAATGAAAAAGCTACTTAAGATCCAAGAGATACAGAAGTACTTTACTAAGGGTTAGAACCTTGAAGATAAGAAGAAAAGTTCACCTGCTGCTCAGAAGTATTTAACCAGAGAGCCAAGATCAATTGAAGAGGACAGCTTAAGATTTTAAACATATTAGAGTGTACAGGTATTCACCCTTTTGGGCTCTCATTTTGACTATCTTTACTTAGCTTCTGTGCCAGAACAGTGATTGTTTGTTGTCACACGGCTACTTACTCCTACTTACTATAATTCTGACCTGGACTGGGTACAACAATCACAATTTCAAGTATTCTATATTTGCTGTTACCCATCACATTCCAAGTACAGACCTTTATACTTCTTCCCCTAGTTAGGTTACTTAATACAGAATGCCAATTGCTCAATTTGTTTAATAATTTTGTTTGATATATTGATATTGTTCAATCCATAACATCTTTGTCCTGTGAGAAATTTGATGTTTGGACTAATTATACTTCCTTTCAAATATCTATTTATAAGTATAATAAGGTATTCATTGAGGTGTGCAACTCTAGATCCTATAGAAATCATCCATGGAAACCCAATTTTTCAATTAGAACTTGAAAATAGCATTTCCCTAAACATGGTACAACAAATCTATAACATACAGATAGATGATTCACCCAATAACTTATAATTGGTAAATATGAGAAGGGCTGAAGAAAATCTAGATGCCAAGTAAGCTTTTCAGTGGGCAAGAATATCTAAATGCCAGTTCACTTTACGAGAGGCATAATATTATATTATCAGTTAATATACTGTTATACTCATCCTGAGTAAGTGACAGTTCAGTTTGAACTGTGGCAATAATTTTATAGATTTCCAGGTCATTTTTAAGGTAACTAAATATGCCACTATCTTTATCTTGCACAATAGAGAATCGACTGGCACTTCTAAAGTATTTATTCTGGTCCAACAAAATATTAATCCTGTGTTTTAAAAAAGTTTTTGAATAAACCTTAGATAATCTATTCTCCCCTTTTTGTCTTAAAATTGAAAATACCGCATATATCACTGGACAATTGATTCACATCGTAAGTGTTCTGAAATTTTATTTTAAAAATATACTATAAAAAATATAAAAAATCATGTATTTCTAGAAGCCTTTTTGTGTGGAGTCCTGCCGGGTTTCCCAACAACCAGCATGTCACGTGTGCTAGATTGTCAACTAGACACCCCAACCCTCCTTCTAAGACTGGGAGCTAATGTCCCATAATCCCCTTTCTATATGAATCATCATTAGAGTTCACCAATGGTAGAGAGTGAAGCAGAAGCACTCCTCCGAGGAGATCACGGTGGCCAGATGCAGTGCTTCACAGTCCTCTGGACAAGCTTGCACTTCACACTTGTGGTGCCTTCTCTTATACTTCCAGCTGCTGTCCTTCATGGCTGTTTCTACCACTTATCCATGGCTTCTTTCTCAACCATCTCTCTCATGTTTCCTCCCTCAGTTCTTCCCATATGTGTATAAGCCCTGATTCTTTTATTAAACTGCTTTATTTGTCTAATATTTCCAGTTGTTCTCTCTGAAACCAGACTGATACATCATCTAAAGCAGATTCACCCTTCACCTAAATGGGATATTCTTCACCTATGAAAGAATGGATAGTTTGGTAGGACACACATAGTGTTTTGAGGGAGTGCACGGTCACCTACTTGTCAGCTGGGGCAGTCCAACCAATTCTTAGGATCAAACAGAAAATGGAGTGAATACAAAGGGCACCCTTTATTCACAAAACTAGAACTTCGGAAAGGAAAGACATTCCAGAAGTTGTCTATTTCTACACCTTAAACTTTATCATAAATGTAACAAGTGAAATGATTGACTTCACTCAAGGTAATTAATTTGTTCTAATTCATTCCATAGGTTAATGTTAGTACTAGAACTAAAAGTGGTGATAATCCCTGCGCTTGGAGAATTTACATTCTATTAACTATGATTTAGCCAGAATGGTACTTTTTTCTTTATGAGTTAATAGCTCAAAGTTGGCACACACATACATATTAATGTATACATATGCCATTTATACACAATGTATATAAATTAATGTGATATATATGTACTATAAATTAATGTTATATATGTGTACATTAATTTATAGTCTTTCTCTCAGTCTCTCTCTGTGTCTGTCTCTGTGTCTGTCTCTCTGTCTCTGTCTCTGTCTCTCTCTCTCTCTCTCTCTCTCTCTCTATATATATATATATATATATATATATATATATATTTTTTTTTTTTTTTTTTTTTAAATTACTTGGCTTCGCCAGAAAACTTGCTACTATTGGAACACTACTACTGGTTTAAGTCCTTCATGTTCTCTTATTCAAGAGCTTTTTCTCCTCTTCAACTGCAAGCAGATTTCTGTATTATGAGTTAACATTAGCAAAAATTCACAAAGACTACTCAAATATAATTATTTCAATTTAATGTATACCTTATTTTTGAGAATCCCAAAGATCACCCCCAGATTTGGTGATTCAGTAAGAGGACTCACAGGACTCCACATATAATCACAGTCACAGTTATGATTTACTAAAGTGAAAGAATACCAAGAAAAAGCACCAAAAGGAAAAGTCTGGGGAAAAATAGGGGGCAGCTTCCAAAGTTCCTCTCCAGTCAGGTCCATAGGATACACTTATCTCTGTAATTTATATATATATATACACACATAGTTTGTTAGAGACTCAGTACCCAGAGTTTTTATGGGAGGGGATTATTATATAGGTATCCCCTGTCTGGCAAGTACCCTAATTTCAGACTCCCAAAAGGAAAGCAGATGTTCAGCATAAACCACACTATTTGTTCAAAGAGTTTAGGCACAGCAAGCCACTCTTCTCAATTAATGTTGGGGAACTTCCCAAAATCCAAGTTCCCAGATGCCAGCCAAGTGCTAACCTTGCAAGCAGGCCTTCCAAAGGATAAGGCCTATGTTAACTCTTTTCTGCATATCCTAATATTCATAACTTGCTTGGAAAAGAAACTGAAAAATGACCAAATCTGTTCCCATTGCTATCAGGACTTAAAGGTAATCTCCTTTAGGAATGTTTGGGAGAATAAAGAGATACTTCATTCCTTCTGGGATTACATGAGATCACTATGTAAAATAGCTGAAGGGCAAATGGTTTAGTAGATTTTTCTCAGCTTCATACACATTGATTTCATTGTTAATTTTCCTTTTTTTAATTTTTTTTTTTTTTTGGGGGGGGGTAATATTGGGAAACAGTGTGTTTTTTCCAGGGCCCATGAGCTGCAAGTCATTGTCGTTCAATCTAGTTGTGGAGGGCACAGCTCCATGTCCAGTCACCATTTTCAATCTTTAGTTGCAGGGGGTGCAGCCCACCATCCCATGTGGGAATTGAACTGGCAACCTTGTTGTTGAGAGCTCGTGCTCTAATCACCTGAGTCATCTGGCCAACCCCTGATTTTCCAATTTTATGCATTCACTGAGACAATGCTACTTTCCTTACAGTACTGCGTTGTGTTTTGTGGGTTTTTTTCAGTTTTGTTTTGTTTTGTTTTGTTTCTCTTATGAAAATAGAGTTACGTATATTGGTGTCATATCTCAGTTAATAGATACTATAAAACCCAAAACACAATTTTATCCTCTTCTTCATCCTGCTTAGCAGTTAGATATTTTCTCTATGTAATTTGTAATGTGAATATTCATTATCACATGTCTGTCTCCCCACCTCCCAGTGAGCTTTTCAAAGATTATGACTATATCCAGAAATACTAAACTAGATACTACTAGCTGTTCAAGCACATTTATTTTCTAATGAGTAAATTCTCTGCATGTATCTGTTTGTACTGAAGTAATGGCTGGTAGAATGAATAACAGTCACTAGAAAAACAATAAATCAGGCCTTGTAAATCTAAAGTAAAAATAAGGAGACAAGATGATAAAATAGAAGACTGAAATATTGAATATATTCAGTGTACTTTTTGTGCTTCTTTCTGCATAATATGTTTATAAAGCTCTTAGGAGAATCATTTTCTTATTTGAAAATGACTATGATCTCTAGATATTCCAGGATATTTAGAAAATGTTGATGTTAGGGTAATAGATTGCAAATATGCTTGAAACATTTCAACTGAAAAATTTCAGAGAAAGTAAAATGATAACTTTCCTAACCCCAAACACAAGATTATAGTGTAAATGACTTCTGAGTAAATTGTGACTGGATGAAGTGGAGAGAAAGAGAATAGCTCTCCTGTTCAAATTGGAAGACCGTTCTCTTCACCACAAGCCAGGGAATCTTATACAAGCCCTCCTTCAACAGCAGGCATTTAGATTCATACGTTTTTCGGTATTTACGAGCAGTTGTAGCTAGCAGAACTGGAGGATACTTCTACCTCCTGGAGTTTTAGAATTTGCAAAGATCTGTGCATAGCAAATAGAAATAGAAAGAGCCAGAGCTATGAAATGAAGTTGATGAAAGCAATTCTTAAAATCGGGACTTAAATCCATTCCAACCTGAGAGATTGCACACTCTCTGCATTTATAATGGCAGTCTTCACACAAGGACATGATCACTTGATAAGATGATTGAACGCATCAAAAAAGGGATGTGACAGATTAGAAAAATGGAACAACATATTGTCTATTTCCCTAAGCATTCCCTGGCTGAAGGCTTTTATCAGTACCTAGGATGGAATTTTTGGTTAAAAAAAAAAGTCAGAACCCTATTATAATTACATCTATTTTAAGTTCGCTTAAAAATTAATATTCACTAACTCTTTTTTTCCTCCAAATTATACTACTGCTGCCATCTGTCCAGATTCTTTAGTCTTCCTTTTTTTTTTCAGCTTAATTGAGATAATAATGGACATATAACATTGTGTATGTTTAAAGTGTACAATGTAATGTATTGCAAAATTATTACTACAATAGGGCTAAAATATCCATCACCTCAATTAATTACTATTGTGTGTGTGTGTGTGTGTGTGTGCTAAGAATTTTAAAGAAAGAACTACACTCTTAGCAACTTTCAAGTATACAATACAGTATTGTTAACTATTGTTACCACATTGTACATTAGATTCCCAGACCATATTCATTTATAACTCGAAGCTTGTACCATTTGAGTGCCATCTCCCCATTTCCCCCACCCCACAGCCCCTGACGACAATCATTTTACTCTGTGAGCTTTGTTCTTTTAGATTCCACATATAAATGAAATCACACATTATTTGTCTTTCTCTGACTCACTTCACTAGCATGATGGTCTCAAAGTCCATCCATGTTGTCACAAATAGCAAGATTATATTCTTTCCTATGACTGAGAAATATTCCATTATATATGGACATCACATTTTTGTATTCATTCATCAATAGGTGGACACTTAGTTTGCCTCTATGTCTTGGCTACTGTGAATAATGTTGCAGTAGACATGGGATGTAGATATCTCTTCAAGATAGTGATTTTATTTCCTTTGGATATACACCAATGAGTAGAATTGCTGGATCATATGGAAGTTGTGTTATTAATTTTTTGAGGAAATTCCATAACATTTTTCATAGAAACTGTACCAATTTACATTACCAACAATAGTGAACAAGGGTTTCCTTTTCTTTACATCCTCTCTAATTAACACTTGTTATCATTTGTCTTTTTTATAACAGCCATATCAACAGATATGAGGTGATATTGTGGTTTTGATTTGCATTTCCATGATGATTAATGATGTTGAGGCCCTTTTCAGAAACCTGTTGGCCAGGTCTTTTGACTACTTTCTAATTGGATTTTTTTTTTCTTTTTCTTTTGGTATTGAGCTGTCTGAGTTCCTTATATAGTTCAGGTGTAAACCTCTTATTGGGTATGGTTTTCAAATACTTTCTCCCTTTTTGTACATTGCGTTTTTTATTTTGTTCATTGTTTGGGTTTGGTTTTCAAGCATTTTCTCCCTTTTTGTAAGTTGTGTTTTTTGTTTTGTTGATTGTTTCTTTTTAGTTTTATGTAGTCCATTTTGTTTATTTTTGCTTTTTTTGCTTGTGTTTTTGGTGTCATATATAAAAAATTGTGCTGAGACCAAAGTCAAAGTGATTTTTTTCCTTATGTTCTCTTCCAGGAGTTTTATGGTTTCAGGTCTTACTTTTCAGTCTTTAATCCATTTTGAGTTACATTTTTTGTAAGTGGTATAACATAAGGGTCCAAGTTTATTCTTTTTCATGTGGCTATCCACATGAAACATGATTTATGGAATACACTATCCTTTCCCCACTAAGTATTCTTGACTCGCTTATCAAATATGAGTTGACATTTACTTTTTAATTTTATTATTATTTTTGTAATCCTGCAAATGGTACCTGAGAGTAGGGTTTCCAGGCGGTAATTCCTGCCCATTCTCAGGAATCTTTTTTGCTTTCCCATTCCCGAATCCCAAGACAAGTTGGTCAGGAAATCGGGAAAATCGGCTCCTTGAGCCCAGTAATACCACAATGGGAAATAAATGTACAATGTATCTCTTAGACATTTTTCCTATTTATCACTAGGGTTTCCGGGTGGGAATTCCTGCCCATTCTCAGGAATTTTTTTTTTCGCTTTTCTGTTCCCGAATCCCAAGAAAAGTTGATTGGGAAATTGGGAAAATTGGCCGTTGAGCCCAAATGGTTGGTAGTATCAGCTGTCACTTTGTGGAAACGATTCATCATGGAGAACAGAAAACAGTTTATATCACTGGATTCGGGAATGGGAAAGCAGAAAAAAAAAGTTCCTGAGAACGGGTGGGAATTCCCACCTGGAAACCCTACCTGGTAGAGTATGACATTTCCTTATTTGTACAGGATCTTTTTTAAAAATTTTGTTATTTGATTTCACTTTTTAAGTTGTACAATTTGTCTATACTATATTATGAGCTGTTTCTAAGTGCTGTATCATCTCACCTATTCTCCTGAGTCCTCTTTACCTCAAAAAATCTCCTTTCGTTTGCTCACCATCTTACTTCTACAAACTGTAATGACTGATTTTTAGGCCTGATGCAAAGCTGTCATCCTGAGACCTCACTTTGTAGCTCTGTTTAAATGAAGTCAAAGTTTCCTAAGTCTCATGTCTTCCATTTTCATGTTTTACTCACTTCTTTTCATATAGTATGTTTGTGAGAAACTTGCTAAGCCAGAATGCTTTAGAGGTAAATGTTTTTATTCCTTGCATATTAAATATGTTTTTGGCTCTTTCCCATGACTGAATGGATTTAGAATTTAGGATTCAAATATATATTTTCTGTGATCTTTGAAATACTTTTCTGCTGTGTTGTAAAATACTGTATTTTATATGAGAAAGTCAATGTTAGCCTTATTCTAATTCCTGCTAGATGATATCTTCTGTGCCTTAGGTTTTGCTTTTCATGCCTAGTGTTGGACCATTTTAGCAAGTGTATTGGTTTTCTGGTATATTCAAGTAATAGATTAAGGGTGAAAAAGATCCCCCACTGCTTCTTTTCACACTTCTCTTTTTTTCGGTTTCTCTCAGAATGTAGGAATTTTTAAAAATGATATCTAAAATAATTAGTGTTAAGAATCTGCCACTAGTGGATGACTCATCCAGGTAGTGGTTGCTATAAAGAATACTTTTTAAAAATAGAAATAAAGAACTATGGCTCAGGTTATTAATATCATTACACAGAGTTAGCTGCCAGCTGCCCCGGATAAAATTTGGACACTTTATTCTTTAAATACACTGTCTCATTTCATTAAACAGCGTGATGCCTTCTCAGGAGAGATGGTGTGTGGTCTCTGAATTACTTGGCGGATCATTGGAAGAATAGTAAGCAATGACATAGATTTATATCTTAAGTTTTAAGAATTGTTGATTACTTTTTGTGAGATTAATAATGACATTCTTGAATTTAATTTTTTTTCTCACTTCTATTATCAAATGTTTGCTCCTCCCTCAAAACTCAGTTGAGAGAGCTCAGTAGTGGTGTATGAAGGTTCTACATTTGCAAGCAGTTAGAATTCTGGAATCATAAGGCACTCTGATTTTCAGACTTTAAATAACAATAAAGCATAAGAGAAAAGAAAGAAAAATAAAGGAAATTAATTCAAATGAGAGATTTATAAGATTTTTATTTCAAACAGATGTTGGTAACACAGAAAAAAATAACAATTAGCTAAGACACATGAGAGTAGAGCCAATAAATCAACTGGTTAAAAAAAGAAAGAAAAGAAAATGGAATGTAAGCCATAGCAAAACATAGAACTTTCAATTATGATTAATGTACTTTGGCTACAGAGTTAATTGTTATTAGTGAAGGCAAAGCTCATAGATGAAGAGTTAAAATAAATCAAAGTTATAACAATTTAAGAAAGCATTCAATAGTCTTCATTTTTTTCTCAGGTTTTTTCTTTTTTTTTATCATTTGTCTTTTCAGCTATAGAGATGTTGATTGAATCTTCTCTTTTAAATAGGAATTTTCTGTTTTGTCCTTCAAAAGTGGCTGGTTTTATATTTTTCAATTGAAATAAATGTACTTTCATATGTGTAGCTCCTAGTTCACCAAAAAGAGGAAACAACGAAAACCATTGATGAAGGAAACTAGATGTTTAAAATATGTATAAATGCAAATTGGTGCTGAGATACATTGATAGAGATGTATAGAATTTTTATATGATGAATGCTTAAGCTAACTGATTTTTATTAAATCTCTTAGGAATGTCCCACCTTTCAGTCTTCCTCACCTCACCTAACAACAACCACAGGCTACAAACATTTACAAATACAGATATCAGTAAAATTTTCCACTCCCAAATTTAAAAATATTAACCCTCATACAAAATACCATTAAACACATTCTTTCTTCTATTTCATACTTAAAACTAATAATAATGCTCACTCTATGTACTCCACAGAATAGTTGTGTGTCAAATAAAATAATATATAAAAAATTATTTGTAAATAGAAAGCACCATATGCTATGACACATTATTTTCTTTTTTATTATCCTAGTTTTTTGAGATGAAACTATGGATAGTATTATTATTTTTTAAATGGGGGGCAGATAATATTCCTCATAAAATCTATCAAAATCTTCATAGGCTTATCCTTGGTCAATAAGGCCTAACGCTTGTAAACCTCTCCCACCCCTACATAACTCGTATATCCACTGTTGCTGGCCCAAATGTAGGTTATTACTAAAGTGTTGGTTATGCCACTTTAGAGCCCTTTAGGTCTTTAATATGACTTCAGATTCATACCATGACATCTGAGGTCTGAGGAAGGCCATCTCAGTTTCAATTTACTCTATAGACATATTTGAACATATTTGAAATGACCATCAAGTTTAGTGATTGTTTTAACAGCATTGACTAAAACCAAAGTTACTTGTTTCAGGCATGTGTCCTCTTTAACGAAATGAAGAACACATATAATTTCCGTAAACAGAAACTATTTGCACATTAAAGAGGTCCTAAAATTTTGTCAAATTATGTTATTAAAGTATTAGATACTTCTAAAAAGAGTATTACCACAGTGTAAATATTAATTGAAAGTTATAAATTCAAGGCTTTGGTCAAAGTAAATTGACTCAACACTTTTAAATAGAAAAAGATAATTCTCCCTCTCTCACTCCCATTAATCTCTATACCAAGTGATTAGGTTTTCCAGAGTCAATTTGTACCTGCCTCATCTCACTTTCACTGCAATGTAAACTTATACTGTCATTCCTGTGTATCCAGATCCTAAATGCTGTATTGGACCTCATCAGCATCAACAGATGTTAGTAAGATTGGATTGTATTTATTATATTATTATAAGCTTTAAGGATGTGAACCTGATTGATTGAAACTTTTGGATGAACGATGGAGGAATACTGATTCTCATGACTGAAAACTATCATGTTCAACGTTGAACTATTTGAGATTTCAAAAGTCCCCAGCAAATAACTGTCAGCAAATCCATTTTTTGCAATGTCTCTGCATCCCTTTAGCTGTTCCTATGGCTGAGAGGTGATCTACCACTTTGTCTCAAGATATTGTAGCAACATAGGAAAAATTGCTAGCTGAAGCATTGGTATGATGTGGAAAAAGAAAAAAAAAAGAAAAAAATGAATGGATATAGTTCACCAGTTGTCAAGTTGTGCTGACACTTCACACTTCCTGAGGCACGGACATTAAGGGAAGTGCTGTCTACTTGTTTCTGAAAACCAGGGTTCATGGCAAGTCTATTATTCTAATAGAGATTATGGCTTGCTTAACCCAATTTAATTATATACCAGAAATTGTTTTCTACATATTTAAGGCATTTTCATGAGAAAGATACTATTAGTTGTTAATAAATATGGCAAATCATACATTACTCATAGATAGCACAACTGGTTATAATCCATGCTTCTATTGCCATTTTCTTTTCAGTTTTGTTTAATGAACAATTCTTTTTCATTTGATTATTTCTATTTCCTTTCTTCCGAAATAATTTCTAAAACCTTTAAACTCTTTTACTTATTTATACTCCATTTAGTTCCTAAAGGAAATTGAAGCTGCTAGAGGAGGCATTTGAATGCAGAGAACTAGCCATACATACCAGACTTATGCAGAATGTCTAAATACCATATTTGAAACTACAATGTCAAGTGAACATTATTGAAAGATATATATATATTTAATTACTATTTGTTTCTTCTGAAAATGTTTACTGACAGCTAATCTGGAATATAGTGAACATTAGTAGTAAGGCTAAAAACGTTGTAATAAGAATGACATTCTGCTCAGGTTTGAGTCAAGGTTCCAAAATTCCTTGCTATGTGTCATTTAACTTCTCTTTGATCAGTTTCCTTAGGAGACAAATAGGTATTCTATTAGGGCGTACCTTAGCATTTTTTTTTCCTGTGGATGAAATGCATGTAATCCACTCATAATATTATCAAGCATATAAGAAGGTAATAAGTATTTCCTGCACTCATGGTACTAATACTTTATATGAGTTATATATCCTGTAAGAGAAATATTGTCAGAAAAAAGAAGATAATGAATGTAAATAATGAGGGTAATGTGGAAGTTATAGTCCAAAGGACAGTACCTTGCAGATAGCACATGATGAATGCAACCTTGATAATCGCTAATTAAACTAACCTAAACTTAATTAATCTTGTTTGAGCATTATTACATACTGATACCTGCATTTTTCAGGTGAGAAAACTGCTGCTTGATGTCATGTAAGCACTTCCTCAAGTTGGTAGGAAAATGTCTAGCAAGATTTAATCTAGGCTTTCATTAAAGCACTCACTTCACCAGGTAACCATTTTCTGTGAAATTCACATGAACCATCAGGTACACCATAGTAATGGATTTTCTTCCCAAAGCTCAAAATCAATTTTCATGAACCCAAGAGGGAAAATGCAATTGCACTCCAGAAACTGTAAAGTACTGGGTCCTAGTTGCTACGCTGGCACTCTGTGAACTGTAGCATGTTATTTAGCTGCTTTGGATCTTTTTTCTAATTAAACCAACAAACAATAACAACAACAACAACAACAACAAAACAACTATAAAACAGAATGACCTACACTAGATGATCTCCATATTCCATAGATGATATTCCATAAAATATCTCTAATATTCCATAAAAATGTTTTATATAGAAAAATGTGTTAGCCCCAGCAATGGTAGTATGAAAGTCTTATTTGAAATAAAATATTTTTTAGCCCAGTGTTAGTTTGAACTGTCCAGAGACTTAAGCTTCCACTAGACGCTTTAACTATATTTTCTCTTTTTCTCGTTGCTATACAACACTGTAATTGTATGTTGCTTCCAGTGGTGCCAATATACATTGATTATGCATATCAAAGTAGTGATTTTTTTATATTATTAAATAGTCCTTCAATGGATAATCAGAATGATTTGTGTAGTTCATCTTTAATATTATTTCAGCACATTTAATTTCTCAGTATACTAATTTCACAAAGGGAAACAGTTGTTTCTGTACAAAGTTTAATATTCATTGGCATGAAAAACAAACTATTCTCACATGTTTCTCTTATTGTGTATTGCTACATAATCTATAATTTAGTTATGTTACTGCACTTGAAGTTTTCAATTCATATTACTATGCCATCAGCTATTTAGTTTTTTCTTTTCTTTAAACTTTACTGGGGGAACAGTGTGTTTCTCCAGGGGCCCATCAGCTCCAAGTCGTTGTCCTTCAATATAGTTGTGGAGGGCACAGCTCAGCTCTAAGTCCAGTTGCCATTTTCAATCCTTAGTTGCAGGTGACGCAGCCCACAATCCCATGTGGGAATTGAACCATTGACCCAGCAACCTTGTTGTTGAGAGCTCGCGCTCTAACCAACTGAGCCATCTGGCCACCCCTCCAGAAGCTCAGCGGCAACTCGTTGTTTTCAATCTACTTGTGGAGGGTGGAGCCCTCTGGCCCATGTGAGAATTGAACCGGCAACCCTGTTGTTCAGAGCTCATGCTCCAACCAACTGAACCATCTGGCCTCCCCCAGCTATTTGGTTTTAACAAAGTGTTCTGAACTATCAGAACTGATTTATAAAAATGAATTAGTTTTATATTTAAAGGTATTGAAAGCTTTTCAAAAATAAATGATGCTTTGCTGTGTATGTTTCAAAAATATAGTTGGAAACTCAAGTTTTACCTATACTGGAAACTCTCCTGAAAGAGATTCAAGTAAAGAAAATCAGAGATCAAAGGTGGCTATAGAGGGTTAGATGTGAAGTATGCAGAGTGGACTTTAGGCAGAGAGCCCGGAAGCAGGGAGGACTTTTCACTTGAACCTTGTCCCTAGGCATATGTGACCTCATAACTGACAAAGGCTTTCTTGGTGGGTACCTGGAGTCTCACATCTAAATCCTCAAATTGCTAAATCCAAGTGTGATGATTTGGCTAATCCTCAAATTGCTAAATCCAAGTGTGATGATTTGGCTGAGTCAGAACAGTTCCAATAAAAATAAATAAATTATAATAATCAGAGATTAATCAATCATAAAACAAAGAATGAGGGTAGGTTTTGGTGTCACATGGATGTAGCCTAAATTCTGTCTCTTGCTATATTTAGGCTGTGTGGGTCTCACTCTCCACCATTCTATAATGTGGACTATATTGTGATAATGTTGACTGACTCCCCCAAATCAATTTCTTTCTTGTCTCTTTCTAATAGTCCATGGTTTTAGCTTGCAGAATCTGGTGGTTTTAGGAAGCTGGCCCTATCTTCTTTCTAAGGATAGAGCACATGGCAGAGGCTTAACCAATTAGCACACTCCATCCCCTAACCAAATTTACTAACTACATTGTTCAGAGTGAAACTCAGAACCCTGGCTTGATCTGTGGGAGCAAAATACACTGTTACTAGATAGACATACTAATCCCCATGATTCCTGCAGACACCTCTTTTTCTTAAACCACCCTGAAAAGTCACTGGGAAGGAACAGAGCCCAGAAAATCCTAGCAGGGATTTAGAGCTTGGATGACACTGATCAAACTCTGCTGCACCCCACCCTACTTCTAGCCTTTTCAATTATGTGTAATAAATTTCCTTTATTTTTTTCATAGTATTTGAGATAGTTTTCATGTATTTGCAACATAAATACCTGATTTAGGGAATATACTCCCTCCAGTCTGCAGGTTGTAAGGTTTAAAAATGCAGGTTGACAGTCCTCATCCAAATTCTCTGAAGAAAGATGTGCCTTAAAATTCACGTTTTAAACAGGAGATGTAGTGCATATACTATATAATAACTAGCACTGTCAGAGGGATCTGTGGCAGTAACCTGTCATCAAACTCATGATTATTTCTGCTGCAAAATGTGTGAACAATCATAATTAATGTTTTATTTTGTTTTGGGTTGTCTTTTTTTTTTGTTTTTTCTCGAAAAAAATGACTAGAAGTAGCTTAGTGATTGCTCATCTCAGGCTTTACTAAAAAATCAATTTTGAAAAAAAAAATGATGCATAGCTCTCTGGATTTTAGATTTGCAGTTAAGAGTATATGTACTTCTGTGTGTGTGTGTGTGTGTGTGTGTGTGTGTGTGTGCATAAGTATGTCATAGTATGGGTTCTTATTTATTTTGTAAAAATCATTTTTTAGTGTACTTTCTGATCATACAGAATGTTTCTTTATGAATAGAGTTTATAGTCAAATTACATCATTATCATCAGCTACGCTATCAAAAAATAGATTATAATTTGTTCTATAATGTACTTAGAGTAAACTGAACGCAAAGTTTGCTGGAATGTAAAAAGTGTACTCTGGCCAGATCTATTTTAATTGAACTTTTCACTATTTTCCTCCTTCAACACAAGTCCTATTAAATATCAGTCTGACATTCATTATGATGAGTAACCCAGCTCTTGGTGAACATACGCTGTGTCAGCAATTATTCATTTTCTTTCTGGTGACTGGTAAAAATGGCATAAGTTAGTTCTCATTAGACAAAGATTTTCAGCAAATGCAAAATAAGATTTTTACCCTTATACTATTTTTTCCCACTAAAATCATATGCAGTGTGCTAAAACGGATACAACACTCATGACATGGTTAAGAAAACATTGGGAACAAACGAGGAAATATTATATTCAATATATAATAGATACATTTGAACTTCAGATTTTTTCTGTTAACTATATTGATCATTTTTGGTTATTTCTTCTGTTTGTAAGGGAATAAAACCTCCTGACACATAAATTGGACATAAACAATATTTTTAAAAAATAACACATTTTTAAACTTTACTTCATTAGTTATTCCCAATAAACCTGTATTATTCTCATTTTTTTTAATATAAAGAAAGTAATAAGGAAATAAGTATATTTACTTTAAACACATTTTCTTCTAAATATAAATTTACATCGTATTTGTAAGCTAGAAGAAAAGAAATTCACCCCAAAAGACTGTGGTTATCATTATTAATAATCTTTAATAAAATTATTTTATAAATATGTAGTGTTTTTTTTTAACTTTCACAGCACTGTGCTCTAACCTATCTTGAATATAACCTTTAAAATACAAGTACTTTGCTTTTTATGTAGTTTTGCTCTAGTTTTTTTATTTATAATAAATGCTTTTATTCAGGTCTCTACTGAAGTGCTTAATACACTGATTAAATTAGGGCCGGCCCGGTGGCTCAGGCGGTTAGAGCTCTGTGCTCCTAACTCCGAAGGCGGCCAGTTCGATTCCCAGATGGGCCAGTGGGCTCTCAACCACAAGGTTGCCAGTTCAATTCCTCGAATCCCACAAGGGATGGTGGGCAGCGCCCCCTGCAAATAAGGTTGAACACGGCACCTTGAGCTGAGCTGCCTCCCGGATAGCTCAGTTGTTGGTTGGAGCTCGGGCTCTCAACCACAAGGTTGCTGGTTTGACTCCCGCAAGGGATGGTGGGCTGTGCCCCCTGCAACTAGAAAACCGCAACTGGACCGGGAGCTGAGCTGCACCCTCCACAACTAAGACTGAAAGGACAACAACTTGAAGCTGAATGGCACCCTCCACAGCTAAGATTGAAAGGACAACAACTTGACTTGGAAAAAAGGCCTGGAAGTACACACTGTTCCCCAATAAAGTCCTGGTCCCCTTCCCCAATAAAATCTTTAAAAATAAATAAATAAATAAATAAATAAATAAATAAATAAATAACAAACCCCACTGTAGCTATTTTAAGCAAAACATAAATTAATTAAAGTACAAAGAGGGTCCATTGACACTCCTGTGTTGCTAGAGAACCAGGCCAGGCACCTACCCAGCCAAGAATAATGCCCAAATTATACCACTTGTCTGTACTAATGAACAATCTACTTTGACTGCTACTTGCCCAAGGAGGGCACCAGGAGTACAGCCCTGCTACCAGGACCTTGGTACACGGGGCTGTGTCTGGGCAGTGTCCCATTAATGTCCCTTGTCTCCTAATCAATATCCCATGGCATGTATGCAAACTGCAAGACCCGAATCAGATATTTGAGCTTGGCTTCAAGTGTGATGGGACCTTGTCTCTGGTTTGAACTTTACAGAGCAGACATTCTTAAAACTGGATGTTCATAAAATTTGGAAAAGAGTTTAAAATTACCGGTTACCAAAAATCATGGGCTTATTATTTTAGTCAAAATAATAAGATTTAAAATGTAGCAGGTCCTTGCATAAATCCATTTGTTCAAAGTTGTTTCATTATAATGTTGATGAGAGAAAAAATAATTGATTCCCCTTCAGGGCCACTGTCTGTGTGGAGTTTGCTCATTATCCCAGTGTCTGGTTGGGTTTTCTCCAGGGACAGTTTCCTCTCACATCCCAAAAGTGTGCACATGAGGTGGACTGACGTGTCTATATTGTCCATTTCTATGGGTCAGTCTGTGTGTGAGTGGCCCTGTGGTGGAAGGGTGTCCTGGCCTGGGTGGGTTCTGGTCTGGTGCCATCAGCTGCCAGGACAGGCTCTGGACACCTGTGAGGCTGAACTAGAATAAGCAGGTTGGAAAATGATTCTCTCACTGTTTTTATTAATTTTTCTTAAATGTATGTATAATTTACATTCATTTCAATATCTAATATTAGAAGTGTTTTGGGTCTGTATTTAGAAGTGTGGTGATGATTTTGTGACAATATATACATGGCATAGGAAATTAATTCTTATTTATATCAATTAGCCTATGGTAAAATTGGTTTCATCCTATGTTGTGTCTCTGAAAATCACAGTTTACATCGACATTGTGAAGTGAGGACTTACAGTAATTTACATTGTTTCAAAACCTAAAAAATCATTTTAAATGGCATTGACAAGATCATGCTGTCACAATGCTGGCGGTGGAAGCAGTAACATTGGTGGTGGAAATTGCCACCTTGGTGGTCTTTTCTGTGTAAAGGCAGTGCCAGGTTGGATGGCAGTGCCATTACAGATGACAAGGAGAAAATGGGGGGCTAACACATTGTTCATGGGGCTTCATTGCCCTTACCTGAAGCATTAGTATCTCAAGTTGGAGCACTGACAGCTTTGTCTTGGACTCTGGCAACAAAACAGATGCTTTGACAGTCATGAAGAGTGAAGATGGCCTTGGGCACAATGGCCAATGGTAAAAGAGCTCTATGTTTTGCAAGGAGCAAAAGGAAGAGTTGTCCATAGGGAGGACACATTTGCTGCAGAGGACAATTGTAAGGACTTTGCAGCTTGGTGAAATAGTAGGAGACCTCTGAGGGACTCAACAACATTCGGAAGGAAATTGCGGGAAAGCTGAAGTCCCCACCAAACAGCTAATGTTGACATTCTGTTTCAGTCCTGAGATACATGAAGTCTGACATTCACACTGATTTCAATGTTTTGAAGTGGCTCCCTTTTCACAGTGTGAGGAAAATCTCTAGTAATAGATCACAGAATCTAAATCTCTATATAACTTGGAAATGTTTAGGGTTGTCACATAGAATATTGACTTTTAAATCTTTTTAATCAAGTTGAAATCTCACAGGAGAGAAAGCCCAACTTAGAAAAGGGCTAAATTCCAAAGCTCTAAATGCAGAGCTGCTATGGATCAAGCCGAGTTTCGAGGTGTAGAAAAGGACATTTCCTCCACTCACCACCACTTCCCGATTTCTCTTTCTCTTTCCCTCCCTCACCTCTCCACAAAAATTTCTGATACATTTCTCCGGATCCACTGTGTAAAAACCTAGAAAAACTGATATAATAACTTAGCACTGAAGCTTCCAAGATGTGAAATGTAATTAGGTAGAAGAGAAATTACATTTGTTCCGCATGGGTGGGACAGATTTCAGGATTCAAAGGTAATGGAAGAAAATTTCAACTTCATATGAAGAACTTCATAATTACAGAACTTTCTAGAATTTGAAATAAATAACTTTGTGAGATTAATTTCCTGATCACTGGAGATATTCAGAGACCAATCACTAATGGTGTTCAAGAAGATTTAAGTATCAGGAGAGTGGTTGTCTTTAGATTCTATTTTTATATGAAATCATTGTCTATATCATATGCAAATTAATCCTACAATTAAACCCCTGCCATGAACATCAAGTAAATTAGAATGATGTGCTAAAATTTTTTCATATATCTCACACATTTTTAGATTCCATATTGCCTTTTTCCTTTTTTACTACATGAAGAGCTTTACTTCTTTGAAATTTGATTCCTTTAAAAATAATAGTTCTTGTTTTCTGATGCTTCAGAGAAAAGTAAACTGTAGGTGGAGATAAAATGTAATTGCATTTTTCCATATATACTGTAACGCATATGCATGTCTTTCTTCCTTTGAAATACCTTCCAAAGGAAGGAAAAAATATTTGTGAGGGACATGAGATAAGCTAAGAAGTACTATAGCATTAAAAGATAACATCAACTTAACTGATAAACCAATTCAGGAAACACTTCACTTTAATTCTGAAAGTAATTAGATACAGAGTTGCCAAGTTACAAAAACACACTGTGACTTTCTAGTTTGGGGACGACTAGGATGCTTTTTCTTTTATGATTATGCTACATACCCTTGCTGTCGAAAAAATGAGAAATGTTTTTCCTTATGTGCATCTTCTTATACTTCTATAATACATCTATTTCTCTGAGTTACTGTGTATAAAATATGTATCTTACGTAAAAGGCTAAGAGGAAATCTCATGATAACAAGGTGGAAAATTTATCAGCGAGACACGCAAGTATGATGAACCAAAATTTACTTATTGATATATAGCTTCCATCGCCTTAAGTTACAACAATCTAAGATTATTTGTATTTATTTGCTTCCAAAGCCTGTGGTATTTTCTTTACAATATACCACTTCACCATCTGGGTAATATGTCTACTGGGATTGGGGGTAGGTACAGGCATTTTTTTTTTTTTTTCCTTATGTGCTTCAGAAGGGACAGAGGGATTTGAATAAAACTGGAGGACGGTGGTACAGAGCACTTGCAACTTCACAGCCCTATGATTAAATTTTCAGGCTGCAGAGAGAAACAGATTCCCTGCCACACCATCTTCTAACTTTCTCAGAAATAACCCTTTTGTTTTTCCTCCTCTGGGTCAAGATAGTAATACCCATGGTAAGAGCCAGGGCTTGGTGCTTTGGCTCTGCATCAGCCTGAATGACTGACTCCAAATTACTATGCCTTCTCTGCTCCAAATTTTCTCTGAAATTAAAGCTTTTTCGCTCCGCAAAGGTCCATCTCTCACAATCAAAGCTGTGATTCCCCTACATTCCCTGTCCTATTGCACTTATCTCTAGAACATTATCTCATAGCAGTGCAGAATTTATTTTCAGGCAAATGTTAATTATAATGACCCCACGTAAAGTAATTTTGTAGTATAAGAATGACTTTTTCCGCATTACACAAAAGCAATTTTCTCTGACATATTAACCTTCACTGAACATTTTTCTCATTTTATTGAGGTAGAATCACACAGTGGCATATGAAGAATATTTTACAGGAAGTGTTTTTGTTTTTTTTTAAACAGAAATGTGTGAGAAAGAAAGAATTTACATTTTTGTATTTCCTCATTGTTTCTATTTTAGCTAATGTAATCAATTTTCAGAAAAACTGAAGAAAATGTCTTAGAGAATGAAATAAACTGGAAAATACTTTGTAATCTATTTTAAAAAATGTTAATGGCATCAAAGAGAAAATAATTGGGCTAAATTAGCAACACTTACAAGATTTTTTTCATTAAAACTTTTTGTTAATTAAATTTTATCAGGTTTATTAAGGCATAATTAATAAATAAAATTGTAAGATATTTAAAGTTTATATCATGATTTAGATACACACAACACATTGTGGAAGGATTCCCTCCATCTAGTGGTAATTTACCTTTTTATTATTTTTTTTTTTGGTAAGAACATTTAAGCTCTATTTCTTAGTAAATTTCAATTATATAATACGGTGTTATCAATTACAATCACCAGGTGTTACATTAAATTCTGAGACCTTATTTATCGTCAAGCTGAAAGTTTGTACCCTTTTACCAACCTCTGTGAGCTATTTCCTGCATTCCTCAGCCTCCAGCAACCACTCTCTGCTCTGTATGAGTTTGGCTTTTTTTTTTTTTTTTTTTTTAAGTTTCCACCTATAAGCCATACTACACAGTATTATTTCTCTTTCTTGATCTGGTTTATTTGACTTAACATAATGCCCTCAAGGTCCCTCCATGTTGTTGCAAATAACAAGATTTCCTTCTATCTCATGGCTCAATAATATTCCATTGTATATATACACCACATCTTCTTTATCTATTCATCCATTAATGGACACTTAATTTGTTTCCATATCTTGTCTATTGTCAATAACATTGCAATGCACATGGGAGAGTGCAGATCTCTCTATGAGATCTTAATTTCAATTATTTTGGATAAATACCCAGAAGTGGGATTGCTAGATAATATGGTAGTTCTATTTTTAATATTTTAAACTTTTTATCATTTTTCATAGTGGTTTCACCAATTTACATTCCCACCAACAGTGAGCAAGTGTTGCTTTTCTCCATTTGCTTGTCAACAGTTGTTACCTCTTCTGTTTGATAATAGCTATTACAATAGATTTGAGATGATAACTCATTGTAGTTTTCATTTGTATTTCCCTGATGATTAGTGATGTTGAGCTCCTTTCCTTGTAATTGTTGGCTATCTGTCTTTGGAAAAACGTCTTCTCAGGTCCCCTGCCCATTTTTCAATCACATTGTTTGCTTGGTATTTTTGCTATTGAGTTGAATTAAAATTGTATTACAATAGAGATAAGACATATACAAGTGGAATGAATATGGAGAAATATGGATGTGGCCTAGAGTCCCATCTACTTGGCTTCTCCCTTTCCTCACAAAACAGTTCCTAAGATATTCCTGCATAAATTCAGGAATCCATGGAACACAGTTTGAAAACCAGTGAAATAATTTATTATAAACCTTAGAAAAATTACCTTCAGATCCCAAAGTAGGAACCACCATTAACACAGCAACATCAGCAGAATTTGCTCATAGAAGATATTTTCATGAGACTAAGGAAACAGGGATAGGAATGTACTCTGATGAAATGATAACTGTTCTGTAGCCAGTCAATAATGAACTCAGATTTACCATAATAGAACAATTAAAGAAAAAAAAAAAAAACTGTTTTCTCCCTCACGTCTTTCCCTATCCCTACTCATGTTATCCCTCTTTAAAACTTTCTTATAATAAACCTTGTACTATATAGCTATATAGGGCAAGTTGCCTACTAACACCTTTCAGAAATTGGTTATACTTTTATGTTAATCTATTACACTTTCAGTATGTCGAATGTATTGGGGCAAATCCCGACTCAAGTTACCCTTCTCTAAACCTTTCTCACTATCCTATTGTCCAGCCATGTTGTTGCAAGTAGCAGGATTTCTTTCTATCTCATGGCTGAATAATATTCCACTTTTTCTAGCTGAAACAGTTATTCAGATCACAAATTTAATAGTCAAGTTATGACCAATCCATTCTATGGAGGAGTTTGTTTCCCATCAATACACTGCGCACACTGGTTATCTTCACTGTCTCTCTCTCTCATTTTTTAAGTCTGGTGCTATAAATCTGTGCATCATCTAGAACACATGTTTTCTGTGTAACTATCAGCCTCTGTAAGCATTGCTTCAAGTATAAAATTGATCTCCATTGTGTTGTTCCATGATACTTCTTCTATAACACAACTTAATAACCCTCTGCAGAAGTATCTTGGAGTATTCATATTTAAAAACAATGGTACTCCTGTCATAGATGTTGACTATTCATTCTGTAAAGAAGTTTTAATCACTATTGTCCTAGTTTATTAACATAGCTCTTTTCTTATAACACTCTCATTTCTATACAAATACATTCCAGAAATAACATCAAGCAAAACATTAACTGTAATCAGTTATTTTCATATAAAATAAAATACAGTTAAAATTAAGAAGAGCCTTTCAAATATATATGTATATGTATATGTATATATATGTACATATACATATACATATATGTGTGTATATATAAATATATATATACACACACACACACACACACACACACAGAAGGTGCCAAAAAAATGTATACACATTTTAAGATAACATCGCTTAAAATGTGTATACATTTTTTTGGCCCCCCGGTCTATATACCTATATATACGGGGTGTCAAAAACAAGTATACAAGTGGACACTTCATTCAGTGTTGTTCAAAAAGTAGTTTGCCGTAATCAGAAGTGTCTGGATGCTGATGGTAACTACTTTGAGCACCTCTTGTAATTGCAAAAGTCTAACGTGATTTTTATTCATGTTTTGTTATCAGTATGTATTGAGCATTAACATTTTAATTCTGCGTTCCTTTCTTGAAATGTGTATGCCTTTTTTTGGCACCCTCTGTATCTTCAAATTGTGACTTTCCCAGTTTTTAGCTATCCTACCTAGGGTTATTGGGGGAGATTTATACATAGGGGTTAAGAAATTGAGATCTCTGAGCATCAATCTGCCTTCTCTCAAATTCAGCTTTCACTTTTTAAATGTGGACAAGATGCTTAAGTTCTTTAAGTCCCTCTTCTCTCTCACTCTCTCTCTCTCCACGCATTTCCCAAAGTGGGTGGTAATGACAATTGTACTTAATTCCATGGGGTTCTTATGAAGATTAAATTACCTAAAGCACATAGAGCAATGTTTGGCACATAGTAGTTTATCAATAAGTAATACTTGTTACTATATAACTATATAGTCGTTTTGTCAATTTGCTCAAATATAAAATGGAATAAATTCTAAGTTTATAACTACATGAGATATCATATAAAAGTTATCTGTCACTTTAGTAGATATATTAAAAATAATTACTGTTTCCTCAATGTTGCCCAGGGTTCAATTACTAATATCTCAAAAGGATATTCAAAATTCCATTGAATGAAAATACTTATATTGGGTTGTTGAGTTTTAGTTGTTCCACATTCTGGCTAATACTTGGCATTATCTGTCCTGTTGATTACAGCCCTTCTAGTGGGTCGATTGTGTTATGTCTTTGTGGTTTCTATTTGCATCTCCCAGAAGAATAATTATTTTGAGCACCTTTTCATGTGCGTACTAGCCATTTATATGTCTTCTTTAGAGAAATGTCTATGGAATATTTTGTTTACTTCTAATTGAATATTTGACTTTGTAATATAGCATTTAAAATTTATTTATGTATTTTGGATCCACTTTTACATGTTTTAGAAGAAATGTGTTTCATTTGATTTATATTGCTACCTAACAAATTACCATAAATTTACTGGCTATATAAACAACACACACATTTATTATCTCACAATTCTGAGTCAGAAGTCTGGGTGGGTATGGCTTGAGTCCTTTGTTTAGGGTCTTATTAGGCTGCCATCAAGGTTGAGGCAGGGCATTATTTTTCTCTGCAGGCTCAACTGGGGAAGGATCTACTTCCAAATTCTGTCAGGTTGTTGGCAGAATTCACTTTCTTGTTGATATATAAATGCTGGTCTTGGCTTTCTACTAGATTTTGGCTGGAAGTTGCCCACAGTTGCTTGACACATGAGCTTCCTCATCAGCTCTAGTCTGCTTAGACAGAGTCACATACAAACTAGCTAATAATGGCAGTGATGTCTCATCACTGGCGCCATAGTTTATGAGTTACAAGCAAGTCAAAGGGCCTCCCCAAACTGAATGAAAAAGGATTAAACAAAGGCAGATACATCAGGAGGACACCAGTTTGTTTCACCTCTCATTTGCAGACACATTCTCGCTGTTTGTAGCTTGTGTTTTCATTTACCTGATGGTGTCTTTTAACTTTTAAAAGTTTTCATTTTAATGAAGTCCAATTTATGTTTTTTGTCCTCTCTTTTAAGGTTCATACATTTGCACTGTATTTAAAAAAATCTTCACCCATCCCAAGATTATGGAGGTTTTATCCTGTCTCCTTGTAACAGTTTTAGTATTTTAGCTCTTACATTTAGGTCAATGATACATTTTAAATTAATTTTGTGTATGGTGAGAAATAAGTTCACATTATTTCATTAGTGTGGAAAAAAAAAGGGCCCAAAACAAAGTATTGAAAACACTGTCCTTTCCCCAGTTGATTTTTTTCTTGACACTTTGTCAAAAATCAATTGACCATAAAATTGCTGTAAGTATATTAGTATTAGCTAACCAATCTGTATAAAAATTGCTGCTGGGATTTTCATAGTGATTATGTTGAATATATAGATCTATTTTGGGATAATTGTCATCTTAATCATATTGAGTCTTCCAATCTATGGACATGGAAGATCTCTATACTTATTTATTTACATCTTGATATTCTCTCAGCAATATTTTGTAGATTTCAGTGTATAAATATGGCCTGCAATTTTATAATTGTTTTTAAGTATTTTATTAATGTCAATTTTATGAATAAAGTTATTTAATTGATGTGATTTTTGATTTTTGTTGCTAATATATGGAAATATATTTAATTTTAATATATTTATGTCTTGTTAGTGACCTATCTAATTTACTAATTCTAGCAATATTTTTGTGGCTTCTTAGGATTTTGTACATATAAACTTTCCTCTCCCTCTCTCTCACCTGTATATCTGTCTCTATCTCTCCTTTCCTTTCTTCCTCCCTCCCTATTTTTCTCTCTTTCTCTTCCTCTTTCTCTTTCCTCTTTCTTTTCTCTTTCTTCCTCCCTTACTTCCCTTCCTCTTTCCTTTCTCCTTCCCTTCCCTTCTTTCCTTTCTTTTCTTGCATAAGCTGGAACCACCAATACAAATGTTGAATAGAGGTGTCAAGAGTCAACATTGTTTCCTTATTCCCCAACTGTGAGAAAACTTTCAGTCACCATTTAGTATGATATTAGCTACAGGTCTTTCAAAAGTGACCATCATCAGGTTGAGAAATGTCCCCTCCATGGCTAGTTTAAGTGTTGTTATCATAAAAAGATAGAAAACATACGTTTTCAATTGCTTTTTCTGAGTTTATTGCAAGGATCAAGTGTTTTTGTCATTTATACTATTTTTGATGCTAGTTCAATCTTGCGTTCCTGGTAGAAATTAGAGTTGGCTGTTATTTATAATTATTTGTATATATTCCTGGATTCAGTTGACACATATTAAGAATTTTGTATTTATTTTCATGAGGACTGCTGATCAATAGTTGCCTTTCTTGGACTGTCTTTCTCTGTCCTTGATATAATGGTAATACTGACCTTATAGAATGAGTTGGGAAATATTCACCCCTCCTCTGTTCTGAGTTTTTAAGTATCAGTCTTATTGTTTTAAACATTTCATCATAACTCTATATTTGATTTGGGGCTTCACTTTGTGGGAATATTTTCAATTACTAATTCAATATCTTACTTGCTAGTTTATTCAGTTTTCATTTTTTTAGTTAAATTTCAAAATTTGTGTTTTTCAAGAATTTTATATCCCACATGTGAGTGAAAACATATGATTATTGTACCTTTCCATTTAACTTATTTCACTTAGCATGATACTCTCAAAATCCATCTGTGTTGTCATAAATGGCAATATTTCGTCATTTTTATGGCTCAATAATAGCCCAATGTATGTATGTACCATATTTTATTTATCCAATCATTCATTGAAGGACACCTTGGTTGTTTCCATGTCTTGGCTAAATAAATAATGCTTCAATGAAAACAGGGCTACATATTTGTATATCTTTATGAATAAGTGTTTTCAAGTTGTTCAGATAGGTAGCCAGAAGAAGGTTTGCTAGGTCTTATGGTAGCTCTATTCTTAATTTTTGGAGGAAACTCCATAGCGTTTTCCATAATAGCTGCACCAATTTACATTTCTACCATCAGTGTATGTGAGTTCCCTTTTCTCCACTTACTCTCCAATATTTGTTATTTCTTATTGATAGCAGGCATTTTAACAGGTGTGAGTTAGTATCTCATTGTGATTTTGATTAGCATTTCCCTTATAGCTAGTAAAGTTTACCAGCTTTTCATATATCTGTTGGCTGTTTGTATGTTTTCTTGGGAGAAGTGTTTGTTCAGGTCCTCTGCTCATTTTTTAAATGGATTGTTTGTTTTTTTGTTATTTGTTTGTATGAGTTCTTTATATATTTTAGATATTAGCACCTTATCAGAGGTATCATTGGCAAATATCTTCTCTTCTCCCACTAAGTTGGTTGCCTTTTTGTTTTGTGGATGATTTATTTTGCTGTGCAGAAGATTTTTAGTTTAATATAGTCCAATTAATTATTTTTTTACTTTTAATTCCCTTGCCTTTGGAGTCAAGTTCACAAACACCTGTCTGAGACTAAGGTCTGTAAGTTTAGTGCCTTTATTTTCTTCTATATGTTTTATTGTTTCAAGTGTTATTTTCAAATATTTAATCCATTTTGAGTTAATTTTTGTGTATGATGCTAGAGAACATCTAGTTTCATTCTTTTGCATGTGGCTTTCCAAATTTCCCAGAACCATTTATTGAAGAGGTTTTCCTTTCTCCATGGTATGTTTTAGGCTCCTTTGTCATAAATTAGTTGCCCGTATATATGTGGGTTTATTTCGGGGCTCTCAATTCTGTTTCATTTGTTTGTATGTCTATTTTTCTGCAAATACCATATTGTTTTGTTTAGTGTAGCATGGTAGCATAAATTGAAGTCAGGGAGTGTCATACCTCTGGTTTTGTTCTTTTTTCTCAGGATTGCTTTGGTTAGTCATGGTCTTTAGGTTCCGTACACATTGAGGATTTTTTGTTCCATTAATTGGAAAAATGCCATTGGGACTTCAATGGGGGCTGCATTAAATCTATATATTGTTTTTGCTAATATGGCCATTTTAACTATGTTGGTTCTTCCAATCATGAATATGGAGTATCTTTCCATTTCTTGGTGCCTTCTTCAATTTCTTTCAGTAATTTCTTATAATTTGCAATGTATAGGTCTTCATTTCCTTGGTTAAGTTTATTTTATAATTTTTGTTGCAATTGCAAATAAGATTTTCTTCTTTTTCTGATATTTCTTTGTTAGCACAAGGAGGACAACAGCTTTTTGGACATTGATTTTGTATCCTGCCGCTTTACTACATTTGTTTATCATTTCCAATTGTCTTTTGTGAGGTCCTTAGGGTTTTCTATATATAGAATAATGTCATCTGCAAATAGTGAGAGTTTTACTTCTTCATTCCCAATTTGGATGCCTTTTATTTATTTCTCTTGTCTGAATACTCTGGCTAGTACTTTCAGTACTGTGTTCAATAACAGCAGCAAGAGTCTTAAAGGAAAACCTTTCAGTTTTTTACCACTGAATATGATATTAGATGAGTATTTGCTATATATGCCCTTTATTATGTTTGGGCACTTTCCTTCTATTCCCATTTTTTTCAGTGTTTTAATCATAAATGGATGTTGTATCATGTCAAATCCTTTTTATGCATCTATTGATATGATTTTTATCTTTATTTTGTTAATGTGATGTATCTCATTGATCATTTTACATATGTCAAACCATCTTCTCTAGAATGAATCCTACTTGATCATAATGTATTATCTTTTTATATGTATTGTTGTATTTGATTTGCTAGTATTTTGGTTAGGATTTTTGAATCTGTATTCATCAGAGATATTGGTTCGGAATTTTCTTTTTTGTGTGTTGTCATTTTCAGATTTTGGTATTAGGGTAGCGTTGACTTTATAAAATGAGTTAGAAAGTATTCTCTCTTTAATTTTTTTGGAAGTGTTTGAAGGATAGGTATTAAATCTTCTTTAAATGTTTGGTAAAATTCACCAGTGAAGCCATCTGGACTTAGACTTTTGTTTTGGGGTAGGTTTTTGATTGCTGTTTCAATTTCCTTACTATCGATCAGTCTATTTAGGTTTTCCAGTTCTTCATGGTTCTATCGAGGAAGGCTTTATATGTCTAAGAATGTACCCATCTCTGTTATCAAATTTGACTATGTATGGCCTTTCATATTATTCTGGCATAATCTTTTGTATTTTTGTGGTGTCCATTGTAACTTCTCTTTCTTTTATGATTTTATTTATTTGAGACTTTTTTCTTTAGTGAGTCTAGCCAGAGGTTTGTCAATTTTATTTATCTTTTCAAGTAACCCACTCTTTGTTTTATTAATTTTTGTATTATCTTTTTCTTCTCTATTTTGATTAATTCTGCTCTAATTTTTATTATTTCCTTCTTTCTACTTACTTTGGGCTCTGCTTCTTACTCTTTTACTAATTCTTTAAGGTGAAGTGTTAGTTGTTTATTTGAGATTTTTCTTATTTTTTGAGGTAAGCCTGTAATGCTACAAATTTCACTTTTAGTATTGGTTTTGCTGCATCCTCCAAATGTTGATATGTCATATTATCATTTTAATTTGTCTCTATGTATCTTTTGGTCTCTTCTTCTTCTTTTTTTTTTTTCTTGAACCAATAGTTGTTCAGTTGCATTTTGTTTAATCTTCATATATTTGTATTTTCTCCAGATTTTTTCTTGTAGTTAATTTCCAGTTTCATACCACTGTGGCCAGAAAATATGCTTGGTATGATTACAATCTTCTTAAACTTATTGAGACAAGTTTTGTGCCCCAATATATAGTCTATCCTTGAGAATGTTCCATGAGCACTTTAGAAGAATGTATATCCTGTTGTTTGGGTATGTAAAGCTCTGTAAATATTGATTAAGTCCATTTGGCCTAATGTGTAATTTCAGGCCAATATTTCCTTATTGATTTTCTTTCTGGATGATTTTTCCATAACTGTCATGTAGTGTTGCCACACAGCAGCCTACCTGTCTGTCTCCATGTACCTGCCCCTAAAGAAAAGAGAGTCTGTGAGACGGATCCTTTTAGGGACTTTGCTTCACCTTTGTGCTTACACTTTATGTCTCCCTGTTTGGCCCCAGAAAGATGACTGGTCAGCCAATGATGAGTAAGATTTCCCATGGGGGCACAACTCAAACCAGGCACAGCTGAGTGGGGACCAGCAGGAGAATCCACGGGGTTCATAGAGGTGGGCACAGCCCTCCACCGTCCCCAGGCTAAGGAAAGCCTCTGCCTCTGTGGCTGCATTCCTTCCCACAACCTGCAAGGGAAGAGATTCAATGATGTGCTCTCCATCTATTCATATGCATAAAGTTTTTGTCCCTTGGGGAAGTACATACACCCTGAGACTTAAGGTTCTCTGCCTGCAGGCAAGGGTGATTGGCTTGAATGGTTTCCTATTATAATGTATGGGATTCACAGATCTTGAGATTGACAAGCTTTATCTCCTTTATTTCCCCACCTAACTAATAAAAGCTATGCATAGGCCCGATTCAGGACTCAGTCCTTGAGGCTGCAGTCCCTTGGCCCCGCTTGCACACTATTCTTGGCGACTGTCTTTCTTAACCCTGTGTCACTCTCTTCGATCCCCACAACCCTTGTAGCGCAGGACGCGACAATGTAGTATTTAGGTCCCCTTCTATGACTGTATTTTTGTCAGTTTCTCCCTTGAGGTCTGCTAGTAATTTCTTTATATACTTTGGTTCTCCCTGGTTGGGTGAACATATATTGATAAACATGATGTCTTCTTGATTAACTGTCTCCTTTATCATTATAAAATGTCCATATTTGTCTCTTGCTAGTTTTCTTTATTTTGAATTATTTTTGTCTCATATAAGCATGGCTACACCAGCTATACCTCTTTTTCTTTGGGTGTCATTTGCTTAAAGTATCATCTTGCACCCCTTTGCTTTAAGTCATTATTTGTCTCTGTAGCTGAGATATGTCTCCTGAAGGTAACATATAGTTGGGTCTTGTTTTTTAATTCATCCTGCTAATCTGTGCCTTTTTTTTCCCCCATCCCCCTGTGCCTTTTGATTGTTGAGTTTAGTCTATTTACATAAGGTTATTATAGTTATATGAGGACATACTACTGCTATTTTATGTTTTGTTCTCTAGTTGCTTTGTATTGCCACTGTTTCTTTCCCCTTGTGTTTCTGTCTACTATTTTAGATTGGTAGTGTTCTATGAGATTTTCCTGTTTCCTCTTTTATTGTGTTATATGTCTCACTTCTAAATTTTGGTTTTGTGGTTACCCTAGGCATATGTAAAACTAGTTTCACACACACAATAGTCTTTTTACGTCTGATTGCAACTTATCTCCATTTACCTGTGCGTGTTCAGTCCCTTCCCCTTCCCTTTCTATATTTTTGTTGTCACAAATTATCCCTTTTTATGCTGTGCATTTGTTTCCAAATTGCAAAAGCTTTAGTATCTTTCTTCAAAATGCTTTTTATCCCCTTTAAGCTGTATGTTATAATTAAGTGTTTAATACCCTATTATGAAATAGAGTTGCAATTCCCTGCTTCTTTCTGACTGTTTGTCGTCTTACCCACTGTTTTGTATCCTTTTGTCTTTCTGTTTCAGGTAAAAGATCTCCTTTCAACATTTCTTGGAATGTGTGTCTTATGGTGGTCAATTCCATCAGCTTTTGTTTGTCTGGAAAAGCCTTTATTTCTTCTTCATATCTAGCTTTTCTGGATATATGTGTATCATTCTTGGCTAGTGATTTTTCTCTTTCAAAACGTTAAATATTTGATTCCATTCTCTCCTAATTTGTAAGGTTTCTGCCTAAAAATCTGATGATAATCTAATGAGGTTTCCTTTATAGGTTAACAGTCGTTTTATTCCCTGGGTGCCTTGAAAATTCTTTCTTTGTCATTAACATTTGACAGTTTTGATATAATGCATCCTAGAGAAGGTCTTTCTGCATTGTGATAATTAGATGTTCTGTTAGCTTCTTGAATTTGAGGGTCCAGTTCTTTCCATAGGGTTGAGAAGTTCTTACTTGATTATTTGTTTGAATAAACTATCTCTCCTTCCTCTCTTCTTCTTGTACTATACCCATTATTCTTATAATGCTCTCTCTAATAAAGTCAGATGGTTCTCACAGAGTTGTTTTTTGTTTTGTGTTGTTTTATTTTTTCATTTTTTAAACTCTTCTTCCACCTGAGTCATTTCTATCTTCAAGATCACTAATTCTTTCTTCAATCTGGTCTGCTCTATTTTCTAAGCTCTCTAGTTTATTCTTCATCTCATTTATTGAGTTAGTCATCTCTAGAATCTTTCTTTGGTTCCTTTTGTAGTTTCAATCTGTTTAGTAAACTACCCCCTTTGTTTGTTGATTTTATTCCTGACCTCATTGAACTGCTTTTCTGAGTTTTATTGTATTCCAGTGAGTTTTTTTCACAACTGCAATCTTGTAATAGCTGCCATTTAAATCATAGTGTTCCATGTCTTTGAGTTTGTTTTCTAGAGACTTTTCATTTTCTTTTTCTGCAACCTTGTTACCTTAGTTATTTATGGTAATTGATGGATTATTTCTCTACTAGGGCATTTGAAATATGGGAATTTTTTTAAGTGCTGTTTTGCCTTCAACAATGTAGCAAGTTGATAAGTAAAGGTCTTTCTTTTTCTTTTTTCTTTTTTTCCCCAGTAGATGGTGCTATAGTGCAAATCTTGTTTTCTCTTACCCACACTACTAGTACTTCTGAGATCTTGGTGAGAGTATCCACCTTGCTCATTTTAAATGCCCCATATTCCCCATGGAGGTGAGCAGCCCCTCTTTGATGGGGGTCACCTTGGTCTCAGGGTACCACCCCCATGATGGGAGATGGTGGGTGTTGGGGCTCTGGGCCTGTGAGTTTCCAGCATTGTTTCCCTGCAAATAGAGATTGCCAGTCATGCTGTACTATCTGAGGTATACCAGCTGAGTCTACTGTGTTGTGCCACTATGGGTGGGGGATGCATGGGCAGGGAGGGTGCGGAAGCATGTTCCCACATCTGCAGCTTTGTTTTTTATTTTCTATTGGGTTGAGCCATAATGTACAGTGGCTACTCATTCTAGAATGTTGTTTCTGCTCCTTTGGCCCTCTTCAGGCTATGGAGTGAGATCTGTATTCTGACACCTTCAGTGCTATTATGTCAGCTGGAGCCGGGCAGGCAACAGGAGAGCGGCCCAGATTTGGATGACTGTAGCTGTGTTTTTTTCTCTGGTAATGGCAGCTACTCAACAGTACCAGCCCATCTTTGAACGACATCTCTGCCCCCATCACTTGGCTCAGCCACAGTGTGGACTAGCCACTCAGGCAGGACTGCTCTCTCAGCCCCTGTGGCCCTCTCTGGGCTGCCAAATGAGTGCTGCAATCTGACTCTCCATTGCTACTGAGTCAGCGAGGCTACTGCGAGTGCTGGACTGCACCTGCAGCTCTTGTCTCTTTTCTTTCCCCATCTCACCTCACCTGCTCACTCCAATATGCCCATCTTCAGGTATCTCAATGTGTGGATCTCTCAGATGTATCTGTGTGTTGAACAAGTAATCCTTTGTTGAATTATAGTTATCCAACCTGTTGTAACATCAAGGGGAGAGAACAAGAGATCTCAGTCCATCATGCTGCTTATGTCACTACCTGGAATATTTTTGAGGAGTGGGATATATAAGCATGTATTTTAACATACTGATTAAATTTATTTATTAATGATGGGTCTATTCAGCTTTTCAATTAAGTTATTACTTACTAGATATATTTATACTACAACAGTGAATTTCTGTTTTTATACTTATTTGCCTAAACTATTTCAGTATACACTTAATCATTTATCTGTTTCTTTCATTTCTAATATAGTTCATTAATGACTCCTTTTCTCTCATTCTGCTTCATAAAAATTTCCAATTTTTGTCTATTTTATTGATCCTTTTGGCAGTTTTCAACTTCCCTATTTTTTTTTATTTCTCATTTTAGTGATCAGAATTTAAAGCACTATACTACTAATTGTTTTTTCAGCTGCATTACAGAAGTTTTCCTTGGACTAGCAATCATATAAGAATGCTTACTTTCTAATTTGATAGGTGTATGATTTTATATATATCATCATTTGAATACATTTTATTGATTTATAAATTTATGAATATTATTTGAGGATAATTGTTCTGATAATTACTGTGACTGATGTGCTACAATATCTTACTATGATTATGTAATGGTCCATTTTTCTTTCAACTGTATCAATTTTGGTCTCAAATCTTTTTATAAGGTGTGAACCCAGAGATAGGTCTCTTTTGCAGGAGAATTTCCTTCTGCCAGGAACTAGAATGCTATAAAACATTAACCTAATTTAAACTGGGCTTTGACCAAGTAATTACATAACAATTGTGTACTCAAACTGGTATCTACATGAGGCCACACTCATCATTATGAATAGTCAACAAAATTTTCTTCCTTATATATTTTAAGTTTTGCCTTGATTCCAAGCTTATATAAATATATATTGTGGTTTCTGATATTGTCTGTAGGAAGACTATTTTTTTAAATTCACACTTTCCTAAAATTGCACCTTTTTAATCGTCTTATTTTAGGCAAACGTCTCATTTCTAAGTAACCACCTTACTATGCCCAAAGCCTTGACTCCTTCCTGTCCCTTATGCAGACACTAAAACTCAAAATCCAACTACTGAACTCAATAAATGCCCTGAGGGCATTCATGATTTCAGGGCTCACTTAGCACTGTAGTTTTCAGCTTCATTTTCATTTTCTGCTTCTTGGGATTTCCCTCGACATCTCTCAAAGTCAGCTATGCATTCAGAAATAGAATTTCTATGTATTTTATGCTGGTATTATTATTATTATTTTTTTATATTTCATGATGTATAGTCAGCATTGTTACTGGAAATAGAAGTCATAGTGAAGCTTGTCAACAAAACAATAGAAAGTTTTCTCAAGCTGTAAACATAGCTACTTTAAAAAAATTTATAAGCCTCTAGTTTTAAAATTGTAGATACTATAAGAAAGAAAATATAAAACATAATTAATAACATTAATAGAGTATCACTTGTGATCTTAACAAGGTTTTTTATTCCTGTTTAGTTTTTCTTTATACAACTGGATATTGTTTCTTGACTTCAGATTATTGACTTTAGGGATTATTCAGAGATATTTCCTCAAGATTTAGACAGGACTCTCTTGTGGGTTTGAGGTGGAGTGATAAGTCTTATTGGTGTTTAATTACCAAACATTTAGCAATTAAATTAGCAAGTGGATCAACATTCAGGCAGACAATAAAATGGTATTTGGCAGACTTAATGTAATGCCAGACACTTTAGAGAAAATGATCAAATTAATATTTTTAATGAAAAATTAAAATTTAAACATAAGTTTAGTATGCTTGCCTATTATTTGTCAATGGTTTGACATTCACAGACAATTGAAATGTTGACCTCTCAGAGTGAATCACTCCTTTTTACACTGTCCATCCATATCCCTTGGTAGAATAAATCCTCTACATAGGCACTCTGAGTCATTAAAAGATCTATTATTTTTCTAATGGAGATTTTCAAAATATGTCATGTAAACAATTATGATCAGTTTCTAAATAACCTCTAAACTCTAATAAATGTCATCAACACCAGTCTATCTGGAAGATAATTTTTTACTATTCAATATATCTGAAAGTTATTGTCAATTGTTAAAATTATGGGTAATAACACATTTGATTGATATAGCATCAATTTAATGCTAAAAGATTCTCTTACCTCAAAAATTCTCAGACTATTCAATAGACTAGCATGAATGATAAGTTGAATACAGACTATCTCAAACATATTTAATTATAGAACCTGTTTTTGATTAATTTTTCCAGGACTCTTCACTTCCTCTCCACTCCAGATCATTTTTCCATGTAATATATCTTGTGAAATACTTTACTTTCATCCAAATTTTATCATATTACTCTCCTAATTATAAATTCTCAATAAACCCCATTTCCTAAAAACATGGGATAAAAGTATGTACATATTGTCCAAAATACTTAACGAGAATCATTTCTATTCCTCACTTCTTTCTGCTACCATGTCTCATGCACTAGTCATTAGACACACACACAACCTCCCCCAACCCCCAATATTGCTCTCTCAGTATTATTTGCTTTTAAATATAGAGATTTCTCTGATGGGTAATGTTTTGCTATTCTATTCCTGCCAAACTTCTGCACATCTTTCAAGATTTTCTCAAATATTTTCTGCCTTTTAAAAGTTGTCTGACATAACCACACTTATTTTCCCACTCATCTGGGCTCTCAGAGTGTATAGTTTATGTATATATTAAAACAAGTATCATATTGTTAGCAATTACTTATATAACAATTATTTTCTCCTAGAATGTGAACTTCAGTGTAGTGAGTTTCCAGACATCATTTCATATAAAGATGATAGAAATTAAATTCTCAGTCTTGGCTGAGATCTTAAGATGATAGGTATTGAATATGTTTGTATTCTAAACACTGTTGTAAACAACCGGTACTGAATTTGCTTAGGAGATAGATAAAAATAGGTTTTGTAACTGTTACTTATTTTCTGGCTATAAGATTGATGATACAAAAGGAGTTTGGAAATTAGGGATATTTCTTTGCAGAGAATTGTGCTTCGAATAACAACCCATATTCCAATAGGAAAAGAAGAAAAATTTACTTTTCTTCATTTTAACCTGGCAAGGGAGACTTCAAGTACATCATTTGGAGAGTTTGATATGCATCCTCTGGCATTTGAGGGCTACAATAAACTAAGACATGCATAGGAAATATAGGAAATGTAAAAAGTGAGAGTGTGACTGAAATTACATGTGGCAACATAATACAGAGATGTACTTAGACAATTACAACATTTCTGTAGATGTCAATTTAAAAGTGTGTTTCCCAAAGATCAATATGGCCATGTGAAAAATAAAAGAGAGAGAGAACGTGTCTGCAACTGTCTTAATGATTTTGACTTAAATTTCCCAGACTAAGTGGACTCTGATGATAAGGGAGTCATATGGAGTATAACAAGTGGCCAACTGAGCAGTAGTTCTTCACCTACTATAAAATGTACTAGACAAATGATGATGAGAAATTTGAGAATGTCTTCAGTGAGCCCACAAAACATTCTGAAGGAGAAATGGTATTTCTCAGTATCTGCCAAAGCCAGAGGAAATCAATGTTAGTTTTCAAAACAGTAATCTAACAAATTTTTTCTTGGCTTCCCACTCCTCCCTTACTTGGCAGATGTCACAGGAAGACTGGCCTAAAAAGCCTAATAAGGAAATAAAGAAAAAAAAACCAAAACAAAACAATCATGACCCCCTTTACTCACTGTAGACAAAGTGGAGCAGGAGGAAAGCATTGTATTCAAATAAACATTGTAGATTTGACTGTTCCTGAAATGAGATTATCCTTTTGATCAGAAGTGACAGGAGACATTTTATCATCTTAGAATGACTGTAAGTCAAAGGACTTGCCCTAGATTTTATCTAAGAGTCAGGAGAAAATGTGATAGAGGAAAGAAAAGAGAAAATGTTGATCTTGGATTTTACTCACACTTTTGAGACTAGGTTTTTATAATAGTTACTCTGCAATGCTAGCACCCAACGTAGAGTATGACATGTGATAGGCACTCGAGAAATTCTTTATATATTGAATGAGTTATTCTATACTACTGACTCTAGACCAAGTTTCTATTTAAACCATGGAACCCATTTAAAAATTAAGAAAGTATTATTTCGGTTCACTAAAGAAGAAAGAGCATAAGAAATCTAGAGGAAGAATCTTCATGAATCTCAAATGGAAGGTATTTCTGTTTCCAGTCTTGAAACTTATAGCTACCTAAACATTTATCGAGTTCATCTTATAAGCTAAAAGAGGCAGTGGGTGTTATGAATATAATTCAACAAATTATATATAGTCTTGATTTAAGAAGTTTGTAGACTTTTGGGAGAAATAGATATGAGAAAAATAAGTTTTAAAGATATTATGGGTTCAGTTTTTTTGATATTCATTGGATTTACTGTGGGCACAAAAATTGAAGTGATGAAGTCTACTTGACTATTAACCTCCCCAAAGATGGAGTTAGTTATGTCTGAAGTAGGCCTGAAAAGATGAGTAATAATATGGGAAATGTAGATTTAAATGATTAAAAAAATATTCAAGGTGAAAGTCTAATAGGGAACTAACTACCTTGCCTCTAATTCAAAATCAGGTTTTCATTGGAGGTATACAGGGAAAGAATGAACTAGAAATAAAATTACTCACCCATAGTGCCTTGTAAATCTTTGGCACTGAATGGAGAGATGTAATCATGAGAATGTGTAACCATAGTCCATTCCATTCATGCATTGTTGGACTGAATTCATACTACATAGATCATCAAATATTTACTTTGCTTAAGGACATAAAATAGTGATTTTAAATATGGATAAAGAGCAGAAAATGTATAAATGAAAAAAAAAAAAAAACAGATTTGGAAAGCACTAGAAAAAAACCCAAAGCCTTTTATACATAAAAATGAAATGTAATTAATAATATTACCAAAAAATGAAAAATAAAACACTCAAAAGATAGGTTTATAGGCTGACTATAAAAGCAAAATAAAGAATTAGTGAACTGGGACACATAGTTTTAGAAAAAATTTATGTGGAACACAGTGTAGAAGACAAAATCATAAAATATATATATAAATGATAAATTTAGAAAAAATTTGGAGAAAGTGATATCTCATATGGGTTTAAATAGAGTGACAAAAAGAGAAGAAAGAAAGGTTGCTGTAAAGGCAATATTTGCAAAAATAATAAATGAGAATTTTCTAGTACTTATGAAAAATGTTAATCCTCTTAATCAAGAAACTCAAAGAATACCAAGCAAGGTAACGACAATAAAAAATCCACATCTTAAGAAACCATTTTGTAAATTCAGCAGCACATATGGGTAGACCTTAAAATACACATAGAATAAAAAAGATTATAGTCAGAGAAATAAAAATGATTCCCACTTTTCAAGTACAAAAGTAGAAACTTTGTAACATTGTGTGTGTGTGTGTGTGTGTGTGTGTGTATATACATATATATGTATACAATATACATGCAATAAATATATATGCAATAAAATAAGCCATGATAAATAACAAATCAAAAATGCATCATTAATGCAAGCATCTTTAATGCAAGCATCTTTCAATAATGGAAAAGGGGCAACATCATACTAACAAAAACTGAGATTTGGCTAACAACAGACCCTCATTCAAGAAAATGCTGAAAGATGTACTTTAGAGAAATGGAAAATATTTCCTGGTCCAAAGTCTGAAATTCAGGAAGATATGGTGAACACACAAAAAAAGATAAATATGTTGAAAAATCTAAAATAATACTGTCTCTATAAATTAATAAATGCAATTCTGCTTCTGATAATGACTAATTAGATAATGTCCTTTACTTAGGACAGCTATAGAAACTATAATAATTATCTACCTTAATTAACTGGAAATCTGACAGTAAATAATTAATTACCAATCCAAAATTTAAAAGAAGTGGGGAATTTGGACAGGCGAGAATAGCATTAGGTGCTATTGCATTAGGGACATTTGCTTATCTTCCTCAACCTGCTGCCCCCCTCCTGGCCCCACCCCACCCCCAGAAAAGGTGGTTAAGAGGCTGAGGAGGTAAGAAAATCTTTCAGTTTTATGGCTACAAAGTTGCACAGCAAAATATGTCAAAGAGTTTGTCCTGTTAAACCCCCATGCATCAAAGGGATGCATCCTAGGAGACAATAGTTTAGTATTTGGAAAGAGAGAAGCCCAGCTTCACATTATTTCAGTAACAGAATCAGATTAAGTTGATCTCTGATTGCTAGTGGCTCTGAGTACCTAATGAATTAAATTATTTTTTAAATTAAAAGGGATTGAGAAATGTAAAGAGTGATACTTCATAATGACTAAAAATTTTATTCTCCAGTAAGGTATAAAAATTATAAATTTGTGTGTACCTATGAAATAGCAGTAAAATAATGAAGTGACAATTTACTAAACTAAAAAAGAGAAAGAGATAGTTCAACAGCCCTTGGGCAAGGTATCATATTTATTATTACTTAAAATATAAGTAATGCAAAATTATAAAATATACATAATTAATAGTGTGTGTCTGTTTATTAAACAATTCATCCAACACCTTTAGAACGTACATTTTTTAATGCACATATCGGATTTTTATAAAATTAATAATATGCTGGACCATTTAACAATCCCCACTAATGTTCAAATGATTGATATCATAGAGAATATGTTCCAGAGACACAATCCAAAAATCTAGGAATCAATAATAAAGGAATAATTATACAATTCTTATATATTTAGATTGCCACAGATTTGGTGAGAATGTGGAGTAACAGCTCTCTCATACATTGTTGTTATGAGGATAAATTCCCTTTGAAAGATTATTTGCCATTACCCATTTAAGTGTAAGAAATATTTACTTGTAAAACAGCAAATCTTCTGTGAGGTACATCCAACAGACAGACATACCAATAGACATGAAAAAAATATTTTTAACAAACCAAACGTCCTTTAACAGCCAAATGTATAAATAAATCATATTTACTCAAACAATGGCATAATACACCATAATAAAAATAAACCAAATCATAGGCAATGAATACATTTTATTAAAAAATATTGAGCAAACTAAACAAGGACCAAAAACAAAACAAAACAAAACAAAACAAAAATGTACTTACTATTGCAAACAATTTATATAAAGTTGAAAAGTAGTAAAACTGTAATATAATGCCAAAAGTTTAGGTAGTAAGTTCTACTTTGGAAGAATGAGGGTGTAGTAATAAGGTTGCTTTTGGTGTCTTATCAATGTTTAGTCAAAATAGCTCACCAAATTTTAATGGGAGGAGAAATAGGACTCAACTAATAATTAGGAATTATCAAGTTTATGGGAGATTATGTAAGAACTGAAGTATTGTTTTATGTGTAAAAGAATTTTGGACCATCCTTTGTATAATAGACATTATTGAAGGATTTTAGTAGCACAGACAAATGGTTAGAGTCATGCTTGAATTAGAAAATTCTGAGAACCTTTTTAAGTGCTAAGATACGGGAAAGTGAAAGTGCTGAGGAGTCTCTAGCAATAATCAAGTGAAGGGTAAGGGACTGAACTAAGTCAGTAGCATTTAAATTTTACATAGGTAGGTGGAATTGCAAGATATCAAAAAAATTAGAATCAGCAAAACTCATTTATCTATTTCTGCATAGATTTGAGGAAGAGGAAAAGAAGAGTTTTCAGGATTCTGACACGGGTGAGTGAACAGATGGTAATGCCATGTGCTCAGATACAGAAGAAAAATAGATATTTTTGTACATATTCAATTTTAGGATTTCCCAGGAAAACCCAGAGACAGATGTAAGCAGCTAGATACATGAATCAAAAGATTGAAATTTTTGGATACAGCAATTTTACTGTCTTGAGAATACAAATAGTTTTAAGAAACCCAAACAAAAGGATTCAAGATGGCAGAATAAATAAACACTGTGCTTCTCTCCTCCAGAGACCACATTAAAATTACAACTAAATTTTAGAACAGTCAACCTGGAGAACCATCTGAAGTATAGCTGACTAGAAGTTTTATAACTAAGAATAAAAAGAAGAAGCCACATTGAGACTGCAGGAAGGGCAGAAACACCAAAAGGTCCAGTTCCAAATCTCCATGTTGCTGTTGAGAATCAGAAGGGATTTCCAGGCCTTGGAGGTCCCCTCCAGAGAAGCAACAACCCGAGCCCCTGACTAGGCTTCCCAGCCTGAAGTACCAGTGCCAGAAACAGGAGCGCCCACAGCATCTGCCTGTGAAAAACAGTGGGGATTCCACTGTCCAGGTGGGATAGAAGGCTGTGGGAAACTCAAACATCCCCTAAAGGGACACACAGACTTACTCTCTCATAGATACTCACCCTGGATTCCAGACATGGGGGGACAGGGCACATCGGAGACAATGGGGAGAGACTGAGTTGTGTAGCTTAGGGGAGAAGACTGGAGAGACGGTCACCATTTTCCCTGTGTGGGACCATTTTCCCTGTGTGGGGCCCTTCTCCCATGCAGCTGGCAGGCAGGCAACATCTTTCCTGTGTTAATTCCTCCACCATATGGCCAAAATTTGAATCTGAATTGGCCTGGTGAGCTCTGCTTACTCCACCTGGTGAATCTTTGTGACCCCATCCCACCCAACACCAGAGGCACTTCTCTGCCAGCAGCCAGCTCTGCCTGGATTGCCTTTTTTTCTAGGACAACTCCTCAGGTTTCTTGTGCCCCAGGCTGGCAGTGATTGACCTTGGTGTTCACTGAGACTTTTGCTGAGTAGCACCAGGCTCAGCTCCTGGCTCCAAACCAGAATCTACATTAACCTGGTGAACACCTCTCCACCCTTCGTCCCCGGCTGGTGAGTCCCTGAGATCCTGCCTCACCTAACCCACATTACTGCCTGATACTTTATCAATGGCTGAGCTTTATGGGAGGCAGCCAGCAGCAGTAGTCCTCAGGGTTCCCTGGGCTTTTTGCAGAGCTACCCCATGCTGGCAGTCACTCAGTCTGCAGCATGACCTCTCCCATGCATCTCCAGGTGTAGAACAGGCAGCAACCAACCACGGATCACTTTGTAGCTCCTACCAGGTAGTCACTGGCCAGTAACAGTCTGACCTGGGTCTACACTGGAGTTCCTCCCAAGAGGCCTCAGAACCAATATACCTAGAAGCTGGATTCAGACCAATGCAGTGCACCACCCAATTAGTACCTCAAGTGGCACACCTAAAGGACAGTTCAACAAGCAACAGAGCCTACCTGGTACTATATATAGAGAGAACCCAAAAGATTCCACCTAAAAGCTATTAGAACTTATAGATGAATTCAGTAAAGTAACAGGATATAAAATTAATATTCAGAAATTGGTTGTATTTGTATATACCAATAATGAACATTCAGACAGAGAAATTAAGAAAACAATCCCATTAACAATTGCTATAAAAAATAAAATACCTAGGAATAAATTAAACCAAGGAGGTAAAAGGCCTGTAGTTGGAAAACTATAAGACACTGAAGAAAGAAATTTAAGAAGACACAAATAAATGAAAGTGTATACTGTACTCATGGACAGGAAGAATTAACATCATTAAAATGTCCAAACTACTCAAAGCAATCTGTAGATTCAATTCAATCCCTATCAAAATACCAATGGTATTTTCCACAGAACTAGAACAAATAATCTTAAAATTTGTATGGAACCATGAAATACAAATTTGTATCCCATTGTTGTGGGATATCCACAACAATCTTGAGAAAGAAGAACAAAATTGGAGGTAGCATGTTACCTGATAGCAATCTATTCTACAAGCCTACACTAATCAAAACATCATGGTGCTGGCATAAAAACAGACACATAGATCAATGGAACAGAATTGAAAGCCCAGAAGCAAACCCACACCTATATGGTCATTTAGTCTATGACAAAGGAGGCAAGAACATACAATGGGGTAAAGACAGTCTATTCAATAAATGGTGTTGGGAAAACTGGACAAATACATGCAGAAAATGAAGCTGGACCACCTTCTTACACCATATACAATAATAAACTCAAAACTGAATTAAAGACTTAAATGTAAGACCTGAGACCATAAAATTCCTAGAAGAAAACATAGGCAGGAAACTCTCAGACATTGCTCTTAGTGATTTATTTTCTGACCTATATTCTTGGGCATAAGAAACAAAAGAAAAAAATAAACAAATGGGACTAATCAAACTAAAAAAGTTCTTGCACAGCAAAGGAAACCATCAACAAAACAAAAAGACAGCCTACTGAATGGGAGAATGCAATAGATTTAAAATCACAAGATTAATTTTAATGACATGTACAATATTCTAGATTGTGTGTTAGTGAGTTTGAACTTTTATATTGACCAGCGAGATTTTTTCACAGAATGAAGTATAATGGCAATAAGATAAAGTCAGGAGCAGAAAATTGGGAAAATGGATACATTTAAGAGAAAGAGGAGTGCTTGAGATTAAGCAATGTTTTCCTTTTGGTGCTATGTGAGGCTCAGTATGATTTTGGAAGTCATGGATGCTCTTTCTGCTTCCTCAAATGATCTATACATAGGTTGTTTTGTTTGGTGAAATACTGAGTATTTAGAAGTCTGGGATAACATAACTCAAAAATCTTTTAAAATAAGTTGAAAGTAGTAGTTGGTGGAGATTCTAATCAAGAGCATAAGCTAACAAACAGAATATGTGGGCAGGAATTCAAATAAGTGAACTAAGTCTTGGAAACACTGGAGAAACGTTGTCATAGAGAAGAGTATAGACTATTTAATTTAGTAAATAATATAAAACAAGCTAAAAGATACTATGCAACATTTATGCGCTGGTCAACAGATTTTATAAATATAAGAAAATATAGAAAATGTTGAGTAATTCATGTATATAAAACTTTAAATTACATAAGCAAAATGTTAAGAATTATTTAGAGGTTATGATATCTGTTATAGATGTAGGCTGCAGCAAAGAATATCATGGGAGGTAGGAACATTATTGTCTTACACAGAAAGGAGTCCTCTAAGGACAGTTCTAAATTCCAAATAGCTGTAATTCTTTTGTTCTATATTTATGAAATCTAACCTATAATTAAAAATTCAAAGGGAAGACTCTAAACATGATATTTAGGGACCTCATGATTCTAATCATATGGGTATAACCATATGTACTTCACGGGGACTTGCTACTTTGTCCATGAAATTCTGTGTTTAAATATGTTGGAGTTCTTAAGGGGAAAATGCCACTTAAATATTAAAATTAAAAAGAAACAGCTACCTGTATTTAATTCCCATATGCTCCTATGTATTACAACCCATCAGCCTGAATATGCCACCAAGTCTGCAGAATTTACCATGACATTTACCACGCCATTAAAAAGACCCATGAGAAAATCATGAAGGAATAGAGTTCGATTGGCTTCAAGGAATGGGTAATAAAAATTAATACAGAAATTAGTTGCTGTTGTAATCAAGAGGACAGAGAAAAACACCATTCTGGGGGTATAGACTTGACAGTCTTCACCAAAACAGAGGCATTTTGAATTATTATAAAGAAACCTGAACAACTATGCCCTTTTTCTCAGTTTTAGGCAGAACACGTTTTAAGAATTCCTTGTATCTGGACAAAACTTTATCTGACCTTTATCATCCCACAGCCCCAAAATGAAAGCAGATGTGTGTATTCATATGACAGAGAGATGAGAAGAGTTGAAAGGTGAAATCCTATAGGAAATTTGGTTTTGATGTACTTTAATTTCACTTTCTTTGCTCTCAAGGCCTTCTATTACTTGATATATTTCTTAAAAAGCTGTTAGTTCATAATCAAAGTTCCAGTTTCTTCAGTGTTTCATTGGAGAAGGAAGAAATAACAGAATGTCAGCAATTTGGATTTTTCATTACCAAATTCAGTGTTTTTACTAGGAAAGTTAAATATCTTTCCAAGCAACTTTGTCTTTTGAAAACATATATTTTTAACATTGTAAGTACCTAGTTGATGGATTTTGAAAACTTTGCTAAAGTAACTGAATTCTGTTTTATGTTTTTGTGTTTGTTTTTCCTTTTAAGTTATTCATTATTTTAGAAAACATTTATCAAATGCCTCAGATTTCCCTACCAATACTGTCGTGGTTGCTTTTTATTATATACTTCAAACTCAGCAAAAAAAAAAAAAAAAAGCAAGACTAAGCAAATTACCATTTCAGTTCTGAAAGATTTTCAACACTTTATTTATGTATAGACTACTATGGGAAATAGGGTGTTGTGTAAGGTGGCATACAATAAAGTGAATTGGAATGGATCCTTTATTTACTTCCTTGTTTAAACCTATTTGATTGTCTTTTTTTTCTGCTTCTCTGACATATAGCAGTAGATAGGATCTAATATATTTATATATCTCATAAAATCACTTAATCAAAGGAGGGGCTGCCTCTGCTTAAGAACTCCTGGTTTTTACCTGACATTCCTTCTCAGAGATATTGTAACTCAGGTAATAATTGCAAACTGCAAATCAGGACCCATCCGGGTCTTCACTTTTGCCCTTCAGGTAATAAGAGGAAAAGAGCAGTAGCGAATAGAATATCTAGACATTTTCTTTTTGTTATGTATGTATTTTATACCTAGGAATTCAACAATGTATTATTCAGAGCCTAATGGGTAAAAGAGGGCTTTCAAAAGATTTTATGAGTTAAATATTCTTAATAATCTTACAAGTGTCTTCTCAGGAGGTCTTCACCTCCTTGAACAGAATCTGTCAATCATATTTCTCCATATGATGAATGGGAGCCTGATGAGACAGCTTTAAAAGAATGTGTGGAAATTTTGGCCTTGGACCTAGCAATTCTTTAAATTTACTTCACATACACTTAAGCAGGGCATGTTGATCCTGCTGTTTTCTTCCCAGGACTTTATTCCTAAGTAAATGTGACCTATCTCAGTACTCAGGTCCTGTATCTTTGTCTTACTAATGCTATATGTATCATCATGTCATTGTGTATAAACAGAATTCCTAAGAGATGAATCTACAACATGACAACATAGTCCCCCAAGTTCAAAACCAAAGAGGCCAAAAATATAGTTTGTATATTCTAGGCAAAATATTTCCACAGTCTGAAAAATAAATAAGTAAATAAAATGGAGAAGTATTGGAGCCTTGAAAATGGGGGCAATTCTGCAATGCCTAAGGGGCTTATAGTTATTATCAGATATAATTGATAAAAAATAAAAAATAATAATTTTATTGTTTTTTCAAATTCAGTATTGCTATTATAAAAATCAAGAAACAGTAAAACAATAATGCTAATTATATTTAAATTTAGACACTCAAATTTTATACATAAAATTCTGAAAATCCTTATCTTGTTAATAATATTAAAAACTGTATGATGTATGTATACATTAACTTCAGCAAAATTGGACATCAGCAGTAATTTGCACTCGATAAAATTTGTTATTAGTTAAAATTTTACACAAATAAGTCTTTGTCAACTCTCTTCAAATTTGAGCAAGCAAAATGTACCAAGTATAAACAATGGCCAGAAAATAAGAGCACAAATGACAGAGGCTATTAGTGGTAAAATTACATACATATTTAAAGTTAAATGAATCTAGTCTTCACTGTAAAACTTATGAAAGAAAAATCAATTCATATGAAAGTAAAGGAATGTAAATGGCTTATCTTCACATTATGGAAACTGATCAAAACTGAATTTGAGTTAACGTCAAAACTATATCTCAAAACTGAATATTTGATAATAATTAACTTATTTACATTCACCAGTAGGAATTTCAGAAGTCCACAAGCTTCAAAAGTCAGTGTAAAAATCTTATGACCAATTGAAATGATGGATTCAAAACAGTAGCATCAAAATATTTTGTAATTTAATATCCATCTGCAAGTACTAAAGAATCCTGATTTAGCCAAAATTCTTTATATCCATATCCTGATTATTGTAATTGTTAAAGGAAACATATTTCCAGATGCTTTATTTCTAGGTGGCTATCAAAATTTCTAGTTTTGAAGTACTGCTGTTAAATCTCTTACTAAAGTTGAGAAAACAGAAAAAAAATAAATCTTTTTAAAAAAATTTCCTTACTTATTTTTGTAATACCTTGTTGTACAAACGGATTGGGTGGTGAAAAGTACAAAGACATTAAAATTGGGATAAAGAGATGGAAAAAGTAAGTGTTTCAAGCTATCACACAAAAGGGCCAGGCAAGCGACGGGAGGAGACCAGCCTGGAGAGGCCCCGCCCCACTAAGGAACAGGAGGCGCCTGCTGCAGCAGGCTGCTGAGTAGAAGGAGCGCATGCCCAGGGTCCTCAGGTCTGATTTCCTCAAAGGATGGCAGAAATGCAGATTTCCTGATTTATAAAGACCGGTACCTCTTTTTTTTTTTTTTTTTTTTTTGTAACCAGGTTTAAATCTCTAAGGTTAGAAGTCAGGTAGTCAAGTGGTATTTTTCCTTGGAGGGTTGCGAATGACCAGGAGAGGACCTGAGGGTGATGGCCAGGAAGGTCTTGATTTGGGCTGATGACATGGGTGTGTGTAGTTTGTGAACATTGCATGGAGCCCTACACTTGTAGTTTGTGCTTTTCCTCTCAGATAAAAAGGTAAAAAGAGAAATAAACAGAATCATTCTGTTTCATAATATGAATATAGAAAGATAATTTCAAAATTTTCTGTAACTATAGTTATTGCTAGTTTTGTTGTATTGTTAGACATTTAAATGTTTTATATTATAATTTTACACAGGGCTGTATGTCATGTTTGTTTATTAATGACTCTTATTTGAATGACAGCAGAATAAAAGCAACTGAACAGCATCTTGAACAACCATACAGAACAACAACCTTTGCGTCAGATCCTTTAAATGCTGATCGTAGGATTTAGGACTTCTTGTTGAGGTCCCCTGTGGTTCTTGTGAATCATTTGCTAACCATTTAGTCTCGCACACTGACTATCAACTCCTGACTATCCCTTTGCTGCTACTAAAACTAAACAAACCTTATGGATTTTAAAATGAATTTACCTTCTGGATAAGTCATTTTAATTTCTGTTAATAGATTCAATTCTGCCTTGACATTCACATTGCACTTGATATATGCTTTCCTGGTTTCCTCCCATATTTTCAGATATAGAAATCTTAGTAAACTTTTGTCATGGATTCTCTTAGGTTTATGTCCAAATTAAGTATAGACTCTTGGCACCTATATAAGATGACACATAATGGAAGATATGACTGATAATTCATCCACCTTAATCATTGAAAACAATTACAATTCCCACATTTCAGCAGGAGGCTGAATAAAATATAGGTAATATATAAAAGTTTTTATGGCATTCAGTTTGAAAAGGAATAAAGAGCATGTAAATAAACAGCAACAACGAAGAAAGGAACTTGAATAACCTCTTTTGGTAATCTAAACTTTTTGTTTCTTTTTGATCAAAAGCACCAAAGTAGAATCTAGTCCAGAAAGCAAATGCACACTCAACCTGGACAAAACCTAGATAAGCCTAGATAAAATTGAACCTGGATGAATGCATGCAAATGCACGTGCATATGTGTGCACGTGTATACACACACACACACACACACACACACACGTGTGCACCCTACACACGCACTATCCATTTAGGATTAGAAATAAATTTATTCATGTATTCATTTAACAGGTATTTATTGAATGCTCAAAATGTATCACCTAGCCTACTAGGCATGAAAAACTTGAAAAACAAATATGAATAAAATAGAACTCCTAGTGACAAGAAATTCAATGTCTAGGGGTAATTACAGAGAGATCAGCAAATAATTAACCATGTACAGTAATAGAAAAATATATGTATTAACATGAAAATGCTGTGGAAAGGCATCTAATTTGGCATGACGGTACTGGGGGAGAAACAGGGAGGGCCTCTTGTAAGAGTAGACAACAAAGCTAAACTTCATAGGATTCATCCAGTTGTTCATTCACTTCTTCAAAAAATATGTGTTGGAACATATTATATGCCGGACACTGGTGCTGGTAATATGGCAATTAACTAAACATTCTAGTGGATGACTTACATTTACAGTACATTCCAGTGGATGAGAGAATTGAATGAGGCAAATAGCAGGAGGTAAGTGTTAAGAAAAAGCACAAGAAAGGAGCAATGAAAAATTAAGTGGGGGGTGAGAGGGTTTGGTAATCACAGCATGGAGAGCCTGTAGCTCATGCTTGTGTTTGGTACTGCTAGTAAATCAATTTGAGTTCTCCGTGTACCACTTCATTACTAGATCATAGTAATATATTGATTAGCAAGTGCCATACAGTCTTCCCTCAGTATCCACTGGGGTTGGGTCCAGGACTTCCCCAGTGGATACCAAAATCCATGATGCTCAAGTCCCTTATAAAATGACATAGTATTTTCATGTAATATACACACATTCTCCTGTATAATTTAAATCGTCTCTAGATTACTTACAATACCAAATAAAATGTAAATGCTATATAAATAGTTGTTAAACTGTATTGCTTAAGAAATAATGATAAGGAAAAAATCTGTACATGTTCAATATAGATACAACCATTATAGCCCTAACTACATAGTATGTATCAGCAATAACATAACTTTTTAAAAAATATTTTCTATCCACAGTGGTTGAATCTGTGGATGTGGAACCCACACATATGAAAGGTCAACTGTAGTCATATATATATAAATATATAAATATAAATATAAATATATAAATAAATATTATATATATATATAGCTGATAGATCCCTCAGGAATTATATAGAGTATGGCAGGAGTTATGAGAGACATAAATATAGAAGTCAGATAATTTAGGATATTTCTCCATCTTTATTGGTTGACATCAAGTCATCTGTCTTTTAAACAATCTCTAGAAGTGAGGCAAAGTATGAGAATCTATGACTGAAGAGACTAAAACTATACGTAACCATATCATATGGTATTCTCCAAAGACATAGTAGGATTTTGCTATTGCATAATTGCAGAAAATTGATGTAGGGGTCTTTTACAGTATGAGGTGAGAGGAGGTCCCATAGCACCCAGATTTTACTTAACAGTATAGTGTTCTTTATAAGACACCATATTATTATATAATAATTATGTTACATAATAATGGAATAATGTAAATATTAGATGATGATCACTAGACTAGAGCAACATATTTTCTGATGCAGTAGTTATAATGTACTTTTTTTTCCAAAAGTTTTGAAGTGTTTGCACGGAGGTGCACATCATCAAACCTTGACTCTAGATCAATTCAATCATAGTATGTTTAAAACTGTTCATGCTATACAACATCTTTTCCAGAAATCTAAGATATTTCATTGCCAGGGAATTGTTTTCAGACTTGTCTGAAGTGTATCATTTAATGCAATACAGAAGATATCCAACTGAAATGCTACTGTGAGAGGGCAATCATGACTAAGAAACTTGTCACAATGAGTTTGATCTCTGCCCAAGTGCTTTTTAAGTGTAAATAGTCTTACAATGAAGTGTGTGGTACAGAATAGCATTTTAGAGAGAAGGCACTCAATAAATATTGAACTGTAGGAATAGACAGTAAAATAGGTCTTAAAAAAAATGAATCAACTTCATTGCCACTGCGATTTACTTCTTGAAGACCAAAGACACATTTAGTGCTACATACAGATATACATCAAGAGCTATATTGGCAGGTTCAATGATTTTAAGAATAAAAGGTACATATATTTTTAAAAAGAAAGCAAATACATAAAACTATAGATTGAATAACTGACTTTTCACCTAGTTAATTGTTTTTGAGTTTTCCCATGGCATATAATCCTTTACTAGTGATATTGGTGTTCAGAATATTCTTTCATAGATATTTAGATAACATATAGGCTCTGGCATAAAGATAGTTCCTATCTATATCTATCTATTTATCAATCTATCTACCTATCTATCTATCATCTATCTATCTAAATCTTATCAGCACTACCTTTAGATCCTTTAGTTCCCCATTATCAGGGGCAAGATATTTGAGAAACACTGCTCTAAGATTTTTGTGGAAAGAAACGTGAAACACAACACTGATGGGCTAGGTATATTAATCTCCCAAGCAGTTGTGATTTATAAAACAGTGGGCTGAAGGGATAAAAGAATTTGAAACACCCATGGAAGTAGGGGAGCTCTTTTCAAAGATCTGCATTGTTATTCTGAAAATCCATTCCTTGTCCATGCCTGAAACAATGTGTGCACAATACATACATATGTACATACATACACATCCATGATACACAGACTCTAAGAGTGCTATCTACCTTTCATCTAAAATTTTCTGATTCTGTTCTTCTAGACTCTTGACTGTTGTGCTATTGAATCTTGCCTGGCTTCTGCCTCTCTGCCTAAGGCTTTGGATTGATGCCAAAGTTTTTCTTTTTTTGTTTGTTTGTGTTTTTTTTGTTTTTCCCTGAGTCTCTAAATTCACCTTGGGTTCCATAGTCTGCATTCTGAAGGCTTCCTCCCACCCCATGTTGAGTCAGCCTCTTGAAATTCTACTTGTCTTGGAGGGAAATTTGTACATAGAGAATCAGAATTGATATACTACTTGTATATAATCTAACATTAACTAGGAGGGCACCATGGAATATGCAAAAAATGAAATATTAGAAGATGTAGAATCCTTGCAATTTCTATGGCATATTGCTTAGGATTGAGCAGTGGCTATAAGAGAAAAGGCCAAAGGTATTTCATATCTATAGAAAATTTAAGTAGAGGAAGATTCCAACATTTATTATAGGTTTTCAAAGATTTTAGTGTTATTCAAGACCCAAAAGCTTTCAAAGTGAAGGGGAGGGATAAATTGCCTTTCTTGTTTAGTTAGAACTATATATTACAAATATGGAGAACTTGTATGCCTTATGTGAGTTGAAATATGGCGATATATTATCTGCAAAAAGTAACGCTATGGATTAAAAGATAGACTTTAATTCTTTTTCTTCATTCTGATTGTTGAATGAAAGCAGGCATGTATTCTATTTATGTATTTAGTAATTATTATTTCTCTTCAATTTTCACAATCCTAGAAAAATGCTACTACCCTCATACAAAATATTTATAAATTTCAAAAATATGAAATTATAATTTCACTGAAATTACACTATCAGTGAAGTTCTTGTTTATAGCTATAGATTAATGTTTGATTCTCTAACTAAAGGCAAAACTTATCTTGAAGAAATAGAATTTCCTTCCTATCAATGGCTTTACTTCCTGTCAGCTCAGTTATTTTCTCTTTATGAAATAGACAATACAATTTATGTGATTTCTGTCTATTACTAAAATGATGAGTTGCTGTAACAATAATTTTCTTTTCTTAGTCTCTCTTCAAATGTAGAAACAAATACTTAAGTGACATCCAGTAACAATGAGCACATATAGCATCCACATCCTGGTTTCAAAAACTATTTTGCAATAAAAAGAAAATCAGGAATTTCTGTACAATTGGTTAATTCTAGGACTGGGACAAAGACAATACAAAATACATTGGTGGCATCTTGCGGTGCCAGAAAGCACAGAACTTCTCAAAAAAAAAAAAAAAAAAAGAAAAAAGAAGAAGATGGGAGGATGATGTTAAAAGGAGACAAGATATAAGACATTGGAGAAAGAAAGTGAAGGAAACACAAGTAAGTGGAAGGATACCATGCTCATGGATTGGAAGAAATAATATCATATAAATGTCTATATACACCCAAATCAATCTACAGGTTCAATGAAATCCCTATCAAAATACCAATGGCATTTTTCACAGAAGTAGAACAAATAATCCTAAAATTTATATGGAATATAAAAAGACCCCGAATAGCCATGGAAATCCTGAGAAAGAAGACCAAAGTTGGAGGTATCACACTTCCTGATGTCAAACTATACTACAAGGCTGTGGTAATCAAAACAACATGATACTGGCATAAAAACAGGCTCGTAGATCAATGGAACACAATAGAAAGCCCAAAAATTATCCCACACTTATATGGTCAATTAATCTATGACAGAGGAGGTATATAGAGGAATCTACAATGGGGAAAAAAAAGTCTCTTTAATAGAGGTGTTGGAAAAACTGAACAGATACATGTAAAAAATGAAACTGGATGATGTTCCTATACCATATAAAAAAAATAAACTCAAAATTGAATAAAGACTTATATGTAAAACCTGAAACCCTAAAACTCCTAGAAGAAAACATAGACATATATATATATATATATATGGTCAAATGTATTTGGTCATATATAGACATATATGTATAGATAGATGGATAGATAGATAGATATACATCTATCTATCTATATATCTATATATATAGACATATATCTATGTGTATATATCTATATGTATATAGACATATATATATGGTCAAATGCATTTGGTCAAATTTATATATATATATTGGTCAAATATATATATTGGTCAAATATATATATTTGGTCTATATATATACATATACATATACATATATATATACATATACATATACATACATATACATATACATTATATATTTGACCACATATATAATATATACTTGGACAAAGACAACAAAAGCAAAAATAAACAAATGGGACTATATCAAACTAAAATCTTTTGTACAGCAAATAAAACCATAAACAAAAGACAACCTATTGAATGGGAGAATATATTTGCAAACAATATATTTGACAAGGGGTTAATATTCAAAATATATAAAGAGCTCATACAACTGTACATCAAAAACAGAAAATCCAATTAAAAGATGGGCAGAGGACCTAAATTGACATTTCTCCAAAGACATACTGATAGCCAATAGACACATTTAAAAAATCACTAATCACCAGTGAAATGCAAATCAAAACCACAATATGCTATCATCTCACATCTATAATAATGGCACTTAACAAAAAGACAAGTATTTTATTCTCTCTCTCTCTCTCTCTCTCTCTCTCGATGTAAAGAACAGCGTAGGGAATATAGTCAATGGAATTGTAGCAGCTATGTATGATCTCAGAGGGATAGTAGCTTGGGGGGATTTATCACTTTGTGACGGATGTAAATGTCTAACTATTACATTGTTTTGTATACCTGAAACTGATAATAATGATAAAAAAAAAAAAAAAAAAGACAGCAAGTAAGTGTTGGCGAGGATGTGGAAAAAAGGGAACCCTCATGTACTGTCAGTGGGAAAGACTGAAAAACTGTCAAGAAGGAAGACTAAGGAAACATGACAACCAAATGCCATGTGGTGTTCTGGATGGGATCCTGAAATAGATAAAATACATTTGTGGAAAATATGATGAAATCTGAATAGAGTCTATGGTTTAGTACTAGTGTTCATTTCTTATTTTTTATAATGTCATCTTTGTTATATATGATGCTAATGAAAGCTATTAATGGAGAAATGTATGCAGTATCCTTTCACCTTCAGCAACAACTGCATATCTAAAGTTCAAAATAATTTTTTAAAGAACAAATGCTTATTCTGCATGATATTTTATTTGAGTTAACATTGTCTGTAGAGTTAATGTTTTTCTTTGATGTTTGAAAATGGCTTTTAAAAAATATAGTGTCTTCATGCACTTAAAACTAATTTAGTTAGAAAACTAGAAAACCCATTTCTCCTGTATCATAGTCTATATCCCATAAATTTTAATAAGATGTAAAAATCACATAATTCTTTCAGGAAATAAGTTGCAGAATTTTGCACTTTCCAATATCCATCTCTGTCTCTCTGCTCTTACCTTGTGACTTGTGGTAATATATAAAACCAAGAATCAATGACTATGTCAATATTAGCTTACTCAATAAAGAAACATACTAGAAAATACAGTATCTGTTTATGTTACTTGCTCTATTATAACTAAAGTGCAAACTATGTGTTTCCCCCCCAAGGTGCAACATTGTTATATTAAACTGAAATTCTATGCTTATTAAATATTTTCTCATATGTAAGTTAAATATGTTTTTCATATATTATACCTGGGAAAATATATTTTAAAATCATTCATGGCTAATGTAAATTAATCTGAGGATATTTCTTTTTTGTCCCCAGTTCTAAAAGTTGGTCTCAGTAGTTCAGAACCTGTGTGAAATGATGCTGGAAGCCCTAATGTGGCTCTACCCAAAATCTTGTGATATCTAGACAGTTTCTCACCTAGACCTGGGAGGCTCAGTGCTGATCAAACTGCTGCCAATAATAGGCATGACCCATTGCCTCTGGTAACAGGTAATGGGCTGGCAGGTGTGTCAAAGATTTTCCTACCTCCATACATTTCAACAAAAGTTATTGTCTGCTTTTGTTCCCCAGAAGTCTTTCTAGAACTAGAGACTTTGCATTTAAAGTTGCCCTTTTTTAGGACTATCAGTTTCCTTTCTTTTTCTTATTTCCCCTTATGAGAAGGTAACATGATTCTTTATTTCCAAAGTCTTTAAAAATTCAATTCCAGATTTATTGTTTTTTGACATTAGAAAAGTGGGTCAAATGACATTTTGAACATGTTTCAAAATGATGATACTTTAGGTAGAGATTTGAAAATCAAATTTATTTCCCACAGATTTCTTGGTTCAGAGAGACTCATGGTAGTTCTGAATATAAGGGGTTTAGCTTTCATTAAAATATCCATAAATTTTGAGGATAAAGAAAGTGGCAGAAGATGAGAAGTAAAAGCAGAAGAAGGTGGAGAAGAAGAAGGAGAAAGGGAGGAGGAGAAAAAAGAAGAGGGAAGAAAGAATAATCAATACTCAAACTCATTCTGAGAGACTTCTTTATATTTCAGCTATATAGATACTGTGTAAGTAGTATTAACATCTGAGATATTAGCTGAGGAATTAGCCATTGTCTCTACTACTTTAAGGAAAAATGAAGTTAGGCGTTAGGGTGCTGATTGACACTACTAATTGGTAGTGCGCATTTCACAGAGGATTTCAAGTATTAGAGTGAGGGGCAGAAGTTCAAAACTTCATAGTTTATAGCTTGTTAGATTTACAAGCAGCCAGTAGCAGTGCACAGTAAATGTGATTAAGATTAGAAGAAATTTAATACTTGCTTAAAGACTGCAACTTGCATCTAATCATTTTAAACCTACTTATTTTTGAAAAATATATGCTATCCCTTTTATTTCATATAAATTTGTCTTCAATTATCTTGTAGTTTTGTGTTTTATTCATTATTTCTGTGAAATGCCATTTCTGATCTAGTTCTTGTTCCCACACTGAAATGGCTTTGTCCATTCTGTCATTGCTTATTTATTTTACTGGGATTGTTGAAATGACAAGTGCTAGCCAACTTCTATAGTTTGATTGATAGAAAGTTATGAAGAGGACTTGGGCCAACACTAAAAATAGCTCACTTAATCTCTAGTGTCAAAGGATTGTAGCAATGTCTTCTGCAAATGTGTTTACTTCAAAGGATATATGCTTAACCTAGAGCTGCATTCCGAAGATTGGCACAAAGGCTTTCAGCTTTATTTATGCATTGAAACAAGCTTTGTCATTTAGGGTGAATGTAGTAACCTAAACAATAGGCTAAATACTAATAAATAATTCAACTTCAGATGCTTAGTCAATGAGATATGCCTCACATGTTGAGTCTAACACAGTTCAGGCTACTGCTTATTTTTCTTCCCTTTTTAATTTATGCTACTTTACCTTTATGCTTTGTTGTTATAAACAACTCAGAATCAAAGAACACCCACCCAATTAAACAGCAACTGTATACTTATGAGCACAGTGTGAAAAATGTACCCACAGTCTTCCAAAAGATGGGAAATGCTGTGATTATTGTAAACATCTTTTCTCAATCACCTTCAGACTTCCTGTATCAATCTCCTGAAAGAAGTATAGACCTATGTTTTGTTGAGTATATAATCACCCAAACTAGTGGCTTAAATCAATACATAATTTTTCTGTTCCAATTCTTTGAGTTCACTGGGAAGTTCTAATTCAGGCAGCTCAGCGGATCACTGGTTAGCTGGCAGCATGGCTCAGACAAGATAGTCTGTGATGCTTCAAATCATATCTGGCAGCAGATTCAGTGTCACTTGGGAGATGAGGATGACTTGGCTAGTGTTTCTCATCATTCAGAGAAAGCTTGGCTCATTCCCATATGTGGGGACAGAGCCAGGAGTGCAGTTTCCAGGCTCTCGGCCTTACGTGGAAAGGTGCTGGCTCAGGTAGTAAATGGCCATCAACTGTGATAGGATGGCCATCAGCTGTGGCTAGTTGGTCGTCAGCTGTAACCAGTGAGCCATTGGCCACTAATATAACTGCTGTGGCTACGCTAGCAGCAAATGGAGGCTAGCAAGAAGATAGTGGCTGAGCTAGCAAGAGCGGATTGCAAGAGGCGGATGCCGCCAGCAAGTATATAGTGGTATGACTCTCCCATGTATGGCTCCCTGGGTGTTCCTTTTTGGCCTCACCATATCCTGCATTCTTATATGGGGAGTGGGACCAGAGACCCCGCATGACACCCTGCACGACAACATAGTAGGTGGTTGTAGAGCTCCTAGGAGCAGAACAACTGGGCATGCCTCAATGCAAAAGCACTTTTTTTTCTCCTCTGCCTCCTCTGCTGTCACATTTACATTGATTCAATCAAGTCATATGACTAAAGCTATGAGTCAGTAAGTAATAGAATACCCAATGGTGGGATGGAGGGATTGCTTATTGTCTTTATTAACAACTTTATTTTTACACTCATTGGGAGATAAGATTCTTAGAGAGATGGTCCACTTATGTGTTTATTTATTTAATAATTTATCAAAATTTAAATATCCTTACTGTGTGTTAGGCTCCAGAGATACTAAAAATTATGAAAGATAGGAGGCATATAGCATAAAGATTTACTGTTTTAGAATCTCCAATACCTTTGAGAAAATTATACCTCAATGCTAAATGATAACCATAACACGATAGATGAGAGATTTGTTATTCTCTTGATGTGGTTTTCATTTTACTGAATACTATAGGGCTATGACTTTAAGATGATTACAAAATAACCCTGAACTACTACATCCAAGAAGGGTGTTTAATTCTTAAAATAGTAATAATAGTAATAGTGATGTCCATACAACTGCCTAACAAAAGAACAATTTTAAGATATGACAAAAGCATTTTTAAAATAGAAACGTTCATACAACAATCTCCTATCCACAGACAAAACATTGGCATAATAATAAAGTATGATATTAGACTTAGAAGACAGAGCATTTTAAGGGTGACATATAACAAAAGAGAATTTTTTTTTTTTAATTTAAACTTTGAGCAAATACATAAACAAAAATTTTAAATAGTTATATTATTCCTAGGCACACACAAACTACACTCCTTGCTGGTATGGTCAAGTTCAAGTTGGAATGCAAGTTCAAGTTCATCAATGGAATGCAAAAAAATTGATATATGATGTTTCTGGCCCAAGGCTTTTAGGGAGTGAGTTAAAAATGTTTTAGAGATACCAATTAAACAGGGACATTAGCATCTTCCTGTTAAGCAAGAAATTATGCATGAGTATATTAGTTACCCAACCTGACCCATTCTGACACTAAGTGGTTTCATGGAAAATTTAGGATTGAAAATCAAGATGATAGTCTGTTTCTATCACAGTTTAACTGTGTGCTATAAAAGTATTATTATTTTGTATATGTTTTCTCATTTGTGAAATGTGGTGATTGAGTTCTAAATGATCTATGAATTTTATTTTGAAGTACGATGTAATGTTTGAAATTACTTCATACATTTTATTAAATCATGGTTGTGTAGTAATTATGCTCACCTAATATTTATTGAATATTAAGACAGAAAACATATTACTTGACATTATAGTGGATTTTTATCCTAAGGCAAACATGTGTATCACTTGAGACAATATTGTAAAGACAAAATTCACTGCTAGTCTTGAACCTTTGCAGTTCTGCAGATTCTATTTCTACCTATTATTTATTACATTAATAGTGTATTAGTAATTATATTAGTACACTCATGTCTCAAGTTTGTTTTTACACTGTAATGATATAATATGTACATATAATTACATATATGTTATTAACAAAAATACTTTTCTGGAAAAATATGATGATTCCAAAACTCTTTATACTAAAATGTCACTAACTAAAACGTCTACAGGTTAAGATAGATAGCATGAATTTATAAATTAAACAAAGTATATGATAAAAGGGACATGTGGAGATATTCTGAACTATTGGGTATAAATTCTGCATAAAGGATTTCAAATGCATTTTTTTTTTTAATTTTGAGACTTCTGAGAAAAATATATCTGATGACAGAATAAAATTCACATGCCACTAGTTGTGACCTTTACTATGTGCCTCCCTACTTTCTCAATTCGCCTTTCTATTTTGGCTTTAATTGAAATGAACTAGTACGTGTTTTATTTATGCCAGGCATCATGCTTGGCTTTCGGAAGGCAATAGTGAGCAACATAAAATCTCATTTCTGAGGAAGACAGGTTGGCTTTGACTCATGGTTTTAATAGCATGGTAACTTCACCACTATTTTTTTGTTTTTTGTTTTCCACTATTACCTAATATTCTTTTGCCCTGTGTCTTTTGTTATAGCCTGACCATTGATCCTTAAACCTATGTAAGACTACTCCAATTCTGACATCCACCTTGACCGACATGTATAAATAAAAACATGAAAATCAAGCCACTTGTTCCTGCTATGAATTAGGTCTTATTTTAGGAATGAAAGGAACGTGAGAAATCAGTGGGCCCCAAACTTTATGAAATAGATGAAGAAATCAGGGTCTTTATGATGCTTAATATTTCTATTGATTAACTTCCTTATCCCTCCCCCAACAAATATATCACTGGAAAAAGCTGAAACAAAAATTATATATATATATATATATATATATATATATATATATATATATATAAAATAATACATAACATATATATAATAATTTTTCTCCTTTAAGTTAATTAATAGAAATTATATATTTGGCATTTATTTACTTTGTGTTTTATATAGCTCATTTTAGAAAAAATGTAGAAACTACACACATGGATATGCCGAGATAGTTAGGTATTTATGGAATGTTGTCCAAACATTTTTTATGCTCTATTTTGTCATATATGGGATAAGAATTTTCTGTCTGCATATATGCATATTAATGAGGATTCTTATATTTGGATGGAGCATCGACTCAAACTGGCATAAACAACAATGACAAAAATATTGATTTGTTTAATTAGAAAGTCAGAGAACAGTCTGGCTTTAAGAATGTGTGGATCCAGATGCCCAAACAGAAGAGACATCAATTCCTGAATCCTAGGACTTGCTTTCTTCTCGTTTGGCTTCCTTGTCAGGCATGAGCCCATCCTATTTATGTTAGCATAAATAGCCAAAAGAAGCTCCAAGCTTATCATTAGTAATGCAACAAATTCAGAAAGAGAAAGAGTCTCTTTCTTTCCAGCAAAATTTTTGGGATGAAATCTGATTTAATATAGACTGGGTTACACAGGTACATCTGACCTAATCACCGGAGCCAGAATAATGAATTACATTGATTAGCCACATCTGGATATGTTGCTCATGTTTGGAGATGAGGAGTATTTCAAGCCCCATTCAATCTATTGGAAGTAAACATGAGGGAGATAACCAGAATATTGTTACCAGAATGATCATAGAAATTGGTAAGGCAAATATACCAGGTTTCTACTCTTATACTTCATTAGAGCAATGCTGGGAATATTGGGAAAATATATATATTTTCCTTATCACAGGCAAAATATGTGCATAATAATAAAGTCTGATATTAGGTTATAGAAGACAGAACATTGTAAGGGTCACATATAACAAAAGAGAAAGAATTGTAAGAAATGTAAAAGAACATGATATGTATTCCGTGTCACAGTGTCACAATTTAAGTTCATCTTGGTATTAAATGCCATAAAAGAAAAATAAACAACGATGAAATAAAGTATTACTTATAGTGCATTTGCTCTAGCATGAATATAGAGTAGTTGTGATGGGATTAGTATAGTTATACACTTTAAGGAAACCAATTAAGATTCCAGTGAAATACAATTGTATGCTTACTAATACTAGGTATTATTCCATCATATTATTTTTCTACTATGTTACTTCTCTTTTAATAAGCTAGTCACCACAATACTACTTAAGGGCATAGCATGATACTAGGTTCTAAGCAGTATTTTCTATTTTAATTCAATAAACACTATAATTCCCATCATAACAATATATCTTCATCTAGGAAGCTGACAACTTTTATATTAGGAAACAAATGAAGTGTGATTTAATCATATGAGTATTTATTTTGACACTAAAATTAAAGCACATGTTTCAGAATATCAGAACTAGGGCTCAACAGGTCAAATATTACATTTTGAAGACTTACATATATCATATTTAATTATTTAATGTCATTTAATATTGTGCATTCTGTAATTCATAATTACTAAGTCTTTTGTGTGGATATTTAAAAAATAAAACACATCACAATGAAATAATCTAGTGAAATTTCTGTCCTTAAAATTTGTAGTACTGAAAAAATAAATGTCTATGACTGTAATCCTTTTGCTGCTCAGAAAATTATTATCCAGTGTACAATGTTAAGTATTTAACACATTATTACTATTATTTTTTGGTCAATCTTGGCAGCAGATGTCGTGCATTAAATAAAAATGTGTGATATTTAGAGAAATATTCTTCTTTGTCATTATTTTCTACTCAAAAAAAAGTCTTTCTAAAGTAAATCCCATTTGACATTTGTGATAAGGAGAAACCATATTCATTCTCTGCTGGTGGCAGTAAACACTTTAATTCCATTACCTTCAAATTTGTTCTGTATTTATTTTAAAACATTAGGTACCACCCATTCAATTTGTGAACTTAGCTACTAAAAGTTTGTTATTGTCTCCAGCATTCTGTTATTGCTTTTTGTATTATGATACATTAAAAAAGAAGAAAGAACATATAATGCTTGCATGGTTCATTTATAAAAGATTAATCATGTTTGTTTATCAAAGAGAACAAATAAATCGTATACAAAAAGAATTGCTTTTGGAAATATGCATTGAAGGGTAGAATTTTTTTTAATGATCTTATGATACCTCTTTGAAGAAAAGTAATCTGATATGACTTTTATCCTTCTTTCTGCCATAAAAATAATAGGAGACATGCATATTCCAGAATATTTAAGTATTTAAATTACCACATACAAAATATTTATTTAGTTCTCCTTTAGAAATATGATTTTGTCTCTTCACATTATGAATCTGATGAATGATATCTCCTCTCTTATGTGTATGTATTTTAAATGCACATGTCTCCTTTGATACAGATGTTATTATATCTTTATTTTTTGTACCTATAAAAGATAGTTTACTGACATAATTAACATATAAAATTTATTGGAAAATATATAATATATAATCTTTAATATGTAATATACTATATATGTAATATACATGAAAATGCCTATATTAACACAGAGGAAAGATATCAAAGCAATAATCTAAACTCCGACTTTACAACACTGGGAAAAAGAAGATCCAATTAAACGTAAAGCAAGCAGAAATAAGGAAATGATAAAAATTATTAGTATGGAATTAATGAAATAGAGACTAGGAGGAAAATATAGTAAATTAACAAAACCAGAAGTTGGTTTTTGAATATATCGATAAAATTGGCAAAATTTTAGCTTTTTTAGTTTTACTAAGCAGAGAGAGAGAGAGGAAGAGAACAAGAGAGAAAAGACCCATATTCAAAAAATGGAATGAAAGCAGGAATCTCATTACTGACATTTCAGAACCAAAGAGGAATGCTAGGAAAATAAGGGAATACTATTAAAATTATATACTAATGAATTAGATAACTTAGGCGAAATGGACAAAGGACTAGTAAGACACAAAATACAAAAACAGACTCAAGAAGAAACTGATAATCTAAGTAGACCTAATGAGTAAAGCAATTGGTAATTAACAACCTTCCAACAAATCAAAGCTTGAACATACATAACTTTATTAGTGAATTCTACCAAACATTTAAAGAAGAATTAATAACAAACCTTAATTTTTTCCAAAAATTAGAAGAGGGGGGATACTTCCCTATGGATTCCGTGAGATCAGTATGTAGTCTAATACCCACACCAGACAAAAACTTCATAAGAAAAAAAATATACAGATCACTATCTTTTAGACACAAAAATTCTCAGCACAATACTAACAACCAAATCTAGCAACATATAAAAAATATTATACAACATGACAAAGTGGAATTTATTCCACTATGAAAACAATTTTATTTAGAAAATGCCTAAGACTGTAATTGCTAAGTAGAATAATATAGTAAGCAGTTGTTTAGTTTTGTAAGAAACTACCTCACTTTATTCCAGTTGCATAAAATTTTAGTAGATGACTTACTTTTTGAACATCTATTACATTCTAGGCTTATTTCAAGCTACACTTTAGTAGGAGTCTGAAAAAAGCAAATGCGTAAAACACGCAACATTCCTTTTCTCATATAGCACTCATTCTTGTTTGGAGAGACAATGGGTTAAACAAAATAAACAGGCAAATAAAAATCTGTCAGATCTTAAAAAAACACAATGCAGAAAAAAGACAAGTGAGGAGGATAAGGAATGATGGAGTTTGGGACTTTTTTTATATTAAGGCCAAGGAAAACTTTGAGGAAGAGACCTGTAGAAAGAAACCTCATGTACTGTGACTTTCAAACTTTATATTTCCAGATGCCTCTACATCCCCATCAACAGTACATGTGCACTCTGTCCAGGTGACTGAGTGCACCAGTGTAATAAGGCTCATCCTTGCCACAAACTCCCCTTCGTGTCCTCCCCTGTGACCTTGTGACATTCAAGTGCACTAATGAAATTCCCTCACACCGTTTCCTTGTTTACCCCACCCTAGCCCTCAATAAGTGTACTTGCCCACAAGTCCTCATTCTCTGTTGTCCACATTGGAGCTCCTGCCATATGGCCCCCTGCTGTGCCTCCCTCTTCCCGGACCTGTGACTATAATTAACCTTCCTCATTTAACATAATCATCTCCATAGTGTTGTTCCCATAATTGCACCTGACATATCATCCTAAATCACCATTTTAAGAAATATAATTATTCCTTACAACACACCTGTGGATATTTCGAGGACTCACGTTCCAGATATCCCCTTATCAAATATAAAGTATATCACTCAGAAAGCATATGTCATGCAGTGCGGCCTGCGGGGTCTCTGCTCCTGCTCCTGACATAAGAACATAGGACACGGTGAGGCCAAAAGCCTGGAAACTGCACTCCTGGTTCTGTCACCACAGCATAGGAACAAGGTCACCTGGCCACTAGGCACTGTAGGTGAAATGTCCACAGCCCATGGTACTTTTTAGGCACCCACAAATGTTTTACATTTTAATTTTTTTTTCAGAAGGAAAAAACATGGTTGTATTGAGAAAGTATATTCACATTTTAATCAATAAAGTCATAAAATACCACTCTTAATATGTTTAATATTTCAATATTTTTTTTTATTTAGGAAGAGGTTGACAAAGACAAATGTTCCTGTGCCCATGAGAGATGCATCACTGGTGAGAAGCTGAGTGAATGAGGGGAGTGAGGTACAGTTAAATTCAAATAGTTGCGGGTTGGTGGGAATGATCAAGGAGGTCTTTAAGGTCACATTTACCCTTGGGCTTTTACCCTGAGAGAGATGAAAATCAATTAGAGAATTCTGAGCATTAATTAATATTTTAAAAGGATGATTACTACTGTACTATAGAGAGCAGATGGATTATTGAAGATATTGACAAAATTGAAGGTCTAGGCATCCTTGTAGCGGGATGGTTCTGACAGAGATGACATGAAATGATTGAGTACTGAATCTATTTATAAAAGTCAAAAAACCAGAAATGGCAAACTTACCACCAGATCACTTAAATAATAATTTTATTTTAGTATTTATTTTAAGAGTTTATTGTGCACATAAAAAAAGGTTGAACTGGGAGCTCTCACACCCAAAGTGGAATGATGCTCAGAGGATATTGTTACAGATTGGCTTATAGAGTGAAAATGTGGAGTTTATTCTTTACAATGATTGGTTATTGCATTATTGTTACACTAGTGATAGGGCATTTGTTAAAAGTAGTTACCTCAAGCCAGTTTTGGGAACAGCTTGTTTCATTTATGAGTTTTAGAGTCCTTTACTAGAAGTGTCTGAAGCTTTGCTTGTTTTGCAAAATAAGCTAAATTAAGTGTGCTATGTGACTTAATTGGTTTTGTCTGCTCAGGGAATTTTCAAGTCTGGTCTCCATTTTGTACTGAATTTTAATGAACAGGACTTGCTAATGGTTTGAGGCTGGGGTATAAATGGAATCGAGGTTAGGCAAATGTACTTCATTCTCTTAATGAAAAGGAACCTTGGATCAACTACTATCTGCCTACTCTTAACTTCTTCAGTAAAAGGCCATGGCTTCTTTCCTAAGATCTTGATCATCAGCATCAGCTGCTCCCTGTATATTTGGACAAATAAATGCAGAAATGTAAACTGAAAATGTGACAATGGCTGAATAGTGACAATGACAACAGCCAAATAAGCATTTTATGTCTTCTTTTCTGAAATCAGTAGGCATTTTTGTATATTAGGATGATTTATTTCCCAGTCCTTTATGACGGTGTTAGAAGCAATTACAGTGACTATGAAATGTCAAAATCCATCTTTATGCCAGTGATTTTTCAGATAAACAGTGCCATCATTGCAGAGGGAATGAGATTTTTGAGAAAGGAAGTGCATGAGGGGCATAGTCCAGAGGGAGCATTTGAAAAACAAGGTGATGATGGGGGGAAAAGGCGGGAGTGCCGTGTGAAACTAACAGAATGCCCACAAATACCTGGAAATGTGACTGAGAATGGGCTCTGCTCCCTTGTAATTAATGACCTGCTATAGTGGAACGAGTGCTTTGCTTTGGTTTTACAGTAAGTGATTCTATCTCATTCTCTTGCTCTCTTGTGAGAAATAGTAGTACACAATATGTGAATCAGCTTCCCAAGAGGAAGAAATGCCTGAGAAAGAAAAACTCACTCTAAAATGGATATCAAGGTCATAACTGTGGCTTTATTAATTGAATGTCCAATGAACTGAGCCACAAACCAGACTCAGTTTTCTGTAGAAAATTGTAATACAATCAAAATGACTTCTGAAACGTAAAGTTTGCATCAAGTATATAGGCGTGAGAACTGTAGTTTATGGGAGTTTTTGCCAAGAGGTTATAAATGTACGTTGTTTTCTGCTCATTAATGGAAAGCACAGTGGAAATATGCTCTGAGCGTTGACTCTCTAAAGCCTAATAAAATCAACAGGTCAGGAAACTCCTATCTTACTGTAAATTGATCTGTTTTAATTACAGTTCAAAGCAATTAATAGGAAACGTAGTGATTCGTCAAAAAGGATTGACATGCCCACTAAACTTTTTAGTTTTAATAAGATATGTTTTAAATTTTCTGCTTTGAACCAGGAATCTAGGTGGTGGTGATTATAAATGAGGACCCTATAATAGGGAGGCCTATATGTCTCATCTTCCAAATGAGACAAACTCCAGTCACTTGCTGCCTTTAAACACATCACTTTGTCACTTGCTGGAGTTCACTTTAGTTTCTGGCTTTTTGTTGACCTGATTAGCTTAACTCAGTATTTAAATTTTATTTATTTATTCATTACTCACTTCTGCCAATTTCCCAAAACGGATTTCAGGTAAGCTTAACTGGAGAACCTTAACAGAACCCTAGGCCTTGTTTTTAATTCACAACTCATTGACATGTCTGCATAGGATGGCCTTATCAGCTCTCTAGAATTTTGCATTTTATAAACGCTGCTTGTATTATTTTTCCTTTAGATGTTCTCTCTGCATATCTATTTGTAGTTTTGATGTTTCATTTGGACTCTTGGATTTACATGTTATTAGCATATCAATATTTCTTATTTGTTTAAATCCTCTCTCTTATCTGCTACCAAGAAAAATGAATGTTTAAGAATGAAACGTGTTTTTAAAATGCATAATCTTTCAGTCCAACAATTATTTAGTAGTTGAAATATTAAGAAATATTTGACTGAGAAAGTTTTGGGAAAAAGAAAAATGTTTAGATCATAGTACTCAAGGGAGTATCTGAAATAAGTTATCACTATAATGAGCTCTCCTTCTGTGAACTTAGACAGGTGGAAGCTGTTAAAACTCTTGTTTGTATACAGGCATACCTCTTTTCATTGTGCTTAGCTTCACTGCACTTCACAGATGTGATTTTTACAAATTAAATGCAAATTAAGATATTCCACCAGCAAAAAAAAATACGACTTATTTTATTGCAATACTCGCTTTATTGCAGTGGTCTGGAATGGAACATGCGATATCTGTGAGGTATGCCTGTATTGTAGTGCAAATTGTGGTCTCAAACTTTAACCTTCTTTATAATTATTTTCAGGGCTTGTTAAAATACAGATTGCTGGACTCGACACCCAGTGTTTCTGCTTAAATATCTGGGTTGTGTCTGAAAATTTATTTTTCTAGCAAGTTCCCAGGTAAAGACGATATTACTGGATTGGGAGTTCCTGATGTAGTAAAATAACTATTTAACTCTTAAGAACATTTTTTTATAAAAAAAGACATGAAGTCTAAATTTTGATCTCAATCATTATACTGTATATCACACTATGAAAGCTTTTTTCAAGGTAAATCTATGATGTTGGCTGAATTTAACATTTAAATTTTAAATACAAAGCACTTCGTTTCTAAGACATATGTATACTATACACAGAGGTGACAAAAAAGGCTGTCAAGACAGAATTCTGTTTGTGCCTATTCTAAGAAATAAAATCTTTAATTCATTGACATTTTATGACATAAGCAGTACCAGTCACAGTAGATAACTTAAAAATATGGTATAGAAAAACCAAATGTTTATAACTCCTCTACTCCCAGAGGTAATACTTTTCAATTTTGGTATTTAATATTACAGATTGTATGTGTATGTGTATGTTAGCTTGGTGCAAAAGTAATTGTGGTTTTTGCAGTTATTTTTAACCTTTAAACTGCAATTACTTTTGCAACAACCCAATATATACATATATTTACACATTAAATCTGATTTACTTTACTTAAGAATACATAGTAATTACTTGTAATTATATTTTTTTGCCATAAATATATAGCTTTTAAATTGTTAGATAGTAATCTATCATAATACACCAAAATTCTGTGTCTAAAAATCAGATTTTGGCTATTAATATTTACATTGTACTGAAAATTATATGGAACGCTCTTGACTATATACTTATTGCCTATGTCTGCGAGAATATCTACCAAATACTGCAGCTCTGTCTAATCTGAACCATTTAATCCAGACCAGTTCACAGCCTGTAAAACTCCCTGTGAATCAAAATATGTTTTTTTCTGGTATAATCATGTGATCATACACAATATTTTAAACTATTTTGCTAGATACAGCCATTCCTTCTACTTAAAGTAAAATCTCTATCCACAGGATCCTTGAGTAACAGTCATATTTCCACCAGTCAATAAGCATTCAGTATATTTCTGCTTAGTTGTTCTATCACTACCTAGCTGCCATGTGTCTTTCAGAAAATATACACCCACTAAAATGTCTTCCTTCTAAAATCCCTATTAAAGGACAGATAAGGTACACATTACCATAAGGCCAGGGACTTTTGACAGCAAATCATGGCAAGGTCTTGTCAGAAACAACTCATTTACTAATACTTCTGGCACATGGCTTTTATTCACCCAGTCATGGTTTTAGACTCATGAGAAATGAGAATTTTTCTGTATTTAGAATTTGATTTTTTTGCTTTAACTCAGTAAAATCTTGGTAAAATTTTTGCATTTCTCTGCAAACAAAGCATTATATTTTATTGCAAGTCTCTTCCAACTCAAAACTCAATATTATTCCCCTCCCTCTTTTGATACCCACCAAATTAGACAATGATCCTCTCTGTTATGTGGCCCACTCTCACTACAACAGTGACAGAATTGTCACTGGAACTGCCTTGAGAACCAATCTGAGAACATCAGGAGTCATCTCCCATCCTGATTCCCATCTAGGGTCTGTGAAAAACAGACCCTGTACAGTTCCTGACACAAAGTGCATGTACAACCAGTATTCACTAAATTCTTTAATGCTATTAAAATTTAGCAGATATTTTACTTTTTAACATAAATTAACTTAATATTATTTATAAAAATCTATAACCTATTAACTAGATTTTAAAATACTTACAATTCTGTTATAGGACTGTCCTTCCTAAAATACCTTTATTCTCTAAACTTACTACTAATGAACCATATGAACACACATTTCATCTGTGTTTATTTTAACAATCTCCTTCCCACATATCAATACATTATATAATAATGTTCTTACACATGTCCTCTAGCCACTCAAAGTCTCTCAAAGATTGTTGCCACACAGCAGCTTACCTATCTGTCTCCTTGTACCTGCCCCTAAAGAAAGCATAGTCTCTGAGAAGGATCCTTTCAGGTACTTTGCTTCACCTTTGTGTTTGCACCTCAAGTCTCCCTGTTTGGTCCCAAAAAGATGGCTGGTCAGCCAATGATGAGTAAGAGTCCCCACGGGGGGACAACTCAAGCCAGACACAGCTGAGTGGGGACCAACAGGATATCCCACAGGGTTCATAGAGTTGGGCACAGTCCCCCCACCTTCCCCAGGCTAAGGAAAGCCTCTGCCTCTGTGGCTGCATTCCTTCCCAAAACCTGCAAGGGAAGTGATTCAATGATGTGCTCTCCATCTATTCATATGTATATAGGTTTTGTCCCTTGGGGAAGTACAAGCATCCTGAGACTTAAGGTTCTGCTGCCTGCAGGCAAGGGTGATTGGCTTGAATCAGTTTCCTATTATGATGTGTGGGATTCGCAGATCTTGAGACTGACAAGCTTTATCTCCTTTACTTCCCCACCTAACTAATAAAAACTAATGCATAGGCCCAATTCGGGGCTTCCAGTACTTGAGACTGGGGTTCCCTTGGCCCTGCTTATAATCAATCTATTATTGACTACTGTCTTTTCTTAACCCTGCGCCGCCCTCCTTAGCTCCCCACAACTCTCATCGCGTGGGATGTGACAAAGGATCTATCTTCTACCTTCCCTATTAACATCTTTCCAACTTTTCTTGAATCTCCAGTCTTAATATCACATACCTGGATTTTATATGTTATGGTAGACCTGTAAAACTGATGTCTTTAATGGAAAGTTCTTGATTTCTTGATTTTCTGGTTCTTGATTTCAGTTTCACCTTAAATGTTGTCTCTCATTGTCCATGTCAGTCACTCACTCTGAAGGTAACAGGCCAATTTTTGCCTAAAGAGTTCTGGCCTAAGTCTTTCACCCCAGGCTCCTACCCATCTCAGACAGGGCAACCTTAAATTTAAACTAACACTACGTCTATTTGTTTTTCATGCCATCATTTACTTGTATATTAATTTACAAATAATTTGCTTCCAAACAAAATTTCTAGTACATCAAATACATATATAAGTCCATTAAACAATAAAGGCATAATTGAGAATCAAAAAAGTGTTATATGCTGCTTAAATTTATTTAATATTAAAAATAAACTTAACTCCTGTGTTCTACATGCAAAATCTATAATGAATGGTGGATGTTGGTGGTTAGAAAAGAGAAAGATTGACGTTAAATAAAGAACATCACTAGTGATGATAATTATAACACATTTTATGTGAGTCACTGTGTGCCTAGGTTTAATGTACACTTATAGAAAAACAAATATGAATAATGTAGATATATTGATATTTCGTGGTTTAAAATAGTAACATTCCTTCTGTCACAAAGTATGTACTGTTGTTGGCATTGGGCGGGAAAATATTGCCTAGTCACTTGAAGTTATATCATTTTGAACATGTAATATTCCATTTCAGCATGGCAATCTTAAATGTAGGCATTAAGATGATTTTTAATTTTCAGAATAATAAATGTTTAATTAAATTGGCTTGCCTCCATACTTTTCCCACAGTCACACAAAAGTTTTCACATATTGAATTTGTAAAAAGTTGAGTTTGCATTTAAATTTTGGTGAATTAATAACAGCAGGAGATTAAGACGAAGCAAATACATTGGCCAAATGCCACGGCCCTGATGGAGGTTTCTTTTTCTGTTTGTTTTTTAATGGAGTTTTCTTTTTTTTTTCTTTTTTTTTTCTGTCTGCTTAAGATCTGTAGTTTAAATCTAAGCCCTGCAATTTTTGAGTTACCCCATAAAGTAATTTGCTTTAATTTTGCATCTCAGTTGTATATGTCTAAATGTGCAGAAAGTAAATACCTGTTTAATAAAATGTTGTGAAGTTAAAATGAAATGTTACATAAAATGATTTTTTATTCATAAAATATTAGTTGTAATAGAGAAAATAGTTTTTCCCAAACTTTATTTATTGTCATCTGCTCCAATATTTCCAAGAACAGAATAATATTAAAACTATCTCTAAAAAATTCAAAATATTTGCAAACAAGTAGAGAGAAAATTAATGCTAACATCGTGAAGAGGCAAAACAGCATGGAATTGTTAAGGAACACATATAAATTGGTGAAGCTAGAGAGAAGAAATGATGAGAGGAAGTAGTCTGAAGCACAGCTAGAAAGTTAAATGCTTTCCTTTCATACCCATTGATGAGTAAATGTTTCCCCCACAGACACTGAATTTGCTGACCCCAGAAACGGTACTAATTTTCACTTTACTCCTTGTCTGCCATTGGGACATTTCTCTGCCTCTGAGCCTTGCATTATAATAGCTGAGCCAAAATACATTCATCGAATCTCCACAGAAAGACTTGCCTCTCCTTTCTCTGTGTAGCTGCTACATTTTATTTCTAACTTCATATTATTTAATACATTCTATTTGTTCTATTTTTGGAGGTTTGTCGCTATGGTCATTTCGTGAATGTAATCTTTTCTAGTACAATAACTTCCTAATAATTTGGATATTTTCAGAGCATGGACCAGATCACCTTGCAAGTAGTAGGTACAAGAGATGTTTATTGAATTAACTTCTAAATTTTACGAAGTACATTACTGTTTTTATTATATTTATTTAGAAAAAATATATTATTGTCATATCATACAGAAGCATGCAAAATTACTACCAATCACTTAAAATCAGCAGAAATGGAGGGGGTTTTTGCAAGGCATATTTGCTAATGTTTAGTATATACAGAAATTTCACAAACTAAGTTACATATATATAAATTATGAACATGCACATTAGTTACAGAACATAAGATCTAAATTGTGGAGAGGGGCTACAATATTGTGAGAGGTATATTAGGAAGGTCACTTGCTTGCAGAAAAATATCACATCCCTAACCTATATTTTATTAAGAATAAAACTGACATTTTAGTCTTGATATTTTTGACTTTTTATCTTTCTATGGGTTTTGAATTCAGATATGTGTGAATTCAAAATGCAATGTGTGTGTGTAGTGTATATATATATATATATATACATATATATATGTGTGTGTGTGTAGTGTATATATATATATATATGTGTGTGTGTGTAGTGTATATATATATAGTGCATATATACATATATATATATATATATATATATATATATATATATCTCCTTGCTGTAGTTTAGGGGATATATATATATATATATATATATATATACACATATATATATGCAAAATTACTACTGTATATATATATATATAGAGAGAGAGAGAGAGAGAGTGCATATAGTGCATATATATATATATATATATATATATATATATATAGCGCATATATATATATATATATATATATATCCCCTAAACTACAGCAAGGATAACAGGTCATTAAGTGGCAAAGAAAAAATCCAAGCAATTATTAATTTGTGACTTGCACTCTAAATCCACAAAAAGAAATAGAGAAAACAATACTCATAATTGAATATTTTCAGAAATACTGGCATTCTTCATATATGGTCTAGAATATTATCAATAATTGTGAGTCACTGTGTTTTGCTTACCTGAGTTCCATGAAAACTGCAAAGAAAATATGATTAAATTGCTGTGAGAGAAAAGGATATGGAAAGTGATTAGAAGGGAAATAGATAAATGTATTTTTTAACATAACGTTTCATAAAGGGATGAATTCAATAGCATATCTAAATCATAGCTCCTGATAACTTTTCAAAAATCCATAACAAGAGAAGTGCAGTTGATTGTGCATGAATGAGAAAATTGTACATCAGTTACCTAGATGCTCAGAATCTAACCTGTTACAGGTTAATGATATTTTTAGAATTTGGATGTCTAAGTTTAAAAAGTTTTAAAAAAGCACAGTGTACAATGTAAATATATTTGAATATATTCATTGTTTTAAGACAATTCTTTTCTAATAAATCATGTGAATTGACTGAACCAAAATAGAATTCCAAGAACATGATTTTACTGAAATTCTCTATTGCAATTTGTACTATTCTTTCCAAAGTATTGGACTTAAAACAGTGTAGCATTATAGATATATACTTATTAGCTCAGTGAATTCTTCTTTCATTATTGAATGTGTTTTTTTTTTGCCACTTAATTTTAAAAATAGATGATCAATGAAGTTATTTTTGAAGATTTCCATATTTTTTAGATGCTTATTGTATAGGGTTTTTCAATCTTGCCACTACTGACATTTTGGGACAGAAATTCTTTGGTGTGGAAGGCCTTCTCATGAACTAAAAGATATCAACTCAACTCAATAAATGACACTAGCACACACCAGATGTGACAACCAAAAATGTCTCCAGATATTGCCAAATGTCCCCTTGAGGGCAAAATTGTTACTGTCCCTGTTGAGAACCCCTGCCATAGTGTTTAGACTCTCAGATAAATATTTTCAACTGTATGAGAGAAGAAGAGTCAAATGTAGACAGAATTTCAAATTGCAGAAAAACAGGTAGTATTACATTGAAGAAACAAAGGTTAATTTCAGTAGCCTAAGTTTGTATATGAACTATTTTAGGCCAGAAATGGCCTAAAAATGGGGTATGATAGAGAAAAAAGTTTCAATGGCAACTGATTTTAGAAAGATAACCTGTGAAATACAGGACATTAATCTGAATCATTCAAAACTCATTTTGGCTGATCTATTCACCTTGAGGAGAAACTGCTGCAAGCTGAGATGAGAATGCCACCTGGGAAGAGAGTAATGCTCTTTCATTCCCACTGATGGCTACTGTGCATCACTCCTCCTCCACCCAAAGTATTATCCAACAAAATTAATAACTAAAAAATGAATAGTTATGGCAAAAGCTTTTAAATGTATTAAGCAAATTCAGATTTACATCGGATGAAAAAAATTATCCCAAAAAAGAAAAACAAAATTTAAAGCCATTTAAGATTTGAAAAAATAAGAGAAAATTGTCATGTGTGATTCCTCAAATATCAAAATATATCATTATTACAAAGATAACTACTGAACACCTACAATATTCCAGGAATTGAATTACATGTGGACATGAGGCAAAGAAAAAAACAGAAAAATAATCTATAAAATATACATTTTCACTAGACAGACAAAAGTTTAGTATAGTACATCATAAAGTGATAATTGCTCTGTAAAGAAGTAAAGTAAGCATAAGGAATGTTAGGGTAAGAGTGCACAATTTTAGACAGCTTTTATAAAATCACTCATTAAAAAGATGGTATCTATAGAAAAACTAGATGGAAGTGAAGGAGAAAATCATGCACTGATCTAAGGGAATATCAAGGGCAGAAGTCCTAGGTGGAAGCGTGTGGCGGGTATCGAGACCCACAAGGAAGGCAGAATTGCTGAGTGGACAGCACGTAAATGAAGACAGTAATGATTAGGGCTGAGAGGTAACCCTCTGGTGCTGTGACCGTCACTGGAAGGATAATTCATTTTACTCTAAGTGAGATTGAAATAGAGAGTTCTGAACAGAGGCATGATCTAATTTATAATTTATAAGTTCATCCTGGATGCTCCTCTTTTGATAACAGAAGGAAGATAGATGAAAGTCAGAAGTTGGATGACTACTTAAGAGGTGCAGCACTAATCAGGTGAAGCATTAAGACAGCATAAACCCCAGTTGTAGCAATTGAGGTGATGAGACATTTTTTTTTTAATTCTGGATATATTTTGAAAGCAAATCCATATTATTTGATGATGGCTTGGATGGGGGAGTAAAAGAATAAGAATGATGCCAACATTTTTAGCCTTAGTAACAGTAGATGAAGTTGACATTAGAGCCATGGAGAAGATCTCAGGTACACACCATAGAAGGATGTGGAGGGGCCCAGCTATTGAATATATTAGAGATGCTTACTAAACTCCCCAATAGATTTTTCAAGGAGATTGTTCAACATGAGTCTAGATATCAGCATATAAACTTCGTATAAAGCCAGAATCTGGAGGGTAAAATCTGAGAGTGCAGGTGGAGAAGATGCTCAAGTATTGAGCCCTAGGACACTCCACTGTTAATGGGAGGATGGCAAAGAGGAGGCAGCCAGAACATGTGGGGTCTTAGAAATCAAGTGAAGGAAGTGTTTCAATGTTAAATAGTGATAATAATTCAAATAAAATAAGGAAGACATTTAAGCAGTTTCTTACAAAACTAAACATACTCTGACTAGTGTAACGTCCAACAGTTGTGCTCCTTGGTATTTACCCAAAGGAGTCAAAAATGTATGCCCACACGAAAACTTAAACATGAGTGTTTATAGCAGCTTTTCATAATTGCCGAAACTTGGAAGTAACCAAGATGTCATACAGTAGGTGAATGGATAAATAAACTGTGGAATATTATTCCAGACAATAGAATATTATTCAGCACTAAAAACAAATGAGCTATCAAGCCATGAAAACAGATAGAGGAATCATGAATACATGTTACTAAGTGAAAGAAGCCAATATGAAAAGATAAATACTGTATGATTCCAACTATATGACATTTTGGAAAAGAAAAAATTATGGAGACAGTAAAAAGAGGTTGCCAGGGGTTGGTTGGAGGAAGGAATGAGTACACAGAACACAGAATTTTTAGGACAGTGAAAATACTCTGTATGATACCATAACAATGAACACATACCATGTTTCTCCAAAAATACAACCAGGTCTTATATTAATTTTTGCTCCAAATGACACATTACGGCTTATGTTCAGGGGATGTCATCTTGAAAAATCATACTAGCGCTTATTTTCCAGTTAGGTCTTATTTTCGGGGAAACATGGTGGTATGTATAATACCCATATAGTATTATAGTATGTATATTACCCATAAGATGTATAATAACAAGAGTGAACCATAGTGTAAACTACGGACTTTGGATGATTATGATGTGTCAGTGCAGGTTATGTTTCCTAACGAGTGGGACCACTCTGATAACAGATGTTGATAATGGGGGAGGTTATAAGAAATTGCTGCACTCCTAAATTTTTCTAGGCACCTAAAACTGCTCTAAAAAAATAAAGTCTAAATTGTTAAAAATAGATTTCAGTTTGCTTCTCACTGGGATTGATTCTGGGATCCAGTGTAGAATATTTATGAGACAAAATGAGCCCTAGGCACTTCAGAAAATTTTTCTCTAAATATGATTCATGGCAACTGAGCTTTTTGATAAATACTGTTTGTCAGTAATTGTGTGTCCTTTTTCTAAAAAATATATGAAGAGTTGGTAAAATCAAATTCTATGACTAAGCAATTACTTTGGCTCCAACCATGTTGGCGTTTTCTACAGATGGTGTCCAGGCTAAACTAGTACTTTCATAACTCGTAATAAGTAAATTCCCTGAAATGTATGTAAAAATAGAAGCATCACATATCTGAGATCCAAATATTGACTAAAAATCAGTAGAACCCTTTACTAAATATTTTAATATTTATAAACATGGTATTAAACCTCGAGGTTCCCCCCCTCTGGTATTATAGGAAAACCAAAGAGGATGAATAACACAATTAATATTCAAGTGACTTTTATTTTCTATCCCTTTAAAAATGTCAGGTTTTGTAGAATGTAATCAACTGGAATCAAATGTCATCCAATAGCATCTTGAATAATGAGAAGGTCAAAGAAGCCCAATCGTCAATCATTAATATTTCAAATCTGAAGCATTTGGGGAATTTGACACCTTAGACTTCAGATGAACCTCTGTTCATGACAACATTATCAATGACAGAGGAAAGTGGAAACACAGTGACTACAGTGGAAAAGGGAATATTTTCTATTCCAATTTATTCTGGACCTTTTAAAAATGTTGTTCAGAAATGGTAGAGCATAAATGAAAAGCAGAATCCAAAATATTTTTTTCAAATTAAATTGTAATTGATATGTCAGACAAAACACATACAATCATATGCATGAAAAGCACTTTTAAACTTTTTATTTGGATCTACTTTTAGATTTATAGAAGAATTACAAAAAAATGTAGAAATTCCCTGTATACCCGTCATCTAGCTTTCCCTCATGTTAGCACTATATATAACAATAAAGTATTCAATATAACCTAAGAATTGACTTTGGTAAAATAATATTAATCAATGTACAGAAATTATGTGGATTTTAAAAGTTCGTTCACTAAAGTCCTTTTTCTGTTCCAGGATACAATCCAGTATACCATACCTATAACTATCTTTACCTCTTTTTCATTATCTTGATTCTTTTGAAGATAAATGGTGAGATATTTTGTAGAATGTATCTCAATTTGTGTTTGAATTCTGTTTTTTCATGCTTAGAGTGGGGTTATACGTTATTGGGAAGGATACCAGAGAAGTCGTACTCCCTTCTCAATGTTTCATGCTAGAGGGTATAATGATATCAACTTTCATTCCTGGTAATATTAACTATGACCACTTGGCTAAGAGGCATCTTCCAGGTTTCTCTCATTGTTAAGTTATGATTTTTCCCTTAGTAATTACTAAATGTTTTGAGGGAGATACTTTGACACTATGCAAATATCTGGTTTCTGTTTAAAATTTTATTCACACATTTAACATACATTGATAGTGTTCTAATGGTGATTTTCTACATCCCTCATTCCTCCACATTTAATCATTGGAATACATCTGTATATACGGAAAAGTTATTATGCATCCCACATTTAATTTTTTCCATCAGTATATATTTAAATTTGTATGAATTCATGGATATTTATTTTATTTTCAGATTGTAATCAAAACTGTTGTGACTTATTTTGTTGTTCAAGCTGTTCCAATTTTGGGCATTGGCAGCTCTCCCTACCCCCCACAGTTTTATTGAGTTGTGATTGAGATTTAACGCCCATGCCCTTTCAGCATGCCTTCACCAACCTACCCTAAAATACATATATTTTAATAATATACATATGAGTCTGTATTGATACCTCTGCCACAGATTCAGCATCCCATGTTCCGTCCAACCTTCTCCTTTTATCTTTTTTGTGACTGCTTTTTCCTACAGTGAGAAACCTATCCTTGTCTATATTGCATTTACTTATATTTTCCACTCTATTTTACAGATAAAGTATTTCAAAATTCCTAAGCCATACTTATTTGAAGCAAATTTACCAATTAGAGTACACATTTTTTGTGTAGTTCTTTTTGACTTTAGCTTTACAGCATCCAGTGAAAATATTGTTTTCTCTAATTATATAGGTCAGCTTCTTTCTTTCTGATACTCTGCAGTTTAATTTTTGATTTCTTGAAAAACAGATTCATTTGTCACTGTCTACATTCTATCTTTTCCCTACATCTTAGTTAATTTTTTAAAAATTCAACATGGAGTAAAACCATTTCTTGTGGTGTATTCATTTGTCAGTTTTGACAAATACATAGAGTCATGGAACCATCAGCATAGTTTTGTGCAGAACAGATGTTTACCCTAAAATTCCCTATACTGCCTCTTTATTGACGATTCTACTCTCACTACCCTACCCTTGACAATCACTGTCTGTTTTTCTTCTTAGTAGCTTTGCCTTTTCTAGAATGTCACATAAATAGAATCATACAACATGAATCTTCAGATATTCTTTCACTTAGAATCATGCACGTAGGATTCATCCATGATGTTGCATTGTATGAACAGTTTGTCCCTTTTGGTGGTTCAAGTAGCATTCCCTTGTATAGCGTGGCTTACATTGTTTACCCTTCACTAGTTGAGGGGCATTTGAGTTCCAAGTTTGGAGATGTTGTAAATAAAGTTGCTCTTTAATTTAATCATATTTAAATTTTTAAATTCCCTTAGTTACTCTGATCAAAGTTTACGGACAAACTTTCTGTGTCATTTTAACATATTTATGATAATTAAAAGACCAACTAAAGTTTGACTTTTTGTCATAGAAAATATTTTAATTTTCTCAAGGAATGTTGAACATGCCATAAAAAATTATTGAAAATAATATTTGTAATGATTTTATTATCTCTAACACTGACAATTAGGTTTTAATTGTGTGGTTACTGTATAAAAATCTAAATGCTTTGTAAAATTCTGAACTGGTATTGAAAATAGTTTAGATTCCTTGTGTGTACTTGGAACTGAATATCTCAAGTAGTTAAATTACTTTATAAAACCTATTTTATTCCAATTCCCCAAACTATTTTGGGAACAGAAAAAATAAGCTTTCTCTTTAAAACTTTAGTCACTATCTATCCTTTTGTCTCTAAAACTACATTTCAGAATATAGAAAGTTTTTTTTTTTAATGTTCAATTACTGTTTTACAATGAAGCTATTTAATAACTAAAAATTACACTAAAGAATGGTTACAAGATCATGTCCTAAGGAAAGATAATTTTAATAATTCTTCCTTTATCTAGACATGCTGGTGCTTTTTAGTCCATAAATGAAATTTTTAATTCATTATTACCATTATAAAAAGTAAAACAAATGCCTTTCTCAGAGGCTCTCATTTCCCAACTTCAGTTAAATTTCAGCATGACTTTGTGTTAAGGACATACATAGAGAAGATAAATCAATCAGTGATTTTTGTTTGTTTGTTTGTTTGTTTTTAACAAACTTCATTGTTCTCTGTATTGCTTTCATTAAATTTTTGATGCAGAAAAAAGTTATTAAATTTATGTGTTCTATGACATTTTTACTTTTAAAATGGGTGAATCTTTTATAAGTTTGTTTTCAGTTAATATGGTTGAATAATCATCAGTCATAGCTTTCAATTGTATTTAATATAAATGTTAAAAAAGTAATGCAGTTCTCAGATTATATCAAATAAACCAGAAGTGCTTCAGTTTTGTACAGCATGAAATAACACATTATCTGATGGAGACTTACTGAACATTGAATAATTTCTAATTTATGTAATTTTCAAATTGTCCTTGAGTGTTGGAGGTAATATTATATAAATTCTTTAAGTGTCCCAAAGATTTATAACACAATTATCTAAACTTTTATTATCAAGTTACATATGTCAAACACAATTTGGCCTAGGAAGTTTCCCTCAAGAATATATGTATTTTATTTCAGCTAAAATTAATGCACAAATCCCTAATATCTGATAATGACAGTATATGTATGTCTGTTTTTGCATAACTGACATCCAATAATAGTAAGAACTACAATTGGACATTGACAAGAGAGTGGAATAATCAAATTTACTCTAAAATAGTATTAAATCATCATGAGCTCAGTAATAAAAAAACTTTAAATTCTAGCCTTGCTACCTCTTGGTATTCATTTTCTCTTTTAAATAGTACTATCAATATTTAAATCAAACACTGCTAATATTAATGGTATTCTTAAGGTATTTAAAGTAAGTAATAATCTAACATAATTTATCATTGCCAACAATGAGTTCCAGAAATTATAATTAGCAAATGCTGATATAACCTGGGAGGTATGACTAATATTATTGAATGCTCAGTGTGAAAGAACAAAGGCAACTGTACAAGTTCTTCTTAATTGGAAGCTCCATCAAATTTTGTAGTGTTCACATTGCTGTTTTCCTTATCTAATAATTGAAAAAAATGAAGGTAAGAGAAAAATTATGCTACCTAAAAATAGTGTTTTTAAATTAAATGACTCAAAATATCATAAGATAAGCTGATGTAGACTGATTTCCCAAATATTTATAAACTGTTAATATTCTTTTAAAAATGGCAAATATTGAGAATGAATACTGTAAAAGAAAATATATAACAATTTTCTTTTCACTTTTTTTCATAGAGCCTCAGAGTTTTGTTTTTAAATATTATTTTCTGTTTCTTTTTGTCATATTTGGCGGTCACTGTCATTTTCAATTGCTTTCATATAAATAATACCAAAATATTGCTGTCAATTTGTTATTCTATTTATGGACTTTTCTTGAAAGTCATTGTCAGCAGCATCTTGGATATTTTGCTCTTAGCCCAAATGATTTATAACTTAGAGTGTTCTCACTCCCATCATCTTAAAAACTTGTTGCCAGATTTCTTAATAACTAACTGAAATGTTCTCAAATTTATGTGTTCTTTCTCTGATGTCCTCTTTCAGTTTCACTATTCTGAACTCAAAACCTACCTTTTCTTATTTCTAACAATGATAAAAACGTCTTGAGGACATTAAAAAATCTGATTGTAGATTCTTACAATTGGTAAAAAAAAATACTCATTTTGGGGGGAAGAATGATCATTTTAAGGTTTTATTTGTTTGTTTGTTTTTGTTTTGTTTATTTTAATTTCCTGAGTTTCACAGAATAAGCAAATCTGACTTTATTTTTACGCTATCATATGTTCCCCATATTCAGTGATTATATATTCTTCTATTGGAAATCTTTATTGTATGGTTAATGTTTTTCCTCAATAAGAATACAGCAGGACATGCTTAACTCTTGAAAATTAACAAAAGCCTTACTCCTCACATCAATGAATTATTTTCTTTTATTTCTGATGTATAAGTCTTTGCCATTTGAATTTTTATTGTAGGTCTATAATATTGTGATGAAATTCCAGTATCCCTTTCTTTTCTGTAACTTCTATTTCCAACACACTAAAATTCATCCCATCCCCCTTCCCCCTTGGAGCAGGAGAGGAACAGTTATTTCCCTTCTCTAAGAAGTTTTTCTTCAGTAGAGAGGTGTTTATAGGGGCAGCCTCTGGTCGGTCATCCAGAATACATAAAGAGGTCCTTTTGAACAAGGATAAAACTTAGGCTATAAATAATATACATTTAAATATCTGAAATTACATAATGTTACTCCCTTTTCCTTTTCTTTTAAAGCACGCCCTTCTTATTTATTTATTTTTTTTCACATTGAAGGAGAAAGCTTTCATTGGCACAGTCATTCATTTCTTGTTCAATTAACAGAGTGAAGCAGTGCTTCCTTAAACAGTAAAAATTGGTTTCTCCCAAACTAGTTTCACTGTGATATTAGAGGTATACGGTATCAGATTGGAGAGTATTTTGTGGTGGGAAGGAAGGAGCAGACAGCCCTGAGTAAAACTTAGCCTGTCTCTGGCTTAGAATATGAATCTCTTTGTGTAACTGACAAAGTATGCACCTTTTACAGTTAAGTTGGCTTCTACCTTAAATCATGCAGGCTTGCTGCAGTCCCAATGTCTATTGAACAAGCAGAAATTATGTCACAGTTTCAAAGCATATCCCAAAACTGGAAACTTTCTGAATATCATCTCAAACTCATGATCTAGATATATGGAATTCCTCTAACTTGGTCTATTTTTCTTTATCCCTTTGCTTTACTGGCTCTCATCTCTTCCTCACTGACTTTCTTGAAGGCAAGCACTTACTCCATTTATAGTACAGACTTTCTAAAGAGTTAGAAAGCACAACTCTCAGTGATGAATGTATGCAAATATGGATAGTGATCCTCTTTGGAAGGCAATGTATGATAGTCATAGACGTAGGCTATATTAAGAAACAAGTGTGGAAGAATGTAATTTTTTTAAGTTTTCTTATTTTTTAAATAATTGAGCTTTTAGCCACAGAAGCAGCAAACACTTAGTATCAGTCAACTAAGTAACTTAATCCTTTTCACTGAGTTACACATATATTTTCAGACTTTTAAAAAAATAGATAAAAAGGATTAGGGGAATGGGCATTAAGATTAGGTCCTGGCATCGGTTGACACTCATACAGTCCCATGTCCTTTTTGGTCTGAGTTCAGTCAGGTTATTGCTAATTCTCCTTCCTTATTTACATCCCTTCTTTGCATCCCTTTTCTTCCTCTTCTCTCTGACTCTCTCTCTGAGAACTCCCTCCCCGCCCCTTTACCCGCTCTCCCTCTCTCTCACTGGCTCTCCTTTTGCATGACATATATTACTTCAATTCAAAGCAATTAAAACAATTGAAGTAAAATTACAGTAACCAACTTGAAGGTACTTCACAAACATATTGAACAAAGGAAGCCAAGTACAAAATATCACATGAGTATGCTGTAGGATTCCATTTATACAATTTTAAAAAATAGGCAAAAGTAACCTATGGTGCCTGAAGTCAGTTAACTTGTGTTAAAAGAAGAGAAAATGAGGGGACCTTCAGAAACAATCACTGGTACATGGTTAGGATTCCTGTTACCTCTGTTTGTTTATTTTCTGAAATTTATCTAAATATCCAGATGCATATTTTCAATTCATATACATATACATACAAGTTAAATTGTATCAAAATTATTTGTATTTTATAGCTAGTAGTTGATGATCTTTTTTTTTTTTTTATTAGTTTCAGGTGTAAAACACAATGTAATTGTTAGACATTTATACCCCTCACAAGTTGGTAACCCTCCTCCCCCAATCTGTGTACACCTGAAGCTATAACTCAATAATAATGAATGCTAACTATATATATATATGGTCACAGGATATGGAGTACAGCATAAGGAAGGAATGGGGAGGAGTCTGCACTATATTACAATCAGCAATCTACGGCTGTTCCCTGCATAAGCAATTCATTCTTGCTATGTTTAGATATGTTTATTAACCTGTAAAACCTTATGTCTGATGTTCTCACCATCTCTAATCTTCATCTTGAATACCTATCTTTTTAAAAAATCCCTCATATCTACTATAACTTAATACTAGACACATGAACTATAAATGACCTAATTCATCACACATTGTTAGCTGACTCTGCCTTTTTACATCTCTATTCCACATCGTTTCCCTTTTTGTTTTAGTGTTCAAAGTGATATTATATAGTCATAATATAGACCCTGACAAGATTCCAAGTTTCAACAATATCCAGCAACAATGGTCTCCCAATCTGACGTTAATTATTTTTCCTGATATCTGTCAAATCCTCAATATGTTCGGTTTTGGTGGTAATGATGGAAGAAAACATGTCAGTAACAAACCAATAAGAAATAGAATAATTCATTCTCAATTTAATTCCTGGGCAATCAGGGCTAGGTTTGGGCTATTTATCATTTGCAAGCGAAACTGAAGAAGACATAGTCTTAAACTGCATTCTTAACATGCCTATCCATTTCTTAAGTCTTTAATCTAGGAATCAGAATGTTCTCTTTATATTGGCTCTCTCACAAAAGAAGTTAACAACTCTCTTCTTAACTATCAGGGACATATATGGCAAATCTTTTATTTCCTCTTTATATTTTGGAAGAGTTTTATTTGGCAAAATTTTTAATAATGGATTCAATTTCTTCAAAAGATATTGGGCTAGACAGATTTTCTATTCTTTCTTCTGGTCAGCTCAAGTAAGATGTATCTGTCATGCAAATGTTTAAATTTTGAAGCAAATTTTTTGCTTGCATTTTCTGATATCTCCTGCCATTGCACTGGCTCATTTTTCTCTCTAATCACATCATCTCCCCACTGTTTTCTGTAGTGTTTCACACTGATTCATCTGCTTTAACATTAGGTGTTTTGGGAAATTTGTATACCTTTTTTTTGAATCTGTGAATATCTTCTTTTCTTATATTAACTGCAAATGGACTTTGCCAGTTGTTTATTATTTTACATTTGTACAACACTCGTGATAAGGGTATTTCTGTTTCCTCCTATTCTGTTCATAATAGAAGTCTTCCCTATCTGTTTTGAGAATAAAATTAAGGAAAAAAAAGTGTTTCTTTTCCTAATCTCTTCAATATTTTCCTCAAAAATACTACCCACAATAAATTCGGATTACTTGTGAAAGTAGAATATCCAAGATTTAAGAATTTGTTATACACAAAGAAATAAATATGGTATGAGTTGGTATTAAATTTTGGGGGAACAAGAATAAAAATCAGGAAATAGCAGTATTAAACAATAAAACTGAGAGCATTGAAAGTGTGAATTGGAGTATATTTTGAAAGAGGAGATAGAAACAGAAGTTTTATGTGGCAAAGTTTTTGCTCAGAATGGCTGTGGCGGTGGGTTTAGTGCTTCATAAGATGCTTCTTCAGTCAACTCAGAAATTTGAGATGATCCTACAGACAAATTTCCCAAGATTGTGACAATTAATTAAGGAAGCAAAGTTTCATAGCTTTTAAGTGAGAAAAAAAAGTAGTTAATCCCTATATAGGAAAATGTATATTATTTTAATACACACTAACAGTTCTTGGTATTATAATATCTGGTTACTTGGAGCTAGTATTCTTGTTGTTCTGTTTTGTTGTTGTTGTTTTCCTGTTTTTACTGTGCAATTTTTGATGATTCTCCCTTTGTTTCCTTAACACCTAATAATTCCCAGGGCAGAGCTGTTCATTTATACTTGAGGTTTCATCAAAAATTGTTACATGACATTGTGGTATTTATATTTTTTGCTATATTTCTAAGAAACAATCATGAAAAGCTTTGTAGTCTGTTTATAAATTACAAATATCACTAACAGGCAGTAGATATATTTTGGGCTTTGAGTCCTGATTTGGTATTTAGAATGCAATACCCAGAACACTGTCATTTATGTGAATGCTGACACTGCTTTAACCTACAAAGTAGAATGCTCACCAAGTAGAACTGATTCTTCTGGGGCAGTAATATTATGCCTCTGAAAAGATATATCAGCAAAATACAATTACACTGCCAGCAGTTTTCACCCTCTGTGTTAACTACTGAATTGCTTTTTTTTGTGCTTTATTTCCCTCCCAATAATGTGAACATTGATGGGATAGAGCTTATTGTTTTTAAACACTACCAAAATGAAAAGTGTAGATAACTTTCCAAAATGAGATTTAGCACAAACTCTGCATACTCCCTAGCAAGATTACGATATTTAGTAAATATAGTACGATTTACTCTGTGCTAATTTATCATCAAAAGAGAAACATTGATATGTTTGTTTGTTTTTTAAATAGGGAGATAATTGTTGGCAATTATTCAATCTCTCTCTCTCTCTCTCTCTCTCTCTCTCTCTCTCTCTCTCTCTCTCTCTCGAACAAGCCTAGAGGCATAAAGGAGGAAGCTGTGTTTATAAATCCTATAATATAATTCAAAATATAAATTCTCAACACTATATTTACATCATAAGATATGATTTCCCTGAAGTGTGCTGTCAAAATACAAACATCAAAATCTAGGTATTTCTTATAACTACTTTGGATGCTATTTCAGGACATCCAAAATAATTCTTTGTTGTCTTTGGAACTCAAATAGTAACTCACACTTTTCCTTTCCTACACAAAGAGTATTAAGGAAAAATTATAGTTTGGACATGTTTTAAATAAAAATATTTTTAAAAAGATAAACTAATGAGAAGACATTCAAGATGGCAGAGTAGATAAACACTGTGCCTTCTTCCTCCCATGAACATATTAAAATTACAACTAAGTAATAGAACAATCAACCTGGATAACCATCTGAAGTCTAGTTGAACAGAAGTTTTCCTTTTCATAACCAAGGATGTGAAAAAGATGCCACATTGAGGCTGTTAGGAGGGCAGAGACAGGGATCAGGCTGGCCCCAAACCTCCGTGTGACTGTTGAGAATCAGTAGGGACATCTTGGTTGCTGAGGTTCTCCCAGAGGAGCAAGGTGCCCCAGCCCCACACCAGGCTCCCCAGCCCAGGTACTGACACCAGAAAGAGGAAGCCCCACGACATCTGATTGTAAAAAACAGTAGGGATTTAGATCATTCCAGTGAGACAGAAGGCTGTGGGAAACCCAGATGTCCTCTTAAAGAGCCTGTTCATGAATGTATTCATTAGCAGGCACTCACATTGGGCTCTGGCAGAGGGATGGTGTCGCTGGGGGCCTCAGAGGCATAGAGGGGATAGGTTGAGGTGTGTAGCTTCAGGTTAGGGCCGGAGGACAGGAGCCATTTTCCCTGTGTGGGGTACTTCTCCCATACAGCCAGTAGTTGGGCAACATCTTTCCTATGTTGAGCCCTCCCCCACATGGCCAAATCTGAAGCTGATTGGCCTGGTGAGCTCCTCTGTTCCATCCTACTAATTCCCTGGGACACCCACCACTCAACTCCCACACACTGGAGGCACTTTCTCAGGGAGCAGCCAGCACAATATGCATTACACTCTTTCTTGGAAAATTGTCAGAGCCTAAGGGCCCCAGGGAGGTGGCAAGTGGCCTTGGTGTACTCTGAGATTTTTGCTGAGTAGCTCCAGGCTCAGCACTGGCACCAAACCAGAATCTGGTGACATTAACCTGATAACCACAACTCTCCCCACTCTAGCGACTCCCTGAAACCCTGCTTCACCCAACTGGTGTACCGTATGAGTCTTTATCAATGGCTGAATGTTAAGGGAACAGGCCCTGGGGTATTCTGGCTTTTTGCAGAACTACCCTATTCCTGATACTGGTGGCAGACATTCTCGGTTCACAGCGTGATCTCTCCCACATGCCTTCAGATTTAGCACAGGCAGTGAACAACTTCAGATCACTTTGTAGCTCCTAACAGATAGTCCCCATCCAAACACAGGCAGTAGCTGACCTAGTTCTGCACTGGAGCTATTCCCAAGAGCCCCTGGAAACAACATATATGGAGGTTGGCTTCAGACCACAGCAGAGCACAGCCCAATTTAGCACACAAGTGGCACACCCAAAGGACAGTTTCAATAGGCACCAGAGCCTACTGGGGTGAACCCCACTCAATGGGGTAAGCACCCCACACAGTAACCCCTAAGCTGTGGATGTGGCCAAACCCCACAGCCACTCAGCCTGAGGGTCATTCCCACCCACTGACTTGTCAATAGCAATCAAGGCTCAAGTATAGCAGGAGGCACATACAGGGACATTCCTGGAGCACTCAGAGCAGGTGACCAGGGAGACTGTGCCAGGGCCCCACCAGGCACCTGATATATAAGGCCACCCAGCCAAGACTGGGAGACATAACAGGTAGACCTAATACATAGAAACACACATGGAGAGGCAGTCAAAAGGAGGAGGAAACAAAGAAGTACATCCCAAATGAGAGAATAGGAGAAAACTGCAGAAAAAGAACTAAACAAAATGGAGACAAGCAACCTACTAGAGACAGAGTTCAAAACATTGGTTATAAAGGTCCTCAAAGAACTTAGTGAGAACTTCAAAAAAGAGATAGCAAGTATAAAAAGGACATAGAAACCATAAAAAAGAACCAGTCAGAAGCGAAGTATACAATAACTGCAAATGAAGAATGTACTAGAAGGAATCACCAGAAGACTAAATGAAGCAGACGATAGAATCAGCAATTTGGAAGAAAAGGTAGCAGAAAACACCCAAACAGAACAGCAAAAAGAAAAACGAATCCAAAAAATGAGGACAGTTTAAGCAACCTGGTGGACAACATCAAGCATAACAACATTCACATCATAGTGGTAGCAGAAGGAAATAGGAGAAAGAAAGGGATTGAGAATCTGTTTGACGAAATGATAACTGAAAATGTCCCCAATCTGGTAAAGGAAATAGACACACAAGCCCAGAAAGCACAGAGTCCCAAACAAGAAGAAACCCTTGAGTTCAGTAATATTGCTTCCAAAAGTGACTCCTTTCCAGTATTGTTTGCTGTTGCTCACGCTCCATGAACGCTGCCTATTTTGTTCTTGCTGATGTTACTTTTATGGTTATTTTTCAACATATAGTTTTATTTTTTCTTTGAGAACTTTGGTTTTATCAGAGTTATTTGGCCATACTGGAAGCAAATGTTCAATCAGTGGCCGTCCCAATCTAATTTGTAGCTGTGAAATGGAAACCTGATGCTCCTAATAAAGGCATTGAGGCCTGACCAAGAATCTTGTCAAAGATACAGTATACCTGCAGTTTTTATTAGTAACCCTTGGTGATAAAGGAGAAAGGGATTTAGCCTTGCCATAGAACATATCCCTCTTTATGCATTTATTAATTGACTTGATTATTCAATATACATTTATGAACAACATATTTGTCTATGCACCTGGGATACAGCTGTTTAAAAAAATTATAATACCTGCCCTTATAGAGCTTATATTGTAGGAGCATGAGAGAAATCTGAAACAGTGTGCAAGTAAGAAAATTGTCTAGTATGATAGAAGGTAATAAGTGTCATGTAAATTAGGGGCATGGAAACAAAAGTGTGAGAGATAGTGGTGCTTGAGGGTTTGTAGTTGTAAATAGGTGTTATTTCATTGAGAAGAGGGGCATTAAGCACAATCATAAAGAATACTAAAAGAGTTAACTTAGTGGCTATCTGGCATCCATATTCTTAGCAGGAGAGGCATTTAGAAGCAAGGAGGTCAGTGTGTCTAAAAGAGAGTGATTCATGAGGTGAGTAGTGGGAGTTGATGACAGAAGTGTAAGGGAGACATTATGTAGGACCTGATTGTACATTGTATGGAAATCAGATTTTACAGTGAATGTAAACGGAGAGCCATTAGAAGGGTTCAAGCCTTGGGGTGATATTATCTGACTTAGACAAAGGATCAAACTGTCTGCTGTACTGAAAGTAGACTGCAGCAAAGAAACTTACTACGAGATTGTTCTGCATCGGTATCAGTTTGTTGATAACCAATGTTATGACTGAACTGGACCTTGTAATTCTTATTATGAGTGTAAGACACCCACCTCAGTAACCATCAGAAACTTTAGGGGAAATGAATGGTTTACTATTCACAGTTCCTGGAAAGCACACAGCACAACAGGGGCCAAAGAGCAAGGTCATGGGTAGAGAAAGAGAGATAAGATTGGAGGGCCTGGGGTTCTGTTTTAGTTGGAGTTGAGTTTGGGAGCCTAGGGTTTTATGGGCTCACCTTTATTGGTAAATTTAATACATATGCGCCAAAATTGAAAGTATAGGAAGAGAAAAAAATATGTTCTCCCAAATGGTCAAGTATAGAAATGTACCAAGACCTCTAAATTAAAGGAGACTGGGAACAACCTGGGGGTGGGTGGTTGTGTGTGTGTGTGTGTGGGGGGAGCGGAGGGCAGGGAGAGGGGTGGAAAGCTAGTACTGCCTGGCTTTTTATCTAGTCTGTGGCTGGCAATGTGTTTATTCCACATAGCCACCTTTGAAGTGGAGGGCTTTGAAGTGGATTCCTGGGCAGGCAATCAGAGTTTAGGTCAGGCACCTGCACTACAAAACAAGAGAAAAATCCAACTATCAGGGTTTACACTACAGAAGCTGTCAAAGCAATCCAAGTTACCTGCAGTGGGGATTCATACCAGGTTATTACCCAGTAGAAATGGGAAGTTCAAATTATGCATCTATTTCAAAAGCAGACATGCAAAAAATTTCATGATGAATTATGTGTGGGGTGTAAGAAAAGTAGAGGGGTCAAAATAACTCCAAAATTCTTGGCTGACACAAGTAAAATTACCAAACTAAGGAGGCTTATTAAGTAATATTAAAATGGTACAGGTGTATAGAGGGTGGAGATAAGGCTTCAGTTTTAGATGTACTGACTTCTAGAGGTCTTATTATGCAGCAAAGTGAAAAGATTGAATAGAGAGCTAGATATGTGAAACTGGATATATGAATCACACAAAGGTGTGAGCTAGAAATGTGAGAGGTGTATACAAATATACACTATTCAAAGCCACAAGAGTGGAGGTCAAGGGAATGGGTATAGTCACAGTCCAGAGGAGGACAACTGGGACCTGGAACTCAGCAACATAAACCCATGACAGTCCTTAAATTATCTCTACATAAATCTCTGACTCTACCTGAGAAAACATCAAAATTACTAATTTTTGAAAGATCCTCATTTTACTTATGAACAAACTGAAAGAGACAGGTAATACAAAATTTACCCAATGTCCAAAAAAACAAAGCCAAACAAACAAACAAACAAAAAACATTGGCGATAGAGTTAAGACTAAATGTCCCAGCTAGGTGACTAAGAATTAAAAAACTACTTGTAAAATAAGAGGGAAGAAGGTAGCAAGTATTTCTCATAAAAGACCCAAAGGATAACTGCAATAATTAGTCTTTCCTGAGCTTCATTAATTAAGCACATCCTTTAAAAGCTTTTGCTGAAAGATGCTCACATATAACTAATATTCTTTTAAAAAGTAAAGAGTATAAAATTGAGGGAGTGTGAAGTGTAATGTGAAAATTCAACATCGTTTATCAAACTTTTACCATTTTTTTTGTCAGTAACAGGAAAGAAAATTATGTTGTATTCAGATAAAATAATATACACAAAGACATAGTCAATGATGGTCTATTTTATTTGAATGTTATAGAAACATTTACTGATCTTTGGTAAACGATCGTGCTTAAATTTCCCCTTTTATGTATTAGATTAACACTTTCTGCTATAAAATGTTTGTCTTTGAATACAAAGATAAAAATTTCCAGATAAAATAATATTTTACATGTATATAGAAACTTTTATATTGAAGAATTCCAAGAAGAATTTCCCAACTTTATAAATAACATCATTTCACACACTGTTAGTTTTCAGCTGTTATTAAGTCACTAGACATCACCACCAGGCAGTAATTCTCTGACTATAAAAAAAGTAACAACATGTCTTATTTAGGGAACTGGGATCTTAAATATAAGAAACAAGCAATATCTACGTAGATTATTTTTATGCAATAATCTTATTTTCAGGTGTAGATATTTGTCTCTAAAAGAATAAGTTTGAAAATAGAAACAAGATAATACCTTTCATTCTCTATTGGGTAATTGTGTCATATTTACTAAGTGCAACATGTTTTCTATGCCCTCCCTATTCATATAACATGATTCTATTTATAGGGTTCCAAGATCAACATTAAGCTACTATGAAAGCCATGTAGCAATTGATGACTAAATAACCATGGTGAATGGCTGTATGGAACCATCCTCACTTCACAAGATTCTACTGGGGAGTGATTTCCCTAGTAATATGACACCTCTCATCTACCAATACTTTCCATGATTTCAGAAATGAGCTCTTTGGTATTGATTGATTTTATTATAATACTCATACATTACATATGTCAATTGGTGGGAACAAAGACACGTTTAAATGAACTACACCCAAGACAGAAAAAAAGAAATTTTACTTACTATGTAATTTGCCTTCTTGATTCTTACAGATTCTTCTTACAGATTGGGATGCAATGCCTCTGTTTTAATCTCTTTTCCACTAATCAACCCAAATATTAAAAATTGTGGTATCCTCACTTAACTTTGAGCTATAATGCATTTCTCCTTCCTGAGGACCCATCCTTACACCATGTTCTTAGTGTTTCACTCCATCTTTCTTAAGGCACCATTTCTACTCTGATTTTTTAAATATGGTTTATTATTTGTATACCCATGTTTTTATACAGCTGGCCCCTTTTTGGTTATCAAGTTTCGTAATGAATTGCAAACAAAAAGGATGGAAGAAAACAGATTGTTTGTTATTAGTAGCATTCTGGGTCTCTAAAGCATTAGGTAATGTTTAATAATTGAGTCATTTTTGTTTCATGTAGTAGTTGATCAATGCCCCCTTTTTTTAAAATCAAGAATAATGTTTTTCTTCTGTACTTTCAAATGGCTCTCAATAAGAATAGGTGCTGTCAACCAGAGTGGAGTGAAGCACATGACATGACTATGGTTCTTACTTGAATAGTTCTCACAACAGTCCTTCTAGGATGATAATATTACTGTCCTTATTTTACAGATGAAATAAGCAGGATGATAAAAATGTAAATAATATAGTCAATTTATAAAAATTATGTAGTACAGGTATATGAAGAAACAATGAAATTTAATGTTTTAATTTGTATTTTATCCTTTGCCCTTGTATGTTTCTTTTTTAAAAAAAATTTTTAAATGGTTTCATCAATTGAAATTTTTACCACATATTATTCTGAAAGTTTCATTGAATCCTAGAATTTATACTCTGAACATATTTTCACATTTAGCTGTGTGTGTGTGTGTGTGTGTGTGTGTTAAAATAGATCTATGGTGTCTTTAGCTTTTTATTAGTTTCTTTAACATTAACAATTTAGATAACTCTTAGTTCGATATCCCCATAATGGGTTAAGTGAGGAGAAGTTACTTTTTCAGGGCCACTAAGATATTTATTGATACATATAAAAGCTATAATTTGGTGTTTTTGCTCCTGGTAAATATTTCTTTAAGTTTCTCTATGACAAAATTGGTAAAAACCAATTTCTTTTCAGTTCTATAAAACTGAAACCAATTCAAAATGGAAAAAACAACCAGAAGGAAAGAGCTAAAATATAAGAAAAAGTGGCAGATCACAGTCATCTGAAAGAAAAAAAATTAAAAATTGAAAATAAATGAAGCTTTCACATTTACTCTTAGAGATACTTTTAGTTTATAGTTTCTAACCTCTCTGAATTTCTCTGGCATTTTATTTCACCACTTTAATAATAGTCATATATTTTAATGTAAAATTACATATATTTGTCTAATTCCCTTAGCTCACTACATTGCCTTCAAGTCAGTTTATATACAAAGTGACCAACCACTTTACACAGTTGTTTGTTTGTTTATTTGTTTTTGTATAAAGTAGGAATTCAGTATGGCCTGACATTGTTGTTCTTAATAAATATTTTAGAAAATGAATGAGTCAATTGAGTGCATTTTTCAATGAGCTAATTGTTTCTGCCAAGTGTTGTTACAAGTGGATAACACTCCTGATTGAGACTATTACTGATTTATGATTGCCAACTTCAGCTGGGGCCTCAGAAATGCTTAGTGATTCTGTTTAAATTTTTTACGACTCTTTTCAAATTCACTATACAACTTCTTTTAGCCTCTAGTACACAGTGAATATTAAAGTCAGTAAAGAGGAACTGTTAGCAAATTCAAGGTGTTCGTTTTGCCTGGATGCATCAAAGCCGATGGAGACACGAACAGGAGTTTGCAGCAAAGAAAGTACAGTTTTATTTAAGGAAACGGCACGAAGCTGTGTGACGCAGGTGAGCTAGCGCTCAAAGTCCTGGCTCCCTGATGACATGTAGGTTACAGATTATATAGAGCAAAATCAAAAGACACCATGGGTTAGGAGTTTGGGGTTGTGTTGAGAGCTGTCTGGTTGGAGGTGAGATAGAGGTAATGAATCATTTCCTCAGGTTTTGAGGACAGTTCTGAGATCTTTTCTGGAGTTCCTCTACTGGGTCTCATGGGAAAGTGGCCAGGGGGTGTTTCCACCTTAGGGCTCAGAAACTGAAACATAACTTAGGTCAAGATGTTCTCTTTAGCCAGAGGTTCAGACTATGTCACCATTAGTCAGATCCGGGCTACTGTCCCTTGCTGCCTATGGGTTGCTGATTGTTGGAAAGGCTAGTCTCTCAGGGGTATGTACAGAGAGAGGGATGTGATTTCTAGAACTAGGATTTAAAGCTAAATTTAATCAAAGTAGTAAGGATGATCAGTTTCAGAACTTCCTTAAATTTCTCACTTTCCTTTTATATTTACACTTGTATAGTACTGTATTCCATTAAATGAGTACAGTTCAATTTAGTTATTCATTATGTTGTTAATGGACATATATATGTATATATATATATGTATGTATATATATATATGTATATATATATACGTATGTATGTCTACAGCAAAAAAAAAAAAATCATCCCTCATCCCTAATGATGAAATAGTGAAAGTTTTTCTACTGATGTCAGGAAATGTTATAGAGCTATCTACACTTCTACTCAACATTGTATTAATGGTGTTAGGTACTCTATAATGCAAGAGTAATTCATACAATGTACTGCGATTCTAAAGGGAAATAAAACAAACATGGATCTTATAAAACCTAATTGTATATAAAACAAAATAATCTACAAATAAATTATTTGACTTTAATTACTTTAGCAGGTTTATGAAATATAGTTCAATCTAGAAATCATTGTATTTCTATACAGTAACAGAAAGAAGCTAGAAATGGAAAATTAAGTATATTGCTTTTACAATGATTCTAAATGCATTAAGCTCTTAGAAAATATGCACACAAAAAAAGTTGAACTCTACAAAAATATGTAAAATTATTTATATATGTATGTACATGTGTGTGTATATATGTATACATACACATGTATACAATACAATTGTAGTATGGACATTCTTATTTATTCCCCAGTGTCCATGGGCAAGAGTTTAACTAGGTTATACACCTCGCAGTTAGATTTCTGGGTCATAGGATATGTACAACTTCAACTTTTATGAGATAATGCTAAATTGTTTTCCAAAATTGTTGAACCAATTTGCATTCCCACTAGTGGAATGTGAATGACCACATTTCTCTTCATTTTTGCCAATACTTAATGCTGTCTCTAATAATTTGTATATTTTACCAATCTGGTGGGTGTGACAATTATCTCATTTGCTTTAAGTATGCAATTCCTGATTGCTGATGAAGTACAACATTTAAAATGTATACATATTGATAATTCTGATTCATCCTCTGTGAAGAGCCTGTCTATAATTTTCTTTTGACTTTTATTGCTATTCTGACCTTCTTTTCATAATCTGGATTCTTAGCCTTTGTCAAATTTAAATGTTGAAAGTACATTTTTCTAATTTGTATTTTGTCTACTCAATCTCTTTATGGTGCTTTTAATAAATAATATTCTTTATTTTAATGTGGCTCAGTACCTAGTAATTGTTTTTCATGATCAAATTATCTATTCTTTGTCAAATGACACTCTACATTAATTTATACAGCTGTATAACACTTGATATTTAATACGGAAAGTAATCGCCACTTGTCTTGCATCCCGAATACTTTGACTATAGAAATAGCCTCTGAGTAGTCTTTCACTTGCCTGTATTAACTTTAGATTCAGAATGTTAAGTTACATAAACATTCATGCACAAACAAAATATTTTGAGATTATAGGATTATGTTTGAAATTGCTCTGAACCAATAAATCAATAGGGAGAGACTTAAAGTGTTTGCAAAATTATATATTTGAATTCATGGGCATTAAATATTCATTTCTGCATTTAGTCTTTAAAAATGTTTTCCATTCAGTTTTATATATTTTTGTAGAGTTCAAATTTTTTTTTTTTTTTTTTTTGCATATTTTCTAGGAGCTTAATGCATTTAGCATCATTTTAAAAGCAATATACTTAATTTTCCATTTCTAGCTTCTTTCTGTTACTGTATAAAAATACAATTGACTTCTGGATTGACCTATACTTAATAAACCTGTTAAAGTTATTAAATTCAAATAATTTATTTGTAGATTATTTTATGTTTTATATATAATTGGGTTTTCTGAGATCCATGTTTGTTTTATTTCCCTTTAGAATCACAGTACATTGTATGAATTACTCTTGCATTATAGAGTACCTAACTCCATTAATACAATGTTGAGTAGAAATGTAGATAGCTCTATAACATTTCCTGACATCAGAAGAAAAACTTTCAACATTTCATCATTATGGATGAGGGATGATTTTTGCTATAGGTGTCTTATAAATAGCTTTTATTAGACAAAGGGTGATCCCAACTATCACTGGATTAAAATTATTTTTCTTAAGACTTTGTTATTTATTTATTTTTACAGAAGTTTTGAGTCACAGAAAAATTGAAAGGAAAGAAAGCATGTTTTCCATACTTCCTCCAAAGAATTTTTGTCATAAATTTGTATTGCATTTACCATGAACTCTTTTCTCCATCTATTTAGTGATCACAAAGTTTCTTTGTATTGTGATTTAAAATGATTCCTTTTCCACATGGATTTGTATTAACCTCCTTTTAAGTTCCTTAGATTCCTAAAATTAATCTACCATGAATTTAACTTATTTTCTTGTATTTTATTTGCTAATATTTTTTCCAGTATATTTCATATATTTTACCAATGATATTGGACCAGTCTTTGTTATGAAGGTTATGCTGACTTCTCTCTCTCTGTCTCTTTCTCTCTCTCTCTGTCTCTCTCATCTTTCATCTTCCTATCTAAACATAATACATATCTTTCTATTTTTCAACTCTGCTTTTTTGACTCTCTGTAATATTTATTTATTTATTTATTTGATATACAAAGAAATGTACATATTTAATGTATACAATTTGATAAATTTGATAAGTATGGACATATGCAAACAGCAGTGACCATCACTGCAGTCACAAAATAGACATATCCAATACCTCCCAAAGTTTCCTCACGATCCTTTGTTTTTCTTTTTGTTTCTTTTGTTAATAGCTTCAAATACTTAATATAGTTCAAATGTCCACACTGCCAAAGGCTATCTACACATTCAATGCTATCTCCATCCAAATCTTAATGTTTTTGTTTTTTTGTTTTTTACAGAAATAAATAAAACAATCCTAAAATTTATACGAAACCACAGAAGACCCAGAATAGCTAAAGAGAACTTGAGGAAAAGAATAAAGCTTGAGGCTTTATACTTCTTGATTTCAAAATATATTATAAATGTACAGTAATTAAAACAGCGTGGCACGGTCATAAAGACAGATACAGAGACCAAGTGAAGAAGGTAGAGAGCTCTTAAATAAACCTACACATATATGGTCAACTGATCTTTTATGAGGATGCTAAAATGGGAAAATGATATTTTCTTTGACAAATAGTTATGGTCAAACTGGAAAGCCACATGCAATCAAAAAAGAACAAAAATAAAGAATGAAATTTGACCCCTACCTTACACTATACACAAATATCAACTCAAAATGGATTAAAACCTTAAATGTGAGACCTGAAACTAAAACTACTAGAAGAAAACATGAAAGAAAAGCTTCTTGGCAATGATTTCATAGATATGACACCAAAAGCACAGGCAATAAAAGCAAAAATAGACAATTGAGCATACATCAAACTAAAAATCTGCACAGCAGAGGAAACAATTGACAGAATGACCTACAGGAGAAAATATTTGCAAACCATTTATCTAATAAGGGGTTGATATTCGAAATATAACCAACCCCTAAAACTCAATAGCAAAAAAATTATAAATGTAACCTAATTATAACGTGAACAAAGGACATCAACAGACATTTCTTTAAAGAAAAGTTGTTTAATAGGTATAAAGCTTCAGATATGCTAGATGAATACATTCTAGAGATCTATTGTACAACATAGAATTATAATTAAAAAACTACTATGCTCTTCAAATATTTTTAGGAAAGAAGATCTCATTAAGTATTCTTACTACATACATACATACATACATACATACATACATGTATGTATGTGGGGAGGGCATAAGGAAACTTTGGAAGGTTTCAGGTCCTTGTAGTGTTTAGAATTTTTTATACAGTGTTTTTCCTTGACCTTGATTTATTAGCAATGCCTCTGGTGTTTCTTCATAAAGTAAGAGATTGGCTTTTAGGCTAAGTGTTTACCAATATTTTAATTTAATTTAATTTATTTTGCTTTTGTGCAAGGGCTGAGATTGTTCACCTGAATACAGCAAAGTCCTTGAACAAGAATTGGGAGAGACCAGCAGCAGACTTAAGGTCTAGCTGTGACCTGAACTGAGTGCTTACCATAGTTGTGGCAGAAATCAGAGATAGGTTAGAGAACATAATGTGAGGCACAAAAATGCATCTGACACTGTGCTTCCTCTGCCATGCTCAGAATTTCTCATACTCCACATTAAATCTCTTTTGCCACTGACTCTCCAAGGTGATAGTTGATTTTGATCCCTTTAAAAACTTAAGATCAAGGAGATTGTGAGAAACAAACTATAATCTTTTTCTTTACAGCTGATTCTGGGAATATAATTGATATTCATCACCCCCTTCTCTATCACCCATTCTATATTTCTCACTCTCTGAGCGTTTCAGCTTATCTAGTGAGGTGGCCTAAACTTTCATTTCTAAGGAGTGTATACCCTGGGTTTCCCTGTTCCTTATCAGGGTGCAATTGAAAATTTACTCTTATCACCAGATATGGAATCAACAAGAGATGGCTCAGTGACTCTTCCAAGTTCCACGCTTATTTTACTTCCCCAATATAGTATAGCATCAAATCTAAATCTTTATGTAACTAGTTTGATTACCCCCAATAGCATAAATTTCCTTTGCTTGATGGTTGATTGTCATGAGAGATCCAAATGAGCTAAGTGGCATTCATAGTTTCAAGTTCACCAGAATCCTTTATTTGTCTTTTGGTTAAGATGCCACAACCCAGGAAACAGGATCTCTAAGCCAAAATATCCTAATGTGGTGGGCACTGGAGACACAAAATCTGTAAGTGGGTCACTGGAATGATGGTAAAAGAGGCCAATTCTACCCCTCAATTTCTAGAAACATCTTCCTAGCTGTTTGGGACTTAGCCGTTTACATCGACAATTATTTCAATATCTTGAAGGCAGAAACCACAAATTAAGGTGTCAGTCCCATGCTGGCAACTTACTTGATCCGTTAATAAATATTCCAATGTTTTGTGAGGCTGACTGTTTTAAGGCAATGGGGGTTATGATAGGACCAGTCATTCTGAATGTCATAGCTCCTTTACACAAAATGTTACACACCAAAGCCCATACTTATAAATCAGGCATTCTGAAAACTATTTGGTAGTGATGTTGCCTGAAGCACCGTGAGCAATGAAGGCAAATGCACGTCTGTGATTCCTGTCAATTCCAGTAAAGAAGAATGATTTTTCTCCCCAGGGTAGAAGAGCTCCAATGTCTTCACCTGATACCAAGTGGCTATGTCATTTCCATCTGTGATGGTATTATAGCAAGGGCTTAGCTTTGGTCACCATTGCTGGAGGATCAGACATTCAGCGGAGGCAGAGCTACATCAACTTCGGGAAGAGGAAGTGCATACTTCTGGGCCCAAACTTGGCCTCCATTGTTGGCACCACGGCTATTCTGTTCTTTACTCAATTAGGGTGGCTAAAAGCATTTCTCTGACATCCATTGCTCAAGTCATGCTGTCCACCCAGTTTCTTAGTGCCTTCTCTACGGTGGATACTCTCTCATGGGTACTGACTGACATAAGACAAAGTTTCACACAGAGCACACACTCACAGGAGTCCATTTTTCCACTTCTTTCCCAGACCTCTTAGTCTCTAATTTTCCTAATTCCACTCTTCCAGGCCCTTGATAAACTAGCCATGGCACCCTATATACCCTTACTTCAGGCCGATGTTCCTTTCACAGAAAGTAGACAAACAAGAATATTGCTCAAAGCTCTTTGACTGGGAATTTTTCTCTTGCCATTTACAGGTAGAGTCCTCCTTGAATGGGGCTTTAGTATAACAATAGCAAATTATTGACTTGCACTAACATACCATATTGAACTGCTTCTAAACTAATCCTAAATTTTTTCTCCTTTGTCAGCTGATCACACGGAGCCTTAGGTGGTATTTAAGGGAGATATTTTAGTACAACAGAGGTAGAAGAAGTATAGGCCAGGGCTGTACTTAACACTTGAATTAAACCCACTTGCTCAGTGATCTATTGTTTTATATATTGCTGGATATAATTAGCTAATGTATTATTGAATAATTGTAGTCTGTAGAATTCTCCCTCTGTCGTCTTATTCTACTTTTATTATCAGGATAATGCTGACCTCATACAATAAATTAAATAATGTTCTGTTTTCTTTTATATTTTGGAGAGATTATGTAGAATTGTTAACATAACTGTTTTTTTGCTTTTGTTTGTGTGTTTGTTTGTTTCTTTTTTTCCTTACATATTCGGTAGCAGTTATATGAGTCTGGAATTTTTCTTTTCTTTTTTTGTTTTTTTGCTTGAAAAGCTTTAACAACAAACTCAGTTTTGTTTTGTTTTATAAGACATAGGACAATTTAACCTTTTTATTTTTTCCTGAGTGAGCTGTGGGAATTTGTTTTATCAAGCAATATGGCCATTTCATCTATTTATTGTCATGAGATTTGTACCATACCCTTAATTTGGGGGTCTATGTTGATGTTTTATTTTTCTTTCCTGATATTTGCTATTTCTGGTTTCTATCATTTTCATTGTCAAGTTTATCAATGCTATTAATATTTTCAAATACACAGGTTTTGTTTCATTCATTTTCTCTATTATTTTTTAGTTGTTAATTTTATTGATATATTTTATTATTTTCTTCCTTACACCTGCTTTGGATTTACTTTTCTTTTTAAAATAAAATTTTACATGGGAAGCTGAACCTATTGTTTTGAGATTTTTATTCTTCTCTCATATAAATATTGAATAGCCTAAATATTCCTCTAAATACTGCTTTAGCTGCATCCCTCAAATTAATATATACTTTTATTTTTTATTCAACTAAAATATTTTAAAAGTTTTATTGTAATTTTCTCCTGAGTAATTCACTATTTTAAATTCTTTTGTTTAATTTCCAAATATTGTGGGTAATTTTTAGCTGACTTCTTTTTTGTTAATTTCATGTTCAATTCCACCATTAGCCTAGAACATACATTGAATAATTTCAGTTCTTATTCATTTGTGAAGGTTTGTTTTATGGAGCATAATATGGTCTATGTTAGTGAATGTCCCATATGCTCTTGAAGGAATATGTACTCTGGTTTTTTGGGTGCTCTATAAATGTCAATTAGATCAAGTTGATTGATAATAATTTTCAAGTTTTCTGTATCGTAACAAGTTTACTGAAGCTCTGTTGTTAATCCTAAACATTTAGTATTGTTATGGTCTTTGGATAATTGTTTATCTATTATTACTGTTCTTTACCTGTAAGAATACTTCTGTGCTAAAATCCATTTGCTCTGATGTTAATATAACTATTCCCACTTTCTCTCTCTCTCTCTCTCTCTTTTTTTTTTTTAGTTTTAGGTTTACAAAACAATGTAATAGTTAGACATTTATCATTTATACCCCTCACAAAGTGATAATCCCCTCCCCCAATCTACTACCCCTCTGACATCGCACACAGCCATTACTTTTCCACTCTCTCTATTCCTAATGCTGTACTCCACTTCTTGTGACCATATATTAAATTATAGTTGACATTCATTATTATTCAGCTTCAGCTTCAGGTGTACAGTGCAGTAATCAGGCATCTACACCATCCTTGAAATGGTCCCCCTAATAAGACAAGTGTCCATTGGATACCCTACAAAATCTTAACAACATCATCGATTATATTCCCTAAACTGACATTCATATCCCCATGGTAATCTTGTGCTTTCTAACCCCCTCACCTTCTCCCTCATCCCCCCCCCATTTATTCCCACTTTCTCTTGATTATTCTTTGCTTAATATATATTTTGCCATCCTTTTGTTTTTAGCATATTTATATTTGAAGTGTATATGTGTATATGTTGTGTGTGTGTGTGTTTGTGTGTAGACACATGTAGTTAAGCCTGATTTTTTTACTTAATAATTTTTATGTGATGATTTCTGTTTTTTAACAGGTTTTCTTATTCTAATACATTTGTCATTATTATAGACATGGTTGGCTTAAAATCTGCCACCTTGCTAGCTATTTTGTATTTAATTATATATGTTCCATCAGTTCACTCTTATATTTCCCTCTTCTTTTTCTGCCATCACTTTTATTAACTACTTTTAACATTTCATTTTAACTCCCATAATCTTATTACTTATTTTTTAAAAGTTTTTAGTGGTTTTATTAGTATTTACTTCACTAGTCAGATTCTACCTTCAAATAATATTATGTCACCATTTTATTATAGTTTAAGTAATTCAAAATATACTCTCAATTCTTCCCTTACAACTTTGTGCTATTCTTGTTACACATTTTAATTATACTTTGATTACACACTAAAGCATGACTATTTTACTTTAGAGAGTCAATTATCTTTACATGCAATGAAAAATAAGAAAACATGGAAATTTGTAGTTAACTCTATTTATTCCACTTTTAACACTATTTCTTTATCTAGATCCATATTTCTTCTGTCTGTTATCTAATTTCTACTGTCTAAAGAAATTTCACTAATATTTCCTGTAGTTCACGTCTGCTGGTAACTAATTACATTATCATGTATAAATGAAAAATCTGTAATATTTCTCTTTATTCATCTGTATGTTATGTGTTTGTTTTTCTGTTTTAAATATTTTCTTTTATACTTGGGTTGTGAGCAGTTTATACACAATATGACTAGATATATTTCAGGGTTTTTTTTGTTTTTTATTATGTTTGATGTTTCAATCCTGTTTGGAGTTAGCTGAACTTCTTGGTTCTGTGAGTTTCTGTGTTATTAATTTTGTAAAAGTTATCTTCTATTATTTCATCAAATATTTATTTTATCCTTTCTTCTCCTGGGATTTCAGTCATATATATATATATATATATATATATATATATATATTAGAATGTTAAGAGTCACTGACATCACTCTTTTCTCTGTTGCTGTACTTTTATTTACTTCTAGCGTTTACATTTGATTATTTCTTTCACTTGTCATTTCTCTGTTAAAATTACCTATCTGACCTTGAAAAGTTCACGTTTTCCAATAGAGACTTTAACATATAAATCATAGTTATTTTTAAATCTTGTAATAAAGCTGACATTTCTATAGAGTCATCTCTGAATCCCTTTCATATTTTTAAATATTGAGAAGGATCTGATATAGATAGATAAATGATAGGTAGGTAGATAGATAGATAGATATGCAGATATAGATATAGATATGCATTCTTCTAGAAAAATTAAACTGTGTGCTCAAAATTAGTATTGATTATTAATGTTTTCAACAAAATTAAAACACCATATTAATATTGAAATATTGAAAGCAGACAGGTACAAATAAAGTTTAAATTAGTCCTAAAACTCTTCAATTTATGTAAAGCATAGTAAACTCATCTGTAGAATTAATGATGTGACCACCATATATCTACTTAATCTGATTTTAAGTTGACAGCAGTGTCATCTATCAATTTAGGAAGAATACAATGAAACATGCCAACAAACAGAATTGGTCTGAAATTTCTTAATTTCTGATGTCTGGTTATAAATTATAAATAAGAAATTCTAAAATGAAATAATTTCAAATATGTTTTATTTGATTATGAACCTTTATTTAAACCGATTTTCTAGTAATGGGTTCAATAAATAGTTTAAATTTTTCTGAGCTGATTGGGGAAAGTAAATTGCTCCCAATATTGGAATCAGATTTTCTGCTGCAAGAAAGGACACTCATTGCAGTACCTCTTCTCTATTACCAGAGAAATGCTTTGGAGGAAAGTATGTTTGCAATTCCATATTATTCAAAATACTAAACTTTAAGCATATAGCCTTAAATTTGAAACACACAGCCTTAAGTTTGAAACATAGAGCCTTAAGCTTGAAAAATGTTTTATTTTTTACACAAAACAGGGAGTATTATGATGAAATTTCTTATTCTACAGCATATTTTCTATCTAGGATACATGCCATTGAGATTTGAAAGCAATAGCATGTTAGTAAATTTCTGTTATGAATGTTAAAGTAAACTTTTTGAGTAGCTTTTGGATTTTTCTTAAATGTCTAGCAATATCCAGGGAGCTTAATATGCCAGAGACAAATATTTGATATCAATATAATACATTGTAATTGACCGTAATTATACCACTTATCCTTTCTAGTTCTTAACTTTTTTTCTGGGACTAGGAAATAAATTTTATTATGGTAATTAAATCTTTATTATGCATCTCTGGAAGCTAAGACTATATAAAACATGTATGTTTTGGCCTTTATATTAATATGCTATAATGATCACTGATTTCTATTGCATTTAATTTTAATGGATTAAAATCCAATATAGGCAAGAAAACATTAATAATGTCATTTGAAAGTATGATTTGCCAAATTAAATGGAGTCTTCTCTATTAAGTCACAATCCCTTCAATGAACATGGAAAAAATCTATTTTTTACTGCTGATGAAGCTCTAAATATGAATGAGCACTTTGCATTTGCATACCAGTAAAGCCTAAATGTAAAAAATGGTGTTGAATAGCACCTCAACCTTCATTGTCTAGTCTGACTGAAAGATTTAAAATAAAGTTGATAAAATTGGAATTTATGACACCTTGATCATCTATCATAGTATAAATTCTGTAACTATTCTTAACAAAGAATCATTAAGAACATAGTACTTAGGAACTGAAAAGAATTCAAAAGATGTTAAAAGATATGGTAACTGAGAATTCAGAATGAAACGAATCAAATGATTCAAGGGTAAATGTATAAGTTTTCCCTGCCAGAAAAAACATGCAGCATTATTCCTGTTTAAATGGTGATGGAAGGAGAACTGACTATGGGTGGTGAACACACAATGTGATATATAAGCAATGTATGACAGAATTGTACACCTGAAATCTTTGTAACTTTATAACAAATGTCACCCCAATAAACTGCAATAAAAAAAAATCCTAAATGCTTCCCCTTTTAGCATAATCAACGACACTAGTTATAGCTAGCATTTATTACCATATTTGGTATACATATTTCACTAACATGACTCCTCATCCTCTCAAAGATACGAATTGTAATTTTAAAACTATTTTGTATATAAGAAATAAAAGCCTAGAAGATAAGTAACTTGCTCAAGGTCACTTAGTTAGGCTCTAAACACAATACCTTTTCATGATACCATGTTTCATTTTTAAATTGGAATAGAGGTAATGGAAAAACATATATTCTCTATCTTAAACAATTGAAATCTACTTGCACTCCATATTAAGTTCATTATTATTTCCCCTGTATTACAAACTAACAAATAGAGGAGCCATTGACATTTTATTTATCTCATTTTCACAGTTACCAAACACTGTTATTTCTTCTCTTGAAATCTCTCTTTTTTTTAAAATTAAAGTTCATTGGGTTGACAATGGTTAGTAAAGTTACATAGGTTTTAAGTGTACAATTCTGTATTACATCATCTATATATCACATTGTGTGTTCACCACCCAGAGTCAGTTCTCCTTCTATCACCATATATTTGAACCCCTTTAACCTCATCTACCACCCCGCTGCCCCCTTACCCTCTGTTGTCTGTGTCTATCACTTTTGGTTTGTTTATTTGTTTGTCTTGTTCCTTTGTTGCTTTCAGCTTTACATCCTACATATCAGTGAAATCATATGGTTGACTTTTTCTGTCTGATTTATTTCGCTCAGCATAATAATCTCAAGATCCATCCATGTTGTCACAAATGGCACTATTTCATCTTTTCTTATGGCAAAATAGTATTCTGTTGTATGTGTATACCATATCTTCTTTATTCAATCATCTATCGAAGGACACTTTCATTGTTTCCATGTCTTAGCCACGATAAATAAAGTTGCAGTGAAAATCGGAGCACACATATTTTTACAGATAAATGTTTTCAGATTTTTGGGTATATACCCAGAATAGGGATTGCTGGGTCATATGGTAAATCTACTCTTAATTTTTGGAGGAACTTCCACACTGCCTTACATAGTGGCTAAATCAATCTGTATTCCCACCAAAAGTGTATATATTCTTATTATAATATAATATACTGTTAAATACTAAATCCTGTTCAGTATTTAAAACACCAGAAAAAAATCACAATAGTGTGATTAAAGTTATATTCGCTGCTGTTATTGCAGTTTGAATCACTTCTTTGTTATTGCTATATTCATTAAATCTTACTGACATTTAGAAACACTTAGGTTTATATATCAAGACTCAAGAAATAGGAACATTGATTACAGAGATTCTGAGTTGGTAAGGCCAGAGAGATTTTCAACTTATTTCAATTCTGGAAAAAAAGGGTAGATTTAATCTTCTATGTTAATTCAAATTTATGTTTTACTAAGCTAATCTTACTTAAACAATCAAGAAAATTCCCTCTTTTTTAATATCACTGTTTTAAAGGCAAAACTGAAACTTTTCAAGCCTGTGGCATTTATTCCACCCTGGAATTCCAATCTACTTCCTTTCCAAGTTTACCAAGTCATATATAGTGTATTTGGCCCCAATTTACTATTTGTATCATTATGTCTACTTAGCATCAGAGTGTTCATCAAGATATTTTTTTCTCTCAGGAGATTAGAGGATAATTTTGTATATTTCATCTCCACCTTGGTACATCAGCTAATTCATTACTTTGATATATTCCAGATACCTAAATACAAGTTTATTTTATCTCCTCTCCTTCCCACTTAACAAGTTGATTTATTCACAGTTCCACATATCTCTTTACCATGCTAGAAAAAAATGCATTTATTTACTCTTCATCCCAGAACAAAATGCATTTATACTATATGAAGTGGTATATAATTAATAAAAGAAACTAATGGATGCATATTATATATGATAATTCTGTCTTAATATGCTCAAACTTTATATCAAAACAATTTTTGGTACTTTTTATAATTATTTTCATTATTTGATCAACTGATTCGCACATCATTTTATACTTTCAACTTATTTGAATAATGTATAATTATTTTTCAGTATTTGATACTAAATTGCAACAATTTGAACAGTGGAGGGAGGGCTATTGGCTGACCCTTTGTCCTTTTAAAATTATCTTAGACACTTTTAAAAGTTTTTTGGCAATAAGCACATTCCCAATGTTTATTGCTTTTTCTTACATCACAACATGGAATAAGCTACTCTAAATAAAAGAAGTGCCTTTTAAAGGAAAATATTATTTCTGAACAAATCTTGGTAATAGGGATACACAATAGATTTCTTTCATTTAATACGTATTCTGTAGCATATATTACACAAAAGAGTGATTTATGCAAGGTACAACAAAATAAAATCCCTTTTCTCTTGATATTATATTAAAGTGGGATTATTTTATAACATTTTTTGTTACTCTCATTGCTATTGTTGCATTTATTATTAATTTTATCAGAATACTATAATTTATTTATATCACATAGTATGTGAACTGTTAAAGTTATTGTGTAATCTTAAAATTTGCATATTATCAATTTTCAAAAAAGAATACACATTTTAGGGTTAAAGGACATAATTTTAATTTGGCTTTCCTTCCTTCCTTCCTTCCTTCCTTCCTTCCTTCCTTCCTTCCTTCCTTCCTTCCTTCCTTCCTTCCTTTGTTTTTGTTTTTTGTAAACTAGGACTTTACCCCAAAGAAAAAGTAATGTGCAGGCAATTACTTAGCTTGCCAAGGCATGTTGCTTCAAATTTCAGGGTATCTGAAATATCTGAGTATTCGAAACTAATGATATGCCTTCTAGTGCAGTAACTTGGCATGTTGCTAGATTATGTGCTCCCAACAAAACACCACTGTAATTACACTGTAATCACAAGGATCAATGTGCAGATCTTCTTTTGATCATGCTTCACGTCTTCTGCCTTGCTACATCAGTCATTTAAGATGGAAGTTTATCTTCAGAGAACAAAGTTCATCTCCTACTGCATTTATTGGCTATCTGTGCACTGCAAGTAGTAATAGGAAGCAAGATTTTTTTAAAAAGCTACAAGTAGGCTACCAGTGACTTATTTTTCTTTGTATTTATCTACACGTATGTGTTTATTTGTTCTGAGTTTTACTGGAGGAGAAAGAGATGGGAGGAGATTGGTCATTACATTGCTCCAAACTCAAAGCCAGTAGAAAGATTTGCTGAGATGAGTTTTCTAATAATCTAGTACGAGTTACAGAAAAAAATAATAATAATACAGCTGTCTTCTTCTTCTTTATCATTAATGAATCAATTCTTTAATAGTGGTAAGTCAGTTATTTGTAAGTTTAAACTGTACAAATCTCCCCAAATTCCTCATGAATAGAAATAAGAAGTGAAATCCTCACAATTTGTCAATGTTTACTCTGATGGAAACGAGGTTACAAAAAAGTATAGTGATACGTTGTTAACTCCATTCATAGAATTGTTAACATACAAATAATTAAGAATAATTAGTATTTTTGACTCTTTAACAGGATAAAATTTGGAGGTATTAAGACATTTTTGCTGAGGTGAACTTGAATGGCATTAGTGGCCAAATATACTGGGAAGAGGCAAACCTGTACTGTGGTCTATTAGTTTTTTCCACTAACTAAAATTATCATTTTAATCACCTAGTGTTCTAGTTTCCTTAGCCATAAAACGTGGTTGCTGAGCTAGGTGATATTTAATGTTGTTCCATATTTGGTCATTCTATTTTTAAGTTTTCAAAGAACTTTTGTTGAGAGTGGGTCTGCAGGAGAAGAAAATGGAGAGGCTAATTTAGGATGGTAAATGATTATATTTTGGCTGTATGTCAGAAAAAAGTTCTGTTTAACTTGTCAATTCTATGTTTTATTTGTTTTGCTATACAAAAGAGAAATGCATATTAAATGTATGTCAGTCCACAAATTATTCATCAATAAAACAAGAAGAAGAAAACAGGTTACATGTGTTTAGTGTAGCCGCCCAGATCCTCCCTGTCCTGGCTTAGATGATCATTATTAAGAATTGTATTGCTCCTGCGTTTTCCCTCTATTCATGACCTTAAGCATCTTAAGCCCATATAAATATTTTTAAAGTCTCCAAGCTCCAAGTCCATGTCAACTAAATAGCCCTTGAAAACTAATCTACCAAATATGTAAGTCCAAGTTTTTCTCATCCACATATATCCATAATTATTTTCATCAATCTAATCTATTAAATACAACATCTTCAATTTTTGGCGTTCACTCACACATTGCACTTATACTTGATTCTAGTAGTGGGGAGTATTTATTATTATATTTGGCCTCAATCTATTGACAATGATCTTATTTGCTTATACCCAAACACTACATATTTACATTTAAACCAGCATGTATGAGGATAGAGTACTGTAAGGATGAAGTGTGGCAACATTTGAGGGTAGCATAGGTTTCTCAACCTTCATTAACACAAAAAAATGGAAATCCTGAAAGCAAGTACAACTGACATGACACCTCGTGGACTCATTGCACAGATAAAATCTTCAGTCCCCCAACCAATTTCATAGCCTGTGAAAATTCAAATTTCCCCTGAAGACTTTTGCTAATTTTTTCACCACTTTCATTCTCCTGGCTTCCTCTGCTCTTATGTGGTGGCTTTCTTTGTTGTCTTTGTTCTTTCTGTTCCAGACTAGGCTCACATGACTTTTAGGTGCCTTTTCTTGTTCTTTCAATCAAAAACTAGTCACATGAAACATTCATTTCTTTAGTAGATTTATTTAATATTCTGGGACGGTCAAACCATGCACCACAAAGGCTAAGCCATCTTTATGAAATCCACATTTGTTGCTTCCATTTTTCTTTTATCTTCACACACTTCTTCTATTGTTCAGAGCAATTCTATTCTTAACTGATTCTGCATCCTTATTTGCATGCCGATGTAATTGAGGTACATAACAGAAAAAAATGTTCTTCTGTGCAATACACCTGGGAAGAGATTTGTGCTTGTGGATAATTTGCTTCTTACAGAGACAGTATGTAAATGGGATTTACTATCATACAGAGCTGGATCCAAACCTGATCACTCTGAGGGGAGAGGTTGTAGTAATGAACATCCCTGTAGGAGCCAATCCAACTAGAATTCTTTAGCAAGACCAATACCAGAGAGAATTTCTAACTGCTAATAGTTAACATTTATTATAATGACTAAATGATTGTACATTGGCTTAGCTCTTAGTCTCTTAGCAGTTAGGCTTTCTACAGACACGATACCTAAGATTAAGACATCAGCATTATATTCCATCACAAGATCTCAAGAAAATAGAAAACAGTAAGGTATAGTCAAAAATTGATCAGTTACTCTAGTCGCAAACTTGCTTATTCTGTTTTTCCCCTGAAGATGGATATTTACAGCCTCATACTCATTGTACTGCATGGAGTACAGGAATGATTCACTTCATTATTTATTCTCCTATTCCATCCTCAGAATACAGAATGTCTGATATGCCTGTGTTTCACAAGGGTCTTTCTCAGTTTGTGAGTTTTCATACCCAATTCCCAATCTTTCTTGGGAGTATTCTGCAATGGCCCTTGGAAAAGAGTTAGCAATTGGATGCAGATTTACCATGTGGCTTGGAATCCTAGAGAAACTAAACTGCAATTCTACCCTATGCTTGAAAGTTGGAAAAAAATGTTACGAGTTTATCAGCTTTTCTCCAGTGTGTAGTGACTTCCCTCTCTATTCACTGCACTGCTAAAGATGAAGCAATTGTGTTACATCTTTCTAGAGGGTACTTGTCATATTTTGGATTTTAGGTATTAGGTCGCTTTGCAGCCTAAGATCTCTGATGGGCATAAAATTTTTCTGTTTGTGGATTATCTTAATTCTTCTCATTTTTAGTGTTGGAGTGACATTTCCCTGCATATTTTGTATTTTGATGGAAGCAGAAGTTTTAAGCCATGCTTTCTTAAACTGTTATCTCACTTTGCACATTACATATTTATCAATATCAGGATATTTCTTTTACTAAAACATTTAAGAGAACACAATAGTTTTAATATAAAAATAAGGTGAACTCATATTAATGAATAAGTAATATTCCAATGTCATAAGAAAACAAAATTTTAAAAGAAAATTACATAAAAACATTAAAAATGACTCCTTCTGAAGGAAATTCTGACACATGCTACAACATGGATAAAATTTGAAGACAATGTGCTAAGTGAAATAAGCCAGAAATAAAAGAACAAATATTTCATAATTCTACTTATATGAGGTATGTACAGTAGTCAAACTCATGGAGACAAAAAATATAATGGTGGTTGTCAGAGGATAATTATTACTTAATGGCTACAAAGTTTCAGTTTTAGAAGATGAAAAATTCTGGAAATGGATGGCACAAGAAAGCAAGTGAACTTAACGCTATGAAATGAACACTACAAATGATTAAAATGCTAAATTTTATGTTTTATATCTTTTGCCATAAAAAAAGCTCTTTTTAAGCTCCATCTTTATGGATCAAGCTCATTGACTTAGTGCATGTTAATTCATTCTTCATTCATTCATGTATCCATTCATTTAAGGGTATTCTCACGTTCAATTTTTAATTAGTTACTTGGGTTTCATTGATCAGTGGTTGTTTCTAAAGCTGAGACTAGGAAAATGAAAGAGGAAATCAGAGCATCCTATCCTCTTATCCTGCCAGAAAATAATCAATTGTTCAAAAAAAGTGCGATATCAAAGAGATATGGAAGCCAGGCTGAAAACATCCCAATGGCCAAAGTTGGAATACTTTGAACAACAAAGTAAATAACATTGAATTATAACTCAAATAGTAAAACAAATGTATGTAAATCCACACTGATTTAAATAAGTTATTAAATTAATGCATAAAATGAGGAAGAAAGGGACAACAACTGTTTGCACAAAACCCCAAGTAATAAATATAGAAAGATGGAAATAGAAATGCAGCATTAGTACACTAGAGTAATAATTGCTGCAGGCAAGATCCACAGGTTATGCTAATACTATTGTGCAAAAGTTTAAGGAGAAACAATATTTTCATAGTCTCAAAAGGTATTTCTCATATTTTTTTATTACTAATGGAAACAGGATAATATTATATTGGAGAAACATGGCAGATGCTGTAGAGTTAGTACTTTGTTTTTCCTTTGCAATACATATAGATATTACATTCTCCATGATGTCGTACACTAAGAAGGGGGAATCACTTCTGTGGTATTCTTCCCCAAAATTCATAATTTCAGCTGTACAATAAATAAAAAAAAGAAAAAGAAAATCAAACCCCCACAAATTAAAGGAGTCTATAAAATTCTAAATCAATATTCTTCAGAATTGTGAAGATCAAGAAAGACAAGGAGGAAATGAGGATTTGTCATAGATTGAAGGATGAAATGATCAATGACAAATTCAATGTAGATATTAAATTGAATCCCAGAATGGGAAAAGGATATTATTGGAAATGTTGGTTAAATATGAAGAAATTTTGTAGTTTAGTCAATAGCTAATTTCTTAGTTTCAATCATTGTGTCATGAGTATGTAAGATGTTAAAATTTGTGTGAGTTAGGCAAAGGGTATAAGGGAACTCTGTACACTATTTGTGCAACTCTTCTGTTTAAAATTATTTCAAAATAAAATGTTTTAAAAATAAATTTAACCCACACATTAAAATAGGACTTTTTGGAGCAATCATTTATCCTTTTTTAGGGAGGAGATTATTTTAGATACTTGAAAGTAACAAAATAGTATTTATTGACTTAGTGCATATTAATTCATTCTTCATTCATTTATGTATCTTCATTCATTTAAGGGTATTCTCATATTCAAATTTTAATAAGGTACTTGGTTTTTCAACATATAAATATGAAAATATCACCTTATTTTTATTTGGTACTTTAATGCAATATTTAACTATTTCTCATTTTGGAGTCTTACATGCTATTCAGTTATATATGTAATATAATACACATTTTACTTTAGTCTGCCTGGAAAATTCATATGAACATTGACTTGTTAAAGTCTAATTCTTGTCTTGATTGCCATTTGTGACAAATTTAATTATTAACATTCTATCAAACCTTTATCGAGGTGATTATTAAATTGTCATCATGTACCTTGTTATAGTTCACAGAATGCTCAGAAATTAAAAACAGAATCTGAGGAAAAGTAGGTAATTCTAAAAGAAATATTTTCTCTGCTCTTGTGTTTGATGTTTAATTATAACCATTTCCAAAAGGAAAGGATATTTTCTAAATGTGAAATCAAAACCTACAATGAGACTGTTAGAAGCAGAAAACTACTATTTATTCTCTAACCAAACAAAAAGAGATCTAATACAGATATAACATCTTCTGTCCACCCAAAATACTTCAAATTATTCTAGTCTTCTCCTTCGAGGAAGCTTTCAGTCACTAATGTATCAAAGCACGATGTATATGTAAAAACACCAAAATAATTAAATTTGTTAAACATTTCTTTCAGAATATAGAACCATCTGTTTATTTTGTGTATTGTAAATTGCTGCAAGAGTTGATTTCTGAATTGAAATATGCATTCCCAAGAGCTATAAGGCTAGCTATCACTTTTCTTGACAATGTAGTAGAGAAACAGTTGTCAAAAAGGATTTCTATGAGCCTCCTAAAAATACAAGGTAAGTGCAAACCCTTTTAATCTTTGTCTAAGTTATCTCAGTTCTAGAATGTGCCAGAAGAGTGAATAGTAATGGCAATTTCATTTTGAAAGATACTTCTAATTGATGGTGAAAGGATAATAATAAAATCTCCATAGTACCCTGTAATCAAAATTGTAAAGTAGATAACTTTTAAATTTGAGAATCTTAATAAAGATTATTCTACATTTAGACTCTACCTTTATCACTCTACCATGGTTTCTAATTCTGCAATCTTTTTACTTATTCGTGCCACCTCTTCAACCCTGTATTATACATGACTACTTTTGTGTGGAAATTTGATTTGCTCTGCCCTTCATTTCTTTCCTTCCCTCTTTCCTTCCTTCCTTCTTTCCTTCCTCTCCTTTAATTTGTTGTTATAATAATGAATTAACATTGATGTATCAGTATTAACAAAAATGCAGACTTTATTTAAATTATCTTAGTGTTTTTTTAATGTAATTTGTTGTTGTTGTTGTGGGATTCCATTTGGATACCACATTACATTTAGTTCTTCTATCTCCTTAGGCCATTCTTGGTTATGAGAATGTTTCGGACTTCCCTGGTTTTTGATGGTCCTGATAGTATTTTTAGTTAGGAATATGTATTAAAGTTTCTCCATATCTTTTTTATGGCTTAATAGCATATTTTTTTAAATTTCTGAATAATAATCCATTATATGAATTTCTGAAGTTAGGTTATAGATTTACTTATTGAAGCACATCTTGGGAAAATTATGAATAAAGCTGCTATGAAAACTTGTATGTATGTTTTTGTATGGACATAAGTTTTCAAACCAGTTAGGTAAATAAATACCTTGGAATGTGATTTTTGGATTGCATGGTAAGATTAGGCTTAACTTTGTAAGAAACTGTCAAACTGTCTTCCAAAGTGGCTAAACATCTTTACCAAGAATGAATGAGAGTTTCTGTTGGTCTACATCCACACCAGCATGTGGTTTTGCCAGGTTTCGGTTTTTCAGCCATTGATGATTAATTGTTGTTGTTTTAGAAATTCTAATAAGTTTATAGTAATTTCTATTTTTTTTTAAATATTCTATTCCCTAATGATAAACAAGGTGGAGCATCTTTCATATTCTTAGTTGTCATCTGTATATCTACTTTAGTGAGTTTTCCAGATATTTTGCCTGTTTTGTTTTGTTGTATTTTTAATTGGAAAATAATGGGGAACAGTGTGCTTCTCCAGGGCCCATCAGCTCCAAGTAGCTGTCCTTCAATCTACTTGCAGAGGGCACAGCTCAGCTCCAAATCCAGTCACCGTTTTCTACTTAGTTGCAGGGGGTGCAGCCCACCATCCCGTGAAGGAATTGAACTGGCAACCTTGTTAAGAGCTCATGCTCTAACCAACTAAGCCATCCAGCTGCCCCCTTGCCCATTTCTTTAATGGGTTGTTTGTTTTGTTATTGTTGAGCTTTAAATATCTTTGTATATTTTGGATACAAGTTCTTCATTAGGCAGTGTGTTTTGCAAACACTTTTCTAAGTTGTGGCTTCTTATTCCCTTAACAGTGACTGTTATAGATATCCATTTGTTCCAGCATCATTTGTTGAAATAACTACTCTTTCTCCATGGAATTGCCTTTGCTTCTTTGTTGAAAATCAGTTGTCATTTTTTCTGGTCAAGATATAAGAATAGGTAAATGCTCTGCTAGCCCCCTCTCATGACCATATTAAAATTACAACTAAACTACAGAACAATCATCATTGACAATCACCTGAAGTCTAGCTGAACCAAAGCCCTACAACTAAGGACATACAGAAGAAGCCACCTCAAGATTGGTAGGAGGAGCAGAGACACAAAATAGCTGGTCCTACACCTGCGTGTAACCATTAAAAATTGGGAGGGATAGATCAGCTGTGGAGATTCCCACCAGAGGCGTGAGGGGTCCAAGCCCCACACCAGGCTCCTCAGCCCAGGGTTCCAGTGCCAGGGAGAGAAGTCCCTATAACTTCTGGATGTGAAAAACAGCAGAGATAGTGGCTGGGTGAGACATAGGGTAGCTAGAATCTCAGGACGGCCCATGTATGGACTTGCATACTGACAGACTCACACACTCTGAGCTCCAATGCTGGGCAATAGCACAAAAGATGCCAGGGATATATGGATAAGAACTGAGTTGTCCAGCTTATAGGCTGAGAACTAGAGGGGCAGCTTTCTCCCAGACAGAAGTTCTGGTAAAATCCATTGTTCTTGTTTTTTGTTAAGCCCTCCTCTCTCTCAGTGTGCAGATATCTGCACCATATCTGAATCTCCCGCCATATCTGAATCTCCATCAACCTGGCTAATACCGTTCATCCACCCTGCCCTGGTAGTTCTCTGAGACCACACCTCGCCCAATTTCTGGGCACACCCCAACCTCTTCCTGTGGCTTTTCATTAATCATGGCTGGTCTTGGCTCATGCTGCAGACTTTTCTAAAATCTCTCAAAGGTTTACAAAACACAAACAAGCAGCACCTGTTTTTAGCATGTTTCTTACTTCCTGCTGAGCAGCCCCAACTGTGGTACTAGCAGCAGCTGGCCTCAGTTCCCAGCTTGGTTGCTTGAGGCACTTCCAAGCCAACACAAGTGGCAGCCATCTGTGGCTCATACCAATTGGCACCAGTCAGGGCATAGGCTGAGCCGGAAGTAGGCCTGTGGGTGAGCACCTTCTAGAAGGCCCTGGGACTGGCATATTGTGGAGGCAGAGCCCCAGAAAGTAGTTTCCAGGCTCTCAGCCTCACATAGACAGGTGCCTGGCTCAGGTAGTAAATGGCCATCAACTGTGATTGCATGGCCATCAGCTGTGGCTAGTTGGCCGTCAGCTGTAACCAGTGAGCCATTGGCCACTAATATAACTGCTGTGGCTACGCTAGCAGAAAATGGGGGCTAGCAAGAAGATGGTGGCTAGGCTGGCAAACGCGGATTACAGTTAGGATGGCTGGTTGCGGACAGTGTTGATCCAGCCTCCAGTGAGAGTATAGTGCTGCCAGAGAGAATATAGTGGTATGACTACCCTATCTATGGCTCCGTGGGTGTTCCTTTTTGGCCTCACCATATCCTGCGTTCTTATGTGGGGAGCGGGACCAGACACCCCGCAGGCCGCCCCGCCCGACAAATGGCGCAGCGAGCAGGGTCTCCCGCCTGACACATATCTGGTGGTCAGCTTCAACCAAGCCAGAGCATCACCAGGCCGCTTACAAGGATGTCACAGCCAAAGTGCAGACTGGGCAGGAACAAGAGCCTTGCTAAACTGAATTCTGCTACATTGGGTCAGCTACTGCACAACAGCTCCTCCACTGTAGTCACACCCAGTCTTCACAACCGATCTGCATGAGGGTCAATCCCTCCCACTAATGTGCATACAGCAACCAAAGCTCAACTACAACAGGAGGCCACACACAACCCACACAAGGGACACACCTGGAGCACCTCACCTGGCTCAGGTGGCCAGAAAGACTATGCCACTTGACCCAACAGGACACCTACTACATAAGGACACTCTACCAAGATGAGGAGACACAGCAGCTCTACCAAACACAGGTAAACAAATATAGGGATGTAGCCAAAACGAGGAGACAAAGAAACATGTCCCAAATAAAAGAACAGAACAAAGTTCCAGAAAATAACTAAAAAAAAAAAAGATAAGGAGAAAAGCAATCTACCAGACGCAGAGTGCAAAACACTGTTAATAAGGATGCTCAATGATCTCAGTGAGAACTTCAACAAAGAAATAGAAAACATAAAATAGGAAATTGAAAACATTAAAAAGAACCAGTCAGAAAGAAAAAATACAATAACTCAAGTAAAGAATATACAGAGGATGCCAAAAAAATATGTATACACATTTTAAGAAAGGAAAAAACTGTACTAAATTGTAATAATATATCCAAAGTGACTACAAGTCCTGTGTATACATTTTTTTGACACTCCTGGTATAATAGGGAAACTATAGCAGATTAGATGAAACAGAGGATAAATTCAGGAATTTTGAAGATAATGTAACAGAAAACACCCAATCAGAAGACCAAAGAGAATCCAAAAGAACAAGGATAGTTTAAGGGGCTTCTGGGACAACATCAAACATGCCAACATTTGCATCCTATGGTTACCAGAAGTAGAAGAGAGAGAGCAAGAAATTGAAAAACCTACCTGAAGAAATAATGACTGAAAACTTCCCTAACTTGGTGAAGAAAGTAGCCATACAAGCCCAGGAAGTAGAGAGTCCCAAACAAGATGAACCCAAAGAGGTCCACACTAAGACACATTGTAATTAAAATGTCAAAGATTAAAGACAAATAGAGACTCTGAAAAGTAGCAAGAGAAAAGCAGTTAGTTACCTAAAAGGAAGCTTCCATAAAACTGTCAGTTTGTTTCTCAACAGAAACTTTGTAGGCCAAAAGGGATTGGCACGAAATATTCATTGACAAAAAGCAAGAACCTACAACCAATATTACTCTACCCAGCAAAGCTATCATTTAAGAGTCAACGGACAAGTAAAGAGCTTTCCACGCAAGAAAAATATAAAGGAGTTTATCACCACTAAACCAATATTATAAGAAATGTTAAAGGAACTTCTTTAAGAAGAATAAAAGATCAGAAATATGAATAGTAAAATGTCAATAACTATATATCTATTAATAATTATTTTCAGTGTAAATGGATTAAATGCTCCAATGAAATAAATAAGAAAATAAGACCCTTACATGTGCTGCCTATAAGAGACTTACTTCAGATCAAGAGACACACACATACTGAAAGTAAACGGATGGAAAAATGTATTTCATGAAAATGGAAACTAACAAAGAAAAATCTGGAGTAGTAATATTTATACCAGGCAAAATAGACTTTAAAACAAAGACTATAAGAAGAGTAAGAGAAGGACCCAGTAATACCACCTCTGGGTATTTATCCAAAAATACTCAAAACACTACTTTGAAGGGACATATGCATCCATATGTTCATTGCAGCATTATTTGCAATAGCCAAGATATGGAGGCAACCTGGGTGTCCATCACTGGATGAATGGATAGAGAAGAGGTTGTACATCTATACAATGGAATATTATTCAGCCATAAAAACAAATGAAATATTGCCATTTGCAACAACATGGATAGACCTAGAAGGTATTTTGTTGAGTGAAGTAAGTCAGACAGAGAAAGACAAATGTCATATGATTTCACTTACATGTGGAATGTAGAGAACAGGAAAAATGAACAAACAAAACACAAATAAACTCATAGATACAAAATGACAGAGAACATTTTGATGGTTGCCTGATGTGAGGGGGGTCTAGGTGAAGGATTTAGAAAGTACAAATTGATAGTTACAAAATAATCATGGGGGTTTAGGACATAGCATAAGTATAGTCAATAATTTTGTAATAACTACATATGGTATTCAATGGGTACTAGATTTATGGGGGTGATCACTTTGTAAATTATATAAATGTCTCATCACCACGCCGTATACTGAAACAATACAATATTATATGTCAACTGTAATTGAAAAATAAAAAATATATATATATTAAAAAAAGAAAATTAGTTGTCTATATTTTTCTGGGTCTATTTCTAGGCTCTCTTGTTCCATATATCTATATGTCTATATTTTCACAATATCACACTGTTTTGTTTACTGTAGCTTTATAGTGACTCTTAAGTTGTATAGTGCCAGTTGTGTTGATCTACGAGTCTATTCCTTTAGTTATAGCACATTGTTTAATTACTACAGCCTTAAACCCTTTGAAGTCAGGTCATGTAAGTCCTCCAAATTTGTTTGTCTCTTTAGTGTCATGCTGGCTAGTCATCTCTTGGCTTTCCATATAAATTTTAGTACCAGTTTATCAATATTTACAAAATTGCCTGTTGGGAATTAGATTGGGATTGCATTGACTCTATAGCTAAGACTTGGACACATTGACATTTTCGTGACTGTGATCCTTCAATCTATGAACAGAGACTCTATCCTCATTGATCCTTAATTTTTTCTTGAAGGTCTTTTTTAGCTCTATGTGTTATTTAAAGTGTTCTACTTAAATGCTTAATATATACAGGTTATCCTGCTTCATTTCCATTATTTACTTCTGGTTTAAATCTATTTTTTCTTAAACATATTTTATTTTATATCTATCATTTTACACATATTACAGTTTGTTTGTTTTTTTTGAACCAGAGTATGGCATATCTTGGGGAATATTTCATTTGTTCTTGAGAAGAATGTGTATTCTACTGTAGTTGGATGGAATGGTCCACAAACGTCAATTAGATCAAGTTATTTAAAAATACCCAAGCAATTTAACTTTCTAAGGTTCACATTTTTTTCTTCTATAGAAGGATAGCATTGGAGTTTCAAGGTTTAGCAAATCTGTTTCATATTTAATGACCTATAATTTATGTTTGTTTTACAGGGTGGTAAGAAAAGGGAGGAGACAGCATGAAAAAAAAAAAAAAAAAAACATGGTTATTTCAATATACTGCATCCTGGTAATTTTAATTTTAATATACAGCACTGGGTCTCACACACACACACACACACACACACACACACACACACACACACAAATAAAAAACAACAGAAATGACAACACTTGTTTTATAACCTAAGTGGAGAGAAAAGATTAAGGACACCCAACCCTATGAAGGTGACACATCCATACTTAGTAAAAAAATTACAGAGAACCATCATTATTTCCTAGAATGTTGATTAAGGAACAGTAGTTCAAGGTAAGTCAATCCTCTAATTTTGAAAAGGTGAGTATAGGTAACCTTCTTGGGCATCATAGGAAATTTCTTTAAAGCAGAAGAGAATAATCAGCACTCATATAAAAGACTTTATTGGTCCCTTCATAATCACACAGTTTAAGTTATCCTAGTAATCTATCAACATTTCTTGAGCTATAACATATCCCCTTTCATAAATTTTGCTCCTATTGTAATGTTCATTTGAATATATATTAAATTATTGAATACTTTCCCTCATTCACTGCTCTGAATGTCATTTGAAATGTCTTTAAGTATCTAAAGGTCAGTAATGTGAAAATGAATATTTTCAACTGATAGCATCTTCTATTTGTGGCAGGCAGTTAAAAAGAGACTGCAAAATTTTTAAACTTTTATATATCCTACTTTAAAGCATATTCTTTTTTCTGTATTCTGTTCTATCGCAAAGTCACACACATTTTCCATTTTTTGCACTTACGTTCTATTTGCTCTTGAAAAATACCTTTTAACACCTCTTAATTTTTTCTTTCACTTTGGAAATGTCAACCATATTGGTAGCTGGAAAAGAGAATGATCATATCCATAGAGTACAGTGTATAATAGAAAAAGAAAAGATTTAAAAAGTAAAAGTACAAATTTTGGAATGTCAAGAATGATAGTATTCATACAAGAATTATGAAGTTGTTTAGTACTTTTGTGATTTCTTAGGAAAACCGTCTATCAAAAAATAAGAATTATCTATTCTTTTGATCCTCTCTAATGATGTATTGATCTTTCATCATTTCTTAAGCCTCTTGATCAAAATTCTTTTCATATTACATTAAATATTTTCCTGACATCTGACTTCTAAGTTTAGCTGCCTTCTTTTGCCCATGAAGTATATTACTGTAACAAAAAGTAACCTGAAAAAGAATGATACAGAATGGTGATGTGGATCACTTATAAGAGACCAAAAATATATTAAAATATTTATTTTAAATTTAAAACATAGTTATGTTATAATTTTGGTGGCAGTAGTAGTAGCAAATGTAGCAGAGGTGGCATGAGTGACCACAGTACCTAAAGTAGTAGTTTATATGGATAGCGTATTGTAACAAATATCTAGAAGTCGGTGTCTTAGTCTACTATCAATAACTGTTACAGTACTCAGGATCTTTTTGAAAAATTTTAACCATGTTTGTGTTGTTTCTTCTTTCGTAGGAGATAACTGGCTTGGCCTCTACATTTATTTCCAACTCTAATATGTGAAATATATCATCTAAATATCTGGATTTTGAGTAGAGGTGTTATCTAATTCAATTCTTTACAGAAAGAAGTTTAATAAGCTTTAATAGGGAATTCGGGATGTATGACAGTCTGAAATGTGGTTTAGACTATCTGCCCCCATCAATGGGAATGAACTAAAGATGACTCAGTAAGCCAACAAAAACCTATTGGAAAAATAGTGAATTTTTTAAATATGAAATTTATGTGGAAGACAAAGCATTTGCCATGTTCCTTTGGATTTGTGAAGACAGTCAATTATAGGAATTTAGGAAATGTTTAATAAATGAAAGGATAAAGGTGAGTTTTAATTTGAAACAATGAATGTAATTAGATTCTGAAGGTTGGGTTAATTGAATTTCCTTGGGCTATTAAAAAGAATCTGAATTCAGGAAATCAGAGGTCCAGTTCAAATTTAACTCATGTTTAGTTCATAATCCATTTACTGCCTCAAGTCATTTTCTTCCAGAAGCTATTTTTCATAAGTGAAGGATTTAAAAAAAAAAAGCTCTGAATGTAGAGTAAACCCTTGCCAGGAATTATGGAAAATAAAGTGAAACTATATTGTAAAACGGATTGCCTATTATCATGTGACTTCAGTCTTTATAGAGTATAGAAGGGTATACAACAGATGCCTAGTTTAACATGAAATACAAAATATAGAAGCATAAGCTACTTAGGACAGCATGATTGAAAAGGAAACAGAGGTGTATGTGAGGTCCCAAAGGAGCAACTTTACAGACTGGTAACTGAGTTTATGAAAGTGAGAGGAATTAAAGAGATCGAATACATTCCTTCTTGTGTAATTTTGGAACTCTTTCAATTGTCTTTATTTTTCACTTCCATGTATACTTTTTTGTTCTAAATTTTATGTCACAGACATAGCACAATTGATGGTCATGTCATTTGAATAATTTTTTGTTTTTTTTATTGTTCAAATACTGGAATATTTCAAGCTAAAGTTGTCATAAATTAGATATCAACAACAGGCTGTCAAAGAACATGAATATGAATATCACAGAGAATTTTTGAAAACTACTCATGCATTTAACTTGATTTTTTTGAGTGCAAGAATGTTCAGGCTTAAAATACATACTAGAAAACAATAATTATTTAGAACCTATAATCTTGAGCATATGAGTTTTCTGAGAATTATGAGTGATCGCAATTGCAGAATGATGAATGAATAGAGTAATTGTGTACTATTGTTCAAAGGTAAATTAATAATACTTTTTGTTGTAAAGATGCAAATAATCTCCATTCAAGAATAGATTAATTTGTTTGAAAATATTTTATGCTGCATTTGTTCCTTTCTCACTTGCTCCCTCATAAGTTTAAGAAAAAAATATAATATAAAAATCTGGAGTATCAATCAGGGATATTAGTGGCAATCGTATATTGAAAATATATGCATAGCATAAAGAATGTCTAGGTAGGCCAAAAACAAGATTTGGAATCCACACAGTTGGGGACAGTTTCCAAAGACACAGAACAGAGATGGCTGAAGGGAAAGCTGATGCTCTTCTCAGTAGGCACAGATTCTGCAGACAATGGATGGTGGGTATAAACATCACATCATAACCTCTGATATATCTACGTCTGGAAACTGGAATTACCATGGAACCTGAGTTTCGGTCACTAACTTCTGATACAATCTGCAAGTTGTAAGCTAGTAGGGCTATGATGTCCAAGGTCCTGAGGAACAGAGGGTTGGAGCCAAGGCAGCTGTTGTTGGGCAGATGAAAATCTATAGGGAAAAACTTCCAGTTTCTGGTTCTGCTTAGAAGGAGCTTAGAAGTCACCACTCCATTCTAACAATAAGTCACAAGCTGAACAGGATGAAAAATCAATAACTTCTTGGATTCCTAAGAGAGGTAAGGGGACAGGGAAGACCACTGTCCCCAAGATTAGAGAGACAGACAAATGAGTACAGGGAGTCTCAAGTAGAAACTATAGGAGGAACCAAAAGAAATGCTAAAGAAAAACAAAAAACAAAAAGCAAAAAACCCTTGGGCTTAGTATTAGACTGGACACAGCTCAGGAAAGACTTCTTGAGCTAGAGTATATAACAATAGAATCCTGTACAACTGAAAACCAAACAGCAAAGACTGAAAAAAAAAAAATTAACAGAAATCCTTAGGACTTTGGGACAGCAACAGAAGTGTAACCTATGCATAATGAGAATACCAGAAGGAAAAGAAAGAGAAAAAAGAACAGAAAAGAATATTTCAAAGAATAATGACTGAAAATTTCCCCAAATTAATGTCATACACCAAACCATAGATCCAGAAGCTCAGAGAACACCAAACAGAATTAATGTCAGAAAATGACACATAGGCATATCACTTTTAAACTACAGAAAACCAAAGATAAAGTCCTGAGAGAAGCCATGGGAGTGGGGGAAACACCTTACCTATAAAAGAACAAATATAAGAATTGAATATAACTTCTTCCACAGAAACCATGCAAGCAAGAAGGCAGTAGAGTGACATATTTAAAGAGCTGAGAGAAAAAAACACTAAACTAGAATTTTGTCCCCTGCAAAATTATCCTTCAAAGGTGAAGGAGAAATACTTTCTCAGACAAACAAATATTGAGGGAATTTGTTGTCAATAGACTTGCCCTGCAAGACGTGTTAAAGTAAGTTCTTCAGAGAAAAAGAAAATAATATAGGTCAGAAACTTGGGTCTACAGAAAGAATGGAAGAGAATCAAAAAAGAAGTAAAGGTGAAATAAAAATTTTTATATTTCTTATTTTTAATTGGACTAAAACATAATAGTCTGTTCAAAAATAATAGCAACAATGTATTCAATTATGTATGCTTGTGTATATATATTTTGTATGTTTTTCTATCTGTCCTTATCTATGTTACATAAATGAAATTATTGCAAGCATTGATACAATGGATGGGAGGAAGCATTAGGATTTTTCTGAAATTATCATATTACCCATGATATAATCTGGTGTTATTTGAAAATGGACGTGGATTAGTTGAAATTTTATATTGCAAACTCCAAGGCAAACATTAAAAAAAGCAAAAAATGAAGTACAACCGATATGCTAAACAAGGAAGAAAATGGAATCATAAAATTGTCCATTAAAACCACAAAAGACAGGAAATAAAGTGGAAGACAAAAAGAGGAACAAAGAATAGGGCAACAAACAGGAAAAAAGTAATGAATATGGTGGATGTCAATCCAACCATATCAATAATTACTTTGAATGTCAGTGGTATAATGAACAAATTAAATGACAGAGATTTAAAGTGGATTAAAAATATGGCCCAACTGTATGTTGTCTATAATAAACCCACTTTAATAGAAAGATACATACATCATGGATGGATATGACTTTTCAAATTAGTGTTCTGGGTTTCTTTGGATTAATAACCAAAAGTGGTATTACTGGGTTCTTCTTTGACTCTTGTTATAGCCTTTTTTTAAAAATCTATTTTGTCTGGTATAAGTATTGCTACTCCAGCTTTTTTCTTTTCTTTTTTTTTTTCCATTATAATGAAATATCTTTTTCTACCATTTTATTTCAGTCTCTGTGTGTCTTGATCTGAAGTGAATCCCTTGTAGGTAGCATATGTAGGGTCTTGTTTTCCTATCCATTCAGCCAACCCATGTCTTGATTGGAGCATTTTGTCAATTTACAGTAATTGATAGCTATGTAGTTATTGGCATTTTATTATTTATATTTTGAGTTTTTTTCTTAAAGATTTCCCTTTAACCACAGGTTCAGTGCAGCATTATTTACAATAGCCAAGATATACAAGCAACGTAAGTGTCCGTCAATAAATGAATGGATAAAGAAGTGGTACATATATACAATGGAATATTACTCAACCATAATAAAGAATGTTATCTTACCATCTGTAACAACATGGATGAACCTAGAGGATATTATGCTAGGTGAAATAAGGCAGACAGAGAAAGACACATACCATATGATTTTACTTATATATGGAATCTAAAAAGCAAAATAAACAAACAAATAAAACAGAAACAAATTCATAGATACAGAGAATATTTTGTTGGTTGCCAGATGGGAGGGGGTTGGGGGAATGGGTGAAAGAGGGGATGGGATTAAGAAATACAAATTAGTAGTTACAAAATATTCATGGGAATGTGAAATATAGCAGAGGGAATATACTTAATAATATTATAATAATTGTATGGTGTCAGATGGCTACTAGATTTAATGGGGTGATACTTTGTAAGTTATATAAATGTCTAATCACTATACTGTACCTCTGAAACTAATATAATATTCTATGTCAACTGTAATTGAAAAGAATTAAAAAATGTTTTTTAAAAAGTAAATCCATGGAAAATATTACACAGTGTTAATACTAATCAAAAGAAAGCAGGTGTAGCTATATTAATTTCAAGTAGAGCAAAGTTCAAAGCAAGGAAAGTTATCACAGATAAAAAAACATTGCATGATGTTAAAAGGATCAATTCTTCAAGAAGACATAAAATTCGTAATGTGCATTCACCTAATAATACAGGGTCAAACTATGTAAGGCAAATACTGATCTGCAAGGAGAAATAGATAAAAGCACCAACATAGTTAAAGACTTGAACACCTATCCAGCAAGCACAAAATTAGTAAGAACATAGTTGAACTCAACACCATCAATCAACCTGATATAACAGACGTCTGTAGACTATTTCAATCTAACAACAGAAGAATATGTGTTTTTCTCAATCTCACGGGGAATATTCACCATATTCTGGGCCATAAAATACACCTTAACAAAATTTAAAAGAACAGAAATCATACAATGTCTGCTCTCATACCACAATGGAATTAAACTATAAATCAATATCAGAAAACTAACTAAAAAATCCCCAAATAGGTGGAGATTAAGCAACACACTTCTAAATAACACATGGATCAAAGAAGAGATCTGAAGAGAAATAACGAACATTTTTACCTAAATGAGAGGAAACACAACTTACCAAGATTTGTGGAATGCAGCACAATCAGGGCTTAGTGGGAAATTTATAGCATTGAATGCATATTTAGAACAGAAGAGAGATCTGAAATCAATCATCTAAGTTTCCACCTTAGTAATCTATAATAATAAGGAAAAATTAAATACAAAGTAAGCAGAAAATAAGAAATAGTATGGATTAGAGCAGAAACCAATTAAATTAAAACCAGAAAATCAGTAGAGATAGTCAATAAAACCAAAAGTAGTTTCTTTGAAAAGATCAATGATATTAATAAGTCTCTAGCCAGGCTAACTAAGAAAAAAGAGAGAGGACCACATGTCTAATATCAGTAATGAAAGAGACAATATCACCAGTGGAAATTAAAAGAATAATAAAGGAATACTGTGAGCAACTTCCTGTGCTCACCAATTTGATATCCTAGATGAAATGGAACAATTCCTTGAAAGACAAAATCTAGTTGGACAATAAAACCATCAGTGGCTGTGGGAAAAAGTGAAAGGGACAGCTAATCAGAGCACAGAGAGTTTTCAGGGCAGTGAAAATACTCTGTATGATATTATAATGATGGATACATGTGATTATACATTTGTCCAAACCCATAGAATATATGACATCAAGAGTAAACCCTAAGGTAAATTATGAACTTTGAGGTAAGTTCATTTTGGGTAAAAAAAAAAAAAAATGTACCATTCTAATGAGTGATATTAATAATTGTGACACCTATGCATGTGTAGGAGCAGAGTGTATGTTGGAGATCTTTCAATTTTGTTGTAAACCTAAACTTGCTCTAAAAACAGTCATACATACATATATACATACATATGTATTTTTTCTTTCATCACATACACACAAATCTATAGAGATATGAGTTTAAGAAAAATTAAAATTCTACCTCACATCTAGTCACCCAAACTTCATTCTTCATTGTACATGCCGAACTTACCATTCATTGTTTTGATTAGGAAAAAGTATGATTCAGCTTTTCTTCCTTTCCTGTGTTTCGTTGAAAATTTATTATAACACGTTTCAGCAACTAATAGTAGTTTATACTTATTAATCATTCACTATGAGTTAGGCACTGTTTTAAATAGTTTATACCTCAGTCTTCACAAACACGTGAAATATTTCCTGAAATCTTCAGTATCATTTTATAGATAAGGGAACTACAGCATTGAGAGTTTAAATAAATTGCCCCAAATGACACAGCAGGACGTGTAAGAACTGAGATTTCAACCTATGCACTTTAGTACAGTATCTGTATTCCTCAATTCCATTCTATTTTTCCTAAATTATACCATACAATAGGATTATGAATGCAAAGAGAAGGCAAACGGAGGCTGCTGAATTTAGAAATGGATATATTGGTAAACTGTCAACAATGTTTACTATTAATAATTAAAGTAACTATAAATTTATGTTTCCCTGGAGCAATCCTAGGTTATTCCTCCTGACCTCTTATTATTATTTAACAGTGCCCCTTTTATTCTCAAAATCCCCTCATTTAGGAAATAAATTCATCTTATGAATAATACATTTGTGCTTTAGAATACAGTCTCACATTTCAAAGTTATCAGTAAAAGTAACTTGAAATGTTAAAATTAAGGTCACCACAGACCCTCTTTCTCTATTCTTAGGGAGCAGAGTCAGCTATTGTGCTTTAACATAAAATCAAACTACTGAAAATTAAGTATATAAAATATTTTGGGGTACCCATATAAGCAGAAATCATTCATTGATATTGTTGATGGAATTATTGCATGCTAAATATATTTCTTCCACATATTTACACAATAGGGAATGCAATCATTGACCTACCTTTTTTTTTTTTTTTAATTTAGTGATGTATTTCAGTAGTTGTGGGTAAAAGTTGTGGTTTTCAATCTTATCTCACATTTGATAAATTATGAAAGGTATACAAAGCTATTATAGAAGAATAGAGTTTTCAGTTTGACAAAAAATACATAGTGCGAATTAAAAATATTTTTAAATTTAGCATCTTTTTTTTCCCCAAAATTCCAAACCATGTGACCCTTGATTTAAGGTGTGACATGGAAAACTTCAAATACCTTTTTTAGAGGAATCATTATAACATTATAATAGTGGACTCTAACTGTCGTAAGTCTATCATTTTATCAATGGAGCAGCCAACCTCCTTCCCCACCCCCCCAAAACTTAGAAAAATATTTGGAAAGTAATTTTATGGAGCATGAATTAAGTAATAAAATGAGCTTCTCTCATTCATGTAATATGATCATAATAAATTATATACATATTTTAATTTGACCCATCAATTTATTTAAGTACCTTTATAGAGACCAACAAATATTTAATGTAAAATATTTTAAAACTATATAAAATCGGTAAGGTACTGACATAAAACAAGTAGTACACTTAGAAGAAATGAACGATGTTTTCATAGAATATGAATAACATATTTTGATAAGATTACTCTAAAAAATAAAGTATCAATGTATAAAATTTGCATTGGATAATTGGTGCCATCAGTTAGGCCTGTCTGACAAGAAGTCTTTGTGTGTATGTAAGTACATATGTAATCCATAAATCTCATGTTTTTCATTTACTGTGTTTCCCCAAAAATAAGACCTACTGTACAATCAGCTCTAATGCGTCTTTTGGAGCAAAAATTAATATAAGACCCGGTCTCATTTTACTATAATATAAGACCGGGTCTATAATATAACATAATATAATAATAAAAATAATATAATACCCACTCATATTAATTTTGCTCCAAAAGATGCATTAGAGCTGATTGTCCGGCTAAGTATTATTTTTGGGGAAACTCGGTATCTACTCTCCATTCTGACTTTTGGGTAATGGTCTTTGTGTTTGTTGTATAAAGTTATGAGTGATGTTAATAAGTGCACTGATCAGAAACACAGAAGGCATCAACCTTGTCATAAGAAGAGCGGAAGTTTAAAGTTGCTTCTTAACAAAACATAAAAGGGAAATCAGGAGTAATGTAATATTTTTAAGTTGGAAATTTGCTGCTGAAATGCATTTTGCAATATGCTGTTTCCAAATGAGAAAGCAAATCATGAGTATTTCAATAGGCACCGCATTCTCTTTTACTTCTCCAAAATCTATGTATATTTCTAAAAATATTCTAATTAAATGGATGTTTGCAACTCAAATTCAAAGCAATACCAGAGAGAAAATTTAGAGGTACATATTCAATAGTATCGTGTTGTAATACTATCAACAGAAAATTCCCATTTATTAGGATCTCTAGTTCGCAGCCTTTCTACCTCTAAACATTTTGTTTCTTCCTAAAGGTGATATTTAATTTCTACCTTACATTCAAAATGGTAAGACTTTTATTTTTAGATAAATGAATGTAACTGAAGTAAACATTTCAAAAAATGACATCAGCTTTCTATATTTTCATTTGAGGAAACCTCCCTTTTAAGATAAAACAAAGAGAAACTATATCCATTTTAAGCAAATCATCTCCCTATACTAATGCATGCAATATGTTTTTGTTTCAAAGCTTAAAAAGTGCCTCAATCAGTCTTACTTATCACCTCATATTAAAAATAGAGCATGATTTCTTCTGCCTTTCTGTTTTATTTTGCAGTAAAACCCTGCCAGACCAGATCAGGAGTGGAAAGAGTACAGAAAAGTGGAAAACAGGGGTCACAAACTCAACATTGAGCAGCGTTTGAAACTAATCAAGAACCTTGGCAGCTGGTCACATGATCCCTAAAGGAGGTGCAAGAATTAGCTAGTATGTACCAGAGAGAATATGAGTATCATTCCTGTGAATGGGTTTTGATGGAGATTGCCGATGGGTGGCGGGATCAGGGTGCAGAACTTAATACTGGTTAAGCAATAATTCATGGACTTGTGGGCATGTTCTCAAACGTGGGGTATAACACCTCAGCAAAGACCCAGGGAATGGGTCAAGTTCATGGCTAGAGTAGCTCTTAAAAGCCTGGAGATAACAATTGTCCACACTAGGCAAAGAGAACATGCCTGAGTTTCTGTGGCACACAGTACAAGGAGAGGCCAAAATAGTTCAGAAAAGTGACCTTTCAGGAAGGAATATACTCATATTATGTGAGACCAGACCACCCACTAGGATACAAAAATGCCCACAGGATACATCCATTTCACCAAAGCCATCAGAAACACACTGATGAAAGGGACACTGGCACCATTTTGTTCAGTGGTGGCTTTCTTTCTGTGGGCCAGGGCTGATATTAGGAATAGTGCTCACAGAACTTAACTTTATAGCAATAGAAACAGTGGGACCCCAATGCAATAGAGGAGAGGTGGGAGTTTTTAGCTTCCAGAAGCCAGGGGATCATGAGTACTATATTGACCTACATGTCAGAAAGATAAAAAAACTGGTCTCAAACCACAGGAAGTCAAGGAAATGTTCCATAGAACATATGATCTAAAAGCAAAAGAGTTGGGTAGCAAATGGATTGTTATGCTACTTGCCTTGTGTTTGTATATCTTCCTTTTCCTTTCCTTAAAAATATATTTATTCTTTTACAACATAAATTTTCAAGATTTTTTTTTAAATTTGAAATACACACACACACATCTTATATATACAGCCATATCAGTGTTCTCTACCAAACTGAGAGAACCCTAAGGTGTAAAGCAAAATCACCATAGCCCTTCCTTCTCTTTATGAATCCTAGTCTTCATTATTCACTGTTTTTCTACACCATTTTGGGGCACTCAGTAACCTCTTCTGCCTTTATTTATTCACTCAATTGATGTTTATTGAGGGCATATTACGTGCTAGTTTTACTAGAAATACGACAGCGAACGAAACAAAATTTCTGTCCATTTGGCATTTACATTCTCTGAAAAGGAGAGGGACAGTAGCAAAATTATTGTGTAAAGTATCAGGTAGTGATTGCTGCTCTGGAGAAAAATAAAGCTGAGTAACGGATGATGAGATCCAGGAGTTGGTGATGAGGTGTAGCTCTATTGTACTCTCCTCTCTTTTTACTTCATTAAACCATAGTTTCAAAATGAATAATTTTCATCCTAGTCTGCAGAAGTATAAACAATTTACTAAAGGATTTCCATTAATTATGGAATATAAAATTCCATCATTGTTAGGTTTAGGAAGCGTTTAAAGAAGTTAAACTAAAGAATCTTATTCTTCTCTGTGGACCAGCATTGAGTTCAATGCCTATATACAACCCTAAAACGTTTGTACTTATATCTTGCACATTTTTACACAAATTATATGGACCATAAGAGCAGAAATGGTTTAAATTTCTGTTTTTTCCTTGTAATGAGTATTTTTCTGAGCACCCACCTCAAAATCAGTGGTTTCTCAAAGATGTTTGAATATTTCTATAAAATGCTTTATTGACAAATATGTAAATAAGTCAACCACACATTGAAGTTCTAGTTTTGTGTTTTGAATTCCATGAAGTGTTTAAACATTGTCAGGGTAAAGTGACTGTCATCACCCATAAAAGCTAATGCTCCAGGCTTTTCTTTGCTCATATATATGGTAGCAAAGTAGAGATGGCTGCCACTTTAATAATAATAAGCTAAGAACTCCACATACCATTAAATTCTGTCATCACACTAATAGCTTACACAGCCAGTGCCGCACTGATCTTCTAGAAGTGTGTAGTTCATAGAAGAGAGAAATCGTCTCCAAATAATAGATGTAATTGATGGCCCATTTTTCGCTCTCTTTTCAACACTGGAGAGCATGTGATTTGTTTCCCCTTGCTATTTGCATGCTAGTTATTCCGTCCCCTACTTCAGCCTTCATTGGCATTTTGCTGCAGCTCTGAAGAAAGCATTAAGCAGCAATTTGAAAAATGACAGCAGGGTTATTTAGAAGACCTCATGTTCATGGTATTTTTTGTCATTCTACCTTTTCCTGATAGCTGTGTAGAAACACTAATGTGACAGCAATCTACCTAACCTGTGTGACCCAAGATTAATTAGCTTGTCTGGGCCTCCCGGTGTCATTTGTAAAATGAGCTAACTGGACAAGAAATGACAAAACCATACTGATAATATAAATTACAGAATATCCATTTTGACAGAATTTCACTTCAACAGATATATTTCAAGCTAATTTATTTTATTTAGAAAAACAAGATTTTAAATCTTGAAATGATGCTAATTAGATATTGGGATTTGATTAGGGATATTGCTAATGTCATGAGAGAAACACGACATGTTGGACATTATTCTTAAATCACTGGTAAGGTTATCATATAACAATGCTGAATAAGTTAAAGTTGTTTGAAAGTCATGGTTCAAATTGGATCAAGTCCACTCTGCTGCAGCCATCTGCAATCAAATTTATGCTAGGTGATGGGAAAGTAAAAGAAAATAATACTGGAACAAAATCTCCCTTTAAATATTAGATGCTGGTCATCGTGGCCAGATTGCTTATTCTCTAATCTAATATCAATGCAATTCTCATTTATTTATTTATATAGTATAAGGACACCAAAACAAAAGAGGATATATTTAAGTGTTCAGCATAAGAAATATGACTATGTTGAATATCTTTGGGTTTAAAGAAACCTGATTGGGGTAAGAAATGGAAAAGGAAAAGTATGGCTTCATTGTTGTTCTTTCTGGTTGGCCCTGTAATGAGAGAGCAGATTTTTAGCTAATAATACCTCTAATGAATGATACAGGCTGTATCTCTCTGGTTATCTCCAGATATTTGGCTCCTAAAAATATATTAACAGCATCAACAGCAAGGGCAAAATAAATGGGAGAAATAAAACTCTATCAACAGAATCTGGTTTGGGTACCACAACCCAGAACATGGAACAGCATTTACTCAGTTTGCAAACCCTTTGTCCTTTTCATCTGATTGTGTCCATCTCCTGAATATTAAACACACCTGGAATTCCACTGAGTATCTTCCTAAGAGTTCAGGCAGAGATAATTGATTAGAGTGCCATACTTGTAAAAGCTATAATTGATTATTTTCCTGAATAAAGATCTAGAAAATATCAACTATGTATGGATCTTTTACACTTTTACACTGATTCTAATTTTGTTAGGTTTCTCTGAGAAATTAAAGTCTTGGAAACATTTCTTCATGATGCAATGAAATGCGAAAGCAATTTGTAGACTTCCATATTTCTTTGAGTTAAAATTCACCCTATAGCATTTCAACAAGAAATTACAATACCAGATATTCAAAAGGAAACAAAATACAACAAATGAAACAAAGAGTTGCTAGCATGTATTTATTTCTGAATTCGGAGTTAAGCAGCTTAGTGCCACACAAGAATAATGTGGAAATATTCCCCATATTATAACAATTCAGTACTCATTTCTTCTTGCCTACACAAGTATGACACTCTGGAAATTCTTCTCTCTTCCTTCTGCATATTTTAGTTTTCCTTCTCTACTGGTTCATTACCTAAACAAACTCTTCCATTTCAAAACTGTTTTTGACTTGACCTCAAGTTTCTGTTCATTCCCCCGTTTGTCTTTTATAGCAAAAATCATCAAAAGTATTATGTATAGTTTCTGTCTATAGTGCCTCTGCTATTTCCTGTTAACCCTCACACATTGTGTGTTCACCACCCAGTCAGTTCTCCCTCCATTAGCATATTTGATCCTGTTTACCCTCACCTACCATCCCTCTCGCCCTTTACCATCTGGTAACCACTAAACTATTGTCTATGTCTATGAGTTTTTGTTTCTTTGTTTATTTGTCTTGTTTGTTTGTTTGTTTCAGTTTTATGTCCCATATATCAGTGACATCATATGGTTCTTAACTTTTTCTGACTTATTTCCCTTAGCATACTAATCTCAAGATCTATTCATGTTGTCACAAATGGTACTATTTCATCTTTTCTTATGGCAGAATAGCATTCCATTGTGTATATATACCACATCTTCTTTATCCAATCATCTATCAAAGGACAGACACTGGTTGTTTCCATGTTTTGGCCACTGTAAATAAAGCTGCAATGAACATCAGAACACATATATCTTTATGGATAAATGTTTTCATATTTGGGGGGAGATATCCAGGAGAGCAATTACTGGGTCATATGGTAATTCTATTCTTAATTTTTTGAGGAACCTCCACAAACAACCTTCATAATGGCTGTACTAATCTGCATTCCCACCAACAGTGTATGAGGATTCCTTTTTCTCCACAGCCTCTCCAACACTTGTTACTATTTGTCCTCTTGATGATAGCCATTCTAACCGGTGTGAGGTGATATTTCATTGTGGTTTTTATTTGCATTTCTCTGATGATTAGTGATGTTGAGCATCTTTTCATATGTCTATTGGCCATCTGCATGTCCTCTTTGGAGAAATGTCTATTCAGATCCTCTGACCATTTTTTAATTGGGTTGTTCGATTTTTTGTTGGTGAGTTGTATGTGTTCCTTATATATTTTGGATATTAGCCCTTTATTGGATTTGTTGTTTGCAAATATCTTCTCCCATTTGGTTGGTTGCCTCTATTTTGTCCGTGGTTTCTTTTGCTGTGCAGAGCTTTTTAGTTTGATATAGTCCCATTCATTTATTTTAGCTTTTACTTCCCTTGCCTTTGGAGTCAAATTCATAAAATGCTCCTTGAACCCAAGGTCCGTAAGTTTAGTACGTATGTTTTCTTCTATGCAGTTTATTGTTTCAGGTCTTATGTTTAGGTTTTTGATCCATTTTGAGTTAATTTTAGTACACGGTAACAGATAGCAGTCTACTTTCAATATTTTGTATGTGGCTTTCCTTTTGCAATTGCAACAGAAAGAATAAAATACCTAGGAATAAACTTACCCAAGGATGTGAAATACCTATACACTGGAAATTATATGATATTTTTAAAAGAAATTGAAGAAGATGCAAAGAAATGGAAAGACATTCTGTGTTCATAGATTGGAAGAATTGACATAGTAAAAATGGCCATATTACTTAAAGCAATATACAGATTTAATACAAACACCACCAAAATCCCAATGGCATTTTTTAAAGAAATGGAACCAAAAAAATAAAAATAAAAAATCATCAGATTTGTATGGAACCGCAAAAGACCCCAAATCGCCAAAGTAATCCTAAGAAAAAAAAGAATGCTGGAGGTATCACATTCCTTGACTTCAGCTTGTACTACAGGGCAACAATAATCAAATCACTATGGCACTGGCAGAAAAACTGACACAGACCAATGAAACAGAATTGAAAATGCAGAAATAAACTCACATAAATATGGACAGATAATTTTCGACAAAGGAGCCAAAAACATACAATGGAGAAAAAACAGCATCTTCAATAAATGGTGCTGGGAGAATTGGAAGACCTGTGATTTTAATGCTAGGGCAGTTGCTAATCCGCTCCCAATACAAAGCAGCAAAACCTTGGTGGCAGATGGTTGCTTGCTTGTTTGTTTATTATTTAGGTACGGAAAGTTTCGAATCCTGTGGAATCAGAGAAGTAAATTCATAAGAAAAGGCAGATAGGAAAAAAGTGAGAAGACTATTACTTGGTTACTGCTTAATTAATTTTTAGTGTAAGTAAAATTTTTGAAAACCTAAGAGAAAGAAAAGTCAATCATATTAAATAGAACAGAAACTATAGAAATTGTTATTGTACAACAATGGACCTGTTGGAAATTGGGAAAATACAGTGTTCAGTTATGATTCTATTAACATATGGTTGTTAGTCACTAGCCTTACTTCTAGGCACACAACACAGTAGAGAGATGACCCTGGAAGTTTATGAATATAATGTAAAGGAGTTTGGCATTTTGTTTGAAAATATAAGCAACTGTCTGGTCTTTCTTTGCTATCTTAGATTTAGTTAAATAATCAGGAGACTTACAATTTCATGGTAGACATAACTGAACAGAGTAGACTTTTCAAGTTGAGTTCCAGCAACACACAGACAATCCCCCAGAATTTAAATGTAATTGAATTGACCCGTTTGGAGTGAGTGAAAGAGTGGATAAAATTTATGTTGAAAAAAGATTATTGCTTGTATCTCGTACCTTCTTTAAAAAATGGATTATCCCCTGGAGCTCTTGAAATAAAGCCCTTGAAAGTTGTACAAGCAAACTGAGATTGGTTTTATGATGACAAGCAACGAGCCAACTACAATGATATGCCTCTGATCAAAACAAAAACAAAAACAAAAGAAACAAAAAACTATATACCTTGTGACACAGGCAGTTCCTTTTCTTCAGGCCCCTTTATTTCAACCTCATGTTCAGAGGGTGATAGACCATACAGGAAATGACTAACCTGCTACTACATCTGCCATGTATTTACTTTAGTAATGAGAAAAACAAAAGGTGTGAACCATTCAAAAGAAAGATAGGCAACAGAAAAATAAGAACTGTAGTATAAGAAATAGAAACAAAAAAAAGGCTTAATGGCTCAGTTGAGTCAACTGTTCAGGGGCTGAATTAAAAAGAAGATAAAAATCAGAGTAAGGATGTTAACAGTGTTGCTCTTAAATAATGTTGATAACTTAATCAACAAATTAAGAATGGTAATATACCCTCCCTCAGGTGGCTATCTCAATGCAAAGTCACTATAATCCTTCTCCAAGTATCCTAAATTGATTACATCCATAAATCCAATGACTCTTAAGAGGAATGGAGGAAGGAATTGGTGTGATGCATTAATGAAGGCTTTTCCATTGCTGGCCTATGGTTGGATTTTGAGAAATGTCCATCTTTGCTGGTTTCAATGGTCATACCAAAAACCAACTTTCTTTTTTAACAACTTTATTGAGATATAATTCACATACTATACAATTCACTCAAAACCCTCTTTGTAATTAATATTAAGCAGTACCTAATTTTAGAATTTAAGCATTAATTCTCTTATTTTTTTCTTTATATGAATGAATTCCCCACTACCTATCTACCATTTGGTTATTATATATTTTTACGTACCTTTGATTTTAAAATTTGAAAATGTTTTTGCCTTAAATAAATCGTTTATGTCCAGTACAAAGCAGGCTTTATTTTTCTCTCTTAATCCATTCCTATAGTCTTTTCCTTTAAATAGATGATTTTAATATGCTTGTATTGTATATCTTTGTATGATAATTGCTTTCAGTTATTTTTTAACTTTTCAGCTATGTAATTCACTATAAACATATCTCCCAAACTCAAAACTTTTTCAGTTATTGTCACATTCTATTAGTATAACCAGAAAACTAACTTGCTTTATATACCCACAGAAACACACATATATTCTTTTTATGGTCGTCTACAATTTCAGTTCCACCATTTTAAAATATGAAGCTATTTTACATTAAAGACTCACCATGTACCATTTGTTTCTATTCTTTTTGTCATTTTCCCCATAACTTCCAATCATCTTTAAGACAAGATTCTTTTAAATTTTATTTATTGTGTCTCATTATTCAGTTTCAATAAAACATCTTAGAAGACAAAAAATTGTAAAGCTTTCCTTTTAATGTATTTGTGGAAGACAAAATTTTCATCAAATTTTTGAAAGAGAATTTATCAGTAGACAGTCCTGAGCTATAATGATGATATTACTGTTTTGAGTTTTTTTTGTTTTTTTTTTTCATTTTGGGGGTTTCTATTACCTTAAGCTCAGAGATCCTTTCCTCAGCTGTGTCCCATCTACTAGAAGTCCATCAAAAGCATGCCTCATTTCTGTTACAGTGTGTTTTATCTCCAGCTTTCTTTTCCCCCTTCAGGTTTCCATCTCTCTGCTTACATTGCACATTTATGCTTGCACACTGTTTACTTTATCCGTTAGAGCTCTTAGTATATTAATCATAATTGTTTTAAATTCCTAAGGGCCTGATAATTCCACCATCCCTGCCATGTCTTGTTCTGATGCTTGCTCAGTCTCTTCAAATTGTGTTTTTTGTCATTTGGTATGCCTTATAATTTTTCTTCATAACTGTAAAAATTGGAAGCAGCCAAGATGTATGAGGAACAGGGTAAAAGGAACAGCTGCAAACAGGCCTTTAGTAATTTGGTGCAAAGGTGTGGGGAGGGGGGAGGAGAAGCATTGTATAGTCCAATGATTAAGTCTCATGATCCTTTAGTTAGTGTCATAGTTAGCCTTTGCCTTTGGATTGTGAACTTCACAAGTATTTCTCAGTTGTTTCCTTCCCCTTTAGGTGGACAGTATGGCTAGGGTAGACTGCAGTTGGGCATTTCCTTTCTCCCATGTGAAAAGTTTGAGCTGGCTAGAGTTGGGTATATCCCTTCCTGCATGTCAGCTAGTTATAATGATACCCCAGCAGGTTAGGCTCTGGTTAATTAGTTTCCCCTGCGAGCAGGCCTTGTTAAGAACAATGCCCTTTTATTATTTCTTTTTCTTTTCTTGTCTCATCCTTTCTCACTTGTATTTCTTTTCTTTTTTGTTTTATGTTATATCATAGTTGTCATTACTGTGAAATTTTCAAATATTCACTAAAGTAGAAGGAATAGTGTAATGTACTGAGCATTCATCTTCCATAATCAGCAGCGTTTGCCAATTTCAAAATGGTTCCTTTTCCCCTCCCCCTGCTGGTAACACGTGGGGATTTTTCTCCATTATATATTGCAGGAACCTGGTGGAGCTCCTGGAGTTTTATCTTGTGGGATCTTCCTCTGACTGTCCCTCTGGAGTTTTTAACTCTCAAGAGTTCTCTGTACTGAGCCTCTAGCAATTCCTTAATCACAGTTCAAATTTTCCTACCCCAGCTCTGGTTCCGTGGTGGTTTCTGCTAGAGAATCTCTCCCCGGTAAGGTAAGCCATGTCTCCCTGTATTCATTTGTCTGTCTCTCTACTCTTGGGGGCAGTGGTTTGTTTGCCCTGCATCCTCCCCTCTTTTAAAGATCCAAAAAGAGTTACTGATCTTTCAGTCTAGGTTTTGTTTTTGTTTTTGTTGTTGTTGTTGTTTTTGTTGTTGTTAGAATAGAGTGGGGAAATTCCAAGCTGCTTACATGGAGAACTGGAACTAGAAATTATTTCTAATTAATACATAATTTTTAGAGTAGTTTGGGTTTAAAGAGAAATTAAGCAGAAACTACAGAATTCCTATGTACCGTCTCCCCCTACACAGTTTCCCCAATTTAGTTTACCCTAATATTAATCTTTTGCATTAGTTTGATACATTTGTTAAAATTGATGAATCATTATTGATGTTATTTCCTGAAGTACGTACATGGTTTACATTAGGGTTCACTGTTTGTGTTACATAGTTCTATAAGTTTTGACAAATGAATGATGTCATGTATGTACCATTACATTATCATACAGAATGATTTCATGACCCTAAATAGTTCCTGTGCTCTACCTATTCCTTTCTTGCCCTCTGCCCACCACTAACTCCCAGCACCACTAATCTTATTACTGTCTTTATAGACTCTTCTTTTTCAGAGTGCCATTTTGTTGTAATCATACTGTAGTCTTTTCAGACTGGCGTATTTCACTTAGCAACAGGCATTTAGTGTTCCTCTGTTTTTCCTTGGCTTGATTGTTCAATTCTTTTCATTGCTGAATAATGTTCTGAATGTACCATAATTTGTTTATCCATTTACCTATTGAAGGACATCTTGGTTGGTGCCAATGTTTATAATTATGAATAAGCTGTATAGCATTATGTGCAGTTTCTTGTGTGAAATAAGTTTTCAGCTTGTTTGAGTAAATGTTTAGAAGCACAATTGAAGCATCATGATAAGACTATGTTTAGCTTTCTGATAAACTGCCAAACTATCTTCCAAGTAGAAGTGGCTGTACCATTTTGCATTCTTGTCAACAATGAATGAGAGTTCCTGTTGCTTCATATTCACATCAGTATTTGGTGTTGTGTGTTTGGGGTTTTAGTCATTCTAGAGGCGTAGTGACATCTCAGTGTTTTAATTTGCAATTCCCTGATGACATATGTTGAGCAGCTTCTCATATGCTTCTATTGGCCGTGTGTATCATTTCTACCCTCTCATTCTGTGTATATTTTATGTACTTTTTATTCTGGCTGCGTTAGTGAGGGCTTCCAGTACAGTATTTAATAAGAGTAGTGAATAAGGAAATTCATGCCTTGGTCTTAGGGGAAAAGTACAGGCATACCTTGTTTTGTTATGCTTAGCTTTATTGTGCTTCACAGGTGTTGCAGTTTTTATAAATTGAAGGCAAGGCCCTCCAGCAGCAAAAAGATTATGACTTGCTTTATTACAATGGTGTGAAACCAAACCTGCAATATCTCTGAGGTATATCTGTGTCTAGTTTCTCACCATTTAGTATGACATTAGCTACAGAGTGTTTTGTAGAATTTTTAAATCAAGTTGAGGAAATTTTCCTCTTACTATTATTGGATTTTTTTTCACATACTTTTTTGGGCATCTATTGATATGATCACGTGATTTTTCTTATTTAGCTTGTTGCTGTCATTGGTTACATTAATTAATTTTTGAGTGTTGAAACAGCCTGCATATCTAGATTAAATCCCACTTTTCCATAGTATATAATTATTTTCATGCATGGTTGAATTTTATTTAGTAATATTTTGAAGGATGTTGCATGTCTTTTCATGAAAGTTATTGGTTTGTAGTTTTCTTTCTATTTATTTATTTTTGTTATATAATCTTCTAGTTTTGGTATTCAGGTAATATTCGCCCCTTAGAATGAGTTAGGAAGTGTTTTCAACTTTTTTGAATAAATTGAAGATAATTAATATCATTTTTCCTCAAATATTTGGTAGACTTCTCCAGTGAAACCATCTGGTACTGGTACTTTCTGTTTTGGAAGGTTATTAATTATTTTTAAAATTATTTTAATATGTAAATACTTCTTCAGATTATTTATAGCTCTGTGTAAATTTCTTTAGATTATTCCTTTCATGGAAAGTTCTGTTTCGTCTAAGTTATCAAATTTGTGGTCATAGTTATTTAGAATATTTCTTGATTAACCTTTCAATGTCCATGAATCAGTAATGATGCCACTCCTTAACTTCTGATAATTGTACTGTGTGTCTTACCTTGGGATGCTTTTCTATGTTAGCCTCACGATAAGCTTATAAATTTTATTGTTATAGGAAACTGGAAAAATGGTGACCCATATTTTGCTTTGACAAAGTAAAACTACCAGCTATTTAAAGTAGATATGGGAAATATACCTAGTGAACTTGCTTTGGGAGAAGAAGTTTTGAGACACAATGTTATTATTGCAAGTCATTTGTTATTGATGTCATATCATTAATGATTATAAGAGAGAGCTCAGTACAAATAGAAGTAGAATGTTTGTAATCAGGGACTCACTGGAAGAAACATACAGATATTCTAGAAGTTTCACTATGGAGACCTGCTACTATTTCTTTTATAAAATCATAATAGATAAGCTCAAGATGTAAAATAACATTTGGCTATTTTAAGATAGCTTCTGTTGCCTTTCTTGGCAAAATTAATTCTTGTTTGATCTTGTTAAAATGGTACTAATCTATACAAAGGCTAAGCTTAAATTGTATTTATCTCTGTGCATTTTCTTCTGATTAAAAAATGTAAATGTAAGTTCTTGTATCCTGTATTGACTTTTCCAGAAATTAAGTCATTATATATATACAGTAAGTCCTCACTTTATGTCATCAGCAGGTTCTGTGACTTTAAACAAAATTATGTATAATGAAACCATTTTACCATCGGCTAATTGATATAAACAAGAGTTAAATACCTAGGGGAACTCATCAACATATAACTAAATGGTGTTAAGCAAAACATCATTTTTGAGGATCTGCTGTATACTATGTATAATATGTATGTATCTGTTAAATAAAAATACAGTTCTTGACCTCAGCATTCTTGTGTTATAGGATGCAGTTTAGTAAAACTTACATAGAGACAGTTACCATTATTAATAAAACTTTTAAAGGGAATAATAAAATTCATTATGTCTATGAAAAGGAAATGATTTTCACACTGCTTTATATTCATGAAATTTAATTTGATGGGTAACCAAAAAGTTCAAAACTGTCAATGAAGAAATGTCTCCAGACTAATTAATGTCAAATTTTAGAAATGTGCAGTGTAGGCTGTGAATGCTGATATTTCTGGTTAAAAATAACAAAATTAGGACTTAGTAGGTAATATAGTTCCTTATAAGTTCTATTTGCCTCATGAAATGTGTATCCTTAGTCAAAATTTGTACATAAATCTTCAGTACTACACAATTACAACCTAAATTCATTTACAAATTACTATACCATTGCTTCATTCTGAAAGAAGGTGATGTGTTGCGGTAGATTTCAAAATGTAATAATTCACCTGAAGATGGCTGAGTCCTCAGAGAGTTTACTTAAATCTCAGAAGTGATTTTGTATTCAACAGCAGAATTAGATATCTGTGCATATAGATATTCAAGTTAGTAATTTTATTCCAAATTCTTCTCCAGAATACATAATGGAATTGTATGAATGTAAACAGGTTTTCATACTGCAGGTTAACAGTACTGTTTTAACTTTTAAAATTATACTCCACTCTGCTCAACAAATGGTTTCTTTGGCTACTTATAAAATTCTTCAAGGTTTTTCTAAGTCACTATGATTTCCAAATTCTTCTTGTTTGTTGGCTTTTTATGTTTTGTCTGTATTTTTATATTTTATTCTAAAAGAATCTTGTTCTACTGTACCAAAAATTTAGGAATGACTAATTTTTCTTTATAAAATTCATATATTGACCTAAGAACTATGGTAGCTCTGATGAATAAATCAGCAGCGCCCTATCAAAAGCTCTCTAAGGAGTGTAAAAAGGAATAAGAGAGAGAGGGAAGATGTGGAAATAAGTAATTGTTTATTGCTGTAATCACGTAGCAGAGTTAGGAAAATATTTGCTCTGTGTGGCTAAATGATAACGCTACTAACTATGTAAGAAAGTCTTTATGTTCATGTCCTACCCATAATCATCTGATTGTCCTATACAAAGCTGTAATCTACAAATCTATCTATACAGCATCTCCTAACTTATTTTCATGGCAAGTTATTTCCTCATTTTTTCTCTTCAAGCATTATACAATTTTAGCTATATCATTTGTTTTTTCCAAGCACTTTTTCTAAGAAGAGTACAATATATATTAATTAATACATTGGTTAAGAATTATACTTTTGTTCCTTTTTTTTTAAGGGCAAGAATCTGAAATCACCTAACTTTGCCTATTTTGAAAGTTCTGAAGAATAAATACTTACAGATGAATTAGAAACCACCACACATGCACCATAGTTTTCTGTTACTATGAGACTAGCTGACAAATTTAATTCTGAAAAACGTAAGAATAGTTCCAAGGGTTTGAGATACACACACACACACACACTCACATTCACACTCAGACTCACACATACATACACATATGCAGGGATAATGAGAATGAAAGCCTTATGTTTCTTACATTGTTATTGTTACTCAGTCTTCTTAATATCTTTAAAAATCTGCCTGGTTTCTGTTTACCTTTTTTTTTTTTTTAGCCATTAAACATTTTATTTTATGAGATGCAATACATGTATAGTAGGTTGCACAGATTTTTCAGGTGTACTGTTTCATTGGTTTTAACAATGGGCTCACTCAGTGGAACTCACATAACTTTCAAAACATAGAACACTGCCATTTTTCAAGGAAATGTCATCATGCCCTTTCCCAGTTAATTCTTTAAGCCCTAAGAAACAATCTAATGTAATTGCTACCACCATGGGTTAGTTTTTATTTATTTTTCACCCTTTCTAGAACTTCATATAAAAGGAATCAGAGGGTATGTACTTTTTTTGAGATTGGATATTCTTTCTCAGCTTCATGTTTTTATATTTATCCATATATTTCCATATATTACTACTTTGTACTTCTTAATTATTTTTTAATGATATGAATATCATACAATTTATCCATTGCCTGTTGATAGACACCTGGACTGTTTCCAATTTTGGATATTACGAATAAACCTTCTATAAATACTATTATCCAAGACTTTTTGCAGACATGTACTTTCATTGTACTGGAGTAGAATTAATGAGTCATAGGGTCAAAGTATGTACTGTAGTCTTCCCTTATCCTTGAGAGATAACTCCTAAGACACTCAGTGAATGCTTCAAACCTTGCATAGTAACGAACCCTATATACACTGTTTTTTCCTATACATACCAATGATATTAGGTTGGTTCAAAAGTAATTGCGGTTTAAAAGGTTAAAAAAAAAAATTGCAAAAACCGCAATTACTTTTGCACCAACCTAAAACATGTTTCCCCCAAAATAAGACCAGGTCTTATATTAATTTTGGCTCCAAAAGATGCATTAGGGCTTATGTTCATGGGATGTCATCCTGAAAAATCATGCTTAGGGCTTATTTTCTGGTTAGGTCTTATTTTCGGGGAAACACGGTAGTTTAATTTATAAATTAGGCATAGTAAGAGATTAACAATAGCTAATAATAGAACAGAACAATTATAACAACATATTGTAATAAAAGTTATGTTAATAGGCATTCTCTCGCTCACTCTCTCATGTCTCTCCCTCTCTCTCAAAATATCTTGTTGAACTGTACTCACCTTTTCACTTAAGGAAGCACTTTATAGCTTCTCTTCGGCATGTCCGAATTGCCTGTATCACTATTCTTTCACTTTGGGGCCATTATTAAGTAAAATAAGGATTACTGGAACACCAGCACCATAGATCTGGCAACCTAAGTGACTTATGGGCAGGTAGTGTAAATGGATAGCATGGAGACAATGGACAAAGGGATCATGCATGTCCCTGGTTAGATGGAACGGGAGGGTGAGATATATCATCATTCTACAAATAACAGTGTACAATTTAAACACTACGAATTGTTTATCTCTGGAATTTTTTATTTAATATTAAGACCATGTATAACTGAAACTGGAAAGCAAAGCTGTGAATAAGGGACAACTAATGTATCCTTTTTAAAGATAATTCCTAACAGATCTCCAAAGTGGTTGCAAATTTCACTTTCCCAAAACTATATATGAGATTTCAAAATTTCTCCACATCTGCTCTAACATTTGGTATCGTCAATCATTTTCCTCTTATTCATTCTAAGTGGCTATGTAATGATAATTCTTATGATTTCAATTTGTATTTCCTAATGACTAATAATGTTGAGTAAATGTTGTGCTTATTAATCATATACATATTCATCTGTGAACTTCTGTTCAAAGTTTTGCCCATGTTATATTAGATTGCTTACTTTTGCTGAGTTGGAAGAGTTCTTTATATATTCTGTAATCAGGTTCCTTTTTAATATATATTACAAATATTTTCTTATCATAATATGCCTATTAATGGTGGATTTTGATGGGCAGAAATTTTTACTTTTGATAAAGTACAACTTATCAGTTGCTTTTGAGACTTGTTTTTTCTGTGGCTTTTCTATGGAACCGTTGCCTATTGCCAAGTTGCAAAGATACCTATGTTTTCTTATAGAAGCTTTCTAGTTATGGTTTTATATTTAGCACTGTGACTCATTTCAAATTAATTTTTGTGTATTATATGAGGTAGGGGGTCAAAGCTTTTGTGTGTGTGGTTTCTTTCTTTCTTTTTACTTTTTAATTTATATGGATATAAATTGTCCCAGTACCGTTTATTGAGAGATTATCCTTTCCTTAATAAACTGCTTTGGTAAACTTTGTTAAATACTAACTATTGGTATATGTCTTGACCCTCTGTTTGGTGTTAATCTATTTGTCTTTCTCTAAAATACGCTATCTTTATTATAATAGCCAGAAAGTAAATATGGAAGTCAGGTCCTGTTAGAGCTCTAATTTTGTTCACATTTTCAAGATCACTTGATTCTTTTAGGTTAATTGGATTCCCAAATATCTGTTTGCACCATGTTGTCAAAATCTATTAAAAGACCAATTAAAAGAGTCTTGAATCTATCAGATGTTGGCAAATAACAGCCCAAAGTCAAATTTGACCCAGATTTTGTAAGATTTTATCAGAACAAAACTGCGCTCGTTTGTTTACTTATTATCTGTTTTTGTGCTACAACACGCTCTGCTATGTTGAATAGTTGTGACATAGACTGTATGGCTTATAAAGCCTAAAATTTTTATCTCTTTACAGAAAAAATATTATCATTGCCCCTTGTTCTACATTATTTTGAAAATAATATATTTTAAACATTGAGTTTTCAAATCTAAGAATACTTTATTTCATTTTATTTGACTCTTTAACTTCTTTCATTAAAGTCTTAGTTTCCAGTGTAGAATCTTTGACTTCTGTTAAATTTAACCATTATGTATATATGACTTGTTTTAGTTCCTATAACATGAGTGTTAATTTTTTTGTAGTTGTTCATATCTTATATTTAGAAGTTCAAATGAATTTTGCATCTTGACTGTGTATCTGTGATATTACTGACTTCATTTATTAGAGCTACTTGTGTGTGTTTTGTGTGGGTTTTTTAAGCTTCTTAAAATTTCTAAGTATATAGCTAAGTTTTATAAAAATATATGTTTTTGTTTCTTTCAATCCTTGTTTTTTTCTTATTCTTGCCTCATGGTTCTCCCTGTGGCTTTCAAAACAATGTTGAATTGCCCTAGTAAGGGCAATTTGTCTTCTTCCAGACTGGGGTGGGGGAGGGGTGGATAGAGGGGGAAGATGGTCTCTATTTAATCATTTGGTTTCAATTTTGTTTTTTAGGTTTAGTTTATCATTGCTACTTTACTGAGAAGTTTTCTTATGAATGGGTATTTAATTTTTTCAAATGCCTTTTCTGAATCTTTAGCAATTATCATATGCTCCTCCTTTTATATTAATAAAGTAAATTAATTACACAGAATGCTTTTTCATGTTAAAATAACTTTGACTATGTTCATCATCTAGTTTCTTAATATGGAACTTCACATTATTGATTTTACAACTTTTTTTCTATTATTGCATTTAATGCTATTAATCTAAGCACTGATTAGACTGTGAAAAGCTTAATAGGTTGTGTTTTCATCATCATTTAATTAAAATATTTTTGTTGTGATTTTTTTTTTCTTCGACTCATGATCTGATTGACATGTATTATATAATCTTCAAGCATGTGGATATTTTCTAGACATATTTATAATTTAATATTATTGTAGTTCATAAGCATGCTCTGTTCAGGTTGCATCTTAATAAAAACTGTGTGACTTATTTTATGGCCTAGCATGTGGTTATGTCCTTGAATGTTTCAAGTACATTTGAGAATGTGTTGTTGCCGTTATTGGGTGTAATGTTATATAAATATCAATTAAGTCAAATTGTTTGGTAGAGTTGTTCAAATCTTTGATATACTTAATGACTTGTTTTGCCTTATTCTATCAATTGCTGAATGTGGGATATTAGAGTCCAACTACTAATTTATGAAGAACTCTTTGAAAAGGGAATACTATATTAACTATATATTCACTCTTCCAGACATTCTCCATTACTTTGCTTAGAATAAGTATTCTATATGGCATTTTTCTTCAGTCTAAGGAAATTATTTTAACATTTTTTTTTAATTTGACAGGTCTGTTGGAGATACATACTTTCAGATTTTGTCTAAAATGTCTTTATTCTTTTATTCTTCCTCTTCTGTTTCCAGTTCTCTGGAAAGCCCACAAAAATAAATCTTTGTGTCTAATGTGACTTTTTTTTATCCTAGAATTTCCATTTAGTGCTTTTGAAAACTTCCATGTCTTTACTGAAAAACATCATCTGTTCCCATATGTTGTTCATTGATTCTCTAGATTCTCTGATTCTCTAGATTCTGTAACATATTTATCATAATACTTTAAAATCCATTCCTGATAATACCAACTGCTGGTCATTCCTAGGTCTGATACTATTGAAGATTTCTTCTCTGGTGATGGTAATATAGTCTTACATTTCATAATATTTGATTGAACGAAGGTATTTTATGGAAAAGAAAATAAGACTAATGTAGATAATAATGTTCCTATAAAAAGTCAGGATTTTATTTGCCAAGTCCTTAGTGTAGGATTGAGGGATACAGGGCTGCCGTCTGTTCTGTGTGTGGCTCACGTGGTGTTAGCTTCCTCTTTGTTCCCTCATATACATCCTCAGACTTCTTCAGGCTCCATGCTGTCCAATGACAGCAAGTGACTCTCACTTATCCTGTTCCAACTTCAGCAATAGAAAATCATTTCCTTTGTTAAAATGTTAGCTGTTTTCTTCTTACCAGTATACCTAGAGCTTCTTCTTCCTCTTCTCCCTGTTCTGTTAAAGATTAAATCCACCATGGATCTCATTTAACAGGGCCCTTGTCACCCTTTTGGGTATTAGTTCATTAGGTTTACATTCCAATGTCAGTTTTCTAATGGCTTAAAATAACTATGGTTTTCACTATATTTCTCTTGTATTCGTTGTTGAGTTATAAGTGGCATTTTGCAGTGATTTTTCACCTTCCTGGTACCATTTTAAAATGTCATTTGAGTATAAGGTCTTAACTTATCTTTTCTTATCTAGGGTAAAAACAGTTATGAAAAAATAAGGAAAAAAATGAAAGCTGCATTTAAAACTGCAGGGGAAATCAATGTATCTGTACTTATGCTAAAATATCCACTCTAAGGGTGACTTATTTCCTCCTGAGAGTTAGTTTCCTTGAGAAAATTGTTGGAAATGGGCGAAGAAATAGGAAAAGGCCGTGTAGCACGTAAACTGAGAGTTATAGGGTTATGTTTTTCAGAGATTCAGGCAATATGGGCTTCCAACTGAGTCTGATAAAAACTCATAAATTATCTTATAGGCAAGAAACATTGAGCTAGTTCATATAAACAAGCACCCCTGCTTTATAAGTGAAAATTAGAATGAATCAACATATTGGAAGTCATTGAATGCAGACAGTTCTTATATATTGTGAAATGCAGACAGCTCTTATATACATGTATTGTGAAATATGTGTTAATCTAGTTAACCTCATTATGCATGTAAGAAAAAAGGAACAACAATTATCCAAAAAAATCAACAAACACATAAAACAAAGACATGAGTCTATATCTGCATGACTGACAGAAAGGCATGTCACTCTGAAAAATGGAAGCCAGGTCATACATTGCAATTATATATTAAATAGTTAATTTCCTTCTGAAAGTCTTTAGTTTATCATAAGAGAAATTCATTTTCTTCGATAAAAGTATTTACTTTGCATAGTTCAGAGAATTTCGTAAGAACATGGTAAAATGCCATATTTGAAAATATATTAAAATTTAACTCATTTTAAAATAATGACTGTTTTAGAAAAGGATTTTTATAAGGTTCTCCATAGAAAATGGCTTTTGCAGCTGCGTCAGGAACAGACCCATTTTAATGCTCTCCTAGTGAAATAATATGTGCAGCTGTCATAAAGTACGTTATACTAAATATTTATGCTAAAGAATGAGTCTTGAGCTCCAATCCACATAATACCTAAAACATCTGACGATAACACAATGACTGATTGGATCTGATCTGAATTATAGTATTGTGATCCAATGCAGTATGCATTTTTGACAGGTATACTACAAACTGCATTGCAATCGAAGACCAGAAGAGATATTAAATTCTTGATTTACCTACCTACAATTTGTAGTCATAGGATACATATCTTAACTGTCCTTAAATAAAAATAGTCATACTGATGATAGTAAAAAGTATTTCCTATTTAAGTGTAAATCAGAAAAGGTGGTAATCATTTTAGCTCTTTTCTCAGTTATCTCACCTTGAGAGAGAATGTTATAAGATGAAGTGTATGAAGTACTGGAGTGCTTTTATATGTAGTTTTATCTAGAAGTGGAGTTGTTTACCCATGTAACTAAATAAACTTTGACAATTCATGTAATAGAATATTAGTAACATCTACATATATCATCACGTGTAGATCTGTATAATAGAATATTGAATAAAAAGAGCCAGTTGGAAAAGTCTTGTTTCTTGAACACAAATTTTTTGAATACAGAGGATAATGCATATTTTTATGGGTAAACACATTAGAGTAAAAGTATAAAATATTTTCATGAGAATTATGGAGACCAGTTTCAAGACACTGTTCATATATTTGTTCAAAAAGAAGAATTTTATCTGTATCTATGAAACAAGTCCCCTAAGGTACACAGGGAGGTCATGGAGAAAAAGTTAGTATACTGATATTTCAAATTTAAATCTAATAATAGTAAATAGTAGCATGTATATTCCCTTCATCAGCACAGAATGACTTTTAAGTCTATTTTGAGTATATGTACCACCCAAAATTTCATTTAAAAAAAAGGTACAGCTGGACAGCAAATATTCTATCTATATTAATGTAATAATATCTGTACCAGAAAAATGACTTTCCTTTTGCTTTTTCATAAGGAATTATCCAGAGCAATCATCTTATATATTTTCTACCTATCTTTGCAGTATGTATTTTTGGAAGAAATATTTCTGTAGACCTACACTCTGTCTACCTGAGCCAATGATCTTGACATTTCCAAAAAATACTACAATAGTTATGTTTATTTGGAATTACTTATCAGCATGTGACAGTTATAAAAACAAATGTGACTGAATGCAACAACACTTGTCCTGACTTTTAAAGCCAGTATCTTCTCTGAAGTGTCTCTCTGTCCATCAAAAGAAAAGCAAGCAAATTTCAGGCTAGGAAAACCCAAATTATTTCTTACACTTTTATTGCTATTATTTGTGTGTGTGTGTGTGTGTGTGTGTGTGTGTGTGTGTGGTGTAACGCACATTCTTAAAATAAAACATACCAAGATATCTGCTGTTAAATATGATGTATTATTATCATAGTTAAACCTACCAGGAGGTAAAAAGTGAAAAATCTGTATAGAAAATACTTGTTTAACATGTCACATACCTGAAATTTCAGCATAAAAAACGTTTTCCATTTGGAGTAAATTATTATATTTTCCAAAACTCTTGTTAAAATACCATTGATTTACTTTGTTACCCAGGCTCCCCCAACATATGTCATACTAATTACATATTAATGATTAATGAAAATTAACATGGATTAATTAATTTTTTTAAACTTAATTTTATTTAGCAAGTGCTTGATAGATGGATGAATAGATAGATACAGTTTGTAAAGAACATTGTATAGATAGATATGCCAAGGGCATAGTGACAGAACAAATGTTATATTGGTAAGAAAAAGGATTATAGAGAAGTAAGGAAGTAAGTGTATCAGGGGACACAATTTATACCTAAGATTTTTTTGAGAAACAAGATTAATACATGAAAGGATGTTCTTTGTTTTCTGTATACTCTCATATGTACGTACATGTGCATGCACTAGTACACACATGCACACACACACTTGTGTGTGTTCGTATATACTTTTTAAAATCATCAAAAATTATCCTACTTAAATGCATGAATTGTAAGATGGTGAAATTCAATAAGGGATCTACTATTGTCTACATTTATCAGTTAAGACATCTAGAGTTCTTCTTTTTTTTGTTGTTGTTTTTTTTACATCAGAACTCTTAACTTTAATTCACTGTAAAATTAATGAAAAATAAAGAAAATACTTTAAAAACTGGAATTTACACACAGATTATTGTTCTTTTATGTATGAACACTTATGCTTAAAAGTTCCAGTACTGTTTTTCAGTTATTCTTTTTGAGGAAACGTCTGTTTTTGTTGTTATTGTTTTAGTACTTTACTTCTACATTTCTTGTCTCTTTCAGTGTTATTAATTATAGCATACATATGTATGTAACTGCGTATATTTGTTTTTTGTCACTTTCTCCCACCACCTCTAAAATGTAAGCTCCATGTCTGTTAGAAATGTCTTCATATATTTTCCTGTGCTGTATCCACAGGGCCTAATAGCATGCCTAGTATTTTGGAGGCACTTTGAAGTCAAGTACAGAATGAATTAAAAATGAATACAAATAGCTTATATTTGCATTCCATATTTCAAATGTATCCTGACCTACTTACATGATATTAAATATATGATTTATATATTTGGTTGGTGCAAAAGTAATTGCGGTTTTGCAATTAGTTTTAATCTTTTAAATCGCAATTACTTTTGCACCAACCTAATAGAATTAACCATATCTAACTTTCATGTTTCTAGAAAGATATATGTTTACAGGAAAGCCAGCATAATATTTGCATATTATACTGGGAAATAACACAATTTGACTAAACTGCATTAAAAGGTACATAATTTTGTATCTAAAATACCAAGTGTTAATAAAACCCTGTAATTTTTGAAATTTTTCTTAACATTTGTATAGTTAGATCACTGAACATGTATATTGAAGTCTCGTGAACACACACACAAAATAGCTAGGTAATACAGCCATTCTGAAATAAGTTTATGAGTATAAATAAAATCAGGCTTGCAAGTTGATGCTTAACGTTATGAAGTATGAGTCTTGTCACTTAAGTTGTGTGGAATAAGTTTAAAGAAATATTAACGTGAAGAGAAATAGTTTACTTGGAAAATCAATATTCAAAAATCTGTAACTTTTGGGACAGACAGATAATGATGTGAAAGCAGTTTAAGACATGATGTTTAAGGTTTTCAAAGTTTGTCCACTGTTGATGATGATAAAGTTGTAAGAAATTTCAATCTTTCCTCAAAAAACTAAAGTCAGCATCTCATTGTACAACCTTTAAAAAAAATAAATTAGGCAGTGCTCTCTAATCCTTATTCCTGTGTTAAAGACTCATATGAGAGGGTGCTGATAAGAGGAAACCTTGTACCACAAGGCTGACTAAACAAAATCAATACACTCTCGATGAATCTCAAGGGGAAAACAATCCTATGAAGTGATAGTGTTGCTGACTCAAGAAATCCTTTACCTTGAAGAACCATCTTCTATTTCCTAAATGTAATTTTAAGTTACTGCTTGTCTAACATTATTATCAAAAGAATTTGAGGTTATATAGAATATTCAGAAGTTTGGCTTTGTGTTAAAAAACAACAACAAGCACACAGGCTGGCAGAAAGAAAGAGGGAAAGGAAGACTGGGACTGGGACTGGGAGGGGAAAGGGAAGGGTAGGGAGGTAAGCGGAATGAAGAGAGAGAGAGAAAAAAAGTGCTGAAACGAGAGAAGAGTGGAGCTGGCAATAGACCTAAAGTTATTCTAAAACTGCTGCCATTAGGAGTAGGGCCACTATAATTATGAGAATATTTTTTAAAAATAAAGTGTTCTGAATTGTCACAGCATGATTTTCCTAGAAGAATCTTAAAGATCTCACTGTGTGAAGTGGCTGTCTTTGAAACACATAGCATCTGAGAAAGAAAAAAAAAGATAAAAAGGAATAGGAGAGGTACCCCTCGGGGAAAAAAATAATGAAATATAACTAATATTTTAAACTATACTCCTAGATAGATCTTTAAAAATAAATGAAAACCTGAACCTACAAGCTGAACGGGCAAACAGGAGAAAATGAACTCAGAATGATTAGCTTTTAGAAGTATCCTAGTAAAAGTATTAAACTTTGAAAATACAGGTTAAAAAATATTGAAAAATTTTAGTCAAAAGGATAAAATAAGCTACAAGGCAAAAGGAATTAGGCATTCAATTTTTTAAAGGGAACTTTTGGTGCAAGGCCATAATGGAGCACGATATGCAAAAAAAATCAATAAAAGACAGTGTGAACTGAGAATTTTCTATACGGTTAAGCATTCCTTAAATATAGAGGTATAGAAAAAGTTTTAAACATACATAAATTTAGGGTATTTTCTACTAATTAAGCCTCCTTAGGAAAACTAAAATGAGTTCCATTAAAACAAGAGATGCCTGGAGAAAATTCAGCAAAATGACTGATGCGGCCGGCCCGGTGGCCAAGGCGTTTAGAGCTCCATGCTCCTAACTCCGAAGGCTGCTGGTTCGATTCCCACATGGGCCAGTGGGCTCTCAACCACAAGGTTGCCAGTTCAATCCCTCGAGTCCCACAAGGGATGGTGGGCTCCGCCTCCTGCAACTAAGATTGAACACGGCACCTTGAGCTGAGCTGCCTCCTGGATGGCTCAGTTGCTTGGCTCAGTTGGTTGGGCTCTCAACCACAAGGTTACCAGTTCGACTCCCACAAGGGATGGTAGGCTGCGCCCCCTACAACTAGCGATGGCAACTGGACCTGGAGCTGAGCTGCACCCTCCACAACTAAGACTAAAAGGACAACAACTTGAAGCTGAATGGCACCCTTCACAACTAACATTGAAAGGACAACAACTTGACTTGGAAAAACGTCCTGAAAGTACTCACTGTTCCCCAATAAAGTACTGTTCCCCTTCCCCAATAACATCTTTAAAAAAAAAAGACTGATGCTGAGCATTTTAAAATACACAATTTAAATTTAATGCTTAAAAGTGGAGATGAAGGTGGACTACTAATGTACAAATTCTATATGTAGTAACAAAGCACAATTTTTTTAATGGGAGGAAAAAGGAGATAAAGAGACAATCTGAATGAGCATATTGATTCTCTTACTGACATACAACATTCTATTAGTTTAATGTATACTCATGGATACTTGTATAGACAATAGAAAGAAGGTAAAGGATACCATTAAAAATTAACAAACCAGGTAGAAAAAGTTTAAATGTGAAGACTGGAAACTAAGGACATTAAAAGGATATAAGTGGGAATGCAGACTAGTTATGGAAGGCAGTGTGGAGGTTCCTCAAAAAATTACGAACAGAATTACCATATGACCCAGCAATCCCTCTCCTGTGTATCTAACCCAAAAAATCTAAAAACATTTATACGTAAAGACAGTTGTGCTCCAATGTTCATTGCAGCTTTGTTTATGGTGGCCAAGACATGGAAACAACCAAAATGTCCTTTGATAGATGAATGGATAAAGAAGTTGTGGTGTATATACACAATGGAATACTATTCGGCGGTAAGAAAAGATGATATAGGAACATTTGTGACAACATGGATGGATCTTGAAAGTATAATGCTAAGTGAAATAAGTCAGAAAAAGCAGAGAACCATATGATTTCACTGATATGTGATATATAAATCAAAACAACAAAAGAACAAGACAAACAAATGAGAAACAAAAACTCATAGACACAGACAATAGTTTAGTGGTTACCAGAGGGTAAGGGGGTGGGGGATGGGAGATGACAGTAAGGGGGATCAAATATATGGTGTTGGAAGGAGAACTGACTCTGGGTGGTGAACACACAATGGGATTTATAGATGATATAATACAGAATTGTACACCTGAAATCTATGTAATTTTACTAACAATTGTCACCCCAATCAATTAAAAAAAAGGATATAAGTATGAAGAAAATATCTAGAACAAAGATACCAATTTTCCAAAATACACTTTTAGTTAAACAAAATAATACTGTTGTAAAGGAAGAAGCAAAAAATTATAACATAAACCATATAGTTCTAAAGTATTATTGACAGAAATGACACCAAATATATTTGGCATAACAGTAAATGTGAATCGACTTAGTTCACCCATTAAAAGAAAAAAAGATGTTTAATTTGCTCACAAAACAAGACCCAATCACGTTATATTAAAGAGGCAGACCTAAAACAAAGTGACATACAAAGGCACATTTTTAAGAAATGGCGAAATGTATACTAGGCAAATAGAAATAAGGATAACAATTCCATTATCAGACCGAGTATAACCGAAGCCCACAAGCATTCAAATTGAAAAGGAGCATTTTTAATACTAAAGGACCAATTGACAACAAATATATTAATAAACCGGACTTATGGGAGTAGAATAGAAAATAACTGACCTACTAACTACTTTCTGTAGACTCTTTACTGAAGATAAAGAAAAAACTGTACACAATTATTTTATTATTTTTTCACAGGGATACGGGTCATTAATCCTGAGACAATGCATTTTTGAAAAATGCTTTTTGATGTTGAAAATTAAGGTTATCATTGTTGGAGAATGTGAGTTACATGTAAAGAAAGGGGAAAGTTAAAATAAACCCTGTGGAAAGTTAAAATAAACCCTGTGGTGTTGTTTTGAAATGGGTGATATGTTTTTTAAAAATGTATCATTTGTTTTGTTATCATTTCTTCTTAAATCTCTTTCCTTTATCCTGGGTTTAGTTTCTGTCTTAATAAAAACCATGTATAATACTTTCTAACACAGTCTACCAGTAGTAAACTTTCTTATTAATTCTTTTATCTGGAAATGTTCTTTTTATCCTTAGTGTTGAATGATTCGTTAGTGGCATATGAATATCAAAGTGTTAGTTATTGTCCCTGGCCAAACGGAAAATGTTTTCCAGTGTCTGGTCTCTATTATAAATATAGACCTATCATTGGTCTAAATTTTTATAATGTCAGTTTTACAATGACTGCTTTATCTCTATTTAAAGCTTCCTCTTTACTTTGATTTTCTACATTTTTACTATATAGTGTACATATATGGAGATATGTATAGAGATGTGTCTATATCTATGTATCTATTTGTAAAGAGAATAACTTATTCTTCCTTAATTGAGAATTCGTATCTTTCAACAATTCTGAAAAATTACCAGTTATTATCTCTTCTAATATTGCCTTTCTCCAACTTCTTTTTTAATTTCTATTACATTTATATTATACCATTTCATTCAGTTTTTTATACCTCTAAATCTCTTTTCCAATTTTCTTTTAGAAATGGTAATTATTCGACGTGATGGAGGTCTTAGCTAATGCTGCAGTGGCAGTCATATTTCAATATATAAGTATCAAATCAACATGTGTACACCTTAAACTTGAACATTAGAAAATGTTATATGTCAATTACATCTCAATGAGTCTGGGGGGGTGGGGATATCTCTATGGGCTGCATGCAGGTCAATTTATTCAGAGCTATTATTTATTTACTTTTCAGAATTTATGGAGATTTTCTTCTGTTTTGTCTTTTAATTTTCTGCTGAATTTTTAACTTAAAATAACTGTATTTTCATTTATAGAAATTCTAATAGTCATATTACCAATCTACTTGACAATTTTCCTGCTGGCTAACTTTTTTTTTCTTTTGAGCTTCATAAACTTACTCATTTTATGGTCTTTTCCAAATTTTTCTATTTCTGAAGTTCTTAGGTGCTAGTCCTCTTTTCCAGGCATGTCTTCATGTCTTGTGACTCTATCTCATTGTGGATTTACATATGTATATGCACTAATCTTCAGTGGAGATTGCTTATTTTGTGAAAATTTTGTGAAGTTTGGTTTGTGGAAACACATCTCTGTATAGCAGGTGGATTTGATCGTACTAATATCTTGGTTTGGCAGTATAGGTTCAGACTCTTAAATTTTTGGTAGCATAAGTTAGCAGTTTGATTCCTCCCCACACAGGTGACAATTTGTTTTGTTTTTGTCTTTTACACGCACCCCCCAAGAGAACCCATGCCCTAAATAGAGATTAGCATCTCTCATGTCTCCTTGGTCAGTGAGTAAGGAAGTTCTAGTCTCCTGTCACTTAAGGGTTCTAGTCTCCTATAATTCATGAGAATCTGTACAGGAATCTCATTTGTAATTCTCTGCCATGTGCAGAGGAAAAGGCTATTTTTTATAATTTGCCTGTATTTTATCCAGCATTTTTCTTGTAGAAGAAAATGGTCTTATTAATTCAATTCACCATGTTGTCAGATCATTCTCTAGGGTAGCTTACAAATTATTTAACCTTTCTAAATCTGTTTCCCCATATGTAAAGCAATCGTGTTCTAGATTTGACTTACTTTTTCTTGGAATAGCCAGATTGTAAATATTTTAGGCTTTGTGGATCATACAGTCTCTGTTATAACTACTCAACTCTGCCATTAGAGCAGGAAAGCAGCCATAAATAATATACTACTAACCAGGTAGAATTGTTTTCCAATAAAACTTCATTTATCAAAACAACCAGTGAGCTGGATTTTGCTTATGGGTTCATATTTTACTGGCCCCTAGATGGATCGCTGATTCTTGTTCTGATTCCATAGACAGAATTCAGGAATGTCCATGGTTTTCTTAGAAACTGTCTATAAACACATGATTTTACAAAACTTTTTGTATATATGTGTAAGACTTAATATACACAAGTGTGTGTGTGGGTGTGTGTGTGTGTGTGTGCATGAATGTGGGTAAGAGTTTGATGTAAGAGTATGTGCATTCACCTATAATTGTTTTTCTCTGGGGAAAGTCACATCTTTCTTCAAATGTTTGAAGGATCCAAGCTCTAAAAACATTAATAAAATCATGGAAATATCCCTGAATTCTAAAATTCTAAAATTCCCTGATAAATGTTTCTCTAAATACATTCCCTTTCCTGCATAAGAATAATGCACTTCATGTTAAGTATCTTTTTAATGTAACATTCTGGGCCCCTTTTTCACCTTACTGTGAGCCAGGGCATGGAAGGGAAAGCAGGTAGAAAATATGTGAAAGGGAGGTTGAAAAGGCATGATGCTAACATTATTCTTTTTGGATAATTCTAAAACCATGCTGTGATATTTAAAGAACTTAAGGGCAACTTATTGAACCTTAAAATACTTCCTCTCTCACTAATTTCAACTGCTAATTTTAAACTCCTATCAGCAAAACTACACTTGATGTTCAACTCTGGATGCAGAAACCAAACCACCCATCTGGACTTACTCTATTATTTCCATCATTAATTATTGGCTAAAAAAAAACACACCAAAAAACAAACAAAAAAAAACTTCTGAATGGAATACAAGCTTTTCTCTTTTCTTCCTTTATTTTTTGATCACCTGGGCACAGCTAGCTCTACTAGTAAATGCAGGTGTTTATTTCTGGCTTTTAGCCAAAGTTTCTGCTTAAGGTGGTTGAAGGAGAGTAGGTCATCACTGGAATGTGGTTTTGCTTAAACAGGTTCTTATAGAATAAAGGTAAATTAATGATGTTTTAATAATTTCTTTCTAAGCCTCTTGAATGATTTAATTCTCTTAGCTATGAATTCTTAGTTAATCATTATCAACCATAAGCAATACCACATGATTGTATGTATCTGGAAATCTAGTTGGAAATATTAAACTACTATTTGAGTGAAATATAACAATACGTATTTATAAAGTTTAAAAATCTACTTTGGTGAACTCTCTAGTAGTGAAAAATGAGTTAAATACAAGTTGAGTAGTATCTCTTTGAAAAATATAATGAAACTAATGTATTCTTACAATAATAGATTTCAGGATTATATTTTAGAGTTTTATAACAAACAAAGCATACTGTTTATACACAATAGGCCATGAAATATTTCTTCTTACAACTTAAAAAGGAGAAAAAGAATAGAACTAAATCTGGAATTCAGGCCCTTCTAATTTTACCCAGTGATAACTCTAGAGTAATTTTAGCCAAGATTTTTGGATACTTTTTAATTATGTTTTGTTCTTCTCTTCATTGAAATTTAAATATATATATTATATTTATATATAAACACATACAATGTGTGTATATACATATGTTCATATATATATATATATATATATGCATATATATATATATATAGAGAGAGAGAGAGAGAGAGAAATATATATGAGGTCTGACAATTAAGTTCGTGAACTTGTTGCAACGATGTTGCTAACTTCTTTTTTGATATCAGAGGGATTATTCATTATGGATTTCTACCAACTGGACAAACAGTTAACCAAGTTTACTATTTGGAAGTGCTGAAAAGACTGCATGAAAAAGTTAGACGACCTGATCTTTTTGCCAACAATTCATGGCTCTTGCATCACGACAATGCACCAGCTCACCCCGCACTGTCTATGAGGGAGTTTTCAGCCAATAAACAAATAATTGTACTGGAACACCTCCCTGCTCACCTGATCTGGCACCCAATGACTTCTTTCTTTACCTGAAGTTAAAGGAAACATTGAAAGGAAGACATTTTGATGACATATAGGATATCAAGAATAATACGATGACAGCTCTGACAGCTGGCCACTCCAGAAACAGAGTTCCAAAATTGCTTTGAAGGGTGTGGACTAGGTGCTGGCATCAGTTCATAGCATCCCAAGGGGAGTACTTTGAAGGTGACCATAGTAATATTCAGCAATGAGGTAGATAGCACTTTTTCTAGGATGAGTTTACAAACTTAATTGTCTGATCTCGTATACAAATTACTAAATGCAACCGAACAGTGTGGGGAAATTATAAACAATTACTAGCTGGAGATGGTCTTGTAGTTTTATTTTCAAGGGAAAACAATCAAAATTTGACATGGTTCTGATTGAAGTTTGGTTCCATAAGTTAGTATAAAGTGAATTAATCTAAGGCTTGAATTTTTAGATTTCTACACATATTAAGTCTGAGACTCAGAGTAGAGTCTGAAATAAAATATGGCAGCTTTAAATGACCCAGTTGCATTGACAAAATGTATAACATTTTTGAGAAGATGAAAAAAAATGTCCTATTTAGTTGGAGGACTGAGAACATTATTAGTCACAGAGCAGTCCATAACCAAAAGCGGACTCTTCTAAAAACTATGTAATAACTATTTTAAATTATTTTAAGATGAAAAATGAAGAAGAGCATGAATTGTAACTACGTTTTCTGCAGAGAAAAACAGTTGTAAATTTTTTAATGTAAATCTTTAAAGCTTAGACTTTCATTCCGAAGGTAAAGCATTGACTAATATGATTAACTCTTGAAAATGTCTTGCATTTCAGAAAGGTGTGAAATCATTTTGTGTTTTTTTCTATGTTGATATCACCCAGTAAAGATAATCTGATCACTAGCTTTATTTATAAGTCCCAAGAGAAGCATACTACATTTAGGTTTTCCCCTTATAGCTATGTATATTTGTATAGGTTTTGGAAAGTGAGGAAGGTAGTAGCCAAGTGGAATTAAAAAGGAAGAAGGAAGTGCCTGTCACTATTTAGATTTATTTGAAAAAGTGTCCTGTTAGTCAATCATTCAGCAATTTGGAGTAAAGATATCCATTAAGAAGAAGTGGGTCTCACAAAGAAGACAGAAAGAAATTAAAAGACTTGAAATAAACTGAAATGTTTAACTTAACCACAAACTCCCATTCTTGTTCATTCATTCATCTACTAATTAATTCATCTGACTGAGGTTTACTTCTTATTTACACCATGCTCGACTCTATACCAGAAGTGCAGATTAATAAATGAATTGGACAAAAATCTCTACCATTTTATAACTTACATTATAGTAGTCAAATAAATAAAGAGGTAATAGAATATGTGCATACTATGTCAGATGGTCATGAGTATTCTGGGGAAAAATATAAAATAGAGAGGATAAATATTGTGTGCAGGGAGGGCCAGGGAGAGACAAGAAAGATCTATATGGAGGTTGGAGCAAAGACAATGAGGAATGGTATGGGAATTCGACTTTCTTTGTGATGACCTACAGAAATAGAGATAAGGAGCATAATAATAATAATAGCTGGTAGTCTCAAGGCCGATAAGCATTTTCAAGACATGACAAAAACCTTTGAAGTGAGCACTTGCTTTCTTTTTTAGTCTCAACTTTTTCCAGTGACCTGTGATTTTTTTTATTTTAATATTATAGGTAACTTTTTTTAATCAAAACTTATTGGGGTGGCAATGGTCAACAAAACTGCATAGGTTTCAAGTGTACAATTCTATAATACATCATCTATATATTGCATTAATGTGTTCACCACCCAGAATCAGTTCTCCTTCCATCACCATCTATTGGACCCCTTTTACCCTCTAATTTCCTTTTTTCCATTCAACTCTGCTTTAGTAGAAATTTTATGTTACCCTATTTCCCTGAAAATAAGACCTAGCTGGACAATGAGCTCTAATTCATCTTTTGAAGCAAAGATTAATATGAGACCTGGGCTTATTTTACTATAATAACCCAGTCTTATATTATAGTGAAATAAGACTGGGTCTTATATTAATTTTTGCTCCAAAAGATGCATTAGAGCTGATTGTCTGGCTAGGTTTTATTTTTAGGGAAACATATTAATTCTCGGCCAGAATAGACCCCTTCACACTACTTACTGGGTGTGATACTTTCAGTTCCTGACTTTTTATATATGATAGACTTCTGTAAAGAGTGTAGAAGGTTTGAGATTTTAATCTTCTTTCAAGCTAACCATTTAGCCTGTCAGTTTTATAGATGCTGGTGGAAGACACAAGACTCCTATGCCAGAGACAAAAGACTTTATTACTTCTGACACAGCAGGCAACACAATGTGGTTAGTGTGGGTTAGGAAACTACCAGCTTTGTAAAAGTGCTGCAGGCAAACCTGCCTTACCTTCCCCACCACCAACCATAGGAGACATTATCTTTAACAACCTGGCAAGGAAACTTCTCTGTCTTTTACCCTGGAAGAAGACACTCTCTCTTCCTAAGCAGTTTATATATAAAAATCCTTGGGGAAAAGAAAAAAAGTTCAGAACCAAAACTGTCAATGGCTCTTGACAAGATGTGTAGAATCCCAAAAGACCTGTGGAGAATTGTCTCCCTACAGCTTCATGATTGCTCACTCACAGTATTACAAGTGCCAAGATTCTCAGGCTACCATTAAGATTTGTAATCCTGACTCATCCCTCTTGGCCAGTGTGTCTTAATTCCTGACTTTACCTCCCTGGTTCTATGGATCTTCCAAATCAATATTCCATATATGTTACTTTTATAATAAAATTAAATTAAATTATATTAAAATATAACAGATGACTTGCATCTTACAGAAATTTGAAGTAGCTAAAGTTGGATTCCAATATCTTAAACTTCTCCTGTAAGACTTCTTGATAAGATATGTTTTATTACACATTTTCTTGCCTTAAAGAAGGGATGAGAAAATTAATTTGTTCTAGGGTGTTAATAATTGATAACAGACTGAATTAATTACACTTCAAGAACATTTATGTTTTAACAAGTGTCTAGTTACAACCAAAGGAATTGTTATTTGGTTCCAGTCATTAAAGTGAGTGGATCAGTTGTTTTGAGTCAGAAAGTGTCTTTTGGACATACCTATTGGACTCTGTAATTCAGGAAATAACTCTGTTCTGTGACTATAGCATGGGGCCTTAACTACATGAAGCAGACCCAAGTGACTCTGACCTGCATTATCCAGAGCAGCTCTGCTTTTTTTTCTGTTATATACTGGATCCCCACCAAATATTTCATTGAATTGAGAGCTTTGCAGCTTAAGAAAGGAAAACGTCTTCAAAAACAAAAAAAAAATCTGAAGGTCACTGGTCTAATTTATTTATGGAGCTGTACATACCTTGAGTTCTTTCTTCTTCTCTCTTATTATCTGTTAAACATCATTAATTGAGGAGGCTGTATTTGAAACATCATTTCTACCTGTTTCCTGTTAACCACAGGACTATGTTTTTTAATCCAAATCTGTCTCAGTAAAATCTGGGAACGTACATTAATTCATGATGATTTTGTGATTCTATATTCTATAGAACAGATGTTTGAAAACGTGTGTAAATGCATTTCAAAATATTCGGGTTACCTGAGGAAAATATTTCTTTCAATGTACTTAAGAGGCATTTACAGCTAATTTCTACATAGAGAAGACACATGTCCTTTCTTTTTGGTGTGACAAAATGCAGTGTCTGTTGGGTACTGGAAACTTGTGACCATCTAAGAACGTGACTCTTGAGCTGTAGACTAGAGTGAAGTACCATAGGCATAACTGATAGGAATTTGCATTGTGATTTTCCAGAAAAATTGCTTCTTCTTTCTATAACTGTGTTCCCAGAATACCCAATTACTTCAGTTCAACAAGAAATACCCAGGACTTTTTTCTGTCTTAGTGACTCTATCATTAAAATTGCATGACAGAAAGAAACTTGATTATACTATCCAGTAGGGAGTTAATATTCTTTAGGATTAAAAAAAAAAAAAAATGTATGTTTGTATTTTCCTTAAGATATTTTTCTTTTCTAAAAAACAAAAAGCACTAAAAAAGAACTTGCTTTTCCCCCACCCCCGCCAAATAATTTTGTTGTTAAAGTTTAAAGCTAATTTTAATTTGATCAGTATCCTTAAGAAGAAAGCAACTTTTAATAATTACTTGTGTAGTGTCAAAGTTTTTGATGTTCATAGACATTCAAGCTAAAGTATCCATAGTCTACAATAAATTCTTCCTAGTCAGGCTCACACCACTCTCTCTCCCCTTCAGGGCATGTTTGCCTTTAGTCTTCAGGATCTTTTGCTAAATACATTGTGATAATCAGTGTACTTTGGTTGTCAACATTGAGACCTGTCTGGGGCTAGCCTGCATCCCTCCAAGAATTTCATATATAAATCACTGTCACTTTTTCTACCTCCTATTAAACTTAGGAAAGCAATATGTTTTTTTTTAATGTGTGAGATTCCAGACAGATTTCTCATAGAAACTGTCAAATAAGTACTATTTGATAACTGAACTAGTTCCCATTTTAAGTATGTTAAGTTGCCACTCTGGAACACACTGTAAAAGCAAAATATTGATGAAAATTTAATCTGGATATTTAAAAACACTGTATGTATTCATAAGAATTGTCTTATAAAAATGCCTATATGCCCTAAAAAGTACCTAGTATTCTGTCTTTTCTCACTGAGTTTTCTGACAACTTATTCTGCGTATCTCTAAGATTGTTCCTAAAACAATTGTAGTGAATTTTTTATTTGCTCTTCTTATTATTTTTATCTTTATTTTTATTATACAGTATTGAAATAATCAACTTTGTAATTCTTGAATCAATATTGACAATTTATATCTTTATCTAAAATTGTCTATTTATGAGTTTAAAATTCGTACATAAAATATATTAATTTTTAAAATAACGGGTTTATTTTTTATCATCAATTTGCCAAAGATATGAACATTTTACTATTTTTTAAATAGATACGACACTTGACTGCATTTTTTCTGGCTAATATGTTTTTGTTTTCATTTTTTAATTTTTGAACTGAAAAACAATTTCAAAACTGTGAAATATAGCAAAACTTAGAAGGAAATTTATAGCTTTAAGTTAATATATTAGAAAAAAATACTGGAAATAAATAAGTTAAATATATACCTCATAAAAAAAATCAAACTAAACCTAAAATGTGAAATTAAAAAAAAATAAAGATATGGATGGCATTTAATAACTTTTAAAACAAAAATATAAATAATGGACAGATCAAATAGCTGATTTTTCAAACTTATTAAAACTGAGAAAAATAAAACTGCTAAACAGACAAAATTAAACAAATAAAAAGATACATTTTAAAAGCAGTAATTGCTACCTCTTTTGCATATATTTAAAAATTTATAAGAAAATATTATGAATAACTTTATGCCAATAACGGTAAAAAAGTATGCCATGTACAAATTCCTAGAAAAATACATTTTACCAAAACTTAACCATAAAAATTTGAAATCTACTATTTTTGTAACTATTAAAGAAATGTAATCCATAGTTTCGAATCCTCTCTCAAGAGAAAATCTGGACTAAGACAGCTATATTGAATAAGTATAAATAAGTAATGCCAATCTTACATAGACTAGTAAACAAATGTTGATGAGGCCAGCATAAACTTGATACCTAAACATCATTCAACACTACAAATATGTAAATATTCCCAAAATTATTCTGTATATTTAATATAATCACCATCAGTGTTCCAAACTTTTTTTATGTTTCATGAACTTGATATGTAATTTTAAATTTATATAAAAATTTAGAGGTCAAGAATAGACATTTGGGAAATAGAAGATAATGAGGGAGGATTTGCTTTATTGAATATCAAAAGTTTTGATAAAAATCCAGTCATTAATAATATGAGTTTTTGGACCAAAAAGAGAGAAATAGACTAGTGGAACTTAAAAGAGAATTCAGAGAAGGTCTCAGGACCTTATTTAAGAAAAATTGACATTACAAAGCATTGGAAAAAAAATGGCTCTTTTCAGTAAATGGTGCTAGGTGAATTAGAAAACCTTATGAAAGAAAATGATATGTGGTATATAAACCAAAAGCAACAAAAGAACAAGACAAACAAATGAGAAACAGAAACTCATAGACACAGACAATGGTTTGGTGGTTGCCAGAGGGTAAGGGGGGTGGGGGGAGGGGGGTGGGAGATGAGGGTAAGGGGGATCGAATATATGGTGATGGAAGGAGAACTGACTCTGGGTGATGAACACACAATGGGATTTATAGATGATGTAATACAGAATTGTACACCTGAAATCTAGGTAATTTTACTAACAATTGTCACCCCAATAAATTTAAAAAAAAAAAAAAGAAAATGAAATGATTTCTACCTTACATCACACACAAATTAAATTATAGATGTATTGTAGAACAATATATGAAATGCAAACTAATTAAACTACCCAAGTTAATATAGGACAATATCTTTATGGTCTGAAAGTAGGCAAAGACTTATTAAATAGGACATTAAAAGTAAACATTGAATATAGGGGTAAAAACCAATAAACTGATCTGCATGCAAGAGATGTGTTCCAAACTATTCATAACAAAATTCTGTTCATTAATCAAAAATTAGAAACAACTCAAATTCCCCTTAATGGTAGGGTGGTTAAATAAACTTTTATTTATATAATAGGCTACAATAGGCTTCTTAAAATCAAGAAACTGCAACCACATGCAACACAAATGAAACTCATAAACATAAGTTTTAATAAAAGAAGCCAGACACAAAAGTGTACATCTTGTATAATTTCAGTTATAGAAAATAAAATGCAAAGCTAAACAATGGTGTTTAGGGATTTTAAAGCTATAGATAAATGCAAAGAAATAATTGCTATAAATCTCAAGATGGGGTACTATTAAATGGGAAGGTCATAATTGAAAGAGTTTGCGAGGGACTACAGTGTGCTGGACATATTCTATTTCTTTTTTTTTAATTTTTAAAAATATTTTTATTAAAATGTAGCTAACATACAATATTAATTTCAGGTGTACACCATAGTTATTCAACATTTACATACCTAAAGAAGTGATCACCATGATATGTTCAGCAACCTTCTGACACTGTACTACATTTTCACAATATTATTGACTATATTCCCCATGCTGTACATTACATCCCCATGACTTATTTGTTTTATAACCTGGAAATTTGAATCTCTTATTCCCCTTCACCTTTTATTCCCCCTTTTTAAATTTTTCAATTAGAGTTGACATTCAATATTATTTTCTATTAATTTCTGGTGTACAGCATAGTAATTACACATTTATATAATTTAAGAAGTGATCCCCTTGATTAGTCTAATGCCCACCTAGCACTATACATAGTTATTATCATATTATTGACTATATTCCCTACTTTACATCCCCATGACTATTATGTAACTACCAATTTGTACTTCGTAATCTCTTTACCTTTTTTGCCCTGCCCCTCAAAATCCCTTTCATCTATCACCCTGATAAATTTAATACCCATCTGACACCATACAGAGTTATTACAGTATTATTTGCTATATTCCTTATGCTATAACCTACATCCCTATGACTACTTTGTAACAACCAATTTGTATTTCTTAATCCCTTTCCTTTTTTCACCCAACACCCCAATCCCTCTCCCATTTGACAACTGTCAAAATGTCTCTGTATCAATGAGTTTGTTTCTGTTTTTTGCTTGTTTATTTCTTAAGATTCCACATATCAGTGAAATCATATTTTATGTGTCTTTCTCTTTCTGTCATACTCCACTCAGCACAATATCCTCTAGGTCCATCCATGCCATTGCACATGGCAAGAACCCATTCCCTTCCATGGCCGAGCAATATTCCATTGTATATCTGTACCACCTCTGCTTTATCCATTCTTCCATCTACAAACAACCAGGCTGCCTCCACATCTTGGCCATCGTTAACGTTGCTGCAATGAACATATAGATGTACAGAACTACTCGACATAGTGTTTTGGATTTCTTCAATACCCACAAGTGAGATTACTGGGTCCTTCTTTGTCTCTTGTTATAGCCTTTGTTTTAAAGTCTATTTTGTCTGGTGTAAGTATTGCTACCCCAGCTGTCCTTTTTTTTCAATTTCTTTTCCATGAAATATCTTTTTCCATCCCTTTCAGTCTGTGTGTGTCTTTTGATCTGAAGTGAGTCTCTTGCAGGCAGCATATGTAAATGTCTTGTTTTCTTATCCATTCAGCCACCCTATCTTTTGATTGGAACATTTAATACATTTATATTTAAAGTAGTTATTGATAGATATGAAGTTATTGCCATATTATTGTTCATATTTGGTATTTTTTGTTTTTCTGTTTGTCTTAAAAAGTCCCTCTAACATTCCTTGTAATACTGGTTTGGTGACGATGAACTCCTTTAGCTATTTCTTGTCTGGGAAGCTCTTTGTCTCTCCTTTGATTCTAAATGATAGCATTGCTGGGTAGAGTAATCCTGGTTTTAGGAACTTGCTTTTCATCACTTTGAATATTTTGTGCTAATCCCTTCTGGCCTGCAATATTTTTGTTGAGAAATCAGCTCATAGTCTTATGAGAGCTCCCTTGTAGATAACTAACTTCTTTTCTCTTGCTGCTTTTAAGAATCTGTGTCTTTAACCTCCAGCATTTTAATTATGATGTTTCTTGGTGTGGGCCTGTTTAGGTTCATCTTGCTTGGGACTCTATGTGCTTCCTGAGCTTGTATCGCTATTTCCTTCATTAGGAGGAAAATTTTCCATCATTATTTCTTCAAATAGGTTTCCAATTCCTTGATCTTTCTCTGTTTCTGGTACCCCTATGATGTGAATGTTGGTATGATTGATGTTGTCCCAGAGGCCCTTTAAATTATCCTCATGTTTAAGAGGTTTTTTGTTTTGTTTTGTTTTTGCTTTTTGCTGTTAAGATTGGTTGTTTTCTGCTACCTTGTCTTCCAAATTGATGAATCAGTCTTCTGGCTTCATTTAATCTACTTTTGATTACCTCTAATGTATTCTTCATTTCCGACTGGTTCCTTTTTGTTTTGTATCTCCATTTTTATGTTTCCTATCTCATTGTTGAAGTTCTTTCTGAGATCATTGAGTGTCCTCGTAACCAGTGTTTTGAACTCTGAGTCTAGTAGATTGCTTGACTCCATTTTGTTTAGTTATTTTTCTGGAGCTTTGTTCTGTTCTTTTATTTGGGACATGTTTCTTTGTCTCCCCATTTTGGCTGCCTCCATGTGTTTGTTTCTGTGTGTTAGGTAGAGCTGCTGTGTCTCTTGGTCTTAGTATAATAGGTTTATGTATTAGGTGTGCTGTGGGGACAGTGGTGCAGTCTCCTTGGTCTCCTGAACCATGTGCTCCAGATATGTGGGCTGCGTGTCCCTTCCTGTTGTAGTCAAGCTTTGGTGGTTGTATGTCAGTGGGAGCAATTGATTCTCAGGCTGATTGATTGTGAGAAATGGCAGTGACTACAGAGGAGGAGATGCTGTGTAGGGACTGACTCTATGAAGCAGGATGCACTTGAGCAGGGCACTGGTGCCTGCACAGTCTGCTGTTTGAATGTGTTGCTGATACTCCTGCTGGGTCTAAAAGCAGCCAATGGGTGTGCCAGTCTCAGGGCCTCCTGGGATAAGCCAATTTCACACACAGAATGTGCCCTGCCCGAGACCACCTGCATGAGCCACACAAAGCAATCCAAAGATGACCTCCACCTGTGCTGGGCTTGGAGGTGACTTGAGAGGTCAAGCCACTAGTTTCGAGCTTGGGACTGCTCAGCAAGACCTACAGAGCACATTGGAGCCAAAGCCAATGCTGTGCTTGGTTGTGTTTGTGAACCTTTGAGAGATTTTAGGAAAGTCTGCAGCATGAACCAAGATAGTCCATTTGTATGGAAAAAACTCTGAAAGAGGCTTAGGTGTGCCCAAAAGTTGGGTGGGGTGGTGATTCAGGGAATCATCAGGGCAGGATAAATGAAATGTGTTAGCCAGGTTGATGGAGATTCAGATATGGTGGCTACCTATGTCTGCACTCCTGTATTAGGGAGAGCTCAACAAGAAAAAATGAATTCTGTCAGCACTTCTGTCTGAGAGAAAGCTTTCCCTCTAGCCCTTGTCCTTAAGCCAGATAATTCAGTTCCTTTCTGTATGCCATTGGCACCTGTCAGTGAGTGAGTCTCTGTGCAGGCCCTTTAAGAGGAAGATCTGGGACTCCATCTTCCCTCTGTCTCAGCCAGCCATAGTCTCCACTGGTTTTCACAGCCAGGAGTTATGGGAATTTCTCTTCCTGGTACTGGAACCCTGGGCCAGGAAGCCTGGGGTGGAGCTGAGCTCCCTCACTCCTCTGGGGGAACCTCCACAGCTGAGATATCTCTCTCGATTTTGAATGGTCACATGTGGGTATGGGACCAGCCCTTCCTACATCTCTGCCCCTCCTACCAGTCTAACAGTGTCTTCTTCTATATGTCCTTAAAGATAGGACTTTGGTTCAGCTAGAATTCAGGCAATTCTCAATGATGGTTATTCTGTAGTTCAGTTATAATTTTGATATTGTCATGATAGTAGGCAAGCACAGTGTTTACCTACTCACCATCTTGACTGAAAATACCATACTTGATTTCTTAAGTACCTTAGTTGACCACATGTTTACTGTGTACTCTTTATATTATGTAAAATATATAATGGTTTAAAACAGAGAGAGGGAACAATGAAAAGAGAGACAGGACAAAGAAGCAAGAGTGGAGAGGTTCTATGTTCTACTAGGGTAATCCGATGGTATTTCTGCATAACTTTCCCAAAATATATGTGGGGTATTAATTTTGATATATTTAAATATAAGTTTCCAGATCCTAACTTAACCAGTTCATCTTAAGCATTATTCAGAAAATTCTAAAACCTGGCTTATTTAAGTTATCTATTAATAACCTGCATATTAAAGAGAGAACTACAAAACTGATTTCATAGCACCAAACATGATATCTATAATTTTGGCTAACTGGTATTATTTTTCACTTCATAGATGTTGATGTTCTCTTATTTGTTTCCCAAGAGTGTCCTGAAGTTATGAGTTAAAATATGTTACCAGGAAGCACTGTGAAACTTTATTAAGTATAATTTTAAAAAGAGAAAAATTCTTATGTCTAATATGTCCCTGTCTCTGGACATAAATACAATAATGAATCTGATGACTAATTGGTATTATTTTAAGCCTAGTATTTTAATTCATTATACTATTATATTATTGAATCCAAAGTAATTACATGAAATTTGACAGCTAAACAACTATCTGCTATATCTAATTCCATTGATATTTAAACCTATGTTAGACTGAAAGTTTTTCCTTGAAAAAAATAACACCTATATGGTAGTCAGTTGTATAAAATTGATTAAGAAAACAATAATAATGCTGTTCTAGGTTTTATTTTGGAGGACATGGTGTAATCAGAACCTCAACCTCACCTTCCATAATGTAGAAAAACACAGTTTGAAAATAATTCCATTGATGCATTCTATATGTTAGTAGAAGTTCCAAAAGTTAAGCAAAAATTCAATATAATTTTAGTAGATTCAGTACAGGCAATCATTTACTTGGAAATAAAATATTACACTTTTGGCTGATACAATTAGTTTTCTGATGATGTCAAATGGTTTATTCTGCTTTTATATACTTCAGATTTTCAGATGACCGTCAGCGCTTTTCAGCTGTTTTTAAGAACTAATGCCAAATAAGTACCTTCATTCAAAAATGAAAAGTGACTTTTAAAACTGCAAAAACCTGAACTAATTGAAATTTAATAAGAGGAAAGAACTTTGCTAGAAGGTGAAGTTTAATAGTCATTTATTTGATTTAGATGTATCCAAAAACCATCAAAACGTACTAATTTGTGTTCAATTCTCATGAATATTTACAGTACAATGCAAACAAATTCTGGCAGGGAGTTTCTAAGATCATAAAAATTTTTTATTTCATTGAAAACTGTTTTCGTTTGGATTTTGTAAAGCTGGCTTGGCTTTTATTATTTATGTTTTCTTTACGCATCTGAGTGGCACAAGCTGTTCTGTACTAAAGAAAGTTTGGTCAGCATTCTTGGCAGGCAGATTCAAAGAATCTTTAGTATGTTACTATTTCCACTCTCCCAATCTTTCATTCTTACCTTTTTCAAAGCAGTGCCAGCACCAGTGGAAAAATGATGAAAGGTCAAATAAACTGTGAAACCTAACTATAATTTTAATTTAAACTAGCACTTTACAACACATTTGAGATGCTAAAATATTTCTCATATTCTTTCTATATGTTGTTAACATCTTTTCACAAAATATATTGAAAATAATTTGACAAAACAAGGGACCTGGTTAATATTTGTGTGTTCATACTCATTGAAGGGCAAATAAAGAAGCTCACTTTTTTTCTCAAGTTTTGTTTATTTGGCCAGTTGTCTGAGTTCTTCTTCCCCTGCAAGTCACTATATTTTCAAATTTGCCCTAAGCTGACTGATTAACTAGTCACCAATAGTCAGATAGTTATTGATGTTTCATTTTTTGAGGACACATGATCATTTGCTTTAATAAGCAATTTCTTGATAGAATAATGGTACCATTTGTTACAACAAATGCATTCCTGGGATAGATACAAGACCCCATGTATTCTATCATCGTATACTTCCTTTACAACATCATAAGAATCATTAGAAAAATTTCAAGCTTGAAACAGGACTGTAATCATGTAATTTACTTTTTTCCACTTTATGCTCTACTTAAAATAGGTTTGCCACTTTCTATATCGGAGAGTACTTAACATTATTATCTCTCTAAATTTTATTTTCCCTGCTCTTGAAGCTCTAATATTGTAAAAACTATTCCCCAGAATACCAAAAGTATTATGAAAATAAAGATACATTTATTCCAAAGTAACAGTTTTCTTCTTTTTCTTATATTTCCAGGATTAGTTATTTTAAAACATTTATCACTGAGTGCATATTCTGAAATTCCAAAATGTATCTGGTTCTATATCTAAATATGGGAAATCCTATTGGCAGTACTTTTTAAAACAGATTACCAGAAAGGTCAGCAAACAAAAGTCTACAATTAAATTAGATGATAGCACTGTGGGACTGAGACACAAGTGAAGATAAGCTACTGAAAAACACTTAGAGTTACATTTATCCAGCAGGAGATTATACGATAAATGAAGATATCAAGGCCTAATGTTGCTAATGTATGGCCTTTAAAAAATGTAGTTAACTGCATGCATCACACTTTTTTTATATAGTGAGAATTATGTGGATCAACATAAAAAAGATAAAAATCCATTTATTATTTTTTCTTTGTAAAACTTGCAAAAAATAAAACACCCCCCGCCCTTTTTTTTATTCTTCTGTAGATTAAGGCAATCCTCATCTGTGGAATGAGGTTTATGCTTCATATCACTGACATAAATTCTTTTTACGTTTTTTTTTATCTGTTTCAATGTGCTTCTCTGACATTTATGGGCCACCATGAGGCTCCCTGTTGACTAATTTAACACCTGCAGATTGGACTCATTATAAGCATAAAATCCGAGTAATTTAGATGGCTAAAATTTCTTACGCTCATTCAGAAAATTCTTCATAGTTCTAAAATGTCTACCACAGCCAGGAACTGACAGAGTGAATTTTTAACTAAACCCATCCATGTGATGATCCAGGGATTATGTGCCCTCATAATTTTCTGTTATGTTTCTAGAATTGACATTTCACATGTGAAGGATTCCTCTATTACTCCTTTTTAACTGCCCTAACTCAGTGCATATTCAGTAAGCACTATTAGTGAGCACTTAGGAAAGTCTTCTGTATGGATGGGAGCTCACATGTATTATGAGAAGTAACATGAACAAAAAATCCCCAAAAGTTGGTTATCTACTAGATGTCGTAAAAGTTATATGCGAAACCACCCTTAAAAAGTTAAATGTAAGCAAGTACATCCTAATAGTGTCCAAGAGCCTAAGCACACTCAAGTTAAAGGGATATACAAAGTAAAATGGAATCAATCAAATAAGATTTCTTAGAGAAATCAATTCTTAAGCCAGAAGTTTCAAGAAAATTAATGAGGACAGATTGGTAAAGGACAGTTGGTTACCTTCTAGTCAGCATTGACTTAAGGAGGTAAAATCTTTATTAAGTGTCCAGATGGCATCACTTTTTTTGCCTTTTTAAATTATTTATCTGCTTTGTTATGTTTATTAGATTATTAAACTGTAATTTCCATTAAAGCAAAGGCCATGTTTTCGCACAGACATACTTTCGAGATATTGTGGTTGGTTCCAGAACACCACAATAAAGTAAGTATGGTAATCTTATTGCTGACAGAGTCTTGCCTTCAATTTGGTAAAATGCAACATCTGTGAAGCACAATAAAGTGAAGTGCAATAAAATGAGGTATACTTGTAATTGTATTCCTATGAATTAACATTCCCGCTATCAGAGTAGCCAACCAATAGGCATTTATTGAATTATTTAATAGATAGAGATGAAAATAAATAAGTCATAAATTGAGTTCATACTTTAGTAGAAAACTGCTCTCCACATTGTAGATATCTTGTAGTTACCTCTCAAATTTGGACTGAGAAATGAAACACTTATCTCCAACTTAGATATATTGATACTTCCTTTTTCTGAGGAATTTAAGGTAGACCCTCTAAAGGCTTAGTATGTTGGTCCAAATTGTTATTGTCATATATGTGAGCTCAAAAAACCATGAATAAGCACATAGCTAAGATTTAAAACAAACCATAAATCACTTTTCTATCACATATTATTATTCCCAATGAACCACCAAGAACAGAGAAACAATCTAATTATGATGGACCCTGCAAACAAGTTGTGTTTAAATAAAGCAAATGGTTAGTAAAAGCAAGCAATCTGCTACATATTGAATCATTCTTTCTGATAAGAATAGGAAAAATAATATTCATAATATTTTTAAATATTTAAACTATTGGTATAAGATTCAAACACAGCTCTTCAATAATAAGTGTTGAAACATAGTTTCGCCATTTGAAGGCATGTGGGTTAATAATAAGATTAATAGGAACTTGAAATTTTAATAGAATGCGATATAGCTGAGGTGAGTGAGCACAGGTTCTCTGGATATGGTTGGTCACCTGGATATTCATGGATGTGCTGACATTTGAACTGAGTCTTAAGAAGGAATACAAGTTAGAGTCAGATGTGGGTGAGGTCAAAAGAAACATTATGAGAAGCATATGTTTTGAGCAGAGCACTGATATGATTAGGTTTGAATTCTAGACGATTTCCTTTGACAGCAGTGGAGATGATCAAGAGGGGAGGCAGAGTGATTAGGATGAATTTTACAAACTGAATATATCTGTGTAAATAGCATGGAAATCAAGAAATGGAATTTTGTCCACACCTCAAAAATACCTCTCGCGTGTCATTCCAATCGGGACCCCATGTAAGGATAACCATAATCATGACTTCTAAACCATTGGTCTGTTTTTACACTATATATGAATAGAATAACACATGATGTACTTTTTGTGTTCATTTTTCATTCAATGTTAAATTTATGGGATTCAGCTATACCGTTGCGTGATTTATACATTTCATCTCATTGCTGTATAGTTTTTATGACTATAACACCACTTATTTATCCATTCTATTGTTGATAGATATTTGATTAGTTTTCAGGGTTTTGACAATTTGAAATAGTGCTTTTGCTGTTAGTCTCCTCATACATATTTTGGGGTGTACTTTTGTGTACATTTCTTTTAGGTATAAACCTAGGAGTAGAATTCCTGAAGCATAGGAAATGTGTGTATGTTCAGTTTTAGAAAAGATTGCAAAACAGATTTTCAAAGGAGTTGCACCAACTTACACTCCCTTCAGCAATGTAAGAGTTATTCATTGTTTAGGTATTTTCTCAGAAACATTATTGGGAATATATTTCTCCACTCTATCCATTGACTTCTCACTGTCTTTATAGTTTATATAGAGAAATTCTTATTTTTGCTATAATCCTTTCATGATTAACACTTTTTTGCATCCAGTACACAAATCTTGGTCTGCTCTGGTGTCAATGGTGTTCACTTAAATTTTCTTCTGAAAGTTGTATCTCATGTCTATATGAAATATATTTAAAATGTATTGTGAAACCACTCTGAGTTCCCTGTGTCATCTAATGTGACTTGGCACACAGGTTAGGAACTACAGGGATATTGAGATTTTATGTTTTTTCTTCTGTCAGCTTTAGTAAGTGTTATTTTAGAGGAACTTGGCCAATTCATCATAATTGGCAAATATTAGGAAAGGTAGATACTTGTAATTACCTCATATTATCTCCTCTTTAAATCTGTCGTGATATTCCCTATTCAATCATAATAGTTATAATTTGTTTTCCTCTTCCTTTTTTCCTTTTCTTGAACATTTTTCAAGTGGCTTACTGAATATATTATGCTATTTTAAGAGCAAGCTATGACTTTGTTAAAATTTCCTTTTATACATTTTTTAAATTTTGTAATTAAAAATACAGCCTTTTAAAATTAGAACATGGAAAATTTTTAAACATATTTGTTTTAAGGAATAAACACACTCTTGTATTCCTATTCATTTTTCATTTCAGAAATATTTTTTGTTTCATTAACTCTTTCCTGATTACTGTCACCTCATTTCTGAGATTCATTTTAAAAATAGTAAATTATGTTTTACTTGCTTTGACTATGTGTCTCACTCATTCTTCCACTGTGTGCAGGAATATTATTCTTGTCTTTACTCCTTTTATCTTTATAATAAGTTTACCTGAGGTATAACCTCAATATTTCCAGTTGGTAATTTTAATATGAAATTACTTGTCCTAAAACATTAATACTGAGACAGAGTTCAGGATAACTTTTCTAACTGAACAAAGTATTGGAATAAAAATATAATATTTTCTTATTTTGATATCTTTCAGCTTATAATAGGAGACCCTTGTTTACATTCTAATAATGGTCATTTGTCTTCCTCTCTGACTATCTCAGTGTTCTCTATCTCTCTGTCTTGTCTCTCTCTCTCTCTCTCTCTCTCTCTCTCTCTCTCTCTCTCTGTCTTGTTACAGGTGTCTGTTAAAATTTTGTTGGTTGTTTAAAAGAACAAATTTTTGGCTTTCTTAATTTACTGTTTGTTTTCTATGTCCTTGATTTCTTTTCTTAATTTTTTTCTGTTCTACATCCTTTGCATTTAATTTGCTTATTCTTTTCTAGCTCTGTAAAATGAACATTCAGGTAATTGATGTTAGGCCTCCCTTCCTATTATGAGAATTTAAAGCTCAATATTTCTCTCTAATTTAAGTTGCTTTCCACAAATACTGGTATGTGATATGTTCATTATCACGTATTTAAAATATTTTCAAATTTCACCTGTCATGTATTTTTAACCCATGTGTTATTAAAAAGTGAGTTGTTATTGTTTTTATTTCCAATACTTAGGGTTTTGTTAAGTATTTAATTTTGTTAATTGCTAATTTGATTCTGTTGTGGTCAGAGACCATAGTCTGTAAGATTTCTCTTTTGAAATTGAATGACACTTGTTTTATGTCCCAGCTCAATGTCTATATTGGTAAATGTTCCACGTGCACTTGAGTAGAGTATGTATTCTCTAAGTATTAGATGTAGTGTCCTATAAATATCATTATAAGAATAAGTTAATTGATAGATTCAGGTCTTCCATATTTCTATTGATGTTTTGTCTAGTTGGTCTGTCAATTACTGAGTGGTGTTAAAGATTTCAGTTATGATTATGGATTTGCCCTGTTGTTTTGCAAGATCATATTTCATGTATTTTGGAGTTCCATTATTTTCATTATTTGGAAAATACATATTTATAAATGGTATGTTTTTTTCATATATTGAGCCTGTAATTATTACAAAATGTCACTTTGCCGTCTGGTAATACTCCTTGTCTTAATACCTGTTTGTTCCTGCACTTAGACAATTATTCTACTTACTCCATCTTTATTATGATTCAATATGCATAGTATATAATTTCCTTCATTTTAGTTTCAATGTCTTTGTGTTTTTACATTTAACATGTATCTTTAGTAAAAGCTGTAAACCAAGAAAGTCTTAAGCTAAAAGAGAAACAAAAAGCATTTATTTGAATGTCATTGGTTGCAACTGGGAAACACAGATTCAGGTAGCAGTCTGAAGAGAACAAAGAAAACAGAAATTATAAAGGCTTGAGTTACATGTGTCGTTCTCAATCTGGCCCACTTCATGTAAATGAAGGATCCTGGTTAGGTTGATTGGGATTTGTTAAGTTTAACTTGCAAATGAAGGAAGCTGTTTGGTAAAACAGGTTGACTCTTTTCAAAATAAAGAATACAGATGATCAGGTTGTCATAGTGAGGAAGGTATTAAGGTCCAAGCATGGCTGAGCAGTTCAAAAATTCATAGAGAATCATGCTGGATGAAACCTGTGTAGTAAGACAAACGTCTTTATGGCCTCCTGGATCCATTTTAGTTCCCCTGATATAAATGACTTCATCTTGGCAATCTCTGTTCACAAAGCATATACTTAAATTTACATTTTCCATCTAGCATGGAACTCTCAATCTTTTAATGAAGTGCTTAGTCTACTTACTTGTAATTATTTAAATGGTTGAATATTGATCTACTTTGTAATTTTTATTGACTATTTTTACAGCAGTTTTATTTTATAGAAAAATAAGCTTAAAATACAGTGAGTTCTCATATAACCCCTTATCCCTCCACACATGCAATTTTCTCTATTACTAGTATCTTGCATTAGTGTGGTACATTTGTCACAGTGAATGAGCCAATACTGTTACATTGTTAGTACCTAAAGTCTTTAATTTATATTAGGATTCACTCTGTGTGTTGTGCATTCTATGGATTTTTACAAATGTATAATCTATTATAGTATCATGCAGAATAGTTTTAGTGCCCTGAAAGTACCCTGCTCTGTGCTTATTCATTCCTCCACGTCCCCAACCCCCTAGCAAGCACTGATCTTTTTACAATTTCCATTGTATTGTCTTTTCCAGACTGTCATGTAGTTGAAATTATATACTATGTACCTATTTCATATTGGCTCCTTTTACTTAGCAATATATATTTAAGTTTTTTTTTCATATCCTTTCATGTCTTGATAGCTCATTTCTCTTTAGCAGTGAACAATATTCCATTATCTGAATTTACCACAGTTTATCCATTCACATATTGAAAGACATCTCAGTTGTTTCCAAATTTTGGTAATTATGACTAAAACTGATATAAACATTCATATACAAGTTTTTGTGTGGACATAATTTCAACTCATTTGGGTAAATACCAAGTGGTGTGATTGCTGGATTATAATTGAGAGTATGTTTAGTTTTACAAGAAACTGCCAAACTGTCTTCCAAAGTGGCTTTACCATTTTGCATTTCTATCAGCAATGACAATGAGCTTCTGTTGCTCCACATTCCCTTCAGCATTTGGTATTGTCAGTGTTTATTTTAGCCATTCTAAAAGGTGTGTAATTGTATCTCATTATTTCAATTTGCACTTCTCTATTAACATCTGATGTTGAGCATCTTTTCATGTGCTTATTTACCAACTCTATGTTTTTGGGTGAGGTATCTATTCAGATATTTTACCCATATTTTAATTAGGTTGTTTATTTTCTTCTTGTTGAATTTTAAAAACTCCTTATATACGTTGGATACAAGTTCTTTACCATATGTGTGTTTTGTAAATATTTTTCTCCCAGTCTGCAGCTTGTCTTATTATATACATGGCAGTGTCTTTCACAGAGCAGATGATTTTAATTTTAATTAAGTCCAACTTATCAGTTTTTGTTTCTTGGTTTACGCATTTCATGTTGAAACAAAAACTCATCACCAATTCAAGATCGTCTAGATTTTCTTTTACGTTATCTTCTAGGATTTTTATAGTTTAATGTTATATATTTGAATCTATGATTAACACCATTTTTAGTTAATTTTTATGAAAGGTGTAAGAACTGTGTCTAGAGTCATTTTTTTTCTGTTTTTGCATGTGCTTGTCCAGTTGTTCTAGTACCATTTGTTGAAGAGATTATCTTTGCTCCCTTGCATTGCCTTTGTTCCTTTGTCAAATGTCAGTTGATTATATTTATGTGAATCTATTTCTGGGCTCTCCATTCTATACCATTGATCTGTTTGTCTATTTTTTTCTCAAATACTACACTGTCTTGATTATTATAGCTTTATAGTAAGTCTTGAAGTTGGGTAATGTCAGTCTTCCAACTCTATTCTTCTCCTTCAATATTGTGTTGCCTATTCTGGGTCTTTTTGTCTCTTCATATAAACTCAAAATCAGCTTGTTAATTTCCGTAAAGTAACTTGCTAGGATTTAGATTGGAATTGCATTGAATCTATGCATCAATTTGAGAAGACTTGGCATCTTGACACTATTGAGACTCCTATATAAGAAGATAAAATATCTCTCCATTTCTTTAGTTACTTTTTTATTTCATTCAGTCGAGTTTTGTAGTATTCCTTATATAGATCTTGTACCTATTTTTTTAGATTTATATTTAAGTATTTTATTTTGGGGGTTTTAATGTAAATGGTATTATGCTTTTAAGTTCAAAGTACACTTTTTCATTTTTGTTAGTCTTTATTTTTTTTCAATTTATGTCTTTAGAATGGATATTTTCTACCAATCTGTCCTTGACTTCATCAGACTTTTTTTCCAATTTATTGTTAAGCGCATCCTGAATTTTTGAAAAAATATTAAAATTTTCAATTTTGTAATTTCCATTTGATTATTTTTCAAATTTTTATTTTACTTGAGATAATATGTATTTATTTCTTTACATATTTTAAGATACTTATAATAGTTTATATAAATTATTTTTCTGCTAGGTATAACATCTTGATTACCTCAAGTTCTATTTCTAATGATTTTTTTCTTTTCATGAGTATGGGTCAAATTACTTTTTCTTCATACATTCATATTGATTATTTTGAATTTGAAATTTTGAATAATACAGTATACAATGTATATTGTACATTTTGAACAATATATTAGAAAGTCTGAAGAGTGATTTTCTTCTAGCAGACAGTTTCTCTGAATGGACTCAAACTCCAAATTGGATTTCCCTGAAGATAACAGCAGCAGACATCTCTGCTTAGATTTTCAATTTCCAGAAACTGCTCTTTCTTTGCCAGACCTCCTTTGTCCTTTCTCATTGGTTGTGTAATTTAGTGGTTAGTAAAGGATTTGGATAAATTTTACATGCAGATTTTGGTACTCTCTTCCCATGATTACCTCCTTCCCATGTGTTTCATCTAACCATCTAGATTTTCACCCAACTTCAAACTCTGTGCTCTGTGATACATCAATACAGTAAGGCTGTAGCTTTCTGTCCTTCCCAAGCAGCACATGGATTGGAGATTGTTACTGAACAAAGACCCACAAATTTGTTATTTTCACAAGTGTATTTTCTGTCTTTTCTATCACTCTACTTCTACTAACTTTCCATCACCACAGACTTTCCCCCCCAAGATTTTCTCTAGGAACATTAATCTAAATTAACTATGTGGACAGTGAAGGAGTTCAGGACATGCCATCCCCTAATATGCCATTTGTTATATTGATTAACTTGAGCTGAAGGTGCTCTGAACTCCCCTCACCCACCTAAAGAGAGATTCTCTAAAAGGAACTCAGTCATCATAAATCTTCTCCTTGGGAGTTTCATCAACCAGGGTAAATTGATTCTCATTGCAGAATTAAAATTAGAATTTGACACTACCCAGACACACTTTGTCACAAACTATCATATCTCTCATGTATTCTTTTAAGGGACAATTCATCTTTTAGAAACCACTTACTCTCCCCTAAGGTGCTTACATCCCCATATCCCTTTCTTTATTAAGATAGTATATAAGCTGTCAAATCTCACCACCTTTTTAGGTAGTCACTTTTTATTTCCTATGGTGATCCTTTCCATGTAATATTAAAAATTAGTAAATTTGTATACCTTCTCTTCTCTTAATCTGCCTGTTTGTTTATTTCATAGACCCAGCTATTGAACCTAGGAGGGTAGAGGGAAAGTGTTTTCCTCCCATACAACAGAATCCAGGAGTTCTGAGTTATAAATCATCAGTAGTAGTAAAGTAGTAAAGCATAAAGGTATCCTTCTTTTATGCTTTCATAGTATATGCATATGGAGATGAAAAATGAAATAAATATAGTTTTTACATTTTGACATTTTATCAGTATGTGGCAATATGTAAATCTTGCCAAAGCCAAACCTTAAGTTTTGATCATTGTTTTCTAGAAAGACATTGTTTCGTTGTTTCCTTTGCTGTTTTTGCTTTTTTCTCTTCATTGAAGAAAGACAATTTTTGCTAGATTTAAAGCTCTGGAATGATAATGTTTTTTATGTGCACCATAAGAAGCAGTTGTTTTGGCAATCCTTTTTCTGATTTAAATAAAAGAACTCTTACAACTCTATAATAAAATGGCAGATAATCTAATTAAAGTGGACAAAAGTTAGAACATGTTTGGAAAACTCTTTGCCAGTTGCTTTATATGTAGCATAAAACTAAAAGGAAGTCTATTAAAAGTCTTGTACAAGAATGCTTATAGCATGTTTATGCTTAGTAGTTCAAAAGTGGAAATAACACAGATGTCCATAAATGAAAAAATGGATAAACAAACTTTAGTATAATCATAAAATGAAATCGTACCACTTAGTCCTAAGAAAGAACGAGCTACTGATGCATGCAACAACATGGATGAATCTCCAAAATAATTATATTCAGTTGAAGAAGTTTTATACACAAAAAAATATAGTATGTATTAGAAATGTTTTAGAATGGGTAAAACTAATAATAGATAGAAATAACATCACTGTTTCCTTCTGGGTGTTTGGAGATGGCGAAGTGGTTGACTGAAAAAGGAAACAAAGAAATATTCTAGAGTTATAGAAATGATCCATACCTTGCTAGTGGTGACAGCTGTATGAACATACGGATTTTCAGTCCAACTCAACTGATTTTAAAATCTGAATATTACATTGGAGGTAAATTATACTTTAATAAAAAATAGAAACGCATGTGCAAAAGACCTAAACAGAGGGTGGCCGGCCCACTCAGTGGTTAGAGCACAGTGCTCATAACACCAAAGTCACGGATTCGATTCCCACCTGGGCCAGTGGCTGCGCACTACACAACTAGATTGAAAACAATGACTTGACATGAAGCTGGCAAAACACACTGTTCCCCAATATCTCCCAATAAAAATGAAAAAAAAAAAAAAGATACTGTTTTTTTTAAAAAAAAAAAAAAAACTTAAAGAGAAACTTCATTAAAAAGGACTCATCATTTTTAGTTATCAGGGAAAGAAAAATTAAAATCACAATGAGATATGACCTCACACCAGAATGGCAAAAATGAAAAAGAATAATATCATCAAATGTTGATGACGGTATAGAGAAGAATATAGTACAATGTTATTGAAAAATTATTGGCAGTTTTTTTTTAAATAAGATTAACCATATGCCTACTGTACTACCCAGTAATTTTATTCCTAGTTATGGACTCAACCTGAAACATCTGTATCACAGGAAGCAGGTGGTATGAGGGAGGGAGTGCCTCCTAGAAGTCTAGATGGAGACAGTAAAATCAAGTACCCATGAAAGCTGGACATTGAGGGGAAGTATTCCATCTCCACTGAGAGAGACAGTCAGGCAATGATAGGGAGCCTGTGGAAAGGAGGCAGCCACAGTAGGTCCTGGCAGCCTGCAGAGTGGGCTGGTGAAAGGTCAGAGGAGCTACTCAGAGTGATTTGGACTTTAGTTAAAGGAACAGTTAAGTTTGTTGATTAGGTAAATAAGTCAATACATTGAGAATAATTGGATTTTTAGTTATCTTACTAAAGATACTTACTGAGAAATTATTTACAATCATCGGAAAAGGAAAGGCTAGTTAGAACTTTGAGGTTTTGGATGGGAAGTATAAGTATGAACATTTTTTTTTTTTTAATGTACAATTTATTCCTAATTATCCATGGATTCCATATTTGAGAATTCGCTTACTTGCTAAAATTTATCTGTAGCACAAAATCAGTACAGCACTTACGGTCATCATGGACACAGAACAGTGAAAATTCTGAATTGCTTGACCTGCACATTCTCAGCTGAAGTTGAACTTGGCAGTGATCTGTCTTCTATTTCAACTCTCATACTATAAATGCCTTTCTTTTTCCCAATCTATTTTGTGCCACGGTCTTCCCACTTTTTGTGCTTTTTGTTGGTGCTTTGGGACTTAAAATGTTCCCCTAGCATAATGCTAAAAGTCTGTCCAGTGTTCCTAAACACAAGACAACTATGATGAACTTTGTGGAGAAAATTTGTGTGTTAGATAAGCTTTATTCAAGTATGAGTTATAGTGTTGTTAGCCACGAGTTCAATGTTAATGAATCAGTATTATATATTATGTAAAGTGCCTTAAAAGAGAAACACACATAAACAAGGTTATGTATTGATCAATTGGTAAAAATGTGACCAGAGGCTCATACGAACCTAACCCTATATTCATAGGAACAATGGTTCAGTATTCCTTAATTTGGGAATTGCAGTGACTTGATACAATATAACTACTGTAAATAATGAGAAACAACTCTGGGTGTGTGAGTGTGTGTGCTTATGAATAGTGATGGTTGGCAGGATTTCATATATATATATATATATATATATATATATATATATATATATATATACATAGATATAGATATAGATATAGATAGATATAGATATTCACAAATGGGCATAAACTCATTGATAGCCACTCAGCAATGTTTTTAAATGTTTTTGGTTTCTAAAAAGCATCTGCACTAAAGGATAATCAGACTTCTTGTCCAGGAATACTTTATATCAGAAAGTAATGACATGCTCAAAGAATAAAAAACAAATGTCAAAAGTCTAGAAGAGCTTACTTGAAGGTTCTCTCACTGAGCATGCTTAGGAGAGTATGAGCATCAGGATAAATGACAGTATTAGCTTACACCCCATTTAGTATAACAGGAACCCATGAGTCTATACTAATATAAGTAAAGAAGCGAGAGAAGAAAAGTCTAATAAAATAACTGAAAATGAGGGTATGAGAGGCAATCATAATTTGGAAAAATCATAATGGTGACTTGAGTTTTGCTAAGGAACAGTAAGCTAATATGATATTAGAATATCTCTCTACACGATGATGACTTTATTGTAGGGAAACCTGAGTCTGATTATAAGGAAACATTCTGCAGACTCAGGTACGGCATCATCTTACAGCAAGAAAAGCCTGTAAACTTTCAAGACTATTAATGACGTAAGAGACAAGGGCAGGTTAAGATACTGTTCCAGATGAAAGATTATGAAAGATAAAAATTACAAAGAACACTATTTTCTGGACAGTTGTCTGGACCCAAAATGAAAAAGATGCATTGATATGGTGGTTGGCAAAATTAAAGCAGAGTTTGTGGATTGGTAGATAGCATTATACGAATGTTGATTTCCTAAATGGAAGGCTCCTATTGTGGCACTACAGGAAACAGACCTTGTTTTCAGATGGTACATGCTGGAGTATTTTAAAGATGATGGAACATCATAGCAGAAAAACACTATTTCTATGTTTCTTTTTTTTATCTGTCTGCCTGTCTATATATCTATGTATCTACGTAATCTATGAGAGAAAAATACTTCTCAATCTTTTTACTCTGAGGAAACCCTTGAAATATTTTTTTTTTAGGTTTCCCATACACAAAAATTTATATCCATGGCTCTTAATAACTTAATGAGGTCAATAAGTTATAGCTATAATATTACAATAATAGTTTTCAGTGCTATTTTAAATAGAGAATGATATTTTCCTGTGCATGCGCTTATTTTGGTCAGTTCATTAACCTACTTTCTTTGTATGGTTTCCCTTCCCCATAAATCATATTCACTTTAGTGTAAGCCAATAAGGCAGCTAAAGAAAATTTTAGCTTTTTTTTTTGTATTCAAGTATATACAAGATATTCTTATCACAAGTTTCTGCTATACAAGTTGCTATTGAAGTAGGTATATGGTACATGATTTATTTAAGCACAGTTTCAAACTTCCTCCTTTTCAAAACTAAAGTCAACATTTCTTAGAAGAAAGAAAAGGCATTAGACATAATTTACCTTTCTTTAATTTAATTTTGCTTCTTTGTATATATTTTTAAAACCTTAATGCAAACTTCATGTTTTTGTTAAATTGTGGCTTAAGGTAAAATGGGATTTAATTTTTTTAAAGGTAGTCTAAAAATATTTAAATAAAAGTTGTAAGTTGATTTTCATTAATGTTATTGACAGTGTTTTTTAGAAAATTCACTCAACCGTAATCCAAAACAAATTTGCCTAAGACAAAAATTGAGTTAAAACTTTGAAAGAACACTATTTTACTGACTGGTATCATGTGGGCTAATATATAGGCGTAGTAATAGAGAATTACCATAGAAAGGTGGTGGTTCTTGAACTTTTTTTATAGGCCTATTATGTATAAAAAGTGTTATTCTGGGTACTTAAAATAAAGAATAAAATCTCTTTAATGTGAAACCTATACAAAATACTCAATTCTCAGCCAAAATTGAGATAAATACAAAGGGATTTATTTTCAATTAAAATTAAATGAATTCTGTTCTTGCTCAAGATGCTTGTTTAACCAAGTGGCTTGCTCACACATTGTAAGAAGTTGAAAACAGTAGCAAAATATTCACTACTTTCTTGTGAATGGCCTGTTCTTCCAGAGAAATTGTGAAAGAAACTTATGTCTTGCTTAGGACAGAGCAGTAAATCTCAACTAGAGTGTGATTACACTACAGTTCACCAACTTCTTAATCTTCCCTCAAAGTCCAGTTATCTGCCAAGCAGAAGGTTCAGAAAAAAGGATCCACTGACTCAGTCTAGAAAGAGAAGGCAAATGCTTTTAGTTTTGTTCTGCAGTTTCTCGAATCTTTCATAGACTTGAGACAGATTTCCTTCTTCTCTCTCAAGCCTAACCAGCAGGGGGAAATGTTCATGGTTTTTTGTTTGCTTGTTTGTTTTGTTTTTGTAATATGATATTTCCAAAGCTTTGGTTTCCTTTTAAATCCAAGGATCTTGTCACCTAAAGTAAAAACACTTTTTTCTCCAAAGTCTTGCAGAGACTGGTTCAACTGGTTTATGTGTTGAAAATCACCTCTTAAGCAGATTAGTTTTTGAACTCATTCTTCATCTTCAAACCACGAAGCAAAATCTGGCCTATTCTTTTCTTAAAAGTATTCCTACAATTCACCTTTTGGCTAAAGCATCTTGCAGCAAAGTCTTCCTCTGCTAAACCATCATAATAATCTTCACTTAGCAAAGGATTTATGTTCTTTTTGTCTACATTTTCACACAACCTTGAAATATGCTTAAGTAAATTGGTCCTTGAGTAATAAAGATAGGATTTTTGTAGATTATCCAGATCACTCCCCCCATTTTATCATTAAGAATTGTTCACACAGCATCTCTGCATAGAAAGTAGTTCTACACTGTAATGTTAGGATTTTCATTTCTCTCTTTTCTTTTTTATTAAACAGTCTAAACCTTTGCTGAAACAAATTATTTATGTGGCACCATAGATAAAGATAGCAATATAGTACCTCCAAAATAGACCTTTTGATTCAGGTATAAGGGCAAAAGTAGTAAGTATATCTTCACCTTTGCTTGTCTTAGCATTTTATAACAGAAAAAAAAAGTTTTGATTAATTTCACCATCATTTACAAATCTTGAAAATGCTAGAGCATGACATTTATTGCTAAAATCTGTTTACTTATCATCTGAATAGAAAAACTGCAATTTTTCAGTTATCATACAAAACCTTTTCAGTATATTGACTTTTCCTACTATTTGGGAATTTAAAATTTAAAATTTCACACACTGAGACTTGTCCTAGAATTCTACTCACTGTAATTTTACATGTGCAATTTACATGTGCAATAATATATATGCACTAAATTATACATGTACATGATTCAGAAGCTTGTTCACCTTCACAGTATCAGAATTTACCATAAGTCTAGGCCTAGAGTTCTCTTCAATATCAAAACTTATATTAAAAAAAAATCACTATTGGATTCAAAGCAATGTAAACACACTCATAAAATATATAACAGAAAGACATATTGCAAATGATAAAAAAAATACATTATAATCCATATGTGATCTCCACAATCCATGTTTAACAATGATTAAGAAACAAAAACCAGCAAAATATGGTGGTATATGGAAGGGCAAGTGAGTTGTGACACACAAAAATGCCTTATGTTTCTTTCTATTTTTTTCATTAATTTGTAGAGATTCTTCCTACCCCCAAACTAATCTGCATAGGTTAAGGGGAAACTGAGAAAGGTAATTAGAGAAAGGTTCATACAATTCAGTTTATCAATTGTCCCTGAGATTCTTAACTCATGTTAAACACTGAGAATGGACTCAACTACACAAACACAGTTTTACTGTGAATTCCCATGTGTACTTGTTACATCATCAATTAACTTGCCATTGAGCTGTTTGCTCAATCCCATCACTGCAAACTTTAATATCACACAGGGCTCCAAGTTGAAAAAAGATACATAAGATATTTTTCCACTTTCCACTAAGTTTTCACAGAATTTAGCAACATTTAATGACACCTGGATTTCTACAAAACTCCATTTGAAAACCATATATATATGTGTGTGTGTGTGTGTGTGTGTGTGTGTGTGTATATATATATATATCACTATATATTACTATATATGTATATATATACATATATATTATATATGTATGTGTATGTGTATACACATATACGGGGAGAGAACAAAAACTGTGGATTAGATAATAGTAGCGTATCATTGTTAAATTTCATAATTTTCATAATTGTACAGTGGTTAGGTAATTATGTAAGAGAATGTTTAGAATTTAGGAGTTAATGATGTTAGCATGATGTTTCTAACTTACTCTCCAGTGGCTTAAGAAAAAGAATGCTAGATCTAATTGGTGAAATGTAAATAGTTGAGGAACCTACGGACACGTTTATAAACATTCCTTATGTTACTTGTGCAACACCTCTGTAAAAATACAATAAAAGTCACATAGACTGTACAAGAGGTGAAGTTAATGCTCATGTTAACCATGGTCTATGGATAGTAATGATGCGTCAGTGTAGGTTCTCATGTTGACATCCGCCATATAATAGCCCGCCCAATCCTCCACTCACTAGTGAAGCATTGAATCCCCATCAGTACACCACACCAAAGCCTAGAGTGCTCTTGGATCATTCTTTTATTGTCTCGTTGTTGAGAATGAACAGAAAATCATGATCCCCATACATTTGAGGAAAGCTTGAAACATGGCATAGAAAAAACAAGATATATAAAACAAATAACATTTTTTCTCAAATGAATATCTTCAGAGGAATTTGAAAGGGCTTATTATACACAACTAAAGTGTGATTCAAAATAAATGAGAGACAGACAGAGGTGTTTTGGAATGTGAATAAAAATGAAAGTCTGATTGTTAAAAATAAATTAGTAAAAAAGGCAAATGGACAATATTCCAAGAAAGTAGAAATGAATGACAGAAGAATATGTGGGGGAAGATAATAAAGGACATAGAAAATCAGTCTAAGGTGTCGGACATATATGTAATAGGGCTTCTAGAAAGGATAAAATGAAGAAACATGTCTTCATATAGAACAAGTATCCCAAAGCCCATGAAAATATAAATCTAGATACTGTGATTAAACAATCGTGAAATTGCAGAAAGCTAAAGATAAATTTAGAAGTTTGTTTGTTTATTGTCAAGAGGAAAGGGAGTAAGGAGATATAAGAGGCTGAGGAAATAGTTACCTGAAAAGAAATGAGAATTAAATTAGGATTGGTAGTCTAATCAGCAACACTAGATATTAGATGACAATGAAGAGGTATTTGTTAAATTTTGACAGACTATTTTTACCCAGTCATTCAGTAGTCAATATTTGCAATTAAGTTTGAGCCAGAATAAAAATATTTTCAAACTTGCAACGAATCAGAAAACCTACTTCCTCACTTTGTTGTTTAGGAGGTTACTTGCATGCTTAGTAGTATATGGAAATAAACCATGAAAGAGAAGGTCACAAAGGAAATGACATCAGAGTATGAGTCCCTTTGAATAGCAGACCTGAAGATGACCATCAGACCAGATTGAAAAAAGAGGACTACAATTTCCAAAAACAAGGTAGCTGTTTGATAAATGAAAAAAAAAAGGATACACAGAGATTTCATATTTTTTGGAGTTTTTAGGACAGTTTGATTCATGCAATGGAGGGAGAGGGAGAGGGAGAGGGAGAGGGAGAGAGAGAGAGAGAGAGAGAGGGAGAGAGAGAGAGAGAGAGAGAGAGAGAGAGAGAGAGAGAGAGAGAGAGAAAGGGGAAAAAGGGGAAAAAGACTATACAGGAAATAAACAGTCATAGCATACTTTCTGAATTGGCAAAGAAATTTACATTGTCATATCAAAGTAAGGATTGTGTCCTGACTTAACAAAAATAGTGACATAATTAAATTTGGAAGATGGGGCAGGGTATTGAGGACGTTTAAGAAATGAACCTTTATCATACTACAGAAACATCAATGAACCAAAATTGGTAATATAAGCATTCAGTTTTTAAATACAATGGGCACAAGACAGGGAACTTTGCTTTTTATTTAAAGTCCTGCTGTTTTTAAAAAACATATTTGTAAAATTATTTTCATAACTCATCAAACCAATTCTCTTCATATGGCACTTGTGAACATAATCAATTTGCATTTTCTTAGTTATAATAAGTTTCTTGACACTCCTACTTACAGTGTCAAAAACAGAGGCGAATATCAGACATAATTGTAATATCAATAAAACACACAGAATGGCTCTCTGAATCACTTCTTTCTATATTCTTTATAAAACCCAAATGACTTTGTTTTGCTATATTTAAAATGTTTTCTTTCCTGTTCTTTAGGATATGAATGCCAGCTGTTGTGATGTTTTGATTTGGTTTTTAAGAAACTCATTATAAAACATTTTATGTCATTTCAACTTCAAGCTAGAAGTCCTCAAGGTACAAAGCCATAGCATTTCCTTCTGGAACATTCAAAATATCTTTGAAAAATGAAGGCAGTTCTGTGTTTAAATTTTTTGCAGAAGATTATCCAACAAAAACAATGATATTTCATTTTCATCAGCCTCCCAAACTTTCTAGCATTTTACTAGAGTGCATTAATCAAACTCAGGCACCTGCTGATATTCCAAGAGCAAATTTAAAAATTAAATTCTCAAAATCAAACACTGAAGTCAGCCTGAGTTAACTTTGAAGTTCATTTATAATCTGTTAACGTGGGACAGATTATTCTGTCCATTTGTAGTTTCTTCATATGAGACACAGTATTAATTATTTCTATCATTAGTATATATAGTGAAGTTATACATAAATGGTTTTGAACTATTCCTGGCAAAGATTAATTCACGGCTGGACAGTGTTGTAGCTGCTGCTGCTGATGGTTCTGATAAATTTTATCATCATCATTGCAAACCCCAACCTTCTCAACAAAGCTTTTTGTTTTTCTTGAGTATTATTTGACAGATGGGATATCAGTAATTCTCCCTTCAAGCTAAAAATATGCATGGCAGCAGTAATGTAGATAGATATGCTGAAGGAGATGACAAGAAAAATGTAAGTTATGGCCACAGAAAAATGTAACTACAATCCTTGTATTATGAAATGCCTTCATAGCTAATTCCAAATGAACTGTGACTCTTAAAAACATGTCAGCCATTGAGAGAATAGTGTCAGGTGGCTGATGACTTAGAAAGACAATGCACATTTGATTAGCTAACTAGTATGTATTATAAAATGCGTATTTCATACTCACATTTTCCTACTGTCAACATAATACAGAGATATTATGTATTAAAGAAAAGATATACAATAGTCACAAATTTACTCATCATGCTGCTTATACTCTAATCACCCCTGATCCATCGGTGATATGCTCAAGACCCCCAGTGGATGCTTAAAACTGTGGATAGTACCGAATCCTACATATACTGTTATTTTGGTTTTGTATTTCATTTGTTTGTTTTCCCTATACACATACCTTTTCATTTAAAGAATGCACTTACCAGCTTTTCTTTGGCATAGCTGAATCACCAGCATCTCTACTGCACTTTGTGGCCATTATTAAGTAAAATAAGGATTGTTTGAACACAAGCACTTTAATACCACACGGGTCGGTCTGGTAACTAAGGCAGCTACTAAGTGACTGATGGTAGGCAGGTAGAATAGCAGTGTGCATACACTGGACAAAGGGATGATTCATGTCCTGGACAGGACAGAGTGCAATGGTGCCAGATTTCATTGCACTACTCAGAACTGCATTCAATTTAAAGCTTATGAATTGTTTATTTCTGGAATTTTCCATGTATTTTTGGACCGCCATTTACTGCAGGTAACTGACACTGCAGAAGTGCAATCGTGGATAAGAGGGGACCACTGTACATGCACAGGAAATTTAGCATTTTTTGTTTTCTACGAAAGATCCAGATTTACTCACAACTTCTCAACTTGCTAGGTTTTAAAGGGAGAAATAAAATACAGTTTAACTTGCCAATGAATAGTGTCAGTTTCCACAAATATAAAAATCTATTTTCAATGATTTATTCACTTTCACATAAATATTTTGTCTTTTAATTGCCCTCATCTTGTTCTGATTTTCATCAAAATGACCTTATGGTATAACAAGTCCTTCAATCTTCTGAGAGGGACAGGAAATAAAGCACTGAATCTCCGTGTTTTTTAGCTCCCCTCCCATCTGTGCTGTGCGGTGGCCTGTACAGTCCAGGTGCCATGCTCGTGATCACTGAGATGTGACTTCCTAGCCGTCTTCGGGTGTCTATATTTTGGCATCTGTGTCTGGATGCCACGGTGCTAATTATTTGTCTCCAATCATGAAATTCTTTTAATCTGTTTCAACCTGTCTTTAAACCATGTAACATCTCTATTTCCACACTGATACTACTGGATATTTTATTCTAACCTCCACGCACATTTTTTTCTCGGATTCAGGAAAGGGGCCTCATGTTCACCTCTTGAGCCACCTCCTGGCATTGCTGCATTTTTATATGTTTGTTTGTTTGTTTTGCAACATGCTGGATATTCAGCTAATTAAACTCTTATTGTCTAAAGCTTACTTACTGAATTGAAACCCTAAATGATGTCATGTTTATCAACCTTTGTTTCTGTCCTAAATTCCTCAAATCCTAATGATCTAGTACAGTATCTCTCATCAACAGTCAATTAATGATAATTAACTAAATCAACCAAGTAGTCAATCAATTAATGTAGTGGCCAAACTAAATGAGAAATGGAAGGGTAAATAGGATGAGTAAATAAATTCTAGTACTAGTTCTAAAGTAGGGGAAGGTGGGTCCCCAAACCAACAAGCAATTATCTGGACCCTAACTGGGTGTCCTACAACTCAACTTAATTCTGACACTATCTACCGGAGATAGCATCAGTTCCACTGGTTAAGGGTCCAGTCTTACAAGAGTACCCACACCTCCATCCCTCAACTTCAGACACTATATAAACCCAAGTGGTTTTCTGTGTTTCTGACAGACTGGCTATAAATCAGACATTCCCACGACCTCCTCCTTGGGTTCATTTATTTGCTAGAGTGGCTCACAGAAGCCAAGGAAACATTTTACTTACTAGATTACTGGTTTATTATTTAAAAATATCATTCAGAAACAGCCAGATGAAAGAGATACACAAGGCAAAATATGGGGAAGGGACATGGAACTTCCATAACCTTTCCCAGTGTGCCACTCTCCCCAAATCTCTACCTGTTCACCAACCTAGCAGCTTTGAACAGTATCCTTTTGGGTTTTTATGGAGGTTTCATTACATAGTCATGATTGATTAAATTATTAGCCATTGGTGTTTAATTTAACCTCCAGTTCCCTTCCCCCTCCTTGGAGGTTGGGAGAGGGGAAACTGGAAGTTCTACCCTCTAATCACTACCCTGTTTCCCCGAAAATAAGACCTAGCCGGACCCTCCGCTCTAATGCGTCTTTTGGAGCAAAAATTAATGTAAGAACTGGTTAGTAAGAACTGGTTAGTTCTTACATTAATTTTTGCTCCAAAAGACGCATTAGAGCGGAGGGTCCGGCTAGGTCTTATTTTCGGGGAAACAGGGTAGGTTGGTTCCTCTGGCAACCACTCCCACATCCTTAGATTACCTAAGGACTTTCCAAAAGTCACCTCACTAACATAACAAAAGGAACCTTTGTTGTTCTTATCACAGAAAAATTCCAAGGGTTTTAGGAGCTCTGTATCTGGACCAGGTCCAAGACCAAATATATATATGTCTTCTTAGAAATCACAACATCACAATTGGAAATCACACTAAAATAAAGGATAGAGTCAATAAATATGTAATTTTGTTGCAGGCCAAGTGTGAGTTCATCAAGAAGGATCATGTACAAACATGATGAAAAATGTAGTTCAGCTCTAAGGGAAGATGAATTAAGGACTATAAAATGGTCTTGAAATATGTAAAAGTACTTGAAAAAGTCTGATCTCAGGTAGCAGAAGGACCAAGCTGCTGTCATTGAAGTTGTAAAGAATTTTGGCAACGTGGGAGATGACCATAGACGCTATGAGCTTGCTGATCAAGGAAATGGATTGAATTTTGAATGTCTGTGGCTGATACCACCTGTAAAGAGGCTGGTGTTAAGGTATGATGAGGATTTTCCAAAGGTTAGAGCTGGTTGGTGTTGGCATAAGCCTGGCTTTCAATTAGCAGGAAGTCTATTGAGTTCTAATGAATTGGTAACTTCAGAATACAGAACTCTCTGGAGAAGAGAGCTTAAAGAGAAAGTAAAATTTCCGTTAAAACAAAGAAGTTGAATTATTATTTACAGAAATATTTAACAATACAAGAAAATGTATCTTCAAAGGGTACTGTTACCTTTGAGGATCATTGGAAAAGCCCAGTAATGACTATGAAGATAATAGTAAGGTGAGCAGCTTAATGGAATAGTGGTGCAAATATTGAATAAAGTATTAGAGAGGTAGAGTTTTCCGATGGTAAATAAGAGGAGGGAAGCAAAATACAGGAAGAAATTAATAGTGAAATTAAATTTATAGTGGTGTGGGAAGGAAAACAAACGATAAACAGAAATTGTGTTAGTGAGAATATTAGAGCGGTGACTGCTCTCCGACAGTAAAGGTCTCGGTTATGGTGGCAGAAATGCTCATTACTCTTGTTATAAGCTATTTCAATTACATCCAGAATATTGTCACATATTAAAGCCTTGTTTTAGGAATAATCACAAGCACTTTTATGGTGATTAGGGCTGCTACATTCATTAAGTTTCCTTTGTAAATGAAGGACTAATGAATTCGTGAATTTTAGTTTTTCAGACCTAAAATATATGCCATTTTAATAAATACTTTCAATTTTTGTTCATTGACTAAATCATGAAAATGTCTTTAACAAACAATTAAATGTCTTTATCAATTCAAAATTTATATGTAAATGGAGTCACAGGTTAGCCTTAACAACCTGTAACCACTTAAACCCTGATAAAATGGTGATATACAATACCATCAAAGTCATGAAATGCAAAATATATGCAAAAGATAATTGGGTGAGTTCTGTTATTCTCATAATTCTCTAGATTCTGAGGCACAAGGATGAAATTTTAGTTTCCAAAAGTTCTAAGCAGAAACCTCATGTAGCCCAGAAGTTAATTTCTAAGATTTTATAGAAAAATCATATTTTCCATCTCTGTCCTTTTAATCCAGATGGGGTGATTCTTCTCTGCCATGTCCTTCATTCAAGATCTAAGAATCCCTTTCAAATGTATTATTTGTAAAACATTTTATATTTAGAAATGCTCCCTAGAGACTCCTTTTTGATTCCCACAATGTCCCTGTAAGTGAAGTAAGAATGTATTTCCCCTCCATTTTATAGACAAAAATGAAGTATTGTACAATAAGTTTACATGGTTTGTTCATGTATATTAATGGAGTCTAAATAAAATTCTAAGCTTTGTATTCCAAGTTATGATATTATATTAAGTTGGTGCAAAAGTAATTTCAGTTTTTCCAATTTTAAACCTTTTAAACCACAATTACTTTTGCATCAACCTAATATATAAAAATATAACTACTCTTAAAATATATATACTTTTTTTTTCATTACAGTTGATGTAAATATTATGTTAGTTTCAGGTGTACAACACAGTGATTAATATTTATATAATTTATGAAGTCATCACCCTGATAAATCCAGTACTCATCTACATCATAGATAGTTATTGCAATCATACTGACTATATTCTCCATGCTGTACTCTACATCCCCATGACTATTTTGTAACTATCAATTTGTATTAGGTTGGTGCAAAACTAATTGTGGTTTTTGCAATTATTTTTAACCTTTTAAACCACATGACTTTTGCACCAACCTAATACTTCTTAATCCCCTCTCCACCTTCACCTATCCACCCAACCCCTCATCAAACAACCATCAAAATGTTCTCTGTATCTGTGAGCTTGCTTCTGTTTTGATTGTTCATTTATTTTGTTCTGTAGATTCCATGTGTGAGTGAAATCATATGGCATTTGTTTTTCTCTAACTCACTCCACTCAGTACAATACTCGCTGGGTCCATCCATATTGTTGCAGGTGGCAAGATTTTATTCTTTTTTATGGCTGAGTAATATTCCATTGCATATATGTACTTCTTTATCCATTCATCCAGTGGACACCCAGGTTGCCTCCATATCTTGGCTATTGTGAATAATGCTGCAATGAACACATGGCTGCACATGTCCCTCCAAAGTAGTGTTTTGGGTTTCTTCAGCTAAATAGTCAGAAGTGGAATTACTGGGTCTTTCTTTGATTCCTGTCATAACCTTTGTTTTAAAGTCTATTTTGTCTGGTATAAGTATCATTACCCCAGCTTTTTTGTTTGTTTCCATTATCATGAAATATTTCTTTTTTTCCATCCTTTTACTTTCAGTTGGTGTGTGTCTTGATCTGAAGTGAGTACCTTGTAGGCAGCACATGTAAGGGTCTTTTATTTTCTTACCCATTCAGCCACACTATGTCTTTTGATTGGATAATTTAATACATTTGCATTGAAAGTAATTGTTGGCAGATATGCAGTTATTACCATTTTTTTGTTCATATTTTTTATCTTTTTTTCTTATTCTCCTTAAGAAGCCCCTGTAACATTTCTTATAATACTGGTTTGGTGGTAATGAATTCCTTTAGCTTTTTCTTGTCTGGGAAGCTCTTTATCTCTCCTTCAATTTTAAATGATAGCCTCACTGGGTAGAGTAATCTTGGTTGTAGTTACTTGCTCTTCATCACTTTGAATATTTTGTGCCAATCCCTTCTGGCCTGAAAAGTTTATGTTGAGAAATCAGCTGACACTGTCTTCTGAGAGCTCCCTTGTGTAACTAACTGCTTTACTCTTGCTGCTTTTTTCAGATTATCTTTTTGTCTTTAAACATCGGAATTTTAATTATTATGTGTCTTAGTATGGGCATGTTTGGGTTCATCTTGTTTGGGACTCTCTGCACTTCCTGAGCTTGTATGTCTAATCTTTTTCATCAGGTTAGGAACGTTTTCTGTCATTATTTCTTCAAATAGGTTTTCAATTTCTTCCTGTCTCTTCCTTCTCCTTCTGGCATCACTATGATGTGAATGTTGGCACCTTGATCTTGTCCCAGAGGCACCTTAAACAATCCTTTTTTTTTTGGATTTTTTTTTTCTGTTCTGATTGGGTGTTTTCTGCTACCTCATCTTCCAAATCACTGATTCAATCCTCTGCTTCATCTAATCTACTGTTGATTCCCTCTAATGTATTCTTCATTTCAGTTATTGTAGTCTTCATTTCTGACTGGTTCATTTTTTATGTATTCTAGCTTCATTTTTATGTTTCCTATCTCTTTTTGAAGTTCTCACTGAGATCATTGAGCATTTTTATAACCAGTGTTTTGAACTTTGCATCTGGTAGACTACTTGCCTCCATTTTGTTGTTCTTTTTCTGGAGTTCTGTTCTGTTCTTTCATTTGTGACATATTTCTTTGTCTCCCCATCTTGGCTGTCGCTCTATGTTTGTTTCTATTTATCAGGTAGAGCTGCTATGACTCCCGTTCTTGGTAGAGAGATTTTATGTAGTTGGTGTCCTGTGGGGCCCAGTGGTGCAGTCTCCGTGGTCACCTGGGCTGGGTGCTCCAGCTGTGTCCCCTGTGTGGGTTGCATGTGCTCTTCTGTCGTTTGTACGCTCCTTGGTTGCTATTTGCACATATATGGGAAAGGTTGACCCTTGGGCTGATTGGTTATAAGGACTCACCAGCTGTTGTGCAGGGGCTGACTCTGCAGAGGAGGATTTGCATTAGTAAGGCTCTGGTCCCTGTCTGTTTGCCCTTTGTGTGTGTCTTTTTATGGAGGCTATTAGTTGGTATTTTGGTGTGGTCTGAAGCTGGCCACAAGGTATATTGTTTCTGAGGCCTCTTGGAAGGGGCTCTGTTGCAGGCCAAGGTCAGCGACTGCAAGTGCCCTGCCTGGGGCCACTTGATATGAGCTACAAAATGATTTGCTAATGGTTGTCATTTGTGCAGGGCTTGGAGGTGCCTGGGAGAAACTAAGCTGTGAACCAAGTCTAGCTATTGGTAGTGCCGGGCTTGGCGCTGCTTAACAAGAGGTATGGGGCATGCCAAATATTGATGCTGCTTGTTTGAGGTTTGTGAACCTTTGAGAGATTTTAGGAAAGTCTGTAGCATGAACCAAGACAGGCTATTTGTATGGAAAAAATGTTGGAAGCAGCTTGGGTGCTCCACAAGTTGGGTAGGTTGGTGTCTCAGGGATTCACCAGGACAGAGCAAACAGTGTTAGCCAGGTTGATGGAGACTCAGGGTGCCCACCTGTGTCTGCGCACTGGGTGAGGACAGGGCTCAACAAGGGCCTCTGCTAGTACTGCTGTCTCAGAGAAAGCTGCCCCTCCAGCCCTCACCCTGGAGCCAGACAATTCAGCTACTCCCCATATGTACCTGATGCCTTTCGAGTTGCTGCCCCAATGCTGGAGCTCAGATCAAGTGGGTCCATCAGTAACTAAGTCTGTGTGTAGACCCTTTAAGAGGAACACTTGGCACTCCAGCAGCCCTCTGTCTCACTCAGCTACAGTATCCACTGTTTTTCACAGTCAAGAGTTATGAGGACTTCTCTTCCTGGCACTAGGGCCTTAGGCTGGGGAGATTGGTGCGTAGGGCTGGGACCCCTCTCTCCTCAGGGGGACCTTTGCAGTGGAGATATCCCTCCCAATTTTTAACCTCAACATATGGGTGTGGGACCAGCCCATTCCGAGTATCTTCTACTCCCACCAGTCTCAACATAGCTTCTTCTGTATGTCCTTAGTTGTAAGGTTTCTGTTCAGCTAGACTTCAGAGAATTCTCAATGATGGTAGTTCTGTAGTTGTAATTTTGATGTGGTCGTGAAAGGAGGCAAGATGGCATTTACCTCCTCCACCATTTTGACCAGTACTTTGAGTGTGTTTTTGAGTTTTTGTCTATGTTGTACTATTTATCAACAGTTTATTCCTTTTTACTGTTGACTAGTATTCCATTGTATAGATGTAAAACATTTTGTCTATTTCTTCATTAGTGATGGACCTTCAGGTTTTTTCCAATTTTGGCTATTATGAATAATGTTTCTAAAAATTATTCTGTGTCCAAGTCTCTTGTGTTGACATATGTCTTTATTTCTCTTGGGTAGGTATCTAGATACTGGGTCATATGGTAAATTTATGTTTAACTTTTAAGATACTGCCAAACTGCTTTCCAAGTTGACTAGCAATTTTAACTTCCTATCAGTCTAGTATGAGAGTTTCTATTTATCCAATCCTCAACATGTGTTATTATCTGTTTTGTTTTGTTTTTTGTTTGGCTTTGTTTTTTTGCCATAACAGTGGTATGAAATGGCATTTCTTTGTGATTTTAACTTCTCTAATGATTAATGATGTTGAGTATATTTTTGTATGCTTATTAGACATTGAAATATCTTTGGTGGCTCTATTTAAATTTGTTGCCTATTTTTTTCATTGTATTTTTTAATGTTATTATTGAGGCTTTCTTTTTTATTTGAGATACAACTAGTATCTTCAAAAATATTCAAATGTTATTTTTTGAATATTGGTGTGCATGTTTAATTTAAATTGTAGACTTTTTTTTACTTAAATTATCTGTTGATAATGAAGAGATATCTTATGCTACAATTACAATGTGATATCATGATTATAATGAGAGAAAAACTAATAGCATCTTACTGGAACTCCAACTTTTTATCCCATCTCCAAAATCTGGCATCATCTTTAAATTGAAATTACTCTCTACCTCCCATGTAAAATACTTTTTTTTTTTTTTTTTACAATTTGTCATCAATTTTCTCAGTGTGGCTTTAATTGACATCTTTTTTTTTCATCTGCACCATGTTAGTATGTAAAATGAAATTATTCTGCCACCTTAATTGTATACAACATTTACTTCCTATAATTACAGGTGAAATGCAAATTATAGGTTATGCTCAGAAATGATTGTTCCCAATTAAAGGACTGACCATAAGTTTGCCTTGCATACTATCTTACAATACAATCAAAAAATGTCATTTAACACAGTTAACTTCCAATAGCGCAGAATATAACAGCTCCTCAAGAGAAACTTTACTATATTTGCTTCATTTCTAAAAATTTCATTAAATTGCAATTGATTTTGTTAGTACAGTAGTTCCGCCTTATCCAGTTTCATTTTCCATGGTTTCAGTTAACACACAATCAACTGAAATTCAGAAATATTAAATGGAAAATTCCAGAAAGAAACAATTCAAAAGTTTTTAATTGTGTACCGTTCTGAGTAGTGTGGTGCAGTCTCTGCCTTTCCTCTCCGTTTGTCCCAGGACATGAATCAGCTCTTTTTGCCTCTTATCCATAGTGTATGCTACCAACCCATTAGTCACTTAGTAGCCATCTGAGTTATTAGATTGACTGTTGGGGTATCACCGTGCTTGGGTTTAAGTAACCCTGACAGTGTCTTAACCCTACATCACAATACCTATATCACTTCATCACATCATGTAGGCATTGTATCATCTCACCTCGTCACAAGAAGATGAGTGGGTAAAGTACAAGATATTGTGAGAGAGAGACCACATTCATGTAACTTTTATTACAGTATATTTTTAGTACTTGTTCTATTTTTATTAGTAGTTATTGTTAATCTCTTACTGTGCCTAATTTATAAATTAAACTTTATCATAGGTATGTATGCATAGGAAAACACATAGTGTGTGTTTGTGTGTGTGTGTGTGTGTGTGTGTGTGTGTGTGTGGTACAATTTCTGGTTTTAGGGGTCCACTGGGGGTCTTGGAACATAACCCTGTAGATAAAGGGGTACCACTGTATTTCATTGGCAAAGAGAGAATTTAAATTCATCAGGATCAGTTGTTTATCTTTCTCTGTAAGTCAAGTAGAGAGAAGGCAACATGGCACAGTAACTTGACTCAGAGTCAATAGATTTTTAATTCCCATTCTGACACTAGCATCCTTATGATCTTGAGAGATCATATCAGCCTCAGTTCCCAGACAGTGAAAGAGTGCAATTTTAACTTCACCACCTCTCTGAGCAGTGTTAAAGAGGATCAAAAGAGATGACCTATTCAATGGATTTTTGAAAACATAGAGCACTTGAGAAATGCAATGTATTGATAAAATGGCTACATGTCTGCCCTCTTTCTGTGTTTCAGCTCTCACTATTCTATGGCAAAAACAAACAAACCTCCAAAATCTGAAACTCGACTTATTTGAAATCTTTAAATTCTCGATTAGCCTCTGGGCTATTTTACATGTTGTGACCTTTATCCAAGAGACTTTCCCATTCAATGTTATGCTTTATGCCACCATCAATAAAACACTACTTTCTGGAAGCCTCCCTCCCTGTCTGTCTGTCCCTATGCCAGCTTAGCTTGTTTCTCATTCCTTTTTGATCTGCCGTCTCCTCTTGACTTCTCCATCCAGAACACTTAAGTGTTATAAATTCACTTTCCTTTATTCCTTAATAGATTGAAAGCTCTGAGAGCTGGAAAGTTAACTCTTATTCATCATTCTTGGTACAGCACCCATCACATAGTAAAGCAAGTTAAAAATGCACAAATTAAATCTGTAATTACAACCAGAATATGAGTCTGTAGACTTTTTTTTATGACTTTAAAGTGGTAGCCAAAGAAATATAGGTGAAGCTTATAAGATGAGGTTTTTCTAAGTTTGCCACACCATGCACTCTGAAAACTAGACATTCACTCTTTTTTGGTATTTGTGTTTTGTATTGGGAGAGGGTTGTAATTTCTTTCTCTTTCCTTTTATTTATTTATTTATTTATTTATTTATTTATTTAACAGCTTATTGAAGTATAATTGAAATACAAAGAAGTGCACATGTTTAGAGATTCACTCTTTAATGCAAAACAGAAGAAAAAAGACTGACCAAGAAAGGGCTTTGAGTCTATCACAAATATAATAATGCACATATCATGATTAAACAGTTATCGAAATTCTTTTTGGACTAATAAACAAGATTAGGGACTCCATTTTATAATCTATACATAAAAAGCTCACTACACACCCTGTGGATAACTCCACATATTCTCAGAGCACTTTTAAAATGCATTTCATGAGGTTCAATATTTTTTATAAAATTGTTTTAAGTGGAAAGTAGCTATCACATGAGTGATTAAAGTTTCACCAAAAGAACTATTTTTCTAGGTTCAGATATTGTCAAGAATGACAGCATTCAAGAATAAGACAAAAAGAAAAGGAAGGAAGGAAGGAAGGAAGGAAGGAAGGAAGGAAGGAAGGAAGGAAGGAAGGAAGGAAAGAAGGAAGGAAGAAAAAGACCAAACATTTATTTTTCTCAATAATACCAGCATCCCTGTAGCCTAAGTTCAATTGGAGGTTGTGTTAGTGCCATGTATGGAACATACTGATCTTTATAACCACTCTGTCACCTTATTTCTTTTCTGAGCCACAGTGGTATTTTTTCTGCTGGACATATTCATTTTTAATCATATTTTGGTTGTGCTATTGTCTGCTGTGCTGTAAATGATCATATGTGGATGACCCCTCACTGCTTTATCCCCTCAAGTCTGTCTGGGAGTACAAAGTCTCTTGGCCTCGGTTTTTGTTTACCTTGTGCCAAGTACTTCACCATCTGGACATCCTACTCTATTATCTACGAATCACACTGCAGTCCCTAATTCAACATTTCTGTTGCTAGATATGTGATGTTTTCTATGAAAAAGCAAGGAATTCCAATGATTATACATTTTCCTTGTTCATGACCATTTGAATTCCAGATCAGCTTTTTTCCATTGATATTTAATAGCTATCTGTTTACTAATGTTATGGAGTTAAATATTTTGTGGTATAAAGGCAGGAATAAGATTTATCACATAATACAGATCTGGCTATCTGTGCACCAGCCAACTTCCCTTTATAATGGTTATATGAGTGATTTAGCAGTACATGGAAGTAAACTGCTTTATTTTTCACATTTGTAAATTCCCATTTTTGTGAAATTCATCTACTCAGGTTTTATCTGCTTCCTTAGCTTTCATAACGTAACAGGAAATCAGGTGTGTGTGTGTGTGTGTGTGTGTTTTCCAATCTTTTCATAAAGCCATATTGTAGTAGTGCTATTTTAAAAATTAAAAGAATTTGAGAATCTGGAAATGTAAAATCTCTCCACAGATAATCAAGTCAATTTCATATACCATACATTTTTGACTAAAAATTATTGAGAAGTATACTTCTCTACTACTCTTTTCTAGTTCCCTTCCCTTTCACACACACACACCCACACACACAAGCTCTCTTTGCTTCTTTTATTCACTAGTGCCCATAGACTGCATACTTCTGTTTCAAATCTTTCTCTATGCACAGCAGATGAAAACTGCATTGAAACTGCTAACATTATATATCTACATAGTGTTTAGTGAAATGTATGGGGGTAGAGTTTTGACAGGAATAAAATTTCAACAGTGCCACTCAGTGATATGAGGTATTATTCTCTTCCCAAATACCACCTGAAAGACCAAACCATCCTGTCATCACACTTTACATTTAATATATGAAATTAATCAGTGTGGTTACCAGCTATCATGTTTTTAAAAGGCTGTTATAGGCCTATGCAGTATGCATCCTATTAGATAGTTATCACTCAATCTTTAGGAAAACAAACTTAATACTTTATTGTGCCCATTGCACTCTGCTCTGATGGTCCATTGCACTCTGCTCTGATGAGGCAGAGCTATTTTTCTGTAATATCAACTGAATCTCTTATACTATCACAACATAGAGGAGAAGAGGGAAAAAGTAAGCACTTCTATAATTTGTTTCTCTTACCTAATAAGTGCACTATTTCCACAAAGTCATAAAACATTAAGGTGTAAGGATGTCTAAAGGTTGGGAAACCTACATCCTTACTCCTGTTTCATGTTGGAATCTGCTCTGACAGTTTTAACTAAATGGCTAGTTTATTCATCAATGATTTTTAGCAAGACAGGGCTCATGAAATTCACTCATTTATTGATTCATTCATTAAGTGCTCTGAGATATAACAGAGAAATTAAAAGCCAAATACACAACTCTCATGAATTTTACATTATAATGTGTGGAGAAGGGCCAAAAACATAAATGATGGAAAAGACAGAATGTTAGATATCAGTAAGTATTTTATATGAAAACAAAACAGGAAATAGGGAAAGGAATTGCTGAAGAGAATAATGGAGCTCGATTTTAAATAAGATCAGTAGGAAAGGTCTCACTAAGGAAGTTTCTGGAGAACAAAGATTAACTCCTTAATGCAGGTATTATTTGTAGAAGAGGTTAATGGGCAAAATAAACAAAACGCACACACCTGTGGCTATAAAACCCATAAGTGTACATTGCCCAGTGTGTTTGAAAAGCAAATATCCAGTGGGGCTAAAACAGAATGAATAAGAGGGATAATAACAGGACATGTGGTCAGAGAGTTATGTGGTTGGAGGAGAAAGATAGATCTTGTAAGACATTGTAGGCCTCTGTGATGTTTCTTGCTTTCTCTCTGAGGGGTATGGGAAGCCACTGGTGAGTTCTGAAGCACAGGAGCAGCATTATATGATCGGCATCTTAAAAGATAGGTCTATATATACCTATATATTGATGTCAATATAGATGTGTATATAGATGTGAGTTATTGTTCCCCCTGGTGCTATGTGGAGATTAGATAATTGGTCAGGATCAGAAGCAGGGAACAAATTAGGAGGTCATCACAGTTATTCACACTAAAAGTAATGTTGGCTTGAATCACGTCACTGTGGGGAAGTCATCGCCTGTTAGTTGAATTTTATATATATTTTGAAAGTAGAGCTGACAGGATTTGCTGCCAAATTGAACATTGGTTATAAAAGAAGACTCAAGGATGACAACAAGGTTTTTAGCCTTATCAGCTAAAGAATGGTGTGGCTGTAATCAAGACGAAGATTTCAAGAGAATTAGGCTTTGGGTGATCAAACAAGTCTGTTTTGAAAATTTTAACTTTGCGATACCTTTTGAATACTTAGGTAGAGATCTTGAGTAGGTTGTATTGTACAGATCTGGAATTCAAAGATTTAGGGGAGAAGTTCAGGCTGTGCAATACTTTTATAGTTCATTGACATTTAGATAATTCTTAAAGCCATGATTATCTTGGTGTGGATTTAAATAAGGAAAAAATCCAAAGATTGTGTCCAGAGGATCTACAATGTTGCAATATTGGGAAGCTAAAGGAGTAACCATTGATACAGAAGGAAACTACCAGTAGAGTGAAGTGCTCTGGAATACAATTTAAGAACTATTTTTAGAAAGTGGTTACATCTAAAAATGAAATAATGTTATATATCAATTTTATATTAATTTTAAAAAATGTGAGTGATTAATGGTTAAAATAATGCTGATAAGTAAAGGATGATGAAAAATGAGGATGAGGACTGCTAATTGAATTTAGCAATGTAGAGATTGTAAGTGATTTCGATAGAGGTAGATTTGGTGTAAAGTCTTATTGGAATATCTTCAAGTGATTAGGAGGAGGAGAACTGAAGATAAAAAGTGTAGACAATTACTATGACAATATTTTCTGTTAAATAAAGAGTGACACCTAAGGAGAAATGGGGCCAGTGTGCTTGTATGTGTTTTTCAAGATTGAAAAAAAAAAATCATAAATGGGTTGTATTCCATGGGAGTTATATATCAAAATCAGCTCAAACCATCTTTGACTTGTTTGACTTTTACATTTGATGTTAACCATCCACTAAGGTTTCTTACTACAAACTCGATGACAATTTTCTTGAACTAGGGACTTTTTTTTTCTTTTTTTAGATCTTTCGACCCTTACTGACAAACCATCAATAAAACTCTGAGTCCCAAATCCCATATCCATTAGAGTTAGAGTATGGTAGAGTATTAATATGAATAACAGTATGTTTCAAATAGGGCAAAAAAGCAGGTATTTTTTTCCTAAATGCATAGATATAAACTCCATTTTTCTACGTCTCAAAAAATAAACACTAATGTTAGCACAAGTAGAAATATATGCATCTCTTTTAATCAATATATTTGCTTCTATTGTTATCAGTAAGGATATGGAGGAAGTGTTTCCAATTAGATTGCTGATGTACAAAAATATGGATCCGTAATTATTTTAAACAAGTAATTTATATTTCTTTTCTAATACATCACAAAATAAGTGTTTCTGAAGTAATGGCTCCTCAATAAATATATTTAAATAAACTTCAGGGGTAAATTGGAGACTGAACACTGAAGATTAAAATGCACTAATAGGTTTTCTAGAAATTTGGAAAGTACTTTGCAATATCTATTGTATTTGTCAACTATTATCACAAGCAATGCTACATAACAAACCACTTACTGACGTATGTACCCAGTATCGATGAAGTGGAGAAACACAGGACACTGTTAGCGGGCAGTACTTGGCAGGCAGAGTAAATAGAGAGAGGTGTGAAAAATTGTGAATAGTGCAATTGACTTTCTGTCTACCCTGATATTGCTATTTGCTATATTTTTCTGACTGATAACGATGCACAGTTCAAGATATATCCTAAGTAGTGGACATTAAAAATAAAAGGATGATATGGAAAGTAACAAAACTAATATCATTTTAATTATGATATAGAAAGTAATACTGTGGTTGAGACCAGAGTTTGTGGAAAAAGTCTGACATCAATTCATATCTGATGGCCTTCACTCAATTAACCATGTATTCTTGGGCAAATATATCTTCTCTCTCTCTTCATGGAATTTATGGTAGTTTGGATTTTACATATGTATATCATTTTGGTTTTTGGCCTGTCACTCCTGGCGAAATGAAAGCTCCACAAAGACAAAGACCGTATCATTTTTCGTCATCAGAGTGTAACTAGCACTTAGCACATAACAGGGACTCAATAAGTCCAAGTTGAAGGAAAGGAGGAAGAAAGGAAATGATGAGTAATGAATAGCTAGGTGAAAGGAAAAGGAGGAGAAAAATGATTCTAGACAGAGGAGAAACCAGAAAAGTAGGCTCTGAGGTGACAAGGAATGTGGTATGGAGACCTAAAAGTGGTCTATTCAGCGTCATTGTCTGAGACGGAAGTGGCCGTAGGGATGGCTTAGAAATAATTAGTACCTTGATAGTAACCAAAAGTCGATTTTAATAGTTTTAAGAGTAATGTGATTTTACTGACATGTTTTAAACAGGGAAAATCTCTAATCAGATCTACTTTTTAAACAACGCTACTCTGGTTTCTACCAGAGAGGTTGTAGGAAGGTCAGCTGTTGAACATATATTCATCCAGTTGCACATATATTCCTCTGTCACCTCTTCTGAGCCGAGCATCTCAGGGAACTGGGCAGGCCTGGAGCTCTGTGCACATCCCAGTAGAGAGCTGGTGCTGGGCTTTCTTCCAGAGGCCCTCTGAGAGCACAAAGAGTGTTATTCAAGGGAGGTTGAGTGGGCCAAGTGTAAGCATGTCTGCAATTCCTGGCCCACTGGATGCTGAAGGAGAACCACTTGCCTGGGTGGGGTCCTACTTCTGTGGCTTGTCTGGAGGAGCTCTGGGAACTGGTTGAGCAGAGAGCTCCCTCCACGTGCCTCTACTGCCCAGCCCGCACTCAGGGGCAAAGTCTTTGTCTTTCTTGTGTAAAAGGAGGCATATCATTATCACACCAACACAAATTATGGGATAGGAAAATGTTGTTTTTCCAGAAAAACTAATACAAGTCCATAAATTATAAGATAAAACATCCCAGAAAATCAAGTAGAAATAATATTTCAAAGTATCAATCAAAAATAAGATGATAGAAAAAAACATAAAGGAAAATATGAAACGTGGAAAAAAGATTCCAAATACCTAATATGATAATATTAGGATTTTTAGAAAGAGAAAAAGGAAACTGGACAAAGGACCAGCTATCACTAGACAAATAGGGAAGGAAATGCCAGTGAGCTAAAGAGAAAACCGAATATATAGATCGAAAAGGCAAAAATATAAGAAAGCTCTGCCTGCAAGTTCTGCCTGTCTTTCTTTCCACAAATCCCAGAGTGAGAGAAGTGCCTGGCACATAGTAGTTACTAAATGGATTTTTATGCAATTTAATAAACTCCAAATTTGCTTCTGGCTAAATTTTACAAAATACTTTTAAGGTATAGTGATAAAATGACATATAATGTATTTAAGGACAAGGGGATCAAGATGGTGAAAACATTGCAGTTGCAATCAAATAGGAAATGAAGATAAAACCTTGGGATTTTCATCAGTATGCCTCATTTTAAATCTTAAAATTAAAGATACTGAAATATTACTGATCACTCACGTGGGCCATAAATATCAGTCCGTCTTGGTGATGCCACAAGAAAGTGACAATGGCCAGGTGATTTAAAAGTATATTTAGGCTAAATATGAAAAAAAGCTTAAAAACTGTAACTCTGAATTACATGGCATATAATTGAATGAATCAAAGTGTGTTATTTTTAACAAAGAAAGTGAATATTTTATATAGTATCCTCTTCAGTTATTTTTGTAACACCCAAATACTTGTTAAATTATAAGCGAGGGGCTTCACATTGGCATATAACCATTGGATGCTATGAGAATGGAGAGGTGACCACGGAAGAAAGATATATCAGGGTGGTTTTGCACTTAGTGGAGTATCACATGTCCCCTGCTGAGTGAGTAAGGCAGCATGGTGGCAGGATATAAAATTGTATTTAATGATCTCTAGATTACTTTCTCCAATTTTTTTATGATTTTTCTATTGGTGACTGCTATGTAAGGATGATTTTTTGTTCCTTAAGTTCTTGGAAAATTATATAGTGCAGTTAATCCCCGAAGGTACTCATTTCATTCTTTGGGATTTTAATAATGATTAGATTGGTCAAAAAACTATAAAAAACTGCATTTTCCTTCTCTGAATATGTTTGCCAATCATTCCAAATAATTTCATATGACTCCCATTGTCCCTTGGTATATAGTAAAGAATAAAAAGGAATAACAGCAACTTTTCAAAGATTTTTCTGGACTGCAAAGATCTTTATGGCTTTTATGCGATAGGATGACTCATATCATATTTTTAACATGGTGCTAATAGTCAGTGTTTATTGACTTGTTTTACCCCAGCCAATTTTCTCTATCACCCATCACGTTGTGTAACATTAATTCACTACAAATGATAAAATATGCCGTTGGATATATGAGTGTGCAGTACTGCCAAACTCAGGGAGGTAAAAAGAGCATTTTTATTGATACTATGTACACATCTGGTGAAACGTTGCTAAATTCATCAATAAAAAAAATTCTAAGTTACTTATTAGATCCCTTAGAACACAAACTGCATCATTGAGGTTTGCTTTGTAAAAATACACAATGCAGTATCATTAAACAGAACAAGAGAATGATTATATGGAGAACAGAATGAATTTTTTTTCACTCTGAAATCATATTCCACTATGATTAAATAAAAAGGCAAAAACAATACCTTTAGCAAAAAAAATGGAAGATTGTTTAATATTAAGTACAGAAGCACGTAAATAGAAGAAAAGACACCACAGTTAACTGTGGCAAAATGCTAAAATGACTTATTCTGCTGATTAAATATTAGTTTTTTGGTAGAAAATGTTTATTTTGTGGAGGAGCATGTTCTTTTAATGAGCAAAATGACATTGAGTGCTTTTCTCCCACTCGCAGGTTTATTTTTAACATTTCATTTAGTATAATTTTCTGGTTAAATGATAAGAAGCTCTCTAACTATCCCTATTGCAGCATGTAATACCCTTGCAATCTGATTTCCCACAGAGCTTATTTTATCAAAGCGAGGTGACTCTTTAAGTTGTCTATTCACATGTGGAGAGGTCTTGTAATTTGATGTTTTAGTTACCTCCCTTTTATAGAAACTCTGCACCAATAAACCAAGAATCCTCATTATTATTATTATTATTATTATTATTATTAACTCAAATTAGTACATCCCTTCTAAAATCAACGCTTGGAGTACTATTCTCCTAATGTTTCTAGGGAATTCCAGTTATTGCTGTTCCCTTTGTGTATTTTTTTTTTAATTTTCCACTTCAGGTCCCTGGGCAAATGCTAGGACCCTGGGGAAATTTAAAGTTAAGCATTACTTGTACTTTTGCTTCTCTCTTCTCTTTTCTTGTCAAACGATTTTTTTTTTTTTTTTTTAAGGTAGACATATCTGAAAACTTCTGCACTCCCTGGCCCCATCTCTGCCTCACCACCATAAGCCTTGATTGGACACCCTCTTAACCTCTTTTTTAGGCAACAAAAACAACTACTGATAACTCCTCTTTTATATATCCCAGATCAAATTAGCTCTGCCTAACTGAGTTCTGCCTAACCTAACCTAAATAACCAATATTTGATTTGGGAATAATGAGAAGTGACTAAAGTAGCTCTATGACTTCCTAAAATAGATGTCACTTTAATACCATTGTTCTCTCTAAATATAAACTTGGATAGAACCAATTGCGGCCAGACATTTAGAATCAGACAAAACTTTCTATCATAATTTAAATCACAGTATGGGTGCAGCCACCATCTCTGCCTCATTGTGATGAGAAAATTTCTGATTTTTATCTGCTATTCCAAAGACTGATGAAGAAGCAAGTCAAATAAAAGAGGAAGAGTTTGGGAAGAAGTAGAGAGTAGTTGTCTGAGCCTTAGTCAACTAAATTCTTATCTGAAACTCAAGAGTATAATTTCCTGGGGTCATAGTAAGGCTCCACCATGAAAGCCTTTTCTCATATCATGATATGTTCTCATGAAATTTTGACAAACGGGTTATTCTCTAACCAAGAAGTTCAGGAATATTGGGATTCATTAGGGTAAGAATCCACAGAGTTGTCAATAAATGAGAAGATGTATTCATTCATTCCACAAACCTTTTGAGGTCCTACTATATTTATTGACAAGACAGTGAGTGTTGTGTATATGGACACATACATAAGTTTATGATTTAGGATACAGACATGGCCGACATTGTGCATTTGTCTTATTTTTATCATTATAAACACAATTTACTAATAAATGTCACTTGGGATAAAATGGTTGTAAAAACTAAAATTGTTCAAGTACATTATTACAAAATCAATGTATATTCCTGAATTTTTTATTTATTTAATTCATATAAAAGTAATGTATGCACCTAGTAAACAGAAACTAAATAGTGCTTGGAGATTAATTTTAAAAAGAGCCACCCCTCACTCTATGCTCAGTGGTCCCCATAAACTACCTACAAAGTTAATTTGTAATTATGTTAGACAAACTTGTTTGATATTTTCCCTCTTGGTAGTCACCATCATGTCTCAAAATAATATGCCCACATTGAAATGTCTCTTTCTTCATTTCTTACGTTGGAGCCACTGTTTCCTAAAAACCATATCTCTTGGACACCACGCCTTATTACTTCCTGGTTTACCTTTTGAATTTGCTGGAGCACAACTTAAAGCAACTTCCTAAAAAAGGATGTGATAGAGGTATATTTCTTGAGTCTTTTTGTGTTTGAAAATGTCTTTATTTTACTAGCTATATAATTAATAGTTTGGCAGCTTACAAAATTCTATGTTGAATCATTTTTTTATAGATTGCTGAAGTAATTGATATTGCTTATTTTGAGTATTGTTTATGTATAAATGACTATGTCTGTCTCTTCCTCTCTCTACTTTTACATTCTTTGATTTATTCCAATCCTTCTGAAATTTCATGACAATGCACATTTGCAGGAATTTTATTATATGTAATATATTGCATTAGATTCTTGATCAGCCCTTTCATTTTTGTTGACATTGTCTCTTTTCTGCCTACATTCTGCAATATTTAGTTAAAATTTTAAGCCTTCTATTTGATTTTAATTTTAGAAATAATTTTGTCAACCGTGTTTTCAGATCCAATATGTTCAGGAAAAAACAATTTGTTATAGGTCTTTGAATTGTTGAAATCAAGAAGCAAAAGCTTTCTTTTAGGGGACCTGGAACCTAACTCATGACCAAGATTAAAAAGTCGTAGTAGTGTAGTAAAAATCATCATCATCATTTCAGTGTTGGTGATTATAGAATGCTGCTGGGAATATAAATTAATAAACCTTCCTGGAGGGCACTTGTTTAGAAAATACCAAGAGCTTTAACAATTTGAATATCATCTAACTACAGATACAAATAAAGCATACCTCTAGAAATTTACAATTAGTAAATTATAACAATACTCCCCAAAATATATTTAAGAAGAAGATAACTAATGGCCAATATTGGGAAAATACTCATATATCAGTTAAATATAGTTAGGTGCAAATAGCAGATGATTTAATGTAAAGTTTCTGAATTAACAGAATGACATTATTTCAAATTAAGTATATTAAAATAGGAAGATCTAGCACCAATTCATTTAATGGTTCAATAATTTCATTACGAATTCAGATTTAATTTTCAATTTCCTATGCCTCTTATCTGCACATAAGCACTGGCAAGAATTATGGTGTTACAGTGATTGGTTAGGCTAATCAAGATTCAGACTAATGTCTAAAAATGTAGTCAGGATTATGTTGGCAAATAGCATGGTGGTCAGGCTTGCCAATGGAATTTATTAATTCAAGTTTTTACATCTGATTTGATGGTACAGGAATAGCCCTCAGGAAGTTTCAAAGCCAGGACCCACTGAGCAGTGCTTTTGGTTGATTGACTTCACTTCATTCAGTCTTAAAAAGAATATTCAACAATTGGCTTGGATTGTCTTATGCCCAGCATCTGGTGAAATAGACACATATTTAAGTCACCAGAGTTGTTAGGACAGAGAGTCAGGTAGGAGTTATTGGGGACGGATGGCAGAACACTGGAGTAGAAAATAGTAAAGGCAGACTTTCAAAATCTGGCCAAATCCTCACCAGGCATAAGTGGAATCACTTGGATTTCACATACCAGTTACAGCTCACGTACCTTAGGTAAGATATTCTGAGGACCTAGAAGTTGACCTCTGGAAAAATTCCTGTTTTGTGTACCATCTCCATATGTTTCCAAAACTTTTGTCACAAAGGAAAAGTTGTATTTCCTGTGTCCTTCAGTGTCTTTCTATAAAAAATATAAGCTTTGCTGATAATCATGCAGGCGGTATACTGCGCAACTCGAGCCACCGTTGTAAGAGAATTGGAAAATATTTAACTTTTAGGGACAGGAGTTTCTCTTGGTTAAGGCATTCTGTTTATAAAATGAACAGGTGTTAAGGTCTAAATTAATTGGGAATAGGTGAGAAAGTAAGAGTAAGATTCAATCTGTCTTGGAACTTCAATTCATATAAGTAGTAATCAGTGTACAGTAGAGACACAAATGTTTAGGTCTATGTAACTTCAGTGGGAGTTTCTGAAATTTATGTGATTTTGAGAAACTCTGAAAAAATATACAGAATAAAAGAACCATTATAGAAGCAATGTCAATATTTGAAGATAATTTGAATATATATTTTTTTGGTATAAGATGTAATAAAATATGATAATTAACCATTGACTCATACCTACTTAATCTCATTTATTGAGCAACTGACACTTTGGATTCATTTTTTAATATAAATGACAAAAGTAGTGCTGAGACAGCCAACTGAATCAAGAAGAGAACAAATCCCAAAGGAAGCTTATGTAATTCCAGATTAATAAATAGAGCACAATCAGCATCAAGGACTACCAATGGGTAACTTCAAATAGTCTGATTTTAGCACATCACAAATTAAATTAAACTTAAAATAAAGAATTTTCATTAGAGGAAGCTCTCCATCAGCTTTCCCTAGAATTCCCTAGAATCTAAAATATTATAATTTTTAAGCAGAGGAAAAGACATAGTTTGATTCCCTGCCAATATCTAATGTGACATTCTTCTTTCTTCTTTTTCTTTAGAGAAAATCCTTTCTCTCCAACCCCATAATTTGAAGAGATTTCACAAGATACTTAAATTGCTAAAAGCATACAATATATTCAGACTCAACTGTCAAGTGTAGGTCAAATAATTGAGGTCCTTTTCTCTTTTAGAAAAAAAATCTGTGAGATGTTAGAACACCCTGTTTCTTAAAGCTGTTAGTATGCAGATTAATGGGTTAAGTGCAAAGCTAAGGGAGGCCATTGACCTAGATTTGAATTATAGTTAAAACACTAACTTATTATGTTTAAGTCATTGAAATGCCTAAGCCTCAGATTTTCTTCTATTAACCTATATTCCTAGGATCATTATGAGGAATAAAATAATGAGGTATGTTAAAATTGATATAAAGTTTCCCGAAAACCTTCATATGGATCTAGTACAGATTGCTCTCCAGGCAAAAATTTATAAAAACTATTGATAAACTATGACCAAAAATTCATTACATGTTTAATTAAAAAAAATAAAAAATACAGGAAGAACCATCCAGGAAGTGCCACCACGGGACAGCCATGGGAGGAAAGGACCAGCCGGTGAAACCTGAGGATAGAGGAAAGTTTATTACTTCCCCACAGCTGGCACTGTAAGTGGAATAAACTCCTTGGTTGGAACCCCATGGTTCCCCTCCAGGTTTTTGCAGACCAGGAGATCCTAGGGCATCTAGAAGCCACCGCTGAGACTGATAGGAGAGGCAGAGATGCAAAACCAGCTGACCCCAAACCAACAAATAGTGGTTGAGCACCGGGAGGTCCATCCTGAAGACTGAGGGTTCCCAGCCCCACACTGGACTCCCAGCCTAAGGGTCCTGTGCTGGGAAGAGGAATCCCTACAACATCTGCCAGTGAAAATCAGTGAGGATTCTGTTCATCTGTCCTGGGAGATGGAAGGAAGCTGGAAACCCAGATGTCCTCTTAAAGGGCATGCACACAGATTCACTTATTTGCAAACACTCACCCTGGGCTCTGACAGCGGGGCAGCAACTTGAGAGGTACCAGAAACATACTGGAAAAGACTGAGTTTTATGGCTATAGGGAGAAGGCTAGAGGGACAGCCGCCATTATAGCCCGCCTCATGTGTTGCTTACAGGAGGGCGTTATCTGTCATCTTTCCTTTGTTGAATCCACAACCACAGGGCCAAATCTGAAACTGCATTGATCGGGTAAAATCCAATCCATGCACATGCACCACCTTGGTGACTCCCTTGAACCCCGCCCAGCTAGTGTGGCTTAACCCAGGACACCCTCAGCTCCTGGATGGCCAGCCCCACTGCCCCACCAGCTGCAGGAGGTTTCTACAGCAGTGGATTCCCAAGGTCAGCCTGGAAAACTTTCAGTGGTAGACAGTCAGCCCCAATTTGCACTGCAGCCTTTCTTGGGCAGCTCTTGAGATCTGTGAGCCCAAGGCAAGTAGTGGCTTGTCACAGAGTTTTCTGGGCATTTTACAGAGTGACTTTAGGCTCAGTACTGGTACAAGAACTGAATCTGCATTAATTTTTGAATACCTCCAAGTACACATAACTCCCTTGGACTTCACCCTTAAGTGGAATCTTTGGGGTTCTCTCTATATAGTATCATGTCATCTGCAAAAAATGACAGATTTACTTCTACCTTTCCGATATGGATGGCTTTTGTTTACTCATCTGATTGCTATGGCTGGGACTTCCAATAGCATGTTGAATAAAGTGGTGAAAGTTGTCTTGTTGCAGATCTTAAAGATAAAGCTTTCAGCTTTTCACCATTGAGTATGATGTTAGCAGTGTGTTTATCATATATACCTTTATTATGTTGAGTTATGCTCCATCATACCCACTTTGCTGAGAGTTTTACTATAAATAGATGTTGGGTGTTATCAAATCCTTTTTCTACATCTATTGATATCATCATATAATTTTTATCCTACATTTTCTTTATGTGGTGTATCACATTAATTGATTTGTGAATGTTGAACCAACCTTCCATAACAGGAATAAATCCCATTTGTTCGTGATGTACTAGCTTTTTAATGTGTTGGTGAACACAGTTTACTAATATTTTGTTGAGGATTTTTGCATTTATATTCATCAAGAATATTTGCCTACAATTTTCTTTTTTTGTATCTGTCTAGTTTTAATATCAGGGTAATGGTGGCCTTGTAAAATGAGTGTGAGTGCCTCCTCTTCTCTTCAATTTTTTGAAATACTTTGAAAAGGATAGATATTCATTCTTCTTTAAATATTTTATAAAATTTGCCTGTGAAGCCATCTGGTCCAAGGCTTTGTTTTATGGGGGGATTTTTTGATTATTGATTTGATTTCATGAGTACTTATCAGTCTATTGAGATTTTTCTGTTTCTACCCAATTCAGTCTTGGACAATTATACTAGGAATTTATCAATTTCTTCTATGTTGTCCATTTTGTTGGCATATTGTTCCTAGTATTTTGTTATCATCCTTCATAGTTCTGTGATATCAGTTTTCACTTCTCTTTCATTTCTGGCTTTATTTATTTGGGTCCTCTTTTTTTTCTTGATGAATCTTACTAAAGGTTTATCAATTTTATTTGTATTTTCAAAGAACCAGATCTGGGTTTCATTCATCCTGTCTATTGTATTATTAGACTATATTTGACTTATTTCTGCTCCAATCTTTATTATTTCCTTTCTTCTAGTCACTTTGGTGTTTGTTCTTTTTCTAGTTCTTTTAGGTGTAAGATAAAATTGCTTAGTTGAGATCATTCTTGTTTTTTAAGGTAGGCCTGTATTGCTATAAATTTCCCTCTTATAAGTACTTTGGCTGTTTCTGATAGCTTTTGGTTCATTGTGTTTTAATTTTCATTTGTCTCAAGGTGTCTTTTAATTTTTTTCTTGATCTCATTGTTAACCCATTCACTGTTTAGTGGCATGCTACTTAGCCTTCATGTATTTGTGTGTTTTTCAGTTTTCTTTGTAATTGATTTCTAGTTTCATATCATTGTGATTGTAAAAGATGCTTGATATAATTTTAATCTTTCTAAATTTACTGAGACTTGTTTTGTGACGTAATATGTGGTCTATCCTGAAAAATGTTCCATGTACACTCAAAAAGAAAGTTTATTCTGTTGCTTTGGGGTAAAGTATTCTAAAAGTATCAATTAACTCCATCAGATTTAACGTGTCCTTTAAGGCCATTTTTCCCTGTTGATTTTTCTCTCTGGATGATTTATCCATGGATGTGAATGGGATGTTAAAGTCCCCTACTATTATTGCCTTACTGTCACTCTCTATCTTATGTCTGTCAATATTTGCTTCATATACTTAGGTACTCTTACACTAAGTGAGTAGATGTTTATAAGAGTCATATCCTCTTATTATATTGATCCTTTTACCATTATGGAATGTCCTTCTTTGTCTTTTGTTATAGCCTTTATTTAAAGTCTATTTTGCCTAGTATATTGCTAACCCAGCTTTTTTTTGTCATTTTCATTTGCATGTAATACCTTTTTCCATCCTTTTACTTTCAGTCTATGTGTGTGTCTTTTGATATGAAGTGGGTCTCTTGTAGGTAGCATTTGTATGTGTCTTGTTTTTTAAGCCAACCTATGTCTTTTGATTGGATCGTTTAGTCCATTTACATTTAAAATAATTATTAATAAATATGTACTTATTGCCATTTTATTGTTTCCTGATTGTTTTTGTAGTTCTTCTCTGTTCTTTTCTTATTCACTTGTTCTCTTCTCTTGTATGTTGATGACTTTCTATAGTGTTAAGTTTGGATTTCTCTCTCTTTATTTATATATATATGTCTCACAAATTTTTGGTTTATGGTTACCACGTGCTTTCTATATACCAAGGTATGTTTATAGCAGTCTATTTTAAGTTGCTGATCACATATGTTTGAATACATTCTAAAATTACCACAATTTTCACTCACCCCTCCATATTTATACTTGTCATTATTTTTACTATGTGTTTCTGTGTAACCCCTTAATTTCTTGTTGTAATTACACATGATCTTCCTGCTTTTGTGTTGTAACCTGTGTTTGTTGGTTGACATACTGTATTTGCTAAGTGTTTACCTTTGTCAGTGAGAACTTTTTCCCTATGTATTCTTATATGTTTTTGATCTTTCTTCTTCTCCTTCTCCTCCCCATCTTCCTCATCCTTTTTCTCCCCCTCCCCCTCCCTTTCCTCCTCCTCCTCTTCTTCTTCTTCTCCTTCTCCTTCTTCTTCCCCCTCCTCCTCTTTCCCCTCCTCCTCCTCCCATCCCTTTAACATTTCTCGTAATACTGGTTGGTAGTGGTGAACTTCCTTAGGGTTTTTTGTTGTTGTTGTTTGTTTTTTGTTTGTTTGTTGTTGTTGTTGTCTGGGATATTCTCTATCTCCTTCAATTCTCAATGATGGCCTTGCTGGGTAGAGTAATCTTGATTGTAGATCTTTCCCTGTCATCACTTTGAGTATCTCATGGCAATCTCTTCTGGTCTGCAAAGTTTCAATTGGGGAATCAACTCACAGTCTTATGGAAGCATTTTTGTACATAACCAATAGCTTTTCTCTTGCTACTTTTAAGATTCTCTCTTTATCTTTAACCTTTGGCATTTAAATCATCACGTGTCTTGGTGTGGACCTCTTTGTGTTCACCTTTTTGGGAACTCTCCACACTTCCTGGACTTCTGTGTCTATTTCCTTCACCAGATTAGAGAAGTTCTCAGTTATATTTCTTCAAATAATAAGAAATAATAGTTTTTCAATTCCTTGTTCTCTCTCCTCTCATTCTCACACCTTTATGCCATCTGTGGAACTGGCTGTGTGGTACTCTGATGTGGTATGAGACTAGCCACCATGTGTGTTGTTTCTGGAGCCTCTTGAGAGGCGCTCTGGTTCAGGCCAAGGTCATCCACCACTTGTGCCAGACTTGGAGCCACTTGGCAGTAGCTACAAAGTAATCTACAGTTAGCTACCACTTGTAGTGGGCTTGGATGTCCTTGGGAGAGGCTACACTGCAAGCCGAGGCTTGCTGCCACTTGTGCCAGGTTGGAACCCTTTGGTGGGACAATGATGTGAGCTGAGGCCAGCTGCCAGTTGTTCTGAGATTGTGGCCGCTTAGTTGAAGCTATGTTCTAAACCATGACCAGCCTCCACTTATGCCAGGCTTAGAGCCACCTGATGGTGTTTACAATGCAAGATGAGACCAGTCACCATTTGTGCTGGGCTTGGAACTGCTTAGCAAGAGCTTCAAGACACCCTGGAAGAAGCTCAGGGTAGGCAGATGAGTTGGGTGGGTTATGGTCTAAGGGAATCACCAGGATTGGGCAAATATTGTTAGCCTGACTAGTGGAGAGCTCAGATTTGGCACCCATCTACACTGGCCTGGCTGGGTGGGAGGAGAGTTCAACAAAGGAGCAATGGCACCTGCCAAACCAACCTCTGGAGGGAGTTGCACTGACCCCTGTCCCTCCAGCCCTAGCCCTGAAGTTAGTCAATTTAGTTTCCCCTCATGTGTACCTGACACAGGAGCTGCTGTCCCTATGCTGGAGATTAGATTGAGTGCATTTGTGCACAGTGCATTTCTGTGTGTACCCTTTAAGAGGACCACCTTGGTCTCTGGCAGCCCTTTGTCTTTTTCAGATGCCATCTCCACTAGTTTTCACAGCCAGATATTATGGGGACTCCTCCCCCCAGCACTTATGCCATGAGTTGGAGAGCTAAATGTGGGGCTAAGACTGCTTGCTCCTCAGGGGAAATCTCTACAGCAGAGCTATTCCTCCCAAGTTTTATTTGCCACACTGTAGGTATGGGACCTGTCCATACTGAGTCTCTATCCCTCCTGCCAGTGTCCATGTGGCTTCTTCGTCATATCTTTAGTTATAGGACTTCTGTTCAACTAGTTTTCAGGTGGTTCTCTATGATGGTTGTTGTATAATTTAGGTGTAATTTTGGTGTGGTCATGGGAGGAGGTGAGCACAGAGTTAACTTACTCTACCATCTTGACTGAAAGCCCCTGAATCCTCCTGTAAAAACTTGAAATCCTAATCTTGGACCAAACATGACAAGGGATCAGAATTCCATAGGAGAACAAAACTTTAAAATATTATATAAAAGAACAAAACATATATTTAGAAATGAAAAATAGAGACAGTGATTTTTAAAATATAAATAGCATAAAAATATTTAAAACAACTGACATGAATAAATAAGAGGTCTGACAATTAAGTTTGTGAACTTGTTGCAACAATGTTGCTAACCTTTTTTAATATTTGGTTTTTTTTTTAATATTATCTTTTTTTTTTTTTTTTTTAAGATTTTATTGGGGAAGGGGAACAGGACAATCTTAGTTGTGGAGGGTTCTGTTCAGCTTCAAGTTGTTGTTCTTTCAGTCCTGGTTGTGGAGGGCACAGCTCAGCTCCAGGTCCAGTTGCCGTTGCTAGTTGCAGGGGGCACAGCCCACCATCCCTTGCGGGAGTCGAACCGGCAACCTTGTGGTTAAGAGGATGTGCTCCAACCAACTGAGCCATCCGGGAGCTCTGCGGCAGCTCAGCCCAAGGTGCCGTGTTCAATTTTAGTTGCAGGGTGCGCTGCCCACCATCCCTTGTGGGAGTCGAGGAATTGAACTGGCAACCTTGTGGTTGAGAGTCCACTGGCCCATGTGGGAATCGAACCAGCAGCCTTCGGAGTTAGGAGCACAGAGCTCTAACCGCCTGAGCCACCGGGCCGGCCCCAACCTTTTTTAATATTAAAGGGATTATTCATTATGAATTTGTACCAACTGGACAAACAGTTAAGTAAGTTTACTATGTGGAAGAGCTGAAAAGGCTATGTGAAAAAGTTAGAGGACCTGAACTTTTTGCCAACAATTCATGGCTCTTGCATCATGACAATGCACCAGCTCACAGGCACTGTCTGTAAGGGAGTTTTCAGCCAGCAAACAAATAACTGTATCGGAACACCCTCCCTACTCACCTGATCAGGCCCCCAATGACTTCTTTCTTTACCCAAACATAAAGGAAACATTGAAAGTAAGACATTTAATGACATTCAGGACATCAAAGTTAAATTAATGACAGCTCTGATGGCCATTCCAGAAAAAGAGTTCCAAAATTTCTTTGAAGAGTGGACTAGGCACTGACATCGGTGCATAGCTTCCCAAGGGGAGTACTTCAAAGGTGACCATAGTGATATTCAGCAATGAGGTACGAAGCACTTTTTCTAGGATAAGTTTGCCAACTTAATTATATGGGTGCATAAGGCACAGAAAGGGAAACAGATAGGAACCAGGGAGGAGAGAGAAAGACATAGACATTCTAACACGTTTATAATGGTAGTTTACAGATGGAAGAATAGAGTATGAGACAGATTATAGCAGGAGAGAATGGACTAGAACTTTATCGCTTTTAAGAATCAAAACAAAGAAAGACCCAAATGAATAAATTGAAAAATCACGAGACTTAAGCAGATAAAACATCTAGAAATATAATAGGGAAAAACAATAAGAATGACAGTTAGATGCAGTAGGGCAATAAGTAAAGGGTCAAAAGTCAATTTAGATATAGCTTTGATTTTTCTAAGAGTAAAATAAAATATATTAACCTTGTTTTCTATATTTAGCTCAGGAATACATAAAGCATGACAGCAAAATGAAAACATTTTAAGTGCACTAAAACATCAACAACAATAGAACAGAATTAGATAAGCAGAAATTCTGGATACACCAGAAGAGAAATCCCATTAAGAACCAAGCTGACTAACTGTTATAGTTTTTCCCTTTTGTGTTCACTCTCATTTTCTCAGTCTGAAAATTCTTCCCCCTGATTTTTCATGAGTTCTCTTACCTTGATACAGCCAGGATACTCATAGTGAAATAATATACCCACAGTAGATAAAAGCTGTGGCTAATAAGCAGAGCCTGGGGGAACAGCACCATTTTCATGCCTGCTCTTCCACTAAGTAGCCTCACCATTCATTCCATGTCTAAAATGAAGCCCTTCACCAAATCTTAGGTTGCAAACCCACAAGGATTCTTGCAGCGTTCCTGGAAAAACCTCTAATGATGGATGTGCTTTTAGGGGGACAAGGGAAAGATAAGAGCAGCTTTGCTTTTAGGTATTTTATGTTTGAACTTTCATGTGATTCAAATTTAAAAAAAAAAAAAAAAAAAGGTTGAAAACTACTTATCAAAGTGATCTTTTCTATCCTTGTAATGCCCTAAGGTTTCATTCTGTCACTACCAAAATAAACAGCAAAACTAGATGAATTAAATGTTTTCTTTTTCCTTCTAACACATCATCTTAACTATTTAACATCCATTTTAATATTCTTGTAACCTCTTCCAGTTGAGTAAACTAATCACAGATTTCTAAACAAAGTTTAAGCATTCTGCTATCCCTGAAAAATTCCTTTAATTTTAGTTTATTACAATATACTATGTTGTTTAAATTCAAGATCTTCTGTGTTCTTTCAAGTGTTATATCAATATAGTTTTCCTATGGAAAATGTGGAATATTACAGATTGACCTTTTCAAACCTGATGATACATTAGAATGATTCAGGCTACAGCAATATAATTTACTGTCATCTATATTGTACTCAAGGAAATAAAACAGAAATAGGATTTATTTTATATTTGCCCTGTTTCTCTCCTTCTGGGTCTTTTGCGGTGCTACTTCAAGCAAATAGAATTTATTGAGAATTAATCTGAAACGAGTATATGATTTTTCTGCCACTGCATTGTCTTTGTTGCCAGCGGACCTCAGTAAGGTAACCAAACAACCGGCCATCACTGTCCTCCACTTGCAATTACTACTGATATTCCCCTTGTGTCCTGAGGCAAACGATACTCTCCTCCCTGAATCGCCAGTGCCGGACTGAGTGGGCTGTGGTATTTATTAGGACTTGAGAGGTGAGGAGAACCCTGTTCCTGGCCACGCAGCCTTCTCTGCCTATCTCAGCAGCTGACAAGACATAGACCAAATCTGGTGTGTTCAATTCTATAAAATGCAGTGAAGATCAATCCAGACTGCACTGTCACTAGCCGCATTCAGTTCTTTCTCACAGATTTGTCTCCAGTGTGAGATAAGGAAATGAGGCTCCTTTGTGCCTCCTTCTCTAAGGCTTCCATTTTCTACTGCTGATCCCTTGTGAGAAATAACTAGCCTTAGTATTTTTAGTTCATGCTATGCTTCCAACTGTGTGGAATTTATTGGAAAAGACCGAACCCATTCCAATTATAATCCTGAATACTCATTTTACTCTTGACAAGAAAAGTACTTTCCACTAACGATCCCAATCTGTATTACTAAATAGGATTCCTAGTGAAGGGTAGCAGAATATGCCATCCCAAAATACAACACTTTGGCACAAAGATTATTTTGAGTTGACGGCAATGGGGAAAAGACAGATACAAGAAAAGCTCTCTGCCCTCTCCCTATTTGCCGAAAAGCAGGACATCAATTTCAAAATATGTCTTCTCCTCTCTTTACCAGAAAGACAAACCTTAATCCTGAGGAACAACTTTAGACCCGTATCTGCCCAGACACTGCACCAGAGGAATTTATTAATAGATAACAAACCTTGCTAAAACTAGCCCTTATCTACCACACATTTATTCCCTCATATATTTGCTTTCCCATAATTTGCTGCCCCTATAAGCTCAAAGTTCCATTTCTTTTTTATCTCACTTTTCTAAAAATGTATTGTTTTTTGTTAAGATGCTATATACATATGCCAATGTTCTAATCACTGCTTTGAGTTACTTGTCTCTAAGTACTCCCGTGAGTATGTACAGTGTACATGTTAGGAAACTTTTCTCTGTTTTCTCCTTGTTAATTAATCTTTTACCAGTCTAATTTTGAGGGTGCTAGCCAGAGAAACTAAAATGAGGAGAGGAAAAATTTTTTTTTTTCCTCCATTAGCATCACAGTCTGAATTATCTGCATTTGAGTTACTTCTCTCAATCCAGGGCTTGCCCAAGAAAAATAGGCATACGTAAAATTTATATGAATAAAATATATGAATAAAAACAATTTACATAAATAAAAAAGGCCTATGAAAGTGACTTCTCTCAGGCCAAAGAAAGGGCCAGTCTCAAAGCAAATGAAAAGTATTCATCTTAAAATCTTGTAGCATGCAATTCAATTCCCAAAGTAAACATATCCAGATTTACAAAGCAGAAAAGTCCCATTCCAAAACCACTTGTTACATTTACATCCATACAGACACATTTCAACTCAGAATTTCATATGGAACAGATAGATGCTGTTCCTAGACTTTTGCCTTGATTATCTCACTTAATCTTACAGCAACATTGTAACAGTATTATCACTTCCACTTGAGAGATAAAGGAGTGAGGCATGGAGAGTTGACCAAGGTTAACAAGATAATGAGGTGGGTAGTAAGTCTCCAGGTTTGACTCCAAAATTTGTGATCTTAAACAAACTATGATATTACCAATGCATGTTGGAGTTGAACTTAGAGATTGTAAATGTTTCCATGAGCATATAGAAAGGGGAGAAGGAACTAGAGCACTGTTTCCCACTGTTACAATAGCTATTCCACTCCCTCCTACTGAAAGAGGTCTTATGGTGTAGATGTCAACAACTCAGACACTTGAAGGCGATTGACTGAATTGGAATCCCAGATCCTTTACTTGCTCTATGTTTTTATCTTAAGCTATTTACCTAACTTCTGCTGGCCTCAGTTTCCTCATCTGTAGATATGAAGAAAATGATTAGGTACATCACAGCACTGTTCTGAGGATTAAATAAGTTAATACCTGTCACCTAAGAAGCACTCAATACTTTTAGGGATCATTACTTTTGTGTCCCTGAAAGATTTTGCATACCTTTCAGAGCTGCTGCTCTAGGTAGAGTGATGGGATAGGAAGTTAGGGAACGGCCTACCTGAAATGGCATGAATTCTTAAGAAAGGCTGTGGGAATGGGGTAAGACAAAAAGATGATGGTTAACAGTATTTTGTTTCAGATTACTTTGTTTTTGAGTAGAAAACATCCTTTAAAAGAGAAGTTGAGTTAGTTTACTCACAAAAAATAATTGAGAAAAAATACTTTGCAGAGGGTAATGAAAGAAAAACGAAAAGCAAAAAAAGCATATAAGCAAAACTCCAAATACAAAGAGCTAAGGATAGACAGAGAAGGGGCCTGCAGGGGTCAGCTGCCACCTCAAAATGATTGCCAAGGTCATTACTCTCTGCAGCCCTCTTTATCAACACCAAGATACACATTACAAAACCAGCCTCTTAAAATAATGGATAATGCGTTATTTTGATTACAACTGAGAACATAAGGTAGCAGAAATTGTTTGTAATAAATGCAAGATTTTAATCCAGAGTCTGAAGAAGAGGCAATTTTATATGGAGGGAAACAATCCGAACTAAGGGTGAGAAGGTGTGAGTTCAATGTCTGCCTTGATTCTGCAGAAAATTGTTTCAGATCTGCAGAAGATTATAGTCAGTGCTTGGAAGGCAGGGAGTATTCATTACACTTTAATGTTTTTCCTAAATTGTGTAGATAACTTACATCTTTGAGCTCTAATTTACTTATCTATAAAAGAAGAGGATGAAACCAGATGAATTTAGGATATTTTACCATTTTCATTTGGTCTAATCCTTTCATTTTAGACTAAGCAGGATTGTGAGCAGTTTGTCTAAATGTCTGCTATTTATTCCCATTGGCACGCAGGACTTTCATCTCTTCTTCAGTGGGGTTATATTACTGCAAGTATATTCTACTTGGCCAAAATATTGAAGTGAAAATTTTGAAGAGTGTAATATGTGACCTTATTTGCAAGTTAAGATAAGCTGAACTAGGGAGAAGACCTTTTATTTATTAACAGAGAATTTTGTTTTGGTTCCCTGCATTCCAGTTCTTCACAGGACAATGTGATGTGGGTCAGGTCTCCCTGTATGTTTAGGGATTGCATGAGAGGAGCCTTGAAATTTTGAAATTCCAAATTTATGAAGTCTGACAATTAAGTTCACGAATTTGTTGCAACAATGTTGCTAACCATTTTTGATATCAGAGGGATTATTCATTATGAATTTGTACCGATTTGACAAACAGTTAACCAAGTTTACTATTTGCAAGTCCTGCAAAGGCTAAGTGAAAAAAACAAAAACGACCTGAACTTTTCATCAACGATTCATGGCTCTGGCATCAAGACAATGAACCATCTCACACAGCACTGTCTGTGAGGGAATTTTTAGCCAGTAAACAAATAACTGTATTGGAGCACACTCCCTACTTACCTGATCTTGCCCCCCAATGTCTTCTTTCTTTACCTAAAGATAAAGGAAATATTGAAAGGAAGGCATTTTGATAACACTCAGGACATCAAGGGTAATACAATGACAGCTCTGATGGCCATTCCACAAAAAGAGCTCCAAAACTGCTTTGAAGGGTGGACTAGGCACTGATGTTGGTGCATAGCTTCCCAAGGGGAGTGCTTAGAAGGTGACCATAGTGATTCATCAATGAGGTGTGTAGCACTTTATTTAGGATAAGTTCACATACTTAATTGTCACACCTCATATATAGAAGCTACTGGCATATCTGTCTATCCTCCCCTATGTTGGGGGGCAGGGAGAGAGAATGAATGACCTGTGTTCTGGAAAGAAGTGGAGAATGAGGAGAGGGCCCTAGGTTTTTATTATCCTTTATGTTTTAAATCTTAAATTCTAATTGTTCATTGCTAGTATATAAGAAGGCATTTGACTTTTGTATATACATTTTGTGTCATACAACATTGATACAATGGCTTGTTTGTTCAAGGAGTTACTTTGTTGATGATTTGAAATTTTGTACATAGACAATCATATAATCTCTGGACAATGACAGTTTTATTTCTTCCTTTTCAATCTGTATACTTTTTATTTTATTTTTTTATTGACTTATTGAACTAATGAGGATTTCCAGTAAGATATTGAATAGAAGTAGTAGGAGGAGACCTACTTGACTTGTTCCTGATCTTAGTAGGAAAGTGTCTAGTTTCTCACCATTAAGCATGATATTAGCTGTAAGTTTTTTGGTAAATATTCTTTATCAGGTTGAGGAAGTTACCCTCTATTCTTAGTTTGCTGAGACTTTTTTATAATGAAGGGGGTTGGATTTTTTCAGTTACTTTTTCAGTACCTATTTATGATCGTATTGTTTCTTTGGGCTGTTGATGTCATGGATTATGTTGATTGGTTTTCATATGCTGAATCATCTTTCATACCTCACATAAATCCCACATGGTCATTGTATATAATTATTTTTTATACAGTTTGCCTCGATTTACTAATATTTTGTTGAGGATTTTTGCATCTTTGTTCATGAGAGATATTCATTGCTTGTAATTTTCCTTTCCTGAAATGTCTTTGGTTTTAATATTTGAATAATGCTGGCTTTATTGGATGAGTTAGGAATTATTTCCTCTGCTTCTGTTTTCTGGAAGACATTATAGAGATGTTAATATGATTTCTTCCTTAAGTGTGTGGTAGAATTCTCTATTAAATCCATCTGGGCCTGGTGCTTTCTATTTTGGAAGGTTATTAATCATTGATTCAATTTCTTGAGTAGATCTCCTCTTAGATGATTAATTTCTGCTGTGACTTTAGTAAATTGTGTCTTTCAAGGAATTGGTCCATTTCATCCAGGTTATTAAATTTTTATCATTTGGAATGTAAGAAAGTGTAACCCTTTCTGGAGCATTCACTAATTTCCAAAGTATGTTTTGTCATTCAATTATACTTTAGCACAGGTTGCCTGTAATTTTTATAGAAAAAACCCTGATTTTTCAGAAACCCTGATATTATGAAAATAATCAGAGTATTGTTTCCAAACTATTAATGAGATTCAGCATCCCGTGTTATTGGTCACTTGTATTTTTTTTTTTTTTCTGCACTGACATAACTTTCACACTCTATTCACTCTTGATATTATTTTTTACTGTCAATGACATCCTATAATCATTTTTACATAGATTATATTACAGATTCCTTTGTATTTGTGTGTTAATATATTTGAGATGAAATTATTTACTAACACACATTTGCTATGTAGTATTATTCAATCTTGGTATTGAGCTTGCCTATTAATGCTTGGTTTCCTTCTGGCAAAGTTCAATGTCAGTCAACTAGAATATGCCTCCCATCCCCAAATTTAGCAGTGAGGCACATGTGAAAATAGCATTCTATCATAAACATAATGCTGAAGAACAAATATTTTATAATAATTTTCAGTTTACACTAAAAATATCTGATTAACAATTAATGACATGGGATATGGTGATCTTTCATAAGTCTTACCATATTTCCTAAAAATAAGACCTAACTGGAAAATAAGCCCTAGTATGATTTTTCAGGATGACATCCCCTGAACATAAGCCCTAATGCATCTTTTGGAGCAAAACTTAATATAACCCAGTCTTATTTTTAGGGAAATATGGTACATGTGATCTTATAAAACCTTCTTCAACAACATTTTTTGTCAGGCCTGTTAATTCTCCTATCCTAAGTACAAAATTAATTAACCTTTTTGAAATGTTTAGTATATTCTACCAAAACACAAACACACAGATTTGCCCTTGCTATGCCATTTTTTTCCTAGAGTGTGGCCATATTTTATGTTTTGTTATTTTCATGATCCAATATTCATAGATAATTGCAAGCATGATCTTATAAGCAAACTGATTAATGGACTCATAGTAGATTACATTCAGATGTAGCTAGAGTGAATATAAGATGGCTTCCACTGCTTTTTTGAAAAGGAAAATTGTTTTACCTGAAAATATAAACAATTCTGTTAATATATTTGACTGTTAAAGAGAACTTTTTTTATTTCTTGAAAAGGATGGCAATTAAACCACATGCAATGAAAATCTTGGGCTATAGATAAAGCATTCTTCCAAGAAAATTTTATAATATGAAATATATATATATATATATATATATATATATATATATATACCAATAAAATTTTCAAAAAATAAGGGAATTATGTGCATATATTAAAAAGATAGAAATACAAAAATAATATACACCAAAAGAAATCAGAAGAAAAAAATAAAGATAAAAACAAAATATATAGCAACCATAATAAAAAATAGAATTTTTTAAAAAATAAATCAGCAGAATAGACAGACCAATAGCTAATTATCATAATTGAAAAAAATAGAAACAGCTATCAAAAGAGAAGACGATTTTTTTAAAAAACTCATAAAATCTGCTTTTCACAACATTTGTGTAACTTTATTGAGGGATGTTTTACATATCACATAATTCACTCATTTCATGCGTACAATTAAAATGTTTTTAATAAAATGTACCAATTTATAATTTGCACAATTTTATGAAGATAAATGTGAAAACATACATGAAATAGATAATAGAAACTTTTAAAACTTTTTCCTAAATAAGTTAACATGTGCAAAGTACTTTTTGTAAAATACTCCTCAACAAAAGCTATTCTATTAAGAGACAGAAAGTTCAAAAAGACCAATGCCTAAGAAAAAATTAGTTAGAAAGAATCTCACAGAATGACACCAGGGAGTTTTCCAGGAGAACTTCCCAGGGGAGCTAAACCAAATTTTTAAAGGACAGATAATTCAAACTACATAAATCAGTATAGAGCATTTAAAAAGTGTATAAATTTTGTTTGACTATAATGCAACATAGATATCAAACCCCCATAAAAATTTCAGAAAAACAGAATTTGCAAACCAAACTTATTTATGAGTAGTCATAAAAAAAAAAAAAATCTGCAGTATATTAAAAGTATACCATGACCAACTTGATTATTTCCAAGAGAGCAAGGGTAATTCACTATTAGGAAATTTATCAATAAAATATTTTATATAATTATAATCAAGGAGACTGATCATATGATCAGCTCCATTGATGAAGAAAAGGCAATTGAAAAGATCTGTTCATGTCAAAAAAACTAAGTGTAATATGAATTGTTGGATATTTCTTTAACATAATACAAACTCAGTTCAAATAAGTCTATATCTGGGAAATCAAAAAGCTTCAATGAAAAAATAATAAAAACATAAAGAGAATGTAGTAAAATAGCCGATCACAAAATTAACACTCAAAAAATCTATAGCTTTCATATAAATAAATAAACGTCAGGTAAGATATATACATATGACAGCAAAAAGAAAACATAGGCATGAAATCAACAAAAAATATCTAAGTCTTAAATGAGGAAAATCTAGAATCCTTAGAGATTTAGAAATAGATATGAAAAAAATGGAAAATTATACCAGGTTTTTGGATATAGAGTCTTATCATCATTAAGTTGTTATATATTAATTCAAAAAATTTAATGTAGACCCAGTAAAAATACTTTTCCAGAGTTAGACAAATGGATTATAACATTTACTTAGAATAACAAAAATCAAAATAACAAGGAATGACTGACAAAGAAGTATGTGTATGGTAGGTATAGGGGCGGCTGACAGAGTTCTAGTAATACAGATATTAGAACCAGCTATACATCATCTATCATTAAAAGGTTTGATATTGACACATTAATAGGCACACAGAAAAATGGAACAGAAGAGTAAAACTAGAAAGACACAAAATTGCACATGAAATTTTTCCATACAATAATGTCCCATTTTTGGGAGATACGGATATTTTTGACACCTGTTGTGGAACATCTGGGTAATTATTAAAAAACAAATATTTCTTTTTCATACTTTATGAGGGTGAGCATCTGAGATTCTTGACAAAGGGCCTAGGCAGAGGTAAGAAAACCAGCAGAACTTTTGGCAATATCATAGGGTTTTAGAAAAAAAAAGTTGGGGGCTGCAAATCCAGCCTAATTTGGAACAGAATAGAGGTGCAGGAATTTGAGCCTGAAACACTTCACAAACTGCACAGGGCAGGATATGGGAAGGTTGCAGTGCTGAGAAGACCGAAGGAGTTCAGGTCCAGTACTAAAGGAGGAACTCCAGTGAAATTTTTGGAGGGCTATACTCTAGGAGCTGCGGTGAACCAGAGTTAGACTCAGCCTCCCCAAAATTGCAATCAAGATCTGAATTATTCAATTCTATCTGCCCACCGGGGAATCATTCTATAATACAAACCAGCCAAAGCCCAAAAATGTAGTATACAAAAATATCCTATATTCAGGATAGTATAAACTTAAATCAAAGAAAATATAATTTCTTCAGTGAGTCAGAGTAGAAGACTCAATATGGTATAGATATGTATCCAACTGAATTTGATCCATAAATACAATGTAATTGCACTCAAAATTCCAGCAGTTTATGTCTAATGGAAACTAACATCTTTTTTTTTTTATTTAAAGTTTATTGGGGTGACAATTGTTAGTAAAGTTACATAGATTTCAGGTGTACAATTCTGTATTACATCATCTATAAATCCCATTATGTGTTCACCACCCAGAGTCAGTTCTCCCTCCATCACCATATGTTTGATCCCCTTTACCCTCATCTACCACCACCCTCCCCCCTTACCCTCTGGTAACCACTAAACCATTGTCTGTGTCTATGAGTTTTTGTTTCTCATTTGTTTGTCTTGTTCTTGTTTTTGGTTTATACACCACATATCAGTGAAATCATTCAGTTCTCTGCTTTTTCTGTCTGACTTATTTCGCTTAGCATTATAATCTCAACATCCATCCATGTTGTCACAAATGGTCCTATTTCATCTTTTCTTACTGCCGAATAGTATTCCATTGTATATATATATACCACAACTCTACTACCTAAGCTGGCTATTTCATTCTTAATTTTTTCTATTGAGTTCTTAATCTCCAGAAATTCTATTTGGTTCCTTTTTAAAATTTCAATCTCTTTGGTAAAATGTTCATGCTGTTCTTTGATTGTGTTTCTGAGTTCATTAAGCTGCCTTTCTGTGTTTTCTTGTATCTCGTTGAGTTTTTTCAGAACTACAATCTTGAATTCCCTGTCATTTAAGTCACATATTTCCATATCTTTAAGTTCATTTTCTGGAGACTTTTCACTTTCTTTCTTAGCTTTTTTGTTGCCTTGGTTATTCACAGCAATTACTGATTTATTATTTCTCTTCCTAGACATCTACAGGAGTGGCTTCTGCAACAGGTTGATAGGAAGAGGTCTTTCTTTTGTTTTCCAGTACGTGTTTATAGAATGTTTTATTTTCTCTCCAGCTGCAGCCTTGTTTTTTCTCTCACACTGTAGTGGTATGTTTTCTCTGCACTATTGCAGCTTCTCACACAACGAGGGGAATCCCTGGAAGGCAGGCTTCTCCTGTTAACAGTTTGCCTGGGTAATAGGGCACCTCGTCTCTGTGGGGATGTGGAAAGCTTTTGAAGTTCCAAAGCTCTTCCTGCACCAGATTCAGAGCCCGTGTGTTTCAGCAGTTCTGTTTACTACAGCAGGGATCCATCCACCCAGTTAGGTGGGGACAGGGGCCAGGTGAGTTGTGAGAATTGGCCCAGAGCAATGGCGGTGACCACCACCACAGCCGGTCCTGCTTCCACAGCTCCCTCCCCCCTGCCGGAACCAGTTGGGCTGTAAATCTGTGCCTGTGGACCACAGTTCTCAGAACTGCAAATATTCTATTCTTTTGATCTGACACTGCTACTGTTCCGTTTCTAGCACCGGGCAGGTGGGGGCGGGGCGAGCTCTGGGAGGGTAGGGAGTGGGTGGCTAGTCTCAGTGCCTAAGGCTTCCATTCTCTGCTCAGCAGTGAGGGCTTAAACCACCATTTTCAGCCTTCTTCCCTCAGTCTTTGCTCCGAGGTCTCTGCCATGAGCGTTGGGTTCAGCCTCGTTATATGCTGCCCCCTCAGTCCTGTGGGCCATAAGCGGAGGCCTAGCAGTCCGAGTTCTTCCCTCTCCCGCAGCTGCGGTAGTTCCGGGAAGCAGCGAGCTCGGAGCACTGAGCTGGGTCTGTGTCCTGAGCCTGCGCGGCTCCGTCTCCGTGCACTTCTCCCTTCCGTCCTCCCCCGCTGGCACGATTCGCCCACCTTTAGATGATTTCAGTAGTGGGCCTCTTCGTCTTGCCTGTGTGCTATGCAAGGAGCCCTTTGTGGAGTTATAGTTTTTCAGTTTGTTGTAAATTCCAGGGGTGATTTCCAGAGACTTACCTCACGCCGCCATTTTGATGACATCTGTGAAACTAACAATTTTATTCATACATTTACTTAAAAAGAGTTGAGAGGTGAAGCAAAAGAACAAAGAAAAACTGTTAGAGGAATAAATGCCATGGAGAAGTTATGCTACCATATATTACTTACTGAATGAAGTGAATATAACTTTATTGCAAGGATAGAAAAATAGAACAATGGAAGAACAATGTGAAAACATACCCATATATATACAAGTACTGCCTTTATGACAAATGTGACACAGCCCTTCATTTAGGAAAGAATCATCTTTTTCAATAAATGGTGCTAGGACAATTAAATATCTGTATGAAAAATAATTAAACCTTAACTCATGAAAATAATTCTGGATATATTCTGAAGACATCAACAAGAAATCTTAAAGATGAAAATATCAGAGAATATTTTTTGCTGCAGAAATAAATGCTTAGTCTCTTAACTTGATAAAGTAGATTAAGACTAGATTAAAATAAAGAAGTTCTGCATATTAAAATATTTCATCCAGGAAACGATAAGTCAAGACACACAGTCAGAGAACTAATGGACAACATATTATATTTGACAAAGAGTAGTAGCCACATCATAAACTACAAATTAATAAAAATTTGAGACAAGAATTGCAAAACTATTGAACAAGATTTTACTAATTAGTTCATCTATAAAGCCAGCAAATATTTGAATAGCTGCTCAATTTCATTAGTTATTGGCTATATACTTATTAAAACTTTGTTGGGATACCACTAAACACAATCAAAGTGCCTGATTTTAAAAATGAACAATATCAAGTATTGGCAAGGAGATGGAACAACAGAATTTCTCATAAAGTGCTGGTAAAAATGTACATTGGTGTATCCATTTTAGAAAACTGATAAATTGTTATGCAATTTTTACTAGAGCCAAAGAAATACATACATTATGGCCAGCAATTTTATTCTTGGTCATTGACCCAACTCAGTGTGCACATTTTTTAACCAAAATCAATGCATAAAATGTTTATTTCTGCACTGTTAATATAGAAACACCAGAAATAAGAAATGTTCATCAATTATAGAATGAATGATTCTATTTTGATATAAATAATACCAATATATAAATATATGTAACACCAAATATAAATAATTCTATTTATAGAATGGACTACTATGTTCTAGTGAGTTTAATAATGACAGAATGCTGCTACATGCAATAGAATGAGTAAACGTCACAAAAATAATGTTGAGGAAATGTTATGAGTGAATATATTTAAAGTTGAAAATCAGGCATAACTAGAAGTCAGTCACTGTTACTTTTGGGAAGACATAGTGACACTTTCTAGGAAACTGGTAATGTTTTATTTCTAGATGTGCAGGCTGGTAAATGGAAGTGTTCACTTTGTAAAACTTGATTGTCTTGTTGGTGATTTGTTCACTTTTCTGTATATCTTCTATCCTTCAATTAATTTAAAAAAGTGATTCTCATCTTCATGAATAAATAACTGAATTTTTAAAATGAAAAACCATATATATTTTACAATTACAATAAATTAGTGATACTAAGTGTCCTACAGCTAAAAATATTGCAGAAAATTTAGGAAACGCCATATTTCCTATTCCTCCTTAGGGAGAAAAAAATAGTGATTTATAAAATACCTTGCATTAAAATTTGAAGTATGAAAAATTTGAGCAGCTATCTACCACTTACTTAGTGATAGTATTTGCTTTCAGACTAAGTATCTGGGAGGAAAATATCTTTTGAGCGCTGAATTAGCATATAAAATCTCATGCGTTATTATAAAATGTTATAAGAATGAAAACTAGAAGAATATATCCCTCCTAATCACCTACTAATTGGTCATTTGTGAGGAGTTAAATAAGATTCATTACTGTGAAAGACTCATTATTCAAATGTTGGATTTATCAACACATAGGTGATCTTTGCCATGTACTTGTTTTATAAGAAGATAACTACATCCTCCATCTTTAGTGTCTATTTCTTTCAACTCATGAAAGTCTTCAGTTTTAGTATTATCTCTTTTCCAAGGTTACAAATAAAAAATTAAAAAATGCCGCTGTCTTGCTTGAGCTTTAGCAATGGCGTCAATTCTAGGAATCTTAACCTTTGTCTGCCTTTATTCGCTGTATGCCTACAGAGTGACTTTGAGGTAGACTTTTGGCCCAGTTTCATGATATTTTATTGAGGCAAATTTCATTTTAACAGTCATATATCTTCACCCAGTAAGGCTATGCTAAAACTCAAGCCTTCAGGAGAAATAGATTTGTCTAGGAAAATTATATCAAGAGGTTGAAAAAGTTCAAGGAATCAAATGAACAGGGCATGACACTTGGTCAGCAACTAAACGGGAACACCAAATATAACATCAATTATGCAGGAATAACATGGATTTCCAGGACAAATATGATTTATTCATGCCATACTGAACCATTGTGCCAAAGGAAACAACATCCATCATTGTAAGAAAGTGTTGTTTTCAGGCTACCTAAGAGACATGAAATCATCTTCTCAGCAGAATCAAAGACCAAATCGAACCTTTAAAAACTGACAGCTTGCCTTCATCTCTATTTAATAAATAAAACTTTTCAGTTTACATGTCACTGTTTCGGACCACAGCCCAGGCCTCTGCTTTCTTAGACCTCTGAATGAAAAACCACGACAAATCTAAAAGTGTTCTCTTTCTCTTTGGCTTGTTAACTTTCTCAGATGCAATGTTTGTCAGAATACGGTGTCTTTGAAAACATTTCTTTTGCCTAAAGGAAAAGAACTAAGTTAAAATCTCAACTGATTTTTAACCCAAAAGCAAACTAAGATTCTCCCAATTGGTATTTTTATTCAAAATGGAATATTAAAATCAAACTGCTCCAGGCAAAGGCAGTGATGATTAAAGGCAAAGGATATGAAAACCAAGTATTTGTTTAGGAGGGAAAAGGAAACTACATCGCCGTGCCTTAGAAGTGAAAATGATACTAACATATCAGTCTCAGTGTGGACTGGTTGATGCGGCAGAGACCAAATGCTCCTGTCGGCAAATGCTTCTTAGCTGAAATAAAAAAAATATTGTAAAAGGAGATAAAGAAGGGACAGTGAATATAAGCAAGCTGTCCTATCAGAAAATGCTCTCATACCTGTCAATCAGATCTAAATCCTACTGATTGTACGTTTGTACATGAGACTGAGTGAGAGTAATGAGACTTTGATGATTTTATTTATTTAGAAATCATTTACTAAGCTCCTAGTAATGTGGCAGATACTGGGCCTGGTCCTACAAATGTGAATAAGATATACGTATAAGTTGCTAAGTATCAAGTAGATTAAAATAGAACATTTTCTATGAGACTTCCAATTTCCAAAAATTCAAATGTCTATGTTTTATTTGCAAGTAAAGAGAAAATTAATACTGTCAATCAATAGATATAATAAATCTTTACTAATAGCTTATTGTACTTAGCATGTCCACACAGGATACTATTATAAAAGAGTTTCAAGGCAAGGTCTTAACATTCAGGAAGTCTAAAAACTTGTTAGGCAGAAAAAAATTAAAAGAGTTCCACACATAAAGAAAATATAGGTTAAGTACAAAATCAAGAACCAATATTTTGTGGAACAAAGGAGTAGTGTTTTGAGCACAGCAGTGCTGGATAGATTTTCCATAATGTCTATGGCATCAATTTAATTTATTTTTAAGATGAACATAGGAACAATTTGTTTGGAAAGAATACAGGTAGAGGCTAGGAAATGTATCATCGAGATTTAGGTACATATTTTATTTAGGTATTGGAAATTTACAGTATGAAAAACATTGCTCTAGATGTTGGAAGAAATAAACAGAAAAGAGGAACAAAACAAAAAAAAGTCTGAAAATATGATGTTTACATTCTAAAGAAAGAGCTTTAAAAGAATAATATATAAATGAATAACATGTCAGATGGCTTTAAGTGCCACAAGAAAATAATAATGATAAAAGGGATGAGTAGTGTGTACATTATGGACAGGTTTGTTTCACACTTGGTGGCCAGGAAGACTTGACTTATTAAGTAAGTGACATGTACTCAGAGACATAAAGAAGTTAAAAGAAATCTATAGATTTGTTTTACTATAAAGAGTGAATTTTACTATATGTGCAATTAAAAACAAAGTTTAAAAATAAGGAAAAATAAGAGAATGAGCCATAATTTGGGTCAAAAGTACGACAGACAACTTGAACATAAGGTATTATAGCCCAAATATAGGCGCATGTTTGATTTTTTTTTTTTTTTAATGATAATCAGGGACCCCAGTATACCTGGATAGGAGTAAGGGAAGGTAGTAAATATGAAGATAGGGAAGTCAATGGGGGACAAATCATGCAAGGCCAGGCAGGCAATTGGAAGGACTTTTGAATTTACTAACAGTGTTCTAGGAAGGCTTTAGGGACTTTGAATTAAGGGATGATATTATTTGACTTATGCTATAAAGGATTCACACTGGTTGCTAAGTTGTGCAGAGACCAATAAGAAGAACAAGATTTATCAGCAATATAATTGAGCAATTATTTATATTAGATAATAATCTAAACCAAAATGTTGTCTTGGACCTGAGCACTGGCATTGGAGGTAGTAAGAAAAGTCAGATTATAGGTATAAATTGAAGATAAAACCAACAGGATTACTTGATGGAGTGAATATGGGGTATGTGAGAATGAGAGGAATCAATGATGATTGCAAAGTTTTTGACCTGAGCAACTTAAAGGATATAGTTGTTATTTCATATTATGTAGAAGGAAGAGCTAGAATAAGTTTGGGGCGAAAGATCGGGTTTTTTGTGTGTGTTTGTTTGTTTTTATGTATCAATTTGAGTCATCTATTGGACTCCCAAGAGATGCTGAGTAGACAGGTCAAGAAGGCAAGTCAATGAATGATTCTGACTACAAAGAGATAGAGTGATGTTGTTTCTTTGGTGTGGTGAAACATTTCTATATCTTTATTGTTGTGGTTACATATGATAAAATGTCATAGCTTTATGCACAAAAATATTTTGAGTGCACATAAAAACTGATGAAACACAAATAGTATCTGTGGTTTAGTTAATAGTGTTCCAATGTGAATTTCCCTGCTTTGATAATTGTACTATGTCTGTGTAGATAATATCATTGGGAAATCTGGTTTAAGGGTACAGGAGAACACTTGATACTCTTTTTGCAACTTCTAAGTAACTCTAAAGCAACTTCAAAATAAAAGGTCTGAAAATGAAAACTAAGATGAGGATGGACAATTGAGTATGAGTTTTAGAAGCATACCACTTCTACAAGTGCTCTTGGTGCTCTTTCACTGCCATCATGGCAAGTGAAAATTTCTAATAGCACAGGAAGGAAATCCTGCTTGAACCAATTTAAGAGAAACTTTGAGGAGAGAAATTGAAAACTACTAAGTATGCACAAAAATCTTTCAGCAATTTTGTTGAAGAGGGAAGTTGAGTGTTAACTGGAGAAGAATGAAGGATAAAAAGGTACTAGTTGTTTTTGTTAAGGAAAATGATACAGCTTTATATTCTCAAGGGACAGACAGATCCAGTGGGTTTAGAAGGTTACATTTATATTCAGGAAAGATGGCACAATTGCTGAAGCTATGTCTTTAAGGAGGAGAGAGACTTTCTTTGGAATGTACTATCTCTTCTAATAAACTTCTCTTTCACCACTTTAAATAAATAAATAAATAAAAGGAGGAGAGAGAAGATGGCATCTAATGCACAAGTGTTGGCTTTGGCTTCAAATAGGATCACAGCAGATATAGCTATTTGCATATCTATATCTACCTACTTACCTACCTACCTACCTACCTACCTACCTATCTACCTAGCTGCCTATCAACATTTTCTTTAGGTGAGTGAGACAGCTAAAAATGTGAGGATGTCTTGTAGGATTGAAAGAAAGCATTAAGTTTCCACTTAAAATTAGTAATCATGAATTTTAAGTAAAGTAAATCTTCTTAGTTGTGATTTCCTTCAGTCATATGCAGTAGTTGAGATTCACAATGGCTGAGGTTTTGCTCAAGTAGCTAACAAAAGGGGGAACAGTGGGCAGGGTAGTTAAGTGCATTTTCTGCAGAGTGAAGATGGTGGAGCCTAAACTGGGTAAGAAGGACATTAAGGTCTTTTGGGGCAACTTTTGCATGATAAAGCTCTGTCACTCTGTTTGCACTTAGATTATCTCTGATGTTGCTTAGTTTAATCTCTATAAATCCATTTGGAATCACATTTGGATCCTGCCCATAAAATCCAGATAGAATTTTATGTCACTGTGCCTCTGAAGCCAGGTAAATATAAAGCATGTTTTAAAATAGAAATCGGTGGACTTCTTTTTTTTTTTTAATATCTAAGACCTTTATTTTTAAAACTTTAACATTAGTAACAATTAGAGGGTAATCTTTAACTTGATCTTTTCCTCTACATTTGAAAAGTATCTTCGTTAAAATACTCTTGGCTTTTAAAAATCACCTTGTTCAAGACCTCTGCTCACATTGTCAGTCAATTCTTTCTGTTTACCTCTAACAATAGATTCAATCTCTTTTTCCTGGCAGCTTCACTTTGAGCTTCTGGGAGTTTTTCATTAATATCTATTATTTCCATGAGAACTGCCCTTGTCCGTTTCATAATCTGTTCCTTCAGAAACACTTCTAGTGATTTTTTAAAAACTTTGTTAATGCGTCAGTGGGAATTTATTGTGTCTACAATACGATAGAGCACTGCAATTATCTACTAGAAAGAAAAAGAAAGAGCAAATAGTAAATAGCAATTATTTACTGAACAGTTATTAAAAAGTTCAAGGGCACATATTAATCTCTGTATTAATCACAGTATGATTGGGTATTGTAGAAAATAATCAGATCATGTACTTTAATGTCTTCCTTTTTAACTAGGGTTTGTTGCATAGGGCTAAAGATATTTGCTTCTCTTACTGATCAAATAAAGCATTAGGGTGAAAAAAAAAATCACCTCTGCAGTTCCTTTGTTCAATGTCTGTTATATCTTTACTTTCCACTGCATAAATGCTGCCTTAGAATTCGCAACCTGGTTATAAATGTTCTAAACATAGGCATCAAATGCTTGTATATCCTCATGCTTGCAAATTCCATATATAAGTTGTAGAAGTTTGGAGATTATATGGTAATTTCTACCTCACCAGAGACCAAAGAGAAACCCTTATCTGAAAAGTACAGTGAATCATATTTTGATATAGGTAGTTTTTAATACAGTCAGGTCTCTAATTACTGCCTGCCAGTCTGCCAACCTACAGAGAAAACTTCTATCTAAATCAGTATGAATAATAATTAATAGGAAATAAAACTACCACACAACAACCACCACCACAAAACAAAACAAAACTGGAAGAAACCAAAAAAAAAAAAAAAAAAAGAAACAACAAAAATAGCATCTTACATATCAAAATTGAAACTTAGATAAACTAAGAATTTCTTTTAGAAAATCTCCTTAACTTGGCAGCACCAAGAAAAGACGCACAATTAAAAAGATGTGGTTTGACTAATTATAAAGAACAGAAAATTGATTTATGCAGGTGGATTTCCTGAATTTCCTGAATTTAAAACCAAGTATTTCATATCATATTATGTTCCTATGAATACTGACTATGGAGTCTGAAAATGCTGAAAAAAAAATAGTTTGGCATCTCCACAAAAAAAAAAATAAATAAATAAAAAGAATTCTTATTCTTCACACAATCTACAATCTGTAAACTCTGAGACTCAGATATCCCACTCAAAAGCTGTGTGATCTTGGCTTGTCACTTCGTTCTCTCTAAACCTGATTTTACCAGTTACAGGAGTGGGGCATAGTAATAGATAAGAAAACATGCTAACTCCTTCAGATTGCAGATTAGAATCAAAGGACAATAGTAATAATAGTGAACAATTAACATACCACTTCCTATGTGTCACAGACTCTTCTAAATACACATGTTAATTTGTTTAATGCTTACAACAACCAAATGAAGCAAGTGCTATATTATGAGGTAAGATAAGAGAACTGAGTTGTAGGTTAAGATTATTCAAATATTAAGCAGCAGAGTTTCAGATCTATGGTCATCTGGCTTCAGAAATGCAGATATTAATTTGTAAATCATGAAGATCTAGGCAAAGCCCCATCATTTCTTATTGCATAAGGTCATAGTAGTTGTGCTGTTGAACAGAATGCTATCAACCATCAAACAAGCCTTTCCTTGCATTATTAAAAAAGCATTAGAGACATAAGAAAGGATTACAGAATGATTCTGTGACTATATTCCAGTACTCTTGTGGCACCAAGAAAATGATGGGGGTTGGGGGGAAATCTGTGTTCTAGGTCATTCGATGCCTTGAAGAATTTTGCAAACATTAAAAATTTGACAAAACTGAAACTCAAATTGCCCCAGCAATTTTTATGCATTTATTCTTTAAAGTAAGTGCATTTCTAGGGAACGAAAATCTCCACTTGTCTAATTCAACTTGTCAAAATATGTTTAAAGGCTATGTGCTGTTGTAGAGTATTTATAATGATTCTTTGAGAAAATAAAAGTGTGTGAACTTAAAGAAAAACAAATAACATAAGTTGGTTTAAATGCCCTTTTATAGAATGTCTGTATGTTTGCAACTTGATCTCATGTACCAAATTAGTTACATTTCATTCTTTAGAAATTTACTAAGTAATAATTATGCTATTAATAATGACCGTTATTTATTGAACACTAATCATGTGCTAGGACCCTTATCAAGACTAATTTTCATATTCTCAAGCTCCTGCTTGGATTATTTTCTGGTCCCCAAGCCTTGTAGTTGACCATTATTTTCTGTATTAGCTAGAAATCTTTCAACTGTAAGAATGAAGAATCTAATGCAAATTGGTGTTAGCTAAATATAATAGAAAGTATCAAATCAGTATGTCAAACTCAGGTCAGTTTCCTCCAAGGACTCAGAACACTTTTGTGCACCTAATCTTATCTTTCTCTCTCTTGTCTCTTGCTCTACTTTCTTGTATATTATTTTTGTTTACTGTTTATTGCTTAGTCTCTCTTTTGGCAGCTTCTGGGTTACATTCTAACCCTTTTCAACAACCAGAGGAACGATTGTTTCTGTTTTTAGTAGTTTTAGCAAAGATATACCATTGTTTCTTGTCGACCTGGCTTGATTCTATGACTTCTAGGTGACATTAACCACACCGTGACTCCTTGTGGCAAAAAAAAACACAAAAAGACAAAACAAAACAAAAAAAAAACTTCATGTCTATAATCATAGTTTCTGTCTCAATTAAAAGAGCATTCCCAAGCCAGGTCAGTGAGAAATAATCGGAGACATTTACAGAAACTACAGGAGAAAGAATCAATACTTACTGAGGGGTTGAAAAAGTGTTAGAATAATGAATAGGTATACATGAAATACTTGGGTCATACTTATACTTAAACAAAAAAATTCATTATTTATCTGAATTCAAATTTAACTCTATGTTCCATATTTTTATGTGCTCCATCTATCAACTTTACTCAAGAGATCATTTACTTATATGATAAATTAATATTTTCAGATGTGTTAATATATACATGTCCTAGTGGACACTCATCAGTAAAATGATAATAAGCCAATAATCTAAACAATATATTTCAAGAATGGCATATTCTATGTGCCAGGAATTATTCAAAACACTTTTTATGCAATAACTCATGTAATCTTGTAAAAACCCTGTGAAGTAAATAATTTTATCATCCTTGTTTTACAGATAAAGAAATTGGGGCACAGAGAGGTTAAATAACTCGTTGAATGTGGAACTCGTTGAAGGCTGGAACCAATATTGGACCAAGGTGTATGGCTACAGCAACTTCTTACAGGTAATTCTTTTAATAGTGTCATCTCTGTTGCATTCCAGGGCAGGATTAACAAAGCTATACTGGTGAAGATCAAACTTTTCTTTTTCTACTCGCGTCTTTATAGCCAGCTTGCTAGTGTTAAAACTGCAAAGCATATGAACTTCTCCATATACTTGATTTCCCAATGCAATATTATTAATTGATAAGTTAACGAGATCCATTTGCCCAGTTAGCATTATAGCCAGTATCTCTCCTATTCCCAAATAATCTAAAACGAGAGAAATCTAGCTTTACCTCTAGAGAGCATGTCTTACCAAGCTCCATAACATTTGATTCTTTCTGTCACCTTATGTCACTGCAGAAGACCATTCCTTAACACTGGAGCCAATGAGGTTTTACACTGTTATACAGCCATCTATTATGGTGTCTCTGCATTCATGTATAGAACTCAGAGCGTCTACAAAAGAATTCAAATGACCCATGGGTTCTTCTTGCTCAGGGTCTCAAACTTCAAGTCCAAGTATTATTTTACACCCCGAGGAACAACACGATCCTCAGAGCTCTTTTAATTCACTCAGGAAGAAAGAAAAGAAAAGTTACATTAAAATCTGGCCATCCCTGTGGTTGGTGATCATAACACATATATTAGTTTTTCTCCATTTAACTCTTCAAAATATAAGTGTTCTATAAATGTTGCAGGTAAGAAATTTTTAAAGTAAATTTCATTGTGACAACTCAATTTCCATTTTGGGCTCTCAGAGGAACATATTTTCACAAAAGCTGCTACAGCTCAGTGGTCAAAAGAATTACAGTTACAGAGGTTTTAACTAGATTTATGAAGATATTTTTTAAATTTTCTGAATAGAGGTTGACTTTTTTTTTTGACTGCTTAAATATTGTCATATCACGCATAGTTTTCTAAACTGGTTTCCCACTTGTCTATTGAAAGGGAAGTCGCTTTAAAATTAAGTGTATTATAGTGAAAAGTGTCTGATTAATACGTAAGTTCTGACAATTAAGTTCGAAACTTTTTGCAACAATGTTGTTAATCTTTTTTTATATCAGAGGGATTATTCATTATGAATTTGTACCAACTGGACAGTTAACCAAGTTTACTATTTGGAAGTGCTGAAAAGGCTGCATGAAAAAGTTAGGTGACCTGAACTTTTCACCAACAATTTATGGCTCTTGCATCACGACAATGCACCAGCTCACATGGCACTGTCTGTGAGGGAGTTTTTGGTCAGTAAACAAATAACTATTGGAACACCCTCCCTTATCACCTGATCTGGCCCCCAATGTCTTCTTTCTTTACTTGAAGATAAAGGAAATGTTGAAGACATTTTGATGACATTCAGGACATCAAGGGTAATATGATAGCTCTGATGGCCATTCCAGAAAAAGAGTTCCAAAATTGCTTTGAAGGGTGGACTAGGCACTGGCATCAGTGCATAGCTTCTCAACAGGAGTATTTAGAAGGTGACTGTAGTGATATTCAGCAATGACGTATGTAGCACTTTTTCTAGGATGAGTTTGTGAACTTAACTGTCCAACCTTTTATAGAGTCTAGGTGTTTTTCAGGGTCAACCTAGATGCCGAATCCATATGCACACGGGAACACAAAGATACCTTTTTTAAAATCCATTTTTAAAGAAATGATCAATAGCATTTAGCCAAAGAAATTGGAGAAAAAATTATTTACTTTACTAAGTGGTGTATCTCTAACTTCCCATCTCTCCTCTAAACACCAACATTACCTTCCTAACACAGAGAGTCACTATAATTTCATGAAAAATACTTTTTTTTCCCCCCACTTTTACATGGTAAGCAGAAGGCACTTGTGCTTTGCAAGACAGGCAAAGTTTTAAAATAAATTTGCAACCAGCCACTTGCCATTTGTCTCACCAGAGGAGTAAGTAGGCTATCCAGTGCACTGCCTTGCTGTCATTCATTCTCTTCCTTCCTTAGCACCTCAGCCACCTCCTGGAAAAGGTAGGATGTGTCTTAGGATACAGCAGCTTGACTTTTTCCTTCCAAAGAAAAGCCAAGGTAGGGAGCTGAATTGATACAGAAGTATATGGATGAAAACCTCGTAAACATTTGGTTTCTGAAAGTGAATCCTTGCCCTCCCCCACCCACATTTCAATCAGTAGGCTTTTTTGTGAAAAATATCAATTCTTTGGGACCACACTAAGTCAACTGACCAAATATCTCTGGATGGTGCAGAAGCATCAATAATTTAAATGTTTAAGGCAGTTCTCTAAAAATGAGGTATTTGTATACTTTTTTAATGACAATGATCTAGAGAATATGAAAAACTATAGTATAAGCTTGACACAGTATTCTGAAGGGTAATGTTTAAGGTAATATTCAGTCAGATAGGCGTGGGTTCACATCTTGACCTTGTAATTTAGAGGTGTCCATTACTGAACTTCTTGGAGTATCACTTCCTTAAACTGAATTTTATGAGAACATACACGTGTTTGTGTAAAGAACTTACACAGCGTCTGGCATATACTATGCAATCAATAAATGGAAGCCATTATTATTATGAAAAAAAGCATATCAAATAAACATCTTACTAAGTAGAATTTATACTGTGAATTTTTTATTATAAAACAGCAGATTTTGAAGAAATATTTTATCTGAAGCTGGTCTTTTCTGACTATGTTTCAATCTGCTCTGTCTGATTTCACACTTCTTGAAAGTTTAGGAAGCTCTGATCTGAGGGAAGAAAGACTTTTTCTTTTCTTTTTTTTCTTTAAAGCAATGCTATTAACTAGTCCTTTTTCTCATTGTAGTGTAGCTATTATTAGTGCTTGCTATTATCTAGTCTTTTCTTTGAAGATGTGCTATTTATGGCAAAGGCTCAGGGCTGACCATGGCTGAGAAAATGATTAATGCTAACTAAAATACACTTCAGACCAAGTTAGATACAGAATGCCAAATCATTAATTTTAAACTTAAAGAATAAATGTCAAAGGGATTGGGAATACTCATAGTGGCATGATCAACATATTCTTTCTCTCAGTCAAACTACAGAGAAGCTAAGTAAAAGGGCATCATTTTTTATTAGCAATAAAAAACTGTAAGAAATAAGTGCCAGAAGCAGTCTGTTTTGTAATCTGAATATATCCGAATCATAAGGTCACTAAAAATGATATTGACTCAGAACAAAAGGATCTCTTTAAATCAAATGTTAATGGCAATAGGTTATAGTATAATTTTGCTACAGGTTCTAGAATCCTCACAGCCTATTGCCTAAAATTGCCTATAGCCATCTCTACTTGGGATTTAGTTTTGTCACTGACACTGGCAAGTTTGAAATCCACTAGCTAAGATTTCCTTCCCAACAAATACAAGATCACCTCAAAAGTTGCCATCTTTATAATGTTTTTCTTCCCTTTTTCTTCTTTGAAGCCTGCAAAATATACTCTTTTATAATTTTAACAAAGTTGCTTTTTAGTTATGTTAATACATTAAGCTGTAAAGACTGTGATCTGTTTATGAGTTTATGTCTGGAAAAAATGCTATACATTTATCTATCTGTCTATCCACCCACCCATCCATCCTACCTCTGTTCACTAAAAATGCCTAGAAATAATAATTGCCCAATAGGAATAGATACCTCTATCCTCAGAACTGTGAACTCTGAAATGCTATAGCAACTATTATTACATCTATTACTATCCATTACAACTATTAATACATCTTGAATTATTGGCTGATTCCACAACTGGAATAAGATGTGTTCAAAATACGTCTATGATGTTTCTATAAGAAAACAAAGGAACAATAAAAGTCTGATAGTGTTACATTCAAAGGACTTTGAGACTAAAATAAAATAAAAAATTTCAATGAACAAAGATGAGAAAATTCATGCAACAAAAGTAAAATTAGGTGCTATTGATTGATATACATGGAATATGTATATTTTAAAACTTAGTTAATAAAGATACTTAAAGGTAAGATATACTCAAACAAGAACAAGAACAATAAATACACAAACCAAAAACTTTATTGATCACCACCTATGTATCCAGAGCACCACTTCCTCACTCTGAAATTGGCAATTAAAGAAAATTTAATATCTTCCCCTTCTGGTCTCATGTTAACTGTATTTTAGCATAACCCAATAGTTCTAGCTAATGATGAAAAGGGTGTTTTTTAAGGCAATAATTTATCTAATAAATGAGATGGAAACTCCAGAATTAGAACATTGCCATTTTGCACATTGTAATAAAATAACTGTTTCAGACAAAGGAGTAAACAGATGAAAGATTAATGGAGAAATTTATAGAAGAGAAATTAGGATGTTGCCTCCAGAATCTGTGATCAATCTTATTATTAAAAGCAAGAAAGACAGATATTTTGTACATCTTAGAAGCATTATTCCCAAAGATGAAACTGAATCTAAGTAAACATCTAAATAATACTTACAATTTTTAAGGAAAATATCTTCCTCCAACAATCTAAACGGCATCAAAAAAAAAGGAGACAGACAAATTAAGAATGCAATTCATACCATTTGACAACTGACCAGAGTTTTGTAATGTAGCAAGAGCATGAACCAAGGAAAAGAAGGATTTGGAAAGAAGAGATCATTCTAGATTAACAGAAATCCCAGAAATATAACAACAAAATCAGTGGACATAACTTGAGTACTAATTTGAACAAACTGTTCTTTAACAGACATTTTGAGATAGCTGAGGAACTGTGAATATGAAATAATATTAAAGGTAAATAAATTATTGCTAAATGTCTTAGGGAAGTGTAATAATGGAATTGTGTTAAAGAATTAAAAAAAATCCATAAGTTTGAGAGATGTATACATCATTGCATAGTGTCCTGTGTATTCCTGATAATTTTCCTTGCCCTGAAGTCAAATTCATCTAAAATTATTACATCTACTACAGTATTCATTTGATTAGTGTTACTATGGTATTTCTTTATTTAGGGAGATTTAAGTTTCTGGCCTGTATAAATTTTTTCAGCCTGGATTTTTTCCCATTTTTTAATTTTTTTTTAAATTTCAGATTTGGAAGTTTTTATTGACCTATCTGCAAGCTCACTGTCTATTCTCTTGGTAGTTTCTACTGACAAACCAATTAAAGGTGTTGTTCTTTGACATTGTTACATTATTTTTTTTTATTTTTGCATTTCCTTTTGATTCTATCTTAGAACTTCCATTTCTCTGCTTATATTATTCATTCTTTTTTTTTTTTTCTATTAGAGACCTTAACTTTATCATAGTTGCTTTAAATTCCTTTTCTGATAATTACAACATCTCTGCTATATCTGAGTTGGGTTCTTATATGTGGGTTTTGTTTTAGATTTTGTTTTCTTTTCCCTTTTGTTTTCTTTTAAATATTTTGTTGTTGTTGAAAGTCAGACATGTTGTATTGGGTAAAAGAAACTGACGTAATCAGGCCATCAATGTGGGGATTTATGTTGATCTGTCTAGGAGTTGAGCTTAGTTTAATGTTGTAGCTATAGATATCCGGGGCTTCACATTTCTCTAGGGAATGATACAATTAACCAAAACTCACACAAGAAACAGACAATCTCAATAGACCTATATCTGTTAACAAAATTGATGTAATAATTAATGACCTACACAAAAGGAAAGCTCCAGGCTTAGATGGATTCAACAATGAATTTTACCAAACATTTTCTGTCATCTCTTCCAGAAAATAGACACAGAGAAAAATACTACCTAACTTATTCTAGTTTTGTTCTAGTACCAAAACCAGAGGCTAGTTTTGTTCTAGTACCAAAACCAGATATTACAAGGCAAGTACTGGAACAAGGTATGAATATCCACTTCACCACTCCTATTCAACATTGTATTGGAAGTCCTACATAATAAGAAAATAAATAAAAAGTGTACAGATTGAGAAAGAAGAAATAAAACTATCTGTGTTTAGGTGGCATGATTGTCTATATGGAAGATCCCAGTGTGTGTGTGTGTGTGTGTGTGTGTGTCAATCACTCCTGACACAAATAAGCAATTATAGCAAGGTTTCAAGACACATGTTTTCTTCTATGCAGTTTATTGTTTCAGGTCTTATGCTTAAGTCTTTGATCCATTTTGAATTAATTTTGGCACTTGGTGACAAATAGCAGTCCAGTTTCATTCTTTTGCACGTAGCTTTCCAATTCTCCCAGCGCCATTTGTTGAAGAGGCTGTCTTTTCTCCATTGTATGTTTTCAGCTTCTTTGAAAAAATTATCTGTCCATATTTATGTGGTTTTATTTCTGAGTTCTCAATTCTATTCCATTGGTCTACATGCTGTTTTTCTGCCAATACCATGCTGTTTTATTATTGTTGCCCTGTAGTACAAGCTAAAGTCAGGGAGTGTGATACCTCCAGCATTGTTCTTTTTTTTTTTTTAAGATTACTTTGGTTATTCCAGGTCTTCTGTGGTTCCAAACAAATCTGATGATTTTTTGTTCTATTTCTTTAAAAAATGCCATTGGGATTAAGCATAAGACCTGACACAATAAACTGCACAGAAGAAAACATAGGTACTAAACTTATGGACCTTGGGTTCAAAGAGCATTTTATGAATTTGACTCCAAAGGCAATGGAAGTAAAAGCTAAAATAAACGAATGGGACTATATGAAACTTAAAAGTTTCTGCACAGCAAAAGAGACCAACAAAATAAAGAGGCAACCAACTGAATGGGAGAAGATTTTTGCAAACAGTGCCTCCGATAAGGGGCTAATATCAAAAATATACACGGAACTCATGCAACTCAACAACAAAAAAACAACCCAATTGAAAAATGGGCAGAGGACCTGAAGAGACATTTCTCCAAAGAAGACATACAAATGGCAAATAGACATATGAAAAAATGTTCAACATCACTAATCAGCAGAGAAACGCAAATAAAAACCATAATAAGGTATCACCTCACCCCTGTTAGAATGGCTATCATCAACAAGACAAATAGTAACAAGTATTTGAGAGTCTGTGGAGAAAAAGGAACCCTCATACCCTGTTGGTGGGAATGCAGATTGGTGCAGCTGCTATGGAAGGCAGTGTGGAGGTTCCACAAAGAATTACAAATAGCACAAAAAATAAACTTTTGTTTTAAAACTCGAAAGTTGTCAGGATGTAAACTGAAAGTGCCTAAATGATTTTTTTTTTAAACTCCATCATTGAAAAAAATAATCTTCTTACTTAGTAATGGCTTTAGCCAATACATCTTGAGATACCATAACAGATCAAGAGGTTCAGTTTCTCAGGTTTATCAGGTTTAGTACATGTAGTTCAATTGCTGGCTTGAGAATTTTTTGAAAAGCTCTAATGGAAAATTTATATGGAAAAGAAGTTTCAATAAAATATTTTTTAATGGTAAAGCAGGCTAAGATAATTTAACTCTAAATGCATTTTCTTGAAGCATGATACAAAGTAGTAGTAGGTGATGAAGAAATAGGAAAAATAACCACTCCCTATAAAAATGCTTATCATTTAAAGATAAAAACTTCTGAATTCTGGTTCTTCCTTAAAAAAAAAACTCCACTAAATTCTCACAATTGGATTATAGTTATAGGACATATATACAAGAATGAGCTTTCATTTTTGTTGATTAATTATCCCATTTGCTATACTGTATTAACTAAATCAAATCACAATGCCGGCCCTTCTTTAAAAGTTAAGAAAATAGACTCTTCTTTTTCTTTTTTTAATTAAAAGTTGTTGGGTCGACAATAGTTAGTAAATTTACATAGGTTTCAATTGTACAATTCTGTAATACATCATCTATATATCACATTGTATGTTCACAACCCAGAGTCAATTCTCCCTCCATCACCATATATTTGAAAATAGACTCTTCTTAATGTGAGAAACTCCAAAGTCCTTTTGCAAAGGCATGGATTCAGGAAGAACTAAATAATGGTGGCAAAATATACATTGTGAATGAGTGAAGACATTTCTATAGGAAGTAAAATAACAATCCAAATTTATAATTTTGGTTATACTTTTCTATGTATTTTATATAATAAGTTAAACTATATATATATGTTTATACGATTTTGCCAAAGAATCTAGAGAATTAATAGTGTAGTACATTCCTTAGCTGCTTTGTTCAAACACGAGGTATCTCAAAAAGTATTTTAGTGATTGTTGAAGCCCATTTATGATTTATGTTCTAACAAGCTGCTATAGGATTAATGCACTATTCTTTTCATTAAATAAAAATCTATATCCTTTTACCTATCTCAGCTAGGGTCACAGGAGAGAATTAAGCCCTAAATCTTTAAGGCATCTATTTGGTCTAATGAATTAACTTTTTCCCTATGCATCTGGAATGATACTAAGTATTATGCTTGGCAAACATGAGAACAAAATACAGTAAATATATGAGGTCTGATAATTAAGTTTGCGAACTTGTTACAGCAATGTTGCTTACCTTTTTGATATCAGAGGGATTATTCATTATGAATTTGTACCAACTGGACAAACAGTTGACCAAGTTTACTATTTGGAAGTGCTGAAAAGGCTGCATGAAAAAATTATATGACCTGAACTTTTCACCAATTCATGGCTCTTGCATCACAACAATGCACCAGCTCACATGGCACTGTCTGTGAGGGAGTTTTTGGCCAGTAAACAAATAACTGTGTTGGAACACCCTCCCTTATCACCTGATCTGGCCCCCAATGTCTTCTTTCTTTACTTGAATATAAAGGACATGTTGAAAGGAAGACATTTTGATGACGTTCAGGACATCAAGGGTAATATGATGACAGCTCTGATGGCCATTCCAGAAAAAGAGTTCCAAAATTGCTTTGAAGGGTAGACTAGGTGCTGGCATGGGTGCATAGCTTCCCAAGGAGAGTACTTTGAAGGTGACTGTAGTGATATTCGGCAAGGAGGAACGTCGCACTTTTCTAGAATGAGTTCGCAAACTTAATTGTCTTACCTCGTATTTTATTAAAATTATATGTTCACATTTTTGTGAAATTAAAACTCAGTCTTACCAAATAAATTTTGATAATTCAAAGTATTTCAAGTTCTAGTTTTCATTGAACATCTAGTGATCAACATAAATAATCAGTATCATGCTCCATTCAGGTTACAAATGGACCTACAATATAGATGGTTTAATATAGCTAAATATTCCCCAGCTGTCATCTGCAAATGTGAATACTGCACTAAATCATGAGTTCCTCTAGAACCATACATTCAAATATCAAAGGAAAAAATAAAATGGATGCTTGACACCACTCAGTAATTACACTGTGTGTGCATTAATCTGTTCCATTTTTGCTATATGAAAATGATTTTGTACATTAAAAATAACAAAATTGTATTTATCTTTTCTCACCTAAGCACTTTCTGTTCAAATGTTCTCCGTACTCCAAAGCAATGTCTGTCTTCCAATTACAGCAGTGGCACAACCCAGAATTCACAGCATTTGGATACCATCACATTTCCTCTTAGGACACAGGACAAAAGATGCAGAGAAGCTCATAGGCCTAAGATTGCCAGATTTAGCAAATACAAATTTAGATTGCTCTGTTTAAATTTCAGGTAAATAACACATTTTTATATGAGCACATCCCAATTATTGCAAGGGGGCATCATTGTTTATATGAAATTCAAATTAAGTGTGCCCTGTATTTATCTGGCAATCCTACATTAGCCATTAAAAGTGATATTTAGGGTATGGATTAAAAACCATAATTGTTGAACACAAAACCCTATTGACAAAAATTACTATTATATTTTTTAACTTTTATTTATTTATTTATTTGTTTATTTATTTCTTTATTTATTTGCCTGCAATGTTCCAGGTCCTCAAAGATAACAAATTGCCAGACTCTTTCCCATGGCCCTTGGAGCCCTAAATGATTTGTCCCTTGCCTATCTTTTCAACCTTACCTCAGGTCACTTTCCTTTGTTTGGTATATTCCTATACACAGACTTTCTGACAGTTGTTAAAAACCATATCAAGTCCTTTCTTTACAAGTTTTGAAGAAGTGTTAAAACTTTGAGTTTTATGTTGAGAGGTATAGTTTAGCTTATAAAACTAAATTCTCCGTGTATTCAATAGATTTTCAATTCCTTTACCATTTCTTGGTTCAGTGAAACAAGCACTTCTGAACCAGCCACATTCCTAACCTTTGGGATTGCAACTTGTGTTTCACATTATAAGAATACTCTTGAGTATCACCTCAGGCTCAGCTTAACCTCAGTTTCTGGAACCAAAACAAAATTGACCTGAAAAAGAAGGAACTTAGCCACTTTGTGCTCAGCCTTATCATTGCTGCTCATGCAAACATAATGCTGTTTCAGTTCTGGCTTTTCAACTTAAAATTTTGCTTTGAAATTATTGCAAGCACTGATTTTTTTTATTTATTTATTTATTTTTTTTAAATAAAATACAGTCTTTGCTCTTAAAAAGCACTCGGTTTCAAATTCTCCATCCCCATCCTCATGCCTTTTATTCTATGCTCCCATCCTTATCTGTCCACCCCATCCATACACCAAATCTTATCATTGCTCTTCAGCTCGGAATCCTATTTTACTCTTGCTTTTTTGGAATCTGACCAATAAGTATATCTTTTCCTACGTGAGATGTTCTGTGTTGTTTTGTCACTCCCTCTCCCAGAAACAAGGTCATTACCCCTAAAATAGATCTTCCAACTTTTGACTCAGTTCCCAAACAGCAATCGATGACTTGATAAATCACCTAATTCAATATATTAGTGATATGTCCTTTATTCCTTCAAATTTGCCTTTGAACTCCCACTCTTCCTATCTTTCTAATATTTTCCAAAGTAGTAACAAAAGATACCATGTTTCACAACTTCTCATCTATTCCAAAATAAAACAGAGCAATGATTATTGGTAGAATCATTATGCCACTAAGCTTATTTCATATACAAAATGTTAGACCACAATTTATTTAAGAGAAATCGAATAATTGGGAAATTATGACTACCTAACAAATTAAAGGATCTGTGTTTTCTAAATTTCTCCTAAAGAAAATCTATCTGAGAGATAGTTAGTGCCAATAATTTGTCAAGGCTTGGGTTCCATTTTTCAAAAATATTATGTATAAGTAATTAGGGAAAGGAGCCAATATTTTAAAGTCGATGCATTTGTCAGATCTACAAATTCTCATGAAATTATAGATTCAAATGAAGAATTTACCCAGTCAATTGCTGTAAATTTGCTACTATAAAGTCTCTTCTAGAAAGCAACAAGGTGGTATACTGGAAAGAAAATGAGGGGGACAGACTGGTTCTAATCTGAGATTCAACATATTTAATATTATGACTGTATTAGTTTCCTATGGCTGCTCCAACAAATGACCACAAATGTGGCTTAGAAGAACACACAGTCTCTTAAGATCTGAAGTCTGAAATCAGTGTCATTGGGCCCAAATCAAGGTGTCAGCAGGACTGCACTCCTCTAGAGTTTCCAAAGGACAGTTTGTTTCCTTGTCTTTTACAATTCCTACATGAGTTAGGACTTGATTATATTTGGATCTGCCCAAAGATTAGTCAACCAACCACAATAACTTTATGTAGCTTTTGAATCTTAGTTTCCTCTGTAAAATGAGGCTAATCAGGATATTTTGAGAACTGAATGAAATGAAAAGAATTAAAATTGTCGTATCATTTTTAAAAATTATTTTTATATTTATTTATTTGTTTGTTTACTTATTTATTTATTATTAGTTTCAGGTGTACAAAATAATTTAATAGACATTTATACCGCTCGCAAAGTGATAACCCCCCTCTCCTAATCTACTACCCCCCCTCTGACATCGTATATAGCTTTTACCATTCCACTGACTATTCCTTATGCTGTACTCCACATCCTGTGACTATATAATAAAATAAAATTGTCATATCAGAGGCAGTTACATCATTTCCTAACTTACATGTATTATTAGCTTTATGGTTTAATATAAAACCTTTTCTTGATACTTTCTATACAACAATTTTCAAGAGAAAATGTTTCCAAAAATATTTTCCCTGTTTGTATATGACTGCATCTAATTGATGTTTGAAGTATGCTACTTCCCTGACTTTTTCCACTTCAATATTTTGGGTTTTTGGAGGATTTTAGCATATTAAGAAAGAGTAATCAAATCACTGATTGCCCAGACATATTACCACAAAGGCAAATGCCAGCATATCTCTTAATGTTCCAAAAATTCATTTTGAGTGGATTGATGAGAATTATCTGGACTTCGCTATTGGAATATGCTGACATCCTTGTTTGCTCTTAAATTTATCAGCCAAGTCATCTCTTCCATTATATGTAGAGTCAGGCTTAGTGAAATTAATACTGACAGAGTAAGTTAAAGGGGAAATGCATTTGTTTTAAACCAGTCTAGATTATATATCTCAAGGTCCCTGAAAGTTATTAAAACAGCTAAAGTTGTTCAGAATATCTGAAATAGAGAAAGCTGTTAAAGTGGTATAGGCATTTGAGAGAGAATTTGCTGTTTAGAAACTGGGCGAGACTGATCGAGACATATCAGCTTAACCTTATTAGAAACCTGGATCAGAGTTTGCAATAATAAATGTGTATCACAAAAATAGCTAAGGAACTGATCCTCTACTTTTGACCATAAACATCATCAGCTGTCCCACACTGGTGTTCATTTAAGTCATTTTATTATACTAACATTATTTAAAACAGCCTGTTAGAAGTAGAAAAAATTTTCTTTGTGTACAGTGTTAATGACTGAGTGGAAGTCTAAACTGTGTCTTTTTATGGCCATGTTCCTGGGCGTGATATTTATTTACAGTGAAATATATCCTGGGATATTTAATTCTCAGATTATACATGGTTGGCTACTTTTCATTATTCAAATCCCAACTCAGATGTCACCTGCTAGGAGAAGCATTTCATGAACACCTACTATAAATTAGTATTTCCTACCCAGTTACTCCCTGTAACATCACCATATTTTACTTTCTACATAGCATTTTTTTCTCTAAAATGACCTGTTTACTATTGTCTTTCCATAGTTCATAAGCTCCATGAAAACAGAGACCTCTCTACCTCAAGTACCTAACAGAGAACCAGTTTCTCTAGGTGCTTAATAAGTAAGTAAGTGAAAGTCCCAAAACAATTTGATGGAGGTTAAATTACTTTTGGAACTTTATGAATTTTATGATTACATACTATCTGACACAGTTATATCTCTAGGATTGGAAAACTCTCTAATATTTTTCAGTACCCATAAGGTTTCCTGGAGCTTGGCAAATTCAGAAAACATTAGCGATCATTGCTCTCAAAGGACCTTAGAATGCAATTCTAATACTTATTGCAAAAGAAAGTCATAGGATCTACTTTTCTATAATAGAAAAATGACCTAACTAACAACTTTTACCTTAAGCAAGTATTCTTTAACTTTTGTAACGAGACAAGATAGAAGGAAAAGACTACGTTTTTTTTTGCCTTTTGGCATTTTTCTCAGACAGAAAAGGCATCAATTGACTCAGATATATGTGGGAGGATAATTGACCTGTAAGAGATTTTCATGCATAGGTGAGACACTCTGTTTACCTCCCTCTAAAGAATATCATGAAAAGATCCTAAATGTTTATTCTAGGATTTAAACCAGTGAAAACATTATATTTGGTATCTATTCTTAAATTAATTATTTTTACTCCCTTCAATACTAGTCCATCTTGCGAAGTGACCTGAAGGCTTGACCAACGTAACAGACAATGCATTTTAAAAATCATGATTTCCACCCATGGATTTATTTGTATATGGATTGAATGTTTCTAGAAACACAACAAAAAGATGACTATTTTAGTAGTTGCATTCATCCATAGTTAGGGTTGTGGCGAGCCAGCCGCCACGAGTCGAACAGTTCCTGACAAGGGGAGTGGGAATGAAAAAAGGCACTCACACATATGCTAATGCGGCCGGTCTTCAGTGGTCCTGAAGCACCAGGTTTATTTTCTCTGCTGAATTTATACCTTTTGAGTACGTATAAGCTCACAATCACAAAAATGCATTACATCATTAACAGTTGATTTTTTAACTTTTTCACAGAAACTTACTTAATCACTGAAACTCCCCAAAACGATTGTCCCATGACAGAATCCATCAATTATCCTGATTAGCATCACTATGTCTTGAAACTGGTTGTTCCCACTTCATACCTTAGCAGTTCGTAAGCACCCTCCAGGTGCAGGCAAAGACAATGCCTCAGGAGCACAAACCGGTTATGCATTAGCAGAGCCATTAAGGCTTGCAATTAGCTTTAACCATGGCTCCCCACATAGGGTTGAATTTATTGTTCTATTAATTTGGCCTGTTATTCCACTGACATATGAGAAAAACAAGTGGAGAAAGCTGCCAAATTGGTACAAAATTATGAGGTGTCATTTTTCCTACCAGTATCTAACAATCACACTTTTCCTGATAAAAGAGAACGACCTGTCTCCCACTCGCAATCCTTATAGTTTGGGAAGGGACAAGTCCACTTAGCTCCAGGAGTAAGCCTTCATTAATATAAAATAATCACCAAGTTCCACTCCTCACCTCCACTTTAGCACAAAAAAGAAAAGAGAGATAACATCATTTAGACCTTGAATCAAACTTCTTTTGAAACCAATCCCATCCCTGGATTTTTTCCAGTTATGTGAGTCAATAAATATCCTTTAGCTTTAGCCATTATGGGTGAGTTCATTTCCACATGCAACTAAAACATTACCAATTAATAGTCTGTATGTTTTACATGTAATACTATTAACTTTCCCAAGAAGATTATGTTTAGGGCCAAAGGCAATGTACAAGATTAAAATAAATATATCTCAAGATTTTAAAAGATTCCCTGTGAAGTGAATACAAAGTATAAATTATCTTGTTATGGCTGAGGTTAAACACAGGATCTTCTACTCCCACAAAAAGTTACATGCACTTAAAATATTTAAATATGAGGAAAATAAGTGTATATATGCATTTTGTAGATAGATAAATGGATAGACAGATATAATAGACAGGAGTAAGGGGAAAACAGTTAAAGGGATTTACTAGTTTAAGAAAAATCTCATTAAGAGTAAGTCAAAGCTGTTATACAAACATGTATGGCTAATAACAAAGATCAGGTACCTTAACATCTAAAGCCACAGAATTGTGTTTTATAAAAATTGAAAACATCATGATCGTGTAAAGAGATAATTATAAACTTATGAGATAAGAACCCTCCCTGGGCTGAGACCAACATATTTTGGGGACAGGAAAGCCAGTCGATTAATGAAGAGAATACCTGCTGACGCTTGATTGCAGCCAGGCCCACACAAACAAATGGCCTAACACCTCCTAAAGTAGTCACATCTGTCTTCCCCTCAATATCGCAAGCTCCTTGAGGCAAAGTGTAATCACAGGCACCTTCTATAGCCTCTGTACCTCATTTACTGCCTGGCACAGAGAAGATAGAATAAACTATGTTATGCCTGAATTAATGAGTATATGAAAGAGTGAATGAATGAATGAGTAAATGGATTGTTCAGCTCCTGCCAAATTTAACAGATTGTCAGTTTCAGCTTACTTATATCTTACGAAATTCAGGTCATCAAATAACAAATGCCTTTCAGATACGCATTTGAAAAATGTAGAGTAAACTGCAGAGTTGCATATTTTATTGCTTTGTAAATATTCATTGTCATCTGAAGCATGCCCGTTTCTGATAATTCTGCTGTGTAAACATCAACGCAGAAAAAAGAGTGAAACTATCTATTAAAATAGTCGTATATACAGTATCCAATATTCCTGAAATATGCTAAATAAGTAACAAAACATCCTGCAATTTCCCAGTGGGAACAAAAAATCACCTAGCTAGGGTAGCAATCAAGTATCTTCAAAAATATTTAAATATTTATAGTATTCATTATCTTCTCATGCAACTTAATGATGTTCTTTTTTTTTCCTTTCCATTTGGAAAATTTATGAATTATGTGTATTTTCTATAACATAAGATGCATTTTTAGAAGCCAGTGTTTTACTATGAAGCTAGCTCTTTTACAGTTGTTTTGGGAAATGAAATACAATGAAAGAGAGTGTTACTGAAATACATAAAAATATTATCCCATAATTGTACATGTTTTTTAAGACACAATAAAGTTGTTTGGAATTCTGAAGGCTGGATTAAATTGAGCACAGCAGAATTCAGAGTGCCCTTTGAACCCCAAGCTTTTTATTTTCAGTATATAGCCAAGGTAGCATATAAAGGTTTAAAACGGGTAATTTCCCCTAAAATAAAGAAGCAAAACCTTTGCACTTGCTTGTAAACAACCCAAGACTGCTCCAGTTTGGACCTAATTGATTTAGACTCTTCAAACCAATTCTTTTAACCCAGACTTTTAAAAGGGCAGAATAAAAATTAGGATTGATAGAGCAATATACCAATAATTTTAGTAGACAATTCTATGTGGATAACTCCTTGGAGTCAGGAAGAGCTTTCCTACACTTTACCTAATTTAAACTTCTAAATAGTCTCTCTCAGAGTCACAGAATGTTCCCCCTTTGACCACTTATGAGCAAATGACTGTTTCATAGTTTGCAAGTACAGGATTTCATGAACCTTTCATAGAAGGCTCTTTATAACACAAATTACCCTACATATACAAATGTGCATATCATGAGTAATAGAAATTGCCAGATCTGATGCCATCTTCCAAGAAGAGAAAATGGCATTATTCATGGCATTCCATAATAAGATGTATCTATAAGAACAGTGGTGTTTGTGAAGATACTTTTTGTTCTAATTAATATTTGATTAAATTCTTTGTTGACAATAAGACCAGTATCTATCGTTGCATTACAAACCTGAAAACTTAGAAACTTAAAACAATATTCATTTATTTTTCTCACTAGTCTGCAATTTGGTCAGGTTGTGATGTGATAGATTGTCTCTGCTTAGCAGGATCAGGTGAGGTGGCTCACATGGGAATTGGAGGATTTATACTTTTTAAATTAAATTTATTGGGGTGATATAGGTCAATAACATTATATAAGTTTCCAGTGTACAATTCTATAACACATCATCTATACTGGGAGTGCCAAAAAAATTTATACACATGACTTGTATTCATCTTTTGTTATTGGTATATATTGAGTATTACAATTTTAATACAGTTTTTTTCTTTTCTTAAAATGTGTATACATTTTTTTGGCACCCTCTGTATATTGCATTGTGTACTCACCTAACCAAGTCTAGTCTCCTTCCATTATCACGTATTTGACTTTCTTTAGCTGCTTCATTCTCCTTCCTCACATCCCCTCTGGTAACAACCATACTGTTTTCTGTGTCTATGACTTCGCGTTGTTTTGTTTGTTGCTTTCTGTTTTATATGCAACAAATGAGTGAAATCATATATTCTTTTCCATCTGACCTATTTCTCATAGCATGACAATCTCAAGTTCCATCCTTGTTGTTGCAAATGGCAATATTTCATTCTTTCTTATGGCTCGGTAGTATTCCATTATATATATACCACATCTTCTTTATCCAATCATCTATCGAAGGACACTTTGGTTATTTCCATGTCTTGGCCTCCATGAATAATGCTGCAATGAACACAGGGATACATATATCTTTACAGATGTATGTTTTCAAATTTTGGAGGTAGATACCCAAAAGAGGTATTGCTGGGTTATACAGAAATTCTATTCATAATTTTTTGAGGAACCTCCATACTGTTTTCCACAGTGGCTGTATCAATTTACATCCCACGAGCAGTATATAAGGGTTCCTTTTTCTCCTCTCCAACACTTTTTATTTCTTGTCTTATTGATAACAGCCATTCTAACAAGTCTGAGGTTCTATCTCATTGTGGTTTTGATATGCATTTCTCCAATAACTAGTGAAGTTAAGCATTTTTTCATATACCTGTTGGCCAGTTGTATGTCTTCTGTTAAAAGTGTCTGTACAGGTCCCCTGTCCATTTTTTTAACAGATTTGTTGTTGTTGTTATTAAGTTGTACGAGTTCTTTCTATATTTTGGATATTAGCCCCTTATCAGATATATTGTTTGCAAATATCTTCTCCCATTCAGTCAGGTTTCTTTTTGTTTTGTTGATGGATACTTTTGCTGTGCAGAAGCTTTTTAGCTTAATGCAGTCCAATACATTCATTTTTGCTTTTATTTCCCTTGCCTTTGGGGTCAAGTTCACAAAATCCTCTCTGAGACCAAGGTTGACAGCTATAGTACCTGTGCTTTCTTCTTTGTAGTTTATTGTTTCAGGTCTTATACGTAAGTCTTTAATCCATTTTGAGTTAATTTTGGTGTATGGTAACAGACAGCAGTCCAGTTTCATTCTTTTGCATTTGGTTTTCCAATTCTCCCAGCATCATTTACAGAAGAGGCTTTTTTTTCTTCACTGTGTTTTTTGGCTCCTTTGTCAAAAATTAGTTGCCCATATATGTATGGGTTTATTTCTGGGCTCTCAGTTCTGTTATATTGGTCAGTATTTCTGTTTTTCTGCCAACACCATACTGCTTTGATTATTGTAGCTTTGTAGTATAATTTGAAATCCGGGAGTATGATACCTCCAGCTTTGTTCTTTTTTCTAAAAATTGCTTTGGCTCTTCGGGGTTTTTTGTGGCTCCATACAAATTTAATGCTTTTTTGTTTTATTTCTTTGAAAAATGTCATTGGTATTTTGATGGGGATTGTGTTAAATCTGTATACTGTTTAAGGTAATATGGCCATTTTAACTATGTTAATTCTTCCTATCCATGAATGTGGAATATCTTTCCATTTCTTGGTCTCTTCTTCAATTTCTTTCAAAAATGTCTTGTAGATTTTTGTGTATAGGCCCTTTCACTTCTTGTGTTAAGTTTATTTCTAGTTATTTTATTTTTGTTGTTGATATTGTAAGTGGAATTGTTTTCTTCATTTCTTTTTCTGATATTTTATTATTAATATATAAGAACACAATAGATTTTTGTACATTGATTTTATATCCTGCAACTTTACTGATTTTTTTATTGTTTCTAATAGTCTTTTGGTGGAGTCTTTAAGGTTTTGTACATATAGAATCATATAATCTGCAAAAAGTCACAATTTTACTTCTTCATTCCCAATTTGGACGCCTTTTGTTTATTTATGTATTTTCTCTTGCCTGATTGCTCTGGCTAGGACTTCCAGTACTATGTTAAATAACAGTGGTGAGACTGGGCATCCTTGTCTTATTCCTTATCTTAGAGGAAAACCAGCTAGTTATTTTCACCTGTTAGTATGATATTAGCTGCAGGTTTGTCATATGTGGACTTGATTATGCTGAGGTACTTTTCTTCTATACCCATTTTATTGAGTGGGTTAATCATAAATGGATGTTGTATCTTGTCAAATGCCTTTTCTGCCATCTACTCATATAATTAAATGATGTTTATTCATTATTTTGTTAATGTGGTGAATCACATTGATTTGCATATGCTAAACTATACTTGCATCCCTGGCAGGAGCCCCACTTGATCATAATGTATTATCTTTTTATTGTATTGCTGTATTTGATTTGCTAGCATTTCATTTGTGATTATTGCATCTCTATTCCTCAGAGAAATTGATCTAAAATTTTATTTTTTGTGTGTTGACCTCGCCAAGTTTTGGTATCAGGGTAATGTTGGCCTCAATGAGTTAGGAAATAATGCTTCTTTTCCAGGTTTTTGGAAGAGTTTAAGATAGGTATTAAATCTTCTTTGAATGTTTGGTAGAATTCACTAGTGAAGCCATTTTATCCCAGACTTTTGTCTTTTGGGAGGTTTGTGATGACTGTTTCAATTTCTTTCCTGTTGATAGTTCTATTTATTAGGTTGGTGCAAAAGTAATTGTTAAAAATAACTGCAAAAACCACAATCACTTTTGTACCAACCAAATAGTTTTTCGAATTCTTCATGATTCAGTTTATAAAGGTTATGTATTTTAAGAATTTGTCCATTTCTTCCGGGTTATTGAATTTGGTGGCATATAGCCTTTCAAAGTTTGTATTCTTGTACAAACTTTTGTATTTCTGTGGTGTCCATTGTAACTTCTCTTCTGTCATTTCTGATTTTGTCTGAGTCTTTTCTGTGTGTTTTTTTCCTTAGTTTAGTCAGTGATTTGTTAATTTTATTTAACTTTTCAAAGAACCAGGTCTTAGTTTCAATAATGTTTTCTGTTCACTACTTCATTTGATTCTGCTCTAATTTTTATTATGTCCTTGCTCCTACTGACTTTGAGCTTCATTTGTTCTTTTTCTAGTTCTTTAAGTTGAAATGTAAGATGGTTTATTTGAGACATTTCTTGATTTTTGAAGTAGGTCTGTAATGCAACAAACTTCATTTTTAGTATGGTTTTTGCTGTATCCCCCCAAATTTGATGTCGTATTGTCAATTTCATTTGTTTCTATGTATATTTTTTATCTCTTTTTTTTTCTTGTTGAACCAATAGCTCTTCAGTAGCATTTTGTTTAATCTCCACATATTTGTGTTTTTTCCAGATTTCTTTTTGTAGTTTCATATCACGGTGATCAGAAAACATTCTTGGCATGATTACAATCTTCTTAAACTAATTGAGACTAGTTTTGTGCCCCAACATATGGTCTATCCTTGAGAATGTTCCATGTGTACTTTAAAAAACTGTACATTCTGTCATTTGGGAATGTAAAGCTCTGTAAATATTGATTATCGCATTTGGCTTAATGTATCATTTAAAGCCAATATTTTCTTACTGACTTTCTGTTTGGATGATCTATTCACAGCTGTCAATCTGGTATTTATGTCCCCTCCTATAATTGTATTTTTGTTGGAAAAACCTTTATTTCTCCATATCTAAAGAATAACAGCTGGATATATTATTTTTGGCTGGTGATTTCTCTCTTTCCATATTTTGAATATGTGATTCCACTCTTTCCTAGCTTGTAGGGTTTCTGCTTAAAAATATGATGATAATCTAATGGTGTTTCCTTTATAGTTTATTGTCTTCTTTTCCCTGACTTCTTTGAGAATTATTTCTTTGTCATTAACTTTTGACAGCTTTAATATAATGTGCCTTGGAGAAGGTCTTTTGCATTTTGATGATTGAGTGTTCTGTTTGCTTCTTGGGTTCAGGGGTCCAGCTCTTTCCATACGTGTGGGAAGTTTCGTGGATTATCCCTTGAATAGCTCTATGTTTCTTTTTCCCCTCTCTTCTCCTTCTGGTATACCCTTTATTCTTACAGTGTTCTTTTTAATGAAATTCAATAATTTTTGTAGTTTTCTCAGGATTTTTTTTCTCTCAATTCTCTCGCTTCTTTCACCTCAGTAATTTCTAGATTTCTAGCTTCAATATCACTATTTTTCCCCCAACTTGTCTTCTCTGTTTTCTAAGCTCTCTAATTCATTCTTCACCTCATTTAGTGAGTTCTCCAGCTCCATAATTCTTGTTTGTTTGTTTTAGTAGCTTCAATCTCTGTGATAAAGTACTCCTTTTGTTCACTGATTTTATTCCTGAGCTCACTGAACTGCATTTCTGAGTTTACTTGTATCTGAGTATTTTTGGAACTGCAATCCGGAATTCTCTGTGATTTAAATCACAGTCTTCCATATTTTAAAGTTTATTTTCTGGAGCTTTTTCATTTTCTCTCTGAGCTACCTTGTTACCTTGGGTATTCTTGGTACTTGATGGATTATTTCTCTGCCTGGGCATTTAAGGGAATAAAATCTTTCTTTTTTTCTTTTTATTATTATTTTTTTCTTTTAAGTACTCGTTTCTTTTAACTGTTCAGGAGGTTAAGTAGAGGTCTTTCTTTTGCTTTCCAGTAGATGATGCTGTGATGCAAGTTTTTGTTTTCTCTCACTTGCATTACTGGGACTTCTGGGATCTCTTTGGGTCAGTGTTGCCTCAGCCATGGAAAATGCCCCATATTCACCTAGGAAGTGGGCATCCTTTTTATGTCCAGGTCACCTTGGTCTCAGAGCACTTCCTCTGTAGTGGGGTATGATGGGCAATGGGGCATCTGGCCTGTGTGTTTCAGGTGCTGCACTCCTGCAACCAGTTGCTGCCAGCCATACTGTCTGACATGTCACAGCTGTCTTTACTAGGTTCCACCACCATGGGTTGGGATGAGTTGGGGTCAGATGGACAGGAAAGCTGCTTCAGACATCTACGGCTTCACCACCCCCCCCCCCCCACACACACACACACTGGATTTAACTGCAATGAATACAGACCACTTGGACTGTAATGTTGCTTCTACTGCTTTCATGTTCTGCCAAGTGAGGTCTGTATTGCTGAGTGGGCAATGGAAGGATGGGGGATAGTGCAGATTTCCACATCTGTAGTTTTATTTTCCTGGTGATGGTGTGTGCTCCACCACCCCCTTTGCACCTCTTCTCTGCTCCTGACCGTTGGTTCAGTCTCAATGTGTACTGGCCACTTAGGCCAGATTGGTGCTTCTGCCATCCAGCCTACCCAGTCAGGGTTGCATTCCGACCCCCTTCTACTACCACATCTGCTGGGGCCTCAGTGAGTGCCAGACTACACTTTCAGCTCCTGTCTTTGTTCTTCCCTCTGTCCTGCCTCCCCTGGTTGCTCCCATATGCCCACATTCAGATGTTTCAATGTGTGGTCTCTCAGACGGTTTTGTGTTGTGCAATGAATTCTTTATTGAATTATAGTTGTCCAACTTGTTGTAACTTTAAGGGGATAGACCAGGAGATCTTCTCATGCTGCCATGATGATAGGATTTACACTTAAGATGACTCACTGACATAGCTGCCAAGTTGGTGCTGGCTCTCAGCTAGGAATTCAGTGAGGTCAGTGGGTCAAGTGTGCTGTTCCTTTCCAAGCAGGATTTTCCTTGGGCTTCTTTATAAAATGGTGACAAATTTCAAAGAGCAAAAGTTCCAAGATAGCCAGAGAGAAGCTGTATCAACTCTTCTGACCTAGTCTGAAAGGGCATATAGCATTGTGTCTACAGTGCTCACAATCTTGCTCAGATTCAGGAGGAAACATAGACCTCACTTCTTGATGGTAGGAATGGAGTATGGGAGAGATTTGTTGTGGCCATTTAAGAAATATATTTAGAAAATATTCTTACAACAATTTTATTTTCAAACCATTATCTTTAGAAGACTTGTTAGACACAACCAAGCAATTATGATGTTATGTGACAATATTTTTTTTTAGAGATTTTGGGGTTCATGTTTGTCAGACTTGTTCCTAATCTTCCCTTTTTAAAAAGTCAGTGATTTGGAAATAAAATTCTCAATATATCCTTATGATAGATTTATAGTCATCTATGGATTATCCACGTTTATAGCTGAATAAAATTGTGAGAAGGTAATAAATACAATTTTCTTTGTTTCTGTTTATATTTTTCAAAACTTTGAACTTGTATACACATAAAAATATTCTGGTTGATGATTTTAGCAGTAAAATCATACTGTATTCATGTTGAATCATAATATTTCAACCATATTGTTTGTTTGTTTTTTCATGCCTCACTATAACTAATTCTAGTTACAAAATAATTATTGGTTCTAGAAAAATTAATTTACTTAGTCAGTGAAAAGTCAGTCTTAACTGAGTCAATTTTAACTTGGTGAGTCTGTTTCTTTAGTTAATGATCTTTCATTTGTTTGCATAGTAAAGAAGATAATTTCTGTATTTTTCAATATTTTGTTAAGAAAATATCCAAATATATAGAAGTTTAAAAAAGAGCAAACATACCATTAAAAAATTTAATTATAGTCAAAATGTTTGAATATTTATCTCCATCTCCCACTGGAACTATTTGAAAATAAATTATAATAAGGTGATATCTACCTATAGTACTTCAGCTCGCAATTTTTAAGAATTAGGTCTTTTTTTTTCCATAACCACAGTATAATTATCAGCCTTAAGAAAATCAGCTAACATACAATGTATGTTCAAATTTCCCCCATATGTTTTAAGAAAACATTTGTATCAATGTTTATATTTGTTTTTATGCCCATTTAGTCTATTTTAACATAGAACAGTTCTTTTCCCCAGTAAATTATGTTTCCATGACAATGACTTCTTTTAATAAAAATAAAATTTGTGACTTGTCAAAAAAGTTTTAAAACAACAGAATTTACAGACTTAAACAAAACATATATTGCTTATCAGGTCTTCCTCCTAAGAGTACTGAAACATTTTAATACTATAAGTGATTTAAAAGCAGGAGTGTTTAAAGAGTCTCCTTCTCCATAGTTTAGGACACATACACAGAGAAAGAAAGAGAGAGCTGACTTCAACCCACTTGGTTAAGAAAACAAAATAACTATACCTATTCCTTCACTCCTATAGTCAACAATGAGTTAAATGCCTAACTTGTGTTAACTGGGGGAAAAAAATCAGGGTCTTATATTAATTCAGGTTTTGTGAAGCATAACGAAACATTGCTTAGACCAGAATTAAATGTGCCTCTGTATTTTTTAAGTTAAGCTAATTATATTTACTTTTATTTTTAAATCAAAGTATAATAAACTGCATCTATTTTAAGTATACAAATCATTGTGTTAGGACAAATAAATATGTGGAAATAAAGCCATAATCAAAATACAGAATATTTCCATCATCGTCAAAATATTTCCCTCATTATTCAGCATTCTATCCCTCCCTCTGCACCCAGATCCAGACAACCACTGGTCTGCTTTTTGTCACTATAGATAAGTTTGAATTCTCTAGAATTCCATATAAATGGAATTATACAATAAGTATATTTCATACTTGATTTTCCGAAAAATAATGATTTTGAGGTTTATCCATGATGGTGCATGTATCAGTAGTTTATTACTTTTTAATTGCTGAGTAATATTTTATTGAATGAATGCATCATTTTTTTTAGTTCATTTTCCTGTTGATGGGAATTTAGGTTATTTCTTGTTTGGGGCTACTGCGACTAAAGCTGCTATAAACATTCAAAAAAAACCATATGAATCATGTACATGGTTCAGAAGGCAGGAAGAGACTTTGGCACTCATTAAACATAGAACACAGGGCTCCCTTCTTTGGTCTTCTCATTTCCAAGATTCCTAATCCCCCTACTTGGTGGTGGCTGTGAGCACCATAAAGTCTTCTCCAATTTGTTGTGCTGAAGCACAGTGGAACTTCATACATAACTTCTGCTATCCCACACCATCATAAATCACAGTTTACCCTCAGTTCCAATCTATACAAATGGGTATTACACCACAAGCTGGTCCATTTTTCAAGTTTTGCCTTCCCTCCAAAATCTGCATGTCTTTGTTCAGTATCTAAATTCACGTTGTTAATTTTGGTATTTTATCCAGATTTTATTGTTTATATCTGAGGAAAGGGCTTCTGATAGGAGCTTATTCTGACAACGCCTTTTTGAAAAGCATTTTTAACAATGCTCCACACTCTGGATTTGGCTAATTGTTTTCTCATGGAATGCCTTAACTATTCCTTTACCCCCTGTATTTCTTTAATCATAAATATATTTTTAGAGGCTTCGTTAGATTAAACATTTTGGGATAAGAATAATTTTAGATGCTTTTGTGTATTATTGCGTATTATTGTATCACATGGAGAGTAATGTCAGGTGTCGCTCTTTAAGTGATGCTACGATGATTAAGATAATCACTGCCAGCTTTCTTCATTGTAAAGACAAAATTTTCCCTGGGCAAAACATAAGTAATCTGTCTGTGGTATACTTTAGCACTGTGCAAATCTTGCATTTCCCACAAGGTTTTTTTGAAAATCCTTTCCTAAATCTATTATTAGAGTGGGGATGGTAAAATGGTGGTGTTTTAATTTCTATCACTTATTCATTTATTATTTGACATGAACAGGTTTTTATTTATTCATAATGTTACAATTAGCCTTTAATTATAGTTGCAAGATCTACTGCAGAGAGCCATCAGACCACAGGTTCAGGAGATAGTCTCTGGGAGACAGATATGTGAAGTCTTATGTGATATGGCCAGCATTGAGACCAGAGCATGACAGCAGGTTCTAGAGGTACAAAGTGAACCAAAAATTTGAAAAAAGTCACTTGCCAGTTATTCAAATTTTAGACACTAATTTGTATTCTGTGTATCTAAGCTTGAAATTATAATGAAAAACAGCCATTTTAAAAGTTTGACTATTGTGACTTGACAATATCATTAAATCCTTAAAATATATGGCAAGCATATGTCTAAACATCCTGTGGAATTTTGTCAAGGAGGCACAGACGTTTACAGACACTGTTAAAGAAAAAGATAAGTAAGAGAGAGAGGATGGGGGGTAGGAAATATATTCTGATTGACCTTTAAGAATGCTAGGGAAAACAAGTAAATTGATGTGGTAAATTTAGATAATTTTATAAATAATTATTTAATGTGTGTGTTTAGAACTTCTCAGTAATGGAGGAGACTTTGGAAGTCATCAGTAATCTATTTGATATTTCATAAAGGCATTGAGCTGTAATTGACTGAAAATTTCCAAGAGACACTCTGTTCCCTAGGGGCAATCTATTTTATTTTTAGATAGTCCTATTTCCTTGCATAATAGATATAAATTCCATTGTTCTGTAGCATTAACATACTTTCCCTAATTTTAAACAAACATATATGGAGCACCTGCTACATTGCAGTGTGCTAATTCAAGTACTAGGTTCCATCCATTATAAGAACAATACCTACTATATGACAGCCCTTTAAGTATTTGAATTGATTTGTGAGGATTTCAGTGCAGACACAACCTTGAATAAGATGCCATGGAAAACAATGGAGACCCACGGTTTTCAAGAAAAGAAATATGTGTGTGTGTTTACTAATAGTTATAAATAAGTTTAGAATGATGCGGGAACTTCAGTGGAATTGATTTGACAGGAAGTATTTATCATTATTTATATTAAATTATTGGAATTTTTGTAATTTAGGAATTAGTAGAAAGAATGAATTCCCCCTTTATCCTGGATTCTTTGTCTGCCAGTTAAAAGTTACAATAAGGCTCTAATATGATATTTACATTATTAAAACCAAATTGATAGAATTACCTCTTGCCTTGATTGGACAAATACTGTTGGGAGAATTCAACCCACAAGCCGTGGAAGCCTCCACCAAATACTTCCTAACACAAGCAACTGCATATATTCATTGAATATTGACACATAAACATAGAACGCATTGCCAAACTTCAGTGAGGACTAAAATAATTAGCACTCTCGCCTTCTATAGCAGTGCTGAGTGCTGTCTCACTGCACATACTCATACTTCTCGATTTTGCTAAATGACTGCATTTAATTGAGTGTTGTTCTGACAGCTTTAATCAACCATAAAATGTTACCAGTAGAAAACACGCTAAAACCTTCAGAAAGTTCACATAAGTTTTCAATATTGTCATGAAGAATAAGCTTTGTTTTCAATGTTCTCTTTTCCCCCTACCTCAACCCCAATTATGCTTTTCAAATAAAATTGAGCTACATAATAAAAAGCTGGGTAGAATGATTAATTAACATCCATTTCCCTCAACAATGGGCTCTTCCTATTCAGATAGGGAAATCAAGTGGGAAATATCCTTGCTGAACAAATTAGGCCAAGAAATCTCTCTTGCTAAATAAAAAGGTTTTAAATTTAGCACACCGGTATTCAAATGGAAAATATATAACTGCTGGTATACTGTCTACTCCTATTGAAATACTCACACAAAAGAAATAGTAATAAAAGATTAGGCAAGCATTTCATTATGCTTCATTTCCATGAAGTCAGGCAGTTATGTGTGTTTAACGTAGGTATATGCGTCTGGGCTCTATCTCTACATACCAGATAGCCAACCGTCATGGGTAGCTTAAAGAAATCTGACATTTTAAAACTGCTACGCCCCACTAAGAAGTGTTTGGATCCTTTACCTTCGAAATTGAATGTTGAAAATGGGCTCAATCATTGGTAGCAGTGTACACCAGAAACACCGTTGTCACACTTGCAGCTGTACAAAGAACAGAATTCCGACAGTCCACTTTCTTCTGATAGTTGTGGTTGTCGTTGGTATTTGTTATGCAAGCAAGGCATGCAGAGCCAGTGAGTGTTCAGAATGAGGACAGGACAGGCAGACCTGAAACAGAGCAAGGGCAGTGGAGGCTTCATCGATAAGAGGGAGGACAACCACCTCACATCTATTTGTACCAGGCTGGACATTATGCAAACAAAAAACTGTCAGATGCATGAGCTTCAGGAAGCACAAACCACTGCGGTCAGCTTTGTAGCACGGCACTGAACACTACGCCTGGCTCAATACGTTTCTTGTTCTTATTGAGGTTTCTCATCCCCTTTGGTACCTTACTTAATTGAGCAAATGATCATAATATTTGAATTGTTTTCAGATAAATATAGAAAATAGCTTGGTATCCCTATCTTTTACGTTGATTTGTTTGCTTAATATAGAGAACATTGCTCTCTTTGGATAAAATTAACTGCAAGGGTATGAGAAAAATACATTTACAGGAGTTGAGCTACAGCCATCACTCAATCACTGAAGGAAAGGCTGAAAAAAAGAATGAGAGGCTACTTTTAGTGACAGCAGTTTTGATACGGAGTGTTACCCTAGATTGGGGGCGGGTCTTTTGTTTTTACTCTCACCTTAGTTCATCAATAACAGCAGAAGTTCGACTCATAGCTTATTCCTTACATTTGGACATCTACATAAATAGGAGAGATGTATATGAGTAGAAGTGAAAGAGAGAAGTTAAGCAATTCATGTTAGCCTTTGTTTTAAACTCCCTTCTGAATATATTTTAACTAGAATTGCTAATAAAATGTACATTAATTATACTCCTCACCCAACCCCAGTCAATTCTCTTAATGTTAAAGACAACTCTAATCTAGTAGAAACATTTTAAAAAGGAAATCACAGGCCAGAAATTAAAAGTCACCTGCACTATTACTTTGGAAATAATCCCTATAAAAATGTTGGTAGAGAAATTTATAGATGAACATTTAATAAATCAATGTATGAGTTCTGACAACTAAGTTTACGAACTTGCCATCATGCACTCACACGGTAGCACTGTACAACAGCTCAGTAAGGTTTCATAACCTTGGTATATCAGTGTCTCAAGCTGTGTTCATGTTGACATGTGGCAGTGTCTTGCTGAGTGGCCCTCATTATTGTTGTTGCATATTTTTGTGTGTCATTACAAGAATATTTGAGCTTGAATTAGAGCAACAAACAAACATTAAATTTTTTGTTAAACTTGGCAAGAGTGGAAGTGAAATCAGGAACATGTTTGTCCAAATTTATGGGGGTAATACCATGAAGAAAATGGCAGTGTACAAATGGAGTAAACGTTTTTCTGAGGGGAGAGAACACGTCACTGATGAAGAGAGGTCAGGGCAGCCAGTAATGAGCAGAATTGGCAAAAACACTGCAAAAATTCATCGAATTGTGCATCATATCATCGGCTAACTGTGAGAAACATAGCAGAGCAAGTAAACATCAATAGAGAAAGAGGAAAATCTTAATTGAAAATCTTGGCATGAGAAAGGTGTGTGCAAAAATGGTCCCAGAGGAGCTCACTGATGAACAAAAGAAAAGGAAAGTCAAAGATCTTTTGGAGAGGCAAGATGATGTTTTTGGCCGTATTATCACTGGTGATGAAACATGGGTGCACCAATATGACCTTGAAACAAAGCATCACAGGGCACAGTGGAAGTCAGCCATTTCTCCATGAATAAACAAGTTTTGTCAGTTCAAATCAAGAGTCAAAATGATGGTGCTAACCTTTTTTGATATCAGAGGGATTATTCATTATGAATTTGTACCAACTGGAAAACAGTTAACCAAGTTTGCTATTTGGAAGTGCTGAAAAGGCTGCGTGAAAAAGTTAGGCGAAAACGACCTGAACTTTTTGCCACCAGTTCTTGGGTCTTGCATCACGACAATGCACCACCAGTTCACAGAACACTATGAGGGAGTTTTTAGCCAGTCAACAATAACTGTATTGGAACACCCTCCCTACTTACCTGATCTGGCCCCCAGTGACTACTTTCTTTACCTGAAGATAAAGGAAATATTGACGGAAGTCATTTTGATAACATTCAAGATATCAAGGGTAATATGATGACAGCTCTGATGGCCATTCCAGAAAAAGAGTTCCAAAATTAGTTTGAAGGGTGGGCTAGGCGCTGGCATAGGTACATAACTTAGCTTCCCAAGGTGGGGTACTTCGAAGGTGACCATAGTCATATTCAGCAACGAGATATGTAGCACTTTTTCTAGGATAAGTTTGCAAACTTAATTGTCACACCTCATATGTAATGAAAATACTCAGTACAATAAAATATGCACTATAAATCTCAGCGATTTCTATTTGGTGTTTAACATTTTTCACTTAAAAAACATGTCCTGAATATTAACTCATATCATTAAATGTCTTGCATAAACATTGTATTTAATGTTGAATAGCAGTCTATTATGTCAATATACCTAATTTTATATAATTAGTCAATTAATTATATAAGACACTACATTGTTAAAAAGACACTATCAGGGGAAAAAAAGCAAATTATACTGCCATACTGAGTAATAAGTAATTAAACAGTGTGATAAATGACATAGAACTGTAAGTTGACCTAGAGGCAGATTTTGGATCACCAGTTGGTAAGAATTTCCTGTTTTGGTCAGATTGATTTGAATGACTTCCCTCAATGTTGATGCATAAATAATATACCCATCCATACTTATAATGTCAGCTTCCCTATTAACTTTCTAAAGTGATTTAAAGAAAAAGCAATTCAAGCTTTGCTATTTTGTACCACCAAAAAAACAGTGTTTTTTTAGGTTTTAGAAAGTTTTATCTTTGCTCTCAAATTTGTCATCTTTACTTAATATGAGAGAACATTAAAAGGAAGAATTGTACCCTACCTATTTATTAATATTAACACTAAGACAAGTGGTAGCTATAATAATTTTTTCCTTATTTACCCCCCAAAATTAAGTAGATGGCAAATGTTTATAAAAGAGTTTTCCATTTGATTCAAACTGCAATTTTGAATAAACTTTTTCATAGATAATGTTGGCTTATTTAATGTATTTTTTTCACTATGCATTGCTTTCTTAAAGCTTTTCTTAAAGATCTGTGTATTAGATATGTTCATATCTGTAGTGATCATATTTTTATCTTTATGTCTCATCAGTGGATCTCAGAATACATCAGCTATGTCTGATACTTACCATTTATATCCCTTAATCCATTTTTTAGACTGAATTCTTATGCACCCCAACACTTGAGGGTCTTTTTTATTCCTGGGCTTTCAAGTCTCAGTATTCTGTCCTTAAATAGGAAGAGCCATCGTGGGAGAAGTGGAATTGGCACTAACCCTTTAACCTTTCTTGGAGTGGTGAATCCATGTGAGATACAGATAAACTAAATTATCATGTTAGTATCCCTGAGCAACTAATTGCTAATGGTGTTCTTTTGAAAAGAACGCAAAATTACTAAATTTAAATTTGAGTACCAATAAAAAATAAATTGCATTTCTTGTGTCTTAGCACTTAAAACCTCCCTCATAGGCTTTAAATTAGTATCCACCATTACTGAGAGATAAGTTCTACTTTGTAAGCTAGACACTGTTGTCATTAAAAACAAATCTGTGCTGTAAAATAACATTGTGAATTTGCATCTAAACCTAAAATGTGGAAACATAAAACCTTATTTCACCTTCAAAGTTATCTCAGGTCTCAAGCCTCACTTTTTTACTAAAACCGAGGACTGTCGTTTTGATTATAATAAATGATTTTCCTTACTGTACAAAGTCAGCTTGATCAGCACTACACCCTCTAGCATCATAGACACTTTCTTACATAAATTATTCCTTACTCTCTAATAAGCCTAACTGTGGATTAACCTATTGTCCATTCCATGATTTTCTACTCCCATTTTGCAAAAAAATTGTGGAGAAATACAGAACACTAAACTGAATTTGTGATTTTTTCTTCTTCCAGCCATGGCAAATTAGCTTGGTTTAAAATAACTCTTCCCCGAAAATACTTGAAAATCTGTACAAAATTTCAAGTAAAAAAAAAAGAAGTGTTCTTGTAAATATTGAAATAAGAAAGGTTGAAAGGGTTATGATCCTACAGAAAAGAAATGTCCAAATATACACGTATTATACACAATGCTGCATTTCCTCTGAAAAGGTTAGTCCCTTATGAACCATAGCACTAAAGGTATTTTGTATCATGTAATTTTTGAGGGGAAGTCGCCTGCGTATTATAAGATGTTTAGCAGCGTCCTTAGTCTCTACCCACTAAATGCAAGTAGCACGATGACAGCTGTGACAATCCAGAATGTCTCCAGACATTGCAAAATGTCTCTCACACCAGGAGGGGGTGCAGCAAAATTGTGTCCAGTTGAGAACCACTGCTATAGAGCATTTGATGAATCCAGAGAAGCATCTGAAAAGCTGGGCAGAATGTTTGATAGTTTCTGTAGGTTCTCTTTTCATTTGGTTGTTTCTTTTGCTGGTAGAACCTTTTTAATTAGATGTAGTCACACTTATTAATTTTTGTTTTAGTTGGGTTGTGCTTTTGATGTTATATCAAAAAAGTTATTGCCAGTGTCAAGGAGCATCTTCCCTATGTTTTATTCTTGGAGTTTCATAGTTTCAGGCCTTAGGCTTAAGTCTTTAATCCATTTGGAGTTAATTTTTGCAGTGGTGTAAGATAGGGGTACAAATGGATTGTTCTGCATATAGTTATCCAGGTTTACAAAATTTGTTAAAGAGACTTTCCTTTTCCCATTGAGTACACTTGCTCACTTGTCAAATATTAGTGAATTATATATGTGAGAGTTTGTTTCTGGGCTTTCATTGCTGTTCCACTGGTCTATTTTTATGCCAGTGTCATACTGTTTTGATTATTATAGTTCTATATTATAGTTTGAAATCAAGAAGTGTGATGCTTCCAGTTTTGTTCTCAGGATTGCTTTGGGTATGCAGGGTCTTTTGTGGTTTCATAGCAATTTTAGGATTTTTTTCCTATTTCTGTGGAAACTGTCATTGGAATTTTCTTCATGATTCAGTCTTGGTTGGTTGTATGTTTCTAGGAACTTACCTGTTTCTCCTAGCTTACATAATTGGTTGGCCTATGATTAGTCATAGTAGTCTTGTATGATCCTTTGTACTTCTGTGGTATCAGTTGTAATGTCTATTTTCATTTCTGATTTTATTTATTTGAGTCCTTTTTTTCTTAGTATAGCTAAATATTTGCAATTTAGTTTATCTTTTCAAAATTCAGCTTTTGGTTTGTTGATCTTTTCTATTGTTTTTCTGACCTGCTTCTAATCTTTGTCATGTCTTTCCTTCTGCTAACTGACTTTGTTATTATTTTTCTAGTTCCTTCAGGTATAATGTTAGGTGATTTATTTCTCTCTCTCTTTATTTTTATATAGGAGTTTAACTTTCCTGTTAGAACTGCTTTTGCTGCATTCCATATGTTTTTACATTTGTTTGTTTGTTTTAATTTTTATTTGTCTCAATATGTCTTGATTTATTCTTTGATCCAATGATTATTCAGTAGTGTATTGCTTAATTTCCATATATTTGTGAAATTTTCAAACTTTCTCCCATTATTGATTTCCAGTTTCATCCTGTTGTGGTTAGAAAATATACTTGGTATGATTTCAGTCTTCTTAAATTTGGCAAGACTTTTTATAACCTACCATATGTTCTAACCTGGAGAATGTTCCTGTACTGGAGGAGAGTGGGAATTCCGCTGCTGTTGATGGAATGTTCTGCCTATGTTTAAACACATGATTTATTTATGTCTTTAATTAGTGCTTTTAAAAGCCACAGAGGTATTTTTATGTAGAAAATAATAAAAAATATGTTAAAGCATAAATAAGAAAATCTAACATTAACCTGGATCCCATTATCCAGATATAATTACATTCATTTTTTTTAATATCCCCCAGTATTTTTCCATGAATATGGAATCACTTTTCTTAGCTGTCTTCATTTGCTCTTTCATTGAAAATGCTTCTAATGCTTATATATTGACTAAATAATTTTCTATCTTAGAATATGTCAAAATATATCCAATGGCTTATTTCGGAATTTTTTTTGATTTCCAAATCTTACACTCATATATCACCCTGGATTAAACTTCAAATTATAAAAAATTTAGATATTATCCTTAATTCATATTCCCTAGACAAATCTCCTAGAACTAGAATTACCAAGTCAGTGAATGTGGGCATTATACGTATCACCCTTCAAAAATGTTGCATTAATTTTCCTTTTCCACCTGGTTATAGAAAGGCCTACATCACTGTATTTTGTCAATGTCACATGCTTTCCTTAAATTTTTTTCTGCTTTGATTACCAAAAATGCATGAATATTGATATTTTAATTAGTGTTTCTTTCATGATTTTAAAGAAAAATATTTCCAATATGCATTAGCTGTTTGTCTTTTTTTCTCTGATGTTTTTCCGGACATGTCTACCAATAATTTACCCAGCAATTTTAGTTGTCAATGTTTTTTTTGTTTTTAATTAATTTTCTGTAAGGGAAGAATGAGGGAGACTATAAAAGGAAGTGTAGAAAACACTAGTTTTAAAATAGTAAGCCTAGGAGACAAGCAGCAGAATGAGAAATTTAATTGGAAATAAAAATGAATTTTCATGATGTGAATATTAAACATTAGAAATATGTGTGTCATAATCACCTTTTGAAGTGGTTTTTTGTTTTGTTTTGTTTTGTTTAAGGAAATAGATGATTTTGACAGTGGGTGGAATAAGTGAACATCTAGATACTTTCTAACTTCCAGATGCTATCAATCTGTGTCACCATGAAGGCATTTGGGCATAGTTCCTCGTAATGTAAGCAATCAAGGAAATAATCTGAAAAGAAAGAGTTATTTGATGCCAGGCCCTTAATATAATGACAAGATATTTAAAGGTATTAGAGAAATTAATTTAGACACCTCTGTGTTCTTTTATTTTCTTAGATTTATTCTATTTAATTGTAATTTCATTCACAGACTGCTCCTTGAGCCAAATACCAGTTTTTAAATGATTTCTAGAACATATTGGTTTCCTCCCCTCTCCCAGTGTTCTATGCTAATGTTTGTAATTCAGAGTGTATAATTTCCGCATTCATTATATTTCTGGTTAATACTTTTAAAGTAAAGGTATTTTTCTTGGAGGACTTTTACATCCATGGGACTACTTACCTCTATATTATATGACTGTAGACTAATGCCTATTTAGTTATTGTATTTATCATTTTATATTTTCTACTTTCTTCCTCTCAGAACGTCACTATTGCTAACAGACTTATATTTAACATTTCCAATCCCACTGATCCCTATTCTCTCCTCACTTTTTTGTTTCTAATCAACAAATAATCATGTTCTGGGAACTTGAAAATATTAAAACTACAATATCTGAATAGGAGAGATATTAAATGTACATTTAAAATATGAATATCATTATCTTTTTGCCCGGAAATGTATCTAGTAGAACTATTTCTCAAGCCTTAATTCACCAGGTAGTCCTAGAGGAAAAGTAATCATTATTCTAGAGGAAATTTATTATCCGTATCACAGGTTTTCCCAGTTTAAGATGTTCAAATTAAATTCAGAGTAAATAAATATCTCAAAGGAACTATATCAAAATGGAGATTGTTTCTAATATAAGCATTCCTTAAGCAATTTTTTCATTTATTCAAGCACCATAATTTATTGTGCAAGCAATTATTTAGCTTTTCAAATTGAATAGCACTTCCTATTGAGATTTTGCACATAAAATTAATAGGGCAAACTGAGTTATGTTGAATTATATAACATGTTTGAGCAACACATAGTCTATTCAAGAAATAGACCTGAGTATACTTTGTTTTATCGTTTTAAACCATTTTCTATACAAATATCCAATAAGACACGCAACATGAATGAATAATACAATGAACACCACAAGCCCTACTGAGATAAACAGTAATTAATATTTTGTTGCATTTGTTTCCCCCCTCTCTCTACCTACAGAGAGAGAGAGAGAGAGAGAGAGAGAGAGAGAGAGAGAGAGAGAGAGATGTATACATGTATGTGGGCATTTATGTATCTATTTATATGTGTGTATACATATGTATAAATACAATTTCAAAATGACCTGAAGACATGAGAGTTTACATCTAAGTATTGCAGAACTATGCCATGAAAATAAGAACATATCCCATTAATCATTCCTTTTAAAAATGAATCCTTTAATTTTGTCATTAGGTCTTTTCAGTTAATCTAGAAGAGCACCCAAATTCTTTACTTTCATAACATTGAGTACTAGTTGATACCAAGCCAGGTATCTTATAAAATGTCCCACAATCTATATTTATTTTATTTAAACAATCCCTTAATTTGGGCATTTCCCTTGTTTTAAATTTTTACTTTAACCAGTGCTACAATGGATAACAGTGGTATCTCCCCTTATTTGCCAAGGACTGTATTTATGTTGGATTCTTAGAAGTGGATTTGCTAAATTGAAGAGAAAAATCTATCTAGTGTTTTGCATTGTTGTCAGTTACCCCAATAAATTTTGTATGATTTTGTTTGCGTACCAGTAAACTTTGACAATGGCTTTTTCCACCAACAAGTGTGCAAAGCTAGTAGTGTGTTGTCCTCTTTTTGTTTCTTTGTTTAGATTTTAGTTGGTCTAAAAAGTGAGAAATTTTTTATATGTGGGTTTTAATTTGAATTTCTTTTATTATGAGTGAGTGTGAGTATTTTTCCTAAATTTAAGGACAATTTACCCTATATTTTTGTTAGCTGTATTTTCATTATTTTCTATCTTTTTATCAGAGTTTGCTTTTTTAAAAGAATTAAAATAGATTAGATGATAGATGATAGATAGCTAGATAGCTAGATAGCTAGATAGCTAGATAGCTAGATAGCTAGATAGCTAGATAGCTAGATAGCTAGATAGCTAGATAGCTAGATAGATAGATGTACAGATAAGTGAGGAAGGATAACAGAAATTAAACTTTATGATAAAAAGCTTTACATAACTTCTGGTTTTACTTTGGGTGGTGTATTGGTGTGTGTGTTTCATCTTTTATTGCTTCTGAATTTTGAGACATTATTACACAGGCTTTCCAACTTCAACATTATAATAAATGTTTTCTTTTGATATTCTGTGATTTCTTTTTAAATATTTATATCTCTGATCCATTTGGATTTTATCCTAGTGAAAGTTATGACATACAGGTTTAATTTTAGCTTTTAAAAAAAAAAAAAATGACTATTGAATTATCTTCAAAATATTAACCAAAACCTATTTTTAATTTGTCATATATTTTACTATACTTCTATATGTACTTGGGTCCAATTTTATTCTTTGATGCCACTGGTCTTTCTGACTATTCATGTACAAATAGCACATTGTTTATATGAGAGAGGCTTTTTACTTTAACATCTAATAGAGCCAATTGTTCTCTGCCTGGTTGATGTTCTTTTTCAGGGTTTCTTTGTCTAGTCATGTTTGTTATTTTTTCCGTATTACTTTTGTAATGAACCTTTTTACATCCAGTGAAAGTCTACTGGTGATTTTATTAGGACCATATTAAATTTCTAAGCTGTGGGTACTGTCTTTATGATGTTTGATTGTTATAGTCAAGAAAATGGAGTTTCTTTCCAACTTCTCAAAACTACTTTTGTGTTTTTCTGAAGTACTATTTTTGTTTTCTCTCTTTAGGTTTTACCCATTTAAATCCTGGTATTATCTTTTACCATTTTTACACAAGATATTCTTTGCGATTATTGTTTGATTAGATGCAGTATTTTGAATTTTCTAAGTTTTAAGAACTTGGTAGCTTATTTAAATGTTTGTATTGGTTTTCACTGTTCATAATTTATTTTTTAATTTCTCTTAAATTTTTCAGACACACTATCATATAATCAGAAAATTTAAAAGTGTTTTATTATTTTCCAATTCTTATTCCTCAAAAGAATTTTTCTTACTGTTTCCAATAACGATAATTGAATCCTAAATTATATGGCACTGGATCTTTTCCTTATTTTAATGGGAATTGCTCTATTCTTTCCAAATATATCATATATTTGCAGTTGAGGTATGTAGATTTTATCAAATAGTAGACTTGATAAAAGTCAAGTATTTGTTTAACAAATAGTAGACTCTTTAAAAGTTTTTATTTCTGTTATCTGAATTATATTAATGGTTATACTACACTGAATTTCTGGAACAAATTCTACTTGACCACTATATATTGTTTTAGTGTGCTTCTAGATTCTTCTAATAATATTTTACTCATGATTAAGTGATACTGGTCTGTACTTTTCTTTTTTATGCAATTCTGATTGGGTATAACATCAATATCTTCATTCACAAAAATGCTCTGAAGATTTTTTTTTTTCTTTTTTTAAAATTTGTAGCAATTTAAGTGGTATTAGAATCATCTGCTTTTGAATGTTTGGTAGAATTTTTCAGTGAAACTTACTGTGGTTCGTTTTGGAATGTAGCACTTTGAAACTAGTCATTTTGTTTGTATATTTTTTCTCATGTACATTTTTAAAATCTGAAAGTAAAAACACAATAGGTATACAGATGTTTTACTGATGCATTTTAATCACAGAAGCTGAATAATAACATTTTGAAATGGAGGTTTTTCACTATTACCACGAGCTCAAAAATCTGTTCTTCGTTTCAAATATTCCTTTCTAAAGATGTTCCTCTAAATAACCCTCACTCCATTTGGAAACCTAATCTTCTTTCTTAATTATTACTTATTTTAATGCAACTTTATCCATTAATCTATTTATTGAATCCCTTATTATTTCCCTAATTAAGGCATAATCTCACAGTGTTTATTTAATCACTAGTGTTCCAGAGATATGAAGTCTTTAATGTGACTCTCAGGACCCAAGTCCAGGTGCTTCCAGATCCAGCCTCAGATATGCCACATGTTGAATGTGGTACATTTGTCCTCTGTTGGCTTAGTCTTCTTATTTTATTTTTTATTCTAGTGAGCATCTTGGAACTTAGCAGATTCACTACAAAGGTGAAAGAGGTACATGGTTATAATAAATGGGATATGGCAAAATATCCAAAACTATATAGATATCTGAAGAGAGAAAAAAGTAGATTGATCACCTGTTGGAAAGAGGTAGAAGAGTTTATCCTCCTGTCTGAATTCCATAGTAAAATATGCCACAATAAACAACATTCAGTACAACTAGGTAAGAAACTAATCTATAACTGTCTTTCTGCTACCAACTCTCCATACTTCTCAAATCTGGCCCATCATCCAAGAAAGACCATTTTTTTAAAGAACGTATCTCTTCATTTGTGTACCAACACAACAGGTAATGACAAGTGGATATGTTATTTTGTTGATGGCTTATAGACCTTTAAAGTACAAAGAGTGAAAAACAGATTGTTAATTCAGATTTTTTTTAAATGTCAGTTATTTTATTTTCCTCTGCTCCTGATATTTAAAAGAAAAGAAGTGATGGATAATTCCCAATCTGACACCTATTATGTACTTTTTCTATTAATTATTGAAAAGAAACGATGTTATTGTCAATTTACTTGTGTCCACGTACTTGAATGTTGATATTTTAATTTTGAAAGAACTTTCAGTGTTAGAAACTTTCCTTTTCCACCTAACTCAATTGGAAAATGCCCTTTCTCATTACAAACATAAATGATGTGCTCATTGTAATTCTAAATCCTTTTTCTGAAATACTTTTATACAAAGCAACCAAAAGCATTCTATACATGTTTTCCTTTGCTCCGGGCATACTTCTGAGCACATACAACCTGCTCAGTTCTTTGTAATTTTTGAGTTAGTCAAGGTTAAAAGGGTGTCTCAAAATTACAGAATGTGATCTTTTCAAATTTATGAATAATGCTCAGTACCCTATCAGACTATAAGATCCAATATTACTTTAAAGCAATTTGCATATAATTAATTGTGATGTGGATGAAGAGGAATTCATTTCTCCCTTAATTTTCAATAGGAATGAATATTCACAGGCCTGTGCAATTAAAATACCTGAGTGTTATTTCTTTCAGGATTTCTGAATGGTTTATACTTGATTCAAGGATTAGAGAAAAATAAGAGGTGTTTTATCCATAAATTTCTTCTTCTGTCATGTTCCCTTTTAAAATAATGTTTCATCCACTCAGCAAATATTTAATAAGCATATGTTTATGTTATGCTTCACTTGGAAATATACATGTTTATATCCATATCGTTAATGGTGTCTTTAGATTGTTGTAGATTTAATGACCATGAAATAATAAATTCTGGTCCAATTTTATGTTACCTACTTAACAAGACAGCATACTAAAAATAAAATGGTTCCAGGTCAGTGAGTTGATCTCTTTTCACATTGCTATGGAAATGTAAGTGAACACAAAGAGCAATTTGAAGGTAAGTGTCAGGATAGTCAAAAGTTTATAAACTTTGATCTAGTAATTCTCATCATAGAACTCTACCTTAAGAAAGCAGAAACTCAGATAATGATTTAAGTCTAAGGAAATTCAGTATTATTTAATGTAAAATTGGTAATAAACTACATATCCAGTAATAAGGACTAAGTTAATACCATGTGTCTGAATTTCTATTTTATGTATTCAAACATGCAAAGATCATCTTAGCTGATGAGCCCTATTTCCACTTGAGAGTCAAAATTTTAAAACCAGAAGCAAAAACTTGCAAATTCAAAGTAATGCCCCAACTAAATGCATTGCATCAAACCTGATTAAGTTCCAGCCAAATTGATATTCTTGTTCTTTGAACATGATAACATTACTATCACAGAGCCATTGCATTTCAGTTACTATCATATTATTGATCTTCCTTATCTTTATTGCTGTTACCACTATTTGAAATTATCAGATTGATATATTTAATATTACCTCTCTCCTGCCACTGGAATAAGCTGCATGAGTATCAGAGTCTGACCTATTCTCTTCAGTACTCCAAGTTGTCATGAATATATTTCTTGATATTTTGTAGGCACTCAAAGTTGTTTAATGAATAAATGGGTGAATAAAAATTTAGTAATAGGATATCATGGAACTCTTATAGAACTTGTGATGTTTCCGAAAAAAATTTAGGAAAATAATGAGTGTTCAGTAAAATTTTAGTTATATGTACATATATATTTATAAGCAAGGGGAAATGAAAACATTAACATGTTAAGGGTGATAACTCAGAGAAGTATTAAAAACATGAATCTGCTCTCCATGCTTTTCTCCATTTGCTAAATTCTCTCTAAGGGCATTATTACTTTTTGAGAAAAGTAAACATAATAGTTAAAGCTAACAATATGATAGAAAAATAATATGAATGGAGACACCCATTTAAGTACCTAAATATACTACTGAATATACTACTAGAGCACTTAAACATTTTAGGAGGGAAAAAAGAGCAATGTAGAAATGAAGATATGCACAAATAATAAAAATAAGTATTTCAGTAAAAATCATGATTATCAAATGTATGGTAGTTGATAAAAAAATGTTCAAATATTTTGCAACCAATGTTCAAGAGAATGTTGTATGAACATGAAAAGTTTATTTTCTTAATATTTATACAGCAATAATTTATATCACTTTATGAATGAGAAAAATTGCAAAGAAAAACTATACCAAACTTTTATAGAAATTATCTTTACTACAAAGTATCAACTATCATTACATATCTTTTATCATTTTATCGCTAACATCCTTGTAAAATAGATTGAGTCAAGGACCTAGGAATAAATCACAATTATTTTCTGTTCCAGAGATCTAGCCACTTAAATATTTGTTATATTAAAAATCATAGTGTAAATATAGTTGTGATAAATATTAAAATTTTCTAAAACATTTCATGCCTAAAATTTACTGGTAACATTTTGAATGACTTGTATATATACACTCAATAGTTTCCCTAAGTGGTATCATCCATAAATGTATTCAAATTAAATTATTCAGCATATCTAATATTACATTGACGAAGCAATTATGGGCTTCTTAAATGAGTAATTCCAGGGTAATTTTAAGAAAAATGAGTGCACTGTATTTCAGTTTTGGAATATAATTACACTGCTTTGCGCTCAGCTAAGTATCGTCAAAGAGAATATAGAATAAGGTACATTAGCAATGACACTACTTTGCTAAATTTTTTCTTATAAAATTATTTGACACAGAAGAGAAAATATTTATATAGTCGATTAAAACTTACATATTTCAGAAATATTTGTTTAATCACAGAAATATTTGTTTAGTCACAAGAGTTACTCAGTTATTTTTATAGTCCTTTGATATAAGTGAACAAATGCAGAAAATAGTTTATTGAGGAAAGTAAAATTATTTGCTATCATAAAATTCCAAAGTCTCTTTTGATAAAAATTAAAATATCCAAAATATTTTAAGAATTAAAGAGAAGAATGGTTTCTAGGGATGTAACTAATTACCTTAGTTTTCTTTAGTAAAGAACCACAGTTTTGTTCAAATCAGCAATATGCTCAAATAAAATAACTGGTAATTTATTTTAAAAGTTGGATGCATTCATTCTCATTGATTCCTATGAATTAGGACATGACTGAGGTGAAATAAACCAGAAGGAAGATTTTCTACTGTAAGGGGGTAATTGGATGTTGTGTTTGCTTTCTCAATTCAAGGATCTAATTCTTTCCATAAGTTTGGGACTATTTATTTTAATAGGCTGTGTCCTTCTTATGGTATAACCACTATTCTTTTATTGCAATTCTGATGCAGTCAGATAATTCTTGTAGAGTTTTGTCATTTATTTTAACTCTCAAGACTCTCTTCTTCCATCTGTGTCATTTCCAGATTTCTATCTTTGATATCGCTAATTCTTTCCTCCATCTGGTCAACTCTATTTCCTAAGCTGGCTGATTCATTCTTCATTTCTTTTATAGAGTTCTTCATCTCCAGAATTTCTATTTGGTTCTCTATAAAAATTTCAATCTCTTTGGTAAGGTATTCATTTCATTCATGGATTTCATTTCTGAGTTCATTAAACTTCCTATCTAAGTTTTCTTGCATCTCATTGAGTTTTTTCAGAACTGCAATCTTGAATTCTCTGTGATTTAAGTCACATATTTCCATGCCTTTAAATTTATTTTCTGGAGCTTTTTCTTTTCTTTTTTTTTTTTTTTTTCCCTGTAGTGCCTTGTTACCCTGGTTATTCATGGTAATTAGTGGATTATTTCTCATCCTGAGCATCTACAGTTATTAATTCTGCAGTAGGTTGATATGAAGAGGTCTTTCTTTCATTTTCCAGTGGATAGTGCTGAGGCATTTTATTTTATCTTGCCCTGTTCCAGCTTCTCATGGTGGAAGATTTCCTGATAAGGTAGGAATATCCTCTGTGACCAGGTTGCCTCACTCTCAGGGTACCACCCTGTGGGAGGATGCTGTGGGGATGGGGTTCTGAGCCCCTGCAATCCCAGTGCTACCCCAGCAGCCAGAAGTAGAGCTGTGTGCCTCAGCAGCCCTAGGTGCCCCTGCTGGGATCAGCTGCAAAAAGCTCTGGGCAGGGTGGGTTGGGACAGGCTGCTGGTGTGCCTGCGTCTTTGTTGTTCTCTGAGCAATGACCACTGATAGACCACAGCTGCCTCACCCCTGGATCTCCTCCCTCGTCACGGGAATTAACTGCAGCATGTGTCTGCCGCTCAGGAACTCTCTCCAGTTCTCAGGGCTGTCGATATTCTGTTTTTCAATTCTACACTGCTACAGTTTCTCCTGGGGCCCACTGCTATCACTGGGAGGCTGCAGAGGAAATGAACTCTGGGAGGGTGGGGGGAGGCAGCCAGGTTCCATGGCTTTGTTTTCTGCCTGGCAGTGAGGGCTTAGGCCACAGCTGTCACTTCTGTATTTGTTCTTACTCGAGATCCTGTTTTTATTTTGCAGAAGCATACCCAGAAGTGTGTTTGATGGATCATAGGGTAGTATTGTTTTTAATTTTTTGAGAAAACTCCATACTGGTTTACATGTTGGCAGTACCAATTTACATTCCCAAAACAGTGGGCAACGGTTCCATGTCCTTGAAAGCCTCACCAACACGTTTCTGTCCTTTTGATAATAGCCATTCTAATAGGTGTGAAGTATTAGGTTGGTGCAAAAGTAATTGCGATTTAAAAGGTTAAAAATATGTGCAAAACTGCAATAAATTTTGCACCAACCTAATAGCTCATTATGGTTTTTGTTTGCATTTCTCTGATGATTAATGATGTCAAGCACCTGTGCATCTACCTGTAGGCCACCTGTATGCCTTTACACGCCACAGAAAGCCAACAACTCTTTGTTATTGCAAGTTCATCCTAAATTCAACAAAACCGATTATCGTATTCCAGGGCATTATTTTGCATACAGGTATCATTGTTGATTTCTAGAGTTACACTATTAACTCATAAGCATAAATGAATTAAACACGTTTATGTAGATACAGAGTTAGTACTACCCACATATAATGCACACCCTTATTTTTCGCTCACAAATTTGGGCAAAAGAAGTGTGCATGCTACATGGCAAAATACAGTATATAAAATCATATAATCTGCAAACAGAGACACTTATTTCTTTCTTTCCAATTTGGATGGCTTTGATTTTCTTTCTTTCTGTTCTTTTTAATTTCTTGCCTAATTGCTCTGGTAAGACTTTCAGTACTATGTTGTATAGGAGTGGAGAGTAGGCACTCTGGTCTTGTTCCTGATCTTAGAAAGTTTTCAATCTTACACTACACTGAGTGTTTGCTGTGAATTTTGTGTATATGGCCTTTGTTATGTTGAGGTATATTCCTTCTGTACCCAATTTGTTCAGTGTTTTTATTACGAAAGTATGTTGAATATTGCCAAATGCTTTTTCTGAATCTATTGACACGATCATATATTTACCCTTTATTTTATTAATGTGAGTATTACATTTAGCAATTTGCATACGTTTGACCATCCTTGCATGCCAGGGAAAATTCCCTCTTGATCACAGTGTATGATCCTTTTAATGTACTGTTGAATTCAGTTTGCTAGTATTTTGTTGAGAGTTTTAAAATCTCTGTTCATCTATGCGATATTTGATCCATAATTTTCTTTTCTTGTAGTATCCCAATCTGGCTCTGGTATCAGGGTAATGCTGGCTTCATAAAATTAGTTTGGGAGTGTTCTGCCCTCTTCTATTTTTAGGAAGAATTTAAGAATAATTGACATTAATTCATTTTTAGATGTTTGATAGAATTCACCAGTAAAACCAGCTGGTGCTGGGGTTCTCTATATTGGAAAGTTTTTGATTCCTGTTTTAATCCCCTTACTCATTTTATTGATCAGTTCAGATTTTCCATTTCTTCATGATTCAGTCTTGGTAAATTATATGTGTCTAGGAATTTATTGATTTCTCTTTAGATTATCCAATTTGTTGGCCTATAATTGTTCATAGGAGCATCTAGTCCTTGTACTTCTGTGTTATTAGTTATAATGTCTCCTCTTTCATTTCTGATTTGTCTCTTCTCTTTTTTTCTTAGTCTAGCTAAGGGTTTGTTAACTTTTTTTTTTATCTTTTAAAGAACAGCTTTTGTTATCATTGATCTTTTCTGTTGTCTTTTTAGTTGCTATTTATTTGAGCTCTAACCTTTGTCATATTCTTCCTTCTGTTATCTTTGGACTTCGGTTGTTCATTTTCTAGTTCCTTGAGGTGTAAATTTAGGTTATTTGAGATCTTTTGTTTCTCTTAATGTAGGCATTAACTTTCCTCTTAGAACTGCTTTTGTTGCAGCACATATGTTTTTATATGTCTGCATTTTCATTTGTTTCAAAATACATTTTGAATTCTTTTTATTTCTTCTTTGATCCATTAGTTGTTCGGGGGCATATTGTTTAATTTCCACACATTTGTGAATCTTTCTGTTTTCTTCCTTTGATTTTGAGACAGGTTAGTTAGTATGACATTAGGCAGTTAGAAATTCCTTGGTAGACTAAGCAAAAATGGAACAAAAACAGAACACAGGGCAACCGTACCAGGACAAATATATCATCAATCACACTCAGGGACAAATGGGTTTGTTTCAGTGGTCTCCCCCCAGGCTGATCAGTAGAGAGAGTCTGGGAAACATTGTATCCATAGGCACCCACATCCCAACATCCCCCTCCCAGATAAAACGGTATATAAGCGCCAGCTTTTTGCCTTAGTTAGCTGGGCATCCCAGCTTCTGGTACCCCCTCCCGCTCGGGAGCTGCAGCTCTTTGCTTGCTATAATAAACTATCTTCCTTGTGCAACTTTGTGCCTCTCCCTGGTCAGTGTATCCATTCTTTGGCTCCACAAGACTATGAACCCCGGCACTCACTAAGCAACAATCTTACATCAATTTCTACTTCCCCCCCCCCACACTATGGTCAGAAAAAATACTTCATATGATTTCAATCTTCGTACATTATCCAAGATTTGTTTTGTGACTTATGATATACACTGAAAGATGTTCTGTGCGTGCTTGAGAAGAATGTGTATGCTGATGCTGTTGAGGGGAATTTGATGTAGATGTCTGCTAGTCATATTTGGTGTAGGTTATAGTTCATGTCCAGTGTTTCCTTACTAATTTTCCATCGGGATGATATATCCATTATTGATATCAGGGAATTCAAGTCCCTTATGATTATCCCATTCTTATGTTTCTCCCTTCTGATGCATTATATTAGTATTTGCTTACTATAGTATTTATGTGCTCCAATATTGGGTGAACATTTAGGATTGTGAAATCCTATTTTGAATGTATCCCTTAATTTGCAAAATGGCCTTCTTTGTCTCCTGTTATGATTTTTGACTTAGTCTATTTTTCCTCCTATAAATATAGCTATTCCTGCTCTCTTGTGGTGTCCATTTGTATGGAATATCTTTCTTCTTGTGGTTTCCATTTGCATGGAATATCTTTCTCCTTATATTAAGTTTTAGCCTGTGTTTCTCCTTAAAGCTAAATCACTATGGTAGGCAGAATATACTTGCGTCTTTATTTCTTCTTTTTTTAATCCATTTAAGCACTCTGTCTTTGGATTGGAGAATATAGTCCTTTTACATTTAAAGTAATTATTGATAGGTAAAGACTTACTAATGCCATCTTATTGTTTTCTGGTTGGAGCCCTGCCAAGGAAGTTGCCTTGGGCCATGGGATGTGCCTGGGCCCCTGGAGCAACCTAGGGCCATACAGGTCAATTGGTGCTCTAGCAGGCTGGCTCTGGGGTCTGCTGTGAAGTTTGGCCTTCACAAGAAACAAAGATCCAGGTGAGGAATTACAACACCTGGGTGACGCACAGAAAAACAAAACAAAACAATACAGAGAGTATGGTGGGAACAGTGGATTCATCTTTCCCCAATCAATCTTTCCTCAATTCTAGGCAGCCCATCGCAGAGATACAGACACCCTTTCCATTGGAAAAAGAAGGTAAAGTGAATGCCAAACTTCACAGCAGACCCCAGAGCCAGCCTGCTAGAGCACCAATTGACCTGTATGGCCCTAGGTTGCTCCAGGGCTCCAGGCACATCCCATGGCCCAAGGCAACTTCCTTGGCAGGGCTCCAACCAGAAAACAATAAGATGGCATTAGTAAGTCTTTACCTATCAATAATTACTTTAAATGTAAAAGGACTATATTCTCCAATCCAAAGACAGAGTGCTTATATGGATTAAAAAAGAAGAAATAAAGACGCAAGTATATTCTGCCTACCATAGTGATTTAGCTTTAAGGAGACACACAGGCTAAAACTTAATATAAGGAGAAAGATATTCCACGCAAATGGAAATCACAAGAAGAAAGATATTCCATACAAATGGACACCACAAGAGAGCAGGAATAGCTATATTTATATGAGGAAAAATAGACTAAGTCAAAAATCATAACAGGAGACAAAGAAGGCCATTTTGCAAATTAAGGGATACATTCAAAATAGGATTACACAATCCTAAATGTTCACCCAATATTGAAGCACATAAATACTATAGTAAGCAAATAGTAATATAATGCATCAGAAGGGAGAAACATAAGAATGGGATAATCATAAGGGACTTGAATTCCCTGATATCAATAATGGATATATCATCCCGATGGAAAATTAGTAAGGAAACACTGGACATGAACTATAACCTACACCAAATATGACTAACAGACATCTACATCAAATTCCCCTCAACAGCAACAGCATACACATTCTTCTCAAGCACGCACAGAACATCTTTCAGTGTATATCATAAGTCACAAACCAAATCTTGGATAATGTAGGAAGACTGAAATCATATGAAGTACTTTTTCTGACCATAGTGGGGGGAAAGTAGAAATTGATGTAAGATTGTTGCTTAGTGAGTGCCGGGGTTCATAGTCTTGTGGAGCCAAAGAATGGATACACTGACCAGGGAGAGGCACAAAGTTGCACAAGGAAGATAGTTTATTATAGCAAGCAAAGAGCTGCAGCTCCCGAGCGGGAGGGGGTACCAGAAGCTGGGATGCCCAGCTAACTAAGGCAAAAAGCTGGCGCTTATATACCGTTTTATCTGGGAGGGGGATGTTGGGATGTGGGTGCCTATGGATACAATGTTTCCCAGACTCTCTCTACTGATCAGCTTGGGGGGAGACCACTGAAACAAACCCATTTGTCCCAGAGTGTGATTGATGATATATTTGTCCTGGTACGGTTGCCCTGTGTTCTGTTTTTGTTCTTTTTTGCTTAGTCTACCAAGGAATTTCTAACTGCCTAATGTCATACTAACTAACCTGTCTCAAAATCAAAGGAAGAAAACAGAAAGATTCACAAATGTATGGAAATTAAGCAACATGCCCCCAAACAACTAATGGATCAAAGAAGAAATAAAAAGAATTCAAAATGTATTTTGAAACAAATGAAAATGCAGACATATAAAAACATATGTGCTGCAACAAAAGCAGTTCTAAGAGGAAAGTTAATGCCTACATTAAGAGAAACAAAAGATCTCAAATAACCTAAATTTACACCTCAAGGAACTAGAAAATGAACAACCGAAGTCCAAAGATAACAGAAGGAAGAATATGACAAAGGTTAGAGCTCAAATAAATAGCAACTAAAAAGACAACAGAAAAGATCAATGATAACAAAAGCTGTTCTTTAAAAGATAAAAAAAAAAGTTAACAAACCCTTAGCTAGACTAAGAAAAAAAGAGAAGAGACAAATCAGAAATGAAAGAGGAGACATTATAACTAATAACACAGAAGTACAAGGACTAGATGCTCCTATGAACAATTATAGGCCAACAAATTGGATAATCTAAAGAGAAATCAATAAATTCCTAGACACATATAATTTACCAAGACTGAATCATGAAGAAATGGAAAATCTGAACTGATCAATAAAATGAGTGAGGGGATTAAAACATGAATCAAAAACTTCCCAATATAGAGAACCTCAGCACCAGTTGGTTTTACTGGTGAATTCTATCAAACATCTAAAAATGAATTAATGTTAATTATTCTTAAATTCTTTCTAAAAATAGAAGAGGGCAGAACACTCCCAAACTAATTTTATGAAGCCAGCATTACCCTGATACCAGAGCCAGATTGGGATACTATAAGAAAAGAAAATTATGGATCAAATATCGCATAGATGAACAGAGATTTTAAAAGTCTCAACAAAATTCTAGCAAACTGAATTCAACAGTACATTAAAAGGATCATACACTTTGTGATCAAGAGGGAATTTTCCCTGGCATGCAAGGATGGTCAAACGTATGCAAATTGCTAAATGTAATACCCACATTAATAAAATGAAGGGTAAATATATGACCGTGTCAATAGATTCAGAAAAAGCATTTGGCAATATTCAACATACTTTCGTAATAAAAACACTGAACAAATTGGGTACAGAAGGAATATACCTCAACATAACAAAGGCCATATACACAAAATTCACAGCAAACACTCAGTGTAGTGTAAGATTGAAAACTTTCTAAGATCAGGAACAAGACCAGAGTGCCTACTCTCCACTCCTATACAACATAGTACTGAAAGTCTTACCAGAGCAATTAGGCAAGAAATTAAAAAGAACAGAAAGAAAGAAAATCAAAGCCATCCAAATTGGAAAGAAAGAAATAAGTGTCTCTGTTTGCAGATTATATGATTTTATATACTGTATTTTGCCATGTAGCATGCACACTTCTTTTGCCCAAATTTGTGAGGGAAAAATAAGGGTGTGCATTATATGTGGGTAGTACTAACTCTGTATCTACATAAATGTTTTTAATTCATTTATGCTTATGAGTTAAAAGTGTAACTCTAGAAATCAACAGTGATACCTGTATGCAAAATAATGCCCTGGAATACGATAATCGGTTTTGTTGAACTTAGGATGAACTTGCAATAACAAAGAGTTGTTGGCTTTCTGTGGCGTGTAAAGGCATACAGGTGGCCTACAGGTAGATGCACAGGTGCTTGACATCATTAATCATCAGAGAAATGCAAACGAAAACCATAATGAGCTATTAGGTTGGTGCAAAAGTTATTGCAGTTTTGCACATATTTTTAACCTTTTAAATCGCAATTACTTTTGCACCAACCTAATACTTCACACCTATTAGAATGGCTATTATCAAAAGGACAGACACGTGTTGGTGAGGCTTTCAAGGACACGGAACCGTTGCCCACTGTTTTGGGAATGTAAATTGGTACTGCCAACATGTAAACCAGTATGGAGTTTTCTCAAAAAATTAAAAACAATACTACCCTATGATCCATCAAACACACTTCTGGGTATGCTTCTGCAAAATAAAAACAGGATCTCGAGTAAGGACCAAATACAGAAGTGACAGCTGTGGCCTAAGCCCTCACTGCCAGGCAGAAAACAAAGCCATGGAACCTGGCTGCCTCCCCCCACCCTCCCAGAGCTCATTTCCTCTGCAGCCTCCCAGTGATGGCAGTGGGCCCCAGGAGAAACTGTAGCAGTGTAGAATTGAAAAACAGAATATCGACAGCCCTGAGAATTGGAGAGAGTTCCTGAGCGGCAGACACATGCTGCAGTTAATTCCCGTGACGAGGGAGGAGATCCAGGGGTGAGGCAGCTGTGGTCTATCAGTGGCCATTGCTCAGAGAAGAACAAAGACGCAGGCACACCAGCAGCCTGTCCCAACCCACCCTGCCCAGAGCTTTTTGCAGCTGATCCCAGCAGGGGCACCCAGGGCTGCTGAGGCACACAGCTCTACAGCTGGCTTGCAGGGGCAGCTGTTTACCTGAAGATAAAGGAAATATTGAAAGGAAGGCATTTTGATGACATTCAGGACATCAAGTGTAATATGACAACAGGAAAGGCATACTGGTGGCCTACAGGTACATGTACAGGTCTTCGACATCACTAATCATCATAGAAATGCAAACAAAATCCATAATGAGATATGATTAGGTTGGTGCAAAATTTATTGTGGGTTTTGCATTTATTTTTAACCTTTTAAACCGCAATTACTTTTGCACCAACCTAATGGCTCTGATGGCCATTGCAGAAAAAAGAGTTCTGAAACTGCTATGAAGGGTGGACTATGCACTGGCGTTGGTGCATAGCTTCCCAAGGGGAGTACTTTAAAGATGACCATAGTGATATTCTGCAATGAGGTACGTAGTACTTTTTCTAGGATGGGTTTGCGAACTTAATTGTGTGACCTTGTATGACAAAGGGACATAGGAGCCAACTGATATAGCTGTCAATGGTCAAAGATGAAAATTTAGCAGCAAAATAAAATAAATATTCCTTAGTCTATACTGAAGGTAAATAGATACACAGATAGATGATATATAGTTAGGTAATATAAATGAATATTCTGAGCAGGAGAATTCCAGTTAATGTATATAGATATATTATAGTTCCCTCAAAGGTTCTAATTCCCCAATCCTTAAAACTGGACTGCACATCGTGACCTTTCTTCAAGCAGTACAGTGTGGAAAGGGGAAAAAGTGTATTTTACATTGTAGTAACCGGACAAACACTACCTCAACCGCATGACCCAGCTAAACATCCATAGTGATAAGTTGTGTTGATGACATGTATTTTTCATATAATGTGACGAGAACTATATTTCACCTCTAAATTATTCCTTCCAAAACCCCATAAAATCCTAGTCTAAGGATGATTAAAACATCAGAAGATTTTCAGTTGAGGGAAATTTTACAAATTATCTGACCAGTATGCCTCCAAACCAGCACATTGGATATAAACTAATGATAATGTATCGATACTAGTTCATTATTTGTGCCAAGCATATGTCACTTGTGTAAGAGCTTAACAGCAGGGGAAACTGGGTGTGGAGTATATGGAAATTCAGTTTGAAGGAAGCAACATTTTGCAATTCTTGCCAATGAGGTTTGTCCTCTAAGACCACAGAAGACTTCCTCACCCTTAAGAGTGGCATTCACAAAGAGGTGATCTTGTCTCGTTTTGAACATTGTCTTGGTGTGATGTCTGTAATTATAGCATCTTTTTTTTTTTCATCTATGAAGAGATAAGGGCCAATGATCATGCAAACATCCTTGGACTAGTAGAGTGAAAACTAGAAAGAATCAGTGTTTTGGTGAAGCCACTAAGCAACTTAAGTAATTTAAGTAATGATTTATGAAGTCCCAGAAATTCTTGTTAGTGAAATAATAAATTTGCTTGTTGTTTAATCCAGTTAAGTTTCAAATCCATGTCTCTAAATTTATAATTATGTCTCTCCCACCAGGATTGCCAATAAATTATTCATGTTAAATGAAAGAATGTATATATTTCTTTCATTTACATTCAAAATGAATGGATGTATATTTTAATGTAGGATAAATTCCCTGTGACTTAGTAAACACTGTGAAATGGAATAAAATAAAGCTGGAAATAAAGACAGGTATCATGGCATGGAAGCTGTTGAATTTCTGATGAAGAAGCATAATCTTTAGTATGCAAGTCAACATTTCTAAAAATTTATGTCTATACTAGTTCCATGGAATAGATATTGCATGAAAAGAATCTTCAAGCAAGTAAGCTTTAAGATTCTTTTTATTAAATGGGTTTCTTTTCTTCAGGACTGTAATACATAATTATATGACATTGGTATTAAAAAGGGATAGACTATAAAGCACGCTCAGTTTGTTAGGGCTAAGTTCTTTAAAACACGTTTTGGAAAACACGAATTCATTGAGGAATTTTAAAATGAAAATGTATTATTATTTTTGTTTTTCTGGTAGATCACTGAAATAGTGTTGAAGATCAATTTTGGAGGAACAGGTTAATTGCAGAAAGGTCATTTAGGAGTCTATTGCAGTAGTCCAACAGAAAGACCATAAAATCCTAAACAGTGAAAGTGATTCTAGATATCTAGAAGGAGTAGGACCACAGTTGAGACCTACTTAGATACAAGAATTATTAGTAATCAGTGATTAATAGGATGCGTTCAAGTCTGAATTCTTGGTTGCAATTTAAGAAGAAAATTAATAAATTGGAATAATATTGGTGCCCTCACGAAGCCATGGGAATTTGGAGGACCTGTCTCATTAAAAATTGAATACATTTAAAAAAAATTAAAGTTGAGAACATAGCCCAACGTTATCACAGGATCATTCTAGCTAGCATGCTGTTGGTGGTACCACACCATCCCTTGGACTTCAAAATTACTACTATGGGTCCTTTTCCACTTGTGCTCCTTAGATCTTTGGTTTCCTCTTTTGGTAGGAGAAATGAACTCTAAGGTCTTCCTCGTGACCCATCCTACTATAAGAGGCTCAGGGATTCAAGACAGAGATTCTGCCAAAAGTTCTGAGTTCATCTCTTCCCAATCTTTAGTCAGAAACTGGAAAAATAGCTGATATGTGAAGGGCCTGCCGTGAGCAGATTTGGATGAGTTTTTATTAATCACATGACTATGACCATCAGTATGAATAGTGATCTATGGGTATTTTCTGTAGCTCTAGAAATTATTCTTTCCTCAAAGCTTCTAACTCTCGGGCTCTATGTTTTCCCTCTTCCCTTATAAACAGTAATGATAAATGGCCAAAGGGTTAATTTGGAAATCCTAGGAAGAATATTGCTATTACTTACTTGGGATAAACTTTGTCAAGAGCACTCACCTTCCTGTTCATGCAAGGGTTCATGAATGGTATTAAATCTGGAAATTGGATGAGAAGCCATGGCTGTCTCCCTTTCCTTTCCTTTCCTTTCCTTTCCTTGCCTTTCCTTGCCTTTCCTTGCCTTTCCTTGCCTTTCCCTTTCCCTTTCCCTTCCCTTCCTTCCATTTATTTGGTAGCTTATGTCAAGATTCTGTCTATCAAATTAAGATTTAAATATATTTAAGTCTCAGAATTCTATGCTCATTTATCAGCCACCAGTTTACCTGAGGGTCAGACCTTTCTGATTATCACTCTGGCCTTGATGGTAATAGGAACACACTCTGCCTTTAATAGTTAAATGCAGTTCTAGGCTTCCACAACCATGAGTTTCCTTTCTTTACCATTGAAGCCAGCAAGACATTGAAGCTGCAAAATCTTCCTTAGTGTACTCTGACTACAGAGATGAGCAACAGGCACACTCTTCAAGGATGCTGGTGTTCCCCTCCACCGTGCATTTCTCCAGATGTCAGTAAAAGAGCATTCATCACTTAGAGATCATAGTCAGTGAGCAGGAACCATATTATTATGGAATTCTCATCTTAAATAGCCTTGGGAATTCTCCTCTATATTGAATGAGGTAATTTGGAGCCTTTATAAAAGCAGTGGCCTATATTTGAGTCTGAGTGCAGCAAGATCGGTGGACATCCCATCTACACAGTTAAGAACATTCATCTTTTAACACCAAAACAGCTTAAAGTGAATATCTATATTTCTGTCTGTCTGAGCACTTTGTTTTTCTAGCTGCAGGGGGCAAACAGTTCAAGTCCCAGAAATAGCTCTCAATCAGTAATGGACAATCACTGCATAAAATACACTAGATCCTTGCCTCTCAATTAAGATAATTCTGACATAGACTGTATACTGGCTCCAGTGTTCCCAGCAGAATGTAACCACAGTGTTCATAGTGTTAACCTGCTCAATAATCTACCTATTGTACTGGAAATGCTAGTCAATTCAATAATACAAAAAAAAAAGTTTAAAAGTATAAGAATTTGAAAGTGAGAATTAAGAATAGCTTTGTTGGCATGTAACATAATCCTATAGGTAGAAGTCTATAGAATCTATAAAAATAAGAAAATAATAATTTCAGCAAGGTTGTAAGATATGAGAGAAAATGTAAAAATCAATTGTATCAAAAGTTAAATGTACTAATTGTTGCAAAAATCAAATGTGTTAACAATAAACAATTAGAATTACATTCACAATATATTAGTAAATAAATGTAATAAAAATTACACAAAACTTATAAACTGAAAACTACAAAAGATCATGGGGGAGAATTTAAATCTAATACAGTGATACACTATGTTTATAGATTGAAAGACTCTACATTGTTAGGATGGCAGTTCTTTCTGGGGTAGCCATGAGGATCCAACTTTACAGATCATCATTGATCTAGGGCCATAGTGTGTGCTCTAAGATCCATCACTGTATTTGTACCCATGCCATGCCTCCTGTGGATTATTCACAGTTAATGACTAAGCACAGTAGAGAAACTAAGGCCAGACTATCCTGGGTAGATCCAGAACGTTCTTATGAGTTACTTAGACTCAACAACCTCACAAATGCCTTACAAATTTTCCTTAAAACCACACAAAAGTCTAAGATGCTTCCATTCACATTTTCTTTCTTCCTTCTCTTCTACTTCCTTTGGCATCATACTTGCATCATGATTTGATGGCTCTCCCAACCTCTCCTGGCACCCTCCCCATTTCTCTTACAAGCTCATCTCCTAATAAATTCCTTGTATGTTTAATCCTCTTTTGGCCTCTCTTTCTCAAGACTTAAACTAATAACCACCCTAAATTGATCTTCGTTCTATACAATCCCAATCAAAATCCTAGGTTTTTAAAAAATAAATTGATAAACTTATTCTAAAATTAAAATTGAAATGCAAAGGATGAATAATAGCTAGAACAACATGGAAGAAAAAAAAGAACAAATGTGAAAGATTTAAACTACCAGATTTCAAGAAGTGCTATTCAGCTACAGTAATCAAGACAGAGTGGTGTTGATATAAAGATAGATGAAGATAGTTTGGAAAGCTCAGAAATAAACTCACACATTTTCAATTGATTTTAATAATAGCCTTTACAACAAATAATGCTATAACATATGTAGAGAAAAAATGAACTTTGATTCTTATATCACACCATATATAAAAGTTAATTTTAATGGATTATTGACCTAAACATAAGAGTAAATGCTATTAAATTTTAAAATAAATATTAGAATATTTTGTGACATTTGTTAGGCAAATGTTTCTAAAATACAAGATGTAAAATACATAAAATGTAAAATTTTTAAAAATGTAAATATTGGACTACATTAAAATTAAAATCATCTGCTCTTCAAAAGATTCTTAAAGAAATGAAAAGGCAAGCTCAAGAGAAAATATTTACAAAATACATGTTTTATAAATAACTTTTTTTCTAGAATATCTAATCAACTCTTGCAACTCAATGATAAAGAGGACAAATAACCTCCTTAAAAAGCATAGGCAAATTGTTTTAGTTATTTTACCAATAAAAGTGACATATGAATAGCCAATAAATCACATTAAAAAATGTTTACTATCACTACTGAGAGACTGGGTATACTAACAGATAGCCACCAAACCAGATATAGAAATAGAACTCTGACCCACTATCTGCAGCAACTGGTCCAGGAAGTCAAACCACAATTTCTGTAGCAATCAGCCCAAAAGGGTCAGGATTTAATCAATAACTGTCAGCTTCCCTAAGTTTTGCCTCTATTTCCAACTGAGGACCAACCAATGAAAGCCAGATATGCCCTCCTAGCCAATTGTATAGATGCCCAGCTAAATAGCCCATCTTCAGCTTCCCCACGGCAACAATCAAGAAATTGAAACCCTCCCTCTTTTTCACTATAAAGCTTTTACACTCAAACCTTTTACATTTAAATATTGGACTACATTAAAATTAAAATCATCTGCTCTTCAAAAGATTCTTAGAGAAATAAAAAGAGATTCCCTGCTCTTGAATCTCTGCCAAATGCAAGTAATGGTACCTTACTCCCTTGCTATAGAAATCCCTCAATAAATAAGCTTTGCTTCTCCTCATTTGGGTGGTGTTTGTTTATTGCCACATAAATCATTAGGGAAATAAAAATTAACATCATAATGAGATACTACTACATACACAGTAAAATATTTTAGAAGTTAAACGGCTGATAACTTCAACTGTTAGTAAGAATGTAGAGCAGGGGTTCTCAACTGGAGGTGAGTTTTGTCCCCAGGGAACACTTGGCAATATCTGGAGATAGTTTTGGTTATCGGAATTGGGGGGTGGGGGAGTTATGCTACTAGCATAGAGTACAGGTAGAGGCAATGGATTCAATTAAACATCTAAAATGAATAGGAAATTCCCCAGAACAAAGAATTATTCTGCCCAAAATGTCAGTAGTGATGCTGTTGAGAAATCCTGATGCAGAGCAAATGGAACCCTCAAATATGTACACCATATGATCCAGCAATCTCACTTCTAAATATTTACCCAAGATAAATGAAAACATATGTTCACACAAACTTGTAGGAGAATATTTATAGCAGCATTATTCACAATAATCAATAAACTAGAAACAACAAAATGCTGAATGGATAAACAAAATTTGCTATTCATACTGTACAATTCTACTCAGCAATGAATTACTAATATATCCACAGCATAGTGAATCTCAAAAAACATTACACTAAGTAAAAGAAGTCAATGCAAAATATTTCATAGCGTTTGATCCCATTTATATGAAATTATAGAAAGGGCAAAACTATAGTGACAGAAGAGCTCTCAGTAGATGTCTGGGACCAGGATCTGTAAAGTGCATGGAATGCAAAGGAGACTGAACTTTCAAGGGTGATGGAATGAATCTATATCTTCATTGCGGTGATGGTTAAGGATTTATAATTATTAAAATTCATCAAGCTATACACCTGAAATGAGTGAAAATTACATCATTAAAATTTAAATATAAATATATTTTTAATTAAAATAAGGAGCTAGAAAGTGTCCATTGAGAGTAATTAACTCTGTTAAATACTCCCAGAGAGGTCAGTAAACTAGGAAGGAAAACAAGAAGAGGCCTAATCAAGAGCACTTATAGTAAAGTGCTGAGGTCAAAAGTCAGATTTTAGTGGGCTGTACATAAATGGAAAGTAAGGAAGCAGACAATAAGTACACACTACATTTTGAGAAGTTCAAATTGAATGAGGGCAAGAGAGATTGCATGACAAGAGAAACCAGCACAAAGGCTAAAGGGAGAATATTTTAATATAGAAGAAACTAAGAGGCCCGGTGAAGGTGAAAAAGAGAAAGACTGCTAGGAAGGAATTTGGTTGAAAGCTTAATTGCAGTATTTGTCCTTGGTCAGGATAAAGGATGCTCCCTCATCCAGACTAGAAAAAAAAGGAAACTAAGACAGATAAGGTTACATATATATTTGCCGGAGGGCTGGAAGCTCAGAGGAATGATGGGTTTTCTCAATTTTCTCAGTAAACTAGGAAGCAAGAAAATTTGCTGAGAGTGAGGGCGAATGGTGACTTTGATGAAAGGAGTAAAGCTTTGTAGACAGAGAAAGAAGCAGTATGATCTATAGATAAGTGTAAAAGTACCTACAGGAGCACTTACATTTCATAGGCATGGCTGTGATTGCAACACCACAGATCAGAGCACATGTAGTTTGGACCCACACACTGCGCAGCAGAAGGCAATGGTAAACCACTGCTGCATTCTCTCTCTCTCTCTCCTTTTTTTTTTTTTTTTTTTGGCTTACCTTGAAAACCCTGTAATGAGATGGTCCCAAAGGAAGTATGAGATTATGCTGAAAGTTGAGACTCCCAGGTCAGAAAGCACTCAAACAGTTATAGAAATAGCAGAGAATATGGATAAATGCATCGTTGCTAATTAGAACAAAGCTGGAAGGAATTGTGGCAGCTGATGTGTACAAAAGTGAAAGGGAAGTATGATGCTGCACAACACATACAGTCGGAACATGGAATGTGAGAAGCCTGATCCAAGGTAAACTAGAAAATGTAAAGCAAGAATTGGAATGTCTAGACATTGCAGTACTAGGTGTTAGTGAACTAAAATGAACTGGAGTGGGACATTTCCAGTGAGGCAACTACAAAGTATTTTACTCTGGAAATGATAAACTCAGAAGAAATGGAGTAGCTTTAATATTGAGGCACTATATAGCACAGGCAGTTACTATGCAAGCTCATGATACAGGCCAAATGAAAGGACCTCTCACTATAAAAACGTTAAGTCCCTAGTTTTCCCTAGTTTCTTAGCTCCCTAGCCCCTGATTTTTCAAATCACTTTTCTAATTTTAAACAATAGATTGTTTTTAGCTTGAATCTTAGAAATCTCCTACCCCCTGCTTTGGATAATTACCCTAAAGCTTGTGATTTGTGCTTGTTGGTTATAGTCATTGTGACCCAGCATTCTTTGCAGGCCTAGCTACTGGGTGAATAATAATTAAATGACTGGTTAAACCAGAAGAAAGGCCACAGGTTCCATGCAGCTGAACAGATTTTCCATCACACAGTCAACTTATGTCAATGGCTCTGAGTCCTGCTTCTTGGGCCAACACGTTTAACTCTATTAACTAAAATCTGTCTCTCTTCATCTAGGGGCCATGGGGATACAAGTGATGCCCCACCAAGACTTCCATTACATTCCGAACGCAGAGGTCAACATGGTCCTCCAGGCAGATCTCAAGACCCCTTCCCCGCATCTAAGATCAGATAGGGCGAGAGTCCTGTGAATCCCCAATAGGTAAGGACAGTGGCCACATTCAGCAGGAAGCAGATACAGAAGAAGAGACCTCCTGTCCCTAAGCTTTGCATAGAGATTTATGGGGATCATGTCTCTCAAGGGGGACATAGGGCAGGCCGTTAGAGACAGGAATTGGGTCTCCAATATGCCTGGGTATGTCAGGTAACATTCCTGCACGTCCAATATAGCCTACAGGAAATAACTGCCCAAAAGACCTCCCCTCTCATCCAAACTTTCCCTTGTTTATCTTAACCATTAGCCATTAGAAGAAAGCTAAAAGATACAAAATACCTAACTAGATTAGACCGGTCACTCAAACATGTGCACTAAAGACTACAACGACCTTCATCTCAGCCTCATTATACCATCAGTATATGTAATATCATACATATGCCCAGAGGTTCATTAATATCATTATAACAGACTGAATTCTGGGAAGGAACGTGTGCAGTCTAAAAAGATGAGGTAATAGCCTCTTGTCAATCATGGGTGTCAATCAAATAGCCCCACAATTAGAAAAGAATGACCCATTGTAGAAAAAAGGGATAAAAACTACCAAGGCCTCATTAGTCGAGGCCTTTGAGCCATTCCCTTCTGCTCCGGCCTGTTTCTATCTCTTTGGAGTATATTTTCAGTTCTAATAAATTGCTCTTTCACCACTGTATTACTGTGTCTCATTCAATTCTTTGCTCGAGGCCCCAAGAACCTGGATACCGCACCGAGAAGGGCCTGCTCTCTGATAACAGTCAGACTGAATAATATCAATCAGACTTCTAGAAAAACCTATTAACATAACCATCATTCAAGTCTATGCTCCAAGAACAGAGGCTGAAGATGATAAAATTGAAAGCTTTAATACAAGTATTCAAGAAGACATTGATCATGCACCAAAACAAGACATGATGATAATTACAGGTGATTGGAATGCAAAAGTCGGAAATAAAGCACAATCAAATGTTACAAGAACATTTGTACTAGGGGTCAGAGATGAAGCAGGAGAATGGCTTGTGGATTTCTGTGAAGGCAAAAACGTGTCCTTCACAAACACATACTTCAAACAACCAAACAGATGAATGTATACATGAACATCACTAGACGGCTAATGTAGAAATCAAGTAGACTATGTAATTGGATACAGAAGATGGAGAAGCTGTACTAAAACAAGACCAGGAGTAGATTGTGATATGGACCATGAAATGTTAATGTCAAACATTAGAGTAAAGCTGAAGAGCACTAAAAATTGCATTGCAGAGTGCCAAAATATTATATAGACAACATCCCTGATGGATTTGAAGTCCACATAAAAATCAGATTTTCACTATTAAGCTTAACTGAGAACCAGAAGAACTGTGGACTAACCTAGAAATATTATTAGGAAAGAATGCAAACAAACAAACAATGCCAGAAGTAAAAAGGGAAGAAAAACAGAGATGGATGACAGAACACTAAAAATTATGAATGACAGGTGAGAGGCCAAGGTAAAAGGTGATAAAAGCAGGGTCAGAATACTGAATGCAGTTTTTCAACAACTATCATGTAGAGATAAAGAGAAGTATTATAATAGTCAATGTAAAGAGAAACGGAGAAAACGAGAAATTTCTACTAGAAGACTGAAGAAATAAAAGGGAAATTCAAACCTAGATTAGGATTGTTGAATGACCAACAAGGAAGCACATTGTCTACCAAGAGAAAACAAGAAGGTGGAAAGAGTATACTGAAAATGGTGGTAAAAGGGAGCACAGCGGGAAAAGAGGAAGACCAAGTGTGAAGTGGATTGACTCCGTAAGGAAGCCATCAGCATAAGTCTACAGGATCTGAGCAGGGCTGTTGAAAACAGGACATTGTGGTTATCAGTCATTCATAGAGCCACCAGAAGCCGGAGCCCCCTCAATGGCAGGTAACACACACATACCTAAAAAAAGGTCAAGAAAATGATTGGAAAGAGCTAATCATATTCATGAAGGTGTAGGCCATGAATTGATAGTGGTTTGTGTTTATAAAGCTGACTGATACCTTTAGAAAGTGTACTGTTGGATGTTAACTAGAATTGTTGTGGTGATAATTTCACAATATATACAAGTATCGAATTATTATGTTGTATACCTGAAACTAATTTAATATGATAATTATACCTCAATAAAAAAGAAAGTGTAGTCTTACACTTTTTTAGAAGCAAAATAGTTTAATATTAAGCATTGCTTTGTTGGAGTTTTGCTTAGAAGGTATGGCTGAAGGAAAGAAATACAAAGCTATCAAGGATGTTGGTGAAAATGTTGTTTTACATGATCAATTGTGGGAATCCAGAACAAGTAGAAGAAAGAGTTCAGAAAAGAACTATTCACTCTGTCAGGGTTATTTATCTCTTAACAGTCTATCCATGCTTTTGCAAAACTTGTATACACACAATCTTAGACAAAGATAGTTTCAAAAGAAGCATCTTTCTAAGCATGTATATGCTAAAGGAAGCAAATAAAGACACAGGACAGATAAAATTAGCTATGTTTTTAAAAGTCTGTACATCACTGGCAATTTTTGTTTTGTTTTTAATGTAAATACCTGTTATAGATTATCAAAAATAGAAATGTTTAATGTCTCATGTCTAATCCTTAGCCAGATTTCAAGGAAAGCTATAAATAAGAATTTGGGAATGATAGATTTCTTAGATAGTCTTGTGGTTATGACTTATTGCTGTGACATAATGGTAATATAATTAATTCATCTAGTTTCATAATTATGTATAATTCTTTCATTTTTGACATAAAAAATATCTGATAGGAATGGGGAAATACGTTTATAAAGTGTTTCTAGTATTATTTGTACATCTTAACAATTTAAACTAAAAAATGAAAACCAAAAAAAATCCCACACTCTTGTCAAACCAAGCCTTTATTGTTTCATGTATATGCAAAATAAAATGATATACCTCACTTGTTTTTAATTATATAAAATGGTTTGCATATTGTAGTTTTGAAAAAGTGTACATATTTTTCAAGATATAGAAAATGTAAAAATACTGATGACAATGCAGTTACAATTTTGAAATTCTCATGTGAAAACCAAAGACTCAAGACACATTTCTCATCTGTTTCAATCATTAACTATCATTCACAGACAATTAAGGCAATTCACTTTGTACTTGACATTGCTAAGCCTATAAATGAGTGTGTCTGTGTATCTTCACACAAAACAGACACATGTAACAGTGAATTAGAATGGACACCTTAGAAACTCATTCAGCAATTTATGGAGGGATAAGGGTAAAACAGCCATTTTTTTATGATGTGTTTCATTTCAGATGTGTTGTGATCCATGATACTGAAACTTTCCAAGTGAAGCCCAAAGTATTTAAAAAGAAAGTATTGATTATTTTTGAAAATAAATAGGTAGAAAAAAATCTTACACATCTATACAAGCTAGGTTAAGCACCACTTTTGAAGGGACGGAGAATTGCATTTGTCTGGACTGTAAAAGCTAAGTTTAGATAAAGAATCTGCCAATAAAGCTGAAAGGCAGAGGGATAAAAGGAACAGGATATTATTAATGCTTATCACTCCTTAGGTCCATGCAGTTCAATGATGGTTTCAAAAGGATGTACTGATAAAGGATTTGCCTGTAGTTTGACAGAGTGTGCTATGGTTCCAGTAAGCCTCTTGTGGAACAAAGAAAGCCAAGACACTTCTGAAGATTGAATAGATGAATGACAGCTCTGAACCCAAGTGGCAGGCAGCCTTTCCCTCAGGCTTTTGTAATATATATTACGATTAACACGAGAGAGAGAGAGAGAGAGAGAGAGAGAGAGAGAGAGAGAGAGAGAGAGAGAGAGAGAGAGATTGGTGTATATTTATACATATTTATACATATATACTGTGCTAATACCAAAGTAATAAAAAAAAATACTGCCTTAATGATAGAAATTTTTATGACAGCATATAGCAAAATCCTAAATGTTCAGGAAAAGAGCATTGTTTTCACTTTATTACAGGTCTTAAATTTATTGGGTCTTCCTAAACACTATCACTGAAAATACCACTGCTTAAGCAGCAATGACCAAAAAATGCCAGAAAATACAAAATCTATGAATGTATTTATTCTACCAAATCAAACCCTTAAAGACAAACTCCACCTAATTGTTAGATTATCTTGATTATATGTGATCTATTAGACAAAATATGCAAATAACAATTTAAAATTCATCCATAGTTTACTCATTTTGTTTACCTGTTAAACTAATCTACATACAAGTACAGAAAGCTAAATATTCTGTCCACAGGACCTAACTTGCATATGACAGAATAAAAGTTCTGAAAATAAGTCAAATACAGTTTTATTTTCTTTATCTTTGTAGAAACTAAGGACTTCATTTTATAAAATATAAAATTAAACCCAGGTTTGCTTTATATAATAAAAGCATCAAAAGTATAAATGTCTATAATAAAAATGTAATCATCATTAATTTGCGATATATTTAATTTTATTTTTTCCTACAGAATTATGGTTGAAATTATCCATAATATATATTCTGAGACTTTGTTTTTCATTTATATTTTAATGAGCATACGTTAAGAACTCATGAGAAAAAATGGTCAAGTATAAATATATACTTTCTCATAGAAAACTTTTATTAAGTCATCCCAGAACAATGTAGTATAGGAGGAGTAAGAGTACTTTGGAAATTCATTCTTAAATTTAAAAATAGTGTAATTAAGCAGGTAAAGCATTCATAAGTATTATGAGCATAGATGATATAAGTTAAAACTACAGTAATAGTCCTAAGAAGCAACCATTTTTATCCTTTTTTTTTTCTTTTTCCTGTATTCTTCTGGATATTTTATGTCTTTAGGAAAAAAAAAAAAAAAAAAGGACTGTTTTCTTGCCCCTTGCCCTTAATTTTAATTTTTCAACTTTTTCTTTATAGTTAGATCTTTTTAAATCAGTTTTAAAAAATATTTCCTTGCACAAAGTTCATAAATTTATTCTCCTTTCTTATGTTCTAAAGACTGCTGTTTTATCTTTCATGTTCATAGCTTACCTGAACTTGATTTTTGAGTATAGGGAAAGGGAGTCAAGTTTCATTTTTGTCCCATATAGATATCCAGTTGATACTCCACAATTTTTTAACCGCTCTTTTCCTATTTATCCACTATGCCCCTTTTAGACATAAATCCAGTGTCCCTATTTATGGAGGCCTACCAGGACACTCTATATTGGTCTTGTATATCCCTGTACTAAAAGCACATTGTTTAAATACTGTGGTACGATAATTCCCGATATTCATTAGAATAAGGCCTTCCATTTTGTTCTTCTCCTTCAAGATTGTATTTGCTACTTTTGCCTTTTAAATTTCTTTCACACATTGTTTACATAGAAGTATATTGTTTAATTTCCAAATATAGAGATATTTTAGTTATCTTTTATTTCTTATTTCTATCTTAATTTCAAAGTGACTAGAGATAAAATCTGTATGATTATCTGTATAATCTGTATAATTCTTTGAGAATCCTTTTTGGTACAGCATGTTGCATAAATATGCCATATACACTTGAAAAGAATGAATGGTTTGCAATTTGGCAGGATAGGGTGGAGATGAGAGCCTGTTCTATACATCAATTATGCTAAGTTTATATATCTTTATCAAAGTTCCTATATCCTTGGTTTTAACTTATTGTTCTAGCATTTATTTAAAGAGGTATGATAATCTCTCTTTATAATTTTCATTTTCTCCTTTAGTTATCATTTTCTCCTTTAATTCCTTTTTCGTATGGTATTTTTTAAATTTTTTATTAAATTTATTGGGGTGAAATTGGTTAGTAAAATTAAATGTTTCAAATGTACAAATCTATAATATGTAATCTATATATTGCATTGTGTGTTCACCACCCTCCCAGAAATCCCTCTTCTGGGTTTCTACCCAAAAAATCTGAAAATCTTTATCCATAAAGACAAATGTACCCCTATGTTCATTGCAGCATTATTCACAGCCAAGACATGGAAACAACCAAAGTGTCCTTCAATAGATGATTGGATAAAGAAGATGAAATATATGTGTGTGTGTGTGTGTGTGTGTGTGTGTGTGTGTGTATATATATCTCACACACACAATGGAATATTACTCAGCCTTAAGATGAAATACTGCCATTTGCAACAAATGGATGGATCTTGAGATTATCATGTTAAGCGAAATAAATCAGACAGAAAGTTGAGAATATTCAGTTTTATCATTTCACTCATATGTGGAATATAAAACTGAAAGCAACAAATGAACAAGACAAACAAACAAACAAACGAAAAAAACCTCATAAACACAGACAACAATTTAGTGGTTACCAGAGGGTAAGGGAGGGTGGAGGTAGAAGACAGTGAGAGAGGAAATGAAATGCAAGAAGACCTGAAGGGTGTCTTTGAATGTGATATTAAAGCAACTGTTATGTAGTCTAAGAGCTGAAAGAGGATAACTCCTGATGATTCTTTAATTGACCAATCCTAAATAAGAGTAATTTATAAGTTTATTCGAAAATAGGTACATAACTAATTCTAGACCCCATACATATTCACATCGATATTCAGATAGAGATGTAGAGATATAGATAAATATAGATATTTTTCTATCAGATGCCTTTTGTAACTAAATCACATGTCAGAAAACAAAAATGTATATTTCCTTTTCCAATTCTCTCCATCCGGTGGTTTAAATATAAAGTAATTAGTCTGATTTCCATAAACTGCCATCACAAATCAGTCTCATTGCGACAGTATAATTGTGTCGTGTATAGTACAGAAATTAGAAGTTTACTTAAACATGCAATCAAATACATTTCAGGAATTAAGAAAATGGAAAAAGGCTAAGCTACTGTTTGTCTTATGTATAACATATTTAGAAATTATTTCTCCTCTCTGTCTCAGTTTCTTCATATGTGAAATCAGATGCTAGTAATAAGGGTGGGGTGCTTAATACAGCGTCAATCTCTTTATTTGCTCAGTAAATATTATTTCAATTTGAGTATAAAATTGACCTAAATGTCCAAACATTTTACATGTTTATTTTTTTCTATCGGTTAATAATATGTGAAGCTGTATTGTTGCCAAAAAACAGGTTCTTGATATTGTCACAGGAAAGAATTCAAGAAAGCAGTGGATTTATTGGGGGGGCAGGGGAAGGAAATAGTACACTCTCAAAATGGTGTGAGACCAGGCAGGCCCAGAGAAGGACAACTGCCCAGAAGATGAAAAAGGCTTACGATTTTATTAGAATGAGGGCATGAAATATTCAAGTCTTAGGGGTGGCAATATAGGCATTCCCAGGCAGATCCTCACTGACCATTCGTTCCTGTCCCTTGTTTGTATTTGACCCTTGTCGAAACTGTTATGACACAGGGGGTGTATATTTTTCCCTGCCTGCAATGCTAATAGTGTTATAATCCATTATTACAGTTAGCTAAAGTTCACCTTCAGGGGCAAGATGGCATCCTGAGTCACCAAAATTTAGTTCTGGCCAGTCTGGTAGCTGCACCTTTTCTTAAAATGATCTCATCTCCTCCTTCCATTATCTTCCCTCACATTCTCCTTTCTTTCCTCCACCCTCTTTCTCCATAGCCCTATTCTTTCTGTCTTCACTAACAGTATCACATGTCTATAGAAAAATTGATTTATTTTTTTAATTTCAAAATTTTAAAAATGAGCATCATGTCAGATTTTTGTTGTTGTTGTTATCTAAATGAATAAATAGATAGGAAGTAAAACTGACAGCAAATGACATAAAAGTAATGAATGGTACCTAAGAAGATATATAAGTTGATCCTTTAGATGGCAGAAAAAAAGTACTAGAAATTCTGTTTTAAAGTAATAGATTGAGGTTTTCATTATGATGCAAATTAAAAGAACCAGAATTCAAATATTAGGAATCCTGCCTCAAATCCCAACCAAATTTCTAGATACTGCCTCATATTGTAATAGGCAACAGGGCATCTATACACCTGCTGCTACTATTCATGTCTCTACAACTTTTCTCTAAGGATCAACACTGCTTGGCCATTTGCCACTGTTTGCACAAAACATACAAGGACTTAAACAAACATCCAAACAAATAAACTCTGGAAAAACTTCTGAAAATTCAAACAAAGCAAATGTAAAAATAAATTATTTACATACATAGCAGAGCATCTTTGTGTTTGTTTGTTTGTTTATTTTACAACAGTAGAGCCTGGTTTCCCAGTCCTTTGACTTTCTGGCTTTAAAAAAATCCACCAAGGGAGATCACACCTAATTAAATTGATATCATTAACATATTTATAAAATGATTGAACAGAATTATTTGGAAGGTCATCATTCAGTTTTTGAATAAATATGGGTTTTCTGTAACTTAAATGTTATATGTTGTACTTATTGACTGTATTTTACCAATATAGACTGTATATATCTTTCATACAAAATAGAAAAATCCACAAAGAGCCTATATGCATTAGTACATATTTATTTTTTGTTCCTTAGGACCAAGGGTGGAGCATTTTAAACATTTTGTTTGTTTGTTTGTTTTATAGCCCCATTCTATTTTTTAGTTCACCATTCTTATCTACCGGTTTTTGGAAATCAATTAAGAAAAAAATCTTGACCTCCTTTCCGTTTATTCTTTTATTATAGTTTAGTTTCAAAAACTTCTATTTGATCTCTCTTTCCAAATATGCCTGACAAGAAACTTACTTAGTTAAAATGACAATGAAAAATCTTCAGAGAGTAAGCTTATTCATTTTTTCAAAAATAAAATGTATTCTTACTATCAAAACTTTAATATGCATATTTTATTATATCTGTATTTTGAAACAATTTAGAGTAACAGGAAATTGCAAAGACAGTACAGAAACGTTCCATGTTACCTTCACCCAGCATCTCTTATTTGTTATATCTTATTATATAAAAAGAATCAAAAGGTTACATACTATATGGTTCTATTTATAAAATATTTTTTAAATGATGAAAGTATAGAGATGGAGAACATATTAGTGCTCACAAGGGTTAGGAATGGTGTATCTGACTATAAAGAGGCAGCATGAGGAATATTATTGTGATAATAGAATAATTCTGTATTTTGATGGCAGTGGTGGTTTCAGGGATCTACACATGTAATCAAGTTATATAAATAAAACTACACAGACACCTTATATCAATGTCAATTCCTTGAGTTTTTTAATTATATTGTAGAAACCTTAGATGTAGAAATAAGGGACAGTGTAGGCTCCTATCTGCCATGGCTGATCTAACTACTGCTAATGATAACAGCTAAACTTGCCAAGCACAAAGCCCCCATAACGGGGTACCATCCTTTGAGGATGGTCGTTTATTACATGGGACCTCTTCTCTGGTGGAAGGAGCAGTGATTCTTCTTGACTCAATTAATATTCTGGGTGTGGGTTCAACATTCCTGAATATAGAGCACAGTACCTCTGTCCCAGGATATACAGAGTCTTTTGTCCAGAAACTTGGCATGCTGCATAAATCAAATATATGGCATGCAATTTAAAGGAAAAGAAGTGCCACAGATCAAGGGATACAATGGTACATATTGTATCACCATAAGCTGCTGGCTTGATGCTATATTTAAGTTAGATATATTGCCTATGATCTTCGCTATCCATCTTGATTCACCATCCACTAGGATCTAATCTATAATTCAAATCAAAAACTATTATTCTACCTATATGGTACTCTCAATAGATAGAACACATGATTCTGACAATCAAAGTGTGGAAGTGGGACTGTCCTGCTTATAATCATTCCCTATGACTCCCTTGAAAAAAATTGTGTCTCTTATTCCCAGAAGGAAAATCACTAAATTACATTAAATTTTTAGCTTTGCTTGATGCCGGATCACTTTGATCTCATATAAGACAAGAAGTCAAGATAAGGTATCACCATTTGGGCAGGAGTAATTTACCCTAATCATCAGAAGAAAACAGCGTCTGTAACACATTGGGGCAGGAGCAAAATATGTATATGGTATGCAAATTGATCATCTAGTTCCTGCTCTAACTTTTATAACCTCCCTAACCAATTGTTTCTTTCGAGAAGACTGAAGATAGTCTTATTTATCCTCTTTTAAATAAAATTAATTTTTTTTTGTTTTTTGCTGAAATATTCATGATATCTGTCCTTTTTTTGATGTTCAAAAAATTCAGAGTATATTCTAATATGGATAATTCTGTGACAATGCTGTGTACTGACAGCCTGATAGATGCTGGAAGTTTATTCTAGTTTCCCTGCTGGGAGAACCCATCATCTAAAGTGATATTGAACAGTAGAATAGTAGAAAATGTGGATGCACAATTACATGATATGTATTACTTACATTAAATTGAACAGAAGGAACAGAAAGAAGCCCTTTCAAACAATCAAGCTCTCAGTGCTTTACTCATAATCACATTCTTCTTTTTCTTGACATCATTTGGGTCTAGAACATGAACCCCCCAGATCTAACCCTAAAGCTGAACTATTAATAATTAGACCAGTGTTTCTCAGACTCTGGATACATAAATCATCAGATTTCAGGAGAGTTCTGAATTTCCTCATTCCCAAGAGCATCCCTGAAAATGCCAATGCTGCTGGACTAAGGACCACACTTTGAGATGGGAGAAAAAACACACACACAAAAAAAAACAGACTTCATATGGCATGCCACTAATGTTTACTTCAGCTGTATATATTTTTCCCATTAATATTCTATTCCCATAATTTGAGGATCCACTTGCCAGGACAGCAATTAAGTTGTGATTCAACTTAATTACTTAATGTATCTTAGATTCTTACTGTCAGAGTATCTCTCTGATTTTAATTGTTAAATCTCAGGTTCTTTCCTGAACTGTAAGGTCCCTCTTCTCATCTTTAGACCTCACTCATCTTTAGACATATGTGTTAAATAATCACAACCAGGATATTGACATTGATAGTCAAAATACAGAGCACTTCCATCACCACAAAGAGCTCTTATGTTGTCTTTTATAGCCACAGACACTTCCCTTCCACCCTCAGCCCCTTCTTAACCCCTGGCAACCATTAAAACGTCTTAGATTTCTGATTTTGTCATTTCAAGAACATTATATAAATGAAGCCATACTGTCTATAACCTTTTAGGATTCTCCCACCCACCCACCTCAGCATAATTCTCTAGAGATTTATCCAGATTGTTTCATTTATCATTAGTTTGTTCCTTTTTATTTTTTAGTATTTCATGGTAAGAATAGATATACCGTAATTTGTTTAACCACTCTACCACTGAAGGACATTAGGATTGTTTCCAGTTTTTAGGCTATCACAGAGTGGCTATAAACAATTGTGCACATGTTTTTGTGTCAACATAAGTTTTTATTTCACTGGGATAAATACCCAGGAGAGCCATCCCTAGGAGTGCAATTGCAATCTGTCTCTGTGGTTGGTGGGAGGCTTGGCTCCAGCTAGGCCTCCACTGATCCATGTTCTAACCATATTGTTTCTTGGACTCTGACATTCCTGGCTTGTCTGACTTCTTTCCACCTTTCAGTCCTTTTGTGTTTGTTTTACATATAATGTCCAGGGTTTTTAGTTGTAATTAGTTAGAATAATAAGGAAGAGAACATCTCTTTCATCTTCCCAGAAGTAAAATACCTTGTTTATTAATTTTTAATTATAACTACGATACAAGGGCTCACTCCTCTTGGCTGGAGATGTTTTAGTTGGTTGAGTAATTGTGTGCACTCAAAATTCATATCAATTTCCTAATGCAAGGCAAATCCACAGTTGTATTCTCCCAAGTCTCCATTTCTCTCAGAAAAAAATTAATCTTCTGTGATTATTCTCTTCTTTTTATTGATCTCATCTAGATTCACAGGGAAGTAGGTGGTGAGTTGGAATAATAGTAACAAAATTTAGAAATCCATTCTACTCTAGATAAAACATAGGCCCTAGGCTACTCCGCAGACAAATTCATGTGTGTCTTGGTGACAGTTCCGTTCAGCCACTTAGCCTCTTGATATATTTAGAGAAGCAGCAGAAACTTTAGGCATTTGTGGGAAAGGACTATTGTTTCTTTATATATTTATTTTTGTTCCTTAAACCCATTTCTCAAAATGCCGTATTTCCCTATCTGGTTTTGTGTTATCTATTCAGCACATATATAGCATAGATATTTCTAGACTTTCCTATAATTTTTGCCTATTAAGTCAGTATTTTTCTATAATATTCTGTCATATATTGACATAACATTTCCATTTTTAAAGGGCACTGATCATAAATATTCAAACATGTTGGTTTTTCTGCACTTTTTTTTTTTCCAGTACAGATAGAGAACATTCTGACTGTAAAACTATAAACTAAAAGTGTTTCCTAGTAGTGGGCTCTCCATTTTCCTGTGACTTGCCCTGTTCCTGACCCCCCAATGCACACTGGGGAGCCAGGTCATAGAGTATTAGTTATGGCCTCGTAGTTATTTTTATTACAGTCTTTGAACTTTCTACTTCACAACAGTGAAATAGGCTACATCTGCAAAGCCCATGTTTCACACCGTTCTTCTATATCTCTAGCCCTCAAACTTTCAAATTTAGGGGTGCTAGTATGATTTTCTGAGATTTTATTTCCTATTTTTCATTGTTTTCTTAAAATTGTCTTTATGTCCCTTTCATCACCCTGCCCCTATCTTCAATCTAAGTTACAGAGCTCCATGATCCATATGGTACGGTTCTCTTAACTAATTTATATTTGCTGAAACTACTTCACTAAGAAGCCATAATGAAATCACTCCTACATTTTTGGATTATTTCTGAGATTAAGTATTTTTTTAATCTGTTTTACACCGTTTTTTTCTAGAAATCTTTTAGTAAACTATTTTTAAATATATAAAATAAAAAACATATTATAAAACATAGTTATATTTTGCATAACTAGCCTTTATGAGGTACAATAGTGAGTGTTCATAATCGATTTAGTGATTTTTTTTTTTTTCCGGTCCATATCATGAGAGAAGTGATGTTGTGCTGGCTGGCAATAATTCTGCCATGATGAAGTTCACTGGTCCACTTACTTTCAGAGAATGTATGGAGAAGTGAGAATGAAGACTAGGAAACCTGGCTAAGACTCTAATATGACAAGTAACTAGCAAACTTGTCTTAAATACACATCCTTCTGACTATTCATAATTCAACAGAATTCTACTTCTACTACCTGTTGCTGGACATTTTTAAAATCACTGAAGAGATTCCAGGATGTCTGCTACAGAGGTATAATACTCCTTCATGCGCGGCACACACTATTTTCATTTTGGACTTTCAAGTCTCAAAGGGAGCATCTGCTTATAGCAATTCATCACATGTATAATTTAGTCACAAAGATGTATTGGAAATTTTAGTCAAGGAGTCTAGCAAAAGGGACAGAAATGTGCAAAGACTTTTTGGAAAAGTACCATTATTATATTGTATTGTCTTTCAATGTCTCATAAGCTTAAACTTTCCAAAGAAGTGTGTACTCATATATACATTTTACACATTAATTTCTGTGGGAATCTCATGAAAGAGTGCTTAAATATAATACTACTTGTTGAGGCAAGATTTGAGTGGTAAAACTTGAAATGACCTTTCTTAGCCACCAGTAGGAGGGTACTTAGATTGGAGACAAAGGGACCTCCTCTAGCTGATTGAATCTGTATAGCATTCTAATCATGACCTTTCTTGTTCTGGGGCAGTGGGAATCAATTGCACAGGCTTTACTGTTTAAATTCCACTGCCATCAAATTCGTATAATGTTTTTAGCTTGTGCAGAGGTCTGTGTTAGTAGAAACTATTATAATCTGATTGAAAGTGTCTCATGTACCAACCCAGTCTATATTAGGCATCTGCTTCAAGAGATTTTTTTTTAAATATATTTACATCTATATTTGCCATGAAATCATAGCAAAATAAAGACAAACTATAATTAAAAGTTTCAGGTTTACATCCTATTCATCAGAGAAGGAAGGAAAAAACATTTAATAGATCAGTGTGCTGCTGATGAAGAAACAAACAGGAAACCTTAACCATGAGAATTAGCTATGAAAGTAAAATTTAAAATTAATGCTGATGAAGAGTAGACCAATTATCATTTAAATTAAATGCAGATTTAGTTGGCACTAATGAACAAAAGACCAACATAAATTTAGATGTTTTTATACCTCAATTTTCAAGATTGATAAGTATGTGGAAAATCTTCAAATCATTCCCCTGCCATATTCTTTCCTGTCTGTGATAGAAGTATAGATAACAAGATAAGCCCAATTTTATTAGATTCTGCAGGCACTGTAAAAATACTAATATGAATATAGCGGGTGCTTTTCTTAAAACCATGCATAGCTTTTTCTAAAATTGTCCCCATGCTTTGTCAAGCCTTCAAATTCAAATCTTTAGGACTGGGAAGTGACAAATGTGTGGCAAATATAATCCTTTGTCATGATTTATAACTTCCCTGTCACATCTGACCACATACCTAAAGTAAACTCCCACCATTGCTGAGTTTTAATGATGTTATAATTTGGAAAAACAATTCATTAACTGCTACAACTTGTATATGATATGCTCTCTAATCCTAAAAAAATACTTTATTTTTTTTTTATGTTTTTACTTCTGTACTTTGGTCCTGTCTTTCAAATTTTATTATAATTTCTTTGAGGGCAGATATTTCTTTCCACCCCCCACAACATCAAGCAAAATGTCTTAAATACAGTTGAACATTTGTTTATTTAAATATTCTACTTGATCTTTCACTTTGAAAATCAAAAAGAAAAAATCTATCATGATATTTCATAATCTCTGTTAATACTTTGTGAAATAAATAATTTCTATTATGTGAAATGTTAAACAGAGACCAATCATAAAAAGTTATGTAAAACGTAAAACATAGAACATAAATCCATACTCTCTGATGTCTATAACAGTTTTCTTTTGTTTTTTTTTATAACAGTTTTCTCATTACACTTTAGCAGTTGTTACATATTTGGCATTTGTTTTGTTTTCTGTTTATTTTATGACTTATGGAGTCTACTTACCAAATAGAAATGTACATAATCTAAGGAACTTTCAACTAACAAAATTTGAAAGAATACCATGATTAGCTCTAGACAAAAATGATCTTGCTAAACACTACAACAAAATGTTCCAGGAAAAAATAATAAATTGTTTTATGCAATAAGTGTTTCGAATTTGGTTGAGAATATTTTTTTTACTGTTACAATAGTTTAATATGGATACCTTAACTTAACATTTTCCTTACCAAGAGCACTGCTACATCATAAATCAAGACAATGTCAGTCCTGCCCAACAGAAAATTAATCCCAGTGTACATGCAAGTCAATAAAAATTAAGGAGATATAATTAATATAATGCTAATTCCTCAGTTTTTCTCTGCCTGGCTATAGATTAATTAGTCTCAGGATTACTGCAACTCTAACTGAGCTCCATGAAATATGGTCCCTGAAGGGTAGAATGAAAGACAGGCAAGACCATAAAACAGTTACGCCTTAAAATTGCTCTCTCCTTGAAACATGTCTCAAATTTCAGTATACATGGAACCACAATACATGATTCTATCACCAGAACAGAGAGAAACATTAGGTTGAAGTATATAAAATTGCTAGTATTCTACTATTTTGCACCTAAAATTTTATATATGTTTTGACCTCATAGTGGTTTTAAATAATTGTTTTTAAAACATTTAAAAGGATATTGAATCAGTGCAAATTATAACCTGTGTACAATACTCAGCACCATTAGCAGTAATGAGAATTATGTAAATTAATACCTTTAACAGATACAAAAAGTAAAACTTTTCCCAGGATTGGAGATGGCTACAATAGTGAAACATAATTGTGTTTAAATAGGGTTTACTCTCATTGCATAAAAGTTAGTCTTTTAAGTGAGTGGTCATAATTATTAAGTTTTTACTTATTGATTTATACTCTGTCTTGTTTCTAGAATGATTTCAAGGGATTCTCCAAGAGTTTTCTATGAGCCAATGCAGAAAGGGAAACCTCTTCTGTGATTCATATTACAGTGTTCTTGCAATAGTCTCACATGAGATAGAGCACTTGACTTTGCTTACCAGATCTAGTGAAGTAATGAAGAATTGTTTATGTAAAATTCAGTAAGGCTTATGCAGCTTACTTCCTTACAAGTGCATTGTGACCTTTATGCAGAAAACACTGAACAGGGTTGGAAAAACAATGCAGAATTGAGAAATGCAGATAAATTTATTTTACTTGGAGCTGGCTTAGAACATAGCAATAATATTAATGGTTGCAACAAGAATAAAATATGTGGCATTTCACCTATTCATTCTTTAAGTCATTCATTTATGTATTCATTCCTTCCACATGTATTTACTGTTTAGGATTACCTATGAACTCCGTGTTTTAGATAAAGATACAATATCATCATGCACATTTTAATTATAAGATAACACATAAGAATCTGACAACCACTTTCCTGCTGCATTACTACCTCCTTAGTAGAAGAAATTGTCATCCATTACATGGACTATTGCAACAACATTCTAAAGACTTCTTATAGCCTTCACAGAACTGCCCAAATGTGTTTTTAAAATACAAGCTAAATATTTTCCCTGCTTTGCTGAAAACACTGCATTTTTTTAAAATTTTGTATCTCACTGAGAATTAAACAGATTTTTTTACCATAGTAACAAGGAATAACCGTTGCTATCCTTCTGACCTAATTTATTATGGTTACTCCATCCATTACTTTGGATGCCTTGCTATTCCTCACACATGACAAACATGCTCCTATCTCAAGACCTTCACACTTGTTCTTCCCTCTGCCTGGAACATTCTTTTTCTGGTATCCACAAGACTCAGTCCCTCACTTCCTGTTGAACTCAACTTGAAAGTACTTTTATTAGAGAAGCCTTTCCTGAGCACTTTATATAAAATAGCTCTGATCTCAATTACACACCACCTCACCCACATTACAAATGTTGCTTTATGCTTAACGCAAAATAACATAAAAAACGCTTATGTTTTCTACTTGGAGTTTTATAAAGAAGACAATTAAATTAAATTTTTAATATATGCAACAAATTATGAATGTGCTCTGATGTCAATATTTAGTTTCTCTCTAGGAGTCTGGTGAAATTCTTTATTCAGCATTAATAAGGAACCATACATTTTTCTCTTGCTTCTGGATGCCTGTTTGTCCAGGTTCATCTAATCTTCTTCTCTTCATGACAATTTTCCTTACATTTTAAATTTCCTTACATTTTAAATTTTTATATTTTCTTTGTTTCTGGTCATCTATCACTATTTGCAGAATTTTCTTAGTTTTGCATCAGCAACTATTTGAAACTCACTTTGAATACAGTATTTATCAATTTATTCTTGCGCCAGTATGCTTTTCCAATAAATTATGCAAAAGTCTGCTGTTTTCTATTCAACAAGAAACATCTGTTACATGTCAGGCAGTGTCCAAATAGTGGAGATAGAATAATACACAACAGCTAGCAAACATGTAGATGGGAATTAAGCTCTACCACTTAAAAGAAAGGGAATTTATGAACCTATGTTAAAACCACCATACAAATAAATATTCAAAAGCAAGGCTCATCTCAGCATAAGTATGGGGACTCCTCTGTGGTCATAAACAAATTGAAAACTAAAAGCGGAGAGGTAAAAGAGTTGTCCTGGACATCTGTGTATTAAAGAAATCTAGAGAATCATTATGGAATATATCTGTGAACTCATTTCCTAGCCTCTCTTGCAATAAGATTAGTCAAGTGACTATGCTGTCCAATAAAATATGAGAGAGAGTAGAGGGTGAATTTTCCATGCCAAGACGAGTAATTATCCATTATGTCCTCTTCCCTTTCTTCTCTTTTGTGTGACCAACAGTGAAAAGCTCCAAAATGTCAGTCACATGATTAAGAAAGTTTGTATTCCAAAGTCACCATTTGAGGAAGAACTGCCCAGGAATTGAAATAACAGTGGACTTCACCTTAGTAAAAATTTACTTTCATGATATCAAACCTACGAAATTTCAGTTTATCAGAGTAGAATGCTTTGCTCACTCCAAATAATCCAGAAATCTGTACTGTGAAATGTTATTCATCTGTAATTTGAGATGATTTTATTTTCTTCTATAACAAAAACACAGTTAACATATGTGGCAACAGTCCGTAAACTTGTTCTGCCAAGGACCAGTTTATAAATATTTTAGTCTTTGAGAACTAGATGGTCTCTGTTGAAACTATTCAACAATCATATACTCAGCCACAGATAGTACAAAATGAAAAACTATGGCTTTGTTTCAATACCACATCTTTTTTTTTTTTACTAAAAACAGGTCAAAGGCCAGATTTGGCCCACAGGCAGTAATTTGCTGAACCGCGGCTTATAGAGTTATAAGGAAATAAAGAAGAACAGAAACGTGGTGATCCATGTTATGCAGCCGCAAAACATTTAGCAAAACTATTGTTGCCATGATATAGGAGGCCCATTACATGGCCAGTGAGTTCAGAAACCTAGCAAAAGGGATTTTTAAATCCCAGCACTGGTGTGCACTTGCTGATACTGGCTGAGTCTAACGATGTATAGAAAGAGATGAGCTACACAAAAAAGAACGGATCGTTCAGCAAACAAAAATTTTAAAAATAAATAAATTAAACAAATTCAAGATTCGAAGAACTTGGAAAAGCTAAATATCTTCAGACACAGCAAAAGAGATTAAATTTTAAATGGCTTTGAGCAACGAAGACCTATGAAAGTTCTCCCTTGCGTAAAGTGAATGAAGGCTCACGAAACCAGAGTAAGACAGTAATTCTCACACCCACATCTTTAGGGCTGCCACTGGGTGGAGGGAGGCACAAGGGGACCAAAAAGCAAAATTGAATTGGCTGGAAACACACGCATAGGTGCTTACGAAAGTTATAAGGGATTTGCGTTGCCCAGGAAATTATAAACACAGATTTAAAAAAACAGTTTTGGGGTAGCTACAGTCAATAGAGACTCTTTAGTAAGAAAAGGAAAAAATCACCCTGAATCTCTTCCCAGAGCTCAGGATTAATGGCACTGTCACTTATGAATCTATGAGAAATCACACCCTCAACAATACTTGAAGACAGAGAATGAAAAATTGATGTAAATAAAAAGAGAAAAGCCACGGGACTATCAGTGCTTCAGTACTGTATGTTCCCACCCATCCCCATGCACCTCAGAGCTCTGCGGCAAGCAAAGGCAGGAAAAAAAATCGCAAGACATACAGAGGAGAAACACTAGTTAAGGAGCCTGAGGGTAAGTTGAAGCATCCACATGAAAGATGAAATCTACACTAAATTTAAAGATACTAGAGGGAAAAAGGAAAAAGTAGATCACACAACAAACTGCAGGGAAGGAATTTCAAAGTACATGCTCTTAAGGAGGCAAACACCGTAAAGAGACAGGTGCAGGATTTAGAGATAAACTCCATTTCAGGCGTCCAACTTAAAGAGGTAAATTATTTAATGGGGTAAGCTTCTTAATCAGCAAATGTAACTTTACTGAGATTCATGGAATAATCCGGGGAACAATAGGATAATGCACATTCATTAGTAGGGTATTCCCAAGCTAATTCAGTGACCAGTATTTTCAACTAAGTATTGGTGGCTTTTGGGGAGGACAAAATAGTTTTGATTTATTTAGATGTATTTCCCTGTCTTGTTCAAGACTTGTGGGGGTGGGGAGCATAGTTAAAAATAAAACAGTATTCCAAACTTCTGCAGAGGAGAAGGAACAAAAAAAGGGATGGAGGGAGAAGTGCGCTCTGGCAATTAGGTGATGAAAGAGGGGAAAAAAAGTGAAAAAAATGTAGGGTTCTGCAAGACAAGACACTCAACCTCTTATCTACCACAAATACAAAAACAAACAAACGCTGCTAAATTACCAGTTATTTGCTAACCTAACAGTAAATAGTGCCATTAAAATAAGAACCTTGTAAAATACCGGGATATCATTCAAAATGAATACAAGAAAAGTACAGTCCACAGAGAGCTATTGCAGAAAATCAGTAAAAAATTTGCATACAACTTAACTGAGGAATCCCTTCTGCACGCGCGCGCACTCACACACACACACAAACTCACATCATCAACCCAAAGAAATCTATAAATCTACACACCTAACAGAATTAAAAATATTGAAACAACCATTTGAAAATATGAAAAGCCAAACAAAAACTAAAACACCAAAATGGATTTTAAAAAAATATAAGTATGACTTTCCTCCAACCAAATTATGACTGAAATTTTCAAGATAGATAGCAAGCATTTTTTTTAATGTACATATAGACCCATAAAGGTAGAGATGAGGGGAAGATTACTGTATAAATGTCATATGTGCATTTTAATGATATATAATTGACATGTAACATTATATTAGTCGCCAGTGTGCAACATAATGATTGGGTATATGTATATATTGCAAAAATGACCACCACAATAAGTCTAGGAAACAACCATCACCACACAGTTATAAGTATTTTTCATTGTTATGAGAACTTTTATGATTTATTCCTTTAGCAACATTCAAATATACAATACAGTATTATTTATAGTCACCCAGGACTTCTTTTACAACTGGAAGTTTGTACCTTTTGACTACCTTCATGTTATATATTTGTGTAACAGAAATAATGCAGCTAAAAAATGGGGGAAGAAAGGAGAGGAAAAGAGAAAAACACAAAAAATTCATTGTGGTATATGCAATTGATAGTTATTAAAGGAGGAGGAGGAGGAGGAGGAGGAGGAGGAGGAGGAGGAGGAGGAGGAAGAGGAGGAGGAGGAAGAGGAGGAGGAGGAGGAGGAGGAGGAGGAGGAGGAGGAGAAGGAGGAGAAGAAGAAGAAGAAGAAGAAGAAGAAGAAGAAGAAGAAGAAGAAGAAGAACAAAGCAGAGAGTAAAAGTTTAAATTAAAAAACAAAACAACAGGAAACCAAAGTCATCAAAGGAGATATAAGTACCATGGTCGCCCCTAGAACAAACTATTCAACTTTGTTAAATATCCATTTTTTAATAAAAGGACAGAGAATGCACATTTTATAAAGAAACATGGAAAATGTAACAAAAGACACATAATTATAAATTGTGGTGCACCTGTAACTAAACCAATCAATCCTAAAAATAAATGTGAATGGGTTTAACCCTTTAATTGAGAGAGAAAATATTTTCAATTTGGCACACAACACATATGCCCTCATGTGCATGTGAAAACATGGTCATGATATTCCCAACATTAAGGAAACTAGCTAGTAAGAATCTGACAGAATTAACTTTATCGTGTAAGGGACTAACATAACTATGATCAAAATTTCCCCCTTTTTTTCTCCCACAGAGCATTTTAGTTGCAACTTCCTAACCAGAAAATGTAACTTCACTAAGTTTCATAGAATAATGAAGGGAACGATAGAATCATGCATGTTCAATCCTGGGGTATTCCCAAGTTACTTCAGGAGCCTCTATTTTCAACTGAGTATTGGTGTCTTTGGGGGAGACAAAACATTTTTGATTTATTTAGATGTATTTTCCTGTCTCATCCAGGACTTGTGAGATTCAGTCTCCACGTGTGCTTTCACCCCTCCCATGGGCATCTTGCCCAATCACAAATGTTCTGTTTTTATCTGCCTAACCCAGTTATATATGTCCTTCCATCTGTCATTAAAATAACGGGTTTTTTGGCCTTCTTTTTCAGTGGAGTCTCAGCTATACTGGAGTTGATGTTGTAATTGTTCTGGTTTTCTTTTCTTTATATGAACTCTTAGAAAACACTGCTACAATATCTCCAATGTTAAAAAGTGAACTAGCACCGTCTCCATACAAATTACAACAGTTAATCCACCGGCGAAATCAGAGAATGTCTGCTATCATTCCCAATTACAGCACACTAAAGTTGCACACACGTAAGTTACATCATTTGGAGTAAAGCAACAGTGGATGATTATTGTAAACTGCAAATCATAGTTGCCAATATGATTGATAAATCATCAGAGACAGCAACCTCAGAAACAGTGACTGCATTTGTGGATAATCTCAACTATGTCCATTTGACACTAAAAGGACTGGAAATCTTCTAAGAAAGAATATATTATGATGAAAAAATAAAAAGTATCTCAGGACTCATGCAATAAAACCTCTTGGGCATAAGTTTATCCTACTTCCTTTTAGAAGAAGTGCTGCAAGAAAGAAAAACATAAAATATCTTTTTCATAAGTAACTGGGAGATTTTGGATCATAAAAGCACACTAGCATGTACCTGTTTAACAGAGTGCAACATAAAAAAGGGGTGAGGCATTCTCCTTTTGTAAAGAACATGGTAGAACACAGAAAAGTTCCCATAGTATACAACTCCAGGGCAAATGAGCCGCTACACTTGGCCTTTGTGAGTTCCAGGTACTAGGGAGCTAGCAGGGATATAAAAATGCTCAATGGCAGCCAGACCCCTCAAGAGGAGAGAACAGGGTTCATATAGGCGATTGTTCCTGGCAGAGCCTCAAAGGTGCCCATCTAAAGCTGGAATGGCAAACAGACACCTTGGCTCTAGATTAATATGGCTATTTATACAGATATTTCTTCAGATTTTCAGTGGCTCGTGAAGTGCAATTGCCAGCATTTCCCCCCCTCTCTGGGCATAAATTAGTAACTTCCCCTGGCAAATGTTTCTTCAGTCCAATTCTCATTCCCACATAAGTGATAGCAGAGAGGGTTGAAGCATCAGGGCAAGTAAAGAGCTGGGCTGGAGATCAAGTTCCTTTTGATGAATGTCTAATGGTGTCCTATAACCTCAGAGAAAACCAGTGACACATCAGCGATGTGGAATAAAATGTTTGATGAAATTCTCAATGCAGTAGCCTGACAAACGTGTAGGTGTGTTAGTGTGCGGCCACCTTTCCTAGACACTGCACATGATTCTTCCAAATATTTTCTGGGGAAGCGTGTTTCCAAGTGTTAACTATTATTTGCCATTAATGTTCGGTACATAAAATATTGAAGAAAATTATTTCAATCAGAATGCTTCATGGAAAACTTAAAAGAGACCTTGAAAATATAGTGGTTGACTTTACAAAAATCTCTCCAAATTTCTTCATTTAATACTTTATTCTTTAAGTGTGCCCACATCATTCATTCACATGGCAGGGAAAACTTTAAGAATTAGCAAGTTATTATATTTTATTTAAAAAGCTTTGGTAAAAATCCCTCATATTTTCTGAGTACACTCAAGTCTCTGATTGTGATGTTAATCGATCTCCCTCACAGTTGACAGTCAAATTCAATATAATTCCTGGAGCCCCTTTGAAGGTGTCCATTTCATATATATGTAAAACTAACAATTAACCATTAATTGAATGATTAAACATAAACTTCCAATTTTTACATTGAGTGAAAATATTTCTCCCAATGAATTTGGAAAGTAGGAGGAGGATCTACAGAAAAAACAAATAAAAATGCTGAATGAGGAAGAAACAGGAAATCAGAGCAGGACCAGTACTTCTCTGAAGACTGTTAAAACCTTTGTGTTCTTCATTTGCCCCAGCCCAACCTTATTATTGCATAAAGCCAAGTCATCCTTAAGAATTTTGAAGCAAAATATTTAGTTGGTGAGAAACTGCATAGATATTAGTGTCTTAAAATCAAGCCCCATTATGCTAATCAGTGGTCAAAGTGTTTATAATTCACTTGGACTGGTAAGACCTATACATACCACTGCTAGTAAGGCAGAAGGAATGCTCATTAGCTGTCCAGACTCAAGCTATCCTGCCTGGGTTTGAATTCTGTCTTCCTAAGATTGTTTTTAATGTTAATAAAGTTCATATACCTAAAATACTTCAAACATTATCTGGTAGAGAATAAGTATTATAAATCATTAGCTTTCTATGATTAAGCCATACATAATTAAAATGCAATAAAAGGTCGTATACCATTTCACAAACTGAGAAGAATCAAGTTCTTAACGGTAATTTGAGCAATAGTTCTTTTGATATATAATATTTGTAATCTCTGAGAGGTTTAAAATGTTAAATAAAGTCAGATATGTGTGCCGCCTGAAAAGTTTACCACCCAATTTCTTTTAACTTCTCTAGATACGATCCCTGTAAATAAAGATGCATTTGGGTTTTTTGTTTGTTTTTGTTTTATAATATATATTTTTTAACTTTTATTTATTTAAGTGTGTTTTTCCAGACCCATCAGCGCCAAGTCAAATAGTTGTTTCAATCTAGTTGTGGAGGGTGCAGCTCACAGTGGCCCATGTGGGGATCGAACCAGCCACCTTGTTGTTAAGAGCACCGTGCTCTAACCAACTGAGCTCACCGGCAGCCCCAAGATGTGTTTATTTTACTTGCTTTATTTCACTTTGAGTAGTTTCTTTCTCTTGTTTCTTTTATTTGTCAAATAATTATTTTATTCCCAACATCTCAGAATCTTCCCCTGATAAGAACCACCCATGTGATATTTAAAGCGTAGGTTATCTTTTCCTGTAAAGCACAAGGCTAAATATCCTAAGTACTCATAAACATTGCACTTATATAAGGTGATGGAAAAGTAATAGAATTGGGAAAAACTTGGGCAAGTTTTTATAACTTGGTAGTTTTAAACATATCTCTGGACATTTTTTTCTTGCTGAGTCCCTCCTACACTGGACTAACTTCCATAGCATATAAGGTGCCATAAACCAATAAACATTCTTGAGAGCATGTTGATTTAAAGATCATAGCCTTTTTTCTGTATTCTTTTATGTTACTCCTGGAACCTAGGAGTCAAATGTTACATTGTGAACATATTCTAGTAACTATGATACACTCAGAAACATATCATTTCCAGGAAAGATTGACCTAAACTTGCACCAGAATAGCACCACCAGCCCCTCAATTCACTTCCTCTCCAATTGTCTTTCTTGTGCAGATACCTTAAAAATACCTCATTTCATTGTGCTTTGTTTTATTGTTCTTCACGGATATTGCATTTTTACCACTGAAGGTTTGTGGTAACCCTGTGTCCTGCCAGCCCATCAGCACCAATTTTTCCAACACTTGCTCACTTTCTGTCTGTGTCACATGTTGGTAATTATTGAAATATTTCAAACTTTTTTATTATTATTTTATTTGTTATGGTGATCTGTGATCAGTGATCTTTGATGTTATTATTGTAATTTTTGCACCACGAACAGCACCCATATAAGACAGTGAAATTAATTGCAAAATGTGTATTATTTGACTGCTCCACTGATGGGCCATTCACCCATCTCTCCATTTCCTGGGGCCTCCCTATTCCCTGAGACAAAACAATATTGTAGGCTAATTATTAACCCTACAATACCCTCTAAATGTTTTAGTGAAAAGAAGAATCAATTGATGTGGCAAACTTCATCATTGTCTAATTTCAAAAAGTTGTCACAGCCACCCCAGCCTTCAGCAACCATCACCCTGATCAGTCAGCGGCCATCAACATCGAGGCAAAACCCTCCACCAGTGAAAAGATTATGACTCACTAAAGGCTCAGCTTTTTTTTATCAATAAAGTACTTTTTAATTAAAGTATACGCATTTTTATTTATATATGCTATTGCACACTTAATAGACTACAGTATAGTATACACATAACTTTTATATGTACCTGGAATTTAAAAATGTGCAACACATTTTATGGGGATATTTGCTTTATTGTGGTGGTCTAGAACTGAACCCACAATATCTCTAAGATATGCCTGTATTAATAAATTATTTCTTTAGCCTAGAAATATCTACAACCTTTAAAATTCCTCTATTATGTAAATGCTCATGTAAATGTAAGTAGCCATCTCCAATTTAGATGTTCCCTGATAACAACTCAAATTAACAACTTACATTTTACAAATTTATTATTCAGCACACGCTAGAGATAGAGACCCTTTAGGAATGATCCACAGAATAATTCATCTGGATGAAAGTCAAAGAACAGTAAATTGGATGGGCACCAAGATAAATATTCCAAATATATCATTTTGCCTGAAGCTGGCAATTTTTACCATTCTTGCAACCTAAATAATAATCAAAATGTATAATTTAGTACTGATGTATTAGTCATTGCTGTATCACCAGGTCTAGCAAAGGGTCTGGTTTATAATAGGAACTCAATAAATATTTATCTAAAGGCTGAATGAGTAAATAAAATTAATTAGTAAGTGTAGCAACCAGAGTGCAATTGTTGCCCTTGGAATTAGACCTGGACTCAGGTTTAAAACGCCATTAATTCTTCAAAAGCAGCTACAAATTAAAGAACAAATCTCTTGGTTTCTACTTTTTGCCAAAATGGAGTAATAAGCATAATTGTAACCAAATAGGTATAAGATCTATATGATAATTGAAAAATGTTGATGAAAGAAATCAAAATCTAAATAAATGGAGATATTTTCTGTGTTTATAAATAGAAAGACAATATTGTTGCGATGTCTATTCTCAATTTGATAATCAAAATCCCAGCAAGTTAATTTTTGGTTCAACAAACTGATTCTCATGTTTATATGGTGAAACAAAAGACCCAAAATAGCCAAAACAATACAGAAGAACAAATTCAGAAGACTGATACTACCTAACTTTAATATTTACCATAAAGCTACACTTATCAAGACAGTGCGGTATTGCCAAAAAAAAAAAAAGAGAGAGAGAGAAATAAAGAAATGGAACAGAGTACAGAGAGTATAGAATCTAGAAATATGCCAACAGAAATAGTCAGCTGATCTTTAACAAATAGCAAAGACAATTCAATGGAAAAAGAATAGTCTTTTCAACAAGCAGTTCTAGAACAATTGGACATCCTCATGAGAAAAAATAAACATGACACAGACCTTAAACTTTCCACTAAAAATAAATCAAAACAGAACATAGACTGTAAAAGTATAAAACTTCTAAAAGATAACATTTATAAGAAAAATCTAAGTGACCTTGGGTTTGATGATTAGTTTTAAATACAACACCAAAGCAGGGGCGGCCGGATGGCTCAGTTGGTTAGAGCACGAGCTCTTAACAACAAGGTCGCCGTTTCAATTCCCGCATGGGGTGGGGGGGCTGTACCCCCTGCAACTAAAGATTGAAAATGGTGACTGGACTTGGAGCTGAACTGCGCCCTCCACAACTAGATTGAAGGACAATGACTTGGAGCTGATGGGCCCTGGAGAAACACACTGTTCCCCAATATTCCCCAATAAAAAAATGTAATTAACTGATTAAATAAAACACCAAAACAAATAAAAAATTGATAATTTGGACTTCAATTAAAAATCTCTCAAAACTCAACAAACAACCTGGTCATAAATGTGCAAAAAATGTGATCATGTGCCTCACCAAAACAGATATTTAGATGGCAAATTATCATACCGAAGGATGTTCAACATATCATTAGGGAACCGGAAATTAAAACAGTAATGTGATAACACATCAGGATGTTAAAATGCAAAACACTAACAATGCCAAATGCTGGCTAGGAAATGGCACATAGGAACTTTCACTCTACTGGTAGGAATGCAAAATGGTAGGGCCATTTTGGAATACAGTTTCACAGGTTCTTTAAAAGCTAAACATAGTCTTACTATATTCTTAGCAGTCACTCTCTTAGGTATCTATCCAAATAATTAGAAAATTAATATCCACACAAAAACCTGCACTTGAGTGTTTATAGCAGCTTTATTTTAACTGTCAAAACTGGGAAGCTGCCAAGATGTCCTTCAATAGGTAAATGAATAAACAGACTATAATATGCCGTGATGCAAACAATAGAATATTATTCAACAACAAAAAGAAATGAGCTATCAAGCCATGAATATATATGGAGGAACATTAAATGTATTTTGCCAGATAAAACCAGTCCAAAATGGCCACATACAGTATGATACCAACTACATAACATTCTGGAGAAAGCAAAGCTATAGACACAGTGAAAAGATTAGTGATTGCCAGGGGCTTAGGGAAAGGAAAGGAGAGAGGACTAGGTGGGGCACAGTGGATTTTTAGGGTAGTGAAATTATTCTTTATGCTACTGTAATGATGGATAGATGACATTATATGCACTTGTCAAAATCCATAGAATTATATGAATATATAAATATACGTCATATAATGTCAGAATTGGGGTTCATCCATAAGGAAATTAAAGGAATTAACTCTATCTGTAGAAGAAAAATCACATGATCTCAATAGACAATGAAAAAGCATTGATAAAATCAAAATCCATTCCGGATAAAAATCTCTCTAAAAGCTTGAAATAGAAGAGAAGTCTCTTAACCTGTTAAGGGGAATATAAAAAAACCTACAGCTGATATATTTGTCAAAAGTTGAATGCTTTCTTCTAAGTTTAGGAACAACAAACACTATGATGTCTGCTTTCACCATTTTGCACAAGATATTGCCTTGAAGGTTTTCAAAATTCATCTAGATTGGAAAGGAAGAAACAAAACTGTCTTTATTGTGGAGTGTAGAAAATATAGAATCTACAAAAAAAAAGTTACTACATTTAATAAAGATGTTTAGCAAGATTGAAAAATACAATATCATATACATAAATCAATATGCTAGCAACATACAGAAGTTGAAAATAAACAATCCCATTTATAATATCAAACTACATGAAATACTTACAGATAAATCTGAATAAATACATGAAACCTCAATAAAAAATACAAAATAGTATTGAGAGAAGTTAAAAAAATAGAGAGATTATTCGTATCTTCATAGTTCAGAACGTTGACTATTATTAAGATGTCAATTTGTGGTGAACACACAATGGGATTTATAGATGATGTAATACGGAATTGTACACCTGAAATCTATGTAATTTTACTAACAATTGTCACCCCAAAAAATAAATTAAAAAAAAACAAAGATGTCAATTTTCCCAAATAGATCTATAGATTCAATACAATCCTAGTGAAAACTACAGTAGGTGTTTTTGTAGAAATTGATAAATTGATTTTGAAATCTATATGGAAGCATGAAGGAACTGTAGCAGCCTAAACAATTTTTAAATAGAAGAGCTAAGTTGGAAGAATGACGCTATACATAAATATGTTTATGACTTACTATAAAGCTGCGTTATGGTGTTTGTCTTTCTCTGTTTTACTTATTCACTTAGCATAATGTTCTCTAGTTTCATCCATATTGTTGCAAATGGTAAAATTTCATTCTTCTTTACGGCCGAGTAGTACTCCATTGTATAAATGTACCATATGAGTTTATTTATATGTGGAATCTAAAGAACAGAATAAATGAGAAAACTAAACAGAAGTAGTCTCAGAGATATAGAGAAAAAACTGATGGTTGCTGGATGGGAGGAGGGTAGGGATAAGGAAGAAGGTGAGGGGATTAGAAAGCACAAATTAGTAGCCACAATATTGCCATGGGGTTATGAAAGAAAGTTTTGGGAATGTAATCAATAACGTTGTAAAGACTTTGTAGGGTGTCAGATGGGAACTTGTCTTATTAGGGAGACCACTTCATGGACCATGTAGATGCCTGACCACTGCACTGTACACCTGAAGCTGAAGCTGAATAATATTGAGTGTCAACTATAATTTTATATACATATATATATATATATATATATATATATATATATATATACACATATATACATATATATATAGTCACGGGATGTGGAGTACAGCATAGAGAATAGAGTCAGTGGAAATGTAACGGGTATATAAAATGTCAGAGGGGTAGTAGGTTCGGGGAGGGGGGTTATCACTTTGTGAGAAGTGTAAATGTCTAACTATTGCATTGTTTTATACATCTGAAACTAATAAAAAAAAAGCTACATTATTAAGACAACAGTGCATTAAGATACAGATAAATAGGTCAATACAACAGAATGAAGAACCCCAAAATAGACCCACACCTATAGTGACAACTGACTTTCAACAAAGGTACAATAGCAATTTATCAGCAAAATTTAGCCTTTTCAACAAAGGATGCTGAATAATTGGATAGCCATATACATAAAAATGAATTTTTATTATATCTTATTCAAAAATTAACAGAAATTGTTTTAGAAGCGTAAAGGTAAAAAAAATTCTATAAAACTTGTAGAAGAAAACATAAGATAAAATATTTACTTTCTTGGGTTAGGGAAAGATTTCTTAGTTATGAAATAAGCACATTCCACAGAAGGACAAATTGATAAATGGAACTTCATCAAAATTAAGAACTTATGTACTTTGAAAGATACTATTAAAAGAGTAAAAGAACAAGCCACATACTGGCAGATAACATCTAAGAAGTATATAGCTGATGAAGGACTTATATGCTGTATGTATAAAGAACTCTCAAATTCATTAACAAGAAAACAAACCAGTTTTTAAAATGGCAAATATTTCAAAATGGACTTTACTAAAAAGAGAAAGGTGCATAGCAAATAAGCCCATGAAAAGCTGAGCCACATAATTCATTAGAACTTATAAATTAAAACCACTTGAAATAAAACGACATATCTATATCTATTAGGATACCTAAATTTTAAAGCCTGGCTATATCAACTGTTGTTGAGGATACAGAAGAACAGGAATATTCAATACACTTGGTGGACATAAATGGTCCAATCATTTGGAAAACAATCTGGCAATTTCCTTAAAAGTTAAATAAGCAGGTATCATATGATCCAGTCCTTTCATTTGGGGGAATATACGCAGGAGAAAAAGAAAGCATACATCCATACAAACACATGTACACTGATGTCCTTGGCAGCTTGATTTGTAATAGTCAACACCAAAAAAACCTACATATCTATCAGCAGGGAAACTGATAAAGAATCTGTGGCATTTCTGTACAATGAAACACTACTCAGCAATAGAAAGAAATAAATTGCTGATATATGCAGCAACATGGATACATCCCCAAATTATTATGAGTAAAAGAATCCAGACAAAATAAAAAAATAATACATGTTCCATTATACAATTTATATGAACTTCTGGATATGCAAACTAATCTATATTGACAGGAAGCAGATCAGTGGGTGTCTGGGGTGAGGAGGGGTGGGATAGAGGTGGGATAGATATAAAGTGGCCCAAATCAACTTCCCAGAGGGTGGATATGCTCACTTCTTCCTTGTGGCCATAGATTCATGGGTGTACACATATGTGAAAATGTATCAAATGATGCTATTTACTATGTTCAGTTTATTGCATGTCAATTATACCTCAATAAAAAACAGGGAAACAAAAAAATCAAAAAATATATAGAGAAAAGTAAGTGAGGAAGAATTCTTTAAAATATGCTTAGAGTAGCCAAATAATTCTATTCATGCAATTATATATAATGCCCATGCCCTATAACTAAGATTCTATTTAATTCTAGAACATTTATTTTCTGCATTATTGTCAGATGCTGGACTAGGAGCTGAGAATTTAAAGAGTCAATAGGGTATATGTGGAATATTTTAGAATAATAGTGAAAAACAGAGATATAACAGATGACCTGGATTCACCACTTAGCACCACCCCTTCCTACCTGAACAATTATAAATGAAATCTCAAATTATCTAAGCCTTAGTTTCCTCTAGTATAAAACAAAATTAAAGGAGATAATATATATTATGCTCTAACTAATGCATGGGGCCTGGTATGTGTTTAATAAATTATTATATGACTATTGCTGTATTACTATTAACATAAATACAATGTTTTAGCATATCATCAAGACTCTAGAGAAATAAAAGGGAAAACAGATTTGGAGAACATTAAAAAGCTTTTAATAGTCTTATTTCTCCTCACAGAGCCTGTGATCATTTGTCAGTCTAAAGCACACTTTCTGGAAACCTTCTGCATTTATACCCTCTTCTTCCATGACCAAAGAAACCAAGATTCCTTTAAAATGTCAGAGTGGTACACATGACACCATCTAAAGTTGCCTCGGTTAGCAAACTGCAATTCAATTATCCACACACAAGATGAAGAAAATAAAACTCCAGAACCCATTCTAAAGGCCTTCTGTCAGCTGCTGCAACAATCACCTGCTGTTTGAAAGTATTCAGCCAAAACATCTAATATACTTTCAAAATGTCCTTTTTTTTTTTTTCCAATTAGGATATAGAATGTCTCTACTGGCAGTCTTCAGAGCTTTCTCCACAATATCTAAACTTTGAACCATATAGTGATTTTATTTTTGATGATCAATTTTGGGATAAGAGACAGGCAGGGTGAAGAAACGAATGGGAGAATAAAACCCTCTTTTTAAAGCATGGTTTTCCTTCGAAAACATCAGCAGGAGGGAGGGGGTACTGTGAAGGGCTTCAGCTTGGATGCAGTACAGATTTCACTACAACTTCCTGCAGAATTTCCAGGCTGAGTATCTATTTCAGTGGCCGCAATGGGTCAATACTCAGAGGCAATGATGTTTTATAAAACTAAATTAATCCTACAAAATGCCTGTGACAAAGGATATGGTTTTCAAGTTCCTAAGCTCCTGATGCTAAGTCTAGGAATGGTCTAAAAGCGTAGACAATAAGCAGACGATAATTCATTATTTTAGGCTCGATTATTCTCCGCCTAGATGACAGCCTCACCCCAACCCCCATCACTGATGGAGCATAAACAGTCCCTGGCATTCTACTTGTTAAATTTTGCCAGTGGTAAACTGAGCTCCCATGCTGGTCAAAGAAATGATTAGTATCAGGCATTTGAAACTGATGAAGAAAATAATTACAAGTGCTGTGGGTTTGTGTGGTTATATCTAAACTTCATCGATGCTATAGAGAAAGATAATGAAATACTGAAAGAAGTTACTAGGCATTTTAAAACCACGTATGAGAAACAAAAACTCATAGACACAGACAGTAGTTTAGTGGTTACCAGAGGGTCAGGGGGGTGGGGGGTGGGAGATGAGGGTAAGGGGGATCAAATATATGGTGATGGAAGGAGAACTGACTCTGGGTGTTGAACACACAATGGGATTTATAGATGATGTAATACAGAATTGTACACCTGAAATCTATGTAATTTTACTAACAATTGTCACCCCAATAAATTAAAAAAAAAAAAAAAAAACAGGTATGAAAGCAAAAAGGCCTGTTCTGTAGCATACCAAGCCCTCATCTCTTACATCGGGAGTACAGACAAAATATTGTATCCTGGGCGGAAGACCAAGCCCAGGATATAATAGTGTCAGTAGCTAAATTTCAAAAGGTTAAATGTGCTAGCCAGGCAAGTCTTTTATATCAAGATCAGAGTCCTGGTTGGGAAAACCTATGAGCTTAACACAAGGAATGAAGACTTCTGGGAGATATGCTCTAAGATTTTAGGTAGCCGGATTCCTCTAAACCTTTTGAGTTTAGAGAACAGGCTGACCTCTCATAAGAGCTAACACTCCCTCATGCTTGTGGGCAATACAGAGGTCTCTCCCCATCAAGGCAACAATTTCTCCCTCAGGATATATCCCATCTCCCTCCCTGACTCACTAGACACATAGCTAGGGTTAAATCATGTCATAGACCAATTGGGACATACCAGGTCTGTTAAGGAAGGAAGGGGCATATATCCCAAAGGAACAGCAAGACCTCTTTTCATGTACCTGCAGAAGCCAGAGGTATATGTATAGGAACAAGTTTGAAGAGTGCTTCTTTGAGGGGTCTAGAACAAAAACGGGTACAAGGAAGAGTTTATAGATTCGAAAGCACTCTTCTAAGACACAGGATTTTAAACAAGCAAAGACTTCAGGAGATGGTTCCTTATAACATGGAAAAAGTCAAGATAAGGCTTGTGTTAAGGAAAGTTGAACTGCTGTGGCAGATGGTGGTGGCGGGGCGGGGGGGATATGAAAAGGCTCAGTGAGTAAGTATACTGCCTATGTTCAGAATGCCCACCAGAGGATTTGTTCCACGGAAAGACACCGAGCCAAAGGAATGATGCTGAAGAGAGGCAAAAATACGTAACTAAAGTGTTAACTTGTGGTTCTTTCCTGTAGACTAGAGCTGAAGGTAAGAACAGCCTTTGCAGAACTTGGCTTGCTGACAGTACCAAGGTCACAGACACTGTAACAACAGGAGCCAAGTAGCTGAGTCTGAATGCTGTGAGCAAGTGTCGCACTGATCGACCAGGGTGCAGTTGCAGCCCAAGAGGCCTGGCATCTGGACAGTTATCGATAACAGAACCATAGCAATCCTAGGCGTGAAATAGATGAGCACCCAACGCGTATTACTCAACTTGTACAAGAACGACTGGGACACTGCGAGTAGTCACTCCAGTAAACAGTCTTGACACCTTATCAGTTTACAGACTCAAGTCATTCTTTACCCCTGGAACGAACCCTTTGCTTCCTCCCCCCAAAGAAGGACCCTGTAAAACCACAACAAGTACACATGATAATGTGTCCTCAATCCTTCCCCAATGGTACATATGACGCTTATTCAGGTAACTGTATTCCAGGAAAAAACAAAAACATAAAACTCACCATATATTTCAAAGAATATTGAAAAAAGACCTGAGTTGATATCAATATCCAGATAAGCAGAGTCATGCTGGTCCTGCTGCTACAGTGGGCAGGATATGGAAATCTGGTAATAATTGGAGTCCTGACTTAGGATGTGTGCCCTGAGCCTGTGGGCCGACTCAGCAAGCATTCCCCAGTTCCTGAATGTATAGTTGGGATTCACAGTTGGTGCAACTTCCACATTGAGCCCTTGGCCTAAGCTACCGTAGTAGAAAAATACCAGTGGAACCTCTGAAACTACTCTCATATAACCAAAATAGTAAATCAAAAGCAATATTACACCTGAAGCTATAGAAAATAATACTAAATACCAACTGCAATTGAAAAAAACCCCACAATATTATAGTCTGGACTGGGTTGACTTAAAGGATCTCATTATGTTAACATAGACACCTTAAATTGGTAAATTAACATAGGAAGAACTATGAAGAAATAGCATACTAAGTAAAGCAAAATCAACAACCAAAAGGTAATAAAATTAATTTTATAAAACAATCTAATAAAATTTAAAATGAAGCAGGTTTAGAGTGTTCAAATCATGAACAAATCACATCTATAAAATAAATTATGAACAAAATAGAAATAAAATAAGAAAAGGGGTTATGAGAGAACAAAATCAACATTTTGGAAATAAACCAATATATTTATTAAATTAAAAGAAATTCAAGAAGCTAAGTTCTAGACTAGACATAAAATAGAAAATAGTAAGTAAGAATATGTCACTAACGAATTCATCCAGGAATACATCACTGATAGGAAGAGACACATAAGTGAGAGTCATGGGAGATATACTGAGATTTAGAATCAGAAATAGAAACTGAGAAAATGAGAAACAGCAGTTTGAAGAGATAATGGCTGAGAATTTTAAGATGTTGAAGAAAGAATTAGGTCTTCAATTTGATGTATTTCCTAGAGTTCTGGGTAAGATGAAAATTTAAAAAAAAATTATCTAGACAAATCATAATCAAACTACAGACTATCAAGATTAAAGATAACAATTTAAAAGCTGCCAGATGCTTGACAAAATAAGAACTAAACAGACACAAACTTCTCTTCAGCAACAACAGATGTTGGAATGCAATAAAATAATATTTTCAAAGTTTTTAGGCAAGATAACCTAGAAATGTATTCTCAGCCAAATTATAATTCAAGAAAAAGGGTAAAGACATACTGAAATATAAATACTATATTTTAATAACTAGAAAATCTTGTTGAAGAATTATTTAAAAATATACTGCATTGAAAAGGAAAATGAAGATGGAAAGGAGATGTAGAATACGTGTATACAAAATTACACAGTAACATAGTAATTGATAAAATTTATTGATAAATTTAATATACACTTGACTATAAAAGTAATACCTGTTTTTACTATAAAAAGCTAAAATTAGGCAAAAAATAATAAAATAGTAAGGATATTCAGTCGTTGGCACAAGGAGGCTAACTTCTTTATTTTGTAGAAGAGAATAGCTTGAATAGTTTTAGACTTCCAAACATATAACTATCCATGTGAAAATGGAAAGGTATGAATTCAAATATTAGAAATAAAATTTCAGTTTCCAAAATAGCTGGGAATTTAAAAAATTGATATTCAGCTCTCAAAAAGCAGAAAGGGGGTGGGGGTTGGGAGAATCAGAAAAGAAGACAATAAACAAAAAATGAGATGGGAAAAAAAGATCCAAAACAAGCAGTATTAATACTATCAAAATACTTAAGATGCTTCAGTGTGGCACTAATTTCTCTTGTGTTTGGGAGTTTGGGAATTTTGGTTTGTGGGGACTTACTTTAAAAATGAAAGAGTTTTCTTTCTCTCTTCTTTCTTATCCCCACCTCCTTATTTCTTACACATCCTTCTCTATCTAGTAATTTTGAAATTACCTCCAGCTTCTCAAATTCCCAAGACTTTAGTTAAAAAACAGTTCTTAAAGTAAGGAACTAGAGTGACTTTTACAAAGTTTGAGTATACAGCACATCCAGTAATAGAACTAATGTTTGCTTTGACAGTAGCGTATTTGGCCCTGCCACCTCACTAGGCCCACACTTCCATATAAAAATGTAAGTCTAGGCAGCATTTATAGGATATGAGTTTGCTTCCTTTTTCTTTGTTGGGGTGGGGCCATGGTTATCACTCAGGCACTGGTTTCATCAGGCGAGTCAGGATTATTTGTTAATCTTGAGTGTTGTGCTTTTAGTACCAATTGCTGCCATTAGGTGGATTCCCAGACACCGCGGCCCACTTCCAATCAGGTCCATGGCTTCACATTTACTCATCACTTTCATCTCTTCCATTATTTGTTTTTCAGGGTTCATTTTATAAAATAAAAGATTACTAAAATCTGTTTTATTATCTTCTCAATACTCATTTGTAGAGAAAGCAGATTTCTATGTATTAAAGTGATATTTTGTTTAATTTAAAATAAAAATAACTTTTGATCCAGTTTCTAAAAGAGTAATAGATTAGAAAGAAAGAGAACACAGAAGATTCAATTTGGTAAATATTAAGAGGATCCGTCTAGGCTAATACGTCTTGTATCTTATAGATACAAGAGAAAACTAGATAGAAAACTAGATAGGACCTCCCCCTCCAGTGCCCCACTCCCCCCCCAAAAAAAAAAAAAACAGCAGAAATTAGGAAAACTGGCCTTACCAGCAAAACCCCTGAAAATAAATTCCTTAGACTAGAGATGAGTTAATTAAGGAGGGCCATTAAGAACGAGATACATGGAGACATATATTCGACTATGAGCAGCAATTTAGCATCAGTGCAGGGAGAGAGAGAGAGAGGAAGGATGGATGAAAAAATTTAGAGAATATACAAAACTACCTGATTCTAAAGACTGTGAGATACTTATGCAAAATCACTCACTCACTGGGGATTATTTAGAAAAGTGTAAACAGTGCTCTTTCTGAACTAGTTTAAATGTACTTAAATAGCAGCCTTAGCTGGGAACTTAGTAGCTTACTGAAGTTCCTTCTAGCTTGGAGCTAGGCATAATGGCTCATAAAAGTTCTCTCAACTTCTGCATATTCTAGGCACGAAAGTTTGAGCTAGTTTTGCTGAGATTCACACTTCAGTATTACTGATCTAAGAGGTTTGTGAGCACATCTAAATGTTTGAATACTGATTTGAACTACACTCTAGGGCTTTTAGGGTTGTCTGCTACTTAATTAGACCTTCCACATAGGAAAAGAGCAATGAGCTGGTGTCCCATCTCCAACAGATGACTGTACCAGATGCTCACAGAAGCACACACTCCATTTCCTATAATGCCGTCTATTGTTCAGTTTTATGCTGTCAAAGAAGCTTTTCCGAGAATACTTCTAGAATTTACAATGAAAACGAATAGAATATAAACAGTAAAAAGGTTAACCCTCTAGTTCAATATTTTTGCTGCATATGCTTTTTATTAAATTCTCTCTTTTTCTTGTTCTATCGCTCAAACTGTAACTTCTACTTAATCTTTTTGGTAATTCTAAATTGGAGTTAATATGAATCAAAGAGAGTCCTGATTATCCACAATATCCCAGAGCACTGGATGATACCTGAAGGTTCATGGTCAGACATTAATTTGTTTGCCTTAGGGCAAAATTTGATAAAATATTATGTTGAGGTCACTGTCATCTGATGTGGTTAAGAAAGAGGGGAAGGACGAAAATAAATATTTTGAAAAAAATAAACTAATGATAAATTATATCCATAGTTATTTTGCTCATCAGTCTCTATAAAGATTCTCATGAAAGCATTAGAGGGAGGAACTCAAGGAAAAGGACATCTAGCCAACACTAAGTCCCATTTATTTAGAATCAACATAGAATTTGTCATTAAAAATATCAATAACATCACTATTTGTTATCTGACATTACAGCTGATAAAACAATATATTTGAGAATATTTTCCTAGAATTAGGTGAGCATCTTGGAATTGCAGTCCAGGGGCATCTTGGAATTGCAGTCACATTCTTGCTTCATATATTCATGAATACACAATGAGATATAGTAGAAACAACATCAGTTTTGAAGGCAAATAATCCAATTTTTATCACTTACTAGCTATGTTACAATCTCTTCACTGCCTATTTGTCACTTGGAAATTACGATAACTAACAGAGTCATTGTTAAGTTCAAATGATTATATATATATATATATATATATATATATATATATATATATATATATATATATATATGCAAGGCATCTAGCACAGTGCTTAGTACTAGTTGGTGCTCAACAAATATTAGTTTCCCAATCATCATTCCAACTACCAAAATTTTCTCTCAAGGATCTTTTTTCATATAACCCATTCTCTATGTCCCTTCATATATGATGTACCACAGATATCAAGCTTATGGCATCCTGCCTTTGGATATTTAGATAGAATTACCTCAATCTTCTATCTCATGTTTTACTTGAAATCCAATGCCCTCTCTAAAATTTCAGCAAATACCCAAAAGCTTACATTCATGGTCTTGTCTTGATTCTAGTTTCTGCCCCAATGAATTCTCAAATTCCCTTGCATCTCACCATGTGCTGCCATTCATTTATCTCTACTCCATGATGATTCCTATACCAAACCAATTATACCCTTGATTTCTACCAAAAAACAAAACAAACAAAAAACAATTACATAAGCAAAAGAGATGCACACTACAGTGATGGAAGAACTTAAAACAGGAAAACACATATAACCCTGTTCCTATACTTCCCTTGGCTATCCAGAGTTGGAATTTTCTTATTGGACATCCTTTTCCTCAAGGTCCAGCCCCTCACCCCATTGCTTAGCCTTTCTCTCATAGTTATCTCTTCACTATTCTCACTTGTTTTCCTCCTACCACTTAACTTATGTTTATCTCTTAGTGCTTAGATATAGTTCCCACATTTTCCCAACTTCCTTCTTCAGAAACTCGACTATTAACTTAGGAGAGCACATTGAATTTCTTCACTGAGAGAAACTTTGACTCCAATATTAAAATTTTATTTTTCATACTACTTAGGAGTACTGAATACACTTATGGAAAGTTAATATTATTAACGAAAATTATTTTGTACATAAATGTGATTGAAAATATAAAGGTGAAACATCTTTCCACAGAATATCAAAATAAGCTTTATCCCTTTTCTTTCTTCTTTTACTTTTTTTTTTTTTGCATAGCTGAACCACTTTTAGCATTCATGGATTATCTGATTCACTTCACATTCTGCCCCGAGTCTCTGTCCAATAATAAATATACCCTAACTTATAACTTATCACACTCAAAATAAGCCTTGCTACCAGATATTATTCAGTACTGGAGATTTCCAGTGTTGTTCTGACCCCAACTAGCCTTTAACATACATGAGGGCAGCACCTTTGTTTTATTCACTGCTAAATCCCTGGACTAGTAAAAAGTGCTTGGCCTATGAGGTACAGAATAATATAGTATATACACAGATGCTCTCCATTTATGATGGTTGGACTTATGATTTTTGACTTTGCAGTGGTGCAAAAGCAATACCATTCAAGAGAAACAGGCAAGGCTAAGGGATGGCATTAGGTAAGTTAGATGTATTCGACACATTTTTGACTCTGATGTATTCAACTTGCAATGGATTTATTGGAATAAGCCACATCCCTCGTAAATTGAGAATCATCTGTGTGTGTTTAATAAGTAAATGATCTTTGAATCGTGTTTCTTATTATTCTGCCCATGGTAATAAAAATAGTATGACCTGACAATCCCTCTCCTGGGTATCTGCCAAAAAAATCTGAAAACATTTATCCATAAAGACATGTGTGCTCCAATGTTCATTGCAGCTTTATTTACGGTGGCCAAGACATGAAAACAACCAAAATATCCTCAATAGATGAATGGATAAAGAAGTTGTGGTACCTATACACAATGGAATACTATTCGGCAGTAAGAAAAGATGAAATACTACCATTTGTGACAACATGGATGGATCTGGAGATTATAATGCTAAACAAAATAAGTCAGACAGAAAAAGTAGAGAACCATATGACTTCACTGATAGGTGGTATATAAAACCAAAAACAATAAAAGAACAAGACAAACAAATGAAGGAACAAAAACTCATAGACATGGACATAAACTATTGTTTAGGGGTTACCAGAGGGTAAGGGGGGAGGGAGGCTCTAGAAGAGGGTAAACTGGGTCTAATATATGGCGATGGAAAGAGAACTGACTCTGGGTGGTAAACACACAATGTGAGATATAGATAATGTATTACAGAATCGTACACCTGAAATCTATGTAACTTTACTAACAATTGTCACCCCAATAAACTTTAAAGAAAATAATAATAAATAATAGTACCATATTATCCTATTTATTGCTGTTTCACAACTACCAACCCAATAAACGTAATGGCTTAACACAACAAATGATTATTTCTCATGATTTTGTGGATTAATTGAGCTAAGCTGAATGGTTGTTACTCAGGGGTCTCCACTGCCAATATGAGATGAAGGTTGGGGTTGGAGTTATCTGAAGACTCACCTGAGATGTACGTGCAATAGAAACTAATCACTCATGTGCCTGGCCCTTCAGTGCTCTTCCATGTGACCTCTATCTCTAGAAGATACTTGATTTTTTTTTTTTTTGGTAGGTCAGAGCTCCAAAATATTAAGGTAGAAGCTGCTAGTCCTTTGAAAGACTGAGTATGGAATTAGCATAGTGCTAATGACTGAATTTTTATGTTCCCCCCAGAATTCATGTCAAACTAATACCTAATATTATGGTATTTGGAGGTAGGATCTTTAGGAAGTGATTAGTTCATAGTGAGGGCACAGCCTTTATGAATGGGATTAGTGCCCTTATAAGAGAGAATCTAGAAAGCTCCCTGGTACCTTCCACCAACCATGTGCACACCCAGTGAGAAGGTGAAAAAAAAATCTATGAACAAGGAAGTATGTTCTCTCCAATATCCAACCTTGTTCAAACCTTAGTCTTGGATTTCCCAGCTTCCAGACTATGAACAATAAATGTTTGTTGTTTATAAGGCACTGTGTCTATGGTGTTTTTGTTATACCAGCCCAAATGGACTAAGACACATCATATCACTTGCACTGAAATCTACTGGTGAGAAAAGTCACTGCAGGCTAGCCCAGATTCAAGGGGAAGGAACTACACACCACTTCGTAATGGGATGGATAGCTTCACCAACAGCAACACATTGAGCCCTCACCAGGGATCAGGCTCCATGCAAAACCAAAAGTGCATTATCTCATTTAATGCCCAAAACAACTCACTAAGGTAAGTACTACAATTGCCATAGTCACACAGCCAGTGAGTTGTAGTGTGCACCGCTGGTCCTTGTGGTCTAGCTGACTTTGATACCCAGCTCTTTATCAGTACGAAATGCAGGCTCTGATTTAGTTCACCAAAAGATTCTACTAGGAAGATTTATTGTCATCCTCCTTTTAGTGCATGACCAGCATAGTTGTTACATTCATATATTTTTGTGAAGTCCATACATTTGTTTTTACAATATAACCTACAACAGTGCAGTTTTTTGTTGTTGTTTATCACCAACTGACTACATGAATCCACTGACAAAACTGAAAATTTATACTTGGTCACGTCTGCTTTCAAGGAGATAAAAACCACCTATGTTTATTTTCTGTTGGTTTGTAAAACTTACAATGTATATTGTCATGTGAGCAGGTAACTAAACTAATATAATGGAGAAATAGTATAGTTTGCTTGCTTCCATGAGAAACTTTCAGTAACCTAGAATAGCCTGTATATCAAAACCTGTAAAAAAAAAAAAAAAAGCCATCATTCATTTTTGGCAAGAGGTTTCTTCTTGATATTCAAGCATTATTAATTTTCCCCAATTAAGCACAATAAATGTTTCTATTTTACCAAGAAATCATAAGAAAACAAATAAAGATCTCTAAACACATAGCAGTAAATAAAGTGTATGAGAGGAAAATTTGTTTTATAAAGCACTTTACACCTTGCATTATTCAAAATTGCACCTAAAATATATAAATAAAAACATTACATAGATCCTAAGGCAATTTTAGAGATGTTTAGAGTTGTTTAATCTTTCCCTTTTGTCTAAAACTACTCTGACAAGCTAATCGTCTCAAAATCTCTGAAAGAAACTTGACATTCTGAACATCACATGTTGAGTGATACATATTTTTTTTCTTCTATAGTTTGTCATTTTGTTAGGAACTCAATATGTCAAATGATGTTATCATAAATTAGCCTTAACTTTCAATCCCAAGAGCAATTGCTTAAAAGGAAAGAATTTATTTGTCTCCCATCTTCAAGTCTCTACAATTTGTCTCCGTCTTTATTTCAGTACATTGTGTTTTAGAAAAGCAGACCTAGCATTTCAAATTTCCTACTTGAGTGTGAGAAAGAACTGAGTGGCAGAAATTCTCAAAGGAGAATTTGAACTTGCCGTTTAAAATTTAAAACAAAATGCTAATCCTTGGCAATAAGTCTTATTTATTTTTTTCCTACTTTCCAATCCTCTTCAGGGACTAAGAAAATGGAATGGGGCCCAGAATTATGATAACAGCCCAGAACATAATCACATAAATAGGACACACAGTCTGAAATCTTGAGTTCATTTCCTGGCTTGCCCTAATTGGTTAGGAATTATGTGTGGGGGTTTGAGGGGTGGTGTTTTGTGCATGCATAACCTAAAATACATGTTTCTCCCTAAAAAAGGAGAAGCATGATGCTATCTTTCAACAACCTTTGAAATCTTTAATTAAAATTTATAGTGTTAGGAGTTGTAAAAATTACGTAAAACAGTCTAATATTATGTGAGCTTTTAAGATTAAATAAACCTCAGTGTGATTTCAGAATAAAAGAAAACTTCTCTTCCAGGGATCAAAACTAGCACCAAAAATAACTGCAATCTTTATAATGGATCTTTTTCAAAATGAAGTTATAATTTTCTATCCACACTTAGTAATCAAGGTAGACTGTGAATAATAATGAGTACTTTCTAAATTCTAACTACAATTCCTAAAATATGGTTTAAAACTGAAGAGTTTGTGCTTCCTTTGTTCTCTTGTGACTTGACTAGTTCAATTTCTAAGCTATGTACAAGTCGTCCCTGATCATTCCATGAGTTAATGTGAAAAACAGTGACCAAAGTTGATGAACACAGTGCTTAATAAAAACAAATTCCTGCTGAAATAGAAGAGGGGCAGGTGTTTCTTTTTTAAGAAGTTTATTGAAATATCAAAAATAGATGACCAACAGTATACACTGAAACACTGTCACTTCCATTGCAATGAAATACAAATCTCTTGTCCTGAAGCCTAAGAAAAATTGTAATTCAGCAGAGGAAAAACACAGACTGTTCTAACTGATCTTTTATGAAGTAAAAGATAATCAATCATAATAGTCCACTTAGGAACAATGGCTGTCTCACACTAAGTTGAATGTAAAGGTGAAAATGAGGGGACAGACAAGATAGCAATAAAGAGAAAAGACGTGAGAACCTCATCCTTTAATTACTCTGCATGATCATGTAGAACATCCGCAAAAGCAGGATGTATATCACCCTCCTGAGGTAGTCAGGAGGTGATATATTTGCTTGTGGCTGACATTGACTAGTCTACTATGTCAAGAATATTCTACAGTAATTAGCTTCTTTAATATTGATTTAAAGGTATTTATTTATATTCACAGTGTGTGTAGTACATTGGAATGATGAAAGTATTCTCTGGAGAAAAAAAGTAAAGTCCTCACAGAGAGAAGACTCTTTACTTGCATTTCTATTGAACTACATCTGTTCTTATCAACCACCATAAGTTTGGCTCTCACTCCAGTGTTAAGGCCACACAACAATATTTATACAATAACATTATAGGGCATTATGCCAGACTTCCTAAACCCTTAAATAAACCTTCAAATTGAACAGAGAAAATTGTTGTTGTTGTTGTTTTCACTTTATGTAGTGAGAAACTCTCATTCAGTTATTTTGTTTATTTTCAGAGGGTTTAAAGTTTTTGTGTCCAAAAATCTAGACCAATACAGTCAAATAACATTTGACTGTAAAAGGTTGCCTAATGAACTTGAGGAGTACACATAACAAAACAGTATAGGTCCTAGAAAAACAGCCCCATCTACTACTCAGTTCCACTCTGATGATTCCTCGATATTCTATATAGCTTTGAGTTAAAATAAAATGCTATTTTATGCTTTCAGGGTCTTTATGTAAAGTTATAAATTTGTATTTGTTCAATTTAGATAAAAAATATAACCAGTAGCTCAAGCCATTTCAAGATTCGGAATTGCTAAATATTCATTACATCTTAAGTCCTTGGAATATCCAGCTTTATGTTAATATTTGACATGAACATTATGAAACCTTTGGATTTTTAATTGGACAAAAGTATAGCTGAATGGTAGGCAAAATACATGCCTGAAGATGCACTATTTGATTTCAGAACTGTAATTTATATTACCTGACATCACACATTTTCCAATGATTTAACGGGATAACAAATATAAATTTCTTGAGGAGTTTTGTTAATATATGGGGGCATAATTGAAACACTAAAGTTTTAGATTGTAGTGCTGTAAGGGAACATTGCTCCAGTTTGCAGATAGATCTTTCAGGAATTTCTGAACCATTTTGATAACTAGTACATAAGAAGAGATTTTAAAATGTTTTGTGCTACTAAATAAACATGAGGGACTTTACAGAAAAAATATCTGAACTTAAATTATATGATTTTGAGTGTATCAAGGGGAATAGATACAGAATATAACATGATGAAATTCTTTTCACAATGATGATCTAAAAATGGGTCTTGCAGTTTAAGCAAGGAACATTTATTTAAACCATGAGGAGAAATAGAATATAAAGTCAAAATGTTAAAAAAAAAAAAAAAAGAAGAAAAAAGAAATTTGATTAATTTAGATTACAAAGCTAACTGCCTAAAACATTTGCCGGCTGCTAATTATAAAGGGAACATTTATGTCAACCCTTTTACACATTTATAAACATCCAGCAGCCAATAAAATGCATATATATATATATATATATATATACACCGATGACAAAAACACAGGCAACTCTATGTCAACTCATTCTCTTTACTAAAAGTTAAATGAAGTGACCCTTTGCACAGAAGTAGAAAAACAACTTTTTCTCAAGCTAATTTAGTTGCTGTAATAAGACAATTCTAAGAGAATCAGAGTCTCAAGAAATTATCAAGCTACGTAAGTAAGAAGATGTCGTCATTTGGAAATCATAGAACTCTGTTTAGTTGAAAAGATAATATCAACAGTCAGAATAGCCTGGGTTGTACGGCTTGGAACTCCAAGGTGCTTAGTGTAACAGAGTTCATTTTGTTTTGACCCAAGTGGCTAGCTAGCAAAACCATGGATGGTAAAAGCAAGTTATTATCAAAATAACAATATTCAGTATAACTAAATAGTCAGTATAAAAATATATCAGTAAATGAAATTTTTAGAAGGCATCCAACACTACTCACATCAGTTGGCATTAAAATCCTTCACAGTTATTAATCATTTTTCTGAATTACTTTATCCAAATGTTCAAGAAATATTGCTGTAGTAGTATTATCCCCTGAGGTTCATTTTAGTATTACCTTTATATTTTTCAAATTTTCGAGGTTTTTTATAGTTTTGCTAGCTTGAAACTTAATTCCACTTGTATATGTATTCTATTTTTTCAAGTTTTTCTAAGTTCTTAGAAGAATGCTCATATGAAGACCTGTTCAGCCCATAGGTAGGAATTAAGGTTGCGTGAAATACCTAGTACATCATTTATAACATATATTGAAAAAACAATATAAAGAAGTTTCTCTCACCTATTTTATGACCCCATCATATGATCAGCAAGAGAAATCAGTACTGTTGTTATCTTCTTTAGTTTCATAGAATGAAGTAAACCATGTGTATGTAAAATGATCACTGATATTTCATTTTGGTGTACAAATAACAACTTGCATTATTGGCAAAAAAAAAAGAAAAACCCTCTGTTGGGAAAACAGGTTTTAAAGTAAATCTGTTGAAATCTTATAATCTAATTTTTAGTTGTACAAATAAAATATTTTTTTTTAATTTATTGGGATGACAATTGTTAGTAAAATTACATAGATTACAGGTGTACAATTCTGTATTACATCATCTATAAATCCCATTGTGTGTTCACCACCCAGTCAGTTCTCCTGCCATCACCATATATTTGATCCCCCCTTACCCTCTGGTAACCACTAAACTATTGTCTGTGTCTATGAGTTTCTGTTTCTCATTTGTTTGTCTTGTTCTTTTGTTGTTTTTGGTTTATATACCACATATCAGTGAAATCACATGGTTCTCTGCTTTTTCTGTCTGACTTATTTCGCTCAGCATTACTCTCTCAAGATCCATTCATGTTGTCACCAATGTTCCTATATCATCTTTTCTTACTGCCTAATAGATAGTATTCCATTGTGTATATATACCACAACTTCTTTATCCATTCATTTATCGAAGGACATTTTGGTTGTTTCCATGTCTTGGCCACCGTAAACAAAACTGCAATGAACATTGGAGCACACGTGTCTTTATCTCTAAATGTTTTCAAATTTTTTGGGTAGATACCCAGGAGAGGGATTGCTGGGTCATATGGTAATTCTATTCGTAATTTTTTGAGGAACCTCCACACTACCTTCCATAACGGCTGCACTAGTCTGCATTCCCACCAACAGTGTATGAGGGTTCCTTTTTCTCCACAGCCTCTCCAACATTTGTTACTATTTGTCTTGTTGATGATAGCCATTCTGACTGGGGTGAGGTGATATCTCATTGTGGTTTTGATTTGCATTGCTCTGATGATTAATGATGTTGAGCATTTTTTCATATGTCTATTTGCCATTTGCATGTCCTCTTTGGAGAAATGTCTCTCCAAATAAAATATTTTTACCCATAAATTTTTCTATCTTTTAGTTTTAAGAGAATCACATAGTCTTTTATATCAGTTGGATTTATTAGAGCTAGCTAATGAAATTAGAAATAGTTAATCCAGGTTGGTATGTACAAAAAGCTTCTAATAACAAAAATGTTTATAATTTAGGTGTAAGAACTAATCATTTAAAACCAGTATTTCAACAAAGGTCATCCCTCTCAACAAGTATTTATAGTTTTAGCATTATAAGACAAAAGTCACTAAAACTATTACAACAAACATTTTAATACTGTAACAAATCTTTTTGCCTGTTAAGTAAAATATTAGACAAAAATTCAACTCAATTATTGATCCAGAATAAGTACAGATTTATCTAAGTTTTACAGTAATTTATATAGACACTAATATTGTTTCTTATCTAAACAATGGTTGTCTAATGACTAAACCAGAATTTGTTATTGAATTACATAGACCTTCCCATCAAGTGCCATTGAGGTTGATGTCTTCTGATTTCAACTATCAGTTTGTTTAAGGCTGAATCTAAGATATTTGAAACTAATGTTATTAGGCCAGAATTTAAAGTAAAGTCTCAGATTTTTATTAATGGTTTTAGGAACATAAATTCAACCTTGGACACTCCTGTAAAGTCCTCTGTATAGGAATCTAGAAGACCTGTTTCTAATGGTTCTGATCACAAAACAAAGGGGACACAGTTCAAGGCCATGTAGGCCTAAAAGGAAATTCAACCATGAATATCCCTGAAAGCAGTGAAGAGGGAAATTAGTTCAAGAAACCAAAGTGAATTTGTAAGGACAAAATGTCAAAAGCAAACCTACAGAAAATGCATGGAGGTATACATATCCAGGAACAGGTACAAATAAAGGTGACAGTATCTAAAAATATTCTAGGAAGGCTAATCTGAATCCTTTTCACTGTTGAAGTCAAGCAGATCATTATTTGACTTTAGTGTTTTCATTACTCTAAGCCTTTGGTCCTAGATTGCAAGACCCACATTTATAATTTCTTCTGCATAAGAACCCTTCAGTTACTGAAAGATAGAACTATTAGCTCTTCAGTGAGTCTTGTTATTTTTAACCACACATCATCCATTCTTTTCCAAAAATTCAAATGGTAGAGTTAGTCCTTAACTTAATCTTTTACAATTCCATTCTTTTATCTTTTGTGTTGTGTGACGGTTTTTTGTTTAGCTGTTTGTTTTAATAATGCATAGGCCCAAAATACACCCAACACTACAGACCTTGATTGAGCAGTATATAACCCATCGGTACTGTCTTAATTTGACACAATTTTACCACTGCATTTTAGGTAATATCACTATCTTTTCTAATAGCCAAATCAAACTATTAGATTGTATTTAGGTCTGAATTAATAGAACACATCGATTGCCTTAACTAGGTCTACATTTATTTCATCTGTATGATTTGTGTATTTACATAGCTAGCAAGTTCTTTGAGGCATGATATTACCTATTACTAAGCATGATATTTACCCTGAACTCATAATCTCCCTCCCTTATTCTTTTTGTCCTCCTGTGTCATACTTAGTAGGTATAGAACTGACTCAACTAGATCTGCTACTATCTAGCATGGTCATTTTTGTTCTCATCAACTTCAGCTACAAGAGTAATTGTTCTTGGTAATTCAGTCTTGCCATTCTCTTACATAAACATTTTAGTGAATCCTAATAACTTACAAGTTAGAATTCAAATTCCATAATGCTATCTTCCAGGGCCTCCATGCAGTAAAAATTCATTATTCAGCTCCCATTATTTTTTCACTCACTCTTTGCTCACACTGAATTCTTTGTAATTCTCCACAAACATCAGGATATTTCCACTTAACCCTGCCTTTCCTCATGCTTCTCTGTTTATTTATACTTTCCCACTCTCTCCAATTAACATCATCTCTTAAGACATATATCAGCTGTCATCTCCTGTGGAAAACAGAACAACACTCTTTTCTAATTCCTTTTCCTCCCCTCCTCTGATTCATATACAGTAAAAATCCAGTAACAATTTTATTGCTTCTCTTTCAGTTTCTTTTAAAATTACCTTTGCCTATATCTACATTCGTTTATTTCTTTATAGTTCTTATCATTAGACTCCTAACCATGTAAGAGGCATTCAGCGTAGATCTAAAGGATAAAAGCATAAACAAATGACATCTGAGCTAGGCTTTGAAAAGATAGGCAAGAGAGTGACTTGTGCAAATGGCAGAAAGGTTGTTCCAGGCAATGGCCCACCCTGAGCAGAGGCATGAAGAAGAAAGCATGGAGCACATACAAGTCAATTTTAAGCCAGTCAAAATGAAAATGGTTAAAACAGCATGGTACAATGGCTACAACTGACCTGCTTTGTCCTCTCTGAGTACTTGAAATTGCCGGGATGGCCTGTTCAATCCAGGTATCCCTCTTTACCTCAGCACTTTATATATAGAACAAATGGGTTTGTTGAGGATGACTGAATACAAACTTTATAATAAATACTACGTACTGTCAACCAAAAGTAAAATTCCATACATCATACAGTAGGATGAATAGAGTTCTGTGTATTTTCAATTCCCACTTGATCAGGAATTGATGAGAGGCTTGTTGATGATTACTAACATTAACAGTCTGTTGATGTTGTAAGAGAACAGTCCCTGGTCTGGGCTTCATTTCTCTCTTTCTCTCTCTCTCTCTCTCTCTCTCTCTCACACACACACACACACACACACACACATTGTTCTTGTACCACACCATTCTGTGCTGAGGGTTTTCATCCTTGCCTTGCAGAACTTCCTCAGTCTCTGCTTTAAGGTCACCTTAAGTATTTTTTTTTCCTAAATCAAAGTGATTGTTAAGCTAGTTTTGTTCCTTTCTGTTATGCTCTACCAAATGTCTGGCCTGCCTTACTTGGTACTGTGAACTGACTTCTTTCTATTTGGGAGGACCTGAATTTTTCTGTCTCTAATCTTAGGACATTGTGTTCTCTAGCCATCTGTTTCTGGGCTCTGCCTACACAGCAGAGATTAAAAAAAGAAAAAAAGTTTATGTCCTATTACTTTTGTTGGGAAAAGTAACTTCCAGATTGAGTGTGAACTAACAGCAGAACTCCTACTGCATGGGAATGTGGAGGTCGTGATGTTTCAGGTATGACACAGGACACCCACCCCTAAATCTATCAACTCAGTTAATTTCCAATAGAAAACTTTATATTCAATGTCATGTAACTTAACAGGGAACACTTTATAGTAGGAACATAAAATTTATGAAGCCACTACATTTGGAAAGTTAGATAAAATCAAAAATCAGGGAGTGTTTTAAATGAAGGGCTGTATAAAGATTAAATGAATAAAGGATCAAATAATTTTATAAAAATAACACCAAATCAGTGTTATTTCTCACAATAAAGAATAAAATAGTGTTTTCATTTTTATATTGAGAATCTAAAGGGGGACACAGATATTGCCAATATATGCATCAATTTGGTTATAAACATGGCATGTGATCCAAAATTCTAAATATATTTTTTAACACTAGCTGAATTAATTTTCCATTAAAAGACATGACCTTTTTCCATAACCAACAACAAAAACTTTATTTTTTCAGGTCATTTTAATACTGAAAATAAACTGCTTCAGAGCACCTATTCATTTATGCAAGAGTAGTATCTATAGTATCTATTCTGGAAAGACAGCCATGTCGACTAAAAGCATAAAAAATCAGCTTGTGTTTGCCCTGGGAAATTGGAAATTCTTAGTGACATGTGTTATGTTTGATAACAATGTTACTTGGCAAAACAAACTAATGATGTTCAATTAACATCAAAAAGGCTCATTGAAACATATCAAAGTTATTTTGACACTTTGAAAATGTGGTGTTTTTTTAAAACATCACTTTGAATTTAATAAATTTTACTTAAATTTGATCTTTAGACAAATGTTATATACTATAATTTTAATACAGTATGTTTAACCTTTAGTTATAAGTTATTCATTGAAATATTTTGGCTATCATGGCACTTTATTTTTTCTTTTACTATTACAGGGTTCTCTGTATGGTGCAGGACACCTCTATTTTGGAGATTAAGAAAATGGCCGTTAGGTCTTAAAACTCTAAAATATTAAACACATTATATAGGTAAATGTCATTACCCTGAATTTTTAAATATTTACCCATCTTGTTCACATTGCTGATTTTGTCATTAGTACTTCTTGTTTTTAAACACTGTTAATAGATACTTTCTCACAAATGTTTAAATTACTACATAGATATGACTAGTCGATATTAATAGTTCCTACCTTTTTGTGCGTGTGTATACAAAATCTTGTTACCTCACCATTTCAATGTTCTAGATATAAATACCTCATAAGAGGGTGGATACAATGCAAGAATGACTTCCATGGATATTTTCCTTTAAAAAATATCAATGTACAGAAATATACTGCCAATTTCAAATTTTAATTATGAAAATTTTAAAGACTCTATATTAGAACATTTGCACTTATGATTTAGAAAACATAAAATGCTACTGAATGTACCAAAACCTCAATATGAATAGATTTTTCTACACTGTAGTAGATAGTATGGTATGCCACCCAGATCTTCCCTTTAGGGCTAAGGCATTCATCCCGCAGGTACAATAACCCCAGCCTTCTGTTGATCACAATGACCTCTTCGTTAGGAATAGCTCTCCAAAATGAGTTACCTCATTCAAGGTTACACAGTCTCCCCAGGGACAGCCAATATCCAATAATACTGTTGTCGCTGGGCTGTAGAGATCCAACCTCCTTGTGACAATTTTGAATACCTTTGAAGGACTCAAGCTTCAGGGTTCCACTGAGGTCTGACGAGGCCTCTGCTAAAATACATCACTTTTCAAATTCTCCCTCTGCCCATTCCCACTTCCCTAAATCTCTTACGGGAATTATTGGTAATCCCCAATGTGACTGCTGCTGGTAAATGACTATCTTGGAATCTATTTCCTGTGGAAAATGACCTATGAAAATTACTGCTGGGAAACAGGAACTAAAATGAGATTTTGGAACTATATCATCCACTGTCCAGATACCATCCCCATCACTGGTGTTAGATGAAGCAAAGCTAGACTCTGGTATGTGGCGCTCCCACTGCTGAAGTGGGGTAGAATATTAGTGGAAGGGAATGCTCTGGTGAGTATACTGTCTCAGACATTTGAGAGCTTCAGGGTAGTGGCTATTATAATGACTATAGAACCAAATGGCTCTTACTTGATGTTATTGATGCATTAAAAAAATATGTAAAAAGAAAAGTGGAGGATAATTAATTACTAATTCAAGACAAAATATGAAAGCCAGAAGAATTTTCTAGTAAAATATAAAAAGAATTTTATTTCCTGCATCCTGGAAGTAGGAAATGCTGAAGATCAGACCCAGAACTTAAAACTCCCAAGAAGATTGAATTCTCAACTGCAACAAGTCGACTATGCCAAGGTCAGATCCACTAGTGGGAAGGAGTGAGAATCTAAGATTAAATATGGAAAATCTGTGCCTGCAAACTAAAATATATTAAATCCCCATGTGATCCAGAACCCTCTGGTCCTGTAAAAGTGGCTCACTGCTCTTTGTTCATCACTAGTGTTCCTTCTACTTGCTAGCACATCAAGTTAGAATTTATTGAAATGGGGGCACTCTCTATGATTCAATATTTAAAATTTTAGCAAGGACCAGACATACTAATATTTTATTAAGATGGATCTTAGAATCATGGGAAAAGCAATGGCCCATATTAAGTAAAAGTGACAAAAATATCATGGAACACAGAAGAGTTCAGAAGGCTCAGAGAAGGGAACATGCCGGGGTAGGTATACTATATAAAATCAGAAAATTCAGAAAACCTGCCCAATGACTACGTTCCATAGAAGAGACCTGGAATACCCTTTGTTTATCAAAGTGATAAGAAATCTGTTTGTGAAAAAGGTACCAGCATTATTAAGAAGCTCAGTGGTGTCCTCTGTAGGGCAAGGATAACAGTAGGAGAAGCTCTTACAGAAATGGGTTCCCTGATAGAAAGGGGATAATGTAATCTGAAATAGTAGAGGCCATATGGTGTTGCTTAACCATCAGAGATGAACTTGGAGCAATTATCCTAATGAGCAGCGAGGCTGGACTGGCAGCAAGGGTGGCCTGACTCATAGAGAGCCTTGGAAACGATTAATAGAACACAGTGTCCCTAGGGACAAGATAGGGTATTGTTCAATCAACACAAAGAAATGTTTTGAGTGATCAGGGAAGCTAAGGGTGGCTGCCCCAAAAAACTCATAATCCCTTGCAGAGTATCCAGAACTGAGCCAATTTTCAGATCCAGAACCCCTTGATTAAAGGATAGGCCATGTCCCCAGAAAAAAGGACTCTTTTACTATAGAAAGGGTATGTAGTAAAATTTCCTCCAGCATTTTACCAAAGTGATCCATGGCCTTTTATAAAGTTTATAGAAGAAAGGAGAATAGGCAGATTTTCTGTGTGAATCCTGGACACTGTCTGAGTTGACAATACTCAGAAAACTAAAATATCAACATGTCCACTTCCTACCTCCACCTTTGTCAGCACGAGGGAATGTGGAGGCCAGGCAATAATCTTGTCCTGGTCTAGGTGTGGCTTCACCGTGTCCAATGGGTTCACAAATCTATCGTGTAGTAATTTCCGATATGCATAATTAGAATGGATACATAGTATACTTGTCAAAATTCCCACATTAGTTTCATGGTTTGTGAGGCAAGAGATGTCATCCTGGGGAAAGCCACTGGAAGCCTATGAAACTAACCCCACACTCAGCCAAAATATTAAATTTAGAAAGTATATTGTATGTCAAGGAAAATTATCTGAATACTTAAACAATAAAAGACTAATGGTCTCCATTATATTGCCATTTAATTTTCCATTCTAGCTCTCTCACGAAACAGACATATCATGAAGGATAACAATGAACTACTGCGAAGTCAACCAAGTACTACCCCAGTTGCAACTTCAGTGCCTGATGTGCTATTTTTGTTAGAGAAAAGTCAGTAAAGCTGAGGTAAACTGCCATTATTTGAATTCATTTTTTTCCACACCTATCAAGAAGCAGTTCACATTCACATGGGAATGATTATAGTATACATTTCAAGTTTTCCCCCAGGGCTAGGTCTACCTTGCTGCACTGTTATAATTTTGTCTGAAGTACTCCACAATTGTTAGATAGTCTTAAGAATATTTCATTAGTCCATACACTGAACATACATAGTCTATACAGGTGAAGTTTTACATGTTCAATGGTCTGGGGCAGGCCAAGACACATCCTTTGTAAAGGACAAAGTAGGGTATCACATCTCCCACCCCAAGGAAACAACAACACTTCCCTGGACTCATTAGGATTTAGAAGCAGTATAATCCAGATTTGGCAATACTGCTCCAAGTCCTATAAATATATTTACTCCAACTACAAAATACATTTACTGGATTAAACAAAAGGCTCCCAGCTTTGAGAGGCACCAAGAAAAGAACAGAGCTCTACAGCAGGTCCAGTTTCAATGCAAACATTCCTTCAGACACTGTGGTTTAAGAGGTATTCTATTTGGTGGGGAAAAGATGCAATGTGGAGGGTTCTCCAGCAGGAAAATTGCCACATAGACTTTTAGAGTTCTTGATCAAGGCCAGGCCATCTGCAGCAGAGAGTTAAACATTTTTTAAATTAAATTTATTGGGGTGACAATGGTTAGTAAAATTACATAAGTTTCAAGTGTACAATTTTGCAATACATTATCTATGATAGACACTTCTCTCAAGAAGACATACAAATGGGCAACAGATATATGAAAAATGACCAACTTCACTAGCTATTAGAAAAATGCAAATCAATACCACAAAGAGATATCACCTCACACCAGTTAAAATGGCTATCATCAACAAGACAAATAATAACAAGTATTGGAGAGGCTATAGAGGAAAAGGAACCGTCATACACTATTGGTGGGAATGTAAATTGATATAGCTACTATGGAAAACAGTGTGGAGTTTCCTCAAAAAAAATTAAGAATAGAATTACCATATGACCCAGCAATCCCTCTCCTGGTATCTACCAAAAAAATCTGAAAACATTTATCTATAAAGACATATAGATTCAATGTTCCAATGTTGACTGCAACATTATTTACGGTGGCCAAGACATGGAAACAACCAAAGTGTCCTTCAATTGATGACTGGATAAAGAAGATGTGGTATATACACACCATGGAATACTATTCTGCCATAAGAAAAGATGAAATACTGCCATTTGCGACAATATTGGTGGATCTTGAGATTATTATGCTAAGAGAAATAAGTCAGAGAAATTCAAGAAACATATGACTTCACTCATATGCAGGGTATAAAACTTAAAGCAACAAAGGAACAAGACAAATATATATTATTTTTAAATAACCTGTATTGTCTTTCTGAGTTTGATAGAGATACTTCAAATGTCCAAGCAGCCAGAATACCCCATAATGAGATGCATTCTTTCCTAATGCAGGGAAGACCCAACAACAATCCCTTATAAGAGGGTAATGGAAGATTTGGGGTTGGGCATGAGCAGTGACAGAGGGCACAAGAATCTCTTCACAAACAGGTGAAACAGATTTTGGTCTCTCTATCTTAGCTCCCAACTATGACTGTATGCCGGGGGAGGATCCCTTAAGACTAGGCTATGGGGGGAGGGGAAGGCTAACTGGGATCATAGATAGAACAGCTCAGTGTATGAATTTGTGAGAAAAAAATAATTGCTAATGCAGATTATCTTTACCCAGAAATGGTAATGCAAGTCATTATAGGGGAAATCCTTGCAATGGTCAGAGTTTCTGACAGTGTAGGCCATCCATATTGTGTGGCGAAATAGCCTGAAATAAGAATATTTATAATCTCATAGATGGTGGTGAATGACTTGGCTATTGGGTTATGTACTTGGAAAGAGAAAGATTGGAAGACTAGGAGGTCTGGGGAAAACATATGTAGATAGATCTATAGGAATTTTTTTGTGTTGTTGTTAATGCACATCCAAGAGCATCCAAAACAGAAATGGCACTAATGACAAATGCAGAATGACTCAGCCATTTGACATCAACCTTCCTCTCTCATTGGCCATCACAGTGTTCTGGACTCATGAACAGAATAGCTTTGATAGAAGGGACAGAGGCTCTTAATGGGCCCAATAGCATAGGCTTCCATTCATTAAAGCTGATTTAGCTACTATCAGTACTAAATGCTGACTGTCTAAATATTCAGCAACAAAGACCAAATCTCATGTCCCAAAACACAGTGGGACACTAGTAAATGTGTAACAACTGATTATCACAAAAAAGAAAGAGAGAGAGAGAGAGAGAGAGGGAGGGAGGGAGAGAGAGAGAAAGAGCGAGAGCGAGAGCGAGAGCGAGAGCGAGAAAGAAAGAAAGAAAGAAAGGAAGGAAGGAAGGAAGGAAGGAAGGAAGGAAGGAAGATAGAAAGAATGGAAGAAAGACTTTATTTCTCTGGTATTTATAGATTTATATTCCAAGCATGGTGAATTTCAAGTTACCAATGGGACATTACTAAAAGCAGAGATGTTAAAAGATACACACTATCTCCTCTTGAGAAACAACTCAAGACAGCTATAGCATAGCACTGCCAATATGGCACCATCCCTTCAGGACACCAACCAGGAACTTGGTGGCAAGTTGATTACAATGAACATTTTCCATCCTGGAATTGACAGTGGATCATCTTGGCTGAGACCACTTGATCCCCTTATGTGGAATCCCATGTAACATCATATTAAATATAACACAGCTCTTCCCAGTAGAAGAAAGTGGCTGTGGATGGAACATGATCATGGGAGATAATGGTTCTATCACATATTATTCCATACAGAAAGTGCTGGCCTGTAGAACAATTAAATGGACTTTTAAATGTGCAGCTAATTGTTTAGAAATGATCATCTTGAGGGTATGAGGCATTATCCTCCAGGACTCAGAATATACCCCAAACCAATGATAGTTGTGTCTTTAATAGGTTTAATACCTGGAACCAAGAACATGAATATAGAAAAGACCATTGTTTTTAAGTGTCCTGGTTTCCTCTTTGGAGACTATTCCTTTCAGTTCCTGAAATTCTAGGTTCTGCAGGTCTAGATGTCTGATTTTCATAAAAGTAAACACGTCAAGGAGGGAACTCAAGAGCCCCACTGAATTGCAAACTCTTCATTCCCCAGCTGCAGAGACTACATGTTGCCCGTAGACAGTTCAGAGCTGAATTGCCCTCTGAGGAATGTCACTGCCTAACCCAAGTTTACACCTCTTTCTCAGAGACAGCCTGCATCAAACGTCCTGACAACCTTACCTCAATTTGGGACACCTCTGAAGGGCTATTCCAGATCAGGAGTCCCACTTGTGCCCAACAAAGCCTCTGCTACAACTGTACACAGTTCAATTTCTCCCCCTGCCCAGGCCTGCTTCCCTCACTCCCTCACAGATGTTGGTCCCAAGAGCACTTCTTATCAAACCACTTGCTTGAGAATCTCCATTTTAGCATCCACTTCCAGAGAAACCCAAACTATGATAGATACCATTTATCTCAATCTCATTTTAAAAAACTTGTCCCCAATCCTCTACCCTTTATTTTACAGACTACTTCATACCAAAAGTTCAAAGCTTTCATTTTTTCCCATTCTTGCTTACTCTTACTGTTATATAAAAAAAAGGTACTGGAAGCAGTGTTCATGCAATCTGGCATTCAATTTTCAAAGTACTTTTATATGTGCTAAAATGACTGTTTTATCAGAAGCAAATATCCAGCACTGAATGAAATTACCCCATTTTCCTGCCACCTCACATAGACAGAACACAGTCTGACTGCTCAGTAGATCTGAAAAGAAAGAAACAACCATAAAACTAATGCTCAATATAAAACAAAGCCATACACCTTTTAGCCAAGTCCCACACGTCATCCCTTGGTCTATAATTGCATCACTATAAATAGCCGTTTCCTTTTTTCTCTAAAATTGCTCTAAAGATTAATGTACAGGTTTTCTTATAATTTTAACAGATGTATAGGTGGTGAGGACTTCCTCCCTTTCCAACTGTGAAAAAGGCTTTTGTGAATTATAAAGACTATTTGATTTTAACACTTCATTAAAACTTTATGTACTCTTAGGACTTTCTGAAAAATCTGCTCATGTTTCCAATCCATTCAAGATATAAGTACTGCTAAAATAAATAGGCTGTTAAAATGAAACTTCTAACTAGGCCATTATATAGGTGAGATAAACAGTACTGCCAGGTAAGATTTTTACTGTTAAATTGGTCTTCATTTCCCCAACCTTTTACTTTTCTTTCTTAAGGTTGTCTAACACCATAAAAATTCACAGATTTCAGGTACTGGCTTTGTTTTCCCTCCCATTTTTTTTTTTTTTTTTTCTTCCTATTTTCAAAAGGATTGCTTCCAGAGGAAAGAAGCAATCAATGTTCTGGTTGGCTTCTATTTTAAAGTAATTGAGAAAATAAATGGGTAACAAGACAAATGTGTCTCTATAGCTATTGAAGTCTATAGATTAAAAAAAAAATCATAGTCACCGAATCCGAGGTGTTTCTTGGCTTATCAACATGTGATGTATGAGCAAGCTATATTAGCGCAAGGTATCAGTTTCACTGCAAATGGCACATTACAATATCAATATCTTGAATTGTTCTTTATCTCCAAAACCCGCATTTATTCCCATCTTATCCTTAATGTCCCTCCACTCTAATGATCAACAAGTCCTAATGTCAACTTAATTGTAGAATTCATCTCCCATTTGTTCTCCAATACTTCATATATTACTTCCACCATGCATGGAATTGCTATGTCATTTTTTAAGAGACATGAAGAAAACTTTAGTCTTCTGCTTAATAATATATAATAAAATATATTTAATCATATTATAATTGGCCTTAAGGAAAAAATCAACATTCAATACATGCAGGATTAAAGAGAAGAAACATCCTTTAAACTTTTATGAGAACAAGTTTATAATTTGAAACATGACATCCAATGAAATACACTACTTTATGTGTATGTAGGGAAGTTTAGGAAAATATGAATACTTTACTACCTGTTTGTCTTTCAGTCTCCCTTTTCTCTTTCTCTTTATTTCTGCCTATAAGTAATATTTCTTTTAGGACCCCAAACATAGCACTGTAATAATTCTCATAGAAAGCTTTCAATAAGAAATCAATGAGTCATTGAATTTAAAACTGATTGAATTTAAAATAAGTTATAGCAATAAATCTGTATCAACAGAAAGGCAAATCTGTTCCCCAAATAAGATCAAACAAGCACACCAACTGCATTATGTGATTTCACTGAAAATTAAAGCATTTAAGAGGCTCACAGGGTAATATGTAAAAATCAGTCTCATTATAACTTTGGTAGAATTCTTTAGGAAACTATAGTTTCTTTCAACAAGATAAGGTGAGTTTGAAGAAAACTTTTATACATTTGTTCTTATTAAAAATTCAAATTAAATAATAATCTCATATTACCTAAAAAGTATAAAGTTCTCATATCCTCCAAAAAATAATCAAACAGGTACTGCAAGATAATTCAAGATAGGTAGTCCCTAACATTAAGGCTGGCCATCTCACAAAATTCACAGAGTGTCTATTCACTGTCCAACAACATCCCCGTGACTCTATGCTGGATTAAGCAGAACCAGTAAAGTGATAAATGAACAGGCATGAAGCATTTAAAAGAGGAAGCTACAAGTTACACCAGACTGAGCACTATAATAGCTTTCTCATAGTGCATGACAGAGGAAGTGTCTTTTACTCAAGAATCAGTATGGTCAACTATAAATTTAAAATCCTGGTATGGTCTCCTGAGATTAAGGAATTTAACTACACTTCACTCAGCTTGTAAGTGAGCAAGTCATGCTTTCTCTGCTTCCTTAGGGTATCTCCTTTCTAAATTGGTGGTAACCTCATCTTCTCTTGCATCTCAACAGATGACATGAGGTTTAACTGGACAATTTAGGGAAAAAAATAACTATAAATAAAGTGTTGTTATTCTCCTAAAGTGGCTTTGATCTTTGTTCATCATTAAAGTATTTGTAACTGTATTTGGAATCAACCACAAGCTTGTCATAAACTGAGATTTTGTTATCGTTTGTTATTTCTGTCATTTTCTTAATTTATACCTGATGATAATTCTAAACAATTTGAAACTTCTAACCAAAGACTCAGTCTTCAGCCTTACACAGTTTATCTCTTTCCTCAACACCTTACCAGAAAGAAAGATACCCAGGAACTATAGTTGACCTATGAACAATGCAGGGGCTAGTGCACTGACTCCCACATAATCGAAATCTGTGTGTAATTTTTGATTTCCCCAAAATTTAACTACTAATAGCCTATTATTGACAAGAAAAGCCTTACCAATAAGTCAATTAAAACATATTATGTATGTTATATGTATTATATACGGTATTCTTACAAAAAAAAAAGTAAGCTAGAGACAAGTTATTAAGAAAATTGTAAGGAAAATACAGTATTTATTGAAAAAAAATCTGCAAATAAGTGGACCTGAGCAGTTCAAACTCGTGTTTTTCAAGGGTCAACTTGACTTGTAACTACCAGATTCATTTAATTATGTACTAGACCCTCACTTCAGGTTGGTCATTCATAAAGCCCTCTTTCAGATGTTTGAAATACAAAGATTAATAAGACATAGTTCCCACATGTGACGATCTCAGAACCCCTAACCTAGAGATTCCTAAGGGATATGACTCTACAGAACTGCAGATAATCGTCACTAACCTCTCACTCAGGGCCACTCACTCTAAGAAACATTGGCCTTAATGATAGACCTAGGACTATTGTCAGACCTAGGTCTGATAATTAGGTTCGCGAACTTGTTACAATGCTGTTGCTAACCTTCTTTTTGATATCAGATATTCATTATGAATTTGTACCAACTGGACAAACAGTTAACCAAGTTTATGACTGGGAAGTGCTGAAAAGAATGTGTGAAAAAGTTAGACAACTTGAACTTTTCACCAAAAATTCATCACAGCAATCAATGTACCAGCTCACACGGCACTGTCTATGAGGGAGGTTTTAGCCAGTAGACAAATAACTATATTGGAACACCTTCCCTATTCACCTGATTTGGCCCCTAGTGACTTCTTTCTCTACCCAAAGATAAAGGAAATATTGACAGGAAGTCATTTGGATGACATTCAGGACATCAAGCATAATACAACAACAGCTCTGATGGGCATTCCAGAAGAGTTCCAAAATTGCTTTGAAGGGTAGACAAGGCACTGGCATCGGTTTATAGCTTCCCAAGGGGAGTACTTCAAAGGTGACAGTAGTAATATTCAGTAATGAGTTACATAGCACTTTTTCTAGGGTGAGTTCACAAACTTAATTGTCCAATCACGTATTTTATGAGACAGCAACTGGCTTTTTATGTAGTTTGTCCCAAAATCACAACCCCATTCCTTGACCTTTGCCCTTTTCAGTCAAATTATATTCGCCTCTGTACACTAGAATTCACTACAGTTCAATTCCATACTGAGGTGTTTAAGAGCTTATACTCCACACCTATACTATCTGTATTCAAATCTTGGTTCTTTCATTTACTAGCTATGTACACTTGAGCAAGTATGGAAGAAATTTATGCCTTATTTTCCTCATCTGTATGATAGTGTTAATAGTAATAACTAGGGTTGTTGGGAGACAAATGAATTAATATACATAAAGCACGAAGAATGGTGCGCAGCACATAGTAAGGACTTAATTACTACTGAGTTATCATCATCATAATTATCATCATTACTGTGCACTATGAATAAACTTAGAGGTCGTTGGAAGCAAACTGCTTAATATTAAAGAGTCTATTCCTCAAAGCCAAATGACCCAATCAATTTGAATATTCCCTCAAAATCCTCTCTGTATTAAAATAGGTCATGAATGACTAACTTGATATTATAGAATGGATCATAATAAATTAATTGATTTTCCCTAGGACTCAGAAAATTTGACCTGAGGGCAAAAAGAGATGCAGTCTCTAGATCTCTCTTCTGAGCTGAATTGCACTCATCTAAAGGCCAGTGCCTCCGGTAGTAATGCCTTTGGAAATAAACTGTACAAAGTCAACATATTCTCTTATGAACCTGGTTCCTTCCATCATTGCTCCTCAGTAAGTGGTCACTCCAAGCCCTACATTTATATCAGCCAGAAACCTTGCAGTCATCCTTGATCCATCCTTCTTGGAACTTCACTATCCACGTCTATCTAATCTATCATAGATTCCACTGGACTTTATTTCCAAGATACCTGTGGATTCCATCCCGATTTTTCCATTCTCGTTTCTAGCCTACAGGATCCCTCACCTGAACTGTGGTAAATTGTGTCATGGCCTCTCCTATCTCTCATTAATCAATTCTCCTCAGAGCCACCTAAATAAGCTATTGGCAACACAAACATGAATGTCTCTCCTCTGTCTTACATATTTAAAAAGACTTTCATAGTCCCTGGAATGAAATGCAAAATCATTACAATGAACTACAAGATCCTCCAGGATCTGTTGATCAAGTACAACGCAGGCCAGTGAACATCTTAGCCACGCTTCTCTCATAGACTGGACTTTTCAAATTCTCTTGCCAACTCTGCTTTCTTCACTTCCACAGTTGCTATTCCCTCTGCCTGCAAAGCTCCCTAACCCACACATTGCCCGCATCCTTTTAACCTGCTAATGCCCATTCCTCCTTCAACTCTCCACACTAGAGCACTTTCTCAAAGAAACCAGACTAGGTCAAAACATCTTTTAGAAATCACACCTCTCCTTCCTGACACTTAGCATTAATTCTATTATTAATTGTACAATTTATTGATTAACATGTGTTTCCCCATGTTCTACAAGGGGAGCGGCCTTGTATCTTTTATTCACAGTTGATTTCCTATCATAAAGACTCAATATAATTTTTTGATGCACACATAAATCGTTAATTCATCTTAATTTATTAAGACTCAGCAGAGTTACCAAAGGTCACTTAATGTTTCAGAGAGCTTAAATTTACTAACATCTAAAATCTTGACTCTTAATTCCACATTTTATTTTAGAATAAGTACCACTCCCACTTCCTACTGTTTTACTGTTCCTTTATTAACAGCAAATTCAGGTCTCAGTTCTGGAAGTTTGCCCAGTTCTTCACAATAGAAAAGTAATTAGTACTTTATTCACATGCTAAAGAACTGAACATCATAGTTGGTACAAAAGAATTATATAAAAGTTTACCTTCGTCTGTGGGAGCTGCCATTTTGACTGAAGTAGAAGGGGCCGATACCAACACTAGTTCCAAGGCCTTCAACAAGCATGGAATATGAGAAATTTAAAACTGTCCTTAGATGTTCTAGGAAAGCATGTTTTAACTATGAAGAGAAATTTGGAAAATATTTCTACCTTTATATGAAAGTATATCCAAGTAAAACTTGTCTTAATGCATTCTCTTTGCACTTTTCTTTACCTTCTCCTGTGGCAATGCATCCTGCAGGGTAATTGTTCTTCAAGAAATATTTAGGATAATAACAAAGTTTACCCCCATACTCCTCCAATTGTAAATGATTGGGATGAAAAGCAAATACACCCTTGGTGTATAAATTTCAAAAATCACTAATGAATTTAGACTAAAAATATTGTTCTTCTTTATTTCAGGAAAAATACTTCACCTGTGGTTTTTACTTATATTTTTGTCTAATGTTTTCCGTTTTCTTGAAAGGTGCTCCTTTTTCCAAGAGCAACTTAAATGTTGTTCTTTTTTATTCTGCTTTGGAAATCCTGGTAGATTTGAATTTTGTTTACCAAATAAGTATCTGCTTTCCCTCCCTGGGAGAGGATTACATTTCCCCATCCCTCAGAAGTCCAGATTTATGACTTGATTTGACATGGAAATGTGAGTTTTATGTGTTACAGGCAGAAGCTATAAGGCCTATTCATGCTTCATCACATTTCCTTTCCATCATTTCCTTCTAGGAAGAAATTCCAGATAGAAATTGTACTGGAAGACTGTGTCTCATACATAAGAACAGAGTCAAAGCCCACCCACAGTAGACATGTAGCAAAAGAGAGAAGAAAATCTTTGTGATTGTAAACATTGTGGTTTGAGGGGGTTGTTACAGTAGCATAACCACATCTATCCTGACTGATAGAGTGATCTTATTTTTTCACTCTATTCCTGCTCTATAATCATAGCTTTTACTGCCACCTATATATTAATTATTTCCCATTTAAAAATCTGCATCTCTACCAGGAATAATTAATTAATCGCTATATGAATTTTCTACATGCTTCCTTAACAATTTCATCTGAGTGCCATTCAGGCAACTGATAATAACGACCAACACTAAATTTGTCATCTGTCTTTCAAAAATGTTATCCCCTGTCCTTTATTCCAGTATTACTCATAGGTGAGAGTATTCCCTCAAATGCTGTCTCTCTTAACCCTACTCCATATCCAATTGATTGCCAATTTTTGTCAATTCTGCAACCCAAATAACTATTGAAGCTATCCCATTCTCTTCATGTCACTGAAAAAGTTCTGGTTTATATCCTCATCATTAATCTCCTAGGATTTTAAAATAACCCACCAAGTTGTCTCTATTTGTAATTTTACACAATTTCAATTTATTCTCCAAATGTTCACTAGCATGGTCTTTCTGTAATTCAAATGCAACTTTAATACTTCACTGCTTGGAATCTACCAATGGAACTCAAATCATTCTATATAAAGTCCAAACCCTTCTTGAGATTCCTCATGATCTAACTCCAATATACCGCTTTAGTTTAACTCACAGATACACCTCTACATTCACCTTCCAATCTACCAAACTTTTCCTAAAGTCATCATACTAAAATCTCTAAATTTTCATATGTTCTTGTTTATCAATGTTACTTTGCTCCCAATAACTGACTGTCTAACTCTCCTTAGTCCTATAAGCCAAAGTCACAACTCTGGAGATGAGCAAAGGCAGTAAACAGATATAATTGAGTCCTCTTTTACCCTCTCCAATTTATATAAACTTTATAAGAAAAAGGACTCAGAGAAAAACCAATAGAATTAAAGCCTAAGGGGTCATGAAAACAAATGAAGTACAGAATCTTTAAAAGGAAGGACTAATAAAAAATGTTAAGTAAAAAGATCCAGTTGGATAAGAATGAAAATTTTTCTGTTGGATTTAGCTACTACCTGGGATGGTAGGGAAAGAAGCCAGTTTGCAGTAGATTAATAAGTAAATAAAAGGTCGGACTTGGAAACATTAAGTGCAAACAACTCTCCTCACTAGTATGGATCACTCAGGATGAAGAGACATACCTGTTATGTCTCTAGGAAGAGAGAATTTTCTTGGCATAGGATATCAAGAGTAGAGTTTGGAGAAAGATTAGTTAGAGCTGCTAGAGGGGAATTAAAGTTAAAAGTAATTATTTTTAAGGAAGTCCAGGGTCTAAGACAGTGGAATGGTAGACAGAAATGGAGTTGTTGAGAAACAGGTGTTATTTTGTCATGGTGAGGAGGAAGAGTATAGGAGAGCAGTTTATATTTAGCCATGTTGAGTTTAAAGTGAGAGAAGCACTGCAAAATACAAATATCCTACTGATTTGAAAATATCGGTGTGACAGTAGATAAAAGGTCACAGTTGACCTTTTGTAAATCACATCCATTGATTTCCTAAAGAAACAAGACCAAGAAACTATCAAATTGTTTTCGAAGGATGAAGCACAGAGTTGCATTCATCATGTTCCAATCTATGTTCAAAATGGCACTTTTAATCTGATTTCACCAAGTATCCTTGACATGCATCCTTTGACAGCATAAAATTATACTTTTTTTGTCTTTAAAAAAAGTAAATGTGGTACAAATCCATGTTTGGGTGATGTGAAAAGCTGGACAATGTATATACTGTGCAAATATACAAACACACACACACACACACACACACACAGCCACATAAATCCTTGAAAGGGAAAGGGAATAAAGTAATTTTTTAATTTTTAATATTTTGTTGATAAACAGCTTTATTTGGGGGTACAGTGTGATCGTACTAGAGTCACCTAATTCCTTTGAAATTAATTTTCCCTTTGCTAAGCTGACTTAACAATATCAGGATTCCATCTTGAATTTGTATGGATGTTTTGAAGATTAAATTTTGCTTATAAAGCAAATGGTCATCTTAAACAAAAGTTATTCTCTATGTATAAATTATGAATCTATATACAAACAGAAAAATAAAATTAAATGCTAGCTATAATATATTGCTTCAGGGAATGTTATTTCTAAGAGGTCAGCATTGTTTCTAATTAAAACTTTCCTACAAACAACTTTTGAGAGATTCTGTTGGTTTCTTTTGCGTACAAATATTTAAAACTGTGTAGGTAAAATGGCAGTCACCTTAGACTTTTAGATTGGAGTATGCTTTCTTATAAATACTTAGAACTGGTGCTGCAATGTCTTCAAAATACTTTGTTTACTGAATTTTTCTATATAGTTTTGATTGAAAAATGGATGTGGACAGCTGCATAGTCTGCTGTTCCAATAACACTTCTGCATATATTGTCCTTAAAAACTACATGCATGTGTTTACAACATCAAAGATCCACATGATATATGAATGTTCAAAGGACTTCCACTATTGGGTGGCTAAACATTCTTATAGCACTGTCTTTTCCATTTTAAATCACTGATATATATTAGAAAAACATAAATGTTCCTGCCATTAAGGGGAAAACAAAACCACCTTTTTTATGGTCTGATTAAGATACTTCAAATATTGCAAAAGGAGCATTGCTTCCAATGTCTTAACTTCTAGCTTTTATAGTCCTTTACAAGTGTGATCTTTCCTTTATTCCTGCTGCATCACTTTAATTTATCTTTGTTGCAAAGCCCCAGAAACAGATCAAACAGCTTGGGGCTTGCAGGAACCATTTGACCAATTATTAGTTGGCAGAGAGATGAAGCACTTACACACAGCTTCCTGGTGACCTGTATGAAATGCATCAGTAGCCTCCATCTGGATTGGTGAGTAAGTGTCCACATCAAGAAAAGACACCATTACGACTGAAATTAATAAGCCTCAGAGGAATTTAACTTGAACGAGAAAGTTCCAGTTCACTGTCTTTTAACACCTACTGTCACAACGTTGTGCTAAATTTTCTTGGTAAATATCTTCAGCCATGTCATCATACAATAACTTTTACCTTTTATGAAAATTATAATCTAGTTCTTGCAATAATTAACATGGGTAGAGGCAGGATAATTCCTTCAAGATGAGCATCTTAAGAGTTAGGTCAACTAAGGAGACCATGTTAAAAATCTAAGAGCCATTTTTTGGACATTGACTCAACAAAAGTAATGGAGAGTACAAAATGGTGAAATAAAAGTTAAAATAATTACTTAAATAATTTATATACATTATCACAATACTGCACTATTTTATATAGCAAAATACAATTCTTTATGATGCTTTCCATTTATGTGGCTTCTCAATGTTTATCTTCTCAGAGAAGACTTTTCTAACCACTTTGAAACAGTAGCCCCTCTCCAGGCAGAGATTAGCTCAACTTTTATGTTGCTTTACTGTCTTGTTTGTTTTTTTCCCCTTATCTGAAATGTCATTATCTGTGTATAACTAATTCAACTTAGTTATTCTCTGCTTCTCTCCCCTAGTACTGTAAGCTAATGGGGACAGAGATGACATCTGCTTTATTCATTCCTGTACCCCAGTCCCTAAAACAAGGTCTGCACAACTGAAGATGTTCACATTGTTCTTGAATGAACAATAATGGTTATTTTCATAGTAAGTTTCATAAGTTTATATCACATTTTGGTCAGAATTTTTTAAATGTATCCCTTCAGCTTCATTGGAACACCTCATTTTATCTCCCTTCCCCCAAAAAATAAACATTTAAGCCATTATTATAATCAAAAGAGAAAAAAGTGCACAGAGTTATCACTTTATCATGCCAGTAAAACATTCCTTCTATAGTCAATCTTTAATGTCTTTGAGTTGACCCAGCTCTCTGAGGAACAAGACACAGAATTTCTGCTTTTGATACATATTTGAGAATGCTGGGAGAAAGTTATTATCTAGCACTGGGACCATTTGCGAGGTTATCTTCTCCAATATTTAATATTATCTTAAAACATTAGATATCTCTGAGGTAAATATCTTCACAACAGTGCTGACCTAGAACGCACTATAAGGGAAGGAAAACATGAGTAATTGATGAAACCTCACCTTGATCACCTTAGGGGCTAGTGATGCAAAAGTCTTCGTATCTGTGCTGCTGGTTTCTGTAAAGAACTTACCTTAGAGGCTTTCTTCACTTTAAATGAGACTTAGCATCAGAAACATTTATCAAATATACAACTGAAGTCATGAATATTTTAAAGTCAAAAATGAAAACATTGTATTGACGATGTCATTTATGTCAATTTAACGTTTACATTCCCAAAATATAATAAGAAGTTTTACCTTCACAGAAGCCGCTGGGATGACCTTGTCTTCTGTGCAATGGCTCACCTTCCTAGGGAAAGAAGAAATGAAAGAATCAAATGGGGAAGGGAAGGTAATCAAAGTAGAAATAGAGGTACCAATTAGTCAGCTCTTCTATTAATAGAACCAGTCGCAAAACACACACAGGTGGAAAGGACTGTTGCCTCTGTGAGGGCGATTTCATGGAAGGCCCTGATCCAAAACCTGCCCATCACCTCAACTCTCCTTATCTGTGGATTGATATTAGTATTTCTGTTCCTATTAGCGTCTCTGCTTCATGTTAACAATAGCAATAAATATCTCTGGAGGAATCGTGACCTTAATTTGAATGATTAACCTTATTTACAGAAGAGGAAGGAACATGCAAGAAAAACTGGAAGGACTGAGTATAAAATACAGTGTCTAGACTTCAAAGACCATTTCATATATTCTCAATGTGTTAACTATTACTCTCCTCTCTCTCCTTTCTCTGAAGTCAAGCAATGAAGAAAGTGCTAGGGATGCTTTTGACTTTTTCATTTGTTGTTGTTTTTTTCTCTCTACAAGATGCAGATCTGTTTTAAAACGTGATAGATGAAAGAATTTTACTGCAAATAAAAATTACAATTACAATAAGCATAGCCTTCAACCACTTCCAGGGCTTGAAACAATGTTATTAAATTTTATGAAGAATATTATTACTTAAAGTAGGTGGATTCTGTGCCCCCCACCTAAATAAATAAATAAATAAATAAATAGTTTTTTCCTTCCAGATCCAGCGTTGTGTCTATACTAACCAGTCATGAAAATGTAACTTCGAGAATGGGATTTAGCTTATATCTCCATAATAACAATGTATTAGCAACATAGCAAATAAGGAATTGGACTATTGATGATTATTTTATGGGGATTCTGACCCCATAATGTAATATTTGTATATACTGTGGTACAAATGGAAAAAGAGATATGAGAGAGACAGAGAGAATAAATCAGATAAATCTAATCATGAACGGAAGATCAAAATGGTTGAATTTTCCTCTTTTCCATGTTACCTCTTTTTCCCTGTTCCCTGTTACCTCCTTCCAAATCGCTCTAGTTTCATTTGTCTTTTCTCTTACTCCTTTGCCCTCAACCAAGACTTTTGGAGTCAGAAGTGGCTACCAAACCACCCACCCTCTATCGCACATCTTCCAGGGAAACATTAGGGTAAAATGGAACTAACATTTTAGTAGATATTATAAACTGGGTGTTTTCTGTATTCTGTCTTACGTAATAAATTCCTGAGGAAATGTCATACCCATTTCACAGAGAAGGGAACTGAGATTTCATAATTTGTTCATCGTTATTCAGCTTATAAGTGATAGATGTAGATTCAGGTCCTGTTTTGTCTGACCTTCAAACCTGCATCTTTTCAAGGCATTACACTGCCTCTCTCTCTCTGGCTCCTCACCCAAACTTACTCCCAGTTGGCCAGCAATTGAATTGAATTAACTAGTTCCACCAGAGCCTGAACAATGAGTGAGACTTAGTATGCTTTTCTCCAAGGAGTGCACATATTTACACAGGAGAAAAAAATCCTCAACTAATGAAGGATTTCCTAAGTTAAAATTTCTGGGCTAAGCATCATTTTTCAAGTAGAGTGACATTGGGGCTCAATGCTCCACTTGCTTCCTTCAGCAGGTTATGGTTCTCAAACAGTCAAATTTACTTAGTCTAAACAGACAATTAAGCACTGTGCTACACAGTATATGTGTGTGTGTGTGTGTGTGTGTGTGTGTGTGTGTGTGTATATATATATATATATACACACACACACACACATACATATATATATTTTTTTCAGTGATTGTTACTGGTAGGCTTTGAAGCAGTTGCTATAACATTTGGGAGAACATTGTTTGCTGGGGGATTTGGTTTAGTTCTCAATAAATGCATTTGTCATGTTTCTAATTTTCTTTCTGTACTCTTCAAATGGTATTTCTTCTAAGGCTTAAATCAAGATAACCTCAGCTTGATTTTGTTATTATCTTTCTTGTCACCTATAGGCTATCGAGAGAGAGAGAAGCAAGATAAATTCTTGGCAATAATAGACTTTTCCAAAGGTATTACTGCATCACAATCTAGGGGTGTTTGAACTGCTTTAGTCATGCACCAGGGGTAATAAATTAACTTCGCTTTGTAGCTACTTCCTGAACTACAAATAGTGTTAATACTAGCACCTCCCTAGACAGTTGTCTAGAGCAATCAGCTTCATATACACCATATAGTATAAGAGTTAGGGGTCAAGTTCCAAATCCAAACTTCCTAAATGTGAATCTCACTCTGTTAACTGGTAGTTTTGTGGACTCCATTACTCTTTTAGCTTCTCTTGCTTATGTTTCTATTGTACAGAAAAAGAATAATTACAGTACCCACCTCGTTACTCATAGGATTAAATGAATAATGCATATTAAGTGTATAAGAATGCCTGACATATTTACTACATGTAAAACAATTTCATAGTGTACTTAGTACTTCAAATACATGTGATGTTATTGCATTCTATCAGATGCGGCAAAAATGGATTCATTGTCATCTTAAGGATATGAAAAAACAGGATTTCTACGAGGCGAGTAGGAGAGCCATGTGTTTGACATTGTGTTCAATCCTTGTATGACAAAGTAGGCAGTGCTCAAAGTAGGTACTGTTCACCGAGTTCATAAAGCAGGAGACAAGAAAAGAGGAGGCTAGCACACTGATGGCAGCAGGAGCGTTCCACGTGATTTTTCAGAACCAACAAGGATAAAATTCCATGAGACCTTAGAAAAGAAAATCAAACTTAAAAATAATGCTAAATGGATCCGAAATGGTGGGTTATGATAAAATGATAAAATACAATAATCTAGAAGCTGTCTTAAAAGCAAAAGTGATGAAGGCAAAAGTTAGGAATTATTATGAACAAAGGAATGATGTGATGGAGCACACAGTTCAATTTTGTGTTTGTTTAACTGCATCCTGCACTGGTGAGAGTAAAATTTTGAAGGACCAAACTAACCTTTGAAAGAGACCCTTGCTCTAGAGAGGCTGAGATATGATCAAATAGAAATATGGTTAGTAACACTCTTCTTTTCAGTGCGGAGAAATTCACCCACTGAGAGCCTGGATGGAGGAGTAGAGAAAGTAGAGAAAAGCAGCAGAATGGAATACAGGAAAGTTCTAGAGACAACTTCATCTATTGGGGGGGAAAAAAGAGAGATTTCACTAGCACTGCTCCTACCTGCCATCCACCACCCACGACTTACCGAAGCCACTGCCCTGGGCTGCTACTTAAAATCAATCAGACATGCTAACCAAACACCTGAAGCTTTCAACAAATTTCTAGGTTTGAAAATGAAAAAAGGTAAGAACCGTTAAAAGTCAGAACATCCCAGAGGGCTGACCATTAGTAAAGATCCTCTTTCAGGGATTGCCTACAAGTTTACCCTCTGCCCCAAATACATTTTCCCATGAGAACTAAATAATTTAACATATTGTAATATCATCTGAATGTTCTCAATTAGAAATTTGAGATATTAAACATCTACTTCTAAAAATGAACATGCCTCTGGGAATGTGAAAAAATTTGCCCCCTAAACATTTAGCAGAGATGAACTGTATTGGTGAGCTGGGTTCTCATCAAAACTAGATGGAGATAAATAACTTGGAAGTAAGAAAAAATTAAGGAGGCATGGCAGACCTCAATATGGGTTGCAGTGAGGGCTAGCTTTTACTTTGGACCATTCCCGACCCAATATATAAATTATTCTCTTTGTGATTCCATTCTAGATTGTGTGGCCCCTAATACTTGGATTACATGTTTAAATGAATATTTTATTTCACATTATTGTCTAGCACACTTCTGAACACTGGTTTCAAACCTAATTATGGAAACTTTTCCAGTGTCTATTTAAGGTCATTTGGAAAAAAAATTGACAGAAACTCTGCAGTTGGAATGGAGAAAATGATTACAGGTTCAGAGAACAGTGGGTGAATGTACAGGCACACCTCAGTGATATTGCAGGTTTGGTTCCAGACCACGACAATAAAGTGAGTATCACACTAAAGCAAGTCATAATCTTTTTGCTAGTGGAAAGTCTTGCCTTCAATTTGCAACAACTGTACCATCTGTGAACTGCAATAAAATGAGGTATGTCTGTATAAAGATTCAAGTCATTACACAAAGACAAGAACAAAAGTGAGTTTTCACCTACTACACATATAAGGGTAGGAAAACAAGGTGTGGAAAACCTCAGCCTTACCAAATCAAGGTGTCAAAGAACAGAGTTCAGGGCTGGCAAAACAGCTGGAAATTTAAAGAAGAAATACTGGCAGCAAGAGAACTAAAGGAATGAAATCCAAAATCTAAGTAAAAATTCTACCTAATTCCCTGACTGAGTTCATGAAGCATGGTGGAAAATCAGGCAGAAAACAGAAGTATCTACTCTTGAAAGATAGAGCTGCAAGAGAGAGCTTTGAGTTTGGTTCTTTTATAAGTCAGTATATTCCACTAACCATTAGGTAGCCAAAATTTAAAAGACTGACAATACTATGCACTGGTAAAAATGCAGAATGATGAGAACTCTCATTCATTGCTGATGATGGGAATGTAAATTTGTCCTGCCATTTCATAAAAGAATTTGGCAGCATCATAAATTGAGAAGTACAATTACCATATATCCTACCAATCACACTCATAGATATTTACCCAAGAATGAAAACATATATCCTCACAAAGATCACTATGTGAATGTTCATAGCAAGTTAATCATAATAGCTCAAAACTGGAGATAATCCAAATGCCCATCAATACATGAGTGGACAAAACCAACTGTGGCATTTTTCATACAGTGGAATATTAATAAGCAATGTAAAGTGACTGAACAGCTGATACATCAACAACATGAATACATCTCAAAATCATTAAGCTGAATTAAAGAGTCAGATACAGGAGAGTATGTACTGTATTATCCCTTTTGTACAAAATTCTAGAAAGTGCAAAATAGAAAAAGATTGGTTGTTTCCTGGGATAGGAGAGGTAGACTGCAAGGGGAAATAAGGAAACTTTGGAGGGTAATGGAATTGCTGCACAGATATATACATTTATCAAAACTCATCAAACTGCACACTTAAAATGGGGCAGTTTACTATATAGACTATACCTCACTAAAATTATTGTAAAATAGCAGGTGGCAACTTGTAGTTCATTGCAGTGATTCAAAAGTAGTTTTTCATATGCCTTTAAACAATTATTTACGTAATTTGGTTCAACAATATTTGTGACTGCAAAACAAAAACATAGCCTGTTCTACTTGATATTTGAATATTTCTTGCTTTCTCCATTTCCCCTTCCTTTGTGTGCATAGCATTCCTCCTGTCCCCATTCCTCTCTCCTCATACTTTCTGACATTTAAAAATGTTTATCACCTAAAACTTATTTTTACAGCTTAAAAGTTCAATAGAATTTTTTAAAAAATGGGTTCTTTATGGGAAAGACCTGTTATAAATAAGGACATGTTGGATATAGAGGAAAAGAGATAATTTATTTTCTTTGTTTCATTTCATCTTGATACTTATAAAGGGCTTTTAGATGTTTTATAGCACCATGACAAGCTTCGATCCATCTTTCCCCTACTTCCCTATTAACAGAATCATAATTTTTGCTAGGTATGGCATTGCTCTCAGCTGAAAATCTAACAAATAAACAAATACGGTACCACTTCATTCTCCAACCTCCCTTGCAATGAGGAGAAGTGTCTACATGACACAGTTGTGTCAAGGAGTTATAAGCAGAAATGGCTGGGCAGAGCTTATGGGAAATCTTACTAAGAGGCAGATGAAGTTTGGATATGATTGTTATGTTCTGCTCTTCCCCTTTTCCTTTCTTTAAATACAGACACAATGTTGGAATCAAAGAAGCCATTTTGAAACCACAGGCTATAAGCATAAGAACAGCTATAAGGTTAGTGAAGCAGAAAGGTACGTGGAGACTGAGCCCTACTGGCTTCCTTGAGCTATGAAGTCAACCCCATATTTTCTAAATCTGAACTCCACGTGAAAAACAGAAGAGCTAATTTGATTCAGTTGCATTTAAAATGCCACTGAAATTATCCCTAGATGACACATGCAACTTCTCCACAAAACCTCTTTTTACTGATAAGGAAATTAAAGCAAACAAGGGTAAGTGGCTTCCTTCACTAATTTCTCCCACCACTTTCAATTAATGACTCAGTTCTGAAATGCAGGTCTCTTGACTCTCCATGCTGTAAAAAAGTTTCCACTATATGAAAAAGATTATAGGGAGAACTGGTAAGACAAATTTATTTCTTCAAACTTACAAGATTAGAAATCCTAAAAGAAACCACTAGAGCTTACCACCTTAAACTACACACATTTATTTACATTAAAGGATTTAATTTTGTGTTAAGAGTAGTGACTTGTGCTTGAAGTGAAATATCCTTAACAGGGGTTAAAAACACTAGGAATTCAAATTTGTGTCATCCTGAATAAAAATTAAATTGAGCAAACAGATTTAAAATATACCATAATCTTGGATGAGGGACAGAATATTGTTAAGATATCTGTTCTCTCTGAGTTAATTTACAATCTCAATAAAAATAAACATTCAGAAGCTAGGTAGGTCTGTTATAAAGTTTATGTAGAAACCAATCAGACAAGAATATCTAGGAAAACTTGACAGTTTCCTCCCCCAATAAAAAAATCATACAGAAATAGCTCCACCAGATATTAATAAACATTATAAATCTACCATAATTAACACTGCATGATAGCATGTAAATATCAAAATCATACACATGGTAAATATGTAAGCTGATGGGTCTGTTAATTAACTTGAAGGCAGGAATCCTTTCACACCCAATGTATACATATATCAAATCATCACATTATATACTTTAAATATCTTACAGTTTTGTCAATCATACCTCAATAAAACTGAAAAAAAGCTGAGACTGACACAATTATCTATAAATTTAGTATACACCAAAAGTGAAATTCATATTATTATAGTTATGAAAAAATAAAGAGGATCCATTCCTTGTACGATTACCTAGCATAAATTCCAAAGAGATCAGAAATTTAAACAGTAAAAAGTGAAACCATATAAACATTAGACAAAAACAGAGGTAAATTCCTCAATAATATTGCTGTTAGGAAAACTTCCCTAATTATGACTCAAATCCAGGTGCAAAGGAAAAAGATTGGTAAATTTGACAAATAGACTATGTAAAAATAAAAATGTTTCATGGCAAACAAGTAACCATCGTTTGAAATAAAACACCATGACATAATAACAGTGATATGTCCAATTTGTGTTATAGACAAAATACTAATGCCACCAGAATGTATGTGTTTAAAAAAGAAAAGAAAAATTGACAAGTTATGATGGAGAGTTCACAGATAAAGAAATATAAATGTCCCATAACCGTATGAGAAGATGCTCAACTTGTTCATTCTAACTGAATGCAAATTAAACCTAAATTAAGTTTCCATTTCTCACCTACAGATTAGAAAATATCAAAACTTTTGACACTACACTTTGCAAGCAAGGTTGGGTAATATAGTCTTTCTCAGCTGTTGCTAGTAGGTATGCAAAATAATGTCCACTGTGGGGAGTGAAAGAGAACAGAGCTGGAAGCTGCAAGTTGTCTGCAGTGACAAGAGCTCCTTATAATTTGCTGTTCAATCTCCAACAAAGCTCCTGATAAACCTAGACTTCCAGCATCAGTCTGGAGCCAACCTGGCTTTGAATAGAGTAGACCGAAGGCATCAAGAGATCAGCTTTTTGGTCCTAGCCACAGAATGCAGTACAGTTCTGCCACCTAGTGGTTGATTTCTCACACGTGACTTGGCAGCATTTACAACTGTGTGAGTTAAGTGTCCATCTGCAGAAAACAATAAGGCAGGGAATGGCCTGCAGAAGCTTACTTAGTAAATCACTTTCTACCATGTGAAGAAATGAGTTATCCAGATTTTAAAAGGTAAGTACAAATGGTCCTATATTTAATATACATGAGAGATGAGACCCTTCGCAATATCCCACCCTCCTCGTATATCCTTCCATAAAGAACAACTGGTGTTATGCAAAAGTACTGTATTCTCTCATGAGCTTCTTCTCTGAAGGCATAATTCTCTCACTCATTTGGCTACACTGAACATTCCTACATCTTTTAACTTAATAGTTATGTCCCTATGAAGCCTGCATAGACTCCTACTCAATTTGCTATGTGGTCCTTTGTGATATAACTGATCTCATTCCAATTGTCCTTTTCCATACCTAACATACCTTCTAGAAGGTAAGTTCTATGGGGCAAGGATGTTACCTTTACATCTTTGGATTTCCACAGTACTTACTGTGCTTCTAGCCCACAAACACATGATGTAGGTATTGATGTGTGTGACTCTTTGAAAAGGGTGTTTAATTTCTAATTTAGCACAATATTGTCATAGAAAAATGAAGCCAACTTTTATTGAAAAAACTATTTTCCAGGTATGGTTTTCAAATGCTTCAGAAACCAGATTTCTCAGTGCTTCCATATGATTTAGGTACATTCATGTCAAATACATGGCAAATTTAAATCCTTACTTACAAGAAATGATACCTTGAGTAGGGCTGGAAAAAAAATTTATTTTTTTTTAAGATTGATTATAAAAGAAAATCTGAAGAAACTGTAAACATCATTTTAAATTCCATCCTGCCTGAAGGTGAAACGAAAAATAAAACTGGAAAGTATATATACTTTACTCGGAAAATAAAATTCCCTGGATTCATCTTCAAATGTGAAATACCTTTCATCTCAAATGTGCAATATAAATTTCCATGGTGATCAGAAAAGTAATTATGTAAAAACACCACCTCTTACTTAATTTAGCTCATCCTGGACTATCTTCAAGCCACACCTGCTTGCTTGATCGACCAAAGTAAACATTTACTCATTTCTGTATTACATAACTGAAACAGTTATGGAAGAGTCAGCTTAGATTTTCCTTTCATTATCTGCTGAGTTTACAGCTAAATTCTGACTTAGAATTTTTAGTGTCCAGAGATATGTTATAGAAGATAAAGTTTGATGCTCGAAGACACCACGTGAAGTTTGCAAAACTATTAGTTATGAAATGAAATCTCCTTTACATGTAGATGGGACATTTGATATGAAGAAGTATTAACAGCAAAGGTTTAAAGGGCCATGGTAAATGATTTAGTGTGACACTCTTTAACAGGTAACTGAGTATAATCCATCATCCAAATGTTCTTAGGTGAGAGTTCATCTGCCTCATTCCTCATGTCTTGGATTACTGTTTGGCAGATCACTGATAAATTTCTAATAAACAAAATATCTTCTGTGATAATTTTGCTTAACCAGTTTTAAAAGGGATAAAGAACAGAATCATAAGAATTATTATACAGTACTATGTGTATCACAGCATATATGTGAAATCTCAGCATATTGGCTTCAGTACGCTTTTAAGGACATAAAACCCAAAACAGTGTCATCTTTTGGAAGGGAGTTTATATTAAATATAAATACAAAGTTGTCTTAAATTTAATGGAAATCAAACCAATATTTTCTTATGTAGGAACAAAGCTCTATTCACTGTTCTCTCTCTTTACATCAGAAAGGTATTTTATTATTTTTTATTGCTGGGTTTATTCTGTGTTTTCAAACTTAAGAAAAGCTTGAACGCCATCATGTAAATTCAACAAGCCTTTTTAGCTCTATATAGAGAAGCAGTTTCCAAAAATGGATTATTAATATGTCCTGAGAGTTTTTAAAATATATAGATGGCTTTGTCACAGCCAAGACCTACAGAATTAGAATCCCTGAGGGTAAGGCCTGGAATCTATTTTAAAAGCTTTCCTGGTGATTCCTACATATCTCATTTTAGACAAGTAAGTAAACTGATGTATGAAAAGAATTGGTTCTCAAATTGTGGTCCTCAGAACAACCGTGTCAGCATTTCCTGGCAGCTTGTTAGAAATACAGATTATCAGAGATCACTCAGACGGGAATCAAATATTCTGGGGGTGGGCCCCAGAAATCTGCATTTTAACAAGTCCTCTAAGTGATGCTGAATCATGCTGAAGGTAATGTTTGAGAACCAGTGGTTCTGAAAAACAAGCTGAAAATTCATTTAATGCAATAACATTAATCAAATGCTCACTATTTTGAGAACATGTAAACAAGATAAGATCCCTAGCCTTATGGAAGATACAATATAACCAATCTATTATGCCTTTGGGATCTCTTATGATTTTAAACAAGTTATGTACTTGTTAATAAATAATGGTTATAAATGTAGTATTTTCTCTAGCGTATCCTTATAGATCTCATAGGCAATGGGTTAAGCTTAAACACATTCTTAATGAAAGGACTGTATTTCCCAAATAAATTGTTCTCAGAAATACCCATTCGTAAATTTTGAAAATTTCTCCTTTTTATGGAAATCACAGAATTCAGGGGGACTAGTTAAGGGTGATAATTTTGCTTCATGTTATAGACAGATCAAATGAGAAGGAAAAGTACACTTTGAAAATTGAGCAGGAAGTCTTGCCCACAATAACAACAGAGCCCTAAATAGTTACACAGCTTTCCCAAATATTATCTTGTCAGATCATTGGGAGATAGACATTACTGTTATAACAAAATAAATGGAGGAAATGAAATTAAGTGACTTTTTGATAGACAGTCATCTGGTAATATGTATTTAGGCTCAGATTACAAAGACATGTACTATAAATTCCAATCCCATGCTCTTAACATTAGACCCCACTGCCTAGTCTATTGTATATACATAGTAAGCATTCAATATACCGTATTTTGCCATGTATAATGTGCACCTTTTGCCCAAATTTGTGAGGGAAATATAAGCATGCATATTACACATGGGAGGTGCTAATTCTGTATCTATATAAATGTTTTTAATTTTTTGTTTATGCTTATGAGTTTAAAGTGTAACTCAATGACAATATCCATATACAGAATAATACCCTGGAATATGATAATCAGTTTTGTTGAACTTATGACAAATGTGCAACAACGAAGAGTTCTTGGCCTTCTATGATGCATAAATATCATAAATTTGTTACCGGCACATAAAATTTCTTGTACCTTGTATCTGTTATTGTGATCTGTAATTATTTGTTACATAAAATTTCTTGTACTATATGTTAAAAAAATAAATGCTAAAATTCCTTTATAATACAAAAAAAACAAGTACATAAATGTAAACTAATAAAAGTTTGGATTAAAGCAAAAGATTTTTTTCCCTGAAAGCTTGGGCCAAATATGTGGGTGAGCATTATACATTGCAATATACAGTATATTTATGTAATTGAACTGAAAACATAGCCTTATTTCCAAGATGAGGCAAAGAAAGGCATTGATTTTCTATTCTATCAATCCCCACTGGAAAGAGATATCTTAAGAAATAGCACTTGGGGCGGCCAGATGGCTCAGTTGGAGTGCGAGCTCTCAACAAGGTTGCCAGTTCAATTCCCGCATGGGACAGTGGGCTACGCCCCCTGCAACTAAAGATTGAAAATGGTAACTGGACTTGCAGCTGAGCTGCGCCCTCCACAACTAGATTGAAGGACAACGACTTGGAGCTGATGGGCCTTGGAGAAACACACTGTTACCCAATATTCCCCAATAAAATTAATAAAAAAGAAAGAAAGAAAGAAATAGCACTTGGAATTCCGAGCTGTGATAATAAAATAAGAAAACCAGTTTATCTATACGGAGGATACTGACTTATGGAGGTGCGCAACTGAAGTAAAATTATAATGAATTCAGTATGTTGCCTGAACAATAGCCAAGGTTCATTGTTTTCCAGCATCAAAAGCTTGGATTCACTATTCTTCAGGCTATGAAACAAATTAGTGCTACCACAATCTCAAGAGCTCATGTTTTTAAATCCTCCATCAACATTTTAAATGAGTCATTTATTTTTCTAGTCATTGGATTGCAGCTAAACTATTGATCACTGTGAATTTGTGTGTAATAAGTATGAACTGTTCTACAACATTCAGAATGTCAGATACCTCACATTGCTTTATCTTCAGTCAAATCAAACTGGATTCCAGCTGCCAGTCATCATAGTTGATAAAGCCAATATCATTTTCAAGTTTCACTCCTCACTACTGATCAGTGTTGCCTTATAGCTGCCAAACCATTTGACACCCCCCCCGACCCCCCCCCTGCGCGCTCTTCCCAGGATTTCACAAGACAGTACCTCAGCAAACTGAGGCCCAATGGAATTATATAGGTCCCTCCCCTTCAATGGATTCCTTGGAGATGTGCTTGTGTGTGGAGACAAAGTTCAGGCTGGAACACAATGGGAACTTTCGGAAATACAGCCAACAGGCTACTAACACACAGATCTTGAGATTAACAATCTTTTACCTCTTTAGAAGTTTACCAATAAAATGTATGCATTGTCCCAATGCGGGGTTCAGTCTCTTAGGCTGTTCCCCTTGGCCCTGCGCTCTTGCACTCTATTCATGGCTACTGTCTTTTCTTAGCCCTGCACCACCCTTCTGCCTCCCCACAACCCTTGTAGTGCGGATGCGACAGATCAGAGAAAAACACTGACATTTATGCAGTTCAGTAAAGGAAGCCCTGCCCCAACCCCATCCCCATACATGCTCCTTCATGTTGGGCACTGGAGCCACTGGCCCTTACTCAGGCCTGAGGGATGATTAGAAGATAACCATTCTGCATTCCTTTAGTCAGTTCTGGATCAAGCGTGTTATGGGAACTTTTCAAAGGCCTTCAAGCAATGGGATCTTTTCAAGGGCCTCTGAATTATGCTTCCCAACACAGTCTTCTCAGGGACTCGCACAGTTACCACTTTCAAGACTCCATCACTCTAGGGATGCTTCAATGATTCAAGAACCAGTTCTTAAAACTTCAGACCAGTCTACTCGCCTGTCTCAGGTATCCCAGTCTCAGGAATTTCAATTGTCTGTGACAGACTACTTTTTTTCCCAAACCTCAAAACACAAAAGCATCTCTCATCCGTCCCTCTCTGCTTCCCTCCCTCCCTCCCAACATCCAACCCATTTGTTAAATGGACCAATACTTTACACCTTCTAAACAAAGAACATGTGGATTGGTATTCACCTGATTTTCCCTCACATTATCTGGAAAACTTTTCTTTCTCTAAAATTCCAAAAAGTCATTTATTTCCCTTGGAGCAAGGAAGAGCCCAGACCTTACAAATGTAATTCTGGCCACTATGGTGAATCTATAGCATTAATAGTATTACTATTAATAATAATCAGCTAAACATTAAAAAAAGTACAATATGTTAATATATTACTGTGCATCTAAATCACTTAACCGCTCAGAAGCTCTGTGTAGCCTAGAAGAATTATGAAGGTATACAAAAGCCTTCTTTTATTTTTTTCCTAATTGACCTTAAAGATCACCTCAACTTCTTCCCATAGAGAAGCTCATGAAAAGAACAAAGTGGGTTTATAGGAGACCTAGTTATCTTTAGGGACATCTCCTGTCATGAGTAAGTTACAAAAAATATGTGTATGGGTCCACCATGCATACACTCACACACACACACACACACACACACACACACACACACACACACATCATGTAGACTCCATACCTCACTCATTAATACATGTGACAAGCACTCTAAAGTTGGGGGGTGAGGAAAGGGGTTCATCCTGGTCTGGCTAAACTAGGAAAGCTGAGTATGCATTGGGAACCGTGGAGCCTGGCCTCAGTAGCTGATTGGACATGAAAAATGAAGAAGTTAAAATAAATGGAGGAGTCAAGGAACAGCTGAAGTATTCTAACTGCCTTTCACTGGGACTTGGCTTTTAAGATAAAGAGAAAGGGAGAGCTTACAAAATCTACAGCGAGTTCAGTTTTGGACATGTTTAGTCTAACGCCTCTGAGATGTGCAAGCATCCTGGGCACCAGTCACACAGGGGTTCCCAGCAAAAGATATTTAGGTCTGGAACTCAGGAGAAAGGTCTGAGCATTAAAACCTCAGCTTTGTACCAAAATTTCCAGCTTCAAGCATCAGAAATTTTAAATTGCCTTTTTATTGTAATTATTTTAATCACTTTATTGCTAAAGCCTTATCTTTCCTTGCATTCTACTAATCCCCCCCAATTTAAATTCCTGTGCCCTCTTTTCCAGGAGAGAACTACTTTTGGGTACAGCTTCTATCTTTGGGTAGGTGTTGGAGGATCGGGGGGCGGGGAAAATTATTTTCAAAAAAGGAAATGCTGAGAGATTTTGAGGTTTTAAGTAAACTGCAGGGGCTCTGAGTTCTTTTAGCTGTAAGTAAATTAAAAAGAAAAACATTCTCTATTTTATGTTTTTAAAATTCTAGGGGTCGAGAGACAAAATTTTATGAAGCTAGTAGGCAAAAAGTTCAGTTTTTGCTTATCCAATTGACGTGAATCAGTCATCTTGAGCCATCAAGGACAGTTTAATCTTAGTAAGATGCCACTTCCCTCATTGTTGCCCCCAGTTTTCTTCAATAAATGAAACCATTATGTATTCAATATATTAAAGCCACAAAACTTTTTTCTCTAGCAATGCCTCAACTGAAATGATTTAGGTCTCTTTCTACCAATCCACCCCTTGTCTACAAATCCACTCTGCCGGCTCTCCTTTTGACCCTGCTGAGAGTAGCCATGTCTTCCTGCCTAGTGTTTAGAGTCGGACAAGCTTTGTTTTGAATCCTGTCTTTCCTCATGACCCCTGCATTCCAGCCTCTACCCTATTTTCAACCTGGGGAAACTTGGGCAAATTATTTACCACAGAGGAGAAACAGAGATAATCCGTTTCTTTAGGTGTAAAATGATAGTACGAATTTTGTGGGACTATGAGGATAAACTGATAATGTATATTAAGGTACTTTGCACCTTAATGGATACAAAATACTGGATGGCACACCATACACTGAAGTATTGTTTTCTTTTTTTCTTTTTTGTGCTTCCCTTCCTTCTCTCTGCCCTCTTGTCATTATTCCCTTCTTCCTTGGACTATGCCTTTATTCCCTACTCCTCATTCCTCCTTCCTTCCCCTTCTAATTTTTCCTTTGCAGTTGTGATAGATATTTTCACGTAATAAAGTTCCATTCATAATACTCCTGGTTTAAATTGTTCAAATTCTCCCCCGTGTAAAGATAAATATCCAACTCCTTCTGTCTTTGTTCTCAATGTAACTCTTCGAGCATGGTAGATGCAGTTATAGCAACATCAGCAAAACTGCCTTGTACGGTGTAGCTACAACACTGTAATCATGGAGAGAAGTACTAGAGATACTCCTAATTCTCATAGCAATCATGCCAGAAATTATTACCATGATTTATAAATAAGGAACCAAAGGGTAATGGAAGGTAACTAAGTTGCCCCAAATAACACAGCCACTAGGTGGCAGATGCCAGTTCACTGCGACTCCAAAGTCTGAGTTTATTCTTAGGTTTATGCGGCCTCCTTGCACTCTTGTCGACACACCTGTTCCAATTCTGCACCTTTGTACTTGCCATTCTTTGCACCTGGAATACCCTTCACTCTCCAATCTACGTGGAAAACTGAATCTCACATTTCCCTGCCAGCTCAAATGTCACCTCTCTTCTCTTGATGTCCAAAGGCAGAGATAGCAGCTTTGTTTTCCCTGAGCCCAGAGCACATTCTATATAACTGTCTATATAAATAACTATTAAAGCACCAGTAAACTGAGAAATCCTCAAGGGCAGGAAATATTTTATTTGCCATTGAATCACAGTACCGATCACAGTGCCTACTATATATTAGTGTTTCAATAAATCTTTCAAAATATTTTACACATTTGTCTCATTTCTCCTATTTCATGGAGTCCTCCATAACTATTTTCTCTTTAAATGTTAGCATGCCCCAGAGCTCAGTCCTTGAATTTCTTTTTCATTTATCTACTTGCTTCTTAAATGATTTCACCCAGTCCCTTGACTCTAAACACTATCTAAATGCTGGGACACTTAAATTTATTTCTTCAGTCTGAAATTCATATACTCAGACTCATCTATTCAACTATGAATTTAACATCTCCAGCTTATTTAACTGTGTATCTCATAATTAAAATGTGTAAAACTGAGCTGTGTTCCCCACAATCTCTTCCTCTCACCATTTTTCCATGTACAGTAATGGCAACTTCATCCTTCCAATTGTGTGTGGTATTGGGGACACTTCACTTTCTCCAACACCCTCAGGAAATCCTATCAGTTTATACCATGAAATAGATCAATAATCAGACTTGTTCTTCCATCTCAATTGCTACCAACTTGGTCCAATAGTCACTATTATTGCACCTGCATTATTACTATTGCCTCTTGTTTTCTTTCATCACTATTCTCCTGAAGTTCATTCTCCATATGACAGGCAGATCGATCCTTTTAAAATATAAAACAAATCATCTTGTTGCTTAAAACCCTCTAATGGCTTACTATCTCATTCAAAATTTAATTTAAATTCCTTACAATAGCCCCATGTGATCCACACCCAACCTTCACCTCTCTGATTTTATTTCTTATTCTTCTCTCCATATCTCTACCCCAGCTTCCTTGAAGTTCTTTAAACACACAAAATTTCCCCATATTAGTGTCTACCTTCTTTCTGTTCCTTTTGGATGACACACACCCTCACCCCCCACTGTTACTCTCTGTTTCTTTACAAGCTTTTTTTTTTCCCCATGGCACTTATCACCACCTGACATAATGTAGGTCTACTTGATTATTTGCTTATTATCTATTTCCTGACTAAATGTAAGATCCATGAGAGCTGGAACTTTGTTTGGTTCACTGCTTGATTCCATTGCCTAAAATAGTACTAAACTCAGCATGCTCAAAAAAAAAAGTATATTTTTTGTTTTGTTTGTTAGTTTGTTTTGTTAAATAAATAAAGGTATGATAATTTAACCAATGATATAATGAAAGTTATCAATGTGGCCTGGACAAAAAAACAATACCTCCCAATTTTGTTGCCAAATTTTTTTTTTTTTTCATCAATTCACAGTTCCTCTCTCTTATGCATTGAAGCATAAAATGCAATGAAATATCACAGGGAAGATAACTGCTTCCTGTGACTTGGCACTCAGCACAGAGTTAAACCCCATGAAGCTTTAGAATACATGGACCACTGAACAAGTAGAGTAAGTCCCATTTTCTTAGCCCAAAATTTAACTTTAAACCTTGGCCATTTCCTACACAGGGACGACTGATGGGAGAAATTCTCAAAGATAAGCCAAATTCAGCCCAGGCCTTCTGAAATTCTCCCCAGAATAAATGGCAATGATAATCAAAAAGTGAAGGGAGAAGGAGGTTGTAGGAGGGATTTGTAGAGAACTTAATAGTGAGCAGCTCTGAAATATGCTCTCCCCAAGACTTTTTTTGGATTAAGTTTAATAAAGAGAACTTAAAATAGATTGACTAAACCAAAACCCTGGGAGCCAGTTTCAATGTATTATCAAGCCATATAAGTGTTCTTGAGTAAAGGCCAGTAAAACCTTTGAAATTTCTTGAATTGAAAAGAATTAATCTTCCATCAGCTTCTAAGATAATAATATTTAAAATGTTGGACCCAACTTCATAAAAATAAATACCTCAAAAAAGTAGAAATCTTGACACAGGCTCTACTATGCCAATATAATTTTATACATCCCCAGATACTCTTTTGTTCTGGCTATTCTAAGTGATTTCTTTGGAGTACAGGTCTATTTACACACAAACAGGGTATGGCTAAAAAATCATCACTTACATAAAGTTTTTAATAAGTTAATGTAAATGAAAGATTTCTCATTAAAACTTCATACTCAAGGGAACTATTGTCTGAAAATTAAGCTTGCTCTAGAACATTTTAATAGCTGAATGTGTTTAGCCACAGTGTACAAAAGTGTACGCTTATCATACATAGGCTCCAGAAAATCTGGGACCTTACTGTTGAGGTCAAACGGTTCCATTATTTTCTGCAGGTCCATGCTCTCAATGAATCAGGACATTAGAGGAGCAGACCACAAATGTACTTTGAAAAACAAGAAACTGGCAGGAATTCCTGAAATGAGACTATTTCAGAACTGATATTAGTGATTCTTGGTGGCTTCAAGTAAGCCCTTTAGCAGAAAGATCAAAATACAGCCAATTTTAACCTTTGAATAAAAAAAGACTCAATTCAGTAAATATGTATAGATCGCTCATTTTGTATTCGTCTTTAATGTCCTTTGCTTTATGGGAGAACACAAAGAGGTATAAGACTCAATTCCTGCCTTTAGGGCCCTTATAAATGAATAGGTCCGAAGGTTATGACAAACATTACCAAAAGCAGAAGATAGCATGTGAGATATACAGGCGATATATGCCAAATGCTTTAGGAATGTTGATATTAGGAGGATCCCATTTAACTGAAGAATTCAAGGGAATTCACCCAAAAAAGAGATCATGATTGAATTGGACATTGAAGGTTGAGTTGAATATGAGGGAACTTCTAAACAAAGAAAGAAAAATCCTCAAACAACAACTCAGAGAGCCAACCTCAGGATGTTTAGGGAATAAAGGCTGGTCCATGTGAGTGGCAGCTTTCAAGATGATCCTCAATGATCCCCACCTCCTGATTTTGCACCATCATGTTGATGCCACCCCTTGAGTGTGTGATGGACCTAGTAACTTGTTTCTAATTAACAGTAAGTGAAAAGCAATGGACTGTCATTCCCACAGTAAGGTTACAGATGAGTTCCATATTGCTGTATTCTCTCTTGCCTCCTTGGCTTGCAAACTTTGATGGAGCAAGGTGCATATTGGAAAAGCCAACGTGCCAAAGAACTGAGAAACTGAGGCTCTTAGTCCAATAATTTGCAAGAAACTGAATCCTACCAAAAACGTGAGTGACCTTGGGAGCAGATCCTTCCCCAGTTGAACCTTGAGATGATTATAGCCACAACAAACACCTTGACTGCAGCCTTGGAGAGACCTTAAGGCAGAGGATTTAATTAAGCCATGTGCAGATCTCCGACCTAAGATACAGGCATACCTCGGAGATATTGCAGTTTGGTTCCAGACTGGCACAGTAAAGTGAATTACACTCTTTTTGCTGATGAAGGGTCTTCCCTTCAACTTTACAAATGGAAGGCGATACCTTTTTTTACAAAATGCAACATCTGTGAAGCATAATAAAAACAAGTGCAATAAAAAGAGGTATGTCTGAAACATGAGACAACTAGTGTTTTAAACCCCTAAGTTTGGGGATAATTTGTTATGTAGGGATAGGTAACTTTTGCAGTCCAAATTGCTGGGAATAATTATTTACATGGTGCTTTACGATTTTCAAAAGCACTTTTCCATGTATTGTCATTTGATTTTTAACAATCATTTGAGATGCAAAAGGTAGGTGCAATACTCATTTTATAGATCAGGAGAAACTGCTGTGGTTTTATGGTCACACAACCAGCTCATGTTTTTGTTTTTAGTTCAATGCTCTTTCCACTACAATACTCAGAGGAACAGAAGACAACTTGAAAGATTTAACATACTAAGATTTTAGACTTTAATGTGGAAGAACAGAAATGGCAAGTGCCTACACACAGGGGGAATGGTTTTGCTATTTATCTTTCCCTTTCTCACTCTTAAAAATCTAATGCTTTAGAAATAAATCTTCTACCGGATGTTATAGCTTTATTTTGGTGTCTTTGTGCTTCCCCCAAGTATGTCACCAAAATGTCAAAGTATATAGACATTTCAGTTAGTTTTTAATGGACTTTGATGTTTTTTTAAATTGAATAAGTATGATTGCAAGCAGACAGGTTTTCCATATGATACATATGTATACACCGCAAAACATTTTACTGAATTTCATCCTGAAAACTGGCCCACCTACTAAATACTCAGACAATTAATGTTTATCTCTTGCTGTATAAACATTTATTTATGTTACTATTAGAAAATTTTAAATATATACCTCTTCTTGCGAATAAAGTATATAGAGCAAAAGTGAATTAATTAGTATGAATTCTATTCAAATACATTAATACTCTCAATAACACTAAATATTGCTACATTTAGAAACATTTACACCCTAAAAATCCCTCAGACTTCCACAATTTTCAACATTGAAGGATTTTATATTTTTTATTCTTAGCCTTCACCATGAGTTTTCCATACATAAGTTTACTGACATCAATGTTTTTATTCTTATGCTGGCACCTTTCATTTCTAACTTCATGCTTTTTCCATGAAAGGGGAACTCAGACCATAGCCAATAATTGTAATGATGATGTTGAAAATAGGACTAACCGGGTTCTACACAAGCGTGTAAGTTAACGTGATGGAGCCAGCTGACAGGGATTTGAAGCTACCACTTAGTAGCTGGGTTAACATTAGACAACTTACTTACAAATAATTTGTGATTCCAAAAATGGTGATGCCTATCTTATGAAGTTCTTATGGGGATTAAATCAGTTAATAGTCTAGATATGAATTTGAGTCCCTGGTGGTGGGTGCCAGACATTAGTTTTTAATAAAAAGTTTCCTGGGTGATGCCAGTGAGCAGCCATTCATTTAAATCAGCAGTTCTCAGTCAGGCTGCACATCAATCACCTCCCAGCTCTTAGAAACAACCAGGCTTGGGCTCTGTGTTATTTCCCATTGCTTCTGTAACAAATTACCACAAACTTAATAGTCCAAACAACACAGAGTTATTAACTTACAGTTCGGGAGGTCAGCAGTCCAAAAGGAGTCTCTCTGGATGAACCTCAAGATGTCAGCAGGACTGTGTTCCTTTCTTGAGGCTCTAGGGGAAATACCGTTTTCTGCCTCGTCTGGCTTCAAGAGGCCACCTGTACTTCTCAGCGGTGGCCCCCTTTATCAATCCTCAAAGTCTGCAATGGCGGGCTGGGCAAACGTCCCCCACACTGCACCACTCTGACACTGACTCACTGGCTTCCTTCCCTCTGCCACATTTAAAGACCCCCGTGATTTCATGGGGCCCACCTGGACATACCAGAATAATCTGAAATCAGTTGATTAACAACCCTAACCCCGCCTGTTACCTCAGTTTTTGCTTTACAAGAAATTCACAGGTTCTAGGAATTAGGACCTAAACATCTTTGCGAGGCTCCCACCCTCCAAAGACTCAAATTTAATTGCTCTTGGTAACGATATGCTTCACACAATCGCTAAGTGATTCTAATGTCCAGCTGCATTGGGGAAATGCTGATCTAAATATTATCAGGGTTCCATGAAACATTATACCCATGAAATGTTCAATAATGGTCAAATTAGATTTGGAAAGAATTTAATTAAATAAATTACATGGTAAAGACAATAAGAACTCTGTAAGAAAGAAGTGTTGTTTAATCTTATTTAACTAGTCTTTCAAACTTTTTGGAATAATACCTATTTGGAGAAACACCTATTAAGAGCCCAAGGAATTATTTTTCTATGTAACAATTTTGAGATCTAATGTTCTAGGGAAGAAAATAAGTTTAATGACACTTATTTTGTGTGCTTTTATTTAAATTTTTATTTTACTATTAAACTGTTGAATTCAGGACACAGTCAAGAGCTTAAAATTCAAATTCAAGACAATCTATTCAGTATTAGATTACTACACATATTAATAAGAACCAAATGGTCAACATAGAATAATTTAATCATTATTTGAGGCACTAGAGAGAGAGCTAGAAAAACCCAAAAATATAACTCTTTTATTGAATAAAAAAGGTTTCTTCATTCTAATATATGAGGATTAATTTATTTACACAACATTATATAAAATGACTTAATAGCATAAATAGAATTGAATCACTCTATTTTATGTACTATGTATATTGTGAAGACAGGCCGTATCTGAAAAATCATGAAAATTAGGTTCACATTTCGTAGAAAACTCATTTTTATATATAAATATATAAAATATTTAACTATTTCCCTAAAACTTCTCCACAGAAATCTTCTTGAATAGCAAGTAAATGTGGAGCATATGGTGTTTGGAAAATTTTATGTACATTGAAAAGAGACTCACGATTAATAATCAAAGCAATTTGCCAGCTATGTTCTCATCTTTCAGAGGAGGGACAATTCAGAACAAATAATCAAAGAGACTGAATAAACAGTTTGGATGGTAAAACAGTAAGCAGGCTACTTATGAAAGATTCTCCCTTCAGATAAAATAAGTCAAAAAGTTATTTCTGATTATTAAATTATCTGCATCCCAGGGATATAGATGGGGACAGTTGGACTGTCCCCAAATGCAAATTGGATTTACAGTTCTTTAGAGTTTCTAGGGTCAGAAATTGGTGACTACTGTAAAAGTTCAGAGTCTAAGCTATTGGTTAAGGTTACCAAGAAAATGTCAATCACTGCCCTGTTACCCAACTCAAAAATTACTGCTTTGGGTGGTCGGTTAGCTCAGGTGGTTAGAGAGTGGTGCTAATAACACCAAGGTTGCCGGTTCAGTCTCCGCAAGGGCCACTGTGAGCTGCACCCTCCTTAAAAAAAAATAATAAGAAGAAGTATTGCTGAGGGCTTTTTTCCTATCTTGGAAGTGGCACACAGTGAAATACAACGTAGGGTGGTGGTTAGCTACCTAACTCCAGAGCCCAGCTACCTGCGTTAAAATCCTGATCAAACATTTTACTGGATGTGTCACCTTAGATGGGTTACTTGATCTCTATGGCCTTGGATTTCCTGCATAAACTAATACCTCAATGGTTGAAATTTACTAAAAGACTCACTAAATGTTAGCTCTTCTTTTTACTTAATTATATTTCCACTTATTATCAAAGTTATATGATTAAATGTTTAGACATTTAATTTAAGTGTGTTATTTAGTAAATTTTATTAAAAGTACATTTCCAACTTACACAAGAAGTTAAGGAACTAAGTGGAATTTAATTTGAAATAATGCTACATGAGATGTGCATAATTTTTCCACTCATTAATGCCATTGATTTTTAGAAATAGAAACAATTTTAAAAGCTCAGCTTCCATGCATACAGATAAAGACATTGAGTCCAAAAGAGATTAAGTGACTCTAATATTTTTAAACACACAAAAATAAAGAACAAAACTGCAAAGTTGTAAAGATTTCATGGTTAAACTATTTTACTCTTTTAAGATCTAAAAACTACTTAAAATTCTTAAAAGAAGCTTTTTTTTGTACTTCAGATTCTTCAAATAATTCATTCAGAATTAATATGTGCCAGTCACCAGTCATCATACTAAAGGCTAAACAAAAGTTGGACAGTGATAAAAAAAGTATATGAGAATACATAAATTCAGATTTTTTTTTTTTTGAGAGTGTTAGAATGGAAAGGGCGCTTTGACTCCAACATTTTTATATTACTCACAAGGTCATCAACATTTAGAGTATGTTTACATAACTTATTCATAATCCCTCAGCCAGCAAATGACATATTTAAGTTCTGCAACTCCCAGTTTGTCTACCCAGCAAATAGTGACCTTCGCAGGAGATTCTGAGGCAGACGAGAAACAAAGTTATCCAATTCTTATATTGAATAAAGGAGGAAAAATAAAATATTGAAAAATTATCTTAGCATTTATTTCAATTTTAAAAACAGTAAGAAACTATTTTTGAACATTCTCACAAGACATCAGATTTTTAAAAGGTCTTGAATTTAAAAAACAGTTTTTTTATTTTGAAATTACACGTAGCTATTAGCACTCTAATGTAGAAACAACGATCAGCTGTCTACTAGAAGTTAGGGCAAGAAACACCTGGTTCTTCACTTTTCTCACAATATTACTCTAATTGGCAATTATGGGCTGGGAATTTTGATCTGGTATTTTTCTGACCTGTGCTATTTACCTCATTCCAAATGAGAATTGTCCTGCTTTTCCAATGTTTGTATACTGGTCTTCTGCAGTATGTTGTTTAGTGCGCTGGACTGAGAACCTCACTGTGTTCTGACTATGTGTTGTTATTCTTCTGACTCCTGCCAGTACACACATTGTCAGATTGAAAAGGGATCGGGTTCTTTTTATTATCATTGAAAAAATATAGTCTGAAAATATGAATCTGACTCACTATGCAGTTTCTTTGTATCCATCACTGTGCTGGGCATTGTCTATTTCACGCTCTCATTATTCCTTTTCTATGCTATGATAATAATTTTTGATTTGGTCGTCCACTTCCGACCTTGCCTGTATACTATGGCCAGATAATCTTCTTAAAGCTTAACTCCACTTATATTATTCCTCTGATTTAAAAGTAAAAACACTACACACACACACACACACACACACACACACACACACACACCTCACACAAATGAATACCTGTTTTAAAAACAAGTGAAAACTGAATAAGGTCTGCATTCCAGCTAACAGTAATGTACTGAAGTCAATTTCCTGGTTTTGATACTATACTACAGCTGTATAAGATGTCACCATTTGGGTAGCTGAGTAACGGGTACATGAGACTCTGTACTATAAACATACTTCCTATGAATCCATAATTACTTCAAAATTTAAAATTAAGAAAAAACACCTGTAAATGGATTTCTCCTCATTTTCAAAATAAATTTGAAACTCTGTGTTGTATTTCAGCATACCTTCCCAAACAGAACCACTTAAAATATCTTAAATATGCTTTGGTGTTTACTAAGAGACTTTTGTCTGAAACTTTCAATGGTTCTCTCTCTCCCACGCATTTTGACTTGTCACTCATTCTTTTAAGGTGTACCTTAAATGCTGCCGCTCTCTCCAAGCATTGCCTGATCCCCCATTAGCTAAATACAATCTCTCCCACCCATAAAACCTTCTACCATCTCCCTTTTGACATGTACAGTATATATTTTTCAACCTGAAGAGTGATTTTCACAAAAATGGTAAGCTCTTAAGGGAGTTTGTGTCTCACTTATCTTTTAGTCCCCAAGGATTCTAATAAGTACTTTGCTCAATATTTATTGAAGTGATATAAATAATTCCTCCTTCAATACGAAGGGGTCATTATGCTGTAAAAAAGAAAGTGTCAGTTGTAATGAACTAATAAATCAAAAATTGTAAACACATTGAGGATCAAAATATACATGTCTTTTTAATCTAGTTTTCATGTTTTAGATATATTTTCTTTAAATATTCTTTGTTAGACATAGTATAAAGCAAAGGTATTGTTCAGGTACAGTTGACATATGCTCTGGAGTTAAACTTGAATAGAGCCAGCCTATGCAACACGAAGGCAAACCGTGGCATATACTACACAGAAGCTTCACACCAGTTAAAAAGAAATGCCAAGTTAACAAGGTCTCTAAAACTGAACTTCACTTTCAGCCTTTCATATTTTTTTTCCTTAGTATGAATGCCTTTCTCTTAGTTTACTTCCCTTTATCTTCTCATTATTTATCTCGACTGCTCAATAATAAAAGGTTCAGCTAATCCCTCCAGGGTCACTGGGGTATAGTTCTTATCAAATAAGCTTTGCAGTTACCTCAGTCTGAAGTCTCTATGTTACTGCAAGGTAAAGTTCCAATCCTGAGGCTCAAATCATTATTTGTCCAGCACTCAGTCTGGCACAGCGTTATACAGAGGGTGCCAAAAAAAATGTGTACACATTTTAAGAAAGGAAAAAGTGGTATTAAAATTGTAATACTCAATATATACCAATGACTAAATGTGAATACAAGTCATGTGTATACATTTTTTTGGCACCCCTGGTATTTCAGCACCCATTTTAATGAAAGTATATATAAGCCAATAAACAATAATATAACGATATAACAGGAAGCTCAATTTTAGAAAACTGTATGCACACCCAGTTACTTAATGTGAATCTCCACATCTAGTTTCGAAATTTACTGAAACAACTTGTTTTAATCCACTAATAAAGAGGGGTTTTATTCAGATAATGTTTCCTACCTTGAGCTATTTTTTATTTGAGGTGACTAAACCACTGACATTCTATAATGAATTCACGTTCAATAGAGCATATTGATAGCCTCTTTAATGACACGTACAGTGCTAGACACTGACTGTACTTCATCCGTCTTTCGAGTCTTTGTGATGAATTTGAATGTGGTAAATATTCCTTCCAACCCCAGTCAGTGTCTCCTTATTAATAAAAGGCTTTTAATGAATAAACTGGAGTTGGTGACATCAGCTATGGTTTCTACAGCTCACTAATCTTATACAAAGATCAACCCAGACTCTGGCCTCAGTAGCACCAAGAGCTGATGAAAATGAATTAACTGAAAATTATGTCTTTATTAATTATACTTTTTCCTCAACACGTATCGATTGATAATACACTAAAGGGCAGTTAATTTTTGCTTACCTACAGTTGCTCTTCAGCTGAGGTCATACCTTTAAATATGGACTTTTAAAATAAACTTCTCAAATTACAACCTCTTCACCTCCTCCACTGAATTAATTTCTTTCAAGATTTGAAAAGTCACAGAGAAAAATAGGTCTATCAAGAAAAGTGCCTTGCAAATATGTTTTGATAATTACCTTAAGCTCAGAGCCATGGTAACACTGTCTAATATAATCTAGAAAGTTAGACTGATACAGCTTTTAAATTGTATGAATGATTCCATTAGGAAGCTTATTTATGTCAGCTTTGTGAACTTATAAGGAGATAAACTTACATTAGTTTTCATTGCAGAGATTGAGGTTTCTAGGTGCCATATTTTGAGTGTCCTCAATATGATTTCTTAGAAGAAATAACCAGGAGTTAAGAGCAAAAAATCTAGTTCCCCGTAGATCTCTCATCAGGGAGAAGAGTTGAGAATATTTATAATCTGGAGATTTAGGGAAAAATAATACAGTTTGACATAACATATGAAAGGTACTTGTGGAAATAAAGTATAACTAATGTAATTTATAAACATTTTAATGGTACACACCAAAGAAACAAGAATTTGGTGATTTCATGGTTAAGAAACACTAGATACAGAGCATATTAATCAGGGTTGTCTTGTAAAAGTGGATATAAATCTGAAGAATTTTATGAAAGCTTTTGAGAAAGCAAAGATATTAAAGCAGCTATGTTTTTGGTATTGTTGCTTCTATTGTGTGTATGTATATATTTTCTATAATGAAAGGAATATAACACTGAGTTTCTGCCTTCAGAGAGTTCTCTAGACAAAGCAAATTCCAAGATTTATTCATAGTAAATATTGAACACATTGAAGAAAAGTACTAAGGGAGAAACTGAAACATGATGAACCAAACCTAGAAGAATGTCTACAATTTGTACCCCTATTAATAAAATAAAAACTATACAGATATAGAAGGAGAGAGGGAGGAGAAACATGGGCAAATGCAGTGACCAGACAACTTAAAAACTGAATATGTTTTATTATAAAGCTAGATGAGAATTATTTCAAGAAGATACATTATAAAACTATTAAAGAGCTAATAAGTGTGAAATTCTTGAGTAGAGTAGATAAAATATTCAATGGCATACCAATCTAGTAATAAATCAGTGGGAAAAAGACGGGAGCTAGTGAGTTAAAGAACTATTGTATGTGTTCATTTGTGTAGTGATAGGGCCTTTCCTTAAGGTGGTAGCAATAGGATTTGAGAGTCATGGGCAAATCGAAAATCTATTTCAAGTGAAAAAATGGTATAATCTAATGATAAATGGATATTTGATAAAGAAGATATGGGTTAAATTTGATGCAAATTTTCAGGACTATGAGAATACAGAAAAATGCAATAAAGTAAACTTGAAGTGTAAAAAGACAAGTTGATGTACAAAATACTGAGAGTGGATTATAAACAAAGTTCAAAAGAGACATATAATATAACTAAGGAATACCCAAGTGGGTATTATCTAAGGCAATTAAAATGTGTGAGCAAATCTTGGATGAGTGGTTTGGCTAGATATAATAGATTTGTGAAGCATTAGTAAAAAGGTTACTTTAGTTCTTGAGTGTTGAAGATGTTTCCAAAACATGGAAGAATAGAGAAGTAAGGATTACCTTGGAGGTTGTCTCCTTAGAGAAGAGTGAAGTAGGGAAAGAAAGAAAGAACACAATAATAAAAGGTCAGAGAATAATGTAGTGTACCAGAAATCTAGGAAAAGGGCCACTTTTATCCTTAAGCTCTATTGGGCATTCTTAAATTGTACTGTCATTATTAGGAATAAAATATGTGTTTATCAAGAGAGAAAATTTTTGATGAGTGGCTATAATAAATAAACCTCCAGACCTCAGTGGCTTTACATAACAAGTATTTCTTGCTCTCATGAAGTCTAATAGATTATCCTTCATTGGGGGTCAGCCCTCCAAGTGGTCATGCCCTGAGCCTTTTATCTTGTGGTTCCTCTCTTTTCTAGGGCTTCAGAGTTTTCTACATTTGGCCAACAGAGGAAAAGATAAATTGTGTGTTGGTGGTTTTCTGAACCTAGCCTAGAAACGGTGTGCATCAATTTTCCTCAAATCTTATTGGCTAGAACTCAGTCACATGAGCTTACTTAATTGTAAGTGTATTTGGGAAACGTATCAGGAAGAAGAGGAATCTGATTTGGTGGGCTGTTAGTCTTTGCTACACTTATTTCTGGAGATATGTTTGATTAACAGTGATAATGACAAAGGGATAGGAACCAGATAAAATTTCAACATTTAATGTTTTATGCTATTTGTACAGATGTGGGATTAATTTTTTTTCATCTTTCATCAAAATGCTCATGTTCTAGCTTTACTGTCACTGAGTCCATGAACTTCAGCAAATTACATTTCCCTTATTAGTAGTTATAGTAATACTGGTGATAGCTATTATATTAAACAGTTTTGTGGGCAATATTAAAAAGGAATGTAATTTGTTATATTTTGTTTGATAGATATACAGTAAATTAAGTGAACCAATGCACTATTCATTCATTCTTTGTGGTAAAACAGACAAAACAAGGAGGAAAGCTAACAGCACTGAAGAGTATTTTGCATTCTTTGGACTATATGAGTGAGAATAACCAACAAAACAGCTGACCCAGGAGGATTAAGGTTTCAGTGAAGGTGAATAAGCACCACTCCTGGTTGTCCTGAAAATGAGGCCACACATTATCCTTAATCACATTGCAATGAGATAAATCGCATGCAGATGAAGCAAATACTTATTTGAATCAGAGAAAGAAGTGTCTTATGTGAGGGAAGATCTAAGAGAAGTCTAATAAACAAGTATTTTAAGAGTCTGTGAGATAATGACAGACAAGAATTTGAATGAAAAAGGATTACAATTGAGTTTGCATTCTCTCAGCTTCTGGGTCTTGAATATATTATTTCTCCCATCAATTTGTTTACTAGTAGCACCAAAATATCAAGGGACTGTACTCTTACATTGTCCTGCCATCACCCTTCTACTCTTTGCTGCCAGGAATAAGGAGCTGGCTTGGGAAATGATGGGTCTCACTGACCAGCATAATTTGGTTGGTAACCATAGCAACTGCAGCAGTCTATGGTGGAGATCAGTCATTCTCAAGCTTGTCTACATATATACATAAATATTGAACTATAGAGAAAATAAGTAAATACTGATGCCTGATTCTCATCCCTACCCATTCTGGTTGTCTTGATGAAGGCTGCAACCTGGAAATCTTGATTTTTAAAAAGCTCCCTAGGTTATTCTCCTGCACAGCCAAGGCTGAGAAGCATTGAGTTGGATTTTTCTCCTTACTTTCTTTCCACTGTTCAGGGAGTTTGATCCTCTCCAAGAGGAGAGTGAGAATCCAGGGGAGTACAAGTAAGAGTCAACACTGATTATTACTTATTAGATGGACTTTATTATGGAAATTGTGTTTAAAAAAGAAGAAGAAAGAAGGAGGAGAAGGAGAAGGAGGAGGAGGAGGAGGAGGAGGAGGAAAGAACATAAACAACAGGCCAAATGGAGTCACTTGCTAAAGTCATATCACCAAACCCAAACTTCATAACTAACCTAATTGTAATGTCAGCCTCTCCCAGGAGTTAAATTTTCAACCAACCAATCTGGAATTTTTTGGTCACATAGATGAGGAAATCTGTCATGTGGGCTCTCTCTATTCCCTGTAGAAAGAAGAGGCAATCTGCATGATAAAACCCTTACAGCTTCCTTCCCCCAAAAAAGGTATCAAGGCCTAAAAATAATTCTTTATTTTCTTTGGTTAATATCTCCCTAGCCCCACCCTTCTTCCTACAAAAACCTCCTATTTTATACAACCCCTTTGAAAGCCCTTCTAGTTGCTGGATAAATTGCTGCTGGTTCATGTATTGCTTAATAAAGCCAGTTAGATCTTCAACTTATTCTGCTGAATTCTGTTCTTTAACAATTGAACACATTTGTGGATGAAAAAAGGGCTATATACTAAACCTGACAATTTCAGGGGAGGCCTGCATGGTGGGCCCTACAAACTCAGAGACCAAAAGTGACCACATAGGATGGTCTGAACACAAACATTCTTAACTAAAATTGGGTCATGGCAGGTAGACATGTCCTAGTTCTGTAGCTTCCTTGACAGAAGTCAATCTTTACTTTAAGTGAGCCTGTCTATTCTCTTCTTCTAAGATAACATAACTTACAAATACCAGAATAATCTCATTTTTCAGACCCCTCAGGGTATACCCACCACATCAGAGCAGAGACCAAGAACCCCTCATCGTTATCTTGTTCCCCAGATACCATGACTATATGCTGTAAATGTTAACTATCCTGTACCCACTAGTGTAAAAGAAATATGTGTCTCTCCCTTTTACTTTTTATCCAATCCCAGAAATGTCCCCACTTTGTTTTTCTCCCACCCCCCTTAATTTACCACCCACAGATTTCATGTAACCCTCCTTTGATTCTAATTTATAGAACAAGGTGGAAAAACACCATTCTCCAGAGCATTTTCTCAATTCGTTGAGATTTTGCTTCTCAGCAACTGCCGTCAGTTTGACTCAAATAAACTCATAAAAACTCTCTACAGGTTTGGACATTTCTTACATCAACATGTTGATTTGTATTTATGATGTGTCAGGTATTGTTCAAGAGTCTTAGAATACACCAGTCAACAAAACAGTCTCTTCTCTTGTGAAGCTTACATTAGCCAAGAGAGACACAATAAACAATTAATACAATAAACAAATAAATGCCATTGAATATTAAAAGGTGATAAGGTGCTATACAAAAAAGGAAAAAGTAGAGCAAGGTAAGAGAGATCAAGAATACTGGGAGAAGGGGGTGGCCAGTTAGCTCAGTTGGTTAGAGCATGATGCTATTAACACCAGGGTTGCCGGTTCAATCCCCGCATGGTCTACTGCGAGCGGCGCCCTCCACAATTAGATTGAAACAACTACTTGACTTGGAGCTGATGGGTCCTGGAAAAACACACTTAAAATAATTTTTTTTAAAAGGTTTGAAAAAACAAACAGAATATTGGGAGAGGTAAAGGAATTACAATTTCAAATAAAGTCATCGGGGGATCTTTCATCTGACCTCTGCTCTGCACGTTTTTTGTATTGTTTCATTCCTTTTTCCCTCACAGCCTTTGGGTATTACTTACATGATGTGGATAAGTAACTGAGGCTCAAAGAGGTAAAGCAACCTGCTTAAAATCACACAGTCATTAGGTAGATTGTGGAGCCATGAATAAAATTCAGGTTTCTTTGAGTCCAAAGCCAGTGCTCTTATCCATTTCACATGATCCCTTTTTTCTGCAGCCATATTTTTATTTATCAAATTAATGCATCTAGTTGTGCTCCCTCCATTTACACATTATATAGTTCTTCCTGGATTGTCAGTCTGAACTAATGTGCACAGGCAATCATCTACATGTAATATAAGCCTAAACGTTGCCCTTGGACAATAATGCCAAGTTCCAAAAGATATGTGCTGTTTTTAGTGACTGTCAGTAGTTGAAATCACAATTTCTCATTTGCCGATGTTTAATGACCGTCTTCTCACTATAACTTCATGTGGCTTAAGTGGCAAGGGATCTCCCGGGACCTCTTTCATAGGGCACTAATCATCTCCCAAAGGTCCTACTTCATAACACCATTACCTTGGGAGTTGGGATTTTAACATGAATTTGGGGGGACACAAAAATTCCATTAACAGAACCGAATACAGTGCTTCCTAAAATTGCCAAAATGCCAGGTGATGATGCTGTCACTCTTTAAGATGTGGTGGATATAAAACACAATTTGTGTGTGTGTGTGTGTGTGTGTGTGTGTGTGTAAAATTATATCTTTCCTGGTGAAATATTTCAACTCCTTCATGATTTAGGAAACTAAATTTAATATGTATATGTTGAAATATTCCAGTCTTCAAGGGTTTTTTTTTTTTTTTTTTTTTGCCTGTTTGCCACTATCTTTATTAAATAACTAATTTTTATCAAACTATTTCCTTGAGGGTTAACTAATCTTTGTTCTGAAAGGGATCAAATTTTTGCCTTTGGAGATGCTGATTTGAAGCTGGTTTTTAGAAAACAAAAGACTCAGAAAGAACCTTTGACCCTCCCCACTTCCTACCTAAAAGATTCAGATAGAAAGGCCTACTCCAGGAAGAAAACCTTAGGATGTGCCCTGTCTGCCTCAGCCTAATTTGAACTGAGTATGGTGGATAAGAGGGCTGCAGACAGGTACCTGGTAACTACATCATCCACTGAAGCAAAAATTGACCTGCCACATGTTTTCTGCTTTTCCTAAATTACCTGTAAATCACCCATTCTCACTGTTGAAAATTCTCAGACTTCTACCTACCCGTTTCCCTTATCCAAAATGACATATGTACCCAATTTTGCCTCACTCTCTTTGGAATTTTTGTGCTTATGTGAATTCCTTGTGCACACGTATTAAAATCTGATTTTCTCCTATTTATCTGTCTCTATTAATATGATTATTAGCCCAGCTAGACGAATCTGGAAGGTGGGAGGAAAATTATTATTTTTTCAGTCCCTACAGTTCCAAGTTAGTATTTTAGACATTCAAAAGGAATATCCTTTGTACTATATTTAGATTATCTAAAGGGAACAGTTAAGTAAATCAGTATGAGAACTGTGAATAGTCAATCTTGTTCTATCTTTAAAATATATATTTGGTATGTCTGTTCTCAAAGTTCTTGTCCAAGACTATTTTCCATCACCGAGGAACTTATATAAGTCCCTTCAAATATGCACTGTTGCTCACAGACTGAACCCCAAAATACTGTTTGGCCCACACGGCCCTCAGAGTCCGGCTCCTACCACCTCTTCACCATCGTCTCATAACATTTCCCACCTTGATCACTATATCCCACCCACAACAGCCTTCTTTGAGCATGGCTGGCCCTTCTCCACCTACAGATTTTACATGCATTCCCTTTTCTGCCACACTTCCCCCACTGGTTCATTCTCGCCATTTAGGTCTCACCTCAAATGCCTTACCATTTATAGACAAATGTGTTATCTATTAATCTAATGTAGCATCCACAATCAATCTCTATTACATTATCCTGTTGTTCTTTTCTCTACCATCTAAGAACCTTTTATTATCTTTTCTATTTGTTTACTTGGTTATTTCCTGCTTTGCCCGCTAGAAAATAGGATCCCTGATCACACAGAACTTATCTATACACATAGACACCTATATCCACAGCAACTAGAACCCTGCCTTCAATAAATACTTGTTAAATCAAAAAATAGTGAGTAAATATGTGGATAATATGTGACAGACATTAAGACCTGATGCATTTTATGCACAATGTGTATAAAAAAAAGATAAAAAGTGAGAAAAAATGCTTGTCTATGTGTAGATGTATCATGTATGCATCTTGTGAATTCTGTAAGTATAAGAATGTGAGGTCTGGTCTTTCAGACCACAGGAAGCACAGGTACATAATTTTAAATTATGAAATAATAGCTGTTTCACTATTTCATTAACTCTGTAGTTCCAATCAGTAATACAATGATTTTATTTTATATTATATAAAAATTACCTTTATATTGGTTTTAGGATACCTTACTTTAACTTTGGGAAGAGTTATTAGCATAAGAGCACGTTTATACTTGTCCATTATGATCCAGTAACAAAGTACTAGGCCACTGATGTTTTCTAATAAATGCCAAGGGGTGATAAACTACAATAACAAGGTGTTCAAATATGCAAAGGAGGAAAGACATTTTACAGTTTCATACTATTTATAGGTGGAGAATTCAGACTGAAGACATCAAACTATGTAGTGCTCCACTAAATGGCACTGCTTTAAGTGGGCTGAAAAGAAATACGGGAAGAAGGAAAAAAAAAGACTTTCTAGTTTTGCTAAAGTTTATTTATGATGCAAAAACAGTAGATGAGAGGAATTTGACATTTGAGGAAACATTGTTTTGTCAGGAGAAGGATTCCCAGGAGGGCAATACAGCATTGTAAAGGTTACATTCACCTCCCCAGCAAGGGTGTGGATTTATCTGGAAAAAAAACAAGAGGAAAAATTAAGAAAGCATATTGCTTGGCTGAATGCTATAGAGGGAAACTGTTCGCTTAAAAATCTCAGCAATGCTTTCATCAGTCAGATCAGGAACATATGAGTACACAAAGTGGTGATATCAAGACATACTTTCTGCATTTACATTTTCTCCATCTCAAGTGATACTTATATCTGGAGTCCTTTGTCACCAAGCTGAATGAAATCCTCTGGCATGTAAAGGTTCCCTTTTAAAATTGTATTATCCCTATTTTTATAGATTATTTTTTCCCCTGTTCTCAGCCAAGATACTAATATTATTCAAGTGCTTCAAAGATTGCGTGCACTTCGCAGACAATATCAGGTATCGCCTCTGGTTAAGCCTTTATGAAAACGCTGCTTTTTCTATATAAGAGAAAACTTGTGTAGCAGGACAACAAAAGACTTTCACACTGCATTCTTGAATCTGAATGAGCCCACTGGATTGATAAGAACACTTAAAACCAGAATTAGCATATTGCTCAAACTCAGGCTTTCAGCATCACCTCTGAGCTATATAATTCTCTCTCTTTCATTCATTGTTATCCCTAGATAGGGGAAAGGAAAAAGAAACTTCAATGTACACATTAATATTGGATTTTATGAAAGAAAATGTACCTTTCTCAAGGAGGATGAATGATGATGAGGTTTTTCCATATGGAAATTGCTTAAAGAATGATGCCAGATAGAAACCCAAGCAGAAAGGCTTTAATTTTAAAAAAAGAAAAAGAAAGAAAAAAAAAAGCATCTGAGAAAATCTTCTGTTCTTAAATTATTTTATATACTAAATATTGGTGTTAATTTTAAATTTGCAAATGTCTAAATCATTATTTTTAGACTCAGATAATACAGAATCACGTGCACAATTAACTAAAAGAGAAGTCAACACATTTCTCAAACAATCCTGAAAAAATATCGAAAAATTATAGATTATTTCAAAATCTTATTAAATACTTTCTGAACCTCATCAAGTACTAATGATTACTAATCATACTTTTGAGACAAGAGAAAAATTGTGCCATCATCCCATCTCCAGCCTTTTCTAGAAAATTTTTCTAGCTTCTGCCATTCTTATATTCAAAATTACCTATTCTATCAGCTAAATTAGTCTAATGAGCTCATTCATATTAAAGTGCTAATGAGTAACCCTGGCTTGATATTTTACCCAGCGGAATGTTTTATTTAAACCAAGGGCGATGAGGGAGAGAAAGTTTAATCCAAACAAATAATTCTTAAATGGTAAAATTTTAGGTATTCTTGCCAGTGTGCACATATTATAGAAACAGGACCTCTACATTTAAAGTCACAAAAGATATCATTTGTTTGGCATCCATGTCCCCCATTCCTCTAAGACTGTGGTCTTCCAATGTTAGCACACATGTGAAGCACAAACTTCTTAATATTAACCCCAGAGTTTCTGATTCAGTACGTATGAGATGGGGCCGAAGAATTTGTATTTCTAATTATCTCCTGTGCTGCTGTTGGTGGGCACACTTCCAGAACCATGGAGCTAAGTTAATAATTCTCATGCTTGTCTGAAATCACCTAAGGAGCTTTCAAAATACGATGCCACCCATAGAGATCCTGATGTCATGTGTCTGCCACGGGACTTACTATCAGCTTTTTTTAAAAGATCCTTGGGTGATTCTAATGTGCAGAAAAATTTTTGATCAATTACTCAAAGTTATTTAATGATGATAGTACTAATAACATATAATTAGACAATACTTTTTCTTATACTCTGAACCTTGATCTAACAATACTCAAGTATGCTCATTAAACACCAATCTTGTGTGCTAGGTACAAGTAGTATTCTGGCGGGCAAAGTCCTGTGTGATCTGACCTCTGGAAATCTTGCTGACCTCACATCTTAAAACTCTCTGCTCCACTGTCCACCACCACTTTGCTCCAGCCACACTGGCCTCCTTATAGCTCCTTCAGCACATCAATGCACTCAAGTCTTTGTACCCATTCTATGTCTTCCAGGAACACTCTGCCCCTATGGCTTCCTCCCTCCCTTCCTCTAGTTCTCAGCTCAAATATCACCTCAAAGAAGGCTTCTTGTCTTCTTATCTAAAAGAAACTTCCCTTATCTCCAATCCCTTTACCTTGCTTTGTCTCCACAGCACTTAGTACTACTCAAGTTAGTATACAGTTATTAATTTATTGTCTGTCTCATATCACTGAATATATGCCCTATGGAAGCAGAGTTTATGTTTTATTCACTGCTATTTTTCTTGTGTCTAGAGATGTGCTTGGCATATTATAGATACTAAATAAAATACTGTTGAACAGATAGGAAAGCAATGATAACAAGATGATCCATGCCTGCTTGTCTCATGCCAGCTTACTTTTGAATGGGATTCATGGGTTTAAACAGAAAGTGAGCACCTAACAATATAAGAAGAATAGTCCATACATCTAGGAGAGCCAAAAGAAGACAAGACACACAGCCTGCAATGATCAGAGAAGAGTTCCCCGTGGAAATGGTTTCTAAACTAAGAACTGAAAATAATAGGCATCTTCCAGAAGAAGGGTGGCAGAAAGTACACAGAGTATAGCACACTGATGAACTGAAAGAAGCCTAATAGATAATTCAGCATGGGTCTACTAAATTTCCACTAGCAGCAAAGTGCTGACAATGAGTTATAAAACATACAAAGATGACTTAGATTGATATCCAAGAACATGCGGTCCTGGAAGGCAGGAATCAGACTGATGGATCGTTTAAAATCTTTTTTTCCATCCTACTATTATTACTCCAGCAAGTACTACGGTACACATAATAGGTTCTCTACTAGCATCTTGATGAATAAGTGTATAAATGAAGGAATTGCCAACCAGGAGAGTTCAGGGATCTCATTTATATTTCCAAAGAGCCTTACACACAGAAGGGCCTCAAAACATAATTATTGATCAATGATCCCCTAAAATGAATGGTGTTCATCACACTTTACCCAAATTCTAAGCTATATGACTATCGTACATGAATATTAATTAGTGTCTGTCATAAGGAAACAATAATTATTTCACTCCATTAAATTTCTCTAAAGGCCACCATGAAATATGACTACACTTCCAGCTTTCATTTTATGCTAAATTGTCTTTGTGAAAATGATTCAGTAAATCATTTAGTGTAAGATGCTTCCTTGCACTAACACTTTTTTTGCTTTTTTAAACCTGTCAACCTCACAAAATAATGCATTCAGATTTTTAGTAATCTTCTTATCCTATTTTTAGTCTTGAGACACCTGACAAATTCTCATGTTCTTTCATTGTGACAAAATTTAAAAATGATACCACAGGAAAAATCACATTGAATAAGTCTTTGACACTCTAATTTTTAGAATAATTAAGTTAGATTTAATCGACACTTAACTCTTTCAACTCCAAACATCTTATATTAAAATCCTGAAGATATCAGAAACATGACTCAGGCAAAATGAACAATATCTAACAAACCCATTGCAATTTTGGTTGGCAAACTAAAATGGCCCCCAGTGATCTGTTCCTCCTGGTATTCGCTCTCCTGTAATCCCCTCACTTTGATGATGGGCTAGACCTATCAATTTAGTTTAACAAATAAAATATGCAAAAGTGAGGAAATGTTGCTTCCCAGAATAGATTATAAAAAGACTGTGGCTTTCATTTTGGACACACTCCAGCTCTATCTCTCTTTTGAGTTACCAGTTGCCCTGTGGTGGAGGCAGCCTACGTAGAGGGCCACCTGGTGAACTTGGTGGTGAAGCCTGCCAGGGGCCAGATGAGTGAGCTAGGAAATGATCTTCTGAAGAAGGCCTGTAGTAGCTAAATAAGATGGTAACTTAAATTTTCTCATTGACATTTAGTGTTCTGTGATTTAGCTGCTTTAATTACCCCTTCTTTGCCTCCCTACATTTACATTTTCCACTTTAGTTCTTTTCTCCTCTTTTCTTCACATTTATTTATTTCATTCTCCTGTCTTAAGCATTTGTTCAAGAAATATGTATTAAATGCCTACTATTTGCTTTTATATAGACTATTAATATATAGACACTAGGTCTATAAGGTAAATGAACAGGAAGGGCCCAACCTTATGACTTGTAATTCTCTCTATTTCTTGTAGTGTTTGTCTTTCTGCCATCCTTCTCCAATCACGGCTGCACACTATGTTTTTGAAGCTGCATTACCTTATTATGTCATTGAAAAGATTTATCAGGATTAGAAAGTCTATAGCCAATAGACATGTCCATTGTACCCATCTAAGAGTTTTTACCATTGGCTTAGTATGTTTAAGATCACTGAGTCTCAGATAAAACCTAGTCCAGTTATATTTTTTAATTTTTTTAATAAATATTTTATAACTGACTTGCAGTGTTCCTCCTCATTTAAAATCTGTTTACTTTCTTGACATTAAAAGTTCATATGATTACATTTGGAAACAAACATTTTATCCTATTAATAACCTCTATGTTTCTTTATGGATTTATGTTATTTCTTTACCAACTGGCTAACTTGGGGAAACAATACTCTTTTTTCACAGAGCATTTAAATAATTTCAATGAAGTGATACCTGCTTCTAAGAATTGCTCAGTGATTCTTCCTCACAGAGCTGAAAAATATTACAGACTTAGACCACAGTGAGAGGTAGCATATGTGAGTGCTTAGGAGTGCCAATCCTAGGAGCCAGACCGTTTAGAATCTAATTCTATTCTTATTTCTTAATAGCACCACCCTCACAATTTACTTCATCTCTTGTGCCTGTGTTTCCTCATCTGTGAAATATAAATAACAAGGGAAACTGCCTGATATACCAGATTTATATGTATGTGATATGTGTGTGTGTGTGTGTGTGTGTGTGTGTGTGTGTGTAAGAAAATCCATCTGAGAGAGCTCTCTCAGATGGATTTTCTTTTTTTAAAGAAACCAACCATAAAAGAGAAAGGAGATCTTCTTGGTCATATTAAGTGTTCCATCTCGGGATCCTATACGGATTAACTCATCTGTTTCCAAACACAGCACATTCTTTTGTGTCCAGGAGAAGCACAGTGGGCACTCCAAGAGACAGCACTGGTTGAAACAAGTGCATATTTGAATGGGGGATAAGAATAATTTGGAATGAAACGTACTATGCTCTTATAATATTAATTTGGATTCAAGTGGAATTTTGAGATCATATAAAGGCAAACTTCACTTAAATTCAGGATGTCTGGCCAATAACCAAGTATCAGTTGAGCTGAAGATTTACTTTTACACTTAGTCATTTATTTAGCATATACTGAGGACGAACTTTCTTGGGAAAACAAGATGAATAGTTACTGGCTTTAGGAAGCTTACTTTAGAGAAAGAACAAGTATCCATATAAAAACAGACTGTTTTGTGCTCTAATGAAGCCTCAGCAGATGCAATGAAATGTAGTGACAAGAGGAGGATAACATGAAACATAATAAATATAGTTTCTCAAAAGAAGTAAAAATACAAAGACACAAAAGAAGAGTAAATGTTGGAGTGATAGCTGAAAGCAGGTGACATTCCAGGCAAAGCAATTGCCCGTGCAAAGCAATTGACTTTGCAAAAACACTGACAGAGATATGAGTATAGCTTGTCTCGGAAATTAAAATAATCTCAGCATTGCTGTTTGTGGCCTATATGGGAGAACGTGATGAAAGAGAACACAGATACATAGGCAGTCAAGAAAGTCTTGCAAAGTTTTTCATGCCATGGTAAGAAATGTATAGTTCTTCTTAAAGGTCAAGAAATGCTCCACAAAAAGATGGACTTCTGGTCACTAAGCTTCGGAAATGCTGAATAGCTCATCTCCTTGGAGAGTACATTGCATAGAAAGGCTCTAAGAAGTCACAAAGAAAAGAAACTATTTTCCAAACTTATTTGAATAAACAAATTCAAATAGAATTCCATTTTCTAGAAATAAGTTTCCTCAGGAACACAATTCAGAGAAGGCTATTGTAGGCAATGGGGGCTAACTCTGCTTTTGATATGGACGACTAATTTGAGGAGAAAAAAAGACTCCATTAGGGACACCAGGCAGGAAATGACTGGAGTGATAAGTAAGGAAATGATGGTGGGATGTAAGAGGGAGAGAAAAGAGTTTAACATGATCCAGAGGCTTTATCATTTAAAATCAGGTACTTGGTTTCTTCCTTTTAGGTGACGCACACACACATAAACACACACACACACACACACACACACACTTAGAAAAATTCAAAGAAGTGTAAAGGAGACACTGTCCTCAGGAACTAATGGATAGGTAGAGAATGCTAAGCCCAAAATGGAGCAAATCTATTAGATGGCATGGTTTCTTCAATGTGTGAAGACATTGCTTGCTGAGCCATAGTTCCTATCCCCACATCTTCGCACTGTCTTATGTCAGCACCCTTACATTCTTATACTCCTTTTCCCATTGAACTTCTTTTTCCAAAAAAAATTCCATTTATTTACACCTAAGTGTAAATTTAAATAGATACATTATTGTCTTGGGTATTTCTAATTTAAGCCTTAGTTCTAACAGATTAAAGGCTTTACATTTTGGATATAAAGTACATCGACACAGGGAAAAAGTTTAAATACTTAGGGAAAAAGAAAAAGTTTGAATTGCCCTAAAAACCAGAGGGCACAGGACCACTCTTTAATAAGGATAACTCTGGATTTGCAAGGGGAAAGGAAGTAACAACCAAACGATTTTCCTCCAAATATGTGCGAAGTATACTTCACAGCATCATCTTCCCAAAACATCTGGGAATAAAGACAAGATTAACATTTCCTCAAGTGCGAGCCACTATCGTTTACCTCAATATAGACAGAGCAGTTTGTTTAAAACATGCAAATTCTTAGACTCCATCCTTCCAAACCACCAGGTTGGAGACCAGGAATCTGAATTTTTAACCAACAACTCTAAATAACTACTTATGAACACTAATACTCAAGATCTATTAGCTAAATAAAACATAAAGAAATTATGTTAGGTAGAAAGCTTAAAATAAAATATAGGCAAACAATATTTGGATAATCAGCTTGGGTGCTATTTTTCTTGCCAGTTGTAGAAAAGCCAGAAAGGAAATTTCATTCTGAATTTACTTCAGGTAAGTTAATTATAGAGGGATTTACCAGTATTCTCAGAGTGGATTTAGAATCAGCATGGAACATTTTTACTATCTTGATTTAAGGAAGGATTTAATTTAAATAAACACAACTTGAAACAACTAGTTGATTTAATCAAGTTTTAACCAAAAGAAAAGTATTTAATTATTTTACCTCTGTTCACAAATTTGAAATAGATGAAGATCTTTTTGTGCAAGATATAAAATGTAAATTTTAAAATACTTATTTTGGAATATTTTTATAACATCACAAAGCTGAATGATTATTTTGTTTGCCATTGGTCGGTAAATAAGAGACTGTGAGGTCAACCATCTCCATTACACATACATAGATTTATTTTTAACAAAAAAGCAAATTGTTTGCAGTTTGGATTTTTCCATCAATAAAGAACAGATGTCAACATATATGTAATATTATTTAGAAAAAGCTAGCAGATTGAACTTAAACTTTTCTAGAGACACATGTTCTGTGTTCATTTTAAATGTTGCATAGATGGCATCTGCCCAGGTGAACATGAAAAATTAGAAATACATTTTACCCTGTTAATTGCCTTCATCTTATTCCTTTCATTCATTCTTTAATTAGAAAAAGAAAAACTGTATTTTACTTGCTCTAATCTTAAAATTTCATATTCATTTAAGCAGTACTTTCATCCCTGGTTAAAACTAAGACCCATTAGGGAAATTCTTAAAACATACTAATTTTCGGGCTCCACTACAGACCAATTTGAGGGGTAGAGCTGGACTATTACATGTTTTAGAAACTCAGTGGGTAATTCTAATGCTGGCGCAACATTGAGATACCTGGTTTGTAGGAAAAAGACATCACTTTCACATATGCAGAAAACGCTTGCTATTGGATTGTTGTCTTATCACATGAATAGCTTATGTTAATTCCATCAGGCTGTGTAAGTGACTCACACTCGCTCACTGGTATTGCTTGTGTGTGTGTGTGTGTGTGTGTGTGTTGGAATTTGTTTATTTTTTTATTTTTATGTTTTTACCATTAGCAATAATTCTGATTGTTTCACTCTCCATACCTATCTGTCTTAGGGCGTGACTGGACAGTGCAAAGTCAAACTTCCCCTTCTGTGCTCAAATTGCTCCTACTACCAAATAGTAGTTATCCCTACCACCAAATAGTTAAAGATGGCCCTTGACATGTTAAGAATCATAAATTCATCTTACTTTTTTTTTTTTTAATTTATCATCTGAAATACCTTAAACTTGAAGGTTTAAAACATTTTAAATAAAAATGAAAATTTAGATAATTTCCAGACTGATCCTGATTTTAATATATGAAATCAGGGTTATTTTTAAAATAGTATACAAGACTATTAAATAATAAAGCCATGAGAATATATTCAATATTTTTATATTCTCTCTCTCTCTCTCTCTCTCTCTCTCTTTCTCTCTCTCTCCATATATATATAGATATATAGATATACATATACATATAGATGTATATCTATATATGTATATATATATGCAAGTTGAAATATATATATATATATATATATATATATATATATATATATATATATACACATATATATATATATATATTCTCAATTTTATTGGGAAAAATGAGTGTCAATGTATATGGAGCAGATGAAAAAGGGGCCACATACTAAACCTGACAAGCTCAGAGTCGGCCAGCATTGCAGGCCCTACAAACTCAGAGACTGAAAGAAACCACATAGAATGATCTGAACATAAAAATTCCCAACTAAAAGCGGGTCATGGGGTGTAGTCACGTCCTAGGCCTGTAGCTTCCTTGACAAAGGTCAGTCTACCTTAAGTAAGCCTGCCTTGTCATTTTTTTGCATCTAAGATAACATACTTTTAAAATGTCAAAGTAATCCCCTTTTCCAGACCCCTCAGGGCAAAACCTCACACCAGAGCAGAGGACCACAGAACTTGTCATTGTTATCTTATTCCCCCAAATAGCATCTCTCTGTACTGTAAATGTTAATTATTAACTATCCTGTACCCACCAATGTAAAAGAAGTATGTGTCTCTCCGTTTTATTTTTTATCCAATCCCAGAGATTTCCCTGTTTTGCTTTCTCCCACCTCCCTAGTGTGTACCACCAATGGATTTTATGTAACCCTCTTATATCTTCTCCTTTGAACTTAATGTATAAAATAGCTCTAAACTGCCATTCTTAGGATCATTTTATCAATCTGTTGGGATTTTGCTTTCCAGCAATTGTCAGTTTGGCTCATATAAACTTTTACAAAATATTTTCTTAAGCTGGACATTTTTTCGTAGACAGTGAATAAAAGACAAAGGAATTTTTTTTTAATTAGCATTGCTTATTTCTAGGTGATGAGTGCAAATGATCTTATTTTCTACACTTTCCAAATTTTCCCCCAGTGAATTAGATTAATTGCACTAATAAGGAAGCCAGACTACTTCCAAACTGCATTCGTAAATCAAAAGAATTTCTAAGTATTTTATATTAGGCTTGTTTTTTTAAAAACACACTGTTATTTTCATTTTTAAAATAATGTAAAAATACCTCTTTTACCCATACTTTTTTAATTGGTGAATTGTTAAATTAAAGGAGGAATGATTTAGCCTAATTTTGCTTTACAAGTAATGATCTAAGTAGAGTTGATTTGTCTCATGCATTTTAGTTGGTTGGATTCACACATTTGCAGAACCCAGGAAGGTGAATATGTTTAAGAAGATGCAGCAAAACATCCACATGCCAACTTCATTTGTCTACTCATGTTCTCATTTTCCTCACTTTTTTTTGTTCTATACTCTTCCTTCATTTTTAACAGCAAGTTAAGAAAACAACAAAAAATTACTTACGGCACTTTATTAAATGCTATTGGATAAGTGCCTGCAATGTGCTAAGCTGCCAACATATATGAAATAAAGTGTGCAGCCCTGTTTTCAGAGCCTATAAGCCAGACAAGAATGAGTCAATTTTTAAATCTCCAGTGACTTCTCTATTTTTATTGAGCAATAGGAAAAAAAATATGGTCTAATAATTATCCTTAATTTAGGACCTCAGAATTAAGAAAAACCCTGTTTAATAATATGAGATATAAGCAACATAGGTCAACATAGATGTAAGAACAAAAATAAGTCAAGTGATTTGATTTTTGAGAAAGAGTTGTAGGTTAATAACAAAGGTTTAAAGGTGAGAGACAGGGCTAAAATTAATGTAAATGCAATGGAAGGAATCAGTGGATGGTGGACATTTTATCAGAGACATCCTGCGTGGTCTGAGCTGACTGAGATTTCTCTCCTCTCTTTGTCTAATTATATTTATCCAAGTTCACTAGAATGGTAATTATTGAGCAGCCATTTTCTATTCATTCTTCTTGATAAAAAGCATTTATATATAAATTTAAAAAAACAAATTGTTCAGAAATTCTGTTTCCAACAATTGTGGATTAATAAAAACATATTTGTCAAAACTTTTTAATGATATGTAATCATGAACATAATATAGTGTTATCTAAAAAGAGGAGTATAAAAATTTATAAATAAGGTGAGAGAGAAACAATTTAAAAATAAATATATGTGTCTAGGAAAACAGATCAAAAAATAAATATAACAAAATTAATGGGTGTTAAGAGTTGTGCCTGAGTGGAAGAAATAAAAGTTACTTTGAAATTACTTCTGTATTATTTCCTGTTTTCTAAAATGCTTATTTCAATAAGGAACTATCTCTTCATTAAAATAGAGTAATACCAAAAGTATATACAGTTAGATATGCAAAATAAAGCTAAAATAATATGAAATAAGGAAAATTTAAGCTAATAGCCCAAGACCAAATGATCAAAAAAGACTTATTTAGCAATGCTGAACTTACAGCTTAACAATCAATGCTATTTTAAAACAACTGGAAAAGTCAATGGGGAATACTAGAATTTAATGGAGACACTGTCTTCATTTTTTTATTTAACCACCTTTTTATATATACTATTAGTCACATGGTATGGGGGAGGAAATACAGTTTTGTTAGATCACAATCTGAAAATACAGAAAATAAGAAATTAAGGTCCACAAGCTCTGTTTCTCAAAAAGTAGATGAAGATCTATTTGTTTTTAGCTGACTGTTGATGGTTCCAGAATGGAGGCACTGATTAACACACTGAGGCAGTCAAAATATACCATCTTAAGATGAAAAATGAATTAAATTCTAAAAGGATATTCATACTGAAAGTAGGTGTGGGGAATTGCTTTAGTGTCACCTCCCTTCTTAAATAAGAGTCTCCACTCTAATACTTCCTCACAAGGCAGCTTATTAAGTTGAAATGTCTTTCTATATTCATTTGTCCCTACTGATTTTACTTAAGTTATACAAAAAGGAGCTACGCAAATTTAGCCAAAGATCTCATCTACAAAACAGGCCTTCAGCAATTGATGAGAGTTATCATGAGCACAGCCAGACAAATCTTTTTTAGACTATATATATATATATATATATATATATATATATATATATATATATATATATCATAATATATATTTTTTTTTTTTTTTTCATGCCTTGGCTGTTGATTTATTCCTTAAAATTTGGCACCAAAAACTAAAGACTGTTTCAGATTTGGTCATACCAGAAGTGGATCTTTCACAGAAAATGTATCCTAGATCCCATAAATACTCCAAATCACAAATTTCACCATAATATATAATTATAGCAATAAAAATCTCAATGCCCTATTAAATATGTTTTTGTGTGCATGCACACACGCGCACACACACACACACACACACACACACAGTGAAAATGAGTGAGGTAGCCATGCAGGAATAAGTATTTAGAAATTAACTACAGGATGCCTTTCAGAAAGAAAGGATACAAATGCAGAATGGTGACAGATAATTCTGGTCACTGGGCAAGAACCAAATCGAAGCGTTCTATGTATCATCTCAGGGGTATTGACTCTCTTCAGAGCCTAGAGAGTGCGAATAAAGACTGTTGTATAAAATCATCACTCTGTTGACTAGAAGGAATATGGTTTGGTAGCAAAAGAGGCAGAAGGATATATTCTGAGACTGTTGCAATCATCTATTTGAAAATGATGATGTTCTACTCTAAGGTGGTGAACTTATAGAGAAAGGTCATGATTGGGGTATATATAGAATTAGAGTTAAATTTGATGTGGTTGGTGGGGTGTGGAGGCATCAAGGATTATGCCAGCCTTCATCTCACTCTTTTTTTTTCAGGTATGGCTAGTAATTTTTATTTAATTTTGCAAGCCTGAGATAAATAGCTTAGGCAATAAGTTTTAGTAGTCAATAAAAAACAATCCTATCAATCCACTGGTAATTAATATACTAATTAGAGTTAGAAAGCATTTTACTACAAGCAAAATATTGAGAGAAGATAGATATTTATACAAATTATAATAAGAATAAGTGCACTTAAAGGAAAACACGAAGTCATTTTAATTTATAGAGCCAATTATATTAAACCTTAAATATTAAGTGGGAATTTACATATGTGACATCATTTGCAAAAAGAGTAAATCCACAGCATCACACGTGGATATTCAATAGGCACCAGGACACAGCTGGGGACAGAAATCTTAACCGGATTTTCATTCACAGTTCCTAAAATTGTATAAATTGGCAGTTGAAGCCACATGATCTTGCAAAATCTAAAGATAAAAGGCTTCCTATAAAGTCAGATGGGTGCTTTCCATGCCTTCCCACCTGTTTTCTCATTGGCATTGCTGGCACCTGAGTGTCAGATGTCGACTGCCTCAGAAGCATCCATTCTGGAGCATACTTATCCTAATGAAAACTTTCCCCATATCTGAATAGTCCCAAATTTACCTTCTGTGTCTATTCTAATTAAAATGGACTTGGTCACTTTCTTTCGAACTTGCATTCACTGACGAACCACAAACTTCCTGTGAGCCAAAGTTAAGAATACAGAAACAGTTTATATCCTCTTATTACGTCTCTAGTTAGAAAATTACAATGTCAGTTTCCTTTTCACAATGTCAGTTTCCAATCTATGATCAGCTCCAAGAAAGACTAGCCTTATACAGGTGTCTGCTCTGCAATATCTGGTAGTGTCTAGGTTTTACAAGCAGAGTGGGCAGTAATTGTTAAATGCATGGGCTCTGGAACTAGACTGCCTGGGTTTAAATCCCAGTTCTGCCACCATCAAGCTTTGTATTCTTGGGCAAGCGACTTGATTCCCTGTGTCTCAATTTTTCCATCTCCAAAGTGGAGATAATACTATTTACTTTTTGGTGCTGTCATAAGGAGTATCCGAGCTGACACACAGAAAGTGCTAAAATAGTGCTAAAATAGGTGCCACGTAACTGTTAGCTATTATTTTTATTATTTGTTGTTTTTGGCCTTATTTTACCTATCCATCAGTCTTCCAAATAGCATTCTTGATATCTGGCAAGACCTTATCAAAAGAAATAAAAAATATATAGTTTACTAATAGTATTATCAGTTTTCTATAATGAGGGGAAAAAAGAACATGTGTGAAGAATTTCTATTTAACTCTTGTCAGTAGAAAAATATACTAAACGTTCATTCTATTATGATGCCTGTACATTTGTAATATCAATCAATAATTCAAAGATAGATAATGAATATTTTATGGGTTATAGCTGTGGTCAATCACTCATAATTCACAGTTATGTGTAACTTCAATAAATATTTAATATCTTTAGCCAAAAATAATCAAGAAGGGGAGGAAGATAGCAGTCTAGTTTATTTTGAAGTGAAAAACTCTCCATGTATCCAGCATAACTGACCATAAGATATAAAGACGCAATCAGCTTTAAACTGCAGCAGCACCACCAGAGATAAGGTTCTGTCTGCCTTGTCGTTACCAGGCCCTCCCTGGAGACAGTTTCACTGGCTCAGAAGCCTCTGCTGCTCAGGACACACAACAACCATTTCATCTTTAAAGTGACTGTGGGAGACTCTGGGAGCTTCAATCCTACAATGTCATTTCAGTGTCTTGAAGACCCGTTTAATGTATAAGGACATTTTTGTTGTTAGGAACAGAAAATATAATGTACATTGTCTTACAAATGGTTTGGTTCTTGTTACCGAAACATTTCGAGGTAGAATTGGCTTCAGGTATGTTTTATCCCACCTTAGGCTCCATTTCTCTTTGATTCTCTCTGCTCCAGCCTCGTCATTGCCCATTGCATATTCAGTCCAGTGTCTATCATGTAGCAAATTGGCTGAAATAGTATCACCCACCAGCCACATAACACATCCTCTAAAAGACGGATAGTTTTTCTTCTCCAACCACTGATCAAAAGCTCTGAGTTTCCCTCACTTAGGACCAACTTAGGTCACAGACCCATCCTTGATCAATTATTCTGCAAGACAGTTGTGATTTTGCTGAGTGGCTGTGGCTGCTACATAGGACCAAGGCAGAAGAGATGAAAAGGAGGCAACAAAGTCATCTGTTTAATTTTTTTTTTTTCATGTGAATGATGCCATTTCCACAGTTTAATAGAGGTTACATTTTCTGTGCTTGGTATATTATATACCAAAAAATATTTCAGATCTGTTGCGATTTCAGATTTTAACCAATTACTGTAAATTACATGGCAGTACACCCAAAAGATACATATTCTGTTTTTCCCACTCACTGGTCAACGGAAAGGATCACTTCAACAGTGCTATTTTTTTAGCCACTGTTATGGAATCAGATCTGAGATTCTTATTCTATCAAAAGCATTATTTCCTTATATTTCATGCAGCTAAACCACCATCAGTAAGATAAACATAGAAGCAGTGCTTTCACAAATGCTATTAAGGCTCCAGCTGAGTCAGATGTCCAGTTTGACTATAAGCTACATTGGCTGAAGTTATCATATCTAATACTATATGGATTAGCACTTGTTCAGATAATAAATGGTAAGTGGTATATTAAAAGGTATATTAATCAAAGAAATTGAAGATCTATCGTTTTAACTTAATATTTATTTATCTTAACATTTATTTAATGATATTAATTATTTTAAGTTATTTAGAAGAAGAACTACACCTTTCTAGGAGCTTCCCTCCAACATTTTATCAGAATATTCTTGGCTCATTCAGTTGTAAGTATAATACAATATATAATTACATCTATTATTTGTTTGAGTAATGCATAAGCAGTATTTTGTTCAGGATTAAATTTTATAACTTCTTCATATTTAATTTTATTTTTTTTCTGGCAATACATGTAAGAATTCTACATTTTCAATCATTTAACTTGACAGGACATTTACCACAAACTCTTTGTTATATATTGTCTTCCAGTAAATCTTTGCACTCTAAGTAGCCCCAATCAGCTAAACCTCTACTCTTAATTATTTCTTGTATTCAGAGTTGATTATAGCACTATAACTCTCAGGTGATAATTTTCACCCACATTTATCAAAGGCTGAAGCAGGAATGTATATCCATGGCAATGATACATTGTAAAAGTCTTTGTTTATTGAATGTTAATGATGTCATATGACATATTCTTGTCTTATATTTTTTCCAAAACAGGAAAACGTTTGCCTACGTTATCTTTTTAAAAATACTCTAGCATTTCTTACTGTATAGTCTGAACCAAGAATGCAACATTGAAGAGAAAACTAAAAAGTCCTTATGGTGCCTTAAATGATTTTCACATTGAGTTGTGATAGTGTGGTATCTAAAAAAAATGACTTTTCGTGTTACTTTATTTTTTTCACGTTTCTTTGAATAAGTCACCATCCATACATGCTGATTTTTGTGCGGTGTACAACACTGATAAAGACAAAAGAACTATGTTTTTAAACTTCTAGGGATTGCTGATTTTTTTTTTTAATTGCAATTTTAGATATAATCTGTATTGCTGTGAGTGGTGGTTGTGATTTCTTCTTTGAATTTCTGATTCTAGATGCTGCATACTCTGATTTTTATGCCATTATTTTTAAAAGTAAATGTGACATTCTCATTTAGACCTGTTTCTCCAATTTTATAGTTACTCCCTAATCCAATTTTCTCTATTGATAAATGGCTTCAACTTTTCTGTGAGTCTCTGAGCAACATGTGTATCAGCAGGAAATTTCCCTCAATCCATGTGTTCAATCTATGGATCCCATGAATATTTTCTAACATGTACACCAAAGTCAAATAAAGACTTTGGGCTATTCATATTTTTGATACAATGGCAGGACCTTCTTAAGTATGGTTGATAAAACTTCCACGTTGTCTCTGTTGCAGAAGAAATACCCATAATGGATAGGCTATAATTTAATTTCAATTTGCACTTCTAAAAACCACTTATGAAATAAACCTGTATACAAATTTACAGATTGTTATTGTTTTTTTACGATATTCTAGCTGACACATAATTTAGAAACATTTTATTTAGCAAGCTGACTTTATCCTGTCTTTACAAAGCATAATAGTTTTTATGCCAACAACTCTCTTTTCCCACTTACATATCATTGGTCTTTAATATTATTTAAATCAAATCTTTAAAATAACATGTGTAAAATTGTTGTGCCAAGCAGACTCTATGCTGCTCTGAATAATCTCAACCCTAATATCCATGGTGTTCTTTAATTCCTTCCCCTTGAATATGGGCTATCTAGTGATTAGCTTCTAATTAATATAAAATGGCAAAGAAAATGGGATGTGACTTCTATGCTTAATCTACATAAAATTGTGATTTCTGTCTTACTATCAGATGCTATGGTCTTCTTGGCTTACATGCTTTGATGAAACAAGCTGTAATGTTGGAGAAGCGAACGTGGCAATGAACTAAAGGCAGCCCCTAGCCAACAGCCGGCTAAGAACCCTCATTTCAACAACTGTCAAGGAAGTAAATTATTCCCAAACCATGTGAATTTGAAGCACAGCCTTCAATGAGACTGCAACCCTGGTTAACACCTTCACTTGCAGCCTTGTGAAAGCCCCTGGAAGGGGAGACCATGCTAAGCTGTGCCCAGATCTTTGACCCACTGAAATGATATAATAATAAAAGTGCATTGTTTTAAGTTTTTAACTTTATGGTGATTTGTTGTACACCAACAAAAATCGAATAAACCTGCCATAAACAAGTTTGAGAAACATCAAGGTGAATTCTAGATAAACTCAAATATTAAGGGTCGGATAATCAGATACACTAGGGAATAAGCCAGTATCATGGTACTTTCAGGGTCTTCAGTCAGTACATTGTACAGAAGGAATGGACAGCATTACAGTCTGGTAAGCCAGTGAAATAGAGGCATATTGAAATTGTTAAACACTTTTACAAATTGGGTTCATTCATTCACAATGAGCACCTATTCATTGGCATAATTCTAGAAATTGGCTATATAATAGAGAACAATTGAGGCAAGCTTCCTGCCCTCTTGAAGCTCACATTCTTGCAGAAGTGCAGTAAAAACTCAACAAATAAACTAAAAAGGGTTTTAGAATGTAAGTTCCAGGAGAGCAGGAATTTATCCCCTTTCACTGCTGCATTACCCTCCAACTTTTCAAAAGTGCCTGACACACTGTAGGTATTCAAAAAATATTTGCTGAATAAATAAGTAGTAGTTAATGAATTGAAGAAATTTAAGACAATATAATGTAAGAGGGTGATGAGAATCATTGCTTTGCATGGAGGAGTTTAGTGGAGCCCGTACAGCGAAGCTGACATTTGAGTAGAGACATGAACGATGTGATGGAGCCAGGCTTTTGAAGATTTAGGGAAAGAGCATTTAGAAGAAAGAAAATAACAGAGCAAAGACTTTGGGAATTAAGGGTGCAGTCTGTGGCTGGGGACAAGTTCACATGTAAATAAAGTAAATCAAACCTATCCAACAATTGAACCAATGCAAACAACTATATTTCCTGAGGAGTCTTTCACTATAAGGAGAAAATATTAGAATGTTCATATGCCCTCAAGAAATGATAAATAATTTTTTTGTGACAATCATAGGAAACATAATTAGTACTCATTATGGGTTTAACTATCCTCTGGTTAAGAAGGTCATTAAATTATGATTTTGTAAACTGAACATTCATTAAAGATGTACCGTAATGGAAGACTATAATGTTATTGTGGTTAATTCACTTTCTCTCCAGTGTAGTACACCACCCCTATCCATCATTTCCCTATACTTTTGTAAGATTCATTTTCTTGATCTAAGAGGCAAATGAGAAAAATAATTTGGTCAAGTTTAGCATTGGAGTTGTTTATTATATTAGAAAGCTTCTGTAAGTCTCAGAATGATAATGCTAAAAAATTTACACCTATTGTCTTTTCTCTTATGCAAGTTTAATGAAAGTTTCCAAAGAACAAGGAAAGTTTCTAATGCTTCCTTCATCATGTTGAATTCAGTTCTTCGGTGTAATTCAGTCGGGAATCTGATTATACAATGTGTTAAGTATAATAAATATATAAATTAAGTTTCTGTTTATTTATCTATCCATTACACTATTACCAGAAACTAGTGAGACAGATCATAGCAAGTTAGAGTTTAAGTTTCCAATATTTTGTCCTCGATACAAACTATGTGGTACATTGATGTAATAAATTGGGAGAATCTGGAGGGTACCTCAAAAGATAGCAGACATCTTCCAGAACAGCTGACCAGAGTGAGTTGCCAAAAAGAAAATTAGCAGTATGGTTATTTGATACTCTTTAATGAATAGTAATGTAAATGAGAATATGTATGAACTACTTTTGACTTTATCACAACAGTTAGTACTGTTTTTACTAAGAGACATAGAGAGTCAGGAACTTACAAGGCTGGAGTAACCTAGTGGCATCCTCAGTCCCCGGTGTAACATTTCTAGATTTAAATCAGGGTCAGTGAAGTGAACATTTCAGACAAGTGGAATAGGGTGATAGTTCCTGGTTCAGAAGACTTTTCTAGCTTTTTTCAGTTACATAACATTTATCTCTGGGTCTTGCCAACCAAAGGATCAATAATGCCCATTCATCCTGATAGAACTCTGACCTCTTTCTTTAGGATCACAGCCAGTAACTATTCCTAAAGTCCTCAGGGTATGTTTCACATGGGCTCATGCATATTGTCCTCTTGGCTCCCTATAATCCCACCATTTTCCTTTTATTTCATCCATATCTCCTGCTAGGGTTTAAGTGCCTTAGAGTGACTAGTAGGCACCAGTGGCTCCTAAATGCTGCCAACTCTCTCTCTCTCTCTGAGGTTCTGAGGCTTGTTCATTAAAATATGCTTTACCAAAAAGCTTGGAGTTGTATATAATATATAGAAAGTGTTATAAAAGGGTTAGTTGTTGCAACTGCCGCCACTTCTGCTATTGCTATTGGCTACTACTGCTATTCACAGTGTCTGAATATTTTGTTTCAGACTTATGCTCAAGCAATTAATATCCATTTTGAGTTTCCAAATTGTCACCCTCTTTCTCACCACCAAGGCTGAACTCTTAAGCAAGGGTTATAAGGCAGTATTAACTTTGAGCTCCTTTTTCAAAAATATGCTTCTTTCATGTTCACTGTACCTTCTCCTAAGGGTTCAGATTGTATTTCACTAGAATAGTTTTAATAATGATCTGAATGACATATATTGTACAATATATTTCACTATCACTCTCCTCTTATGTTCAAGGATAGTGCCAATTTCAAGTTTGTGGGCTACATATCTATTCCCTCAGAATGAGTATTTTGTAAGATCTCTTAAGTCCTGTTAACATAAATCCCAAGTAAGCCTCACCCCACCATTGCAATAGACATATGTAGAAATGCCTGCATTCTGGAGATAATATGTTTATAACAATCATAATTTAGATTAGCACACTATCACATAAGACCTCTTACCATAAGAGTCTTTTACCTTTTCATTCATATTGATATTGATGCATCCCCAATTCTTGAATCTAGAACTCATCAGATCTTCATCTCTTCCAAATTGTGGCACTCTGTAAGGACGGCATTAATCATTGTATAAGATCAACCTCACACTTACCACTTCCATGACACTACTATATTTTCTAACACACTCTATGGAACAAAAACTTGCCTGGAAAATAATTACAATGTATTGCGCAATACTTAATTCAGAGCCATGTTGAATACCAAGCTATTTTATATATAAGTTACTTGAAAAGAAATCTGCACTAGAGAAAGATAAATGTTAAAATCATAACTGTAAAAATGATAATTTAATTTACCCTGCAAATAAAATTTAGCTATTGAATTAGGGTATATATTTCAGATAAATTGAATCTGCACTATTAATATTTAATAATCTGTTATGAGGATTGTTATTATGTGACCTGAAATCCCAGTCATAAGCTGTGAAAATAAGAAAATTCAAGGTCATGCAGTCAATTATTTGGATATGAAATGAAAGTGAATGTCATTCTTTCCTCCGTGAGGGGCTAAGAGAAATCTTAAGAAAACAAGGTATCCATTTCTCTGCCTTGAGGTAGGTCTACAAACACCATAGTAATGCACTGTCCTGATTCTGAATATGACACTGCTGACCAATTATGAGTGAGTAATTGCAGTATTTTTGCATTAGTAATGAGGATTTTTCCCTATTCACCCCTTTTTACCAGACATTGATTTACTGGATTGGACCAAATTTCTCCAAATGCACTGAAATCAACTGACCCTCTCAGGAGTGAGCACACATAAAATCAAACCCCCAAAAACATGAGAACAGTGACCTGGTAATATATCCAAACATATGGAGTCTAAGTTGTAGGCGTCTCTTATTTGGTGTAGAAAACTTAATATTTCCAGTGGACAGTGAAACATGATCCATACTAAAGGATTCCAGATCAATAAGTAACCCCTGTATCTCTCCCAAGTTTGGAAATAATGAGAAGTACAGAAGGCAGCCAGAAAGGAAAATGGCAGGGATTGTGGGGATTGCAACAGACTTGCTAATATTTCACCCTGATTCATATATTCAGTTCCAGACATAAGCTAAGACAACTCAGATCACCCTTTGGAGGAAGGCAGTTTATCACAAAGCAGAGAGCCGACCAGAATACACTATCACTAGGAAAATGAATACAGAGATGACCCGAAGTGGCCACGCTAAGCATCTCAGTTCTTTTTCCCAACAAACTAGCCAAAAATATTATTCCCTGCCCCTAGGAAACAGTAAGAGAAAGAATAGATAATGTATTACAGAGTTGTACATGTGAAACCTATGTAACTTTACTAACCATTGTCACCCCAATACACCTGAATTAAAAAAAAAAAATAGCTGGAATTACATTTTCCCCAAATATTGGTCCTGAGGAATAAAAAGGAAATTGCTTCCCCTTTCCTTTGCAAATATAAAGAGAACGAATTTTCTTGCTTCAACACTGAACCGAAAATACCATCTTATTCTTAAAGATTCTGAACTGAATGATCGGTTAGTTTTTATTTATTTAACTTTATTATCTATTTCAGTAGCTCTTTCAAAACTCAATCTCAGAAGGATGACACATCTGATTATACCTATATAGAAATCCCATAAAACAACTACCTCGTGGTGCAATGAGTAAGAAGTCTACCTTTAGTTTATATGGGACTTTTATGTTAAAATTCATGTAGGTTAAAGGATAATTTCATTTGTAGAATAATAGTTGTAAAATCATATATAGGAGACATATCTACAAAATTAAAGGATTTGTAATTGTAACATTTCTCTGGTCTGAAAAGTAATCCCCCTAACTGAAAAATAAACTTTTCTACATACTTGATTATAGATTTTTTTTTGTGAATTATGGTTATTTTAAATTACATCAAACTCATCAAAACCTTTAGCAATGAGAATTTGAAGTATTAAATTATTACTGTAGTTTCATACAATTTCGTGAAAAGCAGTTTAAAATTCATATATTTTTCTAAAAAAATAATTTAAATCTATTTCAAATTGAGCTTTCATTGAGTATTTTTTAAAAATGAGACTGAATAACTTGCTACTTCTTCTACTGATGCTGTGAGCAAGAGGGGTGAAATAAAAAAAAAACTTGACTATCTGGTTGTTTCCTTCCAATCATAAATTTAAACTTTATATTTTGCATTGTGTCATCTAACTGACTAGTTATTTCTCCATAGACTATCCACGGCTGAGAGAAATCCTCTATTTGTGGGATAGATACACAAAGAAGAAGTGGAGTAAAAGGATTGCTTCCAGGCATGATTCTTTTGCTCTCTTCATTTCTGCGGAGTATGTTCCAATAGGGATTATCAAATGACTATTAATCATACTTTCCAATACACTCCTTTAGAAGCACCTAATTTAACCTGATATACTCAGGAAAGAGCGAGAAAATCAAAGTATTGTATGGTTCATCACTCCTTTGTAAATATAAAAGTGTTTTATAAAAATAATTTCATCATATAATTTAAATATATTTGTATAAAAACTTCAGAGCCACAATACCATCTGATTCAAGTTTTGGAAAATTACTTCCCTTGAAACTAAGAAGCACACTAGTCTTCATTTTCAAACTAATCAGAAGAATCACATTCATTACCTTTTACCTAAGAATTAAAACTTTTTCTTCTATGATAAATCTATATTTTATCTCTTCTAGGGTCAGGTTTGTAAATTATGTTTTTCTATCAATTATATTTCCTACTGATTAAATATTTATGCTGTATTTTCAAGTACATAGTTTTATCTTAATTTTGAATTGCAACCATTAGCATCATAGAATGGCCTTTTTGCCTTGTTTCTTTATCAGAAGTTGCAACTATAACTGTATTATATTTGCTGGCAAAAGCATCTTTTCCCTGAGAATGAAGACCTCTTGTCCTGTTGAGCCTAAATTTTCAGGGATATGAAATGCAAATTCCCGAAAGGAATCACTAGGAGTGACTGGGTCCCTGAACCTCCCTATTCTACTCTTCAAGGGCTCAGCACATTTGGCAGTTATTTCAAAGTGTATGTCTATGCTGGATCCTCCTCTATATCTTTAAAAGATTATCCCATTGTTTTATGAGGTCCCTAGCTTCTGGGTGATATAGATATGGTCATGTGCCCATTGTCAGATCCTCATTGTAAAGTGGGTCTGGATCTTAAGCAAGTAAAAGCCCAAGGCTATTGCTAAAGTACTATATCCCCAGCAGGAGGATCTTCCTTCAGCATTGTCTTTAAGAGCCACATCTGCTGAAATGTAGCAGCAATCCATTTTTGGCTCATACCAGCCTGTCAAGCTAAGCCATCCATCAGCTATTTTCCACTTACATCCCTTGATCATAGAAATCTATCACAAAGTGTGAGTATGCACAGAACATAGGACTCCTAAAAAAATTCGTAATGGTAGGAGGTCCCTAAATCTTACTATGTTATGTCTCACTCTCTGGAGCATATGTATTTTAATACAGCATCCAAAATATTTTCTACTTCCTGCTCCCCAATCCTATTAATATGATGTTATTAATTTACAGTGAATTAACATGATGTTCTGTGGAATGTCTAAATCATTACTGTCCAATGAAAACATAATGGAAATATATAAATAATTTAAAATTTTCCACCAGTTACATTTAAAAAGCAGAAACAGGGGAAATGGATTTTTAAAATATATGTATATATTATATAATCCAATATCCAAAACTCTTATTTCAAAATGTAATCGCTATAAAAATATTACTTAGATATTTTACATTATTCTTCATACTAAGACTTCAAAATCAAGTCTGTATTTTATATAAACAACACATTTCAATTTGCACTAGCCACATCTCAAGTATTTATTAGTAACGTGTGAACTTCCACTTTTGGCCAATATGAAGTAACAAGAACCAGAATTACCCTCCTGTCAACAGCAGAAAAAAAAAAAAAAAACTGGACAAAATATGTGAAAGAATGGTTTTCAAGACATTGGCCATTAGGGAACAAAGGACAGGGATTCCTTAGAGATAAGAAACAAGTGAGGTTAGCCTTACTACTGCCCCAGCTTACTCCCTGGAAAGTTTCCAGGATGTTGAACAAGGAGAAAGAACCCAACAAGAGTCTGGCAGACCCCCTGATTTGAGGAGTGGGCCTGAGAGTCCAAGGAGACCAAGGTAATTACAGTTCTCAAGAAAGTACCAGAGAGGAGAATGCTGCATAGAGAGTACCCTCGGGATCATCAAAGGGTCAGCATGTGTGTAAGAAAAGGAGGTAAGTCAGGCAAATAATCACATGAAAGGATTAAAGGAGATTCACACTAAAACAAATCCAGGAATAGTGCTTATTCCACCCAGCTGGATTGGATAACCTCAAAACTTAATGGCTCCTGAAGAGAATACACAGAAGTGTCTTGCTTCAGTAGTTGGTAATAATTAGGTCTAGAACAGACACCGTTGTGGTCCCTCCTAAAAAAATCTAACAGCAAGACCCACAGGGACCAAACTATTTTTAAATGACTTAGCTGTGTCCCAAAATGAAACTTGGGAATATTTAACAGACTATGAAAATATCCAGCAAATAAATTGGTAAAATTTACAATATCTGGCCTCGAAACAAAAATTACATGGCTTGCAAATAATCAAGAAAATATATCCCATAGTGAGAAGAAAAATAATCAACTGACACCAACCCAGAATGAACACTGATATGAAAATTAACAGACAAGAGCATTAGAGCAGTTATAATTATATTCTATAAGTTCAAAAATATAAGTTCAGAGGACCTTCCAATTTCACATCTAACAAGTGAAAACCCTGGAAGTTGTCACTCTGATGCTTAAAAAAATTAGATAGAAAGGGGGTGGGGGGACAAGTTGAAAATCATTGACTTGTCTTGCACATATCAAAGAATTGAGGTTACAAGACAAACCACCATCCTGAAATCTGAAGAGACAGATTCAACCAGAGACACAACCCCTGAGAGCTACCTATGTGGAGAAGAAGCTGCTGGCGCTGTAAACTTGTAGGTACTCTTAAATGGTAATTTTGATGAATTGAGGAGGCTGAATAAAACTGAGTATGAGACCCAGAAACTCACTGGGGGTCATCCTAGGGAGCCCCACATTTTTGCGGGCTTTATGTCCAGGGACATCACCAAGTCTTGTTATAAAGATTAGAGAAACATCTCCTCGTGTCTCTGGTAGGGACTGAGGAAAATAACCACAATTGACTTGGGAAAGGATGGTACTTTTAATAAATGATATTGGATCAATGAATAGGTCAAAGAAAAAATAATAAATCTTGACTCTTTTCTCACACCATGCATGAAAATTAGTTTATGATGGACCACAGACTTAAATGTGAAAGGTAAAATAATAAATATTCTCAATATCACCATTATGTTGGGTAATGAAATATTTCCTTAATAGCACTAACAATATAGGAAAAAATAATGAATTGAACATTAATAAAATTAAGTACTTCTGTATATTTAAAGACTCCATTAAGAAAGTGAAACTATACACAGCAGGCTCAAAGACAGTATTCAGTACACACATCAAATGAAGACTCATATCAAGAATATATAAAGCATTTCTTCAAATCAGTAAGGAAAAAATGACAAGTCAATTGAAAATGGAATAAATATTTGAATAGGCACTTCATAAACAGCATATCCAAATAGCAAAAAAAAAAAAAAAAAGTTCAAAAGTATCACAAATTATGAAAAAGCTAATTAAGATTATAATGATATATCCCTGTATGTATATAGGGAACTTTGTTATTTACCTTGAAGAACTACTTACATAAAAACCAAAAATTAAAATTAAAAATTACATTAGTTTTTTATATATAATGAACACATGCTGCTTTTTTAAATTAATTTTTATTTTTTCAATTACAGCTGACATTCAATATTATTTTATATTGGTTTCAGAGGTACAGCATAGTGATTAGACATTTATATAACTTACAAAGTGATCCCCCTTAATAAGTATAGTAAACACCTGGCACCATACATAGTTATTACAATATTATTGACTATATTCTCTATGCTGTACTTTACATCCTGTGGCTATTTTGTAACTACCAATTTTTACTTCTTAATCTTTTCACCTTTCTTACCCAGCTTCCCCAACCCTCTCCCCTTCTGGATACCATCAGTTTGTTCTCTGTGTCTATGAGTCTGTTTCTGTTTTGTTTGTTTAGCTTGTTCTTTCAGTTTCACTTGTAAGTAAAATTACATGGGATCTGTCTTTCCTTGTCTGACTTATTTCACTTATTGTATTTCATAATACCCTCTAGGTCCATCCATGTTGTCACAAATAGTATAATTTCATTTTAATGGCCCAATAATATTCCACTGTGTGTGTGGATGATAGATAGATGATAGATAGATAGATGATAGATAGTAGATAGATAGATAGATAGATAGATAGATAGATAGATAGATAGATAGATTGATAGTAGATAGATAGATAGATAGATAGATAGACAGATAGTAGATAGATGCCCCAAGTTCTTTATTTAAATTTTGCTCTTGTACTTAGTGAAAGAGAAAAATATGCTTGGCAAAAAACTAAGCAGTCTGGTAGCTAGCATAAATTTTGAGTTTTGTTAATAGGAATTAGAAAATATTAAATATCTTAGATAACTTAAAATGAGGATTAAATGTATATCAAAATTTGATCACATTATTAATAAAATATTTCTTAGCTATCTTATAATGCACACAGATTCTAAAAGAAATTACACAAAATTTTGTCTATGTGTCTTATCCAGTATGCTATACAATTTGGTATTTCTAATAAGAGTCAACACTACTAATCTTCACCATATTTTGGAATTAATATTGAGAAGTTTTAAGTATTAGTTATAGTTAAACTCATGGAAAGGGATGTTTTTAGTATTGATCACTTCTTATCATTCTGGTGCTTTGCTCCAAAACTAGGCATTTTTTGACATTTCCATCAAGGGATAGACGAGGCAAAGTTGCTAACTGAAAATTTGCATGACCTCTATTACCCACACTCCGCCATATATCTGAATTCAGACACACGCTACATATTCCAAAACTGTTTTTAAAGCCAGGCTTCACACTTAGCAGAAAATATGGCAGGGGAAGATAAGTTTAAAAATGTATTTCCTTACTTTGATGTTTTTTGTATTTTAAAATGCTGGAGCAATGTCCATTAGCAGGCCTTGGGGTAGATGAGGGATATGCTTATCTTCTATAAAAGGGGAGAAAATTATTTGAACACCATTGCTTTTCAGATGATTTTAAGATCATCTTTAGTAACAAATACATATGGAATTTCAAGATGTGAAAGCTGAAAATATCTATGCATATAGTCATTCAAAACAGGTTGAAGGACACAAAATTTTATAAATTTACATCTCAAAAATTCTGTAAAGTTAAGATGGAATGATAGGAATATCTCACCTGTGAATTGTCTTAGGTTGTGGAAAAGCAGAGGTCAAGATAAAGGAGAAAACATTTTCATTTGTAAATTTAAAAATTGATTTCTACTAATATATGCAAATTCAGGTGCAAATTATTGGAATAATAAGTATCTGAATGTAGCTGCTAAACATTCAGTTACCTATTAATAGTAAATGAGATCAATGTTTTCTCAGCTTTGTAAAAGATATATACTAAAGATAACTGAAAATGAAATTTGAATATTGTACTAGATTTTTAAAAGTGTATTTTAATTATAAAGACAGCTTTTAATTTTTTTTCATTGTTGAAGATAGGTTTAGCACCAATCTCCACAGGGTTAAAAAATGGTATTTGTAGCTAGTTTAAGATCCATGTTTCAAGATGGCCATTTTTGAGACAATTCAATTTAATACATTGCCACTAAACATTTCCTTTCAAAAAGGGCTTATCCTGAATTGTAAAATGAAACATATTCGGCTTTTCTTCTCCTGGTTGATTCTCTCTAAATAATGATAGTTTTGCTTAGTTGAAAGCCAAGGAACATAAAGTAATATCAGTTTGCCTCCAGGAACACATCCTCAACCTCTTGACCCCAGATGAGTCTCTAAAACTTCATATATCTTTTGATCCATCTTGTGGTAGTGAGGAATAAATTGTTTTTATTTGTATGTGCTTTCTCCCCACAAAATCTATTGGGTTGTCAGAGGAGAGCCTGTGTTCCTACAAGCTTATCACTCAAAAGTACTAAAATGGCAAAATATTTCTTCCTGGAACAAATAAAGAAAGCTCCCCCGCCCCCTGTTTTTTAAATAGTAAAGTCTCGAGGAGATAAGACATTCTCTCAGCCATAATCCAAGCTAAACATCAGGAGAATTTTCAGGATTTCACTCCTTCCTTCTGCTACTTCAGTAAAGGCCAGGAAGAATTTAGAACTTCTTTTAGACCAAATATTTCAGTGATCACCTGAAAAAGAAGACATCACTCCAAATCATTATTATTTCATAGACCTATAAGGGCTTATGCATTTCAGCAATTATAGTCGCATCCCTTTCAAACTAAATCACACAGATATTTTTTGGAACTATGCTACCCATTTCAGGATTTAAACCTATACACTGTATCTTCCTGCTCTGCCCTGCTTCCAGCCTCTATCCCACTTTCTACCTCTAACAACTCCCTATTCAAACAACTCCTGTTATAGCACTTACTTGTTCATCCACTTCTTGAGTATGTACCGGGTCCTAAGCCATTCCTGGATACTGGAGAGATCAACGATTGAAACAGATATCTCTCCCCTTTGGAAGTTATATTTTGTCACAAAGCGGTATAGAAACATATATAAAGAGTGAAAAAATAAATTATATCATATATTAGAAAGTAATATGTACTATGGAAATAAAATAAAGGGTGGGGTGATTAGGGCTATGGATTGCAATTTTAAACACAGTTATCAGGGTAGGCCTGGTTGGAAAAAAAAGACATTTAGGTAAATTAAACAGGGTGAAGAACATGCCAAGCAGAGGTAAGTCAGTACAGAGGCCTGAGTCAGGAATAAAATAAAACTAACATGTTCAAAGAATGTAAAGAAGGTCCCTAACCCTGGAGAGAGTAAATAAGAAGCATAGCACATGAAGCTAGAGAGGTAAGTCTGGTTACATAGGCCTTAGAGGCAATGGGAGGAATGTGGCTTTCACTCTGAAACAAAGGGAGCCAAAAATATTGACATGATCTACCTTAAGTTTTCAAGTTACTATCTTGAAAGCAGGATTCAAAAGCAGGGACTACAAACAAGAGGCTATTGCAGTAATCTAGGGAAGAACTAACAGTGGCCCAGACCAAGGGGTAGGACTATTTTAGTATAAGTGATAAGAAATGGTCATAGAATGAAGATATTTTGAAGTAAAAGCCAACAGGATTTTCGAACCAGATGTCTGTGGGGTAAGATGGAGAAGAGAAACGGAAGACTCCAAAGTTTTAGACCTGATAAATCAGAGTCCATATTGTATTCCTCAACCATCATTATAAGTGCAGCAAAAGAAAGAGAAAACTGAAAAACAGAGACAGAGACACAGAGAGATGGAGACAAAAAGAAAGAAAGGAAGGAAGGAAAGAAGGGAGGGAGGGAGGGAGGGAGGGAGGGAGGGAGGGAGGAAGGAAAGAAAGAAAGGAAATTTGATGAAAAATTGAATATCAAATTTTACATTTCTATTACTGGTTTGTGGGTGATATAAAGTGGAAAAGAAAGAAAAGAGTTTGAATATTAGTTCTTCATTTATCATGCAAATCATTTAACTTCCTGACCTTCAGTTTATATGTCTCTAAAAGTGCTTATCATCTATTTAAGATGTTGAGAGAATTTAATAAAATAATATAAAATGCCAACAATTCTTCTCCCTCTTCTCCTCCTCCTCCTCCTCCTCCTCCTCCTCCTCCTCCTCTTCCTCCTCCTCCTCCTCCTCCTCCTCCTCCTCCTCCTCCTCCTCCTCCTCCTCCTCCTCCTCCTCCTCCTCCTCCTCCTCCTCCTCCTCCTCCTCCTCCTCCTCCTCCTCCTCTTCCTCCTCCTCCTCCTCCTCCTCCTCCTCCTCCTCCTCCTCCTTTTTGCCCTCCTCCTCCTCCTTCTTGTTCTTCTCCTCCTTCTTTTTCAGCTGTTAGATAATACTAAACAAATAAACTGAAGTTGTTAAAAAAAACAAAAAAGAAAAAGTGTGAAACTAGATACTCCACATCAATAAACCAGCTCAGGAATTCTCAAACATACGTTTTCAGCTGTCTTTAAATCTCCATCTACTGTGTTAGGTTTACAGTTCTTATATTTTCTCTCTCCATAAAAGTTACCCCAAATTCACCTAAAATGATTTCTATTTACTGAGAGCAATGCAATATGAAGCAATTTCACATCAACATCTTCCTACAGAGAACTCAGCCTCAGTTATTTTTCCTAAGTGGAAAACAACGGACACATATAGTGCCAAACAGGAAAAACAAAACAAAACAAAAACATGGTAGTAAATTTCGCTCATGAATTGACAGCATTATGAGGTTAAACTCAAATCTATATCATAAACTATAACTAGAACATTACTAGATATCGACATGGAAGAACATCTCTCTTCAGTATGTATTTCAGAGATTTTTCAAAAGTCTGTTCTTTAAATAATTTCTACAAGCTTAAGTAAATTCAATACAGTTTTATTTTTCCCATTATGATTTCATATCATATTTTAGACCAGATAGTAAATATCTAACTCACAACCACATCAAAGTATAACTGGTCTTTCACTTTGTACCTAGGTTGTAAATCTAAATTCATACATAATAGGCCCTGGCATTTAGATTACTAGTAGCTGCAGTTAAATAATTGCAATACTTGTTAGTACATCCCACATACTTTCATCTACCAGATAAAAATTCAAATTACTTCATACTGAATCAAAGTTTGGAAATTAGTGAAGGAGAGATCAATGGGGGGGAAGGGGGGATGAGGAAGTCATCAGATATTGAAGGAAGTTCTCCACAAGAGAAAAGTTGATGCCAGATGGAGACTTGCTTCTATACAAAGGAATGAAGAACAACAGAATGATAAAAGTATGCAAAATTTTTCAAATCTTCATTTTTACATTTCCAAAATTTTAAGTTGGAGCTGTCAATATTCCATTCTCAGTCATTGATAATACAAGTAGACATAAAATCAGTAATGATATACAAGATGTGGCCAAAACTGTCAACCAACTTGACCTAACTGACAGTGATAAATTACTCCAGCAAACCACAGCAGAATACACATTCTTTTCAAGCTTACATGGAATAGTCATGAAGATAGAAAATTTGTTGGGACTTAAAATGTCTTAATAAATTTAAAATGAATTAAATATTCCAACAATTGAATTAAAGTAGAAATCACTAACAAATATAGAAAATATTTGGAAATGGAGTCACTAATTTTTCAATAATGCCATTTAGTCTAAGAAGTCATGGAAGAAAATTAGTAGATATAGTGAACTGAATGATTATGAAAACACAAGATACTGACATTTGCAGCATACAACTATAACAGTGAAGCTTATGGAAGCTTCGCTGGCTAACTCTGCCAAACATTAAAGGCAAAAAATAATACAAAAATATCTCAGAAATATTGGAGAAGGAAAAAAAACATAACAAGTCATTCTGTGAGGCCAATATTACCCTGAAATCAAAAACATACAAAGATATCACAAGAAAGCAACCTACAGACAAATGTTTTTCTAGGAATAGATACTAGCAATGGAAAGAAACTTTGTATTCTTCTGAATAGAATAGAAATAAAGTATTCACTAGAGATATAAAGAAACTTTTTCAAACTGATAGAAGATATCCATAAAAAAAAATAATGGTGAAAAACTGCATGTTTTCCCCTTAAGACCAGAAAAAGTAAAGGATATTCACTCTCAACACTTCTACTACACGTTGCAATAGAAGTCCTAGACAGTGCACTAAGGCAATAAAAAGAAATAAAGGGCATGAAGATTGGAAGAAAGATGTAAACTCTTTTCCCTCATAGTTCACATCATCATGTATATAGAAAAGCCTGAGGAATCTACAAAAGAACTACTATAACCAGTAAGTGATTTTTACAAGTTACAAGAGCAAAACCTAAAAATTAAATTTATTTCAACATTCTAATAACAAAAAGGTAGAGAATAACATAAAAAATATACTTTACCAAAGTATCAAAAAAATTAAAATACATTAGAAAACTTGATAATATTAAGATACCAATTTGCCCTTAATTGATATGTGGATTTAATGTAATCCCAAATTTCTAGCAGGTTTTTCTGAGGATTTGACAAGCTGAGGAATGGAGTATAATGGAATATAAGAGGAAATAGAAAAATTTACTTTTTCATGTTAAATAACCAATAGAAATAACCTAAGTATAATAATCAAGAGAGTGTGTTATTGGTATGAGGATAGTTAGGGAGATCAATGGAACAGAACAGAAAGTCCAAAATTTGAACTCACATATTCAATAAATTGATTTTCAACAAAGGTTCCAAGGTAAATCAATGGAGAACGAATAGTCTTCTCAACAAACTGTGGTGGAAAAATTAAACACCTGTTTTGGGAAAAGAGGAATCTAACTCTACTTCACACTATATACAGAAATTAAATTGACATGGATCCCAGCCCCCAAGAACATAGAAGAAAAACTTGGGTTAGACAGTGACTTCTTGGAATCGAAAAAAACACAACCATTAAAATAAAGAAAAATCACATTTCATCAAAATTAAAACATTGTGATCTTTGAAAACCATCACCAAAATTAAAAATAAAAATAAAAACAATCCACAATCTAGAGGATAATTCCCAGTTCTCAGTACATACATTTAACAAAGAGCTTGTATCCAGAATATATTTAAAAAGCTCTTATAATTCATCAATATGAGAAACAACACAGTATAATTTGGCAAAATTTGAATGTACATTTCACAAGAGTGGATATATAAATGATCATAAAGTACATAAAAAGATGCTCAATATCATTAGATCAGGGAAATGCATGTTAAATATACCATGTTCCCTCGAAAATAAGCCCCAGTTAAGATCGTCAGCCAGACGGACGCATTTAGTACGTTATAACAATGTTCCAAAAGATGACATGACTGAATTTGAATAAATGTGGACTGTTGTGCATGAAAAAATAAGACATGCCCTGAACATAAGCCCTAATGCATCTTTTCGAGCAAAAATTAATATAAGACCCAGTCTTATATCATATTGTATTATATAAGACCTGGTCTTATAGTAAAATAAAACCGGGTCTTATATTAATTTTTGCTCCAAAAGACACATTAGAGCTGATTGTCCGGTCAGGTCTTATTTTGGGGGAAACATGGTAAGTTAAATGAGATCCACTTGAACAGTTGAGAACTAAAAAGACTCTCCCAAGTTTTGCTGAGAATGCAAAGCAGCTGTAGCTTGCATGTCTTGCAGCTGGAAATATAAAATCGTACAACCACTTTGAAAAACTTTAAGCATAGACTTCAAAATTAAGCATATACCTCCTGTACCAGCCAGTTATTCCACTCCACGGTATCCCAGCAATAGAAATGAAAAACACCTCCCCACACAAATATTTGTGCATAAATAGTGCACAGGCAGCTTACTCATTGTAGCCAATACCATAAAACAACCTAATGCCCATTGACAGGTGAATAGAGGAAGAAACTGCAGTATGCCCTACATGGAATATTACTCAGCAATAAAAATGAGCAAACTAATGACACAAACTATTGAATCTCAAAACACTATGCTGACAGAGAAGCCAGACTCAAAAGAAGACATACTGTACAATTTTATTTATCTTAAATTTAAAAACAGGCAAAACAAGAGAACATATTTCCTGTGGCTTAGGTCTTCTGGGAAACCAGAAATCAAACAGTAGTTGCGTGGGCTTGAGTTTGGAGGGAAGTTTCCTATAAATGGACATGAAACTTTTGGGGGATAATAGAAATTTTTAGTATTTTGATTATGGTGGAGGTTACAGGAATGTACACTTAAAACATGTACAAGGAAAATAATAAAAATCAATACCAAATAATCTATGTTTAAATCAACTTTTGTTCTATAACTTGGTCACTTTAGCCCACCCTGAATAATTTTTGCTCTGTTGTTAATGAAATGATACAGTTCCCGACACAGAATAAATGTTAGTTTCATTCTAGTCAGTAATATTAAAGAATGCAGATACAAATATGTAATTTTACACCTAGATACACTCTATTTTTGGTCCATATTTAGGAATTGTCTATTAGGCACCATGTGAAAGGAAGTTCCGCTACCTTTAAACTTTCTTTGAGCATACTGGACTTTCTTCAAGCCTTAAAGTAAAGTCACTAAAGGATTAATTTTTCCATTTTAATTAAAAAATCCAATGGTGTGTGCCACTGTATGATGCCCTTCCGCTGAAACTACAGAAGGGAAAGCCAGTGATCTATTATGGAAGGTTAGCAAAACTGAAGGAACCATGTTTTTTATTTAAGACCCAGAATTTGTACATTCTAAGAATACAAAAACGCAGAGCTAAAAACACACATTTAAAGGTTTTTCTCAAGTAGACAAGCAAAAAATTAATTGCATTTACAATAGAAAAAAATATGCTGCCTCATTTCACACTTGGTGTTACTCTAGGAGTACATTAGAGGCCTGTTTTACATAGCAAAAGTATGCTTCCCTGTGTTACAGAATTCACTTTATGTCATAGTGAATTTTCAATGCATTATTTACTAAAGTAAGTTAATATAAGATGTATGTACACAACGTATCTAAATGATGAGTGAAAGGATTTCAACTTCTATATCAGGATAAAGAATTTAAAACCAGTTTGTTCTACCCAACCCAAACTCAATGTTCTCAGGAATTGCTATTGGAAGAGAAAAAATTTTTAACGTGGAATAAAATGGGTGGACCAAGAACAACTTAAGTGATGCTTCATTGTTTTTTCTTCTAAATATTTTGACAGCTTTATTGAGGTATGGTTGATATACAACAACAACAAAAACAAACAAACAAACAAACAAACTGCACATTTAATGTACATAGTTTGATGAGTTTGGATGTATGCATATACCTGTAATACCATCACCACAATCAAGGTAATAAACATATCCATCACCTCCAGAAGTTTCCTGGTGTCACTTCGTGGGGTTTTCTTTCTTTCTTTTTCCTTCCTTTTTTTTTTTGTATTTTCTCTTTTAGTAAGAATATTTAACATAACTTCTGCCCTACTAACAAAATTATAAGTGCACAATAATGTATTGTTAACTCTACGCACTATGTTGTACAGCAGGTCTCTAGAATTTATTCATCTTGCATAACTGAAACTTTATATCCATTGAGCATAACTTCCCATTTCCTCTCCCCTTGTCCCTGGCCAACCACTATCCTTTTCTCTGCTTCTGTGGGTTTGACTATTTTTGATATCTCATATAAATAGAATCATGCAGTATTTGTTTGTCTATGACTAGCTTATTTTATTTAGCATAATGTCCTCCAGGTTCAATCTTTTTGTTGCAAATGGTAGGATTTCCCTCTTTTAGAAGACTGAATAATATTCCATTGTATATATATATATATATATATATACCACATCTTCTTTATCCATTTATCTGTCTATAGGCATTTAGATTGTTCCCACATCTTGGCTATTGTGAATAATGCTGCAATGAAGATGGGAGGGCAGATATCTCTTCAAGATCCTGATTTCATCTCTTTTTGGATGTATATACCCAGAAGTGAGATTGCTGGATCACATGGTAATTTTGTTTTTAATTTTTACTGGAACCTTCATACTATTTTCCAACATTGCTGCACCATTTTACATTCCCATTAACAGTGTAGAAGGCTCCTATTTCTCTACATCTTCACCAACACTTGCTATCTCTTATCTTTTTGATAATAGACATTCTACCAATTGTGAAGTGCTACCTCTTCCTAGTTTTGATTGCATTTCCCTGGTGGTTAGTAATGTGAAGAACCTTCTCATCCACCTAGTGGCTATGTGTAGGCCTTCTTTGGAGAAATGCCTATTCAAGTCTTTACCCATTTTTTAATTAGGTTATTAGGTTTTTCTTGCTGTTAAGTTGTAGGAGTTTTTTCACAAACATAATTTGTATATTAACCCCTTAGCAGTTAAATGGTTTGTAAATAGTTTCCTCCATTTTGTAGGTTGCCTTTTAATTCTGTTGATTTCTTCCTTTGTTGTTCAGAAGATTTGTAGTTTAATGTAGTTTCACTTCACTATTTTTGCTTTTTTTGCCATGCTTTTGATGTCATATCCAAAGAATCATTGTCAAGTTGATGTCAAGAAGTTACTTCTCTATATTTTCTTCCAGTAGTTTTACAGTTTCAGATCTTACATCTAATTTTTAAAATCTGTTTCAAGTTGAGTTTTGTATATGATGTGAGATAAGGGTTCAATTTCATTCTTCTGCATGTGGATATCCAGTTTTCCCAATACCATGTATTAAAGAGACTATCCTTTCCCCATTGTGTGTTGTTGGTTTCCTTGTCAAAGGGCAATTGACTGTAGATGCATACATTTATTTCTGAGCTCTCTATTCTGTTCCATTGTTTTATATGTCTCTCCTTATGCCAGGACCATACTATTTTAATTACTGCAGCTTTGTAAGACATTTTGAAATCAAGAGTTGTTCTTCTTTCTCAACAAATACTTAAGGTAGTCTGCTTCTTCTGAATCTCCATATGAATTTTAGGATTGTTTTTCTATTTCAGTTTTCAAAAATAGGGACAGCATTGAATCTGTAGGTCATTTTGGGTCATCGTGAGTCTTCCGATTCATGCACATGAGCTATATTTCCTCTTATTTGTGTCTTTTTAAATTCCTTTTATCAATGCTTTGTAGTTTTCAGTATTCAAGCCTTTCACCTCCTTGGTTAAGTTTATTCCTATTTTATTGTTTTTAATGCTATTGTAAGTGACATTGTTTTCTTAATTTCCTTATTGGATAGTTCATTGTTTGTGTACAGAAACAGCACTGATTTTTGTATATTGATTTTATATCTTGAAACTTTACTGAGTTTATTGATTAGTTCTAACAGGTTTTTTTTGGTGGAGTCTTTAGGATTTTCTATATACAGAGGATCATGTCATCTGCAAAAAGATAATTTTACTTCTTCCTTTCTAATTTAGATGGTTTTTGTTTGTTTTTCTTCCCTAATTAGACTGAATAGGACTTCCAATACTATGTTTTTAAAAAGTGATAAGCAATGGGCATCCTTGTCTTATTCTTGATCTTAGAGAAAAAGTTTTCAGTTTTTCATGATTTAGTATGTTAGCAGTGTCTTTTTTCTTAATTTAAAGTAAGTTCTACAATTTACAAATTTTTAATATGCAGGTCTCTGTATTGTGCAGAGGAATTAAAATTAAATGTCCCTGTCAACAAGGAACTCACAGTCTGGTGGAGGAGCAGCTGATGGAGGAATTTATTAATTAAAAAGACATTGTGACATGCAGTTTTGGGGCTTTGTTTGTTTGTTGGCCCTATTCATTGTATCTTATAATATGAGGAATAATTTAGATGAACATGAATGGATTTTATATCTGGTATTTTATTGGTCTTTTGTTTGAGGAGCTCTCTTTTTCTCCATAGGCTTCCCTTCCACTTAGACAAAGCAAAACCTTCTTAAAGTTTCTTGTATTAATCTCTTCTTCAGACTCTTTTGATGTATATCTTTTGAAGAACGAGTTTAACATATTTTTGTGTAGTATTCAGGAGGGATAATAAAAGAGAAGTGACTATGATTGGACAAGATCAAGTTTCTCTCATTAACATCACCAAACAATTACACACTATATTACTGTGTAAAATGATTTTACAGCAGGTGCTGTCATTTTCTCAGCAATATATATCAAACTCTTCATACAGGAAACTGTCTTCTGTTTGTTTACACCATGGTGCCCAGTGAATGTTAAGGACACTAGAGGTGTGCAATAAGTACTTCTTGATTTGTATGTGGATTAATACATTACAGACTTTACGTTTGTATCCCCTCAAAATTCATATGTTGAAATTCAATCCCCAATGTGATGCTATTTGAAGGTGAGGCTTTTAGGAGGTAATTAGATCATGAGTGTGGCATGCTCTTGAATGAGACAAGTGCCCTTATAAGAAGAGGCCATAGAGCTAGCTTTCTCTTTCTACCATGTGAGGGTATGAAACGAAGTCTGTAGTCTGCAGCCCAGAGAGGGTTGTCACCACAATTTGACCATGCTGGCACGCTGATCTCAGATTCAGCCTCCAGAACTGTAAGAAATTGATTTCTGTTATTTATAAGCCACCCAATCAATGGTACTTCGTTATAGCAGCTCAGAATTACTAAGACAATATACCTAGAATTACCCCAGGAATGGTAATCTTTCTTCCTTAGCCTTTAGTTTTAAGTGTTGCCTCCTTACAGATCTTACTTTAACTTCCAGCTTTCTTTAGAAATATGATACTTTTAAGGTAAATATATTGATTTCAAAGCAAAATGTTTAACTTGCTACTGCTTACCTAAAAATAGCATTTCTGACATCTAGCTTTAATCATGTGAACATTCTGCTTTGGCTGATCTATCAGGTAGTACAGGGACAATAGATGCAATCTGGGCGTGAAAATCAATAAACCTATATTCTAGCTTCAGTTACTTACATCTCACTTTCCTCTTTCATAAAAATAATGGTAAGATCATTGTCCCAACCTATAGAACAAAGTGGAATTCACGATAATATTTTCTTGTGACTTAGGCGTTCTGGGCAGTGTGCCTTGTGTCCAGTTCTTTGCATGCATTAGTCATCTCTGATTTTCAGCACATAATAGTGAGTCATCAGTCATGTCTTATTATAAAATATATGATGATAGACAAGATAGCATAGGTATTTTTATAATATAAGAAAAAACACAACATGGACATTTTCTGTATGCTTCTAAAATTCCATTAGGCATTCTAGTTCCTGGTGGGGACGACAGCATTCGTGAGCAGTTTTTAAAAGAAAAAAAGCATCTCTGCTTCATTTTTTGACTGTGAAGTTTAGCTACATAAAGTGAACCTAAGGAAATAAAGTGAAGTAGATGTTGGTCTAGGCCACCGTATTCCAAATGTGCCTGCATATAGTAATGACCTGAGGATCTTTAAAAATACTGATACTTGGCTCTAAACCCCAGATATTCTGATTTAATTGGTATGGGGTGCAACCTGGATATTTGGATATTTTTAAAAGCTCCTCTGGTGATTCTAATGTGCAGCCAAATTTGACAACCACTATCCTAAGCAAGTGACCGAGCTTGTCTTTCTCAACTTCTCCTTAGCTGCTGAAATTCTTCAGGTTAAGTTTTACTCATTCTAATCAAAATTTTAACTTTGTGACTATTTTTTTATTTAAAAGTTGCAAGTCACGTGCTTTATGTATAACCTTTCTGTGATACGTGAAAATTTTAACATTTGGTTCTAATTGTTCTCTTATTTCTTTCGTTCTTTTTTCCCCCCTTCTTCTACCTCCCCTCCCTCCACTCCGGTTCAAGCCATTGTTTCTCAGTCTAGTTGTGTAGGACACAGCTCACTGGCCCATGCTGGTATTATGCACATAATGCAAAAAAAAAAAAGAAAGAAAGAAAGAAAGAAAAGTAAAAAGAAAGAAAGGAAAGAAGGAAGGAAGGAGGAAGGAAGGAAGGAAGAAAGGAAGGAAAGGAGGGAGGGAGGGAGGGAGGGAGGGAGGGAGGGAGGGAGAGAGGGAGAGAAAGGGAAAACAAGTATGCCACTAAACTATGACATTGGATCATGAAGTTACCTAGTATCTCCAATTGTAAAGGAAATATTCCTCTTGGAAGTAATAGCAGAACAGAACTATGTGGCACCTGGGTGTTTGCATAGGAAAAGTACAACATTAGATTTTGTAAATCTAGTATCTTGGAGTGAGAAGAGACTGGTACTGGGGAAAAACTGAGCCCTTCCTTCTATTCTCATCTCCCTGTCACACTCATGAGTGAAAATAATTGTTATATCTAGCTCAAACTTCAGATGAACTATCAGGTTATCAATTGTTTATTAGTTAGAAACCCATAAAGATTTGACAATTGTCATTTTATAGATAATATTCAGGGAAAAGAGGAGAGAATGCAATATTAGTTTCTTTACTGAAGAGGAACAAGCAAGCAATGTTGCATTGTATTAAATTTGTTCTCAGCCATATTAAAAATATACCACATAATCAATGCAATAAATATATTCTTGATAACTTCATAGAAATTCTATGGTGGACAATAAACAATTTTAAAAGCCTGATTCATTTTTCAAAAAATCACTTTGGAAAGCAAATATTTATCTGGTTTGCTTAAAGTGAAATACAGTAGCACATACTAGAATTTTACTGTAATATATAGAGAAGTGACCAAAAATTTAGTCAGTTCAAAAGCTTCAGATTTCCGTAAGAAATTCTAATCCTGGCCCCCTGGAAAATAATACACCCTAATTTTTTTTAACTAATTAAAAAATATTAGTACCTTTCACTAATTGTTTAAGTGCCTCTGGTCACTGTACTTATTATTTAGCCTATAGGTATTGACTAATATGTTACTTTCTAAAAAAAAAGTCTTTCTTCCTTACCAGGACTGGAATAAGTGTATTTCCTCTGTATTCAAGTAACACTAACTACGTACCTTATCAGAGAACTTATCACATGTCATTACAATTGTTTCTCTGCTTATGTGTATCACTGACTAAGCCCCAAGTTGCTTGACTTATTTATTAGAGTGTATATATGTATGATTTTATATATTTGTCTATATCTACATATGAATATATATATACATATATCTACGTATGAATATATATGTATATATAAAATAATAGGGGTTAGTGAATGATAAATGCTCAATTATCATTTCTCACTAAATAAAAATAATTGGATTCACTGGTAGAGAGATGAAAAATGACAGTGAAATAACAAATAAAAGCAGAAAAATATTCACTGCCAATAAACATACACTACAAGAACTATTCAAGGAAGTTCTTCTGACAAAATATAAAAATTTAGAGCTACACAAAGGAAAGCAGAGGACTGGAAAGGATGAAAAACAAGGGTAAAAATAAAACACTTTTTTCCCCTTATTTTAATTATTTTAAAAGATAATTGTCCAAAGCTAAAAACAGTGACAATATATTGTAAATTCAATAAAATATGTGAGTATAATACATGACAACAATAGCACAAATAATACAATGAGGGCAATGGGACTATAACGTTATGGTGTTCTTACAATCTATGTCAACGGTATCATATTTCTGAAGGTAGATTGTGATGTTAAAGATATTTATTAAAAACGACCTCAAAATTAAAAGAGGTATAACTAATAAAGCAATAAAGGATAAAAATGCAATCATAGAAAATACATAATTAATACAAACAGGGCAGAAAAGAAGAAAATAAATATAAAACATACAGAAATATACAGAAAACAACTAGCAAGATGGCTGATTTAAATGCTGATTTAAATGCAAATATATAAATCATTATATTACATGCAAATTGTCTAGCAATGCCAGTTAAAAAAATAGATTGGTAGACATAAAACTCTACGCTGCCTACAAGAAACTTACATTAAATATAAAGAATAGGAAGGTTAAAAGTTACAAAGTTGGAAAGGTATAGCATGCAAAAACTAATTAAAGAAAGTTGAAAAGCTTAAAATAGTTTCATTCATAATCACGCCAAATTAAAAACATCCCTAACATTCCTGAAATGGCAAGTAGATAAACAATGAAGTATTCTTCTGCAATGTTAAGAAATGAACTTCTGATTCACACAATAACATGGGTTAATCACAAATGTGTTACACTGAAATGAAAGAAGCTGGTCTCAAAAAGCTACATACCGTATTTCCCTGAAAATAAGCCCTAGCATGATTTTTCAGGATGACATTCCCTAATGTCTCTTTTGGGGCAAAAATTAATATAAGACCTGGTCTTATTTTCAGGGAAACACGGTAACATATGATTCATTAATATACTATTATGGGATATAATATTGTAGGAAGTTAATACAGATCAGTGGTTGCCAAGTGCTAGTTATGGGAGGAGGGGTTAATGATGAAAGGGCACGAATATTTAGGCATGATGAAATTGTTCTGTATCTTGATTGTAGTGGTGGTAACGTGCATACATATATTTATCAAATTTATCAAACTGTACTCTTAAAAAGGATGAATTTTTCAATCTGTAAATTATACCTTAATAAATCTGACTTCAAAAAAGAGCATTAGATATTAAACCTGTCAATCAGAAGGTCAAATATTTTTCTTCTCTTTATACACATCAAAAAGTGGTGTAAATGTCCCTTTGGAAATATGTGTCAAGCAGTTCTGTATTTCAGAACCAGCATCAAACTTTTAGCGTTTAGCACTATTAATTTTCTCTAGGCACCCTGGAGGGCACTAAATAAACAGTCCTTGACTTAATGACTGTTCTTTGCAGTTCCTGCTGCACAAAATTGAGAAACTATTGACTAGAGAGGGGGAAAGAGAAGTTGGAAACTATAATTTTTGAGAGGGCAGAAAGAAGCCCTTAGACTTGTGTCCCTTGGCTTACTTAACCTTCATGTTTAAGCATCATCAAGAAGAAATGCAGCAGAAGAATCAGGGAACTGTGGGTCCCAGCCTCCTTGTTCTTTTTCTTATTCTTCCTCATTGATAGCTCACCTCCTCTTTCTTCTTTCCCCTTCCCCATGGTGACTCTCTCTCTCTCTCTCTCTCTCTCTCTCTCTCTCTCTCTCTCTCTCTCTCTCTTTCACACACACACACACACACACACACACACACACTTGCACAGGTACTCATGCACTGAAACTCTGGGTATTCTTTATTCTCACCGAAGTGGACATATTTGAAAAGAGATTTATTTGAATTTTAAAAAGGATTCACGGATTCATGGATTAGGCTTTAGCTACTAAGTAGCGATCACATCTGCGCTAGAGAGAAAGTGTTTGCCATACTCCTTAAATCACACTCCCTTGGTGTTGGCCACTCCCCTAACCACAAAGCAGACCACCCCTTCTCATTTTTAAAAGACTACTCTGGAACAATGCACAATGTTGTCTGGATATGAAAGGGTTTGCAAAGCTAGTTTATTTAGATACAGATCTTATTCTAAAGGATGTTACAATGTAATGTTTATGCCTCAAAGCCATTCACCAATTCTCCTCTGCTCTAAGAAGTATATTTAGAAATCATCAAGGATTTCAGTAGATTAAAACTCGTAATAATAAGAAATCTGGGGCCCAAAAGTAATCATTTCAGAGATGACCTGCTCACTTAGTGTTAACTGTAAAATAAATAAATTGTCAGATTATCGGTAAAGGACAAATTAATTGTAAAATAAATAACCTGCTAGATCATAGGGAGGACAGTGGTACATAATAATATCAAAACTGTTCTGCTCTAACCCTAACTCACTCTCCTTTATTTTCTGAGTAATTTTCTTGACACCAAAGAGAGAACATATATTCATTTTTGGGAACCAGGCTGATTATCAGAAGCACCTGCGGTATATTAAGACATTATATTAAAAATGCATACGTTCCAGGTGAGCCAAGGAGGCTCATACATGCAGGAAAGGACCTCGAGGTTCAGTCAAGGATTTATTCACATGATTCTGATGATTAGTCAAATTTGGGAATTATTGCTGTTATTCCTTCCTTTCCTAATCAGTCCAGGTCAGAGGAAAATGAGCTAAGGTTACATAGAAGAATTGTACAGGTATTTCACATACAGTTTGAAAGTATTTCTCAGTTGAGTTTCATCTGGGTTAGATACATAGTATTTACATTTTCTGAAGGAGTAACTTAGCTCTGTAAATTAAGAGAATAGCAATCCAAAAGTATGACCTGTACCAACATCTAAGAATTATATACATTATACTAAGCAATTAAGTTCAGCATGATTCAATTTGCTTCTCAAAGAAAGATACCTACAGTTCAGATTTTAACTTCTGATCTTTTACTGGTAAATCATCTTGTCTAGGAAAATTTCTCACCTTTTCCAAGAGCAGATCTGAATTGAGTTACAGGTTTGCTAGATAAACATTTGCTAATGAGAACCTTTAGAATCAGTTCTATTAACAAGGAACTGTTTGTGTCTTCCTTACCTGGTCTACTGATCTTCTGTTTTCCTAATTACTCACTATCTTGCATATTTTTCTTGGAATCACCACCTCCTTATATTTGTAATTTTAACACAAATTACAGAATATTCTCAGTCTCTCTGAGTATGCTTGTTCAAAATTCTCATTTAATTACAGGTTCATGAAATAGAACGTCTAAGGAGTTTTCTTTCTCTGGGTGCACTTTTTGCCCTGTAAAATCATATCTGTCTCTCCTGCACTTTTTATCTAAGCAGTGTTATATGTCTGTTCCACGTTCCGGTGAAAGAATTATTTCAGGATATAGACTACGATAGAGATAAAGGGGTTGGGCTTTGAAGTAAGATGCAAACTGAGTTAGAATCCTGATTCTTCTGGCTGCTTAATCAGGCCAAATCACATAATATATCTAAACAAGGCCCTCCGTGAGTCATTCTTCCTTCAACAGATATTAATAAAACACTAGCATCTGACCCTTGTCAGCCATACTAGTCTCATCTTCTCAGCAATCTCACCCCACCCCTTCACCACATTCCAATAATAAGTAATGAATAAGCATAGCAGGTTTCTAAATATGCCAGAAACTCCCTCAGCTCCAGCTCTTTGCCTGTGCTTTGTTTCATTTGCCTAGAGTACTCTCACCACCACCACCTCCATGTTAGGGAACTCTTACTCTAAAATAATGAACTGATTTTGCAACATACTGAATAAATGAAAGCTAATGCCTGATTACAGAATCAAAAAAAAAAAAAAAAAGATTCCTCAGAGTACATAAATCTTAAAGGATGGGTATCTCATTAGGTAAATTAAAAAGTCAAATTTATACAGCTAAATAGCCTAAGGAAAGGAATGGGGAAAAAGGGGGAAGGCAAGCAGGAGAGTAAAAAAATTGGAAATTCGGTAGTACAACGTGATTTCAGTGATGAGCAGGACCTGAACAAAATCAGTTACAGCCAATATAACAATTTCCTTGGCCAAAGAGAAGCCATAGGTCAACTCTAAAATATATCATGGCTAGATTCCAAGACTCAGAAAATGTCTTCAATAAAGATATCGCTCTCTCTTCCTGCCTTCTCCCTGCTTGTGTTTCAGGCTTCCACTTTCCTCTGTTTGCTCATCCTGCGTAGCTGTTTTGATTGATGACTGTGCTGGAGGGCTGGCCTGGTTTTGGATTACAAATGGAAAGATGTCTCACAGCTTAACCTCAAGACCAGGCACTTCTGTCTTTGGTAAAATTCACTAACTCTCACACTTTGCCTAAGCTGAAATTGGACATGCCAGATCCCAGCCAGAGGTCCAGGCTCCCTCTTAACAGGGATGAGAATGAGATGATCCCAGTGATTCAGTTATGTATCAATTCAGCAGCCAAGCTAAATATTAAACAATTGTGGCTAACTTTTTTATTTATTATTATTATTTTTTTTAATTTACTAGAATTCTGAGCTACCACAAATCAGAAAACTACCTGGACAACCAGGTCTTGAGAAGAACAGGAACCAGGACCCCTTTGGAGACCTCACTCAGCAACAACTTCGAAGAAAGATTCACGGAAAAATATCAGATGTCAAAGGAAATATCTTTGAGACTCTGCCATCAGAATGACTCAACTCCAAGTTCATTCCTTTGGTGGATTACTGTGCACAAGACTCAAAATTTCAGGAATCAGATCGGCCTAGGTTCTCATGTGGGTTCTGGAGCCAGTGTAACCAGGGCTTGGGAACATGGGAAATGCAGGGCATGTAATGAACAAGTCCTTCGTGACTCGTGACTTGTTACATGAAGGTGGGGAAATTCCTAAAAGAAAGGTGGGGTGCAATTACCAAAGTAAGAGTAAAGGGTGACAGGCAGAATCAAAAAATGTCTTCTACAATTTTTATCCATAATAATGCCTATTATGGATAAATCTGGCAACAAGCGTGCAATAAATATTAAGGTAATGTTTCCTAGTGAGTATTTCTCAGTTTCAGTAATCTACAACCGATTGTGTGTTTGTAAACTCTGTTATGTGCTTAGAAGCCACATGTGAAGCCTTAGGCAGAAGACTGAGTGTATTCCATTTACCAAGTGAGCAATTAACCCAGCATTCTTCCATACTCCAGTCTCATTTAACTTATATCACATCTCAAATACGTGTTTTATTACTCAAAAGTATATAGGCAGGACTCCAGAGAAAAAAAAATTATTCAACAAGTGACCCACAGAACTGGCTATGTGGAACTGGGCCTGAAGGTGTACAGTAGTGCTTTGCCTGGTTTACCCACACTGACCTATCATATCAACGGTATTTTGTGCTAGTTGTAGGAAATTGGAAGTTTGGTGGCTTACTACACTTTATTTTTTCCCCAATCTTCTTTTTGTGCCAAGCTTGAAGAGACATTAGAGAAGACCCAGGAAAAAAACATGAACTAGGTAGAGCTTTGCTTCAGCGTCCTCCCATCTCTCTACCTAACCCTGCTTCTATGACTGATTCTTGTTCACCTTCCCTGCCAGCAGTTAAAAAACAGAAAAGGATTTACTGTCAGTCATTTGCCCCATTAGTTTACATTTAGTTTGAAACTATGAAACTGTAAATCAAGTTGGAATAAAATGTGTTGTTTTCTGCTGAAGGAATTTAAGGCATCCCCCCAAAAGTTTGGAGACAGAAAACTTTATCGGAATCCTTGAAATGATACCTGGGAATGAAAAAGAGACCACAGACTACACCTGACAAGCTCAGGGATTGCCTGCATGGAGGGCCCTACAAACTCAGACACCAAACATAAGCATATAGGATGGTTTGAACATAAAAATTTCCAACAAAAATGAGTCATAGCAGATAGTCATGTTGTAGGCCTATAGCTTCCTTGACAAAGGTCAATATTTATCTTAAGTGAGCCTGTCTGTTGTCTTTTTGCATTTAAGATAACATTCCTTTGAGTAACCTTCTTTTCCAGACCCCTCAGCGCACACCCACAAAGCCAGAGAAGGAGACCACAGAAGCTCTCATTGTTATCTCCTTCCCTGAACACCGTCTGCATTGTAAATGTTAATTATTAACCAATGTAAAAGAAGTATGTGTCTCTCTGTTTTACTTTTTATCCAATCCTAGAAATTTCCCCTGCTTTGCTTTCAGCTGTCCCTTATAATCTATCACCAACGGATTTCATGTAACCCTCTTTACGTCTCCTCCATTGATTCTAATGTATGAAATAAACTGCAAAACTGCCATTTTCCGAAGCATTTTCTCAATTCATTGAGATTTTGCTTCCCAGCAATTGTCATCAGTTTGACTCAAATAAACTCTTAAAATTTTTCTACAGGTTTGAACGTTTCTTATGTCAACATACTGTATGAACAGTCAATAATTCTATATTTAAATGAAGAATTATCTTTAAAATGATATTTTTTAAAGTATTTCTCTGCATTTTCAACTTAGGAATTTTCTCAAATTGTATCTTTTATCCAACTCCCTTACTGCAAGAGTAAATTTCTTGAGAGTATCAATCAGAAAACACCAAAACTGTATATTTGGCCAAAATCTATAGTAAGGTGAAAGAAGGGCAATAAGTGACAGCAACTTTTCAGATTTTAAAAATCATCTGTTTCAAATCTAAACTGCCCAACCATGCACAGATCACTGACCTGGCATTTTTAAAGTCTCATAAGAAATTTCTCTCCTGCAAATTAATTATTCTGAAATTAGTTCTAAATCTCTTAGGAGAAGACCTACTACTAAAAAAACCTGTAGAAGACAAGGAGGAACAAATAAAATTTCCAAAATTTTTTCTGTAACTGCTCCATTTAATAATGTATTATTTTTATTATATAAGCAATATATGTCCATTGTATAAAAATTAGGAATAAGAAAAATCACCTGTACTTTCACCATCCAGAAATAACTATGTTGACACTTTGGTATATTGCCTTTCAGATTTTTCTATGTATAATATATCTATATTATAAATTAGATCACACTGTACATATTATTTTTAATGTTTCTTTCATTAAATAGTATATTATGCACATCTTCCTCCATCAACAAATATAAATCTAAAACATATTAAGCCCTCACTACTCTAATGTCTGCATATTATACATTAGTATTTATTTACCCATTTCTTATCTTATAGACATTTCAGTTGTTTTCAAGTTTTTTTTCTATTATATATACTTGCGTATGATAAACCTGTGAGTATTCCTGAATAGGAAATGCACCATTTATTAACTGCGCTTGAGTACCAGAATATAGCAATGTTTCGTGTATCTGAAAACCACTTATCAAGTAACCTCAGATATCTGAAAATATATGTAAAACTGAATACGAGGCCACCTATTTTCTAAACACATGTTGTTTATTAATGTAATCCTCAGTTCTTTGTTCACAACCATGTAACTTTATTCAAAGTACAATTAGAATGAGTTTTTCTATCCTTCAGATAAATGGAAACAGAAGAGAAATAGAGTAAGATATTGGAAGTAATTACACTAAAAACAAAAGACATTTTGACTGTTGCCTTTGGGTGTTAAGAAAAACACTCAATAACAATGAATTTATTGGGGTGATCACTCATAAGGTATATAAATGTCTAATCACTATGTTGCACACCTGAAACTAATGTAATATTGTATCTCAACTATAATTGAAAAATAAATTTCAGATAATAATAATGACTACTGTAATTTAAATATACATAAAATTCATTGGGTATGTTCTATATGTAAAGTACTGTTCTAAGTGATTTATATTGACTATAACATTTTGCCCTATCAGATAGATAACACTATTGTTATTCCTATTTAACAGACGAGAAAATTATACTAAAAGCAAATGAGTACTTGTATCCTTAGGAAATAATGAGTATACATAGCAAACACACTTTGACAAAAGGATATGAAACCACTGTATGTACAATGTATAGGCACTTTACCGTGATTTACATACATAGTTCAAATATTAATGATCTAAATCACCAAAAGGACATAATAAGGACAGGTGCATGCAATATATTGAAATATTTAAACCTAATTGTTTTTAATTCAATATTTAAATGAATAAATTTTGGTTTTCTAAAACATGCTGTTATCTATAAACTGTGCTGTCTACAAGCGACTGGTCACATGTAGCTATGTATTGAACAACTGAAAGGCAGGTAATACAACTGAGAAAATTAATTTTTAATTTTATATCATTTTAATTCATATGATTGAAATTTTAAAACAGAAAACTTTCTGTAGAACTACATCTCACTTCAATCTTTTTGTAGACTAAGGTAGCATTGTAGGTCGTGTGTTGGGAAAGTCACTGTTTCACATATTACATATAAACACATCACTGATCTCATTGGCATCAGTAGATTCATTCAAGTTGAACAACATTTTCTATGTAGTAATGTAACATTATAATGTGTTTATTTGAATATTGTATGCAGTCAGCATGAGTTAAAGTGATACTTATAAAATTGTATTTGATAATTAAATTGATGTATTCAGTAAAATTTAATTAGAATATAATTGAATTATTTTTATGGTTTAAAAATATGTATGAACCTATCACTAAATTTTAAATATTGCCTTATTATTGATGCAGAATTAAGTGCAGACTCAGGAGCTCATACTTTGACAAGAACAGTAAAGATAAGAGAGACTGGAAGGAGGTATGCTACAAGTTCACAAGGAATGTTCATTGTATTTGCTATATCAGAATAAAACGGAAAAGTTGTTTATTGTATAAAAAATAAAGAAAATAAATTATACAATATTAAGGGATTTTTTCAGCAAAAACATAGGTAATTTGATGTTTCCTCTCAAAAGTCAAAAAGTAATCAATTAAATTAGTGACTGAAAGCATAATTAAATATTTAAAAATTTTCAATGATTCTACACAAAATTTGAGCTTATAACTTTGACAATATATAGAATGATTTGACTTAGTACAAAATAAAGAAAACATTCTTATATGCCAATATGGTAAAGGAAATTATTGTTTTAGTTATAAAAAAATTTTAAGGAAATTGTAAGACTATTATAAGACTAAAAAGGATATTTTTACAAAAGTGAAAGATTTTCAATTAAGTTATCAGATAATTATATTAGAAAAATAAATTATTGAAATTTTGATTGTAATCACTTTTCTGTAGCTTTAGTTGAGTTATATAATATAAAACACACTGCATGATAAACATTTTAGGGTGGTTTTGTCTCAAAGGAGTTATAATTTACAACAAAAAATAAAGTTAATTCACAGCCTAAAAAATCAAGCCTATAGAATAATTTTGAATCTTTTAAATCTGTCAAAGAAGAATTATACCTGAATATGAAAAATTTTGTTTTTATCATAAGAGATAGTATTCCAGCTGCATTAGGTCAAAATCTGGATTTACTAGAATTTTAAGACAACAAACTGATTTTTCTGGTGTTACTTTATTCCATGGTATGATGCATATTGAAAATATGTGTGCTCAATTTTCTAAAACAGACACTATAATTTTGGGATACACATACTGATGTGTGTGTGTGTGTGTGTGTGTGTGTGTGTGTGTGTGTGTACAAATGCTATGAATCATTGCCAGTGTGCAGAACTCAGAAAAGATATAGAATGTAATGAATTTAACAATCTTGGTTTTTCTGCCAATACTCATTGGTTGAGCTCTGAACAAGTTTACAAAGATTTACTGTTCTGTCAATTCTACTTCAAGATTTTTTTGAAAGAAAAGAAAAGCTTTCCATTCAATGATGGAAGAAAAAGATGGCTGTGTCATGTAATTTCTCATTGATACCATACTGCATATGAATGTGCTAATCTTAAAGTTTCAAGAAAAAGAAAAGTTGGTTTACTACTTAGGTAGTGAACCACATGAATTTATGTTGAAATTGAAATTTCTCACAATAGAAACCATTAACAATGTTTTAACATACTCCTCTGACATTAATCAGTATGCATAAAATTTTCATTGTAATTGACAACATTATGTAAATTGGCTGCCAAAAAAACAAGAAAAATGTGATGAATGCTTTGTTGGCATTGATAAATTTAGGTGTTCTTTTAAATTTATGCAATAATCTTTTGAGGTTACTAGACTCAGTTGACAAAAAAAATAGTGTATTTTCTTAATTTAAAGATATGTACTTTGAGGGGGCGGCCAATTAGCTCAGTTGGAAAGAGCACAGTGCTCTTAACAACAAGGTTGCTGGTTCGCTCCCCACGTGGGCTACGGTAAGCTGTGCCCCCCCACAACGAGATTGAAACAACTACTTGACTTGGAGCTGATGGGTCCTGGTAAAGCACTCTTAAAATAAATAAAAGTTTTTTTAAAAATGTACTTTGATAGTGATATGTTTTCCTCAAAGCCAAATCATTTCTAAAGAAATGAATGAGTATTGTAAACAGCAGAGCTGGGATTTGAACTCAACGTACCTGGGAGCACAGCCCATGCTCTTAATCACCATGCCATGAATGTCTTATGAATAAGTATTGTAAATGTGGATATGAATATTGAAGGAAAATCATTTTTTATATTTGATCCACTTATTTGAAACTTAAAAAATCTGAAACAATTTGGATAGATGAATTCACTTGTTCAAATGTAAATTTTATGAAATAGGCCATATATTTTCAATAGAAGTATATGGTCCAAACTGAGATGTGCTGTAAGTGTAAAATTACATTCAATTTCAAAAACTCATTACAAAAAAAAACACGAAAAACAAGGAATGTAAAATACCGTATTAATAAATTTTTTATTGATTTCATGTTATATGTTAAAATTATAATGCTTGGTATTTGGTCACATAAGTTATAGTCTTAAAAAAATTGATTTATCCTGTTTCTTTTTACCTTTTTAATGTGACTGTGAGAAAGTTCAAAATTATATATGTTTGCTTCTATTATATTTCTATTGAATAGTACTATATATAATAATTCTCCAGATAAAAGATGCGTTAAACTGTCTTTAAGTTTTCCCAGAATACTTTAATTTTAGTAATTTTTCTCTATAAAATTATATTTGCTGTAGAAATTTAGAAAAATACAAAAAACCTGAAAGGAAAATTTTAAATCACCCGTAACTGAATTCAAAATTACTATTAATATTTTGTGTTTTCTGGTCTACAAACTGTAGCCAAGAAAAGATGGAAGATGCTATGTCATTTGGGAATTTAATGATTAAAAGCAAAATATTATATTTCTCTGCAAGAGATACTGCCAAGAGAATGAATGGACAAGCAACACATTGGGAGAAAATATTTGGAAGACACATCTTATAAAAGACTATTAAACAAAATATACAAAGAACTCTTAAAACTCAACAATAAGAATATAAGTAACCTGGCTGAAAATAGGCCAAAGACCTTAATAGACCTGAAGAAAATATATGATGCCAAATAAACATATGAAAAGATGCTTCACATCATATGTCATCAGGGAAATGCAAATTAAAACAACAATGAGATGCCACTACACATCTATTATAATGGCCAAAATCCAGAACACTGATAACACCAAATACAGGGCAGGATTTGACAATAAGAATACGTACTGCGGGTGGGAATGCAAAATGGTACAGCCATTTTGGAAGGCAGTTTCTTACAAACTATACATATGCATGCCATATAATCCAGCAATCACACTACTTGGTATTTACTCAACAGAGTTGAAAACCAATGAACTGCCACACAGAAATCTGCCAATAGATGTTTATAGCAGCTTTATGCATAATTGCCCAAAACTTGGAAGCAACCAAGATGCCCTTCAGTAGGTGAGTGAATAAATAAACTATGGTACATCCAGACAATGGAATATTTTTCAGCACTAAAAAGGAATAAGTATCAAGCCATGAAAAGACATGGAAGAAACTTAAATGCATATTACTAAGTGAAAGAAGCCAAACTGAAAAAGGTTATATGCTGTATGATGCCAACTATATTATTAGGTTGGTGCAAAAGCAATCGCTGTTTTTGCGATTATTTTTAACCTTTTAAACTGCAATAACTTTTGCACCAACCTAATACATGCTGTAAAAGACAAAACAATGAAGGCAGTAAAAAGATGAGTGGTTGTCACGAGTTGGGGGGTTTGTGAGAAGTTAGTAGGTGGAACACAGAGGATTTTAAGGCAGTGAAACTACTCAATATGATACTACAATTGTGGTCACATTTTATCGTACGTTTGTCTAAATCCATAGAAAGTACAATATCAAGAGTGAACCCTAGTGTAAACTATGGACTCTGGGTGATTATATATCATCAATTGTAACAAATGACACTATCTTTTTGGAGAGGCCATGCATGTATGGGGCAGAGGGTATATGGGAAATCTCTACACTTTTCATTGGATTTTGCTGTCAATATAAAACTGCTCAAAAAAATAAAAATTTATGTTTTTTTAAAGCTCTGAAGTTGGGTAAGAATTTTTCCCCTTGATTTTGTGTCTAGGCCTTCCCAAAGAAATAACATACCTAAGAAGTTGTGAGCTGTTGTTCAATTTAATCCCATTGAAAGCAGTTTATAGAGAAGATGCTTAAATTATTTAAAGACTTGTACAATGTTAGCTCCTTGGAAGAACAATTAATATCTTTAAATTAAGTCAGTAATAAAAAGTTATACAAATATGTCATACGAGTATGTATATCAAGCGATCATTTACAAACATGGAGCCTTACCACCATCACTATTGTTAGTAATTGACAGAATATGAATCTAGTACTTCCCTATATGTGGAACAGAAGCCTATGCACTTTTGAAATCTTTCTATTTCATTTATTCAACAAATACTCTGTACTAGTTACTGAAGTAACAGTATTTTCAGTTAACCCTTTCAGTCACTACAATGATTTTTTAAAAACTGACTATGAAGTGTGTGTGTGTGTGTGTGTGTGTGTGTGTTAATACAAAGAAGAACTTCATAATAGTTTTGTGCTTATTTTGGAAAGGCTAGACTAGAAGGTGAACGTTAGGGTGGAATTCTCAACGTAACTGTGTATTACATCTACAAGTACCTCTTTTTTACATAAAAGTCAAAGGTTACGTAAATTGACAATAACAGCAATTTAAATTCAATCCCTCCATGTCAAGTTGTAACTGGAAATGACAAACCTAAAGGAAAAGGTATTAGACAACAAACCGCATGCACTAACACTTATCTCTCCACTAAAGCCTATGCCACAAATTCCATTGGCACGTGAATTTCTAGTTGACCACAACAGTAACGTCCCTTAGAAACAGGTTGTTTTCCTTGTGAAAATGATCAATCATACAGATACATTTTCTTCTTCTTCTTCCTCCACACCATCTATAAAAGCAACATACCTCTCAAGTAGATGAGCTTTCAAATATAATACATACTTCAACACTAAAGTGTATTCTTTCTCCATAATTTACACTATAGAGTAAGCCTGAGTTATGAATTTATGAATTATCTTAACTACTCCAAGGGATGTAATTTGTCCTGATTTGAAGTATTTGAAGAGTGCATCTTTCCCACATCTTTGGCAATCTATCTAAAGTAATTACAAGCTAATAATAGCATGACTGTGGTTATTTTGAATAATGTTCTTGTAGCTCTTGTAACCAGTAAAAAATATAACTGTTTTCCTGGAAGTTTTTTGTTTCGTTATTAAAACATGATTAATTTCATGTATTTTACCTGTATATCCCTTGATGCAAAAAATGCTAAAGTTACATTATTTTGAATTAAAAGTTTGTGTTGGTGACCTTTTCTCTCCATTTATCACTCAGCTTGTTGCATCAACAAGAAGTTTTTAATTACTTTTATGAAAATGAACTTAGAACTGTTATTATTGTACACAAGTTCCAATGGCAATATCACTTTAGAATGAATAACAAAAATAGACCAAGTGAGTCACAGTACTCTACAGCATGCAAAGTTACAGAAAGGAATTCTTATTTATTAGAACAACATTACTTTTCATGGTACAGAAAATTAATTATCCTTTCATGATCTGTTTGCTTTCTTCATGCTCTGTGGGACTATTGCATTGCTGCTGTATAATTCTCTAACTTGTTATTTCCCACTAGCAATAGTACAGCTATTACTTTCTTAGATGACACATTATGGTGCGTGAAAATGCAATCATAAAATAGAATTTATAGCATCTAAAATCCTAGACCACAGATAATTTTTATCTATAGAAAAGTGTCAGACATTAAATTTCAAATAAACAGGCGAAGCAGGTTCTTCTGCTTGATTTGTGTACATGTGTAATTGAGGAGTTTGGGGAAATTTGTACAATTTTTTCACAACTTGCAAAAATTTTTTTTCTTTAATCCCACAATTTCCTTTTATTCAACAATTAAAATATATTATAAAATAGGGATTACCAACACCCCCACAATTTTAGCAAGGGAAGAAAACATTTTGTAATGCTTGATATATAGCACTCAATAGCAGGTACTGAATAAATAATTGAGGATTTGAGAAGTATAGTCTGCAGAGTCAGACAGAAATGCATTTAAAATGTATCTCAAATATATACCAGCTATGTGACCCTAGGCAAGTTACTTTGCAGCAGCTAATGTTTTCATTAAAACCGCATAGGATTTTTATAAAGATTAAGAAATAAAATTCAAATAAAGAACTTAGCACAAAATCTGGCTAATAGTAGATATTCAATACATGTTCGTTTTTAACGTTATTATTGTTCCCATTGTTATTATTACTAATTGGTCCTTAATAAAAAAAACAGTTAAGTAGGCATTCAAAACACGTCAGTTTTTATCATTGTTAGTCTGTTATTATTATGCCCCCTATTACTTCATCTTCCTCTAGAGCACTATATAAGCAGAATGCATCCTACCCATCCATTCTTACCACTCTTCCAAAGAGGATATTTGTAATCTGGGACTTATACTGTTATTATTATTATTATTATTATTATTATTATTATTATTAACTTATTTATCATTGAGAGCATCAACTCTATTCCAGCACATGTGGTATATGTAGCTAGAACATAGAAGTACGAGGTACAAATATTAATAAGGTACCTGGAGTCCAGGCAGAAAAGACTGCTGACGGCAACAACAACAAAATTAGAACCTGTGTTTCACTCCTTCACAGCATTTAAATAGCCTGAAAAAGATTCAAATTAGTAAAGGAGAACCAGTCTCCTCCATATACTTTTAGAATAAAAATGGCAATAATAAAAATATTTGCTTTCCTGAACTTACAGCAGACTTATTTTTAAGTAATGTTGAAAATAACAAAATCCCAGTAGATTTTGCTGCAATTTGATCTGTTCATAGTCACGACCCTCCCCAGAATGTGTTATAATCTTAGGAATAATCCTAGAAGACGAACAAAGAAAAGAAAAAGAACATTATTTAAAGATAAAGGAATTTTTGCTATAGTATACTCATAAGTAAATAGAAAAAGAGAAAGACTTTCTTTAGGGAGTACATTTGTAATGCTTTTTTTTTTTCTTTTTTAACTTTCTAAGGCACAGAGATGTATGTGAGTGATTAAATTTGCTAGGTAATTTATCACCATGTGAGTATCAACTCAAAATTATTTACATCTAAAATAATTAGATATGATCATTTAAACACAGAAGAAAATAATAACAACAAGAAAAATGGAGATGTTGAGATGAAGATTTCTGATTACTCTATTTTTCCTTTATTTTTCTTGATTCACCCAAAAAGATAGATGATGCCTATAACTAATTTACCACTGGAAAAATGCTGACTGAGATGTAACATGCAAAACAAAAGGGGGAAAAAAGCAAAGCAAACAGGCAAAAACAAAAAGAAAAATAGAAAGTGGGTAGAGAGAGGAAAAATAGAAAAATGCAACATTACACAACCTAACTATAAAAATAATAACAAGGAGATTGGGAAGAATATTTCAGAATAAGGGAAGAGTTGGGGCAAGTAACAAAAAGGCAGCATAAAAACAAAAGAGGAATGAAAGAAACTCTGTTTTCAAAAGAAAACAATTTGAAGAAATAAAACATAAGTGAAGGAAAAGAATGATCACAGCAAATTCTAGCCAGAAAAAAAAAACAAAACAAACAAACAAAAAAATTAAGCGAATACTCAAAGAGATCAAACAAATTTTGAGCATATTTTCTTAAAATGGACTTAGGTAAGTACACACTAAACTTACACAGACAAAATTCTTTCAGATAAAAATCAAGGTTGTAAAAGGGAGATACTCCACAGAAGAAAGAGAAGTCTAATTATAGTCATTGAAACTTCCTAAAAAATGTTTTTCTTGTTTCATGAATGCATATTGCCAAGCCACAAACAGATAAGTGGGATGCTGGTGCTGTCAAGTGGCTTTTCTGTGTAGGAACACAACACAAGATAAACAATGTTTCAGATTTATCAAAGGATCAAAGAAACCAAATCTTTCTCTTCGGACTAAAGAAAGGGATAACATTGAAAATCATATGAGTGATAACATGATACAAATTATATGATACTTTTGTCTTTGAAAAAGTAAAAGATAAAAGAAAGTGTCAACTAAATACTGGTTTAAGGGAAAAGATGTAAAGTTAGGAGGAAAAGCACTTTAAAATGCTTTAGAGAGGCTCTACTGACAGGAGGTAAAGAATAGTCATTAAGCATAATGATTACAAATCAGAAGGCCTAGGTCTGAATTCTGGTTCTACTTATAGATGAGTGACCTTTAGAAAGGCTTTTAACCACTCGGTGCCGCAGTATGCTCATCTATAAAATAGATACTACAAAATTGTTCTAAAGATTAAATAATATATTGAATATAAATCACTTGGCACAGTGCTTGATACATAGTAACTACTCAATCACTATTATTGTATTTGTTATAAATAAAACAGAGCAAACATTGAAAAATCTTGGTAACAATTTGAAAACAAATACTATTATTCAGACTCTTTAAATGTCTCATTAATAGTGTATAATTATATCCTGGTAAATATCCTACCATTATATAACCACGTTGATGGAATTCTCTTCTTTGGGAAATTTAGAATCAGTTCACTTGGGAATTTTTTTATTTGTTTTATTTTTAAACATTCCTACACAGTCAACTCTGTGAGAGAACAATAATAGTTCAAAAACGAGGAATATGAATGAGTGATATGTGATGACAGGATCAAAGTAAATACTCAAAAATAAAACTCCAGGGTGTGTACGAATACCATGCTCATATGGAAAGGACTCTGGTTACAGATCATTTCTTAATAATTCCATGATTGATTTTGAAATAGAAACCAGACTCTGGCCTTTTAATTTCTAATTATAGGTAGAAATGTGTCTTTCTCTAAAAGACTGTTTAGGTCTACCAAAGTTAAAAGAGAAACTTGTTTCAAAAATATAAATTTATTTTTAAAAAGTAAATAAATAAAATGTTTGATTTAAAAACAAAAGTTCTAAATAATTATATAGATGTTATGGAGAAATTCCGTGACAGCAAAAATATTTATAACTCTGTGGATAGTAATTTTGTCTGTACATGTCATTCCACCATTATAAAAGTTCAAGTTATAATACCAATGTTCAATAATATAAATTTAAGTGTCTAAAATATAAAACAAAATAGACACTATAAATTTAATAAGTACATGAGATTTATTAGTGAATGATCACCACTCAAATATCTCGTCATACTATTTTTAATTTATTAATTTCTTCCCATTTGAATTCCAATATACATTTTAATCTTTCCTTAAACTTATATTGTTCTTTACCAAGTTCATTTAATTCAATATTTAATACACTGATTTTTCACTTCTTGTTTGAAAAGTTCCTAAGACAACAAATTTTCCTTTGGGTACTGCTTCATTTGTATTTCATAACTTCTAATTCATAGTGTTTTCACTTTAATTAATTTCTATATATTCTGAAATCGTGGTTTTGATTTCATATATATTTTTTAACTTTTTCATCTGCACTTGATAATATCAATAGAGAATTATCTTTATCTCTAGAGGACGGGTACTGTTTTCTTTCTTATTCACTATGTTTATTTCAAAGGAGGACAATGTCATTCACCTAGTAGGGAAAACAATTACTGATTGATTTATGAATTACAATTGGTCTTAATTTTAACTTAAAAAAATATGTCACATGATAGGCTAACTGAATAAAATATTTCCCAGTCACTTAGGAGCCATTAAATATGACACAGAAGAAAAAGGAGGAGGTGACAAAAGAGAAGGAGGAGCAGGAGAAGGAGATGGGAGAGGAGGAAAGAGGAAAACAGTAATCCAGGATTTAAAAGCCTTAAGTTCTAGGCACTATACCTGACAATAACATACCAAATTCATCTCATTGTTCCTTAAGTGTAAACCAAAAGAGTTCTCTTGTATATGATATCTAAGATCTTCCATTGTATATATGTTGTTATGGTTCAATATAATTAGATAGACAACGGATGATGATGATAGACAGATAGATAGATAGATAGATAGATAGATAGATAGATAGATAGATAATATACCTCTATATACACATATTTACACACATATGTTTGTGTATTTTCATCACTAACTAATTAATCATATAAACGAACAGGGAACTATAGCTTCTCTGAATTAGAAAGATAAACACCATCTAATGGAACATCTAAATCAACAACTCAAATGACGAGCAAATTTCCTAAGGAAAAATACCTGCAAACAGTTCATCCATCCTATTGCTAATACCTGTAATAATGGGGAACACATTATATAATCTGCATCGGCCAATCTGTCTTTGAAATCCTGACTCATATAAAATGTGCTTTTCTGTAACTTCCTGCTATCCATTCTAATTGTGTCTAATGAATCATACCAAGTAAAGCCATTTATTTTCATATAAAGTCACTGAGGCAACTTTTCTAGTTAATGTTAAGAATACTAGACCATAACTCAAATTCATACAGAAATAATATATTAACAATAATATTAATAAACATTATTATATTTGCTATTAGATAAGGTCTTCTCTTCCTGCTTCAATAATATTTCCACCAAGCTGTTAGCTAATGAAATATGTCAGTGTGAATTATAGGCCACTTCATATCTCATGTAAAACTCTCTTCCTCTTCCCAGATCCCTGAGAATGTAGCTCTTTGTGTCTGCCAAAGAAACACTATCTTGCGAGGCTCCCAAACTCTGAAGTTTCTGGGCCAGGTAGGCAATGAAAATAAGTGAAGCCACACAGCTCAGGACTGTGGTTAATTGAGGAGATCCCGCCTCCTATGAAAAGGTCAGCTGCTACTCAGCTATCTCTGTGGATTCCACATGGGAAGGCGTGTCAGAGCTTTTGAAAACTTCAAAAGCCAAAATTTTACGTCAAATCTCCTGATTTTGAATATGTTGGTAAATATTTACAATTTTTCAAATACAACACAGAGACTAAGAAAGAAAAAATATGGCCGTGGGTTGAGTTTGACCCAAGGCTGTGGGTTTAGTTTCTGGCCTAGGTTTCTGATATAGCAGGCTTTTAGTTTCAGTGGGACCTGGATGTTAATTCTAAAACTGGAACAATAGCCTATATTTATATTTACCAAATACAAACATTTGTAAATGAGAGATATTAAGGATATTTGTGTGTTACTTGTTATTTTGGAAAACTTATTATTTTAAAGCCGTAACCATAAATATTGGAATTCAGAATTTTCTGATGTTATAACTTTTTCAGTTGTTGAAACGGTTTCCCAGGGTAATATTTAATTTAATTAAAATACAATGAAACTAAAACTAATCTTAGACCAAGGAGAATACTGCCACCTTATTCATGCTAGGTCAGTCTATAATCCCATCTATTTCTCCAGCAATTTTTACTTTAAAGATATCACTTTAATTTTTAATCACTTTTTCAAGAGATGGAAATAATCATTTCTACAATACAGAGCAAGGCCCAGCAAACATTTCAGAATGGACTGGATAGCAAACATTTTAGTAAATATTTTTAGTCTTTGCAGGTCATGTGGTCTGTCTTGTAACTATTCCAATGTACCACTGTAGTGTGAGAGCAGCAAAAACAATATGTAAATGAATGGCCTGGCTGTTTTCCAATAACATTTTATATATTTACTAAAATTTGAATTTCACATAATTGTCACTATTCACAAAATATTTTTATTTAGATATTTTTCAACCCTATAAAAATGTAAAAACTATTCTCAGAACATGGATCACACAAAAATAGGTGGAGGGCCAGAGGCTGTACTTTGATAACCTCTGATTTGAGAGTGCATCATTCCCAGTGTCAAGATATCTGGAATACCAAATTACTTATAAATATTTAGTAATTTTTAAATTATACTGCTAAATGATTAAGAAAGTGGCTTAGCAGGTGGAGAATTAGAACAAAGAGAAGTGTGTTATTTGAAAGAACATATTATTTAAAACCAAGGAAAATATCCATATCACGCACACACAAAAAGCGTATCACATGGAAACTGCTAATTAAGTACCTCTTTTCCCACTTGTGAAATTTTCTTGTTCTACAAATCCACAATCTAGCAGAGATTTTAAAATTTCAATGGAGATAAATAGTACTTCTAATGTTTTTGCCAGCTCTGACTTTGGCCAATCATCCTTGAACGTATTTCTGATCATCTTATCTCCTACTAACATACTAGAGGCAGATAATAGCCATGGGTTTTAACACCAGTCCCTAACACATGGGCAACACGGGTGAATGCTTTGGTAGATATATTTTTCTTGATCTTACCTTTTAAGCACTTCCAAGGAAAACTTGAGATAATTTGATTATTAGTCGTGCTGGTGGGTTTCCAATTAGAAAAAAAAATTATTTTTTTTCCAATTTCCTAAGCAACAAATCCCTTACTTTTTTTAAGAATTAAAAATCATATAGCAGATTTATTTTGTATAATTCTTAGAGGTTTAAATTACCAAGACATTATAAAACCATTTATTATACACTTGTCTTCTGTATGCAGTTTTAGCTTATGTACTACATTAGCTATTCTCATTTTCATCCAGAATAAATAAACCTCTAAGAGGAATGTGGCTAAAATTATTTAACAGAATAATGAATGGTATTTTAATCATTTCTGAGTATTTTCCTTCACATATTTCAAACATTACATCTATCCTGAAAATACATAAAACTAAGACTATCAGCATTTTATACTGAGAGTTATTAAATATCTTCTGGAATAGATCAACTGGAGAGATACTCTCATCTTTTCACTTTGTAAGCAGCAATAGATGGATGTTTGCTGTGTTTCAGAAAAAAACAAATCATCCTACAAGCTTGAACTGTGCTAATAGCATAGCTTAATTAACATTATGTTCTATTAAAATCCTGAAATGGATGTATGATTGAATATTTCTAAAGTGTGGTAAATTTCAGGAAAGATACATCTCTGTGTTAATTGTTCTTAATGTTGCTAGCAATTTCATTAAAATCTAAAAAGAGTTCTTTGCTTTTGTTCCATGGAGATTGTATTGATTTTATAAAATATTCATAACTAGGTGTCCTTCTAGTATCTTATTACACATGGTGATAAATCTCGTAAGATTTGATGTCCAGAAACTAAACAGCCTCAGAAGTCATCATAGTATTTTTAAGGTGATGGTAGTGGTGGTGATGATGGTGGTGGTGGTGGTGGTGTGTATGTGTGTGTGTGTTTCCTCCATGACATGTATTTAGCCATTCAAATAATATGAAGAGAGTTCATCCAAAATGGAATAATATTTTTTAATTTTTTATTTGGGAATAGTGTGTTTCTCCAAGGCCCACTAGCTCCAAGTTTTGTCCTTCAATCTAGTTGTGGAGGGCACACCTCAGCTCCAATTTGAACTGGCAACCTTGTTGTTAAGAGCTCGCGCTCTAACCAACTGAGCCATCCAGCCGCCCCGCAAAAAATGGAATAATTTTTAACAGGAAAACAAAGTGATAAAAATCTTCATACACATAAGTTTTCACTCAAATTGACATTAATCACCACTCCTTCGACTAATTGGCTATGAATATGTAAATGTTGTTAATAATATTATCTTACTCAAATTTAAATCCTTTAATCTTAAGGAATTGTAGGAAACTTTTATCAAATGTTTCACTGAAAAATAATCTGTCATGAATTCCCATTATGTAGTATTCTAGTAATCGTATTTTTAAAAAACAGGTTCCCTTTTTATCTTCACATTCCTTTATAATTATATAGATTTGCCACTTTTGTGATATTTTCTAGAATTTTATCTGAGACCTGGAACTTTACCAGTTTTGTTTCATCTTGTACTTACTGTATCGTCCCACCACAGGCAAATACATGCTATGTACTTGGAACAATTAAAGAAAAACTGAAGCTAAGTCACATTATAAAGAACTATAATGAAGCTAGCTCTTGTATACTTGTCATCCAGCCTTCAAACAGTTTTAGAAATTATTAAGCTGAAAATAATAAACTGGCAAGTGTGCTTTTTGAATATTGTCATTGTAAGAAAGCCCTGCAGTAGAAATTAAGAGGAAGATTTTTTAGAGATGTCTCTGATACGAATCAGATTACATAGTCTTCAGTAAGTCTTTTAAAATTTTTGCTCACCTGTAAAATGGATTAACAAAGCCTGTCCAATTGATAAAGTTATTTTATGTCTTCAAGAGGTTGATACATATGGAAGTCTTTTCAAATTTATAAAATGTACTAACATTTTTGTCTATTATTAAATCAATTCTATTTACATTTACTTATGATTAATTTCCTATTTCACTTTCAGATATAATTAGAGTTACAGTAATTTCAACCAATGAATGTGGAATAAGGGCAGGATTTTGACCATAGGACAAATAAAATAAATCTGATAATTTGGAAAAATCTAGGTATCTTCAGCTCTGTTCCACAGCCTCAGTGTGTGTGTGTGTGTGTGTGTGTGTGTGTGTGTGTGTGTGTGTGTGTGTGATTCTTACATTGGGAAATGTACTTTCAGAAATTCTAGCCAAGGATCTACTTAACTTTTATTCCTGATCATGCTAGAGCATGCCCCAGGAAAAGGTATTAGACTGAGGCCATAAAGTATTATTATTCAATTTGTTCAATGTAATTGCAGCAACCAGATCAATTCATTATGAGTTACATGATATATTTTCTGGTTACGTATCTGGCTATTACAAGACATTTTTGTTTTAAAAAAATTAGACTAGCAAGTCATTTAGTCATCTAACACATAACCACACACTAACAAGTTAGAATACAAAACAATGATATATATGTTGCTAATGAACTAAAATTCAACCAGAATGATAATATCAAGAATATTAATGATGTTGTCATTAAAGGTTTACTCATATAACACTGCTTTTGCACTCATTTTTGGTTTGTAGATGAATAATGATGTGTGCATGTGTAAAATACTAAAACTTAAAATGAAAATATCCCTATAAGACTGAAAGATTACAGTAATCTGAAACAGGCTCCAGAATTTAAAATACTTCAGTATATTCAGCAGTATTTGCATAGTGTTATTCTTTAATATTATACATAATCCACTCTTGCTTTTAAGAATCCTCAATACAAATAAAATTGGTCAATAGCAAGTCTCTCCCTGTTAAAATACTTGTTAAAACTTCCCTGATCTGGATTAAAATTCATGATTCCTAAAATCCTTTTCAAATGTGAGGTACTCAAGTGGGCTGCTCACATTTGTAATCAGCTGTAAGTTCTATTCAACAGAAAAAAATCTTATAAATAACACTCATTGACTAATCTTTAAGTGACTTATGTATATCAGCATCAGATACTTATTAGTTACCCACTCACTAGGCATAGAACCTTAGCGCAATTCAGAAAGTAAAATTTGGATATTGTTCGCCAATAGCATGGGACCCAAGAGGAAGGCAATACACAAGGAAATTTCCTCTGAGTCCACAGAGAGATATCCACAGTAAATATTAACAGTAAATAATTTACAGTTTTACACCTGTGAAGTAAAAGGAAGAAGAATATGATCTACTGGAGGAATGTGGTTTTATATCTTAATATAATCTTTTACCTGTCTCAAGAAGTATTCATTGCGTTATTTGTAACAGTGGTTTTGATATGATCCATCCATGCCACTCTCAGCCTGGGTGACCAGATGGTAGTATAGAGGAGATGGCTGGGTTAGAAGAGATCCATTTCCCTTGTCTAGATACCTACAACATTTAGAATAGATACCACATTATTGTATGTGTAATCAGAAACCAATGTTTACTGTTGACCATTATTTCTTGTGTTTAATTACTGTTTCTTCCAATGTAAACATCTTAAAAGTGAAATTCATTTCTTTCTTTCTTTTTTGTCTTATTATTATTTTTTAATTAAAGTTTATTGGGGTGGCAATTGTTAGTAAAGTTACATAGATTTCAGGTGTACAATTCTGTAATGCATCATCTCTATATCACATTGTATGTTCACCACTCAGAGTCAATTCTTCTTCCATCACCATATATTTGATCCCATTTACCCTCATCTTCCACTCCCCTACCCCCCTTATCCTCTGGTAACCACTAAACTATTGTCTATGTGTATGAGTTTTTGTTTCTTTGTTTGTCTTGCATCTTTGTTGCTCTCAGTTTTATATCCCACATATCAGTGAAACCATATGGTTCTCGACTTTTTCTGTCTGACTTATTTTGCTTAGTATAATGATCTCAAGATCCATTCATGTAGTCACAAATTGCACTATTTCATCTTTTTGATGGTAGAATAGTATTTCATTGTGTATATATACCCCATCTTTTTTATCCAATCATCTATAGAAGGACACTTCTGTTGTTTCCATATCTTGGCCACCATAAATAAAGCTGCAATGAATATCGGAGCACATGCATGTGTATTCCTAGCCTAGCTTAACCCTGAACTCATGAGTACATGTACTAAAAGTCTAATGATTGTTGATTGACAAAAGCCAACTTAGTAAAATTTACCCAATAATATTGAAATAGTACATTCAGTGGCCTGAGACAAATATGGATTCCTGTCACAAACTCAATAACATGTAAACATCTTTCATAAATATTTGTAACCCTGATAAAGATAACAATACATTTTTTTACCCACTACTAATGTCCTAATAATTGAGAAGTCTGAAAAAGTACCCAAATTATTTCATGTCCTAATTTATAAACTAAGAATTTGTCTGATTAAGGAAATGTCATTTTGGTCATATTTTCATTTTAAAATTAACAAATAGGTAATATTTTAGGAAAACAAAAAAATGTCAAGATGTGTTTATATATCATATTTACTTAAATAATAAACTAGTAATCAAGCATAATTGCCAGGTTATTTTCAAGAGCTCATCAAATTGAGATCATAATTATAGCAGTTTCAATGCACAAATTTAGCAGTCTTAAGATGCATTTTTTTAAATGGTGAAATTTATTACTTACTATAGACACAATATTTTTTAATGTCTCATTTATTTTCTAAGCAGTGAAAAATTTCTATCTTTTTAAAGGCTCTCTCTCTCTCTCTCTCTCTCTCTCTCTCTCCCTTTTTGCTGTAGAGATCTTTGCTGTAGGCAAAAGCAGAGACTAATATTTAAATTCAGGTACACTTTAGGATTTCCATTTGTTTCTCAAATTTCTTTAGGTAGTTATCTTGCTTTTAATTCATTTGTAAAAGGCAAATGTGTATGCATGTGTGTTAAGTAAAAGAAGGAAGAAATAAAAAAAAACTTACTCAGTATCTCTCTCTAATTTTATGTCTCTTGTCCCAGGATTAAAAGCTTATCATGGACTCGGTCATTCCTTCTCTGAGTATATGTGGCTTTTGGTAGGACACCATGTTAATGATTCTTCTTAAACAAAGAATCTCTTCTGAGAGTTTCTGAAAAGAACTGAAAGAATAGATTGGGGTATCAGAGTGTTATTGAAAAATAATGAATATAGGGCAATCACAGCAAAAAAAAAAAAAAAAAAAGAAGAAGAAGAAGAAAAAGAAAAAGGAAAAAGGAAAAAAAAGAGAAATCCCTGTGACAGAAATTCAGATCTTTTATGTTTCCACTCCTTCCCAGTCATGTCTTATTTCTCCTTAGGACTGGGAAATGGAGCAAGGAAGAACAGATTGTCCAACTACTATTAGCTCAACAAGTTTTTTTTTTTTGAAATATGTACTTAACACTAAGTACATCTCTTCCCTGGGTGAAACATTTTGATCACTATAGTTGTTTATAATATTATTTATATTATTTTTAGTCTGAACATGTAAGTGGCAAACCCCAATTATTTGTGAACATTAGGGAAGTTTTTTGTTTGAATTTTAAGCAAAGAGAACTAAAAGCATCTTGTGAACTATCTCATGATATAGGCTACATCCCTCGTTAATCCCAACACCAAGATTAAGTAATAATTGCATTACATACATGTTACAAATTTTAATAATTTAAACAAATCAAATATTAACATACTATGTGAAAATCAAATTAATACAAACATACAATATGTCAAAAGTTTCTTCATAAATACAGTGATTCCTGATTTATTAGTAATCTTATTATTGGTATAAACTTTACATGATTTTGTACCTAAGTACTCTGCACTATTCATCCTTCTAAGATATTTTGTCAAACATATTTAAAATGTAACACATTTTAACTCTTTTATAAAAATTATAAACTGGGGTAGGTTGGGGGAGGCAGAAGAAAGGGGAAAAAGTTATATATAAATAGCCATAGTCTTATTACAGTATCTTAAGATTATATTGCTAAAGAAATGGTTATGGTATTCCTTCCCTGCAATAAATAGAAAATAGCATTTCTCTATATGTTACAAAAACAATCATTTTTAAACTAAAAAACATTTTTATTTTACGTCACTAGCATTTTAAAATTATTTTTATATATAAAGTTGCTCAATTTAAAATATTGAGTAATATTGGTAATTTACTTGGGATGTCATTTACTTGGGATGGCTGTCATTTACTTGGGGTGGTTTCAGAATGGCTCCACTTAACGCCAAGTGTGTTAACTAAATGAAAATGAAGTTTATATACTAGTTCTGTCACTAAAGAAAAGATGAAAGATATATTTTGAACATTACTCTCTTTCTGGCTCTGTAATAGGCTTTCAGTTAAATTATCTAATTTAAACCTTATACTGACTTTACCCTAAAAGATGGAAATAATTATCCACATTTTTATGACTAGAAAATTGATATTCAGAGAAACTGGATAATTTATTTGTCATAATTTTTATTATTGTTGTTATTTATATACTAATTTTAACAAATTTAATATATCACATAAGGATGGATACATGTAATAAGCTAAAATAAATTTTCAGTAAGTGAGATTGAAATATAAAAAAATTAAATGAAGTTATATATAGGTTCCATAGTAAGGTGACAACTATATTCAAGTCTTCTAGGAGGTAAAATTTAAAATATAGTCATTTATATGACACATAGTATCCAAAAGTTAAAAATAGGAAGTTGCTTAAGAAAAGCACATCTAATTAGAGACTAACCAAAAATTACCTTCCTGATTTGTAATCTGCTAGTGTTATCACTGTCACTTGCGGAGTTTCATAAAACTACGTTTTAAAACTCATGTAGGTTTACGTTATTCTACTGTCCTGAAACACAGAATGAGTATTTCAGCAGCTATCTATTGGTTGATGAAGAAAAGAAGCGGCTTTTCCTGGAGGAGAATCCTATATATGCATTGAAACTCATGTTTCTGAAAAATATTTATTGACATAGCTAATGGTCATTATAAAATGTTAAGTGGGAGAAATATATATATTTCATGATAAAATATTAAGTGGGAGAATATAAAATTTATATTCTCATATACTCATCATGTTTAAGTATTCACATAAATTCCTTTCCTGATGTAACATAAATAATTCTAATTTGTTCTTACTAGAAACAAGTTATATAATTAAATAAGTAGTAATTAGATCATATCTCTTCCCACCCACAGCCATCAAGTGATAAGTAATATTTGAATAGCATTCCAAAATATTAGAATATATTAAGGTAAAACAGCACCCTTAGCAATTCTCTTTCAAATATAAGTCCTTTGTACCTTTTATTTCACCAAAAGAATGAGTTGGTAAATAACCTATTGTCAGAAGAGCTGAATTTCAAATTTGCCATAGAGCTACATGACCTTAAATGCACAACAGTATACATCCCTTCTTAAGGTAATGCATATGTGCATAGGTAAAAATAGACATTGAAGTATTGTAGACAACTTTTCCTATTCATTACCATCTGCCAGACAGGTCAATTAGTCCCTGGCCAAAAAAATCCCTTCGGAGTCACCAGGCTAACAATTTCCAGTTCTCAGTTCTCTAGTAAAAATAAATAAATAAATAAATAAATATAATAATTAAAAAAAAAAACTTATAACATATTCCAGGAAACAAAAAATGCTACCTTCAAAACATTTTGGGAACCTGCAAAGATGTAAACCAGGCTTTTAATTAGTGCTGTAAAATTTAATGACACTTCCACTTATAATTGGCTTGTTTTATTCAGGATTACATTACGTGGTTTCTATGTATTTCTCAATTTAACCTTTATCCCTTTACCACAGCTCATTAAGGAAGGGAAAGAGAAGATATGAAACACAAATTAAATACTTCACTGTTGGCCCTTTCAGCAAAAAGACATCTATACTTCCTGGAGAATTATGGAGACGCCAAAGGTCAGTAGTTCTTTTCTAATTGTTTTTCACTCTACATATATTAAATATTTTCTACTGTCCTTGATAATTCTTCCTTGAGTAAATATTACAGGACTTCAGCTTAATTACAAAGCCAGGGCAGAAAAAAATGGCAAACACAAAAAAAGTACAAATGAAAAAAATCACCACTGCTAAAATTTGATGTATGGTCACTGTTTCCTATGTAGGTAAAAACATATGTATTTTTTAAGTTATTTCATATTATACATATTTCCCTGTAGAATTTTCTCAAATCTAGCAGTGTATTCTGCAACATAAATTTTAGTAGCTAAGTATTATTTTATCATATGAATTTATTGTCATTTACTTAAATAACTTTGGGGTTATTTCCATTTCTTTGCAATTAAAAATAAAGATACAGGTTGTACCCTTAGAGATATATCTCTAAACATTTCTGAATTTTCTTATAAATTTAAGAATTTTAATATTTAAGTCAAAATATAAACCATTTTTAAATTTGATTGCCACAAAACAACTTTGTATAGTTCTATCATTTTTGCTCTTGATAGCAGTGTGGCTGCCCCTTTCTTAGAAGTCTACCAAACAATTGATTTTTCTTTTGCCAATTTCATTGATAAATATTACATCTTACGAAGTCATTGTCAGAGAGTAAATACCTGAAAGAATTAATCTCCACTGCAAGAAACAGTAAAAGTACTTCTATAGGCTAAAGGAAAAAGATAGACAGAAACTAGGTTTTATAAGAAGGAGTTAAAAACACAAAAAAGAAAATTGGTCAGTAAATATTAGAGGTCAATGAAGCTATTATTCCCAAAGTTCCACACATATTTTCTTATCTCCTTAAAGACAGTTAGCTATTTAAAGTAAAAATAATAACAAAAAATGGGTTTTATAAATATTTAGAAGTAAATATATAACAACTGAAAATATAATGCTACAAATTTCTTATAATGTTCATGAAGTAATAGAATATTTCATGAACACTGGAATAAATTATATACAGATATTTTATTATTTAAAGAAATGCCCAAATAAAACAAAGAGGAATACCTAAATGCTATAAGATAGAATAAAATTGAATTTTAAAAATATATTCATATACCGCCAAAAAAAGATGAAAAGAAAAGAACTCCAGAAAAATGAATATAAAAAATTAAAAAATCAAATGGCAATACGAAATTCAAGCATGTCAATAATTACATTAAATTTTACAAACAAAATACTTCCCTTAAATCACAGACTGTGAAGCTGGATTTTAAAAACCAAGACTCAATCATGGTTATTTAGCAAAAAAGTAAATATACTTTAAATATCAAAGCACAAAACTTTAAAGATTAAAGGATTTTTTAAAAAGATTAACCATGTAAGCATTAAGCATAAGAAACCTGGTATAACTACCATGTTTTCCCCCAAATAAGACCTAACCGGAAAATAAGCCCTAGCATTATTTTTCAGGATGACATCCCCTAAACATAAGCCCTAATGCGTCTTTTGAAGCAAAACTTAATATAAGACACAGTCTTATTTTCGGGGAAACACGGTATAATCTCAGCCCAAAAGACTTAAAGATAAATAGTATTACCAGGAAATTAGAAAATATATCCAATTGGATGATAATAAAAGCACAACAAAATGACATTTATGATATGCTGCTAATTCATCCTTAAAGAAAATGTATATTTCTTTTCAATTTTTTAAATTGTGGTGAAAGATGCATAACATGTAATTTACCATCTTAACCATTTTAAGTGTACAGTTCAGTGGTAATAAATACATTCATAATGTTGTACAATTATCACCACCATCCATCTACATAACACTTGTCATCCTGTAAAACTGAAACTATACCCATTAAACAATAACTCCCCATTCTTCCCCTCTAGCCTCTGGTAACCACTAACCTAGTTTCTATCTTTATGATTTTGACTACTTTTAGTACTTCATATAAGTGAAATCATACAGTATTTATCTTTTTGTGATTGGCATATTTCACTTAGCATAATGTCCTGAAACTTTGTCCATGTTGTACCATGTCAGAATTTCTTTCCTTTCTAATCCTGAATAATATTCCACTGTATGCATAATCCACATTTTGGTTATTCATTCATCCACCAATGGACATGTTTGAACTATTGTAAATAATGCTGCTATGAATATGAATGTACAAATATCTCTCCGAGACACTGATTTGAGTTATTTGAATGCCTTTTATTTACTTTACAGTTAATGCTTAAACAACAGAGGGGTTAGGGGCCCTGATTGCCTGTGCAGTCAAAAATCCACATATAACTGAAGTTATATGTTATAACCAATATTAATCACAATTTACTGTCTAAGCCTTCCCATGGAAGTTACAAGACTTTAATAGACTCCCAAGTACCAAACTAGTTACATCAGACAAATTCTACCAATGTAATTATTATATAGGTGGGGAGACAAATTTCTGAAATCTGCTTCTAGAAATACTATCATCTTCTCAGAATTTTCTCTCAGGAAATTTGTAGTTTTAAATGTTTCTTAGAATACTTGAAAGGTATAAAGCAATTACTTTTGTTTCCCAGTGTAAAGTCTAGAAAAATTATTTAAAATATTAAAAATAGAACCCAAAATAATTAGAATAAACAAAAGAATAATGAAAATTAAAGAAACAAAAATAGAAAATAGACAAAATCAACAAATTCAAAATTAGTGTTTTGAAGTGATTAGTGAAATTAATAAACTATTAGAATGAATCTTCAAGGCAAAAAAGAAAAAAGGCACAATACCACATCTTATATGAAAAGGGGGAGGGAATTCACCAGATGCTATTATACTTATAGTAAAAGTATTATTATGGAATATTGTGAGTCACATACCAATAACATCAACATTTTAGATTAAATGGAAAAATTTATTGAAAGACACATATTATTAAAATTGCCCAGGAAAGAAATAGAAACTCTAAACAGTCCTTTAGCCGATAAAGAAATTGAATTTGTAATTAAACAACTTCCCACAAAACAAAACATAAACAAACAAACTTTTAGGCCCAGATGGCCTCACCAGTGAATCTTAATAAACCTTTAAATGAAAACTAATACCAATCCTACACAAAATCCTTCAGAAAATAGAAGAGGAAGGAATAGTTACCAACTTATTTATTCCTTTTATAAGGCTAATATTATTCATTATCAGAATCAGAAAATAACATTACAAAAAATAAACTTACAAACAAAATCTTTCAAGAAAATATATTCCAAAATCTTTTTACAATATTAGTAAAATAAATCCAGCAATATATAATAATTGTATACCAAGATCAAGTTAAGTATATGCCAGGAATTTGAGGGTTGCTTAACCTGTGATAATCTATTAATATAATTCACTACTTTAACAGCTTACGGCAAAAAAGCATATGATCATTTTCATTAGGAAGAAATGACATCTGACAAAAACAAAACAATATCTGATAAAAATCTCTTAGCAAACTAGAAACAGAAGAGAACTTCTTAATCTGTAAAGGACATAATAAAACTTTACTACTAACTGAAATATTAACAATGAAATATGAAATATTTTCCCACTGACATAGAAGGGAAAGATATCTGATTTAGCCACATCTATTGAACATGGCACTGGAGTTATTATCCAATGCAAAATGCAAAATAAAAAATGATGAACAGATGTGAAAGGAGAAAAATTGCCATTATTCACAATTGACATGGTCATGTGCTTAGAAAATTCTAAGAACTCTGCCACCTGAAAAACTGCTAGAATTAATGTTGCAGGATACAAAATTAATAGACTTTCAGCAATTATGTTTTTTAATATACTAGAAATGAACAGTTAAAAAATAAAATTGTAAAATACCATTTAAACTAGCATCAAAAGATATTTAGGGACACATTTAACAAAAATAAATACAAAAGTTATATACTAATACCCTAAGATGTTACTGACAACAATTGAAGAAAACTGAATAAATGGAGATCTAAATCATTTTTATGGACCAGAAGCCCAAGTATTGAAAAGATACCAATTTTCCCAAAATTGATCTATAGATTCAACATATTCCCAATAAAATCCAGTGTGGTTTTTATTTTCCTGAGAAATTGACAAGCTAGTTTAAAAATGTATTTGGAAAAGCAAAGGACCAAGGATAGTTAAAACTCTCTTGAAAAAGAAGACCAAAGTTAGATGACCTAACCTTTGTCTTCAGAAATTTGTATAAAACTACAAAAATCAAGACAGTATGTTCGTGGTGAAAGGATAGACAAAAAGATCAATGGAACAGAACAGTGTTTAACAATATACTTCACGTATATAGTCAAGTGGTTTTTGACAAGGACACAAACGGAGAGAAATTCAAAGAGAAAAGGAAAAACTCTTTCAAGAATGGTGCTGGAACAACTTGATATCCACAAAAAAAAAAAAAAAAAAAAAGAAATCAATAAAAAGTATGCAGCCAAATAGCAAGGCAATATGACAACAGAGGCATGTCAAACAGTTAAATATTAAAAACATATATTAATGCCTGGATTTTGTGTTCTTAATGCTAATGCTATTTGCCAGGTTTTTTTAAATTTATAACATCTTATGACATATTTCTAGTTCGAAACAATTACCCCTTTTACAACAAATTTGATATTTACAATTTTATGTTATTTTTTTCTTAAGAAGCCCCTAACATAATTTTAAAAACTATAGGTCCCACGAAATCCTGATCTACCCCTGGTCCCAAGCTTGCCAGATATTCTGCTTTGTTTCACATAGTCCAGAATTAGTGCTTTTTGCCTGGAACACAAAGTCAATAGGCCTATTTGCAAAATCCTACTAGCTTATTTATTAACTAAGAATCTCCAGCTGTGAATTATTTTTCTTTCATAGTGTGATTCACAGCAGTGTTGCCCTTCATCTACTTTACCTTTTCACATTTGGAAGTGTTCTTCTAGGGAAAGAAATGCACAGTTTAATACTAAATAATCTCTTTAAACAAAAAGATTGTTTTAGGACTTGATTCTGGTATTTCTCAAAAGAACTCCTGATGATAACAATCTGTATGGAAGAAATTATCTCTATTGGAAAGGGCTACTCTATCAATATTTCTAGTAAAAATATGTGCCTCTGATGCAATGAATACAGATATAAGAACTCTGAATAATTTGAAGAAATATTTTTCACTTGAAATTTTATCTAATATGGATGTTGTCACCATAGAAGAGAGATTTCTCCATACTCTAAATGTCTTTATGAAAAATATTAAAACCTCAAACATGATGTTTATCTGTACAACATTTACTATGAGATTTCCTGATGAGTAGAAATATTGGGGAAAAAAAGGAGAAAAGAAAACCTACTTTTCCACATTCATTAAATTGAGCTTATTCAGGGTAAATTCTAGTGTAAAATACTGATATGGACAGACTATTTATTGTTACAGGCAATTACTACACTTAATGAATAAAATAAATTCAGTAGTACAATGTTAGGTTGTTGAACATATTTTTGTTTTGTTTAAAATGTATCTTTCATTTGTTTAAAAGAAAACAGTTTAAAACAAAATAACTTATAAAATCTTCAGAGTCTAATATAAACTATAAAATGTAATGGAGACTGTAATCAATAAATTTTCCATATCACATATTTTTGTTCAACAAATACTATTGGGAGTTTCAGTCTGTTCAAACAGCTGGAACTCAATAAAATGTTTTTGAATGAATGAATTGTTAAAAACCACCTCGCAAACATTAGTATTTATACACTTAGTCTACATGTTATATAGCCTCCTTTCACTTCAACATGCAGAGTAAAATCATCCTATCACCTACTACCACTCTTTGTCAAAACTTTCCCAAATGTGATGAAAGCTATAAATCTAAAAACTAAAGAATCACAACAAATATAAATCATGAGAAACATGAAGAAAATTACACAAAGGCATATCATAATCAAATTGCTTCAAACCAGTAATCAAGTCAGAGAAACTTTCAAAGAGTCAGAAAAAGAGCTGTACAGAAGAAAATAATGACAAGTTTCTCATCAAAAAAGAAAAAATGCAAACTAAAACACAATGCCAAAGCAACGTCTTTAAATAAGTAAAAAGGAAAAAAATGTCAATTCATAATTATTAAACCAATAGAAATATCTTTAACAAAGGTAAATTAGACTTGTTCAGATATATAAAAGCTGAAAGAAATCACCGCCAGGAGACCTACATCACAATAAATCAAGAATTATTAAAAGAAGTTCTTGAAGCAAAAAAATTAAAATAATACTGGATTTTAAAACCTGGATCAATATAAATTAATGAAGAGTACCATATATGGTCACCACACAAGTAAATGTCATATTTATATAAATCTAAATATTTATTTATGTAAGATTATTGTTTTATAATGATAAAAGCATCAGCTCACCAAGAGGACATAACCAAGCTTCAAAATACATAAAGCAGGGCGGGCCAGGTGGCTCAGGCAGTTGGAGCTCCGTGCTCCTAACTCCGAAGACTACAGGTTAGATTCCCACATGGGCCAGTGGACTCTCAACCACAAGGCTGCCAGTTTGATTCCTTGACTCCCGCAAGGGATGGGGGCAGAGCCCCTGCAACTAGCAACAGCAACTGGACCTGGAGCTGAGCTGCGCCCTCCACAACTAAGACTGAAAGGATAACAACTTGTAGCTGAATGGCACCCTCCACAACTAAGATTGAAAGAATAACAAGTTGACTTGAAAAAAAGTCCTGGAAGTACATACTGTTCCCCAACAAAGTCCAATAAAGTCTTAAAAAAAAAAAAAATACATGAAGCATATATTAGATTTCAACACTTTCTCTCAAAAAATAATGAAATAAGTAGACAAAAAAATCAGTAATGATATAGAAGACATTAATGTCATTTTAGCTAATTTGACCCAATTAACATTTATAGAACACTTTCCCCAACAATAGCAGAATATACATTTTTTTCCAGCATGCAAGGAACCTATAGCAATATATTCTGGGCCATAGAACAAGTTTCAATAAATTTAAGAGGATACCAGTCATACAATATTCTCAGACCATAAAAAATTAAATTAGAATCAGTAACAGAAAGAACTCTAGAAAATCTCCAAATATTTTAGTGGCGGTGGAGGGGCACATTTCTAAATGATCCATGAGTCAAATAAGAAAAAAAAAAAAAAAAAAATAGAAAGTACTTTGGAGTAGTGTCAGAAATATGGCAGCCTGAGAGGTCCCCTTTGATCTCTCCCCTTGAAGTTACACGATGAACAGCTATAATTCCAAAAAGATTCCCTATGCAACACACAAACATGTCTGAGAAATCCGTGCATCAAAACATTTGAAGGTGGGCAAATTGGGGCAAACAGGAGAGAAGGGAAGGGGAAAGAGCAGAGATGGATTCCACAATTGCAGCTCAGAACTCATTGCTGGGCCTGGGAGAGGGGAGGATTCAGGCTGCAGGTGTACTCTGTGTCCCCAGGCATTCCTGCCTGAATGATCAGCATATAATATGGCTGAACCCAGCAATCGCAGCAGAGACCTCTGGGGCAAAGACCAAATGCAAAAGTGCTCCAATTGTGGTCTAACAGCTCTCATTGCCAGGCAGAAAACAAAGCCACAGAGCCTGGCTGCCTCCTCCCACCCTCCCAGAGCTGGCCTCCCCCACACCCTCCCAGTGTTAGCAGCAGGCCCCAAAAGAAGCAATAGCAGTGTTGGGTTAGAGAGCAGAATACCTACAGTGCTGAGAATTGGAGAGACAGTTCCTGAGTGGCAGATGGACACTGTGGCTAATTCCAGTGACAAGGAAGGTGACATGGGGGCAGGTAGCTGTGGTCTGGAAGTTGCTACTACTCAGAAGAGAACAAAGACACAAACACACCAGCGGCCTCTCCCAGCACACCCTGCCCCCACTTTTCGCAGCTGATCCCAGGTAGGGTACCCAGAGCTGCTAAGGCACACAGCTCTGCAAATGGTTGCAGGGCAGCACTGGGATTTAAGGGGCTCAGTACCTCATCACCCACCACATCCTCCCACAGTGGTGGTGTCCTGAGACCAACGCAACCTGGTCACAGAGGAGACACCAACCTCCCCACAAAGTCTTCTACTATGAGAAGCCAGAATAGTGCAAGAGAAAATAAAATGCTCCAGTGCTACCTACTGAAAAACAAAAGAAAGACCTCTTCATATCAGCCTGCTACAGAATCCACTCCCATAAATGCCCAGGAAGAGGAATAATTCATCGATTATCGTGAATAACCAAGGTAACAAAGAAGCTCAGAAAGAACATGAAAAAGCTCCAGAAAATGAACTTAAAGACATGCAAATATGTAACTTAAATGACAGAGAACTCAAGATAACAGTTCTGAAAAAAGTCAGCGAGGTGCAAGAAAAATTCATTAAGCTGTTTAATGAACTCAGAAATAAAATCAATGAATAAAATGAATATTTTACCAAAGAGATTGAAATTAAAATAAATAAATAAATAAAAATTCTGGAACTGAAGAACTGAATAAAAGAGATGAAGAATGAAATAGCAAGCTTAGGAAATAGAGCTGACCAGATGGAGGAAAGAATTAGTGATGTCAAAGATGGAAATCTGAAAATGACTCAATGGAAGGAAAGAATTGAGAGTTAAAATAAATGAAAGAACTCTACAAGAACTACCTGACTTCATCAGAAGGAGCAATATAAGAATAATGGGTATACCGTGTTTCCCCAAAAATAAGACCTAGCTAGACCATCAGCTCTAATGTGTTTTTTGGAGCAAAATTTAATATAAGACGGGGTATTACATTATATCATATCATATCATATCATATCATATCATGTTATACTACACCTGGTCTTATATTATAGCAAAATAAGACTGGGTCTTATATTAATTTTTGCTCCAAAAGATGCATTAAAGATGATGGTCCAGCTAGGTCTTATTTTCGGGGAAACATGGTACCAGAAGGAAAAGAGGAGAAGGGCATAGAGGGCCTATTCAAACAAATAGTCAACGAAACTTCCCAGACCTATGGGAAGAACTGGATCCTTGAATCCAAGAAGCAAACAGAACACCTAACTATCTCAATCCCAAAAGGCATTCTCCAAAGCACATTATATTGAAGGTGTCAAAAATTAATGACAAAGAAAGAATTCTCAAGAAGGCCAGGGAAAAGAAGAAAATAACCTACAAAAGAAAGCTCTTTAGGTTATCATAAGATTTTTCAGCAGAAACTCTACAAGCCAGGAGGGAGGGAGATCAAATAGTCAATTGAAAGTGAGAAATTACCAGCCAAGAATAGTATAACCTACAAAGTTATCTTTAGATGTAAAGGAGGAATGAAGAAATTTCCAGATAGACCTTTCCAAATATAAAGAAGCTTAGGAAATTTTCCACAACAAGGCTTGCATTATAAGAAATACTGAAGAAGGTTATTTTACCTGAAATAAACAGACAAAAGGGTACAAAATTATAAGTAAGATTACTAACAAAAAGACAGAATCAGGAAATAGCAACCTCTACACAAAATAGGTACTATACACTTAGACAGGAAATAAAGGGTAAAGAAGAAAAAAAAAACATTAAAAAATAAAAAGAAGAAGAAGACAGTGTGCTATTGCAACTCAGAAATATACTCACAGCATAAATAGGGATAATTTGTGTAACAACAAAAACATAAAAGGGGATGGAGTAATGGTATGAATTTGCAAAGGGGAATGAAGAGAAGACACACACTGAAGAAAAAGTACTACTGTATATATGAAACTTTCTTTTACATAAACTTAATGGTAACCACTCAAAAAAAAAAAAAAAAAAAAGAAAGAAAGAAAAGAAAAGAAAGAAAGAAAAAAAAAATCCAGAACTGAGACACGTAAAATTAAAAAAAAAAAAGGAAACCAAGAGAAAAAAAGCATAGAATGCTGCCAAACAAAAATAACAGACAGAAACACAAAGGCAAAGAAACAATGGAGACACTGAGCTAACAAAAAAACAAAAGATAAAATGGCTATGGGAAATCCTTATATATCAATAATCAGCCTAAATGTAAATGGACTGAAATCACCAATAAAAAGGCAGAGAGTGGCAGACTGAATCAATAAACAAAACCCAACCATATGCTGTCTCCAAGAGAGACAGCTCAGCTATAATGACAATATAGACTCACAGTGAAAGGGTGGAAAATGATACTCCAAGCAAATGTCATCTAGAGAAAAGTGGGTGGAGCCATACTTATATCTGATGAAACAGACTTCCGGATAAAAAAAGGTAATAAGAGACAAAGATGGACATTTTATAATGATAAAAGGGACAATACAACAAGAAGACATAACACTTATCAGTATACATGCTCCCAATAAGCAAATATCAAAACATACAAAGCAACTAAAGAGAAGATGCACACTGGGATCTCCCTTTAGATCTCCAGAACTAAAGGGAGAAACTGAGAAAAGCACAATTATAGTAGGGGACCTAAATATTTCATTGACAGCTATGGATAGATCATCCAAACAGAAAATCAATAAAGAAATACTAGCCTTAATTGACACATTAGTCTAAATGGACATAATTGATATTTACAGAGAACACCATCCTAGAACACCACAATATACATTCTTTTCTAGTGCACATGAAACATTTTCAAGGATAGACCATATATTGGGACACAAAACTAGCCACAGCAAATTTAAGAAGATTGAAATCATACCAAGCATATTCTATGACGACAATGCTTTGAAATTGGAGATCAACTGCAAAAAGAAAGTGGGAAAAACCATAAATCCGTGGAGTAATACAACATGATACAAAGAATGACTGCGTTGAAGAAGAAATAAAGGGAAAGATCAAAAGATACATAGAAACAAATGAGAAGGAAAATACATAGTATCAAAATTATGGGGCTGGGACAAAAGCAGTATTAAGAGGGAAATGTATAACATTATAGACCTATCTCAAGAAACAAGAAAAATCCCAAATAAACAACCTAACATTCTATCTTAAAGAACTGGAAAAAAAAAAGGACAAATCAAGCCCAAAGTCAGCAGAAGGAAGGAAATAATAAAAATTAGAGCATAATTAAATGAAATAGAGAATAAAAAGGCAATAGAAAAAAATTAATTCAAAAAAAGAGCTGGTTCTTTGAAAAGATTAATAAAATTGACAAACTCCTGGCTAGACTCACTAAGGAAAAAAAAGAAAACACATGAATGAGCAAAATCAGAAATGAAAAAGAAGTTATGACGGTTACCATAGAAATATAAAGGATCATAAAAAATACAGTGGTACCTCGGTTTTCTAACGTAATCCATTCCGGAAGACCATTCAAGTTCCGAAACGTTTGAAAACCAAGGCACGGTTTCCCCTTAGAAAATAACACAAAATGGATTAATCCATTCCAGACCTTTAAAATCAACCCCAAAAACTGCAAATTTAGCATGAATTTTACTATCTAATGATACCATAGAGCCATAAAATGTATGGCATTTGTAAACAGAAATGTTCATCAATGGAGATTTTCAAAAACCGAGATACTACTGTACTATGAAGGACTATATGCCACCAAATTCAATAACCTAAAAGAAATGGAAAAGTTCTTAGAAATATATAACCTTCCTAGACTGAATCACAAAGAACTGGGAAATCTAAATAGACTGATCAACAGAAAGGAAATTGAAACAATCATCCAAAACATCCCCCAAAACAAAAGTCCAGGACCAGATGACTTCACTAGTTAATTCTACCAAACATTCAAAGATGATTTAGTACTTGTCCCCCTCAAACTCTTCTAATAAATTAAAGAAGAGGCAATACTTCCTAACACATTTTATGAGACCAACATTACCCTGATAACAAAATCTGGTAAAAATACCACAAAAAAAGAAAATTATAGACCAATATCTCTAATGAATACAGACACACAAATGCTAAACAGAATAGCAGCAAATCAAATACAAAATTACATTTAAAACATTATACATCACGATCAAGTGGCATTCATTGCAGGGCACAAGGATGGTTTGACATATGCAAATTGATCAGTGTGATACACCACATAAACAAAATAAAGGATAAAATTCATATGATCATATTAATAGATACAAAAAAAGCACTTAGTAAGATACAATATCTATTATGATTAAAACAGTCCACAAAATGGGTATAGAAGGAAAATGTCTCAATATAATAAAGGCCATATATGACAAACCCTCAGCTAATATCACACTTAATGGTGAAAAATTGAAAGTTTTTCCTCTAAGATCAGGAACAAGACAGGGGTGCCCCCTATCACCCCTGTTATTCTACATACTATTGGAAGTTCTAACCAGAGCAATCACTCAAGAGAAAGAAATAAAAGGCATCCCAACTGGGAATGATAAGGGGCTAATATCAAAAATATGTAAAGAACTCATACAACTCAACAACAACAACAAAAAATCCAATTGAAAATGGGCAAAAGGCATGAACAGAAACTTCTCCCAGGAAGACATACAAACAGCCAACAGATATACAGGTAAGTCCCGTATAACACGGCACTTCTATAACACGTTGTTTTCATTCTAACACGGTTTGAGTATTTGAGAAATCCCCAAACAACGCGAAGCATAATAAAAGCTTTTAAGAGCAAAAAATATCTCATGCGAAGTTAGGAAAGTCCCCGAACATGAAATGTAATAAAAACTTAATAGTAATGATGATGAAAACATTATTTAATACATATTAATATGTTATACTTTTGGTGAAAATTGCTTTAAGAAAGATATTTTTCTGAATTATAAAAATATAATCATACGTGTGTTTTTTTTTAATTTTTGGAATCTAACCCCCTATTTTGTATCAGTTCTTTGTTTTGTGTAACACAGATTCACATAACATGGCATTTTTTAGGAATCTAACAACTGTGTTATACAGAGGTTATGTGTATAAAAAAATGCTCATGTTCACTAGTTATTAAGGAAACGCAAATCAAAGCTACAATGAAATACTACCTGACAACCATTATAATGGCTATTATCAATACTACCTAAGGCAATATATAGATTCAGTGCAATTCCTATCAAACTACCAATAACATTTTTCTCAGAAATAGAACATATAACCCTAAAATTTATATGGAACCATAAAAGACCCCGAATAGTCACGGCAATCTTGAAAATAAGAACAAAGTGGAGGTATCAAGCTACCCAACATCAAATCATACTACAAGGCTATAGTAATCAAAACAGCATGGTACTGGCATAAAAACAGACACATAGATCAATGGAACAGAATAGAGAGCTCAGAAATAAATCCATTCATATATAGTCATTTAATCTATGACAAGGGAAGCAAGAATTTACATGGGGGTAGAGACAGTGTATTTAATAAATGGTGCTGGGAAAATTGGACTGACACATGCAAAACAATGAAACTGGACCACCTCCTTATGCCATATACAAGAACAAACTCAAAATGGATTAAAGACTTAAATATAAGACCTGAAACCATAAAACTCCTAGAAAAATAGGGAGTGAATTCACAGACATTACTCTAACCGGGTATTATATTATTACGCAGCCATAAAGAAGAATGAAATCTTACCATTTGCAAGGATATGGATGGATCTAGAGAACATTATGCTAAGTGAAATAAGTCAGTAGGAAAAGACAAATACCATATGATCTCACTTATATGTGGAATCTAAAGATTTGAATAAATGAACAAAGTAAACAGAAATAGTCTTAGAGATATAGAGGAAAAACTGATGGTTGTTAGATGGGATGGGGGTAGGGATGAGGAAGAAGGGGAAGGAATTAGATAGCATAAATTGGTAACTACAATATTGCCAAGGGAATACAAAAGACAGCTTGGGGAATATAATCAATAATGTTGCAAAGATTTTGTAGGGTGTCAGATAGGAATGTGTCTTATCAGGGAGACCACTTCATGGATGGTGTAGATGCTTGACCACTGCACTGTACACTTCAAACTGAATAATATTGTATGTCAACTATAATTTAATATGTAGATAATCATGAGATATGGAGTATAGCATAGGGAATAGAGTCAATGGAATTGTAATATATATATACTATGTCAGAGGGGCAATAGATTGGGGGAGGGGGATTATCACTTTGTGAGTGGTGAAATGTCTGTTTCATTGTTTGTACACCTGAAACTAATTTACAAAAAAACAAAAAGGTTATTATCAGCAAGACAAATAATAACAAATGTTGGAGAGGTTGTGGAGATAAAGGAACCTTCATACACTGCTGGTGGGAATGTAAATTGGTACAACCACTGTAAAAAACAGTATGGAGTTTCCTCAAAAAATTAAGAATTATCAAACTTAACAATCCCTCTTCTTGGTATCTAACCAGAAAAATCTGAAAACATTTAGCCAGAAAGACATATGTGCCCTTATGTCAATTGCAGCATTATTCACAGTAGCCAAGACATATAAGCAACCAAAGTGTCCTTCAATAGATGATTGGATAAAGAAGATGTGGTACATATACACAATGGAATACTACTCTGCCATAAGAAAAGATGAAATACCACCATTGTGACAACATGATGGATCTGAGATTATCATGCTAAGAGAAATAAATCAGACAGAAGTTGAGAACCATATGACTTCACTCATATGTGTGGGACATAAAACTGAAAGCAACAAAAGAAAAGACAGACAAACAAAAATTCATAGACACAAACAACAGTTTAGTGGTTACCAGAGGGTAAGAGGGGAGGGGAGTGGTAGAAGAGGGAAAAGGGGGTCAAATATATGGTGATGTACTATAGAAATGTACACTTGAAACCTATAAAATTTTACTAACCAATGCCACCCCAATAAATTTAATAAACCTAAGAAAGAAGAATGTATTTTGAACTGAATGAAAATGAAAAATCACTCTACCAAAATTTAGAATATGTTGTTAAAGAGAAATTAGGGGGGGAAAAAAGTATAGCAATAAATACAAAAAATAAAATAAAGGTCTCAAGTCAATAGCTTTATTTCACCTTAAGAAATTGAAAAAAGTAAAGCAAAGAAATCCCAAATTATGCAGAAGAAAGTAAAAATAAAGATCAGAGTGGAAATCAACAAAATTGAAAACAGGAATCAATAGAAAAAAATCTATTAAATCAAATGCTAGTTATTTGAAATCACTAACAAAATTGATAAACCTCTAGTCAAATTAGTCATGAAAAAAAGAGAAAGCACAAATGACCAATGTCAGCAATGAGAGCAGTGATATTATGAAAGATTTTTTAAAAGTATTACAGGGCAGTTGAAAATATTATGAACAATTTCATGTCAATATATTTGACAACTCTTGTGAAATGGACAAATTCCTTGAAAGACTCAAATTTACAAAGCTCAGTCAAAAATATATATAGATAATTTAAAAAGTCCTATATCAATGAAAGCATTTGAATCTGTAGTTAAAAATCTTCCTACAAAGAAACTTTAATACCCAAAGGGCTTCACTGCTGAACATTAGCAAAAATTTATGAAAAATAATACTGCTTCTACAATTGAAAATTGAAGGGGAGAAAATAATTTCCAATTAACTTTATGATCCCGTATTATTCTCATACCAAATCCAAAATTACCACAAAAGAAAACTTCGTGCCAATATCCCTCATGACCACCACTGCTTAAAATTTCTTTACAAAATTTTAACAAATCAAATCAAATAGATACATTAAAAAGAAAAATATACCATGACTAAGTGATATATAATCCAGAAATGAAAGGTTGGTTTAACATTTGAAAGTTAATCAATGCAATTCACCATATTAACAGACATCAAAAACATATACACGTAATCATCTCGACAAATGAAGAAACAGCTTTGATAAAGTCTGACAATCCTCACAAAACTCTCAGTGAACTAGGAGTAGAAATAAATTTCCCTAACCTGATAAAGTGTATACACAGAACCTATTGTTTACCTTATACTCATGGTAAAGAATAAAAACTTTCCCTATAAGATTATGAACAGGACAAGAAGCTTACTAGCGCCAGCCTGGGCAACATAATAAAAAAAGAGAATTGAAGGCATGCACATTGCTAACGAAGAAGTAAAAGTGGCCAGCCATATTAGCAAATGACTGTGGAAAATTCTATGAAATGTACAAAAAATAAAAAGCTATTACAACAAATAAATGAAGTTAGCAGGATCAGTATACAAAAAAAGGGGGGGGGATTTCTATGTACTAGTCATGAAAAAGTGGAAATTGTATTGAAAATCAATAACAATGCATCAAAACTAGGACATACTTAGGGCTAAATCTGATGAAGAAGTGAAAAGTCTATACATTGAAAAGTATAAAACATTGTTGAAATTAAAGAAAACCTATAGAAATGAGGAGATATAGTGTATTCATAAATTAAACGTTCAAATATTGTTAATATCTACTCTCAAAACTGACCTATGGATTCAGCACCATTCCAATGAAAATTGCAGCAAGACTTTTTGTAGAAAACAACAGCTGATTCTGAAAGATGTGAGCATAGTTTTTTGTCAAAAAAGATATCTGGAGAGCAAATAAGCATGTAAAAAATGCTTAACATCATTAGTGATTAGGGAAATTCAACTAAAACTTAAATGATACAGTATTACACACCTGCTAGAATGGCTAAAATAAAAAAGACTGACTATATCAAGAGCTGTCAAGTATTTGAAGGAAGGAACTTCCGTACACTGATGGCTATTTTAGAAAATTCTTTGGCAGCTTCTAAAAATATATATTAACTCACACACTATATGACCCAGATGTTACATTTCTAGGTGCTTACCCAAGAGGGATGAAAAAAGCAAATGTTCACACAAGCACTTGAAGCAAATGTTCATAACTACTTCATCAGTAACAGCCAAAAACTGGAAATAATCCACATACCCATCACCAGGTAAATGGATAAACAAATTGTGGTATATCCATACAATGGAATACTACTCATCAATGAAAAGGAAAGCCCCATTGATATGCATATCAACATTTAAGAATATTAAAATAATTAGGCTGATTGAAAAAGCTATACATAAAATGAGTTTGTACTGTGAGATTCCATTTATGTAAAGTTCTAGTAAATGTACATGAATCTTTAGTGAGCAAAAGCAGTTCAGTGATTGTCTGGGATTGTTGATTATAGAAAGACATAAGAGGAAAGGATCACAAAGTAAAATAAAATTTTTTGGTGAATAATATGTTCAGTTTCTTGATTGCAATTATGCTTTCACAGGAATACCCGTATTTTACAGCTTACCAAATTAATTGTATACTTCAGATATGTGCAATGTATTATATGTCAATTATACTTCAATAAAACTTAAAAAACGAAAGGAAGGCCCATAGGCACTAACATGAAATGTTTACTATACATCATCTAAAAACACAGTCTGTAAAACAATATGTATATCATCATTCTAATTTTCTCCAAAAGTACATACATATACATGTCTGTCGCATCCCGCTCTATGAGGGTTGTGTGGAGTGAGGAGGGCAGCGCAGGGTTAAGAAAAGACAATAGCCATGAATAGAGTTTAAGGGTCAAGGGACCTGAGCCTCAAGGATTGGGCGCCTAATCGGGCCTATGCATTAGCTTTTATTAGTTAGGTGGGGAAGTAAAGGAGATAAAGCTTGTCAATCTCAAGATCTGTGAATCCCACACATCATAATAGGAAACTGATTGAGCCAATCACCCTTGCCTGCAGGCAGCTGAACCATAAGTCTCAGGATGTATGTACTTCCCAAAGGACAAAACCTTTATGCATATGAATAGATGGAGAGCACACCATTGAATCTCCTCCCTTGCAGGTTGTGGGAAGGAATGCAGCCACAGATGCAGAGGCTCTCCTTAAATGGGGGAAGGTGGAGGGCTGTGCCCACCTCTATGAAATCCATGGGTTCTCCTGTTGGTCCCCCACTCGACTGTGCCTGGCTTGAGTTGTCTCCTCCCCCTCCCCGCTCCCCCCCCCCCATGGGGAATCTTACTCGTCATTGGCTGACCAGCCATCTTTTTGGGGCCAAACAAGGAGACATGAGGTACAAGCACAAAGGTGAAGCAAAGTCCCTGAAAGGATCCGTCTCACAGACTCTCCTTTCTTTAGGGGCAGGTACATGGAGACAGACAGGTAGGCTGCTGCGTGGCAATACGTCTTTATAAGCCTAGAAAATATCTAGACATATAGGATTATGCTCATAACAGGCCATATAACAGAGGTAGAAAGGATTCAGGAAGAGCAGTGGACTTTTTGCTTTATACGTATCATAACTGTGCAACAATCAAACTGTTATTTTGACTTTAAATATGTGTAAATAAATAGTCTTACAGAAATTAGGACTGTCTCAAAAGGTTTTAAGTCTTCCTTCTCATTCCTGATTTGTATTTTACCAAGTATAATAACTATTTTTTATTCTAAGATTTGTAGCAATAAGGGGAATATTTGCTTTTGTTAAAGATATTGTTTTATTTTATAGTTTTATTTTTCACTAAAGCCTAGTTGACATACAACCTTATATTTGTTTCAGGTTTACAACATAATGATTCAACATACATATACTTTACAAAGTGATTACCATGACATTCTACTAATCTTCTGTCTTCACAAAGTTATTACAATATTATTAGCTATATTTCCTTTGCTATGTTGCTATATTATAACTCATTGACTTATTTATTTTGGCCACTCTAACATACATATACGTGTGTGTGTGTGTGTGTGTGTGTGTGTGTGTGTGTGTGTGTGTTAGACTGAAGAGACCCCTGAACACCAGGAGGTTAAAAATAATGTAAAATTAAACTACACCTGCTTAGAAATATAGTTTTTCATTTCAACTAATAGTAAATTAAAATCTTGGTTAAATATTTAAATGCTGTTATATATACAGATGGATTCTTGGCGTGAGTGAAATCTGAAATAAACAGAACAAAATAGCTAAAATAGCCAAAAATCTTGGTTAAATATTTAAATGCTGGTATATATACAGATGGATTCTTGGCGTGAGTGAAATCTGAAATAAACAGAACAAAATAGCTAAAATAGCCAAAGTGGCAAGTTTAAGGCTAAGAAATCTGGCTGCCTCTAGGGTGTAATTGCAATTCTTTCCAGGGAACCTCACATCTTGAATTAATGAGAACATTTAGATATTGGTTTGTTGTTGATGTTTTTTTAACTTTATTTCCATTTGACATGTAGCAGCCCCCAAAAAAAAAAATGGTTCCATGCATCTTTAGCAAAAACAATCCTAAACTGACCTTTTTAGTAATAGGTCAATTTAAGTACTACAACAACAGATTCCTTGTATATCTAAATAGCCAACATTGCAAATGACCTACAGCCTGATAATGTTATATAATCCTTATAAATCAATAATCAGTTTTAAATGCTGAAACACCTATATGAATAAAAGAAGCTTCTGATTCCTGTCTAGACAGGCTGTTAAAGAAATAATTTTTCATTTAGAATAACTTTGCAGCATAGTCAATTGCCAAGTTAACCAATGGGTTGTAACAAATAGGTTTTGTTCTAAAAGTTCATTTGCAAATCGTTTGTTTGGAAATTGGAATACATTATTTTCTTTGCTTAAAAACAATGTTAGGTTTAGTTCTAGGCAGACCAGTAAAACCTATTTAGTGCCTAATTTAATACATATAGCATATTCTATGAGCAATAAAGAATAGAAACATCATTTTAAGTATGGATTTTCATAAATAAATGACAGAGTTCTACCTTGGAACTTCAGAAATGCATCATCCAGTGCTAAAGTGATAGCTAGGACTTCCCATTTCCTACATATTCCTCACCCTAATATGAAGTAGAATCAACCTGCAAAACTATAAAATGCCTTTATCTTGTTGACTGTCTTTATCCCTCAACAGACTGTAAAGTCCAAGAGGGCAGGGAGTACACTAAAGAGTCAGTTCTCAACAAAACAAGATGGTGATGAGGGATAACTATGGAGAATCAATATTATGATCGAGAGTTTGAGCAGGAAATGATGATACAAAAGATACAAAGTTAATAAAAAGCAACTACAAACTCCATGAACAAGAAGCTATACAGAAGCCATGGTTCAATATAAGGTAATGGCTTTGAATTAGATAAAGAGGGCTTTAAGAAAAATAGAATGCACTCCAACACATAGACAAAATGATTAAGAAGCTGAAAGATAACAAGGAAATGGTAATAAAGACATATGTTTGTTCTCCCAACAAGAAAAAAAAAAAAGGCAATGAAAATCTCCAGGAGACAAAAACTGTATGAGAAGATTAATTTCAGAATTTTATACAAACTAAAATGGGGCATGGTTTGCAGCAACTCGTAGAGTTCAAAAAGGAAGAACACATTTGAATTTGATATTAGACACAGGGATCTAGTTTTGGAATTCAAGAGAACAGGATATAAGTTTAAAATTTTAATTTTCTCTTCACTTAACAATATTTACATCATCATAAGCAAATTGTTATTAGTTATCAACTTTTACAATTAACCTATAGACAAACATCACGTTTAAAAATTTAAAAGAATTTGAATGTTATCAAGTTTTAACAATGTAAAAGTCGACGTGTCTGACAAAAGCTGGGTGATAGGAGTGAGAAAATTAGGTGGCCAAAAGAAGAGAAGCATTAGTAGTCTTACTATAAAAAGTAGAGTGCTGCAATGAACATTGGAGCACATATGTCTTTATGGAGTAATGTATTCAGATTTTGGGGATATATACCCAGGAGAAGGATTGCTGGGTCATATTGTAATTCTATTCATAATTTTTTGAGGAACCTCCACACTGCCTTCCATAGCAGCTGCACCAGTCTGCATTCCCACCAACAGTGTATGAGGGTTCCTTTTACTCCACAGCCTCTCCAACACTTGTTACTATTTGTCTTGTTGATGATAGCCATTCTAACTGGGGTGAGGTGATATCTCACTGTGGTTTTTATTTGCATTTCTCTGATAATTAGTGATATTGAGCATCTTTTCAGACGTCTATTGGCCACTTGTATGATCTCTTTGGAGAAAGGTCTCTTCAGGTTTTCTGCCCATTTTTAATTGGATTTTTGTTGAGTTGTATGAGTTCCTTATATATTTTGAATATTAGTCCCTTATCGGAGGTGTAGTTTGCAAAACTCTTCTGCCATTCTGTTGGTTGGCTCTTTATTTTGTTGATCGTTTCTTTTGCTGTGCAGAAGCTTTTCAGTTTGATATAGTCGCATTCATTTATTTTAGCTTTTACTTCCTTTGTCTTTGCAGTCAAATTCATAAAATGCTGTTTGAACCCAAGGTCCATAAGTTTAGTACCTATGTTTTTCTTCTATGCAGCTTCCTGTTTCAGGTCTTATGTTTAAGTCTGATCCATTTTGAGTTAATTTTGGTACATGGTGACAGATAACAGTCTAGTTTCATTCTTTTGCACATGGCTTTCCAATTCTCCCAGCACCATTTATTGAAGAGGCTTTCTTTTCTCCATTGTATGTCCTTCAATAGATGAATGGATAAAGAAGTTGTAGTATATATACACGATGGAATACTATTCTGCCATAAGAAAAGATGAAATAGTACCATTTGTGACAACATGGTTGGATCTTGAGATTAAAATGCTAAGTGAAATAAGTCAGACAGAAAAAGTAGAGAACCATATGATTTCACTGATATGTGGTATATAAAACTGAAAACAACAAAAGAACAAGTCAAACAAATGAAGAAACAAAAACTCACAGACACAGATAATAGTTTAGTGGCTACCAGAGGGTAAGGGGGGTGGGCGGTGGTAGATTAGAGTAAAGGGGATCCAATATATGGTGATAGAAAGAGAACTGACTCTGGGTGGTGAACATACAATGTGATATATAAATGAAGTATTACAAAATTGTACACCTGAAATCTATGTAACTTTACTAACAATTGTCACCCCAATAAACTTTAATAAAGTACAGAGCCAAGAGATACTCCCTACAGTTGAAAGAATAATATATCTATATTATAGATTCTCTATACATTATATGAGTATAGTTAGATATTTTATCAAGGAAAAAGCTAGAAAAGGATGATGTAAGTACGTTGGAGAGTTGGCAGGCAGAAATGGTAGAAATAGGTTAATCTTCTTCTACCATGATAGGAAGGAAATAATCATTTCACTGATCAAGAAATAGCAGTATAAACATACTGTTTTGAGATATTAGGGGACCACAAAACAGGAAACAATTAAAAGAGGATTTAATTGCTCCCAGGAGAGGAGCATGGGTGCTCCGGTAGCTGTTTTTTTACTATCAATGTTTTTTGTGCCATTTGATTTTTTTAACCATTTGTGTACAATATTTTGATTTTTACATATACTTTGTGTATTAAAGGGAAGATAAGTAGAGCACATGCATTCTCAGTAACATGCGAGAGCAAGCTCAGTAGGAGTTCTGAGCAGGACTGTATGAACCCAACTATAGTTTGGAATTCTAGGAAATCATAGTCCTTCAGGTACAAAGAGTCACAGAATCAGAGAAAGTAAAAAGCCCTTCGTCTGTCCTCTGTCCAGTCAGGCCCAGCGAATTCAGTCCCCACTAATGAGCTGAGCACATTTTTAAAAGTACTCACCTACTAATTCGGGGATAGACAATCCCCTGCCATGAAAGCTTTCTCTCTGGTAAACTGTTTCTCTGTCAGTGCAATCTGAGCAGTTCTGTAGGGCTTCCGTCTATGAAAATCAGACTTGCTTCAGAGATGAAATTAGTATGCATTGTACAACTTTTCTAAAATTACTCTACTTTTGAACTTTATAGATACCCTTCTTTTTAAAAAAGACTCTACATATGTTAGGTAACTAAAAATATTATGGAGGGGGGATAAAGCAGGGTAAGGGATAATGTGTTGACATTTTAGAGAGCATCAGGGACTTTACTGAAAAGATTGAAAGAAGTGAAGCAGTTGGTCATGCAAGAGCTGGGAAAAAGGAGATAACAGCTGCAAAACCCCTGAGGTGTAATATTTAGAGATTAGGTATGTGGGGATGGGGTGGGGGGGAGTAGTGTGACTAGAGAGGTAGAAACAGATCATAAAGAGTCTCCGTTATAGTTAAGACTTTGGGATTTACTCCAATGAAGGGAGAAATATTGGAGATTTGGGGGAAGAATGACAGGATATGATCACTTGGGCCACTGTTTTGACATTATCTGAAAATGTGCAAAAGCAGAATTAGGGAGATCAATGGTCTGATGAGAAGTGGATAAATTCTAGTTTTACTTTAAAAGTAGAGCTGATAGTGGAGAAAGGGAAGAGTCAAGTATTAAGTCAAAATTTTGAGAATAAAAACTGGAAGAATGGACTTGTCGTTTACTGAGATATGGACGTTCAAGGAGCAAAAGGTATTGGAGCGGGCATGTCAAGGGTTCAGAAATAGATGACTAGAAAAATTCTTTCTAGATAAAAATAGATCATATCCATATTTTCATCATAGTAAAAATCTGATTCAATCAAAATATTCCTCTTTTTTTGGTAAATGGCCATTTGGAGATTTCTAAATGTTACTAATAGTGTAAATTTTTAGAGTTGTCCAGAGATGGACCAGTAAACAGATTCTCCCAAATATGTATTGCAGGAGAGTCTACTTGTAACACAGCAATTAAGCATGCAAATGAACAGCTCATTTATTTTGGTCCTGGGAAAATATCATTAATCAAATTTATGAATGCAATGAAATCACTTCTTCCATGTCTATTAAAAGTCATTATGAAAATGTTATCTCTGGGCTCAGCTGACAGTTTTACACTTAATGTAGCTTTTCATCAACAGCAACAAAATCAATTATGTCACAATTGGGCACCTTAAGGAAGGTAAATTACTACCAGTCAAAAAAGTGTTTTTCCTTGGATTTATATCTTTATAGATATATGTTCGTGGGTTTTGTTTTGTTTTTTTTAAGAAAATATAACAGAAAAAAAAAAAAGAAACTGGAATCATGTTTTCGATAGAGGTAATGCTATGTAATAGATAGGGCCCTCATTTAGGAGGAAAAAAAGCAGTCTGAGTTCCAGGAGCTGCTACATACTAGCAGTGTAATCTTTTAAAAGTCATGTGATTTTATTGAGAAGCAGATTCTCATTCTTTAGAATATCTGTTTATAGCTTTACTATACAATATAAATGTAAAGTGGTATTAAACTTATAAATTACATTTAAATTCTTTATAAATATAGGTAATTATTTGCATTTTTATCACAAAACTTATTCATTTACTTACTCATTCAACTATTATTGCTTACTGAGTGCCAATCAAACTTTGAAGTAAAGCAAATCAAGCTTGGGAAGTATAAGCATGTGTTCAAGGTAGGGTAAGGATGGATGGGTGGATGGATGCACAGATAGGTGAATCAATCTATAGAGTACGCATGAAAATGCTTTATAAAATTTAAAGTGCTGCATCAATGTTGATTGTGAGCATTCAGGTAAAGTATTCAGCTGCCTCCTTAATATATTCTTTTCTTTCACAATAATGGAAGGTAACTGATTTTAGATTTTAAAGGTGTCTTGACAATGCATTAATTAAATAAATCTCAAGTTACACTGCCACTTTATGAGAAAAGTTGATAGCTTTCTATCCCCCATCCCACATAATATCTAGCCATTGTACTTAGTACTTTCTGTCAGAGGATATAAAATATTTTAAATAACAACATTAAGATTCTCCAACTATAAAATAGAAATAAAGATATGCCCCAACCTAAATATAACCTTCTTTAAAATTTCTTACAAAGAAATTACAGTAAAAAAATAGAAATTTCTTCTAACTCACAATCAAAAGAATTTAAATCCTATTGCCCTTATGAGTTAAAAATTCCTAAAAAATTATTAGTCCAGAATTAATCCTCCTCAATTTCTCATTCCACTCAGTCTCCACAGGGTGAATTCTCAATGCTGGAGAGAAGCAGCTCCAGCCTTGGTCATTCTTTGGAGACTCAAGATTGAATACATTTATCACTAAGTCTCTCATAATGTACATTTTTAAAGGGTGTAAAATGTTAATAAAGACATAAAGCTTACCACAGTATTTGCCCCATTTCCATGAAATTTAGAAAAAAAATTACCCGGCTCTTAAAAGTTATCATAGGCAATTATGCTTTCAAATTCAGCACTCTATAATGCCAAATATCATAGTAGCATCTCAGTGTTATCTGAGGGAAGGAAGGTAGATACAGAGAGAATCTTGGTGTCAGCCTGGCCAGAATCTACAACCTCTGAGATTAAATTCAATTCCACCAAAGGGGAAATGATAACAATAAGTTTATCGGGGAGGACGGAGGAATCATCCAATTATACCATCAACTTCCATCCTCAAATCACTTTTTCTGTGCTTTTTTGGTTGTTTGTTTGTTTGTTGGTTTGTTTGTTTTGCCATGTTTAGAAAATTGCAATAGTGGCAGACTCAGTCATTTTAGGTGCTTTCTTTCCCATTTAGTATATTCGAATCCTCTTAATTTTTATTTCTCCTTTGAGCTCTATGTTTCTTGCACCCCCATGTTGAATTGTCAGCATTGTTTAATGACACAACCTCCATAATGACTTGCAATAGATATTTTCATTTCTTTGTTTCATTAGCCATTTCTTCTGCCTCTTACAGAATGCCTAATTTTTAAATTTTCCTCTTAAGAAAGGGGTCTTCATTTCCCACACAGTTGATTCATTTAATCATTATCAATGGAGTTTTGTGTTGTTTGCTATTAATACTCATACCCTGCTCTTAGCAGCCAAGTGAAGACCAATAGTGCTTCTCAAACACTGTTATTTACCTCATACCTGTTGGAATGACTATTATCAAAGAGACAATAAATAAGTGCTGGCAAGGATGTGGAGAAAAGGGAACCATGGTATACTGCTGGGAAAGTAAATTGGTATAGCCACTATGGAAAACAGCTTGGCGGTTCCTCAAAAAATTAAAAATAGAACTACCATATAATACACCAATTCCACTTCTGGGTATTTATCAAAAAAACAAAAACAAACAAAAAAACACATAAGCACTAACTCAAAAAGATATATGCACACCTCTGTTCATTGCAGGATTATTTGCAATATCCATGATATGGAACCAACTTAAGTGTCCATGGATGGATGAATGGATAAAGAAGATGTGGTACATATATACACAATAGACTGCTATTGAGACATACAAAAGAATGAAATCCTGCCATTTGTGACCACATAGATGGATCTGGAGGACATTATGCTAAGTGAAATAAGTCAGAGAAGGACAAATACCATATGATCTCACTTATATGTGGAACTAAAAACGAATAAAGAGAAACAACACCATGCTCACAGATAAAGAGAACAGATTGGTGGTTTCCAGAGGGGAGGAGGTTGAAGGGTGGGCAAAATGGGTGAAGGGGGTCAAAAGTTATAAAATAGATAAGTCATGGGGATGTAATCTACAGAATGATGGCTATAGTTAATAATACTGTATTGCATACTTGAAAGTTGCTGAGAGTAAATCTTAATAGCTCTCATCACAAGAAAAAAAATTGTAATTATGTAATATGACAGATAGTAACTAGACTTATTGTGGTGATCATTTTTCAGTGTATACAAATATCAAACCATGTTGTACACCTGAAGTTAATATAATGTTGTATGTCAATTATACCTCAATAAATTAGAAAAGAACAGTCATTCCAATATTCGCCTTTGCAATTGACCAAAGGCTCATCTGCCATTCTAATAATTCAATTTTTTAATTAAACTGTTATTCTAGAATAGTTTTAGATTTAAAGAAAAGTTGCAAAGATACTACAGAGTTCCCATATACTCACATACAGTTTCTCCTTTTATTAACATCTTACATCAATATGATACATTTGCCACAAATAATTAACCAACGTTAATAATTTTGTACAATCCGTGCTTTATTTAGATGTCTTTAATTTTTACCTAATGTCCTTTTCCTGTTCCATGTTCCCACTCAGGATATGACATTACATTTAGTCTCATGTGCCTCTTGGCTGACACTTTCTGATTTCCCTTGTTTTTGAGGACCTCGACTGTTTTAAGGAGTACTGGTAACAATTTGATTATTGCTTAAACTGGTTCCTGTCTTTCTCTGTTTGATGGACTAGTGTGTTTGCTGAGATTAAGTGACTTCTCTCCATTTGCTTTCCTTGAGTTTTTCTAATCAAGAAGCTTATTTTTCTAATGTACTTCTCTAGATTTTATCTTCCGGAGTTTCCTATAGTAAGAGATAGAAAATCAGTGAGTCTGGCTCTGTCCAAAGTACGTTGTCCATTTTCTCTTCTTTTGTTGGGTAATCCCAACCATGAGAATATCTCTCTTTAGACTGACATGTAGATAAAGTCCGGATCTATTGGTGTTCTATCTGCCTCATCTTTGTTGTGTCATTCCTATAGAATAAGAATTCCATAAATTTCTCACGCATGTTACTTCAGGACAATGGAATACCTGAATGCTCCCTTGTAATAATGAAGTAAATTAGTAACCTACTAATGGCTTGAATATTTTGCACTAATCTCCCTAATTTTCTCCTCTCAAATGTGTCCATATTTCCTTAGAACCAAATGGCACAGTTATCTTAATCTTCCAGGTATATTTACACATTTATTCCTACAAGAGATTCTCTGTCTTCAGATTTAAGTATGGTGATTCCCATAGTTGTTTAGATGCTTCCAGGACAGTTATTCAATCCTGCTTTCTGAGACTACAGTCTTCTCTCTGTGACAGATGCTTTGAGTCCCAGGATTCGTCCTTTCTGTCATACTAACAACTAAACTAATATCTCTCCTTTCTCTTCATTACTTTTTTTAGAGCAATTAGGTTTAGGTTCAACTCTTTTCCCTTTTATATATGATTCTCCTGGCCTTTAAGATCTCATTTTCCCCTTTATATTTGTCTAGTCTATCAGCTAAAACATCAACTTTTTAAATAAGCAACTCTTTCTCCAGCTTACTTAGCCAGTCTTCCTTTATTTTATTTTGAACTAATCATGCCAGTCGCTTTTTAATTGCATAAAAAACAAACAAAAAAAAAACACACCTTGATTTCTGGAGTTTAAAGGTAAAACTCTTTTTTAATTGCCTTTTCAGACCATGGGTTTGCAACATCAGAACTTTGAGCTATATCTTTATGTTATTCCAAGAGGATAACACATTTTGCTTATAGAAAGGTCTTCCATTCATTTTTAGTTATATGTTCATTTCCATGCTTCTCTGGAAAAGACAATAATATGGTCTGGGCATCAGGATCCATAGTAAAAGTTTATTCAATTAACAAATCTCAAGTCCACTTAAGACCACATAGTTCATTCCTTCCACACTTTTCTTTCTTGGCCTTGATGGCAGGTGACATGACATTAAAGATGAACAGAATGTAGGTCAGCTGCTCTAGCACTGCCTACACTGCCCTGGCACAAACAGTACAAAACCAGAATCTCACTAGTGTTGTATGGAATATGCAAAACTCAGCTGTAGTTTTTTTCTTTTCTTTTCTTTTTCTTTTTCAGATTTAGTTTGAAAACAACAAATATTGTCACTTCTTCCAAGGTCGAAAAGGACTAATTTCAACTCAGCATCACCTAAAATACCAGGCCAATCTGTGCCTATGAATTTCAAGGTCTTGCTGTCGCACTCTCACCTAAAGGCATCTATATCCAGGAATGTTGAGGTCACCTGTGCAGCTAGATGTGCCTTAGGCACAGGTGCTTGAAGTCTTGCATGAATAAAAACTGTCACTTTCCTAGGACAAAGTTATTATATGCTTCAGTGACCCCTCAAAGTCAAAAATCCCACCTGGCCAATTTACTAAAGCTTGAGGCCTAATGCCACCCACCCAGGGTGCATGAGCTAAAAACGAATAACAAAATTATAACAAAATTTATAAAAAATTATAAAAAGCAACCATATGGCAAGCTATAGAGAGTTACCACCTGCCAAAGTAAAAAAACCATGACTGTAACTTCTAATCCTGCTTGGTAAACCAAAACCCAAAGCTACCATGTTGGATCGTTTAGGTTCTTACATTCTCAAAATGCCTCTATCTCCACATTTCTCTTTCTTCCCAACTTTTACTTCTTACTTATTGTCAAAGTATCTGGTCCAATGTACAAGATTTGGGCATTTGTAGATTTAATATATAATACTCATTTCCCCCTATCGAAGTTCAAAACCAAGTGACAGCTGAACAAAAAGTCAGGAGGATGGAGCTACCCCCTTTACTACTGAGGAAACTATTGGGATGGAGCCACAATGCGTTTCTAATTCTATACACCACAATCATGCCATCTACCCTATCTTAGGGAGAAAAGCAGAATACCGTATTTTATCTAATAAAAACAACAACAATAAAAAAAAAAAAAAAAAACACTGGGTGTATAAGCCAAGCCATTATTTTATGCACCACTAAGAAAGAAATAAATCCTTCCTGTCACTTAAATTAGGACCTAACATTAATCATAAGATATATATTTATTCAGAGATGCTAAGGTATTAAAAAATGTGTCTTAGAAAAGATGATCTCTACAAAGTAACATACAAAGTAAGTAAGGGAAGCAGTCAAGCCACTTAAGTCCTTTTGATTCCTCCTCTTCCCCCCTCGTTAGTATGAAGATTGAGTCCTCCCCTGGAGAACAGTGAGGGAGAGCAGAGAGGCCAAGCAATGCCATTCTAATTCTTGAGTAATTTGGAAATATGAAACAAAGAGAAAAGAGATTCCCTCACTCAACCAAAAATTAATGTTTTATTTCAAAGAATGTGCAATACTATGAAAGATAATGCCAAAACTAATCTCTAAAACCTTCAATATGGAAAAAAAATCTTGTCCTTCATAAAAGAAAACTTCTCCAGGAAAAATCTAAGCATAAAGTTAATATCTATTTTTAAAAATGAAAATGATAATATTATGTGGACATTTCAATTTTAAGAGAATATTGAAAGCATAGTAAACATTTTGGAACTATTATTTGCAATTTCCAAACATTAAACCAGCATTGTATACAATCAATTGAAATAGGATCTAAAACTTGCTTTTACCTGAACAACACAATTTCATGTTTAGTAAGTTTAATCAGTTTTGACTCTTTGTTTATCTGAATGACCTCATGTTAAGTTTCCTTTGAGTCAGAGATATTACAGTCTTAGTATCTAGAGAAAGAATATGTTGCTCATTTTCTATTTTGTGTAACTAAAAACATGCTTGCTCAGCATCATGGATAAAAGAGCACTCAGGAGCCTGGTGAAAATGACCAACAAAAGTAAATTAATAACCAAATGATGGCACCCAAAGGCCTCAGAGGTATTATTTAAAGCAGTATCACATAGTTATCAAGGGTGTCATCAGACAGACCTGAGCTCTGATATTGACACCACCACTTACTAAGCAGGCAAACTACTTAACCTCACGTCAGTTTCTTTACCTATATAAAGTAATAATAATTCCTCCATCTCAGGCTGGTTGTATGAATTATGAGGTAATATATATAAACCACTAACAGAGTAACTGACCCATAGAAAAAGGTCAAAAATATAAATTCTTGGTTTTTATTATAGGAGAACACACAATGCAGACACAGCTCACACACAAGATGTTTTATCATTCGTTGTTAGTTCAGTTCAACAGGCATTTCAGGTCTTCTGGTCACAGGGTAGAATTGCACATCCGACCCCCTTGTGGTAACCAGGATTAATTCTGCCCAATGAGCTGTAAATAGAATATGTCTCTTCCCCAACAGAGCATTTCAGTATTGATGTGAGACCTTCGAGATCTTTCTTTCCCTTTGCCACAATTGGCAACGTTCCCTCTACTGACTGCTCCACCAACTTGGATCCCAGGGTAAGGGCAACATAAAGCAGAACTCTTAGGCAACCTTCAATCCATATGTAGTACGAGTGTTGTTTTAAGCCAAAGAGACTTGGGGATTGTTATTACCACGGCATGATTTAGTCAATCCTGACAGATACAGCTAGGTAACCTCATCTCTAAGAATTACCTGTTTTATAATCACATTATCACAGTGTCCACTTTTATGTAGCCTACATCATCCTTCTATGGGTATAATCAAGCAGGTGTTGACAATATTGTTTAAGTTTATTCACTCAACAAATATGTTCCATATACTGCAGCAGCTTCTAGGCAAAGGACAATAAACAAGTAGAAATGGTACCTTTTCTTATCGTTTAATATGAAGTTGTTTGGATCACGGGGGCAGTAGGAGATCACAGATATTAACCAAACAATTCTCATAAGGTTTTGGCTTGATTATTTCATTTTAATTATGTAGAGAAACTATCACCCGCATACTTCCAACCATTATAGTCACAATAGGTTTATAATCCCACTGATTTCCAAGGTATCTGAAACTCTCAGTAATGGTATCACTCTATCAAGCTAAAACTTACCTGGGAGTGGTAATCATTACTTGTTTCAGCCCTGAGTAGGGATGGGTTTATTTGATAACACTTTTTATACATTGTAAAGCTGTTGAAGATTAATGCCTTGTGGATAAGAGAAGCTCAGCAGAATTTTGAAGGGGAATGAAGGTGAGGTTATAAGGCACCACCAACAGGTAGAGTACCCTTAAGCATAGAGGGTGAGGATGGGTATAACAAAAAAGCATCATCCAGAGAATAAGGAGTAATGAGAGGCAGTGTAGGATATTGGAATAATGCACACTAGATTAAAAATCAATTAGCGTGATGGAAGTTCTTTACTACTCATTTGCTATATGACCCAAAATAAGTCACTTAACTTTCGTCTTCTAGAAAATGTGAATAATAGGACTTTGTAGCAAAATCAAGAAGTGAAAGAAATTTGAAAACCCCAAAATGCTACTCAAAGGAAAAATGTTAATAAGCATGAAGAGGCTTCTTCAGGAAGACTTCATAGATGCCACAGGTTTACCATGGCTATTTCTGCAGGAGGGACCATAACTAATGGAAGATGTCAACTTTTCTCATCTTATCATACAGTGACAAGGCTTTTGAATGCTTTACTTTGCCTGAATGTTTTTCTTTCCATGTAAATTAGCAGGAATACAAAGATGCTCCAAGAATACAGTCATTATTACTCACCTTCATTCCAATATCCTCCTTCAATGGAAAAACAAAGGAATTGAATTATAGCTGACAACAGAATTCAAAATAACTTTAGATATACCTCCAAGAATAACAACCAACTAGAACATCATGAGGCATCAGTTCTGGGCAGAAAAAAGTTTGAGAAGCACGAGACTAGCTGATTTTTCCATGAGCCTTTCATTGTTCTTATTCAGCAAGTCTTTGATCTATACACATTCCTCAAATATCAGTTTTGGAAATCATACCCTTACAGTATGGATGGGCAACAGTCAGGATTTGCTAGAGCAACATTATTATTGGAGGAGTAAATTAAGGAACAAAAATAATTCACTTTCTTCCCTGCAAACTTTAAGTAAAATGGGACAACCTCTCATTACACGCTAATCATTGCAACTGATAAAAGCACATTTAGTCTACAACTTTTAGAATCAAGATAATTATGCTTTAGGAAGAATAATGAATCATCAAATTAAAGATTTGTGACTGACTAACACATAACATTAATAAACATTTTCCCCAGAACTTGAATCCAACCTTTTTTTTTCAATCTGAGATATTCAATTTGAGGAGTATGGATTTTTTAATTTGCATTTTGTTCTACTAATTTGACACTACATCTAATTTAAGTGCCATGCCCTCAATGACTGAATCTCCACTACCAAATTAAACCAAAGAATAGAAACAATTGTCTAATTAAGGTTTTGACTGAAATGCTAAGATAATTTAAGCAAAACAAGTTTTGACTGAGAAAAGATTTTCCTGAAAGTTGAATTTATTTTGTTAAATTTTGGCCTGATGACAGCAAATCTTAACATATTACATATACATTTATGTGTTATCTCCACCCAGAATCTTTCCTCTCTTAAGGTGTCCTCACACTAGATCAGACAAAAAACAAACAACTACAAAAAAAAAACACAATCATTTATTATTCAGGATCTTGATTTTCCTTATGGGTAAGGTTTCCCTAGTAAGTGCATTGCCTTTCACACTAAGAAATGGATTCATTTACGAACTTGGAGAATTAACTAGATATTATTCAAACATATGAAAGGTTACAGAAGGAAAGGTTGAGATCATGGATAGAAGTTTTTTGGTAGTTTGTTTTTGTTTTTAATGAAGAGAATATTCCCAATATAGCAAGATAAAATAAATTTTAAAAAGAGAATATTGTGAATTAGAGTAAAATAATCTGAAATACATAGTGAGAGCTGGTGACATCTCCCACACTCACAGGGCGATAGTTGGAACATTCCTAAAAATAAATTTCCATATTGATTAAAAGCATTTCTCTGGCTATATGACGCACAACACCAAGAGCTATATTGAAGTAATCCATCCTGCAAATCCAGCTCATAGCACATTGCCTGGCACGAAGTAGGCCCTCGATAAGTATTTATTATTGAATGAATACCCAAAACAGAACCACTAGAGGTATCTCAGTATGCAACATTTATGCTTCAGGAGTCAAAAGTTTGTTTGTTTTATTTTGTTGTTTTGCTTTGTTTTGCATACTTAAAATGCATTTAATATTTACTGAACATGCTCCTAAATAGCTCTAAAAGAACAATTCTGTGTGGAATTTGTATACATACCTATCTATACAAGTAGTTTGCTTTGCAATTTAAGACTTTCTCTAAACAGATGCTTTTAGGTCCTACAAATCTTCAATGATGTATACAGCTTTCTGATAAAGAACAAGCCAGGTATCAATGTAATTAAGAACAGATACTACAGTTGACCTTAACCCAAAAGGGTCACTTGGCCACAGCCTATAAAACTAATGAGTAAATTCCCTCAGTAGGCAACTACAAACATTTTCCTTTCCATGGAAGACCTATTTGTGGTCTTTCAAGTCAAAAATTAAATTATGCTCTAGAACACTATCTCTAGTATAGAAAAGCTTTAAAATGGAAGCAGTGAATTGTTCCCTAAAACAACTGCTGGCTGGCTGACCCAGCTATCAATCCCATTCACCGATTTTCTTGATACCTTACACTAAAGAGGCTGGAGAAGCTAATTGCATACTTTTTCAGCCTAATTTGTAGCTATGGGCAATCCTATGAACAGGTCTGTCTAGAAGGACATAAATAAGGCTATGCTGTGTGGTTCTGAGAAAGATTGTGCACTCTTGATATGCAGGGCAAATGTAGTTTACACTACTAATCCTTCTTATTCCTACTTCCTGAATGAATGATGGGATAGCAGGACCTGGAGCAGCAATATTGCAACATGAAGGAAAAGACAGCGATACTGACCCTGCCTGCACAGAGCCTCGGAAGCAATACCTATCTCCATAGTCTTGATATGTCAAACTAAACTAGAAAATCACTATGGGTTCAACACATTGTTTGTGAGTTGTAGCCAAAAATACATCTTTAACTGATATGCTGCCCTTTCTCATGCCTATGTATTTCAAAGTTTAGTCTTGAAGTGGAGAACTTGTGGAACAGGCTCTTGCTTTTGGTCATCATATTAAAAGGCCATTTGAGCTCAGGACTTTTATCTTGAGTAATATACATACTGGCCAATTCTACTAGGTCACTCTTCTTAAAGGACCCCTTTTATGTATTCCATCGTGTGGATTTTTTAACGATTTGTTGATATTCCCATTATCAGAAGAGAACTCTTTATGGGTGGGGCCTCTATCTGATCTCCTAGGTATTCCAGGTACTTAGCACAGTGTTTGGCAAATGATAGCTTCTGATGAATATTATTTGAATACATACATACATACATATATACATAACTAATTAAACTTGTTCTAAACTGAATGGCTGATTTAGGCATGACCCAATCAGAATGTCCTCACTTCCAGGTATGAAAAATAGATTTGAACTCTCAGGAAAGAAACAATCAAAATAAAATCAAACAAATCACATCAGTATATATTATATCTAAAACGTACAATGTAAACCTTTGCCAAAATCTCTGAGATCAAATGTATAGGTAGAAACGCAAACCCAGTTGACATGCTTGTCCCCCCTCTGACCTCTAATGTTTGTGCTCTTCATCATTTATTTAGACTGAGTCATGTGCCCAGAGTAAAAGCAGTGATTATACTACACACTATCTGCATAAATTAACTCTTACAACCAGTGGCCATGCCTAGTGGCTTTTCTTCCCCAATAAATTCACAACCTTCATCAGATCCTATTATCTCTGCCAAACTCCCACCCCTCCAAAAAAAAAGTAATTAAATTAAATATATATAAATACATATAAAATAATATGTAATATATAAAATAATATGTAATATATAATAAATATATATTAAAAAGACCTAAAACTAAAAACAAATTAGCTTGTTTGAAAACATGAAATTGAGACAAAACTCCTAGGAAGGGCTTCTAACCATTTAATCTTTTATTCATCAGGTGCCTACTGAACTTTATAATATATCAGGCAGTTTTAGGCATATGAGATTGATAAGTGATAGCACAAAAACTCACTCCCCTCAGAAAGTGGGTGACCAGATTAACAATTTTGCACCAGATTAATGAGCCAAATTAACAATTCTAAACTCTTCCTACACAGAAAGTTGGCAACACATGCTATATCCAGGACTCAGTTCACTCAGCTATAAAATATAAGTAAGTCAATATGATCTTTTAATCTTTAAAGGTTAATTCATTCACTCAACAAATATCCACTGAACAAATCTTCTCCCAACCCCCATGCCTCCACAGACACATCATTTCCATAAGTACCAGGATATAACAGTAAACATAACAGCCATAGTGTACCCTCATGAAACTTCAAGGTTAATGGGAAGACAAATAGACAAGTATTTCCATTTTTGTGATGAGTATTTTCAAAGAATTTACTAATTTTATTAATATTTATTTTATTTTTATCTCTTTTAGTTCCTATCTAATTTTATAATTGAGAATTGAAATCTTCCAAAGAAGCCACTGTGGGTAAGAGGAAGTTTAATAGTTGGATATTCAAGTTTAGAACCAATCTTAATTCCTCTGCTAACTGTACAATATGCAGGACAAAAACAAAACACATAGTAAATATCCAGAGACTAATCGTTTCTATTTCCCCTTATAAGAATTAGGGGGGGAAATGCAAAAGAAGCCACAGTACTGATGAGACTACTTACATACCTAACAAGTAAGATTCATAAAGCACCACAAAAACCTTTTATTCTCTTCTCACCATTGCCCCTGCATATCTTGCCTGTGGGGCTTGTTCTGCTGTATCCCCTTGGATATAATTCAAGGACAGAGCCTTGACTTTCAGATTATTCCCAGATAAAAATGTCTTCCTTCCCTTTATTACCAACTGCCCCCGCAAAAAACAAACAAACAAACAAACAAAAGAAACCTAGACTCAGGTAGAATTAGGTTCAAGGCAGAGTAATAATCAAAATCCCAATGTCCATCTGAGCAACAGCTTCTCCCTTCCCCTAGCCTGGGAAAACAGCAGGAACGCTTGCAGTGGAACCTGGCAGACACTTCTCTTTGCTCAGTCAGCTCCTCATCCTCATCCTCCCTCCATCTCGATCAGTAGATGGAGCTTTTGATCCCTCAGTGTTGAGGAAGTCAGAAATAGCAGGTAAGAAGGGACAAAAAAAGTACTATTTCACCAGTACTGATCTGGCATTGCTTTTCCCTGGGCTTAGGAAGTGTTCAAAGCTGACTTTTCTAATCCCAATTTAATCAGTTCTTTGAAGACCCTTGGGCTCTGGAGATATCTTGTTGCAGAATCTGACCTGATTCTGATGAGTTTTTCCTGACTGGACACTTAACTACTCTACCGAAGGCCCCTGGTTATCTGTACTCCACCTTCTAGCTTCTCCTAGCACCCTGTGTGTGAGTTAGAAAAAGGTGCCCCCTCCAGATTGGTGAATTATAAAAGGACACCCTTTGTAATTAATCCATCAGGTTAGTGCAGCCTGGCACATGAAAGCTGGGCACACAATTCCTTCTCACCCGCCACTGGACATCTTCGAGCAGTGCACAGCCTACACAGCTGTGTTCCCATAGTCCTGTGTCCTCCACAGACTGTCTACTGGGGATCTGAAGTTTCTCCACCAGGCCCTTCTGGTTAGGGTCAAAGAAAACACATGCCTTGCTGTGTGCTCACTCTCCCATCAAGTAATGTAAATGGAAACCAACCTCTTTTACCTGTCATAGGTGAGAATGCAAGCTACCCACTAAGTTCAGCCTTCGTTTCTTTCAGCCCTCTGGGAGACCAATCAGCACACATCCTCTTACATTTAATATTTTTTTTCTGCTGTGATTTATAAAGCAGTCTACTGCATCACCCTAATTCCAGTGGAACATAGCAAAGGCTTCGCTGTAGCAGCAGCACCCCTCACTAGAGTTGAAGTGAGGAAAAATACACACACTCCTATCCTGGGCCTGCATATTTAGAGCATAAAAATTTTCTAAACTCCAACTTCCTTCCTCTTTCAGCTTCTTGAAATTCAACTCTTTTTTAATCTATGTGCTTTAAAGATACTCCACTCAAACCCAGCACAGGGCTTCTGGCAACTCTTGCTTTGGAATATGGAGTTGTTGGTGTCTCTTGCCTTGGAAGCTTCAATCAAAATTAAGACTAGAATCTTTTTGTTTTTATATTGTGTAACAGTAATTAAAATTAGACTTTACAGGTGATCCAAGGGAACAAATTTTGAAAGAAGTTGAAAAATAAGTGAGGGATATTCGTAAGCAAATTAAATGTGAATTTTAATATTTTTCTATGTATATTATATATTTACAGAGACATATATTTTAGGCCTCCCAAACGGATCAGTCCTATCTTAGAAAATTTACACAGAGGAATTTAACAGTTACATGGCAGATAGAGCAAGGGAAGGCTAAGGCAAGAGATGTCAGCCAGGCGATTAGAGGGTTCAGGTAGCCATATGATTTAATACTCTAACTTGACACTTTTGAAAAATACAGTGAGCACTGTGAATACACCCACGCAATAGATGTCTGGGATAGTTCTATCCTAGACAAACGAGACACCTGATCATCCTATGCATGATGAAAATTATTGCACACTGCTGAGTGGTAGCAGAAACCAACAATGAAATTGGTTTCTGGATTGGGCCAATAGAGATTCACTCCCAAGGGAATGCTAGTGAGAGTGAACTTTGGATTGGAACAGGGACATGGAGGGCATTTTATTTGTAATTAATGACAGCACATAAACTCTCAATGTTATTTCTGAATGAAGGATGGTATGCTGTATGGCCATATTACAAAAGGTATTATAGCAGAAGTCAAGGCATTAACTGTAAGGGATCCTAAATAGAAATAGAAGACCATGATTAATCATTCAAATAAATACAGATAGATTAGTAAAAATTAATCAATCTAATATAAAATTATGAACTAGAAAGAGTGGTCTATATGTCCAAGACTCTGTTCTTTAGTCCTATCCCCTGAGGCATTTAAAAGGAACTTGAAAACATTCACGTGTGCCTGCATGCATGCATACACACACACATACACCAACAAATAAATGTTAAAGTTAATGTTCCCAGTCAGTGATGAATTTAAATTAAATTAAAAAGGAAGAATTAAAGCACAAGATGACTTGCCTGCAGTGAAATATTATGTAGGATCAGCTATTAAAATACCATTGGTTAGCTATAAACTAGAGACTAAGAGTCATAACGAACACTTGCATGTTGCTTACATGGTACTTACTAATCCTAAAAGTAACAGAGGGATGAGCCATTATTAGTCCTGTTTTACAGATGCTGAAACCAAGACCTAGTGAGGTTAAGAAATTTGCCCAAAGTCACACAGCTAGAAGCGATGGTAATTAACAATTCAAGTTCAGGTAATATGCTACCACCAGGCTAAAAAGCCCTTATGTTCATCATTTCTTTGTGCATATGTGGCAGGGAAGCGTCGCATGAGGCCAGATCTGATAACAGACTGATAACTTGCTTCAGTATTACGGTCTCTACACATCACCATCTTTAGTGTATTAAATAGCTTAGATGCAGGCTATGGGAATGCAGTTCAGTCTACACATCAGTGTTTTGTGTGTGTGTGTGGGTGCAAACACAGCTACTTAACATTTTTGAGATAAAAACATCAGCTCTCTTGTACCTCTCCCAATCTTGACTAAGTCTGATAAAATCTTTAAAGAGCAAAAAAGAACCTTCTAGAAGATTCTGAAAGAAACCAAAAGCTACCAACATGGCTTCATGCCTTTGGAAGCCCTTCCAGTGTACAGAGCTTTATTTTCTTCATTGTTGTGTCATTGTTCCTTGATGTAGAGTTGTCTATTGGACAAACATTGTGAACATTTTCTCTAAAAGTCTAATGTGTTTATGGTAAGTGATACATGTTAGATAATAGCAATGAAATACAAAGGAAGAGTGATTTTGCTTTTATTTTGGCACTGCTACTGCATTCTGGAAAGAATGGTATTGGAAGGGGAACTTCTAGCATTTTTGGAGTTTCACTACTTAGTAACATTTTAATTTTTAATATATTCAAGTTTCTAGTTTTAGTGGCATCCACAATGGAATGTATAAACACATTCCATGTCTTCTAAATATCACCGGCTTCTAAAGGAATTACTAGCAAAATTATTTCTTTAGTTAACATGTTTTGTCTAGGTTACAAAGGAAGCAGTTTAAACAATTGACATTAACTATTTAAAAATAAACGTAGCATTAAGTTTTATTGTCTTTGGTTACATATAACTCAGTCCTTGGTTAACACAAAGTATATCAGGGTGGGAAAATTAATGACAGTGAAGTTCTGATTTTGAAATTAAGCACAATGCGTTTCTAAATATAGAAAGGTGCCTGAATTTTCACCTTTAAGATTTTATCTGTAGCTCGGAGCTATTAAAGCTATTTTCGTGTGCCTTTTTCCCTTTTGTGCCTACGTCACCGATTTAAGGTTTTTATTTATTTAATTTTAAGAGGAAATAAGAGGTTCTGTGGAGAACATTGTGTCTGCTAACCACAAGTAGAACTAGAGAAGGACTAATGTGGGGGTGGGTGGGGTCGCTACAAAGGGGCGGTGTGGCAGCATAGGAGGATAAGAAAGAAGATAATTCAGCACTCTCCTCTAATCCTATTCCGCCCAAGAAATTTGGGAGAATGCGAAAAGGCAGCAGCCCAGCATTCTTGAAGGGGCGTGGTTTCCCTCTAGGGGCTGTCCAATCGAATTCCTTTAGAAGGAGCTATCCCAAGATGATTGATGAGGGTTGCTAGGAAACGGGAGCGTCTCCCTCCCACCTGACCCAGAGATTGTTCTGCACAAGCCCTCTCCAGGGGTTTGCAATGTGCAGTTGAGCTGCCGGTGAGGCAGAGCTGCACACCGGCCTCCCTGGCTCGCTCGCTCCCTCTCCGCTTCCGCTCTCCCTTTCTCCTCTAGCATGCGGTTAGACCGGTGCACAGGACCACGGGAGAGTTCTTCCAGTGCCGACTGTTAGTCCCTGCTCTCCCGCAGGCCAAGAGCTTCAAAGTTAGAGCCGATGATCTCCTGCCTCCCCACGCCCCTTCACCCCACCTCTCCGAAATTCCCAACCTTTGCATGCACTGCCTAAGGATTTCAAACAGAGTAAGGCGAAGCAGCCGGCAAAACGCCTTTGGCTTTCCTCTCGTCTAGGTACCCTGGCTCATTGAAGACTGCAGATACACCCCTAAAAAGGGAGGGAGGAAGAGGGGGGGAGGAGAACGAGAGAGGGAGGAAAAGAGGAAGAGAGAAGGAGAAAGAGAGAATGCCAGAAGGTCTGTGCCTTTGAGGGGAGTCCCAGTTAGATGCTATGGTTTCAGCTTGGCCAAGGTGAAGGAGGAAAGTTGCTTCCAAGCCTGGGAAGTGGGTTTGTTTGCCTGTAAAGAGAAGGAGAGAGGCTCAGCTGGGAACTACTCCTTTCCCCTCCGCGGAAGACCACTGGGTCCCCCCCTTTTCCCAACCTCCTTCTTCTCTTCTCCTACCCTCCCTTTTCCCACTCCCCACTGCCTCGGAGGCCTGGATGCTCTGCCACCGGGCAGTGGTCCAGCGAACAGCCAGAAGGGGGCGGGGGCAGAGCCGGGGGCACTGTGACAGGAAGCAGCACGCACAAGTTGGCCAATTCGGGGGCAAAATAAGTTCTCCCTTGGATTGGGGAAGGACAAAGCCAGCGAGCTACCTCTTTTGTGTCGGATGAGGAGGAACAACCATGAGCCAGAGCCCGGGTGCAGGCTCAGCCGCCGCTGCTGCCACCACGGTCAGCTCCAGTCACTGCCAGGAGTTGTCGGTGCGAGGTAAGGGGCCCAGAGGAAGACATGTCCCTCTGGAGGGCGCCCAGCGAGGGCGCTGAGGCTCGGGTGCCGCGTGGGGCAGGCGCAGCCGGGAAAGTTGAGGCAGAGCACCGACCAGTCCCTACAGTTCTGCTGGGTGTGGGGAGGGTGTGTGGAGGTAGAGGCGATGTGGGTGTGCGTGAGTTAGAGTTTGTGTGTGTGCACGCACTTCTGTGTCTCCGGGAGGGAGCCAGATTTCAGGGCACAGATCTGGGTCCAGAGTGAGAGAGGTGGAGGGACAAATAGCACCTCGCAGACCCCCGAGACACCAGTCTCATCAGCCAACCGCCTCCAGCCCAGCTCTGGGCTCAGAATACGTTTCTATTCGGGGGTTCTTTAGGCTTTGTGCACAGGAAACTGTGCGAGGACTGGTTGCCACACTGGCTGTTTCATGTGGGTGTGGAGGTTGCCAGGCAAGGTGGGAAGCGGTCGGGGGGACCTTTTCGGTGCTGCAGCCGGGATAGGCTCTGCAGCCATAGCCGTCCAGAGGTTCTCTCCGCTTCAAACACACTTGGAAGGGTTCCCTAACTCATGTCCCTTGCTCCCTTTGGCTTGAGGGGAAAATGGAAAAGCCAGCCTGGAAGCATACCAATTCATCCATCCTGTTCCATTTTCTTATCTGACAGTGAGGTAACTCAAAGAGGGCGGGAGATTCGCGATCCAGAAATAGACTAGGTAGTATATCCAACAAGATTGTTTCTTAAGGATTTCATTTATATTTCCTTCTAGTTTCTTCCCTAGGTTAACAAATGTGGACTACTCCCCAAGGTATAAATAACACTTTTAGGTAGCTATCTTAAGGGGACATGACTATGAATTTTAAGTATTTTAAAGCATTGTACATTTTGATAACAACAAAACTTTACACTTCTAAAGACCCTTGGTCAGTGCTCAGCTAATTTGCTGATGAAATATTTCTGTTATTTGAATAGTGGTATGTTTGACATATAGAGAGAGACAGTTACATATCTATATTCAAAGTTGAGGTTAACGTGAGTTGAAGTTACTGTGAATTAAGAACCTCAGCAATAGTTCATTACTTTGAGTTTCTCTGCTTCAGTTTGCGCTATCTGACCTTAGAACTATTCAGTAGAGCTGGGTTGTGTTTCTTTGAGGAAAATGGCATTCATGTGTAGAGAAACATTATTCATTTACCTAAACCTAAGTCTGCTTTGGTTTATCTGATCACATATTTTAAGGCTGCTACGTGAAATCTAATTGTGTAACTATATGAAATATAGGCATGGCAAAAAACTTAGATTGCCATTACACTAAACTCCTGTGGATTATACAGTTCCCTCTAAAGATGTTTAGGACACTCTACTTATTAGTTAATGATTCTATAGTGCTATGCACTTTTTTTTTCTTTCTCAAAATAGTCCAATAGAATTCGAATCGATTTTGGAAGCTATTGCACACCAGACCTTAATAAAATCATATTTTTCCTTTCACAATGGCAGTGCCCTGTATTTACAAAGATTTCTCCCACATGTGCATCCTTTCAGATTCTGATCATCCAGCAGGCATATAAGAAAATTTTTAATAGATATGCCTTAAGGCTGTCTTGATTTATACTCAGAATAACACAGGATGGAAACTGAAAAGTATTGAAACTTATTTTTCACAAATAAAAGAATGAAAATTCCAGAATATCTATATTCATTGGGCTAAATGGAAGGATAAAAGGTAAGAATACCTTTCAGTATTGACAAGTCCTCATGCCCCTCCCCCCCACCCCACAGAAAAATCTAGGTATAAAACCTCTTGTTCTATGATCTACATCCTTGCCAATGAAATGTGAAATCTAAATGACAGAAAATTATGCCAACACAAGGAATAGGTTAAATTTTGGGACTTGGGGGAGATGTCTCTCTATTTAAAATGAGTGGTATTTTTCACACTTCAGGAATATGTGATCAGTAAGTTGAGAAAATGTATGAAGAGCTACACAAACAGAAAATATTATAAATAATGAAAATATATGAGCCTCTCGTTTGTGTATAATATTCTTTTTTAAAAGTTGTGATGTACACACGAAAACAAATGAGTATAAATCAGATGATTTACCTTACAAATTACCAAACAGAAAAATGATCCCATCTCTAAATTTATATCACTGCAATTAAAATTGGTAAGTGGAACAAATGCAAAGATAGGATAAAATTGAGTTTTAATTAAATTTAAATTAATATTTTTTATTGAATGAAATAACTAGTTTAATTGTCAAAAGGTCACTTGCCTCACTTCTCTACTTCATGACAAGTAGTCAACCAGAACCGCACAAGATTGATGATGGCCTTATTTTGAAAGATCCCCAGCAATAACATTTTTACAGCTTCCCTGGATACCTTTCCATCTTCCTGATTTCACATCAAACTCCATTCTTCAAATTAACCATTTTCTCTTTCTTGTCCATTCCTCTAATAGACATCAGTCACAAAATGTTGCAAGATTTTTTTCCAGATCTTAGCTACCTCCTAGCTTGGGGATGAAATACTTCAATCTGTTGTCCTGCACTCAACATCATCCCAAAATACCATTAAACAAAAGAAGTGAAAATTAATACCTAATTTCCATTGAAAGCCAGGCAGACAGGATGCAATTTATGCACCTTGGAAAGTGGCCAGAGTTTGAGGGTGAGAATTGTTTTCTTCAGGGGTTACTCCCAAAAACGAGTACTGTTTACTCACAGCTCTCTTGCTTTGCTATTTTACACTGAGATTATTGTGCATTTTCATCTCTTCTGAGATGCTGTTAAATGCATCCAATTGTGCATTAGATGAATTTGTTGAAATTGCTCCCAAGAAGTAGCATAAAATGATAGAAGATTATCCACCAAGATTAAACACATAAAAATGAATACAATCATAGTAATCACAGAGACGGTAGAAGCTATTAGGTCATCCTCCTCCTTCCACTTCTAATGTAGGCTTGGTCCCCATAGCATACTGTATTTTGGAGTATTTCAGTCCAGTCTGATTTCAAATGGCTCAAGTAATGACTTCTTCCAGCGCCTTTGAAAGTCTATTTCACAGTCTAATAGTTTTGTCTATTAAGAACTTTGTTGTAATAGTCAGCCTAATTTTCCCCTTGATCTATTTGTCTTGTTACTTACTCCCTATTATAACCCCGCTGGACCAGTCCATTCTCTTGCCTGATTTAGAGTCTTCATCTAACATTTACACAGGACTTGTAGAATACAAAATCTCATTCAGTTACCAGAGAGAACAGAGAGGTGACAGTTCTATATCTGGACATGTTTTCTAAATATTTAAGACACATCTTTCAGGTCATCCATATGATATGTATGATTATATATTCTTAATAATTTATTTTACTAATGTAAGTGTAAAGAAATTTTCCATCGTGGACATTAATGACCTATGTGAATATTGAGATGATCCCTTCTAAGTAATGTTCTATGTGGCTGTACATTTATGAGACATTTTTATTGCAAATTTGATGTCAACAGAACACTGTCAACACCCACACAACAAAGGAATTCTGTGACATGCTCCACTGAGCCCCAGAAGCTGTTGTCATGTAAATTTCACTATTAAAATGAAAGTGATTTCCATAATTAATAAAATGTGTTAGGAATATAACAGGGTTTATAGTTTAGATGTGTACATTAACACGATATAGTAATTCTATTAGAACACAATAGCCCCTTCATACTAAGACAATGTAAAAAATCAGTAGAATTAAGCTTGAATTCATCACTAAGCTGTATCATGAAAAGCAAGCTAAAATCATGCATATATCAATATAGAGTATATATTTAGATTTATATGGAGGTACCATATGTGAAGGTTACTTTAAAAATAGAAAAGCCTGAAATAACCACAAGAAAGAAACAGGTTTTCACTTTGTTCACTTAAAATCTGGTTCTAAATATAGGCTTCTTTTAAGATTATTTCTTAAGTAAATATCTTGGTAAAAGATAGACTCATCATCGGTATACTCACCATTCCACTCAATTGTTTTTCCAAGTTCCACGCATTAAAATGTAAGTTCTGCTAGTCAGTAGAGGAGTAAATGACATAAATCATGAAATAAGTTTCTGGGTTACAATTGGAAAGTCCAGAAAATATAGGACTCAGGGTAAGGTGAATCAGCAGCTAAAAACAAAATTTAATGTTGTCTTCTCTACTGCTTTGTGAGTAATAGATTGTACATGTAGATTACGTTAAGGAAAACAGTAAAGTTAAGGAAACTTAAACCAGTTAAGTTAAGGAAACAGTAAAAAGAAGTAGCATTCCAAAACTGGATATATCTTTAAGGCCATAAAATTAGACTGCATGGAATAAATAATTTTTAAACCAGTATTCTCAATCCTGAAGGCCCAAGTGTTTTTTATAGTGCCATTCATCACATAGTGGTGAGTACCCTCAAAATGATTTTCCTTGGAAACAAAGGGGAAATCAATTTTCTTGGTGTAGGAAAAGTAGGCCATTAATATACTTGTGACTTCTCTCTGGGACTGAGGCATTCTAAGAAGTCTGTGTCTACACAGACTATATTTCCTCATAATGAGTAATCTTTTTATGGAACTGAAAATTGTACACTGTACTTTAAGAACAGGACAGAAAACTAAACTTGAAAAACATTCAATTATAATGTTTCAGCGCAGACTAAATCATCATGTTTGAAAATAAAAACATATATAGAGAGGGTATCTCCACAGAAAGCCCAAGATAGCTCTCATTTTTAATTCCTTGCCAGAATTTACTTCATTATTATTGCCTGTAGAGCATTAAACAAACTCACACCCACATACACACACATTTGAGGAAATTCATCTGGAAGAATATAAGTATACACCGAACAGAAAATTTCAAAACCATGATACTAGACATGTAGTTAGAAAAATATTACAACTATATATGTAGCTTATGAAAAGTATAAGAATTTGAGGAGACTCCCTCCACCAAAAGAAAGAGAGACAGAGAGAGAGAGAGAGAGAGACAGAGAGAGACAGAGAGAGAGAGAGATTACTTCCAGAAAGAAAAGGTAGCTAATAGGAAAGCCATCAGTCAATAAATATTTATTAAGCACCTATTACAACAAAAACAAAATTCAGGGCATGCAATGGGAACACAAAAAGCTGTTAAAACACATACAAAATTTCACAAACATATATGAAGTTGAAGGTGTCCCAAAAAGCCAACTTGAAACTCTAGAGAAGATGTTACCAGAATTATCCACCAAACAAAAAATTCAGTTCCTTCACTTAACAGATGGATTTAGATTATACATTTCAAATATAGATATTCTGACACTCAATGGAGACATTGTGGTGGTGATGTGATAAAATTAATGCTATGTCATAATAATAGATGATATTATTGACCAATTCCATGTGCTGAGAACTCTGCTAAAACATTACATGGAGTATCTGATTTAAAACTCACAAGAACCCTATGAGGTAGGTACTCTGATCCTCATTTTAAAGAAGAGAAAATGGATGCCCAGAGAGATAAAGTAATTTTCCTCAGCTCAAGTTGTTAACAAGGCAAAAACTAGAATTTAAAACTTACTTTCTTACAAGTCCTCTTCTGTTTATTACTAAGTTATATTGCCACCCAATTTACGTTTTAGGCTGGGCTTCATTTCATTCAATCAACAATTTCTGAGCTCCAAATAGAGCAACATACTTTGATAAAGGAAAGCAATGTCTGTGAAATGGAACCTAGAGTAGAGTTCTACAGGCTCAGCCTCTCTCCAACCCCAGCCAGTCAGTCTCATCTGAGAGACAAAGAAATGCAATGGAAGAAATAAACTGAAAAACATATTTACAATTAACTAGACCTAAGGGGGGGAAATAAGAATCAGAAAAGTCTATGAAGATACAGGTTTATTAACAAGCTGAGAAATAAACACCAGGTGTGAAAATGGGAGTGAAATCTATTTCCTGGAGCCTGATTTCAATGAACACAACCGACAAAACTAAACACAGTGGCAGGAATATAGTCTCACAAAGAGCCAGCATGGAGGTGAGTAGCATTTCTGCTTGTGAAGGTTAAAATGCTGATGTTTCTCTCCTCTTACAACCTAACCACCTCCCACCACAAAAATGAGCTGGTAAAAATGTTTTGTAGACGAGTAAAAGTTTGAAATGTCTTTATCCAACTGAGGTAGCATTCATCTTTATGTAAGAAACTCATCATTTTACACATTTGGGCATTTATTAATAATACCTATATACAACAACTTGAAAAAGGACCACACACCAAGACCAAGAGGAGCAAAGTGACCTGCTGACAATTCCAAAGACTCAGTTAGTAGAGCTACTCTGGGAAAACCTACATCTCGTGATTCTCTGACATGGGTGCTTTCCCACAGGCGGGAAACCTTGGTTGCATGAATTTATGTTTCATTTCAGACAACCAAAGAGCTGAAATATGAGGATTTACTTGAAAGTCTTCCTCTGATTCGTGACTTGTGCTAGAGTATTTTATGGACATAAAAAATGAATGGATATTACAGATCTGTCCCACCATCTGGTGAAGATTGTTTCTTTTGATTGTTAATATTATATAGCAGATAGGTTATTAGTAATATTTTGTATTTTGCTTAACAGTTTCAATTCACCATGTGTTGATGAATACAACATAATAGAAACTGCTTTCACAAAATATGTCAAAATACATGCCAAATTGGGAGATGGCTCTACAAGGTTAGAACAGTTGGAATTTGTATCTGCCTCAAGAAGAAAATTAGATTTAGAGACTATAATTGCTGGTTTCTATTTTGAAGAATTCTATTTAAAAAAAAATTTTTTTTTAATGAATAAACAAAAAACCCTCTACATGCTGATGCATTAATCCTAGTCATTTCTGTCAAGTCTAGATGTATTGGTGACCAGACCATACCACACTTCAGAATTAATAAGGAAGCAAGACATGCAACTTAGATTCCTAACCTGTCTCCTCCATAGACGTTGCTCAAGGCCTGCCCTCGGGAAAAATGTTTTGAAGAAAGAAGGCTAAGAGCCTCACTTTCCCCAAAAAACATTTCTTCCAGTACCTGCCTTGGTTCCTTAAATTTTCTAAATTTTAAACTAAACCATTTCATTTAAGAAGGTAAAAGGCCATATATTTCTAAGTCCATGTAGTACACTAACCTTTCAACACAATGGATTTGTAGGTTCCCCTTTTTTTTTTTTTTTTTCAGAAAAGCTAAATTGATGGGAAGTGGGCAGAGTGAACAATTATAATGTTTGCCTACTTCATAATTTTGCCTGTGAAAAGCCCTTCCTTGGCTGTGATTTCTTGAACATGATGCAGTAACTTAAGAAGAAGGGAATTTCCCTGCAGTTATTAAATAAATGAAGCCCCGGGAGCAAAAAATTTTGAAGTGTTATAGAGTGGTGACCCTCCCCACATTTTTTTCCTTCTAAAATCCTAAATTTCTGCTTGTTGCCACGTGATGTAGGTAGGGAATCGGGTAATTTTCAGCATGCTCCTTCGACGGAAAAGGTTGGAACATATGAAATAGGGAAAGAATGAGAAAGTTGAAGGACAAAGTCAGAGCAACTCCCTTCTCCCTTTCCTTTGTACCCTCCCACCTATTGCACCACCAACAACCATCTGCTTAGTTCTGCTCTAAATACTGTTTATCAAATTATTGCCTGCATTAAAGTCACTTTGAAGTTTACTTAAAAGGAAGAATACTGGGACAGATGCATCCTAGACTGACTTGCTTTAGGTTAGATTCAGGAATACATGTATTAAATTAGCTTCCAGATTATTCTTATGCACACTTAAGACAGAAACACTACTGTCTTAGTCTACTGGGATTGCTATAACAAAATACCATGTCCTAGATGGCTTCAAAACAGACATTTATTTCCAACATTTCTGAAGCCTGGGAAGTCCAGGTTCAAGGTACAGGCAGAAATGGTTCCTGGTGGGAGCCCGCTTCCTGAAGGACCACCTTCTTGCTGTGTCCTCACAGGGAAAAGAGAGAGAGATCGAGCTCTGGTCTTTCTTTTTCTTCTTACAAGGACACTAATCCCATTATTGGGACCTCCACCCTCATGACCTCATCTAAATGTAATTACCTTCCAAAGAATCCACCTCCAGATACAATATATTGGAGGTAGGGCTTCAGTCTATGAATTGGGGGGTGGGGGGTATACAAACATTCAGCCCACAGCAGTTAGACATAGAATAATGCTCATACAGAGAATACTCAGTGAATTACTGTACAAAATTATTCCCTATAGCAAGTCCACTCTAATTAGATTAAGCAGTTGTCTCGAATAAATTCCACAAGCCTGAGTATTCATTCATTAATTAAGCTCAATTAATAAAGCCGAGTCTCCATGAGTTGTGTGAACAGATTCATTTTCTGGAAACGTCATATGGTTTTCCTTGAAAAGGGATTTTTATTCTATTAGCTATAGTAAATCCCACTAAGATACATAAATACAGTATATATATATATTTTATATTCTTATTAGGAAAGTTTCACATTTTTTAATCTTTTATCCTGTATTTTATAATTGCCATACTGAGATGTTAGAAAGGAAAGTTACTGGTGTTTGAAGAGTATCATTCATGAAAACAATATTTTTATTTTCTAGATATGCTTCTAGATTTGGATAACTGCCTACTTAAAACTCAGATTGTCTTTATAACTATATCCTTGTGTACTAGGGGGATATGGGAAAACATTGTTTTGTCACAGTTCTCCTCTTTGTCCTCTGGATCTGAAGAGCAGGAGAAAAAAAAAAACAAGAAAAAGAAAAAAAAAAAAACCTTCACTTGGCAATTATATATTCTCCACCCAGCTTCTACTTCGTTCAGGTGAATGGTTACTTAGTTGAAGCCTAGAATCCTCACAAATGCTGCCAAAGATACTTTCCTAAGCAGCATTCAGAGCCACTTGGGGAAAATGCTAAGAAGGATTGAGGAACAGACAGCAGCGGATAGGGGAGGCTTCGGCTGGCCCACCAGCTTTACCACCTAAGGGATCTATGCAATCCTTTATGTTCACTTGCTTTCCACACTTAATAACCAACTTCATGAAGGAAAAAAGCAATGTAAAATAGACCATATCCCACCCACCCACACTCTTCGAAACATTAAAAAACAATTCAATTTTTAAAATGCTGCCTGTGTCAGGCCCAAAATGTTAAATTGTTGAAAGATCCACTGTGGCCCTAGCAGAGCCTGGCTTTCTTACCCTCTGTGATGGTTACACCTGATAATGGCACATCCACTGGATTCTCTGACTGACACAGCAGCTCTATCTAGCTAAAGCTAAAAACCCATCACCACCCCAAACTAGCTTCTTATTTCCAGAATCTGCGAGGAGCACCATCATCTCCCAAAAAATAGTTCAAAATCTTGGAATTGCCCAAGACATTTTCCTCTTGTTTGGTCCCCTATTAATTCCTCCTTCATAACTCATCGTACAGTGTGTTTTTCTCTCCTGCTGCTGCTAAAACGGTAGCCCAGGTTGCCATCACTTACTCTCAGTCTTTTGGAGCAGTTTATCGCCTCTAGTCTCTCCCTCTTCATTTATTATTTATGTGCCCAGCACTTAGTGAGTGCCTAGTGTGAGTCCACTCACTATTCTGGAGGTATTATAGCAGTGAACAACAAAAAAAATTTAGAAGGAAATTTGCTCTCATTCAGGTTATACTAAATAGTGAGAGTCAGACAATAAACAAGAGAACCACAGTGCTATGGAGAAAATAAAATGATGTGAATAAAAAGAGGGGGGCGGTCACAAAAATGCAATATCACTGACTTTGTAATGAATCTTGATGAATAACTGACTTTTTCATTCCATTCCCTGGTTTAAAAAGCATTAAATATAAACTCATCATTTAAAAAAGAAGTTTGAACTTCCCAGCTTGGAAGATCAAGATCTTTTCCAAGCAGGCTTCCCACATAGCTTTCCAACTTTTCTTCCTCAATATGAGCCTCTCCTCTACCAGATTTTCTATTTGCACACAAAATAGACCTTTGAGTACCTTTATAATCACAAGTTCGTTTAGAACTCACTTTCCTCCTCCTTTCTACCAGCCTATATTTTAAGGCCAATTTCAAATCTCCCCTCGTCTAAGTCCATACTAATGATGTTTTTATCTGCCCTCTCAAAGAAATTTTTCTCCAAAGCATGCATGTCATTCCCATCATATGTGGGCTTAAATAGTGAAACACTGTTTTGACCTGAGTAATAGGTAGGTTGAACAACAATTTGGGGAACAAAATCAGAAGGAATATTTACTTTCATTTGTCATTGTCCCTTTAAAATGTAGTCAGTAAAATAACACTCTGGTGTAATAAAACAATAAGCCTTAATTGCAAACAGTCTCCATTCAAAACTCAGTATGCCTAGACCAGTGTAATAATTAAAACTCTTAAGGTTGAATCTTCTCTCTGTCCCTAGCAGGAACCTATTGCAGGTCAGAAGTTGAAAAAGAAAGTGCCAGTGCTTCTAATTTCTTTCTTATTAACTCAAGTTCTGACTCTTCTGAAGTGGAGGGCAGAGGTGGGAGGCTTAGGCACGAGAGTTATGAGAAACAAGTTCTTACTTGACAGGCTTCACACTTTCTGGGCACCCAGATTTTTAAAGCTGAATCTCTCTTTGATTGTGTGCGTGTGTGTGTTTTAAGATGTCTTTCTCCATTGCTGGAGGTCTCTCACCTCACTTTTTTTGACACAAATTTTCCTTTGTCTGACCATACCTCCTCAGCACATTCTCTCTCAGTGTTCACTTTGCACTGACTCTCACTTCTGGGATCCCATTTTCCCTCCCATCCTTTTTCTTGGGCTGGGACTCTCTCTGTGTTTCGTGGCCTTTGGCCCACAACAAAACATTAACAATTTGTTGCAGGAACAACCCCAGGCATGTGGACCAGTCCCAATACAGCAACAATTCTTTACTGCTCTATGGCCAAAGCATCTAAACATCTGGCCCTTCTCTCATCCTCCGTATTTGCCAGTCTGGCATCAGACCTAGCCCGTTTTGTGATGCTATGTGCTTTTGTGCACATCAGCATTTCTTGACACTCTCTCTCTCCCTTGTAATCAGACTTTAACCATACTTCAACATAGTGAATATAGTACATTCCCTTGCTTAAATGTCTGTGGTTTCTGACTTAGCTGTGAATTTAGCAAAGTGCTTTGGTACCTATACCAAGTGCCTATACCAAGAGATGTTTGTGTAGAATGTATGAGTGCGGTAACACAGTCCAAGTGAAAAAGATTATAACTTTTTTATAACCTAGAAAAATGGTTTTTAGATTGTTTGTTTCTTTCTTTGTTTGTTTGTTTTTTTATGGGGCTACCTGTATAAAGACCTACAGACATCAATGCCTATGAAACAATTTCAGATGTGGCTGGATCATCCATCTCCCTACCTAGAATTAATTCCAAAAGAATGAAAATCTTGTCTGTATTTTTCAGCAGCCTATAATAATGAATGGAACATGTAACAATATTTAACACATACGTAATTAATGAAGGAATTCTATTTTAAATTTTATATTTACTCACTGGGTATCTTTCATGCTGAAATATTAACCTTAACTTCCTCCCTGTATACATTGCACTTTAAAAAGATCAAAATTATTTTTACAAACTTCATTTTTATCCATAAATTATACCATTTCCTAAAAGCATTTTGGATCTCAAACAAAGTAACTCCATATAAAAAATATTTAAATTTCTTATGGAAAGTGACATCAGTTCAATTACATAAGTCCTTATTGAACGTCCACTACTTTCAGGGCACGGGGCGAAGTACTGAGGAGGATATAGAAGAGAAGAAATCTCCCTAAGAATTAATCATTTTAAGGGAAGATGAGTTAGGTGTAGGTGTAACTACAGTAACAGGAAAATTCAGGAGCTCATCTGTGAGAGCCCTGAGTGAATAATAATGCTGCTGCTTGGCATAACTGTAGAAAGTATCATATAAAAAAAGTTGCTTCTGTCCTGGACCTTGCAAAATGATTAGGATTTCAGAAAGTGGAGAAAGCTGTTCGAGACGTTTGCAAAGGTAGAGAGATAGTGTGTGGAATGTGTTTGGGGAGCAGTGTGCACACTAGCTTACTTTAAGAGTAAGGTGTATGGGGGTCAGGGAGAAGGTGAGGCTCTATGAGCACATGGAACAATGGCTAACATTTCTCCTGAAGGCAGAGGGAAACCTCTGAAAGCATTTCAGCAGGGGAATCTTAAAGCACAATGTGAAGATAAATATGAGGAAATAAAGCCTTGGGAGTCAGGGAGATGAGTTGGCTTGTTATGGCAATAGTTCAGGTGAGAGGTAATGATGGCCTAAGTAGGGCAATGGCAATGGGAATAGAAAACACGAAATGAATCTAACAGACATAAAGATGAATAGTGCCTTGTAGGTAAGAATTAGCTGTTGGGTGAAAAACACCAGCCAAAACAATTAAGCTAATCATTTTCCTCCTACAATAGAAAAGGCCATGCTATATCAAACCCTTGGTTTAATAACGGGGATTTTTTAAAAGGCTATTTTTTAGGAACTTGGGTCAAAAGAAAATATAACAATCCAAGTACCACCAGTCTGAAAGTAAGACTTAGAAATGACATCAACAACATTTATCCACAGGCAGTGGTTAAGCCACCATGCATGCTCATCAGGCTTCTGCAAGACCCACCGATTGGCTTCCTTGACCCTTGTTTTACCCTCTACATCCATCCACCAGGCTAGAGCCAGAATGATCTGAATACAAATCTCAGTATGTTACTCTCTGCTTAAAGATTTTCCTTTGCTCTTCTGATAACCAAAATATGCTTTACCCAGCCAACTATGATCTTGCTGATGTAACAAAGGTCCAAACCTGTAGAGAAGTTTTATGAGTTTATTTGAGCCAACTGATGACAATTGCTGGGAAGCAAAATCTCAATGGATTGAGAAAATGTTCTGGAGAATGGCGGTTTTGCAGCTTATTTTCTACATTAGAATCAAAGGAGGAGACTTAAGGAGAGTTACATGAAATCCATTGATGGTAGATCAAGAGGGTGGAAGAGAGCAAAGCAGGGAAATCTCTGGGATTGGATAAAAAGTAAAATGGAGAGACACATACTTCTTTTACATTGGTGGGTACAGGATAGTTAATAATTAACATTTACAACACATAGAGGTGGTATTCGGGGAACGAGATAACAATGAGGGGTTCTGTGGTCTCTTGCACTGGTGTGGTGTATGTGCACTGAGGAGTCTGGAAAAGAAGATCACTCTGACATTTCAAAGGTTTGTTATCTTCGATGCAAAAAGACAATAGATAGGTTCACTTAAAGTAAAGATTGACCTTTGTCAAGGAAGCTACAGGTCAAGAATGTGACTACCTGCCATGACCTGCTTTTAGTTAGGAATTTTTATGTTCAGATCATCCTGTGTGTTTACTTTTGGTTTCTGAATTTGTAGGGCTGGCCACACAGACCTCCATTGAGCTTGTCATGTTTAGTATGTGGCCCCTTTTTTGTCCACAATCTGCTTATGTCTCCAGCTTTATGTCTCATCACTTTCAACTCACCCTTGTTTTTCCAGTCAAACTGAACAGCTTTCATGCCTTATCCTCTTTCTCCCCAGGTCTCTTCATAGGCCGGGCAACCTCCCAGAGCAATGGCCCACTCAGTTAGAATGTTCAGCGCTCAACTCGAATTCCACACCACTTTCACCTCCTATAGTAGTTTAGTTCTTGCTGCTATGCACTCCTCGAGCTCCCCATACTTCCCTTCATTACATTTTACTGTAATTGTCTATCTTCCTATCGTAGTCTGTAAGTGTGAAAAAGACAGAGACCATGACTGCTTATTCACAGCTGTATCTATTGCCCAGCAGAGTGAGGAGCACATAGATCAATAAATATTTATTGAATAAATGGAGTGGTTAATTAAATCAGTTGAGCTCACTTCTCTCATCTTTAAAACTGGGTATTGATGTTTAAGATTCCTTTCAATCATATACGTTTTATAAGTAAACTTTTTCAATAATGAAGACAAACTCAGCATCCCAAGTTAGAATCAGTAGCATATTATTCTCCAAAAGCCATTGGGTGGGTCTTATTTATAAATTTACATTTTAATCATTGTCTAAATTGCAGAATCATTAATAACAATACTAATGATATGGTTCCTTATTCCTCACCCTTACTCTGCAAACATATCTCCTCTTCACCTTACACAGTATGAGTAACAAGGAAATAGAGGAAAATAACCATAAAAAATGAGAGTTGAGTAAACTTCCCAAGAAAGCTTCCAGGCAGACTTTTATCTCCCAGAACTCTCGCAAATGAAAACACATTTTAGACATTTTCATAAAAGAAGATTTATAAAGCTCTTTTGGTAATACTAATTCCCACCAGCTCCAGTAGATAACACCTCAAGGTGTTTCATTTAATGCAATCTTTGTCACAATACTTCTCAAAATAAAATAAATGTTCTTCACACACATATTCTCTACAGCATTTTTAGGAGAATGAGAAGGATACTCTGAATAAAAATAACTTTTATTGAGTAATTATTATATGCCAGGTACTGCTTATTCAATTTACTTATATTAACTCATTTAATCCTATCTATGAGGTAGGTACTATTATTATTCCCATTTTACAGAGAAAAAAACTGAGTCACTAACACAAATTTACATGATAAGGATATAGATAAGGTTTTACCAGTTTTAGCTCTTAAACTTGACCAGTTAACTATACTGCCCCTCTTGTGAAATCAACCCAAAATTACAATGCATACCATGCAAAACAACAAAAAAGGAATACTATTTTATATTCCTTGACTTGAAAATAAAAAACAACTCAAATCCTAGTGACATTCTGAGCTCTTTGTTGAAAATAAAAATCAGTAATGTAGGCAAATATTGGCTCAATTTGTTAATATTATTGAACAAAATATATTTAACTGTTTATGTTTCTTATTTTCCCCTAAAGCCTTCTAATTCCAGTAGTTTGAGTCAGCTATAACTGAAAGAACCATTTCTAAGGCTTTATTTCTTTAAAAATAATTTGTTATTTTGATCTCCAGAATTTGTCCTCTACTTGAACAGACAAAATGGCAATGCTTTTAATCTTTATATTAAAAGAGAGAGAGAGAATTTTTTTTAAGAATCACTTCTCTTAATTTCTGGGGCAAAAAAAGTCTTAAATTCCTTTGTGTAAAACAAAAATAATTGATACATTGGTGAAACCAATGGTCAGGAAAGGAAATTGTCCTACTTTATTTCTTTTCCTATCCATCTTGCCCTCAGAGTAAATATATTTATACGTATATAATCCTTGAATTGATTTATTAAGTTGAGTTTACAAGTTAAAAAGGAAGAAGTCCTGAGGAGATAATTATAGGAATACAAATTAAGAGACATAACTTTGAAAGAATAGTAATTTTGCTTCTTGAAACCGACCTTAAGTCCCTAGGAAGAGAACAGAACAGCTTAGAGCAACTTTTTCTCTCTGTTCAGAAGTGATCGCGAATTAATTGTGCAGTTTAGCTAAACTTTGCTTTTCCTTGTATCCTAGGAGAAGATATCTGACAGACTGGGAATTTTTGCTTGTTCATAATATAAATTCAATATCTAGAGATAGTTTTTAACAACACATAGTTTCATTGGAAAGCCTTAATTCCCAAAACAAGCAAGGAGGAAAAAGTGAACAAAATAAACCACCCACAAAAAGAAAAAGGAGAATAGAATGTTTGAACACCTTTATTTTGATAATTTGGTTTTAAATAATCCCTAAGAAAAATCTCTGGTGACATCAGAAGTCTAACTACAAAACCCAAACTTGCTCATCAATGAAGTAAATAATTATTGGCTTTTACATGGCTTCACTAGTTACTTTGATTATAAAAGCACTTAGTGAAAATTATACCTATACTATATCAACTAGTCCATGCAATTCTAGCAAAAAATAGATTTGAGCATTTGCTGATAAATAGCAATGCTGCTAAGTTTTAATTTTGACAGTAAAAATTAAAACATTAGAATTCTGGGCCGCCCAGTGGCTCAGGCGGTTGGAGCTCCATGTTCCTAACTCCGAAGGCTGCCAATTCGAGTCCCACATGGGCCAGTGGGCTCTCAACCAGAAGGTTGCCAGTCCAACTCCTCAATTCCCGCAAGGGATGGTGGGCTCTGCCCCCTGCAACTAAGATTGAACACGGCACCTTGAGCTGAGCTGCCGCTGAGCTCCCGGATGGCTCAGTTGGTTGGAGCATGTCCTCTCAACCACAAGGTTGCCAGTTCGACTCCCGCAAGGGATGGTGGGCTGCGCCCCCCCTGCAACTAGAAAACGGCAACTGGACCTGGAGCTGAGCTATGCCCTCCACAACTAAGACTGAAAGGACAACAACTTGAAGCTGAACGGCACCCTCCACAACTAAGATTGAAAGGACAACAACTTGACTTGGAAAACAAAAAGTCCTGGAAGTATATACTGTTCCCCAATAAAGTCCTGTTCCCCTTAAAAAAAAAAATTAGAATTCTAACGTACTCAAATTGGACATTTCCATGCATGTACATACTATTACAGATAGCTAGCTAACACTGACCTTATGATGATAATTCTACAGCTTCCTTCATTTAATGATGACCCTTTCATTTCTCCATTTAACAGCTATTAATTAAGCACATATATTAAATTTGTACTATGTTAGGCATGGGCAAGCAAAAATTTAAAAAACAAAACAAAAAATGGTCTCTGCTTTCCAAGATCTTTATTTACAATTTAAAACTCTACATTTTAAGACTTTTAAAAAAGAAAAGTGGCATCATTTTCCTTCATCTAATATTTTAGGCAATAATGAGTTAGTCAAGTCTATAGGGGAGTTGATCAGCTTCCCTGGGCTTCCCTGAAGCAATGCCCGAGGCTTAAGAGTCACCCCAAACAAAGTACCTTTCCTTTTCCGTTATTAACAAGATTTGCTTAATGCTCTTAAAAAGATAAACATGTTGCAATGTCAAATACAAAGGTGACTGCTGAGGAAATGCTCTGGGGATCAAGTCCTCAATATCTTACTATCCATAAAAATGCCTCCATTTACTTAGTATATTTGGCACGTCCATCTATTCTTCCCAGAAACTTTGACAAAGCACCTTTTGTATATGTCTGACCCTGTAGTTGGTGCTGGGGATCTGTAGATTTGACCTCAGGTAGCTTAGGGTCTTATTGTGTGGAACTTATAGAAAACAAGTCACATGCTTAACTTATTAATGATAATGTGCTCTGGATTTTTAAAAACACAAAAGGCACTCACTGAAATGTAGACCATATTTTTTTAATATTCTTTTCCTGAGGTTAGAAGGAATTTGGTGTAATTATGGAGGTGAAGTACTTTTTGACAGTTTTTTGTGTTTGTTTTTTAACTGCCGAATATGAATCAAATGGCACTGGAAAATGTACATGGGATCATTTCAAATTTTACAAAATAAAAAGTATATTTGCTGCCAGAATTGTTGGGAAATTGATTGCAAGGTGTGTTATCTCTTTTTAAATTACTTATCAAAAATCATTAAACCAATCAATGAGTCAACTGAAGCTGGAAACCACCACCAGCTAGTAAATTGATTTACTATCTATTATAATTCCTTCATAATGCTTAATAGGCACTTTACTTTCAGTTTAATGTTCCTGTAATTGAGCTATAATTCAATTTATGTGCACATTTTATATATTAATATTTTTCTCCAGAAAGTTCTTCTTAAACTCATGGTGAATCTTATTATGAATAGTATCATAGTTAAGGAAATATAGTAGTTGTAAGCACAATAACAACTTATCTTATAAATTATATGTTCTATAATAATTACAAAATTTTTAGCCAAATTTACTTTTAATGTTTCACATTTTGCTACAAATGGAATGATACACTCTCTTCTTTCATATACTTTCAAAATCCAAAACCACTTGCTTTGAAAAACCTAACTACCAGAATCAGAAATTGTCTCTCAATACCTTCATTATTATCCTGCTTGAAAACAAGAATGGTGTTTTGTTAATTTTGATACACTTCTTGTAAGGAAAGCCACGTCCTGATCATTTTTATGTTGTTGGACTATATAATAATAATATCTTAAAAGTAGTTAATTATTGTTAAATGTATATATGACATAATGGAGGAAGAAATGGAAGAATAAAAATCTTGGACACATAATAAGCCCTCAATAAATATTTGTTGAATTACAATGAGCTGCTTATGTTGACTGACAGGGTATATTGCCATAGTTCAGTGATAACGTTTTAATATCTTTCTATAGTGTTTGCTTTTGTACCATCAACAGGAAGTTATTAAATGTTAATAGTAAAAAATATTTTAATATTAGATTTCATGTATCTAAGGTCTATGTATTCAAGATTCTTGGTGTGTCAGTCTTTGGCTCAAATATTCCTCTCGCATACCCAACTATTTTTATGACATTGTCTGTTAAAGAATGTCTCCTGAGTAACTTTCATCTTAAAAGATAAATTTTTGAAGATATAAACTTCATACAAAACACAGCCTTCTTCCGTGATTATCTTCTGCGCATATATTAATGTTAAATTATTTATAATGTATCCTTGTCTTTACACTTTATCATCAGCTCAGCTAACCCCCAATACCCAAAGAGCCACCAGCCCTAGTATTTTGCTTCTAAATTGAACTTATTCATTCAGACTTTTTGCTGTACTTTCTCATTTCTGTTGTAGTTTTTAATTCTTATGAGTAAGCATCACATGAAACCTAAAACCTGCCTCAAATATTGGGCTAATGTAAGGAAATATATTTTAATAAAATTAGTGAAAATTAAACAGTTTTTTTTTTTTCAAATGCTCAATGACTTCTCACTAAAAATTCAAAATGCATTGATAAACTACATATTATCTAGTAGCAGACACCATTTTACCAATGAGATCACTTAGGGTATAAATGTAAATAGGAAAAAATGGAGGATCTCAAACCAAGTCCTAGAGTACTGCTATTTATAAGTCACACACAAAAAAGGAGCAATCCAAAGATACATGTAAGTAGTGGCTGTTGAGGTAAGAAGCAAGTTTAAGAGAAAATGGGGATCATGAAACAAAGGGAAAAAAGTTTTCCCAGAAGAAAGCAATGGTAAACTGTACTGATGCTGCTGGGAGGGCAAGTTAGCTGAGAAAATGTATGGAATTGATGATTTAGCAACTTGATCCTAAAAACTAATGAGATCAATTCATTTAGCATCTTAAAAGCCATTGGAAGTTACCATGAAGTGAGGATAGAAAACTGTGTGGAGAAGACTGAGTTGAAAATTGGATTTGAGGAAACAGAAACAGTGACTACTCCTCATTTGCATAGTTAGCTTTGCAGTAATGGTGGGCAATGAAATGGAATGGTAGCTGGGGTTGGAGTGGAAACTTAGTTCAAAAGAAAATATAAATCTTTCTTAAATTTAACTGAATTAGATGACATAATTCCTTGGAGATGAGATTGAAGAAGTAGTCTTAGGGCCAGACGAAAAGGCCTTAAAGACCATGTTAAGAATTTTGTTTAAAAGATTTTAGGCTTAGAGTAATGATAAGTCATTAAAGTTCCTGCCCATGTAGAGCTTATTATCTACTGGGGGAGAGAAAATTTAATCAAATGTCCAAAAGAAATATAAAATTGCAGCTGTAATGCATGCCTAAAAATAAGTGCATACAATGCTGTGGGAATATATAATACGAGGAACTGTTATCACAGAAGTCAGGCTTCCATGAAAAAAATGACAACTGGAGGATGAGTCAGTGAAGAGGGGAGCAAATCCGGTTGTATTCAGTGGGCTGAGCAGGAGCACAGAATCTGTGAAAGGAGAGAGAATGGTACCTATGAGGACGTGAAATGTCAGTGTAACTGGAATGAGCAGCATTGTATATGTAGAGGGTTGTCCTTAGCCTAAGAACCATGGGAAATCATTCAAGTACTTAAAGCAGGAGTGGGGTTATTCATTCTGTTATTTCATCAGAACAGAAAACAAAAAAAACATTCACCAGAACATGGAGAAGGGTGCAGGGGTCAAAATGAATACAGGTAGACCAGTTCCAGGATGTTTGTAATTGTGCAGAACACAGAAGATGATGGTTTGGGCAAAGTTGGTAAATGTTGAAATGATAAGACGGGGATGATTTAAAGAAACATTTTACTAGTCAAGAAATGAAAGGACCTGGTGATGTCTGAGTTGTGGATATTAGATATCATCTTGATGTTTATGCAGTCGTTTAGGACATTCACAATGACTCAATTGAGCAATCAGTCAATAAGCATTTATCGAGTGCCTACTATGACATCAATATATCATTCCTTTTATGGAAGGCTCGAAATTATTTATGCATTAGAAGCCAAGATCAGATTCTAGATATTGTTTTTCTAAATTGTTTTTGATACATTGAAAAAGAAACAAGCCGTTGTTGATGAATATCCATTGTGTCTTTGGAAGTCTGGAACAATACAATGCATTCAGAAGCTACCCTAGGCTCATCCAAAAAGGATGACAAAATCATCTCTACCCAGTACAGCCTGTGGGACAAGCAGATGAAATCTGTAGTTGGCTGAGAAGCCCACAGAGGGTGATTCACCAACACAACTGCAAGGTTCAACTACATACTCACCTCCTCCTGACACATGTGTGCTAGCTATGCATGTCATTAATGTCACTCCAAAATGAACTTTGTAGGACTGAGGGGCAGAGTCAGTATTAACCTCGGGGAGCTCTGGTCAGCAGCAATCAAACACCAATGAGAGAAACTGCTTTTAAGCTTTCTTTTTTCTCTCCCTCATCTCTCTGGGAATACGATAGCTAAGACTTCAAAATAAGTCTGATATGAGTCTTAGAAGGCAGGGTTTTTTTTCTCAATATCACTGCTGATCGTGGTAGCTGTGAAAGGCTGCTTAGAAAGACAGTTTTCATTAGTCAAACTATTACCTGATACATGAGAAAATCTATATTTTTAGTTCTGTTTTCTTTCACTGTTACCAAACTGAATGTATTTGGGAGATAAAGCACAGGGAGAAAGATGAGCACTACGCGTGCTATGAATACCAATTCTCACTTATAAACTGTACTATCCTGAAGATTGTATTAATTTCTCCTAACCCCAATATGCTCTCTGCCTCACAATGTTGTTCAGATCAAGGAAGGTAACAGATATAAAAATACCTAATTGGTCAGGGCACTCAGTAGGTACTCATTAAATGTTAGCTGAATCTTACCAAGGCTAAAGCAAGTCTCCACCTAGAGTAAAATCCACTAACATAAATTTCTTCATCTTCATTCTAATAGTAATAACACCCCACTAACAGTCAAACTCATTCAACTCTCTTTTTACAATCTCATATGGATATTAGTAAAGATAGGTTCTCTAGTCAAATGATTCCCACTTATCTTTTGGGAATTTTCTTTATAGATCCCACTATGAATTTTATAGTCTTCTTTATAAACCCTATGCTATATTTCTTATGTTTATGAAGATTACATGTAATCTAAAATTAAGAAAATGAAGACTTCACATAAAATATTATTTGTTTAAGGAAGCAAAATAATACAGAATATTTCCTGGTTTCTTTCATGCTGAACTGCTGTAGCTTTAATAACTTCTGCACTGCAGTGATTATGAAACTAATGCGTATTTTTAAATGTTAACTCAGAGTGTCAGACGTTTACTTATATTTGGCAAAATCTTAAGAAGAACAAGTTTGAGGGCTGCATAATAACATGAGCTGTTAGACATATTTTCTGTTATTCCCATTTTATGAAGACGCTTACCCTCTAATCATTTTTATCTAAATTGTACTGTAATCTGTACTTTCTGAGAGCCTTGAAGTCAGAAATAAGAATTTGATGTTAATGCTAATTGCAGGAGCACATTGAAATGTGTTTTAACAAAAGCATGAGATATCGGAAGTCAAATAATCCCTTAGAGATTTTAAGCTTCACTTTATAGGAAGAGGAATCTAAGATGAAATTCTGGGAATTAATAACTCATTTTATATAGAGAGAGAATCTCTAGCATCTCACAACACAGAAAATGATCTGATTAGCCTTCCTTTTCTCTATATTAACCCTCCCCCCCAAAAAAGTCTTATTCGTAGAAGCAAATGGAAAGATGCTTCAAGAAATTATACTGCTCCTTTACAGCCAAAAACATGACTTCATTCACCAAATATCACCTCTCTCTGCTTCCCACTCTTAACCTTAAAAAAAAAATAAAAATTAAAATAATCTCTCTAGAACTAATATGTACAATTATTGATATGTTTGTGGTATTTTTTCCATCTAAAACCTGAGCAACATTAAATGAGAGGTTTTATATTTAGAAGTAATATCCCTCTCTGGCAAACAGAGCTTGATCATTTGGAGCTAATTTTTCTTTTCTTTCTTATTCACATTTCCCAAGTAGTCCTTCAAGTTTCCAATGAATTGTAGCATCAAAAACAGCTTTTTTTTTTTCATGAGAAAATTAGCTTGTTTATGAAGCACATCTTACCAAAAAAAAAAAAAAAAAAAAAAAAAAAAATTGAGGTACTGATGAGCTTAATGACATTTTATCAGGACAAATTAGGAAACGAATTCAGAGACATAGCCCCACCGTGAGCATGCCCCTTCCTATTCTCATTACTTCTGTTTATTCCATATGGATACCTGTTCCTGGCAAGTGATCCACTTAGCGTATTTCTTGCCAAAATTCACATCAGATATTTTGTTGTATAACTTAACTACCCAGAATAAATCTTTGACGCGAAGGTTGTCATAGGAGACTATGAAATAATTTGAGTAGGAACGTTTATATAAAGCATATTTCTTTCCAGAAGTTTGATCTCATTTTTAAGCTCAGTACCTCTGACAGGAAGGAGGCAGCAGGAAGCAACTAATCAAATCAAAGACTTGTGGATCTTCTCTATTGCAGATGTCAAAATCCCTCAAAATTGTTTTGTAAAATGACTGATGTTCTACATATGCCAGGTAACTAACAATGCAATACATTCACATCTGACCTGAATAGTGGAGATGTCTGACTGGCCCAGATTGTTACAGAATTAAGGGCGTAAGAGAAGAGTGGATGAATCAACCAAGGCCCTAATATGCAAAGAGAGGGGAAATACCTGTGGTTTGAGATATGTGATATCAAGTAGTGATTGTTTTACTTTTAGTTAAGAAGCACCAGTGCACATCACAGTAAGAATCCCAATTTATCCTTTAGGATTTTCTTTAGCCTGCTGCGCTACCTGCGCTACCTGCATTTTTCTGATTTCATCAAGCAGAGGAAGATCATTCCAATAAACACTTAGCAGAGCTTTAACCCATTATATTATCTCTCTATAGGACCAGTTTTCAATATAGCAGCTTCATAACATTTCAACGACTTTTGGTGAGAGCGAAGGTTCACACTGTTTTATTCTGCTCTCAGCAGATGCTCCCTGGAGTAGGGATAAGCAGCAGAGGCAAAACTGAGTATGCTCAAGCAATGGGTTACCAGTCACTCATGTACCTTGGCCCAAATCTATGGCATCAAAGACACCTGTCAATGTCAGAAACATCCAAACCTGTAGAAAATTTTTATGAGAGTTTATTTGAACCAAACCTGATTACAATGACCAGGAAACAAGCTCTCAAAGGCTCCAGAGAAAGTTCTGCAGTTTCGTGTATACATTGGAAATTAAGAAGAGAATGTAAGAAAGATTACATAAAGTGGGAGAAAGCAAGGCAGGGATTGGATTACAGGATAGTTAGCAAGATGATGTGCTCTCTTGAGGGTGGTTACAGTTAATTTCAAAGGTGTGTTAACCTAGATGTACAGGAACAATGGACAGGGTTTGTTTAAGGCAAAGATAAACCTGTTACTAAAGGGAAGTTACATGCCTGGGGTGTGATCTGCCCAGTTAGGCATTTATGATCAGAGCACCCTGTGAGGTTACTTTCCTGCAGAACCCCTTTTCCATCTACACACCTCTGCGTAGGCCCAAATCTCCAGGAAACTTAGAAAAAAGTTTCAGCTCCTCAAGTGCTCTGTTCCTGAGAGATGCCAGTTGGAGTAGAAAGGTATGAAGTCCATTAATACCAGCTGGCATTTCTTTTTCATTGCAAGCTGTAACAATTATCTGCCAAGCCTTCCTGTCACTTTCACCCAATCAATAAACAACAGGCTCTTTCAGCAGACACTGGAGAAAGCAAAACTGATGGATTGAAGGGAAATCTTGGTATAATATTTAATCAGAGCCTTTTCTTTTTCCTGTTTTTTTTAAAATTTTTTTTTTTTCCCATTCCTACCTCCTGTACCGTCCTCTTCATCCCCTCCATTCTTCCAAGTCTGACACTATTTGGTGGGATATTTTTGTGTTTTATGACCACAAATTAAAGGCAAATGACTTCATCAGATTCTTAACTCAGCTCTGCCTATCATATTGCTATTGATCTGCTTTTGTATGTCAATTATGCACCATGCTAGTAACAACGGCACCATGTTATAATAAGTTGCCTCAGATATTCTCCTGGCAAGTTGTTTGTCCCGTTACTGCTTCCTTAGGATTTTCCTGGTTTCCAAAGGACAGCTGAAATGTCAAAATATTTTTAATTTTGTTTTTATTATATAAGCCATCAGTTAAGAGCAAATTTAGATAATCATCAAACTTGTATTCACATGCAAAAGTACATACCTTCACTCACAGGCAGGCTAAGTTTAAACTGTTAGGGGAAATAATTCTTTTTTCATTCATGTTGGCTTTAAAGTGATTTAAATTAATTCCATCCAATCCTTCCCCACCCCATTGGATGGGTTTAACACCCTTTGATAGTGTTGTTTGGGGCTTTTCTCTCACATGCTAATGAGGCATTCACTTTAGCTGCCACAAATTCATATAAACCTTGGGCAATTCTCACACTTGCTAATGACCTCTTCTTTAGAGATCAGTGAATCTTGAAGGAGAGGAGGAGAGAGAAGTGAATTCCTGGCCTAGTGTAGAATTACCCTAAAAATAAAACCTGAAAATATATTTGTGTGGCAGATTGTCCTCACCCCGAAAGAATAATTATCTCTGAAGAAGAGACTCATTCCTACTTGCCATGTATAGACTGTCTACTCTGTATCCAGAGCAAATGACTATAGTTTTTCGGCAGCCTGGTGGTGATTTTAGAAAAGGAGGGAAGTCTTTCTCCTGGGAGTCTTGCTTTAATCCATTAAATTTTCCTTGGACATAAATTTTACAAATGTCCAAATAATAAGCTACTGCTGGTGCTTGCTTACTCACGACTATGGGTGAAAGCCTTGATTGAGCTAAGTAAAAGGAGAAAAATGGAAAACAATCCTGTCTTACTGCCCAAAGGGAATGAGTATTTCTCAATGGAGTCTTCTAAGGCTCTCAAGACTTTGGCTAGCATCCACACCTTCCTCAAGTAACTTTTGCAAAATACCTAGATGAAATATATTATCTCCAGTGAAGATATTGAAGCGGAAACTGAATATGCTAAAGTATTGGTTCTCCAGGTTGGCTGCACACTAAAGCACACTAAAGCATCACCTGTAAAAATTCTCCATTCTCACACCCGACCCCAGACCAATTAAATCAAAATCACTGGAGTTAGGGTCCAGGCTTCCATATGTTTTAAAACTCCCTGCATGAGTTCAATGGACAATCAATGTTGAGAAACATGACATTACTAACCAGGGAAAGGACAAATATTATACCAATAACCAAGAACACTGACCCTTAACAGCTTCTGCTGCAGAAAGTGCTTCTGCTCAGTGCTGCCCAATTTTACATCTCTTTTGTAGGAACTTGTCTGCTATATCTAGAGCAAGAAAATCTTCACACTTGGCCACTGTTCTTTACACAGTTCTGTTTTTCAATGATTCCTTGTGCCCCATGAGTAGAATTATAGACTCAGCTGTGAGTTACTGTCCTTAATATGGGGTAATCATTGTTTTGTCTTCCAAAATTGCAAACATAGCTAGTGGTGACATTGCACAGGAAAAACAAAATTAAATAATAATAATTGAAATTTCCTAATGAATATTTTTTCTCATATCTTCTTCATCTAGACTGGTTCCTTCTTTTCTGCCTAAAAACATGCCCAATTTTTAAAAATGATATCCAAAATTCTTCCCAAGACTGCATATTTCTTCAAGTCACTGCTCTCTTTTTACCTTTATGATTAAACTTGTCAACCAAAAATAATCTTAGGCTCTAATAAGAATGAAAAGCATTCGTTTGAGCAAAGAATCGCAATCTGAAAGATGCAGATTCGGGTAGTAACCCAAACCACTGAGACAAAGGAGAGGCTGTCTCTTATTGGGAAAGTTTCCACCCAGATTCCCATTCAGATCCATTTATGCAAAGGAGGATTTCAAGTCTGATTAGTTGATGTATGTGCAAACAAGTTGTGCAGTTCTGAATGGTCAGGCCAGTTTATTGGGTAGGTGATAGCATGGTGATAACAGAATGAGGAGCTTCCCTGTCGTGGTAGATTCAGATAGCATGAACAGGCAGAGCATAGTACAGGAGGTTGAAAGTTCATCTGGGGTTCTTTCTGGAGTGCAGACTTGAGAGGCTTCTGTCAACAAACAGCTGCTAGACTCTAGTTTTAAATTTAGGCTCAGGTAACCACAGGGAGTCCAATGGGACAGAAAAATTTCTTCTTAGGTTCGCAAACTTAATTATAGGAGCAGAATGTAGTTAGTCTCTCCATTTAGTATCTCCACTTAGTCTCACAATCCAGTTACTCCTTAGGTCATTGCAATTTGGCTTTTGTCCTTACTACTCTACTAAATGAATTCTTCCTAGTCTTAAATCAACAATGAACTGAGCCAATGATCACCAAATCCAACAACTTTTCAGTTTGAAGACTCTTGAAACACTCTGTAGCACTAACTACTTTAAAGCATCTTTTAAAACATTTCCATCACCATGGTTTATTTTCTATTGTTATATAATAATTTCCTTATTTGGTTCCCTTCATGTAAGTATTTTACAAAGTCCTTTCCACAGCTCTCTTTTCTTTTAGTACCAAGGAATCTTAAACTATGGTCTACAAAATTTTGTGTCTTTGTGTTTGCACATTTTTCTGGTGAGGAGATGCATAGCTATCATCATATTCTCTAAGAATTTCGTAACTCAGATGTGGTAAAGAACTTGTAATAAATCCACGCAGTCAGAAATAGTACTTATCTACTCCAGTGGCTACAACTATCAATTTGGCAGCAGATAACTTCTGGCCCTCCGCTTCAATCTCCCTCTAAAACTCCAGATTCCCATTTTCAATGGCAATTCTGCAAGACATTTCCTCAAATTCATTATATCCTACCTCATCAACCAGCACCTCCTCATGACTTTCCTATGTTTTTAAATAGAAGTCTCATATTCTTATATGCACAATTATATGGCCGTGGAAACCCAAAAGAATTTCTATTTGAGACTAGACTCCATCTTATTCACCACATACTCAATATTATCTGCTGAAATGAAATGAATTATTCAGGTTATTTGAAAAAACTTAGGATGTGTCAACATTGGGAATTACTTTAATCTAGAGGTGCCTGAGTACATCCTCCAATCCTTTCAACTTTCTCACTTTTTGGTTCTTATATCAATCGCTCATTCCAGGGAAGAAAAAATAATTTTTCCTCAATTCTTCTAAGTTCTTAGCTTAGACCCCTTTGTAATAAGTAGACAAATTAATGTGATAAAAACAAATAGAAGTTTAATACCATGAATATTTCCTGTATACATGGGAGATACCCAGGAAAACTAAGTAACTCTCCAAAATGGCTCAATACCATCTCCAGTTAAAGACAAAAGAAGATGTTTGGGGGTAGATGGCAGGGGCCAGTTATGGAAGGTAACCAGGAAAAGCAGATTAAGCTAGGGTAAGGTTGTTATGCAGATTTGAGTCAGGTGTCTTCTCCATTGATGAGTTTCTAGAGATTTAGAATCATCTTTCGCTTCCTGGTACAAAAAGGGAGACACACTTTTATGTGTGTGCCTTATAAATATAAATATCTGTTACAAAACAGTAACTTCTACTCAGTTTTCAGAGATTCTCCTGTGTCTTCTGTCTCTTAGAAGTAACCAACTCAAAATAATCATATGCCAAAGAGGGATAGGTAGGGCTGGTATATTTTGCTCCCCATCACTCATCAGCTTCCTGAAAATTCCAGCCCTCAATTCAGTTCTCTCAGCTCATTAACCCTGCCTTAAACCTACCTGGTTTCCTCCTTTACTCAATCTGAATTTTATGATTAATCATCTGAACCATTCTCCTGACACCTTTGATTCATTTATGTCCTCATCTATTTACTGATCTCACCACAGAAAAAGGCTCAAGTGAACATCAGGTAATGTAGGACTATTGGAAATCAACCAACCAAACAACACTATTCTTTATTAAACAAGTTTGACTTAAATAGAAAGAAGCCTTCATTTTCCCACTGCTGCCAGGTTTTTGTTGTTATTGTTATTGTTTTGTTTTGTTTGCTTTTTACTACCACTGACAAAACCTCAGCCAGATTGCATAGATTTTCTAATAGGTCTTAGGTAATAAAATGTCTAGTCCATTCTAAAGAGAATTCCATCTAGTCCAGTTCAGTCTGGTGTGAAATCAACTAGGCAAATATGAAGCTTCTTCCTTCCTGCAGCTCAGGACTATTGACACTTGGGAAACCTACAGTGGAGGAGGAATTGCAACTAACACCTTTTCTCTTCCTAGTCTGCTTCCTCCCCCATTCCATGGATACTGCCTTTGTCCCTCCACAATAGAGCTGAGGTAGGAAATGTCGGGAAAAGACATAAATGGGCAATAAATGCCTATCTTGGTAGGCACATTTGTGATTTAGCATCAGTTTCTTTTGTGCATAAATTGTACCCAAAGGTGACTTATAGTCCACATTTGCAGTTTCCTCTGGACATTACTCTCATGCTTACCCTCCCCTGACTTCACTCTGGAGAGTCTACAGTTTCATAAATGCACCAGTGCCTTTCCTCCAGATGCCACCTCATCCACAGGGAGGGATACCCTGGTTCCCTTGTTGGGAAATATATTTGGAAAACAGGAAACACAACTTTATCCACCAATAACAGAAATGTAACTAGTTTCTAAAGCATTATCTTGTTGTTTTGCCAGCCCCTGCCAGGCCCTTAACTTTTGACTATGTCCTCTGAACTCAAGCAGACTCAACGTGTCCAGGTACTTTTCTCAAATGCCTTCCTCCCATTTGTCTTAAAACCTGCAAAAGCACTTTGCCTCTCTCTCTGGGTGTGCTGAAAGTGGTGAACACACTAAAAACCAACACTCTCTAAAATTGTACCACTTCCTCAATATCCCTTAGGTCAATATTGACTTCTCTCTTATACTCCAGAAAGGTGATGAACTAAGGCTTACGAAACCAGTCTTTTAGCATATCTTGAATAAGTAAGCTGTTTCTGTCGTATTATTATCAGCTTTAGGGCTCCAGCTGAAGTGAAACAGAAAGAGTTCCAGTTGTACATATTGTCATATTTCCCTACTGCTATCATTTACTTCAAAGACATGGGCTCCAAACCCCCACTAACTACATAGCACAATCCATCCATTGTCCTTGCTTATGTTATTCTTTGTTTTCCCTCTGTAGCTATTTCAGAGCTTCTCCTCTTTACTCAACTATTATTACCTTTGTTTGAAACAGGTGATCTTGCCTTCTACTTCATCTGGGAAACTTGCACCATCAAGAACGATTTCTCTCAACTATGCATCCAGCTCAAAACGTAACCTAAAATGCATTCCCATTCTTGCTGCCTTCTCCTCAGTGTCAGGGAATAAGATGCCTTATCTAATGTCTGAAACCAAACCATCAACATTTTCAAGTTTTTCCAACTACCTCTTTTAGTTTCCTTTGTGCTTTCCTGAATGTCTTTGATAGGCCAAATGCTTCCAGGTTGTTTCCTCAAACAATTGCTTTTTTTACTCTATACCCTTTCCTAATTGATCATATTCATATTTATAATTTCAACTACCTCCCATATGCTGATGATTCCTAAATTTCTACCTCTTCATTGATAGGTGTATTCTGGAAATTCCACCTGGACATCTCACAGACACTTCAAACTCAGTGTCCAAAACCACATCCTTTCTGTCTCCAAAAATAGGTTCTTGCTCTGTCTCAGCACCACCATCCACCTGGCCACCAAGCAAGAAATGTGTCAGTTAGAGGACTCCTCCCTCTAGCTTCACATTTAATCATCATCTAAGTCCAAGAGATTTTTAACTCTTAATATGTTTTTATCTTTTCCTTCCTAGACATTTTTACCTCTCCTTTATCATCTCTAACCTTGTTAACTACAACAATTTGTCTACAAAAACTACAATAACTCCTAATTTGTCTCCCTGTATTAAAGTCCTGCCCCCCTCAAAAGTCAGTGTAGTAATAACATTGTTGTATACCAATTTATCCCAAAATGCAGCTACCTGAAATAACAAACATTTATTATCTCACACAGTTTCCGAATGTCAGGAATTCAGGAAGAGCTTAATTGGGTGGTTCTGGCTCATAGCCTCTCCAAAGATTGCGGTTATCTGAAAGCTTGACCAAGACTGGAGGATCCACTTCCAAGATGTTTTCTCACATGGCTGCTGGCAGGAAAAACAAAAACCTCAGTTCCTTGCCATGTGGCCCTCTCCACAAGGCTTCTTGAGTGTCCTCACAATATGTGGCAGCTCTCTTCCGCAGAGCCAGTGATCTATTACAACTATAAATCTATCACCTCACCTACTGAAAACCTGAAAGATGTTTCCCATTGCCCACAGTTACGGTCAAAGTTTCATTATATAGCTTACAAAACTCTCAACGATCTGAGCCCTAAGCCTATCTACAACTCCAATTCTCATCACTTCTTTTTCATATAGTATCTTCTATAAACACTAAATTGCTTTTTGTTCCTTATACGCTATGTTGTTTTTTGACCCCAATATTTTTCCCAGGCTACAATTTCTGCATAGAATTCCCTGCCCTCTGTAACTAATTTATATTCATTTATTTACACCCAACTCATATATCACCTACTCTAGGAAGCCATCTTAGAAATATGACTCCCACCCACAGATTCAGAACTCATCTTGCTTCCCTAATACCTCTTCTCATTACAACAGCTGTTTTCTGTTATAATAACCTAGACATGTTCTTTTTATAAAAATAGATTGTAAGTGCACTGAGAGCAACATATTACTCGTATCTCTAACAAATTAGGATAATATTAGCTGCTATAATGCCGTATTTCCCTGAAAATAAGACCTAGCTGGGCAATCAGCTCTAATGTGTCTTTTGGAGCAAAAATGATTGTTAAGACCCGGTCTTATTTTACTATAATATAAGATCGGGTCTTATAGTAATTTTTGCTCCAAAAGATGCACAAGAGCTGATTGTCCGACTAGGCCTTATTTTCAGGGAAACACAGTAGTTCCTAAAATCTTAGTGTGTGTCTCCACTTTGATGACATATTTTATCCTCTGTGCTTCTTGGAGAACCAAGAATACCGTCAAGGTCTGACATTTGTTAAATAGATCATCTGTAGTCCTTTCTGGAAAGACACTACCTTCTTCAAGTAAGATTTATAGACGTAGGCCACCCTCCCTCGCGGGCCTGAAGTAGGGATCCACGCTTAGTTACAAGTCTTTAAGGAAAATACCATATCCCTAATTTCAGGATATTCTGGTTCTGATTTGGCAGCCTCAAGGCAACACTCGAGTAATCCTAGACTGAGAACCAGAAAACCAAATCCAAGGAGAGTGAGAGCTAATATCCTACCAGGGGCCCTAGAGAAGTAGTACTAACAACAGACAACCAGAAATAAGCTTAACGTGCCCTGGGTGAGCTTGCAAATGGGATAACAAATCAAGATGGAATATTGCGATCAATTTTCTGAAACCATTAGCCTAAAGTATATTCTAAATAGAATAATGATTGTACTTATTTATAGTCAAGTTTAATTTTCTCACTTTCTGGGTAGAGATCTAAATCTAAAGGAAAAAAATGAAGAAACCAAGATTCTTCTGGCTAAAGGAAGTATTGTATTTATTTTAAATTCATCCATATATTTAGATGTCTCAGAATTTTTTTCTTGTGAAATATGTTCAAGGAATAAATATACCAAAAGTATGTAATTCATAATATAGACTTTTTAAAATAATGAGATTTAATTTGAAAACATTTTTAAACTATCTTTATTCTGTGAATTCTTTCAATAATGGGAAAATATGAAAGACAAGTATTAAAAACCAGTAGCAGGAATAAATAAATTCCCAAATATCAAAAGAAGGGCATGACTGTATTAGGCACTGTATTGTCCCATTAGGGGGAAAAAAAACACACAAAAAAAAACTTTTAAGCCGTAGGCTTTTTTCTTTTTAAGCTAAAGCTCTAAGCAGAAGCTACATGAATTTCATCAATATGTTTATATGATTCCAAGCCAAGAAATTCTGTAAAGATTACCAAAGTATCTGATGTAGCTTCTGGCAAGAGATGAAGTACATCTCACAAGGACCTCAAAAAAATTTTCTGTTAGAAGAGTTGCCGATCCAATCAAGAAGACATTTAGATTAAAATGTGAAGAGCAGAAAAAATCCTGATAAAAGTATAAGACTGAATAGCATAAAAAACAATATATATAGTAAAATATATAGAAAACTAACACCAAGAAAGAATACCAAGTAAGTCTCTATAAAAAAAAGCAGCAGGATATGGGGAGTATGAAAAATGCATCCTCAAATCAATATACCAAAGCAGAGAGAACAAGTCTGGTAGACATAATAAATTTTGTTTTGAGACAGATATAACTGCATAGGTATATTCTAATTTCAACTGTGTCACTAATGATAAAAACATGTAAATTAAAAGATACACCTCGTTACAAAAAATTTAAGTGGGTCATAGATTAGATTCTCTTTTAAGGAGATGCAAACAATCACTGAAAAATATAGCCATAACAGTGGAAGAGTACCAAAATTTACTTTGGTAAGCATAAAAGAGACAGAAATGTTATTGGGAGTTGGGCAATAATGTAGGCCATATATTTAGATGAAGTATATAAACAAAGCTTTTGTAATAGATTCTTGTACAGAAGTGGAGCAAAGTAATGACAAGGAGACAGTGTTGAACCATTTTTTTTTTATTTGCTGGAACACTTTTGGTCAAAATCAGAATATCTAGTACAGTTATGCCTTGATTTTGGTCATTCTTGCCTTTTCTCCAGTCTAGTCCTTCACAACAGCAGGCATCAAAATCTTCAATCTGCATTCTCAGCCTCATACAGTCCTTAAGCCAATCTTGGTTGGGGGCAGATCATACATATTAAATTCAAACCTATCCGTGTCCTTAATCTGAGTGTTGATGTAACTGGCTGGAGCCCTAGGCATCTGCCTGCTTACTATCCCTGAGTCTTCCCCAACCCATTCTGTATTTCTTCATTTATATGGCTTGACTTCCACTTAATCTCCAATTATCACTAAAGGCCCTAATTGGGACAAGACAACTAGTTTAAGCACTAATCCACTTGGTATCTTCACACCTTATAAAACTACAAAGGATGCCCCAAAAATGTACACACAATTTAAGAAAGGAAACCTGTATTAAAATTGTAATATTCAATATATACCAATAACAAAAGATGAATACAAGTAACATTTGACTTCTGCAATTACAAGAGGGGATCAAAGTGGTTACCATCAGCGTCCAGACACTTCTGATTACGACGAACGACTGCTTGAGCAACACTGACCAAAGTTTCCACTTGCATACATTTTTTTGGCACCCCGGTGTATCTTTTGGGGAAAGTAGTCCTGGAACCCTAGACTTCCAGTTGCCAGCCAATGCCCTGCTTAAAACCGAGAGACCAATCATAATTGTAACATTACTCTCGTTAGTATTATCTAGAGACTCAATTCCCCTCACCTGACCAAACCATGCATTCTAGCTCCAGATTTTCCTTTTGCCCCATTTGACTTCTGCTCAGGTCAAGCATGTTTTGTTATCAAACCTGTACAAGAAATGTCACTCCTCCATTAATTTGCTCTTTTAGCAGACCACAGATAAACAACATATTTATCTGAAAACAAGGGTAGCATAAAAGAAATTGCTACAATCTTTATCAACTCTTGTACCTTGCTATTCTGTAATTTTAAGTCTGGCTGAAAAGGAAGAATTGACTGGGGAATTGATGGGTGGTTTTGAGAAGGTAAATATGTCATCCAGCCAGATAAATAAACTCTAATCTAGGAAAGAATTTTTTCTCAAATTTCAGAGAAATAACAGAAGATTTTTGTTTAAATAAAAAAAATGTCTCACAAGGGATGAGAAACCTTAAAATTAAATTACGACTCTAGGAACTTAAATAATCGCATAAGAAAAAATAAAAATCATTACATAAATTATTGTTGCTGGGTGAGGAACTGTCCAATGGTGGGATTTTTAAAGCATAGAGTATTCAACACAATTTTATTTGTAAGAGCAAAATATTACAAAAGCCCACATTTCCCCCAAAAAGGAGACAGGTAAATGAATTTTATATAATAAAATGTTTTGAAACAATTAAAATTATGTAAATATTGCATGCTATGGGGAAAATCTTATAAATTTAAAAAGCAGCATAGAAATATGAATATGACTCTAACTAAAGAATACATATGCATAAAATGATAGGATTTTTAACATCATTTTACATGTTATATTTTAAATGAATAATTATTCCTAAGTGGTGGAATTTCAGTTGGTTATTGTTTCTTATTTTGTTCTTTACACTGGTTTCCAGTTTTCAAATGTTTTTTCAGTAAAGATTCCTTTTATAAACAGAAAAAAAAAAAACATTTTAAAGGTCACGTACAAAAGGTGGAAGGAGAAGCACAGAACTACAAATGGAATACAAAAGAATGGTACAAACCTTTAAGTGTCAGGAATGCAGCAGCAATAATTCAAGTTTATGAATAATGCTAAGGAAGATGAAAAGAATTTTAAAAGTTATCTTTCAAACAAGAAGAAAAGAATGGGCTATACCCATTCCTCCAAGCAGAGAAGGTCATGTTAACATGGCTTCTTTTTCTCTGAAAAGCAAGTCATCACATTGGAAGGAAAAGCTCATAGCTAAGGGGGGATTCCAATGTGGCTGAGAATATTCTTGGTTAAATGATGTCACGTCTCCAAGCTCAAGGAATTTTACTGCCTGGAAGGAATTTAAAGATACAATCATGACATCCCAGACATCATCTCTGAGAAATCATAGCAATTAGGAAAGGTGTGAAAAATCTGGAAATAAACAAATATTTATCCACTTTTCCAACAAAGACATAATGAGATGTGTTATGAAATCTATATGTAGTGATCATAACATTGTTTCTAATATAGTTTAAGTAGATTTTGATCACTTAGAAGGTAACATGGAGCTCTTGACTCAGAATATTTGCTGTGCAAAGCAAATGTAGTTAAACATAAAATGTAGTTAGTAGACCAATATTTTCTCCAAGGTGAGACTATGCTACATGATTCCTAAACTTCTTTCTAATTGTGCATTTACATGATAAGCAATGGTTTTCTTGATTACACTGTGGGCAAGATGGATTGGTGCAGACTCAATATAATAGGCTAGAAGTACATATTCATAGCTGGATAAATGACCCACATCATGTTGATTAATGTATCATATAACCTCTGATTCACTCACTCTCTGTAGTGATTTGCTATGGGCCTCTAATCTCTTAGCTGACCATTTTATATGATCAGGATGATAAATATGTAGATGACAGGCACATAATATCTGTAGATGTTATCAATTTGTGCAAGGAAATATATTTAAATAAATTAACTTGGATTCTAAAAGATTGTGGTAAGTTATGTGACAAAGCTAACAGTATATACACACATACACACAGTTCGATTAAATATCAAGAACTGTGCCTTTATAAATACAGGTTTGAAAGCTACAGGATGAAGGAATTTCCTTGTTAGCATTTCCAATGAAAAAGGCCTAAGACTTTTAGTAATCTGCAAGTTCGGTTTAGACAAAGGATGACCTAATTGTTGGAGGACCCCACTGAGCAATCCAGAAGAATTGGGAAGGAGGGAAAGTGACAGACAATTAGTCAAATACTATTACACCCACATGGGCAAATAACATTGGACACATTGAACAGCCCATACTTTTAAAAAGAAGAGAGGTGTTTTATTGCTTACAGTGGACTAGGAAGAAAATAGAATGAAGTAATGGTGTTGGTCCCAGTTGCCCACTACAAATCCCTGCCCCTCTGGTCTTCCCCTCTTCTCTGTCATCCCTTTAACCTTTCCATTAGGAACTGGATTCTCTCCCTGAGTTGTCTTTCCCATGGCTTATACTTTATTGGCTCATTACTCCCAAAACCTGCCCAGAGAAGTTCATATCTAATTATTCAACTGACTTATTTTGCTAAGGGAAACAAAGATAGTAATCAAACTATTTTGGTGGCTAGATCAGGCCCACCAATACAGAGAAATTTATTTCAGATTTAGTTACTCAAAGCCATACATTTAAAACAAAATATAATTAATGTGAAACTTTGCTTTCTTTCTCTTTGCTCACAAGGTGAGATGATCACAATATATTTTTAATCAAATTTTTCAAAAAACTGGAAAAATGGAATGGTATGAAAATTGAGCATGTAGAACAAGGAAGGACATCCTCTGCAGTGTCCCATTGCTCAGCAAGTATTTTGAGCAGTTCTTCATGCTACATTTTGAAAGGCATAAAAGGGTCTAAAAATGAGTAATGATGATAAAGCACATCGGAACCAGAAGGCATGAGGATTGCTGAAGAAACCATGGTCATTTTGGACAAAAAGATTTAGGAGGAATATCATAATTGGCATAACACATTTTAACACTTTATTCAGAATATCTCTAGGAGGATGAATCAGTTGAATGAACAAAACATAAGGTCAAGTTGTAAAGAACAATCCTGGGACAATATGGCCTATTTTAATAATATAAAACACCAACCTCCAAGCTTCAGTCCTCAAAGTATAAATCTGTGGATGGTGAGACAACTAACAGAGCAGTACTGCTTCTCTCCCCCTAAAAGTTCTTTACTACTTATTTCCAGCAGCCTCCACTATACAGGCATGTAGTGGTCTCTTCCCAATTTAATACATCCCAATTTAAGACTCAGTATTAAACAAAATCCTCTTTCCTTAGTACCCTATAGTGGAATTTAGACAGACTAAAGCTTTCAATAACACTTTATTAAGCACTAAATGACTGCAGAGGAAGAATGTTCACAGAGAGTACAAGAAATGGGCTCAAGGCATTCCACACGCTCTCAGGAATTGGCTGCACTTTAGCCACCAACGACAAAAAGGACAAACACCATTTCAAAGTCTCTCTCTTTGACCCATCAGAATTCCTAAATAACTGGCTGGCCTATAGGTAGTGCCCATGAATGTACCATTCCCCTTGGCAGCCCAGATCAAGAGAAACTAAGCACACCTTCCTCTCTCCTAGCCTCTCTCTCCCTACTCTCTAGTGCAAAGCACAATCAAGTTCAATATTCAACCATCTCTTAAAGCAGCATAATTATCATAACATTTGTGTAGCAGGAATAATACACCTCCACAGAAAACAGGACGATTTTCTCCCCCAAATATTTTCTGACAATTAGAGCTACAACAAGAGTGATACAGCAACCTCTGCACTGTAGAAAGCTGTCAGCAGAAGTTATGGAACCCACAATTCATTATAGCAGAGGGGATCTCCACAGTAGTTAAGATGATAGAACCATCTAGAATAATTCTAATATCCCATCAGTTTGGAAGAGTAAAAGATACTATATTTAACTTGCATTTCCTTTTTCTCTGAAAAATTTCTATACCATATCACATTAATGGAATGAAATAGAAAGAAAAAGACATTAGTGTGTCTCAGAATCAATTAGAAATGACTATGCTTTTTAAAAATATGTCTACATTATTTATCAATAGCTCCATTTTTAATTTAGACAAGTTTTTGACGGTTAGGGTGTATAGTGGGAAGGGGAATTTATGTCAGTAGCAGCTGGCAAGCATGAATGAATGGAATAATGGCCAACACATAACATATGCCTGAAGGAATATTTTTAATTCTTTGGTATATATTTGAATGCGGCAATAACAACTTACCTCTGGGTTTTCCTGTTTTGAACCCTGTCTTCTCTTTATACTCTCATATTTCATCTTTATAATTTCAAGAAGCATAGATATACTGACAAAGGTGAACTGAATGTAGAATTAGCCCTGCATTTCAGATAATAAATAACCCATTTCAAAGCACAACCTTTGCTTACATTTCTGAGAAAAAGAGTTCTTGCGATAAGTGGGTGGTATTTAACATTCACATTCCTGTGTGAGAAGTGCAGAATCACAGGTACTGACAAAGCAAGCTGTGTAGATCAGTGACACTGTCTAAAGTTTATAGCCCATATCCACAAACTCACAGTGTCAGTGGTTAGTTCATTAATTGTAACATGGGAGTACAGTATCTTTGAAAGAAAAACAAATTCAGGATTTTTTAATAACTGCACTGAGTGGTTAAAAAACTCTCACACTTAACTAGACTAGTGCATTTTCAGAGCAGAGAACCTAACACCAATATATAGGTCAGTAGATAGATGATAGATAGAGGATGGATAGATGATAGATAGATAGATAGATAGATAGATAGATAGATAGATAGATAGATAGACAGACAGACAGATAGACAGATGCTTTTTTGTGACTCCAGATAGATCTATAGATATCCCATATAGATCAGTATCTGGGGTCACAAAAAAAATATGTAATAGAACTAAAATGTAATGCATGTCATAATCATGTATATACAGCATTATGTTTTATGTGAATGGCATCACAATATTAAATAATCCACAGCTTGTGTGGGTTATGATCTATGTATCTAAAAAGATAAAGTAAATTACAAAGAAAGTAATGACCATTGGATTCAGGTTAGTGCATACCTAAGGGTGAATCTGCTTATTATCCTTGGCTTTGCATTGTGTTTTAGTTTACACTTGCATTATTGTTTTGTTTTGGAAGAATTCTGGTGGAGCAGTGATGAGGATTAGAAAATCAAAGGCATATTTCCATGACATAGAAAAATCATGCAGCATGTCCCCAAACTGAACTAATATCAATTTCAAAAAGTATGAATTCTTTATTCTCAGATGATATTTTAGTTACTCACCAAGCATTCTTTATCTATTCATTAAGCAACTATTTATTGAGTTCTTGCACAGTGTAATTATGAGCTGGTCATTATGGTACATAGAAAACGAGGTTCTTTCTCTCAAAATACTCACAAAAAGTGAGGAAAAGAGGATAGTTAAGTGAAAAAATTAGGCTCTAGTGTGATAAGAACTATGATAGAAATAAGCTCAGCGTACTATTCCAGCAAATAGTAGGGTCACCTAATCTAGACTTCAGGAACTGTTATAAAGTCTTCCTAGAGTCAGTGACTATTAAGCTTTTTTTTTGAAGGCTGAGTTAGCCCAACAAAGAGGGAAAGTCAGTACTCAAGGTGAAATGAGGAGACACACAAGGACAGTCAAGCAAGGAATGAAGTGGACAAAGGGAGTTTCTTCCTATTTGCCATGCTGAGGAGTTTAATTCTTACCCATTAGGCACTGAAAAGCCAAGACATTAAAGGGGATGGCATTTTCAGACTTACATTTAAAAAATCATTCTGGGTAGCAGTTTGAAAACATGGATCGCAAGAGAGCAAGCCTGATGTCAGGGAGACTAAAGTAATCTAGATGAGAAATGACGAAGTGTGAACTCAGGCAATGTCCAGGCAGATTTATGGGAGCAGAGATTAAAGAAATGTCTCCTCAACTGTGAAGGAACTTTATGACTGTGTAGATGTCTATAAGCAGGGAGAAGAGAAGAGGAAGTGGTCAGGAGATATGGGTGCCCAGACGGTCTTGCTCTAACATTCACTGAGATGGAAATGTAGGAAGAGTTGGAAGTCTGGAGGAAGGGAAGGTAATGAGTTCAGTTTAAGAAGTGTTGACATCAGAGGGCCTCAGGGACACACAGATAAGTATATATCAGGCAGTTGTATAAACCAATCCAGAGCTCGGAAGAGATGTCTATGGATTTTGGAGGTATTAGCATGTAGGGGATCACCAAAGCGTGACATTGCATGAAGTACAACAGGTTCTGTTTGAGAGGTACATGCCAGGAATTTGAACACTGAGGACACTATCTTCTTGCCTAAGGAGGCTGAGAAGAGTACAAAGAGATGGGAAGACAGCCAGGAGAACATGATGTCAGTGACACCAAGTGAGAGGGGATTTTGGAAAGCACCTGCTATGTTGTAGGCACCGTGCCAGACACTGTGGAGATCCACCTGAGGAATAAGAGTTTCCACCTTGAAGGAGGCCATAGAAAAACATGTACATATTTAATCACAGTACAAAATAGAAAGTGACAGTTGCCTTTACAAAAAGGTGCTTAGGAGCTCAGAGGAGAGAACAGACATTTCCATTTCAAACACAGAAGAGACACTGCAGTGGCTGTTGTATGAACACATGATCATGGGTTATAGTTTATATGGTATCCTTCAGATCTTTACTTAACGTTTTTTTTCAGAAATTTTCTTTGCTTATCACAGCTGGAATTAATCTCTCCCTTCTTTGAAGACCTAAATATTGCATCTCAATTATGATATGTATCACATTCTCTTTACTATTAGATTTATAGTTGTGGTTTTCTTATCTCTTCTACCAAATTGTAAAGTCCTTTGTGGTCCAACTCTGTCTTATCCCTAACCTGGGACTGCTATCTCCTTTCCCCATTGTCTGAATCAGCACCCCACATTATAGCCTTGTTCTTGGAGTCTCATTCCTGGGCTTAGCGCCCATCTCAGCCATTTGCACAGCCATTAGTTTCCTGACAATGCACAAATTATTAATGCCAACTAAGCCACACTGTCCTCAACTGAAAGTGAAAGTAATAGATTCAGATAATAATAACAGAGTGCTATTGTATCAAATGTGATCATGTTTCTCAAACTACCTAGTACATTATTTGGCACATGTTAAATATTCAGTAACAGTTTTCCTTGAACGCATAGGTGTAATAAATAAGTGTTTGTGGAACGAATGAATAAATGAGTTAATAATGATCACATGGTAACCAGTCTTGCGTATAATAATAGTTTTCTGATTCTTTTATACGTCTTGAAACATTCACAATCTATATAGCTAGCATTTCTTCACATCCATAATTTCCTTCAATTTTACTTAAAATCCCTAGAATACATACCTCCAGTTACAATTCTTTTTCCTTATCAGTATCTGAGAAATATATAGTGAAGTGGACTGATTTTTTTTTTAAACAAAAATTCTAACTAGCATTAAAGTAAAAAATATGTTAATGGTGCTTCTAACCTAATCAAAGAATCAATTATTAATAACATCCTATTCTTCAAGAGTTCAAGTTAATTGAGATTTTGTTGAATATTTTTATTTCTGAACAAGGAGTTAAGAAGCCAGACAGCCATGATTTAAATCTCACTTCGGCTACTTTATAGATCTGTGATACTGAGAAATTTATTAGACCTCTCTATGCCTCAGTTTCTTCATCTGTTGAATGGCAAGATAACCTGCATCAATGAGGTGGTATGAGGATTAAATGAGTAAAGCGCTATCGTACTTGGCAAAAAGTAACATAGATGTTACCATTTATATCCTACACATTCATTCAGACTTTGGTACTTAGTGTTTTCTTTTATATTCAAAGCTATAGGTAGGTTCAATTTCTCATTATTTAAAACACCTCACTTTGCTTATACTTGCAGCATGTCTTCTAGCCTCAAATCATGAACTGCAGAAAACAAAAGGAAGTCATTTAAGATATAGTGAATTATCTGAACATTTCTTCAAGTACCAATTAAGGCAGCAAAGACAGTTGGTATGACATACATTATTTCCTCAAAAGCATTTTTAAATAAATCTTTGAGAACATAATTAACAAGTTTTTCTTGTTTTCTTGATCCTATTTTATATTACCAGTAAAGATTATACAGTTCAGTTTCTAACCAGAAGTAAAAATAAGACCATGATGATAAGGCATTATCTGTGAGAAAAACAGTAAAGCAAGCCCTGTTGGTCTTTGTTAGGGCCTGAAATAAGCTCTCTTGTCCCCACTCTCCCCTCCCTCTGTCTATATCAGACAGATCTAGATACATAACTGATTGTGTGATATGGGCTAATTATCCTTTCTAAGTTTCAGTTTCTTTGCTACCAAAGTGAGACTAATTCAAAGACTACTGGGAGGATTAAATTAGATAATACAATTAAATCCCTGAGCAACATACCTGGCAAATAATGAATACTTCATCTGTAGTTTGAAAATAATAATCCTCAGTTTCAGTAATGAGCAAGATAGATTAAGTATGTCAGACTAACCCTTGGACTATAAACAATTAAAATCCTGGACAAAATATAAAAAAACAATGAAAGTCTCTGAAGAGCAACTAAGGCAAGCAGCAGATTGAGAAGGTATGACCCTTAAAGGAAGAGCAGTACTTCAAGTGGGTGTTGTTTCCTGTAGACTCTCTCCAGTTTGCACTGGCATGGGGAAATAGAGCTGAATTAAGAAGAAGGGGTCTTACTTCACTGAAGAGACAAAAGTCAGGTTTCAGGGCTGCTAGAGAAGCTGGAGGTTACAGGGCAAATTCAAGAAGGAAGAGAGCCCAGAAGGGAGAGCCCCAAAATATGGTTCCAAATTTGTCTCAAGTGGTCTATAGAGAGGACATCCAAGAAACACAACACAAACAACAGTTGAAGGCTAAAGGGCAGAGCAGATATTCCAAAGATGTCTCATGTTAGAAAAACAGAGATCAGGGTGTTTAATACTCTCCAAATGAGGGGCTTGTTTAATTCTTCAAGCTTTGAGTTAAGAGCTCATAAAGCATTACTTAAGAGGAAGGGCATATAAGATATAATTCAGCACTAATAAAGACTGAAAGTTACCGTCTAAAGGATCAAGATAACCCACTGCCACTAGCAAAAGAAAACCTGATACTTAACTTGATGTCTATAATGTTCAGTATTTATTCAAAATATCCAAGCCTTGCTCAAAAAAAAAGAAACAAAAATAAACAAACAAAAAACATAACAAAGTAATCAGAAAACAAAAGAAACACAAGGAATACAAACAGCTGTCCAGGTGTTCAGATATCAAAGTTGTCTAACGGGATTTTAAAATAGCTATGATTAATATATTTAAGTAAATAAAGGAAATACTTGAAAATTCCAGCAGAAACCTGAAATTCATGAGTCAAATTGAAATTCTACAAATAAAAATATAAAAATTTAAATTAAGAATTCATTAGATGGGTTCAACAACAAATTAGAAATAGCAGAATTGATAATTTAGTGAATTGAAGATGTGATAATAAAATGTGCCCAAATAATGGCTATAAAAGAAAAGAAGATGGGAAATGAAGGAAACATAGGATTTAATGAAAAGGTTTAACACATATAATCAGAGTACTTAGAGAAGAAGAGACAGACTAGCAAAACATAAATATTTGAAAAGAACTGGCCAAGAATTTTATAAAATTAATGAGAAATGTCTAATTTCATATTTTTAAGATTCAAAAAACTGTACAAACACTAAGTAGAATGAATGTGAATAAAGCCTCACTTAGACACATTATAATAACACTATTAAAAACCAAAGCAAAGAGAACATTTTAAAAAGTACCATTTTAAAATGCAACAAGAGTACATATCTTCAGTAAAAAACAAGCTAAGATTGACAACTGATTCTTCAATAGAAAAATGTGAGAACAACAAGACAATGGACTGACATATATAAATTGTCGGAAATAAAAATTATGCTAACCTAGAATTCTGAACCCCTCAAAAATATTTTTAAAAAACACAAAAAAATGAAGACATTTTCAGAAAAATGTAAACACAAATATTTGCAGGCAGACTTGCACCATAAGAAATACTAACACTACTACTTCAGGCTGAAGGAAAATGATCTCATAGAAACACAGAACTTCAGGAAACAGTGCAAAAGAAATGATGTATTTACGGGTAAAAATAAGTGCATATTGACTATTAAAACAAAAATATGGCTTCCAGTTAAGACAATAGATTAGGTAAACACTGTGCTCACCTCCTCCCACGACCACATCAGAATTACAACTAAATTATAGAACAACCATCATTGAGAAACACCTGAAATCTAGCTGAACAGAAGTCCTATAACTAAGAATACACAGAAGAAGCCACCTTGAGACTGGGAAGAGGGGCAAAGATGCAGAATGTGGTGGTCCCACACCCACATGTGGAGAGATATCTTGGCTGCAGAGGGCCCCCTGAGGAGCAAGGGGTCCCAGCCCCATATGAGGCTCCTCAGCCCAAGTTTCCAGGCTGGGAAGAGAAGTCTCCAGACTTTTGGCTATGAAAACTAGCAGAGATTTTTGCTGAGTAACACAGAGAGCTGCTGGAGTCCCAGGCATTCTTCTTAAAGGGCCTGCACAAGGACTTACTCACTGAGGAACTCACTCACTCTGAACTTCCGTGCTGGGGCAACAGCTTGAAAGGCTCCAGGGACATACAGGGAAGAACTGAATTGTCTGGCTTCAGGGCAAGGGCTGGAGGGGTAGCTTTCTCCTAGACAAAAGTGCTGGTAGAAGCCATGTTCCTCGGTTGAGCACACCCACTCCCACCCAATCTGCAGATGCAGGTAGGAGCCAGATCTGAGTCTCCATCAACCTAGCGAATGGTGTTCACCCTGCCCCAGTGATTCCCTGAGACCCAACTTGTTATCCCAACCAAGCTGTTTCTATTGGCTTTTCCATACAAACGGCCTATTTTGACTCATGCAGTGGACTTTCCTAAAAATCTCTCAGGGTTCACAAACCCCAAAGTGACAACCATCTACAGATCACTTTGTGGTTCACACCAAGGGGCCCTAGGCAGAGCACATGCAGCAGCTGGACTTGGCCTCCAAAAGAGCCCCTCCCAAGAGGAGCCAGAAGCTACCAACCTGGTGGCCAGCTTCAGACCACACCAGAGAACCACCCAACCACCTTCACAAATGACATATCCAAAGGACAGATTGGGCTGGCCCCAGAAACCTGCTAAAACAAACCCTGCTCTGTAGGGTAAGCCCCTGTATAATAGCTCCTCCACTGTAGTCACAACCAGTCCTCATAACCAATCAGCCCAAGGGTTAATCCCTCCTGTTGAAGTGCAAATAGCAATCAAGGCTTACCTGCAACAGGAGGGCACACACTCTCCCACCTGGGACACATCTGTCTCAGGTCACCAGGGAGACTGTGCCACTGGACCCAACAGGACATCTACTACATAAAGCCACTCTACTAAAACTGGGAGACATAGCAGTTCTACTTAATGCATAGAAACAAAACCAGGGAGGCAGCCAAAACTAGGGAGATAAAAAAACATGGCCCAAATGAAAGAATAGTACAAAGCTCCAGGAAAAGAACTAAACAAAATGGAGACAAGCAATCTACCCGACGCAGAGTTCCAAACACTAGTTATAAGGATGTTCAATGATTTCACGGAGAATTTCGACAAAGAGATAGAAAATATTAAAACAAACAAACAAAAAAGTCAGAAATGAAGAGTACAATAACTGAAATAAAAGTACATTAGACGAAATCAACAGTAAATTAGATAAACAGAGGATCAAATCAGTGATTTAGAAGATAAGGTAGCAGAAAATACCCAATCAGAACAGCAAAAAGAAAAACAAAAACAAAATTAGGATAATTAAGTGGCCTCCGGAACAACATCAAGTATACCAACATTCGCATCATAGGGGAACTAGAAGGCGAAGAGAGAGAGCAAGACATTGACAACCTATCTGAAGAAATAATTGTGAAAACTTCCCCAACTTGCTGAAGGAGATAGACATTCAAGCCCAGGGCGTGCAGAGAGCTGCAAACAAGATGAACCCAATAAGGTGCACACCAAGACACATCATAATTAAAATGCCAAAGGTTAAACACAAAGAAAGAAGCTTAAAAGCAGAAAAAGAAAAGCAATTAGTTATCTACAAGGAAACTCCCATAAGAATTTCAGCTGATTTCTCAACATAAACTTTTCAGGCCAGAAAGGATTTGCATGAAATATTCGAAGTAATGAAAAGCAAGGATCTATAATCAAGTTTACTATACCCAACAAAGCTATCATTTAGAATCAAAGGACAGACAAAGAGCTTCCCAGACAAGAAAAGGCTAAAGGAATTCATCACAAAACGAGTGTTACAAGAAATGTTAAAGGGACTTATTTAAGAAGAAGAAAAAAAAAAGACCAAAACTATGAATAATGAAATGCAATAACTATGTATCTATTGACAATTACTTTAAATGTAGATAGATTAAATGCTCCAATCAAAAGACAAGATGGATAAAAAAAACAAGACCTATACATATGCTGTGTACAAGAAACCCACTTCACATCAAAAGACACACACATACTGAAAGTAAAGGGATTGAAAAAGGTATTTCATGAAAATGGAAACAAACAAACAAAAAGCTGGAGTAGCAATACATATACCAACAAAATATACTTTGAATCAAAGGCTATCACAAGAGACAAAGAAGGACCCAGTAATCCTTCTTCTGAGTATTTATCCAAAGAAACTCAAAATGTTACTTCGAAGTGACAAGTACATCCATATGTTCATTGCAGCATTATTTACAATAGCCAAGATATGGAGGCAACATGGGTATCCATCAATAGATGAATGGGTAAAGAGGAGGAGGTACATATATACAATGGAATATTACTCAGCCATAAAAAATGAAATTTTGCCATCTGTGACAACATGGATGGACCTAGTATTGTTCTGAATGGCATAAGTAAGTCAGACAGAGAAAGACAAATGCCATATGATTTCACTTTTATGTGGAATCTGAAGCCCACACTAAATGAACAAATAAAACAGAAACAAACTCATGATAGTATATGTTGATGGTTGCCAGATGTGAGGATGTTTGGGGGAATGAGTGAAAAAGGGGAAGGGATTAAGAAACACAAATGGGTAGTTACAAAATAGTCATGGGGATGTAAGTATAGCCTAAGGAATAAAGTCAGTATTATTGTAATATCTATGTATGGTGTCAGATGGGTACTAGATTTATCAAAGTGATCACTTCATAAGTTATATAAATATCTAATCACTTTGTTGTACACCTGAAAGAAATATAATATTGCACATCAGTTGTAATTTAAAAAAATATTTAAAAAACATATATAATGTCTTGTGGAATTTACAATGTATAAAAACAAATAGGGGGTGCCGGCCCGGTGGCTCAGGCGGTTGGAACTCCATGCTCCTAACTCCGAACGCTGCTGGTTCGATTGCCACATGGGACAGTGGGCTCTCAACCACAAGGTTGCTGGTTCAACTACTCGAGTCCCGCAAGGGATGGTGGGCTCCGCCCCCTGCAACTAAGATTGAACAAGGCACCTTGAGCTGAGCTGCCACTGAGCTCCCAGATGGCTCAGTTGGTTGGAGCGTGGGCTCTCAACCATAAGGTTGTCAATTTGATTCCTCGAGTCCTGCAAGGGATGGTGGGCTGCGCCCCCTGCAACTAGCAACGGTAACTGGACCTGGAGCTGAGCTGCGCCCTCCACAACTAAGACTAAAAGAACAAGAACTTGAAGCTGAACGGCACCCTCCACAACTAAGATTGAAAGGACAACAACTTGACTTGGAAAAAAAAGTCCTGGAAGTACACACTGTTCCCCAATAAAGTTCTATTAAAAGAACAAAGAAACAAAAAAACAAATAGGTAGAAGTCTATATAAGTGAAATATATGTCAAGATTAGCACAAAAGGTTGAAGGGGTGAAATGGAATTAAATGAGTGAGCTTTGCGTTTTCAAGAAGGAATACATTTACATTGTAATCAATAATGTAACCTCTAAAACAGTAATAAAAGGAAAATTAAAATCTTAAAGGACTTTAAAACTGGAATAATCATGATGAATGATTAATTGATAAATTACAAAGGAAGCCAAAAAAGGGAGAAATTATGATAAACAACCAATAGGATAAAAAACATAGCTACCAAATTGCCACACTTAAGGGAGTTAAATCAATGGTTATATTAAGTGTAAATGGACACAACTCTCCAGTTAAAATGTCACAATGAATAAAAAATAAAATGAAGTCATACTCTATTTACAAAAGAAGCACTTTAAATGTATGCACACAAATAGCTTGAAAGTAAAATGACGAAAATAGATTTACCATGTAAATATTAACCAAAATAAAAATGATATGACCATATTAATAATGGACAAGTAGATCTTAAGTAGAATTACAAGATATAAAGATGCATATTTCAAAGTAATAGAAAAGTCAATTTTATAGAAATTATAAAATCATAAATGTGTAAATACCTAGTAGCATAAATTTCAATTATATAAGGCAAAAGTTGACAGAACTAAAGAAGTAATATACAAATCCACAGTCATAGGGGAGACTTTAGCCCACTTATTCCAGTAACTAATTTTTTAAAAAAGTAGACAAAAACTTAGTTAAGCATGTAGAAGTTTAGAATGACATTATTAATTAACTTGACTTAATTTGGTTTATAAAACACTACACCCAACAACTGTAGAATACATATACACACAAACACACACACGAACACATGGTGTCAAAAAATGTAAACACATATTAAGAAAAAAATCTGTGTTAATATTGTAATACTCAATATATACAGATAACAAAAAATGAATACAAATCACGTTTGACTTCTGCAATTACAAGAGGTAGTCAAAGTGGTTACCATCGCGTAATTTTAATACAGTTTCTTCCTTTCTTAAAATGTGTATACATTTTTTTTGGCACCGTGTGTGTGTGTGTGTGTGTGTGTGTGTGTGTGTGTGTGTGTGTTAACTACTTTCTTTTAAAAAGAAAATTGTTGGTTTTTAATTTAAAATGAGGATTTGGTCTCATATGTTCACAAAGTATTTAGAAATAAAAAGCATGTTATAAGTCAGTCTTTCCAAGGCTCTGGTGTCCTAAGATATAGTCTTGATCAATTAATTCTATTTATATATTTATTCAAAACCATGAATTCTTAGGAAATAATTCTGAATCCTCATCCCAACAGGAGTATATTTAACTACACTGTAAAGAAAGTTACCACAAATTCTTAACCTTCTGAGATTAAAAAGGTAGGAAGCAATAAACAGATTTATTCTAAAATTATTCTCATTTCAGACAAATGTTATCCTATTATAAGATTAAATACATAAAATGTAGCAGAAAAATTAATCACCAATAGTAAGAGCCTAGGGATAAATTCATAACAGAAAAAGGAATAATTTTTTAAATTTTTTTTCCTCAAGAAAATAGTTGCTTTCCAGATAACTTTGACTTTGAAAGTTCTGGACCAAAATAACTCAGCTGAGGTAGCATAATGTTAATATTTTGCACTTATTTAGAAAACAAGTTTCTGACAAGTGTGATATTGTACAAATAGAATTTGAAGAAGATATGAGATACTGGCCTAAACAGTGAGCGAATAGTACAAGATGTAACTTTTGAAATTAAAAGAATGAATCTGATTTTTAAAAAACCACAGCTGTGAAAATATATCTACATAGAGGTCTCTTGAGGGTCTGGGCTTTACAATAGAAATTAGGAAAGGAAGCTTAAACTTTTTAGCTTTCTCTAAGCATATTCATGGGCCTATTTTTTTTTTTTCTTTTGTAGAAAAGTCCTTGTATTTTTGCTTATAAATTTTAGAAAATCTAAATATCTGACAGACTATATCTTGTAAATTAATCATCCATTTATTCAACAATTATCCACTACTAAGTGCCTTTTCATTTTCTAGGACTAAGCTATGTGCTGGGGATAAAATGGTAAACCAGAAAGGCTTTGTTAATAAAGTAAATACAATAAAAATAAATTATGGAAGCCCAAACAAAGGAAAAATGAAAAAAACAAGTTTCTGAGACACAAACTAACAACAGACAAGGGACCTATTTTAGATAGATGGGTCATTGGGGCCATCACTGAGGTATTGTTCATTTAAATAAAAAGAGTAGAGAGTGTCCCAAGCAGAGGGATCAGGACTTGCTAGCTCAGGAAAGAAACTGGGGTGCCAAGGAACTGAAAGAAGGTGTTTGGCATGAGAGCACACTGAGTGAGGGGAAGAGTGGACTGGAGTGAGTCATCACCACAAAAATTAAACAAAGTGGACAGATGCAACATACAGATTTTGTGGGTAGATTCAATCTGAACCCGGACATTTCTGCTTGAGCATCTAGGTAGCTAAAGGTACCATTTACTGGGATTGAGAGGCTAGAGGTGGGGGGAAAAAGGGACATGGACAACTTTGCAGAGTGGGAATCAAGAGCCTTAGGTTGGACTAGGTACGCTTAAAATGTTAGTGATAAATATTGAATTTAAGAGGGAGGGGGTTTGAGAGGGAAGCTTAAAACGTCAGTTTGCATATGTAAGATAAGAAATCATTTTGGGGATTTCGGAAGACTTGACCCCATTCCTTCCCTTGGATGTATGATTTACCCTGATGTGAAAGCTTTGGTTGGAGATCTCACATTTTTCAAAGAACAAGGAAAGAGTGTTAAATCTCTTCTGGGAGTAGACTCCACCTTTACTCCAGAAGAGATTAAGGAAAAGGATAACTATAAGGTTGTAAGAATATATCTAATATACATGAACCGTTTTTATTTGATTGTATAAAAGATGTGGGAAGTACGCACAAATTCAAATGGCTTCATCCTGTAATGAGTCCACTTTATTTTCATATCAGCCTATCTTTGAGTGGATAAAAGGGGCAACTGCCTCTCATGAAACTGTAAGATTTTGAAGTTATTAATAAGATAAAACTTCCCAGGGAAGGCAGTTTTTGCCTGACATTGGAGTTGGATGATTACTGTCTTTTCTTGTCCTGAAAGCTTTAAGGACTTCAGCATTTTCATTTCCTCTGAAACAAAAAGTTGGGAACAAAATGAACATCAAAAAGAAGAGAAATTCTTTCAAAAACCCTTTATTCTCAAAAATTGATCAGCTAGAGGTAGGGAAGAAAGTAAAATGCTAACTCAAAAACCAGTCTAATATGTGAGCTGATTTTCTTAACTACGAAAATTCCTGTCATTTTCCTGGATTATGTCTGGATTTTAAATAGTGTTTCACACTGGGAAAAGTTTTTTGTTTGTTTGTTTTTATATCCATTTGCCAAGTTTCATAATGTGTAATTTTCATGGATTTAAGTAACAGTTATTTATCTCCCCTACTATAATAAACTACTGATTCATATAATAATAATTGTTATATTGAGTGTTTACTATGTACCAGAACACTGTTCCAAGGTTTTTCGTATATTGGTCTGTTTAATTATTATAACTACCCTGTGAACTAAGTATTTTTATCATTATTAATCTTATTTTACAAACAGAAATAAATGAAAACAGTTCTGAAATCACTTGCTCAAGATGAAATCACATGTCCAATAAAGAGCTGACTCCTTATTTGCCAAGCATATTTGGGGCTGCTTCAGTAGACTTTAGATACTATATGTTTAGGATACTGAATATAATTTTAACATTGACCTAAGAAACAGATAGTAAGGTGAATCTATTATGTAAATTGTTATGCTAAATCTTATGTAGCCAAATTGAATTACCTTTTTTTATATTCCACTGATTAAGATCATAAAGCATTCTCCCAATTATAGAAAGGCTCTTTCATTCCTTCATGTATTCATCAAATTAATTGAGTATTTGCTATGTGTTGGAGGTACTTAGCATCTTTTTTTTATTCAGTCAGTAAAAGAGACAAAGATCCCTATACTCAGGTAGCTTACACTCTAGTGGGGAAAAACAAATGATAAACGTAATACCTAAATAAACAGAAAATTAAAATGTGAGAAGTGCCATAAAAACAAAAGGTCAGAAGAAAGCAATCAGTGTTGTAGAATATGGGGAAGCGTGGTTTGCAATTTAAATAGAGTAATCAGGGGCCTTACTGAGAGGTTCAAGAACAGTTTCAGCAAAGTCCTCTCCAAATACTAATACATAATAATAATCTATATATTTTTAGTGCTTTGAGTTTTCAACACTATTGTTTATCTCATTGGATAAACATATACATGAATTGAAATAGGACAGAAATTATCTCATAAAGAAAATAAGGCATAATAAGATTAAGGAATTGGTATTTTCTTTTTAAAGCAGTTTTTTGTCAGTTGAGTAATGAATTGTAATATTATAGAGTAAAATATTCTTAAAGTCAAAAAGGGCTTCAGTTCATGAAATAATTTGCCCCTGCTAATGCTTAAACCTGAACTTTATAATTTAGAAAAATGGGAGTATTTTTACCAATTCCTTGAAAAATGAGGCCAAATATTTTGTGTATACGCATACACACACATTTAAACATCAGATGAATGGAATATGTGTGATTATAAGTGTATCTATCTATGTTTAGAGAACATATACATAAGTATAATATAAATATTTTTTAAAAACTAAGATTTGCCTGATTATTGCAAAACTATAGACATCAACATTGTTACCATAAAGGACTTTGACAAAGACATACACGGTGGAAAGTTTGCAACTTAATTGTCTGAACTTCGTAGATTGCGTCTCAAATTAACACATCCAAATAGATCTCTTAATTTTCTCCAAAAATTGTGTTCTCCCTCTACCACCACTTCCCTTCTCAGTCACCCAAGCAAAAATACTACATTCCTCTCTTTATCTCACACCTCATATCTATTTATCAGCATGTTTTCTCTCTACCTCAAAATCGGATGAAAAATCCAATTCTCACCATTTCTGCCACTATAACTGCCCAGGCCATCTTGACCACTCTAATTGCTTGGTTCACTGCAGCCTTCTCATTTGTCTCCCTACTTCCACTCTTGACAACTTTCTCCCAAAACCTTCACACATTTCATTCTCAGCAGCCAAAGTGAACTTTATTAGCATGTCAAAGTATATAACCTTCAAACAGGTAAAACTATAACTCCCATACAAATGTAGAATAAACACACATTACAGATGTTTAACCAATTAATGGCAGACCAGAAAGATTTTAAAGCTGGTTCACAGGATAATTAGAGAATTGTGACATATGGGAAAGACATACTGAAATAAGTGTGCTGATTTTGACACCAAACTGGTTAATGTCCTATAGGCAATGAATCTGTAACCTTTGGGGTTATCTTTTCTATCAGTCAAAAATCATTTGCATCTCTAATGGACAAAAATCTACAAATTAACACATAACTTCACAGAGTCAGGACCTTAAACAAAAGTAAAAAGTATGTCAACCAAAGGTATGTTCCCCTAGAGAATAAAATAATCCCTGAAAGGGCCTATTGAACATTGCCTCCATATAATAATGAAGCACACATGCCATCCTTTGACCTTGATTCCAAGTGTGTGATAATTCTTCTCAACACACATAAATCTGATTCTATCCCTCTATTTTAAAACTTTTTCTTGTGATAAAACACAATTATCCTATCATGGACGGCAGAAGTCTACATAATCTGGCCTTTTCCTATCTCTTAGACCACATCTCTTTCTACTCTCGCCCTCAGTCATTATGATCCTGACACAGTGAGGTGGCTGTTCTTCACACATGCCTTCGTCACAGCCTGTGCTCTTGCTTTTTTCCTACAGTTCTCACACCACATTTACCAGTTGCTTGTATCTTCACGCCATTCAAGTCTGTTCAAATGCCACACACGCACTTGCCACCTCTCTCCATCCTGTTGCTTTTTCCCTTCATAGACCTTACCACGATGTGACATAATAATATTTATTTAGGTTTCTACTTGTTTATTGTCAACCTCCTTTATTCAATATTAAGGAAATTTTGCCTGTTCTGTTGTTCAAGTTTTCCCTGGAACTTTTAATACTGCCTAGTACATAATAGGCACTCAATACATATTTTTAAATTAATGACTGAAGTGTACATAGACACTAAATAGCACTGTCTCAAAAAGAAAATGTTCTCTTATAACAGTGTTTCTTATGTCATAGGAGACAAAAAGAGAAATAATAAAGAAGTAATTTCAGAAAGCAATATGAAAGCATATATCATACATGCGGTAAAGACAAGGAAAGACTTCTTGTTCTTTGCAGGTGAGGGTGGGGGTTTGGGCACATTGGGTCAGGACCTGGAGACTAAACAGACCCACAATGAAATGGCAGAAAATCAAGGCAGCCTTCAGAGGCTTGTAACATGAGCAAATCCAGACATGTGTGCTTTCATCAACAGAAAAGACTATTTGGTAATAGATTGGTGAATGATATCATAGGTGAGTGGACATGGATTAAGGATAATTTGGGGAACAGACTGCTATCATTCACTGAGAGCTTGCTCGATGTGAGGCAGTGTACCAGGGACGTTACCTATGTTATCGCATTTAATCTTCACCAAAACCCTTTGAGTTGAGTAATACAATACTTATTTTCAAATAAGGAGACCACGACTTCAAGAGGTGAAAGTCACCTACAACTAGCAAGTGGCAGAGCCCGCATTAGGACATGCATCGATGTGCAGTCCATGTGTACACTGACCTTTGCTGTTTCCCACTATCTCCCCCCATACACACAGCAGGGGATAGGTGCTCAAATAGGAATACTTTAAGACGAGAGGTCCACCTGCAGATTGCAGAATCACACATAGCTAGGATTCAGTAGGAGAACTCGGTGAAGCTAGATGATTGAAAAAAAAAAAAAAAATGGCAGGATTACAGCCACTAGTCATCAGAGCTAGGAAAAATGGCCAACTTTTGGAAAAAATAGGAAGACAGGATCCTAAATTCTAATGAGAAACAACGGTTTGATCATACTGAAAAACATAAGCGCTCACAAAAGAACAACATAAGAAACCACTGCATGATGTTAGAACAGAATCTTCTGAAGGCTACCATACAACTGCATTTAGAATTCCTGGAATCCCTCACAACCAGAGCCAAGAATGGCCCCTGGAGTATCTTGTGGCGCGACCTTATGTATAACAGGTAGATGATCTCAGAGGCCTACGAAGAGAGCTAGACTGTTACAAAAATTCAGTTGATTGTGACGACTACTTTTTGAGTACCTACTCTTTACAGAATATCATGGTGGACCTGGCAGTGTCAAGAAGTAAAAACTATCTCCTCTGAGTCCTTTAACCACAGCTAAGCCTTGAACTTAAAGAGTATGTCATTTAATAACTGCATTACCTATTTTCAAGTCATTACACTGGAAATGAAAAATAGTCTCCCTTTCACTACAACCTCACTGTTTCGTGTAGGTAGCTTTGTATTAAGTTCATAAATCACTTCCACACTACGAATTCCAATGGTTTTCATTAACACTCCATTATAGAAGACAACTGAATGGTAATAAAGGCTGTTAAACCAGTATGGATTGTGGAGGAAAGAAGTTAATTCTTGATTCACATTGACACCAGTTATTTCTCTCACTAAGATGCATGCAGTTTGAAAGTAAGAATAAGAATGGGATTTATCTCTAACAACGACTAGCCAAATAATTCTCTCAGAAACAAAAGCAACTTCATCTACAACAGGTGATTTAGTTGTTCATCCTTAAAAATCAGTCCTTCTGCATAAAATTCTGTATTTTTGTATCAACCTTAAAAATCACAAAGAGAAAAAAAGTGAGCCAAGTTTTGCCTTCTCTTAGCTGTTTAAAAAGAAAAAGGAAAAAAGGACAAGGTATGAAATGAGGGAATTATATAAAAAGCACTAAATACTGGTGCTTGGTAATTTTTAAATACCTGATTTTGTTTAAGAAGTGACTTTTTTATTTGGCTATGAAAGGTAGGTCATTCTTCAGGTTCTGCTGTTTTCCTAAGGAAAATTGCTAATCCCAAGATAGCGCTTGCTGTTTAATGAGCCCCACAATGACTGCTCATCTCTGGATTGAAAGGGAAATAACTGGTATCTTCACTTCCTCACACATTATGTTTGTTCACAAGCTCCTTTCATGTTAATTCTTTTCAGAACACTTGTGTTGGAAAATGAAGGAAGATCAAGGGTTCCCTTTCATGACTACAAAGTTAATTACTGCAATCAGAGAACATTTGCAATAGTGGTTTGTACCAATGCTTATCAAATCCTTAAAAGTACTCATTTGCTTGATTCTTGGACAAGTCAACTAAAATAAAGGAGTCCATAAATGTGCTTCAATTATCTTGCTGATTTATTTATCTCTTTTTCCCCCAATTGAAGTTCATTGAGTTGTTGACAAGAAAGACAATGAATTTGGTGGTGGGTTAAAAATAGAGAAGTTGTCACAGAAAAAATGATCCATTTCTGTTTTCCTATAAATAGATAAAGGATTTGGGGAAGGTGTTCATTATAAAAAGAATACCTGATTTGATAGCTGCATGAGCAGATTTTGTTTCAATTCTGAAAATTAAAATTACGTAAGGCCTCAAATTAAAATATTTCCATTCTGTTCAGTTCCAAATATATTTATTATATTTTATATTATAACACCATTCTAAACTCTGAAAAGGGTACAAAAGACAGACCATATAAGACCCAGACCCTGCCCTCAAGCAGCATTGGCAATTTTTCCAATTAAAAATAATTAAATGAAGTATTACTACTAGATAGAACTGTATTAAATATAATAAAATCCTGAATTTATAGGACAAACAAAACAAAAAAAAGTGATTTAGAGAAGGATTTCAATGTAGAGCATGGGACAAGGACCCCGAGATCCTAGCCCTGGTCTTACTCACTTAGCAAATTCATCTGCAACAGGTGATTTAGTGTTCGTTCTATGGAAGCAACAAATTAAAGGAGGGAAAGATGAGCTTTGGCCTCAGTTACAATATGGCTTCAAACCATGAACTGTCACTTACTTGTTCTGAGACCATGGACATAAAAAACTTCTAAATTTTAAGGTTTCTAAATTTCAGTTTCTTCAGCAGAATATTGGGTTTAATGATACAAAGAATGTCAATAATTTGCCAATCTTATTAGATGTTCAAAAAAGACAGTCACTTTTCCTAGAACACTTGCAATCTGAATCAAAGGCAAGAACCATGGTGCCTTTTCAAGTTGTAGAAAAGCAACAATGAAACTCCTAAGAGGAAAGTAATACCACCCATAACAGACAAAGCTTTTCCTACAAAAACATATTTGCCTGGAAAAAGCACATATTATCTTAATTTCCACTTATGTATAATAAATAGAGCTGTTAGAGTAAGAGTTTGCTCTGCGTTCAGTCAAAGCTGATTAACCAATTCTTTCTATAAACACTTTCTGTTCCACTTAAAGGGCAAGTTACCACCTGGCCATCTATTTCTCCCTTTGCACCAAAGTGCTCAGTCTGAGGTAGGTTGAATAATCTCTGACAAACTCCCCACCACCACCACCACTGCAAACACACACACACACAAAATGTGCGACCTTAATCCCTGGAATTTGTCAATATTATTATACATGGCAAAAGGGACTTTGCAGATGTGATTAAACTAAGAATCTGTGATGGGGAGGTTATCATGGATTACCCAGGTGGGTGGAGTGTAATTACAAGGTCTTTATAAAAAAGACTCAGGAAGGTCAGAGAGGCGGGGACAATTGTAACAGATTGGAGTAATGAGGATACAAACCAAGGAATGCCAGAAGTCTATACAACCAAGAGAGGCAAGGAATAATTTTTCCCCTAGAGCATCCGAAAACAGCACAACACCTTGATTTGAGCCCCCACAGTACGCATTTCAAATCTCTAACCTCCAAAATTGTACATTTTAAGCCACCAAATGCATGGTATTTTGTTACAATGGCAATAGGAAACAAATACACCATCAATGTATCTCTATGCTGTTGATAGCTCATCAGTTTTATAAAGTTGAAATGCATCCCTTGCTTTTGGCTCTTCTGTATTAATAATGAGAACAACAACGATGACCACAATTGGTATTTATAGAACTCCTGATCTGTGCTAGGCACTGACTGAGACATCTTACCTACATTGTGCTATTAGGGAGCCTCTGTTAAACCCATTTTACAGATGGGACAACAAAGACCAGGGTTCCAGCCCCGGACTGTCTGATGCCAAAATCCATCATCTAAGCCACTGGATTGGGATCTGGTGCTATTCTGGATCGCCTCCTTCTAATCCATCTTCTCTTCTTTCCTCTTAGATCGCATTTCATGGGGGGAAATCAAGCAAAAAATGTCTATTTCTTATATTTCTTCAAAGGGAGGTTTTTAAAGAATGAAGACCTTGACCTATAATCGTTTGTAAACAATCAAGCTATTCTTAAATATATACCTAGAAAAAGAGAAGGAAGGGAGGAAAGGAGAAATGGATAGGGAGCTAAGGGGACAAGAAAATTTTGAAACTCTATCCCAAAATAAGTTTAATTGTCTGTTCACATACAGGGGCGTTGAAAGTTGAGAATATTTTGAAAAGGTGAAGAGAAGTAAGGATATTCATAGTGTAGGATTAAGTGTAAGCAAAAAAAAAAAAAAAAAAAAAAAAATCAAAAGATAGAAATAGACATGATTTGTAGGCAGAACTAATGGAAAACTAGCCTGATTCAAGCAAAAAAATTAAATTAGGAAAGGATAGAAAAGGTTGACACAAGTAAGTAGAGGTCAGTTTTCAGAGTTTAACTGCCAAGAGTTTAGACTTGATTTGTCTGAGGATGGAAAATCTTTGTTCATTCTTCAGAGGGAGCTGTGAGTAAATGAGGGAGGATTTTTTTTTGTTTTTGGCATTGTTGTTTTAGCTGTTGCTTTTTTCTACATGATCTTCCAAAAAGTTTAAGTTCAGAATTAACCTGAAAAGTGAAGAAGATACTTTAAGAAATGTTGATATTAATGCAACAACTATTTTCCTGATTTTTATTGTAAGTTCACAATTTAGAGGTAATAAATATTACTTAAATTTGAAATGATTTCCCTACTAAAAAAATGAAATCCCTTTGCAAGCTTATTTTCACAGATTATACATACAGTGTATTACATGATATTTACTCAGCTCTAAGAAGCAATAACTCCCTCTGTGGAATTATAAAGCTCTTCTAAAACACACCAGCTCTCATCTCTGGTTTAGAAAATGTTTGGGGACAGAAAAGCCAGGAAAGTGACCCGAACTCCGCTGACTATGAATCTTTGTCTCACATTAATCCTCACAATACTAACAGGGTAATTTTGTTATCTCCACTTTACAGATGAAGAATCTGAGGCTCAGAGGATTTAAGGAACTTGATCAGTCTTACAGATATTAAAAAGAAAAACTGAGCATGAGCTAAGAACGTGTTTCTGCCACAGCAGAGAATTAAGCTGAAATAGACATTTTTGCTATAATTTCCTGTTCTTCATCCATTTTCTATAATAAGAAACAGTTCAACTGGGAAAAAAACAACTGAACTATGAGCTTTCCCAAGGCTTTCATGGCTTCTCCTCTCTGAACCAAGTATTAACCTATTGACATAACAATGAACTTTTGTGTCTACACCACAGTCTCCTGTTAACAGTTTGGGAGCAAAGGGTCCTTCAAGCCCTTTTCAGAGAAAATTTAGAAATAATCTCCTTCCCTTCCACAGCTCTTACTGTATGCCATGGAACTTCCTTACTGGAAACTTGCTTAAATAAAAATTTTAAAAAAGACTAAGTACCTGGAATCCTAAAGTGCAAATAGACATTTTTTAAAGTCAATTTTTCTTTAAAAACTGGAAAAAGTGGCGAATGCTTGCTGAAGCATTAATTAATATCTGGTTTAGACAGGGAACAAGTTTGATTCCTGATGTGAACCCCACGAGCCTTTGGGAACACTTCTCCAGAACAGTGTCACAGTGGCCATTTTTACAGCTTCCTCAGCTCCTGAGTTCAACAGACAGTTACATTTCACATTGTGTTCCATCTTCCTTGTTAAACCACATGTCTTAATTCCATATTCAGAAAACATGGCCTCGCAAAAGGTATGTTCTTTCCTCGGAAGCTGTTCAATCATGTAAATGTGGTGAGGTCATTACCCAGAGAAGGGGCACTAATAAATTCTTTACAAGCCTCTAAAGATCTTAAATCACATACACCAAACCAGAGATTTTAAAGTCGAAAATGAAAGTTTAACCATAAAAGAGAAATACAGGGGGGAAAGCCATTAGACTGTTTCAGGAAAGTGACCCTTGAGCTGTGACCTGCTTATTAATTAGAAGAGACAGATTCAGAAAGAGAAAATTCACTCAAACCACATCAGCTACCTTAATAGAACAAATGAAATTTTCTCTCAACTCATTTCATTACTAGGGGCTAACCCTACCAGTTTATGCAGGATAATTAGAAACAACATGTATTCAGTTAAAATCTTTAGTTCTCTACCCCTATGTGAGCATTACCAGTTTTCCAGAACCTGACTGTATATGTCTTTGGCTGTTTATTCTGGTGGTTTAACAATTGAGCAACCAGTACTCTTAATGGCTACTCCTAAAATATTGTTTCCCTCCCTAATGTCATTGTGTCTCCTTCTGAATGACAAAGCATATTGATAGGAGCCATAAAATTAATACGAGTCAGGAGAAGCAAATTGGTTTGGAAAATTAAAAAAAAACACACAAAAAAACAGAGTATCTACAAGTGGTGGTATTACAGGGAATTTGTATTTTGTTTTTAATTTCCTTTGTTTTCCAAATTTTGAACATGCTTTACTTATTTAATCAGAAAAAGAAAGTTATTTTTTAACATGAATGTAAGTTATACATTCTATCCCATGCTGAAATAAAAAGCCAATAGATCTTAGTACAAATTCAGCCAAAATTGAAAACAAACTGTTTTTGAGGAATTTGATCAAGGGAAAATTTCGGTTTAGAGAAAAAGTTCTGTGTCATGAGATGAAGAGAATCATTATTTCCCAAGGGATGAAGGAGATTGAAAAAAAAAAAATCACACCTATCATTACTAATACCATCCATCATTGTTTGAGGGCACGAAAAGCTTGACTTGGTCCAGTGTTATTATAGTTGCGTGGCCTCGATGAATATTCTGCAAAGATCTCTGGTGGATGGGTAGTGAGGAGGCTTCACATAATGCATTTCATGAATTTGGTGAATTTACCACAGTCCAGAGGCTGGCTGTGTCCCACAGATATTTCCCACACTTTGAGAGCTGGTCTATCTGTAAGTGTGGTGTCTGTTAACCAAGTTCATATAACTGAAGTATAAAAGTCTGATTATTATTTTATTAATTTGCAAAAAAAGACACAATAATCTTGGAGACAGAAGTATTTGAGTACCTACTTCTGTATAACTAGCCCAACTGTTGCTTTTAGACAGACCTAATCAGGAGGTCAATTCATAATGAGAAAACAATGTAAGTAACATGAATTCAAAATTAAGAGAGTTGGTTAAAACTAAAGGAATTCATTAAAAGATGGTTTTCCAAATGCTGGGCCCTTTCATTTCTGCTGAAGCTTAATGTGGGAAATTTCTGTTCTGATCTGTAATTGTGAGGTGAAACTAGAGGCTACAATCTTATTTTCAAATTTGTGGGAGAAGCCTCACATCAGTCCCCACCTACTAACCACAACTTTAATTTTTCCCTTTAATTTGCACTGTGTTTTAATTAACAACCCTGAAGCAGCCTTGGAAAGTGTTTTGTACCTTTCTCAGTCTGAGCAAAAATTGCCTCACACTATTTAGTGAAGCCAGACGGTTACCTTATTTATGTCCCAATGTCTTGACACAGAACACAATTAAGGAAGCTAGAAAGTGGAGCACTGAGCAATGCTGGAATCATTTTACTGATGTTTTTCAAAGGATACTGGACATTTTTATAATAATTCAATGTGACTGGGGTCACTAAACACAACTAGTGTTTCTGCTGTCATATGTCCTTCTTGGTGGCTGGAAAAAAATATGCACTAATGATCTAAGATATACAAACTCAAAAGCACTCAATTTACATTAATGACAGTGCTGTAAATTCATCCTCTTCTAATTTAGACTCTATCATTTCAACCTGAGATTAGTTGAAGTTATATGCAATAAAGCTGCATTTAAACTTAAGTATTCCATACTTTTGAATTTTTGTAATCTCAGACACAATCCAAATTAGTAAGGTTTTACTACTATTCAAACCATAAATGCATGCTGTTATCCAAGATTAAACTGAAAGGCACAGGTTTTCATTAACACTATTTCTCATCACAATGACCTGAGGCATAGGAAGAAACTAAATATAATCAGATAAAGATAAACAATGTCCAATTTCAATGCATTTTATTATATTCTTATTTTTTGAATATCATACATGGTTAAACTAGAATATCATAATAAGCAGAGCAACAATTTGCTGATCTCCTAGGTGAAAGAAACTTTACTGAAATTGAGAAATGATTCAGAAGAATGAATGCAAGGGCCTCAGAACTCAGAATGCAGAGATTAATGATAAAAGCTAAATTATTTTGTATAAAATAAGAAAAATTCTGATTGGTAGAGATACTCATAATGAAAAAATTAAGGAAATCTCTCTAGTGTCCTTAAAGGTTAAGACAGTTTAGGTTTGGTTTTATTGCATGTTATAGCTAAGACTCTTTCTCCTTTATGTTCTACGTGATGTTTCCTTAGTTTTTAAATTAAACTGAAGTAACTCGTTTTGAATCATCCATAATTTGCCTAACTACTTTATCTTCTTGTACTGTTTGCTTTGCTAAATCCAAACTATTTAAAATGGGAAAGATATCCAACCATAACTACTCAAATTTATTCACTGACCTTCAAATTTTGGACCCAAAAGGAAAATTCTTATGGGGGAAACAAAAATCTATACATTTATAAGTGTTACACCATTTCTAAGAATAGCCAATTGTTTTAAGGGTATATTGGCTGAAGCCAAGGCTAGGATCCGCTTGCTGGAATTAAAAAGAATTATGATATTTACACAAAATTGCTACAATCTCATATTTATATGGACTACATCTATATATATATACACACATACACATACACATACACATACATACACATACACATACACGTTGGACCTTGGCAACAATACTGTGAGGTAAGCATATCTGAGTCAATCCCCACCTTATTACACTGAGGACACAAAGGAGCAGAGTGTCAGAGCTTTGTCCAAGATCACACAGCTAGAAAATATTTGACAGAGCCAGGACTCGACCTAGGTCTTCCAGAAAAACCCTTCTTACAGTCCTTATTTTAACCAAATAGAAGATACTAAGCCAACCTGAGAGTAAATAAGTGTGAGGCCATGTAACAACAGAAAAGAATAAGGAGACCAATTCCTAGATTATCTGGGGAATTGGCTCAATCCTTTGCTTCACTCCTTGGCTGGGACATTTAGTGCCCCAAGGATCACAAGGGTTGATAAACTGGCGGGCTAGGCTTGCATCTCTGCATCTCCTATGGCAACCTGTGGGGTACCCTCTTCTGGGGACAGAGTGCAATGTGCCAGGAGGAAGAGGGCGGTTTTGTCAGGCTTTGATAAGTAGCGGCATACCCCTGCTGGTGTCTACTTGGAAACATGGAAAACATAGGGTTATACTTTTAATAACCTAAGATTCTAACCTAGTGCTTAAGGGTGTAAGATTCATATTCCGATGAGGTTCTGAAGCTCAGCTTTAGACTTCTTAATGGACTCAGCGATCATTCCCCTTTGCCATTATTCTTTGCAAAAATCAAGCCCCTCTACACTGTAAATGAAAGATCAGGCAAGAGTAAACAGAATGATGTCAATTTTCACCTTACCCTCTTTCTTTATTTCTTTTTTATCTTTATTTTTTTAAAAACATAGCATTTTGGCTCTGGTAAACACTCAGGTACCTGACAATCTTAGCACCTGAACACATTTCCCTAAACCAAGAGAAAATACAGTGCCATGTTCAGCAGTGAGCCTGTGTCAAAAAGTAGCTGAAGGTTGGAACATTAGAATTGCTCTTCTGGGGGAAAAATCAGGCAGAATATACACGAAAGAGAACAACCTCCTAGGGGATGATTTCCCACAAGCTGTATAAACTTTCTTTTGCTAAACAAATAAACCTAGAGATGAACTTTTGTTTTCATATTTTGGGGACACATCATGATTACCTGTGGTTTTTCTCACTGGAAACTTTGACAATCAGACAAAACATGTTTTTCATTTTTCCCAGCTGAACGACCTAAAAAGATATTTCTGGATTCTGAGCATTTCCTATGTGAATGATTTTATAAAATTTAATGTAGATTTTTGTAATCATCAGATCTAACTTTATGTCAAAAGCACAAATCCTCAAAGTAATGCCCCAGAAATTCCACCTGAGACAGGCAAAGCTTTTGTTTGTTAAGGACCACTTCACAATATCCCACTCACTGACATCTTAATACTCCACTTCCTCTCATCCCAGAGATGAGAGAATCTGCCCTGTAGTAAGTTGCAATGTGAAAGTTTCATGGGATTTCAACATATTCTGAGGACTTCCTCTGAGAGAACCCTCTTGAAATTTAACGTCAGATAATGGAGCAAAGAGATTCGGTACACAGAGGAGAGAGAGAAATGCAACTACGTGTCCTCGGAGAAATAGTTTGCATCCAAGTCATCAAAACAAATCAGAAGAATGTATCATTGTCGAAATAAGACCTTGGCCTTAAATCCACACGGATGTGTAGCTGGGAAAGGTATAAACGTTGGTGAGATCCAGGTTTAAGCAGCTCGCTGAAATGCTCAGCTTAGCTCAGTAATCATTTTATAAAGATTGTTTCCAAACATCTCACCTCGTCCCACTTTTTTTCATCTGCCTCTTCTCAAATTTCTTATCTCCTCACACACATGAAGCTTCTGAGTAGTCTTATCACAAACTGTAACTTTAGTTTGAAACAAGGACCCCTTAATCATAAAATGATGGTTTAATAAAATGCTCAGTTGAGAAGGGCAAGACCTTCTGCCTGCTTCCCACCTCTGCCACAGGAGTGAAATGTCATTTGGAACTTATGTAGTGCCCATGCCCTGAATTACAATGGCCAAAAGAATATGAGAAGTGAAATTTTCACTTTGTTCTCTAGGAATGTGCATTCATTTATTCAACATGGTTCACCTTTAACTAAACTAAACTTTGACTCAGCTAAGTAAGATGATTCATCAGGAAACATGCAAAGTTGATGGCACAATCAGAAAATCACATTCCATTGAGTGTGTTCCACTAAAACACATGACTTTGTCATCACTCCTTTCCATTGAAGCAGACAAATGTATTTATGCCTTTTAGCAATGTCTTTTATAGTCTTAATCTGCACTTAGAAGACACCAGACATATATGTTCAAATGACCTTTAAAATAAACTGAAGCTTTGAGACTTTTATAAAATACTGCTCCTGCATCCCCAGCCAACAACTACTAAAGTTTACCTGATTTACCTCTATTTATAACAGTGTTTAACTCTATTATTTTCTCCCTTTCTGTTGGTCTTAAGTCATCTTTCTAATCAGGTGATGATTGTAGGTATAACACATTATGCCCTTAGCCCATCAATTCTGACCCTGCTGGATTTCACATACAGCCTCATTTAAACAGAACAGCTAAATCTTTTTATACTGTCTATTACTAAAAGTATCTATTACTAAAGTACTAATGTTTTTCTCCTTTCTTCATAGATATTAAGACATTTTTAAACTAAGCATCTTTTTTTAATAGATACAGATAAGAAAAGTGGGATAAATTATTCTTAAGTTATGATTAGATCTTTTTTGGTTTGGCTAGAGAAGTATTATTATAATTAATTTGTAAGAATACATTCATAGTTATCAATGATAGCAACACTGATATTGCTCCATTATAACCTGAATAGTTCTTTAAAGATTTACAACATAATAAAAAGAAATTGTCCTTTCCAATGTGTTTTTACCATGAATCAGAACACAGTTAATTTCCTTCTTTATAACTCCAAATACAGATGGCCATCTTTAAATACTGTTCAAAACATACCAAAGGGCACCATCAAATATTTGGAAGTTTACAGTACAGGAAAGGAGAGAATGGTTATTTACTCAACTTTTATCAGCTCCATATTAATTTCATGAATTTTACACCTGAAGGATTTTTATTGCTACAGCTCTTACGGTGAATAAATTTTGCTCTTGAAAACTGATAATTAGTTCTTACACCTTGGAAGACTGAAAAGCCTAGACTTCTGAATACATTTATATGAAAATTAACATTATTTTCCCGTTTCTTTGATATTTCTTTAGAGATTCCTTTTTTTCCCTTCAATTCAGACTGTATCAAACATCCATTAATGTAGTTTCCTTCTCTCTATTTTCTCAAAGACTTGGGGTTTAGAGAAACCTCAAGTATACAAAATTCTAGAAACTAAAGACAGGTCAACCAATGTTAACTATGAACTAATTCCTTCAATCTTGAGAATGGTGTGAATGTATTATTAGGCTAACCTGATGTAGGCATCTATTTCCTAATTATTTACAGTTCCTTCACATATGCAGCATTTTTCTGAAATCAAAAAGAGAGATTTAATAAGGGAGTTTATGTATAACACAGAATATATTTTGACATGAGTATGGAATATGGGAAGCAATGCTAAAATAACAGTGAGTGTTATAAAACTGTTCCAGTTAGATATACCCAGAAACTCTCTTCATTCCTTCCTTCTTCATTCTTTCTTTTAAATTGTATTGCCTTTTTCTTTCAATGCCATTTATTTTTCAACCTTTGGACCATTTATTTTTCCATTAAAGTGAAACACAAAAAAATGGCTTTCATTACATCAGAGAAGTAAAGTGATAGCCGATGGGCACCAACATATAGGTTCCCTCATTGGAGAACTGAGAGTCATCTCTATGTCCCATCTTTGAGACAGATTCTTCACAATAGATAAATAATTTGAAAATCAAACGGTCATTTTGTTGAAAGGAAGTTAAGACTGAACTGGCAGCATGGTTCAAGTCTACTATACACTGAGATGTGAGCAAGTAGACAAAGCTCTAAAATTAAAAAAAAAAAAATTCTAAACTTAAAAAAAGAAAATACTAACCCATGTACAAATACTTATACTATCAAATCTGGCAATAAAAAAATAAAAATAAAAAACCCACCAGTCTTCTCCTTTGTTTTGCCCACATCATCTTAAGAAACACTTGCTTGGACAAAATGTTGAAAACAAAAGAAAAAGAGAAAACTTAAAATAATTATAAATTATTTACTCAAGTTGCTAATTTTTATTCTTGAGGCTCCTAAATAATCTTGTAACAGCAGGCATATAACACATAAACATCGTCTGAGGGCTCTTATCTCTCTCCTTTGGAAAAAAATTTCTCTAAATCATGAATTTATCTTCTTCAAGGCAAGATATGATGATGACGTTTATTAAGATATAAAACTGAAAGATGAGTTCATAAAAGACTAAAGCAAACCCAAAAGTGGCCAAGTACCATAAATGTCGCATCAGACTTCAGCCTGTCTTAAGCTAAACCAGTTTGGATGATAAAACTTTCCCTATGTTTATACAAATTCATGGACTATTTGAACAGAATTTTTCTACACTGTATTTCTAATTCTAAGGATAGAATGAAAATTACCAACAGACAATTTACAATGAATTCATTGAAATGTTAGACCATTTTCAACTCTGACATTCTTATATTTTCAAATAGCCTCTTATTCCCCAGGATGAAGACACACTGTAGTGCTAGAACTATTCCTTAAGATTTAAAGTAAGGTGAACAGAGCCCCTCCTTTTTTCATAACTCATTGTTATCTCCATCAACAAAGCTATATCTAGAATTTCCTTTGGAATTTGTAAGCTTCACAAGAGATGCAAAGAAGGGTTGAGCAGAGACCATGATTTGAAGAAGATTATGATCTAAAAGAACAGAGGACAGATATGCCACATGTGTGGAATGGCAGTTAAAGATCATCAGAGTTTGGCAGAGGGGAGGTTACGTCCTGCTGGTTTGGGTCAAAGAAAGTTTATGGGAGGCAGTATGCCATGTGCAAATGGTGAAACACAGGATGCTACAAACCAAGTCGACGAAAATGTAGTGAAGTGCAAGGCTCACATGGGGCAGAGGGACCTGGTAACCAAGTGCACAGTACTTATATGAGGGGGAGATTAAAGGTTACTGTAGTAATCCACACACATGCTCTTGAACTGGGGACACTGACCATCGATCAATATTGACAATATGACAATATGGGCTCATTTTTTTAAATTATCTTCTTTAAATATCAAATAATAGCAATATTAAAAGAAAACTATTTTGTAATTCACTATTTCGCCACCTTAAAAAGAAAGAAACAAGTATTTTCATTGCTTTGTGTTCCCTTCCAGGGTTTTGTCCATATGGCTGAGTATTTTTACCTAGAAGTTGTCATACAATTTTGCACTCAGATTTTTTCACGGATCGTTATAACACTGAACATTTCTTTGCTGCTTTTTTAAATGTTCTTTGAGGAAATACACTTCCCTAGAAGACAGAATTAGACCTATAACAGACACTTAGGAGGTTGAAAACAGACACTGAAAAGAATTTTGCCTTAGCAAGAGTAGTTAAACCCAAAATTATTTCTTGATGAGTTTTTATATATATAATTCTCTGGAAGGATCTTAAGCATATGGTACATGTTCCACATCTTGAATTTTCCAGAGCAGCACTGATAACAAATATTTTGTTCTATTGTTCTACTCCCCTTCTCCTTCGTCCTTACTTTCACTACATTCAGGCTTGTCAGATTTTCTTGATTTGTCTTGATTTTTTACTCTGTATCTTTAGCAAGTTGGCTTGAATACAAGTATTCTCCCACTTACCTGCAACATAAACTTAGGCAATTCGCTTAACCTTTCTAAGTCTTAATTTCAACCTCTATAAAATTAGGGTAATACCTCTTCATAAGATAGCTCTGATGCATTAAGGGGGGTGCTCCATTAGTGGCGGTGTGTACCCTTGGTTAAAAACACAGACTCTGAAACCACTTGAAACAAAATTTTGTTCTACTCCTAGCTATGAGATCCTGGGCAGGTTAGCTGACATCTTCTTGCCTTAGTTTTCTTATCAGTACTACGGAGATGATAATACTAATGGCATATATTAATCCTGTCTAGGTTGTTGTTTGGAAGAAAGTAGGGAAAGTGACTTGGAATTGTGCCTGACACATGTAAGTGTTATGTACATTTTCATCATTATTACATAAAATGATTATCATACTATTTAGATCATGGTAAGCAGCCAATGAATGGCAACTACAGATATTACTTCCAGTACTGACGCAGAATACTTTTATCACCTCTAGTAATCAATTTGTGTTTTCATTCATTAAACCTTAGAGACATGAATCTAGTTAATTTAATAAATAATTACGCAATATTTACCAAGTTCCAGGCACTGTTGCAAGTACTTTTCAAATAGTAGCACATTTAATTTTCATAAGAACTCCATGAAAGAGGTACCATTGTTTTTCCCACTTTACAAATGAGAAAAGTGAAGCACACTGAGGTTATGTAACTAGCCTAATGTCACTGAGAGACTCCTGTCAATTAGTCCACCCAAGTGCTAGTGGCTGACAGAGCCGGCATTCTAACCCAGGCTCTCGGCTCTACATCCTATGCCCTTAATGATGGTACCGTAAGGCTTCCAAGAGAGGAAAACATTCAACCCACAGCCCCTTTTCTCATGCAATCCCCTGGGCCACATGCCAAGCACCATAAGCCCCATCTTGACACTTGAGGAAGGATGGGAACAAGGTCTGTAAACATTCAGGCTCCATGCCCGGTGGCCTCTCCAGTTTGTATCACTGATCCCCACCCCCTAAGCCCTCCACCCTGCAATGGCCACAAACAGAAGCCTAACAGTTCAGGAGATGTCTGGGAAATTCCAAAAACAGAAGGCAGATGAGAAACAGTGGGGAGTTTTATCCATGAATGTCTTCACACAAGAATCTAAATGCTGATTGAGGGCATATTGCCCTTCATTGAGGAGAGACCAGCTCCTGCTGGCAGGAAGCTCGGCCTTGACAACAACCACTGAAAGGGAGGCGGAGAGCTTTGCCAGCTGGGGATAGACATCTGGCAGAGGATCAGACGGACGCCACATCAACTAATCCAACCCAGAGCTGGATTTAAACACATTTCCCCTCAGTACTATGCAAGAGCTTGCCCAGTCCACTATTGGAAGAATAGAGCTAAAGAAATTCATCTAGAAGCAAACCAGTTTCCAGGTAATAAGGAAGTAACTCCTAATTATACATCATTAGGGAGGTCTCCTGACCAGAGCATAACTGAAGCGGGTCAGAATCTAGTCTGAGCATAATTTTAGAGTACAAAATATTGATCATCTTTGTTTAATTTAAGGCTTTGTATCCGTATAAGCAAAGTGTAGGCGAGAACTTTTCCAATTAGCTAAATAGCTCACACCTCTTTCCTTCCCTCCCTCCCTTCCTCTCTCTCTCTCTCTCTCTCTCTCTCTCTCTCTCTCTCTCTCTCTCTCTCTCTCACAAACACACACAAACACGACTATTCAAGAAAATGTCTTAATTTTTAGCATTTTTATAAAGTTACAGAAATTGTTTTGCTTCAATGCTTGAATTATATTCTAACTGATACAGTCTCCTCTTCCATTTATAGTCAAAGTAATCCAAAGCTTAGATTTTCTATGTGCTGTGATCTGAGTGCATTTAAGTAGTAATGAGGTCAGAGCTTGGCCCTGCACTTAAAATTCTGGACCCTGAGTCCTAACTCCAATTGTCCTTTGCATTCTAAGTTTCTCAGCTACTCTAGTTCTCTGCCTTCTTTTCAGTCCTTCCCATCCCCTGACACAGCTCCACAGCTTGTCCAGACATCCATGCTCTCCACCCCTCAGAACCCGCTACTTCATAGTCCCCGCTCTCAGACCATCTAATCACTGATCCCATGAGCCCTCAGTCTAGTGAGGTCTATATGAATTTTATTCTCTGGCATACCTAACCGAACTTTTCTTTTGATTGTCAACCTCATGTGGCCCTTTAATGTCAACATTCCTTCAACCTCAGGTAAGAAACATGCTGTCCTGGGGAACTTTCACAGGTGAGCCAAATGAGCCACTTTCCTCCCATCCCCCACCAAAGAATGCTGCATCTCTTTAATTAGCTCAGGCCTGTCAGTTGGGCAAGGCTTCCATTTTCCTGAGAGGTCACTTTAGACCTCGAAATGACATCATAATAGTAAATACCAAAGTAAAATAAGTTCTATAGGTCTGGGAATGCTGAGATTTTAAAAATTAGGATATATATCTGCGTTTTACCATAAATGTCTGTAACTGAAAGATTCATATCAAAAAGTATGGTCTAAGATGTGGTGGAGATGGGGGACAAGAGTAGAAAGAGCATCAAGAAGTGCGAATTACCTTTGGATGGCTTTGGGAAAACGACATTTGTCCCCATTGGGGTTAATTGAATGGACAAGCAATGGAAATAACCTATTTGAGAAACCAACACAGTAGAATATCTTGCTATTAAAAAATTGAACTAGCATTTTATATTATCCTGCATTTAAAAATGAGAATTTTCTTCTATTTCAAAGCCAATTTGGACTATGGCCTTGTACCCATAGTTATATAATAGTGAAGAGACCATTTGTTCATAATAAGGAAAATAGGCTATGAATGTAGTTTCTATCTTCTTTTATTAGTCTGGCAATTTAATTTACGTATATATTTTTTTAATAATGCCAATGCAACCAACTAAAAATGTAAGTTGTATAGTCCACTTATTTCTTTTCTCTGAACTACCCAGTTATGGGCTGGTAGGAACTCTGGGAAGCATGGCCTCAGTGCAATTGCAGCCTACAGAGCAGGACACAATAATAGGGGAGCTTGGTAATTACCTTTTCTGTATTGGAAGTCTGTAAGGCCCATTCTCATTGCTGCCACAGAAATTAACTCATTAATTCAACATCTGAATATTTTCTATTTTGCTGGAAGTTGTAGGAGGTGCAAAGATGGTTAAGACAAATTACTGCTCCCCAGTCACAAGTACCTCAAACACGACACAGACTCTGTTTTGTACCAAAGGAAAGGGGACTCTACCAGCCCATAACTGAATGTGGCAGCAATACTAAGGCAGGCCCCTTCCTGAGAGACATGGAACTCCTCTAACAGCCAACTTTGCCTCAAGGGCTCCTGGACAACCTTGCTGAGCCTTCTTACATCACACAGGAGACAAGGTCATATCCACCCAATAGCCTTTTCTTCTTTACTGCTGCTCAAACTAGTATCAGTCTGATGAATATCCCAGCTTTGCCCAGCTATCTTTCCATTTTTCTCACACAGATAGTTCCCCTAATAAAATTCTTACACATTTGATCCTATTTTGGCCTCTGCCTCTCAGACTGACCCAATTTTATACGTGATACGACTATGCATTTTTCCTGAACTTTCCTCTTAAATCCAGTGCTATGGAAACCTGGCCTTTGTCACTACTTTAACAACTAATAAATAATAACAACAACAACAGTAACAACAGTTAACCTTGTAGTGTGCATGCATTCTCTTATTTGGCCAAATGAGGAAGATATGGCTGTTATTTCCACCTTAAGAAAATGAGAAAAGAGGGGTGGTCGGTTAGTTCAGTTTGTTCGAGCACCCTGCTCTTAACAACAATGTTGCTAGCTTGATCCCCACATGGGTCCACTGTGAGCTGCACCCTCCACATCTAGATTGAAACAACTACTTGACTTGGAGCTGCTGGGTCCTAGAAAAACACACTTTAAAAAAAAATTCTTAAAAAAAAAAGTGAGAAAAGAGACAGAGAATAAGTAACTTGCCCATAAAATCTGAGTTCAGAGCACAATGCTGCTAAGTAATTAACTTACCAAATCAAATACATTTATGTAAGTGTGCAATCTTTACATCCATTTGAAAATTTGCAAAGATTCACTTTATTCTTTACACAGCAATTCTCAAAGTGCCCCCCAATTCCCAAACAGTATAGGAAGAGGGTGGACATTGCACTTAGCTATCATTCAGGAATATATTATTTGCTGCTGCAGACATTCATTAGTTTTTCATTGAACAAATATATTTGAATGACAACCAGATGCCAGGCAATGGGCTATGATAACAAAGAAAGTTGTTCTCTCTTTAAAGAAGTGTAAATTTTAAAAAGAAGAGTCCTATTCCTTAAAGCAAAGGTTCTACTTCAAAAGGATTCAACTCCTGACAACCATTTTACCACTTGATTGTCACAAAAACAAGTCTTAGGTCAAAATCTCCCCCTCCCTTCCCTATTTCTTTAACTTTTTAAAAAAAATTTAGAATCATTACCTTTACTGCATTTCCCTTTGCTAAGACCCTGATGATAGTATTGGTCAGAAATAGCTAATTAGAACAAAAGGGCTCATTTTCCCACCTTCCAGCAGGTGTCCTTTTGTTTGTCAGTCACCCACTGAGGAAGTGAAGGGGGTCCCAATCAAGGCCAAATACTGGGGGGGGGGGGGGGTCCTAAAACATGTACAAGTGGACACTTTGGTCAACATTGCTCAAGCCATAGTTTGCTGTAATCAGAAGTGTCTGGATGCTGATGGTATCCACATTGAGCACCTCTTGTAATTGCAAAAGTCAAACATGACTTGTATTCATCTTTTGTTATCAGTATATTTTGAGTATTACAATTGTAATACACTTTTTTCCTTTCTTAAAATGTGTATACATTTTTTGGCACCCTCTGTACATATAGAGAACAGCTGCTGTTAAAGTCTCAAACACCAGTTACCATCTTTGGGTTACCTTGGTTGCACTCATGCACAGTACCAAAAAAAATCTGTTATTTTAGGGAGCAGTGAAAAATAGTAGAAAGATGAGTTTTAACTCCAGATAGATTTAGGTTTGCATCTACCACTTACTGACTCAGATTATATATACACATTACTTAACCTCTCTGAACCTCTGTTTCCTTATGTGACATATATGAGAACTAAACAAAGCATCCAAAGTAAGGTGCCTGTCATTATGAGTAGTGCTCAGTAAATGCCTTTTATTATCGCTACAAGTCCAACTCCCCTGCCAGACTATAGGCTCCTTCTAAAGCCATTCCTCAGAACCTAACACAGTGCCTGGCACACAACAGATGTTTAATAATTATTTATGTAATGAATAAATGAATGAATTGTTTGTGTTCTAGACAGTAGACTCTCCAGGTGAAAATTCACAGGGGTGACCTTCCAAACTAACATACCTTTGTCCATGATTCATATCTTTCGAGCCTAATTCCAAAACGCGAGTTTGCTCTAAATGGCCAAGGCATATAAGTTTACGATACAAAGTGAAAATTTTGATTTGTCACCTTGCAATGTCATTTAAACATGAAAGACTTAAAGAATAGGGGTGAGATGGGGTGACGATGGGAAAACTATGGAAAATATATTAAATCAATGGTGATTTCATCTTTTAAAAAGGTTCAGTCAAAGCACAGATTAATAAATTATAGTAGCAAGCAGTTACATGGTAATTTTCATCTTCAAAGCTCTGGATCAACTATTAACATCCTCTCTTTGCATGCAAATGAGGAATATGAATACCATTTGGCAGCTGGATAAGTGGAGTTAGAGACCCTCAAATGTATTTCCAATGTCATACAAGAATATCAGTAACAGTCAAGATGAATGTCCAGATTTATGCTCATTGCACTGGACCTTCTTTGATCATAACATGTAAATAAAAGATCGATTTAGTGGTGGGGTATGAGACAAAGAAGAAAGAGAGAGAGGGGGAGAAAGAGAAGAGAGAAACGATAAAGAGAGAAACAGAATAGGGAACATTTACTGAGTATACTGAGAACTTACATTCCTAAGTATATGCATTATTTCGCTTAACTCTCAAAACAACCCTTGGTCTGGATATTATTGCGAGGGAACTCAGGCTGAAAAATGCTAAGAAATGTGTCCAAATTGAACACCTAATAGATGAAAAAGTTGAGATTCAAACCCAGTTTTGTATGACCAGAGCCCAAAACTTTCCCAATATCCTTTCCCAGAAAACATCCCGAAGGACTGATGCTTACAGTAATAAGAGACATCTAACACTATAATACAAGGCAAAAGTGAGCATGTGTGTGGACATCTGCATATGTGAGTCCAATGAGATCATGGAAGGCAAACACTCTGTGCTGTAACCCAATAGGCCACTGTTCCAGATGTTGCAGGCAAAAATAGAGTCTGCTTGTTCATTTGCCTAATATTAGGCTTATAATTTCTACAAAGCAATTAGGAAAAACAATCTCTAATTTCCCTGTTGGGGGAGTGTGAGCCATCCCAGCCAAGAAATATGAAACATTTAGTTTCACCTTTAGTGTCCCCATCACTATCGTAGGGATCAATGAGTGATTATTCCAGATTTATAGATTAAAGACTGGTTTTCCTAGTGTAGGTTAACATCAAAACATAAAACTCTGGAGTTGAACTATGTAGGATCAGACTCTTGCCCCTCATTTATTAACTGTGTGTCCTTGGGCTAGTTATTTCCTTCCTCAGTTTCCTCATCTGTAAGATGGAGTGTAATACTAGCACACGTGTCAGAAAGTAATAATGAAGATTGAGTCAATATATGCTCAAACACGTAGTAAACAAAAATAAAAATTAGCTATTAGTCTTATTACAAAATGTATCACTTGGTTAGTTTTTAAGTTTGGTTCTCTTATTACTGGAGCCTTATGAAACCTTGCTACCCACCATAGAATAGACAGGATTCATTTTAGGTTTGATCAAAAATTGAGATGTCATTGTCAAAGAAATGAACTTGATTGCTTTTAAGTACCATGTTCCCACAGTGAAATATACCAAGTGGTTCCCTCTTACGTCCGTTCAAGTGTGTGTGAGCAATGACTTTTATTAAAATCTATAATGGCATTTACTGCCTACAGTCTGATACATACAGACAGCAGAATAGTAATCAGCAAGTGGCTATCATTTGATCTCATTTCATTTTTCTGTCCACTTTTCTTCATCCATCTCTCCTCACAAAGGAGAACCTTTGCCTTATATCACTGATATAAATTTATACAACTATTAACAAGATATTTTGAAGCTTTTATTGTTCATTTAAAATAATATGAACAATTAAAAATTCATTGAGTTCTCTAGGAATGATGAGGATACTGAAATATGGACAGCTATTTTTAAATGCCTCACCTTCTCAGAGTAAACTGAAGCAGCGGGAAATACTTCGTGTTACTTGAAGACATAGGATGTAAGTTTGTCAAGGCTTACTAAACTCGAGATGTAAAAAGATGAGCACTGGGAAAAGGGCTTTTGAAATATTAAAGAACAGGTAAAACTCTGCAGCACTACTGACTTCAAAAGCACAAAGGGAATTTTCAGAACAGGAAGAAAACATCAAAAAGTCATTGTAAAACATTGCACATACTATCTTCATTGTCAGTGACTGTAAGTAGAAAATATGGGATCAGCTTTTAAAAACAACAACAACAATAAAACGCCTGACTAAGGGTATTTTATTGATGTGCATTCATTTGCTAGAGACCTCTTAATTCTCATGGGTTCCTGAAACTGTCAGAAATTCTACAAGTGTGAATAGTGTTGTATAAGCAAAATTAATGTCTTCACTGCTGAGTGTGATATTTTAGGCTTTATATATGCCATATTAGCAGTTTTTTTTCTTTTCCCCCAATAAAATCGAAATTTAAATCTGCTATCATTAACATTCTGCAGCCTACCTGACCTTAAGTCATCATTGCAGTCTGGCATTTATCTCAGTGTCGTCAAGCAAGCACGCTTATCCACGCATGATTTCCACATCACAATTTACTTTAACTAACCACTACCTAAGATTTAAATGTAAAGACCTAGTCAATTAAATAAACACCGGAAAATCAACAGGACACTATTTGCTTTCAGATTTATTACAATCTGACCCTTGAATAAGAATGATAGATGAGGGGTGTGTGTGTGTGTGTGTGTGTGAGAGAGAGAGAGAGAGAGAGAGAGAGAGAGAGAGAGAGAGAGAGAAGGGAGAATTGAAAGGATGTTTTGCATATCCTTGGTAAATCTCAGACATCATTTCTACTAGAAATAGTTTTGTTTCCAAACACTTGAGACTAATTGCTGGTTTGCTAGGAGAGGACGGGAGTATTGTTCTCAACCATCTGTAAAGGCAAGTCATTGTAGTAGAGGAGACAGCGTAGAGAAAACACTACAGGACTCAGGACACCTGGGTGCCAGCAGCATAAACTCTATTCATTAGTCTGTGACCAAGGGCAACTCACTTAACCCCACATGACCTTGACACCCTATATTAAATACAGGAAGTTAGAATAATCATTAGTGAAAAAAATCTTACAATTCTAAACTTCTTTGGTTTGTCAGGATTGTTGTGTTGACAGAAAAGCTGAGGCCCACCTATGGTCTCTAAATGAGACCAGAACTGAGCCATCACTGCTTTTGAGCTGAATGGCACTGGCTGGCTGGCAAGATGGAATCAAATACACTCCTGAATTCATTTGGAAGGGGGTAATAGCAAGAGTACCACATTGAATATGTTGCATTTGACATGCCAGGGAGGCACCCAAATGGGGGTGCCATTGAACAGTTGATTAGAACAATTTTAGACATAAGATGATAAATAGAAATTAGAACAAAAAAAAACAAACAAGTGAAGTTATGGGAGTAGATGAGAGTGAACTTGAAAAGTGAAAATGTAAAACACATACATAGGGAGTGGGTGGGGATGGACAGAGGGAAAGAGAGAAAACCAAGAAATAAGAGAAAGTCTAGTTGCCTTGGCCATGCCCTGAGATGTGTATGACAGAGCCCAGCCCATCCTTCTGAATCACCCATCACTTCTTCCATATGTATTCTGCCAGAGAGAGCCACAACAAAACAAAATGTAGTTGCAAATTAAGTATTAACTAGCACAGTGCATCCAGTCCATATCCCAACCAACTGGGTATTTAGGTATTCAATACCTAAAGTGACAGGTCCACACAGTAGGAGATGTGTGAAAATATTCACTTGTTTATTTCTTTAGTCAACAATTATTTATTGAGAACCTATTATGTTTTAAATACTGGAGATATACAAGTGAATAAAACACTCTGCCTTTTAGTATTTACCTGGAAGAGAGAATCAGAAAAACAATAAACAAACAAGCCCTACATGCTCTGAGATAAACAAGCAAAGTTTTAGGAACCGACAGCAAGTTGATTTAGGGAGTTTGGACAAGCTTTTGCTTGTCTCAGGCCCCAACGGGAAGCTAATGCTCTACCATATCAGCTGTCTGGTCACTGACATGCACCTTGCTTATGCACTCACATTCATGCTCACTGGCTGTATAGACAGCTGTCCTCTCAAGCATCCCCATAGCTCAGGACCAAATCGGTAGCAAATTAATCTACTGAGCAGAAGAGTTCAAAAGGGGTCATATAGGAGCACAGTATTTAACAGATGAAAGCTTCCAGTATCCCAGCCTTCATGCTGGTTTGCTGATGAGTTTTTAATTTCTTCCTCATGGCTTCTTGGATGAAACACGAAGTAAGGTATTTATTTGACCCCTAAAACCCTGGAAATTTCTGCCCTTCCTGGTACAAATGAAAAAAGGAATCTGATCAAATAATATCTACATACTTCTACATAATATGCATCCTCCTCTAAAAAGAATAGTTTTTTATTTCATAATGGATAATTTTATTATTGTTTTGAAATTCCAGTTTGGTAATTCAGATCTTAAACTTAGGTAACTGGATTAAACTGAAAATTGAGCATGAAAAATACACACATGCTTGCATTTGAGTACAACACGGTGCTATACCATAAGATTTGAGAGGAACTATAAAAATATCTCTCTATCAGTGCACTAATGGGTTAAATATCAACCAACAGATGTTTTCCCAGCCATCCTTGTAAGGACCTTATCAACTAAAAATCTCTATTAAAGTGCACTTGTTGACTTGTCAAGGATATGACTCCTGGGACAGATGCATTTTGAGGCAAAAGAGAAAGGCATGATCAACAATGGGAGGTACTGTATAAGAACGGATCCCGTTGGTCAACACCACAGAATCATGAGCTGCCACGTCACAGTGATATCACCGAGCATCTTGGGGAAATAACACCACTAGGGGAGTGGAAGACACAAGGAGGAACATAGATTTCTGGAACATTAGAGTTGACAGGAACCTTAAAGTTCAGCAAGCCAAGACCCCTCCTAGACAACGGGGTGGGGGGAGGGCAGGGGGAAGAACTGTCTGAGAACATAGAAAGTGAAAGCTACAAGAGACCTTTGAGATTGAGCGCAATCCTAAATACCAGTGTATCTTACACCCAATTTGGCCGTAAGAATCCTTGGAGATGCTTGTGAAAAATACAAATTCATAGCCCCTTACCCTCCCCATCACCAGCAATTTTGATTCATGGTATCTTGGGTTGTCTCAGAAAGTTTCACTTTTAAAAAATGATTTCAATTATCTAGCAAATTTGAAAAAGAGCCCCCTGTCTGATGTATGAATTCTATTAGATCCTTTGTTCATCATGAAGCCTCTGCATGAACTCATATGTTCTAGTTGCCAGTCTTATCACTGTCTAGCTAATAAATTCATTACTTTTTTCTCACATGCTCTTCTGAGCACCTGATACATGTCGGGGACTGTATGTGCAGCTACAAGAATGGTTCGGACATAATTCCTGCTCCCTAGGAACTGGCCCCTGGGCAAGCTCTAGCTCGTCCATGATGCTAATGAAATGGCTTATGAACAAAACGCCCCAAGTGTGAGTTACCCAGGGCAGGAGGCTCACATAGCACTTAAAAAAAAAAAAAGAAAAAAAAAAAGACTTTTATGAAAATATAGCTGACATACAATATGATATTAGTTTTAGGTGTACACCATAGTTATTCAACATTTACATACCTAAAGAAGTGATCACCAGAAGTCCAGCAATCATCTGACACCTTACTATTCTGTCACAATATTATTGACTATATTCCCCATGCTATACAATACATCCCCATGACTTATTTGTTTTATACTTGGAAATTTGAACCTCTTATTCCCTTTCACATTCCCCCCTTTTTAATTTTTCAATTACAGTTGACATTATTTTATATTAATTCAGGTATAAAGCATAGTGGTTAGATATTTACATAATTTTAGAAGTGGTCTCCCTGACTAGTACCTACCTGGCACTATACATAGTTATTACCATATCATTAACTATATTCCCTATGCTTTATTTTACATCTCTGTGACTATTTTATAACTACAATTTGTATTTCTTAACGCCTTTACCTTTTTCACCCTGCCCCCAACCCACCTCCCATCTATCTCCCAAGTAAATCTAGTACCATCTGACACCATACATAGTTATTACAATATTATTGACTATATTCCTTATACTACACCCTACATCCCTATGACTACTTTGTAACAACCAATTTGTACTTCTTAATCCCTTCCCCTTTTCACCCATTCCCAACTCCTCTCCCATCTGGTAACCATCAAAATATTCTCTGTATCTATGAGTTTGTTTCTGTTTTGTTTATTTCTTTATTTTGTTCTTTAGATTCCACATATAAGTGAAATCACATTGCATTTGCCTTCCACTGTCTGACTTACTACACTCAGCACAGTACCTCCAGACCTAACCATGTTGTCATTGAGGCAAGATTTCATTCTTTTTTATGGCTGAGTAGTGTTCCATTGTATATATGTACCACCTCTTCTTTATCCATATATCCATTGCTGGACACCTAGGCTGTCTTCATATCTTGGCTTATGTAAATAATGCTGCAATGAACATATGGACGCACTTGTCCCCTCAAAGTAGCATTTTGAGTTTGTTTGGATAAATACCAGAAATGGGATTACTAGGTCCTTCTTTGTCTTTTGTTGTCTTTTTTTTTTTTTTAAGTCTGTTTTGTCTGGTATAAGTATTGCTACTCCAGATTTTTGTTGTTGTTTGCTTCCATTTTCATGAAATATTTTTTCCACCCCTTTACTTTCAGTCTGTGTTTGTCTTTTGATCCAAAGTGAGTCTCTTGTAGGCAGCCCCCCATCTTTTGATTGGAGAATTTAATCCATTTCCATTGCAAGTAATTGTTGATAGATATGTAATTATTGCCATTTTATTATTCATATCTTTCCTCCTCCTCTTCCTCCTCCTCATCCTCCTTCTTCTTCCTCTTCTTCCTCCTCTTCCTCCTCTTCCTGTTCTTTTCTTCATGTTCTTGTTCTTCTTGTTCTTCTTTTTTTCCTTCTCCTTCTTCTTCTTCTCTAAGAAATCCCTTTAACGTTTCCTGTAATACCAGTTTGGTGGCAAGGAACTCCTTTAGTTTTTCCTCGTCTGGGAAGCTCTTTATCTGTCCTTAAATTCTAAGTGATAGCTTTGCGGGGTAGCATCATCTTGGTTGCAGTTCCTTGCTCTTCATCACTTTGAATATTTTTTCCCAATATCTTCTGGTCTGCAAAGTTTCTGTTGAGAAATCAACTGATTTTCTTATGGGAGCTCCCTAGTAGGTAACTACCTGCTTTTTTTCTTGCTGCATTTAAAATTCTGTCTTTCAGCTTTGGCATTTTAATTATGATGTGTCTTGGTGTGGGCCTTCTGGGGTTCATCTTGTTTGGGACTCTATGCTTCCTGGGCTTGTATATTTATTTCATTTGCCAGGTTAGGGAAGTTTTCCATCATTATGTCTTCAAATAGGCTTTGATTTCTTGCTCTTTCTCTTCTCCTTCTGGTACCCCTATGATGTGAATGTTCTTACACTTGATGTTGCCCAAGAAGTCTCTTAAACTATCCCTATTTTTTTTTAATTCTTTTTTCTTTTTGTTGCTCTGATGGGATGCTTTCTGCTATGTTATCTTCTAAATCGCTAATTTGATCATCTGCTTTACCTAATCTACTGTTGATTCCCTCTAATGTATTCTTCATTTCATTATTGTATTCTTTATTTCTGACTGGTACTTTTTTATGTTTTCTATCTCTTTGTTGAAGTTCTCCCTGGGATTACTGAGCATCCTTTTAATCAGTGTTTGGAACTCAGCATCTGGTACATTGCTTCTCTTCATTTTGCTTAGTCCTTTTTCTAGAATTTTGTTCTGTTCTTTTATTTATGACATGTTTCATTCCTCCCCTTTTGCTGCCTATCTGTACTTGTTTCTATGTATTAGGTAGGGCTGCTATGCCTCCTGGTCTTAGTAGAGTGTCCTTATGTAGTAGGTATCCTAGGGGACCCAGTGGTGCAGTCTCCCTGGTCACCAGAACCAGGTGCTCCGGATGTATACCTTGTCTGGGTTGCGTGTGCCCTCCTGCTGTAGTTGAACCTTGATTGCTATTTGCATGCCCATGGTAGGGAGTGACTCTCAAGCTGATTGGTTGTGAGGGCAGTCCGTGCCTGTAATGGAAGAGTTGTGGTGTAAGAGCTGACCCTACAGAGCAAGGTTCACTTTAGCAGGACTCTGGTGCCTGCCCAGTTTGCCCTGTGGATATGTCATCCTTGCAGGTGGCCTGGTGATGCTCTGGCCCATACTGAAGCTGGCCACTGGGCCTGCCAGCCCCACGGTCTCCTGTAAGGGGACACTCTGCCGGCCAAGTTCAGCCAGTCTATACCCTGCCCAGGGTCATCTGGCATAAGTCACAAAACAGTCCAGAGATGGGCGCCACCTATATTGTTCTTGGAGGTGCCTCAAGAGGCCACACCACCAATGAAAGCTGGCTATTGCTAGTGCTCGGCTTAGGGCTACTCAGCCAGAGGTACAGGACATGCCAAAGCCAAATGCTGCTTGTTTGGATTTTGTGACCCTTTGAGAGATTTTAGGAAAATCCACAGCTTGAGCCAAGGCAAGCCATTTATATGTGAAAGCCACTGGAAGTGGCTATGTGCCTGAAAGTTGGGTGGAGCAGGGTCTCATGGAATAACTGGGGGGCAGGGGGCAGATGAAAGGTGATAGTCAGTTTAATGGAGACTCAAATATGGCATCTGCCTGCATCTGCATGCAGGGAGGGTTCAACAAAGAAAGAATGGCTTCTGCCTGCTCCTCTGTCTGGGAGAAAAATGACCCTCTATCCCTGGCCCTGAAGCCAGATAGCTCAGTTCTTCCCCATATGTATGTCCCTGGCACCTTTCAAATTGCTGCCCCAGCACTGGAGCTCAGAGTGAACAAGTCTGTCAATGGGTAAGTTGGTGCACAGTCCCCTTAAAAGGAGCACCTATGACTACAGCTGCCCTAGTCTCACTCAATCACAATCTCCTCTGGTTTTCACAGCCAAAAGTTATGAGGACTTCTCTTCCTGGCCCTGAAACCCTGGGCTGGGGAGCCTGGTGTGGGGCTGGGATCCCTCTCTCCTCCAGGTGGTGGTAGGGGACCTCTGCAGCCGAGATATCCCTCCTTATTTTTAATGGTCACATGCTGATGTGGGACCTGCCCATTCCTACTACTTTCTGTGCCTCCTACCAGTGTTGTGGTGGCTTTTTTTGTATGTCTGCAGTTGTAAAGCTTCAGTTCAGCTAGACTTCAGGTGATTCTCAATAATGGTTGTTCTGTCATGTAGTTATTATTGATGTGGCCCTGAGGGGAGGTGACTACTGCATTTACCTACTCCACCATCTTGACTGGAAAATCTCACATTGCACTTTTGTTGATCCTGCTTACAGTGCTTCTAGGTAGTTCTAACATGCTAGTTCTAAGATTACAGAGCTCCTTAATTAGAGGGTCAGGACTTCTGATCTTAATTCAGTATATTTCTACTACATTGCTATTTGCCCATTTCAAAAATTACCTAGAATTGACCAATCTCAATGCAATCCTAATAGCCCCAAATAATATAACTATCCACACTATGAAATTTGGTTGCATATCCAGTACAAGTTATTTCTTTGAACAGCAATAAAAATTCACAGATAATACAGAAATTGTGTTTGTTGAATGAATCCCAAAGAGGTAATCATTCCATTATTCTCAATATAAGCAGAACCCGCTGCAGTATAACATCTCTTACGGAGTACCACATTTATGTACATATATATATACGAGGAATATGGTTCACATGATAGCCATAATGATAATTAAAAGGAAGGAAAATAACACCTGTGAGAAAAGGTAAAATTAGAATTAGCATGTCTATAGAAGAGAAGGCTGGGCAGTGATGATTTCTTCTAATGCAAGTGAAAATATTACACACAGAATGGTGACCAGTTGAGCCCCATTTGTACTGACAGCAGAAAAAAATATGGTCCTGAGTACTCATTTCTTTCTTAGAGCTAACCTTAAAAAGGAGTTAAATTGATGCTAAGAAACTTTGCTAAACATAGCTTCTAATTATCAAAATAGAGTGGGAATTGTCATTCACTAAAGGACTTTTTACTACAGGAGTAAAAAACAAACAAAAAAACCTAAATATATATTTGCATCTCATTGTGAAGATATAGGTTGTGGTGCTGTCTGGTGGCTCGGGCCACATGGGCGGTTCTTTGAGGGAGAGTGAATGTATTGCTCTAGACACTTGATAAAGTGATTAGAAAATGTCATTTAATTAAGCAAAGACAATTCTGAGGATGTCTCCTCAATTCTGAGGATTTCTCTCATCCCAGTTGTAGTCTTCACCTTGCTTCCTAGGTATGCCTTCACATTCACATGAGTCTTAGGAGGCATAGATTGTACTGAGCTAGACTAATTTGTTGAACCCTCCTAGCTGATGCATAATGCAAGATTTGTGTCAAAGACAGTGTGTGTGGTTAAAAATGGATTTTAAATCACATGTATTTACAATTATAGATCAGCACTTCAGGCTCACTAATTATAAATGAGGTAAATCTAAGGAGAAAATACTATATTTTTTTAGACTTCCTTAAAAGGTGCTTTAGTCGTGTGTGTGTGTGTGTGTGTGTGTGTGTGTGTGCGCGTGTGTATGAACCAATGGTATCAAAAAGATACATAGATAAGTAGATTCAATAGATCCCTCTGACCCTGCTTGAGAACAAATTAGCAGAATGGTTGTTGATTCCTTTTACAAACCTTGAATATATAAAACTGCTCTCTTCCTGGGAGATCACCCACTGGCAAAGAAGAAATCTTTTTCCAGGCAAGGCACTCATAGCAGAATTTAGTTTTCATTAGCACAGAATATAACCACAAGGTTTCAGAGCTCATATTGTGTATCTCGATAGCTGCCAAAAAGACTTCCTTGAAGACACAATCTCCATGTTGTAGAGTCACTTTCCTAGGAGGTCTTTAAATGTCTTCACAGTGACACATTGTGGATCTCATTGTCAAATAACCCAACTAGCCCATTGCTAGGACATTTTCCTAAATAAATGCTTGAATCAATATTCTTCAAATGCTAATGTGCATGTGAAACACCTGAGGATATTGTTAAACATGCCGATTTTGATTCAATAGGCCTGAGATGGGTCCTGAGAGTCTGGGTTTCTATCAAGATCCTAGTTTATGTCTCTGCTGCTGGTTCATGGAACACACCCTTGAGGGGCCAGTGTTAGACCATTCACAAAAGTCAATTCAATTTAGCATTCAGTTAATGAGCACTTTTTCTCTGCCAAACACTGTACTCAAGATGGCCTTTCATAGTGGCATCACTAAAGGATTACAATATTATTTAGAAAACTTAGTTCAGTTCACGGGATGGCATAAAATAGTGTTACTGAACTTACCCATTGTTTAAAAAACAAAAATATCCGGAGGTGTTTGCTCAAAGTAATTCAGCAGAATTAAGATGGAGCCTGGACATTAGCATTTACCAGGTGATTCTTGTCATCGAACTGGAAATACTTCTTAACATTAGCAAATGTTACTGGCCTTGTTCTTGGCTAAATATGAATCCTGGTTCTTCTACTTAGTAGTTATAACTTTGGGTAAGTTTCTTAACTTCTCTCCACCTTGATTTTCTTATCTAGAAAACAGAGGTAACAAAACTTCTCTTTAAGGATTGGTTTGAGGAGTAAGTGAAATAATGTATATAAAAACCTAAGCACAGTGCCTGACACACAGTAGGTGTTCCAGTTACTACTGTTGTACAACAAATCAACCCAAACTTAGTGGCACAAAATAACCACCATTACACTATGCAATAGATTCTGTGTGTCAGGAATTTGGAAAAAGCATGACAGCCTCACTGTAGTCAGTCTTTTGATGTGGTACCTCAAGGCTTCAAACACGAGTTTAACAATGAGCCAGGTGAACGCTGCTTCTCCTTTCAAGAACTAGCCTCCAAGGTCATGCAGCATCACTTCTCCTGCATTCTATTGGTTACAATCCTCCCATAGACAAGGGTACGGTAATCAGACTCCACTTATCAATGAGACAATAGCAAAGCCCATGGTAGAAGAACATGCAAAACAGACACCTTTGGGAAATAAAGTCTCACAATAGGCAAACAATAATTATTTCTCTCTTTCTTGTGGTCTAGAAACCTATCAAATATTAGGTTAGTGCAAAAGTAATTGTGGTTTAAAAGGTTAAAAATAATTGCAAAAACCACAATTACTTTTGCATTAACCTAGTGATTATGCTATAGTGACAACTTCAACTCTACCTTTTTTTTGGCAAAAACTGAATCCTGGGTCCTCCAGAGGTCATTGTTTAATCTTCTAACTACATCTACGTCTGCCTCTTAGTCTAAGAATGTGTCCCCAGTTCCTCATTCCCAAGCACAGGATGACTAAGTATATTCAGAGAGGTATTGACCCTTACCCTAAAGTGTGGACAACAACCATCTCCTTCAGTTAATGGACCTTTCAGATCATGAAGAGGTTTTCCAAAACAAAAGGCCATTCTTCCTCATGAGCCAAAGACAGACTCATATGCCTGGGTGGGGAAATTACCTCCAAACTCCTTGATGTCAAAGGCCCTATCTCTGATTATCCTCTAGTTTCTAGATAGGGGTTACATGTCAGTGTGGTTCAGAGCTGGTGATCAATAATGTTGCATGACTTCAATTCCATTCTTAGTGTTCTCAAAAAACTCCCTTTCCTCTGCAGATTCTTTTCTGAATCTAGTTCATCATCGCTAACTCTTTCCTCCATATGTCCCCCAGTTGGACATTTAACAACCTATTCCAGTCACCCAGAATTGTATAGAACCCAATGCCAAAAGTGTCACTTTCTACTCTCCTTCTTCATCTCAAGTAAGTTACTTTTCAAGCACACAGTTAAAAATGAAAGCACTAAGAGTTCTTTTAAAGCCAAATTTAAAAATTCTTGCTCCAGTTAACATTCTCTATGCACTTAGCCTGGGAATCTACTGCATTTTGATATAATCATTTTCTCTTGACCCACTCGTCTTATTGGAACTGGGCAACATCCATCATTCTAGAGTCATAACCATGTGTCAGGGGCCAGAACTGAGTACTGGGAATAAGGAATAAAACTGAAATGGACAATAAAGTGCCCATTTCATAGTTACAGCCAGGATTAAGGCAGGGGGAGCAAGGACCTGAGTGGGAATCAAATTTAAGTGGTAAACGATGTCTCAGGTATAGATCCTAGAGATTAGGAGAGAATACAAATGTGTGTAAGACACTGATCTCTTTTCTAGGAAAATTAAACAAAATAGGCATGAGGAAGACGAGTATAAAATAATTATAACACAAGGCAGAAGTTGATATAGCACAAGAAAGATACAAATAGATTCACAGGAAATTTGTGGAAGGTTTTAATAGATGACATGTCATGTAACTAAACAAGACTTTATCTCTCAGGATAAAAGCTCTCTGGTAGGACATACAAAGTCTGTTATGATCTGATCCCTAGTATAACTTTTCTCCCTGCATCTCCCGCCCCCATTCACATATGTTCTACTCCCTTCTTTCTCTAACTAACACTTAAATCCCACCAGTTCCTGAAGACTCCCTTCAGGCATCTCTTTCTCAGAAGGAGTTAGTTACTGGTTCTCTGTACTCCCCTCAGCCTATAATATATAAAGCTATCATACCACATATCACAATACATTTGTACTTATCTGTATTTAATTTATCTTCCTCGCTAGCCAGTGAGATTCTTAAGGAAAGAAACTACAGCACTGACCAAACAGATGCTTAATATATACATCAGAATCTAAAGTCAGATCATAGGTCTGGTCAAAGTAAGAAACACTTAAAGAAAAAAGATTCAGAGAGAAGTTACTTTTCATCAGTCCTCATATGTATATGTACTTGAGTTAAGTGTGTATAAACTAAACCAGGAGTCTACAGACTTTGCCCTGTAGACCAAGTCTTTACAAAACCATATGTCTTGGGACATAAAGTTTTATTGGAACACAATTTTATCCTCTTGTTTCTGTATTATCAATGGCAGGTTTCACACTACAACTGCAGAATTTGGTAGTTGCAATAGAAATCGTATGTTCCACAAAACCTAAAATATAGACTATCTGGCCCTTCATAGAAAAAGTTTGCCAACCCATGATGTGTAATATTTAGAATAATAAAGTACAATGTCTCAAAATGCATATTATATCCTGGAAACAATTTATATTGGCTCAAAGAAGACCATTTTCCCCTATGAATATCCCTCTATGTACTTTCTAACTACTTCCTATAACCATGTTCCTACCAGATCCTGTTCCATACCTGCCACCCCTATGCTTAGCCAGTCTCTTACAATAGACACTATACAATGACTGCACAGAAGACCTACACTCTGCTTTCCAGGAACTTAAAATTAAGACCAAAAATATAACTAGCAGGAGCATTAACAGTCCCTCTGCCTCCAGCAAACCACAGACTATCAAGGAAGCAGTACCCTGTTTCCCCAAAAATGAGACCTAGCTGGACCATCAGCTCTAATGCATCTTTTGGGGCAAAAATTAATATAAGACCCAGTATTATATTATACTATATTGTGACCTGTTCTTATATTATAGTAAAATAAGACCGGGTCTTATATTAATTTTTGCTCCAAAAGATGCATTAGAGCTGATTGTCTGACTAGGTCTTATTTTAGGGGAAACATGGTCTATGTGACAGAGGCAGTTCACATGGAATATGGACAAAAACATTAATGCAAGTCAAATATATTTGGACTATTCAGTTTGGGCCCATTATTTTATCAATCTACTTCCAGAAAGTTTGAACAAACTGGAATGTCTTGAGAACTTTGGAAACTAGCATTTTGAGACTCATCCCCCTCTTTCCCAGGCAGTGGGGCTGTTGAGTAAATCAATGAATTACACTAGGCAAATCAGGTATCCGGTCTGGAGTCCTCTGAAGTCCTGGCTCCTGTCCTCTGCCCTGCTACTGAGCTAACAGTCCTTCACACCATCTTCTTCTCTCTTCTCAGCAAGCTGCCACATGCCCCGTCACTTGTGAGTACTCAGGTGTGACTATCCCCATATGTTTACTGCCCTTCATTTACCACACACAGAGCAGGGCATCCACGTCCACATCTGTTCTATTGATTGGGATTTTAGCACTTAGCTAATGAGTAGGCAATACAACTGGTAAAGTAGCTGCAATTAAGTTCAAGCTTCCCACAGTGAAATGCAGCAGTGGAAATACACAATTATCATTACAAGGTTGGTAGTGATACATAGAGTGCAAAGAAACTCAATTCCTTCATTTCCAGAGGAGTTTTTGTTAATATACTATTTTTTCTTAGTATCAGAAAAGTACCTTCCAAGATAAGGAATTTATGGTTGGCACAATTGATTTATCCCCAAAGAAAGAAGCACTATTTTTTCTGCTCTGATTCCACCTTCATAGAGGGAATTCAGATGCAGTCACCCAGAATTTCTTCTGATTAGCTTCCTGTTGTGAGATCATTTCAAAGCAGATTTTTTTTTTTTAGTTGAAGAATGCTAATGGCCTTTAGAAGTCGCACGGTGTAATGTTTAGGTGTATTTCTTATATGGACTGCGTATGTTCAAATTCCAGTTCTGGTGACTACTAGCAAAGTAATCTCTTCCCATCTTCATATTTCAGTTTCTTCATCTATAACATGATGATGAAAAGATTTACTACATGAGGATGTCAGAAGGATGAAGTGATTTCATGTATCTAAGATAACACTCTAGAATAGTGCCTGGTATATAACAGGTGCCAATAGAATTACATCTCACAACAAATTCATCTATACTTTTTAGAGGGTATCCTTATGCTACATATTATTCACCATAGAAGTGACCCTATCCTATTAACAGCAGAAAAATGGTTTTGAACAAAATGTTATTTTATGCTTCTGATTCCAAACACATTCTTTTCTGACATGGAGAAAAGCTGAGATTTCTAAATTGTTAAGTTTATCCTTTTTCATTATCAGTGGAGAAATTCACTTATGTCTTATATCTTGGTTGTAATTTAAAAGAAAACTATAATTTTATATATACATGTGTAAAATTATATATATAGGTATATAATTTTATATGTATATATATGTATATGTATATATAAATTTTTCTAACAGAATCTGAGCAAGTTATTTCTATATGTTAGTGTAAAACAACAGAAATAATTCCACATGCCACGTGGAAAAAAATCTGTCTCATTATAGCTCTTTCATTGCTTTGATCATATAAGATCAACTACATTCTTTCAATAACCCAGCATATCTAAGTTACTATTAAACATAGTATAACTGGTTGCCATAGTGGAAAGTTATTTCACTGGAATGGAATGACCCAGTATTCCTATCTTCTAGGAATTCATTTTTCTAATATCACACTTGTTACTCCATTTCATTTATTTTGTTCACATTCATAAAGAGAAGTAGCTTTTTGGAATCACTATATATATATATATATATATATATATATATATATATATCCTTAATAACTTTGGAAACCTCCATCTAATTTCTCCCAAATTTCACAGAAAGGACAGAATCTTGAAACTGTCCTGTACCCTGAAATATATATATGAAGAAACACTCTAAAAACAACTTTCAAAATAATTAAATAACAAGCATTGGTCAGACCAACTTTCTTTTAACAGGTTTATATTTTTAGATCTTAAAAATGGGCCACTTTGCATGATATCCTTCAACTTCTTGCTTTTACTTTTACTTTTCATCACTTATTCTCTAAACTTTAATATTCTTTCACTGGAACAACTACACAGGGGGAAAAATCCTTTGAGAGCCAGTAATAGCACCGTAATTGTCAACTACTCACAAAATGGCGTTTTTCCTGCCCTCATCTTCACCGAATCTGCTAAGATAACTTGATACGGTCAGTCATCATTAGATCATGATGAACTTATTTCTATGATGACACTTTTCTGAAAGTTCTTGCTCTTTCTCCTAGACTGGTTGTGGTTTCTACATATTCTGTCACATCTAGGCATTCTTAAATTTCTATTCTTGACTGCCATCCTGTAAAATGTCATCTTTCTCAATAAGCTCATTTAATGCCATGGTTTCAATCATTACCACTACGAACTTGACTCCATTCCCAACCTCTCTAGAACTGTAACTCATATTTCCAGCTACCAACTGGATACTTTTGATTAAATACTGGCTGCGAAAATTCCAAAACTAAACTCATCATATCACCTTTTCTTCCCCAAATAAGATCATCCTCCTAACTTTCTATTGTCTCTTTGTAATTCCATCTTTTTCTACTACTCTTCATCTGGGTTTGAATCCTAGGTCATCTTTGATTTTTCTCTCTCCCTACTCACTGCACAAAATCAATTTTCAGATTCTTTTGATTCTTCCCATGAAATGACTCTCAATGATAGCCTTCCTTCCAGTTCCCAAGATCAGCATAAACATTAAGTCACCCCTGACTTCTGAACTTGATTCCTAACAAGCTCTCTGTACAGTGTCTCTCCACACTGCTCTATCCAATACATTAGCATATGCGTGCTCACATGTATCCATTCACACCAACATCCATCCTGGCTCATGGATTCCATAATCTTATTTCAATACAAGAAAGTCTCTCCAGGACCTATCAATCACCATGCAAGCTTTAGACTTCTTTTTTGTTTTAATCAGGACTCTCCACAACCTAAACCCAATATTTCCACATATTTATCCCCAACCTATGGTTCATTCAAAGTTCCCTCAGATAAAGTTTGATAATTTCTGCCAAACATCTTACTCACCTTTACTTATTTGATTGTTCTCTTCCAGTTAATTTATATCGATTTTCCAGTATATACATTAAATTCCACTTTCCCCATGAATTTTCTGTCTTTCTGAAACTACATAGACCCTGTTTATGTTAGAACTATGTGAAACTAACAATGTTCAACCACTTTTGATGAACAAAAAATGCCAGTTCTACATGGTTTAACCTGATGCTCTATCTGATTATTTTATGTTGTAGAGATCTGCCTTCTAAATCCTAACTGTGTTAGTTATTCTTTACATGATCTTGGCCAAGTCACTTAATCGCTCTAATTTTTATTTCTCATCTGAAAACATGGTTAATTGGGCTTGCCATACCTATCCCATAGGATTTTTCAATGTGTAGAAAATGGGTTTGAAAATCTTAAAGGGTAACCAAGTCACATATGCTAGAATGTGAGAACCTTGATGGTGAATTTCTGTGTCATGTTCCAGGAATTCTTCTTCTTCAATTCTTCCATTAAGAACATGACAGGTATTCAAATAGCTATTAAATGACTGACTGAATGACTAAATGGGTATATCTAAGAATTTGAATCCACACATTTATTCTCTTCTATTGAATAAGGCCAAAGGGAGTGACTGAGTCTGTTTCTTATTTATTATCACCAAAGTCTAATACAGTGGCTCGCTTGTGATAGGTAGTCAATATATATTTGTTGAACTTAATTTCACTGCATTTTTTTAAGGTACTGAGGATTGGCAATTTATAAATATTCATTGAACCTGGAATTAAAAATATAAACCCTTGTTTCCAATAGCTATGTGGACTTGAAGTGTTGTAGGATTAAATTTTAACATGTTTATTATATTCTCGATGGACAATCATTCAATTATTTAAAAAATATATATCCAGGGTCTTTCATATATACGATCTATTAGGAGACACAGAATGTAATTGATAAGGTCCCTGACCACAGGAGCCTACAAGTTAGCAGAGAAGAAAAAACAAATGAGTAAAATAAGTTGGAAGGTGATGTGTACTAAGTGCTTTAAAAACAAAAATATCAAAGTCCTACAACGTCAGGACCCAAGCACACTTAAGTATGAGGCTGATCTAAGTTGAAGAAGCAGAAAAATCTATGGCAGATTAGAGTGAGTGCTGGGAAATGAACCCGACTACAGAGGCAGCTGGTAATGTCCAAAAAGCATGGCAAGTTTAGGTGTGATTCAAGCAGAAGATTTTAATTCAGAGACTAGCTCAACAGATATGGCATGTTAATAATGATATTAAAAATTTAAATCATAACAGTTAATATTTTTGAGCATTTACTGTGTGGCAGGCAATGTCCCAAGTATTAACCAATTTATCCTTGCAATAGTCCTGTGAAGTACACATAGATATTGTTCTGTGCCAATTTCACATGAGGAAAGTAAGGCTTAAAAAGATTCAGTAACTTACCAATGGGCATACAGATGGCAGGAGGAGTAGATGGTAGCTGGAGACTAGGAAATTAAGCGCCACTTGAAAAAGATGGAAGATGATCCTGGGTGATCATTCATTTCACAGACTAGAGAGAGAGCTGAAGTAACATCTAGCACCACACTCTGCAAAAGCAGGGGGTTAGCATGATCTAGATCAGTTCCATGGACTCCAACAATGGAAGCCAAACTCAGAAGTCACCTGAAATACTAGGCAGAAAAACTGAGGCAGAAGATTATATAAACAGAGAGTGATAGGGAGACAGTAAAACCTGAGACTCAGAAACTCATTCCCTAGAACGCTGGGTCCCCAGTCTATGGCAAACAGACTGAGCTCAGATTCAGAAAATGGTGGACTTGAGGTTCTTGTCATTTTTCCTTCCTGGAAGCACCAGGCAGGACTGAGCCTACCAATGGGGAGAATCTGTAACTCCACAAGGAATGGGCCAACATCCACAATTTAGGAGTGGACAAATATTGGATTATAAAAGGGCCTCATGGAGAAGATAAGACTTGATTTAGATATTCAAGTAATAGAAGGATTTAAGGAAGGGGGGAAAGAAAATAATTTTGAATGAAGCAAAGATGCAGAAGGGAAATAGGGAGTAATCCAGTTTTGCTAAGACATAATGTTTATTCAGGGTAGCTGGAAAAAAATAGAAAAAAAGGGATGCCAGATTGGGGACTCCATATAGTACCTGATATGATAAATGGTGTCATATATCATTGTGAGATACTGAGGAGACATTTTTTTTCTACCTCAAAGTACTAATTGTCCAAAAATGATAACAGGATGAGTTAAAAATCGGTTCAGCATAAATTATACAATGTGGAGATTTCTAAGTCTTTTGATCCCTCTCTCATCCCTGTTGCTCACTGATTTGGGCCATTTCATTATTGAATTAGTTCCTTTTCTGGGAGATGTGCCAGGCAGGTAGGAGGCAACACTAAATCCATCAGTTCAGCTGCTTGTTAACAATTGTGCCATTTGAAACTATGGGTTAAAATAAAATTTGGAGATGACTTCTGAATTCTATTTCTCTCTCCTCTTTCTGCTCATCAATAACATGGAATTAGTCATAAGCCATAAATATCTTCACAGATATGTTAAGGTTAGATAACTCAAATATTTACTTGTAAAGAAAAACAACCTCATAGTCCCATAAAGGTCACACAGGAAATCTCTCCACAGGCAGCTTCATTCCAGAGCAAAGCCCTCTAACAACACAAATGTCCTCACAGACCAATGTGCATACAGACAGATGTACTTCTGTTCCCGACTAGTTTTGGATACCTGGTAATATTCATCGGATTTTCTTACTTTTTCCTCATCTATCATTTTTATGTGTATTTCCAGTTCCACAGCCCCCTCCTCATTCTTCCCCTCCTCCTCCCTGCACGTTCCCTCATCAACATACACACTGACTGGCTCAAATGGAGCCACAATGTCCTTTTATACACACAATCAAATTTATTTCTTTTGCTATACTTAGTGGAGAATAATATGTGAATTTAATATAGTTTTTCTCAAGTTTAAAACGTGTGAAAGTTGATCATTAGTACTATCAGTAATGGTCTCATACATTTTGTTAAAATGGTTAGAGGGGAGGGAATAAATGGAGCAGAGAGGATAGTATTTCTTAATTTGCATCCGAAACTAGATAAAAGTTTTAATGGGGTAGTTAGGCTTAATCTACAAGAGACCACAGGGACTTGAAGAGAAATTATGTTGAAAGTCAGATAAAAATATCCCATTGATTGGCATTATACTTTCTAAGATAATTCATCTGACCTCCAATTGACTATGACTTCTATTTTTTCAAAATTAAGTTTATCTGCTCCTTTATCTTCATTGTTAAATATTTGCTAATATGCATGCAAACAGTTACTAATGCTGGAAAGATATGACCTGTAGCAAATCTTTCAAATTTATTAATTTTTATAAGTTTTCAGTGCCTAATTAACAAACACTCATTTGATCTCAGAACACTCTGACAAACAGACATTATTGTCCAAAACTTACAGATAATACAAACAAATCATTGAGCTACTAAGTCAATGAATTACTAGTTCATGTAAAATTGGAATGTAAAATTCAAATAAAGCTTATCAATTTGTTTTAATACACCATTCTGTCTTTCATACATAAAAAAAACTTAAGCAATTGCCATTTTACTATAAAGACTCCAATGTACACATTTTTTTTTAAATGTATTTATTTATTTATTTAAGTTTTTCCAGAGCCCATCAGATCCAAGTCAGGTAGTTGTTTCAGTCTAGTAGTGGAGGGCGCAGTTCATAGTGGCCCAGGTGGTGATCGAACCAGCAACTTTGTTGCTAAGACCACCACACTCTAACCAACTGAGCTAACCAGCCACCCTTACATTATTATTTTATGTAAATAGTTATAATGCCCTGCAGAGCACTTCCTCATTCCTTAAAAACACTCTCATAAACTTATGTCTATCCTTAAATCATCTCAGGGAGAGAAGCAGCCCAGGAATTCATCACATTTTACAGACAAGGAAACTGAGTTAAGAGAAATGTAGACTTGCCCAAGGCTAGTTGGAGCAGAACCAACCCTCAGGTCACAGGAGGCTGGGATCTATGATCTTGCTGTGCATTCTTGAAGAGGAGGAACGAGACTTGGTGAATAACATACTTCCCCATAACTCTACTATGCCATATTGCTTTCTTTCGTAAACCAAACTTTGTGTATGTATGTTTCTTTACAATTGAATCCATATCTAATGAAATCCTGCTCCTAGGCTCATCAAAAACATAGTACTTAGTACTTCTCTTTACTATTGTGACAGAAGTCCCATAGAGAATAGAAACCATTTAACTCCACTTCAAAAATGTAATTGTGGTGGTTTCTTAATAGCCAAATACACTTGCTAGATAAGAGTTTAATTCATCATGAAAACAGAAACAAGTAGAGTCTTGGGCTAAGAGGACGGGCTTAAAAGATGGGAAGCTCCAGATCTGAATCCTGACTGTGCCTTTTATTGGTGACAGCTAATGTCTAATAAAAGCTACTAAGAATCAAGCCAGTGGTTAGCTCTTCACACGCATTTCACAGCAACACTTTGGGAGTGGACTTTATAGCTTGCTTTACCTGCCCAACAGGACACAACAGAACTGGGCTCAAACTTAAAATCTGAGGTTCCAACTCTGTGCTTTTCAGGCACTTACTGAACCTCTCTGAATGCTGGCTACTTCACTTATAAAACAGAGCTAATAATTAATACCTACCTCAGAGATTTGCTGCACACAGTAAATGAGCATGTGTGTAACACAATGCCAGGCACATAAAGACAGGTTTCATTTGGTACAGTTATTATGAAGCACAGGAAATAACTGCTTTCTCAAGATGAGGCTTCTGTTTACTATAGTTTACTTTATTCACCTTCAAAAATATATCTGAGAAGAATCTAATAAAAATATTATTTATGACACATCCATTTGGGACACAGAGAGCTCCCGAAATTTACCAAGGGGCAGCTTTACTAGTAGTTAATAAGGGTTCAAGCAGCCTCTATAGGAGCAGGTCAAAATACAAAATAAATATGATCTTTAAAGCAGCTCTAGAAGAAAAGAGGATGAAATATAATGGCAAATCCATAATTAAACAGTCAGCATCGGTCGATCTATCAATAGATAAGCTGGCAGACAAGAAAGATAAATACTCTCATTACGATTTCAGCATGCCCCACTTAGTTCTATATGAAATCTATGGTGCACATTTGGCCCACCATTTAGATGCTCCTTTGTCAGATTTGACACAGAGCATTTCCCAGATTTCGATTATCGCTCTGCTGGGAACATTTTGTAGGCAGCAGTGTCGCAGTGCAGTTAGTGTCCCTGATTGAATGGCAAGGAGCGAAGGGCAGGAAGGAGACATGTATTTATTTCTTTGGTATGCTCAGTGCCCACCCCAGGGATGGCCAGAGAGTAGAGGGTCAGGAACTAGTGACTGAATGATTTCACATGGACTCTATCTCTGTAGTCAGTCCCCCTCCTCAGCTGACTCCTTGGCTCTCAGAAAGAACGGAGAAATGCAACTAAACTGGGAGATGCCAAATCCACATACTTTGGCTTAGCAAGTAAAATGCATGGACACATTTGAACAAAGTCAGGGAGAACAGAGGAGCATGTTCGTGGCACTCTGAGGAGACCCAGGATGTGAGATACACAGCTAAATTAATTGTGAAGGTCAGATAAAGACAAAACTTGAAAGTTAAACGCAAAGCCAGACACTGTGCTCTCTAATACATCATCTCACTTAGTTTTATTTCATATGCACAATTTTCTTGGTAAGCAGATATTCTTTTCCTCATTTTAAAGATGAAAAAACTGATGCCCAGAGAAGTTAAATGACTTGCTCAAGATCACGTACTTTATAAATGTCAGAGCACAAGCCATTTTTACTCTGAATCTAGTTTCCAGATGAAGTAAGGCATGGGGATGAATTGGCAGGTGTTTTAATTTGTCGACTCAAATGATCCATGGTACCAAAAGTAGCCTGGAACACCATGTACTTCTCAGAGTTACAAAATGCACCAATAGTTTAAATCATATCATCGATTACTTACCCCACACTTATCAGATGGTGGAGCTGTAGGTGAAGGGCAGTAATGTTCCCCAAGGAAGCACATCTGGGCCTTTTCCCTCTGACATGCCCTTTGGGCATTGTTGCCTACCGCTTACACTAATGTTGCTCTTCCTACCCTTACACCATGTAGTTGGAAATCCCAGAATCCTCTAATCTTCCTGGTCCTCTCATATCTTTCATAAGCACTTCACATAATAAATCAATAATTCACCTCAATTAAAGGTTCTACCAACAGACTAAATGTAACCATGAACTAAGAATAACTGTCTCTGATAAAAACTGCCAACAATGAGAATAGTCAATGAACTGAAAATAATAAATAGAAAGGCTTCAGCAAATTATCACCTCTTAGTAAAATTAGACCCAACCTACCCATAAGCGTCTGCCGTACTACGGGCCATAATGAAAGAGCTAGAAAACGGCTCAGCCTATAGAGCAGCAGCCTGCAGTTCTTGAACCATTAGGATTAGACACGTCCCTTGAAGTGATGGTCTTTTGATTGGTGTGCCCAACAACAGACATGGAAGAATCAATCTTCCAAGTCTCTGACTTCATGCCATCTGTGGCCCATTCAGCCAAAAGCATCACTTAAACTGGAAGAAACAGCTTTAATCTGAAGATGACACCACCACAGTCTTGAGAGAGATAAAAGAAAAATTATGAATCATGCATAATTCTGTTTCTAGAAAGCACAAATAGAAGGATTCCTTAATTAATTGATATTATATACTAGCTTGCCACATTTGGATGGAATTTGATAAGTAGAAAGGTCTTAACTTTACCTGGAGGCAATGAACTAAACCAGTGGATCTCAAAGACCTGTCCCAGACCAGCAGCATCCACAAGATGGGAGAACTTGTTGAAAATGCAAATTCTCAAGCCCACTCCTCCTTAAATAGAAACTCTGTGGGTAGAACCTAGCAATTTGTGTTTTAACAAGCCCTCCAGGTGATTCTAACAACTATGGAATAAGGCAACCTCACTGCATCTTTTGAACCTTAACTAAGGTAAAAGCAGAGCCAAAAGTGCATACAGAAGATAGGAAAAGTCAATTTATTACCTAGAGCACAATAGTAAATTGTTAAGCCCTTCTACCAGTTTTGTGTTTTTTAGCAATGTGCATATCCTCATTTCTTTGTTCAGTCTCTTCATCTCCAAAACAGGAATAATAATAATAATATCTGGTTCACTAGGATATTGTGAGAATTAAACAAAATAATGCTTGCATTCATAAATGTGCCTGACACAATTGTAAGTATTTAAAAATATTAGCTATTATTATTAAAAGTTCAAATTAACACCAAAAACAAAACATACAAACCTCAAGAAAATGCCCACAGGGATAAGAAAATGTAAACAAACCAAGTGTAAATGAGCAAATTTACATATCAGGAGAGAAGAATAGCAAACCAAATATAAATGAGAAACTTTCCAAACGTGGGTGGGTGCGGGGGAGAAAAATTCCCAATTGTGAAGTGAGTAACAACTGGAGAGGTAGTTAATGAGATCTGATGACCATTTCATCAATCAGCTTCCATTTTGAGGGGGAAAAAAATTAAATGTAATTTGCCCTTAGAGTAACTCTTTCTAGGGTAACTCAAGTTCTCTTAACCTGGAAAATTAAGACTAGGGAGCAGAAGATGAGATAATATATCCCATAGCAGTACTGTCTTGATGCAAAAACAGCAACCAAATCCATGTAAAAAGCAAGAATTTTTGACAAAAGAAAATTTTTCAATGCAAGCTCTGTTGCCAGTGAAAAACATAAGACCTAACCAGAATAAAAAGATAAATCTCTCTGCCTATTCAAAATTAAGTTACAGAGGAAAGTTTGTAACTCCAAAACCAACTAAATTTTTAAAAAGTCCATGAGAACAATGTGAAAAATAATTGAAGATCTGAAAGTCAAATTATGACAGAGGCAGGCTGAGAGCTGATTTTGGAGAAGCAAGACACATAAAAAAAAAATGGTTGGGTCATTTCAAAAATCAGTCTATAACTGGCTGAAGACTTGGCAAAGCAGAAAGAAGTCTTTTGCAAGGGCTTGCAACTCATTGTCTTCATTCACCCAGAACCTGTTTTGATTGATCTGTCATCTTCCTCCCAGAGTGACGGAAATGGTTTTCACCTCATCCATTTTCCCTGTGGTGCTTTATTCTTTAGCACGTTGTGAGCATGTCAGCTGGAGATGTAGAGATCAGCCTGTGCAGTTCATGTCTAATTCAACCTTTGCAAGCAGATGAAAGAAGAAACATATGTGTGTGGGGACTGACCTTGGCAGTCAGGCAAAGGGAAACGAGTCATCTCTACTTTCCCCATCCCACTATTTTCCCCCTCCAGCAGTATTTTCCTGAGTACTTTCTACCCGAGAAAGCATGGAAAAACTTCACTCACTTGAAAAAATAGATTGTGTTCTGGGGCAGAGAAAAATGTATTATAGAGTTACTCTGAAGGACAGGTGGTGGAGGAAGTAAGTTAATATGCCTAACCAACTATGTTGAGTTACCAATGAAGAAAAATGTTTTCAAAGATGAGCCATTGTGAGAGACCGAAGAGTTGAGTTCCACCTGCAGCTCTGCTTATTCGCTTTGCTACCCAAGACAAGCTAATTCCTGCTTCTGGGCCGATTTCTGCAACTTTAAAGTTAGAAGAGTAAACTGTATCAGTGGCTTCGAAATCTAGATACTTATTAGAAGGCTTTAACCATATTTCTGGGCAACACCCCCGATCTTTTTCATCAAAATAATAAGAAATAGGTCCCAGGATATATCTTTTCAAAAAAATTCAGCTCTGAAATGGTTTGTAAATTACTGGATTAGATGATCGCTAAAGATTCTTTTCGTCGTATATGTTGTGTACCCAGCATTGATTTGTCCTCCAAGTAAAGGACAGAGAAGATATGGCTTTCAAAATTTTAAATGGAAATAGGAAGCAGTATTCCCCAGCTGTTCCAGTTATCTATTGTTGTGTAACAAACCACCCCAAACCATAATGGCTGAAAATGATAACATTCGTTTTTCTCACGAATCTGCAATTTAGGCAGAGCTTGGTGGAGGCAACTCAACTCTCTTCCACTCATCATATCTGGGGCAGTTCAAGTCTGGGGGCTGGAATCATCTAAAGACTTGTTCACAAATATCTGTTGGTTGATAATACTGGATGTCTGCTAAGTGCTTCCAGCTTGACTCTTACACAAGGCCTCTCCATGGGGGCGCTCAGCTTCTTCACAGCAAGGTGGTTGGGCTCCAAAGGTAAGCATCCTTAGAAAGAGAAAGCAGCAGAGCAGGAAGCCTTAATACTTTTTTAAAACCTAGTCACCAGGTCACACAGCAGCTGGCACTTCCACTTTATTCTATTCATAAGGAAGTCACAAAGTCCTTCCCAGTTTTAAGAGGAGGGGAAATAGGTCCTGCCTGTTGAGGACAGAGTAGCAAGGATCTCTGGAAGAGCATGTGGGACCAGAAATATATTTGGAAAATACAATCTGCCATACCAATAAACAAAATAGATGTATGAAGGAGAATAGTGGAGGATAGTAAGAAACTGGGCTGGATAGGTACATACACAAGATTATAAAAGAACTTGAAAATCAGACAGAAGAGTTTAGACATGTTTAGGTAGGAAACTGAGCCACAAAGGGGGTTTTGAGCAAAGATTTAGCGCGAAGGACTCTTACTGAATTCCACCCCAGTAACACATGTTCTTATATTGCGAATCAAGGTGAGCTTTACAAAGCTCTTTAGGGAAAGTGATTTCTAGGTCTAAATAACTCAGTTCTGTTTCTTCTCTGTGATCTCTCACCATTTCTACACCTATGAATTATAAAAGAACAACGGAAGCCCTTTAGCATACTACTATATGCCAGACATTTTTTAATGTATTCTCTTACTTAAATATCACAAGAACAATCAGAGGTCAATATTGTTACCCCACTTTCCAGATGAGGACACTGAAGCTCAGAAATAAGAAACAACTTGCCCAGAGTCAAGTAGCTCATAAGCATAGAGCCATGATTAAAACCCAAGGTTGTCTAACTGCAAAGTGAGGACTTTCTCCTTAGGTCATGTTACATGCCTTCCTCATTTTGAAGATGAAAATTTTATAAGATTATATGTTTTATATGAAAAGATAAATAATGCACTAGTCCCTCTGTGCATATGGTTTAATGGAATAGTCAGGCAATGGAAAATGAAATCAACAGAATGATTCAAATAAAAATCTCTGCTTTGGGTCTGGAATAAGAATTTTTGAGAGAAAGTGGAAAGGTAGGAACTAAATCCCATGAGACCATTATCTGTGATGCATCCTCTCCCTAGCCACACACAGAAACACACCTAAATGACTCAGGAAAGCATATTCTCTGAAAAATCAAAAAAGAACTGTAATTAAGTGGCGAGAATTTGTAGAGATTTTACGGTCCTTCATTCTTCTCCATCAGACACAGTGTGCACATCTCATATTTCTTTCCTTTTGAAGCTGCATATGTTGTTCTTATTCTGAGATTCAATCTGCAACCCTGACTCCACCTCAGCCCTGTGACAAGGGCAAATTAGAAGGTTGACAATATTTGTTTTTAGAACTTTTATAGCATCTATTCACCCCTGGGCATCTAAAAATGTCCTCTATTAATTGGAAAAAAAAAGGTTTGTGATACACTCTTGCCAGTGGCATTTATAGCATTATAATAAAAGACTCACGGGTATAAGGAATAGATCTATAGTAGGATTGCAGGCCTAGTAAGAGTCTGGGGACAGGATCTCTGTAGGCTAGAAGGGAGAGTTCAGCATCTCCCCCAAAGCCTTCATAAATACAATAATGTACTAATTCCTTTCAAGTCAGACCCAAACCACTTTTATATGTAATTCCTCAAGAAGGAAGCTGGCTAAGACAATGATAATAAGTTATTCCATTGTAAGGGTTTTGTTTTATATATAATTTACACAGCACATCTATGAGCATATCACATTTAAGTTCACAAACAACATTGCGAGGTAGGTGTTACTAGCATTATCTTACAGATGAGAAAACTGAGACACAAAGAGAGAAGATCCTGAAGAGCTTGGCAGTGGCAGTGCCCCAATCTAACCCTTCTCCCTAGAAGGCCACTACCAAAAGCCCCCACCACCTGTTATAAGTACTGCCCCCCTATGCTTCACCAGCAGCACAACTCACACCCCGCACTAGGAGGATGGGGTTGTGACTGAAGCTGACTCAAGCTCCAAGTTAGAGAATGCTAAAGCTTTTCTTTAAGGAGTTCAATAGCAGATGTGCAGTGCCAGAAACTCATACCCTCTGTAGCAACTTAATGTAATATTGGTGTCTGTCCCAGATACTCTGGGTCCCTGAAAAAAATTGCAGAGGGCTATATTGTTGATTTGACTCTGCAGTGGAGACCAAGAAGAACTCCCCACCAAGAGGAAATATTGCCCACAGAAGCATGAGGCTCAGAAGCAGGAGTCACACAGATTTCCTAACAGACCACTTGCCATGGGTCTCTACTAGGGCATCAGATAATCTAATCTCCTGTTCCCTTATCGGCAACATGAGGGTGTGGATAAGCACTGCCATCTCAGAGGTAAGAGTCAATGCAATGTTTACTATGTGTGCCAACATTCTGGAGCAGGAACAGGTGAATAAGGAGCTGAATATGCTACTGAGGAAGTCCAGCATGGGACCAGAACAAGAGTAGAGATAGATGCTCTACCACATTGACAGAATGTAATGTGCCATACAAGAGATACAAGGAAAGCACTCTTGGAAGCATACAGAATGGTGACGAGCAGAAGCAGAAATGGGCTCTGCTTTACTCCTCATGCCCAGCGCTAGGTCTCCTAACCAATTCCCTGTTGGTTCCCTTTGCTGTGACCAAATCTGGGCACACTGGCTATCTTGGCATTTCATGGCCGATTGATAAGGCTGATTTATGAGGAGAAAGAAAGTCAGGCTTTCTTATTAGCCTATTTTACCTTATGGAAATTTCCCTCAGATCTCACAACTCTCCCAGGGCTGGCATTTAGGTCATTTTCTTCTCCAGTTGGCTTTGTTCAATAGCGAAATGTCTGGGCAGTTGGCCACAGCAGAGGGGCAAGTAATGCTTGACTGAGATAAAGTGTGTTTGACTTGGCAGGTGTGCCCAAACCCCCTGAGGGCAGTGAGTGGTATGCTTTATCTAATTATTCACAGCAGGCTGCAGGGATAGAGTAGGGCATTGACCCTGGGATAGAGAGAGAGGCCTCTCTCATGTCAGCGCCAGCCCACCTTGGGAAAGGCAGGCCTACATTTGGAACACTAACCTCCAAACCTGGAAACTTGGACACCAGAAAATTTGACTAAACCACCAAGAAGGTCGAAACAATATAACCAGAAATCTTTCCCATACATCTATAGACACCTTGGATCAAGGGCTTACTGCCACCTCTATGACTTTGGAAAAGTCAACCAGCCTCACTATTCTAACATGACATGAATGCCTTCCTGCAGAGCTGCTTAACAAGAACTCAGAAGACTAAGAAATAGGACCTCTGGAATTAGAAAATTTGGGGCAAGATGTTCTATAGCATCATTACAGTAAAATGTATACGCAGTCCAACAATTAAGTTTGCGAACGCATCCTAGAAAAAGGGCTACATACCTCATTGCTGAATATCACGATGGTCACCTTCAAAGTATTCCCATTGGGAAGCTACACACTGGTGCCAGCACCTTGTTCACCCTTCAAAACAATTTTGGAACTCTTTTTCTAGAATGGCCATCAGAGCTGTTGTCGTATTACCCTCGATGTCCTGAATGTCATCAAAATGTCTTCCTTTCAATATTTCCTTTATATTTGTGTAGAAAAAGAAGTCATTGGGGGCCAGATCAGGTGAGTAGGGAGGGTGTTTCAATACAGCTATTTGTTTACTGGCTAAAAACTCCCTCACAGACAGTGCCATGTGAGCTAGTGCACTGTCGTGATGCAAGAGCCATGAATTGTTGGTGAAAAGTTCGGGTTGTTTTCATCTAACTTTTTCACACAACCTTTTCAACACGTGCAAACAGTAAACTTGGTTAACCGTTTGTCCAGTTGGTACAAATTCATAATGAATAATCCCTCTGATATCAAAAAATGGTTAGCAACATCGTTGCAGCAAAGTTCACGAATTTAATTGTCAGACCTCGTATTTCCCCACTTTCTTTGATATTCATGGCTAGGAGGTATTTTTAAAAGAAGGGCCACCTTTTCAAGTTTCTAAAAGAAATCTATTCTTTTACAAAGTCCCAAGAATGATTTTTGTGTCAAGCTGAAGAGAAACACCTACCTGTTGAGGTGAACTGCCTGAGGACAACGACTGTGTCTGTCCCATTCATTTCTGTTTCTTGAGTGCCTGGCGTGTAAGCGCACTGATGAATATTAGTTTGAATGAATGAATGAATGCTGGAGAGGACCGACTTAGAACTGTATGCACATGTCTAGTCCCATACTTAACACAACATAGGTCCTTAATAAGTATTTTTCTTTTTCTTTTTTCCTCCCTTCCTTTTCTTCCAACATTGCCAAAAATAAAAAAGCGTCTTATAGATAGGCATCAAACATTAAATGTCTTTCAATGGTATTGAGTTCCTGACTATATTTTTCTAATGTTTTCCTCACTTGGCTCACTAATCTTTATTTTATGACTAATTCATTTGTGTTCTATCCTTGGGGGAGAGAGGTGGACAAATGAGACTGAATGGCAGGATGGGCCTAATGTATCCCTACCACTGGGAAACCAAGCCAAATATATGACTAGTAGAGGGTCAGTTACATATAGAAAAACAGTATATATAGTTTTGAATGACTTCGATAAAAATGTATGCAAGGTTTGAGGGGAAAGAGAGTGCTATTAAGTTAAATAGACTGCTAGAATTTCAGAAATATTTGTCAACACTGAAATTAGAATGGAAAAAGAAAAATGTGTAAGTTACAGAGTACCTTAGAGATCATTCAGCTCAATCCCTTTAAACTACAGATTGGAAAACTAAAGCTCAGACGTTTCTAAGGCCACATAACTCATTAGAATTCAGCCATGGCCTTCATCACCTTTATTTCACGCTCTAAGCCAGCAGAAATTCTTAGCCTGATGCATTCGCTAACGCCACGATCGGGAGAACTGATTTCACTGGGCTCATATCACTTTACTCGAACAGAATATTGGACAGAGATCCAGTGGTACTTTTAGTGATTCTTGGGTAAAACAGACCAATTGGAATCAGCTTCTTTGAATAATAGGGTTGGCAAACATCACACAACTTTGGCCTGACAAAAACTAAAGGAGCCAAGTGCCTCATATGGGCTTCAGATTCTAACGTCAACTCGGTACTGATTTTGCAGATTGAGAACAGCAGAGACCATTGACACCTTTCAGTGCAGACAACATGCTCAAAGATGACTTCAGCGTCATAAACTTAGTTCCAGTCCTGGCTCTGATTTCAAGTGATTTAATAAAGTAGACAAGACCACTCACTGCTCTGGGCCCTCAGAGTTGGAAGAGAATTTATAAGTTCACTTCCACATGTAAGTGCCCATGATTCCATTACATATCCAATTACCATGAGAAAAATTTAGACAGGGCACCCTTGAGCCAAGTGGTGAAAAGTTAGCTGCCACATCAGCTTAACTAAGTTTTAGTACACTCAACGAAACATTTTATCCATAACATGTGCTCTCCATTACAGCTTCTAAACCCTCACTAATTTGTATCAAAACTGAAATGATAATGGACCCCTTAATATCTTAAGGGCCAAAAAGGATTTCAAAGCCATTATTTTAGGAGAAGAAAATTAACAGGGGATTTATTTTTTTATATTTTAGGCCACATTTTCTATGAACTGATTTTATTTCATAAAAAGACTTTCACATGGGCAATTGTGATATTTCATATATTTAATCTTCTATACACATCAACGCCTCTTTCCTCCTTATAGGTTAGGTGTATTCTCTGAGCTCCCATTCATTTGTCTACGCTAATAGGTATCAAAGAGTTTTAGCTTAAACCACATTCAATGGAGTGCAGGTATAATCTCAACAGAAGTATACACATAGATAAATGAAAACCTCAGGAAGGCTCTTTTGGAATACTTTGGTACCAACAGCTCTGGTTGCCATTAACTCTACCCATTTCCTGCTTCTGCATCCCACACTGGGAAACATCCTAAATGGTTAAGATCTAAAAGACCAACACAGTAAGTGTAACTATAATCAACTGAGTTTATTAATGATTTCTTCAAGACCATATCACAGTCCAATAAGCATGGAGCTGTTCGATGTAGTTGTTCTAAAAGCAGCTAATAGCAGGATGTAATTTGAGGCAGCCTCAGCTCACTTACAAAGCCCTTGCTCTGTTAATTGTGATTTCACAGCCCGGTAAACAGCACAGCCTGCAGCTAACGCCTGTGAGGGAACACTTAGCATTTGTAGTTGGGTACGCTCCACTGTTGTTTTTCCTGTCGCCCTGTGGTTAACTTTTCCTTTTTCAAAAGCTCAGTAGACTAAAGTGGTTGCCTTCCTCAGGGAAATGCTCTTTCTTTTTTTTCCCTCACCTGGCAGGAGACAGCCTGTGGATACACCTATTATTTTGCTTTTGTTTTCACCTCTCACTTTTTCACCATTGTTCTCACAGCAGCAGCATGTGGCCAACACACATTTTATGTCTCCTTACAGCTGGCTGCCATCAATCCCTGTGATTAAACAATAGAATGCCTTTTTCTGCCCTGGCTCACCCATGCCAGTATCTCTGAGTCTTTAAATAATTGTCCCCTCGGGAAGGGGCTATACTGTCTAATGGAAGGAAAATGTCAGCAGGAATTCCAAATCACTTGGGGGACAGTAACAGATTTCTGTCTAGAAGAACACATATTTGAAGAACCAAGCACAGTGTCTTACATCTACAGATGTTGCCAAATGTGCGTCACATGCAGACTAGAGTTCATCCAAGCCAAAGAGCCCAAAACTAAGTTTTAAAGCAAGACTCTAATATAGGAACCGTCTTACCCCATGGGACTCTGATCCTTCATATAAAAATTGAGAGCATCAGTGTCAGACTGGATGATTACTAATGCTTTCCTGCTAAAATATTTTATACTCTACAAATATTCAGATTTTAAACACAAGAATACACATTTAATTGTGATGCAGAGAATAGTGGCTGTTTGAAGAAAGGAGCAACAGAACTAGTGTATTGTTTGTGAAGATTTTCATAGAATTCGGCTCCTGTCCTGTTGTTTACTGATTGCCATAAAATCAACTCAAAACTCCGAAAAGAACCCTTCTCTTCTCCTTTTCGCTCACCCATGTCAAACAAAGCGTCATTATTCTTGGCATCCCATATGTCAAGCCTCCACGGCTCTACTAACACATTCTAGAAGAGTGTTAGAGGGCAAATGTTTAAGAATTTGTTTCAATCAACACACATACATCATTTAACACACTCAGATGCTGATGTTCTAGAAGGGGATTATATGTAAAGTCTATGGAATATCATTAATATTTAAGGAAATCCACATGCTCATTCTTTGTGCAGTTTTAACTAAAATATAAGGTAATGTTTCTCAGCAAAAAAAGTCAGAGCTCATCGTCTAATTCTTACACCCACTACAAGTTTTCTACCTAATAAAGAAATGTTTTTTTTAAAAAAATTTACTTTCCCTTGGGTATTCAGTTTTCCTCTGGGTGTCGTGTGAAATACCATCCTTTGGGTAACATCTGTGTGTCCCACCACAGGCCCTATAAAGTGGCAGCTTTCCTACTGTGAAATGGGTCACTGGTATTCGGTGGAGGAGGATGCTTGGCTAGTTCTGCATCCACACTGCTGAGGCAATTTTGCCTACAATTTCACAGGAATTGCAGTTCAGGGCTTCTGAAATTCCCCAAGGTTATTACTCCACATGCATGCTAAACAGCAAGGTGTAAATGTCTTGCACTAAAACCACAATTAAAGAAACATCTGGGCGGTGGGTGGAGTTGGCCCCAAAGATGAACCTGATGAGACAGCTAATGGATGTCAGGTGTGGAGACAAATTCATGTTCAAAGGTCCTCTCCCTAGTTAGAATCATTTCCATGTGTCATGGCCTAGAGAAAAGGGTCTCTTGAAATTAAACTGGAACATATATAGACTTAAGACAAACTATTTTTGAAGCAAAAATACTATAGGAATTTAAGCAAATTTAACACAAATGTTTTCAAGGAAATTGAAGCACTAGAAAGATAAGCCACTGAAGGTGATTTACATGCTCTACTTATCAGCCTTTCAGAGTCCTCTGAATGTTCAGACATAATTCCCAAAGGCAGGAAATAACAAAAGAAAGGCCAAAGAATTCAGAATCAGACAGATCTGCTCCATTACTGAGTAACTGAAGAGTCCTAGGCAAGTAGTACTTAAGTTTGCCCCTAAGCCAGTTTTACTCATCTTTTTACAACAGAAATCTTGGGAGGAATGAGTACTTGTAAACCAACTTGCATGTGAATTCAAAAATGTTAATTTTTTTTTTTCATTTAGGAATAAAGGAACTAGTGAGAAACAAAACTCGGATTTACTGCAAAGTATAAAACAAAGGAGAAAATATCTATTGAGTCAGCAAATACGTTTTGCATACCTGCTATGTGTTGCCTGGCAACACATTATCCAGCATAAGCAAAGATCACACTAACCTACCTAGATCTGCTGGTGCTCACAAGCTTAGTTATGATAACTGGTTTGTGCAAAGCTTGTCAGGTTTGTGTACCACAGTTTCCTTTATGACCAATGGCATGCTTTTGCAATACAGACTATGGCCAAACATGTAACACGAATGTTCTCTAGAATAATACAACTTGGATAAGTCAAATGGTGTAGACCTTACTAGTCCCATAAGCTAACCAAAGAATTAACTTGTTCAGACTTAGAAAAATATGCTGAGTTGAGAATTAAAAGGGAAAACATACAGTGTTATCTTTGTGTTTTCTAGGAGCCTAAAAAAATGGCCTGTAAAAGAGAAGAGAAAAACAAGTGAATGGGTAAAGCGATTGAAACTGGTGAGGCTAAGACTAAATTTAGAGTGACAAGAGATATTTGAATCTGTTCAAGTGACTACAGATAAAGAATACAAGTATAGAGCAGTATCTTATCTTGAGTAGATGGAAGTGAAGGGAAGAAAGGTGTATAAGGTCCAAATAGAAGAAGGCTACTTCAGTCAGAAACAAAGGTCAGTAAAAGACTGATGTTATCTAATGGTAGGAACAGAGAAAAGAAAGCCAAATTTGGAGCACTGTGATCAAAACAACAACCAGGATTTGATGAAAGCTTAAGCATAGAGAAAAAATGTGTACCTGAAAGACTGCAATAGGTAGGTTAATTCAAATCAACTTTCTAGACAATGGATTTGTGACCTTTACAAATATGAGAGTCTGTTGTAACCAGAAATACGGAGCATAAGGACGATAATAGAAGCTGATGTCTGAGATACATTCTGAGGACTGTGACCTACTGATGTTTTGATCTTGGGTCCATCTGTGGGCATCAGTTTCCCAGTTATCCAAAATGGCACCAGGCATCCCAGAGGGTAGAATGGTAGCACTCAAAGATTAACCACATCTGGAAAGAGCAGTGGTATCTGCAGCCCTTGGGACTCTGCCGTAATGGTTTGTCCATGCTACCTTGAAATAGTGGTCTACCCAACCTGCACGGTAGAAGCAAACAATTACCACAGTGAGGGAGGAGTTTTTTTGGACTTCTTCATCAGGTTTGTCACATTGGAGTGCTCTGCCAAATGAACTTGGGTTACACTTCTTATTTAGTTATAGTTAACAGCCCCAAGAAACATTTTTTTTAAATTGTATTTAGCAGGAAATGCTATCACATCCATCCTTATACTCTTAGATCCTACCAGCAGGCCTGGCACATAATAGATACAATAAGTGATTTTTTTTAAATTATCGAACACAATTTCTTGAACACTGGAACACAAGAAAGCCAAAGATTAATTTCATGCATTTTACAGAACTCAAACTGTGAAAGCAGCAATTGCCTCACTTCAGAATGGGCCTGAAGTTCAGCTCCTTCGATTGGAGCTCACTTTGCACCTTTCTAATCCCATCCAGCCTGAGCTGTTAGGTCGCAGGTACTGATTGTCAGACTGTATGCGTGTGACTGGTGTATTTATTTACACTCCGATTCCTGGTTTCTGCTTAGATACAGGAAGGAAAACAAAGTGGCTGACTTCTTATTATAATGACAAGGAGGTCTCTGCATGGCCAGCACTCCCTGACAATGAGGTAAAGCACCTCATTTTACACCAGGGCCTCTCTCCAGGCATTAAGGGATTCTCTCATCAGGGTTTGTGTCTTCAATAAGCCCACACTTGCAAGTTTATGTCAATTCCCCTGTGGCCAATTTGTCATATAAAACCATTGTAAAAAATACACAGCCACACTAGCTATTCTTTTTCACTTTAGCCTGTTTTTTTTTTCATGTTAAATGTTCGCTGAAGTATGACATACATACAGAAAAATACATATACCATAATTGTGCAACTTGCTGAATTTTCACAAACTGAAATGCCCCCCGCCCATGGAACAGGAATGCAGATCAATAAGCAGGTTATTAGGAAGTACTCTCATGCTTCCTTCCAGTCACTAGCTTTCCACATCTCCAAGAGTGAAATCCATCCTGACTTCCAACACCGTAGATGAATTGTCCTTGGTTTGGGCTTTTATATAAGCAACTTCATACAGTATGCACTCTGTTTGTACCTCACAGTCTTCCCTTTATTGCCTGGAGAAACAGGCCTTTGTGTAATATTGGAGTGCCATAATTTCATGCTGATAACTTGGGTGTGACACACAAAAAAAGGAAAGCACACCTTGAGGCTGTGTTATACGAGGGTTTTGTATCATTCTTGGTCTTTTTAAAACATAAAGTCAGAACAGTTTAAAGGTTCAAGCTATATACAAGACACGTTAGTCTTGTCAGTTGAAAATCTATGCCTCAAGTTATGGCTGTAATTCGTATGTTAGGCGCTTCCCATATGCGGATGTGGACTAAGACACAGAGATCAATTCTCCCAGAAACGCAAGCAGTAACTGGATAAGAAGGCAGAAGGCAGCCCAGACTTGCTGGCACAGGTACAGTAGTTGCTATGGAATTTAAAAACTAATAACTGTTACAGCCACAAGGGCCCAAAACCTCTGTAGCTGAGGCCCCTAATGCCTTGGGATAATAAAAATGAAGACAATTTGGCTGGCGGCATCTTAGAAAATATTTTGTTCTTGGCAAAGGAGTCAGTTAATGTCCTAGTTCAGAATGACTCAGAACAAGAGGTGCCCAAACCTCTCCTAATAAAACTCAGTATGACAGGAGAGAATCAATGGAGCAAGGATGAAAACATATTTTTCCGGAGAAACAGAATAAATCAATTTGCTGTGAGCACCTTGCATCTTTTTCTTGAGTGATCACTGTCCATCTTCTGGCATTTTATGGTCTTTAGAACCCATAAACACCAAAATTTACTGGACACCTTAGAGGTTAGGCCCCACCTTGTATCATTCAGACAGTGAGCAATTCCCCAAGATCACATAGTTCCTAAAAATCAGCCAGGACAAAGGCAGGATGCTGGAGGAGTAGCACCAGGCCGCTCTGTTCACTACATGCGGAAATAAAGATGAGGTAGTTCAAGTTTTCCAACCCTGGAACAGTGGCTTTGGACTATAGGTAGTTTTAAGGAGAGTTCAGAATACCCCCCAATTTCAATGGAGTCACTGAAAATTATCCTCACTACCTAGAATTTGAATAGTGGCTAACAGTTATTGAGCTAATGCTATATATTAATTATAGCATTTAATACTGAAACCAACCTCATGAGATAGGTACTAATATTGTCTCCACTTTACATATAGGTGAAATGAGGCACCAAGAGGTGGCATTGTGCCAAGGTCATGAAGTAAATTCAAACATTTTTTTGAACAAAGAGTCCACATTATAAAACAGTGACTTTCAAACTTTCAAAAAATTGTTTTTACCACAATTCATTAAGAAACTGTTTTATACTATAACCCAAAACATACACTCATATACACAAAAATACGTCCCAACAAAAAGTTTTAGAAAGTCATATTCACCCTTATTACAGGCCTTAGATCAGAGTTTTCATATTTTCTATTATATTGTAAACATTTCTATTTCCTTTTAAGTTGCTCATTACAGTTCATTAATTCAATACAATTCATGATACACGAATAGTGTGTGATCTGCAATTAGAAAAACGCTGGCCTAAAGCATTATATTATATTGCTTTCCCAGGCTCTTCCAGTGTGATTCTCTAGGAATGGATTATTAAGATCACACTGTTAAATTTACCATCAGTGGTATGCTGGTCAGTGTTTAACAACTAGATATTCAGGAGTTGTGAGGGGACTGGTTATTAATGCTTGCTGATTTCTGAAATATAAATACTCCCTCTGTGGCCAATTTGAAGCTATCAACATGACGTTCCTAAACAGACTTGGGAAGAAATTAGTATAAATGGCTCTTGAGAGCTCATACCAGCCAACTAGAGTACACCAATAATTTACCTCTCGCCCCAATTTTTAACAAAACAGAACTGAAAAAAAATGTTTTAAAGTCATGTCAGTGACCAGAAGACATGGAGATAACTTATCAATGTCATTTAATTGTCTATTTAATGGCAATTATTCTAAGCCCACAGTCTCACAGTGTCTCATATATACAAATAGTTTCCATTTGAGTATGGGGTTCATTCATAGTGCTATCACTTGAAGAATATCAATTAGTCCCTGATAGTTCATTGTCTGTACACTGAGGTGTCTAAAATGTCATGATCAAAAATGTTTCCTTCTTCTTAAGCTAATGTTTTGGCCCATTTAAAATTCGACCACTCATAAATGTGTGACAAATTAATTTGTATTAATGTGCTAAAAACAGATGGCTTAATATAACAGATGATTTTATTTATGATAAGTATAATAAGATAATTGAGAAAATGGGAATTCTGATAAGAGTATGAAGGAAGGAATGACTTTGGAATAGTTGCATTTCTAGGAAAAGTCATCATAAATAAGATGGGAATCCCCAGGAGTCCTGTGGCCGTCTGAGATTCAGGACAGCATCAGGCACATGTGAAAGGCAATAACTGGGTAGGAGGAATGTTACAGCATTAAATAAAATAATCTATGTAAAACATTCATCACAGTTTTTGGCACAGAGCAGGTGCTCAATAAATTTCAGTATCTTTAAGGAAAAGAGATGGGAAAAGAGGAGAGGTTCTATTCAGGAATCATTTAGTGGCAAGTGACAAAAAACAGATTTCAAACTGACTTAGGCAAAAAGAGGACTTTATTATCTCAGATGCCTGGGAAATTTTAGCTGAATTAACTAGCACATATACTATTGTCAGGTTTCACTATTTCTCTGTCTCTCTGCTCTGCATCTCAGAAAGGTTCTTGCCTATGGTGGTAAGATAACGCCAACAGCTCTAGGCTGACATCCATTTTTCTAAGGCGCTCTAACAGAAGGAGGATACTTTCCTCCTGGTAGTTCTAAAACTTGTTCCAAAATTAATCCTGGTTGACAATAATTTGGTCACAGTCTTATCCCAGAACCAATCACTGTGGCCAGGGACACATCACACTCCGGGTAGTCATGTGTGTCACAAGCTATATATGTATCAAGCCAGGAATGAATTCACTTTGCCTTATAAACATATGTGTTTTTTCCCAATAGAAAATTGTGCTAGGATTTTCAGAAAATTTGTATATTCATGTTAGTCAGTCAACTACAAGGGGAAATCCAGGCTAACCTTCGTGCTCATCATTTCCATGCAGCTCTCTGCCCCACAAATTGCACCCACTTCAGAACCCAAGAACTCTAATTTCTGCCTATTAAGATCAAGTAGACTGCCACCGTCTCATGGCAGAAAAGTGGGGGGAATTCATAGTGTAATCATGAGGCCTCCCTTATGTTTTTCTTTTTTTCTCTCTCAAGGACCATAGTTTGCCTTTTCAGTTTTGTCCAGTTTTACAGCTATTTTTAGAAAAAGGGCAAGTACAATACTAGTTCCTATAACATGGCCAGAAGCAGAAGCTGGCTAGAGATATTCTGAAGACTTTATTTAGCATTAGGCAAAGATGGTGGTATTTCAAACATTTTACAATTTACATGCTGAGGAAAACTGGAGCGATGGGGATAGTGTTGTGGAAACATGTATGGTATGTGTTCTTTTTTGTAAGACTTGATTGGGTAATAATGATAAAAGTCTTCTTAAATCCTAATTCTATATTTAGTTCTCACTACTACTTTGAACAATTTGTTTCTCTCTCTCTCTCTCTCTCTCTCTCTCTCCCTCTCTCTTTTCAGCAATATACAGAGGGTGTCAAAAAAATGTATACAATTTTAAGAAAGGAAAAACTGTATCAAAATTGTAATACTCAATATACACCGATAACAAAAGATAAATTCAAGTCACGTGTATACATTTTTTTGGCACCCCTAGTATAATGTAAGTCTTTCTAACCAGAAGGCAGTAAGACTTAATTCATTGGGCAAAACACTTTGATATTATTCAAGAGAAAGCATTGTGTACACACAGGACATTATTAATAATAGTCACTTAATGGATCATATTGCCAACAGGTAAAAATGTTCTCCTGTGAACAGTATTACTCCATTTCTTCCCCAGTACCATTTTTTCCAGAGCTAGAGGGAAAGCTTTTGACAATCCCAGTTTCTGTACTCTCTGTTCATGCTGACAATCTTGTAACTTCTATTAGACTTGGCAGCTTCTAAAAGGAAAAAGACAAAGGTAGACTGCAGGGAGTTTGGGGAGACTCTAGTTCCAAGGCTTTGTAATGAAGTTAGGAAACTCGAGGGTGAAAAACAGCTGAGATGGCAACACACACACACAAACACACACACACACACACACACACACACACACACACACAAAAATACTGTGAACTTTGGCATTTAGAAAAATAAAGATACACTTTGAAGGGAAGTGAATACGTCTTTCATATATTCTACATTGAACGATCCAACCAAGTTAATATTATTGATTAAAAGTAAATTACTAGCAATTACCTTAAGGACCAAAGTTCAGCAGAATTGTAAATCTGTTTTCCTACCTTATAAAAATACTTTCCTCTAAATTCATAAGAAAAAGGAAATAGGAGATATGACTTTGTGGGGGTGGGTGGGGGGTCCAAGGCCAACTAGTGAATTAAGCATTTCTCCTTTTGGCATTATCAACATCCCTTTCTGGCTTCATCATCCAAATAAGCCATGTCCCCATCTTCAATGAAGTGACCTATGGTTCTTGGGCTTCTTTTATCTTCTCTACGAATAAAACATGCTCATCAGAAAGGGTCTGAATAATTCATTCCCACCACTCAAACTAATATTTCGGTTATTTGAAGTTTTATATATACATTTATATACACATTGTGGGATTTCAAACTTCTTCAAGCAGAGCTCTCCTCCCTCGCTTGAAATCTTAAACAGAAGCCTGGCCTCCACTTTTCTGCCTTGCCATTTATGTTTTCAAGGAACTTAACCTGTTATTTGGTGTGTAGCTTTCCATTCCTTCTAATTTCTCTCAGAAAAATAATGTACATCCTAACCTTTCTAATTTCTCCAAGTGCTCTCAACTTTTCCAGTTTTACTTTTTAATTTTTCCTTAAAAATCTGCAATTCATAGTCAAAGGAAAGGTCAGAACTATTTGGGCTGAATTTCTCTAGTGTCAAAGTTGAATCTTGACTTACTATAACATCATGTGGAGTAAACTGGGTCTTCTCAGTGATCTTCTTCATTCTCTAACAGAATTTCCAAATTATTTTTCCAATCTCATAACTAATCTCTGAAAAACTTACCTGCTATTTGGATTTCAAAATTTCACTAACATTTGACAACTATACGTGAGGCATTGTAGACAATACATCAATGTCTAAGGAACATACAATTCTCTTCCTATCCAGTAGCTTACACTCTAATGGGGAAGAAAGAACCATTTTCGTTTTTTACTATTAAGTTTAAATTTTTTAAAAACTATGCAAATAAGTATAAAATAAAATACGATCATCGTGATAAACATAAAACAACCTACATGGGAATTCAGCAAATGAAGAGACCCCTTTACAGCTGGAAGAATATAGACGGCTACAAAGGAGTAGAAATTTTAAGCTAGATCTGATTAAAATGATTAGATTTGAAACAGTCAGCTACTCAAAATAATTTCTTAAAGGCTTCTGGATGAAATTCCCATTGTTTCCGAGCAAGAGTACAGGAATTAGAACTGTGCAATGATAACGTCCTGCTATTAAAAATGCCAACAGAGCTGCAGTCTCTGTTTACCCATTTGAAAATGGCAGTCTAAGGAAAAAACGTCATGTCTTTTGTTGCCCATAATTCTGAGAGCTGAAAAATTTATAATCAAATTGTATATACTAGCTTTAACCCTAAGTTTTCTCCAGATCAGTTGAGTGTGCAGGCTTTGAACACTCAGAAACCCTTCAGCAACTTAAAGGTTTATTTGCAGGAAAGAGTGAGCATGGTTTCTGGCATTATATCTCTCTTGGATAAACTACTTATTCATTGAGTCAAACTGGATTTTATTTCCGACACCAAGTCCCTGGGCAAAGTCAAGAGATGAAGGAAAATACATATTAGCATATGCAAAGTATAGAAATGCTTCCTGCCCACATATTATTCTAGGGGTTATATTCACAGCAAACCTCTGAGATTCCATTAATGCTTGGATTAATAAAACATTGGTGAGCAGGTAGCCTGCGGAGAGGGCTACACATGCTTGTTTATAGTTGGCACATCGCTCATCATCCCTGAATGGAGAACTGCAACTGCAGAGCTGCAATTCTCCAGCTGCATATGAATGTGGTTGCAGTAGGGGGCCTGTTTATCTGGGGAATGTGCTGCTAGCTGATTTATAATGAAAGGAGCCAGAAAAGAAGTAGTTGGTGCCCTTTCCCACAATCTGATAAACTGGTACACAGAGATAAACAGTTGCATTGAATTAAGCATGTTTGTCTATTTTTCAATGTTAAATTTTAATTTTCCGTGGTTTTTTTTCAGTTTCTTAGGGCTTCATTTTAAGTAATGCTAAGTATTTTTAAATTATACATGGCCTTACAGTCATAATCATTATAAATTCTGCTTTAAAGAAACAGTAAATAAGAAAATATTAAGACAGTGTATTTAAACATTACTCTAATTGATTTTTAATTTGTAATTCTCTAATACTACATTAAATGTTACTTAAAGAGACTCTGTCAGAGGACTTAAAGGAAAAATATTTTACATAATATTGTTGTTAGTCAAGTTGTTTTTAAGATCTGTATATCTAATTTCTAAAGGTATATCTTATACGTAATACATAATGGATTGCTTTTTGAGTCAAGCACTTCATAATAATTGCCATGTTAAAGGAAACCCACGATATACTTATTTTTAAGATTTTTCACAAACAATAGAGACAGTTGGTAGAAACAGATGAGTACTTTTCCATTAATCTACATAAAAATATCTAAGCATTTCGAATGTTGACAGCAGGGATAATAGTCATTTGTTTCCAATTGGGTATCCAGTTCATGGCCTAGCACACACATAGTAAGTATTCCATAAATATTTGATGAGTGAATGCATCTCCAAAGCTTTTAAATAGGCTAATATGCATGTGCCTAATTTAGTATTCTCCTGACTGAAAACTTAAAAAAATAAACGTAGGTCAACTTGGGGACACATCTCTCCTTGCTTTATAGGGACCCACCTCCGCTGCAACTTCCAAATACAAAGGCAGCATTTTCTCCTTCATGTATAAAAAGTCATTCCTGTAGTCCTACCTGTTGTCAATCCTATCCTGAAAGAGCATAATAGGGTAAGAGCACTTGCGACGATTAGGTAGGTAATGAAATAAAACAATCCATTTCTCTACTTGAACTCCCATTTCCTGTGCCACAAATAAAATAGCAAAGAGTCATTTGCAAACATAAATGTCATGGCTTCAGGAAACATTTGTTGAATATCTCCTGGATTGAAGACATTATGCCAGGCCCTGAAAACACAGAGATGAATAAAACACAGCCCCTACTTGTGAAATACGTAGATTGATAGATACTATTACTTTAGTGTAATATGGTGTTTCATTTTGAAAGCTTTCTTGGACTAAGAGCATTTTCCAAAGAGAGAATGAACTTTTTCATAAACTATAAGGTCATCTTTATTCTTTGTGTAGTCAAAATTCATATTCAACAGATACCTACATTTTTTCATAGGTAATGGTAAAACTGTGCTGATGACCTTCTTTGAATTAACTATTCTTTTTTATTAGGCACATAAAACAATTATTTTATAGAGCAATTTCTGCTTCTTTATCATTAATGATAATGATCACAGTGTCTTTTGCCTTCAATGGCAATTTTGCTTCAAAGGGAATTAAGTGTACCTAAAGATCAAAGAGAAACGAGAAATTGATATGAAACAAAAAAAGTTCTACTACGGTATCAACTTTTAAAATTACTATTATTATTAGCCTTGTGGCAGATCTCCCAGAGAAGCTCTGGGTTAACACTGAGCATTCCAGTGCCTGCTGCCATCATTGCCAAGATTCACACCTAAATAAATAAACAAAACAAAACCCAAAGGACTTGCACGTCTCAAGAAAACAAGCCGTTACTTGCTCCATGCAAAAGGAACAGAACGCATGTGGAAAGCTGGGTTTTAAAGGGCACTGCTAACACGAGAAAGGACAAATGTCAAAAATGTTGAACGTTGGACTCATTCCTGTCCCTTTTTGTTGTTGTTGTTAAGTTTTGTTTCTTTCTTCAAACATTAAAAATTCTATATGCTATGCCACTTCATTTATTCCCAATGAGCAGACAGGAAACAAATATAAATTGTAATAGGAATGGCAAACATTTCTTGAACTAGCTACAGCGGGAATATAAAGCAAGAAGTAAAAAATTTCACTAGAGAAGGAAGATTGCAAAGAATTATTGACCTTTCCTGGTAGTGACTACTGAGTCTTAAATGATAAGTAGATGTTACCAGATAAATGGGTGTAGATGGGCATTCCTGGCCAAGGGAAAAATGGAAGCAGAATCAAGAGGTAATGTCCTGGCATCCACTAAAGTGAACATAGTTCAATAGGGCTGAAGTGCAAGGTTTGAAGGCAGAAGTGGGATGAAGTTGATGGGCATGGTAAATAGTAAGACTTGAAAGCTAGCGAGAGACAAGATCATGGGGCATGAAGAAGTCAACTGTGTAAACTAGAGGCAAAGGAAAGTCAAAAATAGATTGGAAGGAGATGAGCCACTCTGAGTAGCAGCTAAGATTATACATTAGACAGAGAATTTCCTCCAGTGGGACACTATTCAGATTATTAACATTTGTTAACTTATCAGAGAGCACACAGGTGGAGGTGGTGTGGCTTTCAGGCATCCTGATTGAGTTGCGGAGCAGCCAGGAGACCCCCCTCTTTCACACAACCCCACCAATACACAATTATGCACAAAAGCAGGAGAGCAGACAGGCACACTCAACCACACACATGGGCATGGACCGGCACCCTGTCAGGAGAGTGCTCCAGGAGCCCCTGTCACCACTTCTCTCACATAACTCTGAATGTTATAGAAGCTCACCTCACCTAGGAGGAAAGGGGATAAGTAAGCAGAGTGAATGTGCTGACTAAAAAGCTGGTGACAAGGAGTAGAGCAGTCCATTGGTTTGTGTGCATGCAACCAGGCTGTTCCACACCAGGGTTTTGGAAAGATCCCTGGAAAGACTGTAGCCTTCTGTCAAAATCATGATCCTCCCAGTGGGGCTTTGCCTGATTCCTAAAAGTTGCATATTTTCTATGCTATGATGTAAAAACAAGCTCAATTTATGGAACTCTTAAGTAACAATCTACTGCGCAAACCCTAGCACTAGTGCTCACTGCACTGTAAATGTGAAGACCACATCAGGAGTTGCATAACGCTGGATGGCTGGAGGAGGCAGCCACCAGCACATTCCCCATTATCTATACTGTAAAGGTTATACAATAATAACACTTAAAGTTTTGTACTTGAGGAAGGTTATCTTTTCCTAATTCACAGAAAGGTGCTTTGGATATTGGCAGCAGCTCTCTAGAAATCTACTGCTACGTCCTGTTAGAGATAGTAAGAGCCTGGCACAGTGGGGATAGAAGAGAAGAGACAGATTTGAGAGATATGAAGCAGGTAGATTCTAAAGAACTTAGTGGCTTAATTGAAAGAAAATAGGAGAGGGTGAAATGAGAAGGGTTCTAGCAGGCAGGTTTCAGGTACGAGAACCTGAGTACAGAGAAGATCTATTCACAGAGATAAGGGAGAACTTAGGACACATAGACCTTGACGTGACAGAGGGATGTGTAGGATAGAGCTGTTAAGCAGGCAGTTCACCTAGGAGTCATTTAAGTGGTAGTAAAACTGTAAGCCCTGGATGAGCTAGCCCAGGAATGGGGCAGAGGTGGGGAGTGTGCAACAATGAAATTTGAGCTGCAGTCAAAAATAAAGCATGCGAACAGAAACCCAGAAAGTTGCAATCAGTATAAAACAGTCAAGATTTCAATTAAATCTTGAGGACTACCCTGGATGTATTGAATTTACAAGCTGGTAGATCAGTAGTAGCTTTTCCCCAAGCCATTTTGCTAGAGCAGTGGAGGCAGGATCTTGGTTGCAGTGGGCTAAGAGCATCTGGAATGAGAAGTAAGGACAATGCTGTGGACAATTCTTTGGAAGAGGTCACCTGTGAGGGGAGCACAAGGATGTGGGGGTAGGAAGGCAGAAATGGCGACAGAATCACAATTGTGTTTTGTTTTGCTTCCAAATGGAAAGGCAAGAATGGATAAAAAGGGATTGGTTATAAAGGTACCTGAAAGAGAGGGGATAAAGACTCATTACCAAGTTGTTACCCTACCAATTGCTCAGCAAATGACTCAGTAGAGAGGGTACTGAACTTGGCATTAGAAAAACCAGAGTCTGAACACTACCAACATTCTAAGAACACTTTGTCAGGTCACTTTACCTCTTTAGTCGCCAGTGTCCATTTCTGGGAGCCGGGACCACTAAGATCGACATCACAGTGGGTTGTAAAGGTGAGAATATTGTGGTAGAGTGCCTGGTGCAGTAGTGCAGAGTGTGTTTAGTAAATGGTAATTTGCGTCATTATCCCATCAAAGGTCTGAGTGGGGACCATCAATGTAATCACTGTTGTTTTCTTTTTCATTTTTACTCCTATTTTTTTTTTCTCTCTCTAGGAATTTGGTGACAGGCTCTGCTAGTCTGTTCCTCCCTTATTTGAAGGACAGGCCAAAGACCCAGTTTGGAAATGAGAGAGGAAGACTAGCATACAACACTGGCTCCATCCATTGATATTTCCTAGAGTTAGAGAAAGAGGATTCATGAAGATGTTGACAAGACTCCAAGTTCTTACCTTAGCTTTGTTTTCAAAGGGATTTTTACTCTCTTTAGAGGACCATAACTTTATGAGGAGGGAGATTAAAATAGAAGGTGACCTCGTTTTAGGGGGGCTATTTCCTATTAATGAAAAAGGCACTGGAACGGAAGAATGTGGGAGAATCAATGAAGACCGAGGGATCCAACGCCTGGAAGCCATGTTGTTTGCTATTGATGAAATCAACAAAGACAATTACTTGCTACCAGGAGTGAAGTTGGGTGTTCACATTTTGGATACATGCTCAAGGGATACTTATGCATTAGAGCAATCACTGGAATTTGTCAGGGCATCTTTGACTAAAGTGGATGAAGCTGAGTATATGTGTCCTGACGGATCCTACGCCATTCAAGAAAATATCCCACTGCTCATTGCGGGGGTCATTGGCGGCTCCTACAGCAGCGTTTCCATACAGGTAAGACTGGCCAATGCTACTGCTAAATCATTGTGTCTCTTTGGTTTTATGTGTTGGGGGAACAACAAAAAAAAAAGAATATCTTATTAACTTCATCAATAGATAATATTAAAAATATAATTATTCATTTCGATGGGTATTTGATAACATAGATAGGTTTGCAAACAGAACAGTTCTCTATCAACGAAAATTGTTTAGTAGTATATCATATAGCGTCACAACCTACCCCAAAATTCAGTGACTTAAAACAAAAATGATTTATTATGATAGTTAACAAGTCTGAAGATCAGTAGGAATGAGCTGATCAAAGCTGGGTTCAGGCGGGGGTGGCTCTGTTCCAGGTTGTTCCTCCACCTTGAATCAGTGAGCTAGCCCAGGCATATTCTTCTCAGAGTGATGGCAGCAGTACAAGAGAATGCAAACTTAACTGCACAGGCCCTTTCCAAGCTTCTGCTAGCGTGACATCTGCTAACATCCCCTTATCAAAGCAACTCACAGGACTCAGCCCAGAGACAAGGAGGAGGGAAATATGCCCAGACCACAAGACAAGTGCAGCAAACTTGCATCACAAACGATGTGGGTGTATGGTAATGATTTTCAGCCATTGATACCATCAACCACAAGAAAGTACAATGTCACTGAACTCTATTTTTTCACACTAATTTATACTAAAGCATAGTTTTTTTCAGAGGTAAATTATCAACAATTTCTCATGGCATAAATCTCAAAATATATTCAGAAAAGCCAGATAATTACTACAAAAAAAGAAGGACCAATTTTGTACACAACTTAAATTAGATAAAAAGCTAGTAATTGGCTCTCATAATTTTGTTAGGGAAAGAAAGAACATACTGGTATTCTTTGAACTCTTGCAACGCTCACTTACAGGGTCCCAGAATTTTAGACATGGAAATGAGCTGAGAAATCACCCAGCTCAGCTTTCTCATTTTCCCAAGTCCCAGAAAGATTGGTTTCATGAAACTCCCATTGGTAGGTAGCACAGGAACTAGAATTCAGGTAGATCATTTGTACTTTTGTGCTCTTTCAACCATCTCATATGATGTCTAGATGTTACTTGAAGTTCAATATATATATTTTTTTTTATGATAAGAGCACTAATGTCACAGCAATAACAGGTCATGATTCTAGGAGTCATATACTTTGCCTCCCACCAAATTAGTGTAATCAAAGCTCCAAGCACTAAAGGAGGCTATATTACAGTCATGCTGTATTTATATGTCACAAACCACTTAAATTGGCTCTATTTGTATTGGAATAACCTTGTTTCTATATCCCAGATTCGTGGCATTTAAAACATTACATATAGCTCTGTGCTGTTCTAAATGAGCTATTTCAAATTTATTTCCTTCTTCTGAGCACATGCTCATATAATGAGTAATTAGGATAATTGGTTTTTCATAAACACCCTTTAACTTCATTAGATGGATAGACAATATTACACATCTCAAAGCATATCATGTTAATTTTGCCACTATTTCTATACTTGGATCAGGAGAGATGGAAATTGCTATTTAAAAAGAGAGAATTAAAGATATGTATCTGCCATACTTTCAGTAAAATTTCACTAGATGCATGCGAATCATTTTATAAATATTTATATTATATCCAATATTATCACTAGTAAGGGATTTTGTGAATAGTACTCTACAGTAGATGTGTAAATATCTATTTATCTAAAGTAATTAACAAACTGCCAGGCAAATAGATATGTTTAACCTAATTTTACTATTTTATTACCTATATACTCCTCAAAAGAGGCCAGATTGTTTTAGGGGGAAAGAATGAGGACTGTTAAAATACTGTACTTGTTTACAACAGAAGAAGCCATTTCTTAATCATCAAAGGACCTGGCTTATTGTTTTATCTGGTCCATATCCCCATAAAGTCACAAATGCTAATATGGTTTTTGTCTCCACAATATAAATTTAAAAACTTGAAAACTATTATGCTCTACTGAAAATGGTATAGATTTTGCCACTAGAAAGACTTGAGTTTGAATTCCAACCCCAGCAGTTACTAGCTTACCTATAAAATAAGGAAAATAGTTTCTATCTTAAAAACTTGCTGAGAGGATAAATTGAGAGAATTTGTGGGAAATGCCTCACCAAAAAACTAACAGATTCAATAAATGGTAACTATTATACCTGTAAAATTATAGAAAAAGTCAGTGGAAGAGCTACATCTAAAACCAACTCCATGGCTTTCCCTCCCAGTGGCTAAGCAGTTCCATGAAGTCATTACTGTTCCCCCATGCGCTTCATGAGCAAGTCAATCTGTGAGAAGCTCTCACTGTTGTGGTTGTTAAAGAGACCATGAAAATAATAATAAAAAAAACAAACAGTCTTTACCTCAAGAACTTAAAATCTGGCTCTGGGTATAATATTACTATGAAATAACAGTGACTACAATTCAGAATATGTTCATGGGGCTCACAAGTAAGAAATGACCTTTAGAAAGGTTTTGAGGATGACTAATAGGATGAAAGTTGTATTGGAGGAGGGGTAATTGGGCCACAGTGAAAATGAGATGCTGGATCTGAGGAATATCCATCAGAAGGTTGTGACAGAGGTTTGTGTGCAAGAGGTCAGAGACCTTGACGGGAGTAAGGGGGTGCACTGGAGAGGAAGGGAAAGAGAGAGCTTCACTCCCTCCTCCATGGCCCCCAAAGGTCCTGACTGCTCAGGCTCTGATTAGGCCGTACGTGTTCCAGCCAAGGTAAGCAGGGAGATGGAGCAATTTGTCTATACAGTGAACTCCAGGCCATCTTCCAACAGGCCTTCTTTTCAGCTAGGCATCATGAATGAAAAGAGCTCTTAGAGGATTCTTATATAGCTAAGAATTTAAGTATATTATCCTTTTGAAACATATCTGTCTTCTAATAAGAATTCCAAAAAATAGTCAATGGCAATCCAAAGCAATAAATTCCTAACGATGATTTTAAGGCACTCTTGTACATAAATGAGGGAAACATTTTAGCAGAGAGGCTTTTTCGGGGTACCGCTCACACTCACCTACTTCTGCTTCTGGACTGATTCTGATTATACGAGGTCAGACAATTAAGTTCGCAAACCTTTCACCGTGTCTGGTAACCGTGGTGACAGTGTGTAGCTGGTGGCCACAAAGATCCATGCACACCAGTCAAACCTGCCATCCATTTTTAATGGCTTTTGACTTCCTGAATATTTACTGGAAAATGTCTTTGCTTGAACTGAGGAGGGGGCGAAAAAGAGCGTAAAACTATAGAGGAAAATATACTACTACAAATCCACTATACAATTTTTAGAATTCCTATCATCTAATTTAGCATCCAGTTTCAAATCAGGTCACAAAATTTTCAGTAATAAAATTGCCTGTTGAGAGAGACAATTATAGAAAATGATTAACATTTGTGCATCTTCCATTTTGTGGTTGGGTCTGTTAGAGGTTATAATCTTGCCTTTTTGGCCAGGATTGCTTTATCAGTGGGATTGCTTCAGGAGGCACTCTCTCTCCAGCTTCCTCTTCTTTCATTATTTTCCCTCTAAGGAGAATTCTCCTGGAAGTCCGCAGAGGAGATAGTCCCTGCAGCGTTAGTTCATACAATAGGCACTGTTGGCAGATAGTGAAAACAGCATGAAAGGAGAAATGCTTAATGATTTGCTGGGTTAAGCTGCATCACCACTGATGAAGGCCCGGATAATTATTTACCAAGACTCTTATTAAGTAAGACAAACCACTCTGTGGGGGTCCTTTATATAAAGCAACAGTATTGATTCCTTAATTCAGTAATCAATGAAAGCTAGCATCAAAATTCTTCTTTATTAGCAAATATACATGGAATCTATCCGTCACCTCTAGTGAATAAGTTTCTTTTCCAAGCATTTTTAAGATTGTTCTGCTCTTGTCTCTAAGCCTGCAATCTGCCCACTTCAGGGACAATGGTATTTATTCAAGAAGAGAACAGGCCAGTTGCCTTTAGCTATGCAATTGTCTCCATGGTACTTATTTTGAAGCAGTGTTTATGTTTGTGCTTTTTCAAATAGACTGTAGTTAGAGCTTCTAAGTTGTCTAGTCTAAAAGTCTTTTGAAACGTTCCAAAAATGCCCCTCACTCTTTTCAGAGGAGGTATCATTTTATCAGTCTTTCTTGCCTAGCTGGAGCAAATTCTCGCACATGACAGGTTATTGTTGTGTCCCTGAGTGTTAAAGTGACCTCAGCCACGAATGGGGATTTGGGTGACATGGTGTCTGAAAGCTGAACTCATAGAAAGGGCAGAAGAGAGCCCTGAAAGGATCTTACTACCTCTTCCCATCCCTAGTATAATCAGACCTTTTTATAGAATCTTTAGCAATATCCACATCCCAAGCACTCTCTGACCCTGGGAGATGGTCATTATAATATTGCTTATCATGACATGGCTTTGGACATGCCATGCAGTGCTCACATCATGTCTCTGAGAAGAATACTCCTTAAACAAATCCCCTGCAGTAACTTTCACAGATTTTATCTAGATAAGGAGAACAACACATAAAGATACTACTCTATTATTCCTCCTCCATAGTGTGAAAGTAGATCACCACTGGTCAATTTATACTCGGCATTGCCTTCTCTCAATTATTCATTCCTCCTCTAAATTCAAATGTTTTGGGGAAGAGTCACATGTGAATTGTTGGGTCTTCTTATAGGAGCATCAGAAAAATAGTTGAAGGACGTGGAGGTATAAAAACCTTCAGATAGCTAGCTGTGTCCAAGTATCAGATGGCCCACTGAACGGAAAAATTAACACTTTTTGTGGATAAATAAATTGAATGTAGAGCAGAGTTTCTCAGCCTTGGCACTATCAGGATGGACAGTTAATTATTTGTGGTGTGGAGTTGTCCGTGCATTGCGGGATGTTTATTAGCATCACTGACCTCCACCTACTAGACTAGATGTCAGTAGCACCTCAAGTTGTGACATCCAAAAATATTCCCATACATTGCCAATTACAAAATTATCTTTTTTTTCCACTGACAAACTGATTTAGAGCAAGGCACAGTTAGGGCCAATATAGAAAGAGTTCTTAGAATGAAATAGTCTGGAAGGAGGGGTATGTAAGGAAGTGAGTTCTCTGTCACTGGAATTATTCAAGCAAAAACCGGTCTATTATTGAGGAGACTGAAGCAACATATTAGTATTTGAAGTACATATTAGTATTTGATGCTCTTTAAGTTATAATCAGGTATGTCTCAAAAAACCTGTAAGTTTAAAATGTCATATGTTGAAAACATATTTATTTAATACACCTAACCTACAGAACACCATAGCTTAGCCTAGCCTACCATAAACATGCTCAGAACACTTACCTTAGCCTACAGTTGGGCAAAATCATCTTCTTGCTAGTGTCCAGCATCATGAGAGAGTATTGGCCTGCATATGGCTGTCCCTGGAAAATATCAAAATTCAAAGTACAGTTCCTATTGTATGTGTATCACTTGTACATGATTATAAATTCAAAAAATTCTAAGTTGAAACATCATAAGTCAGAGGCCATCTGTACATGATATTTAAGGGCATTTCTTAATTTTTATAATTAATTTTGCTCAAGCAAAATACTATTAGGATATGAATGTTTACAAAGGAAGTAGCTAAACATAAAGCAAAATAAATAATAGGCTCTGTCCCATCAGGGTCACTTTGAAGAAGTCCGGTCAATTGTTATTTCACTTAATTATAGCAGTAGTTTTGTGAAGTTGGTGAGTCAAACATCTCATGACCTATGTACTAGAACTAGGGCACTCATAAAATCATTTGTCATCAGAAAATAAGTATTTATTAAACATATGTATTTTAGGTACAGCAAGAACACTATTGTGTAAAGTCTGGGCAATATGGAGCAGAGAGAATGTAAGATAAAATTTTGAATAGTAGACATCTTATGAGCCCCTGAGATAGGTGAAAACAAATTTGGAAATATCAAATCCATACATAAAACAGGTACAAGTATAAGACCTGAGTATCAGTTGACAACACAAGTGCTAGGAGATCAGAAAGAATAACAGATTGAAAAGAAAGGAATGGAGTTGAACAGGAAAAATCTTTTAGATCTTTGTAAACGGAAAATCTGCCTTTGAAATCTTCCTGGAAATTTGATTTCTCATAGTCTACTGGATAGTATCTGCATATTTTTTCATAAGAGAGAGAACATACTGCCACCTGGAATGTAATCTTCTGTAGCTGTCTAGAGGCCTTGCCAAATCCTTCCCTCCTTCAGTTCTCAGCTCAAACACCAACCCTTTTGAGAAACCTGTCCCAAGTTCCCACTAAATAAACACATACCTCCATTACTATCCTTTTTAAAAGATTTTTATTAAAATATAGCTAACATACAATATGTTATTAGTTTCAGGTGTATACTACAATTATTCAACATTTACATACCTAAAGAAGTCATCACCACAATAAGTCCAGCAACCATCTGACTCCGTACCATGTTATCACAATATTATTGACTATATTCCCTGTGCTGTACGTTACATCCCCATGACTTATTTGTTTTATACCTGGAAATTTGGACCTCTTATTCCTCTTCACCTTTCCCTACCTTTTTACTTTTTCAATTACAGTTGACATCCACTATTATTTTATATTAATTTCAGGTGTACAGCATAGTGGCTAGACATTTGTAAATTTAAGAAGTGATCCTCCTGACTAATCTAGTACCCACCTGGCACTATACATAGTTATTACCATATTATTGACTACATTCCCTATGCTTTACTTTACATCCCCATGACTGCTGTGTAATAATCACTATGTACTTCTTAATTCCTTCCCCCTTTACACTCATCTCCAACGCCCCTCCCATCTGATAACCATCAAAATGTTTTCTGTATCTTTGTTTGTTCCTGTTTTGTTGATTATTCATTCTTTAGATTCAACCTGTAAGTGAAATCCCATTGCATCTGTCTTTCTCTGTCTGGCATACTCCACTCAGCACAATACCCTCCAGGTCCATCCATGCTGCCGCAGATGGCGAGAACCCATTCCCTTCTATGGCTGAGCAATATTCTATTGTACCTTCTACTTTTTATCCATTTATCCGTCCACGAACACCCAGGCTGCCTCCACATCTTGGCCAATGTAAACAATGCTGCAATGAATATATGGATGCACAGGTCCCCTCGGAGTAGCTTTTTGGGTTCTTTGGATAAATACCCAGAAGTGGGATTACTGGATCCTTCTTTTTCTCCTGTTATAGCCTTTGTTTTAAAGTCTATTTTGCCTGGTATAAGTATCACTACCATAGTTTTTGTTTGTTTCCATTTTCATGAAATATCTTTCTCCATCCCTTTACTTTCAGTCTGTGTGTATCTTTGAATCTAAAGTGAGTCTCTTGTAGGCAGCATGTGTAAGGATCTTGTTTTCTTATCCATTCAGCCAAATTTAAAAATGCTTTTGTTAACATTCTTTTGTTGTAGAAATTTATCACCAGAGGTATTATCTAAGGTGAACTATTTTTTCCTTCGCTTTGGAGTTAATTTATTATTTAATTAGTTCCCCTTCTGTCGGTGTTTGTTTGGAAACTAGTCTTGTGAAAAACAGGAGGTTATCATCAGAACCACTGTTCATGGGGCAATAAATAGAATGGCCCAGGGCTTCTATTGTGGTCACATGTCTATGATGGATGTCACAGAGTGAAAAGCAAGGTATACAGACATTCCTGAGATATCAGCAAATGTTTTATGCTATGATTATAGATTAAATGATAAGCTAATTGAAATAGGACTCCTGACTCTTTTAGTTAAACCTAAGCTATGATTTTGCTTTAACAACACGAAGTTCTCTTTTCAAATTACCATTAAATGTATCCCTTTTTAATAGATCAATCTGCACAAGGCTCAGTATTTCAATACGGAAAGAGCCAACACTTAGCAGTTGATACTGAAGTCCATTGATTTAATGTAGTAGAAATGCTTTTACTGGTCTATGAAAAATGCAGTTGAAAACTTATACAGTATTTTTCCAATAGTGAACTTTGGAAATTTAAGAACAGTGTTCCAAAAACACCTGCAGTTAAACTCAAAGTAAACATTGATCCTCTGGGCAGTGTATCCTTGGGACTTTGAACACTAACTTGTGGTGGTGCTATTTTGACATCACCACCTGGTAGGCTATGGAAATCCCTCTGTTTCAAGTGACAAAGTCCTGACTCTTACCATACGGGGGAATTCTATAGAAGCAACACCTACAAAAATTATATTCCAAATATAAACCAGATTTCCTTACCAAAGTGGTCAGAATGGCAAAGCATATTGCAACATTTGCCATCACTCAGTAGGGTTAAATGTGCAAGGTGTGCATCCCAGGGACTAGCTGATTCCTCCCAGGCACTGGGCCTCTAATTTGGGTAGCTGCCATTGTGTTCACAGTGTGGCCTCATAGAATGCAAATCAGGCAATTAAGCTCTCCCAATGTGGAAAACAGGTGTGATTGAACACATAATCTACAATTTGTTCAGAATTTTTCTATAAAAAAGTAACTTCATCAAAATAAATACTACAGATGTGCGTTAAGCACAGATGATTTAGGTTTACACAGTAGTTTTAAGGAATATAATTTATACAAGATTTAAAGAAATGCAACAATAAATGCAGGTTGGTGCCATCCAGTAAATTTCAACTGTGATCGATGGCTATTTAACAGACTCTAAATTTCTATTTCTATCTAAAAGAAAGTCTTTATGTTATCTTTTCTAAGATGCTACCAATAATTTAAAAGCTCTTTATCCTTTCTACAGTCTCCAAAAACGAATATTATGATCTGCTTCCTTCCAAAAAGGATACAAGGTGACCTGTAATGACACAAACAGGAGAACAAATTAAGACATAAGTATTTGAGTAATTACTACCAATCAAATAAATGGTTTTAAGTGGATTCAAATTTTTCTTTAAATCTCCAATCTTGACCTTTCCATTAATAACTTATTCATTATTATTGGGATTACATGGTCCTCGGCCTTCACGCACACACAGCCAAAGTCAGAATGAGTATTTTGTACATCTGAATACCCTTCCCTGACTTTCTTTTCAAATTGGATGTCATCCACTGTAGTCTTTTTAAAACATAACTATGGTCATGTCATTCCCTTAATTAAATAATTTTAATGTCATTTTATCTCTCAAAGAATAAAATACAAAATCTCTAGCATAGCATATAAAATACTTAGCAGTCTTTCCCCAGTCCCTGTATTCTTTCTTACCCTAGTAATCCCTACCAGACACTGGGTACCCAGATAATAATGAATTATCTGATACTGTGAAAACGATTGTACATTTTCCCATCTCTGTTTTTGTGCTTTTCCTTCTGCCTAAAAACTTTCTCTTTTCTCTGCCTGACAAATTTACTTACTCCTTAAGATCAAGTCTAAAGGTCACCACTACATGGAAGCCTGCCATGACTCACCTGAATGTAATTAGTAGCTCCTTCACCTGTGTTTTTGTATCTGTGTGTATACATATGTCTCAAAATTTATCCTCATTGTGTTTCTTTGTCTCCTACCAGACTATAACTTCCTGGAAGATAGTGGGGACATATTACTCATCTTAGAAAAACCTTAATTTTAGAATAGGTCCTTGTATAATTGTCATTGATCAAAGTTTGCTAAATGAATGACTGCTGGTTTAAACATTATTCATCATTTCTATCACTGTATCACTTTTTGAGCATTTACTATGTACCAGCCAGTGTGCTTCATGTGGGTTATCATTTAATCCTCATGTAACTTCATAATCCAGAGACTACTATGATTCCCTTTATACAGATGAAGAGATTGAAGTTTCAGGAATTAAAATAACTTCCTTCAATAGATACAGCTAGTGAGAAAAGGAGTTGGGATTGCAATGCTGGCCTGTTTGATTCCAATTCTGTGCACTGAATCACTACGCTATCTGCTTTTATACCTGATGGTTCTGTTGAATTAATGAAGTTAACAGGAAAACATGAACAATACAATCCTATTGGCTACAAATAATATGGTATATATCCCTCTGCCCTAATTATTGCCACAGAATCTCAGAAGTAAATAATAATCTTTTATTTTTTCAATTAGCCGACAGTCCTCTGATCCCCCTAGGCAAACCCAACAGCTTTTGGCCTTTGGTTAACAGCCAACAAGAACAGGGATGACTTTTTTATTGATAAGGCTGTATTTGTCATATTATTATTACATTGGTGCAAAAGTAATTGCAGTTTTTGCAATTATTTTTAACCATTAGAATGGCAAATTACTTTTACACCAACCTAATATTAGACAGTGACTTCAGGGGCTACAGAAAAATATGGATTAGTTCAACTTGTGGCTCTCAAGAGGCATTGCCAAAAATCAATACCTAAGGCACTAAAAAGGACATGTTTCTACTAAGTCTGTCCGTGTCAAGTCACCCTGGGAGTTGTGCTTTTTACTAGTGTTGCTGGCAAGCATGAAAGCACTCTGGACCAGATATGACATAAACTTTTTGATCCCATTGTCAGTGACTGGAATCCAAACCAATTCAGTTCCTTGATTTCTGTTGAAAATTAATTCTTGGGGTAAAAATGGAGCAAAGAGCAGATATAAACTGATTTAGTGGGGAAAATACATTTTTGTTTCTCTTGTAAGTACCCGCTAAGTCTGGGTAGAAATAAAGTTGTTTCTGAAATAGTGCCTTACTAGTAAGGGAACAAGACAGACACTTGTCAAATGCAGAGTGGCACTGTCATGATGAGAAACCTGATGTGTCTTATAATGCCAGTCTTCTGAAAAAAAAGTGTGATTCAAAGAATTCTATGTGGTCAGTATATAATTTCAGCCTCAGCAATGAGCTACAAGAAGGACAAAATGGATAACCTTACTATTAATAGTAAGTCCCTCACTCACAAATAAAGAAAATGAAAGTGTCTGACTATCTGGGTTCTAAACCACAGGTGTCAACTACAGCAATTTATGGAGAGGGTGGGATAGAAATCCGTGTTACTTCGAGTCATTTTTGAAAGTTTCTGCCATGATTAAGGGATCTTGTCTCAAATGTCCATGCAAGACCATCAGGAATCAGGACTAAGTCATGCTGTTGAATTGGAATGGCAATATGAATCTTTGAATGTTTTTGTGTCCTGAGGGGATTAGAAAGTACAAATTGGTAGTCACAGGGATGGGAAATACAGTTTGGGGAATATAACCAATAATGTTGTAAAGATTATGTAGGGTGCCAGATGGGGACTGGACTTACCATTTCATAGATTGTGTAGGTGCCTGACCACTGCACTATACACCTGAAGCTGATATAGAATAATATTGAATGCCAATTATAATTAAATATGTATATATATATATATATATGCATGTATATAATGTATAAAACATATATTTATTAAAGACGTATTAAATGTATATATTTATTAAATATATATTATATAATATATATATTATATGTATATATATGTAGTCATGGGATATGGAGTACAGCATAGGGAATATAGTCAATGGTATTGTAACAGCTATATATGATGCCAGAGGGGTAGTAGATTGGGGGAGTTATCTATTGGGGGAGTAGATTGTGAGGGGTGTGTATGTCTAATCATTATGTTGTTTTGTATACCTGAAACTAATACCAAAAAAAGTTAAATTAAATTTTAAAAAGAATCAGTGATTTTGCAGATTATACTGAGAAAACTGGCATTTACTACACCCCTATTATGTGATTTCCTAAATCCAGATTAATCTCTGGCCTTCAGGCATGGGCTTCAGTCAACTCCTTTCATGTAAAACATTCCCAGATGTGCTGCTGCAGGTAGTATGGTCCAAAAAAAGTGACTAATCCTTTCCACAATAACAATATGATTGGCATCCTTTATAGGCAGATAACTCATGTGACATGAGCAGTTTGAATTCCTCAGGCAGCTTCCCAACTACACACCACCTCCAGTTCCCATTTAAAATCCAAGCCAACCTGGGATACTGCACAACTAATAGAGGAACTTGATCAACCTGAACAGGAGGATTCACTGTGGACTCTTAGCATCACAACTTTTAAAACTTGCTTTATGTAATAACCTGGGTTGTGAGATAGCAGATGGTTCAAAGTACAGCACGCAGTGGTTCTCTTCCAGGCTTATATATAAGCATTTAATTTACAAAAAAAAAAAAAAATGAAACAAAGCATTCAGCACTGCACGTGTAATAAAACAACTGAAGGTGTAGGCTTATTCTTAGACACCAGCCCCAAAGACATATGTGGACAACACAGAATGTAGAGGTGATAATTGGGGGTGATCATTGAGCCTCCTGATTCCCAACATCACAGCTGTGGGTTATTTTTCAAATATATAGAGTTCAGCTCTGTAGATAGCACTTTTCTTGGAAATTGAGCATATAATGCCTCTTTGCCATCTGGAATTTTTGTAGCTAAGCATAGATCCACATAAAGACCAATGACTGTTGTTCCCATTAAAGTATTAGCACAGCCTCAGAAGCCAATAGCAAGGGAAGCTCTGAAAAGAAGCCTCATGATGGACAATTACCGTAGGGGGAAGCTTATTTCTACTAGACTCTAAATTTGCATACTTCTTTTTGTCTTCTGTTAAAAAAATATTTGGTATTATGTCACCACAGAAGGCAAAAAGCTCATATTTGAAATGGGTATGTCATCGATGTCCCGAATGCGAAGAGTGACTAAAGTAGACACTCAGAGGTGACTTTGAAATTTTCAATTCATATTTTCTTTTTTTCACAACTACATAGGATACTAGACTACCTGAGCTCTTTCTCATAGTTCATACTCTTTTGCTTCCATGATGAGAACACCATTGAAATGAAGCATGGCACCTGAAATCCTAAAACGAACAGTACCCATGACTTGCTAAAAAATGTTAGGAGAAGTAAACTCCCAAATAAATTGGTCTTTAACCCAAAATTTCCAACAGTGAATAAGGATGGTCTGGATTCCTACGGTAGCATCACTCCACAATCAGCGAATGATTACGGGAAAGGTAAAGTTTTACACATTCTCAAAAAAAAAGAATAAGCAAGCGACTGATATGAGCTCTAAGTGTTTGGCTGCTTCTGAGTCTTGCACATAGTACATTTGTCTCCAGGAAAACCTTATCTTACCAGCAGACGTTAGTATCAGTTCACATGGTGAAGCCTGCCTTAGGTATAAGTTTATATGACTCCTATTTTAGGTTTATGTAGTTTGAGGATTAAGACTGCTTGGATAAGGCTGTTAGTTTGTTTTCGTTAGAACAAAGAGGCAGTTTTCTAGCCAAAAGGGAATTGATGCAGTGGCTAGATGTACTTGGTATGATGTTTATTACCTTCCTTATTCATAGGTAGTTACATAGAGATAATTTGGAGAAATGTGTTTAATGGTACGAAAACCTTGCTTCAGATTCCTAAGGGTCTACAACAATTCCTTGTCTTATGTGCCATCTTATTTAGGTGAAAATTGATTATAATCAGTGAAGGATACACATTATACAGCAAATTGTTTATCAGTAGTGTTTGAGAGTGGCTTTACGTTGCTTGCTGGTGGTCAGCTGTTTTGTTTTTGTTTTTGTTTTTTCCCCACAGAAACGTATCTTTGTAATTAGAAAAGGTTACATGGACGAGCAGGAAACTATCAATTCATGCATCAACTCATTCACTTAAAAAACATGGAGTGCCTCTGTACTCTGCAAGGCTTTGAGGAAACAGGGATTACAAATACACATCTACTGTCTTTAAGAGTTTTCATTCCAGTAGAGGCATCTGTGAATAACCTATTCATATACTTTGATTACAGTGTCATGAGGGAAATACATGGAGTGAAAGTCTCAGAGAATGTATACAACTCAGTCTGAAGTGAGGTTTCAAGAACGGTTTCTCAGAAAAGGGGCCTTTTGATGGGAGTAACTGAGCAAACAAGTGAGAAAGGTCATTCCAAGCAGAAGGATCAACATGTGCAAAGGCATGTAGATTTCAGAACATAGAAAATTGAAGAAACTACATAGAGTTCATTTGGACAGAAAAACAATGGGAAAATGGTAGCAGACATTCACCAACATGTACCAGTGTTGTGCTGGACAACTATTGTAGGTGAAAGCCAGCCTAAATAACTACAGTTTACAACCAGAAAACTGGGGAAAAGACAAAAATACTAATTTGAGATCTTAGCATTTGCTGGAAAACATAGTAGTTACCTGGCCAAGACCAGCTTCCTATGCAGTTCGCATCAAGCCAGAAAAAGAGTTAATGTATTTGTGACCTGATAGGCTACAATGAAAACATTGCAATACCAAGTCCTGGATAAATTCAAGCCATCCAGAAAATGGATATCCCAAGGTGTCTGAACATTGACTATAAAACTCTAGTACACGCTGCAAATGGAAAGGGCTTCTGCTAAGTCTGCACGCAGCCTCTCAGACTGTCCCTAGGATCTGTCATAAGGTCATTGCATCTGTCACATGAATCATAAAACCAAACGTGATGATGATATTTATAGCTTGAAGTTTTCAACCTCCCACTTGAAATTTCCCCTGAATTCTTAGACAACTCTTTTTATTTCTGTAGATGATCAGTCAATAAACAAATGTTTATAGAGTCACAAGAAAGCATAGACTGAGAAATGAAAAAGTATACTTTTAATAACAAGGAATGATTGCTTATAATCCTCAAATCAAGGAATTCATGTCTTTATAAACAAAAAAACGACAAACATGTTAGAACCTGAAATGTATCACTGCTACATTGTAGTGAGAAGAATTGCATATGGCTGAGATTAAGAGCTTGGATTGCAGAATGATTGAATTAGTGTGGGAAGTTGAGCATAGTGTCAAAATGCCTGGGATGAAATCCTGTCTTTACCAACTATGGGCTCTTCTGCAAGATCCCTATGTGCTCTGTGCTTCCGTCCCTCAGTCTAAAATGGGATACTAGTATAATAGTATCTACTTCATAAGATCATAATGAGAAATAAAGGTGATAATACAAGTACATCTACAACAGGTGGATCTAAATTGGAATCTAAAGAGAGCAAACCACTTAATAATCTCTCTTTGACTTTTGCCACCCTTGGATTTCAGGGGAATTTCTGCAATGTTCAACTTTGCATTTGTACCCTCATTTCTCCTAGTTTTCTTATTCTTTCTTCATTTGTGTAATTTTTACTTAAATCAAAAAACGTGTATTTCTCCCTCTGTAATTTCATCTTATTGACAGAGAGGGAGACTAGTCCTTTGGAAAAATCAAGTGACTGGGCTTTACTCATTGCTTTTCCACTTATTCGTAAGCTTTAGCTTCCTAACTTATACAGCAAAAGTAAAAGGCTTTTATTAGCTTCATGGCTCCTTCCAGCTCTACAACATAATGGTCTTATAGCTTATTTATATTTTTTTTCCAAAGTCATTGATAAAAATTTGATCTTACGTGACCATCTCATACAGAATTTTTTCCAAGTTGTTCTCTTTTAGTATATTTAATTTTGTCATCCAATTCCTATCACTTTTCCTTTTCCACAAGAATCCAAATAATGTCATCAGTGTCTTGTTGAAGTCATGGTTCTCCATGGCTACAACTCTTCACTAAATGGTTCAACTAATGTTGAAGAGATTCTAGTGGAATTGACTTTTTGTGAATCTGTGTTGATTCCTGGTAACCAACTGCCTTATTCATTTTGAAGTGCTTACATGCCCTCTGTTAGAAAACTCTATTCTAGAAAGTTACCAAAATACATCATGCTTATTTATATTTATTTTTGATTTATAGTTCCCGAATTTGCCCTTACCACCCTTTGTACCCTCTAATAGTCTCCTATTATTGATTTATCAAAGATTATTGATAGTTATTACATCATTTAATCTGTGATTTCTTCCAGGATACGGTACTGGAGACACTCAGTTACTATGATTATGAGCTTTTCTTTCACTATTCTCTCCTACTTTGACATAAAACAACTTTTTCATATTAGTGTATCACCAATTCTAGGTTGGGAAACATTCTCATTGGGGAGAATCAGGATGCAAGAAGGACTGGGCAGTGTCTGTTTTTCACTTATCTGGAACCAATTTCCCCATCCAGTGGTTCTCTCTTCCCACCACATCTTCTGAAACATAATTTACACACAAAACAATGACAACAACAAAATCCACTTTGCTCCATTTTCACATTCTGTGCTTTTAATCTTCCTAATTCTCACAGGTTCATCCCAATCATTTATGTTGTCCATGGGGATGCCCAAGGACCCAGTATACCTATAGCACCCATCCCTCGCCACTAGTTCTTTTAACGCTAAAATCCCCCAATGCAGCCTAGCAACTTAGTGGGTCCTTTGGAGATCTTGTCTTTTCTGACTTGTTGAGACTACTCTGTATTGTCTGAATTATTTTCTGTCTTTTTGTCTCTCTTCAGCTATATACCTTTTCAGAGTCTCTATCCGTGAGAAGTTTATCTCTACATTTAAAACATTTTTTTTTCAAAAGCATATATAATTAGATCCCGTCTTTTCTTCTTCCACTCCTACTAATAATCTAATTGGGTAACTTTCTTCCAGAATTTCACATTACTTCCCCATCCTAAAATGGTACTTATTTTAAAAATGATGTCCAGTGTAGGAGTTCCCCTTATTCTTCATGCTTTCTCAGAGAAACCATATGGCCAGTAAAGAGAGTCAAGAATGTTTCAGATGCCCAGTTTTTAGAAAACGGAGATAGGGAACATCCAGCTGACAACTATCTGGATATCCCCCAACCCTAGTTTTAAGTGTTATGTTAAAAAGATGTTCCTACTAATGGCAGTTAGGCACTTCCTGGTGTGTGCCACAACATTGCTTTGGTTTCTGTCTTCTAGTCTTCCTACCGGGTGCCTTTCTGTGCTTCAAACTTCAGATTCAGTCACACAGGAGAGGGTAGACCGGAAGTTACGAGAGGATAGCCGTGGTACTTAAAGTGAAAATCTTGATTTTGCTCCCACTTTCTAATTATACAATTATTAACAACTTTTTTCACCTAGTAGAACTCAGTTTTTGCCTCTGTAAAATGGAGATAGTAATATCTATCATAAAAGGCTGTTTTGAATGTAAAAGGAATAGATTATTTACATGTATATATAGAGATATAGATATAGATATCTCCAGTACATTGATAACTGGTTTTACAATAGAAGAAACACATTTTTAAAATGTATAAACCAAACTATGAACTTTATTCTTCTAGAAATCAGGTTCAGGTGGGTAAGAGGGAAAGGAAGGGAAATTTATAATCTGCTGATTTCTGTGGTGGTTATTTTTACATTAAGTATTTTTATTCTTATAACCTAAGGAAATTAATTATGAAAGGAACAGCTCACCATGATAAAAGCGGATCAACACTTTGTTCTATAATTCACTATAGATGATACAATTGAGATTATACTTATTTCCTTATAAGTGTTCCATTCTCATGTTTCAGCTCACTGAACATGCCTCCTTTTTCTAGAGTAGGTTGTAATATCCTCATTAAACACTCAGAGAGAGAGAGAGAGAGAGAGAGAGAGAGAGACTATCCTTAAAATGAGGGCAATAACTGCAGTTTTATTCTAACCCACCACCTTGCCAAAAATGCTATAGCTTATTGTGCCCCTTCCCAGTAGAGAAGTGTTGCCATATTGCCATTATTCTATGTCTAGTTCATTCTCTTGTACAGCCTGTCTTATTTGTAAATTGTTCGCATATTCTGGAGAGGTAGACATGAAGCCACAGGATTCTATCAGTCAAAAGACAAGAACTATTTTCTTAAGGAGCTTCTCATTACTCATACCCCTCAGAAGAAGAAAGTTCCCAGTTTAGGATTCTTCCACGTAGTTCCCAGCCAGAAAGTAATGTCTCTGGGCATTTGCTAGATCCTTTCATTCTCTGCTTCCTTGAGGGGTTCAGATCCTGATGAATATAACTGTAGCATCAAGAAGAGGTGGCCTCTTTAGTGCTACCCAGAAACTTCATAATCAAGCCATGCCTATGCACAGACAGGGTTCTTATCACCAGTCTGCCACAGTGGTACATAAACCCAAAGGAAGCCAGGTACTCAGTAGTGGCTCAGTGCCATCTCAATCAGTCTGAGTAAATGAGCCATGTTCCTATGTTCAAATGAATTAGTATAGGCCATTTTGTCAAGGGTCCTGAGGAAAGAAGAAATAAATGGTATAATAGCCTTCATCTACCCACCAACCTCTCCACTCACTCTATTCCCCAAAATTCACTTGTCTCCTAGAATATAAAAAGTCTTTACCAAATACAAAACGCAAGAGAGATTTGGGTCCTAAATTTGCATTATGTTGCATGCTAAGTGCCAGATTTTCTAGCTGTTCTATTTATAGTTAAGTGAGAGGTACCAGGATTTGAAAAAATATAGACAACATTTTTGATAGCTCTGGGCTATATGAAGTGTTGGTTTTATAGCAGGCCAGATCTCCAAGAACATGCTGTGTGGCTGTGTATGAACTTGGCTGTTGGTTTCCTTTGCCAATTGAAATGATGATTAATCAGGACTCAGATGTCAGTTGTTTTATATTACTTGTGCTCTGCTAACAGCTGCCTATTTCAAGCTGTGCTTCCTACATGTTGAATATAAACCTGAAACCACAATTTCCAAAAGGAAAATTTCAAAGTACAGAGTATATCAGAATACTGATGTTGTTTCTGATTAAAGTCCACTTAGTCTGTTACATAACTAAAGTCAGTATAGAGATAGACGTGTTCAGAATATGTGGGGTAGCCAGGAAAGAAAAAACAACTTATTATTAGATATAGATATAATTGGTGTAGATATTTTAAAACATATATTTACATAAAACTGTGTGCATAACATTCTCCGTGATAAGCTCGTGTCACTGTCTTAGTCTGTAATAAATAATGAAATTATTATTGATAGGTGAATATAAGAAATTTAAATTCTTGATTCAGAATAAGTTTTAAACATTTTGAAATAGATGGTTCTTTCTTAGCAAGGTCCTCAATACTTTCTAATTTGCTTTTTAATCTAAAATATTATAAAAATAGCATTTGTGTGCTTTCTTTTCACATAGTTCAAGTTAGAAAGAAAAATTTTAAAAGAAAAAGAAAGCAAAGAAAACATTGGTCAAGCTTTTCTGAAATTTAGAAAAGTATATGCCTAAAATTTGGGGTGGACCAAATAGAATTGATTTTTTGGGGTGTGTGTGTGTGTGCTTAACCCAGATAATAAATGTCTAATTTGGACTGTCCATGTGGCATACAGTTCCCAAATTAAACTCTTTCAGAGACTGCCATTTTTAGCAAAAGAGGGGGAAGTGAGAATTAGACAACATGCAGGCTTTTTCTATACAACTACAGCCAAGTTGTCTAAAAACTAAATTTGGCCAATTCACTGTAGTTCATTGTTTGACTGAGTTATAAGAGGACCCCAGATACTTCAAACAACCACACTGAGAACACCTGAACAAAATTGATCCTAGTCCACAGTCCAGCATACAGTCTAGAAGAGACAGGGGCATGCGCTTCTCCTTTCTCCACCATGACCTTTTCCGAAGCATAAACTACCTGCTTGGAAACTGCTGCCTAATATCCAAAATACAGTATCCAGGAATGCATCTGGCAAAGCATCAAGAAAAGTTTAGTGACTAGCGAGCAAGAAGTGAAAAAGGAGCTGGGTAAAAAAGTTGGTATTATTCATTTTTTTTTATGTCCAGTTATTTACCTCTGAGTTTCTGAAACAGGTATTTCCCTTTTCCCCCCTCTCTCAGGTAGCCAACCTGCTCCGGCTCTTCCAGATTCCTCAGATAAGTTACGCGTCCACCAGTGCCAAACTCAGCGACAAGTCACGCTATGATTACTTTGCCAGGACAGTGCCCCCCGACTTCTACCAGGCCAAAGCCATGGCCGAGATCTTGCGGTTCTTCAACTGGACCTACGTGTCCACCGTGGCCTCCGAGGGTGACTACGGGGAGACCGGGATCGAGGCCTTTGAACAAGAAGCCCGCCTGCGTAACATCTGCATCGCCACCGCAGAGAAGGTGGGTCGCTCCAACATCCGCAAGTCCTACGACAGCGTGATCCGAGAGCTGCTGCAGAAGCCCAACGCGCGCGTCGTGGTCCTTTTCATGCGCGCCGACGACTCACGCGAGCTCATTGCCGCTGCCAGCCGCGCCAACACCTCCTTCACCTGGGTGGCCAGCGACGGCTGGGGCGCCCAGGAAAGCATTATAAAGGGCAGCGAGCACGTGGCCTATGGTGCCATCACCCTGGAGCTTGCCTCGCAGCCAGTCCGCCAGTTTGACCGCTACTTCCAGAGCCTCAACCCCTACAACAACCACCGCAACCCCTGGTTCAGGGACTTCTGGGAGCAGAAGTTCCAGTGCAGCCTCCTGAACAAGCGGAACCACCGGCGCGCTTGCGACAAGCACCTGGCCATCGACAGCAGCAACTACGAGCAAGAATCCAAGATCATGTTTGTAGTAAACGCGGTCTATGCCATGGCCCATGCCCTGCACAAAATGCAGCGCACGCTCTGTCCCAACACCACCAAGCTTTGCGATGCTATGAAGCTCCTGGACGGGAAGAAGTTGTACAAGGATTACTTGCTGAAAATCAACTTCACAGGTAAGCAAGGGGCCTTTTAATCATCGTCTAATGGTGCAAACAGGTATTGTCAAACAGGAATCAAATACTTTTGACTACACCCAGAAACCCTTGAGTCAGAGCCACAACAAAGGATTCAAACTGTTAACCCAATATTCGGACATGCAATATGATGGCTCTTTGATGTTCTTACTCATTTGTAAGTGAATATTTTGGTTGGTACACTACATGAAATTGAAAGGACCCCCTAGGCCAGGCTGATCAACAGTAGCTGCCAAATGTAGGCTATGCTACATTTGCTCTCTTTCTTGTTAGCCGTACGGTATGACACCCATGATAAGGGCATTTAGTCTTTTAGCAGAACTGGCAACCCTATAAGAAACATGAACTTCCAAACCCTCCTTGTGGGTGATTTGAGCAACAGAATCTCATAACTTTTACAGTGCGTGGGAGGAAAAAAATCTCTCTTTTCCCAGCATCCAATTAGGGGGGAGAGGGAAAGATACTCGGACCATGGTGGTTTCCAGGTATTTGAGTTTATTTCCTTCTGCTTAGAAACAATTCCATGTCAGCATTAAGAATTGGGGATTTTCTTAAATTCTGTTATGAAACGAAACTTTTTCTGGGAGCCTGAGTGTAAGCAAGTTGAAGAATAATGGAAGTCATTGTGATATACTAGTGAACATGTAAAAGTGTATTCAAAGTGGCTTTTGCTGCCTTTGCATTTTCTTCTAAATATGGCCTAAGTATTTTTAAATATAACATTGTTTTTTATTGCATTACTAACACATAAGAAGCACACATTTTTCAGGTTTGCATAAGGTACAAGTGATATCAGCGCATTAAGGTACTGGTTCTGGGGACTTTAGCTTAATTCCAAACCATAAAATGGTAAGCAATATTAGTGGGCACAAAAGATTTTGGTGTCTGAAATATTACAGTGATAAAATGCTTTCATTTGCCTAAGTTGCTAATTATCTCCCATGGCACTAGAACATCATTCTAGTCTGCACAGTCTGTTTCAATTAATTTATCATCCAAGACATGAACGTTTGCATGCTCAAATCATACTATCATTGCAGCAAGTAGCAGTTCTCACATCTCCCTTATAGATGATCATTCAGAAGTAAAATGGCCTGAAAAATCACTGGTAATACTGAGAGAGAACTCCATGACCATTGTTTCCTATTTTAGAATTCTAATCGCTAAACCAGCCTTGAAAATAAGCACAGAAATGACCAGCCTGCATTTTTGCACATCTTTTCTTCATTCAACCAGAAGGAGCCAAAGTAGCAAAAATGAATTATGTCAATATTTCTTCCTATCCACCTGATGGATACTATCTCTTAATATAGAATAAGCGGTAAAGGTTAAACCTTTTATGTGCCCTATATTCCAACAGGTATATTCCATATAGAAACAACAAAAAATATAAAAATAGCAAATCAGCTTTTATCTCCAAATCACAGATCAGTTCTCATTGACATCTCCAGAAAAAAAGAATGGACCATAGAGTCAGTATAGAAGAATATGTTTCCCCTAAATATAAGTGAACTCTCAGGTATCTATAAATTTTATCTACAATGCATGTAATTTTTAAAGATAAATAAAGTACCCACCACGCTTGGACTACTTGGGATAATCATTTATCTTTATTCATCATATGTATTAATGAACTGTTATTCTAGTTCATTGCTTACTCCTTAGCATGCAAATACGTCTCCTCCTCAACAGCTTATAGAAAGGGAACTCTTAAATTTCAGGGAGCCCTCGAAAGGTGTTTTATGTAACCAAAATATTTTCCTTCATTTCCCTCACCGAGTCTTAAATGACAAAGAAAAGTGAAGAAATAAGGTCACTATTTGGATAAAAAAAGAAAAGTATTTTCTTTTTGTCCGCCTTGTTCAATTATTGGCTTTGAATCTACCATTTGGTTTGGCTGTGCAGTCCTGACCATTAATTGGTATTTCAGCTTTCTCGATTTGTCCGCCAATACCAGTCATTCTCCATCTCTGAAGAGAGTGAAGGATGAAAAACAGATTTAAACTACAGAAAAGAAAGGGACTTTAGACCGGCCACCAGGTAACTACGTTCAGCAGTGAGAATTGGACAAGAAAACGCTTTACTATGAGAAGATCCCAGTATGCTAAATTAGATAAATATGTACATTATAATACAGTATCCTACCAGGCTCTACCTGATTTGCCTCCTCCCCGTCCCTTGCTGCTCTCCGGTCATCACATTTTACGCTCCCTCTTTCTTATTTCATCCCAGCCACCCTTGTTTTGGGACTTTCCACCGCCAACACACTGCTTGCAGTGCCCTTTACCCAGATATCCCCTGTGGCTGATTAATCCCCTTACTTCCTTCAAGACTTCACTTAAATGTTGGCTCCTCAAAGAGGCCCACCTGACAAGCCTTAAAATTGCAATGTAATGCTCCAACCCACACGACTGGTATCCTCATTTCCCTTTAACTGGCTCTCCTTTTTTTTTCACCAGGATTTTTTTACCTTCTCCCATACCACATCATTTATTATTTTCAGCTTATTCTTTATTGTTCGATCTTCACACTTGAAAACAAACTCCATGAAAACAGATCCTTATCAGTTTTGTTCACCAATGTAGCCCAAGCATAACAGGCACTCAGTAAATATTTTTTGATTATGAATAGCACTTAACACCCAAACTCATATTTCCTTCTCTATCTCCATTACTAGATTGTGAGCTTTTTTATGGCAGAGAACATGTTTCATGCTGGCCTAACACAGTTTCTGGTACAGAGTGGGCATTATATAAATGTTTATTTAAGGAATAAGGAATGAGAAAAACAATAAATAGATTTATATATGATATTTTGTGTGTGAAAATTTAATGTATCTGTTTTGTTCATTAACAAATGGATTTTAAGAAAGAGAAGTATATGACTTCTAGAATGCCTTGCTTTTTGCATTTTTCACCTAAACACTGTCCTTTTGTTATGTTCTATCATTGCATTTTAGATAAATTTAAATCCAAATGGCATTAGTGCTGGATCTTTTATCCATCACTGCTTTATAGATGAAGCCCCAAAACTGAAAGTGATTTGCCCAAGGCCATCATCTGGCTAGTGTTGGAGGCCAAGACTGAAATCCAGGTCACTGGATCCAGTGCTGCTTTTGTACGTATACACGGAGCCCAAACACCTAATAGTTTCCGACACACACTAGATACTAATGGAATGTTTATTAAAGGAATGAAAGATGATCAATAAATAGGTTCAAAATATGTTTCTTTTTGTACTCCTTTTTATTGATGATCCTTTAATGCACCTGGGATCTCCTTCTTCAATTATTTGGATCTAAGGTGGTTTATAAAATACCCATAATTTGGAAGTTGAGCCTTAGAATCTAAACCTTAGGATATTTTCTTAAAGTTTCAAAGCATTTTTTTATTAGTAAAATATTTCCACCTGAAAGAGCCATGTCATCTAGAATTCTAAAATAAATATTTAAATGAGAATTATGTTTGATGTCAGGTGACTTTTCAAAAGTGCTTTCAGTAAAATTCCATGTGCTCATCATGTAACAGGAAAGCATAAGCTGCCCGAGACAGTTAAAAGCAGAGGAAACAGAGAGGGCTAAGAAACATTTAAAGAAATGCAGTATCATTGTCATTTTGTGTGTTCACACTACAGTATAATCTCTCACTTTTTATTCTGAGACCAGTTCCAGAAAGTGAAATAAAGCAAAAGCATAGTTACAAAAGGTCTTCCTAAAGATGAACTGCCCCTACTCCTTACCTGATAGAGGTGGAAATTCAGGATGTCAGCTTTATTATCTTCTCTCACTAAAGCACATAACAGTGAATTCAGCTGTCAGGGTGATGTAACCAGAGAACACCCAATTCAAAAGAAGGAGTTTCCACTTACTGAATATACTACCAGAGGTCCTACCAGACGCATCCAGTGTTGAGTAGGCCTTATCTTGGGAATAACATTCATAACACTCCTCTGTGTGATTAGCATGAGTGGTCTAAAATGTTGGAGAATGGAGAAATTGAGAACTTGACAATAGGAAATGTATTCAGTACCACATAATAGGTAATACAACAAACCAGCAGGCTCCTGATTTAATCATTCATTCCACAGATATTTTTAGACTTTATACTAGGACCTGGGGACCCAACAGTAAACAAGACACAAGCTGTCCCTGCTTCGTGGAGCTTATACCAGCATCTCAGGCACCAGAACAAGTATAGAGGCAGGATTATTGGGGGCTGAAATATTAGGGTCTTGCATTCTGTTTTGCGTTCTGTTTTGGTTTCAGTTTTTGTTTGGGATTGGAACATTATTTTATATCTTATGCCCAGAAGAAATCGAAGCTTACTGAACAACTCTTACTCCAAATGAAAAGTACAACTTCCTGTTACTGCTAGACTGGTGGTCATAATAAGATTGGCAAGCTCTGACAGTTTTTTTGTTCATTTAGTTGGTTGGTTGTTTTTTTGTTTTTTGGTTTTTTTGCACGCTCTTTTCTTGGTACCAGCAAAGAGACAGACTACTGAGATCAGAGAAGACCTGGAGCCCGGTAGAGATGTTTCAGCTTTGTTCTTATGTTTACAATTCTCCATGCCTAGAAGAGGGGCAGAGGCAGCAAATGGTAGTCTAGCCTTGCTGCCCCACTCACCTCAGCCTCATCCAGTAAGTACAAGGATCACTCCTGGTATGGGACCATAATCACAGAGCACAGGCCAGGAAGGGCAGATTTTCTGGGACACTGCACTCCAAGGAATATGTTTGAGCTGGCCCCAACCCAGCAAGGCTCTCCTCTTGAAAAGTTCAGGGCCATCCAAGGCACAGCGAGGAAGCCAAAATGGTAATGGCCACATCTTTAGATGAATGGGCTTTGAAGTCCCTGAAAGAGCAAGCTGCTCTTGATCTTGCTTCCTCCCCTGGAACATTTGTAGTTCCCACAAAAGCACAGAAACTTGTTCCAGCTCTCCTGATCAAAAGCATTTCCAAAACGTAAAGATAAATATCCTGTACTTCTCTCTTCCTTTTTCTCTCTGGTCAGCTTCCTGGGGTCACAAGAATAAGATTTAAACCCCCAAAGGACACCACTAATGTGGTTACTTATTTGTTTATGCACCGTGCATCTGTGCTTTGCTGTCTTAGAAGCTTGAGAAATTATTCTTATTTTAAGGTCACACAGTGGAGAACAGAAACCTTCAGAAAACGTAATTTTCCACTTTGGACTGAGCTTTCTGCTGCTGCTGCTGCTGCTGCTGCTGCTGCTGCTGCTGCTGCTGCTTGTTATTATTATCATATAGTTGTTATTATGATGACTATTATTATTATTTCATAACCCTTAATTTGTATCGATTCATTTGAAGAGCCACCCAGTCTAACAGGCAGAAAAAAGTAATCACCCTCAATGAAGTATAAAAGAAGTGGATTCTACTAGCTTGTTTATCAGAAAACAAAGTATGATATATTATTTCCTAGATCTTTCCAGACATTTTGGACGCTGTGGTATATTTATGGGAATATCACTTACATAGGTGTCTTGAGATTGAAGAAATACTCTGAACATTGTTTAAAACTATAATATATAGTTTAAAAATAAGTTTAACCTACATTCCTGACCTTTAGGACACCTGGGATTGTCCCACAAAAACCTAGACTTCTAAAGGTTTCTAATCTCTGCTGCATCGGGAACACGTTTTTCCACTTCCATATATCTTTGTGCTATGACTCATCCTCAACAGGACACTAGAAAGCCAAAATAGAGAAAGGAAGTATGCTCATTTCCAATGGATTCAGAAGAAAATTCTTGATTAGGATGGCAACCGTGTACTGAAAGAGAAGACTTTTCTCTAAAGAATTTTAAAATATTAGGTTGTCATCTTAATGAAGCAGGATGCTATGGAAGGTGCTTCCCAGAGTTGGGTTTAGTAAGCCTTAATGCAAAATTCTCATAATGCCTGAGCAGTGAGCATATCTTCTGAAGATTAAGGATACTGATGTTTTCACCCTGAGGAGAAGGGTGGCTAAAAAATGCAACGACTGGTCACTGTTCTTACCTCCCTCCTACTTGAAACATTTAACAAATGTCTACAGTATCTTTAATCACCATATGTGACATCACCAGAAAAGGTTACATAGTCATCCTTCACATGATTTTCCAAACCCCTAGCATTGTACCTGGGGTAATTTCTACATTCCATTTGTGCCTGGTTCATTCCAAAACTGTGATAGTGAAAGCATTCATCCACTGTCTAAGATAAATTACAATTTGATAAGGTAACAGAGTCCCCAGAAGTTACAGTACCAAGTAACATTTCAGAATAATCAAAGATTTAATTCCATCAAAAAAGTATAAACAATTTTACTAGCACAGAGTTGACCATATACTTAATTTGCAAATAATATCTCAAATAAAAAATTATGTTCATACACAAACTAAGCCACTGAACCATGTTAGATGCTCTAAAACTGGCCATTAATCTTTTTCTTCATTTTTTAATTTTTTTGAAATTTTCTTCCACTTTTATTGAGATGCAACTGACATATAACTTTGTGTAAGTTTATGGTGTACAATGTGTTGATTTGATACACTTATCTATTGCAAAATGATAACCACCACAGGATTAGCCAACACCTCCATCCCATCACATAAGTATGTCTTTTTTTGTGGTAAGACTATTTAAGAACTATTCTCTTAGCAACTTTCAAGTAGGTAATACAGTGTGATTAACAAAAATCACCGTGCTGTACATAACATCCCCAGAACTTATTAATCTTATACCTTGAACTTTGTATTCCTTGCCCAACATCTCCCTGTTTCTTCTGTCCCTCAGCCCCTGGTAACTACCATTCTAATCTCTGTTTCTATGAGTTTCACTTTTCTAGGTTCCCCAGGTAAGTGATATCATTCAGCTTGTCTTTCTCTGTCTGATTTATTTTATTTAGCATACTGCCCCCAAGGTCTATCCACATTGTTACAAAAGATGGAATTTCTTTCTCATGGCTGAATAATACTCCATTGTGTATATCTGCCACATCTCTTTTTTGTCCGTTCACCTATTGACAGATACTTAGGTTGTTTCCATAACTTGGCTATTGTGAGTAATGCTCCAGTGAACATGGGAGTGCAGATATATTTTCGATATCCTGTTTCCAGCCTTTGGATATACATATACCAAGAAGTGAGATTGCTGGACAATATGGTACTTCTGCTTTTAATATTTTGAGGAACCTCCATATTGCTTTTCATAGTGACTGCACCAATTTATATCCCCACCAAGGTGTGTAAGTGGTGCCTTTTCTCCACATCCTTGCCAATACTTGTTATGTCTTATTTTGATGATAGCCATTCTAGCAGGTGTGAGGTAATATCTCATTTTGTTTTTTATTTGCGTTTCTCAGATGATTAGTGATGTTGAACACTTGTTCATGTACCTGTTGACCATTTGAATATCTTCTTTGGAAAAATGTCTATTCAGTTATTCTGCCCATTTTTTAATTGGGCTATTTATTTTTTTGTTACTGAGTTATATGAGTTATTTATGTATTTTTGAAATTAACCCCTTATCAGATAGATGGTTTGCAAATATTTTTTCCCATTCCACAGTTTTCCTTTTTGTTTTGTTGATGGTTGTCTTTGCTTTGCAGAAACATTTTAGTTTGATGTCATCCCACTTGCTTAGTTTTGCTTTTGTTTTGTTTCTTTTTGGTGTCAAGCCAAAAAAATCATTCTGAGACTGATGTCAAGGAGCTTACCCTCTATGTTTTATTCTAGGAGTTTTACCATAGCTGGTCTTATGTTTAGGTCTTTAATACATTTTGAGTTGATTTTTATGTATGGTATAAGATAGAGGTCCAGTTTCATTCTCTTGCACATGGTTGTCCAGTTTTCCCAGCTCCATTTACTGAAGAGGATATTCTTTCCCACATTGTATATTCTTGGCTACTCTGACATAAATTAAATGACCACATTATATATACATAGGTTTATTTCTGAGCTCTGTATTCTGTTCCATTCATCTATGTGTCCATTTCTGTTTGTGCCAGTATCATACTTTTTTGATTACTACGCTTTTGTAATGTAATTTGAAATCAGGAAATATAATGCCTCCAGATTTCTTTTTCGTTCTCAACATTGCTCTGGCTATTTGAGGTTTTCTGTTTGTTTGTTTGTTTTGTTTGTTTTGTGGTCCATACAAATTTTAGGATACTTTTTTTCTATTTCTGTAAAAAATGACATGGGAATTTTGATAGTGATTGCATTGGCTCTGTAGATCAATTGGGGTAATATGGACATTTTAAAATTACTAATTCTTTCAATCCATGACCATGGAATGCTTTCCATTTATTTATGTCATCTTTGATTTCTTTCACGAAAGTCTTCTAGTTTTCAGTGTACAGATCTTTCATCCTTTTGGTTAAATTTATTCCTAAGTATTTTACTCCTTTTGATTCTATTGTAAATGGGATTGTTTTCTTAATTTCTCTTTCTAATAGATCATTGTTAGTATATAAAAACACAGCTGATTTTTGTATCCTGTACCTTTACTGAATTTGTTTAGTTCTAACAGTTTTTTTTTTTTTTTTTTTTTTGGCGAAGTCATTAGGGTTTTCTATGAACAACATTGTGTCATCTGCAAATAGATCGTTTCACTTCTTTTTTTATTTAGATGCCATTTATGCTTTGTTCTTGCTTAATTACTCTGGCGAGGATTTCCAGTACTATGTTGAATAAAAATGGCAAGACTGGGCATCCTTGTCTTATTCCTGATCTTAGATGAAAAGCTTTTAGCTTTTTAACCACTGAGTATGATGTTAATTGTGGGCTTGTCATATATGGCCTTTATTATACAAGGGTATGTTCCCTCTATACTCAGTTTGTTGAGAGTTTTTATTATGAAAGGATGTTAGTTTTGCCTAATACTTTTTATGCATCTATTAAGGTCATTAATGATTTTTATTCTTTATTTTGTTAACATGGTATTTTACATTGATTGTTCGCAGATATTGAACCATCCTTGCATCCCTGGAATAAGTCCCACTTGATCATGGTGGAAATTTTTTACGTACTGTTGAATTCAGGTTGCTAATATTTTGTTGAGGATTTTTGCATCTATGTTTATAAGGGATATTAGCCTGTAATTTTATTTTCTTCTAATGTCCTTGTCTGGTTTTGTTATCAAGGTAAAGCTAGTCTCATGAAATGAGTTTGGAAGTGTTCCCTCATCTGTTTTTTGGAAGATTTTGAGAAGGATTAGCATCAATTATTTTTTAAATGTTTGGTAGAATTCACTATTGAAGCCATCTTGTTGTGGACTTTGGTTTTTTGGGAGGTTTTTGATTACCAATTCAATCTTCTTACTAGTAATTGACCTGTTCAGATTTTCTATTTCTTCATAATTTAGTCTTGGTAGGTGTTTTTTCTATGAATTTACCCATTTATCTTGGTTGTCCAATTTGTTGGCATGTAATTGTGCATCGTAGTCTCTTATGATCCTTTGTATTTGTGTGGTATCGGTTGTAATGTCTCCTCTTTCATTTCTAATTTTATTTATTGTAAGTAGTTATGTCCCAGCCTTTCCTACCCATTTCAATGTGAGAATTTTCTTGTTTATCTGACGTGTATGAGTAGAAGTCACTCAGCTGGTTTCTGGATTTCTTTCAGAGGACATTGTTCCGTGTGTAGTTGTCTATTCAGTGTGTCCATGGGAGGAGGGGAGTTCAGGAGACTCCTATGTCACCTTCTTTAAAGACTGCCCTCCAGTTTCATTTTTGTAACCAAGAATCCTGATGAGTATAGTGTGATTCCTTTATAAATGTTTGTCTCCTACTGGCCATTAACATTAGCCTGCTACTTGTCCATTTATTCACTCTTCCCAGCAGATAAGCAGTAAATTAACAAAAGTTTCTAAAATATAGTAGAAAAACTTAAAGTAAGGCAATTCAATGTATTACTTTAATTAGCCAATTTTTAAAAGAGCATTATTTCTATTTTAGTTGTAGAATGAGTTCATCATTTATAGAACCCCAGTGCAAGAAAATACAGAGGATGCCCAAAAAAATGTATATACAATTTAAGAAAGGAAAAAAACGTGAAAATTGTAATACAATGAATGACACTAGAATTCATTTGATTAATGCCATCCTTTGAGTGAATGTCATGATACACATTGCTACCATAATCCAATTCAACTTCGAAAAGAAATATGTAGATAACATCTCTTAAAACGTGTACATTTTTTTGGCACTCCCAATAGTTTGAGAACCATTAGTCCATATTTCTTAGATTCTTCTTTGAGAGAAGATTGCAAACTCCATCCCTGTAGTAAGTCAGTAGGTTACCTACAGGTCTCATACTTTGCCACAGCAAACTTCTTACGTAATTTGTTTTTCATGATAAAGCAAGGATGGAATTAGGAATTTCATCTGTTATAAACTTATCTTCATAAACCTAGTTATAAACTAGTGCTGATTGTTGTAAACCAAATGCTGCTACAGAACATTTGTTTTTTTTTTTAATATGGGTGGCAATTTGTGGATAATGATGACACATATACATAAAAATATAAAACATGATATAATTGATATATTATAAATAATATAATTATGAAACTTTTCAGAGACTCTTTAGTCTTCAGTGTTAATTACTGTCAAGTATGAAAAAGGATGAAAAAAATGAGTAGATAAGTTCTTTCTGCCTTCAAGTAACTCACAAGAAGTAAGGGCCGTAAGACAATATAACCTTTATACTATACAGCAGTTCATCTTTGGCATTAAGAGAAGGACAAGTAGCATAGTATGTATGTACAAAGGAGAGATCAACAGTGAGCAAGGAGTCAGAAAAGACTTCTTAAAAGATGTAACACTGGATATGACTAAGATTTTGTTAAAAGTAGGGAGGGAGAAAAATATTTTCCAGATGAAGAGATAATTCCACATATGCATGTTTATAACTTTTCAAATGTTTCATTTTTGTATAACTGTATTAAAATTCACAGCTCTTTTGGAATTAAAATTAAATTGAAACAGTAAAGTATTAATCTGAATTTTAGATTAAATCTGAAATATACATTTTCAGTCCCCTCTATAAAAATGTAGAAATGTTCCCCAAATCACATTATTTATGATCACTAACCTATTATTTTCACCCTGAAATCAACTAAAACTGATAAAGTTCTAACCTGAAGAAGATGGGGCCGGGGGGGTGGGGGAGAAACTCTCATTTATCAATTGCTACCTGAATGACAATATTATATATTTTATATAATATTATATATTTCACTGATTAATTTTCAACAAAATCCTGTCAAGTATATAGACTAGTGCCTCTATTTTATAGATTTAAATGAAGCTCAGAGAAGTTAAATGACTTTCTTAAATTTGCAAAGCTAAGTAGCCTCCAAAGTCAACCCAAGATTATCTGTTTTCTAATCACACATTATTTTTTATTACTGTTTCCTTAGAAGAAAAAAAGTAAGTTTGTACCTAGAAAAACTAAGCATTGGCTTAGCTTGTTATGTGAAGTTGCAGTAATAAACAATTACCCCCAAATATTCATTATCCAAAAAAGAATGTGTTAACTCTTTTATTAATTGCCATAATGATGTCTTCAATAAAGAATGACTCATAGCAAAGGCTTCCAATTGTATACTTAACTCCTTCCTCTGAGAGCATCAAATTGCACTAGCTCAATATTCATAATATCATACTGTTATATCTGAGAATCAATAGTAAATTACCAAAAAAAAGTAATCAGGCTATAGGTCACTGTGTCGTAAATGCTGTTTAAGACTGCATTTTCTTCCCTGTCACCCCATTTTCTAATTCTAATTACAAATCTCCATACTTAATTAAAAGTAAATTGATTAAAAAAAAAAAAAATTCTGAAACTCTTCCAGAATTTCCATCCAAGACCATAATAGTTTTGTGGGTTTCTTTGGTGTATTTGAAAGTCTTTCTCATTCTGTTCATGTTGTTGGGTGGTGGTGGTAATTTGTTTTATAGTACATATCACAAATCAAATTTTCTTTCTAAAAAATGGTAATATATGATTGGCGTTTTCATAAATTAAAACTTCTTAAGGGTTTTCTGTCACAAAGTTTTGTTTACAGGCTACCCAGTCACCAATAATCACATGATAGCAGTATACCAGTTTCTTGGGGTACTTAAAAAAAAAAATCTTCTCTGTCCCTAAAATGCTTATAGTCTAATAAAACCTTAAACTTCATTATCTCAATTTTAATAAAAGTAGAAAACAGTTATCATTTCTTAATTTCCCAAAAACAAGCCTTTGGATAATACAGTTATTTATATCCTCTTCATTTTTATTTATTAAGAACTCTGTGTCATCTCTACAAATATTTTAAACAGAAAAAGTATAATTAAAATGTTTCTAAAAAGAAAGCAAGAGTGCCACCTTCCAGAGATAAGTACCTTTACTGTTTTTACCTACTTAAACTCTCCTTATGAATTTAACCTGTGGATAATCCCTCCTCCATTTAATTCCTCCCTCTTCAGTGCAGAAATTTATTAAGTTATTTTTTTGTCTTTTGTCTTGCGAGGGTCTTTTGCTGCTGATTAATCCAGTAGCTGCTGAATTAATCCAGTCGCTAAACAGTGTGAAAAAGGAAAGTATACTTTGTTTTATTTTTCTTTGGAAGATCATATTATAATTTTACTTAAAATATTGTAGCAATATTTAGGATTCTGACAGACACTTTTAGTAAGACCAACAAATTTGACAACAGAAGTAAGAAAACAAGAGGTTGATATCCCAGCTTTCCACACCTTTTTGTTGGCATCTACCATATAAATTTAGTCATCCAAACTACTAGACTAGGGAGTGAATTAATATCATTTCATGAGTTTATAGGCTCATTCTATTTTACCATATCTCAAGTCACAGTGTGGCAAGAAGTTTATTTTCTTCTCCCTCATGTTTGGTGGCCCATCACAAGAGTTTACTCAGTCAAGAAGTTAAAATGAAGACATGACCAAAAATTTAGAATCCCCAAATCCTAATTATAGTTGTGAAGATATATGTCACTGAGCATTTTATCATTTTTAAAACACTTTTATTTTTTATTTTTTTAAAAAACACTTTTAAACAAACTATAATTAGATCCTTACCACAAGCCTGTGAACAGGTTGCGTAGATGTTATTATTTAATATGTTATTGATGAGAAAATGGATAATAAGGGAGATGAAGTCACTCGCCTAAGGTCAAAGAAAAAGAACCCCTCTTGGATTAGAATTCATGTTCTTTACTCGTTACCTGGTGATATGTCCCCTCAATTTCCAAGGTAACAGGCAGTATAATGATTCCTGTCTAAAAAAGCAGAAACATAACTGGAGGCAAAACCAAGCCTGCTTATCAGAGCAAGAAACAACTCAGCAGAGCAAGAAACACTGAATCAGCAAAGTTCGTATTTATTTTAGATCTACTTCTGCATGGTCCTGTGGCTTGGGCCGAATTACATAGCCACTTTTGGATTCAGCTGTTAATATTTTAGAAATATATATATGTTGAGTGTCGAACAGAACTAGCAGATATGGTATTTTTGTTCTTATCTTCATGTGACTGAGGTATTCCTGTTTCTGGAAGGATTAATATTTCTGGTTGTAGTTAAAGAAGTCAGTAATCTACGTTCCACTCAGACTGGAAAGACTTTCTAAAGGAAATGGGATTAGGAATGAACTTGGAAGAACCAGATCAATTTCATGTAGTCAGTCAATATTTATTGCTGATCTTCTCTACATCAGTCCCAGCTTTAGACCCTAGGAATCAAGCAGTGAAACCTAATGAAGTCCCTACCGTCACAGAGCTTATGTTCCATAAATGAGCTATGGAGAAAAATAAAGCAAGACAAATGGACAAGGGAGTTCCAGGTGTGTGTGTTGGGGGCGGGGAGGTACTGTTTTATATAAGGTGGTCAGGGGAAACTTCACTGACACTAGGACGTAGGAGAGAGCCCTGAAGGAAGTGAGGGAGAAGCCATGTGGAATATGGGGGAGAGCATCCCCAGGAAGGGAATAACAAAGCCTGAGGTGAGAAGACTACTTGATGTGTTCCAGGGAAAGCAAAGAGTACAGTGTGGCTGGGTGGAGTTAGCATGGAAGAGAGAAAGGAGGTGAAATCAGATCTGGCGTCCAGATCCTGAAGAACTGTGTAACGATTTTGGCTTTTACTCTGAGTTAAATTAGAAGCCATTAGGAGGCTCTGAGAGAACAAGATCAAAGATTTAGAATAAGGCACATTTTAAAATTATGGTTACATATCCAAAAAGCTAATAAAGAAACCCAAAGAGGCCTGTCAATGCTGACATCCTAATACGAATCTTTCATGAATACAGAGGAGTCTAAGACATTTTAATTTCTAAGGAGACTTTTGTTAAACTCTCCAAGGTACTCAATCAGAATCAGAATCAATTCTCTTTATTGTACATTACTAAGTACACATGAATGTACTCTTCATATTAAGTTGCAATTTTTATACAGCAGACTCAACACTGGACAAAAGTACTTACCGAACTAACAATGTGTTTCTATAGAAATTTGTACACTCTCCATCCAGACTTCCTACCATACAACTGCTGGTCTTATCTACAAAAGGAAAAAAAAAAAAAATCACTGAGTGATGTTTGCTTAGCCCTGAATTGTTGTGGTAATAATATTCTCCTCTCTGTAAACCTGTCTTCCCCACAGGACAAAGAACCCAATCTAATGGTGTGACTTCAGGCAATTCTCAAGTTGTCCTGGCCTCTTGCACTTCCTTTGCATAATAATGACAATAATGTCTCCTTCTTCTATCCCCATAATAATTTATTATTAATGATAAGACCAACATAAATGTTAGGAGCTTCATTTATCAAAGTTTAAAGTCATTTCTGCAACAATTATTGGAGTATCTTTCGTATGTTAGACACTGGAAAGGTAACAAAAAGATATGATCACTACCCTCCAAAAACTGCTAAGCTGGGAGAGGCAAGCTTAGGTCTTACAGCATAACATATGGCAGGATGCATTAAGGGCTATAACAGAAGTTTCAGGGCAATACAATCACCTATGTGGTAGTTTACATTGAAAAAATATACTTCTATATATAATATCATTTAATTTTTATGTCAGTTGTAAACAAACTGTGCTTATTAAACATAGTTGAAGGTAATGCAGTTTCCAACTGGGGACTGAGAAAAGTTGGGCAGGGGTAGCTCAAGGAAATCCCCTCAAAAGAGACTTGAAGAATAAATCATTTTAAAATTGGGTGAACACTTACATCAGTTTAATATATAAGATACTTTAAAGATCCCCAAACTGGAGCCAGTTCCTTGTTACATAGATTCTGGCCTTTAGTGGTTTACTCAGTCTCATCCCTTGTCAAAAAGTCAAGATACTGGAAAATTCTGTTCAATAATTGTTAAAAAGAAAAATATTGAAACCCATTATATGACTGTGGTCATCACTAACATTTGGGGACCAGCAAGCACAAATTTTGTTTTCAAGAATAACATGGGTATAAAATGAAATGAAAAATGGCACTCTCCTAGAAATTCATAAATAGTTACTGCCCTTATTATGAAGGAAAACAATGGTGATGGATTCTGTGTGATCAGAAGTTTCATATTCTGGTTCTACTTCACCAAGAATGACAAGTCAATCTTGCTTGGTGCCTCCACATTGGAAACCACCTCACATAGTGTATTCACTAAAAATATTCCCACTATAAGTTTGGAAATGTCATCTTTCCTGAAATCAATCTTAGCTTAATGACGTTGCATGAAAGGTAACTGTAGTTGTAGGTAATTTGCATATAACCAAGGACCATGATATAAATGAAATACACTAAACAGAGAATCAGGAGATGGGGGGCTGCCTCAAGTTGCGACATTAATGGGCCCAGAGGCCTTGAGTAACGTACCCAAGCTCTCTGGGCTTCACTTACGTCAAATTTTTTTAAAAATATTTCTTGAAAATAACCTTTTTTAAAGGAAAATTTTAGTTAAGACACTCGTTTGTCACATGCATATCACATATAAATACACCCATTGGAATAAGTTCCTATCTTTTTTCACAAAATCACCACAGATTAGTACCTTCACTTTATCTTTCAGTACCACTAAAACAGGGAATCATTTTTCCCACTTCATCAAAATTTCATCTAGTCAATGCTGTTGTTTCTTGTCCTGTGGGAGCACCTTTAATGGACACTGGCCAGTGTGTCATTTTTCCTGTTTGTTTGGAGCTCATAATAAAATTGCCCATAACATCTATTTCCGTGTGAATTTCACCATAAGGGAAACATCAGGTAAGAAGTAGGGAAGGGAGAGCAGGAACTGACAGCAACTTATTTCAACCATAAATTTTTGTTTATTGCACATGAGGTACCATCCAATTGCTTTATAAGCCATCATTAGAGTAAAAGTTCGTGGTAAAGGGCAATAGTAAATTTTCTGAAGGGCCAGAGAAAAACATTTAGCTTTATGTGTTTTCAATTTTTTTTTTTTCAGATTGCTAATGTAAAGAATCAACTTTTGAACTTTAAGCCATTTTTAGCCTAGTCCTAAAAGAACCAATAAAAGCAATTAAATCACTCCATGAACCTGTTTTGTTTCCCTGTCCGAGGTGTATGATTTTCCCTTCTCGCATTACCAAAGTGGGAAGAAAACTTCAAGGTTACTTAGTCAAAGTATTCAAGCTTTTCTTTTTTTAAATAACATAATTTTTCTTAACCAGTATTTACTAAGAAATACAATATTTAAAACAGATAAAAGTGGAGTCATTTTTGATTGAATTCAGGAGATGTTAGAAACATCCATCTGATAGTCTGCTTCCCTTCTCTTCCGCCATCTCAGTCCATTATACTCATTTACTAGATGAGGAAAACAGAGGCCTGTTTCTATCTATGTACCTAATAGAAAGTTTATATAATAGACATACAATACCTATTAATATAGAATATATAAATTATACACATTAATAGAAAGTTATATAATAGAAATTTCTCTACTTACACACTTTTAGCTTACTAATTTTTATTCAGATTAGAAACGTTGAGCTAAAACAAAATTCTACCCATTCCACCCCAAACAAACGAGAGTATGAGCGATTGCATGTGGTCATCGTGTCCACAACCACAATGTGTTAGTTATTAGTTTGAAGTATTTTTATGAAAATTATTTACTCCATTTTAAAAGATAAAAAGTAGTGAAAATGTTAAAAGTGCTAGTAAGAAGATATATGTGATTATAAGAAAAAAGAGGCGTGATGTAATTTTTTTTAAGTGTTGAGAAAAGTGAACAATTTTGCAATGCATATGTGAGATTAAGCATTGCAGAGTTCAGCTGATTCTCAATGACAGAGAGTGACTCAGAACTTGGGACAAGCCTACGCACTTGTGCTGATACAGTTGTACATATTGAGAAACGAGGAATACCAGCCAAGAAAAGAAGGTAAACTTTGGAGTGTGTGACTACAGAATTTCCTCTGATACCTGTTACCTCTGTGTTAACTCGAAAAGATACTAGAATTACAACCAAGAACTCATAATTGACTCACTATAAAGGTGTTTCTTTTGAAACTTTTCTTCCAAGCCACAGATGGTTCAATGGTTTCAAAACAAATTTGAATCTAAACAGAATCATCATGAGCATCAATGTTGTGAAGGAGAATATCACTGTTGAGAAATTCTTCACAGCATTTCCAGAGAACATCAAGGGTTATTCCATTCCAGCAGATTTTTGATGTGGAAAAATTGGTCTGTTTGGGAAGAGAATGATATGCCCATTTTAACACTTCATGTATGTAGTGGAAATGATGGAACTGTAGGCATAAACTCCCCTCAGTCACCTTGGACTTAGAACCGAGGGATTTCTGAACAACTTTTTGATTCTAGTTCATTTATAGTAATGAACAACTAAACTTCTGAGTCACACCAAAATCCCCTTATCTTGAATGATTGGTCTATTTGGAGGGCACTATGCTTAAATTTTTATTTTCCTTTGGAATAACAATTCAGATGAGAGAATGAAGTCTAATCACAGTGCCGCTCATTATTATCAGAACTTCTGGAGTTATTTCAGAGTTCCAAGATTATTTTCTTTTATTTCCCAAAATTTAAAAATATAACATAAAATAAATTGAATTGTGTTTCAGTAATAAAATTACTATACTCATCTGCTAAATGTGCAGAATACTCTCCCTGAAGCTAATTAACGAGATAAAGGGTCCATATCAGCTTGAAGCAGTTCCTGTCTCTAAGGGCCTAACTCAGTAATTAATTATGTTTCTGAGAGTTTCGGAAAACACTGTACCAGCTTCCTGGGTCTTTAGAAATGTAACATCTTGGGCATCATCCAAAATATCTTAATCTCTCCATCTGCTTAGAGTCATGTCAAGTTCCTAGAAGGAGGTAGAGTTAAAGGTCTTTAAAATGAGGCCCATATATATTCATCGTTTAATCAGTTATTTACCTCGGCGTTCAGAATAACACCAAATGAATTTTTAATCAACCTAATTTTTAAAGTATTGTCCACATTAGAGTGACCATTCATTTGGGATCAGATTAACATATTGGCTTGGTTGAAATCAAAAATATTAATAAAGTATGAGTGAAGCACAGAAAGTCCATAAGGCCACACAGATGTGTTGTTGTTTAATAGGCCACACCTTGGTCTCTGTGAAAGCTCCAAATGTTAGGTAGGATGTCATAGTGGCAGGCCTCTTTGACAGCATCACCTGCCATACCATCGTGTTAACTCCATTCCTTGACTGAGGAAAATTCCTTGGCAATTCAAGACCGCCGAAGAGACGTGGCATTTTATCAGCTAGAACCTTAGTTGAGCGTGAGTTGCTGTGGGCAGGATCCTGAAGGAATTCACATGGAGATGGGGTCTAGAGGAATTGGCACCCAGGAGGGAGGAGAAAGGCTAAGATAATCTTTCCCACTGAATTATTTTACATCTACCTTGGGCTTCCCCCCAGATTCAGACCAGATGGTTTTTTAAAGCTCCCCGGAGGGAAGTATTAGGTTGGTGCAAAAGTAATTGCAGTTTTTGCCATTATTTTTAACATTTTTAACCGCAGTTACTTTTGCACCAACCTAATAGAATATGAGCCATCTAAGTATAATCAAAAGATGTGCACAGATGGTACTGACTCTTTATAAAGCCTATCTATGCCTTGGAGTTAGCACCTCAAATTGTATGGTGAGTCTTAATGTACTCAACCCCTCCATATTCAGTCTCCAGATTTAAAAAGTTTTGAGTTATTCTTTAAAAAAAACAACAAGAGTAATATAAACTTAAAAAAAAAAAAAACTATTAGTAAAGGGGTAGACAATATTAGAAAAAATACAGCTTCTTGAATATATAAAGCTGCCCTCCCAAGACTATTGGAAATGAAGCTTTCTTGCATTTCTCTTGGAATATCATAGTGTCACCCTAACAAAACTGAAGAGGGTCGGAATTTTTAAGTATAAGTTTCCTTTAATTACAGGCTCCCTTGCTATGTTTACCAAACAGCTAGTAGCCCTGAGGGTGGAGTTAGGCTGTTTAAAGTTGTGTTTTAATCTCCTCTGTAATTGTAATTTGATTATCGGTATAAATTACCTAGTAGGCTTGCTACCTTCCTCGCCAGTCATTTCCCAGAGTGCATAATTTTGAATTAAAAGGCTGGTATCCATCCAAAACTTCCCAGAATGTTTCACAGGTTCAGTGAATTATGCATTAAACAGAATTCTTTAAAAAGAAGGCAAGAGGTTCCTTTTGATGTCAGCTGTGGTTTTTCATCATATTGTGGACTGTTAATTTCTAGACTCTTTTAGAGGTAGTTTCTTGAAATCTATGTTCAGTGTAGGACTTATTACTGATCTTTCTCTAACCTTTATATTTTATTTTAATAGCATCATATGTCATCCTGAATATGGCAGGTTCTGGCATAAACCTGGTGGTTAATTTCCTAGAGGGAGGGGGAGGGGGTCGGGGGAGGATGGAGAATAGGACAGTTTGCTGCAAACACGCCATCTGCTGGACAAAGAATGTATATACCTTTAGGAACTAGAACATTAGGAGAAGGCTTTGTTTAGGAGCCTCATGAGGACAAATAAGACCAATCAGCGAACTGATATGTATATGGGAGCTCATCTATGGGGCATCTCTAAGCTACATCCAACAGCCTCATTTGATGATATTTTTGAACAAGAGGGAACCTTCTGTTGGTATGTTTGACTTTGAGCTATGTTCTCTATCCAAATGTAATATTACAAGTTATAATAGGCATAATTCATCCTAAGAAAATAAACAGCATCCCTCTTTATATGCCAAAGTAGATAAGGGCAGTCAAATTTCCCCCCATTATATGCAAATGCAAATTCTGGGGAAATTATTTACATTATACACAATTTCATATTACTATTCTCTTTGTTTTTCCTGTACACAAAGCACCTTGAAATTTGTCAAGCACTGTGCTTTTCTAGATCCTTATCAATTGAGTGACTATAGACTTTGTCATTCCACACAGACATTTCTGAGAGTAAAGGAAGCACTGTGAATAATTGCATCAGAACAACCTGAACAAACAGGGTCTATCCTGGGCTAATCAGGATAAAATGTCTCTATTCATAGGTAATCAAATCTCACAAACAGAAACCACCTCCCAGTTTATATCTACTCCCAATTCATAGAGAAGAACAAAAATGAAAGATTGAAATGATCCAGTGTAGAGGACAGATTCCAGACTGGGGCAGTGCAGAGGAAAAACCGGGTTTTCATCACAAATATGTTCAGCATTGATTTATTTGATTCCATTACTCATGTATGAATTTACCCAATGCTAAAACACCATGAGAAAGGCCAGAAATGGATGTTAACTGGACCTATAATGGTGATCATTTTGCAATCAAATCATTATATTTTATACTTGAAACTAATATGATGTTACGTCAATTATACCTCAATTAAAAAAAAAAAAGGTCAGATAAATTTCATGAGTACCTAGAAGGGAGACAAATCACTTCTAGCTGAGAGAATATACTGTCTCATGGAGAGGGCAGCATTGAATTGAGCATTGAGAGAGAAGCAGGATTTGGAGAGTGGGCACTCCAGCAAAGGCAGAAGCTTTCAATAATTAACTGGGTAAACCAAGAAAAGTATAGTGCTGCCCCATCACATGGTCAATACTGCTTGCTTTTTCAACATTATTTCTTAAAGCTACTAAGAGTGAAGCACTTTTTGACACACTGATGGATAAAACAGACACCGATTCCTACCTTCAAGAATATACAGCCTGGTAAGCAGTAGGATTTAAGCAGCTGAATTTCAGTGGCCATTTCTGAATTAGAGATAAACTTGGGAATCATCAGCATATTTAAACTGACAGGAAATAGATAAGATCACTTTGGGAAAAGATGTAGAGAGGAAAGTGAAAAAGGTGCAAAACTAAATTGTGAGTTACTCCAGTATTTAGAAATAAGAAGTTCTCAGAGGAAAAAAAGAAGAAGAAGAAAAAAATACTAACTCATATGCTAGCGGTAAAACAATATATATATACATATACATATACATATACATATATATATATATATATATAATTCTTTTATATACATATATTTATATACACACATATATATATAATTCTTTTCTCCAGTTTGGAATACGTAGAAATCGGTGGAAATTAAGCTTGTCAAGGTGTATGTAGATCAGATGTAGCTTTAAACTTTCTCATGATCCAATAATTATCACAGTAATTTTAAAATTATAAATATCATTCTCCAAGGAACTCTAAATGCTTTGTGTGTCCCCTCTAATATATCTATCTAGGATTCTTATTAAATTATAAAATGATACGTTACTGAAAGTTAAGCAAAAACTCCATTACCATCTATGCTATATTCAGTTTTAGATTTCCTGTGGGGAAATGCTCAATTCTCCCTTTTCACTTTCAATGAGGTGAATCAAAGCAGAGCTATAATTCCAACCTTATCTATGAATATAAAATTAACTCAAAATACAGCTCGGTTATTCTTCCTAGCTCCCTCCTGTATAGTGTACTCTGTCATGCTGTCCATCATTTTTAAATGAATGTTATTCAGTGGGGCCTGATTTTGATCATTTTTCATGTTCACTACTACAGAAAATTTCAAGTGTAACTTAGGGTGGAGATCAGTGCAAGAAACATCAACTATTTCCCAAATTTTCCAAGCTCTGTCAGAGTTCAGCTGTCATCTTTGTAGGCTTTGGTATTCATTTATCCATTCTGTAAATACTTATTAAGCACCTACTACAGGTTAGGCTTTGCACCCTACACATTGAGACTAGGAAGATGTCAGTCTCTACCTTCAAGAAAGGTAGAATCTATTGGAGAATACACATGCGTGAAGAAGGAAGCAATGAAAACAATTCAGATGGTGTTTCAGGGATTGAAGCAAGACATGAAGACGGGTGGGTTGGAAGAGGAGTATGGATTGTAAGAAGTGGTCAGATTTAGGATATATCTTTTGAAGTGGTACTCATGATCTGAACATTGGGAGTGAGGAAAAGAGAGGTGATTACAATACAGTGTGATAAATCTAACCCACTTTGGACACAACTGACCACTCACTTCCTTATTTATTCCTCTTTAGGCTTCTATGGCTTCTATTCTTATTCACACTATTCTATAACTTCCACAATTCTAAATCTTCATTGTTTTTCTCATTCCTCACCGGCCCTTCTCTCTTAGTCTTCTTGGGAGGCTCATTCTGTATCCAAACTCTAAATGTTGGGGCTTCCCAAAGCTCCCCCCTACCAATCCTCTCTCTGTAGTTGTCTCATCAAGTCCCTAACATTGAACATTATCCATGTAATGATGATTCACACATGTTTTCTCTCCATCCCTTACCTTTCTGCTGGTGTCTAGATTTGAATATTTAATGACTTTCTTGACATCTCATCTTGTATATCTAAAAAACATCTCAAGTTTAACATATCCAATTAAAGCTCTTTATTTTATCACCTTTCCTCTCCTACCACCACCACAAAACACAACTGCTCCTCAGTTAACAGCACCATGATCTATCCATTTAAATAAGTCTATAGTCAATTAAAAATTGACTCTTTTCCTCACTCCCAGTGTTCAGTTCATGAGCACCATTCAAAAGATATGTCCTAAATCTGACTACTTCTTATAATCTATACTTCTCTTCCAACCCATCCATCTTTACCTCTTGCTTCGATTCCTGAAACACCATCTGAATTGTTTTCCTTGCTCCATTCTTATGCTTATAAGGTTCATTCTCTACATAGTAACCAGAACAAGCTGTTAAAAATATAAACCTAATCATAATAACATATCCTCAGAATATTTTTTCATTAATGATAGAATGAAATCTAAACACTTTACCAGAATCTGTAAGACCCTATAGGATCCAGTTCCATGCTTGCCACTCTATCTTGATATTCGTACATCTAGAATATTCTTTCTCCAAAGCCTTGAATGGCTAGCTCCTTATATTTAAGCTCAGGTCGAATAAAAAAGGTTTCCTTAGTCACTCTATCTGCAGAAGCCTTCCAACTACCATGACTTGTCATTCTCTATACCATTACCTTGTTTTACTTTTTGTCACAGCACTTATTACAATTTGAACTTATATTATTTATTTATTTGTTTGTAACCCACTAGGATAACCTCCCTGGAGGCAAGAATCATGGGCATGTTGTTCACAGTTTTAGCCTTAGCATCTATTAGGTGCTAGATAAATAAATGAAAGGACTGAGATTAGAATAAAATACTATAGGAATACAAAGACGTGTCACTTATAATTTTAGGGGTTCAGCAAAAAATAATTCATGTCTTGAAACATAAATAAGAATTAATAAAGTACAGAGGGACTCAGGCAAAGGAAATTACATATGCAAAGGAACAGAGGCAAAAACAAGGAACTTTCAGGGCATGAAAAATTGTTCAGTATTCATGGAGCATAGAACTTAAGAAGGATGGCCTGGGGACAGAAGTGGTGGGGACAAGTGTTGGGGAGAAGGAGGGAGTAGGAGGGAGCAGTTAAGATTTTGTTAGGTAAAAGCATCACATTGTCAAAGACATCCAAGAAGGCAAAAACCCATTGAAAGATTTTGATCAAAACGGTGACCTAAAAAATGTGGTTTTAGAAAGGTTGTTCCTGCTGCTCTGTGGAGAATGGATTGTCAGCAGTGGAGGAGGGGGAGCAGTTCTCCCCTAAAGTCTGGGAAATCATTTACTAGGCTGAAAAATCTCCTTCCCTGGAAGTACATCAATGTAGTCTTTCTGAGATGCGTTAGTAAATGGAATAGTAATGGAACTCACCTAGTGACGTTACTATATGCAGAGAATTTAGGGCCTTCTAAACTTCCTTTCAGCCTAATTAAAAAGATTGAATCTTTCTAATTGTTCACAATTAAAACTCACAAGTATGGCCTCAAAAGTTATTAATAAATGAGATGCTCACAGCAGTAACACTAAATCTATCCAGAAAACACTTATATCACAAAAGCAACTATCTAATATGCAGCCTAGAGCCAGAAAGAGAATTTGGTTCTACTGAAGTAAACCATGTACTACACACACACACACACACACACACACACCCTACGCCTGTCTCCTTAGACATTATCTCAAACTGAAGACCAGGGCATGCCTTCTGCTCTGGAGCATTCTTTCCATAGTGACAGCAGAAAAATGAATTCTTCTCAGATGAACCATTTATAGAAATCCTCAAATCACACTGTGAATGTGTTCATTTATTTTTTCTGAAAGACCAGCCCTGCATTTTATTCATTCAATGAGTAATTATTGAAATGCTTATTATGTGTCTCTTACTGTGCTAAATATTAAGAATAAATAAGACAAGGTTTCTGCCTTTAAGCAACAACATCAGTATGTGAAAATAACTACAATGGGTGAATTCTCTCAATGCTTATGGAACTACCATGAACAAATATGCAAATTAAACTGGGGGATCCAAGAATCAGAGTAGGGTAGGACAGACCATAGTTAAAAAATACAAGTGCTAGATCCATACAGACCTAGGTCTGGTCCTGAAGCTTTCATTAACTAGTTGCATGATCAATCTCTTTCATGCTCAGTTCCCTCATCCGTCAACTGTCACTAAGCACCCACGTTATCAGGTTAAATTGAATAAGGTGATGTATGTAAAACACAAGAATGCATACATAGCACTCACCACTCAAACAGATGTATATGCTGCCGTAATCATAAATATATGACTTATGATTTCTTCCTTATGTGATTATAAGAAGGAACTGTTGAGAAGGTATCCAGTAGACTAGAGCAAGAGTGTTTATTACTCAATAAAAGAAGTGTATATATACAAATGCCTTAATGTCCAGTGGATGTCTATAGCTTTAGTCACCTAAAATTCTAGAAACTAAATACAAAAATTAGCAATAAAACAGGAAGTTCTGATCCAGCAATGCCGCATGCTGTGGGGTCCACTTTCTGGGTATGCAGATGTACACTGTTTACCAATAAGTTTCTCTTCCCAGCACCAAGTCGTTATCTCCCTTATCAGAATTCTGATGAGAACTGGTCAAAAAAGTCTTAGGAGACCCCCCAGCCATCACACAATGACCCGAAGCATTTGTCTAGGACTTGCTGGTTGCAAGATGCATCCGCTTATAAATTGTACCCCTGCCTAGCCCACTGGAGCAGCTCCAACTACTCTACTGGAAAGAACATTTCACTTTACATGGCAATTATCACAGCCAGAGAGGCTTGATGCCATTTGCTGAATTCATAGGCTGAAAATAAAAAAGAAAGTAAGAGCTGTCATTGTCTGTCTTTATGCGTGTGTGGGAAACAGTACTTCTAAGAGTTTTTCCCCTTTCCCCTTTATTCCTACAACAAAGTTTTTGCAAATTTCTTCCTTCTCAAATCATATATTATCAACAAAAGCTTTGAAAAAAGGGCTTTACATTCATTCCGATTGTTACCTTAAAAATGTTACTGCTGATTGCTTGTGCTTCAAATGAGTTACTATATAGTACATTCAAGGACAATCATACACCCTAAAGCCAACAAAAGAAATGCTCCTAGGACAATTTTGAAACTGTTTGAAGAAAAGTACTAAAAACTGACCACTGTAGCAGCAACAATCAGAGGTGGAAAAGCTGAGGTGAAGCTAATGCCAGGCTGCCCAGCAGGCCTCGGGGCACAAACACATCACAATGGCCATGATCAGCAACCAGAGAATGGACTCGCCTCAAAACCGTGATTTCTGTAGTGCAATTACTCAGAGGCATTTGATCCAAAATGTATAACATTGTAGCCCATGAATGCTAAAATCACAAACCATCTCCACCTTCTTCCAAAGCTGTCTGTCATTAGTTCTGAAGTGGAAAGCACTTGCTACAGTGAAAATAGTCAAAATGAAAACCAAACCAAAAAAAAAAGAAAAAAAAGCACTTCATACTCCACAGAAGGAACTCTGAAATGAAAACAAAGTGGGAATAGAAGGGCGCTATGTAAGGATGACATCTGCCAAATTCCAGGTGAACCTGGATGAGAAAGAATCCCTGCTGCCCTCAAATGTACTCTTCCCACCCTTCCCAAAATGATCTGTTCCCGGATGGCCGTGTTTAATTCTGTTAGCTAAAACAAAGCTTTCGTTTTACAATATGGCTGCAGACTTTTATGAAACTCTGAGCAAACTCTCACAGTGCAGTGCTTTAAATTTATACTTCAGTCTCTAGAACCAATAATCACATGGTTTTCTGTGGGCGAGTTTTGATGTGGAGAAGGTATCTGGCTCACAACATATGGAAAGGATGTAAATGATGTGGAAAACATGATTGGGTAGTCAAAATTCAAACATCTAATGATTTTGCCTTGAAATAGCTGAGTGTGGCTTGTCAGAACTGGAATAGACCAGATCTGCCCTGGTCCCTTGACAGGGTGCAGTCTCTCACTTCCATCAGATGCTCAGTTCTGATGCTTGAATGGAGAGGTGAGGAGGTGCTACCTTGTCTCTGAGTCATTTTTAAATAGAGAACAGAAATAAATACCTGAAATTGGATTTTTTTCAAATGAATTCAGCAGGTAGTATGTATTAAGTACCTTATACAAGCAGACAATTTACATCACTTCCCAACATTTTTCAGGTTTCAGATGAAAGCTTTGAAGTGTTAATCTTAGGTTCCTTCAGAGTGTTATGACTATATTTATAGCACCATATAGTTATATACTATTACCTTATATGTTTATGAGAATTTTATCAACTTATCAGCTGATGTTTAGGGAGGTTCTTTGCTTTCTGCCCCATATTATTAATCTTTTTCTGGTTCCTTTAGTCATTCTTCCAGGACAAATTTTTCAGTGATAGGTGCTAAGGTTGTAGCTAATAATAACATGAAATCTCTCCTATCAGAAACTTTATAATTTCTCTGAGAAAAAAAGATAGAGATAGAAAAGAATGTCGGTGCTTCTACAGACCAGAACAAACTTCCCAAAGCAAATGCTCCCAGAATTTCAGGATTTTTCTCCTTCAACATTGCCCCTAAAGTGAACCCTGCTCCATAGGGTCAGCCCCTGCACAGCAGCTACTCCACTATAGCCACGGCCAGTCCTCACAACCAACCAGCCTGACAGTCAGTTCCTCCCACTGATGTGCAAACAGCAACCAAGGCTCAACTACAACAGGAGAGAACACACAATCCACACAAGGGACCCACCTGCAGTACCCAGGTCAGGTGACCAAGAAGACTGTGCCCCTGGGCCCCATAAGACACCTACCATATAAAGCCACTCTACCAAGACCGGCAGAGATGGCAGCACTACCTAATACATAGAAATAAACACAGGGAGGCAGCCAAAGTGGGCAGACAAAGAAACATGTTCCAAATGTAAGAACAGAACAAAGCTCCAGAAAAATAACTAAACAAAATGGAGATAATCACTCTACCAGATGCAAAGTTCAAAACACTGGTTATAAACATGCTCAATGATCCCAGTGAGAACTTCAACAAAGAGAGAATAAACATAAAAAATGAAGATAAAAAACAAGGAAAAGAACCAGTCAGAAATAAAGAATACAATAACTGAAATGAAGAATGGATTAGAAGGTAGATTAGATATATCAGAGGATCAAATCAGTGACTTAAAAGATAAGGTAGCAGAAAACACCTAGTTAGAACAGAAAAAAAGAAAGAAAAAAGAACCCCCCAAAATGAGGGTAGTTTAAGGGGCCTCTGGGACAATATCAAGCGTAACAACATTCACATCATACGGGTACCAGAAAGAGAAGAGAGAGAGCAACGGATTGAAAACCATTTGAAGAAATAATGATGGAAAACTCCCCTAACCTGGTGAGGGAAATAGACATACAAGCCCAGGAAGTGCAGAGAGTTCCAAACAAGATGAACCCAAAGAGGCCCACACTAAGACACATCATAATTAAAACGCCAAAGCTTAAAAACAAAGAGAGAATCTTAAAAGCAGCAAGAGAAAAGCAGTGAGTTACCTACAAGGGAGCTCCTATAAGACTTTCAGCTGATTTCTCAACAGAAACTTTACAGGCCAAAAGGGATTGGCACAAAATATTCAAAGTGATAAAAAGCTAGAAACTACAATAAAGGTTACTCTACCCAGCAAAGCTATCATCTAGAATCAAAGGAGAGATAAAGAGTTTCCCAGACCAAAAAAAAAAAAGCTGAAGGAGTTTATCACCAAAGCAGTATCATAAAAAATGTTAAGATGTTAAAGGGACTTCTTTAAGAAGAATAAAAAAAGATAAAAAATATGAAAGTAAAATGGCAGTTACTACATATCTATTGACAAATACTTTAAATATAAATGGAGTAAATTCTCAAATCAAAAGACATAGGGTGGCTGAATGGATAAGAAGACCCTTACATATGCTGCCTGCAAGTGACTCACCAGATCAAGACACACACAGACTGAAAGTAAAGGGATGGGAAAAGACATTTCATGAAAATGGAAACAAGAAAACAAATTTTAAAGTTGGGGAAGCAGCACTTACACCAGTCAAATAGATTTTAAAACAAAGGTTATAATAAGAGATGAAAAAAGACGCAGTAATCTCACTTCTGGGTATTTATCCAAAGAAACACAAAATACTAATTTGAAGGTACATGTGCATTCATATGTTCATTGCAGCATTATTTATAATGCCAAGATATGAAGGCATCTATTAGTGGATGAATAAAGAAGAGGTGTACATATATGCAATTGAATATTACTCAGCCATAAAAAGAATAAAATCTTGCCATCTGCAACAACATGGATGGACCTAGAGGGTATTTGCCAAGTGGAGTAAGTCAGACAGAGAAAGACAAATGCCATTTGATTTCAACTATATATGGAATCTAAAGAAAAAAACGGAATTTACCAATTCAATAGGAACTGGATTTGCTTGGGGCTACATAGGAAGCTTGGGTATTGGGAGCAACAAGGTGTGCTGAAAGGAAAAAAGGGGAAGAAAAAAAGGAATGAAAGAGCCCCGAGGCTCTTCTGTCTACTTCATTATAACATACTTGCTTGGATGCTGATATGCAAATGCCATTATTTTCTCCATTAATTTCAAGGATGACTTTGATTAAAGTCCTGGGTGTTAACAATGCCCTATCCCCTGATTTTTCAGTAAAAATATCATGCAGAAAATGTAGGAAATTAAGCAAGAAAATTATAAACATATATATAATTTTATGAAGCAATATTAACAGTGATAGAACTCTAACATATCCCTTAAGCATAACAACTATATATTATATATTATGTAAGTACATATTACATATTTAATGTTAATATAGTAATATGTAATGTGTGTAATGTATTAATATAAAATGAAATGTTTTTAAATATTTAATATACTATACAATAAATGTATTATATAACTATAAATGTATGATATATATTCTATAATTAATGTATATTCTGTAATTTATATATTATATGTAACATGTTGTATACTACATATAATATATGTATAATATAATAAACTATCAATATATTATATAATTATATATAATATATATAATTGTTATACTTAAGGGATATATTTGTTATGCTTAAGGGATATATTACCAAGTTAATTTTATCTATCTGCCTTATTAATTTAACACAATTGGAGGAAGAGTAGAAGTAAGGTTCATATGAGCTAAAATGATTTCTGAGGTTGATCAATTTCCAGGAATATTTTCTAAGAAGAAACAAAATAATCAGATTTATGATACCCTTAGAACACTTATTTTTAGAATAATTCAAAACAGAAATTACAGCAAAAATTGAGGAGAAAAATTTAAAGCCATTACTTTGAATTTTGTCACCTTAATTATTTCCAGTGTAAAAGAAACTGCTTCAGGAAGATGAGTTTAGAGTTTTTTAACACTGTGCAGATATGCGTGATGACCTGACAGGGTCCCTTAAAATCTTGTGATTCAATAAATCAGCACCCTTCTGTGGAGACAGAAGACCATGCTACACTGCAGTGGCTTAGGGAAAACATGACAATCTAACAATAGACCTGCATGCTGGGAGAAAAAGTAATTCATTTTCCCTTGTATTCTCTGTACATGCTATTACACAGAAAGCAAGTCAAATGCACGTCCATGCCTGCATAAGGCAAGAGAATAGAAATTAATTTGCTTCACTCATAGAAATTTCCATAACCGCATGCTAGTCTGCTGTGCTTATTTTTGGAAAGTTCATCTTTGAGGCTGAATAAAATTTCTGCTCTTCTGCTTTTTATATAAAGTAGTATATTGTTTGCTTAAAATGGAAAGTTCATTTTATTAAGTATTCTGGTTACTGTGATTATGTTCTTCAGAACATTAGCTCTCTACCATTTTTTCAGATGCATTTTTGAATAGTTTGCACTGCTGACTCTGAAAGGGATTTTCGCCATTTTCACCTTCTGTCCATTTCACGTTTACTCTTCTGCAGCATTTAGATCAGTAACAAAGCAAATGAAGTGATTTAAGGGAAGGACAATGGGAACTGTATGCCATCTATTTTTTAAGTCATGGCTATGTATTAATATCCAACTTTATTTTGAGAAAAGCCTTTTATTCTATTTTTTTCAATATATGCTTTACTACTTGACATATTGACATTTAAAAATGTGAGGACAGATTAAATTTGTTCTCAGAATTCACAATTTCTTTTCACAAAATTGAAAACCTTTGGTGAGTGTTGCAGAGTCGCAGTGTTCTGGGGTACATAGGTTTATGCTGGGGGACATCATATTAAATAGGAGAAATTCCCACAGAGACACCAGTTAACACTCCCCAAGAATAGCAATTCTTGCTGTGAATCTGCTCTAAAAGGGTATACAGCCAGGCCTCTGTATCCATACATTTTACATCTTGGATTCAACTAACCTCAGATTGAAAATAGTCAGAAAAAAAAAAAAAATCCCAGAAAATTCCAAAAGCCAAAACTTGAATTTGCCACATGCCGACCACTACACGTGAACCTTGCTGTAGCCTCTATGCAAGTCTAGGTTATATGCAAATGATATGCCATTTTATAGAAGGGACTTGAGCATCTTCAGATTTTGGTATCCGTGGGGGTCCTGGAACCAATCTCCTGCAGATACCAAGGGATGATTGTATGACATGACACCTACTCCTGCTACACACAAGAAATTGCTTCTTTCCTAGAAGATGATTGACAGCAAGGAGACATCCAGCTGAGTTGACTGATTTTTCAAAAAGGAATAAAAGGAAAACTGTGGAGAGCTATATAAAATAGGGTCTGTGGTAGAGGTGGAGGTAAAGTAGAAACAGGGTCCTGTAAAGCTGTTCATGAATGTGCAAAGGTGAGAGCTTTGAAGGAAAATGTTGAAGGGAGTATGTAAGCTGGAAATGACTGTAGGGAGAAAAAAGACGAGGTAATCGTAACCTCAATATGGTAACACCATAAAGAATTTATGTGGCATGGGTGTTTTAAATTTATAAAGAGGTTTGAGATTATCAAACTATTTCTAGAAATCCAAACATGTATTGTCCTAGACCAGGTTTGCTCAGTCTTGGCACTACTGACATTTTGGGCTGGAGATAATTGTCTATTGTGAGGGTATGCTTTGTGCACCAGATGCCTACCCTAAGTCATGACAACCAAAAACGTCTCTCCAGACACTGTCAAATGTTTTCTGGGGAGCAAAATCGCCCCTGGCTGGAAACCAGTGGTTTTTAACCTGGGCTGGATAGCTATATAGTAAACTATCAAAATACAAGTGCAAAGGCCCATTTCCTAAGATGGATGTTTAATTGGTCTCTGGTATGGTTGTTACTGGCATGTTTTTAAAATTCCTGACATGATGCTATTCAGCCAGTGAAGTATAATAATCACTTTAGAAAACAATTAGAGAATGCCTACTATGTGCTCGGCATTGCCTTAGATGATGACAGTACAAAGATGAATGAGACATTGTCCTTAGACTACAGAGGCTTAGGATCTAGTGAAGAGATGGAAATACAGTGGATACTTTTCCACTATGTTATAGTCAATTTCCTTAAAATTGAATGTATGGGACACTGTCAGCACAGAGGAAGAGCTGGTAGACTAATGGCACAATATTCAAAATACTACCTTTCCACCAGAATGTCTAAAATTCAAAGGCAGAAACATGAAAGTAGTGAAGCAACTGGAACTCACATACATAACAGTTTCACTAGAGTGTACATATACATACTACATACACCTGTGCGCGCGCACACACACACACACACACACACACACACACCACAAATGCATCCATGTATAGGAAAAGTCATAGCTGCAGGTAAGAGATGCTCTCTGTGCCTCACCCAAATCTTCTTAGCACTCACTCTTCTCATCATGCCAATGGTTTCTTAATATAAGCATCTATGACTGCCCGGGAGCTATCTCTAGTCACAGGAACATGCTTTGCCTGTACCTAGAACAGGTCAACAATGCCATAATGTCACCACCCCTGGAGCAGCCCTCAGCCAATGACAAAGAGAAGTTGTCCCATCCAAGCTAGTGAGTAAGCTGGGTGTTATGTCCAAACTCCCATTCTATGCTGTCTACCAAAGGACCCCAGTGAAAATGAGACCTGCACATACTCACTGATACCTTTCTCCTGTCTATATCTTATTTCTCCACTCCCCTATAAACTCCTAAGTCAGCTTCTCAAGTCTACGAGTATGTCTTGGGGTTTGCTTCTGGGATAACTCAGCTAAAGACAGAGCGTTATTCACGTAGGCTACAGATTTAAAGAAAGAAAAAAAGTGAAATGTCCATAACAAACACATGGCTAAAAAAATTGTGGCACATCCATATCATAAAATTCTATGCATCAGTAAAAATGAACCAACTGTAGCTTTGCAACACTACTGGAATAAATCTCACCAAACTTAGTTTTGAGCAAAATATATTAATAGAAAACAACACGTGCCTTATAATTACATTAATGGAAGGTTTAGTATCAGGCAAAACTAGTTCATGGTACTAAAAGGTATAATGGTGGCTACCTTTAGAAGGAAGGAAGGGGAGATTGGGACAGAAACAAGATGACTGGTGATATTCCATTTCTTAACACCCTTAATGTGACATGGGTATGTTCATTTTGTGATAATTCACTTACTTTTACCCTTTTGCTATATACGTATTTCAATTAAAAGTTTTTAAAAATCTAAACATTTACTATAGGGAACGTGAGCAGAGTAATAGATTATGTAACAAAGATTATGTAGATTGTGTAACAAAGAGGGCAGGAGTTAGGGAAGGGAGGGTAGAAAAAGACGTTGCAGTAGCATTAGCTCACATTAAAGAGGGTTCCTCACCAAAGATTCAGTGACTACCACGAGATTTCCAGCTAAATTAAATAAAGTAAGCAAAACGGGCTCTGAGCCTGATCCCTGGAATGGGGGTGAAGGGGGGATCAGAAGCTCACTAATTTTCACTCACTGCTATTTTGTCTGTGCCTTGCCTCCATATTTTTCATTCTCAGTGTTCCTTTCTGAGCGGCTTTGAGTGCTGAAAATTTCAGCAATAATATGTAGAACCAAAACAATAAAATGTATAATGAAGTAAAATGTATAATGAAGCATTAGAAACATTAGCCATGCTGACTTTTCAGAACTGAAAGTCATCACACTGTTTAAATAGCAATGATCTTTCAATAGCTTTTCTCAGACACTTACTTTCACTGTGCACCTTTGGTACTTACCAAGCGTTTTTCAGAGGCAACACGGAGCATCTAAGGCATCTAGGTGGTCCTTTGCCCCAGCAGCTACCCTCTGTTGGTACATAATCGTGGAAATTCATCAGAGACATTCTTCCTAACTGGTAGACAAATTACTTACTGACAGCCAAGGATTCATTCTTGTTCTTTCCTATTCCCACCTGTACGGTGTTTGTAAAAGATTCAGTTTGCTCTAGCCAAAGGGTTTTAATGTCTTTCCCTCTTGACCTCTAACAGGTCTTTCAAGGGAGATACCATTTTCTGTCTCTTCATCTACAGATGTCTTTATTCCAATTCATCAAATTCACAGAAACCTCAGTGAGGGCCTGGTTGTGAAATATTGTGAAATTGGAGCCATGTTGCTATTAGTAGCTTTTGCAATTTTCATTAGTATTTATGAATGTGAACCCAGGCAGTGGCAGTGATATTGAGTCACATTATTGTCTTACCTTAACTGGACTTCGTCTGAGAAGAAAAAAATAATGAGCCGACTTTATTTTCTCCTGCCACTGACCCCATCTCTACTAAGTGGCCCTAGGAGGACTGATCATCCAGTATTAAACTTTTCAAATAAATCCATTCCAAACTGGAGTCAGAACTAATTGGGTAATGAGCTAAACGGAAAAGTCATCCTCCTGACTTGAGGCCATATCAGCCTTCTTCCGAAAAGTGAGGACCTGATTTTGAGTAGTTGTCACCAGAGACTCAGGGGGATGTCCAAGAGAGGGCTCAACCTGGCGCAGCGGTGACCAGGTTCTTGTCTTGCACAAGAAAGAATTCAAGATTTAGACAGGATGCAGGAAAGCAAAAGAGATTTATTGAAAATGAAAAGTACACACATGAGAGGAAAATGTGAGTGAACTCAGAGAAAGAATGCTCTGAGGATGTCACAATCAGGGTTATTTATCCCTAGCATGGCGGGAATTGGTGACATCCCATTGAAGTGGTTCATTCATCTTCTTCCCCTGGTGGGACCCTCTGTTTCCTGCTTTTTCTTCCCTATTTGGTTCCTCCAGAACTATCATGGCATCAGATGCATGATGGGAGTTGTAGTAATCCCAATGGAAATGACATTAAAATAAGCTAAAGGTCAGGTCCCCAGTCAAGAGGATTAGCCTAGCTGGATGAAACTGGTTCTTATTTTTCTCCAGTTGCAGGTGCTGGATGTGGTCATTTGTTACCCGTGTAACCAGTGAAGCACTTCACCTAGGCTACTTATTATGCCTCATAGTGAGGGGCTTGAAACTAGATTTTGGAGGTTTGTTAAGTCTTTTTGAAAAAAAATTCCACCACCTTTCCAGTTCTTTTTTCTCCCTTTAGTTTGGGTTTTTCATGCTATTGCAACAACAAAAGGTGATTTGTTTTTCCATTTCAAATGATGCTACTCCCTTGATGAGATTCAACTCGAGAAATAGGAAACTCCCAAGAGTTTCCTCACTCTAAAGAATTATTCAACCGATCACCAGACAACCATGGTGATGGTTCACTAGACTGCAACTATTTCCCAGGTGAGTCATTTGACTTAGAGGCAACCCTAAGTGCCTCAGGAAGGCGACTGGATCAACCCTCTAAGGGCTTCAAGCTTCTTTGTCACTTGAAGTCACTCCAGCAGCTTCTGAGAAAGAGCTTGGTTATCTTACCTGCCTCTTCACTACATAGGCCAGTCATTTTGGGAATAACCTTCAGAAACAGGATTATTCTCACATGCGGAATATTTGACAGACACAGTTTACCTTTTCCTTCTAGGTTCTTCTTTCGTTCTCTTTCATTCTAGCATAAACACAGCAACCTTTTATCCCAAACTGAAGATCAGGGCACTTCAGCGGACAATGGACTTTTGTTGAGAATTTTTAGTGCACTTATTTGAAGTACTGCTTTAATGTGTTATATGTATTTAAACGATTTAGACACTGGACCATGCTTTGTTACATATTTAACAAAAACACCATGCTTTGTTACATATTTAACAAAACAAATTTAGTAAAAGGTAAAGTTATATTAAAAAACAAAATTCCACCAAAAGTACTTTGGTTCACCACCCACTTACCAAGCACTGGTTATATTTGCTGTAGTCTCATTTTCATAATTTACTTTGTAAGCTGTGCTGCCTTGCTCAATTATAATTTACACTTTTTTAACTTTATAATTTATTTTTGTCAAAATAATACATGTGCATAATTTTTACATGAATTCAATAAGCTTATAAGAAGAACAATTTCTTGCTTCACCCTTTCTTAGGTCAAGTCCATTCTCATTTATTCAATTTGATTCTTGATAATGTCCTCCCTCTATTTTCTCTCTCCCTCTTTTTGGAGCTGCTGATTTAATGTTGAAATTTCACAAAATATTCTCTAATTTTCCTCTTTTCTTTTCTACTTTCCACCTCAGCGTTTTTGTTAAACTTCAGGAGTTTTCTCAAGTTTATCTTTCAATCCTTATATTGAATATCTGTTTCTCCTATTTCATTTCCAAAAGCTCATCCTTGTTCTCTGAATGTTTCTTTTTAACACTACACCATACCTATCTCATAGATGCAACATCTTCTCTTATCTCTCTGAGCACATATTGTTTCAAAGCTTTTGTCTTTTGCTCCCTGCATTGTCTCTAATTTACTCCAAGTTTCTTTTTCTGGTTGTTTCAGTCTCTCTTTTTCAGGTTAGAAGTTTATTTAAATGTCTGGTAATCCTTAATTGTCTAATTATGTTTTCCTTGTTTTGTTATGTTTTGAATAGGTAATACAGTCACATGCTTCAAAATGCAAGAAGTATATATAAGAATTCAGTAAAAATTTACCTCCTATTTTCAGCAATCATCTGCCATTTCCAATTCCTTGACCATTAGTAACCATTGTTCTTGAGTAGTCTTCCAGAGTTCCTTTATGCACATAAAAGAAAAAAGAATAGATTTTATTTTCCCTATTTACATAAAAGGTAACATACTAAATGTTATATTAAGTGTACTTTATTACACCTTGCTTTTTTACAGATAACAATGTGATAGATGATTTTTATAGCTCCATAATATTTGTCACATAGAACACTTCCTCATTTTTTCATAGCTGTTAGTAATCCATTTTCTTCATTATTGATCATTTCCAATTTTTTTTCTATCATCAACAATGTTGCAATAAACATGGTTAAAACATCATTTCACACATACGCAAGTATAGTTGTAGAATACATTCCACAGATTGGAATTGGTAAATCAAAAGTTACATGCGTTTATAATTTTGAAAAATGTTGTCAAGTTATCCTCCATTGGAAGTATCCCACTTTACCTACCCATCAGCGTAACGTTGCTCTTGCTTCACTAGAGCCTTGTTAACAAAATACATGTACAAATGCAAAATAGTTTTACTCTTTCTATTAGTTTTCTATTGCCTTTGTAACAAATTATCACACACTTATTCATTTAAATCAACATAAACTTGTTATCTAACAGTTCTGGAGGTTAGAGCCAAATGGATCACACTGACTAAGATTTAAGGTGTCAGCAGGGCTACATTGCTTTCTGAAGGCATTAAATGAGGATCCATTGGATCCATTTTTCTTTCTTTCTTTCTCTTTGTTTTCTTTTTCTTTCTTTCTTTCTTTCTTTCTTTCTTTCTTTCTTTCTTTCTTTCTTTCTTTCTTTTCTTTCCTTTTCTTTCTTTTCTTTCTTTTCTTTTTCTTTTTTTCCTTTTCCAGCTTCTAGAGAATCTCTTTAAGGGACTATTATTCTACCTACAGCAATTTGCATTTTTCTTTATTTTAACTGATGTTGAACATATTTTCATGTTTTTCAGGACTATTTGTTTTCCCTTTTAGTGAAATCCCTGTTCATAGTCTTTGATTATTTCTCCACTGGTTTATTTGAATCTTCTATGTATTATAAATTAGCCCATTATCTATAATATCAGTTGTAAATATTATTTCCTAGCCTGTAATTTGTGCTCCTTTCAAACTTATATTGGTTGTTATTCAGATTTTGTTAATTTCATACAATTAGATTTAATTTTTTGTTTTATAGTTTCTGTGTTTTCAATGCTAATTAAAAAGAAAGGACTTCCCCAACTCCAATATTAAAGTAATCATCCTTTTTAAAAAATTGCTACACTGTATGGTTTTATTTTTCATATATAAAACTTTTATCCTTTTAGAATTCATTTTGATATAAGTAATAAAATTTAAATCCAATTAACCTTTTTACAGTTAACTAAACAGTTGCCTGACATCATTTATTGAATATCTCTCCTCATTGTTTAAGATGCCACCTTCATCATGTGTAAAATTGTAGCATGTATCGGATCTATTTATGGATATTTCATACAACTCCATTGGTTTTTCTATGTATTCATGAGTCAGTATCACACTGTTTTATTATTATTATTATTATTATTATATTAGTTTTAGGTGTACAAAGCAACATGGTTAGACATTTACACCCCTCACAAAGTATAACCCTCCCAAGTCTACTACCCTCTGACATCGTATACAGCTGTTACAATACCATTGACTATATTCCCTATGCTGTACTTTATATCCCATGAAGACACACACACACACACACACACACACACACACACACACACACCAGGCATGCCAAAAATCTATACACATTTTAAGAAATGTTATCTATGCTCAACCAGTAGTTTGTCATAATCAGAAGTGTCTGGACACTGATGGTAACCACTTTGAGCACCTCTTGTAATTGCAGAAGTCAAACGTGACTTGTATTCATCTTTTGCTATTGGTACATATTGAGTATTACAATTAATACAGTTTTTACAATTAACACAGTTTTTTTCCTTTTTTAAAATGTGTATAATTTTTTTGGCACCTGATGTATGTGTGTGTGTGTGTGAGTGTGTGTGTGTGAGTGTGTGTGTGTATAAAACTATAGTTGACATTCAATATTATTCTAATTATTCTACATCAGCTTCAGGTGTACAGTGTAGTGGACGGGCATCTACACAATCTATGAAATGATCCCCCTGATAAGTCCAGTGCCCTCTGGCACCCTACATGATCTTTAAAACATTACTGATTATATTCCCCATACTGTATTTTACATCCCTGTGACTATTTTGTGACTATCAACTTGTACTTTCTAATCCCTTCACCTCCCCCATCCTCCAACCCCCCCTCCTATCTAGCAACCATTAGGTTTTCTTCTCTGTATCTCTGAGTCTACTTCTGTTTTGTTTGCTTGTTTATTCTGTTCTTTAGATTCCACATATAAGTGAGATCATAATGTATTTGTCTTTATCAGTCTGACTTATTTCACTAAGTATAATACCCTCTAGGTCCATCCATGTTGTTGCAAATAGTAAGATTTCATTCTTTTTTATAGCAGAGTAATCCTCCATTGTATAAAAGTACCACAGTTTCTTTATCCAATCGTCTATTGATGGGCATTTTGGTTGTTTCCATATCTTGGCTATTGTGAATAGCACTGCAATAGACATAGGAGTGCATATATTTTTTCAAATTAGTGTTTGGATTTCTTTGGATACCCAGGAATGGAATTGCTGGGTCATAAGGTAGTTCTATTTTTAATTTTTTGAGGAACCTCCTTACTATTTTCCATAGTGGCTGTACCTATTTACATTCCCACCAACCATGCATGAAGGTTCCCTTTTCTTTACATCCTCTCCAACACATGTTGTTTGTTGATTTGTTGATGACAGACATTCTGACAGGAATGAGGTGGTATCTCCTGGTTTTTGTTTGCATTTCACTAATGATTAGTGACATCGAGCATCTTTTCATATATCTATTGGTTATCTGTATGTCCTCTTTAGAGAAATATCTCTTCATGTCCTCTGCCCATTTTTTAATTGGGGTGTTTATTTTTTTGGTGTTGAGTTATATGTGTTTTTTAATAAATTTTGCATATGAACCCCTCATCATATGTATCATTGGCAAATATCTTCTCCCATTCAGTAGGATGTCTTTTGTTGTAGTTGATGGTTTCCTTTGCTGTGAAAAAACATTTTCAGTTTGATGCAGTCCCATATGATTAGTTTTCCTTTTGCTTTCCTTGCCCAGGGGGATATATCAGTAAAAATATTACTAAGGATAACGGCTGCAAGTTTACTTCCTATACTTTCTTGTAGGAGTTTTTTAGTTTCTGGTCTTACATTTAAGTCTTTAATCCATTTTCAGTTTATTTTTATATATGGAATAAGGAGGTAGTATCATTTTTGTGTGTGTATCTCTCCAGTTTTCCCAGCAACATTTATCATATAGACTGTCTTTATTCCAATGTAAATTCTTGCTTCTTTTGTCATAGATTAAAATGACCAGATAGGAATGGACTTATTTCTGGGCTCGCTATTCTGTTCCATTGATCTACATGTCTGCTTTTTTGCCAATACCATGCTGTTTTGATTACTATAGCCTTGTAGTATGATTTGATGTTAGGTAGCTTGATACCTCCCACTTTGTTCTTATTTCTCAGGATTGCTGAGTATCACACTTTTAATGATTGAGGCTTTGTAGTATGTTTTAATATCTGGTAGTGCTAACGATCCCTCATTTTTCTTCTTTCTCCTGACCATTCTTACAGATTTATATTTCCATATGAACTTTGGGATCAACTTGTTTGTTTTTTCTTTTTTTTCTAAGTTGGTATTTTTATTGAAATTTACTATTTATGCATTATTATTATTAAAATCATCTAAGAGAGACTTGAATCCTATCCAAGAACATGGTGTGTCTTTGCATTTATTCTAGCATTCTTTTGTGTCTTTCATTAGTTTTCATATAGGTCTTTCACATATTTTGTTAAATTTACCCTGATTTTTTATCATTTTTGATGCCATTGTAGTAGAGTTTCTTTTTTTATTATAATTTGCATATGTAAACTATTTTTTCCAAAATATCTTAGCAAATCTCTTAGTAATTCATTATATCAACAGAAGCAATTGATCATAACTACATTCCCAATCCCCAAATGTGATAGAAGAAATATACCTTGCAGCATTATTCCCCTAGAATGAGAAAATTCATATTTTGTGTGTGTGTTTGGAATAGTATATCACCAAATTTTAATTTTTAAATATTTTTATTATGAAATGCTAAGTCACACAAAGAACATGCTTAATTCAATACAATTTATGAAGCACAGCAATATAATAAGCATCCATGAATAACACTCCATCCAAAATAGAAACAGAATATATCAAATTGGTATCCACCTTTGTGCTCTTCCCTAACCCACCCCTCTGCAAACCACTGCTCCAACCAATATACATTACCCTGAATTTTGTCATCGTTTGCTTTTTTTAAAAAGTGTATCATTTCTGTATGTATCCTGAAATGATATATTTAGTTTTTGTTCATCTTAGAACTTTACAAAAATAGAATTATACACTCTTTTCACACAATATTATTTCTAAAATACATTCGTCTTCTTTCCTATAACTGTTGTTAAATTTTACAACAGTATAAAATTGTGAATAATCCACAAAATAATTTTTGAGTGCTGTTGGAAATCAAAGTTGTTTCCAGTTGTTTTTTCCCTTATAAACAGTACTTATAATGTTCATCTACATGTTTTTGACACATATGTGCAAAAATTTCTCTATAGTACATGTGGAAGAATGTGATTTCTGGCTCATAAATATGCAAATATTTAACTTTAATACCAAATTGCATGCTTCAAATTGCTGTGTATGAGTTCCCTTGGCTCTATTTCAGGAATGTGCAAATTTTTATGGAATGCATTATATGGTAAATATTTTAAAGCCATAAAATCCCTAGTGAAACTACTCAACTCTACTGTTTTAGTGGAAAAGCAGCCATAGATAATATGTTAACAAATGAGTAAGGCTGTGTTCCAATAAAACTTTATTTACCATACAGGCAACAGGAAGAATATGGCCCATGGGCCATAGTTTTCCAACTCTTGCTCTATATCAATATCGATGCTCCATATTTTTATACTTTTTTAACAGAAAATATTTAACAACAATATTTTAACAAAAAAACAGCAAAAGAGAAAAAAGGCAAATGTGACAAAATGTTAACAATTAGTTAAGTCCAAGTTATTCCAATATTACTACATCCATTATACTTCTCTTTCATCATTTCTGTAGATTTGAAAGTATTCAAAATAAAAAGGTAGGGAGGGGAAAAACTGATGAAAATACTAAATATATTCTGCCCCTTTACTATAAAATAACCTACCTCATGAAAAATAGTGGCAACATTATGTAAAAGCCAGAGCTAAAGTCCTTACATAGCATCTTAAAAAATTTATTAATGATCAACATTTTCAAACAATTAAGAAAAAATGGGAATTGAAATATTATTACTATATTTTCAGGAGTAGGAATCAATTTCAGAATTCTTTTGTTATATCAGACTATATTTTTGTATTCTACGTTTACAAAAACTGCATTTAAAATTTGGGGATTCCTTTTATATGTTACAAATAAGTTAAATGTTGAATATTTTAACACACTTGCATCAAGCGTAAGAACCTCAGATGTGTTATTAAAATTGTTATCCTTAACTAGGCAACCAGTCTCCCCAATATTCAGTTGATGATATTAGATGATTTCCAGAAAAGATTTGTAAAAAGAATGTTTTACATCTGTAGTACTTATGTCATTCGTTCACATGCCAACAATCTTACCAATATCCCTCTCCAGCTCGGAACACACAAAACAATCAGTTTTTTCACTTATTAAATATATTACTTTTAAGAAACTGCATTCAAGAATACCTGTGACAATAGTGAAATGTTTAAATTAGAGATATAAAACATATTCCTTTTACAAATATTTTCCTGAAAATTCAATAATATCAACTGAACATTGGTGGAGATTCATTGCGTAGAGTAAAAAATTAATCACACATCTGAAGTTCTTATACTTGATGTGAAATGTGTTAAAATATTCAACATTTTACTTACATATTTGTAACATATGAAAGGAATCCCTAAAATGTTTAATGAAATTTTTCTAAGCGTAGACTAAACAACTTTATTTTTATGTGACATAAGAATTCTGATATTGATTCCTACTCCTGAAACTATGGTAATAATGTTTCAACTCCTATGTTCACTTGTCCTAACAGATATTAAAGCATAGCCAAAAGCTGTAGTAGTTGCAAAGAGATCATAATGCTGTGGAAAGAGAGCAAGAGAAACAACAAATAATATAGAGAGTTGAATATCATGCTATTTAATATTTGGCAAGTGTTATAAATCAATAGAAAATATTTAACCTGTTTAGTATTTTTATATTATTTTATAATTTTCATTTATAATATGCAGATTAAGGAACAGAGTCAGAAATGTTAATTTTCCTAAAGACATATGGCTATCAAAAGGCAGAGGTGAGAATCACACATAATTCATCTAAATCCAAAACTGTGCACTCATCCAACTACATCACTCTGTCTCACTATGCATTCAAAGCCAATCCACAACTGGAGTACAGATACACAGACATATGTGATGGGTTTGGCAAATGTGGCAGAAAGCTAGATAGAGGTTAGTAAAGTGAAACGGCAGGTGAGAGCCAAGATCATTAAGAGAAAAAAAATCATAATAAGTGAGGAATAAATTTGGCATATTGGACTACATTTGCTAACAGACTTTATATGTGGTATGAAATGTTACTGTAAGCCACCCAACCCAGCAATGTAGCGTCACCTATGCATCCTAAGCAGAGGAGAGCTATTTGGTAAAATGTGAAGTTTTATTTCATCAAGGACCCAAGTAACTCACTAAGGGACATTTCCTCCATAAAATAACTGGACCCAAGAATAGTAAGATGTTTCCCACTGGCTGAAACAACATGAGCTTCAGAAATGGTGGAACAAAGCCCAGGGAATAGGCAAGAAAGACAGGAAATACCCACAGAGTAAGAGATTGCAGTGTCCTCAAAATTCTACATTCTTATTCCATAGGATAGTAGTTGGGCATATTAGGTAAAACACATTCCCAACCTCTCTTGAACTTGGGTGTGGTCCTACAACTAATTTCTAATCAATAAATGGGAATGAAAACATGTGCCCCTTTCAGGGTTACACTTTTAAGCAATAGGTATACCTGTTTCACACTCTCTTTCTTCTTCCACTGGATGGACACTGATGAGGAAGAGGCTCTAGGAATTGGTACAGCTTCAAGAGGTAAGGAACTTGGGTTCCTGAATCACCATGTGGAGGAGAGACACCCACCAAAACCTTAGACTGCTGCATGAGGGAGAGAAAAACTTCCATTGTGTTTAAGCCATGAAACAATTTTGGGTTTATTTACCAATACAGTTGAGTCTATTCTGACTAATAGAGTTTGTCTGTGCATCATGTAGACATAGGCAACATTCTTGTACGTCTAAGGCAAGAGTAAAGTTTGGCAGTGTGAAGTAGTAGGTACACAGTAGACCAGAGCAGGTGGCATAAAAATTGGTGATCAGAGTGGCAGCTCACATTGGCAAGAAAGACACGAGCACCAGATATAAAAGAAACACAGGTGCTTGGAGAGCTGCTGCTTAGGGACTCATAGAGGACTATAAGAAAGGGACACGGTTGAGGGCACGTCATTGGGCTGAGGACAACTGACTCTTTATAGTTAGGAACAAACTTTAAAGCATAGTTACTTACCTTCTTCACACTGTTGGTGCCTTAAAAATATCCAGGTTATACATTTATGTGGATAGGAGCATACTGCATATAGACACAAGCATATATGTAGTCAGAATGAATGTTCTCTAAAACATGAAAATATTAGAGTTGAAGTTTTCATTTTTTTCCCCTGCTGAATCATTTGAACTGTTTAAAAGAAGCATACCATACATTTATCATGAACCTTTTTTCTTCATTTTGAAGGAGAGAAATTCTATTAATTGTGCATGTTTATGAAAATACTAAGGCAGCTGTATATAATATAAGGATGAGACAAATTTTTGTCCAATTCCTATTGTGAAATATTTCAAGAAACGAACATTTCCACACCACTCAGAAAATGCCCATGTTTGCCAGTTCCCATTACATTAGAAGCTCCTTTGAAGGCAGGCACTGTATTGTGCTCCTAATTGTCACTGGCACTTGGCACACAGGAGGCACTCAGGAATGTTAAGTGAATGAATTTATGAATACCAAGTACTCTAGTAGTTTTTGGTGCATAAATTCAATGGTAATTGTTAAATTATTTTGGCCTTGGAATCCCTATTTGCTGTCATTTCAGTTTTGCTAAGTGTATGACATACAGTAATTGACTGATCCTAACTGAGACATGTAAACAATGTTCTCTTTTTCCCTTTCTTTCACTTTACATTCACAGCTCCATTCAACCCAAATAAAGGTGCAGATAGCATTGTCAAGTTTGACACTTTTGGAGATGGAATGGGACGATACAACGTGTTTAATTTCCAGTACGTGGGTGGCAAGTATTCCTACTTGAAGGTTGGTCACTGGGCAGAAACCTTGTGGCTAGATGTCGACTCTATCCACTGGTCCCAGAACTCAATCCCCATTTCCCAGTGCAGTGACCCCTGTGCTCCCAATGAAATGAAGAATATGCAACCAGGGGATGTCTGCTGCTGGATCTGCATCCCCTGCGAGCCCTACGAATACCTGGCTGATGAGTTTACCTGCATGGATTGCGGCCTTGGGCAGTGGCCCTCTGCAGACCTCTCGGGCTGCTTTGACCTTCCTGAAGACTACATCAAGTGGGAAGATGCTTGGGCCATTGGTCCGGTCACCATTGCCTGCCTGGGTTTTGCGTGTACATGCATGGTTGTGACTGTTTTTATCAAGCACAACAACACACCCTTGGTCAAAGCATCAGGTCGGGAGCTCTGCTATATCTTGTTGTTTGGGGTTAGCCTGTCCTATTGCATGACATTCTTCTTCATTGCCAAGCCGTCACCAGTCATATGCACACTCCGCCGACTAGGACTGGGGACCTCCTTTGCCATCTGTTACTCAGCCCTGCTGACCAAAACAAACTGCATTGCCCGCATCTTCAATGGGGTAAAGAATGGCGCTCAGAGGCCAAAATTCATCAGCCCAAGTTCTCAGGTTTTCATCTGCCTGGGTCTGATATTGGTGCAAATTGTGGTGGTGTCTGTGTGGCTCATCCTAGAGGCTCCAGGCACCAGGCGATACACCCTTCCAGAGAAGCGGGAAACAGTCATCTTAAAATGCAATGTCAAAGATTCCAGCATGTTGATCTCACTTACCTACGATGTGGTCCTGGTGATCTTATGCACTGTGTATGCCTTCAAAACGCGGAAGTGCCCAGAAAATTTCAATGAAGCCAAGTTCATTGGTTTTACCATGTACACCACATGCATCATCTGGTTGGCCTTCCTCCCTATATTTTATGTGACATCAAGTGACTACAGAGTAAGTATTGGAATGGTTTCTTCTTTTTCTTCTTTTATCCTGCCAATGTTTTGTTATGTAGGATTTAAAACAGACCCCCTTTATTTCATCTCAGCAATTAGGTGGGTGATTACAAATGTCACGATGAACTGCCATATTATATATAACATTTATTCTCTGTGTTTTAAAAGCATTTAATTAGTGCCTACTATGTGCAAAGCATTGTGCTAGGCACAGAGAGGAAGATAAATGTAAATGCATGGTCATTCAAGCAATTTATAATCTAGTGGGAGAAAATGTAATACACACTCACACCCCTAAAACTTTTAATTAAATTTAGAAAGTAGATGACAAGAAATAAGACTTAAACCACTCAAAGCCAAATGAGAGTACTTCAAATTACACACAAGGGGACCTGGCCACTACAGATCTGTCTGTAAGTTAAAATAGGCTTATAGCATTAAGCCATGATCAATTTAAAGATCTAAAAAAAATTTTCTCTCAAGCTTTAAATAAGCATTATTACTTCTCTAAAACAGATTAAAATGCTATGGTGATTTGTTGTATTTTTCCTACAAATTTAGTTCCTCTAGACTTAAGGTGTAGACAGAAGGTGTACATATATAATCCTTGAACTAATTATACTTTTTACTGTTCATATCCTAGTAACCAAATTACGTCTTTATTCATATAGTCTTTAGTTATATATAGATCAAATTTCTGAGCTTCAATATAATTACCATCTCTTCTGAAAGAAACAATTCATTATTCCATCACAACTTTTCAAACTATTAAAACCATCTATCAGTTGCTTTTGCATTTATAATTCTAATTTTAGTATCTTCCAATGAGTGAGTATATTTTTTTCTCTTGAGGCAATTGGTTTTTATTCTCTATATTTCTTAAATTATCACAGTTGAAAGTTTTAGGGGTGGCCAGTCAGCTCAGTTGGTTAGAGCATGGTGGTAATAACACCAAGGTTGCCGGTTCAATCCCCACATGGGCCACTGTGAACTGTGCCCTCCTTAAAAAGAAAAGAAAGGAAAGGAAAGAAGAGGAGAGGAGGGGAGGGGAGGGGAGGGGAGGGGAGGGGAGGGGAGGGGAGAGGAGAGGAGATAAAGAGAGAGAGAGAGGAAGGAAGGAAAGAAGGAAGGAAGGAAGGAAGGAAGGAAGGAAGGAAGGAAGGAAGGAAGGAAGGAAGGAAGGAAGGAAGGAATTTCTGAGCTTCAATATAATTACCATCTCTTCTGAAAGAAAAAAATCATTATTCCATCACAACTTTTCAAATTGTTAAAACCATCTATCAGTTGCTTTTGCATTTATAATTCTGATTTTAATATCTTCCAATGAAAGAAAAGAAAGAAAAGAAAGTTTTCCAGTGGCATAATGGTTTCCTTTTTGTATAATGATTTCACAAAATGAAGTGCTTCTGTAGGCTGTAATAGCCCCCAAATCTTCTGTTTATCAGTAATTCCTACATTACTAAAATCTTGATTATTGCACCTCAAGAAAAGACAAAGCTATTTAAGGAATGAATCAAGATACTGGCAATACTTAACATATCTAATCTATTAAATTATTTACAATCCTATGACTAAAACCTATGGACTACATTAAAGGAAGAGCAAGTTCAATGTTGGGGTAATAGTCAGGGTTTCTAAGACTACCTATAAAAAATTTTAAAAATCTGTCAGAAAAGAAAACATCAGAACTGAATCAGTAAAATCAAAGGTCAGATGACATGAACCACAGGGGAGTTTGAAGCTTTAGAGCGTCGGGGTTAAAATGGTGAATTATAGTTAACACATTTTAATGCCCCTGTTTTTACCTTTTGTCTTTATATACACATTCATTCCTAGAGAACTTTAAGGATTTTTTTTTGTTTTTTAAGTTATTGGGAAGCCATCATTAGCAGGCATGATTCAACATATTGAGACTGCAGAATAGTTACAGTGTTAATTATTTTACCCTGGATATATGAAACTCTTCACTCTCAAAAAAGCTAATTTAAAATAATAGAGCAAAAATTACTACTGAGAATAAACAAATAGCATTAGAAAATTTAATTTTATTGAATGAATTAGCATTTATGTCTAAAACACCAAAAAAATGACTTTTTTTTCCTTTAACATCAATTGACGAAATGGAATTAGCTAAAGATACCAGGTACTTGGTACTATTATACATGGCAGAAGTTCTAAGGCAAATGTAGCAGAAGTTGTGAATTGAGTGTTTTTAAGGTCCATGCTAATTAAGTCATCTACTGTGTTTCCCCAAAAATAACACCGAGCTGGACAATCAGCTCTAATGCGTCTTTTGGAGTAAAAATTAATATAAGACCTGGTATTGTATTATATTATATTATATATTATATTATATTATATTATATTATATTATATTATAGCCGGTCTTATATAAGACCTGGTATTATATTATATATTATATTATATATTATATTAGACCCAGTATAATATAATATAATGTAATATAATATAATATAAGACCTGGTCTTATATTATAGTAAAATAAGACAGGGTCTTATATTAATTTTTGCTCTAAAAGACACATTAGAGCTGATTGTCCAGCTAGGTCTTATTTTCGGGGAAACATGGTAATCACAATGAGATCATCTAAGGCCTCAATTACTCCTTGCAAATAATGCCAATACTAAATTTATGAAAGAAATGAGAATGTAGACTAGAGCCTCTAACACAGTAGCTTTCAAATTGGACTGCACATTGAAGCAACTGGGTAGCTTTGAAATATTAATATCTGGGGTACAGCCCCAGACATTCTGATGCAGGCGGCCTTATCTATGGCCTTGACATCAGGATTTTTCAAAGCCCCCTAGTGACTCCAATTGGCAGACAAGATTGAAAACCACCACTCTAACAAATCACATGCTCTTTTTTTGCACAGATAGCTTTCATTTGGCCAGCAATGTTTTGAAATCCTTTGAAATATTTGTCAAAGTTAGAAAATTGAGACATGTTATGTAAATATCCAGATTTTTGGCTTTTCTTATCAAAGTAAAACATGTGGACTCAAATGCCTACATGCAACAATTAGCGGGACCTGAGAAGTGCTTACGCCCCTAGGAGGGCACACTCATTTCTGTTGCTCACACTCCCACCACTCCCTGAATTCTTACATCCGGCTCCCTTCATGTAGGAATCTACATGGACCCTATAAGCATCGTAACTTTAGACCCTTGTTCTAAAAATTCCAGAACAAGACTGAGATTTAAAATTTCCCAGAGGGAATCCATGTGGCTCAGATTGAATCAGTCCCATTAGAAAAGTACCCATTAGAAAAGTACCCGATAATTTAAAGGCAGCTAGAAGGAATTTGGGTATCAAACAGTCAACCGGGTTTATGACTCAGTATTTGCCACCCATTGTGAGTTACAAATAAATATAAAGCATGATTCCAGTCTTCAAAAATCTTATCTCCCAGCTGGGAAAAAAAAATAACAAACAAGAAAGAATTCAACATTAAAACAGAGGAGTTTATAATTAAATTGATGACACAAAACTCTGAAATGCCTACGGGTTTCAAAGAACAGTTGGATCAGTAAGAGCTTGGTCTTTCTAGGAATACTCATTGAAGAGGTGGGATTTCACCCTGTACCTTGGTGAGAAAATGTAATTATGGTAGTTAGAGAATATAGGGCATACAGGGAATATTTTTGAACCAAGACAGAAATGAACCAAGCAGAATGCAGTACTGTTGGTCTTTCTCAAGTGGAAGCTGGGTTGGGGGTGCCTAGTGAGAAACTAATGGGAATTGGCAACTTGGTCAGATTTTACCAGGCAGAGGAATTCATTTAAATAGTGTTTAAGGGCTTTGAGGTCTTGCAATTTTTGATTTTTTGTTTTGTTTTGTTCTCTTTTGTTTGGTTGTTTGCTCAGGCAAAAATTGACATGATGAAAGGTAAGAGGGAAAGAAAGGAACTAACCTTTCCTGATCAACTCTGAGACCTTACTCTGCTAAATGCTTCGCATACATGAGCTCACTGATCCTCATTAGCACCCTGGAAAGCAAATTTTATTATCCACTGGAAAGATTAGTAAACAGACTCAGAGGATAATTAACTTCCCAGGTGGCACAGGTAGGAAATAGCAAGTTTTTCAGATCCAAATACACGCATGCCTTTCATATTATACCACAAACTTATTTATCCTTAATATGGAGGCTGGATTTGAAAGAGTAAAGCCTAGAACAACCAGCACTAATTGAAGCTATTACACGCCTCCAAGACAGAGCAAGCAAGAACTGGGGTAAGAATCTGAAAAGCAAAGGATCTTTGAGAAATATCCAGGACATCGTCTTCTATATTACAACAAAACCATCCCAGATAGTGCAAGAATCAAACACTGAGTCATCAGGGATCCGAGACATAGTTTAAATGGTGGAAATAAAAACTAGGCCATGTTTTAGTGGAAAGTTATCCATAAAGGAAGTAATTAATAGTAATCACTGGTGTTTTGTTTATTCATATCTTACAAATATATTTCAGCACGTATTTTTTAATTTTATTTTTCAATTACAGTTGACATTCAATATTATATTAGTTTCAGGTATACAGCATAATGGTTAGGCATTTATATAATTTACGAAGTGGTCCTTCCAGTAATATATTTGAGCACTTATTATGGGCCTTGGGGAGATAACTGTCAGCATAGACAAGTCCCTCCTCTTTTATAACTTACAATCTAGCAGGAAATAAGGGAGGATAGAGATGGAGAGTGAATAATGAACAATAAAAATGCAGGATAATTCATGCACTGGTAAGTGCTATGATAGAAGGAAAAGGGGATTATGTTACTGCAGATCTTCCAAAAATTTAACGTGCATACAACTCACTTGGGGATGAAAGATTCTGATTCAGTTAGAAGGAAAGGGATCCAAGATTCGGGATTTTTAGCAAGCTCCCAGGGGATGGAGATGCTGCTAGACAAAGGACTGTCCTTTGAGTATCAAAATGCTGGATTGTTATTGGGATGGGGACCTGTGAAGCACTTTACCTACAGTAAGCAGAGATTTCGAGGTGATTCCGGAATTTTGACAGGGTTCAAATGCTTACAGCGAAATTCTGATTTTCTCATGTTGACAATTTTGAAATTTTTTTAAAAAATATGTAGAATCTCAAATTCTTTTAAAAAATGTTTACCACCCCGACTAGTGCCTATTTCATAATATTCCACTGAAGGATAGGAGAGAGCCAGGCATAGGAATGCTGTGTGCTAGGAAGAAGAAACACAAGTACATCTAGGCAAAAATGTCTTCGAAAAGAAAGGTATATGATGTCTACAGTTTAATGAGTAAATGGAAGAATGATTTTACATGAGAGGTAGGTAGAGGAGCTAGACCCTGTGGGACTTTGTAGGCTATAGCAAAAAGTACAGATTTTATTCCACATGAGAAATCAGTGAAAGATTTTAAGCAGAGATGTTTGATGATCTCACATTTCATAATCTCACATTTTAGGGGAAAACCCATCTTCTAAAGCTACTATGATTATATGACAGAAAGCAAAGGAAGGAGTGTTTAGGCAGCTGTGATAGGTGTTCCAGTCAGAGCCGATGGTGGCATGTTAACAATGGAGAGAGAACCTGCCGAGAACTGTGAAGAGCTTTTACCCATCTTGCAATCTAACAAGTCAGCCTGCATTTTTAGGGATGCTGGTAGGACTACGTAGAGACTCCTGATTCACCAAGGACTTTGTTACTCACAGCCATCACTGTAGCCACCGTGTCAGTATTTATGTAAGTTCCCCAAGTCCCAAAGCCTACTAGGCAATGCAGAGTGGGCTCGGTGACACCTGCACACACAGGAATCAGGACAGGACCAGTATTATTAATTTTTCTTTTTGCCTTAAGATTCCCTATGTCATAGCACAGCACTGTTGCTGCTCCTGTCCTCTTTTAAAATATTGGTAACTGTGTTCATCATGGGTTTTTCACGTGGAGTTTTATTTTTTTAAATACTACAATACAATATCACTTGTCTTGATGAATGAGTTTTGGGTATCCCCTTCCATCTGCATCTCAGGCAGGTCCTCTCTTGCCTCATTGTAGGCCCAGCTCTGCCCTCCTCACAACAGGTCTGGGAAGGGTGGTGACTTGGATGTCTGTAACTAACAAGGCATCAAAGTTTGAGTTCTTCCCTCCCTGAAGTTTCCTAGCAACCTGGATCTGGTACGTATGGGCTTCAGCCACGCTTGGGGATGGGGAGACTTTGGTCCTGTCCTTCAGCACCTTTTTCTCCTTAAAGCAACTAAGACCAGGGTACAGAGTAAGGAGGAATCAGGCAGCATGGAGGGAGAGAGTGGCCCCATGCCAATAAGCAAGGCACATGGGCTTTCTGTTTTAAGCAGCAGCTCCTCATGACTCAATCAAACAAAGGTCCAGTGTTTCTGAATACCTAAAACCCTATTAGATGGCAAGATCATCATTAATGTTATCTTCATTTCAATGTGTGGGACCCCTTGACTCAGAAGCCACAACCAGATAAACATCTGCTTGGGCATATGGTTTGTGCACTTCCAACTCAGCCTTGACTCACACAGCAGCAACTTTTTAGAAGGAGTCCCTCTTAATCCAGGGTGCTTGCTGTCTCGTCATGATAACATCTCTTAGGTACCCCCTTACATCTGCATCTCAGGCAGGTCCTCTCTTGCCTCATTCTAGACTCTTAGGGTCTTGCCTGGTTTTAACATAAGAGCTAGGCAAGTTTTCTAGTGCTGCAGCTGATTGCAAGAATTTATCTAGGTTTCTCTGCTCAGTTTCTCATTCTTTAGGGCAGCAACTTTGTCAGCATTTTAAATCCAATCCAGGTCAGTAAGAGCCTTAATACTAGTCCGTGCTTCATCTATGGTTTCTCAGAGCATATTTCCATCTCAGAGAAATCTCACAGAGAGCACCGAAGCTCCACTCTGCAGTCAGGTTCCAGTGCAAAAAAAAAAAAAAAAAAACTGAGACTTTGTCATCCTGAAATGGATCTAAATTTGGCATGAGAGACCTCAGCAGGGGATGAACCCTGAGAGAACCCAGCTGTTGTTATTCTTCCTTAATAAGCATTATACACCCTGCCCCCTCATCTCCCAAGGGAACTAGCCGAAGTTCAAATAATTCACCTAGTTTCTGCTTTCTCTAAAAGTCCCTCTTTTCATGCTCAGTATAGGTACATGTCTCTGCAACTTTTATATGAAGAGGAGCACAACTTTCTGCCCACCCAGGATACATTTGAATACTAGTTGTTGCAATTAGGCAGACCTGAATCAAATTGGGGAAGAAATCCACGCCACCTACTCCCACCCCAATGAAGAGTTAGCAACGATACAGCACAGTCATGCAGCACTATCTGAACCTAATTCCTGTTAATCAGCCTGCAATTCCCTCTCCAAATCCTCCTCATTGGGAGGCAATAAAGTGGAGAACTATTTATTGCTTGGCCATACAATTAGCTCCACATGTTTGCTCTGATTCCCATGGGCTTCTCTTCAATCCTGTTCTTCAGCCCATAAGGCCCTCATACTCCCTCTTTGAAAAAGCCATCCCAGTCTCATTGCCAAAACTGACAAAGACTGCAGAGTCTCAGATTCTATTATACTTACCAGGTAACATGTTATCATGCTACAGTTTTGCTGATACTGAGAAGAAGGACTTTAGGACTCAACAGCAACAGCCAGAGTGTCAGCATTGGCTCAGGTTCCCTAAGCTCCGCTTGCCACAGGCTACGCAAAGTTGATGCAAAGTTGACAGGGTGACTGCTGCATAATCAGTGGTAGCATTACAGGGGAGGCACTGTGAAATTAGGGAACCTGAGTCTTTCATAATGGACGCTATGTGGGGCCCTGTGATCCGCAGGTAGTTACTCTCTCTATCTTTTAAACCTCTTTGATATAGAAATATCCTTGAAAAGAAAGCCCAGAACAAAGGTTGTTAGAGCCTCTGCTTGAAAGACATGTAGAAGCACAAGGGAACATAGAGAATTATGTTCCAAAAGAACCAAAAGGACTTGCTGTTGGATTGGATGAGTAGGTGTCAGGGAAATGGCAAAATCAAGGATGATTCCCAGGTTTTTGGCTTGCATAATTGGGTGGCATTTGGTGTCATTTACTGAAATGGAAACATTGTGGGGGAGAAATCAAGTTTTGCCTTGATTAATTCTGATATGCCTATTACATATCCAAAACAATATGCCAAGATGGCAGTTGAATATGTGAGTCTGGATGCCCAAAAGATAGGTTGAATCCAGTAATAAATAGTTGAACGTCATCAACATAGAAGTTACTTACACCATAGAACTCAATGAAACGGTGAAGAGAGTCCAAAACATGGGTCTGGGACACTCCAGCCCTTAAAATTCAGGTAGAAGAGAAGAAATCAACAAACACAACTAAGACAAGGAAAATCAGTGAGGGAAGGATGTTACCAGGCAGCCAAAAAGAAGGAAAGGATAGAAGGTGAAAACAGAGCAGCCTGGACTAGTAGAGTACAAAGCAATAAAGCAAAGCATTATAGATAAATAAGTACTTTTACCAGCATGACTTATTGAAGGAACTGGACAACTGACACTATGAGGCTGATATTTGGGCTTTAAAACAGATATATTGAATTACTATATGCTGCATAACCTATGACCAAAATGTAATTTTAGTTCTGTCTCCCATTGTCCCTTTAGTATTTAGTGAGAATGATCATCCCCCAACCCTGGGTAAGATTCCAGTGGAGACATTCAAACACTGAGTGTCACCACATCTGAGGCACCATTCTGGTGCTGGGGATAGAGCAGTGAATGAAAACACTCACAATCTTCATAGGTCCATGAATTTTTGTGCTCTTAGGAAACATACAGTCCTACAATCATTTTCAATGGAAAATAGTCTCTATCCGTAAAATTAAATGCCTTGCCCTATGGAATTATCAAAAGCATATCTTGACTTACCATTAAATGTCATTTTCTCCCGAGGTCTGACCTGCCTCAGGCTGAGAATCTGCAGCGGGTGACTTCTCCTTTCTCCTGCTCACATTCCCCTATCCACCAGTTGCTATTTCCCTCTCAGCCCTGGTTAAAAAGTAATAAGGAAGAAGTAGAACAGCTCTTATGTGGCTGGATGGTTTTATGATTGCTGAGTCCACAGTGGTTAAAGACACATCCTCAGAATATGTTTTTCTGGAAGATGATTAAAGGGTATTTTCATGCAATCTTCAAAAGTTTCCCACTGGCCCCTTTCTCCTGCAGATCTTTAAGTGAGTTGGCTGGCACTTCTCTATTCTGAGTTCTCGCTTGTGGCTCCATGCTCAGTCCCAAGCTATAGATAGAGATAGAGATAGAGATAGAGATAGAGATAGAGATAGAGATAGAGAGAGAGAGAGAGAGAGAGAGATCCCTGTAACCTCTTCCTGTGAAGGATGCCAGGCTCCTCCACATGAGCCCAAGAGTATCCATGGTGGTTTTCTATAGTGTGGCCCATCTTGTCCATGCGTACCACTCATATATCTTTTGCTTTGATAAATTCTTAGATTAAAGGATTATCTCAACACAGTAATAAAAGTCTCCGGTACTCTGTTACAAAAGTAATGAGCCTTTTCTCACCTTTTAGATTTCCAAGACAGGAATCAGGCCCCAAGCCGGGACATACTTCTCCTGCAGAAAAATCTCAAACCTTCCATGAATGGCCACATTGAAGCACCCCTCTCTAGGCTCTAAATGAGGAGAGAGTCACAGTCCCCTCTAAGGGGACAGAACTCACAGTACATTTCCAAGATATTCTCCTCACACTCCTCTTCTCTCCTTGTAATGTCTTAAAGTGTGTGAGGAGTTTTCAAAGTTAAAGAAATGTTTCTAGAAAAGGTTTCCTTGAAAATTTACTCATTTGAACTTGCCTCACTATGATATCCGCTATCTCTCAGATTGGCTCCACAGTCAAAACTGAGGCAGAAAGTGTATAGTTCTAATATCATACATATATGTAAAAAAAATTATATCAGTAATTGGACACACTGTAAATAACAAAGCTATGATTTGTCAAGGCTTTTACATCATGGAACTAGACAGTAGACTCTTTACTGAAAAATTGACAAAAGGGGAAGGAGCTTGCAACTTAGGGCCAAGTTGTAGGATCCTGGAGTGGTTAAGGGAGACAAGAGCTTTATAATACTGGAGATGGATTGTGCTTTCAGCATTTAAAGTAAAACTAGAGTCTGAAGAATTATACTACAAGTGTGATCTGAATTTTTTTTTCCAAAAACAGAATCAAGCCTTCTAAAGTTATGTGGCTTCTCCAATTAATTGTTCAGTCTTCAGCTTTCCTTGATTAGAGAAGAGTATCAGACACTTCAGGGTATAAGAAATTATGCTATCTGGTAACAGCATTGCCTGGGAGAAAAGAAAAAAAGAAAGCTAAAATTACTCTAGGATTTACCATAGCTACTCTGAGTAGAAACTTATAGAAGAAATAATTAATTTCCATTTTTCAGTACTGAAAGTGATAAAATATGTAGAATCTAATTTGAGGTTTTTCAGAAAATCTATGGGAGCTAAAGCCAAGACAATTAATGAAACCAGAGAGTGAGAGCAAGAGAATGAAAAGAAGAGATAAAACTTAGTTCTGAGGTATACTTTCAGTAGAAGCAAAGAGGGAGAAAGTGAAAAATCTCTGTCAAGATGGCTGTATAGAAGTCTAGAGAACAAAAAGTTTGAACAGTGAGTACCTGATGTATCAAAATTCCAGATAGACGTCAATGAAGTAATTAAAAGAGTAGGTACCTCAGAAGAAAGTTGATAGTGTCCCCAAATATTGACTAGTTAACCAATAGTTGATGAGCAGAACTCCCAGCAAGAGAGAGATGATAAAATGTAAAAAGTCTAAATTTGTTCATAATATAGAGAACCTTCAACAAGCCAAGTTGATTGACTGGAACCATCAGCAATCTGATCACTTCATCACTAAATATTGATATTTTACTATTTAAGATACTGAATTCAGTGATTCTGAAGAAATATCTTTATACAAATATAAAGAATAAACAAACAAGAAAATCAATGTCAAGGCTTGGCAAGCATTCAGGAGCACCCAACACAAATAGTGTTTGCTTACAAATCCTAAGCAATGTTTCCATGAACATCTCAAATTCAGAAGATCCAATATAATTATTACCTCGATTTGTCTATAATAAGAACAGAACTGTGAGTGATTTGGGATTTTTCAGTTTGGTCCTTTATCAGTGCTCTCCAATTGGCCACCTGATTGGATTTACAGCCAGACACTTAACTAGGCAATTTTTCTTACAGGTGCAGACGACAACCATGTGTATCTCCGTTAGCCTGAGCGGCTTCGTGGTCCTGGGCTGTTTGTTTGCACCCAAGGTGCACATCATTCTGTTCCAACCCCAGAAGAATGTGGTCACACACAGACTGCACCTTAACAGGTTCAGTGTCAGTGGAACTGGGACCACATATTCTCAGTGTAAGTATGGATTTGGCACTAACCCCTCCATACACAGCATTGTAGTAGGGAGCAGGCTGGGAGGGGAAGCAATGGACATAGACAGGAACAGACAACACGTGCCCGTCCCCATGAATAGCTCAATTCGATTTTAATAAGTACTGGTTCTACCACTGCCCCAGGCCCTGTGCTAGGTGCTAGGGATACAGTGGTGAGTGCAAGAGGCAGAGTTCCTGTTTCGGCAGTATGTCCAATCCAGCAGGAAAGACACACATTAAATCTGCAACTGCAAGTAGGATTTTTGACCATGTTGTCAAGTCCGAGAACCTGGATTCTAGTCCTGACTCTGCAATCAGTTCAGTAGGTAACCTTGAGCATGTCACTTCATTGTCCCCTGCCTCAATTTACTCATCGGCCTAGAGGGTGGTACTAGATTGGTGCTCAGTAAAATATGCTCTGTATAACCTAGATGCTGAAGGTGCTTCAAGAAAAATTAAAAGAGGAAGATAATCAAATAAAATGGAAAATGTTACATCCTAAATACCTACTTGGAAGATCAAAATACCTCCTTTAATGTGAGCATGTTAAAGGTTTTGAGACTCTCTGCAGCAAAGAAACCTGTTTAACTTTGTTATGTTCAGAGTTTCTTAAAAGTATTGGATGATAGTTAAACCGACTAACATCCCCTGGAACAAACCTTAGAAAATGCTAGAATAGATCTTCCTCTCTTTCAATGACACAATGTTTTTCAGCTGAGAACCAGCTGAAAAGGCAATTTGAACTGAACCAGGATAATGCCCCAGTCCAAAATTCTCTCTCCAACTGGCCTACAAATATCTGAAACACTATCCTCAGAGAATCATTCGTTTAATTCTTTAGCATCCTCTAAAGCACAAATATACCTAAAAGGGACAACCTTTTAAGCCATTTTCAGCTAATCTGTGGTGCGAAGTAGGAGAAATTCACTGACAGAAGAATGAGGGGTGCGGGGGAGGGGAGCCAGGAGAGGAGGAGGGAGTACTGGACGGAGACAAATGATTATTTCACAATTTTGCCTCAAGTCGATCCGAAAGCTACTTCAAAATAGCTCAACATCACAGAGTGAGCAATCACATTAGTGCCCTACTTTCTCCATCAAAACAAAATTGAACAGGGCAGCCCTTCCCCCAGCAAAGGGAAGACTGATGGCTGATAGCACACTCAGTGATGTATATATACCTCTCCTTGATCGAGAGCTGCTATAGGGGTGAGGGTGTTACTGTCTTTTCAGCTCAATTTCCAGGTGTCACAATGGTTGAGTCCCAAGACATGATAAAACTTGTAAAATAATTTTCTTTGGGTGTCTTAGAGAAACCTGCTTATTTCTTGAGTAAACAAATCTCTTTTCTAACATCCCAACTGTAACAGCTAGCTAGGCCAGAAAAGGAAGAACTGGCAATAACTAATAAAAACAATAACAACAGCTAACAGGAACTATCATTTATTGAGTGTTTTCTATGTACTGGGCATTGCATTAAATACTTTATACGTGTGTGCGTACTACTATATCTTATTAACGCTCACAACTCTTTGAGATAAAAAAAAAACCTACCCAGGGTCATACATATTAAAAGTGGCAGAACCAGGATTTAGAGTCAGTTTCTCTGATTTCAAAGCCAGTGCACCAACTACTGTACTGTATCATGCTAATTCACACAGAATGCAAGCTTGGAAAGTTCCCTTGAGGCTAGATACTTGGTAGGCTTTACAGAGAGAACAAAAGGAAGGTTATCAGAGGATGTGCAGCAAAGTTTACCCCTTGCAAAATAGTCTTGTTGATAGCTCAGAGCTCTTGGTTGTTACTGGAACAATTTAGCAGTCTGTAAGTCTTCCACAGACATTGTTCAAAATTTCATACACCCAAACCTCAGTAATTTAGAAATGGTGCCATTTTCCAATAAACTCCTAAAGCGATTATAAGAGCACTTTACTCAACCAAGTTTCTCTTCAGCATTTCAGAAATATTCATTTACACAAAAACAATGTATTTCGATAAAAATGGACCTGCTTAAGCTTACACTCAGTATGCTAATCTGCCAGTGTCTCAATTAATAATTCAAGGTAGCCATCTACACAGCCTAACATTCTAGGACCATATTGCTACTCAATAAAACTTTTTTAAAAATTTTATTTAAAGAGGTCTAAATTTAGACCTCATTTTTTTTAGCACTTTTCCTCTAATGAATCCAAATTAATGAAGTGGTATTAAAATAACAATGTGAGTATTTATGTAATATCTCTAGGCATTACAAAGTGTGGAAATAATACATTGATCTTTTATTTGTAATTCTGTATCTTTTATTCAAAATAGTCTTATATTTGTGGGCTTATTTTATTCCATGAGTACTAAATATCACAAGTTCCATTTTATAGTTGAGAGAATAGCAGTTAAATTCAAAGATATACAACAATTCAAGAGTCGGCATTGGGTTTTCTCACTTGTGATTAATAGCCTTCCCATTTAACAAATTGGAACTACTGTCATGAAATTCATTCATTCATTAAATGCTTGAGTATCTTTTCTATACACCAGAAATTTCTAAACACCTGTGTACACAGTGGTGAGCGGAACAGAATCCCTGGTCTCTTGACACTTAGTGTCTAGGGCAGCTTTTCTTCACACTGGAGGGTGCAACCCATTGGTGGGTCATAAAATGTATTCAATATGTTTGACCGGCATTTTATAAAATAGAGTAAAATATCTCAGAATGCATTATAGGTAATAGGGTAAGTAGTATTTCATGAAGTTTGCTCCAGAGTTTATGTGTGCCAGGTGCAGGTAAAACATGTATTACTGTGACTTACAGTCAAAGAAGTATGAAAGCCACTGGTCTCCGCGATCTAGTTCTATGCACGAACATGTTACTGACTCACTGTGGTGAAAATTTAAGCAACTGGTTTAATACCTCAGTGTGTTTCCTCCGTTATATATTTGGCTCAATTTATATCCATTTCCCTCCTAAGTACTGGGAAGTATGTTGTTTTATAAATCAAGAAAAATCGTTAAACTGCTCTGAGTTCATTAGGCAAAGCATGTTTTACTTAAGTTGTACATAATTTATGTTCTTCCTAAGTATAATGCAGGCCTTTTATTGTATTAGGTGATTGTTTACCAATATTGCTGCTGGTTTTCTAACTCCCTCCAGTGGCAAAAACAAAAACTTCACGTATGGATGAGAGGAAGTTAGTATAGCAACAGGGTTACCCCCCGCCCCCGCGCCCACCCCCCCCAAACACATTAAGTTATCAATTCCCACAAAACAAACTTCCCCAAAATTTAGTGGCTTAAAAGAAAAACTCTTTTATTATCTCTCATAATTTTGTGGGTCAGGAATTCAGGCAAGACTTGGCCGAGCAGTTCACCTGCTCTATAAAGCCTTGACTGGAGTCCTTCTGTGGTATCGGCTGAGACTGAGCTGACCTGGAGGGTCCACAGTGGTTTCACTCTGATGCTTGGCACCATGGCAGGACACTTCACCACATGGGTCCTGGAGAGCACGACAGAGCCTGCCCAGATGCAAGGAGAAGAAAATAGGCCCCCATCTCTCAAAGAATTTGGGGCCATTTTTATTATGCCACATTCTCCAAATCCTAAATTAATCCACCACTGCATTCTTCTCAGGGATTACGGCAACTTGACACACATAATCCTAAGCAATGCCAAGAAGTCACTGAGGCTGGAAGGTGCAGCCACATTATTTCCCCGTTAATTCTCTAGCAAGAGAGTAGTGGAAATACCACATCACTTTGGAGCCCAGATGAGCTCCCTGACAACCCCTCAGGTGGTTGCTAACTGAAAGAGTATCAGCCTTGGCTTTTAAAAGCTGAGCAGTGGCTCCAAAATGATGGAAAAACAGGATCAAACTCAGAAACAGGCATGGAAGAAAGAACATGGGTAAGGACACCTTGGAAAACACCTTGGAAAATTCACTGTTGGAAAATGTTTACATAATGCTAGGTGTAAAAAAGACAATTTTAGTTGTATCTGATTAACTATACACAGTGGGAGTCAGAATAATAAAAATAAAGGAAATGTTAACTTTTCTCCATCAAGTATAGCCCTGGGCCAATAGCTCCCAATACTTGTGTACAAAAAAATAACTTATTTGAAATGGAGATTCTCGGGCCCCATCCACAAATATTCTGATTCATGTAGACTAGGGCTTAAGAAATCCAGTTTGTAACGGATACCCCGGCTGGTTCACTAGAAGAGGAATGCATTCTGAGAACCTCAGCCTAAGCCATCCTGTCTACTTCATCACTGGTATGAGTGCAGGACAGGAATTCCTCTTAGATGACCCTCAAAGAGGAAGCAGGCACTGGGTTCAGAGAACGGCAAGTATTCTGAACTCACATCCTTTTTTTCATGATGCCAACGGCCACATCCCCAAGCAGTTATTTCCCCAGCTCCCCTTGGAACCTTCCAGAGAAGGCATTTCTGGCATAGAAGCACCTGGCCACTCAGAAAACATTTATTGAAACCGGGAATGTTCCTTCCAATAGCAGTATAACTCAGAGACCCAAAAGTCCTAAACTCATGCTTGTAATGCTGCCCCCACACTCACACACATAAGCAAACATCCCTTGTATTGGGATGAGAAAGAAAAGAGGTCATTCTTTATTTTGTGCAGCTTTAGAAACAATGGGGCTTTCCAGAGCTGGCTCCCAAAGACAGGCAATCAAGAAGGTATACTGCAAATGCCAGCAGAACTGCATTAATTGTGAAGAAGGCAAGCTGGAGATACACATGAAGCTATGCATAAAACCCTATAGGACCCCTGAAGGTCAGAATGTTGTTTTCCCCGATATGAGTTTGTATCAGCGTAGACTGGGGAGAGAGATGAGCAATGGAATGTGCCCGATAGTCTTCAAAGCCATTTTATACCCAGACTTGGTCCTATGGGGATAGGTGTTTCTCTTATTCATGGTGGTCATTCAGATGCACGAATGTCATTACCATTAAGATCAGCCAAGAGGCTTCCACTAACTAACGATACCCAGATTTGGGTCCCCAAGGAGCCGTAGACATATGGAGATTGATTTCTTCTGCTAAAACCTTGCAGAAAGTCACTTGTCTAGGTGGTAATGTGTGAACTGCTCAATTAATGGAATTATTCTTTATTACAAAGCATTTTCACATTATAAAAAGAAAGTAATAGTATAAAAAGATCAAGTGAACAGTCTCTTGGACTCATGGGATAATTTTCCACAGAGCTGCAGCAACAGAAACCAAGCACATGAGCACCACACTTTTCACGTACCAATCACCAAGCCTTTGAAGACACCCCCGTTAGGAGGGGGTGAGCCATTGTTCAATTACAAATATGACTTTATAAAAGAAAAAAAAATAACACACAATGCCCAGGTTTCTTCTGTACAGTGCAAGTTCAGAAAAACAACACAATACGCCTGCACTTTACAGTTCAGGGAGTCCCATAATGACACTGTGTGCTCCCTGCCCAGGCAAATTGGCAAGGTATTTGGCAACACACACTGAACTGATGGTGTTCACCACAGGCATAGGTATGCTATAAACATAAATCCTCGTGGGCCAATCCAAGAGAAGCCTAGATTACTCAGCAAGGTAAGCCATCTGCTCCCAGGCTAAGTATACCTGGTGCATCCAAATCAGATAGATGTCGATCCATTTTCCCTTTGGAAAGGAATGTCCATAGCTTTCCTGAGAATCTCATTCCATTCCCCTTCACTCCCTTCCTCATTGAGGATGACAGACTAGAGAGTCTCCAGCTACAATAGGTAACCCTACAAATATCCGCGAATTGATGTTTAATACCTCTCCTTTCTTCTATTTAACATTCCCATTGCATTTGTCTCGCAACCACTCTTTTGCATCCCTTAAGTCATTTTCTCTTTACCTCTAATATTCAGCTGATTTTCCCCAAGCAAATATAGCCCACCTACCGTGTTTCCCCGAAAATAAGACTGAACTGGAAAATAAGCCCTAGCATGATTTTCAGGATGACATCCTCTGAATATAAGCCCTAATGCATCTTTTGGAACAAAAATTAATATAAGACCTGGTCTTATTTTCGGGGAAACATGGTACTTGAATAGTGACCAAACATACTGGAGCTGGAAGGGAGGCTAAGGATCATTTATTCTTACCAAGGTCCTATCGATTAGATACTTTAAGGAATTTAATAACTGAAGTCACAGATAAAACTCTCAAAAGCTGCTATGTGGCTCCTTTGGCCTCTCTGGATTTTCTGCCTCAGGTCAGTTACAAAATTCATGGCAGAGATTATTCTGACAAGGAGAATCCTAGTATCTGCAAATTCAATGATTTTTTTTTTTTTAAGTCAAAAGCTTTCCCCCTTCAGTGCCATATGTGACAGCATCTTATTCTACCAGCGAGGGTACAGATTTTATTCCTCTCAAAAGCCCATGTCAGGGAGTTTAACAGCATAAATCGTGTCCGTCTGAGACCCCGGTGATCCCTATATCCGGGCTGTACACAGAAAAGGTGCGGTGTTCCAGAGGGGCTACCCACACAGCTTTTCAGAAAATGAGCTTTGATAAAGACAAAGAAATATGATTAATGGTGACCAACTAAAAGTTATGTCAAAGGTATCATTTTTCCCATTTAAATAGTTCTTTAAACACAAGGATCGCTTTCTTGAATTAGATTACATTGTATAGTTCCCCTTCTGTCCTATATATTTGAATGAAACATCAACTCAGTAGCTCAAAAGGGGTTCCTAAGCCAGAGTTCAATATTGTATGAGAGATACCTATCGTCATGTGCATTTCCACGTAATCACAAATATATTAACACCTTTGGGAATGTGGTACCGTGATCCGTACTATGAAGACATGTTAACTAAAAAGGAAATATGTATACAATCGAATACGGCCCATACATTCACTTAAGATGATCCACGCCTTAAAACAAAGCAAGTACAACACTTTGTACTACGCTGTTTCTCCATCATATTTCCTTTTCATTTTGTTTAAGTGAAATTCTCTGAATAACTTCCCAACATGGAGATATCTGTGTGTCTATACCACAAAATGTCTATCATATGGAAACTTAAAAAGGTATCTTCTATACTTGGAGTAATTACAGAGACTTTAGGGGAGGGACCTCTTAATAAGTAAATATGACCAACTGGATGAATAATTCACTTGTTCACTGAAGAAACTTTAGGACCTCAGCACAACTGTAGGCACTGGGGATGTTAGTAATGAACAAAACAGAAAAACCACGCACTCACGGTGCTTGCATTCTAATCGGGTGAGAGGCAGGGCAAGTCAGACAAACCAATAATACTTAATATTTCAGGTGTTGATAAGTGTAGAAAATAATATGGGACATAAACAAATTGGGTGTCCTGGGTACAGAGAGACTATTATTTTATATTTTTTTATAGAGTGGCCAGGGAAGGCATCTCTGGTGACATATGAGACATGAAGGAAATCGTGTCCATATCTGGGGGGAGGACATTCCAGACAGAGGGAACAGCAAATACTAAGGTCCAAAGTTGGAAGAACATCCAAGAGGCCAACGTGGCTGGAGGGAAATGAATAAGGGTGAACATGAGAGGAGACGAGGATAGAAAGGGTGCAGATGATGCAGGACATTGGGGGTCACTGTAAGGACTTTCGCTTTTCTATTGAAATAACTGAGAAATTATTCAACAGGTTTCAACAGAAATGTGGCATGAACTGACTTTAAAAGTATCATTTTCGTCAACTTAGCTGTGGGGGCAGAATATAAGACGGGGAGCAGGCAGAGACATCATTTAGGAAAGCAATTGTAGTCCAGATGTAGTCCTAGCTTAACTCAGAGTGGTAGCTTGGAAAACTAATAAAGTGTTCAGATGCTGTATAATTTGATAGTAAAGCTAACAAGATTAACTCCACTAGACAGAAGGACTAATGCCTGACATTATTTTATTCAAGTTTAACACTTATGGCTTCTGACTTTGATCCCTAGACATAGTAGCACATACCGCTTATATTAGGTATTTGAGCCCCAGGGTGAATGAGTTTCTGATCTTTGCCTGAAAATGCATTTGTATGGGAAAGAGTTCTGAGAAACCAGAGATGGTGAGCAACTAAGAGGAGAAAAGAAGAAGAATGGAAATCAGCATAAGAGTACAAAAATTATTGAGTCCTTTCATTTACAAATTACTTATTGTGTCCAGCATGGGTTTGTACTTCTTGTGGGAGGGAGAGAGAATAAAAGAACATGATTGGAAAGAAAGCATGACAGCATAACATGGCAATAATGGACGTAGGGGTTTACTTGAAGACCAAGTGGAATTTCTATTGATAAGGTAATTAAGTCAATCGTGGGTTATAAAAAAGGTACATGCCATATTTCCTCTTTCCATGAATCTTATCTCACAAGAAATGAATCACTAAATGGAGAAGTCTTTGCATTCATAACTTCTAACTCCATATTTGGAAATTAAATCTTGGGTCTGTAGACTTTTATCCCACATTATAAGGAATATGGTTTCCTCTTAAATCTACTTTTAACAGTTTAAGACCATTAAGCTGAGTATCTAGCCCACATTTCTTAATAATAGATTCGCTTATCTTTTACTGTGAAATCTCTGACATAGCAAGACTATCAAACCAGTGGTGATGTCTTCATCTGCTCAGACAACATATATTAATTAGCAGATGATTTTTTTTTCTGGAATGGGACCAAGGGAGCCTAGCACAAGTAAAATTAAGGTGATGAATAAGAAAACAAGTTCAATAACAAAGCAGGACAAGGCAATCAATGGCTAATGGAAACTGGATTCCATGACCATGGAATTAAAATATCCAAACAAGCAGACACGCTGTGAAAAATTATTTGGGGTCACCAGGATCAAGGAAATGGAACAGATGGGGACAAACTGGAATGTCTGTTCTGTTTAAATGTTTGCTTTATTCTGTTCCAAGTCTCATATGTTACACAGTTAAAGTAACATACTGATTCTCAGGAACCACATTTTAGCCACTAAAATGACTAACATACTTGGCATTCATAAGAATCTATTAAATAAATACGTTTAGCATTGATTGAGGGCCCAGTTACCTGGAAAAATAAGGTAATTTTCTCCAAAGCCTGGCCAGCCCAAGCATTACTGGTGTAAGAGAAATGGATTCCACCGTGTAAAATGAAGCTGCCACTTGGTTGCATTGACCTCCAATGATTCACTGAATTTGTAAAGCAAAATATGCTTATCGATGGTGTTAATTGCAATTTTCTGACTAATGGTGGGACTTATTAGGTCTTTTTCAGTTATCTTCGGTTTTCACTTTGAATAGCAAAAAGCACCACCTTCGCCTAGAGTAACTAATAGTTACTCCTCACCCCCATCCCAGGAAAGGCAAAAATAAGTCTGCAGCCTCGTATTTCTGACAGAAAGGATGATTATAGAAATCTGCTTAATTGCACTTAAGAAAGTGGTCTAAACTTACACCATTAAAAATCTCATGAGATTTTTAGAATAATAGCAAAAGCTCATCATAAACACACACAGAAATCATAGTACTTTGCTCTTACACATATCTTACTGCCTTGGGGAATAAAAGATGAGCTAATATGGGAGACGTGTGAAATATTTATGAAAGGCAACATAATTGAGATACTAAACCCATAAAACAGTAATTTCCTCTACTATATTCAGCAGCATGTACAAAAATGAGAATAACTTTTACATAATAAAATAAAATGCACTGGCAAAAGCTACAGATGAAACAGTAAAAGAGAAGCAGAAAAATACAAATTACAGTTCCCTTCAATCAACTAAAAAGTGCTTAGGGGAGAAAAACAGCTGCAAAAAGAGTCTTGGGAGTGTTTTTGCTGTTGTTATTCCTTGTAAGAAGACCGTGTATTTATATTGTCTTGCTCTCAAATAGTTTAGACACTCTAACATAGGGCATGCCCTTTAATGTCCCTATGAGGCAGATAGATAATTCAAAGTTATTTTGTGAACTCCCATAATGATACCCATGGAATGTCTAGTAGAAGATTATTTGAAACTATAACTTGAGGATTTTTCTATGCAACTATCTTTGCAGCCCTGTAGTTCTTACCTACCTACTCAAAATACACCTAATTTTAAGAAATTAGACTGCAGTGAGCAAACCGACCGTAAGAGCACACTTAAGAAGAGCATTACATCGAATTCCACAACACTATGGAAAACAGCACAGTGGGTGTCTGGAAACCCTTAAAAATGAAGGTAGACAGGGTATTAGACAAGCCCCAGGTAGACAGAAAGGGGCCTTAGCAGACCAGTCCCTGGTTCGCCCAGACTTACCCCCATGACACATCACTCCTCTTCAATCTCTGAAAATGAAAAACCTGCACAGAAGTAATAAAACTTGATCCTGGAAAAGATGAAGAGATTAGTCAAAATGTCAAAGGCAGCATGCCTGCTAGGGGATGCTCACAGCCTGAGCCACTTCCCTTTGCCAGTCAATGCCAAATGGGGCTGAAGAAGCAGAGAGACCTACCTATCCCCAAACAAGGATGCCCACAGGCCTCACATTTGCTGGTTATTTCTTCAGGTTAAAAGAAATGTTTAACCTTGGTTCCCTTGGTTCCCACATTCTTTGAATGAAACCATTTATACAATCATTCAGAAAATATTTATAGAGAGTGTATTCTATGACCAGCAATGGGATAAAATAATGAAAAAGAAAAGCAGAGCCTTTGCATATTTTCTAGTCAAGAGTGTAAGATATAAGACACTAGCAACCACCACCACAAAATCAGTTTTAAAATTGGATACTGGGACAGAGTAACTGGTTGGCTACATTAGATTAGGTAGTCTGATGACAGCCTTTTTCAGGAGGTGAAATTTCAGATCTGGATGACAAGGAGCCAGACATGTGATTGAGAGAAGGAAGAACATCCCTGGGAGAGGCAACAGCTACTACAAAGGCCTAAAGCTGAGAAACAGACATGCTGTGTTTGAGGACAAAAGCAGAAAGGGGGGTGGGGACGTGAATTTGGTAAATACAGAAAGAGAGGCATGGTCTGAATCACCCTGGATTTATAAACCAGGGTAAGGAGAGCACAAAAGGAAGCCACTGGAGGTGTGCAGGTAGGTGACTTACATCTAAAAAGACTCTTACTGCTGTATGGGGAATGTATTACAGGAAAAGTGAGTGTGGAAACAGAGATATAGGTGGTACAGCTGTCACAGCTGCCAGATAAAATAATGGTGGATTGGCCCAGGGTGATGGATGCAGAGACAGAACTAGTTAGATGTGGAGACAGAGTTGATTGGACCTGATGCTGGGTTTGACGTGGGAGAAGGAATACAAAAAGAAGGAGATATAGATGTTAGACTTTTGGTTTGAGTAATTGGCTGGATGGTGAGACTTTTCACTGACGAACAGGAGACTAAACAGGGACAGGTTAGGGAATCAAGAGTTATGCTTTGGCCACTTGATTCTGAAATCGCTACTAAACATCCATATGGAGGTGACAAGTAGACATTTGGATATTAAGAGGCTGCAGAAAGAACACATATTAAATGGACAAAAAGTGCTCTCCTAGGTTTCCAGTGAACTGTGGTTTGAACCTCACTTCACCTTGTTTTTCTCCTGCCTTATCCAGCTTTGATGAAGCCAGAATTAGATAAAGTATTTGAAGAAACTTTGCAAAGAATAAAGCAAAGTCCTCACCCTTGGAATTATTATCACTATCATTTTCCATCAAGTATTCATCTGGAACATGCTGAGTTAAAATACCTTGGTTGTGGGGGTTTCGGGAAATGTAGATTATGCCATCCCAGACCCCCAAACACTGTAGATTTTAGTGGGCTCACATTGTAAAGAAAATTGAAGCCCATCATTAAGATGATAAAAGGAAAAACGCTCCAAAAGAGTTACCATGTCACATGACTGCAGTGTAAACTTAGGTAGCCACACAGACTTGACTTTATAGACTTTCTCACATACCTCGCCCGGTAATGTACGCAAAATTGAGAGGTTGTAGGTTCCCTGGTGATGGGCCTGCTCTGACTTCAGTGCCTCAGATATGGTGAATGCTCCTCCACTGAAGGCCACGTAATCTCAAATTTCATAATTAGTTTCTCCTTTGTGTTTAAAGAAATTCCTATGAAAAATGCAATTTTATGGGGCAAGAATATTTCTGCTATCAGGCATCAGCACTGTAGCATGAAATTCGTTTATGTGATTATTAACCGAGACATATGTCCTTAAGGATTAGGACAGCTGACTGGTCAGTTTGACCTGGGCTGTGGTCAGGTAGACAAAAGGATCAGTTCCTTCTGGCAGAGTATGTCCAGAAGCACAGGCCAAGGGATGGGACAGAAACAGCTCTAAGAGGTAATGCAGGGCTATCTCTAACTGACTGTCTTCGTGACACAGCTTCATTCCATGGAGAATGGGGCTCCTTGCTTTTGTCCTCATTCAGTAAAAAGAAAAAGCATTGAGGGTGAAATAGACGTAACTTAGCTGTACCCAGGTTTCCCATTAAAAATAAAACCTCCAAAACATGTTAAGAGCTATGAATTGTATGTAGGAATAGTGCTATAAAAAGAAAGAATATACATACCCATATTATACTCACACCCTGACACTGTTGTCACTATTGCAATTAACAAGAGCATATCCCTTTGGAATATCTTCCTTTCTGAGAACTGCTATGAAATTCAAGTTCTCAGCACGCCAGCCTTGCTAGAGTTTTCATGAGGTTATCCACTTGAACAATGAAAATAGATCGAACCATTCTCTAAGGCAGTAGAGTTCACAGATGACTCGTGGGAACTACGTAAGAGCCATCCCTGCCCAGAGAGAACCAAATTAATTAAGGTATTGAAAACAGTAATTAATTTAATGATCTTTAAGAAAATTACAGTGAGCTTTTAATTTGGTACATTGTATTTTAAGCAGTTTATAGATTACCAAAGCTCATTTTAAACCCACAAGTGACTCCTTTCAACAACGATTATGTTTATAAACTTTCTCCAAGGGGTATGATATTAGTGGAGGTGTGTACCAGGATACAAACTAATTGGGAGCAGAACAGATTTAGAAAGTTGACCTACTACAGCACTAACTCATTTAGCATTTTCCAAAGCCAAGTTAAAATGAGCTTTTAACTTTCACTGGTGTCTGGGATGATCCATGCCGTTACCCATGTGGCCCACTTAACTAACATGGAATTTTCTGTCCTGCTTTGTTTTCCAGCCTCTGCCAGCACCTATGTCCCCACGGTGTGCAATGGGCGGGAAGTCCTTGACTCCACCACCTCATCTCTGTGATTGTGAATTGCGGTTCAGTTCTCGTGTTTTTAGACTGTTAGACAAACATGTTCACGTGCAGCTCCAGACTATGGAAACAGAGCAAAGGAACAACCTAGTACCTTTTTTTAGAAACAGTACAATAAATTATTTTTGAGGACTGTACAGGCTATAGTGATGTGCTAGAACTTTTTAGGCTGATTTTAGTGCCCCTACGATTAACGATTCTCCAGAACATGGAAATAACCACTGTTTACAGAGCTGAGTGTTGGTGACAGGGTCTGACAGGGTCTGTCTACTAAAAAATACGGTGGCAATATTAGGTAACTTTTTTTCCTATGAAGTTTTTTGTAGGTTCTTGTTGTAACTAATTTAGGATGAGTTTCTATGTTGTATATTAAAGTTACATTAAGTGTAACAGATTGTTTTTCTCAGCACAAAATAAAAATTGTCTGTATTAATGTAAAGATATTGAGAATAAAACCGTCAAGGTTTTCCAGCATGGTGGATAATGGTTTGTTCTTTTTGGATCACTTCAGGTAATTTGAGTATGTTGACTTCAGACCATTTCTACTCTAAATGTTGGAAGAAACTGCCTAACTGTGCTTCTCTTTGAACACAAGCTGTTACCCTGCTAGAGAGTTGGGAGCAGATCAGGACTTCTTCATGGATCATAACGATCTGTGAAATTGACTGATGACACCATAAATATGAAGCCATTTCAGTGGCTAGAAGACAATACATATATTGACTTCATTAAGCCACAACTGTATGGTAGCCCAGAATTTGCCCAGATAGGGCTCCGAGGCAAGGAAAGAGTTCCTATATTCTGAATGCAGAGCCTATGGCCTGCCAGGGAAGGTTTAATGGCTCTCATTTCCAAAAACAACCTTAATTAATTAGTAGGAAAGGAGATTGGGAAAGCATCCTGACATTCCACTGGAAAATCACTCACCACTCATAGCTGAATGAGACAGTAAGAATGCAGGATATATTATTTTTCCAATGCTTTTCCAAAGTCCTAGTAACAATGCTCAGGCACACAGGCTTGTCAGTAAACTTGAATATTATACTAACCTAAATAAAGCAGTGACCAGAGAAACCATGAATAAGCAAAAGCTGGCATATTCTTACCAATACTGCCCGATTTCTCCCTTTATGCCTTTTAGTCACAGATCATTTATTAATGTAGAAAAATTTACTGAGAACCTAACTTCCTATCCAGTCCTATGCCAGGTGCCATGGATAGAGAATGCATTAATTTCCTATAGCTGATATAACAACTCACCACAAACTGAGTGGCTTAAAACAACAGCAGTCTATTCTCTGACAATTCTGGAGGCCAGAGTCCGAAATCCAAGTGTTGGCAGGGCCCCATCCCCTGAGAAGCTCTAGGGGAGGACCCATCCCAGGCCTCCTTTAGCTTCTGGTAGTTGCCAGCTTCGTTGGATGATGGCACATCACTCCAATCTCTGCCTCCGTCTTCCCATTGTCTCCTTCTGTGTCTGTTTCTCATCTGTGTGTGTCTAACCATGATACTTGTCGCTGAAATCCCGGATGATCTCATTGCAAGATGGTTAATGACATCTGCAAAGGCCCTTTTTTGAAATAAAATAACATTCCCATGTTCCATGTTCTAAGGATAGGATGTTGACATGTCTTCGGGGAGGGGGCTGGAGGGGGCACTCTTCAATCCATGACAAAGACAAAGAGAAATAAGATGTAGTTCCTGGCTTTAAAAAAGCATAAAGCTGGAAAATATTCTATGAGGGAACTATGACTGAGGAAGATAGTGAAAGGAAAGATGAGGAAAAGCAAGGATATGAGAGACCCACAGGCTAAATAACCAGGGCTTAGTTAATCAAGACAATTTTCAAAACATCCAGAAATGAGTAGGTATACAGAAGCCAACAGGACTGGCCGTGAAGGAATAAAGTCAGAAGTAAGATGTTAGAAATTCTCTTTTTCCTTCTGGATGCATTTGAATCAGCAACCTAATCAATCCATCCAGAACTTGCCAGATGTTCAAAGACAACAGTGCTCACCAGACCCTGAATTCTTACATTAAAATAAGAACCTGGACTTTTAGGAGTGGGTGGGGTAGGCTGGGTAATAGATTCAATAGCACGAGATGGCAAAAAAGAATTCTGCTGTGAGTGAAGCTGGCAGGAGTGCTAGATAAATGAGCTGAGAAGGAGCATCTGCTCAACATAAAGGCTGAGGTAGGCTGACTGAGAGAAAATAAAGTCAGTCTGCTGATGGAATGTGACAGTCTGAGGAAGGCAATTATCAGATGGGTTTTTCCGAGACACAGCTGATGCCTAAAACAATCAAATTGATCATGGATCTTTTTAAACAAGACAATTAGGCTGTGGGTGAATCTTGAGAAAACTGTTTTTGATGGCTGAATTTTGATCTATGGCCACTTTATTTCACACCCTGCCTGTACACTGAAAATGCACTGACAGCTCTCATCATCTTCTCCTTCCCTGCCACAAGCATTGTTTCCGATTTCAAAGTGCATCATCTAACACATAATCCCCAGAAATGAAGTTTAAAAAAATATTCACAGTATGTATGGAAAATAGCTGCCATAAAAGCTTTCTTTACATAAGCCATTAAAGAAAAATAGGTTGGGGGTTGATTTTTTTGTTTGTTTTTACTCCAGTAACAACATTTCACCCTTCCAGAATGTAAAACTGGTTGAGGTGATCCATCTTTGCAAAAACTTCCTGAATTTAAGGAACTCAAGCAGAACGATATATTCCACTCATAAAAAAAAAACAAAAAAAAAAAAACCCATATCAGAACCTAGCGATACGGTAGATTATCATTTGTTTTCGAAGTCTTTACAGTTTCTGAAATGCTGTGTCCTCTCCAGTTTAAACAGTTAATACATTCTCTTGCCCACTCAGGTTTATCATGGTAAAAGGAAAAAGGTCTCATTTTCAAGCTGTTCAGCAAGCTGGTTTGCGAACCACACAGAGGACAGTTAAGAGAGTGGCTGAGAAAGGAGGTAATTCCCCTGAGAAAGGGATTGTCAGTGTCCCTTTCCAGTCTTCAACTCACACTCTCTCTCAGGTAGCCCCCTGCTTTCCTCCCTTATTCACCATGACAGCTTTGGGACGCTGAGCTCTTCAGCAAAGGGCTGTAAGCATGGAGAAGCCAAGAAAAGTGAGGCACCACGAAGAAGGAACACTTGTGTGGATTATAACCATCATTGCTCTAACAGCAAAGGCCCCACCCATGAATAAGACAATTATCACTCCTGTTCTGTGACAGAAAATTTACCTTTGCATAATTCCCATTAGTTTAACTCATTTATTTAACTCAACCAATGGTAATATAAAGTCAGCCATCTGAGATTAAGGAAACTTTGCCCCTCTCCAAACCAAATTTATCAACATCCACAAGCTGTTTTAGACAAAGCTCTTCTTTCGACAGTTATTAATAAGAGGAAAACTGCAGCAAATTGAAAGCCTTACTGGGACATTTTGTTCAAGGAAATTGGAGATCTCTTCTTTGAACCACCAATCATTAAAGAAATCCTAAATGTCTTTTGCAGCTCAGTACGTCTTAAAACAAGATTTGGTAAATGTGTGTGGATTGAGGTGTGTCCTTCCCAAACCCAAGCAAAAAACCTCTCCAGCGTTGGGTCTTAAGAATCTACGCCGAAGCTACTTTGTACATCAACATCCCCTATTTCCATATGGTTACTTTAAGTGGCTCTATTACAAGATTGAATATTATCTTCAAATCCAGTTACCTTAGCAATAAATGTTAAGTGAACCCTAATGAGAAAAGGCTTTTAAATTAGTCTTGCTGGTTTACTTTGAACCAGGTCTCTTGCTTTATTTAGTTTTACCAGTTGCTAACCAATAACCATAACTGAGTCCAAAACGTACAAGAGGAACTCAGAATAGTACCTGGCTTTGTCTTTGGCTGGGTGATTAAATCATCAAGAGGGAGTGATGGGTTATTTTCTTCCTGAACATCTTTAGAGACTTGAGAAACTTTTAAGGTACTAAGCTCCTAAAGGGCAAAGACTCTGTGTGTGAACAGATTCTTCTGAACAATTCTGCTTTTGGATAGCAGTGATTTAAACTAGGAGTCAGCAAACCAGAGCTCACAGGTCAAATCCTAGCCTAGCGCCTGTTTTTTTAAGGCTTGTGAGCTCAGAATGCCTCCACAATTTTAAATAGTTGGGGGAAAAAATCAAAAGAGGAATAATATTTCATGACAAGTGAAATTTAACTGAAACTCAAATTTCAGTGTAAAGTTTTATTGGAATGCCGCCATACCCATTTGTTTACATATTGTCTGTGGCTGCTTTCATGCTACAATGGCAGTGTTGAAGAGTTGCAACAGAAACTACATGTCCTGCAAAGCCAAAAATATTTATTATCTGACCCTTTACAGAAAAAAGTCTGCTGGCCTCTGATCTAAACAACCGAAATAGTAATATCAAGTGCAATAGCAGTATCAATTGATTTCTAATTATTCATCCCCATAACAAAGTTTTATTTTCTTCATTTTTGATCCTAAAATGAACTCATCTGAAAATGTTAAACCAAAGCAAATAAAATCCAGCAGGAGTATAATCTCTGACCACTTACTACCGTGTTTCCCTGAAAATAAGACCGGGTCTTATATTAGCTTTTGCTCCAAAAGACACAATAGGGCTTATGTTCACCAGATGTCATGCTGTAAAAAACATGCTAGGGCTTATTTTCCGGTTAGGTTTTATTTTCAGGGAAACACAGTATGAACTCCATTTTAGCATCCAGAGAGTGAGTCAGGTGCTGGGAACTTTTTTTTTTTTTTTTTTTTTTTTAAGTTTATTACCCTTGGGACTTATTCTTTAGGACAACCTTAATTTAGAACTTGGCCTTTAAACCTGAGATAATATTCATGGTTACTATAAAATAGATGTGAAGGTATTTTAAGTCGTCTCAAGGTCTACTCTACATACCTTTTGTGTAAAAAGATAAATGTGAGCAACATCGTGACTTTACACTTGACAATGAAATTATCTTCCCACCCCAACTCCTAGGAAATGTACTTTCATGAGGAAGAGAGAAATGATCTGCACATTAGCCTCTCATTAGGAATAACAATGAGCCACAGTAAGTAGCTCTATTGACAGGTCAAAGGACAGTTGATCATATTGGCCTTGAAAACCACAGTCAATCATAACCCATCCCCTGGGAATCTGGAGACCCCAGTTTGTAAATTATTGGACCCAAGCAATTCTTCCACATAACCATTTAAACCACCTTTTCTCCTTGGGAAGAAAATAATGACAAAAGGCTACACAAAAATACTATGAAACATTTTTAATCCTGGAAAGGATTTGATTGCTAGTAACCAAAGAGAGGGAAAGTCAACAAGAATAAAATTCAGTCAAGTGAACACATATCAAATTGCTCAACATTGTGAAATGGCATGATATAATTTATCCAAAGAAGACATAGTCTCATCCAGTGGAAAATTGCCTTAAATATGTTTTGACAGACTGCTAAGAGATATTATAGGTGACAGTTGACTTAATAAAGTATTTAAGGCTTCAAAACTGTGCCTTTTAGAAAAATAACAAACAACTTCTTCTATTACTTCAGGGGGAAAAGAAACAACAAATGTCAATTAAAAGTCATAGAAACAAGATAATTCGTCTATGCCTTGCAGTATTCCAATGAGCTTTGCAAAGGCAAGACTTAAAACCAAAGTGAATTTTATAGCCAGGACTGGTCTAAATGTTTTCCTCATAATATTGTTTCCCTCATAGTTCTTTAGTGTTTGGAATAAAATGGTAAGCACTGGGATCCAAAAAAAAAAAAGGCAGCTCCATTCCAAAGATGGGACTGAGCTGATGAAATTTATTTAATATCTAAAATTAGAAATAAATAAATTCTTCAATACCAACTGCATTTTCAGAGAGTTCATTAAAATTTAAGGCATTTTGACATGTCAGAGATTTTAGTTCAGTGACAGGAGAAGAAAGAAGCTACCTGGAGCAAATTCCAATTATCTCTATGGCTTGGTACATGCATGTTGCGCACAGTCGATAATGAAGAGACTGACAGGTGACTGTGCAGAAACTGCCTGACTCTGTCCAGCTATACAACTTTGGCAGGGTTCCTCGAAAAGGGTGCATTTCAAATGTATTTTCATTCTTCTGTTTAATTTTTGGCCAAAATGGGCAAAGGTTCATCAGCACTGTTAGCAAGATAAAAATGAGGAGTGCCAAAATAATTTCTTCTTTACAATAACATTTAAGAAATTAAACAAGAAAAAGGTTTATATTGAGTGATGTTCTCCCTGAATCTTACAACAAACAATAAAATAATGGCAACCTCACCTATACTTATGAATCCAACAGTAGAAGATATACACAAAGCAAACATTCATTCATTCAACAATAACAGCATGGTCCAGTGTTTTACCTATCAGCCAGATAAATGCAATTATTTATTTTCTCCCAGTTTCCTCAAAAATAAAGACATCACCTGCTAAATCAAAAGTTATAAATATACCTCATTGAAAGACATGGGGCAAAACATTCAACAAAACCTGCCCGTATGCTCTGCTTCTCTCAGCCAACCACCAGTCTTTTTAAAAATCTACATTAAGATCTATAAAGACTACTGTTTACTGGAAACAAACCAGAGCACCTTAGATCATCAATGGCCAGGAAACTCCCCTGTCTCAGTTCTAAAACAATTAGGGTTTACATAAAATCGCTCAAATCCAACTTCATTCAAACTGCTTTCAACAAATAATATTTAAGACGTGCTAAGACTAGTAACCTGTCACAGGAGATATCACAATTATCTGGATCATTTTTTAATAAGAACAACACTTATTTCATAACTGCTTATGGTACAACCACATTCTTATTATGAATACAATTATATGCAGTTTTCCAAAATTGAATTCCTGCCTTAGTGACTTAAAAAGAAAAACTTCCATGGAAGTCATAACCCTCAAAATCTTGTAGCAGAATAATAACCATATAACCTTTGATGTTTGACATAGGGCAAATATCCCACTGCCATTTTCTGGAAACCACAAAATTATCCCAATACCTTTGTACAGTTATCTGTACTTGTACACAAGTTATCCCACTTTCGTCTTCATGATTTTGCAAAGTGATCTCATGAAAAAAAAAACTTTCCCACTCATTTTCAATTTTTCTTCAAGCATTGCATAAACTGTTTTAAGCCATTTGACTCGTGTGATAGTATCACTTGTTTGTATTAATGGAAAGTCAAGGTTCCTCCTTGCCTTTTTTATTTTTTTATTTTTTATTAAGATTCCTTCAATACTTTCAGTTAAGCTCACTTACCAGCTCCAACAAGAATGGAATTTCAAAGGGGATTATAAGTGTAGATAACCCAAACTACTTCTGACTCTTCCTAAAAAACTACTACTTATGTAGGCTTCTGAAATCAAGAAAGATAACCTATGGAAAAATGAAAAGTTTATTGTCTTTATTAGCATTTTTAATAGAAAAGATGTTTTAAGGTCTGCCAGGAAAATAAATAATGGGAAAAATAACTATACCTTTAAAAATTTTTCAAATCTTCCCCAAAATATAAACAAAGAAAAGACAAAATGGGATCACAATGCATATGCTAACATCTGCCCTCCAAAGCACAGTTTTTACGTAGACGTTATAAAGAATCAAAGTTACCCATTAACTATATGGCATGCATCAACAGTGCACTGGTGGGCTTAACCTTGGTTTGCGGTTATGTGTATATACAGATAAATCTCTTCCTGAGTTGAGCTTCATCTTCAGTTGAGACTCAAACCATTTGCTTTCCTATTTTTGGCAAGATACTTGACCATGTGATAAGGCAATCAAACATTTCAACCTCCTTCCCTTTTCAGCGGCAAGGCCCTCCTCTGTGACATAACCAACGTGCTGGGTAAGAGGACAGGCTCTAAACTACGGTCCTGGAAAACGAGAGAGCAGGTTTCTGTGTTCATTAGTCTGAAGGCTACAGAGCTGTCTTTTCATATATTTGGGGGTCGTGAGGATTTCAGTTGAACGGATTCAAAACGGTCTTCTTTTTCCTACGAAGAAAAAAATATTAAAACAAAATCAACTCACTAAAATTCCAGTAAGATTTTAGGATCTTATGTGTCCAGAAGGAAAGTTCTGGCAGTCATTGTAATCTATGTACCTGCCACTACTAATTAGGATTTCACATTTAAATAAAGGTGTCAGCTATAAAACAGATAGCATGCCTACCCTGAAGGATGCTTTTGATGTCCAAGAGATAAGACAGACAATGCAAAAAATTTTGGTATCTTCGCAAACAAACACATGATTGCAATAGACACCAAAAGATGTAGCTGTGATGCTTGCTAAGAAACCACTGAGGCCTTCCTGAGGGGATATCTGACCTGGGTGCTGAAATAGATGACCTTGCCAGGTAAATTGTGGACAAAATAGAACTGACAGAAACTAAATAGTCTCAAGATCACATAGGATAAATAATAAGGAAAAGGCTGGCAGAGATAAATAAGGTAAATACCAATCAATAAGACAAGATCATTTGTGTTCACTGATATGTTTTAGGAAAATCTTTTGGGTACACATATGCCAAAGATTAAAAACAAGTCATCCTCAATAATAAATCAAAAATTTAACTCAAATATATCATTACTGGTGTTTTCTATATAATACATTCAAAATGTAGCCTATTAAAATAAATTTTTCTTCATTAGAATAAAGAAAAATAAGTGGTGCAATTTCTTCCTATGTTTTCACTGTAAAAGTTAGAAAAAAGCTTTCCGAAGGCTGCTGGAAGTACATGGGGGGTAGGGGGGAGGGAGGGACTATGCTGTTGACGAGAATACAGCTGAAGAGAGCTAGGATCATTTTAAGAATAGAGGGAATAGGAAGCAGACCAGTCATAGGTGCAAATGGATATGTGTCGAAAGCAGAGAAGTAAAAATGACAAAGTGATAGGACATTGACACTGAGTATCTGCCAGGAAGAATAAGGTTGCTTTTGTGTTTTTTCTCATTTGAGTGGAGAAGTCCAAGACTTCAGACAAGCTTAACGGCTAAGGGACAGGATTATAGAAAGAAAGAAAAAAATCACAGCATGAACACCAACATAGTGCTTTTTCCCAGCTTCTGCTGAGATGACAAGTCCCTGGGAGAGCAGACTGCAAATCTCAGCGCTTTAACTCACTGGCTCTGTAAGAGCTTGCCTGAAGTCTCATGTTTCCCAGACTTGATTTTTTTGGAACAACCACTGATAATTCAAATATTTATTAAGCACCCATTGTTTTGCAGGAATAGGATTAGTCGTTTGGGATACAAAATGTGTGCCCTCAAGAAGCTCATACAAGAAAGAGCTTTAGGGTATCGGCCATGAAGTAACAGGAAATCTGAGACTTTTGTGGCCTTTCCTTGAGAAGATTTGATTCACATGTTCCTGTGAACAGGGGAGGGGAGGCAGAGACTTGTTGATTATCCTCAAGGTAATGTTTAAAGTAAAACATCGAAACCCCTTTATAAAATCATGTTAGCCTCATAGGGCTTTAGTTGCTATGTACTCTGTGTTCACAGGGGATTTTGCTCCTATCACTGATATAGTGGGACATACATGATACATATGTGTGTGTGAGTGACATGTATGTGTCCTCCACTTATAAATTAGATTGTCTTTGAGATAAGACACTGTGTCTAATTTAATATATCACCAAGACCTGGCAGAGTATCTAACACAGACTGTCCCATAAATGACTGTGAAATAAATAAAGTGTAAAAATGAAAGTAAAAGTGTTTTTAAAGATAGCTGAGAAAAGTCAAGAAAGGTAAATCTATAAATAAAACCCCACAAGTCCAGTGCATTGGGAAATACCAAATAAGACATGGTCTTTAGAACATAAATAAGAATTCTTAAGATAAAGCAAACTTTACATGACACAGCAGTTAAGAAACTTATAAACATTTTTGTACCATGAAACCATGCATAACAATTCTTTTTAAATAGGACATACAATAAGACTTGTGCAATGATATTCACAGCAGATTTATTTATAGCCAAATACCGGAAATAGCACAAGTATCCATCAAGAGGAGAACAGATAAATTTTGGCATGTCCATAAAATAGAATACCACTCCAGAATAGAAAGGAATCCAGTACTGATTAATATAAAGTAAATGAACCTCAGAAACATTTTTCTGAATGAAAGAAAACTTACACAAAATATATTACAAAATATATTATGTAATTACAATTATGTGAAGTCTAAAACAGATAAAACGAATCTATCATTTAAAAGGTCATTACAGTAGTTTCCTTTGGGGGATGACAATGGGGATTGATGCATGCAAAAGCACATGAGTTTACTTTAAGGGTGAAACTAATGTTTATATCTTAATAGGATTTGTGGTTACAGGTATATGCATTTTTCAAAATTCATCAAATTATGTATTTGTGATGTGTGCATTTCACTCTATGTAAACACTTTACCCTAAAAAATGAAAATGTTAAATTATCTCATTAATTATATGTATCCTGAAGTACTTAGAGGGAAAATGTATTAAAGTCTGTAACTTACCTTGAAATGTATTCATAAATGGATAGAGGTATGGAGATATGTAGAGATATGCAATAAAGTAAATACAGTAAAACTTAGGTCCTAAGTATATGGCTATACCACTGTATAATTTTTTCATCTTTTCTGATATTTAATTTTTTCATTAAAATTGTTTTAAATTATTATATTGACTAAAATTGCTATTTAGAACAAAATGTACAGTGAACCTTCTCAGAGAGAAAAACTCTATCCCTCATTTTCTTTCCTGTGATTGTTTCCAAGAACCTTTTTAAGCTTTTAACTCTCTAGCTATAAAATAATAACAGAGGATGTACTACAATATGAGGAAACACTTAAAAGTTTTATGTCATTCTTAACACACACTCTCCCCTGAGTAATTCCCATGTAATTCTTTTAGATTCAGCTTAGAGGTCACTTTCTCTTAAAAATCCTCCCTGGCATCTAAATGCTTATTTCATTATAAGACAACACCCTTACAAATACGGCATCACAAAATCTAACTAGTTGAGAAGTCCAAGCGGATGATGATGGCATATAATTCTCCATGGGTCGCATGTTTCTGCATGTCTATTGAGGAAGACACAGTCCTTTTTCCTAGCTAAGCTTCTCAAAGACATTTATACACCCAAAAGCATTGGATGGATAATGTCTCCTGCGAGAACAAAGGAAAAGTTTGCTTACAGTCCTGAAAACTGGATAGTGTCTCTCCCCATGAAGCAAATGGCAAATGTACTTACTGCCCAGGTTCCCCAAGCTAAGGGCTCCTCTTCTATAATGTAATCCACTGTGTGTACAATAACCAAAGCAAACAGGGACATTTTGGCTACTACTATTGCTCTGAGTAATGAACTGCATTTTGTCTCTGACCGAGGAGCTTTACAAGTTCCGAAGTGTCCATGAAACTATAGCAGGTTAATCTGTTGGCTAGCGGGTAGACTGAGATTTCATAATTTCCACAGTTCTTCACTGCTTTGCTGATGAGAATGTGAAATTGACAGAGAGGTGTCTTTCTGGAAAAGGAAGGATGAGAGGCCCACACACTGCTTAATAACATTTGAGGGAAGTCCATGAGAATTGGTAGCAAACATGTTGACTAAACTGTATGGTCAACAAGACAGTAAAAGGGTCCTCCACTTTATTTCCTGGAAATAAAGAGGAACGGGGGACCTGCTTGAAGGCTGAGTACTGAGAAGTGGGTTCAAAGAGTTCACAGTTCAAGTGCCTAAATGGTGGCCTGGATGTTGTTAATTCTCCTTTGGGAAGGACTTCCTCACCAATCAGGCAATCAGCTTCAGGTGTGCCCCATGGGAACCATTAATACTAAAATTCATCCTGATCAGAAAAGAAAGCTTCACCTCCTCTCTGACAAGTTAAAGACACATGCACTTACAATGAGCACTGAAACAAAAATGGAATCCACTTATGGGTAGAAACTAGGTGAATTGTTAGCATTTTGGCTGGTTTATTTGGAGATGACTGTGTCAGGACTCAATGATGGTTAAGTGAGAACTGCAACAGCTAAGCTATCTTAGGGTTCAACCCCTCTTGCAATCTGTCATGCCAACTTCAGATCCATGCAGAGATGACAGAGATTTTATAGTGGGTCCTGACTACAGTGACAGAGATTTGGCTTTCTCTGGGAAATTTCCCTGCAACAAATTCCCATAGGAATACTTAGTGCGGCACTGATTAGTATTTGAGTTCTTACTGCCCCAGATTGCGTTTACAAGGTGGAAGAAGGTCACTGGAGAATGAGAAACTGATCTGGAGGAATCTTGGTAAGTTAGTATGATTATCCTCACCCTGGAAATTTTCCTGACCATTTATTTTAAAACCAGTCATTACTGAAAAGTTGTGACATTGGAGCAAGAAATAGGTGGATTCCTTAATAAAAAAAAGAACTACAATATGTGAGTCAAGCTTAAATTGACAAAAGGACATGCAAATACAACAAATGGGGTTTAAGCCATGTTCGAAGTGAGGAAGGGAAGATAATGTGACCTTGTGTGAGGGGTTCTATGTGCCCATTCAAGATGCTGTTGTTGTTGCTTCTTTGCCTAAACATATAGTAGGAATCGACCATGTATGCTTCCTTGTATCCTAAGTGCCAGAGGAGAGTCCTCTGATCAAAAGCAGGCACAGGCACAGAAGGGCTAATGGGACACCCCAGGGGTCCTAACTCCTCTGCCATCTGCAACATATTTGTGGGTCAAGGCTGTACAAATATCACTTCTGACACCCAAAGTTGTCACTATATAACTGATGTCCTGTTGGTGTCTAGTCAGAAGCCTCAGTCTGAACAGCTTTGCCTATGTTATCAGATTTCTGCCTGAAGAGATGGCTGATCAACCCCCACAAAATCCAGGGACCTGCAAACTAAGTAACATTTCTTGAGACTATGGGGGCAGATTTTCAGTGCTAATTCTAGCCAGCAGGCAAAGAATAACAACCAGTGCCTCACTGGACTCTGCTGTTGGAGACAGTACAGCTTCACTTGAGTATTCTACTTGCTCTTTTTTTTTATCAGCTAACCCATAAAGTAGTGTTTTATGACTTGGGCCCAAATCAACAGGCTATGTTAAGAGCTGTCCAGCAATCTGAGTCCCATTCTATACCTTTGTGATCTCACAATCCTAATGACCACTTTGTGATACAATTCACTGTGATTAATGATTTTGCCAGTTAGAGATTCTGGCAATGGGAAGTAGCCTTCACCTAGAGACATCCTTTGGGGTTTTATACATGTCATCTCCTTGACATGGCTACTCTTTTAAAAAGCAGCTATTAGCTTGTTAATAAGCTCCTGTCAAAACTGAACGCCATTTCCATTTCCACCTTGTGACCCTATAGCCTGACAGCCAACAAGGCTGGTGGGCCAACAAGGTAGGAAGGGCACAATAAGCTTTACTTGTCAAATATAAAGGAGATATTCCAGAACACAGCTGGTCTGGCCCAGGCAACACCTAAGCCTTACATGAAAATATATCAGCATTCCCTTTGAGGGACACTTTATCCCTTTCCTCACATACCAAAATGCCACTAGCTCCATGGAGCCCTCAATTCATTGATGCTATATTACATTCCTGGGCCTGATTCATTGATGGTTTGGTTGAGCTAAAACTCAATGGTGGCCACTGGCTGCTCTAGCTGCCTAATCCAAGCACCAGGTATGAAAAACTGAAAACCTACAAGATTGCTCAGCTCAGTGGGCAGAACCCAAAGCCATTCTCATAGCTGCGGCCAAGCATCTCTTGATAAGCCTTGTTCCATTTTTACTGACCTATGCTATTGCTAAGTCTTTGGCCTGCCACTTGGAAAACCATAGACTGGTATATTAGTCACCCTTCTTTCATACAACTAACTCTGGAAACAGATCTCAGGTGCCAATCAGATCATCTTAGTCGCTCATGTAGATGCCCACAGTAAGGACCCATCCTCTGAAAAGACCAAATGGAATTAAGCATCTGATAAAGACCACACAGATTGTCACACCAATGCTGTATGGATCCATCATGCTGCCCAACATAGCAAATGGAAATGGGAGCTGGGAGAGAGATAATCGATTGATACTACTTAAGGTTATATGCACTCATGAAAATCCAGGATTCTTCTCTGACTACTTCTGGGCATGATGTGTCTTTATTTACCCCAACCAGCAATCCTCAGGATGCCTGGTGGTAGCCCCGCCAAAAAGGAGCCTAGAAGATTCAAATATAATTCTTGGTTAGCCACTTGTATTGTTCTGTTGGACTGTCATGATCCTAAATCAAAAGGATAATGACCACTTGGTTGAGTACACTGGTCATCAAGCCCCCTAGGCCTACACGGACAAAGGTGGGGGACACATAGGGTGCCCATACGTTTTTCAAAATGCCCTGTTCCTCTTACACCTGAATGTTTGGAACATAGGTTTAGGTGCCAGTAGGGGATGAGTAGAAATAAGGCGAAGTTGCAGCTACTGAAATGGGACACATTGATTTTGTGGCAGTGGAAGGAGAGCAACAATGCAGTGTCATAATAAGGTACGTGGGGAGGAGATGCCTTAGACCCTGAGAGGTACGAAAGATGGAGGGACATCAATCATCGTTCGTTTTTCAGAGCCACCTGTCACCTTCCTAGGAAGGAAAATGCCTTAGGGTTCCTCTCTCAAACTGTTTTAAGTACCTTAAACTTAAGTGACAACTGGGCCTACCACACCCAGCAGATGCTCTAACCACAATTTGGTTGCCATTCTCCTTAAACCTACTGAGAAATCTAACAAAAACAGCAGGGAATGGCCCCAGCTCCTGCCCAAGAATAACAACAATCAATACCTCCATTCGCATAGTCGTTGCTCATTCCAGGAGGTGGACAAATACCACACAGTTTGTGGTGTGGACAAGCAGGGGAAATTGGACTGACTGCCCTAAGGCAATCTCCCCTAAGACAAGGAAGAGACACAATTGTTTAAGGTGAATTGGGAACCCTGCAGCAAGGAGGCTGCAGGCACTGTTAACGTGTACTGCTTAACTTACTTGGTGCCCCCAACAATTGCAAATAATACTTCCTCTCCAGAGATACCATGTTTACCTCAAGGACTATACTTATGTAGAAGTCAGCCATTACCTTGCTTACCTCCTAAAAACATGGTGGCTTACACTTGCACTCTAGGAGTAGTCATAATTTGACTATTTATGGAAACATTCCCAGTAGATCGTGGATCTTTCCAAAATAAGACTACTTTTGGTTACTGAAAGGAGGTTCCTAGAGGAATAACTGACTTGTGATTTATGCTCAACCTATGGGCAGTTATTCAATTAGAAAAGGTGGTGCGAAAATTGTCTCTGACTTCAGCTAAAGTAATGAATGCCACCACTTCAGCCTTTGGAGGTATTCAGGTCAGCGTCAACTCACTGTCTACATGTTGTTATGGACAATATAAGTGCCCTATACTTCCTCCTTGAGGACCAAGACAAAGTATGTGCAACTACTAAAATCCTACCTGGATTGTCTTGTTAGATTGGCATCACTCTAGATCAAAAGGATAATGACCATTTGATTGAGTACACTGCTCACCAAGTTCCCCTACCATGGCCCAAGTAGACAAAAGTGGGAGAGACATTGGGTCTCTGCAATTTTTGAAAACTCTCTTGACTCTTCCACCCGAATCTTCTGGAGGAAAGATCTCGGTGCCAGTTGATAGGTCTCAGGTTGAAGAGACAGCTCAGTACTGGGACTTAAAGAGAAAGCCACATAGTTTCCAAAGGGGGATCCTGATGGCTTATGGGATTTGTTCAGATAGTTAGGTCTGAATACCTCGGGTTATGATTGAGGTTAACAATATAGGTTGGCCTCATTTTGCTGTTTGAGATTCTGTTGGTAGTAGCTTTACTTAAGTGCTGTATGAAGTAAATTGACCAGATTTGATTCCAGCCTCAGTCAGTTAATCAGAGTGGTCAATGGAGTGCTATACTAATGGGAAAATTCACCAGAAGCTGAGATGGTATAGAAACGAGGTTTTGGTATTTTTGGGCGACAATTCTCCATGGTTCTCTTGTATTTCTGCACATCTTATGAGTGAGACTCTCATCTGCCTTTGTTTAGACTATCTTTTGGACATTTGTATAGAAAGCAGCAATGTCCAAAGGACATTTGTATAGAAAGCAGCCTTGGAAGATATTATCTCCTTCCAGAGCAAAGAGCAGGCTTGCTTACAGTCTTGGAAATAGTGTCTCCCTCTGAAGCAATGAACAGGCACGCTGCCTGTTTAGTATAATAACAACAATGTCTCCCTTTGGAACAAAGGACAGGGATGCTTACTGTCCATTCTAAAAGATTCAGGTTCCCAAGGCTTAGGGTTGTCTTTTTGTAATGCAAGTCACTGTGTGTGCAAGAGTCTTCTATCCCTTTTCACATAGCCCTGTGGAAAGTGGGGCTTTGGGAACTTGTGTAAATGCTGATACTCTGGCTAGTGCTTCTGCTGTGAGTGCTCCACTGTCCTTTGTCTCTGAAAAGGAATCTCATATCTTCTAAAGTGTCCATGAAACTGGCAGGCTCACTTGTTAGACTGAAAGTAGGGTAAAACGTCAGATCTTGACAATCACTGTACATTCACGATTCCATAGCAACAGTATCCTTCCTAAACTACCATATTGAGAAAAGAAAAATTAACCATTAGTAGAAGGGGAATATGGCATATTCACTTTATTTTTAAGTGATCCTCTATGATATATTGATGTGCTTAAATTAGGAGAGTAAAAGGAAATGGTTACTAAACACTCTCAATAAATATAACCCTTTGCTACTTGTCCTTCCTTCTGAAAACCACTTGAAATGCATTTTCTTTCCTCTGTTTGATTATATTTTTAATCCTGAGTGGATAAAATGATGATTTCTCATCTTCTAAGTCAATAGAGAAGAATGTCAATAAAATGTGTTTACAAATAATATTTAAGGCTTCAGGCTATCTGTTTGGATACAGTAATCATTTCAAAGCCAACATATGTGATGGCATCTGATAAGATACGTTTAATATCTCAGCAGCTTATATAACTTTTATTTTCTGTACATGAAGCAATCTTGCTATAAATGTTTTTAAATTTTGAACAAACATGAGATCTTTTATTATAATACATTACCTTTGTGAAAAGTCAAACATGACAAAAATGTATTACTTCAAAGAATAAAGACATCCATTAGTTCAAAACTCCCCCAAAGCAGCTACTATTGTAGTTTTCTATGCAAATACTAACATAAATGAATATTTACTAGAAATGTCATAGTCTATGCGTTGTTTTTATTTTATCTCGGACCTATTGGAATAGCTATTTCTATCTTTAATAGCTGCATCGAGCAATCATTCGATGTATGAAAATTTCTCATCTAACTCCATATTGATGGTGTTTAAGGTTATTTCTATTTGGTTAACCAGCAAAAACAATGCTGCAGTGAATATTCTTGTATTTACATCCTTATGTACTTCTAAGAGTATTTCTGTTGGATAAATACCGACAGATACAGATATGCTGAACGACAGGGTTTGCATGAATACTACTATTAGGTTAACATGGCCCCCGATGGATAAATAGTCATACCAGGTTAAAATTCTGTTCTCACCTTTGTTGCCAAGGACTTGAGCTTTCCCAGTAGTGACTGTTTATTGGAATATACAACTTCCTCTTCATTGTCTTCTCCTTCCATGATAGCACAGCTGTCTGCAGCTGGGAGTTCACACTCTTTTGAGTTAGTTGTCATTACTAATTTGGAATACTTGTACTCCAGTCTAAGTAGTGGTAAATAAGTAAATAGATAAATAAAGTGGTGGTTTAATATAAATCAATACCTATTTTAGGCAGTCATACATCAGGTCATTAAATCATCTTGTAGTATAGTTGTTCTACCAACAAATTTCCCTCACCTACAGCCATCTCACTATTTGTTCTCATATATCTACCATCTACACACAAATTTTTTCCCAGGATTTCAGAGAATCAGTGCAATATAGTTAATTCTATCACTTATTTTACATTGGCTAAATTGTCCAATTATGGACTTTTGAAAAACAAAGCGGAACCCTGAGGTCTGAATGCCTTTTCTTAATTTATAAATATTTAGGAGCTAATTCACTATACAGTGTTCCTAAGATCAGTTCATAAAGGATAAGACTACCATACAGGCAATTGATTTAGTCTTTAAAGTTTTTCTATCTCACTCATTCCTTTCTATTCAGCACCTCAGATATTCCAATTATCCTGTAAATATAGAACTTTCACAGCCCCACTGACATGTAAATCATTTTTAAAAAGTCAATCATGTAACACATCAATAAATAATCAGGAGGTAGACTCAATATTCAACTCCAGATTCTTGGAGCCCTGTAGTAAATAAAGGTGATATCTGCCTGTACAATCAATTTGTTTCTTTGCAAATACCTGCCCACAAGAAACTGAAAAAGAAAAGATGAGGAAAGAAGACATCATGTTGTCATGAAAAGAAAAATAAACAGAGAGAAAATCTGCCTTCCAATCTTAGACCTTAGTAACCTGCCTTCATTTTTCTTTGTTTTGTAATAAATAGGTCTAATTCAATAATCTCTAATGTTCTATGATCTCTCTATTACCAGAATAATAATCACTTTCATTTGTTTTCTAAAAGGCCTTTCCTACAACTCCTTCACTAGGAGAAACTCCCTGTGTCTCTGAGAGAAACTATTGGATATAATGATTAAGTCTAAAATTTTCACAACAAAAGAGATCCTTCAATTCTTATATGGTCACTCCAGTGAGGTTACTTACTTCTGATTCTTTTTCCAGAAATAGCAAGTTAGAGCCACCAACAAAACAGCTGTGAAAGCTCCCACACCTGCTCCCACTTTTAGCCAAAAGTCAACTGTTTCGCAGGTTGATAACTTTTTCTCAGGCAAAGAAATTCCTTTAATGCACCATTTAGGTTCATTCCACACATATAAGGTTTCCTTTGGGGGAAAAAAACACACACACACAGATGAGATGAGAAATGAGACTCAGAAGGAGAAGGGTTTTGCTAACCCTTTATTCATAGTAGGCATAGAGGATTTTTCAGCATTCATCTAATAGAAGTTCCAGAGATTTAGAAGCCAAACAGATGATATAGAAGAGGGATCAAAGAGCGTGAATAAGAAAATGATGAATGAAAATACAACGAAACCAAATAAAACCACGGATTATAAGATCAGAAGGCCTGCTACATGCTGAGGAAGTTGAATAAAAATGACTCCATCTGGACACATAATTTGGGCTTTTTTCCTCAAATTTCTGATGATCCCGACTTTCTAATCATGTTTTTAAATGAAAACTTAGTTGTTTAATACAATTGATTGGAATGGGTTTCAGCTACCCATCATGGAGGTCCATTTCCCCAACAAGCCTCTTCTCTGAGCAGAAAAGCACTCTGGACCCAGGACACGTAAGTGCAACATGACTGCAGGCTTTGGTGACTGGTCTGGGGGGAAGCACACAGACTGCACCCCCCTTCTCCATGCCAAAATAAGGAAGGCATCATTCTGGGTCATCACCACCCACACGGGGTTCTTAACTCTGCCTCTCAAACTAGATGAGTCAATTTTAGTAGGGCGATGTTTTTCAAAGTACAAGTTCTACACAGTGAATAATAAAACCAACATACTGGGTCTCAACCAGCAATTTTCAAAAATAAATAGATCAAATAAAACAGATTAGAAACACAAATCAGAATCCAGTGCATGGTTCCTAAAATATTTCAACATATGCAGTGACCAGTACCATAGCAATGTGCGTGATGATTATATCCACTGACATTAAGTGACATGGGGCATTAAATTTTTTGCTTATGGTGTCTCATTAAATTTTCCAGTATATGATGGTCACTCTATCAACTATCAACACCCTAACAGAATGATAACACCATAATTTTAATTTTATTTTGTAAACACACACACACACACACACACACACACACACACATAGTTTTGACATTAGTCATGAAGTGATTGAGGTGCAGGAGAATCATATTTATTAACTCTGAGGAAAAGTGGCAACCAAGTTCTGGATAAGAACTTCCAGCATGTTTTTTAAAAAGGACATTAAAATTGAGAATATTTTTAGTACATGATAATTGAAACATTTTCATTAAACTCAGTGTGAATAAATTACTTTAAAAATGGGTCACATTATTTTTACGAGAAAGACGAGGTGAGAAATGAAGATGCATATTCAAGTTGAATTGCTGCATCTCTAAGAGTCAATAATGACAATAAAGAGATAAATGTTAACTCAGCAAATGTTGAATTCATCTGAAGTGCATTCCAATTAAAAAAAGACTGTAAAGAGTTTATATGGTTTTATCAATGTCTAACACCCAGTAAAAATGGTAAGCGCTAATGTCTAATGACAATCCTATAAACAAACCATTAAAACTTCAAAATTAAAAAGATACTTATAAACCAAGTCTGCTTAACTTTTCAATAAGCTGCTCAAATTGTTAAACAAAAAGAAATGAAGCTATTGACAGAATTTCTTAGTCATTCTATAACTTAGTCATTTGATAAATTTCTTAGCCATTCTATTAATTAGAAAGTCTTATCCTTTCATTCCATCCCATGTCATTGGCAAACAAGAAAATGGTTGACACTGCAGCTGAAAAACTTATTCTTCCAGCATGTCAGGATATTTTGTGAACAGGGTGAGATAAATTTGATGATAAATTGAAAAACGCCCCTCTTAGTGATTACACAGTATCTCTCCAAATCTTTACACTATCTGACATTTAGAAGTAATGTTTAATACATACTTAGAAGCTGGTATAGATTTTTGAGATCCAATTTGATAAGAGCACTTTTATCACAAGCGATGTGATAGCTCTTCTAGCTTATATCAGCTGCATGTGGAGGAATTGTGGTGTGTAATTTTAACTTGATACACATCTGGAGTAGATATGTTTACAGAATTGGGGAAGTGCACTCTCAGTAAACATAAAATGAAAAACCGTAAAGAATGGAGCAGGAAGTAGAATAGAAATAAAACGTTATTATTTAAAAATTAAAAGATATCCATAGCAATATTTTGCAATCACTGTCTTTTTTTTTATCATAAGGCTTTGGCATACAAAGAAATCCACCCTTGTTCGTGGACATAACAGAAAACACAGTGGAAAGTGTCATTTGCATTATATGAATCTCATTGAAGAACAGATTTTTAAAAATATTTTATTCAGAGATTGGAGGTAAATATATGCACTTACTACATCACACCCATTTGTTGGTTGTTGCACAGGATATATTAAGCACGGTGTATGAGCTTAGGAAAGGCATTCATAATTTTCTAACTGAAGCTCAGCTTCATTTGGCAAATACCAGGGAGCCCAAAAAATATATGTAAGTGGACATTTTGGACAACATTGCTCAAGCAGTAGTTCACCATAATCAGAAGTGTCTGGACACTGGCAGTGTCCAGACAGTATCCACTTTGAGCACCTCTTGTAATTGCAGAAGTCAAACGTGACTTGTATTTATCTTTTGTTATTGGGATATATTGAGCATTACAATTTTAAAATGTGTACACATTTTTTTGACACCCTCTGTATTTTCAAAATTGACATCCAAGTATAACAGAAGAGCATATTTAACTGATTTTGGTATTTCTCAAATTAAGTTGGAACTATAAAGGCGAAATTGTGTAATTCAACACGTCAAACACATCAAAGTGTTCCGAAAGATATTATTCTCAAGGTCAAAACAATTATGTAAAAAGAATCACCTGGTAACTATCTGTCTCTAACATTCTTATAACATGCTGAACAGAACTTTTTCAATGAAGACAGTTTGAATGAGATAAAACTAGAAAATTGTTGCAACCTCACTATTTTAAACTTCTAATCGTTACCTTCAAGAAGAGAAATATGAAACATTAAAGAACATTTGAATAAAAGGTAGTTTAGCTTTTCAAAACTCTTGAGTTGAATTTGGTGGCCAAAGAAGGAAATGCATTTCAGTTTTTCATTTACTCTAAAAAAATGATTATAAGATAGTATGTATCATTATTTTAGAGAAAGGGTAAAGATGAATTTCCATAGTGTAGCACAAAAAGTATATCATTATTATTATGAGGATTTAAAAGACACCATTTTTGGTGAACCTGGAATTTTCATCCTTGACCTACTTTAAAATGTTAAAAAGAAAATGGCTCAACAGTGCACTAGATGTGTAGGCAGCATTGTCTCTGAATGCTCTAAACCGGAATGCCCTACCTATAGGTAAGCACAGTTGATTAATTAATTAAAACTTTTCCTGATTTTTGTTTTAGTGTTGATTATTTAGTGACTTGTCCATTTTTATTAAATTATTAATAAAAATATTGTATATTAATGTTATACTTTATCATAAAATATGAAAATAAGTATTGTCCCATGAAACAATTTAGGCTAAATCTCTATATGTCTGAGTTTGTACCTGTGTGCTAGGTTTGCTGTACAACATATTTCTTACCACAGGTTCACTGTCATTAGTTTGAAAAATACCAACTTAGAGAACTGGACTGCTGTTTGTTGTTTTATTTTCCCTAAGGTGAACACTACTGCTTCCAAATACGCTGAATGCATGAAACTGGGTGGAGGCATTCTGATTTCTTCTTGGGCTCCTGCCCTCCAACCTGTTAATCATAAGATCTTTAAGACTTTCCTGGGCAAAACAGGTTCCCTCTGATCCCCTTATGCAGTCAGCACTCCAGCATGTTGCCCACTCCGTGCTGACCTGAAGATCTGTCCTATCCCATCTACCTCCCGCTCTCAGTAATACCATTGGAATCTCTGATCCTCTGATGCCCACTCACCAATATGGTTCCACACTGGTACTGGCTTATTCTCATCTGTGCTTCTTCACTGTCATTTCAATGTAATTTGCAAGTGGTCTGAAGGAGGAAACGTTTGTGTTTTTCATATGGGATGACTGAAAGGGGGTGCAGGGAAGTAGGTGCTCTCCAACACTACTAGTGTTATAGAACTGATGCAACCAAAGCAATTATTTTAGTGATATGTCCATCTCCTGAATCCAGTTAAAAATGTCCATCTCCTGAATCCAGTTAATTTATTTCTAGTAATAAATTCTAAGGAAATCATCGAATTTCCAACAAGGATGTTCATTACAAAGTTATTTACAAAAAGAGTGTTCCCAATTTTTTTTAAATGTCCAACAGGGGAATTATTAAATCCCTCATGATGTATGTACATATGTATGTGTGTGTGTTTATAAAATAGAATATTTGTCAATAACAAAAAGTCATGTTTGAAAAAAATTTTAATGACAAGGGAAATATATTAAATATAAAAAGAAAACAAAAAATATGTAGAGTGGAATTCTAACTGTATTTAAAAATACAAATAAGCATACATGATTGCAGAGCCAATGTAGAGTAGGATCTTGATTTTATATATGGGTATGGGTGTGTGTGTGTGTGTGTGTGTGTGTGTGTGTGTGTATTTGCTTTCCTCTTTAGCTATGCTTCATGTGCTGAGTCAGTTATACCATCCCAAGCTTAATTACACCTATCACTTCATTGTATCATCTTACCTTGCTTTAATGATATCATTTCTTTATAATACAGATGTACTCATAGACTACAACTCCTTTGCCACAATTCATTTTCCCAACCAGATGCACATCTTTAGCTACCCCAGCATATGGGACTTTAGCTACCACACTTGATTTAAAATGCACATTAATGTCACGTTAACTTAAATGTAACCTTTAGCCCTGCTTCTGAGTCTGAGGTTCTTGATGTAAACGTGATGCTGGACTAAAGAATTATATCTTCGATAATACAGTTCTGCTTCGATAGGTTTGCTCCTCACCTGAAATCCTCTCTTACAAGCTCCCTCAATCTCATGAAAGTCATGCTCTGTGCACAGAGGGCAAGCTTCAGAACTTTCCCACAGGAAATAGAAGGCACATCCATCACAGGTGCCTGCTGGACACTTGCTGAAATAAAAAACAAAAACAACAATAATGACAGCTTTTGCCACACATTTAATTGAGTCCAATCAATATTTGAGAGCAAACTGCATACTGGGAAACAACATACATGAAAAAAATAATTTAAAGGAGACAAAAACACAATGAGATTACCACTTTGCACCTACTAGAATGGCTAGAATCAAAAAGACAAATAATAAGTGTTGCAATGATGTGAGGAAATTGGAAACCTTACACACTGCTGATGGGAACATAAAATGATGAAGCTCTTCAGATGAATCTGGCAGTTCCTCAGACAATTAAACAGGAGTTGCCGTATGATCCAGCAATTCCACTTCCAGGTAAGTACCAAGAGAAATGAACACATATGTATATACAGAAACCTGTACATGAATGTTCATAGCAGCATTCTTTACAACAGCCAAAAATGTGGAAACAACCCAAATGTCCATCAACAGATAAATAGATAAGCGAAATGTGCTATATGCATACAATGGACTATTACTGAGCCATAAAAAGGAATACAGTGCTAACACATGCATCAACTTGGCTAAACCTCAAAACTATTATGCCAAGTAAAAGAAGCCAAACAAAAATTCCATATATTATATGATGTTATTCATATTAAAGCCCATAATAGGGAAATCTATATAAACAGAAAGTAGGTTAGTGGTTGCTTAGGGACAGGAAGGGGGCTAGAGCCTAGGGAGGTGATAGCTAAAGGGTATGGGGTTTCTGTTTGAGATGATGAAAAAGTTCTAAAATTGATTATGGTAATGGTTGCACATATCTGAATACACAATAACCAATGAATTGTATGCTTTAAATGAGTGAATTATAATGGTATGAGAATTATATCTCTATAAAGCTTTCTTTCTTTTTCTTTTTTTTAAATTTAAAGGAGAGACAAGCACAGATAATGACCAAAAAAGCTCCGGGAAGGTTTCTTAGTGGAAGTGATGCTTAAACCAAGTCTAGAATATTTTAGAATAGTAGGAGTTAGCCAGCATAGAAGGGAAGAAACAATTCCTCCTAGAGGGATGAAACGGTAGATGAATTGGAAAGAAATTACAAGCTCTTGTGGCTGGAGCTTCAAGAGCAAGGTAGTGAGAGCAATGGCCGTACAGGCAGGCAGTAGGTGATAAAGGGTGGTTGCGATTTCTGTTTAAGGTAACGTACTCAGGCGAGGTGCTTTAGGGAGCGGAATGATGCACAGGACCATGGTCCACAGAGGGTGGGAAAAGGCATGACAACAAAATCGGCTAACATGAAAAGACAAACAAAACCACCATCAGGTCAATGCACAGCTCAGTGAAGCAAATGATTTTTCAATCCTGGGTTTCCTAGGCCTGACACCTTCTTTTGAGCTGTGCTTACCTTCGCCGCTCAGCAATGATGGATGGGGCTTAGGCACCAGTGCAGAAGCACACTGGAGCAACCGCCATTCAGCGCCTGAATGGAGGCTTTCTGAAACTCTGCTGTCTGGTGGGAGGGCCTACTATGTCAACTTGCCTCTTTAATTTTAGGGAAGGGTAAACACAGCATGGCCCAAAAATTAACCTGCTGCTACTGTGTACAGAATCCTTACTGATTGACACGAGAAGCTCTTTGCAAAAATTGTAATGGGAATGACTGTTTTGTTCATGAATTCATTAAAACGAGGAAAACATTGTTCCCTTAAATTGTCCACTATACTTCCCTTAAGTCAAGCCATGGAAATACAGGGCATTGCCCTGGAAACCTCCTTCCGACATTGTTGATAGTGAGTACAGGAGTACTGAAACATTTAATAGCAAGAAGATAAACACACAATAATAGGGAGAATCCCAAAAACATCTCTCTTTAAGTTTTAACTTCAAATGACATAACTATAATTTTCAGTCTACCAGAAAGGTAACATTTCATATTCTTAGTTAACTAAATACTCGTATATTACAAGTTACCCTAGAAATTCTAAGTGCTTAAAACTTGAGTGCATTCTCACATACTAATCTTTCCAAAGTGTCTGTACAGTGCTGCAGACTAAGTGGACATGGGTGGGATGTAAATAAAAGCAAAGTTCTTTACAACAAGCTTCAGAAACAGAGGCCTAGTATTGTCAGATCCAAGAACAATGGTAAACAGTGACTCTGGGAAAAATGCCTTAACTCTTACCTGTCTTAATTTCTCTGTAACAAAGGAGTAATAAATACATTCTAGGAAACATTTACCCTTTTAAAAAGATAAATGAAAACTATGTCAACTTAAAAAAATATTCCCAATTTCCACCTTCCAGATCAGTAAAAGCAACTCAAAATTACTTTTGAAAAAAAAAAAAATGGGTAACCAATTAGAAAAATTCTTCAAGAATATAATTATTTGCTTAACGATTTGCAACTTTAAAAATAATTACATTCTTATGATTAATTAGCAAACATTACCAATCTGCTTTCCTGCTCAAATCTCCCCAAATTATTTTCTATTTTATCTTTCCAACACACGGAAGCTTTAAGGAGGAGCCTGTTTATCTTGGTAAAGTAAGTCTGCTAAAACTTGAGAAGAAAAACCCAACAAATAACAAAGAAAAGGAGAAAATTAATCAAAGTTGCAGAAAGCTCTAGAGAGAAGTCTTGGGTTACAATTCTAAGTGGGCTTTCAAATGACTCTGTTTTTCCGTAAGTGACTCAACGCCCCTCCCCACCATCTCATTTCTGTAACTTGTTCAAAGCAGTATGTCTGCTATACTGCCTTCATAAAGTAGTTATAAAGGCTAAAATAAGAGAACAATTTGGGAAAGTTTAAAGCACTGCAAAATATAAAACACTGTTAACAATGTACATTACTTTCTCAAGAACTGGGAGAGTTGCAGGAATAGAAAAAAATATCAAGATATCGATGCAATTTACAAAGCTGCCATTAGGTGTCAAAATACTACAATGTTTCAGTGTCTTTCCTTGGTAGACTTCACGTTTTAAAACTTAGGTTAAAAGCAGTTTAGCTCAGTATCAGTTCTTTAATTCTTTTAACCCAATGAGTCATGTGAGATGTGGAACATTCAGATTTGGTTCTTTGTTATAAACATGAGTTTCACAGTTTGAATCAGGCGTTCCTTGTGAAACAAGAATGTATGAAGCAGTAATCATTTCAATAGTGCTTATAAAGAAAATGAAAATTTTTTAAAAGATGCAAGAGAAAAAAACCCAAAAAATATTTTTCCTTCTAACAGAAGAACAAAAAGCAAATAGTAAGATAAATCAACCCTGCCCTGTATCGCCAACTTTGTGAAACACTTTTCCATTTGATGACCTGTGTCCCCACCATCTTCACCCTCTGCCCCTAGCTTTTTAGAGGGGTCACTAATTGTGCTTCTTTTATAACTTTTGATCCACACAATCACCATGGAAAGCAGAGAGCAAATGTTGAAAGACACAGGGCAAGGTCATGGATAGCTGGGGCATTTGAGGCTAGGCTCCTATAGGACGACCAGATGTGCTGTAAATTCTAGATAGAGAAACCACCACCGATTCAAAGGACAACCAGGTGGACTTGGATTTGGTTTTGTTGGTAAATGTGGAAGAGACTTGCCAGTTTCTTATTTTGCTTGTGGGATTGCCTGACCAACCCGTGGTACTGGCAATGTTTAATAAAAATGTTTAATATTTTTTGAGGAAATCACATTAGAATATATTTTCCCCAGGGAGAGTGGATGGAATTATTCGTGTCCTCTCCTCTTTTAAATGAATCATGTTGCCTAGGGCAGGATCTACTTGGTTCATACTGTGAATTTCATGGAGAATATTGTTTTCTTTGGAATTATTATGATCTACTACTCAACCTATTATTAATTGTTTGGATCGTTGATAAAGCAATGTAAAATTGTTTTGCCTAAGCTTCATTCAAATCCACAGTTTAAACTAATTCATCTACGTTGTCAGTAGGTTTCTGACCCTTCCTAAGTTAGTGTCAGGAGATTGGGGCAGGGGAGCCAGAGTCTTGTGTGCTCAGAACATTTCTCATTCGGTGTCAGGGCACTAATGTTGCTGAGCTTCTTAATGTGGGGCTTTTGTGGGTTTCTTGAGGTTGCCAGTCTCAGGGTCTGAAGACTGACATCCCCTGGCATGGGCAATGCCCTCTGACCTGCTGCTAGTGACTGTCCTCAGCTTTGGCACCTCAGGAAGGTCAGCCTTTCTCTGCTGAGGATGCCTTGCCATTGGCAGAAACTCCTCTTGTGTGGGGACCATAAAATGCTGCTGCATCTTGTTCCAACTTTATTTGCCCCAAGGCTGAAGAGTATAAATTCCTTTTGACTGAATTTGAACATAAGATTTTTTTTTAATTAAAACGTATTGGGGTGACAATGGTTAGTAAAATTGCAGAGGTTTCAAGTGTACAGTTCTGTAATACATTATCCATATATCACATTGTGAGTTTGACCCACAGCTCTTGGATCCAAGGATATAAAATTCTCCCAGTCTGCAAAAACCTCCCTTTCTAAACATTCTACCCCAGGTTAATAACCAAAAGTCAGTATCTGGACAAACTACATTAACCGACACTCCCTTCTCCTTTGGTATCTGTAGACTCTGTATCTTCTTCAGGGAAATAAATACCTGTCAAAGTTTTAGCAACCCTATTTCAAAATTGATCCTAAAATTTTATGACTCTTTTGTGATATTTTTATATCATGTCCTAAGATTACTCAATAGTGTTTGAATTATATAATTTTAACAATTCTGTGTTTGAGATTTTCCATTTCTTGATCAGAACAGGTTTTAGTTATTTTCACTTATGCTCATAATGCTTTTATATATGCCTCCTTCCTTTTTAATGCTATAAGGACATATTTGGTTTTAATCTTTCCAGTTCCACTGCCTTTGCAATTTACACAGACTTACATACCTATTATTTGTCCATAAATAGTGCAGAGGAAAAAGAAAACAAGGAACTCATTTAACCAATAATTATTCTCTGGCTCTTAACAACTTAAAATGGATAGACTTTTGGCTTTAACAGTCTTTCCCCAAAGACAAATGCAAACACTATCCTAGCATCCAATGACTTTGATAGAGAGACTCTAAATCAGAGCCTGTGCAATAAACCCTGGCATGTTCAACCTCTGAACGCTAGCAGGACAGAACTGTGAAATATTCCTTTCATGAAAGAATATTCTCAGAGGCTACACTTATAATGAAGATGAATTTGGAATTTGAAGGAGGTTTTGACAAAATTATTTTAGTCTAATTTATAAACTACTCAAGCAGTTAAATATACTCATAAGTTGTGTTTGAGAGAGAGAGGATGGTGATTTTTCTTCTAACTCCTAGCATTAATAAAGAAGACTGTATTTGAGGACAGATGACTCATTTAAAAGAAGGTACAAATAACATGCAGATCAGCTAAGTTATCCCTGGATAAATGTGGTATTTGCTTCTGCTTAGTGCTTCTTTGCAAATCTCTGCCTATAAAGAACTGGAGGGAGAAAAAAATGAAAAGATGAAAGTATGATGGCATGAAAAGAGCAACAGACAGAGTCAGGAAATCACTGCATCTTGACTGCGCCACTCTGGAGCTATACGACCTGGGTCCTCAGTGTTTCCTACTGTGTATAATAAACAGGTTTGTCTTAAGGCTCTCTAATGTGCTATGATATCTCTATTATCAGATTAAAAATGGTTCCCTCTGTTTTCTAATAAGGCTTTTTATAACCTTGTCACTAACAGAGAGTTCTCATTTTTGAAAAAGCACTTTGGACACAATGCTCAGGTCTAATTATTGCTAATGAAAGGAGAAGCTTCAATTCCTCTAACTACCTAGGATCATGATTAGAGGCTTTGGAAAGCTTTTAAGGCAGAGGCTGGTGGGGCATCTATTTAGGGATATTAGTGGTCTATTGTGTTAGCAATTTATTCTTTGGCCAAACTGCACTAGATAATCTCAAAAATACACTCCAGCTCTCAGATTTCATCTGTCACAGAAATCATGCTAAGTTTCATCGAAAATGTCTCACATCCTCTAGACACTGTGTGGAATTAGAAACCAACTGCATTTGCCAGACCAAACAGACAGGCTGGAGTTTCCAATTGCAGATTAGTAGAAGACCCACATAAGTTGCTACTCTCTCTAAATTTCACATGAGATACACAAAGAACACACATATCCCCTTTGCCCCTGCCCCATTCACTGTCTGTTAAGACTTTCTCATTTTCCCAGGGCTGGGGGTCTTGTGACACTTTCCTCAGTTACCACGACACAGAGCCCCAAGCAATGTTACTACTGCCAAAGTTGCCTTCGCCTGGTGTGCCAAGATCCTTGGCCAAGACGCTACCTAGGGGTAGCATCCCTTCTGAGGTGCCAAAGTTTCCCTTCTTTGACTCCTTGATCAACATCTGAGACATCTCAAGGCAAACTGCCTGGTTACCATCCTCCTTTCTATTGAAGAATTTAAAGCTCCCTCAAAAACGCAAATTAAGAGTGGCCGGTTGGTTCAGTGGTTGGAGCACGGTGCTCATAACACGTTCTGAGGTTACTGGTTTGATTCCCACATGGGCCAGTGAGCTGCGCCCTCTACAACTAGATTGAAAACAGCAACTTGACTTGGAGCTGAGCTGCGCCCCCTACAACTAGATTGAAAACAACGACTTGATATGGAGCTGATGGGTTCGGGAAAAACACACTGTTCCCCAATATTCCTCAATAAAAAATTTTTTTAATGCAAATTAAGTCCTCTTCAAAAGTAGCGTAAGTATCTGCCTTTGTTAACATTTCTTTACTGTTAGTAGGAAACGGTAAATCTTTATTCGGCCTTATAGATAAAATAATTCTAATTATTACAGGACAAGCTGCTGTTCCTCATGTTCTGATCCCAGAGCTCCCCCTTGTGCACTGATGGAAAACTGACTCAAGAAAGAACCCACACTGAGGTTGTGGGGTTCAAGCAGTTCCCTAGAGGAGTGGTCCTCAAACTTCAGTGTGCATCACAATTACAAATAAAGTTTTATCAAAATTTGGGTGAAGAAATCCACCCCGTAGACTATGATGTTTTAAATTAGCTTTTCAGAAAACTAAAATGCAGAACAAAGTTTGAGAATCTGGCTCAGAGAAAAACAAGCCAAATCTCCAAAACAAGGCTTAAGACCAGTGTTTCTCAAATTTTAATATGTATCAGAATTGCCTTGTGTTTTTAAAAACATTCCTGTGCTGAATACTCAGAGATTCTTGAGATTTTAAGAAGGTCTAGAAAATGATTTTAAAACAGACACCCAAAGGTAATCTGCTGAGGTGATCTTGAGAAACTCTTGCAAATCCAGTGAAGTGCCCTAAGTAGAAAAAACTGCTAGAGGTCAAAGGAGAAACTTCTCCCTCTTCGCCAGAGGAAAAAGATCAGTTTCTAGATGCCATCATTTAACATTAAGAGATTATTTTTCATTGTTATTACTTTAAAAATCTCTTGGGAGAGTTAGTGATATATTTTCTAAAGGGCAGACCTAGTCTCTTAGTAACATTGTTTGTTTCAATCAGAGTTCTGGAGGAGGCTTCAGAAGTCATCCAGGCAGATTCCTAGAGGCTAGACCCAGAGAGGTTAGTCGCTAGGTCGAGAAAAAAAAAGGACCTCAGAAGTGCTACAGTAAATAGAACAAGCATCTGAACTCAAAGCTCTGTGGTGGGACATCGGAGAATGATGAAAGAATCTCTAAACACACCTCATAAAGAAAGTGTGGTTTGCTGCCTTGTCCTTAAGTGTGGACGCTGGACGGGGATCCTCCTCCACCTGACGCCCTTTATCCTCAGGGTCTCTCTGTTTATTTTACTGATGTCTATTACCTTTTATTATGTACCCCTCTCATCACATTCTTTTCTCACCTTAAAAAGGTGAAAAGAAAAATTAATTCATAGATCTGTGAGAACCAGAGAAATAGTTGGTAAGAGGTGAATGCGAGTGTGCCTTTATGCCCAGAAGTAAGTCACAAATCCTGGGTTACCAGTGTAATTGTTTTTAAGACGCCCAAGTAATTGAAACAGTGCTTAGACCACTGATTTCCAATCCTGATGTGAAATAAGCAGGATAACTTAAAATCTCTCAAAAACTATCAAAAACAAAGTTTAGTTAATCATTTCCTTCAAAAAATGTAAACTTTTGCTAGCTTGATGGAGAAAAATCTGCAAATCAAATTATGATCCAAAGGCACCTTAGCCCTAAAAAAAATTAGAAATAAGTAATCTACATATTGAACAATGAGTATGAAAAATAAAAATCAGGAGACATTTGTCACTCATGGCATGAAAGCAGTATTTAGTTGACAGATCTTTTGAGTCCATGAAATTGTTTATTTTCTCCTACCCGAAGTTCTCACCCAAAGTGGACTGTATTAATCAGACCTAGAATGTAGACAACTGTTGCCACAACGACAATACAAATGAATGGTATTATGCATTCTACAGGTCAGACTCTATCTTGGTGATTTCACCACCATTAATCAGAAAACTCAAGTGATGGAAATGGATCATACAAATTATCTACCCTGAGCCTCATCCCCTTACACAGAAAGAAACTATGACTCAAAGGTTAGATTATTTAATCTAGATCACCTTGATAGTTAATTGTTGATGAAGAACTATAACTCAGGAAAGTTCCTAATCCAGCTCTCAAGGAAATAAAGTCTCAACATTACTTAAATAATTTTTCAAGTGGTTTAGAGATTCAGGCAAACAGCATGAGAATATGTCATTAAGGAGAGACTACAAAGATTGGGCAAGGACCTAGTCCTCTTAATAGACCCTCAGCATATACCTACAACAAAAATCTATAGACTCATCTGTTCTCGCTCTGCTTTACATCCAGAAAGAATGCGCTTTAAAATAATAAGATTCTTCAGAGTTCTGCTTCCTCATAATAAATACAAACGTGCAACAATCAGTTAGAAATAAGAATACCTGGGGACTGAAATCACTCCAGCACCCGGTTTTGTAGGATTACATCTCATTTTCACAGCAGTTGATCGGCCATTAACACAAGATGTTGTCGTTGTAGAAGATCTATTATAAAGCAAATGTCATTTTACAAAACAGATATGACACCGATTACAAAAACAAAAATATCCTGTGTATCATTGCTCCTATGCTCCATAAAAATGAAAAAGACGAATGTATCAAAGTTCACTAATTTAGAATTTTAATGCAAACTGAGCTCATTTACTTCACTGACTATGAAAAGTTAACTGTTTTCCCAGGTAAAATAATAAGCTATTAAGATCTTCAGCAAAGCTTTTATAACTATAATCTAAATTATAATCAAACCAACTTTTAAAGGGAAAAATGTCAAATTTACTCAGGCTGATGTTTTGATGTGTGAATTTCAAATAATTACTGCCTAGATAGTAAAATAGAGTCTGTTTTTTGCCTAATTTAAAAGATTATATATATGAGAGAAATTATACAAGGCTTTCAAAATAGTCCATGTTTCCTACTTTTACTAAGTATTTCATTTAAGAAAATCAATTACTAACTATCTATTAATTATAAGCTACTATGCCGGGCACCCTGAAGTGACATCCTTTTGATTAAAACACCTGTCAAGAGAAACAGCATCTTCACTTACTTATAAAAGAAATGTACATCTGGTATTTGGCTTGGTGGAACTGGGAACATATCTTCTTTTATATGAACATTTTGCAATGTGGTTTCAACTGTCACTCCTAGATAACAATAAAAAAGACACTATTAAGCAATATGAGGAAATTAGGTTTATTTAGCCTCTGTACATCTAAATACAAAATAGCTGTACTTTGATGCTGTGTACTAAATTAATACAGTGATGATAACAATATGAAATTTTCCAAAGTCTCCAGAAAAAAAAAAAAAAAGATTCTACTCCCTAGTTTGTAATTTTGTTTAAGTCACTTTACTTTGCTGGGTCTTAGGTCCTGAATCTATAAAATGCATGTAATCATTTAGACGATCTCTAAAGTACCCCCATTTCTAACATTTCAACAACCTACTAATAATTCTCAGCCTCTGGTGAGTTTTTGTCAAATGAACTTGTCTACTTTGCTAATACAGCTTTTCATTCAGATTATTATAGGCATATTTGACAAAGCAAAAATTGCCGTGCCCTAATAATTTCTAGGAAATAACTCTAAAGTCTGCTTAATCTAAAAATAAGGCTTTTTTCCCTCCTAGGCACAATGATGGCAGAGCCAAAATGCAAGCAACAGCAATCCTTGCTTCTGACACAGTTCTGACGCTGCGTACAAGCTCAGTAACTGACCTTGGTGCTGAAAAATGAAGCTAAATTCCTCTGGAGTCTATAGCAGTGGTTCTCAAATCTGGCTGCACATTCGAATCATCTAAGAAGCTTGTTCAATCGTCGGATTTGTTATACATCTTGTTAGATTCCTAATCCCCACCCCAGAAAGTCTAATGAACTTGATCCCTACGAATTACTAATTCTTCTTAAAAACTTTTCTATGCTTTTGACACCATAGAGATAAAAGGAGCAGATAGGGACTAAAACTCAATACATTCATTCTTGCTACTTGTCACCGACTTATTTCTGGTGTGAAGAAAGATAATGCAAACTGGTGACAGATATTATGAATTAGGTTTATATTGTGTTTACTGTTCCTCTTTGGTTTACAGTCTTGGTGTTTAAAATTATTTTGCCTTTTAAACTCCTAGAGAATCTCATGAAAGGCACAGATCCTCAGAAAACATCACATCACATATGAGTTAACACATGAATTCAGAAGCTTCTTATACTCACTGAGGTTGATTAATAGACCTCACTTATAGGCGGTTTTTACCCATGTTACAAAGTGATGATACAGAATTACCTGTGGACTTTAACCATCTATGGTAAACCAATGCAATGACAAGTTATCAGCATCATAATTTTAGGGGAAAATGCATGCATGCATATATGAAACAAATTAAGCTTACCTACAAAAGTGTCTGCCAGAATGATGGATTGTGACGATAAGGCTGCTCGGAAACCCTTACTTTCAGAAGGAATAATAGTTGACTGGCATACAAATGCTCCTACTAGATTTGTGTAATCATCTGACCCTGCCAGCATTTCCTTTACTGTGAAGTCGGTTATATTGTTGGTACAGAGAGCCATCTTCTTCCCCTAGGAGGACGAAGTCATAAAGAGGTTTTATTGAAGGTCATGGTCTGACCTGGACTCAGCTATCTAGTGACTCTCATAGGGCAGTGGTTCCCTCCTCACCGCTATTCTGATTTGATCTGGTGTGGGGCCAAGGCACCAGGATTTTCTAAAAGCTCTTGAGGCAATGCCAATGTGTAACCAGGGTTGGGGGTCACTGATGTTTTAATGCGTGCACTAGTTCAAGGTTGCACCGCTCCTCCAAGCACAAGCATCACTGCGCTGGATGAAAGCCATCTAACTTAAGGAAATAAAAGTCTCTGATGAAATCTTCCATTTGTAGGACAAAAATGCATATGAAAGAGACCAGAAAACTGCTGATGAAGGTTTTAATGCCAAGGAAAATGCTTGCTCTTCCTTCTCCTGCATAGGCCTATACATGGCAAAAAGGTAATGTGAAGGCTGATGAAGAAAGCACAAAAGCCCTAATGCAGCAAAGTCTTAGGATGCGTCTAAATTCTAAAGTTAGTCATTACACATGTCTTTGTTCACCTACTCTTAGATTCAGTGATGTGTATCTGCTCTCAACGACACGGTAAGTTGAAGGGAATATAGGGGTTTACTTTTCTAATCATTTGTAGGGTAGTTGGAAGACACAATTTATAAAAATTTTAAGAGTTTAAATACAGTATGTTGAAATATACAATAGTCCCACTGCAAATGACTATAGCATGCTCTTTAATTTCTATTAGGTTGGTGCAAAAGTAATTGTGGTTTAAAAGGTTAAAAATAACTGCAAAAACTGCAATTACTTTTGCACCAACCTAATACTAAGAAATGTATAAAGGAAAATAGAAACACTATTTGATTGGTCTTAGATGTGGAGTGTGCACAGATGGGTATAACGAAAAGAATACAGATTTTTCTTTTTAATGCAGCTGGCAATCCTAACCTATGAAATTTTCTCTCTCCACTAAGCCTTTTCACCCAACACAGGTGCAACATATGTTTACTATGCATAAAATAACTTGTTGAAGCCAGAAGGAGAGAAACAATGGAAAAGATCAGAAAGAAAGTACTGAATAAAGAAAAAAGGAAAACAACAGTAAAAGGAAAGGAACAAGAATATAAAGGAAAGAAAGGGAAAGAAGAAGACAGAAGAGAAAAACAGAGAAGATGGAAGAAAGACAGTGGTAATATAGGAATAAGAGTGAAAAGTGTGATATATAATAGAATTAATATTTCTCACTGTTTGACACAGTATTTAACATAACAGGCATCTAACATATATTTACTTATTGAGTGAACAATCAAGTGAATGTGTTAGATCACCCCATCTAAAATCAGAACAAGATGAATGTCATAACCTGTAAATTGAATAGCTCTTTTTATTTTAAAACTTCTGTGGCCATCAGATCTCTTTTTATCTCTTTTGTCAAAGTTTGGCACAGCATGTCATAATAAAGACCATTGGAGATATAAGGTTTAATATGGAAAGAGATATGGAGGGAAGATCTTATTATATTTTCACCTTTGCTAATGGTGACTATATATACTCATGTCCCAACCCCAACCTTGTATGCCCATAAAAATATTGGACATCTAGTCCTGTGACTCTCCCCATTACCAGTATCAATTAAGGTTTTGTTTCTTACCACAGAAAATAAAATCCCATTATTCATTGGTAGTACCAACTGACACTTGTCCTCTGCTTACCACCTTTTCATTTTTTGACAAACTTCCTCTTAGAAGTTTTTCTCTTCTTCAAATGGACAACATAAACAATAGTAAAACATTCTCAAACCGTAACTGCCTGTCTAAAAGAGTAGGTGGGATTGACTGACAAGTCTGACCCACTTTTACAAAACTGAAAGATCGTCAAAGCACTTACACCATAGCTCCAAGCTTTGGGATTCAAAAGACGGGATGAATGCTTAGATGGACTGAGAACTAGACAAGGTTGCCCCTGGTGAAAGAAAGCATGCTAGGAGGCAACAGAGGATTTACACAACAAAGCTCAGTTTCTGACATGTGTTTATTAGTTTCCATAGAGATTTTACTGGGCCATCAACAAAGAAAATATCAACTCAATCAAAGCTGAAATGCAGTTCCATCTCACCTTGACAGCCATAACTCACCTCGTGCCCACATAAACTAATATTGAAGAAATGGAAGTATTTTGTGCCTTTGGAGGTAAAGCTGGGGCCATTCATTAACGAGCCCACGCTGCTAAGGTTGCTGAAGTCATAGTGCAAACTCTGATTTTCTTTCTCGTGGTAGAAAAAGCAGTCACTATAGCAAACCGAGTGGTCCTTTGATTAAAGATTAAGGAATGTAAAAACAATAACAACATAGCAGGAAAGAAAAAGAAAGTATTAGCTGCTACATAAAATGTTTTTCAAAAATGTTTCTAGGTTTAAAATCTATTTCAGTAATTTTATCTTAGTTCTAATGTATTTTACCATACTAATACAGAGACTTTCTAAATGCTAACTAGATTTTCTTAGGCAAAGGTTAGAAGATGCGAAAGTTTTTAAAATAAGAATAGTTATTCCAAGGTTGGTTCCTTATACAAACGTATTTTTAATAAATAGCCAAAAGTCCCTGTTATGTTCATTTAAATATACTGTAAGACTACTTTCTTCTTCACCCATAACATAGCATCAAACTTTGCCCTTAAAATGGTATAAGATACACTTGCTGCTCTACACAGACGCCTACAGCCAACCTATAGAGGTCGTTTACTTGCTCGGTCTTAACAGAATCACAAGAAATCAGTTTTAATATTTTTGGAAAGCATTCTTATTTGGGTGTTGAAGAAGTCATTTATAACTATGACTACGAACCTCATAGCTCCTGGAGAAACGTTTAAGGGAACTTTTGAGTTCCTCTACTAAAATGTGCTTTCCTGGGGATGAGATCCAGACTCACCTGAGTGCTTCTACTCCCAGGCCCACATGGAACACAAGCCTCTATGCCATAGACCTGATGTATGGACAGGTAGGTGTCAGGTGGGCACTCCTTGCACTGGTTGGTTTCTTTCTCAATGTAGTGGCCTGGGGGGCAGGGGACACACGATGAGCCCGACTGTTCAGACCCAAGGGCACAGGCACGGCACGAGGACGCCACCCCATCAACTGCATTAGTGGCAGTGACAGAATAAATCTTCACCACGTCATTGATGAACCGTCTATTCTAAAAAGAGAGCAGAAAGCAATGACTTCTGCTTTGGGGCTGACTTGCATAAACCAGATTGCTTTATGTTGATATCACCGAAAGAAGCCGAGTGTTACAGCCGTAGAGTGTAACATTGACAGTGGATTAATATTATACCTTTTGGGTTCTTTTTTTCCTTAAAAACCTTAAATCTTAACACTAGAAACTAATTTCCACAGAAGTGGAGTTCTAGCAGATTTGCCATAATCACCATGAGATATGTCATAATTGGTACAAACTCAGGCATATTTATAGACTTTATATCTGGAAGAATTGGTATGGTTTAATAGAGAAGCAACTTTATCTCCCATCATGGATTTATTCAAATATAAGCCCAAATCTCATGCTACAATAGGATGTTGACCGTGTGGCAGGTGGAAGCCCTGGATAGCCTTGGAAGACCAGGACTCTGGTCCTCCCCCAACACTAACTGTAACGCTGATGCAATCATACCACTTCTTTGGGCCTTCGTCACTCTCTCTAGTACCTTCTCTAACCAATATTCTCTGGTTTCTACTGAAAAGATATAGAATGGAGAGCAAGAATCTGGATCTTCCTATACTTTACCTTCTTGAGACACTGGGTCCATTAAGGTCCAGTTCTCATCAAGTGGTGGGCATCACGCTATCAGTATAGAGCAGCCTTACGCTGGACTGCTTAACGCTCTTGGGGGCAAAGACAAAAGGAAGGCAAGGAAGCATTCCACTGCATGTTCCTGCCCCACTGATGGTAATCGGAACACTGGTCAATCACAATTGGAAGGAAGTAAAATCTGGGGAATGGGTTCCCCAGTGAAAGCCTGAAGAGAAAAGAGAAAATGCTGTACATTTGCCACTACAGCTTTCAGGCTATTTCTGCACTGATGGTTTACCTTGTTCTCACCTTGAGAAGGTCACAGCTATGGAGACCCACGAAAATAACAGTCCTGCTACTATTGAAATATACAGTGGAATTTACTTAGGGGAGGATTAAGATCTATTTTAGCAGGAAAAGTAAAAGAGAGTAAATAATTTTGTGTTACTCTGATCATGTGTCTATACACACTCTCCCAGTTATAAAAGGAGACATTACCGTAATGAAATAATAAACCAACATCAGTGAATGGTTTCTGGACAAATGTCAGATCATTCAGATGAAGAGGAAGAAAGTCACCAGCCTTTGCAGAGTCTCAAAAAGCTTTAAAAGTAAGTTTCAAAATAACTACAAAATTAGATTTTCTTTCTCTTAAGCTATCAGAGCTATACTTGTTCAGAACAATTCAAAGATACACTGTGTTATTCCATTTCATACAATCTTGCTCTCAAAAAACAAACTCCCCCTAAAATACCATTTTTGTACCAACCAACTCCATAACCGAAAGCTGGATTCCACATTAGTAAAAAGCTGTCCTTCCTCCAGGAGATTTCAGTGATCATTTTGCATGAATCTCCAATGGGGGCATCATTTCTGTGTTTAAAAAATAAAAGTGCCTAGAACTTACATCTTGACCCTGGTTCGTTCTCTGGAATGCCCATGTAAATGTAAAGGTTGCATTCTTGAAGATGATGTGGGTGTAAGCTTGTTTTTCTTTGGTTCCACCCCAAGATTCCACCACGTTGGTACTTCTACTATTAATATCCTAAAATACAGTAGAAAAAAGATATACAAAAAAGCACAAACTCAGTATTAATAGACGTGTGTATATATTACAAAAATGTGTTTGTATTTACTAACAACCCTATAGGGTTAATAAATATTTATCTGCTGAGCATGTAACCCTACAACTCTCATAACGACCCTTCAAGTCTATACAAGCACTCACTAGCTTAGTAATTACAATATATCAACCACATTGTTAATATAACCTGAAAGAGGTCTCAAATCATAGCTTGTTTAAGGGTGGGGTGTGTGTGTGTGTGTGTGTGTGTGTGGTCTAGCTCTAGCTTAGGAAATATACTTAGGGAAACATTATTCCTCACACTAAACTTCTCCCAGTAAACTTCTAGGATTCTCATAAAATGGAAAGGCTTTCCATTTTTATCTTTTGCCTTGAGAGATTCTGATAGGCAGCTTATGCACAGAAATTCTAAGTTCTCCCTGATTTATACTTGCAGCTTGCAGGCATACCCAATTGCAGATAATAAGAATGTTAGTTCATGTTCATGAAATATTCTATATTTGAATTCCAATGGGATGAATTTGTGTAATATTTTATTTCTGATTTCCTTAGCTTAATTCAATATTTAGAATATCACATCAATGTGTGACATTCAAACTCATATGCTGTCATTAACATGGTCAGAAAGCAAATATAATAAATCAACCAAATACTGTAATACACATCTAATTTATTTGAAATGTAAACCAAGATTAACCCTGAATTTTCTATTAGTCAAACCTACAGAAACCCTAATAGATGACTTAAGAATTTTGGGTGGGCTTCTGTTAGTTATCTGTGATGTTGACAATATGGTAGCATGAGCTTAAGACATGTCTCTTTCTTTGTATGATATAAACATAGAAGTTAAACATGTTATAAAGTAATCAAATATGCTATAAAAATATGTGTCTTGAGTTCACTCCATAGATAAGCATAACAGAATGTACCTGTCATACATTATAGAATTCCCCACATTACCCAACAACCAAATCATCAGACATGCCACTTTTTGGAAGGCCTAAGACCAGGAAGAGAAATGATGTCCTTATCTCAACATGCATAAATAAATTCACACTTAAAAGACAACACTAAGCTTAGAAATCTAACTTTGAAAGCCATTTTTTCACTTACCACCATAAAGTAGAGAACACAGTCAGCAGAACAGATGGTCTCAAAGACAAATGTTATTCTTCCCAGTTCAGAACCCATAGCTCCAGTCATAGATGTTGGTGGTCTATTTGAGAGATTAAAATTACAATATTTGTGAAATGTTCTAAAAAACAATCTGGAACTAAATTGCTACTTTTTTTGTTAAGCTGAAAGCCATGCTTTTCTCTTTCTCTAATCTATTGCTCCCCCCAACCCAATTCCTTCCTCACTTAATCTCCACATGGCCATACTCTTAGTTCTAATACAGAGCCTACATAACCATGTTAATATGCTTGAGTGTCCTAGTATAAATGGTGCCACACATCTTAAAGCAAGAAAAAGATACCTACTGGGAAATTTCAATATGGAGGACTAAAGCAAACTAGAATTTTAAAATGTGTAACATACTAATTGACAGGTAGACCTAAGAGAAAAATAAATATATATACCACAAGATACTACTGCAAGTAACTTGACCTAAGAATTCTTCATTAAGCATCCAAGAATCATAATTATTATTACATTTGGATAGACTATTGTCAAAAACTTTCAGCTTCATCTAAGTAATATAAAATTAATAGTTACAGTTTCTCAATCACTGATTCTACAGATATTCTTAAATATAATACATTATCTTACTTATTACTTGCTAAGTACATCACAATATCAACCTATTTCATAAAGGCAGTCCTACTTCATCTATTTCTATAGGGAAACAGGCATGAGGATTCTTACAGAAAGGAATCAGAATTGGTTTTCCTTACTTAAATCCTGGGATTTGCATGTTTAAGATCAGGTAATCATTATCAGAACCTCCAGCCCCACTTTGGATATGATCTCCAGCCACCTCCCAACCTGAAAATGATAAAGGTCATATTTATTAATAAAAAATTCCACTAATGATTTCTAGCAATCTTTTTAAATAAGGGGAAAAAAATGAAAAAAGACCATTAGTGCTTATGTTCAAAGTTAGAAATACTCCAAAAGTATTCCCTATTTCTAAATTGCAGCTGAAAATTGCACATAAAGGTAGACTCCTAGATACAAGGGCGCCATATGATTCCCCAAATAATGTATATTTTTGCATAAAAGTTGTTTAATGTGAAAATTAATAACAGTTTTCTCACTGAGGCCTGATTATCTTTTTTTTAACTAAAACAGATGGTCTTTATCCAGTGGAAAATCTTAGTTTCCAGGTAACCAATGGGAAATAGAAACTTCAAATTACTTAATGAAGAAGATTTGAGGTCTGGAGTGCTTTCTTACAGTTTCCTGTATTGTTGTTCCCTAATTTAACCCCTGTTCTGCATTCATTCACTTATTCATTCATTCAGTGGCATTCATTGAGTGCTAAGAACCATGATACATATTAGGAATAGAAAGACAAAACTGGGCCCACCCTCATTGAGGAATCAGAAGAATATGACAGAGATGAACTCTTGCCAACAGTGTGGGGTGATAGAGAAATGTGTAGGAGATGGGAGGTCTGTGCTCTGCACAGAAACTATCAACACACCATAGACTGAAATGACCACAATAAAATGAGGAAAGGAGAAGCATCCCCCTCACAGCATCAAGTAAGGTTATTAATTAATGGCACAGACCTACCACTCACACTTCCATCTCTAAAAGACAATGTCAACATCTGCTATTGCAATAGGTATAAGACAGAAACTGAGGAAGGGATTAATATCAGTGTTAGATTCATGATTTGGCAATTTGTGAAATGTTATAAACAGCAGTTTGTAGAAAAGCAATGTGTTGAATTCACATAAATCAAGCTAGTCCTCAAAATAATATGCACTCATCTACTTTCTTATGAGAGAAATGCCAATTCATTGTTCTACTGCCTAAAGGTTCATGTGGGTAGACAGAGAGACAAGCAGGAATCAACTCTTAATGTTAAGAGCTGAACAGCTAGAAAACAGTCGGATCCAGTAGGGCGCAAGGCCCTTAACGGCGGTGTAAGTAATGTAAAGGCATTTACGTTTAGAGAGACTACAAACTTGGGGTTGGGATCAGAGGAAGAGGAATGTTCCCACATGGAGAGCATCTATGCCAAGAAAGGGAGGACTTAACAAAAGTTTTCCTATGGTCCCTTCCTAGTGTTCAAAAACATCAAGAGGAGAGACAGATCAGCAGAGAAGGCCAAAGAAAAGAAAGTAGTGCATGGATGGTAAGAAGCTAAGTTTAGAGAAGACTGAAACCTTGCAAGAGGAAACAAACATTTCTCATGTTTTGAACATTGCCTATTGTTAAAGGTTGACTTGTGCCCCCCCCCAAAAAAAAAAAAAAAAAGATATGAAGTCCTAACCCCCAGGACCTGTGCATGAACTTTGTTATTTGGAAGTAGAAGCTTTGCAGATACAACCAAGTTAAAGTGAGGTCTTTAGGGTGAATCTTCATCCAATATGACTGGTGTCCTTACAAGGAGAGGGAAATTTGGACACACACACAGGTAGAACACCATGTGAAGACACAAAGACACATTGACACAAGATAAGATGGCCATGCGAAGATGGAGGCAGAGATTGGAGTTATGCTCCCACAGGCCCAGGAATGCCCAGAGCTACAAGAAGTTAGAAGCAAGAAAGGATCTTCCCCCTAGAGGCTTCAGAAGGAACAGGACCCTGTCAACACCTTGATTTCTAACTTTGTGCATAATTTCTTTCTTTACCTCACATTTTTTATTTGGTATAAATTCACAGAAGTAGAATTATTGGGTTGAAGAATGGGTACATTCAAAATTCTTGAAACCTGCCAAACCTTCCATATGGCTGTCATTTTTAATAACTGCATAATATTTCATCCAATTAGCATGGTGTAACTTTTGTAAACATTATCCTGTTGCTGGATATTTACATTATTTCCATGTTTGTTATTATAATGTTCAATGAACATCTTCATAAATAAATGGTAACTTGTCTTCAACTTTGAATTCCTCGTAGGCAAAATTCCAGTACATGAAGATTTACTTCTACATACCTGTTCCGCCATTGTGTGAAACCCAAACTGAGAATACAGCAATCTCAAGGTACTCCAAGTCAAACAGACATAGTGGCCGAAGCACATCCACTTTCACTCCATGACCACGACTACCTCATGAGACAGGCTGCCCTGGGCCTCTTTCTTTGACCCCCATTCCTTTGAGTGCTGCTCCCCTCAAGGTTGGTTACTGAACCTCCCATTCACAAAAATATACATCACCTTTTCTCTTTTTATTTTACACATTATCGTTTGCTATTTCAACATCACATACTAATAGTACAGATATGTATACTTTTCAAATTAATAATTGAACATTTTGGAAAATTGTTCTATTTAAATTATTACTTCTAAGTGAATGAGTAAGCAAGTGGGTAAACCAAGTATTATTATGAAACTTAGATTAACAGTGCCTGGTGGCTCAGGCAGTTAGAGCTCCATGCTCCTAACTCCGAAGGCTGTCGGTTCGATTCCCACATGGGCCAGTGGGCTCTCAACTACAAGGTTGACAGTTCAATTCCTTGAGTCCCACAAGGGATGGTGGGTTCCATCCCCTGCAACTGAGATTGAACAGGGCACCTTGAGCTGAGCTGCCACTGAGCTCCCGGATGGCTCAATTGGTTGGAGTGCATTCTCTCAACCGTAAGGTTGCCGGTTTGACTCGCACACGGGATGGTGGGCTGCACCCCCTGCAACTAGCAATGGCAACTGGACCTGGAGCTGAGCTGCGCCCCCCCCACAACTAAGACTGAAAGGACAACAACTTGAAGCTGAACGGCACCCTTCACAACTAAGATTGAAAGGACAACAACTTGACTTGGAAAAAAGTCCTGGAAATACACACACTGTTCCCCAATAAAATCTTAAAAAAAATAAAAAGTAAATTCTCTAAAAATTTCAATGAAAGTTTCAGGTAATCTTTACTAGTAAGTGAATGCATGTGCTCACACACGTACTGATGTTTTCATAGAGTCATTCAAATCTTATTTTTCCAATGCTTTAACTTCCTCAACCTAGAATTCAATCATAGGATCTTTTTAGAACATAAACCATCATGGTCAGATAATAACTATTATATATATTTTTTCTTTTCCCTTAGGATAAATTCCTACAAGTGGAATTACTGGTCAATAAAGAAGAACATTTCATAATGTTCAATATAAATTGAGGTTTTTTTCCACACATCTGTTTAACCAACATTATTCAAGGACCAATTATTTGTCAATCCCCAGACTCATGTGTATACCTCATTTCCTACATCCGAAGACTATTTATTTTGGATAGGTACTGATTTAAAACAGATGCAGTTAAAAAGCATTTTTTTTACAATGATCAAATACAATATTGAAAACAGTGACCTGATTAAAAAATGCTAAGTTTATGAAAGTAAGGGATGTATTTTGATGTAAAACCCTAGTATTTATACCAGCTATTTCTAGAGTCAAGTTTAAAATATATACATAGATATTGTCATTCAGTCAACCAACAAATATTTCAGAATAACTAACTGCTAGGCTCTCTAAGAATTTAAAATGTAAGAATAAATAGAATTTAGCAACCATCCTATAGAACTCTGCCATGTTTTCAAGTTTTCAGTAAGTGGGGTGCATCAATATTTTATAATCAGGGTAACAGACTTCATAGGCAAAGAGAGGTAGAGATGATTTAACCCCTCCTCATGTCTCAGTGCAGAACCAGACTAAACCAACCCAGGGACAAATGCTGTCACACTGCTCTTCAAAATAGCAAACAACATAGGTTTCCTTACTTCCCGTGGTATTTTTTTCTGGTATTTATAACCTTAAATGGTGGTCCTCGATATGTACTTCAAAACTAACTCCAAAAAATGCAAAATAGTTTACATTCTTATAGGAAAGTCATCTGGCTGTAACACCACATTTGTTATTTTTGTGTGAGGGCTGAAAAACGGGCAAATAGACAAATAAGATTAAAGTTCCTCTTACCCATATTTAGTATGTTTTTAGAGAGCTGAGTCTGAGAGTCTGCTGCCAAAATACATCATGTAGGTTGATTCTGAACTCACCATTCATTGCATCACACTTTGAATTTCCAACATTGAAGCAGGAAGTTTTCATGTTTCTAGGAAGGACATTCCACCATTTATATTCAAACCCAAGTGCAGGCTCCGTTCCCGCTGGACATGGTCTACATTCTACAGGGGACAAGTGGGAAGAACAATTACAATTAAACTGCATCTGGACACCTTCCACTTGCTTTGCTCCAAGCACTACTAATCTTTACTTAGCAAGAGGGAAATGGGAAGGAGAGATACTGAGCCACCAAGTCCCTTAAGAATTAATAACTTTTCCAAAAGCAGCCTGGAAAGAAAAATAATTTTGGATATATTATACACATGTATATATACCTTTTTGAACTTTTATAAGAGTTTACCTCAGCCAAACTGACCAAATATGCCAAGGAGCAAGATCTCAAATGCTCCTGGGAAAAACAGTTTTGCTGTTTCTTTTCACAAACCCCAAACAAGCAGCAGTTGGCCTTGGTGTGCCCCATACCTCTTTCCGAGAAGTCCCAAGTCTGGCATTAGTGGCAGCCAGCCTCAGTTCGCAACTCAGCCTCTCCCAGGCATCTCTAAGCCCAGCACAATTGAAAACCATCTGCAGATCACTTTGTAACTCATACCAAGTGGCTCTGGGAAGGTACAGGCTGAGACTGAACTTGGCCTGCACCAGGAACTGTCCCAGGAGAATCCAGGGCAGACACATCCAGTGGCCCCCTTCAGACCCTGTGAGAGCACCACCCAATCACCTCCACAAATGAAAAACGCAAAGGACAGACTAGGCAGGTACCAGAGCCCTGCTTAAGCAAATCCTGCTCCACAGGGTCAGCCCCTGCACAACAGCTCTTCCACTGTAGTCAGAGCCAGTCCTCACAACCAATCAGCCAGAGGGTCAATCCCTCCTATTGATTTGCAAACAGCAATCAAAGTTCAGCTACAATGGGAGGGCACAAACAACCCACACAAGGGACACACCTGGAGCAACCGGCTCAGATGATCAGGGAAACTGTGCCACTGGGCTCCACAGGACATCTACTACATAAGGCCACTCTACAAAGCCCGGGGACACAGAAGCTCTACCTAATACATAGAAGCAAAAACAGGAGACAGCTAAAATGGGGAGACAAAGAAACATGGCCCAAATGAAAGAACAGAACAAAGCTCCAGAAAAAGAACTAAACAAAATGGAGACAAGCAATCTACCAGATGCAGAGTTCAAAACAGTGGTTATAAGGATGCTCAGTGATCTCAGGGAGAACTTAAACAAAGAGATAGGAAACATAAAAATGGAGATAGAAAACATAAAAAAAAAAAAAAAACAGTCAGAAGTGAAGAATACAATAACTAAAATAAAGAATACATGAAAGAGAATCAACAGTAGATTAGATTAAGTAGAGGATAGAATCAGTGGTTTGAAAGACAAGGTAGCAGAAAACACCCAATCAGAACAGCAAAAAGAAAAAAGAATCCAAAAAATGAGGATTGTTTAAGGAGCCTCTAGGACAACGTCAAGTGTACCAACATTTGCATCACAGGGGTACCAGAAGAAAAGAGCAAGCAAGAAATTAAAAATCTATTTGAACAAATAATGAAGGAAAACTCCCCTAACCTGCTGAATGAAATAGACATACAAGCCCCGGAAGAGCAGGGAGTCCCAAACAAAATGAACCTAAACAAACACAGATCAAGCCACATCATAATAAAAATGCCAAAGGTTAAAGACAAAGAAACAGTCTTAAAAGCAGCAAGAGAAAAGCATTTATTACTAAAGAGGGCCCATAAGACAGTCACCCAATTTCTCAAAAGACACTGCAGGCCAGAAGGGATTGGCAGGAAATATTCAAAGTAATGAAAAGGAAGGACCTAAAACCAAGATTACTCTACCCAGAAAAGCTATCATTTAGAATCAAAGGACAGATAAAGAGCTTCCCAGACAAGAAAAAGCTAAAACAGTTCATCACCACCAAACCAGTACTACAAGAAGTGTTAAAGGGATTTCTTTAAAAAGAAGAAGAGGTAAAAAAAAAATATATGAATAATACAATGGCAATAACTATATATCAATAATTAATTTTCATGTAAATGGATTGAATGCTCCAATCAAAAGACATAAGGTGGCTGAATGGATAAGAAAACAAGACTCTTACATATGCTGCCTACAAAAAACTTCAGATTGAAAGACACTCACAGATTGAAAGTAAGAGAAGGAAAAGATATTTCATGAAAACAGAAACAAACAAGAACAACCACAAAAAAAGCTGAGGTAGCAATACTTATACCAGACAAAATAGACTGTAAAAGGCTATAACAAGAAACAAGGGCCCAGTAATCTCCCTTCTGGGTGTTTATACAAAGAAACCCAAAACACTACTTTGTATGGACATGAGCATCCATATGTTCATTGCAGCATTGTTTACAATAGCAAAGCTATGGAAGCAGCCTGGGTCTTTGTCAATGAATGAATGAAAAAAGAAGAGGTGGTATGTATGTACAATGCAATGTTACTCTGGCATAAAAAAGAATGAAATCTTGCCATCTGCAACAACGTGGATAGACTTAGAAGGTATTGTGCTAAGTGGAGTAAGTTAGACAGAAAAAGACAAATGCCATATGATTTCATTTACAGTGTTTTCCCTAAAATAAGCCCTAGCTGGACCATCAGCTCTAATGCGTCTTTTGGAGCAAAAATTAATATAAGACCGGGTCTTATATTATAAAACACCTGGTATTATATTATATTATATTTTATATTACATTATGTTATTTTATGTTATATTATATTATACCCTGTCTTATATCATATAAGACTGGGTCTTATATTGATTTTTACTCCAAAAGACGCATTAGAGCTGATGGTCTGGCTAGGTCTTATTTTCGGGGAAACACGGTATATGTGGAATCTAAAAAACAAAAGAAATGAACAAAGAAAACAGAAACAAACTCATAGATACCGAGAACAATTTTAGGGTTGCCAGATGGGAGGGAGGTTAGGGTTATTGGTGTAAAAGTTGAAGGGCTTAAGAGGTACAAATCAGTAGTTATAAAATAGTCATGGGGATGTAAAGTACAGCATAAGGAATATAGTCAATAATATTGTAATAACTATGTATGGTGTCAGATGGGTACTAGAATTATCAGGGTGATCACTTTCTAAGGTATATAAATGTCTATTCACTATGTTGTACACCTGAAACTAAGATAATATTGTATGTCAACTACAATAATAAAATAAAAACATTATTTAAAAAGATTTAAATAATGTAGATAAATCACGCTATTGGTGGCCTGCAGGATTTGGATTCAAACCCAAGTAAATTTGACTCTTCAGTTCTTTTTATGTTATCTCTTAGAGACTTTAGATATTCAGTATATGGCGTAGCTGATTCAAGTAAGGCACCTTCATCTAAAATGTATGTAATCTTTGTCCATCAAAATTAAAACAAATTCTGTAACCACTTTCTATATTTATTTGGTAAGTACTATAATTTTTCCAACTTTACACTTTGAAACAAGTTACTTAGGGACTATTTTAAATTGCCATATGATCAATATGAGCAATTTTTGCTCTTATGGCAGCACAAAATGTTATTTATTATTCCAGAGCTGAATTAGAAGATGTTATATTTTAGGTTTACATCAATATATTTGTACACATACACTGGAAAAGGAGTGCTTATCCTTAATCACTTAATATGGTGGAATTTTCTTATCACTACCCAAAGGCAGAGTAATCTCATGAAGAGTGTGTCACACAGAACGCCATTAAAAATCCATTCTTATGATATATTAAATAAGCCATTGCCGTCTCATGATGCCATTATCTTATCTCTCAACTTTGTTTCCATGAGATAAGAAAAATATGCATTTTAAAGAATTATTGCATAAAATCAACTTAGAGCAAGATCACAGTAGTCCAACAAGATTATAATGCTAAATGTTCAGTTATTGGACCAATTGATTTCCTACCCTTTGTTCCGTCTGAAAACGTTCCAGGAGGACAGGGATGGCAAGAAGATGATCCATTGTTATAAAATCCAGGGTTGCAAGGTGGACAATCCTTCTTCTCTCCAGAAGGGGGCAACCTAATAGCGTCTGTGAGATCCTCCCGGCAGATTTTTGGCTCTATCCACTTGTACATTATCTGTGTCTGCAAAAAAAGCTTGCAAGTCATAAAACGTCCTTTACTTGCTCTAAACTTACAATAACAAAAATGTTAAGTTGACAGCCTAGGAAAAAGTCCAAACAGTGACAGAATAGAAGAGATTCAGAAGAGAATCTAAACTGAAGAGAATCTAAAACATTAATAACAAAAAGAGACAAAAATAAAAAAAACTTTGGTGGGAAAATGACTGTAATTACATCTAAATAGTTTTACCCTGAGCTACAGGTGGCCTTACTTCATGCATAGTATGTCCCTCATCATGCAATTCCTCTTTAAAATATAGATAACGTGAGTATAGCCCTTACTCTTCTATCTACACTCATTCACTTTATTCCATAACCGACGTAAGTTCTATGCAGAGACTATCTTTTTCATTCCTCTTCCTCAATCACAGTACATTTCACCAGGCTTTCTATATGGTGCTCACAAAAGAAAACAATTATTTTTAAAGAATATATCTAGCTTCACATTTTAATTCTGTTATTTCATAAATATTAATAGTTGTTCTCTGAGACTTTTCCAATAATCTAATATTAGACTATAAAAGCTGTAGCTAAAATGTTTTCTCCTGAGGCTTTTAGGCCTTGTTGCATGTGCTCCGAACATCAGAATTAAGACAGACTCTACCCTCAAGGAGGGAACTCTTTTCAAACCTTATCCTTTCATTCCCTCTCACACAGGCATACACCCCCACACAAAACAAAATATAACAAAATAGCTGTAACTCAGCCAAACCCAGAAAGCTGTGATTGTAAAATTATTCTCTTTTGAAACCAAAACATTAAATAGGTTAATCATTTCAAAAACAAAATTGATATAATCAGTGTGTGTGTGTGTGTGTGTGTGTGTGTGTGTGTGTGTGTGTGTGGCGGGGGCAGAGGGGGGGTTAAGGAGAAAATTAGATTCTTTCATAACTAAATACAGTTTTTAAAAAGAAATTAAAAGCTTTCTTCATTAAACATACAACCTGCAGAAAGTATTCTTTCTCCTTTAAAACAGCTTCTGTAATAAGTCTAATACTGAAGCTGGAGAACAGAATTAAAGCCAATTCTCTCTTGCTATTTCCGGTTTATAGAGAATCAAACATAGTAAGCCCTTTAGGCCATTCAATTTTATTCTCAAGTATTCTCTGATGGAAGAGTAAACAGCCTTATCTGAAAAAGGATGCTTAAGAAAATGATTTAAAAGGTAGTTGTCTCAACAGAATTATAAATAATATATATATATTTTATTTTTACAACACTCTCTTTCCACATTCATTTTATTGCCTATGTCACGAAACAGTTTAACCAGTCACTTCACCCATCTGCCTCTCTCTTATCATGTATAAAATAGTGGCCATTCCTGCTGGAGCTTGCTAAACAGCTGAAAAAATAAATTAGACCCTATATCCATAAGGAGTTCTCAACTCCGCTGAGAAAGGCAAAATAAATTTCAGAGAATCTAAGCAAAAAAAACACACAAACAAACAAAAACAACAACACATCATTATATTTGGGGGATGTTCTTTTTAAAATTCTGGCTTAACAAGTATAGGAAACAAATCTCCAATCCTCAATTCATAAATCTGCTTATTTATTTTGACATTAATTAAAATCGCACTGAGTTATATATGAATTACTGCAGTGGTGGGAATACATGTTTCCCACGTGGGAATGGGGGTGGTTCTGAGATAGCACTCTGAGTACCGATCTTGGGGCACACCGTGTACTCTTCCCTGCCACTTTGGGAGGTCGGTATTATTATCCTCAAGTTTATAAATAAGGAAGCTCCAGGTAAGAGCTGTTAAACAACTTGCCCAAATGTCATACACAGCTGATACATGGTAAAGCAACATGAGTCAAGTAGAATCAGCTTAGAAAGACTAAAAATATACAAATATATATTTTGACAGGTCAGCTAACCACCTGATTTTCAATCCAAGCACAATAAATATTTAAAAATTAGAAAATGTGAACCACCTTTAAACATTAAAAATCTCAAATTCTCTAGTAAAAGTTTTGTTTACAAAGCCTGATTCACATGGCAGATTGATTCTGTGCCTTGCCTTCTCATGGGGACAGATGCTTCCCAGTCTGGCTGACTGGGGAAAGCTAGTAAGTAATATTAATGACACTCAGCACCAGATGGCTCACAGTGCAGGTGAAAAACCAACAATCAATTCATTGTTTGGCAAGTTGATATCAAATTATGAAATGTTTTATGAAACCAAAACCCTAATAGAGCAAAATCTACCAGATTGCTATTAAGATTACAGAAGAACTGTCGTGTTCAACTATACTTATATTAAGCATAATAAAATATGCTACAGAAACACATGTTGGTATCAATTGAAAGCTGACTCTTATATGGAAATTCAATATAAGGAAATAAAATTTAGACAAATTTTTCAGACTGGATGTGTTTGTGGCTCCCTGCTTTCTTCCTTCAAATGTCCTGCACCCATTCACCAAGGCTTCGCAGGCTGGCTGAATTCATCAGAGCTCCATTACATTTGCTTTCAAAGGGTCTACCAATTGCCACTCCAACCTAACTGCCTGTGCTCCATGATGTTCTAGCTCAGATGGTCCCAAGCAGACAGGCTACTGCTTGCTTCCAGGCGGCTCCCAAACCTTCATCCTGTCTAGTTGCAACCCACTGAGCACTCATTTGTTTCTCTTGAAATTGCCCACACCAGTCTGCCAAATGTGTTTGTCCCCTCCTTCCAAGCCATGCTCAACAGCCACGCCTGCTCTGAGCATGTTCTCAGCCCACCTATTTACATGTCAGCACCCATTTTGATTCCTTTTCTATGAAGCATTTGCTTTTTTCACTTTTCCCTTGTGGCTGGTTACCACCTTGTCCCCTTTCTAAATAACATGAAAGCCTGGGTCCTCTTCCTTTATGTAGAAGGCAGCATGGGGATTTAACGTTGTACTGGGTTTTAAATTGTACTGGATTTAAATTGCATGAGGATTCAACATTGTACTGGACACTCTAGCCAGGGTGTTACGCTAAAAAATATTCTAAAATTAGATTGGGTTGAACATACTAAACACACTGAATTGACACTTTAAGTGGATGTGGATGAATTACATGGTATGAGCATTACATCTCAATAAAGCTGTTTTTTCTTTTTATAAAAAAAAGATTTCAAAGAAGACTATCATGAAATTTTTATTTTAAACAAATGCAGAAATTCCTAGTCACTGAGAAATGCCATGTTGTTTTCCCATCATTCTAATTAAGAAACAAGGATATCTGACTTGCTTGAATCATAAAGAAAGGTAGATCTAAAACCCATATCCCTTCATACCCAATTTTTTAATGTCTCCTATATCTTTCTCCGGCTGTATAATTCAGAAGCATTGTGTTACAGACACTGAGTATTTGGAATACTTTGTAATATTGAAATTCATTAAAGGGCAAAGATAAGTGCGAGACAATCTGATACCAAAACACTTGCAAACCCTCTATGATCCATCAACTTCCTAGACTCAGAGATGAATAAATTGTAAGTCGAATGTATCCTCTGAAGAAGGCTCCTTCTAAAACTTTCTTCCCTACCGGTCATCTTTACATGTATTTGCAATAAATTGATCTGATACCAAAACACTAGCACACCTTCTATGATCACCATGTAAGTATCAAGAGATATGTACCAAATTCTATGGGATTTCCATATATCAAGACAATCTTTCCAGATCTATTTATATTATTGAAGAGTACATGCTGTAAACCTGCACAGAATCACTCTTTTTATTGTGGTTAACAAACATCATCTTTTTCTCTTCAGGAACTGACATGTGTGATGCTGAAAGGAACTGGGAGTTATACAGTCTGGCTTCCCCACCACAGGGATTATCAGGTGAACTAAACTAAACTGTCCTCCCAGAGTAGCTCCTGGACTGAAAGGGTGATCTGAGATGGGCTCATGATTCAAGCAGGGCAAAGCAGTCTTTTCTGAAATTTTGGTCTACGTTCCTATAATCAAAAGCTGTGAGGATGATAGTGGTTTTCACAGGAAAGAGCCTGCCTGAGAAGGAAATCAAATGAGTCAAGAATATCAGTGAGAAGAGCAAGAGAAAGTCCTTAAGTTGTTTGTTCTACACTAACTTCCCACGTGCATGAGGCAAGCCACTCCTGCCCTGCCTCCCCCTACCCCAATTCTGAAAAGTATTTTTTTAATTCATTAACAGAATTTTATAATTATCTCCAAGTGCAGAAGCAAAACCATCACTTTGCTTTGGCACCATTACAAGGAAATATGTGCATCACATCCCACAATCGGGGGTGAGGGTGAGGGGGACACCACATTTTACCCTGAAATAAAACAAACAAACAAACAAAAAGTTACTGTTTACTTCTAGTACCCAAAACAAATAAAACTAAGCGTTTTCTGTAAGTTGCTGACTCCCTAACAAAAACTACCTTATCCCCCTGACTTTTGCAAGCAGGTATACTACTTTTGTGGTTTATGATAAACAAGTGAGAGATTTTCTGTTCAACCATGAACAGTTGAATTAAAAACTAAATATCCTTTGAATTCTTGGGAGGTTTATTTTCCCCTTTAGATATAAGTTGTTGCCCTTTTTATTTGGTGAGACAGCTCTTCTAAAGCTTGGATTCTCTTGGAAATCTTTTTGGCAAGGAATGTTTTCTCTTTTCTAAATACTTTTACATCTGAGACTTTCTTTTACACAATAAATTTTTATTTTACTAATTTAACTTTACTGTTCAAGCAAACTGGCATCTTTCTCAATTCTATCATTTTTCTCAGCTTTATTGATTTACAATTTTATATTCTGACTTATTCCTAATGTCTTCATGCAAGAATTTCAAAATGAAATGTTGAAAATAAGTCATCTGAATTCACATTCTTGGTATGAGTTAGGATATGTATAAACTCTTTGTTAAATTTATATTCCTATGGCAAATACATGATACCAATTGTACTCTTAGTTAATATCAACTATATTTCTGGTTAACATCCATTTTTTAAATCAAACATTTTACGTACAGTTCTTCCGTTAGCCATATGTCCACTCAGTCATATCGTTTAGTCCACGATTATCCAGTCCATAGGCAGATCATGAGAAGCTCTATCAAATGCCTCGCTAATGCTAAGAGATGTAATACTAAGAGATGTCTTTTCTTAGTGAATACTTGCCCATTATCACTGGTCAACATTCTTTGGAGCTTAAACCTCAAGCATGAAATCTGTGCATGTACTTGTATACAGCTATATGTGTGTACCTGAATACCCGTATAAAGTAATCTCTAAGAAATTTTTTGAAAAGAGAGAAAACATACATAAAAATGTCAAGTGAACTCACTGTTATGAAGAAACCATGCCAATTCCAGCACTAACCAACTCCCTGCCCACAGCCACACAATAGTCGCGCTCATATCCCTTTAGCTCTTCAGACACCCCATACTCCCCCCATGCCAGGTTTTTACCGTCCTGCTCCCTCTTCCAGAAATGCTCTCTCCCAGGCCCTTGCTTGGGCTTCACACAGCTCAGAAGCCTCCCCAGCCTACGTCAGATCCCTGTAAAATTCAACTTCTCTGCTGTAGCTCTAAGCACAATTGGAAATAATAATTCATTTTCTTCGATTGACTATCTCTTCCTTTAACGTCAAGACCAGTCGTTCTTAAATTGCAAAGCTCCTGGACCAACAGAATCAGAATTACCCAGAAACTTGTTAGAAATGTAAATTCACAGGCCCTGCCCCAGAGCTACTGAAATGAACAAACAAATAAACAAAAAAAGTGACAGAAACTTCCAGGTGAGTCTGATGCACATTAAAGCTTGACAACCACTGCTGTACAATCTGCAGACATTTATATTCCTCTGTATTTCCTTAGCTCTGCCTTCATCACCCAGCACTCTGTATATAGCCAGTGCTCAGTAAAATTCACTGAATAAATGAATGAATGAGTAGGCTTTCCACATTTTTCATGATGTTAGTGAGAGTCTGTTAATTAGGATTAGGATGGTTCCAGTTACCAATTAAAATTTTCCTGAAAATCATCCCCTATAGGCAGGAAATGATCAAAATAACTTAGCTTCAAAATGAACATAAAAGTTTGTAACATTCCTGTGTCACATAAATTATAATGTTCAAAGTCTGGATATCACAATAGCCACTTCCCCTGATGATCCTCTACAAGCAAAGAGAAAATAAGATCACAGGGAGCCTGACAGGACAAAAAGAGCCAAGACGCCGTCATCGAACAACCCCGGAAGCATCACTAAACCATCAGCAAATCACCAGACTATTCCAAACACGAATAAAATGCTCTTTGAAAAGATGAAACCAGAACAAATGAAAATATTGGAACAAATAAAAACAAAAACCTTTCAAATTCACGTGTGTGATCTACACTTTTCACTACATATGTTATTTAATTAGCTTTTGGTTTACTCCTGAAGCTACAAACACTTATCCTGAAATAAGTCGTAGATCATTTTTTAAAAGATCACCAAGTTTGTGGCATGCTAGCCATTGTTTGTTCTATACCGAGAACACTTTCAGAGTTCATGCAGAACAACAGAGAAACATAACTTGTGCGTATGTATGTACATAACAAGCCTGTGGGTGCATACATGGGCACATAAATGTGTGTGCATATGTGTGTATTCTGTGCATTTTACATGTAATATATGGCCTTACTTCCTTTAGGCCCTGTTCAACTAGATTTTCTCATACCACTCATTGACATAAAACATGACTTTTGAATATTTTTATTATAGCAAAAACAAGACCCATTTGTATACGTATTAGGTCTCATTCATCTATGGTTCAATAATGCTGAATTAATGATGATTATATAGAATAAACTAACTTTAATTAGCTTTACTTATTAATATGGCAAGTTTAGCTAAGAAAAGCTTACCTAAAGAAACGTGATTCCAAATTACTTTAAACCCACCTTAGTGGCTCTCTACATTACTTTCTAAGTAGAAGTAGCCCTTCCTTGGCCATTATTGTAGGGCCATCAAGATCTTAGTTCATAACTCCTTGTCATTTAAGAGCTGTTAGTTTGAATTACTGCTCTTATTAAAAGTAATAGATATAGGGGGCAGCATGGCTCAGTTGGTTAGAGCGTAAGCTCTGAACAACAGAGTTGCCGGTTCAATTCCCACATGGGCCAGTGAGCTGCACCCTCCACAACTAGATCGAAGGACGACTTGGAGCTGATGGGCCCTGGAGAAACACACTGTTCCCCAATATTCTCCAATAAAATTTATTTTTAAAAAAAGTTATAGATATACTTCTAATCATTGAAATTTTCCACTAATTTAAACTGGCCTTCCCTTGAATTATTCTTAGTTAGTAAATACTGTAAATACTAGAATGAACTTGGTCTTAAGCATTCAAAAGTAAATTCTTTTTAAAAACTTAAGGACTAAGGGTAAGAAAAATAACCATATAAAAATTATATTCGATTAGAACCTAAGGATACAAAATTAAGAAAATATAGCAATACTGACATCTATATTTATTTTCCAAACTAGGTCAAGAAATTAAGTATCATGATTTCAAAGATGCAAACATACAGAAAGAATGCTGCATTGTAGCCACTTTAATCTTAGTTTCTCCTACTGACTTGGGCTGGTGTAGGCTAACACTTTAATTAAGAGAATAGCAAGTCAACTGCAGAGTTCATGTGTGCATTTTCCCTCTGGCTAAGTGCCCTCCATATGGTAATTACTTTGCATTTTCTAAATGCAATTACACAGTAAACTGCCATAACTGAATTAGCCAATGGCTGCATAGCTTTTATTGACAAAGCCTACTGAGTAACCAAATAATTAAAGAGAAGGTACAGAATACAACAGTTTCACAAATAATGTGGTTTCATTTGACATCCTTTGTGGTTTCATTGTTTCATTATACTGTTGATGACATGCCGTAGGAATTTAAATATTGTTTATATCAATTAGCCTATGGTAAAATTAGTTTCATTATACATCATTTCCCTTAAAAGTCTCAGAACTTATCAAAGATGTTAAGTGAGGACATACTGTGTTTCCATCCTATGAGTCACAGGACACATTTTAAGGTTGTGCTACTCCTGATATTGTTACTTCTCAAAACATGTAGCTGTTAAAAATTGCATTAATTTTTGGAGCACTCACTGTGTGTCAGACACTGTGTTAGTGTCACCGTAGGCAGAAAGAACAGGGCGGTGGGGAGAGGGGAAAGAAGGGAGGAAGAAGTGTGGCAAACAAAGGAAGGAGGAAGTGAGATCATGCTTAAGAAAAGGTGCAGCTACAGCTAATTGTAATAGATTATAATGCTCTTAGCATCAGGGGCAGGGAAAAATCTCCACCCCCTGTGTCACCATGACAGTTCTGACAAGGGCCAAATGAGGACAAAAATCCCTCCTCCCAATGGGAAGGAGTGGTCAGCAAAGACCTACCCTGGGAACAATTGTAACACCACCTCTAAATATTGCATGCCTTCATTTGAATATAATACTAAGTTTCTTTCTTCTTCAGGGCAGTTGCTCTTCTTCTGGGCCTGCCCACTCTCACACCGTCTTGAGTGTGTGCTGTACTATTTCCTTTCTTTTAGTAAATCCATTGCTCGGCTTGGTTCCCTTTGCTTGCTTGCTTGCCTGTTCAGTGTGCCCCCGAATTTCTTCTTGAGGCGTAACCAAGAACCTGATCTCTGGTAACACTAGGAACCTTACACTGAATATCTCATATTTATTTAGGAGCCTTATGAAATAGGTACTGATATTATCCCCATTTTACAGATAAAAAAACTGACAGCACTAATTAGTAGATTGGAAAATCAGAGCCAGGAAGGCAGACTTCCGAACATAAACTCTTAACATTTCCTCTGTACTACTTACATTCGTGGGTTATAAATCAGCTCATTTACTCGCTCATGAACAAATTAGTCTACTCAAATTGAGACGAGGGTTGAATAAATATGAAATGGAGTCCACTGAAAGCTGCCAATACCTTTCCTTCTTCATCACATGGAGTATGGATCTGAAAATAGTCTTTTGTGGTACAGGGAGGGCGCTCCATACACTCACTGGATCCTTCCTCTGCAACATAAAAATGCATTTGGGAAATGAGTCGATTCCTTTGTGACTCTAACAACAGGCAAAAATCAAAACAAAAAAAGAAGACAACTGAAAAGTAAAAATAACCTTCCCAGAAAAATTTAGGTAGAACTAGGTAGGGCTAAAGAAAATAAAGGCTTACATTTTTATTTCCTCTAAAACCAATAAATGTTTCCAGGATATACATGGGACATATCATAGCCTTTCCAAGAAGACATTAGATTTATTCTATTATCATTAAAATTGTACATTTGGAACAAATTACAAGTTCCTAAATACATGCCTATGCCCACAAATCATCTAAAAGTACAATACGAATCTTATTTTAGATTAGTGCAAACACATCCAAAGCAATTACCTGTGGGGTATGGAATAGAAAAAATTAAAGACCAGAGGAAAAATCATGCAGAAAGGGATAAAAGTAGTCATTTTTATCCACTCAGTATTTAAGCACTTTGGTATCTGGCCCACAGTTCCCATCGCACTTATATGTGACTTCCAGCTGACAACTACACACTTGACAAACATAAATTCAGAAAGAAAATAACAAAGAGTATAAACTGGCAAAGACTAGATATACCTGAAAATTGGGAGTCCTCTGCACACTTGATGCATTCTTTGGCTCCTTTCTCAGAATAGGTGTTTCTGGGACACACTTGGCAGGTGAACGAACCTGGTTTGTTGCTGAAGGTGCCTGGTTTGCATGGAAAGCATTCTGATGTGTATGCCACTCCTGTAAGGTAACGATAGACAGAGCATGGGACAGAGGACCCAACAACAACAAGCAAATCCGCACCCTTTTGCAGCTTCTACCAGAACTGAGAGCGAGTTATGGACAGTAAGCTCAACCCAAATCCTTTATCTCATTCATACAACACCAGGAAACTATTTACTGTGTGCAAGGGACGGGGATACATACTGAATTAAATATACTTAGTACAGCAAACACTTAAACAAGAGAGTGAGATTTGCTAGAACTACAGTAAATGTATAAACTCGGTTCTTGAAAGTCAGCCCCACTACTTTAGAAGTGGGATAAACTCTGTCTCCTCCAATTCCATGAGTGACCATTCTCTGATCTCCGTTGCTACCGGTTCGCTTTTTATCTGCTGCTCAGTAAGTCACAGGCAAGAATTAGACTCGAGAAGGCCTGGACTTGTCTTCTGGCTTGTAATTCTAGCCTTTGTCAGTAGATGTCCCTATGACTAATGAGTTAGTGTCACAGGAACAAGTGCACTTTTAAAATATTCAAACACAAGTCGAACTTTAATAAAGGAGATTCACTGCTTTAATTATAAGTAGCCCTAACTAAGAATGAACCATGCCAGGGGTTATTGGCTGCTCTCCTGGGCCACAAAGTTTCAGCTGGTTCAGAAGAAGTACAAGAGATTTAGGAGACAGTCAGGCCAAGATGTTCCTTTTATTGTTATTTTTATGGAGACAGCAGTGACCTGAGTAAACTTGATAATGGCATAATAGACATTTTTCAAATGAATAATAATCCCTTATTAATAAAGATTTTTTCTTTTATTTAAAGACACCTAAAATTGTCATCATGTTTATTTTTTCATACAGATTAAATAATTCAGTTTAAGAGTACCAAAAAAACCCAAACAAACAACCCAAGAATAAAACCAGAGTCTCTAGACCTCTATGATATCTAATATATTAATTCCTGTCCCATGAACCCTTGAGTCAACCAAATCAACAATTTCAATATTTTAACTCAACATAAAATGTGATAGGTGACTACTAAAACAGATTGCTGTGAAATACCTTCAATTGTGATATTTTTTACCAATACTGGCTTTATTGCCTTAGAACCCATAAGGATGCCTGTAGTTCTCCAATATAATATGTTCGTACCAGATTTTAGCATTACCTGTAAAGAAAAACACAAGATATTCAGGTCAGATAAGCCATGCTACGACTGACCATACCTGAAAGTTAATCCCTCATACATTTTTCTTTGCATTATAATGAAACACCATTAATTCTGGAACCCACAAATTTAAGTCTACTGTTAATACCTAAGCTGTACTGAACTTCACATTTTCTAAAAAAAAAGAAAAAAACTAAATAAATAGTTCGCCAATTTAAAAAATACAGTTATAAAGAAGGAAAAAAATTCCTCAAGTCTGAACAAAAAGATAAAATGATTTTCAAACCATTTTCATGAAGTCTTGGTTTAAATTTAAAAGAGACTCATTTTAGAGACTCAGCCCTATTACAAATTATTTGGATGCCACTACTCAAATGTAGACTGTGAGCTCTGAAAATAAAAAGGCAACAGAATGAGTTTGCTTCATTTTAAATTTATTTAATAAACAATACTGCAACAGCAACAAGAGAAAATAGGACTCTTCCTATAGAATAACTTGATGTAACTCTATGACTCCAGAATTTAAATGACACTGTGTGTAATATATGCTTCCTTTGCCACCAGGACATTTTTGTAATTATAAATCAAACTACCTTTCTGAGAAATTTCATGCTGATTCAGGCAAGAAATCTAATTTTAAGGGTTGCTTGCTTTCTCTTTTGACCCCCTTATTCTTCTCTGCAATCTGTGGCTGGCCAAATTCAAGTGGTATAAATTTAAACATATCCAGTCACTTCATCCTGCCAACGAAGTAATGTGTTAAGTTCTTTCCACTTGTATGAAGTCTTTAGAAGTGAAGAAAGCATATTTGTTGCCAACGGTCATTTGTACCTTCAAAGCCTAGCTGACTGAATGCTTAGGTGAATGGATCTCAAGTGGTACTAATATCACTTACAGGCATACACATCAAAAGATACTCTGAAAGGTACACTGTATTAATCACCCAAAGATAGGGTACCTATCTGCTACAACACAAAGGCAAGGGTGGACTGTCTTACTGAAATAGAGCTCAGTCTATATTGCTGACACTGCACAGGCCTTTCCCATATATCACCTCATTTCACCCTGCAAGATTGGTCCTATTTCTTAAATGAAAAAAATCAGACTCAAGGAAATTAAGTCAATTGCCTAAAGAAATACAAATTCTAGAAGCCAGAGTTAGATTTTAAATGCATGTCTCACTCCAAAGGGACAGTGCTCAAAAATAATAGATACATTCTGTGTTCTCTAATAATTGCCTTCAAGCATTTATAGTTATCATGTGGAGAATTAAGCAGTTACTTTACTCAATGCGAAGGCATTTTTTTTCAGAGGGCATAAAACATTGACCAATAGGTGGCAAACAGATAGGAAGTAGTTTTTGGCTCCAAAAATGATGAATGTTGTAATAATCAGAGCTGTCAAACAATAGAGTCAGCACAGTCCCCAATGAGACAAGCTTGAAAATCACTTATTGGGGAGACTGCAGAGAAAGCTAGATAAAAAACAAGGATTCTTCCAATGTGAGAGCCACTGACTCTCTCCCATGTAGACTTACATACTCAGAGGTTTTGTATATTAGTTTTATTAGCCTTATTTCTTGTTAATGCTCCCTTTGCGAAAAAGGAAAGTTGGAGTATGATGGGAAAGAGAAAGGAAAGGGCCTAAGGAGAAAGAGAAAGCTAGGAAGAAACACCTAGAAAGAGCCTGAGTCTATGAAACTTAGGAACAATATCTTCCCCAACTGGAAATTGTCTAAATTAAAAAACATTTTTTTTTACCTTTTTCTCTTAAAATAAACTTTAAAAAAAGATTGGGAAAAGGTATGAGAAAAAGGGGAGGTGGGGGAGAGGAGAAGAACAAAGAGAGACTTACAGAGTGAGAGCCCCATTCTCCATTGTCTGTGAGTTTGACCCACTTGTCAGCCGTGGTGTCCATCTCCTGGCACTGATCGTTCTGAATCTGTGGATTAAACACAATGGTCCCAGTATATCTGCTTGAATAATGGCTTTAATTAAATGTCTTACTCGACACAGGACAGGCTGCAAGAACCTCTTTCAATACATACTAAACAATGGCCATGAGTAATTCTCAACAAGTAACCACATCTAGATCTCCGGAGGCTAAGTGACAACTGCACATGAGTGAGTGGTTCTAGGTAAACCATTGTCATTATGCTAAGAAAAGGGTTAGCTCACTGAGAAGTAGGGAGGGGAAGAGGAGGAGAGAGCAGTTAATACTGAAAATTTCATAAAGAGAAAAAAAATCATTACAAAAATCTACCAAACTTACCAAATTGTTTTCAAAGCTTACATTCACCATGCAAGCCCAATGGTATAAAAATAAAGTGTATTTTTATAATATTTGCAGCAGTAAAATCTTAAATTAATAACTAAATGAAGTCTGCTCTGTATTCAGTTCCCCGGGATTTAATCCAAATGTGTAGGTAAGTGGCTATGGTCACAGTCAAAGTCCCAGATTTTGATTTGGAGGTAAGAGTTAATCATTTGCCACGCCATTTCAAATGACTACAGTAAATATCTTTAGCACCAAACACTTTGTGCTTTCCCGAAAATTCTTCAAAATGCCTAGGGGTTGGGACACTACTTTTCCAGGTCTACAAAAAAGACAGAAGCATCAAAAGTTAGGCCATCTTTACAGTATTGCTCAATAGTCAGCAGCAGAGTAGGGTTAAAGTAAGATCTCATCACCTGTACTATTTCTGCCAAAATGGCGATTTCTTTCTTCTCTAAATCATTTTGCCACTTCATTCATCCTCTTGACAAACAACATGTAAATGTTCTCCATCAGAAAGATTTCCTAAAGACTTCCTAACTAGAAAATAGATCATTTTGCCATCCAAGTATCAGAGAATTTCCGCTACTGAGGATATTGGCTATAATTAAATTTAAGTATCCTCTTTATATTATAAGCTTAATGGCCATTTTAATGTAAGTGTGAAGCCATTTTAAAATAGATATGGTGGTCAGTGTTTGAATAAGCTGAAAGCGTTTTTTGCCCTGAAATCAGGTGTGATTTGTTATTGGACATTCTACTGGCATCCTGGAGACCTGAGTTCTGTTATTCATTCTAAAAGTATCTAGGAATGGTATGACCTTGGTCCAATCACTTATTCTCTCTAGGTTTCAGTTTCATCATTAAAAATGGGGAGGACTGAATGCAAGCCTCACATAGTTCTAAAATCAAATATTTTATTGCTTTGAATTATGTCAAGTTCACAGGTACAACTACATCTTTCAGTCTGGAGACATTTCCTTTCCATTAACCATTAGCATGATGACCGTGAAATGCTGACCCTCTGAGTCAGTAAGTCGCAACCTATAAAGCTGAAATATCGACAAAAGAAGGAACATGAACTTGCTGTTTCTTTTCAGTCTATAACTAAAAGAGCAAAGGCATCATTGAAAAGAAGTAATGAAATTCCATGCCTCTAGAGTACTTTTATTGACAACTCTCCAAGCTTGCTGGACAATATAAAACTAAATGCTTATTTGAACACTTATATACTTGTTTTGCTTAACTTTATTGAAGTTTTAATAATATTGCAAAATGTCCCCTAACATAGGTAAACATTCACTCTGAGAAGTGTTTTGCAAATAAAAAGTAGCTTAAAAAGCAAATCTGTTTGAATGTTGCTTAACATCTTAAACTCACCAAAGGATATTAGAGCTAGGAGGTTCCTGAAAAGGTCTTGTCACACAATTCACTTTACAAAAGGGAATGTTGTGGGCTGAAAAGTTAACTTAATTGCCCCGAAACACACAGCTAGCCATTGGCAGAGATGGGACTAGAGCTAGAATCTCTTGACTTCAAATTTAAGGCTCATACTTTCATGGGAAATCTCTCTTCCTACAAAATTTATGATTTAGAAATTTCCATTATCAAGAGCAACATAAGTTTGTTTTAGAATTGTTAGTATATTTGTTCCTGAAATCTTGACCACAGAGACAGTTTATAAGATGGTTTCCCAGCTACCTCCACAATACATACATTTTTTAGTATAAAAAGTCAATCTGAAAACATTTCCTCAAGCATTTGAGTCACTGACACAACATATTTGCTAGATTATATAAAATAATTTTATAGTTTATATAAAATAATTAAATAATTTTAGTGGCAACAGTCTATTATATTAGACTATTATTTTATCCTGTATTCTGTACTGCTATTTAATCTCTTGCCAGAGACAGCAACTATCCCACATCCATTGATTCCTTTAGATTGTCCTTTACATTCCTTTGGTTGACAGAATCAGAAACATTTAGTCACTTCTCCTTCTGAAATATTGCCCATGAATACACTTAAATAATTCAAATATTTGAAATTGCAAAGAGAAATAACTTTTTAAACAAAAACTAAAATAGATGAAGACATATTTTTAACAAGATAGCACCTATAGCTATAAAAATCATAATTAAAATGAATCTTGGAGAAAATATATTTGTTACACAAAAAGTCTACAGCAAATGGTCATCTAACAATCATAACCAAAAGTAAAACAAGCCCAAAGATCTCAGAAGTAAAGAAATAGTAGTCACCAGAAAATAAAATATAGAAAACATTAAAGTTTTCTTTTAATATCAAAAGGTTCAGTTCACACACAAAGAAAAAACAAGGAGGCATAAAGTGTAATGGAAACTACTGGTTATGGGAAATAAATGTTCCTTAAAAAGTAAATTTCAGAATATAAAAGGCCTTACAAAGAACTCAAAGAAGATGTTGTTGTCGACATACTGGTACTCAAAGAAGACATAACCCGACTTCTTAAGGTGCACAGCATAGATCAAAGACACAGTGCAGTCATCACGATTTGACTCTATGTAATTTCCACAAGGAACCCAAGAAGAGCTGCAAAAAGGAAACCCAGAGGCATTTTGTTAGGATTCAGAAACCTCTTCTGTTTACAAGTTATGCACCTCAATTTCAAAAATAATTCCATTAGCAAGGCACAGCAGAGAAGACCAAAAGCTGTTGTGGAATTTGAAGGCCAACACCATTCTTAGGAAAAGGTTCATTTCTTACGGCAATGACTTCCTAAATCTTGGTAAGATTATGTGACCAACTGGCTATGAAACTAATACTTTTCACCAAAAAATTCATCACTAAAGAGACCACCACTAACTCTAATAATCTTGGGTAGAATTATTCTCTCAAACAACATCTGAAGTTCTATTTATATACACATACATGAAAGGAGGATGAGGAGATTCTTTGATATACTCGTAGGGAAGAAATTGTTCTAGAAACAGCCCATTGAACCTAACTAAAATACAGATCACAGTTTCGTGGTATATAGTAGAGGTAAAGTCTGAGTGAAATTTTTATCTAAAAAACAGATGAAAATTTAAGAAAATGCACTGGTTACCAAAATTTGGGTTGTAAATCTAACCATATCTTAGAATTAACCAATAATGAGTCATGTGTCAACTTTTGGGGGAAAAAAAATTCTAACCAAACTGTATGACAACACAACCTAACATCCTCCTCTTCAGATTTAATTTTTTATCTTGATGATAAGAGTGAAATTTGGGTAATTCTTTTCTTTTTTTATAACAGAAAAGGAAATATGAATAAAAGACTGAGACTTCCATATCCCAACATGACTAACTGGTATTGGATTTGCCCTTTCTTTTTAACCATCTATTAAACTAAACAAAATAGATCAACCACTTTCAGGCATTGATAACAGGCAGTGCAGGACTGAGATTCCTGGGATTAAAACACATGAGGTAAAGCCCAAATTGACCTTGACCTCCTTCCTCAGGACACGTTCAGACGATGGCACCAGGAGACAGCACCCAAGCAAAGCACAGCAGTCTCACTGATCTGAGGAGCAGAGATGAGTGTCTGGGGCAGCTGAAAGGGCTGTAATTTACAGGCGTGAGAATCCGAGAAAACAGGGGCTCCAGGAGTCTGTATGGAGTTTCTCTGTAGGTCATGGGTTTGGGGCTAGGGTCTATAGGACTAGCAGCCACTACAAAGCTGAGACATAATCAGAGAAGTCACTTTAATGGGAGTCATTAGAGCTCTAACCCAGCCAGAGAGGGAAAAATGTGGTAATCATATTGGACATCAATTTAAGATTCCAAAATTGCCACACCTTAGGAATATGGGCCATGCCCTAGAGCAGGTATTGGCAAAATTTTTCTTGAAGGGACAGAGAGTAAATATTTTGGGCTTTGTGGACCATCTGGTTTCTTGCAATGCTTAACTCTGCCACTGTAGCTCTAAATGCAGCCACTGACAACGCATAAATAAAGGAGTGCAGCTGTGTTCCAATAAAACTTTATTTACAAAAACAGAGGGAGGGCTCATGGGCTGTAGTTGACTGACTCCTGCCCTAGTAGAAAGGCCATAACTTAAAACTAAGTGAGAAACCGCTACAGGGCCACCCTAAAACAATAATAAAATCTGACAAGATCAAGGTGATCTTCCAGTAAAAAAACTGCCTGCCAGAACAAAATTTAACACCCTTTAAACCAGGGGTGTCCAAACTTTTTTCAATGTTTTTCACCAAAGGCCATATGTGGTAAAATACACAAACAGCTGGGCCACTCACTCGAGGTGAAGTACATATTGCCTCACCTGTTTTATTTAAGTAAACTAAATATATTTTTGGAATTTGCTGCGGACTAATAAAAAATGGATTGTGAGCTGCAGTTGGCCCCTGGGGCGCAGTTTGGACACCCCTGCTTTAAACGAAGAAAAACTTAATCTATTTTCCCTACATGTTAACATTCATAATGCTTAAGATACAATAAACATTTACTAGACAAGCAAAGAAATGAGAAAATATGACTCTTAACTGAGAAAAAAGACAGGGAACATAAGCAGACAAATATTTAAGGCAGCTCTGACAAATATAATCAACGTTAAATAAAAGATGAACGCAATGAGTGACTCCTATGTCCAACAAAATATTCTTCAAAAATGAGGTTAAAATAAAGATAAAGATTTTAGGTACACCAAAGCTGAGAGAGTTTTTAAGCAGCAGATCTGCATTACAAGAAATAATAAAGGAAATTTTATAGGCTGAAAAAATAAATCTGGATAAACATGCAGATCTACATTAAAAATAAGGAAAGTAGAAGACAAGAAACAGAAGGAGGGGAGGAGGGAGGGAGAGAACATATCTTTTAGCACAGCTAAATAATTCCTGGCATTCTTAGCTCATGGTAAAACTTTTGAGTTCCTGAGAAGCCACTCTTGTCAGAAGGTAGCCAGCAGCCTGAAGTGTAATTCTTCTAAACATAGTCATATGAAAGGCAATGTTACATAGTCAATACAAAGAGAACAGTAAGGGTTACAGCCCAAAGATAAACATTTTGCTTTGTGTGGGTTTTTTTTTCAAATCAATTTCATATTCCTCTAGCAGTATCATAGACAAAGCTAATATTCTCCTATCTGAGGTAGAAATTAAGTAAATGAGCTTTCCACCTCTGGTACTTAGCACACTCTCTCTTACAGGAGATAATGAAGTGTCTAAATAAAGGTTACACTGTCTTCCTTGCATATGAAAAAAAAATCTGAAATCATCCACTAAAAATTAGAGAAGCGTGTGTAGAAATACCACTGGCTTGAGTGTAGTTATAAGTATATGATTATAAAATTAATTTGTTTTTGTAATAGCTTTATCACATCTTTGCATATGGTAGCTATTATGTCCTGAGAACAATTATTTTCTTCATGAAAATTCAGTTACATTATTTGTAAAGACTGTCTAAAACAACATGATTCTTTGCAATTAGCCTATCTACGAGTATAATTCCAATTAGTGCCAAGATTATCCTCAACTTCCATCTGGAAAAGAACAACTATACCCTTCTTAACTACTGATTCAAGATCCAAAGGTTTCTTTCAGTTCTTACTTTTTACAGCCAACTGGCCTGGTGTCAGAAGGTCCAACGACAGTGTCCATGAATGTCGCAACGTTGGAAAATCCTGCTGGCAATTCATCCCATTCATCAAATTTGATGCCACTGCCCAAGGAGTAGGTACCTTCACCACACTTACTGCATACCTGGTTCTTCATTTCTAGATACTCGCCAGAAGCACAGGAGAAAGCTGGAAGGCACAAGAATGTATAACCCATCAGTCACCCGATTCCCCCGTCCATTTCCTCCCCTTTACACAAGTCACCAGAATTGTTTTTATAAAGCTCCGGTCATGTCACACCCTGATTAAAGCTTTCCAAAGTCTCCCTTATCGCTACTTGCAGTTCACAATCTGGCCCCAATCTGTTCCCACCCTTTTCCAACCATAGTAAAATTTCTATCACTCCCAAAATATTTCATCCTCTTTCTTGCTGCTATGGTCTTCTTTCTCCAGAAATGCTGACCAACTCACCTACTCAATTTGGAAAATTCCCATTCCTAACTCAAAAAATGACCCTCTTCATAACAGATCCCCCACCAAGCAGTCAGTTTTGCCTCCCTCTGTGCTCTCACAGTACTCTTCTCATAATATCTCCATTAAAGCACTCTCTCTATGGACGGATGGATGGATGGATGGATGGATGGATGGATGGATGGATGGATAAATATAGATAGATAATAGATAGATTAGATGTAAATACAAATATATAGAGATGGAGATGGAGCTAGAGATGATAGATAGAGATGATAGAGATAGATATTTGAGTAGAGACCTCTTTTCAGTTGATGTGAGGCTTTGAGTTTCCAGAAAACAAGGATCATTATATTTGGATTCCTAATTGTAGCTGTCAAATACTAAGTCCAAATAAAAGTTTGATCCAGCGAGTGAGAACTAAACATAAAGGGAATACCAAGGGCAGTGCTTCACGTGCAACAGCTAAACAAGTATCTCCACTCCGAAACCACGAGCCCACATTTTGAATATTCACAACTCCAACCTAGTCATTTCCACAACCTACATCTTATTACTGATGTCAAGTTCTCTGTTAATTCTGAGAACTGTACCCAGCAGATATGGGCAATGTGAAGGACAGTTGACACAGTCACAGAAAAGAAGGTTGTGCTGCTGCTAAGTTATTATTCATTCAACAAATGCAAATCCATATCCCTGAGTGTGTGGCTCTGTGCTCAGGCTGGTATTAGTGACTCAAATGTAGGAAAGGGCTTTCTAATCCTTTAATCAGGATATTATAGAAACAAGAACAAAATTAAACCTTCAAATTAGCCAATAAAGGAAAAAAATCTCCCAGCAGAGATAGAAGCTGCAAAGCCTCACATTTAGGTAGATTCCCCTTTAGAATACATTTGAAAACTTAGAAAAAAAATACAGTTAATTTTGAAAAACTAGAGAACTAGAGCTAAAACCCACACTCCTGTCCTTATCCATGAAATGTTCTTTTTTTTTTCCAGAAACACTTAAGACGCTGTACCACGAACTTCTAACTCTGAAATCAACATCCCCAAATTAGTACAATATCAGAAAATAAGTAAAAGTTAGGCAAAGAATTTTGCATGCTAGCTGCAAGATCAAAACCATCCTTGGACCGGGTTGTACCACTTCCTAATTCTGTGACCTTGAATGAGTTCACATCTCCAGGCCTCCATTTCTACCTCTGAAAAATGAGATAATAATCATATACTGTGTCATAGGGCTAAACTGAGAAAATATAGTGCAAAGTGAGTAGCACCGTGCCAAGCAGTTAATAAATGCTTGCCACATGCAGGTATTATCACTTCCAGTACTACCAACAGAAAAATACAGTTATGGAAATTTTTTTATTTTACTCTCTATGGTTTGTAGGTCTTCTAGTAAACTGATAAATACTGTCCTAAACCAAGAACCAACATTACACTAAATCAAGGATCAGCAAACTACAGCTCACAGGCCAAATCCAGCCAGCTGCCCGCTTTGGCAAATAAAGTTATATTGAAACACTGTCGCCACCATTCATTTACATATTGTCTAAGGCGGCTTTCCCACCACAGTGGCAGAGTTGAAGAGGTGCGACAGGGAGTGCAATGCCTGCTAAGTTGAAAATATTTCATTTCTGATAAAATAAAGTTATCCTGGAATACAGTTTAGCCTAGGGTTCAAAACTGGACCCGAATTTTTCACTTAATAAAATGTAATATTTTTGTGACAAGTTGTTATAAGGGAGTCTGGAAGCTAAAAAGGAGAAGATTGTGTTTGTGTTATTTCCGAGAGTGTGCATTGCCCTGTTAAAATCATTAAGAATATCCCCAGCTCTTTCAGAGGGGTCTCCTTGTCTAAGACCAGAAGCAACACTGAGAAGTTGAAAGGGAATGTATTGTGTATTACACACTCAATTCATTTTATACACAGTAGTTATATAAAGTTGGGAACACTAAATTAGCAACTACTGAACCATTGCTTCAGGAGAAAATACAGGGTTAGGCACCTGAGAACCTCTGCTCATAGCGTCATCAACAGATCAATACATAACCTTTTAATGTGTTTTTTCAGTTCAAAAACATCATATTTAATATGTACTGTTGATTCATTAACGTTGAACTTACGGCCAACAGCACTATAAATCATACTTATATTAAGCTTATTTAACACATGTATTATATTTTCTCCAAAAGGCACAACACAGCCTTCCTACACTTAGGATCACCAGCCAGCACTTTAGCACTATTTGAAATAGTAAAATCACTGATAAAAAGCACAAAATGCAAAAAACATGGCATTCAATAGATGGTGAAATGAACACTTGTTGAAAGTATGAGAACTGAAATAAGAAGACAGAATGTCACTTTGTTCTACCTCAGGTGGGACCACATGATCAGGTGATTCAAATTTTACTGAATTGCATCTACCTGCAAATGACTGAAAGTACTATGTATTGATATGGGGGTTACAAATAAATTTTATAAAGTAGGTGAATTACAAATATGGACACCATGATTAATGAGGATTGAGGTATTTATAATAGAACTGTGAAGGAGGAACATATTATGCTCATTTACCTGATAAGGAAACTGAGGCACAGTACATTTAAACAACCTAATTAGAAAGATATTCAGTTAACAAGTGGCAAAGCTGATATTCAAATTTAGCTCTGATTTCAAAGCTGGTGACCCAAGAAAATTCAATTCAAGCAGTTATTATAATCAATGCAAAAATGGCAAACAATTCCAGTTGAATTCATTATTATATTTTACACCATTCTTCATTTCCTGTCTTAAACTGTTAAACAATACTCATGTGCATTATTAAGCAATAACCATTCCCCATCCTCAAATTTCTTGTGGAATTTTTAAAATATCATACCTAAAATACAGTCACGAAATATTTTAGCAAGTTACTAAATCCTATAAATCTCAATACTTTTGCTGTAAAAGGAAAATGGTAATAATATCGATTTCCAAGTGTAATAAATGAGATATTCCATATCAAGCATTTAGCAGTGCACCTGGCATAAAGCATATAACAAACGTTAACTACAGCTATTAATGATATAATTCAGGAGTCTGGGACAACAAGAATTCTGCCACTGGCCTCATGATTCCACATCTCAGAAAAATTTCGTAGTCAAACTTAGTAAAACGGGTTTAGGGCCTTTAATAATATAAGGAGCTGAAGAGTGTAAAGCATTTTGTATGTGAATCACTTGCTGCTCCTCAACATTTTTTCCCATCCTGGAATCCAGCTCTCGAGTCACATGTCAAAGGAAGAGAAGAGCCACACATTCTTATTAAACACAATTTACTTCACAAGGTTACGTCAACACAGCACTGCCACCCAGTGTCACCAACAATGAGCAGCTTTCCTTTTTCTGGTATCTTCTATCTTAGCCACACCCACTTTCGACTTTAACATTGCTTTCTTGGCCTTTGCTTTTAGTTGGATTTTAAGGGGTTTCATAATCTTAGGGACTGTATTCTTTTCATTCACAGTTATTTAGAGTATAACATAGGACACTTTCAACAAAAAGCAGGATGACAGTTATTGTAAATAGAGATTGTATCTGTTGTAAATGTAAATTTCATTTGAACAATTAGTCATTGCTAAAATAAATATTTTTCTTTAACAATCTCAAATCCCTGGAATAACTGAATTGAAGATAATCAAACTGCAAAGTTCTGGTATGAGAACAGAAAGACCTTATTTGCTCAAGTCACACACTTAACAGTGGGCTTAACCTGGGATTTCATAATAGTTTACCTAAGCACCCAATCTCTTAAAGTCTAAACTATAAGAGGTCATGTGCTACACTCTGCTTTTTCTCCGCTTTATGCCTTTTCTTTCCTGGCATCTATTTCTGCTACTATGAGTCTATACAGGTTAAAATATGCAGGTGAGAAGAATCACATATAGAATAAGACATTTGTATCTGTCTGTCACCAACTACCAAATGGCTGGGTCCGTTTACTTAATTTAACCCTCTGTGCCTCCTTTCATTTACATTGCAATGAGAATACCACTTCCGCTTCCTCCCTCATAGAACTGACTGTGGTCCTGTGAGACCCTGTGGAAACTGCTCTGAAAGTAAAAGTGACACGAAAATCCAAAGCATTACTATGATCATGCAATCACCCAGTACAATGTACCAAACAATGGTTACTGAACTGAATCATTTATATGCTGATTATCATCTATGATTTATGCCTAACTATAATGAATATCTGTTTTTAATCTTTCACCACAAGAACCTCTTGATTTTGCTTTTTCCTCCTCCAGAGACCTCATGCTTTGAAAGGTGACAGCTATCTATTACATTTATTCATAATTCATCCATTGTTCTGTTCAAATCAAAATTATTACTGAAATTTGTCTTCTAAACAGTAAACAGTAATAACTAGTAATAAAAAGATTTTCAATTTACTTATGTAATGAGATGTTGATGAATTAGTGACCTTATACAATCTCATTATAGGTAAGTACCTGGAATCACAGTGTATTACATTAATTCATTCAACAAATATTTCTTTTTTATTATTAGATTCATGTGTACAAAACAACATAGTAATTAGACATTTATATACCTCACAAAGTGATAACTCCAATAAGTCTATTACCCATTTGACACTGTACATAGTTATTCCAATATTATTGACTATATTCCCTATGCTATACTTTATATCCCATGACTACTTTTTTTAATTATAGTTGACATTCAATATTATTTTATATTAGTTTCAGGTGTACAACATAGTGGTTAGACATTTATATAATTTGTGAAGTGTTCCCCCCATTAAGTCTAGTAGCCCCCTGACACTATAAATAATTTTACAATATTATTGACTATATTCCCCATACTGTATTTTACATCCCCGGTACTATTTTGTAACTACCAATATGTGCTTCTTAATCCCTTCATGTTTCTCACCCAGCCCCCCAAGCCCCCTCCCACCTAGTAACCATCAGTTTGTTCTTTGTGTCTATGAGTCTATTTCTGTTTTGTTTGTTCATTTATTCTGTTCTTTAGATTCCACATATAAGTGAGATCATATGGTATTTGTCTTTCTCAGTGTGACTTATTTCACTCAGCATAATACCCTCTAGGTCCATCCATGTTGTTGCAAATGGTAAGATTTCATTTTTTTTTATGACAGAGTAATCCTCTATTGTATAAAGGTACCATAATTTCTTTATGCAGTCCTCTACTGACAGGCATTTTGGTTGTTTCCATATCTTGGCTATTGGAAATAGTGCTGCAGTAAACATAGGAGTGTGTATATCTTTTTGAATTAGTGTTTTGGATTTCTTTGGCTAAATACCAAGGAGTGGAATTGCTGGGTCACAAGGTAGTTCTATTTTTAATTGAGAAACCTCCATACTGTTTTCTATAGTGGCTGCACCAATTTGCAATCTTACCCACAATGCTCAAGGATTCCATTTTCTCCACATCCTCGCCTACACTTTGTTGATTTATTGATGGCCATTCTGACAGATGCGAGGTGGTATCTCATTTTGGTTTTTATTTGCATTTCTCTGATAATTAGTAACATTGAGCATCTTTCCATATGTCTATTGGCTATCTGTATGTTCTCTTTGGAGAAATGTCTATTCATGTCCTCTGCCCATTTTTTAATTGGGTTGTTTTTTTGGTGTTGAGTTGTATAAGTTGTTTTTTTTTTAAATAAACTTTGGATATTAGGATATTAACCTCTCATCACATGTCTCATTGGCAAATATCTTCTCCCATTCAGTAGAATGCCTTTTTGTTTTGTTGATGGTTTCCTTTGCTGTGAAAAAAACTTTTTAGTTTGATGTAGTCCCATTTATTTTTTCTTTTGTTTCCCTTGCCTGAGGAGATATATCAGTAAAAATATTACTAAGAGAGTTTACTTCCTATATTTTCTTCCATGAGTTTTATGGTTTCAGGTCTTATATTTAAGTCTTTAATCCATTTTGAGTTTATTTTTGTATATAGAGTAAGAAGGTGGTCCAGTTTCATTTTTTTGCATGTGTCTACCCAGTTTTCCCAGCACCATTTCTTGACTAGACTATCTTTACTCCAATGTATATTCTTGCTTCCTTTGTCATAGATTAAATGACCATATAGGCATGGATTTATTTCTGGGCTCTCTATTCTGTTCCATTGATCTATGTGCCTGTTTTCATGCCAATACCATGTTGTTTTGATTACTATAGCCTTGCAGTATATTTGATATCAGGTATTGTGACACCTCCAGCTTTGTTCTTATTTCTCAGGATTACTGTGGCTATTTGGGATCTTTTATGATTCCATATAAGTTTTAGGATTATTTGTTCTGGTCATTAGTAATTTGTTAGGAATTGTATTGAATCTATATATTGCCTTAGGTAGTATGGACATTTTAACTATACTAATTCTTCCTATCTATGAGCACAGTATATGCTCCCATATATTTGTATCTTCTTTAATTTCTCTCTTCAGTGTCTTATAATTTTCTGAATACAGGTCTTTTACTTCCTTGGTTAAATTTATTCCTAGGTATTTTTTGTGATGCAATCATAAATGGGATTGTTTTCTTACTTTCTCTTTCTGATAGTTCATTATTGGTGTATAAAATGCAACTGATTACTGAATATTAATTTTGTATCTTGCTACTTTACTAAATTCATTTATCAGTTCTAACAGTTTTTTGGCAGAATCTTTGGGGTTCCCTATACATAACATCATGTAATCTGCAAGTAATGACAGTTTTACTTCTTACTTTCCAGTTTGGATGCCCTTTTTTTTTTTTTTTTTTTTTTTTTTTTATCTGATTGCTATGGCTAGGACTTCCAGTACTAAGCCGAATAAAAGTGGTGAAAGTGGACATCCTTGTCTTGTTCCTGATCTTAAGGAGAATGCTTTTGGCTTTTCCCCACTGAGTATATTAGCTGTGGGTTTGTCATATATGACCTTTATTATGTTGAGATATGTTCCCGCTATTCCCACTTTGTTGAGAGTTTTTATTATAAATGGATGTTTGATTTTGTCAAATGCTTTTTCTGCATCTATTGATATGACCATATGATTTTTATTTTTCATTTTGTTTTGTGGTATGTCATGTTGATTGATTTGTGAATACTGAACCAACCTTGCATACCAGGAATAAATCACACTTGATCGTGGTGTATGATATTTTTAATGTATTGCTGAATTTGGTTTCCTAATATTTGGTTGAGAAATTTTGCATCTATGTTCTTTAGGGATAGCGGCCAATAGTTTTCTTTTTTTGTAATGTTTTTGTCTGGTTTTGTAATTAGGGTATGGTGGTCTCATAAAATGAGCTTGGGAGCCTCTTTTCCTTTTGAAATTTGTGGAACAGTTAGAGAAGAATAGGTATTAAATTTTTTTTTGAATGTTTGGTAACATTTACCTGTGAAGCCATCTGGTCCAGGACTTTTGTTTGTTGGGAGCTTGTTAATTACTGATTCAATTTCATTAGTAGTAGTTGGTCAGTTCAGGTTTTCTGTTTTTTCTTGATTCAGCCTTGGAAGATTGCATGTTCTAGGAATTTATCCATTTCTTCCAGATTGTACAATTTGTCAGCATAACAAATATTTTGAGTACCTAATAGTTGCTAAGCAAACACTACACACCACGGCTATTTTGATGAATGAGATAGAAACAGTCCCTTCTACCATGGATGTTCTATTTTCATGTAGTCTAGACTTATCTTCCTCAAAATAGATCAAATTTACATTTCACTGAGCTAAATTCACTGCAAAATCTATCTTATCTGTTAACGTAAGTTAATTGCTAAATAAAAAATAATTACGTATAGTTAGGGAAAATTATTAATTAAATCAAGTCCACAATTAAGCAAGCCAATATGTCTACTTTTCTTCTACTGTTCAGTTTCATTTAAATAAGATACATAAAATAAAGTTAAAGCTGTAGACTGTAGATACTTTATTACTGACTCTATAAGAATACCCTTACAACTATTATTATTCATCACCATTAAGGGCTATACAAACAAAGAAAATAATGCATAGTTTGTGGGTCTCAAAATTGATAAATTTTATCTTCATCAATCATTTAGCCAATCAACTATCCTTATTATATAATTAAAACTTCAAGTGCCTGTCAGATTTATTATCATAATTCTTCTCACAGAAAACAAAAGAAAATAGATAATAGCATCTAAGAGAAATTGAACATCATACTGAATCCAGCAAATCTCAGCTCTTCTTCCTCCCTCACTGCTGATGATAAAGAGAACACTTGACCATCATCTTTTTAAGTTCTTATTTATGAAATTGTTAGAGAAGAAAAACTAGTTTTTCTCTCTTATTTTACAAAGGTGAGGCAGGAAGACTCCATAACAGTACAGTAAAAAAGGTTATTTCTTGCTAATGTTCTGACTCACATTAAGGTATTCTTTTATTTGGCTAAATGGAATCCTTGTTTGCTTTAATTGGGAAGATTTTATTTATCATAAGATAGTGTTTTTTTCTTGTCAAAATACACAAAGTAATAATGTGGGCTGATTGTGAGTATATCAAAAAAATGCTTAATGTAAGGCTGAAGGAGGGTAATGGAAGGTAACACTGCAAATTCTAATTGTGGCAGACACCGCAGTGTTCCCGTGAGGAATAAATATTCATGAGCATTGAAAAAATATACTGGTACTCCACTATAATTTACATAATTCACAAGTTATGGGATATAAGGCATAATTTGGACATAGAATGAAAAAATCATGATATGTAATAATACTTATGACTATCCAAAGCAACCTAAGTGACCATCAATAGACGACTAGATAAAGAAGATGTGGTACATATATACAAAGGAATATTACTCAGCCATAAAAAAGAATGAAGTCTTACCACTTGTGACAACATGAATAGACCTGGAAGGTATTAAGCTAAGTGAAATAAGTCAAACAGGGAAAGATAAATACCATGTGACTTACTTATATATGCAATCTAAAGAACAAAATAAACAAACAAAGCAAAAACAGATTCATAGATACAGATAATAAACTGATGGTTGCCAGATGGGAGGGGTGGTTGGGGGGGCTCGTGAGAAATGTGACAGGAATAGCATTAAGAAGCACAAATTGGTAATTACAAAACAGTCAAGGAGATGTAAAGTACAGCCTAGACAATACAGTCAATAAAGTAGCAACAGCTACGTATAGTGCCAGGTGGGTACTAGACTAACCAGGTGGATCACTTTGTAAATTATATAAATGCCTCACCACTATGCTATACACTTGAAACTAATATGAAAAATAATATTGAATGTGAACTGTAATTGAAAGAGAAAGAAAGAAAGAAAGAAAGGAAGGAAGGAAGGAAGGAAGGAAGGAAGGAAGGAAGGAAGGAAGGAAGGAAGGAAGGAGGGAAGGAAGATTGTTTAAAATAAAAATAAAAAGCTTTCAGAATGAATAAAAGGGACTTTTGAAATTATCTGGTACAAATTCTCCTAATTCAAAACCCAAATTTCCTCAACTACTCGTATGTGACCTTGACTAACTTAGTTCAACATTTCTACAGTCATTCCAGGCAGATTCTTTATTCAGCAGACTTCCTGACCCCTACACGCTCTACCTTATAAATAGACTTTTACAGAACCATGCAACCAGAAGATTTTATTACAGTTAAGCTGAGAAAAATCCACTATCCTTATCTGAAGTGAAAAAGAATAGCATTAGAAAAACCTCTCTGTTTTAGATGTCAAAAGACATGAGTTCTAGTTCCATCAGTGCTGCTTAGCCACGTGAAGTAACATACAAACTACTACATAAACTCTGAAGTGGCACGATAAAATTATTAGAACAAATGGGAGAAGATTTTTGCAAACAAAGCCTCCGATAAAGGGCTAATATCCAAAATATAAAAGGAACTCATACAACTCAACAACAAAAAAACAAACAATCCAATTAAAAAATGGGCAGAGGACCTGAAGAGACATTTCTCCAAAGAGGACATACAAATGGCAAACAGACATATGAAAAAATGCTCAACATCTCTAATCATCAGAGAAATGCAAATAAAAACCACAATGAAATATCACTTCACCCCAGTTAGAATGGCTATCATCAACAAGACAAATAGTAACAAGTGTTGGAGAGGCTGTGGAGAAAAAGGAACCCTCATACACTGTTGGTGGGAGTGAACATTGGTGCAGCCACTATGGAAGGCAGTGTGGAGAGCCCTCAAAAAATTACCATATGACCCAGTAATCCCTCTCCTGGGTATCTACCCAAAAAGACTGAAAACATTTATCCATAAAGACATATGTGCTCCAATGTTCAGTGCAACTTTATTTACGGTGGCCAAGACATGGAAATAACCAAAGTGTCCTTCAATAAATGAATGGATAAATAAGTTGTGGTACATATACACAATGGAATACTATTCAGCCATAAGAAAAGATGAAATGGTGCCATTTGCAACAACATGGATGGATCTTGAGATTATTATGCTAAGTGAAATAAGTCAGACAGAAAAAGCAGAGAACCATATAATTTCACTGATATGTGGCATATAAAACTGAAAACAACAAAAGAACAAGACAAACAAATGAAAAAACAAAAACTCATAGACATAGACAATAGTTTAGTGGTTACCAGAGGGTAAGGGGTGTTCTAAAAGAGGGTAAATGGGGTCAAATATATGGTGATGGAAGGAGAACTGACTCTGGGTGGTGAACACACAATGGGATTTATAGATGATGTAATACAGAATTGTACACCTGACATCTATGTAACTTTACTAACAATTGTCACCCCAATAAACTTTAATTTAAAAATATTATTAGAACTAAATTCTTAAAACCCATTCCTATCAATAACAATCTTTAATTTTTCATTAAGACTGGGGGATGAAGTTGGAGGCTGCAGAGATGTGAATTTTAAGGTCTTATTTGTGAAATTCTTTGACAGACAAGGAAGAAAAAATAATCTCACCTCTCATTTTACAAAAATGAAATTGACCCAGGAGACATACGAAAGAGTACAGTAACACAGACCAGTTCTGGCTAATGTTCTCTAATTCACTGTTCTCTGAAGAGTAGTGAAAGTAGTGCCTGTACATCTCTGAAAATGAATTCTCACCTCTAACATCCTTTCCAATGAATGGGTCCTCACATAGCTCTACAGGGTAGGATATATGATCATCACTGTATTTGTTAGAGAGAACTGATCAGCCAGAAGATCTCCCCCACCCCACCCTACCCAAAAAAATTACCAGCTCCTGGTAGGAAAACTGATAAGCAAAAGGTAACTAAGGCAGTTTGTGCCTTTAAAAATAATACAAATGCATTTTATTGTGGCTTCTTGACTTCAATATTTGTTGGGGTAGGAGACCAATTCCAATTTATCAGGTATGAATGACAAAAACTTACAGGAAAAAAATACAACAGCGAAGGTTAGGGGAAGGAAAACAGTCAGAGTGTTTGATGAGGTCACCAAAGGGGGCAGAAAGAACAATGCATCTGTGAAATCAGTTTTCTCAACTTCCATTTATGTCCTAACACTTTGATTCTTACCATCCTGAACTTTTCTTATTGCTTAGAAAATGTCAGGCACCCTTTACTTCCTGAGAGTCTCTCTGCCCTTGATTCTGCAATTTTCAGGGCTGAGTTCTTTTATTGCCTGAGAAAACACTTTTTTCAGAGAAGCTCTCTCAAGCATAGTTCCCATCAAACACTACAATTGATGTAAAGCCGGATTTTGAGCTGTTCTTTGAACAGTCTCATTGGTTCCTGCCTTTCATCCACTACTTGTGCGCTGCTGAGCCCATTTAACTTCAATGCTCTTCCCACCTGGAACTTGATGCATCAACATTCCAAATTAAGCCTATTGAGGACAAAATGTTTCTGTCCTTTAACATATAAAATAAATTTTTACAAATCTGATTAGATTTCTGCGTTTCACCTACAGAAATGAAACACTAAAGTCAGTCTCTAATTTGATGAGACCAAAGTTATTCAAATCAACAAATGCCCCAGTGTTTGGAGCTTTTTTTAGGAGCCAAGAGAGGATGTCATTGCCTCTCCTCTTGGGAAGAATAAAATAGGACTCTATTCTAAATTAAGAATTTCTACAATTGAAAAAACACCAATATTTTTCTAATACATGTTAAATAATTAAAGCATATTATACGTATCAAGCACCAAAATTTTTCCAGGCACAGAAAAAAATGCAACTTCTCATTGTATATGAGGCTATAGCTATAAATATGCCCTAAATTCTGAATACTGTTCTCTTACCTTTCAGAAAAATATACACAATTAACAACAAAATCTACAAACAAATCAACCAATTAAAATGACTCACAAAGCAATATATCTGAGCCTTTAGACACCATCTTTTAAAAAACCTATTTACCCATTTGGGATATTAATTTGCATAACACTTCTGTCAAGAGGTAAATGTTAGGGAAGCATTCATGAAGGGGACTAACACTTGTTCAGCCTACACTGTAGTGTATTCCAAAGAGGCAGAACACCATAGGGATTAAGAACATGGACCCAGCAAGCTAGACTGCCTGATTTCAAATCCCAGCTGGGCCTTTCACCTGTCTGAGGTTATACAGAACGGACTTCGCAAGGTTTCTAGGATGACTGAATTTGAGTGAATATATGTAAAGCACTCACAGCTGTGCCTTGCATATAGCAAATAAAGATTGGCTATTATAATTTTTCATTGTTATAATTACTCAGTTATATTATCACATAATTACAATTCCTGGCACTGTAGATTATATTTATCACCTCATTTAAGCCCCTTAAACACCTGTGAACAGCTCTCTCCAGGTCAAAGTCTTTGCTGTGACACACAGGACCTAGGAGATCTGCCAGAATCTCTGTCCCCTCACATCCTCCCATGCAGATTTCCCAGGACACCCAGGAAAACCCAGGGCTGCCGCTAATCTGCTCATCTGCCTGTGTTTCCTATGCCTCAGATGCCACTGTGCTGCATCGAGTTAAAGAACTTCTTCCTTCACGTTCGCCTCAGAGATCCTCAAAAAATGAACACGCATGGCCCATTAAGTATGGCACTTAATCCTGCCTCAACTCTAAATCAGGACCTAATTTTCCACGTGAACGTGCCAGAGCATGGATAATTCAGTCTGAACTTCAAACTTACACCTGCTTCCCGGTGATGCTCTCCTGACTCCCTCTGAGCAGAAGGCAGCCCTCCCTCCTTAGTAAGATCACCCCAAGTCTTCATATCTATCATGCACTTCGCTCCTATACTATAAATAATTTATTTACCCATCTGCTCCCTTATTAGATTGAAAAGTCCTTACCTTCTGGTCAGGGGGAGGGGAGTGGTAGATGAGGGTAAAGAGGATCAACTACATGGTGATAGAAGCAGAACTGACTCTGGGTGGTGAACATACAATGAGATATACAGATGATGTAATACAGAATCATACACCTGAAACCTATGTAACTTTACTAACCATTGTCACTCCAATAAACTTGGATTTAAAAAAAGAGAATGAAAAGTCCTGAAAAATAGGAATATTTTTTTCATTTATTTTTGGATTCCTACTGTCAAGAATATAGGAAAAACTAAATAAATGTGTTCAGTAAATAAAATAAAGCTCAATAAATAGCTGTGGACTAAATAATTTTCCCAAGACATACAAGTCAGCTGTAAATACGGGATTTAATCCAAGGTGTATACCACACCTGGCCACCAACCATGGGAGGTTTTCAGCTGGACAGCAAAGTAGTAATGTTGCAACTGAATCTTGTAGGACAAAGAAATTATATACAATTATTTAAATTATAGTATAAGTAACAACATATAAACATTTACTAAATTAGCCTGGCATGTGTGTTTAAATCTATATTTTCCAAAAACAGTATCTGTAGAAATTAGCCAAAGGGGTCCAACTACACATTGGATGAAAGAGTTCAATAATCAAATACACTTGGGAAACTGGTTAAAACAGAATACAATTAACACACAGCAATGTTCTATAAATGTTTAGTAAGTTGTTCAGAGATTTTAATTTGAAAATGTACACTACATTCATTCTTTTCCAGACTTGCTGGTATTTCACCACAGAAAACCCTGGGATGAGTATTTTACAGAACAGAGTTCGAGCGACATTCCATTGCCATGCAGGGCCAATGCACTGAGGTTACCCAGCCTCATCTGCTACTGCACCAGTAACTCCTGACACAAATGAGACAAACTATGTATTGAATCCTGGAGAGAAGCCTACATTTGAAAGAGTTATGATCCCAAGAAATGGATTTTTAACTGTCACAAACCAGAAAGCTAAAACCAACTCACTTTCTATGAGAATCCTTTTGCTTTCAATTTCAAACTAAAACCCAAAGCTGTTGACTCTAAATTGTCACCATTTACTCTTAGTCCTTCAGGCCCATTGAATGTGGGTGACAACAGTACATCTGAGAAAAGCAATGAAAAAGAAAAAAAATATATTCAAGGTTTTTTTCTAATCTGAACATACCATGTTTGATCCAAGAAAAGGAAATATTAGAAGTTTATATAAATAGTGAAGTACAAGATTAAATAATGCCCACAAGACTATGACTAATCTAACACTAATGTAGAATTAGAGATATTTTCAATAGGCATTCCCAATTAGAAAATAATGTGTTTAAGTTGTACTTGAAGTCATGGACTGAGAAATAGTCGAAGGAGTAAACACTAGAAGATACACGCATATACTCCCAAACAGAAGAGATATCTTATGCTTATTTCCCCCTTAGTGTTCTAGACTTGTCTGACAATATGTAAGGAAATAGGTAAAGAAATTCTGTCCACACTCTTAGTAGCCAGGCTTTTATTTCTAAGGTTTGGATTGAAACAAAAAGTTTGTTGAGACAGAGACAGAGACAGAGACAGAGACAGAGACAGAGAGAGAGAGAGAGAGAGAGAGAGAGAGAGAGAGAGAGAGAGATCCAAAATGACAATAATGTTTGATGATCTAAGAACGTTAAGGGCACCCCAAAGGGTCAAGGGAAGATTTTAGAAACTCTTGTGCAAGATGAAAGTGACCCAACAGAAGAGAAAAGATGGAATTGGGACAGGGGTTATATGCCCTTGTTCTGGAAAGAGACAAGAAGTGTTGTGGTTCGGGAATGGCATGTTACTTGCAAGCTGTACCTAAATGATGTGAAGATTTCAAATGGTGGGTGATGCCCACCGACACAAGACTCTTAGCACCAGAGCATGGAAGAAGCAGCAAAGTCCCCTGTAGCTAAGCCTGCAGCAGGCAGAGAGAAGAGATCTCAGTGGCCTGCTCAAGCAGCACTGCCTCTGAGACTAGGAGCTCTGCACAGCAGAGGACAATGTGGGGACCAGTACCAGTTAATAACGAGGGGTCTCTCCATCCCATTTCCTGAGCCCTATAAGCTTCAAGCTCACATATACTCCGTGGTTCAAGCAGGACAAAAACAGATACCTAACTTCTCATTAATTTCATTCAGAAAAGCCTTGCAGCCAGATTTTACATAATTTCCTTTTTTAAGTAAAGATATAATATAGCTTGCCCATCAATTTTCTCAAAAAATTTACAACTGCTACAGGAACATTCCTATAATCCCTTTTCTAAGGAAAGGCCCTCTCTACCGCTTCTTTTTCAGAAAGAAAGAAAGATCTACCCAATTATAGTTTGAAGAAACTATAACAATTTCAACTGAGACCAAATTCTAGGTTTGACCTCATTGAAAGACATTAGGATCTAGGGAAATTGTGTCGCACACAACTATTGCCCTAAGTAATTCTTACTCACATGAAGTTGCCACATTTCATCTTTTTGTTTTCTTTTATATGGCCCAACTGCTGGGCCATATCATGAGGGCATCACTGATGATTCTAGAGTCTGGGGGCATCCCACCATCTGAGGTCTTGGCCTCCCTCAGGCATGTCTGGCAAGTACCATGCCATTCCTGAATGACAACACTGTTATCATCTTTTATCCTTGAAGCACTAGCGTTTCTAATATCTCCCCTTGAAGATGTCCACCAACAGAGCTTTATGTCACCCACGTAGGACCCTAAAAGCTCCCCCAAGGCTGTCATCTTCAAGTGATGATCTAACTCAGTGGGTAAAAGACAGGCTCTGAAACCAGATATGTCTGTATTTAAATCCAAGATCTGTCACATTCCGACTATATGATGTGTTCACCACTTTACTCTGACTTTTCTCATCAGTAAAATGGAAACATTGATAGCACCTACCTGGGACGATTGTTGTGAGGATACAATAAGATAATAGTATAAACTCTAGGCACAATGTTTGGCACATAATCAGTACATGAAAAATGGTAGCTATTACTAGCAATGGAAATCTAAGCCACTGAAAAAATGTTCAGTTATTACCATAACTGCCTTCAGAATTTTAATGACTAGTAATGTGGTAAGCACCATGTTTAATGTTATGAATGAACTGAGCTTCTAAGTTACGTAGCTCTATTAAGTTTCTTGTGAGTTTTAAAATAACTTGTCTTTACCATAGAAAGACAAAGTCACATATCAGAAGCCACAGCTTCCAGAGCAGATATGAGTATAAATGCAGAAATACTTGCAAATTCAGATTTCAGACAAAATGCCAAGATAAAAAATGCCCCAGCCATCACATAACTATTGTCATTTTTAGGGTAAGTATCATGTTTAAAGTAAGTAATATCTAATAGTGACTTGATTATTAGAGTTTTTAGAAAAATTCTTGGAGTGTCATATTCACAACACTATCTGTGGAAGATTATAGCAAATAATGAGCCAAGAATATCCATGGCAACACTCAAACAGAAATAATTCCTGTTCATGCATCAATTCTGTAAAATATTTTTGAATGTTTGGCCAATAAATTTAATCAGTGGTATGTTGGTAAATGTTTAACAACCAACTCCTAAGCCAATGGAGGCCCCTGATTTATAGTGTTTGCCAATTCCCGTGGTGTAAAATACTCCACCATGACTCATTTCCAACTAACGATCAGCTCTCAAAAGCCAGGGCTAGCCAGAACCAGCACATTACCTAGACAAGGAGTAGTACTCACCATGGTTAGGTAGCTCATCTAGACAGGGGTATTTACAAGGAAACCAAGGAGTTAGCGCACAAGTGACTATGTGACTCTGTCTTTCTATGGTAAAGACAAGTTATTTTAAAACTCACAAGAAACTTAATTGATCTACGTAACTTAGAAGCTCAGTTCATTCATAACATTCAACATGGTGCTTACCACATTACTAGTCATTATAATACTGCTTGAAGGCAGTTATGGTAATAACTGAACATTTTTTCAGTGGCTTAGATTTCCATTGCTAGTAATAGCTACCATTTTTCATGTACTGATTATGTGCCAAACATTGTGCCTAGAGTTTATACTATTATCCTATTGTATCCTCACAACAATCGTCCTAGGTAGGTGCTATCAGTGTTTCCATTTTACTGATGAGAAAAGTCAGAGTAAAGTGGTGAACACATCATATAGTCGGAATGTGACAGATCTTGGATTTAAATATAGACATATCTGGTTTCAGAGCCCGTCTAAAAGAGAAAAACAAATAGAGATAAATAATAAACAGATTTTCTAGGAAGATGATTGAGGCATACAGCGAGCTAATACCATAAGTATCATTCACAATCCTTCCTCACAGAGCTGACCCTCTCCCTGCACAGGTGGTACATACACCCAACCTTGTATCATCTTCTGTACCGACCCCACTATCCTCTTAAGACTCTTCCCAGACTGAACTCTTCACCTGGCTAGGGGTTCTCAGGTTCTCCCTGTACTCATTTAATATCACTCATCGAGAAATAATTGTTCTCTTCCCTAATTTTCCTCATGAGACTATTCTTGTATTCCCATCTCCCTTTTAACAGTAAACCCAGCACCTATTCTAAAACTCCTCCAGCCAGTAACAGAGACACATTTTCTCTAAGAACAGGAAAGAATTAACTATCATTTACTAATTTGCTTATCTGCTCTTTCATTTGGGAACAAAAGAATTAAGCTTTTAGAAATACCATTTGGAAGACTGCAGGAAAATCAAAATAACCTCTTCGTCTTACTTTCAGCTTTGAACTCCAGTCTACCCCCAGACTACTGCAGGAACCTGTAACTTGACAAATTAAAGGATTTAAAAACGTAGAGTTTATAAGTGAAAATAAATATATTGACATAATGTTGCACTTCATGCCTGCTTAACTGCTAAAAGACAAGCTGTTGAATGTGATGGTCACCAATTCTACAATCTCTCTATAGTTTACATGAAAAAGGCAAATTACCTTATTTCTATGGCTTAAAAGAAAAAAAAGAAATCCATTGCTAGATGAAAGAGTTCTGTGCATGGATGTTGGTGAATGTACTTAATGGCAGTGAACTATGCGCTTAAAAATGGTTAAGATGGTAAATTCTACTAAAATTTTTTAAACTTTTAGAAATTTAAATTTAAAAAAGACATCTATTAAAGAGAAATTCTGCCACTCTGCCCTCCATTATTTCACGTAAGGAGTATAGCACTTCTCCATAGCCTTGCCAACAAATAAGTCAAACAGAGAAAGACAAATATAATATGCTTTCATTTATATGTGGAATCTAAAAAACACAAAAACAAATAAAAAGAACAAAACAGAAACAGACTCATAGGTACATAGAACTAACTGATGGTTGGCAGAAGGAAGGGGGTGAAGGGATGGTCGAAAAAGGTGAAGGGGAGTAAGAGGCACAAACTTCCAGTTAGAAAGTACATAAGCCACAGGGATGTAATATACAGCACAAGGAATATAGTCAATAATATGTCTGGCAATAACTTTATACAGTTGCAGATGGTTACCAGACATATCGTGGTGATCACATCATAAGGTATATAAATGCAGAATCACTATTTTGTACACCTAAAACTAATATAGTATTGTATGTCAACTATACTTTAATAAATAAAAAAAAGCAGTGTGCCATATTTTTTTAATAAATAAAAACAACATCCTTTAATACTGCCTGTGTCTCATTACAGACATATAGGAGCACCAAGCGTTGAAAGGGGTGCTTTTCAGACAATAGTTTGGTGGTTTCCAGAGGGTAAGGGGGAAGGAGGGTGGGAGATGAGGGTAAAAGGGATCAAATATACGGTGATGGAAGGAGAACTGACTCTGGGTGGTGAACACACAATGGGATTTACAGATGATGTAATATAGAATTGTACACCTGAAATCTATGTAACTTTACTAAGAATTGTCACCCCAATAAACTTTAATTTAAAAAGGGGGGGGTGCTTTTGCTCTGCGAGACATCAGTGCTACATGTTCATTTTTGAAAAGTTCTCATAGTCATTATAATGAAATTCATGGACTAGTATGACGGGGCTATGATTTAATCAGGAAAACAATTGGTCAGAAAGTCAAAACCTACTGCATTCTTTGCCTCTCACTGGGTCAGGCAGGCCAGAGCAGTCCACTGCAGAATTCGGAATGGCAACTCTCCACCGGGAGCCACTGCTATCACATTCTGTGTATTCAAAGTGGTAATCTTTCTGCAAACAATTACAAAAAGAAGCCTTTGTTAGAGCCAATTTTAAAGCGACAACTGTGCTTTCTCAATCACCCCCGAATCTGCCTGCAAGCCTGATTTGTGTCTTGACTCTCTGGTTGACTCTCATTCTTCCCCCACTTGATCCACACTGCAGTTTTTTTACTAAAAATGCATCGTGCCAGGCAGTGAGGGGCACTGAGGATATGATGAGGGGCAGGGCAGTCAATGCTCTCAAGTCATGTCCACTGACCTCTGGCTTCACCCACCCAAAAAGGCTACAGCATACTTTCCTACTTCTTTTGAAGACTTGCAGAGTTCTAAATAATTGATAGATACAAATATAAGAGCAAAATAACACTAGGATATTAAATGCTGCCACTGTCCCAAGTTTTTCAAAGAAAGAAATAAGGGAACCATCCCCATTGACCTAATTCTCATTCTGTTTAAAATTTAACAGCAGATGTAACAATCATCCCAATACTAGTAAAAAACTACCAGTTTTTTTCAGCAGTTCTCCCAAGCTCAAGACACACCCACCATAGCGGGCTACCATCCATCACAGACTGTAAAATAGACATTTATTATTATAATTGTCCAACTAAGACCAACTAAGTTGTCTCTGGCCTTTGATTGCTTTGAAATTTTCAGTGTCTTCCATTGGTCAGAACACATAACACCCATGAGATGCTTGAACTCAGAGGCACAAAGACAAAATGCCGTTGGAGCCTTTAAAGAACGAGAGAAGTTCTAAGTCTTCCCCCCAAATATTATCAGCTCCATATCCTATTTATTCAGTTCAATATCTTGGATGTTGCTCTTCTGCTTAATTCATTCTATTTTTGCCTCCCTCACTGTATCAATGACAGAAGAGAACAAAAATACCAAGTCACATCACCATCGGGAAATCAGGTGTGGAAGGCGGGGAGGTATCTGTGTATGTGTGTGTGTCCACATGGAAAGAATACCAGTTAAGAAATGGGTTCTGACCAGAAAGATCTGGGTTTGATTTCACATCCCATTCCTCCATGTACAACCTATGTGATATTGAGTAAGCCACTTTACCTCTCAGAGCATTCGTCTTTTTCATTAGTAAAACTTGAATAATAATATGTCGTAGGTTGTATGGTTGTTGTGGAAATTAACTGAGATAATGCATGTAAAATGTTAGGCATGGTAGGCTGCCCTGAGTTAGCATTTGATTAATGGTAGAATTATTATACTTATTAAGGACAATGGGGATAAAGAGGATGATACAGAGAAAGAAGCTAGTGGTGACATATAGTAAGGCACAGACCACCTGAGTTTCTGTTTCCTGTGCTTCAATTTCTGCATATACATAAGATAAAATGAGAAAGGATTGTCAATTAGAGAAGGTGTAATCATCAGGCTGGAAACAAAGGTCTTTATGCTGCATTCAGACTCTCCCCCAGAAATAAAATTTAATATACCCTTTACGCAATCATCTCTGAATATTATTTTTCTACTGGTATTCTTGACAAAGTTTGGCAACAAATAATTTGAGATGACGTTATTTGACAAGAGACTGGATCTCTTCATTGCCAATTAAGGGCAAATCTATATACCTAAAAGAATCACTAAAAGCAGCCAAATGGGAAAGGCTTTCCAGAGGGAATGATGAGAAGAGGGAGGGAAGAAGGGAAGAAAGAAAGGAAGAGATGAAGGGAAGGGAAAAGTAGGGAATAAACAATAAAAGTTAACTAAATTTGACTGCCTATAAATGTTAAACACAAAAGTCATGAAAAGTCATTATAAACTAAAGTATAAGGTAAATAACAAAACAAGAAACTGGTAAAGAAACAACACACAACAAAGGTTAATGAATTTAAGAACATTGGCTTTCAAAAAATCAGTAAGGAAAAAGACAAATAATTGTTTGGAAATACAGTCAAAGAATACAAGCAATTCATTAAAGACTAATACAAATGGTCAAGGAAAAATGAAAAATGTTAAACCTTGTCAAATAAATGTAAACAATGATTTTCATTAAGTTGGTATAACATTTAAAATACTTTTTGAAAACTCTCTAAAGTTAACAGTGCAGTAAAATAAACACTTGTGTGCTTCCAATGAGAGAGTAAAGTGGTTCAGGCTTCCGGGAGAGAAGTTTGTCAATATAAATCAAGAGCTTTAAAGTATTCAAAAGTTTGAAATCTCACTTCTAGAATCTAATTTAAGAGGAAAAATGTCGAATGTGGCCAGTGACTTATGTGCAAAGATACTCATCATAACTTTGATGTAGCTAGAGGAAGCATAATTAATAGTTGAGCACTAAAGAATTGTATATCTATATTAGTTAGCTGGTATTTTTCATTATGTGTTTATATCATTAAATACTTATAATATGTGGTTGGACAGTCCATATTATTCCCATTGTTCAACTAAAACTCAGACTGGGTAAATAATTTACCCAGAGATACCCAGCCAGTAAAGAGCATAGCTGAGAGCAAGAAGTCAAGCCTTCAGTTTATTTACCAGCATTTTCAGTTTATATAAGGCCATTATGCTTAGAATAGATGGTTACTGTTTTAAAATAGAAAGAATGTTTTAAAATAGAAAAATTTCAAATACAAAAGCCTGATGGTTACAGAAGTCTAACATAGAGATGTCTCATATGCAAAGAGAATACAAGAGTACACAGATAAGGGAAATAATCTGATTCCTCTCTCTTTCTGTATTAGTTTTCTATGGCCTCGGCAACAAATTATCACTCATTCAGCCACTAAAGACAACAGAAATTTATTCTTTCACAGTATTGGAGACAAGAAGTCCAAATTCAGTATCATTGGGCCAAAATGAAGGTATTAGCCAGGCTGCATTCCCTCCAGAGGCTCTAGGGAGACTCAGCTACTTCCCTCCTCCAGCCTCTGGTGGCTGACAGCATTTACTGGCTTACGGATAAATCACTCCATTCTCTGCTGCTGTAGTCACACTGCCTTCTCCTCTCCTGTCTTATCCCCCTCTGCCTCATTCTTGTAAATCCTTTTGATTGCATTTAGGGCCCACTGAGATAATAAAGAATAATTCTCCCATCTCAAAATGCTTAACTAATTCACATCTTCAAATCTCTTTCCGTAAACGATAATCATTCATTGGTTCCAGGGATGAGGACATGCATATCTTTTCTGGGGGGAGGGCATTCTTCAGCCTATCACAGTTCACCCTCTGGCCCCAAAGATCCATGTCCTTGCCACAGGCAAAATATATTCACCATATCCCAAAATCTTCTAAAGTCTCAACTGTTTACAGCATCCACTCAAAGTCCAAAACTTTATGTACTCCCATCAGCTCAAAAGTCCCAAATCTAATAATTTAAATCAGATATGAGGGAGACTCTGGTTCTGATCAATACAGGGCTGAAATTCCTCTCCATTTGTAGACCTGTTACCTGCCTCCAAAATACAATGTTTTGGGACATTAACAACAGTTACAGACGTTCTCATTCCAAAAGGGATAAAATGGAAGGAAAGGAGGGAGGGAGGGAAGGAGGAAGAGAGGGAGGGTGGAAGAAGTCAATAGTCCCAAGCAATTTCAAAATCCAGCAAAGCAAATTCCATTAAATTTCAAAGCCTGGGAATAACCCTCTGTAGTTTATGGCTCCAACCTCAGAGTCACTCTTATGTTTATTTTTTTTAAATAGAACATGCATGTAGTTGAGTAGTTTTATTGGGCTGTTTCTTGCCTATAAAACTGTGGAATCCAACACTCTTCCTCCATTTTATCCATCTCTGTCCCTTTCAGTTCAAGCTGGCAGCATTTTTGCAGATATAACATTATCAAAAACGTTGTGGGTCTCCTTTGTATAACACAGGATTCATGCCATTAGATGGAGGATCTTCCACAGATCTTTCCTTGATAATCTCCATTCCTGGCTTCTGCTGAGATAGTTAAGTAGTACATCTAAGTACATAAATCATACATGTAATTTCTCTAGCACTAGCAAAGTTTTCTAGTCACACTCTTGGCCTTCTCTCCACATCAAACTTTCCTAGGAGTGGCTCTCCTAATTTTAGCATCTTTTGTACTCTGACTAGGCTAAGAATTTCCTAAATTATCAAGCTTGAATTCCTTTTTGTTTAACAACTATCCCCTCAATTTATCTCTTTCCTCTCACATTTTACTACAAGCAGCAAGAAGGAACCAAGCCACACCTTCAACATTTACTAGTAAATGTCCTCTGGAAATATCCAAGTTCATCACTTACAAGTGTTGCCTTCCACACAACCATATGACAACATTCTGCTAAGCTTTCTGCTACTATATAACAAGGATCATCATTCTTCCAATTTCCATGAAATATTCCTCATTTTCTTCTCAGCCCTAAACAAGAGAACCTTTAATATTTCTACCGATATTCCATTTACAACTTATATATTCTCTAAGTCAATACGGCATTTTCTACTGTGCTCCTCACTTCTTCCTGAGTCCTCACTCACAGAGTCTTCAACATCCATATTTCCACCAACAGTCTGTTCTAGGCAATCTAGACCTTTTTCTATCATATGCTTTAAAATTCTCCCAGCTTCTGCTCATTACCAAGTTCTAAAGCCACCTCCACATTTTTATGTATTTGTTACAGCAGCTCCCCCCATCAGGTAGCAAAATCTGCATTAGTTCTATAACTGCCGTTAACAAATTATCACAAATTTAGCAACTTAAAACAACAGAAATGTATGCTTTCTCAATTCTGGAGGCCAGAAGTCCAAAGTCAGTATCACTTAGGTATGAGCCAGGCCATGTTCACTCTGGAGGCTCTAGGGGGAAGTCCATTCCTTGTCTCTTCCAGCTTCTGGTGGCCACCAGAATTTTTGGCTTGTGGCCGTATCACTCCAATCTCTGCCTCTGTGAATACACTGCCTTCTTTCTCTTCCTCTTGTCATGGCATTTAGGGTCCACCTAGATAATATCCCATCTCAAGATTGTTACTCACATCTTCAAAGCCCTTTCCTGTCTTATCAGGTTTACAGGTTCCAGGGATTAGGACTTGGATATTTGGGGGAGATGATTAAGGGGGACATTATTCAGCCCACCATAGTCCCCTATTGTACAATAACCTTGATCAGCCATGTACTTGCATAATGACTCTCTTGTTTCTCTTATTCCTAGTTATTTGTATTAGGAAGTCTTTCCTAGTTCCATATCCCACTGAGAAGATCTTGGCTCTCATATGTAAAATTCATATAATTTTTATCATCCTTGCAAAATAATGACGCTGAGAAGTCGGGCATGGATTTCAAATGAAGGCAGGCCTCTGAATAAAATAGGTAAGCTCAAGAAAACTGTCTTCCACCACTGCCTCTGTGATATTCAGGCTGCCAGTTATGAGACCAGAAATAAACAGAAGGAAAAAGTATACGTGGTGTGAGCAACACATATGGTGAATGTTTACGTTTTAAAAAATTATTACAGTAAAAGGCACATTGCCATTAATTCCACTCAAAATACTCCCCCTCACGTCTGACACACTTATCCTATCGGGCTTGCCACTTTCTGAAGCAGTTCTGGAGTCCTCTTTGTGAGTGTCTTTAGTTGTGCTGTTGTGACTGCCTTGATGTCCTCAATTGATTCAAAACATTTCCTTTCATGGTCATTTTGACTTTGAGGAAGAGCCAGAAGTTGCATGGTGCCAGATCCGGTGAATAAGGTGGATGGGGACACACTGTAATGTTTTTATTTGAAATAAATTGCTGTACCAGAAGCAATGTGTGACATGGAGCATTGTCCTGATGGAGGATGAAACCATTTGCCCATTTCGTGTTAATGTGTTTTTCGCGATCCATGATTTTGGCACACTTGAAACCACACCTTCTTTTAACCATCGCTCACACCCAACTGACTGCATCAAACAAGTTAAAACTTGTCACACACTGTTACTAAAGTTCGATATGCTGCTTCCCATATTGAAGATCCCTGCCTCTCCATTGGATGGCACTTGGCAACAGCATTTACCATATTTGTTGATCACACCTCTTATTATTGTGTTTTCTGACTTAATGGTGGATGTTGTATGCCAATTAATTTTCTTAAGATTCCTTGCCCTATCTTCCTCCTCTAGATTACCCTTGAACTCTAAAGGGCCACAGCTATTGTGAAGTTACAAAATTCTTAGGATTTCATCAGGAAACTTGTATGTGTTTATTTATAAATACTTAAATTTTAAAGTACATAAATGTAAACGTATCTCATGCATAGGACAACACTTGGAGTCAGGGATTTATATTGTAACCCACGCCAGATGGATTTTATTTTAAATTACATAACAGGCTATTTTATCTGGGCTGGTAACAAATAATAATAACTTAAAAATCTGTTTCGGAATGCAACCTTTAAATCCATAGCAAAGATTTAAGAAAGAGTGTGACATAGTGAAATCACTAAAGATACAATATATGTCCCCAAAATACTCTGAGTGGTATTCAAGGTACTGAATAGAGAGAATGACAGCATTTAAGTTTTCAGATTTACAGATAACACACTAAAACTCTAGCCACAGACCTAAGTAAACATTGAGCACTTAAACTGATCCTTTGAATTTCTGGGTGTTACGGAACAATTAAAAGGAAAAGGTAAATTTTTTTCTCATACAAATATAAAATTAACAGATGTCAAATATTTTATTTAAGTCATTAATTACCAAGTCAATCCACCAGTTCAAATGAGAATTCAAAGAATACACATAAATAGGCAATCAGGAAAGTGGAATGAATTAACTAAGAGATGAAGAAATGGTAAATATCCAGAGCATAATAAATCAATTGCTTTCAAAAGGACACAATGAATTTTCATTTCCATGGGTAAGAACCACTTGGATTACTATCAGTTTCCTACAACTCACAATTCTGTAAAATACTTCAACGACAAAGAAAGGTGCAAACCCCTCTAGAAACTGGTAATTTAGAAAGGTGCACCCAGTAATCTTTTCTGCCTATTTCAATATGTTTCAAATTTTTCCTGAGAAGGGGGAAAATTCCTGACAATGTTTCCTACATTTCAGGGCTCCTGAGAGTTTATCATCAAACATATTGATATGAGTCAGAGCACACTCTAAACAACAGAATATCTGCTCATAAGCCACAGTCTCAAAATTATAAATGAAGAAGTGCTTGGCCCTACCCACTCAAAGGATGGCAGTTATTTAGACATAGCTGCAGATGAAAGAATGCTGAAGACACTGACCCAAATAATTAAATGATGGGATTACTTAAAAACCTTACATTGTGAATATGTGGGAATCAGGAAAAACTCCAAAGAGAAATAGAGAATAATTATTCCCCATCACCAAATACTTAAGAAAAGACTATCCCTCAATAGAAATCATGGCACACCACACACCACACACACACACACACACACACACACACACACACACGATCACAAATAAATGTATAGGCACGAACTCTCTAATAACAGAAACACAAAGTGCTTTATCTTACACTTAAAACACAAAATGTAAGGATACACTCAAATAAATATTAGACGCCCACAGTATCCCCTGACAAAAACTCTCTCCTTGACCAATGTTTAGTCAGGCTCTTCTGAACTCTTCCCAATGAAGCCTGGACCTCTCGGCTTCCATGATCATCTTTGCATCACCCAGTTTTAGCAAGAATTCTGTCAAGTCATTTAACAAAATTCCTCCCTTAGCCCTGATGTTTCCTCTTAGTAATTTTCCGTCCACTGTTCCTGACCCTCCTTGCCTATAAATCCCCATTTCTCCATGCTTATTGGAATTGAGCCCAGTTCTATACTGAGGCTTCTTTTCCCCTATTGCAAATGTTCCTGAATAAAACATGTTTAACTACTGACCAGCCTTGGTTTTCTCTGAAACCCCCCCAAACACAAAGGCATTTACACTATAAAAGCTTCATGGTGCTCACAGAAAGCCTAGCGTATCATCTTCCAATTATGATGACAGCTGTTACAGTTTAATTACATATAGGCTAGGTATTGTTTCAAATAAATAACACATATAAAAATAATACTTGTATGCATATATACAGATTTCTTGACATTATATTAACAATACATATGTATTATTTTATATACTGACATTAACATATATCAAATATATGGTTTATGTCTGTATCATTACACATTGTGTTTATATATTAACATTAATATATATCATTCTTTATTTTGTGGCATTTAATTATTAAATAAGCACTATGGCCTAAGTGCTGTGGGGGAGATTTAAAATAAATATAACACATAGCGTCTGCACTCAATAAATTTATGATTTTGTTAGAGTAGACAGGACACACACACATACAGACACACACAAAAAAACATATAATTTTATAAGAAAGCATAAAGAATAAGGGCTCCAAAGTAGAGTCAGTGTGCAAGTAAAAATTCTATCTGGTGAAACTTACCAGTAAAAATTCCTTAATGCTCCCATAAAGCACAACGCTGTACCACTTCTCAATTAACTCATCACAACCAATTTTCCTTAAGCCCTCTATTGGATACCTATTTCTTAGCAACTAACTGGCTTGCATTTCAGAGGCCATGTTTTCTAGAAAACTAAGGTAGAATGTGCATTATGCGACTCCACATTATTATGATTTTAGAGACAGAAGAAATTTCTGTGAGCTGAAACCACCTGGAAAGACTTTGAGAAAGCCCTGAACAATAGGCAGGGTTTGTAGCTGTTCTAATGCTTACCAGTTCCTTCATAAATAGTGGGTTTGACAGGGTGTGATAAACAATGAGATCAAGTCTGAAGATAATATGCCTAAAGACACACAGTGAAATATATTAGCCTAAGGAAGGATAGAGAGGTGACTAGGTGAGTGAATGAGCAAGTGAACCAATGAAAGTACAAACAAATGAAGAGGCCTGGTCTTTTTTTTTTTTTTTTTTTTTTTAAACTTTTACTTATTTTAAGTGTGTTTTTCCAGGACCCATCAGCTCCAAGTCAAGTAGTTGTTCCAATCTAGTTGTGTAGGGCGCAGCTCACAGTGGCCCATGTGAGGATAGAACCGGCAACCTTACAGTAAGGAGCACTGCACTCTAACCAACTGAGCTAACCGGCCACCCCATGCCTGGTCTTCTATACTCTAAGATTTGTTTATATTACTGGCCCACCAATGAGAAAATCAGCTCTCTGATGCTCCCTGCCTATCCTCTGTAGTCAATTAAGAGTTGACCAGAGGTAATTATGAAGACCCAGTAGATGACCACAAATTCTAGTACAGAATCAAAAGCAGCAAAGGTGGTAGAAGACCTCTGGCCTCAAAAACAGAAAAAGTGCTGATACCTAAGAAAGCACACACAGAGGGGAGGGACAAAAAGAAACAAACGTAATTCCTTTTCTTTATCTGTTTCTTTCTTTCTGAATAGTTATGTGAAAGGTTGAGAACAGTATCGTCTTTTCTATGATGAGACTGCAATTTCTCGGGGAGACAGGTCCTCGAATTTAAGTGCTCAGCAAAGTGTTTCGGTACCCTTATTGGAGAGAGCAAGACAGCAAGCAGAAAAAAGGCAGAGAACACAAAACTGCGGAGCATGGCACAAATATTTCAACTCCAATTCCAGTGAGTGTACTCATCCTACTACATGGGAAGGTCAAAAGCATGAGAATACTTACTGCAGACACATATGCAACTTATAATAAAATCTTCCTTACACTACGTTATCAAGTACATGAGCACGGTAGCACTACGCAGATATTTATATTCAGATTTTTCTCTTATAAAAGGAACCTGCCGTTACCATGGGAACTTGGTGGCTAAGTAAAGTAATATGTACCTGATCTATTTATGACACATTCTTTTCTCTGCATTTGTAGACACTATTGCTTTTTATAAATTATTCTGAAAAAATTACTTTAAACCTGAGTTCAGTGTCTATCTTTGTAAACAAGGTTTTAGAGATACTCAATTCAATTTGTAATGTAATATACCGGGGGATGCCAAAAAAATGTATACACATGATTGGTAGTCATCTTTTGTTTCAGTATATATTGAGTATTACAATTTTAATACAATTTTTTTCCTTTCTTAAAATGTGTACACATTTTTTTGGGGCACCCTCTGTATATTTATTAAGTACCTCCCCTTTACCACCATACAGACACTAGGGATACTAAAGTGAACAAAACAACCCTACTTTCATGGGGCTTACACTTTAATGTGAATGAACTGTGTAGAGTTTCTTGGAAAGACCCAGCTTAGACCATTTTCCTTCCATGGCTCTCAATCCAAGCTTCTAAAGGGGTAGATAATGAACTCGGAACAACAGGCTTAGATCCCAATCTCACCTCTGTCAGTGATAAATTTAAGATCCTGGACAACTCAACTAACTTTTTGCAACTCAGGTTCCTCTTAATCTTTCAAAGAAAAATCTAGGCTTGTGATATTATACTCTAAATCTCATATTTTGACTGTTCTTGATAAAGGGAAACCAACGACCTCCTTCACTGTCGTACAATGTCAGGGAAAGTTTAAAAAAAAGAACATTCTAAAACAAGTCTACCCAGAGATCCGGTCAAGATGGTGAAGTAGATAAATGCTGTGCTTACCTCCTCTCACAACTATATCAAAATTACAACTAAACAACAGAATAAACATCATTGAGAATCTCCTGAACTCTAGCTGAACTGATGCCCTACAACTAAGGAAATATAGAACAAGCCACTTGAGACTGGTAGGAGGGTCAGAGATGCAGAACATGTGGTTGCCTGCGTATGACCATTAAAAACCAGGAGGGATACATTGGCTGCAGAGGGCCCCCATGAGAGAATCGAGGTGTCCCAGCATCACACCAGGCTCCCTAGCCCTGGGTTTCAGTGCAAGGGAGAGAAGCCCCCATAAATTCTGACTGTGAAAACCAGAGGAGATTGTGGCTGAGTGAGAAGGAGAGCCGCTGGAGTCCCAGAGCCTCCTCTTGGAGGGCCTGAACACAAACTTACTCACTGACAGACTCACTTGCTCAGAACTCCAGTCCTGGGGCAGCAGCTCCAAAGTTGTCAGGGAAGAATTGAATTATCTGGCTGCAGGGTGAGGGCTAGAGGGACAGCTTTCTCCCAGATGGAGTAGATGAACAAAGCCATTGCTTCTTTGTTGAGCTCTCCTGCTTCCTGGTATGTAGACTCAGGCAGCTGCCATATCCAAGTCTCCATAAATATGGTTAACACCATTCTTTTGTCCTGATTCCCTGATACCCTGCCCCACCAAACTTCCGAGCCTACCCAAGATACTTCCAGTGGTTTTACTGTATAAACGGCTTCCCTTGGCTCATGCTATGAACTTGCCTAAAATCTCTCAAAGGTTCACAAAACCCAAACAAGCAGAATCTGACTTTGGCATGTCCTGTACCTCTTGCTGATTAGCCCTAAGCTAGCAAGAGCCAACCTTGGTTTGTGTGCGACCTGGCCTCTCAAGCTACTTCCAAGCCAAGTGCACACAGCAGCCATCTGAAGATTGCTTTTTGGGTCATGCCAGGTAGCTCCAGGCAGGAAACAGGCTGAGGCTGAGGCCACTCCCAGGAAGCCCTCGGGCTGGCATGTGTATTAAAGTTGCCCGGTGTCCAACTTTATACACAGTTAGAGCATCACCCGGCCACCTCCAACGATGACAAACCCAAAGGGCACACTGGGAAGGCACCAGAGCCCTGCTAAAGCAAACCCTGCTCTGCAGGGTCAGCCCCGGCACAACAGCTCCTCCACTATATTCACAGCCAGTTCTCACAACCAATCAGCCTGAGGGTCAATCCCTCCCACTAACGTGCAAACAGCAACCAAGGCTCAACTACAAGAGAAGGACTCACATAAGCCACACAAGGGAAACACCTGCTGCACCCAGTTCAGGTGACCAGGTAAACTGTGCCACGGAGACTCAGCACACATACTAAATAAGGCCACTCTACTAAGACCAGGAAACATAGCAGCCCTACCTAATATATAGAAACAAACGCAGGGAGACAGCCAAAGTGAGGAGAAAAGGAACATATCCCAAATAATAGAACAGAATAAACATCCACAAAATGAACTAAACAAAATGGACACAAGCAATCTACCAGACACAGAGTTCAAAACAGTAGTTATAAAGATGCTGAATGATCTCAGGGAGAATTCAGAAAAGAGATAGGAAACATACAAATGGAGGAAAAAACTCATAAAAAAAGAACATGTCAGAAATAAAGACTACAACTGAACTGAAAAATACATTAGAGGGAATCAACAGATTAGATGAAGCAGAGGATCGAATCAGCAATTTAGAAAATAAGGTAGCAGAAAACACTAAAACATAACAGCAAAAGGAATCCAAAAAAATGAGGATACTTTAAGGGGCCTCTGGGACAACATCAAGTGTACCAACATTCACATGATAGGGGTACCAGAAGGAGAAGAGACAGCAAGGAACTGAAACCCTATTGGAAGAAATAATGACAGAACACTTCCCTAACATGGGAAAGGAAATAGATATACAAGCCCAGAAAGCACCGAGAGTCCCAAACAAGATGAACCCAAAGAGGCCTACAGCAAGGTATATCATAATTAAAATGCCAAAGGTTAAAGACAAAGAAAGAATCTTAAAAACAGCAAGAGAAAAGCAGTTAGTTACCTACAAGGAAGTTCCCATAAGAATGCCAGCTGATTTCTCAACAAAAACTTTGCAGGTCATAAGGTACTGGCAGGAAATATTCAAAGTGATGAAAAGCAAGGACCTACAACCAAGATTACTCTACACAGCAAAGCTATCATTTAGAATCAAAGGACAGATAAAGAGCTTTCCAGATAAAAAACAAAACAAACAAACAAACAAAAAACTAAAAGAGTTCATCAACACCAAACCAGAATTACAAGAAATCTTAGAGGGATTTATTTAAGACCAAATATATAGATATATCAAAAATAGGAATAACAAAATGGCAATAACTGCATATCCATCAACAATTACTTTCAATATAAGTGGATTAAATGCTCCAATCAAAGATAGGGTGCCTGAATGGATAAGAAAAGAAGACCCTTACCTATGATGCCTACAAGAGATTCACTTCAGATTGAAAAACACACACAGACTTAAAATAAAGAAATATAAAAAATATTTCATGAAAATGGAAATAAACATAAAAAGTCTGGGGTAGCAATACTTACTCATATACCAGAAAAAAGAGACTTCAAAACAAGTGACAAAGAAGGATTTATTAATCCCACTTCTGGGTATTTATCTGAAGCCAAAACCCTACTTCAAGGGGATGTGTGCATCCATATGTTCATTACAGCATTGTTTACAATGTTCAAGATACGGAGTCTGCCTGGAGTGTGTCGATGGATGGAAGGATAAAGAGGAGGTGGTACATATATACAATAGAATATTGCTCAGCCATGGATGGGAATGGGTTCTCTCCTTCTGCAGTAGCATGGATAGACCTGAAGGATATTGTGGTGAGTGGAGTGTAAGACAGAAAAAGACAGATGCAATGTGATTTCATGTATATGAGGAACCTAAAGAACAAAATAAGCAAACAAACAAAACAGAAACAAACTCATAGATAAAGAGAAATTTTGATGGTTGCCAGACGGGAGAAGGGTTGGAGGTGAGTGAAAAAGGGGAAGGGACTAAGAAGTACAAAATTGTTGTTACACAGTAGTCATGGGGATGTAGGGTATAGCATAAAGAATATAGTCAATAATATTATAATAATCATGTACAGTGTCAGATGGGTACTACATTTATTGTGGTGATAAATGGAAGGGTTGAGAGGCAGGGTGAAAAAGATAAAGGGATGAAGAAATACAAATTGGTAGCTACAAAACAGTCACGGGGATGTAAAGTAGAGCATAGGGAATATAATCAACAATATGGTAATAACTATGTATAGTGCCAGGTGAGTACTAGACTAGTCAGGAGGATCATTTCCTAAATTATATAAATGTCTAACCACTATGCTTTACACCTGAAATATAAAATAATAATGAATGCCAACTGTAATGGAAAAAATTTTAAATGGGGAGAAAAGGTGAAGGGAAATAAGAGGTTCAAATCTCCAGGTATAAAGCAAGTAAGTCATGTGAATGTAATGTACAGCGTAGGGAATACAGTCAATAGTATCGTGATAGCGTGGTACAGTGTCGGATGGTTGCTGGACTTATCATGGTGACCACTTCTTTAGGTATATGAATGCTGACTAACTATGGTGTACCCCTGAAACTAATATAATATTGTATGTTAACTATATTTTAATAAAAATCTTTAAAAAATAAAACAAATCTACCCATAAAGAATTGAAAGAAACAGATTTTCTCAAGAAACTTGCAGCCAGGCAATCTATAATAATATCAATATTAGAAATACTAACTTGAAAACTCTCATAGAAAAGATAAAAAATGTATTCTCTTGCATACAAACATCTTTAAACACATGTAATCATTATTTCATTATCTAATTACATTTAAACATGCTGAATTAAATATATGTTTGTTTCTGCTCCCTTCAAACCTGCAAAAGAGGGGTGTATCTAAAAGAAGCAGAGTGTAAAGAAATAAAAATACTATAAGGTGACAAAAATAGAGTAAGTGAAAATAACAATAGATGCAGTGGTCAACAATTTTTTTGGAAGATGGAAAGCATAAAGTGAACTTTGTTGACTCATCAAAGCAAGAAAATCTTAAAGCTAAGGGCTACATAGGCAGATGATAACAAGAAGAAAGCTGATTTGAACTGCAGAAAGTCTCAGAACTGAAGGCACCAAATATCTCAGAAAGTAAACAAAATCTACAAACAGAAAGATTAGTTGAATGTAATGTAGACCCCTCCAATTCCTTTGACATGTTGACAAGAGATCAGAATTATACCCTTTGGAATAAATGAACTAGAGAAGTTACAGATTCAGGAAGATGAAGCACAGAAAACGGAAGGACCCACATCTTGCGGAAAACAGAAGACATGTGAACAGCTACATAGTGAATCATGAACTCCACCTCAAAGACACTTCCCATCCACACTGTAACCCTCACCCACCTAACTCCAACACTGCTCCCCTTTCCACTTGGACCGCCATCCCCAAAGACTTGCACAGCTACCTTCTTGCTCTCCCAAAGGAGCCCCCGTGGATGCGACACCTCACATTAGGACCGCTACCCCTATCATTTCAGCTGGTTTTCACGTCTGCTTACCCTAGAAGTGAGACTAGCCGGACTGTAACCTTCATCCACAATACAATTACTATTTTTGTTATTAATAACACTAACAACATTTGCATAATCCTGTAAGCTTTCCAAAATAATTTTCATAACATTATCCTACTTGAATCGATCCACAGCACAGCCCTCCATCATAGAGAAAGTGCCTTACCTCCATCCTCACCACCACTGCCCTATTTTAATCACCATCTTTTGCGGCCTGGGTGACAACCACCAATAGCCACACTGGCATGCCTCTCTGCTCTTGCCCACATCCATGACACTCTGCAGCCAGTTCTAATTATGTCATTCCTGCTCAAAGCCCTGCAACAACATTCAGCTGGCCTGAGGATAAAGTCCATAGTCTTAGCATAACATAAAAGGCCTTTCTTGATTCATTCTCCACCTGCTTCTCCAAGTTTCATTTCTCAACCTCTTCATGTATGAAATATTGAAACAATGGAATCAAATACGCTATACTCTTTCTGGTCTCCAGGCCCTGACTTGTTCTCTGTCTGGAAGCTATCTCTGCGCATACCTGGAATAGCATAAGGAAGTCTGTATAATAATAAAGCACCGTGTGACAGGTTCTCTTTCAGGCTCATCCCTGCCATTTGCAGGGCAGGGCAAGGGCAAGAGCATCAACTGAGGAACCCCATCCTCTTCTCCACCCACCTTGCACCTCAAACAGCCTCCTCACACACAAATGGCGGCCCCAGCTGCACACCCAAGGTCTGTCAGTGTCCCTCCCACAATCACACAGTCTATAGCCAGGAGGACAGACCTGGGAAAAGCCCATGACGCCCTGCAAGCAGACCTGGACCATTGGAATGTAATTCCAAAGTCATGTTACCTGGAGTACAGTATAAAAGGGTAGCGGAAAGGGGGACACAACATCCAAGTGGGCACATCTCCATCACCAACAGACTGCAAGGCAGGAGGAAGAACACAGCCAGAGGAAGGCCAAAGTGGGGCCCTCTACAGCAGAGACCAAGGTAGGGGCCCCCTTGCCTGGTCTGAAGACGGTACTGATTTCTACTATATATCAACATCCAAACAGAAGAACAGCAAGAAAGGTATTTACCACTATCATAAGATAGAACTTCCTATGAGAGGGTAGGGAGAATCAGTCTACCTCTTAAAAGGTTCTTGGGTGGAGGTCATTCATTCATTCATTTTGCCTAACCCAAATTAAAACAGAAAATAGTATGTAAAAGTCCAATTTTCCAAAAGGGGTGTAACCAAATCCTTGAAAATCCACTTGTTATGTCATTACACATGGTTGCAAGCTTATCTGTATATAATATAAACTATAAATTTTTCTATATAAATCAGGCTGAAAGTGAAAAGGCACCTTTACTTCTGCAAAATTTGGTAATAACCACCAGCAGAAACTCCATCAAAAGTTTCAGAAATGTATTAAATATACACAACAATTTCCTTTCCATTTCTAGGCATGTAACCCAAAGAAATCATAACAGGTTTGTATCATAGCATTATTTAAAATAGTAAAAACTTGAAAACAATCTAAATGTGCAACAATAAGGGACTGGTTAATAAATTATTGTGCACTCATCATGGGATTTTATATAGTCTGTTACAAAATGATTCCAATGACATATAGACAAAAAATACTTATGACATATTTAAGTGTGTAATATAAAGCTTATAAAACAACAAATCTGAACCCTTTAAAGTGTGTGGGGTGGGTGTGAATGTGTAATCAATACATGGAAACATGACTATTGGTGTGTATGACAAAAGATTTACAGTTGTGAACAGAGTGTTGAGCATAGTGATTTTTATTTTCTCTTTTGTGATTTTATATTTTTGAATTTTTCTACAGTGAGAATGTATTCCTTTCCCTAAGCTCAGGTAGTTGCTTTGCCAAGATGTAAAAAAAAAAGTTTGTATTTCTCCTGACTTCAGGATAAGATACCTTGTAGGACTTTGTAGGGTACCATGTAAGAACTCCAAGTTTAACACTGAAGGCTTATTCCATTGTCATTCCTTAGCACCTCAATCTAGATTAGTTTCTCTGAAGAGCTTCAACATTGCAAGGCTTTGAGGGCAAAGGTCACAAGACACAGGTCAGGTAAATCCTATACAAGGTACCCTGTGGGAGAAGACCCAGAGCTTAAGTACTGTACCAGCAGGCAGATAAAAGCCTTCTTCTGTTGCAAAGTAAATAAAGAAAAGTAGGAATAGTCAAATGGGAAAAAGAGAACAAGGAGGTGGAGGAGTTCTGACAACACACTTTGCTGACTTCACAGGTTGGCTTAGGAAAGGGCAAACTCCACATTTGAATCCAGCTAAGCTACTGGCAGAGTTCAGACAGACAAGATTTATAAAAATACAATTTAAATTCAAATGCTAATAATTGTCAACACTGCCACTTGACATTGAGCTTTACTTGTAAAGAGTGTCGACAGAAACAGCCCAGGTGATAAGTGGCTGAAAATTTTGACATCCAAATCATGGTTTTGCTCACAAATTTTGTGAGCTAAATAAAAATAAGCTAGTTATTTAAGTCCTTTGGCACTCAACTGACCCTCTAAAAATCTCTCAAGTTAACAGAAATTTTTTAAATATTATAATCCTAATAACACCTAGTGACATAACTACACTCCTAGAAAACAACTTAAAATATATATTAAAAGATTTTCTTTCCAATCAGCAAGAGTAGATACCTGTTGCCCTGTGTGGCTTGCAGCCTTTTCCCATTTCTTCAGGTAACAGCCCCTTGCCCTTATTACCCTTTGGGAAACTATTCTAAGATTCCATGAAGTTCTGATTGGCAGTGAATCACAGGACGCCAGGCCCTAATACAGACATGTCACCCGGTTGATTTTAGTAAGCTATTTGCTGGTGCCAGCCAAGATGGAGAAAACACATTACAGCTTTTCTTTCCCATGCTGCACAAAATACAAACAACAAGACTGCTAAATAAATAGCAGGTGGATTGGGGAAGAAAGGCAACACTTGAGTAACATCTAGCACAATGGTGGTCAGTTTGCTGGTTTCTTTTCTCCCTTTACTTCCTGGCTTTGAGTTGAAGGTCGGCCAAATCAGGGAACCGTCTGGTAGGTGGAGACTGCAATAACCCCAAGAGAATCCCATCTGTCTGGCCAGAGGCCTAAGGAAAGGCTCCCTGTTAGCTGGATAATGGTGGAGGGAAAATCATGTACTTCCTTTGTTCTCTTTTTTTCTCTTCCATCCCTGCCTGCAAGGCCAGAACCATCTGTACAATTGTGCTGGTGGCATCACAGTACTGCAAGCACCTGAGACCCCAAGAGAAAACCTGTCTCTCTGGATAAAGGAACCGGAACAAGGGAGGGGGCCCTGCTGTGGCGAGTTTGGGAGAAAATCCTTATTATTCTTTTTCTCCCTTCTTTCTCTCGCCACTTCACCCTAGTCAGGTGGAATTGCTGAAAAGCATGGACGCTAAAATTAAGCAGTAATCCGTCTTTCTGGCCAGAGGAAATATAAAAAGAGTCCCTGAGAAAATACCCCAGAGTAATCAAGAAGGGGCTCTCCCAGTTCGGTGTTTGAACCCATCCAAGCCCCAGGCTCACCCTCCACCTGGGCATGTGTGGAATAGAATCAAAGACGCACAGCACCGTCGGGGGACAACTCAACTGCAGCATAAACCACCACTCTGACTGAAACCTGAATGGCTCAAGCGAGGGGCAGACAACTCCTCCCACCCCCAATAAACAAGGGCAAAAGCTTTGAAAACTGAGGTAACACTGGAACCATCATACACAGAAGGTGAACTGTCGGCTGAACCTAACCAGGTCAACTGCCTCCTAAGATGAACAAACAAAAAGCTCTACAGATGATTTAAAAGGAACCCAGAGTCTCGCAACACAATTTTTTTAAATTGAAATGTAATTCTTATATAACATTATATTTGTTTCAGGTGCACAATATAATGAGTCAATATTCGTACATATTGTGAAATGATCACCACCATACGTCTAGTTAACATCCATCACCATAGAGTTATACATTTTCTTTCTTGTGATGAGCACTTTTAAGATCTACTCACTTAGCAACTTTCCCATATACAATACAGTGTTATTAACTACAGTCACCATGCTGTACATTCCATCTCCATGATTTATTTATTTTATGGCTGGAAGTTTGTATCTTTTGACCACCTTCACGCATTTCGCCCACCCCAACCCTCCACCTCTGACAACCACCAATCTGTTCTCTGTACCTTGAGCTTGACAACATAACATTAAAGTGCACAGATATCAGAATTATCCAACAAAGAATTTAAAGTAGCTATTTTAACCATTACCCCATGAAGTAAAGATGCTCAAGGACCTGAGGTCCCCACATGTCAATCAACTATTTGAGCTACGTCAGAAATACACCCTGTTTTTGAGCTTAAACTGATTTGAACTGGGTTGCTGTCACTTGCAGCCAAATTGGGTGCTGACAGTTGAGATACGGGGTAATTCTATAAAACCAACACATTCTCATGTATCTCTCAAACCCCAGATCAGGTAGAATTTGGCTGTGGTGGTGATGACAGCTACTACTCATTATTGATTAATATATTCCAGTCACTGTGCTAAGTTCTTTACGAATATCTCAATGCTGTCTACCACCTAATGAGGTAGAGATTTTCTAAATAAGGAAACTGGCAAAAGTTTAAGTAACCTCCCAATGTCACACAGCTGATCTATAGCAGAGCCAGGATAAGAACCCACGCATGACTCCAAAGCACGTCATCATGACCATTACAGTTCCCTTATTAGATCCTAAAACCTAACAATAAATCTTAAAACCTTATAAGCAGAAATCATAATAAAAACTGATGCCTCACCACGCCTCTCTGAATTTCACAGAAAGCAGAACTGGGCCAGACATAAATCCTTTTATTCAATCCCTACCTGTATGTCCCTGTGCTCTCTGTACCATCAAACCACACCACGTCTGGGGGAATCAGTGACCTCAAAGTAAATTTAAAAATAATTCTTCATACATTTCTTGCTCCAAAATATCTTTATTTTCTACCATAAACCTAATAATTATTTAGCTTTGTCTTTGTTCCTCATATGTTGTTTTGAATATTTAATGTTTTGTTTTCTATTGCAAAGCAATGCATGTTCAGTGTGAAAAGTTTAGAAAATATAGAAACACACAAAGAAAGCAAATACCTGCTATATTTCCATCAACCAGAAATAACCACTATTAGGATGTCACAAACTGCTGACAGACAGTGTAATTCCGAAAAATGTTTATATATTTCAGGTGAAGGCACAGACTCAGTCATGCACACAGATATAAAGAATAATATATAGTTAAGTGGTTACATTTATACTATTGTTGGTTGAAATTATTACTGTACATTTACCAAAGTAAAGATTTCTCCCACACTTCAAAAAAGTTATAAAACTCTGATGCATTTTAAAATAAATGGTGCTTTAGAATTGAGGAAATAATGGTGTTGTGAAAAATCTGAGACTCAAGATTTCCGAAATCTAGCAGCATGTGTAAGGCATAGCTAGGAGCCAAAAATAGCACAAAATTCTTCACTGTATCACAGATACTAACATTAGCAATTTACTTATTAACATGCATAATAGGGTACTTCCCTATTTTATTACCTGCTTTTAGTGCTTAGCACTTCCTATCTCAGCTGGATCCCCACCCGCTCTCAGCAGGCTTTGTGTACTTCTTCCCTAGTCAGCTCACTTTCCCATTCTCCTCACGATTCTAAAATTAACACTAATATTTTCAAGCCATATACTAAAAAGCTCAGTCCCTTTATCCTCAACAGATAACCTTGCATCCTACCTCAACAAGAAAATAATAGCTCTCCAGGCAGGAATTTCTTCAAATTGTCTCTCTTCTGTTTGTGTCTTTGTGAGCACAAACTTACTTATCTGCTTGCCTCCTTCCCTTGGGTCTCATGTAACAGTGTATCCTTCCTACTTTACAAAATGAGTATCTCTGTTTTTCAAATCTCATCCTCTCCTCAAACTTGTTTCATTAATTATTCTGCCTCTCTCTGGCTTTCTTCTCAACCGATAATTTAGTCATATCTCTCCCCGCCCCTTTTTTTTTTAATCTCTAATGAGATTTTTGGTGATTCATCATTTGCTCCTCAGAGCTATTCTCCAAGGTTATTTGCTCCAATTTCAGCCTGGAGAGGCTAACCTCTCTTGACTATATCACTCAAGTTCTTTTGTCCTGAGGATTCTGGTTATGTTCATCCAATGGGGGCACTGACAAGAGAACTGATGGAAGCATTTATTTCCCTTCCACCTTCCACAGCCACTGAGCTTCCATTACACCATTTCCCCCTCCCCACCTTGCCCCTTCAGGACTATGAACACCTTTCTGATCTATTCTTTTTTTAAATTTATTATTATTTTCAGGTGTACAAAACAATGTAATAGTTAGACATTTATACCCCTCACAAAGTGATAACCCCCTCCCCCAATCTATTACCCCTCTGACATCTGACATCGTATATAGCTGTTACACTTCCACTATCTTTCTTATGCTGTACTCCACATCCTGTGAATATGAATATATATATATATATATATATATATATATATATATATATATATATATATATATATATATATTTGACATTCATCATCATTCAGCTTTTGCTAGTTCCCAGTAACTCCATTGTTGGTTCCCTTAAGAGCAGTCTACACCTCCAAATAAAGTTTCTTTATTAAATTATTTTCAGTTGAACTTTTTGTGTGAGCTGTTTCCTGCCAGGACTCTGCTACATCTCATGTCTCCCTTCAGCTCCTTTCCATTTCTACCCAGCCACGCTTCGTGAAAGAGAAGTCTATGCTATCTCCCATTATTGTCTCTCATACCCCTCTACTGACTATGATCTGGCTTTTGTCCCCCATGAATCCACTAATCTCTCAAGTAGGGTATTTAGGACAATTTATGATATGGCCCTGTCTACCTTCCAGCTGTATCTCCCACCATCTGCCATTAAACCACGTGTTCCAGCTCTAACAAGTGCCCCTAGTTGTCTTAGGCCACTTACAGGATTCCCTCCACCTGGAGAATCCTTTTCTGCTTTGGGTACCTCATGAACCCCTAATCATTGTTTAAGCCGCAACTCAGGAAGCACCTCCTTCTGGGTATCCTTCCCTTACTAACCCATCCTCAGCCAGCCAGAAATAATTGTTCCTCACTTGTACCCCCAGCTCCTGTGTATAACTCTGTACTCATCACATTATATCACTGTGATTTACCTGTAATCCCACCCAACAAACGGTTATCTCTTTCAGAGCAGAATGCGCCCAGGATCCCCAGGAAACAGATCTTGAGAAAAAGCTTGTATGACACGTAGCACTTTGTTGAGAAGACAATTCAAGTGACACAGGAACGAGGCAGGAAAGGAGAGTAAGGCAAACGTAAGACAGTGTGTCACCAAGCTAGCCACAGCTTCCTTATAAACTGAAAGCTCAGATTCACTGAATGCCTTCAGGAAAGCTGTATGAAGCTACCGGATCTTCAAACAGCCAGTCCAGCAGCAAGAAGAAAGAAAAATGTATCTATCGACTCCGTTTTCTCATTGGTCAGAGTTCAGCGACATGGGATGTTAACTCCCCACAACTTGCAGGCTACTCACATGTGAGTGCTGAGCAGATCCCACTGTGTTTTAGTGGCAACAGGGAAAGCTTAGGGCTTCAGGCAAGAGGCACATGGCATAGGCAGAAAGATGCTGCTGAGTTCTTCCTTCAAGCCACAGGAGGGAACGCTCCTGAGGCAAGTCAGCCACCACTGTGCGAGCAGCGGAAGCTGGTTCTGTTCAGTCAGCACAGCAAGTGCACAGATCTAACGGATGCCTAAACTGATTGGGGTTCAAGAACTTAGTACAGTTAGCCATCGCTTAACGATGGGGATATGTCCTAAGAAATGTGTTGTTAGGTGATTTCATCGTTCTGCAAACACCATGGAGTGCACTTACACAGACCTAGATGGTACAGCCCACCACACACCTACGCTACATGGTCTAGCCTATTGCTCCTAGGATATAAACCTGTACAACACATTCCCATACTGAGTACTGTAGGCAACTATAACACAGTGGTGAGTATTTGTGTAGCTAAACATGTCTAAACATAGAAAAGGTAAAGAAAAAATACTGCATAAAAGATAGAAACATGGTCTACCTGTATAGGGCACTTACCATGAGTGGAGCTTGCAGGACTGGAAGTGGCTCTGGGTGAGTCAGTGAGTGAGTGTGAGTGTGAGTGACTGTGAGGGCCTTGGACATTACTGCACACTACTGTGGACTTTGCAAACCCTGTAAATTCAGGCTACACTAAATGTATAAAACAACACAGGATTAAACCAAGCACAAGAGAAAATGATGAGATCAAGAGCCATGATAAACACGAGATGTAAGAGGCTGTTGCCAGCGTCACATAGCATACTGTTTTACAGCAAACTTTATCAACAAGTAGAAAGAGTACTCTAAAATAATGATAAAAAGTACAGTATAGTAAATACATAAACCAGTAAGTTATGTGTTATCCTTATGTACCGTGCATAACTGTATATGCTATACTTTTATACGACTGACAGTGTAGGTTTGTTTCCCCCAGCATCACCACAAACACATGAGTACTGCATTGCACTACAACCTCAGATGGCTACAATGTCACCAGGAGATAGGAATTTTTCAGCTCCATCATAATCTTACAGGACAACCCTCCTATATGTGGTCTGTCATTGACTAAAATGTTACGTGGTACATACTTATACATATAGCTCTAGAAAAATAATGGGCTCTCGATAAATATGTACTGAGTAACTTATTAGAAGAGGAAGAATTTATACTTTTGCCCAACTGATAAATCTAATCGAAAAGTCTAAATCTCTCAGTGGGAAAGTACCTTAAGGCATCCATACCGTAAATGGTACCAAGCTGCAGCTAACACTGAGGCTCAGAAGTAGAACTAACTTTCTAAAAATTAGATGGCAGGAGTCCAAAGTGTTGCAAATAAGTTCAACTTTTTTTATACTTCCTTTCCTTTCAGAGATAAGTCTAACACCCAAATCTAAGATGTTTTTTTTTTTATTTATCAATCAATGTTTCTCAACTGTCTGGGAGGGACACTCTTCATCGTGCAGGACTGTCCCCACTCATCTGATCCAGATCAATCGTACAGTTTAAAAATGAGAAATATTGCCATTTGACATAAACCATTTTTTCTAATAGTAATAGAATGTTGCAGAAACAAATAATTAGAAAGTAGATCTCCCACTGGACCCACATTCTACACGATATTAATAAAGAGAAACTAATCAAATGTTCATGCTTGCAACCATAGTAACCATTCTCAGAAGAATCTGTGCAGCTCTCCAGCATTACGGCCAAGCTCATCCTCACGTCGCCCCACACTCACGTTACGTTTATATCACTGACCAGTATTTAGGTGAGCCCACACGTATGGAACCTAGACAAAGGAGCACAAAGAACTCTTACAGTCCCCGTTTTGATAAGAAGAAATCTAAATCAACTGTGATTACAGCTACCCACCTAGGTGATTAAACTAAGCAAATAAGGCAGGATTACCAATTAGCTGTTTCAGCCTCAAAGCAGAAAAACTAACTTGTGTCCGCAACCTAATTCAAGTACAATCATGTCTGGCAGAGCCCTTGATAACAATGACTGAAAATCTATGTCCACATAACATTCACACCTTTCACTTAGGTCAATCCCTTATAGGAACTTACGGATAAAAGGCATCTTGAAATGTCATTTAATCCATCACCTCCTCCACAGGCAGAATCATATCAAAAAGATAGGGGTTTCCTTTGAAATTTCCAGAACCACCTTCAGAACTCAGAGTTAGCCTCTCTCTCCTAATTCCGTAGAGCAGCACCGGGCTCTACAGAGACTGGGCAGTCTCCACGCCTAAGCGGGCTGAGCTGTGGAGAGCAGTGATTCCCCAAAGGCTGTACTCCAGAGCTCCAGTATTGGAGAGGCCAAATCTCATCAAAACGAACTCAAAAAGGTATTCAAAGTTCTTCCACAATATCACATCATCGAATTACAACTGCCTTAATAAAGGTTTCACAATCTTTCAATAATGGCCTATATTTACATTTACTGTTAAGTATCTGACTCACAGATGATACTGAACAAACCATCACCCTCTCAAAAATTAAATTTAAAGGTGAAGTTCTACCTTAACATTTTTGTGAAACTGCTTCCGCTTAACTGTTTGTTTTGATTTGCCTTTGCACTGAATTTTAAGGTCATTGTTGAAAGAAACCATATATTTAATGACTATGTTCTTGGCTAACAATTTACTCGTAATTGGTAATTTCTCTTTCAACCAAGAGGCAGAATTATGGAGTTAATAAAAGTCCAGATCTCTGAAACTAGATCTGATTTGATTAATGGGCAGGTTGCTTAACGTTTTGTCAATTATTGGAGTAATAATAATGTCTTCTCTACAGAATTGTTGTGAAAATGAAATCAATTAATATGTAAAAGTACTTAGGACAATTTAACCACTGGATCATAATAACCACTATGGAAGTACTGCCACTAAAACTACAAAACAGTTTCAACACAGCTTGAAAAAGTATGTCTGCATCAAAATGATAACATATTCTTGTTACGTCAGTATGTGCACGTCTCCCTTGCTCCTGACAATCTAAGCAACTCAAGAAGGACAATGCTGTCTCTATCTTTATAAATATCTCAGAGCCTGTCATGGAGCCTGAAACTATACACAGCTGATCCCCAGTATGTGTTGTGTTGTATGAAACAATGAACCAAATATGTATCACTTACCCAAAAATAAAATTCCCTTTGAAGTTTTAAGAAAGCAAAGAGGAAGCCTAGGTGAGTAAATTCATTATTCTTCCATGCATGCCCGCAATTTACGTAGGAACTGACTCAACTTAATGCAGTGTTATACAACTATAAATAAATTAAAATCACAAAACCCTCCATAAATAGTGAAATGCTATTTTAAAAAATGAACAAATGAAGGCTAACCAAATCAACTGTTTTTGTGATTTTCATAATTAACAAACCCAATAGACGGTAGATACTTTTTAAATACCATATGCAATTTTGATCAATTTTGGCGTTATTTCCCTTTCAAATCATGCCAGCTATATGCTCTGGGCTCTAAATATCTTTCTGCTTAGCTATAATGGAGAGAGTCAAATGCGCACATACAAAACATAGGAGGTTCTTGCACGCTGGCTTTGGGCTACCTTACCTCCTCACTCCAGGCCATCGGACAGACGGCAAGTGAGCACAGTGAGCTGCAGTATGCTATGGACTGTTACTTGATTTCAAAGTCTTCTAAATAATTGTAAATGTACACAAGCATACGAGAATAGACAGATCATTTTTAGAGTAACATTTGCAGCAATTTAAAGTAATATTTTTTCCTTTTATATTTAATGAAAAGAAACTGCCATGCCATTGCCAATGTTGCTTACTACCACTTATGCTGAAGTGACTGAAAAGAAATTCATGAGGCAGAGTTGATTTTCTTTTCTTTTTTATTAACTGTATTGGGGTGACATTAGTTAGTAAAATTATATTGGGTTAAAGTGTACAATTCTCTTATAATCTGTATATTCCATTGTGTGTTCACCACCCAGAGTCAGTTCTCCTTCCATCACCATATATCTCACCCCTTTTACGCTTTTCGACCTCCCCCTCTCCCCCTTGTCATTCTGGCAACCACTAAACTGTTGTCTGTCTATGAGTTTTTGTTTGTCTTGTTTCTTTGTTGCTTTCAGTTTTATATCCCACATATGAGTGAAATCATATGGTTCTCATCTTTTTCTGTCTGACTTATTTTGCTTAGCATGGTACTCTCAAGATCCATCCAGGTTGTTGCAAATGGCAGTGTTTCATCTTTTCTTACAGCAAAATAGTATTCCATTGTGTATATATACCACATCTTCTTCATCCAATCATCTATAGAAGGACACTCTGGTTGTTTCTATGTCTTGGCCACCGTGAATAATGCTGCAATGAACATAGGGGTACAGACATCTTCATGGATATATGTTTTCAAATTTTGGAGGTAGATACCCAAAAGAGGTATTGTTGGGTTATATGATAATTCTATTCTTATTTTTTTTTTCTTTTTAAGATTTTATTGGGGAAGGGGAACCGGAATTTATTGGGAAACAGTGTGTGTTTCCGGGACTTTTCCAAGTCAAGTTGTTGTCCTTTTCAATTTTAGTTGTGGAGGGCGCAGCTCAGCTCCAGGTACAATTGCCATTGTTAGTTGCAGGGGGTGCAGCCCACATCCCTTGTGGTAGTCGAACTGGCAACCTTGTGGTTGAGAGCTGGTGCTCCAACCAACTGAGCCATCTGGGAGGGTGCCATGTTCAATCTTAGTCACGGGGGGGGGGGGTGGAACCCACCATCCCTGAGGGAGTGGAGGAGTCGAACCAGCAATATTGTGGTTGAGAGCCTGCACTCCAACCAACTGAGCCATCTGGCCACCCGGAAACTCAACGGCACTCATTGACTTCATTCTAGTTGCGGAGGGTACAGCTCGCTGGCCCATGTGAGAATCGAACCGGCAACCCCATTGCCCAGAACTCATGCTCTAACCTACTGAGCCACCCATCGGTCCCTATTCTTAATTTTTTGAGGAACCTCCATACTGTTTTCCACAGTGGCTGTACCAATTTACATTCCCACCAGCAGTATATAAGGGTTCCTTTTTCCCCACAAGCTTTCCAATACTTGTTATTACTTGTCTTGTTGATCCTAGCAATCATATCAGGTATGAGGTAGCATCCAAATTGGGAATGAAGAAGTCAAATTGCAACTTTCTGCTGACAACATGATTCTTTATATAGAAAACCCTAAAGACTCCACCAAAAAACTATTCGGAATAAAAAAATAAAGTCACAGGATATAAAATAAATGTACAAAAATCCATTGCATTCATATATATTAACAATGAAATTTCAGAAAAAGCCATGAAAAAAAAAAAAAACAGTTCCTTTTGCAATTGCAACAAAACTAATAAAATACCTAGGAATAAACTTAACAAAGGCTGTTAAAGATGTATACACTGAAAACTACAAGATTATTATTAAAAGAAAGTGAAGGAGACACAAAGAAATGGAAAGATATTCCATGTTCACGGATTGGAAGAATCAACATACTTAAAATGGGCATATTACCCAAAGCAATATGCAGATTGAATACAATCCCCATCAAAAATCCCAATGGTATTTTTTAAGGAAATAGACCAAAAAATCATCAATTTGTAAGGAATCACAAAAGACCCCAAACAGCCAAAGCAATCCTGAGAAAAAAGAACAAGGCTGGAGGCATCACACTCCCTGACTTCAAATTATACTACAAAGTGACAATAGTCAAAACAGCATGGTACTGTTGGAACAACAGATACACAGACCAATAGAAAAGAATTGAGAACCCAGAAATAAACCCACATATATATGGGCAGATAATTTTTTATAAAGGAGCCAAAAACAGACAGTGGAGAAAAGAAAGCCTCTTCAATAAATGGTGCTGGGAATACTGGAAAGCCACGTACAAAAGAATGAAACTAGACTGCTATCTGTCACCATATACCAAAATTAACTCAAAATGTATCAAAGACCTAAATACAAAACCTGAAACAATAAAATGCATAGAAGAAAGTATAGGTACTAAACTTATGGACTTTGGTCTTAGAGAGGATTTTATGAATTTGATTTTCATTTTCACCCACACTTTATCCCCCTGTAATCTGGCCATTTTTGATACTTATTATTTGTTCCTTGCTTCTTTGACTCAAGCTTCAAGTGAAATGCCCTGAGTTTTGTTTTTTAAACTAAGATCCCACAGAGTAGAAAATTTACAAAATTGAAATATAAGGAAAATAATGCATCCTTATTGTTGTAGAACAAAATTAGAAACCCCCAAAACTTTGACTCAGCTTTGGATAAAATTTGAAGAAAAACTCTAAATCAAAACAGTGTTTTAAGAGAAGCCACAGGAATTAAAAATCTTGTAAATCTAGTTACTTAAGAATTCAAAGTATTATGATAGCTGTTATTCTTCTCAGGGAATTAAAAAAAAATGGTTAAAGATTATTTATTTTCCAACTACCATTAGAGCCCAATGAACAAAAAGTTAGAGAACTAGTTAGGTCTCATTTCAATTTAAATCTATATACTCTGTGACCCTCATCATAAAATATTCCTTTCTCCAGTGTTTGCAAATAAGGAATAAGCTCTCCAATTGCTAACTACAAAGATTTTATGTAATTTCCCTGGAATATAACCCTTAACTATACCACTTATTATAGCCACAAAGCTTAGAAACCCTATCATCTGTCAGAGGAAATGTTTGTTCCTTTCATCTATAGAATATATTTGCCGTAAAAAAATGAAATGTATTCACCAGAGCTGTAAATAAACTCACCAGCACTGTGTATATTATTAACTTGTCAATGTATGTAATCATGGATAGATTTATTTATAATTGTATCATATTTAGATCTGCCATATATCAAAAAAGAAGGCAACGAGTACCACAGTTAAGATGCAGATTAGATGCTATGGAAGTCCCAAGGACTAGCAAAGTGCCTGCACATAGTTGGCACAGAGCCAATACTTGGTAAGTGCCTGTGTCAAGTGATTGAGAGGGGGATGATGATTCATTTTATAGTTGAAGAAGCAAGCGCTTCATGCTATTATATAACTGTTATTGACTAGCTGGTCAGTAATAGGACCAGGATAAACATTCCAAGGTATGGTACTCCCCGTCTAATGTTTTGTTTAGTACCCCCACACAGCCTCTCTTTCCAGGAAATAGGTTCTCACTTCCATACTTCCTTCTTTCTAGTGACTATCATCATATACGGGGTCAGTGAGAAAAATTTACAATCTTCTACCTTCAAAACACATGCATGATATTCCTGATTATAAATGTAATTACACAATTACTGTTGACAGAAAAATGTGCCCCAGCTCTGTTTTGTGTTCTCTTTGGTAAAAGCAAGCAAGAAACACGCAGTTCAGAGCTGGCTTGGAGGTTCCATGAAGTCATGAGGCTCCTGCTTTCTGCTTCATCCCTCTTGACTCCCACCCTCCAGGTCACCTCATGATCCAAGAAGCTCTTGCTATTATATTCACGTGACAGTCAGCAAAAAGAACTAAAGGGAAGGAGGAGAGAATGTGCACCCTCTCCCTTTTAAAAAACCTTGCTAGAAATTCCATCTAATACATCTAGTTATATGTCATTTGCCAAAACTTGGTCCATTGCCATGAGCCTCAAAGAAGCCTGGGGTCTTTTAACTATGCATGCTGCCCAGGTTTCTCTCACTAAGGAAGAAGAAATAACAAATATTGGGGGAGAATTACCTCAAATGCTTTAACCAATGTGTAAATAAAAATAGTGTCATCAATGAAGGAAAGGGAAGTAAACTGCTGCGACAACAGGAAACTGACTGGAAAAAAAATTAGTTCCTAATAAAAGAGATTTCTAAAATCTACTATTCCTATATTTAATTCAAGAATCTTCAGTCTGAAATGTATAATGGCATGTATCCATCATTATGGTACAATACAAAGTATTTCCACTGCCCTAAAAATCCTCTGCGCTCTGCCTATTCATCAGCACCCCTCCCTGAACCCTTGGCAACCACTGATCTTTTTACTATCTCCATAATTTTCCTTTCTCCAGAATGTCGTATACTCAGAATCATATAGCATGTAGCTTTTTCAGATTGGCTTATTTTACTTAGTAATATGCATTTAAGTTTCTGTGCCTTTTCATGGCTTGATAGCTCATTTCTTTTTAGTGCTGAATAATATTCCATTGTCTGGACATACCAGTTTGTTTATCTATTCGCCTTTGGAAGGAGATCTTGACTGCTTCTAAATTTTGTCAATTATGAATAAAGCTGCTATGAACATTAAAAAAAAGAAAGAAAAAAAAAAAGAAAAGAATCTTCAGTCCGGATGAAATCCAAATAAAATGGAGATTTACCATAAGATTTTACTAAAGAAATTAGACCCACATTATTTCCTAAGTTCATTTGGAAAAATTAGAGAAAGTAATTTTCACTAAGCCCTCGTAAATGCTCTTTGTCTTTCCCAGCAAGGGCTGTCTAATCACATTAAATGAAAAGGTGAAAATCCTCCTATTTGTGATGCTATGGGGACAGAACCATATCATTCTGGGAAAAAAAATAGTCTAATGTCTTCACTGATGTTTTGATCCAAACTAACTTCAGAATGTTAAATTTTGGAAATCCTACAATGATTTGAAAGCAGCACCTGAATTTTTTTAAATTACTGAATGCCATGATCCTCTATTGTCTTAAAAACTACCACAACTGCAAAAAAACTATGAAGCTTTGTTGAGACTAGAAATGAAACCCTATGAAATGAAGTGACTGGAATCCAGAACTAAGTTCATTTCAACTACCACACAGTGATCCCCTAGTATGTAATATGCGCTAGGAATATAACGGTGAATGAGACATGGCCCTGACCTCTAGAACAAATGGAGGACTTCAAGAGATGTTGAGTTACTTCAATACAATACTGTAACTACTGAGTGTAGAATTTCAAAAGAGGGAAGAAAATAATTCACCTTGGTTATTAAAATAACAGGACTTTCAAATATTTGGAGGATAACTAATTAGTTACTAACAATGATAAATCTCTCATTTTAATAACTGTATTTTTATATTAAATTAGAATTATATTGTTGCTTCTCATTTTCTTTTACAAAGCATGATTGAAACAATCATGGATTTAAGACGGTAATAGGTAAGAGTCCAGACCACTTGCCCATCATTCCAATTGCTCCATAATATAGTCCCTCAAAGCTGTCTCAAAATCCAATTTTTACACAATTCCAACATTCCAGTCAAATCTAATTACTAATGTCTGAAGGCACCCTGGGCTCATCTGCCCCCTCTATTATGAACAAGTCATTGATTCACCTCTCTCTCTCACTCTCTCTCTCTCTCTGAAAGAGAGAGAGAGGTGAGTGTGTATATATATACATACACACACATGTATATATATGTATATATACGTATATACATATATACATACATATATACGTATATATATACATATATGTGTGTGTGTATATATTATATATAACTTCAGCTAAATTCTTACAAACTCACCTAACAATTGTCAATGAAATCTATCCCAAATCAAAATCTCTTTGATCTTGAGCTTTTACACCTGTACCACTGATAGGATTCCTCAGATTCCCTTTCTTATTACAAATCTTATGTTCCTGGCCAAATTTTAATCTCTTGTGGAAGCAGGAATTAAGTTTTATACCTCCTTGTATCATCTGAGCCTAGAGTAGCAGAGATGTTCAGTGAATATTGATAATTTTGGTAATTATCAATCATATCCTTTTACCTTATATAAAAAAGAGCAGGAGAATTACCCTAGAAATGAGATGCCCACTTGAGAAATGAGGTAACCACATTAGCCCAATCTTTGTTCCAAACACACAGAGAGTTGCAAAGATAAGCATAAAACATTCTCTTGAATTAAGAGGTATAACAATGAGTAAATCAAAGTCATTTATCAAGTGTTTAGAAATTCCAAGATAAAAGCTATCAAATTAGTATAAGGTCCTCATCCATCATCTTAAATGCTTAAAAGATGTGGCAAAGCATGAATAAAATTTGCACATCCCTGAGGGACAGCTCCACAAACACATATGCTTCTTAAAAATCGAACTGGTTAAATAATCCTGGTCTAAAATATGGTGAAATGTCCTTTTAGGGCTTCCTAAAACCTTACAACAAGAAAGCCATTTCTAAGGAATTTCCCAGTCATTAAGCTCGGATGGCAGTTAGAGTTTGGGGTGGGTGGTGGGCAATTTCACTACCAATACAGAAAAAAGAAAAGAAAAAAGTGGTGTCTCAGGAATTGGAAGCAAGAATGGTGGTAAGAAAAAGTTGACTTTTCAGCTGGTACTAAAACAAAATCTGAGTTTTACAGGCATACTCAGCAGTCATCCCATAAATCAGATATAAAGGAAACAAATCAACTCCTCCATGACCAATGGGCTACACTTCCAGGTCCACACCTTATTCATTCATTCATTCCAACATGTTAAGTACTAATATGTCTGTTCGAATACTGTGGGCTGCAAGTAACAGAAAACGCCTGCTCAAACTGGTTTAAGCAAGAAAACTGAATTTTGTCATATAACATGAAGAAATCAAGGTAGGAGTTTTTTTCAAAGTTGATTGATTCGATGGTTCAAGGATGTCCTCAAGGACTCAGGTTCTATTTTTCCTTTCTATCAGGGCTGGCTTCATCCTTAAACTGGCCAGATGATGATTGTAGTAGTTCCAAGTATCACTCCACCCAGCACAACATCCAGCAACAGAATAAAAAATCATCTCTTTCAATTTTTCTCTCTTATAGTTAAGGAAACTTCCCCTCACTTCTCTTTGGCTAGGACGGATCACATGCTCACCTTTAACCACTAGCAAGGGAAAGGTCTCCATGACGAACTTAGACAGTTCATTAGCAAACTGTTTCACTCAGCCATTGTAGCTCTAATAGACAATACACAAATGAGTGAGAGTTGCTGTGTTCCACCATGTTTACAAAAAATGGGCTGTATTTGGTTTTATGTAGCTAGCTGACTCCTGGTTTAGACTAATAGAAGGTATTCCTGGAGTTGTATATAGAGTTATTAATATTTTCCAAGAGCACACTGTATACTTATAAACAAAATGGAGGTGGAAAGAAGGAAGATGGGAGAGAGTAAATGGGTGTAGCGACCAACTAGGTCTGCTGAGGCCTACTTTGTGCTCTATGCTAGTGCTAGCAACATGAGTAAGGCCAGGCTGCCCATCAGGCTTAATCCTTTGGTGGTTTCTTTTCCTCTTTTAGGGAGGATAATAAAAACATAAAGGGGCTTGCCTCAGGGGGGTGGAAATGAGGTAAGGGAAGACTATAAAGGAAGTCAGCTTCAAGAAAAAGAATGCAACTTGCAAATAAACCTGACAGATAGAAGGATCATTGAAAGTAATTTCCCCAGAAGTCTATTTCTATGGATTAATTCATTTTTAAACAATTTTTAAGTTTGTATTATATGACAGTTAAAATTTACTGAGCGCTTACTAATGTGCTACGCCTGGTGCTAAATGGTTTACATGAATTATCTAATTTAACTTTCCGAAGAATTCCATGAGATAGAGTCCCCATGTTACAGAAAAAGACATACAAGTAACATGGTCACAATAATACTGTAGGGAAACTAGGCCATCTGCCTCCCAGGGCCAAACTCTTAACTACATTGAAACCAGCCCCTGAGCTAAATGTGAGGAAACTGAGGGAGAACAAGACAGTAAGATCCTGGCCTTTGGAAAACTTACATTCTAGTTAGACACAACCTATAAAAAATCATATTATTAAGGCTATGAAATATACTGGAAATAAATAGGGTGCCCTACTTTAGGTAAGGTGCATGGAAGGTGGCAATTATGATATGACCTGAAGGATAAGATAGAACCAACAATGGGGAAAAGGAGCTGGTCAGAGAGAGAAGGAGCCCAAGGATGACCACTCCCAGCAGAGACACCAGTGGCTACTAAGGGGTGGAATGTTTGAGGAACAAAAGAAAGTGAATCCGACTACAGTGTGGGGAACCAGGAGAAGAGTAACATGAAATGAGAGGTAAAGAGGCCAGAAGATAGTCTTCTCGTAGACCATGGAGTGGAGTTTGGATTTTGTCCTCAGTGTGATAGGAAGCCATTAAAGAGGTTGAAGTAGGAGGATAACTTGACATAAATTTGATTTTTTTTAAAACAGCACACTGGTTGCTGCACAGAGAGGAAGTGGAAGCAGGAAAGCAGGGACACCAGTTAAGGGGCTACTGCAGTTTTTCAGGCAAGAGAGAAAAGTGGTGTGGCCTAGCTTAGTGGATTCCAGATATATTCTGACTTTTTGAAAATTGAAACATAATTCATATACCATAAAAATCCACCAATTTAAACGTATATTCACCAATTTTTAGTATATTCACAAGGTTGTGCAACCATTACCACTAATGAATTACAGAACATTTTCATAACCCTCTCCCCACCACCAAGAAAAAGAAGCCCACTATCCCTTAATAGTCATTCCTTATTCCTCCCTCTTCCCATCCTCCGACAAACACTAATTGTGTTAGGGTGCTCCAGTGAAACAGAACCAATAGGAAATGATAGATATATAGATAGAGAATACTTGCACAGACACAGAGATAGACAGACAGACAAGATAGATGATAAACAGGTGAGATAGATGATAGATAGATAGATAGATAGATAGATAGATAGATAGATAGATAGAGAGATAGAGAGATAGAGAGATAGAGAGATAGAGAGATAGAGAGATAGAGAGATAGATAATAAGGAATTGGCTCACACAATTATGGATGCTGAAAAATCCCAAGATCTGCAGTCCGTAAGCTGGAGACCCAAGAGAGCTGGTGGTTCAATTCTAATCAGAAGGGCAGCAGACTCAGGAGCTAGAAAGAGCTGATGTTTCAGTTGGAATCCAAAGGCAGGAAAACAATGATGTCCCAGATCAAAGCAGCCTTGCTCAGGTCCCAGATCAATGACTCCTGCCTAGGAGTTGTTTCCTCCTACTCACAGGAGGGTCAGCCTTTTCATTCAATGCAGACTTTCAACTAATTGGATATGACCCACTCAAATTAGGTTGAGAAGTCTGCTTTATTCAGTCTACTGATTCAAATGTTAACTTGATCCAGAAACCCTCAGAGATCCTTCCACAATAGTGTCTGACCACAGAATTCACCATCATATTAATTTACTTTTTCCTAGATATAGTCTACAACGGACAAAACCCTGAGACCAACTCAGAAGTTTTGATTGAATACATCCTGAAACAATTTTAATTCTACGTATGATATTAACTGCATTTACATTCAAGCAAAATCACGATTTTAGCTATACTTTTTACAAATTAAGCATGTATTTTTATGAGCCTTTTAAAACCCATTTATAGACTTCACAAATTTCTCTCTGAGCTTGTCACTAATTTTTACAAGTAGCTATTTATCCCTAAAATTAAATCAATAAACAGGAGGGGTGGAGGAAGAATTTGCGTTTTTCTACATACTTCATACTTTCTACGGGTATTTAAGTTTTTAGAATAAAGCATCTGGACGGGAAGGTACCAAACAAACTTTTGTAAAGGTGTTGTCCAATGAAAGACGCTGGCAAGTGACTAAATAAACAAATAATATTCTGCCTCCCTGAGTGGGTGATATTCATATATAAATTTAAATGAAAGCAGATGTTTATCACAAAGAGAAGCTACTACCTACTCCAAGGATTTTTCAGATTAGCACTTAAATCTGATTTCAACTAACCAAAGAAAAGCTCAGAAGCTGCCAGCCTCCTCCTCTGCTCATGCTTTATGCCCAAAGGAACTCTTCTTCTGTCTCTTGTAAGGGTCTACCAGACTTAAATGGTTTCCAGAATGACTTGAACGTTCAGCATTAAAAACTCCAACATTACTTACCCACCTATCTCTCCAAACATTTGGAAAATTTAGGCAAAAGTAGTTTAACGGGCATGAAAAGACATGGAATCATCAACAACATTCTTAATTAATAGTCCATGAAGCTGACGAGCTTTCATATCAACCTAAGAAATTCAGATCCTCTCCAAAGGATGAGCATAATCCTAACTTGACTAAAGAACTGCCATTAGTTTTTCCGCTTCCCACCATGGTCACATGACCAAGGGTACTGTGTTTCCCTGAAAATAAGACCATGCATCAGCTCTAATGCATCTTTTGGAGCAAAAATTAATATGACCCTTTTTTATATAATACACAATTATATAATATATAATTTATATAATATATTATTATATTATATATTATATTATATTATATTATATTATATTATATTATATTATATTATAAGGACCCAGTCTTATATTAAATCAGGTCTTATATTAATTCTTGCTCCAAAAGACGCTTTAGAGCTGATGGTCCAGCTAGGTCTTATTTTCAGGGACACACGGTATTTCTCTGGGTCCATTCTAGATCCCAGGGGACTCAAATCCCCACAAGTATTAGAGGGGTCTCTTAATCAACTGTTCGTCTAGACAGCTGCACCACAAAGTGATTTGCTCTAGAAACCTTAACCTAATCACTTACTCGGGGTACTGAATCACCGTTTATGAAAGTCTTTCGTATGGGTTTATATAGAAAACCCATGGAGTGTCATTGACATCTCCCAGCAAACTGGAGAGTAGCTACACCCATTACCTAGGAGCTGATAGAATTAAACAGCACTATGCAAGGGTGGACAAACAAATGAAAGATTAGATTTTCATTAATGGAAGGTCCACAGTAAGCATGTAAATAATTAACAAAAATATACTGTGCCTCTATATACATGGCATTGTACTTGAGGATGTTAAAAAACAAAAACAGAAAAACTAAGTACAAGCCCCATCCTTCAAGAGATCATTACACAGAAAATTCTGAATTCATCATGAAAGTAGTCTGGTTAAACAATGATAATATAAAAAAACTCAAATTTGTTTTATTCTATTTCACACAATTTGTTCATACCCTTCCTTTAGTTTGTAAAGCCTTTTAACATGCATTAGCTCACAGCGATCTGCACTACAGGGCTGAAAATTACAGATAAAGCGTTATCTATATTTCTGCAAAGAAGAAATTGAGGCCTACAGAAGTCACACACTTTGGCCTAATTTGGACAGTTATTGAGTGGTGGAACTCGAATTCAAACCCAGAGTTCCTACATCTGGATCTGGTGCAGGGTTTCCCAACATGTGGCAGTTCCGACATTTGGGGCCAGATAATTTTTTACTCTGGGGGCTGCCCCACGCATTGCAGGATGTTTAGCAGCATCCCTGACCTCTACCCACCGAATGCCAGCAGCAAAGCCTCTCTCCCCCAAGTCATGACAGCCAAAAATGTCTCAGACATTGCCAAATGTCCCCCTGGGGGACAAATTCACACACATTGAGAACCACTCATCTAATCTACTTTTTAGGGTTGTATTCAGATTAATAGAAACTGTACATTTATAGTACATGGCAATTCTGATTTATTAGATCAATTTCTCATAAACAAAATGTAAATATATAAATAAAATTTATATATATGATACATAAATATAGGTATATATCTATATAGACATATAGATATAATTTACAACTTACTCTACCAAATACTTTTTAGGATTCCATACTTTCTTGATTATTTTTTCAAAGAACCTGAGACAACTATAATGCCTCATAAGCAACAAGCACATCAAGCAATAAATTTAGAAAAGTGATAGTTAATAGAGCGTAGTGGTTGATGAAGTATTCTGGAGCTTTCATGGTTTAAAAAAATTTTTATTTTCTTAAATGCATTTACATATTAATGAGGTTAACAAACAATAAAATTTCCAAAGTAGTTTCATTTCCACACCCTCTTTTCCCACTTCTGGTATTATCCATATTTTATAGTTGCAGAAGGGAGGTAAAAAGAGACACCTAATAAATTACCCAGTCAATATTGTCCAAGAACAAATCAGCTAAGGAAGGCTACTGGCACCAATACCCTTTCCTTGGCATTCCCCAGTGTGGCCACTTAAGAATATCAAGTGTGTAATCCTACTTAACTTCTGTAGAATATTCAGTATTTTGATTTTCTACCATTTGGGGGAAAGTTTGTTTTAATCACTCCAACAGAAGAGCTAGAAGGGAAATGGTTAAAATGAAAAATGTATACCCCCATTGGTAAACTCTCCATGGCAACTCTTAACCAATTTTAGTAAACGATATAGTCTGTCAATTACCATCTTCATTACCCAACTATAAAAATCAATTGGGTGTATAAAATGAAGAGTAAAAAATATAAATGATTTGAAATTATAGCTTAAAGTAGAAAAATAGGTCAGTTCCCAAATCATGAATTCTGGGTCTCCTTTCTGCTCTGCTCATTAGAATTATGCAACAGCTTCTGGGGACAGCAAAGCCAGCTCTATCAACCACACCTACTACAGCATGGAGCCTCCCCAGGGAAAACGGAGCAATAACAAGCTCTGTCTATGACAGCAACATTCAGTATAGTTTTAGCACCACATTTCACCTGTGTTTTAAGAGGGTGAATCTAGACTACATCAAATAGATCCTATTCCTCTATGTGAACCCCTATGGTTTAGACTAATTTGGCATGCTGAACACTAAAGATAAATTCTTTGCACTTTCATAACAAAGATTTATGAATATGATATGATTCTCATTCATATTTCATTTGTTTTCAGAACAGACCAACTTCAGGTCTAAAGGTCAGCACCTAGTAAAGATGATGCAAGAATAAAAACAATGCCATATGGAACTTCCTGAATTTGATGGAAAAACACATTCAACACAGCCAGATTAAACCCACGGAGAACACATTACTGTCCATATGCAAGACAAAATGCTGCATGAACTATCGAAAGCTCAATGTGACATGTGATGACCATCCCTGCAAGCCATCACACCACGCTTGTGAAACTGTCCTGGTTAATACTCATCAACAAAGGCTGCCCTCACTCTTACCATGTTTCCCCAAAAATAAGACCTAGCCGGACCATCAGCTCTAAGGCATCTTTCAGAGCAAAAATTAATATAAGACTCGGTATTATATTATATTATATTATACCCGGTATGATATGATGATGTGATATGATATGATATAAGACCCAGTCTAACATTAAAATAAGACTGGGTCTTAATATTAATTTTTGCTCCAAAAGACACATTAGAGCTGATGGTCCCGGTAGGTCTTATTTTCAGGGAAACACGGTAGGAAACTACATGTTTGAAAAAAAAATAAGACAGGAAAGGAGACAGTTGTAAATAAAGGTGTGAGGTGAAAGTAGCACACCCTGGGTAATTGCAGATTCATGAGTGGCTGTTTAAGCAAACCCCTCCATGCCCGCAAGCCACAGACTGAAGGGTGGCTTTCTAAACCAGGAAAGCAAAAGCTCCTGAACCCGTTTCCCAGTAAACATGAAGGTGTCCTGTCAATACAACTCATGCCAGAGACTCCGGAAGGAGTGTAGAAAAGAAGAGTGGCCTGGATTCATTCACTGGCCGGGAGTCAGCATCTGATTCAGCGCTGCAGTATTTCTGACAGGCTGGGGATTCTGAGCCAGCCACTTAATTTGCTGCTGCGGTTGTCATTACTCTGTCTTTGCTATTAGCCTAAGCAAGTGACAGCCGCATTCCACATATTGTACAGAATATACATTAGTAAATAAACTTTCCTCATTGGCTCCACATCACAAGCTTCAGCTTGGCTAATTAAAAATGTAGGAAAAGTACTATCATTGCAATGTTTGCAATCAAGAGAACAAAATATCCTCTGCTGACCCATATCAAAAAGTGGCTTCATGGCTGAATTTCTGGCAAAGTTGATGTACCCTGTGAAGAGCACTGACCCAGAATAAGACGTATTCTGGGGAAGAGAACAGGGGGGCAACATAATGGAGTGCGGAGTTTAAATATCAGTTCTGACTCTTGCTAGATGTGTGACCTGGAAGATTTCCTTTACTTCTCTGAGTTGCATCTAGAAAACAGTCTTCACAAAAATAGCTCAGAACTGAGGGAGAATTACAGGAGATCATGTGTCACAGGGATAACAGTGTATTGTTTATTGGTGTCTTCCATAAATTAGGCTCCCTGAAAATCATTTCTGCCAGGATATGACATAAAGGAAAACTTGGTCCAACTGGAAGAAATAGAAAGCACACCACATCAGGCTCCCAAATTATTGTGAGGAGAAAAGGAGGATATATAAGCAAACGGTGAGACAGGTGTATCTAAAGCTCCCTCGGTTAAGTTAAATCCCAAAAGCAGTAGAGGTGTTGTTAGACAGATTGAGTAGACTCAGTTATGAAAAATAAAGCAGCTTTATTTTCTATGCACATCTGAACGTAATAGAGTAAGTTGTGATCCACCAGAGGTGCAAGTCAAGGCTGATCTTTTCTGCCAGATTTGGCTGAAGGATCTCAACACAGTGCTCTACTTTTTTCATTAAATGTTACCAACCCAGAAAGGATCCCATCCAGCCAGGCAAAGGTCACACTAATTTGCCAATTAGAGATATCTCAGTCAGATCCAATAATGTTTCCAGTCACTTCTAGTTTAAAAATTAGTCCAATGCAACTCAAAGCTAGGGTGCCGGTCCCTGCTAACACAGATTGTACTTGTCACAGTTCTAGTTCCCTCCTGAGATGAGGGAGTGCCTGCTCTCTTTCCTCCCTGCCCCATACACTGATTCTACTGAGGACAGCAAGGAGAAAGCTTGGATGTGGAGGGAAGATGGGGTGGAGTTTGCTTACGCAACAGTAGTCCCCATTCTGTTGGTCATTGCTACTTCACGATCTGATGCCAGGGACAAATAATTGTTGTCACTGGCATGGTCAGTTCACCCTGCATGAATGGTAAATACTGAAGCCTTCTACCACCCAAGAATTCGTGGGATATGCAAAGCATGCTACCAAGCATTGTTCCCTCCACAAAGGTACACAAGATGCTGAGAGGGGAGTTTTGCATCTCCTCTAGACCCCACCAGTGGTAAGCAGGTCGCTCCTAAGCAGGTACATTCTCACAGAAAACTACAGTCCCCCTACCCTCCCAGTTTGGGGGATGTCATGAAACTCAGGCAGGTGGGGTGAGATGCCTTCACCCCCTAAACAACTAAGTGTCCTATGCCCCAGCTCTTCACTCTAGTACAGCATGGGGCACTTCTGGGGGTTGCCAGCCAACAGTAACTCCAGGTAAGAAGGGAACGTGTGCACACCCCTTCGAAACCTCCCATGCTACACATTGGACCAGACATTCTCCCTGGCTTTGGGAGCTTGGCTTTGGTGATGGAAACATGATGAATGGCCCTTCCAAGAGGAGGGAAAGAGGTAATTACCACACCACAACCTAGATCTCCCCAGAGGCTTCCTACTCCTACACGGATGGGTAAGTAGGGATTTACACAAGGTCTATAGATATGTCCTTTCTTAGCAAGGCCTGTTTCATGGGACTGGTAACACAGGGCGTTTCTCTGATCTAAAATACGAGAATGCCTTTCCTTGTGCTCTCAACTGCGAGCTGTCTCCACAGCAAAAGGGAACCAGAAGGGCATCTCTTAGTGTTGTTATACATCACCATGTGATACCCTTAATGTCAGGAGTTAGAAACAGGTTCTCAACTCCAGCCTTAGTATGTGCCAGCAGAGTGATAAAGGTTGGGATAGTCACATAATTTCTCAGAGGCTGGGTTTATGCTCCTCAAAAGAGAAAAATATCATCTGCCCAGCAAACTGCACAGAGTGACATAGACTAATGAAAGCATTTCAAAAACTATAAAGTTTTAAAAGCACAGGTTAACATGCCAAGAGAGAAATCCCACCGTTTATTTTCAAAGAAAGACAAGGAAGAAGTGGGATGCTGGAAGGCCCTACCCTGCATGTTTACAAAGGCAAAGACAGACAAACATTGCAGGGACCGGCTCAACCCACCCTTTTCCCAAAGCTATAAATGCAAAGTACCAGCCAAGGGTCACTTTCCATGGGTCCTGGATTTCTGATGCTATGGTTTATAAATCTCCAGAATCTCAACTTTCATTGACGATCCTAAACTTATACCTCAGAAGTGCCTGAAAGTTCATCATGGTTCAAACGCCTTGTTTTAAAAAGAAGGAAGCTCTGAAAATAAAGCAATAAATGAAGCATTCTCTCAGAATATGAGCTGTTCCATGCTAGAGAAAAGAGCTGCGTTTTCCTCCAAAGCTAGGCTAGGTACAATGCAAAGGAACCACATGAAATAATCCGGAAATAGTCTCTGCCACTTTGGCAGGCTCGGACAGGAAAAATGGTGTTGAGAAAATACGCACTTCGCTCAGCTGCTGTGAGAGTTGGACAGGACTCTAAGGAAGCATGCACACTCCCAGGCTTTTCATTTTGCCATAGAGGTTCTTATCTACAAAGCCATCTAAAGAGCTAAGTGTGAGGCATTGGCTGTGCCATGAGCTCACTAATTAAAACATATTAACAGCATCGAGTCCTATTATCCTTTCAAAAGGGAGAGAGCCAAGCCAGACCTCCAGCAGCAGAGCAGATAATTAAAACTGTTTCTCACAGATAAATAATGGATATGACAACAGATGTCCCTCTTTCCTGGACGGGTGGGGACAACAAAGGAAAGATGTGCTTGTTTCCAAAATGAATGCAAAAGAGCTGCAGGCTAAAGATCAGCCCCCAATTGAACACCAGAGCAGAGAACAGACCTGGCCTCTGGGCCCCAGTATGAAATAAAAATCAATGCTTTTACACACGTTACTTATTTCATTATGTACTTGCACTTTGCCGTACAAAAGAAGCTAATACAAATTCAATCCATGTCCACATTCCAAACATAATGCTGTTGTCTTGTCAGCCATGTGCAGCTCCCACAAACTCTAAGCATCTTTGACAGGCCCTGGTACACAAGACGCCGCAGAAAGCAACTCTACCTGGGAGGCTTGTGCCTGCCTGCTCCCTCATGGGCCGTTATTCTTGTTCAAGTGCAGTGGATTAGAGATAACAAGTCACCCAAGACAACTAATACACACAGTCAAGGGCACGTGCTGATGGCTACTGGAGGCACATCATCAGCTACACGCCTAACTACAGACATCGCATTCTTACCGTGAAAGCCAACCAATTAATGAGAGGAAGCCCTAAAAACTACTGTGCACAAAAGGTCTAAAAACTAAGAAAAATTAAACCGTTTTAAGTATTTTCCTAAGGGACAAATATTAGACTACAAAAAAAATGGCTAACCTTTGGAAAATGAATCCTAAACAGTAAGTGGTAGGAAGGAGAGCTATGATTCCTCTTTACAAGAGCCCAGAGTTACCAGTAATGAGATCTCCAAGGCAGCTTCCTAAGTCTTCTAAGGAGTAGGGCAAGTATACTCGCATGTGTGTGTATATTTTACGGGCAGGGTGCAGGTACCCATTATGAAAAATTTCAGTCTTGTCTATGCTCTAAACTCTTGCCAAAGAATTATGAAATGTGATCAAAAAAAGCCATTTATCATTTATCCTATGGGCCCACAGTGAAGCAGACTATAATAGAAGCTCAATACATATGCACTGAATAGATGAACCTAAAAAAGGGGGAAAAAGAGAAGCATGCTAATTGCCTTTATTTATTTACTATAAGCATCATGGCATATAATGCATTGATAAAAATTAAAGATTGATTTAGTTACATTATTAAAGTCTATATTTCCTAAATAAAGTGAGAAAGAAACTACCCGGGAAGCCTTCTATATTGGCAAAAGGACGACGTTGAGAAAAGCAAATGGTACATGTCCTAGATCCTAGAGACAGATTTCACCCCAGGTCAAAGCATACACCTTATCCTGGCTCTTGATGAAGAGGGTGGTCAAACCACAACAAATTTTCCTTAGGTCAAAGCTGAGTGAAAGTTTTTATGAATGCTGCTTAAAATATAAAGTAACAACTCAATGAAAAGTAAAGCTCTGTCTGTAATTAAAATTATTCAGGGAGCTCACACTTATATGGCAACTGATTTTTCAAAATGGTGCCAAACTAACTCAGTGGAGAAAAAAAGAGTCCATTCAACAAATGGTGCTAAAACAATAGATTATCAACATGAAAAATAAACCTCAACCCCTATTGTCATACCTATATACAAAAAACATTAATTCAAGATGGATCATAGATCTAAATGTTACAGTTAAAACTACAGAACTTTTAGAAGACAACTGGAGAATATCTTTATGACAAGGGGTAGGTAAAGATTTTTTTGGCAGGATACAGAATGCAACAATTAGAAAAGAAAAAAGGTAAATTAGACTTTATTGAAATTTAAAATTCTTGCTCAACAAATTACATTAAGAAAAAAGAGTAGGCAAGTCATAGACTGGGAGAAAATACTCTGCAAACATACTCTGGTAAAGAATTCACACTTAGAATACATAAAGAGCTCACACAAGTCAATAATTTAAACAACCAAATTTAAAATCAGGACATTTCAACAGAAACTTCCCAAATATATAATATATAATATATATCATATATAAAATATAATTTATATATAATATACAATATGTATTTTATATATAATACATATTTTATATATAAATGACCAATACATACATAAAAAAAGTGCTTTCATCAATTAAATGACAAAGAGGTGCTTCTACACACCTGTTACAATAGCTACAACTAAGTAGAGTGAAAACTCAGAATGTTGGCAAGGATGTGAAGCAACTGGAACACTCATATCTTACAGATGGAAGTGAAGATAGCACAACCATTTTGGAACAAATGTTTGGCAGTTTCTCATACAGTTAAATTAACACCAACCCAATAGTCCAGCCACTCTATTCCTAAGATTTTACTCCCAAAATATATAAGCAAAATGTCCACAAAGAAGACTTGTACAAAAATTTTAATAGTTACATTCTTTATTTATAATAGCTAAAAAGTGGAACCAATCCAAATGTCCATCAACAGAAAAACAGATAAACTGTGGAACAATTACACAGAGGATTACTGCTCAGTGATAAAAAAGGAACTGCTGAAATACATAATGATGTAAATAAATCTCAAAAACAGAATGCTAAGTGAAAGAAACACACATACACACACAAACATACACACATACACACACAAATAGGTACTATTTAGCTCCATTTATATAAAGTTCCAGAATTGGTAAAATTAAACTATTTTTAAAAGAGTAAGAAAAGTTGTTGCCTCTTGGCAGCAGGGCTGGAGAGGGGATTAACTGGAAAGGAATACAAGAGAGCTTTTTAAGTGATGGGAATACCCTCTGTCTTGATAGCGGTATGTGTGACACAGATCCATTTGTCAAAACTCAAATTGTACACTTAGGATTTGTGCACTTGATTGTATGTACACTGAACCTCAAAAAAGTAAACAAATATTGAACTCTAGCTAGTAGGTTTATGTTTTGCAGTGGTATAGGCTAGTAAATCTGAAATTACTTTCTATGTATTCTAGACTTGAGCAAATAAGTATATACATTGAGCATAACTGAAACCAGATTTCTCACTGTTGGAGAAGGGGGTTACAATATATAAAGGAGAAAGACATGAATGTACCCTGTGTTGTTTGACGGGAATTGAAGTAATTAGAATAAACTTGTAGTTTTTAACATGGACAGAAACATAATTAAATAGGATATATATGTATATGTGCATATATGTATATGCACACAAACATACATTTTCTAGGTTTGTATACTAAGAAGATCTAGGGGGAATAAAGACACCCAGTAGAACAAACATGCTTCTCTCCCAGATCTGTTTCTAAATACTATCCGCCATTAAAGGAATCAGGGCTCCTAGAAGAAAAGGCTAATTCAACGGCCAAAGCAGAAAAAGTATACAATAACCCCAAAATATCCTGTGTCAGAAAGTAAGTAAATGTTCAAAAAAATATATGAAACAGGTAAAAGTAACACAGTAGCTAGCATGACGGGCCTTTGATTGGCTGAATATGGCCAAATGTGCACATCAAAATAAATAATCAAAATTATTGACTAAAATAAGAATCCATCAGTCCATACTGTTTTTTATATGTGTGTGTGTGTGTGTGTGTGTAATGGAAAGGCCTTCTTTTCAATAGAAGATCAACCAATAAGCATAGAAGATACACTGATGTTTGCTAGAACTAGTGGGTAAAAGTTTGATGGGACCATGATATTTATAGTCTAAATGTATCACCCACAAATTGCTAATTGATTACAAAGGGAAAACAGTAATTTTATAGTGGAAGTTCCCGGTAGACTTACCTAAATGATCAAAGTTATCATCAGTACTGGACAAATTGATATCATTTGTCTCCTGACATAATGTACTGGGAAGGGCATAATATATTATGACTGTTAATTGGGTCAAAAACATATAACTTCAATTTAATCATAAAGAAACATCCCACACACCCAATTTCAGGGATATTATACAGAATAACACATCTGCACTCTTCAGAAATGTCAAAATCAAGAAAGACAAGACTGAGGAGCTGTTCCAGACTAAAGAAGGCTTAAAAGAGACAAAGACAACAAGATGCAATATGGGATCCTAGACTACTTATTGGATGGGGAGAAAATAACTATAATGGTCACTATTGGAACAATTGATGAAATTTGAATCAGAACCGTGGCTATTGTCAAACCTCACAGAATTTACATTGAATAGTTCCTCCATATCACCGTTCTACAACCAGTTTTTTTTCTATGACCAGTTTTAATTCTTATAAACAAATAAATTCTTTCTAAGGAGGAAGAGGGAGAGGAGGGACTAAAAGTAAGATTCTTGATACTTTCCCACCTGACAAAAGTTTTGCCAGCTTTGCAGTTGGAAATCTTTGAAATTGGGAGTCAAGTAGGGCAACGCTGATTTTACGGTTATGAACGGAGTAAAATCAAGCTCCAGTATAGGAAGTAGAAACATACTATTGGAAACATTATCTCTTACTTTGATCTGTGTTCATACTAACATAGAATTAAAATGACAGACTGCATAGGGGAAAGCTAAGCATACTCTCACTTTTGTTTGGGAAAGCTAAAGAATAAACATATTACTATTATACATTTCTATCACATTTCTATTGAAGGCCACCAAGAACTTTACAAATTTGAATTCACTGAGAATTTCTCCTGTTTTTAGGAGATGACAGGAGAGATGAACCTTAGAGTAGAAGAGAGAAGAGCCTTCCTTTGCTACCATCTTTAATTTCTCTAGGGAATAATATTATCACATAATCCACACAACTCATAGACAGGTACTATTCTAGTTTATAAATATAAAACCACTGAAGATTCTGCGTGAGATACTACCTAAAAAACTCTTTAGGCATGAAAGCATGACGACTCATATAGATTCCATTCATCTTACCATAATTTGATGCCCAGCAGCATCCAACCAGTGATTATGGATTGTCTAGCTTCTCTTAACTTCTGGCCATAAAACTAGCATAGAAATTAGCAGATGACAGATGAAAGCACAGACTTGGAGCAACACCAATCTAGGCGTGACTTCCCCCCCTGCCATTTGCCAGCTAGGTATGATTGTGCAAGAGATGTGGCCTCTCAGAATTTCAGTTTCCTCATCTGTGCATAGAAAAATTAAAAATTTTAATAAAAATGATTTCTAGCAAAATAAGTAATAGCAGTTGGATTGAATGCTTAGGTGGATATGAAATGTCTGAAAGATTAAGTTAAATAATGTACATAAGACACTCAATAGGGAATCTGTGTGACGGCAGTTTGAACACTGCATAAAAATACCCTCCTGAATGGGATGAGTGAGGTCTTAAAAATTCAGCCCGCACTGCACTGGTAAAGGCACGTGCCCTGGTGAAAGCTATGCCCCCAGAGAAAGCACCTCCTCCTCTTTTTAATTCACACAAAGGCACAGTACAGGTTAGCTGTGGTCCCAAAGATGCATTCAGTAATAACTATTATTCTTAAACAAAACAAAGCAATGAATGGGTAGGGCTAGCAGAACTCAGAAACCATTAATCTTCATGCCTATAATTTCTAGTCTATAGCTATAATATTTTATTAATGGAAGGAATAAACCTAAACTTTCTAACTTAAAAGACACAGTAACCCAGCCTCCTAAAAAAACTGAGAACAAATATTCCTGGGTGAAGGTTAGGGTGTAGTGGAAAGGGTATACTAATAAAATCAAATTACTCAATCAAAGAAAGAAAACTGGCAAAACATAAGTTTTTTAAAAATCTCCCCTTCCTCTGATAAAATAAAGCAGAAAAATCCACAAAAGGTCATAAGAACTGACTTAGACCTCAGTGCTAGCTGAATCTAACTTGGCAACTATTTTAACTTGGCAACATTTCAAAGAACACTAATCCAGGATAGAGAAAAAAACAGAACAATCAAGTATCTAAACTGATCAGTTGTGATCAATAAGAAATTAAACTATCAATTATTTTGTACCAAGTCACTTTTTTGCCTAATAAAATTAACCAAATCTAAAACTAATACAATGGAACAAATAGTAACCCAATGTTTGGCAAAATGTTCAGAAGAAATGACAGAAGTCAATGTAGTTCTTTGAGGAAAAACTCACAAAGAGCACTGTAATTATCACTAACTCAACATTATTTCTGAGCCAGAATATACCGTGTTTTCCTCGACAGTCAGAAAATGTATGAGTCCTCTCTTTTAATTACATTTTTTCCTCCATCACATGGTACCAAACATTAAATTCACCAGCAAATATTAGAGATTGACTTTCACTGCTGCCTAAAAGTCCTTATACATGCTCAATTATTGTCTGTTAAAAGAGCATATATTAGTATAGTGTGTGTGAGTGTGTGTGTGTGTGTGTGTGTAAAATATTGGATATAGACTCAATTATGATAGACATTATATTAAAATTAGATATACAAAACATAATTTTACATTGTCCAAAGTTACATGAGTAAAGTGTTGTTTTTATAATAAAGGCGTTAGAAAATGTAAAAATACCACATAACACGTTTGTAAACAATCAAAATGGTTCATGCTATACCAAGCAAAGTAATAAAGGACAGAATCTTTCCTGGACTGAATCCACCTCTGATACCTGAAAATAGCATCCAGCCTTTTGAAACTCATAATGGTGCTGAGCACTCTGGTAATACCAGTTCTTACTGACAGCAACAAATTGCAAAACAACTCATACTTGAGCAAAGGTGCTGATACTTATTTCCAACTCCTTTTAGCAAATTCTCAATACAGTGTTTCAGTTTCAGTGCATTCTCAAGAATGCCAATTGATTTAACTTCATCACATAAAAAATATGGTCTCATATTATCCAGCTTTTACTAATTTGGTATCTTGGGAGCTTTCACAGAAGTACATAACAACTACCTATAATGAGAAGTGTGGTCGGTGGGTCACTAGGGAGTTGATCGTTGAATAAGCATATTATATTTCTTACTTTCTACCTAACAGGACATTACAGTTATATTCAAAAGAGGGAGGAAAGATCAGAGAGGGAAACAAGAGACAGAGTGTATACATTTTAAACATCAAGTATAACATCCATATCAGTTGTATGTTGTATATTATCCAACAGAAATATAAACTACAAATGTGAGTCACATCTGTAATTTTAAGTTTTCTAGTAGCCACGTTAAAAAAGTAAAAAGAAACAGGTAAAATTAATTATAGTAACATATTTTAACATAATATCATTTAAACATATAATCATATAAAATGTTAATGGGAAACTACATTCTTTTATTGGTATTAAATCATTTAAATCTGGTGTGTATTTTAGATTTCCAGCACATCTCAGTTTGGATTAGCTACCTTTCAAGTAGTCAATAGCCACACATGGCTAGTGGCTACAGTATTAAACAGTATAGATCTTCACTTTCTACACGTGATAAGTTTTATTCAAGTATATGGTGTCTCTCTATCCTGAGCTAGATGATTATTTTTGCATTTAGAAAATGTATGACACTAAACTGATACTGCACTGCAACAAAAATGTGATATGTGATTATGTTTCTAGACCTCAGTGTCCAATCATAAAATGAAGATAATATACCTATAAGCAGGAACGTATGCAAAAATGACCAACAAGAGTCTGCTTTCTATAGGCTTATATACAATCCCAAAAGAAAAGAATAAAGCTCAAGATACTAACCCAAGCTGGAGTAACGGTCCACACTGATCTAATAGCTAAAACTCGGCCATTCTAAATCATCTTGTGCATCACGGAAAACAAAATGCTAACAAAACAAAAGCCTCTGAGTCAGAAGGGAAATGACTGTTGCAAAGGTAATGTACTCAAGTCCTGCTCTCACTCTCATATTAAAGTGTATTAAGTTGAACTCATTTCTAAGAATTATTCTTAATGATTCAATCAGTGTGGTTTTCTGCTTTCTCCTAAAATCTCCGGGTTTTTCCCAGGTTACAGGCGACAGCAGATGAGGAGCAGCAAGACAGGGAAGAAGGTGCTAGATGACTAAAGGTGCCACATTGAGAAGCCCCAGCTGGGATGGAATGAAAGAGGAGCAGGTGGTAAAAGAGATAATGGTGAACTACCAGGGACACTGGTACAGAGTCAGACACGCTGGGAGCAGCAATGACAGACTCTCAATTCATGTTGGATTATCTTCCAAACCACCTTCATAATGATGAGCCTATAAGCAGCAAGGTAAGTTTAAATTATGTTCAATTCTGTTTCATTTCAGAAAATTTTCTACCAAACACAGCTACAGTAGATTCTCATTATTTAAAGATTCTATATTTGCAACTTCTCCTGTGCCCTAAAATGTATTTGTAACCCCAAAATCCATACTCATGAGGCATTGGCCATCATTCATGGACATGCACAGAGCAGCACAAAATGGGAGCTGCCCAACACGCATGTTCCCAGCTGATGTCAAACAAAATGTGTATCCTTTTCACTGTACATTTTGTGCCAAGTTTTTTGTGGGATTTTTTGCTTTATGTGGGTGATTTCAGCCTTTAAAATGGCACCCCAGTATAGTATTGAGGTTCTGTCTAGTTCATAAAAGGTTGTTATGTGCATTATGAAGAAAATATGTATTAGATAAGCTTCCTTCGGGTGTGAGTTATCATGCCCATTACTTCAATGAGTTAACAGCATATATTCAATAAGATGACTTTAAGTAGAAACACACATAAAACAACGTAATATTTTGATTGGTTGAGGAAAAGGTTGTAACCAAAGGCTCTTGTAGTTCCCCTAGAAGAAAAGGTTCACTATTAGGTAATTCTGTTTTTGCTGTACCTTTACAGACGAAAAACACCACTATTAATGAACATTAACTGTATACGGTAAAAAAGCTTTGGTGTTTAAATAAACAACGTTTCCAGATAATCATCTAATAATACTGGACTTTGGTAAGATGTAGCTACAAGAAGCTAAAGGTAATGGCTGAACACAGATTTATTTCCAGAATTTCAAGCAGACCAATGTCACACTGTACCTACTCTTTTCATAAACATAATCACAATAATGTGATTTATAAGTAATGTGAAGGTTAAAGAAATAAGTGGAAAAAAAACATTTTGCTGGATGAAGTGAAGCAAATACGGGTGTTTTAAAATTTAAATCTTGATTTATACAAATTAACCATTTAATATAAGAAATTAGTAGACTTTTTCTCTTACCCACTGTAATGACCATTCTTAGTTCTTACAAAATTATATTTACATGAGAAAACACTAAAAAAAAATCATATAAACTAAACATTCTCTGATTCACTTTAGAAAGTAACTTCTATGCAAGGAAACTTTTGGAGGTGCTGGATATGTTCATTGTCTTGATTCTGGTGATGGTTCAACAAATGTATGCATATGTCCAAACTCATCAAATTGTATACATTAAATATGTGCTATTTTTTGTATATCAGTTATACATCAATAAAGCTGTTAAAAAAGAAAAAAGAAGTGGTACACTGCAGAAAAAAAGTAACTGCTATGACTATAAATTAACAACATACTAATACGTATATTCATGTTTATTAATAGAATGACAGATTTCTGCTACCAGGAAACAACCATATAGTGTATTATATGGTTGGTTTTCATGTTTTTGTAAATATTTTTGCAATATATGCAAAACTGCTTTTTTGACTTTAATCTTTTTATCAAAATAATCATTATCAATATTCTCTATCAAAATCTGGGACCACAAATTAAATTGATAAATTGGTTGTGAACTGCAACACTATATCTAAAAGGTCAATGGACAGAAATATGTTGTATCAGCTTTAAAAGGTATCTGACACCAATTTTAATCCTAGCTCTTTCCTATTCTCTGCCTAAAGATTTTTCAACACGCAAACAATTTAACTCCTCAGTAACAAAAACTACAAAAAGCTCTGTATTGAAAAGCCTCCTGTTTTGAATCCTTCAAAATTGAAAACTTTTCTCTAAAGATAATGAATATCTCTCTCATATTTCAGAGTGAGCTCTTAACACAAGAGTTTTTCATAAAGTGAGTTATTTATCAGTCTACAGGCCTGCGTTGGCCAGTTGTTTTAATTGAAGTGTTGGAAATAATAGCAGCAATTTCCCTTCCAGGTAACAAATACCTCTCTGAAAGTAAAATTCCCTTCACACTCTCCAGTCTTACCTAAATTAGCGGCGTGATCTTTTCTGTGCTCAGTGATTAGCTGTGATACTGAAACCTGAGACAAAACTCATCTAAACCTACAAAAACAAACAGGCAGAAACTTCTTTGTTCACCTTTAAGAGGTAGAGAGATAGCCATCATTTCTCAAAGACTTTGATGACAATGCAACTGTTGTGTATTTTACGGTTTAGTGTACAGGAATATTTTAGCCCCAAACTATGTCTTTGTTTTCAGAATGAGATTCTCCATCACTGATAAAATTATAAAGTTCTAGGTTAGAAAGTTTTAAGATTTGCAAGGAAGGGGCACAAGATAGTCAGAAATTATAGAAAACAAGGCAATGCCCAAACAACCTACACTTAATTGTTCCAATTGGCTTTTGTCAACTATATAAGAATTGACCCTATTGAAGTATCTGCCACACCAGATTATATAACTATCCTCAGATATCTTCTCTGTATCCCATAATCTTGCCCAACAACTGCACAAAGTAGGTTCTTAATGTCCATGGAACAGAGAACGTAGAAGTTACAAACAAGGTGAGTCATCATTAGCAAACAGTAACACCAACAGTAATAATTTTCCTAAATGTCAAAACAGATAGACCAGGCATGGAAACAAATATTCAAAAAACTTGCCCTCAAAAAGTAACCAAAAAAATCAACTTTCCGAAATAGTAGATAGGAACCAAATTTTCTAGAATTCCTATCCCACTGACCCTCTTGCATTTGTTTTCCATTGTCTGGAAAATAAATTCTAGTGGAAGATGAATTGCCAGAGAGAGAGAAAGAGAACTAGAAAGATAAAAATGCCTTTACACTGAAGAAGTTTTATCTCACTTTATGTATTAACTTCAAAAAGACATCCTCCTAGTGTAAATGTCTAGAGTCTTGACAATCTCATTTCTCAAAGAAAAAAAAAAACTTATGAGACTCAGAAATTGGACACATTCCATTTTGGGGAATTTGTCCTAAGAAAATATCTAAAGATAAATATCTAGATATAGAAAAGATATAGCTACAACAATGTTTATTGCATAGCTAAAAGTAAAAAATAGAAACATTCTATACGCTCAACAATGGGGAATCACTGAAATATATTTTGATGGATCCACACAGTGGAATTCTATACACTTACTTCAAATTGTATATATCTATCCCTGGCATGGCAAGATGCTCATTATATGATGAGTATAACATGATTCCATTTATATAAAAATGTGTGAATGACCATATATACTTGTATATCAAAGGATCTGAATGGGTATATAAAAAGGTATAAACAGTAATCATCTTGGCATGTTCGGCTTACTTATATTTCCTGATTTCCTTTATAATAAACATGTATTATAATTTGTACAAAGAAAAAGAGAGACACATCATTGAGAAGTAAAATACAAAACAAGCAGATAAAGGCTAAATGACTTGTCATTAACATCCTCAGCTTGAAGTAATCATATGTTCCATTTCATACCACCGGAAAGGTCACTTCTAATTCTGACATTTAATGCAAGAAAAAATGCTAGATGCTTACTTACGTTAGCATTGATGTAATCTGTTTCCCTATGGTGTAAGAATGTTTTGCAAATGTATAATAAAGACAAATATATTGGGATGTGTAAGAAATGATGGGTTCTAGTTAAATGATTTTCAAAGGGTAAAAACAATTTCCCCCAAAGATGAGCCAGTTCAATTTCCTGTACAGGTAAATGGAGTATGATGAACAAAATTAAATCTTTCTTTGATGAATGAGGATCTTAGTACATCAAGTGTCAACACGATTAAAGGCTCTGGACACGGAGATACTATGGAGAGAAGACTAAGGGAATGTGTTCTGACTCTAGCACACACTGTGGAAATAGACACTAAGAAAGTCCAGATGTGTCCTTGTTTTCTAGTTATCTATGTCTGTTTCTAAAGAATAGCACAGAAGATCATAGATTGATGGTTCAATAAACTCTCAGCTCATTGCAGTATCTTCTAAGTCATTGGAGAAAGTTCTTACATAGCAAAATAAATACTGAGACAATCAGTATTTGTGAACAAAAGGCATGTTTTAAGCCACGTTCATATAAAACAATATAGGATTTTTGCTCATTATCAAACACGTATACCAATCACCTAAGAAAGACAGAAAAATTCAGAAACCAAAAAGAGTAAAGAATGATAGATTTCACTACATAAAGACTCATATGTCCCCTGTGACAAAATGCCATAGACAAAATGAGAAGACAAACAGCAAAGTAGGAAAAAGCTTTTGTAACAAATTGTCAAGACTTACATCTGCATTATATGTATATATCTTAAATTCTAGTCATTAAGAAAAATACAAACTCAATAAAGGTCACGAAGCAGGCATTCATAAAGGGAAGAAAACAACAAACATATGGTAAAACATTTCACATGAAAATAAATAAAAATACAATATAAATAGATACATTTTTGTTAAAATAATGATTATGAATTTTAAAATGAGTGAGTAAAAGAGAAAACAGACACTCCAATATTGCTGGTAGGAATGCAAATTAGTCTAATATTTCTGGAAGGAAATTTGGCAGCATACATCTAAAGCCTTAAAAGTATACACTCTGACAAAACAGGCCTATTCCTAGGATTGTACCCTTAGAAAATAACTGTGTTATTTTATATAAAGGGATATTTATTGTAGCTTACTTAAAATCGGTGTCAAAAGCTAAACTTTTATCAATAGAGATTGGTACAATAAATTGTTTATTAAAAGTCATGATGCACCAGAATACTTATAGACATCAGAAAAGATTTAAAAACATTATATGGTAAATACTGAAATGAAACATAATGTATATGATGCTCAATTTTTCTCTTTTAAAAAAGTATGTTTCTGCACACTGTTGTGTTTTTACACACACACACAATGTATACGCATTTAAAACTACTGAGAGAAAGTCATAAAAATGGTGGCATGAGGTGAGACTCTTGAAATCTCCCCTAGAATTGACAACAAATTGAACAACTATAACTCCACAAAGGAATGGCTGCAAAGCAGACAGGCAAGACAAAGAGGCCCACTACTGAAACCATCTAAAGGTGGGCGAATCGCACAAGCAGGGGAGGAGGGAAGGGAGAAGTGCGGAGAAGGGGCCGCACGGGCGCAGGAGGCAGACCTAGCTCAGTGCTCTGAGCTCGTTGCTTCCCGGAATTACCACAGCTGCGGGAGAGGGAAGAACTCGGACAGCTAGGGCTCCGCTTATGGCCCACAGGGCTTAGGGGGCAGCATATAACACGGCTGAACCCAACGCTCACGGCAGACCTCGGAGCAAAGACTGAGGGAAGAAGGCTGAAAACGGTGATTTAAGCCGTCACTGCCACAGAAAACAGAAGCCTTAGGCACTGACACTAGCCGCCCCCTCCCTACCCTCCCAGAGCTTGCCCCGTCCCCACCTGCCCGGTGCTAGAAGTGGAACAGTTGCAGTGTCAAATCAAAAGAACAGAAAATTTGCAGTTCTGAGAACTGTGGTCCACAGCCACAGACTCACAGCCCAACTACTTCCAGCAAAGGGGAGCCATGGAAGCAGGACCGGCTGTGGAGGTGGTCGCCCCCATTGTTCTGGGCCACCTCTCACAACCTACCCTGCCCCTGTCCCTACCTATCTGGGCGGATTGCTGCAGGAGGAAACAGAGCTACTAAAACACACGGGCTCTGAATCTGGTGCAGGAAGAGCTTTGGAACTTCAGAAGCTCTCCACATCCTCCCATGGAGGTGGAGCCCTATGACCCAGGTGAATTGTTCACATGGAGAAGCCCTCCTTCCAAGGAATCCCCTCATTGTGTGAGAAGCCAGAATAGTGCAGAGAAAACATAACACTACAGTGTGAGAGAGACTAAAAGACTGCAGTAGGAGAGAAAATAAAACATTCTACCAACACCTATTGGAAAACAACAGAAAGACCTCTTTCTATCAACCTGTTGTAGAACCCACTCCCGTAGATGTCTAGGAAGAGAAATAATAAATCATTAATTGCCATGAATAACCAAGGCAACAAAAAAGCTTAGAAAGAAAGTGAAAAGTCTCCAGAAAATGAACTTAAAGACATGGAAATATGTGACTGAAACGACAGAGAATTCAAGGTTGCAGTTCTTAAAAAACTCCACAAAATGCAAGAAAACACAGACAGGCAGTTTAATGAACTCAGAAACACAATCAGAAATTTTGCTCAACCAAAGAGATTAAAATTTTAAAAAGAACCAAATAGAATTTCTGGAGATTAAGAACTCAATAAAAAAAAATGAAGAATGAAATAGCCAGCTTAGGTAGTACAGTTGACCAGATAGAGGAATCAGTAACATCAAAGATAGAAATCTGGAAATGACAGAAATCTGGAAGAAGAAAGAGACTTGAGACTTAAAAGAAATGAAAGAACTCTACAAGAACTTTCTGACTCCATCAGAAAGAGCAATATAAGAATAGTGGACATAGCAGAAGGAGAAGAAAGAGAGAAGGGAGCAGAGAGTATTTTCAAACAAATAGTCAACGAGAACTTCCCAAACTTGTGGAAAGAACTGGATCATCAAATCCAAGAAACAAATAGAACACCTAATTACCTCAACCCCAACATGCCTTCTCCAAGGCACATTGTATTAAAGCTGTCAAAAATCAACAACAAAGAAAGAATCCTCAAGGCAGCCAGGGAAAAGAAGACGGTAACCTACAAAGGAGAACCCATTAGATTACCATCAGATTTTTCAGCAGAAACTCTACACGCCAGAGGGAGTGGAACCAAATATTCAAACTACTGAAAGAGAGAAATTATAAGCCAAGAATAATATATCCAGCAAAGATATCCTTTAGATATGAAGGAGGAATAAAGACCTTTCCAGACATACAGAAGCTGAGGGAATTTTCTAACACACGATCTGAACTACAAGAAATACTGAAGGAGGCTATTTGACCAGCATAAATAGGGATAATCTGTGACAGTGAAAACATAAAAGGGGGAAGAATAAAGGCCTGAACTGGAATATGGGAATGGGGAAAGTAAACATGCTGAAGAAAATGGAATACTCTAAATATGAAACTTTCTTTTATGTAAACTTAATGGTAACCACTCAACAAAAATCCAGAACTGAAATATATACTGTAACAAAAGAAGAAACAGAGGGAAAAAATCATAGAATACCACCACACAGAAATAATAATAGACAACAACAAAAAGGCAAAGAAGCAATGGAGACACAGTCTTACCAGAAAACCAAAGATAGAATGATAGGAAATCCTCACATATCAATAATCACCCTAAATGTAAATGGACTGAACTCACGAATAAAAAGACACAGAGTAGCAGACTGGCTCAAAAAACTAAACCCAACCATATGCTATCTCCAAGAGACACATCTCAGCTACAAAGACAAACACAGACTCAAAGTGAAAGGGTGGAAATTGACACTCCAAGCAAATGGTATCCAGAGAAAAACAGGTGTATCCATACTGATATAAGATGAAACAGACTTCAGGGTGTAAAAGGTAACAAGAGACAAAGATGGACATTTCATAATGGTAAAGGGGACTATACAACAGCAAGACATAACAGTCATCAATATTTATGCCACCAATCAGGGAGCACCAAAATATACCAAGCAACTACTAACAGAACTAAAGGGAGAAATTGACCAAAACACAATTATAGTAAGGGACCTAAATACATCATTGACAGCTATGGATAGATCATCCAAACAGAACGTACATAAAGAAATAGCAGCCCTAAAGGACACATTACATGAAATGGACATAATTGACATTTATAGAGCTCTTTATCTTAGAATATTAGACTACACATTTTTTTCTAGTGTACATGGAACATTCTCAAGGATAGACCATATATTGGGACATTAAAACTAGCCTCAGCAAATTTAAGAAGATTGAAATCATACCAAGCATATTCTCTGATCACAGCACTTTGAAATTGGATATCAACTGCAAAAAGAAAGCAGGAAAAAACCACAAATATGTGGAGATTAAACAACATACTTGTAAAGAGTGACCGGGTCAAAGAAGAAATAAGAGGAGAGATCAAAAGGTACACAGAAACAAATGAGAATGAAAATTTATCCTACCAAAATTTTTGGGATGCAGCGAAAGCAGTTTTAAGAGGGAAATTTATATCATTACAGGCCTATCTCAAGAAAGAAGAAAAATCCCAGATAAATAACCTCACGTTACACCTCAAAGAACTAGAAAAAGAAGAGCAAATGAAATCCAAGGTCAGCAGAAGACAGGAAATAATAAAAATCAGAGCAGAACTAAATGAAATAGAGAACAAAAAGGCAATAGAAAAAATTAATGTGACAAAGAGCTGGTTCTTTGAAAAGATTAATAAAATTGACAAACCCTTGGCTAGACTCCCTAAGATTAAAAGAGAAAAGACACTAATAAAATCAGAAATGAAAGAGGGGAAGTTATCATGGATGCCACAGAAATACAAAGGATCATCCAAGAATACAATGAAGGACTATATGCCACTAAATTCAATAACCTAGAAGAAATGGACAAGTTCTTAGAAACATATAGCCTTCCTATGCTGAATAACAAAGAATTGGAAAATCTAAATAGACCGATCACCAGTAAGGAAATTGAATCAGGCATCTGAAACCTTCCCAAAAGCAAAAGTCCAGGACCAGATGGCTTCACTAGTAAATTTTACCAAACCTCCAAAGAGGATCTAATACCTGTCCTACTCAAACTCTTCCAAAAAATTGAAGAGGAGACAATACTCCATAACTCATTTTATGAGGCCAACATTACCCTGATACCAAAACCTAGTAAGGATGACACAAAAAAAGAAAACTACAGGCCAATATCTCTAATGAATACAGATGTAAAAATCCTAAACAAAATTCTAGCAAATCGAATGCAATGCATTAAAAAGATTATTCATCACGACCAAGTGGGGTTCATTCCAGGGGCACGAGGATGATTCAACATATGCAAATCCATCAATGTGATACATCACACAAACAAAATAAAGGGCAAAAATCATATGATTATATCACTTGATACAGAAAAAGCATTTGACAAAATACAACATCCATTTATGATTAAAACACTTAATAAAATAGGTATAGAAGGAAAATACCTTAACATAATAAACGCTATATATGACAAACCCTCAACTAATATCATAATTAACAGTGAAAAACTGTAGCCCTTTGCTCTACGTTCAGGAACACGACAGGGCTGTCCCCTATCACCTCTGCTTTTCAACACAGTGCTGGAAGTCCTCGCGAGAACAATCAGGCAAGAGAAAGAAGTAAAAGGCATCCAAATTGGGAATGAAGAAGTTAAATTGTCACTCTTTGCAGATGACATGATGCTATATATAGAAAACCCTAAAGACTCTACCAAAAAGCTATTAGAAACAATCAACGAATATAGTAAAGTTGCCCGCTACAAAATCAACGTACAAAAGTCTATTGCATTCCTATATACTAACAATGAAATATCAGAAAAAGAAGTTTTTAAAAAAACAATTCCTTTTGCAATTGCAACAAAAAGAATACAATACCTAGGAATAAACTTAACCAAGGATGTGACAGACCTATATGTTGAAACTATAAGACGTTTTTAAAAGAAATTGAAGAAGACACAAAGAAATGGAAAGCCATTCCGTGCTCATGGATTGGAAGAATCAACATAGTTAAAATGGCCGTATTACCCAAAGCAATATACAGATTTAATGCAATCCCCATCAAAATCCCAATGGCATTTTTTAAAGAAATAGAACAAAAAATCATCAGATTTGTATGGAATCACAAAAGACCCCGAATAGTCAAAGCAATCCTAAGAAAAAAGAACAATGTTGGAGGTATCACACTCCCTGACTTTAGCTTGTACTACAGGGCAACAATAATCAAAACAGCATGGTATTGGCAGAAAAACAGGCATACAGACCAATGGACTAGAACTGAGGACCCAGAAATAAACCCATATAAATATGGACACATAATTTTTGACAAAGAAGCCAAAAACATACGATGGAGAAAATACAGCCTCTTCTTTAAATGGTGCTGGGAGAATTGGATAGCCACGTGCAAAAGAATGAAACTGGACTGCTATCTGTCACCATGTACCAAAATTAATTCAAAATGGATCAAAGACTTAAGCATAAGACCTGACACAATAAACTGCATAGAAGAAAACATAGGTACTAAACTTATGGACCTTGGGTTCAAAGAGCATTTTATGAATTTGACTCCAAAGGCAAGGGAAGTAAAAGCTAAAATAAACAAATGGGACTATATGAAACTTAAAAGCTTCTGCACAGCAAAAGAAACCATTGACAAACTAAAGAGGCATCCAACTGAATAGAAGATTTTTGCAAACAGTGCCTCCAATAAAGGGCTAATATCCAAAATATACAAGGAGCTCATACAACTCAACAACAAAAAAACAACCCAATTGAAAAATGGGCACAGGACTTGAAGAGAAATTTCTCCAAAGAGGACATACAAATGGCAAATAGACACATGGAAAAATGCTCAACATCACTAATCATCAGAGAAATGCAAATAAAAACCACAATGAGATATCACCTCACCCCAGTTAGAATGGCTATCATGAACAAAACAAATAGTAACAAGTGTTGGAGAGGCTGTGGAGTAAAAGGAACCCTCATACACTGTTGGTGGGAATGCAGATTGGTACAGCCGCTATGGAAAGCAGTGTGGAGGTGCCTCAAAAAATTAAGAATAGAATTACCATATGACCCTCACAGAGGGAATTAGCAATCCCTCTCCTGGGTATCTACCCAAAAAATCTGAAAACATTTATCCATAAAAATATATGTGCTCCAATGTTCACTGCAGCTTTATTTATGGTGGAAAGAAATTGTGATATATATACACAATGGAATACTATTCGGCAGTAAGAAAAGATGAAATAGCACCATTTGTGACAACATGGATGGATCTTGTGATTACAATGCTAAGTGAAATAAGTCAGACAGAAAAAGTAGAGAACCATATGATTTCACTGATATGTGGTATATAAAACTGAAAACAACAAAAGAACAAGACAAACAAATGAAGGAACAAAAACTCATATAGACAATAGTTTAGGGGTTACCAGAGGGTAAGGGGGGAGGAGAGGCTCTAGAAGAGGTTAAACGGGGTCTAATATATGGTGATGGAAAGAGAACTGACTGGGTGGTGAACACGCAATGTGATATACAGATGATGTATTACAGAATTGTACACCTGAAACCTATGTAACTTTACAAACAATTGTCACCCCAATAAACTTTAACTTAAAAAAAAAAAGAAAAATAAATAAAAATAAAATAAACATACTGAAAAGACCTATAGCACAATTTAAGTTGGAATTATTTGCATTTCTGTATTTTCTATAAATTTTCTATAATAAGCCACTGTTAATAGAAGAAACTTATTTAATAAAAAATAAGTATCTAGGCCGGACCGGTGGCTCGGGTGGTTAGAGCTCCATGCTCCTAACTCCGAAGGCTGCCGGTTCGATTCCCACATGGGCCAGTGGGCTCTCAACCACAAGGTTGCCAGTTCAACTCCTCGAGTCCTGCAAGGGATGGTGGGCTCCGCCCCCTGCAACTAAGATTGAACATGGCACCTTGAGCTGAGCTACCGCTGAGCTCCCTATGGCTTAGTTGGTGGGAGCGTGGGCTCTCAACCACAAGGTTGTCGGCTTGACTCCTGCAAGGGACGGTGGGCTGTGCCCCCTGCAACTAGCAACGGCAAATGGACCTGGAGCTGAGCTGTGCCCACCACAACTATGACTGAAAGAACAACAACTTGAAGCTGAATGGCACCCTCCACAACTAAGATTGAAAGGACAACTTGACTTGGAAAAAAAGTCCTGGAAGTACACAATGTTCCCCAATAAAAGTCCTGTTCCCCTTCCGCAATAAAATCTTTAAAATAAATAAATAAATATCTATTCATCGCAGTATTCTTCACAATAGCCAAAATGTGGAAATAACCCAAGTGTCCATCAGTGGATGAATGAATAGACAAATTGTGACATATGTATACAATAAATATTAGCCACAAAAAGGAATCAAGTACTGATACATGCTACAACATGGACAAACCTCCAAACATCATGCTAAGGCAAAGAAGTCAGTCACAAAACGTGACATATTATATGATTCCATTTATAGAAACTATCCAGAATAAATAAATCCATAGGTTAGTTGTTGCAAAGGCTACAGGGAGTGGGGAAATGGGCATAAACTGACCAATGGGTTACTCTGGAGTTATAGAAATATGTTGTGGTTGTACAACATGGTCAATATACTAAATGCCATTGACTGTTCACTTTAAAATTGTTAATTTTAATGTTATGTGAATTTCACCTCAATATTTTTTTTAAAAAACTAAAAAATAGTAAAGAAAAAAAGTAAACATCTCATCGTCATATTCCTCTTTAAAGTTTAACAAATTGTTTCAATTACTTGATATTCTAAGAGACTGTCTGTCCTCTACCTGTGAATTCTTCATATGCTAATGTGTCTCTCTGTTCATCTGTCTCTCACTCGCTATTTTCATTACACAAATAAAAACAGCTAACATTAATATGGTACTTACTATGAATTGTTCTAAAAAGTTCACATATATTAAGTATATTGAAACCTCACAACTCTATGAGATAGGTATTATTATTGTTATTTATTATTATCTCTATTTTGCATGAGAAAGGCACAGAAAAACAAAATGACTGGCTCAAGACTACACAGTTAGTGATTGAAATGGGATTTGAACCCAACCACATTGGCTGCAGAGTCCTAGGCTCTGAAGTGCTTCAACTATTTTGTTCTACTCAAAGATTCCATGGGCTTTGTAGAAAAATTAGGAATAGAGGTAAGTGTGTGAAGTACCAGGGAGATTATCCATAGTCTTGCAACCCAGAGACTAACCACTGTAAAGCTGTTGCACACTTTTCCAAATAAATACATAAATCTATACACCTACACGACAACATGCTTTATAATCTGCTTAATATATAAAATTCTTTCGGGTAAATAAATACGCTGCAATGACACCACATTTAGTGGTTCCACAGCATTCTATTTAATAGAAGAAACAATTTATTTAACCAGTTACCTATTAAAAATTTGGATTGCTTATAAATAAAATGACCATCTTATATGTACATCATTGTTCAGTTAACCAATGTACTTAGGGTAATTATAGAAGTAGACATAAAATACTTGATGAGAATATGTTTTAAAGGTTTCGACAATATTACCCAACTGTTTCTAGAAAGTATTTAATAGCTTATACTCCCATTTGTAGATTATGGGAGTACCTCCTGTCACACTTGTCTTTCAAAATTTTCCCAGTTGGTCTCAGAACACTTATCTTATGAACCAACCTGAGGATGATTTTATTCCCTACTCTACCTCTCCAATAGACACACTCCAAAGAGGGTGAGGGAGACTATATATGGACTCTGGGGGATTCTTTTAAATGTATAGATTAATTTGGGAAGCACAGACATCTTCACAATTTGCGTCTTTCCATCTGAGAGTATAGCATATCTCTAGTCAGGAATAATTATTATAAAACATCCCTGTGGGGCAGGATCATATCCAAATAAGAAAACAAGGTTTTAGCAGTTGAAGTAAGGTCATAGGTCAATGAACAAACTAACTAAGAAGGGATAAAATGAAAATCAAATTTTACCCAGACCTAACCTGTGAGTCACTCACCTGTGAGTCTTTTCCTATAGACTGTCATGGATGTGATTTACTGCTAACATTGAGTCCTCGTTATTCTGTATCGTCCTATAACCCAAGATTACAGAAGGCTGAGACACTCCAATGCCCCCAAACCTTGTCTTGACGAATATTCAGTATATAATGCTAAATGTCTAAACTCAATTGACTTAGGTAACTAAATGAATGATAGAACCAGACATCTCCTGGTAAAAAATGCAAACGTGTCTATGTGAGTGTGCATGTGTGTGTCTGTCAAACAAAAGTAGCATAGACCACATTCACTAAACTTTCTTGTTGACTATTTGTATTCAATGTTTATTTTCTAGAAACTATCAAGGTACATGTCTCTACCCAGTATGACTATACCGGGCATGAAAAATTCCACATGAAAAATGTGTATGTATGTACTCCAAAAGGCATGAATGGGATTTTTCAGAGCAGTGTTATTTGTAGTTGCTCCAAATTAAAAATAAAATTAAAGCCTATCAAAAGCAGAATAAATGAACAAATGTGTTATATTCTCATAATGTCATGTATGACAATGAGAATGAGAAAAAGTACCACATTTACAGTGGTACAGATAGAGATAACAAACATAATATCGAATGAAAGAAACTTGATCCAAAAAGTATCCAACAAGAAGCAAAAACAACCCATTTCCCTAAAAATATAAAACTAAAAAAAGAAAGCCATAAACTGTTGATCTTACAAAAGACTTTACCTATTATCTAAACCAATCTCTTTCTTTTCCAGATGAGAAGATCCAGCTCAAGAGGAAGCAAGTCACCCAAGGTCACACAGCCAATTAGCCACAAGAAAAGTCCCATATCTGGGTCTCTTGACTCTCTGATCAATGCCCATCCCACCGCACTTGGTACATACATATCCAATTTAATATTATCTCTTTCTCAATTAATTTTCCCCAAAAAAATTGAGATTAAAAATGAAACTTTTCTTCCGAATTACTAAAATTAGACTTTCTGCTTTTTAAGCTGTTGTAAATTAAAGCTGATTCTGTAAACAATATTTTAAAAACATTAAGCCTCTATCATTAACTAATTTTAAGAAATTAAAAACATTTCATTTCAAAGAAAATCAAATTTGAGCACAATTCTTCAAAAAGCCTCAACATTCTTAAAATATACACATTGAACATATATCACATTTTTCAAGGAGTTAATTAATTCACTAAATAAAATTTCCAACTGGAAATTTTGGTCAAATAGCATAGGAATATAGGTGTACATTTCTGGCAAGCCAGCCTAGGAAAGAGAAGGAGCAGCAGCTGGTACAAAGGAAAACCTTCAACAAATATGTTCTCCTGTTGTATTTGCTTAAATAAACCAGTCTACCAAAACATGAAATCAAGACCTACGCATATATCTGCTTCCATATGCTCTTTGTATATCATCAGTACCGTCACTGAGAAAGCACTAAGAAAAGATGCCTTTCCAGACTCACTGAACATGCAAAAGGAAAGGGAGAAGATGGAAGGGTTGTGATTTCATGAATGCAAAAGAATATTGAATTTGGATTTCATTGAGCCGTGGTCAACAATGAGGTAAACTGTAGAGCCAGTGCAAGAATCCATTGCAACAAATTGTCTGCTTTAATATGGTTAGTATCTGAACTACTGCCAGGCTTAATCCTTAATCATATAAGGATTAATCAGTGGGAAAACCCACTGAGGATATGTCTGCTGCTCTTTTACATTAAAGAAGAATTAGCTTTCTTATTCAGAGTTTTCTTTTAAAGTTATACAACATAAAATTTTTTGAAAATTATTTAAACCAAGTATACAAAGTTTAAAAAATCAAGGTTATGTCCAAGATATTCATTCAGTGGCTATTTTATGGCCAGGTTAGGTTTCTAAATCAAAAAGTAATTTGAAAAATATAAAAATAAATATTCTGTTTAACACTAATTACCACCACAGATGTTTTCTTCATTTTAAAGCACTGTTTCTGCCTTGATACTATAAGACCACAACAAAATATTTACTATTCCACAATCAAATTTACATTTTTCTCCCTTACTGAGCTAAGAACTTAGCGCTAATGGGTTCATGTGCTGACAATTTCAATCATTAGTTATGATCAGTATTTTAACAGTATTGAAATAGAATCCATTACAGTCACAAATTGTTTTAAGAGGATACATCTTAATGGCCTCTATTCCAACTAAAATCCACTGCTAGAAAAGCAGCAAGTATTTGGAGGAAATAGGATAGCCAGAAATTTGCTGAAATCATTTCCTTGGACCATACACCTACGTATACAAATATGAGCTAATTTCTATGTTTTTCTTTGTGCAACAAAACCTTCTTATAATAACTTAATTTACCTCTATAATAATGGTGATATATTCTGGAGTCAAATGTTGGCCTATATTTAGAATCAGGCTGTGCTGCCATCTTGATAAAACCAGGGAGATGATACATATATAAAAGGTACACATTTTCCTAGAGAAGACACTTTGATTTATCTCTTCTTCTTCCCAGAAAGAGTTTGCATCTACCTGCTTACTTACTCTATTATTTTAAACATAAGAGTAACTGAAAAGTCTAAGAAAAGTCTGACCTCACGTTCATATAAAGTATTTAAAAACCACCTCTCTAACTTGTTTTATATTTCTTTTCAAAAAGACAGTTCACTGAAATGTCCAATTCAGCAAGTGTTCATTTTACATCAGAAAGCCCACCTCCTGGCCCAAATCCTCTAAAGTGACACCTAAAGTCACCAAAACAACTAGATTAAGTAACAATAACTATTCCTAAACACCACCTGAGCAGAAGATGTTTAATTAGAATAAAACTTCTGAAAAGAGCCTATGGGAAAATAATGACATTATGCACCCCGCTGCCCACAAAATTCATACGTTGAAGTCCAAACCCACAGTACTTTAAATCTTGTCTGGAGATAGAATCTCTACAGAAGTAATCAAATTAAAATGAAGTAATTTGTGTGGGCGGAAATCCAATGGCTGGGGTCCTAACAAACAGAAGGAAATTTGGACATAGAGACAGGCACAGAGGGAAAACAGATGCAAAGAGGCATGGGAGAAGATGGCCATGGACAAGCCAAAGAGAGAAGCATGGAAGAGGTCCTTCCTCAAAAGGAACCAATGCTGCTGATACCTTGATTTTGGGCTTCCGGCCTCCCAAACTGTACGACAATAAATGCCTGCTCTTTACACCACCCAGTTTGTGGTACTTTGTTATGGCAGCCCTAAAAACTACTACAAAAAGATATCCCAAACCTAGAAAGAAGGAACAATCATGTGATATAAATAAAATGGCTGAACTTGATTTGAAAAACGCTTCATGTTGAACAGGATAGAACACTGCAAGTACCCCTCGTCTTAAGAAATTCTTAAACAAGTTATTATAAATAAAAAATAAAACCAGAAGCACTAATCATAGAACAAAATTTTGTATTTGGAAGGAACCTTACAGCGGAGTTTGCTCAGCATTACCAGTAACTATTCGCACATCCCATTCAGCTATGGCCACTTTTCTCTTCTCCCCTTACTAGCAAAACTCCTCACAATTGCCTTTTCTCACTGTGCCTGCATTCTTTCTTCTCCTTCTCTCCTGAACCCACTCAAATCAGGTTTTTGCCTCTATCAGTCCGTAAGAAATGCTCTTTTCAAGATTGTTGATGACCTCTACTTCACAAAATCCAACCATCAATCCTCAACATTGCTCTCAGGAGAGCTAAATGAACAATAGATTCAGTCCTTCACTTTCTTCGCCTTCAACACTTTCTTCATTTGGCCTCTGGGAGACCATTCTCTTCCATCAGCTCTCTTCACTCTCCTGAGTGCCCCAGTGCTTGGTTCTTGACCACTTCATTCTCAGCTAAAATCACTCCCTAGGAGGTGTGTGTGTGTGTGTGTGTGTGTGTGTGTGTGTGTGTGTGTGTGTAATTACTTTTATATATTAGTATGATACATAAAACACAAAAATATAATTTATATACAGAATTCAACTGCTTCTCACTACTCCACCACCAAAATTTTAATCTAAGTTGCCATAATGCCTTACCTAGATTACTGTAATAACCTAACTCATCTGTTTTCACCCATGTCTCCAGCATCTGTTTTCCACACAGCAGCCATATTGATCTTTTTACATATGAATCATATCATGTTACTTCTGTGCTCAAAACTCTCCATGGCTCTCATCTCATTCAGAATAAAAGTCAAAGTCTTTAACATGCCCCCAAAGGTGCCATGTGATCTGCCACACCCCCTCCACCCATGATCTCCTGTCGTACCCTCCAGTCATTCCACTTCAGACACAGGGGGTCACTTTTCTATGGACATGCCAAGCATATGCTCATCTCAAGGACTTTACACTTCCTATTCCATGGGCTCGGGAGCCCTTTCCCCAGATCACTATATGGATTAATCCCTCTTCATTCAGGCACTGCTCAAATGTCATAGCATCAAAAGTCCTTTCCTGACCTCTTAGATAAACACCTCCTCTGTCCCCTCACCTCCCTTAGTTTTCTTCTTAGATTCATCACCACCTGTCATTTATTTGTATGTGCATAGTCTATCATTTTATAAATTCCATAAGAGCAGGAACTCTCTGTTTTTGTTCATTGATGTATTCCTGGTACCTAGACCAGGAACAAACACAAAAGAGGAGCTGAATAAACATTTGTTGAAAGAATAAACGAACATCACACGACCTGGCATAAAGTGATATGAAATAAACGGCACTTCAAAAAATAACCATTAGACAAATGATTCTTAACCCTGGCCACACAGTGGAACCTGTTTCTTAGACTCTATCCTCAGAGATTGCTGAACTGAAAATAAATTATTGGTCTGTGATTCTAATGTGCAGCTAGATTGAGAACCACTACATTAGACTATAAGCTCCCAAAGAAAATGATTTTTTTTTTTCATCTTTGTACCTCTGGCACAGTGGTTGGAAAAGTGATCAATAATAATTAAAGGAATGATTACACATGGTCATTTACTCTTTGCTTACATACTTCTATTGATGAAGAACTAACTAGTTTATAAAGCAAGGCTTTTCCTTTGCTGCACATCTTTAAAGGTTGCAGTTCTTCATTAATCTGAGGAAAGATCTTCCTCACCATCATGTCCACTCATTGGTCCCAGGTCTATTGCCTGAAATATTCCTGAAGTCCATTCTCTAAAGATAGCTTTTCATACATTTAAAAACAACAGTAATGAGCCCTTTCTTTGGGCTTCTTCCCTAGTCAAGACAAAATAAAGCAAATGTAGGAAGTGCTTGCCCCAGACTCATTTTGCCTGGGTAGGGGTATCTCAGCCACAAATAAGGACACTGAGTTCAGTATTGAACAATAATGAGAGGTTAGCTGTATCATCAGGGAGAGTGAGGAAATGGTTTTTCAGATGTGGCAATGAGGGAAGCATGGAAGGATGAAAGTGCATGATGAACTCTGGAAACTGAAAATTGTGGTTAGATTGCTGAATAAGAAAGCGGGGTGAAATGGAAGGGAGTAAAGGACAGAAAGAAAAAGCTAAAAAGGTCACCTGAAACCACATGATAAAGGACCTTAGATACTTTATTTTATGACTGACTGGATCCATGTAGAGTTTCTAGATGAGAAGAGTACTAATGAAATCAAGTTAACCACTAATAAACAATCAAAAATGAAAGCAAGAAAAACTAGTTTAAAATGGAGGAGAATATAATGAATTTGGTTCAGGATGGATTTAATTTGAAGTATTCCCGGACACTGTACCAAAGGTGTCTTTGAAGGAGTTGTAAATGTGCTTTTGAAACTTGTTGAAGAATCAGGAGATTGGATTTAAGAGTTATTTAAACCACGGTTGTAGATAAGACAAACAGTCAAATGAAAAATGTAAACACTAGTTCTCCATAGTGGGATTGCAGGTGATTTCCATTTGTTTTGCTTGTTCAAATTATTCAAATTGTTTATAATAAGCATGTATTATTTCTATTTACAGAAATATAAGAATTAAGAAAGAAAAATATGGTTAAGAGTCAGAGAGGACATATACAAACCAAAGAGAAGACCAAAAGCAAAAACCTGGAATAACCAATGTTTACAAAGAAGTAACAGAAGAGTAGCTAACGAACGAAATAAGGATATAAGATTGAATGATACAAAATTTCATCATCTCAGAAAGCAACAGAAGAGCAGCCTGGAAACAAGCTGTAGAGAAATGGAGTAGGATGAGGATAAAAGAAACCACTGGTAATTAGACGATTACTAACCATAACAAGAGATTGAAGAAAATGATTGGGATAAAAGCCGGACTACAGGGAGTTGAACAGAGAGTAAAAAATTAAGAAATAAAGGTAAAGAGTTTGGTTTTTAACGGAAAGTCAGAAGAAAGTCACAGCTGAAAAGACGGTCAGGTTAGGACTGTCTTTATCTGTGTCCACCCCATACAAAGCAGAACTCAGTGCTATAAATTCACGCAAGCCACATTCTCCCTGTCCTGTCAAAGTCATCACCTATTGTGACAAAAGAAATAAACCTACATGGGACATGTCACACGTCAGCCAGTCTCACAATCATAGTTCCCACCAGTACTTTATGTCTTTCCAGAGCAAAAAAAAAAAAAAAAAAAAAGGCCTCCAAATTTGCAGAACCACAATTAGTCTAAAAGAGTACTTACCTTGTTCTAAATGCAATCATGTTAATCAACCAAATTCCCATCACCTCCCACAAAAAAGAAAAATACAACTACACAACTAAACCTAGCTATCTTGCTGAATATGTTTATAAAAATATAATCTCAACTAATAATGAACATATTTAATTGTCCTTCCACATAAACACAAAGACTTCTCATTATCCAGAGTACACAAACGCTCATCACCATGGACTAATACATAAAAAAAGTCCTCATGTTAGTCTCTGACTGAGGGGTGGGAGAGCTGCTTTTCTCACTTGCACTCTGAGAGATATGCGTTCATTAATTGATCATGAAATGACCTCTAGGGAGGTAGACAGGCAAGTAGAAGTAGATCCAACAGCAAGCATACATAACTAACTAAATGATTAGCTCTTCGAAAGTCAAAATGTATCTGAATTAGCACCAAATATTGAGTGAGACAGAAAATGGAATCACCTCCCAGAATATCTCAGAACACCCGGAGTCCCTTTTATATTTATATTTTACGCTGCTGCTGCTGAACTTTATAAACAACCTGTTTGGAGTACTCACTAACGAGTTCTTGATATTCCTAGATTACATTATCATATTGGAGCTTAAGAACATCAAGTGTTATGATTAGAACTATATCGTGTTAAAAATAGACAGGCATATGTGGTATAGCCATACAATGAAATGCTACTCAGCGATCAAAAGGAACAAACTATTGAATACACGACAGTGTGAATCAATCTCAAATCATTATGCTAAGTGAAAAGAAGCCATGCCAAAAAAAGAAAAAACGCATGCCGTGTGATTCCATTTATATAAAATTCTAGAAAATGCAACTGAATCTGTAGTGACAGAACACAGACCAGTGGCTACCTCGGAACAGAGCGCAGGAAGGGTTGGGTTACAAAGCGGAAGCAAGAAACCTTTGGGATATTGGAAATGACTATCTTGATTATGGTGATGGTTCCATGAGTATAGTGTATACAATATGTTAAAACTAACAAAATTGTTTACTTCAAATATATGTAGTTTACTGTACTTCAATTAATCATCAATAAAGTTTAAAAAAAAGATTGAGGCAATTATTTAACCTTTCCATAAAATATCTGAATAAGAGTTCAAAGCAATATCATTTACATTTGAATGAGTGGACTAATAACAAATGATTATTTTTAAATGGGTTAATATGTCTAAAAAACTTAGAACAACACTTAGAACAATGTCTGGCACACGTAATTCTAAGTCTTTAAAGAAAGAGGAATAAGGAAGAAAACAAAAACAAACTAATTGTTATAAAATAACCAAACTATGATCCACAGAGTTTTATTCCAAATTGTCTTTGGTATACCATACTTTTTTTTAACTCATTTTGGTCTTTTATTTTTGAAGTTTGATAGGCTTCTGGATTAAGATGTCATCGGACTAACACCCCACACTCCTGCTTACCTCTTCGTCTCATCCTTTACTCCCAGAACTATACAGGTACGTAAAGACAGAGGTAGAGCACGCCCTAGGCCCAGTGCCAGTCATGTGCTTCCCGTGGAAGAACCACAGACAGCTCTCTGCATCTTTAAAATTCTAAAACAATTCTTCTTCTAAAAAAAAAAATTCTTCTAAATTCTTCTCTTTCTAAAATTCTTCTTCTGAAAAAACTCTCCTCATCAAGATCTAGTAAAGACAGAATGAGATCCCCTTGGTTGATCAGCACAGCATGGGAAGAAAGTCTGCCAGATAACGAAATCGAACTAGGGACTCTGCACAGACACGGCATCCTCCGAGCGTCATGGCCACGCACATACCTGTGTGTGGGTAAAACAAAGCAGTCCAGAGAGGTCTCTTTGTTAAAACATGTGGAACACTAACATCGACCTTGGAGGAGACAATAGGTTTCTGAAACACATGAGTAAGGGATTACTATGTTGAGAAAAGGCATAATCTAAAAATGATTGACAAAAGGGGTAAAAAATTATAAGTAGCTTCTTGCTGAACTTAGTAAGATTTACTACACAGCCTCTTAGAAGCAGCTGTAGAAAGCTGTAAGTATAGACCAGTTCTGTGCAGGCACAGGGGAAAGCAGTGGGGTCCAGTGGAAAGCGAGGTCTCTGGACACAAAGAGCTATGGCTCACTAGCTTTGTCATCTTTTGCAAGTTATTAATTGCCTTTGATCTTCAGTTTCCTCATCTCTAAAAGCAAAGGTGTAGATTGCTGTGAGGATTACTGTTAATATAAGTAAAAAATATAATATATTTAAATATGAAATAAGTGTTTAAGTTAATATAAGTAAGTTAAGTTAATATAAGTGCTTAAGTTAATATAAGTGTTCAAGTTAATATAAGTTAATTGTTTAAGTTAATATAAGTAAAGTGTTTTACACATTTAATTACTCAATGAATGGTACTTGTTATGAAGGAAATCGAGGAATTAATAAGACTGCTCTAAAAGAGACTAGATCATACAATTAATTTCCAAAAAATCAATGACTTTTCAACCTATCAGGGAAAAAATCAATTAAAAGGTAACATGATAGGGGAAAACTGTCACAGAAAATAGTAACAAAAATTACTTAGGAAAACAAAGACTGTACAAGTGAGAAATATAGAGTGCCTCAAACACTGAAGCAGACGATGTCTCCAAATGTGAAGATAATATTGTAAAGATGATATTTTTTCCAAATAAATGAAGAGACTTAACAGAATCCAAGAGAAAATTCCTGTGATTTTTTTTTCTGAAGTTGAACTCAAAGACTAAATGGAATGAGAATAGCTGAGAATAAATCTTTGAATGAAAGAAAGCAAGCATGCAAAATCATATTGTAAAACTCTGTACAATTTTGGTACCAAAAAAAAATCAATAGTTTAGAAAATAGCCCAAAAATAAATCAAATAAATGCTTGTGTGTGTGTGTGTGTATATATATATATACATAAAAATATATATATACACATATATATGTATGTATATATACATATGTATGGCTATAGATTATACATAAAGCAATAGATTATATAATGTATATGTACTATATACATACACAGTAGATAGTATAGAAAAGAAATCAATGGAGAAAGGATTAATTATGGATTGCTCAAAATACTATTGTTGAAAACTGGCTACTCAGAAAATAATGTCAGAGGCTTACCTTATATCAAGCACTGAATGAAATTCTAGACTAGCCGAAATGTGGGAATAAGTTCATAGCATGTTGTTAAATACCAAAAAAGGTAGATTACGACGCAGTACATACAAAATATTCCCATTTTGTAAACATACATGTATATTCATAATGAAATATATGCAGCGATATTTGATATATGGGATAGAGACAATACAGCATGTCAGTTAAGAGTGTGGACACCGGAGCAGCAGCCAGCTCACAAGTTATTTAACCATGCTGGAAGTGTTAGGACTGAGCTCATTAGAGTTTGGAGGATGAGTTAATACATGAAATGCCTTAAAATTGTACCTGGCCATTGTTCTATTTATTATTCCTATCACAAAATGCAAAGATGTTAAGAGTGCTGTGCTTATTTGGTGGGATTATGGGTGTTTTTATTGCTTCATTTTTCTAGAATGCATATATATTATTTTTAATTGTAAAAAGATCAAATGTAAAAAATGAAACCACAAAAAAATTACAGCAAATAATGTTAATATTAATCTGCTCTTTAGATAGGGAAGCACTTCCCCAGCATACCAAAATCAGTGCTGTTTAAGCACCTGTCATTTTGGTTCAAGTTATTGCCTCGTATCCGTTAATGATATGCCAATAATTATTAAATAGAAGTCTACATTAAACTTACATTTCAAATGGCCACGACTTGCCACTCTCATTTTAGGATGTTAAATACCAAAGGGCATGGTGTTATGTTTACATGGTAGCAACCTTAAAATATAGTGTCATGGATGATGGATTAAGAAAGAATGTGTCCTAGGACAGAAGCACCAAGGATAAAGATTTACCTTCTCACCTGTTACAGCAGGAATGTATATACACATTCATTGCACAGCACCTTAAATCCACCATAGTTTATAGGCCCAGTGCAGTAAATCGTAACTCATGGTGCCCATAGATGTGACCCAGGCCAGCAGGTTGTCCAAAACAAGAACTCTGCAACGTTCAGAGTTTAAAGAAGCAGCACAGGACCATACAGATACAAGACATCTTGGATGAACGAAATTCTGCATTCTTCTACTACCCACAATCCTAGCCTTGCTGTCTAAATAAGCCTTTTACCAACATCTCTTTTACATGACTGCACTTAATGTATGTGAAGCACTATCGTGGCCCCATTAAGTCTTCTCTGAGCTAAATAAACATCCTCAATTCCTTTGATTCTCAATTATTTGGACATACTTTTCAAATAGTTCATCTTTCTAATTTGCACCTCAAGCCAACATCTCCTTATTTCAATGTCCCTCTTCAAATACTGCACCTAAGTTGAATTACTGACCTAAGTTACTTTCTATGAACCAAGCACTCTGCTCACATTAATAGAACCTAGGATACCACCTCACCCCATCATTGCTTTTAGCAGCCACATGACATCTGTGGCTTCAACAGTAGTTTTAAGCAAGATTTCCTCATCCTGTGCTTGAACATCTAAATTTCAGAACCCAAAAGGACAGTCTATATTTAAAACAATTATACTTGCCCATTATGCTAGACTTTGGACGTCATTTGAATCCCAATTCTGCTTTTTAACTCATTAGGCATCTTGCCCAGCGCTCTGACTTTAGAAAATGTGGTTAAGCCTTCTCAAAACCAAAGCACTGATTAAAATAGTACAACAGTAACAGGACAGAGATTAGATATTAAGACCAAAGGAATTACATTGGAGACCTTCCTCCAGCTTAGCATCAGTTCTTTAAATTAATAACATTAGGGTATGTTTGTTCAAATAGCCAAGAATCTGCCTAGTTCTACCATCATTCAGCATATACTTGTGCATCTAATCCACAAGGAAATGACATTTCGAATGCCTTACCAGACATCAAGAATCACGTTTATATCATACTCCAGACTGACAGGTCACCGACCCCTTCAGCCCTCAGCCAGTTTCTGTGCTGTCACTCTCCTGGCTGTGCCTTTTCAGTTTCATTCTCAATCACTTCTCACTCTGCTTGCTTCTTAAATGCTGGCATTTCCCTGAGCTCTCTCCTCAACACATTGCTCTTGCTATGTGCTCAGAGCTGACGTGACTTCATCAACACCAATGGCTTCAATTACCTCCGATGTGCTCATGGCTCCCAAGTTGTCTCTTGGTTACACTTCCATGCATCTAACTGTCTCTGGGAGAGCACTGTTCGGATGTCCCTTGGGCATTTTAAACTCAGGATGCCAACAGTAAACTCATCCTCTCTTCCAGCCACCTCCTCCTCCCCCTAAATTTTCAGTCTCAGTGAAAGACAAAGCACCTGCCCAGTAGTCCACAGTGAAAAGTTGTGGTAGACTGAAATGTATCACTCAGCTGTAAAATCCCTCTCCCACCAGCCATTTGCTTAGCTCTTTATTTTTCTCCTCATGGGAGGAGCAACAGTCTCCTAACGGATCTTCAAGCCTCCAATATGATCCTCCTTTTATCTTCCTCCACTCACAAACAATAATTTTTCTAATTTGATGTCAATGGCTACCCAGAGCTTTCCTCACAAGACCCTCCGCTCTGCGTTTTTCATAATGCAGTCATCTCTTGCCACTCCCACCCATGTGTCTTCACACTAGCCCTGGAAATTGTCGTATGATTTAATTCCTCTGTGCAGTTATACAACCTATTTTCTTTGACTGACATATGCTGGCCTCTGTGCATCCTGAAAAGCAGTCCTGGAAATCTTTCCAAACTCAGCTCAAATAGCACTTTCTTTGAGACCGGGGCTCCTTAGTCTGATTTGGTTGCCCCTTCTCTGTACTTTTATATAACCCTGTGCAGAATTCCATCACAGTGCTTTTTAATTCATCTGTACTATAATCACAGACTTGCGTATTATTCATTTTCTTATAAGAAGACCACATGATATGAGCTCATTAAATGCTAGCTGAATAAACACATGAGTGGCCACTGAAAAAGAAGTAACAGAGAATTAAGTAAGGCTGTCTTGAAATTTCAAAAACACATTCTTAGAACAAGGACTGTCAATCAAAACTCAAGAATTCTTGTTCACTTTGCAGTTGTTTCAGTATTTTTCTCAGCCAAACACATGAAAGACTTCTTCTACTGCAGGAATTTAATAAAATATTATATACCAAACATCAGTTTTTAAAAATTAAAATTTATTCCTATTTTGATACGTTATATACATTTTTATAGTCTAAATAATTAATTGCTCTCTCTGGGCATTATATTTTCTCAAACCATGTAGACACAAAAAAATCAAGGGAAATATATTTTCAATGTATATGTTATCTGTACTGTATGAAGACCTCATATATAAAGAAAAGAATAAGTGAACACACCTAAACAGAAAATTCACTAGAAATGAAATACAAAAAGCTAAGTGACATGAAAAATATTGCCCCTCAGCAGTGATTAAAGAAATGTAAATTACACCAACGACATAGCATTTTCCACCATCAAATTAGTAACGATTAATAAATAACAATTCTCAGTGCTGGCCAAGAGATGGAAAGTTCAGAGCTGTCCATATGTAGATGGTATTTAGAGCCAGGACACTGGATGACATTATCAAGAGTGTGAGGATGACAGAGAAGATAAGAGGGCCAAGGATTAAGGTCTGGAATGCAACATTGTAAATGTCAAGGAGGAGGAACCACAAAGCCCAAGAGAGGGATCACAGTGGAGTAAGAGAAAAACCAGGAGAGCATGGTGTGCTTGGCCAGATAAACGTTTCAGTGGTGACAGAGCAATCAATTGGGGCTGGTGTTTCTGATAAGGAAGGTAAAGATGAGTAATGACGGATAGATTTAGCAAATGGCTCATAAGTAAACTATGACATGCAATCAAATAATGCTATATTTTGTAATATATTACATATTAAAATATTCATAAGGAAGTGTTAATGTCATTGGAAAATGCTTACAACAAGAGGAAAAGTTGTAACTTCTACATACAATATGAGTTCACTTTCGTTTTTAAAAAGAAAAAAATATGTATATATAGGTAGGAAATGTGCTAAAACATTAATACTGGATATCACTAAGTGGAAGAATTAGAGATTGACATTTCTTTTTCTATACCTTCCTTTCTTTATGTTCTAAAATTTTCACAATGTACAACTTCCGTAATTAGAAAAAATAATCTTATAAAATACTTTTATGAGTAAACAAATGTTCCCATCCACATACCAGTCCTTTCACACTTCAATCCATCCCCTTAGAAACACTGTTCTTTACTTACACAAGAATAAAAACTAATAACTGGCATAACATTAAAATTTACAAGGCATTTTCTAACACGGTAGCTGGATCCTCACAGCAACGCTAATGTGGAAAAGGAAGGAGTTACTATCTCCATTTGCAGACACAGGAAGACTCAAAGAGGCTGATTTGCTGAAGGTCACAAAAACCAGCGGAAGGACTCAGATTTGAATAAGTTCTTTGATTACCTTCAATACTACTTCCACTATAACAAGAAGAGGCTTTGCAGTTGGAGCAAAATGTAAAAACACTCCTTCCTCATAAGTAACAAACATCAGAAAACAAGAAGGTTTATATTATTATTATTACCATGTTTTATCATTTGTCCATTACCTCTTAATTTTGCCATGTTTTTCTATTCTAATATCTATCTCAGAGAGAGGTACTTAATAATTCCCATGCTCACATCTTCTATGGGCTATAAGCTCTTAGAGAGAGATGACAATACTCTCTGCATCCTGTTCTGTCACCAGCATCTTGCCTTGTACCCTGGTGGATAGAAGATAATTGAGAAATACATGCTGATGCCCCTACTAGTAAAGAGAGGAGCTCATACTCCATTTGGTGTGATTGTTTTAGGAGTTTCTAAGATGCTCTTTAGAAGCAGGAAGGAAGTGAGGGTTACAGATGAGGGAATTTTAACAATGAAACAGGTCCCTGGATTTCAGCTAATGACTGTATTCCTCACGTTATACCTAGGGCAGCGGTTCGCCACCTCAGCTTGCATCGTAATCCCTGGAGAGCTGGTTATAACACAACTCACTGGGCCTCAACCCCAGGGTTTCTGATTCAGTGGGGTGTGTACACGGCCCAAGAATGTGCATTTCTAACAAGTTCCTAGGTAATGCTGACACTGTTAGTCCTAGGATCACACTCTGAGAACCAGTGACCTAGAGAAAAAAAAGCCCATAAAAGCAAAGCCTTGAATAAGTAATAAATGGTAGCTTGAATTCCAGAGACGTAAACTGAGTTGAGAAAAAACTTCAATATATTCTGATCACTGGGTTTTTATTTCAGAGTCTTAAATCTGGTACAACTGAGAAAAGATGTCAATTAGGATTAAATGCATTATAAAGATCAATTCCTTTTTATAATTGAAAAAGTGGAAGCCATCCACTCTACTATACAGTATTTTCAAGGCAGTAATTAGTGCTGCCAGAGAAGAGGACCTATATCTTACCCATTTTTAAAACCTCTAACGTGCCTTGTTAGATATTTAATCCCTGTTTGCTGAACAAGATGATGAAATCCCTGCCCTCTGTGAGCCAAACATGTACTTGGGGTGTACGTGTTCAGAGCCTCTGGTAAAGCAAATGGCACCCTTCTGTGACTTAGAAAATGGTACCCCCTCTGGGCACATGAATTAGAAAAAGATACTCCTTCCTCTGGACGGATGCGGACACTGAGCACTGGATGGATCCTAGTTCTTACATGCCCCCGTGACTGGGTGCCCTTGTACAGGGTACAACTCACCCATCCACACAGGGTGGTCCTGTGTGTGCAAAATATTTGTCAGACAGCATATGCATTCCTGAGAGTAAACAATGGGCTATGACTGGAATCCAGAGAAAAGAGCACTGGTCTTTAGGTACTCCAGGAAGGGTTAAATCAGCTACAGCAATTGATCTAGGCCACAAGGCTTCCTCTCTCTGAGATGTTCTAACACTACCACCCATGACCTTAATCCAACAAACTCCTACTCAGCTTTGGGTCTTAGCTTAACCATCTTTTCCCCGGATCCCCATCCCCCATACTAGAAAGGCTATACCTTCCCACTGCAAAGTCATTTTCCATAAAAGTACTATGGCAAATGTAATTACATGACATGTGGTGTTGTTATGATTCTGCCCCCATGAGATTATAAAGCTCAACGTGATCAGGGACCATAGGTTTTGTTCATCATTTTACTGCTACTACCTGGTACATAAGTACACAACAAAGATGGTCTCAATATTGAAATATTACACATAACTTAGATTAAGAAAGGTGAAAAGGGACGAGTATTATCCATAGTTTCTTCATGGAGAAGGAAAAGACAACCAAAATGTGACTGGTGTTTTCTGGCGACAAAGAATTATTGTAAGATCCAAGACACTGATGAAGAACACACTAAGATAGGAAAACATGCCACCCTATACTATGCTCTGCTATTTTCATCCTTGTGCTAAAATATGACACTTCACGCATCTGTCAACTCTTAGTTTTACATTGTAAATATTGATGGTGTGAATACTTGCTCACATTTGCCTAACACATGAGAAATGGTTCTGAGAATAAGAATTTGAAATGGAAAATTCACCTCCATGAGCATAGCAGGCAAGATTAATTATGTTAACAGCTTGAGAACAGAGGCTGAGTCCTAACTCCTTCGGCAAGAGTGTGGCTTTGGAATCTCTGACACCCTCACCCATGGCCCATGATACTCAGAAACTTCCTGCAGAAAGGCTATCTCTCAACTGTACCCATCAAAGTCTGAAACAGACGGCAAGGCCATCATCAAGTTTTCTGATTTATGTGGACTTGGAAGGCTCAATTTCCTACCAAATCTAGGGAGACTATATAAAATTCTATTCTATCACCTCTGCCTCACCTCCCAGTTAATACTCAACCCATCTCCAACACTCCACAGGAACCACTCTGGCCTAATTGTCAAATTCAGTCTTCTCTTTTCAGTCCTCATCTTATTTGAGTTTCTTTGGGCATCTGAAAACACAACCATCCCTTCCTTCTTCAAAGGTTTTTCTCCCTTTCTCATAACTCTCACATTTTCCTCATACTAGCTATTATTCACATGTCTCCTTTGTAGAAACATCCATCCCTGTAATGTTCATAAAACCCAAGTCCTATCTTTCGTCCTCTTTGTTGCCACTCCCTGAATGATCTCATTCAATCCAGCAGTTTCAGCCAGGCTTTCCATTCAAATGCCTCCCGCCTCTCCACACTGACCGAGACCATGGCCCAGAGCAACAGGGCCTGAGACCCAGCTGCCTACTGAACAGCTCTCTGAAAGTCAGCCTCTCCAGAACCGAGCTCCCTCTCTCCTCTTCCTCACATTCCTCTTCCTGGAGGTTAGAGGCACCATCCTCTAACCAAGCCAGAACCTTTCATCCCCTCACCCTCCATATCCACGTACTGTCAAATCTGTCTTCTAACATCTTGCCCTTTTCTCCATCTTCATTGCCACGTCTTGAGTCCGTCAGCCTTCAGTGAACTATTAAAATTGCTCCTAGCAAGTCTCACCTCTTTTTATTTCCCACCCCTCTAATGTGGCCTCCAATGTTGCCAAACTAAAGCATAGTTTATTATTCCTGATGTTAAATTCTTCTATCGCTCCCATCAACTAGCAAACGAAGACCAGCTTCTTAGCATAACATGCAGTCCCCTACCATCAGGCTTCTGCTTTCCTCTCAGACTCATCTCTCATTAACCTCCTCAGAGCAGTGTACTCCAGTTATAACCAATTATTTGTATTTCTGCGCTTTTTCAATGCACTCTGCACCAGAAATATCTTTCCCCCCAAGCTAGCCCACACTCACATCTCGCCCTTGTCTGCTCAGCAAATTCCTACTCATCTTTCAAGTCTCCCTCATTTCCCCTATAGGACCTTTTCTGATCCTCCTTACTAGATGTGACTGCCCCTTTCTGGTCTTATGGCACCAAATCACTTCATTCTAATTGTTTGTTTACAAATCTGTCTCTTCCTTACCCAATTAAATTTTATTTTTTAATTAGCAATTTCACATCATCTGACATTTTACCTGACACATAGTATAAGCTCAAAAAATGTTTGTGGAATAAACACTGTTGCAAAAAGTCATGATTCACTTAAGATCAGAGAGACCAGCAGAATTGTATTATGTAGAATTTTAGAGCAGTGAACTAAGAATCAAGCTATTTTGTGATTTAATTTTCCAAATTTAAATAATGCAAACATATCCACTCGGTTCTATTCTCTTTTACTCTCATGTACTCTATCTCCTAATACCTTACTCCAACTCTGAATCGTCTGTTGGCCTTTATCTTTTCTTCCTAGGGGCAGCCCCATGAAGTCCTATTATTCAGAGTCAAAAATTCCATTCTATTTAATTTTTGGATAAGCCTATCCTGTGACCCTCTGAAGTCTCACCGTATATCAGGATGTAGGTCTACTCATCTAGTAATAACTCTTGAATGTATAGTTTTGTGTGTTTTTTTTCACTTTCACTTATATTAATCTCGTTTCATCCTCACAATAAAGATAGGCAGGTCAGTTTTTATTACTATCATTTTACAAGTGAAAATCAGACGCCAAGAAACCCTAATGATACCTGTCCTTTATAAGTTCCTTCACATCGCTTCTCGGCCTTTTGGCTAAGATCAAGTGTAAGTTCCTTCACAAAAAAAGGCTGAGGAATATTAACTCTGTAGGTACTTTCTGATGTCCAGCCCTCATTTTTTTTTTTTTTTTCATTTAAACACTGTCTACTAAACAGTGTCTATTAAAACTGTGTCTACTAAAGTCACATCCTATGGTTGTCCTCCAACTGTTGGCACAAAGATGTGACTTTTATTTCTGTCTCCCAAACTATAGCCTTCCTGTTGGTGTTTCTGCTTCCACCATGCTGATTTGATCACCAGCCAAGCATTCCAAAGTCATCATTTTTCTCCCCTTTTCAACTCTATAATCCATTGACTTCGATAAAGGAAACTGTATTTTATGAGTTTTACCCCAGAGTCCAATCCTCTGCAGAAATCTCCAGGAAACTTTACCCATAACCCAATTGTCATTTTGAAGGGCCTTATCCCTGAACTCAGGCAATCATAACTAGATTACTCCCAGGCCAATTTTCTGTACTTCTCATCCTTTTCCTTTCTTTGCTTTTCTCTAAAACCAGGCAAGGAAAATGAGAGTCTATATAACTTAGTTAAACATGACTATTTTTCTAAAAACACTGATACGTGATGAGAGACTCAAACTACTGGGAGAAAATGAAGTTTAGAATTACCTGCAGGTGTTTCAATATTCTGTCTTCCATATTCTCTCATATTACTGAGCTGGCTTTAGTTCCTAGACTCAGGCCCCCTCGCTTTAACTGCTCTCACACTACATGCTGCTGTCCCTTACATTTGGCATTCACCTTCTTTTCCATTCATAAAGAGAGGAAAAGGATAAACTGGCAGGAGCAGACACAAAATAGTTACTGTAGCTATGTCTTTGTTCACGGGAGTTTGACCCACTTTTCCAAAGCTGTATCTCGGAGGAAGGCCCCTCCTTACCCATAAGCACACGCAGGCCCATACCCTCAAAGCCAGAAAAACACCTGCCTTTCTCACTTTCCACTGAAAAACGACGTCAGAGATAAATGATCAATTCTATAAATTAGCTCAGCTGGTTCGACCAGATGCCAAGAACTAGATTCAGCCTCTGGGAGGCCATTTGGCGTCTCCTATTTCCAAAAGAACGTCGAACTCCCAGTCAACCATCTTACAACTGTTTCTCACTCATCAGGAGGAATATACATGGATCTGTGCATCATCATTTCTAAAAACACAACCAACCCCAGGCAGGGTCAGTAGAATCCTCCTATATATTTTATTTATTCCCCTTTTCAGAGGGAAATTCAAACTTGGGACCCCAAGGAGTTGAGTCGCATGCAACAAGGAGCTGAGATTAATTGGATATCATTTTTCTAGATCTTCTGTCATCTCCCCGCCTTTCATTTCAATACTCCTGTCTTAGACTCCAGCCTCTCACTCCATTCTTTCTAGGTGTACGTGCGTAGAACACACGCTCATCGAAAGGGTCAGCCTACTTGTCATGACCAAAAGCGTTACCCCCACTGGCTCCGACTTTCACTCATTTCAAGTAGATTCTTCATTACTAAGAACTGATATTACAAGAAGCTTAAGACTTTTCATTTCAGAAAAGAAATATGTTCTTCACTTTGGGGCTGAAAACAGGGTTTCAAGTCCGTCCTATTGCAACTGTTCAATCTGAGGCTGTCCAAGCATCAGCTTTCAATAGAAACTGGAAGAATGGATTATTCCCAGGTGAATGGTAAAGTGGAAAAATACAGATTAAACAACTATTAATTATACTAATAAACTGAAATTAAGCACAGCTGTTTGTTGAGATCTTGCCTTGATTTCCCCAATTTCAACACTACTGTGTGCTCGCACACGTGCCTTTGATCTATTCTCCTTCATTTCAGGTTGCCCTGGGACTGGTACTATGGGAGAGGAAGATGAAATCCATGGATAACAGATGATGTCTAGAAGGCAGATGTTCTATAATTCAAGTCTGGGTAAAACTCAAAAGTGAGCATCATACACAAAGAAACAGGGTCCGGCCTTTCTTCCCAGAGGGACTATTAGTTAAGCTATTTTTGCTACATCAATTAAAATGACCCATCACCCTGATTCCTAGCAATCTTCCTAAAAACAGTATCCACTCCTCATATCCTCCCAGACATAATCACTCAAAGTAGGTCAGAAATGTTGCTTCCTTCCTCTCATTGATTTTCATTAAGAGGATGTACTTTCTGGAACACTAAATACCCAGTACAAGTACCAATGACACCCCTGTAAATTTTTGGCACACCAAGTTCAGTTCCCCTAAAAGCAGGACAAACTCTCATTACCCATAATTTATCCAGCTTGGCTGTATGACAATATAATCCCAAGCAATAAAAATGCACCGTGGCAGTGCTTCAGCCAGGTAATGAACACCTCCCAAAAAGGGGCATATTCATTCTGTCTTTTCTAATTTTCTAGATCAGCAACCAGCCTCTTTCCTAAGTACACACTCTTTTTTCTTCCTAATTCATATCCATATTTCGCCAGAAGGATGCCAAGTGACACCACACACTGACTTAGCATATCCCCAGTGCCTCATCAGGAAGCTGAGTGCAGGGGAGTCGGAGAAGGCGTTTGTAGAGACCCGGAGTGGAGAAAGGAGGGAGGGGGGAAGGAGCGGGAAACCCTCCCGTGGCAGTTATCTAGCTCTCTGGAAAAGCTGTGAAGGAACGGATCCCCAAATCCCACTGGCGGGGTTTCCCCAGTCCCCTCTTATTGCCGAAATCTCTCACTGGGCCTCAGGTCCTCAAGCCTGGCACTCCAAAGACGGCACCGCAAAGTCCTTCAGAGCCCTCAAAACACAGGAGCGCGAACAGAAAAGCATCACCCGAAAAAAACGGCAAAGCCACACACACTCTCTTGGCCAGCTCTCCGGGGCGGGCAACTTCATCCCTTGAAACAAACGAAAACCCCGGTCCTGCCAGGAAGGAAAAAGACGGAGAGCAATAAACAGGCACCACCCTCATCCCTCATCTTCCGCTCTCTCCTTCCCCCTCCCCCGCTAAGTCCAGGTAAAGGACCAGGTGCAGCTCACCTCCTGGCAAGGAGGAAGCGGGCGGCTGGAGGAGGGCAGGTCCCCAGCCCAGGCCGCCTGGCAGCCAGCGAGCACCCAGCAGCAAAGCCAGGCGGGGCTCCAGGGAGGCGAGAGTCCGCGGCGGGGAGCCCCCGGCGGCCTCCCCCGGCCCCTCCTGCGCGCCTGCCCTGGAGCGCGGAGCGGCACCTCCATCCCGCCGCGGTCGGTGGGTGGGCGGGCAGCAAAGCAGCCTCCCCGGGTGGGGCGCACCCCGGCTCCCGGGCCGCGAGGGCTGCGCGCTCGACTCGCCGCTCGCTCGCCCCCTGCCCGTCCGCGGGCTGACAGCTCCGCTGCGCTCGCTGCCCCAGCAGCCGGCGCCGGTGTTCCCGTCACGCGGGAGGGAGGGACCGCGGGGCGCGGGCGCGGCGCGGGGGCGGGACGCAGGGCGGGGACGCGGGTGCCGGGGAGCAGGTGGCGTAGGCGGGGGCTGCGACCCGGCGGAGCGGGTCCTAAGGGGCTTCACGGCTGCGGGGGGTGGGAGGCTCATTACGCGATAGAGCGGCCAGCGTCCCCCGTTTATGTCTCCGATCCCCAGGCCCTGTGGCCCACCAGAAGGAGCGCTCCAGGGACGAAGCCAGAATAAAACACAGGACATCAAGACGTTGTTTTCCGGCGGCGGGTCTTTAAAATCTCCCTACCGCCCGCGTCTCACAGTACCCCAGATGCTTCCTAGAAACATCCCTTTGTAAGGATCCAAGCTGGGTACTGTCAGATCGAATTTTTAGGTGATTAGGCTGTGCGGGAAATGGCGTGGAAGAAAGGGGGACGAACTACAAATGCAGTGTTTGTGACTCGGTTTTCTCACCTATTGAATGAGAATCCTAACAATACCTAACCCTTGGCTTGTCGTGGAGGTTGACTAAATTGATGTCCATACAGCACTTGAAGAGTGCTTGGAAGCAGTAGATGCGATATGCGTTGGTAGTAGTGGTAACCGGGATCATTGCTGCTGTTGCTGTTATTTTCTGGGGATAACATGTTTAACCTCAGACAAGCCCTTTTGTTTCTGGAGGCAGCAGCTTCTCCATCTGTACAATGACGGAGGTGGTCTTCATTTTTTTCTTTCATTCAAAAACGTCCTAAGCGGCGTGGTGGACACCAAGTGGTGACCAAGATGGACATGATGCCGTCATCGGGGTAGATCTCAAGGGTTCCTTCTTGGTCTAAAAGTCTGTGAACGGGTGAGTTAATCTGCTGTTCAGAAGGAGCCCCTCAAATTTCTAATAATTGAGTGCCTGCAGAAATCTACCTGACAGACTCAATGTAAGTTGACTTGAATTTGTGGCACTCTCTCTAATGTCCTTTTAATAAACGTTTCCGCATGAAACGTGAGAAGTTTTCTTCTTTCTCTCTGTCTCGTATGTGTGTGTTCTGATTATAACAATAATGCATGTTTTTTGTAAACATTTTGGAAAACACTGAAGAGTATCAGGAAGAATATCAAAATCGTTAGGAATCCCACCGCCCAGAGATGACACTATTAATGATACTAGCATCTTGAGGGATTTCGTTCCTGGTGTCTTAAATGTGTGTGTGTATTGAAAAAGTAGAATTATAACTTGTAAACTGCTTTAATTTTTTCCGTGGCAACATGAATTTTTTTTTCAAGTCATTGACGTCTCTGACAACACAGCTTTAATAACTGTATAATATCTTCTACTGTTTGGATTTATGTAATTTACTGTTCGATATTAAGCATTGCTTCTCAAGTATCTGATGTTATAAATAATTCTAGCATAATACCCTTGGTACATATTCTGTGCATACATCTCCTTTTAATTTTCTATGATGCTTTCTAAAATGGAAATCATCGGATCACCTGGGATATGCATTTTTAAAGTTTTTGATGAATTACTGCACAAATTCCCTCCAAATATTATTATATCAATTGTTACCAGCAGTTTATAAGTACACAACATTCTAGATAGTACTTCAGCTATTTGCCATTTTGGTAGAAGAGAAAAAGCTTATCTTACTAGTATTTTTAAATGTATTTTTATAATTAGTAACACTGAATAATTTTTTATATATATTTACTATTTACATAGTTCCTTTCCTTGTCAGTGTGTGCGAATTTTCCACTGGCACTCTTTGGCCATTTTCCTACTGATGTTCCATCTTTTTTTAATTGATATGTAAACAATCTTTATAAGTTTTTTGTGTTACACCTTTGTTTACCATATATGTCACAAATACTTTTCTCCGTTTGTAGTCCTCCTTTTCACTTTGTTTCTGGTGACCGTTTTTGCAGAAGACTGACATTTTTATGTACACAAATACAGCAACATTTCCTTTTGTGATTCCTTCCTTCATTGTACACATACATGTACCTGTACCTCTTGCAAGATCATTTAGATGCCTATATTTTCTTATTTTGTTATTTTATTTTTACATATATTTTTATTCTCTAATCCATCTAGAACTTGAGTCAAATTATATTATTATTTTTGTCATCTAAGTAAAACCTTACTATGTGACTAACGGATTGAAAACAGTTTCTTTCCCAGTCAATGCACCTACGTTAAACAACAATTACAGATTTTCCTGGTTGGGACAATTTGCCACTGTCAATAAATTTCTCATAGGAGTCTAACCTATAGAAAACATCTTGACCTTAGGTAATCAAAACTAGCACACAGACTTATAAAGAAAGGAAAATACCTAGAAAACTGCAGTTCCTTCATAACTGCCATTTTAGAATCTAACAGCAGACTATCCAAATGATTTGTGATTATCACATTAATAACTTTACTTTAAAAGTCTAATTTTTTAACAGCTACTTTAATAGAAATTTCCTAATGGAATTGGGGGTAGGGAAGAACAACTATGAAGGTTTAAAAAGTTTAAAGTCCAGATGGTCATCAATTTGCACTTTATTTTATGCAGTGTGTACCTGAAAATGGAATCAAGCTTTATTAACAATCAACAAAAACCAGAGCTATATCCAAGGGATATTAAACACATAGATTTGTGTTGTTCTTTCTTTTTTAACTGAATACAGATTATGATATAAATAACCCCAATTTTTTAAAGATTGTCTAAGCACACTAATCTTAGGAAAAAAAATTTGAATGAATTTAAGTAGCAAATTTTTAAAAAATTAGTTTTAAACAGTCAAAATGAAAAAAAAAAAATGTGAAGTGTTTCCTGCATCTAATTAGCAAAGAGAATAATTTTGGTAAATGTATGTTGTTGGTTATAATTCAGGAGAAAAGGTAGTTCTGGAGAGCACTTTATATATTAAGAGCCTTTAATATGTTTATGCTTTAATCAAGTAATTTTTACTTCTAGGATTCTAATTTAAGGATCTAATAAGTAGAGTACAAGTTTCTGTACAAGAATACACATTATTATTTAATACAATTAAAAACGAAATAATCTAAGTGCCCCAAAATAGGGGAATGGCTAAATGAATTATGTTATTTCACATGGAAGAATTATATAGACATTGAAAATTATGTTTTCCAAAGAATACTAAATGAATTTAGGAAATGTGACTGTATAATCTTAATATAAAAAAAAAAGATAGAAATAAATCTTAAACAGTATATTCCCAAGTATAGTGTGTGTCTTGGGGGTGGGAGAATTAAGTATGCCTTATGGAAGGAATATGAATAGAAGAAAATAAACTTGTTAGTAGTGATAATCTTTTAATGGTGGCATACGGATGTTTTTTCTATCATTTTTACAGATATATTTGCAATTTTTCTATAATTATTTTTATAATCATTATGAATTACTTCAGAAGTTTCTGTCCTTCGATGTCAATCAATCCTACCTGAAGAACTCATCAAAAATGTAAGGACAAAAAATGTTTACCAGTGTTATTTGTAAAGGAAAATGAATGAGACCTTAATAGCTAATACTAGGGAAACTGCTTCGTAAATAATGATATTCAATGGTATATTATCCCAACACAAACAATTGTTTTATGAAAAGTGTCTGACAGAGAGAAAAGTTCTTGAGAAAATGCTTTCAGATAAATTGGGAAAATCATGATACAAAATGTATACACAATAGAGACATTCAATATAGTAAAGCTATAAAACATGGACAAAAGGATGTGGATTAATTTCAGGACAGTAATTGCCTAGAGGCAAAGAAAGGAGAATGGGATTGGGAAGGAGTGTAAAAGTGACTTCACTTGTACCTCTAATACTTTATTGCTGAAAGGAAAGAAGGATGGAAGGGAGGAAAGAAAGAAGGAAGGAAACATCTGAAGCAACTATGACAAAATGTAACATTGTTTCTTTGGGAGTTTGGGGTAGTAGTTACCATAGCCAACACTTATTGACCTATAACAGCTAACAATTATTGAGTTAATAAGATCCCAGCACTGTTCTAAAAGCTTTACTAAGCACTAGTTCATTTAACCCTCAAAACAACCCTAGGAGGTAGGTACCCTTATTATCCCCCTTTTACAGATGGAAAAATAAAGGCACAAGTTGCTCAGCAAGAGGAAGTGTGGGGTTTCATAATACACAAGCAGTGATTCTAGAGTTCACCCGCTTAGGAGGTTAATTTTACTACCCTCCATATTTTTCTATATTTTTGAAATATTTAAGTTTAAATTATTACATACAATAGGATATTAAGTAGGTGTTTTAAATCCTATTAAAAAGATGGGAAGGACAGAACAAATGATTGATAATGGTATTTTCTGGATAATATGCTATGGGTGATTTTTTTTCCATTTCTTTATACTTTTCCCCATTTTCAAATGTGTTACAGAAAATATATATGAGTTCAATTTTTAAAACAAGAAAGCTGGAGTGTATTAAAAAGGAGTATGATACTTAAGCTATTCTATCATGTTATATATTTTCCACATCATTTGATCACCATATTTTAAATAACTTGTAGAGGAAGAAGAATGGGGAATTCGGGAGGATAAATGGAGAGGATTTTTAAAAGAACAAAAAAAAAGATTCAAAAATGGAAAATAGGTCATAGAAGAAAAGCTAAATTAGGATATCTTGGTTTACTTTCTCTAAGTCCATGAAAGCCTTTCACCAGTGGGTTACATCTCCCTTGCTCTCCACTTCCTTCAAGAATCAAAATAAAAATATTTTTAGTTAAAGGAGAAAATTTTTCACTTGGATATAGAATTGCACCTACTGTGAAGGTCTGTGGAAATATTCAAGAAGAATGTGAAGTCAGACAAACTTGCATTTTGCCACTACTTGCCAGCTGTATGATGTTGGGAACATTACCTAATCTCCCTTAGCTTCAAATTAGAGCTTAGAAATACCTGACATTGTAGGCTTGGTGTGCAAGGAAGTTAATATACATAATCAGTCACTGTACTAAAGCATCACCATGCTTATTGGTATATTTGTAGCTATTTATAAATATTCCCTTCTTAAGTTATTCACACCAGTATTTCTCCACTGGAATCCAAAACCCCCCAAAAAGGAGTGCAGGGTGCGGGTGTCTCCAATGTCTTCTCAGGAGATTAGGAGTATTCTCTGATAGTTTTTATATTTTGTATTTGAACTTTGTTGATAATCAGATACACACACACATATACACAGTGCCAAAAAAATGTATACACATTTTAAGAAAGGAAAATAACTGTGTTAAAACTGTAATACAATGAATGACGCCAGCATTGATTTGATTAACGCCATCTTTTGAGTGAACATCATGCATTGCTACCATAATTCAATCCAACTTCAAAAAATAATACATAAATAACATCTCTTAAAATGTATACTTTTGGCACCCATGATGTGTGTGTGTGTGTGTATATGTGTGTGTGTATGTGTATATATATATATATAATTTTTATGTCAATTGTTAGCACAAAATGTTAGTGCCTTTGTTTGCACTTGACTTCCTGATACCAGAGGCACCTCACTCCTGCAAACCAGCCACACTAGCCTCCTTGTCGTTTCTTCATCCTACTTGAGGGTTCTGTATTTGTTGTTCCCTCTGCCCAGAATTCTCCTTCTTTGGGTCTTTACTCAAATGTCATTTTCCCAGTAATGGCCTTCCTGGTTACTCTTTCTAAAATCCCTGACACTCTCTATCTCCTGCTTTACTGTTCTCCCTAGCACTCATCATCTTGCATGTGGCCTATTTTACCTGTCTATTTCTCCTCACTAACATGGAAGCTCCATGAAAACAGATTTTGGTTTCACTTTTAATTGCTATATTTCCAGATCTAGTACATAGGCACTCAGTGAATATGTGTGGCATGAATTAATACATTATGTGATCACCATAAATGAGGGCAATTAATTTTTTTTTAATTTTATTGGGGAAGGGGAACAGGACTTTATTGGGGAACAGTGTGTACTTCCAGGACTTTTTTCCAAGTCAAGTTGTTGTCCTTTCAGTCTTAGTTGTGGAGGGCACAGCTCAGCTCCAGGTCCAGTTGCCGTTGCTAGTTGCAGGGGGCACAGCCCACCATCCCTTGTGGGAATCAAACCGGCAACCTTGTGGTTGAGAGGATGCACTCCAACCAACTGAGCCATCCGGCAGCTCAGCGGCAACTCAGCTCAAGGTGCCGTGTTCAATCTTAGTTGCAGGGGGCAGAGCCCACCATCCCTTGCGGGACTCAAGGAATTGAACTGGCACACTTGTGGTTAACAGCCCACTGGCCGATGTGGGAATCGAACTGGCAGCCTTTGGAGTTAGGAGCGTGGAGCTCTAACCGCCTGAGCCACCAGGCCGGCCCAAGGGCAATTAATTTTTTATTGTTCATATCAAATATTTCAGATACACAACAATTAATTTAATAGTTTCTAAAATGTATCCAAAGATGAACTTGGGGGAAAATCCCCAAATCCTCAATTTGAGAAACAAAGCATTAGTTGCAGATAATAGAATTCACTTTATCCAGTTTAAGGAGAAAGGAATTTATTATACAGTGTTGGGTACCTTACAGAATTCCTTGGAGGGCCATGAACAAAGCTTGGATATATGCAGAGAGGTAAACACAGCAGGGAGTGACACTCTACCCACCCTCTCCACAAGACCACTGTAGTGGAACCTGCACTGCAGCCTTCACATACCACTCGTCACATGTGATGCTAAAGACTAAACATTCAATCCTCTGCACCTACTAGAGCAGAAGAACCAAAAGCCCCTGTTGCCATGTCAGCCAGTAGAATGAATCCACGCTCATGCAGCTGCCATCTCACATTGCTCACTTACTCCTTCAGAGTCTCATGTGAGTACATTTCCTTGTCAAAGCCTAGTTTTAATATAGAATCTATCTACAAGGGAATTTAGGAATGTTTTAGCTGTCTCACGTCTTTGGTTCAGGAAGGCACGCTGAAAGTGGGACTGTTTGGGTATAAGTGAGTCAAACTGCAATTTCTGCAGCAGTCCACCCTCTTGCTACTCAACATACATAAACCCCCTTATTCCTACATTAAAACTTCTATCTCTGTGGGATGTTCATTTCTCTTCTAGCTCAGTGACAATCCCATTTTGATATCCTGAAATCTATCAGATAAATTATAAAGTGAATTACCATCAATCCGCCACATACTAAAAACTAGGGGATTACTATTCAGCCATAAAAAGGAATGAACTATTGACACATTATAACATGGATAAATCTCATAGGCATTGTGCTGAGGGAAGAAAGCCAGTCTAAAAAGCATACATACTGTATGACTCCATTTATATGGCATTCTCAAAAAGATAAGACTTTCCTGATAGAAATCAAATCAGTGGTTGTCAGGAACTAGGGGTGGTGATCAAGAAGTGTGACTACAAAAGGCTATCACAAGGGAGACCGGGGGGTGGGGGAGGGGGGAGGTGATGAAATTGTATCTTGATTGTAATGGTGGTCACACAAATCTATATATTGCATTACAATCCATAGAACTGTAATCCCCAAAAAGTCAATTTTACTGACTTAAAATTTGCAACCCAATACATACTAAAGTTGTCAGCCACTAAAGTTGACAAGATGTTAGGTTTGGTAGATATTAAATATTTATTAATTTTGGAAAAAAACGGGAAATAAGAGGAAAATGAATATATTATATACATGGAAGAAAATATGATGGACAATAACTTTCATTTCTGGAATTGCTTCTGAGATTACCTTTGGTATTGATACCTTTCTTCCTCTGAGTTCCCTTTGTACTCAGGCAGCGTCTCAGCTGGTCACACTTCTTTGTCTGGTGGGGTACTCCAAAGCTTAATCCCTAAGTAATCTGAGCCTTGGTGGCCCTAACTGTATGGGGTTGCTGTAATCTCCATTAACTTTTATCACTGGATATTACAATACTGTGAGGCACTCCAGAGGAATCCCTGAGCTCCATCATAGAAAATCATAGTAAACTTTTCTCTTTTTTGCTTCCTGGTCCATTGGCAAGAGTAGCCCAAAAGGTGAAATGGCAGTTTCAACATCTCAACTCCCAGTTCAATTGTCTCCCTGGTGGAATGTTTCTCCACTGAATAGTAAGAACTTGAAACAAGCAGGGTCTAAAGTAATGGACTTGGGAAGGAAAATTTTGTGCATTGGTCATTCAGTGAAAGAATGAGAAACACCACCCCTGCTTCACTCCTCGGTTTCTGGGCCAGTGTGTTCTGATTTGGAAGAAACAGCATCATATATTAGTCACTAGTTCAGAGAATATGCTTTATCCTAAAGGACAATACCCCGGTGTCAAAAGGTATTATTTCCCATCTGACACAGTAAATTGGTTCTTTAGCTCATTACTATGCTATAAGTCAGATGCATCTGAGTGAAGGTTTTATGGAATACCAGTGAACCCCAAGAGCACTGGCCTTAATTATTTAGCTGTGAAAGAGGTTTCTTGATTAAAAGCAATATCATGTGAGAAAACATGATGTAAATAAGGCAGGATGTTAAATAAGGTATTAAGTCAACGGAAGCAGCATGGTGGCCCAGGAAAACAAACCATATCCAGATTAAGTGTTTATTCCAGTGAGGACAAAATTGTTCGCTCTACAATGGAAGGGGCCCAATATAATCACCAGGAGGGAGGCTGGTTCTCTCATTCTAGCACACAATATTAAGAGTTCATCATTGGTGTCTTACTGCTGGGAGATGGGGCGTTCAGCTATGGTAGGAGCACCGAGTCAGCCTTGGAGAGAGGCAACCCATTTTTTATTGAGGGATGTGCAATCTTCATATGATGGACCATTGTTTCTGAGTTCATTGACACAGTGAGATCACAAGGGAAACAAGTTGACTGTTACCAACAGAGTGAGTCATCTGGTTGAATCACCTGGTTATTGAACGGACACTTGATACAAATTCACATAGGACATTAATACTCCCACATGATGGGTCCATTTCAAGAGATTCGCTCACATAATTCTTCCCCAATCCTCCTTATCAGCAAACCTGCAATCCTATTCCTTCCAACTCCTTCACCATATGGCCAAAACTTTAGCTGCTACCCATGAAATGGTGTGGATCCGATATCGTGTCCCCTTCTTCCAAGCAAAGTTCACCATAAAGTTGTACCCACTGGAGAGGTTTCCTTCTCCATTGTTCTTTCAAGCCACTCATGATTTATTTGCTGATCAATATTTGCTATAATATTTGCTAATCAATATAAAAGCAGAGAAATGGCCCTTGAGGTTTTGTTTTTTTAACATATAGTTATCTAAGGCCAGGAACCATGAACTGAAAATCAAAGAAAAATTAAACCACCTGGAAACAGAATATTATACTGAATGAGAGAGCAAATATCAATACAACTTTTTCCCATGAGACACATTGCTCAAAGAATGCGCTATGACAACAAGCGTGTTTGTAAACCATAGACCCGATATTTGCATGTCTATTGGTAGTGACATTACTTGGGACAGGAGCATTGCTGGCTGTTAAAGCTGAGCCATCAGAAATCCTGTAACCCAACAATTATTTTACCACCTTATCAACTTCCTTATTTTAAAAGAAATGCAAGTATGACTGGCATGTAGATTCTGCAAAACCATTTACCCAGATACCTCAGATAAGAATAGTGAAGGAAATAAATTTCAGCCCTTAAAGTTCAGGGATGTGCACATCTTACTTAGTATAAGATGCTTCAGTAAAATAATTTGAGAGAAAAGACTAGATGACTGGATGCAGGGTTTTTAAAATGTTTTCAATGTTAAGCACTGTAAAGAAGTCAACAGCTGCAGAATCACGAACCTCAGAAACAAAACTGGCCTTTAAAGATCACCGAGCCAAATCTCATCTCAAATCCCCAAATCCTCTCGGCAACTCTCCCTCAAATGACTCTCAGACTTAAAAAACAAAAACAAAAACAAAAAAAACTTCAAGGACTGAGAAATGACTACCTTCCCAGGCAGCCCTCCTACCTTTGGACAGCTCTCACTGTGAGAGAGTCCTTCATCAGAGGAGCAAAAAATTTATCATTGTCATAATTCTATCTCTGGGCCCCAAATAGGACAAGCCTCCTTCCTCTTCCAAGGACAACCCTTCAGCCGACTTCCTCCTGTCCTCTTCTCTTCTCTTCTCCAGGATAAACATCCCCAGTTCCTTACATCATTTTTCATAGGATTTAATTGTATATTCCTCTTAAAAGTATACATTTAAACTGAAGTAATAGCATGGATTTAGTCTATAATTGAGTAGAAGTATAATTTCCCTTATTCTAGAGAAGCCATAGTTCTATTTTTGCAATATAATGTCCTGGTGCATTTTTCTGGAAGTTGCACTAACGTTCACTGCAATTGCTAACATTCCTTCATTAGGAGCTCGCTATGTGCCAGACACTTCGAAGAGGACTTCACGTGTATCATCTCATTTAATTCTCAGGACAACCATCTATGAAACGAGGCAGGTACTATTTTTATCTCCATTTTCAAGTGAGGAAAATGAGGCTTAAAAAGAATAAGTACCTTTCCCAATAAGTGACAGAATTTGGATTCAATCCCAGGATTTCTGGAAAAGAACTAGCTAACACCTACTGAGCACTTACTGTGTGCCAGAACTGTGCTGAGCCCTTACTCAGACTATTAAGTAGCTAGAATTATTATTCCCATTTTACACAGAGGGAAACTGAGGTTCTAAGAGATATAACAGCATGGTTAGAAATTGAAAACAAGCTTATCTGAACAAGTTTACCTTATATTCCCAGGTTCAGGATTTTATATTTATCCCTTATAAAATTAATCTTACTGGATTTAGTCCATCACTCTGTCAACAATTTTAGAGGTACTGATTTGATCATCGAAAGTATTTTTATTTTTTTATAACTTCAAATTTTGTTAAGAAGGCTTCTATGTGTTCATTACCAACAAATGACACTGCATAGAAGAAGGCTTAGGAAAGCGTCATCCACAAGCCACTAGAAACCTCTCTGCAGATGCCATCAGTCATCAGACTGTATCAGCACAGTCATTCAACTTCCAATATACTATCTGAGGTAGGCCATATTTCTCCATTTTGTCTATAAGAATCCAGTGAGTTTGTTATGTGTCCTACTGAAATATAGATTTGTCATCCCAGCTCAAACTTATTAACCCTATCAAAAAAGAATATCATATTAGTGTGAAGTAATGTAGAAATAGTAAATCCATCTTGGACCTTGGTGATTAACATTTCTACTTCTAAGTATTTATTATGTTTTCAGAAACAAAACACTAAATTAGACATATGTTATTTCATTACCTATGATACCATATTTTTTATTCATGTAATTGGGCATAGCACATTCTGCATCATTAAAATGAAATTTGAGTTCCAGTGTCTTCCCACTCAGTCTTCTAAGGTGACTTTGATCTTCTGAGTTGATTTCATTAGGCAGTGTGACAACATGTTGCTTTTTATATTCCATGCTTGTTACCTTGACCTCTTGGGCATTTTTAAGATTGACAGTATAATTCTTGGGTTTTGTTCCCATTTCCTATTTGGTTAAGCCGATAGTTTCACTTTCTCCTTAATTGAATTAACCATCACTGTACGTGAATTACCCTCTATTGAAAGTCATCCTTTGATAGATAAATATAGTAATAGATATTATAGTAATAGATGAATATAGTAATAAATAGATAAATGATAGATAAATGTTTGGCACCTGAGTAATAATCCTGTAAAGCCACAAATCTATTACACAATATTTCCTGGCTTTGAAACTCCATATTATATTCAATAAATTTGGCAGTTTGCTACCACCTTTGATTTCATTGTTTGGCGTTTAATGGTCCTTCTTTGTATGAAATAATGTTTCCTTTCAGTTCTATATTACAGTGTTATCTCTTTTAAAGCATTTAAGGCAACATTAAGTTAATTTGAGCATCCGAATGCCACAACACATGATTGCATTATCACTTACAAAGATAATGACCACTAAAAAGCATAGAAATTGGGGCATGTTTTTCTTTTGACATTGCTTTTAAGGAAACACTCAGATTTCAAGTATGTCAAATGTTAGAAATATGTAACTCTGATATTTGAAGAAAACAATAGTTATGGTAATTACTAAGAAGTTCAAGTAACAAATGGTGCCCATATTTGAAAGCATCACAAAACTGAGAATTTTCAACAGTATTTTTCTGTCCTCTATTCCCCATCCACAACCTATAACAGAAGATAAAGTTATTTGATTAGGAAGTAATAAAGGCATACATCTGTCAAATATTATGAAATGCTTTGTTTAAGATACTTTATATTTTTAACTGCATACCAAATTTCACCACATATTTTTGTACATCTGATGTCCTGTCCCAATTAGTTTTATTTTAAATATCTCTGTAGAGCTATTACCCCTCTGAGAGATACAAAAGGTCACTTTCCTTTTCTAAAACATGGAATTATTCAACAGAGCTTAATAACTGCACTGCTAATGTAATTCTCACTATACCTCTGAGAGAAAATGCTCCTTGAGATAAATTCGGACCGAGTTTCATTTGTAATGTTAATGTATTTTGCCTGAGAAAGCCTCAGCTGTGTCATTTCCCCAGAAGCTGGCCAGACCTAATGAGGTTTTGGTACTCGAGTAAAGAAGACACACATTCTCATTTTTTATCCCATTTCAGAAATAAAAATTACATTACCCACTTATAGTATGCCTATTAGTGTCCTTTTAATAATTTTCTGATCCTTGGCATTTATCAAGTAGACCTTGAATTTTGATACAACAAATCTTGATTGACATTTAATGATTCCTTTTCTCATTAATAAAATGAGGTGGCCTACAAAATTTATAGTGATGCGACGTTCAGCTAATGTCATAATCTAAAAAATAAGATAAAATGACCAAAACTGTTTGAGCAAGAGCGATCCCAGTTATTTCTCAAAATAAGAGGGGAAATTAGTTCCTAAATAGTGTGTCCTTAGGGTTACAACTCAGGACTGAATCTTGCTCCTGGAAGGAAATACCAAAATGCAGTTTCAAACCTATTCGGAACATAAATAAATTTTTTCTAAGCAATAGAAGAAAGTAATTATGTAAACTACATCAAGCCATCATCAGAATTATGTAAACTACATCAAAAGCCATTGTCATCATATCAGTAACAGTGTTTTACTTGTTTCACATTCCCATGCTTCCTCCCATGCTCGTTTACCCCTGTTTATAATTGCTAGAGTTTAAATCTACTATCAGCCCGTAGATGACACACTTTAAACTGTATAAAATTGAGAGATTTATACATCTATTAATAACCCTCAGTCCCCCTACTAATTTAAGTTCAAATTGCTTAGTCTAGAATTCATGCCCTTCTTACATGGGCCTCAGCCTGGCTTTCCATTCTTATCATTAACTATTTCCTTAAAATCCAGTCAAACATACAGTTGTATAAAGCCATTCCATGTTTTGTTTTGTTTTGTTTTGTTTTTTTACCTCAACACCTTTGTTCATGTGTTTTGTTTTCTACCTGGAATAAACTTCCACTCATCTCCCTCTGTCTATCCTCTAGATTGAGATAAACTATCACCTTCTTTACAATGATTTGCTTTAGTTCTTCAATTGAGTATGAGTATTTAGCTTGTACCCTCTTTATTGAATGAATCATTCATACCTATAAATGATATAAATTATCTTTGAAATTCTAGGGCCTTTCAATATACTTTTCGGCATCTTTGATCATGTAACACAGCACTTTGCATAACATATTGCCCAGTAAAAATGTATAAGAGAGTAAATGAATAAATGGATAGTCTATGATCTTGTATTTATGCTAGCTATTATTCATGAAGGAGCCCCTCATTCTTTTCATGCCTATCTTAAATTTATTACAGGAATAAATTGTTTTCAAAGTCTAAAAAATTAATTTTCCAGTAATATGACACACTGGACACTATAACCAACCTTCCCACTGAAAATAATTAAAAAATATTCCTAAATACATTAATGTGTTAGAAAAAATTAGTATGCTCAAAACCCATAGGAATCCAGAGAGGTAAGCTGAGTTTTGAATCTGGCTTTCACTTTGAGGATATTTACCCACGAAGGTGAACTTGAGCTTCTATAGTCACTGGTAACAGGAGATAAATCCTGAGAGGCACCTGACCAAGATGACGAATCTAATAGGAGATGCCTTAATAAATCAGGTACCCCAAAGGCCTAAACCCTCAAGGTATGTGTGAACTAGAAATAAATCCAAGGGACAGCAAGGGAAATTGCCTATTATAGAATGTGGCATCAGGTAGAAGGAAACATAAAATCATCCCGTGGACTTCATATCCACATGCTGACCCTCACCTGGGCTTGAAGCCCAATCTCATACTACGTGGGGATATCAAAAGAAACCTCAGGCAAGAAAATTTAATTTCCAATGTTTATGTGTTGTTAGAGTTCCCCAATGTTTGGCATAAACAAATGCAAATAGTCACTGGAGATATAAATTGCCAATACAAGGCTTGAAAATTTTTGAACAGATAAAATTCAAAAAAACATGAACTTACGTTTTTTTAGTTGAACATAATTGAACATAGTTGAAACATAGTTGAAACTCACAAAATGCCTGAGGCAATGAGCCACCTAGAGTGAGAGAAACAACAGACAACAAAGTTAGACACATAAAGACTTCAGATACTGGAATTAGAAGACAAATAATAAATATTAAATGTAAAGGACCCTGAAAATATAAGGGGAAATAACAATATTTTAAAAGGACAAAACTGGTTGAGACAGAGAGAAAGAGAGAGAGAGGGAGAAAGACAGAGAAAAAAAGGAAGGAAAGAAGAAAAAGAGGGATGGAGTGCAAAACTACCTAGAACATTTAGAAATTAAAAATATAATAATTGGAATTAAAAATACAATAGATTCTCCTTTCCCATTCTCTTTCCTTTTCTATTGGCCCAGGCCAATGAGTCAGCCTTTCTTTTTCTTTTTTTTTTAATTAGCAGAATTTCTTTACCTGATAGACTAGCTACAAAAACAACTACCACTAATCATACTTAATAATAATAACATTCCCTTTGCGATCAGGACAATGACCAGAATGCTTACTTTATTCAACTTTGTACTAGTGTCTCTAGCCATTACCAAAAGGGAATAAAAGGAAATAAACAGTAGAAAGAATAGAAGAGAAGAAATTAAAATATCATTATTTTCAAGTGGTATGCTTTGTTATGAAAATTCAACAAGATCTATAGATAATTTCTAGAAGAAAAGCATTCAATAAATTTGCAGAGTACAAAATCAGTATGTAAAAGTCTATTGCATTTTATACACCAGCAATATGAGATGGAAATGAATTTTTTTAAAACTAAAATAAAATTTATATTAAATACCCAGAAATAAATTTAATAAAAATATGCAAAACCATTATGGACAAAAATATAAAACTGTAATGAAATACATTTAAAAAAAAAAAAAAAACCCTAAATAATCAAGAGCTATACCATGATCATGAACTAAAAGATTCAATATCATAAAGATTACAATTCTTTAATTGTTACGTAAATTCAATGCAGTATCAATAAAAGTCCCATCAGGTGTGTGTGTGTGTGTGTGTGTGTGTGTGTGTGTCTGTGTGTGTGTGAATTAACATGTTCAGTCTAAAATTAAAATTTAAGTTCAAGGATCAAAGTTGTCAAGACACCATTCTATTGAAGTAGAAAAACCATAAGGTTTGAGAACTTGCCGCCACTAGATATCAAAATTTATTACAAAGTTATAGAAATTAAAATCAGGTAGTGTTGACACAGATTGGCAATTAAAGACATTAAATAGAATAAAGAGCTTAGAAATGGACCCACACATTTTTCGCTTGATATATAACCAAGATGGTATTAAAAATTTGTGAAAGATAAATAGATTTTTCAATAGATGGTGATGGGACAATAAGGGGAAAATATGATATTGTATCTGATACCATAAACAACCATCAATTTCAATTGAATTAAATATCTATATGTGACTGTTAAACTATAATTAGAATACAATATAGGAAAATAATTTCAAGGCATTACTGTACAGAAAAATTTCTTAAATAAAATGTACAAACATAAAGGAAATGATTGATAGAATTGACTACATAAAAATTAACTTCTGTTCCTCAGAAGACAGCATAAAAAGATTAAGGACAAACAAACAAATAAAAAGACACAATCTGGAAGGAGATATTCCTGAGAGAAGGATTTATTCCCAGAATATATAAAGAATTCTTATGAAACAATAAGAATGAAGAAACTAACAAAGTTTATTAAAAAGTTCCTCCAACAGACTTATTAATTACTATATAGAAATACTTCCTAAATCTCTACCTCAGTGTCCAATAGCCACATCAATTATAATAAATTTAACACTAAAATAATCTTATTTTTTTCTAAGATCAGAGTCATCCATGCTCAAAAGTTATAGTCATGCTTGTCACTTACCTTAGTTTGCTTTCCATATTCAATTATTTACTAAATACATTCAGTTCTTCCTCTGCAAATTTTCTCACTTTTTGTCCTTTCCATTACCATGTCACTTTTATAATTCAGAACTTCACTTGCTTGAACTTGTGATAAACTTCTAACTGATCTCTCTGCCTCAACAGTTCTCTTTTACACCCTTCCTGCTTCCTGCTTACCGGGTTAATCTACCTTAACCACACTTTATTTTTCAATAAAAGCACATTTAGTCATAACCATGTAATAAAATGTGAATTTGATCTAAGAGTGGAGAGTGGCTGTTTGATTATACAATTCATGGAATTTGATATATGACAGAGTTAGTACCCCAGTTTGGTGGAGAATGTATGAATTCTAACTGGTTAACCAATTGAAAAAAGTAAAATTATTTTCCTATAGCACACCATATATACTAAGAAAATCATGTATATAAAAAAAAGAAACATTTTTGAAGAAGAGGTAAGAGAATTATCTTTACAACCTTAGGTTAGAAAGTGTTTTAACTAAGATACATGTCAAATTATATAAGAAAAGATGATGAATTTGACTACATTAAAATTTAACACTTGTGCTTAAAAAACAAACCCATTTTAAAAATGAAAGATAAATCATAAAATGAAAGAAAAGATTTGCATCACAAACTACTGTCAAATGATTAATATTCAGAAGATATGTTTAAAAAAAAAAGCACTTGTCCAAACCAATGATAAAAAGACAAATAATCTAATGGAAAATAGGTGAAGGTCCTGGAAAGTAATAGAGGTGAAAACATGAATTACCAAAAAACATCAGAAAGGATACTTAATTTCATTAGTACTCAAGGGTATACAAATTAAAACTATACTGAGCTACCAGTCTGGCAAAAATTAAAAGTGACAATAACAAGTGTAAGATACAAGATGTGATCAAAACATATAGAGAATATTTAAATAAAAAAATTATTACAGTAAAAGACATATTACCATCAATCACCCGCAAAATATTCCCCCTTGCTTCAAACACACTTATCCCATCGTTCTTGCCACTGCCTTGAGCAGTTCCGGAAGTCCTTTTTCATGAGTGTCTTTACTTCATCCTCTATCATGACAATACCCTGTGTCACACATCACTTCTGGTATGGCAATTTCTGTCAAATAAAAACATTACGATGTGTCCTCACCCACCTTATTCACTGGATCTGGCACCATGTAACTTCTGGCTCTTCCCCAAAGTCAAAATGATTCAGGACATCGAAGCAGCCACAACAATGCAACTAAAGACACTCAACAAAGAGGACTTCCAGAACTGCTTCAGAAAGTGGCAAGAACTATGGGATAAGTGTATTTGAAGCAAGGGGGAGTATATTTTGAGGGGGATTGGTGGAAATGTGTCTTTTACTGTAATACATGTATTTTTTAATTTAAACATTCACCGTATTGTTTGATTACACCTCACATGGTTATGGAACAAATGAAAACTTTTACATGGCTGTTGGGAGTATAAGTTGGTACAACATTCACTCTGGAAAAACACTATCCCATTATCTAATAAAATTAATGCACTCACCCTATAACCCAACAATTATACTCCCAAGAATATATGTCTCCTACAGAAACACTTGCGTATGTGTAGCATGATACTTGAAAAAGAATGTTCACACCAATATTTGTTGGTTACAACAACAACATAAAGGAAACAACAAAGTGTCTGTCAATAATACAAAGGATAAACAAATTGTGGTATATACATACAGTGGAATTTCACATACAACAGCAAAAATTAAAGACTTCCAGCTACACAAAACAACATGGATGAATCCCAAGGACATAATATTAAACAAAAAATCTGGATATAGAAAATACATATAATATGATTCAATTCATATAACAAAGCACAAAATCATGTACTACCTACATAAAATTGTGTTCATTTATCAATATTGTTGGTTGTTCACAATTTCAAGGCAAGCAATCTATTTATCTAGAAATTTCAAAATAATTTAATACATTATGACTTTCCTGGGAGCCACAGAGCTTTCATTAATCCATTTTCAGAAACTGATCAGATATGAATTAGAAAGAAAGATAAAAAGAATGAGAGTGTGAATGCCAGAGTGAGAGGTACACATATTTTTCTCTGATGCCAAAATCAATACAGTTCAACATTTCAGTATTTCACCTTCCTTCCTTTTACCTCTTTTTTAGAGTTCAAGTAAGCAACCTTTTATTCTACATTATATGGCTTTATAAAATGCTTACAATATCAACCAGAGGAGATAATAATCGGTTATATTTATGTCAGCATTACAATGTAAAACAACAAACCGTATCCAAAGACCTAATTTCTGGTTCCAGTTCCACAATTAGTTACGTGACCTTCATCAAGTCATTTAACTTCACTGGGCTTCAGCTTTCTCTTCTGTTAAAATGGAGATAATCCTAACAATTGTCACCCTAATAAACTTTAATTTAAAAAAGTGGGGACAATCATGCCTGCCTCCGAGCATCCTTCTAAATATTAAATAATAAACATTTTAAAAAGTGCCTGTGTGATGCCCAACATATAATTGACATTCAACAAATATCATTTCCCGACCTCCATCATTAGGCTACTTGATCATCTGAATCATTTAAAAATAAGAATGGGGTTGGGGGACAAAATTGGACCTCAGAAGACAAGTAGCTGCTTAATTTGCTTTCATTGCATAATTACGAGGTCACCAAGTCTGTTGAAAATATATTTATAAGTCTGTTGCAATAAAAAAGAGGTTATGGTCATTCTAACTTATGTTTCCTTTTCTTTAGCTAACATCACCATATATTCAATAATCACGCTAGTTCATTCCCCCCTCTTATTTTTTATAAGAGCCCCTGCCTATTTGATAACAATCATCACGTCCTGTCACTTGTTTCCTGTTCGTTTACATAGTTTTCTCATGACCCAGATCCCAAGTCCCAATCCCATCTTCCTTTAGGTCACCACTGACTGCTTAACATACTGCTTAGCGTGTTTTTTTATTTAAAGAATTAACCTGTTAGACCTAATTTCCTACACTGCTTTAGGCCCACCCTCTTCTGGGGCTTCAGCTGTTGAACATAAAGGTCTGTCTGCAACCACTACCAGAGATCAGGGCACCTAGAATTTGAAACCAGAAAACATGTTATCTGATACATACATCTTAATTTATACATTATTTTAGGGCTTAAATGGGCCCCTAATTTCTAAACAACTATCTCACAATGGTGCTTTGGACACAACCTATTATTCAAACACAATGAGTTAAAAAGACTACTTACCTTAATCCATTTTCTATATCCGTGCTTGGGAATTTTTCATGCTCTTTTTACTTTCACAGTGCCTAATACAATGATATGCACCAAGCTGATCATCAATAAATATTGTCAAGTGTCAGATTCTTTGAGAGTCTTATTAAGGAATATGACAGAGACAATAGGAAGGTTACATTTCCCAATCCTTTGCGGGCTAGGTCAGGCCATGAACTAGTTTTGGCCAAAGAAATATGGGTGGTGATATACCTCACTCTCTGGCCTGACCCCTAAAACATCCCATGTAGTCCTCAACACTCTTTGAGGGAACTCATTCAAGAATCTGGGGACAATGGGCACTGTGTGATGTGCCATGAGTAATAAAGCCCTCAGTCTCTGACTCAGGAGTTTCATGTCTTCTGCCAGCATCCATGAAACTGTGACAGGCTGACTTACTAGCTTGAAGGCAGGGTAAAATCTCAGACTCTAGACAATTCTTAACAACATGATGTAAAAGTCCACTCCACAGTCATCCCTCCTTTCATAAGAGACAGAAATACAAAAATAACTAGCCAATGCTTAGAAATCTAAATTGAAAAATGTGTTAGAACCTAAAAAAAAAAAAAAAAAAAAAGTGCAGTCCAGAGAGGAGGAGAATAGAAAAAGCCCACACCTTACTGCTCAGGGAGTGTGTAAGAAATAGAAATGACAAGGAAATGGAGAAATAAGATCAAATGCCTATACTCCCGCTTTCCCTCTCAGGGTGGAATACCTAGACAGAGTTGGGAGAATGAAGACCCTGTAGACATATCCAGATGGGTAAAGGGGATCCCAAGAATGTCAACTGGGTGGCAGGAGAGGCTAACGGAATGCTTCCCCAGGACAGTGGATGCTGTGGCGTGGCCCCCAGGTCCTCCTTCCTTCAAGACTAAAGCACTCATTTCCCCAGCTCGTGGGTGTGTGGATATCTGACAGTCCACAGCTAAATATTTCTCCAGGAACTGCTCTCAGCAAAAGAGAGTCTCATTGCCCAAGGGAATTCCACCCATGGGGGCAGGGACTAACTCTTACCCAGTGATTAGTCGATACAGGTTTTACATACCCAGCACCCTTGCCTGAATTTGGGACAACTTTAGGGTTCATTTCAGCTTCAGAATTTCCCCATAGGGTCAGCTGAGCCTTCGCTGCATTCCATCTCGGTTCAATCCTGCTTTCATCATTCCTCCACAGATGTAGATTCTGGGAGCCTTTCTCAAATTCCTACATGCAAATCTCCATCTCAGAGTCTGTCCCCTGGCAATCTTATGAGCAACACCCATGGGTAGCTTGGAAGACTTAATGCCCTAGTTAGAGTACCACATACAGCCTCACCCAGCATGATGCAGATGCAATAACGCTGCATTGATGAGAGACAGATGAGCCTGAAGCAGCGCTCCTGTCCTATAGCCCACACAAAGGATGCAGGGGACCCACACATTCCCGAATGCCCCGACAAAGGGGCATGAAGTTCTGGGAGAGCTGAAGGATCAGAAAAAACCTGGCGCTGGGATTGGGATGCCTCAATATGTGGAGACTTCACCTCTAGAAATATATGTCTGGAACCAGGGTATATACTCGCATAGTGTCCAAATGACCACACAGGCATTTCAGTGGATACTAGGCCAGGAAGAAAACCAGCAGAGCTACTCTAACAGCAGAGATCAGCTAAAATCCAGAGGCCCCTCTGTGCTCCTATGGTCATGCAGTCACATAAGCCTCATCCCCAAACACACCAAGATACTATTTTGGAAAGGTATAGAGCAAGGGAAATAAATTTAAAATTTAAGAATCTGAGTCATTCAGAAGAGAATATTTAAGCCAGAAGATATTGTATACTGACCAATTGAAAGTCTATGTCTCATTCCCTCCTCTCCAACTTCTGCTATCAGAAGGTATAGCAAACTTTAAGGCTACCTTTCATTGGCACATTGTATTAGTCAATGTGCAACCATTGGTAAATATAGGTCCATAGCAATTCCATAAGAAAAAGTCTAGTTTTTAAACCCTAACATCTGTGAATGTTTTAGCTACAAAGTCCTAAAACCTACATGGGTAATTTGAAACTCCTCTGATCCAATAATGAGAATTTTAAATCGACCAGATTATCAACTCCTGGAAAACGGCAACAGAGCTTTATTTATCTTTGAATCCCCCCCCCCCCCCCCCCCAGTGACAAGCATAGCATATAATGAATAAATACTTGAATACAATTTACTTTCAGTCTGTTACTGATCATTTTGGAACTTACAGCTCCACTCTGTGTCTTTAAGTCTTTTGATTTTCAAAACCTTTTGATAATATGAAAGTATCCTCAGAAGGGTCATTTCTTTAGCTCCTATTTTAAAATATCTTGTCAGAATTAGCTTAGGACTGGGAGTAAGAGAAGAGCGCAGAATTCTGGGAAAGAAGAAATAGAACTGGAGGGGAAAAAATTGACAGGCCAAACAAATTGCTTCACAATTTTGTCTTGGGCCAGACTTGAAAAAAGTGAGCAAGCATAGTAATTTTACTCCTGAAGGGTATTTTATACTATAATAGCTGAAGTAGTAAAAATAGTATGATTGAGAACTAGCAAAAGGAAAACAGTATATCCTCAATGATTCTGTCCTATTTCAAACATTACACACTTGTTTAAGTATTTGTAGTAAACAGAATAATGCACCCCACCAGAAGGATGCCCCTGTCCTAATCCCCAGAACCTGTGGACGTTACTTTACTGCCAAAGGGACTTTGCAGCTGTGATTAAGTTAAGGATCTTGGTCTGGGAGACCATTAAGGATTATTCAGGGTGGGCCCAATGTAATCATGAGGGACCTTAAAGGTGGGAGAGTCAGAAGTGCCAGTGTGAGAATGATGTGATGTAAGAAAGACTGGACATGCCGTTGCAGGCTTTGAAGATAGAAAGGGGATGTGGGAGAACCCCAGAAACTAGAAAAAGCAAGAGAACGGCTGCTCCCCTGGGGACTCCAGAAAAGAATACGGCCCTGCCAACACCTTGACTTTAGTCTAGGGAGAACCATTATAGGTTTGTGTTGTTTAAGTCACTAAATTTCAGGTAATTTGTTTCAGCAGCCAAAGGAAACTAATACATTAGTGTTCCCTGTATTTTTTTTTTAAACATAATCTTTGGGGAGGGAAACAAGGCTGAAGTCATCAACATATTTGTTTAATCACTTGAGAAAAGGTGTTTGAAATAGGTCTTCAGACTGACAGGTTATCACTTGTTCCTCTGTCAGGAGCAAATCTGACTGAGAAGCGATGGCGGAACTCCACAGAGAAGACAAGAGGCACTGAAATGGAGGACCCTAAGGACTTTCTACATTTCCCTTTCTCTAAAAGACTTTTAAAATGTGAATGGTGAAAAAGAAACAGCGCAGTAAATAGTCAAGCCGGTGGGATAATGAAAAAAAAAATCAATCATCAAAACAGCTTCATCTCCAGGATGACTTCAGTAATTTAGTAAATAATGGCCTGTCCTAGGTATGTTTCTTGACTTTTGGAAAACACATGCAATCTTACATTTCAGAAGAAGAAAAGAGGCAGATGATAACTAATTATTTATTGACTAAATATTCTATAAATATTACATCTGAGGCTAAGCTAGAAATAATCAGAAAATTATGAATGTATCCATTTTTTTCTTTGTATTTATTTAGCATTTTTCAATTAAAATGAAAGCTACAAAAGAAATCAAATTGTTAATATGGTTGTCTTTAGGTGAGTGGTCTAGAGAGTTATTTTTATTTCTACTTTTTTTATATTTTTCTAATTTTATATAATGAATGTGTATCACTTTTAAATTTGACAAATTAGTAGACCTTAAAATATTAGTGAGAAAAGAGGTGTGTTTTTTTAATATAGTGAATCTTAACAATTGAAAAGGTAAAGCTACCCCTTAATTATCAGGAGGCAATTTTGCATTGTATCAGTGACCTGTGAAAGTTCTCTGTAGCAATTATACTTTTTAAAATACACCTGTGAAAAGGGAAACCAAGTAGACCACCTTCTTTAGGAGACAGTCATTCTGCTCTGTCTTCTGGGAAATTTGCCCCATCTTTCCTAGTGACCAAAGAAATTGTAGATTATTTAAGCCTGTAGATAGTCCACAAACATGAAAATGCAATACTGAAAATACAATATTCTTGAATTTGTACTGACCGAAAGGGGGTGATCAAAAGCAACTGTTTGAGGAGTATAATCAACAATGTTGTAAAGATTATGTAAGGTGCCAGATGGGCACTGGACTTATTCGGGAGACCACTTCACAGACTGTGTAGATGCCTGACCACTGCACTATACCTGAAGCTGAATAATATTGATTGTCAACTATAGTTAAATATATATACACACAGTTATATAGTTATATATATACACACACAGAGTACAGCATAGGGAATATAGTCAAGGCATAGTAACAGCTATATATGATGTTAGACGGGTAGTAGATTGAAGGGGGGGATTATCACATTGTGAGGGGTGTAAATGTCTATTACATTGTTCTGTACACCTGAAACTAATTTTAAAAAAAGGAACTTAAACTTTATCTGCAGTGTTTTTATTTTTAGAGCAGGAGTGGACTAATTTTTCCCATAAAGGGGCAGATAGTAAATATTTTAAGTTTGATGGCTTGAGAGGATCACAAACATGCATGCAGCAGTTACTACAATGGATTGCAATTTTTTGTTTTTGTATATTATAGGATTGTCTCATTGTTTTCTACCCATAAATCATATGTGTGAGAGAGAGAATAAGTATGCATGAATACAAATGTGTAAAATCAAAGCAGCCTTAAGTCTTCAAGTACACACCAGAAAAATCTCATGGATTTTGGCCCAAATGACGTTTAATAAAGGAGTCTCAGACTAGAATACTGGATTCTGGTTCTACCTGTGCTCCCAACAAACTTAAACTGGGGTGTCCTAAGTGTCTTTCTGTGTAAAGTGAGCCAAAGCATTCTGCTTCCATCATCCCTAGCCTCCAGAGAACAGCCACTATAGTCATGCAGTTATTTTATGGACGCTGGAGCTCTTCTCACTAATACATTTCTCAATGCCTTAGTGAAGGGAGTCATGGCTGGGCCCTGCCTGGTGTTATAGTGGAGAGGGTGGGGCAGTATGAGACTGCATATGATTAATCTACTCCAAAGTTCCCTCCACCCTAAACCTTTGAATTCCTTCCTCAACATTACGCCCAGAAGTTCTGGCATCTCAACCTCATTGAATGTAAACAACCATTGAGTCCATGTTTCAACCAACCAAGCAAACTATTACAGCCACTTCCAGCTGCTTGAGCTAATATATTAAATCCAGACTTCCTGTGAACTCATCTCAATAAATTTAGCCTAATCGAATGTTATACTCCATCTATCTTAATCTAATAACCAGAAAATCCATTCCCACATAAATTCACCAGGTTTCTGCCCATATGTAAAAGCAAAACTTTACAATTCTTTTGACACCAGCTATACCCTCCTGAGTCATACCTTGTATTTGTTCTGACTTGAGTTATAGAGGCCATAAGAGTTGGTATTGGGGGGTCTTGTCAAGGCTACACATCTCTTTTTAAGGCAATTGCCTTAGGTGAGGTTACTACAGGATCGTGGAGTAAGGGAAAGCCAGCCTCCTCAGATACAGCAAGAGGAGTTGATTTTACTGGCAAAGGAAACTCAGAAACACTCAGAGGTTCAAGACTCAGCTTTGTCTGAGTTCACACAGATACTCCATTCCAGGTCTCACTCTTTCTCAATCAATGTCCTAACTTTCACATAAGAGATCAGCAGGTTATAAATCCAACTTGTGTTATAATTCTGCATTCTACGCAATTAAATTATGGACCCATCTGCAGCAAAGTCAGCTCTGTGGATGCAGAAAATAAAGAGATCATTGTAGGGCTGCTACAGAAACTCTCTAATTTTCCAGAATGTCTTTACCTAAGAATTTAAAGGCCTGAATTTCTCTCAGTAAGCTCACCAGTGCATTCAAAAGAAGTTTATCCTACCTTCCAGTTTTTGTAGTTTTCTTTACTACCAAAAAGATATGTATGACAGCTACTTGGTCTCCAAGATGTACGCTTTAGCAAACATTTCATCACACTCAACCAGAAAAGATCATTTAATTAATCATGATACCAATACATTACATGGATTATTCATAACTTAATTTCTATTGTCAAGAAGTTAAGCAGTGTATTCAAGGCCAAGAGCATAATTGATCCAATTCTAGAATTGGTTCAACATATCCCAGGATCTGTTTCCTGGGGTCCCTCCTAGTACTACGTGTTAGGACCTAGTCAGGAAAACAGATACCAAAGTAAATATTTCAAGAGGGAATTAAATATAAGGAACTGTTTACACAGGTGTTGGTAAGCTGAAAGAGCAAAATAGAAACACTGAGGTAACCCAGAGACAGTAAGTGCAGGTACCACCTGGAAGAAGCTGGAGACCAGAACAAAATGCTGATGTGCCTTACTAACAGGAATAACAAGTAAACAGAATAAAAAAAAAACAAATCCCTTCTCTCCTCCTCCTAATTTCCAGTTTCCGTGTAGGGCCGGCTACTTGCTGGACCTAACAGGCAAACCATTCTGAGAAATGTAGTTCAGAAAAGTCCCAGCTACATCATCACAGAGCAGACCAGAGAAAGGTAAATTTGGAGTGAAATGACAATAGCTAAATAATTGGTGCACTGCCATCTCCCAAGAGTAGACTCATATTAATCAACTCAGGAGACTGAAGCGTTAAAAAAAGCAAAGGCCAACTTTGTATTATACAATAAAAAATAATTGTCATAGAACCAGAAAACCTAACGTCAATAGGATCAGCGCACGCACTCGCTGGAGGCAGACCTCCATGGGGGTCAACAAAAGAGGTTTCGATCCTCAGTTCTGACCCAGCCTTTACACCTTGAGCTTTCGATACTTGTAAATACTGAAACCCTCCATAACACGGGTGTCAAAATCCTGACTTCATCTTCTCATTTTTAATTAGTCCACCTAGACCACCACCTGAGCTTTTGCCTTATAAAACCGGGGAAATTAAGTCAACTACTCCGTTGATTCTTCAGGTTCCTTGGAAATCTCTCCTTCTAGTTAAACAGAAAAAATCAATTAGGTTCCCAAATTATTTGGCCTACAAACCAGGACTCTTCCTGGCTACAAATGACAGAAACCTAACTCAAATTGGCTTCCACAACAAGGAGAATTCATTAGTTCATGCAAATCAGTCACTATGTATATATCTGGTATACCTGCGTTCGGTTATTCAGGGTGGGGGAGATACAGTGAAACGCTCTGTTCTGGCCTGTTGCTGAAATCAGGTACCTGTGCTTCATGATTAATGGTCTGCCTGTGACCACATTAAAAGGATCTTCTATCTTCTCTGCTCCAGTTACCTCCTCTTTCACCTATGCTCAAATAAAACATATACCCACTAGACCCTCAAGATGGTTGAAGCAGTTCTTATTCAATGGTTCAAGTGCAAAGTGCCAAATGTAGAGAACTAGGGAGTGAGGATATGGGACTGGTCTCAGAGCCTCCAATGTAACTATTTCATTCCTTTGCACTACACGAAAGAGGGAGGCTCCTCCCGACTGGAGCCTCTGGAGAAAGCAGGCCAAACACAGGGCTCTGCCTTCCCGAGCTGTCTCCCTTCTCTCCACCAATTCCTCCAGTCCTCTCCTCTTCTATCTCTTCACCCTAATTTTGTCACCACTTTCCTCCCGGTTCTGAAAAAGTGCTTCCCCTCTCTTCTTATTCCTTACAAACTTGAACATAGCAGCTTTTCTCCACCTGGCTCCATTGGCTCTGCTAGGGAAGGAGTGAACACAGGGCTCAGGGTCTGTCCGCTCCCTTAGAAGTAGGGTTAGAAAAAGGTGTGAACTTGAGCTCTGTGGGCGGAAGAGAAAGAATTGGGAGAAGATCTAAAATCTAAAATTAAGGAATCATAATGATTGCTAACATTTATATAGCATTTATTATATGTCAGGCACTGTTGTGTGTTATAAATGCCAGTTCACTTAATCCGCATAAAAAAACTCATCATCATATATCCTGGGGCCCCTACTTACTAACTATGGGACAGGCACGAGACCCCTCACCTTGCTGAACGTCATCTTAAAATGGGGATAATAGAAGTATCTACCCATGGCTCATGGGATTGTTGTGAGAATTAAATAAGAAAATACATAAAGCACCCTGGCACAGAGTAAGCACAACAGAAATCATTACCATTAAAAAAAAAAGCTTATCAGACATATCTTACACTGGCTGATTAATTTCCTTTCTAAATCCCCACCTATACCACATGAATGATTCTTATGACTCTCCACAAGTTCCCAACATTTCTCTTGGAGTTTTGAGTCTCCCAACAGGGGAGATGGTAAGGGGTCTTCTTGGGGACACAGTAGCTCTCCTTGATCTCCCTCTGATTTTCTTTGTAATCCAGTCCGAGGGATATTTTCCTTGCATCACAACTTTTCTCCAATCTTTAAATTTTTTACTAACTTCTTCCCTATTTCCCCAAAGACCTAAACTTTTGAAACTCAAAAGACAGATTCCCTTGGCTCTGCTCTACACTCTTTCCCTCTGAAGCTAGGAGCATAGCATAAAATAGTGTCCCTTGGTACTCAAAGTGTGGTCCTAAGACCAACAGCGTCGGAATCACCTGGGAGCTTGTTAGACAGGTGGGCTCTAAAAAAAAGAAAAAAATCTATGCAATAAAGCAATATGCATTGGAGACTCTGGGAAAAAATCTAACCATAATCAATTAAAGCTAAATATTGAGGTGAGGGAGAAAATTGTTTTGAATTAATATCTGTGATGGTTAATTTTATGTGTTAACTTGGAGGGTGTTTTTGGATGTGATTAACATTTAAACTGAGTAAAGCAGATTTCCCTCCATAATGGGCCTCATTCAATCAACTGAAGGCCTGAATAGAACAAAAAGACTGGCCTCCCAAGCAAGAAGGAATCTTCTGACAGAGAAGATTTAAAATTCACTTGCCCCATGGGCTCTCCTGGGTCTCTAGCCTGCCAGCCCACAGATTATGGATTTGCCAGTCTCCATAATCAGATGAGCAAAATCCTTATAATAAGTATCTCTCTCTCTCTCTCTCCATATATATATATATATATATATATATATATATATATATATATATATATATGCGCACACACACACACACACACACAGAGGGTGCCAAAAAATGTAATTGTAATAATATATACCAATAACAAAACATGAAAACAAGTCATGTGTATTTTTGGCACCCCCGGGGTGCATGTGTGTGTGTGTGTGTGTGTGTGTCATAAAAGCAATACAGAAAGACAAAAGGGAGAGGAACACAGATCAAAGTGGGTCCAAAATATTGCCTATTTTCAGACTTCTGTTGCTTAAACAGTTTTAGAATTTCTACTTGAAAACATCTCTTTTCAAACTTCATCTAGATATAGAAGAGAAAACACATCTGCCACTCTCCCTACTTTATACGAACCTCTTTCTTCTTCTCCCCAAGGAAAGAGGAATTGCTAGCAGATTGATAAGACTCAAAACATTCGTTTGGCCACACTTGAAAGTACAGAAATTCGCTGTGCATTTAAAGTGCATAAGGCACACACAGATTCTCTCTTGGCCTTCCTCCTTGGGGCTGGGTGTGTAAATAAACCTGGAATTGGCACCAAGGAAAGGCAGGCCCTGCCAGGTCTCAGGGAGCTGGTCATTGCTTCTCACTACCATAATCTGTGGCTGCCCAGAGGGTAGTGACGTGACAAAATTAGACTGGTGTTGGGAGCAGCAGGCGGGAGTCCCTGCTTAGGTTTACATGAATGCTTTTAAAATAAGTACGGATACATTAAAGTATAAAGGCAACCTTTTGAGAAACACAGGTCTAAGATGTGTAGATCAGATAAATTGACCTGGGCCTCTGCCCTTCAATTTTTCCTCTCCTCTTGTTGAAAGATGACTTGCTATTCAAGGAAGCAGCCCTGGGGTGAGGCGGAAGTTGATGCTGCTGGCTAATTAGGCCTGAGTCCTACATATGAACACTCACTCTCTAACAGTACATCTTATTCCTATCCACAAAGTTCAGCTGGAGGAACTGCCTCTCTCTGACATCCTTGCACCATCCTTAGGCCATAGCCTTTTTAGAAACTTTTTGCCACCAAGGCTGTCTGTGTTGCTCATGTCCTAATAGAACTAGATTAACAAGAGCAATGGAGCAGGAAAGGAGACACAATGTGATCTGACCCAGGCCCTGTACCCTCTACACCACCCCTAGGACTGCCCACTTCCAAGAACTAATTAGAAAACATACAATCAATAATGCATTAGCCAGCCTTTTGAAATTCCTCATGGGTCAGCAGGCATGGGTCTTGCTGAATTTTACACTTGAGAAGTTAACCAATTCTTGATTTTTATTTCAAAAGTCAGAGTAAGAAGGAAAACACTTCTTTCTTTTCTAGGAAATTCATTTAAAAATTGACATCTCACATATAAAATATCACTTGTAGTAGTCTGGAGCTAAAGTAAAATGAATGTTTTCTCCCTAATAATCATCTTACTGATGTTTGAAGATCCGTAGGTATTACTTTTAATTATAATATCTTCCTCCCACCAGCAATAACAGTTATAATATGGTGATTCTTATAAAATGTTGTTCAAATATCAATGCATCTGTAATATTAAAATTTTAAAAGTGAAAGAGAAACAAAAGTATTCTAAGATACCAGCATGATTTTATTCATTGCTACATTTTTGAAACGGCAAACTCCTGGACTCAACCAAAATATCAATCAGTGAGGGACTAGATAAATAAATCACAGTACATCCACAAAATAGTATTATGTTCTGCCTTCTGCTTTTTTATTTTTAACTAAATTTTATATCCTGAACATCTGTAAGCCATAAAAAGTATTAGATAGATCTCTGTGTTTTTCTGGACGTATAATTAATTTTTTTAAACAGGATAGCATGATCCTATTGGTATAAATTTCTTAAAGTGTGTGTGTGTGTACGGTCATATGTGTGTCCTCAAGGAGGTATATTCTGTCATTCAACAAATATGCATTATGCCCTCTTATGTACCAGGCACTGTTCTTTTCCAGATAGTATGGAAACAACACAAAGTTCTTGTTCTCATGGAGTTTACTTGTGAGTGGAGGAGAAAGACAGTAAACAAGTAAACATATGTATAAGATACTTTCAGAGAGCCATCAATGCTATAAAGAAAATAAAACAAACTAATGGACAAACTGCATAAGATAGGCTGAGGTAAGACCTGAAAGCCAGAGAAGATTGTGGGAGAGTCTTTCAGGCAGAGAAACCATCCGGTGCAAGACCCTCAGACAACACAGCCACTGAGGTGAATTCTGGCAGGAAAAGTTGAAGAAGCAGGCAGGGCTAGATCACGCAAAGTCTTTAGATTGTGTAAAGGAGTTTATATTGTATTCCATATACAGTAGCGAACTAATGAAGCTGGGATTGAGGTGGAGGGGTGACCCAAAATGACTTACATATCTTAAAAAGTGCATAAACATGCCCCATGCTCCCCCAGAATATATTAAAAACACCTCATATTGAGAAAGAAATTTCTTCGTTGTTTTATTTTTTTTAACTATGTGCATATAATATTTGAAATGTTTAACAAAAACAGTGGACTGAGAATATAAGATAGGAAGGTCATGTTGGGGATATTTGTTTCTTCGTTGAGTATGCAGTACCTTTTCCTATGCATACCTGGAATGTCACCAATCTTCACCAACCTGTGAGCAAGAACATGTCATAGTAACATTAACTAGATCCCCAAAGTCCTAAACTCCCACCAATTCACGCAGAAATTACTTTCTTAAGTTTCTCTGTCTCTTCGAGCCCATTTTGAAGCAATGGCTTAACCTCTCTGAATCCTAACTTGGGTTTCTGTAAAGAGAGAAAGCATATTTACCTCGGATGTAATGAGTTAATGCGGAGAGAACTGAATCTGGGTGCGTATTGGAACTACCGGGAAAGTTAATAGGAAACACAGAGGCTCACTGAAGTAAGGTAAGACCTGCACATCTTCATTTGATTCAAAGTTGCCAGGTGATTCTGATACATGCCCAAGGATGAAAACCACCAAATTAGTATAATTGCCAGCCTAGCATGATTCCTGGCTACTAATAAAAAAAGTTTTGCCCTAAAAATAAAAAAAGTTTGTTCCTCTCCTTTCCCTCTTCTACCTGAACTACAGATTAGCTGGCTTCCCTCCTATTATCCATCTCACCAATTCTAAGTTAAATTAACAAAATGAAATTAACAGAGATAAAACGTAAAATCCTGCATAAATCGTTAAAAAGTCAGTTGTGTAGATACTGAATATTATGTACATGATTAGAGCCATTTTAGAATTCACACATGCCTGAAATGAGTGGGGAGTGTATGAGATGCAGCCTTCTCAGTGGGTGGCAACTGGTTGTACTGGATCTGCTCCAACCTCCCTCTGCCTCCCTGACAGGGGACAGTGATGACTCATGTCCAGACTTATCCACGTGGTTTGTAGTGTCTCCCAACTGCTAGCTGATTCAGCCTCCCTGGAAGGACTGACCAGTTGCCGGCCTGCCTGCCACAACGCTGTTCTCATCATAGCAGAGCTCCTGCAGTGACTGTGTCCCATCCAGACCTGTAGGGACCCACTGACGCTCTGGCTCTTCCCCTACCTCAGCTCAGAAGAAGAGCTAAAGGGCTAGGGTCCCCAGAATCGGTGTCAGATAAACACAGCTCACGAGTTTGGCGGAGGTTACATCTTTTGACAGATGAGACACAAACGGAGCCAGCAGATACATCCCTTGTCCTTTCCTGTCTGCCCCCTACTCCTCTATCAGCAATCCCCATATCGAATTGATGGTTCCATCAATCAGTCTCTAGAGCCATCCTCAGTCCCCCCAAACTCACACCAACTAGAAGTGAGCTATTAAAACTGGGCAGCTCACCGCATCCATGTTCATTAAATGTAATGGACAAGAAGAATCCCCTACTCCCACCCCAGTAAGTACCAGAGGGTATGGAATGGACCGAAAGAGATTTTCCAGAAAACAGAAACAGGGGCTGCTATTGGCAGCAATTTCCTTGACACCAGAGAGCATCGTTGCCATTCTTGCTGATCAGGGTGTGATATTTGCTATGGGCCAGTGACAGCTAGGTGTTTTTCACTTTGTCTCTTTCCAAATGGAAGCTTATATATTACAATCTTTCCTGCTACTTCTTAATCATTGCATATGATTGCGTTGAAAACCAATACAATAACTTGAATTTTATCTTATATGTCACCTCAGCCTGGGGAAACACAAGGAGACCTGATGGAGAGGAATGAGCATCACCCAGAGATCTTTGACTTTGAGAAGAGAATGAAAGGTTTATATAAGTGGAAAGAAAAAAAAATGTGACATTGGGTACAAAGAGGTACTATGAAAATTCACTTCTACCAACATGATGACTGTACTTTTGGTTCCTGTATCCCTGCTTGCAATAACTGTTTTACCTTCTTTTCGATTTTATTTATTTTAATATTTGCTAGCCTGGAAGTTATAAGCAATATGTCAATGTTAACTCAGTATGAATTTTTATGACGACCAGTACATTAAAGCATCTTTTAATATATTTATAGGCTGTTTGGATTTGCTCTTGTGAACTGCATATTTATGTCCTTTATTTTCTATTGAGTTGTCTTTCTTGTCAAATAAGAGCTGTCTATGTATTATAGTTATTAACCATTGTTAAATCCAGCATCTGCTTTGCAAATATTTGTTCCAAACCTAATGATTGTCTGCATGCATTGCTTACAGTTTATAATGCATACAAAATTTTTAGTATTTGTATTCTCAGATATATCAATTTTTCAAAATAGCTCCTAGGATTCTTTTTAAAATTATTATTAAGGTCTTTCTCTCCCCCTAGATTTTATATGTTATCGCTAGCTTTTTATTAAAATTATTAACATTTTAATTTTTATATTTGTCTTTTAACTGGAATTTACTTTTGTACATATGAAATATTGGGACACAATTTTATTTTCTTATACATGGACAATCAGTTGTGCCAGCACTAATTACTAAATAAATATTTTCTCTGAAATGAAGTACTCTTGTCATGTGTTAAATTTTCATGTTTCCTGCTCTATGTCTGAATGAATAATTTGTGTACTCTTATGTCAGTTCCATATTACTTTGGTTTTAATGACTTTATACTATGTTCTGATATCTGGGAAGTCCCCCTCATTAGTCTTTTAGATACATTTATTTATTCATAATTGCCAAAATTTGGAAGCAACCAAGATGTCCTCCAGGAGGTGAATGGATAAATAAACTGTAGTTAAATCCAGACAATGAAATATTATTCAGTGCTAAAAAGAAATGCACTATCAAGCCATGGAAAGATATAGAAGTAACTTAAATACACATTTATAAGCAAAAGAAGCCAATTTGGAAAGATTAAATAACTTATAGTTGTATGACTCCAACTATATGACATTATGGAAAAGGCAAAACCATGGAGCCAGTAAAAAGATCAGTGGTTGCCAGAGGCTTGGGGTTTGGGGGAAGGGAATGGGAAGAGAGATTTTTAGGGCAGTGAAAATACCCCGTATTATACAATAATAATGAATACGTGTCGCTATACTTTTGTCCAAACCCATAGAATGTACAACACCAAGAGCCCTAATGTAAACTATGAACTTTGGATGGTTATGTGTCAATGGAGGCTCATCTATTGTAACAGATGAACTGCTGTGGTGGGGATGTTGATAACGGGAGAAATTATGTGTATACAGAAGCAGGGGTATATGCAAAATCTCTATACTTTCCTCTTAATTTTTTTGTGAACCTAAAACAGCTCTTTCTCTGTGAACCTAAAAATTATCTTAACTGAATATATAAATATAAGTACTAAGTACCCAAAGTACTTTGCTAGGAAACTTCAAAGTCAAAAGAGTGATTATTTTGGTGGAAAGATCAAGACCAGCTTTCATGGAGGAAATTCATGATTAGAATTTGAACAGAGTAAAGGAAAGGACTGTCTGGGTCTGTTTTCTCAAGTTTGGCCTAGGAATGTTTTGAAACAGATAATTCTTTGTCTTGGGTGGGGCTGTGCTGTGCCTTGTACGAGGTTAGCAGCATCCCTGGCCTCCACCCGCTAGATGCCAGTAGCACTCTCCAGTTGTGACAACCAAAAAGTCTCAAGACATTGCGAAATGTTCCTGGTAGGGGGAGGAGGGAAAGGGCAAAATCACTCCTGGTTAAGAACCAGGTAAAAGGAACAGCACATGGAAAGGCATGGAGACAAACAGCAGAGGGCATGAGAATGGTTTGGTTAAAAGAGTGTTGTTACAGCTATTCATTGTGAAAGTCAAAGCTGGAAAGTAATAAAATAATGAAAGATGGTGTTAGAAAAGTCATCTGGGACCACGAGGCTTCATACTTGTGGTTTAAACATTTGGGGGATATTCTGTGAATAAAAAAGAACTACTGATGGTCTTTAATCTGGGAATAACAGTTTCAGAGCACTGAGATTGTGGATAATGTTATTTGGAAAGAATTAAAATGACTAGTTCATATCCTTCTTTGGTGAGAAGATTTTAAAGAGTTATCACATAATTAAACCATTTACACTCAATATTTTCTTTATTTACTAAAGGGTGGTGAATGTTTTTTGGTCAAAGTTTACATACACGTATGTGTACTATATTTGGTAACAAAATCTTTTTCTTAAAAAGCTTTTTTAAAAATAAAAAATAAAAAAGGAGATAGCACTGTTTCTAGCATTTATGTTTTCTCTATTGTACTATGAGCTCTGAAGGAATTGACAATTCTTAGCTCCGAATTGGCACATATAGGTACTCAATACATTTTGTTCAATGAATAAACTTTTTGACACAGGATAATGAAATATACAGCTTATTCTAGGATTTAGGTGACATTGATTTTTGGACTTTGGCATTATCTATGTACAGTGATTATATTTGACTTTTCTTGTCTTTAGAGACTATCTCTAGACTCTTAAACCCCCAGCACAAAATGTTCACACCTTCATTTCACATGGTTCTCAACAAAGCTGGTATGTGCTCCTGTAGCACTGTGATAATAATATGGTCAATAACGCTCAGTTAACTTTAGTAGCAAGTAGATTTTGCCTGAACAGATGTAAAAAGAAACTCTAAATTTCGTATTGTTAAGCTGAAAACTTTCAAGAATTGGGGAAAAATTAAATCATATGAAAAAGAAAAAAGAATATATTTGTAGGATATGAGATATATTTATTAAAATCTAAAGTAGACACAAATTTATTAAGCAGAAAAATCATAAGTGGAATTCCTGTCCTAATTTATACAATGCTAAAATGTTAGGATTGTTAATTATCTTGTATTAGAGGTAATCCTATTAATGCAGATCACATAATAGAAATGGAATATGTATATTTTCCATGGAGGTAATGCCCTTGCTGTGATTTCTATAAGCACATCTTTAGGTATGCATTAATATGTAAATAATAATACAATGTTTAATTTATAGTTCTCTAAGAAAGAATCACATGGCCTGAAAAATTTTACCCAAGTGATCCTGAGTGATAAAAGATTTTCCACTGTGACAAAAGGTCCTCTCTCTCCCAAAAGTAATTAGGAAATAAGAAGCAACAATCAAACAACAGGCAGACAAGGCATATCTTAATCAAGTGTAAATATGGAGTCTTAAATATCTCACATACTTTTTCAAAGAGTAGAAATTTTTTAGGAAGATGGCTATTTTTATTACTGCAGGATATTTTAAAAGTGAGATCTAGTTTGATTGAGTCCAACCTATTGGAAAAGAAGTAGCTCAAAGCTAAGATGAGTAAACAAAATAAAAAGGACAGAGATAAATATCTGCTGAATTTTAGATGCTTCAAGACAGCATTCAAAGACTATAATAATAGTCCATGACTTAGGGCAGAAAAGTCCTGTTTATAGCAAGTTAGAAATGCACTGATCCTGGTGGTCAAGGTTTCTAATCCCTCCCTTGATTGTGGGCTGGCTTAGTGACTTGCTTCCAACAAATATAATATGACAAAAGTGATGGCTTATCATCTGAGATTAGGTTACATAAATACTGTGGCTTCTATCTTGGAAGCTCTCTCTCCCTCTCTCACACAGTTGCTCGGAGGGAGTCAGGTGTCATGTTAAGAGCAGCCTTCTGGAGAGACATAGCAAGTAACTGGATATATTTAGCAAGGAACTGACCAACAGCCAGCAAAGAATGGAAGCCCTCAGTCCAGCATCCCAAAAGGAACTGAATCCTGCCAAGAACCATGTAATTGAAATTGGAAGTGTATTCCTTCCTAGTCAAGCTTTAGATGAGACTGCAGCCCCTTCTGATAGCTAAACTGCAACCTCACGAGAGACTTGAAACCAGAGTCATCTAACATCTCTGATTCACAGAAAATGTGAGACAATAAATGTTTGTTCTTTTAAGCCACTAAATTTTAGGGATAATTTGTAAAGCAGTGATAGAAAACTGAAACAAGGGGTGTTCTGAAGTCCTGAAGAGAAGCTAAACTAGAACTCATAGCTATAGCTCAGCATTAGTTCAATTGCTGGAAGAACATATTTGTGAAGTGTACAACTCAGAGGATCAATTCTTAGACAACAGATAATATCTAGAAAACAAGGGGTAATGAAGGCAGAAAAGATTGGAAAATATGGATCCAGGTTCCAAATCACTCTCAAGTAACCCAGTAAAGTAAGACTTTACTTTCCATTTTGCTCAATATGCATGCATTGAAATGTCTTTGAAATAGAGACATTTAGTTGTTCCTTAGAACCAAAGGTTCTGGACTACATTTTTTTTAAAAAAAAAAAAATCAGCATTTCCAGACAACATGTCAGAGTAGGTAAACGCTGTGCTTGCCTCCTTTCAAGACTATATCAAAATTACAAGTAAACTACAGAACAACCATCATTGAAAATCACCTGAAGTCTAGCTGAATAGAAGTCCTACAACTGAAAACATACAGAAGAAGCCACCTCAAGACCGGACTGGTCGGAGGGACAGAGATGTGAAATGGGCACTGGCTGCAGCTGAACTTGGCCTGTGGTGGGGTCCCTCCCAGGAGACCCTAGGGCTGGTACACCTGGTTCAGACCCACCTGGAGCACCATCTGGCTGCCTCTGCAGGAGACACACTCTAAGGGCAGATTGAGCAGGCACCAGAGCCCTGCTAAAGCAAATCCTGCTCCATAGGGTCAGCCCCTGCACAACAGCTCCTCCACTGTAGTCACAACCAATCAGCCCAAGAGTCAATCCCTCCCATTCATGTGCAAACACTAAATAAGACTCAACTACAACAGGAGGGCATACACAACCCACACAAGGCATACACCTGGAGCACCCAGTTCAGATGACCAGGAAGACAGTGCCACTGGGCCCCACAGGACATCCACTACATAAGGCTACTCTACTAATACCAGGAGACATAGCAGCCCTACCTAATACATAGAAACAAACACAGAGGCAGCCAAAATGGGGAGACAAAGAAACATGTCCCAAATGAAAGAGCAGAACAAAGCTCCAGAAAAAAGAACTGAAAAAAAATGGAGACAAGAATCTACAAGACACAGAGTTGAAAACGCTGGTTATAAGGATGCTCAGTGATTTCAGTGAGAACTTTAACAAAGAGATAGGAGACATAAAAATGGAGATAGAAAACACAAAAAAGAACCAGTCAGAAATGAAGACTATAATAACTGAAATAAAAAATACATTAGAGAGAATCAACAGTAGATTCGATGAAGCAGAGGATCATGTCAGTGATTTAGAAGATAATGTAGCAAAAAAAACCTGATAAGAATAACAAAAAGAAAAAAAAATCCCCCCCCCAATAAAAAATGAAGATAGTTTAAGGGAACTCTGGGACAACACCAAGCATACCAACATTTGCATCATGGGGATACCAGAAGGAGAAGAGGGAAAGCAAGGAATTGAGAAATTATTTGAAGAAATAATGATGGAAAACTTCCCTAATCTGGTGAAGGAAATAGACATTGAAACCCAGGAAGTGCAGAGAGCCCCAAACAAGGTGAACCTAAAGAGGCCCACACTAAGACACATCATAATTAAAATACCAAAGACTAAAGACAAAGAGAGACTCTTAAAAGCAGCAAGAAAATAAAAGCAGTTACCTACAAGGGAGCTCCCATAAGACTCTCAGCTGATTTCTTAACAGAAACTTTGCAGGCCAGAAGGGATTGGCAGGAAATATTCAAAGTGATGAAAAAGAAGGATCTACAACCAAGAATACTCTATGCAGCAAAGCTATCATTTAGAATTGAAAGACATAGTTTCCCAGACAACAAAAAGCTAACCGAGTGCATCAACACCAAACTAGTATTACAAGAAATGTTAGAGAAACTTTTTCAAGAAGAAAAACGAGATAAAATATATGAATAATAAAATGGCAATAACTATATCTCTATCAACAATTACTTTAAATATAAATGGATTAAATGTTCCAATCAAAAGACATAGGGTGGCTGAATGGATAAGAAAACAAGACCTTTACATATGCTACCTACAACAGACTCACTTCAGATCTAAAAACACATGGACTGAAAGCAAAGGGATGAAAAAAGACATTTCATAAAAATGGAAATTAAAAGTTTTAAAAAGCTGGGATAGCAATACCACATAAAATAGACTTTAAAACAATATTGAATGTTAACTGTAATTGAAAAATTTAAAAATGGGGAAAGGTGAAGAGGTTCAAATTTCCAGGTATAAGTCATGGGGATGTAATGTACAACATACAGAATATAGTCAATAATATTGTGACAGAATAGTACCATGTCAGACGGTTGTTGGACTTATGGTAATCACTTCTTTAGGTATATAAATATTGAATAACTATGGTGTACACCTGAAACTATTACATATAATAATGAATGTTAGCTACATTTTAATAAAAATCTTTTTAAAACCAGGGGAAAAAATCCAAGATCCACTACAGCACCTAATCTGTACCACAATTACTGGTTTATCTGTCTTTGGTACCAGACTGTGAGAAATTTGGGAAGAAATTGGAACTTATTTATAAATGTATTCCAACACATTTTTCAGGATGTAGAACATAGTAAGCATTCAAGTATTTAGTGAACAACTGAATCAATGAATAAGTAACTCTAGTGGATTAAGGTTCCTTACATAACAATGCATATTGAATTTATCAGGTCACACAGGAATGTCACACATCTCAGTTTACAAGACAACTAAGAAGTTTCTGGTTCTAGTTAAGATGATATACTCCCACTACACCTTAAATCACCTGTTGATTACAACTAAAACTCCTACAACAGAATACAAAAAGCAATATCTGAGGACTCTGAAAATAAATAAAGGGCAGGCATATTGGGGAAGAAAATCAAAACTGAAAGAACCACCTTTTTTGCAGAGAGTTTCCCAACTTAGACTGAGGGTACCCCAAATCCTGAAACTGTGCAGTAGGCGTGGACATGAAAATCTCCAAGAGAAATACTCTGTTTCTGATCAGAGGATGGGGTAACAGCATTCCTGACAGCATGAAAGAAATCTGTGTTTGTTTCTTTGTTTTCTTTTTCTCTATCTTAATCTTCCCCAAAGCAAACCCCAGTGTGAAGGCAGTGACACTTATGGTTATACAGGCTCCTAAAACCCTGAGAGAAAGTCCTTATCTCCAACCAGAAGACTCAAGAAAGGGCCTGCTCCCACCCCAAAAAGCATGGGGAAAAATCCAGGATATTTCCTTTTTCTCTTGCCCTTGTGCCCCAGTTATGGGAAGTGCACAACTGTTTGGGGAGACTAAAACTCTAAGAGAAACTCGAACTTTCTATCCCAGTCAGAGGATGGATAAGAGATACTTGGAAGCTGAAAAAAATCACGGGGGAGGGAGCTAGGGGGGAATCTTTTGATCTATGCATCCCTGTATGAACTCACACAAGTCTTAGGTTCACCCCTGAGATATGCATGTGCAAAAGAGACCCAAACAACACCGTAAAGACTTTAGAACTGAACTACAGTATAGAACCACACCCAGGTCCCAGACTGGCACCCACTGGATCACACAGGGGATGCGACCGAGACATCAATAAAGACTTTAAAAACTGAACCACTGCCCACAGAAGACAGTCAGGACTTGTAGCCTGAACCTAACCAGGCTGACTACCTGCTGAAACAGCAACAACAAATCAACAATTTCCAGAGGATTTTTACAGGACCCAAGGCTCATAACATAATGTTCAAAATGTTCAGGATAAAATCCAAAATTACTAGGCATACAAAGAACCAAGAAAATCTAAACAGCTCTTAAGAGAAACCGCAATCACTAGATGCCTGGAAGCAGGTTGGAAAGATTAAAGAATGTAGAGGTCTCCTGTAAATCTATAGTTATGGAAATTTATTTGATTATGTAAGGAGTTTCACAAACTAAGAACCCCGAAATGACTACTCTGGGATAAGAAAGCCTCCCGGCAAGAAGTAGGAACCCCTATAAACCACCAGAACCTCAAAGTGGGCTCTGGGTACACTCAGACTGCACAGATGCCAACAGCACAGACTCACAGGTCCATCCTGGCTCCAGCGCTGGTCCACTTGCCAACTCGGTAACCTTGGTGACATTGTGCTTAAGTAACTTCGTAGTGTCTGTTTCTTAATTTGTGAAATAGAGATAACAGTACCTTCCTTAGAGGTAGTACTTAAAAGTGCCTGTTGTCAAGATTAAGGAAGTTAAAACACATGAAACACTTAGAGTAGTTTCTGGGAACACCTCAGTGCAGAGAAGAGGGCAATTGGGTTGCTGTGTGCTCTGGCGCCGCTCCTACCTTCTCTGCCTCCTCTAATCTCTTATCACGCAGCAGACACTGTACTAAGTGCTTTACATGCTTCATTCCATTTAAAGCCTCACAATTGTGAAATGGGTATGATCATTATTTGCATTTTTCAGATGAGAAAAATTGGATTGTCTCACTTTATATATGCACATACTCACAAATATCCACATACATGCATCACTAATTAGGTAACCAACATGTCTTACTTTTATTTGTAAGTCTTTCTGTCTTCCTGGATAGTATTTTGTATGTCTGACCCATCCAATATATATTAATTTTATAGATCAAATCTCAAAGGAAAATCCCATTTCCCTTTTTTTTTTTTTCATTTATTGGGTAGAATCCCAGTGTTACCCCCATATACCACCTACCTAACCAACGATTACTTTTCCCCTTTCAATACGTTATTTTATAGACTTTGTCTGACCCCTCGGACCCAACTCCTTTGGCTTTGTGATAGGAACACCATGGTATATATGCAGAAACCTGGACCAACAGAGTGTTTACTGCAGTTGGGAGTAGGTGTTCTTAGAAGCAGTGTGGGGAAAACTTTCAGTAGCCATTTCACAGAAGCATAGTAATAATAGACAGATCACACTTTCCCTGGCATTAGGAAGCAGACCTGAGTCTTTTGGAATGTTTTCTTTAAAATAAGTTGATCAATTTTTCTGTACTTAATGCCAATGGCTGTGTCAGCATTCTTATTGGAAGCTAATTACATGGTTTCATAGCTATTCTGGGAAAACATGAACATACTGGAAATAGAATGAGAGTATGCACCAAAAAATGGAGACAAGCCAAACTGTTAGTAACGTTCATGCTTCTCAGTAGAAATTATTTCTCATGATCTCTGTTGATATAGTTAGAACCTAGGGATGACAGATTTCCAAGTTATGGATACTTAAGAAATGATTACAAGAAGTCACCTCTTCTGTGATTAAAAAGAAAATCTGAGGTCTGCTTTAAAATAAATAATCACTATTCAACAAAAATTTTACTGACCAAAACTTTGCCTTGGTCCCTATATGAAGTACAATGGAAGTCATATAAGAATAAGTTATATGTAAGGACACAATACTCTTAGGAAGTCCTTCAAAATTAAGTGGGAGGAAGAGGTAGATGTTAAGTAGAAATGAGAGCAGAACTACTCATGAGGGTTAAGGAACTCAAACCACTCATTTCCTTATTGGCTCCTTCCCATGCCAACATTTACACCCAGGTGAAATCAGGTAAAACTATATTACATACATTCTTCAAAAACAATTAAATTGTCGACTTCATTAACAATAACTACCTGTGAGAGAGACATCGACTCAAACTCACTTTTACAACAAAGGCATCTGTCAGCAAAGACTCGGTTTCTCTCCCTCTCTCCACTCTGACTTGCATAACATAGGCCTTTCCTCAGGGTCTGTGTACTGGCCTTCCTGGGAAGCTTCAGGGTTTCTCTGCCAGCGGCAGTAAAATGGCTACGATAAAACCTGCTTTACATCTTATACCTCAACATCTAGGACAAAAGAGATGTCTCCTCTGCCATTTTCCACAACTGAATGTTTTTCTTTACCTTTCCTTTAACGAGATAGCTCAGCAAATATCAGCTTAAATATCATTGCTCTGATTCAGTTATATACCCATGTCTGAACAATCACTGTGGTCATAAAGGTGGAATACACGGGTTGGCTTAAGTCAGCACGGCCCACACATTATACAGCAGATATGTGATGTGCCCAGCTCTACATTCAAAAACCCCCAGTCCTCAATTATAAAACCATTTCCTCCTTCCCTGATGTTTAGTAACACTTTGGGGACTTCAAGAACATTTTGAAAATGGTCCTCGATCAGGACCAACACAATGCATTAAAGAGGTTCTAATAAGGTTAAACCTCAAAAAAAGAAGCATTTGCTATTTCAGTCACTGCTCTCCCAGGATGCGTCTGTTCTCCTGTATGAATTACCCACATCAGTGGCCAGCTCTTCATACCAAGAAATCATGGGAGAGACTGTCCTTGTAAGGCCACATCTTCTCCAAAAAAAATAGGTTTCTATTGGTTTGTCTTTGTATAACTAGTAATCTCAACAAAAGTTAAGGATCTATAATATCTCTTGATCCAAAGAAAGCCAGGCATGTATGTCCACTTTCAACCTTTTAATAAGTATGAAAAATATAGAAAAGTAGACAAATCATAGGTGTACAGCTAAATAAATTTCAGTAGGTAAACATAATTGGTAGCCAGCACACAAATCAAGGTACAGAACATGACCTACCAGCTCAGAAGTCTCCTCTCATGAAGGGTTAAGCCCCTTCCAGTAGCTTAACCTTTACTCACCAAGACTTATCAGTGCCCTGTCTTCTAACACCATACACTGGTTCTGCCTACACTGACTTTATCTAAATGGAATCACACAGGGTCTACTCTTCTCTGCCCAGTTTCTTTTGTTCAATATTATGTTGTTTTATGTGTTTATAGTTTCTTTCATTCTTAGGTTTATATTGTAAGAAAGAAAACTTACTGGTAAATTTATCATTTCACTTAGACAAATATACTGGATGGGTTTTCAAGTTATATAGTCTTCATTCAAAGCTGTAGCATGAAGTCTGATTCAAGAGCTCTAAACGCCTTCTAGGTAATGAGATGGTAATGAGTGTAACTCACTCTGACCAGGTCCTGACAATAATAGCTAACATTTATTATGTGCAGCCAGAAACTGTGCTGTGTTTTACATGGATTATTTTATTTAATCCCAACTATATGATGCTTTATATTTTATAGATGAAGCGACTGAGGTCTCAGATTATGAAACTTGTCTAAGGTTATGGAAGTAGTATAATATATGTTACAGCAGTACATGTTTCTGGATATGAATCCAGAAATAGTCTCTGGAGCCCATATTCTTAGCCACTAAGCCATGCTCTTCTCTGAGACACTAAATGAAATTATACTTTCCCACTATTCAAAGCAATGCACATATTTATCTCTGCTATACTACAAGTGCCACCTTACATCAATAATTATAATAAAAGGAAAAATATCTTAGATGAGTTTCCACTCCTTTAAAAGATAATGCCTGTAATTTCAAGGATAACATTTTATTAACTTAATTAACATGTTAAAGGACTTACAGAATTGGATTGCATCCTATAGTGGACATTTCTTCTTTCTTCCTCCTCTTATAGTACCATAATTTTCATCCCGATATCCTTCCTCTTCCATTCACCCCATGTGTTTCACAGACGTACACTGATGGGTTTAAGGCAAACAGCATACTCTATCACCTGGTGACACTAATTAATCCAGGAAGTGGCACAGGATCCAATTTGGGTCACTGTAACAAGAGATGCTTGCTGGAAATGGTGGGAAAAGAGCATCTTTGTTCTCCTGTTGATGCGACTTGAAGAGATACTCTTGGTCCTTCTTATTGATGGGGTATGTGGATGCCTACAACTTCAGCTGTTTTGCCACCATAAAGGAAATCAGCCTGAGGATTAAGCCAAGACATGGAGAAAGGAAAAGCCAAGAGAATCACTGATGAATGAAGAGCCCTAATAAAACCATGCCTGGAAACCCTCCTCAACTTTTCCATTGGAAATATTATGTAACAATGTTTCAACACCATAATGTCATAGCTACCCTGTTTCCCCGAAAATAAGACCTAGCCAGACAATCAGCGCTAATGCGTCATTTGGAGTAATAATTAATGTAACCCTATATTATATTATATTATATTATATTATATTATATTATATTATATTATATTATACCCAGTCTTATAGCAAAATAAGACCGGGTCTTATATTAATTTTTGCTCCAAAAGACACATTAGAGCTGATTGTCCGGCTAGGTCTTATTTTCGGGGAAACATGGTATATGATGAATCCACCCAATAAACACTTGCAGTAATATCTTCCAACAATCGTCCACTTAACTGCCCTGCTAGAAAATTAATGTTCTCTATTCCTTCTGCAAAACATACTTACTAAGGCGCGGTCACACTTCACAATCATGGTTAATACTCTTCTCCTTTGTGCTCACATACTTCTACTCCCATCAGTTGAATTATGTTGTCATCAAGTCAGTTGGGTTTGCTCAAACCTGTTTTAGTTCTGCTTATTATTATAAATATGTAATCCAAATAAATATTACAAAAATCAATGGAATCTGAGGAACGATGAAACCCTCCTATAGGCTACTCATGAGGTGGGCTCCACACAGGGACAATGGGGGGCTGTCCTTCCAGCCCCAACTGCAAAGCCACACAACTCAGTCTCTCCTGTATGCTTCTGGCACCTCTCAAGTTGCTGCATCTTCACCGGAGCCCAGGTGTCCTAGAGGACAGTATTTCTGAAGGAATTACAAAAGAATCTATAAAGCCTCAATATCTCCTCCCTCATCTTTGCTCCAGGAAGGATATTTCTTCATTCTTCATTGAGAAATTAAATCATTAAAACAAATTCTATCAACAGGACTGCTAAAAGAATTAAACAGAAAAATAAGATCTTCAAACTATTGTGCACTGAAACATTCTAGTGGGTGAATTGATTGTTTCAAGGATTATCTGAAGAATTGGCAGGCATTTCGAACTAAAGAATGATTAAGGCCTCTACAGTATGCCTTAACCTCAGATCAAATAAGACATTTTGAATATAAAATAATACTTTAAGACATAAATAAACCTACCTACGTAACTGAGAGACAGTAGATGAAAGTTGTCTCAAAGACATCTAAAGCTATAAACAGTCTTAGATCTAGTTCTGCAACCATGAGACACTGTTGCCGAGAAGACTACTGAACTGCCTATCTGATACCCATTCCCAAAATGGAAATTGTGGCCAACATAAATCACCTTACAGAATTGCAAGTTGAATACAGAAGGGAAGGAGATATAATCACTTATCCCTTGAAGAATGTTCCCATTGTCTACTGGATAGCCACAATAGTGTAGAAATTTAGTCACTGATTATTTTATTTATTTGTTGTTTGTTTGTTTTAATTTGGGGGGGATATGTTTTTCGCTGAAGAGAAAGCATGTAATCTTGGCATTTTTGTAAGCTCAGTGTTAAATATAACACTTGGTAGTATATAAAACTCAAAAACATGCCTTTATATCCCCCTTTTAACTAGACCTATCTTTCCTCTTAGTATTTCTCTTGAGAAGGTCAGTACCACCTGTTGGTGGCCCATACTGCTGATTACTTCCATCCCAAAATTCAGCTTATAGTGGTATAATTGTGGAATCACACTACAGGGGATGAAGAGATGTCCTGGGTCATCTTGTTTGGCTCTTGCTTGTCCGCTGTTTTGTTAGTGCTAACCCAAAAGCTATTTGACTTTATTTTCAAATACATGCAAACTGTATCACACTGTTTATGTAAAGTAGCAAATTTTACTTTCTAATATATTTTATGGAGAGCAATTAAAGTTAAATTAAATTTTAAAAAATCAATGGACTATAAGTGAAAAAGCAAAGTTATTTCAATAAAAACTAAATAAAATATTTATAAATGTTAAGTAAAAGAATAAAATTATATTGTCTCATTCACTTTACTGACTTAATAAAGGTGACTCTCCAAGAAATATTGTCATTGAATTAGGTGTTAGGCACTCTCCAAAAAACAGGTGACAAAATTTTAATAACATAAGAGCTTTTTCTCAATTCGCTTCACAAGTGTTTTAAACTTTCTGTCCTATTTTTAAAAAATAAAAGTGAGACCTAAGTGATGACTCTTGTGTGTATAGAGCCTGTGTGCCTGAAAGAGATTACAAAACTCCAACCATGAGACCTGTTTGCAAAAAAAAAAAAAAAAAAAGAAAGCCATGATTCTATTCCAAAAGTTTGGCAAATAAACATACATTGTTATGTTTTAAGTTTGAAGTACATATTTAAAATATTAATTTTTGAAGACTCTCTGAATAAAAATGAAGAGAAAAAATTTTAAGAAAATATTCTGAGTTTCAGCCACATTGTTGATTAGCTAACCACTTACCAGTCCCAGTTGTGTCAAGTAAGAATGTTTCTGCTACTATTCAAAAACAAGTAAAGTTTCACGGTGTACCTGTGTCCCCAGAAAATGCCATGGGCACAAAATGAAAGGCAGCAAAAAATAATGGGTTAACACAAATAAATCCAAACTTATACTAGAAATGATAATGGCTTATAGAGTTATACTGTCTTATTATTTTATATGCCTAAGAACTAGAATAATGTCTGTCTCATAGGTGATCAAAACATTTTGTTAAATATTTTCCCTGGAAGTATGCTATTTTTATTGAAGATTGCCATTTCAGGGGCTGGACATGGCTCCATCATTGTAATGATTAATTGTTGCTTATATTATACTTCAAGACATCTGAAATTATTTCTTACCATTTTTTTCAAAAAACTAAAGTACAAGATAAGGCCAACAAAAATATATCCTACTGTTTATTTCTTCATTATATGCAGCCTCTTTTTTGGTCATTTGTCTTACCCAGATAGAATCTTTCTAATGTACTCATTGTTCTAATGTACTAAATGTTCTCATTTCAATGTAATTGTCTGACTTAATATTGAACTATTTAAATAGCTACAAATTTATTTGTATGGATTTCCAGGAAGGTACCATTTAATTATTTTTTTATTTTACTCTGAAAGGTAAGACTATGTACAGATAATGCTACATTTACTGAGATATACAAATGCTGAAATAGAATGCTTTTTCTTTATTCTTTATATCATCTATTTTATGGATTTATCTTTCCCATTGATTTATATACATTAGTTACATACTTGAGTTAAAATTTAAAGTTCCAGGATAGATCATTTTCAAAGTACCTAAGATAATATAGAATTGAATGTGAAAGAAATGCAATTCCCTTAAGAGTAATAGTGTAACTGCTATTCCTGTTCACACTTTTGGCTTGTTATCTAGAGTTACGAATATATTTGGACTTCATTTTCTTAATATATCACTAACCTATATATTTAAAACTTATATTTCTCAAAAGATTTATCTATGCTTCCTATTGCCACTTTCTCATCCTCCACACACATTTGTCAACCCCTAGAATTTGGCTTCTGCCCCATCATTATCATCACCAGTGAGCTCCATATCTGTATTCAACTGATACTTTTCAGTCTTTGGATTACATTACTTGATCTCTGAAGGCCTTCAACAGCTGGACCAATTATACTCCCTTTCCTTGGATTTTTTTGACTCTGCACTCCCTGTGATCCTCTACCTTTCTAACTAATCCCTTTTGTGTTTTCATTGCAGGCTTATTCTCTTCTACACGGCCATTATATGTTGGCATCCCCTCAATATTAGTCCTAGATGCTCTCCACCTCACGTCTCATTTCCTTCCTAGGAAACTTCACATACACACAGTGGTTAGATTACACCCTATTGCACCAGCCCTGACTATACAGATGGATCACAGATTTGTATCTTTGGCCCAGAGAAGTCATCTGTGCTCCAGACCCAGTTATCCAACTGCCTAACTGTGGCAGACACTGAGAAATGTTGCTCATACCACACCCCCTTCAAAAAATGATTTGTCAGCCAGCCACAAAGAATGTGGTAAGCTGACAGCCTTCAACTGTTGGCTCCATCAGGGTCCAATCTCAGGTTTCAAAATAAAGTCATACTCTTCTTGGGATGGCCCCAACGCAATGATGATGGAGAAAGGTAGTGGTACAAAGGCTTAACAATGTCCACACTATGCCAGTCTCCTCTCACAGATTAGCTTTACTCCATAACTATCCACTGGGCTGACAGAGGCTTTGCCAATTCTGCATCATGGTCTAATGGCTCTCCCTGCCCAATCCTGCTTCTTCCTCTTTTCATTCCTAGATATTACTCCTCAATAATCCCTTTAAACTTCTAACTCCATCTCAGCATCAGTTTTCTGGAGAATACTATATTTTGTACCAGAAGATGTACGAGAAAGGATACTTGTATGTGGATAGATGGAAGTGAATACAGAGACTGTAGATTTTTGTAGCACATATTAACACCCACCAGAAGGCACCCACTATTGAAGAATCAATAAACAACTTGGGCAAAATGAATTGATTGGTCAAGAAAGCCAGACTCTGTCAGCAGCCAGTACAGGACTGGCCAATAGATATAACAAGGCAGCAGAGGTTGGGGTTACGCATGAGTATCTGAAGCATAGTCTCCCACTGTTGCCTGTGAACCCTTGGCTGCCAGCAACAGAGACCAAAGCTGTGCCCCTAGAATATAGCATTCATTTTTGAGACCAATTGACCACTTGGTAGCAAACTGACTGTGTTGGACCCCTTCCATCCTGAAAGGACCTGCAATTGTTCCTCATAGGAATAGATACCTGTTATCAGCAACGATTTCCCCCCACCACCACCACCACCTTTAAGGACCAGCCAGCAATGCTATGCCTGATCCATAGGCATCTCACACAACATTGCATCTGACTACGGAACCCACTTAACTGGAAAGAAAGCATGAGAGTGGGCCCATGAACATGGGATATACTAGTCATTTCACACTCACCACCCCGAAGCTATCAGCCTAATAAAAGATAGTCTTCTAAAGGCACAACTGAAGCACCAGTTTGGAGGCAATATCCTATAAGAATGAGGCACCATTTTTCTAGGACACGATATATGTTTTGAATCAGAGATCTTTACATGTTTCTGCGTTCTTAGTAAAACGAATACATGGGTTCAGGAACCAAGTGTGGAAGCAGAAGTAGCCCCACTTTCCATCACTCTTAAAGACACACTGGGGGCTTTGAAGCCGTCCAGCCTCTTAACTCTGGGCTCTGCAGGGATCACACTCTTGCCAGGTAACACAGCAAGAATCCTATTGAACCAAAAGCCACAGATGCCACCTGGGCTCTTGGGGCTTCTTGTGTCAACTGACCAGCAGACATGGAGAGGAGTCATCATCTCATCACAGATAAATGCCCATGAAAAGCAGGAGACATAGGGCTCTGTGACACAATCACAGCAAGGAGGAGTAAGTGTGAAATTTAGGGGATCCACTTGGGTGCCTCTTGGTTTCTTTAACAGTTGTCACTGTGAATGGAGAAGCATAGCAACCCGAGCCTGAGAACTGTATGATTACCAGGAACTCTGACCACTCAGGAATGAGAATGTGGGGGTGGGGTCACACCATCAGGTAGCTCACCAAGACCAGCAGAGATGTTATCTGAGGCTGCAAGCTGATTCTAATGAGAAAAGTAGAGGAAGAATTAAGTGATCAAACGATAGGCATACTAAATTCAAAAGGACCTGTACCTATGGGTCAGTACCATATTTATGTTGCAAATAACAATTTACTTTCAGTAAAAGAATCACATCTTTCTCATTAAGTCTTGTTAATTTGAAAATTGGTTTTATTGAATTTTATATTTAATTTGAAATGTACTTTGGGATTATGAATGCAGAAGATGTATATGCATAAGAAGCTTAAATCTAGTTTTATGGCTACATTTATACAGCAATATTTGTCATCACTGGGAGTGCATGAAAATTGATTTCTTTGAAAGGAATTTGTTTGTAAAGTACTGGGGTTTGAGAAACACTACACAACATTAGTACTTGAGTGAGGGTCTTGTCTCTTTGAATTTTCTCTGAATCAGAACATGGACAGCTTGGCATCTGAGCCAACATGACTTTCCAGGGGAAATTACATGCCCGTGGGGCAGGCCAAAAAGGCTCAGTGGACAGGCCCTAGTCTAATCTCTGCCCTAATGAGCTTTCTTGATCCTAGCATAAAAAAAATAATTTGTGACTTTTTGTTATCCTGAACGACTGTTACTCGGCATGGAAAATTCAACTTTCTCAACATGAACAAAATCAGAAGTAGATCTATTCTTGCAACCATCCCTCCCACATGAACTTGTTTTCTTTCATGTTAACGTTTAAGAGTTTCACTTCATTTAACTCATTTCTGAAGATAAACCCCAGTGTTTTTTCCCATGTGAATTGAAATGTGATCCTTTCAAAAATTCAAATAATGCTACAATCATCAATGAGTTAATCCACCAAATACTCTATTTTATACTTGGATGTATGAGACACTGAAGCCTAAACAGTTTAATTATGGCCATAACTGTCACTGAATACTATGGCAGCACAGCCAAGCTAAGTATTTTGACACTGTACAAACAGTACAGATTACAGTGCTGAAGAGACTGGGTGTAATCTACATCCAGTGATCAAAACACTTGTACATGTTGATTCAGATGTTTCCACGGAGAAAGGCCGGAATAAAAGGAAATTACCTAGGTTTCTCACATCAATACAGAATCAGGAATTTAGCAAAACTCAGGGGAGGTTGCCTAAATTAAGTAAATAAACACATTCATTTACAACTTTCTCACCTAACTTTGTGAGACAATACCCAAGCCTCAAACCTAAATCGTTACTGGCAGAGATCCTTGCTCAGAATAGTATTTTTAATATCAAGGGGAACAATGAACTTCAGGATCTGTGGGCTAGACAAAACGGAGTGGGATCATCAGACATAGCTCCCTTTTACCAGAAAGACAAAAAACAAAAACAAACAAAAAAGAAAACGAAAACCTCCCAAAACTTATTTCAGACAAATTGGTGCCTGAACTCTTTTCCTAAAATAAATAAATAAATACAATTACATTAAAATAAAAGTGAAAAAGAAACAAAACTTTCAAAGCACACCTGTTAGGAAATGCTTTCTTTGACCTACTGTGTGGTCATAATGTCCGTCTGTTTCCTGTTGATACACTCACCCCAAAATGGAAGCAGGAAGGAGATTGTAAAAGTACATGGATAGTGAGTGGTGTGCCGTTAATACTGACACATGTGATTCATCTGAGTATATAGACTAGGAATCTGAAGAAAATGTGCTCACATGCATGGCAGTGATGGAGGAAAGACGACTAGGGAAGAACCACCAGCTACTCATTCAGCAGCCAACAGGGTAAACTTACTCCGGTCAATTCTTCGCAGGCTTCGCTGTCAGCCTTGAAAGCTCATAAACCTGATTTGTCAATACACTATGCAGCGTCCCATGAATCCAGCTCACAAAGATTGATATACAGAGTCAAATTCAAGTATATTAATTTGCAAAAGAGTTTATTGTCACGCATTGCTATGGCCCACACTTTCTTTATCTATAAGGACACTGCATGGAAGTTAAATTATAAAGGAAAGGGTTCTTGGTGATCATAATCTTAGAATGATTGGTGACAGTTCTCTGTTCTGTCTAGGCCAAGGTCTCCTGTCCCTAGGCACAGTGATTCTGCCCGTGACCTTTCCTTCTCTGAAATTTCAGGGCTACGTAGGCCTCCATACCATCTGCCTGACACATTTTTTCTTTAGCTACTAAATATATTATCAGACCTGCTGGGCAACCATTCTTCCTCTTCAGAGACGATTTTGCTCTTCTGTCCTGTGATCCTTTTAAAACTGTAGTTCTTAACAGTCAATCTAAAGTCTTACAGAGATGGAAAGGAGCTTACCTTCACCCCCAAATATTTGCAACACTTAGTAATCTTGAGTTTCAAACATTCCTCCTTCTTTTGCTTTCCCTGACATGTCTCCAAAGTGTCATCGGGACAAAAGACTGTTTTAAGGCAAAGAACATTTGTAAGGGAAAGGAAGACAATTGAGAAGTGTTAGTATTTGGATGTGGAATGCCAGTGTATTTTAGCCATAGTCAGTTCCCAGACCAATAGGTCAGAAGGTCAAAAACATATACAAGGTGAAAGTAAAAGTATGAAAACCAAGAAGAGTTAGAAACTAGAAAAGTGAAAGAAGTCACAATTCTTGAATAGTGAAACCTAGAACATAGAGTCCATCAGAAAACGGGTGAGGCAGGAACCAAAAGAGTCAGAGCAGGACTAGGGCTGCCCCATTGGACATTCCAGGGAGCACCTTCCATATCATTGTCGAAATGAATGGTGTCTGTGGGGGTTTCGATGTGCACGCACACAGTATTTACTGCTGCAGCCCTGGACGCGAGAGGAAGATCAGAGGCCCAGATCTTCAGGGATAAGGGATGAAAGGGAAGGGCAAAACAGGCAGGACAAAGATGTCAGACCACTGCACTAGGAGGACTGTAAAAATGCAAATACTCTCAGTCTTAGGCAGCTTTCCTAAAGTTCTTCCAAATTAGGAAATACCACGGGTACCAAAAAGAAGTACACACATGACATATTGATCTTTCATTATCGGTACATATTATTACAACTTTAATACAATTTCTTCCTTTCTTAAAATGTGTGTACATATTTTTGGCACCCTCTGTACATGACTGATCTATGACAGCAAATTGAACCAAGTTACATACCCTGCTGAAGTAAGCAGAGGTGGGTAGGGAAGATGGAAAATCCCAATGGGAAGTGTTGTTTACAGTTAAGATTTCATTGCAAGTCCCACACTTGGCCTAGGTTGATGTTTCCAAAATTATATTCTGATTCAGCCTAATGCACTACTGGAAAAAAGCTTCAGAGGCCAAAAAATATTTGAGAAATGAGTGGAATGTATTCCTCTAGTGGGAATTTACCATTCTCAATAATTTATAATTAGTCATACATAAAAGACTAATATTATTTATTTAAAGATGGAAATTTTTTTTATAACATTAGTATTCAGTGGAACATGCTTTAGGACCGGCAATTACTGTCATGTGAAATAACTACTTAATTCTCCCTCTGGACTGATGATACATTTAGGTTTAGAAATACTGTACTCCTAACCAAACAAGATGAAAGAAAAAGAGATTAGGGCAAGTGTATCAGTTGGGAAATGGTTTGGGGTGCTAGAACTGAGACTCAACTATAATGGCTTAAATCCATTAGGATCTCAAGCTCTCTGTCTCTGTCTCTGTCTCTCTCTCTCACACACACACAAACACACACACATACACACACACATTCTGGAGGTACACAGTTCAGGAATGCTATGTGGTCCTACAAAGTCATGAGGAACTTACACTCTATCTTTTTATTCTGCCATCCATATCACATGGGATTCATACTCAAAGTTACATGATGGTTGCCAGGAAGAAAGGGCAAGACAATGCACAAAAGCCTCTCTGCAGAGCTGGATCAGCCCACCACTTACGATTTTTATTGTTGTTGTTTAACTAAGTTAAAATTAACATGCAGTGAAATGTAAAAATCTTACATGTACAATTCAACAGGTATAGTGCCTACAATTAAGAGATAAAGTATTTCCATAATGGTAGCAAATTACTTTGTGTCTCCTGCTTAATTCTGATCCTCATAGGGAAGCACTGTTCTAGTTGACTGCCACAGGTTAATTTTGCCTGTTCTTGAGCTTCACATAAATGGATTCAGAGAGTGTTCTCGTCTGCATCTGGATTCTTTCATCTCAGTGGTTTTGAGATTCATCCATGTGATAGCATATATCATTTGTTCTACTTTTTTAAATTTGTGCTAAACAGTATTCCAGTGTATGAATATGCGGTGATGTTCATGCACTCCCCTGTTGGTATACATTCGTGCTGTTTCCAGCTTTGAGCTTTTGTGAATAAAGCTGCATAACTATTCTTACATGTCTCTCTGGGAAGACATGTATAAATTTCTGTCCACTGAGAGCCCTGGGAACAGCAGCATTCCAATAATAATGACTACACCCAGCACCCAATTCTTGATTTCTAAATACTGCTCTCCATTAAAAGGGAACTGGAGCTTCGTAGAGAAATATCTGATTCAAGGGGCAGGGGCAGAGAAAGTAGAAGGTGAGCCTGGAATAAGATGTTTGTTTGTTTGCTTATTCAATTATTTATTTTATAAATAACTTTTTAGATTTTATTTTGCAATCTATAGAATCCATTATTCAGCGAGAGAGAGAGAGAGAGAGAGAGAGAGAGAGAGAGAAAGGAAGGAAAAAAGGGAGGGAGAGAAGGAGGAGGGAGAGAGGAAGGGAGGTCATGAAAGTCAAGGAAATACCAAGGAACTCTTCAATACTGAAAAGGACTAAAGAGAGATGACAACCAAATGCAACACTTGATTCTGGACTGCATTCTTTTTCTGTAAAGGACATATTGAGACAACTGGTGAAATCTGAATGAGATCTGAAGATTAGATGGTAGTAATACATTGATTATGATTATGTAGGAAATGTCACTGTAGTTTAAATACACAGAAATGTATTCACAGGTAATGGTTCATCATGTCAGTAACTTGCTCTCAAATGGCTTATGAAAAAAAGCTAATTATACTGTACTCTCTACTTTTCTCTAAAATTAAAATTGGTTCTATTTTGAATAAAAAATAAAACACAACTAGGGAGAAAAACCTATATACATAGATTATATTTAAGTCTTCAAAACCCTATGAATAAAGAAACTTCCTAGTGTGAATTAACTTGTCCAAAGACAGGTAACCAGTAAGTAAGAGAAGGCAGCATTAAATAACAGATTCAAAGTTCTGTCCCAGATTTATAAAGATTGTTCCTTGAGGGAGACAATTCTGTTACATTATTTTGGGTCCTTTTAAGTTTTCCAGTTCTTTATGTCAAAAATATCAGATGTTTCTGTCTTCACAGATGAGTTTAAATCCAGTTTCTGATTCTATTCTCATTGCGTTGCTCAAAGCAGGCACATGGAGATCTTTGATCTCTTTGGGTTTCAGTTGTCCAAATTCAGGTCTCCAGTGATGGTAGGGAGAGGCTGGGGATGGCAGGGGGTGTGGGAGGGTGAGAGATGAGAAGTAAGGGAGGGGGCCAGCCGGTGGCTCAGGCAGTTAGAGCTCCATGCGCCTAACTCCGAAGGCTGCTAGTTCGACTCCCACATGGGCCAGTCGGCTCTCAACCACAAGGTTGCTGGTTCAACTCCTCAACTCCCGCAAGGGGTGGTGGGCAGCGCCCCCTGCAACTAAAGATTGAACACAGCAACTTGAGCTGAGCTGCCTCCCAGATGGCTCAGTTGGTTGGAGCGCGGGCTCTCAACCACAAGGTTGCCAGTTCGACTCCCACAAGGCATGGTGGGCTGCGCCCCCTGCAACTAGCAATGGCAACTGGACCAGGAGCTGAGCTGTGCCCTCCACAACTAAGATTGAAAGGATAACAACTTGATTTGGAAAAAAGTCCTGGAAGTACACACTGTTCCCCAATAAAGTCCTATTCCCCTGCCCCAATAAAAAAAATAAAAATAAAAAAGTGATCTCAGTCCCAACACTGGCTTTAAAAAAAAAAAAAAAAGAAGGGAGAGTATTCTTTTTCTTCAATTTAAATCTGTCTCTGCTTTTCAGAACATTCTTTCCACCTTCCATTTCTCCTCTAATGAAAACCCAATGTGAGGGATGGGTAACAAAATGTTTTGGCAATGTAGAGTATTGTGGGAGAAAGAGAAAACCATTATATTTCCTTCTCCTCAACCTAAGAAAATATAATGATATAGTCCATATATCATTATATAATTTTTTCACATACTATAAAAATTCATTTGCATTAGGACCTTTCCACATGAATATTTAAAGTGCCAGTGTTTCCAGCATTCTCTAAATGAATGCTGCAAGATCGTGGTTCTAATTTGATATTCCATTTTTGTCACCAGCTCATCTAAGTATTGACAGATCAAATTCTTCATTCGCTCTTATGTCAGATAATTTTTTGAGCAAGCAATTATTAGTTACTAATTTGCCATTTGTCAGAAGACAGTTTTAGTCATTTAGTTAACTATCAAATCTCTAGTCTGGGGCTCATTCTGAGATATGGTTACATCTTATAAATAAGTACACTTCTGATTCATGAAACTAAATCTCCACCTTTTTCCCTCCGTCTTCCAAGGTCCTCTATCTCCAAACACTTTACTTTCATTGCATTCTATTACATCTCTGTTCAACTGTAAAGACTCTCTGCATCCTCAAACTTTTCTTAAAAGATTTTTTTTGGTTGTGATAATATAGTCAACATCTGGCTTTTCTCTGCTGATATATTTAACCATGAAACCCGCTATTACAAGATACTTCTTATTTTCTCCAATTCATATGAGGAAAGAAGGGTTATGTCTTTCCTTACTTCCCACTGCCCTTTAGCTGTCCTCATGCAACTTCCCCCTTTTGCTTTCCATGCCTTGTGCCACCTGCCACCTATACTTGTGTAGCCTGGCTTTCTAGGCTACTTTGGCTATGATTAGTGGGAGTATATCAAAGAGGCACAAGAGCCAACTGAAATAGCTTCTAGTCATAAAAGCTGGAACAATTTGACCAACAAAATAAAAAGTAGTACTGGATTGTAACCCAAAGTATGGGTTATAAATACCTGTGAGTCCATACTGATCCAAAAGAAAAAAAGAATAAATTAATAAATGGGGAAGAAGAAATAGATCTCCCATGCAAAGTACATCCAAATAATTTATGTAGACACTCCACCCTCAAGAAGGGGAGAATAACGCCCACTCCTTAAGTGTGGGCTGAGCATAGTGACTTCTTTCCACAGAGTATGTCGGAGGTAGGGGTGGAGGTGTTGGCAGGAGAGTAACTTTAGAGTCAGAACCCTGACAAAAAGTACCTCAGCCAGGTGATCAAGCGTCACATTCACAGTGGGAAGAATGTGAACAGCATGTACTTTTGATATGATATGGTGAAACTGGCCCTTTACCTCTGTGGTCTTCCTTCCCAAAACCCATAACTTAAGTCTAATCACAAGAAAAACATCAAATGCCAGTAGAGGTTGTCGTACATAACATCTGACTGGAGCTACTCAAAACAGTACAGATCATCAAAAACAAGGAAATGAGAAAAATTCACAACCAAGAGGATTCTAAGGAGACACCACAACTAAATGTTAATATGGTATCCTGATGGGATTCTGGAACAGGAAAAGTACCTTAAGTAAACACTAGAGAAATCTAAATAAAGTGTGGACTTTAGCTAATAATATTGTATCAATATAGGTTCATTAATTATAATATTCCATATTAATGAAAGACATTAATAACAAGGGATACTGACTATGGGGTATACAGGGACTCTGTACCATCTTCTCCATTTTTCTATAAATCTAAAACTGTTCTAAAAAATTAAAGTCTATTTTTTAAAAAGACAGTTCTTGGCTACATCTAAAGTTGATCTCTAAGTCTGTGCCCTTCCTCACTGTCTACCAATGAAAAATATAAATTTCTTAGCTTAGCATCCAAGGACCTAGAAAATTGCAAAATATTGTCCCCTGATACTTCACAATTTTCCCTGTCAAGAGGTGACGTCTCCTTTCAACTCATACATGAGCTTGGTCAGTGACTTGCTAATGAGAAACCACTAGAGGCTTAAAAAGTGCATGAACATTGAGTCTTGCCTCCTTTGCTGCACTTGGAACACTGCTGCCATATGAACAAGCCCAAGCCAGACAGCTGAAGTGACAACATGGAGGAGAACAGCCACCAGCCATCAGCCTATCAACTAGACACGTGAATGAGGCCATCCAATCCCAGTTGTTTTCCAGCTGACTTCAGTTAAATAAGTAAACCAGGTGAAACAGCAGAAGAACTGACCAACTGCTATCAGGCCCAATTGCCAACCCATTATGTAGTGAACTAATAATTGTTTTAAGATACTAAAGATTGGAGTGTTTTCTTACACAACATAGCAGCAAAGACTAACTGATACACCCCTCCATTATTTTACACCACTCAAGTCACATTTCCAGCTTTGTTTTCCAGAATTCCCCTATGCTCTACCTAAATAACATGGTTTATTTCCCAGAAATTCTTTCCACTTTCCCGAATATTTCCCTCACGAAATTTCCTCTGCCTGAACTGCCTTTACTGTCACATCTCTACTTAAGGAAATGTCACTCACCTTTCCCTTCTACAGAAAGTTTCATATATAAATAAAATGAGGGGGAGAAAATTTGTTTTCCAGAGTTCCTCTTAGAAAGTGCATAGTATTCTCAAGAAATGCCTTGGTTTGAAGAGTGAGAGCCTGAAGGGCATTGCATGGATTAGCATATAGACTCAGCTGCAGAAACAGAAACCCAAAATATAAATGGATTAAGAAGAAGATGAAAGTTTCCCTCTATCTCATGTAACATTCAGGGCATGATCAATCAAGGACAGGCATAGGGACTCCATCGTGTCAGTCCATCTTGTGGCTCCATTATTCCTGTTGCCCTAATTTGCATAGTTCAAGATGGTTCATCACCACCACATCCACATTCCAGCCAGAAGGAAGAGGGAAACATGAAAAGGAGGGCAGGCTCATTCCTTTGGGAAAAACCCAGCTGTTGTACATACAAGTTCTGCTTACATCACATTGGCTAGAGTGATAGTCATACAATTATACCAAGCTGCACAGGAAGCTAGTGAAATGTAATGTTTTCTTGGCACTCAAAATTCTACTATATTACTATAGAAGAAGGGAAGAACAAATATGGGATTCAGTAGTAGTCTCTACCATAAGTAAGACATTAGCCTGCTAAAATGCTATACATAAGACAAGAAGAGGAATTGGTTTTATTCCTGAGAGGTAGGAGAGAAAAGGAAAGAAAGAAGCCAGGAAAATGGTGGAAGGCTGTGACTCTTCCCTGAAATTTTAACTCTCCCATAAAGCCTCTATATTCTTGGAATGCAGGAATGCCTGTGGTTACTGAAGAAACTTGATTCTTCCATGCAAAATAGAGCATATGCCTGGATGCAAGAAATAAAGGAAGAGAGAGTCAAGATAGTGTAAAACCCTGAGGAAGACTATGGAAAGCTTCAAACATAACTGGACTTTGGAATTGGCCATTTGAGGAAATCTTACATTGATTTCATGAGATAGGAGATAGGAGGCCCTAGCTGATATGCGAGTACTGCCACAATTCCTTTTAAAACCCACAACTTTTACACAAACAAGGGTGCTAGATGCAGGATTATGCTGTGGTGTTTTTTTTAACTAAAAAAAAATGGCTTCTTCTTTTTTTAAATCAGTGTAGAGTTCCTAATTATGCTTCTTATAGGAAGCATAAAGTTAGCAATTTGAGAGAGCTTTTAGTTAGGCTTAGCATAGTGTTAGTTTTAGAAACTGAAAATAGACATGAAGCATGAATCACTTTCTTAACTGAAATGTAGGCTAAATGTAACCACCACAGATTTTAAGAATTTCATCTAAATTTCTTCTGAGTCACATTTTGTGTGCTGACACTGAGATATCAGTAAAGGAAACAGGAGGAACTGGCCAATTTCTGTCTTTCCAAAAAAGTCCAAATGGACTATAGTTTATCATTTTGGTGGAAACAGCACAGCAAATGGACAACTAACTGTGCACTCTGACAGATTGCAACATGCCTGATTACAAAATAATTCATTGCTGAATAGACCTCTTCACCAGTAAAAGTTCTCATGGAGAAAGTTTATTTAGAACCAAATAAACCTAAACCAAGAGTAATTGAGAAGCCCTAAGTAAGCTTCCGTATGTAATTTTTCACAGAAAGTGACTTTTTAGATGTTAACCATGTACAATATAAGAAGGCCCTCTTAGAATAAATTCCTCGTTGAACAAGTAAGTTCTGTCCTTCCTATGTAAGTTGTGGGAGAACAGATGTTGAAAATGCCTGGTCAACTAAGAAACACAAGACTGTCCTATTTGAGCTACTGGTGGGTATTTCAATTTTCTGCCTAGATATTCAGGTAATCTCTATGTTACTAATTACTGACATGTATAATTCAGGTAATTTCTATGAATAGTTCATAATATAATAATACAATAAATATGGGAATATCTATTATACTCATTCTTTTTCTATATATATTGCAGTTTGCAAGTGCTTGTGACAGCTATATTTTAAAATATGTTGAAGGTAATATGTAACAGAGAAAACAAAGAAATGTGTCCTAAATGAAAAGAACAGGAGAAAACTCCAGAAAAAGAACTAAATGAAATGGAGGCAAGCAACATACCAGATACAGAGTTCAAAACAACAGTTATATTGGGGCGGTTGGTTGGCCAGGGGTTTACAGCGCAGTACTCATAACAGCAAGGTCTCCGGTTTGATTTCCACATAGGCCAGTGAGCTGTGCCCTCCACAATTAAATTGAAAACAACGACTTGACTTGGAGCTTAGCTGTGCCCTCCACAACTAGATTGAAAACAATGACTTGACTTGGAGCTGATGGGTCCTGGAAAAACACACTGTTCCCCAATATTAGTTATAAGGACACTCAAGGAACTTAATGAGAACAACAGATATCACAAGCACAAAGAAGGACACAGAACATAAAAGAGAACCAGTCAGAAGTGAAGAATACAACAACTGAAATGAAGAATGCACTAGAAGGAATCACCAGCAGATTAGATGGGGCAGAGGATCACATCAGTGATTCGGTAGACAAGGTAATAGAAAACACCCAATCAGAACAGCAAAAAGAAAAAAGAATGCAAAAACAAATGAGGATAGTGTAAGAGACCTCTGGGACAACATCAAGTCAAACATAACAACATTTGCATCATAGGGGTGCCAGAAGGACAAGAGAGAAAGCAAGGGATTGAGAACCTATTAGAAGAAATAACAACTGAAAACTTTCCTAATCTGGAAAAGGAAATAGATATACAAGCCCAGGAAGTGCAGAGAGTCCCAAACAGGATGAACCCAAAGAGGCCCACACCAAGACACATAATTAAAATGGCAAAGGTTGAAGACAAAGAGAGACTCATAAAAGCATCAAGAGAAAGGCAGTTAGTTGCCTACAAGGGAGCTCCCATAAGACAGTGAGCTGATTTTTCAAAAGAATCTTTGTAGGCCAGAAGGGATTGTCAAGAAATATTCAAAATGATGAAAATTGAGGACCTACAACCAAGAATACTCCACCCAGCAAGGCTATCACCTAAAAATTAAAGGACAGATAAAGAGCTTCCCAGACAAGGAAAAGCTAAGAATTCATCACTACCAAACCAGTATTACAAGGAATGTTTTAGAAGGACTTCTTTAAGATGGAAAAAAAAATCAAATTTATGAATAATAAAATGTCAATAGCTACATATCTATCAACAATTACTTGCAATGTTAATGGATTAAATGCTCCAATCAAAAGACATGGGAGCATGAATGGATAAGGAAATAAAATCCTTACATATGCTGCCTATGACAGCCTCACTTAAGATTGAAAGACACAAAAGTAAAGGGATAGAAAAAGATATTTCATGAAAATGGGAACAACAACAACAAAAAGCTGGAGTAGCAATACTTTCACCAGACAAAATAAACTTTAAAACAAAGGCTATAAGAAGAGACAAAAGAAGGACCCAGCAATCCCACTTCTAGGTACTTATCTAAAGAAAAACAAAATGCTGCTTCAAGGGAACATGTGCATCCATATGTTCATTGCAGCATTGTTTACAATGGCCAAGATGTGGAGGCAGCCTGGGTGTCCGTCGATGGAAGAATGAATAAAGAGGAGCCGGTACATATATACAATGGAATATTGCTCAGCCATGGAAGGGAATGGGTTCTTGCCATCTGCGGTGGCATGAATGGACCTGGAGGGTATTGTGCTGAGTGGAATTTCAGAGAGAAAGAGAGATGCAATGCGATTTTGCTTATATGTGGAATCTAAAGAACAAAATTAATAAAACAGAAACAAACCCATAGATAGAGAAAACCTTTTGTGGGAGGAAAAAAGGGAGAGGATTAAAAAATACAAATTGGTTGTTATAAAGTAGTTATGGGCATGTAGGGTGTAGCATAAGGAATATAGTCAATAATATTGTAATAACTATGTATGGTGTCAGATGGTACTAGATTGATGGGAGGGGGTTGGGGGTCAGGGTGAAAAAGGTGAAGGGATCAAGAAGTACATATTGGTAGTTACAAAATAGTCAATGATACGGTAATAACTATGTATGCTGTTAGGGTGCTAAACTAGTCAGGGGGATCACTTCTTAAATTATGTAAGTGTCTAACCACTGTGCTTTACACCTGAAATTAATATAAAATAATATTGAACATCAACTGTAATTGAAAAATTAAAAGGGGGGCAGAAAGGTGAAGGGGAATAAAAGGTCCAAATTTCCAGGTATAAAACAAATAAGTCATGGGGATGTAATGTACAGCATGGGGAATATAGTCAATAATATTGTGATAGCGTGGTACGGTGTCACATGGTTGCTGGATTTATCATGTTGATCACTTCTTTAGGTATACAAAGGTTGAACAACTACAGTGTACCCCTGAAACTAACATAATATTGTATGTTAGTTACTTTTTAATAAAAATCTTTAAAAAAGAAATATGTAACAAATTTTTTTCAGCTCTCACATAAAAAATTTCCCAAATCCTAATCTTGTTAATAGCTTTATCTCCTGTGTTATGCTTATTACCACTTCTATACCCTATTACCACTGTCTTCTCCATTGCTGGAAAGGACTCAGGTGGATACCCCACTTCTAGCCTTTTGAGACTTAGAGGCATCTTTGTAGTCTTCAGAATGTACTGTGATGAGTTGCTTGTTTCCTAGAACTACTGTTAATTTCCAGGTACATGTTTCCTCCAATCTCCATTACCTATGGTACAGTTGTAAATTGGAATTCCAATTCTGGGTATCTATCTATTCCATATCTCCAAATTTTCAAAATCTGTCACAAGAGTAAAATAATGAACTATAACATGTATACATATTTTGTGCAAACTTATACTAATTACGAAAATCAAACACCACTTAATACAAATGCTATATGTCAATTATTCCTTTACTATAATAATATTTTTGACCTATTAATGGCTTGCTGTTCCCTCAGCACTATCTCATACCTGTTATTCTTCCCCTACCAAAAAGGCAGCTTTGATAGTTTTTGATACACTGCCTCAGAGGAAGAACATACATACAGGCTAGAACAAAAAAGTACATTAAATTTTTGAATGGATTTTTATAAAATTATGCTGTAATATTGAAATTGAGAGCCAGAAACTATGAAGATATAAAAAGTTTGGGGTTTCCTAAAAACTTTTCTTTAAAAACTAAGAAAAGGGCCTGGACCACCTAGGTCAGGGTTCATATCATGGACCAGAGCACGAAGAGAATCTGATGATATGAGAGCAGTTGACACAACCAAAAGGAAATACAAAGTTTGAACAGCTGACAAGTGCTAGTAGGTACCTGAGAACGGTCCCCCATATGCCTGCCATACCCTTCTTGGAGTCAAAATCCTAGGTTGTGGGGAGAGAATGGAATAGAAACCCCAGATAAATTTGTGGGGATCTCAGAGAAGTGAATACTTTCTTGCAGGTTTAGTCCAAACGATTCCATGTTCTGGTTAGCTAGTGCTGAAAAAATAATCACTCCTAAACACAGTGGCTTAAAAACAATAATAATCTTTTTATTATGGCTCATAGTTTCTGTGGATCAGGATTTTGGGAAAGGCTGGGATAAGCAGTTCCAGCTTACCTGTTGGTCTCTCATGCCTTTTATAGTCAGGTAATGGCTGGAGCTGTAACAATGGATGGAGGGTGTCCACAAATCCATTCAAAAGATGAAGCCCAATCCCTATCCCCTTGAGTGTGGGCCAGCTTTAGTGTCTCACTTCTAATGAACAGAATAAGTTAAAAGTCACAATGTGTAACCTCTGAAACTAGGTCATAAAAGACATTGCAGCTTCCTCCTTGTTCTCACTCTTGGATGACTTGCTCTTGGGAAAGTCAGTTGCCATGCTGTGAGGACACTCAAGCAATCCTATGAAAGTCCCACATTGTAGGAACTGAAGCTTCCTGCCAATAAATGGGGATAAAGCCTCTTGCCAACAACCATGTGAGCCATCTTGGTCTAACCAACTAGATCTTCCATTCTCAATGAAGCCTTCAGATGACTGAAGCCCCAGCTGACCTCTTGATTGCAACCTCATGAGAGTCCCTAAGCAAATCACCCAGCTAAGCTACTCCTGAATTTCTGAGCCACAGAAACTGTGAGGTAATAAATACTTGCTCTTTTAAACCACTACATTTTGGAGTAATTTGTTATACAGCAAGGGATAATGAATGTGGAGGGGAGGCTGAAGAGGCTAAGGGCTCTCCAGTCATCCTTCTCTTTTTATATGGTCTCAGGGCCTCTCTATGTAGTTTTTCTGAATGGGCTAGTTTGGGCTTCCTCACAGTATGGCAGCTGAACTGCCTACATGGTGGTTGCTTACTTGGTGGCTGATAGGCCTTTTATGATCTATTTCCAGAAGTCACATAGCACCACTTCCTGCATACTCTATTGGCTAAAATAGCCATAAAAACTACCCAGTTTCAAGGGTGGGGAGTCATATAGCTCCACCTCTTCATGGGAAGGGTGTCAAAGTTTTATTGCATGAAGAGCATGGGATAAGAAATACTGTTGCAGCCATCTTTGGGAAAGGCTGTCTTCCACATGGCAAGTCTTCCACATTTAAGCCAAGTGTCACACACACAACAGGGCATTTGAATCGTAGATTAGCAGAGTTGTAAATTTAGGAGTCATCAGTGTATAGAGAGCAATTCAAGCCATTAGAGTAGATGATATCACTTAGGAAGAGAGGATAGAATGAAAAAGAGATGTAGGCCTAGGAGGTCACCATGAAGAACTCTGAAATTTAAAAGCCAGGCCAGCTAAGAAGTGTTCGGAGAAGTAGGAGGAATTCCAGAGTAGTCGATCTCAAAATCAAGAGAAAAAGAGTATTCAAAGAAGGAAGAGGTGGTCATTTCAAGAACAAATGCTGCTGAAAGATTAATTTAATGATAATAGAATATTATTCATTGGATTTAGCAATGATTTCAGTGGCCATGTTGGAGGCAGAAACCAGACTATCGTGGATGAAAACATAAAAGAGGGAACAAGAACAATCCTAGGAGGAAGATGAGATCAAAAGCATCTAAGAAGGAATTAGCCTTGACTAAGAGAAGAAACACCTCTAGGACTGGAGGAAAAGAGTTTAGGATGAGCACAGATGAGCATGTAAGTTAGGGGTAGGAGGCTACTGAGGGAGTTAATGCTTACAAGTCTGTAAAGGTCATGTGCTGAGAGAGGTAGAACAAATAACTATCAGTGTCTGAGGAGCACTCTGGAGGCTTGTTACTGGAGAAATGGCAGATTTATTCCTCATAAACCTGTATGTGTATGATCTATGACTTAAAATTTTTCATTGAAATTGAATTTTACATTTTATTGTTTAAACAACAATAAAAACAAGTGAAATCAACCATTTTCTTTTTATTTAAAATTTAATAAAAATAAATCTAATAATATCAATAATATCAGATTTTACTACCACGTGAATATGGGGATTGTAGGAAAACCCTGGTCATTTGTTGCATCCTACTGTCAGTTAAAAGGCTACCTGTCCTAGGGAAATATAATTTTTAAATCCTTCATTCAAAATATAGGTGCAGTGAAGGGCAAAGTAGGAAAGGCCTAACAGCAAAAGTTTCAGATTTCTTTTTGCTTTTACCCATTTGAAAAAACAGATTGCTTACAGAGTACTATATTTACTACGACCTTTTCAAATAACAGTTATTTATAACATTATATATGAGACATTGTTGTTATCATGTATTTTTCCTGCAATTGGTCTACAAAGGTAGAACAGCATGGGTTCCTTCTCAGAGGAGAGTCTTATGGAAATTTGTTACAGGCTCAAGATCAAGAGTGTTCTCAATATATGATTCCATAGCAGATGGCTCTTTGGCAAAGGATAAGAAAGAAAAGACTGCAGCATCATGTGAAAATGGACTCCTATTCAACAAAAATAGAGCTTATCCAATTATAATGGAAATAGAGAAAGAAGTTTCACCCTCAGACTATGGCTGTAATAGTTGTATGTCTTCTATATCATGTTGAACCAACACAGACCAAAGTTCAGCATAAATGTAAACCTCTAGTAAGGAAACAAACAGACACAGAAAAAAGAAATTAGTCATACTGTGACTGCATGAGTTGCATATTTTTCTAACCTTAGGTTTGCTAACATCAATATATTACTGCTTCAATAGCTACAATTATAAAACATGATTGTATATAATAAAATTCTCAAATCTGAACAGATGGCCCAAGAAACACTGCTTTTCTAATTCTCATTTCCCCATTTCACTAAATTAAAATTATTTACTACAGGTCTTCACCCTGTCTGTTCACTTAAGATTCAGTCATTATAACAAAGTTATTACACTCTGCAATTTAATTTAATATGGTTATATCTAATATAATGTAGATATTCTTAAATTAGGTAGTTATTAAAAGACTAGGTTGATATTTCAGGTAATTTTTTGAGAGGAATAACTTGCTCAGTCAACAGTGTTTTCCATTGAGCTTGAATTTTAACTCTAACAACTTCAGGTCAAGAAAGATCTTTAGCTTGTATGTGTTTATACCGTGTTTCCCCGAAAATAAGACCTAGCTGGACAACCAGCTCTAATGTGTCTTTTGGAGCAAAAATTAATATAAGACCCGGTATTATATCATGTATGTTATGTATGTATATTACATTATATTATATTATATTATATTATATTATATTATAATATATTATATTATATTATATTACATTATATATTATTATACCCGGTCTTATAGTAAAATAAGACCAGGTCTTATATTAATTTTTGCTCCAAAAGATGCATTAGAGCTGATTGTCTGTCTAGGTCTTATTTTTGGGGAAACACGGTATGCATCTGTTGCATGTATATTAAGAATACACTTTGCCCAGAAACATGAAAACAAGAAAGAGTTTACAAAAAAGAGTTACAGAGAAACAAAAAACTTAAAACAATGGAACTTATTCCTTTCCATATATATCAGCAACAGACTGCCATTTTGAAAATTAGTTTAAAACAAGTTTTAAAAAATCTACAAATAGACCACCTGTTAGCTATTGTTATTTCAATATCAATCTTAACATGGTAAAGAAAATTTTTATATCCCAATCCTCTTCATTGAAACAGAATTGTTGCCCTAGCAAATCCTACTCAACAGTCAAATAATGAAATTCTCTTTTACTTTTCTTAATTAAATTCATTGTGGTGATATTGGTTAATAAAATTATATAGGTGTACAATTGTATAAGTGTACAATTCTGTAATACATCACATATATATTGCATTGTGTGTTCCCCACCCCAAGTCAAATCTCCTTCTGTTACCATATTTACTCTTTTCTGCTTCTCCCCCTCCTCCCTGTCCTTCTGGTAACCACTAAACTATGAGTTTTTGTTCCTTTGTTTGTCTTGCTCATTTATTGCTTTCAGTTTTATATCCCACATGACTGAAATCACATGGTTTTCAACTTCTTCTGACTTATTTCATTTAGCATAATAATCTCAAGATCCACCTGTATTGTTGCAAATGGCAGTATTTCATCTTTTCTTATGGCTGAGTAATAGTCCATTGTATATACCATGTTCCCCCGAAAATAAGACCAGGTCTTATATTAATTTTTGCTCCAAAAGACACATTAGGGCTTATATTCAGGGGATGTAATCCTGAAAAATCGTGATAGGGCTTATTTTCCAGTTAGGTCTTATTTTCGGAGAAACACGGTGTGTACCACATCTTCTTTATCCAATCACCGACTGAAGGACACTTCTGTTGTTTCCGTGTCTTGGCCACCGCAAAGAATGCTGCAATGAACATAGGGATACATATATCTTTATGACTAAATATTTTCAGATTTTCTGGGTAGATACCCAGAAGAGGGATTGCTAGGTCATATGATAATTCTATTCTTAACTTTCTGACAAACCTCCATACTTTTTCCCGTAGTGGTTGTAGCAATTTACATTCTCACCAGCAGCGTATGAGGGTTCCTTTTTCTCCACAACCTCTCCAACAGTTATTATTTGTCTTGTTAATAACAGCCATTCTAACAGGTGTGAGGAGGTATCTTATTGTGGTTTTGATTTGCATTTCCCTAATAGCTAGTGAAGTTGAACATTTTCTCATATATCCATTAGCCGTTTGTATGTCTTCTTGAGAGATTTGTCTGTTCAGGTCCTCTGCCTGTTTTTTATTGGATTGTTTTGTTGTTGTTGTTGAGTTGTGTGAGTTCTTTATATATTTTGAATATTAGCCCCTTATCAGGGGGGTTGTTTGCAAATATCTTCTCCCATTTGGTTGGTTGCTTCTTTGTTTGGTTGTTGGTTTCTTTTGCTGTGCAGAAGTTTTTTAGTTCAATATAGTCCCATTCATTTATTTTTGTTTTTACTTCCCTTGCCTTTGAGGTCAAATTCAGAAAATCCTCTCTAAACCCAAGGTCCATAAGCTTAGTACCTATGCTTTCTCCTATGTGTTTATTGTTTCAGGTCTTATATTTAGGCCTTTTATAAATTTTGAGTTAATTTTGTGAATGGTGACAGCAGTCTAGTTGCACTTTTTTGCATGTGGCATTTCAATTTTCCCAGCACCATTTGTTGAAGGGGCATTCTTGTCTTCATTTTGTTTTTGGCTACTTTGTCAAAAATTTTTTTGCCCATATATATGTGGGTTTATTTTGGGGTTCTAAATTCTATTCCATTAGTCTGTATGCCTCTTTTTCTGCCAATACCATGCTGTTTTGATCTTGTGGTTTTGTAGTATAATGTGAAGTCAGGGAGTGAGGTACCTCCAGCCTTGTTCTTTTTTCTCGGGATTGCTTTGGCTATTCAGGGTCTTTTGTAATTCCATACAAATCTGATGATTTTTTTGGTCCATTTCTTTTAAAAAATGCCATTGGGATTTTGATGGGGATTGCATTCAATCTGTATATTGCTTTCGGTAATATGGCCATTTTAAGTATGTTGATTCTTCCAATCCATGAACATGGAATACCTTTACATTTCTTTGTGTCTTCTTCAATTTCTTTTTAATTGTAATCTTGTAGTTTTCAGAGTACAGGTCCTTCACATCCTTTGTTAAGTTTATTCCTAGGTATTTTATTTTTCTTGCTGCAATTGCAAAAGGAATTGATTTTTTCATTTTTTTTCCTGAAATTTCATTGTTAGTGTATAGGAATGCAATGGGTTTTTGTCCATTGATTTTTGTATCCCACAATTTTACTGTATATTTATTGTTTCTAATAGTTTTTTTTTGGTGGAGTTTCTTAGGGTTTTCTATATAAAGAATCATGTAGTCTGCAAAAAGTGACAATTTGACTTCTTCATTCCCAATATGGATGCCTTTTATTTCTTTCTCTTGCCTGATTGCTCTGGCTAGTACTTCCAGTACTATGTTGAATAATAGTGGTGAGAGGGGTACACTTGTCTTGTTCCTGATCTTAGAGGAAAAACTTTCAGTTTTCCACCATTGAGTACGATATTGGCTGAGGGTTTGGTGTATATGGCCTTTATTATATTGAGGTATCTTTTCCTGCCTTCCATTCTTTGTTCTTCTGATGGATAAAGACAAATAATAATATCTGACATTATTGAGCACTATTTATCAGATATTGTTCAAAATGCAAGACCAATTAACATTGTCCATCTTTCCTAATATTTGCAAATTAATCTGATGATACCAAGTGATTTGATTCATATCTTATCTTAATCTCTCATTAAGTTGTTAACCATGAGCAAGTTTTATGGGCAATAATTTAGTAAACTGGTACTTTAACCAAGAGTTTTGTACAAAGATACATTGAAAAACACTACTTTAATGTAAGCTGCTCCACTAGAATATATATATGCCTTAAGGGCAGGGATCTTGTTTCTCTTGATCTGACCACATTCCCTATGCCTAGAATAGTACTCAGCACAAAGTATGTGCTCAGGAAGGTCTGCTGAATGAAAAGAATGAATGAGTACCAGAAATGTGCTAATTCCTGAAAGACATAAGGTTACACAGTTCCATTTCTTTGTCACTGCATATTTTTAGTAAGGGAATTGGATGTACATTGCATAAAAGAGGACTAATCAGCGCTGAGCCTCTAAATGCTGGAGGACCTTTCATGTTTTGATTTCAAAGCATAATCCCTTTGGTTTTACTATTGTTGAAGCTGTCATTGGTCGACCATAGTGTATTACTGACAAATTCAGGCCACAGATTTCCCATCTGCTGTTGAAGCTACTATTACTCTGGAAAGAAAATGGAAAAAAAAAAAAAAAAAAAATCTTGCTAAACAATAGGGACATCTGCTGGTGAAAAACGTAATGTTTCTATCCTCAAAATTCTGCATCTAGATGAACAGATTTGGGCAACGAAGTTTAGAGTAACACCGAACCTTTGACATCTGTGAAAATAACCTCCTCCCACTAGAGTAGTAATAAAAGGTAACATTTGTTTGTTTTATTCCAGAGTTGTCCAAAGAGGGAACACTATCTGAAAAACAACTAAACTCTCCTGTAGTCAGTAACTACTGCCAAAGAATAATAGAAATGGCTAGCTCCCTGATCTTCTGGTTTAAGATACTCAATTATCTTTGATCTCAACAACCATTCAAGTGTCTGATAAGATAAGGTACTGTGTCATATGCTGAAGCTATAAGACAAGGCAGAGTGGCAGATAGACCAGCATCTCTGGCATGTGCTAATGTCTAGCCTTAGAGGAGTAGACTTAAACTCAACATCTGTGAGAGACTGAGCCTACTTACAAATACTGTGTCCTTACCATGTTATGTATATATGTATATGTATATGTATATGTATATACATATACATATACATATACATATACATATACATATATATATACATATATACATATATACATATATATATATATATATATATATATATATATATATATGCCAGTTGCTTTCCACAAGTACCCTCCCACAGTAGATGAACAAATGCTGTCCCACCCCTCATCTCCTATGGTGGAGATTTCTTCTCACTTTTCAGTCTGTGTTCAAATGTCTTCTCAGAAAGCTCTGCTCTGAACTCTCTAAGTTCACTTTCAGAGCACCCAGTTTGTATCCTTCATAGAACCTATGAAAATTGGCAATTATTTGTTGCTTTACTAATATACTGTCATTCTCCCTATGCTAGGTCTTTGAATCTGGGTTTAGACATACTCCCAATTTTAGTAATGTAACTTAACTGTTTTGTTTTGCAACATAAAATTTTCAAGGACATATGAAAACTTTTATCCTCATTTGCTGGGATTATCTGAAGTCTTAGTTCTCCACTCTCTTTAGGAACCAACTTTTGCTAATGTTCCCTTAATAGACTCAGTAAAGATCTGCTGCAAGAGAAAAACAAGTAAATAGGGTATGGAGAGGTGGTGACCAGGTTGAGAAATTAAAAGTATGGAGATGAGACACTGACACAAAATGGAGGACAGGAAAAGGCTTATAAGATGGAGTGCCATATGCCCCAGAGAAAAGCCTAGAGGAAGAATACCAGACAGAACAGGACCTGGAAGAGCCTGATATGTGGCCCTAACTAGGGACAGTTTGTTCATTCCTCTACTAGCATAGGAATCCCCATCAACTCTCCAGAAGTTTTGGAAGGCCTTCCAGTATATACCCATCAGCTGTATTAATAGGACATAGAGACTGTGTAGGAAGACAATGGACCACTCAGCAACTGTATTTTTCATTTGCTTTGAACAAAAACACTTGCAAACACCTTTTTTTCTGAATCATACCATTCAGGACATGAGACAACAGAACCTGCCTCTCAGTATTTGAAACACTTTTATATTAATATATCATCCTTTAGTAAAAGAAAGGTAATTGCATCTATATTCTATCACTGGTGAAGTTCATTAAATTGCTGTAAAAAAACCTGGAGCCCGAGTTAATTATAACTCACAAAAGCATCAAATACCATGACTGTGTTGTAAATACTTTTATAAAAATTTCTATTTGGGATAGAATTATTTCTCATGATTTTTCTACAAAATATTTAATTCCTAGTTAAGTAAACCCTGGGATATATTAAAAATCTAATGCATTCCCTAGGTACACGTTCACTAAGTAGGGAGGTAGGAATAACCTAGGATGTAACTGTAGAAAGTTGCCCTAGGATTCAAATTATTTTATGGATAATCTTAAACTGATTATGCAAATTAAAAATATGTAGATGTTATTATAAATTTACTTTTTCTTTATTAAAAGAAAAAAATGGTTCACCCTCACAAACACCAATCTGTTCTATATGAGCTTTTTGTTTTTGATTTCACATATAAGAGATCGTACAGTATGTCTTTGTCTGACTTATTTCACTAAGTCCTCTTAGTGTCTGACTTATTCCTCTAGGTCCATCCATGTTGTAGCAAATGGCAAGATTTTTTTTTCTGGCTGAATAATATTCCATTCTACATATATACCACATTTTCTTTATTCATTCATCCATTGATGAACATTTAGGTTATTTCCACATCTTGGCTATTGTAAATAATGCTGCACTGAACTTGGAGGCTAATGTATCTTTGGAGTTAGTGGTTTTGTATTTGTCACATACTCAAACCTGGAATTCTTAGGTCATACAGTTCTATTTTTAATTTTCAAAGGAACCTCCATAATCTCCATACTATTTCAACAGTGGCTGTACCAATTTACATTCCCACCAACAGTGCACAAGGGTTCCCTTTTCTCCACATCCTTGCCAACACTGGTTATTTCTTGTCATTTTGATAATAAACATTCTAACAAGTTTGAAGTAATATCAATATCATCTCATTGCGGTTTCTATTTGCATTTCCCTGTTCATTAATGAAGTTGAGCATTTTTTATGTGCCTGTTGGCCATCTGTATGTCTTCTATGGAAAAATGCCTGTTCAGATCTTCTGTCCATTTTTTAATGGGATTGTTTGGCTTTTTTTTTTTTTTTTTTTTGAGTTGTATATTCTTTATATATTTTGGATATCAGCCCCTTATCAGATATGATTTGCAAATATTTTCTCCCATTCTGGTTACCTTTTCATTTTGTTAATGGTTTCCTTTGCTATGCAGAAGCTTTTTAGATTGACGCAGTCTCGCTTGCTAATTTTGCTTCTATTGCTTTTGCTTTTGGTGTCAGATTCAAAAAATTATTACCAAGAACTATGTAAAGGAGCATACTGCCTATGTTGTCTTCCTGAAGTTTTATGGTTTCAAGTCTTATGTTAAAGTCTTTAATCCATTTTGAGTTAATTTTGGTGTATGATGTAAGACAGTGGTCCAGTTTTCCCAACACCATTTATTGAAGAGACTGTCCTTAGATGGATGTGATTGCGATTTGGCATCGTTGAGATGCCTCTTCATTGAGACAGCTCTGTGGCAGCTGGTGGGGCATGTAGCTTACATGGACGTGCGCAGAGGCTGCTGGCCTGCTACTGCAGCCTTAGTACCTGGGCCAGGACAGGCAAGTCAGGATGCCCTGAGGCATCCCTCACTCCTGCTGTCTTAGGAGCCCTGGCTCCAGCCTGTCCTCCCACATCCCACTGCCATCAATACTGCCACACTTCTTTCCTGGGCTTCAGATCCCAGCATCGCCCCTCACAAAACATGACTCGCGATTTCAAACCTGGAGAGCTTATCTTCGCCAAGATGAAAGGTTATCCTGATTGGCCAGCTCAAGTAGATGGAGTTCCAGGTAGAGCTATAAAACCACCCACCAACAAACTACCCATTTTCGTTTTTGGAACTCATGAGACTGCTGTTTTAGACCCAAAAGATGTATTTCCTTACTCAGAAAATAAGGAAAATTACGGGAAACCAAATAAACAAAAAGTCTTTAATGAAAGTTTATGTGAGATATTAACAATACAAAAGTGAAATTTTCAAGGCAACAGGCATCAGCTAAATAATCAAATGCATCATTTGATGTTGAAGTTGAAGAAAAAGAAACTAGTGTTTCAAAGGGAGATACTGACCATGAAGAAAAAGCCAGCAATGAGGATGTGACTAAAGCAATGACATAACCACTCCAAAAGCTGCCAGAAGTGAGAGAAAGGCAGAAAAGCAAGTAGAAACTGAGAAGGCAGGAGTAGTGACAACAGCATCTGTTCATCTAAAAGTGAATCCTAAAAGAGGACAACTTACAGCTACAGAAGTCAAGATTCCAAAACTAAGAGGTAGTCCTAAAATGGTAAAACAGGTCTGTCCTTCAAAGAGTGACATAGTAACTGAAGAAAACAAAAGTAAGGAAAAGGGGTAAAAGGGAAAACAACCCAAAAAGCAGCTTACAAAGGATGAAAAAGACCAGAAAGAAGAAGACAAAAAAAGGGGAAGAAAGAAGTTGCGTCAAAAAGGAAACAAATCCAGCTAAAACAAGGGTTACATCAAGCTCTGATTCTGAAGAGGAAGGAGATGGTAGAGAAGGAAAGAAAGAAGAGAAAAGGCAGAAGAAATTTTCAGACTGCTCATAGAAAGAATATGCTGGAAGGCCAACATGAGAAAGAAGCAACAAATAGAAAATGCAAGCAGGAGGAACAAACAGACACTGAGCTGCAGAACAGAGATGAAGAGAGAAGCCAGAACTTAAGAAAGTGGAGAAACGAGAAACATCAATGGATTCTCAACTTCAAAGGATACATGCTGAAATAAAAAAAATCACTCAAAATTGATCATGTTGATGTGAACAGATCTACTGAAGCCTTGGATGAACTTGCTTCACTTCAGGTCACAATGCAACAAGCTCAGAAACACACAGTGATGATTGCAACACTGAAAAATATACGGGGGATTCAAAGTGAGATTATCATGGAAAAGTCTACAATGTTGTATAACAAGAACATGTTTTTCTTTGGTGAAGGAGATTCTCTTATCACATAAATGCTGAATGAATCTCTTGCTGAACAAATACAGCATGAGGAAGCAAATAAAACCCAAGATCACGGGAAGAAAAGGCCAAACAAAAAGCTTGAAAAGGAACAGACAGGTTCAAAGACTCTAAATGGAGGATCTGATGCTCAAGAAAGTAATCAACCACAACATAAGGGAGATGGCAATGAAGAAAGCCAAGGCGAGGCCAGCAGTAAGAAAAACCATCCATCGCTTCTCGGCCTTTTGGCTAAGATCAAGTGTAGTATCTGTTCTTATCAGAAAAAGCCATCCAGTGAAAAGAGACTGAAATATCTCTGAAGGACTCTACACTGGATAACTAGGTTGACATACCTAGAATATAAAGAATATTTGAGAAGTTTGTAATGGTTTTCATTTGAAATACTTAGACTGTTGAAAGTTAAATTTTTACAAGCATAGGTTTTGATGCTTAAAACTTGTTTTAAGGGAGGAAATCCCTTTATCTTTGTTTAAAAGTAATTAAGCATTGCTTAATTGTACTTGTGCAGTATTAACAGCTACATTATACAGTAAATGTGAGGCAAAATCCATTTAGGAAATGTTGAACTTCTTTTTCAGACATTGGTTGTAACATATTTTCAATTTGTGTGTGTTAATGTGTAATTGACAGTAGAAAAAAATTATATCTTTAAAACTGATACTTGTATAAAGCTTTCCTCTTTTCCCAAATACCATGGGTTTTATGCATAGTTTTAACAAATATTGGATTTATCAGACTGTCTTTCCACTGTTAGTGGGTTTTGTAGAAGTTACGCATTTTTATGGTAGATAAAATGTTACTTCTGTACAAGTATTCACTCCCTCCTATCTAATCTCACAGTCTACTAATATTATACTAATGCTTTGTAACAATGTGGTCTGTATGCCTTTTTGCATGACAACTAGATATCCAACTGACATCAAACTGACAATTCTCCAAGGTACAAAACTCATGTTAACTTTTGAAGGTAATTTAATTTTGTGGCTGGGAATTCAGTGAAGTCACATGACTTTCCTGCAGAAAACAGAATGGGTGTATATAGGAATGTTCTGTCCTTAAGGTTCAGCCATCTAAGAGCTTTTACAGGCACTAGTAGCTGAAACTGAAAACTAAATGATAAAAGTTTATTCTTGAGATAGTTCTGAATTTTCAAAAAATTCATACTCATTAAGGAAGTCTCTAAGTAGTATTTTTTTAATTGGAAAAAAATCCACGATGCGTATGCATTAAATAAAAGTAAATACTATATAAGGAAACTAACCTACTTGAAAACATGGTGTCATGCAGGGTGTCATGTGGGGTCTTTGGTCCCGCTCCCCACATAAGAACGCAAGACATGGTGAGAGCAAAAAGGAACACCCACGGAGCCATAGAGAGGGGAGTCATACCACTATAGTCTCGCTAGCAGCTGGTTTGGAGACACAGAAAGCAGGAGCCACACGATCTGTAACTTGCCGTCCACGTCTCTGTCTGCCAACCAACCAACCTCACTTGCTAGCTGCAATCCGCCGTGCCAACTGCAATCCACTCTTACTAGTTCAGACACCATCTTCTTGCCAGCCCCCCATTTTCTACTAGCGTAGCCATGGCAGTTATATTAGTGGCCAATGGCTCACTGGTTACAGCTGACGGCCAACTAGCCACATCTGATGGCCATCCAATCACAGTTGATGGCCATTTACTACCCGAGTGAGCACCTTTCCATGTGAGGGTGAGAGCCTGGAAACTGCGCTCCTTACTCTTCCCCCACACATGGCTATATCAGAAGGGAATGTTTATTTCTGTACCATACACATGACAGGATTGCAGAAAGTGGGAACAGTGCTCTGAGGCAGTAGACAAAATAAAGGAGTATTTTTTTATAGTCTGTATATTCATGTGTATTGACTAAATTAGAGTGAACCAAGGTTAACACACAAAATTTAAGGGTAACTTCACATTTCTTAGATATTTTTATTAGGTCAGTTGGCAGTTTTTAGTAGCTGAAAAAAACTTTGTGTTTTGAAACTATAAATATGGGGAAAAGGCTTTTAATTCTTGAGTGTTTGTGTGTGACATGCATTGTATGTTGTGACCTCTCGGAAAATTGTTTTCATCTATAGATGAAATGTTTGAATTATTTCAATAATTGGCATTTTACTTTTGAGAGGTCTTACAATGGAACTTAGGGAACTTTTGCTATTGTATCTGTTTGGTTCTTTATACAATTAAAATTTGGACAGCTTTATTCTAGTTAGGCTGTGTCAACATGTAAACTTGTTTTGATTAAAGAATTTTTCTATCAATCTCTACTAATAAATTACTTCTTTGCTATTTAAAAAAAGAGAGACTGTCCTTTCCCCATTGTATATTCTTGGCTTCTTTGTAGTAAGTTGGTTGACTATATATGTATGGGTTTATTTCTGGGCTCTCTGTTCTATCTCACTGATCTGTATCTGCTTTTATGCCGACACCATACTGTTTTAATTACGATAGCTTTGGAATATAGTTTGAAATCAGGGCGCATGATGCCTCCAACTTTGTTCATTTTTCTCAAGATTGCTTTAGCTATTTGGGCTATTTTGTGGTTCCATATAAATTTTGTGTTTTATTTCTGTGAAAAATGTAGTGTGCATCTACACATAGTTGTTGGATGCAATAATATCAGTTAAGTCTAACTTCTAAACTCCTGTTATCCCAGCAGCTAAAGACGCAGAGTACAAAAAAATCTAGTTTTATAAACAAGTAAAAGGAAGTCAGTATCATAAGAGCTGTAATAGGGTTCAGACCACTCCATCTTTCGATTTCCACAGCCTTGCTCTAAAACCAAAAACAAAATCTCTGCCAGGGTCTCACGCTCTTAAAGATTGGTCTGGGGGCGGGGCCAAGTATTGGTCTTCTTTAAAAATCTCCCCAGCTAGAAAAGCAGTGCTTTAAGATGGACTGTGCACTACAGAGGAGCATCTTACTACACAAAGACAGGATGCATTTCACCAAGAATTGCCTTACACGTCCAAATAGGTTAACACTTCACTTCCAGCGCCTACAGCAAAACAGACCAAGTGGGAAGGGCCAGACGCACAATTCCCGTCTTTCTTCTGCACTCAGGCCCCGCTTTCAAGCCGGTCCACCCCGCAGCTCCCTCCGTTCCGAGCCCCGGATCATTATCAAACTCGGCCCCGAGCGTGGAGCCCAACTTTCCACAAGGCCAGAAGGACCACAATTGGGCCCCCCAAAAGGGCCTCCTTTATACATCAGCAGCGGGATAGTCCGTACCGAGATTTCATAGGAGGAGATGAGTCGGACCACTAACCAACATCACACAGACCCAGGCTGCTGCTTCAATAACCCAGGATCTTTCTTCGCGCTCCAACTTCGCCGGAAGTGACGCCAGCAGTTGGCGCGCAGGGCCGCCCCAAGGGAAAGGAGAACGGGAGGGGGAGCGTGTGGGGGCTGGGGGGCGGGGCGCGGCCGTAGCTCCATTTCCGGTGGCTGGTTGCGCTCGCTCACTCCAGCTGCAGCCACTCTTGCCCGTGGCTGCTTCCTCCATCCTGGTATTTTTTGGAGCCTCCATCCTGGTTCTTCCAAAGTGCCCGGACCCAAAACAGGAAGTAAGTGCGATGGAACCTTCAGGTCCCAACCGCCGCCAGGGCCGCTCCGCCCAGTGGAGCCTGACCGGCCCCCTTGCTGCCCGCCTGCTCTCGCCGGCCCGCGCAAGCTGCCGGCCCCCGGGCACCGCGGGCGGGGTCGGAGCTGGGCCTTCGTGACGCTGAAGCTGCCGACCCCGCACGCTCAGGCCCGGGCCTCTCTCTCGGGGCCGGGCCTGTGGCGGTGGCTCAGGCTGCAGAGTAGGGTAGCGAGCGGTCGCCGAGGCACAGCAGTGATTCGACGGGAGCGGAAAATGGCGGCGGCTTCCGAGGAGCTAAATGGCGCCGGGACCCCTGGGGGTGGGGTGGGCCGGAGCTTCGGTAAAGAATTGGACCCGATAATGCGGAGAATAAGGAAACCTTGCTTGCCTTCTCGTGATGTTTCCTTTTCATTTTTTTAGGCACCTTTTCCGTTTTATTATGTTCAATGAAGGGAGGTGGACTTTGGTGGAACTGAGATGGGGCGAGTGTCGCCCCATCCCCCTTGATTTTTTTTTTCTTTTGTAATCTTGTATGTGTCTTAGATTCTTCAACCATCATTTTGGGTTCCCTCACGGTCAGCTCTTCGTGTGCCAGGCAGAGGGGATCCGGGTTTCTGGCGGAACTGTCAGCCTGAGTCTCTTTTTAAAAGGAGAGACCTGGACTGGGGCGCGGAGAGACAGCCCTAACCGAGCAGAGAACGGAACAATGCGTCGGCAAATAGTGATTGGCAAAATTTGCCAAGTTCTGAGGAAGTTTTAAATTTTAAAGTCTCTTTTCCATTTAAAGAAATACTTTGGTTTGAGTATCTCTTCAGGGACGTAGAGTGTTTTAACCCAATCTTCGACGTAGATTTGAGAGAGGTGGCCAAGTGCCGTTCTAGTATGCGGTTGAATGATACAGCATGTGTTTTTATAATAAAAATATTTGGTGTAGATAAGGAGACGGTGAGAATTCTGTGAAATGTAGGTCAGGACTCCTCTCCCTTTCCCTGATGGAATTTGGAAATTCAAATTCAAGGTGTGGTTTTCTCCTAACTTGATTCATTGTCTACCTCTCTGACAGGAGGCGAGGCGGCAGGTTGAGGTAGGAAGATCCGACAAGTGCATATTCTGTAGGATTGCCATCTGATCAGTGTTGGAAGCTTAGAGTAATGCCATTTGGAAATCTTTTATCTTTTGCTAAGTATACCCTCATTTTCAATTCTTGAAAGACAACCATTTATAGCTTTTAAGCTCCAATTCAAGTAAAGTATTGGTCCACTGTGTTGAAAGTTTTAAAAACAAAACCTATTTTTCTTTGTCAGTTAAGGGTTTTCATATTTTTCCATTGCTTGAGATTCTTTGAGCTGGTTTTAAATTTGTGTTTCAAATAACTTTTTTAGTGTTCTGTATTTTAATTTTTTTTAGTAGTTTACCACCACGTTAACATTTAAAGACTGGTGGTAATACACCAAACACTTTTTACTGTGATGGCGTGATAGTGATAAGATTTTATTTACTACATTAGGTTTAGAAATTTGGTTAAGATTTAGGGAAAAAAATTAAAATTACATTTCTTGACATTACAAAAATTGTCAGGCTATCTGGTTTAAAAAAAACAAAACAACAAAAACCAGCTGATGTGAGAATAAACTTTTTTTCCTTTATTCACAAGGGACAGAAAAACAGCTTGATCCTTTCTGAAAAAGCATTCCTTGTTACAGTTATGGGGAAAAGTACATTTCATGTTTTGTGATTATCTCATTTTAACTCCCATATACGAAGTGCTTTTATTTGCCACCAAACACGCTAATTATTTTTTTTACTATTTTAGTTGATAGGCTCACCCCAAAATATGATTTTTGGGACTGACCTAGACCTGCATATTCTGCGTGAATCTCTTTAATTGATTGCAGTTGAGCTAGATGGTGGAGCCAAAATGCTATTGCCCTGTCTTCATCAACAGTTAATCAGTAAGTACTAGGCATTGCACACTTAGAACTTTAAGTCCATACTTTGAGCAGTTGTATGAATAAATATATGCTATATATACATTTTTCTCTGGGTGTTCAGGTTTTAGAAGTATTTTGAGGGGAAGCAATCAAAAAAAGGTTTTGGAGTTAGGATTCGAGCTTTGAAAGAAGAGCATGGCTGGGATATGGTTATGGTAGAGAATTATATTAAAATAAGGTGGGTGCCCTCCTTAGTCTTTTTTTTTTTTTTTTTAAGTTCTCTTTTTATACAGGCTTTTTTATTTTTAAGACGGAGAAAGGTTATCTCATTTCACTCCAAGGCAGCAGGAGAGATAAGTATATCAGTAATGTTAGTTAAATTTAATAGTACTGAAAATAAGCACAGCAAAACTAGTCCCTGTCATCCTCATGTAATGCTTATCTTTTCTGCTTACTTCATTTATCCAACATCTACAGACCCTAGTTTTTATTAATGATGTAGTAAATTTGTATGTCCTGAAAATAACATCTTGTTGTAAATAGTTACTTTTGTCGAGCTTCTTTAAGTGCATTGGCTTTTGTTAACACTTGTGAGGATGAATAAGATAATGTGAAACAAGTGTTCCTAGAGATTCACAGCCTGGCACATTTATGTTCAAATATTGAGGGGGTTTGGAAGTGTTTTGAAAGTATCTGTTGCAAAGACATCAAAACTTTAGAACAGCAGTAAAGTTTAGGAAGAGTTCCACTTTTTAAATATATACAGAGCCTGTCTACTTAACACGGACATGTTAGTCTGCCTTCTCAAAATGAAGTTTTTCTGTTAATATTCAATTTTTTCTTACCACTATCATTTTTAGCACATTATTTTCCCATGTAAAGGAATTCCCTAGTAATTAGTACACTTCTAAATGCTTTGCAATTTCAGCTCCAAAGCTTTTTCTATCCCCAAATGATACGAAATGACCTGAGAAAGTGATTGAACCTATTGCTGTGTTACATTTAATAACTATCTGTATTTTATATTTGTTTGCTTTTATATAATTTCTCCCTTTTTTTCATTTTTTTTTTTCCTTTTGTGAAGAGACTTCTTGTAATAGAAATCATGAATAGGTTTTGTTTTTGCTTTGATTCCATAAAGGTAAGCGATAAATTTAAATTAAAGAACCTGTTTATCAAGTCTCCTTTTTCAAGTTTGTGAATAGATATTGTATTCTGTGACTGAATGCCGGAAAGAAGTTGTCAAGAAAAAGTACACTGGAGAACCCTTTGTGAACGATTTTTTTCTGTTTATTTGTTGGAAACCTTATCCCTTTTTTTTTTTCCTGTTATTTTTGGTTGTGTACACTGTTGTGTTGTCCAGCCATTCTTCCAAGCACTAGGTTGTCAAAGCTAATCTTTATTTACAATCAGGTTTTATATAGCAAAAGAAATGGTCATTAGGTTTATGTACTACTTATGAGTATTTTAGTGTCTGTTGAGAAAATGCTTTTTAAAAATCAACTTCAGTGTAAATCAGAGGACTATATTGATAATTTGATGTATTCCCTTTAAAGATCTTCTGATGCTGCTTTGCATAAAGTGCTCAATTTTGAATTCATGAAATCTTAAAATGTAGCCTAGTACACATTATAAGCTCTTAAATCATGCACTGGGTGAAAAATAACATTCTCGGTTTTAATAAACAATAAGATTTTATTGCCAAACCATACATAAAATGCACCTTAAAATGAACCATACTACCAAGTAATTTTCTTTAATAATGACATTGTTTTCAATAGTTGATAATTAAAGTCAACATCTTAAGCAATTAAAGTCTATTATAATAAACTCCTTTAACATCTTTACTGACTTTTTATGGTATACAGTCATCTTTTACTGTTTTAAAACCAAGCCGTAATGAGCATTAATTAGGTACCTTGATTCAGTATGCTTATGTTCATTTATAGATCTGCTTCTCACACTTCCATAGAGTATACAGAAGAGCAAATCCCTTGGTGGCCTGGGACCATAGTCTAAAGCATTCAACCTCAAGTGTGATGTGTCCCCCCATTCCTACCTTGAATAAAATCAATATTTAAGATTTTATTCTGTGGCTTTGTCTGTTTTCTGACATTCCTCTATGTAACCCATGTTCAGGATGTAGGAATTTGTTACCTGTTCTTTGTCACTAAGACTTTCTTATTTAGCAAAGAGTTTCATTCTTTCAAAATAAAAATATCTTAAAACACACCTTTCAGATTCTTTATTATACATTATTAAACAAATCCCCTTACAAGCATTTCCTAAGGCGTTAGTTATATGGAATGATAAGTATGGTGGTGGTCAGTATGGAGTCTCTAATAGCAAGACTTCAAAACAGAAATGTTCAGTAGTGGGTTAATGGTTTGGTACATGTATTCATTAAAAATGCTGTGGAATAGTAAGTAGTAGTAGTGGAAAATGCTCCTGATAAAATAAGTGCAAAAAATGTCATAAAAGATGTGACAGTATGATATTGTAAAAACAACCAAATGTGGGTGTGTTAATACAATGATGAGAGACTTGGGCGATCACAAAAAAATTACTGAGGAATATGAGTAATTTCTTATATACTGGGTCAGGAAAAAAAGACATCAGAAAACTAAATGTGGTCTTGCTGTCTTATTGCTTGAATTATGCCAGATACTTTGCCTCTTATATGATGGTTCTCAATCCTTAATAAAATTCTGGTGCTGTATGTTCTGTAGCTTGCTTGATTTCCCCTTAAAAAGTGTATTACCGAATATATTTCACACCATGTAGTCTGATTCCATCTGTCAATGTAGAATCACAACTCCAAACATCTAGGGTCAGCAAAAGTTCCTGTGCTTCTCATGATCTCCACCAATAGAATCTATACCCTTACCCACTTGTACTGTGTTTGGGAATTGATACAAATTTATCTGCAAAATTAGTCTCAAAACTAGGGAGAAATGTCAGTTCTTGATTTTTTTTTCCCCCTAGGTTTTAGAAGATATTTTGCACTTAATTGCCTGGAAAAGCAGAACAGTTATGTAGACTCGATGGAGATACCTGTCTGAAATAATCCATTGAGTAAAAGCTTTACATCAGTACTGGAATGGAGTAGGATGAAGGACTCATTTCTTTAAAATCTATGTTAAATGACAGATCCAAGAGTTGTTCTTTTTGTTCTACATTAAATAGTATCTTGTTCATTGGGAGCTATAAGTGAAAACAATGATATTTCTCATTTAAATGTGAGTATGTACAAGTACTCCATTATGAATGTTTTGTATCACATTTCAGGTATTCTTTCCTTGATTTTATGAGGGTATTGTGGAATGATGGAAACATGCCAGTGCCATTTCACTAATTAAATGGCTATTAAATTTTTTTTCCCTTTATTTCTAGTTAATGTAAAAATAGTACATGTGGTATAACTGTAACTCATTACAGAAAAAAAGGGAAGATGTAAGTGGGCTGACAGTGTGTACTTAGTTGCCCCAAAGAGAGCTAAAAAATTGATGGTAGACTTGGAGATATTTTCTGACATTTCCATGATAAACCAAATAGGGAATCTGTCCTGAAGTTAAGTATAGTTTCATGTATAATTAATTAGAATACAAGGCACTAAAATGCTCAACTTTGTACTTGACTATCATAAGTTGATTTATTCACCAATGTTTCTCAGTCACTGATAGTTGTATCCATACAGATACACTCGTCTGAATAACATCTGTTTTGACCCTACATTAGCCAGTATGCTCTCAACTCTACTTACCTTGAAAACTAAACCTCATAAAAGACCTGTTTGTATGTCTTCCCTACTTCTAATTCTCTGTATTTCAGTAGGGCTTCTGACCCCACTACTCCCCTGAAACTACTTACATTAAGGTCACCAATGTTCTTCATATTGCCAGATCAGATAGTCACTTCTCTATCACGTTACCCTCTCAGCAGTACTTAACACAGTTGACTACTTGATGCTCCTTGAAAAACACTCTTGTGCCTCTTAGTTTTCATCCCGTACTGCTAGCTGGTCCTTTTCAGTCTCCTTGGCTTGTTTATGTATCGCTTGACTTCAACTGTTAAGAGTGCTCCATAACTGGAATGTCTTTTCTAACCTCTCTGGGTGATCTTGAAAAACAACTAGTATGCCATTAACTCAGGTTTATAGGTCTAATTCTTGCCTGTTGAATCCCAGCTTCCAACTATCAACTTGACATTTTCATTTGGATGCCTTATATCTTCATTAATACTAGTAGTGATAAAAATACTTAATAAAATATATTCTTACTGCTCCAAAATTCAGTTAAGAAGCCAAAAGCCTAGGAATCATCTTGCGATAGCTCCCCATCTCTTAATCTCTATCACCTCTTCATTCAGCAAATCCTGTCAACACTGTCTCCAAATTATATCTTATGTCCAGCCTCCTTATTTCTGCCACCTATTCCAAGTGACAGTCATCTCTTGGACAACCGATTGTCTTCCTAATTTACTCATCCGTTCTCCATACTACAGTCTGGGTGATCTTTTAAAACTGAATTATATTTTCAAACTTAAAACCCTCGAAGGATTTATAAGGCCTTGTGTGGTTTGCCCCTGTCTTTATCTGCAGCCTTAAAGTCAGCTGATAGCCTTGTTACTCAAAAGCTTCTGCCATACCAGCTCCTTTTTTTCCCCCTCTCCAAGAGGCCAAATTAGATCCCACCTTGGGGGGAGCTTTGCTCTTAATCCTTTCACTGGCTTGCTGTCACATACTTGGAGGCGTGTGTCTTCATCTTGCTGTTGAGGCAATTAAAGTAGCATCTCAGCACCAAGGTACCATACCTTCAAACTGTGAGCATCTGTGCATTATCTCGATTTATTTTGTGTGTCCATTAGCAAGATGTATCCTAAGGTGTTGGAAAAGCCCAGGAGCTCATAAGGGTGTTAAACTTTGCATAAAACTGGACCTAATAAACATACAGGCATACTTTGGAGGTACTGCAGGTTCAGCTCCAGATCACTGCAGTAAAACAAGTCACTCAGATTTTTCCAGTCTTCCCAGTGCGTATAAAAGTTGTTTGCACTGTACTGTAGTCTAGTATGTGTTCATAGCATCATATCTAAAAAAAAAAAGTGTACAAACCATTATAAATACTTGATTGCTAAAAAGGGCTAACCATCATCTGAACTTGCAGCGAGTCATAATCTTTTTGCTGGTGGAGAGTCTTCCCTTGATGTTGATGGCTGCTGACTGATCAGGTTGCTGAGACTTGGGGTAGCTGTGTCAATTTCTTAAAATAAGATAATGAGGTTTGCCACATTGATTGACTTTTCATGAACAATTTCTCTGTGCATGAGATGCCATTTCATAGCATTTTACCCACAGCAGAACTTCTTTCAAAATTGGAGTCAATCCTCTGAAACCCTGCCTCTACTTTATCAACTAAGTTTATGAATATTCTAAATACTTTGTTGTCGTTTCAACAGTCTTCACAGCATCTTCTCCAGGAGTAGATTGCATCTCAGCAAACCACTTTCTTTACTCATCAGTATGAAGCAGCTCTTCATTCAAATGTTTTCATCAGATTGCAGCTATTCAGTCACATCTTCAGGCTGCACTTTTCATTCTAGTCCTCTAGCCATTTCCCCCACATCTGCAGTTCATTTCTCCACTGAAGTCTTGAACCCCTCAAAGTCATTCATGAGAAAATCAACTTCTTCCAAACTCCTGTTAATGTTGATATTTTTACCTCCTCCCATGAATCATGAGTGTTCTTAATGGCATCTAGAATGGTGAATCCTTTCCAGAAGGTTTTCAGTTGACTGCCCAGACCCATCAGAGGAAGAATCACTATCTATGACCGCTATAGCCTTACAAAATACAGAGGGTGCCAAAAAGGTGTATACACATTTTAAGAAAAGAAAAAACTATTAAAATTGTAATACATACCGATAGCAAAAGATGAGTACAAGTCATGTGTATAAATTGGGGGGGGGGCACCCCCGGTGTTTCTTAAATAATGTTTGAAAGTCAAAACTTGATCCATGAGCTGCAGAATGGATATTGTGTTATTAATGAAAACAACATTAACCTCGTACAGCTCCATCAGAGCTGTTGGGTGACCAAGTGAATTGTCAAAGAGCAGCAGTAATTTGAAAGGAATCTTTCTGAGCAGTAACTCGCAACGGTGGGCTTAAGATATTTAATACACCATGTTGTAAATGGATGTGCTGTCACCAAGGCTTTGTTTGACTTGTAGCATGCAGAGTACAGTGAGCATAATTCCTAAGGGCCGTAGGATTTTTCAGAATGGTGAGTGAGCAGTGGCTTCAACTTAAAAGTCACCAGCTGCATTAACCTCTAACGAGAGTCAGCCTGTCGTTTGAAGCTTTGAAGCCAGGCTTTAACTTCTCTAGCTATGACAGCCCTGGAGGGCATCTTTCAAACTAAGGCTGTTTCTTGTACATTGAATATCTGTTGTTTAGTTACTCCTCCTTTGTTAATTAACTAGACCTTCTGGGTAACTTGCTGCAGCTTCTACATCAGCACTTGCTGCTTCACCTTACACTTTTATGTTATGGAGACGCCTTCTTTCTTTTCATCTCGTGAACCAAACTCTCCTAGCTTCCAACTTTTCTTCTGCAGCCTCGTCACCTCTCTCAGCCTTCACAGACGTAAGGAGAGTTAGAGCCTTGTTCTGGATTAGGCGTTGGCTTAAGGTAATGTGGCTGGTTTGATCACCTATCTAGACCACTAAAACACTCTCCATATCAGCAATAAGACTGTTTTCGCTTTCTTATCATTTGTGTGCTCATTGGAGTAGCACTCTTAGTTTCCTTCCAGAATTTTTCTTTTTCATTCCCAGCTTGGCTGACTTGGGCACAAGAGGCCTAGGTTTCAGCCTGTCTTGTCTTTCGACATGCTTTCCTTACGAACCTTAATCATTTCCAGCTTTTGATTTAAAGTGAGAGACATGCCACTCTTCCTTTTAACCACTTAGAGGCCATTGTAGGGTTATTAATTTCAATATTGTTGTGTCTTGGAATAGGGAAGCCCTGAGGAGAGGGAGAGAGATGGGGAACAGCTAGCTGGTGGAGCAGTCAGAACACACATTTATCAGTTAAATTCCCCATCTCATGGGGCAGTTCGTGGTGCCCCAAAATAATTACAGTAGTACCATCAATGATTGCTGATCACAGAGCACCATAACAAATATAACACTAATGAAAAAGTTTGAAATATGGCAAGGATTACCAAAATGTGACACAGATATGAAGTGAGCAAGTACTGTTGGAAAAATGGTGCTAATTGAGTTGCTCAGCAGTCTCCACAGGCCTTCAATTCGTTTTTGTTTGTTTTTTTTTAAATGTAGTATCTGCAAAGCACAACAAAATAAGATATGCCTGTGTTTGGCATGATTTGGTAAGTTACTTTTTGGGTCTGAGAACATTCAGAAATTTTTTCATGTAAATTAGTGGTAATTGCTTCTTCACTTTACACCATTTCGCCTTACAAAAAATTTCATAGGAACCCTCTATTTTCAGATAGTAGAGGAAACCAGTACTTTAGCTATTTCAAACTCAAGCTCCTTTTTCCTTGTACTGTTATCTCACCAAGTCTTCTCTAATTCACCTTTATTTATTTTACCCAAAATTTTAGATTAAGTTGGGTCCTGAGATGACATTAAATACTAACCCAGTAACCATTTTGCACCTATCAAATGAGCAGTTGTACTGTTTTTTGCTTTGTGGTTTCTTTTTAAATAAAAATACTGGCAATGTTACCAGGAGTAGAGTTTACACCTCAATATAAATTTAGATTGCAATATGACTTGAGTTCATTTTGTCGTATTCTTTGATCTAATAATTTTCACTAATGTTACCTAAGAAAATAGAGCATATAAATGTTTGTTTCAATATATTTTAAGGAAATGGAAAATTGAGAACAACATAAATATCCAGTGATAGAGTAATTGTTAAATAATGTCACATTTTTATGCAGTATAATTTTAATTTTAAATGATACAGAAAACTTCAGTTAATACCTAACTTGGTTTCCTCACACTTCAATATGAATGAACTCTAAAAAGCAGGATATAAAATTCCTTCTACACTATAGTCGCACGTGTGCCAAAGCAAATGAACTCTGGTTTTGGAAAGTTTATGTGTGCCTTTAACTTAGTGGTGGTTGTTAGCATTTCATTTCTCTATCTTTTACTGTAGGTAATACTTACAAACCAGCTTTTAAAAAAATAATTTGATGGATTCAGAAATGAGAACAACATGAAATCTAATAGCTGACTGAAGGTTTCCCTAGCAGGATCTGTACCTTTTTCACTGCAGACTTATTTATGTAAAGCAGTTCTCAAATATAACCATCTTGGAGAGGAGTTCTAATTAGAATACTACACACGGGAATTTTAATCCTTAGCTTTTGCTGAAATACCCCCCTTGAATCTCAAACCCTACTGTGTTTTTTTGTGTGTTTTTTGTTGTTGTTGTTGACCCATTGGGATGAAGATAAGTCTGTTGAAAGAAACCTTTCCAAATCAGTCATTTCAAGTTTTGTAAGTTTCACATTACATTCAAAAGCTTCCTTTTCTGGCTTGATTGTTTATGATTTCTTTTTTCCACAGATCCCTAGGCAGGGTTGTTCACAGATACTACATAATTTTTAATGCTTTAAGGTGAAATACGGTATTACATAAAGAGATATTAATTGTTATAAAGGAAAAATACTGGTAATATTTATGGTACTGTATTGGTTGATGTACACCCTGGGTCATGTTTCATCTACCTAGATCTACAGTTCATAGAACCACTAGCATAGTTCACCCTTTTTTTTTTTCTAAGAATGTTTGATGGCCTGATGAGGAACCACTGGGTTGAGAAATTGCCTATGCACTGACTTAGTGATTATAGGATCTCATTTCTGCCCTTCACTGGGAAATACTTTTAGATGCTGATTTCCTAAAGGTCTACTTGAGAAGAATTCTGGTTTTGTCATTCTTCTAGTTGACACATCACAGAGGTTTGAGGCTAGTGTCAAAAGCATACTGCTCGCACACAATTGTTTGTTCTTATAAGCCTTATTGTTTAATGCTGTTACTTTTTCAGAGTGTTGCAGTCATAGGAACATGGGGGAGAAACAATCTGGATAACATGAAAGTGATGCTGGTGGCTAAGGGAAGGCGACTTGATTCTGTGGGAAGGGCTGTAGCTGATCCATCTGTTTGCTAGGTAAGCCTGCCTTTGTTCCAAGGACCTCACCTCATGATTTGCAAATTTTAATCATAACTAGATCATGATTTCATTTATCTTTAATTTGGGAATAGCATCTTTACTATTGTAAAATAAATGGTGTCCTTTTAAAACAGTAATTTGTATAGTAAAACTTTAATGAATCACTGGATCTTCACCAAGTAAATGTTAATACATTTTAAGTTTTTCTGCTTAGGGAAAATGCATTTGTGTAAAAGGTAAATACATGAACAGACTAATAATATCTTGGGTGTAGAAGCCAAATAAATATTGTTATTAGTTTAATACACATCAAGGCTTATGTCCTCTGTATTATGTAGTTGGTAAAAAGTATGTGGACAAAACCAAAACTGAGTGTTGAGGCAAGACCTTCATAGAATATTATAAGGTAAGCCTGAAGTCTTCAACCAGGCCACTGATTATAATTCAGTATATTTCCCCATCAACCAATGAATACTGTATTCTGTGTAAAATAGGAAAAGACACTTTAAACAAAAATCGTTATCTATTTCAAAAGAAGGCCTAGCTTCATATTTATTGGAAAAGCAATTTCATCAATGATGGGTATATGCCCTTGTTTAATATTATGAAAAATACTTTGAGAAGAATTATTTAGTGTTCCTGTTCGTCATAATAATAGAGCTTAAATACTTATAAAAAGTCTTTTAGAGAAGTAATTCTCAGATTTAGATAAAAATTTTGATGAAAGTTTTACTAAACAATCAGAAGTTAAACACCTATTTAAATATGTCACAAAGCTGCTAATAAAAAAAATAACTGAAAAATGGTGAGAGTTTTGCAGACATGACACACAACTTAGAACAGATTCTCTTCCATTGAATTTGGTAAAAATAATTTTAAAAAGTGAATGCTATAAGTTTTTCAGTAATCATAGCAGTCAGATTATTGCCGATTATTACATCTAATTCTAATAATGGATATAAACTTTTGAAAAGCAATGTTTGAAATCTGAACTGTCATTGCCATTTCACTTAAAGAACACTGTAGGAAGAAACAAATTGTGGGGGATTTGCACAGGGAGGTGGGGGGAAATAAGGGGTTACTTTATGTTCATTTTGGAAATAATTTTTTAAATCCTAATTTGAAATCTGTTCTTGTACAGATTTGAGTATGAGCACAGTTGAAGAGGATTCTGACACAGTAACAGTAGAAACTGTGAACTCTGTGACTTTGACTCGGGACACAGACGGGAATCTCATTCTTCATTGCCCTCAGAATGGTAGGGAATGAGCTGACATAATTAGGAATAATTCACCTTTAATCTCGGTCATCCAGATAGACAGTTTAGGCTAGGACAGTAGAAAAGGAGGTTGTCTTTTTGGATCATGAATTAATCTTAATTTGTATTTTTATTTTTATACTTTTTAAATATACTTTGGTATATTTTTAAATTTATCATAAATTTTAACCTTTACGGGTGTCTATTTTATAAGCAGAATCTGTTGAGCCTCCAAAGATGATGATGGACTAATTATAATACACTTCCTCTTTGATACCGTTTGATACCAGAGTATATGTATGATAGAAAATGTAGAGATAGTTATGTCAATACGAATGGATGACCTTTTTTTGCTAGAACCTGTGTTAGAGAATTTTATGTGACTATCTGAATAAGATTTAATGTGATCCTGTGTAGTGAATTAAGATTCGACAGCCTTGAAGCTTGTGATTTTCGTTATTTCTCTACCTATTCCTTATTTATAATTTATTATTTATTTTGCTTTAAGTTCTTTTTGTTCATCTTTGGTTCTGCCCTCTCTTTTCACTCCATACATAATCCCTGGGTTATTTCATTTAAACTTGTGGTTTTAACTACCACCTACCTGTAAAAATGATTTCAACATCTATCTTTCTTCTGAATTCTCTGTGTTTCTCATAGGCATCTTAAAGTTCACATGTCACAAACTAAATTCATTCACAAAATTCCCAGACCTGGTTCTCCTTTCCTTCCCCAATTTCATTACTCGTATCTAGTATCCCAGATCATAAATATGGGTAGGAATAAATCCTCCTCTCATCTCCCACATGCATCCCATCATGAATACTCGTTAATTGAATTATGTTTCTTGAATCTATTCCTTCCTCTCTGTCTCAAGTCCCCCATCCTTATTGAAGTTTCTCACCTAGGTAGCTCTAATAACCTTTAACTGGTCTCCCACCTCAGATTCATCTTTCAAATTGTCGATGGCGTTAGTCATGTTACTCAACAGCGTAAGGTTTTTTAAAGTTTACTATAGTTTTTAGAATATAATTCAGGTTCTTTAATTTGACACGCAGGCCTCCCATCATCTCACTTTTCTTCCAGCCTTACTTCTTGCCACATTTCATGTATTTATATTCAACCGTTCACAACTGTTTTTATTTTCCTAACCTGCCTTAAGCTTTACATACCTCAATGTCACTGCACATGTTACTCCTGCTGCCAGTAGTAATCATTTCCCCCTGCTTCTGTTTCCCTTTCAAGTTAAGGACACCTCCTCCAGGAAACCTTCCTTCACCTCCAGTCTAAATTAAATGCCTCTCCTCGGTGCTCACATAACAGCCTCTTCATTCTTCCTTCATAGCTCTTATTAGACTGTTTTGAAATTGTTAGTTTCATTATCGCCACTACACTGTGAGCTCCTTGACAGTCACGGTGTCTCATTATTCTGTTCCCATCATTTAGCACATAATAGGCATTCAGTAAATATTTGTGAATGAATTAAATAACCACCCCTTGTCTTTACATGTGAAATATTTGGAAAGCCAGATAGTTGACAGTACAATAGTGTGACATTTAAAAAGTGGTACCTTTGTCATAGTTCCTTGTCTTAAGAATAGAAACTGAGGTACTTGCACTAGACATAGAGAAGGCAGTGTTGCTTTGAGTCCTACTGGTACAGCTGGGTTTGGTTACCTGAGCAAATGGTAAGATAATTTTTCAGTCACTACTTGAAGATTTTGTGTTTTCCTCATTGGTTTGAAGGTTGTGAGATTTTTTTGTTTTTGTTTTTGTTTCATTAGAAGCTGATGAAGTAGACTCAGAAGATAGTACTGAACCTCCACATAAAAGGCTTTGTTTATCTTCTGAGGATGATCAGAGTATCGATGATTCTACTCCTTGCATATCAGTTGTTGCACTTCCACGTAAGTCACTGTATATTAAGAACAGAATTCCCTTTTGAAATCAAGATTTGCTTGCCAGAGGTTGAATTGGCATTTGACTTTTTAACTAACACAATGAGCACTTATTTCACAATGAGCACTTATTTATGTGTCAGGAGTGGTTATAAATGCTTTTACATATGTTGTCTGATTTAATCTTCTCAACCTTTCATTTTTTCTTAATTGTCCCTTCACCCCCATCCAGGAGCCTTCTTTTAAACATTTTTTTTTTCAGATCGTGCTCACCCCATGAAGTTTTAATACCACAGATACACTGTTTTTTGTTTTTTTAATGTACTGTGTATGTCCCTGCTTTGTTAATAAAGAGAATAAGGTTTTCTCACACACACACACCCCAGAAGCATATTTGCCCTCATTGAGAAAGCATGCTGTAGAGTAGGGATTATTATTATACCTATTTTACAAATGAGGAAACAGAGGCAGAAGAGGTATAATAATTTGTCCAAGGTCATACCCAGCCATTCTGTCTGGTTCCTTAGTTCATACTTTTAATCCCAATGCTCTACTGTCTCTTCATATGATATATAGCCAAATGGAAATTCGACGGTAGTCTGATTAGTTTATTCTTACTAACAATGTTTTTAACATATTTATATTCCAAGATTATTTAGAGTAGACTGGATTCTAAGGAGGTATATTATTTCAAGTGCAATACTATTGGCAAAAGACTACAACACGCCAACTGTAACATTAGATTATATTTCTGATTTGTTTAGCAAAAAGTATGGACTCCTGTTGAACTATGGGGGCCCCACAAAGCTGGGATACATGTCTTAGTCCATGGCAGTGGGTTGGGGCTCAAGGCTGGCTGTTGGTGGCACTCTGCATAATGGAGAGTCTTGCCATATCCAAGAGCTTTCATTTTGCACTCACATCAAGCAAAATCACATCTTCATCTAGTGGAGGAAACTAAGTTTTCATCATGGAAAATCATGTCTTCACAAGTAGATACATACTCTGTATTTAGAGTTTAATTGTTTATTAAATTTATAGAAAAGAAACGCTTTTATATCATTTTACTATGAGACTTTAGTTAATATTGTGTCAATTGTGACATATACAAACAATCTATTTCTAACTAAATGATCTTTCCTCCTAATGATGATTCATAAGTTTTTTTTTTAAACTCTTTCCTCATTTGACTGTCATTACATTGTGATTTAATTTTAAAACTTGATTGGCCTACCTGTATAGATGGAATCCTGTATGGATATTTTCTAAGGTAGAATTTTTTTTTATTCAGATATAATTTACATGTAACATCAGTTTCAGGTGTACAACATGGTACGGTATATGTAAATATTATGAAATGATCACCACAATAAGTCTAGTTAACATCCATCACCACACATGTTACAGATTTTTTTCTTGTGTTGAGAACTTTTAAGATCAACTCTCTTAGCAACTTTCAAATATATAGTAACAGTATTATTAACTATAGTCACTATGCTGTATATTACATCCCCAGGACTTATTTATTTTATTAAGCCAGAATTTTTTAATGATTGTTTTCACTGGTTAATTCATTTGGGTAAAGTAGCGTGCCTTGATCATGATCATAGGGTCAAGTTATACTTGATATTTCATTCTAGCTTATGGTAGACTGAATCCTTTACACCATATTCAGTTAACTGGCTAAGATAATAGGAATGTGTTGACATAAAAATACATGAGCTGCTTGATGTTGGGCCATAATAAAATACGTATGGAGGGCATTCTGGAGCCTAATAGTCAAGATAAGGTTGAATTTATGAAAAGTGGGCTTCAAGTATTTACTTGGTTCCTGGATTTGTAAAAAGTATGTTTATAAAATCAACTTAGGAAAGTTTCCACATTTAAAAACAGTCACATAAAAGCAGAAAGTCCTATATCTGTCACTGTCATCTGGGATTGATTAAATGGGCAAGTCATTTGCTGACTTTGTGGAGGTGAATATTAATGTTTAAAGATTTAACATATAAAGTTTAATTTTAATATTCAGGTTTTCTTTACATGCTTTATAAAACTGATAAACTGTATCTGTCCAAGCCTTAAAAGTCCTCTTACCTCTCATGGTCATCAGTCTCACTCATTTACTGAAAGCTGCTTTTCGCCGTCATCTACCACCATATTTACTCCATTCTCTATGCAATTATAACTCTGGGTGGTTATTCATTTAGATGATTGTTGCAATACCTTAGCCTCCTACTCCTGTTGTCCTCCACACTTATCATTCCTATTACCACTCTTGCTATTGCCTATTAACTGTGGAGTCTATTTGTGATCTACTTCACACTTTGTTTTCCTACCACTACTTCCTGTGTTTCCAGCTTCCTCTAATACTTTTGAACTCCTGTGATCCTTGGTCCTACTGGGATTCATTGATCTTATCATTTTTTCTTTGTTCCTTCTCCACTGTATCCTGTTTTCTCCTTACCCAGTTTCAGTTTCATGGTTACTGTCAAGTCCTTTTTTCCTTCCCTCACTTCTATGTTCTTTGATGAAACCACAACCCTAGTTAAATCTCTCTGCCTGTTTATGTCTATACCTGATCGGAGAAAAACAGCACAAGCAGGTGACTGGTCTCACTTTAAATTGATGACCATTAACTTGAAGTGGGTTCATGATATTGCCTGCCAGGCACACCATACTTTTCCAGAAGTGTTCTTTTTCCCACTTTGAAACGACAGCTTCATACATCCCAAAACGTCCAATATTTCCTCCACCATTTTTACTCTCAACTGATACCTTGCTTCCTACTTTACTGAGAAAGTTGAAGTAGCCAGAAAATAATTTCTGTAAGTTTTCACTATCACAAATACACACCCACATGTTTCTATATCCATGTATTGTATCTTTTTTCCTAACTAAGGTCCTCCCTTTGATTTATTAGATCCCACCCCTTTTGCCTACTCAGGGACATTGTTGCACAGTTCTTTCCTTTTCTCTTCTGAATCATCAGTTTGTCCATCTCTAGATGATGGGCATCTAAATTATTCTCATTAGCATTTATAAACAAACTGAAGTTTATTCTTTAGAATATAAAAGTCCCATTAGCCCACTGTTGTCTCCCATCCAATTTTTCTTTTGTCCTTAAGAGCAGAATACCATGAAAGAATTGCCTATACTTGTCTTCATTTCTTCCTCTTCCATTCTTCCTTAAATCCTCTTCAGTCCGCCTTTCACCTGTATCACATCTCCAAAACTGTTCTTCCCAGGTCTCCAGAGACCGTCTTGTTACTAAATCCAGTGGTGATTTATTTTTTTTCCCAGTCTTTGTCTTATTTGATCAATCCACACTTTTGACAATATTTATCACTCCCTGCTCCCTGAAACATTTTGTCACTTGCCTTCCAGGGAACATATTCCTCTAGTTTTCTTCTACTTTTGTGTCCATTCTTTACCAGTCACTTATGCTGACTTGTTCATATCTCCCCAATCTCTAAAAGATGTGGAGTGCCCTAGGACTGAGTTCTTAGACTACTTCTGTTTTCTGTTTTTACTTCGTCCTTAGAATTCATGATTTTAAATCCTGCTTCTGATGACGACTCCCAGCCTCTTAACTCTAGCTGTTTAAGTAGGTATCTCAAACTAATATGTTTAAAACTGAGTTCTCGAAACTTCCTAATTTCTTACATTTACTTCTTCTACAGTGTTCCCCATCTCATTAATGGCAAGTATATTTTTTTCAGTAGCTAAGATTAGAAAAAAAAAAAAGTAAAATAGGGGCGGCTGGTTAACTCAGTTGGTTAGAGCGTGTGCTCTTAACAACAAGTTGCTGGTTCGATTCCCACATGGGATGTTAGGCTGCACCCCCTGCAACTAATTGTAAACGGCGACTGGACTTGGAGCTGAACTGTGCCCTCCATAACTAGATTAAAGGACGACGACTTGACTTGCAGTTGATGGGTCCAGGGGAAAAAAAAAAACAAAAAAACACTTAACCCAATAAAATTAAAAAAAAAAAAAAGCATAAAACAGTATAATGCTTCACTTTTCCATTTCTTTCATATTTGGTTTATCTGCACATTTTATTGGCTCTACTATCAAAATATATCCACTATTTGAACTTCTCATCAGCTTCACTTGCCTTCATTCAGATCCAAGCCACTGATCTCTTATCGTGATTATTGAATAGGCTTCTTAAGTCATCTCACTCTAGCGCTTGCTGCCCTTCATACTGTTTTCCCCATAGCAGCCAGAGTGATCCTGTTAAAATAAAAGTCAAATTATATCACTACTCTAAATAAATCTTCCAATGTTTTCCTGTCAGAGTTAAAGCCAAAGTCTTTACAGTGGCCTACAATTCCCCACAAAATATCTTACTGTTTTTGTTCAGTCTGCTTTGGCCATACTGCCCTCCTTGCTATTCCTAGGAAAATCCAGGCATGCTCCCATCTCACAGCCTGTGCGCTTGGCTTTCCTTCTGCCTGAAGTGCTCTTCCTCAAGATACCTACATAACTAGCTTCCTTCCTCACTTTGACTCAAGTCTTGGTTACTTTTCCTGGCTTCCTATCTGAAATTTCAAATATGCTCTCCCACTCCCAATAATACATTCCCTTTCCACTTTATTTGTTCTCCTTATTACTTATCACCATCCAACATAATATTGTGTTCATTTTATGTCTAACCCACTAGGATATAAGCGCCAAATAGACAGGATTTTTGATTCTTTTGCTCACTTCTGTCTCTACATTACCCAAAGCAATTCCCAGTATGTATTTGGTGCACAATAAATGTTTGTTAAGCATGTGTGTTTTAGTATATGATGAATGTTGTGTATGTGTGTGCGTGTGCATGCCAAGAATGTGTTAGGAAATTAGATGGTCACATTTTTTTCCATAGGTTTTTTTTTGTGTTTTTTTTTTAATCAGTAGAACCTGCCATTATTATTCTGGAGTTGAATTGTTCTTTTTCTTGAAGTTTCAGAAAATGATCAGAGCTTTGAGGTGACCATGACTGCAACCACAGAGGTGGCAGATGATGAGATTACTGAGGGAACTGTGACACAGATCCAGGTATAGTAAGTCTTTTTTACTGGCTGCAAGAGGCTATCCTTTACACCTTAGGTGATAAAATGGCACAAACATCTTTTGTCTGACAAAGTAGCAACCACAAAATTGAGACTACTTCATTCAGGTTTCTGAGTGCCCACATATATGAGTCTCAGAATTGTAAGCAAAGACAGAGTTTTAAAATACATTCCCTATAGAGCGACTCACATTGTTGAAACAGATGATGAATGTGCATTCTTTATCTATATGGAGTGATCTCACTTGAACTGTTAAATGACTTTAAATTTTTGTTACCAGTTATATAAGATACTGATTGAGCTATAAAGCTTTTTGAGATAATTTTACCCAGGAGGTACTTGTAAGTGACTGATTTAGAAAGGCTATGTGTGTTCTCTCTTCTATGTGACTGGAAGCCAGTCATTTCAAATAGGTTTTAGTTATAATGGTTGTAGTTATGGTAGTTCCTTTTGGTGCCTGTAGGACCACATACGTTTTACCATGTGTTTAGAGGTGGCATAAGAATCAGCCTTACTGTTTTCCTCTTATGTGAACTTCTTTCATTGTCTCATAAGTTATTTCTGCCCAAAGTAATCAGAATTCTTTGTTCTCTAACCTGAAGATTAAATCTGTTTTATTTATAAATGTATCTCTGGTTAATTGTGCCTTTCTTTTCAGTAGCTTGTCCTTTTACTTCATCTCTTCATTTAACAAAATATTTTTAAAGTAGATAATAGACATTGTACCCTTATTTTTCTCATGTGAAGCATCACAATGACCCTTGTTCAGTTAAGTATAGTAGTTATAAGTTGATGTGTAACATCAAGGACTAAGGACATCTCAGGTGGGTACACTGTGAACCTTTTGCAATAGGGAGCTTCAAAGTGGTTCCAGAATGACAGAATTTTTAGAGGAGTAAGTCTGTGATATCTTCAGATAGCTTTGAGACAGCCCCAAATCCTCATGCTCTGTCCTGGATATCAGTGGGTGATTTGGACAGGAGTTTTTTCTAAGCCCTCTGAAACAATAAAGGACATCCTTCCTTCAAAATGGGGCTTGTCAAACTTACTTCAGATTTAAACACTATGTAGTCTCATTTCCATTCCTTTTGCAGCACAGTAAAAATAACTGTATACATATATATGATTTGGTTTACAACCTAGTTGTAACATTGAGCAGTGGCAATGTTAGTTAGAGAAATCCTGGGCTTCTTTTGTTTGGGTTATTTCCAAGGAGCTAATGAGTTAATAATTTAATACTAGCCTCTTGGTTTATTACCATTTTAATAAATGAAAAAACTTAATAATTTCTAATATATGTTTAATAAGATTAACATTAGGTTGTGAGTGAAAGCATAGTTAAAAGTTCACAAATAGTCTGCTTTGCAGCGTCCTTTTGTTTCAAACCAGTTGTAGCTATTTCACATAGTTTATTAGTTTATGTACTGTGTCTCATTCCAGTGATGGGACTAGCTTAAAAAAATAATTAAACACTAAAATGTTTCCAAATAGATATAGTACCTTGTGGTTGTAAGAGGTATTCATTGGGTGAAATATTTATTTTTAGATTTCTAAACCTGTATATATAATAAACATGAAACCCTACAACTAACTCACAAAGGCTACATTTAAAAAGCAACAGCATACTAAATAAAGACTGAGTAATTTTAAAAGATTTATGAAAAGAATAGTGGAAAATACCAGTAAAATACTGTAAAACTTATTAATACCTATATACTAAGTATAAGTATAGATACCGTTTAAGGTACCTGAGTCTCTTGCTATACTGACTTAACTCATTTGTTATTGACAGTGTTGAATATTACTGTTCAAATTTAATAATCATTTGCTTCATTAGGTGGCTGTTTACATGTTCAACATTATATGACTTAAGTAATGATTATAACTCTCCCTCAGGAAAATTTAAGCCATAAGGCATTAAGTATTTGTCCAAAGATGGAAATTAATCATCATAACAGGTTTGTTTATTCCTGACATTCATAGAGTGGCCTTTGCTGTATATTTTGACTCATTTTGGGAAATGATGATTTAACCTTTTAACCAGCTGATAAATGTAAGAGAAGATCATCTCAGGAGAGCATTTTCTACATACATAACATTTCTTAAAAGTGGATATTGTATGTATTAAAGTCTTTTGATAGCTCTCTGAATCACTCTTGACGAATAGCTCCTGTGTCAAAAGTGATAGAATTGTGATCTTCAGAATATAAATGAGTCCTTCGACATTATTTATCTAGTTTGTCTGAATTCTCAGCTTTATAAAGCCCTCTTGATCTTTAAAAGAAAAAATCTAAAATGTACGACACAATATATGGTTATAAAATTTCATACTTGTTCAGTGATTCCTAGCTTTTTGCCCATGGATTAAAATAAAATAAAATAAAACACTTTTATTAATAGAATATATTAATTACCACCAAATATAAAAATAAAGAGATGTGGTTTTTCCTCTCATTGTGGTTTGGTTGTTTAATGACAACTTCTCTCTCTTTCCAACTGAGATGGGTTTCATTTCCTCTTGAAATTAGAAATTCATCTTTTGCTTATTCAAGGAACAGTTAGACTTACCTCCAGCCAGTCACAGCTTAGTAGTTGATTCCGTCCAGAGAGTGATCACTAGGGTGAGCGATCACTAGGCATTTGACTCTCCCCGTATCTTGCCCTGCCTCTGATGGGCTCATAGCTGATACGGTAGCACTGCTGCCAAATCTTCCTCACTTACACTATAGCTCTCTTTAGCCCAAGGCCAACTCTTAAAAGCAACTTTGTTCCTGCAGAATTCACAAGGTTAGGTATGTCTGTATTTGGAAATGTACCCAGTGATAGTTGCATAAATATACTGAAAGACACTGAATTGTATAAAGGGTGAATTTTATGGTGTGTGAATTATGTCTCAATAAAGCTTATTTTTAACTGCATATTTCTTAATAAAGATTAGTTTAGTTGCAATAATAAGTAGTAGTAGTACCATATAGTTCTTTGAAAAGAAGGTACATTAATAAGGGTAGGAATCAGCTCTAGTGGTTGATTAAAACAAAGCTGTCAGTAAACAATAAGCAGACCATGATTTTGGAATAATGTCCTTTGGTTTAGCCTGTTAATCCTTTAAATTTAACACGAGATTACATGACTATATATTTAGGCAGCAAAGTACCTGTGAAGACATTAACAATCGTAACACTTAACCCCAGCATTTCCATTTTATCGTATGTATAAGCTCATTTTTCATATATAGATATACAGATGGCTCTGGATATCCTATATTGATTTAAATACTTACTGGAATCTTAGTCAATATTCTATAAAATTCAAGCCACTAGTACAGAGTTACTTGCTTAAATGAAGGTCATATTTTATTAATGAAGATAATTTTGTATTCATACTGCTGTAATAAAAACAGCAAGAAAATATTTGTCTTCCAATAAATTGAATATATTTTTACTATATATACAACAAATAAAACCCATTTTACCATATTAGAATTTTATAATGCTTAGCATTACAAAGAGAGATGGATCAGGTTGAGTATTAAATCAAGCTGCTACTTTTTTTTACTTTGACCTTTTCAAGATTCTACAGAATGAGCAACTAGATGACATATCCCCCTTGGGTAATGAGGAGGTTTCAGCAGTTAGCCAAGCCTGGTTTACAACTAAAGAAGATAAGGATTCTTTGACTAACAAAGGTAAGATATACTGTGAATTTTAATGTCCAGTGGAAAAAATGGAGGTAAAAATAGCTTGTAGTCATTAGGATTTTGATTTGGACCTTCATAATTGTGATTAAGTAGTTACAGTTATTGAGTTTCTCTAATTGCGTTGAATTTGGCTCTGAATGACTCTGAATGAGACCATGAAAGCAACATTTGTTTTTCTTTTTTTTTTCCTTCCATGGGTATAAGATTTTTATTTCAATTTGATTTACATTCCAGTGGAAATTATAAAATGTATTCACTTCTTAATTTAAAAAATGTAGCTTAAAATTTTAATGCAAACTATAAAACATAAGTTTGCAGATCAAAATTGGGCTAGTTGCTTAAAGTAACAAGTTTTTAAATCACCATTTTCCACCTCCGCACCAAGAGGATAACCTTCTAACTAGTGATCAGCCATGCTGTAATAGGACAGCACTGAGACTTAAGAAAACAGAAACATTGTAGAGCTGCTCCAGCTCCAGATCAGGAACCTTTCTGTGCTTTCTCATAGTGGCGAACAGCAATCACATCACCAAAAGTAAAAATCATAACCATTTTGCCATCCTTAATTTCTCTTACAAAATTTGTTTCTTTGCCATCCCATTTCTGTACATGAGTGAGTTTGTCTCCATGTAGGCTGACGACAGACACACAGTTTCTGTCATCTGCAGTAGTTTCATCAAACTCTTCTCCCAGATGGAAACTAATCTCTGTGTTCTTGAATGTTCTTTGAGTCCTGATCGCCACTTTGTCCCCCTCCTGACTGATGCTCACTGTTGGTTTAGTCACATTTCCCACCTGTCTAGTGGCAAAGCCCACACCTAGAGCCTTCACATATTCATCAAAGTTCTGACTGTCCGTCAGCTTCCAGGTAGCACAGAAAGCTTCCACCCTCCTTGCCCTTTCCCATTAGCTTCCAAAACAAAATAGACAGGAGCGAGGACCTTCAGATCCGATTGCCACTGCAATTCAGAAGACCCCTTTGCACCTCATAGCAGCTCCTGCCTTCTAACATTTGTTTTTCAATAATTGATCATTTTTCTGATATGAAGTAGATTTTGTCCTGTTGACTTTTGAACAGCTGTACAGTGGTGGCATTTAAAAGAGTACAGTTACTGCTTGCGGGAGTAGGGAGTCAAGCCTTTTCAAAGATCTACTTACTTGGGTCTGATAAGTGGCTTAGAGACTTACTGTCACATAGTGTTCATAAGGATTGCTAGGAAGCTGCTGCAAGAAAGTGGGGGATTGTGTATCTGCCCCTGTGAAGTAAGGAAAGGAAGCAAAAGTAAGTAAATTGATTGTTTTTAACCACTGTAGAATAAATACTCATTTAGAATATACTGTTCACTTGGTATCTAGTGAATTATGTTTACCTTGCCTTAGAATACTTTGTACATGTTTTGCCCATAAAATTTATTTTTCATTGGAGAAATTTTTCAGCACAATTGAGCTTTTCTAATACTTAGAAGTCATTTTAGCACTCAGTTCTATACTGCTGAAAGAATAAGAGAGGTATCTATTTAGTATTTCATGCCTTTCAAGGAATAACATTTTCTATAACATTGTTTGTCTTCTTTTAAAGGACATAAATGGAAGCAGGGGATGTGGTCCAAGGAAGAAATTGATATTTTGATGAACAATATTGAACGCTATCTTAAGGTATGCTATGGCATTTTTTTTGTTTGTTTCACTAATTTGTTCACTGCCAATTGCAAAAATATCAAAGCAGCATATCATATGTACTTAGGAGCATTTCAGTAATTTTTGTAATGGATGACTGGCTAATGTTGCAACTGAATAATTTTAAGGTATCTGATTATAGTATATTTTTAAACAAATCTGAATTCTCAGTTTGAAATAGCTTTATTGCTTCAGTTAACACCCTGAAGTTTAGACAAAAATCTTAATAATAGCCTCTCAGAATCTTAAAGTCCTGTCTTTTAAAGCAGCCTATAAATTGTCTAAAGTGTAAAATATGCATCTTCTTTGAATGCATTTATGATATCATACTAGTCGTCTTTTTGAAAAAAAAGTTCAGTTCATATTCAGGCTTATTTTCTGGTAGTTTAGTAATCCTCTTTGTTAAATGTCTGTTGAACACAGTATTTTTGAGGCACTGGAGATATGAATTGCCTTAACACATAGTGTTTGATTTTGAAAAGCCAACAGTCCACTTGGGAATGCTAAAAAACAGGTGAAGAATGATACAAGGTTTTATACTATGTGAGTAAGACACGTAAATTCTGCATGAGATCAAAAGAGGAAGAGTCTATTCTTAGGCTTAGGACAGTTATGGAAAATATTTAGAAGAGCAAGGATTTAAGCTGAGTCTTTAAAAAAGGGGTAGAATTTAGGCTGAAATAGTGCTGGAGGTAACCACATGACTAAATGCTGAGCACCAAAAAATCAGAGATCAAACCCAGACCACGTTAGCTCTTTTAACTTGAACCAAAATAATTAGCCTCTGGAAATGGGGCTTTGAAGTCCAGACCCAAGAATTAGAACTCTGTCCTCTAGGAAATGAGAAAGACTGCTACCTTAGTGAAGTGAGAGATCGGGGTAGATTCATGCTCTTCTCATGGAAGTCTTCCAGAGACTGTTGGCCATCCCCAAAATAGAGTTAAATTCAAATAGAGCATGTTTGAAATGTAAACCATTAGCATTCTTTAAGAGTGGGAGTTATACAGTATTTATTTATTTAACCATTCCATTGTTTGATACTTAGATGGTTTATAATTTTTCATTATTAAAAATACATAGCTGCCTAGAATCCCCACATTCTGAAGCTTAACTTTAAGCTGCATCCTTCCCAAGCTAAGCTTTGTAAATTATAAAGAGTTAAAAACTTTAATTCTTTCTTAATGAATAAAGATCCTTCCTTCCCATCAAGCTAATTGTTTCAAAAGCAAAAATACAGTGGCCATTGAAAAGGTATCCATAAGTTTTAAAGTTGGCCACTAGTCACATGCACTGTAGTTAAAACTGCAAAAAGGCATGGGTTTAGATAAGGCAGTAACAAGTGGTAAAAACACTGAACTTTGGGAATTAAGCGCCTGATTTCTTTTCTAAGGGATTGGAGATGATCTCCAAGGGAAGGACCATGACTAAAATTTGAGACTTTAGATGACCATTCGGTTGACCAGGTGAGAGTCGTAAAGACCTGAAACTACACTGGTGGAAATAGAATTGGCAGATAAGCAGTCCTCTCTAAGGAAGCCTGGTTACTGGATGCAGGGGGAGAAGGAAAATGAGGAGTTGGAATCACTAAAGAGCTTTAGTTTGGGGAGATTGGGAGAATGATTATAAGATTGGCAGAAAAAGGAAATGTCCAAAAACAATGTACCGATCATGGGAAAAGGTAACTTATTTGGTTTTGATTTTTGACTATGGATTTTATTATGTGGTTCTCTCAGAACATTATAGAGCCATTTTTAAACCAATTAGATGCCATATATTCCATATTTGGGATAAAAGAATAAATGAAAGTAACTGCCAAAGGCAAAAACCAAAAACAGTGAAAGAATCTTTTAGTCTCACTATGTGGTCATCCTGCAACACAATGCCTCACATATACGTAGGTGCTCAATAAATATTTAAGTTTAATCATTTACAAAATTGAAACTACAGAAACAAAAGTTTAGGAAATATTCTAAAGTTTAGAAACTTTTTGATGTTGTTACAGATTTTAAATATTCAAAAGAATGTATAAAATGCGTATCAGTGTAATTTTACCTGTTTTTGAAATTTATGTAAGTAGATTCATTCTCTAGATATTATGCAATTTTTGTTAGAGATTATGATTTTGGAATCAATGTCCTGTTGATTTGTTTAGCTGTTATTTCATTGTGCAAATGTACATAACTGTAATTTACCCATTTCATAATTAATGGTCATTTGGGTTTTTTTGGTTTTTGCTGTTTATTTGTGCAAATCTGGTGGTATTTTATTGTGTTTTTAATTTGTAGTTCTCTGATTACATATTTTTATATGCTTATTGGACATTTGTGTTTCCTCTTTGAAGTTCCTGTTTGTGTCTTTCACCAATTTTTGTGTCTTTCACCAATTTTTCTGTGTGGTTTTTCTTTTTATAGATGTTCTTCATGCTTGATATTAATGGTTTTTTGGTCGTGTTAGAGATATCTTGTCCCAATTTACTGGTGTGTCTTTTCCTTCTCTCTAGGTGACATATGATGAAAAAAGATTTTTAATTTCAATGCCAAAATTGTCGTGTTTTTACTTTTATATTTTGCATGCTTGTTTAAGAATTCCTCCCCTGCCTCAAGGACATGAAGATATTCTTAAATATTATTTTATAAAAGTTTTAGAGTTTTGCCTTTTACTCTCATTTTTTCCTATTGGTGTGAGATGGGGGTTCAATGTTTTGTTGTTGTTTTTGTATGGCTGACAATTGTCCCAGCATCATTATGGAATATTAGTTTGTTCCCAATCTCCATTGTTCATTCTGTCCTAGATCAAGTTTCTATAGATTTGTTTCTAGGTTTTCTAATTTGTCCCCAGGTTCTGTTTGTTGATACCTGTACCAAAACATCACTATGTTCAGAAGTCCCAATATCTGATGAGACAAGTCTCTTCATTAATGTTCTTGGCCCTTTGCTTTTCCACTGTAAATTTAGAAAACTCTTGGAACTGTTATTGGGACTGCATTGAACCTGTGCATCAAGTTGAGGGGAATTAACATCTTTACAATATTCTGTCTTCCTATTGGAGAGTGTTGTATAGCTCTCCATTTTAGTTAGTTCCTCTTTAATGTCTTTCGATAGTTTTATATTTTCCTCTCCATAAAGTACTTACATAACTTGCCTGAGATTTAGTCCTAATGCTTTTAATTTTGATGCTGTTGCAAATGAGAACTTTTAAAGATTTTCATGAACTTTGCATAGAAATGCAAATGATTATTCATTTTGTAACCACTAGCCTTGCTAAATACTGTTTTAAATCAAGTAATTTTTTCATAGATTTTGGGTTTTTATCTATAACACTATCTGCAAATGATTCTTCTTTTCCAATCTTTATATTTATCATATCTTTTTCTTTTATCAGATTACCAGCAAATTCTAACTTGCTTAGGAATGTTATATAAATGTTGAGTTTTATGAATGCTCTTTCTACATTTACTGAGATTTTACGTTCTTTCCCATAAATATACTCATGTGATTAATTACACTAATAATTTTTCTGAAATTAAAACAAACTCGTATTCCTGGAATGAGCTTACTTTTTGTACTGATTATTATTCTTTTTATACATTGCTGGGTTCACTGCACTAAAATATTTTAAGAATTTTGGAGCATCTATGTTAATGAACTTGACCTGAAAATTATTTTCTAAAACTGTTCTTGTTTGCTTTTACTATTGGGGTATGTTAGCCTAATAAAACAAATGAGGAAGTGTGCCCCCTCTTTTTTCTTTGGAATAGTTTAACATCAGAATTAGGTTTTTCTTGATTGTTTGGTAAGATTTACCTATAAAGTCATTTGGGCTGGGGGTTTTCATTATGGGAAAATTATTAATAGATGATTAAATTTTCTTGATGGTCTGTGCTTATTAGATATTATATCTCTGCCTGAGTTAGTTTTGGTAAGTCAACTTTTTCTAGGAATTTTTTCATTCTATGTAAGTTTACAAATATATTGCCATAAAATTTTCACAATTTTTAATTGTCTAATCTCTGTAGCATCTCTACTTAGGCTCCATTTTTCATTTCTAATATTGGTTTATCTTTTTTTTTTTTAACTTTTTCCGTAAGTTTATTGTTTTGTGTTTTATTAATCTCAATGGGTCTTTTCAAAGAACCAATTTTTAGCATTACTTATCCTTTCTATTTTTTATTTCGTTCCTGATTCTTTTAATTTTGTTGAGATTTTCTTCCTTCTACTTTCAGATCTTAATTTTTTTATCATTTTAAAGGAGTTGACAGAACTTGACTTTATTGAATTATATATAACTTATTTTTAGAACATAGAAGTATCACTATTATCTTGCAACATTTTGAAGCTCTTTGCTCATTAATGAATTAGCAATACATTATTTTTCGAAATGCCATTGACGATCTTTAACATAAAAAAACACAACTTTTAAAAAACATAGTATATCTATAATGCATTTTATCAGAAATCCCTAAATCAAAGAAATGTAACCCATTTAGGCACGCGGAATAAAAGATGCTACAGAAATCATCTTTGAGATGTCAAAAGATGAAAGAAAAGACTTCTACAGGACTATAGCATGGGGTCTCAACCGGCCTTTGTTTGCAGTTTATAGAAGAGTGCTTCGCATGTATGATGACAGAAACCATGTGGGAAAGTATGAAAACTTGTAATGCTGCATGATTTCATGTAACTAGGGGAAATACTTAAGGAACTATTCTTTTTTTTTAATAGTTATGATCAAAGCCTTAGTTGGATACAGCTATACTATGAATTACTGTTGGGTTATATTTCTCCAGATCCATGTTGTGAATATGGTGAAACCTCATTATAATAAGGCCTCTTTTAGAAGTTAGAATCTAAATCACTTTATATAGATTTCATTTAAGACTTAGCTGACTTAATTCATCAAAATCTGCTTTGTAGGAAAGTAACATTAAAAACTATAATAGTGGTTAAAGATTAAGAAGTGTGGAAAGTACTCTAACATTGATAACATTTTCCCTGTTCGTTTTTATAGTATAGCATTTTCTAGTTCAGTGACTTTTTAAAAATACAGAATAGAAAATAACTAAGTTTCTTGATACACGGTGCATGGATTTCTGTCATAGGCAACATGAGAAGGCATTATATTTTCAGTGCAATGATTATATGGTGTTATTGATATATTTTTTAAGTTTCTCTTTGGGAATTTTAGGTACTAATACTATGGCTCACTAGATACCATTTTTAAGAAGAGCTTTGCATTGATTGTATTGAATACCTGCCCACTGAAAAAAAAGAAAGAGCCTTTACATTAGAGCTAAACTATATCAGGTGTCCATGCACGGGTAGAGGAAATAGAGAGAATTTTAATTTTTTCAGTACCTTGTGAGAATTTACCATAGATTTTATTTTTAGCTCTGGTTTACAGTGCCATCGCTAAGTCTTTTAGAATAGCTATGATTTTAGAGTGCCTGGACCTAACTTTGAAATAAAGGAAGAGTTAGGCAGCTCAGGAGCAAATATGTTTTAAAATGTTGAATTTTTCTAGAGAAAATTATAAAGTGCTTACTTTCGTTATACCTCATAATATTTGTTGTTTTTTAAAAGAAAATAGAAGCATTAATTTTTATTAATCTACTTTGAAATTGGCTACTTTAAAATACTGTCAATATGCTAAGTGATTTAACATTTGACTCTAAGTGAAATTCTGACTTTTATTAAGGTTTTTAGCATCTTTGTTTTAATTGATCTTTTGTTTTAAATTTCTTTAAATTTCTAGATATACACCTGAAGAAATTGAAAAGCTCAAGGAGTAAGTTTTGAAATTTTTATTCATTAATTTTGATAATTGGGTTTTAATTTTTGTTTTGTTTTTTTATGTCTTGCGTTTTAAAAGTTTTACTTTGAAATGTCAAGAGATTTTTGGTAGACTGGTATAATTTAAACCTGCTGTTAAGCATGACTGACCATAAAAAGAACTTAGTCAGATCTATACCTGCACAGAGTAGCCATACCCATCAATTTAGTTTCTTCCTATTGTCAATTAACAATGAAATGTATCCTTACATCACTGGTAGAGGTTACAAAAGAGATCGGATGGCCATTCTTGGTGGCCTGAAATCTAAATTTGGGAAACTTATTATACCAGGATCAAAACCTGGTTGTGTTACATGGCTTAGTTTAGAATGGTGAGTTGACAGTGTTTCACTTAATGTCTGGGCTGACTCTGCTTTATAAAGGCTATTTCATAGGAAACATTTTTGCTTCATTGAGTTAGGACCATAAAATATGGATTAATGGATAGTATGGATCATGAAAAAATTGAAGGTTGGTCCTATGTATAATGATAAGGACTGGTGAAAAAAACTTTTTCAATATCTGAGAAGAGCTTGTTAGGAGTATTCAAAAGGAGAAAATCTGGGGATTGCCTGGGAGATTGTGTCAATAACCTGAGGGGAAATTTGGTCTTTTTTGAACACATATCCAAGTTACTTATTTCTTCTCTGACCCAGGAAAAAGGCAATTGCTGCCTGTTTTTTTTTCACCCACAGACAACTGTGGACCCCAAAAAAAGGCCACACTTTCAAACTTTGGCTCTCAAAGTATTGCTGCCCACAACTTCCAAACCAGTCAAATGGGAAGAAGAAGAATGAAGAATAAATGATGAAATTAGAAGGGAGAAAACAGTTGAACCCAATGCTGATTGGCAGACTCTTGTTTTAGGCTCCGGATAAAGCATGGCAATGACTGGGCAACAATAGGGGCGGCGCTAGGAAGAAGTGCATCTTCCGTCAAAGATCGGTGCCGACTGATGAAGGATACTTGCAACACAGGTACTGTCAGTGCTGCTGCTGGTTTTGTTTGGGTCACCATTTGAGCTTCCTGCCCCTTTAGAGACTGCTCTCTCTCTGTTCTGGAAAGAAATTTGTAACTCAGTTTAGTTCAGCTTTTATTTTCTAGTCTTCTTTTTCTTCAGCTTAATAGACCCAACTAATTCTTTATTTTTGTGCTTTTATTTGACATTGTTCACAAGGACACAGCTCCCCAGTTTCGAAGGTTTTAGTTCCAGCATGTTTCCATTTTGCAGCAATTCAAAACTGCATCAGTTGGGAAAGGATTTATTTTTAAGGATTATACACAGGCATTTTTTTTAAGGCATATATACAGAAACTAATTTTAATTTAAGCTCTTCTAACTGTTGAACAATAGTTATGAACTCAGGTTTATGAAAAACTTTAGTTCTAGGTAGGTCCTAACTCAGGAAGAAGCTGTATTCCAAAGATTTGTGTGTATTTTGCTTATTTGAGACACAAAACATATTTTTCCTAGAAAAAACTAGTGACTGGTGTTTCAGTCCCCAAGGCCAGACCACAAAGGCTGATTTAACTCTTAATGTATACAAATGTACTGCTGATACTGTGAAACCTAACTTTTGTGACCCATGACAGAATTAGGCTCTGCCACTAAACTCTCACTTCACCTTACTGAGCCTCAGTTTCCTCTGTAAAATGAAGAGGTTAGAAGAGGTGATCTCGTAGTTCCCTTTTAGCCCGAATGTTCTCTGAAGGTTCCACAATCTGTGGACCAGTCTTTCAATAAGAAAAATAGTTCTCAGGTTAAGCTTGAGCTTCCAGGAAATACATTTTCTGCCCTCACCGCCCTACCCTGCTAAAGTGGAATCAGTAATGTTTCCTGCTTAGCTATTCCATCAGCACTATTACCTGCAAGGCACTGAGGACATAAATTTCACCAGCGCTGTCATTCTGAGGTTGATTGACAACGTAATGAATGAAGCAGGAATGGGAGCTTTATTTAGATTCCGGATGGACCCCAGAGTTGCATGTAAGATGCTATGAGTACAGAACCCCTTTTGTTACCATACTTTGGAAAAACACTGTGCCATTCCTTGATTGCCAGCCTGAAGGGTTGATCTACCTGTCACCTTTCCATGCTGCTATGTATTGTTTCTGATCAGGACTTTTGTACTAGGCCACGAGACAGCACTGTCTGAGTTTTCCCTCCCTTTCTTACCATGCTAAACAAGGAGATCAGGATTTTGTCTTGAATTCATGGTATCCGGACCTGTGCCTTGCACATAATAATGAGTCAATAAATGTTTGTTGAATGAACAAGTCCTCAAAGCAAGAACAGACCCTTTTTGAATTTTTCTAGAAGTTTCTAGCTATTAGTAATAAGTGGAAGAGGTTAAAAAGGTTCTCTTTTTTTTCTTTCTATTTTACTACTCAAGTTGTGTAAGAAAAGACCAAGAGGAACATTTGATGTTATCAGTGGGTTTATGGGTTCAGAAAAACCTGGAATAAAAATATGCATGAATACCAGTATCAGACTTAAAATTCATCACAGCTTGAAGTTGGGAGTCTTAGGTGAGACTAAGAAAAAAGTATGAGTTTCTTTGTCCATCAAACCATTGATGAAGCTCTTCCCGTTGAAGTAGTTTTTCCTAGAATCAGTCAGTGCTTTCTATTAGGATTCTGTATTCTTTTGTACTAAGAAAGAACCTTACTGGGCTATTAAAATGCAGCTGTCTTACCAGGTATATGTGGTTTCCCACCTGACGGTCATTTGGAAACACTTTTGAGTACTACAGTGTACTTCCCCTCAATCCTTGCAAATACAGGGCTGAGTTTGAGAAGGTAGCAGTAGTAGTCTTAATGATTTCCTTCTTTCAGGGAAGTGGACAGAAGAAGAAGAAAAGAGACTTGCAGAGGTGGTCCATGAATTGACAAGCACTGAGCCAGGTGACATAGTCACACAGGGTGTGTCTTGGGCAGCTGTGGCAGAACGTGTGGGTACCCGCTCAGAAAAGCAGTGTCGTTCTAAATGGCTCAACTACCTGAACTGGAAACAGAGTGGAGGTACTGAGTGGACCAAGGAAGATGAAATCAATCTCATCCTCAGGTTTGTGTCCTAAATCTTTTAATGACAAAAGCTCCTTAATTGTTGTGGTTGTCTTGATTGATTTTGGGTTTCCTTATGTCTTTGGGTTTCCTTATATGTCTAATGTCTAAAAAGCATCTTTTCTGTAGAGAGACACTGTTTGAGATCCTAAGTATTTCATATTGAGCTCTTTGTTTTGTTTTGTGTTTATTCCTTTTTAGTGGATAATAGTGCTCACGCAAAGTACCAGATTGAAAGCATGGAGACTGAAGTCCTCTCTATATCCACAGAACAGGTATGGCACAGGTAGCGGCAGTGCAGCTTTTCCACTGTCCCACCAATGTGCCTCAGTCCTAGCCCAGGGGCCATACTCAGGGTCGAGGGGCTGTTCAGTCTCCATGCCCTTCAATTTTGGGCCACTGTATGAAGATTGCCAAAAAGGGGGCCCAGACTAGTTACCCCACACTTTCAGACTGGACCAAATCAGAGACTTCAGTTTCATACATATCCAAAAAACTTTACGATAATACTCCCAAGTTTATTTTTTAAATTAGTTTAACTATTAAGACTTAGTGACTCAAGTAGGCAAAAATACCAGCAAGAAAATATTTGAGACACTGAATAGTAGCGATCATTGTGGCTACTCCCTACTAAAAATCAAAATCCACATTTAAAGCTAAAAACAGTTAAAACTAAAAAACAAACATCATTAAAACCCCAAATGTAGTCATTTGGGGGGCAGGTCTTCTGTATTTGGGGTTTTATGGGGTTTTTTTGGTTGCTGCTGGAATATTGTTTTTGTCTCGTTATTTTGAGGGTTTTGTTCTTAATAGTTTTTATCAACTAATCATCTTTTAGCTCATTTCTAAACCTTTTTCATTTTGCAAATGGAAAAGATCAGATCCGGGAAATACTTACTGTGACACACTATAAAACATTGCAGAACATTATACAACGAAACTTCTTCTTATCCTAGTCTCACCTTTAGCTACTCCCTTTCCTTCACAGTGCTTCCTCTGGTTCATAATTTATGGTTCAGTCCATTGGTTGTACCATTAACAAAAGGCTGCTATTGGTGACATTTCATAGCTCTTAGCCCTGGAAGCAGGTCTGCACTGCTAGAATCCTTTCCCATACAACTTAATAGCATGTCGGTGACATAATCTGCCATTCCTGTTATCCCCAGTGCCCTCATGTGTAGTCAGAGGGTTCTTATGCGAAAATAAATTGACATCTAACAGATGCTTGTTTTGTAATCTGTAGGATAGCAGAGCTTGATGTAGCTGATGAAAATGACATAAACTGGGATCTGTTAGCGGAGGGATGGAGCAGTGTCCGTTCGCCACAATGGCTTCGAAGTAAATGGTGGACCATCAAAAGGCAAATTGCAAACCATAAGGATGTTTCGTTCCCTGGTAATGTATTATTTGCCAAAGTCCTTTCCTTGTTTTAATCATATTTACTCCTCAGGAGTTAGAGGTTAGAAGTTCTTTGCCTCAGCTAGGAATACAAAATCATAGATTTTCACTTAAACTTCTGCCCTATTTCTTTGGAAAATAAGAGTTGATGTGATTTGTAATTTTTGAAGCACCTAAGATAAAAATACACACATTGACATACATTCTTGTTCTCTCGCATTAACTATGCAGAGGAACTAAATTTTACATAAATATTTTCTTTATGTACAAAGACGTATTTCTAAACAAGTTAAATCAACATTTATGAGTTGAATAATTTCAAATATCTTAACAGGGTTTTTATAGAGAAATTCTCACTTAGTGAACAAAAACTGTACATTTCTAATTTCATTTTTATGAAAATCTGGAGATCTTAAGTTGGATTTACTTAAAAGTGAGGTATAGCATAGTTTTCTCTTCATCACCTGCTGTGCACTTAGGCACTAAACTAAGTTGTACAGTCTTGTTTAATTTAGGTAATCAAACTCATTCCCCTTAATATAGCTCTCCAATTAGTTTTCCAAAAGAAAATTAAATGCTGAGAAGCATTGGCTCGATGAAAATGTGGTGTTTTAAAAATTTAGATAACTAGCTATTTATAAATCTGATGTTAAAACGCAGGAGAGTGAATGAATACTAATGTAACGTGAACCCAGCCAGATTGCAGCATCTCCTGACAGGACTGATGTAGTTTATCAGGACCAGTGCAAGACGGCAAGTCTAGAATTGGCTTTCCTGTACAGAAACTCAAGGTGCTTGCTATTACTGTTTTGGAAAAGATCAGCTGCTGCTCTGGAGTTGTGAGTTACACTCACAGCCAACTGATTATGCTCTTGCAGTGGCTAACACAGTCAAATGCCCTGAGTCTTTGGAAAAAAATTATACTATTCATTTAAAAATTAAATTAGCTACTTAGCATTACCAATCTTTTTCCTAAATAATAAGAATTTTATGAAGAAGCCGTAAGACACAGAAAATGTCCTATTTCCTCACACAGCTATTGTTTTAATACATCTTAGGTGGCAAGAACAATAATATGTTATGAATGTTTTTAATCTGTTGTGATGGGTAACGTTTCCAAAAATTTCCAGACAGGTTGTAGTTTTAAAATATTTTTATTGTTATTTTGGTAAGATTTCACATCCATTATACAATTATTTATTCCAAATACTTTCCCTCCTTGCCCCCCACCTCCCTTGCTGCTTAGATGGTGGTGTCGGAGAATCAATGTTCTTTTTGTCTACCCATCTCCCTTCAGTCTTAATAAAAGGTCTTAAACAGTTACATGAGAATCAAAAAAACAACCCAACGCTTTTGGAGAATAAATCAGGATCTGGAGTTCCAAACAGTAATTCCAATTCCAGCGTACAGCATGTTCAGATCAGAGTCGCCCGCCTGGAAGACAATACATCCCTCTCTCCAGGCCCCATGACAGCCCTGCAGATCCCGGTCCAGATCACTCATGTCTGTAAGTGCTGAGACCTCAAGATTCCTTGCTGTTCCACCTATGTGATTTGGTTAATGGCTCTGACACCTTGCAGTCTTGCAAGAATGCTGACAGGAAGTTATCCAAGTTTGACAAATTAAAGGAGATATAAGGCATTTTATGTTTATTAGCTCAATTAATATTTGCACAAAAGATGAATGTGTGACAGGCAGGACTGATAACCAACTGCCCCGCCATTAACCATTTTAAATCATCATTCTAGATGTTAAAGAAATTAATGGTTAATAGAAAGCTACCTAAAATACAGTCAATTGAGCAAGGAAAATAGAGTTCCAAAGGTGGCACATCATTTGTAGTAATTCACCAGAAGCAAAAACTAGGAATGGATTTGAGGTGGTATATAGAAGAAATGGATTCTGGTGAAGTTGAAAAAGATTTTCTTCAGGGAGCCAGTTTCGTATGGGAACTGTTTTGTTTACCACTTTTCCTTAGTCTCTGACTTTTTTTGTGCTTAATGAGATTATGAGAACCTAGCAATTGTAGGAAGGAGAAATGTAGTTCCTATCTAAGCCAAGGTGATCTTTCTTCCCATTAGACTGACAAAAGGAGAACAAAATTCTCAAAACCATATTATTATTATTATTTTTACCTTTGCTTATTTTTTTGTTTTTTTATTCTTCACTTATTTTTACCGTTCTTTTTTCCTACATAATGAGACTTGCCTATGGAAAGGTCATTGCCAGTGGTACAGTGTGTTACTGTCAACCAGGGGGTTATTGCCATTTTGATTGGGACAAGTCTTTGTTGCAGGATGCTCAGTGTCCCTTGATCTCACCCACAAAATGCCAGTCGTGCTTTCTAATCATGATGATGAATAGAAATACCCTACAGATTTTCAAATATACTGTTATCCCGTTTGAGAATCACTGGGCCACCTATTAGTGTTAACATTATGTGTCTGTAGGTGAAATGACTGTCAAAGCTACCTTAGAGACATTTAAACTAATCAGTCGTGCCTGTCTTATTCTTAAACTTCTAATTTAAATTTGGTTATTTGCTTTAGCTTTCTACCAGTGTAATAAAGCATGAGGAACTTTTTTTTGGCACTGTTTGTTTTTATAGTCTTGAGAATTGCAAAGCCACTGAAATTACTTGTTTACCATAAACATGAGAGCTACTGTTGGCTGTAAATTGATTGTGCATGGAGATTGTTACAATTTTCCTTGGTTATTGGGTTGGTGACACTTTTTGGGAAAACACAAAACATTTTATAAGTCATACCTTAATATTCATTCACAGCATGGCTTTTTAAAAGTATTTAGAATAATTTTATTTCAGTAAGAAATGTGAGTATAGTAAGAGTTTTACTACACACCCATTATTGTTGACATTCAGGCTACAACCGCATGATCATTTCTTCCCTTTAGATTAAGGGTCAGGGGTTGGCAAACTCTCAGGCCAGAACAGTAAATGTGAATATGTTAGGCTTTGCAGGCCACATGGGTCTCTCTGGAATTCTGTTACATTTTTAAACAATTTTTTAAAAGTATAAAACCATTGTTAGCCTTGAGCCACATTTGTCTGCGACCATAGTTTGCTTACTCTTGATTTAGGTTACTTATCCGTAATCACTTCAAGTTATTCTAGATATGATCTTAAGAATCCATGAAATAGTAAGAGAAATAACACAAATCAAGTGTATTTCTTTTGGTAAAGGTGCCACATTTCTTTCAAACTGGGAAGTGTTATAGTTAGACTATAATAAACAAAAAACACTACACATTAAAAGTCGATTCCCAGTCATTTTCACATGGATTTACCTGCAGGTGTGACTGAAAACACCAAATGGATCACATTTCTTCTAGTAAGTCTTAGTTCTACATAACCTTCAGCAGACAATGATCAAGTCTGAGTCTCAGCTAACACACATAAAGAGATTATACTATCTGATCTCCAAAGTGCTGTTCAGTCTCCCAAACATGGTCTTCTGAAATAATCCTTACATTTATTTCATGTTTTTTGATCCTCACAACTACAGAGGGGGCCAAAAAAAAATGTATACACATTTTAAGAAAGGAAAGAACTATTGAAACGGTGATATTCAATATATACCAGTAACAAAAGATGAAAACAAATCATGTGTATGCATTTTTTTGGCACCCCCGGTATATGAGGTAGGCAGAACAGATGAAGTCTCTGAACATTACTCTGGAGTAAAGTAAGTTATTTGCCAAGATTTACATTGCTAGGAAATGATGCCACTAGAACTAAAACCTAGTGTTTTGGGACCACCATTCCAGGCATCTTATTCCACTTACCAGAACGTCCAGGAAATTATTTTTTACCAAGTCCCTGTCTCTTTACAGGTTAGCCTTAATGTATTCCTCTTACTTCCTGGCATTAGAAATATTTTATGATGTATTCCAGGGGTTAACAAACATTGTCTCTCTCATAGCTACTCAATTCTGCCTTTGTAGTGCAAAAGCAGCCATAGAAAATACAAAAATGAACAGGCGTAGCTGTGCTCCTATAATACCTTATTTACAAGACCTGGTGGTAGGCTGGATTTGGCTATGGGCCGTACTTTGCCAACCCCTCATCTATGCCATATCAGATCCATTAGATTTCATGTATCACGTAAGAAATGTAAATGACTTCAGGTTTCTAGGCAAATTACTCAATGTAGGATTGCCTGCAGAATAACTGAGTGTACCAGGGAAATGTAAATTTACAAAGTATTTTATTCATTGTTGTCCTTGTTCTTCCCACAGCTTCAACGGACCCCCCTGCTGCTACTGTTGACTCAGAAACAATAACACTAAACAGTGGAACACTACAAACGTTTGAAATTCTTCCAGTGAGTAATACTTCACAAAGTTGATAGATATTGGCCATTTTTATGTATAAGAAAGATCATTTGGTATCAGTTTTAGAAATGTTACACCTAAGCAAATGAAATATAAAAACATGACTGACATTAAGTACAACTGTGTCCATGGTTTTTGAGGCTAGATGGTTAGAAGACATGTAAATCAGATTTCCACTTTTATAATTAATTTTAGTTTTTCTTCATCTGTATATAAACCAATTACATGCTCTTTTAATATATGAAAATGACAGTGCCAATGAGTAGAGGACGTGCTATGGCTTTGTATTAAGTCATAAGCAAATACATAAGCAAAAGGTTCACTGGTTATTTGAGAAAAAGTTGTGGAACGGATTATTTAACAATATTCATTTATTAAACATTGCTCTAGCCGTTGGGGATACAGAATTTGAAAGTCCCAGTCCTAAATTGTGTAGCAACTTTGGAAAAGAATCTTGCAGTCCCTAAAAAGGTTAAATATACAGTTACCATATGACCCAATTCTAATCCCAGGTATACCTAAGAGAAATATGCTCACATAAAAACTTGTACATGAATGTTCACATTCATAATATCCAAAAAGTGGAAACAACCCAAACATCCATCCACTGATAAATGGGTAAATAAAACGTGCTATAGCCACACAAGTGATTATTTGACAATCCAATGAATGCAGTACTAATATATACCGTCATACAGTAAGGATGAACCTTGAAAACACACTACGTGAAAGGAACTAGACACAAAATACCATATAGTGTATGACTGCCATTTATTTGAACCGTTCAAAATAGTCAAACCTATAGAGACAGAAAGCAGATGGTCGTTGTCTATGCTAAGAGGTTTGGGGGAGAAATGGGGCATGACTGCTAATTTGAATGGGGTTTCTTTTGGGGGGTAATGGAAAATTTTAAGTCCCACTTCTTGCTCTGTATTCTAAAATAGGGTAAACCCAGAACTACCTCATTTCTCATGAAGAAAATATAAAATACCTTCTATTTAAATTATGTCAAGATTTATTTGCTGTGAAAAACAAGTGGTATTAGTGCAAGAGTTTATCTTCTCTACAGCCAAATCTCCCAAGGATGGCCAACACAGCAAAACGTTCTCTTTTGAGAACAACCTTGGAACTTCTACTACAAGTTTACTTAAACCTGTTTCCTACACCAGTGGTCTCCAAAATAGGGATGTATAAGATAACCCTTTTTCACAGGTAGAAAACAGAACTTCACTTTTTCACTACCTTCCCCTCCCCATGGCCAAATAAACTGTAGATATATATTTAGGGTATGTGTTTGGGTTTTTACTTACGGGGTTCTAATAAAATATTTAGAGACTTCTGTCCTCATTTAATATGGGATGATAATATTGCCTCAGCTTCAAAAAAAATGTGAGCATTGAATGTATTTCATACATTAAATAAAGTACATGCATTATAATATACATGTAAAGTATTTACTGCCTGACCGTATGTGATTAATAAATACAACCAACCATTAGGAAAACAATCAGCTTTCACTTTTATGGAGGAAAGAAATTGAGTCCACACTGTGTGCCAGATACCACTGTAATCATTTCTAATCCTCACAACCCTTTCCATGAGACGTAGTTCTTAGCCTCACTTTAGCAATAAGGAAACCGAGATCCAGTGAGTTAGTACTCAGGAGAGCCATTGTGGCTGAAGTCCACAGATCACTTCAAACTAAAGAACAGGCTAATGCCTTTAACCTCCAGCTCTATTTTAAGTGCAACTACTTTTACTTTAGTATGTTAGGATAAACCAAACTCAAGTTATTATATAGAAGCTTAATGGCTGTGAAAGGTGTACGGGTGTTGAATAGTTTGTTATGCTTCCGTAGTCTCAAAAAATAAATGTAAGATCTGTTTATCAGCTTTTCAAGTAGAAATTTTTTTTCCGTCAGGACACTGCTAATCGCTGTTTCTTACGTTTCCCCTAAATATTTGCTAAAATTATACTATGAAAAAAATTCTGTTCAAGTTAACACTGCTGCAGTGCCTTGTCAAAAATGTGAAGCTTTTTAAACTTGGAGACTGCAAGTTTTTGTGAGCTACAGAAAGGGTAACGAGGGCAGATGGGTGTGCTGGGTCACTGCCTGGAAAGCAGCTCTTTTGACCCTGTCTTGATGCTGTGAAACAAAGACCTGAGACCGGACCACATAAATACAGGCAGTGAAGAGCAGGAGAAAGGCCTAGCCTCTCTGTTAAACCTTCAGGGCAGGTAATGACCTATGATAAATAGTCAAGAATATCATACCCTTCATTTTATTACTTATTTGCACCTTCAACTGGTAAGTACATTTGTGGCTAGTAAATTAAAGTCAGTCCCCATTTTGGATGCAAAGCTGAACTTAGGAGTACTACGAAGTCTCCTTACTTAGTTGTCTGCTGTACCTATGTTGATCTTGTTTTTCTTTCTCCTTTAGTCTTTCCATTTACAGCCCACTGGCACTCCAGGCACCTACCTACTTCAGACAAGCTCAAGCCAAGGCCTTCCCCTAACTCTGACTGCTAGTCCCACAGTGACCCTGACAGCTGCTGCTCCTGCTTCTCCGGAACAGATCATTGTTCATGCTTTATCCGTATGTCACCTTACAGACGTTACTTGGTTTTTCTAGTTTTTGTAGAGAAGACTGGCTAACTGACAAGTGTCACCACATTTTTCCAGTTTTTAATAATATGATAGAACCTATATGCTTTCAATAACAGTATCTTTGGGGGTGGGAGGGAGTTGATTTTTTAGCTCAGTTCAAGTATTTGAGTCTGTTAGGAACCAGGATTAGGAGATGCAAAATATAAGAGCCAAAACAAATACAGTCTGTCACTCTGCCTTCACTGGGGTAAATCCCTCACCCCGTGTCTCCTTACCTGTGATGGACTTATATTAGGGGAATAGGGACCTTAGGAGAGCAGAGGCCCCGAAGGGAAAAGAACAGGGTTTCTAGAAAAGTAGTGATAAGAACACTACATTTCCAGAGGTGAGAGGTGGGGGGAACAGTAGCCCATATTAGCACCTATAAATGTCATTTGTTGCCTATAACTTGAATATGGTAGGTACTTTTTCATTTTGCCATTGTTTGTTTTCTTTAACATTTTATAGCCAGAACATTTGTTGAACACAAGTGACAATGTTACAGTGCAGTGTCACACACCAAGAGTCATCATTCAGACAGTCGCCACAGAGGACATCACTGCTTCCATATCCCAAGCAGAACTGACAGTAGATAGTGATATTCACTCATCTGATTTTCCTGAGCCTCCAGATGCCCTGGAAGCAGACACTTTCCCAGGTGAAATTCATCAACCTAAGGTGACTGTAGAGACATCATTTAATGATGCTCATGTATCCAAATTCAGTGACCAAAATAGCACAGAACTGATGAATAGTGTTATGGTCAGAACAGAAGATCTTAAACAAGAGGAGGAATCACCCTCTCATTTAGCCCGGGCTTATGTTACGGAGGTAAGTTGCACTTAAGGGAATAGCCTGTGGGTTCTCACCTTGAGCTCAAACCTACAGTTTGGAAAGAGCCTAGAAATAATTTGTGGAGTCATATCCTCTGGTACCTTCCTTTTTTCTTAGGTACTAAATAAAGTGCAAACCCCCACCTCTGACCTCACAAGTATCAGACAACCAGCTGTCTTACTGTTTCTCACTAAAAGCTTTCCCTCTCCACCTCTAAGACATTTAGAAATGTTTGTTGGAACCCATGGAAGCAATTTCCTGAGGGTGGGTAGTCATCGATCTTTGTGGTTTAGCTTAGGAACCTCACCCCACAATAAAACAGAATTATTTCTATGTTCAGGGGACCTATAACCAAATTGGTTCTTTTAAGTTCTTTTTTAATATTTAGTACATTAGATATGAAGTTATTACTTTTGTCCATTTTAGGACCTTTCTTTTATATTCTAATTTTAAAATGGGATAATGTTTAAAAGTTAAGTCCTTTCAAACCTAAACGTGTTTTGGATGTTAAGGAAAATAAGGAATATGAGTCACTCTCCTTTTATCTTTATTTAGGATTTAGAGTCTCCTACTATAGAAGAACAAGTTGATCAAACAATTGATGATGAAACAATCCTTATTGTTCCTTCACCACACGGCTTTATCCAGGCATCTGATGTCATCGATACAGAATCTGTCTTGCCTTTGACAACACTAACAGGTGCTGTTACCGCTCCGTCACGTGCCTACTAAGTCTTAAGGGGGAAACCGGGCAGGCAGGCATTTAATTCAGTTATTTTAGACTTTCTTCATCCAACAACCTAGATTAGTCTTGTTAAATTTTACACTTTGGTAGAAGAATACTTACTCTAAATTCATGACCTGGACTAGAGAATATGTACATTTAAGACTAACTTGAAACTTCCTCATTGCAGACCCCATACTCCAGCATCATCGAGAAGAATTAAATATCATTGGATCATCTTTGGGCAGTCCTGTTTCAGAAGACTCAAAGGATGTTGAGGATTTGGTAAACTGTCATTAGGTAATTCTTACAGGTAGTTCAGGCAAAGAAGCCACACTATTAATTACAACATCTCCAAAGAAATAGGAGCAACTCCCAAGAGGCTTAACTTACCATTCTGCTCTGGCTTTTAAATAGCTACAGTGCTTAAGCCACATACAGTGTTGCTGCTATGACTTTTTACCTCCTTTAAATGTATCATGAGGTCTAGTCTTATGAACATGTGTGGCTGAGTGGAGTGGGGGGAGCTTAACTACAGCGATCCCTGTGATTGGTGCCATTTGTCAGCAGGGAATTTCATTCACGTCAGCCAGTGAGAAAAGTTTAAAATCACCAAAGCTTAACTACTGTTTTAAAAGCAGTAATGTTCATCTCTAAAGGTCAGTCAGGAGTCTGTCCGGTCTCAAGTGGGCCTGTTCATGTTTCAGAGCAGTCACATCAGCGTGCTCTAGAGCTTACCAGTGACCACACCACCTTCAAAGAGATTACCGTTAGTTTCAGACCTGACCAGCCCACGAGGAGACAGTCCTAGGTGACTGTGGCAGTTACCTTTGGTTTACCCATTGCTGGCAGTGGGAGCTCATTTAAGCTGGATAGAAAGCATTAACAGTTAAGAACGTTCACTACAGGTATTTTTATTATTTGTAAAGGGAATATGGATGAGAGTAGTAACAAAACTCATCAGAAGTTAAGTAGAATTTTCACTCCCTCAGAACCCACTTTCATCAGTTTACAAAATTAGCACTTTGAAGTAAAATTAAATGGGAAGGAAGTAAAGTTCCCTATTCTATACCGTAACTGTTTCTTACATGTTTTGCTATATAAATTATCCAGAAAATAGCTAAGGACGGTATCAGAGTTTGCCATTCACTTAGTGCATTAGCTGGTGAGGGTGCGATATAACTGCTCCCTCTCGGGCAATTTAAAACAATAAAATTTGCTTCTGTAATGAAAGGAAACAAATCGAGTCATTCCTATGCTAAGGTTAAACCAAAACTAGCCTCTTAGGGCTTTAATGCATATAACCCCTACAGAAAAGTCACAAAAAAGAAAAAACCTTGTATAAATTATTTTATTTATTATTGTAATTAGACCTTCACAATCAAAGTTGTCTTTTCACCGTCTGTGTTTTGTTAACGTGATATTAAATTGTAGTTATAAGCAAAAGTTGGTTGCCTAGGGAACAACTGTATATTCAGTTTAACAGAAATAAAAGAATATTTGTCTTAAAATGTAAGATTATTTGTTACATAGCCTTTCGCCATGCAATTACATTATAAAAATTTTTAATTTCAAAAGTGAAAATTACTTGTGCTGTCTGAGGGCTGGAATGTTTAAGTGCAACATCAGCTCCTTAAAGAAAAAGCAAAGTGATCTATGATATATATCCCCTGCAAGAGGGAATTTAGATTTACAAGTAACATGAAAATCATGTGTCAGACTTGTGCAGGAGATTCTTCAGCAGACCTTACCCAGCCTTATTCACAGTCCTTATAGCTTTGAAGAGACCTGGTAAGTATTTTCTTTGGCAGTCTCACTTTCCCACATCATGGAAGTACAGGTTCGCACATATACATAACATGATGATAGAAAATAAAATATAGTAAATTAGATTTCTAAATTTCGGTTCTAAGTCTCCTTGTCGATACCAGTAGATCTAAAAGAAGAAGAATTAAATATAAGTGTAAGTAATAGCCGTGGGGTCAAGTATTTAAAATGAAACTAATTCTTTCTCCCATAAATGAGACAGTCTTCATTAATCTATCTGTATTCCTGAGGCTAATGCAGGCAGAATTTAATTCTTATTCTTTACAATTCAAGTAGTACCAACTGAGTTTCCACCTCCAAGATTATACTTAACTCCTGTTTTCTCAGTTAACTTTGTGGTAAGTTCAGAACCACAATCTACCAATCATTTGGCAAGCCATCCAAGAATATGTACCTTCTGCACATATTTTAAATATATTTGAGTAAAAGAAACAATTTTTTGAGGCCCTGGAAGGGAAGCCAACTTTTACATTTATATAGCATTCAGACTGCCAATACAAAATTGGGCTTCAACACACGTGTGTGTATATGGTTTAAACTAGCTCACTATTAGTCACTCCTGGCTTCAGGCTGGGAACAGGAGGAGAGCATCTCTGGTAGCTTTGTTCCAAAGGCTCCCAGAGTGGGATGTAGTCTTCCCTCAGGTCATAGGACTACAGCAGAAATCAGCAAATTAGAGGCTTGGAGATAATCCCACCATTTAATTTTAATTCAGATAAGCACAGTATTGTTATGATTTAAGCCCGATGTGAGTCGAGACAATTGCTTTTAAGGGTTTACGGTTTTGATTCTGCTTTTCCTTAAAGGAAATAAAACAGCTAACTACCGACTGACAACTGGGCAAATAACTAACTGAAACCCACCACCATCTTTGTTTCTTTACCTAAAAGAAAGGCTTTTTTGTAATAAAAGCAAACATTCTTGTGACAAGAACACAACTGCAGCTTAAGAGCAGTAATCGCACTTCCCAAACCCTGTTGGGGCCTGTATGTAGTCGTTGAAGGAAAATGAGTTAAGTAAATTACATCAACTCTTTGACCACCTAAGTGTTTTAACTATTATTTTCCTTCTGTTTTTTAGCTTTCAAGGGAACAGTTTCCCTTTAGGGTTAACTTTGGGATTTAAGAGAAAAGAAAGAAACTCAGATTAAAAAAAGAAAACCCTGCAATTAGTATTAAGAATTCCGGCATCTTTGGGAGGTGGGGTGGAGTTGTAATTAGACATAACCTTTCATATAGACCAAGGGCTAATCTGTCCTGGGCACTGCAACCTTCAAACCTCAAAGATACGTTAAATTCTAAACAGTACTCACAAGTATGCAGGCAGTAATACTACTCAAAGAGATGCAGACAGCAAAAAATATATTCAACGGTTTTGGAGGTAGTTGAGGGAAAACAAAAGCACTGATCAGCGTTACCTGTATGAAGAGAAATTACATCAGGCCTCACAAGCAATTCCAAGACTTGGTTAGACTGGAGTCTAGGCAGTGTAATATTACAAAGTGCCTCACATTGTAAAAGGACACCTGCCACCAGATTTGCCTTCTGGAATGTTAATGCATTTAATAAAATATTTGTAAACATGCTTGTGTTATTTCTTGTAGTACCCCCTCTTTGTAACCTTTTCCTCATTTATAAAAGGCAACAAGACATAGAGCAGTGAAAACTAAACTCAAAATAAACTCTTCATTAACAAAGATTAGAAAGCATTTCAGCTTCATTCCCAGGATTAATCATTGTATTGGGAAAAATTCTAACCTTTTTGTTAATATGAATACTCCATCAAAAAAATAAAACCAAAACTGTTTTTTGCTTAACATGAAAAACACTGAAAGGTTTCTAATGCCCTGTAGAGTTCTGTTTCTACCATAGATACAGCAATATATCCATTCCTTCTATTAAGTCGTGGAAACAAAGTTCATTGAAATATTCTTACATTTAATGAAATGTGCCAATGTCATTGTCAGTATGTGGAAAATAGAGCTTTGTTTTTACTTTATTGTGATAGCACCACGCCGTAGAACAGGATGAAAAATTACTATATGCTGACCAAATCTTTTTAAACCAAAGAATAATGTGCTTTAAAAACAAAATAAACTCAATATTAGCAGGAAAAATGGGAGTTAAGATTATGTACAGAAGGGCGTTATTGGTAGCCACTGACATATACATATTTATTTACTAGGCAAACAAAAAACTAAGTTAATTTGACTCATACTGTCTCACGTATTGAATCAGAGTGGTGAGGGTGAAAATCAGTTCAGCTACTCCAGTTACCACTTGCAGTTTTAAGTGGTAATAAAATTGAAAGCATTAACTATGACTGGAATACTTCACATGCTCCTGGACTGGCCCCATTTAAGTACTTTTTGGAGAGTTCGCTGAATCACAACACTCAAGTTTTCAAAACTTTGGCTAAGAGCCTGGGTGACACACAAAATAATGATACTTACTAGAATCAATAAGGATGTTAAGCTGCCAACAACTAAATTGATGATTCGATCCTGAAAGAAAAAAAGAGTTTTTGAGCCATGATGGATCCACGGCACTTTCAGAAAAGTACAACGCGAGGCATTGGGTGATTAGAAGAAACAAAGATCCTGGCCCTCTCTTAGACGTACAATTGCCAGAAAGGCCAAGTGGGAAAAGGTACTCTAGGGAGACAGGGACAACCAACGAAAAGATTTCTACAGGAGGGACATTTTTACACGTCTTTCAAAGACTGAGAAGGATAGAATGGACAAGGCAGGCTTACAAACAATCCATGTGCTGCTGGAAATGGTATGAGAAGCAAAGGGACTGGAGCATTCGCGTGGCCAGCCCAGCCTTGGTTACAAGCATCAGGAACCAGACTAGATGATGTCAAGTGCCATAATGAGTTTGGACCTATTTCTCACAGCTCAGGCATCCTTGTCTAATGCAATTGCAAAGTAGATGCTATTGCTTGAGGGATTGCAGAATGCCAAGGCTGGAGGCGAATCAGACCATCTGACCACTAGTTTTCCAACGTATTTAATAGCAAAAGTCTAAAATATATACACAAAAGTAGAATCATTTGATTGATTGGGGAGCCTGGGGTCCTTATCCGCTGAACTTTCTTAGCATTCCCATCTCCACCCCAACCAACCTGGCATGAAAAACTTCTGCTCTAACCCAATCCTCACTTTATGGGTTAAGGTAAACTTAGGCCCAATGTTTGGTTAAATTATTTGCCTAAAGTCACACAGCAAGTGAGAAGTGATTCTGAAATGATTCCTAAATCATTGTCACTGCTTAGATTTAGTTTCAGTTCCAGGGTCTAAAATGTTACACTTTATATATATTACTAATATTATTAGTAATATAAATAACATATATATAATACTAGATTGATAGAAGTCATTTACAGAGCTTACAGAATAAGGTCATAAGGGTTTAAGACCTGACAAGGAAACACTACGGACAATGAGAATACCAAGTATTCTTATTTCTGAGAAGTCAAAGCTGAGTAATGAATCAGTAGTCCTACAGATGCTTTTGGTGACGTGTGAACAGAGAACGGCAGGATATGGTATGGGAACAGCCAATAAAAGCTCCGAGATGGGAAGGGTACAGGAACAAGCACAGAGCAGCCACTGAACACTCATTTCCAAACTGTATTTAAAGATAAGAATCCAAAGTTAAGAGGGAGGCAAAACTGGGAGGGAAGAGGAAGGAAAGGCTAGTATTGCATCGGGTGTGCTATGGAGGACAAAGGCAGCAACTCCAGCCACACCCTTACTAAACTAAACTAGAAAGGCTTACACCAAATCTTACCAGCGCCTCAGCTAGAGAAGCCTACAGAGCACACAGGATTCTGAAATTAAGGACCAGTTTTTGGAAAGAGAACCAGGGGCAAATCTATTATTCCCCCACAAAACAAAATAAGTGTGTGTTTAACGTCAATGTGTATTCTCATATGTACAATCTATTAGTGGCAGCCCCACTGTGTTTGCCTTGTGACAGAGGGTCAACTAAGCTCTTCTGGTCTATTCCAAAAAGTCAAGAACACCTGCTCCCATCTCTAGGAGCTCCAGGGATTTGAAAAAGCTTACGAAGGTCTGCATACCTCACCACAGCTCTCTTACCAATGGAAAGAAGCCAGTGACGAGGTTCTGCCGAGAGGTAGCCAAGAGGAATCACTACTCTGAATAGCACAGCAAGTTGCCAACCAGGATCAAAGCGCAGGGGAGGGCGGAGAGGTAAAAATAATGGTAAAGGGACAGTAACTATGCCAGGAGTTTTTGTAACTCTTTTCTAAAATATCCTGGGATGAAATGGTATAACTTTTACAAACGGCAAAACAGGCTCAGGGAAATCGAGAACTTGGCAAGTTCTCAATACCAGGAAGTGATGGAGACAGGACTCAATGCCAACAGAACAGAATCCATGTATACTCCGAGCTGGAAGAGCAACTGCTGGTCTAGACAGGTACCAAGTGGCAGATGACCCCTCAAAAAGCCTGTCAGCAAAGTACTACTGTGAAGTGTTTCTCTTCAGGAATGAAGATGTCCTCATAAGTGAGCTTTTTCAGATTGTTGAACTTACCCATGCAAGCCCAACTGGTTTTAATCATTCATGGAAATATATCTAAACTTTAATGAATACTTTCCTGCTTGCCTTCTAGACAGTTCACCAAATGGAATTGCAAGACACCTTCATGGATATCAGTTACTCTATTGTTATCGCACAGTCTCTGGGACTCCCAAGATGGGATGAAGTATTGAGGATATGGCAGAGGGTTTCTCACAGGGTTTTCCTTCTCCAAGCCGAGGCCTTGGCTTCAGGCCTTCCACTGTCAAAGTAACCATGAGTCCCGGCCAAAAAGACAGCAGAGGTAACTGGAAGACCTCCTCCTGTACGCCTGCTACGCAAAGTGTGGTCTGTGGCCCAGCGTACTGGTCTCTCCTAAGAGTGAGAAAAACAGAGTATTGGGCCTTTCCCCAGCACCTACTGAATCAGAATCTGCCTTTTAACAAGATCTTCAGGTGATGTGTGTGCACATTTAAATTTCAGAAGCATTGGTCTAAAGTTTAGAGTCTAAACAAAACTATTTTGAATATTGAGAAGTTCAGACCATAGGGTACAGTCCCTTCCCTGGGCCCAGAGACTGTTTTTCAGGGCTTCAGCCGCTGCCCAGCTCCAATCCCCAACGATAAAAAGGATAATAGAGAATAATTATAGAGCCAGTAAGTTAGCATTCCAGAGGAGTTTTAGAATATACTCCAAATCAGAACTAGAGTCCATGAAGAAAAATTTATGGAATGTACGCAAACTCAGGTTACTCTCACTTCCATAGCAAGTCTCTATTAACTCAGTTATTTCAATTTCTTAGAGCTCTGTCTCCTCCCATTTTATTATTACCTATTTCCATCTACCAAAACTATGCTCCCCACCCAGAGCTTTAAACCTTATGTTGCTGCTTATTTTCACTCCCCGAGAAAGCTTAACAGGGCCAGAGTCAGCCTTGATCCTTACCTGCAGAGAGGACAGAGAATCAGGATGTCCTTCCCAAAGGTAAACACTCAGCACCAGGTTGAGAGATAGTCTTAACTCATATACGTGCACATATGAGCACATGAACATATAAAGAAACATACACATACGTACATAGTATAGCTTTGAGAGGGATTCTGACATATTACCTCATAAGTCATTTATGGATTCATGTAAACATTTATCTCAATTATATTTCAATGAAACTGGAAAAAAAATTATCCACTATATTCCAGATGCAAATATAATGAATAAAACCATCCCTACCCTCCAGAAGTTTACATTATCCAGAGCACAAGAGGGCGCTAAGGAGAAAGGAAGTTCAAGTACGGTGGGCCGTCAGGGAGAGAAAAGCAGAGAAAGTCAAACTTGAAAGACGACTAACAGATGAACAAGAAGGAAAAGAAAAGGTGGTGCATGAAGAGGAACTTCACAAGAACCCCAGGGAAAACAAAGGCGGGGCTGTTAGAAAAAGAAATCAGGCACGTGGCGATAGCTGATAAGTGAGCAAGATTCCTGAGAGCTGAGAGGAAAGGGGCCTGAGCTCAAAGGAGTCACATCTTCATCCTCCTTTGAAATGGGAAAAGAGAAAAAGATGGCAATACATTGTAAAGGATTTATACCCGGGATGGGTGAAGGTGACCCTGTGACACAAGTAAGGAATACCTTATTTCCATTTACCAACAGGTAACTATTAGTTTCCAGGAGACTGATTTGCCTGAGGTCATACAGCCAGGTAATGGTTAAGGTCTCCTACCTAATGCTCTTTGCAAAATGCAGGCCTAACGAGCAGTTCAAAGGTCTAAGAATCCTTACACCAATATATATGAACCCTGAAACTAGAGTTAAAGACGTTGCAACGCTCTCATCTGCATTCAGCCACTGGCTAGGTACGTGACTTGAAAAGGATCCCTTAACCCATTTGGGGCTAGCAAATCAAATGCTATCTGGTCCCTTCCTGTTTTACCAATTTATGGCTCTAGAGCGTCAGCACCAGAGCCAGAGTAGAAGACCAACTCCCCAGCAATCAAAAAGCAAAGGAGCCTTCAAGGCTCTTAGACCCAGGAGAAGGGGCAAACTTCTGGGTCTAAGAAGAGTGTGCTGCATGGATCTATGCAAATACAGGGACCCAGAAAACGCAGCTACTTCACACACAGTCGTTTCTTATATTGACCCATAGAAAAGCTGAAGGTATTACGTTCCCCAGAGTGAGGTGGGAGGTGGGATGGCTGACGTGCCACACTCCCCATCGGACTGATGATATCAGGAGGTGAGGCATTTGGGAGGTGCCAGGTCACAAACGGGATTAACACCCTTATAAAGGAGGTTCCAGAGAACTCCCCAGCCTCTGCCACCATGTGAGGACGCGATGAGGCGTCTACAACCCAGCAGACAGCCCTCACCCAGTCACTCTGGTCTGACTTCCACCGTCCAGAGCAGTGAGAAAGAAATGTCTGTTGTTTACAAACACCCAGTCTGTGGCCTTTTGTTAGCGCAGCCCAAGTGGAATAAGACATCCTCTATTTTTGAAACATATGTCCCTGGCCAGTCTTGTGCCACCTTCTTCCTGTCCTCTTCTGTTACCTCAAGTATTCAGCACCTGCTTTGCCAAATCCCTCTTTCTCCAAGCCCCTCCTCTGCTGCCCTGAATCTGGTCTTCACTCATATCCACTGACTAGGAGGTCCCCTCAATCTGTTACCCCAAAACTCTGACGTGAGGGCTCCCTACCAATCTCTGACCACAGAGTCAGCAGATTCAGCAACGCACAGACTTCCTGTGAGTATGTTCATCCCCTCGTGACGCTCAGAAAACCTAGTCCCGAGTCACCTTCAGCCCCCCAGCCTCTTCCATGCTCTGGTGTCAAGCCTTGCTGTGACACCTTTCAACTGTCCCAACTTACCCGCCAGTTTACTCGTGTGTCCCCTCCTCTCCACCGTAAGGTCCCGGAGGCTAAGGTCCAGTCTGCCTTGTTCCCTGTGGGACTCTGGGCCACTGCACACGGCTGTATGGCTGAAAACGAGCCCAATGCTGCCCCCTGCCAGCTGTGCAACCCGCACGGGCCTGCATCCACCCAGAGGCAGGAGCACTTTTGTCTAATTCAGATAAAACAAAGCCATATGGCTGTGAGCGCTGCCACTACCCAGAGTGGACATAACCTTCTGATCGTACAAAGGTGCCACCGTATTGGTGGATAGTGGCACTGGTCATTTCCCTCTGCCAACCACCGTGCCAGCATATATTAGATACTCAAATACTAACTGAAAGAACACACGGAGTTTACTACAAATCTGTGTTTTGAGTTTACAACAAATTTGTGTTTTGGGCCCTCCCTATATTTCCATGGCCTTTTATTTCAGGGTGACTATCCCTGTGTCTTTCCAGAAAGTGGTTAGAAGCTCTACCTCAACTCAGGCTCCTAATCCCATTCTTGAAGCGTATATACCAGCAGAAAGCCTTACAATAAAAGATACCACAAAAAAGAGGAAAGCTCCTCCCCCTTTCATTCCTTCTGGCCTAAAGAGGACCAGAAGGTGACCAGCTTCTCTGCCAATCCTGCACCCCTTCCCTGGCTTCATTAATTATCTCCAGCCTCATTTCTATGTTGAATCTCTTCCCTCATGGAGTCCATCTCTGGCCCCAAAATTTCAACTCCCTCCAACACAGAAGAGCCTTCCAGCCATCCTGCTTCCAACTTTGATGTCAAGCCTTCATTCTCCCCTCCTGACATGGTAAGTGTTACGAAGTTAGGAAGAAAATAAAACAGGGTAAATGAGGATTCAGTGACCAGGGTGGCGATGGGGGGCCTTAGTTTTATTCAAAGAAATTCTGTCTGAGGATGTGACATGTGAGCAGGGGCCTTTATAAGAAAAATGAATGAGACATTGCAAGGATCTGGGAGAAGGGTATTTATTGCAAACAAGTCAGTGCAGTAAGTAAGTGCAAAGGCCCTGAGTCGGAAGTAAGCTTTAGAACTAAAAGGAAAAACCAGCAGCCAGGATGACTGAAGATTAATAAGGAATGGAAAGAAGAACAAGGATTTGTTTAACGCCTTTCTGGCTCCCCTGCAGTATATACATGCTCCATGGGAAAAGATATACCATCCAGCACATAGCACATTTCCTGGGATGTAATATAAACATGGTTAATAACTGAATAAAAGAATACATATGTGTACACGCAACAACCTACAGCCTCCAGAAGGAAATCATACTGCTTAGCACAGCATTCAAGGCTTTTAACCAAGCACTGCCTTTCCTGTCCGTGCCTCCCAAGTTCTAGTCCAGCCACACAGGAACACACATTCCCTTGCCACTTCCTATACGTTCCCGCACCCACCCGTGACACAAGCTGGACCTCCTGCTTGGGATTCCCAGTCACCTTCTCCTGTCAAACATCTTACTTTTGCTTCCAGGTCTAAGACTCAAAAGCCCTCTGATCTGATGTCCCCGGTAGAATTATTCTCTTACTCCATGCTCCCTGGCACTTCACTCATCCTTTAATTAAAGGGTTCAATCCCATTTTAAATTCAGTACTCATCCTCCCTAGCCCACGCTTTCTTCAGGTCACTGAAGACAGTGATTATCTTCTCTTGTGAGGGAGAGAGAAGAAAGGCAGTCTATTCAGCATGTAGTACATGTCCAAAGGGCACCATTTCCTACCACAGTTAATGTGGAAGGAGTGATTCAGACTCTTGAGCCACATCCTACAATTCTGTGTCCAAAGTTCTGTATTTCTCAATCACACTTAAGGGTTCCAATACCGTAAATAAAAGGCCAATTCTCAGAAATGGTTTTCCTTTCCTTCTTCCAAATCATGGTGGATAACTTCTTGTCAGGAAAGCTCTGGAAATGGCCTGGTCAACCGCCTAAGGGGCAGCCCTCGAGGAATAAACATACTGAGAGGATGTGAAATGCGGGAGAAAGTTTGGGCCGAGCTGAAGCAAGAAACCACAGGCCTTACCAGTGTGTTTAACTTGGTTCCTCCAGAACTAATGGCTCTGACGAAGCAGGAGCTTCCCATCAAGCCGTCACCAGGGACAACCCTAGGGAGAGCATCCACTGGGTGGAGAGCGAGGGGACACCTTTTCTCTGGTCACAGGTACTACTGTTCTGAGACTTGCAAAGGAACACCAGACTGAATGGTGCCAGGAGGACGCATGAGAAAGGATTTATGAGAGCGTGGGCACACCCACACTTTACAACTCTCACACTCTGAATTCTCTCAGATGCACCCTGATCATCTCCAGCGCTACGTGTAGACCTGAACACCAACTTTCCCCTCATTTCTCTCAGAAGTAAAGGACAGACATTTTTAAACATTTCCCTTATTTCAGATTCATATTCTGCAGTATCTTTCCGTTGTGAGTATTTTGGGGTACCCATCCTGCCAGCTTCTTTCTCAGATACATGCACTTGAAATACATTCTTTCCACTGAAGCACCACTTATGGAAATCAGATCACAGTAAAAATAGGAAACCTACTCCACATGTGTTAAGGGGCAAATGATCCCTACAGGTGGTGCCCACAGGAAGCGCCCAATTTTTACGTGCTGACCTTCAGAACGGGAGGCATACTGCAAGGACTGTGAGGTTAGGAGACTGATAGACCTGACTTAGATTTATTCTCCTGCCATTTACCTGCCTGTGGCCTTGCATCAGTCACTTCACTTTCAAGCCTGAATTTCCGTATCTGTACAGGGGTAGAGCGTGCAGGCTTGCTGTAAGCATTAGATGATATACGGAAAGCACCAAGAACACAGTAACTGATATTTAATAGAAGATTGGTAATGGTTGCTAATATGGTATTAGAATTTTTTCTACCACATCTCATGGGCGTCTAACCAATGAGAGCTTAGGCTCCTCAGAGATCAGTGTGAGCTGAGTTGGTCCCATGCCCTGACCCCAATTTCCAGGGCAGCCCCCATTTCAAATGCATTCCATCATTCCCACAGAGATACTCAGGTCTGACAACGCACATGTGCCTATGGCAATTCAGAAAACATGGTCACTATACCTACACATGGCCTATGGGCTGATCCGAAGAAATAAATGACTCAATTCAGTAGAGCCAGGCTATTATCAACAGACCTGCAAAAACCGCATCTACAGAGAGGAGAACTCAGGAGACCATCCGCTCATGAGAGGCCAGGCCTCCGTTTCGGTGTTTTTATACAATACTGCATTATGTTTACTGCTGGCCTTTTTACTGACGCTCAGCAAGGAGGGGAGAACCTGAAGCACTACTGCCCGTTTTGGCATCAGCATTCCAGGTTTCTGAACACCAGCCCCCACCTTCTCCTGCTGCTTCAGCATGTCCCGAGAATGCAGGTTACTTCTTGGTGACACTGAATTCTCACTTCACTTTAAACTTAATACACATAGACTTGAGAACTGGGCAAGGGATTGTGCCTACTGCTAGGAAGTCTAGAGAAATGAGGCCACTGGTTCCTCCGTTCAAGGAGCTTATACTCTGGTCAAGAGGCAAGATCTTTATAACTCCCTCACAGCACAAGGAGTAAGTGCTGGGACATCTCTGACCGCCAGGCTCATGGGAGGAAAGCATGGATGGGTTATAAGGAAGCTTCTAAGGCAGGGAGGTAGACTGAGCAGAATTCAGATATTTGGAGAAGAGAGGGTGATACAAAAAGGAGAACAGCATTTGACAGAGCAAGGAGGCAGCTAAAGGAAAGGGGTCCGTGGGGAGGTGCCAGCCTGGACGAGGTCCCCCAGAGCCTGGTTAAGACCAGGGGGTGTCAGCCCTCCCTACACACCAGCATCCTCTAAGGAGCTTTCTAACAATACAAATGCCAGTCCTGTGGTCTTGGCATGGGGAGAGGACACTTATCAGAAAAGGAATGAAAAAAGTCATGGCATCTATCAGCCTGAACTGTTTCTCCAGCATAAGAAACGGCAACCAAAGTGTTTTGGAAGAGAGGCCAGGGGACAACTGATCCAGTCCCTGGGGTGACTAGCCCTCCTTTGAGGGAGACAGGAGTTGGGCTCCGAGGATCACCCAGAAGCTCTGTCAAAGGAAAGAAGCCAGAAGCCTGCACTCCTGGGAGGACAGCCTGTGGGGCTCTGGGAAGGGGAGAGGCGGCAGGCAGGCAACAATCTGAACCACAGCTTTGTTCTCAATAAAGCAGTAACCCGCACACCCCCAAAAAGACCAGCAGCAGCACTCTAATCTTACACTATTATTTGGAGAAGGCAAATGCCCCAAGTTTGAATTGCTTGACTCGGACTACAGGTCAGAAAAGACCTTGTTTTTTAACCATTTTTGTTTAGTTGCGCCTTTTCTCTTTTTTCACAGGAAGAGGAGAGGAGGTACAGGAAAAATACTTCAGAACATGGAGCTTTTGCCTTGGAACCAAATACCTGAGCTTCAGGGCCCACGACCTTGCCCCTACACAGAGGACCCCCACATATTATCTGAGTTCAACATATGTGACTTCTCCCAAAATCATTCACTGGTCTTATATCACATCCCAGTAGGAATAGAGGGACAAGAATTGTCATTACCCGTCTTAAGAGGACGAATCACTTATTTGGTGATCAGCAAAAACCAACATGCTGGTCTGGAAATTGGTTTACACGACCTTGCACCAAGTGTGATATTCTTCCTTTTCCTGTCTGCATCAGCAACACACGCGATACTGGTCTGCTTTCTCCCCTCAGAGACATCCTGTCCCTCCCCTCCAAGGTTCATCAGTCTAGACCGGCTGAAACTGTTTTCAGATGATCCGGCAAATCAAGAAACCAAGATTACCTCACAAGCCCCAAGGATAACTTAATGCCCGTCCATTACATACAAAGATGGCACCAACTGTGTTGTCCTAAAGCAAACTTTTAAAGGTAGCCATCGGCAAGAGAGGGTGGACTAGCTCTAGGTTTTAGTTCACCCGGTGGGGAGGAGGGGGCAGGAGAGGAACAGGGGAAGGTGTTCCCTAGAGTAACATTTCCCAAAGGGTGCTCTGTAGAAACTTGTCTCACTAACGCTCCTGGTGGGGGCAGGGGGAGGTAAGAACTGAGTAGGGCATTGTGCCAGGGCTAAAAGGCTACACCACCAAACAGTACAGGAAGCACTACTTTCCCACCCTCTCCAACTAAAGTACCAGTGAAAATTAGCGTCCTAAAGTTCTGAGAAGTCCCACAGTAAAGAAATACATTTCACAAACATGACTATGACCACCGTAACTAATGATTCACTTGCTTACAAACACGCCATCCAATACATTACTAGTAGCTGCATGTGGATCCTGAGCACCAGCAATGTAGCTACTCCAAACTGAGATGGGTTGTAGGTGAAAAACACACACTGGATTTCAAAAGCTTAGTATGGAAAAGAAAATGTAAAAATATCTCCATTTTTTATATTGGTTATATAATGAAATGACAGTATTTTGATTTATGCATTGGATGATAGTATTTTGAATAGAGTTAATGCCATCTGTTTATACCTTTTTAATATGGCTACTAGGACATTTACAATCATGTATGTGGCTCACATTATATTTCTTTTGGATAGTGTGCTCCTTTAGAAAGTGCTAAGCTATAGCACAGGCTTAGAAGCCTCAGATATACTGTATTATCGTAGCATTTGTGTCACATTTGTTTTTCATCTGAAAGATATGTACTATACTGCCACATTTGTTTTTCACCTGAAAGAGAGGTACTCTCTTAACCATCCTAGAACTTAGGATGGATAAAAACAGATGAAAAAAGCAACCAGACATTCTGACCAGGAGGCGTAAGATAGCCCACTGTGAGCAACACATGATTCCAAAGGTATCAAAGAATGAAGGACATATTTCTTAGAAAAAATGATCATCTTTCCTTTTTTGTCTATTATGACTTAGGTATTTGTGTAAAGACAGAGAACTGTTTTGCTTTGCATTTCACTCTATGACTCTATCTGTACAGTTATTCCTCAATATGCTAAAAATTGAATAAATTTGGAGTTCAGTAACTGAAATCATTATGTGTGAGTACAGTTGAAGACAGAGGTACCCTCGGGGATTGCCTGCTGGGTTACATATTTATTGTTCTATAGTAGATTCCACTATCTTGCACTCACGCCATGACTTTGGGTGAACCACTGCACCTATTTCCTGTGAAAGGGCAATAGGTAAGTGAGTATCTACAGTGCTTTTAGCAGTACATGGCACAGGCTGCATAATTTACTATCCTATCAACTCATGAAAGGAGTTGGTGAAACCTTACCATAGAACTAGCTGTGTGACTGAACAAGCAGCCTGCTTTACAGTTCAGCTTCCACAGTTGTAAAAGAGGAATGACAATGCCCATCTTGTAAAAGAATTCGACGATCAAACATGGGAAAGCTGAAAGCCTAGCATGTTGCCTGGCACTTAGCAAACACAACTTCCCTCCAGACTCTGCTCTGTGGGTTTCGGTCATCTTTTCCTTAAAGTTAGGCACTAGACCTGAAGCTCTAGTTCTTTCTAAATTTAAAATTGAGAGGCTACATATGGTTGGTTGTTGTAAGGCAAATGTAAGAGCTCAGAAGATCTGTCAGATGATGACAGGAAGGGTGTTTTTCCCTTGTTTGATTTTCTCCTCAGAAGTGATAGTTCACTAATATTAAGTTTCCACTATAAAGTGACTATTGTGTCATTTCCTGGCATCTGAAAGAGAACAAACTGGGAACACCTACATGCAGGCACCAGTGAAGGGTTTCTGAGAGTCCCCCAGAATCCACCCTGCTCTGGCAGTGACTGTCCTCCGTGGGAATAGTAAGAGGAGAAACTGGTCACTTTTATTTGGGAAGCTTGGGGAAGTATAGTATAATATAAAATATAATATAATATAATACCAGGTCTTATATTAATTTTTGCTCCAAAAGACGCATTAGAGCTGATTGTCCAGCTAGGTCTTATTTTCGGGGAAACACGGCATTGAGGCCCCATCCCTGTGACTTGCCCACTTCAGGTCCTCAAATAAAATCATTTAAAGATGGCTACCTCTTTCTTCATGTCTGGCACCTCAATTTATAAGAAACATGATGTTTTCTCCATTCTCAGACCAGAGGTCTTTCTCCTTTTCCATTCTGTACAATTTCTGTGTCCAATCATTGTCAGCTCCACAGAGGGAGCTCAAGGGAACTCAGAGTAGCTGAATCTACTGTTATTAATATAATGCCTAAAGATGCCTCGGTAATGCCAGCGCTATATACTCTTGTACTAAATATGTATGCAATAAACAGAGACACATTTGGAATAGCAAAGTTTTTGGATGGGTTTCAAATGGATCATAGGCAATAGGAAACTTACAGTCATTGACTATTTAGGCCCAGGTAAGTCAGAAAACATCAATATTTGTAAGTGTCTATATAAATCAACAAGTCCATTACCAAGTCATCTACCTCAGTGCTCAGAGGCTATTGGGTTAAATGAGGTCAGAAGTCTGCATCACCCAGAACACCAATCTGTGAACCAAGGCATGTGGGGGAGTATTGAACCTCTTAGCTCTCAAAACAGCTGGACAGCCAGATGCCGTGGATGTGACCCCTTCAAGTAGCAAGCTGCCGCTACTCTCTAGACCTCAGATCCTCTTCTAGTCAACCCTCAGTTTATGAACATTCATATCTGAAAGCCCAAGGCTACCAGAGACTAACTGGGGAAACCAATCTCTAAGGTCTTCCCCAAGCTTCCAAATAAAAGTGACCAGTTTCTCCTCTTACCCCAACATGCCTCCTCTATGTCCCATAATAGCAGAGATCCAACCGCATCACATTTGTTTATGTATTTCCTCCACCTAGCTGAGTTCCTTGGACCTCTGGGCCTATCACATAATGCTCAATAATGTTAGCAGAAATAGAAACATCTACTGGACTAGAGCCATGCTTCTCAAACCAGGTGCACTGTGGACTGAGATAATAATGCACAGCCACAAGATAAACAAGGTGCATCTTCATAAAGATCAAGCTTAAAACATTTTCTTATTAAGACACTCTACAGGAAAGCAAAATAGAGAGTTTAAAACATACTAATAATAATTAGTAGCCTTTGCAGCAGGCTGGCAGCTTCCAGATTCAGGGCTCTGCCCCAGACTCCTGGGTGTCTATCCTTTCTGCTACAGGTCCCTGCCAAAGCTGAGAAACCCAAGAAGCTCTGAACTCGTGTGCCCTACTTTCTGAGAGGCTGAAAGCAATTTGTCAGCGGTCAAAGATTACCAATGGTACTTTCCAGGTAAACAAAAACAGGCTAATCTTGGCCAAACAACTCAGAAGAATAATGCTGAGGACCGGAAAAGGACTTCTCTTCAATGACTGGCCCAGGACATCACATGATTAAGCTTGTAAGAAGACATACTTTTTAAAAGCTTAAAGTAATGCACGATAGCTTGTTTGGCTCCAGAGACCCTTTGATCACTTCCTGGAATGGATGCCAACAAAGAAAGTCATTTAACGCCTCTCCTCTTTTTCTTTGCTTGACTGCCTCGGCAAGAAACCCTTAACGGCTGTATATATCAGAAGCTCCTAGGCCTGGCTCTTTTTTACCAAAGCTCAGGTGCACATCTGAAGCCTTTTGAAAGCTAGCACTCCATCTGGAGGTGCGTAAGTGCAAACACCCTACCCACATCCCCCGCCTCAGAGGCTTCCGCACTCCACTGAAGGGCCCCCAACAGCCCAGAACTTTCTGAACTTTTCCCCACTCCCAGCCTTCAAGGATCTTGGCCAACCCTGTCCCAAAGGAGCCGAGTAGCAGGGCAAATATCTTCAGAGGAAAGTGGGGTTGAAGAACCCGCTCTTTCCTCCTACAAGAGCTTCAGGGACCACAGAAGGACCCAGTCAGGGTTCTGGCAGCGAGGGCAGGCAGGCAGGCAGGCAGGCAGGCAGGCAGGCAGACACTTAAACACACACACCTAGGCTTGGAGTCCCGGTCCGCTCTCACCTTGGCCGACGTCTCTCCGAACAAAGGTCTGTTGTCCAGAACACTGGTGCCGTAGATCCTGGTAGAGAAGTCCTCCATTTTGGGGTGTCTTCACTCTCCCCAAGTCACTCAAAACCGAGCCAGCATTCCCTCTCTAAGTCTCAGGTCCTCGGCTCCCCAAGGCGCCAGGTCACCGGACACACATAGCCGAACCCCTGGAGCGTCCGGGAAGTCCCGGCAGCGGCGGTGGGTGGGCGTTCAGACCCGGGGGATCAGGCAGCTCCGCCCAAGCCCCGCTCTCCTCTTCATCTTGAGCAGCTGCTGCAGGAAGTGAAAGAAAACAACACCTTGTAGCTGCCTCTTCGCGGGACCCTCCCCTCCCCCACCCCGCCCGAGCAGCTCCCACTTCCCCAAATCTCAGCGCTCTGCCCGCCCGGCTCGCGATCGCACGGTCCGCCGGGCACTGCAGCGCGCAGAGCAAATCGGCTTCCCCTCGCCCCGGGCCACACGTGACTCCCACCCCTCTCCGCACCCCCGGCCTTCTCAATGTTCTACTGTGAGCGCGCAGACCTTCATGCTCACGAGGGAAAAGTTTTCTTGGAAGAATTCATTCAAAGCCCCGCTCCAAGCCCTCTGCACCTCTTCACCCCCCTCCAATTCCCCAGCGACGAGAAAAGTTAGTTGCCGAAGGAGAGCCGAGCACTCCGCGGAGCCCTCCCGCCGCGCTGCGGGTTCAGGCCCAGCAACTTGGATCCCCCTCATGTGTTGCATCTCCTGGCGCTCGCTGCGGCAGCGGTGGCCACACTAGCGGCCTGGTGAGAACAAGCAGAGGAGAGAATCCCGCCTCGGCCCTTCAGTTTGGTCACCCTCCCGCGAAGCCCAGCGCCCGCCCCGCGCCCGCAGGCCAAACCTCGGCGTCCCCAGCCGCCTGCACGCTGGGGAGTCCTGGCTGAGCAGGGGACCTCAGGTCCCGGGTCCACACCTGCGCAGGGATTAGGTGCCGCGGCTCAGGGGTTAGGGCGAGACGCCTGGGGAAGAAAGACACCTTTCCGGCTGGGGGCGAGCTGGCGCGCGAAAAGGGCGCTGCGCTGCGGGTCTCCTCTCGTATCCTCCGGCCCGGACCCGCGGCCACTGTCGCAAACCGACTTGGCCCGCCCAGGTCACGTCACGGCCGAGGCCGCCAATCCTATGTACCGAAGAGACGCATTGGCTGCGGAGCTTTATTTCTAGAGGCGCCAGTTTATTACCCCGTGGAATGCCCAATCTCCCTGGCTGCACGTTTCTCAGCATCTTAGTAATTAGCATCTGTGCGATCCACGTGGGCAAAGAGCATTTCTGAAGACAGCTTTGCATTTGTCTGAAAGCATCTTAAACACGACCAGCCTGTTTTAAACACCCCAGTCTCGGCACAACAGGACGGAACGGGGTCATTGATAAATCTGGTTTCGGGTTGGTAGTATGCTTATCTTGTTTTGATCTGTGATAAGGATCCTATGTCATTTACAGAAACAGTGGGGAGATAATGTGTGCGAGGTATTTCTTCAACTTGTCCACTCATCCTGCTAGTGATGGTGCTGATTAAGCATGTTTGCAGCCACGGAGAACGCTTGGTATGTTGAGCTCTTCTGCGGGTTTTAGAGCATACAGAAGTGGAAGTGAATAGGTCTCAGAAGCAACGTAATGTCACTCTGCATTTGGGGACATTTATAAGTATATGAAACAAACGCATCCACGATAGCTTCAGGAGCTTTCCTGCCCACTACAGCTGCTAGACTGAAGTAGAGCTCTGACAATGTTTGTGTGCAGCGAGTGCCTGTGTTAGCACATGTAGCCACGTAACACTTAGCGTCCAAGCAGGGATTCAGGTGGTCTCTCAACAGTTTATGACAAGGTATTAGGACAAGGGATGGATTAAGAACCCCATAGCTACAGATTTATAATTTGCAACACTGGGTAGAATTGGATGTGGTGCATATCTGATCTACTAGTTACATATTTTATAAGTGATCTTCTGTTTGTTTAGGACTTTTTGTTGTAACAGGAATGCTACACAATCATGCACCGGGTTCTATTAATATTACAATGTTGATTGGCCCAACAAATAACTTGATTCACTCACATTCATTCAACAAATACTTTTGAGAACCTGCTGTGTCCCAGGCAACCACCAGGCAGGGTAATATACTGATCAAGAAACAGGCAACGTAATAGTGTCCAGGCTGGAGTGGAAGATAGAGGCACGTGGTTACAGTCTAGAGAAAGGAACAAATATAACCTCTAAGAGCACAAGCTTTGAAGTTGATCATATCTATCCTCAAACTTTGATGCTACAAGCTGTATGATCTTGGGTGAGATATCTAACCTCTTTTTAGGTCCTTCTTATATAAAAAGTGATGATTAATAACAATAAATGGAACTAGAATATCTAAGTTCAACCAGTTTTAGATAGATAGATGATAGATAGATAGATAGATAGATAGATAGATAGATAGATAGATAGATAGATACAGAATATATGACACCTGGCAAGTAAGTATCCAAATGGTGGTTGTCGTAAATATGATGAGTGAGACTTATGGTCTACATGGGAGGGCACCCACTAGCTTCAGGTGGCAGGGGAAGCTTCCTCCAGGAGCCTTCTAAAGAGACCCCAAAAGACGAGTGTGATTTAGCCATGGTAAGGAGGAAAGTCAAGAAATCCGGACAGAGAGACCTGATATTTTTGTAGGGTGTATTTGAGGAGAAAGATTGAGTCAGGGGTAATGAGCCTCTCACTCTGGAGCTGCTTAGTCTCTTGTCTCATATTAATTCCGTGTCTCTGCTCCATTATTTTTCCTAAGAACCATTTCTTCATGATTACTACTTCCCAAAACTTCAACTTATGGCTTTAGCTTTAGTTTTTGGTGCTAAACTCAGAGAAAATGGATCTTGTAGCACCACTGACCACCACTGCTTTGGAGATTCCACCTTAATTTTTCAGTTCAAATTGTCATGAAAAATTTTGATTGGGTGAGTCCAGATTATGGATTGGTTTCTACTTGCCATCAGGTCCTCCATCCCCAACCAGCCAATAGGTGGGACCAGATAGAATATATATGAGGCCTGACAATTAAGTTTGCGAACTTGTTGCAATGATGTTGCTAACCTTTTTTTGACATCAGAGGTTATTCATTATGAGTTTGTACCAATTGGACAAACAGTTAACCAAGGTTACTATTTGGAAGTGTCGAAAAGGCTGCGTGAAAAAGTTAGACAACCTGAACTTTCACCAAGAATTCATGGTTCTTGCATCACAACAATGCACCAGCTCACATGACACTGTCTGTGAGAGAGTTTTTAGCCAGTAAAGAAATAACTGTATTAGAACACCCTCCTGTCTCACCTGATCTTGTCCCCAAAGACTTATTTCTTTACCCAAAGATAAAGCAAATATTGAAAGAAAGACATTTTGATGACATTCAGGACATCAAGGGCAATACAATGACAGCTCTGATGGACATTCCAGAAAAAGAGTTCCAAAATTGCTTGGAAGGGTGAACTAGGTGCTGGCATCAGTGTATAGCTTCCCAAGGGGAGTACTTCGAAGGTGACTTTAGTGATATTCAGCAATGAGGTATGTAGTACTTTTTCTAGGGTGAGTTCACGAACTTAATTGTCTGACCTCATATCTTCTAAGTTTCTCCCCCTCCAGCAGAGTGGGGTAGAGGATCACTTAAATAAAGAAGAGGGTATATGTGGCAATCAGTGACAGGGTTATCCAGTGTCTTACCACTCAGAGTGTGGTTTCTGGACCACAAAATCAGCATTACCTAATAACTTGTTAGAAATGCAGAGCTTCAGTCCTTGCCCCAGATCTACTGACTCATACTCTGCATTTTAATAAGATCCCTAGGGGATTCATATGCACATTTAAGTTTGAAAAGCATTTCCTTGGTACACCTCTATTTTTACAAATTGGGCCACAGGTGATGTAGATTACCCTCCCAAATACCATAGCTCCTCATTTTTTATTTTCTTCATTGTGCTTCAGCCACTCATTCTAATGCAATATTCTGGACTTTGTCAACAACCCACAATTGCACCATGTTGGCAATATGTCCAGAGAGACCATTTGGTAAGTCTTATCCTCCAATCCTTCCAATTCACTCACTCACTCACTCATTATCAGTCCTTTGGCCACTTTAGTGTCTCTGATCCTTTGGTCTCTTGACTTTCTCCCTATGGGTCTACTCCCCTGTTCTCTCTTCCAAATTAGATTATGTGCTCTACCACTATAATTGCTCTTTTGATCATATCCTGTTCCCTTGTCCCATTTATTTTGTCACACTTGTGCAGAAAGTCCCCTGAAGTATTAATCTTTCTGCCTTCTCAACACCTATGACCAGGTGTTGATTGTAGCCAGAGGGGGGGAAAATCATTAATGCTCCCAATTCGAGTAATTTTAAATTCAGAGCAGCCAACCTCAACTGTGCCCTTAAAACCAGCTGGAAATCCTATGTTGCCTGGGTAACTCTCCCTTACCCTCAGCAGATGACTGTCACCTACTTCACAGAGAAGAACCCAAAGCCATCAGATGGGAATTCCCTCAACTCCCCAGCAAACTTACACATTCACCCATATCCACCCTCATCCATTTCTCTTTCCCTTCAGTTGGAATGGAAGAGATACCTGTCCATCTCTCATGTTTTACAACTCATTTACACCCCACAATCAGAGGGGTCTCACTATTATGATTGTATTTTTTCTATGAAAAGCATTTAAACATGCTCAGATTCAGCCATGTTACAACAAACAAGCAAAACACTTGCATTAATCTCATGTCTCCCTCTGGCTACGACACTGTCTCCATACCCTCTGTGGAACCCTCCGTTGTCTATATAGCCATCTTTCCTCCTCCTCCTTTAGCCTTGAAAGCAGAACCTATCTTCCAATATAAAGCAAAACAACACCAGATGTTCACCCACTGACACAACCTTGTAGGGGGAGGGGTGTAAGGGAGAAGGCCAATGAGTCATTAGGGCAAGTGTGCTGGGGAGGGGGGGTGCTACGGAAGGTTTGTTCCCTGAGAACAGGAGAGAAGCACCTGAGGAGAGGTATCACTCTAGACTTTGTCATGTGAGTACATGATATTTGGAGATACTTCTACCACCTTATGATCATGAAGGTGCCCATCCCAGAGAAGCCAACTAGAGTCTAAACTTGTGAATTGCCCATCTCTGTGCCACTTCTTATTGTATGTTGTGTGTGTGTGTGTGTGTGTGTGTGTGTGTGTGTGTTTTGAATGGGAGAATCTCTATTGTGTAAGTCACTTTCATTTGGGTATTACCATGCTTACAGCTGAAAACATATTGATATATTTTTAAAATACTTTTTTATTTTTCAATTACAGTTGGCATACAATATTATATTAGTTTCAGATGTACAACACAGTGATTAGACATTTATATAACTTACGTAATGATCACCCTAATAAATCCAGTAGCCATCTGACACCATACCTAGTTATTACAATATTAATGACTATATTCCCTATGCTTTACTTTACATCCCTGTGACTATTTTCTATTGGGCTGAGCAAGAAACCTGGGAGCCAGCCCTATTAGGATCCTCTAAAACCACTGTACATTACATCCTCATGACTATTTTGTAACTAGCAATTTGCACATCTTAATTTCTTCCCCTTTTTTATTCGTCTCCTCCAAAACCTCTCCCACCTGGCAACCATCAAATGTTCTCTGTATCTATGAGTTGCTTTTTGTTTTGTTTATTCATTTATTTTGTCTTTTTTAGATTCCACATATAAGTGAAATCATATGGTATTTGTCTTTCCCTGTCTGACTTATTTCACTTAGCATAATACCCTCTGGGTCTATCCATGTTGTTGCAGATGGCAAGGTTTCATTCTTCTTTATAGCTGAGTAATATTGTATACATGTACCACTCCTTCTTTATCTATTCATCTATTGATGGACACTTAGGTTGCTTCCATATCTTGGTTATTGTAAATAATGCTGCAGTGAACATAAAGATGCATATGTCTTTTTGAATTAGTGTTTTGGGTATCTTCGAATCAATACCCAGCAGTGGAATTACTGGGTCCTTCTTTCTTTCCTCTTATAGCCTTTGTTTTAAAGTCTATTTTGTCTGATATAACTATTACTTCCTTAGCTTTTTCTTCATTTCCGTTTGCATGAAATATATTTTTCTATCCCTTTACTTTCAGACTGTGAGCGTTTTTCAATCTGAAGTGAGTCTTTTGTAGGCAGAATATGGAAGGGTCTTGTTCTCTTATCCATTCAACCACCCTATGTCTTTTGAGTATTTAATCCGTTTACATTTAAAGTACTTGTTGATAGATATGTAATTATTGCCATTTTATTATCCATGATTTTTTATCCTTTTTTTGGTTTTGTGTCTTTCTTCTTGTTAAAGATGTTTCTTTAACATTTCTTGTAATGCTGTTTTGCAAGTGATGAACTCCTTTAGTTTTTTCATGTCTGGGAAGCCCTTTATCTCTTTATCAATTTTAAATGATAGCCTTGCTGGGTAGAGTAATCTTGGTTGTAGGTCCTCAGTTTTCATCACTTTGAATATATTCTGCCAATCCCTTCTGGCCTGAAAAATTTCTGTTGAGAAATCAACTGACAGTCTTATGGGAGCTCCCGTGTAGGTGACTAACTGCTTTTCTCTTGCTGCTTTTAAGATTCTCTTTTTGTCTTTAACCTCTGGCATTTTAATTGGTATGGGCCTGTTTGCATTCGTCTCGTTTGGGACTCTGCACTTCTTGGGCTTTTATGTCTATTTCCTTCACCAGGTTAGAAAATTTTTCCATATTATATTTTCAAATAGGTTTTCATTTCCTTGCTCTCTCTCTCTTCTTCTGGTACCCCCATGATGCAAATGTTGGTACACTTGATATTGTCTCAGAGGCCCCTTAAACTGTTCTCTTTTTTTTCCTTGCTTCTCTGATTCTGTTTTCAGCTACCTTAATCTTCCAAATCACTGATTCTATATTCTGTTTCATCTAATCTATGTTGATTTCCTCTAATGCATTCTTCATTTCGGTTATTGTATTTTTCATTTCCAACTTGTTCTTTTTTATGTTTTATCTTCATTTTAATGTTTCCTGTCTCTTTGTTGAAGTTCTGCCTGAGATCACTGAGCATCCTTATAACCATCCTTATAACCAGTTTTGAACTCTGCATCTGGTAGATTGCTTGTCTCCATTTTGTTTAATTATTTTTTTAGAGCTTTGTTCTGGTCTTTCATTTAGGAAATGTTTCCCCTTTGCCTCCTAATTTTGGTTGCCTCCCTGTGTTTGTTACTATATATTAAGTAAGGCTGCTATGCCTCCTGGCACTAAAATAATGTGACTTTGGCCATAAGAAATGAAGGCCTAAAGTTAAAGGGGAGAAAGAAAGAAAATAATAAATGCAAATGTAGTTCACAGGTGCAGTGTAGTTATATTAGCTTTTGATATAGTAACATTGGATATTTTTGGCCTTTATGAGGGGAGTAAGAATTTTTACACAAAGGTATTTTCTCTGTGCTAATTAAATATTTTTAGTGCTGTAAGCACAGCATCACACATACTCAAGCCCAAACCTGCTAACCTTGCTCTAGGCACTCTTTCCATAGTACTTACGATGTTCTCTAAATAGACGAAACAATGGGGTAATCACACTTCTTTTCTTAGAATAATGTCACTTTAATCTTTTTTAAGGGAAACTCAACAGGAAAACACTGTCTTATTGCTTAGAAATCTAGACTTATAGTGAAAAAGAAACACTGAAGAGTAAATAATACTGCTTAACAAAATATCTATGATGTCTCTTGCTGATTATGGAAAATTTATCAAGTTAACTTTTTAATTGTAAAATTACAGAAAAGTATAAAACAAACACCAAAAAAACAAAACAAAACAAAACAAAACAAAAAACAGCAGCAATTTAAAAAACTAACATTTGCCATTTTTACATCTGACTTTTTAAATAAAACAAATAGAACATTACAGGACGTGTTTATTTTCCAGGGAAGAACTTTTGGAAACTTTACATTAAGATAGGGAAGAAAAGATTAAATAATTGACAATTAAGATAAGAAATTCTCCTGCAATCAGTCCATCCAACAGCACACATACCGGTATTTTTCCTTCTTAGAGAGTCATTTATATTCTCCTCAGTGAAAATACTAGCACCACTTCCCCTTGGCTGGGTTCCTTGACTATCCCTCCAGTGAGAGCAGACATCTGTTACTGAGCCTCTATTTAGGGACAAGGTATTAACTCTCAGAATACACAAAGGAAGAAATCTCATCTATAACACCCAACTTGGTGTTTTTTCATCCCACTCACTAAAAGAGATAATGAGCAGATCCTCTGAATATCTAATGTAATTACCTTCTCCTGTCAATAATGTCTGCTCTTGCCTCCTGCAGTGGGTTGAATTGTGGACTCCCAAAAGATATGTTTACCTATGACTGTGACCTTATTTGGAAAAAGGATCTTTGCAGGTATAATTAAGGTGAAAATCTCAAGATGAGATCATCCTGGATTAGGGTGGGCCCTAAATCCAATGACAAGTGCGCTTATAAGATAAGGCCATATAGAAACACAGAGAAGAGGGTCCATTTGAAGACTGGGGTCAGAGATTGGAGTCATACAGCCAAGGATTGCCAAGGACTGCTGGCAGCTATTAGAAGTTAGGAGAGAGGCATGGAACGGATTCTCCTTCACAGCCTCAAGAGTGAAACAACCCTGCTGACACCTTGCTTATGGACTTCTGGACTCCAGAATTGTGTGAGAATAAAATTCTCTTTTTTTAAGCCACCTGGTTAGTGGTAATTTGTTACAGCAATCTGCAAAACTAATACTGGGAGCTTCTACTGGGAACCAATTCCTCCTTCACTGGAGATGTTGTAAGAAGTTATTGTTGACAAAGCTTTCTCCTGTGATAAGTGTCCTAGAAGAACCACTTGTCCCAAACTGAAAGGGTCCTGAGAGACATTGAGTAAAAGTACAGAGAAGAAAACCTATAACCTGTACAGAATGAGACCTACCTACAAAACAAGGATGCTTAATTTTTAATAGACACCCAGAACTTTAGTGTCATCCAACAATGTCATCCTTAGATGCTACACCTAATTCAAGTAGCTACCTCTCGGCAATTTATGGGTCAACTTGATTGGATCATGGGGTGTTCAGATAGTTGGCTAATACTTCAATTATACTTTTGAAAGTCTTTTGCCACTGAGCTTAGAACCTATTGGCAAGTTGTATTAGTTGGGGTCTCTAGAGAAACAGAACCAATTGGTTCTGTTTTTGTTTGTATTACTTGTATGATTATACATAGAAACACACACACACACACACAAAGTTATGACAATTAAGTTCACGAAATTTCTACCATATAAGTGCATGGTGGAAAGTTCGTGAACTTAATTCTCCTACGAGAATATGAAAGACACAGAGGGATTTATTATAAAGAACTGGCTCACAATTATGATAGTTGAGAAGCCCCATAATCTGCCATCTGCAAGCTGCTGGAGACCCAGGAAAGCCTGTGGTATAATTCAATCCAAGTCTGAAAGGCTGAGAACCAGGGAGATGATGTGATGTAGATTCCAGTTCAGAGCTGAAGGCCTGAGCACCAGGAGTGCCAAGGGTGGAGAAAGATCGATGTCCCAGCTCAATCAGGCAGGAAAGGTTGAATTCTTCCTTCCTCTACTCTTTTGTTCTATTCAGGTCCTTTATAAGTTGGATGAGGCCCACTCATACTGGAAAGGACAAACTGCTTTACTGAGTCTACTGATTCAATACCAAGTTCATGTGGAAACACCCTCACAGACACACCCAGAAATAATATTTAGCCAAATATCTGGGCACCCCACGATCCACTCTAGTTGACACATAAAAGTAACCATCACACAAGTTATGCAGGCAAAACAGTTTTATTCACGTATAGTCACAACTCCAGATAATCCCTCCTTCTTCTTAGACAACTTAAATGACAATGACAGACACCAATATTGAACTTGAATCCACATGATTTTTAAATTTAAATATATTTAATTAACACAGTGTGATTAAGATACAGTTGCTCACAGGGTAGCTTCTTTCTTGGCTGCTTTTCCTTCTCTGTCTCAGTTCCCCACCCCCTTACTGGGTTTTTGTGACGATGACAGTTCATTTTATGTGTCAGTTTAACTGAGCTAAAGGTTGTTCAGAGCTGGTAAAACATTTCTGGGTGTGTCTGGGAGGGGTCTGGGAAAGCAACTGAGTGAGTAGACTGAGTAAAGATCGCCCTCACCAATAAAGGTAGGCATCATCCAATCTGTGGAGGAACTGAATAGAACAAGAAGGTGGAGGAAGGGCAAATTTGCTCTCTGCTTGAGCTGAGACACCCGTCTTCCCCCCCTTGGACATTGGCACTCCTGGTTCTTGGGCTTTCAGACCCCGATTCTTAGGCCTTCAGACTGAATTTCGCCACCGGCCTTCCTGGTTCTCCAGCTCGCAGATGGCAGGTGGGGGGACAGCTAAGCCTCCACAACCATGTGATCTGATTCCTATAACAAATATAAATCTCCTACCACATGTCTCTCTATATATATCCTATTAGTCCTATTTCTCTGGAGAATCCTGACTAGTACAGTGGTTCACCTTCCAAATAAACCACTTGCGTTAGAATCCGTATCTCAGAGCAAGCTTCTGAGCAAACAAAACTAAGATAGTAGAAGTCAATTAGTACGTGATTCAAAAATAAGTAGAACAATATTTGTTAAGAGTGTGTATAGTAGATAGGTAAGGGTATAGAAGCTAGAGCCGACTGCCTGTGTTTGAAACCAGGGTCTGCCACTTAATAGCTGTGTGACTTTGAGCAAGTCACTTAACCTCTCGTGCCTCAGTTTCTTTACCTGCTGAATGGAGATAATAACAATATTTACCTTTCATGGTTGTTGTGAGAATTAGAGTTAAAATATGTAAAGAATTTAGTGTATTAAAAAGAGTAAGCACTGAAAGAATGTTAGCTATTACTATTATTAAGGATGTGTACATTTGCAATAAAACCATAAGGGAAATGTTAAACACAGAATTAAGAGTGGTACTTTTAGAAAGGAGGGAGCTTAATGAGTTCAGGGAGGGGTATATGACAGTCTCAAAGGTATTAGTCATTTCTATTTTTAAGTTAGGTAATGGATATGCTTTATATAACATATATAAATTACATCTTTAAAAATATCTACCAAGAAGTACATCATTTTTAGAATTCTAAAAAAATAAAACAATCTCCATGAAACATATTCAAATTTTTGCATCCTTTATGATCTCAGGTGCTCTGTTTCAGCTACAGTCAGCCACCCACCATTTTCCCAGGATTCCTTGAAGGCACTATCCCTGGGATTTTATGCAGGGTGGCTCCTTTGAGGAAAGTTCCCAGACACCTGTACTTTGCAAGGCTCCTGGGCCCAGCCCAAATTGCGTGACCCTTGGGACATTCCTCCACCTTCTACTGTTATCTTTAAAAATGTCTTGGTTTTTAAAGTTCTTTCCTTCTTTTTAGTGAGCATTACTCTTAAACAATAGGGGGAGAAAGCCTACTGGGGCAAAACAAAAAAGAAAAAGTATGCTCATAATATCATCACTTACCTAATATTTTGATGTATATATCCTTTCAGATTTTATATTAACCATTTTAAAACAAAATTCATTATGAAGAAACATTATTAAATGATATCTTTTTTTAACTTAACATACTGGGAATATCTGCCTTTTTTGTTGTTTCAATTAGGCACTTTTGTAGGAATAAACAGAAGAGACTCAGTTGCTGCTACGTCAGCGAAAGGAGGAAGAGCTTTCTGTAAGGATGCCCGACACTGAGGAATACGGGGATCTATGAGGCTCCTAGAAAGGGGATCTAAGTGTGACCAGGCCTTATAGCCCTGGAAGCTCCCTGGATGCTGGCAGCAGGGGCCTGAGATCTTTCCTCAGGGGTTCCACCATGAATGTGACTGCATTTTAATCTATGTTGCAGGTCTCTCTTCTTTCCGTTGACAGGTTTCCCTGCCCTTTTTATCTTTTTCAGTTTCTAATAGCTTCTGTGTTTTCAGTTTCTTTTTTCCCATAATTTCAACTTATAGAAACCTTTGGCTTATTAAACCCATTATTACCCTTCAAGCCTCTCTGTTTCATGGATTTTCACCTTTTCTCTGTCAACCATTTAAATCTCTGCAGTTTCCATTTCAGATTCAGGAGACTGAGACTCTGATGAACTGATAGTTTCTGTAGGGGCAGGACTTCTTATGTCCAGCTTTTAGATAGGTTAATGGTCAAGAGATTGGCTGTCCTTGGGTCAAGTACCCACTCCTGGTCCACTTGGTTGTGTCCTACAAAAGACATCCCGGTCCTCCCCACTTCTCCAGGAGAGGTCCTTTGGTATAAAATACGTCTGACTAGAATTATGGTGCCCTCTTGTGGAACCGTTAGGTATTACAAGCACCATGGATTCTTCTAGAATTGTTTTCACATGTGGGTATTAATTTAGGATGATGAAATCAACTAGAGGCTGTCAACCATAGTTTTAAGAATGGAATAGAGTGGAATGGAATGGAATGGAATGGAATGGAATGGAATGGAATGGAATGGAATGGAATGGAATGGGACAGATTAGAACAGAAAGCAAGAGTGCATCACATTTCTAAGATCGAGTATTGTTTTATGAAACTTGTGTGTGTGTGTGTGTAAATGTATATGATATTCAAAAAATTTAGTAACTGGCAAGACTTAGCAATACACACCCATCATAAACAACTAGCACAGCTGTACTGGTGGGAGCCAGCTTACTCCCAACCTGTGTGGATGGGCATGATTCTGATGCAAAATGTTTATTCTTAATATAGATCATGTCAAAAGAGTTTGAAAGACACAGTTCTAGAACACATCCCAATATAGTTATTCATCATAAAAACCTTGCCGATTTGGTCAGGGAAAATGACATTTGTTATTATGGAAACTTGCTTGTCTTTGATTACTAGTGAGATAGAATAATTTTTCAGGTGCTTACTGGTCACTTATATTGACCCTCCAGTAGAGCACCATGAGAGTGTGTCTCCATGTACAGTTACTTCTGCATGTGACTCTCTTCCAATTAACCTGTGAGGCTCTCACTTTTGAATCTTTCAGTCTGGCTGAGTACAACTCCTGCACACAACTGGTTCCAATACATTCCAGTTGAATTAAGTATCAGTCACCACATCTGATTTCTGCAATTAATTTTTTTAAAGATTTTTATTAAAATATAGCTAACATACAATATTGTATTAGTTTGGGGTGTACACCATAGTTATTCAGCATTTATATACCTAAAGAATTGATCACCATAAGTCCAACAACCATCTGACACCTTACTATTCTGTCACAATATTATTGACTATATTCCCTATGCTGTACATTACATCCCCCTGACTTATTTGTTTTATACCTGGAAATTTGAACCTCTTATTCCCCTTCACCTTTTCCACCCCTTTTAAAATTTTTCAATTATGAGGCTGGCCCGGTGGCTCAGGTGGTTGGAGTGCCATGCTCCTAACGCCAAGGTCGCCAGTTCGATTCCCACATGGGCCAGTGAACTGCGCTCTCTACAGCTAAGATTGTGAACAATGGCTCTCCCTGGAGCTGGGTTGCTGTGGGTGGGCTGCCGTGGGCTACCGGCGACTGACTGCCTCAGTGCAAGGCCCATAATACCAGCATGGGCCAGGAAGCTGTGTCCTATACAACTAGAGTGAAAAACAACAGCTTGAAGCGGAGTAGGGGCGGGGGGTGGTGGAAGAAGGGGAAACATTTTTTTTCAATTACAGTTGATATTCAGTATCATTTTATATTAATTTCAGGTGTACAACATAATGGTTAGACATTCATATAATTTCAGAAATGATCCCCCTGACTAGTCTAGTACCCACCTGGCACTATACATAGTTATCACCATATTATTGACCATATTACCTATGCTTTACTTTACATCCTCATGACTATTTTGCAACTACCAATTTGTACTTCTTAATCCCTTCATCTTTTCACCCTGTCCCAACCCCCTGACATCAATTATCCCCAACAAATCTAGTACCCATCTGACACCATACATGTTATTACAATATTATTGACTATATTCCTTATGCTATACCCTACATCCCCATAACAACTTTATAACAACCAATTTGTACTTAATCCCTTCCCCTTTTTTCTCCCACACCCCTAACCCCCCTCCCATCTGGCAAACATCAAAATGTTTTCTGTATCTATGAGTTTGTTTCTGTTCATTTTTATTGTTGTTGTTGTTGTTCTTTAGATTCCACATATAAGCAAAATCACATTGTATCTGTCTTTCGCTGTCTGACATACTCCACTCAGCACAATACCCTCCAGGTCCATCCATGCCGCCACAGAGAGCAAGAACCCATTCCCTTCCCTGGCGGAGCAATATTCCATTGTATTCCATTGTACCACTTCCTCTTCAACCATTCATCCATCCACAGGCACCCAGGCTGCCTCCACATCTTGGCCATTGTAAACAATGCTGCAATTAACATATGAATGCTAGCATTTGGGTTTCTTTGGATAAATACCCAGAAGTGGGTTTACTGGGTCCTTCTTTGTTTCTTGTTATAGCCTTTGTTTTAAAGTCTATTTTTTCTGGTATAAGTATGGCTACTCCAGCTTTGTTTTGTTTGTTTGTTTACATTTTCATGAAATATATTTTCTCACCCCTTTGTTTTCAGACTGTGTGTGTCTTTAGACCTGAAGTGAGTCTCTTGTAGGTAGTATATATAAGGGTCTTTTTCCTTATCCATTCACCCACCCTATCTTTTGATTGGAGCATTTAATACATTTACATTTAAAGTAATTGTTGATAGATACGTAGTTATTACCATTTTATTATTCATGTATTTTTTTTCATCTTAAAGAAGTTTCTCTATGATTTTTTGTAATACCGGATTGATGGTGATAAACTTCTTTAGCTTTTTCTTGTCTGAGAAGCTCTTTATCTGTCCTTCAATTCTAAATGATAGCCTTGCTGGGTAGAGTGATCTTGGTTGTAGGTCCTGGCTTTTCATCACTTTGAATATTTCCTGTCAATTCCTTCTGGTCTGCAAAGTTTCTGTTGATAAATCATCTGATAGTCTTATGGGAGCTCCCTTGTAGCTATTTTTCTTGCTACTTTTAAGATTTTTTTCCTTTGTCTTTAACCTTTAGCATTTTAATTATGATGTGTCTTTGTGTGGGCTTCTTTGGGTTCATCTTGTTTGGGACTCTCTGCACTTCCTGGGCTTGTACATTTATTTCCTTCACCAGGTTAGGGAAGTTTTCTGTCATTATGTCTTCAAATAAGTTTTTAATTCCTTGCTCTCTCTCTTCTCCTTCTAGTACCCCTATGATGCAAATATTAGTACACTTGATGTTGTCCCTGAGGCCCCTTAAACTATTCTCATTTTGGATTCTTTTTTCATTTTGTTCTTTCTGTTTGGGTGTTTTCTGCTACCTTAACTTCTAAATCAATGATAAGATCCTATGCTTCATCTAATCTACTGTTGATTTCCTGTAATGTATTCTTCATTTCAGTTATTGTAGTCTTCATTTCTGACTGGTTCTTTTTCTTGTTTTCTATCTCCATTTTTATGTTTCCTATCTCTATGTTGAAGTTCTCTGTCAGATCATTGAGTATCCTTATAACCATTGTTTTGAACTCTGCGTCTGGTAGATTGCTTGTCTCCATTTTGTTTAGTTCTTTTTCTGGAGATTTTTTCTGTTCTTTTATTTGGGACATGTTTGTTTGTCTCCCCATTTTCACTGCCTCTTTGTGTTTGTTTCTATGTATTAGGTAGGGATGCTCTGTCTCTGGTCTTAGTAGAATGGCCTTATATAGTAGGTGTCCTGTGGGACACAGTGGTGCAGTGTTCCTGGTCACCTCAGCTAGGTACTCCAGGTATGTCCGTTGTGTAAGTTGTGTGTTCCCCCCTGTTATAACTGAGCCTTTGTTTCTGTTTGTGCATCAGTGGGAGAGATTGACCCTCGGGATGATTGCTTGTGAGGACTGGCCATGATTACAATGGAGTAGCTGTTGTGCAGGGGTTGATCCTACGGAGCAGGATTTGCTTTAGCAGGGCTCTGGTGCCTGCCTAATGTGCCCTTTTGGTGTGTTATCCCTGGAGGTGGCTGGGTGATACTTCAGCTATGTCCAAAGCTGGCAACCAAGGATGCCAGGCCCAGGGTCTCATGGGAGGGGCCGCACGACAGGCCAAGTTCAGCCAAAACCAGTGCTTTGGCCAGGGACAGTTGGCATAATCCATAAAGCAATCTGCAGATGGCTGCCACCTGAGCTGGGCTTGGAGGTATCTTGGGAGGCCAAGCCATGAACGAGGCCAGCTGTTGGTAGTGCCAGACTTGGGGCTGCTCAGACAGAGGTATGGGACACGACGAAGCCAGATGCTGGTTGTTTGGGTTTTGTGTACCTTTGAGAGAGTTTAGCAAAGTCTGCCTCATGAGCCAAGACAAGTTCTTTATACAGAAAAGCCACTGGAACTGGCTTGGGTGGGCCTGAATGTTGGGTGGGGTGGGGTCTCAGGGAATCAGGATGAACGAATGGTGTTACCCATGTTGATAGAAACTCAGATATGGCCACCACCTGTGTCTGCATGTCGGGAGGGAGGAGAGCTCAACAAAGAACAATGGCTTCCACGAGCTCCTCCTGTCTGGGAGAAAGCCACCCCTCCAGCTCTCAACCTGAAGCCAAACAACTCAGTTCCTCCTCTCATGTACTGGCAACTTTTGAGCTGCTGCCCCAGTGCTGGAACTCAGAGCGAGTGAATCCATCAGCAAATGAGTCTGTGCATGGGTCCTTTAAGAGAGTCACCTGGGAATGCAGCCACTCTTGTCTCACTCAACCACAATCTCCACTGGTTTTCACAGTGATAAATTGTGGGGACTTCTCTCCCTGGCATGAAAACCCTGGGCTGGGGAGCCTGGAAAGGGGCATGGATGCCTTTCTTCTCCAGGCCGGGCGGAGGACCTCAGCTGAGATATCCTAGGCTATATTATTAATAATTAAAGTACAAAAGCTTATAATTAAATTGTATTTAAAATAAAGATACCAAATACTCAAAACTCATTTATGGATCATTTTAGTACATTTTATTATGTACCCTTGAGGTTATTTATTGTATTGTGTCTGGATGGTGCATATACTATATAATGATGTTACTTGCACATACCTTCCCAACTTAGCCTGAAGCGAAATCATCTTGGCAACTTAAAATCAGCCACAATGAGAGTATTTACACCATGCAAAGTGGCAATCACTTAGAATCAAGGTTTTTAGGTATTTTGTTTGCTTGTTTTCCCCAGAGAGCTGGATGTTAAGCATCTACTAGCACAGCACTGGGTATACTATTTAGGCCAAGCCATAGCTATCAAAGGTATTCCAACCTATTTAGGGTTGACAGATAAAATATAGAATGCCCTGTTAAATTTGAATTTCAGTCAACGAATACATATATGTTCTTTTTAATTTTTTTTTTTTTTTAGTATACCTCTATCTCATACAGTATTTGCATATAAGTACGTTTTTAGTATAAGCATGTCCCAAATACTGTATGGGACATGCTTATTTTAAAAAGTATTCATTGTTTGTTTGACATTCAAGTATTTTTATTTCCTAAATCTGCAATCTTACACCTACTGTCTCTGTCAAAGGGATTATTTTCTGCGGAGTTACCATACTTTGCTCTTCATGACCCACCATCATCATTGCAGTTGGTTGAGTAGCAGGAGGGCACCTGTTAAAAAATAGCTAATGGGGTGGCCAAATGTGAGAGTTTGTCCAATAGCAATAAAAATTAACTAAGTAGACTAATTAGATACTGACTTTTTCAAGCGTGAAACCAAGATTCAGGGGAGAGTCAATTAGGTGGCAGTGGGAAAAACAGATTAAAAAAAAAAAGCCAGAAGAACACAGGCAGCAGGGAACTTGAGTAATGAGCCACTTACTTTTCTACAGAATGGGTGATGAACAGGTTGACTGGTAGCTTCAAAAGCTGCCAGACGCAGAGACAGGTGATGAGTCACCTTAAAAGTGAAGCACATTAGACTCGTCTAAAGAGCTTTCAAAAATAGTGATATCCAGTCCACACAGCAAATCAATTATTGCACAATCTCTGCCAGTGAGACCTCGGTCTCGGGTTTATTTATTTATTTATCTATTTATTTTAAAGCTATCCAGTTGATTCCCTTGTGCAGCCAAGTTTACATTTCACTACATCAACCAAAAGAACTTAACATTTCTCAATACCTAAACTATGCCTCGAGCTGTTTTCATTTACAGGAACTGCAAAGACCAAGGTGCCGAGCGCAAAAACCAAGATAGTGACAAGGCATAGTGTGTAAAATGGACAGTGCACAAAAGGCCCAAGTGCAACAGAGGGATAACTATGCATGCTTAAAAGAATTTAATCACTCCAGACCACAGCCTATAAATACAGAAAACTCCTTCCCAGCTGGGGAGCAGGTGCGGTTAGAGCATGAACTCACCCTTTCTCCGTTCCTTAATCAAAGAATAAAATTTCTTCTCTGCTTTACTGAACTCAGTTTCATTCTATTGGTGCGAACAGCACTGGACAGAAGGACCTTGATTTGGGGGCAAATAAATTTTCTTCAGCTGCAGGGGGCAAGGTGCTAACCAGGTTATTCATTGGATTCTGAATAATCTGTCAACTCTAAACTACATTCTGGTCACTTTAAAGCCTGGAGAAGCTGGAGAACCTGATATTTCCAGTGTGGCTTTGCTTTGTATTGACATTGTCTGCTTTTTAAAAATTTCTACCGATAGCTTCACAGTGTCTTAAATTCATGCAATATTCTATATCCTCACAGCAGGCCTCTATTGACTCAGTTAACCAGTTTTAGTTTCTGTCCTTATAACCTAAAAAGCACATCCAACATGATTTTAAAACAAAAAAAATCTAAAGGTTTAGTTTCTTTGCCCTTCTGTTTTCTTTTTTCTTCTCATTTCTAATCTTTAGACCAGTGGTTCTGAAACTGGGGCCTTCCAGACCGGTAACATCTGCATTGCCAGGGCTGCAAATTTTCCAGCTCCAGAAACTCTAGGGATGGGGCCCAGTGATTTGGGTTTTAACAAGCCCTTCATGTGGTCCTGATGCACTTAACATTTAGGAACCTCTGTTCTAGAAGCACTAACTAAAGGCAGTCATTAGAGGCAGAGCCCTGCCCAAATCCTTCTCCTCTTTGGGTCTGTTTCCTCATTTGCAAAATGAGGAGACCAGAGTTCTTGGTGACTAAGACTTTGCCCGAGTCCTACAGGGTTAGCATCAAAGGGTGGAGGGCCTTTCACAGAGGTGTGTGTGTGTGGGGGGGGGGTATCCTCCTCTGTGCTTCTCCCCCCATCCCAAACAGTCTGGTCTGTCATTTTTCCCCCCAGATCAATTTCAACCATCTCCCTCGGGCAACCAGCCTGTATCTACAGGGTGCAGTCACAAATCCTGGATCCGTTCTCATCCCCACTGTGTATTTCACCTAAGTTAATCCGTCTGGAGGAGTCAGAGGACTTGATTTGGCTGGGCCCTTAAGTGATGGTGTGCTCAGGTCACATGTAGGGAGCAGACAAGGATTGCTGCTGCTGTAGGCCCTGCAGTCTGCTGTGGGTCTGTGTCCTGATTTGCTTCCCAATATTCTCACTGTTACCAAACTCGACAGGTTTACCACTTGGGGTGTTCTATTCCAGAACGAGATGTGGTTGTCATTAGGTCATTTTATTTATTTGCAGCAAGTAAAAGAGACAGGAGATTCACATCCAAAGCTCTGTCTCCTGGAAGGGAGGCTTAGCCATATATACACTATGTGATTAATTACAAGTTGATTTCTTCCTTGCAGTTGGCTACACTTACCTGGTTTGGTTCCTGGTCAACCTCTTCCTGTTACAGCTGCTTCTGCCAAATACTGTGCTGCATTTTAACATTTAGCAAGAAGAGCATTTATTCAGAACAGCACAGACCTTGAGACCCTTGTCCTATCTAACATCATCACGGTGACCTGTTGGCATAGCTGTGCTTTAAGCATGAAATCTACTAGAAAACACACACACACACACTTGCATACTTCTCATGGACACCTATTACTTTTTGGAGAAGAGATTAAGACAGTAAATATTTCCTTAATGCTATGAATTGATTTGTGTTCCCCCACCAAATTCATATATTGAAGTCTTAACCCCCAGTACCTCTGAATGTGACCTTATTTGCAAATAAAGTCATTGCAGATTAGTTAATATAAGGTCATACTCGAGTAGCATGTGCCCCTAATCCAATATGACTGATATCCTTATTCAAAAACACCATGTGAAGGGACAGATATACACACAGGGAGAACACTACCTGAACATGAAGGTATCTACCGCAGAGCCCTTAGAAGGAAGCAACGCTGCAGAGATCTTGATCTCAGACTTCCAGCCTCCAGAAACAACACATTTCTGTTGTTTAAGCCATCAGTTTATACAACTGTGTAACAGCAGCCCTAGCAAACTAACACAGATTCTGATACTGGGAAATGGGGTGTTGCTCTTATTGTACCTAAAAATGTGAAAGTGGCTTTGGAACTCGGTAATGAGTGGAGACTGGTAGAGTTTTGAGGTGCTTAATAGGAAAAGCCTACACTGCCTTGAGGAAACTGTTGAACAGTAATAGCACTTCTGGTGAAGTCTCTGACAGAAATAAGATATCATGTTATTGGAAACTGGAGGAAAGGCGATCCACTTTATAAAGTGTCAGAGAATTTAGTTGATTTGTGTTCATCTTCTATAAGGTGGAAGGTAGCACTGTAAGCAATGGACTTGGATATTTAGCTGAGGAGATTTCTAAGCAAAGTGTTGACTTTATGGCCTGGTTTTTCCTTGTGATACAGGCCAAATGAAAGGGCTTTTCACTATAGAAACTTTAAGTTTTCTCTAGTGTTCTGACTCCATAAACCCTGGTTATAATCATTTTTTCAAATCAGTTTCTTAATCGTAGACAATAGATTGTTTTTAACCTGGATCATAGAAATCTCCTACCTCTTGCTTTAGATAATTGTCCTGAAACTTGTGATTTATACTTGTTGACTGTAATCATTGAAGCCTAACATTCTTTCCAACCTGTTCCAGGCCCAGCTCTTGGACAACTAACGTCACCTGAATAACCAGTTAAGTGGCCACAGGCTCCATAGAGCTGATGGATTTTCCATCACATAGCCACCTCACATCAATAGCTTTGAGCTCTGCTCTTTAAGCTAACACTTTTAAATTTATTAATTAAAATTAATTAATTTTGCCCCATTCAGGAGTCTTGGGGATACAGAGGACACCCCAGCAAGATCGCCAGTTCCAAACAAGAAGCCAACACGGTCTTCCAGGCAGATCTCCACCCCTTTCGTTCATCTAAGATAAGGCAAGAGTTTTGTGAACCCCCAGTAGGTAGAGAAAGCTCTACGCCCCTGCCCAGCGGAAGCAGATACCGAAGAAAAGACCTCCTGTCCCTCAACTTCCCATAGAGATTTTATGGGATCACGTCTCTCAAGGGGAAAACAAGGTAGAGACAGGCATCAGGTCTCTACATTCCTGCACATCCAACACAACCCACAGAAAGCGACTGCCCAAAACACCTCCCCTCTCTGCCCAAAACTTCCCCTTTTCACTATAATTATCTACCCCCATGAGGAAACAAATGGGTGCAAAATACCCAACTAGACTAAACCAGTCACTCACACATGTGCAGTAAAGGCCACAGTGACCTTCATTTCACCTGGGCCTCATTATACCATCATAATATCATGCATCTGCCCGGAAGTTCATTAATATCATTATAACAGACTGAATTCTGGGAAGGATGCGCAGTTTAGAAAGATGAGGTAATGGCCTCTTGTCAATCACAGGTGTCAATCAAGTGGACCCACTCCTGGAAAGGAACAGCCCATTCTATAGAAAAAAGGGATAAAAACAACCAAGACCTCCTTAGTCGTGGCCCTTGAGCCACTCTTTACTGCTCAGGCCTGCTCCAATCCCTTTAGAATGTACTTTCTCTTCTACTAATGGGCCCTTGAGCCAGTGCCTTCTGCTTGGGCCCGCGTCTACCTCTTTGCAGTGTGCTTTTTCTTCTAATAAACTGCTCTTTCACTACTTTACCTCAGTATCTCATTCAATTCTTTGCTGGAGACACCAAGAACCTAGACACCATCCCAAGGAGGGCCCACTCTCCTTGTGGGGACAGAGTCCCAGAGATTAGTTTCCAGGCTCTCGGCCTCACGTGGAAAAGTGCTGGCTCGGGTAGTAGATGGCCATCTGCTGTGGCTAATTGGCCATCAGCTGTAACCAGTTAGCCAATTAGCCACTGATATAACTGCCGAGGCTGTGTTGGTTGGTCCGTGAGTTGGCTGGTTGGCAGGCAGAGAAGGGGACAGCAGGTTGCAGATCATGTGGCTCTAGCCACCAGTGAGACCATAGTGGTATGACTCCCCTACCTATGGCTCCGTGGGTGTTCCTTTTTGGCCTCACCATATCCTGCGTTCTTCTGTGGGGAGCGGGACTAGAGGCCCCGCAGGCCGCCTCACACGACAAATGGCGCAGTGAGCAGGGTCTCCTGCACGACACTCTGGTAACACTTGTTGCTTATGTTACCGAAGAACAAAGTTTCTTGACTCATCGCAGGAAGGAATTCCAGGATGTACCAAATGAGCCATGTGAACAAAGCCAAACAAGCAGTAGATTTATTAAGAGAAGTGAAACAGTACACTCCCAAAATATTGGAAGTGGGCAGGCCAGGAGGAGGGCAACTGCGCTGAAGAACAAAGAGGCTTAGGATTTTATTCGAATGAAGGCATGAAATGAAATATTCAAGTTTTAGGGGTGGCATTATAGGCTGCCCTCAATGATGGCTCCCTCCAGTCCAGAGGTGGGATTCCCTTATTTTTACTTGGTCCTTGTTGGGATTGTCATGCAAACACAGGGGAAGGGGTGGAGATTTTTCCCTGCCTGCCATGCTAATAGTGTTATAACCCATTACAATTAGCTGTAGCTGCACCTTTTCTTAAGAATGATCTCATCTCTTTCCTTTGTCTCCCCTCACATCCTCCTTCCTTTCCTCCCATCTGTTCTTTCTGCCAACGGTAACACTTATAGTAACATGCAAGAGGAAAGAAATCAATTGAAGAAGAAATTTTTAAGCAAAAAGGAACCAGAACATGAAGATTCAGAAAATTATCTATCTATATTGCAAAAAATGAGAAAGTGAGCTCTGGAGAGAATAACAAGAATGTTCGAAAGGGATTAGGTTTGTGCTTTGTGGCTCTGATCCACCATCTCTGCAGAAATACTGCAAACTTGGACTGAAGGGGACAGAGGCTGGAAGAAATAAAGGAAAGCTTTTGGACTCCTGAAATTCTATAGTCAGAAAACCACAGTAGAGCTATTTGGCTGTGAACATGTGTTATTCTATCTTAAGATCGAAAGAACAACAACTTGACTTGGAAAAAAGCCTGGAAGTACACACTGTTCCCCAATAAGTCCTGTTCCCCTTCCCCAATAAAATCTTTAAAAAAAAAAAGAAAGAAAAAGAAAAGGAAAGAATGCCCCTGAAGGGGCCAACTCCTCTGTAGTTCCAGAGGGTGGGGCCACTTCCTCTGTTCCAGAGGGCTGCCACCACCCAGTGGGCCCAGAGGATCGAGCATCCATCCAAAAAGGATTATATTCTCAAGCTTCAAAATCCAATGGAATTTCTGTGCTAGGTTTCCTACATTCTTGGAAACTGTGACCCCATTTTTCTTTCCAATTTCTCCCCCTTTTTTAAAAACGAAGGAAAAGGTATTTTTATTGTTGAAATTTCAAAATATATTCAAAACAGAGAATCACAAAATGAAACGAAACCCCATATATCCATCACCCAGCTCCTGCAATCATAAACACATGGCCAATCTTACAGTTTTTAAAACAACACTTTGTTGAACAGAAGCAGCTTTGGTGGGATTGTTTTGTGTGTATATATTTATGAGAGTGCGTATGTGTGTGTGTCAGGAGAGGGATGTGGTGGCAATAGTACTAAATTCCAAGATGCTAAATCCATCCAAAGGAATCCAGGAATTAGAGAGTGATGAGCATTTGTATATGGATAACAGGAGAGCAAAACAAAAATTCCAGGATTGAGGGAGCTTGCTGTACAGAATGCCAGGTGAGATAAAGGACATGGCCAGTATTTTCCAAACATAAACTGAAACATGAGCACAGATATTGGTAAATGTAACTTCTCTAATTCTCCCTTTTTGAGTAGGAATGTCTATCCTATCCCATTATCATTTTTTTTTTTTTTTTTTTTTTTTGTAAGCAGAGAACTTGTCTGGTTTCCAGAGTTCACAGATAGAGAGAAATTTTTCCCAGGATGAATTGTATGCTGTGTCTCACCCATACCTGATATAGATGAGACTTTGGACTTGATGCTGGAATAGGTTAAGACTTTAGGGAATGTTGGAATGGAGTCACTGTATTTTGCATGTGAGAAGGACATGAATTTTGGGGGATTAGGGGGCAAACTGTTACTGGTTGAATTGTGTGCTCCACTCTCATTCATATATTGAAGTACTAACACTCCAGCACCTGAAAATGTGACCTTATTTGGAAACAGGGTTTTTGCAGATGTGATGAATTAAAGTCAGGTCATACTGAGAATGGTAGGTCTCTAACCTAGTATGATTAGAATCCTTATCAAAGAATGCTATGTAGAGAAACATACATGCACATAGGGAGAACACCATCTGAACATGAAGGCAAAAATGGGCATGAAGTGTCTACAAGCCAAGAAACACTAAGGATTTCCAGACCCCTCCAGAAGCTAGGAGAGATTCATGGAGCAGAGTCTCCTGCACAGCTTTCCGATGGACCCAGTCATGCCCAGACCTTGATCTAGGACTTCCAGCCTCCAGAACTGTGAGACAATATATTTCTATTATTTAAACCACCCAGTTTGTGGTATAGCAACCCTAGCAAACTGATACATTTAAATAACCATACACTGCTTTCCTCCTGTCAAGTTAGAGACCCCATTATTGTGTTTGGGTTATTTCCTCCGTTGTTCAATAGAATAATATGAGTGGCAGTAACCCTTTAACAACTGGTCAGCTCCTTGGGTCACTCAGAAAGGGTTCTGGACTGACCATTGTTGCAAAGACTCCATTGAATTTTTGGTCTTATAAATGGAGTGGAGGGTGTGGAGGGTCTGGCCAACATTTCCCATAATTCTAGATGACTTGTGTACTTGAGGTGGCTTTGTTTCTCTCTCTAAAAGGCCAGTGGCCACTAAGAACTTGTAAAAGAGAGCAGTGGAAATTATTAACTCTCTAATCAACACTTTCATTTACCTTTGACCCTGTCAATGAGGTTAAACTTGGCCAGTGATTGCACTTTCTCAGTTGATCGAACTGTTGATCTCAGGCTAACCAGAGAGAGGGCCACCTAACATGCAGTACTCCATGTGTGCCAGAAGGTGTCGCTTCCCCACAGCCAGCAGAAGATCAGAACTGCTCCTCACTGAATCCATTTTTCTTTTTTTTTTGTTTCAGGTGTGCAAAACAACATAATGATTAGACATTTACACCCCTCACAAAGTGATAACCCCACCAAGTCTACTACCCATCTGACATCCCTATGCTGTACTTCATATCCCTTGAATTCATATATATATATAATGATTATTGTTGACATTCAGTATTATTTTATATTAGTTTCAGATGTACAGCATCAGTGGTTAGGCATTTACATAATCTATGAAGTAATCCCCCAATAAATATGACACCCTACATAGTCTTTACATTATTCATTATTGATTATATTCCCAATACTGTATTTGACATCTCCATTACTATTTTGTGACTACCAATTTGTACTTCCTAATCCCATCTCCAAACCCCCTCTCATCTAGCAACCATCAGTTTGTTCTCTGTGTCTATGAGTCTATTTCTATTTCTACAGTATACCATTAATAAGAATCATATTAAACACACAGACAAAAAAAAAGGTAGAAAAGGAAACAGGTAGAAAAAGTTATACTATGATGATACTATTATTAGTTGGCTTAGCTATAATAATATAAGATAAATATATCTTAAGGCAAAAAGCATTACTGGAGAGAGATTAAAAAGGTCACTTTAGGGAGTGACATCAAAATAGCAAAGCAGGCAGCTCTAAGCGCCCATCCACCATCAAAAGTCATAACCAACCTCGTCAGAACTCTGGAAAATAGTCAAAAGTGTATAGTAAACAAGCAAATCTGAATAAAGAAAAAGGCAACTTAAAAACAATAATAAAGCTTTGTGATATTTTTACTTACCTGTTTCCCATTCCCTCCCCAGGACAGTGGTAGTCTTGAAGAAGTAGCCCACGTTCCCAGAGTGGGACCTTGATCCCTGGTTCTGAGGGAGCAGAGCACACCTATTCAGCAATTACTGTACAGTTCTGTTCTAACCTGTCTGGGAGATACCTGAAGGATTTAGGTAACATGCTTGTCTGTTTCACATAATTGGGAACTTATCCAGGCTAGAGAAACAGCAGACACTGCTCATTAACACTGGATGGCAAGCAAACAATTTGCATCTACCTTGAGCAAAATGTTGTGGTAGAGACATACAATAGATAGGCTAAGAATGGGGAGAAAAAGTCAGGAGAGAATTTCTTTGGGAAATTAGGGCATTCAAAAACACTCATGTGTACATGGCAATTGGGAAAGCCACACCAATGCAGGACAAGCACGCTCAGAAAAGATCTGAGAGGACCTTAAGCTTTTATCTCAGGCTGATACCTAGGGTTTAGTCCAAGTTTGATCAAGTGTTGAAGGAGTGCCCAGCACAGAGACCATCTGCAAAGATTGGATTGGTTTTTGTTGTTTTAGCACTGGCAATTGAGGAATTCTCTGTCAAAAAACTAGCTGACCCAGACTAAGGAACAGAAACAGCAGTAATCACACACGATAGTAAGTATAGTCTCTGGATGGAGGGGAAGTCAGGAAAAAGTATAAGATAAAGGTCAAACTTTATTCTTTTGCATGTCAATATCTAGTTTTGCCCCAAAAAATTGTTCAAAAGACTTTTCTTTCCATATTGAGTGTTCTTGATATCCTTGATATCACTAGATAGAAGTACTACTACAGACTTCAATTTTTAAGAAAGTAGCAGCAAACCCTGGGGAAGGAGGAAAATCTGATTTTCAGGGTAACCACATTATAATATTCAAATATCCTGTTTCAAAAAAAAAACACCACAAAATATACAAAATAATTGAAAGTTTGGCCTATTCAAAGGAAAAATAAATCTACACAAACCATTCCTTAGAAAGCCCAGACATTGGACTTACTAGATGAGGACCTTTAAAAAATTGTTAAATATTCTCAAAGAGCTAAAGTAAAACATGGGTGAAGAACGTAAGAAAAGCAGGAAAACAAATGAACAAAATGAGAATATCAATAAAGAAACATAAATTTAAAAATGACCATCCCACAAAATCAGTAAAAATACAAGGATGTCCAATATCACCATTTCTATTTAATGTAATGTTGCAAGTTCTAGCCAGAACCATTAGGCAAGAAAAAGAAATTAAAGACATCCAAATTGGAAAGGAAGAAGAAAAATTATCTCTGCTTATAAATGACATGATCTTATATGTACAAAACCCTAAAGAAAAACTGTTAGAATAAGAGAATTCAGAAGAGCTGCAGAATAGAAAACCAGCACACAAACCCAGCTGCATTTCTATAAACTGACAATGAACAATACAGAAATGAAACTAAGAAATCAATTCCATTTATAATAGCATCAAAAAGAATAAAACACTTAGGAATAGACTTAGCCGAGCAGGTGAAAGACATGTACAAAGAAACTATAAAACATTAATGACTAAACTATTGTCTGTGTCTATGAGTTTCTGTTTCTCATTTGTTTGTCTTGTTCTTTTGTTGTTTTTGGTTTATATACCACATATCAGTGAAATCACATGGTTCTCTGCTTTTTCTGTCTGACTTGTTTCGCTCAGCATTACTCTCTCAATAAATTTAATAAAATAAAATTAAAAAAAAAAACATTAATGAAAGAAATTAAAGAAGACATAAATAAATGGAAAGGCACCCCATGTACATGGGTGGAAGGCTTAATATTGTTAAGATGTCAATATTTCCCAAAGTGATCTACAGTTTTATGTAATTCCTATCAAAATCCCAATGATCATTTTGCAGAAATAGAAAAGTTCATCCTGAAATTCACATGGAATCTCAAGGGACACTGAACAGCCAAAACAATCATGAAGAAAAAAATAAATTTGGAAGACTCACAGTCCCAGATTTCAAAACTTATTACAAAAGCTACTGTAGTGAAAACAGTGTGATACTAGCATGAAGATAGACATGGAGACCAATGGACTAGAATAAAGAGCCTAGAAACAAACTTTTACATATGTGGTCGAATGATTTTTGACAAGAGTGTCAAGACCATTCAGTTGGGAAGAACAGTCTTTTCAATAAATATTTTTGGCAAAACTAGATATTGACATGCAAAAGAATGAAGTTTGACCTTTACCTTATATCGTATGCAAAATTCACTCAAATTGACACCTAGGACCTGAGATTCTCACACTTGGTGTGCATTCCATTTGCCTGGAGGGTGGAGCAGGACTACCTTGTTAAAGAGGCAGATTCCTGAGCTCCACACCTTCCTCCAATTCAGAGTCTGGGCAAGGCTGGGAATCTGCATTTCATATGCACATCCCAGGTATTCTGATGAAAATTGTAGCCCATGCTTTGAGCAATACTGAGAAGGTTTAAATGAATCAACTTCAGGGGATTTGTGACCCTCCAGAAATTTTTACAACATTTTGTTTCTATATGTATATTTGTATTTTTCTAAGGGGAGATTTCATAACTTTTAACAGATTATTAAAGGAGTCTGATAGAAAAAAAATTTAAAGCAATTAATTATAATGTTAAATATTATATTTACCCTGACTATATATTTTTCCTTGTTAAATAAAAGAACATTTCCTCCCTACTTGAGAAATAAAACATGAACTTAGGAATATTAATCTCCCCTTTTATAAAGAAATCAGTTTTGATTAATGGTAAACTATTAAGTAGTCATAGAAAATAAGAAAAACAGGTAGCCAGTTAGCTCGGTTGGTTATAGTGCGGTGCTCATAACACAAAGCTTGCCAGTTCAATCCACGCATGGGCCACTGTGAGCTGCATCCTGTAAAACTATATTAAAACAACTACTTGACTTGGAGCTGATGGGTCCTGGAAAAACACACTTGAAAAAAATAAGTAAATAAAGTTAAAAAGAAAAATATAGGAAAATATAAATGAGAAGGAAAGCACTAATTCTTAATAATTTCTTGTGTTCATTGAGATACAGTGTGATTATAGTATGTAAAGGGAAACGAACCGAGGGGGTTAGGAAGGCTTCCTGGAAGTAGTAACATCTAAGATGATCTCTGAAGGACAAGTAAGGATTTATTAGGCAACAGGAGGAATGAGACCATTCCAGGTGGAGGGATTGGAATATGTAAAAGCTGAGAAGGTGGGGAGGAAAAAAAAAACACTGGGCATTTGAGGAACTGTAAAGAGATACAGTGGTACCTCGGTTTTCTAACGTAATCAGTTCTGGAAGACGGTTTGAGTTCTGAAACGTTCGAAAACCGAGAAACAATCCAGAATCAATCGCTGTTAATGTTTTGTTATATTTTCTTTAAAGCACTACTATTATTGACAGTCTGATATATTAATTTTACTGTATAAGACACTCTTAAATATAAAAAAAGACAAACATTTTCAAATTGATTAAAGACCGTAGACATACACACACAAAAGCTTAGGCTACACTTTAAGTTCTGGAATATCAGAGATTTAACACGAAGGACACACACACGCACACACACACACAAACACACACACTGCTGGAGGAAAGTGTGGTTCCACACTTTCATCTGTCATGTTTATTTCAACTGAAAAAATACAAAACTTGTAGCTGGAAAAATCTTATTTCTGCTCCTTCTCCATCCTTTCCTATTTGTATAATTCTAGATTATATTATTAATATTAACTTAATATTTCTGGGCTTCTGATGAGTGTCCTCTTACAAAGATAATAGCACATAATCTTTCTGAAGGCAGGCATAAGACCGTATGATATCCTGAGGTCCCACAAAAATATGTATGTGGATATATATATATATACACATCCTATATATATATATATATAATATGTGTACATAGTATACATATACATAAATATACATATATGTATGTATGTATAAAATTATTTATGTTAGGCCATTTGGAAATGTAGAAGACTATAAAGAAATAAAAATAATCTATATTCTTACAATTCAGAGATAATAGCTCTTGCCCAGTATGTTTTTTTCTTTTTTCACATATAAAAATTCAAGCAGCACCCACTTTGGCTTGGCATTATGTTAGAAACATGCAAAGTGTGTCTAATAAAATGATACATGCCCTATGTTGAACTTTTGTTTAAAAGCAAATATTAAGGCAAAGGATAGCATTAAGTCCAGAACTGTATAAGTAATGAAAAGATACAAAATACAACACTTATATCTATACAAGCAGAATGTCAAATGCACACTTGACAGGCTATGATTATTTTTCACAATAGACAGGCTTCACCATGAAACACAACAAAGAAAGCCTTAGGTCTTCCGCCTTCTGTGAGCTGTCACATCTATGCGCTGTCACATCTATGCCAAAAGGAAATTGGAACATACAGAACTGACTTGTTGATTTGCATCTGTATTGAACATGGGCAGGAGCTGTGCTCAGTGTTTATAAAAGATAAAGAAATGAACTTTATGTACACCAAAGTGGAGTTCAAAGTATTTGAAATGCTAACAAGAAAGTAGAGTTTAAGGCCAATGTTAACAAATGCATCAAAGTGCCCATCACATCAACTGTCCCAGTTAACCAGCTTCAGCAGCACAGGCCTTTATGGTGAAATTGCAGCTGAGAAAGGTTCACAGTAATTCGAAAGGGATGGGCAATGGAAAAGATCTGCAAGGAAATGGGTTGTACATTCACCCTGGGTTGCTGGTGAAGAGGCGAAAAAAGAACAAAAGGGGAATACTAAGAAAGGTTTCCTACAGGAGTTTGTATGTCAGAAAGAGTGGCGAGCAGCCCCAAGAGATGGTGGAACCCATTTGGTTGTCTAAGGAATCCTACAAAGTGTCACGTGATGGATTGTAAATCATGCGCACGCCATCCAACAACCCATGGGATTTCTGCCCAGTGAGAGGCACAGTTACAATAAGCCCTGTTTTGGGACACCTTGTAAAGCTTATTGGGAGTTTCTTAGAACTATAAAGTAGGTAGGGACCATGGAGCTCAGACAGCAATCATTTTGTTTCCCAGAGAACGCTGACGTCTACCTAGGATTTGAATGATTAGCTCAAGAACACATCTGTTGAAGGTAAGGGGGATCAAATATATGGTGATGGAAGGAGAACTGACTCTGGGTGGTGAACACACAATTGGATTTATAGATGATGTAATACAGAATTGTACACCTGAAATCTATGTAATTCCACTAACAATTGTCACCCCAATAAATTAAAAAAAAAAAAAGAACACATCTGTTAGCAGCAGAAGTCGATTTCCCATGAGTGCTGTGACTATATTGCCCTGCCTCACCCCACATTATCTGAATTACACTGGTCCTGCTATGGAATCTCGGGGTTCGCTAAGGCTATTCTGAAATCTACTTATAAAAGTTCATTGTTTATTCAAGAATATTATATTCTCATCTTCAGGATTCTATGTGGACAAAACATAGCCCTAAAGTTTTGTGGACCCAGATACGTCTCAAAAACCAGAAGAGACACAGGAAACATCTCAGGCATTCTCAGAACTTTATATGAAATATATTTGCTTCAATAAAGCAAGAAAACAATGTTGAATAAAAGTTGATACATTTGCAAACACTAATATAATAGCATATTTTTAATCTTCGTGCTTCAAAAATATTTTATTTGTACCAGCCTGCAAGTAGGTTGTTTAAAGTTTTGCTGTAAAAACTTCACCGAGTTGTCAAGTTTCTATTTCTCAGTTGAAAAGCTGTCATTAAGGAAGAGCCCTGACTTTCTTCTCTTAGTGCCTGATTAAATGGAATGTTTCCTCAAAAAACATTTTATATCAAATAATAAACACAAGCATTAAATTCGTAGTATTCAAATTCACTCTCCAAAATGTGGGAAAAGGCATCTTTTAGTGCCTTTCATTTTCCTGAAAAGTGGTGATGACATGGAATCATATATTCTATACACTGGAAAGGTTGCTACTTAACAGAATCGTCTATTAAACACATTGGAGAGCTCCTAAGAAAACCCTTAGTTTATCTTTGTGTAAATCTATATTATTAATATCTAATTTGCCTAAGTTCTGAATATGATGTAATCAAAGAATGGAAACCAGCTGTCTTCCAAGTCAGGTGAGACAGCCCAGAGGACAGATGTAACTTAAATGGAACATTCATAACACTTCTAGAACGATCCCAGTCCTGATAAATAGGGACTTCTGTATTTTGATCTTGCCTTTTGCAATTCAGAAACTATAACAATAATGCAGCAGGGCACTGGGAGGGCTTTCTGGGTAGCAAGCTCTCTTTTTCCCTTCAGTAATAAATACCTTCTTGAAAATTAAAGACTTCTCTGTGGTTCTCTCTCTTCACAATGTATCCTTCACTCTGCTACACTTTCTAAAACACGTTCTAGCTTATACACCTGCAATGGCTTCTTCTTGCCCAGAGAAATCTTGAAAGGTAGTGCAGAAAGAGCCAAGAATAAGGACATCTGCCTTCTCGACCCTCTTGGCTGTGGGGAGAGACCCCCTGGGATCTCTGTCTCTTATTTTCAAAATGGAAGATTATAGTTCCAGTTTTAAAATTGTGTGTGTGTGGTTTGTAGCAATCAAGGCTCTTCATCAATTAGCACCATCTATCCTCCCTTCTTACCAATTGACACACTTCCTTTGTGGCCCATCTATTCCAAATTTTCTCTGACTTGGAGCTCATGATAATCTCACTCATGTTTTAAAATGCTGTGGCACTAGTATTTATGAATTACACATCCCCTAGCACTCAGTTTTAAAGACACATCATATTCTCCAAATATTTTGGCATGTACATTTCTTTCTACACTCTTTAATTTCATATACTTTTTTCCACCTCTTGGTTCCAACTTCTTTCCCACCCTTCCCTCTTATTACTAAACAGGATTTTTTGAAATCGATTTCAACAACAACAACAACAAAATAAACATAGGAAGAACAAAGGACACTGTTTCTGTGATTGAAATTCTGCCAAGTTTCTGGCAGCTGTAGCTTCAAGGAAATCCAATAAGTTGTTTAAATCTTATTGTCAGAAAAGAGGAACTGGGCGGACCGGTGGCTCAAGCAGTTGGAGCGCTGTGCTCCTAACACTGAACAGCCGGAGCTCAATGTGACTTGCGGTGTGCTGACATGTGTGCTACAGTGAGCGGCTGGTGGCCGGTAGCTGGTGTCAGTAGCCAGCAGCCATCGTGAGCGGCTGGCAGCCAACGTTAGCTGCTGTGAGTGGCTGACCAACAACCAGCAAGCGACTGCCTCAGCCAGGGGTGGGGGCGGGGTGGGGGGTTGTGTGGGGGGGAAGCGCAAGGCTCATGATACCAGCATGGGCCAGGGAGTTGTGTTCCTACACAACTAGACTGAGAAACAATGGCTTAAAAATTGGGGAGGGGGGGCAACAAAAAAAAAAAGAAAGGAGAACTGATGCAATGAACTAATTAATCTTTAACATTTGTACAGCGGCGTGGGGAGGGGGGGCAAAAAAAAAAAAAAGAGGAACCGTTCCAAAACTGTCCCTGAACTCAACCCTAAGAGAAAGTGTTAATGTGGGACATTATAGGAGACATTGTAAGTGATGCAATGAATGGATTAATCTTTAACATTTGTAAAGCATACTTTAAATTTCATGTGGTTGTTCCTTGGGAGGGCCTCAATGATACGCTGAAGGCAAAACATTAACATAAAACTAGTGAAGATGATACTTTTAAAAAAATCCTCTATAGTTTTTTGCAGAATATTAGGCATTCAGTAGGTGCTAAATAAAGACCTGTTAGTGACTTCTTTAAGAGAACTTTTACATTATTGATATTTGAAAACTAGTGATGGAAGTCTGCAATATTTTTCTCTTAGGGGCACCCAAGTCATCCAATAGAACTGAGAAGGTAGAGAAAGCCACCTCCCTAATTAATAAAATTTTAATCATTGACTAAGTATTTGGTTTACTTTCTCTGCACAGAAAATTATCAGAGTTGGAGTTCCCACCAATAGGAAAAAATAAGTTGGTCATCAGGCTGAATAAACACTGGTTACATTGAATTAGAATTGATTTCAAGATTGATCCTGGAGTTTGGCAGAGTTCCCCATATATAACAGTACCAACCAAAATCATTTGGGGCTGGAAGGCCAAACAGCATGGTTGAAACTCATTCTTCTCACACATCCACTTAGACCAGGGTTTCTCAGCCTCGGCATTGTCAACATTTTAAGCAGGACAATTATTATTTTTTTGTAGGGAGCTGTCCTGTATAGGAAATTTAGCAGGATCTTTGGTTTCTACACACTAAATGCCAATAACATCCCCACTTACAGTTGTGATAATAAAAAATGTTTCCAGACATTGCCAAATATCCCATGGTGGGCAAAATCACCCCCTTTTGAGAATTACTATTTTAGAATGTGCTGAGACAGGTACTCAGCAGTACAAGGCAAGCCAATTTGTGGCTAGATTTTATTAGGTTGGTGCAAAAGTAATTGTGGTTTTTGCAATTATTAATATTTTTAACCTTTTAAACCGCAACTACTTTTGCACCAACCTAGTAGTCAGGATGTTTATATTCTGCATGACCATTTCTACACATTTTGTCTTAACATTTCTGATTATTTCCCTTTTGAAGATTTAAGTTTGTCCCAGTCGAACTCAAAGAACTTTTCCTCACCTTAGTTTAGGTAAGGAAATCAATACTTCAGTGGACAGTAATGAGTTACTGTGGGGAACAACCACAGATACCAGCTAGGGAGACGCAAGGGAACGCTGTGGAGAGTGGAATTCTCCCTTTAAAAAACTCACTACTCTTTATTCCCTGGAATTTCATAGGATACCTGTATTTTCTTTGCACCCTCATAAAACGTCTTGAGCTCCAGATTTTAAACACAAATATTTACTGAACATGTCCTCTGAATGTTTCAAGGCCAATAAACATCAGCTTAGTGCTTTTGAGACATGTTAGAGTAGACTGGCTACACCTAATGTGTATCCTATGTGCCCATGAGAGTTGATGTGCCCAGAAGTAAACAAGACAGAGAAATAAAAACAAACAAACAAACAATAAAAACACAGATGGCTTTCGAGAATCTTCTGAATTAGGAAAAGAGAAAGCTTAAAAGACACTACAAATATGCTACATATTTTAAAGATGTCGGAAATATGTAACGGAAGTAAAGCTAGGCAGGGAATGTCAGGATAAGGGAACTCGGTGGTTGCTAGAAGTTTCAACAAGGTAACCACTGAATTAGTGGTTACCAGAAGGTAAGGGGGTAGGAGGCTGGCAGATGAGGGTAAAGGGGGTCAAACATATGGTGATGGAAGGAAAACTGACTATGGGTGGTAAACACACAATATTATAAATAGATGATGTATTACAGAATTGTACATCTGAAATCTATGTAACTTTACTAACAATTGTCACCCCCCACAAATTTTAATTAAAAAAAAAGAAGTTTCAATAAGGAACAGATGGTTCCACCAGGCTCTAATAAAAACAATGAAACTACCTCTTCAAAGAAGCACAGTAACCTTATCAGTTTGTGTTAGAAAAGTAATCAGTGACTGGAAAAATAATAAAGAAAGGGCTTTGTGTTTAATTAACTTCACTTCAATTGAGATCTTATTACAATGTGTATCCCAAGTCCCTTGTATGTTAATTATATGTTTGGTGAACTTGACATGGTAGAAAAAGGATGCTATTACAAGGAGGAAAAACACAAGCATGGTCTTTGGAGCTGAAATGGAAATCCTCCTTCAGCTTCTTGATATCAAGGATGGCAGTACAAACATCAAACCATCCTTTGTGTGCCACTACTTTGTAATAATATAAGGATTCTCAAGAATAAAATTACAATGAGTGATGCTTGATCTAAGACTATATAGAGCATAATTTCATATTTCTGACATTACAAAGGGTACTCAGACCATGCAACATTTCAGATCTTTACAAATATCAATTACTTAGTATATACTAAAGGTAAATTCCAATTATTCATGCTCCCCATTTTTTTAAGTTCTACACTCACAAGAATGTGTGACATAAGGGGTGACTTCATCTCATCTCATGGCTGATATAAGAATCCTTATTACAGGACCTTCAAAAAGTACTTGGTAATTTTAAGTGTTAGAATTTAATTTTAGTCACAAGCTTGATAGGCAAAGACCAAACTAAACAAAACAAAAAACTGGAGCTCAGAAGAGTTGCAAGTTGTTAAAGGTGCCATGATGAAATAGCACAGAGTAACATGAAACCTTCCCTTTCGTGTAAACCCAAAATGGAATGCCCTGTTTGGTTTATGGTATCCTTTCTGATATCTAAGGATAGAAAGAAAAAAAAAGCAGAATGATAGTTAAGTACTCAGAAATATTTTAAATAATGCAACACCAATATACTTCAAAGAAAACGTACATGTATTTTTAATAGGCAAAGTATATTATAAGGCATGCATCAGAATATGAGGCATAAACTAATACGAAATGCAAATATTTAAAAGACAAAATTCTCAGTGTGTTACAAAGGGAACAAATTACAAGTCATCTTCAGGTTCTAATGTTGTGTCCAGCGCAGCACAGGCAGTGAGAGAATGAGAATGGGGCAGCGAAGGGTTAAGAAATAAACAGAAATCAAGAAAGTTATGAAACAGGGAGCAAAGGGTCTCCCTGCCTCAAAGGACTGAGAGCCCTGAATAGGGCTGCCTTGTGGCTTTTATTGATATACACACAAGGAAGTAGCATTGTTTTTTCCACGGTCTGTGAGTCTCATACATCATACCAGAAAACTGATTCAAATCAATCACCCTTGCCTGCAAACAGTCGGAATTGAAAGTCCCATGATGCTTGACAATTATGGTATGTGCCTCCCCAGGTACAAATCCTTTATGCTGAAACTTATTGATAAGAATGGAAGGAGAACTGATGTTATCACATCATTGACTCACTTCCCAAGCAAGTTGTGGGAAGGAATATAGCCACATAGGCAGAAGCTCTCCTTAGCTGGGGGAAAGTGGGGGAGCTGTGCCCACCTCTATCGACCCCGTGAATTCTTCTGGTGGTCCCCGCGTGGTTGCGCCTGGCTTGGTTTGTTCCTTTGTGAGGAATATTACCCGTCACTGACTGACCAGCCATCTTTTGGGGGCCAAACAGAGAGACATGAGGTATAAGCACAAAGGTGAAGCAAAGTCCCTGAAAGGTACAGTCTCACAGACTCTTCTTTCTTTAGGGGCAGGCACGAGGGGACAACTCGTGCTGCGTGGGAATGCAGCGTGACAACATTCTAGCGTTTTCCCCTAAGCACTTAATGCTTACTAATAGACTGAAATTTTTTATATTGTTATTGGTACATTTCATATTGTTAATTTTATATATAACACAACTTAAAATTGAAAAATATTCCAAAATTTGTTTTTAAAAGGTCAGGTTTAAATGACAGCAAACATAATGAAACACAGTCGGGTACATCATCCACAATTCCATGGGTGACCATTTTCTCAGATGATTTTTCAAAGTTAGATTCTTGATAATATAATTTGCCTAAGGACATATGGCGTCTGGTACTGGCATAGGACAGACATATAGATGAACAAAATAGAGTTGAGAATGAAGAAATAAACTCTTTCATTTATGGTCCATTGACTTTTAAAAAAGGAGCCAAGCCAGTTCAATGGGGAAAGAATAGTCTTTTCAACGAATGGTGTTAAGCCAATTGAATTTCCAGATGCAAAAGAATGAATTTGGACACCCACTTCACACCACACATATGAAGTAACTTAAAGTGGATCATAGATAAAAGAGCCCAAACTATAAAACTCTTAGAAGAAAACACAAGAGTAAGTCTTTATGATCTTAGGCTTAGGTGATGATTTCTTAGCTACAACACCAAAATCACATGATAAAAGAAGATTGATCAGTAGGCCATCATTAAAATGAAAAACATTTGTGCTTCAAAGGATACTATCAAGAAAGTGAAAAGACAATCCCCAGGAGTGGAGAAAAATATTTGCCAATCATATATCTGATAAGGAATTTGTATGCAGAATATATAAAGAACTCCTACAACTCAACAAAAAAAGACAAATAACCCAATTTAAAAATGGGTAAAGAATCTGAGCAGACATTTCTCTAAAGAAGAGGTGGTGGTGGTGGTGGGTGAGGAGTGATTGCTAATGGGTACAGTGTTTTTTTGGGGGATGATTAAAATGTTCTAAAATTAGATTATGGTGCACAAAACCCTGTGAATATGGTAAAAGCCACTGATTTATATACTTTAAAATGGATGAACTTTATGGCATATAAATTATATCTTGATAAAGCTGTTAAATTAAAAAAAATAACGTTCTGTTTAGTAATAAGAAATTTTTCTGAAATATAAAAACATAGTTGTCATAACTCTTCCATACGATTTTGGTGGTAAAATTTTATATACAGTAAATATCATCAGAGGCAACCCCAAATAAATGATTAGTGCTAAAAAGAGATTCTTTTATGTTCATCTACTGTTGGTAGTGGAGCTAATTTTTAATGTCAGGTTGACCTCTTCACATCAAGCATACTTTAATTTGCTTTGGCTTACTCCCAAATAACCACCTCTCTATGGCCCCTCTCCCCCATTAAAAATAAGATCACATAACTATTTCATCAATATGTTCATTTTACACATTGGAATGAAAGTAGGTTAAAGATCTAAAGACCCATAGATTAGAGCCATTTATACTACACCTCATTACTTCCTAGAGTTATAAGTCTTATTAGTAAGCTAGCTATGCAGATCAGAATGTAAACTTCTAGTATTTGTATACTTTTTATGGTGGAACTTATTCAGACCCGTCTATGAGAGCTTTTTCTATTTGGGGCATACTGAAAAAGAGCTGTGTAGGACTAAAAATGGAAGATCTTTTATGGCAATTTAAAAAAAACTTATCACTTGTAGTACTTACAACTATTTCTCCAGAAAAATATTTTGACTCACAGTTATTTTTAAACTTGGGACGATATCTTATTATCAATATACTCATGTACCTGAAACATCTTCCTCACTAGACAAAACTCTCACACACTATTCTAAGAAATGCAGACTAGTACAAATTTAACCTTAACAGAACATAATTTGTAATCTTCCATTAAAATATGTAGTATGCATTTTGAATAAAAAGAAATTACTTGTACGAGGTGTGATAAAAAAATACATGAATGTTTAAATTTAAAAAATTATTGCAGTAAAAGATACATTGCCAATAATCCCCCTCAAAATACTTCCCCCTTGTTTCGAACACACTTATCCCATAGTTCTTATCACTTTCTGAAACAGTTCTGAAAGTCCTCTTTCATGAGTGTCTTTAGTTGTGCTGTCGTGGCTGCCTCCATGTGAATTGATTCAAAATGTTTACCTTTCATGTTCATTTGAGTTTGGGGAAGTGCCAGAAGTTGCATGGTGCCATATCTGGTGAATAAGGTGGATGAAGACACACCATAATGTTTTCATTTGACAGAAATTGCCGTATTGCAGAATCAATGTGTAACATGGAGCCTTTCTGATGTGATCACAAAATATGGTGAATGCTGCTGACGAGTGCCATCCAACGGAAAGACAGGGATCTTCAATATGGGAAGTGGCATATAGAACCTCAGTAATAGTATGTGACAAGTTTCAACTTTTTTGATGCACTCAATCAGGTGTGAGCTATGGTTGAGAGAAGGTGTGTTTTAAAGTGTGCCATTTAAATCATCCTCCATCATGACAATGCTCCGTGTCATACATTGCCTCTTGTGTGCAGCAATTTCTGTCAAATAAAAACATTATGGGGCCAGCCCGGTGGCTCAGGCAGTTGGAGCTTCCTGCTCCTAACTCCGAAGGCTGCCAGTTCGATTCCCACATGGTCCAGTGGGCTCTCAACCACAAGGTTGCCAGTTCAACTCCTCGAGTCCCGCAAGGGATGGTGGGCTGTGCCCCCTGCAACTAGCAACAGCAACTGGACCTGGAGCTGAGCTGCGCCCTCCACAACTAAGATTGAAGGGACAACAACTTGCCTTGGAAAAAAGTCCTGGAAGTACACGCTGTTCCCCAATAAAGTCCTGTTCCCCCTTCCCAATGAAATCTTTAAAAAAAAACTATTATGGTGTGCCCTTCTCCACCTTAGTCACTGCATCTTGTACCATGTGACTTCTGGTTCTTCCCCAAAGTCAAAATGATTCAGGTCATGGAGGCAGCCATGACAGCACAACTAAAGACACTCACAAAAGAGGACTTCCAGAACTGCTTTAGAAAGTGGCAAGAATGATGGGATGTGTGTTTGAAGTAAGGGGGAGTATTTTGAGGAGGATTAATGGCAATGTGTCTTTTACTGCAGTAATTTTTCTTTTTAATTTAAACATTCCCTATAGTGTTTGATCACACCCCGTATGTGATTTTTATGATTCCTGGGACATCTATTTATTAATATATTTTAAAAGATTACCTTTTTCCCACTGCACATTCAAATCTGTTCCACTCATTCATTCAGTTCCACAATATCTTTTTTCAAGAATCCAGAAATCTTTACAGAAATGTCTTGTTTTCTTTTAAATAAATATCAAGACGAGGAGAAAGACAGTGAAGCTAAGTGACCTAAAACTCCATGCCACCAACAGGCATTAAACATGTATAAACTTTTTAAGAGGTACCAAAATTGACTAGAAATGAAAAAAAAGGACAGTGAAGGTTTTTGAGTAGCTTTTTATCATTTTGTTTAAACATAATAAGCCAATTTTAACATTATCCACAACACAGCACTTGTCTACTGAAAGAAAAGCTCTTTATCGCTTCAGAAATTACTAGTACAAATTTACAACCCCTTGTCTGAAACCCTTTGGCCTGATATATTTCAGAATTCAGAACTTTTACTAGAAAGGTGTATCTGCCATATATCATGCAACATATCCAGCAAGGGCTGGAGCTGCACTGTAATCAAACACATTAATGTTTCTGTAGAAAACTTATGAATATTTACACCAAGTGAATATTCAGTTATACATAGCCTCAGTTCAATTCAGGTCAGATTTTACTACCAAGGGAATTGGGAAAGACCGATAAAGGACTGGGACCTGTAATGACATGTTAATTTGAAATCTAGTTCTTTGTATTTGATCTAGTTCAGAGCCACTGCAAACTACTGGGTTTTTTTTTCCTTTCACAAAAAATGGAGGGTGTATTTAAAGTGAAACAGTAAATTTTAATTCAGAAGGTAAATGTAAAATAGATTAACCTGTGAAACTACATTAACTACATTAGGATCTTCCTCTAGAACTTGGTTAGCTCCACTCTGATTAAAAAAACTCCATTTCTTGGTGTGATATAAAAGACATCAGATCAACTTGGCAGTGTGAGCATCCCAGTGGACTTCAAGGACCTTGGACAAGACCTGTCTGTGGTAGGGAGGCACGAGATGGCACCGAATGAATGCTGCAAACTTCGGCCTCAGCGGATGAAGGGAAAGAGAGGCAAAGTAGGTAGTATCAGTGTGGTCACTGTTCTTTTGCCAGGACATAGGGTGAACAGTAAGATTCCTTTAAAAGGTGTTGGTGTAACTTCTTGCTTGGGGGCTGCAAAAAACGGTCGCACTGGGAAGGAGGAGCGGCTGGTAAACCGCAGCTGGGACCAAAACAGGAAGGGAAAGTGGTGTTGCACCAGTTGGGTGAAAATGGGTCTGAGCCATCGTTCCTGCGTCCATCCCGGAGAGTTAGGTACCTGCATGGGCGGAGCGCAGCCGTGTCCCGGGCCTGGGCGCTGTGCTACAGATGCAGCAAGGAGTTAACTGCTGCCGGGCAGGGTTTGGACAGTTCATCCGGCGAGCCCGCAGCCTCTTCCAGGGCCGCAGCCAGAATCGAGCGCCGGCCGTGGCAGGCGGGGCCGGGTCCCAACAGAGCGCAGGCCCGGCCCGCCCCGGCTTCAAGTATGGGGCGGGACCCTCGCAGCTGCCATCCAACCCCCGCTCCCGGGTGACCGCGGGGCCGGACCCTCGCGGCTTTCCGTCCAATTCCCCGCTCCTCCGCCCCCTTAAGTGAGCGGGGCCGCTCGGTGGTCGCTTGTGGCGGAGTGGGGAACCCACGGCGGCCCGCGGAGGCGGCGCCACCTCCCTCCCCAGCCCGGCCCAGGTTGGGGGAAGTGCGGTCGTGTGGAACAGTTAAATCGTGTAGAACGGCGGAGGTGCCCGGACTCGGCGAGGGCATCTTGCCTGCGGGGGTCAGAGAGGTACCCCTGACGTTGGGCTGCTGGGCTGGTCCGTCGTGGTGCTGGGTTGGATTCCTTTCACTTTGTGGGCTCTCGAGTGTGCAGAGCTTCCCTTGGGCTGATGGGAGGAGTCTCCGAGTTCTTGTCCCACTCTGCGCCGCCTGTCTCTAGAGCCGACCTCTGAACTCCTTGTTGCCCTGGGACAGGGCTCCCGCGCCAGATACCGGGGCACCGGGAGGGTCATCGTATCCCGTGGGTTTGTTCGTCTAATGGAAGGGAGTGCTGTTGTCCGCTATAGTAATTTTTATCCAGCTTTCCAGCAGATGGAGTTTTTGCGTGTGTTTGCTGTGATTTCCCAAAAGTTTGAGTCTTGGGGCGTCCCAACCTCTAGATTGCCTGTCTTCCACCTTTTTTTTTCCCCTGCCGCCTCACCCCGGTGGTCCGCTCACAGCGGCTCTGGGCAGCGCAGGACAGCCCAGGGCAGCACTGCAGCCCAGCTCTAGGGAGAGCCATTGTTCACAGTCTTAGCTGTAGAGGGCGCAGCTCACTGGCCCATGTGGGAATCCAACCCGGATCTCAGCGTTGGGAGCCCGGGGCTCCAACCACTTGAGCCACCGGCCCGCCCCCTCCCTCCTTCTTTCAACAGTTTTTGTTAATTTATTCCCCTGGCAATTAGGCTTGTTTCTTTCTTCCCACAGTCACAGCCTAGTTTTGACCCCTGTGATCTCAAAACAGAATTATACCAACAGGCTCCTTCGTGGTTCCTAAAGAATTCATCTTGGTGTACTGGTATGTGACAATTTTTTTTTAATTAACTTATACTACTTGATTCTCTTTTCCATATCTTATTGCTCCGAGCAATCCCACTATAATTAAACCCAGCATCATCATTATCTTAATGCATCTATAAGTTCTTTCGGAATTATGTTATTTAATGTTTGTGGTTGAGAATTCAAAGCAATCCTTTATGAAAGAATCTTACATTTCATATCTTTAATGTGCACCTCTTTGTTAGTTAAGACTTCAGTGGATAAGGAATTGGTACTCTTGGTCTCAGTTTCCTAGAGTCTATTAAATGGCAGGGAGGAAGACAGAGAAGAGCTTATCTTTCCTATATATATATATGTATTAGTTTCCTATTGCTGCCATAACAATTTATCACAAATGTAACAGTTAAAAAAACACAAATGTATTATCTCAGCTTCTATAAATCAGTAGTCTCGGTATGTTTAGCTGGGTACTCTGCTTAGCATCTCAAAAAACTGAAATAAAGGTTTCTGTAGTTCTGGGCTCTTTTCTAGAGACTCTGGGGGAGAATCCACCTCCAGGATCGTTGACTTTGTTGGCAGAATTCATTTCCATGAAGTTGCAGGGCTGAAGTCCCCATTTCCTTACTGGTTGTCAGCTGGGGTTTCTCACAGTTCCATAAAACCACCTGCATCTTCAAAGCCAGACAGCACCTCCAGTCCTTTTCTTGCTTTTAATGTCCCCCACTCATCTGTCACCAACTGGAGAAAACTTTCTGCTCCTAATGGCTGAGGTGATTAGATTAGGTTCACCTGGATAATCTCCCTATTTTTAAGGTCAGTTGTGCTATGTAAAATAACACTATCACTATCATGGAAGTGATAATCTCATATTCACAGGTTCTGGGGATTAGAGAGGGTGGAATTGGAGGGGGGGCATTCATAGAAACTCTGCCTAGCATAATACGTTCATCTCAACTAGATTGTTTTTATAATGTTCTTTTGCAGTCATTTTTTTATAAGCCCTAAAACAGCTCTATCTGATTATATGATTATCCTGTCTACAGATAAGGAAATTCAGTTAAAGTTAGCTGCCCAGGGACACATGGCTAGAAAGTGGCAGAGTTGGTATTTGAATCCAGATCTACATTTCCATTAGGTCTAAAGCCATGTATAGCGATGGTCGAAGTGAAGTACAGCCAAAGTCATAAGACAGGAAGAAAGTGAGAAACTATGAGATCTTTGTTGTACCTCATTTTTTTGATTATCTCTTTATATTAGTGTTATAGGCTAAGCTCTTCTATCTTAACAAAGCCCAAAATACAATGGCATGAATAAGACAAATGTTTTATTTTGTTTTTTAGTTTTTTTCCCCCTTGTACCGTGTTTCCTCGAAAATAAGACCTAGCCGGACCATCAGCTCTAATGCGTCTTTCGGAGCAAAAATTAATATAAGACCCGGCCTTATGTTATAAAGACCCGGTATTATATTATATTTTATTAGACCAGGTCTTATATTAATTTTTGCTCCAAAAGACGCAGTAGAGCTGATGGTCTGGCTAGGTCTTATTTTAGGGGAAACAGGATCAGCAGGGAGGAGTCCAGGGATAGTAGGAAGATTCTGACAACCTCAATACAGGCATTGCTTGTTTTTATTTTGCTTTGTTTTATTGTGCTTCACAGATAGTGTGTTTTGTACAAATTGAAGGCAAGACCCTGCACCGGCAAAAAAGATTACAACTCGATTTACTATGATACTCACTTTAATGCTGTGTGGAACTGAACTGGCAATATCTCCAAGATATGCCTGTACATGTCTTCCATAAATGGGTCCAAGGTGCTGTTCCAGTTAGTACTACCTGCTGGGCAGTGAGAAGGAGAGAAAGCACAGGTAGAACACATGTAGATTTTTATAGGGGCATGACCGGGAGGTGTCACATGCATCCCCAAATCATACTGATCTCCAAGCGAGAGTAGGAAAGATCTAGCTGTGTGGCTGTATAACCCCACTAAAACTCAGGATTTTGTTAAGAAAGAAGGGAGAAAATTATATTGGCTGAAAACAGTCTGTCACTCCATTGTTTTTGATAATGCTTTATTCTGTAAACTTTTATGAGTGGAATATTTTATTTGACTTTGATGTTCATTTTAAAAGGTAGTATTGAAAGGACAGGAAATTCTTATTCAACATTACTGTTCTTTGATTTCTCAATTGCTATTTTAATATAAAATTTAATATAAAGGCTTTTTTGAGAGATCTCATTTTTCATTTAGCACTTGTACACCTTATTCATATTTTGGGTTAGTTTGATTTCTCTGATGAAAATTAATACATTTGTGAAAATGTTCAAGAATTCTTTGGGATACGAGACACCATTCTGTGTAGGCCTCACAGTATCTGCACAACTAGGTTACAGCAACTTGTCAAGTGATTTTGTGTATTCTGTAATATTCTGTAACTCTACAGTTGGATGACTGTTCGTACCTCTTCATACTTTGCTCTTCAAAATTCTCTCAGCCCATCATCCTGTTGTACACATCTGAATTCTACCCTGAGTTGCGACAGGTCCCCTCCCCCAATATCATGTGGCCTTTGTGTAGAAGATTGTGGTCAAATAGATCCAGGTTTGAGTTGTTAGTTTGATCTTAAGCAAGTTATTAAATCTAAGTATTGGTTTCTTCACATGTAAAATGGCAGTGAATGTTACCTTTAAGAGATAACATGAAGATCAGGCAGATAACACGTTTGCTATAACACCTACTGCAATATTTGGCAAATAGTAGGTACTCAATAAATGATAATTATAGTGGCCACTAATCACTCCTTGACTTTTAGCACTTTGAATTGTGAGGGAGGGAAAATGATTTTTCTTCTACCATTCTAAATTCTTCTGGTTGGTCCAGTAATCAAACTGACATGAGACAGGTTAACAGGAGAAAATAACCAAATTTATTATGTATGTACATACGGGAATTCTGTAAGGATATGGGACCTAAGGATAGATCTGGGACTTAAGGTTTGTGTGCCATCTTGAACAAAGGAGAAGTTGGTGGGGGGTGATTTGGGACTTCAGAGGGGAGGAAGGCAATTCACATGGAGGTGTGAAAGCAAATGTTTGGTAAATAAATGTTTGCTGGGTTATCTTTAACAATAGGACAGAGAGGACTATGTTAAAATGCCTTATTAGGTTCCTCCCTGTCTATCACACTTAGTTCATGTTAAACTATACTTATATGTGATGATAGCTCCTTTCCTGGAGCAGGTCCTCTGGCTGAGTTCTTTCAGGCAGTTAGAGGGAAGTTCAAAGGTTTTTAAGAATCTTTTGTTTCTTAAAAATAATCAGCTTAAAATAATCAATATCCCAAAAAAGGCTTATTGTGGGGTAGCAAACTCTACTTCCCTTCAGTGTACACTTTTTTTTAATTGGTTCTGTCTCTGACAAGTTTATGAATTTATTAAGGACTAGGACTAAGTCCTGGATGTGCTGTAGTCCCTAAATATTTGTTTAGTGAATTTGAACTAGCTTATGTAAGAATATTTATGAGGTTGAAGTTGTGAGGGCTGTTTTTTTTTTCCATTAGTTTCCCTATTGTGATTTCATCATGGAAAATCAGTTGGTTAAGTCAGCTGAAGAACGAACATTTCAGTACCAGGATTCTCTACCATCACTGCCTGTTCCTTCACTTGAAGAATCATTAAAGAAGTACCTTGAGTCAGGTATGTTTGTAATCTTTTACTATAACTATTGTTAGCAGTTTAGAAAGCTGTGAAATTGTTAGAAGCTGATGAGAGTCTAATTCTTATTCTTCTAGGCTTATGATAAAGTATCCTTAAAATGTTCCAAATTTTCTTTCTCATGTTAATTTTTCCATAGTTTGAAAAGACAGCTAGTATTATTAGGCTTACAATAAAAAGTAGTAGTCTTCTGCCTCATCCCCCAACTCCTGATAATTCCACTCTTTCAAGCAAGCATTTTCAAATATTTTGTCAATTTCTTGTTTATCTCCAGGTTTAAACTATTTAAACTTCTTGTGCTACTATTTCTTAGATTTTTTTCATTGTTGATATTATAAATTAGTTCCTAAGTATATGTGGAGTTAGCTCTGAACCCCCTAAACGGTCCTCCCCCCAACACTCAACATATATGCAATCCAACGTATCCACATTTTCCCTCTCATTCTCTCAATATAGTTGTACAAATCACCATTTAGGATGAAATTAATATTCACCTGATTTAATTTAGGGTTTCATCTGATTTAAGTAATTATTTATCTGAATTAAATTACCTGACTATTTAGGGTGTATAGTTTTGTAATTATTCACAAGAGAACCATTTGGAGAACCATTACCATTTTTGCTGTACTTTTTTGGTTTTTCCTCATTTTTCATTTGCTTAGTTTGTTTGTATTCACAACGAATTCACTGCAAACACTTCAGTACAGTGAGAATCCCTGAATATACTTAAATACATAAGATAGCCTCTCAGTTTCATTTCTTTTTGGAGGCATCTCTCTTCGGGCTCTCTGCCTTCTTGCTCCAATCGGTGTTCATTTCTCTTGAGCTGGCAAGACAGTTATTACCCTGGGGCTTTCCTTCAGCCATTATCCTGGCTTTTCTCTTCACATCTCTCTCCTGTGTTGGATTTCCTGCTTCCTGGGTTGTCTTCCTCTTTCTCTTCTCATATTTTGGTGCCGTCTATCTTTAGTAGCCACTTGAGGAAGGGTATCTGAGAAGAAAAGAACGTAAGACCTGAAAATGTATTTATTCTACCTACATACTTAGTTGTTTGGCTGAGCATAGAATTCTGGGTTGGAAATTATATTTCTTAAGAGCTTTGAAGTCACAGTTTGTTCCTCTTGAAGTCTGATGTCATTCTGATGTTCACTCCTTTATATGTGTGACCTGTTGTTTTTTACTCTCTGGATGTGTTTGACAACCTTTTTCTTTATCCCCAACATTCTGAATTCTCAATGATGTCTCTTAGAGTGTAGGTTTTTAAAATATATTTCTCTAAACACCCAGTTGGTTCTTTTAGTTTAAAATGTCATGTTCTTCAGTTCTAGGAAAATTTTAAAATACTGTGTCTTTGATAGTTTTCCTTTCTTTGCTCTTTCTTTTTGGAACTCCTATTATTTGGATCTAGGTCCTTCTGGATAAGCTTTTAATTTAAAAATGTTTCATGTTAGTTATTAGTGTGTTAATTGCTGTTGAGTCGGCGCTGACTCCTGGCGACCTTATAAATGAGTGATGTCCACAGTGTCGTGTCCTCAACAGCCCTGCTCAGCTCCTGGAGACTCATGCCTGTGGTTTCTTCTATGTGGTCAGTCCACCTCGTATTTGGTCTTCCTCTCTTCCTGCTCTTCTATTTAACCCAGCATTATTTTCTTTTTCAAAGAATCCTGCCTTCTCATGATGTGCCCAAGGTAGGACAGCTTTAGTTCTGTCGTTTTTACCTCCAGCAACGTTTCAGGCTTGATTTGCTTTAAGACCCACCTGTTAGTCTTTCTGGCAGTCCAGGGTTCTTGTAGAGCTCTCCTCCAGCACCATGTTTCAAATGAATCAGGTTTTTTTCCAACAGCCTTCTTCACTGTCCAACTTTTGCATTCATTCATCGTTACTGGAAATACAAGGCTGTGGGTGATCTGAGCCTGGGTCTCTAATGACACATCGTTGCTCTTGATGATCTTTCCTAATTCTTCCATTGCTTCCCTTCTGAGTCTCAGCCTTCTCTTGGTTTCTTGGCTGCAGTCTCCATTTGAATTGATGACTAAACCAAGGTAAGCAAAATCTTGAACAATTTTGATGTCTTCATTGCCTATGTCAAAGTTGTGTATTCTTCTATAGTTGTGTATATATAGAATATAGTTGTGTATTCTTCTATATTCTTCTAAAAGTCAAGAAGATTTTTATCTTTGTGATGTTCAAATGCAGTCCTGCTTTGGCACGTTCTTCTTTCACTTTCATCAGAAGTCGTTTCAAATCATTACTACTTTCTCCCAGTAAGATGGTGTCATTTTGCATATATTAAGTTATTGCCATTTCTTCCAGCAGCTTTTACTCCTTCTTCCTCTGAGTCTAGCCCAGTTTTTCATGATACGTTCTGCACACAGGTTAAACAAATAGGGAGATAAAATGTACCCTTGTCTGACACCTTTGTCTATAGGAAGCCATCCTGTTTCTCCATATTCTGCCCTGACAGTGGCTTCCTGTTCACAGTACAGTTTACACAACAGGATGATCAAATGCTGAGGTACACCCATTTCTTTCAGAGCAGCCCATAGCTTTTCATGATTGATGCAGTCAAAGGCTTTGCTGTAATCTATAAAACATACAAGGTATGATCAAACAATATGGTTAATGTTTACATAAAAAATTATTACAGTAAAAGACACATTGCCATTAATCCCTCTGAAGTACTCCCCCTTGCTTCGAACACACTTATCACATCGTTCTTGCCACTTTCTGACACAGTTCTTGAAGTCCTCTTTTGTGAGTATCTTTAGTTGTGCTGTCATGACTGCCTCCATGTCCTGAATCATTTTGATTTTGGGGAAGAGCCAGAAGTCGCACGGTGCCAGATCTGGTGAAGAACGTGGATGAGGACACACTATAATGTTTTTATTGGACAGAAATTGCTGTATATGAGAAGCGATGTGTGACACAGAGCATTGTTACGATGGAGGATGATTTATGGCACACTTTAAAACACCTTCTCTGAACCATAGCTCATACTTGACTGACTGCACTGAACAAATTGAAACTTGTCACACACTGTTACTAAGGTTCCACATGCTGCTTCCCATGTTGAATTCCCTGCCTTTCCGTTGGATGGCACTCAGCAACAGCATTCACCGTATTTTATGATCACAACCGGAAGGCTCTGTGTCACACATCGCTTTTGGTACAGCAACTTTTGTCAAATAAAAACATTACAGTGTGTCCTCATCCACCTTATTCACCAGATATGGCACTGTGCAACTTCTGACTCTTCCCCAAAGTCAAAATGACCATGAAAGGTAAACGTTTTGAATCAATTCAGGACATTGAGGCAGCCATGACAGCGCAACTAATGACATTCACAAAAGAGGACTTCTAGAACTGCTTCAGAAAGTGGCAAGAACTATGGGTTAAGTGTGTTCACAGTGATGGGGAGTATTTTGAGGGGGATTAATGGCAATGTGTCTTTTACTGTAATAATTTTTTCTTAATTTAAACATTCACTGTATTGTTTGATCACACCTTCTTTTGAAATTCTTTGGTGCACTCCAGTATCCAGTGACTGCTTGCAATTAGGTCTCCAGTGCCTATTCCTTTTCTGATTCCCAGCTTGAACAGCTGGCATTTCTTGCTCCATATAAGGTAGAAGCCTTTGTTGCATCACCTTCAGCATCACTTTACTTGTGTGGGAAATTAGAGCAATGGTCCAATAGTTACTGCACTTCTTGACATGTCCTTTCTTGAAGATTGGGCTGTATATTCATTATTAGTGCCGTTCTCTTTTTGGTCTTATTAACCATTTGATATCACCAATCCTTTGTTCCTTCAGCTCTCTGAATCTCATGTGAGAGGCTTTTCTCAAATATCTGGCACTTCTTAGACACTCATACTTGAGACAGAACCTGAAAAGCTGAGTGAGAGTTCTGTGTGCATGGATAGAGCTTGGCGACTAGTGGGCCTTTCAATGAGCCTTGTAGGGTAATAATGAAGAAAGCAACAGTTTCATTAGGGCTTACCCAAATACCCGTACTCCTTTCTCTTGGACTGATTAGTTTCTCCAAAGAAAAAGCCTCTCATCGTTTGTTTTGATGAGGCATAAGCCTTACTGCTAGTGTTTTGGGAGCTTAGTAAGACGGCTCATTGTTATGGATGTGTACTTTCATTATAATCCCTGTTTTTTCAACATGGGCTAGAATCCAGGTATTCTTGTCTGGTTTAACTTCTCTGGAGAGTAAACCTCCACGTTTCTACTGGCATTGGGAGAAAGTTGTCTGGCTTTCTAAAGTGGGGAAGGACATCTACAGGGGCAAGTGTGGATGGAGTGCCCCTGTTTCTAGACTTTCAAGCAATCCTCCCGTTTCCAGCATGACTTTGCCCCCTGCCTCAGGGAGTCTATGTATCTTTAATTCTTGAATCTCTCTGGGATTGTACTGTAGGAATTGGCTCACTTATTGGTTTGCACCTAACTCTACCCTATCTCTCATTACCTTCCATTTGCCAGGCTTTAGATACTTTCTCCATTTTACAAAGTTAGTTGCCATTGTCCCATGTGTTTTCTAATTTGTAAAATGTTAGCTTAACCTGTCTGCTGTCTTCTCTCTTTTCATTTTCTTTGTCCTTAAGGATTTATCCCTTTTTAATCACTGTCATTTTAGAGAGTTTCTAGAAGTAGTGAAGGTAAATGTATGTATCACTTTGTTTAAATGGAAGCCCTCAGATTTTTAAAATTTCTTCTTTTTCTCTCTTCTTTTTTCTCATTTACTTTGACCTTGGAATTGTAGTGTCTTTTTAAAAAAATTCACTGATTATTTACTTTTGATTATTCACTTCACTTATATTCTTTATGAATACAGATATTTAAATTGACTTTAAGATAAGACTCAAAGAGGCAAATGAAACAAAAACTATTAATGTCCTTTGATTTCTAAAATTTATTTTCATCTGTAGCCTAATTTTCAGAGCACTTGGTGTTGATGGAGTAGGAACCCTATACCTTCTTTTTTTTTTTTCTTTTTTTCTGAAGGAAACCATTATTGGCCACAAGGCACCCAAAACTGCTCTGGGCAGGCTTTACACTTACATTTACATACATTTTGTATTTACATACAGAATGTTCAAGGCTCTGCTTGAACATTAATGGAAAGAAGCTATAATTTCTTATTCATGGCTAAACAGGATTTACTTTCCTATTGGACTAATAGCTATATGATAATCCTGTCTTTGCCATTTTAACTATCATCATCCAGAATGATTTTAAAATAATTTTTCAGAATATGGTTATAAGATTACATAATTTCTACTATTGTATTTTTTACAGTATTTTGTATTGTTGCTTTTCAGCTATTTTCATATTGTAAACTCTAATTTATTGGACTGTTGTGATAATTAATACATACATAATTGTTTTATATAACTAAGTCTTAAGATTTGTGTAAGTAATAATGATTGAGGTGAATTTGTGGTACTTATGTCCAAGTACTTTAATGCTTATTTTTTCTTTATAGTAAAGCCATTTGCAAATGAAGAAGAATATAAGAAAACTGAAGAAATTGTCCAAAAATTTCAAAATGGTATTGGAGAAAAATTGCACCAGAAATTACTTGAAAGGGCAAAAGGAAAAAGAAATTGGGTATTTATGTTATTGTACTTATAATTAGAAAATTGATGATGCTTAACGAATGAAAAATAAAAATGTGTATTTTCATTTAAAAATTATTACTGTAAAAATCCTCTCAGTCATCATTTTCATTATCATCACCCTAAAAAATTAATGAATCACTTAACTCTGGGGAGTTTTGAGTGTTGTGGGTGGGCTCCTTTCTTATTATATAGGAAACGTGATGAAATGCAGGTTTCCTGGGCCCAGTGATTCTGATTCAGTTGCTCTGGAATGGAGGCCCAGAAATCCTTATTGTAACAACTGCTCCACATGGTTCTGATGCAGGTGATCTGCAGACCATGCGTAAGAGAAACATTTTGTCCAGGTAATCATAGCCTGAGAAACTCCAAAACATACCAGAATAGACATGATGCATAGGTGACACTACAAATATTTGAACAGTGTATGGGGAAAAAAAGGGCCATTACAAAATTGGAGTGGAGGATGGTTATGGCGATTTTATGTTTCAGTTAGATTGAGGTGTTAGTATAATAATTGTTAAGGACCCCAGTAAATTTCCACAAAGAATCTTCTTTGGCTTCTTTGGCTTAACTATTAGGTTGGTGCAAAAGTAATTACGGTTTTTGCAATTGTTTTTAACCCTTTAAACCGTGATTACTTTTGTACCAACCTAATACTTCTATAGTATGAACCAGAGAATGAGTTTTTATAGTTAAAAATCATTGTTTTAGTCTAGAAATAATGATTGTAATTATCTTTGAGTTTTAGAAATAAAAAGTAAACTGATCTTTTGATCAACCATTGATACCTATAATGGAATAATAAAATTTTATTCTTTCAGATTCCTTTATTCTCAATCTTGAGCCTTGAGTGATTTTAATTAGAGTAAAGGTAAAGGAGTTGTTGTTCTGCTTGTATCTTTTTATATCTTTTTCTGAATGACTGATTATAATTTATAGTGTCAATTTTTTTCAAAAAGAACTCCAGGTAATTTGATGAAACTGCTTACTTATATGTGAAATTCAAGTGCACATTGTGAAAGGCACACACAGAAAGCAGTGCGTGAAAAACCTAAGTTAGTTTTAAGCCTACTGAAAAGTTTTTGTATTTCTGATTTACTATTTCAGTTTTTGCTTGGAAAAGGAAAATTGTAAATCCCTTAATAATTGTTGTAGTTAAGTGAGGATTTGTTGAATATCTGCTGTACCCCAGGTACTGTGAGAAAACACACCTAAGTACTTTGTTGGGTCAGTATAATCTGTCTGAAGGTGCTTTCTTGGTTCATGTTTCTGGTAATGTAGTTAAACTGAACAATATTTAAGATCCTACAGTTCAAAAAGAAAGAAGTAAAAAGCAGTAGCTTTTGTTTCTTTTTTTTTCTTTTTTTTTTGTCAGCTGTTACACATTCACATATTATCAATAGCATTAGGCTGATGTTCTTCATTTATTCCAGCTGGAGGAGTGGTGGCTGAATGTTGCCTACCTGGAAGTTCGCATACCCTCACAACTGAATGTCAACTTTGCGGGTGCTGCGCCCCATTGTGAACACTACTGGCCTCCAAAAGAAGGCACTGAATTGGAAAGAGGAAGTATAAGTCTTTGGCATAACATGAATTACTGGCAGTTGTTAAGAAAGTAAGGATACTTACGTGATTTGTCTCAGGTGGCAAAAAGTTGAGAAGCTTAATTTACTTATTTGGGGGTGAATGCTACCAAGTTGTGATCCGGTGGTTTGTAAGTTTTTTTAATGACTTCTTGATCAAAATACTTTTTTTGCTGTTTTAATAGAGAAAAAGTGCCTGTTCATAAAGTTGGGACTACTCCTCTAGATATGAACCAATTCCGAATGCTGTTTAACACCTGCAAGGTTCCAGGAATTACTAGAGATTCTCTTATAAATTATTTTAAGACTGGTAAGTAGAAAATGCAGGTACTTTCTTTGGTAAAGTCACTGAGATTTGGGTAGTTTTGCTATAGTTTCTACTATGACACTATGGAGCATACTATTCTGAAGGTAGTTCTTACTGCATTTTGACTGATCAAAAGCTTTCTATGAACCTTGTCTTTCAGTCATTCTGATTAGTTGGAATTGATTCATGGGAATGGCTTTTCTAAACTGTGTCTTACTTGGTTCTACACAAACCTGATGCTTATGTTGCATCCTTTGAAAGTCTGAATTTTAGTTAAAGAGTAGAATTATGAATCAGAGTATTAGGAAATCAGGAGAATACGATTTGGATCCTTCTGTTTCTACCTTCTTCCTTCTTAATCTGAATTCTCTTTTTGAGCGTTTGCTTATATGTGCTCGTCATGCCCCATTTCTCTCTGTGAGTATGCTTTTCTTCCCTATTATATGAGGTGAGAGCCTGATACCAATCTCCTTGAAGGCACATGAGTTCAGACTGACTCATCAAAGTTTTTTGTTTTTACTGCAAGTTTAATGGCAATTTCTGCGTGGTGTCCTAGCATGGAAAATTATTTTGTAGTAAGTGCTAGTTTCATTACTTCAGGAATGGTTTCTTTTTATAAATTTAGTAACAGTTTATAATTACTGCAGAATGTAATTATGAATGGATATATTTCTTACATAAAATTTTATTTAAAAGTAAAATTTCTCTAGCTAACTTTGCTTGTTGTGAGAGGGGTATGAGTTTTTGTCCTGTAGAGATCTACTCTCTGTAAACCTCTCAGGATGGTAAACATAGTTAATGTCTTCAAGCCCCCACACATTTACCTTGATGTTGCAAGTAAAAGAGTTAAAAGAAAGGATTGAGGAACATGTTTATTTATGGCATAAAGTTTAATGCCTAAATGTGAATGGAAAAGGTGAACAGGAGAAAACTGATATGAGAATAGCAATAGAGAAACAATATGCATATCAGTTAAGAACTAATATCAGTAGACCTGGTTTTGAATTCAATCTTTATTACCCAGTAGTATGTCCTTAGATAAGGTAACTCATTTAAGTTATAGTATGTAAAATGGGGATTCATTAATATAGTGTACCTCTTGATACAGTGGTTTAAGCTGTCATGGCTAGTATATTCTGGAACTTATGGCTATGTGAAGAGGTATAGATAGGTATAAAGCTGAGGTAACAAGTAAACATGAAAAAATGTAAGCGAGTTAGTGACGAATACTGTGTAGAAGATTCAAATAACATGATTAGGTAGTCAAGGAAGGCCTCTGAGGATCTGAAGGACAAGATGATCCAATACAGTTTGGGGCTTTTTATTTTTGTTTTTGTTTTGTGTGTGATGTGGGGGGGAATCCCCTGGGCATAATAAACTTGGCAGGTGTGAAGGGCAGTGTGGATGGAGCCAAGTAGGCAGGAGGGAGGGGGGCAGATTAGAAAGGTGACTAGAGGCTAAATTATACAGTAGTAATTTGTAAGCCAACTCAGGTTTTTGGCTTTTATTAAAAATGTGAATAGATACTATTAGTGGGTTTTGAGAAAGAGTGATGTGATCAGATTAATGTTTTAAAGATCATTCTACTTGCTGTTTGAAGAACAGATTTTTAGGAGACAGACAAGTGTAGAAGGAGGGAGACCAGTTAGAAAGTTGTTTCAGTCCAAAGGAGCCCTTATAATGACTTGTACTCAGGTGGTAGCGTGGAGCTGGTGAAAAGTTATTAGATTCTGGATATATTTTGGATTTGGGCAGAATTATTCATAGATTGGTTATGAGACCTAAGAGAAAAACAGGAATTCAAGATGATTTCAAGATATTTGGCTTGCATAACTAACAGGATAGATAGGTGTGTTGGTTCATAAGGTGGGAAAGATTGGGAGGAGATATTTAGGGAGGAAAATCAAGCGGTCCGTTAGGCCATGTTAAGTTTAAGATGACTTTTAGACATCTAAGTGGAAATGTTAAGTAGGCAGTCAGAAACAAAGTCGGGAGTTCTGGGGAGAATTCAGGACTGCAGATAAAGATGTAGGAATCATCATTAGAGGCATAACAATCGTTTTTAAAGCCAAAAAATTAGCTAAGATTACTTTTGGAGCACGTAATAGATAAAAATGATTGTGATTCTTATCACAGTCAAATTTAGTATTTGGTGACTAGAGGATGAGGAGCCCGCAAAAGATACCAAGGTAGATAGGAAGAAAACAAGGACAGTGTTCTCCCAGAAGGCAAGGGAAGGACGCATTTTATGTCATGCTTCGGAGAGGTCAAATGAGATAAAAATTCAAATGACCATTGGATTTGTCAATATGATGTGGACAGAGGCTGCCCTTGGTAAGATCAGTTTTAGTGGAAGTTGGGGAATGCAACTCCTCAACTGGAGAAGATGAAAACTAACAGAATTGGTGACAACATGGAAATAATATTTCGGAAAAATACTTGGTGTTCAGTGGGAGATTTTTGTTTGTTTATTTTTTTATAAGGATGGGTGGTGATATAGAAATGACATGGGAGGGAGGGAAAAATAACCTTCAAGGGGAAGAGATAAGGAACCAAAGTCATTGAGAAGAGCTGAGAGGGTCAAGAGCAGAAGGGAGGGAGGGATTGGTGTTTGACAGGAGCAAGGATGAGAGAGAACGCAAAAAGTGCCTCTAGATGCAGACAGATTGGCCAACTTGGTTGTAGGAAGATAGGGAGATCCTGTATATTCTTTGTGTTTTCTTTGGTGAAGTAAGAACTGAGGTCAGTCAGCTAGGGCGGAAGATTTAAGGAGAAAGGAGGTTTGAAATACTCATTTTGGAAAGTGAGAAAAGCAAGCATGCTGTGGAAATGTAGCTGAACAGTGTCGAGTGCCCATTTGAGATGTATGTTTATGAATTAAAGTTAGACTAGATGGTGTGTTGTAGTTTTCATCAAAAATTGGGCAGGTGCAGAGGAAGAGGGTGTGAAGGATCTAAGGGTTTTGCAAGGGGGAAATTATAATGCTGGACCCTGCACTCTATCCTGGGTAAGGAGAAAGTTGAATTTATGTGGGCTGAGGGGGGCGGCGGGAGCAGGCAACATACAAACTACTGTGGCTAAGAGGCTAATCTCAATGAGGAGGCAATAGTTAGAACCTGCGACCTTTAAGACTAATTCACTCATGCCTTTCATCCTGTTTACCTCATTTGGCCCAGACTTTCCATGTCATCTCTTGTCATGTGGATCACAGATTCGTGCATAGCCTAACTTGGTCCAAGTTCCCCACTACTGTGGCCCACACCCAACCCTTTCCCCCAGCCCTTTTTCTGGAGCTCACAGTCAGCAAAACTTATTATATCTTCAACCTTTTCTCTGGAAGTTCCTGTTTCCTTCTTAAAGGTACTGTTACTGAAGCCTGATTACCCTTTGAGCTCACTGCTTTCCCCATAACCATCTCAGATGGGGATTTTTTCCTCTCTCTTATACTTTGGTACTGGAGGGCATATAGGAGACCCTCCTGTTCTTCGTATTTCCCATTACCCTTTCCATTTTTCCTTCTTCCTTACAGTTTACACTCTTGGAAAAAATAAAGTGCTATCAGGTTATATCTGCACTGTTTGTCATTATTCCGGTGCCTTTCCTTTTGGTCATTCCCTTTCCTTCATTGTTTTAGCACCAGTTTCTCTATCTTCCCTTATTACTTCAGTCTCATTCTTGATGACTTGAGCGTCCAGTTGTAGATGACCCATGGCCTCTCCTTTTCTTCATTTTCTTTCTCTAGGAATCTGTACATCTCCACTCCGTCTCCCACTCTCAGCCACGCACTCCCATGGTCATGCCCGAAACCTTGTTATCAAAAAACCCATCACCTCTAACATTGCAGTTGTAAGTATCTCAGTCAGGTCTCCACCTTCTTTTCACAACTCACTTCCTTTAGTAATCCACTTCAGCTGTTTCTTTGCCCACATTATGACTTGCAATTCACTTACCTACAGTTCTTCACAGTTCCCTTCCTCCCTCCCCCACCCCCAATCTCCACTTCTTTCTGTGGTTCTTCACTGTATAACTCGTTTGCATACATATTGAAGTTTTTGCCCCCTCGCTTCCTCCCCACTGCACACTTATCTGAACACTGTTTAAATTTCAACCTTCTGTTTTACCTCTACACATCAGAGTTACCTACCTAACAATGTACATGGCCAGAGAAAATCATAAAACCTTACTATCTGGCCATATTCTTTTCTCAGATTATATTCTCCCAGAAAAGACTGTTTCATGCCTTTCTCCTTCCTTATTCTCAGCTAATGAACTCTCTTCTTCTTCTCAACAATTTTAAAGCAATCTTTTCATCCCCGAATTTACCAGCCTATCTGGTAGGCAGAATGATGCCCTCCCTCCACAAAGATGTCTACTTCCTAATCCTTGGAATCTGCTGAATGTGTTAAGTTATGTGGAAAAGGGGACTTAAAGTTGCAGAGGAAATTAAGGTTGATAATAAATTGACCTTGAGATGGGGAGATTATTCTGGATTATTCAGGCAGGCCCAAAGTAATCACAAGAGTTCTCATAAGTGGAAGAAAGGGGCAGAGGGAGAACTAAAGAGATGGCAGCTTGAGAGCGTCGTGATTCCCCCTTGATGGCTTTTGGAGGAAGGCGGCCAGGGCCATGAACCCAGGATTGTTGGCAGCCTCAAGAAGCTAGACAAGTGAAGGAAACAGATTCTCCCCTAGAGTCCCCAGAAGGACCTGCTGACACCTTCATTGTAGCTCAGTAAAGCACATTTCAGGCTTCTGGTCCCCAGACCTGTAAGACAATAAATTTGTGTTGTTAGTGGTAATTTACCGCTAAGTTAGTGGTAACTTGTTACAGAAGTCATAGGGAACATATTCAAGTATTTGCCCATCCTACAACCCCCTTGCAACACATTATTACACAGTCATATATTTTGCCTTCCCATTTTCAAAATGGACGAACTGTCCTGACTTCTTATATATGGTGTGAGGACACGCTTCTATGTGGTGCACTGGGCCCTCCTCCTCTTGCCTGCTCAGGGACCTTGCTTGCTTCTGGATTATCCTCTCTCTCTGTGCTGCATTACCAGTTTTTCCTCTTTGCTAGCATGTTCCAATCTGTAATCTCTCCCTCTTAAAGGAAAAAAACACAAATTAGACCCCTTGTCTCCTTGAAGTGGCACACCCCAGTCAAAGCTACAATCACCTGTCACTTCAGTCATTCTCACCTGGATCACTTCAGTTAGTTCCTAAACTGATCTTGTATATTCTCTTCCCTCTTATAATCTCTTGTCCATATAGTAGCTCGAGTGACTTTTTAAAGTATTAATTAGATTGCAGTATTACTTTCCTGCCTAAAACCCTCCACTGGCTTCCTTCCCGTCGTACTTAAAATTTAAAGCCCTTTCTGAGGCCAATATGATCTGGTCCCAACCTTACCCACCATTCTACCCTTTTCTCTGTCAGCTGCCACTGCACCGACCTGTTTTCCTTTAAGCAAACCAGTTCACTTTTGTCCTAATGCCTTTATACGTACTGTTTCCTCTTCTGGAACTCTCTTCCTGAAGATATTTCCATGGTTCACTCCTTCACTTCATTTGGTTCTTTGCTCAAATATCCCCTTTTAGGCTCATCCTGAGGTAGCACCCTCCTGTTACCCTCCTCCCATCCTTTTATTGGTTATTTTGACATCAGGCTTATTTTCTTTTTTCCAGCCTTAAATTTTGGATAGGGTGTGGTCAAGTAGATGCAGCAAAAAAGGGTAGTGGTGATAAATATAAAAGGACATGGAGGTTTTTGAAGGGGAAGAAAGAAGAAATGGGTTGGGAGTAGCCATGAGGGATAAGGGAAACACAGACCTCACCTGCTAGGACTTAAGGAAATAGGATGTAAGGGAAAAAATAGCAGTGCTATCAGGAGATGGTCCTTCGTCATAGCTGATAAATAGATTTCATGAGGTGATGTGTGTAGAGCATTTAGCACAGTATCTTATACATAATATCAGACAGTAAATTGCCTTCTGGTGGCAGTATATGTCTTTATTTTTTTCTTTTTTCCTTTCTTAGAGGGAAAGAGCAGGAGCAGGGGTCATACAGGAAAACCCTTGTCAAAGGGACTAGTATTTGACAAATGCGGCTAAATCAGAGTAGTCTGAACCTTACAGCAAACAAATAGATGTTGGGGAATTAAGGTGTACCAAAGAAAGCACAGAATCAGTTATCAGTGGCTTACCAGGTGTTATCAGAGCCTTCAGTAAAACTATAGGTTGGCAAAATTCTTTCTCCTTGCCACTCAGGCTTACGTACGTGCCTTTATTCTACTGAAAACTATTTTACTGAGAAATCATACCTAGATATTACTGCAATTAAATCATCCAGTGAGCAATCAACATTAAAATAATCCCAAAGAGAAACTTGTTAATTCCAACCGTCTACTCCAGGGTTCCTCCTCTACCCTTCCCCCCTTCCCATTCCTATCCATAAATAAAACTAGAAAGCCCTGCAGTAGTTTGGGATTTATATGATTCTCAGGGTGCACAAATATTTGAAACACCTGTGGATTTCTAGATGTTTCACATGGACAGGTTTCAACAGCATGTATTTTATCATAATAACTGAAATTCTATCACTTGATACAATTTTTGTTCATATGATATAGTTGATGCATATATGATAAGCAAAATACTGGAGGAATGATTTTTTTCTATTAGATGTAAATATGCAGCTTTACTCTTGTTTAACTTTGAGAGATTTGAGTCTTGTGCTTTCTGTTTCTTTTCGCAGAGCGTGAAGGGCATTCCCCAAGTCACATTGTAGTGCTGTGTCGAGGCCGAGTTTTTGTCTTGGATGCAATACACGAAGGATGTTTGATCACCCCACCAGAGATTCTCAGGTTTTCAGACTACTCTCTTGAATCTCGTTAGTTTTTAAGCTTTTAAAATAAATGTTAAAAAAACAATGTGAAAAAATAAATGTTCAGAATTGCCTCTTTATAAGGTGACAGAAAAATAAGAATTTTCTATATGCTGATTTTTAAAAATGTTTTATTTTTAATTTAAATTACTTTTTAATTTTACTAGATGTATATGAATATATTCTATTTGGAAAAAAGGAAAACATTACAAATACTACCAATCTCATTTCCTGACCCAGAATTTATCACTGTTACTAGTTGGGTGTATTCTAGCCTTCCAGATCTATTTACATGCACATATAGATTTAAAAAATATGTATATTTATATTTTATATATAGTATGTATTATATACATATAAATAGTAGATTGTACATATAGCAGTATATGGTATATATATGTAATATTGTATGTTTATATTTTTAAAGTGTATTATGGAAAATTTCAAAATGTAGAAGGAATTATACAATGAAGCTCTTCCATGTACTCATCCCCTGCCTTCAACAATGATACATTTATCGTCTCGTTTCAACCTCCTTGTGCCCCTCCCCTCACTCCCTCATTGATTATTTTAAAGAAAATTGCAGACATAATATCCTTTCACTATAAATATTTTAGTATGCATCTCTAAAATATAAGGACTCTTAAAAATACACACGTACACCTGAAATCTGTGTAATTTTACTAACAATTGTCACCCCAATAAATTTAATTAAAAAAAATACACATGTACAATACTATTATCATAACTAATGATTTGCTGCTTCTAAAATAATTGTATAATATTATTAATATCTGGTCAGTTCAAATGTCCTAGATTGTCATAAATGTTGAGTCATATGTACCTATATATATATTTTAAATTATTTTTAGTAAGTGTTCCAAACATGTACAGAAATACACGCAGAAGTAGACAGCTAAATACTCATGTAACCACCACCCAGGTCAAGACATAGAACATTTCCGGTACTCCAGAAACCCCTGTGGTACCCTTCCCAGTTACTGTGCTTTCCCTCCTTCCCAAGGGGAATAATTTAGGTTGCTTACAGTTTTCATTTGTACAAAAAATGCGGCTGTGAAAATCCTTGTGCAAGTCTTTTGATGCACATGAGCCTGCATTTCTGTCTGAACACGCTCAGGAGAGGACTTGCTGAGTCATAGAATATGTATACATTCCCTTCAGTGGATAATGCCCGTTTTCCAAAATACTTGTACTGCTAAAACGCACTTCCACTAGTGTATGAGTATTGTAGGAATTCTTTATTCATTTTCATTGGTTTTATGTGTTAAAATCCACAGACTAGATATTTGTAACCCTTTCATTCTATTAAAGGTGTCTTTGTGATCAATAGAAGTTCTTTTTTTTCTTTTTCTTTTTTTTAAATGTCTGTTTTATTGGGGAATATTGGAGAACAGTGTGTTTCTCCAGGGCCCATCAGCTCCAAGTCATTGTCCTTCAATCTAGTTATGGAGGATGCAGCTCAGCTCCAAGTCCAGTCTCTGTTTTCAATCTTTAGTTGCAGGGGGCGCAGCCCACCATCCCCTGTGGGAATCTAACCCAGCAACTTTGTTGTTGAGAGCTCACGCTCTAACCCACTGATCCAGCCACCCCTAGAAGTTCTTAATTTGAATTTAGTCGAGTTGATTAATCTTATACCATATGGATTATACTTTTTATTCCATTTTAAAAAAATTCTGCCTAATCCAATGTCAAGAAGCTATTTATAGAATTTTATTCTTTTGCCTTCCACAATTACATTAACCGTCTGCCTAAAATTGGTTTTTGTATGTGCCATGAGGAAGGGATAGTTGTACACATTTAAAAAATAGTGTTATTTTAGTCATTTCCTGCAGTTTGCTTCTTTTAGTAAATAATAAGACAACGATATTTTCATGTTGGAGCAGATATATCTACCTTATTCTTTTTAACTATTGTATAAAATTCTGTCAAATGAACATAACTGTAGTTGGACCATTTCTCAATTAGTGTGCATTGAGGTAATTCCCATTTATTGTTGTAACTGAACATTTTCAAGCATGCCTCTTTATTTCGGAGAAAATATCTGTGGTTTGATATTGGAAGTGAAATTTCTGGATCATAAGATATGTACATTTAAAATTAACTCAAATTGTCATCCAAAGAGACATAATGTTCCCTATCAGTACTTTATGAGAATATCCACTTCTCCACATAATTGCTGACAGGCTATAACTAAACTTGAAACATTTGGTGAACTGACACGTGAAAATGGTTTTTTCATTGTTGCTCGAATTGGCACACTATTACTAGTGAGATTGAATATTTTTATATATGTTTATAAACCATTTGTATTTTCTCTGAGTTGCTTTTGCCTGTTTTTCGTTTTTTTTATTGGCTTTGTTCTAGTCTTACTGATCTGTAGCAGTTGTTTATGTTTCTGGACCCTAATCCTTTATCGATTATACATATGTGTTACAAACATTTTATTTCAGTAAACTTAAAAAAAAATTTTGGTAATTGTACAGACATTGTTAATTTTGATGTGGGGAAACTTATCCATCTTTTAGGTATTTTTGCTTTTGTGTCTTGGATATCTGTATATGTTCCAGTTACATTTTTTAATTTGTTTGGTCCAAATTGGACATGTCATTGTTAGATCAGGCATATTGATTAGATTACTCAAAGCCACTCTTCCAGAACTTGCATACATGTAATCTGTGGGCTGAATTCAGACTGTGACCTGTTTTGCTTGAATAACAGAGAATTTGAATCGCTATTTAAAAATTAAGAGAATTCACAGAAAAATAGGGATTTCTGTTTTCTCTTAAAAAAATTTTTTTTTCTTCAGGTTTTTAACTCTGTTAATTCAGCCTCCATGGTGGTTTTCTTGCCTTCATGTATTCTCTATAGTCATCAGTCTTAGGGCTTTAAAATTCAAATTTGATTGTATCTCACCTTTGATACAAATTTTAAAATGGTTCCTTGTGGTCTAGAATACAGTCCCAGGTCCTAGCAGGGGTCTAGATTTAAACTTTGCCTGTCTCTTCAGCCTTATGTCCTGCTTTTCCTTCTTGTTCATCCCATACTCCATTTCTCTGCTTGCAATCTTGTAACACGTCAGATTATCTGTGATCTTTGCATCTCATGCTTTCTATTTGCAATGCCCTGTCCTGCCTTGTCTACCTCCTGTGTGCGCATTCTTACTCAGGCTTTATGTCTCTATTCACGTGTCACCACAAGGTCAGCTATTTCTTAATTTCCTATTCCCTTTCCTCTCCCTAATCCCCAAGGAGTTAGCGTCCTTTAGTTCTTTATATGCCTTGTATTTATCTCTATTATATTGATAATAAGGTATTAAAATTTATTTCTATGCTTTTACATGCAGATGGAGCTCTAAGAGATTGGTCACCAGGTCTTTTTTTTTTTTAATTCCCTTTGCTTAATATAAAGGAAAAGTGAGAGAGAGAGAGAGAGAGAGAGAGAGAGAGACTGAGTGATCAGCCCAGTCCTGTGCATTAGGAAATTTTATTTAGAAATGTAAGATACACATTAGGAGAGTAAGGTAGATTGGTCAGATTCTGAATCTTTGTGAGTTAGAGTCTCAAAGAGATGTATTAAAATCTGCAGTAATCCAAGAAAGAGATAAGAAGTTGGGACTTTAAAAAATAGGACAAATACAGAAAATTTTTGGAGATAAAACTATAAGAATTGCTGACTGGATTTAGAAAGAAAGTAAAGTATTAAATATGAAGGAGGTTTTTCAACTTGTATAATAGACAGATAGTGTTATAGAAGGAGGAGGCAACAGAAGAAGAGGAACCATTTCAATTACTTTTTTCTAGTTTTTAATAATAGCTTTATTGAGATATAATTCACATACCATGCTTGTTACCCCTTTAAAATGTACAATTCAGTATTTTTATAATATTTACAGAACTGTGCAACCCTCTCCACAATCAATTTTAGAACATTTTTGTCATCCCCAAAAGTAACCCCTGAACCCATAAACAGTTACTTCCTGTTGCTCCTCAACTCTTACCTCATCCATTAGCAGACACTTCCCATATCTCCCAAACAGTCCCACCTCACCAGCCCTAGGCAACTACCAACTGATTTTGTATTTCTATAGATTTGCCTATTCCGGACATTTCATGTACATGGAATCTTATATGGCTTTTTTGTTTTTGGCTTTTTTCACTTAGCATAATGTTTTCTAGTTTCATCCATGTTGTAGCATGTATTCGTACTTTCTTTTTTATGACTGAATAATATTCCATTCAATGGATATGCCACATTTTATTTAATCATTTATCAGTTGATGAACATTTAGGTTTCTACTTTTTGGCTGCTGTGTATAATGCTCCATGAACATCTGTGTAAAGGTTTTTATGTGGACATATGTTTTCATTTCTCTTGGAATATCTGGGAGTGGAATTGCTGGGTCGTAACTTTATGTTTAACCATTTGAGGAACTGCCAGACTGTTCCAAAATGACCACCATTTTACATTCACATCAACAGTGTATGAGGGTTCCAGTTTCTCCATACCCTCACCAACACTTGCTATTATCTGAATTTTTGATTATAGCCATCCTAGTGGGTGTGAAGTGAGATCTCATTGTGGTTTATGTTTGTTTTTCAATAACGACAATGATGTTGAACATCTTTTCATGTGTTTATTGGCCATTTGTATATCTTCACTGGAGAAATGCCTACTTAAACCCTTTGCCAATTTTTAATTGAGTTATTTATCTTTTCATTAAGTTGTAAGACTTCTTTATATATTCCATATAAGAGTCCCTTATTAGATATATAACTTGCAAATATTTTTCTCCCATTTTTGAGTTGTCTTTTCACTTTCTTCATGGCCTCCTTTAAAGCTCAAACATTTTAATTTTGACAATGTCCAATTTATTTATTTTTTTCCTTCTGGTTGCTTGTGCTTTTGGTATCATATCCAAGACACCATTGCGTAATCCAAGGTCTTGAAGATTTATACCTGTGTTGTCTTCTAAGATCAGTTTATTTTTTTAATTTGTGGGAAGGGAACAGGGAAATAATTTTTAAATGTACACCTTGTTTGAAATGCCAGCAGAAATTGAGGTAGAGATATCAACAAGAATTTGAAAATTTGGTACCAGAAATTTAGAGAGAAAATGGGGTTGATGTTAAGAGATCTGGTTGTCCCTTACATAAAGGTGGTAGTTGAAGCTATTATAGAAGTGGATGAAATTACCAAGGAAGAAATTGTAGACGAGGCTGGGCGAGGTCAGTGATAGAAATTTGGGGAAACACACAAAATTGTCAATGGAAGGAGAATGAATGGTCAATGAAGAAAACTGAGCAATCAGTGAGGTAGGGAGACCACAGCGGAACAATGCTACAAAAGCCAAGGCAAAAGATAATTTTAAGATTTACTCTTGGGTGTTAAATACTTTATGATGAGGAAAATCAGACTGAGATAAAGCTACTAGTTTTTTATTTGTTTTTGTTTTTTAAATGGGATGCTATTGGTAACTTTCAGAAACTCAGTTTCAAGGTAATTACTGGAGGATAAAACCAGATTACAGTAAATTAAAGAGTGAGTGGAAAGTAATGAAGGAAAAGTAATGAAGGTGGAACCAGATTGTGAGGAACTATCAAGTGTAAAATATTTTTAAGGATGTATGATTCTGAAATATAAATATTGTTAATACAAGTTTTTTTCTTTTAAATACAAAAAATTGCTGTATAGCTGAAAAAGAGGTGCATAAATAGCCAAATTAAAGAAAGGAAAAGAGAGATTATCCTAGTCACCAAATCTGTACCTCTTGTTTTATTTGAGCAGAGAACTTATTTTTTAAAACTACTTTGTGGATGTATGATTGACATACAAAAAGCTGTATGTATTTATTGTGTACAACTTGATGAGTTTGGGGATAAGTATACACCCCTTAACCCATCACCACATTCTATACCGTAAACATAGCCATCACCTCCAACAATTTCCCACCCTCTTTGTTTATTATTAATAATTTTTATGGTAAGAACACTTAACATAAAATTGACCATCTTAGCAAATTTTAAGAATACAGTACAGTATTGTTAACTCTAGGCACTGTGCTGTACAGTAGCTCTCTAGGACTTAATCATCTAACTGAAACTTGGTACCCTTTAACTAATGTCCTCCTTACCCAAGCCTCTGGCAACCACCGTTCTACTCTGCTTCTAGGAGTTTGACTATTTTAGACACCTCAGATAAGTGGGATAACAGTATTTGTCCTTCTGTGTCTGGTTTATTTCGTGTAGTGTAATGTCCTCCAGGTTCATCCATGTTAGTGTAAACAGCAGGATTTTTTGCTTATTTTAAGCACATTTGTTTATCCATTCATCTGTCGATGGATATTTAAGTTGCTTCCTCTTCTTGGCTATTGTGAATAATGCTGCAGTGAACAAGGGAGTACAGATGTCTCTTCAAGATTCTGATTTCAGTTTCTTTGGATAAATATCCAGAAATGGATTTGCTGGGTCATAAGGTAGTTCTATTTTTAATTTCTTGAGGAACCTCCATACTGTTTTCCATAGTAGCTACACCAATTGACATTCCCACCAATAGTGCACAAGGGTTCCCTTTTCTCCACTTCCTCAGCAACACTTGCTGGCTCTTGTCTTTTTTATAATAAAGCATGTTATATTATGGTTTTGATTTACATTTCCTTGATGATTAGTGATATTGAATACTTTTTTACATACCTGTTGGCCATTCGTATATCTTTGGAGAAATGTCAGTTCAGTTCCTTTGCCCATATTTTAAATCAGATTCGGTTTTTTGCTATTGAGTTGTAGGGGATTTTGGATATATTTTGGATATTAACCTCTTATCAGATATATGGTTTGCAAATATTTTCTCGTATTCAGTGGGTTGCCTTTTCAATTTTGTTGTTTCCTTGACTGTGCAGAAGCTTTTGGTTTGATGTACTGTTTAGTTTTACTTTAGTTGCTTGTGTTTTTGGTGTCATGTCCAAGAAATACTTGCCAAGGTCAATGTCGGAAGCTTTTCCCCCATGTTTTCTTCTAGGTGTTTTATTATTTTAGGTCTTACGTTTAAAACTTTAATCCATTTTGAGTTGATTTTTGTCTGTGGTATAAGACAGGTCCAGTTTCATTCTTTTGTATTGGCAATCCAGTTTTCCCAACACCGTTTATTGAAGAGCCTATCCTTTTCCCATTGTGTGTTCTTGGCACCCTTAGCAACCTCAGTTGACTGTATATAAGTGGATTTATTTTGGAGTTCTCTGTTCTGTTCTGTTTGTCTGTATGTCCATTTTTATGCCAGTACCATACTGCTTTGATTATTGTAGCTTTGTAATATATTAACCTTGAAATCAGAAAGTGTGATGTCTCCAACTTGGTTCTTCTTACTCAAAATTGCTTTTGCTATCTTAAGTTTTTTGTAAATTTTATGATCTTTTTTCTATTTCTCTGAAAAGTGCCATTGGGATTTTGATATGGTTTGCACTGAATCTGTAGATTGCTTTAGGTAGTATGGACTTCCTAATGGTGAAGATTTGGGCAGTTATTATCTGACCTTTATTATCAAACTTAAAATGTCATTTCAGGTCTAACACATTTTGTTCCAGTAATTTCTCTCTGAATGACCACCTGTTATGAGGTGGTCATTTTCCACTGAATATGAAAATGGCCATATCAGGGAGCAGGAAAAAATTTCATAGTCAAAGCTAGTGCTTTTAGGTGGTAAGGGAAGAGTAGCAACCAGTACCACATGGAGAAAAAAAGAGTATATTTTATTACTTTAGCATTCAGAATTTATGTGGATACTATGCCCACCAAAAAACCACAGTCTGTAAAAACTTTATTTGTAATTAAAGCATAATCAGTTTGCAAACACGAATAAGCAGGAAGAGGCCAGGTGAATTGCTCCACCATTGATGCCTATTGTTTGGTGAAGAAGCCCTCATGTGCTCCAGGGGACACCATTATTGTTCAAATAAAGAGGGAGGACTTTTGCAGCAAGGAATTTATTTCTTCATTAGTATTAAAGAAATAATTAAGGAACAGAGGAAATTATGCAAATCAATAATTGTATTTTTTCCAGTTTTGCATGAAGAAGCTACAAAAACGGGATGGCTATCAGTGGGGCCTTTTGACCATTTATTTAGCTACATCAGCTTAATTTTTAAGAAACCCTTGGAAGCTTTTAATTGAGGTAATATCTTAGCATGTGCCATGAGGAAGCAAGGCTGGAACTAAACCTCTATGGGTTTTTGACTGTTGAAAGTGTATTTCTTTATGGAAGAACCCTGTTATTTACCTGTCATGTTTAAAGACACATAAAACTCATCAGACTGGAAATATAATGTAATGGGGGCAAATAATTTATCCTTAGCTGACAGAGTCTTTAAAGTATCATGGTTATAAGTAACAACAGCACATGTGAAAACATTTAAAATCGACTGTATGATACATGTTTGTTAAGCACAAATATTAATTGGGTATAGTGTAAGTTCTCTATTAAATATATATGCACATAGTTTTTAGTTAGATAAGATGATATTTGTGAGATTATTTACCAGAATATTATTCAAGTTCTCCATTGTGTAAGGGTTATTTACTTTAATCCTGGAAGTGTATGTACATTTTGAAAGTACTCATATATATTATATCAGCCAAACACCAAATTTATTTATGTAAGTTATTGTCAAGTATACTTTTGATGTTAATAGGCCACATAATCACTTTTTATAAAAATATGTGGGGTGTGAAATAAATCCATTGGTATTGAGATCATGATCCCTTTCTTTGGATAATACGAGTATATCAAAACATTTAAATACTGATTAAAAATTATGACCTATGAAAGGCCAAAATAGCTAAGGATTCTGCCTATTCTCTTTTTGAATCCTCTTTTTTTATCTTCCTTAAGGCAATTGACATATATCCACAAGAAGTGCCATAGTGAACCTGATGGACCTGGGATAGCAGCATTAACTAGTGAGGAGCGAACTCGATGGGCTAAGGTTATACTTATACTTTTTTTTAAATTGAAGTATAATTGACATATAATATTGTATTGTTTTCAGGTGTACAACATAATGGTTCGATATTTGTGTACATACGAGTATTGCAAAATAATCACCACAATAAGTCTAGTTACCATCTGTCACCATAGTTATAAATTTTTTTCTTGTGATGTAAACTTTTAAGATCTACTATCAGCAACTTTCAAATGTGCAATATATTATTATTATTAACTATAACTTACACTTTTCTTAATGAACCTTTTTCCTAACAAACTATTTTGAGATTTTTTCTGGATGTATTATATTTAATTTGTAACATTTAATTATTATCTCCTTGCCCTTTAGGCACGAGAATATTTAATTAGTCTTGATCCAGAGAACTTGACTATATTAGAAAAAATTCAGAGCAGTTTACTAGTATATTCCATAGAGGATGACAGTCCACATATAACGCCAGAAGATTATTCTCAGGTATTTAACTATCTTGTTCTGTATTTCTTCCCATAAATTTCTTCCCACAGACTTGAGAAGACCTTTTGGTATGTGCAGGCTCTTAAAACTTTTTCTTATAATGATATATACTTGTACCAAATTGAAGCATATACGTAGATCAATAATGCTTGGTTATCCTTCCCCCATTTAGATATCCGTTTAGATATATCTTGTATGTTGTTTAAAGAAGTGTGACTATTGTTTGCGTATCACATGTCAGTGTTTCTCAACCTTTTCACTGAATGCACATATAAGAAATTTGCACAGATCACTGGGCTAAGTGAGCTTCTTGTGCCAAAGGTAACATGAGAACCTACCGGTAACCCACACCAGTGTGCCTTGACACCTTAATAGGTGAAGTCTGTCCTAAGAATTATATCACTCTACAATTATATCAAACTAAGGAATTTATCTTGTCATTTGGTTTTATTGAACACACTGACTGTAGTGATTTAAGGGTAAATGTGGCATTACTTAGTTTTTTTTCCCCTCTGGGGTAATATTATTTCCTGGGAAATAATAAAAAGTAGTAGACATATTTGTAGAAGTCTTACAGTCTTTTAAAAACACTTAGATTATTTCATAATGCATTCATCAATATTGAATAATAAGAATAAAATAATATGGGATTGAATAATCTTGTAGCTAAAAAAACCAACTTTTCCTCTTTAGCTGTATTTTTGTTGTTGTTAGTAAAAGAATCACCAAACTTCTTAAGGAATAAGATGCTTGAATGCAGTGTTGTTGAAACTCTTTTTACTGCAGTCTACAGTTAGATATACATTTAGATTGCAGTCCACTAAATACACACACACACACACACACACACACACACACACACAGTGTGTCCACACATGTATAATAGAAGTTTCACAAAACAGTAACAGTAATTACTTTTACTCTCTGTGATGTATTCTGATATTTATGTTTTATTTTATTCTTTCTTTTTGTAAAGAATGTTTACTGTGATGCACTAAATTGATTTCTTGTTTTCAAAACCTACTGTTTGAGAAACAGGTTTAGTGGGATATTAATTCTTGAAATAGTTTTCTTGTAACTAGACTTTAATGTCTGAACTTATCAAGGCCTCTTACACTATTCAAGTTGCAAAAGGCTGTCCTTTCAATTTTATGTTCTCTAAACATCCATGAATATTGTACCAGCATTCTCTTCTATGGTAGGATTTCTTGAGATTTTAAGAAATGTCTAAAATAAGGGACAGAATTATTATCTCTTGAATATAACTGTTATTTATTAAATTTGGCTTTCCTGAAGAGGAAAAATGAGTGTGTGTGTGTGTGTGTGTGTGCATGTGTATATATATATATATATATATAGAGAGAGAGAGAGAGAGAGAGAGAGAGACTTACTATTATATATAGAGAGATTATATATAGCTATATATATGTAATATATATATGTTTTAAGATGTAATTATTTATAAAACAATATTAAAATCCTTTTAATTTGGAAATATTATATTTATTTTAGGTTACTGAAAGGATCCTTATTGGAGATCCAACAGTACGCTGGGGTGACAAATCCTATAACTTGATTTCCTTTTCTAATGGATTATTTGGCTGTAGTTGTGATGTAAGTAAACTAGGGAGGTTATTTTTTTCTTTTAATCTTCTAGGTTAATTTAATGGCAGTAAATTATAATACTGTGCTGTGGTAGTATGAGTAAACACTTCTATAGTTTTATGGCATTATAGTAAAAGGTAGTCACTGAATTCTCAGTGAAAGTAGAGTACACGACAAGTTATTTTCACCTGTAGTGAGGATAACAGTTTGGAGTATATCTGCAAAGTGGAATTTGCGTATATTTTTATGTAGTATAAGCTCTTTAAAATTCACTGTTACCTGTTTCTTGAGAATTACCATCTATTTTAAAAGATATTATAAAACGTTATGTATATGTTCTATGCACAGAGAAATGTATGTGGGTGTATTTCTAGATTTACCTAGTAATTTTGTAACTATTTTCCTAAAATGATCTTTGGAACATTATTTATTTACACTATGAATATTAAAATGTGTGGTACTTAATACCATTTTTACTTTGATTAAAAAAAACAAAACAACAACAAAAAACTTCTTTCTCTTCTGTTCTCCCATGGTTTTCCCCTACCTTGCCATTTTTTAGTGGACAGTCAGGTCCATAAACCAAAGAAATTTAAAAATCAACCTAAGCAGAGTTGCTATACACGCTTGTAATCTCACTATAACACTTTTCATAAAGTGTATAATTTGGCATAAAGTAGTATGAGGTAGATTTTTTTCTTTGTTTTTGAGGCTTTCCTCTGAAAGCTTTTAGTGACTGTAAAATACTAAAAAGACCTGTTACGTTGACCTGGGTTCGATAGTTATATCATTTAGTATTTATTCAGTTTTAGGTGATAGAAATCTAAATCAAACTAGCATTAGCTTAAGAAGGTATTTGTTGGCATAGGGGTGCAGCTAACTTTGGGTAAGGCTGACTTCCAGTGTCCAAATGCTTTCATTAGAAATTACTATTTCCATTTTTTTGGTACTACTTTCCTATGTTTGGCTTTAGTTTTAGGTAGAATATCCCATGTGATTGTTGTACCCACAATCTCATGTCTTCACAGCTCTCTTCCTAGATTAGTCTTCCCAATGGAATGGCTAGGTTCCCGTTTCCCCCCCACCCCCACCCCCTCCGCCCCCAGTGGCTCCAGCAAAAATCCTGGGAGTAACACTCATTGGTTGTGAGTCATGTGCCCATTCCAGGGAATCAGCTCCTCTGATTCACCTGGTCTGGGTCACATGCCAAACTTTGGAACCTAGGGGATAGAATCACTGTTATTCAAACCGTCACAGAGATATTTGGTGGTTGCCCCAAGAGAAATAAAATAGTTATTATCACAGAAGAAGGTGGAGTCGTTGATGAGCAGGTCATAAAACTAATGTCTGCTATAGTAGCCCATCAGAGTGACAGGTTGCCTTGAGTCATTTTGAAGATTTGTTGTCTTTGCTCTTCCTTGAAGTTCAGTGCTGTCAGAATATTTCTTGTTAATTGGCCCAGTTTTTCTTCCACTCCTTGTTTACTCTTCTTCACCCCTCAGCCTGGTTTATATCCTCACTATTCCCTGGAAACTATTATTTGTAAAATAGTTCTAATTGCCTCCTCGTTTTTTGCCCTCCATTTCTCTTTGATGTGTCTGCTTAGTTGATTGCCCTCTTCTTCATAGACTCTGACACTGCCTCCATCCTCTTAATATTCTTTCCCTATCTGTTGATTCTAAAACTGACCTTAATATTAGTCGTACTTCCCCCCTCACCGTGCTTGTTTTCTTCCCTGGTTTAAGTTTCATAGGCCATTTTTATACAGGTTGCTTGCAGTTATACTTTTTCAGTTTTACCTATTATTCTCATCTTGAGAGTTGTGTTTCACTGTGTCTTAAATTGTTCAAACTGGATATTATATTGTTACATGAGGGTAAGTTGCTCTCATCATCAAGAACTCATCATCTCACTTTCCTCCCTCATTCCCACCCCCCTCCCCCAAAAAGTCCTTGCATTACTTTGATTTTTACTAATAGTACCAACATCCTGCTGTCTGCTCAAATTCAGGATGAAAATAACTTTAATGATCTCTTCCCTCTCTGAATGAAGACTGTTGGTCCCATAAGGAGCACACATCTCAGCACAGCTAGTAGTAAGTGTATGGACATGTTTTATGTGCCTGCATTAACACCCACATATTTATAAAATCAATCTGATTATCTCTACTTGGTGATCTGATTTTAAAATTCCATGTAGGTTTCCTTTGTAATCTAAGGTGATTACAGAAAATGCAATTTAACCTATGTAAAAACATCATTAGTAAAACATATATACTGTAAAGCAAAGCTGTGCTTAAATCAAAACCATGTTGCTGTTCTCTTCCATTGGTGCTTGAACATGTACTTTTGTGATGATACTAATTAATTGCATTTCCCTCTTGGGATTTAAAATCCTGGGGTCAATGAGTTTGTCTTCTCTATATGAGCTTTATTATAGGGCTTTGTGAAGGGCACATAGGAAGGATGTATAATAATAAACTTTTGTTAATAATAACAGCAGTTACTAATTATTGCTGTGGGCCAGGTTCTGTATTAAGTACTTTATAAGGATTATTAAAATCATTTTTCATAGCAGCTATGTGAGAGTAGGTATTATTATCTCCACTAACAGATGAGGCCATTTATTTAAGGAATTAAGTGACTTTGTCACAGTTGCACAGCTAGTTAAGTGCTGGGGTTTGGACTCAGAACAGAAAGTCCACATTTTTAAACAGTATGTTATACAAATTGTCCCTATATAAATGAAAAGAGAAGAAAAGTAAAACTTACGTGAACAAATAAAGCGTGAGGAAGGCATTTGAATTTTTCCTATTTCGTGATTTATTTATTGTGGTGACATTAGTTAGTAAAATTATATAGATTTCAAATGTACAGTTCTTTTTTTTTTAAATTAAAGTTCATTGGGATGACAATGGTTAGTAAAGTTACATAGGTTTCAGGGGTACAATTCTGTAATACATCATCTATATATCACATTGTGTGTTCATCACCCAGAGTCAGTTCTTCTTCCATCAACGTATATTTGATCCCTTTTACCCTCATTTACCACCTCCTTGCCCCCTTCCCATCTGGTAACCACTATTGTCTGTGTCAGTGAGTTTTTGTTTCTTTGTTTGTCTTATTCCTTTGTTGTTTTCAGTTTTATATCCCACATGTCTGTGAAATCAAGTGTACATTTCTTAATTGTCTGACATTTAAGTTCGCAAACGCACTGTAGAAGAAGTGCTACATACCTCATTGCTGAATGTCACTGTGGACACCTTCAAAGTACTCCCCTTGGGAGGCTATGCACTGACACCAGTGCATAGCAATTTTGGCACTCTTTTTCTGGAATGGCCATCAGAGCTGTCCTATTACGCTTGATGGCGTGAATGTCATCAAAATGTCCTCCTTTCAATATTCTGTTTATCTTCCAGTAAAGAAAGATGTGATTGGGGGCCAGATCAGGTGACTAGGGAGGGTGTTCCAATACAGTTATTTGTTTATTGGCTAAAAACCCTGACAGACAGTGCCATGTGAGCTAGTGCATTGTCGTGATGCAAGAGCCATGAATCGTTGGCGAAAAGTTCAGGTTGTTTTCAGCTAACTTTTTTCATGCAGCCTTTCAGTGCTTCCAAATAGTAAACTTGGTTAACGGTTTATTCAGTTGGTACAAATTCATAGTGAATAATCCCTCCAATTCACCATGAATTTGTACCAACTGAACAAACCGTTAACCAAGTTTACTATCTGGAAGTGCTGAAAAGGCTGCATGAAAAAGTTAGAGGACCTGAACTTTTCGCCAGCAACTAATGGCTCTTGCATCATGACAATGCACCAGCTCACATGGCACTGTCTGTGAGGGAGTTTAAGTTTTGACTCTTGATTTGGTCTGATGGAACATTTTTGGTCATGGAGAATTGGCTGACTTCCATTGTGCATTTTGATACTTTGTTTCAGGGTCATATTGGTACATCCATGTTTCATCACCAGTGATAACACGGCCCAAAACATTGTCTTGCCTCTTCAAAAGGTCTTGGCAAACTTCGACTCTCCTTTGCTTTTGTTCATTGGTGAGCTCCTTTGGGTCCATTTTTGCACACAGCTTTCTCATGCCAAGATTTTCAGTTAAGATTTTCCTAACTGTTTCTCTATCAATGTTTACTTGGTCTGCAGTGCTTCTCACAGTCCGCCAATGGTTTTGACGCACAATTCAACAAATTTTTGCCATGTTTTTGTCAGTTCTTCTTGTTGCTGGCTATCCTGACCTCTCTCTTCATCAGTGATGCGTTCTCTACCCTCAGAAAAATGTTTAATCCATTTGTGCACTGCCCGTTTTCTTCATGGCATTATCCCCATAAACTTGGACTAACATGACCCTGATTTCACTTCCACTTTTGCCAAGTTTAACAAGAAATTTAGTGTTTGTTCGTTGCTCTATTTCAAGTGTAGACACTCTTGCGATGGCATACAAAAACGCACTGCAACAATAATGAACGCCATTCAGCAAGACACTGCCCACGTCAACACAAACACAGCTGTGAGATACTGATACTGGTATACCCAGTTTATGAAATCTTACCAAGCTGTTTGTATAGTGCTGCCAATGTAAGCTCATGATGGCAAGTTCGCGAACTTAATTGTCATACATCACACTATATGTTATTTTTGACCCCCTTTTCCCTCTTCTATCACCTCTCTCCCCCCTTACCCTCTGGTAACCACTAAACTATTGTCTGTGAGTTTTTGTTTCTTTGTTTGTCTTGTTCCTTTGTTGCTTTCAGTTTTATGTCCCACATGTAAGTGAGTCATATGGTTCTTGACTTTTTTGATCTGATTTATTTCGCTCAACATAATAATCTCAAGATCCATCCATGTTGTTGCAAATGGCACTATTTCATCTCTTCTTATGGCCGAGTAGTATTCCATTGTGTATATGTACCACATCTTCTTTACCCAATCATTTGTCAAAGGACAGCCAGTTGTTTCCATGTCTTGCCCACTGTAAATAATGCTCCAATGAACATAAAAAAAACATTTATTAGGGATAAATGTTTTCAGATTTTTGGGATAGATACCCAGAAGAAGGATTGCTGGGTCATATGGTAATTCTATTCTTAATTTTTTGAGGAACCTCCATATTGTTTTCCATAGTAGCTGTACCAATTTACATTCTCACCAACAGTGTATGAAGGTTCCTCTTTCTTCACAACCTCTCCAATACTTGTTATTACTTGTCTTGTTGATGATAGCCATTTAAACAGGTGTGAGGTGATATCTCATTGTGGTTTTGATTTGCATTTCCCTAATAGCTAGTGAAGTTGGGCATTTTTTTCATATATTTGTTGGCCATTTGTTTGTCTTCTTGGGAGAAGTGTCTGTTCAGGTCCTCTGGCCATTTTTAAATTGGATTGTTTGCTTTTTTGTTGTTATTGAGTTGTATGAGTTAATTCTTTATATATTTTGGATATTAGCCATTTATTGTAAGTGTTGTTTGCAAATATCTTCTATTCGGTTGGTTGCCTCATTGTTTTGTTGATGGTTTCTTTTGCTGTGCAGAAGCTTTTTAGTTTGATATAGTTCCACTTATTTATTTTTACTTTTACTTCCATTGCCTTTGAGACCAAATTCATAAAATCCTCTCTAAATCCAAGGCCCATAAGTTTAGTACCTGTGCTTTCTTCTATGCAATTTGTTATTTCAGATCTTATATTTAGGTCCTTGATCCATTTTGAATTAATTTTGGTATATGGTGACAGATAGCACTCTAGTTTCATTCTTTTGCATGTGGCTTTCCAATTTTCCCAGCACCATTTATTAAAGAGGCTTTCTTTCCTCCATTGTATGTTTTTGGCTTCTTTGTCAAAAATTATCTGCCCATATTTATGTGGGTTTATTTTTGGGTTCTCAATTCTATTGCACTGGTCTGTGGGTCTGTTTTTCTGCCAGTACCATGATGTTTTGATTATTGTTGCTTTGTAGTACAAATTGAAGTCAAGAAGTGTGATACCTCCAGCATTATTCTTTTTTCTTAGGATTTCTTTGGCTATTCGGAGTCTTTTGTGATTCCATACAAATCTGATAATTTTTTGTTCTAGTTCTTGAAAAAAATGCCATTGGGATTTTGATGAGAATAGCATTAAATCTGTATATTGCTTTGGGTAATGTGGCCATTTTAACTATGTTGATTCTTCCAAACCATGAACATGGAATATCTTTTCATTTCTTTGTGTCTTCTCAGTTTCTTTTAAGAATGTCTTATAGTTTTCAATGTATAGGTCCTTCACATCTTTTGTTAAGTTTATTCCTAGGTATTTTATTCTTTTAATGGAAATTACAAAGGGAATTTGTTTTTTATTTCTTTTTCTGAAATTTCATTGTTAGTATATAGGAATGCAGTGTGTTTTTGTACATTGATTTTTGTATTCAGCAACTTTACTATATTTCTTTATTCCTAATAGTTTTTTTGGTTGAAGTCTTTAGGGTTTTCCATATAAAAAATCATGTCATCTGCAAAACGTGACAATTTAACTTCTTCATTCCCAATTTGGATACCTTTTATTTCTTCCTCTTGCCTGATTGCTCTGGCAAGGACTTCCATCCAATACTATGTTGAATAACAGTGGTGATAGGGGGCATCCCTGTCTTGTTCCTGGTTTTGGAGGAAAAGCTTTCAGTTTTTCAGCATTAATTTTGATATTAGTTGAAGGTTTGTCATATGTGGCCTTTATTTTGTTAAGGTACTATCCTTCTATATCCATTTCATTAAGTGTTTTAATCGTAAATGGATGTTATATCTTGTCAAATGCTTTTTCTGCATCTATTGTTATAATCATATGATTTTTATCTTTTGTTTATGCGATATATCACATTGATTAATTTGAAATGTTGAACCATCCTTATTGGGCTGGGAGAGGGGACAGGTGTGTCTGTGGCTGTGAGCAATGGCAACTACTAGCCAACAGCTGTCTTGCCCCTATAGCTCCTTCCCTATCACTAGAATTAGCCGCACTGTGCTTCTGCCACTCCAGGACTCTCCGGTTCTCAGGGCTGTAGACATTCTGCTCTTTAATCCGACACTGCTAACACTGGCAGGGTGGACGGAGGTGTCTTTGTTTTCTGCCTGGCAGTGAGGGCTTAAACCATAGTCCTCACCCTTCTGTATTCGGTCTCTGCCCCAAGTTCTCGGCCCTGATGGCTGGGTTCAGCTGTATTATATGCTGATACCTCGGGCCGCAGAAAGTGCACCCGCAGACTCAGTCCCCCACTCTCCCGGGATCACAGTGAGCTCCAGGCTGTGGCCCGCGTCTCTGCACTTCTCCCTTCCCTCCTTCTCCCCATTCGCTCACCTTCTGATGTTTCTATGCACAGATCGTTCAGATGTGCTTGTGTATTGTGTCGGGGATCCTTTGTTGAATTATAGATGTTCAATTTGTTGTAACTTCCAGGGGAGATTTCAAGGAGCACGCCTCACGCCACCATGTTTCTGATGTCACTCCTTCCTAACGTTTTTTCTTTGAAACTGATTATTAGCCTTCCACCAGGAGATGTAAGGATAGAAGAGGCATATCCTTCAGTTTTGTTCTTTCTTACCGGTTCCAGTAAAAAAAAAAAAAATTGGTTAGAGATTAATACTATTGTCTTAAATGAAATAATGTATGTGATATCTGTGAAAAATCTTTGTAAAGCAATAAAGTACTACACAGTTGTGAGGTGCAGTTAGAAAAGTGGTTTGTTAGTTACATGTGAGTCTTACTATGTGTGCTGCTGCTGCTAAGTGGTATGAGCTGCTCGTGCATCATGTACTGACCTCTCTCATGAGCCATTCCTGATGTGTGGCTGCTGCCTAGTTGGTAACGGTGTACTATGCTTTTAGGCTCCATTGGGTCATGATACTGGGCAGCAGAACTGTGTCGTGTTAGGGTGATATTTAAGACATCTAATTACTCCCTCTGAACCTGGGCCCAAGTGGGCTGGGTTTGTATCTTAAGCCTTCCTTATTTCTCCCCAAGCCTAGCTGTGTCACATTCAGTTCATGAATGGTCACTGTGTTTAATGTAAAGTGGTAGCAGTAGCACAGAGAGAAAAAAAAATCCCATTGATGTAGCTGTCATCAAAGGAACGTGGAGAAAATAAGGCAAAAGTTTATCCTTCAAAAATAAATGATAGAAATATTCACTAGTGGCAGTTCCATTCTCTAAATATAGCTATCAAACCTGTACCACCATGTTACTCAGCCCATCTTTCCCACATTCCTTAGACATTGAGAATTATTTCTGCTACTTTTGAACACTTATAGACATGTGCACAAAATATTTGTGCTTTTTAATACTCATCTAATGGCTGATGTCTTTACCTAAAGAAGTTCATGCCCATCCTCAATTTAGCCTTCAGATAGTCTGCCATCCCCATCTGCTTTTCCAGAGTACTTTTATAATTCTAGAACATCTTAGCATTACATACATATACCTGCTTTGATTTCCAGTACTAATAGCAAATATTTTCTCTAGATGGTTCATGTTTATTTTACATCTGTCCTCATTACCTCCAGAACCCAAATTAGGTGCTTTCAACTTTAAATATTTGTTCTTAGTAGAAAATACAGCTGTTACTTACTATACTGTAGTATATCCATATCTTATCATTAGGAGATAAGGCATTTGAGAATGCTGCACTTTATTATGTGTTAAGAATGGAGGGAAAGTGAAAATAAAATATTGGGTCAAGTTTTAACTTGATATAAAGTATTCAAAATCTTGTGTGTTTTCATTTTAGCATGCTCCTTATGATGCAATGGTTATGGTAAACATCAGCCATTATGTTGATGAGAAGATTTTAGAGAATGAAGGAAGGTGGAAGGTATGTTACAACAAATATTTTGTCCTTTTTCTCCTAGTATTTTTACAGATATGATATTTTTAATTCTTCCCTATTTTCAGGGTTCAGAAAAAGTACGGGATCTACCACTTCCAGAGGAGCTTATCTTCACTGTGGATGAGAAAATATTAAATGACATCAGCCATGCTAAAGCCCAGTATTTCAAGCAGGTAGATTTTTTATTTTTCTCTTAGATAGTAATGCTTTCTTTTTTAACTACTACATATAAATATTTGGCTATCATGTAAGCATGACAGCATAACACATTTTTAAATAACAGCTTTAATACCTTTATTTATGTCTGATAATTACTTTAATGCAAATGATAAGTTGGTTATCTTTGGGGTGTTTTCCTTAGGTGATATTTCACTGTTCCCGTTTAATTCTTTTTGTTAGGCATCTGATCTGCAGATTGTGGTGCGTCACTTTACATCTTTTGGCAAAAAGCTAACCAAGAAGAAGAGACTTCACCCTGATACGTTTATTCAGCTTGCACTTCAGCTGGCCTGTTACAGACTTCTTGGACGGTGAGCACCGTTCATTTTCCATCCTCAGAATTTTTAATTCCATAACTATTTCAATCTAACTCCCAGTATTTTCTCCTACTTTTTTCCCAGTTGACATCATATCTGAATTTGTACTTCCATCAACAGTAATTCTAAAGAATGCCAAATTTCAAAATGTGATACTTTCATAGTCTTTCATGTTTCATTAATACTTTTGAAGTTTCTGCTTTCTTCTTAGAGGGGCTTTACCATTCTTTGGAATTCAAATCTCTTGGTTTTCTTGCAGCCTCATTTTTCAGATGGAGTCATGAAGCGGTATGATTTGTAGATTATGTAGTCTCTACTCATTTTTAGGATAGGAGAAATGGTATGTTGTCACGGTTTGCATCCTAAGCAGAAGTGGATGCTCCTTGATCTTGCTTGTTTTAATCCAGTATGAGAATATCTGGGATGTTCAAATCATTTACATTTAATAGAATTGTCAGTAAGGTTGGGTTTAAGTTTACCAGCTTGCTATTTATTTTCTCTTTATCACATCTGTTTTTGTTCCTTCTTTTTTATCTTCTTTTGAATAATAGGTTTTTTTCCTTGTGCCTCTATGGGTTTTTTAAAATATTTTTTATTTTTCAATTACAGTTGATATACAATATTACATTAATTTCAGGTGTACAACATAGTGATTATTCATTTATATAACTTCTGAAGTGATCATCCCTATAAATCTAGTACCCATCTGACACCATACATAGTTATTACAATATTATTAACTATATTCTCTATGCTATACTTTACAACCCCATGACTATTTTGTAAATACCAATTTGTACTTCTTAATCCCTTCCCCCTTTTCACCCAGTCCCCCAACCTCGCTCCCATCTAGCAACCATCAGAATGTTCTCTGTATATTTGAGTTTGTTTCTGTTTTGTTTGTTCATTTATTTTGTTCTTTAGATTCCACAAATCATACAGCATTTGTCTTTCTCTGTCTGACTTACTCCACTGACACAATACTCTCTAGGTCCATCATGTTGTTGCAGATGGCAAGATTGCATTTTTTTATGGCTAATATCCTATTAGCCATTTGTATGTACCACTTCCTCTTTATCCATTCATTCATTGATGGACACCCAGGTTGCCTCCATATCTTGGCTATTGTGACTAATGCTGCAATGAACATATGGATGCACATGTACCTTCACAGTAGTGTTTTGTGTTTCTTCAGATAAATATCCAGAAGTGGGATTACTGGGTCCTTTTTTGTCTCTCGTTATAGCCTTTGTTTTAAAGTCTATTTTGTCTGGTATAAGTATTGCTACCCCAGCTTTTCTTTTTTCATTTCCATTTTCATGAAATATCTTTTTCTATCCCTTTACTTTCTGTCTATATGTGTCTTTCAATCTGAAGTGAGTCTCTTGTAGGCAACATATGTAAGGGTCTTGTTTTCTTATCCATTCAGCCACACTATCTTTTGATTGGAGTATTTAATCCATTTACATTGAAAGTCATTGTTGATAGATATGTAGTTATTGCCACTTTATTCATAATTTTTCTTTTTCTTCTTAAAGAAGTCTCTTCAACATTTCTTGTAAATACTGGTTTAGTGGTTATGAACTCCTTTAGTTTTTTCTTGTCTGGGAAGCTCTTCATCTGTTCTTCAATTCTAAATGATAGCCTTGCTGGGTAGAGTAATCTTGGTTGTAGGTCCTTGCTTTTCATCACTTTGAGTATTTCGTGCCTATCTCTTCTGGCCTGTAAACTTTCTGTTGAGAAATCAGCTGACAGTCCTTTGGGAGCTCCCTTGTAGGTAACTAACTGCCTTTCTCTTGCTGCTTTTAAGATTCTCTCCTTGTCTTTAACCTTTGGCATTTTAATTATGATGTGTCTTGGTGTGGCCCTCTTTGGGTTCCATTTTATCTCCATTGTCAGCTATACTTTTTTTTTTAGTAGTTGCACTAGGATTTACGAAATACATCTTTAACTTATCACAGTCTTCCTTCATATATTTTCCACTTCAAGTATCATGTATGCATCTTAAAACAAAATGCTTCTATTTCACTTACCCATTCTTCTTACTATTGTTATACATTATACTACATGTTATAAACCTCACAATGCACTGTGACTATTTTTGCCTTAAGCAATTATTTTTTTTATTGTGGTAAAATATGTATAAAATAAAACTTGCCATTTTAACCGTATAATTCAGTGGCATTAACTACATTCACAGTGTTCAACTATTACCATTATCTATTTCCAAAAATTTTTCATCATGCCAAACAGAAACTGTATCTATTAAGCAATAACTTCCTATTCCCCCTTCTGCCCCAGCCACTGGTGACCGCTAATCTACTTTTTGTCTCTGTGAATTTGCCTGTTCTAGATATTTACAATAAGTGGAATTATAGAATATTTGTCCTTTTGTATCTGGTTTATTTCACTTAGGTAAGTTTTGAATCCTGGAAGTGAGTCCTTCATCTTTGTTCTTCTTTTCTAGATAGCTTTGGCTGTTCTAGGTCCCTTGAGACTCCATATGGATTTTAGGATGGGTTTTTCCTGTTTTGCAAAAACATTGTTAGGATTTTGATAGAGATTACATTGAGTCTGTAGATCACTTTGTGTAGTATTGTTATCTTAACCATATTAAGTCTTCCAATCCATGAACATGGGGTCACTTTCCATTTATTTATATGTTTTAAAATTTCTTTTAGCAATATTTTGTAGTTTTCAGTGTACAAGTCTTTTTACATCCTTGGTTACATTTAATCCTGAGTATTCTGTTTGATGCTATTGGAAATGGAATTGTTTTCTTAATTTTCTATTCATATTGTTCATTGCTAACATATAAAATACAACTGATTTTTATATGTTGATTTTGTATTTTGAAACTTTCCAATTTTTTTTATTACCTCTAACAATTTTTTGTGTGGACTCTTTAGGGTTTTCTAAATATAAAATTAGTTGTCTGTGAGGAGAGGTAGTTTTGTTTTTTCCTTTCCAATTTGGATGCTTCCTATTTCTTTTTCTCTGGCTAGAACAACCCATTCCATGTTGAACAGAAGTGGCAAAAGCAGGCATCCTTTCTTCTTATTCATCTTAGGTGGAATATTTTCAGTCTTTCACCAGTGAGTATGATGTTAGCCGTGGGTCTTTCATAAATGCCCTTTATCATGTTGAGGAAGTTCCCTTCTCTTCATAGTTTATTGAGTGTTTTTATTATGGAACAGTGTTGGATTTTGTCAAATGCTTTTTTTGTATCAGTTGAGATTATCATGTAAGCCTTTTCCTTCATTCTGTTAATGTGATGTCTTACACTGATTGATTTCCATTTGTTGAACTACTCTTGCATTTCTGGGATAAATCCCTCTTAGTGATGCTGTATCATCCTTTTAATATGCTGTTGAATACAGTTTGCTAGTAATTTGTAGAGGATTTTTGCATCTATATTCACAAGGGATATTGGTTTATAGTATCTTTTCTTGTAGTGTCTGACTGGTTTTGGTGTCAGGGTAATGCTGGCCTGATTATGAGTTAGGACGTGTTCCCTCCTCTTCAGTTTTTTTTTTTTTTTTTTTTTTTTTTTGAAGAGTTTGAGAAGAATTGGTGTTAATTCTTTCAGTGTTAGAATTCATCGATGAAGCCATCTGGTCCAAGATTTTCTTTATTGAGAGGTTTTTATTACTGATTCATCTCCTTACTTGTTACAGGTCTAGTCAGATTTCTGTGGCTTTTTTTTTTTTTTAGTCATATTTGGTAGGTTTTGTGCTTCTCAGAATATGTCTGTTTTGTCTAGGTTATCCAGTTTATCAGTATACAGTTGTTCACAGTATTATCTTAAAATCTTTTTTATTTCTGTAAGGTCAGTAATAACACTGTCTCTTTTATAGCTAATTTTGTATTTGGAGTCATCTCCCTTTTTTTCTTAGTGTAGCTGAAGGTGTGTCAATTTTGTCAACCTTTTCAAAGAATGAACTTTTGGTTTAGTTAACTTTCTCTATTTTATTTTTCTGTATTATCTACACTCTTATTTTCTTCTGTTTGGTTCTAGTTTGCACTTGTTCTTTTTAGTTCTTTAAGGTATGCAGTTAGTTTAATGATTTGAGATCTTCTTTTTAATGTAGATTTTACAACTATAAATTTTCCTTTGAATGCTGCTTTTGCTTGATCCAATAAGTTTTGGTACGTTATGTTTTCCTTTTCATTTGTTTCAAGGCATTTTCTAATTTCCCTTGTGATTTCTCCCTGACCAATTGGTTGTTTAAAAGTGTTGTTTAATTTCTGCATATTTGAGAATTTTTCAGCTTTTCTTTCTGTTATTGATTTCTAGCTTCATTCCATTGCCATTGAAGAAGATACTTTTATGATTTCAGTCTTTTAAAATTTACTGAGACTTACATGGCCTAATATATACATATAGTCTATCCTAAAGAATATTCTGTGTGCATTGAGAAGAATTTTTATTCTGCTGTTGTTGAGTGGCAATGTTCCAGATGTGTCTGTTACGTCTAGTTATTTAGTATTGTTCAAGTCCTCTCTTTCCTATTGATCGTCTATTTACATGTTCTATCCATAATTGAAAGTTGAATATTGAGTTCTCCAACTATTGTTGTAGAGCTGTCTAGTTCTCTCTGCAATTCTGTCAATGTTTGCTTCATATATTTTAGGGCTCTGTTGTTTGGTATTTGTATTTTTATAATTGTTATATCTTCTCTGTGAATTAAACCTTTTCCACTATATACTGCTCTGTTTGCCTCTTTTAACCTTTTGACTTAAACTCTATTTTGTCTGGTAATAATATAGCCACTCGAACTCTTTTGGTTACTATTTTCATGGGATATCTTTTTTTCATCCTTTTAACCTCTTAATGTCTGTGCATGTGAAGTGAATCGCCTGTAGACAGCATATAGATTGACCATGTTTTTCTTAATCCATTCTGCCAATCTCTGCCTTTAATTGAAGAGTTTTAATCTATTTATATTTAGAATAATTACTGATAAGGAGGTATTTGCTTCTGCCATGTAGCTATGTTTTTTGTAGATCTTATGTATTTTGTGCCTCAACTCCTCTATTACTGCTCTTTTTTGTATTTAGTTGATTTTTTTTTCCATTGTACCATTTTGACTCATTTCTTTCTTTTTCTGTATATTCTTTAGCTGTTTTCTTTGTGGTTACCTTGGAGATTACAGTTAATATCTTAAATTTATAACAACCTAGTTTAAATAATACCAGCTTTGTTTCAATAGTATACAAACACTCTGCTTCTTTATATCTCTGAATCGCCCTCTTTATTTATTATTGTCACAGACTATATTTTTGTACATTGTGTGCCCATTAACTTAAATTTATATTATTGTTTTATGCATTTACCTTTTAAGTAAAAAACAAAACCAGTTAAACATGCTGGTCTTTCTCCCGTTTTTCCTATAAACTGGTATTTACATCTAGAGATTTGAGATTAATAATCAGTTATTTTTATTTTTTACAACAATAAATGAAATAGTCTTGTTCTTGTTTTTCTATTTTATTGTTTCAGATTGAGATTGGGTTCAGTTGTCAGCCAATATCTATGATAAAGTTTCTTGTCTGAGTTTTTCATCTAATGGGTTTAGTAACCATTGATGATCATTACCAAGATCTGTTATTTCATCAAAGTTTGCAGAGTAATGATATTTTGTCATTCATTCTTACTACTTTCATTTTTAATCTATTTTTTAAAGAATGTTATTTTAGCAGTCTTTTGAATTTTTATTTGCATCTTCTCCTTCATATTTTGAAAGGATACTATTTCATCTCAGGGAGACAGTCTTACAGAAACACAGAACAGACGAGACTCAATAACTCTGTTTGAGTCTTCTTAATGCCCATGTTCCAACCTTTTATTTTTAATCCATTTGTTCTCTTTAAATTACCACCCCCAGGAAAGTAAGAGAGCTTTGTATCTAAAATAGTTATATCATTCTCCAGCCCAGGAAAACAGTCGTCACTCTGGGGAACTTCTTAAATCATGCTTTCACTTCATTCTACAGCTATTCATGTTCTACGTGAAGGAACTAAAGGCCAAGTACTCTGTATTATCTGTTGCTGTGTAACAAATTGCCCCCAAACTTAAAAACAATAAACATTTGTCATCTCACATTTTCTGTTGGTCAGGAATCTGGTTGCAGCTTAGCGGGTGCCTCTGACTTCAGGTCTCCTGCAGGGTTGCAGTCAGGGTATCAGCCAGCTCTGTGTTCTCATCTGAAGGTACTTCTCAGAGAGGATTGACGTCCAAGCTCACTCATGATTATTAGTAGGGTTCAGTTGCTCCCAAGCTATTGTAAAGAGGCCTCCCTCAGTTTCTTGCCACCTGGGTCTCTCTGTAGGGCAGCTCCCAGTATGACAGCTGGCTTTCCTCAGCATAAGGAGATGTGAACAAGACAGGATGTCACTAATTTCAGAAGTGACATCCCATATGTCATATTCTTTTCATTAGAACTAAGTCACTAAGTCCATCGCACACTCAAAGTGAGGGGTTAAGTCAGGGCATAAATAGCAGGAGGTGGGGATCACTGGGGGGCATCTTAGAGGCTACCTACTACAGACTCCAATATATGTAAACTGATAGCAACAAATCCTTTGAAGCATTCCATATTATACCATGTTCTGCGTGCTCTTTGATCCTGAAAATGGCCTTTGTTTTTGAAAGTCTCAACTGTAGTCTATATTGTAGAACTTAGTCTCTGATCAAACCAGCTTTATTAGGTAAACTCTCTTTGTAATAACATAAGAGCATTTTCTTTCTTATGATACGTTCTCTTGTTTTCATTTTTTTCTTGTAGCCCTGGTTGCTGCTATGAAACAGCTATGACAAGATATTTTTATCATGGCCGTACAGAGACTGTGCGATCATGTACAGTAGAAGCAGTCAGGTGGTGCCAGTCCATGCAGGACCCTTCTACCAGTGTGAGTATTTGAAAAGAAAAAAATTCACAAAGTTTGTTAAATTGTTCTAAAGGAAACGTGGCCCTTGAATAAACCAACTTCTTTATCTCAGTTCCCCTGGATCAGTAAAATACTTTAGTTCATTTGCCAGTGAAGTATATTCTTGGAAAGAATTTGGAAACAGGGAAGGTCTGAGAAGAAGCCCATTTGTATCATTTTGTAGTCAAAGTATCTTCAATACCTTGAATATTTTGCCACTATTGATCTATCTTTAGAATAACACCAGTAAAATGCAGACTCTTCCAAAGTGCCTTTTAAAGGAAGCTTTTCTTGATGTGGTTGAATGTGTTTTTGAAATCACAGATTCCTGTTTTCATACAGTTTTTATGTTTTGTTTTATACTTTTCTTTTGGAAATGTTTAGACAACCGGGTAGTTCCTTCTCAGTGCTATTTTGGTATTGCATTTGTTTCTTTAGTTTTGATAGACATAGTTATGTATGTGTTAATTTATTTTAATTTCATACAACTGCCTCATTATCATTTTTGTACAATTATTCTTTAGTTTGAAATCATAGTTGCTTCTTTCTTTACACTTGTTTTGTATAAAGAAAGTTCCTGTTTTCAGTGCTGCCCACAAGTTCCGAGAAGGAAATAAACAAGATGCAGGGCGTATAGGAAAGAAAAGGCAGTGGAAGAAGTGAGGAAGACACAGAAGTATGTGTCTCAAGGTCTATCTAGAAAGCATTTTTTATCCCAGATTACTCAAACTAATTACTTTGAGCTCAGGTTTTTCTTTTCTATATTTGTCTGGTTTCTGGACAGTTATTTAAGTATCTCTTGGTGTGTTTTTTTGTTTTTTCTTTTTTATTTATTTATTGGGGTGACAATTGTTAGTAAAATTACATAGATTTCAGGTGCACCATTCTGTATTACATCATCTATAAATCCCATTGTGTGTTCACCACCCAGAGTCAGTTCTCCTTCCATCACCATATATTTAATCCCGTATCTCTTGGTTTTTAATACAGCTTCTTGAGCGGCAGCGAAAGATGTTGCAAGCTTTTGCAAAACATAATAAAATGATGCAAGAGTGTTCAACTGGTAAAGGTACTTATATTGGAATTATTCTGTCTTAAAAAAAAAATTCTCTCATGTTGAAAATTTATTTTCTGACTGCCGATTTGGGGTTTCATTGTAGGATTTGACCGTCATCTTTTAGGTCTTTCACTCATAGCAAAAGAGGAAGGTCTCCCTGTTCCAGAACTCTTTACAGACCCACTTTTCTCCAAAAGGTAATATAATGCACTGTTTTATAACTTTACCAGTTTATGTTTTCCTGAATATTAAAAGTTCTTCAGAAACAATTTAAACTTCTATAAGCCTAGTGTAATATCTTTTCTTTGTATTACACAGTGGAGGAGGTGGAAACTTTGTTCTGTCAACAAGTCTGATTGGTTATTTAAGAATCCACGGATTAGTGGTTCCCATGGTACACAATGGCTGGGGATTTTTCTACAATATCAGAGATGACAGGTAAGGCTGCCCTTTTTATTCCGACTATGCTGTTGAGTAAGAAAGCTATCATTTTTGTTGTTTGAACGTCTTCCCTACACTGTGATTCTGATTGTATTGTCATCTATCACTTGCTAATGAGTATTTTTACCACTGAGACGTTTAATGTGTAAATACAAATACATATCTCTGTCCTACTTTTGAGACATTTGTCAAATTAGTCCTTCAGGTGTTTTGTGCAGAACACTATTGAAGATTGACTCAGTAATCATATCATCATCACCATCCTCGAAAATCATTAACATACTTGTTTTACCTAAGGTATTTTATGGTAAATTCAGTTAAAATTTCATAGCCTCTAAATACGTGGTCATTCATGAGACCAAGACAAGAGACTAGATAAATTAATTTATATTATAAAAAAGGTTTACCAATTCAGATGCATTTCATTTGAGTTGTATGGGGTTTGACTTAATTTTGGGGGAAAAGAGAAAATGTTAAAACCTGGTAGGGGAAAGAGAGGGTGGAGAACAAGGTAATATGGAATTGATAGAAAGGCTTGGTCCTCGTTCATAGTCTGGCAGTCTATTCACAGGGGTCTTTCAAAGCATAAGAGGCTTTATAAAAAAAAAGTCACGTGGCTACATTGAGTACTATGGTGAATAAGAAGAAAGCAGGTTTGGAGGGAGGCACTTCCAATGGAATGTGAAAAATTGGAATAATATGCATGACATATTTCAGTTTCTAATATATTATTTTCATACTTTTCCTTTTTTAAAGAGTTTATAGTCAGTGATTTTTTTTCAAAATCTTACCATCTGCTTCCATGTCAAGTGTGATCGTCTGTTATACCAGTGATACTCGAATTTGTTGGCATCTAAGTCCTTGGATTGTGTATTCCCATATTATGTAGTTTGTGTACATTGATCTACAGATTAAAGGTTGAATGATAAAGTTTAAACATGGATCTTATTATTCTTTCTCATAATAGAGAGTCAGAGGTCTCAAATGATCACCATATACAGAGAATAAGTAAGCGTTCTAATGTAGTCCCTGACACGTAGTGGATCCCATAATGCATGCAGTGATAAAAGTTTTGGCCAGATATACCTCGGCTCTCTGACTTTTCGAAAACATGTTTAATGATCCTGGGCAGAATTCCCAATCATTCATTCAGAAAATACTTAATGAGAACTTACAGTGTGCCAAGGGTTGTTTCAGGTACTAGGAACATGAGAGAGACAAGTTCCCCCTCTTAATAGAGTTTTAGTTTCTACTTGAGCATAAAAGGATAACTTCAAATAGGATAACTTCAAATAGTGATGAAAGCTGTGAAGAAAATAAGCGGTTGATGTGGTAATAGCGAGTAACTGACTGGTGAGGAGATGGAACACTGCTTTATATAGAGTGGTCAGGTAAGGAGTCTGAGGACTGACAAGGAAGATGAGCTGTTAAGGATCAGAAGGACTTACGCGGATGAATAGCCAAGAAAAGAGCCCTTCAGACTCTGATCACTGCTTGCTGTCTCCAATGCTGCCACCAAGCTAAGCCACTATCTTCTGCCGCTTTGGTTGTTGTAACAGGTTCCTACGTGGTCTTCTTGCTTCCACCTTTCCTCCCTACAGACCATTCTCTACACAGCAGCCTGATGGTCCTTTTAAAAATATAACTCAAGTCATTATCATTCTTCTACTCAAAACCCTCCAAGACTTCCCATTTCCCTCACAGTAAACTCCAAAGTCTTCGTCTGAGACCTGACATGAACTAGCTCTCACCTCTCTGACCTTATCTCCTGCAACTACCCGACTGCCTCACTCTCCTCCAGCCACACTGACCTTCTTGTGGCTGGAACATACCAAGCAAGACCCCTCCTCGAGGCATTCACAGGCATGATTTCCTCGGCCTACTACTCTCTTCCTTGAAATATATGCAAGAAGCACTCCCTTACTTTATACAGATATCCGCTATCACCTGAGAGGCCTTCCCTGGCCATCTAAAGTAGCACTTCTCCCTTTCCCACACAGACCTGCTGCATTTGAACACTTAAAAGCACCAGTGTGTGTGTACCTGTGTGTTGTCTATCTCCCTTCTTAGAATATAGGCCAACAAGAACAAGGTTTTCAATTTGTTTGCTGTTGTATCCCCAGCTCTATAACAATGCCTCGTAAATATGGTATACTCGGAATGTTTTCACAGTGACGTTGTTGAACATAAGTATACAAGTTCTGGGGTAGGGATAAGCCTGACATTTATAAGGAAAAGAAAGAGGCAGTATGACTATAAATTAACAATTGAGTAGGAGGGTAGTAGTAGAAGCGGTAGATAAGAGCTAAATCATGTAGGGCAGTTTTCTCAACCCTGAGTGCACATTAGAATGACCTGGAGAGCTTTGAAAATAATACTCCTGGAGATACTGATGTGGTTGGGCTGTTTATTTGACGTAGGGCCTTGTAACACGATAAGGAGTTTGGGCTTTCTCCTAAGCATGATGGGAAGTATTTTACCAGTTTTAAGTATGAATGTTACGTGTGCTATTTACATGTAAAAAGGACCAAAGGCCTGCCAAATGGCATCTAAATTAGGTAGACAGTGATATGGGCAAGAATGAAATGAGCAAATCAGTTAGGAAGCACAGATGGTAAGTTGAACAACATAGTTGTGATAATGAAGGTGGAGCGAAGTGGAGGGATTGGAGATATGTTTTGGAGGTAGAACCAGTAGGACTTACTGATGGATTGCTGATTGTGATGGTGGCATTTACTGGGATGGAGAAAATTAGGGGAGAATGGGCTTGTAGACACGTTAGGGTAGAATCAAGAATTATGTTTGTAACAGAAAGAAACTCATAGATACAGAGAACATGTTGATGGTTGCCAGATGGAAGGGAGGTTGTGGGTATGGGTGAAAAAGCGGAAGGGATTAAGAAGTACAAATTGGCTGTTAGAAAGTAGTCATGGGGATGGAAGTATAGCATAAGGAATATAGTCAAAAATATTGTAATAACTATGTGTGGTGTCAGATGGGTACTAGACTTATCAGGGTAATCACTTCAGAAGTTATATAAGTGAATAATCACTATGTTGTACACCTGAAACTAATATAATATTGTATGTCAACTATAATTGAAAAATTAAAAATGATTTTAAAAAATTTTTGTACATGTTGACTTTGAGATTTCTGCTAGTAAGGAATTTATTATATTTATATACAAGAGTATATGTCAGTAGTCAATTGGACATATGAGTGTGGAGCTTAGAAAAGAGGTTAGGGCTAGAGGTATACATTTATGAGTCATTACTATGGCTATACCCCAAATAGTTTTCAAATGAAATGCATGGAAATTGTCTGGAAGGGATCTTTTAATTCATTGTGAGATGTGAAAATTGTATGATTTAAAGAAAATTGGTCATTTTTGAAATTACATTTTGTTTTAAATACTACATGCTCATTTTTTAAAATTTGTAAAATACTGAAAAATTTAGATCACATTATGACTATTTTACTGTCCTTTTTGTGAAGTTCTTTCTCACTTAATATTTCGAGTGATTCCCAATGCCATTAAATATGCTTTGAGATCTCTTAATGGTTGAATAATGTCTGGTCTTAAGGATTACCTACTATTTATAGTTTTTCACTATTACAAATAAGGATATATATCCTTTCTTATTTCATCACATCATTGCCAACTCTAAGGATTATAAAACATTCTTTACCAACTTATAGGCAAAAATAACATAACTTGGATTCTTCACTTATGAAGCAAAACATTTTTTCTTTGTTAGTGGTATCTGTGTACATTCTTTTGTGAAGATAGCTATTTCTATAATTTAGAAAGATAAATGAATTTTTAAAAAATTTAACACTTAAATAGGAATTGTTGATCTTCGCAAAGAAATATATTTAGATTTTGCTAAGTATTTGAGAATTATGTGCCCAATATAGCTGGAAAATGACTAGTGAGATGAATCACTGATGAAAACAAGGCAAGATTTTCTGTAGGTTCCTGTATCTCTTTCAGCAAATATAATCCACTCAGACATTAGTTTCATCATTGTATACTGGGCCAGAGTTTGTGATATGAAAATTCAAGGTTCACAAGCTTTACATTGCACATTTCGGCTTTAACTGGAGCTTAGTGCATATTTTGCTATAGAAAATTGGAGTGTCTGGAAAGTAGGAGGGTTCCAAGGCAGCCAGTAGCCCGATTTCTGCTCTGAGCCCACTGGAAGCAGAGTTCTTGCCTGTTTCCTTCAGCTTTTGGTGTCACTTTTATCACCTGCCAGCCAGGGGATTTCTTCATCAGGAGGACCTAGTAGGAGATGGTGGAAGATGGTCCCGAGAGAGTTTCTCTCCGGCTTTTCTAGAAATAGCTTTTTTCCACCTCTTCTTTCTCTATTTTATTATATATTTTCTAACTCCCTTCAAGTGCTATGTATATTTTTCTTTTAAAATAGTTCAAGTTTCATTGCAAACAATGACATGAATTTGTATTCCACCTCATTCCATTCAGAGCACTTTAGGAAGGAAGGTCTTTTTTAGGAAGAGGTGGGTTTTTTGCTTGTTTAATACGATCAGACCTTATTCCACAGCACTCTTGAGCTCTGCCTAATTTTTTTCCTGTTTGTCCATAGTCTCTAGTCACATAGTAAATTAGGTGTTCCTTGCATTTTGTATAATATGGCTTTACTTTCCATTGTGTCAGGTTACATTTACCTAATGTTATCAATAATTCATATTTCATATAGGAATAGCCAGATGGAGAAAGGTCATGGCTATATCACTGTCACCATTTGGAGCCTTTTTTGTGTTGTGATTTTTGCATATCACTTAATCATTTATTATTTGTGCTTCACAGGTTTGTTGTGGCCTGTTCAGCCTGGAAATCATGTCCAGAGACTGATGCAGAAAAGCTAGTTGAGCTGATTTTCCGTGCTTTCCATGACATGATGCAGCTGATGAACTCTGCTCATCTTTAGAGGCTACTCATGAAGCACATAACCAAAATATATCATTTAAACTGGGTGCTGGGAGTAGATGGTGACGTGACATAGGAAGGAATGTTGACTTGAGAGAAACCTGTTAAATATAGAAATTTATAGAATCATGCTCTCTAAATTTATTCAGACATAGGAAGTAGAAATATTTTTGAGCTTCCTCTGATGCAGCAGTAATGCGAATTATGATATAGTGAATATAGAACTATGCAAAGTTTAAGATAAGCCTCAACAATGCAAATCTACAACTTTTAACAATGCAAGTCTTACTCTAATTTTTCAATTTATTTTTGTTGGTACCTGTATTGGTTATAAATTCTCTCTCTGAACATCATTGTAGAGTGTATCTTTCAAGCACTTTAACATTTTCTAGTTGCCAGAGGGTGTGAAATACACGATTGGATGCTCATTTCCTTGCAATCAGTGTCTCCCACGTTCACACAGGGATACAAGCCAACTATGTTTGGGTACAACCACTACAATTTAATGGTGACCTAGCAGAATTAAAACAAAAGTTTCTGTTGAACAGACAGGAGACTTAATTTGTAGTAGGGAGGTTTACACCCTCTGACACAAAAAAGCCCTAACAAAATGCATTATACTATATTGTAATTAGTCTTGTGAATATAAAATTAAAGCACTTGTATTTAAAAATAGTTGTCAGTGACTTTAAGAGGATTAGATATTGACTATCAGAATCTCAGGATTTTACAGATTTTTTTCTCCTCTTCAATTTTGTAATTTTTACTCTTAGAAAGTAAAATTCTCAGAATCATACAGTTTCTTGTTTTGTGTTTGAATAAGTGATTCATTCCTGTTTGACCTTATACTTTCGGATCTCAGTTATGTATTGTTGTATAATAAACCACCCAGAACTTATAGTCTTGTCAACGATTTATTATTTCTCATGATTGTGTCAGTTTTGATCGTGCCCGTTTGGATGGTTCTGCTGCTCTCTTGCCTGAGTTATTCAAGCAGTTGCAGTCACCAGGCTGCTGGCCTGAGGCTGGTACATCTAAGATGGCTTCACACACTGTCTGGAGACTTGGTGGCTGGGACTCTCCACGTAGTGTCTGATCAGTCAGTATTTTAGCCTAGACTTATGTACTTGGCAGTGGGAGTGTTCTAAGAGGGAAACGTAGAAGTTGCAAGGCCTCTTGAGACGTAGGCTTTGAAGTCACATGATGTCACTGCTTTTGCATTCTGTTGGTTAAAACAAGTTACAAGGGCAGTCCAGATTTAAGGGGTTGGGGATAAGTCTTATCTTTTGATAAGAGGAATAGCAAAGTCATTTTGTAAATGACTTTGTAAATGTAAATGACTGGGCACCAGGGGGACATGCTTCACTGGGGACTATTTTTGTAGCAATCTACCACATAAAGATTATAATATATTTAGTGTACTGTTTGTGTATGTCCCTTTTCTTAAATTTTCATATGTTCTGAATTTGATAAGACTCGTTTACCATTTCTTTGTGAAAACATTCAGATTTGGCTTCTGTGGCATTTGATGTATCCTTAAGTTACTACAGAATAGGAAGATGAAATGTGAACTATGGACCTTATTCCTCACGAGTACAATTTTGTAGACTAAATTGCCAGGCGCTGTAGAATCATTCGGTTGATTGTTTTTAAATAATATCTAAAGAGTTGGGTAGTTTAGAAACTGATCACCTCCTGCAGAGAAGCCTCTTTTTACTCATGGTTTAACATGTTTTCCCTACATTGCCTGAAGTTAAAAATCACCTGGATTGCTTTTCACAGGGAGATTCCTGGGCCTCTTCCAAGACCTACTGAATCAGAATTTCAGGGGCAGATGCCCCATAATCCCCGTCATGCAAGTGTGGCAACAAGAGCAGGCTGAATTCTGCTCACCTTGCGTCACTGTGCTAATGTACTCCTTGCCCTGTTCTTCTCTTGATTAATCTGAAATGCCATCTGCTGATACACATGGTCACATTTGAAACATTCTTTGGTAATATAGTATATGGTTTATTACACATAGAAGGACTTGGTTTGAGTAGTTTACTGACTAAACAACTTGTCACAGCAATGAAAATTGATATTGCTGCAATAAATTATGGAAAAAAAACACTTCAGTGTGATTAGCTTCCAAGGTTGTCTTGGATATTTCTTTTTGCTCTTTAAACATATTTCCTCTTGGTAGGAGAAATGGATTCATATTCTGGGAAAATTAGAATTATTTGTAAAAAGTAATGCTGCTGCTATAGAAATAGCATTTTGTTGATATTTCCAATAGAGCAATTTGTAACGAGATAATATGTGTAATTTTTATTCATGAGTTTTAAACATTTCTTAGAAGAAATACTTAATATGTCTCTTTCTTGTTTTATGGAACAAATGTGTGCCTGCAAAGTTACCTTGTATAAGGAAATTTTCAGTTACTCTTGGACTTTGATGATAAAGCCAGGGATACAGGCATTTTTAAAAACTTCAATTCCTCAATAGGATAAATTTGGAAACCTACCAAGGAAGAGAGTAGGCTTTTGAACGATTTATTTTTCCTTTGTACTTGGGAAAATTGTTCCTAAAACATCCTGTCATCTACCCAACTATTTAGGACCATAAGAGTTTTCCCTCTGTGACTTCTATTAATTCTACAGCTTTCTATACCTGAACTTTGCCCTTCTTTCTCTTGATGTTTCTGATAACTCAGGAAGAGCTGGGCTGTTTTCACATTTCATCAAGAAAGTTGTCGTTTATAACTTCGCAGTTTCCAATGTTGTAATACCAAAGCCCAAATTGGATGTTCTAAATTAATCTGGAATAAGACATACCAACATTTTACCGTGACTTAAAAACTTCTTTTACAAGTCAGCAAAAGTTGGAGAATGATTTGAGTTTATTTTTAAGATTTAGTATATAACAAGAGTTCATAAGTTCTGTGTCCCAGACTGGACGCTGACCATGGAAAAGTAGATGCCTTTCTGTGCCAGCAGCTGTTGGTGGGTGCCACACTCCTGGACTCTGCCGTTCTGAAACACCACTATCAAGTCTGCGTTCTGGATGGTGGACAGGCGGTGCGCGATCACAATGCAGGTGCGGCCTTCCCGGGCCTTATCCAGGGCTTCTTGGACAATCTAGTGATAAATCAGAACAGAAGACTTATCTTAAAAATTATATAAATAAATTTTAACATTAAAGGAAATTTAAAAATTTTACCATCCAAGCAAGAAAACTTATTTCCTTTCTTATCTCTTTGAATCTTCAGCTTTATGCATGTGTATTTATATAATTGGATATTCCATAAGTTATGTTCTTTTTAATTATAACAAAAATAGATTCTTAACACTAATCATCATAAGTATTTAAAATTTCTAAAAGTAATACGTGATCATTTTAGAAAAACTAAAAATACTGGAAAGAATAAAATATTCTACATCAAAATAACTATTATCTAATGTTCTGTTTACTTCTTTCGGTGCTTATATATTTTTTCAAAATATGTTGATGGCGCACACACACACACACACAAAATCTTCTCTTTTACAGATTAAATGAGACATTAGGTGGAAGGCCATACTTTTTCACTTTCAGTATCCAGAGCTGATGTAGCTTCATCCAACAAGAGGATTCGAGGTTGTCTGATGAGGGCCCGGGCAATAGCAATCCTCTGTTTCTGACCTCCTGAGAGCTGAGTCCCCTTATCTCCCACTCTCGTTTCATATTTCTGCAAGTGAGTCATTAATAAAATTAATAAAGTTCTAATCCAGAAAAATTATTAATGCTATATTGAATAAACTTTCACTTTTTAACATTTGACAGTTCTATTTATAAGGAAAAAATATTTGGAATCATTAAAAAGTTTCTATAGCAACTACATAATTGTCTGTTTAATGTTTTCCATTTAACAGACTGTTCATTTTCAAAATCAAAATAGAAAACTAGTGACTTTAGTTCTCAATGGTATTTTGCAACAAATTTTTGAATTTTCCTACCATTACCATAATGTCAATTGGCCTGATGTTACTAGAGTCCTCAAAAGATTAAATGTTAATATTTAAGGTTTTTAAAAATGTTTCATATATTCATGTGACCCACATGGAGCCTAGTTTATTCTCTTAAACTCATTCATTCACTTAAATATTTACTGAGTACCTGTTATGCCCAGAATTGTAGGAAATACAAAAAATGAATTTAGCTTTGTTTCTACCCTGAAGGAATTTATAATCTAAAGAGAGAATACATATACAGCATTCAATATAAGGTCAAGTAAGTATCAAATGAGTAGTATACAAAACATGCTATGAAAGACCAGAAAAAGGAAGTAGAAATTGTACAGATAAGGTGAGAGAAGGAGGAGGTAAAGATACCTTTGGAGAGAAGTTGGGAGCTGGATATTGAGAGACATTCTAAACCAAAAAAGCATAGAATTAATAAAAGTACAAACTGAGTCAGTTCAGTTTACAGTGAACTGAATTCAGTGTATGAACATCATGTGAATTAAGGTCCTAAAATTCAATGTCAGCTAAATTAAAAGCTGAAGCTTTGAAGTTTTTCTATTCACAGTCAAATCAATACTTGGTTGAAGTCAATGACTATGTTAAGAGTTGTAAGGTTAACCAACATGGACGGTTTTAAATTTTGTGTATGTGACTTCTAATCGTAGCGATATAACAGTAAAAATAAATTTAAGCTGTATTTCAGTTTCATCCAGTGGAACTGCAGATGTTAAATGAATGATTCCTGCCCTCAGTTTTAGGGATCTCAAGTCATCTTTTCTGGACTACTCCTGTTTATCAGCTGCTGAAGAAAATCATTTCATTGAACTCTCACCTTAGATATTTTTCAAGTCTGTATTGACTTCACTGCACTTTGGCTACCATCATAGTAGCCATGAGGTAATAGGGAGTTGGGGACCCTGGAGACTGGAAAGTACATGTCTTCTCCAAAGGAATCAAATAAACAGCTTTCTACCAAAATTAACCAAAAATGTACCATGGACTTAGTATAAACTATAAAAGCATAAAACTTTTAGGGAAAAAAAAAGTCTTTAGAACCTGAGGCTAGACAAAGAATTCTTACACTTGACACCAAAAGCACAATCTGAAAAGAAAACTGATGAATTGTACTTCATCAAAATTAAAAACTTTGGCTCCGTAAAAGGTCCTGTTAAAGGATGGGGGAAAAAAGCAACAGACTGGCAGAAAATATTTGCACACTACATATCTGACCGAGGACTAATAACTAGAATATATAAAAATCTGTCAAAACAGAAAAAAAAACCCAAATAGAAAATGAGCAATAGACATGAAGAGACATCTCACCAGAGAGGAAATATAGATGGCAAATAAGTATATAAAAAGATGTTCAACATCATTTGCCATTAGGAAATCAAAACAATCTGAGATGTCACTACACCTCTGAGAATGGTGCAGTTCTCACATGCTGGCAAAGATAGAGAAACTATCACTCATACTTGGTGGTGGAAATGTCAAATGGCACACAGCCACTCTCTGGGAAATAGTTTAGCAATTTCTTAGAAAATTAAGCATGCAATTACCATATGGCCCCACAATTGCACACTAGGACATTTATCCCAGAGAAATAAAAACTTAGGTTCACACTAAAACGTTTCAGCACACAAAAATTTATATCAGCTTTATTTTTTTAATAGCCCCAAACTGGAAACAACCTAAGTATGCTTCAACAGGTGACTGGTTAAACAAACTGGCACATCCATACAATGGAATACTATTCAGCAATAAAAAAGAATGAACTGTTGATACAGCAACTTCAGGCAATTAGGCTGAGTGAAAAAAGCTAATCTCAAAAGGTTATATACTGTATGGCTGTTCATATAACATTCTTAAAGTAGAAAATTAAAGAAATGGAGAACAGTTAGTAGTTGCCAGAGATTGGGGGGAGTAAGGGTGGGAATGTGGCTTTAAAAGGACAACATGAGGGATCTTTGTGGTGATAGAAATGTTCTGTATCTTGACTGTGACAATGAATAAATGAGTCTACACAGGCAGTGAAATTGCATAGCACTAAATACATACATATACAAATGCACACAAGTAAAACTGGGGAAATCTGAAGAAGAGCAGTGGATTGTATCCATGTCAGTGTCATAGTTGTTTTGCAAGATGTCATTGGAGGAAAGTAGGTAAAGTAAAACAAAATAAAGTGTTTAATTAAAAATGAAAGTACCATAAGGGATAAACCAAACATGGCTGCAGTTGGAATGCATCCCACAACTACCAGTTTGCAACCTGAGAGATGCTACACTGACATCACATTATTTGCCTCTCACTACATTTGTATGAGATAGACATGACACAAGAAAACTTGGTATCGTGAAGTTCAGTGTCTTATCCAAGGCCACAGTGCTAGTAAATAGACATATTCTGTTATAAGACTTTGTTAGAGTATAACTTCAGGAAATGTTTTGTGGAGGAAAACTACATTCTGATTTCATCCTAAGAAGGTACCAGTTAACTTACGTGTGGTAAGGTCTCGATGAAAGGATGGATGTTGGCTGCTTTGGCTGCACTCACAATCTCTTCCCGTGACACGACCCGGCTGTTGTCTCCATAGGCAATGTTCTCGGCAATGCTGCAGTCAAACAGGATGGGCTCCTGGGACACGATGCCCAGTTGGGCTCGGAGCCACTGGATGTTGAGTTTCTTTGCTTCTTGACCATCTAGGATCTGAAAACCAAAGTCCACAAACAATAAGAAGTGCTTAAAAAGGAAAAAAAAAAAAGAAACAAAAAAAAAACACAACTAAGCAGTAAGTTACTAGATTAAGGATTGGAGGATTTTGTTGCATGTGGGCATCAGCAGTTTGTGAAATACCCAGCCTCATAGCCTTTAAGCACTTAACATTGTTGGAGGGCAATATAACCAACAAAATGATTTTTATGGTGTTCAAGCTATCTCTTAGTGTAACTGGCACAAAGTGGTAGCATGTTTGGCCCTGTCTTTCCACGTCCTGTCTTTGTCCTTATCTGCCCTCCTCTGGGCAAGTGTACCTTGTGCCTGTCAGAAGCCTGCAATTATATCTCTCTATTCCAGGGGTGTCCAAACTGCGGCCCGCAATCCATTTTTAATTGGCCCGCAGCAAATTCCAAAAATATATTTAGTTTACTTAAATAAACCAGGTGAGGCAATACGTACTTCACCTCACGTGAGTGGGCCGGCTGTTTGGGTATTTTACCACATATGGCCCTTGGTGAAAAACGTTGAAAAAAGTTTGGACACCCCTGCTCTATTTCTTACAACTGCATCTCAAAATAAAGTGTTAAAAGGATGGAAAAAAATATGCTATCCTCTGAATGATTTCCACTCTTTCAACAGGACTCTGTCCCCCTCCTGCGGGCATACCAGAACAAAAAGCAGATCAGTAGCACAGCCCCAGATTCTGAAACTTGGTTACTCTTGTCCTACCTCTGCCTCTCTTTCTCCTGAGAACTCCCAGCCTTAAACTTTTGTCTTTGTGACAAGACTAAAGACAAAAGTTCAAGGGAACGTGAACAAGCTCTCAGGGCAGTGTCTTTGGGAGAAGGGTTTTGTCGGTGGTATTTTATTTTTGTTTGCTATAAGCAGGGGGCATGATGCTTCCGGAAGAGCCTTGTGAAGCAGTAACTGAGCGTGCAGCTCCCTGCAAGGTAAAGTCACCAGGGAAGGAACAGACACAAGTCCAAGTAGTCTTGACCTCTCAATAAAGAAAGAAATTCCCACCATAGTATTAGTACACCAGACCTACAGAGTGTTTGCCTGTATTCATACCTGCAGAGTAATTGTAATAGTGGAAGCATAAGATTTCCCCAAAAGAAACAACTAAATAAGGTTTAATACTTTGGTGACTATCTACTCCCAGCGTAGGCTCCCAGGGCTTAGTCAGTGGATGCCATCCCAATAATTGGAGAGGCAGGCCTTATCAGTAAGGGAGGAACCAAGCCTTCACTTGTGGAAGAGAGCCAGGGGCTAGATACCAGAAAAATCAATGATGAAAACCAACTAAAGGGCTGGAGGTCAGGATCAAAGTCAGAGAGCCTTGAGTTCAGGGTTAGAGAGAGAAGGCAAAGCAGAAGGAGATGGGGAGGGCATAAGCAGGCACTGCCCATCCTGGGAGCCTGCTTAGAATTCTGCCAGGAGTTTGGCTTACCTTTTAAACCAGGATCCACGTTTACTTAGGATCAAGCTGGCTCAAAAGGCCCATGACCGTGTAGAGGTCACCTTCACATTCAGTGTTTTCTGAACTAAATTCCAGATGTTCTACCCGCTTGTTCCCTTATATTTGTGTGACTATGGGTGACAGTTTGAGGTTTATAGAATGTGGTTATTGTATCAAAGAGGAATACAGGTCTTGTCCAGTTTTTCTCATTATGGGAATATTGGTTTAGCCACTTGAAGTAGATAGCCTTAAATCAGGTGACTAATTTAAGAAAGTGTGCTCACCACTTTTCCAGCCATAGGATCATAAAACCGCTCAAGGAGCTGGACCACCGTGCTCTTCCCACAGCCGCTGGGGCCCACCAGGGCCAGCGTCTGGCCCTTCTTCACCTCCAGGCTCAGCCCCTGAAGCACGGGCACGTTTGGCCGGGTGGGATAGTTGAACATGACTTCATTAAATGTCACATTTCCTTCAAACTTACTCTAAAATAAATTTTTTTAAAAATATTGCTATTAGAATTGGTCTCATAATTATTGGAATAAAAAGTATTATTTCAAGGAAACTTTACCAAAAACTATAGTAGAGAAACATAAAACTCATATTCAGTACAAGTGCTGGTACCAGTCAATATCGATAGCAAGTTATTATATAAAATGAAAAAGGGAGATGGGGGTATAGGTTAGATTAGGTAGTCACAGTACAGAGAGTCGTTACGTAACCTTGATTTCTGATCGTTTAAGACAAATATTAGCTTTCTCAAATGATGATTTTGAGGTGGGTGCCAAGTCAGTGGCCAAAGGCCCAAGGGCTTGGAATTTAGAACAGTTTCTACCTGCAGTCTCAGTGGACAGCCCTTGTCTCAGGCCCTGGCAGCCTCCTTTTCTCACTCTCTTTATCTCATTCACCAGGTACAGAAATTTCCTTACGTGAAATACCTGGTAAAATCCTGGGAAGATTGTGTACGTCCCCAGCCCTTTCCTCACACTGCTTCTCGTGCATTAAAATGTGCAGCAGCTGGTGTCATGCAAAGAACATCCGACCTTAAGTCTGAGTTAACTTTGGAGATAGTGAAGCATAGGATTATTATTCTTACTGTGAATAAAGTGGCCCTCTTAACCAGTTGTAACTCAGTCATTACAAAATGTGATTAAAGCCAAATCATTCATTGCATTTAAACACAGAATTATTTGCATATAGCTTCATGCAGAAATGATTAACAACTTTCACTGAAATTATCCAGTGCTAGTACATCTGGATTTTCTTGTTGTTGTTGTTTTACTTTTGATATGCTAAACTTCAGAATCCTTGAAACTCTCTAAGAAATTTAAAAATGCCAAAAGAGTTGGCCAAATATTAGCCCTGTAACTATCACAAAGATAAATAAATGTCAGTGTAATCACTATGAATTTATCCTATAGTTATAATCGAGCAGACAGCAAGCTTTAAGGAAAAAATTAACCAAGAACTCATCAGGCAGCAGGAAACTCACAGGCCGCAGGCCTTCTTCACTATAGCTGTCAATCAAAGGTTGTCTTTCAAACAGCATGAATAAGTGGGCTGCAGACAGCTTGGCTTTAGCATAATCTGGAGCAAAGGAACTAGCGTGTCCAAGAGCCACCGCACCAAACACAATTGCTGAAAACACCCTAGACCAGAAAGAGAGGAATTCAAAAATTAGCTTGTACCCTGTTTCCCCAAAAATAAGACCTAGCTAGACAATCAGCTCTAATGCGTCTTTTGGAGCAAAAATTAATATAAGAGCCAGTATTATGTTAATTACATTACATTACACTACATTACATTACATTATATTATATAAGACCCGGTCTTATTTTACTATAATTTATATTAAAATAAGACCGGGCCTTATATTAAGTTTTGCTCCAAAAGATGCATTAGAGCTGATTGTCTGTCTAGGTCTTATTTTCAGGGAAACATGGAATAATTAACTGCATATGTCTGAAAGTCTAAAGACATATTGCTAACCAGTACTGATTCTTTTTTTAATCCCTTAGTCATGCCCACACCCCATACACATTCCCCTGAAATTCCAGTAACAAAAGAAACCCAGAATAAAGGCAAATCGCTGCCAAGTGTCTCTTTAACTCTCCTGCCTTCTGGCGTCCTTTGGGAGCCTCTAATTTCCTAGAGTTAATGGAACTTTCCAAAGTTGTTCTCTTTCAGGAAGTGGCTCATAACTGAACCTGACTTGTGGTCTCAAGTAATTTTAAAAACTAGTTATACACCCTTTTTAGAGCTGAAGGAACTGAAGCACAGAGAGCTTCAGGGACTTGATCAGCACCAGACAAGGAGTGATGCTTCCTATTGAATCTACAGCCCTGACTTCCAGTCTGTGGTGTCTTCCGCATTCCCATGCAAATGACAAGAATCACTGTAAAGAATTTTTATTAGGAAAGTAAGTCTTCATTAGAAATAGCTTTCCTCTTACAATTAAAATAATTAATGATACTACACAGAGAAAACAATTAATTGTCCTAAGCTAAAGGTCTATTTTCCAATTATACATTCTTTAAAGAATGAATATAGATTATAACAACTTTTAGGAAGGGTTAAAACTTCTGAGGATCTACACCTCCACAAAGCTACTTACTACCCCCAGAGAAAGCGGAGGGGAGGGGAGGAAATTTTCTATCTCGGAATAATGGAGAAGTTAAAATTTTTTTCATCTCCCAAACTTCCTAAATCTAAGATATTAAAATGTGTTGTAAGTACATGGGGATGGGCATGGTGGGTATAGTCTCACCCTTAAATAGTTGGTAAGGTTGTTACCAAAAACTAAATTTTAAAATAGTGATGAACAACTCATATGTAGCTGCCTAACTTTAGTGTACAGCCTGTAATCTAGCTTTAGTATGAAAGATTAAAACATTGTCTTCCAATTATCTAGAATGCAACATTTTAATGGTAAAAACGAAACAACAAAAAAGCAGGATCAATTTCCTCAGTGAAATATTTCTAGACAATAAGAAATACTCCAAGTTGTAATTCCCAGAGCTGAATATTTCCATTTGTCCCTCCAAAACCACTTTCTACTCTATCCACCTCCATTTTGTACTATCCCCGTCTGTCAGAGGACTTGCATGGACTGCAGCAAGAGGTTTTCTTGTCCTCTGACTTCTGATGGGGTTTGGCAATGAAAGGCACTAGCAGGGGATGGGAGGCCTGGGGGAGAGTGAGGCCAGGGTATTTATTTGGTTGGCTTCTTGTTGGATTGTTGTGTTGTTGGTATCCTTCCACCAAAGATGACAGAAAGCCCCTATACTGTGTTCTGGAACTCTTTCCCTCCTCCTATCCTTTAGGTTCAGAGTCTCGGCACTTCCCAGCTGGGAACTGATGAGGTGCTAACAGCCCCCCTTGGTATTGCTTTCCTTAACACTTCTCACACCTCTGTAAATATACCCTTTAGCAAACTCTCTTCAGTTACCCCATTTGCAGTGCCATTTGTTTCCTGCTGGCATATCGATTGATACGAGAATATACAAAGGGTGCCAAAAAAAATGTATACACATTTTAAGAAAGGAAAAAAACTGCTAAAATTGGAATACAATGAATGACACGTTCATTTGATTAACGCCATCTTTTGAGCCAATGTCATACTACACATTGTTACTGTAATTCAACTTTGAAAATACATGGATAACATCTCTTAAAATGTATACATTTTTTGGGGGGCACTGCGGGATATACTTTTCTCATGGTTAGTTTAATTTTGGATGTAAATAAAAGAATGAGTCTTAAACACTTTCACTTTCCTTGTGTTGACCCTGTTCAAAAAACAAAATTTTGTTCACTAGTACTTTAAAATCCATCATTGCAGAAATATGCCAAGTGACCTTAAAAAGAATGGCTTCCCTTTGGCAAGACTAGACTGCAACCTAATTGAATGCATTTAGCATAGTTTGAAAAAAGTAATGCATCAATTAGAAAGACCATCATTTAGTCTTGAAAACCAAGAAAATAGAGGCTAAAAGGCACATGTTGGCAGGGTCATACCAAGCCTGGTAATGGAGAGAGCCTTTGCTAGACTTCAGTCAAGCATTCCTATCCTATTTTCAAGGCCAGCTTTGGCTGCAGGTAAATAGCAAGCTACTTGACCCTCTGTTTTGAGTCTGTGGTCACCAGCAACTTTCTAATTATGATTTATTTCTGCCATCATTTTACAATAAGGAAATTTGCCATCTTCCTGACCGTTCAACGCATTACTAAAATTTTAGTTTATGATTATTTTCATGAGCTAGGTAATTTTAGCCCACTCAATGATTAAACTCAACTTGGAATATTGACAAGATCAGTTGATCAGTTGGTTGATTCAACTCTCCAACGTCATCTTAGAACAAGAGTTTTTTCCTACTTTAAATTTTTGCATAGACTTGTTAAAACCTTATTATAGAATAATCTTAATATTTTTAATAACCTTAATATTTTTAAAGTTACTTACAGAATAACATCTTTGAAGAGCATATGTCCATTCACAATGAGATAGGCACCAAATCGAAAACAACCGGCATAGGAAAAATACATAAATGCTTGTGAAATACTAAAAGTAATTCCATAGATGTGTGCCTTCCGCACAGAATTCCTGAAAAGCAAATTAGCATATTCATAACCATCTCTTTGACCCCCCTTAGCACTAAGTTGTGGAAAGAGCACAGTTTCTAAGTCCAGTTGACCTGGGCTTAACTTGACTGCCAGTTATTCTGCTTCCAGTTATATTTGAGTAAGTGACTTAACTTTTCTATATATCACTTTTCTGATTTGTACAATGGGAATAACCAGTATGATACAGAATTGTTTTGAGAACTAACAACATAAACGTCTAGCATAGTACCTCGCTCATAGTGGTTGCTCAAATGATAGTTGCTGTTATTATTACATGTTAATATCTGATAACCCAGATATTCAACCCTTATGATATAAACATGATTGTTGTGTCAAAAAATATCAAAGATGTCAAAGTTAGGACTAAAGTTTGAATTGTCTGAATGTGATTTATTTAATATTATTATCTTGTTTGCTGTGACTAGTTATAGTTTTTTATGTCAAAATTCATGTTTCAGATTAAAAAAAGTAGGGTCGCTGAGGTTTCTATAGACACACCTCAGATGTTCTTCCCTGAGCAAGAAGTTCTTTCCCCACCATCACCAATATAATTTTTTATACCATTTCTAATTAGACCTCATGGATTACTCAATTATTATAGCTTCTTTATTATTCTAAATCCTCCCAAATGACTACAATTTATTTACTCTCAGATTAGAGGGATGGCATTTGCCAAGAGTGAAAATTCAAAGTATTACAGATTTGGATGGTTTAACTTATGTGCTATTTAACTTAATATTACTGAAAATTTTACAATGCTATTGAATCTAAATTATAATCAAGTTAGAAATTAGCTCCAGCTTTCTATTATTCCTTAATTCTTTTGAAGTTTAAAATAAATCATAAGGTTACAGGTAATGACACATATATACTTATATGTCAAACATCAAATTGACAGAAAAATGTAGCTGCATGAAGTATACATAACTAAAGAGATGGAGTAAATTGAGTGTTTCAACTATCCTTTTTCAAATATGAAAGTGTTCAAACTATTGTTCTACTCTACAGAGTTGCAAGCTAAGTTGTACTTGACTTTGTTAGTGCTAAAATATACTCATTTATAAAAACTGGCCCTGTTGAAAACAAGTGGCAAATTATGCCACTGGAAGTTGCTTAAATTGCTCAAGTATAAACCAGTGAAACAGGCTATGTGTCTTTGTCTTTATAGCAGGTTGGATTTGGTCCTCATCCAGAGGACAAATAGAATACAGTAGTCCTCCCTTATCCATTGGGGATACAACCCAAGAACCCCAGTGGATGCCTGAAACCACAGATAGTACCGAACCCTATATATACACTGTTTTTCCCTACACATACATATCTATGATAAAATTTATTTTATAAATTAGGCACTGTAAGATATTAAAAACAATTAGTAATAAAATAGAATAGTGGTCTCTCTCTCAATATGTGTTATTGTATTATACTCCCCTTTCTTTTTGTAATGATGTGAGGTGACAAAAATGCCTTATTAAATCAAGAACTTTCATCTTTTCACTTAAAGGAAGCACTTCCCAGCTTCTCATATCCAAATTGCCAGCATCACTACTCTTGAGTTTTGAGGCTACCACTAAGTAAAATAAGGGTTCCTTGAACACAAGCACTGCAATACCAAGACATTCTATCTGATAACCAAGATGGCTATTAAGTGACAATGGGCACATAGTGTACACACTGTGGATATGCTGGACAAAGGGATGATTCATGTCCTGGGTTCCTGGATGGGATAGAACAAGATGGCGTGAAATTTTATCACGCTACTCAGAATGGAGGCTCAATTTAAAACTTATGAGATAGGTGAAGTCTGATATGTCTGATATGGTGGCATAGGAAGATCCTGAACTCACCTCCTACCACAGAAAACACACCAAACTTACAACCATATATGAATCATTTCCCTTGGAAAATGATATGAAAATTAGACGAACTGCTGCTTTCCACACTAAAGATAAAAGGACCACATCGAGATAGTAGGAGAGGCAGATACATGTTCTCACAAAAATCCCACCCCTGGTGTGATGGCACACAATAGGGAACAATCTCAACAGACAGGTACTTTGAGAGGAGCAAGAGGTTCGTGCCCCTATCTGGCACCCCAAACCCTAGGAGCTCCACTGGAGAGATGAGTCCCCAAAATATCTGGCTTAGAAAACCAACAGGACTGATGTTCACATCTAAGGGACCCAAAGTATTCTGGGAAATAGGCTCCCCTCTTAAAGACCTCAGTGTAGTTTTACTCACACTGAGACCAAACAAATAAACAAACAAAACCATCAGTTGAAAAAGTACCCAGGCTATGTGGGAAAGAGAGTCACTTGTTAACCTAAAACTGTTGACTGGAAGGGAGGGATACAGTTGAAAAGTTCCCTGGAGACAGAAGAGCTGGTAGACACCATTATGTTCTACCTAACCTGCTAATTCAAGTGGGTGAATGGTGGTGACACAATCCCACTACCTTGCTGAAACCAGAGAAGAGTGCAAATGATTGCAACACTTCCCTGCTCTTTGGAAGGGGTGGGTGATTGAATGTTCAGCAATCTCCTGCTCCTTAGCTAAAGTGTGCCAGTGTCAGAAATTGCAAACTTTCCCCTCTGCCCTGCTGGGGCTGGCAAGCAGTTGCAACAGTCTCCCACACCCAGCCAAAAGCCTGCTTGGGCACAAACAAAGCACTCTCTAGCTGCACTGCTAAAGTCCATGCGCATGGGCTGTCAAGACGTTTTCCCATAGCCTCCCTGAAATCAGCAAGCGAGCCCCACTCTCTACATTCTACAGCTACCTAGCTAAATCCAGAGGGTGGGTGAAATCCACATACCCCTTGATCACCTGACCCTGGTGGCCAAGAGGGCTGCCATAACTGAGCTCCAGGAGAACTTGAAACTCCAAAAGACAGTTCTTGGCAGGTCGCCACACCGAGGGCATTGCACAAACAGCAGACTTAAACACAACCCCAGTCTTCCTGTGAAAAGGCTTATTTACTTAGCCTGGAGTTTCAGCCTGAGAGACAAGCTTCAGGTTTACCACTTACCAAGAAGCTAAGGAGGTGTTCCCAGGAAATGAAAACAGGGAGACACCATCCTTGCACACCCTGTTGTTTTCACTACAGCTCAATGAGACTTCTGAAAGGAGCTTGAACACATGTCTGGACACCTCCAGGTCTCCTGGCCTGGAGGCCAGCAGAGACAATGATTGCAGTCCCACACGACTGTGTAAGTTTGCATATTACAAAAGCTGCTGCCTGAGGGTCTGGCTTCCAATCAGCCTGAAGCAAGGTCCTAAGTGAGATTCCTCCCATTGGAGCACTGACAGATCTTGATACACTCTTAACATTGGGGGCATATCAAGACTAACACATACAGACTAGACAATCACAAAGGTTTGAGAGACAACCAAAAGCAAGGGTGAATGAGAAAGATCATCACCTACACAAGTCCACTCCTTCAAGGCTGAGAATGGTAACAATTTTACCTAATACATAGGACCAAACACAGAGAATCAAGCAAAATGAGAACACAGGAATTGTTCCAAATTAAAGAACACGGCAAAAGTAAACAAAAAAAAAAGATCTTAAGAATATGGAGAAAAGTAATCTACTTGATAAATAATTCAAAGTAATGGTCATAAGGATGCTCACCGATCTCAGGCAAAGAATAGATGAACACAGAGAAAACTTCGACAAAGATATACAAATGTAATTAAATATCAAATAGAAGTTATCATTAAAATGAAGAATACACTAGAGGGGTTCAATAGGAGAATGGATGAAACAGAAGCACAAATCAATGAGTTGGAAGACAAAGCAATGGAAATCACCCAGACTAAACAGCAAAATGAAAAACTAATTTTAAAATGTGAAAATCATTAAGGGACCTCTGGGACAACATCAAGCCAAATAATATTAATAGCATTACTGGGGTTCCAGAAGGAGAAGGGAGAGAGAATGAGCCAGAAAAAAATTTGAAAAATACTGGCGGAAAACTTTCCTAACATGTGGAATGAAACAGATAGCCAGGTCCATGAATCCCAGAGAGCTCCAAATAAGATGAACCAAAAGAGAAACAGACACATTATAATTAAAGTGGTAAAAGTTAAGGATAAAGAGATAGTCTTAAAAGCATCAAGAGAAAAACAACTTGTTGTGCACAAAGGAAACCCCATAAGACTATCAGTAATATTTTTCAGCAGAAACTTTACAAGCTGAAAAGGAGTGGCCTGACATATTCAAAGCACTGAAATGAAAAAAAAAAAAAAATATTACCAACCAAAAATTCTCTACCCAGCAAGGTTAAAATCATTCAGAATTGAAAGATTGATTAAGAGTTTCCCAGATAGGCAAAAGTTAAAGGAGTTCACAACCACTAAACTAGCTTTACAAGAAATGTTAAAGAGACTTCTCTAAGCTAAGAAGAAAAGGAATTAATAAGAAAAAAACATACAACAGTAAAGACCACACCAGAAAAGCTAACTAAATAATAAAGGTAGTAGGTCAATCACTTATATATCAAGTATGAAGGGTAAAAGACAAAAGTAGTAAATTTAATTTTCAAGTACAATACTTTTAAGGGATACATAAAATAATATGTAAAATGTGTCATAAACATACAAAATTGGGGGGGGGGGGTTGTAAAAATGTAAAAATGTAAAGTGTTGGGATATGTTTAAATTTAAGTTAGTATCAACTTAAAAGACACTGTTATATACATAGGATGTTATATGTGAACCTCACATCAGCCACAAAGAAAAACTTACAGTAAATACACAAAAGAAAATGAGAAAAGAATGTAAACATAATCCTAAAGAAAGCCATCAAACATCAAGGGAAGAGATAATGATGGAAGGAACCAAAAGAAACTACAAAAGGAGCCAGAAAACAATAAACAAAATGGCAATAAGCATATGCCTAACTATAATTACTTGAAATATAAATGGACTGAATTCTCCAATCAAAAGATATAGGGGGGCTGAATGGATTAAAATAAAACAAGACCCATTTATATATTGCCAAAGGAGACTCACCTCAAACCTAAAAATACACACAGACTGAAAGTGGAGGGATGGAAAAAGATAGTCCATGCAAATGGAAATGAAATGAAAGTTGGGGTAGCAATACTGTTATCAGACCAAACAGACTTTAAAACAGACTTTAAAACAAAGACTGTAACAAAAAACAAAGAAGAGCATTATATATTGATAAAGGAGTTGATCCAACAAGAGAATATAACATTTATAAATATTTATGCACCCAACATAGGAGCACCTAAATATATAAAGCAAATATTAACAGAAATAAAGGGAGAAATTGACAACAACACAATAATAGTAGGGTACTTTAATACCCCACTTACATCAATGGATAGATCATCCAGACAGAAAATAAATAATGAACCATTGGTTTTAAACAACACAATAGATCAAGTGGATTTAATTGATATATATATAGACTATTCAATCCAAAAGCAGAATACACATTCATTTCTAGTGCACATGGAACATTATCCAGGATAGATCACATGTTAGGCCACAAATAAGTCTTAATAAATTTAAGAAGCTGAAATCATATCAAGCATCTTTTTCAACCACAATAAATCGTTGTGAAACTGGAAATTGGAAATCAATTACAAGAAGAAACCTGGAAAAATAAACACATGGAGACTAAACAACCAATGGGTTAATGAAGAAATCAAAAAGAAAATTTTAAAAATACCTTGAGACAAATGAAAGTGTAAACACAATTTTCCAAAAACTCTGGAATGAAACAAAAGCAGTTCTAAGAGGGAAGCTCATAGCAATATAGAACTATTTCAAGAAACAAGAGACATCTCAAACAATCTAACCTTATATCTAAAGGAACTAGAAAAAGAAGAACAAAACCTAAGGTTAGTAGAAGGAAGGAAATTATAAAGATCAGATCAGAAATAAATGAAACAGAGACTAAAATACATAAGAAAAGATCAATAAAACTAAGAGCTGGTTCCTTGAAATGCTAAAACTGATAAACCCTTAGACAGTCACATCAAGGAAAAAAAAGAGAGGGCCCAAATAAATAAAATCAGAAATGAAAAGGAGAAATTACAACTGATACCACAGAAATCCAAAGGATAAGAGAGTAGTATCCACAATTACATGGCAACAAATTGGACAATCTAGAATAAATGGATAAATTCCTACACACACACAATTTTCCAAGACTGAATCATGAAGAAATTGTAAACCTATTTCTATTTCTAATGGACCAATTATTAGTAATGAAATTGAATCAGTAATCAAAACCTCCCAACAAAAAAAATTCAGGTCCACATGGCTTCACAGGTGAATGCTACCAAACATTTAAAGAAGAGTTAATACCTAGCCTTCGCAAACTATTTTAAAAAATCAAAGAGGAAACAAATACTTCCAAACTCATTTTAAAAGTCCAGCATTACCCTGGTACCAAAACCAGACAAAGACACTACAGAAAAAAGAAAATTACAGACAAGGATCCCTGATAAACATAGGTACAAAAATCCTCAACAAAATATTAGCAAATCTAACTCAACAATTGGGATTTATTCCAGGGATGCAAGGATGGTTTAACATCCTCCAATTAATCAACGTTAATGCACCACATTAACAAAATGAAGGATGCAGTAAAAGCATTTGACAAAATTCAACATCCATTAATGATTAAAAACTCTCAACAAAGTGGGTATAGAGGGAGCATACCTCAACATAGTAAATGCTATATAAGGATGAATTCACAGCTAAAATCATACTCATGGTGAAAAGCTTGAAGCTTTTTCCCTAAGATCAGCAATAAGAAAAGTTATGCACACTTTATCTACTTTTATTCAGCATAGTATTGGAAGTTCTAGCCACAGAAATTAGGCAAGAAGAAGAAATAAAAGGCATCCAAATTGGAAAGGAAGAAGTGAAAGTCATTATTTGCAGATGACATGGTACTATGTATAGAAAACCCTAAAGACTCCACCAAAATATCACTAGAACTAATAAATGAACTAAAGTTGCAAGATACAAAATTTATATTCATAAATCTGTTACATATCTATACACCAATAACAAACTATTAGAAAGAGAAATTAAGAAAACAATCTCATTTATAATTGCATCAAAAAGAATAAAGTGCCTATGAATAAATTTAACCAAGGAAGTGAAAGACCTGTACTCTGAAAATTATAAGATATTGAAGAAAGAAATTGAAGATGACACAAATAAGTGGAAGGATATTCCATGCTCATGGATTGGAAGAATTAGTATTGTCCAAATGACTATATCCAAAACATCATATAGATTCAATGCAATCTCTATCAAAACATCAATGGCATTTTTTTTTATAGAGCTAGTACAAATAATCATAAAATTTGTATGAAACTATAAAAGACCCTGGATTGCCAAAGCAACATCAAGAAAGAATAAAACTGGAGGTATCATGCTGCCTGATTTAAAAATATACTACAAAGCCATAGTAATCAAAACAGTATGGTACCGGCCCAAAAAAAGAGACACATAGATCAATAGAACAGAATAGAAAGTCCAGAAATAAACCCATACATATATGGTCAACTAATATACAGCAAAGCAGGCAGAGTACACCATGGAGGAAAGATAGTCTCTTCACAAATGATGTGAAAATTGGACATGCAACAGAATGAAACTGAATCACTATCTTACACCATAAAGAAAAATAAACTCAAAATGGATCAAAGACTTGAATGTAAGACCTGAAACCATAAAAATCCTAGAAGAAAATATAGGGAGTAAGCTTTTGACATTATTCTTAGCAATATATGTATATATTTTTGGATAGGTAAGGGCAACAAAAGCAAAACCCAAAAGAAAAATAAAAGCAAAAAAAAGCTTTTGCACAGCACAAAGGAAACCATCAACAAAATGAAAAGGCAACTTACCAAATGGGAGAAGATATTTGCAAATTAATCCAATAAATGGTTACTATCCAAGTATACGAGAACTTACTCAACTAAATAACAAGAAAACAAACAATGCTACTTAAAAATGGGCTAAGGACCTGAACAGACATTTTTCCAAAGGAGACATACAAATGGCCAACAGGCACATGAAAAGATGCTCAACATCACTAATCATCAGGGAAATGCAAATCAAAACCACAATGAGGTACCACCTCACACTTGTCAGAATGGCTATTATCAAAAAGGCAAAAGATAACAAGTGCTGGTGAAGATATGGAGAGAAAGGAACCCTAGTACACTGTTGGTGGGAATGTAAACTGGTGTAACCACTATGGAAAGCAATATGACGGTTACTCAAAAAATTAAAAATAGAGCTACCATACGACCCAGCAATTCCACTTCTGGGTATTTATCTGATGAAAAAAACACTAATTCATGAAGACATATGCACACCTATGTTAACTGAAGCATTATTTACAATAGCCAATATATGGAAGCAACCTAGATGTCCATCAATAGATGAATGGATAAGGAAGAAGTGGTGTACACACACACACACACGTACACACACACACACACACACACACACACACACACGGGAATATTACTCAGCTATAAAAAAGAGTGAAATCTTGACATTTGTGACAACATAGATGAAGCTGGAGGGTATTATGCTAAGTGAAATAAGTCCGACAGAGAAAGACAAATACCATATGATTTCACTTCTACGAGGAATCTAAGAAACAAAACAAACGAACAACAAACCAAATAAACAAAAAAACAGGAATAGACTTATAGATACAGATAACAAAGTGGTAGTTGCCAGGAACATGGAAGGGAATGGGGAGCTGGGTGAAATAGGTGAAAGAGATTAAGGGGTACAAATTTGCAACTATAAGATAAAAAGTCATGGCCAATATATGGAATATATGTTATAACAAACAGCATATAGAATAAAAGGAAACTAGATTTACATATGGTGATCACGTAGAAATGTATATAAATATCAAATGATTATGTTGTACACCTAAAACTAATATAACATTGTAAGTCAATTATACTTCAAAAAAAAAATATGAATTGATTATTTCTGGAATTTTCCATTTAATACTTCAGACCATGGTTGGCTCAGTAACTGAAACTATGGAAGGCGAAACTGCTGATAAAGGGGGACTACTGTACTGTAATTAACCAAATAACAAGTCTCACCTTTGGTTCAGTCTACACAATCCAAAGAAAATAAAGGTTTGAGCAATTCCCTAAAAGAATGTTTATCTTGAATCACCCAGATGTGTGATTTTTTGGTTTGTTTTTTTAAAATATTGCCTGCACTGGTGAAAAAACATTTGCACAGTTAGTCCTCTATACTTTTCAGTTCTTGGAGACCCAATCTATTGTTTTCACAAGATATGTAAAAATCCAATCTTGTGGCCCAGTATCATCAAAAAGCTACTTATTTTCAGTGAGATAATTATTGAAAAACTGTCATTCTTATAAGTCATATCATTGTTTGGAGCAGCAGAGTTTTATTATCTTTTGGGGACAATAATTCAGCCACAGGAAACACCAGGTACTTGGTAGTGATCATATGCTCATTACCTGTAAGCTCCATGCAACTTTTCGACATACATTGATTCAAATTTTCTTTCCTGGGTCAAGGACACAACTGTCCTGATATTTTCTATTGCCTCTGTTGCAATCTGTAATGTAGAATAGATCTTGATTAGAAATGGGGCTTTTAATTCTGAAATAATGAAAAATATAAACTTTAGGGCTCTGTCAAAAGAATCCTGAAAAGTTTTGGTGATGGGTTTTAAATGCCTTCAGTTTTGAAAGCAAAAGTATAACAATGTGTTAAGACAAACTCTGACAAAACTGGCCATCTTAAGAGCACCTCTCACTGTGCCAAGTATGGTGGGCAAGTTTTTGTATCTCCAGGGAGACTGACCAGCTTAGGGCAAGGATTGTGGCCTGAGCATCAGAAGCCTGATTCTATTCCCAGACCTGCCACCAAACAGTTACCTGACAGGCTTTAGTCACATCCCTCTGTGGCTTTGCTTTCATCATAGGGTAGGACCTTAGAGAATTAAGTTAAGTGATTTCTGAGGACTCACTGGAGGTTTCAATCAGTTCCTTTATAAGCATATCCCTACCTAGAGAAACTGTTCACACGTAATTGGAAAGATTCAAATTGTAAGTAACATGACCCAGCCTTAAATCCCTGATTAAACCAGGGACAGACACCTGACTGATCTAAGCCAATCAGATTCTCTTTCCTGGACTTGGAGGCAACTGCTTGAACTGAGAACTGTGGATTCAGAGAGTAAGGTCACCAGAGTACGTGTAGGAAGCTGGTCCGAAAATACAGTAATTGAGGAACAGAACAAATGTGTTCTCAGAGACAACAGAGCTTATGGCTCTAAAAGAAGAACGGCCAGCAACTTTCCAGAAACATAAACGTTTCATGGGTATTCCCTGCATTTCTACGTGTCTTTACACCACATCCCTTTTACCCAACCTAGCCAGAGCAGTTTCTAATTCTGACAGCCAAACCACCCTTGACTAATGTTCATTATCCGTGACAGATAAATGTGACAGTCTAAATCTTAGATCTACAGTTGTCATCTAAATCATTAGCACAAGGAACTTAAGATTTTAATTTTAGTTTTTTGTTTTACCAGCTCTACAACTTTTTACCTTATGTCTCAGCTTCTGTAACAGGATGGAAGCAAGATCTTTGATACTTTAGTCTGAATAACCTTATATCTTTATTATAAATGAAAAATCTGACAGTAATACTAATCAGAGAACACTTATTGAGCTTTTACTATGTGCCAGGTATTACCTCATTTAAGTGACATGATCTCATTTAGTCTCACAACAATCCTGTGAGGTAAATATTATTAGTCCTGTTTCACAGATTTGAAACTGATGCAGAGAGAAGTCGAATAAATTGCCTACAGCTCTGGAGTTAATAAGTAGGCAAACATGGATTCCGTGTCTGCCTTACCTTATGCCAAGTACATGTCCTTAACCCATGATGCTATTCTGCTCTCCCTGCTTTGTAATTTACACAAAGAGGAGTTAGTTATTAATGACTTTTCATTTAACTCTTGATTGTCTCATCGTGGGTTAACTGCTTTGAGGGTTAGTGTCAGCAGGCCCCTAAACTCAGTAATTAGGCAGAGCCTGAGTCAAGAGGATTTCTATGCGGCTTCCTCAGCCCCCTTCCCAGGCCAGCAATCAATACCCTCATTACCAAACGCTTTCTGAAAAATGAAAACGGGAAGATACCCCAAATCCCAGAGTACTTTAACCATGATTAATCTGTACCCAAATAAATGAGAACTTTTCATTTTGAAAAAGCAGTGATGTGGGGAGTTTTCCAAGACCTCTTTCTAACCCTTATTCTGTTTTAATCAAGAGTTGACTAAGTAAACAATATTGAACTATCACTGAATTGCTGATAATGAACATTTAAAATTTCCAACCTCTCGTTTTTTTGTTTTTTTTTAATTTTTATTAGGTTCAAGTAGGTACCGTACTAAAATTAATTTCAAACTGGTCATTCATTCTTTGATCCCTAGAATGACAAAGTATTTATTAGCTGAAAAGAACTTGGGACATTATCTGGTACAATTTCTCATTTCATAAAAGCAGAAAGTGAGGATCAGAGAAGTTGGGGACCTTCTCCAGTATCACACACTGGAGTAGCAAGGCCAAGACTAGTAACCCAAGGTGTTTTGTTTGCCCTACTGCTCAATTCTAACTGCTTTACTCCTGCCAAAATTCTGGCAACTTTCAGTGTTATTAGCCATTTTTAATAGAGTTAAGACTATTATTTTAACTAGAGTCAATGTGTTTTCTTTCATGTAACTAGTCTAAGAAAAATTTATCTTCATTCTACCTACTGGCGATTTTCCCTTCTGAAATGTGAAAAGAAGCAGGGTTCAGAAGGAGACAGGAAACAAAACTACAGGGTGTTTTTTCAGCAGCCTGTAGTGACAAACAGAAGTCAAGGAAATGATACCCTAAAGTACCTACAGTCAGGAGCCAAGAGGATCTTCAAGAACTTTGGACACTCAAGCTTCTTAAGTCTGGGAACCATGCACTGTCCTAGAGATCTCTGACTCCAGGAGAGGATGCAGGGTGAACACGAGAAGGAAGCAATTCTGATAGAAACCTGGGGATGAGACTAGCGCTGCATGGAACTCAGCTGATGCTGGGTGAGAGAGAAACGGCAAGGATTTCACTGGATATGATTGGTTTAGTGGAAATATGCTTGGTTGGAATTCTAATCTCACCCCTTACATGCACATATCTGGAGCAAGTCAACCTCTGAATGCTTTCTTCTCTGTGAGGTGGAGATGCTATCTGCCCCATCTGACATAACTGGAGCAAAGGCCAGTAGCAGAAATGTTTGTGAAAGGCCTTTGTAAAGCATTGTGTTATAGAATCTATATCACAATTTATATTCATTTACTGCTTCGTTTCCGAATGTTTCAATAAAGGATAATGTTTTCATAAATAACAGTAAAAAATTCCCTGGCTGTAACCTACATTTAAACATTTAAATGCATGTGCATGTAAATAAAATACCAGGGGTACCAAAACAATGTATGTACATGATTTGCATTTATCTTTTGTTATCAGTATATATTGAGTATTACAATTTTAATAGTTTTTCCCTTTTTTAAAATGTGTATATATATATTTTTGGCACCCTCTGTATATGTAGATTTATATACATTTAAAAGATATAAAAGAGCTGCATAGATTTATATACATTTAAACAGATATAAAAGGGCTGCATAGTCAAAGACAACCATGCCTTTGACTTGTTTGATTCTCAGGTTCCACATTTATAAAATTGGTGTAACATTAGTACCCTGTTTCCCCGAAAATAAGACCTAACCAATCAGCTCTAATGCATCTTTTGGAGCAAAAATTATAGTAAAATAAGACCGGGTCTTATATTATATTGCATAAAACCTGGTCTTATATCATATTGCATAAGACCTGGTTTTATAGTAAAATAAGACTCGGTCTTATATTAATTTTTGCTCCAAAAGACGCATTAGAGCTGATTGTTTGGCTAGGTCTTATTTTTGGGGAAACACAGTATCTTCCTTATAGTATTACTGAGAAGAATACAATGAGTTGGTGCATATAAATACTTAGAACAATAATTGGCACATAGTAAGGCCCAAGTTAAGTGTTTTGCCCTATTGCCATATAGTTAGAACCATAAATGGAAGCATTACTGCCATCTGGTGGCTGCCCCCCTCAATTATAGAAATCACAGCCAAGAAAATTCTGAAGTACCAGCAAATATCCTACCTTGAACAACTCATATTCTCTGCCTTAAGGACTCCTCATCTGTAAAATAGGGGTGACATTTGTCCTAACAATGGCATCAGGATATGAAGGAACAGGTAAAAGGAACTTAGGAAATTCGGAAATTCTTTATACTAACCGGACATTCAGTGCCTTCCATAGGCTAAAAGTTTTACATGATTCCATGTTCAAGTTCTAGGCATTGTTAATACAGTAAACTATTTTATGCACAGTGTTGACAATTGTTAGATTCAGTGAGCACACACAATTATTAAAACATGCATGTGGTAGTAAATAATTCAAATAAAACACATGTCTAAAAAGAACACTTATACTAACTGAAGCCTTATTTGACCCACCTTTCCAGCAGTTTCCAGTTCTTTTTTATCTTTTTTGGCATTTCCAGACAACATTTTCATTTCCACAATTCCTGACACAGCAATAATTGGAACAACCGCTAGCAGCAAAAGTGTTAATTGCCAACCGTAGACAAATGATATGATAATACCAGTTCCAAGGTTGGCTGTATTCTGTGCAATTAAAGCCAACCTGGTCCCTGTGGCCTGGAAGAGGAAAAGCAGAGAGGCAGTTGTGTTTGAAGTGGCAAATCCATGAGCTGCATCTTTATGTTTCCTGGTCAGAATGATGAGCGTGTTTGGAGCCTGCGTGCACATTTGTTCCCTTTCATTACAATAAACTCATGCTTAACTCATGGGGCTCTGCAGGTTTTCCTTTGTTCATGTCTTTCAACTCTCATTCCTTTCCTGCCCACTTGAGCTCAGCATTACAGAACTGAGTAATCAGCTGCTCTGCTTTGGGGCACATGCCCTTCTTCACCAAAGCAACGTTTACAGAGAAAAACAACCCCAGTGTACTCTGGTCATTTTAAAGACCGTTTGCTTCAAATATGTAAGAGGGGAATGTTACGTACTACAAGAGATCATCTGTTACACAGGGTACCTATCCTAAGAGACCTTCCACTATAAAGCATACATCAACATACATGACTATTTGTACCACTCAGAAAACAGGGCTGTTGGAGTGGACACTGCAGTGGACTGTCTGCTCTCCTGTGTTGTGAGGACACCATGAGCTTCACAGGAACAGACCTCAGTTCCAGGGGTGGGGGCCCAAGCCAGAGAGAGCCTGGCATTTCCCAGAGACAGTTATTGGCTCAGTTATTGGTAAGCAAAGTGCAAGTTTTCATTTATTTCATGTATTTTATCCCATTTTTCTTCACTACTCATTACTCTTACCTCTAGGATTTTTCTACTTTTTTGATAGTGACATTTATATATATATATAAAAAATTCATCTTTTAAGATAATTCTTTGGATAAGTTCTCCAAGATGAGCATTTATATCTGTAAGAATTTTGATGAATGATCACATTGGTTCAGGGTAAGCTACGTGATCCAAATGAGCCCAAATCAGATTTAAGGGAAGGGTGTTTGTTTGGTGGTTGAAGCACAGGTGTGAGCTCTCTTTCCCTGGGTGGGAAATAAGGAAGCATGTCGCTCCGGTTGCTGCTGCAGCCATCGTAGGTCCATGAGGGAAAAAGCCTTAGGAAGAAGCCAGTACTGAGGACTGAAAGCCACTCACAGCCACACAAAGGGAGCCTGGGTCCTTTGTGACATTTTTGAGCCAGTGGATCTATCAACCTTGATGTTTACCCTTCCTCTTGATTAAATATTTAGGCCAGTTTGAGTTTTCTGCTATTTCCAGCTGAAAGCAACGGAATGGATGCAGTAATGTCATACGTTTATTTAAAACTATGTTGAAGAAAAATAGTAGTATAATCTACATACTCCTTGTACTTGGGAGGCGTCAGATGCGAGTCTTGTCGAAAGTGCACCAGTACTGTTTTTATGGTCATCAAACCAGCTCATGTCCTACGGCACAAAAATATACCTTTAAATTACTTCAAAATTAAAACAAGCAAAGAAAATCAGATGAAACCTCCCACACCTCAATGCTGAGGAAAGAGCCACACTTAACGTGGGGAGTGGAGTTTAGGGGCGCCCTCACATGCATCATAGAGCCCTGGTCCCAGCCCCGAGCACTCACGCTTGGAGTCCGTCAGGATCCAAGCCCAGGTGCTGCTCTGCTGTGACCAGGACAGAACCACTGATGGGGTGGGGTAGGGCTTATCCAGATGGCGGCTGTGCTCCCTGCCAGGTTGGCCTGACATTGTGGGAGCACATGGGCATTCCATCACTCAATCCTCACAGCAAGGACTACGGACACTTCTTTCCAGATACAGTGGTATGTCTCTTAAAGGGCGCTGGAGCTGTGCGGGGTGTGGCTCTTTCTTACAAATTCCAGGCATGAGAAAATCAGCCCTGGTTTCTCACCATGTTTTTGTTTTGTTTAAATAAAAAGGAAAGAGTGTATCTTAGATATGATTTTAATTATAAGCTACTCATCCACAGCACCCTTTAGTTTCATATATGTAAAATATTTTTCCCTACATAGCAACCATTTAAAAGATACCGGAAAAACGTTTGTAAACTCAGATTTGCTAAAATATGATACCTGCTACGTGCCCTTTTATGAACAGGAATGTAATCCATTCCTGTCGAGTAGATGAGTACTATTCTGGCTCTCTATGAAGCCTTTTCTGTAAAAGGAGAGAATTTGTGTTTCATATTTCCCCTCATGTCCTGCACTAGACTGAACTTCCCAAGAGTACAGATGATGTATTTTTTAGTTCCAGCTACCAGCACACTGTCTGGGACATAGTAGGTAATAACTAGTGAATTAACCGGTGAATTAATGTGAAAACAGAGCTCAACAAAGACAGAAGCAAAACTCAGTTACCACCAGCGTGGTACATGAACACTAGCCACCACCTTTCCCTTTGTTTAAAGGTGTCCTGGAGCCTCAAATGATTCACCAGGGCCTGCATCGATTCCAAAGAAGAGATACGAGTTCTTGAAATGGTAGTATCCACATGGATAGAGTTAGTCACATAGTGAGCCCAGCTGCTACCTACATGAAGTCTGCTCCCATGAAAACCCTGAGAGGTCTTTGGATATTGAAGGGCTGGGACAATTTGCAGGGCCCTGAACAGTCCATGCATGAATACCCCGAGCTGGAGAAGGTGAAACAACATGAACTACAGCACACCAACAGGAACAGGAAAAGGCTTAAAATGACAGAAATCCTAACAGAAGGCGTTCTCCAAGGCACACACCTACCTGTCTTAGCATTGCTTTAAAAGCCATTGACCGAAGCCTCGTGGTGAGAATCTCGCCAGCTTTCCCAAACGTAAAGCCCTGGGTGAGAACAAAATCTCTTGACCTTTTTGATCATCGCTAGTACTCTGACACAAGTGGGTACATTCACAATGATTTTTCCATTACTTACATATTAATCAACTATTCAAGTCTGTGACCAAATACTAATTAAAAGTCCCCACTTAAACTTCATACCCGGCTAAATCATTTGTATATAATCAAATCATAGAACCAAAAACTTTAAACGTGTCCAGTTCTGGCTTCTCAACCACTCTAAATAGATTTCTTTTTCAAAACTTTAATTTCAACTTAATTTAATTTTTTTTAAAAGCCCTGGGCCAATTGTGTTTGCGATTCATTTTACTCTGAGATTTGATAATTAATCAGTCCGTATTAATAAATAGTTAAAATTTGATTAATAGATAATTAATCTATATCCTCTAATGGAATCTAGACTTGACGAGAAGTCCAAATCACAGGTACCTACCTGAAGGAAGAACGTGAAAAAAGAAATAATTCCCAGACCTAAAAACAGCAATGAGATCATGTTGCACTTGTGCTGCTTCACCTCATCATCCCCTGGTCCAAAAATCTACAAAAGAGCATTTAAAACACCCACTTGGATTACAGGACCCTTGTTTATTCCTCCCATAAAGAGTGAGTTGAGCATCGCATTTTAAAAACTAAGCTTTGAGATAATGTATTTTTTTTAATTGTGGTAAAATATGCTTAACATAACATTTACCATTTTTAAGGATACAAGTCAGTGGCATCAAGTATATTCACAATGTTGGACAAACTTCTGCCTCCAAAACGTTTTCATCATCCCAAACAAAATTCTGTACCTGTTAAACAGTGACTCACCATTGCCCGCCCCGCCCCCACCCCCCAGCCTTCTAGGAACCTCCATTCTACTTCCTGTCTCTGGATTGAGGACTACAGTATGTGGTTATGAGCACAGGTTGAAACACTGCACATGGATTGCGTGTGGTTGCACATTTTGGTGTTTGTCCCTCTTCCTCTGCACTCTGTTCCCTCTGCCTGAACTCCTCCCTGCGCCCAGCCCCAGCCTCTGTCCAGAGAGACCTCTCCTGACCACCCTACATGACACGGCACCCCCATCTCCAGCCCCTGCATTGCCCCCTCCTGCTTTTAAAACACTTGTTACCCCCTTGATACACTATGCATTTTGTTTTGTTTTGCTTTGCAGTTGTGTGTCCATCTCAATAGAAAGTACAGTGTTTGAGAGCAGGACTTGGTTTATTTTGTTTCCTGTTATATATCTCTTTAAGAATTGCTAAAATAATGATTTAATTAGAACAGTGTTTGGCACACAGGAGATACCCAAAAATATACAGTCCACATAGCTTTTGAATTGCAAAAGAACCAAAGATTGCTTTACTTGTTAATTTAGAAACATTTTGGAGGGGTCTTTCTAATTTATTTATTTTTTGGCTTGAGGTCTTAATTGAAGACTAATATCCAATGTCACAAGCATAATAAACTCTTAACATGATGCAGAATAATTCATCTTTAACAAGAAAATCTCTCCAATAATGTTCGAGTTTGACTAAGGTTATAGAATATAAATGTTGGGTTTTATGGAGCCTTAGATATTTCTGACAACTTCCTATAAATATCCCCCCGATGAATTTAACAATTGGATAGTATGAGTTTTCTTCCTTAGTCTCAGACTCCCCGAGCCTTGGAAGAATTGCTAAAATAATGATTTTGGTGGCTATCACATTTTGAGTACTTACTTACTATGAGGTTCTCTTTGATGCTTTCCAAATAGTTATCCATATAATCTCTTTTCATCCTCAGTCATCCTATGCGGTGGTTTTATTTTATAGATGAAGAAACTGAGGTGCAGAGAGGGAAAGCATTCCACCCAAGTTTGCACAACTATTAAGAAGTGAGGCCAGTCTGTGCCCAGAGCCGGGCCTCGTCAATGCTGTGACTTAAACTCTTCCTTCCTCTACTCTCTCCCAGCCTTCCTGTGAGACATGCATCTCCTCTCCACAGATGGACTGGAGATCAATTGCCTTACACCCGTTTCACCCACATGAAGACAACTCGTTAGAATGCTTCCTTCATTGATTTTACAGTTTATAATTTGTGTCATAACTTCGAATGGTTCAAAAGGTGACTTTTGCTTTTGCCTCACAATTTTCCTCGAACGGGAATTAAAAACTTTGGCTTAATTTTGAGGCTGCTTTACTCCCAGATGGACCCAGTGGTAAGATTGGCATGAGAACTGATTTAATGATGAACTGATTGAATTCAAGCTGTTTAGTAATCTCGTCAAACTTACCGCTATCATCTCTGAGAATATGACTGAAAATGCTGGCTGAAGTGCCCCGTTGGCAATGGCACATACTGTTCCCACCACGAAGTAGGGCCATTCTGTTTTATTCAGTTTCAAGACCTTCAGAAAAGACACCGGTGGCACATTTTCATCCTGGAACATATCGGGATAGACTGGTGATAATGCAACAGTTACTGGAGTAGAAGAGACATGGCATCACCCTCAAGGACCTTGCAAACCAGCTGCAGAGAATGACCAGTCTACAGTAACCTTTGTACTAGGGAGAAGGACAGGAGATTATAAAACATCAACGATGTTCAGTGATTATACAGCATAAGCTGTGTATGACTGTTCACCCAAGAAGCAATCTTCATGGAGTGATCAGTCCATTTCTATTCCAGCTTCAGTAGAGTGAGCAGAAGCAGGGTCTGGGCACAAAATACCCTAGAGTTTAAGTCCCAACACAAGTCAGGGATGATGTTGGGTTTCAAATGAGACAATACCTGTGCATAGATGGATAAATGTCCTTACAAATGTAGGAGACCATTATGAACCCTTGGAACATGGGCCTGGTCTCCTCACCCCCAGAACCCTGCCCAGTGCTGCCTTTTCTGTGACATGTTCAACTCACAAAACCAAATTATGCTCCTTTTCTCTTATCAGTATTCCCTGTGCAGACTTCTCTTATCACATAGATTAGCTTGTTTTTTTTTTCAATTCTTTTGTTTGTTTACATGTGTTCTTTTCTACTCTGTGAGCTTTTTAAAGGTGAAAACTACGTCTTCATATCCCTAGAAACTAGTCCAATGCCTGGCACATATCAGATTCTCAGCAAATGTTGAACTCAATGTCTGGTCAAGCATGAAGGACTCAGGTCACATAACGGAAACTATTCTGACTATAGAGATCGCTTAACATTAAACCGGATACAAGAGCTGCCTATGGAATCCCATAGCCATGCCGTCATTTAAGTAGGTCATGTTTGTGTCTCTATGAAACGGAAAACGTAAGAGTAGGTTCTACTCAGCCCTCTTTTTTCAAACCACCAATTTTCTCCGTATTTTGGTGGTTCCCCCCCCCCCCCCCAATTAACATTATCCTCAAGTCCTGGTCTCCAGCTTGATAAATGAGCCCTTTCTCTGGCTGCTGTTCAACTCACACAAGCAGGTCTTCCCAGGTCCCTCTAATAAGACTTAATTTCTCCCTTCCCTTGGGCACACTGTTTATGCCACTATGATGGTACTTAGGACAATGTTATTGTGGCATTTTCTGCCTCCCCCTCTTCACTGTGCATTTCTCCAAGAGAAGTGTATGTCGAAAATACCAGACTCTAAAGATTTAGCAGCATGACTCTCAAGGTAAATGAGGAATTGAAAAGTAGATCCTTCCATAGCCAAAAAGGGGGAAACTGTATCTTACTTGTGATAACTCAGCTCCACATACTACAATTGATATTCTTCTTTCTATGAATATACCAAGATTGAAACCTTTAAGAAAGCCCTTGTAATTTCTGCAGTAAATAATATTATGGTCGGAGAAAACCAGATTCAATGAACTCTCAGTAAGATTGGTTTCTTCAGGATAACACAAGAGTAAAAATCAACTCAGCCTTTATCAATAAATAACATCAAAATGTATTCTCAGACCATTTCTTGAAATAAGAAAACATCTTTTTTTGGAATGGATTCCCTCTTCATTATAAAAGTTTCTCCTAACTTGAATTAATAATATCCCAAGTCTTTAGGTAACAAAAGTTAAAGAATGCACAATTTTGCTGTTTCTGGCCATTCTCTTCTTTTTCTAAGCAAGAGAAATCCAATCTAATTCAGAGTGGCAATGCACACAGCAAAAAGATTCAATTTTGTACCCTCCCTTATAGCTAGGTATGGCCATGTAACTAAGTTATTGTCAATGACATGTAAGTAAAAGTATTGTGTGGGACTTCTAGAAAATCTCTGTGTTTCTTCCTGCTGCTTGGAACATGGATGTGATGGCTGGAACTTCAGGAGATACTTTATATCATTGAAGATGGAAGTGCCATGCCAGGATAGTGAGAATAAAGATGAAAGGAGCCCGAATCTTTGTTCACTATGGAGCCACCATTCTAGCCCTTGGTTATCTCACCTCCAAGATTTTTTTATTTGAAAAAGAAATAAAACTCTTAATTTGCTTAAATCTGTATTATTCTGGGTTTCCTAGTATAGGTGACCAAATGTAATCCTACCTGATAGAGTATGCAGATATCAGGGCCTCTTTAGGCTAGTCTTACAGGCATCCCTCATTTTATTGCACTTTGCTTTTTTACACTTCACCGATGTTGCATTTTTTTTTTTTTTACAAATTGAACGCAAGACCCTCCACCTCTAAAAAGATTACAATTCCCGGTGGTCTGGAACCAAACCTGCAATATCTCTGAGGTATACCTGTATTTAACTCTGGATCTCAAAGATAAATGAAATATCTAATTTCAATTTTAAGCATCTAGCACAAAGACTAAGTTTTTGGATCCTTTTTTTCCATTGGAAATCCATTTTAAATTGGAAATGATTTTATTAATTCATTGTCAAATACATTTAAAATCTGAAATTTCCTTTTTTCAAGAAGAGTAGCTCATAGTAATCATCTGTGCCTGCAATATACTTGCAATGCTAAGAATTTCAACAGCAAAAGTATACAATAAAAAGTTTAATTGAATTGAAAACAACTTACAAGTTCATCAGTTTCGACATCAAGGCCATTCTGATACCTTCGTGAATTCCTAAGGCTTTTATGAGTAGAATTCCTACATAAGCGCGATTTCCAGCCATTTGGGGCCATACCGGTGGCAGCTTTTTCATCATTTAGTTCAACTTCAAATTCTTCTGACTGGATCTGGTTTCCTGATGTCTGAAAGAACACAATGTTCAAGTGTGTGTGTGTGTGTGTGTGTGTGTGTGTGTGTGTGTCCAGATCTAGGTAAACTCCAAGTTTAGAACCATAAAGCCATTTTCAATATTACATGTGTCAAGACTTTTAGATTCCACAACAGCATCTTAATCAAAGTTAGCTGGAAAACTGTGAAGAAGCATATCAACATATGGAAGTTTAAAAGGTTAAAAAGGACAGAAAGGTTAAATTCAATTTGAACAATATGAAAATTAGAGTATAAAAGTATTTTGTAAAAACTAAAGGGCAATTTTTCATCATTCAGCAGGTATGTAGAAATTTCCTCAATATTTAAAAATCCAGAGAACAAGGCGTGATCACCAGGAAAGGGAAGAAGAACAAAGAGAAGCACTATCAAGGTTTCGCTTTTAAACCTACAAACAAGGTCACTCCCCCACAGGCGGCAATTAAACTGCTTTCCTTGATTGGCTGAGAAGAATCATCTTTTTTCCTCCTAGTGCTACTTAAAATCACACCTTACCCCAGGTGACCCAACCTGCAGGCTCAGCCTCATTGCCAGCTTTGGGATCAATTCTCTTCTTAAAGGGGAGGAAAAGGTAATTTAAGGGTATCTAGCTTAATGCCAGCTGAGAGAATGTCAAGCCAATCTTGCTAGAGAGTCTAATGTTGAATCTGGTTCCCTGTTTGCTTCCTCTATGTCTGAGTACCTATCTTAATGGTGTGTCCAGGACCTCAGTCTTTGTAGTACTGTCTTGTTCTTGCTTTTCCCTGTCAGGTCCTGCTGCCCTACCCAATCTTATGGCTAATGCCTTGCTACACCTATAGTACACTCTCATGATCTCTGTATATTACCTTATCCTAGCTTTCCACTTGTACTTTCAGCATCTAACTGAATATTGCCCACGTGACTTGAACCACACTACAAAGATATGTATGTTCTGCTTGGTGGACTTCCTTATTTGCTTATAACTGGAACTGTTTTATATAATATCATATCCCAACGAAACCTAACCTAAAGACTCAGTCTTGTAACTGATCCCTGCATCCTCATGTCCATCAACTCCCACACTGCTATCAGACTCATTTTCCTAAAAGGCAGCTCTGCTCAAATCACACCCCAGCTTAAAAATCTTCCACAGCTCTTCACCACATGTTCAAGCTTGGCTCCTCAAAAATTTAGTTCATGGCAATTCAAACTGTACCACCTCTCATGAATACCTCCCTTTATCTTTTCCTTCTTTTATAATCTCATCCATGCTATTAAGGAGTCCATCTCAATGGATAGTTACTTCTTCCATTAAGCCCATTCTAATTTTAGCCTTCTCCTATGATCAAATGAACATTACATCCCCCTCTCTTTCATAATATTTTTTTTGCGCCTTACCTAAAGCTCTCACTTAGTGGGTACTGACGTCATTGAGCTCCAAAGCCAAGATGGCTCTTTTCACCAGGTGATAAAAAGTATATTTAAAACCAATAGCCCTCAATTCTTACACTTGAATATACTTAAGCTGGCTCAAATATTTAATTGTAAAAAGTAAAACAATAAATATTGAAAGGAAATATGGGTGAATATCCTAAGAATAACCCCAAATCCTGAAAGCATGGAAGAAAAAAAATGTAATTACTTACATACACTTTCAAAACTTTTTTTATGTTAGCCAAACAAACAACAAAGTGAGTTGAAAGAACAAAGTAGAAAAATATATTTCCAATACATTCAAGAGAAAAGCATATTTCCTTTTTATGCAAGTTCTTATAAATCAATAAGAATATTATAAACAACCCAACCCCCCAAAAAAGGACTAAGATAAGATAGGAAAAGATTCTTTCACAGAGGAAAAAATACAAATGGCTGATGGACATGCTCAATCTCATGAATAATTAAGGAAATATGAAGATACTATTTAACTCTTCTAGGCTAGCAAAGATGGAAAACAAATACCAAATAGCTGTCAGCAGAAGTTTGGGTTATGGGGGACTTTCAAATTTCTAAGATGTTCATGTTTGGATTTTTAAAAATGCTTTGATTTTAAAAAATAATGCATTATATTTATAATCTGAAAAAAATTAACGTACAGTTAAAAGAAACAACTAAGAGCCAACTAATGGAAAAGCAGTGATTGCCCTGCTTAGAAACAAAAACCAAGATGAGGTTATATTAACACTAGGTTGGTCTTTGGAGTTTGAAGAGAAAGGAAGCAGCAATTGCTTGAGCATTTAGTAAACCCTCAGGCTCACTGTGGCTCTTTCCTCCATCTCTCCAACAGCACCAACAAGTGAAAGGTAAGGCAAAACCCAAACCACAAGTGGGAAAGGTGTGGGTATCACAGTGAAGTTCAAAGGGCCTAAGAATCATAGAATGCCGAAGCTGGCAGAAACGTCAGTGGTCATCTCAGTGCAGGCTCTGCTCATTTAACAAATGAGGACACCCAAACCCAGTGGGTTACCCAAAGCCATTGCTTAATTGGTGGCAGGCCTTTTCTATCACACCAGGCCACTATTCAGTCTTTAATTGTACCACTTTTTCCTGGAAAGAAAGCTTAGGGAACACGATATAGAAAGGTCAGAGCTGTCCTTATCCCTTTGGCAGTCTCCCAGCCTAAGTCCCAAGGGGAGTGAAAGGTCATTGTTTCAGGGGCACAGAAATAGGCCAGCCAAGGGAGAAAGTGGTTACCTCATTTGAGGATCTAACATGTCATCATAGCAAAACCAGAGAGTCTTAGTAACCATTAATGAAATGAAAACTAAAACTGAATTAAAGGAACATTTTATTATATATATATATATATATATGTATATACATATATATACATATATATGTATATACATATATATACACACACACACACATATATATATATACATATACGTACACACACACACACACACATATGTGAAATTATAGAGACCCTGTGATGGCTAGGCCATACAGAAGCAATTAGCAAAAACACTATGATTAATCCCCTCCTGCTGGAGAACATTCTCTGGCAAATTGAGGCAAGAATTATAAAACTTTGTATCATTTCATTTGATATTTTCACTCTGGGGACTTTGCAAATTTCAATAGCAATCATTTCTCATGCATCTATTTTGTGTCCGGTTCTTCTCTTTAAAAATGAAATAGCCTTATTGAGACATAATTCACATACCGTAAAATTCACCCTTTTGAAGTGTTTTTCTTAGTATATTCAGGTCCTTATTTCTTAACCTTATAACAACCTCACATGGTAGGTTTAGTATTTCAAATGTGGAAACAGCGTAAGAGGAGTTAAGTTACTTGTCAGAAAACGAAGCCAATTTTTGACAACTTTTGTTTTTGACCAACATGTGCTCCAAAGCTGATGTTTATAAAAGAGAAATACTAGAAACAAACCTAGTATCCAATTTTAGAGAAATGCCTGAACAATTTATTACATATTAATATAATGGGCTTCTGAGTAACCATTAAAATGGTAGTATTTGCATGATGTAGATCTGAAATGTTAAGGGAAAAAACAAAAAATTTATGTTTATATGAGTTACACTTATAGCTAAGCAAATGCATACACCTTTATAGATATAAGAATCATGCTTATAGGATAAAATTTTTTAGGGTATTTATTTTGCAAATTTGCTCAAGTGAGTAAGTACGATAAAATGTCTTGTTCAATAAGAAAAACCAACAATTATAGATATCACCTGCTTCAGGAACTTGAGTGAAAAAATTTTTTGTTAAAGAAAAACAAACTACAGGCATGCCTCATTTCCTCGCACATCACTTTATCATGCTTCACAGATGGTGCATTTTTTACAAATTGAAGGCAAGACTCTCCATCACCAAAAAGATGACCACTCGCTTCATTGCGATACTCACTTTATTGCGGTCGTCTGGAACCGAACCTGCAATATCTCTGAGGTATGCCTGTATTCACTTCCTAGAGCCATTGATTTTATTAGGATCACCTAGGAAGCATTTAAAATCACATAGAACCTCTCCCAAGCACTAGGGATTCTGGCATTGCCCTACTTTCTCCTACCACCACTCTGACCCTCCCTAATATCACTGTGGAGAAACCTGTTTGAACGCGTTCCCCGGGGCAATTAAGAATCTCTGTCCTACGGAATAAGTTCAAAGGGTTTTGGGCATTTTCCTTTATTTTCCTCCTCTCTTGCCTTTCTCTCTTTCAGGATTCTTCACTGGTTCTGAATTAAAGTCTCAAATGTCTACTTTTAGGCATCTTCCTGAATACTTCTTATTTCTCGATATGGCGTTAGCTGCATGACATTTTTAATAATGTGAAGAATCCAGTGCTGAGGAGCAAACAGCAGACACACTTCCACACTTCCTGGGAAGGGGATACCTGCATGGTGACAAGCTTGAAATACAGCCCTTTCTTCTTCATCAGTTCACTGTGGCTTCCTTGCTCTGCGATGGCTCCATTCTCAAACCCGGCAATGACATCTGCGTTTCGGATTGTAGACAATCGGTGTGCGATCACAATGGTGGTCCTGCCTTCTCTGGCCTAAAGGGGAACAGGAGAAACATGTGGGGCAGCGGGTTTACAAGGCCGAGGCACTGTCAGTCAACTTGCGCAAATAAGCACTTGGAGGGACATGTTTGCGATTGATGAGACAGTAGCTTACCCTGCCGATGTGATTAGGGCACAAAGGCATCATTCATCTATGAAAGGTGAGACTTGCGTGCTGTACCAGACAGGAGGCCAGTCCCTTCAGTGTGAGGATAACTCTGGGAGCCTAAATAGTGTCAGTTTTTACTTAAGAAACACAAGAGAAGGTTTGACCCTTCTCCAGTGTTTTCATACTTGTCTGAGGAGCCCTAGTTCTGAGTTAGATGGCATGCTAGAAATTTGAGCAGAAACATGTTACAGGAGTTGCTGCCACATACAGCCTTCTCCAGAGCACTTCTGTCAGGTTTCTTTTGAAGTGCCTGATTTTACCTGTAATTCTGAGGGACTGCGTGCCGACAGTTTAGGTGAAAATGTACCTTGGAATCTGCACGGTTCAAAGACCATCTGAATCACAATCTCTGGAGTGGGGCCAGTAACTTTGATTTTAAATAAATGCCCCAGATGATTTTTTATGAATGCTAAATTCTAAAATCACCCCTCTAAGTAGTTCACTGAACTCACATGTTGGCTTGGTGGGTTTATGAATGGGCATGAAAATGCTCATCAAATTATTCATGTTATGTCATTAATAATGGTTAGTCTTTTTGATATTCATTAACTCTATTAGGTTAATAGCTTCTTAAGACCACTCCTACTCTGAGGCAATAAAACCTCATCATTAGGATGGTTATTAGAGTACAGCCTAATTCACCTAAGTAGTTAAACATATAAATTAAAAACAAGAGGCTAGATTCATAATAGCCAAAAAGTGGGAACAACCCAAATGTTCATTAGTTGATCCAAGGATAAAGAAAATGTGCTATTTCCATACAATGGAATATTACTGCACCATAAAAAGGAATGGCATTCTGATGCATATTTCAGCATGGATGACCTTGAAAACATTATGCTAAATGAAAAAAACCAGTCACAAAAGACCATGCATTTTATGGTTTGATTTATATGAAATGTCCAGAATAGGCAATGCCATAGAGACAGAAAGCAGATAAGTGGTTGCCAAAGGCAAAGGTGAGTGTGGGATGGGGAGTAACTGCTAATGGGTACAAGGTTTCCTTTTGGGTTGATGAAAATATTCTGCAATTAGATAGTGGTGATGGTTGCAAAATCTTGTGACTCACTAAAAACCAATAAATTGTATATTTTAAAAGGGTGAACTTTATGGTATATGAATTATAACTCAATTAAAAAAAAGTGCAGTCATTAAAATTCTGAAAAAGTGATGAGAGTGGACTAGCTCCACCACATATTAAAACATAAAAAGCTACAGCAATTAAAACAGTAAAATCCAGGGGAAGCTATCACATGAAAAGTCAGTTGGATCAATAGAACAAAACAGAGAGTCCAGAAATATAGCTATAAAACATTTAAGAATTAGTATATGATAAATATGGCATTACCTATCAATAGGGAAAATGGATTATATAATCAATGGTATTGAGATAATCACGTAGCCACTTGCAAAAAGATAATGTGGTGTTTCTACTTCAGTTCCTACTCTAAAATAACTAGATGAATCAACTGTGTTTAAACATAAAAGAGTTACACCATAAAAAGAGGGACTTGAGCACAGCCCTACTGGGCAACATTTAAGACTATTCTTTGATTTTTAGTGTATAGGCCCTAAAGAAGCATTCATCAATATTTACTGATGTGGAGGTTGCATGGCTTGGTTCATGCATGATAAGACATATGGGAAAGAGTTTGATCAATCTAATTATATTCATAACACAAAGAGTGATGAGTGAATTGCTAACAGTGACTAAGTTATCATTGTGATAATAACAGGTTGGTGCTATGTCAATACAAAAAAGAAAATATAAAAACCCAGAGGAATTAGAATCAGATATGTGATTGAGTGACTAATGTGCAGGAAAACAAAGTATATTATTTGTGAATTTAAAAGTTAGTAACTATGAACCTTGACCAAGAAATTTTGGCCAGAGTAGGGATTTGATTTCAGATCTCTCAGACACCCCAATGATGACAAGACATTGACAAATAAATATCCTAGATTCAAGGACACCAACTATTAAGGAATTTGGACTTTGTACTAGATGTGCAGGGATGAAAAACCCAAACAAAGGGAGTACTAACCCATTAGCCTTCTGGAACTTCTGGAGGAAAAAAAACATAAAATGAAACTTTCTGGAATCCTTTCATAAAATCACCATGGAGGCTATCTTTTGATTCTTTTCTTCCCCCCTCCTCTATGGTAACACTATGAGTAGGAGAATGCATGTAGGCATAAAACTTTGTGGTTATTGACTTTCTCTAGAAAATCAAAATATCAAATTTGCTTTTGTATTCAAGATCTGATATTGAAAAACCTTTTATTTATTTTGATAAATAGTTGCTATCTATTAAGTCAGAAGGTGATATGGTCATTAATTTTTTTTTTACTATAAACATGTATTATCTCAATGAGCTGGACCCTGGTAATATTTATTTAGGCTCTACTATGCAAAAGGCACTGGATTAAGTGTTATAGAGATACAAATATGAATCATTTATTAATATTGCCTCTTAGGCTGTTTATTCCTTTCAGGAAAGAGAAGGCATATAAATAAATAGCTAACTACAATAAGTTGGTGCCACATGAGAGGTACTGATAAATGTATAAAGAATCCCCAAAAGGAAAATATTATTCTTCTATGATAGGTAATCAGGGAGGGATAACAATAGCTATAATAGTGGTATGTTCTTATGCTCTTCAGAGGAAAGATAAATTACAAAATTCCACTTTTCATTATTAGAACAAGTTGGTTTGTAACTTAGAATGTCTGACCAATTGACTGACTAGAATCAGTGTAGGGGATGCAGTAATGAAGGATTTCCCTTTCAAAGCTGGTTTGTCTGCAAAATATATCAATTTAACTATTCTGCAAAGTATGGAGTCAATTAGGTAGATTATAAACTATTCATAGCAACTATGGTAGAGTATAAATATGGCTACAAACACTATGCAACCACTTCCATCCACAGACAGAGTCTATTTCTCCACTTCTTCAAATCTGGGCAGGCCATGTGATTTATTTTGATCATAGAAGAATGTGAAGAAATTGACGCTTGTGTCATTTCTGGAACCCAGGCTTCAAGAGGCCTTACAGTTTATGTGTTTGCCATCTTTGAATGCTACCTTAAAACCACAGTGAAAGAAAGCTTGTCTAGTCTATTGGAGGATGAGAAGCCTCATGGAGGTGAACCCAGCTCCCTCAGGCAACTGCCAGGCACATGAGTGAGGCCATCTTGAACGTTTCAGCTCAGCTAACCCTGAGCTAAAAGTAGCTGCCTGAGTGAGACTAGGCAAAACCAACAGAGGAACCACATCAGCCAAACCACTAAGTTCTGGCTTAAAGACACTGATATTGAGATTGGTGATTAGATTGGAACGCTACTGTAACAAAAATCTTTGGGATTGCGATCTGAGTGGCTGTCAGTGGCTGAAGGGAAGGAAGTGAAGATATTATTACTGGAGACTGGAAGAAAAGTAAGGAAATTGCTATTAGAGCTTGGAAAGAAGGCTACTTGTGTTATGTAACCTTGGAATAATTGGGGGAAAATGTTTCCTTCAGTAACTGGGAAGAAATATATTTTATCTAATGAACTTGTACATTTAGCTAAGGAGGTTCCAGAGATCTCTAAAACAGAATGTTGAAAATGCCAGTTGGATTCCACTGGCTGTGTATGATAAAGTATGGGAAGAGAATGATGATCTGATTCACTTTTTTCAAGGTGAATTTAGAGGCAACATAGAAGACCCAGTACTTGCTGGGTTGGAAAATGAACTGTTAGTCATCCGGTGAAATGAGGTCAAAGATCAAATCAGGGTGTGGGTATAAGGTTTTTTTGGTTAAAATATCTGAAAGATTTAAAGCAGATTCTGATAGACACTCAGCTACACAAAAGGGCTTCTAAGACCCTTCAGTAAGGGTTTTCTCACAGCAGTATCACATGCAGCCCAAAGTAGAGAGGCTTCTCCTGAAAAAAATTGTGGATGTAACTTTGGTGGCTTAAGTGAACCACTGTCAGATTCTAAGCAAACAAAGTCTTTACGAGAGTCTATCAGCTTGGACTAAAAGAGATTGAGAAAATTCAAAATGTACAGAGTCCTCTTAGTCCCAAATTTCTATTAGAAAGCTACTCAGCTGCAGATGCAAGCCATTTCTTTTGGAAAAGGGAAGACCTCTCAGAAGGAGGATCCAAGAGCCCAGAGCATGGAGCCCAAAACCAAGTAGAACAATGGACTGGGGCACCCACTATTAGGGGGCAGAATTGGGCATTAATCAAGGAGCATTCCTTTTCCCTGGAGCAGTGGGGTAACTGGAACCATGCAACTGACTGCATTTCAGAATTGCTATGGACTAGTACCATGTTTCCCCCAAAATAAGACCTAGTTGGACAATCAGCTCTAATGCATCTTTTGGAGCAAAAATTAGTATAAGACTCAGTTTTATTTTACTATAAGACTGGATCTTAATATAATATGATATATGATATGATATATGATATAATATAATATATAATACCAGGTCTTATTTTACTATAGTATAAGACTGAGTATAATATAATATAATATAATATAATATAATATAATATAATATAATACCAGGTCTTATATTAAGTTTTGCTCCAAAAGACACATTAGAGCTGATTGTCTGGCTAGGTCTTATTTTCGGGGAAACACGGTAACTCCTATGTGCTTCCTGTTCTTCTCCTTTTTGAACAAGAATGTCTATTATGATTATCCTGCCCCTCCAGCACCATTATATGTTGGGTGTGTGTGGAAAATAACTTATCTCTTTAGTTCATAGGTCTCTGGATCAAAATGAGCTTAACATGAAGGACCTCATCCATATCTGGACCACATACAGATCTTCAGAAACTGGACTTCAATCCTGATGTCAGAACTCTAAGCCTGATGTCAACATGTATGAAAATTTTGAAGGTCGTGGGAAGAGGTGAATTTATTTTGTATGTAGGAGAATGTAAATAACTGTAGCAGAGGGCGTGCTGTGAAAGAATATGGTCACAGATACTTTACAGCTCACCCATCAGGAGGCAGAATCTGCCTCCTCCCTCCCTCAATCTGGGCTAGTCTTGTGACTTGCTGTGACCAACAGAAAATGGTGAAAGTGACATTTTGTGAGTTCTGGAGTCTAAGCCTCTAGATGTCTTATAGCTTCTGCCTCTGGGTACTGGCCTGGACAGTGTCAAGAAGCCATGTTAGCCTATTATATAAGTACGAGCATCAGAAGCCACATGAGATGCCCAGCCAACAACCAGCAGGTGAAGGAGGCCATTTGGATCATTTTAGCTAAGTCAGCCTTCCAGGTAAATACAGCCATATGCTCAAGTGAAAAACAGCAGAACATCCATCCAGCCAATCTACAGACTTATTTGTTTTATGTCTGAATTTGAGATGGTTTGTTATGCAGCAATAAATAACTGATTTAGCAATAAAGTTAATAATGGTAATCATGGTAATGGTAATCAATATAATAATAATAGTAGCTAAGAATATCAAGAGTTTCCCGTGTGCAAAGCATGCACTAATAACTTTACATACAGTAACTCATTCAGTCTTTTCAATCATCCTATGACATTATTTCTCCCCCTCTCCCAAATTACTTCTGCAGTGTCTCAGGCATGGAGAGGTTAGTTAATTTGTCCAAGGTCACGCAGCTAGAAAGGGACAGAGCCAGGACTCCAACCTCAGCCTGTCTGGCACCAAAGCCCATGCTCTTAACCATCACCCCAAGCTACTAATGGCTTTTCATGGGGTTTTTAAAAAATGATGAGTGATTCATCAGCTTTTTAAAAAATTGATATGCAAAAGGTTATCATCTGAAGAGTGGGCCATGATCCTAGAGAACACAGATTGCTAAAATTGAGTGATGTACTTGTCCAAATATGAGTTAAACCTCGCAAGGCTACATGTAGGATCCATATTATGAAAAACAATATCTCTAATAATTCCGTTCTTTTAGCACAGCAAGGGCTAATATATTGAATATTTGTATCCTAGAAAGCATTCAGCCCTGGATACTAAGGTTGAATGGGACTTTTTTCCCCCATAAATATTTATCTTATCCTCCTGACTTTATGCTTGAAAAGTCTATGTTGACACATGAATGCCCATTTATATATTTTACGTTAAAATTAGTTGTTTAATTTATACATTTTTAATGATTTCTTCTTTAAGTCACTTCTAATTAACCAACCAAATGCCAGTTTCCTGTATATTATATCTTGGTTCCTTAATATTGAGACTTTATGTACATGAAAGTAAGAAAGTAAGTGTAAGAATTGGTGAAGAATAATTTTCATTGTCTCATTAATCATCATTAAATTAAATTATATAAGATGAACCAAAATATCAATCTGATAAACCAGGAAGCATTGATTAATTATACAATTTATAGAACACATGGCAGTTGTGTTTACTTAGGATTCAGGTATAAATTTTCCTGAGAAAACGAGGTTCATACAGCTTGTCTCTAAAATTACAAGAGATAGTTTGGGTAGGACCTGTTAAGTAATTTGCACATTTTATTACTAAAGTTTCTCAAATCAAATATAATTATGATATTTATGTGTTTGAAATCCATTTATATGGTGTCATCTGACTCTAGTTTTTATACTCTGGTGTTGTTATTAGAGATGACATCTGCACTGACACCAAAAGTGTCCCAACATAAGGCTCTTGTGATGCTTCAGCTTAAAGATGATAGTGTGAGATTTAGAAATATCTAAGCAAGGCACATGAGCTCAGCATCCTTAAAATGTGTGGCTTTTTTACAGGGTTAGACAAACACACAAGCTAAGATTTATTTCCCAAAAAGCATCCATTTGCCTTCATGAATAGGCAAGTATTTTGACTGTTTTTCAGCAGGACAGCGTTTAGGTAACCAGATTTTTGGGGTACATTTTTACACAACTACTTTGGATCAAAGCATGGCCTATGTGCAAGAAAAAAACAAACATAAGTGGCTCTTTGCATAGGACTGGATTTCAGCTTACTTCACTTTGGTCAAAGCAAGCCACTTAATGGGCCACCCATTTCTGCCATGTGACCTAACAGAAAGGAGAAATCAGTAAAGCCCCACAAGAGAGTTTCATTTGCTCTCATGTTTATGTTTTTCAATGTAGACTCCCAAAGCATTGGCAAGAATTTTCAAAAAGTTTCAATTTGCTGGTCCTTCAGGTATTTAGTGTCTACTGACCTTATCCAGGGCTGCCTGGACCTCAGCTTCACTTTCAGAGTCCAAGGCTGATGTGGCCTCATCCAGCAGAAGGATCTTGGGGTTGCGAACCAGGGCCCGAGCGATGGCGATTCTCTGTTTCTGTCCGCCACTCAGCTGGGCCCCTCTATCTCCAACCAGGGTGTCAAATTTCTACAACAGAAAACATGGAGGAGCTCTTGAAGTATTTTGAGTAGAAAAGGCTATGGCATCTCGAAATTCAGGAAGACAACATGGTGCTTCCTTTTGGCTATCCCAATGAGTCATAAGTTATAATAAAATAAATGAATACTGACTTTTAAAAAACTACTGACTCATACTTTGTATAAAATTGTATATGATATATGTGCCCAGTTATACTCCTTAAACCTCCAAATAAATAATTCAAGGGTCTTACCTAGCAAAGTTGGACAACTTTGCATCTCAAACATTATTAGCTTAACCTTTGAAGGAAGAACTCAGTCACATGAGGTGAAATTCTAATTTTGAGGGCAACAACACTAATAAAACCTTTACCTGTGGTAATTTCATGATAAACTCATAGGCATTGGCTTCTTTGACAGCTTTCTTTATCTCATCCATAGTTACATTTCCACGGCCATAACGAATATTTTCAGCAATTGTGGTAGAAAATAGCACTGGCTCCTGACTCACCACTCCAATTATTTCCCTCAGATACCTTACATTAAAGGTCCTAATATCCTGCCCATCGATGTTAATCTGAAAAAAAAAAAAAGACTTTCATTAACTATTTCAAACCTTCTGATATCTAAAGCATCAAGACTCTTTCATTTGTTATGAAAATAGTCTTAGTTAATATTTAACTTATTTCAGTGGTTAGAAATGAGAATTGAAAATAAACAGCAATGTGAAAGAATGAAAATAAAAAGCATATGCTTTCTTTTGATATTTATCACCTTACATATATAGTTTTTTCATGAATGGATAATTTTCTATAAATGATATTGGGTTATATATTTTTGGCACGCTATTATTTTTGCTTACCATTGTTAAATTTGAATAAAAATGTCCAGTTACCTACATAGTCTACATATTATTTTAATGGCATTATGATGTTTTACTATATGTAACACACCATAATTTACTTTAGCAGTTCCTACCTGCTGGACATTTGTTTCCTTCAAGGAACAAGGAAGGACAATCATTGCAGAAGTAGAGAATTACCAGGTTGAAAAGTATGATTTATTTTTTCATATATATATGGCATTTGTTATTTGCTGGTGGCAAATAAAAATATCTGGTGGTATTTATTATTTGCTGAACAGAGGTTGGATAGACAATCCTCTAAAGAGATTTTAATAATTTACAATGTCAGCAGGAATATATAAAATACATCTGCTTCATTGTAATTTACTAGCTCTGGGTTTTATTGTTTTAATCTATTTTTTCTAATAATAGGTATGAGGTGGTAGGTTATATTTGTTTTCACTTGTATATATTTATATGTAAGGCTGAATATTTCTTGAAACTTTTTACAAATCTATATTTATTCTAGAAATATTTTCACATTCATACCCTATTTTAGATTCTTATTACAGTTGACCCTTAAACAATGTGGGAGTTACGGGCACCGAACCCCTACACTGTCAAAAACCTGCCTATAATTTTTGACTCCCCAAAACCTTAACTACTAATAGCCTATTATTAACATAAACAGTCAATTAATACATATTTCATATGTTATATGTATTACATACTGTATTCTTACAATAAAGTAGTCTAGAGAAAAGAAAATGTTATTAGGCAAATCATAAGGAAGAGGAAATACATTTACACTATTTATTGAAAAAATCTGCATATAAATGGACCTGCATAGAACAAACCTGTGTTGTTCAAGGGTCAACTGTAATTTCTCAAATATTAAATATAATAGTTTTCCCATACATATCATAAATCATTTATTTATTTCAATTTATTGCTTTCTTTTACTATAGTTTTACTATTTTTATTAGAGACCGGTTTTAAGGGAAAATTGAATTAATCAACTACACCACTGGGCATTTCTTCTACTGTTTTAATAGTAGAAAATAGTTAAATCATGACGTGGACCATGAATATCTCCATGTTAGAGAATTTCTGAAGACTTCTTTCTCTGCTGACATGTATATGTTCTTAGAAAATGTGTTAGCCCACTAATAATTTTAAATATAAGATATTTTCAAGGGTCCCACCCAGTGGCTCAGGTGTTTGGAGCGTGGTGCTCCTAACGTCAAAGTCACCAGATTCCAACATGGGCCAGTGAGCTGCGCCCTCTACAGCTAAGATTGTGAACAACAGCTCTCCCTTGAGCTGGGCTGCGATGAGCTGCTGTGGGGCATGACATGGGCCAGGGCCAGGGAGCTATGTCCTACACAACTAGACTGACAAACAAGGGCTTGAAGTGGAGGTGGGAGGTGGAAGAAAGGGGAAAAAAACAAAAAGGATTTTCAAATGGATATCCTCAATGGTTAGTACTTTGCTAAGTTGTTTTTGTTTTATTAAATAAAGAAAAATGTTTACACTTGAACCAACCTAGAGTTTGCTTTAGTAAATGAGGATGGGCCTATGTTTCTCCTTAGTAATATCAGATTTTTCCAAGACTGTTTATTAATTTTATTAAATAAATAAATAATTTGTGTACCCTAGAAAATTTTATATTCAGTCCTGTAATCTTTGTTTTATCTCAATGCTTTTTAATGGTTTTTTAAATTTTTTCTTTGCAACTTGTGATCTTCTGTTTTCATAATAATGCATTTTAATATCAGGTAAACTCGATGTCCCAAAGTTGGTACAGTTGAAGAAATGTGAATATATTCTGTGGACTAGTATTGTATTAGTGTTAAATTACTGATTTTGATCATTGCTTTGTCATATAAGAGAATGTCCTTCTTAGAAAATATATATTCTGAACTATGTAGGAGTCAAGGAGCCTGGTGTCCTTAACTTGCTCTCAAAGGTTCAGAAAAAAAAGTGTGTGTGTGTGTGTGTGTGTGTGTGTGTGTGTATTATGTACACACACACATGAGAAGTCAGAGAGGACAATAAAGCAAGTGGGCTGAAATATAAAAAATTAGTAAATTTGGGTGAAGCGAGTATCTGCATTCCCTGCTTGCAACTTCTCTGTAAGTTTGAATTTATAACAACATTTTTAAGAGGCAAAAATTATATATACCCTAGGCTATTACTTTCCCCTTGTCCCCAGAAGTTTCTTAAGAGACTAACCCACTTTCCTCTTTAGCTATTCCAACATTTAAGAAAACTCAACTGTCTCTGATGAAATTAATTACTGTGATAAGATTTCTTGTGCTCCTGATTACCAAGCTGTCAACAATTTCGATATGGAATATTTCTGACCAAACCCAATAACTCACTGAAAATAATCTTCTCTGTGGTTTGAATGACTATTTTCCAGTGATTTAGTGATGATGGAAAGCTTAGTCGGAACAAAAAACAACATTGTCTAGCTTCTTTGGCTTTTATCATCTTGTATCTTTTTGTTAAACCAGCCGAAGGGTTTGAATGCATCAACCAGAGTCATTGTAATTCCACAGTCCTTTTACCAAAATTGTATTCACATGCAAATTTGTTACTAAAAAACAATTTCAAAGGGCTAATTGATACCCAGCTTCCCCCTTTGGAGAACTTGTTTCTTCCCACTTACCATACCCTCATCAGGGTCATAGAGCCTCTGAATGAGCTGGACTGTTGTGCTTTTCCCACAGCCGCTGTTCCCAACCAGAGCCACCGTCTGCCCGCTCTGAACCTTCAGGTTCAGACCCTTCAAGATCTGTGAGGGCAAAGAGAGAAAAAGAACACACTTCACAAACAAAAACCTAAAAGGGGAGTTGTTTGATTTAATTTTAAATTTGAAAAAAAAGTATCAAGTAAGGGAATATAACCACTAAAGGAAAAAGCATATAAATATCAAAAGATTAGAGACTTTAGATTCTTTAAGATGATTATACAATCAATCTGAATGAGGAATTCCTATAAATACAACTTACAGTACCTTGACATTAGCTCGAGCTGGATAAGAAAAATGAACATCATTGAACTCCAGATTCCCTTTGATGTTGTCTGGTTTGTGTCCTCTCTCTGAAAAACTGTCAATTTTAGGATTCTAAATAAAACAAAATTCAATGACTATTCCATCACAGAACGAACAATTGCATTTTTAAGGAATATGATTCAACAAATCCCAAAAATAAGACCTGGAATGACGTAATCTCTCTCACATGAGACAGAACCCAAGGTAAAGATATTGTGTGTGTGTGTGTGTGTGTGTGTGTGTGTGTGTGTGTGTGTTTAAGGAAATATTCATTCTCAGAAAACAGGCATTTCCTTAAAAGAATATATTCATTGCATTTTGCAGAATATTTCACTTTAAGATTTTGGCATATCCTTATAAATATTTTAAATGGTCAGATATGCATGTTTACACAAGTATAATAACAAAAAAATACTATAATTGATATTTCAGCATTTAGTGAAAATTAGCATATTCCTAAATAATAAATGTAGTGGATTGGGTTGAGAGGACTGACTGAAGAATTGGTTAGAGCAAATTATTTAGTAACAATGTAAATGTTCAATATATTCAGAAGCTGAGCAATTTTCTCATGACTTTGATCAATGAAACAGGAAGAATTGCTTGGATTAAACGATCAAACTTCACTTTTGTCTTTGCATTTTATCTGTATACACACAATGGCATACTTTCGTATGTCAAAACTATTTTATTTATTTCACTGCAGTCAGTACAACTTATTCAATTTAGTTGATTCAAAGTCATATCAAACATGCAGTGATCAATTTTTTTTTGAAGGGGGCAACCCACAGCAAAACATACTGTCAATTTTGGTCCCAACAATAATTTTTCCACTCATTCATCCTGTATAGAAATCATGATATTCTCAGTCTGGCTACAAAATGAAAGAGAAAGGGAGAAAAACTAGGAAGACAAACATCTTAGCTCTGAACTCTACTAAGAACACTAGTGCATATGTACTTTTCCAAAATGAGATCAATGTTATTATATTTTTTAAAGGGAAACTTTTAGAAATATTAATAAGAGGCATTTTATTTCATTCCTTATTAAGAAGAGATTGTTAATTTAATATAATTAATTTTCACATGATATTTAACCTAAAGCCACATTTAACCTAAAGCCAAGCCCCAGAGACTTTTTCAGCATTAAAATAATAAATAACTCACATTATCTATAATATCAAAGATCACACATGCTGCTCCTCTTGCATTGGCAAAAGCATCAATACATGGAGCAGCCTGTCCAACACTGAAAGCTCCGATCAGGATTGAGAAAAAGACCTGAGCAAAAGAACAGGAGGAAAAGTTGTAAGTCCCATTCATATTATCTTAAATATGGTTTGTTTGAAACACAGTATACAAAAGATTGAGTTTAGGTTTACCCCTTATTATTATTTTTTTTCAAAGAGCAAAATTTACAAGGTTACTACAGCATTTCATTGCTCAAATGGGTTTCTTCAACCTCAAAAACATTTTTTTGTCTAGCTTGGCAAACTATCTGTTGTTTTCTCCTGAACTTATACAGAATCGGAAAGATTTTCAAACCTATTTTTTTTACTCTGAAGCTAATGCCACCACAGGGAAGCATTTTCCATCAGTATTATTATCAGTCCTATATGATTTTCTCTAACTGCATTGAATTACACAGAATGTTCAAGACGAAACATGATAGATTTTGACCCAATGGAATTTTCCTTAAAAAGTACCATTTTATATACATATTTTGATATGACTTTCAATATAAAAGGTAACACTTCATACATTATAAAACAATAAATCACACCTGTGTGCACTGATTAATAATTCCTTTACACAATTATTCTGTACTATAGTATATAAAACTTAACACATTTCCCTTCATATGATTGTTCACTAGGAAAATACAATGATATAGAAAAGGCAAGACTATAGCTTCAAGAATCCTGCTTATTTGCATATTTAACTGAGGAAAGCATAAGTGAAGAGAAATTACCCCTTTCTCTCTGGGCATAGTGAAGCTTCTATACATAGTTCGGCTTTTCTCAGAAGACAGTAGCAATAACACTTCACGTACCCAGAACTCAAATATCCCTCATATTATCTATCCACTATCTGCAATACAGATAAGAACCAGTAAGATAGCAAAAAAGTCTCTACCCAAATAGATGTTATAAACTTAATGCACTAGAGGCTTTATGCATAGGGCGTTGCTGGGCTCCCTGCGTCATAGATATCCCTCTCCAGTCCTGCTGTGGACATGTCACTGTCCACATACCACAAACAAGGAGACTAGGCCAGAGAGGAGACACTCGTTACAAAAGGTGAATGGTAAAGTCAGGATTCAATCTCCCTTTTTCATTAAATTTAGCAAGCAAGGAAGTGAAGAAAGGTTGAGAGCTTCCAAACTGATAACCAGAGAGACCACAATACGAAGAAGAAAAAAAAGACATAGCAATTATGAAACATCATCCAGCCAAATAGCCCTCAACACCTCAATGCAGTCTGAAGATACTACTCTAGAAAACATTTTGAAGTGATTAATTTTCATAATGGTTCTAAGTCATCAGCAAAGGGCCAAATTGTGTTCATTACCTTCTGTTTAGAAAGATAAGGAAGTGCAGGTTTTAAAAAATTGCTATTTGAATGGTTACATGTTGTTCCGATTGTCACTGACATGGAAAAAATGGTCTCAAAATATTGCTAGTTTATAAACAAGGTTACAAAATGCAATGCATAATACAATCCCACTTTTGAAAGAAAAAAACACGTGTATGTATAGAAAATGATCTGGAAGATATATACCAAAAGTTATCATTAAATGTATATGGATTATTAGACTACAAGTAATTCCAAGTAACTCCTAATTTTTAAAATATTGTACTCTAATCCTTTTTATAAATAGTATATTTTGTTTCTATAATCATAAAATAAAGCTATTTTCATTTTGAAAAACAAAAACAAACTGAAATAACTTTTCATCTTCTATTTCAGAGAGCTGATGTTTTATATTACGTAAATTTAACATTCTCTCACACTATGACCTATCTAGAATAATCTTTTTACTTTCTTCTATAATGAAACTCAAGGGCAGAATGAGGATGGCTCCAATCCATATTTGTTCACTCATAAGTTCATTCAATTTTTATTTTCTTTTATACGTTATATCCATTTTTTTAATTGGTCTTACAACATGCTGTTTTCTTGCCCACACTCATAATTATGCCTTGTGTATTCGAGAAGGCCAACTCTGCCCACAGGACAGAGCAAAGATTTACCAAAAGGAAAGATACTACAATCATGGCTCATCCTTCAAAAAGGAGGAATATGAAAGTAAAGAAAAAGAAGATGGATAAACAATATTTTCAGATTCTTCATAAATATTAGGAAAAGTACTCACTGTCATTGCATTTCCAAGAGTGTATTCTTTTGATATAACTAGAGTAGATCCGTACCAGAAGGCCAGTGCATATGATCCATATATTAACAGGAAAGCAATGCCCATGGAAATGTTTGCTGAAATAGCTTTTTTAATTCCAATCTTTTTGGCATTTTCTAGATGTTTCTGATACCTATCAGAAAATGAGGGGAAAATGTTATAATAAGAAATCAATCCACAATCTGAGCCACATTAACCTCCTGTATAGTTAGAGGTTTAAGGAACAAAGCCATCAAAGTAAGAAACCCCTGGGGAGACCCAGCTTTCAGGGAACTGAACCATTTTGGGATCAGCCAGGACTAGAACCAATTTGGGCCTTCTCTTTACTGGCCTGGACCCACCCCCTTGGTCCTCACCAATACAACCAAAGTTCCTGTAGCTGTTCCAGAACTGAACTCACCCCTGGGATTTGGAAGAGCTTCATCATCACCTTCATGGCCAGTATCATATCACAAATCAAGGTCAAGGTAGAAGGAGAGAAACTAAGCCAATCAAGAATGGCACCAAAATGTTAATACTATTCAGGACTCTTAAAATAGTTAGATTCTTAACACAGTTCAATTTCTCTTCTCTAGAGAAAAGAAAATCCTTTCACTATTGCCCCATGGGGTGAGGGACAGGAATTTTACATGGTCTTGTACTTAAGCGTGGGTGTTTGGTTTTTGTTTTTGTTTTTGCTTTGTTTCATTTTAGTTTTTTGTATTAGGTTGACCTTCAACGGTCAAGCCAGGATACAAGATTATAAAGTGGTCACTACTTGTGGGATATGGGTTCTTACTCAGTCTTTCTAGATTTTAGTTTCATCATCTGTAAAATGAAGTTAATGCCTACCTTGCAAGATAATTGTGAGGCTGACAGATACTTATAGAAAGTAGCTAGTACAGCGCTGGCACATAGTTGGCAAAACCTGATAATGCCTATTGCTATTATTATTGCTATTATTGTTTTAGAATTCAACCTCTTTCTGAATATTGCTTATTCTACTATCATATTTTTGAAAAGTAATTAAAATTCATATTACTGTCTTCTAGGATTTGATACGAAGGTACCAATGTCTACAATGGTTCTGTTAAATTACCATGTTTTTTACATCAATTTAAACTAAATCTATCTTTCCACATTAAACACAGAGAGTGTGCAAAATTTAATTAGGCTCCCTAAATTCAGGAAAAAAATCCAATGGATACACAATGAGATGTTGGGAAAATACCATATAAAATAGGTATTTCTGTTTCTAACATAAAACAAACAACATCCTTTTTTTTTTTTCCGTTTAACCAAATGAGATGTTGATCATGTATCAGTTTGTAAAGAATGTCTGCTGCCACCAAAAAGTTTGTCTTTTTAATTGAAGAACCCAACTCTTCAGTGTACTTTCCTCACTGTTGGGCTCTGCACGCATTTAGCAGAGCCGAGTCTCTGGGGGAGACAAACAGCATGCCGGCCCTCACTAGGATTAGTCCCGGGCTGGGCCTCAAGGCATTTGCAGGGAGATTTACATCGGCCCCAACGTGATGCAAGGCTCCGGTGACAGTGGTGGACATGCTGTAATTACCTTCGCTTAGGCGGCTTGCTTACTGCAGCTAATGGAGCGGCACTGATTACACTCACATCCTGAGGTCCAAGTGAGGGTTAGTGTGGTCTGTGTGGGCTATTGTGTACAGGAAGCAGCAGTAAGAGAGAAAAAGGGAGAAGTTAGAGAACCAGGCACATGGGGGTTTTGAAGAGGGCTTAAAGAAGAGAAAAATAGAAAATGAAATGGAGGAAATTAGGAAAACTTTGGTTTTCATGCGGGAGAATTTCCAAGAGTTTCTATTTCAAAGAGGTGTCAGGATCAGGAGTTCCATAGAATAGCAAAAGAAAATACTTCACACAGAATTATACTTTGACTATATTAGGGATGTTATTATTTTAAGTAAACTGGTTGGGGGCATTTATGTAAAGTGGAAGGAGTAGGCTTTACCAGTGGGCTTTGTTCTGGCACTTAGATTTTTGTGTATCAAGTTTCTTTAGAGCAGTGGTACTTGACTTGGGATCTGAGGTCAAGGAACTTGAATGGGGAAAAGATTACATACTTATTTTCACTAACTTCTGATTGAAATTTAGCATTTCCTTTCATTATCAATGCAGGCAACAAACCTCTGTAGTATTAACAGTACCTCCGACTTTGTTGCCCATAGAAACCCCAGATCATTTTCACATCATGTTACAACTGATGCAAATATATTCAAATATCTTTTACCCACATCCCTACTTTGGAATTACAGTAGCTATAAGACCAATAGTTAGCTTTTATTATTTAATATGTTAACATAAGAGAGATATATTTGCTGTATCACAATTTAAAAATATTTTGGTAACTGAACTTCAATATTACTTGTTTCCTTGGCAATCCAATGGATTTGTTTTATGTATGTGAAATCATTATTCTAAGAAGGAAGTCCACAGGCCTCATCAGACTGCCAAAGGAGTCCATGAAATGTAAAGGGTAAGAACCCTGTGTTAAAGTCTGACATTGAACTCTAGCCATCAGTATAGGGTGCCTATCTTTTCTGGGGGAGGTTTTAATGGTAGGAAAAGGAAAATAGTGAACACATACCACAAAAGAATGAGCAACAAAATGTAAAAGTGGGTTCTTTGAACCAGTGGACAAAGAACCTTCCTGACCTTTCCAGCTCTTTGTCCTGGCCCCCAAAAGCTATCACGGTCCGGATGGCACCCAGAGCCTCTTCTGCCACAGCGCCAGCTTTCGCATATGCTGCTAGTTCTTTGTCACTAAATGCAGAGAGTATCTGGACAGAAGAGAAATATTCATGACTTTTATATGGGGAGAAAAGTTAAAAGACAGTCTGATCAACCCTTAAAGTTACTTTTTTCCCCCAAATCCTGTCCTTTACCAAATATTGAAATCATGAAGCAAACAACACTCACTGTACCAGATCCAATGGCTCCTTCTACCCCCACACAGGCTAGATCTCATCGACCCTCATATGAGATGCCTGTCCCCCCAAGAGTAGTCAAGGAAAGGAAAGCTACACATAACTCTCTAAAAAGCATTTTTGGGAACTGTTTGAGTTCCACATCTATGAGGTCTGACAAGTAAGTTCGCAAACTTGTTGTAAAGATGTTGCTAACCTTTTTTTGATACCAGAGGGATTATTCATTATGAATTTGTACCAACTGGACAAACAGTTAACCAAGTTTACCATTTGGAAGTGCTGAAAAGGCTGCGTGAAAAGTTAGACGACCTGAACTTTTCGCCAGCAATTCATGGCTCTTGCATCACGACAGTGCACTAGCTCACATGGCACTGTCTGTGAGGGAGTTTTTAGCCAGTAAACAAATAATTGTATTGGAACACCCTCCCTATTCACCTGATATGACCCCCAATGATTTCTTTCTTTACCCGAAGATAAAGGAAATGTTGAAAGGAAGACATTTTGATGACATTCATTATATCAAGGGTAATACGACGACAGCTCTGATGGCCATTCCAAAAAAGAGTTCCAAAATTGCTTTGAAAGGTGGACTAGGTACTGGTATCAGTGCATAGCTTCCCAACGGGAGTACTTTGAAGGTGACCATAGTGATATTCAGCAGTGAGGTGTGTAACACATTTTCTAGGATGAGTTCGCGAACTTAATTGTCTGACCTTGTACTATGATATTTTTTTTTTTCCTAATTACAAAATAAACTAAAATAAAACCATCCTTTCCTCTATTGTGTCACGATTTTTAATTCCTATGAAAATAATACTTCCAGATCTACTCCTGGGCATTCTACTAAGTAATAAGATGGCTAAATAAGATATTGCAGGAGAAAGGTAAAGGAAGGGTCAAAATAAAAGAGATACAAGTAGTTTATTAAGTAAATCATCAACCCCAGAATGAGCAAAAATTGCCAGTAAAATTTGTCAACTCTGCAGCGTTGGCTGAAGTAGAACAGGTTATGTGTATTTTGTTGTAAGGCAAAATTGGCAGAGTGCCACTTAACTGTCAAGGTGACCAGTGAAAATAAACAGAAAAAATCCAAACTTTATTTAATATTTTACATTCACACAGTCATTTGGAGGAATATTACATTTTAAAATTGTTTTGCCTTAAATAAGGACATAACCGTAGATATAATTTAAACTGCTACACCCGAAGATTTACCCAAAGAAATAATAACAGTGCAAAAAATGTAACATTTTGAAACACATTAAAAATAAACTTCCTTATTAAACTTCCTTCCATATTAGCAACATGCTTCTAAATGTGGCTTCAACTGACATTTAACACAGATCAGCACCACTACAAGTACTAGAATCCTGCACATTAAACATAACTTGAGGGGTGGCTGGTTTGCTCAGTTGGTTAGAACGTGGTGCTAATAACACCAAGGTTGCCGGTTCGATCCCCACATGGGCCACAGTGAGCTGCGCCCTCCTTAAAACCAACAATGACAACAACAACAACAACAAATATAACTTTGGATGTATGGGTTCCCACATATGAAAATGCCCAAGTTTCACACACCTTTGCCCAAACAGCTGCAGAGAGTCCCAGGATAGGGCTGATGGCCATTATCACAAGGGTGAGCTTCCATCCTCTGATGAACCCCACTATGAATCCTGCAAAAAACGTGGCTACTGCTTGAAAGAACATTCCAACCTTGTCACCAATTCCTTCACTGATTTTGGAGATGTCACTAAAAAAGATCACACCTAATTGGTTACAGGCAGGAGGTCTTCAGTTAGAAAGGTGAAGCAGACATCTAACAAACACATTGACAGGTAAAACTTATTCACACTACTGCAAGCCTCTTTCAGAGTCTTAGCTTCTCGACTGATATTTTTCCCCACCTAAATACTGTACAGAGGAAGAAATTCAGGATTAGTTCATGCTCCTAAGAAGTTAATATCATTAAAGTTGATACTATTAAATTCGTTAATCCTAGTAGAGAAGCATTAACATTTTCAACATGAGTCAACTTGTTTAAAAGCAGAAGTTAGGAAGGGCATTACAATGGTAATAGGGAAGAGCTCTTTACTTCTACTTGCCCTGTTCTGAATCCACTGTATTCTCAATACAGCAGCCAATGTGATCATTTGAAACTGGAAGTCTGAATAGATTACTCTTCAATCAAAAACATGCAATGGCTGCCCATTTCACTAAGAGTGAGTGCTGAAGTCCTTCCGAGGCCAACCAGGTCCTAAATGCCTTGATCTTTCCTTTATTTTCACCTCATTTGCTCACTACACTGTTACCGGGATCTCCAGTAAGAAAAAGTTTGTCATCTATCTCCCCCTGCTGGAATGTAAGCAACAAGAGGACAGAGATCTTACTCTTGGTCACTGGTGTATCACGAACATCTAGAATAGTGCTTGGCACATAGTAGGCCCTCAAATATTTGTGGAGTAAGTGAAGCCAACAGTTATGAAGACAAGTCTCTTTGTCAATTCTTTCAATCATTTATTCATTCATTCAACCACCTTAATTGAGTAAACACCTGTCAGGCCCTGTGATGAGCTTCATGAGAGATAAACAAGTATGTAAGATGTGAGAGCTCAGTCCTCAAATAAACCTACTGTATAACTGAAGAGAAAAACTAACAGATGAGTGAAATACACTGTGGCATAGGCTGTAAGTGCTAGAAATGGCTGTCAGATCGTCTATTTCCAATACGTATCATATGCTTAATCTGGTAACTTTTTTTCACTTAAAATCTTCCCATGACACATTTTCACATTGTCAGTGGTTAATTTCTTCTTTATGAAAGTATGACATTAAGAATACACTTACTCTGTTAGCCGTGTATTGAGTTCAGTGGTGTCATTGATGTCAAACCAGCCTAGTTCTTGTCGTAGAATGGCATGAAAAAACTCTTTCCTAATTTTCCTAATCTGTCGGCCGGCTGCCAAAGTCCAAAATGAAACTTGTATATAGGCAGCAACGAGAACTCCAGCACCTAATCCTGAGTAATAATATGCATATCTGGAAAACAGTTAGAAAGTTTCTTTTAAATAATGTCCCTTTATTCGTATATTTCAGAAGTCATTTTCAGAATTGGGAATTAATAAATTTACTGAACTTATCACAAAGATTGTGTAGGATATTATAACAAATAGAAATTAAATTTTTTTCTTTTAAATTACAAGAGGACAATAGCAAATCTATTTACTTGCTTATCAGCCAAAGAAAACATAAATTTTTGTGGGTAACTGCAAAACAAATAGTGGTGTTAATGAATCATTGAAAACTGACATTGACAATTAATAGATACAATTTTATTCTTCTTTCATAATTAATATCCTAGAACTGCATAGCTTTTACTGAAAATTTTTACTACTATTCACATATTGCAAATATAGGAATACAAAGATTGAGCACGTGAAATGGTTCTGAGTGTAAGTTTTCTCATATTGTTTACACATAGAACTAAAAAAATGCCTCTTTCTATTTGGCAGAATTTGAAAATCTTTTTAAATAGTATGATAAAATATCATGAATTCAAATTAATTTGGAGTAAAGGCTTAACTGTATTAGAGGAAAGTTAGTATCTTTAAAAATAATAAATCCCTTTTCAGTGTTTTCAAATAAATTTTTCATATAATTTTACAAACTTTTTCCAGATAGAACCTTTTCAGCATACAAATAGTTACTCATTTATATCAGCAACATTAATTGATAAATAAACATACAAACATTATGTTACAGGCTTTTGAGATTTCTATTAAGAAGGCTATTAGAGGAGGGGGAATGCCATAAATGACATTATGGGACCAGCTGGCAAAATTGGATTACAGATGGTAGAGTAGATCATAGTATTGTATCAATATTAAATTTACTGAAGTTGATAACTGTACTGTGGTTATGAAGAGAATATCCTATTCTGAGGAACCACACTGAAGTATTTGTTAGTAAAGGGCCATATGTATGCAACTTACTTTAAATGGCAGGGTGGGGGGTGGTATAAATCATAACAATAGGTTAAAGAGCAAAACAAAAGGTAAAGAGTATATTTATATATTAGCCAATTACCTAGTCATTTCTTCTTCCAGAATTCTGCCTGGATTTATCATTGACAATGTAAAATTCACTAAAAATAAAAACAAAACAAAACAAAAATAAGACATTTTTGAAAGGTTGAACTACTAATAGATATTGCCAGGTTTTGAAAACCTTTTTTCTCTATTCTTTTCACTTTTCAAGTGTACTCTGGTCACTTTATTCAAGTAAAGAGCCCAATGGTTTAGGTGCAGGATATCTGGGATCCACATGGGGGAATAAGCCTCCCAGGGTCTTCCCCCACCCTAGTGGTGCAGTGCTTTCAGCCAAGCAGCTTCCTAAGGCAGCAGAGAGGAGCTACAGAAGGCAGAGGAGGAAAACACAAATGGTCCAAACAGAAAATACATGATTTAAGGGACACTTTTTGTCTTAGTGGCTCGAAGCACTTTATTTTAATATATGTGTGTTTTCCCTTACATGCTTCCATATGACCTAAGTACTAGAAAGGCTGAAATACACCCACTGTAAAGAAAGAAAACTTAAAGACAAGGAAGAAAACTGAGTTGCCCAAAGACAAGTCAGTGGATTGTCCCGTATTCCATGTCTTATTTACTAGCAAAACTGTATTCTTGTAGTTTTAAAGCAGTATTAATTAGAAGAAAATATACTGTCCATTAGTTTGAGCTAATTTGATAAAAATGTCAGTATGCCTCTCCTGGTTTTCATAACTAGCATTTACTAAGCATTTATTTTATGCCAGACTCTGTTTTGAACACTTTACGAGGTCTGACAATTAAGTTCACGAAATTCTTGCAATGATGTTGCTAACCTTTTTTGATATCAGAAGGATTATTCACAATGAATTCGTACCAACTGGACAAACAGTTAACCAAGTTGACTATTTGGAAGTGCTGAAAAGGCTGCATGAAAAAGTTAGACGACCTGAACTTTTCACAAACAATTCCTGGCTCTTGCATCACAACAGTGCACCAGCTCACACGGCACTGTCTGTGAGGGAGTTTTTAGCCAGTAAACAAATAACTGTATTGGAATACCCTCCCTAATTACCTGACCTAGCCCTCAATGACTTCTTTCTTTACCTGAAGACAAAGGAAATATTGAAAGGAAGACATTTTGATGACATTCAGGATATTGAGGAAAATACAACGACAGTTCTGATGGCCATTCCAGAAAAAGAGTTCCAAAATTGCTTTGAAGGGTGAACTAGGCGCTGGCATCAATGCATAGCTTCCCAAGGGGAGTACTTCGAACATGACTGTAGTGATATTCAGCAATGAGGTATGTAGCACTTTTTCTAGGATGAGTTCGTGAACTTAATTGTCAGAACTTGTACGTGGAGTAATTCATTTAATTTTCACAACAACCCTATGAGGTAGGACTGTTTCAGAAATCTCCATTTTACAGACGAGGAAATTGAGGAGCAGAGAGATAAAGTAACTTACTCAAAATAGGCTGAGTGTCCTAACACTATACTATACTGATTGATTCATGTGGTAATGACTTTTCACTTTTTAAAAACACAAAGTGAAAAAATAAAAAGGCAATAGTTCATATACTGCAGTCACAAAATAATAGGATAAAATATTGCCACAGCATTGTTGAGACAACATTCCAGGGTAAGTATTTCCCATTTACCATGATGCTAGGAGAGAAACTAATCTATCTTTGTTCCTTTATCATGTATAAATAAACCCAGAGGTCATGTTTCCTGAGTGCTCTGTGTCCTCCTTACTTCTTCCAAAGGGAGGTAAGGTTGAAATTTATTTAAAACTTAAAGTATTGTCAGGATCAATTACCAGGTATAATTTTTCCCTCAGGATAGTAACTTCTACTGATATTCCCAGTAAAGTGTTTCTGCTTATTAATCTAGCTCTTTGTTGGCTATCAGGTCCTTGAGGAATCATTCCCTATTTTCCTTCTGTTCTTATCGGTTCAGTTCTGTGTGCTCATTTCCTTCCTGAGTTCCTAAATATGCATCTTTGCTTTGCCAAATTGGAACTGTGCTGCTGGAATTAGAGGCAGATAAGCTATCCTAAAGCTGTGGTATTTGTAGGAATCATTGTTCAAAACCTTGGGAAACTTCCGGTTATATGGGTACAGGGCTAGTTTTTTCCTTGAACTTAGAAATCAGGTGAAATCTTAAATGAGTTCTACTCTCCTCCAACACCTACCTCAAACTTTCAAATTCTCTCAAGGAGGATATTGTAATTCAGATTGATACTCCCTCCTAGGAAATAAGAATTTATGCGCATCCCAAATTTGACCTGCTCCTTTCTCAGAGTCCCAGGCCAAGAATGACAATCCAGTTCTTGGTCAGGAGCTCCAGAACCCTCCGGAAAGCAAGGGTTTCTGCTGCCTGGGGACAAAGGTGAGACAAATGTTTGTTGATGTGTTCCCAGAAGTTATGGGATTCTAGATCTGGAATTCTAGATTTCAAAATCTCATGGGATTCTAGATCTGGAAAGGGTGGAGACCTGGTCTTCTCAGATGCTTCCTATTATGCTTCAGTCAATTTCATAAACAATCTCCAAATAGTTGTCTGGTTTGGGGGTTCTCAATGCTATCTGCCTGTGAAAATCACATGGTAAACTTGAAAAAAATAAAGACGCCCAGGCTCCACCCAAGACGATTAGTTAGAACCTCGGACTGAGTCTAGAGATAATAGTTCTAAAAATACCCCCACTTGATTCAAAGGTGTGAAGCTGGAGAACTCACACTCTCATCCACCTGAATGCCTCCCATAACAAGAAAATGGGGGATTCTTGAACCTGCCTGTTTATTTTAGAGCGCTCTCAATAGGATTCATCCATTTTATAGATAAACAGAATTTTAGAGTGGTTGTTTCATTTCCATGTTCTTACAGCTAGTTTTCCCTAATATTTACTGGTAATTTACTATGATCCATACACTCTACATAAATCATTCCATTTAATTCTATCAGTAAGTCTATGATTACCTTTCAAAGATCAGAACAGTACGAATTATAGAGGTTAAGTAACTTTCACTCATACAGCTAGTGAGTGAAGGGCCTAAATAATAACTCTATACCTTAAAGATTACTTAGAAAGACATAACACCCGGTGTCCTGGCTGTCACTTTTGAGTCCCAAAATAAATCAATGTCTGCCTTCCTCAATTCTGCCGAAGACTCCTTTTGTCATATGGAAATATTCAGCACAAAACAAAGAGCTAGTATTTGTCCAGGCAGGTTAGGCAGTATGGACAGTTAATTAAGGTAACAAGGGGCTCAGGGAAAACGTCTTCGCCTCTCAACCTCAAGGCAATGCAAGGACAAGCAAGGTATATCCATTTCTCTATAGAATATCCTAGATTATTACAGTCACATAGACGTGGCATAAAATATATCAAGTTCATGATACTCTGCAGAAAACTGTTCCTCTGACTCTGCCCTTAAGGTTTTGGATGCAGAATGTTTTATGCATAGTTTCTGCACAACTGAGTCATTGTGAGGGAATGACCTTGTCATGGAGTGGCTTTATTCTGTTGACAAGGACAGGCTCTGTTCATAATAAATCATTGTCAGACCCTCTTGTAATTTAAACCATTTTTTCTTCTAACATTCCCTTCTCATTTGGCTCCTATTAAATCTAGCTGCCCAAGAATCCAACAATTCTGAAGAATAGACTCTAAATAAACATCATCTCTATGAGATGAGCCTTCCAGCTCAGCCAAGTACAGCTAACTCCTCTGTCTTTTCTCAACCTCCATGATCATTGCTAAACTCTACAACTCTAAACATATCAATGAACTCTCTAGATGCAGAGTGAGTATGTCATTTACAGATTTTGTTTCCTCCAAAGAGGTATGAGATTATTACTTTTACAAACCAACAAAGAGTGGACATTGGAAATTAATAACATTAGAGGGACTTCCCATTCCAAATCCCCCAAGATGGCCAATAGGCCTAATGACAAATGTGGCTATAGAAAACCAAGGGTCATATAATTTCGAGGCTACTGAAACTAAGTTAGCAACTCTGGTGACTTTAGTACTCCAGCAAACACAGGTTTGTAAGTGACTTGCTCATGCCATTCCCCAGAGAGACATTGAATGTGGCCCAGGGCAAAGCACATGGTATCTGTCTGCCACGTCCAGCTTCAGAGCAATTCAGTTGCGTAATTAGAAACAAGTTAAAAAGAAGCTGGTATTCTAAAAACAAGGCATAAAAATGATACAAGTGCTAACTTATCTGTGATTAGTATGTTGCATTGTTTTGATCTGATTTTTTAAAAAGTTTAGCGGTGATAAAATACACATAAACATACAATTTACCATCTTAATCATTTTTTAATGTATAGTTCAGTAGTGTTAAGTATAGTATATTTACATTGCTGTACAACCAATCTCCAAAACTTTTTCATGTTCCAAAACTGAAACTCTATGCATTAAACCACTCTCCATTTCCTCCTCCCCTCAGTTTCTGGTAACCACTATTCTATTTTCTGTTTCTATGAATTGGACTACTCTAGATAACACATAGAAGTGGAATCATACAGCATTTGTCTTTTTGTGACTGGCTTATTTCACGTAGCATACATAATGTCCTCAAGGTTCACACATGCTGTAGCATGTGTCAGGATTTCCTTCCTTTTTTAAGGCTGAATAATATTCCATTGTATAATATACCACAGTTTGTTTACCCATTTATCTGTTAATCTGATTTTTTAAACACTGAATTGAAACCAATTTTTGATGAATGTGTCTGAATATGAGTATCATTCTACTTTATGTGTATAAAAAATTAACACATAATAGATCTGTAGATCTTCTAAAGGTAAAAAGAAAACAAATAGAAAATTCTTACCCTTCATTTACTTAAAGTCTTTTTAAACTATCGTATATTACTCCAATTTTATTTTTATGGTTTTTATGTTAAAGTTTTGGTCACTGGTTAAACATGAGTAATACATTTCAAACTTTCCCAAACACCTTGTTTTAAAAGAGAATGCACAATTATTTACATTGGCAGTATACTGTATTTATACGGTCACGAGCATGAAAGACCTAGATTTGAATTCTGTCCTAACCCTCACCAACTATGTAACTTTGGACAAGTTATTTATCCTCTCCAAGCCTCAGTTTCCTTATATGTCAGAGGATAATATTACCTACTGTGTAGGATTGTTCTTGTGAAGGTTAAGTGAAAGAGGACCTAGTAGATAAGAAATACAATGAAACATTACTATTATTTTTGTTATTTTTCTTATAAAGATGTTCTTCTCAGAGTCAATAGTACTTGAGAATAAATAAACTCTTTTTGTAGTTTTTTTTCTATTCAAAGGACACTTTTGATTTCTAAAAGGCATTTATGTTTATCAATTTTCATGTAAACAGACCCTATTGTATAAATCATGAAATCGTATTCTCTCAGGTAATTGCACTTAAGTGCTACAATGCTAACAAAATATGTACTTCTCAGTCAGTGAATATTGAAAACTCTTACTGAATATTATCTAAATGATAGGGTCCACTTTTTCTCAAGTTTTCTGCTATGAAAGCTGCATTGGTATTTTTTATTGGTATTGTTTCCTTATATTTCAGCATTTGTGTACCAACAAAGTGCCACTCAATCTTCTCCAGTTTAGTGTCCACAAGAAGTCTGGGGAGGAAGTAAGCCTCAGGCTTGGTAGATAGAAAGCATGCAACTCCTCCTTTCTCTGTGGAATTTGGCCACAGCTCCTCTTTAGATGGCATTAGCTTATGGGACTCCTTTGGACCTTCAGTAACTATAGTCCTTTGGGTGCATTTCAAAGAACATCATTCTCATATTGAATCCATTCATCTTTGGTAAAGTGTTATATCAAGTTCCAAAAATTAGAGACATGAAACGGCTATGACTTTAACAAAAAAGGTGGGGAGAGGAAAAAAGAAAACCAGAAACAGATCTACAAGCTGAGCACAGCTAAGAAGCACTGGCATGCTAACTGGCATATTTTGAAATTTGCCAGTAATCACTGCATAGATACTGTTACAGTTCCACTGTCACAGTTTCACTGTCCTCAAGTAGAGAGACTTCCCTTCTTTATTTAGAGGCAAAGCGTTCTGTATATTTCCTTACCCTGGCAAACAGCATACACCTATTTCTTGAAATTTAAATGAGTATTTGAGGAATTATCTGAGAATTTTACAATTTCTTCTGTGATATCTGCAGTCACGCACATGTCTACATCACTAAACAAGTACACGATAAATAGCAAAATCAGTTTCTAATCTTTTAGCGGTGAAAGGATTACTGGGCATTAACAAAATGTAGAGAAATGCTTACCTGGAAAAGAGAAGTTTCCAGCAGTAATAACAAATCTGTCAGTCATTTCTCCAAATACTATCATCATGAGGGGGAGACCTGATCCGTGAGCAATGGCCATGATTGTGCCCAGGGACATAAATAATTTATCCTGCCAATCAGAGTACCGAAACTGAAAAAAGGAGAAACAAAATAATACTTATATTACCTTGTGGGAAAGAATTTCTCTTTTTCACAATTATATGTTCTTTGATCTTCATGTAAGGTCAATACATTGGTAATAGTTGCAAATAAACGTATTAGGGAAGAAAAAGAATTTTGATCTAAAACATTGACAGATTAACTTCATGATTCTACTTATTTTGTATTCTGTGAAGAAATCAGTATGACTCTGTTTAATTAGTATCTTATTTGATTGAATGATTGCAATATAATGATTGCCATATAATGATTGCAGATAAAGACTTTGTTCTACTAAGAAACATTGTTTGATCTTCCAGAGCTCCTGAGGTAGTAAATCAAGAACTGCTAGGAGTTTGGGTGGCCAGTTTGCTCAGTGGTTAGAGTGCAGTGTTCATAACACCAAGGAAGCTGGCTCGATTCCCACATGGGCCAGTGAGCTGAGCCCTCCACAATTAGATTGAAAAACAACGACTTGACATGGAGCTGATGGGTCCTGGAAAAACACACTGTTCCCCAATATTCCCCAATTAAAAACAACAACAACAACAACAACAACAACAGCTAGGAGTAGACATTAGGTATGCACACATCACATCCTTTAAAATGACATTCAGAATATTTCAGATGGAGAATGACAAATAGAGGAGAAACAGACCCTATAAGCTTTGAGGCCAGGATCATTTTACAAGGTTTTAGAAGGCAGCCCAGTAGTGAAGTGTAACAAGCATTATGGAGTGCCTATCTGTCCTTCAGGGAAGTTCTGCTCATGGAGACGATGCTGGTTGCAGGATCTTGAAGGACAGCGGGAGTTAGCTGAAGATGAACTGGGGAATGCAGAGGAAATGGGGGATATTTAGGCTTAGAGCAGCAAGGTGACTAGAAATAACACAAACTGCCCAAGTAACTCCACACAGTGGGATTCCTGAAGTGCTCAGTACAAAGTGTGGGAGATGACCTTAGGCAGAGGTGGAAAAGGCCTCATGGGCCACACCAGGGATCTTGGCCTTATCTTAGTACTATCCATGTAAAATGTACTTAGTATTGTCACTTAGAGGGGGACACCAGCTGCCACAGTGAGGTGCACAACACCCAAGAGTCATAATACAACAGACCAGCGTCATAATACAACAGAGACTTTTCCCTCACTGTCTTTTTAGTCTTCTCCAATGTCTCACTTTTTCTCCCCATTCTGATTGACTGTTCTATGGCTCTCTCTTTGTTCTTCTTTCCTCTTCTTCCAGACTACATCTTAGTTATCTTATTTTTCCATTTCTATACCTTCCCCTCTGTTCCGTGCATCTCGCCCCTCTTTTTTATCTTTCCCCTCTACCTGTTTTCTTCACCCCACCTCAACCCCCTTTTGGGGACAAGGAACAGGCATCAGGAGAATGGGTGATGAGTCAGACTTGACGGTGTGGGGTCCCTGAGAGCTCAAGCTGAGTCAGACGTGGTCAATACGCCAGGTCAGGCTGAGGTCAGACACACATGGTGGGTGGGGGGGGGATGTGTGCAAACTGTCCTCAGAGAATTCCAGAAGTTCAGTATGAGAAGGGCAAATTCCACCATCAAACACACAGGGCAATCAAGAGTGCCAAAAGAGACAAAGGGTCAGAAGCCAGGTGGAGCTTGGAATGAAATAAGGGGAGCAGGTAAAGTCAAGAACATATGGTGAAGCCTCCTTAAAACTGCTATAAAAGGCACTGGTGTCCCCAAGGTTCAATTTAGCGGCTCCTGGGGATGGGAAATAGAGCAGTAGGGTCTCTCAGCTATGGCTACAAGTTCAGGACCAGGTCATCATGTAATGTTCTCTTTACGGAACATTTACATGAAATTGAGGAACATTTTAAATGCTTTTCAAACTACTTAAATAAAATTTTATTGTCTCTAAGCTTAAATTTAAAATTAGATGAATTTCACAGCAACATCTTAAGTAAAGCTAGATTTGTTTTCAGTGATTTTCAACAAAACAATGCATTTCTAACTTTCATTAGAGTACAGTTTTATAAATGTCTAATCACTATGGTGTACACCTGAAACTAATATAACATTGTATGTCACCTATAACTGAAAAATAAAAAAGAGAGGAATAGGAAACAACAACAAAAAAAAGAGTACAGTTTTGTCCTGAACCTCTTTCAGCACAAAAAAAATAATCTACTTAGGGTCTGTAAAAGATTACAGTTAAATTTAATTTAAATTTAACTTTTAAATTCAAATGAAATTTTCCATGCTTTTACTTTAAGATTTGTGGTATTTTATTTTCTGTAGGAGACAATTTAAAATCTGTGCATTAAAACCATATTTAGTTTTATAATGTATTCTCTAAAGCACTAAATTAAAGAAAACAAACGCTTACTGAGACTTTTAAACAAAAACATCAGAAGAATAAGGGAGAAGGGAATGAATAGGGGCTTTGTGGTGATATGAGAAATCTGCAGCGATATTTGAGACCTAGGATATTTTGGTGTCTTTTTGCCCATTGACTTAAGCTGAAGATTTCAGCTGACATGCCACTCAATACCAACTTCTTTGCTGTTGAATAATGGCTATCATAGTTTGAAACACATCATACTTCCCCAAAGTAGGCAAGCACTTTCCTGGGCCCCCTCTCTGAGACGTATTACAAATGAAAAACAGATAAAATTTCTTCCAAAAATATGTTAGTTTGGCTTGTGCGAGCAGAAAGCCCCTGAGAATTGTGTTGAACGTATACTAAGTCTCTAATCGTTACTCCATATTTAATCAATTCTCTTGGAAGCCAAATGTGAACACAGATTTCTTAACTGTTTTAAAATGTCTATAGTTAACAATCACTTTCTTTATATGCAAGCTTATTTTAAGCTAAATATGTGGAGTTTTTGTGAAACAAATGCAGAGATGCATTTTTCTGAAATTGGTTATTTGTCTGATGCTACAAACACAAGCCGTATTTTCAATTTCCCTGTACACCAGTTAGCTCTGCTCTGTTTCATAGCCAGCCTATCCCTATCTCTTTTATCATCCACCGGGAGAATGTGGACCGTGACTACAATGAACCAACCGACCTAAGACAGCACAGGTGCAGCAGAGAAAATCTATCACTGTGTGTAGACAATCTTAAAGTACTGGTTGTATAACTATTGATTCAAGACAGCAAATTTGAATGAAGGAAAGAATTATTCACATTTATTATTTCACAGCTTACCAATGTTAATGGTCCAATCAAATTCACTTTCTTCATCTTTTTCTTCTCTTGGTTGCTGTGAAAAATATAATTGTTTGAATTTGAAGCTATTACAAAATGTTTCCCAGTCAATTAATATTAATTTAAGTAGTTATCATATTCAACTATTATCATATTTTCATTCGAGGTCAGACAATTAAGTTCGCGAACTCATCCTAGAAAAAGTGCTACATACCTCATTGCTGAATATCACTATGGTCACCTTCTAAATACTCCCCTTGGGAAGCTATGCACTGACACCAGCGCCTAGTCCACCCTTCAAAGCAATTTTGGAACTCTTTTCCTGCAATGTCCATCAGAGCTGTCATCGTATTGCCATTGATGTCCTGAATGTCATTAAAATGTCATCTTTTCAATATTTCCTTTACCTTCGGGTAAAGAAAGAAGTCATTGGGGGCCAGGTCAGGTGAGTAGGGAGGGTGTTCCAATACAGTTTTTTGCTTCCTGACTAAAAACTCCTTCACTGCTATGTGAGCTGGTGCATTGTGATGCAAGAGCCATGAATTGTGGGCAAAAAGTTCAGGTCCTCTAACTTTTTCACGCAGCCTTTTCAGCACTTCCAAACAGTAAACTTGGTTAACTGTTTGTCCAGTTGGTACAAATTCATAATGAATAATCCCTCTGATATCAGAAAAGGTTAGCAACATTGTTGCAACAAGTTCACAAACTTAATTGTCAGACCTCATATATAAAACAGCAATGTCCACAAACTGTCAAAATTATCCAGTTTAACAAATACTGCAAGGCAATCACCGAGTAACTGAGGTAACTGTCCAAGGTACTACAAGGATATTTGGATAAATGAGAAACGGTCACCTGACAGAGCTCACACACAGAGGGAAGATGAATATGTTAATAATGTCTGCCAAATCAATTACAGTCCCCCCTTATCCACGGTTTCACTTTCCACTGTTTCAGTTACCCACAGTCAACGGTGGTCTGAAAATATTAAATAGAAAATTCCAGAAATAAGCAATTCGTAAGTTTTTAATTGCGTGCCGTTCTGAATATTGTGATGCAATCTCACACTGCGTCCCATCCAGGACATGAATCATCCTTTTGTCCAGCACATCCACACTCTAGATGCTACCCACCTGTTAGTCACTTAGCAGCTGTCTCAGTTATCAGACCGACAGTCATAGCATCACGTGCTTGTGTTCAAGTCACCCTTAATTTATTTAATAATGGCCCCAAAGCACAAGAGTCATGATGCTGACATTTTGTACATGCCAAAGAGAAGCCATAAAGTGCTTTCTTTAAGTGAAAAGGTAAACGTTCTCGACTTAATAAGTCAATTTACCATCTCACATTCTCATTCTCACAGGAAGAGGAAAGGTGAGCACTGTACAATAAGATATTTTGACCGAGAAAGAGAACAAGAAATATTCACATAACTTTTATTATAGTATATTATTATAATTATTCTATTTTATTAGTAGTATGGTTGTTAACCTCTTACTGTGCCCATTTTACAAATTAAATTTGATCATAAGTTTATATGTATAGGGAAAAAAACAAAGTATATGTACAGTTCTGTACTATTTGAGGTTTTAGGCATCCACAGGGGGGTCTTGGAACAGATTCCCCATGGATAGGGGAGTGGGGGAGGAACCACTGTAAATTCTTCTTTTGCTAAAAAGATACATATTGATTTAAAAATAGTAAAGTCCACTCTTCTGAAGGATTATGAGGAGTGGTGTCAGGAAATCCTGTTTGCTCTACATTGAAAATACATCTAGAATTCAATCACTGCTCACCCTTTTATTGTTATCCCAATAGTCCAGGTCTCCCTACTTCCATTTATGCCCACTGTAGTCTGTCCTCAACACAACTGCTAGAGTAATCATTTAAAAACTCAAGTTATATCGTGCTACTTCTCTGCTCAAGGGCCTACAATCATTTCCATTTCTCTCAGAATAAAAGCCAAAACCGTACATTGGCCTCGGGGGCCCTACAGGATCTGTTTCCTTGTTGCCTCTCTGACCACCCTTCTCACTTCCATGCCTGCTCGCTCTGCTCCAGCCACCCTGGCCTCTCTGTTCTTCTGTGAACACACTAAACATTTTCCCATTGCAGGGTCTTTACATTGTCAGTTATCTCTGCCAGGAATGCTCTCCCTTCAGATACCCACACAGCTCTCTCCTCTCATTTCTTTCACACCTGAGCTCAAATATTGCCGTCTCAATAAGACCTACCTTAACCATCTTATTTAAAATTGCAAACTACTTACTCCTTGCACTCCTAACTTCCTTTGCTTTGATTAATGTTTTCCCATAGCATTCATTACCCTCTAACATTTGAGTAGTTTACTTATTTAGTATGTGTACTATTTATGTCTGTCTGCCATACTCCAGGAGGGCAGAGATTCTTTTCTTAATTTAGCTTAAATTTCCAGGTAGGTGATAAAGTTTTACTCATTAAACTTGATTTTAAATTATTTAGAATATTTGCTAAAATCAAAGGACATAAAATCTGTCACCAAATATGTCCAAAAGAATGTGCCACAGGCAATAGCAGCAGGATTGGAGTAAGCATATAACCAACTCTCCGTTTGTCCCCGGTAACTGAAGTGAGTCTCACTTCCTTTGAACATATAAGCTTTGGTCTGCTTTTTATAAAAAAAATTAGTCTCATTACATTTAATTTCATAATCTTACGTATTCTTAACATACTGTATTTCTCTTTTGAAATGTTTTCTTCTTTCCAACACAGGCTGGGAGCTCCACTTCTGAGAACTTCCTTAGGTTCTGGAGTGTTACTGCCTTTTTTGCAGGGATAGCTCCTTTGTACACTCATCAAATGTTCAGCCAGGGCAATAAATAGCCTTCCTCCTGAAAATGCCATCTATTTATAGCTTCACAGTCAATCCCAGCTGATGAATACCACATCTTCCTGGTACAAATACTACCATCCATCAGTTTTCCAATTCTATATGGCAAACTAAATTTTCTATGAATGAGAGCCATAGTATTTGGAAAGAACAGAGCAATATCACTGTATGAGTAAGTTAACAGACTAAAAGAATGGTTCGGTTTAATCATCAGATAGGCATATTTCAGTTGGCTAACCAGGCCCCTTGCAGCTTGAGGACACACTGGAGAACTTGATAAATGTGTCCCCCTGCGTGATCACTTGATGACACAGGTCAATTAGTTCTGGATGGCCTGGTATGAACTCAGAGACCATAACAGCCTCATAAACTCTTCGAGGCTAAAGGCGAAAATGATTCACTATTCCCACAGTAAAAGAGGAAACAAAGACAACACAGTATTGACGGGTCATTTCTGTTCTTACTAAGGCCTGTACCGTGCCTTCACAAGGGCCCCCGGAAACCAAAGAGCCACCGCGGGGAGAAAGACGAGCAAGCAAAGGAAGCGCTGATGTTTCCCCCTTGCATTTGAACGTAAACTGATTTGGAAGCGCAGGGTGCGGAAGAATTAAGGTGCCCTAGGGCCCCCTCTCCACATCACCGCGGAGAGAGGAGAAATACGGCACGGGCCTGGCGCTGGGAGGAGGGGGAGGGAGTAACACAAGGAGGAAGAGGAATAAGGAGGGGAAGGAGGGAGTTTTTGCTTCACTACCCTTGTTCTAAAAGCACAACCATCAGCAGATGTCTGATGCTCTATAAGTATGAAAAATCATGTGATGTTTATGAAAGTTATTTGTAAAAGTTTTGAGTTATATAATGCAAGGAATGTTATACAACACAGATATTCATCGAGTCACCCCGCACAAAGGGAAGCGAGCACTTTCAAAGACAGCCTCTCGTTCCCGAGCCTGTTGCTAAAGGGGCCTCAGCAACATTCCTTGAGAAAGGTCAGAACCTCAAACAAGACCCTCCAAAGAAGCTCCAAAACAAAGGCCACAGGCATCAAACAGATTTTCTCAGCTTCTTTCCGAGGCCTAATTTGGCCCCGCTGCTTCGCATATAACGGAAAAGAGGTGCCTGGTCATGTACCTGCTGTTCCGTCCAAGATCACCTTCTGCTCTCGCGGGCCGTCCGACAGTTCCGTTCTTTCCCGCCTCAAGATCCATCTCAGCCTAGGGAGAAACCACAGCTTCAGGTCCAAGTGCACCTGCCCCAGCCCAGGGAGGACAACCAGCCTCGCAGGGCCGCCCGAGGGGTCCGAGGCGTGCGCACAGCTCGCGGGGCCCGGGGCTCCGGGTGGAGGTTCCGCTGTCCCCACCACGCGCTCACCGTCCCGTGGTTTCCCGGCGCTCGGGGACCTCCCTCACCTCGGACCTCGGACGTCTCTGGCCGAGCCGCTGGGAGCGCCGGGCGCTGCGACCGAGGGGCCTGGACTTTGCTCGCGCGGCTTCGCCCCCGCCCCCCGCGCGCGTCGGGCCCCAGCGACGCCTCCCGCAGCCGCCAGGGCGAAGGCCCCGGCCGGCAGGAGCAGCTCCCGCCGCCCGCCGCGCTTGCTCTGGGGCCGGGCGCGGGTGAGGGGACCAGAATGCCGTCCTCGCCGGAGGGGGCGCCCGGCACGGCCACCGCCCACCCGGGCGAGGCGCCAGCCCGGGCCCGGCAGCGCCAGCTGTGGGCGATAAGCCCGCGATCAGCCTGGTGACACGGGTGCTCGGAGAGATTCGCCTGCGGGCCACCCGAGCCTCCAAAAGTGACTGTCACACTTCCTCGGCTCTCAGTTTTCTTTTTAAACCCCTACGGAGACCGTTTTTTGGAGGCTCGACAATCAAGAGAGCACTAGACTCGATTCCCACTTCTGCATCCCCAGGTCTGGTCCCGGTGGCACCGAACCCAACTAGCTGCAGGGATGGTGGGGGCTAACCAGGCCCCGGAACAAACATGCTAGGGTCCTTGGGGAAGAGGAACGCTGTCAGTGCCTATTTAATACTTAGACAGACCTTTAGGGCTAAGGGCACTTTAGAGATCGCCTGAGTCAAAACCCGCGTTTTTTACAAGATGCCCAGAGACCTTATGAAGACCCGCCTCGGGCTGCATCAGCAGGACCAGAGTCCGGCCTCCAGTGCCCTCCCCTGGGTCCTTGCTCTGATCTTGGACTTCTCCCTATATTAAATAGTCTCTAAACCTAGCACCCACTTGGGTCTCCTGTACAGTTTTCTTATCCCTTCTGATTAATTTCTCTGCAGGCTTTGGAAAAGGAAGGGTCTAAACCCGGGAGCAATTAGTCACCAAGCAGAGCATGGTATAAGAGGAGGTGGTGTTGGGCAGACCCTGGTATGAATCTTACCTCTGCCATTTCCTAGCTCTCTGGCCTTGCTCAGTTTGATTCTTGATTCAGTCTCTGAAACCATAAAACAGCGGTGTTATTAGCATTAGACGTAACGTGGATAAAGTGCCCAGCACATAGGAGGCACTGCAATTACAGTTAAAAGATCTGAAGAGGCTATTGAGGAAAGGCTGGAATAGGAGTAAGCGGTGCTGCCATTCTTAAATGTGCCTCTTAGCTCCATCTGCTCCGCCTGTTGTTACCTTGAGCTAGGCAGAACTGGACTTGAAGACTCTACTGGGAGTTGATTGAAACTATGGCATGTTCTGGAATTATGTGATAGAAATCAATTTACTTAAGTATTTTTCCTCAAAATGTTTTTCTCCTTATCCAGTCTACCATAACCATGAGGATTCTCTTCTTCAACCAATCAGGATTCCTCCTCTTCACAAGTCTAACCGGTGGTCGGATCACTATTTGAAGATACTCTGGGACTAAAGCAATTGGAATTGTTTAATTTGAAAGAAAGCTTGGTGATGACTGGAGGACATTATAAAACTCAGTATCCTATAGGTAGATGACAGCCTTTGCAGCCATCTCCCCCAAAATAAATCTTGGGGGCGAAAAAAGGCACATACGTGAGGAAGTAGGAAGCTTCTGAACTCAAAACAAACACGAACAAAAACACCCAGGAATAAGACGTGTTTGCCTGTCTTTCTGTGTCAGTTCACAAAGCTGTCCCTGTAAGAAGTGCTCTGAGGGCACAAGTAAGAATATCAGGCAAGATGGTGCTTGTGGAGACAGGAGTCACACCTACGTGATGGTGTGTGTTTCCCAGTGTTAGCGCCAATTCCAAGGGCTCCTTTTCTATCTGTTTGACAACAGTGAAACAACCCTACCTGGTGCATCCATGTGGTTATTCATTCATTCAAAAACCATATTAAAGCCACTATGATAAACTAGATTTCTCGATGACATGTTGTAAGAAATCTCAACTTTCTCTTTGTGGTAGGATATTCAGATACTTCTGCTTTGTTCTCATTGATGTAGAATTAATGCCCTTTTACCACTCTGTTATCTTACTTTTCCTACTTGTTCCATTAGTTCTATCTGCTTAAATCTTAACTTTTGCCTTCTTTTGGATTAATCAAATAATTTTATTGTTTAGGTTTCCTTTATCTTAACTATTAAGTATATGTTCTTTTATTATCTATTTAATAGTTAACTCTGTCCTAGAGATTATGACATGTATCTCTGACTAATCATTGATATTGTTTTCTCTTCCAGGACAGTGCAAGGATTTTAGAACTCTTAAACCTCAGTTATCCACCTCTGACATATATACTATTGTTGTCATGGACAGTACTTTAATTTTCTCTATTTATGATCCTTATGATAACATTATTATAGTCAATATTCATTTAGATTTATCTATACATTTATCCTTTTCTTGCTCTTTATTTCTTCCCACTTCTCAGAGCCACTATCTTGGATCATTTTCCTTTACATGAAGAATACTCTTTTGTATTACCTTTAGCTGGTGATGAATTTCCTCAGCTTTTTTTTTTCCTGAAAAATTATTTTACCTTTATTTTTGAGAAATTATTTGGGGATTTGCCATACTAGATAGCAATGCTTTTACTATGAACTTGTAGTAATTAAGGAAAAATGTTTTGGACAGGGATAAAAAAAATTAAAGTGGAACAAAAAACAGATCTTGTAATGGATGGAGCTAGAATTCCAACGCAGGCAGTGTTCTTAGCCACAACTTACCTAGGGCAGAAAATGGGGATGGAGAAGATAGGTCAAGTGTATCAGATGGTTAAACACACTCACCCCCAATCCACTGATCTTACCACCTTTTAACTGTTCTTCACTTCCTTGATGTGCTCTCTTCCTTCATAACCCATCTTGCAAACATCTGCAGCCCTCCTGCCCTCTCTCTTATCAGGCTCGCTTGGTAAAACAACAATCCTGGCTATTTTAAATTATCCAACTTATTGCAAGCCCCCACCATACAGCAGAACATGCTAAAGAAAAACAGGAAACCATCTGATTGGTCTCACCATGAACCTAAATGGCCCTTGACTATATACTTAATGTAATAAGTATGCTTATTATCTATTGTTTACTCTGTGGGATGCAAGATTCATAAGAACAAAGATTTTTTTTTTCTGGTGTATCCCAACACTTGCTGCACAACAGTCATAAATTATTTCCTTAGTTCATTCATTTTTCCACTTTCTTAGATAATTACTTCATACCTTCTTTTTCCTCAAATTTCGATCATGCTTTCCCTATCTTCTTTACATTCTGCTGAAGTATTGGGCTTCTTATTTCACTGATAAAATTGAAGTGTCCTGAAGGGGAGCCATAATCTCCTGCCATGACATTTGCCCACTTACCAGCATCTGCACCCAATACTCTGCCTTCCCACCTGTTTCTCTAAATGGACTACCTATGCCCCTATTTGCAGCCAGTCCTTCTGTTTGTACTTTTAGACTACAGATCCCATCCCCTCAAGAATGTCTTCTCAAGGAGGCATTATACCCTCTCTTTCCTGCATCATCAATTTTCCCGTCCCTGCTGGATCATTCCTGTCAGCATACATACATTCTGTTACTTTTTCCATCTTTTTTTTTAAAAAAATCTCTCTTGATCCCACTTTTCCTGCCAACTGCCATCACATTTCTCTCCTTCTCTTTGCAGGACATCTTAAATGAGTTATCGCCATCACTTTCTCCATTTCCTGTCCTCCGGTTATCCCTTAAACACAGTCTAATCAGGAGTTTGACCTTTTCACACAAACAAAACTGCTCTTGTAAGGGTCATTGATAACCTTTACATCACTAAATCCAAAGGTCTGGTCTTTGTCCTTATCTTACATGACAAATTCAAGTGGTTGACAAACTTATCTCTCACTCTTCCTTAATACAATTTCTTTATTTGGATTCCAGGACACCACATATTTCTTGGATTTCTTATGCTACAGCCAGGCAGAGACCATGCCTATCTAGTCCCCACAGCATAAGAAGGCTCATTAAATATGTACTGAATAAATCAATAGTTTTAATCTATAGCATAAAAAATTTATATTGCAAAAGAGTTTCCCATAAGTAAGGATCAAACTCCATCTACCAAAGTATTTAGAAATACAGTATATGCAGAGGGAGCCAAAAAAAAAATGTATACACATTTTAAGAAAAGAAAAACTATTAAAATTGTAATACTTAATATATACCGATAACCAAAGATGAGTACAAGTCACATTTGACTTCTGCAATTACAAGAGGTGCTCAAAGTGTCCAGACACTTCTGATTACGGTGAACTACTGCTTGAGCAATGTTGACCAGAGTGTCCACTTGTATCCATTTTTTGGCACCCCCGACATTTAATATAATATTGTATATAATTCAATAATATCGTTATATTTAATACATTATATTTAAATATAAATTGGTAACAGTTTTTCCCTGAAGAGTGTTTAATGGACTTGATTTGCTCTCTAGTTGATCTTTAGCTTGATGATAATATGCTTTATGATCTTTTCTCCACAAAATTGTATTTAGGGCTATCTAACAATTCTCTGATTTTTCATCTCTGAAGATAGACAGTTAATGCTGTCTTTGACTATTACATTTGTGTGTGGCTACACTTAACTACATTCTGTTTCCAAATTTTCTGCTACCAATACTTTTCAACCTCTGCCTAAATCTTCCATCTACTTCCCAGTTTATAGACCTTGATTTCTTCGGTCTTTACTTCCTTTCAAACCATGTTATCTCTTAAACTTTTAAAAATCCTTCTCACTACTTGAAAACAACGAAACAAAAATCGCTTTCCACCTTTGACCTATTTTCTCCTAAAACATCATTTCTTTTGGTCTCACTCTTCTTTGGCTCATTATAAAATTCACCTAACTAATTTGGCCCCAGCACCTTGAAAGGCATTCATAAGATGTTGAAGATGAGGGTAGTGCTGACTCAGCACCCTCTTTTCCAATGAACTCTTCCTTACACCCTCTTAAGCCAAGGTGGACTTACAAAGGTGCCATGAAAAAATGTAAAGAAGCAGTTGGGAAGAGTTTGCTATCAATCACAATGTCATATCATTTCTGCCAGTAGAGTAATGACACACTGAGGGTTCCAAGGTCACATTGCCTAATGGAATCCTTGTGTTCTATGAAGGTTATGGGACCTGTTGGATGGACAGGGAGGACTGCAGGGTGCCAAGGTCAGAGATTAAATGAATAAGCACGAGCGAGGGTCACTGTGCTTTAGGCCATTAATGTTGATTTACTTTTAAGGTTATTCTAAAACCATAGCTTTTCAAAATATTGTACTTGGCTACAGATTAAAATATTTGTTAATACCAAGGCTTTAAGTTCACAGCAAAAGTAAGTGGAAGGTACAGAGATTTGCCCCCTACACATGCATAACCTCCCCCATTATCAACATCTCCCATCAAAGTGGTACATTTGTTACAAATGATGAACCTACATTAACACATCTTAATTACCCGAAGTCCATAGTTCATATTAAGGTTCACTTTTGGTGTTGTACATCTTATGGGTTTAGACAAATATGTAATGAGATGTATTTATCACTGTACTATCATACAGCGTATTGTCACTGCCCTGAAGTCCTCTGTGTTTCACTTATTCATCCCTGCTCATCCTACTTCCCCACCCAATGCCCAACTCCTGTAACTACTAATCTTTTTACTGTCTCTGTAGTTTTGCCTTTTCCAGAGTGTCATAGTGGGAATTAGACAGTATGTAATCTTTTCAGATTGGCTTCTTTCACTAAGTAATATGCATTTGAAGTCCCTCCATGTCTTTTTATTTCTTGATAACTCTTTTTTTTTAAAGCACTGAATAATTTCTATTGTCTAGATGTACCACAGCTTATTTATCAATTCATTTACTGAAGGACATCTTGGTTGCTTCCAAGTTTGGGCAATTATGAATAAGCCGCTATATATATATCCCTGTGCAGGTTTTTGTGTGGACATATATTTTCAACTCCTTTGGTTAAATACCAATGAGTGTGATTGCTGGATTGTATGGTAAAAGTATATTTTGCTTTGTAAGAAGCTATTAAACCGTCTTCCAAAATACCTGTACTATTTTGTATTCTCACCAGCAATGAATGCTCCGCATCCTCACCAACATTTGATGCTCTTCAGTGTTCCAGATTCTAGCCATTTTAATAGGTGTGCAGCTGTATCTCATTGTTGTTTTAATTTCCACTCACCTGATGACATATGATGTGGAATATGCTTATTTGCCATCTGCATAACTTTGGTGAAATGTCTGATAAGGTCTTTGGCTGATGTTTTAATCGGGTTGTTTGTTTTCTTATTGTTGAGTTGTAAGAGGTCTTTGTATATTTTATCAGACATGTCTTTTGCAAATATTTCCTCTCAGTCTGTAGCTTGTCTTCTCATTCTCTTGACATCATCTTTTGCAGAGCAGAAGTTTTTAATATTAATGAAATCCAGCTTATCAATTATTTCTTTCATGGACCATGCTTCTGGTGTTGTATCTAAAAAGGCATTGCCATATCCAAGGTCATCCTATGTTACCTGCTAGAAGTTTTGTAGTTTTGCATTTATATTTAGGTATATGATCCATTTTGAGTTATTTTTATGAAGGGTGTAAGGTCTGTGTCTAGATTCATTTTTTTTTTTTTTTTGTATGTGGATGTCTAGTTGTTCCAGCACCATTTCTTGAAAATATTTTGCTTCACTGTATTGCCTTTGCTTCTTTGTCAAAGATGAATTGACTAGATTTATGTAGGTCTACTTCTGGGCTCTCTATTCTGTTCCCTTGATCTATTGGTCTATTCTTTTGCCAAGGCCACACTGTCTTGATTACTATAGCTTTATGTAAGTCTTGAAGTCGAGTAAGGTCAGTCCTCTACTTTGTTCTTCAATATTGTGTTATCTATTCTGGGTCTTTTGACTTTTCGTATAAACTTTAGGATCAGTTTATCTACAGCCACAAAATAACTTGCTGGGACTTTGACTGGGATGGCACTGAATCTATAGATCAAATTGGAAAGAACTGACATCTTGACAATATTGAGTATCCTATCATGAACATAGACTCTCTCTCCATTTATTTAGTTCTTCTTTGATTTCATTCACCAGAACTTTTTATTTTTCCTCATTTAGATTTTGTACATATTTTGTTAGACTTATATCTAAATATTTCATTTTGGGATGTGCTAATGTGAATGATACTGTGTTTCTAATTTCAAATATCATTTGTTCATTGCTGGTATACACCATGTATCTTGCAACCCTGTTATAATCGCTTATTTGCTCCAGGAGTTTTGTTTTTTATTGATTTTTGAAAAGACCATCATGTCATCTGTGAACAGTTAATTTTTTCTTTCCCAATCTACCATATATTTCCTTTTCTTATCTTATTCCATTAGCTAGGATCTTCAGCATAATATTAAAAAGGAGTGGTGAGAGGGGACATCTTTGCCTTGTTCCTTGAAAGCTTTGAGTTTCTCAACATTAAGTATGATGTTAACTGTAGGTTTTTTGTAGACATTCTTTACCAAATTGAGGAAGTTCCCTTCTATTTCCAGGTTACTGAGAGTTTTTATCATAAATGGGTGTTGGCTTTTGTCAAATGCTTTTTCTGCATCTATTGATCTGATCATGTGATTTTTCTTTTTCAGCCTGCTGATGTCATGGATCACATTAATTAGTTTTTGAATGTTGAACCAGCCTTACATTCCCCTCAGTTTATACACATTATTGGATTCTTTGTACACATATTGGACTTTATTTGATAATATTTTGCTGAGAATTTCTGCATTTATTTTCATGAGAAATATTGGTCTGTAGTTTTCCTGTAATGTCTTTGTGTGGTTTTGGTATTAGGGTAATGCTGCCCTCATATAACAAGTTAGGAAGAATTCTTTCTGCTTATACCCTCTGAAAGAGATTGTAGAGAATTGACATAATTTTTTTCCTTATATGTTTGATAGAATTCACAAGTGAACCCAACTGGGCCTGGTACTTTCTGTTTTGGAAGGTTATTAGTTATCGATTGAATTTCTTTATATTTAGTTTTCAGAAATCAAATTATAATGTGTCTTGGCATGGATTTCTTTAAGTTTATTCTGTTTGGGGGTTGTTTATTTCCTTAAATATCTGGCTTTCTGTATTTTGCCAAATTTAGGAAATTTTCAGCCACTATTTCTTCAAATAGTGTTTCAGCTCTACCCTTTTTCTCCTCTCATTACGGGACTCTGATGATACTACTGTTCAATCTTTTGATGTAGTTCCACAGGTCCCTGAGGCTCTGTTAATTTTTTTTTCAGTCTATTATCCTCACTGTTGTTCAGATTGAGCATTTTCTATTGTTGTATCTCCCAGTCTGCTGTTGAGCCCATCACTGAGTTTATTTTAGTAATTGTATTTTTCAGTTCTAAAATTTCCAATTGGTCCATCTTTGTAAGTTCTATTTATTTGCTATGTTTTTCATTTGTTTCAAGCATGTTTGTAGTTGCTCTTTGAGGCATGTTTATGATGTGCGCTTTTAAATTTTTGTCAAATAATTCTAACATCTCAATCATCTTGGTACTGTGATATTCATTTGAAAAATGGACATTTGCAGTATTATGCTATGAGATTCTGGATCTTATTTACACCTTTTTTCCCCCTTGATTTCTGGACATTGTTTCAGCAGGGAAAGTGGTCATTACTACCTCATTACTGCATGTGGGGGGAGAAGTCCAGGATATCCACTTGGTCTCCATTGATACCTGAGATGGGAGGGAGTTCTTATCACTGAGGGGCAGAGGTGGGACTTCTGGCTCCCCACTAAGTCCCCACTGATACCTTCCTGGCAGGGAGGAGTAGGAGTGTAGTTTTATAGCTCTCCACATGGCTTCCACTGACCACAAGCATGGGGAAGTGTCCTTGCTACTGCCCTGTGTGGTGAAAGTCCTGATTCTCCACTAGTACCCACACACACACTTATACAACCCTAAAGGGGAAGGAGAGAGCTGCCTCATTCCTATTGGGGTGGTGGTGGTGAAAAATCAGCCCCCTACTTAGCCTCCTCTGACACTACTGTGGCAGGAGACAGGCTGTGAGACTGCTTTGTCATGACCTAGCAAGGCTGGAAGTCAAGGCTTGCCACTCGGCCTTTTTGGACATGGGTCTAGACGATGTCACCGTTTTTTCTATGATATTTGGCTAGAGTAGAGCAGCTATTTTCTAAAGTTTTTCTACCTTGCTAGGCTGCCCCTTTCCTGTATTTTTTAACTAGAGAGAGCATGCTTTTGTTGGGGCTCCTTTTTGTCTGTGCACATTGGCATTTCTGGGTGTTCACCTTCTACAGCTCGAAGTCTGGGATATATGAGGCAAGAACAAAGCAAGAGAACACAAAACAAAACCAAAAGTGGAGAACTCACCACCATGTCATTCTTCGTTTTCCAAGGTACTTAGCTGGTTTGCCTTCTTCTTGCCACTTTTCACTCTTCTTATGTTTGTTTTATATATAATGTTCAGTGTTTCTAGTTGTACTTAGCAGGAGGAATAGGAAAAAAAAATACATCTATCTCATCTTCTTGAGAGTTGCTGCCTAATACTTTAAATCCATTTTCTTCAATATGGTACAGAGGCAAAGAAAGATTCTAAAATAAAAATAGCCAATCTTTGTATTTGTTCATCAATAGAAGATAAAGATTTCTCTAACTTAACTGCTCATTTTCCTCCACCACACTCTCTCACCTCCTTAGTAACATCTAGTCCATTTTGGCTACTTATAAAAATCCGTATATTTTTCTTCATAAGACATGAAGATAGGTGGACAGCTGTCTCAGTCTTGCCTTAAGCTTACTCAACAACAAAATATGAAGTCAAATGCCAATAATTATAGACCTTGCCTTAACGTAACAATATATATTATGTATATAGAGTGTAAGGCAATGTTAAAGAAACCAGAGTATAAGCAATTTATTCACATAGCCTTATGTTGTGTTCTGTTATGTTATACTGTTATGTTATGGTATGTTATACTACATTAATTATACTTATTTTTACATCTTTTCTTACCCACTAGACTGTGAGCTTCTTCAGGAATGAGGGTGAACCAAATATTGTACCTGGCACATTGCAAGCACCTGATAAATACTACGCTCCCTCTTTCTTCCCCACTCATTTTCCATCCCCAACTAGTTCAGGAATCAAGGCAGAAATCCCAGGGGAGAAAGTGCACCTACAATTAATTTAGGCTTAAAGGCTTAGGGAAGACCTCTGAATCAATAGCCAGGTACTGTCAATCAGTATCTTAGACTACACCTTGCAAGAAGCGGTGGCTACCTCCCACCCCACGCCACACATCTTTGAAGATTCTGACACAGCAGGCACCAAAGGATTAAAAGGAAAAGATTGTGGAACCCTGTCTTCTACTTCCTTTCTTTTAGAGTTCTGACCAACTTTGTCAATATTTGTTCACTTGTTCAATAAATATTTAAGAAGAAAGAGAAGGACGGGGTTAGAAGTATAACCCTAGAACAAGGCTTTCCCAACTGTGACCTACAGAATGCCAGCAGGTGCTTAGTAGATAACAAGGGCTCCATGGTCAAATAAGTTTGAGAGATGCTGGTTACCATGCTGCTCTCTCAGAGGGTCACAATCCACATCACACAATTTGAGAGTTCTAAAGTAAAAAAATTTGTTCACCTGTGTTTGCGCCCTTTCCCCAGACCCCACAATACCCGTTGAAAACACAATATACGTATTCTCTTTAAGTGTATACATGAAGCTACTTATAAGAGAAGTAATTCTAAAAATTCTAAGAGCAGGAAAATAATGCAAAAAATAATGGAGGTGAAGAGTGCAGCCCTGGAACAAAAGATATGATCTTAATTTGACTGAGGCAAAAGGCAGATAAGGATGTGGTGAGATATGTAAGAGGTTTTATACATTAAGTAGGAATTTAGACTTACAGAGGTTATTGAGAAGGTTTTTAGAAAGCAACCCTTACACTTGCCAAGAATGGTGGATTCTTCTTGAAATGATTCAAACTGGCTTTTATCAGTCAAAGTCCCAGGAGGAAAGGAATACATACTCATATTAGAATATTCAAGGAGGATTTAATGAAGTAACTACAAAAGTAAGGTATATAGTAGACACACCATAATGGATAGTGAAGTATGGTGGGGCTACAAAAATGGGGGTGGGGTATTGCCTTCCCTAGGCCAGTATGATGAAGTGAGGGAGCAGTTAACAGAACCTACATTGAGTGTCACGTAGAGAAGGGCACAGATCCCCTACAACTGTCTCCCAGGCACCTCTCAGCTAAATCTACAAAAGTCAACCGCTCAAGGCATACAGGGGTATGGAGAGAAGGGTAACAAATAAATACGGAAGGACAAAGGGCACCTGTCTCAAGGTAGAAGAATCTGGAAACTGGCAAAAGATATTTTAACTCTACCAGTTCCTTCCCTGCTGCGTCTACTCATGATTCTTGTAACACTTTTGAAGAGAGCACCTACTATGTCAAGATATTGTGTAAAGACAATAAGATAGAGACCCAACCTTCAGGTATGCGAAATAGCTATGAACAGAGGGGAAAATAATCAAATAATTAAAATACAGTGTGAAACATAAGCCTGAAGAGGTGTAGAAAGTATATGGGAGTTTTGTGCAAAGAATCTGTATAGCTAATTTATGACCTTCGCCTTGACATGCAAAGCTAGTAAAATTGTTGGCTAAAGCAGCCTTTCTGGTATAAATTTCAAGTTCATTTCAAATTCTCAAAATTTAATTTCATCTATTAATACCTAATAAACGCATGATAAAAAATTCAGCTACACAAAAAATTTGCTTTCAGAATGGAACTATATGCAAAAGACTAATTCATGAATGCAAATTGTGTGAAACATTCAGTATTTTGTATTTAGCCTTCAACACTCTTCAACACCCTTTTAAGCATTTGTTCTCATAGAGGATCCAAAAATTGTTTTTTTCACTCTAACACAACCATTACCATTTTGGCATATTTCTCTCCAGATTTTGTTTATATGCACATGTTACAGACCTCAACTCTCAGACCCCAAATAAATTTTATACCATTTTTTAATTTAAGGACATAGAAGATTGTGGCCATAGGATTTTTCAAATAATTGAGGTAGTCTCAGCCATAGCTTTGCTGGAACTGGCACTTTCCTAAGGCAATGTAGAAAATCCATGGATAAATCCTGCCTGAGTCATTGAGTTAAACTCTATAAAGAGTGGGAGTGGTGGGGTCATTGCCCACACTGATAGACATATTTTGCATAACAGAGAGTTGAAGAGGGTCAATGAACTCTTTTGGAAATGAAAAACTGTCACACTCAAATTCTGATCGAATAGGAAAGCCTCAACTGCTAACTGGGTTGATTATCACAACAAAATATGAGAGTAGTTATCTCTAACTCTTGACTGAAAAAAAATCTTCCTTCCCTCACCTTGCCTTTTCCTTTCCTCCCCAAATAGGATAGTGTTATTTCTGGCCTAAGATCCTAGGATGTTGTGCCTCTCTCTTGTGGTTGAAATGCTACAGCCACAGAAACTCTTTTGTGGCTTACCCACATGCTCAGGAGTTGCCAGTTAGGTTTCTAAACTGTGTTCTTTTCTTCCTTTACTTATAGAGTTTGTAAAAGGGTTATATTTTCATCTTTATAATGAATATAAAAAGTTAAATGTTATTTATTTTATAAAATCTCACTGCACAGGTACATTTTTAGGAATGTGGATACTCTGAAGTAAAGTATAGCTCAACGCTATTTCAAATAAACCACTGCAAGAATAAAACTGAGTCTACCCTTCCGGCTTGGGTCCTACCTGACTTCCCAGAATCATTCCTGTGATGACCACCATCCACTCCTCCCTACACCCAACACCTGAAACTCTGACCACCCTGAGTCATTTCCGATACTAGCCTTCCATGCTGTTCTACACTGTTCTCCCCATCCATACCCTTTGTCTACTGTCCATTTGACAAGTACATACTCAGTTCTCCAGGAAGCGTTTTTTAACCCTCAAACAACTTTCAGGAGAAGTGAGGGTTTTCTTCTTGGTTCCCCAAGAAGTCTTGCATCAAGGAACCAATACACCTTACTAAACATATTTCCTGTCTCCTAAACTGTGAGCTCCTTGACTTATTACCAAGCTCCCAGTATCCAGTCCACTAGGCACTTAAGATAATTGTTAAATGAATAAATTACAAACTAAAACTTTTCACGCAAGAGAATTGGTAGTATTGAAGAGCAAGAAAAATATGAAGTGAAAGCATTCTTTTTTTTTTTTTTTTTTACTTATATTCTATGTATTGAGAAGTGTCCTAAATACTTTATAATATTTAGTGCTCAAGCTATTGGAATCCCTTAATTGGCACTTAGGAAATAAAGGCCTGGAGTAAATAAGAAACTTGCCCAAAGAATCATACATGTTAACAAACTGGAAGCCAAAAGAGAAACCCAGGTTTTTCTGATTGGAGAACCTAGGTACGTCTCTATACACCAAGAGACAATCATTAAGAGGGAAAACATTTGAATTTAACTGCCCAGGGGATAAAGTGAAAATGTTCAGTTTCTAACTCAAAGGTCACTTTCCCTAATGACCCAAACTGGATCTTTTGAAAGAGTCCAGGTGAAAATATTTCATCATGTATCTTTGCCTCTTGCACATATCCGCAAGCGTTCCTGCTTTTCTCTTTGCTATTCCGATTTCTCCAGACTCCAGTGGCGAGGTCTTTCACCTTTGTGTTAGAAGTTCCAAGTGGAACAAAGGACTATCGTTGCAGAAGGTGCTCTCTGAAAATATTTTGTTTCATCTTTTTTTTTTTTTTTTTAAAGAGCAACACATCTCTTTTTCTTCCTTTTAACAAATATTTTTGTTGAGGGCTTTCAATCTGCCAGGAATTGATAGAGGTGTTGGAGTAAAATGGTGAACCAGACGCCCACCTAGATAGCTAAAGGGAACCTTTATTTTTTTAATTGTTTATCCTGTACATTTTTATTAAAATATATGGCTTAGAGCAGGAGTCATTCAACAGTGGCTGATGGGCTTACTGCTTGTTTTTGTAAATAAAGTTTTTTTGAAACAACCCCTGTTATTTGTTTACATATTGTCTGGCTGTTTTCACGTTTTTTTTGTTTTCTTTTCTTTTTTACATTTTTTATTTTTTTTTATTAGTTTCAGGTGCACAAGACAAAGTAATACTTAGAAGTTTATCATTTATGTCCCTCACACTGTGTGAACCCCCCTCCTCCTATCCACTACCCCTCTGACATTGCACAGAGCCATTACATTTCCACTGTCTTTATTCCTAATGCTGTACTCTACATTTTGTAAGTATATACATATACATACATACACACACACACACACACACACACACACACACACATAAAAACTTGTAGTTGATATTCATTATTGTTCAGCTTCTGCTTCTGGTGTACAGTGCGGTGATCAGGCATCTATATCATCCCTGAGGTGGTCTCCCTAATGAGACAAGTGTCCATCGGACACCCTACAAAATCTTTACAACATTATTGATTACATTCCCCAAATTAATTTTCAAAACCCTGTGGCCATCTTGTGGTTACTGACTGTTTTCTAATCCCCTCACCTTCCCCCTTATCCCCACCCCTCTCCCATCTGGCAACCCTCAGTTTTTCCTCTATGTCTCCAAAACTGTTTCTGATTAGTTCATTCACTTATTCTTTTCTTTAAATTCCACATATAAGTGAGATCATATGGTATTTGTCTTTCTTTGTCTGACTAATTTCACTTAACATAATGTTCTCTAGGTCCATCCATGTTGTTGCAAATGGTAAGATTTCTTTCTTCTTTATGGCTCCGTAATACTCCATTGTATAAATGTACCACAGTTTCTTAATCCAGTCATCTACCGATGGGCATTTCGGTTGTTTCCATGTCTTGGCTATTGTGTATAGTGCTGCAATAAACATAGGAGTGCATAAATTTTTTCGAATTAGAGTTTTTGATTTCTCCGGATAGATACTTAGGAGTGGAATTGCTGGATCATAAGGTAGTTCTATTTTCAGATTTTTGAGATACCTCCATACTGATTTCCATAGTGGCTGCACCAATCTGCAATCCCACCAATGGTGCACAAGGGTTCCCTTTTCTCCACATCCTCACCAGCACTTGTTGTTTGTTGATTATTGATGATAGCCATTTTGACTGGGGTGAGGTGGTATCTCATTGTGGTTTTTATTTGCATTTCTCTGATGGTTAGTGAGGTTGAGCATTTTTTCATACGTCTGTCATCTGTATGTCCTTTTTAGAAAAATGTCTTTTCATGTCCTCTGCCCATTTTTTAATTGGGTTGTTTGTTTTTTTGGAGTTGAGTTGAGTGAGTTTTTTATAAATTTGTGATATTAACCGCTAAAGGGAACTTTTGAAGATCAAGAGGGTTAAGGTAAGTGAAAGTCCTTTACAAGCTCTGGGACTAAGAAGGGCTACTACTTGTTCTAGTTATCAGTTGGCTTAGAACAACGGTTTTTATGATGCCTTACAGTTCTGTGGGCTGACTGAACTCAGCTGGGTGGTTCTCATTTCCTTTCAGGGTGCTGTCAGATGCTGTTGGGCCACCGTCATCTGAAGGCTTGATTGGCTAGATACCCATTCACGTGCCTGGCACTTGATGCGGGCTATGGGCTGGGAGCTCTGTTGAGTCAAGTCACGGGGCCTTCCCACGTGTCTTGGGCTCTTATTGTAGCAGGTGGCCGGGTTCTGAGAGAGAGGGGTCATCACAGTTAAGGATCTGGTCCTCAGCTTAAAATTTTCCAAACTCCATTTTGTCAGGCATGGCTCTCAGAGGCAAGCAAGCATCCTGCTTACCCTACCAGGTGTCTCATGCCTCTCTGTGTCTTGCTCAGCCAGCTCCAACCACAACATGCTCTTTGAATAGGCTCTTTCCTCTACCTGGAATGTTATTCCTCCTTCCCTAGGAGGGCCTGTCTTCTCCATTCCCACCACTTCCTGGGTTACTCTTTCTCATTTTTCACATTTCAGTCCAAATTATTATCACTTCAAAAGCAGCAAATGCTTTAATAAAGTTTAACCATCTGATTCTCCTGTTTCTTTTTTTTCTTAACTTTTTGTTGTGAAATAATTATTGACCTACAGGAAGTAAGTCCTATGTACTCACTTCAAAAATCATGGAGTCCTATGTACTCTTCATCCAGCTTCCCTGAATGATGCCATGTAGTAACTATAGGACAAAATCAAACTGAAGACTGACATTGCTACAATGCTCTTAGCAAACTACTCCAATTTCTTAAGAACAAATTTTTTCCTTTTACACAATTATGGACACAGTTCCCATAAGGCCTTCCCCTTTATTCTGTAGAATGGGTAAGGCTGGGTCACAGGTCTTATAGTCATGATGGGTGCCTCTTCCTGTATTTTATGTACAATTATATGGCCTTAGATAAGAGTCATCATAATATATCTTACAGTAACAAAGACCTTTTCAGATGTTAACTTATGATAAAACAAAACTGACCCAGAGGAAGATATATACTAAATAAAAAACTTGACAAAAGAGCAACACTTATTTGAAACTTTACCATATGCTAAGGATTTTGCCAACACAAGAACAAAGTGATGCAAAGACACAGTTCTTTCCTCAAAAGGTTCACAATTGGGAGCAGGCGTCTGAAACAGAGATGTAAGAAAAGTGAATAAAAAAGACTTATTTTTGAAACCTGGGAACAAATAGCTGCTTTGTGTGTCAAGAAACAGATTGAAACACATTTTGGCCAAAATTCAGACGTTAATTCTGGTGAACCAAATAGAAAGAGGCATCATTGTTAAGAGTTGGACATAGCCGAATAATCCTAGGATGGAACTAGGAAAATAAAAGAGTTTAACTCAAGCAAACAGCACACACTGGGAGCCAGTGAATACCTGAGGCCACACATCCAAATGCCTTCTACTATTACATTACCTTCAAGCCACAGGAACAAATCATCTTCCTCCTAAAACAGTTCCTCATCTCCAGCAATGTCGCAGCATTTTCCTAGCCAATTTTCATCATCCCTCTACCCTTCACATCTAGACTATGGATGTCTCTCACAGTCACCTGTTCTCTGTTCTAACCAGCCCAAGTCACAGCCTCATTACCCTCATATTAAAAAAAAAAATAAAAGCATCTTGTTTACCTCCCCTGATTTGAAGTTTGTGTCAGTCTCCTAAGGCTACTGTAACAAACTACCATAAATTTGGTGGCTTAACATTGTGGAAAACAGAATAGAGGTTACTAAAAAAATAAAAAATAGAACTGTCACATGATCCAACAATCCCACTTCTGGGTGTATATCCAAAGGAAATGAAATTAGCAACACCATGTTCATTGTGACATAACTCACAATAGCCAACATATGGAAACAACTTGTGTCCATCGACAGATGAATACATAAAGAAAATGTGATACACACACACAAAGGAATATTATTCAGCCATAAAAAGAAAGAAATTCTGCCATTTGTGATAACATGGATGAACCTGAAGGACATTATGCTAAGTGAAATAAGCTAGAGAAAAAACTTTTTGGTGGAAGCTTTAGGATATTTATCTATCTATCTATCTATCTATCTATCTATCTATCTATCTATCTATCTATCTATCTATCTATCTATCTAACTATAGCACCTCCAAAGACAACTTTACTTCTTCCTTTCTGATTATAATGCCTTTTGTTTACTTTTCTTGCGTGGGTGTTCTGGCTAAGACTTCTAGTCCTATGTTGAATAGAGTGGTGAGAACAGGAATCCTTGTCTTGTTCCTGTTCACCTTTCATTATTGAGTATGATGTTAGCTGTGGGCTTGTCACATATGGTCTTTATTGTGTTAAAGTATGTTCCCTCTATACCCAATTTGTTGAGTTTTTATTATGAAAGGATGTATTTTTGTCAACTTATTTTTTTTCACCTATTGAGATGACCATATGATTTTTATCTTTCATTCTATTAATGTGGTATTATCACATTTATTAATTTGCATATGTTGAACCATCCTTGCATTGCAGGGATAAAAATACCCCTTGTTTATGGTGCATGATATTTATAATGTGCTGTTGAATTCAGCTTGCTGTATTTTGTTGAGAATTTTCTGCATCAACGCATATATTCATCAGAGATATTGGTCTGTAGTTTTCTTGTAGTGTCCTTATCTGGCTTTGGTATCAGAACAATGTTGGCCGCATAAAATGAGTTGGGAAGTGTTCTCTCTTCAATTTTTTGGGAGAGTGTGAATAGGATTGGCATTAATTCTTCTTTAAATGTTTGGTAGAATTCACCAGTGAAATCATCTGCTCCTGGGCTTTTCTTCATTGGGAGGTTTTTGATTACTGATTCAATCTCCTTAATATTGGTCTATTCATATTTTCTATCTCTTCATGATTCAGTCTTGGTAGGGTGTATGTGTCTAGGAATTTATCCATTTCTTCTAAATTATCCAACTTGTTGGTGTGTGATTATTCACAGTAGTCTCTTAAGGACCTTTGTATGTCTGTGGTACCAGTTCTAATGTCTTTTTTAATTTCTGATTTTATTTGAGTCTTCTTTGTTTTTCTTGGTCTAGCTAAAGTTTTCTCAATTTTGTTTATCTTTTCAAAAAACCAGCTCTTAGTTCCATTGATCTTTCTTATTGTTTTCTTACTCTTTATTTCATTTATTTCTGTTCTGATTTTTGCTAATCCTTCCTGCTGCAAACTTTGACCTTATTTTTTTTGAATGATTCCTTGAGGTCTAATGTTAGGATGCTTGTTTGAGATCTTTGTTGTTTCTTAATGTAGTCATTTATCTTAATAAACTTCCCTCTTAGAACTGCTTTTGCTGTGTCTCAGGTTTTAGTATGTTGTGTTTCCATTTTCATTTGTTTTAAGATATTTTTCATTTCCTCTTTGATTTTTTTCTTTAACTCACTGGTTGTTCAGAAGTGTACTGTTTAATTTCCACATTAGTGAATTTTTCAGCTTTCCTTCCATTATCATTTTCAACATTCATATCATTGTGGTCAGAAAAGATATTTGGCTTCAATCTACTTAAATTTGCGAAGACTTGTTTTGTGACCCATCAGATGATCTATCCTAGAGAATGTTACATGTGTGCTTGACAAGAATGTGCATTCTGCTGCTGTTGGATGGAATGTTCTCTATATGTCTGTTAATCCATTTGTTTGGTCTAAAGTACAGTTCAAGTTCAATGCTTATTGATTTTGTGTCTGGGTGAGCTATCCATTCCTGAAAATGGGATACTGAAGTCCCCTATCATATAGCATTATTGTTTAATTCTCCCTTCAGACCTCTTAGTATTTGCTTAATATACAGAGGATGCCAAAAAAATGTATACACAGTTTAAGAAAGGAGAAAACTGTATTAAAATTGTAACAATATATATCAATAAAAGATGAATACATGTCATATTTGACTTTTGCAATTACAGGAAGTGCTCAAAGTGGTTACTATCAGCATAATTTTAATAATTTTTCCTTTCTTAAAATGTGTACACATTTTTTTGGCACCCTCTGTATTTAGGTGCTCCAATTTTGGGGTGCATATTTATTCATGATTGTGTTATCTTCTTTATCATGATAACCTTTGTCTTGTCACCATTTTTGACTTCAAGCCTATTTTGTTTGATATAAGTATTGCTACCTCTGATTCTTTGGTTTCTTCTTGCATGGAATATCTTTTTGTATTCCTTCACTTTGAGCCTATGTGTGTCCTTAAAGGTGAAGTGAGTCTCTTGTAGGCAGCATATAGTTGGGGCTTGCTTTGTTATCCATCTAGCTACTCTATGTTTTTTAATTGGAGAACTTAATCAAATTACTTTTAGGAGTAATTATGCATAGGTAAAGACTTAACCAGTGCCATCTTATTCATTGTCCTCTGCTGTTCTACAGTTTCCTTGTTCCTTTCTTCCTCTCTTGTTGCCTTCCTTTGTAAATTGATATTCTATAGTGGTGTGCATCGATTCCCTTCTTTTTATGTTTTGTGAATCTACTGTAAGTTTTTGCTTTGTGGTTAACATGAGGCTTACATAAAACACCTTACAGATATAACAGTCTATTTTACACTGATAACAACTTTGATTTCATACCAAAAATCTAACCTTTTATAGCTCCCTTTTGTTTTTGATGTCACAGTTTCTCTCTTTTATACTGCATATTTAACAAATTATTGGAGCTATACTTATTTTTATTTTTAGTACTCTTGTTCTTTAAATTTTATTCTAGAGTTAAATGATTAACACACCACCATATTACAATATTAAAGTATTTTGAATTTGACTATATACTTAGCTTTACCAGTGTGTTGTATATTTTCATATGTTTTAATGTTACTACTAATTAGCATCCTTCCATTTAGGCTTGCAGAACTCCTTTCAGCATTTTTTGTAAGGCAGGCCTAGTGGTGATGAATCCCCTCAGCTTTTGTTCTTCATTTCTGAAGCACAACTTTTCTGGACAGAGTATTCTTGATTGGCTTTTCTTTTTTTCTTTTTTAATATATCATCCCACCTTTTCCTGGTCTGTAAGGTTTCTGCTGAGAAATCTACTAATAGCGTTATGGGGGTTCCCTTGTAAGTTATATCCTTTCCCTCCACTCTTGCTGCTTTAAGTTTCTTTGTCTTTAATTTTTGACAATTTTATTATAATGTATCTTGGAGAGGATCTCTTTAAATTTATTCTATTAGGTAACCTATGAGCTTCATGAACTTGGATATCCAAATCTTACCCCATGTTTGGGAAATTCTCAGCCACTATTTCTTTAAATAACCTTTCCACCCTCTCTTCTCCTTCTGGAACTCCAATAATTCACAAATTGGTTCTTTTGATGGTATTCCATAGATCACGTAGGCTTTCTTCATTCTTTCTCCTTTGTTCTCTTCTGATAGGATAATTTCAATGTTCCTGTCTTCTGATTGATCTGTTCTGCTGTTGATGGTCTCTCTGTTTGCTGGTCTCTTATTTCATTCATTGTGTTCTTCAGCTCCAGAATGTCTGTCTGGTTCTTTTCTTTTCCTTTTTTAAATTTTATTGGGGGAAATACTGGGGAACAGTGTGTTTCTCCAGGGCCCATCAGCTCCAAGTAATTGTTCCTTCAATCTAGTTGTGGAGGGCACAGCTCAGCTCCATGTCCAGTTGCCGTTTTCAATCTTTAGTTGCAGGGGGCACAGCCCACCATCCCATGCGGGAATTGAACCGACAACCTTGTTGTTGAGAGCTCGCGCTCTAACCAACTGAGCCATCTGGCTTCCCCTCCAGAAGCTCAGTGGCAGCTTGTTGCCTTCAGCCTAGTTGTGGAGGGTGCAGCTCATTGGCCCATGTGGGAATCGGACTGGCAACCCTGCTGTTCAGAGCTTGCACTCTAACCAACTGAGCCATCCAGCCACCCCTTGTCTGGTTCTTTTTCATATTTTCTCTCTTTGTTAAACTTCTCATTTTGTTGTCCTGATTTTGTTGAATTGTCTTTCTGTGTTTTCTTATAGCTTATTGTTTCCTTAAAACAGCTATTTTGAATTCTTTATCAAATAAATCATACATCTTCATATCTTGAGATTGGTTACTGAAAGATTATTGTGATCCTTTGGTGGTATCATGTTTCCTTGATTTACCATGTTTCTTGAAGTTTTACATTGCTGTTGAACCATTTGAAGTAAGTCATCTTCTCCAGTCTTTATTAACTGGCTTCAGGAGATAAATATCTTTCCTCAGCCCTACTAATTAATGATTGAGGGTTTCCTCAGGCCTTCCTGGATAGACATGATCCACTTTTCTTGCTCCTTCTTGTAACAGAATCCTTAAGCCTGTATGTTTCTCTTGATCCCACGATGCAAGGCTGTGTACTGACTGCCTCACTTTTGTTTTTCCAGAGGTAGCACTAAAGCTCAAGTTTGTGATCTTTTCCTGGCCTGCAGACTTGGGACAGCCTTTTGTGCATGGTCATTGTTTGTCTGCCGGATCTTGCTCTTGTCACTGCCTTTGGGTGCACACACAGGGTTCCAGCCACAGGGTCAGGTGCGTGTGGGTGAGGCACACTGAGCGCTGGGGAGTGCTTTGGGCCAGCTGGGGAGATCTGCAGGTGAGGTGTTCTCAGCAGCTTGTGGGGAGGCTTCTGGGTAGAGTACGCAATGCAGTTAGTAGGCTCTGTATACCTTTCATAACTTCTGAGTCCTATCTGCTACTCTCCCACTTTCTTCCCTCCCCCAAGTCATGCAGCTCACACTTCAGTACTCTGGATGGGGTGAGAGAAATGAGCTTCTTCAGCAGCTGGGGAGGCTGGGTGCTCACGCACACACACTCTCACTTTCCCCATGAGAGACATCACAGGCTGAGATCTCTCTTGACCTTATGTTGTGCTGCCTTAGGGGAGGGATGGTGCAAGTCAAGTCAAGCTGTTCCTCTTACCCTCTCCAATGAATCTGAACTCATTTGTTTTGTTTTGTTTTTCTCCAATGATATGCTGGAACTTCTCTTCTGAAACCTGGACTTCTACTAACACTCTCTCGTCCGTAGGTAACTGTCTAAGACAGTGTTTACCAGAGGCTCCAGGACCTAGGCCACAAGGGGCTGAAGGCAGCTCATAGGCCACTACAAGGTCCATAGCCAAAACCACGGTCTGTATGTCTATTACCTGACACAGTGGGCAAGACTCCTCTCGGGTCCCTTAAGTGTATGGTGTTGGGTCTCACTGCTCCCCAAAAGGCACTTTTATCTGTGGGTGGATGCCAAATTATTGTTGTTGAGGGCAAAATGAGGGCATCTTATTCCACCATGAGGATGATGTTACTTCTCAAGGGTATGTTGTTTCAATCTGCATTTCTTTGAAATTGTGTACTTTATTCTTTGGGAATTACCTGACCATGTTGTCAATTTTTCTTTGGAAGTGATGGCATATTTTTCCTTTCAAATTCTTCACATATTAAGGATATCAACTGTTTATAATAAATATGGCAAATATTGCTCTCAGCTTCTGCCCTTCAATCTTGTTTCTAGTGCTTTTTGGCTTTTTTTTTTTGTAATCAGAGTATCATTCTTTGTGATATTTTCTTTTTTCATCATGTTTACATAATGATGTATTTAAACTTACAACACATTTTAAACATCTGCCACCAAAAAGACCAGCTTTGGAAAAGACCAACTACTAGGAAAAGTGATTATCAAAACAGAAAAAGAATAATTGTGTTTTTCAAAGTACAAAAATATTAAAATCCTATAAGAGCAATGCAAAAAATGTCATGTACATCAGAGTACACACTTCACAATTGTATACCCTCTATCCCACTCTAACCCCCAAAATCTTGTATTCATCTGTGTGGTCAGTGTGAGAGCTATCATAATGTGGAAATGTAAGAATTAGCAAAGTCAAATCCAAGAAGAATGAAGGTAGATGTTTCTTTCGAACCCAATATGAAAAGACATGTAGAATAGGAATTATTTACACTATTTAACCATTCCCACAAAAATTAATGGCAATTTTTAAAGGAGTCTTTTTTAACAAATGCAGATATGATCTTCAATATTCCAACAGGAGGTGATGTATTTAAAAGCGTTTTATGAATGAACTAATCAGAAACAGTTTTGGAGACATAGAGGAAAAACTGAGTGTTGCTAGATGGGAGGGGGGGGTGGGGATAAGGGGGAAGGTGGGGGACTAGAAAGCACAGTCAGTAACCACAAGATGGCCACAGGGTTTTGAAAATTAATTTGGGGAATGTAATCAATAATGTTGTAAAGATTTTGTAGGGTATCCGATGGACACTTGTCTCATTAGGGAGACCACCTCAGGGATGATGTAGATGCCTGATCACTGCACTGTACACCTGAAGCTGAAGCTGAACAATAATGAATGTCAACTACAAGTTTATATATGTATGTATATGTATATATATGTATATGTATACACTTACAAGAAGCAGAGTACAGCATTAGGAATAGAGACAGTGGAAATGTAATGGCTGTGTGCAATGTCAGAGGGATAGTGGATGGGGGAGGGGGGTTCACACAGTGTGAGGGATATAAATGATAAACGTCTGAGTATTACTTTGTCTTGTGCACCTGAAACTAATAAAAAACATATATATACAAAAAGAAAAAGTGTTTTAGACAAGATAACTCCAGTCATATAAAAGTTTAGTTTTATTATAGGCACTTTATGCAAAACATTCAGTACTTTTTGCTACTTCCATAATCTTTTAGCAAGGCAGTCAGTTACAGTCCAAACAAGAAAATACAAACAAGTTATACACTTTATGAACAAAATCTACTTTGAATTATTCTATCCATTTTCTAATGCAATTGAAACCATTACTTTATTCCATGTGATATGTTTCTTCTGGTTCCTTTAAAGTCTCTGAAGACTCTGAACTTGATGGAATGACTGTGGGTCAGGAAATATTAAACAGGTAACTCTACATAGTTTTTCTAATAAGCACTCTTTTTTTTTTTTAACTTTGGTTAAATGCCATCTTTTAACACAAATATTAGAAATATTTAACAGCTCACATGGTCACAGTTCCCTAGCGCTTGGCTCCAGCCTGGACGCTGACCATGGAAAAGTAGATGCCTTTCTGTGCCAGCAGCTGTTGGTGGGTGCCGCACTCCTGGACTCTGCCATTCTGAAACACCACTATCAAGTCTGCGTTCTGGATGGTGGACAGGCGGTGCGCGATCACAATGCAGGTGCGGCCTTCTCGGGCCTTGTCCAGGGCTTCTTGGACAACCTAGCCAATAATCGTGTGAATTAGTGCCGATAAAAAGTCCTCTCCCTGTAATTCCTTTTCCATAAGAAGCCTCACAGTTAATTTATCCAGTCATAGGTCCTTCTTTAACAATAGTGTCAGTGAAATAGAACCTAGATTTTACAAAGCAAGGGCTTTGTCGCATCAGAAAATAACTGAATCCTAGTTTGGATGAGTTTTGAGGCAGGAATTGTCTAATCTCAAAATTAGGACCGTAAATACAGACCATCATATTGTTTAGAAATGCTTACCGGTGTGCCTCGCTACACAACACCCTACCAAGCAGCCTTCTGGTCCAGCTCTACAGCAAATTCAGGAAGACTGACCATCGGTCAAACACGGCCTCCTTGCATTTTGGCATTTTTAAGATACAGAACTTCTCAGAATCAGTTTGTCTTTCAGAAACCTGAAAAATCAATTTCTTCTAAAACTGAAAATGATTACTAATATTTATCTTAAGGCACAGTCACCTCTTAATACTGTATCACCCTCCTACATTTTTATATAGTTGCTGAGGATATGCTGCCAGTAGAAACGGAAATACGTCTCCTGAATGCAGCGTATTAGGTCAATACAAAGTGATCCAGGGCTGTTTTTCGGAGTGAAGTGCTACAAGACTAATTTGCCTCATTTTATCTTAGTTCTATTTAATAACAGCTACAGAATGTGTTTAAATTCCACTGAAAGGTGACATAAGGAACAATCAACATATCTGGCTGAATTTTGTTCTCTACTGTGAAAGACAGAAGCATACATTTAAACCTTTCAAGTACAACTGATTCAAGTGTGAATGAGTCCAATTTAAATTCTTACCTTTTCACTTTCTGTATCCAGAGCCGACGTGGCTTCATCCAAAAGCAGAATATGAGGCTGTCTAACAAGGGCACGTGCGATTGCAATGCGCTGTTTCTGGCCACCAGAGAGCTGGGTTCCTTTGTCTCCCACTCTGGTCTTATATTTCTGTAAATAGGGTTTAGTTACTATGAAAAGTACAACTAAAATTTGAAAAAAGAGTTTGCTTACAGAAAATAGGATAACCACTTCCATACATACAGGAAAAGTTTAGGTTCAGAAGCTAAGAATGGGTTCATAGAGGATTAAACAAACAACAAAGATAGATCTAAATGGCAGATTTGATCTCTTCTTGAAAACAGACTTTTATGTCTAAACGTTTTAGTGTAAACAAGTCAGCACATTCACGAGGAAGACTGTTGCAATGTTAGTCTCTGCCAGTCGTCTGGTTTCATATTTGCGACAAAGATTGGTAGGAGAAAGGAAATCTGATTTGAACAGGCTATGCATAATAAAATAATTGAAGCTCATTTTGTTTATAACCAGTAGGTGACACTCTCTGCATTATTTTAAGTGTGGAAGGGAAGAAATTCTTGGGATGCTAGCCTTTGGTGTATGTTTTTATAAAACTCCCTTCCGTACTCAACCATTTTAATGAACACTAAGGAATTCTACTTTGATATCTAACTTTACAAGCTGAACTCTCCTGTTTTCGTTTTTGTTTTTAGAGTTCTCCCCCAAATTTTCACCTGTTGTTGATAATTGTCACTAACTAATCAATATGACAGGGATAGGAGTTAAGAGGGTAATGTATGGGAGACCCCCAAATGGGATGTGACAACACATATAACCTAGAAAACAACACTATCTTATTACTTTCAGGCCTTTGCCAGTCTAAAATTTTAGTCAAACTGTAGGCTCTGATTCTGACACCCAGAGTTTCACGGTAAAATTCACGTTCTATATAGCATTGCCTATTTTTATTTGCTATGTATGGCAATCCTAGTTCTATGACACGCAGACCAAGGTCTCCACCTGTAGATGGAATAGGAAGACCCCAGTGAGGTTCCGGCAAATGCCTGGGATTGGTGCTACCCCAGGGCTATCCCTGCCTGTGAGGCAGGAGCATGTGTCCCCATGTAAGTGTAGGGGCGGTCAGGTTGCACTGATGAAGAATCAAGCCTGTTGAGGCTGGTAAAAACAGGGCTGGAACCCTGAAGGAAGCTAGCCCAGCAGGAGGTAACTAGACCAGCCTCCTGCTGTGTAAGGAAAATCCTAGTACAAATCACTCAGGGAAAGAAGTGGCTCTTCAGGCAGAAAACAGGACTTAGGGGATTTGCCTTCTCTTTCCTTGTCTAGAAACTGAGGAAAAGAATCACAAGGTCTACAGGTGTACTCTGTGTGACAGACTGAGCCCAGGAGACCAGAAGGTGGGGGCCCAGTAGTACACAAATACCAGAGAAACAAGGTATATCTAACAAACTAGGTAATAGTTACTCTGTTTGTGTCTTTGTCAACCCCCAGCCCGGGGGTTCTCAAATGTTAACCTGCGTCAGTATCACCTGGGCTATTAAAACAGATGGCTGGACTCTACCTGCAAAGGTTCTGATTCAGCAGGTCTGGGGTCGGGCCTGAAAACCCGCATTTCCTACAAGTTCCCAGGTGGTGCTGATGTGCTGGTCCGTGCCCATACTTTGAGAACACTGACCTTGTCATTAGTAAAAGGATTGAAGCTATATTTTCAAATGTTCTAGCCTTAGGAAGGGCCAGTTGTCCACAGTTGGGCTAGAAGTTAAAGGAGGGAGGAGGACAATGCCCCCTGTGGTGGCAGCAGCTATCCAAAGAGGAGCCTCAGGAAAAGGAAATCTCGGGAAGGAGTTAGGGTCATCTGGTATTGCCATCCTTCCCCATGAGACTGCCTTCCCTGCTGGTTTGCGGCTACTGAGCATTATGTGTTAGGGGGCACTTCCTTACAATAAAGAACATAACTGGTGATAATTGGGGGAGAAGGGTTAAATGAGTCAGGTCAAGATCCACTTCAAAACATAGGACCTAAGGGGCTTAAGAGCAGCTGAGAGGTTCTGTTTCTCTAACTTCCTAGGAGGAATTCATTGGACATCCATGGGACAATGGCCAGAGGTTTCAATAATCAACCCTGCAAGCTGAGCCTGGAGCCTATGAAATGTCAATAGTGAGAGATTGACACGACACCATGGTCACTCCAATGGCTCAGCCTATTCAGAGAGCCTTCTTTCTGGCATAGGTCCAGTTCCCTGTCCTGACTCCACAGAGGGAGGTCTGAGGCGTGGGGAAGAGTTTCAGGGAGGCAGAAGGAAGGCTGGGAGAGAGATGGGGAGGGAGGGTCATGCCTGCTTCTGTAGGGCCTGCACTGAGACTTGAAGGGAAAGGCCTCCAGGCGTATGCACCTTAAGTCAGGCTTGTTCACAGGGACAGTCAGTTGGGCGACCAAGTAAACATAACATCGAATGGGGATAGGGAGTGTGGCCAGATGCTTGTATGTGTGTGTGTGTGTATTGCAGTTGCTCATTTCTCTTCACCTTTGGGAAACCAGCCCTTTAAAAATTAAACTGTATAGGCCACGAAGGCTGCCACGGGCTCCTGGGCTCCTAATTTGGAGAAAGACTTACGTCAGGCAACGTCTCAATGAAATGGTGTATGTTGGCCTCCTGGGCGGCCCGCATAATCTCTTCCTGTGACACGACCCGGCTGTTGTCTCCGTAGGCAATGTTCTCGGCAATGCTGCAGTCAAACAGGATGGGCTCCTGGGACACGATGCCCAGTTGGGCTCGGAGCCACTGGACATTCAGGTGCTTTATTTCTTTGTTGTCGATGAACTGAAAACAAGAGTTCACAGATCAACTTCAGGACCAGTACATTTTGAATTTGGCAAAATTAATATTATTTCACACCTGAAAATTGCCAAATTACTGTGAGGCTACATTTTTGTTTTTTGTTTTTTAATTAAATAAGGTCATAATCGTATGCTTCAAGGAACTGTCATGTTTCTTCTGTGTTCACCCTGGTTTCTGATATATGCAAGTGGTAGGCAGAATAAGGCTCCCATACCCTCCCAAGATACCCAGGTTCTAATCCATGATACCTGTGAATGTTATGTCACATGGCAAAGGGGAATTAAGGTATAAGGTTGCTCATCAGTTTATCTCAAAATAAAGAGATGACCCTGGATTCTACAGGTAGGCACAATGTAACCATCAAGGTCCTAAACTGTGGAAGAGGGAGGCAGGAGAGTATCAGAGTGGTGCAATAGGAGAAAGACTCAATTAGTCACCGCTGGCTTTGAAGATGGAGAAAGATCGCTTAGAGCCTCTAGGAGGAACCCAGCCCTGCTGACACCTTGATTTTAGCCCAGTGAGACCCACGTTGGACATCTGACTTTCAGATTTGTAAGATAATACATTTGTGTTGTTTTATACCACTAAATTTGCTGTGACTTGCTACAACCGCCATGGAAAACTAATACAACACTAAGGGCAATTTCTGAGATGTATCTTGGCATCCTTATTCTTATGTATCAATTTTTCCTAGGAAAAGTAGCTGAGATTAGATTAGAAATACATAAGTATTATAACCACGTAATAGGCTTGCAGGTCAGGTTTCTGATGTGCCCTGAGTTGGTTAGGATCAGGTATTTGAACACTGGGGTGCAGCAGTTAAATGGAATAGAAGTGAGTGAGGGAGGGAGGGGGGCCACTATACTCTAAGTATTTGTTGATGCTGGGAAAGCGATGTAATTTCTCTGAGAGTTTCCTTCTGGGTAAAACAGGAATGGTGATGATTCCTAAACTCACAGAATTGAGGACTAAATGAGATCATGTATGGATTCCAGTTAGCACAGTGCTGGGCACACAGTAGGCACCCGAGGACTGTCAGCGATTAGTGTCTGTGTGTGTGTGATGTACTTGGAAACACACTGCATGGATAGATGGCTTATGCATTAAAAGATGGATGGACACCCACAATGTGGAGCCAAAGGAGCAGGAAGGAGAGGCTGGCCTTTCTCTAGTGACTTGGCTCCCTGAATTATGCAGCAGAAGCCCAGGGAAGCCCTTTATAGCCTTGCTGATAAAAACCCTTACTCTCTGATGTGGCTATATCTGCCCTAAAGATCTACTTTGCAGAGAAGCCTGACATTCAAGTGAGAAAGCTGTTCCTCCCCTCTGAAGACATGAGTGACTCAGTGTCAAGTGTTTCTAATATTGGTGATGAGTATATACTGAACCATAATATACTCTCCGTATCCTGTGTGCCTGGCTGGGTGCCTGTGGGAGATAGGGGAAGGGCACAATCTTTGCTGTGGGAAGACAACTTCTGTTTGTGAACCTTGCAGGTGGAGGAATGGAAAACACAGCCATGACCTTATTGGTACCAAGCCCAGTTGCCATGGAGACTATTCCGAGCATCTTTGCTCCAGGCTTCCTTACAGTGTGAAGTGAAGGTGGAAAGGGTAGAGACAGGCAGGAAAAATCATACAAAGATGTGGCGAAATAGCAGACCTTATTAAATGGAAGACTGTACTTGAGAGATGGAAAGTTAAGGAAAGGAGTAGTTGTACTTATTTTCTTTTTAAAATTTTGTTTTCCAGGCTTATGTGCCCGAGGGGAAAATAGAAACTGCCTAACTAATATAATCAGCTAAATTTGAATGATCCCAGCAAGTTTTAATGAGTCTCTCCGTCACACTGAATACAATAATATTATTGGGGCCTCCTCATCCCTATACAATACACTGGAGTTGCAAACTATTTAAAACCTGTGTTAGCTGAACAACCCCTTTTTTGGGGAAAACATGTTTGGAAGCCCAAATGTAAAACAGATCAATGCAGAAGAAGTTCTTTGGCTGAGGCCTGGGTGGTGGTCTGAGGGAAGACCAAGGAATGCTGGGATATTAGTGAGCATTGCTCAAAAAATACTGGCCTAAATAAAAACTTAATTAGGAAAGTAAACACATCAGTAAGAATAATGTAAGGCCAAATAAAATGACTAGCTATCTCTATTCTAGCTTGTTAAATCTACTGCTTGGTTTTATTAGCACAAATAATTAAACGTTAAATATGTATTACCCGCTATATGTATTTACTCTGAAATAATTATAGATAAATTGATCGCAGACTGACTATACCATAGATCTTGTGATATAAGCACGTCTCATGCATTCTTTTGTTTAATCTTCACAACCACCCTTGTAAGAGAGGTGGTGTTATTTTAACCCGCATTTATAGACAAGGAAATGAGCACAGTTAAGTAACTTGTGTAAGGTCCCACAATTAGTAATTGGGGGAGCTAGGGTTGGACTACACATTACATGTTGGGTTGTCAGTGTCTCATAATTGAAAGGTATTTTCTGTCCTGCCTCAAAAGAGGAATGGCCCCCATCTTAACCCAAGCTCTCACTGAGTTAATATCTAGACAATGACCATAGGCTTCTAAGTATATCCTAAGAGGGACAGAGGACTCTGGCGGTGGTGTGGGGGATGGACCAGAGAGGGGAGAAAGGAGAAGTCTGGGAAGGACTCAAACCAAAGGCAATCTAATAGTAAAGCTAATGAAATTAAGCTTCCAGGGTAAATGCTGGGAGTTCAACAGTGTTCTGAGTAGGAGGGAGGACAGGCTATAGTCAGAAAGTTCTTCCAGGTAAGTATTTATGACAACTTGCCTAAAGAAGAAAGGGACCAGGGTCTTTAAATTTTCAATTTTTTTTTTTTTTTAATTCCAAGCAAATATTCACTTTTGTACCTAATTCTTTGTATTCTTTTAAGTAGAGTCCATAAAAGTCAGGCTCCACCAAACTTGGAACCCCCACCCCCCTTGTAGAATTCCACAGTTTCATTTTTCAAGACTCCACAGTTTAACCTAAACCTTTCAAATTTATCATGACGTTCAATGGTTCTCAAACTATAGTTGGCATCAGAATCACCTGGGAAAGTTATAAAAATGAAAAGGCCAGGAACCTGAATGAGCCAGGGTGGCTGTGTTCTTTACTGGCTCTCAGGGCCATTCTGATATACACCAGTTTGAGAACCACTGCTCAGGTCAATGTTTCTTAAAGTATGATTCCAGGCCTACTGATAGTCATGAGGATTTCCTGACCTCAGGGTCAAGTCCTGTTTTCCATTCTTATGATCAATTGATGCTCAAATCCACAGACTCATTGTTATATGGTAATAAGAACCAATTACTAGTAACCTATAACTGAACTATTCATAAGCAAAACTTGGCACATTTACTAGTGTTTACTGGGGACACTTACATCAAGTCTGGCTTTTATGCACCACTTGGCAGTATTTCAAAGTTCTAGTGCAAATGCACAGGAGCAGATAACAGTATTCCTACAACAGATGAGGATACACTGTTTTCATTGCATTATCTGTTGTCTTGAGATGGTTCTTGTATGTGCTCAGCATTCATTTCCATACTGTTCTGTGTCTGCCCTTCTATAAATCAAGGGATTGGAAGGTTAAAAATGATTTCCCAGACCCTCTTCTGGTTCTGGAAATAATTGAGATACTACCAGAGAGATGCTGTGTGTAACATCTGGAAAGCAGAGGGCAATTCTCCAGCAGCAGTGGCAAGCTAACACACGTATTGTGGCAGATGGGAGTTTTTGCAAAAGCCACACTCTGGTCTTATGTATTGAAGTTTGGAGCAGCTGTGACGTTGGCATAATTTTCTGTGACTTCCTGGCCACAGGATCCCAGCTGCAGTGCTGTAATTTGACTGTCCTGGAGCACTTACTTTCTTTCACTTTCTGCTTCTACTCTTCCAGCCCTTCCAATGACTTTGTAAGTACCTCATTCCCTTTATTTAATACTTATCTATTTGAAATACCTAGAGCAGTTTCTGTTTCCTACACTGAATCATGACTGATATGGTCCATGTTTTTAATTATGCTCTCCTTTTGTTTCCGTATGTGTAGAATAATTATCAATTTCTTTACTTTCTTCTTGTTTAATTATTGTACCGATTACCATTACTAGTGTTTTCAACTCAACATTGTTATTCAGTGCTTTTTCCACTAAAGTAACTATGAGTGCAGTTGTGAGACCACGGGAATTTTTGTCCTTCTTGAATGGGTTATAATCAAAAAGTTTGACAATCACAACTCTATTTAAGCCACTATTTCAGCCAAACTGGCCTATATAGACACTGGGAACAAATCACTTATCAACCACAGCTCACATAATCTTTTGCATCAAATGACATCTTGATGCTCACACTTATGCCCTTATGCAACCAGCTGGACTTATGAACTGTAACTGAAAAATAAAAAAAAAAGAACCAGCTCAAGCCTGTCTTCTTTAATCTAACTCATGGAAGTATATGTACTATTTTTTCAGTTAAAGTCTTTGAGGGCAGACACGACACCCCATAACTAATTAGAGCTCAACATTTAACACACTGCTTAATACATGTCTGTTAAGGCTCATAATTAGTGTCTGAGAGCTAACATTTCCTCCTCTGATTGCCTCTTTTGTCAGCGAGGTCTTCATGTAGAGTCCCTCTGTTTAAACTTTAATTGCGAAACTGAAGCATAAAATCAGAATTCACAGAAAATATAAAACAAGGTAGTAAAAATCAGGAACAAGGCTGATGTAGTTGTGAAAGAATAGAGCCATAACAGTCTTTGAATAAAATATATTAATAAGTGACCACGAATGCTGTGGGGAAATAAAAAAAAAAAAAAAAAAGCCCGGGATGACAGGTTGAAAATTCAATTTTCATGTCAGTCATTAATGCAAGTAGGGCCCATATGGAGCTGGAGGGCATCACTCTGACTACGTGGAACAGGTAGGTGTCCATTCCGACCGGTTCGTGCCCAGGCTATTCCAGTTGTTAAATATTTTTAATATTACCTCTGGGTACAACAAATACTAAATGCCTACATAATGAAAATTTCTTGCTATAAATTCTATTCCTTCCTAATTTGATTCTTTTTCTAGTCTCTATTATAGCCATTTAAAATCTCACTGCCCGCTTCAAGACCCTTATCTCATCCCTAGTACCCAAGACAGTCCCCTGAGCGCTCAGTAAAGGTTTGTTGAATGTTGAATGAATAAATGTGACCCTTTACTTATTCTTTTAGTTAGGGAAACAAAAGGGAATCCCTCTGTACTCTTTATCCACTTCCTAAATTTGTTGATCACCCTTTTCTTTCCTCCTAGAAAATGATTCAATGCCTTCTCTATCAATGGCTTTATCTCACCCTCAGCCATAAAAATGCTCAAGATACCTTCTCACTATTTTCCCTGGACTCTGCCTCCCTACTCAAGCTGCTGTTTTTATTTTCCTTTCCTTCACCTTTGACCTTCTTGATAGTCTACATTCGGTCTCCGTTTTCCCTCCTGACCATACCTCAGCCACGCTGAAACGTGTTTCTACCACCACCTCTTCACTGAGAATACTTCACCAAAAATGTCAGAAGCAGCTCACGAATGGCCTAATCCTATCATGTCTTTTCAGTCTTCATCTTACCTACCTCTCCACAACCTCGGTCACTGTTGACTTCCTTCTTCTTCTGAAACACTTCCTATCCTTGGTTCCCAACCTTTCTCGCCTCTATCTTTCTGGCTACTTATATATTTGCTGCATCGTCTCATGGAAGCTGAAACCTAATTAAGGGAAGGAAAATGGGTCGAAAAAAGGCTGCTCACAAACGAGAGTAGAGGGGCCGTGTTGAGAGAGAGGCTGGGGCCGATGACACAGCCTGGAGACCACATCTAAGATGTCAGACTTTAAGTGCAACTGTTGTTTAGTGGTTTCAAAACCATAGCTTACAGTGGAGAACGGAATACATCAGGCTTTTAGATGATGAAAAACTTGAAATGAGCTGAATACAAAAGTGTGCTCACCACTGTTCCGGCCAAAGGATCATAAAACCGCTCAAGGAGCTGGACCACCGTGCTCTTCCCACAGCCGCTGGGGCCCACCAGGGCCAGCGTCTGGCCCTTCTTCACCTCCAGGCTCAGCCCCTGAAGCACTGGGATGTCTGGTCGAGTGGGGTAGTTGAACATGACTTCATTAAATGTCACATTTCCTTCTAATGTATTCTAAAATCAAAACAATTTCAATAAATCTGATTGCTGTAATCCGGGAAACATATTGTATAGCCAACCCCTCTACCACCAGGTGTCAGAAGGTAGTGAATTTATATTCCAACTGGGTTTCATTTGTAACTGCTAGAATTTAATAAAGAAGACCTCAAAGAGTCAGTGTTTTTATAGCATGTATTGTTAATACAACATATGTGTGGTAACTCAATCTGTTCCCTAGGAATAATCTACATGTACTAAAACCTGATTAACAGGATTTGCTTATAAAATGGGCAGTATTCCTATCTTCCTGTAACTTTGTCATACAAAAGTACTGGATGTTAATACATATGAAAGTTTATTAAAATGAAACCGTGGTCTAGAAAGTTTTATTTTACCATCAGCAAATTCAAAAAAGCACAGAGTTTATTAAATTTCCTCCTAGAATACTTTCATCAGTTAGGAGCAGATCATACAATGAAAACATCACACTCACCAGCTTCAGGCCTTCTGTGCTATAGCTGTCAATCACAGGGACTTTTTCAATGATCATGATGATGTGGGATGCTGACACTTTGGCTTTGGCATAGTCAGGAGCAAAGGAACTGACCTGCCCCACTGCCATGGCACCAAAGACAACAGCTGAAAACACCCTGTAAAAAAACAACAGCTGAAAATACCCTGTGCTAAGAATTACAACTGCAATGCTTGAAAGTTGACACTTCTACAACCAGAAAGCACTGCATCAAACAATTATAAAACAGAAGTTAAAAAAATAACACAAAACAAACACTGTTCTTTATACATGTTAGTGTAACAGATTGACTAAAACGGCCCCATTTTTCATCTCTGTGTGTTCACCTTCTTGCAACGTGACTTTCCATTTAAGAAGTGGATTTGTTTTACTATCATGTCAATCTGGGTTGGCCTTGTGACTTGCTTTAGTCAGCAGGATGTGGTGGAAGTGCCTGTTGCCAGTTCCATGACTCAGGGAGCCTCTCTCTCTCTCTCCCTCTCCCTCTGTCCCTCCTTCCCTCTTTCAAAACTGCCACTACCACAAGCCCAGCTAGTCTGCTGGAGGAGAAGGCACAGATGCAGGGGGAGCTGTGTGGGTTCTGTTACGCCCAATCTAGATCAGCAGAACTGGCCAGCTGACCCACAGACTTGTGCACAAAAACAAATGTTTATTATTGTATGCCATTGTAAAGGATGGTTGTCATGCAGCAATATTTTGGCAATCAATAATGGATATAGGCAGTGATCCTGGAATTACATCAGAGTGTTAGAATACCTATGAGCTGTATAGTAAAGTCAGAGATCCTTACAAAGCCATATATCATGCTGCTCTCAAGATGCATCAATCTCCTTAACCTATGATATGGGAACCCACAGCAGCTTCGAGTTGGGAAGGACTTTACAGGATATCGAGTCCAGCTCTGAATGTTTATGTCTAGGCACTTCCCCTAAGTTGGCTTCCATCCTCTGTTTTGGGGAGTTGCAAGTTTGATTATGTCCACTGTTAAAAGGTTCTTCAAATTGAAGAAAAATCTATACGCTTGCATTGGACAGCCCTTCAAGTATTGGAATATGGTGAGAAAGAAAAGCAGTTAGAAGGTAAGAACTGGAGAACTTCAGAAACGACAAAGGAAAGCTAGATTGGGATTTCTGCCACATTGCAAGTACGATGTAGAAAATGTGCTTCTTTGATAACTCCTTTCACTCTCCACATTCCAGGCATCCTCCTCTGGACATATTTATGCACATGACTTTTTAAACAGTGTGCCTGAAACTGACAAAGAACTGGGGAACCCTCCCAGAATAATACCATGAGGCTATTCCTTTCCTTTGGACTCTATGCCTGTGTTAATGTAGCAAGCAGTCTCTCTCTCTCTCTCTCTCTCTCTCTCTCTCTCTCTCTCTCTCTCTCTCTCTCTAATAGCTCTAAACAAATAACACAGATAGTTAATCTTGGGTTTGTTACCATTTAGACCTGGGGTCTTTTCAAAATGGTCTGCTCTCTGATCTGATAGGTCTCCCTTCTCTTTTACTTGGAATATTGATTTTCTGAATCTAAACTCCCAAGTGTCAGCAACTTTCATCAATTCAATAATGCCTTACCTTGGAGGAAAGCAATGTATCAAATAATTATCTAATCAAAACCTCAATGCCAGGGATGCCTGGTTTTGATCTTCTAGTCATGGTCATAAATAGCACCGGTGTATCATTTGTCACACAGAGATATTAAGCAGAAATTTTAAATCTTCTGTTGTGGTCATCCTGAGCAAACTATACTACATGCACATGTCCAAGTCCAAATAGGATAAAAATATTATACTAACACATTATGTTGCCAGCTGAGATGATTCTGTTTTAAATGTAAAACTGTATTACTACTAATTATGGTATGTAGTCAAAGGGCAGAATCTCACCCATCACCAAATCTAGATGCTCAGAAAGATTACACACACTTTTCAATACCAAACAGCATACCTAAGTACTTCAGAAGTATAATAAAATTCAGGTCTCTCTCCCCCGATCACAGTGATGTAGCAGAAATCCCAATCTAGCATTCCTTGTCATTTCTGAAATTCTCTAGTTCTTACATCTTAACTGTGCTCCTTTTATCAAAGAAAGCAAATTTATCCTGGAATCTGCCAGGGCTTGCACAACTCCACACCCATTCTTTAGCTGCCCCATTTAGAGTCCTCTAAAGAGAGTCAGATACTTGGTTCAGGGTTAGGTTTCTTTCCAAATGTCAAGGCCTTCTGGAAACCCCTTACTGAATCACCACTCCACCTAGCCACAGATCTGGAAAGGTCAAATGTCTCAGTCAGCACTGGGGAGAGAAGTCACCGATTCCCTAAATGAAACAGGGTACTTCAGTGACAACACACAGAGATTCAGAGGCAAAATGCCACCTTTTGAATCACTAAAATCTCTTCCTGAGCCTCACAGCAGCAGTTTTCCATCCAGGCATGAAGCATGCTCACCTGTTTTATTTCTAGAATTTAAGTGTAAATATTAATCTGATACTTACAACAGAACAGCCTCAAAATCCATGAACTTGTTTGCCACCAAGTAGGCACCAAACCGGAAACAACCAGCATAGGAAAAATACATCATTGCCTGGGTGATGGAAAATGTGATTCCAAAGATATGTGCTTTCCTCAAAGAGTTTCTGAAAAGAAGACATTTTGAAACTTACTTGACTTTGATAGGTTAATGATGGGGCTTGGAATCATCGCTGACACAAGTGGGTTTAATTGCCAAAAAACTAACTTTGGTCCTCACTTTACCACTTGTGAGAATTTAGGAAGCTGCCCAATCTGAGCTGCAGTGTCTTCATTTTTAATGGAGGATTAACCACATTTCAAAGTGTTGAGGTAAAGTTAAAATAGGCCAAGAAAACATGAAAAGCCTATTAGGGATTAATAAATGGAAGTTTCCCCTTTCCCCTGACTCTTGGACATATAACATAGATGTACTCCGTAGTAAACACTCCCTTGACATACATTTATCCATCACCTATAAGCTGCAGGGGCCAGGCTGGACAACACAGGAATCAGGCCCATTCTTGCCCTTAGGGACTCCGGAGTAAAGTTGGATTATAATTTATGCAATGGCGGTACCTTATACGTACCATGTTATAGGGAGAAAGGAGGGAGCACTTAATTCTCTGGGGGGAGGTAGAGAAGGTTTCACAGAGTCAACATTCGTGGATTTTCTGAGCCACATGGAATTGGGTGATGTGAAGGTAAGAACAGGCTGGGGAGTGGGCAGCCCCATGGGCCTCCTCCTCCTGCTTCTACTCTGCTTTTATCTACTTCATACATTGGGATCTCAAATGAAACTATTTTCAGAGAAAAAGGCTCTATTATAGCAACAACAACAACAACAGCAAAGTTTGAAAACTCATCAATAAGGCCCAGCTCTCTCTTTTTACCACAGAAGAAACTGAGACTCAGAGGTTGGGCTTGCTTATGTTCGGATCACTTTTTAGAACTCTCACTAGGTGAGTTCATTAAAGGAAGAACCAGAAGGCCTCTCCTGGAGAAAGGTAAAGAGAAGAAGAAAGGCATATTTCAAGAAGCACCACCTCATTAGGTCCCACAGACACCTCAAATTTCATGTTCTGCAGAGAACTCATTTCCAACAAGAGCAAATAATAGGGTCATCATCCAAATGTGGCATCAGAGAGTCATTCTCAATATCCTGTCTCCCTCCCCTTCCCATCAGTCACCCGACTGTACAGATTCAACCTCAGAGATGTCCCTGCCTTAGCTCAAGGTCTTATGATTTCTCTTCCTGATAATTACAAGTACTTCCTCAAAATGGTTCCCTTCTAGTAATTTCTCCACTTGTTCCCTATCTTCCAGCCAAAGTCCGTCTTCCTGAAAACAGGTCTGATGATTGAAAAACTCCCACACTCCCCTCCCATTCTTCAGTGGTTATTACCTGTATGGTACCTGCAAACTTTGTGCATACATATATTCAAACTTGTGCTCCCGAGTCAAAGAAACAACAGTTCGGAAGTTTTCAATTGCTTCGGTAGCGATCTGTAACAGAGAACACTCAGTCACTAAGAGGCACAAAGACAAATGGTGGCAATTAGCATGAATTCCATAACAGAGATAAATAATATCTAATAATAAAATTAATTGCATTACTTTATTATGACCTGAGTTTCTTTGCTATGGAAAAGGATACTAAGTCATTTATCAAATCAAGTTTTAGATTTGGAAGGAAGACTGACTAATTCGATCTCCTCTTTACAGAATGAGAAGCAAAGGCTGAAACAGACAAAAGCATTTACCTAAAGCCACATAGCTTTACAGTGGCAAAATTAACCTGAGAACTCAGTATTTTACTTCTATTGCAGTGCTCTTTCTTCTATGATGGTCATATTTTAAGTTTATAGAAATTTTATATAATTTTTAAAATGTGATGTTTATATCTATCTGTTCATGATTATCATTCATGACAACTAAATAATACTGGGAAAATATTAAAAAGATAAAGAAGATAATAAAAAATTCATACTGGTGTACATATTAGCTTACCCATTCTTTCCTAACCATATACATATTTAATAAAATTGGAATATACTTCTATGTTTTGCCTTATATCATTATTTTTTACTTTAACAAATATCAAGAGCACTTTTCAAGGTCATTAAATATATATTAATAGGATATTTAATGCGTCACTTAATATCCCAACCAGTTACACACTCCTTTATTACTGAACAAGGTTTTCCATTCTTTTCTTATTAAAAAAAAAAAAAATGCTGTGATAATCATCCTTGTATATAAACATTTGTCCATATTGAATTATTTTCTTAGGAGAAGCTCTTAAAAGTGAAATTCCTAGGGCAAAGGGAATAAACTAATTTTTAAGAAACATGGCATGTATTACCAATTTGTTTTCCAGAAAGTTTCTATCATTCAATTATGTTTTTTTAATTTATTTTTCAATTACAGTTGACATACAATAATACATTAGTTTCAGGTGTACAACATGGTGATAAGACATTTATATAATTTACAAAATAATCACCCCAATAAGTTTATTACCCATCTGACAAAACATATGGTTATTACAACATTACTGATTATATTCCCTAGGCTTTACTTTACATCCTTGTGGCTGTTGTGTAATTGCCAATTTGTACTTCTTAATCCCTTCACCTTTTTCATCCAGCCCCCCAAACCCCGGCAACCATGAATTTGTTCTCTTATCTATGAGTTTGTTTTTGTTTTGTTAGTTCATTTATTTTGTTTTGTAGATTCCACATATAAGTGAAATCATATAATATTTTTCTTTCTGTCTAACTTATTTCACTTAGCATAATACTCTCAAGGTCCACACATGTTGTTGCAGATGGCAAGATTTCATTTTTTATGGCCAAGTAATATTCCATTGTATATATGTACCACTATTTCTTTGTCCATTCATCTATTAATGGACACTTAGGTTGCTTCCATATCTTGGCCATTGTAAATAGTGTTGCAATGAACACAGGGATGCATACATCTTTTCGAATTAGTGCTTTGGATTTTTTCGGATAAATACCTAGAAGTAGAATTGCTGGGTCATATGATAGTTTTCGTTTTACTTTTTTGAGGAACCTTCATAATGATTTTCATAGTGGCTGCACCAATTTACAATCTCACCAACCCTCTCACCAATCTCACGAGGGTACCGTTTTCTCAGCATCCTCACCAATACTTGTTGTTTGTAGATTTATTGACGATGACCATTCTGACAGGAGTGAGGTGATATCTCATTTTGGTTTTAATTTGCATTTCCCTGATGATTAGTGATGTTGAGCATTGTTTCATATGTCTATTGGCCATCTGTATGTCTTCTTTAGAGAAATGTCTTTTCAGTGTCCTCTGCCCATTTTTTGATCAGATTGTTTATTTTTTGTTATTGAGTTATAAGATTGCTTTAAGGAATGGCTATAAAAACACTCTCACAGCTTATAAGAAGTAGTGAGTAACAGTAACAGAACAACACTGATTAGAATATTTTACTCTACTTAGGTAAAAGCAACTACACTTAGTTTGACTCACCTTCCCAGCACCTTCTAGTTCTTTCTTATCTTTTAGTGCTTGTCCAGACAACATTTTCACTTCAATAAGTCCTGCTATTGCAATGATGGGTACAATTGCTAAGAGTAAAAGTGTTAATTGCCAGCCGTAAATTAAGGATATAATAATGCCTGTCCCAAGATTTGCTATATTCTGGGCAATGACAGCAAGCCTGGAACCTGTAGCCTACAAAACAAAACAGAACAAATTAGAGGAACACTTTTATATTACCTTTAAAAATCCATGCTTATATTTTTCTTAAGGATTATAACAATTAAGCCTCATGAAAACCTATTAATTATCTTCTCAGTTATGAAATAAAAAGTAAAGGTTTACTTGTAAGAAGTTTATTTGGTTTGTGAAATGAAGATTTTCATGACTTCAGAATAAATACTGAAAATGGAAGGTCAATAATGCAGAATTCAATTGATATTTCTAACTCTTCTGTTGTATTTGTCACACAATATAAATGCATATTGCTAGCACAGAGGTCTCTTTTTTAAGTAAATTAAAAGAAATCTTCATTTTCACATTCTATATTGCAGTTCAAAGGTAACTAGCTGGTTAATGGATACGTTCACTTGGGCACACGCTATAAGGGGAGAGTATGACATTCACATGGAAACTCACATGTGGCCTCTCTCAAGGCATCGGGCCACTGAATGCACTGTCATTTGCAAACAACAGCAAGGAGAGATTTCTTTAAAACATCGTGAATAGGCAAGGGTTAGAAAGCAGAAAACAGTTAAATACAGAAGGCTATATTTGTGTTGCCCATATTTCATATACTCTAGGTTATTTTTGGTTCTTTTAAATAAGTGATCTTCATCTAAGTGAGAGACTGGATTGGATTCGGCTGCTGGAAAGAGGGAAGAAGGAAAGGAAGCTGACATGGCGCATATCACACTGGTGGGTTGTTGGATAGCCGAAGAGGAGTGTCTGGCTGGGAGGTAAGGGAACCAGCCTGCTCTCACCTCCCCCACGGGAGGCCAAGAGGTAAGAATGGTATACCGACCAGCCACTGGGCATGGCAGGGGAGCTCTGCTGGAGCACGGCATTTGTGGCACACTGGAATTGTACAAATGGAAAAAGAAAACCTCCAGGCTTGGCCAGATTTTCCAAGGTTACTGCCAGTGGATTTAGGGCATTTTAAGGCATGATAGGCCAAAGAAACACCCTTCTCACTAGGAGTAGCAGCAGGTGTTGGTACAGTATGGGCTGGGGGCAGAACAAGCTAGAGCTCCAACTACAGGAAATTCACTTAGTAAGAAATGTCAAACAATATTGGAAACAAAATTAATTCTGCAAGGCACCCAGCATTACCTTTTTCCAAATTCTTGAGCTTACTCAGATAGATTTTTGGTTGATTTTAAAGATAAGCTTTGGAAAAGATCTTCTCAATCTATGAAAAACATCCCACCCCCCTAACTTATTCTGGAATAACCAAGGAATTAAATGCATGCATGCACACACAAACCCCAAAACCATGCAGCAAACTCAGAAACTGTGAACTACACATGATGATTTCTGTATTTGTATCTTCCTAATGCTTCACTCACGAATTTATGGGAGTAAAAAAACCAGATTGGGTCAGTAATATCCCAGGTTCTTACTTCCTAGTAAATCTGCAGCTCCTGGCATTTTCAGTCTCATCTGGCTCTAACGAAAACTATGTCATGTTTTGCTTTGAAGAAATGGATAACATGAAATGGTAATTTGGCTGCAAAACCTTGGAAAATTATTCCCGGCCCAGACATCTGCCCTAAATGAGCTCAGCTGAGATCTCCTTGGAGAAGAAGGAGGAGTGGGTGAGCAGCAAGTCTGGAAGGGGGAAAATGAAGACAATGGAAAGGCTACCTTTCCTTAAGAGATAAGTTCTTTGTGACAAAAGGCATCAATTAATACAGCTCCCTTATTTAGCCCCTTACTTTGAGAAGAGACACCTGATGTATCGGTAGCTATTCCTATTACCTTCATCCCACCTTCCTCAGTATTTGGTATCATTAAGGTGATCCCTTACAGAATGCCAAGAAACTATGCCCAGCTGGTTTGCTCTAGTTATTATGTAGTGACTGGCCTGGCCTACATGTTATCATCTAAATCTTTAAATCAGGACTGAGTGTCAGCTTTGGGTTCCTGAGAGCTGGACCCCACAGGGAGAAGAGAGACGGAGGGTCGTGCAGGCAGGCTTTCACTTTCCTTCTTGGCCTTCTTAGGAATTTTTCTGGGGATCTTTACTCATAGTCTTAACTTTGGCGTACTCTCACAAACTGAATTCTCTCATTTCTCTCCCGTTTCCAGACATCTTGAATCCCCCAAATGGGCTCTGGGCATTTAAGGCATTGTGACAATTGATCCAAACAGTCCGAGCTTACATTGCAGAAGACACCATGAAGACACTATTGGCTCTTTCAACAACCGTCCATTGTCTTAAACCTCAGAATTTCCTGAATGAGGCCCAAGATCTCCCCCTTGGCAATCCGCATGTCAGCTGTGATGCTGGAAAATATTGTGGGCTCGAGGAAGAAGCCCCTTCAGCCCAGCCCTTTGCCTTGACATTCCAGCTTGGCGCCCTCAGCCACACCACTCTGGATGAGTTCCAGGATCTTGTACTGTTTCTTATCAATCTGGGGTCCCTGCTCAGTGGTGGGGTCAAAAGGACTCCCCACTATGTGCCTCTTGGCCCCTCCATGCTTCTTCTCAGGATCTCCTCATAGATGGACTCCTCCACAGAGATGCGAGAGCCTGCAGGACAGCACTGGCCTTGGGTGAAGAACACACCCTAGTGAGCTTGCTTCATAGTGTAGTCCAAATCAGCATCTGCCAAAATAATATTGGGACTTCCCCTCCAAGTTCCAGAGTTACTTGCTTCAAATTACTTCTAGCTGCTTCTTGGATAAGCTTTCCTACTTCAGTAGACCCTGTGAATGCAAAGTTGTATATGCCAATATGAGAAGCTATTGCTGCCCCAGCCGTTGGCAAAATACTGATTGCTCCTGGTGGAAAGCCAGCCTCCTTGATGAGGGCTGCCATGTAGAGCACGCTGACTGGTGTTTGTTTTGATTGTTTAATAACTACCCTATTGCCACAGTGCAGAGTTGGAGCAATTTTCCAGGCAAACATCAGCACGGGGAAGTTCCACGGGGTGATCATTCCACACATTCCAATGGATTCATGTCTTGTAAAGGTAAAGTAGTCTCTATCTACAGGAATGGTCATCCCGTGAATTTTATCAGCCCAGCCTGCGTAATACCAAAGGGTTTTGATGACCCTCTGCAAATCCATGTAAAAAGTTTATAGGGACGGTCTGCCACGACCCTGGTTGCAAGAACTGCCCTGTCTCGTTCCACCAAGTCTGCAAGCTTATCCAACAGATGTCCTCTTTTTGAAGGATCCAGTCTTCTCCACACTGAACCAAGAGAGAAAGCCAGGTGGGCTGCCTGAACTGCTTTGTCTGCTTCTTGAACTTCACACACCTGTTTTCCTGGATTATACACAGGGAACACTCTCCCTGTGTTCTGCTCTCAGAGTTCTGCCACTCATTGTTAATAAACATCTTGGGCTCCAGCGGGGGATGGTGACTTGGAGGGGGCGTCGGAGGTACATGGTCGCACACTGAGGTGTGTGATTTCGAAGGCAAGGGCTGGAGGACAGTCGCCATTTCCTCTGTGGGAGGTCCTTCTCCTGTCTCTTCTGATTTGTGATACCAAGAAATTTTTCATTAATCAAACCATGATCACTAAAGTGAACTCCGAAAATTAGCAAGATAAGATTACATCAATTGCATCGAACTGGGAACGTTGGAAATTTTCAATGTTAGGTGCAGACTACCTATCATTTAAGTCTAATATTTCTCACTAAAAATATTCCAGTGTACTTTGGCTTCTCTGAGATGCTTATTGTGTTTCAACTGCATTTGATTTGGAAAAAATACAAAGAGCAGAAAGTTATAGAATTTAATTTAGGATATTTAGCAGTCATCAGAACCTTCAGTTAGAATGCCAGTGGGAGCCTGAAGCATGACTTTCAGTAGCATGCAATGATTTCCACCTCTAAAACCAGAACTCAAACTACAAAGTCCATTCAGTCCACCACTCTATACTTCTCTCCTTCTACCCTGGAAACACACTGTGCTCTCAAGCTATTCCAAACTCTTGCTCTGGGCACCAGATCTGCTTTGTCTGGAAATGGCCCATATTCTCTTCCCAGAATTTCCTCTGCCTGAATGGGGGCTGGTCTCAGGTAAAAACTATGGTGGAGTACAGTCTAGGATGGTCACTGCCACCTCTGTGACATTGAACAAATTTCTCCAACCCCCGGAATGAGCAGGTATATTGATTAATAACTACAGCATCTCTCAGCTCTGAATTCTAGGACAGAATCTTTTACAACACCCCTTCCCCAATGTCGACCCTCTAAAATCATTCAGCATTACGTAATATAAACCCTAGATCAGTAATTAGGGGAAAAGGGTACTACAACTACCAGTAGCCTCTTATGCATTAAATTCCATACCAGGGAGCTGCACCAGGGATGAAAGAGACAGCATAAATAATAGAGCATTTATTTTTATTTGATGCAGTCATTGAGCTTATATTAAAGGGGTGCTTAGCTAAATTTGGCGTAAATCAGAGTGGAGTGGGCTGCAAAGCCAGCTCTCCATATTTGCACTTTTTCAATTTGAAATCAAAGGTTACAGCCTGGAGAGAGTCTGCAGCACAGGGGTGGGACGATGCCAATCGCTGCTGTTCTCAGTGTCTACAAGTCCTACTCAGAACTCATGTCCCACAGCACCTGACTGAGAGAAGCACGCAGAACATCCCGAGTTCAGGGCAGGTAAGTAATCTAGGTAGGCACAGACCTTTTCAGACATATCAATATTCAATTTCGGATGGTAGTCAAACCCTCAGAAAGAAGTAAAATGGATCAGAGATGACAAATCCTTTTTAAATATACATGGAAGATGAACTAAAAGATCTACCACCTTCAGCTAGGGGGAGACTGAGCCCCTTGCTAATTTAGTTTAGCACTTCAGGTGGCGTTATGTTGGTTAACAATCAGTGGATTAGCAGTGGAGCCCGGATTAGTAGTAGAGCCAGGTAATTTTTATTTCAAAAGGGACTGAGAGGCGGTAACACTCCAAACACCACAGCCCAACTGGGAAGTGAAAATGCTTTAACACATGAAACCCAGTTAGACCCCCCTCACAATCCCTCCATCCCACTGTTCTTACATGTATTTGTATCTCACTTCCTTTTCTAGTCATTTTTCTCCTCACGGTTCCGTTTCTCCCATCTAGCTATTTATTTCCTACTTAAAACACCGCCACATCACTTGAAATCTAACCTTAAAAAATTTTGTGCTTACTGGAAAAAAAACATATTTCCTGAACCTCTTTTTGAAATCAGGAACATTTAACTTTATCTTTCCCTCAACTACCTCCTGCCAGAAAAAAATGTAAAAATACATCATTGCTTTTGATTTCTATATGGCTCTCCTTTGTTTTTTTCCCCTGTAGAATTCTAATTTATAGTCCCAATACCAAAATACATAAAATTTAAAAGCCTACCATGTCATAGGCAAAATACTGAGACATACATTCTTCTGATTTATGTTTAACAGCGTTAAGCTTCTTACTCAAAAATATGTGAGAAAACGTTTCACTGATGGTGAAGTTAAATATAAAAGAAATTAACCTAGATAAACATTATCACTAATAATATACATGCAAACTTGAGTTAGCCCTGCTTTGGGTGGCAATGATTTGTGATACCATGGCTTGCTTCAGATATTTTTACATATAAAAAATTAATCACACTACTTTCCACTGTAGAATAGACAGATACATACATATGTATGTGCATCTATATGTGTGTATATATGCATATGTATGTGTAGACACACACACACACACACACACACACACACACACACACACACACAAATTCCTCATCACAAACAGCTCTGCTAGTGGCGTAAAGTGGATACAACTATCCTCTTTCAGCCAATATGTGATAACAGCTGTACTGGGCTTTGCTAGTTCAGATGGCACTCACCAATCTGCCTACTTCCTCTCTCCTGGTCTTTCTTTTTTAGCCACTGTTTTAAATTCTGGAGAATAATTCTGACTCAGAGTAGCTTACACAGGGTGAGCAGGTGCCCGTGCTAGTGGGGTCATGAAAGTGCAAGCTTGAGATGCCTTTAAGGAAACAAGTGAAAAACAGACAGCTGACACCAGCAGATAATTAGTGGAGTTCCTGGATATGGCCAAGGGCCTTGCAAGTAATACTGCAGAGGGAAAGCACTGACCACCGATTTTATTAATTAGGAAACCACTGTGGTCTAAAGCAGGCCATCAACCCAGGCAAATTTAAGAGGAGGGAAGGACTGTCAGCTAGAATGGCCAGGCTGCACATGCAGAGGGTTCAGCGCCAATGGACTGAGGTAGTGTTTGCTCCAGGATTGTGTCCTCGACACCAAATGGAATATGGGATGTGTGTGTGTCTATGACAGCACATGAGCACATATGACAAGGTAGCCGTGAAAGGCCTATTAAAGTTATGGCATCTAAGGTTAGCGAGGAAATACAGGATTTAGAAAATGTGAAAATAACAGTTTATAGTGATCTATCCCCCAAAACAGCTCTTCCAGGAAGCTAGCAAAATAGATTTGCTTCCAAATTTGTTGACTGATTCTCATGTCAGTTTAAGTAAAAAATAGAGACTAACACTTTACATCCTCCTCCTACCACCCATTTCTCTGCCCCATTTACTAGAAAGTCCTTTAACAATTTGTCCAACTGTGTCTTATTCCTCTTTCCCCTTTGCCTGAACACACTCCCATCACTCTTTGTTCCCGCCACACCTCTGACACAGTTCTTGTTAGAACCATAAACACCTCTCCACATGGCTACAGAATTGTGAAATGTTCGGGTCATCTTGCAAGCTTATCAGAACTATTTGATATTCTAGACTGCTCCCTCCTTAAAATGCTGTCTTCGTTTTGTTTCTAGAACACTGCTCTTCTCCCTCACTGGCCACTCCTTCTCTCTCTTCTTTGCTGGTTCAGCCTTATAGCCCTGAGCTCGGGACCCAGGCCTTCCCACCTTCTCTAGTTACACATGCTTCCTGGGCTATCGCCAGTCTCATGGCTCTAAAAAAAGTCACCAATGCACTGAAAAATCTCGAAATGTATATTTCCAGATCAGACTTCTCTGTTAAACTCAAGACTTGCAAATCCACCTGCCGTCTTGACATCTCAAACTCACCATGTTCCAAACAGAACTCTTGATTCTCCCCCCAAACCTGCTCTTCCAACAGCTTTCCCAGTTTCATTAAAAAGCAATTTCAGGGGCATCCAGTTTTGGGTACCCCCTCTAATAAGAGAGCTGTACTTTCGCTTTAATAAAAATCTTTGCTCCTCTACCTCTCCTTCCAAGTCTGCATTCTCATTCTTTGGGTATGTGAGACCACAATCTCCAGGCACCAGACACCAGAATCCTGTAACATTCCTTGGGGTCTCATCCGGGATCAAAGGAGAGCTTTTCTTCCTTCCGTCTCATACCAAGAACTGAGACATTGTTCCAGGATGTTCCGGGTCAGAGCTCCTCAGTTTCCTCCAGCGCAGACCAGCACAAAGCTTGCAGATTACCTACTGGCTGGCTGCGATGGCTCAAGCGACTACAACAACTGGACCATGGACGAAGACCACCCAGCTCCAGATGGCCCTGAGTATGGAACTTCACCTGGATTTGCTCAACTACCAGGGACCTTTAGATGGACCTATGGACCAGCCTTAGATGCCGGCCCCTTCTACGCCCCTCCTCAGCATGAAGCAGCCAAAGCGGTCATCACCTCCATACTGTAACGGCAGTTAGGGTTAAGTCTTTAGAGGGGAGATTGATACAGGTTAGCTAGCATGTTGTTAGGTAGACAGGGAGGTCCCTGGTAGAATAAACAAAGGCAGCCATATCCTGGAACTCCAGATTCTGAAATGATTCATTCGCTCCAGGACAAAAATGTAATTGTGCTCTGGGGGTAAATGGGTTATTTCGTAAATCCCTTTAGGCTGGGCAACAGAGCGAATCTGATAGACAAAATCTATTAGAAGGCACCAACTCCCTTCCCCAAGCATGCAAGAGAAAGTATAAAAGTAAGAGCCTTTTGCCTTAGCCAATGGGCATCCCAGTTTCGGGCACCCCTCTAATAAGAGAGCTGTACTTTCATTTTAATAAAAATCTTTGCTCCTCTACCTCTCAAAAAATAAAATAAAATGGTAATTCCATTTTTTCAGTTGTGCAGGTCAAAATTTTTGCAGTCATTCTTAAGTCCCTTTCTCTTGTATGCTGCCTCCAACCAACCAACAAGTTCTGTTGGCTGGACCTTCAAAATACCTCCACAATCTGATTACTTTTTCACACCTCACTAAGAACACCCTAGTCTAAGACACTGTCATCACACCCCTGGATTATTGCTATAGACTCCCTGCCTCTACCCTTGCCGCCTTTAGCCTATTCACACAGCAGCCTTTAAAAATTTCAGATCACGTCACTCCTGTATTCAAAACCCTACAAGATTTCCCATTTAATTCCAGATATTCCAACTTCAACTCTGATGATTCTTCCTTTCACTCACTTTATCCCAGCCACAGCATCCTCCTTCTATTTTGGGAACAGTGGTCGAACGGCTCCAGCTTCAGGGTGTTTGTACTTGCATATCCTTCTGTTTAGAACACCAGAGATTTACAGGATCGCCACCTTTCCTTCCTTCAGGCCTCTTGCATATACCAAGTATCACTGAGGTCCTCCTTCCCTGACAACTAGCAATCTCCTTCTCCCATAGCCTGCTGCCATTTTCCCCCACAGCGCTTATGATGATCTGACATGCCACACAGACTCCATAAGGTCAGGGTTGTTGTCTGTTTTTGGAAATTCAAAGTTATTTCAAGCAGTGCACATCCTGTTCCGTTAGGTTCTATACAACTTGATCTAAACCTCAATTTCTTTGAATTGTTTGCTTTAAACAAAGACATATGTACTAAAACAACAATTCCTAAGATGTATGTTGTAATTTTATAACTCTCTGTATGCTTCCACATTCATAACATAATTTATTCTTGCAGAAGCCCCGTATATTAGCTAGAAAAAATGTTATTATGGTATTACTGTACAGAAAGATTAAAAGCTAAAGATTGATAAGGTACAAGGGAGGGAAAGATGGCCGAGATCACGTGATTGTTTTTCCAAATTTGACATCATCTTGTGGATTTTTGCTATACACAAGTTGTAGTTGTAGAAGAAGAAATTTTCACCTCATCCATAAATCAAGATACCCTGGTTTAACAGTTTCTAGTTATATCGATTAAAGAGATTTATACAGTAGAAAATTTAAGCCTTATAGTCTGATAATGTTATTCCTTCTACCCTTGCTTTAATTTTTAATGTGCTTTTCATTCATTTCTTTCAACCTTTAAGGTTTTCTTCCCTCCCTTCTGAACTCCAGTGCCCCTAAAGTTTCGTCCAGCAACTACACACATGCCTTACTCAGAGGCACTTAAAATTTTCTGCCGATTAACCGAAACAGACTGATCCTGTATGATATGCTGAAAATACTCCCTTGTCTAAATATCTTTCCACATGTATCTTGTTGATAGCATGAGCAAGATAGAAAAATAACAAATAAACTTGTAGTACCTCTACAGCTTTAAACAGTTAACATTTTTGCTATAAAGCATGTGACATACTGTGTAGGCTAAATGTTTATTCAATATTTTCTTAAAGATGATGAGACCTAACACCTGTAATGAGAAAATCAGTTTCATGCTGAGATCCAAAATGGCCAATTGAGACAAATACCAACAGAAAGGAGGCACGTACCCCCTTAACTTGAGCAGCATCATTGGCAAGCCTGGTCGTCAGTGCTCCGGTGGTGTTTTTAGGGTCATCGAACCAGCTCACATCCTGTAGCACACAAAATGATTTTGTTATCTTAAAGCCCTATTTATGAGACTCTTGGCTCTGAAGACAACGACAGGGTCAGTTTTGTTAATCATTTATATCCCCTGCATGTAGCACTCACGATTTGACACTCAACTGACAAGAAAGGGACTTACTAGACAAACAAATAATTTCATTTGTCAAAAAACTTTTTGAGTGTCTACTTTGCTCCAAATGTGATTTCTAAGTGTTCAATCTATACACTAGTAAACAAAAGACAAAGTTGCTGCTTTCATAAAGCCTAAATTCTAGGGATGGAAGCCATAAATAAATAAATAAATAAATAAATAAATACCATGCCAGGTGGTAATAAATGCTATGAAGAAAAACAGAGTAGGGTAAGAAGGAAAAACACTGAGGAAAGGTGCTATTTTATAGGCTAGGGAGGGGACAGAAAGGGCCTCTCTAAGGTGCCATTTGAGCAGAGACCTGAAAGAAGGAAAAGAAGGATGAGAATACTTGAGAGAAGGAAGATATGGCATGTGCCAAGGCCCTGAGGCAAACTCAATCTGTTCACGCTCCAGAAACAATGTGATAGGGCTGCTGCTAGCCTTAAAAGCACCTTTGTGTGAATTTGTAAAAGTCGCCTCTTCCTCTAGACAGATTTCCCTTCTCATTTGGCTCTCCCACTGCTACCCTCTCATACCTTTATTCAGTGAGTCCGTGCAAATAGTGTAGACTATGTGTTGGAAAATAGGTGAAGCGATGGGAGATGAGGTCTGAGAGGCAGTGGGGGCCACACCATGCATGATCTTATAGGCAGTATAAAGTTTCCAGATTTTACCCTGAGGGATATGGGCAGGTTTCCGTTTTGGGGCAGAGAGCTGTGATTGGACTTATATTTTAGAAGGATGACTCTGGCTTTTGGAAGGTGAACCTACTGGATTGGGATAAGATGGAGGCAGTGAGACCAGTCAGGAGGCTACTGTAATGTTAAGAGAAAGAAAGCAGTCAAGGATGACTAAGGTTTTTAGCCTGAATAACTGGTGGAATGGAGCTGCCATTTACTAATATTGGAGAAGATTAGGTAAGGAATAAACCCTGTGGGGAGAGGAGAGTCTAAAGTTCAATTTTGGAAATGTTAAGTATGAAATGTTTATTAGACATCCAAATAGAGAGGTTGAATGAGCAGGTAGAAACTGTAGTGCAGGGCAGAATAAATGAATTGGATTAAAAAAAAAAAAGCAACAACAACAACAAAAGAAATCTAGACCAAAATGTCACATTCAACATAGGATTTTCTTTGTAAAACCACTTATGTTTTTAAATACACAAATACTAAAAATATTGTAAGTTTGAAGTATACGTTTATGTCTATTACAAAAGTAACTATGTCCCTAAGAAGTTAGCTGAACTGGTGATTTGCATTAAAGCTGTATCTATCATTTTCCCCAAAAATATTAAGGAAAGAAAACAGAGTATTATAATTTATTACTGTATGCATCAGTTTGCTTTTTAAAATTGTTAAGCCCCTAAGTGCCTCCCCACTGGAATGTAACTTCCTTGAAGACAGGATACATTCAGGTTTGAATGACTTACAATACTTACGCCTTGTAAGCAGAAGACACTTAATGTATGATGGCTGGACTTAGTAATTTATGGAGAGGGCATTACATAAACCATCCGTTCGTCTTCAAAGTGCCATGGGCCTAGGAGTTGGCCTGGGGGCTGGTGGGGTAAGAGGGTGTTTGGTCCCCAGCCCAAGGTCAGCCTCAAGTCCAAGTGGAACCTCGGCTATAACTATGGTATGACTGCGAGTCTTAGGACAGGACTCACCATCAAATCACTCATAGATTCAGTTCTGGATCCACCAGTCACTGGCCAGCAATTCCCTAACTATGGCTTCTTTTTAGGTGGCAGTGGTAGGTGTAGGAAAGGACCGAGGAACCAAAGACTGCTGGGAAAATGTGAATGTCCTCTAGAAATCCTGACAGAGCAAATTGCTTCTCATCCAGGGTTCACCCTGGCATATCTAGGGCATCCTTTGGAGCACCATTGTATTCACTGGCAAGTGATCAGTGATTTTTTAATGGAAAGTTATATTACAAAGGTACATACAAAATGTTCATGATTGTTAAAGAAACTTTCCTGAACTGGGCTGCTTTGGGTTACATTCCCAGAATCTCCCCTCCCCTTTGTCCCAGGAAAATAGTCACATCTGTCTGTTAGGGTTTTGAAGGTATGAAAATGTGAGCGGCATTAAATTTAGTCATTATCAGCTAGTAACACTGCAGCTTGAATTGGTCTACCAGTCCAGCCCCAGCAAAAAACAAAACAAAAACTTGGCATTGAGGAAATGGGCTGTGGGGATGAATTTTGATTTGTGGAAAGAAAGGGTAAAGAGGGAATTACTTGGTGGGACAAAACACAAGTATCCTGGGTTTCCCAGGGGAAAGAAGGAAAGAAAGAGAGGAAAGGGATGACAGATATTGAAGATCATGTCTGCCTACTCTGCCTGCAGCTGCTGAGACAAAGGCTGGAGGTGAATCTGCTCTGGAAACTCTGTCTCCCAGTAATCTTGTGCCTGCCAACTGCAGACAGACAGACAGCAGGGCCTTTGAGCCTGTGCCTGGGCAGTGGTTCAGTTGCATCTGTAAGATGCGAGTGAGGGAAGAGTAATGCAGAAGCTGCCCTGAGTAACCTGACGACACTCCCACTGCCTGACCCCATGGAGCCCAAGTGGGGAGTTCTGAACATCCAGGGGCACGATTCTCCGCAGACATACCTGTCTCAGAATGGATCTGAACAGCCTGTATCGAAGCCGCTTGGTGAGGATCTCTCCTGCTTTGCCAAACGTGTAGCCCTGTGAGGAATAAAAACATACCACAAGTAAGGGGACGTGTCAGAGACCCAGCCACTGACCACACAAAAGGAGAGGGACTTGATGTCATTGCTAACGAGGACACTAGACAGTCAGAAAGCCTAATTTTAAGGGTTGTCTACATGACGATGCGTGTACACTATGGCGCCTAACTGCACTGGTGGCATAGCCAGGAGCCCGGTTTTAAAACTGACTCTGCCACTCCCCTGCTAACTGGCAGGCCCATCAGGGATTTTTTTTTCGGAAACGTGTTTCTTTGTCCTCAACTCCCACCCTTGCTGATTTCTCCCAGTGAACCGGGGTCTGTCACTCAGGAAGCTGGAGTTGTTCCCAAGTCAGGGGACGGACACTCTAAACAGGGTGGTTATATGATGTATCATCCAAACCAGGACACTTTTGAGAGTGAAAAGGGGTACAATTAATTATACCAGGACCTGAAGTGCACTGAGAAAACAGGAATATATAGTCACCCCCGCCATAAAGGATGCAGAGAACAAAGACATCAAATTCTTAGTGTCCAAGTTTAAAAAAGCCAAAGCCTAGGAGAAAAATAGGTTGGAGAAGAAGCCTTACTGAGAGAGTTTTCTGCACTACTCCTTCCTACCTTCTGTATCTGAGAGGAAGAAAGGAAGTTATCCAGAGAGAATAGGGCAAGCTCTGTTTGTACGGCCGTGTTGGGCCACATCTGGGGGGAAGGAGGACAGAACTCTCATCCCAATGAGTTTGGGGATGCAGGACTAATGGAAAGCAGTGCTCCCTGTCTTTCTGGAGCTCTGAGAAGGGGCAGTTTGCAGAGGAGGTCTGCCACACAATGGTGTGGGGAAAGCGGGTGGAAATGGCTGGATGGTGCCTCAGGAGAGGAGACACCCTCCCATCAGCCCTGAGTCAGCAACCAGGCCTGCACTGTGCTCCCAAGTAGCGTGTTGGACACTATAGAGAGAGAGGGAAGAAACAGATGCAAAGAGCACAAGTGAAGAAAGAACCAGTTCTTCTACGTGGTCCTGATAAAGGGGACAGCCAGGCTGGACTCTATAACTCAAGTCCAGATGAGCAGACCATCGCCGGCCACCCAGTGCTGTACTGTGGCATAACCCCTCTGCTGACACAGATTGCCAACCTCGGCAGGAAGTGATGGAGAATTAGATTAATTGAGTTTAAGCCTAAAATTACTACAATGATTACACTTACTTGGAGATGAGCAGATTACGGTTTCTGCTGTTAGACTGAATGAAAAGTAAGATGTCTTGCCCACAGGCATAGTACTGTTGTTACATGGGAGACAACATAACGAGGGAGAGCTAAGGGTTGTGAAGTGCTTCCTCTGACACTGTACTTTACATATGTTCTCTCATTCAATCCTCATGACAATCCTTTAATCACCATACTACAGAAGAAACTAAAGTTTAGAGATGTTGGTAGGTTGCCAGAGGCCAGTGCTAGGGTGGCAGGGTTAAAATCGGAACCCGGATCTATGGGACTCCTACCAGAATGGGAACCCAGAGCCTGAGATTTCATCACACACTGAGCTCCCTCCTTATGTTTCTAAATGAGGAGCTGGGTATTCTAGCATTAGGCTTGGTGCCATGTTTACACTTCTGAGGCTCTGTAACTCAGTGTTCGTTCTCACCTTGGTTTGCCAGGCAAGGCAGGCTCTGGTCTCCCCACACATCCTCGTGTTACAAAGGTACTGCTTTAACCACCTCAGCTTCACCAATCCCTATCTCCAAAGTTTAACGGACCAGCTCAAAGCCTTCCTCCCTCCAAACTCCTCAACCAAACTTCACTCTCAGCAATCTTTACCTTACTCCAACTCCTACCGTGTTTCCCCGAAAATAAAACCTAGCCGGACCTTCAGCTCTACTGTGTCTTTTGGAGGAAAATTTAATATAATACCTAGTATTATATTATATTATATTATACCTGGTCTTATATTATATTAAAATAAGACCAGGTCTTATATTAATTTTGCTCCAAAAGGATGCATTAGAGCTGATGGTCCGGCTAGATCTTATTTTGGGGGAAACACGCTATGGCATTAAGAGTTGGCATGCAATGTTGTCTATGGTTAGTGTCACATCTATTATAGTAAGGTCAAATTCCCCAATGAGACTTTAAGAACTTAATAACGAAGGTGTTCAGTCTCAGTCTTTTTCTTTTGTACCTCCTATATAATGTCCAGACAATGTTCTATTATAAATATTAATACATGCTTACGACATGTTAAATAAAGAGACCGATTCAGAATTTTATCTTACAAAATTATATGTGGTTAACAATTCATTCATTCAACATGTGACTGTGTTTGTAACTGCCTCAAACACACATTAATTAGCTCTTTCTAATCATCTAGAGGCAGGTACCATTATCCCTACTGTACATGAGGAAACTGAGGCTTAGACAGTGTAAATCACTTATTTGTCCAACGATACAAAATTGGAAACTGGTTCAACTTGTACTCAACCCTAAAACTCTTAACACCAAAACCCATACTGCCGTACCATACTCATCTTTTAGAGCACTTAATTCCTTTTCTCTATTCCCCTCATTAATACTTCAGCTGGGGGAGGTGAGGGTGGAGAGGAGGAAAGCATGTGAGACAGAGAAGCAAAGCATCTTTGTTTTCAATATCAAAAGAAACTCGGCTGCTAATAGCCCTGTTAATACAGGAGCAATTCTACTAAAAAGCACATGACACAGATGTTTATAAATTCCCACATTTGAATAATGATGCCTTTCTCAAAATGAATAAAGTGAAAATGTAAACAATTACCTGAAGGAAAAATGTAATAAAAGAAATAATTCCAAGCATTAGAAACAACAGTGAAAACATGTTACTGTTCTGTCGTTTTGTTTCAGGATCTTCCTGTCTGGTGAAAACCTGTTAAGAAAATATTTAAATGGTATCAATTCAATCACTGAAGAAGTCACTGGGTCTGACCCATTCCCCCTGTGGCACAGTATTTGGGGGTCAAGAAAGCCACTGTACAATGGTGGTTGGGGTTGGCTTCCTTAATCCCATATATTCTCTTCCTTAAAGGCCAATAATGGGTCTCTCAATCACACGTAAATCAATCCAACACTTTTTCTGCTGATAGTCCCCTTGGAGTATTGAGTGCCACAAGTGCCACACCCACTAAGTAAAGTAGAACTGAGAATGAATACTCTCTCCTTTGGTGGGAAATTATATTGTATTGCAATTCATTATTTTATAATTTGGACACTTCAAACTGTCCCAAGGTGTCTGGAGACAAATCTGCTGATGTGGTTTTGGTGAACTAGAGAGACGTGCGCATGCACTCAGCCCAGCTCTTTCAGAAATAAAGGCAGTTCCTTGAGCCAACCTTCTTTGTAGGATAGTCAGTTCAATAGCCAGTGGGGAATGATAGCCAGCTGACCCAACACCACACATGGAGACCTTTCTAGAAATGGTCAGAAGAGCTAATAGGATGTCTTAGGCTCTAGGAACACAGAGAATAATTGTTCCAAAAAAAAACAAGAACACAAACATTGCCCTTCACAGTGGGCCAAAATCAGTCTTGCAACACAGCCACATTCTTAACTGAATCCAGACAACATTATCCTTCATAAAGGAGAAAAGCTTTTCAGAAGAAATTAATTTTTCTTGATTAGTCATTCCAACAAAAATAATAGCTACCAATCAGTGACCTCCTGCTTTGTGCCAGACATTAGTCTAAGCAAATTCATGTATACTATTCCTTTTATCCTCATAAGTACCTTTTGAGGTTTGTTTTATTATCATCACTATTTTAGAGGAAAACTGAAGCACAGAGAGGTTAATTAACTCATTCAAGGTAACACAGCCAACAAGCAATGACACAAGGGTACAAACCCAAGCAATCTAAGTAGGAGCCCATAATCTTAAACTCTGTGTTTCAAACCTTTAATGAGGCAGATGGCTGGTTTCCTACCCAATATTTAAGAGCTACTGTGTCAGTCCTGGACCATCTGCTTTCACACCTATTGTTACATAAGGAATGAGGAAAACAGTTAAACCATTCCTAACTAATCCAATTCCATTGTTTTCTGATGATGCCATTGTCTACCTCTCTATCTGCAAGGCAAATGTTAGAATCCACACACTACTCAGTCAAATGTTTATGTAAAGTTTTAACATGGCTACTTTTGTATTACAATGGCATGGATTGAGTATTTGCAACAGAGATTGATAGCATGCAAAGTCTAAAATATTTACTATCTTTCCCTTTGTAGAAAGAGTTTGCTAATTCCTGACCTAGAATGAGTAATTGGACACTTTAACTCCTCTTGGTAATTTTTCAGAACCTAGAACAGAACTTGGCACAAGGCAGACACTGAAAATACATTTCTTGAATGAGTACATTAAACATATGAATGTCAATCTGAAATAAATTAGCCAGGCCTGGGCAGACCTGAATATTTATGTTTTTTAATTTACTTTTTTTAAATATTGGTTTCAGGTGTACAAAATATAGTGATCGACATTTACACCCCTCACAAAGTGATAACCCCCCTCTTCCAATCTACTACCCCTCTGACATCGTATATAGCTGTTACAATTCCATTAACTCTATTCCCTATGCTGTACTTTACATCCCCTGACTATATATGTGTATACACTCACACACACACACACACACACACGTTACATAAGGTGTGTGTGTGTGTGTATTTAATTATAGTTGACATTCAATATTATCCTACTGCTGCTTCAGGTGTAGGTCAGGTATCTAAACAATCTATTAAATGATCCCCCGATAAGTCCAGTATCCATCTGGCATGCTACATAATCTATGCAACGTTATTGATTATATTCCCCATACTGTATTTCACATCCCCGTGACTATTCGTGACTACCAATTTGTTTTACAGGTTTTGTGATGTAATCAAATGTTGGTGTTTGGCCTATGTTTTGTGTAGCAATCAATCTCTTTTTTCTAGAAATTAGGGCAAGGAGTATCCTCAGCTTGATATTTGAATATCTGTCACTAAACAAAAAGCATTCCTGCCTGGATTGCAACTTTATTGTTGAAAATGCCATCATTAAAAGCAGGTGCAACCAACATATGATGATCTCAATCTTTCAGAAACCATTCCATTTGTTTTCATCTTAACGCGTGGGATGGACATATTACAGAGGCAGCACACTAGGCCTGCTCATGTCCTGACAAGTGCATATGTTAGAGAACAGCTCCCTCTCAGGCCACTCGGACCAATACACCCGGAACTAACTACACTGGTGATAATGACAGTTCATGAGGTTTTACTCAGAGCCCAGTGACGGCAGGTAAGGGACCGTCACCTAGTTGGTTTCATTGACTACTTCAGGGATCTGGTCCCCAGGGCCCAAGTAGAAACTGGCTTGCAGAACAAAGGAAGATTCAAAAAATTAGCTTTCCTATCACAAACCACACTTCTGTTCTTATATCTTCAAACTGTTTAATTTCACATGAAGGTCTGTGGTTTTTTTGAGACTTTTGTATACAATTACAAATACAAACAGTTCATGCTTTACTCAGGACTCAAAAGTAAATCCAAAAAGTAAACATAAACACTTACCCCTATGATCTTTGAAAATATTACTGAAAATGCTGGTTGCAGGCCTCCATTTATAATGGCACAAAATACACCAACCACAAAATAAGGCCATTCAGTTGCATTCATTTTCAAAATCCTCCAAAAGCTAACTGGAGGTATATTTTCATCCTGGAAAACAAAATATTACAACAGGCTAGTTAAAAAAAGATACTTAATTGATTTAATAACAAACAGTTGTTCCATGTGCAGTTGATGGTTATTTAATTTTTTTAAAAAAAGCACTGACAGATTCTATTACTTCACTATTTTTTAAGAAATAAATGTTTCCACAAACATTTATCATTTGGGACACGACAAGAATATTTGCAAGTAGGGATAAAAGAATAGAAATGTTTATATTTGAAGATGCATTATACTCTGTCTCTTTACATTATACCTAAACTCTAATTCTAAAAATTTTGCCCTATAAATTCTCATTCACAAAATCTAACCCAAGTCTAAAAAGTTGAAATTTTGGTTTGTGGAATGCTCTGCGGGATGGCACAGAAGGATTCTGGATAACCCTTTCTTGTTCCCACTCCTACCCCAGCCCTAGCCCACCAATCTAGGAGAGCCACAGCGGGAGGGCTGAAGACATAAAAGTCTACATCCTCCTCCATACCAAGGCCTCTTTTGTGCTAAGCTTTCTCTCTTGGCCTGGTGTTGCAGGGGTGCTCTTGCAAGTTGATTTTCTTCTTATTAAACTGGATTCTGAATCCTTTGGAGACATTTCCAAGGCATCTATTTCACTTTTGGTTTCACCAGTTACATTTTCGAACTCAATTTCATTTCCTCTTGTCTAAAATAAGCAAGACACATGCATAAGCTGGTTAGGCTCAGTTAACCAATGAAAATCAATCACTATAAATCAGATAAAGGAAAATGGTAATCTGAGTAAATACAGGAAAGGATAAAGTCAAACGGTTTCTTTTTGTGTGTGTGTGTAATATATTTGAAAATTAAAACCACTGACTAAGGAGGATGCCCAATAAATATGCTGAAATAATATGGTATCCATTCCATGTAGCTTATCTAGTCACCTCCTTTTTCTGGGTATTTTTGGCTCAGTCATGTTTTCTTTGGACCAGTGCTACCAACAGAAACATGGAGCAAACCATACTGTGAGCCACAGTTGTTATTTAAAATTTTCTCACTAGCCACATTAAAAAATGTGAGAGAAGTAAAATCAATTTTAATAATATATTTTATTTAACCTAATATATCCAAGATATTAGCATTTTAACATGTAATCAATGTAAAAACTTAGTTTGCATTCTTTTCTTGTCTTCAGAATCTGGGATGCACTTTCTACTTACAAACGTTTCAATTCAGGTTTACCACCATTGTGCTTAATAACCACATGTGGCCAATGGCTACTATAGTGTATAGCTCCCTTTGAAACCTTTTAAAACTTTTCTTTAACTTTCTCTAATTATTCTTCTTACTTTTCCTTCCTTTAAAGAGAAAAGAATATACATCTAAAACATTGGTCTAATCCTGAATCTCCCAAGTATTTTTTCCCCCATTTCTCAAAAGATAATCAAGTTAATTAACATTTATTTATAGCACTAAACAGCAAAATCACCACACACTTTAGGAAAATTTTTGAGTTAGACTCTACCTGCATTGTAACAAGTTTGAAGTAAATGCCTTTCTCTTTCATGAGTTCATCATGATTTCCTTTCTCCACAATAACTCCGTTATCAAAACCAGCGATGACATCAGCGTTACGAACTGTAGACAACCGATGTGCTATCACAATGGTGGTCCGGCCTTTTCTGGCCTAAAGAGAGGAAAATTTGACTTTTGAATACATGCAATTACATGCAAAAATTATATGCAAAAAAACAATTACATGCAAAAATCCATTCACTCAATTTGTATTTACTGGACACTGTAAAACCATCCAAGCTATATAAGGCAGTCTCTGGCTTCAATAAATGTGTATCAAATGATAATGGTTGAAATGGTGTTTTATTATAATAAAGATAAGCATAAATATGATAATCATATATTAATATTATGTACACCTCTAAGTATTTTACTTAACCTCTGTCAGCCTAAGTTTATAGTAATAATCAGGAGCTTACGAAATAAAAACCCTACGGCCCAGGCATTAGCCAATCAGAGCAGATGCAGGCCAGTGAGCTGTACTGATGCACCAGCCAGCAGTCAGTTCTGGGAATCACAATGTGCTGTTTCACAGGACATTTGGATGATCAAGATGGACCACAAGTATGAGGCAGCAAAGTGCCGACTTCAGTGTCAAACAGATCTGAATTCAAATCTTAGTTCTGCCATTTATGAATTCCAGGATTTTATCCAAATCTTTTAACCTGTGTGAGGCTCAATTTATTAACATATAAAATGGGGATAATAGTACTCATTTCTTAGAGTAGTTGTGATGACTAAATAAAATAATATACATGAAGCATTGTGATGTACACGCAGTAAGTACTTAATATACGATACTTATGCCTAGGTGAAAGCAGTATGGAAACATTGAGGAACTGTGTAAATGTTTTTACAATCTCATTTTTATTTTGATATGAAACAGAGCCAGGTAACCAGAACTTGTCAGATTTCTTTAGCATTTGTAACTTTCCCAATGCTTAGGATTTTTGTTACTCTGTATGTCTCTCCAGGTACTAACAGTAAAATTCTCAAAACAAACTAACAAAGAAAAGGTATCAGTATCAATATGAAAAGAGAAGTAGAAAACTCTGAGAAGAAAAAAAATTATATGTAGAAAAATTAGGTGGTAGCAACTAGAAAGACAATGAATGGCTCAATTCTTTGGATGTTTTCAAGAAAAGAGGCGCATGTGGAATTCCACACCCCAAATTTACATTCTAAAGAAAAAGGATTACTAACTGCAACCTTTTAAATTGTTTTTAGTTATAGTTTAATACACAGTTCTTTGTAAACTAAGAAGAAAACACAGATGTGAAATTACAGATAAACAAAGTGAAGGGGGAAAAAGCAGCCATAATCCCATGTGCCTCTATCGTGGTTCACAATATTTTCAGGAACCTGCTTTTTCCTTCCTCTACAATCTATTAAGCACAACGACAGGATATTTAAAGGAATGTGCAGGTTTGTTCTGTTTTCAGAGAGGAGAAGAGTTGGAACAAATCTGAGTTCAACTTTGAATTATACTGTGACACTTCAACTCAGAGTACTTTTGGGTTAAGAGGTATATCTTGGGTTAAGAGGACATTCCTTGTCCTCGCAGAGGTAAGCTGGTCACCAGAATATGCCAGGGAAAAGGCCCACAGTGCCTGGCATAGAATAAGCACTCAGATGGAATCTGATGAATGAGTCATGAACTCAGGCATTGCAGGAAGGTCAAACCTTGTTCAGAGTCAAGGACATTTCATGGCTCACGTGAGTTTCCAACCATTAGAGGTTTCTCATTTCCTGTAGTGTCTGTCTGCATTGGGCATTTAACATGTTAGAAATGAAATGTGAACCTTCAGATTATATTTTCCTCTTGTTGACAACAGTAAATACTCAAAACCTAAAAAACAGGGTTATCTCTAAAGCTAAGTTTTCAAGATTACAATAAAGACCAATTTTCATTTGCGTCTGTATTTTTCATTGTTTAATTTTTAAAATTTGAAAGTACTTTTCAGCGAAAGTTTATTCATCTCTACTTAAAAAAACAAAAACAAACAAAAAACCCCCCAGAAATAAACAAAAATTAAACAAACAGGGGCCGGCCTGGTGGCTCAGGCAATTAGAGCTCCATGCTCCTAACTCCGAAGGCTGCCGGTTCAATTCCCACATGGGCCAGTGGGCTCTCAACCACAAGGTTGCCAGTTCAATTCCTCGACTCCCACAAGGGATGGTGGGCAGCGCCTCCTGCAACTAAGATTGAGCACGGCACCTTGAGCTGAGCTGCCTCCAGAATGGCTCAGTTGGTTGGAGTGCATCCTCTCAACCACAAGGTTGCCGGTTCGACTCAAGCAAGGAATGGTGGGCTGCGCCCCCTGCAACTAGCAACGGCAACTGGACCTGGAGCTGAGCTGCGCCCTCTGCAACTAAGACTGAAAGGACAACAACTTGACTTGGAAAAAAAAAAAACGTCCTGGAAGTACACACTGTTCCCCAACAAAGTCCTGTTCCCCTTCCCCAATAAAATCTTTAAAAAAAAAAAATTAAACAGACCCAGAGGCCTAATGATTTTATTTTGATAGCAGAAGGAATCACTAGAAGTGATCAGAAATTTCCTTCTTAAAAAAATAATATTAAGGGGGTGGCTGGTTAGCTCAGTTGCTTAGAGCACTGTGCTCTTAACAACAAGGTTGCCTGTTCGATCCCCACGTGGGCCACTGTGAGCTGCGCCCTCCACAACTAGATTGAAACAACTACTTGACTTGGAGCTGATGGGTCCTGGAAAAACACATTTAAATAAATAAAAATAGATTAAAAGGAATAATATTAAGAAGAACTAATGGTGGGATGTTCTTATGCTTATAAATCAGGTCTATTTGAACTGAGGCTCACAAACCTTATCCAGGGCTGCCTGGACCACTGCTTCACTTTCAGTGTCCAAGGCTGATGTGGCCTCATCCAGCAGAAGGATCTTGGGGTTGCGAACCAGGGCCCGAGCGATGGCGATTCTCTGTTTCTGTCCGCCACTCAGCTGGGCCCCTCTCTCTCCAACCAGGGTGTCAAATTTCTACAACACAGAAAACACATGAGGATTTAGCAAAAGAACACGCTATCTCAGCTCCCACTTTAAGATGGGAAGGAACCCCTCAACACCACCAGTCTCACAGGCAATATAGTCTAGTTCCTTAAAATTTAGCAATAACCAACCCTACTTTTTAAAAATATGACCACGACTAGTTGATGCTGCTAGAGCTTCAAAATCTGAAATAATCTTGATTTCCCTCCTCCAATTCAGTTTCCTAACTTCTTATGCATTAGGTCATCATTCTATTCTTTGAACCTTTAGCAAAACAAAGATCAAGAAGGACTGATATTCATTGCAGCTTTGTTTACGGTGGCCAAGACATGGAAACCCAAGTGTCCTTCAACAGATGATTGGATAAAGAAGATGTGGTATATATACATAATGGAATACTACTCAGCCATAAGAAAAGATGAAATAGTGCCATTTGCGACAACATGGATGGATCTTGAGATTATAATGCTAAGTGAAATAAGTGAGACAGAAAAAGTCGAGAACCATGATTTCACTGCCATGTGGTATATAAAACCGAAAACAACAAAGGGACACGACAAACAAATGAAGAAACAAAAACTCATGGACACAGACAATAGTTTAGTGATTACCAGAGGGTAGCAGGGGGGAGGGTGGTAATAGATGAGGGTAAAAGGGATCAAATATATGGTGATGGAAGGAGAACTGACTCTGGGTGGCGAACACACAATGTGATATATGGATGATGTATTACAGAATTGTACACCTGAAACGAATGTAACTTTATTAACCATTTTCACCCCAATAAACTTTAATTTAAAAAAAAAAAAGGACTTACATCAGGCAGTTTCATGATAAAGTCATAGGCGTTGGCTTCCTTCACAGCTTTCTCAATCTCATCCATGGTGACATTTTCACGGCCGTAACGAATGTTTTCGGCTATTGTGGTGGCAAACAATACAGGTTCCTGACTTACCACACCGATAATTTCCCGCAGATACCTGACATTTATGGTTCGGATGTCCTGTCCATCAATACTGACCTGAAATAAAAAGAAGGTGTGAATTTCATACATTGCAAAGTGGTAATGTGTTATCTGCGATGGTGCTGCTAATCGTTGCAGCATTTAGCTCAGCAAGAGCCATCTCACCATGCCCTCGGTAGGGTCATAGAGCCTCTGAATGAGCTGGACTGTTGTGCTTTTCCCACAGCCGCTGTTCCCAACCAGAGCCACTGTCTGCCCGCTCTGAACCGTCAGGTTGAGACCCTGCAAGACCTATCAAGACAAATGAAAAATGAACTTAAAGGCAATACACAGATACCAGGACCATGAACTGACAGTTGAATTTATAACTAGATTTAAATACAGATATTTTGTTTACAATCTCTAAAGGAAAGCATGAGAATCTCTTTATCCGATACATTGCTGAATCATTGATTAATCATTTATCACTGTACCTGAACTTCTTTTCGAGATGGGTAACTGAAGTGAACATCTGTGAATTCCAAATTCCCCTTAATATTTTCTGGTTTGTGCCCATGCTTCGAATAGCTGTCAATGTTTGGCTTCTAAACAGAATAAAATTTCAGAAGATTATTAGGTTACAATAACTACTGTTAGTGCCATTTGTGGAGAGTTGGATCAAGTGATAAAAAAATCTGCTTTTAACTGGAAACACTTTTAGACAGACGGCTAAATAGCCATCCCAGACTTACATTATCAATTATCTTGAAGATTTCGTAAGCTGCTCCTCTTGCATTTGCAAACGTTTCAATGCTTGGAGATGCTTGTCCAACACTAAAAGCCCCAATTAATACAGAAAAGAAGACCTGAGGAATGTAAAGGAAAAACCATCAAGTTCTTAAGATAGAGTTTAGTACAATTTTTTTCATACTTCTGTCTTTTTCTAACACAACTAATTAAATTTTAAAATGGCAAGGCAACATATGAATGAATACTGGGTGTCAAAAATATTTTAAAAGTTTCAGTACCTTTCAATTTAGAATGCAGAATCGGTCTTACTTGCTCAGTGAAACAATGGTATAAGTTCTATAAGACCGGAATATTAGAATATTCTAATATTTCTTGAATGGCCAAGAATTTTGATTTAGGTCATTAGGAAAAGATAGCGGAAACAAACCCTAGGAGATTCAGGAGGTCCAGGTCTGAATTTTGGGTTAAGCACTAACTGGCTATATATCTTCAGGCAATTCTAGAGTCTCTGGGCTTCAATTTCTTCGTTAGCAAAAAAAAGCAAGATTCTATCTGTTTTCCATAACTGGAAACCTTAGAGTTGGTGTATCAAATGAAACAGTATATATGGAAATATTTTGTAAATTATAAAAGTACGCACACCTAAGACACTGTCTTTATTAGGTGAAGTCTTTTTCCCTCCACCAAACTGTGTTCTCTTTGAGGTCAGATAAACAGGTTTTTGTTTTTTTCATTTTGTCCAAATCAGTTTCTTACTGGTAAAGACTGGACTTTGTTTCTCGTGAGGGTTTAAGACAATAAATGTCAGTATTCATTTCTTAGTAAATCACACAGGGATTATATTACCCAGTAATTTACGTAGAAGGCATTTAGCTAAGTGATTCTACATGCATTTTCTCAATTAGTCCTTACAAGAATACTGTCATTTCCATTTGGTAATGGAGGCTTGAAATGTGTAGATGGCTGCCCCAAATCATACAGCTAAAAGTTGCACAGCTGGAACTTGAACCAAGTTGGCCCAATAGCAAATCCCACGCTCTTACTCACTGTTCTGGATGCTTCCAATTTGTAAGGCAGACCTGGGTTCAGCGAATACTGGATTTAAAACTGCTTACCTACATCACAACCAAGTAGATACTCCTCTTCTCACAACCTAGGTTCACCCACAGCATCACTATCTTAATGAAAGCCTTTTTGGTAAAACCATTCTTAACTAAATAGCCCCACACATTTTGGATGAAGCAACAGTTTGAAAAACAAACAAACAAGAGACTCAAATATATTACACTCACGTTACAAATCTGTTTCCTCAGAAAGGGAACTCTTTTAAGGGACTCAACAAAATACAGTCCATCGTTAACTTGTGGTTGGCCTATGAAAAAGGAACTGAGGGACACTTGTAACAATATGTATTTTATTAGATCAAGATGCAGATGGAGCTTGGTTGCGTATTATTTTATTGTCTTTAAATAAAAAAGGATGACATCAAATGGCAAGCCTTCTATACTTGTACAACAGTCTATAAGGCAGAGTCTCTCTGAATAGAATATTCTTTTAGGAAGAGTAACAATTTATACTTCCATAAATTGGCAAGGTGGACTAGCTGTCATTCAAAAGACTTGGAAAAGAAGTTAAACTGTGTACTTTTCCATTTGTTGTTATGAACAGTAAATCAGAAAATAAAAATGAAGTGCTTAGCATAGAGTCTGACAAAAAGAAATAGTCTCAACAAATGACAGTTCATTCTATGAAGATCGGTGATGTTAATATCATTTAGGCTACAGGATATACTAAGCAAGGGGGATCTCCAAAAAAGACAAAACTGGTTGTTGAATCTAATTTCCTTTCTATTTTTTAACCAATTGGTTCATGTCCCTTTGTGTTATTAAATCGTCCTTCAAAATATATTCTTCAACAGTCAAGCCAACACCACTCAATTTCATTGGCATTTCCAACAGTGATTATTTTCTTAATATAACATCACTTACAGTGAGTACTTGTCCAATAGAATATTCATCTGAGAGGACCAAGGACGTCCCATACCAAAATGCCAGAGCATATGATGCATAGATCAGTAGGAAAGCAGCACCCATAGAAATGTTGGCTGTAATAGCTTTCTTTATTCCAATTCTTTTAGCTTCTTCTAAATTTTTGTTGTACCTGGGAGAAGTAACACAAATTATCACACATACTCATAAGTCTTATGAAATGGGTCAATGTAACATGATGCTTAATGAGGACTTAAAAATGTGCCCAGCCCCATGGTAGGTGTTTTACACATATTTTCTCCTTTTGTCTATACATTGACCTTAGGATGTTAGCACTGTTTCCATTCCTTCTTATAGAAGAGGAAACTGAGGCATGTAGAAATTAAGTAATTTGTGGGGAAGTCTTCTAAAAGCCCCTTCTCTGGTCTTAACAATAGTGAAATAAGTAATGTTTAGCAAACTTCCAGAACTGGCATTGTTTCATACACAAAATAGAAGCTATGAACACTTGTGTTTCCCTTTAAAATCTTCATGCCTTTTAAATTTATTAATAAAATGAAGCTATAATGCTACAAAGTGCTCAACATAATTTAAGTCCTTTAAATCTCTGGATATTATGGAAGCTTTGGAGACAGTTTGCTCCCCATTCTGCATCCCTGGAAGGACCAACTGAGAAAATACATGTGAGCAAAAGAGGTAAGAAACAAAATGGAGACACTACGGTCAAGCTGCTAAATGATTAAAATCAAGTAGTCTAAGGCATGAGGACATGATTCTATTCTTGCTTTAACTAGCCTGGGAACTCAAATTTTTGAACTGTCCAGTTCAATGTCAATGCCCAGATATTTATTTACCTATAAATAACACTGACTACCCACTAAAGGACGCAGGACAAGACCAGACTTCCTGGCACCCATCCCTCACACCACCTGGCATCCATCATCCAGACTGCCTGCCATCTGACTGCTAACTGTTCTGGACTAATCTTGTGGCAAAGAATGCAGGATTGATTATTCTCAAGGATGCGAGTTTTATTATACGAATTCTCAACTTTTCTTTCTTCTTTGGAACACTTCTGGGTTTTGCCTAGCTCTGTTCCCAGTGTGCAAACTCTAAGACCCTTGAATAAATCTTTGTCATTTATTTCTAGCACAGCCTCCAGAACCTTCTGAGTTTGTTTAACACATGTGTGAGAGCATTTTGAGAGCTGTGAATTGCTAAATAATACTTTTTACATTTAAATAACTATAGAATTTATCTCATTTCCATAGACACTTATTTTAAAAATCACTGACCTGAAAAAATTATTCGGGTTAAAAATATGTAACAATCCCTCATTACACTTCAGTGTCCCCATCCATAGTCTTTCTACACACTGTCTACATCCTATTCCCTCTATCAGTCTTTCCCAACTTTAGTCATGTCATGGCTGTAAGTGCTGAAGGGGCGCTAGCCTGGTGGTTTGGCCCACCCAAACCCTCCTGGCTGCTTCAAGGATGGAGAAAATAAAAATCTAGAACACTGTAACCTGTTCATAGCACAAAGGTCTGCACTATATTAGCCAAACATGGAGAATACCCATTAATACTTTTATAGCAAATACAGCAAATATCAGGTCAGTAATTTTACAAATAAACATCTATAGAAATAAGATAAATTATACAGTTTATTTAAATGTAAAAAGTATTACATAGCAATTCAAATTACATAAAAGAGGGCAAAAGCAAGTAAGCAAACAACAACAACAACAAAACACAATGTTGGAGTCCATGACAGATTTTTCTCTCTCCAGTTCAAACGACTTAAAGTTCACTCCCAAACGTTAACTCAAGTACTTTTTAAACCCTTTTTAGAGCAGTTTATTTCTGATGTTAAAGTTAAAGGAGATGGTGTCTGTAACTTTATCTTCATTTGAAAGGGCCACAGTAGACTATTCTGCTTAAGAAGAGAGACATGAGGGCAGCCGGTTGGCTCAGTTGATTAGAGCACAGTTCTCATAACACCAAGATTACGGGTTAGATTCCCACGTGGGCCAGTGAGCCCTCCACAACCGGACTGAAAATAAAGACTTGACTTGGAGCCAATGGGTCCTGGAAAAATACACTATTCCCCAATAAAATAAATAAATAAATAAATAAATAAATAAATAAATAAATAAATAAATGTGGTGGAGTTTTTTTTAAAAGAAGAGAGAATGAGGTAAGATAATAGGGCCCAAATTTAAAACAAAGAAGGATCTTTGCAAATATACAATCAATATAATATTATTAGACAAATATCCTCTGAATCACAGCTCTCTGCAGAACTTAGCACAGGAAATTATATTAATTTTCTTTGGAGGCTTTGTTCCATTAGTATGTACAGCAGAGTTCAAGCCCTGCTCAGATTATGAGCATGCCTTCATGACTTATTTTTAACTAGCTACTTAACCAGTTATGAAAGTATGCCAAATGAATTTACATGACCCCCATGCTCCCTAAAGATCAAATTTAAACAGAACTTTAGAGTAATAAAATAGTAACATATTATTAGAGTTTCTTCCACCAAAAATGTCAATCCCCAACTTGCCAGTTATAATCTTTGAACAAAATAACTATTTTTGAGAAATGTGTTTCAATAGTTGACATATGTATCTCCCACTTTATAAACTGATCTGAGGTGAACTATTAGGCATAAATTATACATGATTACATTTAAGGAACTTGAACAATTAATGACTCACACCCTGCTATTTCCTTTGTTTCATTTCTTGCTTACCGAGACTAATGTAGAAATCATTTCACTGATTAGTTGTTGTCCCATGCAGCCAGAGGAAACATTTGCACAGGAAGATGCAACAAGGAAGAAAATCATTTAGATACCAGAAAAGATAAATGAAGAAAAGAAGGGGATAAGGAGAGAGGAAACATAAACAATACTTCTTTTATATATATATTTTTTTAGTGTTTCAGTAAAAATGTCACAATACCAAACCAGCTGTTAAAATCATCCATTCATTAAAAACATTAGTATGAATATGGTAATTAAAGGTGTTCCTAAAATGGACTAAAGTTACATAACAAAAACACTTGTATTGGACTGGCCTGGTGGCTCAGGTGGTTGGATCACCGTGCTCCTAATGCCAAGGTCGCCAGTTCAATTCCCACATGGGCCAGTGAGCTGCACACAATGGCTCTCCCTGGAGCTGGGCTGCTGTGAGCAGCCGGAGGTCGGCATGGGTTACTGTGTGCTGCCATGAGTGGCCGGCGGCCAGAGTGAGTGGACGGCAGCCATCGTGAGCAGCCAGTGAGAGCTGCCCTGAGCTGCTGTGAGCGGCCCACTCACTACCAGCGACCGACTGCCTCAGCCGGGGGGAGCGCAAGGCTCATAATACCAGCATGGGCCACAGAGCTGTGTCCTACAACTAGACTGAGAAACAACGGCTTGAACTGGAGTGGGGGGGGGAGGCGGAAGAAAGAGGGGAAAAACAAACAAACAAACAAACAAAACCCCTGATATCTAGAAAATATTGCTCTTCTTAAATATTATGAAAATATTTATCAGTGATACAATAGCCACTTACTCTTATAAGCAAGGAACAATTTTGGTCTAGCAAATAGAAATCAATACTAATAGGTAGACATTTGCAAGACACACACAAGAGAGAAAAAAATTTTAGTTAAGGAGAGTAAAACTATCCTATAGTATTGAATTAAATTCATTTTAAATTCTGGTTAAATTTCCATTTTAAGAAAGCCAGCTTCCTCTTGCACCTGTTAATTTGAAGAGAAAGACTGAACCCTTAGTTACTTTTCTATTTGGAAGCAGAGAAAGAAAGGGGATGAACTAGAAAGAAAATTTAAGGATTATAAATAATTTTACCAATTCTACTTCAAAATTATATACCAAATCTATGTATTTGTCACCCCTCTCCTGCCTGCAGTCTCGATCACACCACCGTAAGCTCTCTCACCTGGACCCTACAGCAGCCTTCCCACTGGTCTCCCTGCCTCTATTCTTTAGCTGCTCTCATCCATTCAGACCAATTACAGACAGAAAAATTATCTTAAAACAGAATGTGGACACTCATCCCCTTGTTTAAGACCCTCAACAGCTTCTCTGTGGCCTTGGAATAAAATCCTAACTCCTCACCATGGCTTACAATTTCCCATGTTTTGACCTCCATACACCTTCAACAGTCTCTCTTTACCTCAATCTCCCCTCACTCCACTGAGCTCCAGTCACACAAGCCTTCTGTTTCCTAGACCATACCAAAGTCTTTGCCACCTCAAGAAATCTGGAAGACTCTTCTCATCCCTCAAGTCTCAGCCTGGATGAAACCTCCTGACAGATGCTTTCCCTGATCACCATATTTAAAGTAAATTTGCCCTCCTCATCTTCATCAGCACACTCTGATTCTTCCTTTAGCACATTTTTTAAACCTATAATTTAATTCATTTCTTTGATAATTTCTTTCTTCCTTCTTACTTTTCTCCCTTCCTTCCTTCCCTTTTTTTCTACCTTACTATTTTGACTGAGGATCACACCACTCACTACTGAAAACCCAGAGCCTAGAACAGTGCTTGGCATGTGGTAGGTAGACATTGGATAAATTTGTTGAATAAATGAACTTTCAAGAAATGGCTAAGCTGATAAGAGAGCCTTCGGCCATCAAGTCGCAATCCTAAACTGACTCTTAATCTCCAGGCAAAAAACTGTATTAAAATTGTAATACTCAGTATCTACCGATAACAAAAGATGAATGTAAGTCACATTTGACTTCTGCAATTACACATTGCTATTGTAATTCAATTCAACTCCGAAAAGTAATATATAGATAACATCTCTTAAAATGTGTATCCATTTTTATTTGGCATCCCTGGTGTGTGTGTGTGTGTGTGTGTGTGTGTGTGTGTGTGTGTGTAGAAAATCTGTGGTTGTCTGTACCCTTCCTCTGCCCCTAGAGAGAAGGGATTTACTTGATTGGATGTTTGCCTGGTCATTAAGAAAAACTTCTCATTTTAGTAATCAGACGTATTTTAAGCCAAAACCTTAGCAAAAAATCGAGATGGTGCTTTCCTTTGGCCTACAGCACTGCATCATCACAAGTCATTCTCAGAGGAATCTTTGTGCAGGTGAAATATGTCATATGAACAAAAAACAGTACTCCACACACACATACAGTTTAAAGAATAATTATATAGTGAATACTCATGTAACCACACTGAAGTCAAGAAACAAAACACTGCCAGAACCACAGACACCCCTTGTCACATGTCCCAGGCGTATGCCACAAGTCTTCATCTCCTGAAGAGGTAACCATCATTCTGACATAAAAATTCCCTTCTTTTCCTTATAGCTTTACCAAACAATGTATGACTTCCCAAGAAATATACTTTAGTTTTTCCTATTTTCAAAAATATATATATAGTCATAACATATTATATCACGTTATTTTAAGTAATAAAGTCTATTGCTGCTCAGAAATCAGTGGATCTGATGAATATTATAAATTTCAATGAATTACCATCTATACTCTCAGAAATCTAATAAAAGAGAATAGTTGCAAGGAAAATGTTAAATAACATACAGTAAAAAAAAAACTGAGCTTTTGTACAAATGTGCTTTTTTTATCTTCCAAATCATGGAGTATAACTCAACTGATTAGGGACCTGGGCAAGAGGGGAAATGAATCACAGATTAACATGTCCCCATAGATCTTACACAGAAGACTCATTCAATCTTAGAGAATCAAGGATGGTAGAGGAATTATATCTCGTAAATAAATAAATTATATCTCATAAATAAGAATTAACTTGATGGAAACAATTACCATCAGGGATACAAAATATGTTTCAGCCCTAAGAAGCTATTTTTATGTCACTACCCACCCAGGAAACTCTGGAAATTTATTTAAATTAGCAAATATAAGAAGAATACAACTACAGAATTACAACTTCTCCCTAACATTAGACATACTGCAATATACATTCATGAAGCTATTTAGGGAAACATATGTATTGGAGAATAGTCTTCTAAACAATACTATCAACCTGAAGGGCATGTAAGATAACATAGACTTTAACGTTTCTATCAACTTAAAAAAAGAGACTCAAACCTTTCAAGTTCTTTCTTTTGTCCTCCAAATGCAATCACAGTTCGAATTGCTGCTAAGACCTCTTCAGCTACTGCTCCAGCTTTTGCATATGCCAAGAGTTCTTTATCAGTAAATGAAGATAGAACCTGTTTAAAAATGCAATTTCAGATCATTTAAGTTTTTCAACAAGCTAATTTTATAATTTGTAAAATAAAAATATATACACAAATGCTGCTTGTACGTTAACATATGTATTGAACAAAATCTGTCTTTTACTTGTCTTCGGCCATGATATTCTAATGTTTGGTATATATATTCCCTGTAAGCCACTTCAAATTCTTTTTGGACTCAGATGGCATAAAATAAATTCAATTAAAATTTTTGTTCTCTCACTGAATGCTTCATTGATCCTCATCTAAATAAAGAAAACTGACACTTTGGGGAGATCTTAAATTACACAAAAGAAGATACATACCATAGTCATAAACAAATTTAGAAAAAAGGCATTACAATACATCAAGAAAATACAGTGTGTGCTCAACACAGCAATTGCAAATTGTACTCTGGTTCAGAAGTGTCAAGGTGGGAGGCCAGAAGAATGCTGGGGACCAAGCACTGTGTGGTGACAGAACTACCAGAAGGTGTCACGTGCCAGGGGAAGGTGGTGCTCCTGAGCAAAATACAGGCAGCCACCAGGGAGGTCTTTGTTTTGTGGATGCTCTTTGATCCTTCTGTTTGATTTCTGAGCATTTAATCTGCGGAAGGAACAGTACTGGGTATTTTATATACACAGGATCTCACTTATTCTTCTCAATTGCACATTGAAGTAGGTACTATTTCCCCCAGTTTTTACAAGAGGAAATGGAGGGATGAAGAGGTTACATAATTTGTGAGTTAAGTGAAATATGGACATACCACTGTTTGCCTAACTCTTCAGTTGTTGAAGTATGGCTTGCTGTTGTTGGATAGACCTTTTCAACCATTATTTTTTTCTAATACTCCCTTAGTCCCACTCTCTTTCTCCTCTTCTTTTGGGACTCCAATGGTAACAAATGTTCTTGTCTTTTGGCCTTTTTGTTATTGTCTTTTGGATTTTTTGTTATTGTCCCAGAGGTCCCTGAGGCTCGTTTCATTTTCTGTTTCTGAGTGGGTGAATTCTGTTGTTCTCTCTCCAGGTACACTGATCCTATCCTATCATCTCCACTCACTGAGATAGAGCTCACCCATCGTGACTTTTATTTCTGCTGTTGTATCCTTCAGTTCTTTAATTTCATTTTGTTCTTTGTTCATAACTTATATTTCATTGCTGATATTTTCTATTCTTTTTGTTTGTTTGTTTCAAGAGGATTTGCAATTGCTTAGGGAAGCATTTTTATGATAGCTGTTTTAAAATTCATGTCAAATCATTCCAGCATCTGATTTATCTCAATGTTGGTGCAGGTTAATTGGTTTTTTTCTCATTCATGCTGTGGTTCTTGGTGTGACAAGTAATTTTTTATTGTATCCTTGACATTTTATCTATTATGTTAGGAGACTCTGGGTCCTATTTAAACCTTTATTTTAGCAAGCAGTAACCCTCTTTGGGTGTAGCGTGTAATTTTTGGCCTACTTTTGTAAGCTGTGGTTCCAGTGCAGTTTAATATACAAGCCTTTGTGGTATTATTTTCGTCAACATGGTTTAGCTGGAGCTCCTGAAGCTACTATTGGCCCATGCTTCTGCTACCTAAGGGAGTGGAAGTGGTTTCTTCAGGTCAAAGCACCACGTATCTCTTGCTGGGGGCCAAGTATGGTGGTTTCCCCTACCTGTGACCTCCAGCTGCTCCAGTGTCTCTGGGAGGAGAAGAGGCGCCAGCACACAGGTGCAGAGGCTTTGTAGACCAGGAAGCTTGTTGTGACTGGTCCCTTCCTGTTCTGCCTTCTTGCCCTGGTGTCTCTGGGTTGGGTAGGAGGGCCTCAGGCTTACAGGGACCAAAAGGCTTCCCAGACTGGGCCACATTTCTTTTGTAAACTAGCTGACAACCAGAGAACTTAAGAAATTTGTTTGAAATCATACCAAACTTTATGTCAGAGTGAGGATTAAAACTGAGGTCTGTACCGATAAGCCTAGTGTTCCATTTATTAAATAAATAGTATCTGAAGCAATGCATAATTAATTATTAAAAGATTAACTTACCGTTTTCCTAACTTAACTAGAATGGACATCAATACATTTTAAACAGTTTATCAACAAATACTGATAGGAAGAGTTTGCCACCTGCCTTGCTTAATATTCTATAAATAGAAAAGCCAATTAACACAGAAAGGTTTTGCAAAATATTTCAGCTGACTGATACAGAGATGCAATTTAACCACCCAAACACCATTTAAACAGTCTGATTTATTTTATGTTAGCCTTGGCTTTGGTTGGCCCTCTGTTATTTTATATCTTTTTGCCACATGAATTTGCAGTACCTTCTCTAAGTTGTGTTGAACCCAACAGAAATTACCTACTGGGCCAATCTCTCCAGCACAACCCACTGTTACATCAAATCAGTTTAAAATGAACACCAAAACCCACCTTAAAAGGGAAAATAAGTTTTACTCTGCCTTTGTAATTGGGAGAGAGAACTGCAGAAACTTAGGATCTACATGCAAATAGGACTAGAAAGTATTTATTTAAATTACTTTCATATCAATGGATTTAAATCTATATAAATATAGAACCATTTACAATGCTGACAAAACTGTACAATTTATAAATTAAACAAAATCTACAATACCAAAAAGATTAAAACCAATAATGTTGATTGAATGGGACACATGGGCTGTTCACTGAACTTGAATCTCTATTTCCTGTGTGAATATGAACTTGTCAACCAGAGAACACAGCTCTTTAAGAGTTGAGCATGCCTTTTATATGAAGGCAGAGGATGAGATATGAGAGTTACTTCTTTCTCATCTCATCCCCAAATAGCCAGATGACCCAAGACAGCATGGAGTCCTGGCAGGGGTAGGACTCATTGAGGTGGCTTCTGCTTATCCCACTGATTTTGAACAGAAGATTTAAAACCAAATATCTTAATCAGAGTCGCAGGCTTCACCTACCTTTGCCCACATGGCAGCTGACAGTCCAAGAACAGGACTGATGGCCAAAATCACAAGGGTTAGCTTCCAACCACGTGTAAATCCTACTATAAAGCCAGTGAAAAACGTTGCCATTGACTGAAAGAATATTCCAATTTTGTCACCAATTCCTTCATTAATTTTGGAGACATCACTAAACGAAACAGATAGTGTTAGAAATACACATTGTAAACACAGAACCTTTCTCCTGAATCCGGTCGTTTTTTTGTGTGTGTGTTTGTTTTACTGTGGGGTAAATTAGTTTATATCTAGGATCTTGCTCAGAAATATCCCCAGAAAGTATCATGTTTTGCTCTCCTGCTTGCAGAGGATTTTTTGAGCCTGGCAAGTACAATTTCTCTTTCAGTGCTAGTCATGCAGGTCCCCTTGTGCTCCCTTATGTACTGGGAACAAAAAGATGCATAAGACATGGTCACTGCTCAGAAGGAATTTAGTCTCATAATTACTTGTAAGTGAGGTACTACTATCTCCTGACAGATCTGATGACATCTCTTTCATTTTAATGAGAATAAAGAACCATGCTTCAGTTCAACATAAAGGTAGGTACTTACTCTGTGAGCCGAGTGTTAAGCTCCCCAACATCATGCACGTCAAACCAGCCTATCTCCTGCCGCATTATAGCATGAAAAAACTGTTTTCTAATTTTAAGTATTTGTCTTCCAGCTGCCAGGCACCAGAATGAAACCTGAATGTAAGCAGCGACAAGCACACCAGCACCAATTCCAGTGTAATAATAGGCATACCTGAAAAACAACAAAAATACTACACACACTGTTTTCTAACCAATACGTCTTTCCCAAACTGACCACTCATTTTTCACTTTTTCAGCTATCTGGCTATCTTGCCATCCTCAACAAACAGAAGGCATCGTAACAAGCAGAGTTGATGGTTGATATCCAACTATGCGCCAAAATAGTGTGGGATGGTAAAGATGGTGCTTTTCTACTTTGGCTCAAAATCCAGCTCTTCATTTAACTGCTATGTAATCTTAGGCAAGCTAATTAAACTTTTTGTGCCTCAGTTTTCTAACTGGTAAAATGGGATAAAAATAGTAAAGCAGTAATGCATGTAATACATGTGGGCCAGTGCCCAGCACTTAGCAAGCACTCAGAAAATGCCAGTTGTTGTGAAAGACTTGTGTGGTGCCTTGGAGTATCACAATCAGGTAAGATCTACCGTTGTTGTCCTATCTACTTGTATTACCTCAGTATTATTTGATGAGCACTTTTAAATGCCTGGTGTTAGTTAACAATGATATCACCAGAAGCTATTAAGCTTAATATAAGATGAGATAATTTAAGATTAATATGAGATGAGATAACACTTTGGGGGTGTTTCCTGCACACTGACAAATGGAAAGAAGTGACAGAACTTGCCAGAAAGTGGAACCAGAAATGGAAATAGCCTCTTGGGCTATTATTAAGCTGGCAGACCTGGGATGCCAACAGACAATTGAAAATAAAAAAGTATTTTTACATCATGTGCCCAACTGGCCATCTTGAGTTATCTTAAAAGGCTTAATGAATCAAACAGTAGTCCTTCCAGCTTAAACTCTAAAAATAAAAGACATGAGCATCTTCTAAAACTAGACCCTTGAATCATCTAGAATTTAGGTTTCTTGCTCTGAGTCATCCTGTTTAAGAATGCAAAGAACTCTTGGGTTTTACTAATCAATTGATTTTTAAGTGAAAGACAAACATTCCGAAATGAAATATACGATATTAATATTCCCATTTTTTTAGAGTTCATTACGTGCCATCTTCAAATAAAAATGTTTGTATGAACCATACAAAAGCTATAAAACTGGTTATGTAATAACCAGATAGTCTCTTATCTTACTGTCCACAACTCAATGTTCCACTCAGCAGGAATCATGCTAAATATATCCTCCCAGAGCTACACCTTATAAGTTACAATGTTTATCAGGAAAGACGTAATTGGATTACTATATTTTAGTTAATAGATAACTCAATGGTTACTTATTATCCAAGTGTTTATGATCTAGCAAGAGATAGTTGAAAAGAAATCCTATTTAACAAGTAGATCTCGTGCTTTGGGAATCAGTTAATGAATTTTTAACCAACAGTCTATGTTTACTCAACAAAATATATTTATGTTTAAGGATTTATAAGATGATAATAGGACAGCTTTATTTTCCCCCGATATATTTTTTTTTTTTTAAAAAGCCTTTCTATGTGAATATTTGAAGTACTTGCTTCTTGTCTTTCAAAAAATAATCAAGTATCTTCATTCTCTCTAAATCTACCAGATCACTTAGAGGATAATTCAGAATCATGATTTTCTGATTCACCAACTCATGCTTTTGGACATGTTTTATAAGTTGTTCTTGGGAGCAAACTTCAAGATATGTAAATCATTAACAAAAGCTTCCTTGAGGTGAGTTCAAGTTAGAGTGATTATATTTATTCTGGGATGTGTTGTTTCGTTGTTTAGAATTATATGCTTGTTAACAAAAAATCCTGTTGATTGATCTCATTATCACATCATTACTGAAAACATCCAGGAAGCAAACTAATAATCACAAAGCTATCGAAAATACTGTGATTCTTAATATAATTCCATTTTGAAAGGCCAGTATGAACTCTAATTTCCCTGTATATGATATTCTATATTTACCAATGCACACATAAATTTAATTTAGGCTTAACCCTAATTTAAATGCACTTTATGCAACAAATTATTTTCTTTAAAAAAATTCTACATTATGTCCTCCTGGGAAACTAACAATTATATTGTTCTATTCACAACTTTAAATCTTCATTGTATGTAAAATTTTAGACACTGCTACAATTAGACTGATACAGAAAAGCTCAACAATAGTAAGGAAAATGTCTAATTACGTGGTCATCTCCTCCTCCAGGTTGAAGTCATATGTAATGTTGATCAGACCTAGAGCACCACAAAACAAAAATATATCATTATATCTCTTTGTTCCCTATTTTAAAAAGCATATAAAAATGAGTCAAACTTCTGTCCTTTAACAATTTATACAAAAGTATCTCAAACTGATTCAGTTTTAATTGTAACATTACAGTCTCCTTGAAATTGTTCACTGTTGGACATCTGCAACCACATACACACTAATCAAATGGAGTTTATTTACAAGAAGAAACCCACATTTATTAAGAAGCAGTCTGTCAGCAAGAATTATCGGTATCCTTGAATTAAAATATTTTATGAAATATCACCAAGATGACACACACAAAAAATCTTTTCGAGAGTCTCTGTCCTGATAAATAAATATCAGTGCATACTTGAAACTAAAACACTCAGTATTTAAAAATCTAACACTGCATTTCTCCAGTTTTTATTTTTATTTAAAAAATATAAAGAATAATGTAATAAACACCAGTGAGCTTATCATGTAGTATTAGCAAATGTTGACATTGTTGAACAAGGTACATTAAAACTTTAACACCACCCACCACCAATAAACACACATGCACGCACGCGTGCACGGACACACACACAATAATCACTGTTCACTATTTAGGTGTGTATTTTTTCATATTTTTTTTCTGTATGCATGTATACAAATACACAAATACACATACACTCTTATTTTATTTTACTATTTGCATTTAGTTTATTTCATTTTTTAATAATTGTTTTATTTTTCAATTACAGTTGATATACAATATTATATTATGTTTCAGGTACACCACATACTGCTTAGACATTTATATAACTTAGGAAGTGATCACCCTGATAGATCTAGTAACCAAACACCATACATAGTTATTACAATATTATTGACTATATTTCTTACGCTTGTACGTTACATGACTTTTTGTAACTACCAAATTGTACTTCTTAATCCCTTCTCCTTTTTCACCCAACCCTGCAACCCCCCTCCCACCTGGAATCCATCAAAATGTTCTCTGTATCTATGAGTATCTTTCTAGTTTTTTTGTTCGTTTATCTTGTTCTTTACAATCCACATATAAGTGAAATCATATGGCCTTTATCTTTCTCTGACTTACTCCACTCAGCACCGTATGCTCTAGGTCCATCCATATAGATGGCAAGATTTCATTCTTTTTCATGGCTGAGTAATATTCCATTGTATACATGTACCACCTTTTCTTTTTCCATTCATCAGTTGACAGACAGTCAGATGGCCTCCATATTTTGGCTATTGTAAATAATGCTGCAATGAACACATGAATGCACATATCCCTTCGAAGTACTGTTTTGGGTTTCTTCTGATAAATACCCAGAAGTGGAATTACTGGGTCTTTCTTTGTCTCTTGTTATAGCCTTTGTTTTAAAGTCTATTTTGTCTGGCATAAGTATTGCTACTCCAGATTTCTTTTTTCATTTCTATTTTCATGAAATATCTTTTTCCATCCCTTTACTTTCAGACTGTGTGTGTCTTTTGATTTGAAGAGAGTCTCTTGTAGGCAGCATACATATGAAATGTCTGACAATTAAGTTCGTGAACGCATCCTAGAACAAGCGCTATGTACCTAATTGCTGAATATAACTATGGTCACCTTCGAAGTACTCCCCTTGGGAAGTTATGCACCGATGCAAGGGCCTAGTCCACCCTTCAAAGCAATTTTAGAACTCTTCTTCTGGAATGGCCATCAGAGCTGTCGTCATATTACTGTTGATATACTGAATATCATCAAAATGTCCTCCTTTTGATATTCCCTTTATCTTCAGGTAAAGAAAGAATTCACTGGGGGCCAGACCAGGTGAGTAGGGAGGGTGTTCCAATAGTGATTTGTTTACTGGCTAAAAACTCCCTCACAGATAGTGCCGTGTGAGCTGGTGCATTGCTGTGATGCAAGAGCCATGAATTGTTGGTGAAAATTTCAGGTCATCTAACTTTTTCATGCAGCCTTTTCAGCAGTTCCAAATAGTAAACTTGGTTAACCAGTTGGTACAAATTCATAATGAATAATCCCTCTGATATAAAAAAAGGTTAGCAACATGTTCACGAACTTAATTGTCATCTATAGTGGAATACTGCTCGGACAGATAATTCATTTGCCCTCATCTCTAGGAGCAGCGTTAAAACCCTTGATGCTATTCCCTCATCCAAGCAGCCTTCAGGGTATCAGACAGTCTGAATCTGTAGATAAGCAGGTTAGTGACAGGGTACTGAGTGTCCTAGACTAAAAATTACAGTAGAGATAGCATGCTATCTTTGAAAAGATGTGGAAGGGTATACAACAGGGAATGGCAGTAAAGAGTGGGGGTGAGAGAAAGGCATTTTAATAACTTTAATTTTTATTTCATATTTATTTTTAAATGGTTTCCCTTGCTACACAGAACATTTTTGTTTTGTGCACAAAGGAGGTATTATGCTGACTAAATTTGGTTATCACCTCCTCTTGGAAGCCTCCCATGATTCCTACATATGGAGTCAGGTGTCCTAGCTCTCTTTTCCTATGCATTTTGCGTATTTCTGTATCACAGCACTAGTCATATCCGATTGCCCTTGTGAGTTCACTTGTCCATTTCTCTTACTATACTAGGTTTCTTGGGGGTTGGGAATGAATACTTAGGATATGTACTATGGCTGGCACATAAAATGCTTGAATAACAAATTAATTGATGGATTGATTAAAGATAATAACCACTTACTCAATACCCTACCTCAGAGATTGGCAACCTTTTTCTGTAAAGGACCAGACAGTGAATATTTTAGGCTTTCTGAACCATATGGTCTCTGTCACAACTACACTACTACACCAACGTGGTGTGAAAGCAGCCATAGATAATAAGCAAATGATGGGTATGACTGTGTTCCATTACAACTTTACTTACAGGTACTGAAATTTAAATTTCATATAGTTTTTATGTGTCACAAAATATTATTCTTCTTTTTATTTTTCCCCCCAATGATTTAAAAATGTAAAAATGATTCTTAGCTCACAAGTGGTACAAAAAGGGGCAATAGGCCAGATTTAGATCATGGGCCACAGTTGGAGGACCCTTGCCTTCCCTGAAAGGCATGGCTAATGGTCCACAGTTACTAAAGAAATGCTGCACAAAGGGATGGGTATTCCCATCTGTAACAGGTACTGAGTAACTTTGGGTATGACCTGAGCTTTCAACCATAAAAACTGAGGTAGTATCACAGAGTTCTATAAAGACAAAATCATATAAGGGATCATATCATCATTGCAACTTATGTAGGTCCATTTGTGCGAAACACAGAAGCATGAGTTTCCTGTTAATAATAATAATAATAATAATAATAATAATAATAGACATTTGTTGAGCATTTTTTTATGACTAGGCCCTGTTCTGTGAGTCTTAAATGACAAATCCATTTAATTCTTACAAATACACTATAAAGTAGGTTCTATAGTCATCCAATATTTTATAGAAAATGAAATTAAAGTATGAAGAAATTCCCCAAAGCTCCAAATTAAAAAGTGATAAAAGTGGGGTTTTAGAGCCAGGCACTCCAATTATTCCAGAGCCCACTCTCTGATCCTTAAATACAGTACCTCTTAACAGACTGACAGAGGCAAATTTCCAAATATTTCTCTAAGTTTTCCCAAGATTGAAAAAGTGAGCTGATTGGGAAGGATTGGTAAGCAATGCTTGTGAACTATGACCGCAATTGAAAAACCACGTGATCCAGACATCTGTGAAGATAAAGTCCAAATTACCAGTTCACAAGGTGTGGCGATGCAAACATTATCTGGCTGGGAGATTCTGATCAGCATACAGACACATGGGCCTTAGGAGGCAGCTAGTATCCACAATTCGACCATTGCCTGGGAACTCATGCATGCTGTTAGGTAACTAAGTCAGATTACTGTCCATCTCACATATCTATATGTGGTCCAGGTAAAGATGAGAGATAATAATGGTTAGTACTTCTACTCAAATAGATCAATTGTATTTTTATAAGAGTAAAAGCCAATTACTACCTGGGTGATGGACATATAAGGTATACAAATGTTAACGCAGTTTTGAAAAAAAGGACCAATGGACATAGCGCAAGTTGAGTATACTGTGGCCCATCAGAGTTGAGGTCTATTAGCATCAGGCAGCCATTTAATAGTCTGTCCTCCCCAGATTGGCCAAGCTCCCATAGTTGTTTTAATAGCGCAATATTTCCTTCTTCATATAGATGAGTTCAGCAGCTATCCTTTCTGTAGTGCATGATTAGTATAACAACTGCCACACTGTTAGATTATTGTGTTTTGTCTGGACTTCATCAAAAAGTGGATAGGGATGGAGGAAAAAAGATGGCAGAATAGGTAAATGCTGTGCCTGCCACCTCCCATGACCACATTTAAATTACAACTAAATTATAGCTCAACCTTGAGAACCATCTGAAGACTAGCTGAACAGAACGCCTAAAACTAAGGATATAAAGAAGAGGCCACCTCGAGAGTGGTAGGAGGGGCGGAGACACTAAATGGACAGACCCCAAACCCACAGGTAGTGGCTGAGCATCAGGAGGCACACCTTGATGTCACAGGCCCCTTCTGAAGAGTGAGGGGTCCCAGCCTCACACCATGCTCCCCAGCCCAAGGATGCAGTACCAGGAAGAGAGGTCCCTACAACATCTGGCGGTGAAAATCAGCAAGGATTCCACCTATCCTGGTGAGACAGAAGGCAGCTGAAAACCCAGACATCCTCTTAAAGGCCCCATGCACAGACACACTCACTTGCAAGCACTCACCCTGGGTTCCAGAGGAGAGGGGTGGCAACTCAAAACGTGCCAGAGACATACAGGGAAAGACTGAGTTGTGTGGCTTCAGGGCAAGACTAGAGGGACAGTCACTATTATCCCTGTACGGAGCCTGCCTCACGTGTAGCCTCTAAGCAGGCACCATCTTTCCTGTGTTGAACCCTCCCCCCACAGGGCCAAATCTGAGACCATAATGGTCTGATAAAATACATATGTACCCCACCTTGGTGAATCCCTGGAACTCTGCCCTGCCCAGCTAGTGTGGCATCACCCAGGCCACTCCTGGCTCCTTGGCAGCTGTCCCACTGCACAAGCCACTGGAGGCTTGTACAGCAGCAGACACCCCACAGTGGCCTGGAAAACTTTCAGTGGTGGGTGGTCAGTACCAGCTCACACTACAGTCTTTCTTGGATGGCTCTCAGGGATGTGCAGGCCTGAGGTGATCAGCAGCTGACCTTGGGGTTTTATGGATTGGCCATAGGCGCAGCACTGGCACAAAACCTGAATCTGCATTAACTCTGTGAATACCACCCACCCTACTCTGGTGGCTCCCTGGAACCCTACCGCACCTGACATGGGTGGCACTGCCAAGAGCACTGTCAGCACCAGGACAACCAACCCAGCCCTGTGCACCGAAGGAGGCTGTTTCAGCAGCTGAGACTTACAGGGAGCCAGCAGATGGCAACTGGCCTAGCGGTGCCCTGGGCCTTCTGCTAAGCTGCCCCAGGCCAGATATTAGTGGCAGCCGGCCACACTTTATGGCGAGGTCACCCCCACATGCCTCCAGATCCAGCATAGACAGCAACCAACCATGTATACCTCTGTAGCACCAGGTAGCCTTGGGCCATACAGAGGCAAGGCTGTACTTGCCCTGCACAGCAGATCCTCCCAAGAGGCACAAGAACACCACATCCAGAAGCTGGCTTCAGACCCAAACAGACCACCACATGATTAGTCCCAGAAGTGGCACACCCAAAGAGTGGTATCAACAAGCACAACAGGACACTGGGGCAAATCTCCGTCTGAGGAGTCTGCCCACACAAAACAGCTCATATGCTCTGGACGTAGCCAATCCTCACAGCCAGTCAGCCTAAGAGTCAAACCCACCCAGTGACATGCCAAAAGTAAACAACGCTCAACTACAACAGGAGGGCACACACACCCTACACAAGGGACACTCCAGGAACACACAATACAGGTGATCAGAGAGACTATACCACTGAACCACACATGACACCTTCTACATAAAACCATCCAGCAAAGACTGAAAGACATAGGCAATCTATCTAATACATAGAAACAAACAGAGAGGCAGACAAAATGAGTAAATAAAGAAACATGTCAAACAAATAAAATTCCAGAAAAAGAACTAAATGAAATGGAGGCAACCAACCTACCAGAGACAGAGTTCTTCTAAACACTGGGTATAAGAATGATTAAGAAACTTAGTGAGACCTTGAACAAAGAGATGGTAAACATAAAGAAGTACATAGAAACCATAAAAAAGAACCAATCGTAAATAAAGAATACAATAACTGAAATGAAGAATACACTAGAAGGAATCAACAGCAGATTAGATGAAACAGAGAATTGAATCAGCAATTCAGAAGACAGGGTATCAGAAAACACCCAATCGGAAAAGCAAAAATAAAAATAAAAAACAACAACAAAGAAAGCTTAAGGGACCCCTGCAACAACATCAAGAGTAACAACATTCACAACATAGGACTACCAGAAGAAAAGAGGGAGCAAGGGATTGAGAACCTATTTGAAGATATAATGACTGAAAACTTCCCTAACCAGGTGAAGGAAATAGACACACAAGCCCAGGAAGTACATAAAGTCCCAAACAAGATAAACCCAAGGAGGCCCACACCAGACAGACACATCATAATTAAAATGGAAAAGGTTAAAGACAAAGAGAGAATCCTGCAAGCCCAAGAGAAAGGCAACTACCCTATTTCCCTGAAAATAAGACCTAGCCGGACAATCAGCTCTAATGCATCTTTTGGAGCAAAAATTAATAAGATCCAGTATTGTACTGTACTGTACTGTACTGTACTGTACTGTACTGTACTGAACTGTACTTTATTGTATTGTATTATATTATACCCGGTCTTATATTATAATAAAATAAGACCGAGTCTTACATTAATTTTTGCTCCAAAAGACGCATTAGAGCTTATTGTCTGGCTAGGTCTTATTTTTGGGGAAACATGGTAGTTACTTACAAGGGAGCTCCCGTAACTGTCAGCTGATTTCTCAACAGAAACTTTGCAGGTCAGAAGGGATTGGCACAAAATATTTAAAGTGATGAAAAGCAAGGATCTACAACCAAGATTACTCTGCCCAACAAGGCTATCCTTTAAAATTGAAGGAGATAAAGAGCTTCCCAGAAAAAGAAAATTCATTACCACCAAGCTAGCATTACAAGACATGCTAAATGGATTTCTTTAAAAAGAAGAAGGGGGAGAAAGAGAACATAAATATGAATAATAAAATGGCAACAACTATGTACCTAGCAATAGTCACTTTAAATGTAAATGCTCCAATCAAAAGATATAAGGTAGTAGAATAGATAAGAAAACAAGATCCATACATATGCTGTCTAGAAAAGACCCACCTCAGATCAAAAGACACACATAGACTGAGAGTGAAGGGATGGAAAAGATATTTCATGCAAATATAAAAACTATAAAAAAGCTGATGTAGCAATACGTATATCAGACAAAACAGACTTTAAAACAAAGACTATATAATAAGAGACAAAGAAGTACATTACATAATGATGAAGGGATCAATCCAACAAGAGGATATAACCCTAGTAAACATCTATGCACCCAACATAGGAGCACCTAAATATATAAAGCAAATATTGACCAACAGAAATGAAGACATAAACAGTAATACAATCATAATAGGAGACTTTAACACCCCATTGTCACCAAGGGGCAGATCTTCCAAACTGAAAATCAATAAGGAAACAGATGGATTTAATTGATGTTTTTAGAGCATTCTACCTCAAAGTAGCAGAATGTACATCCTTTTCAAGTACACATGGAATATTTTCAAATAAGGACCATATATTAGGCCACAAAACAAGTTTCAATAAATTCAAGAAGATTGAAATCATATCAGGCACCCTCTCTGAATATAATGGTATGAAGTAGAACCAAAAAAACAAAAAACAAAAAAACCCTAAAAAACACACAAACACATGGAGGCTAAATAACATGATATTAAACAATGAATGGGTTAACAATAAAATAAAAAAGAAATCCAAAGATGGCTTGAGACAAATGAAAATTAAAACATGACACAAAATCTATGGGACACAGTGAAAGCAGTCCTAAGAGGAAAATTCATAGCAATACAGGCCTACCTCAAGAAAAATCTCAAACAATTTAACTTTAAACTTAAAGGAACTGAATCAAGAACAGCAAGCAAAGCCCAAAGTGAGTACAAGGAAGGAATTAATATAAGATCAGAGTGGAAATAAACAAAATAGAGTCTAAAAAAACAACAACAACAAAAAAGCAAAAGACCAATGAAACCAAGAGCTGGTTCTTTGAAAAGATAAACAAATTCCAACAACTTTTAACCAGATTCATCAAGAAAAAATGAGAGAGGACCCAAATAAATAAAATCAGAAATGAAAGAGGAGACGTGACAATGGACACCACAGAAACAAACAAAATTTTAAGAAAACACTACAAGTAATTATACGCCAACAAATTGGACAATCTGAAAGAAGTGGATAAATTCCCGAAAACATACAATCTTCCAAGGCTGAATCAAGAAAAAACAAAAAAATCTGAACCAACCAATTACTACGAATGAAATCGAATCAGTATTAAAGAAGCTCCTAACAAACAAGTCTTCAACCAGTGAATTCACAAGTGAATTTTACCAAACATTCAAAGAATTAACACCTACTCTTCTCAAAGCATTCCAAAAAATTCAAGAGGAGGGAAGGCTCCCAAGCTTACTGTACAAGTTTACCATTACTCTGATTCAAAACCAGAAAGACATTATATATATATACACATATATACACAAATGTATATGTGTATGTACATATATATATATTTTTAAAATGTATACACACACACACACACACACACACACGGTGACAAAAAAAATATATACACATTTTAAGAAGGAAAAAACTGTATTAAAATTGTAATACAATGAATCATGCTAGTATTCATTTGATTAATGCCATCTTTTGAACAAACATCATACTACACATTGCTACCGTAATTCAACTTCAAAAAGTAATGCAGATATTATCTCTTAAAATGTGTACTTTTTTTGATACTTTGGGTAGTTTGAGAACCATTAGTCCATATTTCTTAGATTCTTCAACAAGATTGCACATTCTATTCCCATAGTAAGTCAGTAGGTTAGTTGTATGCTATATACCTGAAACTAATGTAAATATTGAATGTCAACTATAATTGAAAAAAAACAGCCATGGGGATGTAAAGGACGGCATAGGGAATATAGTCAATAATATTGTAATAACTATGTATAGTGTCAGATGGGTAATAGACTTACTGAGATGATCACTTTGTGAGGTATACAAATGTCTAATTACTATGTTCTTTTGTACACCTGAAACTAATATAATATTGTATGTCAACAGTAACTGAAAAATAAATTTTTAAAAATTAAAAAGTGGGTACGATCAGAATGAGTATAGATGTACACGTAAGGTCTACTGAGCTACCAGAGAGCACATCAAAGGATTAACTCCAAATAATACTGCCAAATCTAGCACACATAGGAAACAATGAATTCAGAGAGCACCAAGAACTTCCTTTTGGTGAATGGTATGAAAAGAAAGGTGCCAATTCAAAGTTGGAACAACCATTTGGCAGGTACTGTTGAATGCCATGAAGGGACGAAATAAATACATAAGGATTTTATATAGCTTAATCCTACTATAAAACTTTCTGTCCTAACTCATTACCTGCATTTACTGAACTGAAGTAGTCCTGCCTTAGGGTTAAAAGAATGTATTCTTCAGGATCACAAAGAAGGGGTTCTCAGAACCCACAGACAGGTATCAAAGGATCCATAAATACCCCAAATTGGTATGAATACTTATGTACATGTTATTGGGGAAAGAATTCATAGCATTCATCAGAGACTTATTGGTCCAAAAGTTGAAGGGACATTGTAAAGCTACATAGTATTGCTGTATTCTCCAGTGTATCCTCGAAGAGGCATTTTCAAGATTTCTACTACTTGCGTGCGCACCAGGTTGTAAGTCTTTGGGTAGCGTAGTTTAAATCAATCTATGCTTGACCAAAGTTGACTTGGAAGCTCAGAGCTATCAACTAGTCCCTCCTCAATCAAGTGTGAGAGTGTCAGAGAGTGTGTATGTGACACCCGAAGTATTTCAACAGTCCATTCACTTTCCCACTCTGCTAAAGGATTGTTCTAGACCTCCATTCTTTATCAGCCAAATGTCTTGCTTCCTACTTCACTAAGTGAAGTAACCAAAAGAAAACTTTCACAAATTCTTCCCTCCTCATCTACCCACCTTTGGGCATTGGCACTCAAATACTCTCTCTTCCCACCTGTTATTATAGATGAACTACTGGTACTACCACCTAAAGCAAATATTTCTTCTTGAGCATTAAATCCCTTCCTGTCTCATGGATATCACTCAAGCAAATTTCTTTCCTCTCTCTCAAAGCATCAGTTTCTCCTCTCTTTTGGATCCTTCACCTTAGCATACAAACTATTATTTCTCCTTTCCTAAATACACACACACACACACACACACACACACCCCAAAATAAATAAATAAATAAACAAATAAAAATTAAAAACTTCTCTTGGCCCAATTTCTCCATTTTAGCTAGCATCTGTTTCCAAAGAGCCCAACCTGTGACAACGTCCAAAATTAAATTTCTGGTATTTACTGCCAAACCCACTCTCCCCTCTACCTTCATCCTAGCTGATGATAACTGCATCTAGTTTATCCAGTTTCTCAGGGTAAAAACTTTAAAATCATCCAGGACTCCTGTCTCTTGCACTCATATCCAATATCAGAGCATCTCACAACTGATCCCTAATTATCATTCAAGGTCCAGATTAGGTTTCTATTCCTCTTCCTGAAACTTCCTGGGATATTTCTGACTTCACAGTGCTCTCTCTTTTTCTGCATATCCCAGCCAGCACTTCCACTGTGCATTCTAATGCTGGTGAATATTGTCTTCTCAAACTCATTACAAATGTGAACAATAGCTCAGACCCTCCACCTCCCACTGCACTAACCACACAAGTGCATATTTAGTAAGGGCCTTACAAACATCACTCTAAGTGACTGATTTTTCTTCAAACTTCCAATAAAATCAGTACCATAAACAATACTTACTTGCATTAGTCATGTTTGTATAAGTTAAGTTTTGTGACTTTCCTGCATTGGCAAAGGCATCCGTCATGTCTCCAAAAACCAGCATCGTGAGTGGGAGTCCTGCTCCATGGATCATGGCAGCCAGAGACCCCAGCAACATATACATCTTATCAAGCCAATTCGAATAGCGAAACTAAAAAAGAAAAAATGTAGAGAATAGGAACAATTAGCACAGTTTCGTGGATGGATTGCTTTACCTTCCATATGTATCCCAAATCCAAACATTTCTCAGACTACCTTTGCTACCACCCTGGTCCAAGATAAACTTTCTAATTAGATAAACGTCTAATTAGAAATGGGCATTTAATTCTTCTATTGAGTTCTGACCTACTTCTTCCTATTGAACTCAGTATGTCTTCTTTTTTTACACATGAGGTTTGATGAGAGGGAGGGGACATTCCTCTGGGAAACTGTAAAAGTCTTTAATGGTAGAGTAATAGAAATATACTATTTGTTCCTCTGACTTCCAAGAATACCACTTTCCATCTCAAGATTTTTTAGTCAAGAAAAATCTTGATTGACAAGGGCCCTCTAAGGACACGATTGAGGAAACACGTTTTGTTGGTTTAAGAAAGTGGCTTGAGTCACAGTTCAGCTGCATAATAGCATTAGCATAAATGTAAAATGATTTTAATGTAGTTAGTGAAAAGGAAAAAAATGAGTTAAGATGCATGCTTGCCAAAGAACAGATTTCATGAGAAGACAGAATATGGCCATAATAACTGACAAGTGCAGACCTGCACAATCTCTGTAATTGTAGGCTCAAGAAGACAAGAAAGACTTCTCTGTATCTAAAATGATAAAAGTGATAAAAAGAAGATATAGTAAGAGGAATGTGCTTGGGGCCCTAAGAATGCCCCCCTGGAGAAGCAATTAATACTTCTATATAATTCAAGGAACTAGTTAAGAACTGGAAGAAAACAAAAACAGAAACAGGATGAAGCCAGCTGTGGGCGTTAGCGGATAAATCCCAAAGCAGGTGGTTGTTGTATGAAGGCAAGACGTAGATATAGTCAGCAAGTTTGTGGGGAGAAATGGGTAGAAAGTCATAGGTCAGGGCAGGGCATATAAACGAAAACAAAGATCAAGAACCAGCAACGTAAAGGACAGAGCAGCAGAAAGTAAAATTTAGACTGTATATATGTCCCACAAAGAGAAACCAATCTTAACTTTAGCTAACAGGGAACTTACAGTAGTACAAAATGGGAATAAGTATTGAACTAACAAGTGGAGAAGTAAAGAGCAGAATAGTTCTTGGTGGTAGTGAATGGCAGTCCATAAAGCAGGAAAGAAAAAGTGAAGCTGAAATATAAAATTAGTGAAAATTGAAGTTTGGTGTAAGAAAATCTAATATACACTTAAATCTATACATACATATTCATTTAAACTTTTTCTAGCTCTTAAAAATGTACAAGTGAGGTTAAGTTTGGATTAATGGCATATATTTTACATAATCTAAAAACATCACCCTCTTTACAAACTAAACCTTTAAGAGAGATTGTTTTGGACATTTTTTGTCATATTTCATTGAAACGCAGGCTAAATTTACCACTATCTATTTTGTCTTAACTAAGCACTCATCTGCCTCCTAAAAAACACACACAACAAGGAGGAAGATATGGGCAGAAACCATTTATCTTCTCTTAGAGACTTTATTAAAGTGGACAAAATATTACATTCCTCAGTAGAGGAAGAGAAGATATTTGACATGCAAGGGTTTCTCTCATCACTACCGCCATAAGACATCTGACCTCCAAAAAATCATTGGCCATAATAAAAACAAGCAGGTCATGAATACAAAAATTTACTAAATGCCTACTTGATGACTGAAATAAATAGAAAAGACAGAGATATGTAGAAAAGACAGAACTCCTGTCTTCAGAGTGTTTAAAGAGAATGAGGAAGGCAAAGCAAAAAACATGCAATATATATTCTGCACATTTTGACAGCATAGTGTACAAAGTAGAGTCGACACAAAATTGAGCAAATGATCATCCCCTCCTTTGTGGAAAAGCATCGTAGAGGAGGTGATGAACCCTCCCAGCTTTGAAAGTTCAGCAAGTGTTTAGAAGCAAGAAGGAAGGCATTCCAGGCGGAAAGAACAGTAAGCAGAGCAGATAAAATCACAATGTGCTTGGCGAAGACTGTCGTCTTCCAAGCTGGGGGTGTGAAGTATAGAAGCAGCAGGAAAAAAGCTGATTGAGGATTGCTTTGGCTATTTGGGGTCATTTGTGATTCTACCTCACACCTGTTAGAATGGATATTATCAATAAGACAAATAATAACAAGTGTTGGAGAGATTGTGGAGAAAAAGGAACCATTATGCACTGCTGGTGGGAATGTAAGCTGGTACAGCCGCTATGGAAAACAATATGGAGGTTCCTCAAAAAATTAAGAATAGAATTATCATATGACCCAGCAATTCCTCTTTTGGGTATCCACCCCAAAAATCTGAAAACATTTATCTGTAAAGATATATGTATCCCTATGTTCACTGTGGCCTTATTCATGATGACCAAGACATGGAAACCACCAAAGCATCCTTCAATAGATTATTGGATAAAGACATGGCACATATATACAATGGGATATTACTCAGCCATAAGAAAAGGTGAAATACTGCCATTTGCAACAACATGGATTGATCTTCAGATTATCATGCTAAGCGAAATCAGTCAGACAGAAAAAGTCAAGAACCATATGACTTCACTCATACATGGGATATAAAACTGAAAGCAACAAATGAACTAGACAAACAAAAACTCATAGACACAGACAACAGTTTAATGGTTACCAGGGGGTAAAGGAGGAAGGGTGGTAGAAGAGGGTAAAGGGGGTCAAATACATGGTGATGGAAGGAGAACTGACTTTGGATGTTGAACACATAATGCAATATACAGATGATGTATTATAGAACTGTACACTTTAAACCTATATAATTTTACTCATCAATATCACCCCAATAAATTTAATAAAAATTTTTTAAAAAGTTAAAAAAGCTGATTGAGCAAAATGCACTCTTCAGTGAGCTAGGGCAAACCAGAAGAGGCAAGGGCTGGGAAAGTGGGCAGAGAAATCTCATTTAGTCTTGTTTGATGTAAACTGAGGTAGTTATGTATGAAACATCATGAAACCTATAATTTCAGGTGAAGTGCTATTCAGGAAGTATGGAGGAGAAAATTCAGAGCTTGAGGCATAGTTTTGTGATACTCGCATATGTAGCAGAAATTTTAGGAGTGAATAAGATCATCTAGGAAAAGATAGTGAGTGGGATTAAGAATAATTTGGAGTATAAATGTCTAACTATTACATTGTTTTGTACACCTAAAACTAATAATAAAAAAAGAATAATTTGGAAATGAAGTAATGGAGATATCCTTTTGATGATCTTGGGGCAAAATGATAGGAGGATGGTTAGTAGAGAGGGATGCAATGCCAAAGGATAACTATTTAATGAAGTCCTACATATGTTTATAGATAAATCATCCAGAGATGATTGATGAAAATACAGGAAGGAAACTGCAATGGAGCAAAACCCTAGAGAATAAAGGAAACAATGTTTCAAGAACCTGAAATGAGGGATCATCAGTGGATTCTATACCTATGAGGTGAAACAAGATATCCCATGATGCTTTAGGAGTCCTCATAGTTGCAAGGAGGCTGAGATTCTTCTACAACGGAGGGATTCAACATCATCACTTTAACTAAATGATCAAACTTACTATCATAAAAAAGTAGAATACTCTGACATCTGATGTTTCCAGATATGATGAGACATGAAGTAAGCAGCAGCTCCTATGCAATTTTCTCAATCAAAATATTTAAGATGAATGTATTAAAATCTTTAAAACTAACTCTCAGCATATAAGAAATGAAAGGCATGGTAGAACAAGTTAAATGATGCCATAGAAGAAATAAAAATATTCCAGAAGGTGAAGCATTCTACAGGACAACTCGTACAGTCTTTTCAACATATCAGTGACATTTAAAAAGAGGAGAAAATGGTTCTAGACTTGGGAGACACAATATCCAAATGTCATTGACTGGATCCATTTTTGAACAAATCAACTATAAGACATTTTTTGGATATAATTGGAAAAATTTACATATGAGCATTATATAATATTAAGGAGTTACTATTCATTTTGTTGAATATAATGATTGCAATAGATTTTATAGGATAATGTTTGGTAGGAAATATATTTCTATATATATTTTATATATATATAAACTGAGATAGTTATGTATGAAACATCATGAAATCTATAATTTCAGGTGAAACACCTGGTAAAATGTTAATGTTTAGATATAGACAATGGGTATATGAGCGTGAATTTTACCATTTTTCTATAAAATAGTTTGAAAATTTTCATAATAAAACTGGCAAAGGTGTATCTCTTCATCTCAAACTAGTAGGAACAAGCTCAGAATGAGCACAGATACAAACAAGTTTCCAAGAATTTTAGAAATTTTGGACAAAGTTGAGAGAGTTCAGAACCTCACATTTATTTGTGACTTGAGGCAAGACTGGTTTGTGGAGTGAAAGTGGTTAAGGAGATTTGAAGAAAGTGGTAACATAATGCTGAGTAGGACAAAAGCCTCAGTGAAATGTCCTAGCTCTGTCACTTACTAAGGAAGGAGACTTCGGAGGGGAAAAAAATCTCTAATAACCTTGAACCTCAGTTTCTACATTCATACCGCAAGCCGCACGTGGCTGTTATAAGGATAAAAGTAAGATTTAATAAGAGAACCTTTTATTAGGCATACAATATAATAATATACAATATAAGCAGGCACTGTTATTGGTTTTAGAAATTTAAAAATTTATAAGATTTTTCAGGAGCTTACAGTGAAGGAGCAGGTGGACAAAAAATAGTTGAAACACATCAGGTGAAATATAAGACAAGGGATATGAACTGGTTATCATTGGAACCCTTTACGTACAATGACATGCAAAATGTCTGGTTAGATGCTGATAGGGAGGAGGGAAGAAGTGAACAAGAACCACATAGAAGGAAGGTTGATCAGCACGGAAAGACAGTGTTGGGCTTCCCAGGACAAAGAAGTAGAAAGTGCTGGCAGGAGAGTGGTTTAGGTAATAATATTCAGCAGGCTAGATGGCGAATATGACCTGACCATGGTGCCTGGGCTGGAGAGGGAAGCTGGTGAATTCATTCATTCATTCATTCATTCATTCATTCAGCATCCAAAAGATACTTATTAAGCACCTAGTAAAGGTCAGCTTTGGGCTAGGTTCTGGCAACAAGAGTGAATAAAACAAGATACCTGTCTTCATAAAGCTTGCATTCTAGTGCAAATAGTAAAAAGGAATAGATGTATTCAACCTTCACTCACTACCGAAGTACCTAAGTTCCAGGCACTGTTCTAGGCATTTGGAGTACATCAATGAAGAAAGAAAACATACAAACCCCAGCCCTCATGGAGCTTAGACCAGAGTGATAGGCCAGGTCAGCTGGCTTAGATTGGCTGATCAGGACCATCTCTGAGAGAAGGTGACATCTGAGTGGAGACCTCAGTGACAGGAAGGATACTGTTAGTCATGTGACAATCCAAGACCGAGCATTCCAGGCAGGAAGAGCAAAAGCAACAGTCCTGGGGTGAATATAAGTTTGGCGTGTCTCAAGAACCAAAGAGAATTACCACTGTGGCAAGAACAGAGTAGAAGGGAAGAGTCTACGGTGAAGTCAGAGATGAGACAGGAGGTCAGATGATGGAAGGTCCTTCAAAGTCACAGGAAGGAGTTTGGGTTCTACTCTAAATTTGCCATCTAAGTGTAAAGGAAAGGCATACCAGAGTGTTTTAAGGAAGGAAGTGAGGTGATGTGATATGGCCACAATGGGTAGAGTAGTTTTTAGAAGAGCAGAAATGAAGGAGGGCAACTAGGAATAAAAAGAGTAGTTGAGAGAGCAAAGTCTTGACCATATGTGGTAGGCAAACATGTCTATATCCTAATCCCAGGATCCTGTGGATATGTGTCCCTAAGCAGTAAAAGGGACTTTGCAGATGTTAAGTATCTTGAGATGAGGAGATTACCCGGTTATCCAAGGGGGCCTGATGCAATCACAAGGAGCCTTACAAGGGGGAGCCAAGGGGATCAAAGTCAGTAGCAGAAGAAATGATGCCTGAAGAGGTTGGAGTGATGCAAGGAAGGGGTCATGAGTTTAGGAATGCAGGCAGCCTCTAGAAGTTGCAAAAGGGAAGGGAAAGAGATTCTCTCTGAGTCTCCAAAAGGAATCCGGCCCTAATGGCATCTGATTTTAGCCCAGTGAGATTTCTGGCTTCAGAACTCTAAGATAATAAGCTTGTGTTGTTTTAAGTCATTAAGTGAGTAATATTTTGTTACAGCAGCAATAGGAAATGAATGCACAATGTAAAAAAAAAAAAAAAAAAAAAAAGGATAATAGAAAAACGGCCAAGCTACAAGCTAGAAGGAGTCAGAAGTTGAAGGTGAAGACACCCATTTGCGTTTACAGCATCATAGGTGGAAGTCCACTGACACGATAAGCCCCAGGTCCTTGTCCACTAGTGTAACTTACTAGAATAGGGGTGAAGGTTGTGGGAACCAAAGAGGTCAAAGAATGTTGGGCCCAGGAGACATTAATAAAGTTACCAAAATTGAAGAAGAATGAGAGCACAGGTGAATGAAGTAGAAGCAGGTAAATGCTAATGGTCTCCATGGAGGAGGAAAAGTAACTAGAAATCAGAAGGACACCACTGAAAATGGATAGAAGATACCGTAATTGTGCAGAATGAAACTCAGAGGAGAAAGGAGTTTTGCATGAAAACTAGAAAACAGCTGTGTGAAATTACAGAAATGCCAACACCATCACTGACTCCTGGGATAAGGGGTTGAGGAATTCTAACTTCATAGGCAAAGATGACACAAGAAAAATTGAAAAGCTGAGAGGAAAATCAGCAGCCTGCAGCATCACAGAAACAAACAGGAGAAAGAACATGGCGGACAGTGTAAGATGCTACTTACAGGTCAGAATCAAAACAGGCCTCTGGATTTGGTGAGTGGTGAAGACAGAAGCCAAATTATCATGTTAAAAATGATTTCAAGATGAAATGGAGACAGAAAACAAAGGCAACTCCTGTGTGGGAAGCAAGCTAAAAAGGAATGGCTTTAAGGAGGGCGTGAGTGAAATTAAAAACACCTGATGTGTAAATGCCAATGGGAAAGACTCAGTTGAGAGGAGAGATTGAAGATACAGAAGAGATAATAATAACATAAGGTCCTTGAGAAAGAAGAGGCTATGGGAGCCAAAATATAAGTGAGTGAGGAGTTTTAAGTACCAGATGCCTCGTCTATTGTAATAGGCGAGAAGGAAGAGGGAATTGATCCAGGTATAGGTAGTTATGTTTGTACATTGGGAGAAATGAGCTGAGGAACTTCTGTCAGGTGGCTTTCATTTTGTTTGTGAAATAAAAGGAGGGGTTATCCACCAAGAGTGAGAGGAGGTGTTGGTCGTGGGGGAGGAAGAATTGGGAACTTTGAAAAGAGCAGAAGTTTGACATAGTGAGACAAACAGGAGACGGATTTCTGTGCTGGGTACACTGTTGAGATTTTCTGCTACAGCAATCAGATATCAGGGTTCAGGCAGCAAGAAAGCAAATGGCTGATTTTGTCTACACGATATATGACAAATGACAAGTGAAAGGAAGTTTATAGTTTGGGTAAGAGAATAACTAGAGAGACAGTCATCACTTTCAGCTGGATAAGAAAAAGAATGGAGACAGGAGGGGCTAACGGGACATTGATGGGTCAGGGGCTGAAGATCCAGAGAGAACAGTGACCACATTAAAAAGAACGCAGATAGCTGGCTAATTCAAGCTGGCTGCTTCAACTGGTCGCTTTGGAAATAGAATAGTTTCAAATAACAACAAAATCCAGGTTATGAGTATGTAAGTGGATAGCTGGAGTGATGGGGCGGAAAAGATTATTGCACCTGTGAAAGTCAAGGAGTGCTTATCTGTAATACCATAAAAGTCACCCACGATAGCCGGGGTTCCAGGAGTGAAAAGGAGGACACTGAGACAGGTGGTAAAATCTTCAAGTTCTGAGGAATGACCAGGTGGTCAGAAGATAACAGCATCAACAAATCGTTCTTCAATCTCAGGCAGATAAAAGCTTACACAGTTATAAACTTTCATAAATGATTCAAGTTGTTAAAACCTCTGGCTCTAGACTCAGCAGATTGGACACAATTCTGAGCTTGCCCCATTATTAGCTATGTGACTCTATGACTTTGAATGTATTGCTTAACTTTTCTGAGTCTGTTTCATCATTTGGAGCATAAGGATAACACAAGTGCCTACATCATTGGGTTATTGTGAAGATTAAGTTAAGTAATATCATGGAGTGCTTAACAAAGCCTGACAGAGAGGAAGCACTTAATATTGCTAGCTATTATTTATTTAGATAAAAAAATAAATGTTTCAATACGATACATAAAGTAGAAAGCTCAGAGTTGAATCTGCAGAACAATACTGGCAAGAGTATACAATCTTTAAGGAGTACTTTGAATAGGAGCTGCAGCCCAACTGGTATTTTTCCTGCCCTATTTCCATTTGTCCCATTTCCTCACTTGCTTTAGATTTTATTTTACTTTCGCGTTTCTGTAAATGTTGAAATAAAGCCTATATAAATAAAATAAAGGCTAGGAGAAATTTTTGAATCTATTCCTTACCTTTCTGAAGACTGCTAAAAAGTTTCATAGCAGAAATAAGTGAACAGGGAAGGTATGCAGAAAATAGTAAACACTGCAAACCTGAGAGTGTTATGTTTAGATCTGTATTCCAGGTCTGCCAATTAAGTTCCTGAACTTGTTGCAACAATGTTGCTAACCTTTTTTGATATCAGAGGGATGATTCATTATGAATTTGTACGAACTGGACAAACTGTTAACCAAGTTTACTATCTGGAATTGCTGAAAAGGCTGCATGAAAAAAGTTATATGAAAACAACCTGAACTTTTCACCAAGTCATGGCTCTTGCATCACGACAATGCACCAGCTCACATAGCGCTGTCTGTGAGGGAGTTTTCAGCCAGTAAACAAGTAACTGTATTGGAACACCCTCCCTACTCACCTGATCTGGCCCCCAATGACTTCTTTCTTTATCCGAAGATAAAGGGAATATTGAAAGGAAGACATTTTGATGACATTCAGGACAAGGGTAATAGACAGCTCTGATGGCCATTCCAGAAAAAGAGTTCCAAATTGTTTTGAAAGATGGACTAGGCGCTGGCGTTGGTGCATAGCTTCCCAAGAAGAGTACTTCGAAGGTGACCGTAGTGATATTCAGCAATGAGGTATGTAGCACTTTTTCTAGGATGAGTTCGCGAACTTAATTGACCTCTCTATAAGGTTCGCCCTTAGCTGGCATCTGGAACTTGGATTTGGGGATGGTTAAGTGGCCTAACTGATAAAAGTGGCCAGAACTATTTGTACAAACAACATGCTTTATCCTGAACACTTGCTTGCCTTCTGTGAGTCTGGAATTTTGGTACGTGCTTTGCCTATGTGATCAGCCCCCAGTAAAAACTTTGGGAACTGAATCTCTAATAAGCTTCTCTTTTTTAAAATTTTTTTTTAACTTTTATTTATTTTAAGTGTTTTTTTCCAGGACCGATCAGCTCCAAGTCAAGTAGGAGTTTCAATCTAGTTATGGAGGGCGCAGCTCACACTGGCCCATGCCGGGATCGAACCGGCAACCCTGGTGTTACATGCATCGTGTTCTAACCAACTGAGTTAACTGGCTGCCCCTAATGAGCTTCTCTTGACAGACGGCATTTCATATTTGTTGTCACCACTCACTGCTGGGGGAATTAAGTGTCAGAGGACGGGGAGAGGACTCTGGGAGCTTGGGCCTAGTTTCTCCTGCATGTCTTCCTATGTGCCTTTTCCCTTGGCTAATTCTACTCTGTATCTTTCTGCTGTAATAACTCTTAACTATAACTGTTTATATGCTGAGTCCTGTGAGTTCTTCTAGTGACTCATCAAACCTGGGGTTCTTAGAAACCCCTGACACATGAGATTTTGTTTAAGCTGGATACTGTTATTAATAAGCAATGTCAATAACATCAGCATTTTACTATTAAACTTTCTGAATGTGTCCTTGTGTTTATAGGTTTTATATACAAATTAAATCCACAGTTTTCTATGTCCACCCTTCAGGAAAAAACACACAGAAAAAGCCACGAGAGTAGTAAGCACTTCATATCAACAGGCTTAGAATATATTCTTTCTATGCTATCCTGAGCACTGTGATTTAGAACATGACTTCCCAGGTCTGAATCTTGGCCCCACTGTGTATCCTTGGGCAAGTTAACATATCTGGCCTAAGTTTCTTGATTTGTAAAACTAGAATAATAGTATCTATCTCAAGGGGAATTGTAAGGAAAAAAATGAGTTCATATATAAAGTGCTTAGAATAGTACATGGCATGTAATGCTGTATGTGTGTTATTATCATTACCTCACATTCAAACTCCATATTTTTATTCTTTTGTGGCTTGAACTCTATTGATAGCATTACTCTATGTATTAGGTCTGTTAGATGTTCTAAAATATAAGACTTCTTTTAAAATTTAAGCTACAAATAATAAAAACTAAACTACAAAAGACAGAAATGTTTTAGTCTCAAAATAACTAAAGTCATTTTGAACTGAAATTAAGACTTGGAAATAAACCGAACTTTAACATAAAAGCTTCTTTCAATATAAAAACACAAGAATGAAATCTAAAACAAACAAAAACTGTCACTTGGATACTCAAGTAATCTTTCTGAGAATGACACAAGTGTATAGTCTCATCTCCCCAAAATTTCATAGTAGAGAGAGAATAAAAGGTGAAACTGTAGCCAAGCAACTATGGCTCAGGAAAAAATGATCATATAAGATAACTACAGAGTCCTTAGTGTAAAAGTCAGGCGACTGTTTTTTCCTGCCTATAACAATTCTTATTTAATTCTTATTTTAATTTACTAATATTCATTTTACAAGAGAGCCTATCCCTCCCCCACACATTTAAAAAAATGTCTGTGTGTCATGAATGAATAACAAAGAATGCTCTGTCAGACTCAATTGGTTCAGTAGTCTTCCAGGTTTTAATCCCACAGTTCTACACTCTTAGAAAAAAAGAAGGATTCAGGTAGAGAGAGACCATCACCTAGCCACATCTATAAAATCCCTGCCTTATTCCCAGTTGATTAAAGAAAAGCTTCTCAGCAACCACGGTGCAAGCAGAAAATGAGATAAAGAATTACACTAAAGTTTTCAAATTCTAGATTTTCAATTACTCAGCACAGAGGAATGATGACATGGACTAAGTCACAGTAATAAATGATTCATTGTAAACTTCTATTATATGGGTACCTAGGACTTTCACTTCAAACCTGTCAGGATTTCAGAGCCATTGATTACAGATAACCTTGTGTCCTATTTGAACCATGAGGCTGGTCTCCTCTATCCAGATGGCTGAGAGATCTGTTATCTATGGCAAGCTCTGGGAGAAGTGCTAGCTATGGATAACAGATCACTGGTGATGTAATTAGGAGAATACTGAAATCTAGAACAAAAAGCATGGCTATTGAGGTTCAATTCACGTGGCAAGTTATGATTGGCATTTCCCTGAAAACAACCTAAATTAAACCAATGAATTTCACCTCTCCATTAACAAACTGTCCAAGAAAATATTATAAGAGAACTATCTCTTCTCTAGGTACCGAGAAGTCAAATTTCCAAAGTATTTTGAATAGTGAATAAATTCAAAACTTACCATTGCAAATGCACTGACAGTTGGTCTCCTTTCTTTCTTCTCATCTTTTTTACTGAAAAACATAGCAATAGAATTATACAGAACTTTAAAAATTATATAAATTTTTCAATTGCCAAATTAACATAGAGCTTATAACATGTTCAGAATATATTATTCCGTAAAAATACAGGTTAATAGTATGAGCCCATTTAGGATTTTAAGCATGTTTGCCTATACCTTAGAAATCCATATGTATGGTTATCACTGGGTGTTTAGATTTCTATCAAAATATTTTCTTCCTCGTGCCTTTGGTACTTCCTAATTTTCTGTGATAAACACACACACAGACACAACAACTTCTGCAATTCAAAAAAACAATACTGAAAAAAGAGAGCTTCCTGTTTTCACTCTAATTAGAAAATCAATGATGCTCTCCCAAATCAATACCTTTAACTATCATCTCAGTAATTCTAGAAGCAGATATTCTATCTACTACCCAGATATTATCCTTAATCATTCTCTTAACCATTGGAAAGTAACAGCAATCAGATGCTGGGCATACACTAACCTAAGAAGAAAAGTAATTAAATCACTACGAGCAAATCTAATTCTGAAAGGAAGTCTGGAGCCCTAAATGGACTCTTATAGCAATAAGCGCAATCTAGAAAAGCTACGGTCAAAAACGATGGTCTGTAAACTGCAAAAAAAAAAAAAAAAAAAGCTGTCCTCAGGCGTAACAAAGTCCATTATTATTTTGAGCCCGGATTCAAGTGAATCTAACTCTGTAATCTGATTCCACTCTATGTATAAATTGCCACCTAGGACATGAAAGCAAACCAACCATTAGCAGTCTCCGCATCTATATTTTCAAATGTACAAAAAAAAAAGAGTATTTCAGAGAAGAACTACATTATTTTCACACAGATTTTCAAGTCCAAACAGTAAATTCATCTTTGTCTTTGTTTTTTACACCAAGTGAGGTTAAAGAGTTGAAGAGACTTCTAAGGAAAAAAACCCAGAGTTTGAAAAAAATCCAAATCCCATATTTGGCCTTGGAGTGATGTTAGACGGACATTAAAAAAACACACAAAATACACAAACATAGCTGTTCTAATGTGGTCCCACCCTATTCCCAGTAAAAGCATGGTTTTGGTAACCCTGGAACCAGGATGAGAGGAGAAAAATAGCCATACATAATTGAGTTTTAGCTTTAAGCTTTTTATTTACTTTTTCATTCTCTAAAACTGCTGTTATTTTGGAGAATTTATAATGTTCCTGAGGTGCTGGCTAAGTAAACACTACACATACATGATCTCATTTAATCTTAATCTCTGTGAGACAGGCATATTTTTTGTCCTTTTACAGATGAGAAAACTGCAGGTGAGAGGAGTTAACCGGCAGCATGTCCAACATCACACAGCTACTAGAAGAAAGCTGATTTAAACTGAACAGTCGATCCCCTCAACTTCAGATATTCACTAGAAATTCACTTTCACTCTGACTCTCACCCTTACTAGATTACTTATTTACCTCATCAGCTCAAAACATAGTGCTTACCAAAGGCAAACTGCTCATCAAACCTCACTTTTAATTAAGAATTTTTGCAAATCTAGATATTCCAAATGGTACTGTTATCTAAGGATTATACCTATTAACAAAGCCACATGCTTCTTTATAATTTCACATTAGAATATATAGTTGAGAAAAAACAAACTCATCGAAAAAGAGATCAGGTTTATGGGGAAGGGGCGGAGGAAGGTGGTCCAAAGGCACAATTTCCAGTTGTCAGATAAAGTACCAGGGATGTAATGTACAACATAATAATTATACTTCACACCTGCTCTTTGATACACAGGGAAGTTGTGAAAAGAATGGCTCCTAACAGTTCTCATCACAAGGAAAAAACAGTTTTGTTTGTTTGTTTGTTTGTTTTTTTGCTCTTTCTTTTTATTGTTTCTGTATGATATAGATGATGGATGGATGTTAACTAAACTTACTGTGGTAATCATTTCACAATATATGTAAGTCAAACCATTATACTGTATACCTTGAACTTATACAGTGCTGTATGTCAATTATATCTCAATAAAACTGGAAAAAAGAATAAAGTTTTATTTATTAAGAATAGATTAAAATCAATGATGATGAGCAGTTTAATGGGAACCACATAAATAAATAAATAAATAAATAAATAAATAAATAAATAAATTTTCTAGTTAGAAAAAAGTCTGTAGGCCATAAGAATGAATAACAAAATGAAGGTATGTGCAGGTTCAAACAAATTTCTTTACCATTTCCCTCCACATACCCTCAATACTTCTTACTTTAATATCCCTACATGTTTGTGTCATAAGTACATAGCTCTTTAAGGTACCAAGTTTTAAAAAATGTTTAAAACAAAAAGAGAAATAGCTACTTTCACTCTGCGGAATCTTTTTTCTTTTTTGGTTTATATGAAAATTTTCAAATTATAACATTCACCTAAATTCAACAAGTGTTAACATTTTGACCATATTTTCTTTATCTATATAAGGAAGTATATATATTATCATTGTTAATATTTTACTGAACCATTTGAAAGTAAGTTACAAATATCATGGCAATTCACATGTCCTCCTACCATTATCACATCTAAAAAAATTAACAGCAATTTGATATCATCTAATATCCAATCCACATTCAAATTTCCCAAGAATGTTTTCTATAGGTTTTTCCTTTCCTGAACTCTAATGTAATCAGGACTCACATACTACATTTGGTGGTTTTGTCTCTTTAGTCTCTTTTTTAAATCTCTAAGTCCTACTCCCACCCCACCCTCACCACCTTGATATTTTGTGGGAATAAGAACAGAATGTCCCACACCTTGGATATGTGTGTTTCAAACTGAGTTCAAATTGAGATGTACAGTAAGGATAATATACACAGCAGATGTGAGGACTTAGTAGTCCCCCCCCCCATATCTGTGGTTTCGCTTTCTGTGGTTTCTGTGGTCAACTGTGGCCTGAGAACATTAAATGGAAAATTCCAGAAATAAACAATTTATAAGTTTTAAATTGTGCACTGTTTTGAGAGTGGTGAAGTTTCACATACACCAGCTGGAGACGTGAATCATCCCTTGTATACATCCCCTTGCTGTATATGCTACCTATTAGTGACTTAATAGCCATCTTGGTTATCAGATGGGCTGTCTCATATTGCAGTGCTTGTGTTCAAGTAACCCTTATTTTACTTAATAATAACCCCAAAGCCATTCCTATAACTTTTATTACAGTATACCATTATAATTATTCTATTGTATTATTTATTATTGTTAATCTCTTATCAAACCTAATTTACAAATTAAGCTTTATCATAGTTATGTATGTATAGTAGCACAGTTGACCCTTAAATAGCTGGGAGTGGAGGGTTACAAGCATTGACTGTCTGAAAAGTCGAAAAATCTACATATAACTTTAGTAGGCCCTCTGCACACTTGAATTCCGAACTGCCAGTTGACCCGGAACAACACGGGTTTGAACTGCGAACATCAATTGAAAAATAATGCATATAAGTGGACCTGCATAGTTCAAACCTGCGTTGTTCAAGGGTCAACAATATATGTATATAGGATTAGGTTGGTATATAGGATCATTGGTTTCAGGCATCTGCCAGGGGTCTTAGAACATATCACCACAGATAGCAGGGGGGCTATTATATGAAAAAGACAATGTAAACTATCTCATTAATAATCCTGATTACAGGTAGAAATAATAATATTTTGGATATACTGGGTTCCTTAAAATAGTTTTTCAAAATTAATTTCACCTGATTCTTTTTACTTTTTTATGTTGGTACTATAAAATTAATAATTTCACATGTAACTCACATTCTATTCTATTGGACCACATCAGTCTAGAGGGTTGATTAGATTCAGACTAAATGTTTTCGCTAACATACTTCCTAGGTGGTGTCTTGTCACTAACACAGTATATTCCTCCACAAGTGAAATCAGATATGCTGATCACTTGGTTAAGGTGCTAACTGCAAAAATCTCCCCACTGGAAAAGCACACTTTTCTTTCCCTAATTAGTAAGAATTTTGGATAATTCTTAGATACAGCTTTTCTCTGAGTGGTTTAGGATCTACTAACAATCCTTGCCTGAATCAATTATAACAATGCAATTTCCAAAATGATAGCTGGCATTTTTCTGTAAAGAACTTTCCTTTATTCTCTCTACCTCTCCCACCTTTTTAGTTTTCCTCCTCCTCCTCTCAGAATTTTATTAAGAATTCATGGTTTGTATTCAGTATTTCACAATCAAGCACAGTCATTATTATTTTTGTTGCTCATATCGTTCCAAATTTGGCCAGCAGAAGCCCCTTCAAGCCAACTCCTGTGTCCTTTTGACAATTTCTTTAAACTCTTCTTCCTTGTTTTGGGGTACCACAAGATACTCCAGGCTCACTTTGTATTTTCCCTAACCAGACATGGCTGGAATTATCCATTTCTCTGTGGGGTTCACATTCCTTAGTGTGAGGAATGGTAGTTAGAAACCAAGATCTGACAGTATGTTCATAGCAGCTCTTTCCCCTTTCAGTGGACAGAAAATGAACTATTAAAAAAGCATGAGTTCATACTGAAATTTCCAATTCACATTTAACATTGTTTTTTTAAAAAAACTTATTTGATGTCCACAGTCCTATTTTTCTCTTACACTTAAAAGCTCCGTTTCTAATAATAATAATAATATATTTATTTGTTTTATTTTACAATCTACTAAAACCAAATGCGTGAAGTTTAAAAATCTCCTGTGTAGACACTGCACTATGATCAAAATGTACTCAAAATAATTATTTTCCCTGTGTGGTTACATTACCCATTCTAAATACGATCAGGATAATTTCAGACCATAGCTCACAGTCTTCTTTGGCCCTGCAGTCTGCTCTTTTCAGAATTTCTTCTACTAGGGTCAGATATTCATTGCCTTTTCGAAAAACAATGTTTTGGCCTTCTGCCCTATCCGCCATGCCACAAACATGTCAAGTTTATGTGACTGTTTTACCAGAAGCAGGAGACTGGACCAAGCAGCAGAGTACAAACACATCGCTCAAGCACGTAAATGATCAACACGGCTGATATACATGGCTTGGAAAGCGCAAGGTTATAAAACACAAAAAGGATGTGAGCATTGGCCTGAAGCCCAACTGGTGAGTAAGAAGTTCACCAAAGCAGAGGGAGGACGTAAACCCTGGGCTCAACTCAGCCTGAGAACTTCTCTGCAGAGCAACAGCTAGCGTTGAAGATTAAAATCATCATCTCATTTATTTCAGAGCTGGAGGCAAGAAACGAATTGCCCAAGTCCCTCGGGCCATGTAAAGTATGAAAATGAAACAAACTGGCTACCTTTTTTTGCCCACTTTCAAGAAGTTCTTCCCTGCTCTTCCATTCTGGTTTCCTTCAAGATCCATTGCGACCTGCGGAGAAACCACAGCGGATGAGCCAAAGGCGCGATACGCAGGGGACGGGGGTGAGACTGAGCCCCACTCGCGCGCGGAGGCCGGCGAGCCGCAGGGCGGTGCGCTCGCCCTGACGCTCCAGAGGCTCCCCCGTGAGGGTCGCCGCAGGGGCTTCCCCGCACGCGGGCCCTGCAGCCTGTCCACACGAACTGAGCTGGAGGACTGCAGCGCATCCTGGACTTTGCCCGCCAACACTGTCTCTACCTCCCGGTTCCCCTCTCCGCGGACAACCCTCCCGCCGGCCCAGAGACCGCTTCCCGTACCGCTCGGGATCTTCGCTCTCCTCATTCGCTTGGCGGCATACTTACGCGTGGCTAGCGCCGAAAACTATAGGTTGGGGATGCTCCAGGAGCTCCCCGAGTGACTCTAGGTTTCACCCCACTTGGTCCCCATAGACTTCCCCATTGAAATCTCCCCCTCCATCCCCACCAAAGCCTTTCTCCCACAGCGACCAAGCTCAGGAAATTGGAGAGCTCGACCCTTCCTGCGAACTGTCCCCATCCGGTCCCCAACTTCGCGCGCCCCTACCTCGGGCTTTCTCGGATCGTCCACCATGACGTGGATTTTGTGGGAAAAGATGCAGACTTGAAGCGGAATGCCCCGGCAGATGCGAGCAGCAGCCCCGGCTTCCTCGAGCTACGAGGAGCGGAAGCTCTACTGTACCGGGGCTCTGCGCTGCGAACCGAGTGAGCCCGGAATGGGCAGGTCACACCCTGGGGCTCTTCTGTCCAGCCAATCAGCCAGACCACTCAGGATTGCTCCCCGCCCTCTTCTATTGAAAGCTAATTGCTCGACAAGTTGCGAAACAGGTTGAATTTGCAGGAGAAATGTCCTTGCTACCGTCGCCCCAACGCAAAAGGGCAAGCAGGGAAACATCTATCAGCTGAATCATCGGGGGCGCTTACATTTATAGAGTTATGTCTCTACATGTTCACGAGAGAGAGAGGATATATAGATATATAGATATACAGATATGGCTCCCTGGGTCTCGAGTAGGTAAGGGAAACTTTCTTTGGCGTCGCATCTAGTACCGTTAATAAAACAATCTCCGACCTCGCCCATTCTACAGTGAAAACGAGTTAAACTTCCCTTCCCAGCAGCACCTTTAAAAAGGCCCGGTGAAATTTTTCTGCAAAAGTCTTTCTTCAGTATGTTGGATAGTTTCTGAGGTTATCTGTTCGTTTTTTTATTTGAAGATAAATGGGAGAAAATAAATAGGAAGATTTTTTAATATGCGAATTGAAATGGACATTTTAGGGTGGAAATGGTATATAAAAGTCTGTAATATTTTCAAATCTTAGCAATCAAATCAATGTCCTTGTTTTTCTCAAGGCTGTTCAAAACTCACATTTTAATTCGGATTATTAAAGTATCATGTATTTTAGCATATTATTTTTAGTTGTAATTTAATTCCATCTTTACTGTTACCATTTTACTATTTTTTTCTTGTCCACTGTCTTCTTCAAGTTGATGAAAATTAGGGTAATCTTCACAATTCAAATTCATAAAGCAGTGTTAACTCACATCAGACATTTTCATGCTTCTTATAAACGTGGGGAAAGTAGATCTTTTTGTGACCTTTAGTCTGCATTCTGTGACTTAACGTGTTGCCCCTCAGCTCACTACAAGTTTACGAAAAAACCCTTTTATTTTTTACTGCAGTGTATTTTCCATGCTTTCTTTAAGTCATACTTCAAAGGCATAATTTTCTTTTCCATCCTTTATTCGGAATTTTTCTTGCCTTGATTTTTTTTTTTTTTTTTGGCCATACAATCAGGTTTCTTTCTTTACAAACCGTTAATTAGGTCACTAATTTTCTCTATGTTCCAATTGGATGTGCAAGTGTACAGCACTGGTTCACTGCTTAAAGGTTTAACACCAACCCTGTGGACCACCTGGGGCAAATGTATAAAGCTTTTCTCTTCATCACATGCATTTTTAATCTGATTTATGTCTCTGCTCTCTGTTTACACTTTTACTTTGTCCCACCTTTAATTAGTGTGATCTTGTTATATTTTACGTATACTTGTAAACTACCTTAAATCCTCCCTAAAACAACTGCAGGATATTTTTTGAAGTATAATAAGCTGATTATACTATGCCTGTAGGCTTGTGCTTCAAGTGAAAATCTCTACCAAGGATATACATAGTTTCAGGCTCAGACTAGCTAGCCCAGAGAGCTTTCAATAAAGCTTTGTTTTTTTACTATTGTGGGGACAGAACCCCAGAGAGCAGTTTCCAGGCTCTTGGCCTCACATAGAAAGGTGCTGGCTCAGGTAGTAAATGGCCATCAACTGTGATTGGATGGCCGTCAGCTGTGACTGGTTGGCCGTCAGCTGTAACCATTGAGCCATTGGCCATTGATATAACTGCCGCGGCTACGTTGGGGAGTCCAGTCTAGGAGAGTCTAGGAGAGTCGTCGGTTGGTTGGCAGAAAAGCGGACAGTAGGTCGCACATCGTGTCAATCCAGCCTCCAGAGAGACTATAGTGGTATGACTCCCCTACCTATGGCTCCGTGGGTGTTCCTTTTTGGCCTCACCATATCCTGTGTTCTCATGTGGGGAGCGGGAGCAGAGACCCTGTAGGCTGCCCCGCGTGACAACTATATATATTTTTTAGTTTCTTTGCTCCACTGACATGGAGATGGATATAAAATATGATGGACTTAAAGTAATGAACAGTTCTGGCTGCTTCCAAGTCCTTGACCTTTAACGGTTTTGACTCCTGTCTCCCATTACTGCCCACTACTTCTAGTAATAAGTAACAGCTGCACTTGACAGCTCCTCAAGAAAACTCAAGCATCCCATTTCCAAGTCTTCACTCAGACACCTTCATTCAAGCGACTATTTTTCCCTTTTGAAGTGTGTTTCCCCATAATGCTGCATCTTTCTGTCCTCCATCGGCATGTAATCTTTTCACCAACTTGTCTACTCTCCCAACAGTCAAAATTTGCATTCCAGCTGCAGTCTATCCTATACATACCTGTGGGAATAATAATAATAATAAATATTTACTAAGCACGGGCCATATATGAGGATCTGTCTCAGACGCTTGAAAGAGATTAATCTTCACAAGAAGCCCATTTTACAGTGAAAGAAACTGAGGTTTACATTATTTGCCCAAAGTCACATGGTGGGTAAGCACCTGACCCAGGACTTGAAAGCAGGGCAGCTCTCTATCTCTTCACCATTAGCCCACACTATAGTATATGTTATGGTACACTCCCCTACACTGCCTTTCAAGCCCTATGAAATCTTTGAATCTTATGATTGCATCTTAGAAAAACTGCAATGGCTCCCTACCATCAACTGTATCAGATCTAAGAGTGTCCAGTTAGCTCATAAGGGCTACAACACATTACTTCCCTCTGACTGTCTTTGTCCACCTCAGTTCCTTATACTCTCTCCCTTGCCCCCAAAACGTACATACCGTGTTTCCCCCAAAATAAGACTGGGTCTTATATTAATTTTTGCTCCAAAAGATGCATTAGGGTTTATGTTCAGGGGATGTCATCCTGAAAAATCATGCCAGGGCTTATTGTCCAGATAGGTTTTATTTTCAGGGAAACGCTGTACATGTTCATTCCATTTCAGCTAAATTCGCTTCTCAGATGATTTGCTCTTTTATTTCACTCTGTGTCTTTCCACATGTAAATCTTTAAATTAGTTTACAATAATTGTCCTCTTCAGTATGTGACTCCGCTCCACCATGTGGGCTTTAGAGTTAGAAAAACTTAGCTTCAAGTACCATTTTTGCTGTTTTTGCTGTGTACTTTTGAATAGGTTACTTAACTTTTCTGTCTTTCTGTTATCTCTTTGGTAAAGAGGCAGTAATAATGGTACAGTAGGTTCTCAAATAATGTCATCTCATTCAACGGTTGTTTTGTTATAGCATTGATGAGATGCCCTAGAAACTTAACTCTTATTTATATCAATTAGCATAGGGTAAAATTGGTTTCATGATACGTCCTTTTGTTTAAAGTCACAGAACGCATCAATGATGTTCAGAGAGGACTTAGTGTACCTTATAGTGTTATTGTAAGATTAAGTGATTTATTTATTTAGAAGGCTTATACGGCACCTGAAACACCCTAAATACTCAACAACTGCTATATATTAATAATAATACTCCCTTCTCAATCTATTTTTGCCTTTCCTTGACATTCTTCAGCCTTTATGGATATACTACATGTATTTATTCTCTGTTACACTCAATAGAGTAATAGAGAGGGGGAAAGCCAGTACTTAAACAATAAATAAAACAAACAAATATAATACTATTTCACACCTTCATTGCCACTTCCACCAGCATCTGTCACCACGAATATTGCAATAACATGAAAACTGGTCTCTCTGCTTCTATCTTTACCCGCCTTTAACAGTCTCTCTCCACCCTCCCTTCCCCAGGGTCTATTGTTAAGAGTAAGTCAAGTCAAATTCTTTCACTATCCAACTGCTTCCTCCTCCACTCAGAGTAAAATGCAAAGTTTTTCCCAAGTCCCTACGTGATCTAGCCCCCTCTGACCTCATCTCCTATTCCTCTTTTATCATTAATTCTGTTCCAGTCTCATCAGCCTTCTGTTCCTTGAAAACCCAAGCATGTTCCCAGCTTAGGGCATTTGCACTTACCATCTCCTCTGCCTGAAACTCTCATCCCTTAAGTTAGTTGTATAGTATCACTCCTTTTCTCGATTTTTTCAGGTCTTTGCTCAAATGTCACGTTATTTTGCTAGAACCACCAGAAACAGTAAATGCTCAATAAATGTATTAAGTGAATGAATGAACAGGTTGACTCAGGAAAGTGTGGTCTAAGTGTTACCAGAGAGCAGGCCCTTCTTGGCACGGTGTGCAGGTTCTTGGCATCTCGAGCAAAGAATTGTACGAGACACAGAAATATAGTGGTGAAAGAGCAGTGTATTCGAAGCGAAAATACACTCCAGAGAGATAGGAGCGGGCCTGAACAGCAGAGTGGCTCAAAAGGTGCTGACTGGTGAGGACTTGGAGTTTTTGTTTCCTTCTCCTCTAGAAAGGGCTACTCCTGTCTAATTGTGGGACTGCTTGATTGATACCTGTGACTGATAATGGCTAATGGTTATGGTAAACAAGGGCAAGTTTGCGCGGAGAGGGGAGGTCTTTTGGGTGGTAATTTTCCGTGAACTATGTTGGACATGCAGGAATGTTACCTGACCTATGCCGGAGACCCAATTCCTGTCTCTAACTGTCTGCTTTATGTCCCTCTTGAGAGACGTGATCCACATAAGTCTCTATGGGAGTTGGGAAGTTGAGGGACAGGCGGTCTCTTCTTCTGTGTCTGCTTCCTGCTGAATGTGGGCATTGTCCTTGCATATCGGGGAATCACTGGACTCTCGCACTATCTGATCTTAGATGCAGGGAAGGGGTCTAGAGATCCACCTGGGGGACCATGTTGACCTCTGTGGTTGGAATATAGTGGAAGTCTTGGTGGGGCATCACTTATATCCCCTCGGCCCCTAGATGAGGAGACACAGATTTTAGTTAATAGAGTTAGGAGTGTTGGCCCAAGAAGCAGGATTCAAAGCCATTGACACAGGGTGACTGCATGATGAAAAATTGTTCAGCGTCATGGAGCCTGGCGTTTCCTCTGGTTTAACTAGTCATTCAGTTATTGTTCAGCTGGGAGCTACCGTGTTTCCTCGAAAGTAAGACCTAGCCAGACAATCAGCTCTAATGCGTCTTTTGGAGCAAAAATTAATATAAGATCCAGTCTTATTTTACTATAAGACTGGATATAATATAATATAATATAATATATAATATAAAAGACTGGGTCTTAATTTTTGCTCCAAAAGATGCATTAGAGCTGATGGTCGGGCTAGGTCTTATTTTCGGGGGAACACGGTAGATCTGGAAAGAGCACTGTGCTATGTACAATGACATAGTCAACAGACATTAATTACAAGCTTTAGGATAATTACCTAAAGCAGGGGGTAGGGGATTTCTATGACTCAGGTTAAAAACAATCTATTGTTTATGACCAAGAAACTGATTTGAAAAATGATTATAACCAGGGGCAACAGAGCCAAAACACTAGGGAAAAGAAAAATTAGAGTTTCCTAGTGAGAAGCCCTTTTGTTTGGTCTGTATCATACATATAAAATTATGTATAAAGTTTTTTGGTTCTAATAGAACATTGTTCTTACTTTGTATGCTGCTTAATTTATTTTAATCATTTGAATTTATATTTATTGAGTTGTTTCTCTATAAATCTGGGCTTCAGTTTAGTGTGTATTCCACAAACATTTACTAAGTGCCTGCCATGTGCTAAACATTGCGCTAAATTATAGTGGTAGATGATTTAAACATTATATTCTGTCTTCAGGGAGATTGTAGATTACTTTATTTATAAAAGTTTTATTGTCCCAGGTAGACTGAGATTGTGATTTACTTGTTTATTTGTTTGTGTAACAGTTAGTACAGTACTTTTCTAGTGGTAGGAATTCTATAAATACTATTGTCAGGCTAGTTGCCTTATTCTCTTTGGACCTGTTTGTCACCTGAAATAACATTAACCTTTTCTGAAACACACCTTTCTACCCTACCTCAAGCAAAAGTAATATGCAAAGATCTATCAAACAACTTAATCTTAAATGTAAAAAGTATTTGTCATATAAGTACGATAAACAGTGAGTTTCTCCCAGTGAATGGAAATATTATATATTAGATGTGGAAGGCCAACTAGTATTTTAGCTACTCTCATTAGTTCTCTTTATTATGTAGCCTATTAAACAATGCACAAATTAATCTTAATTCAAATTTCTTCCTTTTTGATTCTGTAAATGTGTTGTTAATAAATGTTTATATTTCTTTAATGTGGGATTTTCAGATTTTAAGTTCTGCCATCAATAGAAAATCCATTACATGTGTTTCTGTCAATCGACAAGCATCCACTAAAAATGTGTTATAAAAAACATGCAAGTTCTCTTGTTCTATGTTTAGATGAATAGTCATATCCTAACTCCTCAACCCTTCATTATTTTCTCAAGCCCCTCTTTCAAATTGTCTATTATGCTTTTCATCTATTTTCCCTTCTTCTCCTAAGAAGGAATATTTAATTCTTCTGGAGGTTCTTCCCATGCCTCCTTTGTTATAAATCCTGTGTGTTTCTTTCCCTGATTTCTTCAATAGGTCATTGCCCCTATTTCTCCCAGTTCTTCTATTTAGCCAATCTAAGTCTGAATTAAAGAAGGAATGCACACTCACGTTGATAAGCTCAATTGAGCTGAGTCAGATAAGGAATACACCTGAAATTTCCAGTCCAAAGAGCAAGACAAATGACTCAGTTGTGGCAACAATACAGGACCCACACATTTGGGTGTAGTTGATTTTAATGTATAAAGGACATGTGACTGTCTTAATGACAAGGGACATTGAATGACTGTACCTAAACTCACATTGGATTACATCAGATTGCTTCTATGCACATGTACACTTAAAAAAAACAAAAGACCGGACTTGCAACCTAACTGGAGTCATCTTGAAAGTGGTTATGTCTCTTGACATCATTTAGGCAATGCTGCAACATTGAAATGGTAATCAGATAATAAATCGACTTAATTTAAAATTAAATGACTTAGCCTTGTGTCAAATCAATGCCAAATAGAGGCCTAATTTTACTCCTCTGTGAATCTTTTTGTCTACACTAGTCAGATGTGATTTCTACCCCTCCCTGATTCTACTGCTCATTAGCTATACCTCTCATTTGTTGTTTATTATTAATGTTTTACATGATGAAGAATTTCTTTTTATATTTTAACAGTACAGCAACTTACAAAATATAAAGATTCAATAAATGCTTGTTGAAAATGTTAAGTATCAAGAGTCTGATATCAGAGACAACTTTATAGAAGTTAGGCTAGTAGGTCAGCTGCCTAAACTATCATTAGGGTGCTTTGAAAGCTCTCTAATGTCTCTTAGCCTTAAAACTCCACTAGAAAATCACCACTAAGAGTAAGTCACTCTCCTCTGTTAAAATAAATCTACCATAATAGCACAGATTTTCAAAATGAATTACAGAATTAATGGGCGAGAGGACAAAGGAGTAAGATCAAGGGGAAGATGAGGACGAAGTGGGGCTCAGGAGGATTTGAAGTTGAATTTCACTTAGTTGAGTGGCTTTGGATGGGTTACTCAGCTTCTCAAAACCTTGATTACTGCACCATTAAAATGGACACAATAACGGAATCCACCTAGAGTTTTTGTAAGAAGCAAATCTGGTAAGACTTGAAAAGTGTTTGGTATTGAATACATAGTATTTGTATCCAAATATCCTAACAAAGATGATCAATGGAATACCAAGACAGGAATAAAAATTAAGAACTTAGGAGTAAAAGTGTAATGACTAGTTGTGGGGACAAAGGCTCTTGGCCTCACGTGGAAAGGTGCTGACTCAGGTAGTAGACGGCCTTGGGCTATGGCTAGTTGGCCGTCAGCCGTAGCCAGTTAGCCATTGGCTACTGATATAACTGCCACGGCCACACTGGGGAGTGGGAGTCGGTCAGTTGGCAGAAAAGCAGACAGCAGGTCGCATGTTGGGTGACTCCAGCCTCCAGTGAGACTATAATGGTATGACTCCCCTACCTATGGCTCCATGGGTGTTCCTTTTTGGCCTAGCCGCATCCTGCGTTTTTATGTGGGGAGCGGGAACTGAGACCCCACGGGCCGCACCACATGATACTTGTGTTAAAGAAAAAAAAGGCCCCAAATAGCATCACTCACGCTAAAAGCCCATGATGATACCAAACCTAGATTTAAAAGAAAAAAGCCAAGTTTATTTGTTCATTTCTTGCATTTGATGTGTTCCTCGATGACATCCTTGACCTGAGACTCTTTGCAATAGCTTTTAACCAACACACAAATGCAACCAACCACTTTATGTGGTTTCCCTCTGTCGATTTTACAGAGGCCTACCCATTCGGCTAGTTTCTTGTTGTCATCAGCCTTAATTAGTTTGATTTGGTGTTCAGCACAGAGGGTCTCCACCAACTTGACTGCACATAGGCTCATCGTAGTTGGATGCGAGCACACAAAGATGGCCTTGGCTCTTGTCTGAGGCTTTGGCAGCTTCACGAATTCCATGTACCGGGCCATCATAGATGAGCACTGTCTTCAGCGCCTCTTGTAAAGCAGTATTAACGTCCATTACACCTCCAGCAGCAATGCCTTCCTCAGCCAAGGGTGTTGGGTTTCAGGTGGAGCCAAATTGAAACTGGAGGCCAAAAGAGACCCGGACTAATGCTGCCTGTACCGCTCAGCCAATAGATAGACACCGGAGTTGGGTCATGGAATAAGCGTTTATTATCTGAGTACTGGTGGTCTGAGAAGGCAGCGGGTTAACACCTCCAAAAATTGCCTTAACAGTCTCAGACTGGCTTGGGGTTTTTAAGGGAAAATCTGGGCATTCCTCCAGAGGCTATGTAACAATTCCCAGGATCTGCATGGAGTCTTCCCTGTGTCCACGTGATTCTATGGTGTAGTCAGCAACCCAGGAATAATGATGGGATTAGCCTGGAAAGAATGCTAGACCAGAGATTGTGCTCAATAAGCCTAAGGATATTAATCATAAGTTTCAAGGTAATTTTCTAAAACGGAAGTGGGAGGGAGAGGGGACATTTTGATCTCAAGCCGCAGGGGTTGATCTATTGTTAAGCTATAGGTAGGTCAAGTAAAGGTGAGGCCCAGGGACATGGAGAGGGTGCCAACCAGGCCATGCTTCAAAATCTTGACTACACCCAAGCCTTCTCCTCTCCCCTGTGCCACTCGGTGGCAGCAGGGAAAGAGTGACACCAAACCTAGATTTAATATCTGATCTAATTGCCATTTCAACCTCTCCCAGAAACATAATATTAATCAACTAGCGTGGAATTATCCGGTCAAGCACCAGTAATCAGCCACATAGGTCCTCTCCTTCCCCCACAGAGAAAGGAGGCAATCTACACAATAAAAACTCTTCCTCTTCTCTTCCCCCAAAGAAAAGATGTCCCAACCCCCAAATAATCTTTTCTCACCCACCCCCCACATAACTCCCTTGCTCCGCCCTTCTTCCTATAACATCTTCCATTTTGAACAACTCCTCAGAGTGCCCATCTAGTTGCTAGATGGGAGGCGGCCCATTTCATGAATCGCTTAATAAAGTCCATTAGGTCTTTAAATTTACTCAGTTGAATTTTTTTTTTTAACATTAGGAAGGGCTAGTGATGGACAATGAAAGAAAATAATGATATGGAAATAACAATAAATAATTGTTTTAAATAAGGCAAAAAAGAATACTGGGGTTGCCCCCCAAAATGTATACACATGAGTTGTACTCATTTTTTGTTATCCATATATTTTGAGTACTATAATTTTAATAGTTTTTTCCTTCTTAAAATGTGTATACATTTTTTGGCACCCTCTGTATAAAAATTATCTTGAATAAATACAAATTGAAAGGCAACAACTAACCAAATAGCTGTTTATTGCAAATAGCACAGTCAGTTAATATTCTTAATACATAAAGAGCACATATAAATGGACAAGAAAATCCAAAGGTTAAAATGAAACTGGACCAAAGATGCAAATTCACACACAAAAGGGCGATAGTACACTGGTGAACAAAGAAGGATATGAAATGTTCACACTAAGTACAAAGAAATGCAAATTAAAACAGCAAAGACGTTTTGAAAAATGAGGCTGTAGTATTCACAAGAGTGAAGTAAAATAGATGAGAAGAGAAATTATTATAATGCATATGGAAAAATTGCATCAATATATACCTTAAATATGTTTTCCCAATTCAATTTTAGGAAATCTGTCCTAAAGAAATAATCTAAAATATGGGGCTGGGGGCAATCAGGCAGAAGGATGTAGATGTTCATTGCTGTTTTATTTGATAACAGTGAAAAACAAGAAGTTATCTAAATAACCACATATGAATGGCTAAGTAAATTATGATACAGTCACTTAAAGTGTAATATAAAATATGTTTACAAAGAGTTTGTAATAACATTGGAAAATACCTATGTTAATATGCAAGAAAAGGTCAGGAGAAAATTGTGACAGGATGATAGTAACTGGGTAAAGCAAATTAATTGCTGTAATACTAGAAAGAAATACATCAAAATATGAAGAATGGTTGTTTTTTAGTGAGGGTCCAGGATCCTAGTTATGGTTTTTCACCTCTCAGTGGGATTTCCTGTTTATTAAAGAGCAGTCACATTTCGTGAAGGCCAAAAGTAACTCGCTAAAATAAGTAACATTGAGAACTCTCAATATTCTACATTTCTTTGAAAACTCTCATATTCCTGAAAATATCTTTAGCGTGCTTCTAAGGAAAGAAAGATGAAAATAGAGATGATCTTTAGGGAATAAGGAAACAATATGGTAGACTGAAATAATTGGATTCTAGCTTTGGTTTTGCCATCAACTCTCTGTGTAAATTGGATGTGTTTCATCTAATTGCTCCTTCCATATCAACCTCAAAGAATCACCTAGATCAAAGGTCTGGAGTTACTTTTTCTTTTAACCACCTCATATCTCTGCCTGAGGGAGATAATAAGGGGAGGCGGCAGGAAGACCAGTTAAGAACACATTCCCCTGAAAAGCGGAGTTCTCTGAAGGTAGGAGCCTTGTCTCCTTTTCTGTGATTTACTGCTAGTGCTTAATACAAAGTGGAGCACACATAGTAGGCACCCAATTTCTGTTTGTTGAATGGACTTAGAGAAACTCCCATTAATGATATTATTTGACATTTTAAAGCATATCTACACAAATAAAGACAAACTTAGCTGGAGCAATTATTTCTTTCTTGAGTCTCATTTTCTTAAATTTTCTAGTGAGCACTAATTATGTGGCAGGCACTCTGCTAGATGCTGACGATTTGAAGAAGAAAGGGCACAAAGCCCCTCAAGTTGTGTGCGAGTGTTTTCAGGGATGAAAATTATTAGTGTAATTTTAGGATTACAGGGTGATTGTTTTGTTTTGTTTTTTTACAAGCAAACTGAACTTTTACAGCTAATTGAGCATTGTTCTTTTCAAAGTAAATTACCCAAAGAAGCTCTGAAGCAATTTCAATGCTGCCGGCCAAGAAATAAAGTTGTTGGAACTTTTTCTGTGTGTTTGTCTTCAGAATCTACAGAAATGTGTTTTGAATGTCCTCAAAAGTAGCAAAAAGTTTTCCTTTCACTGATAAATTTAAGTTTTAGAAACAGAGACAAACTAGCATTGCAGTGAAGAACATGGGCTTTAGCATTAAAAAGGTTGAGTTTAAGTTCCGGTCGTTTGACATGGGACAATTTATTTATTCTCATTGCAGCTGAAATTCCTCATTTGTAAAATGAGGCACTGAATGTAAAGCAGTTAGCTTACAGCCTGAGTGTATAAGTTCTGAACCTTTACTTCTGTTGTTCTTGTCGTTATTATTATTAATAGACTAGTGAATGACTTGTGAGAAGTTTCAGCTAAAAATGAAATGTGGCTATAGAGTAATGAGCCCAATTCTCTTACTTGCCTAGTAAATTTGTTCTGAAGATTCTTCCTAAAGACAAATTCCTTTGAGGTTCAATACTTATCTGGTTGGATCAATCCTAGTATATATCCAGTTGATCATTTTCTTACTTTATAAGCCAAACCTGAGGAATTCCTGACATAATAATACTACCCTAAATGGTTTTTGAATTTGCACAGTTCATAAAAAATGTCATTTCCTTTTTAGTTTTTCAATTGCTTTATGATTCATTGACTTTGAACTTTCCTGATCTTAAATGAACTCTCTCCTGGAAACAAGGTCAAATCAGTTCAGTGAGCTGATGTTTACAGACTTTTTTTTTTTTTTTTAAAGGTTGGTATTTCAAAAAGACAAAACTGCTTAAAATATACTTCCATATTTAAGGATATTGTGCTAAGTAGATCTAACCAACTAAAGGAACATACTAGTTGGTTACAGCTGCTTTCCCAACTGTTGCTTAAGTAGGGAATGTTTCATTTTAAACTGTGTTAGGAACTCACTCATTCATCCAGCCAACAACACTAATTGAGCACTTATTGTACGTTATGTGCTTGGCATACATCCATTCACAAAACAAAACTTCCTGCCCGGGTAGAATTTATATTTGGTGGTGGGGTAGGCAGTTTGACAAAAGCACAAAAAAATGATTTAGTATGTTGAAAGGTGGAAAGTGCTATGGGGGGAAACAGCAGAGACAGGAGACTGGGTGTGCCAGTCACGGAAAGATTACAATTTTAAGTAGGATGTCCTCATTTGAGCCAAGACATAATAGAGCCGAGGAAAGTTTTGAATGGTGTAATTAAGATCTTGGAAATCCTTGAATATTAATGCTTTTAAAATTATTTCTGTAAAATGGTTTTTAATGTAGGGTATTTCTGTTTCTCTCTAGATTTATGGGTGTTTTAGGTTTGTAAGTGAACTTAGAGGACATTTAACGTTGTTGCTTCATTACAGAGCCTATGAAATGCTAAGGAACTTGACCAACACCACACAATCGGTTAGATAAAGGGTCAAGGTAATAACATAGGTTTTATAATGCTGAGTTTGTTGTTCTTTCTATCCTATTGGGAGGGGATTCTAACGCTGGGGATTTCAGGTGGGCTAGTGTGGAATACTTGTTATGGGGACAGTTGTAATCATATTCTCTTCACCTTTGTGTCAAGTTTTTTTCATCTTGATTTTATTTTTGTCCTTGATTAGTCAGGCTTGCCGGTTTTAATTACCATTAAAGGGCTACAGTTTCTAGAGTGCATTCTTATTTATTTGCCTTAGTAGCATCTGCAATCCAATTAGCTAGGATTCTACAGCTGAGGCCCCAGGCTTGTTTTATTGTGCAATACTTGAAAAAAGGGTGAAAGAAGTATTGCTCATTACAAATTGCATTTTTGTTGTGACTAACAATAAAATTATCTGTTAAAATACCTTAAGTGGTATTAACACATAGAAAATGAGGGGGTGATGTTAACTACAGTAATGTAAAAAAAAATACAAAACTTTTAATTTGTTGTGTGACCTTTTCATGAGACACTGATGAATTCCAATTCTTATCTTTTAGTTGGTTTCCCTTGTGTTAGTCCTTCCCAGCGAGCTATTCTGTAATTCTGCCAAATATTTGACTGTATTGTCTCTATTGCTTGACATTGCATGCCATGACCTTGTAGTTATTGTGTCCCTTCTGATTGGCAAGTCATACTGCAGTGTTCTTTTTTAGGAACTGGCATTTAGTTTGCAGTTATTATTATTCTTATATCATTTCTAGTTTTGTTCCTTTTATTTTATTGATTGCTGTGCATTAGAATCAAGTAGTGCTCACCCAAGCCAAGTATATTATCCATGTTACCATTTCATCATATGGCAAAGGTGAACATGCTTACTATTCTACAGTCAAGTTTCTTCATTCTTCATTTTCTTTGATATTGTTAAAAGACAGTAAATTCTAAAGATCGTGTTGTGGAAATTGCCACCTGAATAGCTCAATGCGTCTCACATTGAGCATTGAAATTTTGATCCTGTTCGCAGTTTGGTTTCTTGGTTAGCATGCACAGCTAAGTACACAGAACCACCATTTATTTTGCGTCAGGAACCTGGGGTGGGGGGAGGGGTCCTGGAACCCCTTCTGCCTTACTCTCTATGTTCAATCTGAATGCATCTTCTTAACAGTAACAATAACTTTGTCCAAACCACTGTAACCACTATCCTCTCTTATTTGGGCTATTATCAGAGCTTCCTAACTACTTTCTCCACATGCATTCTATAACCCTTCTGATTCACCCTCCACACAGCAGCAAAAGTAACTTGTAAAAATGCACATACTACCATGTCATACCTCTAGGCAAGACTTGCAATGGTTTTTCCATCACTCTCAGGCTCAATTTCAAAGGCCCTCCAAGATCTGGCTTTTGCATACCTCTCTAGCCTTAGGGTACATATCTCTGTTCCTTAGTGACCCAGCCAGTGACCTTCTGTCAGTAAGCTGGAACTTTGCTGTGCTCTGTGTTCCTGCTGCTTGCCCTCCTGAAGCAGTCTTTAGCTACCCTCTCCCATCCCTCCCAATTTCCCAACATGCATTTGGATACACACACACACACACACACACACACACACACACACACACCATCACGTAGCTAACATGAATTCATTCTTCTGGCTTAGTTTAAAACTCACTTCCTCAGGGAAATGCTCCCTATGTTTCCTGATTAGATTTGGTTATCTCGTTAGTAGTTCACAAAGTACCTTATACTTCTCCCTCCTATTCTATATCACAATTGTGATTTTTGCTCATTAAAACATGTGTCTTCCCCATTGAGATATAAGCTCTATGAAAAAAAGCAGCCTATCTCTACTTTGCTCTTCTGTTTCCCAGCATGAAATGAAGCACAGTAGGCACTCAGTAAATATTTACTGAATTAAGGAATGGCTAAATCAATACCATTGCTCATCCCCTTGTTTTTTTCCTCATTGTATCCTATTGGGCACTGCTCTTTTTCAACCCTCATTTTACATTTGTAAAACAATATTACAAGGTCTTCGCTGGCAAACAACTTCACTGCCTTCATTTGGCATTCTCACAAAGATTCCTATCTTTTGAGACTATGAAGAAAATAATGCTTTCATATTTTTAAAAAAATGCTTAAGAGCATCTCTGAAATTCTTTGATCTCTGCAGATTTGATTTTCAGTTTTGTGTACATACGAGTATTGCAAATTAAAGAATCCGGACATGGGGTTTCACGAAGGAATCATTTTTCACTTATGACTTTTTATATATTAAAAAATCTTACAAAGGTGTAAATTAATCACATTTAGTTTTGCATATAGCAAATCATCGTTACTGAAGAGAAAGATATTACATAATTTGGAAATATTTGGAGACTCTGGTATGATCAAACTTCGTGACCAGTATTGGAAGGAGTTCCTGCTTCTGCTCGACAGGAAATGCATTATTAAAAAATTTTTTATAACATGTTGCAGGTAGTTCTCTCATATTTAACAATTCCATGATAACAAAATTTAATAACAAAATTTAACAAATTTAACAATTGCTCAACTTATTGAGCAATTGCACTGAGCATTCTAGATATAAAGAGAAGTGAGTTAGTCCTTGCCCTCAATGGAGCTCCTAATGCATTTAAGGAAAGAAAATAAAAATAATCACTAATATTTATTGAGCTCTAAATCAGATGTTTTCTCACTTAATCCTGACACAAGTAGGGCTGTGATTATATTCATATTATGGGGCGGCTGGATGGCTCAGTTGGTTAGAGCGTAAGCTCTGAACAACAGGGTTGCCGGTTCAATTCCCACATGGGCCAGTGAGCTGCACCCTCCACAACTAGATCGAAGACAACAAGCTGCCACTGAGCTGCCAGTGGGGCGGCCGGATGGCTCAGTTGGTTAGAGCATGAGCTCTCAACAACAAGGGTGTCGGTTCAATTCCCACATGGGATTGTGGGCTGTGCCCCCTGCAACTAAAGATTGAAAACAGCGACTGGACTTGGAGCTGAGCTGCATCCTTCACAGCTAGATTGAAGGACAACTCCCAGGCGAAACACACTGTCCCCCAATATTCCCCAATTAAACAAACAAACAAAAAAACGAGGCGACTAATATTCACTGAAGTTAAAGTCTGTATACCACACAGTAAGTGAGTAGCAAAACAGAAAGTTGAATACAGGATCCCCTACAGAAATGTGAACTCTAGAACTCACATCTTTAACCACTTCTCTATACTTCCTCAGGTTCAGAACAACATTATATGTTCAAGAAGCGGAACTGAGAGTTTTTAGACAGCTAGTGTACTACTTAAGGGCCTCTTTCTTTTTTGAGAGCCTATACTCATATTTCCACATTTATTTTTTTTCCCTTAAATGAATCACATAAATTAATGCAAAGTGAACCTATATTAGAGTTTGAGAGGATGAATATTTGAGGTGCATTGTTTTGCTGTTGGAAGGGAACTTAAAATGGTCTCCATCAATGTGTCAAGGAAAGCAATTCAAATTCATGAAGACTTTAAACCAACCTGAACCAACAATTATTATATATTTTCAACAGTGTCTTAAAAGTTGAATTAGGTCTGTTAAAAATAATGAGCTGGAATATATTTGAATGATTTGATGGGCAGGTTTCAGAGATTATTTCTGAATGACATGGCACTCAAGGTAGCCTTGAGACCTGGGAAAGTTGCTAATGAAATCCAGTAAGGTACTGGCATAGTCTCTATGGGTAGAGTGTGTGTGGAAGGAGTTTTTGCTATCAGCCTGGGAATAATGGCATAGAGCCTTAGTCAAGATGTCTGGATAGTACAATTCCATGTATCCTTGATGTTTTCTTGAATATAGACTAAGAGTGTATCTTGTATGCTGATTCTAGGATCTAGGATCATGAAGAAACATCAGTGTCCTACTTTAGTGGCTTCATAATGAAGTTCTACAATTTAGAAAGGACAGACAAAAAACAAAATCCCAGAGAATTAGTTCTTAGTGGATCTAGATATCAGTTTTCTCAGAATACCTGTCTAAGGTCCTTCATCCATAATGCTAGGTTCAATTCTTAACCAATGTGGCAGTGAGAAAATTCTACTCTAAGAATCTCAATCTTACAATTAAACTTCATGAAAATGTGCCTTCTTTGTTGTGATGAGGCAGTCAAAACCCGAATATAAATTAAGTTAGATGTTTTAAAAGGAAAAAAAACACTAGCCTTTCTAAATAAGTCAAGAAGATTACAGGATTTATGTGGTTATTATAAAGGAAGCAAAGGAATTGTTTGGGGAAATGGAGTTAGTTGGGGGAATAAGGAAAGACATAGGGTGGGAGGCACGAATGCACATACATTAAGGTCTTTTTTTACCCCTTACCATTCTGACATTCCATAAGCCCATAATTTTTACTTATGAGTTGATGGAAAACAGTGTTTTTACATAATACAGTATTCGGTGAATACTATTGCTGTCCTAAACATGGTGTGTAGTAAGAAGGAAAACTTCAGCCAAGAGTAGAATTGGTCAGGGAAGATAACAGTGACTATGAATTTTTAAAAGAAAGTTAATAATAAGCCATTATACACTCAATAAAATGATAACACTTTCTAGCTGAATTTCTGCAGTCAGATTGTTAATGAATAGCTTGTCACCCAGGTACCTTGGAGTTTATGGACACACTAAAGCACTCTTTTAAACACTAATCTAAGGGATAATACTCAGTCACCATACAAGAGATCTTTGAAATGTCTTTATTTATGGAACATAACTTAATTATAAAAGATGCATTCCTTAGTGCCTATCCATAACACTTACATACTAAAACTTAAAGATGGAAGATGTCCAAATCTAATGATAAAATATTGAGGAAGAATTAGCATTTCCTAGTATACTTAAAACAATATGGTATTGGCACAAAACTGGATAATCAGACCAATGGAACAGAACAGGTAATTCAGGAGTAAACTCTGTTTACATTAGAAAGTAAATTGTAGGAAACAAACAAACAAAGACAAGTAATGGTGAAGAAAGGGATTTTTCAATAAATTGTATTTGAGTAATTGGCTATTTATATGAAAATAGAGCCATTTAGATTTTGTTTAACCTTAGGCCACCTACTAAGGTACTTCTGGATATTCGTTTTAAAGTAAACAGAAAAGAAAACAAATTAGAAGAGAATTATATATGATGTATCAAACTGCCAAGGAAAAGAGGACTTTCTAAATTTAGAATAGAAAAAAATCACTAAGGAAAGTTTTGACAGATTTTACAACATAAAGACAAAATTTCTGTTGGTAAAAATAATTAAAAGGCAAATCAGACTAGGGAAGTGTTTAAAGCAGACATCAAAGACAAAAAGTTAGTATCTTTACTGACCAATGAGCACACTAATGTAAAGAATTTATATTTTACTAGGTCTCAATTTCTACATATGTAAAACGGAGATAAAGCAGTCCCTTACAGGGTTTTTATAAGAATTAAATGAAATAACATATGAAAATATTCCAGTACATAGTTAGCAACTAATGAGTTTATTTTTATCATACAGAGGTAAAAATATGAAGAAAAATACTGCCTTTAAAATGCTAAGATAGCAGGCCAGTCCGGTGGCTCAGGTGGTTAGAGCTCCATGCTCCCAACTCCGAAGGCTGCTGGTTCGATTCCCACATGGGCCAGTGGGCTCTCAACCACAAGGTTGCCAGTTTGATTCCTCGACTCCCGCAAGGGATGGTGGGCAGCGCCCCCTGCAACTAGCAACAGCAACTGGACCTGGAGCTGAGCTTTGCCCTCTACAACTAAGATTAAAACGACAACAACTTGACTTGGAAAAAAAGTCCTGGAAGTACACACTGTTCACCAATAAAGTCCTGTTCCCCTTTCCCAATAATAATAAAAAAAAATCTTAAAAACAAAAAAACAAAGCTAAGATAGCAATATCTAGATATATGACACCTGGGGCACTTGGTTAGGTAGGACCGGTGACAGGAGAAAAGGCTGAAAGGGTAACAGAAGCCAGAACTCTGAAGCCCTGATTTGCAAAGGAGTTTGGACCATACTTCTTAGGTAGTTGTGAATCACTGAAAGGTTTTAGTCAGGAAAGTATCATGGTCAGAATTATTTTTCTAGACACTTTAGAAAGCTCACTCTAGTGGCAATATGGAATTTGAATGGGAGGGGATTGAGATCAGAGGCAAGGAGCAGGTGGATTATTTTAGAGTAACTCTCCATTTTTGCTTTCTTCGTCCCTAGGCCTCTTGTTAACTCTTGGTGAAGTAAACACACAGCTCAACCTTATTCATTAATATAGATTAATCATCAATATAGATTAAGCCTCTATTCTGGTCAGAGGCTTTTGGGGATTAAGGAAGCGGACAAGATAGATAGAGCTCCTTCCCTGCTACAGTGTAGCAGGAGAGAAAAGAAACAAATAAGTAGTAAAAATAAAAGGCAAAACACAAAATAATGATTATAAATACCTAAACTGGCTGACTTTTGGCACAGTTTAGTTCGCTTTATTTTAGATGGCAACCCTCTTCTTACTCAATGAACATTCACCTTGAAGAATATCTTTATTTGATCTCATGCTTTGTAATGCAAGGTCATGCATGAACTTTGAAACGTTATAAACTAGGAAATGTTGTAAGCTCCAGTGCATAAATATCAATCAGGTTTTTTTCCTTTCATCATATTATAATTTAATTTTTGTTTTGAGGTAGAGAGCTAACTTCAAAAAGTAAAAAAATCATGAAAATGTTTAGAATAGTTTGGTTAAAATAAGGAGCAAGCAAGTAGAGGATACTGAATATTATCATGAACCCAAATGACAGCAACAGTCCTTTAAATAAATACATGACTATATATATGATTAAATTGACCCAGAAAAATTCAGGGAGCAATCATTACTATCATTGTCATTTTGACACATTTTAAGCTTGCATAAGCAAAATTCAGCTGTGGACATGAATTGGTACTAAATGTGTTTTAATTCTCTTGACTTTACGAATCTCTCAGGGAGAATTTTCTTGAAAGTTATTTTAAGAGAAACAAGTCTCATTTAGTCTATCTGCAAGAAGAATTAAAGCACTATTCTTTTGACATTTTTGACATCATGGCTTAAAATCCTATTTAGAAGTTTGTGTGGGTGAAAAAGGTGAAAGGGATTAAGAAGTACAAATTGCCAGTTATAATGATAGACGCAGCGATGTAAAGTACAGCATAGGGAATAGAGTCAATAATATTGTAATAACTGTGTATGGTGTCAGATGGGTACTAAAGTAACCAAGGTGATCACTTCATAAGGTATGTAAATGTCTAATCACTATGATGTACACCTAAACCAATATGTCAACTGTAATTGAAAAATACATTTTTTTAAGTTTGTTAGCAATCCATTTCTCACTGATGTTTAGCCTTTACCAAAATATTCCCAAGATGATTATTTTTTATGAGTTGTCAAAGATAACTTACAAAAAATTACTTTGTAGAATTGGTATTCACACATTTTTAGGTATGAAAATAAATTCTTGATGTTAAAAAGATTTGTGTATAACTCCACCAAACTTACCATTAATCTTTCTGTTTTTGAGGTAGTATTTTGCTATTTATAATATTTTATATATTTTACAACATATTTTAATATCTGATAAAGCAAGTCTTCCTTTGTTACTCTTCTTTTACCAAATCATCTTGGTCATATTTGCATGTTTATACTTACAGATAAAATTTGGAATCATTTTGCCAAAATCTGAAAATGTAAACCTATGTACTTCATCATGGAAAATGTAGTCTTTCTGACACTATTTCTAATTGATATAATATAAATAATAATAAGAATTATAACTGATGCTTATTGAGTACTTACCAAGTATTTGTCAATATTATTAATGCTACATAAATAAATTCAGATGATGTAAAACTAAGAGAATCAACTGAAAACCTATTAAAAACAATAAGTGCATTTAGAAAGGTAATTGTGCAAAAATGAATGACTTTCCTATGTAAAAATTAAAATGAATTAGAAATATAATAAAAGAAAAAATAAACCTAGCATAGTATCAATCTAGAACTCTATGACAAAAACTACAAAACTCCACCAAGTGAAATAAAAGAATATGTGAGGAAATAAAAAGACATACCATGGTCTTAGAACATTGCAAATATTGGAAAGATGCTATTTTTTTTTTTACTTAATCTATAAATGCAATGCAATTCTAATCAGAATTTCTCTAGGCTTTTTGGGGAGAGCATATGTCAAAATGATTCTAATGTTTATATGGAAGAATACATGTTCTAAAATTACCTAAGAACATTCCAAAAGAGAATAATTAGGCGATATTAATACTAGATATTTAAAAGAATCATAAGGCTCTGGTACTTAGATTTTGGTACCAGTAGTTCACAAATGATAAATCAATGGATCACAGTAGAAAATCCATCATTAGATTAAAATATATGCAAATATTTAGTACCTAACAAAGGTAGCATTTCATATCAGGGGGAAAGGATGCATTATTTAATACCAATATTGGATAACTATTCACCATTTGAAAAAGTTAGGTTTCTTCATCAATTGACTCTTACATCAAGGTAAGTTCACATATTACAGAACATAGGTTTACATTTTTAAAATTTAAGCATACAGAAAGCTTTTCTAAGCATGAAAACCCAGAAACCATAAAAATAAAAATACATAATTTGACTGCATAAAAATACAAAAATTTTGCAAGTTAGAAAGCATTATAAACAAATACAAAATGTATTTGACAGATGGTGAAAGTATGTATCGACTGCAAGTATCATGAGTGCATCTGGGTAAAATTAGGTACATTTATCTCTATTGTATGTCTGGAGAGATAGCAGGAAAGAAGTTGTGAAATATTTATGTTGTCTCTGTGGATTTATTATCATGAACACAAGTCTTTATTACAAACACAAAATTATTACTTAAAAATTATTACATGAGAAATTTAATATTTCAAATCTGTACAATGGAAAAGATGGATAATTTATTAAGTAGAATTAGACAAGTGGCTAATCATTTGAAAAAAATAAATTTATATCCTAATTTCACACCTTCATGTATTCCGTATAGATGAACACTTTTTATTCAAAAAATATTTATTGACTACTAACAATGACATGCCAGAGGCTAAACATAATGAATGTAATATCTGTCCTCCTAGAGCTATAGTGTATATAAATTTTGGCAGAAATACATTTTTAATGAGAACAATAGATGAACTATTTTTGATGTAAAAAAGACACCATAAAATATCTGTATGATGTTGGGGGTGGCAAAGGCATTTCTAAATGACCAAAGGAAAAACCAGTATAAAAAAGACTGATGAATTTAGATTATATAAAACATTTCAAATGTCACTGTATATAATAACTGTATAGGCACCACAAACAAGGCAACAACAAACTAGAAAAAGTATTTGCTATATATACAATAGACCAATATGATAAGGTCACTATAAAAAGACTAATATTCTTTGGGAAAAGATGGGCAAAAGACATGAATGGGTAAAATCCAAAGACAAAATATAAGTGACCAATAAGTACATGAAACAACTGTACAATTTCACTACTGATAAAAAAATATAAATAAGATATTGACCTTTGCTTATATGGAAAAACAGTAAAGAGAATGATAGTTCCAAATGAGCAAGAGTGTAGAAAAATGTTTTTATGTACTATTAATAAAAATATAAATTGGTAAACATCTCTAGAGAAAAATTTAATTTGTATCCATTACAATTTTTCATATTTTTTGACTCAACACGTTTTCTGAATCAAAAGTGTATACAAGAATTTCCCTTAAAGTAGTAACCATGGATACTCGTATGCAGATGTTACAATGCTAATGCTGTCTATAATAACATAATTGGAAACATGCTAAAAGTTCAACTATGTGGGGTTGATCCAGTAAATTATGACATAACTACACTACGATATATTATTTTGTACTATGATGTTGTAGTTGAGTATTTATTGTCATTAAGGTACATAGAAAAACGTTGATCATTTGTGATATTAACTCAGAAGATGAGGGAAGTAGGTAGAAAACGAAATTAATGTGATGGAGAATGCTGACAATAATTTCCTTTTGTGTAAAATAATTCAATCTGTTACAATATGAGGCTAAGGTTCTAGTCCAAAGAGAAAGGTAAGAGGGAGGAAAGAAATGAAAGAAATGCTGCCCTTCCTAAGCTGACTGTGTTGCTAGCTCTAAGGTGAAAATCATTCCTCAGTTTTTATGAAGCATTATGAAAGCCTGAGCTGTGCTGCTCTCAACTCTCTAGAGCAGGGGTGTCCAAACTTTTTTCAATGTTTTTTACCAAGGGCCATATGTGGTAAAATACACAAACAGCCGGGCCACTCACTCGAGGTGAAGTACGCATTGCCTCACCTGGTTTATTTAAGTAAACTAAATATGTTTTTGGAATTTGCTGCAGGCCAATTAAAAATGGATTGTGGGCTGCAGTTGGCCCGCAGGCCGCAGTTCGGACACCTCTGCTCTAGAGACTCTATATTCCTTGAGTGATGCAACTGGTCGTTGCATACAATCCTTGATTTCGAAGCACTATGTATGCAAAGCAGGAGGTATCGTGTTTAAAATTCACTTTGAGTTACTTTCTCAAAAAGGCAGGAAAACATGTTAGGAAAAAGAATGGATCTAATAAATCCATTTTGCATCTAATAGGTCAAGATTTTAATCTTGGCTCTGTGACTTATTGTGTGACTTTCTGCAAATTACTTAACCTAAGTCTCTGTTTCCTTGTTTGTAAGTGCGAGAATATAACAGTCCCTATTTCACAGAATGGCTTTGAAGATTAACTGATGATAGAATCTATGCAATGTCTGGAGCCTGTAACTTTTAACACCTCTCTCCAAGATAAAAAAAGAAAAGAGAAAAAAAAGAAGCCCTCTGAATTAAGGGCCTGTATTGTACTCCTCAAAGAAATTGTAAGACCAAATCCACCTTGTTTTCATCAGTTTTTGCCCAAAGAGTAAGCCTTATTTTTTTCATTTAAAATTTTTTTTTTACAAAGAACGATTTGTGAAACTTGTCAAGGTACTCTTCAACATAACCTATAATGCCAGCTTCACCCTCCATACCTTATTGTACCAACATGTTTTGCTTCCTTGCCCTTTACTTTGTCTGCCATTCCCTTCCATGTTGCCCTCTGGTACTGTTGCTCTATGACCAATACTACCTTATATCCTCCACTTCTTCTGAGTAGTCCCTCCACGCTCTTTCCTTAATGGAAACCTAGATCTCCCCTGTGGACTCTGCTTCCCTTGTTGTACTCCCAAACAGATGTTTGTGTTTCATTTTAAAATATTTTTATCCCTTTTATATCTCAGAGCCAGAAGGTAGTGTTCTCCCTGATTTCTGTTGCCACTTCTAGACCATTATTTCTCCACCCTCTTGTAAAAAAGAAAATAAAATCAAGCAAACGGACAAAGTTTACTCTCAATCCTTGAGGTTTAGGTAATTTGACAGTAAATCGTCATCTACTAATCTCTCGCTCCCTAAATTATTGAAGATAAGGTAACACAGCAACTACTGTGTTTTCTAAATCCTGACATAATTCTGGGTGACTTCACCACAACATAAACAGCCACTCAACACTCTGACTTCTGATTTTTTTTTTACCTCCTTTCATTACCAGCCCTACCCCTCCACTGCCACACAGTACCATGATTACAAACCTTAGATTTTGTCATTACTCATAAATGCTCTTACTCCAAAATTGCTAATTCAAGCATACTACTCCATGACCACAATCTCCAATATCCTCTCTTGGCTTACTTGTTTAACTATTTTCATTATGATTACTTCTTGTACTTAACAGATCACCCAGTCCTTTGATCCTTATTCTCTATCTCAACACATCACTTCTCTCCTCTCTTCTTTCCCTTTATGTCCAATTTAAATCATATTAGAATCACAGTTTTGTTATAGTCCAGATTTCGTTATATTTGTCTTTTCCTTTTATCCTCTCATAAAAATCTCAGTCCTGAATGAAATCAACATCTTTCTAATTACCTGCATGCTAGCAGTTTAACTGCTCTGGACCAAATGCTTGCATTCCCCCCAAATCCGTACATTGAAGCCCTGACTCCCAATATGATGGTATTCAGAGATGGAGCCTTTGAAAGGTAATCAGGGTTAGATGATGTCATGAGGGTGGGCCCTAATGATGGGATTAGTGCCCTTCTAAGAACACTAGAGAGCTTACTTTCTCTCCCATCCTTCTACACCACCCACTGCACACAAGGAAGAGGTCACAGCACCCAAGGAGATGGTGGCCACCTACAAGGCAGATAGTAAGTCTTCACCAGGAACCAAATTGGCTGGCACCTTGCCCTTGGACTTCCAAGCCTCTAGAACTGTGAGAAAATAAATCTCTGTTGTTTAAGCCACCCAAACTATGGTATTTGTGTGTGTGTGTGTGTGTGTGTGTGTGTGTGTGTGTGTTGCAGCCTTAGCTAAGATACTAACAATGTCAAAGTCACACAATAGGGGGGATATGTCTCATAAATTCATCATCACCAATCTCAAATGGGTCCTCAAACACTGACCAGGAGTCGTAAATTTCATTAGTCAACTTATTCTACCACACATTTTAAGAAGGACTATTTATTGGATAAAGAAATTGTGGTACATTTATACAATGGAGGATTATTCTGCCATAAAAAAAGAACGAAATCTTACCATTTGCAACCACATGGATGGACCTAGAGGATATTATGCTAAGTGAAATAGTCACACCTAGAAAGACAAATACTGTATGATCTCACTTATATATGGAAATCTAAAGAACAGGATAAACAAGCAAAGAAAACAGAAATAGACTCATAGAGCACAAACTGATGGTTGCTAGATGGGAGGAAGTCGGGGGGATGGGTGAAAACAGTGAAGGGACTAGGAAGTACAAATTGGTAGTCACAAAATAGTCATGGGTACGTGAAACGTGAAATACAGTATGCAGGATATAATCAATAATGTTATAAAAACTATGTATGGTGTCGGATGGATACTACTAGATTTATCAGGAGGATCACTTCATAAATTATATAAATGCCTAACCACTGCACACCTGAAACTAATATAAAATAATATTGACTGTCAGCTATAATTTGTATATATATATATATATAGTCACAGGATGTAAAGTACAGCATAGGGAATCTGGTCAATGGTATTGTAATAGCTATGTATAGCATCAGATGGATAGTAGACTTGTTAGGGTTATCACTTTGTGAGGTGTGTAAATATCTAATACTTATGTTGTTTTGTACACCTGAAATTAATAACAAAAAAGAAAAAAAGGACTATTTAAAACTCTCAGCTGGTAACATTCTTTCATCTTGCAGATAAAGTAGAAGCTATCTGATGAGAATCTTCTTGACATTCTAATAATAAAAACTCAAAAACACTTACATCTGCACTCATACTCCAACCCTTCTTTCTGGTTACAATTGTAAATTGTTACCTTTAACCGAAGCTCAATCCATCCATCTGAGCCTTGCATCCATTGCTTTTCTGCATTTTCACTTCTGATCATTTTTTCCTCTATTGCATTACTAATCTTTCCCTCCCAGTAAATTCATTCCATCAGCTTTAAAATGTGCTAAAGTCACTTTCATGAATAGTAACAACAATCAGAATAAAATACCAACATCCCTCTATTCCACGTTCCCCTGTGCCATTCCTCTTTTTCTCCCCCTTCACGACAACTTTTTAAAAGTGGTGTGTGATACACCTGAAATTAATATTGTATGTCAACTGCAATTGAAAAATAAATTTTAAAAAATAAAACAGGTGTGTGATACTTCCCACTGACTATTTTTCTCTATCCTACTTCGCTTCTACCTTCATCATTCTACTGAAACAGTACTAATTGAGCTATAGAAGTACTATGTACATGAAGGAAATTAGCGTTTTGTCCATGATGAGTTGCAAGTATGTTTTCTCAATCTGTCATTTTTCTCAGGCTTTTATTTATGGAGAAACGTGCTTCATGGGTTTTAAAAAAATTGTCTTAAATTTTGTCAATCTTATCTGTGTGGCTGCTGGATTTGGGTATACTTAGAAAGTTTACTTCTTTGAGATTAAAATGTACAATGGTTTGGTAATCTCTCTGGTTTATAGCATTTTAGATTTGAGGATATTTATATGTTACAGTTGTAATTTTGTCTTTTTTGATGGGGAGAAAGAGGAGGCTGGGAAAATGGTGAATGAGTATGGTCTGCCCATTCAGTGCTACAGAATTCTTAGAGGTTAAACTTGACATTGATGGTTCTCATTATTTTTATTGAGTCGTTTTACATCTCTGAATAACTTGTGTGTAAATGCTCCAGTTAATAAAATAAAGAATTGCAATAGATGCCGCTAAAGGAGTTCAAAAAGTAGTATGAAAATTTATGTGGTTCTATAGTAGTATTATACTTCGTATTGGAATAATTATCTCCAGATTACTAATCTGGAGAAAGAATGAGACCCAGCACATATTGCTCAGGATAATTAAGAAAAAGCTTTATTAAATAAGGCCCTCCTGTGGCAGTTTAATGACACACTGTACATACAAAAAAAAAAAAAAAAAAGGTTTATTTTAAGGCAAAATCTTGTTCAGCAAGTACCAATATCAACTGAATCCCCCTAAAAGTAGGATTTGAAAAATAACATTATTACCTAAGATGGAGTTTTACTAAGTCTTGTTATAAATATTAAATCGTAGTACAAATAACATGAAAATACACTTGAGGCTAGAAAGCTAATTTTAAGAATAATGACATCTCACTTTTCTCTGTTTGACATGACCATTCAGTTTGTCTTCTTGATAAGTATTTCATATGTGTGTTCTCTCCCTCCCCCAGGACAAACCAGTCTAGGTGTCTAGGAATTTTCTTGATTATTGATGGCTTTCCACTCTTTTCCCGATGCACTTTTAATCTGTGTTTTAACAACAATTTCAATTTGAGTAGCATTTGTCACTGCCAGTGCAAATATTTTAGTGAGACTATCTGCATAGCCAGTGTATCTGTTTCCTGATGGCTACTTCTGAATTCAATCTTTTGGGTTAGCAATAAGAGGCAAGTTAAATTGGAGCTTCCAGGAGGTTAATACTCCTTACAGGCCTCCATGTCAACCAAAAGAAGACAAGAAATGTTTGGGAACAAGTTCACTGACCTAAAAAACCCTCCTTTTATTAGTGAAAGGTAAAGCTTAAACTCTGTCTAAATTATTTTCTTACAGTTTTCATATGTGGATATTTATTGTAGTAAATAAGTAAAGACAAATAGTTTTTTTCCTACACAGATTTTTATTCCACTGTGATTAGTAGCTAAAAGGGCTCAGCCTTTGCCCTGATGATTTTCAACAGAGATTTAAAAAGTTTTACAACCTCGGAAATTAGTAATCTACAGCTTTATTATACAAACCTCTATGTTTTAAAAGCATTCAACAGTCTCTAATAGTACTTTTCCGTAGTACTTTGCACTGCACTAATCTGTATATTCTATAACATTTTTCGACAGAAACTTCAAAACCAGAGCTGGAAGTTATATGGATTTTGAAGCCACCAAAACTAAAATTTCAGTAAAATAATGCTAAAATGTGACTTCGAGTTAAAGTTACCAACATTCATTGTGAACCTGTCTGGACACAGCACCGTGCTAGGTAGGCCCCACAAGAATAGTAGTCATTAAGCATTTCACTCTAAAATCTGGTCATATCGATGCAAAGGGAGGTGAACTGGCCTATTTAGGTGAGTGCCAGAGAACGCGGGGCCGAAAACACGACCTTCCCGCTAGTAAGGCCGGGGCGGTGGAGAAGCTCTGGAAAGTGGGCGCTAGGTTCCGAACACGCACACCGAGGACGTCACTCCTGGCCTCTCTCAGAGATCCCGGCCTCGCCAAGGCCAAACTGCCCCTCAGCTTACCGTCCCCCACCCAATTCTGGGGTCACTGCCCAGCACCGCAAGAGGAAGATTGGACACTCACACCGCTTACGTGGGCGGTCAGTCCCTGCTGCAGGCGGTGCTAGGGACTAGGGTAGGAGCGACCATCCGTAGAGGGTCAAAAAATCCCACCACCAGACGGCCCAAGAGGGATAATCTACGGGCAGTTTACCTCCTTGGGCTATTTGTCGCTGTTTATCCGGCCAGGGGAGGGCGTTAGGACAAAAGGAACCCTTCTCCCTTCCTGGGTGTCAGGCCCTGAGTCGGGTGCGGGAGCCCGCGCGGCTGCATTCCTGGCGCTGTAGCTACCCAAGCCACAGAATGTGGGAGTCGGCTTCCGGGGCAATGATCTGCCGTTAAAGCCAGAGATCCCAGCCATTAAAGCTGGGCTCCAAGCAAGGGTCAGCAATCCTCTTGGAGCGCTCCAGGACCCTGCATCCTACAATCCCCGCGCAAACAGCTGCGCGGCTCTCCTGCATGCCCACGACCAGCCTCAAGCAGGCGGCGAGCTGGAGGCCCCTGTCTTGACAGCTGCCCACGCGCCGGGGCGGTGCTCGAAAACGTCGCTTTAAAGGTTCGCGCCGCCGGCCTCGCCCCCTGCGCCACACGATTGGCTGCAGGTGGGGCGGGTTTGGCCTGATAGATACAGGGAGGGCGGGGCTGCGCACGCGAGTCCTGTGGCCTCACCGCGGTGGGGAGCCGGCGAATGGCTGCAGAGTGCGGGGTGGTTGGGCGTGCGGGGTAGGCGAGCACGCGCGCGCGCGCGGGCGGCCAAGGTCCCGCGGGAAATATCGGAACGCAGGACGCCGACCCGCACGCGCCGCCCGGCGGTCGGCGGCGCGCGCGACGGCGAGGGGGTGGTGTGTGCGCGTGAGTTGTGTGTACGTGTGTGTGTGTGTGTGTGTAGCTCGGGTGCGGAGCGCAAGCCGTCAGTCCCCGGTGTGAGTCCCCCGCCGTCTTCCACAACCCTTCCTCTGTCCCCGCACCTTCCCTACGACCCTCCCACGCCCCTACGGTCGCAAACCGAGCGAGAGCCCAGGAAGCAGGTGTGTGGGGTGAGCGGAGTCGCACGAGACAAAAGGGGCGCGGGGGTCAGCCCGCCATGGCCTCCCGGAGCCTGGGGGGCCTGAGCGGGAGCCGCGGCGGCGGCGGTGGCGGCGGCGGCAAGAAGAGCCTCAGCGCCCGCAATGCTGCGGTGGAGAGGAGGAACCTGATCACTGTGTGCAGGTACGGCGGGGCCCGCCGCTCGCGGTGAGGAGAGGGGGGTGCCGGCGTCGCGGGCGGAGGGCTTTGGGCGAGCGCTCAAGCCCCTGGGGGTTCCGGAGATGCGCTGCTCTAGTCGTGCGCCGCAGCCTCTTCCCGGGCGTGTCCGCGGGCCCGAGCGGCCGGAGAGGGGCTGGGGTCTGGGCACTGCTTAGGCCCCGCACTTTCGGTACTGGAAGCAGCGGAGCGTAGGGCTTGGGGCGGGGCTGGGGGAGGGTTTGTTTTGAATGTGCAGTCCAGTGTCAGAGTAAAAGAAGAGGACAGGGAGGAAGAGCTCTTCTATTTAGTGCACGTTTAGCTGTCAGCCACCTTTCGGGAAAGCAGTCATTACTGTGATCGTTTACTGTGTTGCTTCAAAATCAGACTGCATTCTGTTTTTGTTTTGGCTTGTTTACATACATATTCAGTCCTTTCATATCACACATATTGCGTGCCTACTACATGCTAGCTGTGTGCGTGTGTGTGTTTTCTTTCCATTTTAAATTGCAATGCTAGTGCTGTTTCTGCAGTTGTTATCAAGAGTGGAACTGTGGAGGATACCTAGTCTTCTTTCCAATGATTTTATTCCAACGTCTGCCTTTCCTTAAACGTTTACTAATTATAAATGTAGTATTCCTTTACTCTGGAAAATATAGAAACCTAAATGGAATAGTTACTGTCTATAAGCTTAGTATTCAGAAATAAGTTACTATTAACATGCTGATATATTTTCTTTGTCTTATTTCTGGGTATTAAAAAAATTGAAGTCCTAGACATCCATTTCTTAGGAACTTCTTTGTTTTAAAATTACTGTACTTTGTTTAGTCAAATACCTCATCATCAGCCATCGAATCACAGAATGATAAAACCTTTTCCTCCTTTACGGTTTATATCTGTATTTTTTCTTTTTCCTTGTGTAAAATGTGTTTAGCATCTGTAGCAGAATACAAGTATTTATATACCCAATAACTTGGAATTTTTGTGGTTTATAGCTTGGACTATTACAAATGTTCACCTATCTACTGTGTTTCCCCGAAAATAAGATCTAGCCGGACCATCAGCTCTAATGCGTTTTTTTTTGGAGCAAAAATTAATTTAAGACCCGTGTATTAATTTTTGCTCCAAAAAAAACACATTAGAGCTGATGGTCTGGCTAGATCTTATTTTTGGGGAAACACTGTAGGAGGAAGACCTGGCTCACTTTAATGTCACTTGGAGTTATAAACAGTAAAATTATATGAAATCTGTTTAATTTACAATTAGTGTTGTCTAGGACACAATCTTTTGAGGAAGATAGACTGTTAAAAAATTTTAATCTAAGCATATCTTTTTTTAAGTTAGATAAATAGAACAATAAGCAAGTTTGATTTTCTTTATTTTACAGACATTAAATTTTGTTTTGTTTTGTAGACACAGACAATAGTTTAGTGGTTACCAGAGGGTAAGGGGGCAGGAGGGCTGGTAGTAGAGGGTAAAGGGGGTCAAATATATGGTGATGGAAGGAGAACTGACTCTGGGTGGTGAGCATACAGTGTGATAGATAGATGATGTATTATAGGAATGTACACTTGAAATCTGTGTGATTTTACTAATCACCCCAAGAAATGTAATTAAAAAAACATATGTTTTTTAAAAGAGGATGGTCTTACGCAGACTCCAACATATACAGTGCTTTCTTGGGGTAATGTATTTCATAAAAGCTTCATCGGAGTTAAAAATCTTCGGGCAGCAACTTTGTCTGCTTTTTGTTCAGTCTTTTTTTCCCCTCTTTCTTCCGCCTCCCCCTCCCCACTCCGGTTCAAGCCGTTATTTCTCAGTCTGGTTGTGTAGGACACAGCTCCCTGGCCCATGCTGGTATTACGAGCTTTGCGCTCCCCCCAGCTGAGGCAGTTGATTGACAGTTGGCTGCTTACAGCAGCTCAGGGCAGCTCTCGCCAGCTGCCGGCCACTCACTATGGCTGCTGGCCACTGGTGTTCCCGTGGCAGCACATAGAAGCCCACAGCAGCTCATGCCAACCTGTGGCTGCTCACGGCAGCCCAGCTCCAGGGAGAGCTGTTGTTCACAATCTAAGCTGTAGAGAGCGCAGCTCACTGGCCCATTTGGGAATCGAACCAGCAACCTTGGCTTAGGAACATGGTGCTCCAACCACCTGAGCCAACGGGCTAGCCCTTTTTTTTGACACTCAGTAAATGTTTATTGAAAGAATAAATTCAGTGATCGGTATTGTTAATTTTGCTTCTCCATTTTTGTCGTGATTGGTTTTAGGTCATTTAATGTTCATTTGCTCCTTCAGAGGCAGTTGAGGAGAAGAAAGGTACTTGTATCTCAATCGTATTTAAATTACACTTTAAGCTATGAGCTGTGATAAAAAACTACGGTGAATGTTTAATTAAAAAAAATATTACAGTGAAAGACACATTGCCATCAATCTCCCTCAAAATACTCCTTGCTTCGAACACACTTATCCCATCATTGTTGCCACTTTGTGAAGCAGTTCTAGAAGTCCTCTTTCATGAGTGTCTTTAGTTGCGCTGTCATGGCTGCCTCAATGTCCTGAATCCATTCAAAATGTTTACCTTTCATGGTCATTTTGACTTTGGGGAAGAGCCAGAAGTCTCACAATGCCAGATCTGATGAATAAGGTGGATTGGGACACACTGTAATGTTTTTATTTGACAGAAATTGCCATACTAGAAGCAATGTGTGACACGGAGCGGCGTCATGATGGAGGATGAACTAAGGACACTCATGAAAGAGGACTTCCAGAACTACTTGATAAAGTGGCAAGAATGCTGGGATAATTGTGTTTGAAGTGAGGAGGAGTATTTTGAGGGGCATTAATGGCAATGTGTCTTTTACGGTAATAATTTTTTTTTATTTGAACATTCACCGTATCTTTTGATCCCACCTCATATGTCTAAGAAATTTAGTCACATCACAGTGATTTGTGTGGACAGCTGTCGGGGTTAGCTGTATTTTTATTTGCATAATTATTCTTTTCTACTGTGAAATGAATATAAGTGCTGACTTTAGTTACAGTTTAAACAAATTTAGTATAGTAGCTAAAGTAAATTTCAATTGCTGGCTTAAATTTCAACTTGTGCATTTATTTATGTGGATAATATTACTAAGGGTGTTTTTTATGTCCAAATAGTTGATGGTGCTTATAAATTACCAAACATGTCCAGTAATCGGATCTATTTGATAGGCTTTGTCTAAAAGATTTTAGGAAAAAAGTCATTGTAAGCCAATGGCTGTTTTAAGTAGTCCCACCTCAAATTCAGCAAAATGAACAAATCAATATTTACGCATTTCTGTCGCTTTTCTCTGCCTCTCAAAGGCAGAGAAAACCCTGGGTATCTCACCTGTGTCTCTTAATGAATTTATTTTTTAACTTTTACATATCAAATCAGAGGTAGTTTGATATTTATATTGAGAGGAAGTTGTTTTAGTAGAAATATAACTGAGTTCTAAGTTTACTTTGTCATTCATTGAATAGCTGCGTGTCCTTTAACAAGCCATGCAACCTTCCCATTTTCCAGTTTTCTCACCTGTAAAATGACCTTAGGCTAGATCAACAACAGCCCTAAACTTATAATAGTCTCGAGGCAAAATGTGTTCATATTTGGTTTTTAATTTTTCTAAATATGAACAGGGTAATGGTAGACATGTTTATGGTAGCTAGATGAAGCATGTGCATTTTTCTCTGTAAAAAACATTTTGAACTATGCCTTCCATTTTGTGATTCTCTACTGATGTTCTGGAAAAATTGAACAGCATTACAAAAACAAACCAAACCAAACTCCCCCCCCCCCCCCCGGCCCCTGCCCCAACTATCATTCTAGTGTGTCTATTATACAGCAATGCTTTACCTTACCCCTTAAACAACGTAGGCATAATCTCAGTTTAGGTATAAAACCTTATTACATAACTACACATTTTTTTAGGTTTAAAAACATATTATACAAGAACAATAATGATATAGTTTGAACTTTGGAAGTGGGCTGTTTGGTTAGGTAACATAGTCTGGAATTGGATTGGATTGGTTTGAATTGAGTTGAATTTAGGTTCATTGTGATTGTGCATGTAATTATTTCATCTTTTTTCAGTTAATATATATTGTAGACAAAAAACATTTGGATGATACTTAGCAAATAAGGACCATTTTGTCTTATTTTTCACAGATTGTGGTGGAGAGAAAGTAGGTCATTTGAGGCCTCTAAATATTACACGCTCAACTCCAAAATATTCATAGACTGACTGTAGTTCTGTGCACCAACTAGTATTTTCCCTGAATATTCTCTGCCATTTAGAACTTTGAAAAATTAAATTGTTAAAGTCCTTCAGGCTTTTTTTAAAACCTACATTTTTTTTACCTATAGAAGATCAGGTATTAGTCATTTTTAAGCTTCATAGGTTATTGAACAACTTTCATATTCCTTTGATTTTAGTTCTGTTGACAAAGAATTAAAATTAAATTCTCTTTATGGCTTAACATTTTATGAGAAAAGTATTAAAATATACATATTTAAGAATATATGCATAAACAGATTTTAAAATAACATTTGTTAGACTCTTAAATCAATACTTTGAGAAACTCCCCACACAAAGTCATAATTTTCCTGTCTTGGGGATAAAGGACTAATGAGTGATTTAAGAGGATAGTGTGGTGAGCTAAGTAGAGTGATGATTTTCAAAAGTAAGTACTTTTAGGGCCTGCCCAGTGGCTCAGGTGTTTAGAGCTCCATGCTCCTAACTCCGAAGGCTGCCGGTTCGATTCCCACATTGGCCAGTGGGCTCTGAACCACAAAGTTGCCAGTTCAACTCCCGCAAGGGATGGTGGGCTGCGCCCCCTGCAACTAGCAGTGACAATTGGACCTGGAGCTGAGCTGCACCCTCCACAACTAAGATTGAAAGGACAACAACTTGACTTGGAAAAAAGGCCTGGAAGTACACACTGTTCCCCAATAAAGTCCTGTTCCCCTTCCCCAATAAACTCTTTTTAAAAAAAGTACTTTTATTAATATGTGCACAGTTCTTAGTTTTCTATAGATCAAGATATTATTTACTAACTTGAATGTTATTTTAAATAACAGTAACACCTCATTTTTGCAGTGTAGTCAGGGAATGAGGTGTTCATATTTTCCATGTAACTAGTGTTTGAGGGAAGCTTAAAATTTTCCTGATCAACTACAGTGCTTTACTCAGCATTTATTGTGGATTGTAGTTTTCTGTATAATGGAAGCTTATAATTTAAGTGTTCATATTTAAAGCACAATAAACAATATTTTAAATATTTTGGATGAATTGCTTTTAAAAAGGATTACACATTTCCCTACCTTCTATAAAAAGACTCTGTATAGCATAATGTAATCTTTGTTGCTGACTTTAGTCTGGATCTGTTTCTATGAATATGCCCTGTGCAGTGGCTGCCCTTGGAAACTCTTGAGGTAGATACAGCTTTTTGCTGCGTAGCCACAAAAGATTGTGTTTGGAGTTCTTAGTCTGCTTTTGCATTTACTGTCTCTTCCTACCAAGTTAGCTGTTACTTCTTTCAACTCAGAGTATTTCTAGCAGCTTTTTGCTTTGTGCTTCCCATCCTCGCTTGCTCATTATAATTGGTTGTGAACTAGGAAAGCAGATAACTAAATTTATCATGTGTTAAAAAAATAAAAGGCACCCGGAGGCCTGATCTAAGTGTGTGAGCTTTAGCACACTGAGCTTCTTAAAAAACGTAACAGTCTCATAAGACTGTTCATACCTTGGCTACATTGAATTCTATTTTTGACTAAAGCTCTTTTAGTCATGCTCTGTGTAGTAGAACTTTGAGTTGGGACTTTGATCAACATTAGTTATGTTCTTTGAAGCAGGTTCAGTTTTCTAAGGCTTCTTAGAGGTCTAATAGTAGGTGTTCTCAACGGAGTTAGGATGATCATCTTTCTGGCTACTGGTCCTCGGTGGGCTTCTCAGCATGCACAGAAGGTCATTGTCTCTTCCCCTAGCTAAACTGGGTTCATGTTCAACTGACAACAGAGAATAGCTGTCCCCCACACATTTACTAGAAGGTATTATCTTAACTTTACTGATGATGGATAAATATTAGAAGCTCAGTCTTAACTGAGATAAGCTATTCAAGGAGGAATATGTGAAGCTTACCCACTCTTGCATCAGTCTTACAGGCTTACAAAATATGTGTCTGGGTCAGTCCAAGTTATGAGAGGGTAGCTGGATATGTAGCCTGCATTGCTTACACTCTCCTGTTCCCAGCTGCTTTTGCCCAGTTGTGCGTTGGTAAGATTCCATTAGCCTACATTGAGGGTCATTAGAAGAAGCCATCACAGAGGGTCTTCTGGAAGTTGCTGTTAAGAACACTGTTTATTATGTGGAAAAGTATCTTTTTTTGTGAAGATTTCTATGAGAAATACCTGTCTTACTGCCAAGAATTTTATCTCTAGGCAATTGATTTATTTGTAGTTACTGGACCCAAATGAATGTGTAACTGACAATTTCTTTTTCTCATACAGCTGTTAGAAATCTTAGTGTTAAACCTGTGGCCAACATCTAAAACATCTGTAGATGATCCTAGTAATGTATTTAGCCTTATTTCTAGCTACACTTTGCTTCTATTTTTCATACAGATTTTTATTGACTTATACATATAGAAAAGTGCGCATAGCGTAAGTGTACAGCTTAGTGAGTTTTTTTGCAAAGAGGACACAACATTGTAACTTGCACAAAGTCAAGAAAAAGAACATTAGGGATAGCCGGTTAGCTCAGTTGGTTAGAACGTGATGCTAATAACACCAAGGTTGTTGGTTCGATTCCCGCATGGGCCACTGTGAGCTGTTCTTTCCTTAAAAAAAAAGAACATTACCCAAAGAAAGGATATTCATTATCTGAAAAAGATAATCTGCACCTCCACTTTCATTGCAGCATTATTTACAATAGCCAAGACATAGAAACAACCTACGTGTCCATTGGTGGATGACTAGATAAAGTTTTCTTTGTGCAGTATATATACACAATGAAATATTATTCAGCCATAAAATGAAGGAAGTATTGCCATTTACCACTGCATGGATGGACCTTGAAGACATGCTAAATGAAATAAATCAGACAGAGAAAAGCAAATGCTGTATGATCTCACTTATATATGGAATCTAAAAAAGCAAACAAAAAGATGGACTCATAGAAACAGAGCAGATTGGTAGTTGCCAGAGGAGGAGGTGGGGGGTGTGGAATGGGTGAAAGGGTGAAGGTGGTTAACAGGTACAAAATTCCAGTTTTAAGGTAAGTCCTTAGGCTGTAATAATAGTTATAATAAAAGAACATTATCCAAATTCCCAGAACCCTCTTCCTTGCTTTCTTCTAGTTACTACTCCTATTGAGGGTAACTACTATCCTGGCTTGAACACCATGGTTTAGTTTTGTTTCTTTCTGAATTTTATGGAATAATACAGTATGTACCTTTTTCTGTTGAGCTTATTTTGCTCAACATTGTAAGATTCATCCTTTTTGTTGCACATAGCTGTAGTTTACTTTCCCTGCTGTGTATTATTCCATTGTATGAATATACCACACTTTATCCGTTCTACCTGGTGGACATTTGAGTTGTTTTCATTTTTTGACTATTATTAATTGAATGTTCATGAATATGTGTTTTGGTGAGTATATATACATATTTCTGTAAGGTATATAACTAGGAGTGGACTTGCTGGATCATATGGCATGCATATGTTCAGCTTCTGTAGATACAACAGTTTTCCGAACAAGTTGTCCAATTTGCATACTAGTAAGCAATAAATAAGAGTTCCAGTTGCTCTACATCCTGTGAATACAATATTAGCAAATACTTTTTCTGTCTGTCAAGGTGAACATATGATTTCTCTCCCTTTTTTTCTGTTTATGTAGTGAATTATATTGATTGAGTTTTGAGTCCTAAAATACTCTGGAATAAACACTCGGTTGCGGTCTATTACCATCTTTTTTACATATCTTTATGTAAATATTCTATTTGGGATTTTTGCCTATTTGTTCATGGAAGGGATTGACCTGTAATTGTTCTTTCTTACAGTGTCCTTGTCTAGTTTTGTCATTAAGATTATCTGACTTTATAAAGCAAGTTGAGAAATGTTCTTTTATTCTATTCTGTAGAATAGTTTGTGTAAGATTAGTATTATTTCTTTCTTAAACTTTTAGAAGAATTCATCAGGGAAGAAATCTAAACTGCAAATTGTCTTTGTGAAAAGGTTTTTAGTAAAGTATTTAATTTATTTAATAGATACTGAACAATTCAGACTTCCTGTTTCTTCTTGTATAGATTTCAGCAAGTTGTTCAAGGAATGCACCCATTTCATTTATGTGGGTGAAAAAAGTGAAGCGGAATAAGAGACAGATTTCCAGCTATAAAATAAATGTCACAGAGATGTGATGTACAGCACAGGGAATATAGTCAATAATATCATAATAACTTTGTATGGTGACAGTTGGCTACTAGAATTAGTGGTCACATCATAAGGTATGTAAATGTCAAATCACTGGGTTATACACCAGAAACTAATGTTGTATGTTAAACTATACTTTAATAAGACATTAAACTTAAGGCTTTTCGTTTTCCTTTTTTTTATTCACTTTTTTTAAACTAAAATTTATTGGGGTGACAATTGTCATCAACAAAACAAATAATAACAAGTGTTGGAGAGGCTGTGGAGAAAAAGGAACCCTCATACACTGTTGGTGGGAATGCAGATTGGTGCAGCCGCTATGGAAAGCAGTGTGGAGGTTCCTCAAAAAATTAAAAATAGAATTACCATATGACCCAGCAATCCCTCTCCTGGGTATCTACCCAAATAATCTGAAAAAATTTATCCACAAAGACATATGTGTTCCGATGTTCATTGCAGCTTTATTTACGGTGGCCAAGACATGGAAACAACCAAAGTGTCCTTCAATAGATGAATGGATAAAGGCTTTACTTAGTTTTAGTATTAATATTTTTATAGTTTAAAAAATCTGGAATCATTTTCCATTTTTCTCTCCTGATATTGGTTATCTGTTTTTTCCTTGCTCAGAGTTTATGAATTTTATTAATGTTTTCAAAGAAACAATCTTTGGCTTTGTTAATTTTCTCTGTTGTACATTTGTTTCTTAATTCATTGATTTCTCTTCTTTGTTATTTCCTTCCTGCCAGTTTCCTTCAGTTTTAAGTTCCTGTTCTGTTTCTAATTTCTTGAGATGGGAATTTAGATCATTGTTTTCCAGCCTTTCTTCTAAGATATGAGTATGCATTTTAAGGTTACAGATTCCCTTGTTTGGTACCGCTTTGGGATAGCAAACAAGATTTTAAATGTTGTGCCTTCATTATTAGTTTTAAATGTTTTCTAATTTCTGTTAGGATTTCTTCTTTAACTCCTCATGGATTATTTCAAAAGGCATTGTTTAACTTTCAAACAGTTGAGGATTTTCTGTTTGTACTTATTGATTTCTAACTTAATTCCACTGTGCAGAGGACATATTCTGAAAGGTTTTAAACATTTGAAATTTTATGTTTGCTTTATGATGCAGCATATGGTTAATTTTGATAAATATTTCATGTGCATTTGAAAAGAATATATATTCTGTCACTATTGATTGCATGTTCTACATATGCCAATTAGATCTAGTATGTTAATTGTGCTGTTCATATCTTCTATAAGTATCCTTACTAGTGTTTTTTTTTTGAAAGGAAGTTTTCTTATTATTATTAGTTTCAGGTGTACAAAACAATGTAATAGTTAGACATTTATAGCCCTCACAAAGTGATAACCCCCTTGCCCCAATTTACTACTCCTCTGACATTGTACATAGCTGTTACAGTTCATTGACTCTATTTCTTATGCTGTACTCCACATCCTGTAAATATGTGTGTGTGTGTGTGTGTGTGTGTGTGTGTGTACTAAATTATAGTTGACATTCATTGTTATTCATCTTCAGCTTCAGGTATACAGTGCAGCGGTCAGGCATCTACACCGTCCATGAAGTGGTCTCCCTAGTAAGACAAGTGTCCATCAAATACCCTACAAAATCTTTACAACATTATTGATTATATTCCCCAAACTGTCTTTCCTATCCCTGTAGCAGTCTTGTGGTTACCAATCTTACTTTCTAATCCCCTCACCTTCTCCCTCATCTCCACCACCCTCCCTCTAGCAACGCTCAGTTATTTCTCCATATCTCTGAGACTGTTTCTGATTGTTTATTTATTCTAGTCTTTAGATTCCACATATAAGTGAGATCATAATGGTTTTTGTCTTTCTCCGTCTGACTTATTTCACTTAGCGTAATGTGCTCTAGATCCATCCATATGGTAATATTTCATTCTTCTTTATGGCTGAGTAATACTCCGTTGTATAAATGTATCACAGTTTCTTAATCCAGTCATCTGATGGGCATTTCGGTTGTTTCCATGTCGTGGCTATTGTGAGTAGCTGCAGTAAACATAGGGGTACATAAATTTTTTCGAACTAGTGTTTCGGATTTCTCTGGATTGACACCTAAGAGTGGAATTGTTGGGTCATAAGGTAGTTCCATTTCCAGTTTTTTGAGATACCTCTATATTGATTTCCATAGTGGCTGCACCAGTCTGCAATCCCACCAGCAGTGCACGAGTTTAGTTAGTGCAATCCCTTATTAGTTTTTTGGATGAATAGTCCATCTGGTATTGAGAGAGATGTGTTAAAGTCTATGATTGTAGATTTGTCTATTTCTCCTTTTAGTTCTATTTTTTCTGTAAATATTTTGTTGCTTTATTACTAGGTGTGTGCAGATTTAGAATTGTGATTTCTTCCTAGTGGCTTGATTCTGTTGTCATCATAAAATGTCCTTTAATACTGTTACTGCTTTAAAGTATGTTGTTCTTTTCCTGTTAGATTTAAAAAATTATTAAAAATATTGGGATGACATTGATAAGTAAAAGTATGGTTTCAAATGTACATTTTTATAATACATCATCTATATATTGCATTGTGTGTTCACCACCCAGAGTCAGTTCTCTTCCCGTCACCATATATATTTGACCCCCTTTTCTCTCTTCTACCACCCTCTTTCCCCCTTCCCCTCTGGTAGCCACTAAACTTGTCTGTGTCGATGAGTTTTTGTTCTTTGTCTTGTTTGCTTGTTGCTTTCAGTTTTATATCCTACATTGGAGTGAAGTCATATGGTTCTCCACTTTTTCTGTCTGATTTATTTTGCTTAGCATGATAATCTGAAGATCCATCCATGTTGTTGCAAATCACAGTATTTCATCTGTTCTTCTGGCCAGGTGATATTCCATTGTATATATGTACAGATAAGGTATCTGACCAGGTTAGAAGATTTAAGTCTATTTTTGTTTGCTATTAATATACCGTGTTTTCCTCAAAATAAGACCGGGTCTTATATTAATTTTTGCTCCAAAAGATGTATTAGAGCTTATTTTCAGGGGGTGTCCTATTTTTTTCATGTACAACAATCTACACTAACTCAAATACAGTCATGTCATCTTCTGGAACATTGTCGTGACGTACTAAATGCGTCCGTCTGTCTGAGGATCTTAATGGGTGCTTACTTTCGGAGAAACACAGTAGTAGTTAAAACTGCTTTCTTTTAGTTAATATTTGAATGATATGTTTTTTTCCATTTTTAGCTTTCAGTCTTTCTGGGTGCTTAAATTTAAAGTGTCTCTTATAGGCAGGATACAGTTGAATTTTGCATTTTATCTAGTTTTTATGTATTTAGCCAATTTGTATTTAATGTCATTATATTTGTGTTTGTAGCTACTATTTTACTATTTGTTTTATGTTCACTTTTTTCTCTTATTTTGCTTTCTTATACATATCAGTAAAGTGTTTTTTATTCAATTTATTCCACTATTCCAGTTTTTCTTTCTATGAATTTGTTAGTAGTCATATATTCTTTTGTGTATATGTGTGTGTGTATATGTGTATGTATGTGTATATACATATACACACACATATATGTATATATATACACACACACATATATATATATAATTTCTATCCTTTTGGTAGTTATCCTTGATTTATTACAGTTTAATGCAAATTAGCTTTTACTGCTTTGCAAGAATAAATGCTAGAACCATTTATTCCCCCCTCATTCTAAAACATGCTTTTAAAATCTACATGTATTTTAAATTCCTCGAGATTATTTTATTACTGTATTTTACTTGATATTCAGGCAATACGAATTTTATTTACCCACATATTTACCCTTTCCATTGCTCTTCCATCAGTTTTGGAAAAATTGTATCTACTATATTCTTACAGTCCAACTCCATGTATGTTGAGCTTTATCAGACCCTATGTGACTTGTATTCTTTTCTGTATTTTCATTCTTTTTTTCTCTCTATGCTTCATTTTGTATATTTTCTGTTGACTTCTGTTCCTGCTCATTAATCATGTCTTCTGCTGTTTCTCATCTACTGTTTAACCATCAACTGAGTTTTTAATTTCAGATATTTCTAAAATTTCTATTTGATTCTTTTTTTAATAGACTCTAATCCTCTGATTAAAACACCTATCTTTTTTATCTACATTCATCTTTCTCTCTATTCTCTTGAACATAATCAGTAACTTTTAAAGTTCTCATTTATTTAGACTATTTGGGTTATCTTTATACCTGTTTTATTGTCTGTTTCCCTTCTCCCTCTCTCATTCGTCATGTAGTTTTATCTTTTGGCACGTCTAGATTAATTTTTATTGAATGCCAGATAATATGTATTAAATTTTTCTTTAGTACTTCTGTTGTTCTTTCCGTACTATTATACTCACCCTTTTGTTGATCATTGTGTATCAAAAGTGTCCATCAGAATATAACATACAGCAGAAAGAGACCACAGTGTGGAGGAAATGGGTGCAATGTACCCTCCGATTTGAGAAAAATGCCCAAGAGCACACTAGTGCCCATGGCCTATGGTATAGGGTAGTGCTCGCTTTCCTTTACTAATGTTAATCTTCTTCTAAGATACACAGTAGTGACTGATTACAGTCAGGGATTGTGCTGAATCTAGGCTGAATTTCAAACCTGGTAGGTCTTGGTCAGTTTTTAGGTTGCCCGTGGCATTCCAGAATTTTCAGCCTAGGTTTGTCATCTTTTCCAGCACCCTTTCTCTAGTAGTCCTGAATTATTGTTTTGTCTTCGGAAACTACCAAATGCTTTATTCTGATTAGGATTTTATTCTTCTGGTGAAGAGGAAGTCATTCTGTATTTGAGGCCTTCCCAAATCTTCTTCAAAAGCTTTCTTGATTTTTCTGTCCCCTACTAGCAGCCTACCGAGGGAGCCAGATCCTGCCAGCATTCAAAATTGGCAGACACTCCTGAATAAAAGCAGCTGTAGCAGTCAAGTCATTTTTTTGAGCTTCCCCTTTCTCTGGAGTCTTAGCCTCCCTAATCCTTAGTGTTTCTGCAACTATCTTCAGCCTTCAAACATATGATTTCTGTATTTCCCCCTGCCCCACCCCAAATTTTGTAATTGTACTCTGAGAACATTGGTCTACCAGTAGTCCATCCTACTTGGAAGTGGAAGTCTGTTCCCACATTTTTCATCTTCCATCTCAGTTTTAATTTATGATTGTTTTTTATATGCCCCATAAGTAATCTCATGTCTTTTCTGGAATAGGTTATGCAAATAAATACAGTACTCACTGTGCTGGAATCTATCTTTTTTGTCTTCTAGTAAAATGTGAATTTCTCAAGTACAGGAATCATAGTTTATTCAGTATCCAGTTTATTCCTACAATCTAGTACGTAGTAGGCATGTTTAATAAATGTGGTAATTCTCTACAACTAGTGAAGAATAATAGCAGTGGACATTTCCAAAATAAAGTTGAAAGTTGAATTAAGGAACCATCCTCACTTATTTTTACAAACTCACCCTAAATAACTAACTTCTAATGATCGAGTTTTAAACATCTAATAGCTTCAGCAGTAAAATTTGCTTTTTTTGGATGGAGTTATTCTATTGAAATTAATGTGGAAATGTAAAAATAAAAATTCGTCTATTCCAGTGTTCGAGTTTAAAAAATGAAGGGTGAAGGCCAAACAATTAACAAACATGTTTTTTATATTTACCTTCCCAAAGCAATCTACTTTAATTTTTCATTTTATAGACTTAGTGCTTCACAAAATAGGTGAAATACCTAAAATGCATACTGTTTTGAAAATATTTTTAAAATATAGGGACTGCACACTTTTTGTTTGCGCTAAATATAATGACATTATCCATTTTCTTCAGTATGGTGATGGCCTTTAGAAGAGGCTAGGATAACAGATACCCCCAAATATTCAAATTTAACGTTTGATTTTGAAATTTTAACATTTCTCTTAGTATTTGCAATTATAAAACCAAGTCTTGTGTTATATTCTAGATGTAGCCTCAAAATTAATATTAAAAATATAATTTAGAAATTTTAATTAAAACCCCCCGCAAAACATCTGTGTGTAACATCTGGAGAAAATACATTTATTTAACTTGTATAATGCATAGAGAATATGCATTTTGGAGGAAAAATATCGAATTGAGTGTTTATGACTCATAATGAAAATTCTAATTTGAACAATTCTTACTTAAATCAAATTTATTTTATAGTTAAGGCTAACATTGCCAGAATTCAAACCCAAATATATCTGATTTCAAAACCTGTGCTTTTCCTGTTACACTATGCCGCCTTGAGTGTCTATGACAGGTCAACTGGATCTAGTTTGTGTTTGTGTGCATGCGGAAGTGTGTGTGTGTGTGTGTGTGTGTGTGTGTGTGTGTTTGAGCCACAGAACCAGAAACAGAGAACCTTCGTTTTCTTAGCATTTCTGGTGTTGATAAACCATGACCACTGTACATTATGCTACTTAAAAAAATCAATTTACATACAGGCACTCCAAATTCCTGCCTCTGTTTTTCTGTGCTTAGATGTTAAGTGTAATGATGATGCTGTGAAAAGAAAGGGAATATGTGCAAACGTAATTTTTGTATAAACTAACACTGTGTTAAATAGTTTATGCCATCTTCTTTAATCTTCACAATAACTAGGTAATTGAGAAGGAATGGATAATAACAGAGCCAGGTGTGAATTCATGGCCTTCTGATATCAAAACGACAGTTCTTCCTATTGCTGTATACTGCTGCATTGAATATCTAGTTTACTGGATAGTTTACCTATGTTAAAATATGTTGCTTGAATATTTTCATATGTCATTGGATAAAGAACAGTTAGATTCTAAAGGGATATGTGATCCAAGTGTATTGTTCAATTATTCTTTATTAAAATAATTTTAATTGAGAGTGCTTTCACATGAGATCAGTCGAGTTAATCTATTTTAAAATGGGAAGTTTTATTGGTTTGATAGCTTTCTATATTTGGATACATTGTTTTTTTTAAGTTTTATTTAATGTTTCCTTTTTTCTTTTATAAGATAGTGCTTCCAGTGTTATTTTTCATGTTTTGGGCAAGATGCTGTCATCAATCTGCTAACATAGCAAAACAAGATGTTAATAATACAGTATCTCATCCTTAAGGTACCTAGATTAACAATTCTCTTTTAAAAGAAATTTTGAGAGAACAGGTGAGGAAAATATTTTAAGATATATTTCTTTCTGCTTTTAATTTTTACATTGAGTAAAATTTTTTAAAATGGTAATCACTATAATGAGAGAGACTTTTGAGTTTCAGAGTGCAAATTCCAGAGAAGATGCTTGGGACTTTTTTTCCTGTGTTCCATTAATTATTTACAGAAACAGGCGTCTAGTTGAATTTGGCCCATGAACAAGAGTATATATAGAATGCTGCTAAAAAGATATATGGAAAGTATTTTTTTCTCATAAAATAGATCAGAATTATTTTTAAAAATAACAGGGGAAAAATACATGATGATTGGGAATTCTTAACTTGCATAAAACTTCCTGAAAGAAAGCAAATTGTTGATTTTAAAAGATTTTTTGGGGGTTTCCAGTATAAGATATAAGAAAAGACATAAGTTTTCCAATGAACAGATATCTGCATACTGTGATCATTGTCATCGATAGTCACTGTTTTACCTTATATTTGGGGTGGATTGTATCTTAACTCTTGGCAGCCATCACCTTGTTGATTATTGATGATGGATATTATATTAATGTGGGATAGTTACCCATATCTTTGCTAAAGACTACTAGTAATAATGATATTTTAAAAAATCCTTTAAATTTGGTGTGAAATATTGGACATAGTTCTATCTCAGAATTTGGATACTTATGTTTTATTTAAAAATATCTGTTCTTAGGAATGAGTGTAACTTTTCTGAACCCCTTTTAGGTTTGAAATGTGATGATTCTAGATAAATTATGTACTTTAGTTGTCTTCAGATATAATTCCATGTAATGGGATATAACAGTATAGATAAGAAAATCTGTTTTTTATGAAATTTATTTTTTCTGAAGTATATTTGATAAATGGTTAAGATTATTTAAGGTTGTTGAAAAGAGATGGGAATACATTTCTTTTCTACTTGATTGCTCTGTATATATGTGAACATATGTGTGTATATTACTAATACAGATTATTAAATATTAAAGGTGAATTTCCACTTTTTAAATAGTTTCTTTCCAATAAAGAGTATAGAAATTTAACAAAGTAATAATTTTATTTTTGACTTTGTCACATTTTGCTTTTTAATTATTTGTAGTTACAATTAAGTTATAAATCTATGAACTGTGGAGGGAATTGATTTTATATATTGATTTAATTCACTTAATATATTATATATATTGACTTAATATATATACATTATAGTATAAAGCATAAAGAAGAATTTTTTAACATGGTTTTGGTAATCATCTCATTTTCTTGGTATATTGGCAAAAGGGAAAAGGTAGTTCATGCTTTCTTAGGTTAAAGGTTTTAGTCACAATCATTCTTATTTCTAAGCTAAAGAAAAAAATCGTTTGGACATTGAAGGTGGGGAAGAGAATCTTTCAAGACAGAGACATTTAAAAAATTGTACTTAATTATAAGACCCTTTTATGTAAATTTTTGAGTTTAAAAATTCTTATGTAAAAGCTATTATTTAGACTTGATTTGGTATTTTTAGACATTCATCAAATTGTCATTTCATTATTTTAAAATCAGCCCTCTTCAAGAAATAGATGACTAATATTCGTGTCATCATTATCAGGAAATAGCTCAGCATCTGTGTGATATTTTTTAGATGTATTAAAATTCTTTTTACGGCATTTGTTTTTATAGCACATCTTAACTAGTTATTATGCCGTGGAGGAAAAGATTCTCTTTATTATGGCATAGTGGAGCTAGCTTCCTAATTCTAGACAAGTGTTAAGTGGGAAGACTTGGCTATCTACAAGTAAAATATGGACTCTTAAGGAACTAATTTGCCTTCTAAAATTTTGCTTCATGATGGCAGGAGAAGAGCAGGATACAAATGATGAAACAGCTGGGAAACATTCTTTTTCTTCAGTATCAATTTTGATATAATCAAAATTATTTAAAATGCTTTTTCACCCTTAAAATATCTTCATGCTGGAAATAACTGAAATTGTGTGTAATGACATGCATTGGGATGTTTGGACTTTGCCTTTGTTTTAGGTTTTAGCCAGATATTGAATTAAAAGTAATTTAGTGCTCTGAGATTGACCATGTTAAATTTTTGTCATGCAGATAATGTCTTCTATAGGAATGTAATCTAATAGCATGATAAAAGAAGACTTGTAATTTATTGACTACTGATTGATTTGTATATGACTCTGGATGCTACTACTCTGCATGGATTTTTCTTCCCATTACATTTTACAAAGTAATCATTTGTTAGGTAATTTTCTATTATTCCTGAAGGACAATAGTGACTAAAATCTTACCAGGCTGTTACAGGTGATTATTGAGTTCTAACCTAGCTCTTTTGATGAAATAAGCACTTTGTTAGTTTTATCTTTAAATGCAATTTTCAGTTTATTTCACCAGTGTGCATTACTATCTTAGATGCTGTGATTTTCTAAAGCAGTAGGTTACTCTTACCTTGAATATGATTGCAGTGTAAACTTGCCTGTACTACTCTACCTAATAAATATTAGAGAGAAACATTCAGACATTCAGAAGTTTCTTTCCATTTAGGTCAAAAGCAGAGGTAGAGACTGTTTTTGGCTTTTAAGTTATTTTATGAACACTTCCCATTTTTGTACTCGTACTGAATAAGAATGTTATACTTATTTATTCATATTAAAAGTTTGCTGAGTATTTGCAGCATTTTTCTTTTTTTTTGCAGTTATAAAAATTTTATTTAAAATTCTTTTTTTAGACATCTACACATTTATATTTGTTCTTAATAAAGTAACCCATAAAATGTCAATATATGTCTCCTGAGAAACACTGACTTTCTTTGTATATGAAACATAATTTGTTACATTTTATTTTGTTTTATTTTTCATTTAGACATCTATCATTTATATCCCTCACACTGTGTGAACCCCCCTCCCCCCATCCACTATCCCTCTGACATCGCACACAGCCATTACATTTCCACTGTCTCTATTCCTAATGCTGTACTCTGCTTCTTGTAAGTATATACATACATATATATATATACATATATATATATGTATATGTATATGTATATGTATATGTATATGTACACACACATATAAAATTATAGTTGGCATTCATTATTGTTCAGCTTCAGGTGTACAGTGCAGTGATCAGGCATCTACATCATCCCTGAGGTGGTCTCCCAAATGGGACAAGTGTCCATCGGATACCCTACAAAATCTTTACAACATTATTGGTTACATTCCCCAAATTAATTTTCAAAACCCCATGGCCATCTTGCGGTTACCAACTGTTTTCTAATGCCCTCACTTTCCCCCTTATCCTCAACTCCCCCTCCCGCCCATCTAGCAACCCTCAGTTTTTCCTCTATGTCTCCAAAACTGTTTCTGATTAGTTCATTCACTTATTCTTTTCTTTAGATTCCAAATATAAGTGAGATCATATGGTATTAGTATTTCTCTCTCTGACTTATTTTACTTAACATAATGTTCTCTAGGTCCATCCATGTTGTTGCAAATGGTAAGATTTATTTCTTCTGTATGGCTGCGTAATACTCCATTGTATAAATGTACCACAGTTTCTTAATCCAGTCATCTACTGATGGGCATTTCGGTTGTTTCCAGGTCTTGGCTATTGTGTATTGTGTGCAGCATTTTTCTTGTGTATTGTCAATGAAATGGACATATGAAACAAAACTGAGTTTAAATGAGATTTTAAAAAATCCCTTTTTAATCTGGTTTCTGTTTACTTTTTTTGTTTCTATTAATTTACTCGTGCATTCCACGCTGTGTCTATCTAACTTAACTGTTTTAGGTACAGGAGATTAACTTCATGGGTGTTACTTTCTAGACGTTCTTTTTTTCTTCCTTTCTTTTACATAATAGCTTCTTTCATTGAGCTCCAGTTGCTGTTGGCAGATAGGTTAATGTTCAATTATGTAGTACTAACTCAGCCTTTCTCAGTCAGTGCTATTTGTCTGAACCAAAGAAGACTGAAAATTATTTGAGTAATTATTTTCTTAATTCTCTGAAGGATATGTAATTCCTGTCATTCTAGTTGAATAGGATAAAAGTTATTTCATTGCATACAAAGAATGCCTTAGGGTAGTAGTTCTCAAAGTGTACTCTGGGACCCAGACCTTTTAGAGGTTCAGAAGGTTGAAATTATTTTCTTAACCGTTCTAAGACATGGTTTGCTTTTTGGTTTCCATCCTTTACCAAGTATACATTGAAGTTTTTCAGAGACTACGTGGTATATAATATTAGAATAGATTGAATGTAAAAGCTGATATGAGAATCTAGTTATTTTCTATTAAAAACAACAGTGATATTTGCAAAGTTGTAAAACAATGCTACTCTTGCCAATTTTTGTGGCTGTGTAAAATATAATTTTCATAAAAATATATTATTTATGCTAACATGTAATGGATTTATTTTGAAATAAGTAAATAAGTAAATAAAGCAGTCATCACTTTGCACAGTTCCAATATGCACTAATTTCAGTTACCACAATTTAGTTAAATACCAGTCTCACAATAATATGGTTCCAGTTTGAATATCACCATATATTAACTGTAATTGCATAAAATAAAATTTTGCTGCTAGCTCTTTAGCCCTTAGATCACTGTATATAAATAACAAATGCAGGACATGATCAATGGCCAGTCACATCACTTCTTAAAGTGTGTCTAGGATTGGTCGCTATGCACCTGTTACTAGATCATGCATAGAAACCGAAGCCTGTACTTGTGTTGCCTTTTTGCCTCCTGGTGATAAGCCCACGTTTCACAAAAATAGATTACTGAAAGAGCAAATTTCAGGCCAACAAAGATGAAAATAAATATGGCAACGAAACAGAAAATGGTAACATGAAGTAAATTGAACATAAATGGAGTTATAAAAGAAATAGTTGATCATGGGAATGTTGACACTGTTTCTGTTCAAGAAAATTTAGATATGCAGCCAGAGGAACTTACCGAAGGCGAGCGTATTGATATAAATGAGGAAAGGGGTTGTGACAAAAAGGATGATGATATCCCAGATAAAGTAACACTGGCAAACCATTCATATTATAGGGCGCCTCAGAGATTTCTACAACTTTTAAAGTGGAAAGAATAAAATGTTCGAAACTGATTTAAACTTAGGAAGGAGTATGACAGTTTTCCAAGGCATAAAAAGATATGCTCGCTCTGTATTTTAAGTTATACAATGAGAAGAAGGCAAGCACTATTCAGACTACTCTTGATACATTTTTTGCAAGGAAGACACTTTAATTCTCAATGTTTATGTTTTAAACTACAGTGTACTAAGTAAACATGTTTTACTATTTCTTTTCATTTCCTTATACTAGCAGTGAGAGGGTTTTAACGTTTTGATGAAAATTTGTAAAGGTTACAAAATAATTGTAATTCTTTCCATTGATTAAGATCACTCTGCATGGTTTCAGCTTGCACAGTCATTATTATGGTCCTGCCCTACTGTGCAAAGTGAAGACTGCTTATATTTAAAAAAATTCTCCATTTAATTTCCAATGTGGTAAATATTGATAGATAATAATCCATATAAACAAATCTCTTTATATTTCCCCTTGTACTTGTCTCCTGTATTGCCTGTCCTGATTCAATGGCATCAACAACAAGCCTAAAACCTAAGAAACAGTTTGTATTCCTTTATCTTCCTCAGAGTTTACATACATTTCTCATACATACGTTACAACTCTCATAGTTATCCTCTTCATTCCCCCAATTGTCTTTATTTAGACACTCATCTATCACCCTTTATAAGGTATGACTATAATGGGTTAGCATGCGGGGACAGATCTGTTTTGTATCCTGATTTTGATGGTGGTTACACAAATGCATATATGTTAAAAATCATAAACCTTTTTTGTCTTGCCATGGTATTGGCATGTAAATATTTCTTTCCCATTCTTTCAAAATAGGGCTTACAAATAAATCAACAAGTACTGAGTACAATGTTCGAGGCATTATCCTATATGGTGAGGAAGATACAAATATGAAGAAAATATGTTTTTGTTCTGAAGGAATTTATATTTTAATAAGACAGAAATAGACAACACAAATAACAGCAGTAAGATAACTTGTAATTGTCTCTTAAGGGAGATACAAACAAAATGCTAGTTTATACTAGGAATATATGGGAGGATAATTCTTCATTGAAGAGATGGCATTGGAACTGAGTCTTGGAAAATGCATTGATTTTTGGCGGTCAAAAATAGAGACAAAGGACATTCTGATGAGAGAGGGAAATGAAGCACACTTTACAGCTTTGTAAGTTTTCCTGTTTATAGTTCATCAAAACTTTGGATCTATACTTCATGAATACTCACATCCAATTTTATTAAATGTTGTACTCCAAAACTCTTAAACGCTTTTAGGTCTGATGTGCCAATTTCTTACAAGTAGTAGTATGGCTTTTGAGTACTTTGGAGTTAATAATTTAGGTCTTTTTTGATTCTGATTTTAATGGCTGTGAGTACAGTGAGCTATTCCTAAGTCTTAATGTGGTCAATAGATAGTAAATATGTAAGTGAAAAGCCTGCTATTTCTGTAAAATTTTCTAGTTACAGAGTGAATTTGTATAAAGGGAATTTTCAGAATACAATTTTACAAAGTATTTCTGTAATATTTCCCAAAATTGCTTTTCTCCCATTTTTTCTTAAGTGAAAGAATCAACTCTGTTTAAAAGCAGTAATAATCTTTTTTTCATAGGTTTTCTGTGAAGACCCTGATTGATCGGTCCTGCTTTGAGACAATTGATGATTCTTCTCCTGAATTTAACAATTTTGCAGCTATTTTGGAACAGATTTTAACTCACCGGCTAAAAGGTAACTACTCCAATGTATTATTTATTATCCCGACAGCTCTTTTTTACAATCTTGAAATTTTAGAAAACATACTGTCTGGTGTGATTTAGATAGCAGCCAAGCCACATTTTAGAAACATAAAACTGATTTTAGAAGCCTGATCTTTTGGCCTAGATCCCTGTAAAAGACTCTCTATTTTCAGATTTATACCCATTTCCAGGATGGATTAAAAATACTGTGTGTTAATTGCCATATACAAGGAGCAGAGTCACTTTCTAGAAGTAATTAAAAGCTTTAAAAGGTAGCTCATCTTCAAAGGTTACCAGATGGTATTTTAATCAATTTACAAAAAAGCATCTAGGCATTGCATTTGTTTGCTTAATCTCCACTTCATTAAACTTTGGAATCGTTGAGAAATTTTTACCAGTAAGTAAGTAAAGAGATGCTCGACTTTGGTTTTCTTAAATCAGTAAATATATTTACATCAGAAATATAAATCTCAAAGTTTAAAAGGGAAGATGGGAGCTATATTCTTTTAGAATTACAAAATATTTTTAATTAAAAAGATATATCTATAATACAATCTTAATGGTATAGTTTCAAATCAGTGATATGCTTTCGTAATATAACTTACGAGAATCTTAAATTTAATCGGGAGATTAATTCTGTGCTTTTTGATGCTAAAAACGTCAAGTTTTACTATAAGTATTTCAATCAAAGTTGAGCAGTCCTGTGGGCTTATAAAAAAAAAAGGGTTGATTTTAATTACATGGGGAAACAAAATCTGGATTCATTCAGCCCTTTGCAATTAAAAATAGGGTCCATAAAATCACTAATGCCTTTCTGTTAAAAGTTGGTTATTTTGCATTTTAAAAAGGGTTATTTTTTCCCCTATTTTTGCTGTTCTTTATTTCTTAAATTTTCTGCTATTAATATGTTACCTTTTATAAGAAAATAAGTTTTTATAAAAGCAAAGTATGTGAGAGTATCTTGAGCTATTGTGGTTACTATATTGTGTGGCGATGTTTTAAAATTTTATATATAAATTTATAAATAATGTCTGAGTAAAAAACCACATGTATTATAGTAGTGTTCGATGCATCTTAATGTTCACAGGTGTTTTATCAGGAGACCTGAATTCTTTATATATCATTCGATATATATCATTTAGCATATGAGTCACTCACAAAATACAAAAACAACTATCAACAGAAAACAATTAGGCCATGTTGAGATATCCATGCTGAGTGATTGGGTAGACTCTTTTAACACATAAATGGACACCTTCTGAACACCTGTCTGCCATCTTTTGAGTCATGCCTCAACAATATACGGATCATAGACCTTTAGAATTACTTCTTAGTAATGAATGTTATTTCTGAGAGGCCAAAGAACTGCTACATTGAAAATAGATTCTCTGGTTGATTTCCGAATAAGAATTCCACTGGTATGATTAAAAGACAATAAAAAAGATGATATAGTGGGATGTGTTAATTTCTTAAGCTAGGTAAGATTAATAATTCAAAACCTTCTTTTAAAAAAAGTTCCCGTAGATCAACCATTGTAGTCACTGTTATTAGTATAGAGATGAATCATGAAATGTTCTATAACTTTCAAGATGATGTATTTTAAAGATTCAAGTGTATAGAGACTACCATATATTGTTTTCCATTTTTTACTATTCTAATATGTAACAAATGGCTTTTACTTTTGGAGAAATTACATGATTATTTTTGGAGAAGATTGTACACTGTGTTCACTTAAAATTTAGTTATATAACAACTAACTTTTCTAATTTTTTTCTTCAAAGAAGTACACATTCAAAATGTATAATTTAATGGAATTGAAAGATTTACTTTTCTCCAGTTACTTTTCATTTTTGAAATAAAAGGGCATTTAGTTGAACTATAAAAAAGCATTTAGTTGAACTTTTTCCTGGAAAAAGGTAAAATCCACCCAGGCACATTATAGGCTATGCTGATATAGGTCAAGTGGAGAGCTGCAACAGTTGTCTTCTTAATTCTCTCTGAAAGCCCATTATTGAGGAAAAGGAGGCTCTTAAAATCACATACATTAATCTGATTGCAGGATTCCTTCAATACGATGATGATATTACTTTTCTGGAATATAGCTGAGAACTAGGAATTAATCACAGAATACAGAATTTAAAGAGCCCTTAGTTCAGGTGATCAGTTTAGCAATATTTGAACTTTTATTTATTTTAATGCATAATCCTCTTGACCCAACGTTCACCTCCCCTAATAGAAGCCAGTGTAGATGCTGGATTATACGTGGGATGTCTTGTTGAAGCAGGGTGGGGAAATAAGGTGTTTTGCCGACTCAGCAGCAATTGCATCCACCCCCTTCCAGAACTCCACAGCACTTCAGGCAGCATCATAAATCATAGATTAAAAATCACTACTGTAATCTCTCTCCTGCTGAAGCAATCCGCTCAACAATATTTCTAACTGGTGGATATGCAGGTGTTTTTTTTTTTTAATATTTCTGATATCTGGGAACTTAGATATCAGAAGTAAAGCAGTCCATCACATTTTTGTGTAGTTCAGATTGTTAGAAAATTCTTATGCATATGAAGCCAATCTATCTGACTGCTTTGATCTGTCTTCTGCCACTTTTTTCAATTGTGAGCCTAATAAATATTAAAAGATTGCTATTATATAACCCTTTTCCTTAGTTCCCCTCTTTCTTTCTTCCAGGTAAGGTAGCCCTAGTTCCTTCAATCTTCTGGAACCAACAAAATCTTAGTTATTTTTCTAGATATCACTAGTTTGTTAGTATTCCTCTTAAAATCTGGTACACAGAGCTGAATAAAGTGCTTCAGATAGGCTAACCTCTGTATTAGTCAGAATTTAAGATTACATTGACATTTGATCTCATGTCACACTTTTGGTTCATATTGAAATTAAGGCCAAGTAAAATACCAAGGCTATTTAAAAATTGAACTATTGCCTGTCTTCAGTTATCTATTGCCTGCCTTAGGTTATCTAAATGAGTTGCCTGAGCTCAAGTTTGATAGGAATAAATGCAGAATTATTTCCTTTATCATACACTCTTTAGAGATGGAGGAGGTGGCTGTAAAAATGAAATTTAGGACACTATATACTTCCAGGAAGATGAAGTGTACATACTTCACCCTATTTCTCTCACTAAGTATAACCAAGCCCTCTGGGCATTATATATAAAGCAAACGTAAGAAGACTCTGAAAGGTAGAAAGAAGAAAATAGATCGTGTAGGGACTTGAGGATGTTAGGAATGACATGGTAGTGGGTTCCTTGATTTTTTTTGTTGCCTCATTTATCTAAAACTGGGTACTAAATTAGCTAGCAGACGGCAAATGTCTATAGGTACACACACAAAAAGTCCCAACAAGGACCTCCTTTATAGTTAAAGGACCAGGAATAAAACAGCCTAACAGGATGGAAAACTTTAGACAGTATTTCCTGTACTTTAGCCAAATACCACAGAAAAACTGTGGCACTACCCCACCCAGGCCAGAATAGGCTAACTGGGGAAATCAACCTTTGTGTTGTAACAACCTTTATGTTTGGTTGTAACAAAGTATCCCAACACATCATCAGAGTGGTATCAGAGAAACCCAAGCAGAGAGCTGGGATTTCTTCCCTCCTGGATGGTTGTGAGACTTCTTTCCCACCTACCCACACTCTGTCAATGGGGGGCTTGGACTTCCATCCCCACCCAGCAGCAATGAGGTCCCACTTCCCTGCTACAGTGAGGTTGTGTCAGAAGAGGTGTTTTGGAGAGTTAGATCTTTCATCACCACCTAGTGGTAACAAAGCTACCTCCAGTGCATTGTCAATGGAGACCATGCAGGAAGCCTGGACTCCCACCTCTACCCAGCACTAATGAGTACTTTCCCCTCAAATGCCATTGGAGGAAACTTGTACTTTTTCCTCTACTAGACAGGAACGAGGTGGTACCTCCCACTTTCTACCTTCCCCGGACAAAGCAGTGTCATAGCAAGCAAACCTTCAAGTTAAAACAGAAGGTTTAAATAAGATCCAGAGGCTCATAACTTAATATGAACACGTCCAGGTTTAATTCGAAGATCACTTGTCATACCAAGAATCAGCAAGATCTCAAAATGCATGACAAAAGAAATTCAATGAATGTTAACACTGAGGTGACAGAGATGTTAGACTTATAGACAAAGATCATAAATCAGTCATGGTAAAAATGCTTCAGTGAGCAATTACAAACATGCTTGAAACAAATGAAAAGGTACAAAACCAAAGAAATATAAAGAAGTAAGTGGAAATTTTGTTACTGAAAAATACAAAACCAAAATGAAAGGCTCAGTGGATGGGATCAACAGGAAAACAGAAGCAAGAGAAGAAAGAATCTGTGAACTGGAAAACAGAACAATAGAAATTTCCTAATCTAAATAACAGACTAAAAATAATCTACATTTAGAAAATAGACAAATAAAAAATCCCAACAAGCCTCAGGGACCTGTGGGACTGTAACAGAAAATCTATTACTCTGTCATCAGAGACCTCAAAGCAGAGGAGAAAAAGGAAGGGACTACAAATGTACTAAAAATAAATGGCTGAAATTTTCCCCAATTTGGCAAGAGACATAAACGTAAAAATTCAAGAAGCTGAGCTATTAGCAGATTAAAAAAAAAAATCCATGCCAAGACGCATCATAATTAAACGTTTGAGAAATAAAGAAAAAATGTGGAAAGTAGCTAGAGAAAATGATACCTTGTCTATAAGGGAATATCAACTTGAATAATAGCAGATTTCTCATCAGAAACCATGGAAGCACTTTTTTAAGAGCGGAAACGAAAATGTCAACACAGAATTCTATATCCAGCAGAATTATCCTTTAGTAGTGGAAGGAAAATCTAGACATTATCAGATGTAGGAAAACTAAGGGAAATTGTTGCCATCAGACTTCCCCTAAAATAATGGCTAAAGAACCTTTTGTAAGCATAAGGGAGATGATAAAAGAATTTGGGGAAAGAAAGAACATGGTAAACAAAAATATGGGTAAATACAATAGGTTTTCCATTTTATTTTTTAGTTTTCTGTTTGTTCTCTTTTCTTTTTACTGTCTTCCTGTGGGCTATTTGAATATTTTTTAAAATTCCATTTTTATCTTGTGTTTTTTAGTATACTTCATTTTATAGAAATTTTAATGGTTGTTTTAGGTATTGATATATATATATTTATAATATGTATTATATATTATATATAAAATGTATATTATTTGTATTATATATATATTAGGTTGGTGCAAAAGTAATTGCAGTTTTTGGAATTATTTTTAACCTTTTAAACCGCAATTACTTTTGTGCCAACCTTATATGTATATGTACATATATACACACACATCATATACATATACATATATACTAGTGGTGCCAAAAAAATTATACAAGTGGACACTTTGGTCAATGTTGCTCAAGCAGTAGTTTGCTATAATCAGAAGTGTCTGGACGCTGATGGTAACCACTTTGAGCACCTCTTGTAATTGCAGAAGTCAAACATAATTTGTATTCATCTTTTGTTATGGGTATATATTGAGTATTTCAATTTTAATACAGTTTTCCTTTCTTAAAATGTGTATACATATTTTTTGGCACCTCCGACGTGTGTGTGTGTGTGTGTGTGTGTGTATACACACACATATATACATATATATACATGTATGTACATATATATAACTTATTTATATATAATATATATACCATATATATATCTATAACTTATCACGGTCTACTAGTGTCATCTTTTTCCAGTCTGAAATTTAAAAACCTTATATTTTCTCATGTCCCTTTACTTTGCCCCATTTATAATTGTTTTAACTAGTTTTCCTACATACATTTAGAACCACAGTGGAGAGTGTTGTAATTTTTTTTCCACCATCAAACATAATTTAGAAAACTCTATTGTTTCAGGTTGCTAATTTGTCCAGTACATAGTCTGGGATGTATGAGGCAAGGAAACTTGGGTTTTTAGTTTTATTTAGCGGGAGGAAAGTGCATCTACTTTATCTTGTTTGGAAACAACTCTCCTTTAATTGTTTAATGTGAAGAATTACAGTAACAGTTTTTCTAATTTTAAATCATCTGCATATTCGTGGAATAAATCAACTTGACCCTTATGTATTATTTTAATATGCTTTGCCAGATTTAGGATTTTGCTTGCTAATATTTTAGGAGTTTTGGTTCTGTATTTATAAGTATAATTTGTCTGTAATTTTTTTGGTTTGTACTTCTTTTGGTTTTTGTTATCAATATCATATTAGCCTCATTAATTGAATTCAGTTTTTTGAAGAATTTTGCATAAGCTTGGAATTGTATATTAGGTAGAATTTTTCAGTAAAATCCTGGGTCAAATCATGTGTGTGTACATGCGCGCATGCTCAAGCACCTGCGTCTTAACTACTAATTTACTTTCTTTAAAGCTTATAGGTCTGTTTGGGTTGTTGATTTCTTCTATATCATTTTAATTATTTAATCTCCAGTTAGTTACAACTTTTCCTTTTAATATTACATGGTTAAAATAGGCACATTCAACTGAATGGTTTAAAAAATTTAAAGCTCCCCGAGGATTTATAAAGACTAAAAATTAAGGCACATAGTCATATGTTTACAACATTATTAAAAGCTAAGATTGTATTTTTTTAAAAACCTGCTCTCTGCCCTCCTCATTTGCCAGCCATCCTCCTCCTCTGAAGCATATTTAATTCAGGCTGCTGCTGAGAAGTGAAACAAAAATTCCATCAGTGAATACCTGGTATTCCACACAGATATCAGCTAGTTGGTCTCCTTTTGCATCCCTAATATTGATTATTAGTTCTTTTTCACTTTTCTCCTAAGCAGTATTGCCAGAGATTTGTCAATTTTATCAGTCTTTTGAATAACTAACTTAGGGCTTTGCTGATGATTTATGTATGCTAATGGCATTATTGTTTCCTCCGTTATATCCTCTTTGAGTTTATTCTGTTTATGTTGGACTCTTAGCAGATTAATTTTCAGCCTTCTTTCCAAGTACTGCTTTGGCTACATTTACAAGTTTGGATATGTAATATTTTCATTTTCAAGTAATTTCTACTTTATTATTTCTTCTTTGGCTTATATGTTATTTGGAAGTTTATTATTAATGTTTCTGAAAATTGGAGCTTTTACCTTTTCATTTTTAATTCTGTGCTAATTGAATTATGGTCAGAGAATTTGATCTGTATGGCAGATATTTGAAATTTATAAGATTTGACTAATGGTGTATGGTTACTTTTAATAAATATTCCATCTTGAGGAGAATATGTATTCTCTAATTGTTGATTAGGTTTCTCAAATGTTATTCAGATGTTTGTTAGCTTGATTAATAACGTAGAAGTTTAAAATTTTTATTGTTCTGATGGATTTATCAACCTATTCTCATAGGTATGTCTATATTTGCTTTCTGTATTTTGGTGCAGTCAATTTTGGGGTTTTTAAAAATAGATTCCCTTGTTTTCTGTTTTTCATTTTTGACTTCTTGAATATTTGTCATTTTTTTCATGTCCTTACTATGTTTAAAATGATATGTGTTTTATTTTATCTAGCATTTCTGGTTTTATATTGCTTTGTGTTAGGTAGCAGTAAAATTTTCCTAAAATTCCATGTTTTCCACTTTACAGACAAATGATTCCTGTGTCTAAAGAAAGTTCCAAAGCTTTCTCTTCTTTTCTTCTTTGAAAGTTATCCTTGCCCTTTGTTGTTAATTTGAGTGAACAGTTACACTTATTGGGCAAAGTATGTAATGTTTACGTAAAACAAGTGTGGCCCCTGTTTTAAGTATCCATTACTTCCTTTTAGGTAGTCTCTATTGTCATGTAGTTAAAAATTATTTCTCATTAAAAATTAAAAATTGTTTCTCATTAAAAAATACACGTGTATATTTATCTGTATATTATATATTATATCACATATACTATAGTAATATATAATCGCTATATATATTAATATTTATGTAATACAGTATATAATATATTATATATGTAAGTTTAGACACCCCTTTTTCCTATGTCACTCTCTTTACATAAATCCGCCCTTTTCCATGCTCTAGCCTTTTAATTACTTTTTTATTCCTATAGACAGAGGTTCATTTCTTTTTGATAATGAGGTCTACTTCTGGTTATTACCCATTGAAGCTATTATTTGAGTAGCCATTTCATTTTTCAGTTCAGCTGCATTCTTTCTTCTGTTTCCTTTTTATTTCCTTTTATCCATCCAGTTCTCAATAAGCTTCCCCTACAGGTGGTTTTTCTCCGTTTTCTACTATGCATGACTGCCTTCTGAACTGTCCATTTGATTTTCCTTATCTTTGTCAAATTTCCTAACAAAACTGCCCTTATTTTTGTACTGTATCCTTTTCCAGACAGCGTGGGTTTTATTCATCTAGTATGCTGTTCATGTGACCACAGTATAGTCTTCAGAAGTTACAATTGTAAAAGCTGACAAAACTTATGGAGCTAGCCAAGGTGGAGTAAATCCACTAGTATCCTAAGTGTCTTAGTCTGTTTGGCTGCTGTAACAAAATTCCACAGACTAGGTGGCTTAAACAACACATATTTCTTTCTCACAGTTCTGAAGGCTGGGACTCCAAGACTAAGGCGCTGTCTAATTCAGATTCTGGTGAAAATTCTTTTCCTGGCTTGTAGATAGTTGCCTTCTTGTTGTGTCCTCACATGACAAAGAAAAAGAGAGCATTCTCTGGTGTCCCTTCTTGTAAGGACACTAATGCTACCAGATCAGAACCCCACCCATATGACCTCATTTAACATTAATTGCCTAATTATAAGACTTATTTCCAAATACAGTCACATTGGGTGTTAGGGCTTCAATGAACTTTGGGTGGACACAATTTAGTCCATAGTACTCTTCCACTGCCACTGATTGGAGCTAAAAACTCTGGACAGAATACAAAAGGCAACTACTTGTATACTTTGAAAAGTAAACAGTAACAGCCATTTTGGGGGGACAGATCAAAATTTGAAAAAGAACCTTTATAAGAGTAAGTGTCCTATGTATTATTTTCCTTCTAATCTTCTCCACTTTAACCCAAGGGGGCTTTGGTCCTTGTATTGTATTGTGAATACAGACAGCAAAAACTCCAACACTAACCTCTTTCTGGCCAGAAGATCAGGGAAAGGAGCTTCTGTGAGCCAGAGAGTGTTGGGGCTTCCCATTTTTTCTCTCTTTTCTTGCTGCTTCCTCCCAAGAAAGGTTCAAATTGCCCAGTACTATGCAACATGTGGGAGGTTAAAACCCTTAAGAGAAAACCTTTTATCAGTTTAGAGGAACTAGGAAAAGAAGGGACCCAGGAGCTGGAGAGTATATCAGGGAAGGGAGAGCTGGAAAATGGAATAGTGCCCTAATTCTGTATGCTAATGACCTGTACTCACATCCAAGATTTTGAGAACCACATCAGGATACAAACCACTGCCAAGTCCCAGAGTGACATGTATATGGGTAAACCCCAAAGAAGCATAAAAACGGCTGTGCTGAAATTCATTGGCACCTTTGCCAAAATAAGGTGAGAAAGAACTTGGCTATCTGAATCTAACTGGATCAATTGCCTACCAAAACAAAAATCAACATGCTCCAGAAGATTTTAACAGAATTTAGAATCTAAAGACCATATTAAAATCATCTAGTATAAAACCCAAATTACTTCATATACAAAGAACCAGGAAAATATGATCAATTTTCAAAGGAAAAGACAATCATTGGTGTCAATCCTGAGATGAATTATCAAGCAAAGACGTTAAAGCAGCCATTATAACCATGCCTCTTGATGTAAGGTAAACATTCTTAAAATGAATAGAAAAATAGAAGTACTGAATCGGGAAATTAAAACCTAAGAAAGGACCACATAGAAATTTTACAACTAAAAGTGAAATATCTGAAATAAAACATTCACTAGGTGGGGCTCTATAGAAGAATGGGGATAAAAAGGTGTGTATAAATAAATAAAATATATTAATAGAAATTATTCAACCTGAAGAACAGAAATTGACCTGTTAGACAATAGCAAAAGAAATAAAATTAGTGTCATTGGAATCTCAGAGGAGAAGGGGAAGAGATTGGTACAGAAAATACATTTGAAGAAATAATAGCTATAAGTTCTTGGATCTGAGAAAGATATAAACTTACAGATTCAAAAAGCTCAGCAAACCTCTAAAGAGATACATTCAAAGTTAACTACTCCAAGATACATCATAATCAAACTTATGAAAATAAAAGATAAAGAAAAAATCTTGAAAGCAGCTGGAAAAATAGAATATTACATATAGGGAACAACAGTTCAGATGACGGCAGGATTTTCATCAGGAACCATGGAAGACAGAAGACAGAGGAACATCTTTCAAGTTCTGAAAGAAAAGAATTGCCAATTCAGAAGTCTACATCCTGTCTATACCCCAGGAATTAAGCAAAATAAAGAAATTCTCAGCTGTAGGAAAACTAAGAATTATTATTAGTAGACCTAGTCTAAAATAAATGCTAATGAAAGGTCTTCAAGCTAGAAGGAGATGATACCAGAGGGAAACATGGAGCTTCATGAGTGAAAAAAAGAGTAACTGAAGTGGTAAATATCTGAGTAAATATAGCAGATTTTTTTCTTAAGATCTTTAAAATATGACTGTTGAAAGCAAAAATTACAACATTGCTTGGGAGGTTTCAGTGTTTGCATTTATAATATAAATGACATTTAAAACAAAGAGGGTCAAGTAAAGGGACCTATCTGGTGATATATTTTACTTGAAATGGTAAAATAATTAACTGCAAGTAGACTGAAGGTTAAGTTTTATGTTGTTTAATCTCTAAAGCAGTGACCATAAAAATACTAAGAGATTTAACAAAAAATCCAATGAATAAATTAAACTGGAATGCTATAAATTATTCAAAAGAAAGCAGAAAAATATAGGATAAACAGAAAATAATAAAATGGTAGACCTAAGTCCATCCATATTGGTAGTTACATTAAATATAAATGGTGTAGACACACTAATAAAAAGAAATTGATTGGGTTAAAAAAAAAGACTTGGTATATAAAGAAATCCACTATAAAGTGAGATGAATAGGTTAAAAAGGTTAGAAAAAGATATTCCATGCAGAAACTAATTGAAAGAAAGTTGGAGTGACTGTATAAATATCAGACAAAGTTGATTTCAGAATAGGGAAAATTGTGAGGATGGGATTGAAGGTGAACATTTACATAATGAAAAGAGTCAGTTTACCAGCAAGACATAACAAATCCTGATGTATGCAGTTAACAGAGCCTCAAAAAGCAAAAGCTGATAGAACTGACTGGAGAAGTAGAAAATAGAAAAATCCACAACTATACTTGGCAACTTCAGTACTCCTTTTATAATAATAGACAGAAAATCAGTATAGAAGATTTGAACAACATATTATCAACTAACTGACCTAATTGACATTCATAAACCACCTGACAATAGCAAAATTTTTATTTTTTTCAAGGGCAAATGGAACATTTAAAAAGATCTTATTCTGAGTCATATCACAAACCTTAACAAATTTAAAAGAACTGAAACCATACAAAGTATATTCTCTGACCATGACAGAATTAAACTAGAAATTAGGAACAGAAAGAGCTGAAGAATCACCAAATATTTGGAAATTTTAAAAAAGACTTGTAAATAACTCATGGGTCAAAGAGGAAGTCTCAAGGGAAATTAGAAAGTATTGTGAACTGAATGAAAAATGGAAATACCTAATATCAAAATTTATGAGATGAAGTTAAAGAAGTGCTTATTAAAGGAGATATTAAAAATGTTAAAAACTTAGAAAAGAAGAAAGGTCTAAAGTCAAGATTCCACCTTAAAGTATTAACAAAAGAAGAGAAAATTAAATCCAAAGAAGCATAAAGAGGATATAATAAAGGTAAAAGCAGAAAATGAAATTTTAAAGCACAAAAACAATAGATAAAACTAATGACATGAAAGGCTTGTTGTTTGAAAATATTAATAAAATTTATAAACTTCTGGTTAGAATGACCAAGAAAACAGAAAACGCAAATTATCATTATCGGGAATAAAAGAGAACATATCACTACAGACTCTACATCCAGAAGATTACTGAATACTATAAACAATTCTGATCAGAAATTTGACAAGTTGGGTGAAATGGATCAATTTCTTGAGAGGCAAACCCTGATATGACTTGCAAACTAGATAACCTGACTAGTCCTAAATCTACTAATAAGATTGAATTATTAGTTGAAAACCTTCCAACAGAGAAAACTCTAGGCCTACTGGTTTCACTGTTGATTACAACCAACTCAATCTTTTCCAGAAATTGAGAGGAGAGAATACTTCCCAACTCATTTTACAAGGTCAGTATTAGCCTGATGCAAAACTAGACAAAATATTTCAAGAAAAGGAAACCATAGACCAATATCCCTCATGGACATAGATACTGGAATCCTCAATAAGTATTAGTAAGTCAATCCCTGTAATGGAAGGCTGTTTCAGATTTAAAAAATGAATTCATATATTTCACTTTATTAACAGACTAAAAAAAATAAAAAATACAGAATCATCTCCATAGATGCATAAAAGACCATTTGAAGAGATTCAACATCCATTTGTTATAAAACCTCTCTGCCAACTAGGTATTAGGAAATAACTTCCTTAAAGGTCATTGTCTTAGTCTGGGCTGCTGTAACAGAACACAATAGACAACAATAAAATTTTATTTCACACGGTTCTGGAGACTGGGAAATCCAAGATTAAGGCACTGGCAGATTTGATGTCTAGTGAGGCCTAGTGAGGGCCTGCTTCTTGTTTCATAGATTGCCATCTTTTTGCTGTCCTCACATGGCAGATGGAGTGAGGGAGCTTTCTAGGATCTGTTTTATAAAGGCCCTACTATTCGTGAGGGCTCATGACCTAATCACCTCCCAAAGGCCCTACCTCCACATACTGTCACATTGGGGATGGAGTTTCATCATCCCTGTACATTCAGTCTGTAGCAGGCATCTATCGAACCTTAGTACTATTAAGATTTTCGATGGGATAATTCTCCTAAAACTCAACACTGTTAAGATGTCAGTTCTCTCCATATTGATCTAAAGATTTAATGCAATTTCAATCAAAGTCTTAGCAGGCTTTTTGTATATATCAAACTATGTATAGCTAGACAAAGTAGGCAAAACAATTTCACAAAGGAAGAACAAAATTGCACACTCAAACTATCTGATTTCTAGACTTACTTTCAAGATGGTGATTAAAATAGTATGTTATTTGTGAGAACATATACATACATATATATCAATGGAATGGAATAGAGTCCAGAAATAGATATGTACAAATATGCTTGATTAATATTTGACAAAGAAAGGCAATTCACTGGTGAAATGATAATCTTTTTCAATAAATACTACTGGAACAATGGGATACCTTTGAACTTTGACCCATACCTCACAACATATACAAGAACTATTTCAAAGTGGATTGTAGATTCAATGTAAGAGTATAAAAACCTTAAACAAAAAATATAGAACATCTTTATTACGTTCAATTAGCAAATAGATTTTAAATACAATAGAAGCACAGTCCATAAAAGCAAAAAATGATAGAGTAGACATCATCAAAATTAGGAACTGTGGTCCTTCAAAGGACACTATTAAGAGAATAAGACAAGCTATAGGCTGGGAGAAAAATAGTTGCAAATCCCATATTTGACAAAAGGCTTGTATCTAGAATATGCAAAGAACTGTCAAAACAGAATAGTCTGAAAACAATCAACCCAATTTAAAAATGGGCAAAAAATTTGAACAGACATTTCCCCAAAGCAGAAACACAAGTGGCAAGTAAACATATAAAATGCTGCTCAACATCATTAGTCATTCAGGAAATGCAATTAAAACCACAATCGGGTGATTATATACCTATACCAAGTTCTGGTGGGGATATGGGGAAATTTAAATTCTCATAAGTTACTTACATTGCTGGTGAGAATGAATGCAAAATGGTTTCCCAGCAGTCTCACTCCATTACTCAAGAGAAGTGAAAACTTATGTTTACACAAAGACCTGTTTTATAGCAGATTTATTCATAATCATTAAAAACTGGAAATGACCCGTGTCCTTCATGTGATGAATGGGTGAACCAACGGTCATATATCTGTACAGTGGAGAAACTTAGTAGTAAAAAGGAAAAACCCTGTTTCTGCACATAACAACATGGATGCATCTCAAATGCGTTATGCTAAGTGAAAGATGAGACTAAAGGTCATACTTTATGATTCCATTTATATGACATTCTAGAAAAGGAAGGCCAAATTATAATGTCAGAGAATAGGATCAGTGATTATCAGAGGTTAGAGGTTGGGGGGGGTCTATTATATAGTGTCCCCATGAGTTTTTTTGAGTGATGGAACTGTTAATGTCTCATGTGGTCATGGTTACATGACTTCTTGCATTTTTTAAAAATCATGTATCTGTATACTGACAGTAAATTTACTGTAAATTAAAAAATATATTCATAATTCCTCCAAATTCTATTGCTTCCCTTTAAAACATTTTAAAATGGGGAGGGAGTCCACTTTTCTTTGTAATACTTAAAATTTCCACTTCTTCATCCCCAATTACTTTAAGAAATTAGGTAGTTTCTCATAGGGCCCAGCAGAAAGGAACCCCAAGGAACATTCTTTTACCATTACCCTTTCCACATTTTTCTTGGCTAAATGTAACTCTTAGTTTTCTTTGTTTTAGAAATGAGTCATAGCATGCATTCCCTGTTCTTTTTCAGGAGCAAATGACTTAAATTTGACACTTCACATATGCCTTCCTCGTTTTTCTTTTTTTGCTTTCCCTTTTCCCCTAATGTTTTCCACACATACGTGCACTGTTTATTCCATTTATTCGTTATTTAGCAATCCTAGTCTAGGCCCAAGGCTAGCGTCTTACTATACAAAGATCATTAAGGCATGCTTTCACATGAAACTCAGTCTTGGAGGGCAGAAGGGGAATACATTAACAAATAATGGTGTGTAGCACTGTCATTGAATCATAACAGAAGTATTAATGAGTGTGATGTAGCATGAAAGAGTGAATAATCCATTCTGCTTGGATGAGTCAGGGACGGCTTCACACAGAAAAGAGGCATAAAAATGCCGCAAATAAAAATTAAAATTTAATTTTTTAAAATGTCACCTGTGACTTTAATTATGGACTAGTAGGCTACACAGTTTAAGAAAAATATGAAGTTTAGCTGTTAAGTGATCAGAAACAATCTTGTAATCTTCAGCTAGGTGGTATGAAAATGGGATATAGTAGTGAATTTTGTAAAGGTTTTATGGAAAATAACTGATTAAAATGAAAAAGCTTCTGAGTAGCATAGAAGACTATAGACTATTAATTAGTAATATACCACTTACGGGGAAAAAATGCAGTATGAGACAATATGTCAAATGTCTTGTGAATTAATCTGCTAATTATACTTATTAATGTTGGGCTTGCTGACTCACATTCAATTTAGATTTTGCCTTGATTCTGAACATTGTTTTCCAGTTACACTGTGTACAGTAAATCCTTTTTTTGCTGTTTTTAAATTCCTGTACTTTAGCATCTTTTTTTTTTTTTGGTTTTTCTTAACTGTGCCAGGTATATTCCTGCCATAGTGCACCAATGCATTGGCTGTTCCCTCTATACAGAAAATACTACTAGATACCTGAATGATTAACTCCTCCATCTGTTTCAAAACTGCTCATGAGGATTACACCCTTCCACAATAAATCACCTCCCTCCTTTCACCTCAAGCAAGTCTGACCTCTTTTCCCTGCCCTACTACTTTTTTAAGTCTTCTAACATATTATGTAATTTAGTAAGTATGATTATTGTTCAGTGTCTTTCTTTGCCTCCACTAAAATGTAAGCTTAACCAGGGCAAAGATCTTTGTGTTGTCCATTGATGCATCTCAAATTTCTAGAGCGATACCAGGGCTATGGTAGGCACTCAGTGAATATTTATTGGAAAATAGATTTCTTAATGCAGCAATAATAATCTCTGGGGTTTTTTTCTGATGACATCTGGATTCAGATTCTTAAAATGAGTTAGAATGCCTGTGACTTGACATTTTAGAATTTCTCCAGTCCAACTGGACTGTTATGATACCTAAGCATTTCTCTGGAACACTGGCTTGAACCTCAAAGCTCTTCCTGACTTAGATGATAAACAGTTACCTCCCCATGGGGCCACCTTTTGAAGTGCAGTATAAACACTGTTACAAACAATGGTAAAGATAAACCTGTCCATTTGGCTTTTGAATTTTCTTTGTTCATTTTTGAAGGTTTTCCAACTTTTGATTCTTGGTTTGCACACAATATGAAACTTGAATTGTTTCTGTGGTAGCATATGAACTCAACTTACCCAATAAAAACCCATATACTCAGGCCAAAACATGATAGAATAGATAAGAAAGTGGTTCTGAAGGTTACCAGAGTTTGGCTTTTAGACAATGGACAAAGCCTCTCTGAGAAACACCCTTTTAAGTTATGTACTTGGAAATTTAGTAAAGCCTCAGTGGATTTTGTACCTCAGAAAATCATAATATTCAAGGAATTCTTGAAATATCAGGGTTATATGTGGCATGGTAAATTTAGTTCAGTTAAATTGCTTTAGTCTCTAAACCAAGTAGGGTGAAAAAGGTTAGTAATTGGAAAAATTTAAGTATCACTTAAATTTCCATACTCTTTGTGTATCTTTGTCAATTGAAGTCGTATTACTATACTTTATTTATTCTTTAGCTTATAACCCTCATCATTTCTTGTTTTTCTGGTGCCTTTTGAAAAGCCTCTTTTTTTGTTTTAAGGTATTTATCCCCTAACAGCCATATAGATTACTTGACTTTGCTTACATTCCTATTAATGTTCTACTATATTTTAAAAAAGTAAAAGGAAGGAGAAAAGGGAAGAAAAGAAAAAAGCTCTATCACAATTCCTCTTTAACCTCTCGAATTTAACTTCTTTCTGTATATATACTTTTGACTTCTTGGACTACCAGTTATTTTTTGCCAAAATGACAAGAGATTCAAGTTGTAAAGCTATGGGAAGTATTAACAGAAACTTTCAGAAATCCCAGATATAATTTTAGCTGGCAAATTTGTGTATCTATCACATATTTTACATATATATGAATATGTATATATATATATTTATATTTACTTTGTTATGATCTGTATTTTGCCCTTAGTGTATTGGCTGTATTATATTTTCCATTGTACTTTGTATTTTTTAATCTTAAAACTTGAAATTATATAACATAAATTCACTACTTTAACCATTTTAAAGTATACACAATTCATTGGTTTTTAATATATTTAAAATGTCAGTGTTTAATGTATTCAACTGTCAGTATTGTCTAGTTCCAGAACATTTCGTCACCTTAAAAATGAGACTCAATACCCATTAAGCAGTCGCTTTCTTTTTTCTCCTCCCCCATTCCCTGCAAACCACTAATCTGCTTCTGGTCCTTATGAATTTATTTATTCTGGACATTTCATGTAAATTAAATCATAAAATATGTGGCCTTTTTGTTTGGCTTCTTTCACTTAACATAATGTTTCAAAGTTTATCCATGTTGTAGCATATATCAGTACTTCATTCCTCTTTATGGCTGAATAATATTCCATCATATGGATACATCACATTTTGTGTATCCATTAATCATTTAATAGACATTTTATTTATTTCATTTTATTTTACATAAGTACATTTGATTGTGTGTAATCAAAAATCAAATATTTTTATTAAAACTTCTACAAACTGCAATTTATAAATTTTGATCATTCTACATATTGATTATTTTAGGAATTGATATTTTTCATAACTTGTCCTCACTCCCTATCTAGGACTATGTAGTGAGAAATGCAAACAAGAATATCAACAATAATGGCAACATTTACTGTAGACAGTGAGCAGTGGATTAGACCCTCTGCCATACTGATTTAATGGACATTTTAGATTGTTTCTACTTTTTTCTCTTATAAACAGTGTTGCTGTGAATATCCACATACAGGTCTTTGCTTGAACATATGTTCTCTATTCTCTTGAGTATATTTCCATTTCATTCTTAATAAGCACATAATATTCCATTATATGAACAATAATTTCCTATTTATTTTTTCCACATTTTCATTTTCATAAACACTTTGTTATATATATCACTGAACATTCGTCTTCTAATTTCTTTAAAATTATAGTTTTCTAATTTATTTAAAATTATTTCCTAGTAGTAATAATAGCTAATGAATTCTTAGAATTATAAATACTGAAATTAAGTTCTATGTACGTTCTGATGTATGTACTTTTATTTTGTTTGATACATGTTGCTATATCATGTACCAGAAAGGTTGTACTAACAATAATATATGTAATTGTTATTTTTCTCATATCCTCATCGTACTATTACTAATAGTTTTATTTTTTTATTTGATAGGGGGACAATATATTCTTTGGCTTTCTATTAATATGAAATAGATAAAATATTTTGCTTTGATTTGTATTTATCTGAAAATGAGATTGAATATATTTTCATAGTTATTAATCTCTTTTTCCTAATTTCCTGGTTATGACCTTTGCCTGTTTCTTTTATGGAGTTTTCTTAATTACGCTAGAATAGAAAAAAAGTGTTTACATGGAACTAGTTTTTATATAGCCCATTTTGATCAATAATGACCTTTTTTCTCCCTTGTTATTAGTCTTCTTACATAGTTAGTAGTTTCTTATTTCATTTTATGCTTATCATTTTTTATTTGAGTTTATTATTTGTTTTGGAACGTCTGAAATATTTTTCTTGTCTTAGTTTTGTAATGTTTTATATAATTCTGAATGTCTAAATTTCTAAAATACACAGTTCCCAAATACTTGGTTAATGCTTCTGTTTGGAGCCATATGATTGTCATAATTAATTACTGTATTTGTTGTAGGCATTTCTGGGTGAAAAGCAAGAAAAATATCTCAAGTATTTATACTTAAGAGATGTAGACCAAATGGTCTTTATATTTTACAACCAAACCAGTATTTCCAAGGAGTCATTTAAACCCCCAAATTGAAATATTTACAGAATGAGAGATTTATTACTAGTTTTAAACTTTGTTACACCTGGAGAATTTTTCAAGTTTATTTTACATGAACTTCACTTTTAAATGGATCAAAGACCTAAACATAGACCTGAAACAATAAACTGCATAGAAGAAAACATAGGTACTAAACTTATGGACCTTGGGTACAAAGAGGATTTTATGAATTTGACCTCAAAGGCAAGGGAAATAAAACCTAAAATAAATGATTGGGACTATATCAAACTAAAAAGCTTCTGCACAGCAAAAGAAACTATCAACAAAAGAAAAAGACAACCAACCGAATGAGAAGATATTTGCAAACAACACCTCCAAAAAGGGGCTAATATCCAAAATACATAAGGAACTCATACAACTCAACAACAAAAAGTCAAACAGTCCAATTAAAAAACGGGCAGAAGACATGAACAGAAACTTCTTCTAAGACATATAAATGACCAACAGATAACATGAAAAATATGCTCAACTTCACTAGCTATTAGGGAAATGCAAGTCAAAACCACAATGAGATATCACCTCACACCAGTTAGAATGGCTATCACCAACAAGATAAATAATAAGTGTTGGAGAGGCTGTGGATGAAGGATCCCTTATACACTGTTGGTGGGAAAGCAGACTGGTGCAGCTGCTATGGAAGGCAGTGTGCAGGTTCCTCAAAAAATTACGAATAGAATTACCATATGACCCAGCAATCCCTCTCCTGGCTATCTACCACCAAAAATCTGAAAACATTTATCTGTAAAAGTATATGTGCCCTGATGTTCATTGCAGCATTATTATGGTGCCCAAGACATGAAAACAACCAAAGTGTCCTTTGATAGATGATTGGATAAATAGGATGTGGTACATATATACATAATGGATTATTACTCTGCCGTAAGAAGAGATGAAATACTGTCATTTGTGACAACATGGATCGATCTTGAGATTATTGTGCTAAGGGAAATAAATCAGACAGAAAAAGTCGAGAACCATATGACTTCACTCATATGTGGGCTATAAAACTGAAAGCAACAAAGGCGTAAGACAAATAAAAACTCATAGACACAGGCAATAGTTTAGTGATTACCAGATGGTACGGGGGCGGGGGGGGCGGGACAGGGGTGATAGAAGAGGGTAAATGGGGTCAAATATATGGTGATGGAAGGAGAACTGACTCTGGGTGGTGAACACAATGTGATATACAGATGATGTATTATAGAAATGTATATTTGAAACCTATGTAATTTTATTAACCATTGTTATCCCTATAAACTTAATTAAAAAAATAAAATTCCTTAAAAATCAGTTTTTAATGCTCTAATATTGCTAATTTAAAGGAAATAAATATAGAACAGGGAAAAGATTTCACAATTTAATGGACTTTAGTTAATTTTTCGAGAGCATCATAATTTCAGTTCCTAAATCTTGTCATTTTTTTTAATTTTAAAGAGATGCTTGTTTATGTAATCTAATATTCTAATTTTTATTTCAGAACCTATTAAGAAATGGAAAATGGCCACATAAAAAAGAAAATATTGTTTTCATTGCTAGCTGAATTATAGTGTATATTGCAAATGTAAATATTGCTTCACTGAACGAGTTTTCTCTTGCCTACATGGTTGAAGATTCAAAATTTTAAACATTAAGACTTGCATTGATCAAATATATGGTGATGGAAGGAGAACTGACTCTGGGTGGTGAACACACAATGGGATTTATAGATGATGTAATACAGAATTGTACACCTGAAATTTATGTAATTTTACTAACAATTGTCACCCCAATAAATTAAAAAGACTTGCATTAATATCAGTGACAAAAGAGAGTATTTACCTCTGGTATTGCCTATTTAAAAAGAATACTTGGGAAAATTCTGAATTACTATCTGATAATTTTTAATCAGTTTTGTTATTTGCCTTACAAGTGGCTGTCAGTTTACAATTGAGCCATCTAGGGCTCTTTCAAAAATCCATTTTGCTGGGCCATAAGGTAGTTCCATTTCCAGTTTTTTGAGATACCTCCATACTGATTTCCATAGTGACTGCACCAATCTGCAATAATAAGGATTTTTCCAGAAATTAATGGAAGCTTGTTCTTTATATGCCAAGATCATTTTCCATTGCTCTGGCCTCATCCAGTTTTAGAATGAATTGTAAAGGCTAAGATGCTTTTATACTTACTTAAAAACGTTCATTTGCCCTATAAAGTTAAGAGACCTCATATGACCGAGAAATAAACACTTTCAATTCCAAAAAAAAAAAAAAATATCCATCTTGGATCATTTAAAAATAAAATGACCTACCTATAACTTTATTACATAAATATATACACAAACAGAAAGAGAAAAGTAGCAAAGGCAGAAAATTCACCTTCTACATAGTTGTTAACACCTCAGTTTTTATCAGTCATGATAATGTAGTTCAGTCATCAAAGAAATAAAAATAAATACAAAGGTGAAGTTGGAACGAGGGCTAACATGAAAAAAATGGAGGAATAAATGTCATATTCATGGATTAGAATTATATTCATTCTTATCACCAAGGCCAATTCATTTGTTTAAAGCAGGGTTCAGTAATCTTTTTTTGTATGAGGGCCAATTTCCACATTAATAAAAGGATTGTAAAGTTGCATTTATCTTTATTTGTTTTTAAAATTATATACTTTTGGGTCAGGAAATATTATATATTTAGCATGATTAAGCATTGTTTTATTACATATCCATCCCTTTGTAGATTCTTCTTTTGACTGAAATTTCAGAAACTAACACCTAGTATCACTCGATGTAATATGATTATAATGGTGCATTTGAATAAATTTTGTTTTTGAACAAAACATTTTATTTTGCTTATTTGGTATTGTCTCAGCTGTTTTTCTAAGCTATTTAACAGTAAAATACTTTCTCTTAACATTTATTTTAAATACATAAATGTTATTTATATTTATAATAAATATATTTAAATAAAATAAATATTTAATATTATATATTTTAAAATGAAAGTTTTATTTCAATTGCAAATGAGAACCTTTTCTACAGACAAGCACTGCTTGGGCCACTTTGAAATAATGTGAGCTTTGTCGTGTGTGTGTGTGTGTGTGTGTGTGTGTGTACACTTTGGGCAGCAACTATGCTAAGGTTTTAAATTTTATGTGAAAAATATTCACCCCAATTATACTTCATGTCTACTGCCCCATCATTTTTCTATATTTATGAGGCTGTCTGTGAAAACTCATAACCAAGCAGGAAAACCAACTGGCTGAATCTCTTCCACCTGTCAGATCTTGTCTATAATCAAAGGAGTAGATCAGCATGTGCTACAAGGAGCCGAGATGTGCTGGGTCTAGGCAGGTTCTCTCTGGGTCTCTGCTTTTCCATCTGTAAAATGACAGAGGTGTTGAAATTTGACTGCAGATAATTTGGAATCTAGTGGATTGTCATTTGGTCTGGATGCTTCTGGTTGCTTGTAACTGACCTAGAATGAGAAATTATGCTTAAAGCAAGTAATGCCTACAAATAAGTGAAAATATTTTGGTTTTAAAATTTTTCACGTTTCACAGCCAAGATAAAAATAATATGCATAACCAGGGCATAAAGACTAACAGCTTGAAACAAAAACACCCTAATCTATAAATTGAGTTTTAAAAGAGATTTAGTAATTATTTTCTACTTTATACCAGGAATTGTTTAAGTCATGACATAAATCTAGATATATCTCATTTGTTAACGTTTTTGAAGTAAAATTCCTTCAAATACGATTTTCCTGGATATTGTTTTTACTTTGGTAACTTTTTGATTACATGAATGACTACAAATAAAATATATAACCTTGTTTTCAGAGCAGAGATAGTAAATGTGGTTTAAACATTAAGAATTGGTATACTTAATATTTGTAATGAAAAACATTCTGTTCTGATTTATATTTCAATTCTGAGAAATTTTCATTCTTATTGTCATTGTATTGCAGCTAGGGCATTATGTTCTAATATGGTCTTCAATTGGGGTACCAAATTATTTATCTTTTTGGATATGTGTTTCCAAATTTAATATTTGTTTAAGATGTTACAAATGGAGGTTGGAGGATAAAGAATGAATGGTAGAGACATAAATGCAGTCAATAGCACAATTGTATATAACTCCTTCCTTATGTATTAATATATTACTGTGTTTAGTTTTTGTTTGGTTTCGTAAAGGTTCTAAGTATTTGGAAAGGTGTGGGACCATGTCCTATTGGAGATTTCAGTGTTTTCTTATGAGAGAAGAAAATTCCATTTGTTATGAATGTGACTTCAGAAATTTAGCTTTGGAGTTTTCCTGTATAAATATATGAAGAATTTCCAAACAACATAGTAAGAATTTATAGTGCTTTTCCAGATGGCTATTGTTAAGCAATAATTGGAAGCTGCTTTAGGAAATAAAAGTATTTTGCATAGAGTAGGCATTTAGTCAACATTGGTTAAACTGAATAACATTTTACCAAATATCTAAGTTCTAGTCTCATAATTCAGAAAAAAACAACAACATACAAACTCTGACTCTTCTTAGGCCAAAACAAGAGGACTGCTCTTTAAAATGAATTTGTTTGTAACTTTTTAGAAAAGTTAGCAGTAAAAATGTGTATTTTTAAAGTTAAACTTTTTGAGTTCAATAAGTAATTTTCCTAACCAAGTTTATTAATTCTGAGGTGCAAATCTAGCAAATTCAGTTAAGCTTTTCTCATTTTGTGTTCTGTTACCAGTTTATTATGTTTGAGAAAGAATGATGGAGATAGAAGTAAATAGGGAACAACTACTTCTTACTTATTTCAGTGACTTACATACATCCTAGTCTCTCCAATAGAATAGGCTGCAAGGAACCAGCTTGAGTTACATGCTGAATGTAGCTCAGATTCATTTTACATGAGTTTAGTGTTTACTGTGTCAAAATTATGTGTAGCCATCTTACTTGGGGTATTCAGTTTGCAATTATAAACTTGATGGCAGGTTTCTTAAATATCTGTGTGTTGTTGTTGTTTATTTTTTTTAAAGAGATTTCCCAAAGTTGCAGATGGCTGGCTCATCTCCAAATACCTCTTCAAGGTACTCTATGCTGGTGATGTCTCCCGCCACTGAGCTGCTCGGGAGCATGGAATTGACTTACTGGGGAGGGCTGTATCAGTTAAGTGATCTTTTTTAGTACATTGCATGGGTTTTGCAAAGCTTTCTGGTTTTGGTTTTGTTAATTCAGAGGGCACAAGTATGCTTGTACTAATTTTTAAATTAAAATCTTTTTTGTAAACCCACACAATATAATAATCCATTTACTCTCCTTCCTCTCCCATGTGACCCCCTCCATATTTCTATTAAGTTCCATGGTTTTAACACTATTAATCAAGTATATGTGTGTTATTAGAACCCTTAATGATATAAGAGTTATTGGCTATTTCCTCAATTTTATAACTGCTGTGTAGTAATATTTCTATTACATGCAAACCAGGGGCTGGGGCAAGCTGTGTAAATTTTCCGAAATCACTCAGTAAAACCTACATGAGCACTATCAATGGTAACTGCTTTGCCATTTTTGAACCATTAGTGGGAATATATTCCTTAGTTTCCTTTCTCCCAGGGAGAATGCATTCCTTTATTCACTTATTCAGAACTTTTTTATTGAGTTGCTGCTGTGTGTAAAACACTACTAGGCCTCTGTACTTATGAACTAACCTTTTATTATGTTTGTTTAATTAGAAAAGAAATACTCATTTTTAAAGATTACAGTAAAACTTAATCACTACTGAAACAAATCACGCTTGATTTCTTCAGGTCTACACATTTATATGTAGCTCTGTGTATGGAGTTCAGCCTTTGGTATTCTAATTTAATTTGCTGGTAATCTAAACCTTATATTAAAAATGCTGGTGGAAGAAAATAAAAACCAAAACTTTTGTACTCTACTTGGAAAGATGGTAAAATTACTGGGATAAGTAAGCCTATGAAGTCAAATTCAGTTTTCAGATTCTTGGATAAACCTGTTTATCTTAATTTTTTGTTCTGGAAGATTAATAATTGACTTATTCTTATGGTATAGATACATAGTTTCGATATTTGTGATAAATTCCTTACCAGTGAACAAGATGTTGTTAGTAATAAAAGATAATAAATACATTTTATGTATTAGTAACTGTGATTCATAGTTGCTAAATGATTTCCTTGAAGCATCCAATAAGTAACATACAGAGCTAGCAATATAAGTACAATTATCTAGTCTAGACTCATACTTACTAAGATTCAGCTTAAAGTGTAATTAAAGTTATTTTTAAAGTATTTAAATTTGTTTTCTTTTTTAGAACATTAATATGAGAATTTATTTCAAAAATTAAGGTCATGATTTTACTTTCAAAGCTGAGTGATCTAAATAAATATGAACCTCAACCAATACTACTACTATTTTTAAAAAGGAAATAATTCTAACCGCTTACAGAAGTGGGAATTTTCTCTGTTCAGTAAAAAATAGTGGAAAATTTTAAACTGATTTTATAAATTAGCAGTAAGAAACTTAGGATTGCTGCTACAAAGTTTAAAGTTAAATATCTATATATTAATATAGATATTAAATATCTATATATTATTATATTGGCAACAATAAATCCATAAGTAACCTATTTCCTTGAAATATCTGAAAATATTTGCAGTGATATTGGAATGATTTATTAAAATTTGATGTGACTATTTATACTGCTTGTCTAGATGAATAGCAGCTCTTTGGTATTGTCATCTAGGTGATATATGTTAATGTTAAGAGAACTTCAGCTTGTAAGACCAGGTTTTCATTTGCTCTTTACATAGCTAAGCACTAGTACAAAGGGTGGAGAAAGGAAGGCACATAACAGATTCATTTATATTTTATAGTATGTTATCAAAAGATAATGTGTCATTAACTACTATTTAGTAGAGAACCACTTTGGAAATTTTAGTTGTTCTTCTCAGAAGGTCTCATTCTGTCCATAAAATAAGATAAACAAAACACAAATGTGTTACATGAAGTGAATAGATGTCTAACTTAAATAATGTAGAAGAGTAATTTTAGAATAACATTGGATCCTAGAGATCACATACTATTTTTAGGTGCCGAAATTGAGGCAGTTTAGTGGGAAAGACATCACGTAGCTGGTTTGTAGCAGATCACCTTTTAGTATAGAAAACTTTTCACCACTTACTTCTCTGCTTAAAGTGAATTAGAGTTGGATTAATGGAATGGGAATAAGTTTTGAAAAGCTTGTTTAACTTTGTAATTGGTAAAAAGTCAACTTCTAACAATATATATAATTGAAAGCATATTCTACACCTATACTCGTCAGGAGCTTTAAAAAGTGAATTGCTAATGACAACATATTTCTTCTCTGGAATAAAATTTCTTCAAGATACAGACTAGTCAGTTTCTTGTAATGTGATTTGCTTTTGTGGTTACTTTTAAAGGAAATAAGAATATCTTGGGAGTGATTATTTATTACTTTTTAAAGGCATGATCAGCTTGTAGCTTTGCTTTTTAATTTTCCTGTTGAATAGTGGTTACAAATAGCCCGAGTACATCTTTTGCTCTCAGTTAATCTGTGTTTAAGGAAAAGCGATGTTCAAGTAATAATATCTCAAATAACCAGTTGAGTAGTACCTGTATTATTTTTAATTAAATTCAACCCTTTCATAAATGCAGAAATTATTTAGTTATTTAAATAGAATTCTAGGATGTACAGACAATTTACGTGACAGTTTGTTTGGAAGTTTTTAACAAGGGAATCCACTTTCTCTTAATCAAAGCAGATCCTTCAGAATATGAAAAATTCAGTGTCTTGATTTAAGAACTTCACTTTGGAAATGATATACATGGAAGAGGAAGGAAGGCAGAATCAAGCCAAGTCATCCTCACATTTAGTTTGTTGAGTAGATAGAAGTGTCATGAAGATATACTGGTTTATTTCAGGACCTGCAAAGTATGATGATATGGCATTTGGTTAATTACCTAGTTTCTTGTTTTGTAATCTGGGAAATCTTTTCATTCTCTCCTGTGTAAAAGTGTTATAGATAGCATCTCCTACACACAGCAAGAGTCCCAAGGATTTAGTGCCCATTCCTTCTCTGTTTAACCTAATTCTAGATTTTTAGTTTTTCTATATCTTTGTTTCTTTTCCTCCAAAATCGGACTTTGTTATATTCTTTTGGTTTTCAAAAGCTCTACTTTAAAACCTCTCATAAATTTTCTTCAGCCATGTCAGACTCAGGAAATTTAAAATAAAGTCACCAGAGAAACCTTGTGATTCTACCTTTTTAAAATTATGGAATGATCCCAATTGATAGAAGCCAAAGAAAAATTCGTTGAGACTAGGTATATTTTAGGGAAGCAAATTTAGAATGGTTGATATGGGCCAAGGTTGGATTAGGGAGTAAATTTTAAAGACTTTTCTAGATTGTAAGAAAACGATGGGAAAAACTTAAGTTTGTATCTCAGTCCCACAAGGGGAGCTTGGGTCCCTTAACTATTAGTGTGATAGTAGTAATAACAATACCAGTAATTATTTACACCTGTGCTAGACTGTATACCAATTGCTGCACATACATGATCTAATCTACAAGTGTTATCATGTAGGTACTACAATTGTCAATTTTAGAAGAAACTCAGACTTACAGAGTGAAGTCATGTGCTCAAGATTACATAGCTGGAAAGTGATCTAATTCAAGTCCACCTGACTCAAAAGCCCATCCAAATGGCTAACAAATTGATGTCATGAAAATTGCCCTAAAGACAAACTATATTGAGAAAGTTCCAGGAACTTTTTCAACTAAAGAAGAGAGGGGGCAAAGGAAAGTGATGGGGAGAGATTGAGAGGAAGAGGGAGATTATAAATATTCCTATAGATGTTTGTTTGTTGGTAGTAATATTTGATTTTAAAGAGACATTTGAGTAAGGATTTGTAGATGCCTTTATATTTTTATTTATATATATTCAAAAGTAAGTATATTTGTTCAGAATATTTGATATTTGTAATCTAACATGGAGTCATTTTGATACCAGATTGTCATTGAACTGTCACAATAAAAATATACTAATTAGATTTTTTAAATTTAAATTTTTACATGCATTGCAATTAAGATAATTTGTTTTGTGCTGATTTACCAGTTGATTTGCTTAACAAATATTTATTCAATGCGTACTGTGAACCAAGCACGTGTCAATGCTAGAGGTCAATTTAAAGACAAAAGCCCTGCCTTAGTGATTTTACCACCTGATATGTGAGACAATCAAGTAAACAGGCAATTAAAAGGATAAGTAAGCACAGGGTGCTATGCCAGCAGATAGGGAGGGACTGGCTCACTGTAGGAGAGGAGGCCCTTAAAATTTCCTGAATTATAGGAGTTACCTATCACCATATATATAGGCTTTCTATTGGTTGATTAGTCATATAATAGAAATACCAAGGGTATCTTTTTAAAAACACCAATGCCTGGCCTCTCCCTTAAAGATTCTAGTTATTTGTTTTGGTGGAACCCATGCATAAGTATTTGTTAAAAGAAGCCAGTTACTCTTCTGGGCTGCTGTGGTTGGAAACCACTCAAATATCATTTCAGACACTGCTCCATTTAAATGATGCTTGCTGACAAGAATACTTTTTGATGTTGCTTAGAGAGGAGTTGTTACTGGGGAAAGGAAGGTTTGAGATAAATAATTGAAAACAGAGAGGCACAGATTTAAAAATATATAAAAGCTAATCTTTCTACATTAAGATTAAACAACTTCCCTAGGTAAGATTAATCATTCCAGACAATTGAAAGTATTAAGATGCCTTTCATATCCCATTTAAAAATACTAAGAGTACAAAATGGTTCCCATGGATCTACTAAAAGTCCCACATAGAAATATTAATATAAGAAATACACAAAAGAACATTTGTTCATGAACAGACACATAATTACTCAAATTTGAAAGGTTAGAATAGTAAATGTCTGAAGGACTTTTTATGGATTGGTGACTAGAAGAGAGCAGATAAATGATAGTTCTAGGCAAGCTTTATGGCTTTATAAGTGAGAATGGTTGGGTAGAAGATTATGAATGATTAGTGAATGTGGGATTCTAATTTATTATGTTTACTGATAGGATAGACTATACAGTATTTCATTTGTTTGAAGTATCTCTATGAAGAGGAGAAAAAGGGTTACTTTTTTTTCTTTCTGTTTTTCTGACTAGAGAAAGCTTTAGAATACAACTGGTGACATTTAAATTAATGTTTAATTAGAACCACAAGGAAAATTATCTGTGTGATACCTAAAAGAATATGCTACAATAATAGGATGTTAAACTGCAAGAGATGTTTTTTAGTATCTCGACCCTTTTTACTTCATCTGGTTTCATTTTATTGTTGAGGAAACTGTGATTCAAATTCATTAAATAAATTGCCCAAAGTAACACAACTAGGTAAAGGTAGAACAGGACTCAGTTTAAGGCTTTTTGACATTGAGATCAGTGCCCTTTCCACTACTATACCACACCATAGAGTTCTGTTCGTGTATTTTGAATTTTCTAGTCTCGTTTTCTTTTATTTTGTATTACAATTTGTCTCCTGAAGGTCAAGTAACCTGGTTTGGTTATGAAAGTCCTCGTAGCTTCTGGGACTATATCAGAGTGGCTTGCCGAAAAGTTTCACAGAGTTGTATCTGCAGCATTGAAAATATGGAAAATGTCAGTTCCTCTAGAGCTAAGGTAAGATGTAAATATTAATATGCAATGTGTATAATCCTAAGCAGTTTTGACCCAAATGGAAAATGTTGAGCTCTTTGCTATCTAAAATACTTGTTTTCTTTGTTGGAATTAAGCACTTGACCAAATGTAACATCTTTCAGAGGCTTGTTTCCTTTTTTTTTTTAATTGCATGTAGTTATTTTAGAATGCTCAGGAATCTTCACTTTTGCCTTATGAATAGTAGGAAGGTACGAAGCTAGTCACTGTAAGTTTCTTTTTTGAGAAGCACAATGAAATATTTCCTATTCTGTGACTTTTCTGCACTTCTTGAATTACCTAAATCGGTGGCTTTCAGTGTCCTGCAGAACCCTGGGGATCCATAATATCAAAACTATTTTCATGTAATACCAAAATGTTATTGGCCTTTTGCACTGTGGTGACCTTTGCACTGCTGATGCAGAAGCAATGGTGGGTAAAGTTGCTGGCGCCTTAGCATGAATTGAGGGAATGGTATCAAACTATACTATTACAATAGTAAGTCATTGAATTCTTCCCCACCATCAGTTCAGCCTTAAAAAAAAGCCACTTTCACTTAAGAATGTCCATGATGGTGTAGTAAACCTTATTAATGTTATTAGTCTCAACCTTTGAGTACCTGTCTTTTTCATATACTGAATGACAAAATGGGAAGTATGCATAAAGCATTTCTGCAGCATATTGAAATATGATAATTGTCTTAAGGAAAAGTATTCATGCACTTGTTTGAATTGCAAGCCAAACTAGACACTTTTGTCACATAATACTATTTTTATTTGAAAGAAAAACATAGAAATTATAGTTTTTTTAGACTTAGACATTTGGCAGACATTTCTTGAACACAAGGAGCCTACTACTTCAAGAAAAACAGCTGACAGTATTTGTTGCCAATAGTAAAATCAAAGCTTTCATGTAAAAATTAGAATTTTTGAAAATTTGTATTCACCATCTTAAACTTGGTAACTCCCCAATACTTAAAGACTTTCCTGGTGACATAGATGTTGATATTACCACGTGTATCTTTTAATTGTTTAATGAAATGTGGCGACACTTGATAGAAGACCAGGATAACTCATGTTTTTCAAATGAACCAATGCATAGAATTATAAAGTCATGCATGAGTAAAAGGGTCCATTCAAAGTGGAAAGATAGATCAGTGGATTTAATGTAATACAGTATGAAAAAGCTCACTGATATGGTTATAAATTCTATGTTGCAATTCACCTTTAAGAAATTACTACTTACTGACTTTCGATGCAGAACCAAAGAATATTCACAATTATCTGCAAAGGCTATTAAAATATTCCTTTCTCCAGCTAGGATCTGTGTGAAGCTAGATTTTCTTCATATGCTTCAATCAAAACAACACATTGTAACAGATTGAATGCAGAAGCATATATGTAGTTCTTTTTTATTAAGCCATACATTGAGGAAAAAGTGTAAAATATCCACTTTTCTCACTAATGTTTTTGTTTATGAAAAGATAGATTTTTGTCATTAAAATGTTATTTATGTTAACATAATGCATTTATTATTTTAAACTTCTTAATATTTTAGAAGTTTCCAGTTTGACTTCTAATACAGCGAATATTGATAGCTATAACCCATGTAAAGGCTCTTTGGAGTCCTCAATAATTGTTAAGATTATAAGATGTCTGAGCTGCTGATAAGCTGTATCCACTTTAGTTCAGGAGGTTTTTTTTAAATTGGATTGTCATAGTAGCTTTCCTTACTATTTTTGACACTTAATTACACAATGAAACAAAGTAGAAAATAAAGATTAAAATAAGTATGCACAGTTTTAAGACATAATTTAATTCATTATTTCACAATTATAAACTTATAAATTACATGTCTGTATAATAAGCAAGAGTATAATAATCATCTTTCAAAAGCGTAGTTTCTAAGTTTATTGTTCTGTATCCATTTTTATTTAGCATTTCTTTTTTTCTCTTGGAATATTTTTGGCTAATTCAATTTCACAATATTGGCTAATACATACAGAAATTAAAGAAGGCATTTTGTATAACATTAACTGAATATTTAAGTTTTTAAAAATGATTTATAATATTTAAGTTTAGTGACATAATTAGAAACATATCTAAACAGCTTAGAATTCATAATATGGAATTGTGTTTTTGGATACAGTTGATAGCTATGATTTTTGTCACCCTCTGAAGCTGTAGAGTTCACTTTCTTTTTTTTCTTTTTAAATTTTATTTTATTAAATTTATTGGGGTGACAATTGTTAGTAAAATTACATAGATTTCAGGTGTACAATTCTGTATTACATCATCTATAAATCCCATTGTGTGTTCATCACCCAGAGTCAGTTCTCCTTCCATCACCATATATTCGATCCCCCTTACCCTCATCTCCCACCCCCCACCCTCCGCCCCCTTACCCTCTGGCAACCACTAAACTATTGTCTGTGTCTATGAGTTTCTGTTTCTCATTTGTTTGTCTTGTTCTTTTGTTGTTTTTGGTTTATATACCACACTTTCTAAAACCACTGCTTCTTCCTTCACTGCCTCCTGCCAGTCTCCAAGCAAGGGGCTGTCTGAGCAATACTTCTCCTTTAGTATCTTCTCTTTTAGATTGAATTACTTTTCTTCTCTGCCTTACATAATTTTTTACACTGATAAATGCCTTCATTTCTAATCAATTATACCTATATTTTTAATTAAAAACTTTTTCTCATAGATGTTTCATCTTGTTTCTTTATTGTATATTAACAGATTTTTTTTTAGTCACAACTATTGAATTTACTCATTTATTTACTTACTAATTGTCTAATTGACTACAGGTTTTAAAAATGTGAAATTTGAATTCTCTTTTGCATCTTAATTGAGTTTGTATCAGTTTTCCTCTCATATTTTCCTTGTGGTTTAAGAATAATATCTTGGTTTCTGTAGCTTAAGATTAAAAGACTAGCTGTTATTTGAATGAATCAAGTCTATAAAAATAGAAAGTACCCAGGTGAAATATAAACTTTATTTTCAGATTAAAAGTAGGAGAGATTAACATGACAAGTATATTCTGAACTCCTTCAACACAAGGAGAATATATTTATAGAACTAGCATATCCCCAAATACAAAAGTAGTCAAGAAGTTAATAAACATTGGAAATGTAGTATTTGGACCTGAGTGTACCAAAGAAACCCAAACCCTGGCTCACCACCTCTCTTAATGAGACTCTTGGGATTAATCACTGGAAGATGCTGCCTAGCAGCGAGAGTTAATACTTTTATTCTGTGACAAACAAAAACAAAAAAACAAAAAGCGGTGTTGAGTATCAAGACACCACAGAACATTTCACGTTCCAAATACTGCCTTTATGTCTTTGTTTTGATCAGGCCTCAAACAAATGCCATTTACTGGGAAAAGAGAAATCTATGATTTGCCTGGTTATACTGTGAAAAATCTACAGGTGAAGATTTTCTCTGTCTTTATTCATTGCAGTAGGAAGAGTAAAGTACTTAATCTACTCAGTAAATCACACCTGCCAAGTATCAGGATTGAAAGATTAAACAAATAACCTCTGATGGCAGGTTTATGGGGCCTTTGAGCTTCAGTCTGGAGTGACTCCAGTACTTTCATCTAACCTCGATACTTATGAAAACATACTAGAATCGAAGTACCAAATTTACATGCTAAACAACGTGCAACTTAGTATACTTGATACCAAAACAGATTCATTTTTTTATTTCTATATAAGAAGCCAGATTCACTCTGATTACCCTTTTAGGATTATGTGAATGACATTTGAAGCAATGGAAGACAATATACACTGTGGAGCGATGACTAATTTAGTATAGAAACATTCTTTTTTTTTTTAGAGTGGAATTATTATTATTATTTTTAATTAAAGTTTATTGGGGTGACAGTTGTTAGTAAAGTTATGTAGATTTCAGGTGTACAGTTCTGTAATACATCATCTTTATATATCACATTGTGTGTTCACCACCTAGAGTCAGCTCTCTTTCTATCACCGTGTATTGATTGGATCCTCTTTTACCCTCATCTACCACCCCTCCCTTTTTTTAAAAAATATTTTATTGGGGAAGGGGAACAGGACTTTATTGGGGAACAGTGTATACTTCCAGGATTTTTTTCCAAGTCAAGTTGTTGTCCTTTCAATCTTAGTTGTGGAGGGTGCCGTTCAGCTTCAAGTTGTTGTCCTCGAGGAGTTGAACCTGCAACCTTGTGGTTGAGAGCCCACTGGCCCACGTGGGAATCGAACCGGCAGCCTTCGGAGTTAGGAGCATGGAGCTCCAACCACCTGAGCCACCGGGCCGGCCCCCCCTCCCTTTTTTTAAATTAAACTTTATTGGGGTGACAATTGTTAGTAAAGTTACATAGGTTTCAGGTGTGCAATTCTGTAATACATCATCTGGATATCACATTGTGTGTTCACCACCCAGTCAGTTCTAGAAATGTTCTTTAAATTTGAGTTGATTAAAGTTGAGTTGATTGAATCAGGATTGTCTGTGTCCTGTTACCACTGTACAGTTTAGAGTCACATTGTAGAAACTTGTCACCATAGGAGATCTGATACTTAGTCACTCTAAACTAAGACCTATGAAATGCAGACTATTCCCTTTCTTTGCTTAGTCTGTGACTAGTTGAACGTATTTTCCAGTGTATAAATATTACCTAACAAGTGAATGGAATGCTTGAATTGAAGATCTTGTCTGTAATCTATCCATCTCAGGTATATTTACAGCTAATTTTTTCTATAATCAGTGATTCTGGAGCACAGGCTTTCTCTACATCAGTTTATTTAGGTTTCAGACTAGAATTAGCACTTAGAAAAATAACTTCATCTCAACAGGCACTTATTTTACTTTGTTCTGAACTCGCTGATCTTTCCCATCTGCTATTGTGATGATGACTGATAAGCATGATATATGATCTCTGACAGAAACTCCCCTATTTGGATACTTATTTACTATTGTCATTGATCTTGCAGATATTTCCATTGAATTTTTGTGGCATTCCAAGTGATTTCAAGCTCAAGAAATCCTTTTCCCTCTTAGGTTTTCCTTTTTGGCCTCAAAGTATGAGCTCTGTTCTTGAGTTCTTCCTACCTTCCTAGGTATCAATTTTTGTGTGTTTTTCTTTTTTTTTTGGGGGGGGGACAGTGTGTACTTACAGGACTTTTTTCCAAGTCAAGTTGTTGTCCTTTCAATCTTAGTTGTGGAGGGCGCAGCTCAGCTCCAGGTCCAGTTGCCATTGCTAGTTACAGGGGGCGGAGCCCACCATCCCTTGCGGGAGTTGAACCAGCAACATTGTGTTTGAGAGCCCACTGGCCCATGTGGGAATCGAACTGGCAGCCATCGGACTTAGCACGGAGCTCCATCCGCCTGAGCGACCGGGCTGGCCCTTTTTGTGTGGGGGGGGGGGGCAGTGTGTACTTACAGGACTTTTTTCCAAATCAAGTTGTTGTCCTTTCAATCTTAGCTGTGGAGCGCGCAGCTCAGCTCAAGGTGCCATGTTCAATCTTAGTTGCAGGGGCAGAGCCCACCATCCTTTGCAGGACTCGAGGAGTTGAGCCAGCAACCTTGTGGTTGAGAGCCCACTGGCCCATGTGGGAATCGAACTGGCAGCCTTCGGACTTAGCACGGAGCTCCAACCGCCTGAGCCACCGGGCTGGTCCTTTTTGTGTGTTTTTTTCTTGTTTTTAAAAACAGTTAAACTGTTTTAGGCTAGGTTAGGCTTTGCTAGTTTGTGGTTGCTTACCCTGTACATTCCTTCTGTTATTAAATTTAATATATTAGACCAATTTCTGAGTATACTAGTCACATCAGCCAACCATACATCCCTCCATCTGATAAATTTGTATTGAGCCACCTGTATCCTGACAGACCTGTGATACAATCTTATGACACATGTCCCTAATCCTTCCCAGTCTTTTTGTCTTGTGTTCTTGTTTGCATTTTCTCTTGTTCAGAAGCTGGTCTTGTCAGTGGTCTGCCCTAGAGGTAGGTTAGCCAAATTTTCTACTGAAAGAAACAGAGGCAGAGGGGGTATGTACACCAGAGTTATCAGATACTCAAAATTTACAATACGATGTAGTATTGCAAAGAGGCCTTTTTTGATCATTTTCTATTACTCACAAATCTGTCTCCTTTTTAAAACATGACTTGATATTTCCTATGCTTAGTTCTTTATTGTGATGGCCCCAAACCTGGAAGAATGTCAGAAATACTTGGGAAGATTTAAAAATAAAGAAACAGTTTCCCAGGCAGAAACCAGAGATATGCCTATTTGTTCTACACTTTATCCATTTTAAATACTAATTTCATATAACTCTTTCTAAAATACTGTATTTAAATCTTTCTAAAATACTGTATTTCTCATATCATTTCTTTTTTCCAGCTCTCTCCCTGGTGATTCTAGTGCCTAGTAGCTATGAACAAATTATTTATCTTCTTTAATTTTATCCACTTATTCAACAAATATATACTGAGTGCCTACTGTGTGCCAGAAACTTATAAATACTGAGGATACAATGGCAGTGGTGAAAAAGATGGCAAAGAGCAAATGTTATGTACATTACATTTTAGTAATACAACAAACAAACAAATAAATGTATAAATAATATCTCAGGGGTCATGGGGGAAAAATGGAACTATTTAAGAGGTTAGAAAGTGCTAAGAATGGTGGAAGAGAGCACATTCTTTTAGGTAGGGTAGTTAGGGAAGGATTCTGTGAGGCTATAACACTTGAGTCAGGATATGAATTAATGGGAAGAAATGTGCTGTGCAAATATTAAGAGGAAGCAAGGTGCAAATTTGAAGATATGGTCATGATTAAGAGTTTGGATATCATTCTCAATGCAATGGGGAGCTACTTGAGGGTTTCTTTTTTACTTTTTATTTTTTTAAAGCAATAGTGTACTGTTAATCTGATTTACATTTTAAATGATCAGCTGGGTTCAGTATAGCAGCAAGTCGGACGCTAAACAAGCTGATCAAAGATTTCAGTCTTGTTCTAAAGAGACCACAGGTTAGAGTTCAAAGTCAGTAAAGTTCGAGGAGCCTCTAAACACTCCAGGCTTTTATTTGAGACCCCAGAAAGTCTATGCTTTGGGAGTAAGGGAAATTCATATGAATACCAGCCCTAAAAATGTTTAAAAGCGGTGCCCTTAAATGGTGCAAGGTTAGTTTCAAGTTCACTGTCTGCCTACCAGAAGGAAACTAAATCAATCCTAGAGAAAGGTAGCATTAGAGCTGCCACAAATTTTCATACACAGTGTCTAGTATTCAATCAAAAATCATTGGGCATATCAGGAAACAAGATCAAATGACCAAAACTAAGAAATATGAAACAGACGATTGAAATAGACCTATGGGAGATGCAGATAATGGAAATTTAAGTAATTATAAGTTCAAGAAAATACAAATAAAGTTTAATAATAATAAAGAACTGGAATGTATAAGAAAATAAAAATAGAAAACTGCAGAATATTCATTTTTATCAAACACATACAGAACTTATACAAAAATTGATCATTTCCTGACCTATCCTTCATCTCAGTGAATTTCAGAGAATTGAAATCATATAGACTATGTTCTGTAACCACAGTAGAGTTAAGCTAGAATCAATAACAAAAAAAGGTAACTAAAAATGCTTATGTAAATAAAAATTGAGAAGGACTTTTAAATTACTCATGCATGAAAGAAGAAATTGCTTTTGAAATAAAAAGTTTTGGAAAGTAATGATAATACAACACATAAAAACTTGTGCTTAGTGGAAAATAGGCTTAAATACACTTTTATGTATTTTTTTAAAGAATAAAGGCCAAGAATTAGTGATCACAGCTTTCATCTAAAGAAGCTGTACTTTTTTTTTTTTTAAGTAATAAACCCAAATTAGAAGGAAAGAAATAATGAACAAAAATTCAATTAAATTAAAACAAATGTGCACTAGAAGAAAATCAACAAAACCAAAATTTACTGTTTTTTAAAGGATTAATGCTATTAATAAACTTCTGGAAAAACTATTTAAGAAGAAAACAAGAGAGATTATGCATTATCAGTATCAGGAATGAAGAAGAAGCCAACCCCATAGACCCTACAGAAATTAAAAATCCTAAAAGAGGACATTATGAATAACTTTATACCTATAAATTTGAAAATTTAGGTAACATGGGCAAATTATTTGAAAAACATCACTTACAAAACTAACACAAAAAGGAAGAAAATATCTGAATATTCTGATATCTGCTAAAGAATTGAATCTGTGGTTTAAAATCTTCCCCTTCCAGGCCCATTTTTAAATTGAGTTGTCTTTTTCTTATGGATTTGCAAGAATTCTTTGTATTTTATAAATGAGAGTCTTTTGTTAAATATGTATAATGCAAATATCTTTGCCCACACTGTGATTCATCTTTTCACTCTTAAATGATAGCAGTTCATCCCCTGAAATAAGAGGAAGAGTAGAATGTATGGATATTAAAATCAATCAGGTTGGTAGTTTGGTTTGTGAGATGAGTTTCCTGTCTTCTAGTTGTGTCTGTTTTTTTTGTTTCCTCAGAGTCAAGTAAGGATAGTTATTGTAACCTAACTCACACAAGTCTTGGGGAGGATTAAATATCTTAATGTGTATATAAAGCTCTTAAATCAGAGCCAAGCATATATTAATTACATTAAGAAGTATTGACTACTTTTAAATTTTTTTTCAAAAATCTTTAGTAGCAAACAAATTAGAATTTTTGTCTGAAAAACAAACAAAACAAAAAACAAAAAAACACACCAAAGAACAGAAAACCCTCAGTGGGTCAACATTATCTAACTGATAAAGTCTAACTAAAATGTTAAACTTAGTTTTCAACTTTCTCACTTCATGGTCCCAAAACCTTTATAAGTGTTTGTCTTCTGTACTAGTAAAAGTTCTTTTGTTGAAAAAAAGAAACTTAAAACCATCACAATTTATTATCGAAATATAACAGAGCACTTCATAAATATCCAAGGACAAGAAGGTGGATGCAGCCCAGTTTTGTATGGGTTGAAATTAATAAATCAGGAAGCAGGACTTTTCCCCATGTTTCTTACCTAGCAGTAGCATAGTGTCCTGTGTTTCACGTCTCTGGAAAGCAACTTTCCCTGCTTCTGTTTTGGTGAAATCTTGACCTTGTGATTCAGGCCACCATCACTAGTCTCTGTGTCTTTTAGATGAAATTTCACAAGAGAATCTTGAGACGGTTGGCCAGTGGCTTGCCTCTTCCTTCTTCTGTTCTAATCAGCTACAGCTAATTGTAGGTTCCCCTAGGCTTACTCAGCAAGACCAATGAAGTGATGAGCCCAGGGCAAGCTAAAAGGGGTTTTGAGCTTAATGGGCAAATTGACTGACATGTTAACCATACCCATATCATTCCTGTATTTCCCAACAATACTGATGCTTCTACTCTGACAGATTTTACCACTGTCTAGGTTTACTACTTGTTTTTGATCCTTTCAATCCAAGAGTTTGGTAAATTCACTAGACTTGTAGTCATTTCTAAAAAACAATGCTTTATTCCTCCATACTGGTAGTCGACCATCATGTATATTGATTAGTGTCACCTTTATTCTCAACTGCCATTGCAGTGTTTAATTTTGTATATAGTCAATCTTCATGAACTTTGAGAAGATTTGTGAAAGGGTTGAGTGAAAATGAAAGTAATTGAATTTAAAAATTCTCACTACAAATATAATCTCTTATACTCTTTCGTTCTAAACAGAGTCCAGAAGAAATGCTTTGGATTATAAAAAAATTAATTGGTTACTCCCGACTATTGAATGATGTTACCCCTTTTTTAAGTAAAATTAAATTATTCACATTTAGTCAGATTTGTTTCTTTCTGTGATTTTTGTGCTAGAGTATGCTTCTGAGATATTTTTGTTGTCTGTTTTCTTCTGGTTTAAATATTTGGTAATAGTTTTTCAGAATTCTCTGGAAGCGCCAAATTCAGTAACTCATGATTTGGATACATGCTAAATAATGAAATTTGGTTCATTATTAGTTGTCTAAAACCTCCCTCTGGAAAGATAAGTGAGAAATTTTCTTAAGCAAGTGGCGTGAGAGTGATTATTTTTATTAAGGAGAATGGATTTTCTTCCTCATGTTTTATAAGGATACTCATTTCATTTAGCATATTGATTTGGACATGGAAATAGAGCATTATGTCTTCTGATACATTATAGGACTCAAAAGATATCTTTAACCCAACTACTCAATGGTTCTGTTTCTTTAAAAAGTTAATCTGACATGCTTAACCATACACCTTCAGAGAAACAAGATACATACTATGTAATCAAAATTTACCTATTTTTATTTACTTAATTTTGTTAGTCATTATCAAATGTATATTCTGAAAAAATGTTCTTTATATATTAATATGCTTACATTTTCAATGATGCAGTGAGCAAAATAAGTTTTAACTTCTATTTTTTTTCATATATGATTCTTTCTTTCTTTTAGGGTAGAGCCTGGATCAGAGTAGCACTCATGGAAAAACATTTATCTGAATACATCTCCACAGCTCTGAGAGACTTCAAAACAACCAGGTTTAAAATTCCTTTTAATTTTCAAATATATACTTGTAAGAGTCATCTAAAGACTTAGCAATAAGAATAGAATGAAAACTCATTCCTTTCTAAAGTCCTCATTATTTCCTCCTTTTTGTACTAGTCAGATAAATCCACTGTCTTCTCAGGAAAATGCAGTTTGTTGACTAAACATACATCTATCTTGGTTTGTCTTTTCCGGCTTCACATTATGTTTGGAATACCTTTTGGAATTATTTCTAATTCTCACTTTTTCAGTACTTGAAGTTTCATTCTTTCCACAGACTTTTCCCTGACCAATTTTAAGAAAAATATATGAAATTCCTATAGTGTTCTTTTTCTTTCCTCACTACAATTTTTATTTCTTTGCTTGTAAAGAATATAAATGGCTCATTTACTTCCTTAATTTACATATTATATAATTAATGATTGCTTCATTGTCTTTTTAGGGCAGTCTGTACCACTGTTGTTTTACTTGGGTTGTTAAGAAATGATATACTGTGCCATGTGACAAATAGAACTTTATTAATTTTTTATGGTGGTAAAAAAAAGGCTCATATTAGGACAACAGTGATTCCTATTAAGCTCTAGTCTACTAATCTATTAATCTTTTGTTAAAGAAACCACTTTTCTCCATTTCAAAATTATTTGTAAATGAAAATATTCAAGAATTTCAATAACTTAGACATGTACTTTTTTAGTACAGTAGCCACTACTCACATGCCACTATGTAATTTAAAATTAATTAAGACTAAATAAAATTACTAATTCAATTCTTCACTTGGAATATCACATTTCAGGTGTTCAATAGCTATGTGTGGCTAATGGCTACCAAATTAGCACAAAAGAACATTGCTTCATCATAGAAAGTTCTGTCAGACAGCACTTGCCTGACTCTTAAATTGCCCTACTTATTTCCACCTCATTAATCATATTTCTGAAACAGAAGAAAAGAGTGACAGCTATAAACCAGTCTTGATAGAGAAAATTAGGTACATATGTAAAGAAATTATCTAGAATCTTGATTTCCATGTCCTAATGCATTATTTGATATTTTGGGTTTTGAGAAAATCTGGGCATTTATTATGACACATTCTTTTAGCTGACTATCTGGTACAAATAATGAGATCTTTACTTAGATGTGTCTGTTTTTAGATAATAAAATAGTAAATTTTTCACATGTAAGATAAATACTGTCATGATTATAAATTCAACCAGGATATAAAGAGTTTTAACTAAAAGAACTATTTGCATAAAGTAAATCTGATATGTACTTACTGAATTCTTTAAAAGCAATGTGCTACTCGTGTGCTATTTCTAAAGATGGACAGTGAGGTGATGATAAACTCTTTGATATTTGTAATGAACCTTATGAAATGAAGCATTTGTTTCTTTTATTTATTATTACTAGTAAATAAATTTAATTATGAAATATACTAAGTATTGAGGATACTAAGACTTTGAAAATAAGAATAGTGTCAAAAACTCATAGATGAAACCTAAAAATCCTAAATGAATCAAAATGAAGTTAACACTAATTATCTCCTGTGCAATAACAAGATTAAAGTTATGATAGTCTTTTCTAAATAGAAATTAAAGCATTAATAATATCTCCAAGCTGTTAGACATGTTTCTTAGTTTAGGCAGTTGGGTGGGGTAGAAATAACTCTTGAATAGACTATTTTTAGAATGGGAAAAGCTTTTCGCCTTGTTCTCAGTTGTTAGCTGTCCTTTTTCATAAAAAGGAAATGATCCAGCTCAAAAAGTCCATGAGGTAAAAATATTCTTATAACAATATATAAACATATATTATTCAAACAGAAACATGGCTTAGTATATGTTTATACACATACACCAATATATATACACACACATAGTATTTAAATGTGAATACAGTGACCCTGTAATTCTCAAGAAAGGAACTAAGTGGGGAGTTATTTCAGAATTCTTATTGTAGAAAGTAGCTAAAAAATGCAGTTGTGAAAAATAGTCTTTTTTAAACTACTTACACTATTTTTTTTTTACTGAAATCAAACCAGAGAAATTTCTTAATTATAAGTAAATGTGATTATGAACTTTTAGACAAACCATATTTATTTGGAAGATTAAGTTTGTAAAATACAAGCAAACTATTGGAAAGAATATTTACACCTTACCTTCTGTGTGGATGCTTCCTGACATAAGTGCTGTAGAAATGTGAAATGATCTCTAATCCTTTAAGAATCTTGAGAGTATCTGGAACAAGTGATTTCTTCTTGTTCTACTGTTTTCAGATAGGGTAATGATGTCTAAAGGTGATACAAGTTTTTACCCCAGTACAGAAGGAGCAGCTACATGAGCTAAGATAGGCAAACCTGAAGTACTAATCAGTGAAAAGCCAAGATTAAGGTTGTTAGGAGAACAGATATACAACAAATATTCATCTTGGAGTAAATGATAATGGCTCCAAAGTATTACAGAAATTCATGTGATCTGTTTGCTAAAGTGAAAGATGTCTTGGTGAGCAATTGAAAAAAAAAAATGAAAAAAAATCCTTGAAGAGTTTCATAATTCAGGGCTTGGTATGTTATTGGGCAATAGCCAGAGTTGGAAGTTGGCAGAGTCAATATTAGAATCCAAAAGGAAAAAAAAAAAGGAATTGTTTTAGTAGGTTACTTGGAAAACCTAGAGATAGAGAAGTAAGGTAGAAACTGAATTAATTTGTTCAAAGTTTTAATTTCCCCCCAACAACAGACAGAAAAATACTTAGAAAAGTTAAGCTGAAAAATACAAATGTGACATTTGAAACAAGATTGAAAATATTCTTGTAAGAATTTGAAGTAACAAATATGGAAAGTAAAAATTAGAGGTAAAATTAACTTTATAGAGACCTTTAAAATTGCACCACAGTAAATTTAATTTATAATGATAAAAGTATTCAGAAGAAATGTTAATTTTTCTCAATATTATCATAGGAGTAAGAGAAGTATAAAATAAAACTTCATAAATTACCAGGCTATCATGAAGTGAAAAAAAAAATGAGTTGATAAACACTTCCCTCAATTATAGAAAAGTAGATAGAATAGTGACAAATTACCAGATCTTTCAAGAGCTAAGAAAGACTTTTAAAATCTGAATCTGTTTAAAAGTTTTACATTAAGATGAAAAAATATTAAAAGGTGCTTACGGACTACTGCCCAACAGCATATATAAAAATTAACTCAAAATGGATCAGAATTACGGTAAATGTAGAACTTTTGGAAGAAAACATAGATGTAAATCTTCATAACCTTAGATTAAGCAATAGTTTCCTAGATATGATACCAAATGTACAAACCACAAAAGAAAAAAATAACTTGGACACGATCAAAATTTAAAAATTTGTGTTTTGAAGAACACTATCAAGAAAGTGAAAAGATGACCCACAGAAGAGAGAAAATTTTTGCAAAGCATATGCCTGATAAGAGACTTGTATCTAGGATATATATATATAAAGAATATATATATAAAGAATTCTTACACTTCACTAATTAAAAGAAAACATTAAAAATGGGCAAAGATTCTGAAGAGATGTTTTTTCCAAAGAAGATATGAAAATGACCAATAAACACATGAAAGATGCTCAACATCCTTAGCCATCAGTGAATTGCAAATCAAAACCACAATGAGATACCACTGCATACCCACCAAGATGGCTACAATCAAAAGAACACATAATGACAAGTGTTGACAAGGATGTGGAAAATTGCAACCCTCATACATTGATAGTAAAAGTAAAATGAAACAGTCTCTTTGAAAATAGTCTGGCAGTTTGTGAAAAGGTTAAACATAGAGTTACCATATGACCCAGTACATGACTCCTAGGTAGGTAGGTAGACAGATAGACCGACATAGGTAGATATAGATAGATATCGCCAACTGAAAACATGTTCACAAAAAAATGTGTACACAAATGTAGTAGCATTAATTGAAATAGCCAAAAAGTGGAAAGAACCCGAAAGACCATCAACTGATGAATGAAATATGTATTTCATACAGTGGAATGTTATTCAACCATAAAAAGAAATGAAATGCTGCTGCTTCTCCTGGTACTTGCTTGTGTGTTTGTTCAGTGTAGACCTGGTACCTCTTTTGTGAAATGGCAGCTAAGGAGACTCCAGAGCTTGCCATGGCTGTCATGGTCATCAAAAAGCCAAAGGAAGGAGTCAAAACTGAGAACAGCAATCAGATTTATTTGAAGGTGATGGTGCAGGATGGTTATGTGTCGCAGTGTAAGATTAAGAGGCATACATTACTTAGTAAACGAATGAAAGCCTATTGTGAACTCCAGGATTTGTCAACAAGGCAGATCAGATTCCCAATTTGAAGGGCAGCCAATCAGTGAAACAGATACACCTGCACAGTTGGAAATGGAGGATGAAAACACACTTGATGTGTTACTGCTGCAGACAGTAGGTGTCCCCTACAGAGGGAACTTTACTCCAGAACTCTGTTCCTACAGGCTAAGAATACATTCTCAGTTAGAAAACCGCAGTTTGGTTCCACCACATCCTGACGACTGCTGCATAGTTTTCTCTATTCTTTCCTTTTCCCCTTGCCCATTCTGTTATTGTACATCAAGTGAAGGTGGAATTGGAAAAATACTGATTCAGTGAAAATACCCCTTTTCATTATGCTCATGCTCATTTAGCTCTTATATTTATATGCTAGTAGGTTATCTTGCTTTATCCATTTAACAAAATGAGAACATATAAATCCTTGCATACTTTGTTTGATTGGGGAATTTTAATGTTTTTCATTTATCAAAAGGACAGTTTTCTAACTTTTTTGTATGTAACTGTTACATGTAGGACAACCTTTAAGTAGGGATCTATTACTCTAAGAGAAATGAATCCTAGATAGTTTTCCTTTGAAACCAAGCATCTTGTTCTTTAAATAAACTTTTTTTAAAAATTTAAAAAAGATGTGAAGTGCATGCTACAGCATGGATGAGTTCTGAAAACATTACATTGTCAAAGAGCCAGTCACAGAAGACCAGGTAGTATATGATTTCATTTATATAAATGTTCAGAATAAGTAAATCTATACAGACAAAGTAGGTCAGTGGTTGTGTGAGCACGGCTGGGTGGGGTGAGAGGTATTGGAGAGATCGGGTGTGACTACTAATGGGTTATAGCATCTTTTAGGGGTAATGGAAGTATCTGTGAATATACTAAAAACCATTGAATTGTACTTTAAATGGTGAATTGTATGATATGCGAACTATATCTCAATGAAGTTGTTTAAAAAAGTGTTTAAGGTTTATTGAATTATATGTGGGGTAAGAAAGATACAGGTTTTTGTAACTGAAAAAAGGAAGAGAAGGGAGTCCTACTGTTTCACACAGAAAACATAAAATCTCAAATGTGTGGTTGTCTCCAGAATAGTTCAAAGTTCTGAGTAATTATTCAACTATTGTCTTTTTGCGTTGTCTATAAATATAGTTTCTGGCTTATTAAGTATCTAAAAAGTCTTTTTTAAATTTTTGTTTAAAAAATTTGTTCTTGTTTTTAAATTTGCATGCAAGCAAAGCAGTAAATTCATATATTCCTTGAAACAAGTAAGAGAACCTTCAAAATATATTTTGCATTATTCTATAATAAGGATCAGAATAATCTTCCTAGTCTTCTATACAGACATGTGACCTGAGAGTAATAAGCATTCAACTGCCCTTTAAAAGTTGCTACTTAGAGAGAACTAGACATTTGTATTAATTAATTAGTGTAAGATCTCCTTTTATTAGAAAATTGACTGCTATCATAAATGAATGCTGTTATTCCCATCACCAGCTACACCTTAACCATATTCTATTTGTTCTTTTTTGTTGTCTTAGAATGTATCTCCTCCTATCAGAGGCCACTTTCTTCTGATCCTGTCCTGATTCACCTCTTCCTTTAATTATCATTTTTCTCTCTCCTTGTCCTCAGTCTCGTTCCCACTGATGAGTTATTCCCACCTATATATTAGTTTGGTGCAAAATAATTGCTGTTTTTGCAATTTTTTAACTTTTTAAACCGCAATTACTTTTGCACCAGCCGAAATAGAAACATATACTGGTATCACCTACCTTAAAAAGAAAAACTTCTCCATGAAACATATATTATCCTGTACTATTGCTCATTTCCATATTCTGCGTCAGCACCAAACTTCTCATAAGTGTTTACACACACTGTCATCATTTCCTTACCTTAGAGTCACTCTTCTATTTACTCTTATCCAGCTGCTGCACCTCAGCACTCCACCACTGTACAAGGTTGGACAATACTTGTTAAGAGAATACCAATAATCTATAAGCTACCAAGTTTAATGGACATTTCTCTATCTTGTACTCCATTGTCCAGCTAAAACAGGTGAATACTTCCTCTTTTTTGAAAAACCTCTTTGTGTTTAACTTATATAATGTTCCTTGGCTTTACCTTGTCCTTCTAAAATTGTCTTTCTCAGGCCTCTTTTCCTCTTCACTTCTCTTAAGTGTCAGTATTCTCTGAGCTCAATCCTCCATTGTCTACTCTTCTTTCTCTATTCACTTTTCTTTCTGTCTTTCTTCCTAGAAAAGCATTCATCTCCCTATGGCTTTAAATACCACCTATATGATCATGACACCACATTTAAATCTCTTGCTAAATAGTTCTTTCCCCTCTAACTCTGTTTACCCCTTCTTAGAAATGGTTTCACTACCTACCTACATGGCTGATCAAGTCAGAATCTAAAATTCATGTTTGATTCTTCTTTCTCCCTCATTCTCTATAATCGTTCTGTTAGCAAGTCTTATCAATCCTATCTCCAAAATCTATCTTAAATCTATCCATTTACTTTTATCTCTTTGCTCCAGTAATGTACAAGGTTGGGCAATAAAGTTCGTTTAACTCATCCTAGAAGAAGTTACATACCTCATTGCTGAAGATCATTACAATCACTTTCAAAGTCCTCCCCTTGGGGAGCTATGCACCAATACCAGTGCCTAGTCCACCCTTCATAGCAATTTTGGAACTCTTTTTCTGGAATGGCCATCAGAGCTGTCATCGTATTACCCTTGGTGTCCTGGATGTCATCAGAATGTCTTCCTTTCAATATTTCCTTTATTTTCGGGTAAAGAAAATCATTGGGGGCCAGATCAGGTGAGTAGAGAGGGTGTTCCAATACAGTGATTTGTTTACTGGCTAAAAACTCCCTACAGACAGTGCTGTGTGAGCTGGTGCTGTGTGAGCTGTGTGAGCCATGAATTATTGGCGAAAAGTTCAGGTCCTCTAACTTTTTCACGCAGCCTTTTCAGCACTTCCAAATAGTAAACATGTTTAACTGTTTGTCCAGTTGGTACAAATTGATAATGAATAATCCTCTGATATCAGAAAAAGTTAGTGACATCGTTGCAACAATTTCGCGAACTTAATTGTCAGACCTCGTGTACCTCTCTCATCTCTTGCCTGCACTATCCTCTTGGCCTCCCAACTGAGCTTTCAGTTTTCCCCATTCTAGTACCACCCAGCTTCTAGCCAATCTTCTTAAAAGAAAAAGGGATCATGATAATTCCCATTTAAAATGTTGAAATGGTTTCTCATTACATTAGCCAGCAGCTCTGCAAATATATTTTCTGGAGTCAAATCCTGGTTTCACCATTTTCTAGCTGTGGCATCTTGGGAAACTTGCTTAAATCCTCTGTGACGTAATATGTGGGTGGTAAAGTTGAAGAGGATAATTCATGTAAAATACTTATAAATATGCCTGGCACTCAGTAAATATTCACAGTTATTATTAATGTTATATGGCCTACAAAGCCCTGTGTGATTAGACTTCTGTGGGCCTAAGGTCTCAGACTAAACACTTGAGAATGCCTTTCTTAATGACTTTCTTCTAAGTGGGGTTCTCCTTCACTTTTTCTCTATCCCAGCAACTCATCTCTATTATCTTTTTCTTTTGTTTGTTGCCTGTCCTCTCCCCTAGATGGTAAGCTCCATAGAGAGAGACTGTGTTTAGCTTGTCACTATTTTAACTCTAGGACCTAGCACAGTTCTGACCACGTAGCAGGAATTTATTATATATTTGTTGATAAAATAAATAATGGCTCTCACACTTTTAGCAAGACCTTTGGACATTTACTTTTTGGTCAGCTTTTCATTCTCATTCAGTTTGACTTTGAATAAAATATAACATTTATTTATAATGCTGTAATGTGTTTTGCATGTCATGATGGAGAATCTTATCTTCTCCCTTAAAATTTCTTATATAAAGACTAAATTGGGGAAGAACAAGAAAGGTTGCTAATGAAATTGCTTTGGTTTGTAAGATAAGCTTTCTCACATTTTCATCTTGCACTTTCAGTGTGTAGAATAGCTTCTGACTCTCATAAAAGGAAATTTTGTAAGCATGATACTGTGCAGTATCAACATAGTTTATACTGCTTGTTCCTTTTGGATCCCACCCAAAGGATATTTGTTATTGAAGTACCTGAAAGGCCTTAAAATAGTCTTACAGAGTGAACACTCAGGATAGCATTATAGACACATATTTCAATTAGAGTTAAATTATAGGTCAAAAGATAAAAAGCATTACTGTTAGAGTATTATTTTAAATACTTTTGTAGTTTCTAATACTTTTCTTGTCAACATACAAATAAATAGAAAAAGGATATCTAATAAAAAGTGGAGGTTTTTCTTCCAGGTTACACTCACATCAAATAGTTGCTCACAATTTTCTTTTGCTTCTAAAATACAAAACTTCTTGAAAGAGATAGTCTAATATATTAATCTTTAAATGGAAATCATATATATTTTTCCCCTTGGTACTTTAAATATAATAATGTTTTTACGGCTCAGTACAGTGTTTTGGTTAGATCCATTTCATAAAAATATTTTCTTTAGAACAAAAAATATTTTCAACAAAAGAAAGGGAATTTTTTAGTGTATACCTTACTATTATTGGATTAGTCATCTTAGACTTTAGTTTTGGCTCATTCGTTACATAATCTTGGTTATGTAAGCAAACTTTTATTAATGCTGTAATTTTTCTATGAGATAAAATGAAGAAGTTGGAAACTTACAGTCTTTTGAAGTCTTTGAAAGTGTTGATAACAGAAATCAGATTTTCAGTTCAAATTATTTATGTGTTGGTTTGATTAAGGAAATAAAAAATTAATTTTTCCTAATAGCTTCTGCGTCTTTAATGCATATGAATGACTTGTCTTTGATTAAATGATATTAAAATACGATCTTTTTGAGGTTTCCTAGTGATGTTTTGGAGAATTGACAGTTGACAATAAATAAGCCTAATCATGCTGAATAAGGGGGATTTAATAATTTAATCAAGAAATTCAGAATCTTAAATTTCTGTTCTTATTTTATATACATAATATATATATTATATATACCATATGTGATGGTAGGTAAAAGAGTGTAATATCTCATTTTTATGCTTTTGTGCATAAACAGTCTAAAAATTTGGCTGTATCAGGGAAATGAAATTAGGAGTAAAGACAAGTATAAATATTCTATTTTTGTTGTTAATAAATAGCTTTTATTCTATAATTAAAAAAACACTGTTAAGCCTTTTTAAGGATGAAAATTGAGAGACAAGATAGTAGCATGCATCTGCCAAAGAGATACTGATTTTAGAGAGGACTTTTTTCCTTCTAGTTTGTTGAAAAGTGGGAGTGGAGGATAGTTATTGAGACTTTGAAGAAATTTAATTCTTAAATTCTTGGTATCATATTTTTCCTAGAAAATTGGACTGTTTGTTTCTACTCCAACTTCTGAGGTTCCAGGAAATTCTATTTAGAAGTCTAGGTAACTGAGCAATATGCTCAAGCACTTACAATGAATTCAGGGAATTCAGGTGATTTTTTTTAAACCTCTCCACCCATACTTTGGCCTGTAAGAAAAAAAAAAAGTGTTTTGTAGGAATAGCTTACTTCTGTTTAAAACCAGTGTTACTTGTAACCAGTGTTATTGCAGTAGTTGACACTTGATGTTTGATGTATAGAGTTATAAATAAAATGTTCATTTTAATGAAATCCAATTTTAACAGGCTAAAAATGAAGCTGCTTAAGGGATTGAATTAGAAACTAAGCCTGAAGGGCTGAGGTTAAAAAGGGACAATGATGCTTTGTGATGACAGTATTAGTTAATGTCTTCTGTGGTACTATATGCCCAAGTGGATAGTTCATAAATATAATTTGAAATGAAAGTGGTACTGGAAATAAAAAAATAAAATATGATCTTTTTCAGATCACTTCAGTACTTTTTAAAATCCTGAATTAAGTTATTTTAAAAATGTTATCTCAAACTTAAAAATGTATTTTCTGAAAATGTTTTTTTCTTACCGGAACTAATAATGAAAAAGTTCAGTATACAATGGAGAATCTTGATAACTAGCCCTTCCTCTTCCATTTGTCCTCCTTTTCCCTGTATTGCAGTAAAAACTGTTATATTAAGTCAAGTCTGTACAATATTATGCTTCAGGTATGGTTTTATTTGAGTGGAATTATTGATTTCATATGTGCAAGCATTTCACTTGCATTGGTTAACTTAAAAAATCATTAGTAAAACTAAAGCCAAATTCATTAAAACAATATTATATACACCTACAAAAGACCCTTGGACTTAAAAAAAAATCTTTAAAACCACTTAGATTGTGTTTATTTTTGGTATTCTTCAACAGCCCCTCATACAACGTTGACGTTAGGAAGCAAGCAAGAATAGTTTTGATCTGACTCTCAGAATGTACTTTTAAACATGGTGGGCTCAAGATGGGGAAATAAAAAAAAAAAGTAGACCTTTTGTTACATAAGGAAATACTAGGAATAATGAGTGATTCCCAATATCAAAATACAGCATTGTTTCTAAAGCATATGTTCATAGACTTTGGTGATCTAGAACCACTGGAATCATAGTTCTTCCAGGAGTCAATAAAATATTCTGTCAACAGCCAATTTAGCCATTGGGGTGGGGCAAAATCTCAGGTATATAAATTTGTCTAAATGTCTTTACATTTTTGTGGAACACCTCAAATTGAATGTTAGAAATTACTTCCATTTGTTTTACTAATCTTTGCTAAGCTGAAAGTTCTAGTTTCCTTTTATATGAATCAATAATAGCAGTTCCCATATTTCCAAGGAAACAACAAACACCTATTCCAAGTTAGTCTTTTTACCATGCTTTTTTGCAGCCTTACATCTGTCAGAGGGTAAATAGTTGTGTCTTATTTTCCTTTGTACTTTTCATTCATTTTAAAATTCCTTATGAACCAACACAGAACTTAAATTCTCTTTAAATATTTTTGTTTTACAAGAAGTAGCATGGTATAATAGAAAATATTTGGAACTTAAAATAAGAAGAATTGGATTTCTTCCTTGAACAGTTTATCAACATGAGCTTGGGACAATTGTTTTAACCTAACTCTTACTTTTCTTGATGATGAATCTGAAACTAGTGACAATTTCTTCTGCATTTACTTCATGGGCTTTTTTGCAAGTATCAAATGATATGTTTGTAAAAGTATTTGGTAGACCATGAAGTATTCAAAATTGATGGTGGGATTAAGACCATATGAAAATATTTTTCAGCCTTTAAAAACTCAAAAATACAGGAAAACAAGACTAATTTTATTTACTTAGTGGAGTGTTAGTGGGGTGTTATAGCTTAATAGTAGCTGTCTATGTGTAATATAGATATAACAATTTAATGATCCCTGGTTACCAAACATAAACTAGTTTTTGCATAGTAGTGTTTTTTTTTTTAAGTAAATTCAATGACCTTACATTCTTTTGTGGAAAAATACCTTAGGACCATTTATGATACATTTTCTAAATATTTGTTAATAAATATTTTAAAAGAAGTATTTTTTTAAACTAACATTAGCTAAAACAGAAGGCTTTATAAGAATTAGCAAAAGTATTCGTATTCTTATTTTGTCAAAGAGATAATGAATACTGTACTTTATTTTTCATGTACAGCCATGTTGGTAACTTACCTGCTCTATTAGTATTTCAGTGTTAAAGGTTAGCATAAATTAATAGTAATTTACTCCTTCCTGTTTCTTAATTTAGGTAATAACCCTTAGAATTACAGAAAAATAGAATGTATGTTTGTGTTTGTTCTAGTATACAACAATATCTACATCGTTGTGAAAATAGATCAGTATAAATGACCGTGAATTGGCTACCTTTCAGGAGACATTTATATCGCTTTACTATTAGGGAAAAATGCTAGGCAGTCTAGGCTTATTCAAAGAGTCAGTTCAGGGATTCTTTATAAGAGAATTGGGAATACTTAGAATGATTTTCTTTCTTACGGTGACAGTTCTTTTTCTTCGAAATGTCTACAAAATTTGGATGATCCAAATATGTTTTTATTTTGACAAAATGTAGTTCTTTCTACTTTAGTTTGGGCTCTAAGAGATTTCTCTAGATGAAACTTCAGTCTGTTTTTAATATTTATCTATTCACCCATTTCATTTTTTAGGAGATTTTATGAAGATGGAGCAATTGTCTTGGGTGAGGAAGCAAATATGCTTGCTGGCATGCTACTTGGGCTCAATGCTATTGATTTCAGGTACTTAATCTAACTACATGTATTCAAGTTTTAAATTATTCTACCTTATAATGGTTCCCACTCAGGATTTTTTTCTTTCAGTTTTGTAAGAAAAGCACACAGTTGGATATTGATATTTGATTCATGCTGTTTCCTTTCAAATGACGTCAATTTTCTAAATGGGTTTGCTCTCAGAAAAGAGACTGTCTGAAACTTAAGGAATTAACTGACAGGCTTGCTCTCTAGTTTGGGTAAAAAGAAAGCTTAGATTACATTCCCCCAAGCAGAAAAATCACGTACTCCGGTAGCACTGAAGAAAGGTTTGGGATCTTATCTCTTAGTATTTTTCAGCTATTGCTTTAAAATGAAAATAAACTAAAAGATTCAAAGCCAGAAAGATTTTCATTATCCCTTGTGTTAAGATAAAGAAGATCATGACAGGATAACTTGGGTATCTTATGTTTCTTGTGTCATGTATCTAGAATATAAAAATGATTGTTAATATATGCTTTTATTGTCAACAAGGTGAATTGATTCCAGACTAAGATTACAAGTACTAAAAAGGGATATTGTAAGTTCTTTTAGATTTATGAAATCATGTTTTTGTATTTCTTTAATTGATACAAGATTTTATATTATACTAAAAGTAAAAGATTTGTCTGTAACAACTCAAGCATAAGAATGAAGGAAATGTATTGTTATTAAAAAACATCACTTAAAAATCTAAGAATATTAATAAAATAAGTGTAAACTTAAATGAAAATCTACTTTTAGGTCTTGAACTGAAAAATAATGCTGCCCATTTACACTGAGGTTACCTTTTACTAATAAGTAACTTCCTTTTCAAAATATTGATCATTTTATAATTTTCTTTATTAATACTTAATAAACTAGTATTAGATAAACTAGCTTGTTTAGTATGAACATAATAGGTTGTCTTTATGATCCCTCTAAGGGTGTTAACCTTTTACATGGCATGCTGCTAGTTCTGTCGAAATCCTTTACAATTTTGCTTTTTGGTAAAAACAAAACAAAACAAAACACCTAGGATAAGAATGTGAACTATTGGCTTATAGTAACACATTGATACTGTATGATCAACTGAAAGCAAATATCTTAAAGGTACATTAGTAATATTTCTGTAAATGAAGGAAAACCCATATAAAATATTACCACTTTGATTCTCTTCTTATTCAAGTCTCGAAAAAAACATATCCTTGATTTTAATATATTAGAACAAATATTTCAACAGGCAATCTTCCCAAAGAAACCAGAAGATAGGAGTTCATGGATGATTTTTTTCATCTTTTGAAACATTAACCTACATCTCTTGAATATTTCTTTGTTTATCTTTCTGGAAGATATACTTTTTCCTTTGAAGAATAGTAATATTAAAACTAAACATCTTTGGAAAAAATCTAGTTGGATATACCATTGTACAAAACAAAGATTACTGGATTGGGGAACCAGGAGATCTAGTTTTTTACTGGCTTTACGAGACTTGCAGTATGAGTTTGGGCAAGTCACTAAACCTTTCCCTTGTTGCTGTGGCCTCAAAAAGCATTGACTGGACAGAAGATTTTTAGCATTCTTTTTCGGTCTAAGATCCAAGTCCTTTCACCTATTCAGATACTTTGGAAAAACCTCATTTTCTAATTATTCAGATCTTTTTGTAAGTATTCAGTGTCACATGAGAATTTGTATGTAAATTTGAACAACAAATCTTCATTTGAAAATTCTTTAGTGACGTCTTAAAAAGTTTAATAGTATGAAATAAATAATGTTTGGAAAGATTTCTCAGTAATTTTTACATTTGCATGATATATTTATATAACACTAGCTTAACTTGTACAATCCTTTGTCATTGGTACTGAAGGTAGAATATCTTTACTAAGGTGCTTATTTGTAAGAAGTAACATTTAAATTACAATTAAAAAATTCACTTGTAATTTGATGAAACCAATGTCTCTAACAAGAGATTGTTTGTAACACTCAATTTTGATTTAAAATTTTGTGTGAAATATTTATTGTCTTGTCTTAGCTTCTGCCTAAAGGGAGAGGGATTGGATGGCAACTTTCCTGCTGTTATAGACTATACCCCGTATTTGAAATTTACCCAAAGGTATTTGGCATTTTGAAATATGTTACTGAAATCTTAATTTATTATTAAATGTCTTTTACATTTATTTCATATCAGAAATCATTCAAAAACATAAACTCCAGTTACATTTTTAGTATTTATGTAAATATATACGTTTTACATAATTGTAATCCTGGCATCAATATAGTTTTTAAAAAATAGCATGTATTCCTATTGCTATAGTCAATATGTAATAATTTTAATAGCTCTATGGTAGTCCATTGAGATTTCAAAACTAAAATTCATTATTTAGACCATTTTTCATTTGATCTCCATTGAAAAAGAACACAGCCCTGGCCCCATGGTAATCACCATCTAGTGTGAGAAGTCACTGTTATTTCAGAGCAAGGAGTGTGAAGATATTTTGGATGATGACGGGGAAGTAGAAATAAAGTATTGTATTACCAAGATTTCTAGCTTAAATAAATGGATCCCTTAGGAAAGGAGATAATTCTAGAATGTTTGATTTAGAAAAGAAATACAGGAAGAAGATGTTTTGAACAGGCATAAAATTATACTGTTTGAAATTGTTGGTTTATAGGACATTTTGTAACACTAATGAATAGTTCAAAATAATACTACTAGTAAAATAATAGTAATATTTACTGTAAGCTTATTATATCAGGCATTGTTCTAAGTACTTTACAGAAGTACTTAGAACTCACTAATCTTCAGAAGCCATTGAGATACTTGCTACTATCCATGTTTTACATATGAGAAAACTGGAACACAGAGAGGTCAAATCACTTGTCCATAGTCACACAGCTAGTTTGTACAAAGTGGGCAACAAGTCTGAAATTAAAGAGCAAGATGACAGATGGAAAAGGAGTTCGGTCATCAACATGTAGATGGAAAGGCTACTTTTAGTGATTTAGGAAATGACTTAAATGAAAATATAAAGATAAATGTGAGTACTACTTTTCCTCTCTTACTTACATAAGAGGCTGTGGTAATTATTACAAAGCTTTTAAATGATGTAGTAATGGAACCTACTCAACTGGTGCCCTCAGATTGAATTTAATGGTATATGCTCTGTGTCCTTAACTGTTTAACCACTTTTTGTCTGAATATTTATGCATTTTCCTTTATTTTATGCACTAATCCAAACATGTATGTATACCTACCTCTCCTTTATATATTGAGGGATTCATACTATCCTGTTGTATAAAGGATACTAAAATGAGAAGAGAAATATCAATATAACCCAGTGATAAAGCAGTTAGTATTACTGACCATGGAGTGTTTCTTTTTAGAAAGGTTTAAACTATCCTAATTGTCATAAACCAATATATAAAAATTGAATTGCTTCCACTGTTATATGCCTGTATTAGACACATTTTTTAAAACTTAAAATTATGTTCCTAATTTTAAGAAACCCTAAAAATCTGTTCCTCCCCAAATTACTGCTTTTAATTTTTTTGGAAAATAAGACATATTCATTGTAGAAAAATTAGAAAATACAGGAAGCTAGAGTCTTTATAATATCGTTATTATAATTATATATTTAGTACTAAATATTTTAGAGTTTGCTCACCAGTAGCTTACAAATGCAATAGTATTTCATATAAATCAAAGTGGAACATATTATTAACTTTATTTCTTTTTAAAAATTTAATCTCCCAGTTCTGATAGTATCAGCAGTGATGAGGAAGAGCTGAGGACGTTGGGAAGCAGTGGTAGTGAAAGCAGCACTCCAGAGAATGTCGGGCCTCCTTTCATTATGGATGAGAATAGTTGGTTCAACAAGTGTAAAAGAGTTAAACAAAAATATCAGCTAACACTGGAACAGAAGGTATTTATCCATTTTCAAAAGTCATTTAATTTGGTTCTAGTTATTACCTTTAGACTGTCACTACTGAAAGATCTTTCAGCTGAATGGAAGTATTCACCCTTTGCTACTTCCTTTCTGTTCCTGAATTGTCCTCTTGTTAATTAAAAACCAGACAATATTTTAGGAAAGGCTTTTGTTAAACTTTTTCTAATTTTGTATGTTAATATTCTACAGTTTCATTTATATGTTTGAGATTTTAGTTCCTGTGATTAATTTCATAAAAGATTATTTGGTTTGTGAAAAGTGCAGTGATTGCCTAAAGCAAATTCCATGTATGTCTTGTTTGTTTGTTTTTAATCAGTTATTTTAACAGCTCTCAAATGTTAAGCACTGCAGTAGGCAAAGTAGAAAGGAAAATAAACTCCCTTGAGGAGTTATTGCCTTTTCGTTTTTACTGTATTGTCTATTTTCTCTTCTACCTTTCCTTGCAAAGTAATCATTATTCATAGATGATCTGTATGGGAAAGTTTGGTGGAATTTGTGATAGAAATATTAGAACAATAAAAAATACACTAAGGAAAAAGCTTACAAAGTAAATTTACAAATATGAATAGATTTCCTGTAGACAGCTACTGGTTAGAAAATATAAAGAAGGAGATCCCATACATACTAGCTATAAAAGTGTGCATAATCTATATGAAGAAAACTTTAATATCGTATTAAAGAAGACTTCTCATACCAGCAAGAGGTCAGACTAGGATAATCTGAAAGCCTTTACATTGTAAAACTCTGAAAATGCTGAGTAGAATACAGTTTTAAAAGAGCTTCATGCAGAGCTGCTCTCTCAAAGATTAGGAGCTCACTGAGGACCAGCAACACAGAAAGACAGAAACAGAAGAGGAATAAGTCATGAGTTAAAGCCACTGCAGCCCCTTGGAGTGGGGGTGAGGAGCCATTCCCTTAACCTAGGTACTTGTGTTTCAGTACCAACAGGGAACAGCAAATCTAGGCCCACTATCATTCAAGATGGAAACTGAACCTAGAAGGCAGGAGTGAGATGCAAACTGGCAGAGTAAGCACAGAAATTGGTAAATAAACCTTGACTACATGAAACAATAACAATTATATAATGGTCAAAATGGGGTGGCATTGGTGTGCTGACATACATTGAACAACTGGCTTTCTCAGAAGAAATATAAGAGCCTAATTTGTAGCATATGCTGATTCTCTGAGGTAAATACTCCTATTGTGGCCAACTTAAACTACCAGTATCGTGTCACTGAATGCAGACTTGGGAAGAGATGCACAGTAGCACACCATTATATAGTGTTTCTACCAGACAGCTACAATAGCTGTGAATGGCGTTAAGAAGAGAGATAATATTAGTAAAATATGGTAAAATACATGGTGATGAGTTTTGAGTAGTTATTTCCTTGTTTTAATATAATTTATTTAATTATATCTATACAATTTTTAATAATAGTGTGTTTAACAACTGTATTACAAAATTTCTGAAATTTAACAATCAGCTCTCAAGAGCTGAACAAGCTGACTGTAGTCCTGGGAAGAAGAGTGAACTAAAGCTTTAACTAACAGAAAGGTAAATGACGATGATTGATCCTAACGTCATTTGCAGTCTTTGTATTATAGTGAAAGAGTATAGGCACATTTTTTAATGTGCATACCTATTTCCAAAGTTGCAATTAAAAGTAGAATATTTAACTTCCAAACTAATAGTGAGAAGAGAAATAAGGAAAATTTGATTACCACAATAGAAAGTAACAAGTGAAAAAAAGAAAAGATGGTATAAAGAGAACACCAAATAGGGTGGACCTAGAGGGTATTATGCTAAGTGAAATAAGTCAGACAGAGAAAGATAAATACTGTATGATCTCACTTATATGTGGAATTTAAAAATCAAAATAAACAAACAAACAAATCAGAAACAGACTGATAGATACAGAGAACAAACTGATGGTTGCTAGATTGGAGGGGGGTGGAGGGACTGGGTGAAAAGGGTGAAGGAATGAAGAAGTACAAATTGGCAGTTACAAAATAGTCATGGGGATGTAAAGTACAGCATAGGGATATAGTCAATTATATTGTAATGACTATGTATGGTGTCAGATAAGTACTAGACTTAAGGGGGGATCACTTCGTAAATTATATAAATGTCTAACCACTATGCTATACACCTGAAACTAATATAATATTGAATGTCAACTGTAATTGAAAAAATTTTTTTAAAAGAACACCAAATAAAGTGGTAGAAATAAATTTCAATATAACCAAAAGAATCAACATCACATGAAAATAAATGGTGTAAACTTGCCAGTTAAGGCAAGCTCTTAAATTTACTTTTTAAAAATCATGAATTTTAATTACATGTTGTCTGTTAGAGACGTATATAAAATATAATGACACGAACAGTTGAAACTAGGAGGATAAAGATACAGTAAGGAAACATTAACCAAACAAATTCTATATTAATATTATTCAACATACTTGTAGACATTAAGGCAAAAACATTAAGCCTAAAGAAAAATATTGTCTTTTAAAAAAACAGATCATGAGGAATGTATATCAGTGCTGAACTTAAGAACATTTAAAAATGTAGCTGTGAAAAATGTGAAGAAGAAATTAAAAGAATATCCAGGAGAAATTGTTAAATACATAATTATAGTAGAAAATTTTAACATATTTCAAAATAATTTACAGATAAAAAATTAGTAAGGATGTAGTGAAGTTGAACAACACAATTACTAAGCTTGATCTAAAATATGTTAAATGCTAACAGAATATACATTCTTTTCACACACACAAAGGACAGTATCTAGTTTTTATGGAGCATACTAGGTCACAAAACAAAGGCTATATAACAGGAGACGAAGAAGGACCCAGTAATCCCACTTCTGGGTATTAATCTGAAGAAACCCAAAATGCTACTTGGTGTGCATCCATATGTTTATGCAGTGTTAATTACAATAGCCAAGATATGGAAGCAACCTGGGTGTCCATCAAGGGATGATTGGATAAAAAAGAAGTGGTACATATATACAATAGAATATTATTCATCCATAAAAAAGAATGAAATCTTGCCATGTGCAACAATATTGATGGACCTTGAGGGTATCGTGCTGAGTGGAGTAAGTCAGACAGAGAAAGACAATGCCATGTGACTTTACTTAGACAATAGGATAAGTGAACAAATAAAACAGAAGCAAACTCATAGATACAGGGCATATTTTGATGGTTGCCAGATGGGATGAGGATTAAGGGGATGGGTGAAAAAGTGGGGAAGAGATTAAGAAGTACAAATTGGTAGTTACAAAATAGTCATGGGGATGTGGGGTATAGGATGGGGAATATAGTAAATGATATTGTAATGGCCATGTATGGTATCAGATAAATACCATGTTTCCCCGAAAATAAAACCTAACTGGACCATCAGCTCTAATGTATCTTTTGGAGCAAAAATTAGTATAAGACCCGGTCTTATATAATATAAGACCTGGTATAATATTATATACTAATAATATAATGTAATATAATACTGGATCTTATATTAATTTTTGCTCCAAAAGACCCGTTAGAGCTGATGGTCTGGCTAGGTCTTATTTTTGGGGAAACATGGTACTAGATTTATCAGGATAATCACTTTGTAAGTTATATAAATGTCTAATCACTATGTTGTGCACCTGAAACTGATAAAATATTGTACAAGGTGTGATCAAAAGATACAGTGAATGTTTAATCAAAATTATTACAGTAAAAGACTATTGCCATTAATTCCCCTCAAAATACTCCCCCTCTCTTTGAACACACTTATCCCATCATTCTTGCCACTTTCTGAAGCAGTTCTGGAAGTCCTCTTTTGTGAGTATCATTAGTTGCGCTGTCATGGCTGCCTTGATGTCCTGAATCATTTTGACTTTGGGGAAGAGCCAGAAGTCGCACGGTGCCACATCCATTGAATAAGGTGCATGGGGATACACCATAATGTGTTTTTCTTTGTTTTTTTTTATATTGGGGAACAGTGTGTTTTTCCAGGACCCATCAGCTCCAAGTCAAGTCGTTTTTTTCAATCTAGTTTTGGAGGGTGCAGCTCACTGGCCCACGTGAGAATCGAACCGGCGATCTAAGTGTTATGAGCACTGCGCTCTAACCAACTGAGCCAACCGGCAGCCTCCCGTAATGTTTTTGTTTGACAGAAATTGCCATATACCGGAAGCAATGTGTGACATGGAGCATTGTCATGATGGAGGATGAAGTAAAGACACTCACGAAAGAGGACTTCTAGAACTGCTTCAGAGAGTAGCAAGAACAATGGGATAAGTGTGTTGGAAGCAAAAGGGAGTATTATGAAGGGGATTAATGGCAATGTGTCTTTTACTGTAATAGTTTTTTTCGTGTCAACTGTAATTGAAAAAAATATATTTTAAAAAGAAAACAAACTATAACTAGACTCACTGTAGATGAAAAAGCAGTTTTCAAAAGAAGATATACAAAACCTAGCTAAACTAAACAATTGTTTAAGATAACATGCATTTGTGGTAAAGCTAGAAAGAAGGAGGGATGATAAACACAAATCTCAGAGTATTGTTATCTTTGTGGAGGAGGCAGAAGGATACAACCAAGGAAGGGCATTATAGGGGCTTGAAAGTATTGGTAATTAATTTAGGTGGTGAGCATATGTGTATATAAGTATTGTTTAATTACTAATGTTTATAAGTATTCATATATATTTTATATTAAGCTGTGTATGCATATATAAAATACTTCAGTTGTAAAAATTTTATTTTTAATTTTTGAGATTTTATTATGGAAAAAACAAGTATTTGAGAATTGTTAGGAAAAATCCGAAAAAGAAACTAAATGTCTGGAGAATAGTACTAGCTTCTATTAACATGTATCATAAAGCTAAAATAGTTAAAACAGTTTGTTACTGACATATGAATTGTATAACATAAAATAGATGAATACTTTAAGAGAGAAAGATTCCAATATCCTGAGAGGAATTTGAAAGCACATTGCAATGCAAAAGTAGGATGCCATGAGAAGGGAACAATCAAAAACATGTAGAGCTTTTGGAAATTAAAAATAAGTTTTCCTGAATTCAAAAATTCAGTATAAGGGTTTAGGGGATAAATTTAATGAAATCTCCCAGAAAGCAGAGCAAGAGGAAAAATAAACTAAATGAGTAAAAAGATAAAACAAAGGACCAGTTCAAGAGATCTCATATGTAGTCGATGTTTGCTAATAATAATAGCTAGGAATTATACATTGCATACAGGGTACCAGGTAGTATTCTAAGCAGTTTACCTGTATTGATTTATTTATTCTTCCCACCTAGGCACACTTACTGTTCTCACTTTATTAAAAGATGAAACTACCACACAGAGAGATTAAGTAACTTACCCAAGGACACATAGCTGATAACTAGGAGAACTGGAATGTGACACTAGGCAATCCCTAAACCTGCAGGCATAACCAAAACTATAGTGCTTCCTACTAATTTGCTAACACTAAAATGTTAATATCTGCTTTTGAAAAAATAATCACATGGAGGCAGCTTTTCAGTTGGTCATTCTGTAATTAGGTTTGTATTTTGAAACTAGGAAGCACATAAAGTATTTTATCACTGTTGCAGAGTTTAGAAATTATAAGTTTTACCTTAAATTACAAACATGTTATCTTGAACTTGAGAGAAGAGCTATAAATAATGAAGAACATATGCGGAATTTTTGTATTCAATTAAAACAATTTTTTTTTACTGTTTCATCAGTAATACTTTGACTCGTTTTAGTACAATATAGGTAAGAATAACATTTAAGCCACTCAGCATTTATCTTCAAGATATATATATCTGAAATTTGTAGTTGCTATATCTTGGTGATCTTTATTTCCAGGGTTATCTTGAAGAACTCTTACGACTTCGAGAGAACCAGCTGTCTGAATCTGTCTCCCAGAATAAAATACTGCTACAAAGGATTGAAGACTCTGATCTAGCCCATAAATTGGAAAAGGAACAATTAGAATATATCATTGTGGAGCTTCAAGATCAGTTGTAAGTGAGATTCTTTTGGAAAAATTCTGGCAGTATGTGAATATAAGAAAGTGTCATGTTTTGGCATAGGATTCAAATTCCAAGAAATCTGATTGCTTGCTACTAAGTTCTTTTTCACTTACTATTTTTTAAAAGATTAGTTTTGTTTTCATTATTATAAAAGTAATCCATGCTCATTGTAGAAACATCACAAAATATAGGAAGAAAATAAGAACCACTTTCAGTTGTGCTAGCCGGAGTTAACTGCTATAACTTGGTGTATATTCTTTCAAATGCATATGCATAATTTAAAAAGTATTTACAGTAGTACCTCAGTTTTTGAACGTCTCCGTTAATGAACATTTCGGTTTACGAACGCCGTAAACCCAGAAGTAAATACCTCGGTTTTCGAACATGCCTCAGAAGTCGAACATGTCACGCAGCTTCTGCTGAGTGCAAGATCCTGACGGCTGTTTTCGAACGTTTCAGAACTCGAACGGTCTTCTGGAATGGATAACGTTTGAAAACCGAGGTACCACTGTAGTTAAGTTAGTTATTAATTGACTGACTAATCGATTGCAAAAAGATGGTATATAAGACCAGTACTGCTCAAAGTGCAGTGCCGGTGCTTAAACTGTTAACCAGGTTGCGCCAGAATATCACTAAGCACAGTTTAGCACTAAGCTAATAACCTTTTTCCATAGCAAGCTTTGGATGAAGAAAGCTGTGTGTTGATTTACATTCTGGTTTAGACGCCTTAACTTGTCATTATTCAAAGTACTTGCACTACTTATACCATTTTGTCAAACTTGATTTTATTAATTGTTTATGGTGAAAATCTTTTCAAATTAATATTTATTTAATCTTAAAGGGTGGCTTTTAATTTTTTAAAGCAATTTCAACTTTCAGAAAAGTTGCAAGGATGACACAGATTAATTTCTATATGCTCTTTCCTAGATTCACCAATTTTCAACATTTTGCCACATTTGTCATAATTCTCTCCCTCTCCCTGTATGTATAATACATACATATTATTTCTTGAACCCACTGTGAGTTTGCATATATCATACCTCTTTACCATTTAATACTTCACTGTGTCTTTACTAAGAACAAAGACATTTTCTTGTATAACTATAATTCAGCTTTCAATTTAAGAAATGTAAATCAATACTATACTTCCATCTTATCTGTGACTCATATTTCACTTTCATCAGTTGTCCAGATAACGTCTCTTATTGCAACTTTTGTTTTTCTGGTAAGGATACAATCCAGGATCATGTTGTGCATTTGGTTGTCAGTCTCTTGTCTTTTTAAACTTAGAATAGTTTTTCAATGTTTGTTTCACATGAAGTTGATGTTTTCAAAGAATACAGGTTAGTAATTTTATAGAATGTCCTTCAGTTTTAATTTGTTTGCTTTTCCTTGTGATTATAATGAGTCTTATCTATTTGTGGCTGGAAAACAGCATAAGTGATGTGTCCTCAGATTATCACATCCAGAGGTCTGTGAAGCCTCTTGGCCTTTTAGTAGTGATATTAATTTTAATCATTTTGTTAAGGTATTTTTCTCTTCTGTATAGTTACCATTGTTCCTTTTGTAATTAACATGTAATTTGCAAGGAGATTAAGTATAAAAGATGATTTTTTTAAGTAACAAAGTTTTAAGGAACATAAAAATGTAATGTTTTGTGGGAGTTTGTGTCTTGATGGAAGGAATTATTATTCATATATTGTTTCCTATATGTTTTCTAGTATTTTAAAAAGAGTTTGTCCTATGGGGTATCACTCGAGGGGCAGATGAACAGTTTCCGTAGCCCACCTGTTTCTGTAAGCAGGGTGAGAAATATCAAGAGCCAAACAGTAGAGATTTCTGGTTATTTCTTTGTAGTTAAAAGATTCAGAAGATAATTTTAATTGTTTTAAATTGATTGGAGTGTTATTGGTTAATAACATTATATAAGTTTCAAGTGTACATTTCTATGATACATCATCTGTATATTGCTTTGTGTGTTCACCACCCAAATCTGTTCTCCCTCTGTTACCATATATTTGACCCCCCTTTGCTTTCTTATCTTCTCCCTATCCTGCTTCCCCTTTGGTAACCTTCATACTGTTGTCTGTGTCTGTGAGTTTGTTTTCGTTGCTCGTTTGTTGCTTTCTGTTTATATCCCCCATATGAGTGAAATCATATAGTTCTTGTCAGCATGATACTCTCAAAATCCATTCTTGTTGTCACAGATGGCAGTATTTCATCTTTTCTAATGGTTGTATATGTACCACATCTTTATCCAATCATCTATCGAAAGACACTTTGGTAGTTTCCATGTATTGACCACCATGAATAATGGTGCAGTGAACATGTATCTTTACAGGTACATGTTTTCAGATTTTTTGGATAGATACCCAGAAGAGAGATTGCTGGGTGATACGTGTGGTAATTCTATTCTTAACTCGTTGCGTACGGCGGGGTTTAAATCCCTCGTGAAGATTCTTGTGATCCGTACACAACGTGTTAATTTTTTTGAGGAACCTCCATACTGTTTTCCATAGTTGCTGTATCAATTTACATTCCCACCAGCAGTGCATGAGGGTTTCTTTTTCTCCACATCCTCTCCAACACGTTATTTCTTGTCTTATTAATAGTAGCCATTCTAACAGGTGTAAGATGGTATCTCCTTGTGGTTTTGATTTGCAATTCCCTTATATATAGTTAGAGAAGTTGAGCATCTTTTCATATATCTGTTGGCCATTTGTATGTCAAGAAAATAGTATTTCTTTTGCAAATAATTTTGGTAGTCTGAATTGTTTGAAATTAAAAATAATTGTGAAATCAGTTTTATTTAATAGATATTTTCATTTAAAGAATTAAAGTTGAATGTATCACATTGATTTTATCTTCGATTAAATTTAAAGGAACAAAGACTCAAACTTTTTAGTTTGTGAAAAGAATCTGCAAGTTACAGTTTTATCATACTTCTATGATAGAAAAATATCATTGATCCTCTTGATTTTGCAAAGAAACCTTACAGTTATTTTTAATACCTTAAAAGGAGATTTTAGCTAAAACAATATTACCAGAGCAATAAATAAAAAATTAAGGCCAACAGTCAGAATTTGACTATTTTCTTTCATTTAGAGGTTAAAGATTTATTTTCCCAATTTATACTCTAGGTAAGTGTAAATTGGTGTCTTACAAGATTCCTTTGCATAAAAACTGTTATAAGAATGCTGAACAGAAGAATAAGAGACATTACTTTCAGAATGTTCACAATTCACTATGTTATCAGAATTTTTAAGGTGAGGAATACTCTGGGCATCTTTGCAGCTCTAGGGAGAGAGTGGACACTTTTTTCCTTCTTAATGTTGCTGAGTTTTTTTTTTTAACCAACAGTTAGGAAGGCCTCCATCAAAGCTAGGCACTGAAATTCCTTTGTTAATCCTAAAAAGATAAAAGTAGACTTGAGAAGATTAAATTTATAATGTATGATGAGAAAGGTCAAAAGAGGAGTATTAAATAGAAGATGAAGTATGTGGTATTTGCTTCTACATTATGTTGATTATCTTTTACTGGGTGACTTAAATCATTTGTCACTTATTTTTTTCTATGTATTACTCTGTAGTTGGATGTGTTTTTGAATTACTGTTAAAGTGTGCTTTAATTATGCCTCTGACTACTCATAAAATACGAACATTTTGTAGTTTTGGTAACAGAGTACAAGTTAGTGTGATGGAATGCAGAAGCATCCTAAAGCTTTCTTAAAAATCAAGACTGTTCAGATACTGGCTCTATACTTGCCTATTGTGAGTGCAAACTTTAATTAATTAATGTGTTGGAGTCTGTTTTTTAGTGATAAAATGGAGATAATATTCATCTTGTGGATTGTTATGAGTATTAAATAGTATAAAGTGTACTATAGCTAGAACAAAGAAGGCATTCAAAGATTATTCCAATGTTTTGGCTTATAGAAACCTTAATCTCCTTAATAAGTTCATTCAGAAAGATAAATAGTGAATTTAAAATGTTTTACTTTATCATGCCCCAAAACTATAGATCAAACAATGAGTTTGAACTTTATTGTATTATTCCTGAGTATCAGGAAATTCACTTTTGAGATCTAGCTCCTAAAAGGCTATTGGATTCATATTTATAATCATAGTATAGATTTTTGTATATCACACATGTGAGGGAGACGTACATGGTTATTTACTACTTAATGGGTGCCACTTTTAACTGTAATTTTTTTTCTCATTGATAACTGATGCAATACTAATTTGGAGTATTTTACAAGGCATTGACAAAGATACATTTGAGTGATTAAGTTTATGGTTGGTGGAGTTGTAAAGTATTGAATAATTTTACGTCTCCAAAAATTATGATTAGAAATAGTGTTATAATTTCATTGGGATATACAGCATTATTATAATTGTTTTACTCTCATAGTTTTATTAAAATCTGTGGTATAGTTTGAAATCGATATACTTTGAATCAATACATGGAGAGGTTCTCATAAGATTATGAAATACATTCTGTTCATGGCCTTTAAGAAACTTATTGTCACATTTATGCTAATAAATGTGGAAAAACTTAATTTTTAATTTTTTATTCAGTAAACATTTATTTAAATGTATACTTTTTTGCTTGAAAATAACAAAGTACAGAGAAGAATGAGGCATAGTTTCTTTTTACAAAGGGCTCATAAGCTAGTGAAGATTGACATAATTAATTATACTGTTATTTAAAGAGGGCCATATATGGGAGGGAAGCTTTGTCCTCATCCACAATATTAGACCTTTAGATAGATGATCTGCTGTACAAATGATTCTTTGTAAAACACTCATTGCAAACCTCTGGAATAGACAGCCTCAGAACAGTGTGCAAAAGCTGGATACCTTTGTCATGATAGAGCAATGAAATGTGTAATAAGGAATTTTTTCGAGTTAGCTGGTAAAATTTTTCCGTTCGTGATTTGAAAGCTTCTAGGGATAGTAGCATGCTATATAGGGTTCCCTAGGGAAGGAACTGAAGAGTTCAAATAGTAGAAGTGAAAAATCATCACTGCCAAAAGTAGGCCACTGTGCAGTTCAGCAGCCCAGTTGGTGTAGTTCGTGGGAAGTAGTGATGATGTGATCCTACCAACCTTCAAACCAGAAGTCAGTGATGCTGTGGCATCTCGTGTCAGAAGGTTTAGGATGAGTGGTATGGATCCTGACAAGAGAGTGCAATAATGTCATTATGGCCCTGTTAATAATGGACAAATTATGACAGTTTCTGGTCATACATATTTTTTGGCAGGTAGCAGTTATTAAAATATTAAATTATAAGCATATTAGTATATGTTACTCTATTATGCATAGAAGAACAGAAAAATCAAGAAAATGCACCCAGAAGAAGAAAAGGCCAGGTACCAGATAGATAAAACCACGTCTGTTGTACTTTTTTGGTGTTTGTGGGAAATCAGATATTACAACAGGAAAGGGTACTGATTTGATATGGATGTTGTTTCATTGCTTTTACTCATAGTGTTTGATTAAAACTGCTGGCAGAGTCTCCTATAGAGCAGATGTCCTTATACGTGGTTCGGGGACTAGCAACAGTTGGGACTAACAATACAATATTTCATTGAGAACAAGTGACTCATTAGAATAGAAAAAAGACTACTTTGGGCATCCTTATTTAGTAAATATTTTACATTGACTACTTGAAAGTAGAAAGCCTCCCTAAATTACAATTTATAAATAACAATATTAATATTAATATATAAATATTACTTTGTTCATTATTTCCATTTTTAGCATTTAGTTGGCATTTAGAAAATTAAAATTAGCATTTAGATACTGAAACTACTACTATATTTTAATTTTTTATTAGGAAATATTTAACTGTACACAAAAGAAAGAATTGTACAGTAAACCCCAGATTACCCATCACTCAGATTGAGCAGTTAGTTACCAAGAGTTTGTCCCATTTGCTTTATCTCTTTTATTTTTCATTCTCTTTTTCTTTTGCTGCAAATCATGTTGATTCCTACAAACTTCATTGCACATCTCTAAAAAATATGGACACTTTTTCACTAAATTTCATAATCACACCTGATAAAATCAGGAACAATTCTTTTTATCATCTAATGCTCATTCATACCAAGTTTTCCCAATTCTTTAAAAAAAATCTTTTTTGTAATAGATTTTTTTCAAGTCAGGATTCAAAGTCATATATTACATAAGTTGTGTCACTTAAGCCTCTTAATTTATAGCAGTTTCCTACTTTCACCTTTCCTGTCATTGTGTGTTGACAGACTTCCTATAAAATGCCCAGCATTTTGCATTCGTTCTTTGTGGTTCATTTAATTTGTTCTTGTATACCTGTGCTGTCCAGTACATTAGCTGTTAGCCACACATGGCTATTGAGCACTTGACATGTGCTGTAAGTGTGAAATCCACACCAGATAGAATGAAATAAAGAATGTAAAATACCTCATTAATGACTTTTTATATGGACTACATGTTGAAATGATAATGTTTGGGATATATTGGGTTAAATAAGTACATTATTAATATTAATTTCACCTGCTTTTTAATGTGACTATAAGAAAATTTTAAATTGCATGTGTGACTCTTCTTGTATCTCTGTTATACAACTATATCCTCTCTACTCAGAGTGGACTGGATGCTTTAGCATCATCTGGGAGCAGAATCTCAGGTCCCTCTCCAGACCTAGTGAATCAGAATCTACATTTTTAACAAGATCCTCAAGGGATTAATTGACACGTTGCAGTTTGAGAATCACTGCTGTGTGCTGTGTATCATCTAAGTATATCCTCTTGACTCTGGAAGAGTGGTTTTCAATCCTGGTTGCATATTTAGAATCACTTAGGAGCTTTTTAAAAATATTTTTGAAAAATGAGGATGCCAGACTGAGCCTTACCTTATGTAAGAGAGATTGATTTAATTGGTCTACGTCAGGACGCAGGTAAGTGTGTATTTAAAAATCTTCCCATATGTTTCTGCTGTGCCATCAGCATTGAAAACCACTGCTCTAAGGTGCTGGGTTAGATTTGCATTTAAGTTTTGTGACAAGAATATTTTACAGTGCTGTGTACTTCATGCTGGGAAGCACACTGGTTGTTCCACTTTTAGTGATCTTAAGATTGAACAGTGAATTAAGGTGGTGACAACCTTATTTCTTTTTTGTAGAAGTTCCTATTAACCTTTCATATAATGGTTTGAACCATGGATGAGCATTACCTAGAGCAATTGATTCATTAAGATTTGTAAAATGGTGGTTTCTTAATTGTTACTACTTCTATGCTATTGGCTGGAATCATCTATAAAGAAGGAAAGAACTTTCCCTCTTTAGTTCGGGCTATTCACCACTACAGTTGTTATAAGATACTGTTAATTTTCAGAATATGATGCCAATGCCCTAGTTTGTTACCAAAGAGATGAAGATTTGGTTTTGCTTTTCTCTTTTATTTTTGAGAACTTTACAAACTTTTTATATATAATCTCTTCTATAATGTGAATTAACTCATACAAGATTCATAAATAAGGTGATGATATCAGTATAACAACAAAAAAATCACCTTGATTCATACTTGATTTTTCTTGGAAGTTAATTGTTTCTCAGCACGTAACACCAGCCGAATGCAAAATGCACGAATACAGTCAAATACTGCAAGCCACCAACAGATGGCGACATCTCACTATATGTAATCCTTTTTTGCGGTGCAGTCCTCTGGTTCAGTTGAATTTATAACTTGAAGGTGTTTGTGAATTTTTGTCTGCCTTCATGGCAGACCTCAGTCTCAGCAGCCTCAGCCCTTCCTTACACTATCTTCCATCAAATGGCTTTTCCTTTGTTGTTGTTAAAGCTCTTGTTGTAAAGTTATTATATTTCTTAATAGGAATTTAACAAATATTTTAAATCGGATTTGAAATTTTATTAGGATTGTTAGTGTTTTTCTTAGTGTTCCAGTTAGGAAATAGAATACGTTTTAAGTCATCAGCTCCTAATCCTATTCTCCCCATTATGCGAGTTATTTTCCCTGTGTTACTGCAGAACACTATTTTGTTTTTGTATTATAGCAGAAATGCCTATATTCAGTGTATTTCCATCACTTACATTTATTTTTCTTTTTGATTCTCAAATTGTCCCATCTTTGACTGACTAATTTTATTTAATTCCTGTATCCTTCTGACATGACCTGTTTGTCTTTGATAACTTTCTTTCTGGCATAAGATATCCCAGGCTCATCTTGCATATATTTCATGCCGCAGATCTGGAGGGCCACTTTTCTAAGGATTCAGGGTTTATTTTATATTTTAAAATTTGGAGGAAAAATGAGGCACTTGATTTTTTTTTTTGAGTTCTAAATCCCCATAAATGTTTCTTTCTTTTCAAAAGATACCGTCAAGTTAGGTTCTAAAGTGCAACCAGGGTTGAAAACCACTGCTGTTCTAAGAGACTTGGTTAGATTTGGGTTTAACACTTTTTGGGCAAGAATATTTCATAGGTAAATAACTTATATTTTTTGGCTACCTGGCTCCTTTTTAGGCTTTTTCTTTCAAAAAGTTTTATTTGAAGGGAAATAATTATATATTTATAAGTGATATAAAGCTAATCTTTATCCCATGGTTATGTCTAAAATTAACAAAGAAGCAAAAACACAAGTAAAGGACATTTTTATATTAACATTATAAAGAAGTTAGGGTATTTACAAGCTATATTATCATTTTCCAATTCTGGAAATTTTTAAATGACTAAAGTAGAGTAAATTCTCATTACTCCTCTTGGTACTACGTTGCTTTTATAACTTCTCTAACATTGATTCATTCACTTGACAAATATTTATTGAGAATGTGAGAAAAGCCAGGCCCTGTTCTAGGTGCTGGTGACTCAGGAATAAATAAAACAGTCTGTGCCCTCACAGAGCTTACTTTGGATGGAGAGCAGAGACCGACAGTAAACAAATAGCATCTGAGTGATGGTCCTGTCCCTCTTCCAAAGTAGTCAAGAGAGGTTGAAGGTAGGTAACTGGCATCCTGTGTTCCTGGGAAAGTGAGGGGGAGGAGTGTATGTAACATCTTATGTTCGGTGGTTTTTCCTTTCTTTGACCTTTAGTTCTCTGCCTAGCCGTTGGCTAGGTCCATGAGCATAAAAGTGTGCGTTTACTGTTGTCATGATATATTAAATACTTCACGTTCGTGAAGATTATAGCCTAAGATTTTGTCAGTGTGCCATGTCACAAATAGCATTGCAATATACCCTAAGAATGGCAGCACATCAGAAAATAAGTGGTAAGTGGAAAGGAACCATTTTGTTAGACCCACTCTCAAAACTTACCTTTATAGCCATGGGCTTCAAATGTATTGCCATATCAAAATTAAAAATTGCGTCATCTTACGGACCTTTGGGTTGCTTAGGAATACTTGGAATCACAGATAATATCCATCCCCTGGCACTTACATTTAATATCTGTATATCTATAGTTACCTCTCCCTCTCTCTCTCTCTCTCTCTCTCTCTCTCTCTCTCTCTCTCTAATCTATCTAATCTGTCTATCTCTATATCCATCCAACAGCCGAAAGTATAACTTCATCATAAGCCATCAGAACTGCCTCTGAAGTAAATGAGAAAGAAGCAAAGTAAAGGGGAGAGGATAACCCTCAAGCTTGGAGACACAAGATAAAGAAACAAACAAAACAAAATAATATCTTTAAAATGGCTAAGCACTGCTATCAAAATATAGAGTACAGAATTCTAGATCTTTTAAAAGAGCTTGTTAGTAACAGTAGACTTGAGTCTAATCCCTGAAAGGAGGGAAAAAGACCACACTCTGGAAATCTTACCTTTTTCTCTTCCCTTTAAAATCATGAATGCAATATTCAGGACTCCAGAGAATGTAGGATCTCATTTTTGAAGGCAGCGTACTCAATATTTACGGGGAATCCGAGAACTTTGAGAATAGAAGTGGAGGGAATTGTTGGGAACGCCAACATTTAAAAACTAAGTGGAAGAAGGAACCTCCACTGAAAGAGACCAAGAAAGAACAGGCAGAGAGATGTAGTTTTGCTATAATTTCACAAGAGAAAAACTATATTAGATTCACCTAGGAAGCATTAAAAAAATACCGTTGCCTGGGCACCACTCTCATAGACTCTTATGTCATTGATCTGAGATGACAATTGGATATCAATATTTTTTAAACCTCCTCAGTTATTTGAATATATAGTCAGGGTAGAGAACCACAAGTCTAGAAGTTTATTTTGACGTTTAACAAAGTGAATTAATATTTATTATGCTCTTAACAGCAATTTAATTGCAAAAACAGATTAAAGAGTTCAGCAAATACAGGAAACTGCATGGTGGCTCCTTGTTACTCAAACATGGAGAGCAAGCAGGTGTGCGTGTGTGTGTTTGGGTGTGTGTGTCCAGATGAGAAAGGATTTTATATGCTATGCTAAGGAGCTCTGTGGGGTTATCAATATCAGGTCAGATTTTCATTTTAGAAAGATAAACCTTTGAAATAATATTTTCTAATGTATTCATCAATACTTACTGAATACCTACTTTGTTCCAGAAACTGCGCTAGTCACTGAGAATTTAAACGTGAGTAAGATGACCTTGAGAATATCAAAGTCGACTAAACAACTGACATCTAAATGATGGATGAGTGTATAGTAACGTGTGTGTGTGTGTGTGTGTGTGTGTGTGTGTGTGTGTGTGTTAATAAAAGTATATACACTGTACAGGAGTAGTGATCCAGGGAAAGCATCACTAAAAGTTGGTATTTGAATAGAGCTTTTCAGGAATTCTCTCGGTGACCAAAGGAAAGGAAGAACGCAAAGGGAAGTTCTTCTAAGCAAAGGGAAGAGCATTTTTAACTGAGATAAGCTTCTGTTATGAATTAAAATGACTGTAAAATGCTCCACATTATTAGAGGAAGATGTAAATGTACCCTGATTGATGGCTCAATTCATGTGACAAATTCTCACAAACTGAATTTTAGCAAATTAATAACTTGGATGTGAAATGCTATTTTAAAAAGAGACAGTAACTGCGTTTTTACTATATTTGTTTTTTCTTTAAAAACATTGAGAAACAAATTTCCTCCTGAGAAGGCATAAAGGATTCACAGTGAAGTCTTTGGTATTTATGATCAACCCAGAGTCTTACTGTATTATGTTGTATTGTACTATACTTAGTTAAGATAAGCTAACAATAATCAGATGAAGAATCATAAACCTTGGAAAAATAAAGTGATGGTGGCAAATTACGTTCTTATAGATAGTGCAAATTATATATTTAGAAGATACAGGAACTTATCAGGCTTTGTCTAGGTTCCATAGAATAAATTATATTCATTGAATGTTTCTGTCGAGCCAAAGAGGACTTAATAAGAGCTATTTTTCCTTTGAAAAATAAAACAGCTCTTTGAACCTTAACTGAAAACTATGCTGTTTGTTTCAAACTATTTCACAGGAGAGCTGGACTCCATATTTCATAGAGAGGTTTTATGTTTATAAATCCACAGTATTTTGAATTTACATATATTCTTCAAAGACGTGCTCTTATGAGACAATTATGGGTATATTCAAAGAACTCATAAAATAGTCAATTGATAAATATATACATATATTTCAACATATAAAAAAACAAACTTTACTTTTAAATGATATGTTTTTATTGGCCAAGTAAAAGAACTTTTTACAATAAGCAAGGCAAAGATTCTTGAATGATTTAGAAGTCAGTTATTGGGAATGATAGACTATAATAATACAGGAGAATTTAGGTTGTACTTTCTGGACTCCCTCTTTTGAGGATGTTTATCATGAAAAAATGTAATTACAGATATTTTTACGTGGCTGTTTCTTCACATATTTTAAGTGTATATTTCACTGCCCACTTAATATATTTACTTGATATTAGTTATAAATATGTTTTGAATTTTCATGAAAATGCTATTTGTGACATATTTTATAGATTTAATTAAAAATTTTAGGTTAAAACTAAAATTGGGAATAAATACTGAAAAAAATATAAAGCACTCTCAAAGTACTTTACATGTAGTGTTTTATATATGCAATTGAAGTTGTCAACTTAAAATAGGAATTTATGCCTAAAAGATATTTTATTCAAGACTCAAGCTAACCACAAATAACAAACCTATAACAGAAACACAAAATATAAAGAGAAAAGAATCAAAACAAATTATTCAAAAAAAAAAATCATCAAGTAACAAAGGAAGACTGCAAGAGAGAAAGGGAAGGATAAAACAACTGCAAAAATAGACAAAAAATACAGTGAACAAAATGGTAGTAGTAAGTCTACACTCAGCAATTGCCTTAAATGTAAATGGATTAAACTCACCAATCAAAAGGCATAGAGTGACTGAATATATTTAAAAAACAAAGTCCAGCCATATGCTGTCAACAAGAGACTCACTTCAGATTAAAGATAAACATGGGCTGAAAGTGAAGGGATAGAAAAAGATATTTCATGCAAATGGTAACCAAAAGAAAATAGGGTGTCTATTCTTATATCAGACAAAATAGACTTTATGTCTAAAACTGTCTCTAGAGGCAAAGAAGGTCATTATATAATGATAAAAGGGTCACTTCAACAGGAAGATATAACAAATATGAATATACACACACCCAACATCAGATCACCTAAATACATAAAGCAAATAAAGATGACAACAACAAAAACTTGTTAGAACTAATAAACAAATTCAACAAAGTTGCAGGATACAAAATCAGCATACAAAAACCAATCATGTTTCTACATACAAACAACCAACTATCTGAAAAGGAAATTTAAAAAATCCTATTCACAATAGCAACAAGAATAAAATACTTGGGAATAAATTTAACCAGAGGTGAAAGATTTGTACACTGAAAATTTAAATACATTAATGAAGGAAATTAAAGGAGACACAAATAAATGGAAAGGCATCCTGTGTTCATCAGTTGGAGGAACTAATATTGTTAAAATGTCCATACTACTCAAAGTGATACACAGATTCAGTACAATCTCTGTCAAAATCCCAATGGCGTTTTTCACAGGAATGGAAAAAATAATCCTAAAATTCATATGGAACCACAAAAGACCCTGAATAGCCACAGCAATTTTAAGAAAGAAGAACAAAGCTTGTGGCATCACATTTCCTGATTTCAAAATATATTAAAAATTTATAGTAATCAAAGCAGCATGGTACTGGCATTAAAACACATATAGGACATTGTAACTGAATAGAGAGCCCAGAAATAAATCCATGCATCTACAGTCAACTCATCTTTGACAAGGGTACCAAGAGCAACATTGGGACAGGATATTCTCTTCAATAAACAGTGTTGGGAAAACTGGATATCCACATACAAAAGAATGAAATTACACCCTTAACTCATACCGTTTACAAAAATCAACTAAAAGTGGATGACAGATATAAACACATAAAACCTGAAACTGTAAAACTACTATAAGAAAACAGAAGGAGATAGCTTCTTGACATTCCTCTAAGCAGTGATTTTTTTGGATGTAACACCAAAACACAGGCAACAAGAGGAAAAATAGAAAAATGGGATTGTATCAAAACGATTCTGCACAGCAAAGGAGCAACAGAGTGAAACGGCAACCTACAGAATGGGAGAACATATTTCCCATCTATCTGATAAGGAGTTAATATCCAAAATACACAGGGAACTCACAATTCAATAGCAAAAAATAACCCAATTTTAAAAAATGGGCAAAGGACTTGAGTAGATGTTTCTCCAAAGAAGACATACAAATAACCAACAGGTATATGAAAAGATGCTCAACTTCACTAATCATCCGAGAAATCACAATCACATCAGAAAATCACAATCACAGTGAAATATCTCACACCTGTTAGGATGTCTGTTATCAAAAGACAAGAGATGACAAATGTTGGTGAGGATGTGGCAAAAAGGGAATGCTTGTGCGCTGTTGGTGGAAATGTAAATTAGTACAGCCACTTCGGAAAACAGTATATAGGTTCCTCAAAATGTTAAAAATAGAACTATCTTATAATCCAGCAGTCTCACTCCTGGGTATTTATGTAAAAGAAATAAAATCAGGATCTTGAAGAGATATCCTCACTTTCATGTCAATGTCAGCATTATTCACATTAGCCAAGAGATGGAAGTAATTTTAATGTCCATCGATGGATGAATAAAGAAAATATGATAAACACAGACGCACACACACACACGACATGAGTTTGACTATTATAGATTCCACATGTGAGATCAACAGACTATTTGTCTTTCTGTATTTGTTTATTTCACTTGGCATAATGTCTTCCAGGTTTATCTGTGTTGCAAATGGCAGAATTTCCTTGTTTTTTTAAGGTGAATAATAGTCCTTTGTGTTTGTATGTGGTATATAGACACAGGGTATGTATATATGAGTAGAAGCAGAGGGTAGAATGGTTGTTACAAGGGCCTGGAGAGAAGGGAAAATGGGGACATGTTATTAGTTAGGGGGTGCAAAGTTTTAGTTACGCAAGATGAATAAATTCTGGAGATCTAATGTACAACAATGTGACTATAGTTAATACTGTATTGTATACTTGAAATTTTCTAAGGGGTGGATGTTAAGTGCTCTCGTTATGAAAAAAAAAGAAAGTTAACTATGGGAGGTGATGGATATGTTAATTAATTTGAGTGGTGATTATTTCACATTTTATGTGTATATCAAATCATCAAATTGTACACTTTAAATGTACACAATTTTTTAATTTTAATTTTTTAAGGTTTTTATTAAAATATAGCTAACATACAATATTACATTTGTTTCAGGATACACCATAATTTTCGACATTTACATACCTAAAGAAGTGATCACCATGATAGGTCCAACAACCACCTGACACTTTACCATGCTATCACAATATTATTGACTATATTCCCTATACTGTACATTACATCCCCATGCCTTATTTGTATTATACCTGGAAATTTGAACCTCTTCTTCTCCTTCACCTTCTCCCCCCTTTTTTAATTTCTCAATTACAGTTGACATTCAAAACTGTATTAATTTCAGGTGTACAGCATAGTGGTTAGACATTTTTATAATTTAAGAAGTGATCCCCTGACTAGTACCCACCTGGCACTGTATACAGTTTTTATCATATTATTGCCTATATTCCCTATATTTTACATCCCCGTGACTATTTTGTATCTACCAGTTTTTACTTCTTAATGCCTTCACGCTTTTCCCCTGCTCCCCAACTCCTCTCCCATCTATCACCCTGAGAAATCTAGTACCTATCTGACACCATACGTAGTAATTACAATATTATTGACTATATTTCTTATGCTGTACTTTACATGCCCATGACTACTGTATTAAAATCAATTTGTACTTATTAATCCCTTCCCCTTTTTTACCCACCCTTAATGTCCCTCCCATCTGGCAAACATCAAAATGTTCTCTGTATCTATAAGTTTGTTTCTGTTTTGTTCTTTAGATTTCACATGTAAGTGAAATCACATTGCATCTTTCTTTCTCTATCTGACATACTCCACTCAGCATAATACCCTCCAGGTCCATCCATGCCACTGCAGATGGCAAGAACCCATTCCCTTCCATGGTTGAACAATATTCCATTGTATATATGTACAACCTACTCTTTATCCATTCATCCATTGATGGACACCCAGGCTACCTCCACATCTTGCATCTTGGCCATTGTAAACAATGCTGAAATGACTAGACGGATGCACATGTCCCCTCGAAGTACTGTTTTGGGTTTCTTTGGATAAATAGAAGTGGGATTCCTGGGCCCTTCATTGTTTCTTGTTGCAGCCTTTGTTTTAAAGTCTAGTTTGTCTGGCATAAGTATTGGTATCCCAGCTTTTCTTTTTTCATTTTCATTTTCATGAAATATATTTTTCCCATCCCTTTGCTTTCAGTCTGTGTGTGTCTCTTGATCTGAGGTGAGTCTATTGTAGGTAGCATATGTAAGAGTTTTATTTTCTTATCCATTCAACCACCTTATTTTTATTTTTTATTTTATTTATTTATTTTTTTAGATTTCTTTAGATTTTTTTTTTTATTGGAGAAGGGGAACAGGACCCCACTGGGGAACAGTGTGTACTTCCAGGACCTCTTTTTTTTTTTTTTCCCAAGTCAAGTTGCTGTCTTCTCAATCTTAGTTGTGGAAGGTGCTGTTCAGCTTCAAGTTGTTGTCCTTTCAGTCTTAGTTGTGGAGGGCGCAGCTCAGCTCCAGGTTCAGTTGCCATTGCTAGTTGCAGGGGGCGCAGCCCACCATCCCTTGTGGGAGTCGAACTGGCAACCTTGTGGTTGAGAGGATGCGCTCCAACCAACTGAGCCATTCAGGAGCTCAGCAGCAGCTTAGCTCAAGGTGCCATGTTCAATCTTAGTTGCAGGGGGTGCTGCCCACCATCCCTTGCGGGGCTCGAGGAATTGAACTGGCAACCTTGTGGTTGAGAGCCCACGCTCCAACCAACTGAGCCATCTGGGGCGCAGCTCAGCTCAAGGTGCCATGTTCAATCTTAGTTGCAGGGGGCGGAGCCCACCATCCCCTGCGGGGCTCAAGGAATTGAACCGGCAACCTTGTGGCTGAGAGCTCACTGGCCCATGTGGGAATCAAACCGGCAGCCTTTGGAGTTAGGAGCACGGAGCTCCAACTGCCTGAGCCACCGGGTCTCAGCCACCTTATTTTTAATTGGAGCATTTAATGCATTTACATTGAAAGTAATTATTGATAAATATGTAGTTATTGTAATTTTATTACTCATTTTTTAATCTTTTTTGTGTGTGTGTCTTAAAGAAGTCCCTCTAAGATACCTTGTAATACTGGTTTGGTGGTGAAGAACTCCTTTAACTTTTTCTTGTCTGGGAAGCTCTTTATCTGTCCTTCAATTCTAAATGATAGCTTTGCTGGGTAGGGTAATCTTGGTTGTAGCTCCTTTCTTTCAGCTCAGCTCAAGGTGCCGTGGTCAATCTTTAGTTGCAGGGGGCGGAGCCCACCATCCCTTGCGGGGCTCGAGGTATTGAACTGGCAACCTTGCGGTTGAGAGGGCGCGCTCCAACCAACTGAGCCATACGGGAGCTCAGCAGCAGCTCAACACTTTGAATATTTCCTGCCAGTCCCTTCTGGTGTGCAAAGCTTGTTGAGGAATCAGCTGACAACCTTATGGGAGCTCCTTTTAGGTAACTAACTGCTTTTCTCTTGCTGCTTTTAAGATTCTCTCTTTGTTAGCTCAGCTCAAGGTGCCATGTTCAATCTTAGTTGCAGGGGTCGCTGCCCACCATCCCCTGCGGGACTTGAGGAATTGAACTGGCAACCTTGTGGTTGAGAGGATGCGCTCCAACCAACTGAGCCATCTGGGAGGCAGCTCAGCTCAAGGTGCCATGTTCAATCTTAGTTGCAGGGGTCGCTGCCCACCATCCCCTGCGGGACTTGAGGAATTGAACTGGCAACCTTGTGGTTGTGGCATTTTAATTATGATGTGTCTTCGTGTGGGCCTCAGGCTAGGGAAGTTTTCTACTATTTCTTCAAATAGGATTTCAATTCCTTGCTTTCTCTCTTCTTTTTCTGGTACCTCTATGATGTAAGTGTTGGTACACTTGATCAAAGGCCCCTAAAACTATCCTCATTTTTTAAATTCTTTTTTTTTTTCATTTTCTTTTTTTTGCTGTTCTGATTGGGTGTGTTCTGCTACCTTATCTTCCAAGTCACTGATTTGATCCTCTGTTTCCTCTAATGTACTGTTGATTCCCCCTAATGTATTCTTCTTTTCAGTTACTGTATTCTTTATTTTTGACTGGTTCTTTTTATGTTTTCTGTCTCAGTTTTTATGTTTTCTATTTCTTTGTCAAAGTTCTCACTGAGATCATTGAGCATCCTTATAACCAGTGTTTTGAATTCTGTGTCTATAGATTCCTTGTCTCCATTTTGTTTAATTCTTTTTCTGGAGCTTTGTTCTGTTTCTTCATTTGGGATGTGTTTCTTTGTCTTCCCATTTGGCTGCCTCCCTGTGTTTGTTTCTATATTTTAGGTAGGACTGCTATGTCTGCTGGTCTTTGTAGAGTGACCTTATGTAGTAGGTGTCCTGTGGGACTCAATGGCACAGTCTCCCTGGTCACCAGAGCTGGGTGCTCCAGGTGTGTCCCATGTGTGGGTTGTGTGTGCCCTCCTGTTGCAGTTGAATCTTGGTTGCTGTTTGCACATCAGTGGGAGGAATTGACCCTCAAGCTGATTGGTTGTGAGGACTGGCTGTGTCTACAATGGAGGAGCTGTTGTGTAAGGCTGATCCTACCAGGTTCACTCTAGCGGGGCTCTGGTGTCTGCCTAGTTTGCCCTTTGGGTATGTCCTCCTTGGAGGTGACTGGATCCAAATCTGGTCACCAGGTGTGTCAGCCCTGGGACCTCCTGGGAGGGAAACTGTAGCAGGACAAGTTCAGCTGTAGCTTGTGCCCTGCCTGGGGCCACCTGGCATGAGCCATAAAGCAGTCCACAGATGGCTGCCACCTGCACTGGGCTTGAAGGTGACTTGAGAGGCCAAGCCATGAACTGAGGCTGGCTTTGCTAGTGCCAGGCTTAGGGCTGCTCAAACAGAGATACAGGACATGCCAAAGCCAGATGCTGCTGCTTTGGGTTTTGTGAACCTTTGAGAGATTTTAGGAAAGTCCAGTGCATGACCCAAGACAGACCATTTGTATGGAAAAGCCACTGGGAGCAGCTTGGGAGTGCCCAAAAGTTAGAGTGGGCAGGGACTCAGGGAATTAGCAGGGTGGGATGAAGGAATGGTGTTAGGTAGGTTGATGGAGACCCTGATATGGTGGCAGCCCGTGTCTGCATGCTGGGACAGGGGAAGACTCAATAAAGAAACAGTGGCTCCGCCAGCTCTTCCCCCTGGAAAAAATCTGTGCCTCCAACCCTCGTCCTGAAATGAGACAATTCAGTTCCTCCCTATATGTCCCTGGCACCTTTTGAGCTTCTGCCCCAGCACTGGAGCTCAGAGTAAGTAAGTCCATCAGAAGTAAGTCCATGCATGGGCATTTTTAAGAGGAACATCTGGGACTCCAGCCACCCTTGTCTCACTCAGCCACAGTCTCTGCTGGTTTTCATAGCCAGAAGTCATGGAGACTTCTCTCCCCAGCACTGGAACCCTCAACTGGGGAGCCTGGCATGGGGCTGGGGACCCCTCAATTCTCTGGGGGGGACTTCCCCAGCTAAGGTATCCCTCCCAATTTTTAATGGTCACATATGGGTGTGGGACCAGCCCATTCCACATCTCAGCCCCTCCTACTAGTCTCAAGATAGCTTCTTCTGTATGTGTTTAGTTGTAGGGCTTCAGTTCAGCTAGATTTCAAGTGATTCTCAATACTGGTTGTTCTGTAGTTTAGTTGTAATTTTGATGTGGTCATGAGAAGAGGTAAGCACAGCATTTTCCTATTCCACCATCTTGACTAGAAATCTCAATGTATACAATTTAAAATTGTCAATTATATCTCAGTAAAACTGGGGAGATAAAAGATTGAATTATGGGTTTTTTGTGGCCAAATTCCTGAATAATTCTTATTGAGAATCTGAAGAGAAATTAGCTGACTATCTACCCTGTTTCCCAAAAATAAGATCTAGTTGGGCAATCAGTTCTAATACGTCTTTTGGAAAAAAATTAATGTAAGATCCAGTATTATATTATAATATATATTATGTAAGACTGGGTTTATAGTAAAATAAGACTGAGTCTTATATTAATTTTTGCTCCAAAATATGCATTAGAGCTGATTGTCTGGCTAGCTCTTATTTTTGGGAAACACGGTCGCAATTTAGAGGTATATACCACCAGAAAGTTCTTAAAATTAGCTGTGATAAATATATTATTGCTACTTTCTTAATAAATTAAACAAGTTTCTTGTAGTGTATCTTTCTGTAGAATTACTACCTTAAAGAGAGAATGTTAAATTGACTTGTATTTTAAGTGACACATAAAATCTAACTCACAAAGAATGATTCAGTTTTTAGATTAGTTTAGTAATGTTAGCTGTGATTAGAATTTTAATTAAAGTTAAATGCTAATTACCACATCCTTTTACCATTAATTGCTACTGCTTTTGACTATGACATAACAGTAATTGTTGAATAATTGAATAATGACCCTATTTTTAAGTTTGGCCAAATGAGAAAAATATCCTCATTCTTCATATTAACATCAGTTGGATTGCCTTTGAGTAGGTCTTGAAGTTAAGTAGGTATATTTTGTTTGTTCTAAGGTAAGTAATAGTATTCTTTGATATAAGCAACCACAACCAACTCTTAAGCGTGAAGGGAATTTGTTAGATTGATAACTCATGGAATGGATAGAAAGATTAGAAAAGTTGGCCTGGAAAGAGGTAGGCTGAGCTACTTCAGAGGGTTCAGAAGTAGGAACTTTAGGAATGTCACTCTGCTGGTATATTTTGATCAGGACTCCACTGTTAGAATGAATAAACGGTTTTGTCTATCACTTGAGATAGACTAGTCAGGATTCAAAATTCAGGGATAGGGTTTTTAACCTATCTTAATTCACTTGACTGTCCTCTAGTATACTGGAATGGTGAAAGAAAGGGCCTTATACAAGAATTCTCAAGGAACTTCCCTTTTTCACAGTGGTAGGTCAAGAGCCAGGATTTACTGTCTCCACATTCTTCACTAAAGATGGAAAACAGATGTGGCATGGATGAAAACTATGCTTATTCAACACACTGAAATCTCTTCTGTTAAAGAGGACCAGGCAGCTTCCCAGAAAAAACAATATCATTAGGATTTCTAAGCACAAAAGTCTAAAGACAGTGCCTTAATTTGTCATTAGGCAAAAATTCTCTATGGACAGAGGGTGTAAAATCTTTTTTGAAATTTCAGTTCCTGTTTCCATTTTATGTGGTGTAAAACTTTTTACTTTCCAGAAAGACTATATTCTAAATTGGAGGTTCAGTTAGTTATCATTAACCAAATTCTACCAATGTCATTTCCTCAAAGATGCATATCTGTCTTTCTTGCATTGTGCTCTGTATATTTCCTATAAATCGGTTATGACATTGGAATTGACTTTTCTAGTGACATTCACTAGTGACCCTAGAGAGAGGGGATATGTGAAAGAGAAAAATCTAAGAGAACCTAGTATAATGGTAGTTTATTATAATAGAATCTCTGGCCAGTAATCCCCATTTCTGCTTTACATGATTTTTCTGTTGCTCTTAAAATTTTTCTTATCTTTACTGTTTTCATAAAAAGCGATGTTAAAGTATCTTAATAATCCATGTAAAATTTTTAATTCCTTTTCCAGTGAAATGAAATTGTTGGACCTATGCAAAAAGACTGTCTTAATGAGATACATTCTTACTGACTTCTGCCTGTTTCACTTGTATCCCATTCTGAGAGATGAGCTAATGTTTACATCAGATAAGATTTTTTGTGGACATAGTGGAGCAAATAGTTTTAAATGCACACAGATACGCTGTAAAATCAGAAATATCTGTATGTAGCATGTTAGAGATATATTAAATGGGGTTATTCCGTTAGAATCATGTTAACAGCCAGAGCTGTTGTGCAGGCTGACTAGTGCGGAATTGGCTCGCCAGCACACCCCTGACTGCCACCCCACAACAGGACTATTACCTCTGAAAGTTAAAGGCAGGCACGTATTACTTCCTGCTTTTGAGCTGATGGCTCAGAACCTTGGTTCTTTAAAGTCGTCATAGACTCCTGTTGGAGAGTGCAGGTAGCCGGTGTGGTAATTTAAAGTCTTTTTAGAGGTAGAATAAGACTTTTGCAAACAGAATTATGCTTTTAAATTATCTTAAACTGTTGCCGAACTCAAGGGGTTCATTTTGCCTGCACACATCAAAGCTAGTAGAGACATGAACAGGAGTTTGTAACAAAGAAAGTAGAGGTTTATCTAAGGAGATGGCATCAAACCCTGAGACACGTGAGCTGGTGCTCAAGGACCTGGCTCCCTGATGGCGTGTAGGTTACAGATTATACAGAGCAAAATCACAGGACACTGCGGGTCATGTTGGGAGCTGATTGGTCGGAGGTGAAGTAAGGGAAATGAATCATTTCCTCAGGTCTTGACAGTTCTGAGGTCTTTTCCGCAGTTGTCTGTCGAGTCTCATGGGGAAGTGACCAGGGGATTGTTCCACCTTAGGGCTCAGGAGCTGAAACATAACTGAAGTCAAGATGGTCTCTTTAGCCAGACGTTCGGACCATGTGACAATTAGTCAGGTCCGGGCATCATTTTGTGTCAATGATCAGTTGGTTTGTGAAGTAGAAATTTTGGCAAAAAACTAGTTCTTCTGCAATTTCTTATTAACAAGTAAGAATTCTACAAAAATGAAAGGAAACCATGAGTTGTTATAATGGCTTTATTCTGTAGTTGAAATCTTTCTGGTGGATTATATTGTTCAATGCAGTTGTCACTGTCTTAATTATTTTCATGAAAATTTATTGTTACTTCAAAAACAATTATGAGAACCTCATGGATTTTTTATTTTATGTTTTTCTGCATTAGTTTTAATTCATTTAAAGTTTTTTGTTTGTTTACTGAGTTAAATTACTTGAATAGATTGGTGAATTTTTAAGCTAGAAAATCACACGTGGAATCTTTACTTCCTTCATATTTTAACTGGCATCTGATAAGCTGTAACTTTAACATATCACCATTGTTTTTTAGTTAAGATGTAAAATGCAGCTTGAGTCCTTTAGTCCTTTATTAATATCTCTGTGGAAAAGAGAGGAGGTCTGAATTTCACAAGATATTTGTTGTAGCCAGCAGAGAAAGAGTGAAAAACACATATTGCAGGAAACAGAACTGTCAAAGCCCCAACTACCTTTCCTGTAATTTTGTTCACAGTTTGTTAACATAACCATTTAAAAAAGATGAATTGGGGGGCCTGAATTGATACCCTTAGGTTCCTCTGCCATTGCAGAACAATGAAGACCAAAGCACTCACCATCTTAATATTCACAGGACTGTGCTAAAGAATAATGATTTAAGATCAAGACAAGAGTTAACTGCCCACCTCACCAACCAGTGGCCTTCCCCAGGAGCTCTGGATGTCCATGCTGTTGCCTTGGATACGTTGCTTTACCGAAAACACAATAAACAGTGGTATGAGTAAGTGTAATACTTTTTTTTCCAACTAATTACAAAATTTAGTTGTACCAAAACATATGGCTATCCACTTTGGTTTCTCAGTTATGCTTCTTACTGAATTGAATTTGTTGTTAGCTTAGAGCAAAAGGATTTAAGACTACTTGGGCTTGGTAAGGTTAGATTAAGGCAGTGAAGTGCTAATGTTTGGAAGCCAAAGCACCCTGGGGAAGTAAAATATCTGAGAAATTGTTACGCATCGTTGTACCAGTTACCTCCTTCTCCTTCATTTAAAGTTCAGCCAGTCCTTCAGTTAAGGCTGTGAATTCCTATTAAACAGGAGCCATCTGTTTTTTAATTCTAACTTTAGTGTTTGTATTAGCCATAGGATTAATTTTCCTGCTACTTAGAAAACACAAAATTCCATCTCATGATAGGACGATATTTATATGTTATTGGTGGGTGTGAAAGAGTGTTGTTTATTTTCAATAAATCTAATTTTTGGAGGCCGCAGAAGATATAATCATTCCACCTATGGGTCACAAGACCCCTTTTCTATTTCTTGATCCCTTTGTTCAGGACTGTCATTTACTCACAGTTTCCCCATTTTGAGAGAGCTGCAGAATCTTAGGCTGTCTTCTTTTAGGTAATCTTCATTTTGGAACTTGTAAATTTTATTACCGTCTTTTGACTTTTAGGCACTTTCCAATCTTGATAATTTTTTTTTCAATATCTTTATTTTCCTGTCTTCAGCTAATTTTCTGATTGTTTTTCCTGCTCTCCCTCCGTTCTCTTCTATTCTTTCCCCTTCCTTCTCTCCTTTGTTTCCCTTTTCCCTTCTTCCTCTTATTCCCTCTCTTTCCTTTTTCCTTCTCTCTTTTTCTTTCTCTGATCTTTTAGAGCCCTTGTTCTTAAATTTCGCTAGCAAAGCAACACACTTCTGTCTGTGCTTCTTAGAGTGACTATCACTAGGTAACTAGTAGCCATACATTTTTACAAGAAACGTTTTAGCACAGACAAAATGTTCACCTGTTTTACTCTGGAATTCTGTTTTTTTCATTTATCAACGCTAGAATTCAAAATAAATGTAACTTTTTGTTAAAATTTTTCCTAGGGGCTTAAATACTTTTTTTTTTTCATTGATTGCTAGAGATAAGCAGGGAAATGTGAGCAGATTATTTACAGAATAAATCAGTAGAACTTAGGTGTCACCTTTAACTCAGTTGGTTAGAGCATGGTGCTAATAACACCAAGGTTGCCAGTTCTATCCCCGCATGGGCCACTGTGAGCTGTGCCCTCCTTAAAAATAAATAAATTAAATTAAAAAAATAAATAAATCAGTACAACTCTTCTTCAGTATCTAGTAACCATGCTGCTTCAAGGTGTTAACTGAGTCATGGATTGGGACTAATCCATGAAAAAAGTTCTCTTTTATACCCTTATGAAAGTTATGAATAACTAGAATGTATCTTATTATGCTGGTATGTAATTTTATCTTTCAGTAGCATATTTAATTAATGGAAGACTTTAATGGAAGAATATGAGTTTGTATTTCTACCTAATGACTGAAAAACTAAATGTATGGCGATACTTGGTACACTTATCTTGTCTATATATAACATATGAGATGCTCCTGCTTTTTTAACTGCAAAAATATTAGCATTTTAAGCCTGACTAGTTAAAAGACTTATAACTATGCCTTTTTATTGCAGTATCTACATTGTCACTTTAGATAGTGGGAGGTTAAATATTTTAGCCAAAAGACATGTACCCCTGCCTGCCTGTAGAGTTAGCTATTGAGGAACGAACGGATGGGGAGTCTAAGTGGATGATTTACTTGTAGCTTGTCTTTGCATGTAACAATAGTGACTGGATTTTACAAAGTGTTACAGTGGCAACAAATATAACTGAAGTCTGACAAAAGAAAGCAGTGAAACTGCCTGTTCATAAAGTGTGCATCCAGACTTTATACTCCTTGACACAGTTACTCTATTAGTTTAAGAAGGGACACCCTTTCCTTCCCAGCATCATCCCTTAATTTGACCTGACCTTAGTTGTTGATATTCCTTTTAGATGGTCCTATTGCCAAACTAATGTCCTTGAGCAAAAGTATGCAGCTAGAGTGTAGTAGTGTGATCACTGGACCTAGAGTTAAGTCAGGACTTAAAAGGAATCTCTGCTACTTACTTGCTGTGTAATACTAACACTTCCTCTTACCTTTTGTTTCTGCACATGCAATACTGTGGGTAATGCCTATTTAAAAAGAATTATAAGGGTCATATGGGGTAATAAATTGCCTGGCACTTAATAGATTCACAGTAAATATTTATTTATACTATAATCTTTTTGTTTGTATTCTCACATAACCTCGTATCTTTCATGTTTGGAGAATATACACTCACCCAACATCCCAAACTGTACTTTCTTAGAGAACTTGTAAAACTATGCAAAATTAAAATGACCAGCCAATCCCCAATTGTTCTGAATAAGTAATTCCAACTTTTTCATGTAAAAATGGAGGTTTTGGATTTTTAGAATAGAGTAGTGCTCTATAAATCATGTTAGCAACAAGTCATGTCTTTTCATCAGTCTTTTGTACTCTTCAAATTCATAATATAAACCAAAGCCCTTAAACTAACCTGATCGCTAATTCCTCTTAATTTGACCAATATCTTAAATAAGTTCAACAAACATTTATTGAGGAGGTATAAATTATGGAGGAGGTAACCAAAACAACTTTAATAAAGAACATTAGCTTTCTTGATAATTTGGAGAAAGAAGCTGACAATTTCCTGCTAAGAATATGGTTATTATTATAAATAACCATGGATGTCTATAGTTACTTCTTTAGGAGCTTTGTAAATTCATTCTCCCAGTTAGCTTTGAGAAGGAGAGCGTTTGATTTAATGAATTTTGTGAACTTGTTACATTTCTTTTTTTAAAATAATTTTTAAAATTTTCAATTACAGTTGACATTCAGTGTTATATTAGTTTCAGGTGTACAGAATAGTGGACAGACATTTATATAACTTATGAAATGATCTCCCCATTAAGTCTAGTACCCACCTGGCACCATACATAGTCATTGCAATATTATTGACTGTTTCTTACATCCCCGTGACTGTTTTGTTACTGCCAATTTGTACGTCTTAATCCCTTCACCTTTTTAACTCATATCCCCAATCCCCCTTTCATCTAGCAACCATTAAAATGTTCTGTATAGCTATGAGTTTTTTCTGTTTTGTTTGTTTTGTTTTTTAGATTCCATATATAAGTGAAATCATATGGTATGTCTTTCTCTGTCTGACTTATTTAACTTAGCATAATTCCCTCTAGGTCCATCCATGTTGTTGCAAATGGCAAGATTCCTTTCTTTGTATGGCTGAATACTATTCCATTGTATGTATGTACCACATTTTCTTTATCCATTTGTCTGTTTCTTAAAATGACCCATTAGATAACTTGGCTATGTTGTCATCTACTCGTGGAAGGATCCCTTTCACAACTGAAAAGCTTAAAATTATTTCCATTTACTATACTGTTTATAAAACTTTAAAAATATCATTTCCAATTTATTTCTTGATTATTTAGACTTGGCAAGATTAGTTGTGCTGGATTTTATATCTTTTACTGCAGTCATAGGAATATCATGTTAAACATTTTTAAGGAATAGGCTTACTACTGTAAGAACGCAACAATAAGTATATACAGTACATTCCTTTAACACACAGAGAGTAATTACTTTTTGTTTCAAGTAAGTTCTGTTTTAATATGTTTCTTTATATGTAAAGTCTTGGTCACATGAGCTGGTTAGATACTGGTTATATAATTTTGTTAGGTTATTGTCTAACCCACTCATTCCCATCCTAACAGATCAGATTCACTGTCATCATATTTATATTTTCTACATAAGCTTTTTCAGTGTTCCACATTTATCATTGTTTGCCAATTTGGCTATCATTCACAAAATTACTGAGAATTATGAGCTTCTATATGCCCTTCATGATCTGTTAAAGCTAATTTTTCTTAATGACTTCTGAGTGGTAGATATAATCAGTTTAAATGTACTAGTGGTTCTCCTTCCCATGTGTGTCTTTCTAATATTTTTGGAGTAGAACTCCCTAAAGCGCTGAGGCTGCAAAAATCTTTTGCAGTTTGTAAGTTTGACCTGACTCAAATACATCCTTCTCTTTCAGGCTCCTTTGCATCCTTCCATTGATTTTAGTAGATTAAGAGTATATAGATATTCTGTTACAGCAAATGCTTATTTTGTTCCTTAAATATATTTCTATGAAATCAAATCAAGAATAAAAAGAACAGTATATCTGTTTTCAAGTACATTCATGTGCCTCTTTGTGTGCATTCCAAGTATATTTGTTTTTATTTTCTTCTGGGCATCACACTCTCTGCTGTCCAGTAACTACCAGATAATGTAGATTATTATTGACCTCAATATGTATGTTGGGCAAATAAGTGATGTAGGTTATCCATATCCTTACTTCTGATCACTGATACAAAGTGTAAGGTTGTAGAAAAATGTACTACTAAGTGAATTCAGGACTGTGGCTCAGTTTTCTTTTGTCGTTATTTGGTACCAATTCTATATGTTGAAATTTGTATTTGAGTTATTTTAAATGTTTAAATAGTTATATATTGAATGCAGTGGATTTTATTATGTCTCATGCTCAAGACATGCAATTCCTCCAAGTTTAATTTAAATTATATTTAACAATGTAATGACATAAACTATAAACTTTTATGTAGTCATAGTACATGACTTCTACAGTCTTGGGTTCTTATTTTGATCAAGCTATTACTGTTTTAAAAATTCTACCCCGAGAAATAGTAATAGACTGTTAATTGGTTTGATGTGTCTGGTGGGTTACATTTAAATCTTACAGTGTGATGTTAATAAGCCTAGAATTCTAAGATAGGATAAGATAGAAAGACAGAGCTCCCACAGACAGTTAGTTTTACTCCATGACAACAGCATGTTTGTCGGATGGAGTTGCCAGTTGCATTGGAAATCAGGTGAGAATGTGAAAACCCAACCTATTCTTTGTCATTGGTGAAAAGCAGCTGCACTAGACTTTTCCTAGGTGATGGGTCTGTAGTTGTTTTCAGGCAAGAAGATACTGTCTGGTACTGTTCTTAATATCTTATGAATAAGGTGCTTAACTTCGACTTGGAATTTTTATTACTGCTGCAGAACATCATTGTTTACCAAATTCTATTCCTATATTCATTGGCATTTGGTTAAGGAAAGCCTATAAACTCTAGGATTTTCACTAAAGTGACAAGTTAAAGGGTAGAGAGGTCCCCCAAATCACTTTGGATCTGGAGTATGATATTCTAAAAGGAACTTTAGTAGGTCATACAGAATGAGAAAGCTCATTCTGTGTTGCCATCATTAGGGGCTGCTTTTACAAGCTTTCCTCCCACAAGTGGGTGACAGTCCTTGAGATTACTGTAAATGTGTGCTGTGAGACCTTACAATATTCAGTTGAATTCTAAATCTCTTATTCTGGCTATTTTTGTGTGTGTAAATTTCTATACATAATTTTTAAAAATCAGTAACATTAATGAACAAGTTTCCTATGATGAAAAGTTAGTGTCAGAAACTCACCTTAAACCATTCAATTTTAAAAGCAAGCCTTCTACCTATTAGGCACAGAAAAATAATTTGGAAGAGTAGCTTATTTATCATTTCCTTTATTAAATTATTGTGTTCCTGTTTTCCTCTCTAGCTAAGTAAATAAGATTTCAAAGGAAATCAAGTGAAATTTTCAGTGATTTGATTAAATATAGTATAGTTTATATGGTCTATCTCAGCAAGCAAGGCTGTTCTTTAAAAATAGCTTCTAAAAGAAGAAGCCAAATCTTTTCTTCCTATTCCAGAGATGAGATAGTATAGTAGTTAAGGGGACAGAATTAGAGCCAGCCTACCAGGTTCAAATCTAATCTCTTTTTGCCCCAGTTTCCTCTACTATAAAGTAGGGATGGTAATAATTCCATCCTCTTAGGGTAGTTGTGAGGATTAAATAAGTTAATATATATGAAATATATAGACCAGTGCCTAGCATTTTTTAAGAACTATATAAATATTGGGTATCGTTTTTAAATTACATGTTGTATAGCTCATATACATATTATGTATTATAATTATCAGAAGTTTCCTACAATAATAGCTCTTCCTGTTACTTAAAAATAGAATTAAGAACTTCTATAATCTCGACATTTGAAAAGTCATCATGTTATAAAGTGAGAACACTGTTTGCTTTGTAAGCTAGTAGTTATTCCACCACCTCATTCTTCATTTCATTTCTTAGAGGAAAAAAACATGCAGGTACCTATTGTATATTTCCTCCCCACTGAATATACATACATTTGATAAACTTGTATGTCTACTTTTGTGAGTATGAATAGAGAATAGCTATGTAATAAATCATTTAAACTATATATGCTTTCCTATAATATTACAGAATATATTACATTTCTAGGAAATTAGATAGGGTTTGACTACCTTAGGAAATACATGTTAAAAAACCTAAAAAAAATATGTTCATTTCCCTGGATCGTTTATATTTGGAAATAATAATGAATTCTGTGCCCTTACTTGAAATGTCAATTATACCAAAGCTGCATATATCTTTTGAGTTGGTTTTAATGTGACAAAACAAATGAGGACAGTTTAATAATAAATCTTCATTTATTTTCCATTTATAACTGAGTTTTTCCTCTATTATAATTTATTTCTAATTAATTTCCTTAATAGAAAATGGGCTCACAGTTGCAAATAGATGAGGAAAGGAGGTTAATTATCTTGATGGTATATTAACACAAACAGGTATTTTATTACCCAAAACTTTTTAACATTCTAAATTACAGGAATTTATAATAATTTGTTATTGTTATATAATAACCATCTGTACAAATATCAAGACATTGAAGAATTTTGAAGTGCTTAGGAGACAGTAGATCATTATCGTTATATGTTGATTTTGTTTCTGCATTAAGAGTATTCTGTAGATTTTTCTGCTCCTTTGACAACAGGTAATAACCAGAAGTCCCCATTTCTTGACCAACTGGATAATCAAAATTGGTGTAAAGATTTAAATTTGTTTGAAAAATTATTTTCTTTTACATTTTTAGTGAATTAAACAGATAGACCTCCAAAATGGTAGAGGGAAAAGTATTATATAATGGATCATATTGTAGCCATAATAAAGACAAAGTTTAGGGGAAACATTGGGGAGTAATTAATTAGAAATTCAATAAATTGAAGAAATTAAAGAACATCTTTTTAAATTATTTCTTTTTGTGAGAAGAAATTCAAGTAGTATTTTACTCTTGTTTTACAGAAAGAGTTATCAAAGTCTTGACCAGCTATCAGCTGAAGTTAGCCTTTCTCAGAGTTCACTGGATCCAGGTCCATCACAAGAAGGAGATGGAAAACAAGACACATTAAATTCAATCAGTGAAGGTAAGGGGGAAAAAATTTATTTGAATATTACTTTTTCCTGCACGATCTATATTTTGATTGCAGAGGATTACTGAAGAACAATAGTGATATTTCTGTGAAGCATGTTAAGAATTAAGCTACCAGTATAATTAAAAGTGGTCTGCTCATGTGTTTGTGGCAAACCTTGAAAGATTATCTGTAATTTTTAGTTTATTTCCTCACTTCCTGTACTCTTTTCTACCTACTCCAATTTTGTGTCTCTACCATTTACTGATTTTTACCAAGGTGATGTTAATCACTGCCATATTGCTAACATCAGTTCTCTGTCTTCATCCTCTTAAACTTCTCAGCAGCTATTGATGCAACTTACCACTTCCTCATTCTTGAGTCACTTTTGGGAACCTTGTTTACTGAGTGTTCTGAAAAACTTGGGGAATAAACATAAGAATTCTATTTTTCCTGTTACTGCTTTCAGCTATGCTCTTATCAACCACTCTTTCCATTGGGTTGCATCGTCTTGAACAACATCTTGGTCCAATTCCATAACATTTCAGGCAGCTTTCAATGATTATATTTTAGTTTCCAAGACTCAACCTATTCATTTTCAAACTTCAGTGGCTTAGTTGGTTCAAAGTTCTTTTCTACCCCCAGCATAGGCTAGAGCTGTGACTTTGGATTGGACAAGTGTTGCTGGTATGATGATATGGTGCTCACATCTTTTCTCTCTACTTCTTCCCAGTTCTACATCTGCTGCTGTGTAGTGAGAGCTCAGGAGAGACAGATAATTTCTTACTTCAGGGGAACCTGAATTCCTCTGCAGCTCCAGTTTCTTCCCTGTCTTCTCACATTGCAGTAAATGGCTCCACCATAGGCATTAGCCTAGATTCTACTTTATCCCCTTACAACTGTAAGTCAGTTTATTAGCAAGTCCTGTCAGCTCTCCATACAACACGTGATATATACATTGACTCACCATCCTCCCCATTACTGCAACCCAAGTCTGTGCCACCTGGGCAAGCCTGCTGGGTGGACTATGGCCATGGCTTTTTCATTGTCTTTCACCTCTCTTTCTTGCCCCCTCATAGTCCATTTTCCATACAGAAATCAGTGATCTTTAAAAACATAAATCAGGAACTATTATACCCCCCACTTAAAATTCTCCAGTGGCTCTCAATGACAATCAGAATAAAATTCAAACTGCTTATCACAGCACTATAATTGTTGCTAGAAAAGGGTGAGAAGTCATTTTTTTCAAGAAGCATTTTATTAAGCCCCTCGTGTGTGACAAGTATCATGCTAGTAACTATTAATACTAGTAACCACTGTGTTTCATCAAATCTAACATGCTTGGGTTTTAAGATACATGTACCACAAAATGTACCACAAAAAAAGAAAAGAAAAATAAAATGCTGACAAACTATAATACATTTCCATATCTCTTAGCATTTTTTAATATTTATTTTAAAAGATGTTTTAGACTTTTTAAAAACCTGTTTTAGGAGTGTTTGAGATCTTGCTCCCCAATATATGTACTCAATTTGGCTCAAATAAATGTATACAAATAAAAACAAAAACGCAACAAACTCTTTTACTATAATTCACATAACATAAAATTCACTACTTTAAAGTGTACAATTCATTGGTGTTTAGTATACAGTCATGTACCTCTTAACAATGAGGATACGTTCTGAGAAATGTGTCGTTAGGTGAATTTGTCATTATGCGAACATCTTAGAGTGTACCGACACAAACCTAGATGGTACAGCTTACTACACACCTAGGCTGTCTGGTCTAGCCTATTGCTCCTAGGCAACAAGCCGGTACAGCATGTTACTGTAGAAAACAACACGAGATTAAACCAAGCACAAGAGAAAATGATACAATTGAGAGATACAGTAAACATGAGATGTGAGGCTGCCCACCGAACGTGGTATACTCTTTTACAGCAAACATTTTTTATAAGTAGAAAGAGTACATTTTAAAATAAGAAAAAAGTATAGTATAATAAATACATAAGCCAGTAACATAGCCATTTATGATCATTATCAAGTATCATGTGCTGCACGTCATTGTATGTGCTAGACTTTCATTCGACTGGCAGCGCAGGAGGTTTACCCCAGCATCACCACACACATGAGTAATGTGTTGCACTAAGACGTTATGACAGCTATGACATGACTGGGCAATAGGAATTCTTTTTGCAGCTCCATTACAATCTTACGGGACCACAGTCGTCCATGCAGCTGGTCACTCACTGACTGGAACATCCTAGGCAGTGCATGACCATATGACAGTCACCAGAACATTGCTGTCACCCAGTAAAGAGGCCCTGTACCTCTTAGCAATCAATCCCAATCCCTCCCCACCCCATCCCTTAGTAACTACTAATCTGCTTTCTGTCTTTCTGGATTTGTCTATTCTAAACATTCATATAATGAAATAATACAATATGTAACTTTTTTTGTTTGGCTTATTTGACTTAGCATAATCTTTTCACAGTTCAACTCTGTTGCTGCGTTTATCAATACTTCATTCCCTTTTAGGACTGAATAATATTCCATTATATGAATATACCACAATTTGTTTATCCATTCATCAGTTGGATGTTTGAATTTTCTACTTTTGCACTACGATGCTGCTATGAACATTCATGTACTAGTTTTTATAACATATTTTACTTCTTTTGAGTATATACCAGGAATGGAATTGGCTGGATCACATGTTTAACCATTTGAGAACTGCTAAGTTGTTTTTGTTGTTGTTGTTGTTGTTTAAAGATTTTTATTGGGAAAGGGGAACAGGACTTTATTGGGGAACAGTGTGTACCTCCAGGACTTTTTCCAAGTCAAGTTGTTGTCCTTTCAATCTTAGTTGTGGAGGGCGCAGCCCAACTCCAGGTCCAGCCACCATTGTTAGTTGCAGGGGGCGGAGCCCACCATCCCTTGCAGGAGACGAACTGGCAACCTTGTGGTTGAGAGCCTGCGCTCCGACCAACTGAGCCATCCAGCACTGGCTTATGTGGGAATCGAATTGGCATCCTTTGGCGTTAGGAGCATGGAGCTCCAACCACCTGAGCCACTGGGCTGGCCCAGCTAAGTTGTGTTTTGAAGTGTACCATTTTACAATCCCACCAGCAATGTAGGAAGATTTCAGTTTCTCCATACCCTCACCAACACTTGTTATTATCTTTTTTATTATAGCCATCCTAGTGGGTGGGAAGTGGAATTTCATGGTTTTGATTTGCATTGCCCTAATGAGTAACAATGTTGAGCATTTTTTCATGTGTTTATTGGCTGTTTGTATATCATCTTCAGAGAAATATCTGTTCAGATCCTTTGACCATTTAAAAATTGCATTGTTTGTTTTTTTATGGTAGTGTTTTAATAGTTCTTTATGTGTATTCTGGAGAGTAGACCCTTATCAGATATTATTTGCAAATATTTTCTCCCATTCTGAAGGGTTTGTTTTTCATTTTCTTGCTAGTGTTCTTTGATTCACAGTTTTAAGTTCTGATGAAGTCTTGTTTATCTAGTTTTTCTTTTGGTTGCTTGTACTTTTGTACTCATATCAAAGAAACCATTGCCTAATCCAAGGTCATGCATCTTTACACCTTTGTTTCCCTTTAAGAGTTTCATAGTTTTTAGATCTTACATTTAAGTCTTCGATCCGTTTTGATTTAATTTTTCTGTGTGGTATGATCGAAGCATACAACTTTATTCGTTGGCATGTGGGTATTCAGTTGACCCTGGTCCATTTGTTGAAGACTCTTCTTTCCCCCCATTGAATGGTCCCAGAACTCTTGTTGAAATATATCACATGTGGGTTTATTTCTGGCTTCTCAATACTGTCCCATGGGCCTGTGTGTCTCTGCCAGTGCCTTGTTGTCTTTACTCAAAGCCCAGACTGACTACTGTAGCTTTGTTGTAAGCTTTGAAATCAGGATGTGTGAGTTCTCCAACTTTGTTCTTCTTCAAGATTGTTTTGGCTATTCAAGGTCCTTTGCATTTCAATATGAATTTTATAATCAACTTATAATTTCTGAAAAAATGGGGAATTAAACTTTTGAAGGGGATTACATTGAATCTGTAGATCAGTTTGGGAAATACAGCAATATTTTGTCATTGTCAGTATACAACCCTTCCACTTCTTTGGTTAAATTTATTTCTGAATATTTTATTCTTTTAGCTGCTATTATAAATGAATTGGTTTTTCTTTTAATTTTCGGATTGTTGGTTGCTTCTTTGAGACTTTATGCATGGATTTTAAAATTAATTTCAGTGTTCTCTAGAAGGAAAATAAACGTGAATCATTTGTCAAAAACTTCATGTTCAGAGTGTATGTCTTTTGAATTATTTTTTGAACCAAAATGTCAGTGACTGTCTTTCCTCACAATATCATCTTCTGCCAACAGTGAACCATTTCCTAAAAAAAATACTCCACTGTTGTAAGGATGTCTTTCAAGTTACCAACAAATATCCTGCACCTTTTTATGCAGATACTTTCCTATTTGCCTAATTTATACATTCATTTTCTTCATCAATTAAATCAAATGCTTCTGTAAGTTAAACAGATTTTCTTCAAAGGTGATAGTTCCATGACAAATTGATGTTTGACATCTTAATGGGAATCCTGTGTGATGCATGAATCAGTCACTCCAATTGCTTGTTGCTTCAAAATTTATTTTATCTATTCTGAGGAATTTCTTCTACCTTCAATTATATACTTGGCATGTGACAAGCAATCCTTTGCATATATCCCCAAGCTTCATCTACTTGGAGATTTTTTCCTTTTCTTAGAAATTTCTTCCCAGGTACTGTGTTGTTCTATAAGAAAGTATGAATTGCAGTAATTTCTGTAAGGCTTCACTGGCTCTGTAGTAAATGAATATGATCAAGAATGTTTCTGAATTCAGAAGACTTGATTTCAAGTCACAGTACAAACAGATTACGATTACAGGATAATTTCCAGGCTCCTTAACTGAACTGTAAAGCCTTCTGTGGCCTTTACCCATTCCCCTAATCTCATTTCTTGCTCGTACCTCCCTCGGGTGTTAATGCTCCCCTCTGTGCTTTTGCTCATGCTGGTCTTCTGCAGAGCCCCTCTGGTTTTTGCCTCCTTGGGTATGCATGCCCACTAGGATGCAGTTCAGTAGTCACTTTCTCCTTGAAACTTCTCTAATTGCCCCTTACCCATACTTTCTGATTGGGTTGGATACTTCTCCTCTAAGCTTCCATAATACCCTTGAGTTACACTGTTTTCGCTGCACTTACTGCATTTGTTATAATTTTGTTTGTTACTGTTTCCACCATACACTAAATTCCCTGTGGGCAAGAAGTGGTTTTTAAATGTATCTTTTTATCACAATGCCCAGCACTGAGGGACACTCAGTGACTTCTACCTTCATACCATTTGCAGCAGTACCATCCGAAGACGTTTAGAGTCCAGATTCCATATTAAAACACTTAAAACAAACTGACCTTTATTACTATAAAACAAAATTCCATTTTCTGCTCCTGATGACTAATTTGTTTCTGCTAGGAACTACCAATCTCCCAGTAAGTCATCTGGACACAGGGTTTTTTGTTAGCCTTGACAAGTTCGTCCCCCCATATCAGTAAATTGCTTTTAAAATATTAACTCAGATTTTAATGTACTTGTTATGTTTTAATCCATTGTAATAATTTTATGTGTTTATATATACATATATGTATTAGCAACTGTTGACATCACAATATTCAAGAATATGAAATATTGGTAAAGTAGAAAGTTTTTAATGGTTTTAGGTTCTTATTGGTATTCTTCAAGGGCAATTAAATGTTTGTTAATTTTATCCTAATTTCAGGTAAAGAAGATACTCCCTCATTACTTGGTCTATGTGGGTCTCTAACATCAGTGGCAAGTTATAAATCTCTAACAAGCCTAAAATCTAATGACTACCTTGCAAGTCCTACAACAGAGATGACAAGTCCAGGCCTAACTCCATCCTGAAAAATTTTATGGAAAAGCCAAAAGATTTTGTTGCAAATGTTCTATTTACATAAGTTTGACTGATGGGGAAAACCTTTGGAATTTTATATTGTTCTGGCATGTCTGGAATTCTGTTACTCATGTTAGTGTTCAGTCCACTCCATGTAAACTTCTGAGTGGAAAAAAAATGTTCCTGGTATTTTTCATTTTAAAATTCTTATATTTGTCACTGAGGAAGTTTAAAATGAATAGGCTTAAAAAACTTTCAGAGATCCTCTAACTTAATAATCCATTGCAAATTTTACATATTTATTATTCAGCAGCTTTTCATATATTTAAATATGTCATCATTGCCAGAGACTGAGTTCAAGGTTTATTCCAAAGACAAGCTAAGTATTTTCTTTCACTCTTTTATGCAATGATTAAAATTTCTAAAAATGACCAATTTCATTTTCATTTTCTTCCTAGGTCCTAATGTTTAAAAGCCTTGTTTTTAATATGAGAATATTCTCAGCTGCAGTTTCACAGTGACTTAACTCAATTTTTCTTTAACAATTATTTTGTATCAACATTCCATTTAACATTTTATAAATTTTGTAGGACTGTGCCTTTAGGCAGTTAGGGTCACAAGGAAAGTATTTTAGGCCAGTTAGGTAAAATGAATAAATTTCTTATCTTTGTTGTCCCAAAATTTTCTTCAAAGGTTATCAATTAAAAAATATTAAATATGCCTCAAAATTTGGAAACATTAGAAAATAGAGACCAGGTGTTCAAACAAGTATTTGATCAGGAAAGATTTCAAGTTCAGTTAAGTACTTGAGAAGCTTTTAAATTAGGATCAGTAGGGTAATCAACTATACTTAACAACGTCTGGCATACAGTACTGCTTTTTCTCCCTCGTGTGCAACAATGAATTGTATCATGTATGTCTCACAGCTTCTATCATTTAGTTGCATTTTAAAGTTAATGTTAAAAATCCTTGCACTTCTACAGGTTAAAAGTTTTCTTTTTTAAAAAAGCTGTGAGCCGTATTTCTAGTGTTTTTGCAGTTTTTGGAACTATACATCTTGTCCCTAAAAATTCCACCATACTAAAAGACAAATGTGTTAAGTATATTTTCTGTAGTAAGTTATGAGTAAAACATGGATTAGCTGTGCCAAAGAAGTTTTGTACATTGTTTACATGAAGAGGCTACAATACTTATTGGGGACTTTAAGTGGTATTTTGTTTAATAAAACATTACATTCAAACTTGGTAGCTTTGATATATAGAAAGAATGTTCCTCCTAAAACAATTTTTATTGAGAGGAGGCAAAAAGTGCTGAACTTACCACATTCATTCTTTGTATTAGAAATGTAGGAGTGTGGTGGTTCTCTGCAGTCTTCAGAGCTTTGCTCTCATAATTTGGAATTTAAGATAATAAATAGTAACAAGGCTAGTCTTATATGTAAGACAGTTCAAACAGTGTCATTTCAGGGACAAAGGAGGCCCAGAAGCCCTTAAAGTAGGTTATCTTAGATGTACCAGAACTACTCAGAGGTTTCTTCTTTTAGCTTAAGGCTTTACTTGTAGACATGCAAATATTCTTGAGCTGTGGTACTTTATATCTTAATTCTGTACACCTTATTGTGAATGAGGTATCCAAAGCAGTTTTCATTCAGCTTGGAGGATGAAAGGTAGGTATGAAATGAGGACAGATGGAAGCCTTGGGAGGGGAGAATGGAAATGGTTAAGGAGGGGAACTTCAAAACTTGTAGGCTGGCCTTAAGCACTATTGCTTTCCAAGCAACTATCAGAATAACATTTAAATGGTTTATTATTCATGGTCCATTCTCAACTAGACATTATCCTTCAATAATTTAAAAAACATCTTTGTTAAAATTTTTCCATACATTTTTATAATACAGAAATTCAAGGTTCCGTAATTGGTAAAATTTTTCAGATTTGTCTAATGGACACAGTAACTTGTGCATCTTAACATGCTAAATGCAGATTTAAATGACACCTGAGGATCGTAACTTTTCCTCCTTTCTTGGAGCTCTTGGTATAAAATTCATCTGCCAATGTGGTTAGGTTTCTACACAGTTTATCTCACACTAGTTATAGAGGTAGTTTGTTAATGTGTGCATGAGGAAACAACCGATGTCTCAATCTTTAGTTTTAAGTGGTGGTGTTTATTGTTCACAGGCCCTCCCCAAAATAGAATGCTGAATTCCATGCTAGTATTTCTATGCGTATTTTGTTGCCCTGATGTATTATTCTTGTTGCATGTATATTAAACATTTTGTATCATGCACTGGTGGTCTTATTTTGTCCTTGACGAAAAGTTACTTCATTCAGGTTGTGGACTGAACTTGTTTCAACAAATGTGGTAAACATGTATTAACACCGAAAATGCTAATATGAAAATGGTTTTGGAGAAATCCTTACTTTAACTATCAAATAAAACACATTTTATTGTTTTAAAAACCATGACATGCGTTAGAATACGCAGCATCTATTGAAGTGGCACAGTACACTAGCGGTTCTGGCAGTGTTACTGACTGGATTATGTAATAGCCAGTGTTTATTTCCTCACCTGTAAAATGGAAGCATCATCATCTCAGCACCTGTGTGATGCCATCAGGATGATGTCAGCGTTAAACAAAAGGTACGTTTCTAAAAGGTAAATGCCAAAAACAAGCTACTACAGTAGCTGAGCCCCTTGTGATTTTAGTGCCCCAAAGTGTTTTTGACAAATAGAATTAAATAATTTTTAATTAAGATAGGTATAAGCTTTCACTAAATGTTTCAATTGCTTTGGCTGCCATGTGGCTTATACTTAAAGATTAAGAAAGCATGTTAGTCATGTTCTGAAGGACTGCTTGTAAAGCAGGTTCCAGGAGAAATATCTAAAAGTATACTTTAAGATAATAGAAACAGTATAGCTAGTTAAGCACAAAACAATGGTAGCTCAATAATGCGATAGTCACAGATGTCTAGTTTATGCATTTTGCTTTAAAGAAAATGTCAGACACACAATTATGAGATATTTTGCAGAATCTTGGTTCTTCAGCCCAGCACCCCTTGTTCTCAGTATAGTTTTGTGTTGCTGATATGCTGTTTCTTTGTCAAGCATGAGGAGTTAACTTCAGGCTCTTGAGAATTTATGAGTTTGTTCTGCAGAAGGAAGGAATGTCTCCAAGGTAGCTGCCACCAGCTACTGGTGCCCAGGACTCTGATGTGAAAAAGTATTAATCTGTGACTGAAGAAACAGGCTTCTCTCTCAGTTCCCTGTAAGTGCCCCTCTTCTCCCTCCCCATTACAACTCTGCTGCTTGGTCCGGAACTGCAAAGATGGTCTTTGGACATTAGTCCGCTGTCATCCCAGGCTACCCGCTTCTGGAGTAAAGCAACCTTTCCTTTCACCCAACACATGCGTCTCCAGTATGGGCTTTCGAGCAGTGAGTAGATGAACTTTGGTGTTTTGTTTTTTCCCCAGTAACACTACAAATTATGATGGACAGAAACCTTAAAAATGCAAGTAAACTAAGTTTTTATTTAAGTCATCTTTATTAGATTTACATACAAGTTTTCAAGTGGTTAAAAATGCCTCACAACTTAGGAAATTCTTTGTTAAAGTTCCTATCATTAGGTAAAATCTCTAATTTTAATCAACTCATACATTGGATTGCCTCTGAAATATCACATTACTTCTCTGAACTTCAGGGCTCCTAAATTTTTAAAAATTAGTTCACTTTGCTCTTCCTTGTAGGCAAAGCAGCTTCTATTTTGTTTTGGCATTTCTTCTTTTTAACTGATAGAAAGGGAAAGATAAGATTCTATCAGTGTCATTATGGCACCATGGTACCTTTTAAAAATATATTTCAGTCCAAACCAAGCTTTTAGATTGTTTTAAAACAGACCACCTTATTAACAACTCTAATTATTAGAGCTGTACCAAAAATACTTCCTTGGTTTCCTGTTGCCGTATTTCTTCTCCATTGGCACACAAGGCCTCTGACTGCATTTCCAATCTGCCTGCCTACCACATCCCCATATACCCTTTGCTCAAGTGACTGGGACCACATCCCACTATTTGAGTGAAACTCCCACCTCCAGGTCTGTTTAATGGGTCACCTGTCCTTATCTTAGAAGCAGTTCCTGACCAGATCCTCTCCGCCCCCAGGCTTTGTGGACCTTTTCAATTACATCACTGGCACCCCTCTAGCAATCATGGCTCTGAAACATCCTTGAGGCCAGTGAGTTTCTGAAACGTCTTATCTCCAGTGCTTTTTATACTGCCTACCTACCACATAAAAGGTCTTAAGTGTTGAATGACATTAAAATATAAGAGCAGTAATTTATTTAAAAGTTCGTTTTGGAAAAAAAAAGAATAGACTAAAATTCCTCACATCTCTGGAATTTGTGCCCCAAGAATGGGAGGATAGAGTTTAAAGGAGTCATATGTGATTAAATAAATTTAGTGAATAATTTTCCTAGAAATAAAAGGAAAATTTAACTCCATATCAACTCTTTTCAAAAGTCAAATATGTATTATATGAAAAGTAGCAAACAATACTTGAATAAGACATTTCTTTTTAAAAATTTACATAAATATGCATGTGAGGAAATTTATCATTAATAAAATGAAACTACTTCCTTTCAAAAACATTACCAAGAACACAATTCCTAGCCAAACCCTTTTTGGTTGCTAATTTTTTTTAACCAAAGTTTATTAATGCTTATTTTCACTTAAGTATAAAGAAAACTGAAGCTTTTTTTCATCCAGATCCAGTGTATGTAATATGTGTTGGAGAAACTACTAGGGAATTAGGTTTACGTTATTTTAGCCATAAATGATAATTGTCCACAAGTGCAGTCAGTACTGGGGTGTACAGGTAGAAGTTTCTCTTCTGGTATTTTTAAGGGATGGTAAGTTGAAATATGTGACTGCATTTTGAGAGCATAAATCTGAATTCTGCTTTTTTCTACCAATCAGTTATCAAAAATAAGCATAGCAAAACCAAGTTAAATTTAATATTGTTAAACAGCAACGTTCAAAAGTTCATACATTATATGAAAATATTTACCTAGAAACACAGTGATAATTTATAAAATATTTTAATGAAAATATAAGTTAAAATCAAATACTTATATTTTTATACATATGGATGTTGCAAATTTAAGGTAAATCAACACAGGATAAAAACACAAAAAGTTACATACAAATCTTACATAGCTTTATTTCTGGTGAAACATATAAACTCTTTTCTACTGTAATACAAATAAATTACCAACACTCGAGATTTGTTACCTAAATATATTACCTATTTTAGGGAATAAATGCTTCACATTTTCATAAAACTCACAGAACGCAATAAAGTGCTTTTTCTTATAGTATGTATATCCTCAGAAAATCAAAAAAGTTTAAAAAAAATTATCATTTCCTGTCCTGCTGTTATATTCTTTGTATTTCATTCCTACAGTCATAAGTTAAGCTACGTAGGCATTAGCCTAAGTGACAAAAAGCTATTTCTTCAAGGAAACTACTGCCTGTTTAGTCTCTTGGTCTAGCATACTGTTAAGATGCTTAACATTGAGGGAAATTTTGGAAATATTGTGTGACTGATACTGTGTTAATATATCAAATTTGATAGAACAAAGCAATACGAGTCATCTAGAGAATGCCAGTGATACATGAATTACAACATGGCTGGAACGAGAGGACCTTCCTGTGCCAAAACATTTTCAGTAGTCTAAATACAATGTGGTTTTCCGTTGTACACCCAAGTTTTGGAAGAGAACATTTAATACAATCAGTAGAACCTCCCTCTCGTGCAGAAACAGGAGATAATACAGGATCTTCAGTCATCAAAAACAGCAGCATCTGCATCACACAAACGATTACATTTTGGTTCATAAAGATAAAATTGCCATACCTTTGATTTAAGAAATCCTAATACACATGGAGCCTTCAAACAGTAACAAAACCTACACCTAATGCATTCAAATTTTAAAAGAGTAACTAGTACATAATATTTGGTATACGTGTTATTTAAAGAATGCCTTCTATTATGTACTTTGTTGAAATACTTAAATACCTATGTACATGATTTAAATGTGTATAAAGACTTGGCATTTTTCTTCTAGACCCTGTATGCCAGTCAGCACACAATTCAGTGTTCTGAGTATCTGACACACTCCCAATAAGATTAAGTTAAGCCCAAACCTATACCAAACTCTCAGTGCTAAGATAATTTTTCTTTTTTTTAATAAAAAATGCTCAATGGTTGTGATTTCTGGAATATCTTTTTCAGTATCTCAAAATTAGGATAATTTCTTTTAAAATTAGGATTATGATTTAGAGGCAAAGTACAAATTCCTATTCATTTAAATTACAGGAAAGATATAAAATCATTGTAAGATAATGGTGAAAAAGATTCTTGCCTAACAGCCTCCATCTTATTATTTGGCAATGGTTGTTATTTCAAGTTGAAGCAGCATCACTGGTATTGCTGTTTGCGAGCATTTTGTTTCTGGAAAAAAACCTTTCCAAATTCATATGTACTGATCATAATGGCACAAGCAGGAGCAATTTTAATTAAACGGGGAATTAGGCCTGAAAAGAGAATAGAAAAAAAAAATCAAGATAAATTTTACCTTATTATTTAAAATGTAATTTATTTGGTTTCATTCTGATAATGATCAAATTAAATGAAGTGATATATTAAATGTTGTGCCATACTGGTGTCAAAGAACAAGCCAAACTCACTTCCAACCTCCTCACTTTAATTCCATGTTATTTTATACAGAAATTTTATTCCACGTTACTTTATACAGAAATTTTATCTTACTGATAGCAAATCTATTTAGCATTTTTAAATTTATAGCAAAGATGTTTAGGAGATCATAAATGTGGAATGTTTTCAATAATTTCCTGCTGAAAGTTAGGAAGGTGATAGATTTAAAAGTAAAAGTAAACATTTTATTCAATAATTTGGTAAAGCAAATATTTTTACCTGTAAATAATCCAGAAAACCCATTCTTAGCAACAATGTTCTTCATTATAGCCCAGGTTGACATATGCAGAGGCATAGAAACTAGATGTTAAATAAAGAAATGATACTATTATCAATTACCATTTAATTTCTAATACAGTTAAATATACACGAAACAGTATTTATGGCCTTTGGGGGTATATCATTTCATTATAATAAAAACATCTGTTTGCCTAAAGAGCTATTTTAAATCTTATTTATAATAGTTGCATTCATTAAAAAAAAACCTAGAAAAAGGATACAAGTTTAAAGGTGTATAGGACTAGATGCAATCTAGGAGGAATATACAGAGGCTTCTCCCAAACTGATGTTTGTTTCTTAACCTTGGTAGTAGGTATAATTTATACTTTTTTCCATGTCTTAAAAACTTTCATAATGCAAAATTTTAAAGATGTACAGAAATCTTCATGGGGTTCCCAAAGCCAAAACGAAGCCCTGATAACCATTTAAAATTTTTATTTCATACATTAAAAAAAATTTTTTTCCTAAGAAGAGGTTCTGAGGAAAATAGTTTTTCTCTCTAGTAAGGTTGAGCTTTATTAAAAAGCTATTTTCTGAATAGATGTGCCAGTCTTGAGATAAATTAGATCAAGTTCTGTCTCCTCCAAAAGGCAGATTTATCCTTAAACTAACAGTAACATCTCATTTATTTGCAACCACTCAAATATCTGGAACATAGAAAAAAATTTATAGTTTTAAGAAACCAGCAAAAATAGATGTCACTGAAGTTCAAAAACACAAAGCTTATGAATGAGCTGTTCCTGCACAAAGTTTGCTTACCTTCATTTTACCCAATGATTTTAACAGCTGGCTTAGCCCAGAAACTAGATGTAGAAACTAAAGTCTGCTAAGAAGCAATCATGCTACCCTGTGAACACTGAGACATCTGACACCCTGAAGATTTCAGTCTTTATTTGAGATCAGCTGAATGATGGGCATACACTCCTATATCACCCTCACTAGCTTCTGAGAGCTGCACTACAAAACTCTACAATAATTATTGCGTACATTGATGACAACTGAGTCATTAAGAAAGATTACAGTACATATTAGTAAGCATGCCTAGGGAAAAGGGAAAGGTTAGAGAAAGGTATCTTTTAAAAATGGCTTTTTAGAATTTTGCCACTTAATGGAGTGGGGCTCATCTCAAATTTCATTTATATAAAATATCAGCTGCTTTATGAAGATAAATGAAGCCTTGTTGTACAGGAAGCTACACTTTCAGTGTAAGTATTAATAGCATAATAGCTGTAGCAACCCAAGAGGAAGGGTACTTACTTTAAAACTAAGAACAAGGTATTTATGAATGAAATTTAACTTTCTAAAAAAGGTCAATCACAAAAACTTTATATTACTAGTTGGCCACTTTCACTTTATGTTTAAATTATTTAAATTTTGGAAACAACTGTTGAAAGAAAGGGGACCAAGTAGCTGGGTATTTCTAATCTTGTAGAACTCGAGCCCCAAACTGGTCTCTATCTGAATAGCAGGGTGAAATTAATGTAAAAGAGAAAGGACAGAAAGAGTTAATAATTTAAGCTAAGCTATGGCAGAGCTCTAATAGAACCTCCAAATTATCTTCTGCCTAAAGTTCCAACATTAGAGAGCTATTCCTACAGGTAATCAACAACTTCTTACACTGTAAGGAAACACTTTGATTATTAAATATTTGAAGCATGAACAATAAAATAAACACTCATTTATCAAATCCTAACAACTGTACCTTTCAGATACAGTTGAAGCCCCCGTATATTTTTCCCCAATCCTACCTCTCTCTCTCCTCAGACATAATCACTCTCTTATCTTTTTCTTTTTATCTTTCTCGTGTGTGTTTAAACTTTTACTACACACTGTACTCTTACTCTTGTAATGTGCCTTAGGATTATCTATGTTGGCAGTGTAGCTATATTTTATTCATTTTAATTGCTGTATGGTATTACATTATATGGATTATCACAATTTACCAATTTCCCTGCCAAGGAACATTTAGGTGGTTTCTAACTTTTTAGGATTCAGACTTCTTCAGTGAACATCCTTGTGTATGTGCAAAAGTGTCTTTAGGACACATACCTAAGAAGTGAATTGCTTGTTCAAAAGCATTTCTTGACATTGCCAGATCATTTGCCAAAGCAGTTCCAAACTTATAGTTTCACCTGCCCGGTGTGGAAGTTCCCACAGCTCCACATCCTCCCCAACAATCCAGTGATGAAATTTATACTAAGATTGAGCATTTTTAAGACATTTGCCAAGTACAAGCATTTTTTAAAATGATTTTTAAATGTCTGTTGAAGTACTTTAAAATATTGAGTACATTCAGAGAAAAAGTTTTAACCTGTGGAAAACAGGTGGATCAGAGCCATGTTTATAAATCTGAAACCGGAGGTTAAATGTTAAGAAATATATAAATAAATGAACAAGTTCCCTCTATTATAGGATCTGGCACTTACTACATCCCGATGTGCTTCTCCTCTGCTAGGTTACGAGCTCTTCAGAGACTCAGATACCTCTTTTGCCTGTAGATACCAGCTGGTGCCCCACACCCAGGTGGCGCTCGGTCAGGAGCTGACTGACGGATGGAGGATGGGAGAAGTGGCCTAAGTGCACTGGTACAGAACTCTTACTCTTGCATGGAAATGACCAGCGTTCTATACGTAACACTTCATAGTTTCTGTTTTGCTAGGACAAAAGGGTTTATAGCTGAGCTATGGAACGGAGGAAGCCAATTCTAAACGGAACTGACTTCTTTCAATGGGGATAAATATACAATAAAAATGAGGAAAAAAATTGGGCTTTTATCACTCAAATCAGAAGTGTAGTTTGCAATAGGAACATATCTTGCTAAATATAAATGGCTCATAGCTAATGCAGAGCAACGAGTTAAAGTGACTAACAATAATCATGGAAAACTAAGACCCAAGGCTTATTTAGGTTTCTTCTTTTTGGTTTAAATGGAGAAACATTAATTAGGGAAAAAAAGCAGTGATAGGTAAGAGTGAAATCTAATGAAAGATGCCCCCTGGTGCCAGTCTCAGTGTGGATGTACAGTGATAGTCACCTAGGGAACATTTCCAAAATACACAAGATAGAGCCCTACCTTAGATCTAATAAATGCAAGTCCAATGAGGGTGGTGCTCGGCTTTTCGTGTAGTGGAAAGGCACCCCAGGAGACTCCAGTGATTATTTACCTATGTAAGTGGATCTCAAACTTGAGTGTAAGAATTGACTTGTAGAGATTCCCATTTTTCACCTTATTGTCACCATGACCATGACCATCATACGACCACCATTGCTACAACGGTCATTAATCATTTATGGTAAGTTATACCAAAGAGAATATTCCTACTATTTTCACTTAACGGAGGAACAGGAATTCTGATGGGTTGGTAGAAAGATGGAAACAAAATAATTTTGGACTGTCAGGGAAGAAGAGATAGGGCTCAGACAACCAAACGGCTGACACCCTAAAGAGGGAAGTGAGAAAACCCTGATAATAAACTTTGATTACCTCTCATGTTTTAGTTCTAATATTAGACGGGACTAGGACTTTGGTATGTCAAGGACAAAGTTGTCACTAATATGCATCAGACTCATTTTCAAAGGTCTGTAATCAATGTTTCTTTCAACATTAGAATACCTATTTTACTTTGTATGCCAAATACTATACTGGTGGGCTACAAGAATTTATTTACATTAGAATGGTACAAAGCTTACGTGACACAATTTTGTAATGGATAATTTCCAATGGGTTTGCTATACTTTCTACAGATAAATAATGACAGAAGGGATTTAATGGATGCAACTAAGAGTACACTTTAGTTCTGGAAGAAATTACAGGTTATAAAGAAGTAAAGGTAGATGGGACGATAGGTAAAAAAAAAAATCAAAAAAAAGGGAAACTGAAAAATAAACAGGAAAAAAAAAAAAGAACAAAGAATTCTACACATATTGAGACAAAACACACTAAGAGAAAAAGGATTCCCAGTAATTAACAATCCTTCATCCTGATTTATCTAGATTTATTTGAAAAAAAAAAAATTATATAATTTAATCTTCTATATAGCAGGTATGGGACTTAACTGATGGCAGGCAAAATACATAGATTTTAAGATTTCTTAAATTATTTGGACTTAGAATTTTTTTTTCTGGGTATTCTAACAGTGTATTCATTTCAGTTAAAGAGTGAGGCAGAGGGGTTTAACAAAATCTTATTCTTATTTTAGATATTCCTAACTTAGTATCTGGAAAGAAAAACAAAAATTTTCATGGCACCTTGAAAATGTTTTAAATTAAACTTACTTTTATGACTTTCATACATCCAAAGTTGTGTCTGTTTCTGTGTTTTTACCACATCAAATGGTAAAGTTGCAACAGCTGCAAACTATCAAAAAGTAAAACTGATTAATTTAAATCTACCTTCAAATTTTTTCTAAAACATTTTTATATTCTTCTATTTTGCACATTGCTTAATAAGGATAATACTGAAAATCATAACTAAACTGAAACTTGAAACAAAACCAGATATGTTTAAAGAGAAGCTTTTATTAAAGAAAATAGATACATGCCTTATGTATTTCTCCCAAAATTGAGGAGTAAGTAAAAATCTCAGAAAATTTCCCCTATTGTCCTGAGGTCACACAACTGGTAGTGCTGGAGACAGAATTCCAACCAGACCTGTGACTCCAAAACCAGAGTTCAGAATCTGTGATGATCCTGTGTGTTCCATTATTCCTTTACTTTACATGAAGGTATAATACATATAACACATATTTATATAATATATATAATACAAACGGCACCAATATTTTCTAGATTAAATTTCTTTTTAAACAATTTTTTCTATGTTAAAGAGAAATACTAAGATATAAAACTTTTCCTTTATATTACCAGAAAGCTGTTAAGACATGCTAAAGCCATTTTTCAACTCTTTTTAGATATTAAGCATTTATTTGTAAGTTAAGTATGGAATTAGTGTTATAATTCCAACTGTTAGGAATTTCTAAAAATAAACAGGACTTGTTTTTCTTCATTCATGCTGAATTAAGATAAATACAATTAAGTTACATTTAATCACCTCACAAATAACAGGGATAATGAGAAGATTTTGCTGGCATTGTAATTATTTAAATTGCTAAAAAAGTAATTGCTTTTTTGCCTCAGTGGGCTTATAACCCACTACTAGGCTTAGTTTGACAGATCTCAGATCTGGGAATATTGATAGCTAAATTTTGAACTCAGTCACAGTGGCTTTCTAAGCCTAGATTTTCTGATACTATTATTCCAATATTTTCTTGCAGGTCTCTGTCACCTCACTATGCTCTTTCACTCGTTTTCACTTGGTTCCAGTATGTCAGCACCTCGCTCTAAGTCATCACGAAGTCATTTTGTAAGTATGTGCGTGTAAGAAAACTCTCTGTGGCCAAGATCCTGGTGACAGGAATGTGCATAAAGGAAGTCACTATACAACTTTTCATTGGGTGGAAGAGGGGGAAAAGGGGAACCCTCTACTACCCAAAAACAGTCATTTGAGTTTCCTCCTTTCTGAATGTTATTTTTGTTAAAATTCTTTTAAGAAGTACTTAGCCAAACTGTTCCCAAAGAAACAGGAATTAGCAGAAGATGAAACTATTTCTATTCAATCCAATTATACATATGACATGATACTCCATTAGATATCTAACCAGGTCTACTGGCATTTAACGAACAAATTGCCAGATATTTTGTAAATAATAAAGCACTATTTAATCTATTATCATTATCATAACTGTAGTTATCTAACAAATCCAAAAGTTGTCCAGAAAAATATATTAATGTATTTGTAATACATTAAAAACATAGATACAAAGAGCATTGTAAAAAATTTGAATGGCTAATAATGGATTTCCTCAAAAATAGGATAAGTAGAAATTTTCAAAGCAATGCAGCCTGAAAATGCTATCTCAATAAACATGAACGCTACATAATATTTTGTTCAGTTTGAATAAGACAATTATCATTATTTTGGCATATTAACAACAAAAGAATACACTTACAGAACCAGACAATGCCCCTGAAGTAAAGCTGATCATAAATGTTGGTTCATATAAGCCAGATTTCTCACACAACCACTTCTTTAAAACCTCATAGTTATACCAGTACATTGCTATAAAAACAGAATGAAATGAACACATATTTAGAAATGAAATGCAGGACTTTAAAGACTATATTTATGAGATTATATATTAAAGGAAAAGAGAAAGTCTAACCTTGACATACCTTGCTTTCTATTCAGACACATAACAGGTGAGATTAAAAAAAGGAACCAAATTGTCAGTAATATTCTAGCAGACTTATAAACAAAAAAATTATGCATTAGTGAAGTTTGGACTTTAATTCCAAAACCTGACAAAGACAGTAGGAGAAAGGAAATGTATAGGCCAATCTCATTTATGAAAATATGTGTAAAATCCTACAAAAATTAATGAAAAACAACTGAAGTCAAAAGTATTTCATAAAAGACTAGACACTATGACTACATTGGGTTATCCGAGGAATGCAAAGGTAGTAAATGTAATAAAAACCCATTAGATACCATACACCACACTGACAGAACCATGGTTTAATCTACAATGATGGAAAAGCAGGTCATTTAACACACTTTCATTTAAAGCAAACTAATTTCTTGGAAAACTAGGGTTAAAGAAGAACTTCTTTAACTTGATAAGGGTATGCAGCAAGAACCTATACCAAAAATAATTATTAATGGTGAAACACAACTATTTCCTTTAGAATGAGGAAAACGATAGGGATGCAACATTATCATTGCTACTGTCCTATTCAAAACTGTCCTAGGCAGCACAGAAAGAAAAAAAAATAAAAGCTATGATGATTAAAAATGAAGAAACGGTGTGGCCATATGGCTCAGTTGGTTAGAGCAGGAGCTCTCAACATGGTTGCTGGTTCAATTCCCACATGGGATGGTGGGCTGTGCCCTCTGCAACTAAAGATTGAAAACGGCGACTGGACTTGGAGCTGAGTTGTGCCCTCCACAACTACATTGAAGAACAACTACTTGGAGCCGATGGTCCCTGGAGAAACACAATGTCCCCCAATATTCCCCAATAAAATAAAACAAAAATAAAGTAGTTATAATTTACATATTACTGTCTATATAGAAAACCCAAAAGCTATGCAACAAATTAGAATTTATGACAGTTTTAAAAGCAGCTGACTATAAGCTAGTAGACAAAAATCAACTATAACACTGCACCAGCTACAAAGATTTGGAAAACATTTTTTTTAAATAGAGATTTTAAAATAGCTATCGAAAGTTGGGGATGTGTGGGTATACCTATAAATACATCTTTTTAAAAAAGGTATATAGCCATTATGAAGAAAATTTTAAATTTATACTAAAATAAAGAAGAATTATGTAATAAAGAGATAGAACATCCCCAGGGGGAGAAAAACAAGGTATCATAAAGGCTTTTTTATAATGCACTAGTAATTTAGACAATACTATGAGATTACTGCAGGAAATTGGCCAGTGAAACAGATCCATGCGTACTTGAAAACTTATACTATGAGAGAGGTGACATTGCAAATTATTGGAAAAAATACGGTTATTTAATAAATGATGCTAGGATAACTCTCCACTTGTGGGGGTATTTGAAATTGAATACTTATTTCAGTCCATAACCCCAAATCAATTACAGATAAATGAATGGCCAATGAAACGGCCCAGTCTCATTAATAATCAGAACAAATATATAAGTTAAAGTGAGATAACCACTTTAAATTATCAGCTGAACAAAAATTAACTATGACAACAAAAGTGATGGTGAGAGTATGAAGGGAAGTAGCAGGAAGCTGGTAGGTGTGTAGATCTACACAATCACTTTAGAAAAGACTTTGATATTTCCTAATAAAATTTGAAACGTATATATATGTACTAGCAACTCTAATACTGGACAAATTCTTGTATATGTACACTAAGAGACTTACAAAATGCTAACAGCAGCACTGTTTGTGTATGCATAAACAAGAAATGAAGACAAGTTACACATAAAAATAAGAATGAATATTAAGAAAATTTTTAGTAAAATAAACAGGTTTTAAAGCTCAGAAATAAGCAAAACTAAATATACTGTTTAGCAATAACACATATGTGGTAAAAACTATTTTAAAAAATCAAATCAAAGATAAAGAAAAATTCAGTATAGTGTTAACCACTGGGGGATGAGATAGTGGAAGGGGCTATATATGGTTTCATGATTTAAAAAATTGCAGTGTTCTACTTTGTATTTTGAAGTGGTGACTTCACAGGTGTTCATTTTATTAGTGTATTTCATAATTTGTATCTATTTTTCTGTACCAAACATAATAAAAAAAAAGTTTGCCTGGGAATATATGGTTAATTACACTGTACATTTCCGGACAACATAATTGAACACAAAATGTTGAAGAAAAATACTAATGAAAAGGGAAAAATGCATAGAGAAGTGAATAAGAGAGCCCAAGAAAAGGACTAACTCAAAAGGGAAAAGAGAGGAACATTATTAATACAAGGTTCTCAATATTTATTTCAGTTCTTAAATGAAAACTCCTATGATCCACAAGAGAAATACTAGTTAAGTATGCACATTCTACAAGTTGTTGTTACTTTTACACTTTTTTTCTTCATTCTTTTCATAATTCAGTGATTAGCACAATCTCCTATCTGACTTATAACAGTCTTGTTTACAGGACGCTCATTTAATGGGGGAGATTATTATCTTTAATAATTGAGAAATGTAGAAGTCAATATAATTCATAGGTAGTCTTAAATGTATTTTATAGTATTTTGATTTGTAGTAGTTTACTTACCTTACTAATTATGACTTAGAATAATGTTAAAGATAGTTTGTATTATCAAAATATAAATACGTACCAATTAACATCTAAAAAGAAAATAAACACCAGAGAAAAGAAAACCAGGCTTGAATTAGAAACTATTCATTCAATACACTCATAAAGCTCTGAGAGCCCAACACTGAACTAAGTTTGTGGTTACTAAAGATAGCTTCTTACCTTTATAGCCTTAAAGGGTTTAAAATTTAGTTGATTTAAAAGTAAAATATTAATAAAACAAAGCTACCTAGAATTTAGCAGACACTGATAAGGTAAATCCTACCTGAGAACGGTACGTCTCTAAGAACAGTGGGGGCCCAGCCCCTCCAAAGGGAAATCCAACCATCTTCAGACACTCTCTTGCTGACAAACTGATGCAGCTCCTTGTAAGAAAACTTCTTAGACTGCATCTTGGTTCTAATCAATTCTAATGGACTTATCACAGTTACTGCACCGACTAATACAAACAGGCAAATATAAAAACAAAAAGAAAGCCATATACTCTGCAAACACATGCACAATTAATATTTCATGCATTTTATATTTTAAACTTCTATTCTGAAATGTCTGCAAACCTTAAAATCAAATATCTAATGATGCCAACATATTGGTACAGATTTTTTTCCTTGATAAAGGTATTTCTTAAAAGTCTGCCTTCATATACCTTACTCTTTCTGGTTTCAGTTCTTTCAAGGGCAGTTCCAGAAATATACATCAGCTGGGACTACTACAAAAATGACACCAACTGCACAGAGAAAAATATCCTTCTGTATAGGGGCAAATTTCTTTCTGATTAAACTCGGAATCTCCAAGTCTCTAAGGAAAATGATTCAGGACTTTGGCATCAATTTGACATTAATCTGATGTCATCCTAAAATCTAGAATCTAAAATCTCTGTCCAAGATTCAACAGGGATGGGTTGATCCCATTTCATTCTGACGGCAATTACCATACCATATGACTTCTAGAGTGTAAATATTAACAAATTAGTACAAACTACAAATGCAAAATATAAATGACCAGTACTTACTCGTATTTTATACAAATTCTCTGTGAATGTCAAATTTTTAAAAGAAGCTTTAAACAGAAATCAAAATGAAATATAGTAAATTTATTACTTACATCTGGCCACGATTCCAGCAACAATTGGTATGTAGCTTCCATTTTCTCCTAATTTACATCTCAGAAGATCAGTTAATTGATCATAGCAGGTGAAATAAATAACTGTGGCAGGAACTGCCATCACTCTGTTAGAAACACAAAAAGATTTGTACATAATTATCAAAAGCCTTAAACATATTAAATACAAGCTAACATACTTATATTTTGTATCAGCTGAAAACCACAATGAATCAGCCAATGAGATAAATTTTTCTTTCATTTAATAGGCCACAACAAAATAGATATCTGCCCCTCCAGAAGTTTACATTCTAGTTGTGAAAGTAAGTTATAGAGCACCCAGTCAGGTCATAAAGAGGAAAAGACAATAAGGACACTTCTGTCTCCTACACTTGTCCTGTTTCTGGTCTCCCAAATCTTCCTTCCCAATTATATTTGACATAACATGAAAATCACTGCAGTAAAAAGTACAAGAGCAACTGTAAAATATTTTTGAACTATGGACCATGTATCATACCTGGTTATAACTGGAAATAAATTACAATTATGTCGCCAAAGTTATATTTACTATATTGAGGAAATTCCAATGACATAATTTTTTAAATGAAAATATCAAAAGGGAATTATTAAAGTTGCAGATACTATCATAAATATTAATGCAACAAGAAAACAATCTGTTTAAGGACTAACTAAAGGACATTCATATAGACCACACTTTGGAAGGCCCAATGTTCTACTATAGTGAAGTTTGATTATGAGAATTTAGAAATAGGATTGACTATTAGTTTTGGATCTGCCACTAACTTTATAACCTTAGGCACTGTTTAAAATATATGCCTCAAAATTGACTAATTTGCTGCATAAAAAGATAAATTAGAAAGCAATGATGTACAGAAAAGCAAGGTATTGATTGGGAGTTTTACATTCAGCCTTACCAGTTTATCACATTAATTCATATAATCGCTAGATAGTAGAGAATTATCTGGAAAAGGGAAAACATACTGATCACAGTATCTCATTATTTTAGTAAAATAAACAAAAAGTCAAATAAACAGCAAATTCTTAATTTCTGAACATAAAAAAAAATTTATGCTTGTGCACCAAAGACAACACAGCAAGCCTGGTTGCTCAAAACGTCTGTATATTCAGCAGAGCACATCTGCACACTTAACCTTTGGCCAACTCCAAGAAATTTAGCCCTTGGAATATTCCCTATTATTGTTTTTTTGTATGTCTGGAGCGATAAACCAACTTGTCTAGGTTCATCTGTACAAATGATGTCATTTGTGGTAAACATGGTTTGGGACGGAGTCCCAGAAAGCAGTTTCCAGGCTCTCAGCCTCATGTGGAAAGCTGCTGGCCCAGATGTGTAGCCTGGGCATGCACAGGACACATCCTTATGTAGGCACTTATGTAACCAGTTGACTGTCAGCCATTATTGTTCTGTATGCTATATAACTGCAGTAGCTACGTTAGCAAGCACAGATGGCACAGATCGTGTGGATCCCACATCCTGCGTCTCACCCAGCCGTCAGCGAGACTGTGGTGCAGGAAGGCCCCTTGTTGGGGTGTTGGCAGATGTTTGCTTCTTGTGTTTCGACCAGCCTCCCATCGAGAATATAGTGGTATAAACCCCATATCCATGGCTCCGTTGTTGTTCCTTTTCAGCTTCACTGTATCCTGCGTTCACCTGCTGGGAGCTGAGCCCTAGCATGACCCCTACCATTACAATCTGCTTTCATTTTGGGGGTCTGGAGTTTTGATAATCAGAGCTGGTCACAAAGATAGAATGTGCCTATGCCATCAACCTCCAATAAAAGCCCTAGACTCTAAAATTCAAGTGTGTTTTAGGGTAGAAATACTTTGCACATGCTGCCATGCTGAGAGAATAAGCACACCCTGTGCGATGTCATGAGGGAAGACTCCAGAGCCTATTGGCTAGTCAACTTCTGGTGTGCCTTTTTCTCTTACTGATTGTGCAAGAAAACACAGACATGAGTAAAACCTCCTTTAGATCCTGTGAGTCCTTCTAGCAAATCATCAAATATGTGCGTGGTTGTAGGGCTCACAAAACAATGCTTTAGAAAATGAAGAAGTTCAAATATTAAAAATGCACGATTTTGTCTAATGATGCTGATTATAAATCAAAACAAAACAACCACCATCATTTTGTAAGAAAAATATTAAATTTCAACTTACAAGGTAGGAGGAAGCCCACTCCACAGTGACTTTATGCCCTCGTTTCGAATGATTTTCAAAAAGGCATCCTAAAATTATATAGAAAAAAGTCGTCAAAATATATCACTGAACCAGATATACAAAACATTTACACCGGGTCCCTGAAAATAAGAGCTAGCGGGACGGACCATCAGCTTTAATGTGTCTTTTGGAGCAAAAATTAATATAAGACCCACTCTTATTTTACTATAAGACCTGATATAATATAATAAGACTGGGTCTTATATTAATTTTTGCTCCAAAAAATGCATTAGAGCTGATTGTCCGGCTAGGTCTTATTTTCGGGGAAACACAGTACATGAGCCCTACTAGATCCTCACTGTGACGATCAGAGAAAAATTCCCCCTTACTTCAAATGGGATAGGAAAAAGTAACCATCTGAAAATAGAACCCAAACCTCTGTCTTCCTTAACAAAGCCTATACCCAAGGGAAACTATTTTACCAGAGCCCAAAGTACTGGGGTTTAATCAAAATCTAACCAACCGGGGCAAGGGAAATACCACTTTAGGCTCATTTTTAAGACTAAGACCTAACCATAGGACTCAGAATGTTTCCCTTCCTCCATACATTGCCAACACATCAACAGGACTCCTGTAAAACTAGAGAACCGCAGCTATAAGAACTGGAAACATCAGACCCTAGAGGAGTCTCTAGGAAAACCCAAAAACAATGGACAAAACAAAAACTAGGACACTAGCACAAATCTTAGTCTCTGAAAACAGCAACGAACAGTAAATGCAATCTAACTTCTAGCCAAATAAACATAAAACCTCCCATTAAAGGTCTACCACAGTTTCTTTTATGCAATACATCACGTCCAGCTTTCAACAAAAAAATTTACAAAGTATGCTAAAATGCAAAAAACAGTCTGAAGAGACAAAGCAAACATGAGAACCAGACTCAGATATGGCAGAGATTTGGGAATTTAGAATAACTGATTAATATGCTAAGGTTTTCAAAGTGGGCGTCTGAGGAGGAGTGGGGAGTCAGGACTCTCCCCACCGTGTCAGTGCAAAGCATAGGGGAGCCAGAACTGCCGCCCCAGGGGCAACCTAGCCACATTCTGGCTGTTCTGGCTGCTCTAAGAAAATACCACAAACTGGGGAGCTCATAAACAACAAAAATTGATTTATCAGAGTTCTGGAGTCTGAAGTTCCAGGTCAGGGTGCCAGCAAGGTGATGTGATAGCGCTCTTCTGAGTGGCAGACTCCTCACTATCCTCACAGGGAGGAAGGGGCAAGGGAGCTCTCTGGAGCCTCTTTTATAAAGTGATTAATCTCATTCACAGAAGTCTTTGCCCTCCTGATCTAATCACCTCCCAAAGAAACCACCCACTAAATACCATCACACCAGACACCAGGATTTCAACATACGAATTAGGCGTTTGGGGGGTGTGGGGACAGAGTCCCAGAGAGCAGTTTCCAGGCTCTCGGCCTCATGTGAAAGGTGCTGGCTCAGGTAGTAGATGGCCGTCAGCTGTGTCCGGTTAGCCAATTAGCCACTGATATAACTGCCGTGGCTAGGTTGGTTAGTCGACCGGTTGGCAGGCAGAGAAGCGGACAGCAGGTTGCAGGTCGTGTGACTCCAGCCTCCAGTGAGACCACAGTGGTATGACTTCCCTACCTATGGCTCCGTGGGTGTTCCTTTTTGGCCTCACCATATCCTGCGTTCTTATGTGGGGAGCGGGACAGGAGGCCCCGCAGGCCGCCTCGCATGACAAATGGGGGAGCGAGCAGGGTCTCCTGCATGACAGGGGGGCACAACATTCAGACCATAGCAGCTGTGCAACAATGAAGAGGTAGTCCCCCACACCATGTATCCATGGAGGCTGAGTGGGGAACATGGACTTCCAGCTGCACCCAGTGTGAACGAAAAAGTGGTTCTGGAAAGTAACCTCACAGGGTAATCTGCTCATATGAGTAAATTCTTCACCGGCAGGTCATGGCAGGCATTTAACTGTTTACCTTAAGCAAGCTCTGTCCATTGCTTTTATGAACCTGTTAACACACCTTTGAAGTAAGTGTTAACCACCCCACCCTCAAGAAAGCACATTAACTATCCTGTAATCCAATCCCCACCTCCCTTTCTCCAACCTTCATGTAATCTTCCTTAAATTCCTTCACTCAAAATGCATAAAAGAAGCTGCAAACTAACATTCTAAGAAGCATATGAAATCTTGCTTCTTGGCAACTGTTACCATTTTGGCTCAAAATCTTATAAAATTTTTTTACAGGTTTGATGTTTTTATCTTGACACCAACAATAACAGGTAGCACTCCTCTTCCTCTGAGTAAACAGTGACAAAATGCCAGTTAAAATAGAATGTTTAAATGGGACTCAAAGTCTCATAACATAACGCTCAGAAGTGCCTGGTTTTAATTAAAAATCACTAATTAAAAATCTAAAAAGCAGGAAGATGTCAAACTGAATGAAAAGAGGCAATAAATAGATAACCACACTGAGATAAGGGAAATGTCAGAATTATCTGAAAGATTTTAGAGCAATTAACATAAAAATCATTGAATCATCACTTACAAACATGTCTAAAACAAGCAAGAAATTAGAAAGCCTTGGCAAAGAAATACAACCTCAAAACCCTACAGATCAAAATGTAATTCTAAAAAGAAATGTTCAAGTAAAACAGAAGAAGGCAGGAAAAATAAAACAGAATACAAAAAATAAAATGGCAGGCTTAAACTCCAATATATCTGTAACTTCATTAAATATAGTCTAAATATGTCAATTAAAAGATGAAAACTGACAGTGGTGTAAAAAACATGACACAATCATATCCTGTCTACAAGAAACTTCAGTTATAATGCTTGAAAGCAGATTGGAAGACTCAACAGAGTAAAGATGCCATTTTCTTCCCCCAAATAAATATACAGGCTTAACACAATTCCTGTAAAAATCTCAGCAAGATTTTCTGTAGATATAAACATTATTCCAAAACTTATATGGAAAGACAAAGGAATTTTAGAAATAGCTAAAACAACTTTGAAAAAGAAAAATAAGAATAAAGTGGGAGGAATCAGTCTGTCTGATTTTAGGACTTATTCTACAGCTACATTAAGACTATGTGGCATAGGAACAGACAAAAGGATAAATGGAATAGAATAAACAGCCAGAAATCCACACAATATGCCCAACTGATTTTTGACAGAGGTGCAAAAGCAACTTAATGGAGGAAAGACAGTCTTTTCAACAAATACAACTGGACAAACATAGGCAAAAACAACAACGAACAAACTTCAACCTCAGGCTCATACCTTATATAAAAATAACTCAAAATGGACCAAGGACTTAAATGTAAAACGTAAAGCTATAAAACTTTTAGAAAAAAAACCATAGGAGAAAATCTTCAGGTCTAAGGGTAAGTAAAGAGTTCATAGACTTAACACCGAAAGCATGATCTATACAGAAAAATACTGATAAATTAAAATTTAAAACTTTTACTTCATGAAACACCCTATTTAAAAAGATAGAAATCCAAATCAGTATGAAAAAATATTTGCAAACCACATATTTGAGGACGAAAAAGGGGGTAAGACAAGTTCAGTGATGCAAAGTAACCTGATTATAAATGCCTAACTGGGCAGATCATGGTGGGCAGGTCACGCCCCAGGCATGTAACTTCCCTTCAGTAACAGGTTTATCTTTGCCTTAAGTAAGCCCTGCCCATTGTTTTTGAGCATCTAGGTTACCACACCTTTGAAATCACTTTTTCAGACCCTTGGAAGTATAACCAACCTCAAGAGAGCACATAATCTAATTAACTGCCCTGTAATCCAACCCCTGCCTGTCTCCCACCTTTATGTAATCTTCTTCTCTCCTTAATTCCAAATGCATAAAAGAAACTGCAAACTGTCATTTTTAGAAGTATTTTTCTCCTGTCTGTTGAGATGTTGCTTCCAGGCATATCCTCTGTTTGGCTCTAATAAACTCTTATGGAAATTTTCTACAGGTTTGGACAGTCTTACATCAGCAAACCCTGAACATGCAACTACCATATGATCCAGTTACTGCAGTCCTATAGTGATATGTGATATTGTGATGTTATGATTTATAATAATATACATTTATTTCCTAAGTGATAACGAACAATGGAAGCATTTTTGTTATATTTGGTCTTTTGTCCTCAGTCCTAAAATAGCTCCAGCTAAAGGAGTGTCTTTTATTATTCATAACAAGCCCCTTTCAACCACACCTAAGTTTATGTTAATGAAGTGATTTTTGGAAAGACCCTAGACAACCACAAGATGGGAGCTAGTTACCAGGGGAAATAACCAAGGAATTTCAGGCATACTTTATAGAGATATTTCAGTTTCAGTTCCAGACCACTGCAATAAATTGAATACCTCAATAAAGCTAGTCACACAGAATTTTTGGTTTCCCAGTGTATACACAAATTATGTTTACACTACACTGTAATCTGTTATGTCCAAAAACATATATACTCTATTATATACTCTATTGCTAAAAAATGCTAACCATCATCTGAGCCTTCAGCAAGTCATAATCTTTTTGCTGGTGGCGAGTCTTGCCTCAGTGGTTACGGCTGCTGACTGATCAGGGTGGTGGCTGCTAAAGGCTGGGTGGCTGTGACAACTTCTTAAAGACAACAGTGAAGTTTGCTGCATTTGCATTGATTGACTTCCTTTCGCAAATGATTTCACTGTAGCATGTGATGCTGTTTGATAACATTTTATCCACAGCAGAACTTATTTTAAAATTCTCAAACGCTGCTTTATCAACTAAGTTTATGTAATATTCTAAATCCTTTGTCATTTCAACAATCTTCACAGCATCTTCACCAGGAGTAGATTCCATCACAAGAAACCACCTTCTTTGTTCATCCATTAGAAGCAACATTTCATCCATTCAAGTTTTTTCTTCAGATTGCAGCCATTCAATAACATCTTCAGGCTGCACCTCTAATTTTAATGCTCTTGCCATTTTCCTCGCATCTTCAGTTACTTCCACCACTGAAGTCTTGAAACCCTCAAAGTCATCCATGAGGGCTGGAATCAACTTCTTCCAAACTCCTAATAATGTTGATATTTTGACCTCTTCCCATGAATACTATTCTTAATGGCATCTAGAATGGTGAATTCTTTCCAGAATGTTTTCAATTAACTTTGCCCAGATATATCAGAGGAATCACTATCTACAGCTTTACAAAATATTTCTTAAAAAGATTTGAAAGTCAAAATTGCTCCTTGGTCCGTGGACTGCATGCAGCATGGAGGTTGTGTTACCAGGTGTGAAAACAACATTAATCTCTTACATCTCTATCAGAGCTCTTGGTTGACCAGAGCCATCGTCAATGAGCAGTAATATTCTGCATCTATAGTCTCAACAGTGGGCTTATAACATTCAGTAAACCATGCAGTAAACAGCCATGCTGTCATCCAGGCTTTGTTCTTCCATTTATAGAGCACAGGCAGAGTAGACTTAGCATAATTCCTAAGGGCCCTGGGATTTTCAGAATGGTGAGTGAGCACTGGCTTCAACTTAAAAGTCACCAGCTGCATTAGCCCCTAACAAGAGAATCAACCTGTCCTTTGAAGCTTTGAAGCCAGGCATTGACTTCTCTTCTCTAGCTACAACAGCCCTAGAGGGCATCTTCTTCCAATATAGAGATGTTCTGTCTAGTTGAAAATCTGTTGTTTAGTGACTCCTTCTTCGTTAATGATGTTAGCTAGACCTTCTGGGTAACTTGCTGCAGCTTCTGCATCAGCACCTGCTGCTTCACCTTACACTTTTATGTTATGGAGATGCCTTCTTTCTTTTACTCTCGTGAACCAAACTCTCCTAGCTTCAAACTTTTCTTCTGCAGCCTCGTCACCTCTCTCAGCCTTCACAGACATAAGGAGAGTTAGAGCCTTGTTCTGGATTAGGCGTTGGCTTAAGGTAATGTGGCTGGTTTGATCTCCTATCCAGACCACTAAAACACTCTCCATATCAGGAATAAGGCTGTTTCCCTTATCACTAATGTGCTCACTGGAATAGCACTTTTAATTTACTTCCAGAACTTTGCATTCACAACTAGACTAACTGGTGCAAGAATTCTGGTTTTCAGCCTGACTCAGCTTTTGACACCTTCATCGTCAAGTACAATAATTTCTAGCTTTTTTCATTTAAAGTGAGAGATGTGTGACTGTTCCTTTCACTTGAACAGGTAGAGGCAATTGTAAGGCTATTAAATGGGCCTGATCTCAATACTGTTCTTCTTAGGTAATAGGGAGGCCCTACAATTTGGAAAATCTTTCATATATAACATTAAATAAAATTAGAAAATATACAGTGTTTATAAATAATATAGTGTCCTTACCAAGGTTCCCCGGAAACATCCTGGCTTCTTATACCATGCTTTGTTGCTTTCCTCTTCACAAACACATACATGATCCATAAGTCCATTACTATATACAAAACATTTTCCTAACAGAGAAGATTCCAACAGTCAAAAATTACTTCACACAACTGTATTGTTTTTACTGATGAACAAAACTGAAATTACGATGAGGAGACTAGAAAATTATGAGGAGATATAACCCTGTCCTCACCTTTTAGGATGTAACATACGTTATTTGATTTGCTTAATGACACAGCACTGAAAGCTAAATTCACACTGGTGAAAAGTAATTGAGTAAATTAGTAGGTTTTACATTTTCAGAATTGTAGTAGGCAAATGCACATAAAAATAAATTTTTTGGTTATCTAAGGAAATGGAGAGGAAAGATAAAGGAGTAAAACCTGTTTTAAAAAGAGAACATGGGTGTACGTCTTCTCTATTTGACCACAAGTAAACTCTGGTATGCAAGGGAAATGCAGACAAAAATATATTATGAAATGTAATATATATCTGAACATTGCTGAGAGTAAATCTTACAAGTTCTCATGACAAGAAAAAATAAATTTGTTAACTATGTGAGATGATGGATGTTAACTAAACTTATTGTGATTGTTTTGCAATATATACATACATCAAATCATTGTTGTATACCTAAAACTAATACAATGTTATACATGATATGTCAATAAAAAATAAATTATAAAAAAAATTCTTCTTAATCAATGTAAATAATGCTATGCTTCGTCCCTTTCTCTGTGTTTATACTGTTCACTTTAGACATTTGTCACCTCCCACCTAATTTACCACTTCCTCTAATACCAACTCCTTCCCATTATTGGACTCATTCTTGCTGCCAAAACTGTCTTCTCTGTTCAGCCACGTATAATTCTATGAGTTTCATAATACATAAGTCAAGTGCCCTCCTTCTGATTTTAAGGCTTTCTTTAATGTGCAGGAAACTACCTTACTTTTTAGTGTATCCCTGCAATCCATCTACCCTGTCATTCATCTGAAATATGCCTCTTCTTCATTCCACCTCACTGCTAAGTGTTCAATAGTGGCATTTATGTCTGAGCCACTATGACATAGTCCAGTCAGTTTCCCGCTATTTAAACATATTTTGAAGTGCGATTATCCTTATAAGACTATAAAAATTGATCAAGGAATTGTGGTTTTTACCCATCTAATAAAAATGAATAATTACTCTTCTCAAATTCCACATAAACTATACTGTCTAGCAATTAAGGAGGAAGCTAGATTCTAAGTTTCCTTACAAGGACAATTCTGTTCTTACTTAAGAGGCATATACCCAAATATAAAATCCTCCTCTGACTTGATTAGTAGGTTCATAAAAGTTTTATGTATGCATATTTGTTTTCTATCTAGATCTCATCATGTACAACTAAGGAAAAACTGTGCATGAGGATAAAGAGACATCAATTTGTTTCAACTGATAAAAAGAGAATATTATTCAAATAAAAGTGAATGCAGTAACATTTAAAAATCCAACATAACATTTTTAGGATAATTAATACATACCTTTGGAAAATGGGTTGTTCTGGGCTTGGAGTCGAATTTTAACAACATCCAGGGGTGTCACTATGAAGATACATAAATTTCAATTAATAGGTGATACATGTGAATTTAGAGATGTTTGTCCAAAGAACACAAATTACATCGAATTATACATCATTACTTTATAATGGGTAAGATTACTTATCTTAAAGTAGTTTTGAAAATATCATTCTATTTTTTGTCCTTGAATTTTGTTGAAGGATTAATGAGAATGCTATGTAATCAGTTCTTTCACAAGTACTAAAGTATCATTTGCAATATTTCTACAACTATAATTCCATTAAAACTAAAATACTAGTTCAAAAGTCTATTTAAATATTTGAGAATAACTGCATTATAAGTATCAATAAACAACTGTAGTCTTCCTTATCTATTAAATTCATGTATATCAAATAAAAACTATAGGTATGTATATTTCAGCAAACTAGCCATAAATCATCTTTACCACCAGCTCGTGTTATTCCAACTGGGAACAGTACAGCAAAGGAGAATGGCTTTAAATTGCATGCTGCATTTTGTCCAAATAGAAAAAAATGCCAAATAATTGTACTAACAAAACTTTTCCTCATCTGAGAATAAGCAGGTTACACTGGATGATCTCTAAGACCTTTACAAACCCTAACATTCTGACCTGAGGTAACATACTACATCCTAAAGCAGTTAGTTTATGTTTGTTCTAGTTATCTGCTATCTTATTTAAATAAACCAGCCAACTTAAAATCATTAAAAGGCTAAATTATCACCTAACTATGTAATTTGGCTATGTCTATAAGAAACTGACTATAAAAAACAGAAAAATGTGGTCCAGAGAAATTTAAGAAATTCACCATTAATGCAAACAAAGTAAAGCATAATTTGCATTTGCTGCTACTTGTAAATTGCCAAATTCTGTATTATTTATGCTTTTTATTTAAAAAAATAATAAGAGTCATAAAAGTTTAATACCAATAGGGACCACAAAGAACTCCTGGTGTAAGCCCCTAATTTTACAGATGAAATATGAAGCTCAGAGAGAAGTAAAGACAATCCCAAAGTGCACTCACCCTGACAATGACAAAGCAAGGACTAAAATTCAAGTCTCTTGATTCTCTATCCAGGGTTCTTTTCATGTTATCATGATGGAGGGATAGTGTCATTTATGATGAATGAATGATAATTTATCATTATTTCACAGATAGTAAAAGTCAAATGCATTCACTGCTTCATTCAGTCACATAATCTACAAAACATTATTTTACCCATTAGTGATGTCAATACAGCTCCAGTACAAGAGGCAAGCATTTGCTGAAGAGGTGTCACTTTGATAATCTGTGGTCCCCCTGCTTCAGGATCCATATTTTTTAACTAATTGAAGAAAAATCTGGTACAGAAAAGCAAGATGTAAAAGTTTGATGGAAAATGCCCTCAAAATTGACTGCTAAAAAATTAAACTATAAAAACAATAATCAATATTAATATCAAAGCACATTTTGTGGCCACTATCAAAAGTAAATATGTAAGTTCTATACACAAAGGCACTACACAATTGTCATTAATAGAACGTGTTCTCTGATTTGTAAAAACTGGTAATGCATTTCATTCAGTTAAGCTGAGCGAGCAGCATCGCATTTGTAAGACAGTTAATAGAGCATTAAGAAAATAGAGTCTGGACATGTAAAAGAATGAAAGCAGCTGGCCAACAAGGCTCAGAATCTGTGAATTTAGCCTCTTAACTTCTCAGATACTCAAATCTGGTACAGAGTTATCAGCAAATATAGCATTATTTTTATTGCATATCAGAAGTTGTTGCAAAGGTAGAAAGTAAAATAAAATAAAAAACCTTCATAAGAAGCATTATTTTAGAAAAACTGGATGAGAAAAGCAAACTGTACTCTTTCTAAAGTCAGTTAATACAAAAAGGTATAAAAATCACTTATAAACTTGCTATTCAAAAATAACCACTGGCAACATTCAGGTGTCATTTTCCAAATGTCTATGTACACACAACCACATAAGTAAATATGCAAATGTGTGTATATATTATATATAAATGCATGTACATATTACATCTAATCAATTAAACATGTATAAACATCAGTGTATCTGTGTACATGCATCTTTTTTGAAAAACAAAATAGGTTAATACTGTTCATATTATTTGGTAGCCAGCTTTGACACTTAAAAATATATTATAGACATTGTGTCAATAAATATAGACTTACAGTACTATTTTTTGTGCTGAAAGAGGTTTTAATTCTTTTTAATCAGTCTCCTTTTGTTAGACAGCTAGGTTACAGGCAATTTATCATTAGTTCATTCATTCATTTCATACATTCTCATATAAATATCCTTAAACCTGTATCTTTTTGTAGTCTTCCTTCAATTACTACGGGAGAAAAAGTAAGATTGCTGGGCTACACTAAAATCTTGAGACAAAATGCTTTCCAGAAGGATTGAACCAATTTATACTTCCATTGGCCATATGAGTTCATATTAACCCACAACTTCACCAAACTCTCTCTCATATTACACGTCATTTTTTTCTGAACCATTTGACAGTAGGTTGCACACATCACACCCCTTGGTCCTAAATACCTCAGAATATTCTCTTATAAAATCACAGTACAATTATCAAATTGAGGAAAGTTAATTTCGATAGTACTCTATAGGTTCATATCCCAATTCTATCAATTATCCCAATAATGACTTTATTAAAGTGAATGGATAGTTTTATTGTTTTTTTAAGACTTTTATTATTTACCTACCTATCTTGAGTCTTTTCCTCAACTCTATGCTCCAATATTTTATTGTATGTAATAACATCAGCAGCTGAAAATCTGTAGTGAAAAAATAAAGTAGCTGTTTTATTTTTCACACAGGAAAGGGATAACATGCCTAAAGAAAAGGAATATGTAAAAAACTACAACACAAATCAATATATATTTATTGAATGCTTTCTAAGTGCTTTGAGGAATATGAAGAACACTCCATAAATGGTAGCATGAGTTTTGAAAGTATATTCACAAAAACTTCCTATTATCCCAGTAAATATATTCTGCTTTAGAACAATTCTAGAACCTGAATACATTGATCAATTTTAGCTTAAGAGTCGAACTAATTGATTTTGTGACACAAAATTAACTAACATCATCTATAATGTATTGTTTGGGGAAAAATTTTAATCTGAATCTACAAGGTGTGATCAAACAATATGGTGAATGTTTAAATTTAAAAAAATTTATTACAGCAAAAGACATATTGCCATTAACCCCCTCAGGTTACTCCCCGTTGCTTCAAACACTCTTATCCCATTCATTGTTCTTGCCACTTTCTGAAGCAGTTCTGGAAGTCCTCTTTCGTGAGTGTCTTTCGTTGGGCTGTCGCAAATTTTTTGTAGGCCAGTGAAATTACATTGGTATTAAACTGAACCAAATTAAAATACTGTGCATTCCCCCAGGCAATAATAAGAAAATAACTCAAAAACATAACAGAAGAAACAAGTGAATTAAAATAGTATATTGAGTCAATATCTATTTAAAACAAAAGAAGGCAATAATAAAGAGTAAAACAAAACAAACATAAGACATACAGAGGAAAAAAAAGCAAAATGGTAGATGTAAATCCTTCCAGATTAAATATAAATGGATCAAACTATAGCTTGTCTATAAGAAACACGTCATAGATTCAAACACAAAAATAGGCTGAAAGTTAAAGAATGGAACAGAAGTAAAATAACTACAAAGGTAAATGTACAAATATGCATTAATGTATTTTTGGTTAATAATTCCTCTTTTTTTCCTCTACATGATTTAACATAGCTATATAAAACAATAATTATAAATCTGTTGATTGGTGTCATTTATAATTTTGTCACTTATAACAATAACAATACATCGTCAGTAACAATAACAACACAAAAGGGTTGGGGAATTAAGTTATACAGGAGCAACATTTTTATATACTACTAAAAAAAGGCGGTATTAATCTGAACTAAATTGTTATAAATTACATTTTAGTTATAATCCTCAGCACGAGTAAGGAAATAAGTAAAATATATAGTTAGAGAGAGAGAAAGAGAGAGAGAGAATGAAAAAGAAATAGTACAATAAAAAACATCTACCTAACACCAAAGAAGAAAGTAATGAAAGAAGTGAGGGAAAAAATGTTATGACATATAGAAAACAAAGAAAAACTGGCAAAAGTTAAGTCTTCTCTTATGAATAATTTCATTAAATATAAATGGATTAAACTCTCCAATTAAGAGACCAAGAGTGGAAAAATAAGTTTTTATTTATTTATTTATTTATTTATTTAATTAAAAAAAATTTTTTTAAAGATTTTATTGGGGAAGGGGATCAGTACTTTATTGGGGAACAGTGTGTATTTTCAGGCCTTGTTTCCAAGTCAAGTTGTTGTCCTTTCAATCTTAGTTGTGGAGGGTGCTGTTCAGCTTCAAGTTGTCTTTTCGGTCTTAGTTGTGGAGGGCGCAGCTCAGCTCCAGGTCCAGTTGCCATTGCTAGTTGCAGGGGGCGCAGCCCACCATCCCTTGAGGGAGTCAAACCAGCAACTTTGTGGTTGAGAGCCCACTGGCCCATGTGGGAATCACACCGGCAGCCTTCGGAGTTAGGAGCATGGAGCTCCAACCTCCTGAGCCACCGGGATGGTCCCCAAAGGACCCATTTTAGAATCAAAGACACAAATAGGTTGAAAATGAAAGTGGAAAAAGATATTCTATGAAAACATTAACCAAAGAAAGAGCTAGAATGCCTATACTAGTATCAGACAAAACAGACTTTCAGATAAAAGTTGTTATATTTGACAAAGAAGGATGTTATATGATGATAAAAGGGTCAATCTATCAAGACACAACATTTATAACATATATACACCTAACAACAGAGCTCCAAATTGTATGAAGCAGAAACTGACAGAAGAGAGACACAGATACTTCAACAATTTTTTGTTGAACTTCTGGTGGAAATGAAAAATAATGCAGCCATTGTGGAAAACAGTTGGGCAGTTTCTCAAAACATTAAACACGGAATTATTAGATGACCCAGTAATTCCTCTCTTATGTATATACCTCAAAAAATGGAAAAATACAGTCTAACAAAAAGTTGTACAATGTTCAACGTTGTTATTCATAACAGCAAAAAGTAGAAAGAACCCAAATGTTCAACGGATGAATGGATAAAACAAGATGGTAGTTTCCTAGATTATTCACTCATAAAAAAGAATGATGCATGCTACAATTAGGATGAAACTTGAAAACATTACGCTAAATGAAAGAAACCAGACACACACAAAAAAGCCCACATATTTTATCATTCCATTTCTATGAAATGCCGATAATTGGCAAATCCATAGCAGATTAGTGGTTGCCAGGGGTTAAGGGCAAACAGGGAATGACTGCTTAATGGGTGTTAGGTTTCCTTTTGAAGACATTCTGGAATTTAGAGTGGTGGTGGTTGCACAACATAGTGAATACTCCAGAAGTCACTGAATTGCACACTTCAAAATGGTAAAATGGCAAATTGTTTTTATAAGGTGTGGTATTCTACCTTTTTTTTTAGTTAAGCCTTTTTTTTTTTTTAAGATTTTATTGGGGAAGGGCAACAGGACTTTATTGGGGAACAGTGTGTACTTCCAGGACTTTTTTCCAAGTCAAGTTGTTGTCCTTTCAATCTTAGTTGTGGAGGGTGCCGTTCAGCTTCAAGTTGTTGTCCTTTCAGTCTTAGTTGCAGGGGGCGCAGCCCACCATCCCTTGCGGGACTTGAGGAATTGAACTGGCAACCTTGTGGTTTAGAGCCCACTGGCCCACGTGGGAATCGAAGTGGCAACCTTCGGAGTTAGGAGCACGGAGCTCCAACCGCCTGAGCCACCGGGCTGGCCACGGCGAATTTTACTTTATGTAAATTTCACCTCAATTTTTTAAAAAACTACATGTTATTTCAAAATACATTTGCTGGTGGAGAGAAGACTGTTGCTATGCATGATGAAAAAGATGGAGGAACAGTTACTGAAAGAGATTGTGTGTAGCAATACGCATTTGAAAAGAGAAACTAGGGGTTGACTAGATCAAGACTAATTAAGGATCCTAGAAAAATGGCAATGAGAAAAATGAAAATTTTTTAAAAAAGTAATGCCAATAAATACACTAATTAGATTCCTTTGAGACAAATGCTGATCCACCTCACTGATAGTGTCAAATTTAAGAATCCAGATTAGAGGTCTCGCTTTGGTCATTCTACCAAGATTGACTGTTCTAACATCTAATAGAAAAGATAAATATCTTAGTATTATCCACTAAAAACTAATTTTTTAAAAAGTACATGCAATTTTCATAAAATTCAATGGGAACAATAAAGCAAAATTTTGTTTCTACTCTGCAATTTTGCTTAGGATCAAATATTCAATAAAAATGTTACAAACATGTAAATTTAATCATCAAATTATATAAACTTCCTAACCTATCTCAGTATGTAATGCCACTGGATGATCAAAAATCAAGATCAAAATATATGCAATGACTCTGCTTTGAGGGGAGAAATAGAATTCTAGCAAAGAAATTTCAAAGACTGAAAGAAGCCACCTTGAGTGGATAATGGGAGAATTCACATGAATTGTAATGGACACTAGAATAAGCATTTTACAGCAATATAATGAGTAATCCAACAGTGAAAATAATAATAAGTAAACTTTATTTAACCTACATGCCAGGAGCTCAGCAAGATGTTTCATCTCTCCCCAAAAAATTTCCCCCAAAATGTATTGTATGGTATTAAGCTTTACATAATGTCTCTTAAAAAGGCAACATTTATACTTTACTTGATGTGTATTATCACTTCATGGTATAACCCCATTAAAGAAAAATTCAGCAACGTATTGTAAAGTTAAAGATGTGGTATTCTAAAACCCAAAACAAAACAAAAACAAACTACATGAGATACCAGTTCACACTCAGTAAATGACTAGGATGTGTAACAACTGGGACTCATATGTTGCTGGAAGGAAGGGTTAAAAACTTCAGTAGTTTCGTTCATAATGTTAAATATTCAGTAATGTGACTCAGCAATACCAATAAAAATAAAAACATGTCCACAAAAGACCTGAAAACAATGTTCATAGCAGCATTATTCGTAACCCCAAACTAGAGACAACCCAAATAGCCATCAACAGGTGAGTAGATAAACTGTGGTATATTTATTTACACTATGGAATACTACCAGCAATAAAAAGGAACAAACTATGATACATGTGGCAACATGGATGAATCATAAAAATATTACGTTATGCAAAATAATCCAGACACAAAACATATAAATTACATGTTTCCATTTATATGAAGCTGAAATACAGCAAAGCTATTCATGATAATAGAAATCAGAAGAGTGGCTACCTCTGGTGGGAGAAGGGAGACTGGAACAAAGAATGAAATAACTTTCTGAGATGACAGAAACATTCTATATTTTGATTGGAGTGGTAATTCCATACTTGTTAGAATTCTTCAATCTGTAATACTTAAAATGGGTGAATTTTATCATACATGGATTAAGAGCATTAAAATTTTTAAAATTTATATGATGAGACTTCTATGGGGTCTTAGACAAAACCAGTCTCACTGGATGTAGCACACTGTAGGTAATCATTATAGAAGGAAAGAAGGAAGTGGGATAGGTAAGTGGATTGTTTTATAGTCAATGTGTATTCTGTACTACCCTAGAGGAATTCATAATCTGGTTCAGGACATACAACCTCTCAACCAGTTTATTATCCTTACCAGCTCCTACAGGTGCCACAGCAGCCTCTTAATTATGCTGTCTCAGGGGGATCCACTCTCAAATTTTGAATCCTTCTGTCTTGCTTATTGTCCACTTTGACCCTTCACCTAGGTGTGTTCAAGGACCTGACATGCTATATTTTCCCTGGTTTCCCAGCCACCCTCACCTGAGACTTGGATTTCAGTGCCACAGCCACTAACCAACTTGATCCTTTCATATGCTTAGCCTGCAAAACTAAGAACTTAACCTCAGAAAAATCTTAGGGTCTCTAATTCACCACGGAAGTAAGACTCTGAAATATGAACACTAAATAATAAAAATGGCAACAGAACACATTTCAGAGGATAATAGATTAATAGTTGGCAAATGAATCAAACAGGAATATTATTAAAGGTCCAAAATGAGCAGGAGGTAAAGTCTGAATGAATCAAAGTTAGGCTTGCAATGAAAGGAAAAAGGAACAATTGACAACCAGGTGGAGAGACTTCAGCAAAAGAAAGAAAACAGGAACGTGATATTGCAGAAGAGCAAATAAATCCATTTGTCTAGACTCTAGAATAAAAAATTTATATATGGATATGTGTGAAGTTGTCTGGAAAAGCAGATTAGGACTCATTTGATAATCACAAAAAGCTGCTGGGTAGATTGAGCAGATAGATATTACCTTCATTTACAGAGGAATAAACTGTAGTATAGAAAGGTTAATACTTGCTCAAGGTCATAAAACGACTTAGAAATAGAGCCAATACTGAATAAAATTCATTTCTCCTGATTTTTCCACAGCTAACATGTTCATTTAGATCATGATTCTACTCAATGCTCTCTTACTTTACTTAATAGAAAACTCTTTAACCAAACTCTCACCACTAATAACCCTGACCCCATTCCTTTCTTCTTGGATGTATACTTTTCACCTGAAGCACATTTCAAGATATACTTCAACATAAATCTTATTCTCTTACCGATGGCCCTGATTATTGACATGAGACGTAAAGGAGGTTTCTATACTTACAGGCCATAGATACGAGTATATGACCAAGTTCTTCTTCTGGTGGCTATTAAAACATTTGAGTCCAGTAACACTATTTTTAAAAATTAACCTTGGGTTACAGATTAGAAGATTACTAACACTATCCAATAAAACAGACTTTCTGCTTCTCATAGCTTGGCATTATCACCTACGGTGCAGTCAAGGGTGTGTCTAAAAATACGGTACAACTATATTACTGTCCTTCCTCATATAGTAAATAAGGAAGGAAATTCATCTTTCACTAGAAACTAAAATGGGCTTCCAGTTTTTATTTTCTTCAATAAAAACATGTTTACATTTTTCTCATATCCTCTAAACCTTTCAAAGACCTAATTTTCCCTTCCTATCACTGTAATTCCCCACACTGACAGATTTTTTGCAAGAGTATACTCAATCTGTTTCCACTTCAACCTCATCGTTATCTAGTATGGTACTTACCTGAGCCACCTACTGAAATTCTCAGTAAGGAAACCAATGACATCTTAAACGCCAGAATCAAAGGCCTGTTTTTCAAGTCCTTAGCCTTTCTGAACTCTTGAGGATGGAGGGACTGGTGCAGAGTTTACCACAATGGTAGCACTTACTGAGCTCTCACTCTGTGCCAGGCACTGTACTAATTGAGCTTTCAAAAATATTTCATTTAATTCTCACAACATCTAATAAGTATTTATTACTCCCTTTTTAGATTAAAATCAAGGCTCAAAATTACCCAAAGCCATACAGTGAAGCTTGCATTGATCCCAATATTTGCAATTCTGACTTTTGACAGTTTTGTTCCCAGTTCTCTCCTAACTATGTGGCCTTTTCTCCATCTCTTTCATTATTTTCTCACCCTCTGCTCATTGCTACTTCTCTCATTTCACATGCTCTCCTGGGGAATTTCATTTCCTCCCAGAACTGTAACAGCATTCTATATTACTGTTTCTGCTATACTAACCTTTTATAGCTTTTTGTAAACATAAAAATCGTGTGCTCTTTCTGTAGTTTACATTTTGAAAAAAGGTTATTTTTCCCAAATAGAAATTCTCATGTTGAATGTTTATTTACCATCCTCTTGCCTCTCAAGATCTGTAACCTTTTTATGCATCACCCCATGACTGAAAATCAGTGATGGGTCTGTGTTGTATCTCTCAAATCAATCTATCTTCCCTTTCTTCACCCACCCCCATATCTTTCCTGAGTTACAAGTACCAACTGTCTAACAAAGATAGTTCATGATCTTCTCCCCAGGCCCTTCCACCTAACGCCATCCACAATAAAACTCTCATTTCCCTAACCAAACCTGATCCACCTTTTCGTGTTCTCCATTTTGGCTAAAGGTATCACAATCCACCCTTGTCTGTGCTTTTCAGGTACCTATTTGCAATAACGGTGCTACTGGCACTAACTTCTCTAAACTACGAAATAAAAAAAACACGGAAAGTAATTACTACTTATTAAGGCCAGGAGTTAAGGAATTCAAGGTAGTACAAGATTAAATCTTCTTCCTCCTTGAGTTTACAAGCAGCAACATACCCAAACGATTTTTTTTTTTTTTGTAAACGTTTTCCCATTTACAAAATTTTACAGTTGAAAAACCGAGACTCAAAGGGATTAGGTAATTTAACTAAAGTCTTACAAGCTGGTAAGTGGCCAGCCCAGACCCAAAACCCTAGATTTGAGATTTCAAATTCCACTCTATTATTATTGAAATAAACTTCTACACAATAAAACGAAAACAGGTCTGTGTAAAAGAGGTCAATCAACAGAGCAGTACAGTCAAGTACCAAAGGGCACAAGGCGACCAGAACGCGCTCTAGGCGGAGGGCCTCCACGCTCGACCCTCGCTCCAACGCCGCTCGGCCGCTTTCACACCAGGATGTGCCTCTGCGGCCCGTCTCAGGCCGCGGTGGCCGCAGGAAAACCAAGCTCCGTGACTCCGGGCGCGCAGAGCAGGGGCTATCTCCGCCCCCTCCTCCCGCCCCGCGACCAAAACTGAGTCCCGGCTCCGCTGCAGCCGCCGCGCCTCCCGCCTACTGGACAGCCGACTCGCGAGAAATAAGGTACCTGGTGGAAGAGACGACTGGAGGGCAGGCGATCCCGGCAAACCTAGAAGGTAGGAATGACCCTGGTAGAGGGCTGGGCCAGCCGCCCCCGGCGCTCACTGCACCCACTACGGTGAACACCGAGCCACTGACACCTTTCAGGGCAGCGCAAAGACGCCAAATAGCGCGCGTAGAGCGCGAATTTAAGGGAGACGACATCGCGACGAGGGAGGGGCGGGGTCGGGGCGGAGACGCGGCCTGTGGGGGCGGGGCTCACGGCGCGAGGAGGCGGGGCCTGAGGGTGGGGACGCACAGCGCGAGGAGGCGGGCACGTGGGGGACGAGCGCGAGGCGGGGCGCGACGCGCGGCGTGAGAGGGGGCGGGGCGCGCGTATAGGCGCCGCGGCCGCGTGACGCGTTTTCAAATCTTCAACCGCCGCAACCCACTCGTTTGTGCTTTGCCCCTTCCTCCGCCGCGCCTTGAAGCCGGATCTGGACCCGGAAATTCGGCAGGCGGACGCGGTGTCTGCACGGCGTGGGTGTGGTACTCCGCGGAAGGGCAGAGGCGACTGGCCCTCAACGGGCCTGGAGGAGTCGTGTTCTCTCGGCCGCCCGGCGCGACAATCTCTCCGGACCCAGCATGTAGGCGCCGGGCGGCTGCCATGAACTCCGGAGCCATGAGGATCCACAGCAAAGGACATTTCCAGGGTATGAAGTCCCTCCTCCGCCTGCAGTCCCTTTAATCCTTTTCTCCCCCGTGGTTCCACCATTGATTCTTCAGAGTTGTTCTTTTGGGTCCTTGTTTTTTTTCTTTTCTGGCTTGTGCGCTCTTCTCTGTGGCCTGAAGGAGGGATCGGTTCAGGGTTTTGCCTCAAAAAGGGAATGGATCCCGGCCTGGCCCCTTGCTGTCTCCACGCTTCCGCTGCGGCCGCCAAATTCCAGGTGGTGCGGTAGGTTGTTAAACTAGACAACAATGTGCGGACCCGGGAACTCACCGGAGCTCCCACTGATACTGCGACTCCCGCTCAGGCTGCAGCTCGATTCTCAGTTTAAAAGCAGATGTGCTTCACGATCAAATTGGGTGGCTGTGGGTGGCTTTTTGGTCTTATTCTATGTTCTCTCATAAAGTTGAGAGAAAGTATTTGTATTTCAAACATCCCGTTGCTGTTTTCAACATTATAGACAAACAGAACAAAAACTTCAATTTTCAGTCACTTAATTTGGTAAAATATTCCAGCCTCTAAGCTTTCCTTTTTAACTTGTATATTATGTGTGTGTATATGTGTGTGTGTATATGTATGTATATATATGTATACACACACACACACATATATAGTAACCTCCAACTTCTGACCAGTATTCTAAAAGTTAATTTTTAAAGCCGTTGTTGAATGGATCTCAGGTCTGTTTTCAAAGGAAATAATGAAATGAACGGTGATTTGGTTCTTCAAATGGACCATTTAGTTATTAAAATATAGACAAAGTAACTATGTATTAGTAACTATATGAAACTAAACCTTGAGCAGTGGGGAACCTTTGAGGATTAGAACATTCTGGGTAACAGTTTTCTTGCTAAGTGTTTTAATATTTTAAGCCAAGTTTTGAGTGTTCACCAGAATGGCAGATGCCCCAGAAATATTTGTTGTGTAAGTACCCCATGGAGTTTACATCCTAAAGAGGAAAAATTTTCAGTAACGTTTTATATACATAAAACATAAACGTATGAATATTTCCTACAGATTCAACTATTGTCTGTGAACAATAATTATTTTACAGTACAGTATCTGTTAAAATATATAGGGAATTTGCCATTATCCTAATGGTACTACAAAGAAATACACTAAAATGTTAATGACATACATTGGTAGGATAAAGATTTTCCCCTCTGTGATATTATTGTATAAAGAAATATTTGTAAAACAGTAAAAATTTCTGTCTGCAGAAAACATGATGTAATTCTAAATTTTTTAAACAATAGGTGGAATCCAAGTCAAAAATGAAAAAAACAGACCATCTTTGAAATCTCTGAAAACTGATAACAAATCAGAAAAATCCAAATATAAGCCACTCTGGGGGAAAGTATTTTACATTGACTTACCTTCTGTCACCATATCTGAAAAACTGCAAAAGGACATTAAGGATCTGGGAGGGGTAAGTCAAAACCATAGAGGACAAAAAATGAATGATTTGTAACTAGTACTTCATAGTATGTGATCATTTAAATTTTTCATTTTGTAAAATTTATATAAGCACGGAGCTTATCGGTTGTATATCATCAATGAAAAACCATCTGTTTTATGTTTTAACCTTTTGTAGCCTGACAAAACTTTCAGTTTTCTGTGATTATTAGTTTAGTGTAAAGTTCATAAAGTGTGAGACGTGAGAATCCCTTGTCCTGGTGGAACTGCTAAATGCCGTATTGTAATGTTGGAATGCTTCCAGACAGCAAGAACTACTGGATTATGATTATTGGGCAGCTACATAAATTTGCCTGGATTAGCATAACAATAAGAATGTTATTTACAGAACAAGAAAAACCTAAAGGTTTAAATTGCTCTTGACTGATAGTCTCAACAGAATGCATTTCATTAAGGGAACAGAATTTTGGATTGGGAATATGGAAACACCTACTACTTCTTTCCTACTTTATACAATGAGTAAATGATTAGGAATTAGAAAATTTGGGTAAAATTTTAAGCTTTTCTTAGGGTTAAGGTTAATATTAAGTAAATTTTGGCAACCACGGTTAAGATTTTATTAATTTATTTCCTAATTATTCTTGTTTAAAATGTTTCTGCTGCATTTTGAGTTTGTCAAGATTAATATCTTTGAATAATTTGAACAGATCCAGTCATTCCTAGAATAGAAATTTGCAGAATATAACAGGTTCTGCAGGTTTCTTGGAATTGTTTATTGTGATATTTTACTTGTCTATCTTTGAAAAGCCATTCTACTCTTTTGCTATTCATTTCCTTAAAATGTTGTCACACACCTGTAATAGTAGTAGCACATATCATGACCATATGACTGCATTCTGAAAGGTCATGTTTTGTAGGCCTGCCACCATACTAACTGTACCACCTATCAGGAGCGTCTTAATGTGTTATGGACCTTAGACTTTGAGTACACCTTCATTTTAGAACTCAAGCTCTGAAAGGTCCAGAGAAGTTAAATGACTGGCCTGTGGTAGGCTTAGCTTCCTAATTCCCAGGCTAACATGTAACTGCACCATTTGGTTTCTCTAACAATTAATGGCTACAAAGAAGCTATCTGATAACAGTTTCCAGCTTTGGTGAATATGGTGAATAACCCATTAATCCTTCTGATCTCAATCAGTGATTTTAGATATGTGTTTTTAGCAGTGGAATCCTTCAAACAAAATCATATTCAGAAGTCCAGTGTGTAAAGCCAGTAAAACTGCTCTAGATAAAACAGTATAGAAGCTAGTGCAGGGACTGCTTGCTCTGCCCCATTTTTTCCCCTCTCCTCCCCACATCATTTTCTGAGGCATTTGCAAGAAACAAAGTTTGAATTGACTTATGCTTTAGTTAATAGAGACTTTTTAGTTTATACACTTCAAATTTTTATCCTAAAATTGTTTGAAGTAGACCAGCAAAAGCGAGGAGAATATTAAGGGTATAAGTTTACAGACTTTACCCAACCAAGCTGTTAATTTTTAAGTGAATTTGATTTGTTAACTTTATTCTTTAATTTCTTTTTAAAAATTTTTAATCAAATTTTGATCTCCCCCTCACAGTATCTTTCCAGTGAGTATATTCAGTGATGTCCTGATTTCTCACCCTAGCGCATTACCATTTCTGTTGCTGAAAAAGACTGAAGATCTCCTAGTGAACAATAAAGGAACTTAGACCTCTAGACACTAATTGAAAAGTTGTAAGATTCAACTTTAAGAACTATTTCATTGAATAGTTATTCCTTGAAAGATTATACTTAGTATTACTTAATTTTTAGTATTACTTAGGCCCTTTATTCTTTTGTAATTTATTTTAATCAAGATTATTACCATTGTTGTCCTTTTTTTAATTGTTCACTTTATGCATTTTCTCTAATATTAATGAAAACTTCTTAATACACCATTTATCTGGACAGTGTACTTCTGACAAATTCCACCACAGAAAGCACAGCAGTGAAGTCTGACATAATGGAGAAATATCTTTAATTGTGCCAAGGAAAGTAGCCGTTATAAAACCATCCAAAAAGGACATGGAGCCAGTCATATTTAGGTCCATGTCTAAACATTTTGGGCTAAAATAAGGCAGTTGGAAGAGAATAGAGATCTAAGGGGAGATACCTTGCCCTGTCATGAACTTGACTTGTTTGATGTTCATTGTGACACTGAGTAATCAGAAAATAACAATAGCTAATTGACCATGATAAAACTAAGTCAATAGTACAGAGAATTGTATTAAGTTGTTTGGTAGATTTAAAAATAAATCTGACGTCCATTCTGCCCTCAGCTAGGATGCAATTAATTGTAATACAACATAGAATGTTAAGAAGAGGGAGGTATTACTTTGAAGTGAGAAATTTTGGAGGCTATTGTGCAGACACAATTTGAACTCAGCTTTGAAGAATATTATGATTTGGGCATGTGGAGATTCATTAAAGAATTATTCCCCTGGTGTCTCCCATATGCCAGCACTATTTTAGATGCTGGGGATGCAAAAATAAGTAAGAGATAGTTTAGTCCTCTAGGAATTCTCAGTCTACAGGAACATCAGACACCTAAAGAAATAATTTACAGTATAGCATTGTCAATGCTTTAACAGAAATTATGTAGAAATTGCCATTAGAATATAGAGATGGAAATGATTAATTCTGCCTTTAAAAATCATAGCATATAGCACAGGTAAAATTTGAGCTTGAAAACCTAGTAGGAATATACCACCAGGAAGAATGGGCAAACTAAGTAGAGGAAAGAACATATTTAAAATAATATGTCTGTGGTTTGTTTGAGCAACTACCAATGTTATATGACTTGAGCTTGGGATTTAGATGGGGGAAATGGCAAGAAACAATATTATTGGGGCGAAATTATAGTCAACATTTTATTCACTATTAAAGAGTTATAACTCCAGCTATAGGAAATGGAAAACCAAAGGAAATGTGTGATACGAGCATAAGGGCAAGCAAAGACCAATGCAACATAATAGAGAGCCCAGAAATCAACCCTCACATATGTGGTCAGTTGCTTTTCAACAAGGATGCCAAGACCAGTGGGGAAACGACAATCTTTTCAACAGTTGATGCTCAGAAAAACGATATCCACATGCAAAAGAACCATTAAACTCTTAGAGGAATATATAGGGAAAAATCTTAATGACATTGGATTTGATGTTGATTCCTTGGATATGATACCAAAAGCACAGGCAACAAATGAAAAAATAGATGAATTGTACTTCATAAAAAAGAAGGTTTTATGCATCAAAGGGCACTACCAAGAGGGTGAAAAGACAACCCACAGAATGGGAGAAAAAAATAATTTGCAAATCATATATCCGATAAGGAATTAGTATCTAGGATACATAAAGAACTCCTACAACTCAACAACAAAAAATAACCTGATTAAGAAATGAGCAAAGGACTTGAATGGACATTTCTCCAAAGAAGATCTGTAAATGGCCAATAAGCACATGAAAAGATGCTCAACATCTGTAATTATTAGGGAAATACAAATTACAACCACATGAGATACCACCTCACATCCATTAGGCTCGTCACTATCAAGAAATAAGTGTGGGTGAGGGTGTGAGGAAATGAACCCAAATCACTACTGGTGAGATTGTAAAATGGTGCAATTGCCATGGTAAACAGTATGGTCATTCCTCAAAAAATTAAAAATAGAATTACCATAAGACCAAGCATTTTCTTCTGGGTATATACCTAAAAGAATTGAAAGCAGGGTCTTGAGAGATATTTGTATACCCATGTTCATAGCATTCACAATAGCCAAAAGGTGGAAGCAACCCAAATGTTACTAAGGAATGAACGGATAAACAAAATGTGCATACCTACAGTGGAATATCATTCAACCTTGAAAAGGAATGAAATTCTTACCTATCCTACAATATGGATGAACCTTGAAAACATTGTACTAAGTGAAATAAGCCAGACACAAAAGGATAGATGTAGGATTCTTCTTACATGAGATACCTAGAATAGGCAAATTCATAGAAACAGAAAGAAGGTATTAAAAGAGGGGCGGGGAGAATGTACTTATCTAATGTGTACAGAGTTTCATCTTGGAATGATGAAAAAGTACTGGAAATAGTGGTGAGGTTGTACAGCATTATAATGTACAAGTCAAGTATTTATTGCCACTGAATTGTACACCTAAAAATGGTTAAAATGGTAAATTTCATGGTATACATATCCTAATTTTAAAAACCATATAGGATATTGGGCTTCTCTTGAAAAATTGGAACCTCTGGCAGTGCTAGGGCCACATATTTATGAAAACGAAGGAAGTATTTGATGTGCTGGCCCTCGTAGGCATTTGAGTTTGTAATTCCTGGAATAAATAAATGTGGATACTTTATTTACTGGTTAATGAAAATGTTGCTCAGAAGAGGGAAAAAAAGGAAGTAGTGGTTTGTATTTAACCAAGGGGGCCAATGGTCTTAGCAGCAAATTTCTGCTTAATGCTTAGATGAAATTAACTCATCTGTTACATACTTTGCTTTTTTTATTATCCCCATTCATAATGTGAGATCCTGTAGAAATTAGAACTAAAATATTTTAGAAGTCTAAATAGTTAATGAGTAATAGTATTCATTTCTACTTAGTTTAATTTTCCTGCCTGTGGATGGGAGTGATCTTCAATAATAATGACTTTGGTATATGTGTTTATAAATTCAGGCACTTAAGGTAGTGATTTTCAAACAGTTTAGTATGGAAATTTTTCTTCAGTCTTACAATTTTAAGAGTAAGGGTTCCCTCCTTCCCATAGTTGAAGTCTTACTGGAAGATGTTATAACTTTATGACTTTGAACTGTGCTGTCCATTACGATAGCCCTAAGCCTTATGTGGTTATTTAAGTTTAAGATAGAATTAAAGAAAATTTAAAATTCAGTTGCTTAGTCTCTTTAAGTTACATTTCAAGTACTCAGTAGCCTCAAGTGGCAAGTTGCTATCATACTGGGTAGTGCTGATAAAGAACATTTCCTTCATTGCGGTAAGTTCTACTGGACAGTACTGCTTTAAAGCATGGGCTTGGATCAGAATACCTGTGTTCAAATTCTGTTACTACTGGTGTAACCTCAAGCAAGTTACTTCTTCAGTTTTCTCTTCAGTTTTCTTCTCCACAAAATGTGGATAATAATTAGTATCATGGGGTTGTTAATGTGGATTAAATTAATCGGGCACATGCTCTTGTGTTGTTATTGGAACTTCCATAGTACTTCCTCAGAGCTCTGTGTTTGAAAGCATATGGTATAAAAACTACCAATTTACAAAATATTAAAATGCATCAAATTGTCATTTTACCTGAGCTTAGCATATGAAACAGTTTATGGTTTATGTGACTTACTTAAAAATACTTTGTTTTCCTTTAGCGTGTTGAAGAATTTCTCAGCAAAGATATTAGTTATCTTATTTCCAATAAAAAGGAAGCTAAATTTGCACAAACCTTTGGTCGAATTTCTCCTGTACCAAGTCCAGAATCTACATATAATGCAGAAACCACTTCACCTCATCCCAGCCATGATGGAAGTTCATTTAAGTCTCCAGATTCAGTAAGTCTCTTAAATATGCTGTGAAACTCTCAGAGAGTCTCTATAACCTGAGGATCTCATGATTTTCCAGATCAGGCTGGCAGCAGAATTCACTTAGGTAGGACAATATCTGCATTGTGGCTTTCCAGTCCTTAATGAGGTTGGAAAGGTAGTTTTTCTTCTAATGGTACTTGTGTAGTTACACTCTGATTCCTAAAATATACCCTTGCATTTAAGGATGACTTTTATTTTTTAGAGTAATTTACAACTAAAAAGTAACAGTGCATCATTGTTTTAAAGAAAAAATGGAAACCTTTTTGTTTGTTTCAGAGCAGGGCCTAATCCAACATGCTGCTTATATTTTACAGCCTGCAAGCTAAGCATGGTTTTTACATTTTCAAATGGTTGGGGGGAAATCAAAAGAAGAATATCTTGTGACAAGTAGAAATTATATGAAATTCAAATTTCATTGTCCATAAATAAAGTTTTATTGGCCGATAGCCATACCCATTCTTTTATGTATTGATTGGTTGCTTTTCTGATGTAAAGGCATAATTGGATACTTACCGCAAAGACTACATAACATGGCCTGCAGAGCCTAAAACATGTAATGTCTGGCCCTTCACAGGAAAAGTTTGCCAACTCCTCATCTAGAATTACTGACATATCCCTAGCATTCCATTGCCAATAAATTGAAAGGTACAAAGAAGGGTAAATTAAACTGATTTGATTGGGTGTAGAGAGGTGAAGAAATTGAAAAATGTTTATCTCATTTTTTTTATTTCTGTTTATCTCATTTTTTATTGAAATACAATTACATTATTTTTAAGTATCCTCAATTTATCTACTGTAGCCATTTGGAAAGCAGGAAAAATAGCAGGGAGAAACAAAATAAATGAGTTACATAAGAGGTATCACTTGAAAAAAGACATAAATATGTGGAAGAAAAAAGTCAAGTGAAAGTAGAGGAGACCAAGGAAGACTCATTCTTTCAATTAATGCTTTATTGGAGGAAAGAAATAGATTATACACCAGTGACTAGTTCCAAATTAATTGTTGCTCATAGCATTTTTACTTCTTTTCCTAGTGTTTTGTTTAAAAAATGAAATACCATGTAAAAACTATATATAGTTTATTCATATTCTTAGATCTTCAGTTTAAAGGAAAAACCAAGATGTAACTTACTATTTAATTATAGACAATTTCAGAGGAACCTAGCTATTTTATTTTTCATATTGAAGAGAATTTACTAAAGAACGAATCGTGGGTCTCGTTCAATTGAAATTAGTTGCTTCACCCGAAAAGACAAACTTCTTATTTATTTATTTATTTATTTATTTATTTATCAATCTATCTAGTTTCAGGTTGTAGACAGACTTCTTAACAGGACAGCTTATTACAAAGACCCTAAGAAAACCACTTTTTACCATATATTTATTTTGGTGATGATAATCATTAAGGCTTGAACAAGTAAATGTTATCTATTTTAAGTTTCACATTTATATTAAAATGTATAAATTTTATGTATTTAGCTCTTTTATCTTTTTAACTTCTTCAGAGGCACTATGTTATAACTTTCTGTTTGATCGTTTTCTGGTCTTTTATAGGTGTGTTTGAGCAGAGGAAAATTATTAGTTGAAAAAGCTATCAAGGACCACGTAAGTAAGAATTTAAAAATTTCACAGTGTATATTCTGTTATTAGCACACAAGTGGAAAATAGAGATGTTCTTGAAATCGTTCCTCATTTTTAATAGGAAAAACCTAAATATCAGCATGTATCATTTTACAAAGAACAGAATCTACTTTTCATGAAGAAACATCTCCATCTTGTGGCCTTTTTAAATATTACTGGAGAATTCTGAAACGTGGCATTTTTCAATTTTTAAATGGAATAATTTATTGAAACTATTAACTTTAAGGCTACAGTGTGCATTGTCAAGAATTTGGGAATATATTAAGCAGGATTGATTTTTGAACTTCCAAAAGAAAAAGCTGATGTCCTCATTGCTGTTGTAACTATAGGGTCTGTTTTCTGACCCTACAGTTACATTAAGCTTCAGATTATTTTTAAATTAACTCATTTAAAATAGTAATTTCCTAGAAAAAGTATCAAACTTTTTTTTTTTTTTTTTTACAGGACTTTATTCCTTCAAGTAGTGTATTATCAAATGCCTTATCGTGGGGAGTAAAAATTCTTCATATTGATGGTAAGGATTTTATAATTGTTTTTGGACAATATTTCTTACAAGTAGCCATCTCTGTCCCTTGGTTCCAAACTTAACATAGTGAGAATTCTGATAGCAAGAGATACCTGTAAATAATTCTTTCATGTAAATTTAGTACAATTAAAAAAAAAAAAGGCAATTTAATGCCAAAAGTAAAAGTGCTAATCTTAAACCCTTCTTTCTTTTAATAAAGACATTAGGTACTACATTGAACAAAAGAAAAAAGAATTGTATTTACTCAAGAAATCAAGCACTTCTGTAAGAGATGTGGTATGTTATTTTCCTTAATTTTTAATTAAAGAAAGTGATCAAATTTGGTTTTTTGTTTACATATCTGTAGATTTTTCTTGCCAAGTGGAAAATATTATTGCCAGAATATCCTAGGGATAAGCCTGTGTACTGTGTGCATGTTTCTGTTATTTGATTAAATTGTTGTGTATCATTTAACTTTAGGATTTACTCTGAGGTAAAAGTTGTTCCTGGGATGGTAGCATAGTTTTGATTCTTCTCTTGTTTGCTTGCTGCTGCTTTTGCTTTGCCAGATACTGTTATTCATTCTGAAGGAAAACACCAGTTATCCTATTACATGAGAACTTCTTAATATGAAAAATATATTTCTTTGGTGAACATAAACAGGAAATATACTTAACTTTTCAACTGTTGTAGGTTGTGGTATAGCAGAATCTTGTATAGTATGATTATCTGGCTTAACCTCAAAATATTTGTTAAACAAAGACATTGGATATTTCAGTCTGTTAGACCTAATGTTCTCATATCTTCAGTCCTTTCCCTTTTTACTAGCTTCCTCTTTGAAGCCTGTATACATAATCAGTCCTCTTCCATCTTTCGAAACAAATACTGTACAATAAAACCTTCCTTGATTTCATGTCCCTACCTAACTACTATCCAGTCTTCTCAAATCTCCATATTTATGCTTTCCATTCACTCTTCAACCTGTATAAAACCACTGACCAATTGCCACATCAAGTTAACACTTTTTAAAGCCAGTCATATTGGGTCTTTCAGCTATTATCCATTTCCTTTTCGAACTCACCTATTTTCTTCTGGAACTTCTGTTACCTCTTAGCTTTCTCATGGTTTTTCTCTTAGAGCATTCTTTTACAGTCTGCTTTTTCTTCACTCAATTCTTAAATGACTATAAAAGGAAAATAAACATTACAGAAGAACATACAAAGACGAAGTCATAAGTAGGATGGCGTGTTTTGGAAATTTTCTCTATTATAATAAAACTTTGATTATTGAGTGAGAGAATGACAAGAAATGAAGTTAGAAAAATTAGCAAGTTCAGCTAGTATAAAGGAAACTGTACACTATAAAGGAGTTAAATTATATCTTGAAGGGTTTAGAAAATTAATGAGAGATATTAATAGGAGAGTAACTGGTTGGATGGGCAATTTGGAAAGATCCTCTGGTTGCCAGTAAAGAATAGTTGCTGGCAAGACTAGAATCTCTTGAACACAATTTTCAGTAAGAAACATATTTGCATCATGATTACGCAATATATGCATGTTATATACAAAGATTCATAAAGTCATTGTGAACTTCACATTTTTAATAAATACTTAATTTATATAAGATTTGAGTAATTTCCAGAAAGCAACAGATAATTTGCTTAGTATTTAACTAAAACTACTAATACTTTATTAGATATCTTATTTATAAGTAAAAAAAAATTCCAATCAGCTATTCCCAAATTTTTGCAGAATGATAGGTGGGTAGTCCTTTATTGAAATATGCTAATGTACTTTGCAGATTGTTTTGGATTGTATATAGAAGTAAATGGATGAAAATTTAAATGCAAAAGGACATTTATGGGCTCTGAATACACACACATATCAAGTCTACACACGTAAATAAGTACATCTGAAACAAATTTCATGAAACAATATTTAATTATTAATGTGATTCATGCCCATATTTCTATAGTACTCTGTTTTATTTTTAAAAACTGATTGCAACTCTCTAAATTGATTTTACAGCCTGCTAATAGGTCACAGTCCACAGTTTACAAAGTATTCTGGGATGTTATGTCAGTAATAAGGAGAAATGTTAAAGGCCTCCTTAAGGTAGTAACAGAAGTGGGGCAGAAGATTTGAAAGATATTTTTTAACAGGTTTCTTTTTATTCTTTTAATTACAATTTATTGGGGTGACAATTGTTAGTAAAGTTACATAGATTTCAGGTGTATAGTTCTGTAATACATCATCTATATCACATTGTGTGTTCACCACCCAGAGTCAGTTCTTTTTCCATCACCATATTTTTTAAGAGGTTTCAGTGCCTAAACAATGGCTTGAATTTAATATAAGCTCCGTGAGGGTTCAGATCATGTCTTATCTTTTTCAACACTGGGTTTTGTTTACATAAGTAACCTCCATTATCCATTCAATATTCAACAAATAGTGCCTATTGTGTGCCTGGCACTAGGGAAACAATAAAAAGCTGTGACAAATAGCTGTGAAAAGAGATCTTACATTTCTCCCCAAATAAAAAGGATAGGAACACCAAATACCAAACAATCCATGATGCATAATTGGTCAACTTGATTTCTAATACTTGAAATTTTTTTTGTATGTGAGAAAAAAATGTTTCTGAAATATTTTTGGTTTGCCAAGTAGTGAAACATAAAACTTTTTAAGAAAGATATATTTATGAGTCTTGAATGGACATATATAAAGCTTATGAACACTAAATAATACATGTAAATTTTAACATACTAATTACATTCTCATAAATACTCTTATTAGATTGTAAGTTGGATAAATATATTTTGCTCCACTACTTTTTAAAAGTGCTTTGAGGTTTTTTCCCCTCAGTTTACCTGAAACTTATTTTGTTGAGGATTTTTGGCATATATATGCATGAGGAATATTGGTTGTCTTTTTCTTTTGATGTCTTTGGTTTTAGTGTCAAGTTAATGCTGCCCTCATAAAATGCTGGGATGTATTTCCAATTCTATTTTCCAGATATGTTTTTGTAGAGTCAGTTTTACTTCGTAAATGTTGGCAGAATTTACCAGTGAGGTTATCTAGGCCTGGGATTTTCTTTGTTGGAAAATTCTCAAATATGAATTCAGTTTCTTTATTATTAGAGGAAACTCAGGTTGTTTATTTCTTCTTGAATGTGCTTTGGTAGTTTGTATTTTACAAGGAATTTGTACGTTGTGTCTAAATTGTCAAGTTGATTACAAGAATGTTCGTAAGTATTAAAGGAAAGTATTGAAGTTGCCAAGTATAAATGCGGATTGATTTATTTTTCCTTCCAGTTTTATGATAGTTTCTGATTCATATATTTTGAACCTTCTAGTTCTATGATAGTTTCTGATTCATGTATTTTGAACCTTGACGTGTGTACACGTCTAATAATTTTATGTCGTCTTGGTGAATTGACCTTTTTATCATTATAATGTTCCTCTCTGTCCCTGTTAGTATTCCTTGTTCAGAAATTTGCTCTGTCTGATACAGTCACTCTGGCTTCCTTTCATTCGTGTTTGCATGATATATCTTTTTTATTCCTTTTACTTTTAAGATATCTATGTCTTTATGTTTAAAATTGGTGTTTGGTAAACAGTAAAAAGTTGTCTTTTTTATCAAATCTGGCAGTCTCCTTTAATAAGTATGTTTTAGTGATTTCTGCTTAATTATTGATGTCACTGAATTTAGGCCTGTCAATATGCTAATAGTTTTATGTTGATGCTCTCTATATTTTCCTCTGTTTCTCCTTTCCTACCACCTTTCAAATTGTTTGAAAATTTTTATCCGTTGGCTTTTTGGCTATATTTCTTTTTTGTTTTGTTTTAGTGGTTGCTACAGGATTTAAAATGTACATATGTAACCTTTCACAGTCTGTTTGGAATTAATATTTTACCCGTTTCTAATAAAATGTAAAAGCCCTAAAACTTTTTGAGCCTTTTTACCCTCTCCCAACAATCTTTATGGTATGGTTATTTTATTACATCTGCATATATTACAAAATCCACCACACAGTGTTATCCATTTTGCTTGGAAAAATTCATGTTTTAAAGAACTTAAGAGGAGAAAAATAGTTACCCAAATGTGTATCCTTCCTTTTGCTCTTCATCCCTGAAAACCCAGGTTTCCCTCTGATACTCTTTTCCTTTAGCCTGAAGAACTCCCTTTAGCATTTTTAAAGAGCAGGTTATTGGCAGTGAATTCTGGTTCTTTTACTCCACGTGAGAATTTTTATTTCACCTTCATTCCTGCAAGATATTTTCACTGGATAAAGAATTAGGAATCAAAAATTCTTTATTTCAGCACTTTACAATTGTTCTACAATTAATTGTATTCTGTCTTACGTGGATCCTGATAAGAAATCTGCAGTCATTTGAATTATTGTTCTTTTATGTGGTGTGTCATTTTTCTCTATGCTTTCAAGATGTTTTCTTTATCTTTGGTTTTCAGCAGTTCAGTTGTAACAGGATTAGGCATGGTTTACTTTGAGATTATTCTGTTTGCTGTTCACTGAGCTTCTTGAATCTGTAAATTTATGTATGGAAAATTTCAGTTACTTGTTAAAATTTTTTTTCTTCATCGTTCTCTCTTTCTACAACTCCAGTAACACTGTTAGACCTTTTTATACTAATTATAGCTAGAATATAAGGTGCTTTTTGGTTTCCTGAGGCTCTGTTCATTGTTTTTTCAGTGTTTTTTCTCTGTTCATCTAATTGAAGATTTTTATTCAAGTTCACTAACACTTCACGCTGTGAAGTGAAATGCAGTGAATTCTATATTTGTCAGTTCTACAATTTCCATTTGATTCTTTATTGTGGTTTGTTCTCTGCTGAGGACATGTATCTTTCCAACTCATTTTAAGTATGTTTCCCTTTACAATAAAGTCTTTTTTCTTATAATTCTGACATTAGAAATAATCTTGAGGGTGGCAGCTGATTGTCTTTTTCCCTCAAGAATTGACCATGTGTTCCTGGTCCTTAATATGTTAAACAATTTTTGACTATATAATGTTTAATGTTTTGTTGTATAGACTTCAGATGTATTATAATACAGTGAAGAATGCTGATTTTGTTGTTGCTGTCATTTTAGCAGGCGATCATCCAGTTTTGTTCAAACTGTCAATTCTGTCGCAGTTCCTGTAGGTGGCAGTTCTAATCTCAGTTTCATTTTTCAAAGACTTGTATCCAGCTTTCTGTTCTATACATGCATCACTTGTAGGTTAGTCCAAGACTTGGTCAGTGGTTTGAATCTTAGCTCCATTTTCAAAGCCTTTGCTTTGCAGCTTTGGGTCTGTCCTTACTTAGCATATATGCAGCTTAGAGTTAAGCCTGGTACTTAGGAGGGTTTTTATATAGGGGTCTAGGAATCCCCTTCTTTAGCTTGATTCTCTCTGCAGTTTCTCCTTCACTCTAGTCTGCAATGGACCTTTTCCTAGTAGTTCTCTGGTCAGGAAGTCAGGGGTGTCTCAGTTTTAGCTGACTGTGCACTTTTGCAACTGTGGTTTCATAACTGGTGCCCACCATCAGGGCAATACTGTAGGAGAAAAGAAAGAAGAAATAATACTTTTTGTATTCTTTGGGCTGCAAGAGCCTCTTCCTGGTTTTTTCTAGCCAGAAAGATGGGGTTTGTTTAAGAGTTTTAGCCATAATCTCCACTGTTGCTGCCAACACCATAACTGTAGGTCCATCCTTAAGGCAACATTGAAAGACAAAAGATGTGGGGGAGGGGGTGAGAATTTACTCCCTTAAATGTAGCCTTTAAGTTTTTACTTCCACAATATGCCTGTCTTCATTTACTTTTCAGTCTGCAAGTAGTTGCTTATTGTATTTTGTCCAGAGATTTTAGTTGTAATCAGTGGGATTGATTAACCATATTGAATGTATTCTATCTTGACTATAATTGACAGACTGTAATACATTTTTAATAATTCTTTTGTTTATCACAAAGGTTTTGCTGAAGAAGGCATAAAAATAATTTATATAACTATTTGTAGATTATTTCATTAACTATACCTTTCTTTATTGGTTGATTTCTTTCTGTGAAGACAACAACAATTATAGCTAGAATGGAAGGTACTATTATAGTTGCATGTATTGTAAAGAGAGCTTGTATTACTGAATTCCATTCCAGTGATTGAGATCTTTAATTCTTGAATGATTGTTTCCTTTCATATCTTTGGTTGCGTTGATTTTAAAGGACAAGTTTTTCTCTTTTCCCCCCCACAAAGCCACAATAATCAGCCCTTTATGTAGTTCTTTCCCTATGCGATTTTTTAATTTTTTTATCTTGAGGAATTTAAGCACAACTATAGTAGCTATTTTCTCTGTACTTTCAAACCCAGTATTTTCACTGTATCTATTTTATTTTTAGGGGAAAAGAGTAGGTATTGGCACACAGAAAGCAAGAAGTAAGTATTTTGATATCCTTAAATGTGTTTTGTTTACTTTAGAAAATAGAACATATCATTTAAAAATCTCCTTGAAAATCATGTAAACAACCTTTAAATGACTCCAGTAGTTCCTAGTCTTTTTTTAGAACATGGGCCCCTGTGGAAATCTGGTGAAGCCTATGAACCCCTTCTCAGAATGTTTTTTAAAACATTTTTTAAAAAATTACTAGATTGCTAAGAAAATCAATTATTGGAATTCAGTTATCAGAATATTTTTAATAATGAAAAATGATGTACCTACTTTTATTACACATTAAAATCAAGTTCTAACAGTGATTCTAATTATTACTGTAATTTTGAAGTGATGAGCATAAATGATGCTTTGAGATATCTGTAATAATGAAAGTGACATCAAAATACCTGTTTTAATTGGTAGCAAAATTATAGGGACTGGTAATGCTACTGTGATCCTGTTGCGTGTGTGCATAATTGAAGGAAATGTTAAATTTCAGTTAGAGATTAGTGAAAATGAAAGTTGAATTTTTTTTCCTTTTTTAGCTCTCGATCCTTCTGAATTCTATTCATAGACACTTTGAAGGATCCATTTAGTTTAAGAATCTCAGAATATAGACAGAGTTTCTGTTATTTTGGAGTGAGTTGGTACTGTAAAAATACTTCACCTGAGGCTAAAACGTCTCATTGAAATGAAAGGATAATGGATACATAGTTGGGGTTTTTCTAGCCAGAGTATTTTTGTCTTAAAAAAAAAAAAATCCTGGATGTGTAAGTATCTAATAAAACGTTTTGTATGTTCTCAAGCAGGTAGACTCAAAAAGCCTTTTGTAAAGGTGGAAGATGAGAGCCAGTAAGTATCCATGTTTAATCTCTAATTTAAATACAATATGAGAGAGAAAAATTAACTAAGGTAGCTCCATTAATACTGTTATACTGATACGTAGGCATGTGGCACAAGTTACAGAAAGTAGCATTAATTAATTTGTGTTCAAGTACTGAATTTAGTTTCAATATGTTGTAAATAATAATTCCTTGAAATATCTATTATAGAACAGTCATAAGACCAACTCATTTTTTTTTAGTATTTCAGATAACCATTGTCTGGGTAAATGCAGTACCATATGGTTTATAACTACTATTTGATTACTTCCACATTTCGGAAAAATAAATTATTAGGTACTATTTGGAAATAAAAAAATCTAAGTATAACATTTAAATGGTGGTTTTCCTAAACTCATTCTGACGTTTTGTAGAATAATCTTAATGAAGATTAAGATATGGGTAAATTAATTGGGCATGGGAAAATCAGATTATTTTTCTCTTGACTTTCCAGTTACTCATTTAGACATATGTGATTCTCTTGGGTACTTATTGAGGTGTTGAATGTTTCTTTTTATGAAATGTGTTACTGTGGGGAAAAAAATACAATTCAAAATCAGGCTAAGAGAAGATGCCAATAAATGGAAAGACATCCCATGCTCATGGATTTGAAGGCTTCGTGTTGTTAAGATGTCAGTAGTACCCAGTGATGAGCTACAGATTCAAGGCAATCCCTATCAAAATCCCAGTGACTTTTTTTGCGAAAAGAGAAAAATCCATCCTAAAATTCATATGGAATTTCACGGGACCCTGAACACCCAAAACAATCTTTATAAAGAAGAACAGAATTGGAGTTCTACACTTTCTGATATCAAAACTTACTACAAAGCTACAGTCATCAAAACAGTTTGGTACTGACATAAAGACTTACATAGAGACCAGTGGACTAGAATAAAGAGCCCAGAAATCTTTACATTTATGGTCAAAAGATTGTTGACAAGGATGCCAAGATCATTCAGTGGAGAAGGACAGTGTTTTCAACAAATGGTATTGGGAAAAGTAGATATCCACATGTAGAGAATGAAGTTGGACCCTAACTTTATACCATATATAAAATTAACTCAAAATGGATCAAAGACCTATCGTGTTTTCCCGAAAATAAGACTTAGCCAGGCAATCACCTCTAATGCGTCTTTTGGAGCAAAAATTAATATAAGACCTGGTATCATATATCATATCATATCCAGTCTTACATAAGACCCGGTATTATATTATACCCGGTCTTATTAATTTTTGCTCCAAAAGACACAGTAGAGCTGATTGTCCGGGTAAGTCTTATTTTCGGGGAAACCATGTAAAACTATAAAACTCCTGGGAAAAAGCATAGGGGCAATGCTTTAAGACATTAGATTTGGCAGTGCTTTCTTAGGTATGACACCAAAAGCCCAAGCAACAAAAGATAAAAGAAATGGGCTTTCCAGGTGCCTCCGGGAGCCGCCCACACTTAGCTGTGGTCAACCCCACCATGTTTTGACATCACTGTCAGTAGTGAGCCCTTGGGCCCTGTCTCCTTGGAGCTGTTTGTAAAGACAGCAAGAAAGCTTTCATGCCCTGAGCACTGGGGAAAAAGGATTTGGTTATAAAGGTTCCTGCTTTCAGACAATTATTCCAGGATTTATGTGTCAGGGAGGTGACTTCACACGCCATAATTGCACAGGTGGCAAGTGTATCTATAGAGAGAAATTTGATGATGACAATTTCATCCTGACGCAGATGGGTCCTTGCATGTTTTCCATGGCAAATCCTGGACCCAGTACAAACAGTTTCGCGTTTCACCTGCACTGCCAAGACTGAGTGGTTGGATAGCAAGCTTATGGTCTTCAGCATGAGTATTGTGGAGGCCATGGTACACTTTGGGTCCAGGAATGGCAAAGCGGCAAGAGCACCATTGCTGACTCTGGGCTACTCTGGTAAATTTGACTTGTTTTATCTTAACCACCAGACCATTACTTCTGTAGCTTGGGAGAGCACCCTTCACCCCATCTGCTCAGAAAACCCCATAATCATTGTGTTCTCGCTGCAGTTCATTGGGTTCCATATTTTCCTTGCCCCCCCCCCCAAATCTAGCTGGGTTGCAGAGTTAAGTTTATGATTATGAAATAAAAGCTAAACAAAATAAAAGATAAATTGGACTACATCAAAATTATAAATTTCTGTGCACAAAAGGCCACAACAGAGTAAAGAGACATCCCATGGAATGGAAGAAGATATTTGCAAATCATATATTTAATAAGGTGTTAATATAGTCAACAACAGAAAATCAAACGACCCGATTAAAAAAAAGACTTGACGTTTCTCCAGAGATACACAAATTGCCAACAGGCATATGAAAAAATGGTCAACATCATTTATCATCAGAGAAATGCATATCAGCACTGCATGAGAGACTTTCATCTCACACCCATGGCAACTATCAAAACAGCAGAAAATAACAAGTGTTGGTGAGGATGTAGAGAAATTGGAATCCTTGTGCATTGTTGGTAGGATTGTAAAATGATACGTCCCCTATGGAAAAAAGTGTGGAGTTCCCTCAAAAAATTAAAAATAAAACTACCATATGACCCAGCAATTCCACTTTTGGGTATATATCCAGATAATTGAAATCAGGGTCTCGAAGAGATACATGCACATATTCACAGCAGCAGTATTCACAGTAGCCAAGAGGCAGAAGCAACCCCCATGTTAACAGATGGATAATGTACTTAGAATGGAATGTTCAACTTTAAAAAGGAATGAAATTTTGACACATGCTACAACATAGATGAACCTTGAGGATATTATACTGAGTGAATTAAGAGGGAAAATACTGTATGATTCCACTTAATGAGGTGCCTAGAATCACCAAATTCATAGAGACAAAGTGGAATTGTGGTTGTTAGAAGCTGGTGGGAAAGGGAGAACGGGGAGTTATTGTTTAATATACAGAGTTTCTGTTTTGCAAGATGAAAAGAATCTGGAGATGGGCAGTATTAATGATTGCAAAACATTGTGAATGTACTGAATATGACTGAACTGTATACTTACAAACAGTTAAGATAGTAAATTTTGTTATGTGTGTTCTACCATAATTCAAAAAAAATTTTTTTAATGTTAAAAAAAATTAGGTCTTAGAAATGGAAAGGGAAGCCTAACTGATTTCTGTTGTTTATCAGATTCTAGATTAATTACTTGATTTTGAAATATAAAACTTCAAACATGTTTTTTTTCATCATAAAGAATCTCATGTATTTTTCTTTTTATTCTTTTAGAGTTTATAGACCATTTTATCTTCAGCTGACCAATATGCCTTTTATAAATTACTCTGTTCAGAAGCCCTCCAGTCCATTTGATGTAGATAAGCCATCTAGCATCCAAAAGCAAACCCAGGTTAAACTAAGGTTGGTTTAACCTTTATGTACTTTTTTGTGTTTGTAAACAAACATTAAAATCATTTAATGCCATGGTGGATGGGAGAGAGAGAGAGAGAGAGAGAGAGAGAGAGAGAGAAAGAGAGAGAGAGAGAATGTGTATGATCAATATTATGGTTTCCCCCTCCATATTTTCATTGTCCCTTTGCTAGATTTGAATTACTTTTAAGTGTATAATAGTTAAACACTTATAGATTGGGGTGGGGAGGGCTTGAAAGTATTTGCAAAAAATTAAAATACGTTGTTTTTCTTAAGCGATCTGAAATATTCTCCAGAATACATTCTTAGTTTGCTTCTCAATTTTTTAAAAAGATACATGGTTAAAAGAATTTGTTGATATAAATCTCTGTACAAATTATGGTAGATTCCGTTTGATAGGAGACTAAATTTTTAAAATTATTCCTTATGTTCAGTAGTTAATTATTTTACCATATATTTCTATCAGAATCCAAATGGATGGCGATAAATGTGGTGGAATCCCAATTGAACTCCAGTTGAAAGAGAAGAAAAAAAAAGGATATTGTGAATGTTGCTTGCAAAAATATGAAGATCTCGAAACTGTAAATGTGATTTTACATTTAGGGGGTTGATATTTCTAAAACTATAAATATCTGACTGGTTTACAACTTGATAAATTATTAAGTAGTATATATTTCTTTGATGGAATTATCTGAAATTTTAAGAACCCAAAGTGGGGAAATGTATATTGAAAAGTCATTTTTATTTATTTATTCAACAAATATTTATTGTGCATCTACTATGTACATATCACTGCTCTGGGAGAACAGCAGTGAACAAAGAGACCAATTCCCTACTTTTATGGAGACTGCACTCTATGGAAGGGGGGGATGACAGATAGGTAACCATAGTATAAAAGAATAATAAAGAATATATAGAGAACATTATATCAGTGCTATTAGAAAATATAAAGCAAGAATAGGGATGTCACTATTTATTTAGACTAGACAAGGAATTTCTAACTGATAAGGTGATAACTTGAGGAGAGATTTGAGAGAAGTAAGGGAACAAGACTTGTGGATATTGAAATAAACAATGCAAAAATGCTAAGTTAAACTGATTGATGTGATTGAATAATAGATTATGGTAGCTTGGACTAAGTGGTGGTAGTGGAAGTCATGCAACATGGTCCTATTGTGGATATAATTTAAAAGTGGGACCAAGAGGACTTTCTAGTGGATTTGATGTTGGAGTGAGAGAAGATGAGTCAAGGGTGACTAATATGTCAGGCCTGAGCAATTAAAAAACAAGCATATGATATAATGGGAGAATGATAAGAAAGTAGAATTCTTTTAAGTAGCAGAAAGAGAAAAATAACAGTTGGAAGGATAGGATGTATGGGATGAAGAGAAAGTTAAAAAAGATGGCAACTATTATAGTTTGTAAACTGATATTTAAAAAAAAAAAAAAAAAGCTTTGGATCCAGGCTGCCCAAGTTTGAATCCTGGCTTCTTATCTGTGTGATCTTGGACAGTTCCTGGCACTTTGCTTATTAAATGTTAGTTGTTATAATTTGAATTGTTAACTTTTAAAATAGTAGATAGATTTTTTTGGGTTCTTTGTTTTTGGAGAAGATGGTATGATGAAAAGTTAGGGAGAAAAAATAATATTTATAAATTTCTGATTCATAAACTATGTCTTCTGATTCTAAAATGAAGTTTGATTGTTTTATAACCCAAAGTATGTTAGTGCTTTGTGTGTTTTTGTTTTGTTTAAACAAAATGTAATAAAGGAGAAAAATATAATTAGTTTAAAATTATTTTTCATCAGAAGCTAAACTATCTGATAAATATTTCCCCTTCCCAAAAATCATTTAGAAAATTTAAATTATAGATTGGTCCTTAGATTTTACTTTGCTGTTGTTGGAATAACATAATCTGGAATGCATACTTTCATTAATATCAGTTTGTTATCCTAATTTGATGCTGAGAAAATGTTGGAAGTGAAAAATGAAAACCGTGGTCACTGGTTGCCACAAAGAAGAAAAATTAGATGTTGGGATTGATATTTTAAAAAATTGTTTTACAGTTTTTTACGTATATGCTTCTTAGTCTCTAATGAAAAAATACCCTTTTGTTTTTTTAATCTAAAGTGATTTCACAGTGATTCAGTTCCATCTATATCAGAGCATTCATTTAACAAAGTTGATTATTGAAGATTAAGCAACAAACAAGGAAAATATGTTCCCCACCCTTGTACATCTTATGGTCTGGCAGAAAAGATAGATATAAAGCATGTACTTGTAAGTGGGATGAGTGTCACGAAGATAGATATGAAACATGTATTTGCAAGTTGTATGAGTGTCAGAAAAGCAAAGTATAAAATGAAATTGTGATAATGAGGGTACTTACCATAGAATGAGGATCACAGAAGGCTCAACTGAGAAAGTGACATTTAAATCAATACTTACAGGATGAGTAAGAACTAGGTGAAGTTAATGGGGACCTACACAAAAGTTGGAGGTTGTTTTTTCTTAATTTATTTCAATTAGTAAATTATTTTTCCTTCCAAGAACATGAAGAAACTGAATCAGAACTTAGTTAATATTTCTTTTTAAATTTTAATCATTTTCCTTTAACATTACTAGACATACATGTAGCTTGTATGTGGTAAATTTTGCAAGCAAAGAGAGAATACGTATATATTCCAGAATACAGTTGACCTTTGAACAACACAGGTTTGAACTGCACAGGTCCACTTATACACAGATTTTTTTCAATAAATGTACTGGACAGCTTTTTTGGAGATTACTACCATGAAGTAATCATATCAGTTATGCCAGGCTACTGTTGAAGCAATCATATTGCTACTTCATTTTCAATGCATGAATTGTTATACCTGTAAATAACTGAATTTCTTTTACACATTGTCTTTTCATCTTTGATATCTGCTGTTAGTAATACATACAACATCTAGTGTTTTATATAAAACAATATTGATGTAGGTACTGACAATCTTGTAAACAGGCGGCAAATATACTGTAAATGTATTTTGTCTTTATGATTTTTAATAACTTTCTTTTGTCTAGTTTATTGTAAAAGTACAGTATATAATACATATAACATACAAAATACGTGTTAATTGACTGTTTATGTTACCAGTAATGCTTCTGGTCAACAATAGGCTATTAGTATTTTTAGGGAGTCAAAGTTGTAGGCAGATTTTGGACTGGCAGGGGTTTGGTGCTTCTAACCCCCAAGTTATTCAAGGGTTAACTGTACTGTTTTTTGTGACAACTGGAGCATTTCGTTTTTGGAAATACAATCAAATCATCAAAAGTTAAAATTATATGAAATACAAATGAGACTCTTCCGTGATCATCTTGGTAAAGGCTTTTAGATATAATTCCCTAATCAGCTGACAAATGATAGAATTAGCTTGGAGATTCTACCTATTTCAAAGGAACTTTGTTTCCTGTGAGTTTCATCCCAGTACACTGAACTTGTTTACTTTTGTTTTTGATTTCTTAAGATTGAGAATAACTTCTGTACTCTCTGTTGTAAGCATGGGGTAATTGAGATCATTTATTTGCTCATTCTCAAATGTGTTCCTTAGTTAAGAATCTTTTTTTAATACTTCACAGCATTCGTTATACTTCATTTGTTTAATCTACCATATAAATTCTTGTTTTGGATTCTTGTTTGTTAAATTATAACATTTCATTCACTGACTATTTTATAAGCCCTACCTTACTTACTTAGCTGTAATTGTATAAGAATAAAATAAAGTAGTAGAGGGAAAAGTGTTTTCAAAGTATTAGCACACTCTTAAGTATTAAGTTACTGTTGTTTTTCTCATCTTTTCTTTTTTTTCCTTTTTTTATTACTAGCTTCAGGTCCATCTTTATTTTCTGATATAGCTCATTGGTTTTCAGTTCAATGAAACCACAAATTAGTACTTGACTGAAAACCAAAGTACAGTCGACCCTTGAAGAAACGGGTTTGAACTACATGAGTCCACTTATGCAGATTTTATTCAATGAATATCTGTACTGTTTTTGATCAGAGATTGGGAGTCTGTGGATGTGTAGTATATGCATTGATCTATGCCATTTTGTATAGGGGATATCAGCATTCTGGGATTTTGGTATTCACAGGGAGTCCTGGAACCAGTATCCCATAGATACAGAGGGACAACTGGTGTGGTTAAGTTTGGGGGGAGTCAAAAGTTATATGTGGATTTTTTCACTACATGGGTTCGGGACCCCTAACCCCTGCATCGTTCGAGCATCAACTGTGGTTTCAGTTTTAGTTTTTACTTACTTCTTAACATCCTTTGAAGTTCTAGTAAAGGATATCTTCTTTGGAGTAGTTATTAGAAACCTAATTTTAGGGACACGTAAATGTTAGAGAATCTGAACAAAAAGGTATCTGTTCGTTAAAAAATATAATTTTATAATTTATATGTTGTTTTGTTTTGTTTCAGCATCTTTTAACTGAGCAACACAGAAATTTTGCACAGAGTAATCACTATCAAGTTGTTGATGATATTGTATCTAAGTTAGTTTTTGACTTTGTGGAATGTGAAAGGGAAGTGCCTAAAAAGAAAAGGTAATTTATCAGCCTAAGTTTTAAAATTTCTAGAATAGTAAACTATTGAACTAAAAATGATTCCAAAGTTTCCTGTTCTTAGTAGGAATATATATTTTGAGGATGTAAATATGGGTAAGAACTGATTTCTTTTTCCTCTTTTCCTCCTCTTCCAGTATGGAAAGTGCTTACCTTAGATTACTTTTAAGGTCATCTTAACATAGTCTAGAAGGGAGTTGGCAAACATTTTTAATAAAGAATGAGATAGTAAATATTTTAGGCTTTGTGAACCATAAGACCTCTGTTGGAATTACTCAGCTATGCCATTGTACAATGAAAGGCACAGACAGTATGTAAATGAATGGGAGTGGCTGTGTTCCAATGAAACTTTATTTAGAAAGTAGATGGGCAGACCAGATTTGACCCGTGTGCTATATAGTTTGTCAGCCTCTGGTCTAAGGCCATGAAGTTTACCATAAACTTGGACTAAAAAACCACTAGAATTTTTAGTTAATCTTAAGTTTTGAGAAGCGCTCCACTTAACTGCTGTTAAGACTAAGTAGAATAGTTCCTAAACCATCTCGTATTTTTTATAACATTTAGAATGGTTGTTTATGACTGATTTAAATTACAGTATTTGAAGAAGAGTTATATTTCCAACTATTAAAATTATATGGGCTACTGTAAAATTTAGAGTTTCTTAAAAACTTAAACTGCAGCAAAATTGTGAACTAGTAATATGTAAATTGGTTATTCCATAATCAGTTATCTATTATCTGCACAACTTTTCTCTCTGGGCAAGTCATATAAGCATCTCTGGACTTTAAAGGAAAGAGTGTTGGATGAGTGTTTTACATTCTTTTATCCTCCATTTGTTCGAGAGGAATCTTAAGTGAAAGTATAAACAAAATAAAAAAGGAACCATTCTGGTTTTGAAGAGGGTAGTGGAATTCTATATTTCTCTGTGTTATCTGTAGCACGTATAACATAAAACATAATTAGTAAGCTGGTTAAATTTCTTCCTATTTGTATGTAATTTAGGGTTGTCTAATACAAACTAGCAGCCTAAGGATATCAATGAAGAAAAGGCTCCATGAAGAAAAGGGTTTCAGTTCAAATATGTGTGTGAAACTTAATGATTACTAATTTGTTGTCTTTAGAAGTAAAACGATACCAAGTTTCTAATTCACTTTGATGTTAATTATTTTACACTTAAATATAAATCAATGAATGAATGAATGCTTCTGCCTTAGGTTTCCCAATAAATACTCATTTTTTACTTGCTAACTAAAATGAAGAGACAACATTAATGTAAATCAAATCGTAGAAGTTAGAGTTTTTCAGGATAATAAAAAAATTAGGAAGAGACCCAAATCCTTTTGCTATAATCTTTCTTTGGTTTATATGGTTAAAATAGTTTTAAAAACCAAATTCAAGATGCTGGCTATCTCTGGAAGGCAGGACAGGATTGTGGATGGAAGAAGGGTACACTGGAGTTTTCAGCTATATCTATAAAGTTTCATTACTTTAAAATATCTAAAGTAAATTTGAATGTTTAGATTTCACTATTTTTGTAATATTATCTAAGTTAAATGGTTTTCATAAATAGTTTTAAAAGATTTTTACTAGTTTTTTAACTACTCAGAAATTTTTGATAGCAGTTATTTTAATTTTGTTTTTCTTTTTTCTTCCTATAAAGAATAAAATACAGTGTTGGATCCCTGTCTCCTGTTACAGCAAATGTCCTGAAAAAGCCTAAACCAAAAGAAAAGCTAGAATTGCAACCTATTTCTCAGAAAGACTTCAGGGAAAACAATGTACAGGTGACTGAGCAGAGTTTCCTATATAAAGAAACCCAGAAACCTGAACAAAAGCTTGTGTTTATTTCAGAACATGACCCCTACCTTTCAAGTGAATTGAGAAGACTTGATGAGAAAACAGCTAATAAATGTTCCATGTTAAATACAACTGAAAGTGACATACAACAAAATTATACACATCTACCTCCAGATAAAAATGAACAGGGATGCATTCTTGATGTTTGTGAACATAAATCAATTGTAAATGAAAATGACTTAGAAGAACTAAGGGTAGGTTACTGTCCATGTAGGCTACAGACATCTATACAAGTTTCTGATTTTAATATGGATAATAGTGAATGTCAACCAAAACAAAAGTCAGATACTGTGCTTCTTCCAGCAAAGGATCTGAAAGAAAAGGATCATCATTCAATATTTGGTCATGATTCTGGTCTGTCAGCAAAAAACAGTTCACAGGAGCACCTAACAATTCAGGCAAAGACTCCATCCCAAAGTCGTCCTGAGGAACCCAATGAATGTGACAGCAAGATTATGGATAATTTACCTTCTGGTAAAATCCGTCGGAAAGTGAAAATATTAGGAAGAAATATAAAAGAAAATCTAGAACCAAATGAATTAGATAAGAAAAGAACTGAATGCCTTATTACACAAGACGAAAACAGAATTTGTAGTTCACCAATACAATCTCTACTGGACTTATTTCAGACTAGTGAAGAGAAGTCAGAATTTTTGGGTTTCACAAGCTACACCGAAAACAGTGGTATATGTGATGTTTTAGGTATTTGGGAAGGGGAAAATTCAAATAATCTGTTGTCAATGTTTTTCTCTTCCCCTTCAACTTCTACATTTACTGGCTTCTAGACTTAAATGCCTTTCAGAAGCAATGAAGATCATATTTTTGAAATTTATATAAATATGTGTAAAATTCTTATGGGTTCTTTTTGCCAACTTTGTTTACAGAACCAAATGTAAATGTTAACAATAAAGGTGATGTTTGCATTTTTCTACACAGTTGAATACCTATTATAGAAAAATTGTAAAATAAACTTACGGCTCTTATTTTGCATACTATGTTCATAATTGTTTCCCAAGAATTATTATAAGTTTGCTTTATGACACTGAAAACAAATTTCAAGATAAATTTTGAGAACATCAAAATTCAGCTTTGTAAATTTGGATATACTGGTTATATTTATTTATTAAAATAGATTCCATGACAACATGATAGTATTGCTTTTAAAAACCTAAATTTAATACAAGAAGGAAAAAGCATTTTTGTGTTTGCGTTCTGCACCAGAAACATTGACACTTGAGGGTGACCTAGTTGGACCATGCTAGTATATATTGCAGTGATGGATTAAGTTATTTGTAGGGATAAATCGGAGCCATGAAGGAAAACGAACCAGGCTACCATATGGAATAAAATAATTTTTCTATTCTTAATAATTACTTCTGGAAATAATTTCTTCCAAAAATGACTCCACCCCCTGATTTGGTATTAGGATATGAAAGAGGAAGTGTGCCGTTGAACAATAGATACAAGTTTGGAAACATGAGGATTGCCTTTGATCAGGTACTTGCTGATTTAATAATTTAGAGAAAATTAAAACGTAAGAAAAATTTCAACTCTTACGTGTAGATGGTGGAGGCATTTGCCTTTGCGTATGTTCTTGCAAGAGTGAAGCATTTACAAATATTTTTCACAGTAAAAATCGGTGCCATTGAACATTATATGAATGCATTGTCACTATAAATTAACCGATTACCAGTCTTAATTTTTTGAAATCCTGTATGGCTCCCAATATATTAGTTCATATGCTTTGATGTGTGTATTGACCATTTGGACAATATCAGTGAGAAATACTCACTTTTCAACAACTTGATTCATACCAGTAGGGGATCACTGAAAGACCCTTTACAGTGCATACATGCAAACCTTGTTTCCATTGTAAATTACTCATGTAGCATTTTCAGTCACAAATTCATGTGTGTATATGAATGAGGTCACAACTAAGTTCGTGAACTCATCCTAGAGAAAGTGCTACATACCTCATTGCTGAATATCACTATGGTCACTTTCAAAGTACTGTCCTTGGGAAGCTATGCACTGATGGCAGCGCCTCGTCCACCCTTCAAAGCAATTTTGGAACTTTTTCTGGAAGGGCCATCAGAGCTGTCATCGTATTACCCTTGATGTCCTGAATGTCATTAAAATGTCTTCCTTTCAATATTTCCTTTATCTTCAGGTAAAGGAAGAAGTCACTGGGGCCAGATCAGGTGAGTAGGGAGGGTGTTCCAATACAGTTATTTGTTTCCTGGCTAAAAACTCCCTCAGTGCCGTGTGAGCTGGTGCATTGTGATGCAAGAGCCATGAATTGTTGGCAAAAAGTTCAGGTTGTCTAACTTTCAGACAGCCTTTTCAGCACTTCCAAATAATAAACTTGGTTAACTCTAGTTGGTAAAAATTCATAATCAATACTCCCTCTGATATTAAAGGTTAGCAACATTGGTGCAACAAGTTCGCGAACTTAATTGTCAGACCTCGTATGTGAATCAGGTTTTAGTTTTCCAAAAACCTAGAAGAAACTTGGAAAATTACTTGTAGGTTTTCCCCCCTTTAGTATTACCCGTATTTCACAAAATTTTCCAAATAATTAAAAGGTATTTAAACTTGTTCTATAATCAGACTTTTAGTGACAATCTCTTCAATTTAGAGTGGTACAGTTTGCTCCCATGATGGTTTAGAGTCATTTTGCCTTTGTTGTGTTTAATAAGGAGAAAAAGGCCCAAGTTGAACCCCTCTGGTAGAAGCTGTTCACTTTATTTTGACACTGCTGTTTTAAAACATCCTCACCACTCCACCCCCCAGATCTTCATAATGAGTATTCTACTTGTAAAAAATGGCGTAAATTTCAGTTTGTTTCGAACAATGCTATAAATTGTAGCAGGACCACCACATAGAGTTTGTGTAGCTTGTGCTGTGCAGATGGGCAACCAGCCAAGAAGAGATGGGAAGGTAGAAATCCAGCCTGCAATCTGCAGCAGGTAGTGTGCCCCAAATATGAGGGTGCAATCACAGCGTTAGGAATACTTTTTTCTAATTTTTACGAAGTAAAGGCCACCTGGCCAAGGTGCATTTGGGGTTGTGTCTACCCAGAGGGAATGTTGTTTTGTTTTTAATTCTAACAGCACTTAATTGTGTGGTTTCCAGATTTGTTCACAAAACGACAATGTAGCGAGGCACCTTCAGAAGTTGGAATCTTCAAAGATCCTCAGCAGGGTAGATAGAAAACTCTTGGTTTGCTTGATAGAAAGTGACATGCTTTGCCAAAAGTATCTAACAAAACCCAGCAAGCACATAAAGAGCTGAATTCCTTGATATTAAGAGCACTGAAATTGAAAGATGTTAGGAAAGAAAAAAAGGCGCCCACATTACTTGAAGGTAAGGGCAACAGACTGTAGCTGTATTTTTTCCAGGAGTAGCCAGAAACACCAGCAGTGAAGACTGTGATTTTGTGACTCAAGTGTTTATTTTTTCTAAGATGACAAGCAATTGTAGCAAAAGGTGTATTTTACACCTTTTAAATGTTTTAATCTTTTAAATGGGTTTTGAAGCCAATGACTTCTTTGCATACACAGATTACTATATTAAAATAATTTATGGAACCATGTATAGATGTTATTTTCATGTGTATAATTTGTAGACAACCCTGATGAATGGCAAGACAAAATGTAACTAAAAGAGTAACAGAAAGCAAAGCATTATATGTGTTAAAACTTGCACCTAAAACTTGAATTTCAATCCTTATTTCCAGAAATGTGGGATTATTTTATTAGATGAGAATTTAGGTCTTTTTTAAAAAAAACATTTTGGTACTAGAATGGATGTGTAGTTAACACTAGACTGCTATGTAAAAAAGTTCCAAAATAATAAATGTTGTATTTAAGTATCAATTTCTATAAGTGTAGTTTTGATTAATGTAAGACCACAGAAACTTTTTTTTTCTAACAAGGAGTGTTAGGGACTTCTTTAAGATGAAAAGAAAACAGATAAACATGACTAATAAAAGGGCAACAACTACATACCTATTAATAATTACTTCAATGAAAAGATAGCTCTGTGAATAAAATTTAAGTAATGTACAGTGGAAATTGGACCGGCTCATTTTTATATTAAAATAAAAGATTTCCTGTATTACAACTTACATTTGCATGCTAGAGGTAAAGTGTCTTAAGTGGTTATTTTATAGTTCTTTCTAATAAAATGTACAAAACAAACAAGTACCTAGAATGCCCATTTGGGGGCCTTCATGATGACATAATGAACTTGGGTTTGGGCTTGGTTTGTAAATCCAGAATCCAGAGGTTCAGGTAGCCTATGGATCAGGGTTATTCTCAGTGGGCCGAAAACTACAACATTTTAGTTTCTCCTCAACTCTCTTACCTCCTAACTCTCAGTGTTTAGAGTGGTGGGGCTGGGGATGGGAGCTTCCCCAAAACTGTACTCCCATGTTCATTGCAGCATTATTCACAGTAGCCAAGATGAGGAAACAACCCAAGTGTCCATCAGCAGATGCATGGATAAAGAAGATGTGATTATATATATATATATATATATATATATATATTATTCAGCCATGAGAAAAAAGGAAATCTTGCCAGTTATGACAACTTGGATGTACCTTGAGGGCATTATGCTAAGTGAAACAGCCAAACAGAGATACTGCATGTTATCACTTATATGTGGAATCTAAAAAAAAGTCTAACTCATGGAAACAGATAAGAAAGTGGTTGCCAGGGACTGGGGGTGATGGAAATGGGGAGTGATTGGTAAAAGGGTACAAACTTTCATCTGTAAGATGAATAAAGTCTGAGAATCTAATGTAAAACATGGTGACTGTAGTTAACAGTGTGTTACATAATTGAAATTAGCTGAGAGTAGAATTTAAATATTTTCACCAAAAAAAAAAAAGTGAGGTGATGGATGTGTTGATTAACTCTATAGTGGGAATCAAATGAAAACCGTGACAACAATGTCAACACAAATACACATATACATATATGAAATACATAAGATGTGGCCAGAAGCACACTACTTCACTGAGATTCAAAGGAGACTATGTCCCTACAAGACAGGATATTTTGTTCTGATGTGCTACTGAGATAACCTTACTTCTGCTACCTCCCACCCCCATATACCTTGGAGAAATTATGTCCTCAGAGCCACAGGTGTCTTCTCTGTTACCTTGCCTCTCAGGAGGTCCATTCTGTGCCAAGGAGATGGAGTGGTTTAAAGGCAAGTATCTATTACATTAAAAATGTGCAAATTCTATGAACCAAGCAATTCCGTGTTCTGCTACTATCTACCTTAGACAAATGCTCACGACACACACACGGAGGCATTGATTATGACAGCAAAAGATGTTTAAATTAAAAAAAAAGTGTGGAGTATACTTAGAGCAGCACAATATATACCAAAATCTGTAACATTAACTTTTCGAATTAAGAAAATTGGGTAAGAATTTGTGTCCATGATACAGGTGATAAAGGTAAAGGGCTTCTCCAGGCCCTTGGGCTGTAGTTCTCTTTTATGGTGACTATTAGGGGATATTCTGCATCAAAGTGTAAAGTGTACTGTTGAAAACTTGTAACCCCTATTCAGGCTACAATTGCATGTCGTGTGTAGAATTATTAAGTGTCTCATTATTTGGAGATTTGGGGGAATTTCTTTGAAATGACAAGCACAGTGATGTGACTACCAAAATATGATGGAATGTTCTCATAGGCAAGAATTTAGGACAAGGGTGAAAAGAGTCCCTGTCTAGTTTGCTTGTGAAACGATGTCTAAATTGCATTTAATTCTGGGTACTACCGTTTAGCGGGGACATTGGTACATTGCAGTGTGTTTTCAACTCATCATGATGGTGAGGGAAACTGAAACCATGTCACATGAGACAGAGGTAAAAAAAAAAAAAAAAGCCCCCCAGTGAAGTAGAAAAACCTCCAGAGAGAATCATGTGGAAGAGTCTTCTGTATGTTTTACGGGACCAGAACCAGGATGGCGTTACACAAACACAGGTTCAACCAGGGAGAGGTGGGAAGAGACAGATCTGAAAGCAGAAGGTCCAGTCTATTTCATGACAGAGACCTTGGGGAAAGTCATTTAAATTCTTGACTCCAGTGCTGCTCAATAGAACTTTCTGCAATGAGGGAAGTATTCCATTTTTTCCTGCATAGTACAGTAGCCACTAACCACACGTGTCGTATTTAGCCCTGGAAATGTGGCTAGCATGACTTAGGAACTGAATTTTAAATTTTAATTAATTTAAATTTAGCTACATGTGGCAGGTGGCTATAGTATTTGTAAGGTGCAGCTGTTAGCCTTAATTTCCTCCTCTCTGGAATGGGAATAATAACACATCGAATTGTCGACCTAAGGTTCACATGACAATGTATGTGACCTCTGAAAACCTGTACCGTAGTACTATGCAAGCGTTAATTGTGTTGATAATTGTTTTATTATTGTCTTATCCTCAAGAGTTTCTAACACTTTTGAATTAAAGAAAAATGGAATAAGCAGCTGAGAAAGTAGAGTTGCCCAAGTCTGGTTTTCAAATATAGGTTTGAGGCAGGCCTATATTAGAGAAAGGACAAAAACACCCTGGAGAGTTGGGCTAAATCCAACAGTCCTTCAAGGCCCTCAAGTTCTTCCTTCCTGCCCCTGGCTGCGTTAACGACCCTCCCCTAGGCATTACCAGGACACTTTTCACACTGTATTGAAAAAAAACAGTGTTTACTTAGCTATGTCTGAGAGCAGGTACCTCATACCTGTGTCATTCACGGTTGTGTCCCCTGCGCTTAGTCAACTGCCAGGCACATAGTAAGTCCTCAATCAATACTTGTTGAACGCTTGAACGATTACCTTACCATGTCTTGGTGAAAGTATAATTCCCTGATAATAATTAACTATTTGTGGGAAGCATTATTACAGTTGTGGACGAAGCGGATATGAATACCGGCTCCCAAAGCGGCACGGTTGGACATCCTCGGTGCCAAAAGGCCTGGCAACGATGACCTCTCGTTTTTACACGTTTCCCTCCCTCTGGTCTTCAGGCTGTAGAGGACCTCGCCGTCACGAGATCGCAACAGCCCGCGCCGTGATGAATACTAGCGGTTCGCGCGACAAAACTACATTTCCCAGCTGACTCTCGTGCGCGCGCTCCTGTCCGCGCGCGGGGGGCGAGTGCACCAGGCGCTCGCTCCCTGCGGGGCGCTCCTTGCCCGCCGGAGCCTTTGCCAGGGGATGAGGTGGGAGGCGCTAGAAACCACTTAGCTACAGCCAACCGCTCAGTGCAGCACTCGCTAGCTCCCCCCGCCAGCGGAAGCGTCCGCGGAGCACAATGCAGCACTGAGGCAGCGCCGCGGTGGAGGCTGCAGCGCCACGGCCGCTGCAGCATCGGCTGGGGCTGGGAGGGGGCGGCCCAGGCGAGCCGGGGGACTCTGGGCGAGGGAGCCGGACCAGCTGCCCGGGCATGAGCAGCTGAGCGTCTCCAGCGAGGCGGGCTGACGGCAGCACCATGCAGGCGGCGGCGGCTGCGTCCGTGCCCTTCTTGCTGCTCTGCGCCCTGGGGACCTGCCCCCCGGCGCGCTGCGGCCGGGCAGGTAAGTTCGCCATCCTCTGTGGCTTCGGGACGTACCATTTGCCAGGAATCTCTGCAGTCCTCAAGCTCATTGCAAAGGAGCATCCCCATTTCCCGAGTGCGCGGGGAGATTGTTTTTTTTTTTTTTTTGGAAGGGTGGTGAGAAGTGGAGCAAAAATACATGTGGGGGCGCGCGGGTGCATTTGAAGCCTTGGGTCAAATGCCTGTTTTTATTTTGAAGAAGAGGCATGCGGAGGATGGGAAAGGGGTGCTCTGCTTCTGGGCCCCGATCCTGGATGCTCTCAGATGAGCTGGCCTCAAGACTCTCCGGCTGGTGTCTCTGTGTCCTTCCCAGATGGAGTCCGGGAGGGAGGGGGCGTTGGGATATTCAGAGGGGAGGCGTCGGACCGCAGGAAGGACGAGTGTAAGTCAGGGTCATTATTTTCTCCCCATCCCTCCTCTCCTTCCTGCCTGGAGGAGACGCCTCGTTGACGGAGCTAGAGAGGAGGAACGAAAACCGCTTCCTGGAGCGCCAGAGCATCGTGCCACTCAGGCTCATCTACAGCTCCGGCGGCGAAGATGAAACTGGGCATGACGCGCTTGACACGCGGGTGCGAGGCGACCCCGGCGGCGGACAGGTGAGAGGCGCGGTCCGGGGGGTGGTCCTCCCTGCCGCCCGGCCCGCCTGAGACGGCCGGTTTGCTCTCGGTTGCCCTGGAGATGCAATGTCTTCTGTGGAATGAGCGCAATCCTAAAGCGAGTCCTGCAGGGCGGTCCCTGTGCAAAAAAGAAGGGAAAGGCGGGGACAAAAACCCAAAACAACCACAGGCGGGGGGCTTTGCTCAAGAGGAGTTTGTGCAGGATGCTTCCAGCAGGGCGCAGACCCTCGCACCTCTCCCAAGCAGAAGCCATGCATAGGCAAGAAGGGATATCATATTTGGGCAGGGTTTGCATCATTATTGTTGTTGTGGTGGTGGTTTTAATCCTCAAAGAGAAGACTTTAAAAGTGATTTAAATAAAGATTGGTACCGTAGAAAAATTGGGAAAACAAGCCTAGACATCCCTAACTAAACTTCAACATTAAAAATAAGCTATACTGCAAGGTTTCCAGCTCACTCAATTTGTGGACACCAGAGATGTGTCCTTCCAGAAAAGGCGTCCCCTCCTTTCTTCGTTGGTAGGAGCCCTCTTGGTGTAATTAGGGCCATGTTGTTTATTGGCATTTATAAATGGTGTTGAATAAAATGTAAGTTTGCCAATTACCCTTATTTAGTTTAGACCAATATCACACATCTACAGATATGCCTGAAAATTATTTTGAACTTACTAGTTAATTTCATTAACTATTTGGGGGCTCTGTAAACATGTTTTGTGTCATGTTTATATATATCAACCTGGTGACCAGTTCACCCACCAGTAAGAGCATATTAAGATATAACTTGTTCATGTAGTTGAAAATTTGTAAACTTAAATGAAGCAAAGTTACACTCATTTATCTGTATGTGTAAAATTTATAAAAATCGGACAGTACTATTTTAATTTGTATTTGTAGCCAAATGCTTAGTTTTGTTAAAATTTTAATATAAACTAGGAATTAATTTAAAGGGCTACAGTAATATTCATCAAAGTTACATTATTGTAGTACAAAACCTAATATGCCAACCCTTTAATGAAGCATTCCAATATTTGCATTAATGTTTGGTAAATGCCTATTTTCTTTTACCATTTTAACTTGTTTCCATAGTAAAACTGAATAAGCAGGGGGCACAGTCTCATTTTTCAGTGCATTAGAATTAGTCTCACATTTATTTACAACTTTTGATTATAAAAAAAAGCTAAAAAACATTTAAAAATTTCAAACACAGTAGATAGAATATTATAATGAACTCCCAGATTCAACAATTAGCAACTTCTATTAATTACCAATTGAGTTGTCAATTACCAAGTTTGTTTATCTATATTCTACCTATTTTCTTTCTCTTCCTGTATTATTTTGAAGCAAATCATATCATTTCATTTATGAAAAAATTCACTAAGCATCGTTAAATGACAAGAATTCTTTTAAAAATGTAACCATATTATATCTAATATATATATTAAATATTAAGTATATAAATATGTTTAAATATATTATGTATTGTGTATACATACATTAAATATATTTATTTAAAATATGTATATATACAGAGGGTGCCAAAAAATGTATACATACACATTTTAAGAGAGGAAAAAATTGTACTAAAATTACGCTGATGATAACCACTTTGAGCACCTCTTGTAATTGCAGAAGTCAAACGTGACTTGTATTCATCTTTTGTTATCAGTATATATTGAGTATTACAATTTTAATACAGTTTTTTTCCTTTCTTAATGTGTATACATTTTTTGGCACCCTCTGTATATTGGGCCATTTATTTAATACTTATATTAAATAAATATGTGTAAATATAATACATAATATATTTAAGTTTGTTTATTTGATCCAGGACCTAAATCATGTCTGTAGACAGCAATAAACTTATTTTTTGGTCACTTTAATGCATAGTTTTTCCCTCTTTTTTTTCTTACAATTTATTCCCTGAAGACATGGGATCTTTCATCCAGTAGAGTTTCCCACAGTGTGAATGTTTGCTGATATAGCCAGTGCTTGCTTTAAAACAGATCACAAAGACTTTCTCAGAAAGGAAGGGAGACAGAATGAAGTAGAAATTCAGAAAAAAACAAACAAACAAAAAACTGCAGGATTAACCTGGAAACACCAAGTCTCTGTCTCACTCTGGTAACGTCCTTAGGTCCCTCTGCCCTTCTTGTTGTTGGTGAAATACCACCACTTTTGGAAAACAGGCCAGCCCTCTTAATTTTCTCCTCATTTAGGGATCTCTACTTCTGCAGTTTTTTGGTTCATAGGCCTCTCCACTTGGGGCAGAAGATACTTTGGATCCCTGCAGCTTTTACTTTCTACAGCAGTAAACCTCACCATTGTGAAGAATGGCTCTGGCTTTTGGTGAGGTGTGAATGAATTGGTAGGATTTAGGTTAAACAGCATGAGTAGATTATTAATTCAAGTCAGAAATGAAAGTGAAGATACTGTCTTGTCATCAAAGTAATTATTACAAGAAATGATCTCAGTGCCTGGCACATAGTACATTTGGTTGGATGTCTGAATCACCTGGGGAGCCTTTGCAATTTCCAATGTTCCTTAAATTACAGTTAGAAATCACTTATACGAGAACTGAATCTGGCAGGTAGAGTTGTGAAGACCTACTTGCCATATGCTGACTTCTCCTACAATTAGGAAACTGAGGCGTTTTCCTGCATTTTGGCATTTCTAGTTTCCATAAGAGCTGTCATTGGACCTGAAAACACAAGTTGATTGCATATGGCCCTTGTTATTTCTTTAGTAATTAAATAGATATAATAGATTTAGTAATTAAATAGATATAATGTATGGCATCTTAGCTACCATAGATATTTTTAGCAATTTCTTTTCTGCTTCAGAAATAAAGTAGGATGATTTATATATAACTTATATTTTCATTTGTTGATTTGTTTATTTAAAGGCATTTATTTACTTGAGCTACTGGGTACCAATTTTTGTGCAAGGCCCTGGGGATTTAGAGATAAAAGACACAGTTCTAGCCTTTCAGGGACTTACGGACAAATGGGAAGATGAATGAGTGAATAAGCAGTCACATTCTGCCTTCTGTGTGATTTTCTGGAGGTGATCACAGACAGCTGTGGAAGCTGAGAAGACCCATTAATTAACTAACCCAGGTGAGCAGTCAGGGTGGGCTCTCTGGGGGAGGTACTGTCTCAGTTCTGTTTTGAGAGTGAGTAGGAATTGGCCACATTAAAGGGAGGGAAGAGGAGTGTCAAACCCGAGGGGCAGCAAGTACATAGGCATGTGGGAGTCAGGACACATTTTTGTTAACCACAAATACTTAGGATTTAAGGGACAAATACGACGCAACAGGAAAGCAGATAGTAGATGCTGCAGCACCTTCATGATCTGTGGAGGAAATCTGAACTTTGTCATAAAGGCAATCTAAAGATTTCAGTAAGGAGAGTTAATTGACCAGATTTATGTTATTGAGGGACAACCCTCATTGTTAGAAATGAATAATTTTAATTTCAAAGAGTAAGTGAATGGGTTGTTTAATTGATAGGTAAATGCCAGTTCACATACTCATTAAGCCTCATAAGGACTTAATTACTAAGTAGACTGAAAATACTGTATAAAGGAATTGATATTTATAAAGCACTTAGAACAATGCTGGGCATATTGTAAATACTGTATGTTAAATAACATAAACTCCCTCAGGCTGCTTGAGTACTACTGAGAAATTAGATATGACATCACTCTAATGCAAAAATTGTGCCCTAATTACCTGAGTTTAACACATTCCCAGATGTAAGTTACAAATGATTTGAATTTGCATGACTAAGTGGAATCTAACAGTGCTAGAGATGGAAGAGACCTTACAGGTCATCTAAAATAATTCAGGAATTATTTCTCACCTAAAATCACCTAACATCAAGCCACTGACCCAGAGTAAGGAAACCAGTCATGTGTCACTGAATTTTTCAGAAAGCTCCCAAGAAATATGATGGTATAAAATACCTTACTTTTACTTTTAACTTGCCTTGTTTCAGTTTTCATTACTAAACAAAACAGAACACATATTTTTGGAAGAAATTTAGATTGTAGTTATGTGGAATTACTAGCAATTGGTGTGACATAATAATTCTGCTGATATGAGTCCATGTTGCAAAAGATTTCTTTACTTGAAGTTACTTGAATGCATACTTTATTTTTATCCCCAGTGGGATGATAGCCCATACTGAAAGCTTATTATGCCATAAAGTCCTAGAAATCATTTCTTTGACAAAGAAATCATATTTGATTGTGGGTAACCTTGCTATCCTCAAGATTGGCTACCTAGTCTGAAGTAATTTCAATCCTGTAAAATAGTACTCACAACTATAACATTCAAAATATTTAGTCTTTCTTTTCTTCTTTTGACTTGAAATTATTTGTGCTGAAGGAATTGTTTGCAGATAAAAGGACATTTTTAACTCAATAGTCAATGGACAAGCTATCACCTATTGAGTCTTATTGGTGGTTTGATACTGATGATCACATAATTGCTACTTTTAAGAATAAGCACCTTAATGGTTACTCCTTTTTTGCTAGCCACACATGACAGATTTATAGTAGCATCAACGTTAGGTTATTTGGTGGATTATTTTGTTGTGTGGTCATCCCATAAATTTTCAATAATTTGTTTTTCACCCAGTTATTACATTTCTCTACATGCAGCAGAATTTGTTTTTGTCAGAAGTCTTTGTTGTCAGTGAATAAGTGGGCTACTTATTTATCTCTTTCCCTGGAAAGTGTTGTAGCTTCTCAAGTAGTCAGGTGCCAAGAACGTAGACCTACAAGTTATCATAGTTTTGATAATCAGTAATGAATGGGGAATGTGCAAGATGATAGCAAGATGGTAAGCAGTAGGAATGCTCTGTTTTTATGATTATATTTATACATATGCCTATGATGAGCTGTACGTCAAATGGTGCTGTTTCACTTAGGAGCATTGAGTCAGCTTGACGGTAAATTGTCTGCAGTACTGCTTCCCTAGTGGAAAAGGGCTCCTAGGAATTACAGCCGTAGAAATATTTTGCAAGGATAGCACATTTTTTCTTAATGTGCATTTGTTAAACCTAAGTAGCTCAATATTGGTAAAGTTTTTGCCACCAATCAAAACTTTGTTCTGCTGCTATAAATAACAAGGCAACATTTCTTAGTGCATTTTTATTCCCTTATCAACCGTCTTCTCTTACAATTAAATACTGAAAACTTATTATGCCATAATAAAGAAAATGACATTCAGAATTAAACGTGTTTCTATTAAGTCTTATCTTTATGAGATCCCAATTTGTATATATTTCTTTTGGTCATCTTTGAAAGTCTGCTTAATGATTTTACTGTGCACAAAAACAAGCTGTCTTTCATAGCTTCTTTACAGCTGCATATGGGATTATGAATTATTTTCAGAGCCTATGGGTTGATAAAAGTTTTCTTAGTTTTACTTGCTTTCTCTTATTTCAAAGAATGCCAAGTGTGCTATCATTTTTAATGATTGGAGCCCCTCCTGAAAGTACATGGAGGGAGGAAATTACATGTATAACACAATGAAAGCAGGCATCTGTAAGGTCTGTAGTACTCTGTAGCTCCCATGGAGCCCAGATATAGGGCCACATTTGTCGTTAAGTCTCATGGATAAGCCCCAAATGGAAAAAGAATGGTAATACCAGGAGGAGGAGAGAAGAAGAGGAGGAAACCTTGAGGAGACTAGTGAGAAGGAAAGAGAAATCAGGAAAAGAGAGAAATACTTACAATCATGTTAACATATGTTATAGTATATACTAAAATATTTAATCAACAGTACCTTATGTGGTGACTTTTTGTGTGCCAAACAGTTCTCTGAGTACTTGATGTACATTAATGCATTGCATCCTCACAAGAATCATGTGACAGGTAATACTTATCAGCTGCAAAAATCACAAAACTGGTAGAAAGCTGAGGGGCACCTTGAACCCAGGCACTTCTGCGTCTTTGCCCTGCTTCTGTGCTTAACCACGGTGCTAAACTGGCCTATGGTGGGAAACCACAGGCATTTCTGTAATGTCATTCAGTAGCACTGGGGTCAAAATTTTCTTACATCTGCCCTTTGCAACTATATATTTCTTGCAGCACTTGAAAATATTTTTGTTCAAGTTATAGATCGTGTTTCCCTGAAAATAAGACCTAGCCGGATAATCAGCTCGAATGAGTCTTTTGGAGCAAAAATTAATATAAGACCCGGTCTATTTTACTATAAGACCAGGTATAATGTAATATAATATAATATAATATAATATAATATAATATAATATAATATAGGGTCAATATAATATAACATAATATAACATAATAAAATGGTATAATATAATACCAGGTATAATATAATATATAATATAATATAATATAATATAATATAATATAATATAATATAATAATATAATACCGGGTATAATATAATATGATATAATATAAGATACCAGGTCTTATATTTAAGACTGGATCTTATATTAATTTTTGCTCCAAAAGACGCATTAGAGCTGATTGGCTGGCTAGGTCTTATTTTCTGGGAAACACGGTGGTAGTGAAGAAGCTTGCAGCACACAGCAGGGCTTCTTCATTTCTACTGTCTTGAGACTGACAGTGGAATATGGAAAGATATTTAATATTCAAAAGGTGAAAAACACCTCTTGAAGGACATGTGTTTTGTTTTGTAACAATGCGTACATTGATTATTATAATCTTTATAAATCAAAGATTTTAGTATTCAGCAGTCAACACCAAAATTATGTATGCTCTTTTGTGGTCAAAGTTTTATAAGACAGAAACATCAAATGCTAAACAGGGATCCATATTCATATGTTCTCCTCCAAAATAAAAGGTATAAAATATCTTTTGTGTCTTCATAGAACAAGTAGCTGCAGAATCCCAAATGTCAGAACACAATCAGGTATAAGAGATACATAATCAGTAAATAATTATCCAAAACAACAGCTGCAGAGAACATCTAGTTGGATGTGTTCACTTTGCTAATAAAAGCACTAGAAAGCAACTATTTAGTGAAAGCTGAAAAATAACAATTACTATTTATTGAACATGTACCATGTACCAGGCATTGTGCTGAGTGATTCACACGTGTTCTCTTTCATGAGGTAGATTATTATTTCCATTTTATCAATGCGAAAACTGAGGCTTAAGGAAGCTCATTAACTTGCACAGGATATAAACCTAATAAGTAGTGTATTGGGAAAAGAATTCTCAAAGAGAAAGTTAGAAATCCACATAAAATAATCCTTTTCGTTAGGTTGGTAGAAAAGTAATTGCGGTTTAAAAGGTTAAAAATAATGGTAAGAATCGCAGTTACTTTTGCACCAACCTAATAATTGTTGCTATTTATTTAACATGTGATTACCCATTTATCTCTGTGATGGGACATACCTAACATTATTTCTTTAAGAAGCTCTTACTCCTGCCCAGGTCTCCTTCCTAGCTAACTTCATCCAGGGTTGATAGATTGATGTCATGTTGAGCACTTGTTATGTTCATTTCTAGAAATAGATATACTTTCTATTTCTAGCTCAGATCTTCTTTTAATACCTAAATCTATATCTAAGTGGCAGCAGAGAATATCTGTACTCTGAGTATTTGTTGGAGTTTAATCTTCCAGAAATTCACTTACAAGAAACTAATTATGGAGGATTATCCTCTATTCCTCCACAGTGTCCTGGCCTCACCTCCCGAGATCCTGGGGTGAGGGTATTTAAAAAAATCTCCTCAGTGGATTCCAGTTTGTACCCAGGGTTGAGGAGCTCTGAGTATTCGTAAGATTTAAGGGATTTTTTTTTTCTTAAATCTCTTTGGATTTAAGTTAGTCACAAAAGAGTTTGATATCTAAACTGGTATAAATTTTCTCAGTCACTTCCCTCACCTCTTCAATCGCCTACCATGCTTTTTCTAAAGGATATTTTAATGTCATTGTAAGAAACATTTCTGAGAAACCAGTTACGATATTAACGGAACATCACAAATGGTGTCTGATCAGGACCAAGAGGAGAGATTTGCCATGTAACTGTTTCCTTCTTTGAGTTGGATGCCAACTCAACTTTTGAGGCAAATTGTGCTCTCCTGCAAAATGAAAGTCACAGCGTGAGTTTCCATAGCAGCTTCATGACTATCTCATCAGTGTGCTCTCTTATCATCCCTATTTCAACCAGAAGTCTTCTGAAATATTTATTGATTTGTGAAATTTATCAATCTGGGAAGTCAGATATATGCACATTTTCATATGCATGTTATACTCTGATTAAATATTCAGACTTAAAAAAGGTAATCTCAGAGAGGTTTCCTCTGTCCACTTTTCTAAAGTGATCCCCTCCCCCCGTCCCTTATTACATTACATTACTCTGTTGTCTGCCTAACACTTGTTTGATTTGACATTCTTTTTAAAGATTGATTTGTTTATTGTCTTTCTTCCAAGATGCTACTACTGGAATGTAAACTATGAGAATAGTGATCTGGCCAGTTTATTCATGACACATCTCCACTTCCTAGAACAGAACCTGACACAATCAGTGCTTAATAAATATTTCTTGAAGTAACGAACTTTCTCTTGCTCCAGTTTTCTCATCTGCTTAAAAATTTTAGTTTAGCTTGTAATTGCCCATATAAACAACCTGAAATCCTTTCTGGAACAGTGTAGTGTTCCAAATGAATAAATGCATGAATAATTTTAGTCTTTTGCAATATTGAATTTACAAGGTCTGACAATTCAGTTTGCAAACTCATCCTAGAAAAATTGCTACATACCTCATTGCTGAGTATCACCACGGTCACCTTCCAACACTCCCCTTGGGAAGCTATGCACCGATGCCTGCACCTAATCCACCCTTCAAAGCAGTTTTGGAACTCTTTTTCTGGAATGGCCATCAGAGCTGTCATCGTATTACGCTTGATGACCTAAATGTCATCAAAATGTCTTCCTTTCAATATTTCCTTTATCTTCAGGTAAAGAAAGAAGTCATTGGGGGTCAGATCAGGTGAGTAGGGAGGGTGTTCCAATACAGTGATTTGTTTACTGGCTAAAAACTCCCTCTCAGACAGTGCTGTGTATTGTCGTAATGCAAGAGCCATGAATTGTTGGCTAAAAGTTCAGGTTGTTTTCGTCTAACTTTTTCACTCAGCCTTTTCTGCACTTGCAAATAGTAAACTCGGTTAACTGTTTGTCCAGTTGGTACAAATTCATAATGAATAATCCCTCTGATATCAAAAGAGGTTAACAACATCATTGCAACAAATTTGCGAACTCTATTGTCAGACATGGTATACCCCTTTTAATACTTATACTTGTTTTACACATAATTAGAGTTCAATGTGCTGTGTTTTTTAAAATATAAATACTTCATATATAAAAGCTGATATTAGACTTTTTGGTGTTCTTTACTTCTGATTTCATCATTTGAGTTGCTTTTAAGGTAGAAATCTTTTTTCCCCAGCACAGACTATTATACATGACTTGATTTGGAAAATAAAAAAAATGCTGTATCATAATTAGCAGCTCTAAATGGAAAGAGAAGGGATAAGAACTCAATCCCTGACCCACCCCACTCCCTACACCTACTCCACAATCTATTTGAAGAAATTTTTCAGAATCACATTCGTTAGCAAGGGTTAATCAACATTTTTCTTCTCCTTTTTAAAAATTAATTTTGTACCAGGGAGTTTTAGCACTTAGCAATTGTTGCCCTTTTGTTGCATTTTTTTATCCCACGTAAAGAACATTAGATAACTAACTCTTTGAAGATGGGAAATCGATGATACTTTTCGGAAGACAGACCTCAAGACCTCATATTTTGCAAGTGGTTTAAATGTTTTCTACCCACGGCAGAATTGGTTGACAGTTTTCTTAGACCATTTATTCTACTAGGCACTGTTTCATGTCTCTCGCCTTTACGTCTAATTGGTTGCTTTCTATTCTTCTTAATTTTTTTCAGTTTGCCTTTTAAGTAGACTTCTTTGGGAGAAATTGCCTTCATTTCCTCCACTCGCGAGGTCGGGATGTTGGGGTTTGGGCTGGTACACACAGTTTGGTACTCCTGGTCATAGCTCAAGCTTTTCTCTCAGTGGGATCTCTTTCTCTTGGGTTAGATAGCAAGATGCTGCCATTTCACAGAACTGGCAGGACTAGCTGCCATTTCACAGAACCTGATTCTGCAGATTTCCACAAACTGCCTACTGGATTTTTAATGTCATTGAAATATCCTATTACGGGTCTGGCCAGGAACCCAGCTGTGGATCCTCGGCAGACATAAGTAACCTTCAAGATTATGCATGTACTATTTATTATAGCTAAATCAGCTGTAGAACATCCTAAACTATGAGAACCATTTCGCAGTCCTGGATCAAAATTTTTATCCTACATTGCTTTTTTTCAGACTTATTTCCTCATAAATATACTTTTAAACTTGGACAGGTATTGAATAAGATGGGGCGGGGGGGAAATTCAAGAAGTATTTATCGCTGTCACCAAAAGTGAAGCTATTTTCTGACTGGGTAGTGACTAGAGATAACGCTATTTCAAAACATGGTATATAGCAATGTTCGTTTCATCTCAGTACCCTCTAGGGTTAAAAAGGAAAATTTCGGGGCTGAGATGCTGAGAATTCTCATTTGATTTAATTTTGGGGGTAAGTTTAGCATGATGTTCTGATAGTTCTTAATGATCTTGCATAGACAATGTTCTCTCACAATAAATGAAGGAAAAGTACTATTAGTTTATAACTTAACCAATTTAATATGAAATCTACTTGAGCTCATTGATTAATGGGCTGTTTAGGACGTTTCTTGAATGTTCTGATAAGGAAATCATGAGGTTTGCAGTTGTCAGAGGGTGATGGGGTAAAATTACTTTAATTTAGTTGTGCAGAAAAACATGGAGTGAAGGCATGCATCCTCCTCTTCATTTATTTCTTCCCAGCATTGAGCACAGAGCCTTGTATATAGCAAGTGCTCAACAAACAAACGTTGACTGAATGAAATCACCGATGCCAGTGACTTACAGACAGCCCTGTTTCATTCTTATGCCCCCAGATCCCTGTTGTTGTGTTAGGTTTTCACTGGTCAATTATTTCTTTTCTCTTTCGTTCTTTTTTTCCTCATCTCTTAGTACAGGTTCTGCCCACTTTTCTGTTGCTTCTTTCCATTTGTCATTCTCCTGTGAATTTAGCCTTGCTCTGTTCACTTTCCCTCGGACCCCTGGTTTATTTTACTCTCGTTTCCCACTCTATTTCTGTCGAGTGCCTCTTTTTCTCTTAGCAACTACAGTAAAAACACTCTGAAAGGTTACTTGCACTTACTGTTGGGAACCATCTCTGCTGCAGTTTGCTAGAGTTGTATTTTGGGATTTGGAAAATGTGTTATAGTTCAACAAGCTTTCCATGTTACTGCTTACCTTTAAGCCCTATTTATTTATTTATTTATTTATTTATTTAGTGTGTGTATGTGTGTATGTATATGTGTGTGTGCATATTTTCCTTTTTGTTTGTTTCTTTTGTTCCCCTTCAATTTTCCCTTATTTATTCTCTTCTTTGGGTATGGATTGAAGTATCCCTTCTACTCTTTACTGCTGGGTTAACAGCCCTTCTAAAACCATTCCCGTTTTTCTCATCGCTCATAACCGCTCTGGATTTAACAGTGGGTAATGTGCTCAGTCCATTCGCCTCACGTGCTGAGCATGTCACGGCTCAGTCTTCCGCAGTGATCCATTGCCACGTGGCTGCAGGACTCAGACTCGGTATGACGGAGTGATGAGGCACTTTGACAGTTACACTTGTCTGATAGGCTTGTCATGAAATCCTTACTGCTTATGGGTGGGGTGGGGTGGGGTAGGGTGGGGGGGTGTGGGGTGGGGTGGGGGGGTGTGGGGGGGTGGGGGTGGGGGGATTAAAACACCGATAACTTGGGTGTGTTAATGGAAGGTATCCCCATGAGATAGACGGTGATCTTGGGCTGGAACTTGATCATTCATAATCGCCATAATTTGTTTACTGCTTAGCACTGTGCCTGATGTGTAGTTGGTGCTCAGTAAATATGTATGGTCTGCTTTTGTTTCAATTTTCTGTCTCAAAGATGCAGAAAAAAAGTTCTGTGACCATTTAGGTTATTGATTTTTTGTTCTTTTGGTGGATTTCCAGTAGTTACAGTATTTTTTCCCTCTGGATTATTAAAATCTTTTGTTGGGATGGGTTCGAGAGGCGCCTGGGCCTCCTTCCACATTTATGTCTTATCTCTGACCTTGTTCTTCCTCTCCTCCCCACATGTGTTCTTGCTGGCCCAACAGAGCCATCCCATATATGGCATGCCCAGGTTCGGTGAGAGGCCCGTCTCTGTGAGCCTCTGAACTGATATAGCTGTCCTTCTTGCCTTAAGTTTGAGACAGGGTTTATTAGGAAAGGCTGTGCCTTGATGATAAGGGGAGGGAACATTGGAGAAAGTGGTGGGAACTCAGACAATGATTGGCACACTGTTATTCTACCATAGAGCCACCATGCTGCTCTTGCCCACTTTAATCACTGTGACAAAATCATTCATGTCAGTTTATAGCCCTTTCTCCCAACAGAAACAAATCCAAGCTGTTTAACTTTTGTGTGTGACTTTATTCACCAAATTTTGCCATTTGCTGCCTGAGGCTGCATTTTCTTTAAGACAATGATATATATATATATATATATATATATATATATATATATATATATATATATATGTATGTTTTCTGGGAGAGTGACATATAGTATTTTTGATGGCTCTGAAATCATGTGACATATTTAGCCAAGCAGTTCCCTTGATATTTGTTTTTGGAGTTTTGATTTTTTTGAACTATAGTTTTGAACTAAGGACAACATTCTTTTTTTTTTTCCCCTGTAGATAAGTCCCACATGCTTTTTTGTCTAATATTTTATTTTTATTTTTTTCCAATTTTTACTTCCATTTTAGGGATTAACAAGTTAATATAAAGTACTTTGTTTCTTAGGTAGTAGATATTACCCACATAGTAGTATTACTCCATGAAATCTCCATGCCTCCAAAAGATCTGCACATCTCATTGAAATCAGACAAAAACACCACTAGAGAATAGTCACGTTAGTATAAGTAGAGATCCCAGGGAAGGATGGCTCTCTGAGCTGTTTTCAAGCATTTGTATCTTAGTGTGAATGAAGGATCTGAAAGTAAGTTTAAGAGCAGAAAAGAAAATAAGGGCTTGTGGTGGGGAGGATGTTTCATATCAAAATATTAAGATCAAGTAGCTGGGCAGAAAAGTTAACAGTTTTCATGACTTCAGCTGATCTAGTATAATCTCAGGACAAAATAATTCATATTTTAATTATATATGTATATATATATTTAATTATATAGATAGTTTTTATAAGAGCTTTATTGAAATATATTTTGCATATCAGAATATACCTATTTAACAATAGTGTACAATTCAGTTTATTAGTATATTCAAACAGCTGTGCAACCATCACCACAGTCAATTTTAAAACATTTCCTTCACCTCAAAAAGAAACCTCATACACATTCCCCACACTCTCTCCTGAACCTACGCCCAACCCCAGCCAACCGCTCATCTGCTTTCTGTCTCTATAGACTTGCCTATTCTAGACTTTTCATATAAATGGAATGCTTCACTATGTGCTCTTTTGTGACTGGCTTCTTTCACTTAGTATATTTAGGATAATGTTTTCATGGTTCATTCCTGTCGTAGGATGTCATTACTTCATTCCTTTTTATTGCTGAATAATATTCCATCATTTATCTATTTATCTTGATGAAAATTTGGGTTTTTTCCACTTTTGGGGAATTTTACATAATGCTGCTATGAACATTTATGTAAAAGTTTTTGTGTGAACATGTGAAAACACACACACCAAAGATCAAAACAAGTTGTGAAACAATACTTTTATCCTTAATATATGCAGCAGTATACGTTTCCTTCTACTCTGTTCTTTGCCATTTTCTAAAAACAATTCTTGGCCAGTATGCACTAAAGCGATTTCAGAGTCCTCTAATGGATGATCAGACCTACAGTTTTAAAAACTGTGCTGCAGGGGTTCCTGACAGGTGAGACTAGTACTTAGGAGGCAGTTCTTCCTTTGCGCGACTCTGGTTAAAAACCGTTTTAGAAGGTTGAGTCACCATGTGCCTGCTTGAAGCTTCCAGCCATTAATTTTTGTTGCTTGTACTTTTCCTGGCCACAGGCTTAGTTAGAGACGTCTCTATGGTTATGTTACTCCCACCTCAGCTGTTAATGTGGCATCAGTGAAATCGACCATGGGAAGTTGCTTGGGAAAGTTGCTTTAGGACAACTTTTATTACGTTTTTAATTCTAGAAAACTTATGTTTTGAAATAATTTAAACATACAAAAAAGTAGACGGAATAATGTGATAGACGCTCTTACTCTCACCACCCAGAGTCAACAAAATTTAGTTGCTTTTTTTTTTTTTTTGAAGACATAAGCATTACAGATTTAGTTGATGATGTCCTGCCTTTCCATGTCCCCCTCCCTTTCCAGAGGAAATTAGCTTGCAAAGCATTCATCTTTCCGGCTTTGTTTTCATACTTTTACATAAATATTTATCCATAAATGATACATATTACTATATATTGTGTTTTTTAAATGTACATGTTTAGTATCATATAGATCCTTTTGCCACTTCTCAACTTTGATTTTCAATCTCTTATGTTGATACAGGTAAAAGAAATGAATTCGCTCTCTTTTATTGCTATCTCGTTTTCCATTTTGTAAACCTACTGTCATTTATTTATTTATTTTCCCAATAATGGCCTTTATAGATTGCTTCCAATTTTTTGGTGGTATAAGAGGTGTATGCCATTGACATATCCATGTGCATGTGCTTCTGTGGGGCATATATTTAGAAGTGAAATTGTTCATTCTTAGAGTTTGTACCTTCTCAGCTTCTCTACAATTGCCAGATCACACAGTGATGTACCAATTTGCATTCTACTGGCAGTGCATGAGAATTTCTTCATCATCATTTAGAATCATAAAACTTTTAAATTTCTAGCAATGGTATGGGTGTGAAGTGGTGTTTAATTATTTTACTTTCCATTTCCCTGATGACTAATGAGATAGAGCACCTTTGGTGATTATATTTCTTCTTCTGAATGACCTAATTGTATACTTTCCCCATTTTTCTAGGGGGCTATTTATCTTTTTCTTATTGATTTATCGGCATTTTAAATATGTTATTGATTCTTTTCTATCATTGGTCATCTCTGTTGCAAATACTTTAAAAAAATCTTGTAGCTTACCTATTCATTGTCATGGTATCATTTGTTGTAACATTAAAAAATGTTTTTGATCTTATCCATATCAATCCTTTCCTTCCTGATTCTTGGTGTGTTTGTGCATTACTTTACTACCAAAGAATGTACTCTAGTTTTGGAATGTTCTTAATTTTTAGTAAAACAAGTCCCTGATAAAGTTTTCTTCTCAAAAAAGTATTATAGGGTAGTGATTATGAGTTAGAGACCTGAAATTAGAGTGTATGGATTCAAAGTCCACCTTTGCCACTAGCTAACTGTGTGACCTTGGCACACACTTAATTTTTCTAATCCTGAGTTTTTACACCAATAAAATAGCAGTAAGAATAGTACCCAGCTCATATGTTGTTGTGAGGATTAAAGGAGGTAGAACATGCAAAGCTTGCAGCTGAGCATATAGAAGGAGCTCAATAAATGTTTGCTTTTTTTTTCAGCTCCTGTAATGATTTCTTTGTATAAAACTAGCGTATAGTTTTTTTGTGTACACACATCAGTGGATTTCTCTGACTTCACAAGAGCTGTGATTCACATCAAGTGTTCCAGGAGGTAGAACAATTTGCACCCTGATGCTAGTTCTGCATCCTGGTTTGGTCTCCTTGTATGCTTTCCAGGAATTTAGCAAACCAGGTTAGACTTGTTTCTTTTTTTTTCTCCCCCACATAATATTATTTCAAACATCACGTGGGATTTGTTTTTTTTTTTTTAAATTGAATGAGTAACCATGCAGATTTATTACATTTCTGCATTAGCTAAGACCTCAGCAGTCTGTATCCCGAGTAGGGCTGTTCCAGGTGGGAAGTGAGGAGAGGAAAGGAGAGCAGGTCATGAAGAGGTTAAGAGGCAGCGAGGTAAGAGGTTGGACTATAGTTCCCAAACTAGACTGTTAGAATCTATATTTTTAACTGGATTAAAGGATGAGATGCTCTATTTTAATAGTCTGTTTTAGTTTCTTTTTTAAAAAACATGTTTTATCTGCAGAACTTCAAAATGCAAAAATCAGAAGGAACAGACATTTGAGGAAGAAAAGGCTCCCAAAATTTTATAGAAGATACCAATTATTATACCAAAGTTCATTCCTCTTCTGTGGAAACTAAGATCGCCTTGCATTTGAAATATATTTATGACAACCGTATTCATTTTAAATATAATTTTTACAACAAGTTGAGGTATACTTTGAGTATGATAAAATTCACTCTTTTAAAATATACACTGCAGTGGTTTTTAACACAGCTTTTCATAAAATGTTTAGTGATTCTGAATTCTCCATTTTTCTCTTTCTGTTATACTCTTCACTTTTTATCATGCTATTGTTTTTGTCCCATCGTAAACTAGTTGTGATCATAACTTCCTTTCCTCAGCTTCTTGTTTAGATAAATCTGGGCCCAGCATTAGATGTAGTCTTCAGCTCAATGGAAGAACTTCCACTTTCTTGCAGTGGATTCTCATATTTAATAAATATTTTAACACTTAATTAATCAACCATGTGTTCCTGAATCTCCAACAGTTTTCAACAAGCAGCCTTTCCAAAATCTGTCATTCCAAAGTTAATGGTTTGTGTTATTTCTCTTTTTCAGGAAATAATTAGGTTAGAAGAAGTCCGTATGCTTTTGTTTTAGCATCATATGCTCACGGCAGAAAGTGTTGAAGAAGAGAGGAGCTCCAAGTGCAGATATTTATCGTTGCTGGGGGTGTTAGTGGGGTGTCTGTGTGGAGAGTCTTCACAGGACATCCCATCTCCATAGGGCCATTGGTTCAATTTAGTCCTCACATTTCGCTTGATGGGAGAAACAGCTACACTTGTTCTGCACCTTCTGGCCCTGGTACCGTTGGGTATTTTAGTTATGTTTGAGCTATTCATCATGCCTTTTTATAGCTCCTGTACTCTGCAGCGTGTTTTCGCTAGAACTAGAGGTTCTTGATTTCTCTTTTTGTCATCCTGTCTTTGAATAATGAGGGAACCGAGAAGATTGCAAATATTTAATAGACTTTGATTCTTGTTCCTTTTCTTATGAAGTTTAAACTTCCCAGTTTTACAATTCAAATTTTTCCATTGGTTCTTTTATTTTTCAGATTAAGCTTCAATAACTATTTTGGGTGACACTGTGTGTGCGTATGTGTGTGTGTGTGTGTGGTGGAAGTATTTCCTGTGACTTGATTTGTGAACTGATATTTTTTTAATTCACTCTCTTCACAGATATTTAATGAGGGCCTACAATGTGGCAGACACTGTCCTGGGCCCTTGGCATATATCAATGAATTAAAAAAGACAACCCTTTTCTTTCTTCATGGACTTATGTTCTAATAGGCAAAAACAGAATAAATTATATATCATATTAGAAGGTGGTGCGTACTATGGAAAGAAAGAAAAAGTATAGCAAAATCATGAGCATTGGGAGTACAAGGTTGGGGGATGAGGGGAGCATAGGTTGTAATTTTTAATAGGGTGGTCCATTAGGCCTCACAGAGAAGGTGACATGGAGAAACTCCTTGAGGGAAGTGGAGAGTGAGCCAGGCAGCTAGCTGAGGAGGAGCATTCCAGGACTTGAGAACAGCCAGTACAATGACTCCAAGGCTAGAGCTTGTTTCTCAAGTATGAGTAACAAGGCTAGTATTCTGAAGACAGGTGTCAGAAGGTCTCACTGAAAACTGTACTGGGGGAAATATTTGGAATTATCTATGGCAGTATTTTCAGTTTCATTTTGTGTTCTCAAAGGATTGTATTATCTCACCAAAGAAGACCAGACAGATTTTCGCTGTGGTGGCTGAATGTAATCCACCCCCACCCCACCCCCCACACACAACATAATGCATTTGGATTCTTCTGTGCAAGACTGAATTACTTCCGTGCATTTAAATGTACTTCTCTTTTATGTTTAGTACATACATGGCTATGGGTCACTCTTTTTGCAGGATGTTTTATCCCATGTGGTGGTAGATAATTTTAATGCTAGCCTGCCATAAAGCTTACTAAGTAGCAAATCATTTCTACTGTGCCTAACAGATGAGAGGCATACTTCCAAGTCCTCTTCAAACGTATCCTGTTTCACAAATGGAGGAAATAGGCCTAAATCGCATTAAGAGAGTTTTGTTAGCTATTTAAGAGGGAAAATAAGATGATTCAGCATTGGGACAGACTTCAAAAAGGGTTTGATGAACTGTCTCAAGAGCTTATAAGATAGCCTCAACAGTTATTTTTTTTTAAAGTGGATTTGAGTAGATGCTGTTTCCTCACAGTTGGGGAATGAATCACATAACTCACTGAGGTTCCCTAAAGCTCAAACTTCTATGCTTCTCCCTCTGACCTATGGATAATACATACCGCGGGTGCCATTTTGTGCCAAAAAAAATTGTGTACAAGTGGACACTGGTCAACATTGCTCAAGCAGTAGTTTGCCATAATCAGAAGTGTCTGGACGCTGATGGTAACCACTTTGAGCACCTCTTGCAATTGCAGAAGTCACACGTGACTTGTATTCATATTTTGTTATTGGTATATATTGAGTATTACAATTTTAATAGTTTTTTCCTTTCTTAAAATGTGTATACATTTTTTGGGCACTTTCTGTATTTCAAGTCGTGTAGCCAAAGGACTACCAAACTGACTAACACATGTTGGTTGAATAAAATGAGCACAGGAACACAGGTTAGACATTTTTAAGGAGACAGTGAAATGCATATGCTGGTAACAGTTATACTCTATATAAATCATAGAGTTTATAACTAGTGCTTATAACTACTAGAGAAATAACAAAGAAAGCAGCCTTTATTATGATTATATTCCTGAGACCTATTTCCCATTTTTGTGAATTTGCAAAATAACTTTTGTTCATATTATTGTCAGATAATAGTTGTCACATTTGTTTTACATTTGTAAGTGAGCGCAAACTTTGTGCCAAGCAAGGTGCTAAGTGCTGGGAATACAGAGGCACAGAGGTAAGACTGATGGATGGTGTACCTGTAAGACGTGGACCTTAAAGAGAGAGTAAAAGAGGAATTGTCACATGGAAGTGAAAAGGGAGAAGCAAGAAGCATTTTGACTACTGGATGTAGCCCAAAATTCTATTCACACATATCAGACTTTTGCTGATCATGTGACAATAATGAATAGCATTGATGGACATAAACTGTTCTGTGCACTTTATACATAGTCAGTCTTCCTGGCAATCCTCAGAGGTTGGTACTATTGTTCCATTTACTAAATGGAGAAACTTGAGGCAAAGAAAGATTAAATAACTGGCCCAAGATCATTCAGTTTGGGAAGGGATGGAGGTAGAATTGGAAATAGGGAATTTGGCTCTAGGATCTGGAGTTTTTAGCCACTACCCTTTACAGCTTTTCACAAGTAACTGTTCACAGTTTTAAAACAGAAGGAGCACTTTTTTAAAAAAAGATTTTTATTGGGGAAGGGGAACAGGATTTTATTGGGGAACAGTGTGTACTTCCAGGACTTTTTCCAAGTTGTTGTCCTTTCAGTCTTAGTTGTTCAATCTTAGTTGTGGAGGGCGCAGCTCAGCTCCAGGTCCAGTTGCCACTGTTAGTTGCAGGGGGCGCAGCCCACCATCCCTTGCGGGAGTTGAACTGGCAACCTTGTGGTTGAGAGGATGCGTTCCAACCAACTGAGCCATCGGGGAGCTCAGCGGCAGCATAGCTCAAGGCGCCGTGTTCAATCTTAGTTGCAGGGGGTGCAGCCCACCATCCCTTTCAAGGGTCGAGGAATCAAACCAGCAACCTTGTGGTTGAGAGCCCACGCTCCAACCAACTGAGCCATCCGGGAGCTCAGTGGCAGCTCAGCTCAAGGTGCTGTGTTCAATCTTAGTTGCAGGGAGCAGAGCCCACCACCCTTTGCGGGCGTGGGGGAATCGAACCTGCAACCTTGTGTTTGAGAGCCCACTGGCCCATGTGGGAATCAAACCAGCAGCCTTCGTCGTTAGAAGCACGGAGCTCCAACCACCTGAGCCACTGGGCTGGCCCCTGGAACACTCTTTAGGACAAAAGAGTTTAGCACTGGATTATGTTACTGTCATGTACAGTAGTAACGTGTCTTTCCAATCAATAGAAATGTGTGGGCAGAGACTGTGTCTTCCTCAGAGACTGCTGTGGCTCTCACGGGAGCGGTGCTTGGTGGTGTTCTGGAGATGGCAAAGCATGCAGGGAAGGACAGAGAAGGACAGAGAAGGCGGCAGTGACAGTCTGATGAGGATGCTCATCCTGGGAATGTTTTATTCAGGAGACTTTGCCAGGAGGCAGCTTCCAAGAAGCTCAGTGGGGGGAGAGCAGAGCAACTACCCGCACACTTCTCAGAAGTGAATGAATTCTCCTAGGACATCATTTAATAAATTGGTGGAAAAGTGAACTCCATGTTACTTCAAAGTATTCATTTGCTTCAGAGCGACAGGAAGTAAAAAAAATCTATCATAAAACGGACAGAAAGAATGACTGTGCCCAGCCATTTTCCTTTGTATAAGAGAATCAAGATGTCTTGTAGGAAGGAATCCTTTCTTGAACCCAGCATGTCAGAGGTGTGCAGCACTCATTACACTGCTCTAATTTGCCCCCAGTGGAAGCAAAACCTAAAGAGTTTCGTCTATTCAGCTTTATGTCAAAACACATGAACAGCATAGAGACCTGGGGAATGGATGGAATAGTGGAAACAGTTCAGTGTTCCCTGCATGCGTGCTCTTTTGTTAAAGCTGAGAGTTTACGCTGAGGGAGGAATGGGTGGCTCTCATGTAGCTGGTGGCCCCCAAGCTCTGCCAGCCTGCCCAAACGAGGTCATGGTTCCTTGTGATTCTATGTGCTCATCCATTCTGTTTCTAACACAGAGTGGGTCAAGTTCCATCAGCCTTTGACATGAAATTGTTTCTGTCAAGAGCTGAGTCATCCAGTGAAGAAAAGAGTGGTGAGACTAGGGCTTTTATTTCCTTTTTATATACAGACACAAAGTCATAAAAAATAGTTAGAGATTTCCAAAGCTATGTTGTAGTTTTTTTCTTATATGACGGTATATTTCGGGGCTAAGGGACAGTCTACATTCGATTCTGAGTTTATGTCACTAGACTCCCTTAGCTTGTCCCAGGTCTAGATGATCCTTCAGCGATGATCTTTTCCATCTCCCTCTTTTAGGGCAGCAGTTATTCCTTCTATTCTGCCTTTCAGAATGCTGGGAGTCCACCCCAGCACTACAGAGTTAGCTTGTTTCAAATAGTGATGGTTTTCCAAGTTATAGTTTGCTTCCAGCTTTCCTTGCCATGATGTGTACACACTGTGCACATGCTCGTGTAAGCCTTACTGGATGTGCAATGGATAATGTGACTTGATTTGTTTAGTTTTTGTGTTTCTCCTTATAATAGTATCTCTTAGAATTTCCTGCTTTCAGAGATTATTTATAGTCAATGTATTTTTAAAAGGCGTTTTTTTTTCACTTCAATAGGGAAAGTGTTTCGTGGTAAGGATCAGGTGACAGATTGGTCTATTTATTGCCCGGGTAATAGTGACTAGCACCAATAAATGGTAGAAGTGTAAGTAAAAGTAATTCCTAGAGTTTCTTTCATTACTCTTGTTACCAAGCAAGCTCTCACTGCCCCACGTGCATAATGCCAATACTATGACATCAACTTTTGAGAAAAGAAAAGGCTTTATTCTGAGGTCCACCGGCAAGGAGACAGGAGAAAAGGCTCAAATCTGTCTCCATGACCGAGGGCTCAGGGTAGAATTTAAGTGTTTAGGGAAAGAAGGGCTGGTATGTGGAAGCACTGGCAGGGCAGGTTTCAATTGGAGGGCTTTGGAATTTGACCATTTATAATGAAATACAGTACTGGGCTTCAGCACCAGATCTTCTTGGACAGCGGACCCTTTGTTTCTGAAAGGATTCCTGTGATAAGTTAAGCTCAAGTCCCAGCTCTTTGATTCTGTAGTGGCTGGGTGGGGGTGGGAGTAGGAATGGGGGTGGGGATGGGTGAGGGAGACAGTACTTTGGTTCTGGGTGTTATTTGGTGTGAAAATTCTCTCCTCTGAGTATGCTCTCGCTGCGTTACCTGTGGTTTTGTTCTGTTGTCTCTGAAAAACAATTCAGTATCTGGTTAGAAATAGGGTAAGGCCAATTTGAGCTGGTTCTGCGTTATACTCGTATCCAACAGAATAATTTCATTGTTTTGCTACCTCTTAGATTTGTCCTGGTAACCTGTTTGAAAAATTGTGCTTATTTAATTTCTTGAGATTCAGATGTTTTTGAAGTCAATATCCCAGAAAGACTATAGACCAGATACATATAACACAGCACATATAACAAAGTTTTCTTGTTGTGTATTTGGTTTTCTCGCAAACATGCATCATGAATGGAGTCTTTCAATTTTCCTGTAATTTAATGATAAAGAGTTACCCTTCAAAGCAGCTTGGAGACACCAGCTGGTGCTATGTGGACGACCATCAGTTTAAGAATTTGGGGAGGCAGATTCATGTCGTCTCTGTAGCAGATTCTTGCTATGTTATAGCCTAGATGTGCATTGAAAAATTTCATGGTTATGAGCCATCCTTTCATCAGAGATGGCTAGTAATCCATCTTTCTGTCTCTCTCTGTCTCTCTCTCACACTCTCTCTCTCTCTCTCTCTCTCTCTCACACACACACACACACACACACACACACACACACACACACACACTCCCTATTGGTTGTTTCTCTGGAAAACCCTGATAGCTGGATTCTCTCTCTCTCTCTCTCTCTCTCTCTCTCTCTCTCTCTCTCTCTCTTTCACACACACACACACACACACACTTCCCTTTCTTCCCATCACAATTGTGGTAATGAAGATAACTAGTTTGTTCTTCCTACTAATCTTTATTCTAGCGACTTGGGGAACAAAACAACAACAAAAAGAAGTACTTTTGCAGGGGTTCATGTCCCTTAGATTCTCTCATTTTGTGTCCTAATGAAGAAAGCCTTTGGTGGGTAACTGTCAGCCTACAGGTGAAAAAAACATCTTTTGAATATTCTTGACATCAGAGACTTACTGCATTTTTTCTTTCTTTTTCTTTTAAGCAGGAGCTTTGTTCTTGCAATGTTTTACTTAGATTATTCTTTGACTGTGTTCTTGAAAAATTTTTGGACAAATGAGATAGCAAGGAAGGAATCTGGTCCTTTTAAAGTTTTATATAAATATATATATATTTAATACAATATATGTATATATATTATATGTGTGAGCAGAAAGTCTTCTAGAATTATGTAGTTTTAGTCTTTAGTTCTAGGAGAGAAAAACACCTTTTTTACCATATGTAAATTAGTTTATCAAAGGAAATTCTATGGAATTCTTATCATATGTGCCAACTATTCATTATGGGATTTTATTCAATGATATTTCTGATTTTTCTTCCTTCAAACATTTGGAGCTGGCCCTTTAGTGGCAGTGAGCCTTAACTGTCATATCTAATATCTATGTCAGGGAGATGAAATTAAGCAAGCAGACAAACAAAATCTATTGACATAACAGAGCTGGGTGAAGTGAATCTTGATGTGAAGAACTCACCGTTTTTATTTTTATCCACTGGACTTGGCCTGTTTCTGATTTTGTCTCCAGGAGAGACTGTGACCCTGTGGCAGGGACAGCCCTTATTTCCAGGCCTGCTTTTAAAATGATCTCATTTAGAGCTGAACTGACTACTTATTCACTTGAACTAAACTGTTTACTCTTTTTCTCTCCTCGCCTCTTTTTATCTGTCTTAATTTAGCTTTCAATAGTTATATTATTTCTTCGCAACAAGATTTTATATATTCTTTTGACCATAAACAAAACATATTTTTTCCATATCATTCTATAATTAATACTATTTTCATTTCACCTATAGGAAAAAACAAGATGAAGCATAGAAAGTTTTAGTAACTCCATTTCAAATCATATATCAAATCCGTAGTGGGGCCAGGAAGAGCTCTAAATCTTTCTTCTAAGCCTTCCTTGCATTAAGGAAAAGTATCAGTTTCCCAGAGCTGATTTATCTCAGGGACTTTGTCTGCTGATTTTGTTGCATCCAAATGTTGGGGTTCCTTGCACTCAGATCTAATTACAGCTCAATATGACTACATATTGTATTGTTCTTAGGCTACTAAAGATCTTAAAGACTTTGACTTTCAGGATGATGCGAGTAAGCGTTTTCCTGTTCAGGCCTTAAATTGAAGGCCTAGTAATGGGAGGTTAATGTCTAAGATGACGGAGAGACTGATTTATCAGAAGATAGCTGGAGCATAAATAGCTAATGAGGCTGCCTGACTTCCTGAATGGAGATGAAAAAATTGGAGCCAGTACCAGTGTCAGCACAGTTTCTCTGCCTCCAGCTTGTTGGAGCAGGGCCCCTGGAGAGCAGGGCCCTCTGCCACCAGGATATCGTAGGATCTAGGGCTTTCTGTGCCATCAGAACTGGACAATACATAAGGCAAATTCAGGGAATGCCTGTCAAAAGCTCATCTAAAGAAAGCCTTTTTTTTTTTTGGTGTGCGGTATATTTGGCTTCACCTGGGGGTTCCTGGGTACCGAGATTTCCACAACATAATCTCTGTATTTGGGTAATACACCCTAAAATAAGGGCATGTCCACATCAATTAAACATGTTTACATTATGTTTACATCAATTATAAAAATTTTCACGTCAAATAAAGTCAATAACAAGAACTGGAATTTAAATTAGAGAGCAAGTTCAACTAGGAGAGAATTCCACGGGACTTGGTTATACATTAGACTCACATGGGTAGCTCTTTAAAAAAATACCATGGGAATTCCGATGTATTGCTCCTTTTCTTTCCTTAATTAGGAAAAAAAAAAGTGTGTTGAGATTCTACCATGTGTGAGGCTGTAGGGTGAAGTGTGGTAAAGTGCTTGTAGAGATGTTTCTGAAAACCTATATTCCCTCACTTGATTTATGTGGGGAGGCCGCCATATGGAATTCCTTTTTCTTCCTTTTTGACTTTTTTTTTTTAAACTTTTTAAACTTTTATTTATTTGGTTGAACACAGCCACAAAATTCAGGCAGTAAATTGTCAAAATAACATAGACTTTTTTTGCAAGAAATTTGTGGGAATTCAATAAGTATGAGATCATTACTTTTCAGAGTTAAACAAATGTTGTCATAAATTGTGAAGAGAAGGGAAGGGAGCTATTGTTTATTATTGCGCATCTATTGTCTCCAAGGCCTTTACATGCATGTCCTATTATTTTCAGGATAAAAGAGTAAATTTCTTACATTGGTTTAGAATAGTGGTGGCCTCCAGCTCTGCCCCCTCCCCTGCCTGCCTCCCCTCCTGAAGCTGTGCATTCCAGGGAATGTGCTGCAGGGATGGGGACAACAGCAGGCTATGACATTTACTTCCAAAGGAGCAGTCTGTTCTGGTTCCCTGTCATCACCCTTGCCTTTGGCTTTTACACGTGGGTTGTCTTCTGGCCTCAGAGAATTCCTTATCAGAGCCTAGAGCCCTTGGGCTCCTTCACTCAGTACTTGGGACCATCATGCCACCCTCCTACACAATGGGTATTGGCTTGCCTGGCTTAATCACGTGGGAGAGTCATTTTATGCCATGGTACTGTGCAAGTCTAAAGGCATCATGAATGGTGGGGCCCCACTACAGTGGTTCCTACAGACTTTCCTCTTTGGGATCGCTTCTCTCTCCATCTTGCTTGCTTACCGACCAAAATGCCAAAAACCAACGTAGAGAAGACATCCAAAATTTCTTTACACTGTGACATCTAATCTCACCTTTTTGAAGGGGTACTGTGTTTACTCCATCTTTCTACTTTCTAGAAAGTTAAGACCCTCTAGTTATTCGTTATTTTATATGCTTTAGTTGAGCTTGAGTAGATAATAGGAGAAGATTTCAGCTTTCCAATTCTGCAGACTAACCTGTTTGGCAGAGGGCTGCCAGCTACCTTCTTGAGATCCTTGGCCATTTGGTGCTCTCTCCTTATCATCTGGTTTAAGCCATGTACTAAATTTGCTTGTTGGCATGCCTGTGCTCCCACCTTCTGACTAAAACACCTTATCCTTTCCACCACTATCTTAGCTCTCCTCTCTCTAAAATTTTTCCAGCTTTCTGGACCATGATGGTGTGATATGTCCACTACACATTAATTCCACACAAATTTATTAGCACCTGTGAGGCATGATCTTATCCTCTCAAATTTCTTTTTTTCACACTGCCAAGGAAGATAAGGCTGAGCAGTTACATAGAGGCACAGAGGACATGCTGACACCCAGCAGGAGAGGACTGGGGAATGCCTTCCCTGACCCTGCCAGTCAGAGTGGTCTTCCGTCCACATGGCCCCTGAGACACAGTGCTCTGTAGTGTGCAGGGGTCTGGTTACTCCGACAAGTCAGGATCACGTCTCAGACAGCTTTGCTTTTCCTCTAGCACCTGTCCCATTGCCTTACACCCAGGTGTTCTCTCAGTGTTTGTTGAACACAGGAAGGAAACTCTGATTTCACTTTCTAGTATCAGTCCAATTTTTATGTGAAAACTGGAGAACCCATTCAGTGTACCCTCATCTCAAAGGAAAGCAGAGGACTGCCCTTGACTGGTAGTAGTACCACCTTTCCGTGGGTCCCCTGGTGAGAAACCTGTATCTTTTTCATACTTTATTCTTAGTCCCATTCTTTAGACTCTGTAGATGTCTCCCTCTAGCTCTGTCTTACTGCAACCCAGACATGCCTGTTCTGGAGATTCTAGTTCATGGGTGAGCCAGCTGGTTACTACCTGTCCCGTTCACCTCATTATACCTTATTAGTACTGATGGGTTGGGGCAGGTGGTCCATTGACTTTGTCCCCTGACCCTGGTAGAATGACTGTCACCTCCAGGAACCACGAGGGCTCCTTTCCTGGAGGACCACTTCCTTGTTCTCTAGGGGCTAGACCATATTTTCCTTTCCATGATGCAGCAAACATTTATGAGAAACAACTCCCTACCCCCAAAAAGAAGCCCCAAGAAAAAGCACAATCCTGAAAGATTATGGATTATAATTGTTTCTGGTGGAGATTAATTTCTACAAATGATTCTCAGTCTTTCTCTGTTTCTCTTCTAGGGAAAAAAAAAAAAAAAAAAGAATAGTGATTCGAAACCCTTGACCCCTGAGAATCACATGGGTAGCTCTTTAAAAAATATTAATGCCCAGAGTCTACTCCAGACTAAATGAATCAGAATCTTTCAGTTTGGGGCCCAACCACTGGTATTTCTTAACAAGCTTCCTGAGCAAGGCTAATGTGCAGCCAGGATTGAGAACCACTGGTGTAGAAATTCTTTGGCATCTGTACTTTTGCCTGTTTTCCTACAATAGATGCCTCATTTTCTGCCTCAGGAATACAACATTTCTTACATGCTGGGCTGTTTCCCATTTTGTGCCTTTGTTGGTCCTTTTGCCTGGAGCACTTCTCCCTGCGTTGCTGTCTGAGGAGCACCTCCTCTACCCTCTGTGACCCTACAGTCAGAGGGCTGCTCTTTATCCTGCACATATGTCTATTATTGGACTTTTAAATACTCTGTGATGATTTGTTTAGTAGCTCCCCTTTTTAACTGTGAGTTTTCTGGATGCAGGGACCGTGTCTAACTCTTCTTTGTATCCCCAGGGCCTGATATATTTCCTCGAAGGTATGGTCAGCACTCCACAAAGGTTGAATGAACTGCCACGTACACTTTAGTAATCACAATAAATCTATAAAATGTGAATGTTACTTTTGCTCTTTTAGTGTTGAAGATGTTCATTTCAGAGACATTGAACAATTTGTCCTACTTTGTTCCATTAATGAATGGAAGACCCAGAATTCAAACCCAGTTCTGCTTGACTTTAAAGACTGCTGTTTTATTTTGTTTCATTTTGTTTTAAAATGTCCTGCTGCCAGACACTGGTTCTTGTAATACTAAATGCAGAAAGTTGGATTTTTAAGAACAGTTTGGTTAAAGATAATGTTCAAATTAATGCATTAATGCGATATGTGATACAGCTTATGAAAACTATTGACGTGATTGAGTTGACCAGATGGAGGGGTTTTTAACATAAGAGGAGAAAAATTTAACATAAAGTCATAGATACAGACATATGAATAAAAAACACTATTTTTCTTACATGTATCATGCTAATGCATGTATTAAGTAAAACTATTGGGTAGAATTCTCTGTTAACAAATGCCATTGTAATACAGTTCTCCTTCATGAAATTAGTTCCATATCTTAACTAACTAGCCAAGGGAAAACTGTCTTACTGATGTGTCCACAACAAATTCTAGAATGAGGAATCTTAATGTTAATAGATAATGTAGTATCAGTCTCTGTGAGCTCTTTTGTCAGTAGTTCACATAAGACAGTGGACCAATTGCAGTGAGTTTATGGTGATTTTCAATTGGCCTTTTCTGATATAGAAAAGGAGGGCACACACACACACACACACACAAAAAAAAAAAAAAAATTTGGTGTTTTGTTTTTTTATTGAACTCAAGGTATTAGGCATCAGAAACTAACTACACTTGTATTTTTTCAAAACTAAGTTGAAGCAATCAAGTGGCAAAGAAGTAAGTATTTAGGATGCAGAATAGCTAAAGATTCTGTTACATGCATTAAAGACTTTTAAAAATAATGTTCATTACTTTCACAATTATTGCGTTGCACAATACCATTTGACTGGCAATACTCCCACCCTTTGGTATTTATTGATTGATTCATTATTCAAGTAGGGTTAATTAAAACCCAAATTACCTTGTCTTTCTCCTTGTGTCAAAGTTCTGATTCTACCATAAACATTTTAGTGTCAACTTTGCTTTAAAAAAATGGTTATGAATAAGGCAGTCTTGAAAGCTCATTTGTATTCACTCTTTGGGATATGTAGATTGGCCCAGGTTCACTGGCTCTGAGAGAAGTGAGGAGAAAAAGATAGGCTGCCAAGAAGCAAAATGCACAAGGAGCAGGAGGGTTATGTTAACTTCACATTTAAATTTCAGCTATTGCCCATGAATAATAAATAGGCCTCAATCTGGAGATTGTACCAGGTTCTTCTGGCCCTAAAATTCTGTGATTAATTTTTGAAATTAAAATTATCCTTATGTAATTATATTGTTTTCTTGCTGTCTGGATAGTTATTTTAAATTTTTGCATTTTTCTCCCTTAATCTTTTGTTTCACAGCTTCTATAAATCTCAGTCTTACCACTTGTCTCAATCCTAAACACACACACACACACACACACACACACTTACACACTTTACCAACCCCCATCATTTTTTTTCCTTTGAAGATGGATGTCCATGTATATTTTAAACCATACTTCTCAATTTCTAAGGTTGTAATCGGCCTTAGAACATGTACTCTGTGTCTGGTATGGTAATGTTATTGACTTTTCTGATGAAAACAGTTCTAAAGATTGGTTTTTATCATTGGATTTTCTTTTTATATGCTCTCAAAAGGCATTTTCATGACTCTGAAAATGCTCTTATTATAACAATTACTAGTCAGAACCCAGTAAAACCTGCAAGCATCTCTGAGTTGCAGAATGAAAGCAAGGATGAAGCCTGATTGGAAAAGGCCTTCCTGGAGGTGAAATGCTTGCTCTGCTTCTCAGTCGTGTGACCTTGGAAGTGACATTTACCTGCATTGACCACATTTTCCTTTTTTTGTAAAATAAAGACGTTGTATTCTATGAGCTCTAGGGGTTCTCTCAGTATTATTCTATGATACTAAAGTGTTTGATTAAATTTTTAAAATCACAAATCATATAGAGTGATTGAAAAAATGTGGTTCTGCAAAATTATATTTTTCAAATATCTCAGAGCCATTACTAGCTTTTCCTCTTCAAATTAAAGTTAATAACTATTAGAGATTTTCTTTGGCAATATATATTAGGCACCCCTCTTCCAAAAAAAAACAAAACAAAAACAAAAACAAAAGGAAAATCCTGATAATATTATACTAGCTCTGTCTTCTCAAACATTTCCCTTTCCTTTGAACTGAAAAGGCAAGGCCTAAGATTAACCTTCTGAGAGCCATCCTGTCTCACTTCGATGGCATTGAATAATAAGCTGGATTGTTAATATAGCATGAATTCAGTGTCATTCTACTTAATTTATTATTTCTGCATGGTAGCCTAAAGAAGGAAACATGCTTCTTTTCTTTGGCCTGCTTGCTAAATCAGACATATGGGGAAGGTAGGTTCCTGAGTGGTAGAAGACCACACAGAAGGCGAGGAAACCATGCTAATGTTTATTTAGTGATCACCACTGCCAGTTTGCTTTGGCTGGGAAGTCCTGTGTTTGATCCTTGTGCCTTCATGGGAGTCCGTCCTAATGTTGTGAATGCCTTGATTATAATCAAGCCGTGGAGGAAAGTGACATTGAACATTGGTGAAATTAACTCTTCACTGGAGCTACTTTTGTAAGTGTTCAAGAACAGTGCTAGTGATGCTGCATTCGTTCCCCATTGCTGTTCTAACCCATGACTACGAACTTAATGTCATAAAAACAACAAAAATTACTGTTCTTACAGTTCTGGATATCAGAAGCCCATAATGGGTCTTAAAGGCTAAAATGAAGGTGTTGGCAGGGCTGTGCTCCTTCTGGAGACTAGGACAGAATTGTACTTTGTTTTTTCTGGTTTCTAGAGCCTGACACCATTCCTTGACATGTAGCCTTTTCCTCAGGTCCTTCTAGTCTCTACTTCCATCACCACATCTCCTTCTCTGACTCTGACCTGTATTAAGACTCTGGTTTTATAAGTACCTTTGTGATTAGATCGGACCCATCTGGATAATCCAAGATGATCTCTTCATCTCAAAGTCCTTAATTTAATCACACCCGCAAAATTCCTTTTGCCATGTAAAGCAACCTGTTGATAGGTTCTGAGGATTAGCGTGGGGGCTGTTATTCTGTCTGCCACAGATCCTTCTACTCATTCAGGTCATGACTCAGATATCCTCTCCTCAGAGAAGCTTCTAGGACCACCTAGAATCCCATTTACCCTGGTCATCTGTTTACCCTCTTTTTATTAAATCTGAGAATAGTATATTTCTTTTTTAAATTTATTTTTTATTTAATTGTTTATTTTCTGTTGTTTTATTTGTCACTTCCTGTCTCCCTCCACTAAATGATAAGCTCCACTACAGCAGAAACATGGTCAGTCTCCTTTACCACCTTGTCCACAAATCAAAATAGTTCCCCGCCCTTGGTAGACTCTCAGAAGATGTTTGTTGAATGAATCAATCTGTATACAGTCTAAGGAAGCCTTCTTTACATTAAAACTATATTAATACACTCCTATTACTATAACTATCAATAATGCAAATATTTTTTTACTAAACAGCAGTTAAACATGCTGTCAATAGATTATCTTTTGAATTTACATAATGGGTTTCTCCTTGGGACATGGATGAGATCGATAAAATTAAATACCAAATGTAAAATGAAGCTGCAGGCAAGAGAAAATATAAGAATTAGATAGAATTAATGCAGAGTAAATGTCTTGCTAAAAAGAATGGTAATGTTATTTTGACCCTGTAATCATGATACCATGATGAATAGGATGTGGCCTCTGCCCTGTTCGCTGCAACAAAGGCAGAGAAAGAATGGAGGAGAGAAGTTCATTTTAATTGAGACATCAATTCTGAGAAGCAGAGCTTTCCTCAGGCTGTTCCCAAAATATGGTAGTCAGCACTTCAGGAAATGCAAAGAGCTTTTAGACAAAAGGAAAGACATTATCAGTTGTCATGACATTAAGAACAACCCTGATGGAAAGACTGCATTTTATTAGCAGGTAATTTATAGTTGTTGCATTCTTGTTCAGTTATGCGTCCAGGTGATTGATGAAACAAACCTTCAACTGAGTCAGTCAGGAAATATTTATTGAGTGCCTGGTGTTGGTCAGTACTTAGGCTGTGATATCAAACTGAACAGTATTGAGAAAGAGGCTGGAAAGATTGGGAGGACTGTGGAAGAGGAGTGTTTGGACTGAACTTTGTCCCTTCCAAAATCTGTATGTTGAAGCCCTAACTCCTAATGTGACTGTATTTGGAGATGGGGCTTTTAAGGAGGTAATTAAGGTTAAATGAGGTCATAAGTGTGGGCCCTAATTCTATATGACTAATGTCCTTATAAGAAGAGAGGGAGAGAGATTAGATAGATAGATAGACAGACAGACAGACAGACAGACAGATAGATATACAAGGGATGCACATGCATAGGAAAAAGGCCACGTGAAGACACAATGGAAAGGTGGCTGTCTGCAAGCCACGGAGAAAGGCCCCAGGAGAAATCAAATCTGCCACCACCTTGATGTTGGACTTCTAGCCTCTAGGACTGTGTGAAAGTAAATTTCTATGGTGTAAGCCGCCTAGTTTGTGATACTTCCTTATGGCAGCCCTGGCAGACTAACACAAGGAGGAACTTGATCTAAGTCTTGAAGGATGGATAAGGCCATTTCTGGGAAATGGCATGGATGAAGATCTCTACCCAAGGCCCTGGTTTGGGAAAGCACTCATGGGAAGTGATGAGTGAAAGCCATGGAAAAAATTTGGAATACACGTAGCTTGTTGGATTAAAGAGCAGCAGAAACAACTGAGTGTGAATGGGGTGTGGGTGGGTCCTTAGAGACTTGGGTGCCATTATGTCTGGGGTGGAGAAAGTGATTTTGGACGATCTTGATATCCGGGGAGAGAGAGTTTGTATTTGATAGAGCAGAAAATCTGGTGCTTACATTTGGGATTTTGGTAAGGAGTCAGTTTTAGAAAGATCAGGGAGGATATGATCAGTGGCAGATATGGAAATGAAGAGTAAGGTGTGCCTCCAAGAACTATCATAAAAAAAAAAGAAGCCAGAGTTTGGTGATAGCCAGGGCATTATTGGAAAGAGTGAAGAGTTAGAGTGGAATGGGTAATGAGGCGGAGAGGCATCCAGATAGTTCATCCTTGGGGTTTCATGAGGACTGGAATATGTTTGCAGTTGAGGTATTGCATTCTCCCACCCCCCAGTGCTTTAAAATACCTTACAATAGGAGACCTATCCTTTCCTTCAAAACAGCTTTATTATTATTAGTGCTCTCCTTTCACCTAATGCCATAAGCTTACTTATGTCTGGAAATCCCAGGGATGGTTCAGGTGCCCTTTACACCCCACAGAGTCCTAGGATATTCCTTCCTAAGATGCGCTGGTTCTCAGGAAGCAGCATCACCTTCTGCCTCACACGCGGCATAAATATAGTTGCTCGGATGGTTTTTACTCTAAAATACTGTTTGTTTGTTTTTCCTTGATGTAGGAATAATACATGTTTCCTTTAGAAATTTTGGATATTATAGAAACATATACACAAAAATTCCAAGTAAGTCAGTCCTGCTGTTTAGATTAGTTACTATTAGTATTTGGGGAGTCAAACAGAATGAACAGTTGTGCTTCCTCCTTTTTTTCAGTTAATACATATGATTCTTCAATATGTTTATATTACATTATTGGTAACACTATATTTTTTTAGTTTAGAGTCCCTTGTGATTTTCTCTTGAGAGTTCCAAGAATGGCATGGGAAATAGTGATTTTTATTTTCCCAAGAAAATTTTGATAGGTGATATTTGCAATAGATAGATGGTCCGAAGTTCAATTTTGCTCTTAGGGAGATGTGGAAACCTCTATGAAATTACGTTTAGTAAATTAGAGCTGAAATATTTTTAAAGTATATATTGGAGAGAGGATAAAAAGGTTTTTTTTTTAGGTCATATTCCCCACATTATTTTACTCTTGAATTGAACATATTTGCTCTATTTCTTTTTAATGTACAAAGTTTAATTTTAAAGGAGCCAGTTATTTAACATAGGAAAAATGAAGTGCAGTCTTAGTGCAAATGAAATGTTTAGCACTTGAGGTTAAACCAGAAAGGTAGACACTTGCCCTCCTTGATTAGATGGTGCTTTACTTCCAATTGGTGAATGCCTGGCTTCTAAGAAAGTGTAAATTTTACTTTGTTTTCATTTAATCTCCACTTTGAATTGGTTTTCTAATTTATGATATTATAAACCATTTTCAAGAGATCGTAAGAAATGCTTATTGTCTGATCGCTATGGTTGAATAACAAATACTTTTTATCTGTTTGATATTGCAGTTGACTCATGTTGATCAGGCAAGCTTCCAGGTTGATGCCTTTGGAACATCGTTTATTCTCGATGTCGTGCTAAACCAGTAAGTTTGTTGAGCTGCATTCAACTTTTGTCAGATACACATTGAATCCACTTTCCTATCCTTCTGTAAAGTTTTGTTTTCTTACTATATTTTACTTCATCTTCCTATATCAGTTAAATACTACATTGAAAACTATTATGTCTATCGATATAATATCTGTTATATCTATTTTAAGGTATAAAGTCTGGCAAATAACAGGAAATGGCTATCTATTTGAAATTGAATAGCTGTAACAGATTTAACAATGTAAAGTGGAGGGCAGGACTTATTCCGATATTTTATATAAGAATATACGTGACCTAAGTTCCTATGTAAAATTATAAAAATAGTACTTTGGGCATTAACATATCTTTCTTAAGAACAGCAGAAAAGAGAAAGTTACCCTTTTGCTCAATTATTCAGAGGACTGGCTGCATGATGTGTGATTGCTTTGATATGGGAGTTGATTTCTGTGAGGTTTAGGTACTGAGATTGTTCTTTAAATACAGTATAATGTTGGAAATTGTATTTTGTCTACCTAGAATTTTAGGTTTGGGATAACAGAATTTTAGGTTTGGAAGTAGCTTTTGATAGTCACTGGATTTAATCTCTTCCCTTTGGGTAAGTATAGTACAGGACGTTTAGTTGTCTGTTCACTTTTTTAAAAAAGAATTTGTATCCTACTTCTTATCATAAGCAGGTGGGAAGGGACCAGGACTTTGCCAGCTGTGTTTCTGAACTGAGCAGCACTGGCTCTCAGCTTGGCTGAAATCAGCAGCTCAGGAAGAAAACTCAAGGCCAGAAGGATGGAAATGTAGACCGAGAGTGAGAACTAGAGCCTAAGTTGTCTACACTGGGGAACCAGGTAGATGGAAGACTATGAGTTAATAAAAAAGGATATTAGAAGCAGAACTTAGAGCTTGTTATCTGGATAAGTAGCTACCAGCCTCTTGTGGCTGTTTAAATTTCAATGAATTCATTTAGATAAAATTTAAGGTTCTATTTTTCAATTGCATTAGCCACATTTTCAATGTTTGATAGTCATGTGTGGCTAGTGGTTATCTTACTGGACAAGGCAGGGCATTTTCCTCATTGCAGAAAGTTCTGTTGGATCATGCTGATTTAGAGATTTCTTTGGGGAATGGGCACATATAAACTGTTAGATTACTGAGCTAGGTTCGTCAGTCTTCAGGAGAATTTGTTTCTTCCTTTTAGATTTCAGTCCATGTTCAATGTATTAATTTAATTAATTTTATTATTATCCTAATTTTCATGGAATTTTTTAATGAAATTTGTGATAATACCATTTTTGTATTAATGTTTAAGCCATGTATTAGTTTATTTTTTTTAATTAAGCTGTCCACAGGTACATTTTGTAAGTAGTTCTTGCCTTTCCCCACATTTTCGTAGTTCACAAATACTGAAAAGCATTGTGTTAGATGGAAATTGACTATTTAGATAATCCAACAATGGGAGTTGTTTCTTCTTAGATTATGTATATTTTAAAAGTGTAACATAAATTATATTTCTTTTGCTCATTAAAATACAGTTTATTTCTTTTTAAAATAATTAATAAACATTAATTATTTTAAAAATATTTTACACCACACTGAGTTTTTAAACCTAATTTCGTAGGGCATGAATAAGATTGTGTTAATATGATTTGTATCTTATATTCCTGGTAAATGTAAATGCCCTAAAATTTACACGTTTTTTAATGCAATAACCATAACTTTTAATTTATTTTTTAATTATTTTATTGTTATTTTATTGTTTTTATTTTTTATGATTCTTTTTTATTTTACGATTTTTATTAAAATATATCTAACATACAAAATTATATTAGTTGCAGGGGTACACCATCATTATTCAACATTTATATACCTAAAGAGGTGATCACCATAAGTGCAGCAACCATCTGATACTGTACCATGCTATCACAATATTATTGTCTATAATCTCTGTGCTAAACATAACATCCCATGACTTAGTTTTATACCTGGAAATTTGAACCCCTTCACCTTTTCTCCCCTTTTTAAAATTTTCAATTTCAGTTGGCATTCAACATTATTTTATATTAATTTCAGGAGGACAGCATAGTAGTTAGACATTTATGTAATTTAAGAAGTGATCCGCCTGACCAGTCTAGTACTCACCTGACACCATACCTAGTTATCACCATATCATTGACTATATTCCTTGTGCTTTGCTTTACACCCCCATGACTATTTTGTAAGTATCAGTTTGTACTTCTTAATCCCTTCACCTTTTTCACACTGCCCCCAGCCGTCTCCCATCTATCACCTCAACAAATCTAGTGCCCATCTGACACCATATGGAGTCATTACAATACTATTGACTGTATTCCTTATGCGTATACCCTACCTCCTTGTGATTACTATGTAACAACCAACTATCAGTTGGTGATGAACCTCTTTAGCTTTTTCTTATCTAGGAAGCTTTTTATCTGTCCTTCAATTATAAATGATAGATTTGCTGTGTAGTGTAATCTTGGTTGTAGGTCCTTGCTTTTCATCACTTTTCAGGAATATTTCCTGCCAATCCCCTCTGGTCTGCAAAGTTTCTATTGAGAAATCAGCTGATTGTCTTATGGGAGCTCCCTTACAGTTTACTAGTTACCTTTCTCCTGCTGCTTTTAGGATTCTCTCTTTGTTTTTAATCTTTGCCATTCTATTTATAATGTGTCTTATTGTGGGCCTGTTTGGGTTTGTCTTGTTTGGGACTCTCTGTGCTTTCTGGACTTGTATATCTATTTCCTTCACCAGGTTAGGAAAGTTTTCAGTCATTATTTCTTCAAATAGTTCTCAATTCCTGCTTTCTCTCTTTTCCTTCTGCTACTCCTACGATGCAAATGTTGTTACACTTGATGTTGTCTCAGAGGTTTCTTAAACTGTCTTCACTTTTTTGGATTCTTTTTTCTTTTTGCTGTTCTGATTGTGTGTTTTCTGCTACCCTGTCTTCCAAATCACTGATTCAATCCTCTGCTTTATTTAGTCTGCTGGTGATTCTTTCTAATGCATTCTTCATTTCAGCTATTGTATTCTTCACTTCTGACTGGTTCTTTTTTATGGTTTTTATGTCCTTTTTTATGCTGGTTATCTCTTTGTTGAAGTTCTCACTAAGTTCCTTGAGCACCCTTATAATCATTGTTTTGAACTCTGTATCTGGTAGGTTGCTTGCCATCATTTAGTTTAGTTCTGTTTCTGGAGTTTTCTCCTGTTCTTTCATTTGGGATGTATTTCTTTGTTTCCTCATTTTGGCTGCCTTTCTGTGTTTGTTTCTATGTTTTAGGTAGATCTTCTATGTCTCCCAGTCTTGGCTGCGTGGCCTTATGTAGTAGGTGCCCTGTGGGGCCTTGGCACAGTCTCCCTAGTCACCCGCTCCACGAGCTCCAGGAGTGTCCCTTATGTGGGTTGTATGTGCTCTCCTGTTATAGTTGATTCTTGATTCGTATGGGCACATCAGTGGGTGGGATTGAACCTCAGGCTGATTGGCTGTGGGGTTTAGCCACATCCACAGCTTATGGGCTGGTGTGTGGGGGGCTTACCCCACAGAGTGGGATTCACTCCAGTGGACTTTTGCCTGTTGAAATCACCCTTTGGGTGTGTCACTGGGTGTTGCTTTGCTGTGGTCTAAAGCCAACCTTTAAGTATGTTGGTTCTGGGGCCTCTTGCGAGGGGCACGGGTGCAGGCCCATGTCACCCACTGCCTGTGACTGGCTGGGGACTACCTGGTAGGAGCTTCAAAGTGATCCACGGTTGCTCACTGCCTATGCTGGACCTGGAGGTGCATGGGAGAGGCCACATTGAACTGAGGATGGCTGCCACCAGTCCTGGGCCTGGGGTAGCTCCACAAAAAGCCGGGTCATCCTGAGGCTTTTTGCCACCTGTTGGCTCCCTTAAAGTTCAGCAACTGATAAAGCCTCACATGGTACACAAGTTGAGTGACGCAGGGTCTTAGTGAGTCACTAGAGTGGGAAGAGTTGTGGTCAACTGGTTAATGTAGACTCTGGTTTGGTGCCAGTGCTGAGTCTGGAGCTAGTCAGGAAAAGTCTCAGAGCACACTGTGGCCAGCTGCTGCCCATCTGGTTCCTGAGGACTCCAATAGTTTTACAAGAACGAGTGTAATGCGGGCAGGGCTGGCTGCTCTTGGAGAAAGTGCCTCAGATGTTGGGTGAGGTCCCAATGAGTCAGAAAGAAAGGTGGATCAGCTGAACTCACCAAGCCAGTCAAATTTAGATTTGGCCTATGGGGATGGACTCAACAGGGGAAAGATGGTATCCCCCTGCCAGCTGCACAGGTGGAGGCCCCATCATAGAGAAAATGGCAACTGTCCTCCAGCCCTGTCTCTGAAGCCACACACCTCAGTCTGCCCCCCTACCCCCCACCCCTCCGTATGCCTATGATGCCTCCTGAGTTACTATCCCTCTGCCAGAGCCCAAGGTGAGGGCCTGTGAGTGAGAGATTCTGTGTGCCAGACCTTTAAGAGGACTCTGGGTTTCCCCTTCCACCCCACCTGGTCAGTCTGAATCCCCACTGTTTTTCACAGCCAGATGTTGTGGGGGCTCCTCTTCCCAGAACCACTACTGTGGACTGGGGAGGCCAGTGTGGGGCTGGGGTCTCTTGTTCCTCTGGGGGGAACCTCCTCGACGGAGATATCACTCAACCAGCACATGGAGGTTTGGGGTTAGCCAGTTCCGCGTCTCCATCCCTCCTACCAGTCTTAAGGTGGCTTCTTCTTTCTATCTTTAGTTACGAAACTTCAGTCAGGTTTCAGATAGTTCTCCAGGTTGATTGTTCTATGATTTAGTTGTAATTTAATGTGCTCATGGAAGGAAGCAGGCACAGTGTTTATCTACTGTGCCATTTTGGCTCTCTCCTCCCAACTATATCTAAAATTTACACGTTTAAATGACTAATTTCAGTTTTCCCGCAACTTTAATATTATAAGTTTTTAAAATCTCATTATAAGGAAATGCATGCTTCTTAGAAAAATAATGAGAAAGTAGAAAAACAGTCTTAAATATTTCCACTACTTTGAGGTTGATTGCTGTATTTTAGGTTGTAACTCTCTTTGTCCTCATTCCTCCATCCAGCCTACTACCTGTGCTCCTCCCCAGCTTCATTGAAAAAATAATATTAATCACCATTTACTACATAAGTTGACTCATATGAAGTTCCCATTTTTGCAGGGCAAGAATTTGACTACTAGCTTTGTCATATGGTCAACTAATACTCTATATTTTAATTATTTATTTTGTTTATTATCTTTTCCCTCCCACTAGAACGTAAGCTCCTTGATGTAGAGATTTATTTTCCTTCACTGCTATATCCTTAGCACAGAATAGGTGCTAAATTCCAGACTGGGAAGACATATTGACTTAAAAACCAGAGGCTGGAAATAGCCAGGAGACAGAGGAGATGACTGGATGAGAATGGAAGCTGTTAGTTGGGAAGAGGGAAGCAGCAAACAAGGAAAAGAGGATAAGTGTTTGGCGCTTCTAAAAGCTGAGCCTATATAACTAGGTGTGACTTGGAAAGTCAGTTTCTTAGGTTTCTATTTCAGTGACTCGTTCCCATCCCTCCTTTAAGTTGTTGTTCTGTGGCTAGCTCTGCCTTGGTTTCCGGCTCCTGGCATTCGTAATACATTGACTTTCAGTATTCAAACAAAGAAGGGACATTAATTCCTGTTCATTCTCCCCAAACTACTTCACTTCCTTTGGAGAAATCTGAGCCCAAAAATGTTCTGTTCCTGAAAGAGAAACACATATAACACTACTTATCAGAGCATGAAACTTAGAATACTAGGGGTGAAGTATAATTCTTTTGAGATACTGGTCAGAACCTCCATTGGGTATTTTTTTTTTTCTCATTGCAATGGAAATTCGAAATTACAAAGGATGAAATAATAACATAAATGGAGATAACTGGATTGAGAAATATGCAGTGATTTATTTTATTTATTTATTTTTTTTGGCCTGGCATCTATATTAAGCAAAGGTGGCAGGTAGTTGATTTCTTTATGCTGTAAGAGCCAGGATGATTTGATACAAAGATTTTTTTTCTTATTTTTATGGAGAGTGCTTTTATTTCATAGTTTTAGTTTATATATCATCTTGTGGTTGTGTTGGCTAAGTAACAGGAAGGAGAAAAATTGAATATGCTCTTTAAAAGCTTTCTTTTTTTATGAAGCAATTCTAAGATGGTGGGACATCCTCCTGAGTTTTTTGTTTATTTGTTTTGTTTTAAATTGGAGGCAAATGAAATTTGTGTGTAGCTGAATTATAGTTGAAGAATGGATCCAATAATAGATATTTTTACATTGGAATGGAAGGAATTACATAATATTCCTTCTGAATGTTCAGTAAACAAGATTATCTATAACCAAATTACACAAGAATTCAACCTTTGGGTTGTAACTTCTACATGAAGAAGATAAAGAATATGGAATGATTAAAAAGGAAAAGCACAGCCAGTTCCTATTTTTCAAGATTATGAAGGGTAGAAAAAAATGTTTAGTTCCTTCATGGGGAGTCACATAGTTGTGAAATTTATTCTTTAGGACAGATATATTAATAAAGCCAAATATATAGCCTGGACTGGTCAAACTAGTCCTGAGGCCATGTTGGACCTTTGCTGAGGTCAGCAACTTATACTTTATTGTGAAACATTTCTCAGAAAACAAAAAAAGTTCAATAAAGACATTTAACTATATTATTTGAGTAATTCAAGCCAAGTCTTTTCCTGTAAATCTTTTTCCTGTTCTTTAAGAAGTAGGTGATTAAACTGCCCATAGTAATGTACAAATATTGAAAAAATTCCCTTTCAATTCTCTTTGATCCCTTTACAACCTGTGACCTGGCAAAAACAAACCACACACACGTGGACACACATATACATGCACATATATACCCCACATACAAAGAAGCAAATACTCCACATGGAGTTTGGTTGATTGTTTTAGGATGTGAAAGATATAATTAGGAAGAAAAGAACCATCTTTTGGAACCTGTTTGTTTGGGAAGGGATTCTGTGAAACAGCTCACAGATCTTGGATGATCCTACTACTAAATTTTAACTGTAGTTTACAGACTCTCTCCCTCTTATCTTCTTATTCCAGTAACAACAAAAGTAGTTTCTCTTACTTATGATCCTTATATCAGTGTCTCTTCCCCCCCCCTATTTCAACGTGGGCAGTAGGGCAGACAGCTAGGGACTCAAACATGAAGCTGTCAGCAGATGGGGTTGCCCATGCAGAATGGGAGGAGGTGTGGGGCTGGAGGAGGGGAGAAGCAGGAGCAAGCTCAGGCAGGGAAAACGCAAGTTCAGTTCAAATGGGCAAGTCCAGTCCTGTCTCTCATTTAGGAGAATCCTTTGTCACTCACCCCTCGCTTGTTTACCAGTGAGACTCTTGAATTTGCAGGGAAAGTAGGAATCACAATGGGTGAAAAAAAGATGGTATGAATTCAACTGGAATTGGAAGTTAGATCTGGAAGAGGCTCATTTCCTTAACGTGCTATTTACAGTGTGCTAAGTAGAATGCTTACAGTGTGGACAAAAATAAGTAAATTTGTTTATACGTACATTTAATACAAAATTGTGTAGAAGACAAATCTGTATTAAATAGTCCTTATCAGTAAAGATCCTTATCTTCATTTTATACACATTCACACATACTCATATATGTAAACACATGTGTATATGTACACAATACATATGAATGCATACACATAGATTTGTATGTACACATACTTATATACATTTCTTAAGCCTCTAGTAAGTGCTAAGAGTTCTTCTAGACCACAAGAACTTGCTAGAAACAAGGAAATGAGCACCCTACTCTTAGGGAGCCTGTATTCTAGTCAGAAAGACAGTGAACGTGCTAACAAAGTAATTCCAGGCACTGATAGTGCCATTAATATTAATAGCAAGCAAGTGCCTGCTGTGAAGGTGAAAGTGGTATTTGAGCAATGGTTGCCAGGGGCAGGTCATCTCTGGGGAGATGGCATTTGAACTGAAGGGACCGCCCCCCCCCAAGTCAGAGAGAACAGCAGGTGTCAAGGCCCTGAGGCAGGAACAAGTTTAGCAGGTTTGAGAGACAGGAAGATGGCTTAGGAGTCTGCAGCAGGGTGAGCCAGAGAGTAATTAAATGAGGTTGGAAATGTCGCGAGACCCACATCATGAAGCTCTTCATAGGCCACAGAAAAGACTGGCTGACAGTCCAAGCAGAGGTTACTGATTTTTCCCCACATCATCTGTTGCATTCTTCACTCCTTCCCCCACTGACTTATAATCCTTTACTCAACATATTTAGTTATAGTGTACTTTAATATCTTCTCAAAGCAATCTCTTCTGAAGATCTATTCATTAATTATTGGGCCTACTACCACTGTAGTACGTGTATTTATTGTAGTTTTATAAGTGTTCTAATATATAACATGGAAAACTCTCACATTGCTAGTTTTTTTTTTTTTTGCAAAATTTCTTAGATATTTTTGCCTTTTCTAATATGGAAATTTAGGATAATTTCGTGACTTTCTTTTTGGAATTTTAATTGGACTGTCACTAAGCCTATATTTTAATTTGGGAAAAGTACATGTTTTTACAGAACCGAGCTTTTCCATCCAGTATCATTGTGTATTTTTTCCAAGTTGCCTATTTGTAATTTTTTAAAATTAAATTTATTGGGGTGACATTGGTTAATAAAATTATATAGGTTTCAGGTATGCAATTCTATAATACATCATCTATTTATCACATTGTGTGCTCACCACCCAAAGTCAGATCTCCTTCCATCACCATATATTTGACCCCTTTTACCCTGTTCTACCTCCATCCCTCACCCCTTACCCTCTGGTAGCCACTAAACTGTTGTCTGTGTCTATGAGTTTTTATTTGTTTGTTTGTCTTGTTCATTTGTTGCTTTCAGTTTTATATCCCACACATGAGTGAAATCATATGGTTTTTGACTTTTTCTGTCTGACTTATTTTGCTTAGCATGATATGATTGTATACTTTTAAAAAATTTAAGCATTTTTATGTCTCTCAGTAAAATTTAATACTTTGGTTTTTATAGGTCCTGCACATTTTATGTAGAATATTTTCATGGGAATTGTATTTTTTGTTGCTACTGTGGATATTTTTCCATATTTCATAATTTAGTTATTGATGCTATGTAAGAAAGTAATTGATTTGTGTTTTACCTTATTAATTTTTCTTAATATTGCTAATGGCTTTTCATTGTTTCTCCTGGGTTTTATAGTTATACAATAATGTGACTGGAAAATCATGAGAGCCTTTTTTTTCTTTCCAAAATGATACTTATTATTTTTGCCCACCTTAATGCCTTTTCTAGAAAATCCTGAACTTTATTATTTGGTGATAGTAGCATTTTTTGTCTTGGTTCTTTTGGCAATAGGCATATCTCTAGTATTCACTGTTAAGTAGAGTGTTGATTTATTGACTTTTGAGCTCTAGTCTTTCTAATGTTCAAGCAGTATCCCATATCTTGTTTATTAAGTTTTTTTTTATATATATAAAGGAATGGGTATAAGATTTTATTGAATGCCTTTCTAGTCAATTCAAGTGAACATGACTTTTTTTATTTGACCTATTGTGATTTATTCGTGTTTCCCCTTATTAACAACTATTCTTGACTGTGGAGAATAAACTCTACTTGGTCATGTTGCGTAATTTACAGTTGTAGCCCATATGTTGCTGGTTTCTCTAGATGTGAGTATAGAATGGAATTACACCTCCTGTTTTTAATCTGAAGTCTATGGCACAACCCCCTGCTGGCCTTCATGCTGTAAATTACCTCCATCTCCACGTATCTCCCTCAACTCTTTCTGAGATTTGTTTTCTAGTCTTTTTATCTTGCCATTATTCCTGCCTCTGATAATAGATCCCCTGCAGCGAACCTCAAGACAGCTGCTTTGCTGGCCATAGCAGTCCTCCTCCAGTGATGGTTGCTAACATCTGCCAAGAGTGGTCACTCCAAGAACCCACAAGCCCACGCCCATCCACAGGCCTTCTTGTGGAGGGTTGGTGCCACCATCCAGAGAACGTAGACCTATCTTCTACTTAGTAGAGCCCAGTAGAGAAAAGGGCAAGTCATTTTTCTGGTCCAAGGCCTCTTACATTGTGCCTCAAGATGAAAAGCAGTGGGGACATCTACTCTCTGAAAGAGAAATTGGACCCCGACTCTCAGAGTTATGATCTGACTCCCATGGCTTGACAGTATCTTTCCCAAAGTATGGCTCATTCAACTTCAAACCGTAACCAGTGTGGAATGAGTGCAGCCCAGAACACCAAGTACATGTTCCTGTCACAGTCTTCCCGCATGCAGTGGTGAATAGACCAGGATGGCCAGGATGGCAAAGCTTTTCTGCAGAGCTCTGGTTTTTCTTTTCCTCTGATCCAGTGCTTAGCCAAGGACATACAGATAGTTTTCAGGAGTGGGACAGGCTGACAGACAACAAACACAGAATGGCATCTTGGAGTTAACACCTTGAGGTGAGTGTAATTGCTTTTCCAGACTGGTTCAAGAGTTCAGAGAAGTTAATAACTTACTAGGGGGATCTGTCCCCCAAAAAGGAGGGTTGCCCAATTGAAAATTTTAGTGTCCATTTTAGAACCCTGCAACTGATTTTAAGGCAATTTTTAGCTAAAAATTTAACATCCAATCTCTTTAGGTACACCATTACTACTAAAATAGAAACGCTGTTACATTATTAGAAGTTTTGCATCAGCAATCATAAATGAGATTGGTATTAGTCTTTTTTTTTGTATCAGAATGAAAAAGTTGTATAAAATGAATTTTTTGTAATGAAAAAAAATTCCCTGAAACATTATTTAATGTAGTATAGGAGTCATATAGATGTTTTAATCTTATCTTTATCCTGACTGGTATGCAACCTTTTTAAGAGATAAGTTTTTGATAAATAATATTTTTGGTGGATATTGATGTATTCATTTACTTGTTTCTAAGCTAACTCTGGAAAAAAGTATTTTCCCAAAGAATTGTCCTCATCGTGAGCATTTTAGCTTTATCAATATATATTTGTGTGTGCTTTTTAGAAAATAATTTCTAAAATTTCTTCTATACCTACTGTTATATCCTCTTTCTCAATGCTACTTTTATTTGTGCTTATCAAATATAATCTCAACTATAAGGTAGGGACTTTTAGGAACACACCTATTGCATAAAATTAAACACGTGTGATTTTTAACAATAATTTTGAGGTGTTTTTACATGTCATAAAATTCACCCATTTCCAGTGTACAATTCAATGATTTTTAGTGACTTTACTGAATAGCTGCAGCCATCACCATAAATCAGTTTTAAAACACTTTTATTTCTTCAGAAAGAGTCCTCATTCCCATTTAACTTTAATTTTCATTCCTGCTTCCAGCCCTAGCGTATCATTAATCCACTTTTTGTCTTTATAAATTTGCCTTTTCTGGACATTTCATATAAAGGGGATCATACAGTATGTATTCTTGTGTCTGACTCTTTTATTTGGCATGTTTTTGAACTTCACTAATGATGTAGCATGTGTCACTAATTCATTCCTTTTCATGTCTGAGTATTATTTCATTGTATGGATATTTACATATATACCACATTGTGTTTATCCATTCACCTGATAATGGGCATTTAGGTTGTTTCCAGTTTGGGGCAATTATAAATAATGCTACTGGGAACATTCACATGCCAGTCTTTGTATGGATATGTTTTCATTTCTTTAAGGTGGATACCTAGAACTGGAAACATTGGGTCTTATGGTAGTTTTATGCTAAACTATTTTTCGAAGTGGAACTTTTTTCTTTTTAATGGTACAGTAACAGCTGTTTTTCTGTAACTTCTGTATCATAAGAGGCATGGTGTCAAGTGTAAATAATTGCTAAGCTTTCAGGTTTTCAGTTCCATGTCCATTGCAAGTCTGGCAAGAGTTCCATACTTCTCATGGCAATGATCTATGCTCTTTGATTCATAATAAAACTCTACCTTTGAAACATGTATTGAACTTTTGATATTTTTTAAGGGTAAGGTTCTACTACTGATGGAATACCCAAAGAAACTTTATATAGACCTCACATTTTTTATACCAGCTGAAGCATATTTCATTTCCTATTGTTTGTTATAAGTTGCAAAGTGGTGGTTTTAAACTGGGAATCCTAGAACTAGACTTTATAACTTTCTTTCACAGGCAGAAAGTCGCCTAGGCTCGGCCCAGGATGGCTTTAATTGTTAGTGGGCCAGCCCTTGACCGCAAAGCCCACAACAAAGGGGAACTGGGTTGGAAGACACTGGAGGGGCCATTGGATGTGTCTGGCAAAGAGCCAGAAAGTGATCGAAGGCAGAGGCCAATTCTAAAGCTGAAATGAAATTGTTTTAGAAAGTGCATCTGGAAGGAATCCTACAGGCAACTGGGTCCAGGGGGCTGGGCCTTTTATAGAGGTCAGAAGGTCAAACTCATAGGTGGGGAGGAAGCTATGCAAGCTCAAGTCAGCTCTTTTTTAAGGATAGATCAGAGCTGAGCAGAGTGGAGTCAGAGCCCTGTACACCTTCATGTTACTGATCTAGTTAAGCTTTATACTTTCTGGTCTGTTTTTAAAAGTGCAGCTTTAGTGCAGGAAGATTGTGTTTCATCTGATGGTTTAATATGACCTTGAGATGTTTTTAGCATTGCTTGCTCTTTTTATAGGGGAATCTGGAGATACCAGCATACTTATGACCATATTATTTAAATTGTAAGTAAAATAGTAACAGAATTATTCAGTATAACCAAGACTATTTATGGTCCTTAGTTTTTCCAGTAAAATACCATACAAATACTATTTTATAGTTAAAAAGATTACTGTATATTTTTGTATTACAGATTTACTAGATGGGTTGAAAACGTAATTTGCTAGATACAGTAAATACTTCTCATGTGCAATAGTGAAACTTGTAATAAATGTTTTTGCATAGTTGCATAGAAACTCTTTTGAGTTTTTACAGCGATTAGGAAACACATCGAAGATTAAATTATCAGGGCTCACTGCTGTTTTTCTTCCAGGTGCCAAATTACTGAACTAGCCCTACCCCAGGGAACTTTGCCATGTACAGTGAATTGGGTCCCCTAGACATATTTAATAATTTAAGTTTATGATATGGCTGTTAAAATATTGGGTGAACAAAGTCTTTGCAAGGAAAAAGGCTCAGTTTGAGTAATTGGACACTTGTTCGTAATAGCACTGTTTGTTTTATAGTAAAGACTATGTTTTTGAGTGGTGTATAAGGTATGAGCTCACCCCAGGTGATACCATCTGCGTAGAGCTGTCTTGGTGTTCTTTGTCTCTGAAGTATTTTTCTTACACATTCAAAAATACATATCAGTCTGTTACTACACACTGTGAATATAGATATGTATATTTTTCATGCTTCACGTGTTGGCATATGTTCTCAGCCAGTGAGATGTGATATGGCAGATAGTACTGTACACTGTTGTCCCAGGAGTGTTTTTTTTAAAAATTAGTTTCAGGTGTACAAAACAATGTAATAGTTAGACATTTACACCCCTCACAAAGTGATAACCCCCCACCAATCTTTTGCCCCTCTGACATTGTGTATAGCCATTACAATTCCATTGACTCTATTCCCTAGGCTGTACTACATATCCCGTGACTATATATATATATATATTAGATTATAGTTGACATTCATTATTATTCAGCTACAGCTTCAGGTGTACAGTGCAGTGGTCAGGCATCTACACCGTCCATGAAATGGTCTCCCTAATAAGACAATTATCCATTGGATACCCTACAAAATCTTTACATCATTATTGTTTATATTCCCCAAACTGTCTTTCCTATCCCCGTGGCAATCTTGTGGTTACCGATTGATCTTTCTAATCCCCTCACCCTCTCCCTCATCCCCACCCCCTTCCTATCTAGCAACCCTCAGTTTTTCCTCTATATCTCTGAGACTGTTTCTGATTGTTCATTTATCCTATTCTTTAGATTCCACATATAAGAGATCATATGGTATTTGTCTTTCTCCGTCTGACTTATTTCACTTAGCGTAATGTTCTCTAGGTCCATCCATATCATTGCAAATGGTAAGATTTCATTCTTCTGTATGGCCAAGTAATACTCCATTTTATAAATGTACCACAGTTTCTCAATCCTGATGGGCATTTTGGTTGTTTTCCATGTCCTGGCTATTGTGAATAGCGCTGTAATAAACATTGGGGTGCATAAATTTTTTCAAATTAGTGTTTTGGATTTCTCTGAATAGAGTGCTAATTGTAACCATTCTGAGGCAGAGAATGTGGTTACGATATTCTCAGATGATTCTTTTATTTTTGTCTAAACTTGAACAGTTTTGACCGACAATGGTGTAGAAATGATACTGCTAAATATACTACTAAGAAACAAAGAAACATTAAAGCCTAGTTATTAAAATGAAAGTTTTAGAGGCTCAAAGCTCTTCCTGGAAACTGGTAGAGGATAAAGATTTAGCTGAACTTCCTTCAAGGAAATGGTCCCAGAAGCATAGGATGGGAATCCACAGGCAGCAAGGCAGGGATGGCATCATGGTTTGATGGTAGGAAGGGGTCATGAATATTGTTGCAGCAAGGTGGTTGGTTACAGCTGTATGAATAGCAGCTGGCAGGGATTATACCAGGTCCTGTTATAAAGCTGGGGGATTTGGTCAGAAAGGTATTGTGATGCACTTCTGTGAGAACTGTATTGGAACAACCCTGTGGGGGACCCATTCAGTTTGTGTACTCCCATTTGCCCAACTACAGCCCCGACTCACAGGGATAAAAATCCTTCAGATAAAATATTAGAAATTCATCCTACAGTAGCATACATTTTAGGTTAATGTTTTATGGCAAGGCATTTGCATATTAATTGCATATTTTAATATGTCATATTGATGTATTTTGTATTACAGAAACCTTACAGTGACTTACTACCATGACTAGCCCACCCTAACCTCAATTTTATCTAATTTAGAGATGTTGGATAGGTGAGGCCAACTGAGGCCTACAGTACTCGTATACACAATCTCTCTTGAAGTTATTCGTTCTGCTGCCTTGCTCTTTTCTCTTCTGCTGCTTCTCAGAGGGTCAAGTGTCCTCTTCAGCAGTGGTAGGAGCAGCAGCTGGGCCTCTTCAATTCACAAACACACGCATCCCTCTGCAGTAGACATGATAGAACAGCTTGGCTATAGACAGCTCCCCTTTAGTCCTAGGCTAGAGAAGTTTGCTTCCCTTGTGTAGTCTTTTAAAAGAGAAACTACAATTGCAGAAACAAAAATGGAAGACTTTCCCTTAAAAAATTCAGTTTCTTTTGTATTCCTTTTGCTAATGTCCCAAAGGAAGAAGAATTAGCAAAGGAACAATTAATCTTGCTGTTTGCCTATGATTTATTTCCAGAGTTAACAGGTAAAAACAGTAAAGCTTTATACCTATTCAAGCTTTATAACAAATTTTAAGTTTGGTTCTTTAAGGTTAAGTATAAGATATAGGATATTTGAATGAACTTTTGCAATAACATCAGGCTTTCATTTATGAATGGGCTCTTTAATCAAAACATCCCTTGGATAAATAACAACAGTCATGGCATGTTTCCATATATATTAAATAGAAATGGATGGAAAGTTTAAATAATTTTTAAGCTGGACTCTTTTTGCTAAATGATTAGTTAAAAATAAAAGGAAAGAAAAGAGAGGACAGTTGATATAAAGAATTTAAATTTAACATAAGTAACATCTATTATATATTGAGAGGACCACTACGGACTCGGCACAATCTTTTATACATTCTATATTTATGACATTCTATAGTAATAAATCCTGTTCATAATGTTTGGCATGGAGTACTCTAAGATTCTGAAATCTCTTCAGAAACAAAAAGTTAGACTGTTTTGTGTATGAATGTATTCAAATATAGTATTACTCCCCTTAGCATGCTATACCCTGCTTAATAGAAAACTAATTACATTTATGTTCTTTGCTACTATTATTTACATTGTTGTCAGAGATGACATATGATTAAAAAAAAAATGAACTCTCTGTATTCCAGTTCAGTGCATTAGTGCTGTTTGCTATTTGGTGTCTGACTTGAGGCTTGAAAGTAGCAGAAGAGAATTTGTTTTATACTGCTTACTCATTTGTTCATTTCTTTATTCATTCACTCATATATCCATCCATCTGCCATGTTTCCCCGAAAATAAGACCTAGCCGGACAATCAGATGTAATGCGTCTTTTGGAGCCAAAGTTAATATAAGACCCGGTCTTATATTAACTTTGGCTCCAAAAGACGCATTAGAACTGATTGTCCGGCTAGGTCTTATTTTGGGGGAAACGTAGGCTTTATAGAGCACTCATCCCGTATTGGACACTGTTAGTTTTGGGAATAAAGATATGAAAATATAAGGACACTGTCCCCAGAAACATGACAGCCTAGTAGGGGTAGAGAAGCACACAGTGATGGACAGGATGTGAAAGGACATAACACAGGTATGGAAAGTAAAGTAACACTGGGAGTGTGTTGGAACTTTACTGAACAGAAGGAACTTGTTTGCTGGAGTTAGTGATAATTTTTCTGCAGAGACCAACGCTTATTTGCTGGTTTTACATTTTTACATTATGACTGATTAAAACTCTTATTTATTTTAAGTGCTTTTAAAATATTGAAATGTCACATATACAGAATAGTTCAAAATCATATATGACCAGTTAAAATATCACAAGGAGACTCCCAGTATCACTATTCCCCAGACATAGAACATGACGAGCATTCTTGCAGTACACGCTCCCATCTGACCACCGGAAACGACCACCCTGACTGCTGTAATAGTCATTTCAGTAATTTTCTTTATAGTTTAATCACCTATGTACACATCCCTAAACACAAAGGTACATCTCTCTTTCTTTAAAAAAATTTGAATGTAGGATGAACTTGCAGATTTTTATGCAATGTTTACATTCAGTTACAATGATTATTCTTTGTGTTGCTCCAATTGTCCCAAAGTTGGCTAGTGGGAATCCTTTCATTTTGGTTCTTGTGTCCTTTTGACATGACCATTAAGTGCTTCTTTGGTTTCTGGGACAAGAAGAAAGCTTTTTTACCTTCTGGGACAGTTTCTCTTTCTAGTTTAGAACTGATTTCTATTTTTTTTATGGTGACTAATTTATTCACTGATTTTTGTCTTCATTTTACTGTTTCAATTGTGTATCATTATCCTATTACAGGAAAAAATCAAAGACTGACAGCTATCACTTATTCTTATTTTTAATCAAATATTGAACCAACACAAGAATCAGTGACAAAAGCATTCCAGTTAGTTATCTTTTGGGAGAACGCCCTTGGATATAATTAAATTCAGTGAAATACAGGACCTCAGGTATAGCTTCTTTCAGAATGTCATGGTAGTTAACCATAAGTGGAGGTTGAAGTGATAATTAGGAGTTTAAAGAAACATTAGAGTTGCAAGGCAGTAAGTTCTTAATATGCCCAAGGTTGAAGCATTCAATTAACAAGGAACTACATTTGTTTCCCTACCCACTGGTGAGATTCTTAATGTGTTTTTCTCTTCTAACCTAAAGAGATTTGATTAGAGATCTGTAAACCTAATCAGATTCAACTCAAGATCAGAGAAGTGACCTTAGTGTGCAAGGTGTGGAGGAAACAGACACCTATCCAGCAATCTATAGTGCCAGAGGATCAAAGTGGATTCTAGTGGTATCAACCCAGGGAGAGAATGAACGGTTTTGCCCGGTAAAGGTAAAGGGTTTCTGATAAAACTTCACAGAAAAATTACTTTTTTTTCTGAATTTTAAGCTGTACAAGATTTTGCCAGGGCAGGGATTATCTAAAGCAGAGAAAAGAGACCAAACAATGATAGGGTGATGTGAACGTGCCTCCAGGCTGAGTTGTATAAAGTTCAGGGAGCTGGGAGGGCTGGGAGACCAAGCTGCTTTGTTAGGTTGGGGCCTGTCACGTAGGCCTAAGTGAGTTGATTGCCACACTAACAAATATGGACTTCATCTGATTAGTATTGGAGGACTGTCAACATTTTGAAGTGATTGATTCTGAAAACTCAATCCGTTTTCAGAAAGATAGCTTTGATAGTAGTATTGGAATTTGACAAATCATGAAACAAACACCCCGGATGTTTTGAACAACTTAGTTAGATGTTTTCTTTATTAGTGGTTTTGATTCTTGAAATAATTCCTGAATCCCATAGGTAGTATTACTTTTCATGTCTACTATAGGTGGTGATTTTGCTCATTGAAATTGTTTACTTAAGAAATTGTTTTCCTGTGGCACTTTTTTTTTTTTATAACAACAGAAATTTATTATTTCATTCTGGAGGCCTAAAGCACATTTTGATAATGACTCAGGATGCTTTGGACTAAAAGTGATACCGTAGAAGTGTCTGACTCAAAGCGTCTGACTTCCTAGGAGATTCTTTTCTTACATTATGGTAAATCCAGAGGTGGGCAGCCCCAGGTGTGCCTCAGCTGTTCTGCTCTGCCATTCTCCTGTCCAGGATAGACAAGGCTACCCCCTCCTCTCCCTCACTGTAGGGAACCAGGAAAGTTTTACTGAACCTTCCAAAGTCTGTTAGCCAGAATTGGTTCAAACCTCTTGCTAAACCAGTCCTTAGCAAAGGACAATGTCTCTGATTAGTTGATACTAATCAAGATTGGCCTGGAGCTGGTGGGGAGCTCACCCTCCAGCCCTCCCCATCATGTGGAAGAAGGGAGGGGTTCTATGAGCTTGTGGCATATGGGATAGATATTGCAGAGATAGCTAACAGGGTCTGCCAGAGAGAACTTGGGGTAAAGGTGACCTTGAAAGAATAGACGATAGTGCTATTGTAGTGCTACTGCCGAGTTCATTCCACAAACTTGCTGAAATGAAAACCCCCGATCTTCTAAATGTACACCCTGTACACTGAATCCAAGAGGGACTCCCTTGATGAAAAAAATAATGAGACATGCGACAGTAAAACCTAGGAATCCTTCCTGAATTCCTAGGCTTTATTCATTGGCTTTTATAATCCTATGTACGTAGAATGTTACTAATTCACTGAGACCCTGCAGTAAATTGCTTTAAAATATTTTCATTTTAGTCACTTTTTCTGTAAGTATCTGAATAATCTGATGAGAAGTATCAAATGTCAGGTTGCCCAAGAATAGCTCTAGGCATGATGTGCCTCTGACTCCGGACTCCACTGGAGCCTGTAGCTTCCCTGGGTAGGGCAGTCCGTATGCCTGAGACCTTCCCAGCCCTTACTTTATCCTTCCATTACCTTACCCATCACTGCCTTCTATCCTTCCCCCCGCTGGCTGGTCACCTAGCTCCCCTGGGTCTTGTTAGTCACCTGTTCTCTGATAAATTATTCCATGATGATGTGTTGGCTGGTTCTACTCCCCCTTAGTCCATGTATGTGACTTTTTAGAGGTGTTCCTGCCTCTTTGGGGTAACTCAAAGGAATGACTCTAAATGGTGTATTTCAGGCCAGCTAGGACGACAGGGAAGGCTTTTGAGTATTGTGATGCCTCTTAAATTTCACTGCACAAAAAGCATGATTTGCACAGAACTAGCTCTACTGAAAGGATGATTTGAGCCCCTGAACCCAGATTTAGACCAGACTTTCCTGAGAGATTCCGAACACTCAAGCGGTAATCATTTAGACAAAGAAAAAAATCAAACCATCTCAATGATGAAAGCTTCTAAGTTTTCTATATAAGTAACACATGAAAAAAACCTTTTAACAAAAATTATTTGGGCTGTTTTGTATGAATTGAAGTCAGTTCCACAGTGAAAGTGGTTGATTGTCATTCTTCAGCCAAACTTTGTTTGTGTAGATCAGGTACCCCGTTGTCACCTGAGCAATCCCTTTCCCCCATTACTTTCTGTCTCTCTGGATCTGATTTTGATGTGGATCTAATTCATATCTCTTCTTTAAAAACAATTTTTTTTTCTCACTCTGGTCTCACCCTGATTCCTCTTCTGTATCTTGTGGCTCAGATTGTAACCAACAACAAAGCTTAACAGAGGTCACAGAAAAATCCCAGTTCTCACATTGCTCTGCACCTTGCATTTAAAGTACACAATCACACAAGCTTCCTAATTAAAATTTATCACGCAAATAGATAGTCTTCAAAGCCAAAGTGATGAAATGGCTTTGAAACCGCCCTCTGGCAGTGGTTTTTTTTTTTTTTTAAAAAAGGCCATTTAGTTAACTAGTAACACATGGCTATGGATATGAATTTCAGAGGATTTTAGAGAAATAACAGATGTGGATTTCTTTCTCTTTGCAAAAATGATCTTGGGAATCACAGTGCCTCGATGAAGAGGCTTAGGGTTTTTCCTCATGTACACCATTGGTTGCCACTGGAGAATCTCCAAAAGGGCTCTTCTCAGAGGCCTAAATGAGCCTGCAAAGCCACCCTTCCAAGGGCATCTTACCTTTTGTGATAGGTCATCCCAGCCATGCAGTCAGTTTCTACATTAAGGTCTTCTTCCTTGTTAACGGTTTTCCTAGCCCAGTGATCTCGACTCTGACTGCATATTACAATTAACTGGACAGTTTTAAAAACTCCTAATACCTGAGTCCCATCCCAGACCAACCAGTGCAGTAGTTTCCCAGGGTGGTCCCTAGAACAACAGCTTCCGCCTCATCTGGGAGCTTGTTAGAAATGGACAGTGAAGATCCTCACCCAGACCTACCGAATCAGAACTTCTGATGGGCTGGGAGACCCAGAAAACCGCGTTTTAACAAGCCCTCTGGGTGATTATGGTATATGTTCAAGTTTGAGAACCACTGATCTAGTGTTTTTTCCCTGTGATGTCCACCTCCTGCCATCACTGTCTTTTCATGATCTTGATATAGTCCAGACCCCAACGCTGTGCCTATATGCCACCCATCCTCTTACATTTATTCTAGGAGGAACATTTTTTTGTTTAAGTTTCAGTAATTAAAAACTGTTCTCATTCATATTATAACAAAGGTAATGTCTTCTGGATAAATCCTCTTGAAAAATATGACCAGTATTTTTTGTTGCTGTTGTTCGTTTTTTCTCTGCAGGTGTGGCTATCACAATTCAGGTTGTAGAAGCCTGCCTTTTGGGCCATGTGTGGCTTACCCTGACCTGAGGTGTTGTATTCTTGAGCTTGAAAATTGTGAATCAACCAGTCAGTCACTGTGAGTTTATTTTGCAATAATAGGGCTATGGCCATGACACCACATTATTTGGGATTTTAGATCCAATAGTCGTCATGACTTTCCAGAAGTTCACAGTATAATAGAAGAGAAAAGGCAACACAACAGGAAACCATGGGTAGCAGATTGTGCTGGTTGGCTGGCTAAGGCACTGTTCTTCCCAGAGGAAATTCCACTGACACTTGAGGGATCGATGCAAAAGACTGTAGAGAAAAAAACGGAGCCTGCATATTCTTGGGTAGCAGGTACTTTGTATTTGTTGTGCAGTTGTAGATGTTTGATTAAATGGTACTTGTACCAACGCAGAAACACTGACCCAAGTGGTCAGTGGCATAAACTTTGTAGCTAGAATGCCTGGGTTTAGAAACTACACCAGTTACTACCTTTGTGACCTTGGGCAAGTCAGTTGACTGCTCAGTGCCTGGATTTCTCCAACTGTAAAATAGAGATGGTAATAGTACCTTTCTCAGAGGGTGATTGGGTGGTTGGCCGATTAAATGGGTTAATGGATGTGAAGCATCCAAAACAGTGCCTGGTATATAGAGGTGCTCAGGGAGTTTAGCTGTTATTAGCTGACAGAGGCACTTTGCTTTAAAGAGTTGCTGTGAGGTCAGCTGTCTTAAAGGGATTGACTAAAAGGGACTTAGGCCCTAAAATTACTGTTGGAGTTTTTTTTTTTTTTAAAGCATATGTAACAGGTTTTAGTGAGTTTCAAAGCCTTATTAGTATTTATTAATTTGGTAAACTCACTCAACAAATTTAAATAACAGAAATTAATAGTTCTGAATCCCTTCTGTGCAATTCTGAAACCCTCAAAACTCTGAAAACAGAGGTTTTATAAATTTGCAGCAACTCACTTGGCATTAAAAATGTCACTTGGAAAACATACACACGCGCGCGCGCGCGCGCGGTGCCAAAAAAAATGTATACATATTTTAAGAAAGGAAAACTATTAAAATTGTAATATTCAATATATACCAATAACAAAAGATGAATACAAGTCATATGTATATGTATTTTTGGCACCCTTGGTATACCCGTGTATTTATATTGTTGCCGTAACAAATTATCCTAAATTTAGTGGCTTAAAACAACACAAATTGATTGTCTCACGGCTTCCGTGAGTTAGAAGTCCAGCTCAGCTGGATCCCCTGCTTACAGTCTCACAGGCCTCAGTCAAGGTGAGGTTTGGGCTGTGCTCCTTCCTGGAGGTTCTTGTGGGTCAGAATCTATTACTAAGCGTTTTTAGGTTGTTGGCAAAATTCAGTTCCTTGAGATTTATAGGACTGAGGTCCCTACTTCCTGGCTGGCTGTTGGCCATGAGTCCTCCTTCTAGAGACTGCCTGCATTCTTTGGCTAGTGGCCCCTTCCTCCATCTTTGCCAGCAGCTGAGGCCGGTCAGGTCCGTGTCAGACTCTGAATCTCTTTGACCTCCCCTTAAGCCTCATCTTTTCTCTGCCTTCGTCTTCCACTATCTCATTCCAACTGATTCTTTCTCCCTTTTCTACTTTTAAGGGCTCCTTTGATTATGTTGGGTCCACCCAGATAGTCTAGGATAATCTCCCCATTTTATTTTACTTTTTTCTTTTTTTTTTTTAAATCTTTTTTTGGGCCATTTTTTAGGGTTTTTTTATTAAAACATTTCTCTCAAAATCCTACATTTTTGTTTGTTTAACAAATATATTTTTATATATGGTTTTAAGCATTTCCTACATAGCTAGATGACATCTTTTTTTTATCAGTCAACCCCTCTCTCCCCATCCACTATCCCTCTGACATTGCACACAGCCGTTACATTTCCACTGTCTCTATTCTTAATGCTGTACTCCGCTTCTTGTAACTATGTACATATACATATATATATATATATATATACACACACACACACACACACACATATATATATATATATACACACACACACACACATACACATACACACACACACATACATACATATATATATATAAATTTGTAGGTGACATTCATTATTGTTCAGCTTCTGCTTCTGGTGTACAGTGCAGTGATCAGGCATCTACATCATCCCTGAGGTGGTCTCCCTAACGAGGCAAGCGTCCATCGGATACCCTACAAAATCTTTACAACATTATTGATTACATTCCCCAAATTAACTTTTGTGATCCTGTGGCAATCTTGTGGTTATTGACTGTGCTTTCTAGTCCTTCACCTTCCCCCTTAACCCCACCCCTCTCCCATGTAGCAACCCTCAGTTTTTCCTCTATGTCTCTGTCTCTGAAACTGTTTCTGATTAGTTCATTCATTTATTCTTTTCTTTAGATTCCACATATAAGTGAGCTTATATGGTATTTGTCTTTCTCTGTCTGACTTATTTCACTTAGCATAATGTTCTCTAGGTCCATCCATATTGTTGCAAATGGTAAGATTTCATTCTTCTTTATGGCTGCATAATACTCCATTGTATAAATGTACCACAGTTTCTTAATCCAGTCATCTACCGATGGGCATTTCGGTTGTTTCCATGTCTCGGCTATTGTGTATAGTGCTGCAATAAACATAGGGGTGCATAAATTTTTTTCAATTAGAATTTTGGATTTCTCCAGATAGATACCTAGGAAGGGGGTTGCTGGATCATAAGGTAGTTACATTTTCAGATTTCTGAGATACTTCCATACTGTTTTCTATAGTGGCTGCACCAATCTGCAAGCCCACCAACAGTGCACAAGGGGTCCCTTTTCTCCACATCCTTGCCAGAACTTGTTGTTTGTTGATTTATTGATGATAGCCATTTTGACTGGGGTGAGGTGGTATCTCATTGTGGTTTTCATTTGCATTTCTCTGATGGTTAGTGAGGTTGAGCATTTTTTCATATGTCTGTTTGCCACCTGTATGTCCTTTTATGAAAAATGTCTCTTCATGTCCTCTGCCCATTTTTTAATTGGTTTGTTTGTTTTTTTGGAGTTGAGTTGAGTGAGTTGTTTATAAATTTGTGATATTAACTCCTTATCAGATATATCATGAGCAAATATCTTTTCCCATTCAGTAGGATCCCTTTTTGTTTTATTGATGGTTTCCTTTGCTGTGAAAAAGCTTTTAGTTTGATGTAATCCCACATTTTTATTTTTTCTCTTACTTCCCTTACCCAAGGGATATATCAGTAAAAATCTTACTCCGGGTAAAGTTTCTTCCTATATTTTCTTCTAGGAGTTTTATGGTTTCAGATCTTACATTTAAGTCTTTAATCCATTTTGAATTTATTCTTGTATATGGTAAGGAGGTGGTCCAGCTTCATTTTTTTGCATGTGTCTGTCCAGGTTTCCCAGCACCATTTATTGAATAGACTGTCTTTACCCCACCATAAATTCTTGCTTCCATTGTCGTAGATTAAATTACCATATAGGCATGGATTTATTTCTGGGCTCTCTATTCTGTTCCATTGATCTATGTGTCTGTTTTTATGCCAGTACCATGCTGTTTTGATTACTGTAGCCTTGTAGTATAATTTGATGTCAGGTATCGTTATACCTCCCACTTTGTTCTTATTTCTCAAGATTGCTGAGGTTATCTGGGGTCTTTTATGGTTCCATATAAATTTTAGGATTATATGTTCTATTTCTATGAAACACATCGTTGGTAGTTTGATAGGAATTGCATTGAATATGTATATTGCCTTAGGCAGTATGGACATTTTAACTATATTAATTCTTCCTATCCGTGAACATGGTATGTGTTTCCATTTATTTGTATCTTCTTTCATTTCTTTCTTCAGTGTCTTATAACTTTCTGAGTACAGATCTTTTACTTCTTTGGTTAAATTTATTCCCAGGTATTTTATAGTCTTTGGAGCAATTGTAAATGAGATTGTTTTCTTAATTTGTCCTTCTGGTATTTTATTATTGGTATATACAAATGCAACTGATTTCTGAATATTAATTTTGTATCCTGCTACTTTATTAAATTCATTTATCAGCTCTAATAGTTTCTTGGTGGAGTCTTTAGGGTTCTCTCTATATAGTATCATGTCATCTGCATATAATGACAATTTTACTTCCTCCTTACCAATTTGGATGCCTTTTATTTCTTTTTCTTGTCTGATTGCTGTGGCTAGAACTTCCTGCACTATGTTGAATAGAAGTGGAGAAAGTGGGCAACCTTGCCTTGTTCCTGATCTTAAGGGGAATGGTTTTAGCTTTTCCCCATTGAGTATGATGTTAGCTGTGGGTTTATCATATATGGCCTTTATTATGTTGAGAGATGATCCCTCTATTCCCACTTTCTTTAGGGTTTTTATCATAAATGGCTGCTAGATTTTGTTAAATGCTTTTTCTGCATCTATTGATATTATCGTGTAATTTTTATTTTTCATTTTGTTAATGTGGTGTATCACATTAATTGATTGGCAGATGTTGAACCACCCTTGCATACCAGGGATGAATTCCACTTGATTATGGTGTATGATCTTTTTAATGTATTGCTGAATTCTGTTCGCTAATATTTTGTTGAGGATTTTTGCATCTATGTTCATTAGAGATATTGGCCTGTAGTTTTCTTTTTTTGTAGTGTCTTTGTATGATTTTGGGTTCAGGGTGATAGTGGCCTTGTAAAAAGTGTTTGGGAACCTTCCCTCCTTCTGGATTTTTTGGAAGAGCTTGAGGAGAATAGGTGATAATTCTTTTTTGAATGTTTTTTAAAATTCACCTGTAAAGCCATCTGGTCCAGGGCTTTTGTTTGTTGGGAGATTGTTGATTACTGATTCAATTTCCCTGGTAGTAATCAGTCTATTCAGGCTTTCTATTTCTTCTTGAGTTAGCTTTGGTAGGTTGTATGCTTCTAGAAAATTGTCCATTTCTTCCAGATTGATTAATTTGTTGGCATATAGTTGCTCATAGTCATTTCTTAAATTTTTTTGTATTTCTGTGGTATCTGTTGTCACTTCTCCTCTTTCGTTTTTGATTTTATTAATTTGGGTCCTCTCTCTCCTTTTTTAAATGAGTCGGGCTAAAGGTTTATTGATTTTGTTTGTCTTCTCTAAAAACCAACTCTTGGATTCATTGATCTTTTCTGTTGTTTTTCTGGTTTGTATTTCATTTATTTCTGCTCTGATCTCTATTATCTCCTTCCTTGTACTCCCTTTGGGCTTATTTTGCTATTCTTTTTCCAGATCCCTTAAGTGTGAAGATAAACTGTTGATTAGTGATTTTTCTTGTTTCTTTAGGTAGGCCTGCAATGCTATGAATTTCCCTCTTAGGACTACTTTCCCTGCATCCCATAGATTTTGGGTTGTCTTGTTTTCATTTTCATTTGTCTCGAGATATCTTTTGATTTCTTCCTTGATCTCATGGTTGACCCATTCATTATTTAGTAACATGTTATTCAGTCTCCATGAATTAGTGTGTCTTCCAGTTTTTTCCTGTAGTTCATTTCTAATTTCATAGCACTGTGGTCAGAGAAGACAATTGGTATGATTTCAGTTTTCTTAAATTTATCAAGACTTGTTTTGCAGCCTAACATGTGGTCTACCTTAGAAAATGTTCCATGTGTGCTTGAGAAGAACGTGTATTCTGCAGCTTTGGGGTAAAATGCTCTGAAAATATCGATTAAATCCAAGTGGTCCAATGTGTCATTTAAGGCCGTTGTTTCCATATTGATTTTCTGTCTGGAAGACCTGTCCCTTGTTGTCAGAGGTGTGTTGAAGTCCCCTACTATGATAGTGTTACTGTTGATCTCTGTCTTTATGTCAGTCAATATCTGTTTTATATATTTAGGTGCTCCTATGTTGGGTGCATAGATGTTTACTAGGGTTATGTCCTCTTGTTGGATCGATCCCTTTATTATTATATAGTGCCCATCTTTGTCTTTTAATATATTCTTCATTTTAAAGTCTATTTTGTCAGATATAAGTATTGCAACTCCAGCATTTTCTCATTTGTATTTGCATGAAATATCTTACTCCAACCCTTCACTTTCAGCCTGTGTGTGTCTTTTGATCTGAGGTGAGTCTCTTGTATACAGCATATACAAGGGTCTTGCTTTCTTATCCACTCAGCCACCCTATGTCTCTTGATTGGAGCATTTAATCCGTTTACATTTAAAGTGATTATTGATAGGTACATAGTTATTGCCATTTTTAAATTTGTAGTTAGATTGTTTTCATCTTTCTTCTGTTTACGGAAGCCCTTTTAATATTTCCTGCAATGTTGGCTTGGTGGTAATAAATTCCTTTAGCTTATTCTTTTCTGGGGAGCTCTTTATCTCTCCTTCAATTTTAAATGCTAGCCTTGCTGGATAAAGCAATCTAGGTTGTAGACCTTTAATTTTCATCACTTGGAGTACCTCTGCCACTTCCTTCTGGCCTGCAAAGTTTCTGTAGAAAAGTCATTTGATAGTCTTATAGGAGTTCTCTTGTATGTAACCTGCTGTCTTTCTCTTGCTGCTTTTGGGATTCTCTCTTTGTCTTTAACCTTTGCCATTTTAACTATAATGTGTCTTGATGTGGACCTGTTTGGGTTTATCGTGGTTGGAACTCTCTGCACTTCCCAGGCTTGTATGTCGGTTTCCTTCACCAGGTTAGGGAAGTTTTTGGACATTATTACTTCAAATACGTTCACAATCCCTTGCTTTCTCTCTTCACCTGCGGGTATTCCTATGATGCTCATGTTATTGAGCTTGATGTTATCCCAGAGGTCTCTTAAACCATTTTCATTGTTTTTTATTATTTTTTCTTTTTGTTGTTCCATTTGGATGATCTCTGCTAACTGTCTTCTAAGTTGCTGATTCAATCCTCTGCTTCATCTAACCTGCTGGTAATTCCTTCAAGTGTGTTCTTTATTTCAGTTATTGTATTCTTTAGTTCTAACTAGTTGTTCATTATGATTTCTCTATCCTTCTTTATGTCGTCACTAAGCTCCTTAAACATTCTTATCATCAGTGTTCTGAACTCTGTCTCTGACAGGTTCGTTACCTCTATTTCATTTGGTTCCAGTTCAGGAGGTTTCTTCTGTTCTTTTATTTGGGACATGTTTCTCTGTTTCCTCATTCTGGCTGACTCTCTCTGTTTGCTTCGATGTCAGGTAGATCCCCTCGGGTTCTTGGTTTTTGCTGGGTGATCTTATGTAGTATGTTTCCTTTATATTTGACTTGCGCCACTTCCCTATTCTCCTGTGTTTGTGCTCCAAAGGTGACCCTCATTTTGTATGTATTCTCTAGTTAAAGATGAGCTTTAATTGCTTTTGGCTTGTCAGTAGGTGGGATTGACTACTAGGCTGTCTAGTTGTGAGCATTGGCTCTGCCCACAGTGGATGAGCTGCTGAGTGAGGGTTGACCACCGAGATGAGGCTTGTCCCCTGTGTGCTCTTGTGATTATAGAGAATTCCCTCTGGGTGTGTCACTTGTAGGTCGAACCTGGTATTACTCTGGTTTTGTCTGGAGTTGGCCTCTGGGTATGTTGTAGGGCCCTAGTGATGGAGGAGCATGTAGTGATGTAATACTTGTACTTAATTGGCACAACTCTGCACCTCTGCGTGTTGTACCCTGGGCAATTTCAGAACAAGACAAATCAACAACCACAACAACAACAAAGAAAAAACAAATACACTCACATATAAAAACAACCGATAACCCACACTCAACACAGGCAAAAATGTCAAAAATACAGAAAAAGAAATACAGAAAAATTGAAAGAAGGAGGAAAATTAGGGCAGGGAAGAGAAAAAAGAAAAGAAGAGAGAGAGAAGGGGTAAAATGTGTGTGTGTGTGTATATATATGCTAAAAATGATAGTAATACAACAACAACAACAACAAAAACAGCAGCGCCAGTCTTGGCTTAATCCCACCAAACAATCTTCAGGTTGTCCTCTTTTGCACATAGTCCTCTTCGTCTTGTGGAGGCAGAGCCGGCCAGCTGGCGCCCACAGTGACCCTGGCACTGCAATTCAAGATGAGTGGGGCTATGAGGTGTGGTTGGTAGTTTTTACAAAGTCAGTGCAGTGTCTGCTGTTGCCTGCACATACGCACACTGCGAGCACCACAGCCAGCCCTGTGCCCAGGTCTGCTGCATCTTAGGCACCTCTTCTGTCGGCCGGGGCGGGGAGGGAAGGAAGGGGGAAAGGGAGTGGAGGGCTCATGATTTTTGAGCTGCTGAAGGCCCTGAGCTGCCTCTGCCATCTGCTGTTAACCCTGCATGTGTCTCTGCAGCTGTAATTGTCCTGTTGTAGCAGCCCAGAAGAGGTGGGGGCTGGGAAGGGAAGTGTCTGCCATCTCCCAGCCCATCAGTGTCACACTCTGCCCAGCCTCTTCCCTAGGTCACAGTTGCAAAGTGGCCTTTTCCAGGTGCTGAGCACTACAGCTCCTCTGTCATCTGACACTACTCTTCAGTTCAGGGACCAGCTTGAGACTCTGGAAGGGCAGGGGTAGGATTGCTGTGGGAGAGTGGGGGAAGAGGCGCAGGTATGGCTTTTGCTTTTTTGTTTGACCTAGGGCCCAGCTGGAGATCTCCGCTGAGGTTACTGCCTCAAACATGGGATGCGCTGCTCTCTCGGCAGGAGAGGTCAGCTGTGGGACGCAGAGAAAGAGCCCATCTCCTGGTTCTTGTGATCTCTGTTCTGTGTCCTGGGACCCCCACGTCTCCGCAGCCATGGATGTGGGCCACGTCTCCACTCCACTCCCTTCCTTCTTCCCCTGCTTGCCCAGTTAGCCCACCTTCGAGTAATCCTTGTATGAGCCTCTTAGCTATTCTGTGTGATGAACAGAGAGTCCTTTGGTGGGTTATACATGTTCAATTTGTGGTAAGTTCCAGAGGAGAACTAAAGAAGACCACCTGCTACGGCCATTCCTCTAGACTTCATTCTTTGATTCAGCTGAGCTGGTGGTAGAATCTAGTGCTTGATGAGGATTGTGCTGAATGGAGTGTTAAGCTATGGGGTTTATTCCTGCTCCGTGCTCTAGCACACTTCAGGGAAATGTTCCATTCTCACCAATAATGGTGACCCAACCATGCTCTGACCTCTAAGAAGAATGGGATGTGGGGCTGTTGGGAGCTCATGTCACTTTGAAGATACACATCTTTAGACAGTGCTGGAATCATGGGAAAGAGACGCTCGATTTCCGCCAGGGCACTGATGGGATATGACATCATCCTGTGGCTATTGGTGGCCACCTTGCTTTCATAAAGGGAAAGACCACCTGAGAATGATGCCAGCAGAGAGGGAAGGAGGCAAAGCCGATAGGTCAGGAGAGATGATTCCTGTTGACATCATTGAACAAGCAGGAAGGAAAATTTCTCACAGAAGCCCCTGTGGACTTCCTGTAATGTCTCATTGGCCAAAACTGGGTCATGAGTCCTTGCCTCATCCAATCACTAGCAGGGGTTTGGGAGAAGGGCGTGGTTTCCATAACTGGCTTGGACCAGCTGTGATTCCTTCCAGTTGAGCATCCACAGGAAGAAGGCAGCATGCGTGCTATGTGAGCAAGCAACACCATCCTGCCACAAAGGAGAAATGGACAAGGGAGCTGAGGGTTCAAAGCCAAGGGAACAGAATACCAAGAGGGTACAACCTGCAAAGGTGCAGAGTTGTGCCAATTAAGTCCAAGTATTACATCACTACACGCTCCTCATACTGGCAGATGCAAAACAAGAGGATGCAAAACAGCAACATCTTTCTGAAGCAAGACATTTATTGAAAGGTTTGGAAAACCAAGAACTTTAGTGAGAACCATGCCCTCCCCACAGAGCAGGGGAGGGAAGAAGGGCCCTGAGAAAAACAGTCCAGTCTGTGAAGTTTCACCCAGCTGGGGGCCGAAGTGGTGGACCTGCAGCAATGGTGGTCACTCCTCTTGTCTCCCAGGGAGCTCCAGGCCGTCCTCCAAGGAGGTCCTTCTGAAGGCCCCGGTGATGCTGGATGCCACGGCGATGCCAGATACCCTGGCCGGGAATCCCACGCAGAGACGCCATGGCACTGGTCACATCTCCGCTGTCTGCTGGACCAAGTCCTCTCTCCCATGGCTCCTTGGACACACCGTGTGTATTGCACTGCTGCAACCTGCAGTTTGCATCCAGCCTCTGGCCGATCTCCCCCACCACGTGGTCGGGCTCCCTGGACCTCAGCTTCATCGAGTTAAGCCTTTAAAATGCAGGGAGCCCGGCTTGACCTCCCTGGAGTCTTGTTCTAACCCTGACTTTGCTGTCCAGAGTCTATAGGGGCTTTACCTGACTGCGGTACCCCTTCTTGGGAGGCAGACAGAAGATCTTTCTAAAAAAATTCCAGCACCTCCTAGCCACCTGCCACCTGCCACCCTGCTTGATGTTTTCTGCATTTCCACTGCTGCTGGTGGTGCTGTGGCTGGAGCGAGAGTCCCCAGGGTGACATTGGGGGGCTGGACTAAGGATGGTGCTGGAAACAGGGCTGAGCTCGGTGGTGGCGGTCCTGGACCCTGGTCTGTGCTCAGGAACGGCGGTTGTGGAGCCTGGACTGTGCGAGAGAGTGGAGGTCCTGGAGCCCCGGCTGTGCTTGGCAGTGGAGGGCTGAGGAGTGGCCGCCCTGGACCCCCGGCTAGGCTCAGGAATGGCGGTCCTGGAGCCTGATCTTTTCTCAGGAGTGGAGGTCCTGGAGCCCCAGCAGTGCTTGGGAGGGGAGGGCTCAGGGGTGGCGTTCCTAGACTCCCGGCTGGGCTCAGGAACGGCGGTCTTGGGTCCTGGGCTGGATGGGGGTAGGCTGGTCCTGGACTCAGGAATGGTTATGCTGTACTCCTGGATGTATGTAGGACCGGCAGACTCTTGGGCCTTCTGCCCTGGCTCGTGGGCCATAGGCTGCTGCTCTGCTTGCTGGCAACCGGACCGCTCAGATTGAACCTCCTGGGCTGGGGAGGGGCTGCGGCTCTGGAAGTCAGGAGGATGGAAGGGCTTCACCTTGATGGTGCGAGTCTGTAATTTTAACTTTTTTCTGTGTAAAATGCGGTATGTGGCCAGGATGTTATTGCCTGTTTTGTTAGACAGAGTGTCCTTGATGTCTTCACAGCGAAAGCCCAGGTTCACCATTTCTTCTGTGACCCAGGTGTCTATGTCATCACTGGGTGGCTCAACATATGGCTTTAGTTCTTCCTCTTGGCCCATGTTCAGCCAGGGATCTGGCATGATGGCCTTCAGATCGCCTCTCTGCTCAGGGTTGAGGTTCAGCAGTGTTTGGAGGAGGTTTGCCACGTGAATGGACAGGTAGCTCGGCACCACATACCGCCCGCTGGCTATCTTCATCATCAGCTCTGGCCAGCTCGTCGCATGGAAAGGGACGGTGTCCGTCAGCATCTCGTACAGCAGCACTCCCAGGCTCCAGATGTCCGAGGCACAACTGTCATACGTTTCGCCCAGGAACAGTTCTGGGGCTGTATATAAGAGACTGCCACAAAACGTGCTGCGTCGATGGATGTTGGAGGATGCGCCAAGTCCAAAGTCTGCGAGTGTGGCATTCATCCGAGCGTCTAGCAGCACGTTTTCTGGCTTCAGGTCCCGGTGAGCAACGCCCTTCTCGTGGCAGTAGTGCACTGCTGACACCAGCTGCCGGAAGACGCTGCGGGCCGCGTCCTCCGACATGCGGCCGTGGGCACGGAGGTAGTCCAGCAGGTCCCCTCCGGGCACGAACTCCATGACCAGGTAGAGGGATTCCGCCCAGCTGATCACGTGGAATAGCTGGATGATGTTAGGATGCTGCAAGTCTGCCATGCAGCGGACTTCTTGCAGGAGAGAACTGCGCGTTTTGTCAGAGACCCGTTGTTTGATGATTTTCACAGCCACCTTCGTCTGCGTGAGCATGTGCATGCCCACCACTACGTTGGCAAAGGTGCCCTCGCCGATGGATCCAATGAGCTTGTAATGGGCACTGGGGGGCTCCTGGTCAACAGGGATGTCTGTAAACTCACGTGACATGGTGACCCCCTAGCTACACTCACTGACGATACTAACGATGCTCTCCAACTGTGCTCACAAACAATAACTGTACTAACTACACTGACTAAATATACTAACTGTATCAACAATATTACTAAGTATGCTAATAATAATAACTATACCAACTATGCTGACTAAATATACTATCAATATTACTAACAATGCTAATAAACAATAACTATGCCAACTACACTGACTAAATAGAATAACTGTACTAACAATACTAACTAATAATACTAACTAAAAAAATGGGACCAAGGAAACAAGAGGGAAGGGAAAAAATAAAACGGGGGGTGGGGGTTGGGGGAGGGGCTAATAAACAATAACTATGCTAACTACACTGACTAAATATAATAACTGTACTAACAATACTAATAATACTAACTAAAAATAAATGAGACCAAGGAAACAAAAGGGAAGGGAAAAAATAAAATGGGGGGGAAACAAGGAGAAAACAAGCTAAAACGTCCAAGTCCAACAGGTCACCACAAATCAGCTTCCTGGGCTATAACGGACAGAAAGCTCAGCCCAGCCAGGGCCTTATATAGCAGCTATGGGTAATTTCATCACACTGGTGCTTTATGAGCTCAGAGCCAGACACTGACCATGTGTGGCTAAGGATAAACTACAGTGGATTTCTCAGTTTTGGGTTTCAAGACCTCTTTACTCTGAGAAAAAGGGGGGACCCCGAAGAAATTTTTGTTTATGTGGGATATTAAAGACTGATATTTACTTTATTAGAATTTAAAGTCTGTAGGATGCTTTAAAAAGAAAAAAAAGTGTATTAGTTTTTCCAGGGGTGGAGAGTGTTGAATTTTGAAAAGCCCTTAAGATGATTTGTTTCCACTTCCTCAGCCAAGAAATGGTGCTGCCCTTTGAGAAACACTACTTGGGTGTATAATAAAGTAACTTTTTATGTAAAATGATCATTTAAAAGGCATCTACAAGCAATTATTCTTTAAAACCACCTTGTGCTTATTAATACCGCAGCTTAGCTGAGTAGTTCCCTCAGAAAATACTTTCAGGTGTGTGTTCATTTTGGATACCTTCAGTTTTGTTGTTGTTGGTTCGTTTGTTTTGTTTTTAAATAGATGGAACCTTGTTAAAAGTGAATTTGCTTCCAAAAGTGGCTACTTCATAGGCATAAAATTGGCTGGGCTCAGGTGAATCAGGTTGAAATAATGCTAGGGACACGAAGTCTACCAATTTTCACTATTGATTCAATCCAGTTAATTGTTTGCATAATTTCAGTTTCACAACTTCCAGAGGTAAGTGTTGCCTATTTTTCCTCTAATTAGTAAATTACCATATGTCAATGTTCGATACATTGTTTAGAACAGGTTTGTTGTCAACTTTTGTGTCAGTTTAAAATAATCTACTTCAAATCATGGGAAAATCGTGAATATTTAGTGATATATTGGATCTGATCTCAGTTTTCTTGAAGGGATACTTTTTTTCTTTAAGCTTTGCCTGATCCACTGTCCTGAAGCTCCAGATATAGCTGAAATGTTTTAAAACTAAACCATTAAGTCTTTCGGACTATACCTCCAATCTTTCTCCCTTAGCAGCACACAAATGGAATGAAACATCTTGGAATTATTATAATTCAATGCATTTCGGTAACTTATTTGTGCCATATTTATTTCAAGTGTGTTTTTGTTCTTAAAATTCATCCATTCAATTTTGTATACTTCACCAGCTCCCAGACACCGTTACCTTTCCATTAGTGACCTCTGATGCACCTCTTCCTTTGGTCTTTGATCTGTCGTGAGCCTTTTGATATTATCGGTGGTGTTTTGGGTCCTACAGAATGCCCCTCCCCATCTCCCCACACACTCAGGATTTATAGGGACACTCATTGATACTGAGATATTCTGAAAAATACTTCTGTTCTGATTGATACCTGCAAAGGTACCAAATTGGACACCTAACATGGTTCCTGAAAGCAGAGAAACTTACAACTGTAAAGCCTCCTTTTGTCTGTTGTTGGAAGGTTGTGTGCTTCTAGAAAATTGTCCATTTCTTCCAGATTGATTAATTTGTTGGCTTATAGTGATTTCTTAAATTTTTTTGTATTTCTGTGGTGCTGTTGGCACTTCTCTTTCCTTTCTGATTTTATCAATTTGGGTCATCTCTTTCTTTGTTTTGATGAGTTTGTCTAAAGGTTTGTCAATTTTATCTTCTCGAAAACCTGGATCTTGGACTCATTGATCTTTAGAATTTTTTTTTTTTTTTTTGTCTCTATTTCATTTATTTCTGCTGTGATCTAACTCCCTCCTTGTACTCCCTTAGGGCTTATTTTGCTGTTCTTTGTCCAGATCCCTTAAGTGTAAGAATAAACTTACACTTGATTTGTGATGTTTCTTGTTTGTTTCGGTAGGCCTGCATTGCTGTGAATTTGGGGTTGTTGTGTTTTCATTTTCATTTGTCTTGAGATATCTTTTGATTTCTTCCTTTATCTCATTGTTGACCCATTCATTATTTAGTAACATGTTATTCGGCCTCCATGTATGTGTGTCTTCCAGTTTTTTTCCTGTAGTTCATTTCTAATTTCATAGCACTGTGATCAGAAAAGACAATTGGTATGATTTCAATTTTCTTAAATTTATCAAGACTTGTTTTGCGGCCTAACATGTGGTCTATCTTAGAAAATGTTCCATGTGTGCTTGAGAAGAACGTGTATTCTGCAGCTTTGGGGTAAAATGCTCTGAAAATATCGATCAAATCCAAGTGGTCCCATGTGTCATTTAAGGCCGTTGTTTCCATATTGATTTTCTGTCTTGAAGACCTGTCCTTGTTGTCAGTAGTGTGTTGAAGTCCCCTACTTTGATAGTGTTACTGTTGATCTCTGTCTTTATGTCAGTCAATATCTGTTGTATATGTTTAGGTGCTCCTATGTTGTTTACTAGGGTTTACATGTTTACTAGGGTTATGTCCTCTTGTCAGATCGATCCTTTTATTATTATATATTGCCCATCTTTGTCTTTTAATATATTCTTCATTTTAAAGTCTATTTTGTCAGATATAAGTATTGCAAATCCAGCTTTTTTCTCATTTCCATTTGCATGAAATATCTTACTCCAACCCTTCACTTTCAGCCTGTGTGTGTCTTTTGATCTGAGGTGAGTCTCTTGTGTACAGCATATACAAGGGTCTTGCTTTCTTATCCACTCAGCCACCCTATGTCTTTTGATTGGAGCATTTAATCCATTTACATTTAAAGTGATTATTGATAGGTTCATAGTTATTGCCATTTTTTAAATTTGTAGTTAGATTGTTTTCATCTTTCTTCTGTTTACAGAAGCCCTTTTAATATTTCCTGCAATGCTGGCTTGGTGGTAATAAATTCCTTTAGCTTATTCTTTTCTGGGGAGCTCTTTATCTCTCCTTCAATTTTAAATGCTAGCCTTGCTGGATAAAGCAATCTAGGTTGTAGACCTTTGTTTTCCATCACTTTGAGTATCTCCTGCCACTCCCTCCTGGCCTACAGTGTTTCTGTAGAAAAGTCATTTGATAGTCTTATGGGAGCTCCCTTGTATGTAACCTGCTGTCTTTCTCTTGCTGCTTTTAGGATTCTCTCTTTGTCTTTAACCTTTGCCATTTTAACTCTAATGTGTCTTGGTGTGGACCTGTTTGGGTTTATCGTGGTTGGAACTCTCTGCACTTCCCAGGCTTGTATGTCGGTTTTCTTCACCAGGTTAGGGAAGTTTTTGGACATTATTATTTCAAATATTTTCACGATCCCTTGCTTCCTCTCTTCACCTTCTGGTATTCCTCTGATGCACATGTTTTTGCACTTGATGTTATCCCAGAGGTCTCTTAAACCATCTTCACTGTTTTTATTCTTTTTCTTTTTGTTGTTCCATTTGGGTGATCTCTGCTAACTTGTCTTCTAAGTCGCTGATTCAATCCTCTGCTTCATCTAACCTGCTGATAATTCCTTTAAGTGTGTTCTTTATTTCAGTTATTGTATTCTTTAGTTCTAACTGGTTGTTCATTATGATTTCTCTATCCTTCTTTATGTCATCTCTAAGCTTCTTAAACATTCTTATCATCAGTGTTCTGAATTCTGGCTCTGACAGGTTGGTTACCTCTGTTTCATTTGGTTCCAATTCTGGAGGTTTCTTCTATTCTTTTATTTGGGACATGTTTCTTTGTTTCCCCATTCTGGCTGACTCTCTGTGTTTTCTTTGATGTATTAGGTAGATCCCCTAGGGTTCTTAGTTCTTGCTGGGTGATCTTATGTAGTATGTGTCCTTTATATTTGACTTGCACCACTTCCTTCTTCTCCTCTGCGTGTGCTCCGAAGGTGACTCTTGTGTTGTGTATATTGTCCTGTTAAAGTTGATCTTTAATTGCTTTTGGCTTGTGAGTAGGTGGGGTTAATTCCTAGGCTGACTAGTTGTGAGACCTGGCTCTGCCCAAGCAGGGTGTTCTGCTGTGTGAGGGTTGACCGCTTAAATGTGGTTTGGCCTCTGGGCTCTTGTGCCTGTAGAGAATTCCCTCTGGGTGTGTCACTTGTAGGTCAAACCTGGTAGTACTCTGGTTTGGTCTGGAGTTGGCCTCTGGGTGTGTTGAATCTCATGCCTCTTAAGCTGGGCTTTGGTGTAGGGCAATTTCAGATCAAAGCAAATCGCCAAGCACAACAACAACAAAGAAAAAAACAAAATAAATTCACATGTAAAAACAACCGATAACCCACACTCTACACAGGCAAAGATATCAAAGATATAAAAACAAAACAAAACCAAAAACAGCAGGACCAGTCTTGGGTTAAGCCCACCAAGTAATCTCCACATTGTCCTCTGCTATAACAAAGAGTCCTCTGTGTATTGCGCAGGCCGAGCTGGTCACCTGGTGCCCAGAGTGACCTTGGGACTGCAGATTTAGATGCGTGGGGCTGAGGGGTCTGGATGGTAGTTTCTACAAAGTCAGTGCAGTTTCTGCTCTTGCTTGCACATATGTGCACTGAGAGTGACAGAACCAGCCCTGTCCCAGTTCTCCTGAGTCTTAGGGCACGTCTTCCGTGTGTGTGTGTGTGTGTGTGTGTGTGTGTGTGTGTGTGTGTGGCGGGCGGGAGATTTCTGAGCTGCTGAAAGCCCAGAGCTGTGTCTGCCGCCTACTGCTGATCCCTGGGAGTGTCTCTGCAGTTGTAATTGCCCTGCCCTAGGCAGGCCAGAAAGGGTGAGGGCTGGGGATGGAGGGGTCTTCTCTTTCCCAGCCCAGCTGTGTCACAGTCTTCCCAAAAGCCAGAAAAGGTGGTGGCTGGGGGTGGAGGAGTCTCTTCTCTCCCAGCTCAGCAATATCACACTCGTCCCAGCATCTTCCCTGGGTCAGAGCTGCACACTGGTCTTCTCAGATCCTGAGCACTAATGCTCCTATGTAATCTGACATTACTCAGTTTAGGCGCCAACTTAAGTTTCTGGAAGTGCAGGCGTAGGATTGGGAGAGTGGGAGTACGGGCCCAGTTATGGAGTTTATGTCCTTTGTCCGACCTAGGGTCCAGCTGGAGGTTTTAGCTGAGGTTACTGCCTCAAATGCTGGATATGCTGCCCTCTCGGGGGGAGAGATCAGCTGTGGGATGCAGGGAAAGAGCCCACCTCCTGGCTTTTGTGGTTTCTGTTCCATCCTGGGATCCCCTGCGTCTCTATAGCCGTAGATGCGGGCTGCGTCTCCACTCCGCACCCTTCCCTCTTCCCCTGCTCGCCCAGTTTACCCACCTTCAAGTAATCCTCCTATGAGTCTCTTAGCTGTTCTGTGTGATGAGCAGAGAGTCCTTTGATGGGGTATAGAAATTCAGTTTGTGGTAAGATCTGGAGGAGAACTCAAGAAGTCCGCCTCGCTGCCGCCATTCCTTTCTAATCTTCCTATTTTAAAGTTAGCTGATTAGTAACCTTAATTCCATCTGCAAACTATCTCCATGCAGTACCTAGATTAGTATTTGATTCACTAATGAAAGAATGGGAATCATGGGGACGTCTTGAGACTTGTGCCTATCACAATGCGTTAAACTTATTTAATAGTTTTTATTTATCCTGGTTAGTGTGAATATCATTTAGTACAGAAATATCAATATGTTTGATTATAGGTTATTGTCCTCGATCTTGCTTGGGAGCGTTATGCAATAGATGGTACATACACATTATTACCTTTCTAAAATTAAAAAGAAAATTAATTCTAAAACACATCTGACCTCAAGGGTTGTTAAAGGGATTGTGGATGTGTTATAAAAAATTACTGGTCAAAGATATTTTTAAAATCATTTATATTTATATATACTTATATTTATAAATAATGTGAAATGATACATGTGTAGCACACTACTTGAGAGAAGAAATATTAATGTGTTTGCCAAAGTCGTACACAGGAACCTTAAAGGGAGTTTTGAGATAGATTCATTATTTTGAAGATTCGGAAGGAGGGATCAATATTACAGATAAGAAGGGGAAGAATGAAAGATAACATTATCAAACACTATGCTATTCACTTTATATACAGTCATACAACACACGTGTGTGTTTTTGTGTGTGTGTAGTTTAATCCTGAGAGCTTGTGTAGATTGTTATTTTTTCATTTTACGTGTACTGGAATCAAGAATCAAGGAGACTGAGTAAGTTGGTCAGTGTCACATGGTTAGTCAGTGAATTTGAACTGGAATTTGAACTTGACTCTGATTTCAAAATCTGCTTTCTCCATTAATCAAAGAAGCATCTATTTGGAAACAGATCTGGAACTTAAACTCTAGTCTCCTGTCCCACCCTGTTATGATAGTTGTTTTTGATTATAGATTTACAAGTGCTTTTTGAAATATTTAAGATTTCTTAGAGGGACAAATTTATGATGCTTAACTTGTTACCAGAATTAATTTGTGTTTAGGATATCAGTTATATAGGATTAAAATTTTCCATTATATTAGGATCATTTTATTTAGTTAAACCTTAAGAATAGAGTCTCAATTGAATATTTTATTCTTGGATGAATTCTTTATTAAAAATTTTTTGCTATAAATTACCATCTCTCAAAATGACACAACTTACCAATTTTGTAGCCATTATTAAATGCTGGAAATAATAATACATTTTTCTAATCCTGGGACATTTCTTTACCTTCAGTGTTCTTAACTAATCTCTTATTATTTCTCAGATATTCACCTTGTTATTTCTTCAATATAAAATATTCATTTTTGTAAACTAAACAGCTCCCCTGCTGATTTCTGTTTAAATTCCTCCTCGCTGTTTTGGTCTCTGTTTTCTTTATGCAGTAAAGTGTTGACAGAAAGCAACTGTACAGAGAGATAAAAATATGCATCATTTAGAACAACAAATCACAGTGTAGTTTTCAAGAGAGTACTTTAACCAAGACTGGAGAAACACAGATATAATAAGTGTCTGAATAGGAATTGCTTCCAAATTGTTACTAAAATAATCTTATTGTTTTTCATTTTGATTGCCATGGGATAAAAAAACTGTAATAGGCATGCATAGTCAGGATTGTGCACCGTTTTGCAAAATACATGTGAAATGAAGACTAAAGATTTTCTTAAAGTCTTTATTCTGTTCCTGTTATTTTGTTTTTATATCCACAAAGAAAATAGTTTAGCATGATTTATGATGATAAAAATTTTAAAATCTTGGCCCTTAGAGAACAACTTTATGATTCAACAAAATAAATTTCATCTTACATAACATGGATTCTTTAACAAAAATAACTTCACTAATGAATCTTCGAGATAGATGATAATACTGAATATGATTATTTGAATATTTGTCCATTTATACTAAAGCTCAGGAAAATTAATTGCTGTCAGTAGGATAAATACAATTTAATTAACTGTGTTGGGAATATGTTGGGAAAATGGTATGTTGGGAAATTAAGAAGTTGAACAACTGAGAAAAGAGACCTAGGTTTTGCTTTTACCCTGGCCTCGAGCAAGGGTGCTCTGTATCTCTTTTGTTTGTTTTTTATTATTTGTTTTTGTTTTATAGACAACATTCCAAATCAGGCACTAAGATTATGTTCTCTTAGAATTGCTTCTATAATTTTGGCTCGGAAGAATTGAGATTGGTTAGATTGTATTTGAATCATCCAAAGAAGGCATTTTATTCTCAGGCACTGGCTTATCGTTCAGCCAAAAAGTATAGAAACATATAGAAAAATAATATATGAGCTTTTGGCCAAAACACCATGAAAGACAGTGGAAACTGAAAGGCTAAGATATTTAGGAATAAATAATTCCCTCGTGGTTAGAGATCTAGTATATGAGTGTCTGTTTATAGAGGGGACCAATGGGGCTCCCTGATATCCTGATTTTATAGACTTGTGTTTATACCTGGGAGTCTGCTGCCCAACTCCAAAGCCACGGGAAAGGAGATGGAAGAAGAGAACATTTTGAGCTTTAACGCTGCATTTGATGTGTGGCACATTATGTGCTGTCACTTAATAACTTTGTATTTTCCAAGCCAAACTTCCAGTGTAGAAGACCATGATCATTTCCCCATTGTTCCCCAAGGTGCCTAATGATGTCTGTAATTCTCATAATTGCCAAGAGGCGAGTCTTATAAGATCTAGCACTTGGGTGAAGAACTAACAAGGTGAGACAAGCAGGAACAAGCACATGGGAAGTTTCTATAATATAATGCTTGTGGAAATGCAAAACGTGTGACAGAGCTGGGACTCAGAAGACCCAGGTTTGAGTGGCAGCTCCATAACCTACTAGTTATGTAATCTTGGCCATGCTGTATAATCTCTCTCTGGAAGTCAGTTTCCTTGGCTTTAAAATGTTGAGTGTTCCTGCTCTGCTTGACCTGGCAGAGTTTTGTAGCCTTTGCAATGCAGTCTAACATGTTGTGTATCAGTCGGCAAACTTTCATTTGCAAATGACAAAAATGGAAACCCAAATATGCAAAGGAAAACAGGATTTATTGACTCATGTGACTGAATGCAGAGGCAGGACTAGTTTTCAGTCTCAGGACTCTGTGGCTCTTCACTCTTAGCTCTGCTCCTCTGTGTCTTTGGTTTCTAACTCAATGTGTATCTCTGGCCAGGATACTGGACGTGCCTTAAGTTCAGTCTAGTGGGGAGGACTGCCTCTTTCTGTCTCAGTGAGTTTTATTGGTTTCTACCAGCTTTGATTGTCACATGCCCATCCCTGAACCAGGTTCCATAACCGGGAAATACGATATGGCCCTGGGCTAAGGCCAGTCTGGACCTATCACTGTTGCTGGGTGTGCAATTAATCCCCCATAAACCAGATGAGGTGAATGTGGGGAGGCGGAAGGTGATTCCCCAAAGGACTTTCAGGGCACACTTTTACCAAAGTTGGACTTCTGTGCCACAAGAACAACTTTCCACTGAACAAGATACTATTATTCTCTGTGAAGAGAATATTTACTGGCTTAAAAGAAAAGTTAAAAAATAGTTACATGGACATTCATAAAAATCAAGAAAGCCAAATTTCAAAGGCAAGTTTTATTTAATAAACCATTCAGGAAAAAGACCAGAAATGTACTGAGGACAGATAAATACAATAATGTGAGTGACGCAGAATTCTCTCCTCTATGCACTTTGGAAAAGAATCATCGTGTCTAGTGATACTAACTTCCACCCTATTAAATGACCATTTTATGAGACTGTTTTCACTTCTTTCTTGATCCTAACCCAAGAAACCATTAATTTTTAAGGAGGCTGAGCTCAGTCCAAAGGGATGGGATTAGGAAAACTTCATCCCTCGCTGAAATAATAGGAGAGTGTAATTTGTGAAGCCTTGGAATCTTTAGTTAGAACTAGCAATTCTTTGTTAGAAATGTACATGTTACTGCCAAAAGAGTAGCTACACAAATTGTGAAATTTGTTCTAATTTTCAGTGACTAAGTGGGGTCAGAATGAAAAGGATTGAAGTAGGGGAAATTATGAAAACTAATAAAATATTATTTGGGAAAAGCAGACATCTGTTGGAGGCATGTTGTTGCTGCCCCTGCAGAGAACAGGGAATCCAAGGAGATTTGGAATAAACAAATTTACAAGAGATTTAGAAAGGCAGAGAGTTAGACAACTGTAATCCAGGGAAGAAATTGATAATTTAAAATGACCTTCTTGCCTCTGATAAGGGGCTAGTATCCAAAATATATAAGGAACTTATACAACTCAACAACAATAAAAAAAAAAATCCAATTAAAAAATGGGCAGAAGACCTGAATAGATATTTCTCCAAAGAGGACATACAAACGGCCAATAGACATATGAAAAAGTGTTCAACATCACTAATCATCAGAGAAATGCAAAAAAAAACCCCACAATAAGATATCACCTCATACTGGTTAGAATGGCTATTATCAACATGACAAATAGTAACAAGTGCTTGAGAGGCTGTGGAGAAAAAGGAACCCTCATACACTGTTGGTGGGAATGCAGACTGGTGCAGCTGTTATGGAAGGCAGTGTGGAGGTTCCTCAAAAAATTTAGAATAGAATGACCATATGACTCAGGAATCCTTCTCCTGGTATCTACCCAAAAAATCTGAAAACATTTATCCATAAAGACATATGACTCCAATGTTCACTGCAGTCTTATTTACGGTGGCCAAGACATGGAAACAACCAAAGTGTCCTTCAATAGATGGTTGAATAAAAAAGTTGTGGTTTATATACACAATAGAATACTACTCTGCCATAAGAAAAGATGAAATAGTTCTACTTGCGACAACATGGATGGATTTTGAGATTATTATGCTAAGTAACCTAAGTCAGACAGAAAAAGTCAATAACTGTATGATTTCACTGATATGTGGGATATAAAACTGAAAGCAACAAAAGAACAAGACAATAGAAGAAACAAAGACTCATAGACACAAACAATAGTTTAGTGGTTACCAGAGAGTAGATGAGGGTAAAGAAGATCCAATATTTGGTGATATATAGATGATGTATTACAGAATTGTACATCTGAAATCTATGTAATTTTACTTCTTAAATTAAAAGTCGTTAACCAATTGCCACCCCAATAAACTTTAAAAAATAAATAAAATAAATGGCCTTCTTTGTTCCATAAACTTTACATTCATCATTTCCTTTAAACCTCATGATAAATTTTACAGATAGGGAAACTCAAGCCTTCGAGAAATTAAATAACTTGCTCTGTTATCACAACCACAAGTTATTACAATTACCTGCAACTGCTCAATAGTAGAGATGGGGCTTTACCTGAGAATCAAGTGGATCAGTGGTGGTCATGCCATGACTTGAGTATTCCATGCAACTTCCTAGGAATTAGAACAAACTTTCTTCATTTGAGTTGTTTCCTCACATTAGATATATCCTGAGAATCACTTTTTGGATTTTTCTACAACACAGAGTTGCATGCCAGAAGTAAATAAGATATTGTAAAATATTTGACTGTTTCCAATTTGGGAAGTGAATGGAAGACAGAGTATAGCCTCCAGAAACAGAGCAATCTTGTAAGTAGAGAAGTCTTGATCTTTAAGAAAAGGAAACGCTGAGTCAAAAGACAAGTATTTTCAGAAACTTTGAAAAAAATCTTGTCACTGTTTAAGGGCAACTGGTGTTTGTGGAGATGTTCACTGTTCTTAAAGACAAGTTTCTGTGGTTAGAAAAATTGGGGAAATACTCTGTGTTGTGTCCACCTCTTGGAATCCTGTGTGGATGAGTGTGGTACCTGGGTGTTGTCCTTACTCCCTAGTCTCCAGAGAGCGCTCAGGAATGTGTGGAGCTGTTGGTTGCTTGGACCTCTGGACAGGCAGACACAGGCTTGGGATACAACAGTTAGGTGGGTCTAGAAAGAAATGCGTAAAAAAGACTTGATAATCTAAATGAATATTTCACCTTTTGAGCAGAAACTTAAGCAGCTGGGGCTGTCTTGGCAATTTGATGGCCTGAGGAGCTGACTTCTTTTCCTGGAATTGCTGCTGTGTCGTCTGCACAGAGAGGCCTCTTCATGCAGTGGAGACCTGGAATCATTTTTCTGTAACTCTGTATCTGTTAGCCTGTCAGCTTGGTTAAAGGCTCTGAGAAGCCCTGAGGAGTAGAAACTTGCTTATTATCTCAGAATTTCTCAAACTTCCTCGATCATATATTACTTTTTTTTTTTTTTTTTGGTGGAAACGTCTGTTAACATCTTCTAGACCACAGTTAGGGAAATAAAGGCTGGAGATATGACAAGGGTCAAATGATGAATTTTGAGGCCTGAGGCACTGAAGAGATGATGGTGGTCTTGTCAAATATAATTCAAAATAAAAGAATGTTAAGGTATAAAATAAGGTAAGGAAGTCCCATAAACTTCTAATTTTCTAAATGATGAAAACACTTATTGCTTACTGAGTGCCAGGTACTGTTCTAAGTACTTCATGTGTATAAATGTGTTCAAAACTCACAACAGTAAACTGAGAGAGATTAAATAAATTGCATGAGGCTACTTGTGGAGTTCGTGGTAGAGCTGAGATTCAAAATGAAGCAGTTTGGCACCAGAGTTTATGCTCTTAAACAATATATATTCTGCCTCAGGTGAACAACTTCGATGGTTTTGAAAAATATGTTGAATTTTAGTCAGAATATTTTTCTTTCTCTCTTTTTTGTTTCCTTTTCTGGAACCCTAAGCAGCAGCATAGTTTGACTTCTGGGTAATCCAACACCGAATATAGGAATTTTATGCTATATTACTATAAAGCTAATTGCACCTTCTGTTCATCCACTCACTTCCCGTTATATTTGTATATCATAAAGATAGGAGATTGCCTGAGCTGGTTGCCAGTTGGTGTTTCATTTTGTTCTGAACTAAGGGAAAGGAATCAGCATGTTCTCAGGGAATGTCAGAGCGAAAGAGAAGGCCACTCTAGTGGGAAAGCCAAATATACATTTGGGTGGGTCATCACCATCTTAAATTAAAAGACATTAACCAAGAACATGCACTTCGAGGCTTTGCAGACTGTGAAGGTTGGGCTCAGACTGCACGATAATTTGATGTTAGTCAGGAAGTCACTGATGACAGTAATAACAAGGCCACGGGACTTGAAGGAAAGAGATGTGGGAAGGAGCAGCTCCTTAACTCACTGGATACAAGGCTGCCACTTTCTGGATGTCAGGGCTTGGGAAGGCAGGGAGCATTGTGGGCATTACAGGGGTGGTAGAGGCTGCCTAGATAAGCAGGAGGTTCCTATTGAGGAGGTGAGTTTTAGAAGCTGGAGCCCCAACATTGTCATCATCATTATGGGATCTACTGCCTTCTAACAGTTTGAGCTTTAAGGCAAGAAAAGTAGTCTTTCCAGACCCAACTTGTTCTTGGAGGTTTGTATCAGTATACAAGGACGGACAGCTAAGTTCATGAGAAAAGTGCTAAATACCTCATTGCTGAATATCACTATCGTCACCTTCGAAGTACTCCCCTTGGGAAGCTATGCACTGATGCCAGCGCCTAGTCCACCCTTCAAAGCAATTTTGGAACTCTTTTTCTGGAATGGCCATAAGAGCTGTCATCATATTACCCTTGATGTCCTGAATGTCATCAAAATGTCTTCCTTTCAATATTTCCTTTATCTTCAGGTAAAGAAAGAAGTCATTGGGGGTCAGATCAGGTGAGTAGGGAAGGTGTTCCAATATAGTTATTTGTTTACTGGCTAAAAATTCCCTCACAGACAGTGTCATGGGAGCTGGTGCATTGTCGTGATGCAAGAGCCAGGAATTGTTGGCGAAAAGTTCAGGCTGTCTAACTTTTTCGCACGGGCTGTGATATGCTGAATATCATATTCAGCAATGATATTCAGCACGTCCAAATAGTAAATTCGGTTAACTGTTTGTCCAGTTGGTGCAAATTCTTAATGAATAATCCCTCTGATATCAAAAAAGTTTAGCAACATCGTTGCAACAAGTTCGTGAACTTCATTTTCAGACCCTGTATTGATTAACAGGCTCAGATTTTGCTTCTAGAAGTGAGTGAACTTGAGCTCATAGGAACCAATGAGCACCTATTATACGCAGATGCTGAGGTGGGTGGGTGAAGGGTTCAGGCAGAGAGGGATGCTAAATCGGCCACATTTACCATCTTTAACTAATGTAGGCTTAAGTTAGAATTTTATTAATATGATACAGAGCTGGGTCCATGGTTAGATCCAGGTTCTATAAGACCTGAAACGTATACAATTTTGAAATGACTTTTTTAAAAAAAAATAAAATGCAAAGTTAAGTACAGATATGAATATTTATATAGAATGAGAAAAGAAATTATACATATAAAAATACTAACAAATATAAGAAACATCACAAAATCCAGAAGACTAACATAAAGAAATTACTTAATTGCCTGGCACATCACTTTACTACTTTATTTTAATCTACGTGTTGTGGCTATATACTTTATAATTACCTCTCTTAATATGATAATCATTTTGAAATATCATTTTCTATAGAGGGAATATGGAGATAATTCAGTCTTACCAGTAGCATGATTGATTGGAATTTATTTTCATTTATTGGTAGAAAAATTTCTTTCAGCTTTTCATTTTTTAAAATTAATAATGTCTTGTAAATTTGGGGGATTTTGGTCAAATTTGGGAAAACCATGATCATAATGAATTGTAAGATTTTTATGGCATTTCATATTTTGGGTGGACAGTGGCTGATCTTAAGTACTCTGAATTAATGGCCCTTGTTAAATGGTTTGTCATCAGTGTCCTCATTTAGTGGTATTTTATGAATTTTGTATTGTTTTCACTGATGTCAGTATTTCATCTAAAATCAGTAAGAAATTTAAATCTTTTTTCATATGACTATATGATTAACTCCTTCATAATTAGATTTTTAAGCAACTCATGAGTCTATTCATTATTTTTATTTCTTTTTGATGGATTGCTGCTTTTGGTACAATCTGAAAAAATTTGTAATATTTGCCTTTTATTGTTAAAATAATTTTAATTGGTTACATGACTATTCTTTGTCACTTTTATTGTAGATTCCATTAATGTTTTTATCTGAATTTTCTTTTAGTTGTTTAATAAATGTAAAAATGACAAAAGATGGTTCCCTTTGTGTATATCCAAATTAGTCATCATAATTTTTCACTAGTTTTATTGCAGTGTCTTTCCAAATTGCAGTTAAAATGGTATATTCAAACTTTATAAAATATGCCATTAAAACAGAAAAAAAAGTATAGTGCATTTATATTGAATACATTTCTGACAGGAGAGCACTTTGAATTTTGACTAGGCGTCAGTGATAATGGAATCCTCTGGTTATAATTTTAGACATCTGGTGACTGGAAAATTTCCCACAGATTAGCTTTTATTTCAAAACTTTCATCTTCACTACCCGTCTCCTTCAGTATCAGGCATCATAGGGTGAACCCGTGTGCTGATAGGACTTTGGCCCTGCACCTTCTTATTGTGCTGATGGTGGGTTGTAGGAGTTACCTGGGTGCCATTGCTACACCACGAAGTCTAGCAATCACTTAACTGTACACGAACGTGATGTTAACCACATAAGTATTTCCCCAACTCTGCTTTCCCTTTGTCTGGATGCCAAAGATGCCCACAGCTATTCCAAACTGTTGTGGTTAAACATCTTTTGCAAATATAGAAAACATGTTGATCATGTGAACATATTGCTAGGATCTGTCATAGGCCTTGGAAGCAAACTGTGCTTGGAAGGGGTTCTTCGGTTCCGGGTAAACCTGCCTCTGGCTCTACTTCACTTGGAACAAATCGCTTAGTGAACCATAAAAGCACCGTCCATGAGACACACTGGCTAGAGGATGCCAGAAACTGAGCTAATTTCAAATGTGTCTCTTGTGAAATGATCAGGTATCACTGGTCTCAATTATACCTTTATGAATTTGGCTCAAGACTCTTGGTTGCTGGTGACAGATACCCAATTTTAACTAGTCATGGCTTTGGTAGAAGGAATTTATTGGCTCAGGTAATAAAATAGTACAAGGTAAGCAGGTTGGAACTAACCAAATGATGAAGACCACCTCAGGGAGTGTGCCATGCCTTGTAACTTATCCCCACTTTGAAGATAAATTTGGGCACAAAATTCACTAAGTCTCAGAAAGTGTCTTCTCTGTGATTGTTAAGGGTGTGCCTTTTAAAGTGTGCCACAGTGTATTAGGAGTTAATTCACCTAACCCATCATTAATACGTGGGTAAAATGGGACTAAATTAGTTCTAAAAATCATGCAGGGCTCTAACTCATAATTTGGAATTTAGTAGCTCAGTTGTCAGTTGGGAAACAAAGGGATCCAAGGGCCAAGAAACTTTCAGAAGCAACATTATTAATGTTTATATTAAAATGTTAAAAAGGGAATGTTTAAATTAAACTATTATTGATCTAAACTAAGACAACTGATATTGAACATTGAAATTAAAGACTCAGCATTTTTGTTCTTAAGTCAACCTGGTGGAGAACATTAATAGTTTGGTACTATTTGTCTTTGAAGGGAAGATGGATGGTGAGCCCTGAGAATAACCTTCATTTCTATCAAATATGACTTAACAAATTTGGAATGCATTATAATTTGTGTACATTAATAAAGTTTGTAATTACTTGTTAATTGTTTGAGATTCTATAGTAATAACATGGTCATACATAGATTTAAAGAAATACAAACTTTATGGAATTATAACATATAAACTAGCTCAGTTGTTGAAACTTTATTCTTCACTTATTAGATATATACTCTTGTTCTGAAAGAAATATATTGCCTATTGGGTGATACCTGAGTGAGAAACATTCTCAGTGGTAGAATGTTACAATGACATTGTCTTGTTGTAATAAAAAAAAATGGTATTATACTTTTTAAAATTAGTTTCAGGTGTACAAAGCAATGTAATAGTTAGATGTTCACACCCCTCACAAAGTGATAACCCCCCCCAATCTACTACCCCTCTGACATTGTATACAGCTGTTACAATACCATTGATTATATTCCCTATGCTGTACTCCATATTCCGTGACCACACACACACACACACACACACACACACACACACGTGCGCGCGCGTGCGAGTGTGTGTGTGTGTGTGTGTGTGTGTGTTTGGTATTATACTTTTGAGTGAGGTGACATAATTTAGATTTTGGTGGGTGTTAACATGGTGTCAACATAGAATGTAAAATTTAGAAATTTGATATTGAAAGGGAATATTTAACCCTGTATATAAATAATTTGTATACTTCACTAAAAAATGTAACTGCTCTTATGGGAGAAAATATTTTTTTGAAGTTATTGTATTTTATTTAGAGAAAGGAGTTTGTGAAATAGCAATTTTAGAAGGATAAACCTTGGAGAGGTCAGGAAAGAAGTTGAGCATCGATAACTAGAAAGACATAATAAAATTAATAATAGGCAACATTTATTTAACTTTTACAATGTATCAGACCCTGTTCTAGTTTAATCAATTTAATGCAATAGGTACAATTATTATCTCCATTTTGGAGAAGAGAAAATTGAGGCTCAGGGAGGTAAAATTTTTCCATAACCCAACTGGTAAGTGATGGAGCTGTTTTTGAACGCAGCTTGGCTCCAGAGCTCTTAACTACGCGTTGGAAACATGTAGAGTGAAAAGATACTTGTTTCTCAATAAAGAAATAGTTTGAATTTTGGCTTTATAGTATTATATATAATATGATATGTGTACTATATAATACATATTATAAAACATTAATACATATTATTTAAAAATATTATTTATTCAGTTATTGTTGAATTCACTATGTTGACACCATGTTAACACCCACCAAAATCTAAATTATGTCACCTCACTCAAAAGTATAATACCAAACACACACACACACACACACACACACTCGCACGCGCGCGCACGTGTGTGTGTGTGTGTGTGTGTGTGTGTTTGTGTGTGTGGTCACGGAATATGGAGTACAGCATAGGGAATATAATCAATGGTATTGTAACAGCTGTATACAATGTCAGAGGGGTAGTAGATTGGGGGGGGTTATCACTTTGTGAGGGGTGTGAACGTCTAACTATTACATTGCTTTGTACACCTGAAACTAATTTTAAAGAGTATAATACCATTTTTTTTTATTACAACAAGACAATGTCATTGTAACATTCTACCACTGAGAATGTTTCTCACTCAGGTATCACCCAATAGGCAATATATTTCTTTCAGAACAAGAGTATATATCTAATAAGTGAAGAATAAAGTTTCAACAACTGAGCTAGTTTATATGTTATAATTCCATAAAGTTTGTATTTCTTTAAATCTATGTATGACCATGTTGTTACTATAGAATCTCAAACAATTAACAAATAATTACAAACTTTATTAATGTACACAAATTATAATGCATTCCAAATTTGTTAAGTCATATTTGATAGAAATGAAGGTTATTCTCAGGGCTCACCATCCATCTTCCCTTCAAAGACAAATAGTACCAAACTATTAATGTTCTCCACCAGGTTGACTTAAGAACAAAAATGCTGAGTCTTTAATTTCAATGTTCAATATCAGTTGTCTTAGTTTAGATCAATAATAGTTTAATTTAAACATTCCCTTTTTAACATTTTAATATAAACATTAATAATGTTGCTTCTGAAAGTTTCTTGGCCCTTGGATCTCTTTGTTTCCCAACTGACAACTAGCTACTAAATTCCAAATTATATGAGTTAGAGCCCTGCATGATTTTTAGAACTAATTTAGTTCTATTTTACCCACGTATTAATGATGGGTTAGGTGAATTAACTCCTAATACACTGTGGCACACTTTAAAAGGCACACCCTTAACAATCACAGAGAAGACACTTTCTGAGACTTAGTGAATTTTGTGCCCAAATTTATCTTCAAAGTGGGGATAAGTTACAAGGCATGGCACACTCCCTGAGGTGGGCTTCATCAGTTGTATGATGTCCATGCCCACCTCCATACCAGGCCTTGGCCTCAGCTACTCAGTGAACAATTATGGTTTTATCTGACCAAAATGATACCCTGCTTCTCTGGGAAACCTGCTCCTCCCTCTCAACATCACATGCTAATCACAATGCCCCACCCCTGCTGTCTCCGTGGAGAGGCACAGAAAAGTCACTGCTTCAACAAGTAGCACATCATCCAAGACGGGCCAGAGTTATTCGCAAGGATGATTCCGAACAGGAACTGAAAAACAATTTTGTTAGTTTCTTGGGCCGCAGAACCCCACACTGCCTTTAATCATTTTTTAGGAAAAGGTCATTTCCGGGAGTAGAGAATAAAACTAACAGAGAAAAGGAGACAGGAAAAGAAGGAAACAGATGAATAGCTACGAAGCTGTTCAAATCCAGGTCATCATTTGGTTAGTTCCAACCTGCTTACCTTGTACTATTTTATTACCTGAGCCAATAAATTCCTTCTACCAAAGCCATGACTAGTTAAAATTGGGTATCTGTCACCAGCAACCAAGAGTCTTGAGCCAAATTCATAAAGGTATAATTGATACTTTTGATAAAGGTATAATATAAATTGATAAAGGTATAATAAAGGCTTTATAGTATTATATATAATATGATCTGTGTACTATATAATACATATTATAAAACATTAATACATATTATTTAAAAATATTATTTATTCACTTATTGTTGAGTCTTTGAGCTATTTTTCATTTTCACTGTTAAAAACAGCTCTAGTGAATATCCTTCTACATAAATCTTTGTGCCATTCCTAAATGTTTCCTTAGGATGCATTCTTAAATGTAGGTTTACTGGTTGAAGAATAGGAGGAATGTTTTAAAGGCTCTTAATAGTTGCTGTGTTATTCTTCAGGAAAGTACAATGAGAAAATCACAACCACAGCTTACATGTGGGGGAAGGAGGATGAGGCAACTCCAAACAGACGGAGGTCCTGCTCTATTTCTGATCATGTGTCCTGCCTCCTGGATAAATAAGAATATTCCATGTGTGTCTTTTTTGTGCAAATACCTTTTGGAGTAGACCAGTTAATTTGATTTTTCATCAATCACGAAAAGACAAAGACAAAAACAAATAGAACCCTCCTAAAGGAGAATTGAAACAACAGTTCTTTAGCTAAAAGAAAATGAAATCAAGAAAATTTGATTGAAAAATTTAACTGTATGTAACATATAGTTAAAATTTTATTTCAGGAGATTATAAACCGTTGTTTTCATTAAGTAGAATTATTTTTTGTTACTCCCTGCATTTAAATTAAAAAGTATAGTTTGTAGGAGGATGATAATTAAATTTTTCTCAACTCCAACCTGACATACCTTGCTTTTCTAGGCACTGAGACCAATGTTTCCCTCTGATTCATCATTTAAGATTGTTTTATGAAATTGTAAAATGGATTTCTGAGGGGTTCAAAATCACTGTTTTTTAATGGCTTAGTTGCTTCTTGTTTATTGTTCAGCCATCAGGAAAGGAAAGGACTGTTAACCAAACAAATTGCTGGGTAGGTTTTCTCTATCCCTTCACTTTTAAAATACTGGATCTTTATGTTTAAATTGGGTTTCTTGTAGACAACAACTTTTTTTATTCACTCAGATGATTCCTATCTATATCTATATCTATATCTATATCTATATCTATATCTATATCTATATCTATATATCTATATCTATATATATATAAATTTGTTATCATAGTCAACACTGAGTTTAATTTTTTTTTTTTAATTTCTTAATGGGGAATATTGGGGAACAGAGTGTTTCTCCAGGGCCCATCAGCTCCCAGTTGCTGTCCTTCAATCCAGCCGTGGAGGGCACAGCTCACTGGCCAATGTGGGAATCGAACCAACAACCCTACTGTTCAGAGCTCGTGCTCCAACCAACTGAGCCATGTGGCCGCCCCGATTCCTATCTTTTAATTGGTATATTTAGACCATTCACATTAAAAATGATTATTGATATAATTGGATTAATATCTATCATGTTTGCAAGTTTCTATTGTTCCTGTTCTTTGTTGCATTTTTTCCTTTCTGTTTTTTTCTTCTCTAGTTTTAATGATCATTTCACATAATTCCATTTTTCTCTCCTTTCTTAGCATATCAGTATTTTTTTAGTATTTCTTTAGAATTATCAATATACATTTACAACCAATCCAAGTCCACTTTCAAATAATACTATACCACTTGACAAATAGTGCAGGTATCTTATAACAACATATTTCTAATTTCTCTTTCCCATTTCTTATAACATTGCTGTCACACATTTCATGTATCCATGTTATACATTGTTACATCATTATTACTTTGAACATACACTTATCTGTTAGATCAATTACGAATTAAAAAATTCGAAGATTTTATTTTACCTTCATTTATTCCTTCTCTGACACTTTCTTTATGTAGAGTTGAGTTTCTGACGTACCATTTTCCTTCTTACTGAAAAAAATCTCTTTTTCACATTACTTGCAGGACAGGTCTGCTGGTGATAAATTCCTTCACTTTTTGTTTTTCTGAGAAAGACTTTCAGTTCTCCTTTACTTTTAGAGAATAATTAAACTAGATACAAAATCTAGGTTGCTGGGATTTTTTCTTTGAACTTTAAATGTTTCATTCCACTCCTTTTTTGCTCTTACAGTTTCTGACAAAAAATCAACCATAATTATTATCCTTGTTCATCTATAGGTAAGGTGGATTTTTATCCCTAGCTTCTTTCAATACTTTCTCTTTGGTTTGCAGTTTGAATATGACATGCCTAGGTTTATATATTTTGGTACATATTTGTTTGTTAGTCTCTGTACTTCCTAGAGATGTGGATTGGTGTCTGTCATTTTAATTTTGGAAATTTCTCAGCTATTATTCTTTCAAATATTTCTGTTTTATCTCTTTCTTGTTTTTCTGGTACTAAATTTAAACACGTTATGTCTTTGGAAATTGTCTCAGAGTTCTTGGATATTCTGTTCTGTTTTTCTCATTATTTTTCTTTTTGCATTTTAATTTGTGAAGTTTCTATTGACTTATCAACTCCCTGATTCTTTTCTAAGTTTTGTCCAATCTACTGATGAGCATATCAAAGGTATTATTCATTTCTGTTAGCAATGGTTTTGATTTCTACCATTACTTTTTTTCACATTTTAAAAAATTTTTATTAAATTTGTTGGGGTAACATTGTTTAGTAAAACTAGGTTTCCAGTATATATTTTTATAATACATCATCTACGTATTGCATTGTGTGTTCACCACCCAGAGTCAGTTCTCCTTCCATTACCATATATTTGAACCCCCTTTCCCTATTCTATGACCCGTCCTTCCCCCTTACCCTCTGGTAACCACTAAACTATTGTTTGTGTCTATGAGTTTTTGTTTCTTTGTTTATTTGTCTTATTTCTTTATTGCTTTCAGTTTTATATCGCACATATGAGTGAAGTCCTATGACTCTTGAATTTTTCTGTCTGACTTCTTTCACTTAGTATGATAATTCCAAGATCAATCCATGTTGGTGCAAATGACAGTATTTCATTTTATGGCCAAGTAATAGTGCATTGTGTGTATGTACCACATATTCTTTATCCAATCATCTATAGAAGGACTTTTTGGTTGTTTCCATATCTTGGCCACTGTGAATAATGCTGCTATGGATATAGGGATACATATCTCTTTACAGGTAAATGTTTTCAGATTTTTTTGGTAGATACCCAGAAGATGGATTGCTGGGTCATATGGTAATTCTAGTCTTAATTTTTTGAGGAAACTCCATACTGTTTTCTATAGTGACTATACCAATTTACATGCCCACCAGCAGTGTATGAGGGTTCCTTTTTCTCCACAGCCTTCCAACACTTGTTAATACTTGTCTTGTTGATGATAGCCATCCTAACAGGTGTGAGGTGGTATATCATTGTGGTTTTGATTTGCATTTCCATAATAGTTATGAAGTTGAGCATCTTTTCATATATCTGTTGGCCGTTTGTATGTCTTCTTGGGAGAAGTATCTGTTCAGGTCCTCTGCACATTTTTTCAAATTGGATTGTTTGTTTTTTGTTGTTGTTGAGTTGTACAAGTTCTTTATATATTTTGGATGTAAGCCTCGTATTGGAGGTATTCTTTGCAAATATCTTCTCCCATTTGATTGGTTGCCTCTTTATTTTGTTGATGGTTTCTTATGCTGGGCAGAAGTTTTGTGTTTCAAATATTCCCATTTATTTGTTTTTACTTTTACTTCCCTTGTCTTTGAGGTCAAATTCATAACATTTTCTCTGAACTTAAGGTTCATAAGATTAGTACCTATACTTTTCTATGCAATTTATTGTTTCAAGACTTATGTTTAGGTCTTTGATCCATTATGAGTTAATTTTGGTATAGGGTGACAGCAGTCTAGTTTCATTCTTTTGAATGTGGCTTTCCAATTCTCCCAGCACCATTTATTGAAGAGCCTTTCTTTTTTCCATTGTACATTTTTTACTCCTTTGTCAAAAATTATCTGCCCATGTATATGTCGACTTATATCTGGGTTCTCAATTCTATTCCATTGGTCTGTGTGTCTAGTTTTCTACCAATAGCATGCTGTTTTGATTATTGTCACTTTGCAGTTAAACTTGAAGCCAGGAAGTATGATACATCCAGCCTTGTTCTTTTTTTCTTAGGGTTGTTTGGCTGTTTAGGGTCTTTTGTGATTTCATACAAATATGATGATTTTTTTGGTTCTATTTCTTTTAAAAAAGCTATTGGGATTTTGATAGAAATTGCATCAAATCTGTATATTGCCTTGAATAATATGGCCATTTTAACTATGTTGATTCTTCCAATCCATGAACATGGAATATCTTTCCATTTCTTTGTGTCTTCTTCAATTTCTTAAATAATGCCTGTAGTTTTCAGTGTTTAGATCCTTCACATCCTTTGTTAAGCTTATTCCGATGTATTTTATTCTTTTGAAAGGAATTGTTTTTTTTATTTCTTTTACTGAAATTTCATTGTTAGTATATAGGAATGCAATGGATTTTGTACATTTATTTTGTATCCTGCAAATTTACTGTATTTGTTTTTTGTTTCTAATAGTGTTTTTGGTGGAGTCTTTAGGGTTTTTTATATGAAGAATCATGTCATCTAGAAAAAGTGACAATTTACCTTCACCATTCCCAATTTGGATGCTTTTTATTTCTTTCTCATTGCTCTGGCTAGGACTTCCAATACTGTATTAAATAACAGTAGTGAGAGAAGACATTGTTGTGTTGTAGCTGATTTTGGAGGAAAAGCTTTTAGTTTTTCACTATTAAGTATGATATTAGCTGAAGTTTTGTCATATATGGCCTTATTATGTTGAGGTACTTTCCTTCTGTACCCATTTTATTAAGTGTTTTAATCATAAATGGATGTTGTATCTTGTCAAATGCTTTTTCTACATTTATTGATATAGTAGGATTTTTATCTTTTGTTTCTGTGGTGTATCACATTGATTGATTTGTGTTTATTGAACCATCCTGTGCCACTGTAATGAACCCCACTTTATCATGATGTATAATCTTTTTAATGTAGTTTTATATTCTATTTGCTAGTATTTTGTTCCAGATTTTTGTGTCTGTATTTATCTGAGATATTGGTCTGTAGTTCTCTTTGCTTGTGTTATCCTTACCAGGTTTTGTTATCAGGATAATGTTGGCCTCATTAAATGAGTTGGGAAGTATTGCCTTTCCTTCAGTTTCTTGTAAAAGTTTGAGGAGGAGGACAGGAATTAAATCATATTTGAATGTTTGGTATTATTAGAATTCACTAGTGATAAGCCATTTGGTTCTGGGCGTTTGCTTTTGGGGAGGTTTTGCATGATTATTTCAATTTTCTTGCCATTGATTGTTCCATTTAGATTTTCCAGTTCTTTGTGATTCAGTCTAGGAAGGGTATATATTTCTAAGAAATTGTCCATTTCTTGTAGGTTTTTGAATTTGGTATCATGTAGTCCTTCATACTATTCTCATATGATCCTTTGTATTTCTCTTGTATTCATCATAATTTATCCACTTTCATTTCCGATTTTTGTTTATTTGTGTCTTTTCCTTAATGTGTCTAGCCATCGTTTTGTCAATTTTATTAATCTTCCCAAAGAACCAGCTCTTTGTTGTGTTAATTTTTCCTATTATCTTTTTGTTCTCTATTTCATTTAGTTCTGCTCTAATTTTTATTATAGTTTTCCTTCTACTGACATTGGGTTACATTTGTTCTCTGTTTCTAGTTCTTTAAGCTGTAATGTTAGGTTGTTTATTTATTTGGAATTTTTCTTGTTTCTTGAGACAGGCCTGTAATGATACAAATTTCCCTCTTAATACTCCTTTTGCAGTTTCCCAATAATTTTGATATGATGTATTTTCATTCTCATTTGTTTTGAGGTATCTTTTGATCTCTCCTTTTATTTCTTCTTTGACCCAGTCATTCTTTAGTAGCATGTTGTTTAAGCTCCACATATTTGTGGTTTTTCTGGCTTTCTTTTTTCCGTTGACCTCCAATTTCAAAGTGTTGTGGTCAGAGAATATGCTTAGTATGATTTCAGTCTTCTTAAATTTACTGAGGCTGGTTTTGTGTCCCAACATGGTCTATCCTTGAGAATGTTCCATGCACACTAGAAAAGAATGTATAGTCTGGTGATCTAGGATAAAGTGCTCTATAAATGTCAATGTGTCAGTTAAGACTGATATTTCCTTATTGATTTTTCTGTTTGGATGATCTATCCATAGCTGTCAATGATGTATTTAGGTCCCCTACTATAATTGTGTTGTTGTCAGTTTTTTCCTTTACTTCTTTTAGTAGTTGCTTTATGTATTTTGGTGCTCCCCAGTTGGGAGCATATATATTGATAAGTGTTATGTGTTCTTGTATTGTCGTCCCCTGTATCATTATGAAATGTCCATCTTTGTCTCTTGTTACCTTTTTTATACTGAAGTCTATTTTATCAGATATAGGTATGGCTATTCCCAATTTTCTCTGGATGCCATTTGCTTGGAGTATTGTTTTCTAACTGTTCACTTTGAGTCTATATTTGTCCTTGTAGCTGAGATGTTTCTCTTGGAGGAAGCATATGGTTGGGTTTTGTTTCTGATCCAGTCTGCTACTCTGGGCCCTTTTATTGGTGAGTTCAGCCCATTTAAATTTAGGGTGATTTTTGATATGTCAGGATTTCCTGTAGTCATTTTATCTTTTGTTTTCTGGTTGCTCAGTGTCTCCATTGTTTCTTTGCTTTTTGTTTCTTTCTGTTACTTGCATTTGATGTTATTCTATGATTTTTTTCCCTCTGTTTCCTCTTTTTTTATTCTATGTATCTCAGTTCTGGATTTTATGTGTGTGTGTGTGTGTGTGTGTGTGTGTGTTTATGACTAAGTTTATGTCAAAGAAAGTTTTGTGCCGTGTTTCCCCGAAAATAAGACGTAACTGGACCATCAGCTCTAATGTGTCTTTTGGAGCAAAAATTAATATAAGACCTAGTCTTATTTTAATATAGTATAAGGTGGGTATAATATAATATAATATAATATAATATAATATAATATAATATAATATAATATAATATAATATCGGACCAGGTCTTATATTACTCTTTGCTCCAAAAAACACATTAGATCTGATGGTCCAGCTATATCTTATTTTCGGGGAAACACGGTATATACAGTAGTTCTTCTCATGCTTCTTACCTCCATACCTCTTTGCAAATTCAGACCTTTACCATCCTCCCTTTTTATGTTTTTGTCATCACAAATTATCCCTCTTTATGCTGTGAGTTGATTTCTGAGTTGCAGTAGCAAATTATCTTCTTCTCTTTTTCTTTTTTTATGTTTTTATCTTTTTTACCCTTTATGTTATGTTTAAATATATAGTGGCCTGTTCTGTATAGGGGTTGCCATTTCCTGCTTCTGTCTGTCAGTAATCTTGCACGTGGTTTTGTATCCCATTGTCTTTTGTTTCAGGTTGAATAGTCTCCTTTAGTATTTCCTATAATGCAGGCCTTGTGGTGGAAAATTCCCTCAGCTTCTGTACATCTGGAAAGGTTTTTATTCCTCCTTCATATCTAAAGGATAACTTCGCTGGATATATTATTCTTGGCTGGTAATTTCTCTTTCAATAGTTTGAATATTTGATTCTACTCCCTCCTGTCTTGTAGCGTTTCTGCTGAAAAGTCTGATGATAATCTAATGGACTTTTCTTTGTAGGTTATTGTCTTCTATTCCCTGGCTGCCTTGAGAATTCTTTCTTTGTCATTAATTTTTGACAGCTTCAATATAATGTGCCTTAGAAAAGACCTGTTAGGATTGCGGTAATTAGGTGTTCTGTTTTCTAGCATTACTTTTTGATTATTTCTCAGTTTCCATCTCTCTACTACTAGAGAGATGTTCTTGCATGTTATCTAGTTTTCCATGAAAACCTTTAACCTATTAATCATAATTATTTGAAATTCCCTGTCTGATAATCTCAAAATCGATGTCACTTCTGAGTCTAGTTCTGATGTTTACTTTGTCTCTTCAGACTGTATTGTTTCTTGCCTTTTAGAATGCCGTGTAATTTTTTGTTGAAAACCGGACATGATGTATCAGATAATAGGAACTAATACAAATAGGCCGTACATGTTTGGCTTGGTGTTAACAGATAGGAGTTTGGCTGTTTTAATGACTGCTGTAGCCCTAAGTGCCAGAGGCTTCAAATTCCTCTAATGTCCTTATTTTGCTTTCTCCTGTTGTCCTTCAGCTGTTAGAACTCCTTCAGCTGTAATTTCTGTTATTATACTAGACCTCTGGTCTTATGGTGGTAATGTGCAGAGTGGGAGAAGTGGTCTATAATCTTATGATTAAATCTCAGTTTTTTAATAGGTAGGCCTGTATCTCTCTGCTGTGACCTTCACAAGTGTTTCTTAGCATTTTACCCTCTTTAGGTGGGGAATGGTTTGAGCACATTTCACATTGGTTACTTTTTTGCCCTCTGGTGGGGAGGAGATGGAATGGAGGAGGGGAGGGATCTTTCTTGTCTCTTTACCATGAGAACCCAATGGGGTGCCTGCAGGTAAAACTCTGAAAAGTATGGCAGTCCTCCTAAGATTGTGACCTCCAGGTGTCTCTCACTCTCATGCTAGTTCACACTCAGTCCCCAGAAATTGATCAGACTCACCATTTAATTGTTCCTACCCCAGTAGCTTCTGCTCCAAGTAAGCTCATTTCAGCTCTTATTCTCTATGTTCTTCTGTCTCTCCAGATTTTGGGGTGGTGATTTGCCTGTGGTGTCTACCCTCTGATAGAGCAAAGAAAAGTGATTGATTTTCAATTTGTTCAGCATTTTCTTATTTTAAGAATATGAATGATGACTTCCAAGCTCTTTATATTGGAGATGAAACCAGAAGTCTATATTTTCTATAGACTATATTTTCCTGAACCTCCTGAATGCTATATTGAGATGAGTAATTTTCCTTAATGTGACTCTGTATATTTATATTCATACAAAAAGTAGCATAGACTATTTTCCATATTCATGTTTAGACATTACTAGAATGTTAGTTTAATGAGGACAGAGACTTGTCTATATTCTAATCCAAAACCACTTGAATTATAGGTACTCAATAAATATTCATGCAAAGAATAGATTTTAGCCTTATCTAAGTACTACTTATTTTATTATTTATATCATCTTTTTATTAAAATCAATTCACTTTTAATATCTGAAGTACTGACTGCACCCTCCTTTTAAGCAGTAATACCCAAAATCATAGTTTTGATATTCTAGTTGTATATCTTTATGATATATGTTGAAATAATTTTCTAAATATTAGAATAAAAAGTTCTTAAAGTCATCCTCTGTGACTAGTAGCATGTGTACTCATGCTGGAAACAGTGCTCTAAGCTTATGAGTAGCAGGTAACTATAATACTGATGTTTATGAATTCTTTCAAATACTAGCTGGTTAAGCAGGAACACATTCCCCTAAGTAATACCAGAGTAGACTCTGTCTCTCTGGATAGCATAGGAGTGAGGATGAAATAGACGCCGCTACTACTTCTATTCTGGGAATGCAAACCTTTCTACCAAAGCCCCATCATACACTTTTTCAAAAGAGTATTCCATTGTACAACCCCTTAAATTTGAGGGTCAGCTGAGGAACTTTCTGTGTTAGGAGCGTTGTCAAGAGGTCATATACTTTCTGGTAACACTGGGCTCTCTAAGAATTTGCCACATCAAACCCAGAGTTTTCCTGAGAGTCTTCCAGCAGCAGGAAGTTTGCAGAGACAACATTTCCCAAGTCATCATTCTGTTGAGATCTGTGACATTCCAGTGATCTCCAAATGCTAATTCTCAGATTGGCTGCAGCAGAATCACTTGGGGGACTTGTGGGGAAATGATTCCCTAGCCAAGTCCCCCACAGAGATTCAGATTCAGTAGACCAGGTGGGAGGACATGGGAATCTCAGGTTTGTAGAACTCTCCAAGTGATTTTAATATAGAGCCATGACTGTGTGAATATATGCTCTGGTCTATGCAGTGATCACTGGTCTGAGGTAGAAACCTTATCGAATAGTCTAACATACACTGTAACACTTTTTTCTTCTCACTTTAAATAAAGTACCAAGGATTTAATTTAAAAAGAAAAAAAATGGATTGTGTATACTTACTATACATTCTTCTGGAGATTGAAAGAACTTAAAAGCCATCTTATAGGAGTTAGGGCTTAAAGTTGGTTGAGTTGATTTCAACCCTAGTAAACATTATTTGTGGATTGGTATTATGGACTGAATGTTTCCCCCCCAAATTCATATGTTGAAGTGGTAAACCACAATGTGATGGTACTAGTAGGTGGGGCTTTTGGGAGGTAAATTGATTTAGATGTCACCATGCAAGTGGAGCCTCCATGATGGGTTGAGCACTCTTATAAGAAGAGGAAGAGACCAGAGCTCTTCCCCTCTCTGCCATGTGAGGATACATCAAAAAGGTCACCATATGCAAGCCAGGAAGAGTTCATGCCCATCAGACTCTGAATCTGCCAGCACCTAATCTTGGAATGGCCAGCCTCCCAATCTGTGAGAAATAAATGTCTGTTTAAGCCACCATAGCCTATGGTATTCTGAGCAAAGACATTGGGAAGCACTAAACATTAACTACGAAGTAGATAAATCTTGTCCTTCTTTTAAAGAGGTGGAAAGAGAGTAGTAAAATGCCTAAATAATTTCCCCCATTATGCCATATCCTAGCAAAGTGAAACAATTGTAGATTCTGGCTCTGTCCGTGTGACTAGGCTGTCTCCACCATCCTGACACCCTTCCATACACATTTGGAATCAATCAGCACAAGTATGCATCGCTGCAAGCATTTGGTTTCAGGAAAGAGGTTAAGAGAAGCTAAGTGGCAAAAGGAATATGTTGGATCAAATAAAAAGCCGCACTGATGAAACTGGAGGAGGAAATGGAACCAGACCTCCAACCATCACATTTCATCTTAGTACATTAAATGCCTTCTGACTGAAGCCAAGCAAAGCTCAGGAAATATTAAAAGCTTGACTTCTGAAGCCAGGCAGCTTGGATTTTTCTTTAAGCACCATGTTCCAGCAAATGACGAAGTTTAATATTCTCATGTATTGTTCTTTTATTACTGATCTAAAAATCTATGCTTCATTTTGCACTAGTGAAATTTGTGGGGTGGAGCAGAGACATTTATTGTGTTCCACCTTTGAGTTTTTATTTTTGATAATGGTTATGTATGTACGTTTTGTTTTTTTTTTAATTTTATTTTATTAAATTTATTGGGGTATGTACGTTTTAAAATGAGTTGAATAATTGTACACTTTCCTTTCCCACGAGGCAGCCGCTTTCAATTCTTTCTTACTTTTTCCTCCTATGTAATAAATGTAGAAAATGTCTATTATAGTTTTCCCTAAAGCTGTGTTTTTAATGTATGTTCTCTGATTACTATCATTGAAATTAGATGGGATGATTGTTAAAAATGAGCAGTTCTAGGTTCCATTCCAGATCCAGTAATTAGCCTTTCTGGGGTATGGCACCTCAGCATCTGTATTTTAAACATCCTCTAAGTGATTCTTATGCAAATCAAAGTGTGAAAGGCACTTTCCTAAAGCTTCTTGAGTTTTGCCAGGGAATGTGATGTTTTCTAATTGTATTTCTGTCTTCTCTGCATTTTCATGTGGTTAGGGGCCCTACCTAACAAAGGTTACAGCTTTCATGAATAATACAAACAAGACAAAAATAGTAAATTCACCCCTTCTAGAGCAATGGGCAATGGCTCTAGAGACTAAAAGCTGGATCCCAGATGTATTTATTGCTATTATTTCTAGGCCCTTTTAGGGGACAGACGTTAAAGTTATAATGATCAGTAAGTACATTACAATATATTAAGTTACATTAAATATATGTATCTTTTTTACACTAAATTTCATAGTTCTTAAAAACAGTAAAAAATTACTTTCTGATCATCATAAAACCATTGAGTGATATTTAAAGACTATTTTGTATCATCCCTGGGTCTTAGAATATTTTCCACTAAAGAAGTACAGTCAAAGTACTGTACTCTAAATTCACTTTAAACACTTATTTTCTCTGTTTAGTTATACTACCAATTTGGTTATTTTTTCAACAGAACCAGCATTCTTTCTTTTTTATTCAATTTAATTTTTGAAATATGTAAGGCATATCATGTTAAGAACTATTTAAAATATACAAAGTGTATACTCAAAGAAGTTTCATTTACATTTCTGTTCCCTCTACCCACTCTCCACCTCCTCTCTTCTTATAGGTAACCATTTTTATTGATTTTTGACTTTTCCTTTCATTGTTTATTTTTACAAATGCAAGCATGCAGGTGCATATGTTTTTGTTTCTCCTAATTTTTTCACAAAAAATACAAAATATATTAGCTCTCCATTTTTTTCCACATTTTTTTCCTCCACATATCCTAGAAATCAAGGAGAATCCTTATAAATTGCCACTTTCTCCCAATTCCCCAAAGACTCTGAGATGGTCCCTTTGAGTTAACAGTTGATTTTCTTCTTAGATTCTCTCTTGTTTCAGGACTCCAAATTGTACCATTTACTTTAATAAAGACTTGTTGTCCAAGGTCAGTATTTACCACCCTTTAATGAAAGGACTTGGCCAATAACACAGTGTATCACATCTGTATGTGTGCTAACTCATATGTAGATTATCCAAACAATATTGATGTCAAGTGGCCATGAAAGAAGTGGTTTTGCCTTCCTTTTGTCTTCTGAAAATAAAAGATCCAGATGTAGCTCCCAGAAACCAGCATTTTACCTGTTGTTTTAGTTTGTTCTAGATGTCACAGTCTCTTTTTGTATGGTTTTTCTTCCTTAAATCTTTGTTGAGAACCATCACAGGGCGGTGTCATTATTAGACTACTCTGTGAGGGACCTTTAATTTTGTAAATAAATTATATTAGATAATCTAGATTTTTTCCCCCAATCACTAAATGGTTCTATCAAATTAGCATATTCACACTAAGTAGAGCAGAAAAACACCAGTATATGTATTTAAAAAATAGCTAAGTCTAATAGAATAAATGATATGATCAAGATTTGGCTACAAATACAAAGCATTGTGTTTTTTTCTTATTTGCAACATGCATGACAATAAGGCACATTGTAAAGAAAGAAAGGGCTCTTTCCAAAGATTTTTCCAATTGAACTCACTCTTTAAGACTCCCAATGGTGTATTCACTTCCTGTTTTCCTGTTTCAAGCACACAAACTTGGAACATGAAAATCCCTAGAGGTCAAATGTTATTTAAATGGTTTTTTAGCAGTGAATAATGGCTTCTTAGCAATAAACATCTCTGATTCTTACATAATAATCTTAGAAAGCAAATAGTGTAATTACTTTGCAAGAAATGATCAGATATAATAATGTTTACATAAAGCTTGGGATAAAAGTAGTTATTTGTGCACATTACTTTTGATAAATAGCTTATGAGCTCTATAGCCTTTTTGATATTAAAAAAGACTGTGCTACCCTCGCTCTTCCCTGCCTAGGCTTGGGCAGCCAGAGATCCAGATGGATCTGAGGCACTGGAGCCTGCGGTGGCAGCAGGGATGATGTGGTTCTTTATCCAGTATCCATTCTGGGACTTACTGATCCAGCTCAGCCCGGAACCTGCTGAGGGAAACCTGCTGGGGCCCTGGGCCCTGCATAGTGGCCACAAGAAGGCCACAGACACCCAGTGTTCATTTTTGTATGATGTGAAACCTGGTTTTACATTTAAAGTAATAGTTGACACATATGTAGTTAGTGCCATTTTATTATTCATTTTTTTTTATCTTTTTTCTTCTTCTGAATGAAATTCCTTTAACATTTGTTGTAATTACTTGTTTGGTGGTAATGAACTCCTTTAGCTTTTTCTTGTCTGGGAAGCTCTTTATCCCTCCTTTGATTCTAAAGGATAGCTTTGCTGGGTAGAGTAATCTTGGTTGTATGTCTTTGCTGTTCATCTCTTTGAATATTTCCTCCCAATCCCTTCTGACCTGCAAAGTTTTTGTTGAGAAATCAGCTGACAGTCTTTTGGGAGCTCCCTTGTAGGTAACTAACTGCTATTTTTCTTGCTACTTTTAAAATTCTTCCTTTGTCTTTAACCTTTGGCATTTTAATTATAATGTTTCTTGGTGTGGGCCTCTTTGGGTTCATCTTGTTTGGGACTCTCTGCGCTTTCTGGTTGTGTATGTCTATTTCCTTCACCAGATTAGGAACATTTTTAGTCATTATTTCTTCAAATAGGTTTTCAGTTCCTTGCTTTTTCTCTTCCCCTCTGGTACCCTTATGTTGCAAATGTTGGTACACTTGATATCCCAGGGGCCCTTTAAACTATCATCATTGTTTTGGATTTATATTTCTTTTTGCTGTTCTGATTGGGTGTTTTTTGCTATTTTAAATCCCAAATCACTGATTCGATCCTCTGCTTCATCTAATCTGTTGATTCCCTCTAATGTGTTCTTCTTTTCAATTGTTGTATTCTTTACTTCTGACTTTTTAAAGTGCTTTCTACGTTTTTATGTTTTCTATCTTTTTGCTGAAGGTCTCACTGAGATCTCTGAGTATCCTTATAACCAATGTTTTGAACTCTGTATCTGGTAGATTATTTGTCTCCATTATGTTTATTTTTTAAAAATTTTTTTCAATTAAAAAATTTTCTTTTGAGCTTTCTTGTGTTCTTTCATTTGGGACATTTTTCTTTGTTTTATGTTTGGCTGCTTCCCTGTGTTTGTTTCTATGTGTTAGGCAGAGCTGCCATGTCTTCCTGTTTTGGTAGAATGGCCTTATGTAGTAGGTGTCCATTGGGGCCCAGTAGCGCAGTCTCCCTGGTCACCAGAGTCAGGTACTCCAGGTGTGTCCCTTGTGTGGGTTGTGTGTGCCCTCCTGTTGTAGTTCAGCCTTGTTTGCTGTTTGTACCTCAGTGGGAGGGGTTGATCCCCAGGCTGATTGGTTGTGAGGACTGGCTGTGAGTATAGTGGAGGAGCTGTTGTACAAGGGCTGACCCTTCAGAGCAGGATTCAGTTTACCAGGGCTCTGGTGCCTGCCAACTCTGATGTTGGGTGTGTCGTTTGTGGAGGTGGTTGGGTGGTAGTCTGGTGTGGTCTGAAGCTGGCCACTGGGTGTATTGGTTCTGGGGCTTCTTGGAAGGGGCTCTGTTTTATGCCAAGGTCAGCCACTGTCTGTGCCCTGTTCAGGGCCACTTGGTATGAGCTACAAAGTGATATGCAGACAGTTGCCACTTGTGCTGGGCTTGTAGGTACCTGGGAGAGGCTAGTCTGCAATCTGAGGCTGGTGGCTGCTAGTGCTGGGCTTGGGACTGCTCAGCAAGAGGTATAGGACATGCAGAGGCCAGATGCTGCTGGTTTGGGGTTTGTGGACCTTTAAGATATTTTAGGAAAGTCCGCAGCGTTAGCCAAGACCAGCTGTTTGTATGGAAAAGTCACTAGAAGTAGCTTGCATGGGCCTGCAAGTTGGGTGGGGCAGGGTCTCAGAGAATCACCAGAGCAGAGTGAATGGTGTTAGCCAGGTTGATGGAGACTCAGATATGGTGCCTGTCTGCACATGCAGGCTGGGTGAGGGGTGGGCTCAACAAAGGAACAATGGCTTTAGCCAGCACTTGTCTGAAAGAAAGCTGCCTCTTCAGCCCTGGCCCTCAAATGAGATAATTCACTTCCTCCTCATCTGCCCTGGTCACTTTCGAGCTGCTACCCCAGCACTGGAGCCCAGATCAAGTGAGTCCATCAACGAGTAAGTCTGTGCACAGGTCCTTTAAGAGTAACACTTGGGACTGCAGCTGCCCTCAGTCTCACTCAGCCACAGTCTCTGCTCGTTTTCACAGCCAGAAGTTATGCAAGCTTCTCTTCCGGATACTGGATCCCCAGGCTGGGGAGCCTGGTGTAGGGCTGGGATCCCTTGCTCCTCAGAGGGGACCTCTGCAGCTGAGATATCCTTCCTGATTTTTAACCACCACATGTGGATGTGGGACTACCCCCTTCCGCATCTCTGCAACCTCTTACCAGTTTTGAGGTGGCTTCATCTGTATATCCTTAGTTATAGCACTTTTGTTCGGCTAGACTTCAGGTGGTTCTCAGTGATGGTTGTTCTGTAGTTTAGTAATTTTGATGTGGTCTAGGAGAAGGTGAGCAGAGCTTTTACCTTCTTCACCATCTTGACTGGAATCCCTGTGTACATACATTTCTTAATCCAACTGGCTAGTTCCAATTTTTCCCCCCAAAACTATGGATCTGCAAAGGATGGTAGATATAATCTAGTTTATGAAAAGACATTCTAAGTTAGAAAAGAAATAACTTCCCATAGGTTAGCTATACTCTGAACCCAATTTTGTTTACACATCTTTCCAAATATTGAAGAATTCAGGACTAGAATATGTAATAGAATTATACTTGAAATCTTTTTCATTCTTTATGTGTATGCGTGTTTTCATTTTTTAGAATTGGCAGTGGTGATTATCTGCTATTTATTACCTACTGAAAAAAATAAAAAAATAATAAACTACTTTTTCATTTTCTCACTGATTTCTGGTAGTGTTATTCTACTGAATCTGCTGTCACTCATGTTACCAGCAACATACTTGTCTTCAAGTTTAATGGCTTCTTTTGTCCTTGATTTCTCTGTAAGTACTTCAAAGGGTTGAAAGGTTGATTCTCTCATCCTCAAAAGTCTTTTTCAAAATACTAATTCATTCTTCCTTTTCTCCTGTTTCTTTCATATCACTTTTTCATCCTAATGTGGGCATTTCCAAGCCCTTTTTATTATCCCACTTATCATCATAGCTCAACTCTTTTTTTGTAGCTATTTTCTAAGCCTGATCTCTTTTATGAGTTTTCTCCACACACCTCCAAGTACTATTGTGAACCTCTCAATGGATCAGGTTTTCTGTAATCACTTCAAGATCAACATGTCCATTGCTAAACTCATCAGCTTTTCCTCTGAATAGGCCTTTTTCAAGATTTTCACATATCTTGAAGTGGTTCTAATACTTCCTCATCCAAGTTTGTTAAGTATCTGTTGCAGATAATGGGGTAAATAGAAAATTTCGGTTAGGGTTAATTTCCTATTGCTGTGTAACAAATTACCAAAAACTTAGTAGCTTAAAACAACAAAATGTATTATTATCTCATTGTTTCTGTGGATCAGGAGACCATTTTCATATTAGTTTGGTCCTCTGCTCAGGATGGAATAAAGCTGCTGGCTGGGGAGGCAGTTGCATCTGAGGCTCGGGATTGTCTTCTAAGCTTATTCAGGTCATTGACAGAATTCAGAATTGGTTGTATGACTAAGGTTCCTGTGTTCTTGCTAGCTCAGAAACTAGAGATTACACTTGTGTCCTTGCCACATAATCCTTCCATAGGCAGTACATAACATGAGTATTGCTTTTTCTAGGCCTGCAGGAGAGGTTGTGCTGCTGCTTCCTGACCTGATTACAGGCTCACCTGATTAAGGCAGGCCCCCTCCATATTTTCTCCCTTTTTATTAACTCCAAGTCAGCTGATAAATGACCTTCATTATATCTGCAAAGTCCATTTTTCCATACACTATAACAAAATTATGGGCATGATATCCCATCATATTCACAGTCCCACCCACACTTGGGGAAGTAATTATGCAGGGTGTATATACCATCCAGTGGGAATCACAGTGGCCATCTTAGAATTCTGCTTAGCACAGGATAGGTGGAAGCAAGGATGGTAGTGAGTGCCATCATTAGTTATTTAAGTGATGACATTAAGATCGTTATACCAATAAAGTACAAGTTTAAGATGTTATTAGTGTGTATTTATGAAAAGTTAACTAATTATATATCCATATTGGTATATATTTTTAAAGACATACCTAGGGAATGTTTTGCTATGCACTCATCTACACTCCACTGCACTAATTGTATCTTAACTCTGTCATTGTGTCATTGATGCTTTTTGGTAAACATTTCCCACAACTCAACCATACTCATATTTGAATGTGAAATTTAACATTAATTTGAGAACTATTATGTTTTTATTGAGAGATATATGCAAATTCTTTTTCTCCTTATTCTTTGTTATAAAATTCTGGACAATTATATATGCTTTTCCCCCTAGCTAGCCCAGGTAAGGTGTATGATGAGGAAACTGTCTCCATATATCCTCCCAGATAAGAATAATTGCTTCCGGTGAATAATCACATTATGGCTGTCATCCTATTTCACCCTCTGACCTTTGGAGGAACAGCATTCGTTTTATTTTGAGTTGCTTTTGTGTGTATGTGTGTGAGTCAAACCACATTTGAAATGTTATTTTTCTTAGGAAGAAATCTATTAAGAAATAAAAATGTAGATTTCTTATTTGAATGAAGAGAATAATGTTTCTGTTTTTTAAAATGTACTTATAAATAGCATGTTTCTCTTTCTCTCTCTATATATGTATATTCTATATATATACCATATATATGTCCTATATATAGTCTATATATATACCATATGTATACCATATATATGGTATATATGTGTGTGTGTGTGTATATATATATATATATATATATATATATATATAGAGAGAGAGAGAGAGAGAGAGAGAGAGAGAGAGAGAGAGAAAGATTTTTATTAATTATTTTTTGTTGGCGTTTCCAAAATTGGTGATAGAGCCTTTCTTTGAGTCATATCTATTTTATATGCTTTGCTCTACTGTCTAAACCATTTCCCCAGTCTCATAAGAAAGTATCTCTTTAGGGGAACCACTGTTTTTCATAGATTTTGCATAAATCAGAGCTTATTGCCAATTTTTGGCTACTTAACAAACGTAAGAAAGAGATATATTCAGTCTCACTTCTGTTTTACAGAGGCCGGGATTAAAAAATTTACATGATTTTTACAAATATATTAGAACATTTTGTAGGAAAAACAGGAAGAAGTAAACTGTTTTTTTTTTTTTTTCTTTTTCCAAATCAGTGGTTTATATTAATATGGTATTTGGCTGATTTTAAAGTAAATGCTGACTCTTGAAGACTTAACTGTTTTGTTTGTTTAATGTAGAGCTGTTTATAGCTATCAAAACTGTTATGTGGAAAAACCTTTTATATATGTAGTATATATAAGATTACTCTGCTGTAGACCTGCTAGCTTTGCACTTGATCTGAAGAAGTTTAAAATGAAATTGTAAATTAATGTGCTTGTCTCTATCCACATACACAGTCAGTCCTGATTTTTCTTGATTGACTTAGCATTTTCTCTTCTCTAAGATTCATGACTCTGTTAGTAATTATATTCACCTTCCCATTCAAGTCTTTCTTGCCCTTGTTCCAGTCAGGCTGACATTTTGCCTCAATTAAGAGCCTTGGTGATAGCTATGATCCACAAGATAATGTCTTATTCTTGAGTGTCGCAAAAATGTCCTTCTAATCCAATCTTAAGGTGTCTGATGTGTTTTAGGCCCTCGTTATCTTATTCATTCATCAATGTTTCTTCCTATTTCCTGGGTGTACCAGATCTGATTTTGAGGATATTAATAGCCTTCTAAGGAAAGAAATATATCACAGCTGTAAAAGGAAAAATTTCTTGCTACCGGTAGCAAGAAGGTGGATGAAATGCATTCTCTGCACAGTGGTCACTTTTCAAGTAGCTTACCTGTTTTTTCTTTTCATGAAGGCTTGATGGTAGCTTCATACACCGTATTTCAAACCTGCAGTTTCAAACAAAAAAGCCATTTCTTATCTGAAACTTACCACTTCTCTTATGGATATCAGGGAAGTAACTGTTGTAAGAATAATACAACTGATTCAGTTTATTTATCTTACTAAATGTGTAAATGAGCAAAGATATATAAACAAATGGGTAAGGAATATTCCCTTTATGGTAAAGTTTACAGTATTCCATATTACAAAAAATGTACACTTAGAAATGTACATTCCTTTCCTATTTGAATCAATGAAAAAGTTGAATAAAGGTGTAGGCAAAATACTTAAAAAGAGCATTTACATTATTTCGTCCATGCACATCCACATATTGCCATATGTGCGTGGAAATTGTGGAGTTTTTCATCTGTATGCATACCATTTAAGAGTTCAAGAAATCCCAAGGAAAATAATTTCCATCCTCAGCATCAAACATACTTCTTTTCATCTATTTTATGTATGTGCATTATATAAATCAAATATACCATTCTTCTCATTGCTACAATATGGCTTACATTAAATCCAAAGAGAAGTATTTCTTTTTAAAATTAAAATAGGAAAGCTAAACAATATGCAATCTATTAAAAAGTAAATATTTTAAATATTTTCCAAAATTGTAGTCATATTATTGCCCTTTACAACTGTCAGATGTTACACTGCAGTTTCATTCTTAGTGAAGCTATTGGTAATTGCACTATTTGAAGAAAGTGATTTAAAATTAACATAGAAGATATTCTTTTTGGATCATGGATACTGCATTTACATGTCATCGGTGATTATGATGATAATGGCTTTTTTAGAATGCTCATGAACTTCCCTGTTATCTACTCTATTAGATGTTCTCATAACGATAATACACTGATAGATGAATATGTGGAATTTTCCACCAATCTACCCTGAGTTAGAGAAATTAATTCTATCTCATATAATGGAGACATTTTTATGACGAATCTCCTTTGCTAATCATCTCTACCTACTGCCGTTAGGTTATTTTTAATAGGCCTTTCATCTTGAACAGTCCTTTCATGTTCATTGGCCATGTTTTTGCTATAGGAAAAAACCTCAGCAGGGTGTTTTCACCCTTTTCTATTAATAGAGAATTGTGATTGTTCAGAGCATAGACTTAGAAATCAGACACCTGGGAATGAGTCTGGTGCTATCATTGACTAGCTGAGGAACTCTGGGCTTCCCACTTGATCTTTCTAGGCTTCTGTTTTCTCACCTACCGAATGGGGTCATATTGATACCTACATTATCAATTGCCTGTGTACTTCAGTGAGCATTTAAAATACCTAGCACAGTGTCTGACACAGTAAGCCCTCCACAAATGCTAGCTGTTAGTTTTATTTCCTCAACTTGAACCCTCAGCTCTAAGGCTTATTTCACTACCTCTGGAGTCACTTGTAGTTTTTTTCTGTGCTACAACTCTGCTTCTGTTACTTCTCTCATTTGAAATGTCCTTCTCTGCCTCTCTCCAACCTATTGACATTCTATCTTCTAAGAGTGAAGTCTTGTTGCCTTCATGAACCCTGTCTTGATTGTTCTAATTCACAGAGATCTTTTCTTTTCGTGAATTATGTGTGCTTACTGTCAGTTTCATTTATCATGGCTCTCAATAATACATTGCATTGAGATCTGTTCTTTGTATTTTCTTGTTTCCATAATAAGACTTGAAGTTACCTTAAATTCTCAAATCTTCCAAAGAATTGAACAGGCAGTCATATGATTGAATTGTATTTTGTCTTTTTAAAAGATGATTTTACATTAATTGCTATTAACTGTTTATTTTTGCTAATGAAAACTGAGTATTCTACCAAATGTTCTAATTAACAATTTCATTAAAATATATGAATCTGGAATACCTTCATTTAAAAATTTATTTTGTCATTTATTTTGGCAAGGCCTTTCACAAGGATTTATTTAAAATTTTTAGATTGCACATATACAGGCCGCTGTGTATTTATAAATAAATAAATGGAACAAGTGAATGCATCAAATGTGTGCATTTAAATAAAACTATTTATGTGTACATATATAAGAAGAAAATTAAATACATTTTTAAAAGGATGAAAAGATATCAATGGGAATAAAAATGGGATTTTAAAAAGGTGGGTTTTTAGACTCCACATATAAGTGATACCATGCCTATTTGTCTGTCTTTGTCTAACTTATTTCACTTAGCATCATGCCCTCAGGGTTCATCCATGTTATCACAAATGGCAGGATTTCCTTGTTTTTTATGGCCAAATAATATTCCATTGTACACATATACCACATTTTCCTTATAATTTCATCTGTGCACAGGCACTTAGGTTATTTCCATGTCTTGGCTATTGTAAATAATGTTGCAATGAACATGGGGGTACAGATATAATTTTGATATTCTGTTTTGATAGTTTATTTAAAAAATAGTAAAAATGGAAGTTCCCTGAACCTCTCTGCATCCTGGAATTTCTCTCTGGCTATATTTTTTCCTCACATCCTGCCCTGTTTCTGGACTGTTGCCAACTATTGAAAAAAATTAATATTTTCCCTGTTACCTGTAAAAAAAGGATAGTCTTTTTGCTGTTCTGTGGTCTGCTATTTTTTTTACTAACTTTATATTATAAATATTTCTATGTTAGTAAGTATATCCATATCATCATTTTTAATGGTTACATGGTTACCAGTATATGGTTATTTTATAATTTATTTAATAATTAACCTCTTAGGTAGATACTAAGATTGTTTTTAATATTTTGCTATTATAATGTCAACATCTTTGTTCATATATATAAGTGTTCTTGGCCAATTATTTTCTTTGGACCTCTTTTTAGGAGGGGTATTTGGTGATTGAGAATACATTTTTTATTTATGATGAATATTGTCAAACTGACTTCTATAAAGATTACACCAATTTACTCTCTCAGGATCAGTCTGTATTTCTATACCTTTATTAATCTTTAAAAAATTTTGCTTATGATAGGTAAAAAACTTATTCTTTAAAAATTCTTTTCTTTATTCTTTGATTCTGGAAAGGTAGAACATATCTTTTGAAATGTTGATTAACCTTTTGTAGGCATTTTGTGAATTATTTTTTCATGTACTCTTCCCGTTTTCTGTTGAAATGTTCCCTTTTTTTTACTGATTTATAAGTGCTTTTTATACATTAAGAATACTATTTGATATACAGTGTTATCACCACATCTGGAAACACAGGAAAATATGTAATAAATTATTTCCAGTTATTATAATTTATGATCAAATATGAATCTGTTTCCATATTTTATGGCCACCCTATATAGTCTACAAATAATTCTACCTTCACTCTTTAACCCCTAGTGGTTTAGTGTCATTTGTCAAAGGGGCTTTTTAAATTTTATGTAGCCAAATCTATTAGATGCTTTATTTTTAGTTTTGGTTTTAGAAAGTTCCTCTTCATTGAGGAACTAGTCATTCAAATTTTCTCCAACTACTTTTATGATTTTATTTTTAAAAATTGATGATTTAACCCATTTAGATTTATTTAGGTATTAGTATGAAGTAAGACTGCAGCTTTATTTTGCAAAAAGATCTGTCAATTGTTCTTAGTGAAGGCCTCTATCTGAGTTTTAGTGGCTACTAACAGATTACAAGTACTTGGAAAATCCCTTAATCTCTCTGAGTGTCAGTTTTTTATTTATAAAATACAGAGTTAGATTATTTCTCATCTCAAATAGAGGGGTAAATTACTTGTCCAGAGTCTGACATCTTAATTCATCTAGAATTTTTCTGCATATACTGCTCTGTGTACCATTTGGATAACTTAAAGTTTGATGTGAATGGGATTTGTCTGTCATGACACTAATCATAAATTGAGAAATCTAAAGTTAGAATTGGTGAGTGGTATACAACTTTTAGTTTTGGTCAGCAGATGTTATTTTAAACTGAATGATGAAATATATCATTTTATATAAAATGCTTTTCATAGCAGAAGCTTTGAAATATGAAGTGCATTCAGAAGAGGAAATAAGAATGTGTACTGTATAAAAAAAAACCAAGAAAAGGTCAACTCAGAAATACAGTAGATAAAGTACAGCTATAGAACATTATTGTAATTCTGATTTTCTATTATAAAATCTTGTCTCTAAATAATTATTATATACTAAATAAAATAATTTAAATTTTTGAAAAAAATTTAAAGAATTAAACAGAAGAGTAAATGTCCAGAGTGAGTCCTAGAGATGCCAATAAGATAACTAAAAAAGCACCATTTTATTGCAAATAGTGCTGTGATAAGTATGTAAATGTATTCTTTTGAATATGTGGGGCTATATTTAAAATTTAAAAAAATTATTCTTGGACTTTAATTTTACACTTTATTGTCAAATATTTTTGTGAATTAAAATATATTTAGTTTTTGAATAGATGATACAGGCACATGGTACAGAATTTTAAAGAAAGTTTTCCTTACATCCCTGTTCTCCAGCCACCCAGTTCCCCATCTGCAGCATTCATTATATTTATTGTGTATCCTTCCTGAGGTAGCCTATGTGGGCATGCATATGTGAATGCGAACACACACATGCACGCGCGTGCGCGCGCACACACACACACACAAAATAATTGTATATTTTCTACATAGATGTTGGCATATTAAATACATTCTGTGACATATTTCCTCACTTAGCAATATGTATGTTTGGAGATAACTTCTGTATCAATGCATATATAGAGCTGCCTTGATTTTTTTTAAGGGCTGCATAGTATACAATCTGATGGATTTACTATAATTTACTAAATAGTTCTCTGCTTAGCGCCATTTAGGTTGTTTCCAGAGTTTTTATTATTGCAAATGGTTCTGTGATAAATTCTATAAACATATTCTTTTGAACATGTGGGATTATGTATGTAGGATAAATTCTAGGAATGACATTGCTAGGTCAGAGGGAATACACAACTTACATTCTCACCGAAAGCATGTGAGAATGCCTCTTTTCTCACACCCAGTATCCATCACATACAACTTTGCTTTAGTTGTTTTTGACTTCCTTAGGGGGCCATGTTCTCTCATGCTTCTCTCAATTTCCAGATTCTTACGCCATTGAAAACCTCCTTCTACCTTGCACCTTGCCCCCCTATGCTCCCTCCCTTCCCCCAGTCTTCCTTTTTCTTCCAGACTCAGCTCTATCATAAATTCCTCTTAGAAACATCCTTGCTCCATAATCACCATTCTACTCCCTTACCCTGGAATTTCCCAGACTCAATTCGGTGCCCTCTTCCTTGTGTGTGTGACACTCCTCTGCAAATATAGCAGATTTCTCTTGCATACTTTTGTTACGATGCTCATCACCATGAATTGTCCTCATTGGTTCTTTGCTCGTACTTTCATTCAACAGATCTCCAGACTGTGCCATTATGACTCTCTGTCCAAAATATTTTCCTATGCTAACATGTAGGAGAGGTTCAGTAAATGTGTTTTTGAATGAATAAATATAAATCAATGTCAGAATTTTAGAGTTGGATGGGACCTTCGTGATTGTTTAATCTAACACATTCACTTTATTAGTGGAAAATAGAGTTCTTAATTTTAATATTCTAAATTCAAAATTAGGCAATTTATTGTTTTACTATCTTTAAGGAAAAAAACTAAAGCAAGTTGTTTTTTACTTAATTCTGATTCACTTTTCTCTGGGTTCAAATCAATACCCCAGTACTATAGTCCTTGATCTGTAGGATTTTTATAATTGAATATGCTGTTGTTCCTTTAGACTCAACAACTATCAAAGACATATCACATATCTTTTGTTTCTTTCCATTTCTCCTATTGCTCAATCATCCTTGGTTCTTAGCACCTTGCTTGGAACAAATTTTCCAGGACCTTCTAAGTTTGGAAACACTGAGCAACAGATAAGAGACTAGACAGCATGGAGGTACTGTTATTACTGATAACACAGTTGAAAACACCATGCCTTAGTGAGAAGACCCACATGATCCTATTGATGCTTCCTGTCTCCATTTCTTCCTGTAAAGTTTAGACTTTGGTATTTAGGGAAGATTTGGGTCTGGAGAGTAGACAGTTTCTCAGAATCTCTGTATTCACATTGGTCTGTAGCAGAGAGGAAGAGAAAAGAGAAGGTCCTCAGTGTTGACAAACTTTTTAAAGATTAACTTCACCCTTTTCAGGAATGTAGACCACTGTTACTCCTAACCAGGTCAACTCACTTCTTCAGCTAGGGAGAAGGGTAAGAATCCAGGCAAGAATCCAGTGCTGACCCCTCAACATGAAAACAAGGAGTATTGGAGGGAAAGTGAGCCTCCCTAACACATTTTTCTTAACGCTCCCAATGTTTAGTTCTCTTTTTACTGCACATGGCTTCTTTTTGTTAATGTGTTTTGTGTTCTTTCGCTCATCCTTTGGTTCTCTCTCCTGGAACTGTAATAACCCGGTTTTCTTAGTTTCCATCCTCTTTCCATAACAAATGCTTTACTTGCTGTTTGGATTGCTGATCATCTTTTAAGGCTTCCGCATCCCTGATAGCATTTTTCATGGCCCAGGAACCTGCATGTAAGAAAAACCCTACATGACTCTCAAGCATTTTGAGAAATATTTCTGTAGTCTTGTGCAATCCTTCGTTCCCACTTCAATTTCATTGCAATTTTTAAATGTTTATGGATTTCCTGTTAATTCTTACAGTTTTTTTATATTTCTTGTTACCTCTGCATAGAATATTCAGAGGTTCTTTCTTTTCCATCCTCTTTATTTAATAAGCAAGGAAATGCTTAACTTTTATTAAAACATTCCCTCACAAATGCCTAATTCATTTGGTCCTGAAACTTAAAATTAGAGCAAAAATCAGAGAGAGCCATGGGAGGCATATGTCAATCATACAGATATATTTTAGGTCCTTTTCAGTTGGTGTTTGTAATAATAGAGATTATTTTGTTTCAGGATCTTTGCTTATTCCTAGTAGCGGAACATGAAGCATTAACATTATGCATTGATTTCCCTTTTATAAAAACATAATTTGAAATTTATGACTTTTCCTTTTCCTGGGTTGGTGGCTGAATTTAGGTTGACAGTAATACAATGGTTCATTAGATAAGTGTGAAAAGAGGTGCCACATACAAAGCCCTAAGAAAATCAATCCTCTGTGTCTGGAGAACAGATATTCACAAAACTGACCTATATGACACTTTCTCCTCTTCCTTCTTATCTACTTCCGCATATTTGCAGATGCAAAATGTTCAGTAATTTTCCATAAGAAAATTTCCTCCTAAAAGGCTTTCCTAGAGATAATTTTGTAAATTCGAATAAAATAGGAGAACAAAGCATATGTAATGTTATGTTTGTACTTTTGTGTTTTGATTATTAGGTGGAAACTAACTCAGAATCATGTCATAGTGTAAAGAGCCTGATTAGTTTTCTTTCCATTTATTGCTCATTTAAGCCAGTGTGAGGAGTGAGTAGGAGGTAACGACACTGTTTGTAAACAAGCTTTTCAAAACATGTACAGCCAAGTGAATTGTCTCCATCAAAGTTGTCACCATAAAAGGGCATTGCATTTATTATAATAACAGCCTATTCCTCAAAACAGTGTTAGATCTTTTGAGGAGGATTGCTATCAAAGTTTATAGCACATTTTTTTGAACTTTTTACATGGTGACATAACATCAATTACTAAGGGTATATTTTATATTTGAATTTTGAAAGCAGCCATCAACCATTCATGGATGATTAGCCTGACCGTTTGTCATTCAGAAGATATGGTTAGGAAATAGACTGGTTTTCTTATGTGTCACATAAATTGTCTGCAAGCAGTTCCATAAGGGAAATTTTAACAAAGTTTCAAGCAATTGCAATATCACGGGCATAAGTGAAGAGGATCTCAAGATGACAGCTTTGAAAGTGACAGCATTCAGCTGGCTATAGTTCTGTCATAATTTTTAGAAAGCACTCATTATTAATTGTAACATTCTGGCATTGTGAAGAAACAAAGGAATTTTAGTGGAACCAAAATTTAAAAGTTTGACTTGGTGTGATTACCAATTGCTCATAAAAAATAATTGTAGGGCCAGCCCGGTGGCTCAGGTGGTTAGAGCTCCATGCTCCTAACTCCGAAGGCTGCCAGTTTGATTCCCACATGGGCCAGTGGGCTCTCAACCACAAGGTTGCCAGTTCAATTCCTCGAGTCCCGCAAGGGATGGTGCGCTCCGCCCCCTGCAACTAAGATTGAACATGGCACCTGGAGCTGAGCTGCTGCTGAGCTCCTGAATGGATCAGTTGGTTGGAACACATCCTCTCAACCACAAAGGTTGCCAGTTCGATTCCTCGACTCCCGCAAGGGATTGTGGGCAGCGCCCCCTGCAACTAAAATTGAACATGGCACCTTGAGCTGAGCTTCGCCCTCCACAACTAAGACTGAAAGGACAACTTGAAGTTGAACCGCACCCTCCACAACTAAGATTGAAAAGACAACAACTTGACTTGGTAAAAAGTCCTGGAAGTACACACTGTTCCCCAATAAAGTCCTGTTCCCCTTCCCCAATAAAATCTTTTTAAAAAAATTGTAAATTGGTTGACATTGGCTGGAAATGGCTCTTGGAATAGAAAGCTAAGTAAGGAAATGACAGCTAATGAAATAGAATGAAATATGTGAGAGCAGAAAGGGCATCTTTTAAGGACTTATTGCTAGAGTTTTGAGACGAATAGTGAGATGTAATTTTCTACTCTGGTGTCTATTTCATGCTCATATTTCCTAGATTTCCCTGGCTCAGGTTTAATCTAATAATTTTCTATCATAAAAGTTATATGATCATGATAGAAAAATAAACATTTAAAATTACTAACATATTTCTGGTTAGGTATGGCAGATTGAACCCTAAAATATATCTTTCCTCCATTATAATGGCAGTGAGGGTGTAATAAAATCACAAGAACAAAGCAGATGAGAGTTCTGTCTTTTGGAAAACAGAACAAAAATGGACAGTGTTAACAGACTTAATGGAGTGAGTGGAAAAACCTGACTTCTAATTGCAACAAGAAACAGAACTTGAAAATGGAGGAAATGGAGGTGCCAGATGTCTTAGAAAACTGGGGTATAGGGTGGTGCTGAAAGAGAAAGTAGTTTATATTGACTTAAAAACATATGAAACTCTAAAACTTTTGTTATGGGAAATGCAACAGTCATAATTTCATTTTATTGTGTTTTACATCTATAAACACATGGGAGAAGACAAAAGTGCCGGCAATATTCTATTGGTTTAACAATTATTTATGTTTTACACATAACAGATATGTCTGTTTAAATATTATTAATAGGATAACAGATTATTAAGTAAGGAAACCAAATAGAATTACAGACTTTAGAGGTTTTACTTACTTTCATAGAACATAGAAACACTTTTTCATATCTGGATTCTGGATAATCTATTGTTAGAGATGTTTTCAAAGACTGTTCTATGACATAGATTAGTATTTGCTTTCCTGCTGCTCTAGAAGAAAGAGGAATGTTTGCTTTTTATCTTGATCAACTCTTTCACCAATAGTTGGAAAGGTCTAGATGGTCAAAGCTAAGTATTGGAATTCCAATAGTTAGAAAACAAAAACAGGTTTGAAAAGCATGAAGCTAATCATGTGGATTACCAGATATTTGAGAACATATAACAAAAAAAGAAAGAAATCAAAACAAATGAAAAGAATTCAGCTGAAACAAAGAAAATTCAGGGAACAGAACAAAAGCTTAAAAAAACCGACCCGGGTTGTCCCGGTGGCTCCATGCTCCTAACTCCGAAGGCTGCTGGTTTGATTCCCACATGGGCCAGTGGGCTCTCAACCACAAGGTTGCCAGTTCAATACCTGGAGTCCCGCAATGGATGGGGGCAACTAAAATTGAATAGGCACCTTGAGCTGAGCTGCCGCTGAGCTCCATCCACAGTTGGTTGGAGCACATCCTCTCAACCACAAGGTTTCCAGTTTGACTCCCACAAGGGATGGTGGACTGCGCCCCCTGCAACTAGCAACGGCAACTGTACCTGGTGCTGAGCTGCGCCCTCCACAACTAAGACTGAAAGGACAACAACTTGAAGCTGAATGGCACCCTCCACAACTAAGATTGAAAGGACAACTTGACTTGGAAAAAAGTCCTGGAAATACACACTGTTCCCCAATAAAGTCCTGTACCCCTCCCCCCAAAAAAGCAATATTTATAAAAAAACAACAACAACCCAATAATAATATATTCAGAGAGATAAATATTGCATCTGTGAAATAAGAAAACGATACTGGAAACCAAGAGAAAAACTAGAAAAATATTAGAAGCAGTACAAATCAATACAAAACTTAACTGATAGAGTTGGGAAAAAGATGTCTCCTAGAAAACAGGATAAATGATGCAGAAGTGGACAAGGAGAGAAAAGACAAAAACTGTGAGAGGATCAATCCAGGAGATTAAACATCTGACTAGTAGAAATCCTATATAGAGAGTAGAGAGAACACATAGAAAGGAAATTATCAAAGATTATTCTTCATAACTGAAGGACATGAATTTCTAGAGTGAAAGGGCTCATTGAATGCCCAGGATAGTAAATGAAAGAAGACCCACATATAATTTTGAAGTTTTAGAAAAGTAGAGATAGAAGGTCAAAAAAGCTTCTCAAGAGAAGAACCAGGACACACTGAAAAGACCAGAATCAGAATCACATCAGATTTCTCATTAGTAATACTAGAAGTTCGGAAACAGTGGAGCAATGCACTGTAAATTCTGAGGGATTTCTGAACTTACAAATCCAAACCATCAATTAAAGGTGAGTTCTCAAAAAATGTGCATACAAGGTCTAAAATAAATGAACATCATGAATTCTTTTTTTGGAAGGTATGGAGATTGAGTCACACCAAAATAAAATGGAGAAGATCCAGAAAGATGAAGATGTGAGATATAGGAAGCAGATATATACCGTGTTTCCCTGAAAATAAAACCTAGCCGGACCATAAGCTCTCATGCGTCTTTTGGAGCAAAAATTAATATAAGACCCGGTCTTATTTTACTATAATATAAGACCAGGTATAATATAATATAGTATAACATAATATAATACCCGGTATAATATGATATGATTAATATAATATAATATAATATAATATAATATAATACAATATAATATAATATAATATAATACCAGGTCTTAATTTTTGCTCCAAAAGACACATTAAAACTGATGTCTGGCTAGGTCTTATTTTCAGGGAAACACGGTTACATCTTAATGTATGCTTTTTGTCTTTTTCCTTCGTACATTTATATTGTCATCAAAGGGTATCTGGAAATGGAAAGTGGTGGGAAAAGGGGGACAGAATCACATGGGAATTAGAGAGCTGGAGATGAGGGATGATTTGGGAGCCTGAGCTTCTTGAGGTGACAGACATGAACTAGCTAAAGGGCCTGATTAGGTTAATCTCGATGATTCTAAAGCAGGTCGCCATGATGAGGTTGTGCATGTTGACGGTAGGTAGATGCTCTCTTGACATGAAAAGGCAGAATTTGGGACTTGCTCTTAACTCCAGTTTATGGGGTCACACAGGAGGGGGTGGGAGCAGTCTTCCTTTGAGCACTGGGCTCCTCTTGACTTTTGATGATGGAGTTTGGCTGAGGGATATGGTCTCATGCCCAGAATATGGATGTGGAGAGGAAGGCGATGAGAAAGGTAAAGATGTTTATTAGGCAGACGGTGAGAGAGAGAGAGAGAGAGAGAGAGAGAGAGAGAGAGAGAGAGAGAGAATTTGAGGCTAGCTTTGCCTTGCTAAGTCTAATGTTTAAGTGATTAATATTACAAAAATTGAAATCTTTGTATGGTTAATTTATTTGAACCACACCTAAGAACTGCAACTTTAAAAAATGTCAAAGTCTCCCATTTCTAGAGTGCTCACAGGAAATCAAAGTACATTTTGAAGTAAGTCTGGCAATTTTCTTCTTAAGAAATTAGTTCTTGATTTGGCTGTAATGAAGAGGAACATGTGTCCCTCTGTTGATTACATGTCATAAGCTTCACTGGGACTTCTTTTTTTTTTTTGCTATCCTAGTGGGTGTGAAATAGTATCATCTGACTCTTTTTTTTTAATTAGTTTATTGGGGTGACAATGGTTAGTAAAGTTACATAGGTTTCAGGTGCAGCATCTATATATCACAGTGTGTGTTCACTACCCAGAGTCAGCTCTCCTTCCATCACCATATATTTGAAGGACACCTTTTAATTGCTTGCTGGTGTCTTTGGCTTTCAATGTGGTAATGAGTCACAGTGATCAGAATATGCCAACACATTTTATATTACGCCAACACAAAATTCTACATTAATAGAATTTTACTAGAATATCTGTAGACTTAATCTGATTATACTTTCATGTCCTGGTAACATTTTTTTATGTATCAGAATAAACCTAGGGGGTGATCAGGCATTTAAAAAAAAAAAATCTGTGACTCTGCTGCAAAGCCAGGCTGAGAAACCTTTACCCTAGTGGGAATAAGGCTTCTATAAATAAGGGCTCATCTTAAAAGTAGTGCCCATCTCAACTCTCACCTATGCACATGTGCTCTAAGTGCCCTAATCCTCACATACACATTGAAAGCTCCCTGAACATTTTCATCCGATTATGAGTTCCTAGGTAGAACATAACTAAAATAGCCTCACTTTTATGCACAAGAGTATATACAAAATACTCCATGTACCCAAGCAGGAAAGGAATTTTCATATTTAAAAATTAAAAAGTAATGAAATGAAACTTTCATCCAAAATGCAGATCTTGGATAAGATTTTAATTAATTTTTGTAGTTTCATTTTAATTTAGTTTAAACAAAATACGAATTTTAAATACTAGTTATGACATACTGAGGATACAGACAATAATTCTGGCACAAAGAGAGCTGAAGAATGAATGATTAATTCTCAGTGGTATGAAGGTCCAGGACATGTATCCATTTTCTGTAGTGAGGAGTCTCAGCAAAGACATTTGTTTGCCAAAAGGATCTAGAAGTTTAATGCTTGGCTAGATAGGGGAAGAAAATAAAGGTGAAATGGTAGTGGGATGCATAGGGTGGGAGAATGGGAAAAGTGTTTTCTTTGAAAAACTTTCTAAGCTTATAATTTCTTATTCCTCTACTCTAAAATAATAAAATTTGCATTCTTAAATTTTCCATTTTCCTAGTTCTTTACTTCTGAAAAGATTTTCATAGCTTAGATACCCAATGAAATCTTTAATTTTCTGTGTTAACTCATGACCTAAAGGGCCGTTTTTCTATTTCTCTGGATGGATAAAACCATACTTGAAGCTTTTATGATTCTTTAATCTTTATATTATCCCAAATAAGTCATATTGTGCTTATTTGGAGACCACTCTAAGGAAAGCATGATGTTAATTTTGTGTAGTCTAACAATCATTGAATATTAAAATAAGAAGACAATCAGCCTATTGCCTGAAAATGTATTATTTTGTGCAATTCTCTGGGTTAACTGAGCAGCTGTGCTTCAAAAAGTGTTAGCTGGGGCACTAACATCTGGAAGATCCAAAATGGCCTCACTCACAACAGCTGGAAATTGGTGCCAGCATTGGCTGGGACTTAAACTGGGGCTGTCAGCTAGGGACTTTTGTTCTCCTCTACAAGGGTTTTGTTTGTATGTTTGCTTGGCTTTTCTCACAGCATGGTGGCTGGACTCAAAGATTGAAAGATGGAGAGTTCCACATGCGTGAAAGTGGAAGCTGCAGAACTCAGATGGTATACAAATCACTTCTGCCTCACTGTATTCGCCACCGAACGAGTTCACCTTCAAGGGGAGGAGAAATGGTCTCCCATTTGCCATGCAAAGAGTTATAAAGAGTTTGTAGCTATCTTTACTCATCCACAGTTCATCCTTTGACCACAGATTATTTACATATCTCACATATGTAAAATTTACTAAATTCTTCCAAAGACTTCTAAAAAAAATCTCATTCCATTACAGTGTCAGGCTCAAACTAAAGGTTCAGGTTCTCATCTGAATCAGGTTCTGGTGTGATTAAACCTTCTTAGATGAGGTAATTCAGGTATAGATGCTTGAATTAAAAAGACAAGTTATCTATTCCACACTCACTTAAGACACAATGGGGAAATAAGGACAGAATGACTGCAGTCGATTCTCCTGTTTAAAAAAAAAAAAAGGGAAATGGGGGTACCTAGCTATCACTGGTCTTTTGAAGTTCTGATGTTCAGCCAGGTGTAAGTCACCAGGTCCTCTGTTCTGAGAAAAGGGAATATATGTTGATTAAAGCTTTGTTCTGCTTCCTAGGGGTGGTTGCCTATGGTTCTTGGTTGCTGTCAGAATCACCATTTCTTTTCCATTATAAATGGCATAGGCCTTAATATATTTTCAGGTCTTCTTCCTGATTGTAAAAGGTTTGAACTGACTGTTTTGATACAAACTGATGGTGATTCCATTGGTGGGTTTCTTGTGAGTCTCATTGGGATTTATCTCATTATACAAAACCGAGAAATCTTTTTGGGATACTTCGTACTATGAGTTAAACTGCTATAGGACAATGCCCTTAAGATTCTTAGAAGCCTTTTTATTTAGGTGAGAATGTCTATGAGTTATACCTTTGAATTCTCAGAAACTCTTTGCTGTAGCTGAGGATCTAGCAGGCAGGCCCTTAAGAATCTTAGAAACTCTTTTGTATAGATGATATTGTCTAGGCAAACAAAGCCTTAAGTGTTTCTAAGGTCTTAACAAAGGGTCTTACAACCACACCCTTGGTTTGATCTTGACCTTGAGGTCACATTTTACTGGCAGCAGTTTGGCTTAGATCTTTGCTCTGAAGCTATTTCTTTGGAAATCTATTGCTGGTTTAGGTTTCTTTATACATTTGTTTCTTTGTTGTGCATTTTTGGTGGGAATACTATAAATGATGTGTTCTCAATGTATCACTTCAGGAGCACGATTTTGGTTTCTTCCGTCATTGGTGATGTTAACTATGATGTGCTGGTTAAAGTAATGTCCTCCATTTTCTTCACCATGGTTATTACTAGGATTCATTTTGAATGTAAAAATTAAATGTTCGGATTTGGCTGAGTTATGCATTAGACGTTGTTATGTTTGAGATGCCTATCAACACCTAATAGAGACTGGTTCAGAAACAGGGGTGTTGGTAGTTTGGAAAGATGAAGCAATCCTTTTCTGCTTGCATTTTATTAGTGAGTAACACAAGTGAGGTCATTAACAGGAAGTGATGTTGAGAGAATGCTTTAGAGATTTGAGGAGAGAGAAGTTTGGAAGGGTCTTCTCAGTAAACTGACTAGGCAAATGTAGTAGACTTCTGGGCAGTGTTCTGCTAAGGGGGACCACTTGATAACTGTGGTCATAAATTCAATGTCTGACCATTCAGGAGGTTCTGTTTCCTGGGGCCAGACTTTGATTAGTAGAAAAGTTTTATCACTGTTGAGATTTGGCCAAAGTGAGCATAATGGAGGGGGAATGGGGAGTGGTAAAGAGGTTTAGAGTGTGTGCAAGGGAATGATTAGCATGACGAATCATGGCATATAAACTAGATTAGGTGGACAAGAGGGAGGTGAAGGAAAGTGAAAAAGTGGTAGGTAGGGTCAAAGGTTTAAAGGTCTCCAAACAGTTATAGTGAGAATTCTAGAAAGATGGATTGGAGATGGTGAACAGGGAGTGGGATGCTTGAAATCAGGTTTTGGGAGGCATTTCACATATGTTCTGGTTTAATATCATGCCAATTTTATGAAGAAATTTTTATGTCTCCGTTTAGACATGGGAAAATTACATTCATAAAGATTAAATAACTTGACCAAGGCCACACAGCTAGTAAATGGCAAAGTTTGGATAGGAAATAAAAATATTTGTTTTGGTTTTTAAACTCCAAAACCTTTGTACTCTACCAGCTGTCTCTGATTTATGAGTTTTCCTCTAGACAAAGGATAATCATGATTATGACTGAAAATGTTTACATTGTAATTGTTTTGCTTATTCAAGGCTTATTATGGCATGCAAATGAGAAAAAAGGCCTGAGAATACAGTTCTAATTTAAAAAAACATCTCTTCCTTTAGAAAACCAGTGGCGTTCAGTATTTGATTGAAAATGATTTTCACTTCAATCTTTCAAAATTCACAAAGAAGCATTTATACATCAGTCCTGAGTAAGCTGTGAACATGGAGTGAATTCTACCTGATCAATTTGGTGAAAAATAAAATTTCACATATATTAAGGATATACTCCATTTTCCTACACTTAAAATTATTTAAGCAGATCTTTAGTTAACAAGAAACAATATGGAACTAAGGAAAAGAACTCAGGTAATTTTGATTATCTCTACTTTTTAGGAGGCTTCAAGAAAATTTACTTAGGTTCTAAGCTGATGGTAGTAAGGATTTTATGCTTCAGTAGAGGAAAAAGTAACATTTTAAATATAAGTTTTTTCAGCCTAATAATTAAACTAACAATATTTCACAGATGTCTGCAATACTGCTAACAAACAAAACCAAACTGCGTGGGCTCTTTTTGGTTTAAATTACGTGGAACCCTTTCCAGAAATACTTGTAGGTATAGAGGCTTGATTGAAATAGCTACGTAATTCCTGAGCAGAGGATTTTCTTTGCTGTAATTACATCCATGTGGTGACTCATACTCCCTTAATTCATAGATTTTATAATTCAAAGGAAAATATTCCCTTGAAGTTTGAAAACCTGGAAGACTCAAAAGTTTAAAAAAAGTGTTATTATTATTATTATTACTGCTACTACTACAGCTGTACATTCTCTAAGGAATATTTTATGTCGGTGCTTTTGGCTTCACTCATGCTAGGTCCAATAATGAGAATTTACTTATGTGTCATTGATGGAGAAAGGATCCCACAGATATCCAGCACCAGAGATGGGCTCTTTTGGATCCAGGGTCCTGAGCAGTGGAGATTTGGGGCTTTCACGTTGGTATTCACCACTGGTACAACTCAGTTTTGCTCAAGTGTCTGCTGTTTTTTTTTTGTTTTTTTTTTCTCTTTCCTCAAACAGCTGAATGAGTTTATTCTGAGTTTACTAGTCAGATTCCCAAGAGAGGGCACGTGGCTGGCTCTGATCATAAACATGACTTTTTCTCTCCCACTTCTGGGGACGTTGTTTGAGACTGATAGTCAAGTTAGGGGACAGTCTTTTGCAAACATCTAGCTGGTACCTTTCCTGTTTGGGGTATGGTCTTGGATACACAACAGGTTGGGATGTGGATGGTGGAGCCATGACAAGTTTTGCTTGAGGCAGAGCTTTACCATGCAGCTTCACTATTTTGTTAGAAGCCTTTGGAAATTTATGAAATATCTGACATAGCCATGATATAAAGAATTTTTAAAAAAGGACAACTGTCGGTTGGCTGTACATCAGCTATTCTCTCACCAGTCTTCTTCCCCCTAACATTGTTCAGCCCTTTCTGAGTAGTGATGATGTTCATCGGAGGCCCTGGAGGAGGAGAATGTTGATTGTTCAAAGACACATTACCTTGTCAAAGGATGAGTTTTGGTGTGGCCAAGTAATGTAAGTCGGGCAAAGTGTAGTTGAGAAGATGAAATGCTAGGGACTTTTTGTGAAGAGTTTGCTATTTTAAATAAATACAAAGTTTCACAGGGATGTGAAATACAGTGTGGGAAATATAGTCATTAATGTTGTAAAGATTATGTAGGGTGTCAGATGGGCACTGGACTTATCAGGGGGATCACTGCATAGAATGTGTAGATGCCTGACCACTGTGCTGCACACCTGAAACTCATATAAAATAGTATTGAATGTCAACTATAATTAAAAACATATATTTATTTATAATCACAGGATGTAAAATACAGCATAGAGAATATAGTCAGTGGTATTATAATAGCTATATATGGTGTCAGATGGAGGGTAGACTTGTTGGAATTGTTACTTTGTGAGATGTGTAAATGTCTATTATGTTGTTTTGCATACCTGAAACTAATAATAAAAAACAGAAAGAAGAAAAAGAAATACAAGGTTGTTTTTGTTTTTGTTTTTATATCTTTTTACCTTGGTATACTTTTATTTGCATGAGATGCTTAGAATTGCAGCAGCCACATTAGGGTCATGACAGGAGCCAGATAAGAGAACAGGTCACCCTCCACACTGCTGGCCGAGCAGAAAGATGAACATCCTCGTGGTCTCATTAATGGTGCTGAGGCAACACATGAACCACCCTGGAACTGCCCTGATGTCAGATGGGAAATTGCTTTGATGCAATGGTAGCCTACAAGGATATTAGTAGGCAAGCTACCCCAGAAGTAAGGGAACAGAAAGCCCCGCAGACCAAATTAAAAACCTCAAATCACATCGTTTGCTAAATCAATGCAAAGCACATGGCAAGAAGCAAGAGGAGAGGAATGGTAGGTTAGAACATTTTGGATAGGTTGCAAGTGGCGTGGAAGGACCATGTCAGCTAATCCTGGGCTCCACAGGGTTCATATGTCCTGCTTTTCTCTCTACTGCATCTACCTTCCCTGCTGATAATGTGGTTTCAAGGACTACCGATGAGATTTTGGGCAAGCCCCAAAGATGGAAGATGGCCAAGCTAATGACCTAATGACGCCCACTTGCTATATGAGGTACACTGCGATGAATATGCCTGGTCAGGAACTGTAGCTTGCCAATTCACTTGATGAACAATCATGAATTTTATTTGTGTTTTTGGACATAGAAAACATTAGGCAGAAATGGGTGTCAGCAGCAGTTCTTAACCAGGGTGATTTTGTCCTCCAGTGTACATTTGGCAATGTCTGGAGACATTTGATTGTCATGACTGCTGTGTGTGTGTGTGTGTGTGTGTGAGAGAGAGAGAGAGAGAGAGAGAGAGAGAGAGAGAGGTGCTACTGGCATGTAGTGGGTAGAGGCCAGGGATACTACTAAATATGTTGTAATGCACAGGATCCTCCCAAGACAAAGAGTGTTCTGGCCCAAAATGTCAGTAGTATGGAAGTTGAGGAATCCTGGATGTCACAAATAGGTGATTGAATCAGACCTCATAAACATTAAATGCTTATGTGTAGTGTATCCTGCATATTTAGTGTATCTTGTGTATTTATTATATTAAGAGCATTTATTACCCAGTTGTCTCATGAATATTAAGTATCTTTTGGTCATCCATCTCTTTCTATCAACGTGTAACACATACATATTTCCTTGCCTATACACATCCTTTGCATCCTGCCAATGTCTACCAAAATTTTGCTTACTAGCTAGTTATCTATACTTAAAACATCTTAAGAGTGTTTAGCTATATTTTATAAACTTCAGATTTATTCATCTAACAGAATTGAAGATTTGCAAAAGCAAATTCACATTAAACTGGCCCTGGAATTTCTAACAAGAGAGAAGATATAAATGTCCTGGTTGTTTATGCCACTTTTAGTTGTGCTATCTGCAGCTTGCAGCCTAGAACATCCCAGCTAGTTCTCCCATGTAAAGTCAATAGGAAAATGTATTCCAAAGACAAATGAAACAAGGACTTAGGCTATGATTAGAGGTTTCCTAAATGGTGCTGTAAACATCATATACTATAGGAAACTGATTATGGTGCCCGTGTTAATGTAACTTTGGTTTGGATCATTCTGTTTACATTTCAAGCAAATGTAGGCATAGAGCTTATCATGGTGGGCCTATGTGCTCATAAATTCACATTATTTTTTTATAATTGGGACAGTTTGGGCTTGGTGACCTTCAGAACGCTATGAAAAAAGATTTTCTTAATTGGCTGAATGTCTATTAACAGAGTCGTGGATTTAGAAATAAACCAATGGTCATTGGCACCAATTCTATGCTAACAGGAATCTCCAATTTGGGGTATGGTGAAGAAGGAAACTATTCCATGTAAACAGCTCAATTTTAAAACAGCCTAGCTGTGGAGGAGGCCTTAGGCTGAGGCAGCCCTTGGGTGAGGTGGCTGTCCACTAGACAGCCCTGCTCTTCCCTGCTCTGGTGACAAATCTTCAGTTTGTTTTTAGTGTTTGCTCCAGTTGGGGAAATACAGTCCTCAGTCTTTGATGAAAAGGGAAAGTGCACTCCCCAAACCAGCGGGGAGCTGACTTATATATAGAGAGAAGTCCCCACCCTTGGTTCCTGATTGGTTCATACTCATGCAAATGAGGGCTTGAAATCCTCGCAGTTTGATTGGTCCAAAAGGTACAGTCCGGATTGGTCAGAATGGAGCCGCTCTGATTGGTCCTTGACGATGCTGATGGGGATCGCTGGGCAGCTCTGACTGGGGAAGGCCTCAGTCCTATTGGTTGACATACAATTCCAGGAACTCCTTTATAAGGGCTGGCTCAGATGGAATACAGTACAGGCAGGCAGTTCAGTGCAGTCTTCTTCCTGAAGTGTGGTCTGGTGAGAGCCTGTTTAGAAACAGCTGCTAGGCTTTACTTTTAAATTGGAGCCCAGTTAGCTAGCAGGAGCCCTTCTTAGTAAATATATTCTTTCTCAGGTTCCGCAGATAATTTATACCTTCATGTATTGTTTTTATTTATTGATGTTAATTTTACTTATCTTAGTGCTTTAAAATGTGAAGACTTTAAGTCTTTTTATGAAGTTGTATATTGAGGCACCCCCCATTAAAGGAGAATTTTTTCCACATATATGGAATTAAAGAAGAATATTTAAGAAGATGTAAACAATTTAAAATTCTATAAGGTTGTAGTTTAGTAAGGACTTCAAAAGAGAATTGTTTTTAGCTTTCTTTGCCCCCTTTTTATTTTTGTGATGAAACCTAATGTTTTGTTAGATAAAATGGTGCATGTAACACATCAAGACATGGTAAGGTATAGTAGCAAATGAAAACAATTTGATAAACAGCTAAGGTAAAAAAGGGAAGAATAAGATATCTTAAAAATAATGGTGTGCTTGTGGTAGTTTCCTAGAATTTCTGTGCTAGACCCATGGAATCAGAATCAGCTTTGTTGAGCAATGGGTGACAGGTGGTTTGTAGTTTAGTCAGTTCAACTTTATTCCGTGTGTGTGTGTGTGTGTGTGTGTGTGTGTGTGAGAGAGAGAGAGAGAGAGAGAGAGAGAGAGAGAGAGAGAGAGAGAAACCTATATTGTTTTAAAATTTGGGTTAAAGAATTATTAAAACTGTAAACCTGATTTTCAAATGCTTCACATTTTCAAGGTCCTCTTTAATCATCATTTCTTTTGTTGTTGCAGTGATTTGCTGTCCTCTGAATATGTAGAGAGACACATTGAACATGGAGGGAAGACTGTGGAAGTTAAAGTAAGTCAAGTTTTCCTCCCTCTGGGACAAGTGTTTTCAGAATCTTTTAAATATTGAGTATGATTTTAATTTTCAGTGATACTTCTAATATACAGTTTTTGGGGTTTTTATATTTAAGAATTTATCAGGAAAGTGTATTACCCACATGTAGAAAAAAATAAAATTTTCAGAAAAATAATTCTTAGTATACTGTAGGAGTTATTGGAGTTATGTTTTATGGAATTAATATAGCTGCAAGTGGTTCTTGATTCTTTTTTTGATTATATCACAGAAAATAATTTCTGAAATTTGCCTTTAAGGTTAGCACTTAAGAACCAAGAGAACCAAGAGGTGAAATCTTGGGTCCAGGGTAGGTACATGGCTTTGCATGCAGTTGGGAATAACTTTCCCTAGTAAAATTATGAATTTATTAGATCAACTGGGAAGTTCCAGGGAATTTTAAATCCCTGGAGACAGAAATCTCAGGATATTGGTCCTTGTCGGGTAAGTTCTGAACAGATTACACACAAATAAAAGCCTCCTCCAATTACAGGTATAAGAATGTGTGTGTTTTTCCAGTCTGCTGCTGATGTAGCCTGAGGGCATGTGAGACCAGACTTCACCAAAGGGTTTCTTTAGGTTCCTTCTTCAACAGGTTTAGTATAGTGAGTGTTAGCTAGTTGTTTATTTTCTTTTGAATGTGTTCAGACTATCTATTCTGCCATGTTAGAATTATAATGCCATTTGTATGTATTTGCTTTTTTTTCTGATTATAAATTTGATACATAGTCATTTAAAAAATCTTGTGAGTAGATAAAAAGGAAAAATCACCCTTAAATTCATCACTGAGAGGTAAACTTTGTTTTCATTTTGTTGTATTTCCCTTCAGTGTTGTTTTATCCTATATTTGTATTTTTATTTTTTTATGTAACTAGTATCATACGTGTCTATAACATTGTATCTTGCTTTTAAAAGTAAACATTGTATTATATTGTAAACATTTTCCCAAGTTAGTTTCTTTTAAAGCTTATGTTCACTGGTTTTCAATTTAAGTATATTGCCATCATAAAGCTTTTTATTCCTATTAAACTTGTATCAGTAAATAACTAAAATAAATTACATTATTCTGTTCAAGAAACAACATGAAGAGAACTGGGTTTTTCAATTATATGTGAACCAAAAGAAGAGAAAACTTTATTATGGAAAATTTCCAACATATACAGAAGTGAAAGGAATACTGTAATGAACTCTCACATGCCCATTATCCAGTGTCAACAGTTATAAACATTCTCTCTCTCTCTCTCTGTCTGTCTCTCCCTCCCTTTCTCCCTCTCTCGTATTTAAAAGAAATTCCAGACATTGGGACATTTTCACAGTAAATGTGTCTTTATACTTCTAACTGATAAAGACTTAAAACAAAATCTGCAAATTTTAAAAGTGATCTACACCTAATAATTATTCCAGCCCCTCCAGAAAGTTCTTCTAAACTTAAGGTTGACTAGTAGGATGGTTGACTGATTTGTATCACTGCCTTTCTGCAGAAAGGATATCAGGATTCTTCTAGATATGACATAGGAGAATGGAGCCATTTTGCTCACAGTTGGAAAAAAAATGACCTAGATTTATAATCTCCAGTCCCTTTTTATTTTTATCCCTGTTTATTTAGCTTTGCTTCTCTATTTTATATGATGCTTTTCTGAATGCAGACTGTGTCTTGTTCCTTTGTTAAATTAAAGATGAAAGGAAACAGGTAGTTGACTATTTCCGTTTATGTCTGTCAGTGGAATGATGAAATGCAAATTTGAGCACTGAGGATGGATCCAGCAAACAGCCTTCTGCTGTCTCCACAGTAATATCCCTTTTCGGGAGACTTGTACTTAATCAGCGAAGCGTACTTCACTCTGAGGTCATTGGCTCCATGGGTATATGTAACACCCCGAGCACTGACTTGACCATACAATCTTTGCTGATTTTCGAGCCTGATAATTGCATTTTTTTATTGATGGTTTTACCTAACCCCCAAGCCTGTCAAACCAGGGAAATGATAAATCCAAAGTTCATTCAAACCCTTGACCCAGAGAAAGCTTCTTCCTTTAAGAAAACCACTTTGATCTCACCCATCACCTCCATTTGTTTCTACTCCCTTTAAAAAAATGGACTAGGGAATCTAACTCAAAATTCTTCTCTGGGTTGTCCCCCCCCCAGAAACCACATTGAAAGTGCTAAATCCTGCCCATCAATCCAAAGTCAGCAACCAGTTATTTTCCTACTGGTTCCCTTGTTTCTTCTTGTCCTCTGTGCTTAGCTCTTTGGGGTGTTTCCTTTTTACGTGGAATCTGTTAGTTCTCCTTTCTTTACTAATGACTCATAATTTTCTTAAGCTTTTCTTTTCACTATATATTATAGTGAGTCAAGAAATTGTAAAATTGTAGCTTCGTTTTTTTGGACTGCTCTCTGATCTTCTGTATTAGTTTGCTAGGGGTGCCATAAGAACATACAACAGACAGAGTGGCTTAAACAACATAAATTTATTTTCTCACAATTCCATAGGCTAGAAGTCCAAGATCAAAGTGTCAACAGGGCTGGGTTCTTCCGAGGCCTCTCTCATAGGCTTGTAGATAGCTGTCATCTTCTGTGTTTTCACCTGGTCTTCCCTCTGTGTGTATCTGTGCCCCAGTTTCTTCTTAGAAGAAACACAGTCATACTGGATCAGGGCCGGTACCTAATGACTTCATTTTTAACTTAATTCTTTAAAGACTCTCTCTCCAAATATAGTTACAGCTGACATACTGGGGGTTAGGATGCCAACATGTGAATTTTAGAGCAATGCACGTCACCTCATAACAACTTCCCTAAGGGCCCTGTGAATTTTTAAAAATTGGCTTTTCTCCTGAGACTGAAGTAAATGAAAAGGTATAAGGAGATCAAAGCAAAACTCTGTATGTAAGAACGTTTTTTGTCCGTTGGCACAAACACAGTCCTATTTATCTTGAGGATGCAAAATTAAAATCAGCATCATTATCAAATCAGATTTAAACAATGACTAGAAACCAGTCTAGTAAGTGTCTCTGCTCAGGTGTCATGGAACCTTTTATTTGTGAAAATTCAGGTGCAATGCGTTTGATTTAAGGGTGTGAGTATGAACGTGGGAAAAGGAATACATTTGCATGAATAAAATACATCATAGCTGTATTGGTGAATCTTTTATATTTTAAAAGATTTTATTTTTGAAACCTTTTAAATTGTAAAGTACATACTGATGCAGAAATTGCTAAGGGTGAATACCCTATAACCACTATCCAGTTCAAGAGATACAGCTCGCCAGCAATTACATGTGCTGCCTCCCAGAGCCCAGCGCCCTCCTTCTTCCCTAGTGAAACTTGGAAACCATGTCGTGACTCTTAGTGTTATCATTTTCTTACTTTTGTTCATAGTTTTATCCGCCAAGCATGTGTCCCTGTAGTTTCTTTTCTTTTTTTTTTTTTTTACGTTTTAAAAAGTCTCTTTGAATACTTTGGTTTCCCCTTAGCTTTCTTTCTTTTTTTTTTTTAAGTTCTCCGTAGCAATTTATTTGTGGAAGAAACCAAATTGTTTATCCTATGCAGTTCCTGACAATCTGGATTTTGCTGTCAGTTGCAATTTTATATTTAGACTAAAATGAAATACATTTTAGTGATCTTTCCTTAAGGTAATGATTTGTTTTATCTGCAAGACAGTCTGTACCTCATTGAAGGAAGTTTTATCCAGGTCAGATTGGTGCTTAATCCTATTAAAATGTTTTTTAAAGGTTGCGAAGATAAAGGCTTTAAGCAAAAATAAAATTACATATATATATATATATATATATATATATATATATATATATATATATATGAAAATAGTGATCTCATCTTCCATTTACACTTATTTCCAATTCATTTAAAAATTAAATTTTAAATTTGTCTCTTAGTTCTGGGAGAACTTTTGTGTGTTTGATATAAACTTTAAGAGAATTTAAACATAAAGCCTCCACTAATTAGAATACCTTGCAGCCAAACTTTTTTATATTTTGATTGTGGAGAACTATGGCTCTGGATTCTTAAGATAAAGGATCATGCCGTTTGCTGTTAGTTAGCGTGTGTGTGTGTGTGTGTGTGTGTTGAAGTTGAAAACTGCCAGTATTCTGGTTAGTTGAAGTTTCTAGTTATATAGCTCTAGTTAATTAGTATTATAATACTAATAATGGTAATTGCTTACATGTATAGCTCATTAGGGGACTGGCACACACATTTATGTATGTTAAATCCTGAAAAGAACATCTGATTATAAATGTAACTATGTATTATTCCACTTTACAGAAAACTGAAGCATAGAGAAGTTATATAACTTGCTGAAAGTAACCATAATGAGTGGCCGAGCTGCAATTTGAATTTGGGTTATGTAACTCCAGAGCTGATTCTTCTACTATATTATGTACCATATGTTTTATACCATACAAAATAGGATAGTCATAAAAATTGACATGTATTTTATGTAGACCTATTATTACATACAAATCTCATTCATTCTGGAGGTACCTAACAATAACTCATTTATAGTCTAATCTTTAAACTGAAATGGTGGTCTACTTAAAGAACTTTTAGCTGTTTCTCTCAAATTTGGTTATGCATTTGGGTAGCTTTTCTGTAACATCAGTTGCCTTGGACAAAATTGGTAAAGAGGCACTCCACTATAAAGCCAGTTTTATGTTTTACATCTCAGGAAAATAGCCATAGTAAGAGTTTTAGAACGCTAGGAGAAGAATTGTAAATCCTTTGTATTATATATATCAGGACTATGTATAGATGGGGTAGGAGGCAGATTTCGTTGGGGTCAAAAAGTGAAAGTGGACATCTTGATAAAGATATGATTTATTATATTTATTACTATTGAAAGATCATGTCCAGTTATCAATATTATTAACCATTTTTTTTGGTTAAATTATTTGATGTCTTTTGATAATAATCAAAAGTAATAGCTGTTGAGTATCTTTTTTATTAGCTCAAATTATTTCAAAACAACTCTATGTGAGCATTCCCAACTTGTCCTTGGATTAGCATCCTACTCCTTAATGATGGGTGTGTTCAGAGACACCCATTATACAGTATTGACTTTTGACTGGCAATTAACTGGTTACTATGCATCACTTAATTGAATTGAGGCACTCATGGATCTTTGTCTCAAAGTCTTAATTATGTCCATAGTGGCATTAAGAAGATGGGTAAGAAAGCAAAGGACTGTGGGTCAAGGTTGAAGCCTAGACTTGGGTAAAGGAATTGTAGAGAGTCTGTGTATTAGAGGAGAAAGTGCCCACTTAAAAGTGGGAGAGGTTATTAGGCCTCTAGGGAACCGTTTACTCTGATGGGACGGTGGTGTAAGTTTCATTATAAAATATTTTATAGACAAACTGAAATGGCCACTGTCATACTGGGAACAATATATCAGGGAAGGTGATATAGAAACATGGAGAAACCTGAGGTTTTTCTGCAAAATTTTTTCTCCTGCAGTTAACATCCATCTTCCTTCCCTGGGGTTGGAGCTCAATGAATGATTTCTAGCTTCGCACGGTGCCATCTGCCAGAAGGCGTCTGTGCTACAAGTAGAGTCTCTGGGTTCCTTTTGTACTAATTTTTCTAAGTCGTATTTCCAACCTGAATCTTTCGTTGTTTTACCCAACGAATGTATAAACCACAAGAAAAGAAATGCTAGGGGAGGATAACTGTAAAAAAGCACTTAGAAAATTTTGAATATGGTGACTATCAGGACAGCAGATACCTCCCAGGCTTATGCTAACTTTGTAGCTCCCATAAGCCTGAATAACATGCATAGAAAATTGCTTGAATTGTAATCTTGAATTGTATTCAAGCTTTTTCATATCTCCTTTTCTAGATTTTTCCAAGAGGAACATAATTCTCAACAGTTGAGTACTGTAAAAGATGCACAATGTTTTGGAATAATGTTTCTTAAGATATCTTTTAGGATATTTAGTTTGAAAAAAACAACCCCATAAATAATTATATGGTGCTATAAAATATTGTGGACTCCTTTCTTCAGCAAAAAATGTTCTCAGTTTGTCATTAGTCACAGCATTTAGTTTACTTAAAATGTAGGTTATAGTTTAGTGACTACATTCTCTTTTCTTCTACCGCTTCCTTTTTTGTAGTGAGAGTATCTTAACATATCCTTTTACGAGACATAAATTTCTATCGAGTTCATTGCATATGGCTGAATAGTAGTACATAAATGCTTAAACTGTTTACTTTTTTGGCCATGGGGAGCACAAAAATAGCTATTAAACAGCCAAAGTGTCATTATATATATTTATTGCAGCAGACAAGATGAACAAAGGCGTTAATCTGCCTTTGCTTATCCTGGGTATCAAGTTTTCTTATTGATGCTCAAAAACTGCATTACCATCCAGAATCTTAGTTCTTTCTATTGAAGCAAGAAGAGTAATTAAGAAGAAAAGAAAAACCAGGCGTTGATATGCAGTAAATTTTTCTGCATGCATTAGTACAAAGCCATCCACACCGTTGCATCGATGATGAATCTTCTGAAGCAGAGACTTGCATGTTTTTTCAAATAGATTTTAGGTTAGCTTTTGTTTTTGAGTCTGTCTTTGAGATGAAATGCAAGCAGCAGCCACTGTTGCCAAGTAATCTATTCAAAGGTTTTTTAAAACCTCATTTTCCTTTTTTTTTTTTTAGAAGAACATCTCAGCAACAGCATTTCTCTTCCAAAATGCCTTTCTTATTTACAGCTTTCCCTTATATTTGAGAAACATGCTTTCTATCTTGAATTCTCACTACAGTAGCTCTTTCTGAGCTGTTTGAATATGGGAATAATGCTTTGTCAACTAGACGGGAATTAAGTCACATGGCCGGGAAGATGCTTTTAGAAAGGATTTTTTTTTTTTTTTTAAACGGATCTTTTTATAGAAATTGTTATCTAAGCTCTTCGTTTTATCACTCTTAACGTCAGGTTGAAGTTTCAGGCATTTTCTCAGGCTCCGTGGAGATGAGGAGGCCTTCAGCCAGTAAAGAAATTCCGGGATGTGCATCGTACGGCAGAGGGGTAGCTCATCAATCAGAGACCCTTAGTTGGTCCTTTGAGGGGCTCCTGCTGCCATGTGAACTGGGATATATTTTTTAATAGCTTTATTGAGGTATACTTCATACACCATAAACTGAAGTGAGTTTTGGTCTTTTTATGTATATCAGGTAGTACAGATTCTTTAACTGAGTATGTGTAAATAGAGTTAATTAAAACTATCACAGTCAATGAAGCAATGATAGGAATATTTAGCAGATACAACTTGCCATATATTAGATCTGTATTTATGTTCTTCTCGTGGCACTTTCTGGGAGATTTAGGTTAAGGACTCTCAGCACTGAACGTAAACTCTAGGGCAGTATGTCAGAAACCTTGAGGCGCAGGTGTCACAGGTTGTGATGTGGGCATGCAGATACCTCACCAGGTTCTCTTTGCCAGACGGGAGTATTTCAGATGTCATAGCTATGGGCATGATACTTTTTTACATTAATAAAAAACATTAAAAGTACATAACTTGGAGAAATTTCTTTTCAAGTTCATACCCTGAAACAATTTAGCCGTGAGTTAACAACGATCTGATTAGTAATAAACTAGAATGATTTAAAAAATAGTGATCCATGTATTTTCTTTCTACATGGATATGTAGTTGTTAGCTGTTGCTAAACTAGTTTTAAATTTTATTATATTTAATGACTTCATTAGCCCCTAACTGCTGACATAAATGATTTTTTAAACCTCAGGATATAAGGATCCTACAAGAATAAGATCTAGACCTAAAAATATAAATGTACAAGTAGGGTTAATCTTCTAGTAATTTAATAAGAAATTATTGAATTGAATTTGGGGGATGGTGGGGGGATTCAATTCCAGGATATTCTGAGTTGGAGATGATTCTGTAATTGCAAATAGGGCCTGCACCGGAAACCTTGTCCTTTGGGCCCTGTGGGTTTGAGTTGCTGCCCATTTTTAAATACTTTGATTTTTAAGTAGTGAGTTATATCAGAAGGAGAGCTCATTAATTTTCTCTGTTGTTAATAATGTCACAGAAGTATTTTAAATTCTGAACAAAAGCATAGTTGGAAAAACCATATACCTGATGGTTGGTGTAAGGGAGTCCTAGTGAGTTATTTCCTTGATAGATAATTACTATATGTTGCCATCTTGTAGAAGGACTATGCTTTCATTTGCTATCTGTTAACTCAGGCTGCAGGACTGTCTGATTGTCGGGGCAGAGGGCTGCTGCCAGTGGTTCCATGCTAGTCACTTGGAAGAATTAACTTCTTACTAATTGTCCTTTCTTGAAGCTGTGCGTGCCATGTTCTCTCCAGCTAATGAAACCCTCACCTTAATGGAATTAAAAACTATAATGGCTTGTGGTGCTTCTGTTTTATATCATTCTCAAATTTTTGTATTTTTGCAAATAAATAACTGTTATACCCCATAGAGGCTCATTTTGCCCTTATGGATTTCCTGTTTTGTACAATCTCTGCCTCTTTGAATCATGTTGATATCCCGATGGGATCAATATTGGTAACTGGACTGAGGAATAATAAGAGTAGAGGTACTAGTAGCAGTTGGAGAAAAAGCAAATACTTATACGGCGCTTACTGTGTATGTGCCAGGGACTAGTCTAGTGTTTCACACATGTTCAGTCAGTTAGTCCTCCAGTAGTAGCATTGTTATTCTCACTTTGTAGGTGAGGAAACTGAGCCCAGAAAGTTTAACTTGCACAGGAATTTGAAGCCAGGCAGTCTGGTACCAGAATTCATGCTATTATCCACTATAGTCTAACTTCTCTGTGGAGTGCAAACGAATAATCATAATAGCAGAGGACTTGGAAAGCAAATATTTAAGTTTCAGCACTGCAACTCACCATTTGCAGTTATACTATCTTCGTTAGCAGTTGTTGCAGTAAGCCATGCATTGAAGATGTAATTGTTTGGTCCAGATGAGTCTTGATTATTCTAAATATAAAGTTTCCATTATTCTAAAGAAAACCAAATGCCTTCTAAGGAAGCCCTGTTTTTGCAACCATTTTCTCTTGGGGTTTATTTTTAGTCCTTTGTTCTCATACAAGTGAGACTGAGGATTGTTCAGTATAGGGCATGGCCATGGCTTCTAAACTGTAACCATTTGAAATAATGTTGCTGTTTGGCACATGGCAAACACATGGCTCAGTTCTTCTGCCCATCATCTGCCTATGTGTAAATTTATCTGCATCTGGAGGAAATGTGAAGTTTTATGGACAAGAATAACTAAGCTGAAACATATCATCGTCCTGCCAAAAGACTAGAAGATATTTGGTTGTATCCCTGCCAAGGTATACCCATCCCCCTCCACGTCCCCAACACACACACACACACACACACACGCACGCACGCATGCATGCACGCTCACACACAAACACACACACACACACAGAATAAAAGAGCTACACAGATCTAATAAACTGATGAAATGTTTCTTCTTACATGTAACAGTTATTTCAGGTATGTCTCATAACTTTACTTTTTATCCACCACTGGTCATCTATTTAGTATCTTTCTGATGAGCTGGGCAGTGTGTGCATTTTCCCCTGGCAGGCTTCTGTAGACATATGCTCCCTTTCCATCTTGTAATCAGTGTGATTTCAGAAAGGTTTCAGATTTCATGATTTAATTCTCTTTGCATTATAGAAAAAATTCTTTGGGGATTAAGTAAACTTTGTGTTCCCTTAGGACTCAAGCAAGGTTGCTCAAGGTCCATCATCATGTATAATGCATCAGCTGCCTTAATGGCATTGATGATTGCAAAGTCGTCTTAACTCTGTAGCCTGAAGAAAATATATTGGCCCATTACTGGTTTATACAGGTCAGGTATCTTAGTGCTGGGCGTAAGGAAAAATGAAAAGTGACAGCTGGTGTCAGCATGAGTTCTGTTTGTAAGCTCCGTTTGTAACCTATTTGAGTAGAAAGTCCTCTTTATTTTCTTGCTAGTGTAAGATTTATTTTTTCCATTCACTATCTAAATTATTTCATCTCTTAATATTCAAGATATTATGTATAAACTTGAAAAGACATGTTCAGCTATACATTTTTTTAAAAAATGAAAGTACCACTACGGGGTATTTCTAGTACAGAACCAATTAACTATTTTATACTAGACTATTATTTTAATTCTAATTATAGAACTAATCTTTTCATTATGTAACATCTTATGCAAATCTGTTGCTAATTTTTTTGAAATTCAGAGAGAACTACTATAGTAATTATGACTGAACAGGAAGTTGTGGACGTGTTGTTTTTTAACATTTGAAACTGGTTTGAAGCAAACAAATCACAAATTTTTCCCTTGGCATTGTCCCTAACTATGTTACTTTCTTATTCATTTGTAAAAAGTTTTTATTTTTTGGTGAATAAACGGCCACTGTAAAAATAAAAACAGGTAATAAGGACCAGAGAATAAGTACCTGGTATTGAGTGGTTTGAGTGTTTACCCATTTTGGGGGGGAAATTGATCAGGGCTCCAGTGTCAGCTATCCGACATCATATTATAGCAGCCTTTTCTTGCATCTATAAGGTGGAAAAGGAGGTCAATGCAGGTGGCCTTGATTATCCCCATGGGAAACTCTTAAAAATTTAAGCACTTGGAGATTAAGTGACATTAGATACTTAGACAGGAAAGCTGACATTAGAGATATATAGTAGAATGGGGAAAAAGCCCAAATTGTGAGATACCCTGCTTGTGTTTTTCGCCCTCTTTCATTCAATAGATATGTGTTGAGTACTTGCCATCAGCTCATGGATATACCTATGAACAATAGATGATGTAGTTCTTGCCCTTATAAAGCTAGTGGTTTAGTAGGGTGTTAACTTAATAAAAATAACTACCAAAAGGTCTTTTTAAATGACAGTTATGAGAGTGTGGTAAAGAGAAGTCCATGTTGTCCTGAAAGGATTTGATGGGAGATCCGACCTAGTCTGGTTGTTTCGGGAAGACTTCCTTGAGGAAATGATATTAATTCTGAAGTTTAAAAGATAAGTAACAAACAGGTGAAATTAGCTTTTCACGCAGTGAAATTACATGTGCAAAGGCCCAGGGGCCTTGGTGCATGAGAGGAATAGAACGAAATCAGAGAGGGTGGACAGACTAAGAGGTGAAGACAGTGGTACAAGAAGGAGAGAAAGTAGTTCAGTGTTTGACCAGAGCCTCAACTCAAAGAAATCAGGTGCACCCGAAAGGCAGCAAGACTAATTATGGCTTTGGACTTGACACATTGATTACTGTCTGCCTTTGTCTTCTCTTCCCTCGATAGTCTTGAAAATCTGGAAGTGCATCTGTAACTCTGTCTGGAAGGCAGAGTGGTTGTTTTGGTAATTTTGAGTGCGGTCAATAGGTATTCCACATAGAAATTCCATTTTTGGACAGAGTCAGTGCTACCTTCTTGAGGTCATGCTACTCTTCTGATTAAAGACTTTTTTTTTTTTTTAATTTTCTTGGCTAGTATTAACAGATGGAATTAGTCACTTCTCTTATTTCTAAGTCCAGGATAGATCTGGAGTTTGGAGGCAGTAAAACTTAGAGACTGAGAATGTTGTTGGGGCTAGACAGACCTAAATTCAAATCCTGACTCTGCCAATTAATATTCTTGTGGCCTTGGACAACTTACTTTTTTCCTCCCTGGGTCATTTTTCTCATCTGTTAAATGAGCCTAGATACATAGCCTAGAGCTTAGGGTATGGGAAGTGCTCCATAAATGTCAGTATTGGTATCATTATTGTGATCAAGTGGCAATTTGTAAAGTTCTGGCTGGGTATTTGGTGGCTTCTATCCATTCTTACTACTAGTTTCTACTCAGGACATGGGAAACATGTTGGGATCACTAATAGCAGTCCTTTACCTTTGCTTCATAATAAGGCAATCTTCTACCGCGTTTACCCGAAAATAAGACCTTGCCAGACCATCAGCTCTAATGTGTCTTTTGGAGTAAACATTAATATAAGACCCGGTATTATATAATATATAATATAACATCTGGTATTATATTATATTACATTATATTATACCCGGTTTTATATTATATTAAAATAAGACCGAGTCTTATATTAATGTTTGCTCCAAAAGATGCATTAGAGCTGATGGTCCAGATAGGTCTTATTTTCAGGAAAACAAAGTATGCCCCCAGACTGTCAATTCCATGAGAAGTTACTCCAAAAGTAAACTTCCATGGAAACTTGTACTGTATATCTAGCACTTAGTGTAATGTGTATACCTAGAAAACAATAAAATCTGTCGAACAAAAAAATAAGTGAATGAATTAAACCAGGTGTTAGGAAATTGGGTGGTTTTTCCTGTTTACCCAACACTATGTGGAGATAAGTTCACTGTGGATATGTCTGGGAGAGCATCTTATTCCCCCTGCTATAAAAAGAGGCAGTGAAAAATAAAAACCAGGTAGCAAACCTTACTTCTGCTCACCTGATGCAAGCTTCATCCTGTGTGATGAGGCTCATATTCACATGTGTTCCTTCCTGAAGTGTGTTTTTTTTTTTTTAAATAATTGCGGTTTTTGCAATTTAACCTTTTTTTTAATTATTATTGGGGAAGGGGAACAGGACTTTATTGGGGAACAGTATGTACTTCCAGGACTTTTTTCCAAGTCAAGTTGTTGTCCTTTCAATCTTAGTTGTGGAGGGTGCTGTTCAGCTTCAAGTTGTTGTCATTTTCAGTCTTAGTTGTGGAGGGCGCAGCTCAGCTCTAGGTGCCATGTTCAATTTTAGTTGCAGGGGGCGCTGCCCACAATCCCTTGCGGGAGTCGAGGAATCGAACTGGCAACCTTGTGGTTGACAGCCTGCGCTCCAACCAACTGAGCCATCCAGGAGGCAGCTCAGCTCAAGGTGCCGTGTTAAATCTTAGTTTTAGAGGGCCGAGCCCACCATCCCTTGCGGGATTCGGAGGAGTTGAACTGGCAACCTGTGGTTGAGAGCCCACTGGCCCATGAGGGAATCGAACTGGCAGCCTTTGGAGTTAGAAGCATGGAGCGCCAACCACCTGAGCCACCAGGCCGGCCCCCCTGAGGTGTTTTAGAGCCACTTCTAATTCAACATTAAATTTGAAGCCATGAGATTCCAGCAATTGACCTGTGATAAAAAACAAACAAAAACAAAACAAAACCAAAAAAAATCCTGTCATTTTGAAATATTTAAAACAAATTGAAAATTGTACAAAATATTATAACAGATATCCACATGTAGATTTAACATGTTAATATTTTGCCATATTTTCTTCAAAACCTTTTCTAGTTCTTAACGTCTACTAATTCTTTATCAGCGTATCTCATGTCATTTCTATTATACTTTACTCATACCTTTACTTTTACTTGCTCAATCTTGTTAGAGTTTTTTTAAAACATTTTTTTTTCAGAGAACAAGCTTTACTTTCATTTCTAATGGTTACTTTCTTTTACTTAAAAAATTACACTTTATTCTTTTCATGACTCATTAAGTTAAATGTGTGACTTATTCATCATGGATCTTTCTTCATTTCTATAAGCATATAAGAATGTAAAATGTACTGTTTAGTACCATTTTAGCACCATCCTAGAAGTTCGATACCTAGATTGTTTTATTGTCCATATACATATTCTGTAATTTATACCATGACTTTTATATTATTTGTAAATTACTGATTTTTAGAAATATTTTTTAAATTGTTTAAAATTTTTGTATTTAACATTTAAAAACTTTCCAAACATATGAGCATCTTTTGTTGTTGGTTTCAACTTTTATTCTTTTGTGGTAAGTGCTGTGTACAAGATAACTGATTCTTTGGAATTTGGCTTAGTATTTAAAAAAAAAAATATTGGTAACCTTTGGATTTTTATAACTAGATTGTAAATCATAGAATCAGAAAGAACTTCAGAGACCACCTAATTCAACTCCCTCCTCTGTTTTATAGGAAAATAAGTAACAAAAAAAATGGCAAGTGATTAACCTGTGCCCACAGAAACAGTTGCTAGGAAAAAAAAACAACACTTAATTTTTTCAGTCTAATGTTACTTTTTAATCAGATACAACCTTAAATACTGGTTTGCCTCCCTGAGGGACATTTTTTGAGAAGTTCCTCCTCAGTAGGCTAACCCTTTGTTTGTACCTTTATTTTTAAATTTTTTACCTTTATTAAATTTATTGGGGTGACATTGTTTGATAAAAATATATAGATTTCAAGTGTACGATTCTATAATACATCATCTATATGTTGCATTGTGTGTTCACCACCTAGAGTCAGTTCTCCTTCCCTCACCGTATATTTGACCCTGTTTACCCTCTTCTACCATCCCCTTCCCCCTTTACCCTCTGGTAACCACTAAACTGTTGTCTGTGTCTATGAGTTTTTGTTTGTCTTATTCATTTATTGCTTTCAGTTTTAAATCCAACATATGAGTGAAGTCATATGGTTCTTGACGTTTTCTGTCTGACTCTCACTTAGTATGATAATCACAAGATCCATCTATATTGTCACAAATGGCACTATATCATTTTTTTCCGTTGTGTATATATACCACGTCTTCTTTATCCAATCATCTATCGAAGAGTACCTTGGTTGTTTTATGTCTTGACCACAATGAATGATGCTGCGATGACCATAACGGTACATATATCTTTATGGATGTTTTCAGGTTTTTTGGGTAGATACTCAGAAGAGGGATTGCTGGGTCATATGGTAATTCTATTCTTAATTTTTTGAGAAACCTCTTGTTTGTACCTTTAAATCACTCCTGGACTAAGTCAAAATCATCCACAGAGGGGTAAAAAAAAAAAAATGCACCACGGAGTACTTGTGATGAGTTCTTGAGCACAGTGTTTAAGGCTCAACGTACAAGAGGGAAGAGAGATGTTACAAGGCAACCTTTTTTGGCAGCTGGAAGTTTTCTCTGTTTATCCTTCCTTCTTCAAAAAAAAGAATGAATGAGAAGATGATACAATGGAAGTGAAATTAAATGAGGATAAGTTCATGGTGTAAGTGGAAAAAAATACGTCCTTTTTTTCTTTACCTCAGACCCTCATATAGTTACATTTTCTTAAAAATAAAGAGGAAAAGAAGACAACAAAATCTTCTTTTCAGGTGGAACAAAACCCTTTTTCTTCCTTTATTTTAGGGATGCCAAATATGCTTTCCTTCTGTGTAACTTCCTTCTAATCAATTATATTTCTTCCTGTTATAGTCAAACATCAATTACAGAATGAGATTTTAGGTAATACACATCTCTTATGCTAAAAAATTCATATAGAGCAATGCATTTAAACTTCTATTATTTGTAAAAAGATACAGTTATGTAGTGGTTTCCTGGAAAGAGTTATAATTTTATGGGTTTGTAATTATATAGTCATTGTTTGTGGTCCTCATTGATTTTCCCTTCTCCCAGTTTAGAGCTGCAACTCAGAGAACCTGTAAGTACCCTGTCTGTATTACAGGGGTTTGTTGCCAAGCTGTTTTATGGGAACCTAAATATTTTTTTTTTGGTGGTCTGATAAGAGATTGTTGTATTAACGGGTCTGTAGTGATTACCTGATAGCTAAAAAAATTCCTCTTGTCTATTCTGTGATTAAAAAGAAGCAGTTTGGGAAGCTGTGTTGACTTAATAGAATTGGAGAGTTTTTATGTAAAAATAATGACCAATATTTTTAAATGAAGGTATGGGAAACTGGAATGGTTGGCTAGAGGTAATTAAGATAAAGGTTAATCTTATTAGGTGAATAATGCTGTGGTAGACACCTCCAGTTTATTCCACTGAACCAAGGTTCTTAGAAGCAAAATCCCTGGATTATGAATATAAAAATTCACTTGTCATGTTCAAAGAGATGAGAAGTTGTACTGTGTTGAATAGTGTCCCTTAACATTATTGTCCCCTGGTACCTGTGAATGTCACCTTTTTTATAAATAGGTCTTTGCAAATGTAATCAAGTTAAGAAGAGATTGTACTGGATTAGGGTGGGCCCTAATGCAATGACTGGTGTCTTTATAAGGTTAGACAGACAGAGATGGGCATACAGGGAGAACACCATGTTAAGACAGAAGCAGAGATTGGGGATATGTTTATAATCCAAGGAACACCCAGGATTTTTGGCAACCATAGAAGTTAAGAAGAAGCAAGGGAGAATTCTTCCCTAGAGCCTGCAGTGGGAGCATGGCTCTGCCAGCACCTTGGTTTCAGACGTCCAGCCTCCAGAACTGTGAGAATAAATTTCTATTGTTTTAAACCCCCCAGTTTTTGATAATTTGTTATGGCAGCCCTAGGAAACTAATACAGAAGACATTTTAATTATATTATAACTAATATAAAAACAATTAGAGTATGTGCTGGAGGTGCCTGAGCCAACATACAAGAAGAGAGAAAGTCTGAACCTTTTGGAAATGCATTGCAGCTCAAAAGACCTTAAAAATTGCTCACTTAAGGTACTTGTGAGCTGTAACTCCTGGGAATCTATCATAGTTTTCAGACTTTGTTTTCCACAGCTGGCATTACCCCGGGGAAATCAGTATAAGGAAAGACCTCCTGCACAACCATAAAAATAGATTTTAAGCTCGCTAGGTCCCTGGTGGGCTTTTTTTTTTTTTTAATTTGAGAGCTCAAAAGAAAATTATGGCCCTTCTATTTTCTGTGTAGTTCACCATCTTCCAATAAGACTAATTCTTTCCTTATCACTTTTATTTATATTCAGTGCCTTTCTAGTTCTGGTTTTTTCGTTTCTTGTGGAAACTTTTGCTACAATAATTTTTTTTTATCTTTTCCTTTTCAACAGGAACCATGCATCTTTTAAATGAAAGCATTCTCTTTTTTGTCAGCTAGATTTGTCTCTTTTTAGTTTTTAACATGTGTTTTGATTGATGACTATGCAATAAGACCCTAATGTTTATAAATGCATATGAAAATACTGCAGAGATTTTAACAACCACTTAGCTTTAGATGTTGGAATGAGCTAATAATTTGGATATTACTTGAACACTTGTACCCTGAAATGAGATGGCAAACACAAATGTCCAAAAGTTTCAACCAGTAGTATAAATGAAAGACAGGCTAGGTGTGATAAAATGAGCAATGTGTGCCTTATTCACCTTCAGCTAACTTTTGTCCTACAGGAAAATGGAAATGTGGGAATGGAGGCTCACTTTTAACAAATCTCCTAATTTTTAGGGGAAGATGGAAATTAAGTTTCAAGAACTGTAAAGGTCTGAGATTTTGTTTTATCCTATTTACGAGTTAAGAAGTTAGCCTGCTGCGATTTCAGAGACAAAGGACTTTGTTAACTCACGGCCATAGCAGTACCCAGAATGTCAATATTTTCTTATATTATGAGCCTTTATGCCCAGAGAGTGACAGAGGAAAAGGCCAGGTGACACCTGTACACACGATGTATTGTGTTACTAGAGAGAAATTCCAAATTTAGGAAACCTGAATAATTTCTAATAGGAAATAAACATGCTTGCCCTTTGCTCTAGAGAGAGAGATCTTTCTTCCCAGTCTGTCCACTATACACACATCCTTGAAAGGATTCCAGAACAATATCAGGTAACAAGGAGTCCTAGATTTTTATTATAGCAGGTATTATTGAGTAACCTTTCAGAATTTATTTCCATCAGTTATATTAAAAATTATATTTTAATCAGTCATTTAAATTAAACCTGATTATGTAGGGTAGTTTTTTAAAAACGCTTTTGAAAATCTATAGTATTAAGTATTCACGTATACTCTTGATCCTAGAGTTATATTTTATAGCCTAGTATACTAACGACATAAATTTTAGGGATCAGTATCTTTTTATTTTTCCAGCTGTGGAAACAACCCCTTCAAGACACCTAAATTCTATTTATTATTGCCACCAATTAAAAAAAAATGCATGTGACAACTAATGCAATATGGTACTCTGGGTTGGATCCTGGAACAGAAAGAGGAAGTTAATGGAAAACTGGTGAACTCTGAATGGTCAGAGTCTAGTAAATTGTAATGTACCGATGTTAATTTCTTAGTTTTGACAAATATTTTCAGGTAATGTAAGGTGTTAATAATGTGAGAAACTGGATAATAGGTATACTAGAACACTTTTTACCACCTTTGCAACTTTTCTGTGAATCTAAAATTATTTCAAAATAAAGTCTATTAAATTTTTTAAAAAAGGGATAGTTTTAATAATAGAAGAGAAGGAAGGGACAGTTATATAGAAATGAAATACATTTAGCTTTGTGAAAAATTGACTACATTGTACTTATTTTTCTCTTTTTGGTATGAACTGGTAAAGATTTTGACATGCGTTAGTATGATCCATGGATTGATTATTGGCCTTTGGAAACCACCATGGGATAGCTTTATTGAATTTTACTTTACTGTAAAATGAGATGAAATTGTCTTTCTACTTTTCTTGTAGAGAAATGTAGAACATGTAGAATCAGATACCCTTACACTTTAAACCTGAACAGATATTTAGCCTGTACCCCTTTTATGCATCCAGTCTAATTCTGTATAATTCCAGGTTATGAATTTTTGTCACGGTGGGTTAGTGGATCCTCTCCAACTTAAGATTTAGCATTTCTAGGAATTTCCTTGATGCAAATGGCCCTACAGAGCCTCAGAATATTTCCAACTCAAAAATGCCTGAAAATGCCACTTCTCACTGTTAGGAGGGAGGGCCAAGAGTAGGAAGAGGTTGCCAATTGAGAGGAAGTTGGGAGGAGGTTATTGTAGGCGAGCACCTAGTAGACCAGACTGCAGCCATGCAGCCACAAACGGAAGTCTGGGCAGTGTACAAGCCTGGGAGGACTCTGTGTGCAATAGAGTTCAAGGGCAGGGCTGAAGTTCCTGCAGAGGTGTATAGCTTGTCAATCATGGCAACATATTGGAATCGTCTGGGCAGATTTAAAAAATACCCAGGTCCCACTCTTAGAGGTTCTGATTTAATTCGCATGGAGTGAGGCTTGATATTTTTTAAACAGCTCCCCCTGTGAAACTCATGTGCACCCCGGGTTGAGAACTACTGTGCTAGAGTGGAGGTGGATGACTAGCATGAGCCCCAATCTGCAGGGCGGAAGGCCAGGCCTGGGATTGGGGCCATGGCGAGGGGAGCGGGCTGTGGCTCAGGGAGCAGAGCAGAGTCCAGGGTTGCAGCGTTGGTGTTTTGGTCTGAAAATGTCTGCCTGGTCCTGTCCCTTTCATGGTGATCACATGTGTATCTGCCTGTGACTTTCATGGGTATAGCACTGAGTGACCCCCATCCTAGGAAAGCCCTTGGTCCTAGGCTAAGCGGGGCTGTTGATCATTCTAGTGCTTTAATCCAGGCCACGCATCCTGTGTGGTGCCCTATTACTAGCACCTCCACTCTTCCTGGCTCAGTACATGGCTAAATTCTCACTGATTTTTATCTCACCTTTCACCTTCCATTTTGTTTCTGATAAAGCCAGCTGGTTTGGGGCGGGGGGGGGGAGGCACAAGAAAAGACGTGGAGAAGAGCTGTGGCTGTTTATGTTCTTTATGCTTCAGTAAAAATCTACTCAGGAACTAGTGTGGGATTTCAGTGAGCTCAGCAGTGAGGAGCTTTAGGACACAGAGGCAGGTGTAGCATAAAGCAATTATTCTCAAACTTTATAGAGTACCTCGAAATTGCTTGGAGCATTGGCTGAATCACAGGTGGCTGGGTCATGTCCGCAAACCTTCTGATTGAGTAAGTCTGGGGTAAAGCTTCAGAATTCAAATTTCTAACAAGCAGATGCTTTGGGGGCTGGAAACCACTCATTTGAGAACCACCAGTATAAAAAGTCTTCACCTCAAAACGGTGTGAAGGCTCTCTCTCAATCTATTTTCTCAATAGTAAAACAAGGAAATTTACATTCACCTCATCAGTCATCATGAAGTAGCCCATAAGTCACCAAGCACAATGCCCGAAATATGGTAGACACTTTCATTCTCTGAAAGGTCCCAGTATATTTCTGATATCCTCTACGTGGGGATGATATGGTATTGTATTGACTATTGTAGGTTAATAATTCCAAGGACAATAATCAAAATCACCTGGAGATCTTTCTGTTGCTCTGAAAAACCTAGGGCTCTACCTCCTTGGAGATTCTGATTGCATAGGTATGAGGGAAGACCTGGGAATCAGATTTACAAAGCTCACCACAGTGACTTGGAGAGTTTTGGGAACCACTGCTCCTGAGCAACAATTCTCTAGTACAGGGGTTCCCCACCACTACAACTTCACTGAATCATCTGGAACACTTACATGGATGCTGAAGCCTGCACCCCATCTCCAGAAATTATGATTTCCTTGGTTTGGGGTATGGCTTGGGCACTGGGATTTTAAAGCTTCCCAGGTAATTCTGGTATGCAGCCAAGGTTGAGACCACTGCTCTAGTGTATTCCTGCGGTAAGCAAAACATGGAGTAGTTGTTAAAACGCAGATTCTTGGTCTCAGCTCAGAGCTGCTTAAGCAAACTCTCTGGGCCAGAGACACAGTAATCTGTGTTATTAGCCGATGGCCTGAAATGTTAGTCTTCACAAATAAGGCATGAGAATCCTTGCTCAAGGGACACCATAGAATCTCTCATTGAATAAATATTCTCTGACTGCACATCTCTCCTATTTTTATGGCAGTTTTTACTTTGTTATCTCATGGAATCCCCTGCATACTTTTGTGAAGCAGCATGAGTAGATATTATCCCTGTTTTATTGACGAGGAAAGTGAGATTCAGGGAGGTTTTCTCTCTAACAGCACTCTTGGGGATATAAACATAGATCACGCTCATGTTCTTCCTTGAAAGAAAACCATAGTCTAGTGGGGGACTGAAGATAGAAACAGGAATGCAGGTGTAAAGAGAGGTAGTACAAATTAAAAGGAAAAAAAAAAAAAAAACTCAGAGAAAGAGTGGTTAGTGAGAATTTGTCATGAGGAGGGAATCTGAGAAGGTTCTTTGGAGGAGGTGGCTGGCCCAGGCCCATCTTGGAGCTGATAAAGTTGTAGCATTTCCTTTGAGGGTCTGGATGAAGGGTAAATGATGCTGGCCTTGCTGCTGGTTCTCTTTATTGAATTTTCATAGATTTTTATAACCCAGTCTGGGTAACTGCCTTTGTGCTATTTTTTTAAATCATACTTACAATAAATTCTATTTTAAGATCTTTCTGGCTGATTAATAAAAGTGTGGTTTGTCTTTGACTTTTACAAGTAAATGATTATTTTGACTTACCAGAATAAAAATTACAAGAAGCTTTTTGTCCATTGGGAAGATAAACCAATAGACATATGAACCATCATATAGTTCATTTCTATAGAGGGGGGTATTTATTTTAGCTATAATGCATTAGCTGAAAATAAGCATCTGTACTATTATAACTATATTATTAAAGCAAGGAGTATGAAGAAAGTTTCAAGGACAGTGGATTTATTTCTGGAACAAAAGAGACAATAAGGAAAAAGCTGTGACTGGCAGTCAGATAAAGAGCCAAGTTCTATTAGGATGTGCTGGCTTTTCTCTTTTCCGACAACATCTGTCTCAGATTATTATATATGATACCTACTTGTGTAAAGCATTGGTTCTTCATGAAAGTCATATGAAGATATGGAGAAACTTTATAATTCATAAGGCTTGGGAAAGGTGGCTTAAATAGTGGTCTATTGAAAGACACAATTTTTAATGAAATGCAGTTTATTATTTTCAAAGGTACATCTTTGAAAACAGATGTTAAGTGCAAAGAAATACAATTATATTTGCCCTTCAAAATAGCTATTAAAATTTTAGATGCACATATTCTTTGACCTATCAGGTCCACGTCTAGAAATCTATCCTACACATACACTGATACAAGTGCACAAAAAGTATATGAAAGGATGTTTGTTGCAATACTGTTTATGACAGCAAAAAAATGGAGACGATCTAAATGTCCGTTAGTACAGGACTATTTAAATAAATTATTGTTCACTCCTATAATGAAATATGCCATCTTTGAAAGAATGAAGTTTTGATATAGAAAGATGTCAAGATTACCTTAAGAAAAAAATGAAGTGGCAGAACAGTATAAATAGTGTAAACCCATTTATGCACCGAAAAGAATATCTGTCTATTTGTGTATATACACTTTTCCTTAAATATGCGTAGACTAATCCTGACATGATGCACAAAAATCTGTCCCAAATCCTTACTTTTAAGGAGCAACTGCAGCCTGGGCAACGGTGTGAAGTGGATATTTTGTACTCTTTACCATGTACTGCCTGAAGTCTTAGAATTTTTTCCATAAGCATTTATTATTTTTAAAATAATGGCTAAAAATAACTATTAAAAATAAAAATTATTAAATTTATTTCATTTATTTATTTTAATAGTTTTATACTATATTTTTATAAATTGTAGAAGCCTTTTAACATTAAGACCTTTATCTGATACTCAGAAATTTTCAGGTATGTTAAATGAAAAAAAGCTCCATTACTTTAGTTCTTAGTTTAAATATTGATTTATAGTGAATAATCCCTGAAAAAATATCACAACACAAAAATTAATTTCCACCATTATTTAGAAAAATTACATACCGCTAGTTGAGAACCTCAAAATTTGCATTTTGATAACCCAAATTGAGAAGATTCTCCCCCTGGTGTTTATGCTTCTCTTGAAGTATCATGGAAATGTCTGATAATGAATCAACCATATTGAGTTCTTCACTTCATTTTCAGCGTTAGGCTTTTGTGCAGATGGGTCCTGGTAATATGTTATTTTTGGATTGACTTCTATTTTTCAGAATCAGAAATTAGTGAAAGATTGTTTTCCATTATCAAATCATTTATTTATCCCTAAGATAATGGAGGATTGTTTTAAAACACAAATTCTTTGTTCTTTTTATGATTTAATATAACATGTTTCAAGAGTTGGTATTTTAAACAAAACTTTGGTAATTTATAAAATATTTCTTATATGCCTTTGTTGCTGACATATTTTCCCCACATACAGAGACTTGTCAACTTCTATTGTTCCCTAATCTGATACCATAATTCTTGTGATTATCTTTTTTGTTTCTTCTTCTGTTTCTACTGTCTTTTTTTCCCTACTATCTTTATATCTACTGTTCACTGTGTGTCTTAGACCTCAGGGAGATCTGACTGGGTTATTTAGTCACTATCCACAATAGGGAAATACTTTTAGATAGAAGTCTCTCTCGATCCAGGTCACATCATCGACTGTTGGCCTTTCATGTCTGGCCATTAAAAAGCTGGAGTGTTGATTTCTGGTCCAATCAGATGTGTCCAGGAAGTCAAGATGGTTTTAAACACAATGACCTCTTGTCATTCATTTAGAATCTAATCTTAGGGACAATTCACTGGACCAACTCCCCAGCAGAAGATATTTAACATTATGTTACATTTACTCTGAGCCCTATTCAAAATATAAATTAAAACAAAACAAAAAAATCCCCCAAAATCAGTCTAGGGGAATGCTTAGACTTGGACTATATAACCCACAGGTTCTGTGTCCAACACATAAATAGTGTAGGGGAAGTGACACAGGCCTTGCATTACCATGTCCACACAAAGTTTGCATCCTCACTTGGCAACTTCCCAGGTGGCCAGCCTTGGCTCTCAGAGATTGACTTTCCATGTAGAACAGAGAAAACAATATTTCTTTGTAAGATTGACATGAGGATTATGCATGTAAATTGAATACGACAATAATTGACACAGTAATTATAATAGCAGCAAACATTTTTATTGTGTACCAAGTGCCAAACATTAGTCTAAGCCCTTTATGCATATTAGCTTTTTAATCGTCTATGAGATTATTACTCCCATTTGACAGATGCTACAGACAGGTTCTGTAACTTCCTTGAGATTGTACAGTTCATACGTGAAGGAGCTGATAGTTCGCACTGTTAACAACTACACTAAACCAAACCTACGCAGGACGTCAGTGCCCAGCTTTGTTTCTACCCTGAAGTTTGTGGCCTTCTGGGTTCCACCCTTGTCAGACCCACATATAAAGTACCACCATATCTTATCCTCCATCAGATCCATCCATAATCTTTAATTCATGATGCTCAATGTCTCCCTGGGGAATTAAAGGTGTCACAAGGTCAGGCTTCCACTGTGCACCATCTTACCTGCTCTCTATGCCCTCACCCAAGCTGAGGTTTGCCCATTCTTGTGGGATTATCTGATAAGGGGTCTCTAGCCGGGCTGTCTTCCTTGGAATTCTAGTGAAGAAATGTCTTCAGCTTTGCTACGTCCTTGTGTCTTCCTGTTCTCTCCCCTCCACTTGTCAAGCATGGAATGTTTTAAGTAGGGGTCGTCCTTAAGCCAGACAGTGAAGTAGGTAACATTTGCCCCTTTAAACCACTCATTCTATCAGTTTGTCCTATTTCAGTCTTTCAAAGCTCAATTGGTCCGTTTAATGAGAAGCTTTCAGCTTCTGAAGAAATAGGAGATGGTTGGGGGAATGGGAGAAATAATTTAGAGCAGTACTTCTCCGCCTGTAATGTATTTGTGAACCTAGGGGCCTTGTTAAAATGCTGATTCTGAAACAGCAGATCGGGGTGGGGCCTGAGATTCTGCATTTCTGACAAACCCCTGGTGATGTGAGTGCTGCTCGTGTCTAGACCACACTCTGAGTAGCAAGTATTGAAAGACTGAGGCACCACCCTGAGATGGCACAGGATTCACCCTGTTACTTTTCCAGGAACATTTAATCCACGAGTCTCTCAGCGGCATTTAGTTAATGTGACTGGCTGCTAGAAGAAACTTCTCAATTTCAAACCCTACCCTAGAGTGTTTATCAGTAAAACCATTCCTGGTTGGAGAAAAGAACAGTATAGACTTCTCAAGTTTTGATATAAACCCTGTGAAAATAGGCGTTTCTCCCTATCAGTTTAATTGGGTGACTCTCAAATGATTTATGCTCATTTTTACTGAGCTTTATGTGAAAGCATCATCTTGCCGCTGCTCCAGGTTGCGTTTCTCATGACTAGGGAAGTAGATGATTAAACTTATTCTGGTGCAAGGGCTCCATGTGTATTTCCATGCCTGTTTCTTTGTTCCTTCTCTCATCACCTGCATAAAAGGTGAGTTAAGTCAACTTTCATTTCCCAGTCTTTTGATTTGGCATCAGCTCTCTAGGAGTGCTTATGAATAATTCTGTTAGAAATGGTTTGATAATACTAATCTGAATAATAAAATATTGTGCAGAGCTTTCCATATGGTAATGTGGGCAGAAACCTGTGCAGTGATGCTGCCAATTCTCCTTGGGATAGCAAAGGCTTATGTTCTCTATTTCTGTTTGCAGGGAGGAGAACACTGTTACTACCAGGGCCATATCCGAGGAAACCCAGCCTCATTTGTTGCATTGTCAACGTGCCATGGACTTCAGTAAGTGTCCACAAGTTTTTTTGTACTATCCATTCTTTTAATCACTTACCTTCTTTGTTTTTAATGCACTGTCATCGAAATCCCTATTTTATGTAGAGAAGTAATTTTGAATCAGCAATGGATCTGATCTTTTCTCCTCTGTGGTTTATAAACCAAGCAGATTTTAAAATTAGAGTTGCAGGAATCCGGGGCTTTCGAATTGTATAATATGATAAGTTATAGTGATATTTGAAGCATTTTTTTAGTTTCATCCAAGTTGAGACAGTTGTAGTTTGGGTAACTTTGGTCTCTGTTTCTGTGGATGTTTAGCCCCTGGGTACCGTTTGTACTCCCACTCCTCCTTGATGTTAGTTTTTATATTTTTGTGGGATAATAGAAATTTCAGTAGATGGAAACTCTTGACTTCTTGCACAAAGACAAAAAAGCTGCAAGTGACCTCAAGTGTTTCAGTGTTCATGTGTTTCAGCGCCTTTTTTATGCCAGAATTCCACCTACCGAGCAGCAAACTTTGGGAGAGTCTGTCTTTTCTCAGAAATCTCCAAGGATCAGAGTTTATCCTTCCTCGGGGCCTTGCTTCCTTTCTCATAAACTTCATTATCAAAGAATGTTTCCTGATCTTTCACATGGGAACACATCTACTTCCCCCATCCTGTCGATAATGGTGACACATACACAGGTGGCCGTCTCTTACTTGCTTTGTAAACCCTTACAAAGCTACCGTGTCATTCCTCAGCATTCTACTTAAGCCAGATCATTTCAGTGCCTTATTTTGTTTTACTTTTTTTGGCACGGGACAAGCCAGCACTTTCAAGTTTTGTTAAATTTTTGTTTGGCACCTTTAAAGTACTTCCTGTCTGTTACCAAGTTAGAGATGTGGATTTTTCATCTAACTAGCAATTACTGAACGTCTGCTATGTACCAGCACTATGAATATTAAGGTGATTAGAACATGAACCCTGCCCCCGAGAGCTCAGTCTAGTGGAGAAGTGAAATCTACCTCAGCTTCCTACTATGGAGTATGATAGGTATATTTGTTTTCTTGGAGAGAGAAGAAAAACAGAAAAATACAAGCTGAGAGTGGGCACTGAACAATGAGGTGGTCCTCGAGGGCTCCAGAGAAATGTAACACAGAGAAGTTTCTTCTAGCAGCCAGTCACATTAACTACTCCACCTCCAGAGGACGGTGGAGTGGGCCCCGGAACAGGGTTTGATAGAATATTCCAAGAGAGGGGTGAGATGGACAGGTCTTAAAGAAAGCAAGCAAAGAGATCTAATGGGAAAGGCCAGAAAACCTAGCTAGTTTGCCTAAATGGTACCTCTGGTTAGGCTCTGGCAGTAGGTATGAGAGAGGTAGAAAGGAGTGTGAGGATTTGTTCAATAACCAGAAAAAGAAGGCCATGTGCCTGAGAGCATGGAAGATGTTTAGTTGACTATTATTTGTTTGAAAAAACTACTTATTTTAAATAAATTCTTTGACTAGAAAAACATTTTTACAAACAGGAATCCATGCCTAATATCTGAGGGCCTCAGTTTTCTTATCTGGGAAAAGAAACGTTGAATCCTCTTTGGCAGTAAAATTGTTATATCTGATCTCACGATGAGCACAGCTGTTAGCTAGGACTTGTACACTGGGTCTGTTGACATTTGTGACAGCAAATGTATGTTGTAAGAGAGTGATAAAAAAAATGAGGTTTTATATTTCTTCTCTCTTCCTCTTAAAATCTCAATCAAAAGTCACTTTGTAAGCATCTGACCCAGTACTTATTCCACATTGCCTCCCAGTTTCCCAAATGGACACGATATTGTGAGAATCAGAGAGAATGAGGGCTCTAATATAGCTGAAACCTACGACCCATTGCTTGCTCCTAAACCTATGCAGTCATTTGAAAGAGGATAGAAAAGTAACTTTAAGGAAATTTTAGTGACTAGCTCAAGCATGCTTGAGGTGTTTAAGTAAAATTTACGTTTACCTTTGGAAACCTTTTCATTTAAAACTAAACAAAAACAAAAGCCCACGGTGTGTCTAGGAACTGTCAGGACCGTGTACAAGTATGTTTGGGTGCTCTTAGACTTTTATAAGCATGTTGAATACTCTGGTTCCTTTTTGTCATTTATTATTCTCATCTTGATTTTACATTTTGAACAAAAATTAAGGACATAAATATTTTGGGGAGATATCACTAAATATTAAATAATTTATATTATCTCAATTGCAGTGATTTAGATATGACATTATTATTTCATCCGTGACTCATCTTTTATAAATTACCAAGTACATATTGAGATTTTTCATTTTTCTTGATTTACTGAATTCACTTGAAGAACTTAAAGGGGAAAATAATCAGATTCATGTCTTTTACATAAAAGCTACAAGAGCACATTTTTCAAATTTGAAGGACTAATGGGTAACATTTTGGTCCTGGTAGGCTTGACGTCAGGACAAATTTCTGTTAACTATGTGAACCTTAAAGAATGGAGCCAAATGTAGGTTTATTGCCCTCTTGTGGCAGTTTGTAAGAATGGCTGTTTTCTTCAAATCTTTTGATGCAGCCTTTTAAAATTTTAGTTCAATTGGCTTATAATGACGTGGTCCTAGCTGCAGGTTTTTATCAAGTGTACTGTGTTATGGACTCAGTACACTTATTGGAATTCATATAAATATAGCAGAAAGGAGTCAATCCTCAAACAAAGCAAATAAAACATATGCCTTTTAATTGTTAAAGAATTAAGGACAGCATGTTGTCGTGTAAGGAACCAGAATCTTACACATATAGATGGTGTCTGAATCTGCATTCTTTACACTGGGCATCATGATGTTTAAACCCAATAAAAATGACTGATTTTCACATTGGACACTAACCTCATGTAAGAGGAAATAACATCTAGTATTAGATAAACGAAATGATCTGCTTGCTACTTAATCAGTGTTACCATGCGAACTTTAGTAAAGGGTTATGGTTTCATACAATGTTCTCAATGAGTCTGGCCAGTTCTCATCAGGGGCAGAAATAATGTTTACTGCCATATTTGGTCTACTGTCTTGAAAAGGCTCACCCCACTTGATTCCTTAGGCATGTATTGTCAGGAGTATCTTACAAACTGCATCTGTTTATCTTTAAATTCCAAATACAGTGTCATCCAAATTCAGAAAGTACACTTTTTTTGGTTGAAAACCTTACAGATGTGAGAATAGCCATTCTAAGGGTATGAGAAAACATTGAGGACATGTGGAAGACGTTAAGGCAAGAATGAAAGAATTTGGATGGAGGCAGAGCTGGAGGCCATTATGATTCCAGCTCAGGGAAACCAGCCTATTTCACTGAGCCATCAGTGAAAGACAGAGACTGTTCCCTGGCTAACAGCTTGGCTGTCAGGCAGTCGTTTCCACCTAACATTGACAAATGACCACAGAAGATCACAACTTTGCCCTCCCTCCGGATCCCTGGATGTTATGACATGTTCCTTCAGCACCATAAAGGGTCCGATCTCAGTAGAAGGACCCTGTTCTCCTAAAAGGAGTGGCTGTCAGGATCTCTGTGAGTGGGAGTTGAGGCCATCTGTAACTTAAAATGCCCTCCAGAGGATTTCTCAATTGACTGATAGTCATCTCAGTCTGAGAGGTCCTGAGCTGAACCCTAGCTGACACCCTGCTCCCTGCATCCTGCTTCCTTGTGCCCACCCCATTCTGCAGTTCCTGCAGCTTTTTTATTCTCAGGAAACGGCAACTCCATCTTGCCAGTTGCTCCGGTCAAAACCTTGGCATCCTCACGGACATGGCTCTGCATACTCCAGTTCAAATCTATTAACACATCTCATGGGTTCAACTTTTGAAAAATAGCCAAAATTTGACCAATCCTCACGATCTCGCCCATTACCACCACGATCTAAGCTACCATCTTCTTTCACCTGCATCATTGCAATGATTTCCCCATTTCTCTCCTGACCATCCTAAAGATTATTGTAGCACAGCTGTTGGAGCAATTATTGTGAAGTTTAAGGAAGATTGTCCTTCCCCTCTGTTTAGAACTCTGCAGTGGCTCCTCATCTTTCTCAGAGTAAAAGCTGAGGCCCTTGGAGGGGCCTATCAAAGATGGCCTGCCTATTCCTCTGATTTCATTTGATGGCACTCTTCCCCCACTCGCTCTCCTCCAGCCACACTGCATCCTTAGTGCTCCTGGGACATGCCAAGAATCTCTTACCTTAGGGCTTGATTCTGTAATGCTATCTGCGCATGTATCATTGTGGTTCATCTCGTCACTTTTTTCAAGTCTTCGCTTAAATGCCAGCTTCTCTGTGAAGCCTTGCTTTGACCCTCTATATAAATCAACACTCTTCTGTCCCTGGTCTCTATACCCAATCGTCTGGCACCATATACTGCCCTTAATCTGCTTTATTTTCCTCCCTAGAATTTATCACCACCTCATATATATTTAGTTGTTGATTATATGTATGTTTTCTGTCCTCCCTAGAATGCACATCAGCACCATGAGGGCAGAGAAGTGGTCTGTATTGTTCAGTACTGTATCTCCAGCACCTAAGCAGTGCATTATAGGTTATCTATAAATGCCTGCTGAATGAATGAGTGAACGAATGAATGTGTGTCGTTGATAACAGATAGTCGGTTCCAGAACCAATCTGCGTGGGCTCTATTCCTGCCCCTGCTCTCACTGGTTATGTAATTTGGGCAAGTTACTTTGTCTCTTTGAACTTTGGTTTCCTTCATTGTAAAATGCAGATAGTCATTATACCTCCTTCATAAATTTATGGAAGAGATTAAATGAGTGTAACGTTGTTAAAATGTGTCAGCTCTTGTTACTAGAGCATCTTCCAAGTGTGTGATAGGTAGGAAGTTCTCAGGATACTCCTTGACAACCTACATCAGATTCACCTGGGGTTTGGTTAAAATGCAGCTTCCTGGGTCCCAGCCCAGAAATCTGAGGAAGGTCCTGAAAAGTTTGCATTTTCACAAGTTCGCCAGGTGACTATTTGTATATTATAATTTTAGAATTGTAAGTTGGAAAAAAGAATAATGGACCACATTAGAGAATGGTAATTCTGAGCCTGGGAAAGGGTCTGGTTGAGGGGACTCTGCTATTTGTGAGGAATCAGAGGGAGGGCCCTTTTTCTCTCAGCAGTGTGTGTGGTGTGTGTGTGCATGTGTGTATGGGATGTGTGATATGTATGTGTGTGTGGGTATGGTGTGTGGGTGGTGTGGTGTCTTGTGTGGTATGTGGGAGTGCCTGTGTGTGTATGTGTGCCTGTATGTATGTGATGTGGTGTGTGCGTGTTGTGTAGTATGTGAAATTTGGTGTGTGGGGTGTGTGTGTGTGTGTGTGTGTGTGTGATATGTGGTGTGATGGTGGTGATGGGTGGGACTGGGAAGAGGGTGTTGAGAAGTAAACTGGTCCTCTGCTGCTGATTTTAAAATGATTTTGTCCTGAGGCGGGAGTTGGTAGCCGTGCCTAATTGTTTTCTTGTTTTCGGCAGTGGGATGTTCTATGATGGGAACCACACGTATCTCATTGAGCCAGAAGGAAATGATACCTTCCAAGTAAGTTCTTCTGTTTGGTGTGGCACACGTGGAAGTTGATGCTGGGAGCTTTCTTCCTCCTCTTTTTTCTCTCTGCTTTATTTTATTTTCATATCTTTAGGGTCTAGATAGAAAGTAAGTGTGTGTGTGTGTGTGTGTGTGTGTGTGTGTGTGTGTGTGATTGAACATCGAACAAGTCAGAACCACAAATGTCTTTTTTCTTTCTTTAATCTGTCTCTTACTCCTCCTTATGTTGGAAACACTTTCCTTCTGAGATATTCTGAAGATTTCGTTTCTATCTCCACCATAATGTGCTGTGATCTGTCTTTGCCTGCTCAGGCTGCCATTACAAAATACTGGGTATCCTTAATAACAGAAATTCATTTTCTCTCAGTTCTGATGCCTGGAAGTCTAAGATCAAGTTGTCAGCAGGATTGGTATCTTGGTTGCGGGTTCTCTCGTTGGGTGGCAGATGACAGCCTTCTTGTTATGTCCTCACATGGCAGAAAGAAAGAGAACGCTGGTGTTCTTTCCTCTTCTTATAAGGGCACCAGCCCTAGTGGATTAGAGCCTCATTTAACCTTTATCATTTCCTCACAGACCCTATCTCCAAATATAGTCACATTGGGAGTTAGGGCTTCATCATATGAATTTGGGGGGGACAAATATTTATTCTGTAGCAAATCAAAATCACAGATATATGATTTTCCATTTTCCACCCCCCTTTCTTTTCTAGAGTCAAGATTTTTCTCTATTACTCATTGTCTTTAAAGCTCTGTACTAATGAAATTTAGAGAAATCTAGGTTTTTCTCAATTCTTCCCTTACTTTAGTTGAAATATTCATTTCCCACAAATCAGAAAAGGATTAAGTTAATATTATAGACTACAGATCAACATAATCCACTTCCACTAGAGCTCTATACACACAAATATTCTTCCTTGTAGCATGGAACATTGGTCCAACACTTAGAGAGGCAAATAATTTCAAGAACTGTACTTTGTTCTGCCACCCATAATAAACCTTGTTTGGGAAACTATCTGTATTGTGCTTTATTTTCTGGGTCCCCACTGCCTGCTGTCCTGTCACATTGCTTGACTGTGTGATATTTTTTAACAATAATTTCATGAAACTTGACTATTTATGATATTTCTTGTAACTTTAGTAATTGAATGAAGCCAAATGAAGTTATTTGAATTTTCATTAATTTTTCTTAGATGAAACATGGCTGTTTATTTGTTGGTTTTTTAAAGAACTTTGTATAACACTTGAATTTTGGAGCATGTTGTATTTGGCCATCTGTGGTACCAGTCAGCATGCCCCCCAGTCCCAGAAGAGTCTTAGCTCTGCAGTCTTTGCCTGGCAAAGCTGGCTGGCTCTAAAAGGTAGTCAGGGATCCGTGGAAAGGAACCAGTCATAAAAAACATTAACCCATTTTCCCAGATGTCTTAGTTCTGCTTGGGAGAATACTAGCATTCATTTATTCTCCATTACTATAGGCTCTGGCTTCTCTGTCCGTGAAGGCATTTTGCTTCTAATAAGATATCCCTGTGGTGCTGGGACAATACAGGATTGAGTGGGAGGTACTGTGCAATGGCTCATTACCTCTTTAAACCCAGGAGAAAATGGAGACCACTGCATGGACTGTGTAGATGCCTGACCACTGCGCTGTACATCAGAAGCTAAAGCTGAATGATATTGAGTATCAGCTATAATAAAATATATGTATATATACACACACACACACACACACACACATACACACACATATATATATATATATATACCGTGTTTCCCTGAAAATAAGACCTAGCCGGAACATCAGCTCTAATGTGTCTTTTGGAGCAAAAATTAATATAAGACCCAGTCTTATTTTAATATAAGACTGGGTATAATATAATATAACATAATACCAGGTCTTATATAATATAATGTACGAGTGGGTCTTATGTGATATAATGTAAGACTGGGTCTTATACTAATTTTTGCTCCAAAAGACACATTAGAGCTGATGTTCCGGCTAGGTCTTATTTTCGGGGAAACATGGTAGTCATGGGAAGTGGAGTACAGCATAGAGAATATAATCAATGGAATTGTAACAGCTATATATGATAATCTAAAGGGGCTGTAGATTGGGAGAGGGGAGTTATCACTTTGTGAGCGGTGTAAATGTCTATTACATTGTTTTGTACACCTGAAAGTAATAATAATTTTTAAAAAAAGTGACAGTTCTTCTAAGGGTCTCAGCTTCTCCTGCTTGCGTGAGGCTGGAGACACCTGGATGTACATGCTTAATCTCTGTTTGTGTTCTTTCAGGAGGATTTCCATTTTCATTTGGTTTATAAATCCAGACTGTTTGAATTTCCATTGGATGATCTTCCATCTGGTATGATATTATTCTTATAATGACTTTAAAAAGGACGACTTTAATAATTTAATGCTTTTAGAGCTAATCTATATATGGAATATCGTTAGCCCATGACAGCTCATAACACTTTTAGAAAGTGAAGTGCCATCCAGAGGGAGGATAAAATGCAGACTGACCTCATGTTTATATGTAGCAGATGCGTTTGGAAAGACATAGCTTAAGCACATAGAAGGAAAACTTTTTAAAATTATAAGATTCAAAGAAAGGTACTACAGGAGAAATAATGTTAGAGCAAACATTGGTCTGCATAGATAAAATATATAAAAATTCACTCTTGGTGAAACTGAGTTTGTGAACAGACATATGAACTCTTAATCACATTCTTATTTGTTGTTTTTCTCATCTCTTTATGCCCCGGCATTTTAAGAAAGAACTGTTACGGATTAACATTGTTATTATTATGTGCTATTTGTGAAATTAGTCTTTCCTTCTCATGTGCGTGTATCAGTCCATTTATTTATAGATGTTGATTTGCGGATTGCATCCATATGGTTACATGACAACAAGGCCAGAGTCCTCGTACTTTGGCCCTGGAACTGATTATGCAGAGTGCTGTGCTGGACTCATTTGTTCTCCTTCCGAAGGCAGGGCATGCTCTGAATAACCTGTGTGGAGATGCTCCCTCCCCTATTTAGTGAGACCTGTCTATGGCCATAGCACATTCTAAATTTTAATCTCACTTTAATCTTTGTAACTGTTCTGTGAGATCGATATTATTGTTTCCATTTCATAGATGAAGAAACAGAGGAGCAGCTCATTTGTCTTTTCTAGAGTCCCACAGCTTGTAAGAGACTGAATGGGGGTTTGGATTATGGCACAATGAGTGTTCGCTGGGAAAGAGACACAAGGGCAAATGGAAAAATTACTAGACTGAAAGCAAATCCTAAACTACTGCTTAGGAAAGTGACTTAAAAGTTTACATTGTCTCCTCATCAGAAAATTAAATCAGTGTTTTCTAATGTCTCTTCCTTTCTGAAATAAATTTTAACTCCTTGACCTTCTGCAGTTCCCTTAAAGAGAAATAAACCCACCTCCTTCCCTCCTGCCGTCAAAGGGATAGAAGGTCCTATTCCATAGAATTCACTATTTTGAAAAATCTGCAAATGAGTGTATAGATGCTCTTACTTTACATAGAAACTTTAGACTGTTCCTTCAGTTACCTTGTGGAACTTCTTACAATCCCTATTATGGGAAGAAAATAAATCATGACTAGTTGCCTGAGAATAAAGTACAATCTAATAGGTATTACTGGAAGCAGTGAACATTAATTACTATTTAAAGTAATAAACAAAATCCCCTCTAAGGACTTTATTGTAGACTTGCCATGATACAATCTTAGAATTTTTTAAAAACTTTGCTGAGGGCTTCTTTTTAACAGAAACTTTAGACGTGACTTGACAGTTTTGCTGGTATTAAATATGAGTTTTGAACATATTCTTTGAAAACTCAGGTCTGTCTCAATTAGTTTCTGGGTGTCTTTTCTCATCAGAAGTTGGCACTGTCAATTTTGAGAGTGTTTGTCCTCCAAGATGCTTAGATTTACTGTGATAGCTTAGAAGAAAACAATACATATACAAATAAATGTCAAAACTGTAATTTTGTGAAATAAGCTCAAAAGTAAGCTTATTTACTTTTAGTTTAATAAAGTCTCACTGGGTTCTGGATTATCATCACCTTGTCTTGCTATACATTATGAATTTCCCAGATATAGAATATGATCAGGTGGTCTTCACTCTTATTTGACGGTAAAACCTTTTGTTTCACATGACGCATCTGTCAGGACTAGTGTCCTGAGAATACATTTTGAGAAAAGCTTATTTATTTCCTATGGACCACTTAGCGTTCAGTTTTTAAAAAATTACTACAATGAAATACACAAATCTTGTATACTATTTGATGAGTTTTGACACACACATACATCCTTGGTGAGCCATCGAGCATTTCCATTAGCTCAGTAACTTCCTTTGTGTCACTTCCCACTCAGCGCCTCCCACTTTGGCAGTCCCATTTCTGACTTTGTTTTTATTTGGCCATAGATTAGTTTAGCCTGTTGTAGCTCTTCATACAAATGGAATCATGCATTCTGTCCAGCCTCTTTTGCTTAGCATGTGCCTGTGAGATTGAGGTTGTCAGGCTAGCCATAGTTCATTATTTTAAATTACTGACTATGTTTTATTGTATGAATATACCACAATTTGTTATCTATTCTGCTGATGGACATTTGGGTTGTTTCCAATTTTTGGCTATTATGAATAAAATAACATGAACATTCTTGTACAGTTTTTTTGTAAAGTTTTTTCTTTACAGTTTTTTTTGTGGCTACATGTTTATATTTCTTCTGCCAAATACCTAGGAGGGAAATTACTGGGTCATAAGGTAGGTATATGTTTAACTACATAACAGTTTTCCAAACTTGAGCATGCATCCAACACACAGACTGCTGTGCCCATCTCTAGAGTGTTTTTTTTTTAAATAACACTTTATTGAGGTACGATGGACATACATAAAGCTGTACATAATTAATGTATACAACTTGATGAGTTTGGAGATAAATATACATCCATGAAATCATCACCATAATTTTTGCCATAAACATATCCATCAATTCCAAAAGTTTCCTCCCTCTCTCTTTATCATTGCGATTAGTGATAGGAACACTTAACATAAGATCTATACTTAGCAAAATTTTTAGTACACAGTATTATATTGTTAAGTACAGGCACTAACTACAGCTACTGCTGCACAATAGATCTTTAGGACTTTGTCATCTTGTACAACTGAAACTTTGTACTCTTTGATTAATATCTTCCTGTTTTCCCTTTCCCTTAGCCCCTGGCAGCCACCATTCTACTTTCTGCTTCTTTGAGTTTGACTGTTTTAGATTCATCATTAAAGTGGTATCATGTAGTAGTATTTGTCCTTCTGTGTCTGGTTTATTTCACTTAACATAATGTCCTCCAGGTTCATCCACGTTGTCACTAATGGCAGGATTTCTTTCTTTTTAAAAGCTGAATAGTATTCAATTGTATATAGAGACATTTTCCTTATCCATTCATCCATCAGTGGACATTTAGATTACTTCTATATCTTGGCTCTTTTGAATAATGCCGCAATGAACAAGGAATTGCAGATGTCTCTTTGAGATTCTGATTTCAGTTCCTTTGGATAAATACCCAGTAGGGTTGCTGGATTCCCAACAAAGAATGTAAGGGTTTTATAGGAGAAATATGAGAAAAATTTTAATGTAATTTAGAGCAGAAATAATATTTGAGATTTTTTGAATTGTAGTCATTGATGATATATTTATTTAGCAACATTATAATTATAAAATTCATATCATGTAACTATATAATTATAATTTATAATTAATTGCCAGTTATCACAATTATTAATAATAATTCATAAAGTATAATTATATAATTTATAATTGGAAGGGCTGGTACAACTTTGCCTTGTATGAAAGTAACCTAGAATATACACTAAGTTAAATTTCATTTATGTTTATTTCCTTTTAGAATTCCAACAAGTAAACATCACTCCACCAAAATTTATTTTGAAGCCAAGATCAAAAAGGAGTAAACGGCAGGTATGTATTCACAGGAATATGTCATGATGTTTTAAAAAAACATTTGGCAATTGTCAGTCAATTGGATCTACATTAAGCTTTTGTGAGAGGGCAAATATTAGTTCAGGCATTTGTCAGGGTGTGGTAAACAGTAAGGGTGATGGATCTGTAGGAGCAGTGGAGATGGGGCCATATTATTACATAGACTCAAAAAGGATTCAAGATAGTGGTGATAATCTGGTTTCTCATCATGTAAATGGATTGTGGCGCCCCTGCTGTGACATCTCAGGTTCTTTCTACCATAGGCCTCTTCTCTTGCCTGGTATGCACCACATCATGAAAGTTACTTGTATGGTACCTATCTTTGTGTTTATCCTTTTAAAGATACTGCCTTAAGAGCGAATCTGTCAGGTTTTGAAACTGCAAAATGCAAATGTGATACTTGAGCTCTTTTGGATTCTGGAATATAAAACTAAGATGTCTCCTTTATGAATGTTCAGTGGATCTTGAACTTATAATAACAACTGTTTGTACAGTGGCTTCAAACCCCAGGAAGTAGGTACTATTATTCCTCTTTCACAGGAAAAGAAATGATGGCTCTGAAATGTGAAAATGACTTATGCAGAATTATGGAGCTGGTAAATGGTTCAGACAAAATAAGAACTCTGGTTATCAAAATTAAGTTATTATCACCATTGCGATGGTGGTGATTATTGTGAGTGTGTATGTGGCATAAAAACACAGGATGAGATAAATAGATATGTAATGGAAAGAAACAGATATTTTCTTTTTAAAATATGTTTAATAAATATGAAATAAAATGTTTACAGACAGATTTCTAATGTGAATAATACTTGCTAAATTTTATGGAGACTTACCATGTGTCTGGCCTTGTTCTAAGAATTTTAATTGTATCAACACATTTCATCATCATCGTAATCTTATGAGGAAGGTATTAGTATTATCCACATTTTACTGATAAGGACATTGAAATATAGGAGGCCTAGATAACTTGCCATGGTCACATTGGAGTGCTTAATGGCATAGCTGAGATTCTGACCTAGGAAATCTGGTCTCAGAGAGGTTCTTATAACCACATATGCTCTATATACTGCCTCTCAGAAGCCCTTGTGTTTCATGAATTACTACCATGAGCTTTATATAATTTGGGAATATACATATATAGTGAGGACCAATTTAATAGATACAAATAATTGCCATCAGGGTTTCATTTGAAACAGTATTTATTTCATGAGTTATGAGCTGAGAGAATAGGATAATTTTCTGTGGACATGATCCTTGATGTTCGTCATACACACCTGCAATATTCAGTCATATGCTGAGCAGACAAACCCTTGACTTCTCTGAGAAACCTGTGGATCCATGGAGGCGAAGCGGTAGCAAACTGTGTGGTCATGATGGCACCTCTCTGACATTAAGAAAATGTTGAGACTTGTTAAAAATGCTACTGTATTAACTGGGAAGGTTCAGGTCTCTTCAACAATTAACAAGGCAGTTACATCCCCAAAACATCCATTTTTAGAGACTCTTGTCACTGGATGCAGTTTATGTTATTTTTTGGTTTCCAAACACAAAATTAGAGTCTGTGATTCCCCATCAGCTTGGTATAAGAGATTTTTTTGGGGGAAAAAAGTGGTTTTGTTTTGTTTTGTTTTTAACTTTGGTAATGTGTTAGCAATGAAACAAAAATCCATGTGGCAGAATTTTCTTTTAGTTTTTTTTGAAATGCAGTACTCAAAACACACATTCATGATCAATTTAGTTTTGATTGGATACCCTCATCACAAAAATGGCCAAGTGAACAAAAGATTTGTTGAAAAAAATGTGTGTGAAATTGTGGCATAAAGGAAAAAGATTTTGCAGATCTTGTTAAAGATTGTTATAGACCAACTGTAGACAACAGAGGGGCATGGCTGCCTTAGTGGCTCTTGCCAGTAGCATTCATTGGTCATGACTTGGAAGGTGGAGAAAATTCATTGTTGAATAGACAGATATAGCTGCGCTAGATAACTCAAGACTGTTGGGAGCTCTCAAAACTATCCTAACAAATCTCCTGTATCGTTTGGGGGACCCCTAGAACCCTATCATAGGATGGGGCATGTCTCAATTTGGAGATAATGGAATAAAAGGTGCCAATCATTCAACTCCCCTTAGACCTCTCAGAGATTCTCAGGAACTTAAATTAAACCATTTGTTACAATCTCCAAGATATACTGTTAAATTAAAAAAAAGAAAGCCTGATACCAAAGAGAGTGAAATAAATGGAAGTGCAAAATAAAATATATTTCATGTTTGATTTTATATGCATAAATATTTCTGGAAGAAACCAGTAACTACACATTGTGGGGGAAGGGTAACAACTAGGTAGACGGGTAACAAAGGTGAGAGGAAGACTCACCTTATATATTTTTTATAATTTTTAAATGTTTGAACCATGTTAATTTATTGCTTACTCAAAAACTAAGTAAATTGATAAAAATGAAAAAAAATACTAAATGAATAAAGGGAAATTTTGTTTTATTTCTCCCATATATTTTAGTTTTTTATTAAAAACATTTTCAGCTTTATTGAGGTTTTATTGACAAATAAAATTGTAAGATATTTAAAGTGTACAACAGGATGATTTGATATACATTGTGATAGGATTCCCCTATGGAGTTAACACATCCATCACCTCATATATTTGCCTTTTTTTTTTTTTTTTTGGTGAGACCATTGAAGTTCTCTTTTAGCAAATTTAAGTTATACAGTATAGTATTGTCAATGTCCATCAGTGAATGAATGGATCAAGAAAATGTAGCATAGTGTGTGTGTGTGTGTGTGTGTGTGTGTGTGTGTGTGTGATGGAATATTATTCAGCCTTAAAAAAGAAGGAAATTCTGTCCTTTGTGATAACATGGATGAACCTAGAGGGCATTACGTGAAGTGAAATAAGCCAGACATAGAGAATTACTGTATGATATTACATGTGGAATCTAAAAAAAAAGGTCAAACTCGTCGAAACAGAGAGTAGAAAAGTGGTTGCCAGGCATGGAGATAGGGGGTACAGGCTTTCAGCTGTGAAAGGAATAAGGTCTGAAGAGCTAATGTATAATATGTTTGTTTAGTTTTTCACAGCCAAGTTCAGCAAGCTTGTTTAGGTGCTATTTCCTTTACTATATTGCAGCTTCATCGGCATCCTCGGAACGTAGAGGAAGAAACAAAATATATTGAACTAATGATTGTGAACGATCATCTCATGGTAAGATTTGCTGAAATTTTTGTTGTTTGGACTTGTTTGTGCCTAGGGTAAAAGTGGTGGGTGCACAAATATGTTTAGAAGAAAGGCACCCATAAAGTTGTAACCTAGAGAAGGTATTTACGTAAGCAAACATATTTGTTACCCATCAGCAACCTGCAACTAGGAAACATCTTAGGTAAAAGTAACAAACGGTATTTTGTGAAGTTCCAAAAATATTTCTGGGACTCATAATGTCAGGTCTTTGGATTTACTTGATTTATATGGGGCCTAATATCTGATCTTACTGAAACGGCAAGGTTTAAAAAAAAAAAGGGAACTTCATTTTATATTGAAAAAGTAAGCAAGGCACCAATAATGTGACACTGTAGTTTGTACAGCTTTATCCTAATAAAAGAAAAACAGTTTTTTTTTTCTATTTCTGTTTTGTTATGTAGTAAAGCTATACAGGAAAAGCTTATAGAGCCAAGCAGTGAAGAATTTTAGGATAAGAACCTAGTGAAACTTCCGTTTTTGTTGTCGATTATTTTGTTAATTCACTTCATGTGTATATTAAATTCGTGGGTGTATTTCAGTCAGTATGGTTATTGTTGCAGCACAGCACTGTGTTACAATGCTAATTGTTCCATGTAACCATGGTTTTGAACTAAAAACCATCTGGTACACATTGCTGAATTTTACTTAATTTCAGGTGCAAGTACCTTTGGATTTACTTTGAATGATTTATTTGAGGGAAATTGTGTCATTTATTTACATATAATTAAACAAGCAATATTAGTTTTAATTTTTGTTAATGATAGTACAACCAAGATTGAATGCTTCTTCCTTGTTCAGGCTAAGACTGAGTTTTATCTGTCTAGCTTTTTGAATTCAGTGACTGTTACTGTTTCCTGAGATTTTTTTACAGAATGAGAATAACTTGCAAAAACATAATTTTGGACATTTTAGGATATCACAAATTCAGATGTCTGTAGACATCTTTAGACAGATAATGCAAATAAATGGAACTGGGTATAAACAATAGGGCAGGGTGAGGCCTGTGGTGAAAGGGAAATCACATAGCCTGTTTAATTGGAGCAGCTGCTTCGCAGCACTTACCAGTTATTACCATGTGGGGCTGCTAATTTCCAGTGAAGCCAGAAATCAGGTATCATGTGGCACTTCCTGATTTTTATAGTAGCATTGAGGCCGAACAAGAGATATATGTGATCCACATCTAGCCTATAAGCTACCTCTTTGTGACCCTTAGGGCTTTCTTCTCCTTACTGAATAAGCCTTGTAGAACTTAACAGATTTTTATACTTTTAGCAGTATTCACATTCATTTTTTCTGACTTTGATGTACCAGTATTTGTATGTTTTGTAATTCATAGATAACATGCATATGTTTTATCATTTTGAATAATAATCCTGTGACAGAAATAAACTTGTTAATGGGACAGAACAGGTATTTTGTACTTTATCTCACAGATGACTAAACTGAGGGCTCCAACTTTTAAGCACCTTGCCTCAGACTACACAGTATATAAAGGACTAGGTCTCAATTCTTACATTTTTTACACATCCTTAGAGAACTTGCAGTTATACCATGCTTTCTCTGCTGAGGTGATTATTGCTGATGACTCTGAAAGCCCTTCACTTGTTTTCTTTTGCTTTCAGTTCAAAAAACATCGGCTTTCAGTTGTACATACCAATACGTATGCGAAATCTGTGGTGAACATGGCAGATTTAGTAAGTATCAACCCGATTCAGTATTGTCATAGAGGAATTTTATCTCCTGATTACTAACAGAACAGATAATATGGCTCTTACATATTCATTACTCCAAATTACACTTGACCAAGTTGTCCCATAAGTCCCTGGTAACCTTGTAATTGACTTTATTGACTTTGATCTCTATCTGGGAAGGTGATAAAAGGAAGTGGTCAGAGTTGCCCACAGATTTATGCCTGAAATTCCTTCCTGTATTTTTCACATTGGAAAAGAAAAGGTTGAGTCACAGCCCCTAACAAAGATACTGTGTACTCCACCAATGGAGAAACAGTCTATGAGTTGTGCCTTTTGTAAGAGTGCCCGGTGCTATGGGAACGATGCAACTAAATAATTCTACTGTACCTACTTTCCAAATCTTCCCTGACAAGGCAGTGCCAGTACCTTCTCCATGAGTTTAATTAGGGCCAGTATGGTTGTTTAGAAATTGTTTCCTAGAGAGTTTCTATTGTTCCGTTTTTGCCACGGGAACTGAAGAACAGATGGCTTCTTTGTCTAGGTTCCAGAAGGTGGCCTCAGGGAGAGCCTTGAATAAGGGTGCAAATGTTGGTCCAAAAGTGATCTTGTGTTTCCAACAGGTGCTCTGTTCTTTGGGTGTTAATTGATAAACAATTTGATTCTCTTACTCAAGGTAAATGCATGTAAATTAGAAAAACAATTATCTCCTTAAAAACAATGAAGTTTCTTACATTTTACTAAAACTCAGTTTCCGTAAAAGGAGCTTTGTAGTCCTGTTCATAAATCACTTGATTTTACCACATGTACAGCTGGTGTATTCATTTTGTTAATATTCTGTTAATGTTCTATAGATATATAAAGACCAACTTAAGACAAGGATAGTATTGGTTGCCATGGAAACCTGGGCAGCTGACAACAAGTTTGCCATATCTGAAAATCCACTGATCACCCTACGTGAGTTTATGAAATACAGGAGAGATTTTATCAAAGAGAAAAGTGATGCAGTTCACCTTTTTTCGTACGTAACTTTTGTAATGATTTATTACTTTTTTTGGTTCCATATTGTATGCTCTATGACTTGTGACTGAGCTGTGTCCATTTTACTGCATAGCACAGTTAGGATTTGACAGGGAAGATACATTTGGCAAAAGTTTTAGAGTATAAATTGTTCGAAATTATCCTGAAAATTTAAGAAGGTTAATTTTTATTATTGCATGTGTATTTCATTTAATTTTTCAAGATATTTAATCAGAGCATTAACCGAGTAAAAATACGGTTAATGTTCATAAAGGTATTCTTAACAGATTAATTACATTTTTTAAAGTTGCTGTCTTTTAAAAGTTAACATTATCTTTGTTTTTGCTTTAAGGTGAGAGCTTAGTATTTTCAGAGTTTATCTTTTATTTTTTCTTACTCCTATATGTTTAAAAAATTTTTGTTGGGTAACATGCGTATTTGATGTAATAGCAAGTTATATATTGTAGCACTTTAAAAACCGATCATTTTAAGTCAGAGCTGTTGAAGAAAATTATAAATGGAACTAAAAGTGTACATTTTGGGGGTCAAATTTACACAAAGTTGCAAGTATACTACAAGGAAATATCCTATGCCCCTCACCCAGATTCATCAATTGTTTATATTTTGTCCCATTTGTTTTATTTCTTTCCTTCTATCCCACTTACCCCCTTCCCTTACTTTTATCTACCCAGCTATCGATTTTTTCTCCCTGAACCATTTGATAGTAACTTGGAGATGATTATCTACTGGGCCTTTACTACTAAATACTTAAGACATTTTTTTACTATAGCAAATGATTAAAAACAGAAAATTTAACATTGATGCAATATTTTAATATATAGTTTATATTCAAATTTTACCAATTGTCTCAATAATGTCTTTTATAGCCAATTCTCCCCTTCCCTAAATCTAGGATCCAATACAGGATCACACATTGCATTAACTGTCATGTCTCTGTAGACTTCTTTAATATGAAAGATTTCTGTAGTATTTCTTTGTTTATTTTGAACTTAACATGTTTGAAGAGTGTAGGCCAGTTATTTTATAGACCGTTCCTTATTGTGGGACTTGCTGATAGTTTCTCATTATGAGATTCAAGTTATGCATTTTTGGCAGAAATACCACAGAAATGATTTTGTATCCTTTTCAGATTACAACATATTAGTACTTCTTTTTTTAATAGATATAATTCTCTTGAAGATATTTATTGATTATGTGGGAAACATCCCTCAGAAACCTTTTTCTTTGGTTATATGTGTAAACAATTTTCACATTCCTCCCTTAACTTAGGAATAAATAGTATACAAATGTTATGTGCATTGAGAAAATTAATGTGGTAAATTAATAATGAGAGGTGCTATGATGTTTGAACTGTGAGCAGTAAGTATTTTTCATTTCCTTTTCTGAAAGGGGAAGTCAATTTGAGAGTAGCCGGAGCGGGGCAGCTTATATTGGTGGGATTTGCTCGTTGCTGAAAGGAGGAGGCGTGAATGAAGTAGGTGTGAACATCTGTACAGTACAAAGTGGTATGATGGCTGAAAATGTTTTCCTAATATTTAAGAGATAATTTCTCAGTATTCCACATTTTCTAGTTGTTAGGTTGTTTTATTAACAACCAATGTGGTTACTGTAAATTACCAGAGGACAGAATAGGGAAATAATAACAAGATAATATCTGCTCATTCTGTTCATGTTCTAACTTAGAGTGATTTCCATATTTAGCTACTTATAGATATATGGAGAAAAGTCTTCACTTTTAGCTTCACTGACAATAAGGCCCTGTTTCCCTTTGATTTTCCAGATAATTGGGTAATTTCCAGAAGCATCAGCTGACTACCTAACAACCGAATTAGAAATTTCTTCCTTCTTTGATATTTGGCAAATTTTTGGAGAAAAATACAGTCTTAGTCTTTTCAAAGGGTTCCTTCTACTCCTAAGGAACTAAGCCTGATGGAAGTGATCTAAGAGAAAAATACTTGAATCTTTGGGAGGCTATATATTGAAAAAAATATCCCTAGGTCTTCTCAAGTTACTTTTGGCCAAAGATCAACACTATTTCCTATTACTCATAACGTTCATTTTCTGAGCCATATTCTATTCAATTTGGGGAAATTTCAGAGTACAAGTGGACACACAAGCATGAACAAGTTCCATATAATTTGCATATTTATTTTTATCTTATTATCGAAAAAACTGTTTTAATTATATGCAAGTACTAAGTTTTTTAGAAAAGTCACTGGTGAAATTTGCACTCAGAATTAAATTTAACTTTCCAAACCCAAAAGTTGATGATTCCCTGGCTTCTAGTTTTCCCTGTAAGACTTAATCAAACACTAATTTATTTCTTACCACTTCTTTCCAAATGCTCAATAGTTCAGCACCAGCTATTGTGTGTTCAAACTGTGATAAACGAAATGCTTAGAAATTACTTATTTTCAATTATATTGTGAATTTTTTTCTCTGGCCCATCTTAAATAAAGAATAATTTGCATTTACACGTATTTAATTTTTTTTTTGTTTTTCAGTTTGGGAAAACTGATTTAATGGCAGTTACTCTTGCCCAGTCATTAGCCCATAATATTGGTATTATCTCAGACAAAAGAAAGTTAGCAAGTGGTAAGTTTAAGTACATGTGTGGTTTAATTATATTTTAAAAAGACTATCTGTAAAATATTTTGGAGAATGAGATTCTTTAATTCAGTTGCTTGATCAAAAGAGTTTGGGTGATAGTATAAGATAAGTAGCCAGGGCACAAAATAATTTTTTCAAAAGTAATACAAGGTAATAATTACATTGCAGATTAAAATTTATCCATGTGTAATAACTATTTATAGCTATGTGATGATAAATTCATAGTTGAATTTTACTTAAAAAGGGATAAAATAAGCTCAGTTTGGTAATTTTAAATGGTCAGAGTCATGGGCATATAGTTTCAAGATATTCTGTTTTATTATGGTTTATTTAAACCATCACTTAATATGGACACAGAGGTTGAATTTGCCTGCCAGGTTGGATCAGACCTGATAAACGGCTTAGTAAAATATGGACCTAGTAAAATATGTTAGGTTTAGCATCTATGAAGAATATATTTTTCCTAACTTACTTCACCAAGAATGGTTAAACACTATGTATGTTGAGTAAGTTGATTATAACAATGTTTATTTTATTATTTTAATAATGAATATTGTAAATATGTTTTTATATTAATAATGATTACCATTTATGGAGTACTCATTATATGACAGACAATTGAGTGCCAGTATTATCTATTAATACATCTAGATGCTCATTTAATTCTTTAGATAATCCTGCAAGAAATACATTATTAGCCCCATTTTACAGATAAGATGACTAGATCTTAAAGGGAATGTCTCCAAGATTACACAAGATTACATTGATAAGCCCAGGTATTGAACCCAGGTGTCCGATTCTGAAGCCTAACCAATTTACTATACTGCCTTCTACCAGCCTTGGTGTAGAAGCTTTTTAAAATGAACAGGAAGTTGTTAGAATTCCCATAAATGCTTATGAAACCAGTATCCTGTAGTGGTATATCACTATTTTATTGGCATTTGATTGTATTTTATTTAAGCCATCTTAAGTGAATGCTTTAAAGATAGGACCACTTGTTGAAATAGCGAAAGATTTAAGTTTAGTAAAAATTATATAATCTTGATAGGGCCCGAGTGAAAATACACTTTTAAAAATAGGAACTACTCTAACGCACCTGGTTTTACTTTGTAATAAGTCATGTATATTCATTTTTTCTTAGGTGAATGTAAATGTGAGGACACGTGGTCTGGTTGCATAATGGGAGACACTGGGTGAGCCACTTCTATTTGAAAATAATTCACTTTTCCTTTCCCCGCTATGCTGTTGTCTTTCTAAGAATATGACACTCAGAAACTTAGTGCATGGAACCTCACCCCAGACATTTAAGAGAAAATCAGAAGTAGATTTTCTCAGTGGCTTTGTATGCAAAGTATTTTTCACAAAAGAATCTCTTCTTTATGAAAACAATTGATGTCTATAAAGCTAGTAGATCAAAGACTTTTTTAACATTGATTCTAGGCTGGAAATGAGAAAAAACTTTGTTCTTGATGGCTTACATACTAGCTCCCTTTCTTTTTATCTTTCTCAATTCTGATAAATGGGTTATAAACACTAGTGTGCTGCTAAGCTGTCTCTCAAAAACAAAAACAAAAGAGCCCAGATTTGCAGCTTCTCAGATTTCCAGCAGCCTTCTACCATATGTAGAAACATATAGTGCAAATACTACAAAGATTGATTTCCAGCTACCAGTGGTGTGTCACTGAACAAGAAGTGGGAAGAGTTGTCACATTTACTCTCCTGAGAAAGGTTTTCATTTTTTTACTGTCCTACCCATCACACATGATCAGGTACTTATCCTCCATTCTTTCTAGTGCACAACCATTCCTTTCATGCCAAGCTTATCATTACCATCTTACTTTAAATTTGTATCATCTTGGGCGTTTGTTTCAGTAACATGCCAGATACTCAGGCAGCTTTCAGGCTCTCTTTCTCCCTTTCGGAACTCCACTGCCATCACAATCAAAAAAAGGTATAAAGAGTAAAAGAATGAACACTTGTATAACTATCACCCTGCTTAAAAAAAAAAACAACACACAAAAAATAAACTGCCTGCATAATTAAATCCGCCTTGTGTTCTCTCTTATTGGTCCCCAGGTCCAGCCAAGGTAACCATCTTGAATTTGGTTAATATCATCACAGATCCTTTTTGATACTTTTATTGTATGTGTTTGTATTTGTGTTGAAGTACTATACAGCATTGCTTTGCATATTTTCAGTTTATGTGAAAGGCCTCATACTATATGTATTCTTCTGTGACCTGTTTTTTTGATCAACTCTGTATTTGTTATATTTATCCATGCTGATAATATATAGTTCTAGTTCATTGACTGTATAGGGCACAGTTTCTCCATTATCCTCGTAAGGCACCTGGATTTGTGTCAGACACGTGAATTTTATTTTCCTGCTCAGAACTTTTGTTGAGTCTCTGTTATCTAAAGGATAATGTTCAAATTCCTTCCCCCAATATTTAAATGTCCATAATCTTTCTTCATCCTCATTTGCAATCTTATTTTCCACTTTCATGATCAGTTTGCTAACCGTTATTATACGAAGTGTGATCAAACAATACAGTGAATGTTTAAATAAAATTTATTACCGTAAAAGACACATTGCCATTAATCTCCCTCAAAATACTCCCCCTTGCTTCAAACACACTTACCCCATCGTTCTTGCCACTTTCTGAAACAGTTCTGGAAGTCCTCTTTTATGAGTGTCTTTAGTTGCACTGTCGTGGCTGCCCTGATGTCCTGAATCATTTTGACTCTGGGGAAGAGCCAGAAGTCACATGAAGCCAGATCCAGTGAATAAGGTGGATGAGGACACACCATAATCTTTTTATTTGACAGAAGCTGCCATACCAGAAGCTATGTATGACATGGAACCATTCTGTTGTGATCACAAAATATGGTGAATGCTGCTGCTGAGTGCCATCCAGTGGAAAGGCAGGGATCTTCAATATAGAAAGCAGTGCGTTGAAGCTTAGTAATGGTGTGTGACAAGTTTCTAGTTATTTGGTGCAGTCTGCAGTCAGTTGGGTATGAGTTATGGTTGAGAGAAGATGTGTTTTAAAGTGTGCCATAAATCATCCCCTGTCATGACAATGCTCCATGTCACACATAGCTTCTGGTATATGGCAATTTCTGTCAAATAAAAATATTATGGTGTGTCCTCATCCACCTTATTCATTGGATCTGACACCGTGTGACTTCTGGCTCTTCCCCAAAGTCAAAATGATTCAGGACATCGAGGCAGCCAGGAGCACGCAACTAAAGACACTCATGAAAGAGGACTTCCAGAACTGCTTCAAAAAGTGGTAAAAACCAAGGGGTAAGTATATTCACAGTGAGGGGGAGTATTCTGAAGGGGATTAATGGCAATGTGTCATTTACTGTAATAAATTCTTTTTATTTAAACATTCACCGTGTTCTTTGATCACACCTCATACATGAGTTTCCAGCCTCTTGATTTCTTCAAGAATTCCAGCCTCTTCATCTGGAATTTTCATTTTTCTCTATCTAACCACGTTTCTAGCGATTTGAAATTTATTATAAGTTTTAACTCCTGCATTATAATTTAATTCTGTATGTGCTATACTTCCCCTCACCAATTAGTTGCACATTTTTGAGGATTACATCTTACACTAATTGATATTTTTGTCAGACTTCACACCATAATATCTTGTACAGACTTGACTTTCAAGAAATATTTATTGATTATATTTGAATTTTGAACTCCCAATATATGTATGAAAAGGAAAATAAATGATGGAGGGCAAGTACATGCAATCATATATTTAAAATATATTTTTAAATATCTTTGAACATTTTGTTTAGTAATAAGAGGGAATTAAAAAGATCCTTTTTTATAGTTGTAATTTTCCAACAATTACTGAATTTCATGCTAGAGGTTCTTGTCTTTTAAATGCTATTTAGTATATTATACTTGATTATTCTGAATAACTATTAAGCACAAAATTTTATAGACAACCTGCCTAGCATTAAGCATAATGAATACCAAAATCAAATGGCAACACTCAGATATGTACAACTCTTTGCATTGGAACTCTTCTTACATCAAATACTGTGTTTCCCCGAAAATAAGACCTAACCAGACAATCAGCTCTAATGCATCTTTTGGAGCAAAAATTAATATAACACCCGGTCTTATTTTACTATAATATAAGACCGGGTCTTATATAATACAATATAGTATAAGACCGGGTCTTATATTAATTTTTGCTCCAAAAGATGCATTAGAGCTGATTGTCCAGCTAGGTTTTATTTTCAGGGAAACACAGTAGATGCATTTAAGGGAAAAGCTCTTTGCATAAAACATTGTCTGGTATGATGCTATGTATAATTTGATCTGTGCCAAACATCACCTAACAGCACTAATTATGGATTTATATTTCCCATGGGTACATTACCTCCCATTTCTACTTTCTGAAGTTCCTCTGTACTGCTTAATGTTGGAAAGCATTGTTGAACTGAATACCAGGCCTATTTAAAGTTCCTATAAAAATTAAGATTTTAAGAATGCATTGAATACAATAGATATGTTACACTGCAAAAATGGTTTGGGGCAGAGCCTAGGGAGATACATGATATCTGCTTTCAGGTATTTGAAGATGTAGTAGAGGAATTAGTCTTATTTGATATAGATAACAACACAGACTGTAACTGTCGGAAGTCAGATGTGGCACAGTGAAGGTAAGAGCAAGCTATAAATCTAAACTGCTCCTGTGAGGGAAATTCCCTGTCAGTGTTGGAGAGCAGGCTGAACTTCCAACTGTGTAATGGGCAGCAGGTTGGGCCAGGCTGAGATCTCTGATAGCCCTTTGCAGGTCAGAGGCTGAACTAGGCTTTGACTTCTAAGGGTCCAACACTTAAGAATTAGTGACTTTCTTCTTTGACAGTAGAAGCCATCTCAGGTTTTGACTGGTAGAATAAATGGGAAACTTGAAGAAAATCCTATTTAATTTCCATAACTTTGGCAGAGATATGCAGAATGGATTCATGGGTGTGGTGATAAAAACATTGGCTGAGGGGTTGGCATTGAAAAGAAAAAAGGAAGTAATATATGTATACAAATCTTTAAATAAAGAATAAAATGTATGACTTGATAGGAAAGTAAAGTGAAGGAAGTAAAGTAGTTCAGAGAATTTAAACCTGAGACAGCTTTATTTGGAGAGTTTGGCATGAAATGCTTGAAAAATGAGTTTAGGGTAAATAATCATTGTCAATTCCATTAATTAATTCAAAAAACGTTAAACACTATGCTTTCAGGAAGTAGGGATATAAATGAACATAGTCTTTGCAGGCTAATGGGAGAGATGTTATAAAAACTATCGATTACTATCTTAATTGTATTTTCACTATTATAAAAGCTCAATGTAAAACAATTTTTTAAAAATATAGAAAATAAAATTTTTATCACTTTTCTCACTATCCAGTGATAACCATGGTTAATGTTGAAATAAACAATGTTAAAATAATGTTTAAATCCCAGTATTTTTTCTTTCCATTTTTATTGTTCTTTTATATAATTTGGGTCCCTTTGGATATTTAACTGTTTATTCATTTTTTTACTTAACATTGTACAGTCAGCATTTTTCTGAGTTTTCATTCTTGAACACTGTGATTATTAATAACTATTTTATTAATATGTCACAGTTTAGTTAACAGTTTTACTATTGAACATTTAGGTTATTTTCATGTTATTTGCTATTATAAATTGTGCCACCATAAATATCTTTGTTCAGACATCTTTGTACACATAGTGAATTATATCCTCAAGAAAATTTATAAAAGGAGAATTACTATATCTAAGGATATTTCTCATTTTGAAGATTTTTATTGCATATTGCAAAATTGCTCTATAGTCAAGTTTCTTTTTCTATTGACCTCTTATAATGTTATTACTTTTTTTGGTATACATTTTTTTTGTGTGTGTGTGAAACAATCTGAAACTTGAAGAACCTTTTTGTCCCTGAATCATAAGTTATTAACTTGGTGCCTATCACCCCTAAAACCTTAATACACATGTCTACAAACTAGGGCATCCTCCTACAAAACCACAGTACAACCAGAAAAATCATCTAAGTCTTAGCCCTCATTCAAGACTGGCCCTGAGTTTCAGTGGTTTTTATGTCTCTTTAGCGTCCTGCAGTCTGAAACAGTACCTGTCTTGTTTGACTTCCATAGCCTTTACACATTTGTAGATTATAGGTCAGTTATTTTGTAGAATGCTTTGCAGTTTGGGTTCCAGCCTAGTAATATTTAGGAAAGACTTATTACAAAACAAATTATTTCTAACTCTCTTTAATCAAAATTACAGGTACAATATGTATGTGTTTCCTTTGAATATGTTTGCACATAATGAAGAACCCATAGTTACTGTTAGTCACCAAATGAAGAATTTGGAAATATACTGATGGAGTAAAACTCTTAGGGATTAAATGTAATTGTTGTACATAAGTACAATTTATTTTTTCATTTTTAAGAAAATGTACAATTTTGACAGTGTTCAATTTTAAAACTGATATACAAACAAGGGAGACGAAAATTGTACTCAGCTATTACTTTTCTTCTCTCTTAAAGCTATTATCTTCCAAAGAAGTTCACCCAGTGTAACATTGAAGAGTATCATGACTTCCTAAATAGTGGAGGTGGCGCCTGCCTTTTCAACAAACCTTCTAAGGTAATAAGCGTGATCAGAGTTACTAGTTATTAATCTTTCTAAAGTATAATAAAGACACATTTTCAACCATTGGATCTCATAAAAGAGTTTTTCAACTTGGCTTATATGTACATAGTCTAAACTTGCTGAATATCTGCATTTTCAAAGTCAGCTTTAATCTTGAGCTTCTGGGACTATTCTGATGGAAATAGAAAGCAAGTAGAAATAAGAGTGCTTTCTGAAAATTTTCCATTTTCTTTTTATCTGGCCAAATGATGATTCCAGGTTAGCTTACAAAAATGGTTTCATTTTGCCTTTCATTTTTATTTTCTTGGTGAGCTTTTTGCCCCCGTGGATACCTAATCACAGCTTATCCCGGTAGAAAGGAAAGCATATCTTTCCTCATCACTCCCTACCACTACCTTTCAGAATGAGCAGTATGATTAAAATGGCAAGTTTCTCAGTGTGAAAACCAAATCTACTTCAAGAAGGAAAGGAGAAAGTCTTTGCATACTTAGACTTTGTCAGAGGCTTTCACAATTTGTGGACCATCCTCTGATTACTGACTGGAAAGCAGGTCTTCCACCTATATCTGGAATACTTTGCAGATTCTAGTGGATTGCTTTCTCCTTGTTCAGTATGTGAACTGTGACATGCTTCTGGGCACCGCAGCGATATGTAGTATTGCTTTTGTAATCATTTACCTGCTTTTGTTCTCTGTTCACGCCAGTGAAATTTAGGAAATGCATCACATTGCACTGAAAAGCGAATTGATGATTTTAAGTATCTTTCCAAAAGCTTCAGAAGTAATAATTGAACTAAATTCCTGCTGCTATAAATGAAAAACAATTCAAGTCTTTTTACCAAAATAACTGATTATTCTGAACCCAGAGTAAGAGAATAAGAGTATTTTTCATCTGGATAAGTTTTAGTTTTGGCTTTCAAAGCTTTCTCATTTGTTATGATTCCTTTCAACTGAAAATGAAATGTAGAGATGAGTGGATTCTTTTGTTGGAGAGGGGAGAGTATTTGAAATTAGGTTGGGATTCTTTTGTTGTTGTTGTTGCTTTTTTAAATTTCATTTTGCTTTTTCCCTCTAGCTAGTTAAGAACGTGTGTGTGTGTGTGTGTGTGTGTGTGTTCATAGGTGTGTATTCACTTTCATTCTATAATACATAGATTTTGATTAACTTTTGAATGATTGTTATATGTGTGGAGCATAGCAACTATTTACTAATTTTATCTATCATCACAAGATAAATTATATTCAAATGATAATATCGATGGAGAGTTAAAAAGTGAAAATCTTAAAATGTACTCTTGTACAGGCCAAAAACTGCTTCTGTCTCTAGGGCAAATTATCATTGCTGTTCTCTGTAGAACTGTGTTAATAGGAGGAGCTATATTTTGTATTAAATAAATCAATGAATTTGTTATTTTGTGATGTTTTCCTTATTGTCAGTGAAATAGCTTTCACAAAGAAATATAATTAATAAAGGGCTTTTCACAGGTAATTGAACTTGATCCTCACAACAATTTGTGATGTAGATGGGCAGCTAATATTATTCCTGTTTTAAATACTAAAATACTTGGACTCTGAGATGGCAAGCTGTTTTCCCAAGATAAGTAGCTGAGCCAAGATTTGAATCCAGACATTCTGACTCTAAATCCCTTGCTTCTTGTTTGAAGGAAATGAAATTTCAGAAGTCAGTCTGGGTTGGCTTTAATCAATGGCTAGATCATCTTTTATTTTGGTGGCATTTATCAGACCCTACTTGGTATATATGTTATATATATAAATATGATTAAATCCGAACCGGAAATAATATTAGACACTTTTGTTCTAAAGTTCCCAGTTCTAAATTTATAGAAAGTCATGCTTTCTGTTTAGGGAAATAAAAATATACTTTGGAATAACTAACAGATATGCCAGAAGTATAGGTGTGGCCCTTGTGGTCTCTTATAAGGTCTTTAATGTTGGTTTTTCTATATTTTTGGTTTTCATTCCACAGCTTCTTGATCCCCCTGAGTGTGGCAATGGCTTCATTGAAACTGGAGAGGAGTGTGACTGTGGGACCCCGGCAGTAAGTCTCTGGATGTTTTGATGATTTTTTAAGGTTATTCAGGGTCATTCCAGGTACACACACCGAGACATACAGAGCAAGTGTTATGCCTGGAAATTTTAAAAGATTTGTGGAAGAAAGATTATTATTGTGAAGCTATACATTTACTTTAGAAAATATTCTGGTGCTTTCAGGAAAATAATCATGTTCTGATGTTTTGCCAATGTTTATATTCCTTAGGAATGTGTCCTTCAAGGAGCAGAGTGTTGTAAGAAATGCACCTTGACTCAAGACTCTCAATGCAGTGATGGTCTTTGTTGTAAAAAGTGCAAGGTAAATAAATGCTGATTCTTAACCAATTGACAGAAAAGAGGACATATCAGATTAAATTGCTAAGGCTGGTAAATATACTCTAATAACAATAGTAGTACCTAACACATGTTAAATGATTAAGTACCAGGGGCTTTACAAGAGCCTCACAAAATTTGATGAGGTATAGTAACTATTTTTATTCCCATCTAACAGATAAGAACACTGAGTCTTGTAGTGGTTAAGCAGTTTGCCCAGGGTCTTACACCAAGCAAGTCAGGGAGCTAGGGCGTGAACTTTTGTCCTTCCCAGAGTTTGTCCTCTCGCTTCTGCCTCCCTGAGGAGCATGTACATTAAATAATACTAGGTGTTTAATCTTTGAATTATGTTTTTCCTTTCTTGTAAAGCCAAGCAGGTATTCAGTAGAACTTTTTCTTGCTTCTCAGCTTGGTATATCTCTTGCATAGCTGTTGAGGGACCAAAAGGAATACTTTTAGACATGGTCACACCTTAATGTGTTGAGTATGAGAGTTTAAAATGCATCTTTTTAAAAAATGTTTTTTCTAGTTTTATTGAGATACGATTGACATACAGCCCTGTATAAGTTTAAAGTATACAACAGCATAATGACTTGACTTACATATATTGTGAAATGATTACCATAATAAATTTAGTTACTATACATCATTTCATAAAGATACCAAAAAAAAAAAAAAAAGAAAAGTAGTATTTTTCCTTGTGATGAGAACTCTTAGGATCCTTAATAATGTTTAAAAATTCCATACAGCAGTGTTAACTATAAGCATCATATTTTACCTTATATCCCAGTACTTATTTACCTTATAGCTGAGAGTGTGTACCTTTTGACCATCATCCAATTCGTCCAATAGTTTCTTAAGTCATCAAAAATGTTAATGTACATTTAGATACAAATATACATATAGAATGATATTTTGGTTTTAGAAGAATTATTCCATCTATAAATCTCAAGACACTGTGGGCAGTAAATTCTAAATAAATTAAACTGCTGCCAAATGTTTATTTTGATGCTTTTCTTTTTAATAAAATGCATCTTTAAACACATTATCTGTTTTCATTCTCCCAATAGCATCCTCATACCTGTCTCCAAATATTTAAACCTTTCCATCAAGACTAAGAGTTACTTGAGGCTTACCTTTTTCAAAGAAACCTATTTCTTTTTTCTCTTCTGGTACAATAGTCTACATTATTTCTGAGGTTTAATATCTACCTCTTTTAGTCTGTACATTTTATGGAAGCAGAGCCCAGGACTTACACAGTACTTAGTACAGGTTCTTAGTAAATATTTGTTGCATGAATGAATGAATCTGTGCAGCAGTCTCTTACTAATTATGTGCTGATTAATTAACTTTAGTATAAGAGTTAAGACAGGGTAGAATATGAACCTATCATATGAAGTATCTACTGAGTGCCAGAGAGAGTGGTAAGCACTTTTAATTTATATTGTCTTGTGTCTGCATTTCTCAATGCGGGCACTATTGACATTTGGGGCCAGATAATTCTTTGTCGTGAGGGTGTGTCTTGTTTATTGTAGAATATTTAGCAGCTTCCTGGTCTTCTACCACATGCAAGCACCACCCCTCCCAGTCATGATAACCAAAAATGTCTCCAGATATTGCCAAATGTCCCCTCAGGGGCAAAATCACTCCTGGTTAGACCGCTATCTTAGATGATGCTTGCAACCACACTTTTGGGGTCGGCATTATTATCCATATTTTTCACTTGAACAATCCCAGTCTCAAGGAAGTGAAATAACCTGCATAGGTTCATTCAGCCAGAACGGAATAAATGTTCACTTACATCCCAGATCTGCTGGTAGCTATTTCTGTTGTTTCCGCTTGAGCACCATGTCTCTGGCAGGTTTTTAAGACAAGAAAGGCCCTGGCAGAGATCTCTGAAAGCATTTTCTAAAAAAGGAAGATTAAACTAGAGGTGAAAGAGATGTATTTTCATTTTGGCTGCCTCAACTATTTATTCTGACAGCTTTTCCAACTGCCTTAACAAGGGATCCCCAATCTTCATGTTAATCCTTGGTGATTTAAGTCTGCCTGTCCATAAAATGCATTTGATGATGCCATTTTTCTTTGATTTATAGAACCCAGCTCTTTGTGATATTATCATTTCAAGGAACAAGTAAAAATAATAAAATTAAAATACATACAATAAATTGTCATGATTAACCCTCCCACAAAATAAGTTACCTCTGTCCCAGTCAAGTAAGATCCTTTTTTGCCATTTTCTCTACCCCACACCCCCACTCTCGCCCCTACCCTGGACTCCTGGGGGAGCCAGAGGCAGGATAGTGAACAGAGAGGGGGAAATAGAAGAACAAGATGAAAAACTTTGTGTATCTCTAGTTTTTCTGCGTGTGTTTATAATAACTATCTATCCCAGAGCTGGCAAACGTTTCCTATAAAGAGCCAGAGAGTAAATGGTGTAGGCTTTGTGGGTCATAGGTCTGTGTCAGCTATTCAACTCTGCCTTTGACAGCAGCCATCGAAAATACAGAAATGAATGGGCATGGCTGTGTTCCAATAAAACTATACAGAAACAGGCAGCCAACCAAATTTTGCCCTCAAACTATAATTTGTGGACCTCTGCTGTAAACTATTGCTTATTCACTTGTTTATTATTTTCTTCTCTCATTAGTAAGTAAGTTCCGAGAGGGCAGGGGTTTGGGTTGATTTATTTACTACTGTACCTCAGCCCTTAAAGCAAGTCCTCCCTCACCATGCTTCCTCTTAAAAGTTACTGGCAGTTCTTGGACCATTTATACTCTCATATAAATTCTATCTTAAACCTGCTCATATTTCTACCTCAGATGTTCTAAAATTGTGGTTTGCCTCAATCCCAAGGAGGAAGACAAACAGAGTATATGAAATGAAATGATCTTGCTTATTTCCATATTTTTATGACCTGTTTACCCCCACTAAAATGTAAGTTCTTTGTGAGCAGGATTCTTGTGTTTTGTTTTCCATTGAGCCTCCAGTGGCTAGAAAGTGCCTGGCACATTTTAAGTGGCTAGTAAATAATTGAATGAATGAATGAATGAATGAATGAATGAATGAATAAGTGAACACAAATTTTGTTCAGATCTTCTAAAAAGTACCGGTAAAGGTGCTGATTGGCAATGGCAGTGTGCTGTTCATGTTCTAGGAACAACAGGAAACTTGACTGCTGAGAAGATTGTGAACAAGCGAGAGAAGCTGAAATTTGCAGGAGTTCGGGGGTTGTCCCAAATGATGTGTGTGTTTGTGTAAACACAGATAAAAACATAGTAGGGCCCACCTCCAAATATCAACATTTCGAAGAGGAAAAGAGAATGGGATTGAGAGGAGAGGGGAAGGATGAAAACTTTGTGTCTCTGTTTTATTCTAGTGAATACTCTTGTAATTCATAAATCCAGTGAGCTTCAAAATTTATTTGTACAACTCTCAAACAAGAAATATTTAAGGTGGTTGAAAACAGACCAAAAAAACCTGCCATGCACAGATACAAATCATAGAAACATTAGAAGAGAATAAAAGACCAAGCTATAGACCTATGTAAAAATGAGGCAGGAAAGAAGAAAGCGAAAGCATGGGAGGAAAGAGCTTTGCCAGAAAATCTATCTTTAACAATTCAGCCCAAAATGTAACTTTCAAATTCTTGGCAGATGAGGCAAAAAAGAGTAATATGATAAAGGTGCCAATAAAAATGAAAGGTAAAGTGTAAATCCAAAAGCTATTTGGAAGGAAAAATTACTAGAACTCAGACTGACTCTTCCTTGTGGTGGAGAATGTATCATCAAGCACTATCCTATTTTAGCAAGATATTGTAAGACTTATATGATGACTATGCAAATTACTTTGTACACGAGAAACTCTCTCTGAAAACTATTAAATTAAAATTTCATTCAGTAACTGTGGTTTTCAGACTATGATCTTAAAATAGTTTAAGATATTGCTATCCAAAAAATATTCATTTTGTTTTTTCAAAGATGACACTGTGAGAATTTTTTTCTTCAACAGTTTTACACATTGATTTTGTTCACTTTAGTTTCAGCCTATGGGGACTGTGTGCCGAGAAGCAGTAAATGATTGTGATATTCATGAAACATGCTCAGGAAATTCGAGCCAGGTAATTTACGGAACAATTACTCTAAACTGGATGGGAACAAGTAGGAATATCTTTAGTGCCTTGATCCCCAGGTGACATGGAAATGGACGAGATGCTTATCTCTTTTTTCACGTCAACTTTTATCCTCGCTTTATTTTTCAGGAATGTAAGTTTCAGGAATCGAAGCTTGAGCGGATGTTCAGCATAATTTTGTCTTCATGTTGAACAAAGCTAAGACTGCACGCATGCCTCCACTGCTATGTTTTTGTTTTACGTAGGGAGTAAAACTTGTTTGCTTTTTGTCTACCTAGTGAAAGAGGAAACAAAAAGACTCTTCAGCTGGTTGAAACAGGAGTCAGCCCAGGCAGACAGACCCTCAGAGCATTGGGTTCTGGGAAGGAGCCTGTCTCTCTGTCTCCACTCTTACTTATCTGAGCTAGCTTACATCACCTTAGCCATTACTAGTAGTTGCTTTTGAGTTTAATATCATTTGTTTGTAAACGGAGAAGATAGGGAAGTTGATAAACTTTGGCAAGGGTTCCCCGATTTCAAATGATCAGTGTCTACACAGACAGTCCTCGCTTTGCGTAGTGGTGCAGGATAATGAAAACAAGCATGCAAGCTGAAACCATGTGAAGTCATCTAGTAATCAGTGGAACCAAACTACCGTTGTTCTGTGATCTTTAAAAAAGGTCGGACTATTAAATACTCTCTTACCATTGGCTTTAAGTGAATAGGAAAATGAAAAAACAAACTAATACTTATTTAGCACACTAAATTAAAACAGAAACACTGAGAATTAAGGTATTTTATTTCTTTGTAAAAGACTTACCAGGAGTAGTCGAAACTGCCGGCCGCCTTCTTGTTGCAAACCTTATGATTCCTACTGAGCACCTTGTCCGTGCATTGTTGAATCGTCATACTCCTTTCTCAGTTTGGATCAGCTTTAAGCATTTTATCCTTTTTGCTGTCAACGTCATGCACTCCTTCCAAGAGATCTGAAGATGTGAACGTGAAGATTTTTGCGGAACAGGAGTATGAACATTCCCATAGTGAGCAATTTTTTTCTGTAACTCTATTTACACTCAATGAGAATTTCTTTTCCAGTGGCATCACTCCGCATTTTTTTGCAGCACTTTCATCTTTGTTGGCCAGTTCCCTCTTTTGATTATCCAGTTTTGTAAAATGTCACGTGTTATCACCTAAATACAGTGAGACAACAACACTACACACTTTGTTGTCTGTGTATGAACTGAATAAATAGATGGCAAGTGACTAATCACTGAGTCTGAAAGAAGTGACAAGATGGGTTATTCACCATGATGGGCATCTGTTATTTAGGAGTCTAGTGATAAGTTAATTGAAGAGCTCCAGCAGTTTTTTATGCAATTACTCACAGTTAATATATTATGGTAACTGAAAGTAGAACTGTGTTATTGGGGTACTACCATGTTTCCCCGAAAATGAGACCTAGCCAGACAATCAGCTCTAATGCGTCTTTTGGAGCAAAAATTAATATAAGACCCGGTCTTATTCTACTATACTATAAGACCTGGTCTTATAATATAATATAATATAATATAATGTAATGTAATGTAATGTAATGTAATATAATATAATATAATACTGGGTCTTATATTAATTTTTGCTCCAAAAGACACATTAGTGCTGGTTGTCCAGCTAGGTCTTATTTTCGGGGAAACATGCTAGTGATTTTTAACAAAACCCTGGTAACTGAAATTCATGTATATTAGAGCCATGCAAAGCTAGGACTGCCTACATATTTTGTCCTCTAGAGAAGAGTGATTTGGTAGTTGTCTGTCTACATGAACCATTAAAAATGCTTTATTTTAAAGATAGTCATCCTAAGAGACTAAAGATTTTTCATGTAAAAGTCTGTTCCTTTCTTATCTGTAATTAGCGTCATGTCTAAGCTAGCACTTAGTGATGATGAGGGTATGATGAATTGATGGATGTGCAAAGGTGTTCTTGTTGCATTAGTTGTAACAGCATAAATTGGAGATACAGCAGGTCCTCGAAGAACAGTGTGTTGTTCATTGTTATTTTGTTATAACATTAATGAGATGCTCTAGGAATTTAACTCTTGTTTACATCAATTAAGGTATGGTAAAATTGGTTTATTATACATCATTTTGCTTAAAGTCACAGACACTATCGAAGATGTTGAGGACTTAATGTATTTTTAAGTGACTATTTTAGTACGTTGGTTATATGGTTTTGTCTACTTAGTTAAGGAGGAAACAAAAAGACTCTTCAGCTGGTTGAAACAGGACTCAGCCCAGGCAGACAGACCATCAGAGGTTTTTTTTTAAGTTTATTGGGGGTGACAATTGTTAGCAAAGATACATAGATTTAAGGTGTACAATTCTGTAATACATCATCTATATATCACATTGTGTGTTCACCACCCAGAGTCAGTTCTCTTTTCATCACCATATATTGGATCCCCTTTACCCTCATCTACACCCCCCTCCCTTTCCCTCTGTGTCTGACTTTTTGTTTCTTCATTTGTTTTTCTTTCTTTTTTTTTTTTCAGTTTTATATACCATATATCAGTGAAATCAAATCATTCTCAACTTTTTCTGTCTGATTTATTTCACTTAGCATTATAATCTCAAGATCCATCCATATTGTGGCAAATGGTACTATTTCATGTTTTCTTATGGCAGAATAGTAGTCCATTGTGTATATCCAACTTCTTTATCCAATCACCTATAGAAGGACACTTTGGTTGTTTACATCTCTTGGCCACTGTAAATAAAGCTGCAATGAACATAGGAGCACATATATCATTATGAACAAATATTTTCATATTTTTGAATAGATACCCAGGAGAGGGATTGCTGGGTCATATGGTAATTCTACTTTTAATTTTTGAGGAACCTCCACACTGCCTTCCATAGCAGCTGCACCAGTCTGCATTCCCACCAACAGTGTATGAGGGTTCCTTTTTCTCCACAGCCTCTCCAACACTTGTTATTGTTTGTCTTGTTGATGATAGCCATTCTAACTGGGGTGAGGTGATACCTCATTGTGGGTTTTATTTGCATTTTCTCTGATGATTAGTGATGTTGAATTGAACATTTTTTCATATCTATTGGCCATTTATATATCTTCTTTGGAGAAATGTCTATTCAGGTCCTCTGCCCATTTTTTAATTGGATTATTTGTTTTTTGTTGTTGTTGAGTTGTATGCGTTTTTTTATATATTTTGGATATTAGCCCCTTATCGGAGGCATTGTTTGCAAAAATCTTGTCCCATTTAGTTAGTTGTCTCTTTATTCTGTCGATGGTTTCTTTTGCTGTGCAGAAGCTTTTTAGTTTGATATAGTCCCATTCATTTATTTTAGCTTTTACTTCCCTTGCCTTTGGGGTCCAATTCATAAAATGCTCTTCGAACCCAAGGTCTGTAAATTTAGTACCTATGTTTTTTTCTATGCATCTTATTGTTTTTATTTGCTGCTGTGTAATCAACTGTTTTTGCCTCTAATCAGTATTTTTAGGGGAAGGTGCATCAATTGTAATTCCTTTTACTTTCTCTTGATGTTTTTTGCTTTTATTTTCAGATATTTTAAGAGACTAAACACATATCACACTCCATGTTTAAAATGAAAACATTAAAACGATTAGCTCATCCTAATATTTTGCTGTGCATTTTTATCATAGTTCTGTTTTCTTTTGCCAGTGTGCCCCCAATATTCATAAAATGGATGGCTATTCATGTGATGGTGTTCAGGTAGGTTACTTCATCTTTACCATTTTTCATGTGGATCAGCCAGAAAGAAATACTAAAATCTTAACAAAATAGGAAGACCACTTTAAATGTTTGGTAATCAATTCTGAAGATAAAAGGCCTTTACGGTGCTCATCTACTAGTTCTCCCAGTCGCATTTACTTTTTCAGTTATCTGACAAAAGCAGACATTGCATAGCTAATAAGTATGCTTTTCCATTTTAGGGAATTTGCTTTGGAGGAAGATGTAAAACCAGGGATAGACAATGCAAATACATCTGGGGGCAAAGTAAGTAAATAGTGTAGTTTGATCATTTCAAAGTATGGTATCAGACCAAGGGACATGTGAGCTGGAAGTCAATTTTCAACCACTTTATGAGTGGGAGAATTCTTGAAACCATTGAAAGTCTTAGCAGGGACACTTTTGTGGAAATGAGAGAAGGGTATCTCCTTTGAGAGGACACAGCCATACACGTGTTGGCTAGTTGGCCGTGCCTTTGGACATGACAGAAGGTGCCTTTGCTTCCAGGCAAGGGAAGGCCACTTTAGGATGTACAGCTAGGAAAATAGACCAAATCTGGACGTGAGGTCCACTTACACTTTCCTTGGCTGAGTGTCCTTAAGCAAAACCTCTACAACCATATGGGATGGACATAGACGCTGGATAGGGCTCGCTTGGCTTAGGACTGTAGTATTTTAGCTAGCGTTGCTTTTTCTTCAACAATCTTTTCTTAAAGTCTAGTTGCCTTTCCTACTTATAGGTGACCTTCTGCTGAGGTAGCTCTGCCATATCAGAAGGAAATCTTAGTGTTATTCCCTTCAAAGTTTGTAGGATTTTCAGAGGGAATGGCATAATATTTATATCAAAAACATGTTATTTAAGTTATATATCTATTTAGATATATGTTTAAATGTTGTATATTTTTTTCAGAAGTATTACCAGCTCTTTTGAAAGCCATTTTTTTTCAAAGTCTTTCAGAAGACAGTTTGTATTAGAAAGCAAGCTATAAAGATAATAATAATCCACATTGTCAAAAACTGTGGCTATTATCCTTTTGGGAGGGGAAGTGTATGTTTTCTTTGAGCAACTAGAGAAATATTGGGGTGGGGGAATATTTAGTCATGTAGGTTTGTACTTTGGACAAAGAGATATAGCAAAGAGATGTAGTTTTTTTTCCTCCACTTAAAAAATAGTAGCTGACAGAAAGAAGTAGGAAAAGAAAATACAAACATAATTATTATTTTCTTTTTAAATATATACAAGCAGTTTTTGGATTAGTTTGCCAAAGTCATTTTGATCTAGCTCTTGGATAACTTAATCAACCAACCTGGTTTTAGCAAAAATAAAATCCTGACAAAGATGACGACATAATATAAAATATTATCTGACGGTCAGAGATTCTGCATGAATTCAAGTTTGTCTAAAAGCAAAATAAAGTTATTTTTTTGTTTTGCTTTTTGCTAGCTGTTAAGAATTAGTGAACAAGTTAGAAATTGGACCAATGTTTCTTGAATCTTTAATTATAGTACGTTGCTGTTTTAATAAAATTGTCTTTATGATGAATAAAAGTTATTGAGTGAGAAATTCATGCTTTACATTTAGGACTGAGATTAAAATGTGGAGTATTTATTCAAGGAACCAGTTGGTAGCATCTTCCCCTAATTACTGGCCAAATTCTGAAGAGGGTTGTTTGGAACCTAAATGCATCCTACCAAAGATCTAAATAGATTTGTTTTTCAAATTTCAAATGGGCAGCCATGAAAAATGTATGTGAGTCATGGATATCTGCAGTATAAGAAAACTCTTGTGAACTGTGGGTACAATTTTGGAATTGATAACATTGTAGTGGAGAAGAGTCCTTAAATAGCTATTTCCCTGACTGCAGACATTTTGAGCAGCTCGCATGTTACACATGTCACTGATAGAAAGCTCTATTCTGCTTCAGAGGTGATGGCATCAGACAAATACTGCTATGAGAAACTGAATATCGAAGGGACCGAGAAAGGAAACTGTGGGAAAGACAAAGACACATGGATACAGTGCAACAAACGGTGAGATGGACAAGTTAGCCCCAAGCTTATCCCTTAGTTAATTACAAACATTACTTTTTAAGGGACCAGGACTTTCCTGTTTTCTGCATCCCACAAAGCAGTGTGTTGCCTGTTCATCTCTTCCCAGTGTTACAGCATCACCTTTGAAGAAAGTTCCCAAATCTTAACATGTACGCTGACCTCTCTCCTAAGGCCCAAATCATACTTATAGCTACCTTGGGAATTTCTCACCTCAAAGACACCTGCCAGCATCTCAAAAGCAGCACAAATTAAAGCCACCAGACTATGTCCTCAGTTAACTGGCTCTGACTCTTCTACACCACTGTTTTTGCCAAAGGTCTTAATATCTCACTGTGCTTCTGTTTAGAAACCTCAAAATGATTCTTGACTCCATCTTCCCTCTGGCACATTGTCCAAACGGCCAAATCATGTCTGTTCTTTCCTTTATTCCCCCACCATTTGTCTTTAATTCACCCTTTCATTTCCATTCCTATTGCATTGAGGACCTATATTAAGGACCCAACTAAGACCTATATTAACTCTTCAACTATTACAGAAGCGTCTTAACAGATTTTTACGCCAGCAGTCTCTAAAAGGCTGCCATCAGAACAATCTTATACAGAATAGTTTTGACCATGTCAATTCTTTGTTCAAATTTCACTGGTTCCACATAGCTAATTAATAGTAGGAATAATACCCAACATTGATTGAACACACACTGTGTGCTAATCACTGTATTATGCTCTACATAAGCTACATCATTTAATCTTTATGTAAATTCTTCCCATTTTATGAAGGAGGCAACTGAGACACAGTTAACTAATTTGACCAAGGTCACATAACTAGGATGTAATAGAAGCAGAATTAGAATTCAGGCAGTCTGATTTCATAATTGTCTTTTAATTATTTTGTTGAACGTCATACTGTTTTGTTTAACAAACACAATGAAACCTTGGCTTGGCACTGTACCTCCTCCACAATTTGCCCCGACTTCCATTTTTTGTTTTTGTTTCTCTTCTCTTCCGTAGTTTAGTAAACTTTGCATTCCTAATATGTGCATTATATTTTCCTACCTCCGTGCCTATACTTGCGCTATTCATGTCTCTGGAATCACTCTTTATACCCACTTTATTACCAGTCAAAACTATCCATTCTTAAAAGATCTGCTTAGACAACACTTTCTCTATAAGTTATTTCTGGATTTACTGTAGAAATAAATCACCTACTTTTTCTTCTTAATTCCCACAGCCCTTTGTACTATTCTTATCCCCACAGCTATGTTGTTTTATAATTGTTTATGTATGTGATTTCTTTTCTCATCCAGCATATAATTTCCTTGAGGATAAAAATCATGTCTAATTGTCTTTATATATTGTAAAATATTTAGTAAGCTCCATACACAAAAATTACATTTAAAAAATGTTGAATGACTATCTCTTCTGTGTTAAGAAATCATTTTTGTTTATGACAGATACAATAAAATGATACCTGAACTTTTAAAAATTATTTTTTAAGAATGAAGTAATACGTATTGTTTTCTGTGTTGGTGATAGATACGAGTCCTTATTTTTCCCTTTTCTCTACCTGATAAAGCCTAATATTTCCATACATAATTTTGCCAGCCTACTAATCAGTCTTGCTGGCCTACTAAGAAGACATTTAAGGATATGTGTTTATCATTATCTATATTAATAATTAAAATGTGTTAGGTATGGAAATATGTAAGATAGTATTTAACACCAGTGAAAATATTTTACACATTAAATCAGAATTATCTGTGATAGTTGGGGAAGTAGTGGAATATGAGTATATTGAAGAAGGGATCATGAGCCCATGTGGTTGAGAATCTACAAAATGTATGTCTAGTTGTATATGTGTGTGTTTGTGTGTGTGTGTGTACACACACAGATATGATATGTATCTCTTTTTTAATTCTGGGGCAAAAAGTTGAAGAAAGAGCTGTTTTACAAAAGCATGCTCATCCAAGGTCATTCATTCACTTATCAAATATTAAAAAAATGTTTTAGTATAGCCAGTGATGTGTTATAGGGATAGAGATTCCAATATATCAGAAGTCTATTTGATGGATAATTTCCTTTAGACAAATTTTTTTGTTTGTATTTTAAACTTTTATTTATTTAAGTGTGTTTTTCCAAGACCTATCAGCTCCAAGTCAAGTAGTTGTTTCAATCTAGTTGTGGAGGGCGCAGCTCACAGTGTCCCATGTTGGGATCGAACCGGCAATCTTGTTGTTAAGACACTGCGCTCCAACCAACTGAGCTAACCAGCTGCCCTTAAATTCTTGAACTAATTGACAGTAAAGCAAAAGCTAAAAAAAAAAAATAATTGGGATTTTGATACATCAATAAATTTCAGAGAAGACACTTTTAAAGCTGGATTAAATGTATTTGGGTTTATTTTGCTTATAACTTGAGCATATCATATAGTTGATGAAAAACAAATGCTAAAATGAGATAAGATTACTGTTCTAACTGCACATGGTTGTAAAGTAAATAATTGGTATTCTTTTAATACAGGGACGTGCTTTGTGGTTACCTTTTGTGTGCCAATATTGGTAATATCCCAAGGCTTGGAGAACTTGATGGTGAAATCACATCTACTTTAGTTGTGCAGCAGGGAAGAACATTAAACTGCAGGTAATTATCCAACCATTCTGTGAGAATATCAGTCTGCTCACTTCTGAGGAATGCATTTAAGGATTACTTCTATTTTCAGTTCATGTGAACGTTAGTAAACCAAAATAGAATCTAGCCCATATAGTGAAATAAGTAAGTCCTGATAGAAAAGAAATGACAAGAATATAAAAATTAGGGTTTAGTTTACATTTAATTCTTATCAAAGGACATGAATGAGAACTTCTGGATATATTAGTGGATTAAATATATACATCTTCTTTTGTTCCCTCTGAAATCCCACTAAAGTGACACTAACTGAATCGTTTTTAGAAATCACATATCCACAGGAAAGCAGAGAAAGGGAGAGGAGACAATAGCAACAAAATTTTGGAGTGTGGAAAGCAAAAAGATGTGTGACAAATGATTATAAAAACTACAAAAACTGAAATCCTAAATCAGTTAATGGGGAAAACTGAGAACTAAGTCAGAATATACTGTCAGTTCCTAAAAAGCTCAAAAATGGGCATCATCATTTACTTCTGTAAGAGGGAGTAAAGGATTAAGGGGCAGGGAAGGGGCTTAAAATAAAGAACATAGGTAAAAGTCAGTTAAGGAAGCACTAGCAGATTATTTCCTTGTTTCAGCTAAATTGGGTATTGGTCACCCTCCCATGGGAGATTTGAGCTTTGTATTCTGAGATAATAAAATAGGTTTCCAGACTGAAGGACAGCAGGCAATATTGATATCAGTGTTGTATGGAACTGGTACTGCTTCATTGATGTTCAGTCAGAAAGCTCTAGAATTTCTAAACATCTATCTGTTCCCCCTCCTCAAATATGAGCAGATTATCAGACATGTGAAGAAATTCTCTGACATGAAAAAAAGAGATAAAAACAACCACTTAGAAAAAAAAAATAACAACCACCTACCAATATTTATGAGAGATAAGATATTTCTCTCATGAAACAAGAATAGAGTGCTATTTTAAAAAATGAAGAACATTCACGAAGGGAAAAATGCTTTTGGAAATTAAAAATATGATGGCAGAAATTAAACTCAGTAGTTGAAATTATCTCCCAGAAAAGTACGGCAAAAGAGGGAAAGAAATGAACAGATAGAGAAATTAGAATAGTAATAATAAAGAACAGAGAAGACAGCAGGGAGGAAATTATCAGTGAGTAACTCAAAAGTGATGTAACCTAGAACTGATGGGCTTGAATTTCCATATTGACAGGCTCACCAGCTGCCAGGTACAATGAATGAAATTAGAGGCTCATCTAAACCTATCATCATGAAATATCATAACCTTAGGACAAAGAACAGAATCCCAAATATTTCCAGAGAAGAAGGAAAAAAAGATGGGGCATTGGAATGACTTAGGAGCTATCAGCACGAGCCCTGGGAGCCAGAAGACAAAGGAGAAAATAATTTCCAAACTAGCATTCTGGACAGAGGCAAAATATCAATCAAGGATGAGAGTAGAAAATAATGACTCTTCTAGATATGCAAGTTTCCCCCAAATTTACTCCCCTAAACCTTTTCTCAGGAAGCTTCTGGAAATTGTGCTTCCCCAAAATGAAGGAGTAAACTAAGAGGAAGGCAGGGAATTTCGGAATCAAGCCCTCTCCATGAGGGCTGTCCTCCCATAGAGATGAGGGGAAATCTAAGATGTACAGCTCTGCACCAGGTACGAGGACATCCCGATCAGACAGGCGCAGGGGAAAGTCCAGATGGGAACTCCCAGAGAGATTTCTACAGGAAGAGGAACTGGTGATCAGTGGAGATTTTGACATTTAAAAAAACTAATTTATCTGTTTGACTCATTAAACTAATTAATAAAAATAAAAAGAATGGAGGTTTTTATGTAGTAGCCTTGACGTGGCACCATATTGATAAATTGATTATATATACATTTTCAATTTCTATTCTGTTTATTATTTATTCCTACATAACATGTAGACTTGCTATATTGAATAGTGTAGTTACAATAGTTGAGCCATTCTCAAATATAATTTGTAAATATAGCACTCTTTTTGGGAAATGTAAACCAAAATCACTTCTCATTTTTGTTCAAAACATTTGAAATCTCGAAACCTACTTACTTATGAAATCAAATACTATAATAATGGCCTTGACTTGTACATGATATCCAAGGCAAAATGATAAAGCCATTTCAAGTCAGGAACTGTTTAATTATGTTTAAATCCTAAAATATATCAATATCGTTGAAAAGACTTAGATCAAGGATTCAATTGCTTTCTTGACAGACGTTAAAAATGCTTGTTATTAGTTTTTATGAGATGATAAATAGAAAATAGGGAAATGGATATTGTCCACATTTTAATTTCTAAGTATATTGTTAAAATGAATGTGAATTAATGGAATCACAATTCTCTTTGCTCTCAATTTATTTTCAGTGGTGGGCATGTTAAGCTTGAAGAAGATGTAGATCTTGGCTATGTGGAAGATGGAACACCTTGTGGCCCCCAAATGATGTGCTTAGAACACCGGTGTCTTCCTGTGGCTTCTTTCAACTTTAGTACTTGCTTAAGCAATAAAGAAGGCGCTGTTTGTTCAGGAAATGGAGTGAGTATTCAGTACCTCACCATGGGGAACTACTCAGTTCTTTAACATCACAGAAATAGATATGACCCTAAACTGCATATTTCTGTAATAATGGAAAACATGTTTATTCATGTTTCTAGCTGGTTTGTAAACAGTTATTTTATCATAGTCATTTATTTGAATATTTCGCTGTGTAATCTGCAAAAGCCTGGGAATAAAAAAAAAAAAATCTAATCTTCCTAACCAAATTCTTTCATCTTCTTTTTCTTATAATGTTAATTTGATCTCATATAATATAATGTCAGTTTTCTATAAGTGATCTAGGAAACAATATATGGGATAAAAAAAGAATAAAAAGCAGGGGCAGTGGCCATAATATTTAACAACTGTATGGTCCAGGCACTGACCAATTAGAACACATCATAAATAACTGCCGTAGCCACACCAGTGTCCATCAGCTGAGGAGAACTCCTAGAAATAAAAACAGTAATTTAGGGAAATGTTTCTCACAGATGAATAGAAACAATGGCATTGTTTAAAAGTCTGAATTCTATTATCTTAGTCATATCTGATAATGTAAGTCCTATAGAAATATCATGCTCAGCAAAATAAGTCAAACAGTAAACTCGAGAACCATGTCATTTCGTTCAAATGTGGGATATAAAACTGAAAGCAACAAACGAATAAGACAAATGAAAACTCATAGACATGGACTACAGTTTACTGGTTAATGGAGGGACGGGGGGAGGAGCGTTCGGAAAGGGTAAAAGGGGTCAAATATATGGTGATGGAAGGAGATTTGACTGGGTGATGAACATACAATGCAATATACAGATGATGTAATATAGAATTGTATACCTGAAACCTATATAATTTTAATAACCAATGTCACCCCAACAAATTTAATTAAAAAAAGAAAAACATATATAGTCATAGGGATGTATAGTACAGCATAGGGAATATAGTCAATAATATTGTAGTAACTATGTATGGTGTCAGGTGGGTACTAGACTTAGCGAGGGGATCAGTTCGTAAATTATGTAAATGTCTAACCACTATGCTGTGTACCTGAAACTAACACAGATTAATATTACATGCCAACTGTAATTGAAAATAAAATAAAGAAATAAGTTTATAGGTTAAATAAACACGCTTTATTAGTGATTACAGATTTGTCATTTTCAGTTAGGAATTCCTACACTAACAAAACCTTTTCGGGTTCTTTTTCTTTTGGTATGTGCTATGATTTCTTCTTACCCTCATTCCAGATTCTTTACTTGAACTGGTTGTACTATCCAGTTGAGGTAAAGGATCCCTGTCCTGGAATTGTAAGCCTGAAATCCTGGTCATTCCATGTATGTCCCCAAAGGATATGCCAAGAATGTCTTAAGGAAGGCTTACTAATTGTTATTCTTTGCCAAAGGATAGGAATTCTTATCGCACATGAAAATAGAGAAGGCATTAAAGTAAGCAGTTCTGCTCCTATAAAGGGATCTGCTAAGTCCTGTTTTCTTAAGGACTAAGAGTATGTTAGGGGGAAATGCTTTTTGGGGGGACAGGGGAAAAGAATAATGGAAAATTTTCTTGATCATTCATGCTAATAAATAACCATATCTATTCATCTAGAAATCCTGAGTATACAACAGAGTCCAAACATAGTTGTGTTATGTAGCCACTTGTTTAATAGATGAGTAAAAGAGTGATAGACACAAGTAAATCAGATGGCAAATAATATCCAAATTATTTACAATAATTATGCATAATATAGAGAGGTTATATCCTATGTATTTTTACAGTAACTTGACTGTATATGTGACAAAAACTAAAATGAGAAATATAATTTATATTCTTATGCACTATGCATTGTGTAGTTGAGAGTATGGGATTGGAATCAGTCTGAGTTTGAATCCCAGCTCTACTTTTTACGAACTGGGTGAGATTTGGCAAATTTCTTAGCCTCTCTGTGACTCAATTTCTTTATTGTAAAGTGGGAATAATAATATTGCCTACTTTACAGGATTGTTGTGAGGAATCAATGAATTAATACTTTTGTATATAATACTTAAAACAATGCCTGTGATATAGTGAGTGTTCAATAAATATTAGCTATGACTCTTTTATTATCACTGTATACTTGTCTCTATATCACTGCTGCTGTTGTATGATATGAAAACTGATACTTGGAGAAGCCAGTTGAGCTGGTTAGATCTGTTGATAAGACAGTGGTAAAAGGGGAACTCAAAGTCAGGCATTTTGACTTTAAGCCTAAAACCTTTTTCTTTCTGCATATTTGTTAGTCTGCAGAAATTTGTTAATCTGAATTAATTTGAGATCTGCAATTTGTTTGTCATATTTTATAGTTACATTTAGATATGGATGTATGTCATCTTCCAGCAAATTAGATCAGAGAAAAGACAGAAACCCATCCAGTGAAAACCTACCTCCTAAAGAACTTCTCTGATCTTAAACCTAACTGAATTCTCTCCTATTTCCCACTCCATTAAAAGTTGTTTTGAATTATAAGATCTAGGTATAGATTCTTTTTCCTGGATATATAAATAAAGACAGATTGTTGTCTGACAATTTTTTAAAAATTTAGTGTCATTTTTATGTAAATTATTTCCCCTGTGCTTTGTTTGAGGGGTTAGCAGTTTCCATGACCCAGAGGTAGCTAATCTCTGTAGCTTGGATTGAGGTGTCAAGGTTATAGCTTTGCGAAACTTTCTTCTCAGACCCCTGCAAAGCATCAGGCCTCTCTTCTTTTTTATCCAATTTCTCTTTATCTCATCTACTTTCTAAAAGATGACTAAAATTTTAGTATAAAGCTTTAGTATAAAATTTTAGTATTTATTTTAATTTCTTTATTTTTCAATTACAGTTGACATACAATATTATATTAGTTTCAGGTGTACAAATAGTTGTTAGACATTTGTATAACTTACAAAGTGATCACCCCGATAAATCTGGTTATTTATCTGACACCATACATAGTTATTATAATATTACTGACCATATTCCTTATGCTATGCATCCCCATGACTACTTTGTAACAACCAACTTGTACTTTTTTTTTTCTGCTTAGTTTTTTAAATCTCCCTCTTATAAAACTTAAGTTAATGAAATTCAAAACAGTAATTTATTTGATTTTTTTTTTAGACATATAAATTCATTCCTCTATTAGAATTTATTATTCCCTTTGGGTCAACTGTTGATCTCTAAATATTGTTTTAGATACTTGGGTAAGAAACAAGTAATTAGCATTAGGAAGAAAGTACTGATAATTTTTCAGTACCATCAAATTGCTAGGCATCTAATTAGAAATGAATGCTTATTTTCCATGCCTCTGTACCAGAGAGTTGACTTTTCCTCTGGATTGATTTTGGATCTCAGGTTTGCAGTAATGAGTTGAAGTGTGTGTGTGATAGATACTGGACTGGTGCAGACTGCAGCACTTACTCCCCCGTCAGCGATGATGCAAAGAATGGTATAACTCTGGCTGGCAATGGTAGGTACTTCATTTGTTATACATAAGGAAAGAGAAAGCTGTCCTTCAGACAATTTCATTTGGATTATTTTTATAACTCAAATATAAATTAAATCCACAAAATAATGAATTGCAATATACCACTGAGATCCACATTATGAAACTGATGGTTTCCATGAACTTGTAATGATATGGAATACTGAATATAACTTAGTCCCCCGATTTAGCGTTACGTGTACCTTGTCTTAATCAGACTGAGATTTTTCAAGTATTGTACTTGTTTGGGGCTGACAATAAACCCTAGCATTTCTTTTAAGTTAAGAAGGTCGTCACTTCTTAATTCTCTGAATTTAAAGGAAGAATTTTATATTTTGGGACTGAATAAATAAGAAAAGAATTAAATTAATTTTAAAATATTTTGTTGACTTTAATATTCTTTATCACAGAATCTCATTTGTATTCAAACCTCAGTTCTGTAGCCTGAACCGTAGGTCATTCTAGAAGTAGTAACCTTGGTCAGCATTCTTGGAAGGGGTTGAAGGACGTGGGTAAGAAAGTACAGATGCACCCCTACAAGCTAAAGTAGCCCAAATGGAGAAGCAAAATTAAATGCAGATAGTTGAGAGAATACAGATCTTGTCGATAAATGTTCCCTTTTAAACTATTTTATGAGGTCATTATTGAGTATTCTTTTGCATTAAAAAATGCTCAAGTCCTGAAGTCAGTTCGCTTCCAAAGGATGAGAAAAAAAGAGTATGTTCATTCTAATCCAGACAAGTTAAAAATCTTAGCCAATGTGACTTTAATAAAGAAAGCCACAGAGTGATTAAGGGGTTGGTATCCTCAGCCTTAGCAATGGTACTCGAGCTTGTTCCAACGGTTAATGCACAGATGAAGCTATTCAGGTCCATGGATTCTAGCATCTATGTTGATTGATCCAGGTTAAATCCCTGGAAGAAGAGGAAGGGAAGACAGACATGCTGGGTCTTAGAGAAGGAAAAATCCCAATGACCCAGGGGTCGTCTGGCATTGGCATCCACCCATCCCACAGAGGACCTGGGCAGGGTGGCAACTGTCTGTCTCTTCAGATGCCTTAGCCCTGCTGTCCCAACTGACTATGGAGGGCTCCCAGGCAGAGAGACTGCTACTGTGGTCATGGGGAATTGGAATCTGTTCCGATCACCCATGATTACTGATCTTTGATATCTAGAAGGATGCCTCAGGGGTGCAGCAGACAAGGAGAGATCTGAGCTGCTCTGAGTGAAACACATCTGGGTGATTTAAACATATGGTATAAGTCATTATTGGCAAAACAGGTCTCCTGGTATCAGAATCAGGCCTCTGATCTGCCTTTTGTGCTCTTGAGCCCTCACTTGGGCTTGTTGACCAAGACTGCAACTCACTGGGCCACTTTCACTGCCATGATTCCCTTTAGGATTCCATGTCAGCCTCCTGACAATGGATGCTATGTACAGGGCCATTGCTGACTGCTGAGTGCCAGCCCTGCCCTGCCTGACCCTCTGCCAGTCTGGTGCTGCCTGGCTCTCATGCCTCCCCAGCACCAATCTCCAGCCCACCAGACTCTTTTCCTTTGGTTTTTCCTTTTTTAGGGTGCACCATGGCCATCATTGCCAAGACCGGGAACTATAAGCCCAGTGCTTTTATCATTTCACCACCTGAGCTCTGATTATATAAATCTGTACACATGTTTTCTCTCTTAGGAAGCTTATATATACTTTAAGGACAAAATACCACATACACAACCAAGAGCAATAAGGACCTCGCATTAGTTGACAGAATGGAACAATATGACCAATAACATTTCTAGAATTTCTGAGGATGAGGTCAGCATCAAAAGGAACATGGATTTCTAAAAGTTTCTCCCCAATGGGTGCTATGCCAATATGGTAGAATTATCTTTATTTTTCTTTCTTTTAGTTCAATGACCTCATCATATCTTTCCAGAAAAATGCATGGAAATTATAATTGTGCAAAATGCACTTGGGCAAGAATTAAAAGGGAGCATACACAAAGAATTTAAAAACAAACAAACAATTGATGCCTGGTGCTAAGTTATGGCTGATTTTTCTTCCCTTTAAAAATACCCACTTTTAAAAATATTTTTAAATAATATTGTTAGTGTGATTATTACAAAACTGGAGAATAAAGTTCCTGAAAAAATTTTGTATCAAAATTTCACGTATATACACTGACCATCATTGTTTCTTTTTTGCCCCCACAGGTGTTGCTGGTACCAATATCATAATAGGCATAATTGCTGGCACCATTTTAGTGCTGGCCCTCATATTAGGAATAACTGCATGGGGTTATAAGTAAGTGAAACGTCTCAGTATTTTTACTATCAAAACATACTTTAAGACATTTTGTTTAAATGAATTAAACATCTAGGAAGTTTTGTGATAAACATACTTGCAATGGACATCAGTCTGGCTCAACACTCAGTCAGTGATTCTTGTTGGCATGGTTAGAGTTAATAACAATTTATCATTTTTTTAGATTTTGAGATAGCTCCCGTGTATTCTAAAAGTCTTGAATATCGTCTTAAAACCACTACATGAACTAAAAATCAATCCAAATTGTGTCTTATACAGAGGATGTGTTGGTTTGCTTGTTAATGATACAGGTCCTGTCTTGACTTAAGCTCACGCCCAGAAATGTAGGCAAGATAGTCAAGTAAAGAGTGCGGTGCCTTAATAAGAATCGCAGCTGCAGCACATCTGTACTGAGTGCTTGCTATGGCTGTGCGTCATGCTAAGGGCAAAACCTCTTTATCTTCACAGCCAGTTTGAAGGAGGCACTATTTGTTAAATATGGGGGTGTTTTTGTCTGAAGAGAAGACTGTTCAGAGATGTTTGTTAAAATTAAAATTCAACTTTAAGTTACAGCTTTTAAAAGTCTAATTCTTAAACTTCAGAGTTCAACTTAGAATTTTTTTTGTTTTATTTATAAATTTTAAAAAGTTATGCTATGTAAATTTTGAAAATTGGATCTTAGCTAGAACTAAAATTACCTTTCAGCTAATTTGAAACCTAAACATCTCCAATTACTAATGAAATGATTTGTGTCTATTTGTTTTAATGATTAGAATTAAAAATACATCTTTCTGTATAACATTTCTTATTTTCATGAAATTCTTTTGAGGTGTCATGTTTTTTTTCCACTTCTGAATGTATGTACTTTGCATATTCATTAAGGAAAAACACAAATCTTGGTCATACCGCAGTATCCTCTTCATAAATAATTTGAACCTAAATGATGAAAGTTTTAATGTTTACTAAACTTACTCAGAATATGTTTAAAAATAGAATGAGAATGTAGAAATTTTTAATATAGAAATTAAATTAATGAATATGATGTTTCACATCTTCTATTTCAAATTCAAAAATGGATTTAGGACCTGATAGCTCATTTTCTCATTAATTCTTCCAATTAAACTGTCTACCCCTTCTTCAAGCCTTGGAATCAGTGGGGGGAATGATGGAATAGGAAATAAGGAATACTCGTTAGGAACTAGTGGACCACTCAGGTAATCAGATTGAGAGAACAAAAAGTAAAACATTATTGTAGAAGAGGGAAAAAAGGGTCAAATATATGGTGACAGAAGGAGAACTGACTGGGTGGTGAACGCATGATGCAATATATAGATGACATATTATAGAATTGTACACTTGAAACCTATGTAGTTTTGTTGACCATTGTCATTCCAATCAATTTTAATAATAAAAAAGACACACCATTATAATACTAATCAAAAAGAAAAAACAAACATATGGACTAGAAAGATTCTGAGCTTATTCCCCCTGATAGTTTCAAGAATGAAAAATAATAAGTAACTAATTGGCACTTTTATCCTCGTGAGCTCATTACTAAACAAGATTCTTATTGGGTACACAGAATAGATTGGCAGGTAAAGGTGCTACAAACAAAATCGATGTGGAAGCATTATCTTGATCTTAGAGGAAGGAGTCTACAACTCAGTTGCGTGACCTTTTTAACATGTCTTCAGAATAACATTTAATTAGGTCAGGATAGAAAGTTAAAAATGAACTATTTTGAGTTAAAAGTTAAAAGTCACTGATGCCTCACTACTACAACCTCTAGAACACATTTTTAAGATTGGTTTATTTTAAAACTCATGTAATTTGATTTTAGAATATGGCCAAATTAAAAAAACAAAAAACTAAACTTTGAACAAAGTATTTCCAATGGGAAGTATTATTTCTTACTACTTAATGTAAGTAGTAAGAAGGTCCATAATGTAAGTAGTAGGAGGTCCATAACAGACATGTATTAACTCACTCTAATTTATCATAGTTTGGGGTACATACTGTATCCAAAAATAAATGAATAATGATTTTTATTTTTATGAAAACACAGTTAATTTGCATAACTTGATTGTTTCATTTCATTATTTAAATCAATATACACATCGGAAAACCTGTATTTGAAATAGAGTTGACTTTCTAACATTACTATTTAGTATGATGCAATCGATACTGAGAAAAGTTACTCTTTAATAACTGAAGTTTTTTATGCTTTAAAAAATAGTTATTTGAAAACTTTGTCATTACCCCTATGATGTCACTTGTAAACATGAGTGAAATTTATGTTTCTGTGACTTTGTATTCCTCATTTTAATTCTGCATTCAAAATCCTCCAGTGGAGACCTTTCAATGAATGCTAGAGCTTTTATGTTTAGTGCTGTCTCTTAATGTACTTTCGTAGGTAACTAATTCTCTTTTTTCCCCCTCTCTTCTTGTCCATGAAAAGAAACTATCGTGAACAGAGGTATGTGATGAGAATAATCTGAACATATAACTGAAAGGTTTAATTCCTATTAGCATCTTTGGAATTCATACATGCAATTATAAATAAAGTTTACTTTGTTTTTATGCTGTAGTGATCATAAACTAATTGTGGTTTTTCATGATCTTGAAATGATAATTTTAATAGTGATGCCATGGAGTGTATTCATTTAAAATATATCTATCATTATTGAATTTTAATGGTTATTTCATCTAACAATACTTCAATTAATAAAAGTTCTTGTTTGTTACTTTTATAGTAATATATATATATGGAAATTGATTTTTTCCCCATCTAAAACAAACTTCTTCTATGCTAATCTGTCACCTTTGTTTATGTTAGTTAATTAGCTTTATAGCACTCTTGTCAAATGCTTTCTGAGGGGATTTATTTTCTGTTACTGTTGTTATATCAGTAACTTCCATTCATAAGTGATAAAATTTCTATGGGCCTGGTGTTGTGGTCAGGAGACTGTCATGGCACTTGATGAGCCTGTTTTATTTCTGCATAAGGAAATATTTTCTGTACTGATTATTATTAGGTTATTTCACAGGTAGTTAAAGAAATAATTTGCATAGTTGGAATCTCTGATCATCTAGTGTACTTTTCTTGAATAAAAAAGCCCAGAAAGTCAGGCACTTCTTTCATCATAACCTTAAAATCTATGTTTAAGCAACAGTGTAAACAGGGATACAAAAAGCATTTATGCAGTTCTGTAACAATTGCCTATTTTTAAAATAAATCTAAATTAGCCCATATCAGGGTACACCCTTTGCTTTTCACATTAAAAAAAAATTACTAATGCTATTAGCTACTGATAAAAAAAAACCCTGAAAATGTCCTGGAAGTTGATAACCCAGACCAGATCTTGTACATCATGTAGTACTAGTTTTGTACACAAGATACCTTTTCAGATTCCTTCTTACTTTTCCTACTATTTTATTAAATGCCTGTGGCAAATTAGGAATAAGATGTAATAAACATGGTGAGACTTTTTCAGGCCCTAACCACAGTTTTCATTTTTTCACAAATTATATTTATGAACTTTACTCTTCTGATTCTCCCTACGTTGTAATATAAAATTCCTACAAGATTTTAGCCATAAGCATCTATAGAGTCTCTAGGAATAAGTGGTGCCTACAGGGTACCAACTGAGATCCTGGTCAGTTAGCATAGATATTGGAAAATATTGACCTGGCCCTGGAGTAACTAACTCATCATTAACAGAAAAAGTAAAACTGAGGCAAAAGTAGTTAAATTTTGAAACCACATAGATTTCTTTTTGCTATATTTTAAACTCGTTTTAAACTGTAGAAGAGCTGGAGCCATTTAAGCTTTCTGTTGGGTAGAAGTTGATCAGTCATAATCAGAAATCTAAGTTTGATGGCTTTATTCAGTGAAAAATAGAATTAGGCTAATAAGATAAACGTTGATGATTCAGCTTCATTTCCATAAGAACTGGGGCTATAATGTAATTTAATATTGATGATTACATAAAAAGGAAAATAAAATGCCGCAAATATGTAACATAAGCAAAACTAAAGTGTGTTCTAATACGTGCTCTCGCCAGGGATACTATCCAGAATAAAGGAATTGTCCACACTACAAAAAATTAATATGTAAAACTGAATTTCTTATTCTAACTCAATACATGCATAAGTATAGTTAAGAAAATGTTTACAGTAAGACTCTCCTTTACGTACCTGATATGATTTCATGCCTCCTGGTATTACTGAGTCATCATTTCATCTATCTGGCTACGGTTTTGGAATCTAGTTCATATTTTGAGAGTTGTCAAATCTTCAGCAGATATTCATTTTATATAATTTGATTTATTTTAACACAACCTGTATTTATTTTTTGCCCTTGTCCATAGCTAATGAATCTTAGGTTTGCACAGGAATTCTCACAATGAGAAGTAGCAAAGAATGGACTTTAGATCAGGAAGTTGTGAATGGATAAATATCTTCTGAAGGATTTTCCTTTTTGAGAATATATGTTAGTGGTTATAAAGAAGATGGTAAGGCCAATAAACCGAAGCATGCATTAAGAAACATGCAATCTTGTAAAAATATCTGCAGATACTCCAATAAAGAGGTGCCTAATTTCAAATGATGCCAGGGAGTAGAAATAAGAGTTGTCCTTGACTTTACATTAGGTTTTTCTTTGAGGTTCCGTGGTAGGAGGACCAAGGGACAAGGAATCAGAAATCTACTTGGTGGTAGGTGGTCTGGGAAAATCACTTAAACTTTCCTCAACTCTAAAATCAGATAAAATTCTTTGTAATCTGTAAAGCATATAATAAAGGATGTTATTAGTATGTGGTCTCTGAAGACTTTGTTTCTCTGACCTTCAAAAGAAAGAGGTGGATATGGTTGTTCTCAAAGAGGAAGGCAGCATTCATCGACATAAGTGAGACCCACACATACTGGTTAATCCATTCATACTGGTGAAAGAATGGTGAACATAAAAGTTTGCTTTGACCCTAAATGCAAGAACATAGTAAATAGGTAGCCAGTTTTTAGATTCACATTAATAACATAATGGCTCAGAAATGCCAAATTGGTCATAATGTTCAAATTATTGGAGAGCTCAAGCAAGTAATTCTGATAACCTGGTAAATTTTTCCTCCAGAGAACATGTCCTCAGGGTTTTCATTATATGAAGGAATGTCTGATAGGTTTAATTGTGGGCCTGACGAAAAAATAAGAAGTAAACCGATTTTTTGTTGTTGTTGTTTACAAATTGCTTAATGAAAGTTAGAAGGAGTGGAGGCTGAACCCCATACCTGAATATCACTTTAAATCTGGCCGTGTCATATTCTGAAGGGTAGAACCGGGAAACTAGGAACCATGGAGAATTCTTATACATCATGTAGTTAGAAGGATGACTATTGATCCTTTTCTTTCAAATCTTCACGAAAGATGACCTCCATAATTTTACAGTTGATGCTATTGTTTGTATTTTAGCATAATTGTTCTAGGACTTTGCAGCTATATATTTTGTAACAAGAATTACAAGTTTGAGTTTTAGTTTTCAAGCAGGCTTGCAAATAGCAATAGAATAAGAAAACATTAATTGAACTTGGATTTATAAAACACATATATTCAGCTGAAGTAGTCTCTTCCTTTGTCTGAAATGAACAACACATCATTATGATTAATGTGAAATAGAATAAACAATTAGATCATTTCTTACTGATCTGTACCTTAGGCAGAAATCTTCCCCATTTCTTTTCTCTCTCACCTGTTTTAGCCACTTTATTTTCTGCTTGTGAACCTCCCTCCTTTTTTTTTTCCCCAACCTTCCTTAGTTTGTTTTTATATTACTATTATTTCAGTGATAGTCATACATCTGTCAGTGTGACTTGGTACACATTACACAATATTTATTAAAAGAGTAAAGTAACAATTTCAATAATAGACAACCCAGACACCAACAAAGCACTGGAGAAATGCCTCCTTCAGCATTAAGGTTAAGACTTAATTTTTTTCATTATATTCACATTTTGAATATGTACAGGATTATTAAGTTAAATTTGGTTCAGTGGACCCTTTTAGGAAAGATCAGACTTCCCTCCTAACAGGGATCCTTTCTGAGGAAAAGTAATTTAGTTAAATAAGATTTTCTTTTCTTTTGGTCATTATTTAGTAAAAAATTCATGCACATATCTAAGATATTTACGTATAATATGGCACATTTTCCCATTATAAATCTTAACACTTGTCAGGCCACCTAATGTAGTCACTTCTAGATTCCAAAATTCTATGAAACCAACAAAATTTCAGAAAAAAGCAATAAAGACTAGAAAAATAAATTCAATTTAAAAAAGTTTAAAGAGATCATTTAGTTGGTCATTTATAATTGTCTATAGGAAATGATGAAATGTTATTTTCTTGATCATGGGGACCTGATATTCTCTATCTTTACTAAAGGTAAAACAAGAGTAAATAAATAGGTTTGTTATAATATGTTATCGATATCGAAAAAAGGTAAATTTCTGTATGGTGAATATTAAATATTATTCTTGAAATCTTTAACAAAATGAATAATCATTAACATTTTTATGCATTTATGATGTGAAGAAAGTTACACATGTTCCTTGTAGAATTTTAAGCAGAATGCAGAGTAATTTCTGTATTTTGAAGACTTCATAATAGAGATAGGTAAGAATCTAATCTTCCTGGGATGATAAAAACAAGGCTGTGCCCAAGAAATTCATTGAACTTAAACTCCCTTCCAACTCTCTAACTGAAGCCCACAGTTTCTGTGTTTAGCATTTATGATGTCTGTGCACTGTATACAAGACAACAGTGTACTTCAGTTACATGGAAAGAGTGGTAAAATGTGCTCAGTTAAAAAAAAAATACTGGGTCTTATCCATTGTGAGAGGCGGTCCAGTTAAGCCTGCGCTGTCAGCTAAGTGATGCTTTGGTAAATTCCTGAGTGCCAGAACCATGTAAAGAGAAGGTGATTTGGTAACTAAGGAAAAACCAAATGGGAAAAGGAGTTAGCAAATGTGTACCTTTGTTGGAGACCTATTTAAGTACAGCTCTGTTTAAAATTCTCCATCCAGCACTAGTTTCTGGCACCTCCAACAATAGTACTGATGGAACCGAATCAAGTTTGAGATTCAGTTGGCTGCCTGGGAGCCGTGCCTTGGCAAATGACCAGATTTGCTATTGAAGAAGGAGTGCTGAGTAGGTGGTCCGATCTAAAGTTTTCTACCCTTTCTTTAGGAAAAGTAATAAAAACCTCTTTCAATCTTAGGTAATTCAAAATCGGAGCAAGTAGAGTCAGTAACAGCACAGATTAAATAGATTTTCCCTTGTTGAACCCCTTCTACAGTGGAGATAGAGAATCCAGGCCACCCACCAACTACCTATATATATCCTTCTATAGTTTCAACAAGAATGCTGTTATTTTTTTTCAACTTTGTCTTTTTCGTTTTAAATTATATTCCTTTACATATACACTGCACAATTAGATGATTATATTTTTGACTCACCTTTGAATCTTTTTGAATTTCTTCATTTCTGATAAATGAAGATTGAAATTCCAAATTGAGCAGAGAACTCTAATAAAAATTTATTTGGATTGAATTATAGAACATAGTTTAGAAATCAATCAGCTTTTCTTTTTAAGACCAATCAAGGTTACATTATATAATGTTTGGATATCATGAATAATTTATTCACCATGGTGAAAAAAAATTACGCCTTTTCTGGGCCAGGATTGTCTGTCCCAACACGTCTCCTTCAGCACCGTTTTTTGGGTTTGTTTTTTTTTTAAAGACAAAACTGCAGTTAACATCTCCAAGTATAATGAATTTACAATGAAATTTCTCATATTTTTAGATTTTTCCCTTGAAGCAAGGCTTTATTCACCCAGACTGTCTGTAAAGACTTCAGTGATTGCATTTCTGATCTCTACAGTTAGAATAACTTTAACTTGTCACATTTATTAATAATCTTACGTGTGGTTATAGGTTTGATTCATATAGATCATTATCCCTACCTCCTTTTTCCTAAAATAATATTTGTATATGTCTGTGTTCATGTGTGTGTCTTGTTTTCTGACTCTGAAATGTTTATTATGCCTTAGACAGTTACCCCAGGGAGATTATGTAAAAAAGCCTGGAGATGGTGACTCTTTTTATAGCGACATTCCTCCTGGAGTCAGCACAAACTCAGCATCTAGTTCTAAGAAGAGGTCTGCTTTTCTGTCGCATTTTCAGATTTCTACCTGTTCCATCACACATTATTCCATTAGTCAGAACATTTCATTATTTTGCAGCAGGTTTGATTACTTCTTCCTTCTTTCTTGAATGTTAAAAAAGTAGTATCCTTTGTTCTTTGATTACTCTATTTCAAAATGCCATATGCTCAGAACCACTTGTTTAATAAAATCAGGCCAGAAATCCAAACAAAACAAAACTAAACAAATAATAACTTTAAATCTTGATAGAAACCCTAGGGTGTTTCAATCTTGCTCGTAAATGACTTAAGAAACTATACCTAGTATTTTATCATATTTTAAATGGTGAGCTTTATGTCATGTTTGGTAGTCAAAGAAAAAGGTTACTGTCATGCTTCAATAAAAGCATTTGTTAAAATAAATTGGTAATATGAATGTTGTGTTGATTATTTTTGAATTTTAAATATATCAAAGCTAAGCTTGCTGTGAAAAAAAGATCGCTTCTCTGTGAATCATATATTTGAATATTATGATTTTGCCTTTTATTCCTGGAATGATTGTTTCTAGACTTTATAACTTAGAATTTGGTTGCCAAATTAATTTAAGTATATTTAATGTTTGCGAGTCTTATAATAGTGTGGGTGGGGTTCAGATATTATGTATATGTCTTATATCGTAAGCTTTGATGCTATATTCTTGCTCCAGGATCTTAAGTTGTATATGACCATTTGAAATTCTGCATGCTTTATAATTGCTTACTAAAGTAAACTGATAGAAGAAACAGATAGTTGGAATATTAAGAAATGAGACCTGCATTCACCTTGAAGTAAGCTGAAATATTCCTGTAGAAGAGTTTCTTTAAAATTGTTGGGAGGGGTATAAAGTATAGCAAAAAAAGATTTGATAGGCCTGAACATTACTTTGGGCACAGTAATTACTTTGTAGATTGAAAGGAAAATTGCTAGTTTATTGAGAACAAACATGATTTCTTCTAGAGTTCTAAATAGAGTGAATCATCTGTAAAAATGCTGCAGTGAATGTCACTGTTTATAAACAATCAGGAAGGAGAATAGAAGGAATTATCAAGATCTGGGAACTCTACCTTTGTGATACTGTCTTAAGCATGAAAGTGCTTTTACTCAGAAAACATAGCTTAAAGCAAAAATAAAAATATTAGTTTTTGCATAAGGAATACAATTCTATGGAAGGATATTTGAAAAATTTTATTCTTTTAACTTATTGGGGTTTTTTGGCTAAGAGAATATGATTTACTTAATTTTCTCAATATATAAATATTTTCTTGGTCAAATATTTCATATTAAATTAAATAACATGGTAAATAAGTGGAGAAATCAATGGATTCCAGCAAAATTTCTGTTTTCCTTTTGTACAATATAGGAATCATCCTATAATTAGCAAATGATGTTGAAAAAGTTCTAATCTAGGGAATTCATATATAATAATTGTGCTGAGTTCCATTTATTTTCATTCATTAGTAGACGTTTCCTTTTAAAATAGACATTATTAGCAATTAACTGGAATGATATGTGGAAAAGATTTTAAGTATAGCGCTATTTTCTAAAGTACTTCAAGAAGAGCAAAAAATATTTGAATAATTCCCAGATTTTAGCAAAATCTCAATGGGTTACGACTTTTAAGCAGTTAAAAAATGTATCAAATTATGTGACTCCTTCTAAGTATATGTAGTTTGTTAAAATACTTTTCTTATGTGGTACAAGGTAGGTGTGTAAACTTTGCTTCTTGTAGACAATTCATTTAGAGATGGCAGGACACAAATAGCAGAAGGGCTTAATGGTCCATGGGCTTTGTGAGACACACTTCCATGATAAACATCTCATTCAGTTCAGTTATTGGACAAATAACTAACAGTACTACATTTTGGGGGGCATATTTGTGGAGAAAATGCCAATTCTCAGAAAATAATTTTATTGTTTAAGGAAACCTAAATATTATTCTGATAAAGGTTAGCCAAGTTTAATAGAGCAAATCTAATGAAATCTCTTGGAAGTCCATGTTCTCATAATATTTGAATGGAAACCATTGCTTTACAATTAAGAAACATCTATGGTGGGACCCCATTATAGCTGCTGCTCAGGTTGTATACCTGAAATATGTTGTGATTTGCTATATGTAGTTGTTGTGTTCTAGGCAGTGTAATTGGCTTGCATTGTATCCTCATACTTTTCAATTATAAATGATTGTAATGGGGTTCCATTGTATTTGACTTTTCTTAAATTGAATGTTGTGTAATTCTGCCTTCTTCATGAAGATTTTCATGTTCTCTTCATTCTTTCATTTCAGATTTTTTCTTTCTTGATTTATTTAACGCACAGCAATGCTTAGAAATTTTGCTTACTGATGTCAAAATATTCATTTGACTATATTTTTGAACAATAGATACACATTTTCAATTTCAGGTCAAATGGACTCTCTCATTCTTGGAGTGAAAGGATCCCAGACACAAAACATATTTCAGATATCTGTGAAAATGGGCGACCTCGAAGTAACTCTTGGCAAGGTAGAGGGTGGCATTTTGAACCCATCTGTCCACATAACCCAAATTCTGTTGTCTGTGATCTCTGGTTGTAGAGGCTTATTCTTTTCTGTAAGTAATTTAGCTCTTCTCCCAATAGAGAAGAGGGCATTTATTATGAGTCCAGTTCTTTTTTCTTGGATGGGAAATGATGGGATTTGATAGCACCAGTGCACTAGACACATTGAGAACTATACAGAGCTGTAACGCCCTGGTCTGGGTGGTGCTGGTGGTGAATTATACCCACTTGAAATACCATGTAATTAAGCATGTGACAATTATTTGTTTATATTCACATTTATCTATAAACCATCTTTTTCAGGTAACCTGGGAGGCAACAGAAAGAAAATCAGAGGCAAAAGATTTAGACCTCGGTCCAATTCAACTGAGTAAGTCTGAACTTCTAATGGAAAAAGGCATTCCAAGGTCCTATGCGGTTAGTTTGAAAAGTTAATTAACCAGCTCATCAAAGAACTGTAAACCATATCTCTGGTCTTGGTTTTGTCTTCTTAATTCTTTTTTGCCATTTAAAATTAACCATGGCTTTTCTCTTTTACATAGGCTTCTCCGCAACTGTGCCCATACCAATATTCACTGATAGTGGGGGTCTCACCCTCACTGCAGGCTTTTTCCTCCAGTAACCTGCCATTGTGGTGTCTTGGTTCCGTTTCAAGGAAATTATGATAACATTCCTTTCTTCTCATCACCCGGGGTCCAGCCATTTCAGAGGGGTCACCCTTCCTTTCCCCAATATTGACACAGCCTAGAAGCCTCAGGGGGAAATTCCCACTGTACTAGAGCATGATACTGCTCACAATGGAAACCACTGCTCCGGGGACTTCATGGCTGCACTCTAAGCATTCTCTCAGACTAATGGAATTAGTTTCCCTTTTAAATTTTCCTTCAGAGGACATTTTTAAAAGGGCATTTACTTAAACTTGCTCTTTAATGGAATCATTGTCACTAAATGCAACACTCTTTGTTTTGGATAATAGCCACACATTTTGTTTTTCTTTAACTGGGGATTTAAGTCTTTTATAATAAGGTAAACACCATGCACTTTATAAAAAAATTTGTTTTTCCACTTAGTAAAGTATAAGCGAAACCAAGCTTCCTCAGACCTTTATCTCCCATCACGGAATAAAACATATCCTTTGCGATCCTTCTGGACCTTGCCACCTGGTTTAAAATAACCATACTTTTTTAACCCACCTAATTTTTGTTTGTTTGTTTGTTTTTTACTGATGTCTCACTAGTGCTAGCTATAATTCCCAGGATCTCTATTGCTTCTTTATGCCTTAATACTTAAGAAATCAGAATAGCAGATATTTGTTAACTGCTTGTCAGAGACTTACGTTAGCTTTTCCATCATATACCCTGCCTTTTTTCAGTCCAGGACAATAACATTGCCCTGAAATTTGGACCTTCCTGCTGATGGTATTGTCTTGTAAGTGGCTGGTCAAAGTTTACTAGAGGATATTTTACCGTAGAGACAATAGATAGGTTCAGGTGATACCATTGCATGGTCCAGAATGGCATCATAGGACTCCATCATGGATAACTAATCTGTTAGAGTTTATCTTATACATTCCCAAAGCACTTGGATGCTTTAGGACTCACTGTGGATAAACTCTTCTTGGAATGTTGTTTGATTTGTTTTGCATGAGGTCACCTGGTGAGAGCTCCTTAAGCTTATCTCGCTTGCTCACAAGAGCACAGATAAAACTGCAAAATATTCTTCAGAACTTCCTTTGTGTACTGTTTAGTATTCTAACAGTATTTCCTATGACAAGCAAGGCTTTGAAAAATCCTAACTGAAGGGGGAAAAAAAAGATCCAACATTATATTAAAGCTATGAGTTTAGGACCCAAACAATACTTGGTGTTTAGCAAAACTCATAACAATATTTACTAGAGTAATCACTTATTTTTTAAAAATTTTCTGTAAAATTCTCACTTATGCGTTCAATATTGTGATACTACAAATAGCCCTTGAGAAATCTGGCCTGTGAGATAATTAGGTTATATATTTATAATATTTAGCAAGATATAAGTGAATCATCTTTGTGAAGAAGAAATATTAACGACTTCCTCAGATTTTTCAGACTTTTCCGATTTCATTTTTTACATAACTCATATTACCTGAATGGAGCGAAATCTGTGAAGCTGACCACCGTCTCACATTCTCACACATTTTATTGTACAGGCACACTATATATATATTTTTTTTTCTTAAAAGGAATACTGATACACAGCATATCAAGAATTATGTTAATAGATTTTTTATAGATTCCATAGTTGTTAATCCCCTTTGCTTCTAATATAACAACATCAACTGCGTGACTTTGTGAGGAGCAGAATGACCATGGAGAAACATGTCTTTTTTATTTTTAGATTAAGAGGTATTACCAGGTCCATTATTTCAACATTCCTTTTAGTATCTCATCATCCCAAAGGATGATGAAACATTGGGACATGAATTAAAAAATACACCACAAATGCATACTCTGCTAATTAACAACATAAAATGTCCTTGTTTAATGTATTGTTTTTCCACTCAAAGCCTTTGCATCTTCCTTACTGTTGTACATGATGTAAAAAAAGTTTTTGGCTTAGACTTTGTATTATATATTGTCTTTTTACAGGAGGGAGCCCCAAGCACCTGAGCCTGGGCACTCCCTCGCCCAGACAGTCCCATCCCAAGGCATAAGCCCAGGGGGCTCTGACAGCCCCCAGACAGGGAGTCTGGATCACAGGTCAGTCTCCACCTGCCCCTTCATTCTGGGCTGCCACTTAATCTCCCTCCAAGTCCCTTCCTTGGCTGAGAACAGGCTCATTTGATCTCTGACTGACCCCCAACGTCTGTTCAGAGGTGGTCCTGGTCCAGCCAGCACCAGCTAATTTTCCTCTGCCTTTCCATCCTGGAGAACACAAAGAGCTCTCCTATCCTGTCTAATGCATTTTTTTGCATGTTGCGCTACAAGCCAAGTCAAGCCACATAGGCAGGTTTATAGCAATTTGTCCAAGTCCCATCACTCTAGTCACCATGACCTAGAGCTATAATATTAGGAAGCCCATGTGAAGACACTTTCATGGGCAGATCCCCAGAAGGAACAATTGAGAGCTCTCTTCAGTGACCTCTAGTGAAGTGATCACAGCCTTCTGAGATGCTCCCTGAGACGGCGGAAAAGGTCCATCACGTGCAAGTCAAGCCACATAGCCGTAGGTGTCACGGAACGGCCGTGGCACCAGTCCTTGGAGCTTCTAAGATTGTCAGTGAAAGGAATACATGTCTCCTCCCTGAAGTGGCCAACTGCCTGTGGGTGATTCAGTTTGCTGTGTGGCTATGTTTCACCTGATAACAACTGCATGGGCTTTTTCTACGGTTTTCTCCAGGCCAGAGCATTCACTAGCTCTCATCTGTGGCTGCACTTGCTTTTTTGACTTTTTCTTTGTGTTCAGAGTCTCAGTGGAAATCTTTATGCAACCTTTACTTGGCTATCTCTGTGAAAAGCACAAGTTGGCAATAATTGTGGCTAAAGGCAAAACTAGTGTGAGTTGTTCCTGAGTCAGGAAACACTGTTTTAGCAAAAATGGTCTTCTAAGCAGAAAATGGTCTTCTAAGCAGAAAATGCCTCCAAACCCTTTTCTGAGGAGGGAACTTCATAAACTTATTCTGTGGTGTATGTTGATTATAGGTAAAAATGAGGGAATGGACTACGGAAAAATAATCAAATTTGTTTATATAACTATGGAAATGTAGTCTTGACTTAAGTGTGTTTATAAACTAAAACTAAATATGAAGGAAAGAAGCAAGACTTCACCACAAATAGTGTATTTTATAATTTTCCCTGGTTTGTTTCCAAATAACTTTAAAAGTTTTATAGAGCCTGGATCTTCATTGTGTATGATATCTCTAGGAGTTATTTTATAAATGAGAAAATTCAGTAAAATCTCCAAATTCTTCCAGGATTAAAGTTGTTGAATCTATATTTATTTTACAAGGGCAGATTCTAAGAGGATATGCTTTTGCTTGGCTCCCAGGGTAAAAAAATCGAAGGAAACTGGCAAAGAAACCACAAAACTTGTATTCCCGAATTTTAATACCTTTAACATTTTCCTTTGTGCATTAATTCTGATGGAGACTTTGCCCATCAGGGAGATGCTAAAGAAGGTCATTATTATGCACTGGCAGTTACTCGCTTGTTGATCAGTCACTCAGAAGGCAACTGCTGAGGGCCATTTCCTAATGGAAACAGGAACACTTTAGTCTGGGGTCCACAAAGAGGAGGAAGGCACATTGCATCTGTGCCTAAATTATTAAACCCTGCTTCAAGATTACGGAGGCCTGTTTGGACCACACTTAGTGTGCATTGGGGCTCCAGGATGAGAAGAGCGGGACCTTTCCTGCTCCTTCTAGAGCCAATTGGAGTACCTTTCTTGTTAATTCCAGTTTGGGATCTTCTATCAGGAGAAAGACCGAGTCGGTGGAAAGTCTTTCTGTTTAATTGTTCTTGGGGTGTTATATGCCCAAACACCAGGTTGGAATTGCAGCCATCCGAATATTCTCAGAAAGCATCATTATCATTTGAAAAACAAGGAGCCAAATGAGAGGTGGCCTGGAAAATGCCACTGGAGGTGGGTGAAGGGGACTGCTGATGTGACTGTGATTGAAAGAGAGCTTCTGAGTCACTTCGGGAAACCACTGGAAAAGCTTTCCTGAAATACGGAGTACATTCTAGAATGCCTTGAGCCTTGTTGCAGCTGAGTTGATTCTGATGTGATTATACAGATCGCCTCGTAATCAGCCAACATCCATCCTGGTTTGTTTGCCATAGTCACTTGCATTTGGAGGGTGAAGAACATCCTTGCTGAGCTTGTGCTGTGTATTTTCAGATTTTCTATCTTCTGCTTTCTTTGTTCCTTCCATTGCTTTCTGCAGGTATTTAAACCCATGGTTCAAAAGAGACTATAATGTAGCTAAGTGGGTAGAAGATGTGAATAAAAACACTGAAGGACCATACTTTAGGTATTTTATAAATAATTTTATATCCTTTTCAAACTCTCCCAGCACATACAAATACTGTAGTGTGACTGGCTCTCTAGCTTGTATCTCTCAATACAAGTTCCCAGAGGTGGAAAAGGGTCCTTGTTTCTTTGCTGCCTTTTGATCTCTGTTTTTGGCTTCGTGAGCAAGTCTAGTTCTTTTCTGAATGTTTCAAATGAAGCCATTTGAAAGGGTTGCCATTTAGTGCATGTTCCTATCACCACCTTGAGCTTTTTAGTAGCTTTCTCTTCATTTTATGCTGTGTAGTGTTCTGTGGGCATGAAACATACTTTCCACTAATAAAGAAGCACTATTAACCTGAGCCATTTAATTTCTAGAATTGAGCAGTTCCATAGTGCATTTTTCCTACTTACTGCCTTAAGAGTGCATAGTGCATACGAAAACTCACGGAAAAAACATGAGAAGTGACTAAATGCAATGTACTAGAATTTTACTTTGAATAAAAACAATGATTTATGTAGCTTGAAAATTATTGAGAGAATATTGGCCACATGAAAATGTATGGAATGAGTTTAGTTTTTATTGTTCAGCACAACCATTTTCTACCAGAGAAGGGCTGCGCTGACAAGTGTTTTATAGATTTTCAACAAAGCATCTAAGGAATTTATTATTGCAATAAAAATGTCATTGTCTAACACTTCAAGTAGAACAGGAAGCAGATTGGAAACATGTTCCTGATTCAAAAAAAAAAGCAAACAGGGTATCTGTGTATTTTAGAAACTAGCGAATTTTCTCAATTCACTACAGCTCTGTGTAACATTAGCGGTCAGAGAGAATGTCCAAGAGCTCTCAGTGGCATTTTTTTTTTTTTTACTCTTTATAATGTCAGTGTGATTTCCTAGAAATAAATGTCCACTTTATATCTGACTACTTTGTAACAATTAATGTAAAGAAGAAATATACTCAGTGCTACCTCTTCTGAATATAACAACAGTAAGGCTTTCAGATTATTTATTGCCATGACTTGGGTCAACATTTAACAGATATAAAAATATATATGTGTATTTAACTCTCAGCACCCATATAAGGTGGACTTTCTCTTCCTGTGTACCATTTAGTTTAGACGTGTATAGTTTGAGAAAATGATTAGACCTACCTTCATTTTAATTTGATCCATACATTTGCATATGCCCCAAGGAAAGCATAACCCCTGCCTGCTCACAAAAATATATCCTGCTTTTATACCTCACCTTTCCCTCCTGCCCTGTCCCTTTGCTTCTACCACTTCTCCACTGAACCTCATACACATACACTCACATTCAAACATCCCACCCTCACCTGTAGCTCCCAAGATGGCCAACGTCAGGAAGACAGGTAAGATGGTTTTGAATGTTATTTGGAATCTTGGCTCACCTGCAGTCCTATTTCTCTTTTCTGTCTTCCTCAGGCTTGTGGGCAGATTGTAATTTGTATCCACCATGGAACCAAAACAGAATGCCTTTGGTCCCATAAGGATTAGGGCTTTTATACCTAAATGAACTTAGCATTTTTGCAGCAGCAATTTGTGAAATGGTACCCTGGAAGAGTTGATTCACCTCCCCTGGGTGAGCTGAGTAGTTCATGTAGCTCCCAGAGAAGAGTTCACATTTCTTAAAATCAGCACCCAGGTCTGCCCAGAAGCTGCAAGACTAAACGCAATTTGGATGGGGAAATGCTTTAGCACCCCCGGTTGCACGTGCAAAGATGCAAGGGCAATTTTAGAGGGTTCCTTTAGCTCTTCTTTTAATATGAGGTGTGGGTTCCTACAGTGGAAAGTCACATTAAGAATTCATTATTAAATATCCATATTAATGTTTAAAGGCTAGATATAATTCAGTGGAGGGCCGTAAGTTATCTGTCATTTTGGGAGTTGTTAAGGGTTATGCTTGTCAGACTTGAAAATCAACGCAGAATTTCTGATATTTGCAGAATCTTTGAGACACCCCAGGGCTTTTAACACAATGATTCTAATGCAACAGAGAGAATTTTATCCACTCTCCATCCAAGGCAGGCCTCACATAGGAGGCCCAAAGTGCATCCACACCTGGGCTTATGCTTTGCCAACCCTGTGCTTAAGCTCGGGTCTGCTTCATCAGCTGCCAGGTCATTCAGGATTACATCTCCTGCCAAAACCACCAGTGAGGCCAAGGGTCATTTTATTAGTCACCTTGTGGTGTGGAGTTTGTGGCATCCTTATCAAAATGCAATGGGGCCTTTGTGACTGTAGCAAACTGGTCCAGAATACAGCCCAACATTAAAAATAACAGCATCCATGTCACTACGAAGAGTAAAGCAGATGCCAAAAGACTGAGTGATCAGACTGCCCCAGTCGGGCTCCCTTACCCAGGTCTCATGACAGTGGTTGCTCCAATTGTTGTCCGCAAATATTCAGGACATTGAGAAGGAGCAGGTAACGTCAGGGCAAGAGCATTATCTATGTCCCCACACCTAGATCCTGGGGGCAGTTCGGCTGGGTACAGTGCTTTACAAGCTCTTAGATAAGAGGAATCCTTTGTTTTGGGTATTATCCAGTTGATCACTCACTTCATCAGTGGTTTTTGAGTCTATTTCCATGACCTTATGGAAAATGTAGTAACTGAAGAGAAACTATTAATAACTGTTGTGTACTGAATGCCTGCTGTGTAGCTTTTTTTCTCACATCATCATGAGATGTAGGCATTCGTATTCCCTTATTATGGATGGAGGAAACTGAGGCACAAAGAGTAACTCAAGGTAGCACAGCTAGTAAGTGTCAGAGCCAGAATTATGAGCCTGGCTCTAGCTGACCAAAAACTGTTCCCTTTCCATTTCAGGGTAACTACTTAAAGATAACAGGGTGGATATTTACTTACATCCTATCCTAGGAGACTTTATAAATCCTTCTGAATTAGGCTACTATAAAATTTGCATATGAACACAGCCAGGTGAATAAGAGGTGGATCTGTGTCCCATGTGTGTGACTGGCCTGGTTTTAGACTGTTCTGGGAGGTAGGGGGAGGGTGGGGGGCAGAACTGAGCTGAGACTGGCCTTACAGGCATAACTATTAAAGGCCGGCCCAGAAAGTCTGTTGTAGCCCCAAGATACACCACCATCCATTGGCACACAAATGCACTTTATTGTGTAATTCTAAATGGCACCCACTATGGTTATTATGGTTTTTTAAAACGCAGTGATGATAATGGTTAGCATTTGCCCAAAGATTACTTTGTAAGTGAATGAGCTGGGCTGGTGCCTGGTTTTCAGTGAAAGCCAAACTGGAACCATCAGGCAAGTAGCCAGGGTGAGAAAAGAGCCTGGAGGTGGTTTTGAAGAAATGTCTTTCTTAGACATTTGTGAGAAATGTTGAGTTGGTTTTGTTTTCCCTAAACTGATTTCCCCTGCCTTGTTCTCCTATTCTGACTTCTGCTCTGGCGCCCTCCATGCCCCCAAACCAATCCCCGTTACGCTGTCACACTCCACCCAGCCTCCAGGACCCCAAGCCCCTCACCTGACTAAAACTGTCCTGCTCGGCTTTTCTTCCCCTCAGGGTCTAAAGTATCAGTTCAGTGGCATGTTCATGTGAGAAGCAGTGTATGGGCAATTTCTTTGGGGTTCTAGAGAATACCTTCTGTTTTGTTTTAACTCATTATTGGCTTTGGTCATGGAAAGATATTTGAGAGGAAGACTGGACTTTCAGCACCCCTCACTGGGGTGGCCTTGTACGCGCACAAAGCTGCTTATTTGGACTCATGGCCAAGTGAATGGCTGGCATGACTCTGACGCCATAAGCTAACAGCTCATGCTATGAACGTACATATTACAGCAAATTAAACTCGTTTTGCATGATCCCCTAAAGTAACTGAAATTTGGTTATTTGTTTGTGTACCTAATTAGCTTTCTTGAATTTGGATAACTTAACTGTAGCAATTAGGCTAACAATCCGAACCCAGGTTAATAGCCCTTGTTTTAGAAAGATGTATTTAAATATCGAAATAACAAAAGTTTGTCCTCATTCTACACGTACTGAATTTGTTTACTAAAGATCATAGTCCTATTTAACAAATCATTAAGGTTTGAATTAGAACAAAGTGCAGTAGTATGTTGCTTTAACAGTGCATAGAGGATTTGAAGTACTAATAGTCTTACTTCCACTCATCTGCCCCGCAGTGGAGAGCAGGGACACAGGAGAAGTCAAACAGCTGAAATATTCTAACAGTTCACACTAGGGAATGGTCTTGGACATTTCCCAAAAACAGAGGAAACATTAAGAATTACAGGTTAAAATTAAGTAAACTGAACCACTCTTGCTTCTTAAAATTGAGCAAGAATGTTCATTCTATCTCAGGGTTTGTAGGAAAAATTATTTTAAAACATTAGCTTGAATTCAGGGTCCACAAAATAGAAACTGATTTGGAAATGACGGCAGAAGCAGAGCAAAGGATAAAAAATGGATGAGTACTAAAATTTAAAATAAGGGAGGAAAAAAAAACCACCCTTATGCTGTTGTGTGCAGTGTAGGTTGTGATCTTCCCTTACCCAGTGTTACCCCAGCACCATACTCCCGGGCTGAGTCCGTCACTCACAGGATGCAGGTGCATCCCTACTGAAAGAAGTACTTGTGATCTAACGTGGCAGTGTAACCAGTTCAGCGATATGGGTCGTTACCACTTTGCACCAGGCACTGAGGAGTCACAGATGTGTAGTAGTGGTAACATTTATGAATGATAGCTACTGCCAAATTATTACGTTTAGTTTCCATTGATATGGTGTAAGTTGCTACTTTTCACTCTCAGGTATTCTTTTCACTTAAAAGACAAGATGACAAAGAATGGGCTCTTCCAGTGTGCTCAGCTCAGTCACAAATATTACCACTGCACGTACAGAATCAAACAAGGACAGCTTGATACACCAAGAGCTTACGCAGCAGCTCTTTTGTATGGAATATCTCCAAGAGAACATATCCAAATAGGAAAGGTGTTTTGTTTTAGTTTTCGTAAAATTCCAGTCAATAAAGTGTAACCGCCTTATTGACATGACAAGTGTACCCTACGTGAGTTAGGGTATTACCCTGCTTCTATGGCTTAGAATCCTCCCCTGTACAGAAATGGTGATTGTAGGGACTAATCAGACCATTTTTGTATGTTCTCATCAGACTCTGTTTGGCTGAAACTCTGCACTCGTTACTGCTTGCATGTTTACTAATTTCTTATTAAAACCTCTGTATTTGCCTTTGTTCTTTCACAACTAACACACTGGCCTCTGAATGCATGACTTCTGTGTGACTTAGCAACCAATAAATGTATCAATTGTATTGTATTTTTGGACCTTAAAAATATGGTTGGAGTAACTGTGCTAAAAACATCGTTTACGTTAAGTGGTAAAAATAAGGCGGAATGTTGATGTGTTGTACACTTAATTTACCATTATGAGCTCTTAGAATAATTGTATCCCTTCGCCATTTTAGCTTTTTATCTATTCTATAGGAAAATTATTATTGGCTTTCTAGTTGAAAAGTATGAGTCAGTGTTCTAACACTTAAACAATCAGTTGCAGTTTTGAAATTAGGAAGATAAAATGCCAGCATTCCAGTGTTGTGAATGACAGATCTCCCAATAGCTAAACCTTTGTAGTAGTGGCTATGAAAGGAAAAGTCAGAGGAATTGTTCTGAACCCAATTTTCAGATATTTGCAAAAGATACTAGGCAATCACATAATATTTATTTCATGTGTTCTCAACGTCTCAGGACTTTATCTCCTGCCAAGTCTCCTTCTTCATCAACTGGGTCTATTGCCTCCAGCAGAAAATACCCCTACCCAATGCCTCCGCTGCCAGACGAGGAGAAGAAAGTGAACCGACAAAGTGCCAGGGTATGTGAAAGCTTCTTCCATATGCTCACATCTTTGGTCATTGTTATTTCTGATTCCATATTTTAAAAGAGAGAGAGCCCTTTTTCTTTCTTTCTTCATAGCAAATGAAAAAAATTACATTTGAAAAATAGAGGATTCTTGGGGCTTTGGGTCTCAGATTTATATTTGCACATTAGTGTAGTTACAATATTGATAGATTCTAGAAATATTTGGTATATATTAATCATTGCTATATATTTACATCTTTTATTATTCATTGTAGTTAATATATTACAATCTGGAATAGACAAAACAGAATGTATTTTGCTTTATCAGGTTTTTAATATACCTAGTAATGCCAGAAATTGAGTAAACGAGGCTCATTTCCATGCCCAATTTGCTTAGATCTTTCACCAGCTAATAACCCCTAATAGGATTTTAGAAGTAGGAACCTGTGACAGAAAATCAGATCAATGTCTTGCAGATGGGCGTAGAATTTGGAAAAGGGATTTTGAAATCTGTAATATTTATTATGCGGTGAAATTTAACAACCTTTTATATATTTTTGAAAAGCCATATTTCAAAGCATACATGGATTTGATTATTTTTATAAAAATATGATTCACTAGAAGTTTCATTTAAATATGAAATCCTCTTTTACATTTTAATCATGATTCTAATCAGTCTCACAACGTTCCCAGAACAGATCCATTATCTGAAATTGGAGATATAGTCGAGTTTAGAGAGGCCGACCAGACCTCAGAGACTTAACTGAAAAGTAAAACTGAAGAATAATTACCTTTTTTGATGTCCTGGCTTTGTAGTGGTGAGTTACATTATAATGTTGATTTTCTCAGAAATAATTTTGCAAGAAAGTAAAATAAAGCTTTAAAAGCCTGGACAGATTCATGTGCTAGTGGACCTGGGTTCCTGGGCCTTTTGGTTTTGAAAGTTATCTCAGAGCCTCTTTGATCCTGAACTTAAATTATGGGGTTCAAGATAAACATGGATCATTCCAATTTTAAGTCCATCAATTGGGAGTTAGTAAGAAAACACCACTCATGAAAAGCTGATTAGATCACTATAATCAAAAAGACTTTAAAAATAATCAATGGTGTTTTGATAATCATACAAAAATTACCTTTATATGTTAATATGGGAAATAGTAAAAGATGGAACGGAAGAAGATAACTCAGATTCCCAGCATTCAACTTTCAGGTCTTAAAAATAAGACTTGTTAACAGGCATCCAGTTGTGCATGATATGAGTATGTGATAATGAAGTCTAAGGTTCTGTCATTCCTCCCCTCCCCAGAGATTTGCCAAAGTATAACACACCCCTAATAAATTGTCTACACTGATGCTTTGCTCTTTCTAGTCAGGGATATTCTCTCAGCTGTTGTCATGCTAGGATGCAGGTTATTGGAGATTTTCCCACATGAGAACTCATGAGAAAGATAGCTCATGGAAGAAATGGCTGGCCACAGCCCCTTTCCTGAGCTGAGTAGGACTACTATGAAGACTGTAGCCTCTGCGACAGTTGTGTGAAAGGTCTGGTTGGTTCCATCCACCATGGAATATTCCCATGAGCATGTGGCAGAATCCTGCAGAAGAGGCAGCCCCTATGTCTGGGCTCTCTATGGGCTATGGAGAATCGAACAAGCAGATCTTTCTATCTGCAGTCCCTCTGTTACAGTCATCCAGATTTGGCCAAGGTCATGCTTTTCCTAAAAGTGATGGCTTGACAATTCTTTATTCCTTTTTCCTCACTGGGATAATCGTGACTGCAGGTTTTCCCAGCGTCAGTCCTTTGTTCCTCTTTTTTCTGCAAGCTGTCACTTATCCTTTATTCTTTATAACCATTTATGCGGAAAATGGGCTCACTGCAATCTGAGCTCTTTACTGTTCCATACCCTCATCTGAGCATCCATCCAGATCTTTGCTCCCTCAGGCCCCCTGCAAACTCCCTGTCAGCTATTCATTTTTCCTTGTCTCCACCAATAGGTGTCATCCACACACAAAGGTCCTCATACTTGAGAGACTTAATTTCAAAGGGTGAGGAGATGGGTGTCGTTTTTAAATGAAAACGACGCAGAAAGCTGACCTGAAGTAGATAATATAGGTTGCTTTATCTCATTTCTGTGAGGTAGCCACCACGGGCACTCAGAACAAGGTTTCTGTGAAGATGAAGGGAACATAATGAGTGAACGTATATAAAAATATCCACTCAGTCGTTTAGCTATTTCTTCTTTTTCTTTCCCAGAAACTCATTAGGTGTATAATGACATGCCCAGATTTCCAGTAAAGGAATTTGGATGGAAATTCGATGCAATCTAAGTCATACTTAGGTTTTCTTTGTTCATGTTTATAATAATTATACCCAAATCCTATTGTCTGGAAACATCTTGATCTTTTTTTTGGAAGGAAGGATTGGCCTTCCTTCTCTGGTGAATTGAGTTGCATTCAAATTTATCTCGTCAACGTTGTTTCCAGTCCCATTAAGGCAATTACTGAACATTGTAGACATTAGGTAGGTAAGAGCAGAGTGAATATGAAGAACTGATGGCAGAGGCAAGGAAAGGGAAGAGGTGAGGGAATTAAGGAAGTGACATCCTGCCCTGGAGGCATCATTGTACTCTGCTACGTCAGCTCCTGGGAGAGCACAATTTTCGGAGGTAGGGTTGGAATTGAAGGATATGTAGCCTGGTCATTGGCCCAGGGCAGTGCTTTTTAAGTGGGTGATGGTGGTATATAGCATCAAGTGCCTTAGCCCTGAGGTCAGTGCTTCTCAGTGCTGGCTGTACAGGGAAGTTTCTAAAAGGCTTTTAAACTATACTGATGCCTGAGTCCCACCCAGAGAGATTTTGATTTGGTGTGCTACCTAGGCAGTGGGATTTTTAAAATGTCCCCGGATCATTGAAATGTGTGCAGCTGAGTTGAGAGCTACTGCTTTAGCTGGCTGTATCAGAACCCTGGGGAAAGGAATGCTGTAGTTTTAAAAAAATGTTTCATTTCATCTGAGACACAACATTTAATTTATTCAGAATTTTGAGTAACATTAAATGAGGATGTCAAGGTTTTTTGTATTAAAAGATGGTGGTTGTTACAAAGGTTGAGACACAGGTTTAGAGGAAAGAGAGCTGAAAGTTAGAATGTTTGTTTTATCCGTGTATTAGACTTCACAAGGGTGTTCATCCACAAGCATGTAAGTATGGATGGAACCACCAAATCTTTTTCATCTTCATAGCTCATAATATGTGTTTTCTGCTTTTACAACGTGCAATTTTGCTTTTCTCTGTTGTGCAGCTATGGGAGACATCCATTTAAGATCAACTGTTTACATGTGATACATCGAAACTGTTTACTTCAACTTTTATAGAAACCCAGCCTCACGGAATCACTGCAAATCTATCTGCTCTTCAGATGATATGAAAACCCACTGAGATGCCACAAAGGAGAGGAAGCCGTGTCACATCTAGATGCCTTTTTTTTTTTTGTCATTGGCTTAGGATTTAACTGAACCATGAAAAGAACTACTGAAATGTTACACTACAACATGGAACAGTAAAGGTACTGGTATGTTAATGGATAATCTGCATGACAGGTATATGTAGAAATATCACTAAAATTAACTCACATGACCCAATGTAGCAAGTTTCCTAAGGGACAACAGTGGATTCAGAACTTGACATTCTGAAGCTCATCCTCACTGTAGACAGTAATCTATGTGCATGAAACTTCTGTTTATTGTTTTCCACATTTAAGGAAACGACATCCCATAATAGAAACTAGCATGCAGGGCTAAGGCATTTAGGACTTTTCTGCAGGACTTAAAGCTTTGAGAGGCCAATATCCCATATGCTAACTTTAAACATGTATTTTTATTTTTACTTTTCATATTTATATCAGCATACAAGGACAATTGTACATATGTAAACATTTTTTAAATAAAAAAAGCAGCTCTTACACACAGTGTATTTTGCCAAATGCCTAAAAACAATCAGTCACAGTCAGATCGTTGTTATCCATCCAATGGTCTTTAAAGATGATAAGCAGATGCTGTATATATATTACTCAGTGCTGTCAGTTGTGTCTCTCCATAATTGGTGTTTGTCCAAAACTTTTGACATCCCTTGAAACTGTGCATAGCCTGGAGGCAGTTTTATTAAGCAACTAACTGAACAAGAGAAGACACGCCCAGCACAACTTGTGGCGCCACAGCTTGCTGGGGCCGGAGTCCAGTGGTGCCGCTGCTGTCCTACCTGCCTGCAGGACTCCTGGGAGGCCCCCAGCCTGTCTGCTTTCCTTCTGAGGGCCACGCAGCTGTCACCGCAGCTGTTGTCTTTCAGCGGCAGAGCACATCTGCTAGTCCCATCCTGCAGATCTGTGAGGCCACAGCAGTCCATCCAGCTGAGATGAAGCAAGTACACCAAAGACACACGAGACCATGGGCTGCTCATGCATTGGTGGCTTCCAACTTGCCAATACTCTAACCGTTTGTGGCTAAAGTTTTGTTCTTTAACAAAACTTTGTAACCACCCTTATCTGTGAAATGAATGACTTGGTTGAATCAAAACAACTTATACACTGTTTATTAAGGATTTTTATCATTAGTGGGATGCTTGGGTTCCAACAGGTCATTGTGCACTGACTTGGAAGTGAGGCGATAGAAGGGTCTACCAGCTGGGCTAGGAAGCCTCACCAGGCCACAGAGGGGGAAACCTAAAGCTCCACGTGTGCAGTGACTGTGATGGTACCCAAACAGCAGGCAGGGGAAAGAATCTGATGTCTTCAACTGTCTATTTTTCAATCCATAGAAAAGGAAGAACTCTAGGTCAAAGCCCCTTCTTTAAAACCCGAATTTGATAGCTGTCATAATGCAGCTCTGTCACTCTCTGCGACAGCTTCCCTCTGGAGGTTACCCTCCTGAGCTCAGAAATTGTTGGGATTGACCAAATGCTTTGATGTGAAGAGTACTTCTGAGTTTTTCCGTTTTCTCTCCTTTTTCTTGAGAGGAATGGAATCGGCAAACAAGGTATCTTCTAAATTTGATGTCTCCTAGTAATATCTGTGGACAAAATCCATTTCATCTCCATGAGTAAAATAATCTCGGCTGCCCACATTGAAGGGCTGAGTTAGAAGGCCATGTTTTTTACCATGTGTGTGTATGTCTTCTGTAATGGACCTCTCTCGAAAAGTCTTTGAAAATGTTTGAAAATTAGTGTAATCATCCAAGATGATAAAGTGTAAGCAGCATTTTTCATGAATTGGTAGGGATGTAACTGTCAATACAAGAACAACAAAAAATGATCCATCAGACGCGGGTTTAGAGTGTTGGGTGACGTCGCCACATAGCTCAAGCCAAGGACAGGAGGGCAGATAGATTTAAAGATATAGCAAATAAAGTGGCTTTTGACCAAGAGCACTTTTATGTGCACTGAATGTTTTCTGGTATTGAGTGTATAAAATGCTAATGTTATAAGGTTTATTTTGACTATAAAAGAATTTATAGATTTGAATGTAAGGTACCTCGTGTATATATGCTTCCTAGTTACAGTTACACAAGCCCTAATGTGAAAGAATCCGCAGATGGTTAGCTAGGTAGTCAACAGATCTCCTCACCCCTTTCTCTCTTTCCTCATCTTCTCAATTACTTTTTCATGAAAATTATTCTTTCAAGTGAAAATCATTATTATGTGCCTTTTGGGAGACATGCTTGTTCTAGAGGGTATATACGTAGTTTATAGTTATCCTCCTCGGTAATAACCAATCTTCATGTGGAACTGAATGAAAGTGTTTTATTTGCAGAGAGATTATGATTTTATAGTAGCTTTAATGTTGTGTTCCGGGTATCTACTCTAAGAATATTTAAACATTCTTATAGCCATTTGCAGAATTCTTTGGCAAGTTTACAATCTTAGTGGATAATTTTGAGAAGTCCCTGTATGTGTACTCATGGTTGGAGTTCCAGCTGTATTAAATCCAAATATTGATGACTTTTCATCCATGGAGGCAGGGAGAATGGACCCATGACACTAAACACAAGCACAACATTCTTGTTATGTTTTTGAACCTCTATTTTGGAGAGGAACTTTGAGGTCACATAGCCCTTTCTGTCATGCAACTACTATTTATATCCCCGGTCTGCTAGGGGACTACTATGCTAAGCAGAGAAGAGCAGTTATTTGGCCTGTAGGTCCCATTGTATGCCTTTTTCCTCTCTTTCTGAAGTTTTGTGCATAGGTAAGACTTCAGGTTGACAGCCCTGCTGCCTGAGATATTCCATTTAATCCATAGCCAGGACAGTGTGGTGGTAAACTTTGATTTAAAGAAACACTTAAATCTCTCCACTCAGAGTGTCATCAGGGAGGTGTGGGACCCCAGGGGGTCCTGAGGGAACTGACTGGGCAGACCAATTGGTCTCTGTGTCCAGCCACTCTTTCTTTAGACAGGAAGTGGTGTCTTCCTCTGGTGTCGCCTAGCTAGACTGTGATCACAGGTCACATGCAATCTGTGGAAAGGAATGAACTCAAACAGTGCAGCAGAATGAGGGCTTTCAATTTGCTGTAGTTGCTGTATTTTTTTTTTTTTAAAGAAACCCAGTGCTGTTCCTTAAAAAAATAAAAGTTGATTAATAAAGTAAATGTAGGGTTAAAACATATTTTGATGTTTTGATATAGGTGTTTATTAAGTGATAATACAGTCTCGCTCTCGCTCTTTCTCTTCCCTCTTGCTTTAAAAAGGCCTTTAAAATTATGATTATACATAAGGTCAGTCCAGCATACATTTCTGAACATAAGATTGATAGGGTGACTAAAAGAAGTTGCTGAAAAGATAAAATTAGATATTCTCTGCACTTTCAAAGAAGTCTTTTTTTCCCTCTCATTTTTTTGGTTGAGTCCCTTGCAGATTTACATAATGTAATCCTATCTGTGATCCCAGTACCTCTTACCATTTTAGCTTTTGTTCTTTACTTTGTATAGTTACCTGTGGGCCAGAGCAAATAACAGTATTTCTATTCACTTCTTTCCGTGTTTCAAAATCCCATTTGTTCATTTATTTCATCCATTCTTCATTTCTTGCTGTCATGAGTTCTATTTTACCTTATATCTTTAACGCTTTAACCATTTCCTTGTGTTATTCAACATGATGATAAATCCTTACCTAAGGAGAAGGCTCTTTTTTACTTCAAGGAAAAGGAATTTATTGGAAGGCTATCCAGTAGCTTGCAAAGTATATGGGAGCACAAAGTGCAGCGCTGAGTGAAGGGTTGAAGGAATGAATGAGGGGAGTTCAGAGGCCTGCTGTCATAGCCCGGTTAGGACACCACTGCCAGCTGCTGCTGTGGCGCCCCTACGGTAGCGTATTTCAAATGCCATCCTAACAGTTGGTAAGTTGGCAGGAATTTTCCATGAAATGCTCAGAGTCTCATTTGTAGCATAATACCTACTTATTAATGCTCCTAATGAACTTTTTCCTTGCACTTCTATGTTTTCCTCTAAAACTGCTACCCAAATACTTTTTTTTTTTCTTAAGTGGCATCAAGATGAATTTCTCATTCTACTGGCTTAAAATATATAAGCAGCAAACATTTCTCTGGAATAGAGCTTAATTTGGGGCTCAAACTTTTTATTTTTTCCTCCTCTGAGATATTTTCTGACTTGGTGGGACTACTCTGAGTTTGGATGCAGTTTTCCTCGGGCATAGGACAGCTAAGGACTTTGATAAACAGCTATTATTTGCTGGACTGGGTGGTGGCCAGCACACTCTTGTGATAATTGGCTGAGAGGCAGCAGCCCTTCTGGCTGTGTGAGGTGGGAGAGGTGGGGGCGGGGGAGAGCAGCCACACCTGCGGGAGCCCTTGGCTCAGGCTCTGTGGGCAGGTGCTTTTCATTCCAAGAGGCGCATTTCCACAACGGCAGGTGCAGAGCATACCAAGATGCAGGGGGACCTTACAAATCGGGATAATAGTTCTGTTACATTTTATTCTTGCTTTGTCAAGAGTACCCAAAATGGAGCATCTTCTGGTTCAGTTGCTAGGTAGAAAAACACAACATTCAAAAAGAAACACCTGCCTAGTATTTTTGTCCGTTACATCCAGAGCCTGACAAATAGTAAGCAACCTCCCTGGGGGGTTTGAGAGACAGTTGCTTCCGCTCCCTCCCTACTTCCCCTTCAGTCACTCTCCCTTCCAGAGCTGTCAGCCCTTCTCTCCTGTGATAGGAACTTTCACTATCATGGAGGTAAGTCCCTTCTTTGCTTAAATTGGCACTTGAGAGAACCATAGGGTGCAGAATAGGGGGGAGAGGCACCTTTAGTCATGTCCCATTGGCACCTAGGCATGGATTGTGCAACTTTGGACATCAGATTGGTCCTCGGGGTATGTTTCAGGATAGAGGGGAGATAAGAAGGAAGCTTGGGAGGTCGTGGGGCATTTAGTCCTGGTATCAGAGCAGAATGGAAATCCATATGCAGGGCTTAGAACACAAGATGGCCACTGGGGGCCAGTGGGGATGGTGGGGAGAGCAGTGTGAGTGCTTACCGACAAACAGGCCTGTGTCCTTTGCAGTTCTTTTGAGTGTTGTCTGTATAAATACTTTATGGTCCAGTCCAGGATGTGCCAGTCACAGCTGTCTGCTGTGTACCTGTTGCGTGGTTCACAGAACCTGTATTGTACCTGGAGGTGTTTCAAGGCTGCCAGGGTTTTTATCAAGGGCATCGTCATTTCATGTTTTCAGGTATTCTTGAAATCAAAACCAGGGAAAATGTTTTTTTCTGTTTCTGTCTTTTTTTTTTTTTTTTTTTTTTTTTAACAAAAAGGCATACAATGAGACTAGTAATCCCGTTGAGATAATGCACTTACAAAATCATCAATGAAGTTTTCAAAGAGTTTATGAAGGGCGTTTTCTTCTCAAGCTACAAAATGTGTATACACATATACTAACCTAAAATTTAGGGCTTACCCTCTTTATGAAGTTTCACATGTAGATTTGTGTTTCTATGGTCAAGCTCTAAAATAATGCCAATAGCCCCCAAATGTTTAAACACAGAGGTGCTAAATTTTACCAGATAACACAATACAGAAAGTGCTGTTATAAATTAATATTCAGTAATAAGAGTTCTTGCTAAATTACATGTGTATCACTGCCTGATTAGAAACCCCCCTTTTCTAATCCAGCACAAAACCAAACTGATTCTAACAGCCAGTCTTTATAATGGGTAAAAATGACCCAAGACCTTTGTTTTGTATGGATTTTTTTTTTTTAACACTAACTTCAAAAGTACTTAACAAAAGGTTTATTCAGGATAGCTAAGCATATACTCTTTTTAACTTGCTGGAAGACCTGCCCCTCCAATCTAGAGTCCTAAAAAGACAGCTCTTTTGAAACTGGGCGTTCTACCTAAACATCATTTCTCTGTTAGCCAAGGTAGGTCTGTGCTAGCATTTTCCAGTCATCTTCCAGGGGTGGTGTCTGCGGGCAGTGGATGTCACTTTGTGGGGAGTATTAATCGCCGCAGGGTGTCACTTCTGGTAATCAAGCATGTGTATATCCTTAGATCGGCTTCGTTTGAACAGGACATTCTCTCTGCCTTGCCACACTTCAGGTTCTTAAGCTATTTTAAAAATGACTGGGTTTTGGCAAACATCAACTGAAATGTGTATGGCAACTGCTTTCCTGAGCGTGATTTCTTTTATGGCTGCTCAAGTTATACAGTCGCTCTTATATTGTGGGTCAACACAATCTTGCTGTTTGTAAAGATCACTGTAACTTGAGGTTTAAATTTCTGGCACAATTTTATTAGTATTCACTTCTGAAGCTAATAAGATACCCCCGTTTTCTATGCTACTCTCATTGTAACAATAAAGCGACTTTCAATAAAAGATGTATGTTATTTTGATGCATAACTCCCTTTAATCGTATTTTTCTCCCAGCTAGTTTCTTTCAGGAGCTTAGCAGGGGTAACATAGGGGGTGTTTCTTCTCTGTTGCATGCTGTTCTAGAATGGACCGTCAGCATCAGTACAATCCTTCAGTAAAGCCTGAATGCTTAATTGGTTGGATAATTTCCTCAGCTGGGTGGCAGGCAGCGTCTCCACTCTTTATCCACCTGCTCTGCCCATCTTTTCCACGTTCTCCCTGACCCTAACAAGGATCGATTTCCTGTGTCCTGACCTAGAGCCCAGGCAGTGGTGCTTATGTCACTTCACCTGTGTTAGGTTCTAAAGCAATGGGCCTTGGATGGGCTCAGCGTAGGTTCATGAGTTCATTGACTGAAAGTTGTCCCACCTGGCTGCCGCGTCATCTCCCAGCAGCCATTTCACCCACAAGTCTTTTTACCCTGGCTTTCACTCCCTTGTGTACTTCCCTTGTCTTCAGCTCATAGTCTGCTGCAGAAACAAGTAGTTATGAGAAAAATAGAAGTCGTTGACTAAGGGTTTGCATATTTATTAAGACAGTAAAAAAAAAAGTCTTATGATTACATATAGCTTCATTTCTTGTATTATTTTAGGCATATATAATAGTTAAGATGAACACTGATATAGTAACACTCAGCTGAGTGAAAGCAAGGTCTAGTTCAAGAACAGCAGTTTTACTCACATGCCATCACATGGACTTAACAGCACCCCCTGAACATGCTGCCTTGAGCCTCCACGCCACAGGAGAGCTGGGATTAGGCAAGTAAAACTGCTGCGCTGCAAATCTAAGCCAGGGCCCCCAGGCAAGCACCAGGCCTCCTGTAGCCACACCCAATGGAAGTGCTTCAAAAGGGTTCTAAGTACTTAACTTATGAATCTCTTGAAGCCAAAAGTCTGAAGCACGTTATCTCCAAAATTAAATCTTGAGGTGATTTGAGGAATTTCATTCTCGAAATGAAATATGCAAGTCTGAGCTCAACCAAAACATGCTCCAACTAGATGCTTTCAAAAAAACAGACCAAACAACAGGTTCAAAGAAAGTGGTGAGTCTGCACTGCAAGCATATAATGAATGCAACACACAACCCAACATAAAATTCAAATAAGGCAATACGAGATTCACTTGTAATGAAGACTTTGGCTGTAATTGAAGAAAGGGGATGGATACGTTAAATCTGTCAAGAGGAAGGAAACTTTCTAACTGCAGGGACAAACTAAAGATGACGCTCCATGCTTTCAGAAAGAGTGAAAGTAGAAAGTGGAAGAGATAAGATGACATGCTACAAGGTTTCAATAATTAAAATTGGATTATTTCCAGAGACATCGTTTTGTAATACTTGAGCATTTAATGAAAAACAAATTCAGAACCATGGTTCATGCAGCATGGGACTCATCAAAACAGGAGGATAGTCCAAACATGGCCCATAAGCTTGGGTCAGCAAAGACCTTCTTCCTTACCATGTTCTAGTTATTCAGGAAATGATCCTTTCCTTAAACTATCACTTCCTAAGAGGATCCTGGTGAGTTTGGAGCAAACAGCAGGAGCTGTGACTCGGGGAGAGTTCCCTGCCTCCTGGTTCTGAGCCCTCGATGGCCCTTTTCTGGACAGCTCAGGCTCAAGCCAAGGTTTGTGGCCTCACAGACAACACATCTGGAATATAACCTTGTGATACAAAGTAGGCTGCTTCACATTCTAATATGTAGCCCAGGTGTGACTACTTGACATAAATATGTAAGTTAGGGTTGAATAAATATTTATAAAATGAATATATTTTAGCAATATTTGAAAAAATAGTGAAATGAGGCTGAAGATGCGTAGAAGTGTTTTATTTGCATTGGTTGACATCTAATTGATTATCAGAATAGTAGCTCTCACATTGTACCCTAAAATTAGGTATTCTGCTGGCAGGGGAAAAAAATAGACCAATTTCATTATTTTATCTGTTAAGCTTTCTTGCACAAAAGAGCAAAACCAAGCCAGCTTTACATTTAAGAAACAGAAACATTATTGGTGCTTATTACACCAACATATTTTTTCATATTCAAATCTACCCCCCCCCCCAAGATAACAATACCTGCTTTTCGAAGATGGGGAAACTGAGGCTCTGAGTTTATCTAAAATAATCAAACCATATATTTAGTAAGAGGCACAGCCAGGATTAGTAACCAGATCTTACTTAAAAGTACATGGTTTAAAAAAAGGGGGGGGGGCTTCCAGTATAAATGTTAATACTTGCTTATCAGAGAACATGCGGAAAATAGGAACAAAATGAACTCAAATTCATACCCTGACTCCCAGTGGCAGTCACATGAGCAGTTACTGGTAAACTCTTTCTGGTCCTTTTGCTGTGTATATTATTTTTTTTTAATGTAAATGTAAATACATGGCATATCAAAATGGGAAGTGTTAGTATTTAAAAAATTAACGTCTTTATAGAAAAATTGGAAAATCCTGAAACCTACGAAGGAAATTAAAATCACCCAGAATCCTATTAGTCAAAAATAACCATAGTTAATATTTTCATATATTCCCTTTGTCTTTTCTGTCAATTTTCTTTTTTACATAGTTAAGCTCATAATGTACAAGGTTTTTAAGTATAGTTAACATTGATGATGACAAAGAGAATCATGGTGACAGAATGGTATTTGCCATTCAAATTATTCAATAGGTTTTCAAGAGGCAAAAATCATCACTTATGGTCCCTGTCCATTCATACAGCCATCAAAACCCCTATGAGCCTTAAAGGCCGCACTAAGTCTCCACTAAGGAACCCTGACATGGATTACCATGGGGTGTTTTTTTTGTATCCAAGTAGGTCTACACAGTTTTACGTACTAAGAACACTCCATACCATGAAAAAGCCCTTCTAGGAGAGGGATGACAACAGCTGTAGTCTGATGACAAGGTTTTAATATCCTACAGTGATAAGTACAGAACGTATCTTAAACATTCTGCACACTTAAATTTGCATAAGAGGTTTAGCAAGAAAATAAGGCACATGACAATGGCTCAAGGAAAGTTCTAAATGATGGAACAGACTTCATCTTCTATTTATAAAATTCCAAAGAATTTATTACCTAAACTAAGAGAAAACTTCAGATGTACATAAAGTAATAAACCTTTACAATAGTTCTTAAGGAAAAGTAGGGATGTAAGTTTACACATTACTGAAGGCAAGGAGTAAAAGCAAAAAAGAACTCCAGCTGGAAGGTCAATGACGTCCATACAGCTTCCTCTTGATTTAAACACTCATCACACACTGAATGAACTGAAAGAGAGGAAGGTCAGCGTTACACTGCAGATCTCTTAACACTTAACACATCCTAGCTTAGTTTAGGCAGCTGACATTTTGGTATTCTAATTCAAATCATGAATTTAAAAATCCTTTATAAAATAAGAGTACATGACATATGGAAAAGTTCATTTTTTTGAGGGAAGCAGTCTAATATAAAATCCAGTGGGTTTCCCACATCAAAGCTTTTTATAGGGTAAGAAGCTTAATGGACAACTTTAAATTCCAAATAATATCGAAGACTCTAGAAATGGGCATGGTCAAAGGTACCTATTGAAATACCAGTAACAGTTGAGTTTATATGGCTATATCACGTGGGGACATGTGAACTGCACAGGATTACCCCATTACTCTAACAGAGCTCCTTTAAACAGTTTATTCCCTTAGAATCCACTTAATTAAAGTGTAGCATGCACAGAAACAGACTATTTGGCTCTTCTGCAATTCAGAAACCCCAATTTAGTAGCATCAGTACAGGCTATGCAATGTCTGCTTGCTTCACCACTAAACACACCTCACTGGACTGCTTTTTCTATCAATTTTCTTTTTCATTTTTCCAGCACCAGTGAGGAACTGTGTATGCTAATCCTTGCAGCATTCCTGCAAAGTCAAGCTAATTATCCCTATTTCAGGGAAAAGGAGGCTAAGGATCAAGATGTTTAGCTCTCTCTTAAGTGGCCCCATTTGAGTCCAAGGCCTGTGCACTTTCCACTTCGCAGGCCACCTCTATGGAAACAGTAGCTGACTGTCACCTGAGAAGCTGCACACTGAAGATAACACATCTTTAAGGAGAAATAACCATATTTATTACACAAGTCTTTGTATTCATAACTATGGCAACTGCTAAACTGAATACATGTGTATCTTGGTATTTTGTAATGGAGAAACATTTTAGAATATTCAGTTATCACAGTGATTTACATTCTAAAAGTAATTTATCAATGGCTGAACAAAAAATGGAAACAACCAAACATCTCCCTACCTTTAAGTATATCCAACTACTGTCATCAAAGATGGCACTTGGTTACCTTCACAGCTGTTACATGGCCTATTAAATACATTGTTGTGAATTATGACTTCAGTTTGGGCCTGAGGTGCTCAATGAAGAGCATGGGTGTGCCAAGCACAGCTTTGAGCTGTTAAAATTACTTCTCAATGTCTGAGATGAATTGTTCAAATGAAGGCAAAAGCAGACGGAACATCTGCACGGTGTTTTTCAAGGACATTTCTGACTGAAATCTCACAACAGCCTAGGGGAGAAGGCATTATTAGTATTTCCTCTTTCCTCAGTCTCAGAGCAATGAAGAAACCTGCCTGAGGGACCCCGCTAAAGAGGGGGACAAGCGGGGCTTTCACCCAGGTCTTACAATGCAAAGCAAACAGTGGTCCATGGATAAGAGGAATAATAAATGAAACCAATACATTTTGATCATTTTGAGCCTTGTGATCACTTAAGCCTTGATTGCCCTCTGGCATCCTTAAGGTGCTCTTAACAGCTAACTAAAAGGGATGTCCATTTGGTGTACATTTTATTTATTCACTTCTGAATTTACCGAGACTTACATCATCATATGGGAAATTCACAACACCTTGCTGAGCAGTATCCCGTCTTCGAAAGTTGTCTGTAAAAAAAAACACCAGTGAAATTTACGTGTTTTTTTTTTAAACATCTTATCTGAACTCACAATAATTAATTGTTTTGGCATTGGGTTCAAACTGCAGTAACATTTACATTGTATAAGCAGACAACATAAAGAATAGACCAAAGCAAAGAAGCCAGCTATATGAATAGGAATAGATTTAACATGCAGCAAAGTAATACAATGTGGGGAAGTTGGCCAGTTGTCTTTTTCAGTGTGGACCTGGAAGAAAACACCTTATCCCAAAAATCAGCAGAAGCTGTGACTTCTGAGGCCATTACTTACTGGTGATGAAAGCAAGAATATCAAACTTCTTAAGAACATAGATATTGTTTAATTAAGGAATAGATGGATAGAGTCCCTAATATGACAAATAGGCTGTAATAAAATATTCCACCTATTTCAGTTCTGTCCTATTGAAAGGGATTTACTTACATTAAAAAAAAAACAACCAAAAAACTGCCCTCAAATTTTGTTAGGATACAAAAAAATTATAAAGCTAGATATTAAAAAGAGTAAAAAGAAAAGGGAGGAATGGAGTAAGAAAAGATATACAAAAGAAAGAGAAAGAATGGAGGGAATAGAAAAGTGGGGATTATTAATATCTCCTCATTTAAGAAATACACCTGAAACAGATGACATCATTTTAAACCTCCAAAAGGAGGAGTTAGGAAAGAGCTACAAATGAGTAATTACATTCTTTTCAAATGTTTCCCATACTAGGGAGAAATCACAGACTATTGCTCATATTCTGATCCAAAAAATAGTTTCTTATGTTCTGGAACATTTCAGTTAAATTTAGTTAGGATTAGTTTAATGCCAAATGACTTACTAATCTGCAAATATTTCTGAACAAAAAGAATTATTCTGCTAGATATGCTTAATAGCAATGTTAAAAAGCCAGTGAAGTTTGGGGAACAAAAGGAGAGTGGGACAGTAAAAGTTCAGAAACACTGAGAAGTGAAATGTTATAAAAACTGTGGTTTCTTGGCCTGTGGAGATGACACCATCTCAAAGAACACACCTGTTAGAGCTCGCAGTTTGACGCAACAGGCTATGTAGTCATCAAAGGTGATCTTTCCATTGGTGCTGTATCGTTTTGCAATTGAATTCACGGCCTGGGGACTCAACCGAAATCCTGAGGGAAGAAAAATCATCCAGCAAAAAAAAAAAGTTAAAGGATTACAAAGAGACCATTAAAAGTAAGCAAGCATAATTTTTTAAGACTGAGAGTACTCATTTTAATTATGAGTACACACTACTTATAGAAAATAGAAACTGGCTTCATGTAGCACTTACCGTGTTTCCTCGAAAATAAGACCTAGCCGGACCATCAGCTCTAATGCGTCTTTTGGAGCAAAAATTAATATGACCCGGTCTTATTTTATTTTATTTATTTTTTTAATTTTTTTTTCGGTCTTATTTTAATATAAGACCTGGTCTAATATTATTTGTAATATAATATAATATAATATAATATAATATAATATAATATAATACCCGGTATAATATAATACCGGATCTTATATTATTTTTAGCTCCAAAAGACGCATTAGAGCTGATCCGGCTAGGTCTTATTTTCGAGGAAACACGGTAGTTTTAGAAATAAAAAAAATAATAAAATTACTTCTACCAATGAAGTTGGAGTTGGCCATACCCACCCATTGTTGTCAGGGCCTTCTGCAGTTCTTGAGGATCCACTGTTCCACTTCTATCGCTGTCAAAACTGATGAAGTGTTGTCTCCAGCCATTCAGTACAGACCACAGTTCCTTAAATTCACTGAAACCCATTGTGCCTGACAGATCTCTCTGAACTGTAATTAAGGACTGGAATATATTTTCTTTTTTGGGGGGAGCAACATTTTCTAGTGATTAAATCAAAGATCAAGGATAAGGAAATTTAATGTTCTTTTTGCTAAGAAGGTTAAAAATGTCAGGCGCTCTTTTTGGTATGACATAATAAAAAGACGCTCTAATGATACACTAAAAAGGGCCTATGGAGAAAAAGCTCTAAGTATATACTTTGTGGTGAAAAAGACAATCTACGTGATGTGATTACAAGGAAGTAACATGGCCATGCTGAGCCACATGTGAAATGCAGCCTTGTTACTGGAACTGGGCTGCACTTTGTGGGTGTCCCAAGCGATGCTGCTTACTTTGTGTCCTGGGGTGCGTTTTGGCCCTACCACTCCCCAGATAAGCCCTCCCAGAACCGGGGTTTTCACTTTTGAAAATGAGCTGAGATGGAAGGCACAGTAGGGTCAGAACGAGCTCAACTGAGTCCAATGATCATGCTGTGAAAAATCCCACTGTGCCCGACAGATCTCTCTGAGCTGTAATTAAAGACCGGGAGAGCCCACTGCCTGAAGTTCAGGTGTGAGTCACACAAGGCAGTCACCATTAAAGCACAAAAGCTTCCCGGACCGCTTGCATTTCTATACTCGTCTTCTCGGATGCTTCCTTGAATTCTCGAATAACCAACATTCTGCTTAAAGTTTCCTTCCTTTTTTACGCCAAACTCCATCTTCAAAGCCAATGATTTCAGAAAACTTCTTTGTGGTCATGTGTCACTCTGTACTTAGTGGGTATTAATTCTTAGATGAATTCCTTTAAGAAGAAAGTGTTTGTTAAGAAAAAATACTCTAGACAGTAATCCAGGTAAAGGATACATCCAGCATTGAAACCATAAGCCGACAAGTCTCCAGGTTAAAAGCTATCAAATCAAGAAAAGTTCTATTAATACAATTTCAAAAATTCACATTACATTAGATACATTCAAATTAATTAGGAATGTGATTATTTATACACTTTTTATGCGTTACTCAATTTATGTGGAACTAAATTATGTGGAGCTTTGAAGTACATTTTTCTTCCAGATATGATTCCTTCTAGAACACAAGTTTGATTTTAACAACATTATACAAATTTTTTAAAAAAGTATTGCATGATACTGTTAATATTTTTAGGTGTGATTATGGTTTTGAAGTTGGGAAAAAGGAAGGCATCCTTATCTTTTAAAAAAGTATACACTGAAGTTGTTTGTAGGTGAAATGAATGTTAATAAGGTATCTGGAATTTTCTCCAAAAGAAAACAGGCAGGGTTATAGATGAAACAAGAATAGCAATACATTGACAACTGTTGAAGCTGAGTGAGGAGGACATAGAAATTCAATGTATAATTATCTCTATTCTTGGATAGGCCTAAAGTTTTCCATAATATACTCTTTAAAAAATATTATATACTGTTTCATCTTTGAAACTGTAACATAGTGAGTTCAATTCACCATAATGAATCACAATGTATTATATCCACCATGGTAAGTGGGAAGGTCAGGGTGCTTGTAGCTACTCATAATTGAATACAAATAGCTGGTTTGCTAGTTTTTTGTCTAGTCATTTTTTTTTCCTTTTTCCTCTGATGTCAGGCCCTGCATAGTAAACTCCTACCTCAAATAGCTATGACCTCTTTTCATATATAATAAACTTTTATATGAAACCAGATAAATACACTGACTAGAATTGTGTTATATGAGTGTGCTCTGGAGTAAGACCCAGTGACCGATTTAGCGACAGCCATTGTTCAGAAGCCTTCTAGTTTACTTCCAGTTTGAGGGTGTTCAGAGGGCATTTCTATCCATTTTCAGACATCCAAATAGAATACACTTATTGACTAATGGCCTATTGATAATCTACCTGAGCATTAGCAAATTAATAAGGATTCCTTGCATCTTACATTGTGTTAATGGGAACCAACGACTTTAAGGAAATACTATCTAGGTACAAAGAAACTGTAAGATTAGAAGGCAGAAGTGACAAGATCACAGGCAAAGCTAGCATAAATTCTGCAAGTTTGTGAGCATGTACACAGAACTAACATTTTTTTACAGCTCTTACCAGCTTTGTTTTTATCTCTAACCAAACTGAATTTAAAACACAACTGACCTAACTCTTATGACTGTAATGTCTCCAAACAGCACAAACTACAGGTTTTCCACTTTTAACAGATTCCTGTGTTTGGCATATTTTGGAACCTGAAATAAAAGATTTAGGACTCTTTCTATTTTGGTCCTTCAATCTCCACCTGATCCACAGATAAAATTCTCTGAGGTGAGAGGAGGCAACACTTTCCTACACTTCTAGACAGCTTTAGGCTCCATTCATTTCCACTGTCACTTCCTCGGTTTAGTGAGCACTTCTCTCAGCTGTAAGACTCCAGTGGCCACCTCACACTTATCCCTGACTCTCCATGTACCCCACACTCATGTCCCCCAATTTGCTCTTTCTCTCACAGCCAGGATAGTACACAGTCTTTTATATAAAACCCAGTAGAGGTGTTGTACTGCTCCCAGGATGAAGTCCAAACACCGTAATTGGCACATAAGGTCATACACGTACCTTCCCAGGGCAGCCCGTTTCCTACTCTTCATTCAACCCCAACACACCATCTTCATGATGAATTTCTCACTGAACCATGCCTTTTCATCTCTGCGTCCTTTGAACATGCTGTTTTATGTGCCTAGAACACAACGTCCCTATCCCACTCACTTCTGTCTGATTTCTGCTCGACTTTTACTTCTTCTCAGTTTAGATATCAGTTCTGCAAAGAAAACTTTCCTGACCTCTGTCTGGGTTATGTGCCCCTCACAGAGATGATGCCACAGCCTCTGTACTTCACTTATCTCAGCGCTTTTCAGTGTCCCACAAGCATTGTTTGTGGTGGCACACCCTAGCACGTGGCAAATGGTGGGTGTCCGTTAAAAATGTGTTGGCTGGACAAGTGAGTGAATGGATGAGACGGAATTCTCTCATCCCTCTGAAGAAAGCTCAAAGACTCTAAAGTGGATATGGTTTTTAAATAAAATCTTTTACTGATACTTACAAGTAAAGGATAATCCCTTAAGTCAAATACCAATCTTAAGTCAAAACACCAATCAGAATATAAGGCTATGATTTTTCCATTTTAGAAGATCTTCCATACTCATGAACTGACAAATGCCTATTACTACATACTCATTACGTGCCAGGCTCCGTATATGAAGAAAAATGGAGATAAAAGTACGAAACTGGACTCTGCCCTAGGCAACAATCTAAGAAAAAGACAAGTTGTGCACATAAAACTCTAGTCAAGAGAGAGAGTGGCAAACCATAACAGGCACCAAAAGTACCAGGAGGTGCTGAGGAGAGGTTCCTTCCTAGCAAGGAAAGACTTCATAGAAGAAGTAGCACTTAAGCCAAGCCGTGAGAGATAGAAAGATGGGAGACATCTGGTGACAGCCAAGTGGAGCGAGGGGCCAGCATAAGCAACGAGAAGCAAAGTCCAGGGCAGGCAAAGGAAGTGGGAGGAAGTACCTTCTAATGAGGCTGCATTACAGAGGATCTTAAGTTCCCACTAAGCTGTTTAGCTTTTGTTTTGTAGGCACCAAGGAGCTACTCAGATTTTTAGAGGGAGGGAGTTGACAGGTTAGAGCTGTGTGTCAGGAAGAAAAGAAATCTGGTCGATTTTTTGTGAGGATTTAAAAGGCAGGGAATGAGACGGGCAGTGAACAAACAGAAAATTCACCATTCCAGACAGTTCTAATGAACTAGAATTCTGATGTCTAGTAAGTTTGGGTGAGGACGCTTGCTCAATTCTACTTGTATTTTTTCCCCACAAATAGTTTTTTATTAATGCTAATTCTATTTTAAATAATTTCAAAATAATCTTTGCTGTAATTTTACTCTTTTTCCTGTTCGTTTGACTAGAATGCCTCAAACATCTTTTCTTCTAGTAGAAATCCACAATGTAACAGACCTAGCAGGAAAGCCCCACCTCCTGTTGTATTTCTCAACTGTGCCACAGAGGAACAACTACACTCAAGGAAAAAAGAGCTGAATTACTGTCTTACAGACTAGAGCAACTGCCCGCATTAAGTCCACCTCTGGTGTGACTACTTCCTTTTAAACTGGTTAAGAAGGTGCCTGCAGGTGGAGAATCTCCCCCCACCCGCTACCTGTGCTATTTTGGTTTGAAAGCTGGGTTTAAAAGACGCATTAGTGTATGATTCCTGTATTGCAAAACTCACTCAGATACCTCTCATGCAGGATGGCTTTGTGGTTCATTACAGCCTCCACCACCAGATGACAGTAAGCAAATTAATTCAATCCCATGGTCCTGATGACTCAGGAACTGTCTTTTCTATAGCTCAACGACCAAAGGCCATCAATAATGAGGCTTTCTCAAAGGAAATTTTTAAAAGGAGTGCTTTTCAAGGATATACAACCCACTTTGTTAGTCAGATTTTCAAATCTACCACACCTTCTACTGAAAGAGAATAGAATAATGGTGTACACTGTGATACAGCTCAGTTTTATAAACCCTGCTCGAAGACCTTGGTGTACTAGCCCCAACTGCTTAAGGTTAACAATTAACAATGTACTGCCTACAATAATAATAAAAAATCTCCTAATCTAGAAAGTGCTTCTTTTGTTTAGGACCAGATTACATGACAGAAATGCAAAAGGTTCCTCTTTTATATTAATTCCCCCAACAAGGAAATATTAATAGGATACTGAAGTCACATAAAACAAAGAATGATAAAAACAGAAATGCAAACAGTTTAAAAAGAGAGCCAGCTAGTAAACAGACCAAGTCAAATGGTCAAAAACCGCCACTATACTTCTCGGGTGTGGATTGTAGTCGGAGCATTTTAGTTCAGAGTGTACTAGGAAGTTGGCACTTCTTTCTGTCCTGCCTCAATCAACAACTGGCAAAGAAGTCAGCAGCTACAGCACTTCAGTCAAAACAGTCCTTTCAACCCTGCGTATCTGTCATGGTCAAGATAACGTGGGTGATGAGAAGCCCGCCAGGATGCAGCATCTTTGCAGTGGTTCCCTGTCTTGTCTGTAGCTCGTGGCAGAGAGCTCACAAGGCAGGAAGGTGGTATAAGGGCTGAATTACAAGGCAGCACATCCATTCTGTGAGGACGGCGGGAGGGGTGGGAAGACTAGGAAAGAGTTTAGGACTTAGGAAGGGCGTACCCTACTTAGTCCAAACACACTGTCTTTAGTGGAAGGAGGAAAGAGCTGCTGAATGTCATGACAAGCATTCCTGTTGCCAGCAGCTCAGAGACTGGAAGTTCAGAACTAGCTCTCTGAGGCCCAGGGGTGGCGGACAGGACCAACCGCTCAGAACCAGGAGTGCAGGGCAGGCCACTCAGGCACCAGGTGCGCAGGGCCAGACATTGTAAGCCCTAAGTGCCACCAGGCTTGGCACAAAGCAAGCTCTTAGCAAAAAGCAGTACATGTTAGCCAGTGTGAATGAAAAAGGGGCTATGTAATAAACCTAAGAAGCTACTGGGGGGCACATGGCAGGCCTGACAAGCTCAGTGACCAAAAGTAACCCACCACACAGGATTCCTAACTGGGTAGGCCATGGCGGATAGTCCCGTCTTCTAGCTTCCTTAGTAAAGGTCAGTCTTTACCTTACATTGTTATTGTGCATCTAGGATAACATACCTTTGAAATGTCAGAGTAATTTTCTTTCCTAGACCCCTTGAAGGCACAACCGCAGGCACGAGCACGAGGTCAGAGCAGAGCAGACTACAGAACCCCTCATTGTTATCTCGTTCCCCGAATACCATCTCTCTGTGCTGTAAATGTTAATTATGAACTATCCTGTATCCATAAATGTAAAAGTATGTCCTCCATTTCACTTTTTATCCAATCCCAGAGATTTCCCTGCTTTGCTTTTACCTGCCCCCTTAATCTACCACCAATGGTTTCATGTAACCCTCCTTACATCTCCTCCTTTGAATCTAATGTATAAAATAAGCTGCCAAATTGCCAATCTCCGGGACATGTTCTCAATCTGTTGCGATTTTGCTACTGCACATGTCCTCAAAATTTTGGCTCACACAAACTCTTACGAAACTTTTCTACAGGCTGAACATTCTTTCATCGACACGCCTATCATTAATGACACCTGACCTGGCATATTTTACTTCAGCACCTTAACTGGTCCTCTGTGGAGGCCACATAAACTGTCTCTGCCTCGAATGGTTCCAGACACATGGAACTCAAGTCCAAAAAAAACCCCAATTAACTGGCAAGTAGTGTGGACTGATTTCTTAAGACCTGTTTTCAAATTCACATTTTGAAATAATACACCAAGTTTAGCTTCTGAAATTCTACATGTTACTGGATCAGAAAAGTTCAGTTTCCTTGAAGTCTGTAACCACAAGGCACAGCTAACATATGAAATGCAAGAGTACCAGAGAAACTTTGGGAGGGTCAACTTACGTTTGTATCCTCCAGCAATGCCCGACTCGGTCAGGCATTTCTGCAATTCATCAGCATCGATTTGCCCATCCTTTTGGGGGGAAAAAAATAGGAAGAGGAATCACAATAGTAATTTGTACCTTCTAGTTTTTTGTTTACTTTCAGTCTTTAATGCAGGAATAAAAATAAGAAAATGAGTATTATCATGCATGAGACTTCTTAAGGAATGCCTTCCAAAAATAGGCATTCTTTTCCTCATCCTACTTCCAAATACAATTTCACATTGAAAGATAGACAAATTGTTACATCCTCTCCCACAAGTGGATAATTGAGGCCATAAAAAAACACATTTAATAGCTAAGTGGGAGTTCAATTTCAGACTCTGTTTTAAATAATTATTACACAAGAATTAACAAAGTCGGAAAGCTGCTTACACCAATACTTTAGTATTTGCAATATCTGTCATCATTTCCTCTAAGTTCCTGAATTAGGTTGGGCATAAACATTCTCAATATAAGGTTCTTCTTTTACTAAAACACTGAGGTGAATTCAGTTTTTTCTATTGATACATGATTTTTAAATGACACATATTTTTTAATGAATGAATAAAACCAGTTTCTGTCTTGAACTATTCTTCCCTCACTCTGAGCTAGGAACACGCCAAAGTTAAGCATTTTAAAATAATGTAGTTGCTTAAAAATCTTGAAAACCTCCTTCTAGCTTTTGGGGGAGAGAGGGAAGAGGGGGGTACACAGCTGACATGAGTAAATAAAAAGCTTGGTTCAAACAGAGAGAGAGAGACAGAACAAGAGACCTTTGTGATCACTTTTGCTTATGATGTGAATGGGTGAATGTTTCTTTTCAGGCCCCAATTACTTAAGTTCCCAGTGGCTATTCTAGGTCAGAATTAGATATATGTTACTTTCAGGGGTTTTAAAATAAAACACCTAAGTCCATGGGTATTATAAGTGCTAAATGAGCAGAAGGATCAACAGTTTGAAAGACGACGGCTATGCTGATACAGGCCAGGGCTGCTGAAAGCTAAGCAGGTGGGGTCACTTACACAGATGGAGGCACAGGCAATCTAAGAAAGTGAATATTGAGCTTTGCTGTGTCTTGTGGTTTCAAAGATACAGATCATTAACAGATCAAGCAGATACTTACTGGGAGGCTCTTTCAGTTTTAGACTCAATTTTCCACTCAATTTCTCAAACTGCATTTCTTAGAGTGCTATTCTAAAAGGTGGTCTTAGGTTTTTATCCCATAATATTCTATGGCATTTTCACATGAAGATTGTGTTACTTCTAGCTTTTGATCAAAACAAAGCTAAACTGAATTCATCTGAGCAAACATTCCCTCTGGACATGTCTGGGTTATACCAACAGCATATTAACCATACACAGTGACCACGTGAGCTAGGGAAATGTCCTCTCAATCCCCACCTGCACCTGTCAAATAACTCAGAATGTAGAGAAGTAAAAGGTCTTGGGGAGCAGATCTTCGTCCTCTCTTTGGGTCAACAGGCCACAACACTTAATAAGGACATAGAAGATCTGACCTAGTAACAGCATCTGCATCAAACAGAAACTAAACTGTTCACAAGATTAACTTCCTGATAGTAGAGTAGTAATTTTCTTATTTTGAGGCTGGTGGGTTTTTACTGTAAATACCTATTTCCTAAGGGGGTAATTGATTAACAGTCAAATTTAACCCAAAGAAAGTGTCCATTAATATCTGGCTATAGAATTACTAGTACATGCCTTTCAGTTGTGCAAACAGGGGTTTATGTTCACCAGATACGGAATTTCTTCTCTGGAAACCACCCTGAATCCTGACAATCGAGTCACAGTTCTAAAGACATCTATCTTACAGATCTTAAAACATATTCATAACCCCCTATTCTGTTCAAGCTGACACTAATTCAATCACAAGTTTAGTTCTGAATGGAACTAATATAAACACCAGTAACACTTTGTCCTAATTTGTTCTGAAAACTCAGAAATAAGTGACTATAAGTTTCCTTCTTTCTCTTTTTTCTTTTGCAAAAGCAAAGGGATTCTTTTTCCAGAGGAAAGGTAGTTTTTCTGTGCCACTGTAACAGGCTAATACAAATGTAGACTCTAACCATTCTCTAATATTAAAGAGAAAAGCTAACCTGTCCAGCTACTGAAGCAAAGTAACCATACAGCGGATCCTGAGTTTGTCCGGGAAACGAAGGCCCTCCAGGAGCCCCTCCATACTGTAAAACAGGAAACACAAATTCGTCATCATATCCCTGAAACAAGTTTTATTTTTTCACCACCGAGTGTCTTTGTGCAAAGCCAGGCAATGGCCTGCCCTTCACTTCATTTACCTCCCCACCACCGGGCACACTCTAACTGCACTCACTCTACCTCTTTCTTCCATTCTCACTCCAGTCTAATTTTAAAAAAACTGGCGGCTTGGACCAAAATGAATTGTCCTGACTGTGACATCTGCATAAGTGAAGCAACTTTAAAAACCCCTATTAACATGCAGGTTACTAAGGTAAATGCAACCCAGGCAACAATTTATGAGCAGGGCTTAATTTTTTTTTTTTTTTTATATAGTGTTTATGGTATTTTCAAAGCATTTTGAGACAGGTGTTGCCAGAGAGGGTAAGGTGTGTCTCGGCTGGGCTATTTCGCCACGAGGGAATATTCTTGGAAACAGTTTCCACGACAACGCGCATCCCAGAAGCCAGGCTAGGCGACTTTCTTCTCGGAGAGCTTTTACTCTGGCGGTCCTTCCTTGACTGTTGTTTTTTTTTTTTCCCCCTCACCTTGTTTTAAAGAGAGAGGTAGAGCTGTGGACCATTCTAGGTTAAAATGGCTGTTGCTCTTAGGGGAAACACAGAGGGAGGGAGAGGAAGCCAACACCCAATTTGCACAATTTCACGCCGCCTGTCCGAGAGTCACAGGGTGGGCTTCTGGGGTCGCAATCCACCCGTGCCTTGGCCTTGCGTAGCCACCCGTGGGGAGGCAGAAGGAACAGAGAGATGGAGGGAGCCAGAGAAAGAGCCTGAATGGCCTGGGCTTGGGGCGAGGCAGCGGGCAGGGAGAAGCCGGGGGCGGAAGGTGTCGGGGGAGCCGGCTCAGCAGAGTCGCTAAGTGTGGTCTCTCGGCGTCCCCGGGACCCAAGCGTCGCGCCCGGGCCGCAGTCCCGCGCGGGCAGCACTTACCTGGCTTTGGTAGAACCCGCCGCCACCGGAGCCAGGGTGCCCGGGGTACGCCATGGTGCAGACTGCGCCGCCACCACCCTACGCGCCCTGCCTCACCGCCCGCCCTCCCGCCGCGGCCGCCCCGGAGCGCACCACGCGGGCCGGAGGGGGGCGCGTTCAGGAGCCGCTGCCCGCACGGGTTTCCTCTCTTGCCTCTGTCCCCTGCCTGCGCCCAGCCCTTTTTTGTGCCTTATATGCCGAGGCCGTGCATCACCGAAGGCCCGGTAAGTGACTTAAGACCTGCGAATTAATTCACACCAGGGACTTGCCTCCCTGCGAAACGAATGGCACATTCCAACATCAACTCGGAGCCTGGGGAATTCTAATTTTCTTCCTACTTGGCTATTTTCTGACGTTTTTCATCTTCAGCAGTTTTATTGGCCGGGGCCGTCCGGCTCTAAGCTGAGTGCAATATTGAGGGAGAGGGGCTGAATACATTAGGGCCCCTATTAGATGCTCGAGGGGCATGGAGGTGTTGCAAAATCAAAATATGAAAGCGCCCTTGGAACACAGGAATAAACTTCAGAAACTGTGCCAGGGAGCGTTTGGCTTGGGGTTACATATTTCACTGAACAACAACGGCATGTTTCCTTGCTAGGGGACATTGTCATCTCCTGGTTAAACTGGGCGTAGCTGGATGTGGCTTGGGTAGGACAGAGGGCTTTTACTGCGCAGGGCAGTCCCGCCCAGAGCGTCTTTAGAAAGTGAGTTGTTTCAATTAGTATCTGCATGACTCAGGCAAAATAAACCCTCTTTCCAAAATTACTCAGCTGCTTCTTAGAGCAATCGAGTATTAGTAAATATTCAGGAAGATGAAAGATTAGAATTTTACTTAGGGGATTCAGAAAATGGTTTTCTTTACTTCACACGTTCTTCTTTTTCACCCAGTTGAACAGTCTGAAGCTCTTCAGACGAGAGTTCTGTTTGGTTTTGATTGATGTAATTTCAATCACGCAGAATGTTTTTGTGAATTTTAACGTTTTTAGAAATTAATTAATGAGCAAGATTCACAGTGTTGGCTGTGGAGGTTGCCCAGAAAAACAGTCATCAGTTTTTGGACCACCTGCTGAGCATGGTGCTGGCCTTTTTCACCATGATATGGTGGATGAGATTCCTCCATTCCAATTTCCTGCGCAGTGTTCTCACTAGGGTCATTGTTTTCCTCTCATGTATAACTTCCCTCCAAGTCTTCTTTTTTGGATACCCAAATTCCCAAAATACTCCCAAAATACATGGTCCCATGGCATGTTTTCTTCTGACATGTGAGAAAAAAATTCTAACTCCCTGTTGTCTCATATCAACTAAACTATATATTATTACCTGTTCCGTGTTTGATTCAGAAAGTAGATTACCGATTTCAAATTGTCATAGCAGTCACGGAGGTAGACTAGACATTTTATGATTCCTCTGGCCTCTGCGAGGTTTTTTTTCTTTTCTCCCCTTCCTTCCTTCCTGCCCTTATTTCTTTCTTTCTTCCATCTTTCCTTCCTTCCTCCCTCCCTCCCTCCCTGCCTCCCTTCCTTCCTTCTTTCTTTTTTCCCTCCTTCCTCCCTTCCTTCCTTCTTTCTTTTTTCCCTCTCTTCCTCCCTCCCTTCCTTTTCTCTCTCTCTTCTCTCTCACTCTCCTTCCCTCCCTCCTTTCCTCCTTTTCCTCTCTCTCTTTCTTTTTCTTTCTTTGTTTCTGTGGTAATGTTATCATAGACTCAAGGGGTACACTTGCCTGTGCCCATCCAAGCCAAAAGAAAAAAACGAGTGGGAGTTTTCAGCAAAGAAAGTGAAGGTTGTTTAAGGAGTTGGTGTCAAGCCTGGAGACACAGTGAGCTGGTGCTCTCAGAAACCTGGCTTCCCAATGGTCTCCAGTGTCTAGATTATTTAAGGGAGAAATCATTAATCATGGTTGCGCTGTGAATTGGGGTCATGGGCTCCACTGATTGGTTGGGGCTAAGGCAGGGAGCAATTGATTATGACTTCAGGTCCTGGTGTTGATCATGGCATTGTTGGGCCCGGTTCCCAGGGAATGCAGTCAGTGGGGCCGTTCTGCTTTCATGAGTCTGGAGCTGAAATGTAACTAACTGACGCCAAGATGTTATCTTTGTTTGATTAAAACTTTATTCTAGTTTGAGGTTTGGTGATTGTGTCTTGGTCATGATTCACAGACCTGAAACTTAATTCTTAAATAAATTTAGTGTTTATCGGAACCTAATGTCTTAAGGGCTTAACGATTAAAAGGAGTGGACAAACAGTATACGTACAGGTAGGAGGATCTGGGGAAAGCATGAAAAGAGTTCTAGTTCTCACTGGCTAAACCAAGCTTGCTTGGATTAAAGCAGAATGCATGCTAAAGAAATGAAGTTCATGTACAGTTACAGTAAGAACACTTAACACGAGACCTACCCTCTTACCAAATCTTTAAGTGTACAGACGAGTATTGTTAACCATATGCACAGTGTTGTACAGCAGATCTTTAGAACCTTTTTATCTTGCATGACTGAAACTATACCCGTTGAACAACTCCCCATTTCCTTCTAACGCCAGTCCCTTTCTACTTTCTGTTTCTGTAAGCTTGACTACTTTAGATACCTTATATAAGTGGAATCATCCAGTATTTGTCGTTTTATGATTAGCTTATTTCACTTAGCCTAATGTCCTTGAAGTTTATCCACACTGTAGTATATGATAGGATTTTCTTTTTTAAGACTGGATAACATTCCATTGTATGTTTATGCCACATTTTTTAATCCATTCATCCATAGATGAACATTTGAGTTACTTCCACATCTTGGCTATTATGAACAATGCTGCAGTGAACGTGGATGTGCAATATCTCTTTAAGACCTTATTTTTAATTCTTTTGAATATAGATCCAGAAATGGGATTGCTGGAACATATGGTACTTTTATTTTCAATTTTTGAGGAATCTCCGTATCGTTTTCCACAGTGGCTGCACCATTTCACATTCCCACCAACAATGAGGCAGGATAGGTAACCTAGGAAATGGATAGCCCCCTCCAGGGTACAACTTGAGGTGCCTCATGGTACTCAGGTAACAAATGACTGTATCTGGCACCTGCAGCTGGAGAAAAACATGAACAAGTTCCATACAACAAGACTAATTCCTATGGGGGGGGATCTTGACCTTTAGTTAATTATGATGTCTTATTATGTCATTTGCATTGTGGTTACTATGACTCCCATCATGCATCTGACACCATAATAGTTCTGGAAGAACCAAATAAGGAAGAAAAAGCGGGAAGTGGAGGGTCCTGCCCAGGAGGAGGAGATGAATGAACCACATCAATGGGATGTCATCAGCTCCCACCCCAGGAGGGATAAAAAAACCTCTGATCCTGACTTCCTCTGTGCAATTCATTCTCTGAGTTCACCCGAACTTTCTTCTCAAGTGTGTACTTTTGTTTTCAACACATCGCTTTCTCTTTCCTACATCTGTCTCGCTCTTGAATTCTTTCTTTCTCAGAGACAAGAACCCGGTCACCTCTGCTCTGGGTTGAGTCCTGTCTTGGACATCCCAATGAGCCTCCAGTGACAGTGTGCAAAAGTTCCAATTTCTCCACATACTTGTGAACATTTATTGTCTATTGTTTTATTTATTCATTTATTTTTGACAGATGTTAGGTGATATCTCAGTGTGACTTTGATTTGCATTTCCATGATAATTTGTGATTTGAGCCTTTTTTCATGTATCTGTTGTCATTTGCATATCTTCTTTGAAGAAATGTCTATTTAAATCCTTAGCCCATTTTTAAATCAGGTTATTAGTTCTTTTGCTATTGAGTTGCCAGTGTTCCTTATATATTTTGGAGACTAACTCCTTATCAGATATATGGTTTGCAAATGTTTTCTCCCATTCCATGGATTGCGTTTTCATTCTGTTGTTTCCTTTGCTGTGCAGAAGCTTTTTATTTTTATTTTTATTATTTATTTATTTTTTATTTTTTTGGGGGGGAAGGGGGACAGGACTTTATTGGGGAACAGTGAGTACTTCCAGGACTTTTTTCCAAGTCAAGTTGTTGTCCTTTCACTCTTAGTTGTGGAGGGTGCCGTTCAGCTTCAAGTTGTTCTTTCAGTCTTAGTTGTGGAGGGCGCAGCTCAGCTCCAGGTCCACTTGCCATTGCTAGTTGAAGGGGGCGCAGCCCACCATCCCTTGCGGGACTCGAGGAATTGAACTGGCAACCTGTGGTTGAGAACCTACTGGCCCATGTGGGAATCAAACCGGCAGCCTTCGGAGTTAGGCGCATGGAGCTCTAACTGCCTGAGTCACCGGGCCGGCCCCTGTGCAGAAGCTTTTTAGTTTGGTGTAGTCACACTCATTTATTTTTATTTTTGTTGCCTGTGTTGTAGGTGTTATAGCCATGAAACCATTGCCAAGATCAGTGTCATGAAGCTTTTCCCCTGTCTTTTCTTCTAGGACTTTTATAGTTTTAGGTCTTACATTTCAGTCTTGAATTTATCTTGAGTTGATTTTTGTGTGTGGTGTAAGATAAGGATGCAGTTTTATTCTTTAGCATATGGATATCCAGTTTTCTCAGTACCATTTGTTGAAGAGACCATCCTTTCTCCATTGTGTATTTTTGGCACTCTTGTCAAAGATCAGTTGATTGTATATGTGTGTATTTATTTGTGGGCTCTCTTTCTGTTCCTTGGTCTCTTTTTTGCAGTCTGTTTTTTTTTTTTTTTTTTTTTTTTTTTTAGAAAGATGTAACCAACTACAAGGAATAGATGGTGAGGGCTGCACTCAAAGATGAGTGTAATCTCTTTGAAGACCCAAATTTGAAAGAAGTACATAGCATATAAAATATTTGTAAGTATGCAGAATTAGCTTTGTGGATGAGCAACTATGCTAATTGTCATTTCAATTGACTTTAGACATTTTCCTACTGCCCCAGTGCTGAAGAATTAATTAAATGAGTGCTGCAAATAAAATTCTTAGTTATTGCTGACAAACAAAAAAATGTGGCAACTAATAATAACAACAGACACATAGGTAGTACTAATGTGTACTAGATCCTCTTCTAAGCACTTTACGTGTTTGCTTAATCCTCATATGAGATAGATTCTATAATATTATCATCCTTATTATACAGTTGAAGAAAACAGGAGCCGAGAGAACTTGCCCAAGTGGAAGCAACACAGAGTTGAGCTATGCTGCCAGGCTGTCTGGCTCTGGAATCTGAGCTGTACACCAAGGGCAGAAAACTTTGTAAAGCATCAGATAGTAAATATGTTAGGCTTTGGGGGCCATAGTCTCTGTAGCAGCTATTCAATTCGGCCAGTGTATTATAGCAAGCATCCCTACACAATACAAATGAGTGGGTGTGGCTGTATCCCGATACAACTTTATTTATAGACACTGAAATTTGAATGTCATATAATTTTCATGTCATGAAACATTATTCTTTATTTTTTCAACAATTAAAATAGATGGATATTATTTTTAGCTTCTTGGTGGACAGAAAACTGGAAATGGGCCAAATTTGTCCCGAGTAGTGGTTTGCCAACCACTGCTATAAACCCTTCCAGGATTGTGATTTTAAGATAAAGCTTATGGGTAGTGGTGGCTGAGTCACCCTGAGGAATTTTGACCTCCCAGGATAGGATCCCAGGATGTATAGAATGGCTTCTTCAGTGTCTTCCCTGTTGTCCAGTAAAATGACCAAAAGCAACACTGAAACCTGACTTGTGGGTCTTACCCTGCGTCGTAACAGCCAGGGGGCGAGCACAATGACAAAGCTGGACACAAAGCTAGATTTTAAATGTTTATCCATGTTACATGGATTCCTTTATTCATATACTGAGTATTGTCCAGCCTAAAAATTCAGGAATAATAAGAGCTTTATAAAAATAGGGATGAATACGGGCAATTTACTTTTCCGGTTTTGATATTCATCCCAATGGAAGGGGTGAAGATGGAGAGTGAGGGAAATAAGCAACTGTACCACGTTCTCGGTGTGTACCAAGTGTTGCACTAGGTATTTCCTTATGGTACTGCAGTTAATGAACAACATCGCTTTCAAAAGAGGATGCAATTACCCACATTGTATAAATGAGGAAATTGAGGCTTAAGTAACTTTCCCCAGGTTACATACCCGGTCTTCGACCTGATTTACGGAACTCTATAGAAGGGGTGTTTTAAAATACAAACAAACTACAAAGATAATAAACCAAGCTCATATTGTCCCCCCATCCCCCATTGTACTTCTTCTTGAGGAAGTAGGGCAGAGAAGGGGCTGCAGAAAAAGAATCTTACAGGTAGAAAAACTCTCCACAGGTCTTAAGTGTCAGCCTTGGGCAAGACCACACAAATCCTCCAAGAATGAGACTTGTTTCCTTCATTTCTAAATATAACCTAGAAGAAGAGCACCCACTCCTCCTGTCTATTTTACTTTTGAGCCAAATAAAAACCCCAATGGAATAAGAACTCATCCTTATACCTTCAAATCACAGAATCCTAGACGGATACTGCAATCCTCAAGCCGTTTAAAGAAACTCTGTAACAGAACACCCAACCTGTATACACTTGTCGGAAGAGGGATTCCCACGTGGTGTGGACATTCTGGGAGCTACATTACTGTGTTATATGTCCTAACAATTTACTAAGTCCTTGCAAAAGGCTGCAGGAGTTTCTCAGCCATACCACAAAGACTGAGGACTGTGGCAGCAGCCGGGTTAGGAAGAGAGTTACCTAAAGGAGGTTTATAGGTAGGATATGGGAAATCTTTGCTCACAGAAACCTGTGTGATCATCTTTCCCAATCATGTTGTTGTATGAAGATGAAGAAACCAGCCTGTGTAGGGAGCGGGCTGTAAGCTGACAAGGGCTTTGCAGCCTGCAAGGTCATTCCCATGGGAAGCCTCACCTCAACATCTTCCCAGAAAGTACAAGATAACACTAATGCAGTCACAGATACACAAACTCGCCAATACACAAAACAAAATGTTCTAATAATACCTGCTTGTTCTGCTAAGACTTGCTTGTATAGACAATTATTCTAAGACTATATATAAGCTGTGTGTGAAATAAAGACTGCGCCACTGCTCCGCCATCCGTGGACGGTGGACCTCGCGATCCCAGCTTTCCTGTCTCCGTGTCTTTTCTCAATTTCCTCGCCCTTCCCCCTCAGGCCGAGCCCTCCTGGCCACGCTGGCCACGGCAGCCTGGGAGAAGGCAAATGTGTGGCCAATGCTCTTGAAGGGCTGACCTAGCCTCATGTAAATATTTCACTCTTCCAGTTAAAGTGGTGGCATTATCTGAATGTGCCTCTCAGAGAGGATCTCGTTCTTTAGTGGTATACCCTCCCAATCCATCTCTATCCATGTTTTCAAGACAAAAGGCAGTGTGGATACTCTCTTTTTCCCCAGAGAAAAGTTAATATAAAGTACTACGTGTAGTATCCAGGCTGAACTTCCATCTATGGGTGAATGGATTAAAAAGAATGTAACATATACATACAGTGGAATATTATATAGCCTTAAAAAAGGAAAATCTGTTGTCACATGCTACAACATGGATGAAACTTGAGGACATTATGCTAAATGAAATAAATCAACCCCCGCCCCTTCCGCCGAATACTCTGTGATTCCACTTATATGAGGTATCTAAAGTAATAAAACTCATAGAAACAAAATAGAATGGTGGTTGCCAGGGGCTTGGGGAAGGGGAGATGAGTTGTTCAATGGGTATAGAGTTTCAGTCATGCAAGATGAAAAGTTCTAGATATTTGCTGTACAACACTGCATATAGTTAACAATATGGCACTGTACACCTAAAAATTGTTTAGAGGGTAAATTTGTTTTTTAATCATAATTTATAAAAAGAAGAATGAGCACATAACCTAATTCTAGATGGTAAGATTGGAAGGGACCTCATGTGGGGACATGTACGAAATGTTTTCTTAAAGAAAGTGAATTAAGAGGAAATGGTTGTCTGGAACTGTGTCACATGTTTCCTTACTAGTGTGAGGATAAATGCACAACAAACTTTCAGGGCACACCCACAGACCCACCTAAAGTTGCAATACTTCTGAGAAACAGATTTCCTTGTTCCATAATTTAGCTGAGTCAGTGTTTAATGTTACTTGCAGCACAGAAACACCTTCCCTAAAACAGAGAAGATTTTTACAGCATAATTTTATTCTTTACGTATTCTGGCAATTTATCTAAACTATATTATTTATTTAAGAAAATTAACCTACATTAGACCTAGGAATTAATCTGTCAATTAGAATTACTTATTTAAAAATATAGAGAAGACTTTCTTTTTTAAAAGTCAGGTTTATTGAGGTGTAATATACATATAGTAAACCCCTACTTGTTATATATACAGTTCTGATTTTGACAAATGCATAATTTTTTATGGATTAGTATTTATGCCCACTTACCAAGGAAAAAGATATGAGGACATTGCCCTAATTTCAGCTTTTATTTGAAAAGAAAACTTTTCTCCCAATGAGATAAACTCTGTCTTTTTATATTTGTAGCTCCAAATTAACCTCTGAAGAAGCTGTAAAGCAGTCTGTACAGGGAGAGGTGAATCCAGTTTAGATCAGTATCTCGTGCCAAAAGTGCTCTGTTCACAGTCACGTTTTTTGCCAATCATTTTTATTTGCAGTAACCCAGAACCTTTATGGTTTTTGAGCTGAAAGTCCTCAGTTCTGAGAAACTTCTCAGTCCTGGCCAAACCAGGATGATTGGTCGCCCTAAGAAGGTTTCTCAGTCTCAGAAGTATTGACATTTTGTGTGGATAAATAATATTTTATACATCATTTCCATATTAACGTACAGTGTTGCAATGAACATCTGTATACACATACCCTTACTTTCTGGTGCTCTTCTTTCTATGAAAGAGATTCCCAGAAGTGGAATTGCTGGATCAGAGGCTACTCCAAATTTTAATAGATTTGCCAGACAGCTTTCTAGAAAAGCTGTAACAATGGTTCACATTTCTGCTCACATTGTTCAAACAAACAAACAAACAAACAAACAAACAAACAAACAAACAAACTTTTCCCCATATATCCCTGAAAGAAACGTGTTATTGTTCTGTTTAATTTTTGCCAATCTGATAGGAGCAAATTAATGTCCTGTTGATACTTTATATTTTCCTGACTAGTGGAGTTTGAACATTGTTCAATATTTGAAGTATTTACATTTGCTTTTTTGTAAAAATTTCTACCTCTGCCCTTTGACACTTTTGCTACTGGAAATTTTATTCTCACAATTTGTAAGAGTTGTTCTCTGTCTCTACCTCTGTCTCTGGATCTATATCTAATCTCCATATCCATATAATATGTCTGTATCTACATGCATATCCATTACGTACCACTGTATCCCTTTTGACTTAAATTTAATCTTTTTTGATAATAATATTGCCCTTCCTGCAACTTTTTTGCTTATTTATGTTTTTCTGGTATATTTTTGCCTCTCCCTTCATTTCCAGCCTTTCTTTACCCTTTTTCCTGTTTGCTTTTTGTTTGTTTGTTTGTTTTTGTTTTTTTAAACAGCCAGCAACTGAGTTTGTTTGAATTGAATCTGTGTGTCTTTTCATGGTAGTCTTATGTCTTGACTAATATTCTTGATGTGCCTTCCATAGTACTTTATTATTTATTTTTATTTGATCGTTTACTGTTTCCCCTTTATTAAATTGTAAGTTTCATCATACTTTTCAATTTTGAGCCTCTCCCTTTATAAATCGACATCTATTTATCTTTATTAGTTGAAAACTCTATACCTAATATTTCTGCCACCAGAATGCTCAATTACCTCATTGCCCCTCCCCAATAAGATCTTTGGAATAACATTTCATCCTTGCTTGTTTCCCAGCCTCCTCTGATCTCCATTGAATGCTTTTACTTCTTTCCTATCCTAACCACCTGCTCTGAGCACTTTTTGTGCTTTTAGGTCATGACTATTAGAATATCTCTGGCATTATGTCTCTTCTATTTCAGTGTTCCCTATTTTTACTTATTTTCCGTATCCCCAGTTTATCATTAATTTAAGCTTAAATGAAGTTACATTGAAAAGTTCATGGCTCATCACTCTTTTCATCTCTTCTTCATAGGCCCTTGAGTATTCTGTTCGCATTCATTTGTTGTTGGGAATCTTTCCTTGAATTAGATGTGTTTTCTGAGTCCTTGTTTATGCACAAGTCTATGGCCAATATGGGATAGTCGGAATATAGGTATTTTCTCCCACTACTCTGTGGAAGCCATTTTATCTTTTAATGTTGCAGAGATGTTCATTGCCAATCTCATTAATAGGCAACTTGTTTTTTTTGCTTGAATGCTTGTAAGGTTTTTCACTTTATTCTTGAAGTTCAGGAGTTTCTAGAATGTACTTTGGTTGTATGTGTACATATACATATATGTATATACATATATACATAGATACACATATATATGTGTATGTATGTACATATACACACATACGTGCATGCATGCCAATTCAGACAAGTTCTCAAACTCATCCTAGAAAAGGGCTACATACCTCATTGCTGAATATCACTGTGATTACCTTCAAAGTACTCCCCTTGGGAAGCTATGCACTGGCGCCAGTGCCTAGTCCACCCTTCAAAGCAATTTTGAAACTCTTTTTCTGGAATGATCATCAGAGCTGTCGTCCTTGATGTCCTGAATGTCATCAAAATGTCTTCTTTTCAGTATTTCCTTTATCTTTGGGTAAAGAAAGAAGTCATTGGGGGCTAGGTCAGGTGAGTAGGGAGGGTTTTCCAATACAGTTATTTGTTTACTGGCTGAAAACTCCCTCACAGACAGTGCTGTGTGAGCTGGTGCATTGTCGTGAAGCAAGAGCCATGAATTGTTTGCAAAAAGTTCAGGTCATCTAACTTTTTCATGCAGCCTTTTCAACACTTCCAAATGGTAACCATTTTGAGCACCTCTTGTAATTGCAGAAGTCAAATGTGACTTGTATTCATCTTTTGTTATTGGTATATATTGAGTATTGCAATTTTAATACAGTTTTTTCCGTTCTTAAAATGTGTATATATAATGTTGGCACCCTCTGTATATTAATCATTCCTTATGTTATCCACCATTCCAGATCAGGTCCAAACCATGGTCCTTCTGCCTAGTGCTGTTCATGCCAATAGAGAGAGACTGATTTGGGTAAAACTTTATTCTTTGATTAAGGAATGGAGACGAGTGAGTTCATGCTCTAACCGCACCTGCTCCCCGACTGGGAAGGAGCCCTCTGTATTTATAGGCTGTGGTGTGGAGTGATTAAATTCTTTTAAGTGTGCGTATTCTTCTGTTGCACTTAGTCCATTTTGCACACAATGCCCCATTGCCATCTTGGTCTTTGCACTTGGCACCTTGGTCTTTGCAGTGGGGAATCCTTTTCAGCACAGCTTGTGACATAGTTTAGGTATTGAGAAATGTTAGGGTCTTTTGGATGATAGCCAGTGACGCTTCTTAGAACTTTGTCAGGTCTTTCTCCAGCTCCTTTCTCTAGAAAAATCCCACTGCTATTCTTTTAATTATAACCTGTTCCTTTTGTTTCTTTTATTTCCGTAACATCTGTTTGCATGTTAAATCTCTTGGATTTATCATATATTTCTCTAATATTTTCCCTCATGAATTGAATCTCTTTGGTGGTTATTTTTCCTATGTGATTTGAAAGTTTTTTTCTACTTGGTTTTCCAGGCCACTGTTTGGCATCGCCTAGTCCCCCTTATCCTACACAGCTTTCGGTAGGATGCCCAAGAGCACCAGGGCCTGCTCCTCTGAATAAGAGCTATCTTCTGCACTTACTCACCTCCCAAGATAAAAGGGCTAAAGAATGATCTTTCATATGGAAAAAAAAAATCCTACAGATTACCAAGAATGCGTAATAGTCATTAATCTTTAGGCAGGCACAGCACAGTCTCAAACTTTAGAAAACAAAACTGATAGAATTACAAAGAGAAGTAGACTAACGATACAGCATACTGAGAGATTGTACACATCTCTCTCAGACACTGGAAGATCAATTAGGCAGAAAATAAAAGCAAAGAAGACTAGAGTGACATAATCAGCAAGCAGAATCTAATACTGTGCACTCAACAAATGGAATGCAACACTCTTTTCAATATAGAATAGCTTTGAAAATTGATCATGGAATAGACTACAAAGGAAGTTGCCCACTGATGCCCCAATGTAAAATGGTACAATCCCATTCAAAACAGTTTGACAGTTTCTTATAAAGCTAAATGTACAACTACTGTAGCATTTTCATTTATACTATCCCCAAATTGGAAACAGGCATATGTCCAACAGCATTGAATGAATAAATTGTAGAACATCAATACAAAGAAATAATTATCAGCAGTAAAAAGAAAAAGGTATTACAAAGCCCAAAACATACATACATATCTTGTTCACTGACCACAATGGAATTTAAAAAAAAATCAACAACAAAAAGATATTTTAAAAAGTTCTATACATAGCTGTCAATTTAAAAACATGCATTTAAATAACTTTTTGGTTAAGCATAGCATATATAAATTAAACTATAAAAATTTGGAACTACGGTAATGAAAGTTGTACCTTGTTATGTACCCAAAGTAGTGTGCAGTGAGAAATTTATACCCTTAAATGTTTGTAATTAGAAAAGAAATACAATATAAATAAGCAAAGAAACTAGGAAAAAGAACAATATAATAAACTTAAAGTAGAATGAATGAATTTGGGAAATAAATATTGAAGAAAGAGAAAAAAACCTAAAAATTAATTTTAGTTTATTAACAAAATCAAAGGTAGTTCTTTAAGAAGTCTAATAATGTAGAAAAATCTTTGGTATGATTTATCAAGGAGAGGAACAGGAACCAAAAAAATAGGACACTGGAAATTTAAAAATGAATTAAACAATACAATCTATGGTAGATTGCATAACTACTCTCAGTTCTTCACTCTTCCCTATATCAATGCCCCTTGTCATGTAAATTTGCATTTCCTCTTGGTGAAGGTAGAGTATAACCACCTCCATTCCAGATACAGGGCTGGGCCATGTGACTTACTTTGACTGATGAGTAGAATTGATAATGTGTCAGTTCTCAACCTAGGCCTTATGAGGCATAACAAATTTCCACTTCTCTCCTGTACTTCTGTCATCACCATGAGAAGAACATATTTTGGGTAAACAGTTGGTACAAGAAGGATGTGACAGATCCTCAGATACGGAGCCAAGCCCAGCCCAGCCCAGAGATCAGCCAATGCTGGCTGTTTTGCAAGTGTCGGTGGTTTATTATTAAATTTGGGGTGGTTTATTGCACAACATTATTGTAGCTATGTGGATGAGTCTACTGTTACCAATACATTTGAAAAACTAGAAAATACAGATAATTTTTCTAAAAATGCATTTGGACAAATTAGGCCCCAATGGTGCAGAAAATCTGAATAGAGGGATAATCCACAAAATAAAAATCAGTATTGCAAAGTGCTTCTAGTACCAAATGGCATGTTCTACTACATCTTCAAGTAACAGATAATTCCCATCTTATACAAACTATTACAGAACATGGAAAAAGATGAAATACTATCCAATTCAGTTTTAAAAAGGTAATGTGCCATTGGTAACAGTGCAAGACTAGAACAGAAAAATAAACACTAATCAATCAAGCTTAATTGAACATACATGCAGAAATCCTAAATTAAATAGTAGTCAAAGTTATAGGTAGTAGCCAAAACTACATGTTAAAGGAATATATAGTTAGGAGCCAAAAGTTAATACTATTTATTAATAGTAAATACTGTAGCAGTGCTAAGTCAGGGAAAATTAAAACATTCCTTTTTCACAGCCTTTTTTCCATCATTAAATGTCCCTCTTCAACTATGTTCTACCCAAGCCTAGCTGAACATTTCGTTTGTGATGTCACGTAAGTGTTAAATCTCTTTTTGTAATTTAGCTTATCAGGTTTAGGTGAATTCTCAAAAACAAAACAAAACTTTAAGGCGGTCACTGGGAATTATTCACCTTTATGTCTCTCAGAGGATTTTGCAAAAAATAAACCCTCAGTGATTATGAGATGATTGTTTGTATTGTGCACGGAATGGGCTACTTTACATTTCTTCCAGTAAAAGTACTGAATATTATCATGTTACTTCAACTACATGTATTTATATAATACTTCACAACATATGAGTATTTTATGTATATTTTCCTCTTTAATATTTTTAAATTTGTGAGTCGTGTTTGCAGTTCCCATTTTACAGATGATTATACTGAGGCTACTTGAATTGAAGTAACCCATTTATTAGTGAGACCATGGCAAGTTACTTCAATTCAAGCCATGGTCTCACTAATAAATGGAAAGGCTTGACTTGAATTTAGGTCTTCTCAAGCCAAGTCTCTTGTTTTCCAATATGTTATATGGTCTACAAAATTTCTTTCCATATAGATTTAATTTTAAAACATGAAAGTGATTAAATTCTGTTGAAGTGATAACTGGCACACACATCAGAAATGGCAACAGAAGGTTATGTAAAACCAGAAAGTTATTTAAAAAAGGGGAAAAATTAGAAAAACTCATGGATGAATTATGTGTATGTCAGGGCTAATTTCATCATCTCACACAAAAACACAGTTTACTAAGATAAGTTGCTAAAGTTCAATTTTTCTTTTTGACAAGTTAAAAATTTTAATGAAAAAGGTAGAAATCTACAAAGCACAGCTAGAAAAACAATGGATAGAAAAAAACTTAGTTCTGAGATTTAATTCTGATTTATTTGAAGAAAAAACTGAAGTCTTTAAACTTGGGAAATTTAAAGTGGCAGTAAACTGAACTGGAGAAAGCTAGTCTTTTGAAGGAGTGATCTAGTGCTATACTTGTTACTCATTTTTTCAGTTTAATTGAGACGTCTTATTTATTTATTTATTTATTTATTCATTCATTCATTCATTCATTTATTTATTTATTTTTGAGTTCTAAAATACCTACTATCTTATATTTGGTGTTTGTATATCTAATGTTACATTTCAGGGAAGCTTGAGTCGTGCTATACTGCCAAGATCCACAAGGTGTCACTGTAACATTATATTTATTTTGGAATTTGCCTTCCATTTTCTACTTACTAGTTTTTCCACCCCTAGTATGCTGCAACTTAGACTTCTCAGAGGGAGCACCTCTGGAAGCAGCTAGTTGCTTTGAGAGAGACTGCCCGGTTGGTGTTGGGAATTCTGAGAAAAGCTGAGGGCTGAACCAGCAGAGTTCCTGGTGGCAGTGCTGACCAGAACTGGAAAATTGGAAAGACTCCTTTTCTCCTTTTACGTTTCACCTTACTTTTGTATCAACAACACAATTAGTAACAACACAATAGGAAGTGAATGGGCAAGAAAGTCTGGGATACAACAACAAGATCATGTACGTAGAAGGGGATGGTTACTGGAGTTAAAACATTTTTGGTCCTGTATTATTCAGAAAGATAATAAAAATTCTGGTTATCTTTAAACTTTTTAACAGTTAAATATGCATGTTGCAATCTCTAAGGTTCTGACTATAATGAAAGAAATAGACTATAACTTTCAAAGCGGGAAAAGAAAAAAATGGAATAAGGGGAAATGGTCCATCAATCCAGGAGAAGGCAAGAAAGGGGAATTAGGATTATTATAAAGCAACATAAACAAAAAGAACAAAATAGAACATTAAAATAAATCCAAATATATCAGTCATCGCAATCAATTTAAATGGACCGAACCCTTCAGTTAAAATAGATTTAAAAATTACCTATATTATGTTCTTATAATATGTACACCTGAAATATAGAGATACAGAAAGGTTAAAAATTAATACTGCAGATAGGGATAGTTTTGACAAAGGGCTTATTTCCTAAGAATATATAACAATTGCAAGTGTGTATGCCCCATCAGCACAGTTTCAAGTTACATAAAGTAGAAACCAATAGAATTAGAAAAGAGACAAATCTACAATCGTACGAGTAGTTATACGATTCTCTCAGTGTTTGATAGATCGAGTGGACAAAAATATGATTAAAGAAAGGAAAGATTTAAAAGAACAAAATTAACAAGCTTGATTTAATGGGCATATAGAGCATATTGCTGTCAACTACAGAATGCACATTCTTTTTAAGGACACACTGAACTTTTATAAAAGTGGAAAATGTCAGTTCATAAAGCAAGTTTCCACTAATTTCAAAGAACTTGTGTCATGGTGACCACATTCTCTGACCAATATAATTGAATTAGAAGTCAGTAACAAAAAAGATAATTAATGTATGTTTAGAAGTTAAAAGCAGTTAAAACCAACTTTTTGGTCAAAGGAGAGATTATAGGAGATATTAGAAAATACTTAACACTGAAAAATTAAAACATTATATCTGAAAACTTATAGAGTACAGCTAAGACATTAAAAAGATGAATCAATAGTCAAAAATTATCCCACATGTAAAATAAACACCCAGTGGGTTTTATTGGCAAATTATACAAACATATCAGGAACAAAATTCCAATTTTACAACCACTTATACCATATAGAAAGGAAACATCTCCCATGTCATTTGATGAGGCTGGCATAACTTTGAAAACAAACCTGGATATGATGATATGAGAAAGGAACATTAAACTAATTTCATTGACGGCATCAGTGCAATAATCCTAAATAAAATATTAGCAAATCAAATCCGGCAAAGTATATCTGAAATAATACAATTTCACCAAGTTGGAGTATTCCAGGAATGCAATATTATTAATGTTAAGTCACTCAGTAGTAGATTAAATAAGAAAAATTATATAGACAATATAATTTAATTAACATGATACATGCTCTAAAACTAGATATAGAAGGTAACTTCCTTAACATATAAAGGGTATCTAAAAAAGTGAAATACAAACAAAAATAAAAAATGTATTTGTTTTATATACTTTAGAAAACATTTCTAAAACTAAGAACCATGAAATAATTTCTGCTACCAACACTTTTATTTAACATTGCTTCCAAGTGTTAGCCAGTGCAGTAAGACCAGAAAGAAATATATACTTAAGAATTAGATAGATTCACAGATTATATGATTGTTTATGTGTAAATTCTAAAGACTCTAAAGATAACAATAGAGCTTAGCATGGTTCCCAGATATGAGATCAACATAATACATTGCATGCATGTACACATCGACATATGTGTATAGACTGATATTTATATGTTGGCATCAAACAGAAAATAAAAAAATAAAACTCATTATCAAACAAAGTTAAAAAATAAAAAGTACAATAAAAGCAATAAAACCAACAAAATTACATGGCTAGAAATAAATTTAACAAATGGAGTATAAGATCATTTTGTAAAAAATTATAAAACAAAAAGATATTAAAGCAAGACTTAAATAAATAGAAGAGTCATACTATGTTCAAGAATTGGAAGATTCAAAATAATAAAATAGTCAATTTCCCCCAAAATTAATATATAGATTCAATCTCATTCTAGATACACATTTTTAAGTTGTATATAAGAGGTAAATATATTTTTAATGTGTGATGTATTTTATAGTAAAAACAAATATTGCAAATGAAAGAAAAATAAGATTATATGACATATTCTATCAGGGTGATTAAGAGCCTAAAAACATATTTAATACCTAGCTGAACTGTAATTCTAATCTGCCGTGTGGTTCTCAGAAAATGGGTAGATGTTGCATGGGGAGACAGAGACAAAGTTTCCTCCAATTTTATGGATCAAAGTTCCACAGCAGACAAACATTTGCAACAGGCAGAAAAAAACTAATACCCTTTCAGTTCACTTCTCATTTTTTTTCTGAAAAAATATGATTCATATACAAAATACATTTTTCCAATGGCAAGATATAGAATAGTATACACAGTATGATAACATTTGGATAAGAGAGAATTAATACGTACACAAATTTGTTATATTTACAAAAAGAAAAACTAATGAAAATGTTTATCACTAAATCATTGGTTTTCAAACAGCGTGCATAAAAATCACCTTCAGAGCCTGATTCCCGAAGTTGCTGATTTAGAAATTCTGAAATGGGACCCAAGAACTTGCATTCCTAACAAATTCTCAAGCTGTTCTGGAAACCATGCTTTGCCCCCAAACTTAAAAGAAATGGAAACAACTGAACCCATCAATATCAAATTAATGATATAACACATAGAATAGATTTATTTCAAGTGACTTTTGAATATTTTGAGTGTAGTTAAGTGGAATGAGTTCTAATTACAAACAGAGCTTCAAATAAATCTTAAACTTAGTTCAGTACCTATTAGTGATATTGAATTATTAATGTGAAACTAGTTTGCACACACATACAAATACACACATACATTCAAGCATGAAGATAAGTCAGTGTCAATGTTGTTAAGGACTAATATTATTAGTATGAAAGAGGCTCAAGTTAAAGAAGTTAAATCAAAATTCTATGACATTAAACTTGAATATTGACAGTGAATTCATTTATGATTTTGAAATCATAATCATAAATGATATTTAAACCATAATTAATGATATTGAAATCATTACATGATTTTGTTTTTCTTTTCAAAATATGTATTCCTTAGCTTTCTAACTGCAAAGAACTATAGGACAGTGATCACTGAAAAACAAAGAGCCCCTAGTGGCCACACTGTGGTTCCGAAGCAGTATTTCTCATTAAAAGAAACCAGAATTCTGACAGAATTGTGATTGCAGATTTGGGGAAGAAAATGTATTAAATGGGTTTGTGACAAGTTAAGCCAAAAAGCAAGGAGGCAATCAAAGATTAATGTGACATGTCAGAAACAAATATAAACAAACAGGAGCAAATATAAAAAAGAACAAGGAGGCAAGTGTGGCCGGAGTAGAATGAACTTGAAGGAGAACAGAGGGAGACAGGGCAGGCAGGTAAGAGGGCCATTCTGTGAGCCCGGTAAGCTGGGGCAAGGACTTGGGCTTTTTATCTCCCTGAGACAGAAGTCATTGAAAGATTTGAAATGACCGAGTGACATGTTTCAAAAGGATCACTCGCTTTGTTATGTGTAGAATAGACTGTAAAAGGGCAAGGGAAGAAAGGAGGAAATTAGAAGACAATAATCCAGGAATGAAATTATGGTGGTTTGGACTGGAGTGGCAGCAGTGAACACAGTGAGGCATTGTCTGATTTGGGAGAAACAGGTTTGGAGGGAGGAAATTTCATTTGGACATGTCAAATGTGAAGCACCTGTTAGACATATAGGTGGAAAGTACCAGCTATGCAGGTAGATATGCTTGTCTGAGAAGCAAACTGGAGATGTAAACTTATAAGCCTTCAGCATACAAATCTGTCTTTAAAGCCATGGAATGTGAGTGTAGGTAGAGAAGAAATCAGGTCTAATGACAGAGACAGAGATGCTCATCTTAGAGGATGGGAAGGGAGATCCAACAAAGAAGATTGATGCAGGAGGAGAACCTGGAATGAGTGGAGACCTGGAGGCTACAAGAAGAAAGTGTGTGAAACAGGAAGGTGTGATCACTATGTTAATGGCTTCTGACATACCCAATATGATAAAGGCTGAAAACTGACCACTGGATTTGGCGACATGGAAATCATTGGTGACCTTAATAAACCCTAATAACTGAACCTCAGAGAAAATTTTACACATAATGTGTGCTTAATAAATATTTGTTAAATTAATGAATAAATGTAAATATATGCCATAATTCTGAAATTTCTATAGAATTCAGTAGTTGAGCTACTTAAAAATACATTCATTTCTCTGATTTAGAAAGAAAAGTCACAAAGGAAATAAAATCTATACTAAAAGGTGGCCCAAATGCTAGAGATATACAAATGAAGTTTTTCATACATAATTTAAAATAATTTTTAATGCTTATTGTTATGTTTACCTAGATGAATAATTTTTTGTTAAAAATAAATAAAAGCAAAACTCACTAGGTAGCCTACATCTTTCAGAGAGATAAAATGGTAAAAGACAGCTATAGAAAGAAATACCCTGCCTCCAGGGTTTCTAATAACCAAATACCTCCTTAGAGGTATTTTCCAGATCTGTTCCTGTGGTTTTAATAAGCTAACGATCATATCACTGTTTATACCTGATATAAGCTGTTGCATTTCCAACTGCTCTCTAGATTTCTAAATGATATGTGCATCAAGGGTAGAAGACATTAAAATGCTATGGCTTACTTTATGTCATTTCATTCAGTGACAACGTTTATCACCAATAATAAGAGATGATGGGAAAATGGGAAAAGTGGGGGAATGAGTACAAAATACTAGATCTGAAAACCCACGATGCTATTTCTAAAATATATTAAAGTACTAAATATATTAAGTACTTTTAAAATAGTAATTTATATTTAGGCAGTATCAATCAATTAACAAATATTTGGACAACACACTATAGGGAATAGAAAGAAATATAAGAAATAATCAACTTAAAAGCACCTGGTTTACAATGAACAATTAGGTAGCTCACACTGGTGTCAATAATTTGAATTTCACTAACATTTTCTGAGCATCTTATACAGGCAACAAGTCAACTTTTATATGGGGAAAAAATTCCAACAGGGATTAAATAAGGACAACTTTTTGTTATTGGATAGTCCTAAAATGTCTACTAAGAATATAAGTATTATTTTAATTAGACAATGTGAAAACAGGTAAAAAATGTTTATCATTATTTAGTATTCTAGTAATCATAGGCAATCTAAATACACCATTAGATAAGGCTGTTCCTTTGGTATTATTTGTCTTTTTTTTTTTTTAAAGGTAAAGTACTCTACCATTTCATCCCTAACAAAACAGTCTCCAATCGCTAACTGGATATACTGTTCCTGATCAGTCTGTCCTACTGATCCTTTTGATTTTGACACAACCAATTTGTTTTCAACTGTATCACTTGCTTCCAAAAGAATTGAAAAACTCCTAGCCTGGGAATTAGGTCATCTGTGGTCTAATTTTGATTTATTGCAATGTGGCTGTGTGACCTTGTGGAAATTTCTTTCCTGCCTTGGGCTTTAGTTTCCACATCTGTGAAATGAGTTTATTACATTAGCTAATCTCCAGGCTTCATCTAGTCGATGAAATATTATAGTTGAAGTTGGAGGTTATGGATCAAATGTTTTTCCTATTTGTTATCAAAAACTAAAATAAAGACATGGAAGCCATATTTAGGAAATGAGTACACAGCACATATTTTGGAAAATGCAATTCATATTTGAAACGATCTTCCAGGCTGGAAGAAGGGCTACTTTCTGTAAGATAAACTTTAATAAGGTTATGTGGGTTTAATAAGGATATGTGGGTGGGTTGTTTGTTTAAAAATAAACCTTTTTATTTTAGAACAGATTTTGATTTACAAAATTATTGTGAAGATAGGTCAGAGTGCTTATTTGTTTTTGCTTTTTACTTAAGTTTAAAATATTTCTGTCGCGACTGATTGGGTCAGTGGTTGGAAGCACAGTGCTTGTTAACACCAAGGTCGCCAGTTTAATTCCCACATGGACCAGTAGGGGACAACTGCTTGAGCTTGGAGCTGGGCCACAGGTGGGCAACTGGTGGTTAGAGCGAGGTGCTCATAGCACCAGGGTCACCGGTTCGGGTCCCGCATGGGCCGGTGAGCTGTGCCTTCCACAACTAGATTGAAAGCAACAACTTGGCTTGGAGCTGGGCTATGCCCCCACAGCTAGATTGAGGGGCAATGACTTGACATCCTGGAAAAACACACTGTTTCCCAATATTCCCCAATTAGAAAGAAACATTTCTGGCAATCACTGTTGGTTGGGTAGTATTGATGGTGGAATGGGGTAGTGATGGGACTAGTAGGGCAACTTGTGGAGAGATTGGACTTAACATTTTATGTGGAAAGAGCTTAGGCATATTATGGGGTGCAATGCTGATATTATGTGACTATCAAAGGAAAACTAATAAAAGCTTAACGACACTACTAGAAACACCTGAGACACATGATCCAGAATAAGGGAAGCAACAATCATATTGTGTTCTAACCTAGCTGGTCCTCATCTGGAGTTCTGTTTTTGGTTCAGGGAACTATGTTTTAAAGGGAACATTGAAATGTTTGTAAGAGATCCAAAGAAGAGGGAGGAAGTGATGAAAGATTTGGAAGTTATTATATAAGAGGCAAGAGTGAATGAGCTGGAGAGGTTTAGCCTGAATAAGAGACTTGTCAGGGATATGCAACCAATTACTTTTTAAATTAAATTTATTTTAAAAATTAGATACAGTACTCGCATAATTAAAACATCAAAATGATAGAAAAGACATACAGAGCTTCCACTTCTGTTTCTACTTCTCTATTCCCCATCTTGTTTAGGTATGATTTTTATTAGTTTCTTTTGAATCCTTCTAGCGTTTCCTTAGGCAATTATAAGCAAGTACATATATACAGAAGGAATCAAACTATACATGTTATTTTGCACACTGATATTTTTTTATTTAATAAGATATTTTGGAGATCTTTCCGTATATGTATAGAGAAGGTACCTCATTTGTTTTAAACAGCTGCATAGAACCCCATTCTGAGAAAGCATCGTATGTTACTTAACCAGTCCCAAGAATGAGTGCTTGAGTTCTTGCTCATGTTCTGTTTTTTGATACTGTCATCCACTAAAAACAAGAAAAATGAAAAGCAATGCCTATTTTTCATCTTGAGTGCTTGCAGGCATATCTATAGGATAAATTATCAGGAGCGGCATCCCTGGGTCAAAACTTAAACTACACATTTTCAGTTTTGAAAGATGATGGTTAATAGTTCTCCATAGGGGTTGTCCCCGATTGCACATCCCGGAGCAACGTGTGAGAAAGCATGTTTCCACAGCCTCACCCGCAGAGTCTGTGCTCAGACTCTTGGCTTTTTGCCCATCTGTTAGGTGAGAAATGGCATCTCTATACAGTTTCCATGCATTGCTTCATGAATGAAGTAGAATATCTTTTATATGTTGAAGTCTTTTTCCCCCTGGGAACACTCTGTTCATACCCTCCTCACAATTTTCTTTTGGGTCATGAAGCAGTTATCAGTGCCGCCTTCACATTACATTGACATTCACCGCTACAAGCCAAACACTGCTTGTGTGGACACCTGTTACACTTTGCCTGCGGTCCTGTTTTCCTGGCCACGGTGATATATGCCGCCAGCATAGAGAAAAAGTCAGAAGACCTGGAAAGCTAATGCCCAGAAGCTTCTCTCATCCAATAACAAAGAAGGATTTGGTGCACAAACCCCCCATCTTCCTTTCTCCTCGATGGGGATAACTCTGAGGTACATTTGGCGATATCAGAGTTTCCCAGTGGAGTAGAGCCCACAGTGGTAACTGGCTTGAAAACCTCCATTTTATGTCTTCCCTGCTCCCTTTACTTTCTTACTCCACTCCCCATACTTAATGATTTCATTTCTGTAGTAAACTATTTGCATTAGAATCCTGGCCTCAGGGTCAGCTTCTGGAGGAACCCAAGTCAAATCAGGTTGTTTGGCTGATCTTTGAACTGGAAAAAAAACAAAACCAAAAAACCTGGCCTTTATCTTGGGTAGTTGGAAAGTCACTCCTATATATGGCACTAACAATGGGTGGAAGTACAACTAGGAAAATTGTGGTAGATATAAGGCAGAATTTTCTAATTTCCCTGAGTGCCTAAAAATGGAAGCGATTCAGTTGGTGGCAGTCAGCATTCTTATCATGAGAAGACTGCTTGGCTGGCTGGCTGTTGAGTCTATAAAGAATCCCTGCATTTGGTGGCAGATCTCTTCCATTTTCACAGATTTTACTACTCTGCCTTAATGGAATTTAAACAGAAATTGTGCCATTATTCTTCTCTTCCTTTATTTTAAAATTAAATTTATTGGCATGACATTGGTTAGTAAAATTATATAGGTTTCAAGTGTACAATTCTATAATACATCATCTATACATTGCATTGTGTGTTCACCACCCAAAGTCCCCAGAGTCGAATCTCCTTCCATCACCATATATTTGACCTCTGTTACCATCTTCTCCCACCCCCCATCCCCCATTGCCCTCTGGTAACCACTAAGCTCTTGTCTGTGTCTATGAGTTTTTGTTTGTTTGTCTTGTTCCTTGTTTTCAGTTTTATTTCCCACATATGAGTGAAGTCATATGGTTCTTGACTTTTTCTGTCTCACCTATTTTGCTTAGCACAATAATCTCACGATCCATTGATGTTGTTGCAAATGCCAGAAATACTTTCTCTAAAAACATTTTTTTTTCAAGTAGTTTTTCCCCTTTTCCCGAGTGTTCTATTTTATTTGCTTTCGCTAGTTGTTATTCTTCTCTTTCTAGGAAAGAAACGATTAGTAAAAATGAAACTACAGTTGACTGTTGAATGACATAGAGGTTAGGGATGCCATACTCCGTGCAGTTGAACATCATGTATAACTTCTTGACTCCCCCAAAACTTAACTACCAGTAGCGTACTGTTGACCGGAAGCCTTATCGATAACATACACAGCTGATTAACACATATTTTGTATGTTATAGGTATTATATGCTGTATTCTTACAATACAGTAAGCTAGAGAAAATAAAATGTCATTAAGAAAATCATAAGAAAAATACATTTATAGTATTTATTGAAAAAAATCTGCGTATAAGTGAACCTGTGCTGTTCAAACCCATGTTGTTCAAGTGTCAGCAATAATATACTGGTTGTGTTCTTTAAAAACCTGTTGACTCTCTAACAACCACAGGGGAACGTTTAACTTTAGTTGATACTGCTCTGATAGTTTTTGATATACTTTGTGTTCCATTCCATCAGCCCTTCATATTTGCAAAACTCAGAGATGGGCAACTACAGGTAATGGGACTGAATCTTTTATTTATTAATTTATTTTTTAACACTAAGCTCCTCAACTAATATTAAAACCTCAAATGAAAAGTGTTATGAGATTTCCTGGGTGAATCACTGCATCTCAAGAACAAATATGTTTACTCGGTACACAATGTACTAAGGTGAAACCAGAGAGGAAGAAAACATTTTGCCTTTCAGCTCCTGGAGAAGATTTGTACTCTCCTTGGCTACTCCTTAGAATCCTCACGTTGGGGAGTTTTGCCTACCTACTTCCGCCTGAAATGAACAAAGCTCTCTTTGATGTAGGAAAGCTTGTGGCCAGACCACAGAGGGAAGATTAAAATGGAAGTTACAACAGAGTTGAACTTCGTGCTGCAACTATAGATCTCACGGCATTACAACCTTGTATGATGTGTTAAAATCAACAATAGGCAAATGTGGAGTGTGAAGGATGATAGAGCAAACAAGAATATTTAAAGTGCTAATGAGCTTCTTTGAAAAAAAAAAAAAGTTTCAGCAAAGAGTTCCCAGTGTTTCAGTCCATCTAGCCTAATGAATCAAAGGGACATTTGGGAGGGCAGCCTAAGTGTCCTCCATTATACTAGGGTATTGAAAGGGAATGGGCCTGGAGTCAGACTGCCTCAATTCAAATCCCAGCTCTGCCTCTTACAAGCAAAGGCACTCCATGTTTTCAAGGCTCAGGTTCTTCTGAAAAATGGGCATAATAAGCGTACGTACTGATAAGAAAAAACTCTGACATGTCCTAAATTAAATTTCAGCATGCTGGAAGGTGGAAGGATGAGACAAGAAAGGTTAATCGGTTAACAACTTCAGGGCAAAACCAACAAAAGACTGCTTACATTCCTGAATGTATGTTGAAATTTTGAATTAACTTCCAGGTGGCTGTTTCTATGATTATCGAAAGAGAATAGCCAAGAGAAGAGCAGGACCACCAGGTTCTGCCGACCACCAGGTGCCTCCGCATCTTGCTTATGCATGAACTACCCAGACTGTTACTCACAACCAGTCTGAGGGAGCAAACACTTCTACCTATGGACTCAGCATACATCCCAGATCATGGCCCACTTCAACTTCTCCCACCCCCTTTAGCTATAGCCAGTGTAAATTCTTTTAAAATAACTTACATCTTTCTTCCCCAAACTTGATATATTGAAGAGTCTGTTAACTCCAGGATGACTGACGTGTTTGTCTTTTCCACCCATCCCTGCTGCTGCTGGTTTAAATTGCATACCCCAGGACCCAATCCTTTTTCTGGCTAGCATATGACTTAATAAACCCTTTCTTTTTAGAAAAGCTTTTGGCTTTGAATGTTGTATTTTTTTTTTAAACAGTACTTTAGAGAATTGTTATGAGGATTAAATGAGATAATGCATATCAAGTTTTTGGCTCATGCTTTACTCATAGTAGTATACCATAAACATCATTAAAAGCTTTCCAAGATTTCATTGTAGCAGAAAACATGTGGTGCTGGTTGGGCTAGGGAGGGTTGCACTGTCCTGCTTGTCCACACTCCCCTTTTCTCTGATCCCCATTCCTTTCTCCTTCACCCTTTATCCTTCTTCTCCCTCATTTGGGTTTTTTACTTGCTTCCTCTTATTTGAGAGTTCAGGCTTTGCCCTGAGCTTCAGGAAAGGTAATGCATAGAAGAGTAACTTACTCTCTTTCCTAAATTCCACTAAACATATCTTTAAAGGACTTTTCTACATTGTAATCCTAACTCATTATAGAAAATTGAAGTAGGATCGTATAAGGGTGTTTTTGGTGTGTGTGTATTAGATGGGGGTGGTGTGGATGACGGTTGTGGTAATGGAGAACAAAGCACTTTGACTGCCATTCCACCTTGATTTGGGGAGCATCTTTTGGGTCCAGCATCTTTTGAGCTCACAGAGGTAAATTCATTATATACATTCATCGTTATCATGGCTCTTCTGTCATCTCTGAACAATAAGCACCTGAAAAAATCTTTAGTGCAATTTCTAATTGAAGTAGCTTTTAAGTAGGGGCTTTTCTATTTGCTTCTAGCTTACTCTCAGTGGACAGTCCTCCCTTTATCAGTTTTTGATTTGCTTTTTAAAGAGGGATAACACCCTTCAGGGCTGCAGCTGTCCAGTTGTTCAGGGAGTTTAATGTCTAGTCCCACAGGCTGAAATCCAACCTGAAGTCAGTCCACTCATCAAGTCATTAGCCCTGTCCGGGTGGCACCCAACTGGAGGCAGGAAAGTCCAGTGTGGGATAGTATACTCAAACCCATCAGTTGGGCTAGCTGATGTGTTCCCCTCTGTGAGGGCAATACTGAAACATGCGAGATATTGGAATGCATCTCCTCGTTGAGGTCAAGCCTATAGTGCAAGAAGCTGCAAATCCATTAGTGTGCTTTAAAACCCATGTATTGCCTTCTTTTCCTTATCCCTGAAGGGAGGTATTTTAATTCCAGATGCTGGAATTACTGTGGTTCAAAATCTTTCCGTCACTGTCTTTGTAATGCCGATGAGTCAAAACCGGAGTTAAACAAAACTAGAAAATATTTTTAAAATAATGTTTAATGAGTACATTCACAAAAATCATTTTTTTAACATGGGGAAACATACAAAAATAAAAGGTCTATGAACTTAACAAAAATTTTCCTAGAATACAGGAAATAAACCAACAGTGAAGACTTTAGTCTAACTCTTTTATGTAGAACAGTTTGTATCTGTTAAAAAGAATACAGTACAGTTCACTCAATGCACCAATTTCTTTCTCAAACTCATTCTTTTCACTTTAAGTAAACTGGGAAGAGTTGGCTGTATTAAGATAATCAAATTGGTTTGACGCTTTGGTGAGGAAAGAAAAAGGAAATTGGCTTCTCTGGTCAGCTGGTGGGGTTCAGAGTCTGCGTTTGAGGCCGAGGGTCAGGCCCGGCAATGCAGTGCTGTGTTCAAATCACCGGGGGGCGCTCTTTAACTTCTGGCCTTATAGATAGCTTTTAATTAACTACCCAGGTAGAGCATTTTTACTAGGTTATAAAAGTAGAGTCCATTTTACTCCAGGAAAGTTTTTGTACCGTGGTATTTTCTATTTTTAGTGATGAACTGTGACCCAGTAAAAACCTATTACTGTTTTACTATTACTCTTTTGCTTGGTGGATCAAGGATAAATTAATGGATTATATGTTCCGTGTATCTTCTCAATGAACACAAATTGAAATACAAAACAAAATCTATGCGGGTATCATGAAACCAACACCCTCATCCAATGCCGATGATATTGACAAGATCACTGTAGAAATAATTTGGCAATATATAGCAAATACTATTAAAAGTTCTTTAATTTTGTAGTCCTGATTCTTGGCAAGTATTCTGAGGAAATCATTTAAAATATGGGAAAAAGTTGTAAATGCTAAGACAGTCTCTGAAATGTTGTTTTACTAAAAAATGATTATAACCTACATGTTTAATTAGGGCAATGGTTAATAAATGTGCATTTGAAGTAATATTATGCAGCTACTGATTAAATAATATACCATGCAAGTAAGAGAACAAAGACACCAATATGTTACATGAAAAGGAAGGGTATAAAATTGAATATACAGTATAGATAGAACTATTTTCAAACAGTTTTATAAAAAAAACTATCCTGGATTATGGGTGGTGTTTTAATATACTTTAATCATTTTGCATAATGTCCTGTAGAATACATGATAATGAAAGCAAAGAGAGAGAGAGAGAGAGAGAGAGAGAGAGAGAGAGAGAGAGAGAGAAATGGTATTGATAGAGCAGGTAAAAAAATGTCAAACCCAAAGCCTTTTGGCTATTTCAGTATGTGGGAAGATCTTGCAGAAATCTCCTTTTAGCTCCATGTATGAGCCAGTAAGGCTAATCCTGCTGAATGTCGTCTTGGAAATGGGACTATTAGCACCGAAAAACAGAGAGAATCATCTTGCATTCCACCAAGAATTTGAGAAAGAACCAAGTCTCATATTACAACTACTGTTCACACCTCTCTGCTTAACGAACATGCTCCAGAATCATCTGGAGGACTTGTCTGCCCTAAGACTTGCCATAATTCTTTCTTATCTGTACGTCAGTCACTCTTACACTTTCATTATTCATTTAATTTCACTGCTTAAAATTATAATGAACTATGCTAAATTATAGAAGCTATTCTTTTATACTAGAAATTCATTTCACAGATGATTACTATTGAATAATATTTGGAATACATTATTTACAAAGCATACCACAATACCTAAATAAAAGTAAACCTAATCTGATGCAATTTTACAAAAACTTATTTAGCTTGCTGTCCAAAATTCTGGTTTCTTTGAACTTTTTGTGCAAGGGCCCTTATCAACTTTTCATTGCTTATTGTACATTGAGAAATTCCAAGTGGATATCCCTCAATTTTAACTCAGTCTTTCCTATACCTATTCCTTGTAGAGATGGGATCTTATGACAACTGGATAGATTTGCATATATCCCACCCATGCTTCCAATCAATTGTGATATTTTTGTGTTATAAAACAGTTCTCTACTGTACACCTTTGTATTGGTAAAAGAAAAATCAAAGAGCACATTTAACTACAGAATTCACTAGGGCAATATTTATAATCACATTCATGTCCAAAAAACAAAACAAAAAATTATCTTTTACTTAATTTGTCCCTCTTCTTCAGACTTACTTAATAAAACCCTTATTAGTGGCCACCATCTTACTATTTTTCTCTCTCACTCCATTCAGCTCTTGAACCAGAGAAGGAAGTTGCATGTGTTTCGCCTGGATTTTACAAGACATTACGTTATGCATGGTGCCCACAACAAGAAGTTTATAAGTGTCAAGCCACAAAGTTAATCTGACCTCAGCCGCCGCTGTCTCCGGGAAAAGGAGAAACAGGGACCTGCACTAATTCAACGCTAACCCGAAATAACATGGTGTTCTCTTCCAGCCTCTTCTCAAAGTCAGGCAACATTTCCTTCTCTGTTCAGAGACTTCAGACTGGGGTGGGAGAACAATGCTTTCTGAACTGTGCCTCTTATTCTTCTCTAAACGTACAATACAAAACTCCAGGTTCAGAGGTCAGGCTGAATTGAACTTTGCTTTAAATATCTGTTTTTCCATTTAGTGGTGATTTTGAGAATTTCGTATTCCTTTCCCAGCCCTGGCGGATCCGTGTGAGGGTCTTGTCTACACATGGCAGGATGAGGATGAACTTGATCACCAGCACAGTGCATGGAATGATAAGTGCTAACACATAGGCTGAAGGAAGACACCATCTGAGAATGCTAGGACTGAGGAATCTCTTTCCGCCGTATATCAGAGTATGGGCTGTGCAGAGGATCAGGGTCAAATAACCCAGTTTGGACTAGAAGCAAGAAACAAAAATATGGACATTAACACTATTTACATTTTAAACCAAGATACTCTAAGCCAATGAAGGATATTTGTCAACAATCACAAACCTTTGAAACCTATGATGTACAGAACACTCTGCTAAGTACTGAAGAAACCATTAACCCTCCTTCAGGATGATAAACATTTCATTTAAAAAAAAAGAAAGATTGTGCTTACAAATGACATGGTGATTTCATCTTAACCTAGTTGGAGCGGAAAGTTTCCCAGGAGTCAACTCTTTTGTGTGAGAATAAAGCACTTACCTTGCCTTCTTCCCCAATGGTAAAATTCTTTCCTTGATCACCTTTTCTGGAGGCCAGACATGAGTAAGACACAGTATGTCCTAGACATTAGTATACATTACTGACTAAAAGCAGATGTTTGCTAATTTCTATCATAATAAAGAGCAACAAGCAAACTTTACTTTTGTTTGCTTGCTTTGGCCTAAACACTCAATGTTTATTTCTGTTTTAATGTCTTATATAAAGATGTTAACATGAGAAAATGTTGACTGCTTTTGGTTGCTGGGACAAACTGTAAGACTTTTGAAATTCAAATAGTTTTATAAAATTCAAACCAAATTTCAGTTACTAATGGTCTATTCTGTTATAGTGGTTCACAGTGAACATACATCAGAACCATCCGGAGGGCTTGTTAAAACAAATTGCTGGGTCACGTGTCCAGAGTTTCTGATTCATTGTGTCTGGGTGGGGCCTGCAGATTTGTGTATCTAACAAGGTACCAGGTGATACTGATGCTGCTGGTGCAGGTACTACACTTTAAGGACCACTGGTCAATAAGAGTATTTACTGACCGCCTTTATTGAGGTGTCTGGTGGTTGATATGTGGGGAAAAAAAAATGTTTTCCTTCTTACAGAACAGCCCTGAGTCTGGTATGATGACAGTTTAGCATATCTTGCTTTCAGAGGTTTTAAACTTTAATATATGCCTTTACATATCAATATGTCCATATTCTAAGGTTGGTTTTCAGAACTAGAAATTTTGTCTTTTGGTTTTTCAGCTTGCACTTAGTACATCTCCAGACACAAAGTTTAACAGTTGTTGATGCTTTTCACTGTATATTCATAGCTGTGGCTGTGGGAGTAGTCAGGAATCTTAGCAAGGGATGCCCTCCTAGGAAGTCAAACCATTATGGAATCTGCCTTTTGGTACCAGAATTTAGCATGTACTAATTTGAACTTGTTTCAGTTGCTATTTTTATGAGATTGCTAGGGAACTGATGGAGCAAAATGAAAATGTATGCATGATAGGGAAGAAAAATGCAAATATTTGTAAAACCAGATTCATTTTGCAGTAAAAGTAGATTAAATCTTGACTTCCTTACCTGCACAAATCGGAACTCTCTCCAGTTGACCATGTTGCTAACTGATGGCAAGGAAGTGATCCCCAAGAGCACAAACAGGAAAAATCCAAGGATTCCTAAAGCCAGGTATGAATCATTGAGCCAGGCATAAGAGGTATTAAATGGATTTTCTGTCTTGGATGTTGCCTAAGAAAAATTATAAGCAACTTTTAAAAATGACATATTTTACGAACTTCCCAAATTTTAAAGGGACTGAAAATAGCTTTGCATGGTTTATTGCTCAAGGCAAATTATATGACATTTCTTAATACTCATTTGAAAATCATTGTAGAGAAAATACACTTAGAACTTATGTTATTGGTAGAAAAAATAATTGGTTCTGCTGGGATTTCATTATAATACTTGACTCCAGGAGTTGTACAGGGAGTTTTAACTGACCCTATAAATCCTAAAACAAAGTAAACATTTACTTAAACCTTGTTTACCATATGGTTTCTTGTTCCCCAAGTAAAACAATGTTCTCAAATGACTACATAAAGATTCTGTTTTTTTCTGCTATTATTTGCTGATAATTCACACATAGTATTCGGGTTCTTTCATGTTTATTATGTTGTAATATATCATCAGGTCTGTCACACCACAGATTTAGAGAAGTCAGGCTCCTGTAATGTGATTCTTGCCCAAGAACCTCCCATGTACCCGTTTGGGAAACAATGTAGAGAAATCCACAGACGCACCATCAATGAGTGACTAACAAATTTTGAGACTGAAGTAAGATTGATCAAAACAATTATTTTCAAACTAGGACTGATGTATAGCACTTCCTCTGGGACTGCTTTTTAGATTCCCTGAGTTGATTCTCTCTGAAGTTTCTGACTATGCAGAATATAGTATCTGACATTTGCTCAGAATTGTTTAGTTTTTGGTGACAACTTCCCACAAGTGAAACATTAATGTATTTATAAGCACTCTTTTGTGAATTTGTTTACATTCCTGTGAAATATGTTGAAACAGCCACCTTAGTTATAATAATGTTGGTTTTGACTTCCAAAAGCAAGTAGCATGCATAAAAATAGAAGCCTGCAAACACACTGGTTTACATTTATTGACTGTTCCCCAAAGGAACTGAAGTAGGTGTCATTAGTTTTCCTGAGACACCAATTCTGTCAGTTTGTCAGGATCCCGGTTACAGGAATGCAGATCTGGACCCAAGTGAACCTGGGAACCTAACTTTCATTCTCAACAGTTGTGTGGGTTCTCAACTGGATTCATTAAAAAATAAAACAAAGCAAAACAAAAAAACAACAAAAAACAAAGAAACAGACATGAGGTATCTAATGGTAGTTACTTTAAAAAACAAAGATGCTTAGAAGAGTGATTTTTTATAATTGTGACATGGAATATGATGTAGCAAGATTCCACTGTAATTTAAGGAATAAAACACAAGTGCATAGATTTACCTGGGAAGCGGTCCTGTTTTGCAACCTCCATCGTACATAATAACGAATAGGAATCACAAGTGTGTAGAGGACGTGAAGGAAGGCAAATCCCAGTGCTATCAAGCCAAGTTGCTTTCTGCAAAGCATCCAGTGGTCAAGCCAGTTTGGGAATCGGCGGAATTTCGTACCTCGGTACAGCTGCAGAATGGCAGCTATAACACCAGGGAGGTAGACCAAGGCAAGCAGTATGAGTGCTGTCACTGGAAAGACACGATTTGGAATGGAAATAGCCAGGCGAAACATGGTATCTTTCTTTTCATAAACATAAGGGTAGATTACTTCCCTTATAACACAGTAAAAAAAGAAGAAGACACACAAAGCAGCAGACAAATAGAAGGGGAACTTCCACATTGGAAATAGTTGCAAGGGGTAGTTTTCGATTTCATTGGCTGCCATGAGCGATCCTTGATCCAATGGAGTCAGTCCCAGAGTACGGACAATATCCACCACTCTCTGCTTGGCTTTGCTGTCATTTCCGCAGACAAACACCTGAGTTAAAGATAATTAATTTTGTATCCTTTCTTTAATAATTATTTGAAAGTTTATACAAGTACCACTCAGAACAAGGACATGTAGTAGTGAACCACTTTTCAAACTAGTATGTTGAATAAACATACTTAAGCAAGATGATGTTTTAAACTAGCACGTGTGTACTGGATAGTTAAGTACGAGGGTTTCAAGCTGAGACTGGTTTTAGGCACATCACACTGATATGAGTTGGTTCTCCACAGTGTGAATAGTTAAATCTTTCTTTTGAATTCGTGGGTGCTTCGTCACTTATGGAAAGTTTCTAATCTCAGTGAATGAATGGAACTGGTTACGTACAAGATAATGGGAGCGGAAAGGATATCCCTCAGCAATTTAGCTGTGTTATTTTTCTCTTACTTGCAAGATGCCTCCAGAGACAGACACCATCGGGTTCCATCAAACTAAACGCTGAGAGTGCAGACAGTGGGAAATAAATAACAACAACGGACTGTCCTAGTTGGTTAAACCCAAGGAAACTATTCATGGAACACATTAGCAGAATGAAATGTTCAGTGGGTGTTTCATTTTGGAATTATATTTTGGAATCTTTGAGGTAAGGGCACATAAAGCATTCACTTTTTAAAGATTGAGAGTGTAAATTCATCATTCTATCTTACCTGCCGACTTGCATCCAGAGCTCCTGACTGGAGAGACCAGGCTGAGATGGTGTTAAATGCTTTTACTACGTGGGCTCTTGGCACCAGCTGAGCAAGGTACTCTGCATTAGATTCTGGGTACTGATTGATTTTGAGGTTGTTGCTGACGTCGACCAATATTTTCTCACTGAGAATCTCAGTTAGTTCTGTCAGAAAGTCATAATGCTCCCGATGGATTGTCAGGATGATGATGTCAGATTTCTGAGCCGCTTCTGAATAGCTCAACACCTCTGCACCACTGGGCAGCAGACTGGACATCCGGGGGTTTCGACTTCCGAAAACAACAGAATAACCACACTGGAGCATTTTAAGTCCCAGTGACCTTCCAAAATCACCGGTTCCAAAAATACATATAGTCTCTTGCTTTTCCGAAAAATTCTTATAAAGAGGAAGTGCATCTGTAGAAGTTTTCTCCATCACTGAAAGATAACACAAATACCCAACAACATATGAATGCTTTGGACATGGCAAAATTAATGAGAATTATCTCCAGGAAATAGTGGTTGACTGATGTTGTTCAAAGCTTCTAATGAATTAGATGTATTCCTCACAAAATTTGGAAGGAGTAAAAATTGTCATACATATTCTTCTATGTGTTTCATTTAACAAAATTATTGGTGAAAACTTCTGTCAGATAAAGAGATATAGTAAAAAACCAATCCACTTACCGGTGGATGTTTTAAACTATGGACATGTTTTGCATTGATATTATATTTATCGAACACTTAGTCCCAAAAGTTCTCAGTCTGCCTGGCTATCCCCTCACTTCTTCTCTATTCTTTCACCCTAATATATTCTTCTTCTGTCTCTTATATTGTGTTGAACACTACAAGCAAAATACAGATTTGATCAAGTTGCCAGTGTCCTGTAATGAAATGGATGATGTCTTTATTGACATAGTCTCACTTAGATCATATTAATTACTGCAAAGATAGAGTGATTCTGGTTTCTATTTTGAGTATTTGGCAACCACATTCATTTATTCTAACCTTCCATAAGATTTTTTTTTTTTTTTTAATGCAGATATTGAATACACAGTACTTTTTGTTGTTGTCCTTCTTACTAGTGGTGTAACCTTGGGTAAGTGGGTAAGTGACTCAGACTCTTTGTGTCTCAGTGTCGTCATCTTTAACGTGAAAGACTGATAGTACCTGCTTTACAGACATTGTAAGGATCAAATTAATTAATGTATCTTAAAGCAATTCTTAAGACATAGTAAATGAGCTGTTAATAGTTTACTTACTAACCTATTAATTATCTAATTAATCAACCTATTAATTATCTAATTAAGTAATCTTTGTATAAATTCTGTAAATTAAGGGTTAATTATGCTTCTATAACTGCGTTTATTGGAAATACATAAAATTTATCTGAAACATCATTTAATAATTCTTAAGAAGCTTCTGCTTTCCCCACTTAGTTTTTTAATAAATAAAAGCATGAAATAGCTTTATCAAAACATAGATGTAAAAACAGCTCAAGTGTGAATTTCTCTCATTTGTAATCCTTTCACATTTTACTTGAATATTTCTCTCTTAAAATGCAGCTTGGCAATCCAATGTCACACACTTGGGCTGTTTTCCCAACCATTAAAATTTATTTTCACTCTGAAATCTTCAGAAGATACAAAACCACTAATGAGATATTAAAATATCACTGGCTGACATAGAACGAAATATAGTTATTCCATTGGGCAGCTAGTTTCTCCTCATCAAGTTATCGAAGTTCTAAGGTTGATAATTGTGTTGGCCACGTCTTGAACTTCACATCAAATCCTCCTGGTTCTATTTCCAGTCCTTGGGCAAGAACTGAGCTTTGCTCAGATTCCACTGCCTAACAGTGGCTCACTTTGGGGCCTCACATCTTGCATCTCTTGATTCTTGCTCTGGGGCTTTTCTGATACCTGTGTCTGCACAGCACTCAGACCAATGAGGGTTGGCTTCCCCTTTCATCTTCTGGCACACAGTTCTGACAAATTCCATAAGTTTCATGAAAAAGTCCCCGTAGATCAGAGCACCACCCATCTGTAGCAGTGGCCAGCTTCATGCCCTCTTGTCCCATCTTTCCCGCCTACTCTGGTTTATTCACTTTGCCCCTCACTCCTGCTCCCTGTAATTACTTCCCTAATAAACCATCTGCACACAGCCTTTGTCACAGCTCTGCTTGCAAATCAACCCAGGATAATACAATATTTTGATTATTTTTTTTCATGGAAAAAGGAAAATGATCAGACCTACGGTTACCAAAACTAGGATAACAAACTAACATGTAAAAATAAAAAGTTAGTAATTATTTGGAAGAATTGAATCTCAAACTCTTGGAAAATATCCTAAAAATAGGAGTACATAAAAATGAGATGTATGCATACTCTAAACCACAAAGGAGATCAAGTCGAGGGTGCATTTTACAGTAAGTACTACATAAAGAAGGAAGTTACACCCATTTCGTACTATTTGTAACTCAAAAAAAAAAAACCTGTCTGTAAACATGAATTTATGGAAGCAGTGAGATTTCTTGCTTAAAGACTTAAAAAAAGTTTTCTAATCCTATTTTCCTCCTAGATGTAGGATGAAAGAAATACAGCAAATAAGAAAGGTGGCAAACAGGAAGCAGAGTTATTAAGGGAAAGATGGGTTAAAATAGATAAGACATAACATAGTGGTCTCCTCTCTTTCCCTCAGTTCTTTATAAACCTCAGTTGCATAACAGGAAACACAACAAGAATAACAAGAATAACTCCTGATTTGGGAAATCTCCAGCACTGGTTTTGCCTCCTATAGAAGCAATTCCCAGAGAGGTGAGCCAAGACAGGTAAAGTGATCCCACAAGGGTGTTTGTAGAGATTAGAGATGGGCAACCAGTGACGCAGATGCAAAGATGACTGTGAAAGACATGGTAGCAGCCACCACTGAAATGCTTGTGTGTGTGTGTGTGTGTGTGTGTGTGTGTGTGTGTGTGTGAGAGAGAGAGAGAGAGAGAGAGAGAGAGAGAGAGAGAGAGAGAGAGAGAGATAAGAGGGCCCAGGTGTGGAGTCTTGCCCATCATCTCCGTCTGTCTGCAGATCCCACCCCAGGCCTTGGGCACCTGAGGCAGCCTTCTTCTGGGATGTTAAGGTAAGTCTACTGTGTGTGTGTTTTCCTTCTCTCACGTCCCAGAAGTCAGAGATCAGAGGCCTAGGCCACTTACAGCTTCAGTGGATTTTAGCATTATTAAAACTATGGACATGTCCAAACAGGATTACAAAATTTGCCTATTTTAAATGCTTATATGTAACAAATCAGTGCTATTAACAAAAACCAAGTCCTTTCACTTGAAATAATTATATATTTAGGGAAAGTTATAAAGCTAGTACAAGAGGTTTCTGTGCGTCCTTCACCATTTCCTGTGATGATGGAAAAAAATAAAACGGGAAAAGCATTGCTAGGAGAGTCACTTTATATAAAATAGAGTCAGGAGGGTATTAGAGAAGTGGGGCCTGCACACATCTTCTAGCCCAGTTCGCAGAGCTGCTACCATATTAAGTTGCTAAACCTGTTGCTAAACTTTGCTCAGCGGTGAGCTCAGCGCTGACTCATAAACATCCTGAAACAACAATTGCCCTGCAGACACATATGGACTTTTACCTCCTCCTTGTTATTTTCACCACCTTTGTTTGTATATGGGAACTAACCAAACTCTGTTACATGAGCCAGCAGTCCTTCATTTGCATGAAAGAATTACACTGTGGTTTTTACCCTTACAGATCTTTCTTTATTCTCTCTGGAGGCCAAGCTGGGTTGCTACCTAGTAAGTCTGTGTTTTAGGACTTAAATCCGTTAAGACCCCAAATAAACTTTTAACCTGTTTTACATCCTCATATCTCTATTGGTTAACACCTCCAATGGTTGGTTACATTTTACATAGCTATAGGACAATAGCAAAACTGGAAACTGCATTGGTATAAAGAGTGTGTAAAGTTCTGTGCCATTTTATCCCATATGTAAGTTCACGTGTCCACTAGTGCAGGCAGGCTACAGAACTATTCAGTCATACTTTACCCTGTCTCTGCCTCCCCTAGCCCCTGGCAACCATTCATCTGTTCTCTAACTCTATAATTTTGTCATTTTGAGAATGTTATATAAATAAAACCCCACAAAATGTAACCTTTGTATACTGACTTTTTTTTTCACTTAGCTAAGGCTCTTGAGATGGACCAAAGTTGGTGCAGGTATCAATAGTTCATTCTTGTGTATTGTCCAATAGTAATGCACGGTATGGCGTTCTTCATTTGCTTATTTGCTACCTATATGTCCTGTTTGGTAAAAAGTCTCTTTATGTCTTCTGCCATTTTCTAAAAGGATTGTTGGTCTTTTAACTGTTGAGTGTTTCTAATTCTTGTATGGTCTAGATATGAGTCTTTTGTAGATTTGTTTTTCAAATATTTTCTTCCAGTCTGTAGACTATTTTCATCTTCCTAACAGGGTCATTCACAGAGCAAGAATTTCTAGCTTTGAAGAAATTCAACACACACACACACACACACACACACACACACAGTGCCAAAAAAATGTATACACATTTTATGAAAGGAAAAAGCTATTAAAATTGTAATAATATGTACCAATAACAAAAGATAAATATAAGTCACATTTGACTTCTGCAATTACAAGAGGTGCTCAAAGTGGTTACCATCAGTGTCCAGACACTTCTGATTAAGGCGAACTACTACTTGAGCAACGCTGACCAAAGTGTCCACTTGTATACATTTTTTGGTACCCCCAGTACATATATATATATATATATATATATATATATATATATATATATATACATATTATGTATATGTAATATATATATTTATATATTTTTAATTTTTTTTATATATTAAAAAATATATATATATATATATTTTTTTTTTTTTTCTTTTTTTCTTTTTTTCCTTTTATGCATTGTGCTTTGATATCATGTCTAAGAATTCTTCACCAAGCCCCTAGGTCCTGAATATTTTCTCCTAAAAGTTTTATAGTTTTAGGAGGTTTAAAAGTTTTATACTTTACATATAAATCCATTATCCACTTGAATTAATTTTGGTATAAAGTGTGAGGTAGCCAAGGTTATTATCATAATTTTTTTTATTTTTTGGCCTATCAATATCTAATTACTTCCCTAACATTTGTTAAAAAAGATCATCCTTTTTTTATTGAATTGATTTTGCAACTTTGTCAAAAATCAGTTGTCTGCACATGTGTGGGTTTATTTCTGGGTTCTCTGTTCTGTTCCATTGATCTATGATTTAAATGTCCACTCTTGGCCTCTGACTCTAGTTATATAGTGAGTCTTAAAATCCAGTAGACTGATTCTTCCCACTTTATTATTATTATTATTATTTTTTTTTTTTATGGACTGTTTCAGATATTCTAATTCCTTTGCCTTTCAATATAAGTTTTAGGGCAATCTTGTTCATACATATATATCATATATGTAATTGTATATTTTAAATCAATGCTTTTTAACATATTCCAAAAATACAATGCAACCTATTTTCTTTGTTTAGGAGATACTCATAGGCTGTATTAAAATATTAATTCATACTAACGCATAATAGCAATGTGTAGATATCTGATAAATGGATGCCAAGTTAAAATTGTATGATGGACTTCTCTCCATCCTAGCAGTGTATTTCTGTGTATGCATAGACTACATTTGGAGAATATATCAAAATAAAATTTTGAAGTCCTTTGTGTATCAGCAGCCAGGGGCAGCCCCCCAGCCCTGGAATAGAACCTGTTCTCCACTCCTCTTAGAAAGACGAAGGTTCAACAACCCAACCATGCCCCTTCTAAAAGGTGTGCTCTTTCTTGCCTTGTTCTTGGAAAATGGGCCATTTGTTTTCCCCTAGCATTTTCACAGAATGAAGAGGAAAATATATAAATATTTATGTATATAACACCATTTGTAGAAGAGAAAGGAAAGACAATCTTCCCCTCTCTCTGGTGCAGCTATGCATGAAAGAAAAAAAATTAGCCTTGAATTAGCCATGAATTCCTCCTATATCTTTTATTCCGAGAAATCCACAGAAAGTACAAATCCAGGAAAATTCTTTTATGTAAAGATTCAAGCTTATTTTCATATATTATTAGAAGTTTTATTTGTTTTTAAGCACACTCAATTTTACATATTTGTACAAACTGAAAATGCAAAATAAAATTTCACTGAAAAAGGTTTGGAGGTAATCATAAAACAACTATAAAAACAAACTATCAACATCACAACACACAATTGTGAGTCATAGAAATAGTGTGCTTGGAGCCATAATGAAATCCTAAGTAGACAAAGAGAAACCCATCCATAGAGTTCGATTTGGAGGGGAATAGGAGGAGAGGGGATACAGCTGGTGGCATGGATGTATCTTCCTGGCTCTCTTTGTAGTCTTTTCATTCAATCCTCAGAGCATCTTAGAACCACTAAGGCTTATAGAATGCAAATACCTCTGCAAAGGATTACACTAGAAATCAATGGTTCTCATTCATCCCTGGTGCACATAAGAATCAGGGGAGAGCTTTTATAAATACTGATGATCAGACTGTTGGCGTGCCTGAATCAATTGGTCTAGGGCAGAGTCTGGACATTATTTTTTTTAAAGCTCCCCAGATGATTGTATTATAGAATCAAATTGCAAACCATTGCCTGTTAGTTTTCAGTTAATGGCCTGCTACAATGCTTCTCTTCCCTGGTCAGCTGAGCAGCTATTAAATGCTACGGTCCCATCTGCTGAGATCTGGATCAGTTGGTCTAAGGGAGAGCCCAGACATTAAAAAAAATAAACCAAACCGAACAATCAATTCTAAGGAGCACCAGCTCTGAGACCCACTGGAAATGGATAAACACAAGGGTATGTTTTTTCGGATAGGAATGGTGGGAGGAGAAAGACCGAAGGAGAACAGGGTGTGAATAAGGTTGTAGGGGGATGCAGAAACATTTCACCTGCTTTATAATTTTCCCTCTAACTAAGCACAGGCTGGGTCTGAGAGGCTAGAGTTCCTATTTTTACGAAAACCAGAGGCAAGCATGTTGTGCCAGCCCCACAAGGATGAGAGTCAAGGAAGCCAGACTCAAGACTTGGTGTCAGACTGCAGGTAAGCTTTGCTCTGTAACCCTCTCAAGGAAACCATGAAGAGTTGCCCTCCATGAGCCACAAAGTTATAGTTTGATCAAATCCACCCACAAATCTGATGGTGCTCTTTAATAGCCACTCTCACACAGTGCTCTACAATGTCTCGTGTATCCTTTGGATGAAACCTTGGTTAAAGACATTCTGTTTCTCTCTCCATTTGATTGTTCATACAAGATTTTGAATTCCTCTGACAGCATCTCCTCTGCGCAGCCTCTCACCCCCCCCCCGCCCGCCCGCCCCCTTACACACCTTGGTGTGGTAGCACACAAATGGAATGATCTGGCTTGGCAACTTCCAGGAAGTTAGAATACAAATAACAGTTCTAAACTCTGTAAGATGTGACAGGAGTCTTCATTTTAATTTGATGTCTGTAAACAGGACTTGTTTTATTTGTGTGTGTGTTTTTTTAGTCCTTTTGTTTTATTCCTTTTGAATTTCAACTGGAAAGATCTAGATGACAACGTATTTGTAATGAGCAATCAAAAAAAATTTTTTTTCATCATAAGGCTTAGGGGCAGGAGCGAGTTCTGCAACTATGCCAGCCTTCCTGTGATTCAAAGCACTTGTTTAATATATCCCAGGGACAATTGGGAGGCAGAAAATATTTTACAATATGTTTTAGAAACCTTACACTAACACGTGAACTCATCCAATTTACTCACTGAAATGTTTCTGTACTTAGTAAGAGCAAGGATTTTAGGGAAAGCAAACATGTTCATCTTTAAGTGTGTATTCTTTTACTGACAGGTATATATCACTGTAGCAAAACCAAAAGACTGACGGTTTAAAGAGACCACTAATTATAGTTTATAAAAAAATGTATTGTGCCTCTACATAATCAGTGGGTTTTTCTACTAATTATTATTTTTTTATTCCTTCCTTTTGTTTTCTTATTCCTTTTCAATTTCAACTGGAAAGCCCTAGATGACAATGTATTTGTAATTATTTTTTTCTTGTTTTGGACCATTCAATCTTTAGTCTATGTAAGTTATTTGAAAATATAACGGTATATTTCTTATTTTAGCCTTGTAGTTAGAAATAGCTCTGTTAGTAGTAGCCATACAGTGACAGAAATATATCATTTAAAGCTCTTAATCTAAATAAAGAAACCACTGAGGTCGGCTGTTGAAAAACTGATTATTTCAATTGTTTTGTGAGAAAATGTTATGTATCTCATAGAATTTTAATTTACTGATGATTAGTTTTATTGCTATCCATTAGAATGATACAAAAGGAAACAATAATCTTATCTTGTATAGGTTGATCAAGTCACAAGAGCATAACTAAATATAACCTTTACATTAATGCTCTGTGGGGATAGATGCTTCCATGAGAATTGCTAATAATCAGAATTAGCTATGGCATATACTGCAACAAAAATGATTCTGTTAGTAACATTTCATTACCACAGAATTAATTAGCAGGAGAGCAAGGTAATGGGGATCTATGGTATCTATTTTAATTGTACTTAAGGAAAGAATAACATTTATTATTATTTAAAAATTTTTTTACTGATTTTTAACTCAAATATGTTCCTATTTTTATGAAAACCAGAGGCAAGCATGTTGTGCCAGCCCCACAAGGATGAGAGTCAAGGAAGCCAGACTCAAGACTTGGTGTCAGACTGCAGGTAAGCTTTGCTCTGTAACTCTCTCAAGGAAACCATGAAGAGTTGCCCTCCATGAGCCACAAAGTTATAGTTTGATCAAATCCACCCACAAATCTGATGGTGCTCTTTAATAGCCACTCTCACACAGTGCTCTACAATGTCTCGTGTATCCTTTGGATGAAACCTTGGTTAAAGACATTCTGTTTCTCTCTCCATTTGATTGTTCATACAAGATTTTGAATTCTTCTGACAGCATCTCCTCTGCACAGCCCCTCCCCCCTCCTCCCCCCGCCCCCTTACATACCTTGGTGTGGTAACACACAAATGGAATGATCTGGCTTGGCAGCTTCCAGGAAGTTAGAATACAAATAACAGTTCTAAATTCTGTAAGATGTGACAGGAGTCTTCATTTTAATTTGATGTCTGTAAACAGGACTTGTTTTATTTTGTGCTATTATTTTTAAAGAATAGCATGCCAAGAACATGGCACATTGGATACATTTAAAACAGGCACATTGGATACAAAATAAGTTTAAATGGAGTCTATTTTCTATCAGTCAGACTGCTGTAAATATAACAGTAAGGGGTGTCATATAGGTGGGGTACTTACTACCATAAATGTATATTAAAATTAATGTCTGCTTTTGAAATTTTATTTTGAACAGTACCTTGAGTCACCTGGAGCATTCTTTTTTAAAAATTTTTTTTTTAAGTTAAAGTTGACATTCAATATTATTTTATATTAGTTTCAGGTGTACTGCATAGTGGTTAGACATTTATATAATCTATGAATTGATCCCCCCGATTAGACTAGTACCCACCATGTACTATACATAATTGTTGCAACATTATTGTCTATATTCTCTATGCTGTACTTTACATCCCTGTGACTATAATAATATTTCTTTTTAAGTTCTTTGCTGAAATTCTAGTTCAATTAAAAATCTTATTGTTTCACATTTTGATCTCAGCGGCATCAGTCAAGATAATGAAGATTGTTTTCTGATTCCCTGGCCAAGAATTTCATCAGGTAGGTTCATTATCCACTCACTGTCTAGGCTGGTTTAGTTCATGTGATGAAAGCCTGGGGCTCATGACAACAAGGTCAGGGATTCAGTCATGTCTAGGTTAATTTACCTTGACCTCCTTTTACATTCTAAATCCTGAACAACTTCTTACAAACCTGTGGTTCACCAAAGATTCAGTCCTCGGACCTGGATTGTCACCATCAGAAAAACAACTGTCTCTCACTGATTGAGTGGCATTTGGTTTGTAGAAACACATGAGCATTGCTTGTTGGATAATTTGCAGATTGCAACGACCCACTTAATATTTAGTATAAATTAGTAGGTTTTTCTTTTCTAGGACTACTGTAATGATTTAGTCATTTCAATTTTGAGTTAACTTTGTTTAAACTAATTTCCTCTGACATCATTTATCTTCACATTAAGACCACTAGAAATTATCTAGATGTTGGATAACTACCAAATCAGTTTGGGGGTAGAGCAGTTTCACTGTGGATCTGATCCCACTCCTCAAACCGTGCTGCTGAGGGAACTCCATTCTGCTTACAAGTATGTCCTTATCATTTTTAGAAATCTCCTGGAGGTGGTTCACACGTTCTTATGAATATAGTCTCCTTCATCTTATTTTGGGTACCATTTTTTGTCCATTTTTAATCTGGCTCTCAGAGGCAAGAGCTCCTCCCAATGGCCATATCGCCTCTAATGTTTGTCAAGATCAGCTCCAACTGTGGGACCTGATCTGGCCTTGCAGCTCCTCTGTTTTTTACCTCAGGAGAGAAAGTACTCTTCCCCCTTCTTGTGTTATACTCTGGTAAGTCTGAGGGCAGTGCTTGTTGATAAATTTTTTTTAAGCAAACAGCTCTTTTAATTACTAGGTTTTAAATCTCAGCTCATTTTAATGGTGTGGTTGAAGCCAGCTCGCTGGCTAAAAGTTTGAAATAAGCTATGAGGGGAGTTTTCACACTATGAAAATCAGCAGATGCTACAAATCAGGACAGCTTTTTTTCTTAGAGCTGTTTACCAGCATGCCACTGACTCTTTCTCTATTGCTCATCCTTTTTCCCCTGAGACTCTGGCATGTGACCGTGGAAATGGCAAAATAATTGGGCTGACAGGATGATACATTTTTCTAATTCTGACTCTTCACCTTAGGCCTAAATCTCTTTCCTTAGGGGCCTCCCTTCTCAGAAGACTCCTAGATTCTTAATGAAAACAGAATCCATGTGGATCCCTTTACCCCAGCAAATGTCCCAGACTCTTCCTCACTCCACACATGGAGTTAAGACAATTTGGGCCATAAATCTGTTACTGCTGCTAGACTCTTGATTCTCTCAGGGAGATAGATACAGGACCTCTTTGTGTATCCCCATCCCCAAACACAAATCTTCCAATTTTCCAGACATGCCTCAAGAAAAATAAAAAACAGAAAATAAACAATAAAAAACCCTGATATTATAATTTGGGATCTCAGTCTAGGATAGCCAATATTTTCATTATTAAGTGCAATGAATCACTTACCAACCTGCTAATTGCTTCCCCCCCTCCCCATTTCCCATACCACCCATGTCAGGGCAATTAAATAGGATGAAAAAAATCATTTCAGTACTTGGATACTGAAGTAGTTTAGTACTGGAGAATAACTAGAAACATAATAATTCTTTATAAGAATGATTTAATATAACTTAGTTCTTTTGACGTATTCAATAGGCTTTATATCTTATGTCTTCAGACATTAACGAAAGGCTAAAATGCTTTTACTTAAGTTAAACTAATTAAAACCTTTAGAAATTCAATATTCTAATTTTCATGACCTCAGTTAAGTATCTTACTTGCATTATGTCACTCTTTAAAATGAATTACTCTTTAAAATGAATTAGACTCCAAAGTATTATAGTTACGAATTTATTATGAAACTTACCCAGTATAGCATCACAATAGGTTTACTAAAATTAAGGTTAATGAGAAGAAACACCAAGGTGTTTCTCCTTTTCAAAAACAATTATCTTAATTTCCACTATTTACTTTATATGTACTGTACAATACAAAGCAATCTCATGCTTCTCCCCAAATGGCAGATTGTTGAAATCTGGACACTTGACTCTATGAACTAGTACAGTACGGCAGACATCCATGCTCATAACCTACTATGCCCATGATGGTCAGCATCTTCCAAAAATAAAAATTAGAATTACCAACAATATCTTGGTAGAATTTCATGTTTTGACGGATTTATTGAAGAGCCTCTCTGTGCTATGCAAGAGGCATAAAGTGATAAATGAGACTGGTCTGATCTTCAGGGGGCTCCAGGCTTGGGGAGGATGTAGACACATGATCAAACTGCTACAACACAGTGTGTGAGGACCTGAGCAGAGGAATGTGCAGAGTGGATCCCAGACCAGAGAAGGGGCACTAATCTGCCTGGGAAACAGGGCAAGAAAGTTTACCTAAGTCTGTGCAAAATTGCTTCAGCCACCAATTAACTGGCTCAAAGCTGTTTCCACACCCTGTAAAAAGATCAGGTGTAAATGAAAGATGCATAATCAGTGTCTGCTGTTAATTCCTCCTCCTATTCCCGTGCTCCTCAGTGTTAATGCAATCATGCGCAATGAAGACCTGATTGGAGCCCCGGCTCTGTTCTTAATGCCATTTTTCCCTTCAATATTCTTTAGAGCTAAGGCAAAAGAGACTATCGAGTTTGTGTCCTAGAGGAGGTATGCTATACAGTTACATTAAAACACCTCTTAGCTTTCTTTTTATTCAGAATGATAGTTCCTAATTTTTCAAAATTACCTTTTGCACACATTTCCTTACTTGTAAGATGAAAATTGAACTTTATTTCATCCTGACATTAGGATTGATCATGAAATCTACTTTTAAAATAAATATATTTCTCTCAAAACTTTTCAGAAATACGTGACTGTCCAAGTACAATATGGTAAGACCCCTTCACACATGAATACACTCTCCTAGAACATTGTGGAAAAGCATTTAGATTAGGATGTCAATGGCCTGTCTAGTTAATTAAAGTAGAAATACTTCTTTTAGTAGAATACTGCGTTTTTTTTCTGCTGCGATGTATTTCTGAAAGACGATCTTCAAACAGAGCAAACATTCTTTGTTCTTTTTTCCTTAATGATTTTGGAAGAATAGATTGTTCATATGTATAAGCCAAGTCTGTTTTCTTATCAAGCATTGTTTTAAGCGTTAATTACCCTTTAGTTATTTACCTATTTTATTCCTTCCAACACTGATGTCTTCTCAACAAAAAAACAAGTGTTGATTCAAATCATTTTGGAAATTACTGAAAAGAGGTTCAAAATTTCTTGACTAGGTCTAACACATCGTATGGTACTACTCGGGAAGTCTTCATAATTAATTAATGACCCATTCTCTTTGGATGTACAAAAAAGTAGACTCCAACAGGTGACTTCAGAGGTCTTGTCTTTGTAAATCTTATTTCTATTATCTCTGGCTTAACTACAACTTAAAAAAAAATCCCACCCAGAAAACCTTATTATCCCAGATTTTCACAGTAGGAATTATAGATAGATGTGGATGCAGAAACTTAACAAATAAGAGGACAATTCCTCCTAAGAGGACAATTCAGAGGAAATTAGCTACAAGGTAGCCTAGCAAGTCTTCAAGTTTGAAGGGTGATTGTATCTTTGTTTTGCCGGTAGCTTATTAGCCTTCTTAAAATTCTAAAAGGAAATGATTTCTAAACAGCAGTTGATAAAAGATACAAAGAGAACTAGATGGTGAGGATCATGAAATCCTGAATTGTGTTTCTGAGGGTGACTACGGCAAAGCCTACTTGGGAGACCTTAAAAGGAGTATCCATATCCTTTTAATAATGACATTAATAAAAGTGATGTAGAGGTCCCTCCAGAAACAAGGAAATCCAGAGTGACTGCTCAGGGTTTCTTCAATTTTGAAATTCTATGACAAAACATCTTTTTTTTTTTTTTTAACTATTCAGAACAAGGCTCAAGGCCCAGAGTTTTCAATTTATTAACAGGGTTATACAAATTTATTTGGTTACTTCTAACAATGGTTAGCAAGCTTAAGCAAGGCAGAATTCTGAAAATTGTTCTCAAGTTAGGGGTCAGGCCTTATACACGCCCATCCTCAAGTTTCTATGTGAACTTCAGCAGAACCATAAACATTGCCAAAAGGAGACAGTGCCATGACCCAATGTCTCTATGCACATGTACCATTTACTTTAAAACCTCGAAGCCTGATAAATAGGGAGTGCTTCATCCTGTTTTATGGGTTGGCGGTGTATGCCATGCAGGTAGAATACATATAGGTAGAATTTCATACTGTGCTAAATCACAGCATTCTGAAAAACTTGGGGCCTTGCAAAAGGCCATATCTCAAAAGAGTCACTGCTTCAAAATAAATCTGCCATTTTATAAAATTACACCTACTGTATCAGAAAAAAAATGTTCTTTCGTGTGAGTGACATTTATGAGACTGCCATTTATAGGGAATAGGACATTCTCACATAGCAAGGCTGAAGAATGGTTTTGAAAGCTGAAAGTACTCTGAATGATAAATGTGGTAGAAGTCTAAGATACTTATGTGGGAAGAGATTCTCTCTATAGCTGGGTAGTTTCCCTATAAAAATGAAACCTGTATTACTATGAAGAGAGTAATTGCTCAGTTATACTTATAGCATTAATAAGATTGTCAAACCCTCAAGCAACATTAGTCATGGATTTTCACCTTGTTAGAGTTGGACTTTGTAGATCGTCTGGTCCAATAGTCCTTTATTTTACACATGTGGAAACTGAGTCATTAAGCTTCTGGTTAGAACTAGGAAGATAATTCTCCAACCCCCATCTCCATTCTCCAACCAGTTCGCTTTCCGTCACACCAGTCATCTTTTAAAGAAAGTTCCTGAATTACCATCCAGAGAAAGAACTACATTCTTACAGCCTCTGAACAAACAGGGAACCAAGGTTTTATTTCCTCTTCACAATAAATTACATTTCAAATAACATTTCTCTGGAAAGGCAATCACGGAACTATAGGAGGAAACTTAAATCAAAATCAAGGAGGGAAGTGGTTGCAGATCTCAGGACAAATTTTAGCTCTTGGTCAAGAAGTGACCTCAGATCTGAGACTGTGGAAACTGCCCAAACCACATTCTTCCAGGCTCCCTTCTGATGGGCACTACACGATTGTTCTTATCCAGAAATAAGAGAGGAATCCAAATCCCTAAGTCTTATTCTTTCCTACTTCTCTGGACTTCTCTGCACCGTGGGGTAGAGATGACAGATAAAACGCCAGGAATCTAGACGCTTGCTGAATTCCTTCACTGATCCAGCGACACCGCTGGGTGGCTTTTCCTAGAGAGGGATGCAGGGGCGCACACTCGGGAGTTTGCAAGCACGTTCTTCCCAGTGCGAGAGGGCTTGGTGAGTGGGGTCCTGAAAGCAGGGGCTCCAGGTAGGCTGAAGCAGGTAAGGGGGGGGTGGTCCTGTGGCGAAAGGTACAAGGCTAATAATAGCCAGCAACGTGACCCACCTGCGGGAGGGGTGCTTCCAAGCGGCTGTGGTCTAGTGCAGCTGCAGCCGGGAGCGCAGCCACGAGCCTGGCTGGGACAGAACGACACAGCCTTGCTCCAGCTCAGCGCTGTGGCTCTCGCTCTCGCTGGCTTAAGAAGGCAGAGGGGGGAGGGAGGACCCACTAGATTTCGTAAGAGAAAGGGTGAAGAAAGAGTTTCCAGGAAGTGTTCAAGTAGGGAATCCCGGGCAGCTGGAAGGACCAGAACTTCCCGTTCTGCCACTGCAGCTTTCTTTCCTCCAGATGTTGCCCTCTGATCTTCCTGGCAGGGAGGTTTTTAGGGGTTTTCCCGAGTCCTTAGGATCTGTGCATTCCGGGCAGATTGCGGCTTGGAGAGGCTGAAAAGGACCTCTTTACTGAAGGAGCAAGAGGGCCCTCTTTGAGTAGCTGAGAAAACACCACTTGGTGGATGGCAGCTTCTAGGTATTTCTCTTGATGCCATCTTGTCTCAACGTAAAAGGTGACATCTTTCCCCTCTGCTTGGAAGCCCTGGATTCTTCTGGCGCTCGTAGCTTGGATGATTTAGAATTTGGAGGTTTTAATTTAGGTAGATTGAATCATTTAAAAGAAACAAGCCAAGCAAAAGAAAGGGATGATGTTCGGGATACCTTATTGTTGATCTGTATCTATAGCTATATAATATTGAAGAATAATATGCAATAATATATATTGCATAATTGGATTGATATGTCTTTCTATATTGGAGGAGCTTAAAAGCCGCAGCTATGGTGGTTTAAAGTTTAACTAATGATAATAACCTATGAGGCAAAGCACTGCCAAACTCTGTGGTCCAGAACCCAGAGTCCTGCCAATTGGTCTCTCAGCCATCTCTGGTCTTAAGTTCCATGGCATGCTTGCCAAGGTCCAGATGTTCAGCCTTACCGGAGGCCTCTTCCCAGCACTTCTGTCAACTTTCCCTTTGCTTGGATAGTAGCTCTCCCCAGAGCATCTCATGGAGTCAGCTCACATTCCATGTCTTCCAAGAAGTCACAAGCTGCAATTAATCTTTTATTTTTCCATATAATGTAGTTTATGCTTCTAATACAGCGATAGGGAAAATTGCCTCTTAAAAGAGTTATCACGTATGTATCTCCTCTCCTGAACTGCAAACAGTAAGGGTTAATCCTTTTCAGCCTGGAATTCTCCTAGTACACCTAGTACAGTGCTTTGCATATAATAGGCACTCATATTTATTGCGCTCATTAACAAATCTACTGCCAATTATTACAGCTTGCAACAAGCTCATCTGATAGTATTCGCTGGCCAAGGAAGAACTTAAAAAGGTATTCATTAATTTTATGGCATCAATTTTCCCAGTTTGAAAACTGATAGAGTGAGAGAAGTTTGTGGAACTAGGAAAGAAAGCCTCCTGGTGTGGCCCGAAGAGGCCTCATGGTTGGTCAGTACAGTTTTGGTGACTTGCCCCTTGTCTAGCATCTTGCTCTAAGCCTTGTGGGCACAGACACTTGATTCTTAGCACACTGAACCTGATACTTAAAACTGGGATGCTGATTTGTTGTCAATGGGCTATAAAGCAAATAGTTACTGTGAAAATACAGGACCAGACATTCTATCTATCACATTCCCTCCTTGAGGGCATATCCCATGGAAACCATTTTATGCAGAAGGCTGCTTCCTAAACAGTGAAGTGAGTTATAAGATTCAAAGGTTGCTGGCATTTGGCCATCTACTATGCAAACCATGGTGACATATCTGCTACCAGAAGGAGATAGTTGTGGTCTGTTGGAGCAAGGTCACTCTGGTTTCAGGATACTATTTGTCTCCATTATAAGTTGACATAGTGGACAGTCATATTTCAAAATGTAACCTCCAACTAATAAACAGAATCGTTCCTTTATATACTTATTATTAGGTGGACAAAAAATTTTAAAACCTGATTTTAATAAGAGGCAGATGTATTTCAATTATGTAACTCTTTTCTTTGCCAAAGGCAATTAGAGTCCCAGAAAAGTAAGATTAAATTATTGGAATATGAAGGATAGAAAAAAATTGTCTTTAGTACCAAACACGAGGTATTTGACTTATTTATCTTGTGGTTTAAAGATTGATTTTTCCCTTGGTCCTAGGAGGGGCACACAATTCATAAATCTCCTAGTCTTTCCTTAAACCCTTGCTGTAGAGGGGAAATTAAGTTTTCAAAGATTCTAGCAACGCAAATACCAAAGGACTGGCAGGATTCATCCTTTTCCCTGAAGTTTTTTCAGAACTCTAGATAAGCCTTCCCAGATGTTAGCAACGAAGAGTTCCTGTTTAGAGATTTCCACCTTTTCTGTGCCCTGAGTCTTTACTGCTATATCCTCACTTGCAAGCCTACTACCACAATTTCTCCATATGGCAGAACTTAGGGAAATTGATGAAGTAGGCTTAGAGCCGGCGTTCATTAAATGTTATTAAATGATTGAGTAAAAGTGTGCCTTTAATATCTTGGATCTCCTTTTCTATGTCATTTTTCTCATCTCAGGGACACTCTTCTATACAGTTTTAGGTATTGGCCATTTCTCCATCTACCCCAAGGCTTTATAATATATCACACATCATTACTGGGCTGCGCTTTCAACAGGTGCTGACCCTGAAGGTAACTGACTCTGATTGGCATGTATATGGAGAATTCTTATTGACTTAAACATTTGCCCTCTAACTGTTCCTGGAGAAAAAAAAAAAAGAAGAAGAAGAAGAAATGAATTTTTAATGGTGGGGATTTCAGGCACTTTAGGAGATATTTTTGAATATGGCTGTAATGAATATTTTGTCTTTTGCTTGCCCAGCATCCAGGGCCAGTACTAGGGGTCAGTGAGGAGCCTAGGACACAAAATTTGATGAGGGGCTCACTCTTAAAACTGAACCTACATGAACCAGAAAATGAGTGCTTCCTTAAACTTTGCCCCCTCAGTGCTTCACTGACCTCCTCTTATCCTAGCCTTGCAGAATCCGTTTCCCTTTCTGCTCATATAGCTTCCTTTTCCTTTGAGAAATACCCTTGCACAATTTCAGTCTTTATCTCCAGGTAGAAGTGATAGCACTGCTGGGGTTTCAGGAATAGACCATGACTTAGGCCTGACAAATCAAAGCACACAGCCTTGTCCACAGTGATTTGCTCAGTGATGACATGTGACCTAAGCTGGGCCAATAGGAATCTTTCTTGGGACAACCTAGTAACAAACACTCTTTAGGAAGGGTTGTTGAGCTGCTGGAATGTAAACCTGCTAACTGTGAGAAGAGAGCCAGCCTGGGAAAGAAGCCACTTCAAAGGAAAGGAGAGCGAAGAGATAGGAAGAAACAGATTTCAGAAATTTTGGAACTCCATACCTGAAGAAGGCTCTATACCCTGGGCTTTTCAGATACATGAGTCAGTAATTGGGTGTCTGTTATTTGTATAGTCCTGCTTAATAAAATGGGATTGCGTAGGATGAGAAGGGCACATGCTGAGTCTTGCTTTTCTTTTCATACTATCTATTAAGGTGGCTTCATAAAAACGTGCAGTGAGAATGAGGAAGACATTTGTTCAAAAAAAATCAACAACAACACAAAACATTTTTGAGTTTTCTTGTAACAGATGTGGGACTTAGGTAAACAATCAGTTTCTGTGACTGAAGTTTCTCAGCTTCTTCCTACTAGACGTGGAAACTTAATTTCTTGTGCAGAAAACTTCTTTTTCTAATTCTTTTTTACTCCAGAGGAAATGGGCCAATAGGATCCCCCCCAAAAAAAACTGTGAAACTACAAAAGGTACAGTAAATAAACCCAGGCCATTGACCTGGTTTGACCCAATTCCTAGGATTCTTGCCAACACAGAACGGGAAGCAAAACCAAACATTTTGCCACCCACTTGCACCCAAAAAAAGTCCTAATGGGAAAATATGCCAGACACTGACAATATTGGAGACTGGGTTAGGTGATGATGTAAGGAACAATAAAGAATTTAAAAATAAGACATGCCCTAAAGAACCATGGGGCTCTTTTTCTGTCCCATGTTCAGGAGAAGGTAAAAGTGGAAGAGCTGAGTGTGTGAGATGAGTGAATAATAATATTAGGTTGGTGCAAAAGTCATTGTGGTTTAAAAGGTTAAAAATAATTGTAAAAACCTCAGTTACATTTGCACCAACCTAATATTTTAAAAAGTTACTGACTAGAGGTGAAGGGCAGCTAGTTGTGGGAATTTGAAATGGGCAAGAAATCCCTGTCTTCTTTATCTGGGTCTCTGACTCTGTGTGTCACATGTTAATTTGTAAGCGGGCATTTTCCCACCTATGACGAGTTTACTCGTTTCCCGCAAAAAATGTGTTAACTTTGGAAACCCTCGGGGCACAGGCAGGACTATGGACTGTCATTATTAGAAACCTGGTTGTGGCCCAAGCCACACCACCCGACCTCAGAGATCACTTGGCTTTGATACTATTATCAAAGAACAAATGTTCAAAATAGTTTGAAGAGATGAAGAAACAGTTTCGTTGAGTTGATTCAACTGTGGGTGGTGGTTACTGTTAGTACTGGAAATATTATTGGTAAAAGCAACTCCAGTTCAGCCAATTTGTGTCTAGTGCCAGTAAAGGGAGATTCTGTGGATTTTCACATATTAAAAGAGGAGACAAAAAATTAGAGTGAATGCTGCTTCTTCCATTGTCCTGTTCATCTTCCAACAGAATTAGCAATGAGATGATTTTAAAGGAGATCATAGGAGAAAAGAAGAAAACACACACAAGAATAATGAAAATATTAAGTCATTGTTTTTCCTGTATATTTTTGACTGTAAAGAATAATTACTTGTTAAGAGTTACTTTTCTTCCTTGGATTGCCTGGAAGATAACTATTGAACTTTTTCTATCATGCTGGTAGGGAAATACCAAATATAGATGATTTATTTGATTTTTACAGATTATTTGCTAAATAATTGACTTAACTACTACAGATTATTTTAATTTATGTAAAACTTCATTTTAAAGAATTAATTAAAGTATTTGAAAAATTGATGCACAGGTACAAAATTCAAGATACGAAGGGGATACATTAAAAAACATTTTCTCCCAGACACTGAGTTCTCCTGCCCATGTTGATAATTTATTGGGCTCGTTCCATAGACAGGCTCTGCATATAAAGGCATATATACTGATTCATAAAAAAATACAAGCGGCAGCCTACTAGTCACATTCTTCTACATCTTGCTTTTTTCATGTAACAATGTAACTTAGAGATCATTCAAAATAGAGCAGTGAAGGCAGTCCTGTTTAAAATTACTCACATACATGCCTATCTCTCTTCACTTGCTCCCCCTTTCTCTGCTTTATTTCCATAGCACTCATTACTTTCTAGCACACTGTAAATGAATTATTTCTTATGTTTATTGTTTGTTTTTTTACGTGGAATGCAAGAGCCATGAGGACAAAATACTTTTTGTGTAATTTGTGCTCTACTGGCACATGTACCACCTAGAGCAGGGGTGTCCAAACTTTTTTCAATGTTTTTTACCAAGGGCCATATGCGTTAAAATACACAAACAGCCGGGCCACTCACCCGAGGTGAAGTATGTATTGCCTCACCTGGTTTACTTAAGTAAACTAAATATATTTTTGGAATTTGCTGTGGGCCAATTAAAAATGGATTGCGGGCTGCAGTTGGCCCGAGGGCTGCAGTTAGGATACTCCTGACCTAGAGGGATAACTGGCATAGAGTATCTCAGTATGAACTGGCCTGTGTTTAAACCTGTCACCTTACAATTATGAAATCATATAAAAACTGACAAAACTTAGGGCAACATCAACTGATGTATAATCTTCACTGTACTATTACACTTTTTTGAAAATACTGTGTGTTACTTGTTGCTCCTTCCCTCCTTCAACTAAATCAGCAACCCTCCTAAAACACATGTCATTCTAGTAAGAAAACTTCAAAGGATTATTGTAGGCAGTTATAAATCTTTGTGAAAAAAATACTGTTTTTCAAATATTGTTGGAAATATTTCAACAACATTGTTGAATGAATGAGTGTGTGGTTTAAAGGGAACATGATGGACTGATAGAAACCCATAAAAGAGGAATGTAGAAATTTAAGGTCTAAATTAAAGCAGAATGCTCAAGTAACGTCTGCTGATTGCCCAACATTTTTGTCTAAAATTGTTCAGAAAAGGCCAGATGCCTCCAGCTAGTTTATCTCTTGCTATTTTTCAGACGCCTCTATACCTTTTCATTTAATTACTTAATTTTCAACTCTGTATCTTCTCTGTCTGCAATAGGACTTTGTGAAAATAGAGTTCCTGGACCTTTTCTCTGGGAGGGTCTCTGTAGTGAGGTACTGCTTCATAAGTCCCAGGAGTTGGCAGCTGTAAACAGGCTGTGGGAGGATGTCCAGCATTCATTATGTATAAGGGAGCAGAGACCTCCCACTACATGTTACAGAACTGCACGGGAACCGCTGAAAGAGTTTTGATTCCCCAGAACTGTCTTTTGTGCTTTTATAGAAAAATTGCAGGAAAAGGAGATGTGGACATGTGTTTTTAATTGCTGTCAGCGAAAAATGTTTTTATCATTGAAAAAAGGAAGAGGACAAAACCAAGATACATGGCTGGTCCATTTTAGATATCTGATTTGGTTGAGCTAGTGGCTGTTTGGCTATGTTCTTCAAGTTGTGCTTTTTGTTGCATTTTGTGAAGCAGTGATTACATGATCGATTTTATACATGAGAAGGACCATGAGGGAAAGACTATTTGGAGGCAGTGGACGTGTATGTGGTAATTTTTTTATGTCATTCAAATGTGAATTATTTTAAATCCTACATCAGAACGATTTTAACTTTGAATGAAATCCAGGGCTATTCATAACTTAATGGCTCTTCCCCAAGAAAACCATTCATAAATGAGAAATATTTTAGTTGAACTCTAGAAATTTAAATAGAGGAAAGAAGTTTGTCAAATCTCACCGAAATTATTTATTTATTTACTTACTTACTTATTTTGGTGGGGGTTCACATCTATCATTTCTTTTGCCTCCTCCTCCTTTTCAAAGAGTAAAGCATCCTTTGACCAGAGGGAAGGAAGCCTAGTGAAGGATACTTAAGAAACCCAAACTGATTCAGTCAAGTTTGTGGGTTTCAATTTTAGGCATGCCTGCAAGTCTCTCACTCAGGGATGTTTCAGTTACTGCTAAGAAGTCCAATTTTCTGGCTGCTATCCATGAAAAGAGCAAAGGAAAAGACGAGAAAACGCTAAAGAATTCTAAATAGCAAACTCAAGGAGTATACAGAGTACACCAGCCCAGTTAGGTGCTCCCCAAACTCAGGTTTCATTGTTGCTTCAGTGCGAGAAATAATTGAGCAGTGTTTATCCAATATGGATCCTTCAGAGCAACACATGTGTGGGTGGTACCTTCCATAAGAAGGAACACCCATTTAGTATAATTCATTAGGAAATCTTAGCTACCACTGAGCACGAATTCACTGTACAGTAGTAGCTGTGCTAGGCACTGTGGGAGATACGAAAGAAGGCTAAGACAGGGTCCTATTTGGAAAGACAGGATTCATCTCCTTAGTGAGTCTAAGAAGGACTATCCATCTACAAAGAACTGTATAATGCCATTAAATAAAATAAACAAACTGATTGATAAAACACCTTTGCACGCGAACTTCTAATTTTTCGATGACAATATGCTTTGTATTTTGAAAACATGGAAAATACTTAGAAGTTATTTATGTGGATAAAGTCCACATCACCATACCGTGGCACCTAGCTTTTAAGATTTTAGACTATTTAAGGGTGTTTAATCCAAACAAGAATATCTGTATTTGGGCATCAGGCGGTCTCCCCTCTCTGAAGAATATTAGCTCTGACAATTAAGTTTGCGAACTTGTTCCAACGAAGTTGCTAACCTTTTTTGATATCAGAGGGATTATTCATTGTGAATTTGTGCCAACTGGACAAACAGATAACCAAGTTTACTGTTTGGAAGTGCTGAAAAGACTGCATGAAAATGTTAGACGACCTGAACTTTTCGCCAACAGTTCATGGCTCTTGCATCACAACAATGCACCAGCTCACACAGCATTGTCTGTGAGGGAGTTTTTAGCCAGTAAACAAATAACTGTATTGGAACACCCTCCCTACTCACCTGATCTGCCCCCAGTGACTTCTTTCTTTACCCGAAGATAAAGGAAATACTGAAAGTAAGACATTTTGATGACATTCAGGACATCAAGGGTAATATGTCAGCAGCTCTGATGGCCATTCCAGATAAAGGGTTCCAAAACTGCTTTGAATAGTGGACTAGGCACCGGTATCAGTGCATAGCTTCCCAAGGGGAGTACTTTGAAGGTGACCATAGTGATATTCAGCAGTGAGCTATGTAGCACTTTTTCTAGGATGAGTTCGCGAACTTAATTGTCTGACCTCATATGACAGCAAGCATCAGTTGGCCTGTGCAGTTCAGATACCATTTTGTACTACATTAAAAGTTTTATTTCCCCCCAACTATTTCAGAACTTTATGTAAACACAAAAGCATTAGTTTAGAACACTTTTGGCTACATACCACTAGATGAACTATAAATCATTTAAAACTCACAAAGACGTAATTTAAGAACACATATAGACAACATATTGTCACTCAGTCACAGCTTCAGCGTGGGTTGGGTGATACTCAGCCTATTTCGCTAAAGATCTGGAAACACCCTTAAGCAGCAGTGACTAAAGGGGGCATGTGTTTTCATTCTGTTTTTCCATCCTATACTGGCCCACGCCCTCCAGGGCTGGCCTGGGCACATTTCATTTCAGACATGACTGCTGGGTGTTCCTGGTTTGTGTTTATAATTTCTCCCAGTTAAATCGCTCAAATAACTTTCTGTTTCATCTACACAGGCTGTACCAGCTCTATTTCAATTGTGTATCTGCGTATACTCTGTGTTTATTGCACAGATCTGCAAGTGCTAGGAATTTATGATGTGAAGTCTTGAACAATATAGAAGTGTCTATTACTACTGTCTTAAGAAAAAAATGCTTTATGCTTTGCATTGCCTCCTGTCATCTTCTACCCAAAGCCTCCGTAGCTGGAGTGTGTGGACTTTTAGGATTCTTTGGTAGTAGGGTGAATTGTGTCCCCCTCCCACCCCAAACACACACATAAATGTATCCCAGTTTTTACCCTTAGTACCTATGGATGAGACCTTATTTGGAAATAGGGTCTTTGAAGATGTAGTTAATAATCTTGAGATGAGATCATCCTGGATTTAGGGTGGACTCTTAATCCAGTAGTGTTCTTACATGAAAAGGATATGGAGATGTAAGACACAGAGATGCAGAGAGAAGGACAGAAGACAGAAGCAGACATTGGAGTTATGCAGTCCCGAGCCGAGGAATGCCAAGGGTGGCTGGCAGCCACCTGAGGCTAGGAAAGAGGCATGGAACAGATTCTCCCTAATTGCCTCCAGAGAACTAACCCTTTTGACATTTTGATTTTGGGCCTCTGACCTTCAGTACCATGCAAGAATAAATTTCTGCTGGTTTAAGCCACCGGTTTTGTGGTAATTTGTTATGGCAGTTCTAGGAAAAGAATACACTTGGTTTTAGGTGGGGAAATAATACTGGTTTGAGTAATGCCATGAAGATCCTGCCTATTATTTATTATTGCTTCCCTTATGGTTATTTCCTGTCTCATATATAATTAAATGCCCACTTTGACTGCAGTACCTGGGGTAACGGCTATTTCTCCCAACCTTTGCAATAGAGACAACCCAATCCCAACAACAAACAAACAAACAACTAAACAAAAAATCTGTGCTTCTGTGGTTTTGCTTTTTGAGTATTTCATGTTTTACATATGCTCTTATTATAAAATTCCAATGATCATATTTTTATTAATATTTCAGTGAACAAAATCCAACTTAGAGTTTTTGTGAACAAGTCTATCTCCTGGTTGAATTTTAATCCAGGTATTGCAGACAGAAATATACTTAGCAACATGACTTTGACTTAGACACTTAAGATTGTCATTTGCACATTATGGGTTTTCAGGACACAGAGAATAAATCATGTTGAGTTGGGGGAACTCCATTGCATTCATCCTTTTTCGGGGCCCTGGTGGGAGCCAATTTAGTGGTGAAGTGGATTTCCTGGATGTTGTTTTTCAGAGTGTATCAGAGATGTGCTATATCCACGGACTTACCTTTCCCTTGCCAGCGATAGTCATAGATCTCTGTCTCTGTTCTCTGATCACTCAGTGAAGCCTTAACAGTTCTAGAAGGCAAAAGCTTGTTTTTATTTAGTTAATTAGCACAGTGGATGAACACCAATTATACTTGTGCTATTTATAAAAGGGAAAACCAGAGGTTCTTAACCTGGAGTCTGTGAATTCCAGTTCACAGCAAAACATCTTTATTAATCTCAAACTGAAACTTAGAATTTCTTTCAGTTATAAACGTTGGCTCCAAACCATGAAGCCCAGGAATACTATAATATATTACTATGTATCTGTGATTTTGTCACAATGGGCATCATTGATATTTTTGTATTTCCTTACACATTATAATGTTTTTAAAATGTTCATACTAGTTACCATTTACATTGTAGTTATTAGCTCCATTACCAATGTTGTTATTTAATATATTAATAAAGATGTTACATACTACCATAGCACAACATTTTCTTTTAATATTTGATATTTATATTTCAATTGTTTTCAGTTGTAATTCAATTTCAGTTGCTTTTGTAAACCTATTTTATTTCATGCACTTGTAAATTTTACTCTGAGAGGTTGATAGGCTGCATTAGAGAGCCCAAGAGGGCTATGACACAAAAAAATTTGAAGAACCTCTGCATTATCTCTTAGAAAGAAAGACAACTAAGGTCTGAGGTTCCTAAACCATTCACTTTATAAGAAAAGTGGGTTATTTAGCACATTTCTTTTCAAGGATATAGACAAATGGCAATACGTAACATTCCAGTTTTATAAAGTGATCCAAACCAGTTTTCTTTAATTACTTTACATTCTATATAACAGCTTTTTTTTTTCTTTTTCTTTTTTGGTATCAATGGAGCAAGTTTTATTAAGATTTCTGCTGAAGTAGGTTATAATCATCAGTCATCTGCAGCTCTCAATTTTACTTTTGGACATGTGAGAATCTTTACTCTGCCTTGTTCATATACTGACTTATTTGATTTGTCACTGGAAATGTTAGTGCTGGAAGACACAAAGACATTTTATGGGAAACCAGTGACGTTAGAGGCAGGTCATGTGGAAAAGGGTGTCATGCAATTATCTTTGTGGAAATGAGCATGCTGTCTGTTTATATTACTTTGACTTTCATTATGGTCAATTATTCTGCTGAAGGTTTGCTTCTTAGTATATAGGTGTGGCTGGATTAACCTGGATATGACATGTAATTATATTCCTCTTCTCTGATGTTCAAGGCAAATGGAGCTTATTGTTATTTTTGGCTTTCTAGGGCTAGTGGTTATAGAATGTTCTCTCTTTCTATTGGCTAATTTTTAAAAATTATCAGCAACACAAATGCCTATGCATATATTCACATATGTGTACTTGAATAGCAGATTGATTTATTTATTCAACAAACATTTGTGAAGTGCTGACTCTCTGCTATGCCCATGCTGTGGACTGTGATTTCATTGTCAAAAAGACATCGTGTTCATGCAACTTTCTCTCCAAATCAAATTTTCCTGTTTAGGAAAACTGGTGATTTTTGTCCCTTCCAGAATCTAATTTCTACTGATTTTATACTCTGATGCATTTTTAATCACTGCTTCACTGATCCTTTCCTCTCTACTTACAATCAGTGTTCAACATTCAAAAAACAAAACAAAACACCCAAACAAACAAACAAACAAACAAACAAAAGCAAAATAAAATAAAATAAAATAAAAGAGAGAGAGAGAGAGAGAGACTGATGATCAGCCCTTTCTTCTCTGCTTTTCTTCATCTCCAAACACTCTTGGAAAAGTTCTCCTCACTTACTCTGAAGACCTTTGTGATTTGATATCCTCTTTTATCAAGATACTGAAAATGCTTAGGAACCTCTTAATGTTAATTTTGGTGGCTATTTTCTATTAGTACCAGTCTTTTCTTTGTTAAGATTCATTCTTAATTCCCAACTGATCTCTTATTTATCCCTCCTCTCTCCATCCTTCACTCTCAAACCCATTTACCTGGTTCATTTTTCTCAAACCACTGTTAAAATTACTCTGGAAAAAAATATTTTGCACCAAATCCATTGTTCTTGTACCAAGCACTTGCACACATTTTTTAAACTCAGGCCATTAATCTACTCCCTTTCCTTCAGTGGAGCAGAGTAGGAGGTTTGAGTGGTTGTGGCTGTAGATAGCACATATAGAACATAACTTTCCTTCTTTCCTGTCCTTCCTCCCTTCCTCCTTTCCTCCCTCTATCCTTTCCTCCCTTTCTTTCCCCTCTATTCCTCCTTTCCTGCCTTCTTTCCATCACCCTTCTTTCTCTTCCTCCCCTGTTTTCTCTTGTGGCCACTGTATCCTAGTGAATGGGATAAAATTAACTGGTCTTATACAGATTCTGCAATGTTACTATTTAAGACACTGGCTTTAAGTGATGGAAACCAACCCTTACTAGATGAAAGGAAATCGGATACAGGTCTAAAAATATAGCTAGGTCTCAAAGGACTGGAACAGGATGGCAAAGGCACTGGGTACTCTCTTTGTATCTGTTCCTTGATTCTCTTTGTGCTTTTTGCTTCATTCCTCTCTCTGCAGACTCTAACATTTATAGCTCCTAAATTTGCATACTTTATTTCCTGGCGCACGGAGAGACAGATTTTTCCTATCTTGGTGTCAAATGCCAAAATCTTCCTTAGAAAATCTGACTTTCTGGCTTAATTCAGTGTATACTTGATTTAGTGTATACTCGTACAGTTGACCAGGGCCTGAGGAGAAATGTCTGTGGTACATGGCTGCCTGTGTGTGGGTATACCTACGAGAATAAGGGGGAGGGCAATTCTAAGAGAAAGGAAAGGAGGTTAATAATTCATGGGCTGAGAGGAATTACCAAAGTGGGTTCAATCAGAACTGGGACTTAATAGTGGGATAATAGGGAAAAGCTGGTTTGTTCATTTACTAGCCATGTGGCCTGGTACAAGTCACTAAACTTGACTAGTATTTCACAGGGTTGCTGGGGGGAATCAAATGTGACAATAATCTTTAAAAATACCCTGTAAATTGTAATTATGCAATAGATGTTTATTTTTATTGTTGACATACTTGGTCAGTATCAGAAGATATCTGTAAGAACCTGAGAATAAGGGAATTAAAGTTTTTCTCTTTACAAATAAATTGTAAAATTAGTCCTTGTAAAGGGCAGGAAGTCTCCAATGCTAGCAAGATTAGACTTTAATATTTTTGAAAATATTAACTTATCTAATGATTGAATATATCAATTAATAAGGGGCTGATTCAGACTGAAATTGTGATTATTTGACGATAGATTCAATTGGTCATAATTTTAATGCCCCTTCTTCCAAGAACTCTTTGATTATTTAATCAACAGTAGCCTTCTTTTCTGAACTTCTGTATAATTTGTTCAACTCCTTGCCCAACTGTGATATTGGAACAATTTTTCAGCAGGCTTGAATATCCAGGAAGACAAGACATAGGTACCTTCTGAACAAATCAAACACATTATACTTGTGTTAAGAATACAGTACAAAGTACAGTTAATAAATGGAAGCAAGATCAGCATCATCATCCAGCACAAAGAGGCAAGCTTCCTAATGCCCGCGTCTAACCAGGGATCGCACGATGTGAGTGAAGATTGCAAGTCTTTCTGGAAGTGTGACTAGTGCCTTTCCATCCCTGGTGTTTCTGCATAAGGCCACAGAGGGCCTACACATTGTCTAGTCTGGACATTGTGCTGTCTTCCTTGGTCCAGGTATACCTCATCAGCCTTGTCATCACATATAATGCAGATATAATTGCACCAGTACATTCAGCCCTCATCTATTACCCTCAGACTCTCGAGGCTTATCCTGCCACATTCCTGAACTCTAAGTTATAGAAGCAGATTAGGTGTCAATTCCCAAGAATTCATTGGAGTCATTCTAAGAAACTCTGAGATCATCTAAAGGGCCTATCCTGGAAGTCTGAGAGCATTTAAAAAACATATAACCTTGTAATATTCATTTTTGTGTTATCTCCCCTCCTAGATTTATAGATTGTAAATTTATTGAAAGAACGGGTTGTATTTTATTTATTTGTATGTCTTTCATGGGTCTAGCACAAACCCTTGTATGTATGGGCACCACTTCTTTTTTTTTTAATTAACCAATGAATCTTCATTAGTATCCAAAACATGGATACCTACTCCTACCTTCCCTATTTTCTGGAAACTCCTACTTGTCTTTTAAAAAGCTTTGTTTATCACCTTTTCTGTGACATCTCACTAACATTCTCCATGAAGTTAATCACTCCACTCTCATGTCCCCAGTAGCAATTTGGGCATAGCTCCAGAAGCACCGTTTTCACTGTATTCTAATAATATATCCTCCACTAGACTGAGTTTATCTGAGGCTTGAACTATGATTTATTCATTATTGTGTTCTTTCAAGCAGCTGAAACTAGAGTATGTTCATCATAAATGTTTAGTGAAGGAATGATCCTAGGATCTGACCTCCCCCTGACGGCATAGTAGTATGATGGAATCCACAGGTGAATGTGGTTAGCAGTACTCTCACATACAGAAAAGCAACATAACACACTAAGTGAAAATATGGCCTCCTGAATTAGATTGCTTGGGTTGAATTCTAGATCTGGTACTTACTAGCTGTGTGACCTGAGTGAAGTTACTTAACTGTCTGTGCTTAGATTCTTTGTATGTAAAATGGAATATTAATAGTACCTACCTCATTGAGTTGTTAGTATTAAATGAGATAATATTTGTAAGGTGCTTAGAGCAATGTCTGGCTCATTATAAGTTCTCAGTAAATACTAGCTATTGTGACGAGAACAGTTTTTAATATTTGGTTACTGAATTTAGTAAATTACGGCAAAGAAAAAGAGTGGAATGAGATATTTTACTCTATTGTGATAATGTTTTTACTTGTTTTCTCCTTCCAATGATTCCTTACAGTTTTCCTTCTTTTTCCCTTTCTCTTTTTACTTTTCTAATCCCATTCCCTTCTTCTTGAGTTGAGTGGTAGGAGGTATTAGTAATAATCAGTCAGGATTGGGAGTTGAAAAAACAACAGTTTTTGGAACTCACTAGATTCAGCAGAATAGATTGTGGTCATAATAAAAGTTTGATATATATGAGTCATTTGGAAAGGTTTCCTGGATATCGGCCTAAAAGTTTTCAGGAAGAGTATCCAGAGATGAAAGGAATGTCAATTGGCCAATGTCTGAAATGCATGTGGTATCTTGTACCTTTCATAGCTATTTAATAGCTCTTGGTTTAATGCAAATAAAATGCCACCACCATTTTGGGTGAGCTGCATTTCCTTATTTATAAATGGAGGATTTCAAGGCTCCAAGGATGAGATTTCTTCATTTATAAAGAGGTTTATACTTCTAGGTGTGCACATATAAATCTTCATCTTTTGATCATTATGTTAATTTGAAAATTTCTTGGCAAGTTGATTCTTTTTTATATCCTGCTGTTGATATAATTTGATCATTGGTAGTTGTATGAAATATGATCTAGTCAGGGCTGTTTGTATTGTTTGTCCTTGATATTATGGGTATATTTGATGACGTCCCTTCAACTCCTTGTCATACAGTGGTTTTGTACTACAGAGCAGAACGGAAAGACAAAATTTTTGATTGGGAACTTTCGTTTACTGTTTTTGTCTAGACTTGTTTTTTAAATATTTGATTAGGACAGTGTCACAGATATGCTTTACTTAATACTTTTAGCTTAAACAGCCCTGTTCATTGCAAAACAGGTATTTGTGTAGTTAGTCATAAATTTCAAGTGTGTTTCCTCATCCTTTCAATTATACTGACTTTCCTGTCTAATCAGTTGCTATAGGAAATTGGGAGGGGTGGACTAGGGCATGAGAATGCTGTCTAGCTATTAGGTTTCAATGAGGTAGATTTCAAGTCCACAGTTAAGACTGAAATATTAAATGCATTATTCAAGCACTGTGAAAAAAAAAAGCCTAAAGTTAAAAGGTTTTTAAAATGAATCTTATATAAAGTAACTTTATTTTTACCAAGTAGAATGTTAGATTTGGGTATTAAGATGAGCATGAGAGAGAAGCATGTATACTATGGTAATTGGAAGCCACAACAAAGCTATTCACAAATGGCTAGAAACAGATTCTCATGGTATGTGAACCACAGAAGTGAAGCTTGAGTGGTGTATAAGGCCATCAAAATTCAATGGTGAGTTTCTGTTTCTCATTTGTTTGTCTTGTTCTTTTGTTGTTTTTGGTTTATATACTACACCTGAAATCTATGTAATTTTACTAACAATTGTCACCCCAATAAATTTAATAAAATAAAATTAAAAAAAAAAAATTCAATGGTGAGGGGATACTTAGTCACAGAATTCTGTTATCTTAAAGGTGCTGGAGAGATGCCTCACAAGGTCCATGAGAACCATGTGTTAAATGAACTGCTCCCTTGGTTTTCTTCAAGGCTTTGTTGGCGAAAGGCATCCAAATAAAATGTCTTTGCTTTTTTTTTTTTTTTTTTCTTCAGTTTTCAGGGTGTAGCCAAGCAGAAACTTTGAACAAGTCTTAATTTTCATATTCTGGAATAGCATACATATAATTTTTTGAATATGTATTTCTTTATTACTTTTGAATGCTCAATTTGAGTAAGTGATTAGGTTTCTGACACAAAGTGTAAGTTAATATGTCATTTATGGCATCAGTAAAAATGTCAGTCTATTTATGGATACATATTTTATGAAGAACTTTTTCAGTGATGAGGTGGTTGGGTGTGTGAAAGCTTTTGAGTAAATAAGAGTTAAGAGGGGTGTTTCCATTTCCTCTGGTTATTCCCCACAACCATAAAAATTAACAAGGGAAGATGGATAAATTTAGATTTAAAGATCTAAATAGCTAAATTTTACTTGACTAACAAACTATAACATATAATATTTGCTTGTGTTTGCTTTTCTTTCCTTTTTTGGTGATGAAGGGGTAAGGTAGGAGGAGGGTTTAAACATATAATGTATAATCTGAATTTGAAAGAACTTCTATTTAATACCTATGAAAATATTTTGTATGCATGGTGAAATACACATAACATGAAATTTACCGCCTTAACTTTTTCAAAAAAATTTGAAATGCTACTTTATTCTGATTCTAAATGAAAAAGAATGGGAATGACAGTAACAAACAAGGTTTCACCACTGAATATTGTGATGTGACTGTAGCAGCCTTATATCTGAAACTCAATAAGGAAACAACTATGTTCCCAAACAGCTAAATATGTAGGTCCAAAAAATGAAGGTTTTTTTTTTTTTTTCTTTTGTTTAACTGCCACCACCTCCTCTGAAATCCACTCATCTTCTTCAGCATCCCAAAGATTAAGCACGTGCTCTGCTTAGTATAATAAAGTGGAAAACACACTGCACCACTGACATTACAGGACAGTGGCCTATAAAAGTAGACTTCTGAGGCTGAGCTCCAGCTTTACTTTCTCACAGGTCATCATCCTTGTCTGGGAGAGCAGTTGTCTGAGCAACCTCTAGATCATGCTCATACTGTGATGCCAAAGTGGGGTCCATGGCGACAAGGGCAGGCATGGCGACAAACTCCAAGGTAGGGCCTCCAATGAGTTTTCTAGCAAGCCAGAGGAAGGGCTTTTCAAAGTTATAGTTACTTTTGGCAGAAATGTCATAGTGCTGAAGATTCTTCTGTCAGTGGGAGACAACTGATTTTGCCTTCAGTTTCCTTCCTTACTATCCACTTTGTTGCCACACAGCACGATGGGGATGTTTTCACATACGTATACCAAATCTCTATGCCAGTTCAGTATATTCTTGTAAGCAACTCTTGAAGTTACATCAAACACTATAATGGCACACTGGGCTTGGATGTAATAGCCATCTCTCCGCCCACCAAACTTCTGACCAGCTGAATCCCATACACTGAACTTAGTAGGTCCTCTGTTGATATGGGACACAAGGGGATGGGCCTCAACACCCAACGTAGCCTCATACCTCTTCTCAAATTCATCAGTCAGATGATGTTTCACAAATGTAGTTTTTCCAGTCCCTCCATCACCAACCAGTACAAGTTTCAACTGAACCCTGGGTTCTCCTTGGGCAGCCATCATGATGTTATTTCCAGAAGCATCTCTGGGCCTGTCACTTAACCGTTTTTAAGTGTACAGGTTAGTGGCATTAACTCCACTCACATTTTTGTGCAATCACAATCACCACCTTCTATTTCCAGAACTCTTTACTTAATACTTTTTTTGTAAGGTGAATTCTCATGTCTCTAATTCAACCTGCCAACTATAGAAATCAAGCATTAGAGCAACTTTATAAGAAATGTAAATCATGACCAAAAGTAGGATTTTGTGATGTACAGGTGGCCTGAGTAGAAAAAGACAAACAAAACAAAACGAAACAACTGGACCATGTTTCAAGTGATTTTGTGGTAGGAGGTAAGCCCTACTTGTCTAAAAATATACTCCATCTGGTTTTGTCCCTAAAAAATTTCTATCCTTAAAACCTTGTTATGTGTTTAATTGGCAAAGATTAAATTTGATGCTGTGCTACGTGCTGAATTGGCCATAAATTGGATGAAAGGGCAGGGGTCATAATTTCTATTCTGGGGCTGGGAAGAGGCTATTCACAGCTCTCCAGAGTTTTGATGACCCCTTCTTCCTACAACTTAATTCCTCCCACATTCACAACAGGCAGAAGAATTTTAGGTCATAGAGAGGTCCTTATTTTCCCAGGCAGAAACATTCATTCCCCATGTCCTACATGTTCAGAGAAGTTCTAGACGGATGAGTAGCTGATGCCAGGACTAGATCAAGGTAATCTGATCTAGTTGGGAATCTTTGAGAAAGTGTGGAAAAGTCTCTATTTCCCTTTTTACTAAGGGAGAGCTTAATGCTGGCACTACAGGGCAGAAATGGGCTGAAGAGTGGCCAGAAATAGGGCTAGCACATGTTTTCCCCATATGCAGCAGGTCCACGAATAACGCCATTTTGTTCAATGTTGTTTTGTTATAATGTTAATGAGATGCCCTAGGAAGTTAACTCTTGTTTATATTAATTAGCCTATAGCAAAATTCGTTTCATTATACATCACTTCACTTCAAGTTGCAGAACATATTGACAACATTAAGTGAGGACTTACTGTAATTATCTCACTGATAATTACTGTAATTATCTGATTGGTTATATAGTATATTTCAAACATTAGGTAATGACACATTAATCATGGTGAAATCAATAATAATAAACTAAAATAAAAGAGTAGAAAATAACGATAATGAGTGCTGCTTCATGAAACATGATTTTAGGTGTGTATGTATGAATACATTTGTTTGTGTATGTGTGGGTATGGATGTGGGTATTATAAATGGGTGTGTGTGCTCAATGGAAAATATATTTCTTACCAAGATGTCATTTGAATCTACTAAAGTCAGAATTGTTCACTTTTAATTTTACAGAGTCTAATTTTTCAAGGTATTCAACTAACATTAGGGTGCAATTAAGTCATATGTATAACTTTTTCCAGCTTACTCTGTTTTCAAATAATTAGCTCAAGCTAATAGAGCACTAGTCAGTATGTGGAAACGGTAATTACTAAAAATAGCTAATATTCAACATATTGCCCAGTATTGTTCTAAGAGCATTCAATGTATTGATCCTTACGACAATTCTTTGGGATAGGAAACGTTACCATCCTCATTTTACAGATTAAAGAATAGAAGCACTGAGAGCTTTAGTGAACTGTCCAAGCTACACAGCTGGTATGTGGTCGAACCCGGATTCTAGCCCAAGCATCTCACTTCAGAGTCCATGGTCTTCACTACTCTATACCACCTGTCACTGTATTAAACAGAAGTACTTTGTAAACAGAAATTCTTATGTGTCTAATATTGCATTGTGGATTTAAGTTTATGGTAATACCTGTTTAAAGTGACTGAAATCATGTTATCACTACTGTTCTCTGATAACTCTGTTTCAGAAAATATTTGCCTGTGACGTGACCCTTACTCATTGGTGTGGTGCAGATGCAGTGTGATGCTGTCTAAAACTTGGCAAGCTCATAGTTCATTCCTGTCTGTGTGAAGAAGAATAGTATCTGTGAACACTAAGCCGTGTTTCTTCAACAAGTTGACTTTTAGTTCAAATTCTTAGTTAGACATTTCTGATCGGCAAGTGGCTGCTTAATGGGGCCCAAAGAGTGATTATGCCATTGTTATACCCAGAACACAGTTAAGGGCTATTGAGTGATACTTTTTAGGCATTTTACTGTCTCATAAATTTATAAAAAATAATAGAGTTGGAATTTTTTAAAATTTAGTTTTTTGAGATTTTTATTAAAATATAGCTAACATACAATATCATATTAGTTTCAGGTATACACCATAGTTATTTAACATTTATTTACCTAAAGAGTTGATCACCATGATAAGTCCAGCAACCATCAGACACCGTTCCATGCTATTACAATATTATTGACTATATTCCCTATGTTTTATATTACATCCCCATGACTTGTTTCATAACTGGAAATTTGGACCTCTTATTCCCCTTCACCTTTTCCCCATTTTTTAATTTTTCCATTACAGTTGACATTCAGTATTATTTTGTATTAATTTCAGGTGTACAGCATAGTGGTTAGACATTTGTATAATTTAAGAAATGATTCCATGACTAGTCCAGTACTCACCTGGCACTATACATCATTATTTCCATATTATTGTCTATATTCCTGGTGCTTTACTTTACATCCCCATGCCTATTTTGTAACTACCAGTTTGTACTTCTTAATCCCTTTAACTCTTTCACCCCAATTCTGTCCCATCTATCACCCTAACAAACCTAGTACCAATATGACACCATACATAGTTATTACAATATTATTGACTATATTCCTTATGCTATATCCTACATCTCCATGATTACTCTGTAACAACCAGTTTGTACTTCTTAATCCCTTCCCCTTTTTCACTCACCCCCCAACCCACCCTCCCATCTGGCAATCATCAGTATGTTCTCTATCTACGAGTTTGTTTCTGTTTTGTTCTTTATTTTGTTCCGTGCCTCAGGATCTACTTCTTGGGGAACCCAAACTAAAACACTTTTTGTTTAATTTTTACACATAGTGAAGTCCTTTTCCTTAGGAATCTTCTGTAGGGATTGTGAATTGTTAAATGGCACTGAACAAGAAATAGAGAATAAACAGACTGCGCTTATTTGAGTAATCCCACAGCGTTCTCAGTCTTGACAAGCTCACAGGTTGGAACATACTCTTCTTGAGTGATATAACTTCCTGATTTCCCGAAATCAGCTTGTCCTGCATGATCTTAGTTCTTCCCCAGCATGACAGTAAGAATCCCTTCATAAACTATTAGGTATTGGAAAATTTGTTCTCCTAGGCTGGAATGAAAGTGATTTAATCCCACTCCTCTTTGCAATGAATCAGGAAAAGATGATTATTTTCATGGAAATTTACTCTGACACCTTTCTTCTTTAATCAATTTACTGTCAATATGATCTGAATGAAAAACAGAAGTTCAAAAACTTAGGAGTGGCTTTATGAATCAAAGAAACTCAATTTCCTTTGGATATTCCCTAGGTAGCAAAATAAATAAAAGCTTAGGCTCTATTGTAAATTGATAATCAGAAAGCAGACATTTTACCAGGTAAAACTACAAAAGAGAAAAAAAAGAAATACTAATTGCTTTTGATTCCATGCAATAGGATATGGGTGTGTGTGTGTGTGTGTGTGTGTGTGTGTGTGTGTGTGTGTGTGTGTATTGGGGAGCATGAAAGCTTGGGATAGGCAGAAATTAAAGAAAGGATTTGAAGGATAGATATATTCATAAACTTACAGATACAATTATTTTATAAACCCTTTAGTACAAATAAAATTTTAAATATGGTTATGTGTATCAAAATTTTCCAAATATTTCTTTTCCCAAACTTTTTGTGTGGTGATTATATTAATAGTAACATAACTCTTGAAATACTTATCACTATACATCAAAAATTAGTACAGTGATTAATATCTTAAATGCAGTTAAAACTTACTCTGTTTTTGCCACCTTACAAAGAGCACTATTTACCAGAAGTCCAGTCGTCTATTCTTGATTATTTATTGTATCAGCATCTTTCTCTGGGTAACTTTTGCATTTGCTTGACATATGACTTTGAGACTATTAATATTACTTTGGCTTTCCATTGTAGCACTCTGACACTGCTTCACTGTACCAGTGGTTGTTATTTATTGTCATTTTGAAGTGACAAGATAGGACTATATCTAAGAACTATCACACAAATTATTAATTTACAATGAACAGCTACTTTTCCACCAATCTTCTACTGCACATAAAGTACATTTTCTTTATGATATAATTAAAAATACATAGCATTTTAAATTAAAGGTCAATATACATTCATTGTAGCTGATTTTTAGAGTAAAAATGTAAAGGCAATAAATAAAAATTATGTGTAATTCAAATACATAGGAGCAGCCACTAATAACATTTGGTTATTTCCTTCCAGAATTTTTTGTTTGAGTGAAAATGCACATTTATTTTTTTAACTAAGTTGGCATTATAGTACATAAAACAATAGAACAGATTTTCAAATTTCAAACTATATTGTAGTTACCTTTCAAAACCTCGAAATAGTTTAACATCATGTTAATGGCTTCATTGTATCTCCCTGCTTGGATGTCGTGGCTTGTTTTGCTCAGCCCCTATTGTTAGACATTTAAGTCATTTCTAAGTTTTCATGATTACCATTACACACAATGCCAAAATCTTTGTAACTGAATTTTTCTGCACATCTATGATTATTGTCTTGGTCTAAATTTCTAGAAATAAAATCCCTAGATCAAAGAGTATTACATTTTTGAGGCTTTTGGTATATTTTTCTCTCGAAGATATCATCCCTATTTTCTGTAAGGGTACATTTAAATATTTTTATTGCTCTTGGCAACATGAATTTTATATTCAATAGTCAACTAGTATGATCCTCTACCACTAAGTAAAATAAGAAACTATCTATCTATCCGTCTATCTATCTATCTATCTATCTATCTATCTATCTATCTATCTATCTATCCATCCATCCATCCATCCATCCATCCATCCATCCATCCATCCATCCATCCATCCATCCACCCACCCACTTACCAATCTGCCTACCTAAGAAAGTAGCATAAGAACACATATACGTCATGTATTTTTCCTCACGTATTCTATTTTATACAATACAACCGATATTTAGCAGTGTTGTGAATCCATCTCTCTGGAACACTTTCTCATCCAAGTCTTTTGAAACCTGGTCCTTCACCCATGTCCAGGATTTGGTGAGAATGGCAGGAAAAGCACCTGGCATTATCTGGCACGAATGCCTCAGAGCATGCTGCACCCCAGCCATATTTGTTTAGAGATCATATTGCAATCTAATTTACCACTGCTGTGTAAATCAGAATGACAGTTGTACTACTGCTTTGGCTCATTCTATTGAAAACAAATGGGCTTTAAAGAAGGTTAGAAAACTCTCAGACAAAATTCATTTTGTAAGACATAAAATTCAGTATAGAAGAGCTTGATTTTTTTTCTTTTCAACCTAAGGGAAACCATTTTGCAGGTGGAGTGAGACTATGGAATAAGACAAAGGTGAAGATATATATTTTTGTGTTGATTCAAAACTAGAAGATAGTATGCCTAGTTAATATATACCAAGTTACTAGAAAAGCTACTTAACAGGAAGGAAAAGACCTATAAGAGAAACCTTGTAATTTTCAATTTCAGTAAAGTTTGCTAGTCTGGCATCTTCCTTATTCTCATGTCTCCCTCCTGCACCCCAGCCTGGGGTTGACCTTGTCAGTACTCACTGCTGCCTTGCTCTGGTTGCAGCTATTAAAACCACCTGGCTCTCTACCTCAAAGAAGCCCTCCACCTTCCTAAAGGCTTGGGGCACTTATCACCTGGTCTCATAGTAGGTTTGTGCTGAAGTGACATCAGAAGGGGGAGTTGCTTCCTTTGTGGCCTCAGCCTACACTCTTCTCCTGTACAAAAATGTCTGCTGTCTTTGTACAACCTGAGACAATGAGGGACTGAAGCAAAGTCATTCAAAATCCTGAACATTCACTCTTGACACTCTGCCTCCAAATGGAAATATCTCAGTGCTCAGATTTTAATTGTTTATTTATTTATTCAACTAATAAGTATAAATTGAGAAGTTTCTACTTCTAAATGGTGCAGACTCCACATTGAACAAAAATATACAAATTCATGACCATCATGGAGATTGAAAGATAGTGGGGGTGACAGATAATTGACAAATATGCTGCAGTTTTGTAATGTAATGTTAAGTAGTGACAAGTGCTATGAAGAAAAACTAAGTGAACTATGAGGGTGGAGAGAGAGAGAGAGAGAGAGAGAGAGAGAGAGAGAGAGAGAGAGAGAACGAACTACTTTTCTAGATAGGAGGTCAGGGAAGGCTTTTCGAAGGAGATAGCATTTCAGCAGAGAGCTGAAGGGAGAGAGAGAATAAGCCGTGTAGACATCTGTAGGACATATAGATGTCCTGATAGGGGAAACCGTAAGTGCAAAGTAGGAGTGTGCTAGAGAACAGAGAGGCCGGTGTGTATGGATGGAGGAAGCAGCAGAAGAGTAGGAGATGAGAGTCAGTGCTACTCAAGGGTCAGGTAAGGTAGGTAACGTAGGGTCCAGCGAATTTGAAGGCTGAATTTGAAGTGTCATAAGAAGCTAGTGGAGGTTTTTGAGAAAAAAGCAATGTGACTTATTAACCTTTTGTTGCTGTTGTGAATATTTTCTAATTCCGCTTTCACGGTCTTGTCCTATGGCACTGGGACAGGAGGACATTTTTTTTCAAATTTTCTTTTATGTTGCCTCTCTGCCAAAGGCATAATTAAAATTTCTGAAGCTTTATATAGAACTTCACAGAGGACTTGGGGTAGTGACGTTTATTTGGATTTGTAGTAACAGAATCCAGCTCAGATTACCTTAGCGAATTTCATTGGAAAAATTGATGGTGTATCTTTCAGAATCTACAGAAGAGGTCCATCTAGCCGTTGGGAAATAGGACGGCTCCAGGGGCCTTAGCAGCAGCTATTTGTGGTCCCTCTTCTGTAACTTCACATTAGTTAGACCAACAATGTCTGTGTTCCTTTATTTAAAAGTCCAAATTATTGGGACAGAGAATTTTAGTGGTTCAGCGTTCCTCTTCTGAACCAATCACTTCTAGTTAAGGGGCAATGACATCAGAAACACGACTTCTCTGAGAAGATCCCTGTGGGTAAGGTGTATGGTTTCCAGAGAGAAGGCTGTACAGACAACTTTCTATGGAATGGTTTGTGGCTACTCTGTGGGCAATAGCTCAAATGCTTTGTTTACGAATTTTGATGGAGGCAGACCTGTGAAGCAGGGGCTTCTGGGAAGTAGCCATGTCTCTGCTCTCTTTCTCTACAGAGAGCTGATATCCTGGGTGATTTGGCTGCCAAGTCCTTGATAGCAAGAGCCAGTTTTATTCCACTTGTATCTCCTTTCACAAAATAAAGGGCAGATGATATTTTTGGTGTGTAATTTTGCTTCAGGCCCTGTTCTTCATGATTCTGAAGCTGCCCTACAACTATCTAAAATTACAGGTTCTATTTTATATTCGTAAAAGATTTGCTGATAACTTGGCAGGCAGATACAGTTTTATTGTGAAGAAATTTTTGCCTACTTTCACATGTACTGCTGTGCCAAGAATATGGAATTTGGAGTCAGGAGACTGTGCTAAGTCTGGTTCCTGGGAAACTCTGAAATGGAGATTTGCGAGTAGGAGTTTTACTGGGGAGTGTTTTGGGGATCAGGACCTGTGAAGGGTCAGGGAAACAAGACTGGGCAGAGGGAGAAGGTGAACTATAATGCAATTGCAACAGAAGGTTCTGCCAATCCTCCAGGGATATCTGAAGCTAGATGGACCTTCAGGGTTATCTGGAAGTGAGGCAAGGGGCCAGGCCTCTGTTCCCAGCAGTGACTGGTATGGGAAGTGGGCTTACCTTGCGGGAGGCAGATCCCTTAGGCCTAAGATAATGCCCTGAGAGGGATGCAGCTATGAGTTCAGCCACCAATCCTACCAGCAGCTGGTGTTTCACTCATGACCTGTTGGGTAGGGAGAGGATGGGTTTGATTTGTCCACTACAGCATCCACTCCAAAGACTTAAATTTTGGTTCTACTCTACCATACTAGCCTGTGAAGCCTTAGGCAAATCCCCTAATTTCTGTGAGTTATTGATTGATTTATTGATGGATTAACTGGACTCAACCAAACCAAATAAACCTCATTTTAAAAATGGGATTAAATAAATAATGTGAGCACTATTAGGACACTTCACTTACATTGTGTTGTTTACTCTCCTGTTAAGTCTATGACGTATCTATTTTAGGAAAATTCTGTTGATGAGGAGACAGATCCTCAGATGAAAGTAGTTTGCTTGAACTTATATAGAAAAGACACAAAGAAAATGTAATCTGAGGTTTTCTGAACTTAAGTCCTTATTTTGGCCAATTCATCAAAGTGCCCTCTCAACAACAGAAATAACATTAATAATACTAACACTAGCAATGACAGATAATGCCTAATTTGGTTGTTATGAAGATTGAATAAAAGACATTTGTAAATCGTAAGTTGCTGAAAAAAATGAGTTGATATCACTCATTTTTTGATATCACTCATTTTTCAAAATCGCTTTATCCATTAGTAAGAGATGGACATGGTCTAATTAATCTTGAAAAGAAGAGACAAGGTTTACACAAGATCCTAGAAAATCTGTCCTAGCTGACCTCTAAAAGACACTGGGCATCATGTTGTTTCCAATTTTCTTTAATTGACATTTGGACTCTTCTGGTTCACTCTTTGAGAGCATAAAAAATTCAGCTCACATATTCTGAGCTGCAGCTTACTCTTTCTATAGTAGAACACAAAAAGCTTGCTTACTCTTTCTTGTAGCTATATAGCTGTAGTAGCTATACTATTCATTATATGAATGTACAATAATTTATTGACCATTCCCTTATAGATGGACATTTGCATTGGTTTCACTCTTTCACCAGCATATCAGCAGTGAAGAACATTTAACCATTATTTTTTGCACAAGTGCAAATATAATTGTAGTATAAATGCACAAGGTAAAATTGCAAGGTTAAGGGGTATATGCAGCTCTAATTTTGATAGATATTGCTAAATTACCTCGCATAGGGATAATATTTTTTTTAATTAAAATTTATTGGGGTGACAATGGTCAACAAAACTACATAGGTTTCAAGTGTACAGTTCTATAATACATCATCGATATATTGCATTATGTGCTCACCACCCAGAGCCAGTTCTCCTTCCATCACCATATATTTGACCACAGAGGGTAATCTTAACAGCATTATAGGAGGGTGCTTATTTCCCCACAGCCTGGCTAACAGAGTGTGATCACAATTTTAAATTCTAACAATGTGATAGGTAATAATGGTGTAGTTTTAATTCACATTTCTCTTTATGTAAATGAAGCTGAGACCTATAGTTCAGTATTGATTGGGTTTTTTGAATTCCTGTCAGATTGTGCCCCTTGAACTCACAATTTTAGGCAGCATGAATTTAAATAGGGGCTGTTCAGAAGGTAGGACCCTCTAGCTACCATTGTCTGTGTCTGGATGTCAAGGTTGACAAAGCTCAGAGAATATGCTTAAAACGTATTACTGTTTTTCTCTTAGTGAACCCAGTATTTATCAAATTACTGAATTTCATAACTACTAATTTGCATTTTCTTATGATAATTTATGTATTCTAAGACTACCAGTTTTATTAAATCGTTTGTCTTTCCTTATGATGCCAAGCACTTTTTCTAAGTTCTCTGGATGTATAGCTAAAACAAAATGCTTTTTCATTATGGCAAACATGAAAATTTCCCTCCATTTCCTTCACATGAAGGGCAAAATAATGAAGGATTTCTTGTCAAAAATTGTCCTCTGAGTATCATCTTTTCCATTGCATTCTCTTTTATACAGGTGGATGTGTAGATGCCAACAGGTGAATGCACTCATATAGGCATTCAACATTTAGCCAACATTCATTGAGTGTCTATTATGTACCAGGCACTGATATAGACACTTACCATTATCTATTACACAGCAAAGGCAGACATTTGGGTATTCATCAAACTTACCTATAGTGTATATAGGTAGGGAGAACTATGCATGCATAGCGCTTACTCCTCAGTCCATCAAAAGATCAAGATTGGCAATTGGTATATCAAGTTCTATTGTTGGATTTGCCCTTATCTTGCTGTGAGTATTGGGCAAGTTTGTTTCATCTCTATGGGCCTCAGCTTTCTAATCTGTGAAAAATGTAATGTTGACTAGAATAGATGATATTTACATCTCTTCTAGTTTTAACAGTCTAAGATCATAAGAACTAAGATCAAAAGTAGCCCATATGCTACTTTCACAATTTTAAAAGTACCCATGAATATGTATTTATATACTAACAAAAATAATTGTGGCCCCTCTCTTTTGTGGATACCCCTTCAAGTATTCATAATTATTTCTTTTCCATCTGGAGGTAACAGGACATACATTTCTCACATGACTTTATTAGAATTTGTCATTATATGTAAACATTTGCATTTAAAAAATCTCCTAGAACATTAAATATTCAACATTTTTGCAATTTTTTTGTTGAAGTATTTCTAAGTGAATAAAATGTCAAAAAATATAAATCTTAGAAAAAAAATCTTTAACAGTAGACACATTGTGTAGAAGCCAAGCGTACCCAAAGTATGGCTAGCTGAAGTAGACATTATGACACTGGCCTGTGTTCTTTGGGACCACCTAGCTCCTCACTATGAAAGAATTAGGATCCTTTGGAATGGAAGATATAGTAGTCTAACTTCATCTAGAAGCAGGTAACCTGCCTGTGAACCTGGAAGCAGTGACTTTATTTTTGAAAGATGCTTAGGGACATTCAACAATATCATTTTGTCAAGTCACCTTCACCTCTGCTTTCTTCATACCCTTCTTTTGTTCTCTGTTATATTCACCTTGGGGTATTCTTCAGGTTAAACAATTTCATCTGTCAGGGCAGTAGGTCAAATTGTAAACTCAGTTTTAAAATTTATCTAATTTCAATGACTTCCAATCAAATTTTAAACAAGTTAAATAATTTCAGTGGTTATCTCTAATGTAAAATATCTAGATTAATGATATTAACTTATCATTTGTCACTTTGGATAAGTAATTAGTATTTCTCTATTATTTCCAAATTCACATGATTTAATGGAAAAACAATGAATTTTTGGTGTTTCATTTTAAATGCTAGTTTCATCAATTACTGGTTGTAATTTACCAGCTTTGTCGTTTATCTGGGCTTTAGTTTGTTTATTTCTCAAACAATAATACTAATAGCTTTCAAATTGTTATGAGGTTAGAAATAATATATAAATATACAAAACTAAACACAGTAGAATTCAATAAATGTAAGTTGTTTTATCATTACCATTATGAGTGATCAGATAAAATATTCACTAACAATTTTTCCTCTGAATTTTTCATATAAAGCGGAGATTGGGAAATTAGGTCATGTTGTTTTTCTTTTTTTCCTATTGGTACCGTGTTTCCCTGAAAATAAGACCGGGTCTTATATTAAGGTTTGCTCCAGAAGATGCATTAGGGCTTATGTTCAGGGGATATCATCCTGAAAAATCATGCTATGGCTTATTTTCTGGTTAGGTCTTATTTCTGGGGAAACACAGTATTTTAGAAATATTTATTTCTTATTGCTGTTTGCAAACATCTAGCAACTTATGTGATGAACATTCAAATAATGGACAAATTCAAAGAGGGATCGATCACTGCTCACATAATCTGATAACTGATCACTGTGTATAGAAAGTATGTAGTGCATATATTCCTAAAATGCCAACAATAGAGCTTTTTAATGAGCCTTTTTTCTCATGATTGCTGTTCTCAAATTCATTATCATAAAAAATCAACATCATATTTTATTTAATGAAACTGGCCTTTTATTAGTATTAGGTTTGAAGACTAATGAGGAGAGCAACTTTGTTTTTAAAGGAGGAAAAGACTGGCAGACTGGAATCTCAGAAGGGAGTAATCCAAACTGGTCCAAGGATGCATTTCAGAAATTATTTAGCCTGACCTTCCTATGACACAACATCACTTACGAGCGGAGCCTCTAGATGGCGGTGGAACACCGCGGTGAGCGGTGCAGGCTTTCACCTCCCGGCGGAAATAGCCGCTGGGATCCCCATTGAATTAATAGCGCGCACTGCACCGAGCAGTCAGAGTTGCAATACAGGTTCACCGCATTGTTAATTATGTTCTCGACGTAAATGCCTAAGTCATATTTTTAGGCCAGTAGATACCCCCACCCCTTTAAAAAAATAGTTGCTTAACTATAGGACAGCACGACGTGTAATACAACATACCATTTTTTTAAACAGAAACGCATTCTTGGGAGATTCGCCTTTCAGTGCTTTAGAAGCAATGACTTTTGCGGGGTTGGAGAGACCCTCAAGACTATCAGAGAGTGTCCTGAGAGCAGAGCGGTTATGGTCCAGACACAGAACTCTAAATGGTCCTGTTTTGAATCCCAGTTCCCTGACTTGCTGTGTGTCCTTGGAAGAAGCATGTACACTCTCTGAGCTTTGGTTTGTAGTCTGGAGATAACAATGGCACATACCTCATTACTTGGATGTGAAGGTTAAACAAAAAATTGAGGTAAAGCTCTTGGCACAGAGCTTGACACATAATAAGTACCCCATAAGTCTCAGACTTTGAACCTCATGGGATACTAAAACAAGTTTATTCAAGTTGAACAAAGTACATCATGGGAATGTGAGAAAATCTGAGGCAGTGACCAGGCATCCTAGCAGCTTTTTATGCCTTGCTATTTCAGTGAAAGAATGTGCCTAATTATCCATGTCTCCCTGACAAAATGTGTCGGAGGAAGGGGTGGTGACAAAGTTCTGACACAGAAGAAGCTCAGGTGCACATGTGAGCACACCACGGCCACTATGAAAGCTTCTTAGTAGAATTCCGGTGTGTTCTTAAAAATCAGCATAAACAATCATGTCAACAGCTGATTTTCACAAAGGAGAGTGAAGAGTAGGTGTGTTTTCTCTGTTGCCTGGAACAGAGACTTATGCTCCTAGATTTTAGTTAAAGTTGGTGCCCTAAAGAAGCTCCTACCAAAGGAATGATAGAGAAGTCACAGAAAGCGATATTTTGAATTTTTTTTTTTTGTAATCTATTGAAAGGAAATGTATAATAGTTATGTAAATGTTGGTTTCTTAAGAAATGACATGTTAGACCAATATAATTGCAACAAGTTGTGAGAGGCAAATCTTTTTTAAATCCCACTCTCCTCATCTTTGTATATTTTGGTCTAACTTTTTCATTCTCATTGAACTTTCACCCACAAATTAACTGGGAAATTCATGGATAGTGATATTTAAAGACAAAGGCGGTAGGGCTTTAAGTACTTTTCTAGGTACTCACAGATATATTTACCTGAAAATGAATGTAAAAAATATACACTTTTAGTTCTTACTCAGAAACAGCAGCAGATCTAAACGCCAGTATTTAACTTAACACGCTGGTCTCTCTGCACAGGGGAGTGAAGAACGGGAAATCTGGGCTCTCTTCTCCTGCCTCCAAGTGGCAGAGTTAGCAGGAACATTTGGGAGTTGGGGAACATTCCGGGACAGGAGCCTTTTCTGCAGGCCTCACGGCTTCCACATTCCTGCGGCATGTGTGCTTAACCACACGACCTGCTCCTCTCTGCACTGCACTGCTGAACTAACCTATACCCTGTCCTCTTCTCCCTCTCTACCTCCCGTGGTGAAAGGACCAGAGGTCATTGTGGATCTGAAATAGGGCCCCACTGTGCAAAGCAGATGTTTTGATTCTTGCTCAGGCCAATGAGGGCTTCTCAGTGCTTGCTGGCAAGTATACATAACAGAAACAATCCCGGTACACTTAAGTTTGGAAGACTCTGAAGATATTACAGAGGCTTCAGTAGACACTACTCTACATAATGGCTTATATCCATTCATTCAATTTGCAGTTATTTTGTGTCTGTTATATGCCAGATACTGTGCTGCATACTATAGATAAGAAATAGAGTATGACATAGTCCCTGCTCTCAGACGTTAATGGAAGAGAGATGGGCGAAGACAATGAAGCTATTACACCTGCACACTGGGTGTATGATTAGCCTACAGTTTTCCTAGAGTCATTCTCTTTGAGAGCTGTGGTGCTTGGTGATGAGTTAATTGTACTGGGGGTGTGCTGGGGTGAGGGAAGTAAAAGGAAGAGATTCCAAGCTCATATATTATGTTAAGATGATCTTAGCATTACACATCACAGAACAACCTCTCCAGCAAAAAATGGGAAAAAGTTGGGCCCTGTATATTACACTCCACTTTTTAGGAAATTATTTTCAGGGATGCAGAGGGCAATCTGTAGTATATGTGATGACTAAGAATGACTACTTTTTCTTTCTCAAGTGCTGTCTCTCTCTATTGGGAACACCCAAACTATATTTATATGAGCTTCCTGAAATCTGCGATAAGACCATAAGGAAAGAGATAAAATTATCCTTTGCTTTAAAAAAAAAAAAAAAATTCAGCTGAAAGGGAGAACAGGGGCATTGGTTAGGATTTAGAGAATTTAGGTCTTCTGATTTATTGTATGAATACCTGGCATGTGAGTTTATGGAAAAAATCTGGGATAGTTTGAATTTATAGCCTTGGAAATAGCAGGTATATAAATAGGTTTAATTGGCTTATAATGGTGTCATAAGATAAAGGTCATTATTGTAGAATGTTTGGAAGTAGGCTTTTGGGATAATGTCATTTTCAAATGTGAGATTATTTTTTTGCCATCCCTTTTCTCATAGGTAATCGTAATTTCACTGTACACAGCAATATGATTGCAGTGTGTTATTCATGTTATTTTGAATGAAATATTAAACACTAACAAGATGCAAGGTACCATCTAGAACATGAATAAATGGGGACAATCCATCTTTCTTGCAGAAACCCAGAGGTTGACTCTTTGGATTTTGAGAGCGATTGAATGTGATATATATAGATATATCTATATCTATTGCAAAAATTAATAGAAGACCCAGTCTTATATGATATAAGAGCCAGTCTTCTAGTATAATAAGACGGGGTCTTCTATCAATTTTTGCTCCAAAAGACACATTAGAGCTGATTGTCTGGCTAAGTCTTATTTTCGGGGAAACATGATATATATATATATATATATATATATATATATATATATATATATATATATATATATATATATATGCAAAGGCATAAGCACGTGTGTATGTTCCTATATGCCAAAATTTATAATATATTTCTGCCATCTTTATTAAAATTCTTTAAAATGTAAGAATATGAAGAAATATATTCATCTGAAGCATGAAGCAACACCCCCCCCCAGGAAAACCTTTCAAAACTTCATCTTAACACCCAGAAGTGTCAAGTCATTCATTACATATGATTGATACATCCCTGCTTCCCTTTCCTCCCTGAGTGCAGACATTGCAAAATGAGTCATGCGGTTTTGTAAAATAACACTGTTTTCAACAATTTCTTTCCATCTCTGGACAGATGTAATGCTTAATTTGTCAATTTTGAAAATTTATTTATTCTGCTCAGTTTTTGTTCTCAGATGCAAAGATATGCATACCTGCTCTACTACAAATGAATAGACATCTTAATTTTGTAACATTAAAAACAGCATTGTTTGTTTATAAACTTTTCATTTCAATATGACGACATGACTTATCTAAAGCATCATGGTATTTAAGTGAGGTGAGATACTTTTATGGAATGCAGAAAGTCTCCTGCTAGTTGAAGAAAGGTCATGGGACTAATAAGTACTTAGTCTGTTCAGTTTTATGTTTGTGCAGAGACTAGTGGTCAAAGATTTCCCTCCTCCAGAATGGTTTTGAAATTAGAAATAAATGTTAGGATTTAGTCTGTTAGTCATGCAGAGTATGTGCTCAATCAATACATAAAGTTAATTTTGGATTGTCTTCCTTTATGGGAAGTAGCATTGTATAGATTATCCACAAGTATTTGTTCTAGCATCTTAATGTGTGCTTCAAAGTTTATTTTTTAGTGGTTTTACTGAAATATGTGGGAATTCAATCTATATACACAATAATCCAGTCATATAACTGAAAACTAACGCAGCTGGATTTTTGGCTTCCCAATTCATGTTGAAATTTGATAGTGTCATTTTTTGGAGAAATACAAAACACCAGTGTAAGGTAAACTCTATCCTTTATTCCTTTCACCAGGTAGGATGGGTGATAAAATATTTTGGTTTGAAATGAAAATCAAAGAACACAAACACAAATACAGCAGAAGAGTAACTGGCAAATGACTCTATTATTTTCTCTATTTAATTATGGCAATAAAAGTCTGAAAGTAAAACAGATTCTCACAGTTAACATTTTTTCCATGAATAATTAAAAGGTAGCTATGTTATTTTGAAAATTCTTCCCAGTCTTTAGGGCAAACGAACAATAAAAGATAGGTAACTGAAGCAGTTAGTTGAATTACTCTCTCAAAAATTCTAACCAGCTATAGATGTGCTACACAGTTGAGGACAGGGCAGGTATTTTAACTGAAATAGGTAAGTACATTTTTTGTTTGTTTGCTAATTTAATTAACACTTATCTGTATCTGAGAAATTGTACTCTTTTTTCAATGTTATATTTTCTTTTCTGAAGGAGCTTTTTGTTTTTAGAGAAAGACGTAAATTAAATTCATGGTCTTTTTTATCCTTAAAATACATCTATAGGCCATATAGGTGACAAGCATTATCAACTACATGTTGCTGGAAGATGAAATTGGATTTTATAAGCTGCCTTGAAAATTATGACATGTTGAGTTACTTGCTTTAGTGGATAGCTTAGCTCTCACACTACTGAGTCGGATGGATCTTTATCTTGTCTGTTTGAGAGTAACTCCTCTTCCTTGAAACTCTCCTTGGTGTCTCCAGAATCACAAATTACCAGAGTTCTACATGTGGGAGGTGAGGGGCTAGGTGTTCGGGGCTAACGGAAGTTTCTCCATAAACTGCTCTGTTCTCTAGACCCCACATAGCAGAATTATGCTCGTACTCCCAGGTTTCTACTCAGGCTGGCACTTCCAAGTGAATGCTTAGTGAAGGACAAAGATAGAAATGCACATCTCATAAAATATATAGAAATTATGTGGGTTTTACGGCGCCAGGAGCCATAGGAACACAGATAATAAGTACATAATTATTCCAAGCCATGACATTTTTTTTTTTTTGAAAAAAGTCTTTATTTCTGACCCTAATACAGCAGGTCCTTGAATAATCGTGGCTTCATTTTAATGTTGATGAGACACTGTAGGAACCTAACTCTTGTTTATTACAATGAGTCTATGGTACAATTAGTTTTGTTAGACATCATTTCACTTAAAGTCACAGAACCTATCAGCATCGTTAATTGAGGACTTAACCATACTCCTGTCCAGTCCGATAACCCCTGTTAACCAAAGAAGAGGTTCAGATTGTAATAAAGAACAAAAAGCATTTATTTGAACAAAATAGTTGCAACCTAGGGACACAGATTGAGGTATAAACTTAATTGTGCTCTGGAAGGTTTATAAAGGCAAAACCCACAAAGTGTAAGTCTTGCATGCAGATAAAGAATTGCTGGCTAGTTAACAGGGATTGGTTAGTTCCCATATGCAAACAAGGGTGGTGAAAACTACAAGGAGGAGGTCAAGTCCATTTGTGTCCACCTAGCAGTGGTTCCAGGATAAGTCAGCCTTGAACTGAGTTTAGCAACAGGTTTAGCCACTTAATAGCAGCTCTGAGAACTGAGGTAGGAGATGTGCACAGGCCCCACAATACCCTCCTCACTCTATTTTATATACAGTGACTCTCCTAGCAATGCTTTTCCCATTTTATTTTCTCCATTGTCACCCCAGTTAAGGAGCCTCCTTCTCATCCCTTCCCCATGGCCATCTTTGATTTTTCTGCCACTGGAAGATCCCAGTCGTGTTCTCATTGGATCTTTCCGTGAATTTATAAGGTCTTAGTTCTCTGGCAGGGAGTAAAAGAATGTATGCAGTCTGGCTTCCTCTTTTGAATCATTCCCTTTGGAGGTCTTACTTAGAAATTGCTCACTGTTAATTTCAGCTGTGACACTGTGTGAGCTTCTGGCCTGCAGCATCCATGAGGGTCACTTGCCCTTCGTTCATGAACCCTAGTTCAGCAATGATTTGAACTCTTATTCCTCCCCTTTTAAATATATATACATACACACACACACACACACACACACAAGTATCAGCTCTGACATTTCCATAACTTCTGAATGAATATCATAGAGGATACATGCACAGCATGTCTCCGTGACCCCAATTTATTCCTTGTAGTCTGTTCTGCTCTCAGACTTTAGTGATGAAACATAAAATAATGCTATTACTTGACAGCTCACTGCATTTAGGAAACCTCAGATATATGGATGAGCGAAGGACCTAAGGAAAAGTTGTATAAACTGGAGTCATAAAAAAAGCATACTGCTGAGACTGTCTTTGAAAATGTGTAGCTTAGAATAAAGGGGCTGATTTTGCCACGGCAGTAAAATTGCAGTAGGTCAGCTCCTGCAGCTTTGATTGCTGCTTAGAACTTAGAATTCAGATGTTATGAGAATGCAGGAGCAGTCCCATATGATTACGTGTATGTTTAAAAGACATATGCTTTAAAAGGAGAAAAAAAAATGGAGTTCAGATTGCTATGGAATAGCTACTTGGACAAAATGTAGCATTCTCTTATTTATTTATTTATTTATTTATTTATTTATTTATTTATGTTTTAAAAGGGGCTTTCAGCAACATTGGAATGCCAGAAAGTTGAAAGGCATGGAAATTACATAATTTAATTATAAAACTTTTTTCTTGCCAAGAATAGGAATAATTCTTATTGAACAGGATGGCTGAATATTGCATTATATAATACCACAACTCACACAATAAACCAATTTCAATTTAAGAAATTAGTTTTGCCTAAACCCAGCTATTAGTATCAGCTGCCAGGGGCCTGCTATGTTCTTTATTTTTATTCTCCCTTGTTGAAGCTTTACTGAAGTGGGATTTCTGTACATGAGTTCTTGAGAGAGTAGATAAAATAGTGAAGGGCTGAACAGCTAACTTTCTCTGAGACGTCTGAGGACTGGAAAATGCCACCTTGACCTCAATGGAATGCTCAGAGGCCAGCAACAGTATGGGGGAGAAGGCACAGTTCCTTCCATACCAAAAGCTAACTACTGAAAAATTAGGAACTTTCCCTGCTGAAAAATGCATAGTGAGATAAGCCAAAAACAAAGCAGACTACTTATTTTTAATGTTCCCCTACAGAATGGCTGCTTATAAAACAAAAAGAACAAAACAAAGAAAAAACTGAAAAGATTGTGTGTCCAGGAGAGGATAATCTGACTGTTGTTGACTGGGCTCTACCTGTTTAGCTCACTCTTTCATTTACAACAAGCTTTTAATGTGTATTTTATTTACTTATTTATTTTTAATGCTATCTGGTGATAGTAACTTGGAAACCATGCCTTGGTGCTGCCCAAATAGTGCTCCCAAATCAGAGTAGAAGAATAATAACATAGGGAAACTGCTCCCATCCTCACTTGTGGAACCTCCAAACAACTAGCTGGTAATGAAACGATGGAAAATATGGAGAAATGTAGGGTGTAATCTTGAGTGGAGACAATTGAAAGGAAAGGTCTTTTAAAAAATGGTATCCACTGAAGGTTCTTTTCTTTGCAGTGATCATGGTATTTTTAAAGTTACACTGGAGGTAATAAGAAAATCTGTGCTTGGCTTGGAGGATGTGGGCAATTCCAGGAGACTACCTTAAGAACTGGCTAGATTGGGAGTGAGGGGAGCTCAGGAGGAGAACGAGCACAGGCTGCAGTGTGGACCTTTCCCAACTCAGTATGAAGGCCATATGCTAACGGTGTAGATTGTGTATATATGCAGGGAGTTTTTCTCTAGTTGAGTCTAAACTGGATTTCAGAGTCTGGTTGTGTTTGACAGAGGGTTGGTGTCCCCTTATCTCTCAAGCTTACATTTGTTTGTGAGTGTAATTCAGGAGGGATTTAATTTTTTTTTTAAATTAGCAATTCTTCATGATAAATTCCTGCCTACTTTTGGCTTCATGGGTTGGTTGATCCCCTCTCCTCATAATTTACCCTGCACCATTAATTAATCTCCCAGTTCCTGAATCCATCTGACTCCATGCCTCCCCTTCTCCATGTGCAGGGAATCCTGTCTTTTTACCGCCTTCTCCAATGCACCTTTCCCTCCAACTAACAAGAGGAGAGCAGTTAAGAAAGGAAACAATTTAGCTGCTTGGCTTATAACCCTGAGTATTTGTCATTTGTTGAAATGGCAACCTGTCAAAAAATCTTCTCTCACTCAATTTCCAGGTAAGTTTATACAAAGAGCCTATGTTCTTTCTCAATTTTATTAGGAAAATCACTTTTGGTTTATTAAAGTATAAATACATTGAGATTTATCGATAAAATGTTATTCCTCTAGTAATGATAATATTATTTTCATGAAGCAATGTAAAACACTAACATTTCTTTTCGCAAATAATACACATATGATTTTGCAATATTGAAAAAATCTGCTCAAACTGTCACCAGAGGCTCACAGGGATGTCCAAGAGAGGACTCAACCTGGAACTGTGGTGATTGGGTTCTTGTCTCTGCGCAAGAAAGAATTCAAGAGTGAGACAGATGCAGAAAAGCACAGGAAGTTTATTGAAAATGAAAGTACACACTTGAGAGGAAAGTGTGGGAGAACTCAGAGAATGAGCTGTGCCAAGGAAGGCATGATCAGGGGTTTTTATTTCTCCCAGGGCAGCAATTGGTGACATCCCATTGATGTGGTTCATTCATCTCCTTTCTTTGGGTGGGGCCCTCCATTTCCTGCTTTTTCTTCCTTATTTGAATTCTCTGGAACTATCATGGCATTCAGATGCATGCTGGGAGTCATGGTAAACTCAATATAAGTGAGATTACAGTGACATTAAAATTAGCTTAAGGTTAGGTGCCTGGTCATAAGGATTAGCCTTGCTGGATGAAACTGGTTCTTGTTTTCTCCAGCTGCAGGTACTGGGTACAGTCTCTTGTTTCTTGTGTAACCAGTGAGACGCTGTCGTGCGGGGCGGCCTGCGGAGTCTCTGCTCCCGCTCCCCACATAAGAACGCAGGATATGGTGAGCCCAAAAAGGAACACCCACGGAGACATAGATAGGGGAGTCATACTACTATATTCTCGCTGGTGGCTGGGTTGGAGAAACAGGAAGCAGGAGCCACACTATTCGCAACCCTCACTGCACTGCTTGCAGGCTCAGCCACCAACTTCTTGCTAGTCCCCATTTTCTGCTAGCGAAGCCACGGCAGTTACATTAGTGGCCAATGGCTCACTGGTTATAGCTGATGGCCAACTAGCCACAGCTGATGGCCATCCAATCACAGTTGATGGCCATTTACTACCTGAGCAAGCACCTTTCCACGTGGGGCCAAGAGCCTGGAAACTGCACTCCTGGCTCTGTCCTCACAGACGCCTCATGCTGTACTCTGGAGGGAGTTCTCAATTCATAGCCTCCACGTCCTGCCTCAAAACTAGGAAACTCAAGTCAAGTTTCACTAATTGGCAACAATGGCAGCAATGCTAAACTTCATTTTATGTTTCTAGCAGAGGCATCCACAGTGATGGAGGGAATACAGCTGAGGACAATGACCAAATTTTCTCAGAGTTATTTGGGAAATTTATATTATAAGATAGTGTGCTCTGGATAATACTCGGGTATCCTTTCCTTATGAATTTTGAGGAAACTAGATGGAATAACTGACCATTCATTAATGTCAGGTCAGAACTGCCATTAACAAAAAGTATAAATCAGGGGGTTAGTCTGGAGAAATGGGATGTTGAAAATGGGGAGAACCTGTCTTGAAGTAGCTCCTAGCTTAAGAAAAACGTTGGGGGAAGTCCCCTTACCTTTCAAAAATATTCTTCAGCCGAAAGCAGTAGTTCTCAAGCTTGAGTGTATTTCAGAATCACCTGGAGGGCTTGGCTAAACCCTACTGGATCCTATTTCCAGAGTTTCTGAATTAGTAATTCTGGGATGGGGACTGAGAATGTGCATTTCTAACAAATTCTCAGGTGGCTCTGGTGCTGCTGGGCTGGGGCTGACTGAGAATTGTTGGGCTAATGAGTATAATAGTGCCTAAATTCTACTTCAAGAACTAAGGATAGAATTATAAACATGACACTGCCCTTTGAGTTACAGTCTCTTCTGTAAAATGTCGGTAGGGAATGGTTACAACACACAGTATAAAAAGAGAACTAACATCTTTTGTGAGTTTTAACAAATTTTTTAGTATCCTTTCCTTACAAAAAAAAAAAAAAAAGAGAAGAAGAAAGATAAAAGCAAGAGATAATTGTATCAAAAATTCCAATGAGACTCAAGTTTCAGGCAGCATATGTGAGGTAGTATAAAAATACAAACTTTTGAACCCAATGTAGGGCTTATTCTTAATTGACTGATAAAGAAACTGTACACTTAAGTAGTATCAGAATTATAGTGGAGACTGTTGTATGATTTTCAAAATAGCTGAGAATAATATTTACTAATAGTGTAGTAAAGGAAGATTATTTTTCCACGGTAAGGTAAAATAAAAATATCATGGGAATTAACCTATGAAACAAATTATTTTGATTTCTCTCAGTTATTCATCATTCAATAACAAGACTCAAGCCGATTTTCTTTTACTATTCACTTTTTCATAATGCAACAAGTGATAATAGAATGAGTCAACATTGGTATTTTTTTTCAACAGCTATGACCTGAGATTAATACACATTCAACTCAATCTTGTGGTCTTCTGTCACTTCCATCTGCAATACTGTAAAATTATTTTTAATTTCCATATGATCACCCTTTGTATCACTCATCTTCTCACAAAGGTTAAAATATTATTTACTAAGGCATGAACATCTACCACTATATTTTGTGCATGTTTTCAACTATAGGGATGAGTTACCAAACCTCTAGATAAGTCTCATTTATCTAGAAAATACAATTAATCAGAGCACCTCAATCTCTGAAATTTTGGTGTGAACTAAGGTGCTTCACATAAGAAAATGAAATTAGTGGTCCTCAATGCCTTTGAATTATTTTTCAAATCTGATAATGGATTATTTTGATGTGCCCAAAGCAGCTATGTCCACAGAGCAAAATGACATGGGGATCAAATCCATAAATATAGCTTTATTAGCCTAGTATTCTAGCCAACAGATAATTTTACATATTGTAAATTCTGAAAAGAGGTATTCTTGTAGAAGTGACTTAAAAAGCAAAAAAGTTGCTTTTATTATTCTCTTTAATAACATTTGGAATTCATATATACTACAGTCATGCAGACATCAAACCGACAGTATCTCAAACAATAACAGCAATAAAAAGAACATATTCAATAGTACTGAAATCCTTTCTATCATGGTGAAATGTTCTTAAGATTTATAAGATTAACTGTTATCATAGTCGATGTATGATTTAAATTATTTAAATTATTGGAAATATTTTAGTTAGGGCAGTTCACTTCAGCTTATTGCAAACACACAACTTATAAGAGCTAAACAGAGCATTTATTTCAGCTTAGAACATATTTATTGGAATAGAAATTCTGTCAAACCTCCTGGTTAATCAAAAATATGTATTTGAGTGAGTTGCTGTTGTGAATTCAGCCTTTTGGAACTTTCCACCTCTCTTTTCAATTTTAGTTTTAGACTCTTCTGTTGCTTAATTCCCATCATAATTAATTAATTTATAAATAATGCATACCCCATGTTTTCCCAAGAAAGGCTTTAAGGAGGCTGTATTTAACTAGGAAACTACAGTAAATAGATAATGAGGTGGATTCCAGTATTCTCTCTTCGGTGACTGGAAGGTCACTCCTTCTGGCCTAGGAAAACAGTGCCACACAGCCTCCTCTGCCAGGACCCTATTCCTCCCACTCTGTCAGGCTCACTTTGGGGATGGGGACTGATTTGGGGGATGGGGGCTGATGGTCCCTGTCCTATCTCTGATAGCTAGTGTAGTATCCAACACAAGGCAGTTATTTAGTAACTGTTGAATGAATGGATCCAGAGAGACCTGTCTGTAAACATGCTAATGGAGATGGGGTTACAAGTAATTATTTTATTTTTGCAAATTTTTATTTTCTAAGTTTTAATAATTCATGTGTTTTCTTTGTGTAATAATGACAGTAAAATCCTGTTATATCACCTTTGTGTACTATTTGTTAAATCACTTTAGGAAGGCAACAATGGGGTTATAGGATGGAATTCACATTTTATTTTTTGTGGACAGTTGGAGCAGATTCATGGTTCTCAACTGGGGGTGATTTTGCCCCCCAGGAGACATTTGGAAATGTTTGGAGACATTTTGTGGTTGTCGTAATTGGGAAGGTACTATAGGCATCCATTATGTAGAGGCCAGGGATGCTGCAAAACATCCAATAAGGCATATGAAAGTCCCTTCCCTCAACAAAAATCATCCAGTCTGAAATGTTAATAGTGCCAAGATTAAGAAACCCTAATATATATATATATATATATATATATATATATATATATAAAAATATATATATATTACCCTAATATAAATATATATATATATTTACCCTAATATATATATATATATACCCTAATATATATGTGTGTATACACACACACACACACACACATACATATATATATATATATATATGTGTGTGTATATATATATATATATATATATTTTTTTTTTTTTTAAAGAAAGAAACCCTAGTAGAGATGCATGGAACCTTTAAAAAAGTAAGTTCATATAACTTTTGAAGTTAGTTGCACTGTTAAATAATGAGACATAAGAATTTTGAAAACTAATAAAATTTACTGAGATTAACAATTTTTGGGGGTGGTTTGTATTTGCTTTGTGGTATGATTTACTGATAAGTAGAAATGAGTATTTAATGGAGTATACTCACCCATATTACCTGTGTCAGTAGAGAACTTGGTAGTGTGCTATAGGTTTTTCCCTTTACAACTGATGGCAGTGGTTTTAAAAGTGCCACTTGACTGCTTGTTCACATACTTCTAAATGCCCCCAAATTTGACAAATTATTTTTTAGGGAGCTGTTTATAAGTCAATTTAGCCAAAACTGTTGAGCAGGGAATACAAATAACCATATTGTTTGTAGATTGTTGCTTTATATCTCTGGACTAATAAAAACAGAAATAAAGTAGGGCTATTTCATGTTTATGGACCTTGGTCTATTTGAATTTCAATGTAACATTTTGGAGAGTATCAGCCAGGTTATACTGCAGTAACAACATTTCAGTGGCTTAAATCCAGCAAAGATTTATTTCTTCTTTGGAGACCACTGTGAAGCTGAGGGACTCTCCCAGACGTTTGTCTCTGTGACAACTCAGATTTCCAGGCTGAGGAAGGTGCCATCATCTTGGAGGTGCGTTATGTGGAACATAGGGCCTTGTTAGTCATGTTGAAGGGAACAGAGAACATGGGAAATTGCATGTTAACTCTGTGCTTTCACCTGGAATTGACATAGGTGACTTCCAGTAACATTTCATTGGCCCAGCAAATTATATGGCCATGCCAGATTTAGCAACTTAGGGAAGTTTAATCTTCCCATGTTGCATAGGAGAAGCAGACATATTTTTGAACATGAGCAATACCTATCATAACTAGTTTCAGTATTTGTTTACCTTCATATGTGGTTGTTTAGGATGGGTATTAAGATGGCATTTGATAGGTACACAGATGCCATTTCTCACACCAAATTATCCTTTGAGCATTTTCATTATACTCATTTTGGGTCTGTATTTATATCTATTTAATGTATTTGTAGTCTGGTTCTAAATGTTTGAGCATCTAAATGAAAGTCTTTACTGGAAGCTATGATCCCTGGTTTCTCAAATGGGCTAACATATTCCACAGGGTACTGAATGCTCAAGGATAAAGATGGTGGCCTTTACAGTTTACATAATGGTAAATAATCAAACATTGTATTTGTTGTGAAAGAAAAATGAACATTTCTCAGAATACAAAAAATTTGATGAATTTTTAAGATAAAATATGAGCCCTCGATGTAATTTTGTGCTGAAGCAGGCTGCTTTTAGATATGCCCCAGAGGAAAGTATTTACTTTTCTTTGCACCAAGGTTACTTTACTGGACAGGGTTGAGAAACACTGCTCATGCACTGAATTTTTTATTGAACTTTGATTTGGGTATTTCCTCAGTTGTTTTCATTTTGGTAGTAATGGTCATATTATACTTTCAAAACTAGAGCTTCTTCAGGGATCTATTATTATTTCACATGTGATTCTGTCTATACGGTTCATTTTTCCTATAGCTATTTGAATCTGTATTCATTCATTTTTTCATTCATTCATCAAACAACTTTTGTGCATCTACTATGTGTGACTGGCATTTTGCTGGGTGCTGGGGATTAGGACAAGATGAATGAGACAGTTCCTCCCCTCAAGGACATTATGTCTAATAGATGATGGCCACCAGGGGTTGTGAAGTAGCTCATTCATTTCACATATATTTATTGAGCACTGACAGATGACAAGTACCCAGCAATACTACAGTGAACAAGGAACAGTATAGTGTTTAAGAGCAGTCTCAGCCAGACAGGCTGGAATCAGGTAGCATTGTCAGGCTTCAAGGAAGCCCTTTAACCACCTTGTGCTCCAGTTTCCTCATATGTAAAATTGGGATGATGCAAAGTTTACTTATGTTATAGAATTCTTATGAGTTAGTATATATAAAGCACTATATAACTTTAAGTTCCTACTGCTATTTTTCACTTTTTTCTCATGCTTTACTCCCTCCTCAAATCTATATCCTTCCCCAACTTTCGTTTTCATACCCTTCAATCAAGCATCCCCCGTAATTAGTCATTCATTTGAATATTGTAGTTAATCACTAGCCTGTTAAAAAATATCGCCTTAAAAAATCAGAGTGAAAAAAAATATAGCTGTTTCATTTTCTGGTTTTTACGCAATCCTTTCTTTTGTTGTTCCTTTCTTTTAGTCATGGAATAAAGCCATTGCAAATCACAGCCTTCACAGGACTTAACCATGTAAGACATTTGATTCAAGGGCAAGACAACCCCAATCAGAATACATGTTTTGCGAGAGCCTCTTCCATTTTTGCAGACTCTGAAATTCTGAAATGTCTCCTGTCCGCCTCCATTACCAGAGCCTAATGCTTGTGCCAGGAGTGGGCATTCATCAGGGGTGCACACAATTGTCAACAACCTGCGGGGCACCTGGGTAACACAGCAGCAAGTCCTGCTACTTAAGAATATTATATGGCCTTTATAAAAGTGCTTCACCAGTGTGATTTAACTTTGCAAAGAAGTAAGTGTAGGGAGATCTCGGTGGAGACCCATTCTTTGGCAATATTTGCATTTTATAGGAAGCACACATATAAATTTCCCATTTCTATAGTAATATGGCTTTAATCTTAATGAATGCCATTTTGGCTATTCTCTTCAGAGAGTGGAATTAACATTCACGTGCATATGAACTGGAAATGTTAAATTGCTATTAGTCTCTTGAGGGTTTTACTTCTGGCTATGCAGTTTTAGAGATTTTATCATAGTTCAGATGTAGCAAAATACCACCATTTCTGCTTGTTAGAATGAAACTGTCTAAGTTTCTGTCTCCTTTAGGCCAGGATTTGATTTTTCAAAACAAGAAGAAAAAAATGTTTTTCTTGGACCCTGAATATAACCTGATGTCAAAATGCAGTGGAAAAGCCAGCAAAAATTGGTCATTAGAACGCTTTTTGGGTAACAGTTTTAATGTCATTATCAATAAATTTCTTAATTAAACTCCCTGCGTTATTAATATGGTTCTATGCAGTTTAGAAATTCCATTCACTTATTCAGTGATTTACACCTTGCCTGGTGCCACAAAGAGTTTAAGTTAAGTTGACAAGCCCTGTTTTGTGCTAGTTTTCTACTTAAAAAAAAAAAAAAAAAAGAATGCAAAGATGAGAATTTGAATTCAAGAGTCATGTAAAGTGACCATGGGTTTGAGAATTCTGTTTAATTCCTATCCTTTGTTGCCAGTCTTTTCTCTCAAATATGGAGCCCATTTTTCTCAGTTTCTCCCCAGGATATGATCATTTTACCTTACATAGATTCTTGGTTATTAGATAAGAAAATTGGGTAATATCCCTGGTTTTTGTTATACTAATATAGTAATCAGTACAGGGCTGTGAAACTTCTAATGTTTGACATGTAACTTCACTTATACACATACACACACATCTGTCTTTTTATTTAAAATTTATTCAGTAGAATCTAGATTTTCATCTTGCATATTTTTTTCTACTTAAAATCTAAACTGTAATATTCCAGATCGCAAGGTGATGTTCTGTAATAACAAAGACAGCCTTCTCATTAAAAGAGCATTTATTGAGGGTCTTATTTGACCATGCACTTATCTTTTGAAATCCTCCCAAGGGCAGTGCAAGGTAGATGCCTATTGTTATTCCAGTGAAAATGACTAGGTAACTGAAGGTTTGAAACTTGGTCAATGTCACAGCTTTTAAGTGGCAAAGCTGGGATTGATTTGGTCATGACTATCTCTAAAGGCAGCATTCTTCAGTGTGGTCCTTGGACGAGCTGCCTCAGTATCTCCTGGGAGTGTATTAAAATGTAGAATCCTGGACCCCCAGACTATGGGATCTAAATCTGCATTTTTAAGTTATTGGATGACTTGTATCCATATTAAAATTTATAGTGTCCTATGGTTCTTAAAAAAATAGTTTCAGTCACTTAAATACAAGACACTGAAAAAAATTCCATTTGAGATGCTTTTCATCGCTGGGCCTTTATGATTTTTGCCTAATTACAAATTAGATTATATTTCATTATCCTTCAATTGTTACGCTTCCACATCCAGGTTTGAGCTAGTCTTAACAAGAGTTACGTGTCGTGCTGGCTTCTGTGACATTTTTTAGTGATCTGTTTTGGTGGTATTGTTGTTAGTGAAAATAGCCTTGTGGTTTTAAAATAAGGAAAATTGATTCTGTCCTAATTGCTTGATTGTTCCATGTATCAGGTAATCTTCTTTGTCACAGTCCCCTCCAGACTTACCTTTGCTTGCTCACTTCTTTAAAAAATTTGGCTTTTTCCTTGTCTAGTCTTCAAAGCATTAGAAGTAACTTGCAGTGATAAAACCAACTTAAAACAGGCAAAGTAAAAAGAAAAATTATGGAAACAAGTTTAAGAAGGTGAAATGTACTTATTTAATGCATATAAAATGAATTAGTTGCTGAAGTTGAAAACAATTGAATTGTCTTTCTGGCAGTGAAGTTAAACAGGGGAATGTAAAGAGGCTGCATAATTCTCCAAGTAGGATGGATAGAATCATTCATGTTCATCTAGAGAGAAACACATTTTCTGCTAAAAAATACTAAAATAATTATATTAGGTGTCTCTTTGTATAAAAGTTCATAAGATCACATAACATAATGTCATATGTTTGCAAAAGAATATGAAAAGCGTTAAAAAAATATACCTTTCTTATGTTAATCTCCAATAAGTGCTAGGGTCATGAATTTTAGATTTTGTGAAATGATTTGTTTTGGGGGGAATGAAAATAATATGATGGCAGCATATTGTTTCCTGATTATCAAACAACAATACAGTGAGGAGGGCTTGAGAGCCTTATCTAAATATGCAATTAAATATATCCCTTGGTCTGGGCCTCCCTCTTGTATTAGGTGTATTTGAAGTGGGCTGTTTGGCAAGTGCTAGATCTCAGTAAGTTTGAACTTTCAGATGAGTGTGTAAAGTACTGAAATGTTCTGTTATTAGTTCAAGGAGGCTTAGACTACCAGGCATGTTGACAGGAATTTGACATCCCATTGTGGAAAGTATTTTTCTCCTCTCAGACACTCTCACTATGGCAAACCTCTTCTGATTAGGTAATGGAGGAGACCATTTTTTGAAAGCTTATAGGTTATATTTAAACCCTGTGACAAAAGAAGCAAATCTCAGGTATCTTTCCCAGAATTGTTATGATGATTATTAAAGACTATAGCTACATAGTAATATACATGTCTTTGAGAAATCAGAGTTCTTAAAACAAAAATCCAGCCGACCATATTGAAGGTCATTCAACATTAAATGGTTTTGAGGCCCAGGTTGGTTCCAGTTTCTTTGTTAAACAGTGGAATAATTATTGTATAAGTCGTGGTCTCTAATCTCAAGGTATTTGCAGACTGGTAGGGAATAAAATGCTCTTAACTGTTCTTTAAGTAGAAATGATGTTCTATACATTTATATTATGAATAACGAGACCTTCCTAAAAAAACTGGTTGATATTTTACCCTAGAATCATTTGGAAATCCTTGCTAAAAATGCAGAGAAATAATTCATGTGAGCACCAAAATCTATTTTAAACAAAACCCTCAGGTGATTCAGATGCCTGACTCTTTGGTGGATTTTAAACTTTGAGAAATAATGGATGTGAATGGTAACCTTATATTTAATAGATTAACTGGTCATTTTGGCTGCATGGAAACCCAGTTAAAAGTGTAATGACTAAGGTCATCTGTAAAGACTGATCTTAATAATCACCTTACAGTTTTACTTGAAGCAAGTTATCCATGTTAATCTCCAGGCATGAAATGTAATGATCTGTTTTATTATTGTTAATTTATGCTCAAGCTTCCTTTTGCTCTTCTTTTTAACCAACATAACAATTATACAGGCTAACTGTTTGCCTCAGGGAAATGCTGTAATAGGACTAATTAAATATTTAATATTTTAAAGGACTTGAACAACCTTGTAAGTCATACGTTAAGAGGAGATAAAATCATGATGTTCCCTTTAGTAGGAGGAATGTTAATGAAGCACTGGGATCAGACATCCCTTTAATGCCCTGTGCTGTATCTGTCGGGAGGCAGAATAGCATAATGGTTAAATTAATGGCTCTGGCAACCTATGGCAGTTCTTCTGCTTCCTAGCTGTGAGGTCTACAGCAAATTTCTTAGCCTTTCTAAGTCAATTTCATTTTTTGTCACCTTTAGAGCGGGGTTAAGAATACCGTATACCTTTTTGAATTGTTGTGATGACATATATGTGTCCAATAAAGGAGAGTGGTTTTTATTAATATGAATGAATCCCATGGACTACAGATGTTACCACATTTGTGACCTGTAGATTTTTATTTTTAAACTAGAAATGTAGCTAGGATTTTGGACATGGATATGTACTTTTAGAACAAATATCAAGGAGGAAGAATGACAGGAGGAAAAAAAGGAGGAGAAGGAATGGGAGAAAATACCTCTAAATGCAACCGTATGTAGAGGCTAAAGACAAAGGGAAAGCATTCTCTTTGCAGAGGAGGGAGTGTAATTGTAGGTAGGTACAGTCAATGTAAATATGACCTCACTAGTGTGGACAGATCATAGGATCATCAAATGGCAGAGTATCATATAGGAAATCTTTCATTTTTCTAGGTCAAGTGTTAGTGAATAAATTTGAGTTAGTAGAATGTGTTCATCATTTTTTAAAAAATTACCGTCTTATTTTTTCAAAGTTTATGCAGAAAAAGGAATTAGACTAACAGAATTAGGAATGTCCCTTTGGAAACTAAATCAGAATTAGTTGAATAAACATTTAAAATACATAAAGAAGGACATCTGAAATATTTTTGAAAACTTATCCTCTTATTTACTATAATGTTTTTAAAGGTGTTTTCTTTACAACCAAACATATTCTGTAAATTTATTTCTGATACAAAGATTAAATGTAAAAGTTACCCACATAGCTTTTCCTGATGATATGAATTGCAAATTTTGTGGAGGCACAAATAATGTGATTGCACTGTACATTTCAAGTCCATCAGCCTTGTAATTAGCTTCGTATTCTACCGGCAAAGGAAAAAGTGTTCCCAACGTCTTTTGTTCAGCAGATATTTATAATTGGCACTCTGTGTTAGACCATTAGGAAAGAGAAGGGGGCTTAAATTTTATCAGCAATTATATATATATATATTTCTCCTTAATTCGCCATCACTAAATATTCTTGATTAATTCTTAAAAATTTATTAGTTATATACTGGTTTTATGAGAACTTACTGGAAAATGAGGGTGAGGTTCCACTTTTCCTTTCATACAGGGCAGGTACAGTTGATCCACATTATTTGTGGATTGCATATTTGTGAATATCTCCTATTTACTAGAATTTATTTGCCACCCTAAACACAGTACTTGTGGCACTTTTGAGGTCATACATAAACATGTGGGTGAAAAATTGGAGTTGGTCCATACACATTTTCCCAGCTGAGGTCGAACAAGCTGATGCTCTGCCTTCTGGATTTAGGTCTCATACTGAAAACACATATCCTTTACCTGCTCTATATAATGCTACATTTTTTTTTTTTTTGCATTTCTGTGCTTTTTGTTGGTGATTGAAAATGGCCTCCAAGGCTAGCACTGAAGTGCTGTCTAGTGTTCCTATGCACAACCAGGCTGTAATATGCTTTATGGAGAAAATATGTGTGGTAAACCATTCAGACATGTTGGCCATCATTTCTACATTAATGAACAACAATCCATATTTAAAAAGTCATCTTTAAAGTGAAACACACACAAAACAAGTTTATGTACAGATTGGTTGATGAAAATGTTATGATCAGACACATGCAGGAATCTGACCTTCTATTTCTCCATTTCCTCTAGGAGCATTCAGTGTTTACAGTGACTTTCTAGAGCATAACTACTGCGAATAAAGAGAATCAGTTGTATTTGCATTTTTTGAGGAGTTTGCTAAATGCTTGTTCCCCAAATTGTCCTTTTTAATGTAAGCCAAGACACATGATTCTTTCTGACCCATAACAACCAGGAAGTAAATACAGAGGGCTGGGTGGAAAAATGAAAATTATAGATAAGGTTCAACCATAATTTCTGTTTCTTTCCTTATAAACTTAAAAAAAAAAATTAAGACTTCTATGAATGTGCAACAAAATAAAGCTAGAGGGTTTTGAAGTCTAGAAAAAACTTTGTAATGTGATGGAATCTTTTTTGTGGGAAGAGATTTATTTGTCCTGCTTGTCACTCTGTCACCTGTGCCTAGCACACTTTGTAACCCATAAGGTGTGCTCCAACTATGTTCTAGAAAATGAATCGTATTGAATCAGACCTAAATTGACACTATAAGTAGTTTTGATAGTGATTTGATAGGGAAAAGATTTAACAATAAAAATGTAAGTTGGAGGAGTGCAAGGAGCATTTGTGTATCTGTTGGAGACTAGCATTCAGGAGACAGAGCCTCTCCCTGGTGAAGGATTCACTGGGAAATGCACCTCTGTCACTGGGCCTGAGCAATGACAGCATGTGCCAGCTCTACCATACTTGTGTTTATCCGTGTGATCTGGATCCAGTTATCCTGCTTGTTTTGGTCTTGGTTTCTAATTATCAACTTGATAATCAACTTGATTAGAAGAGAAGAGAAAAAGTCATTTACAAAATTTTGCAAATATATATGATATATACTGAAGGTGCCAAAAAAAGTCTACGCATGACTTGTATTCATCTTTTGTTATGGGTATATGTTGAGTATTACAAGTTTAATATTAGTTTTTTCTTTTCTTAAAATGTGTATACATTTTTTTGGCACCCTCTGTATATGGATATGAATTCCAAGGGCCTAGACCGGGGATAGGAAAGGCAAAACACAATTTAAATCAAACCATACATTCATTTATGTGAATTAAGTGTAATATCTTGAACAGCTTGGCGTCATCTAACCTGTTTGCAGGTTGGTTGATTTTGACATGTTGGACTACATTGAATGAAGGCAATGGCCAAAATTTCTGGACAAAATGCAGTGAAAAGAACCCAAAGTCTTGGGAAAATAAGAATGTTGGAGTTGATTCATCACGAGCAACTGCCCACCTCCCTTACACGACTCCCAAATCGCCAGTTATTTTCCATTGATTTAATAACAATTTTTGGAATAAGAAAATAAAAGGAAGAAAAAAGGAGGAAAGAGAAACACTACAGCCATAGATGTAAAATTTTTTCCATTAGTGTGTTACAAACAGAGTTTGAATCTAGACCATGTGAATAGTCAACAACCTAAATATTAAAAAAACAAAAAACAAAAAACCCCCACAAAATCACTTTAGCCAGTTGCAGTCATGCCGGTACTCCAGTAAACTACTATTCACTGACATCAGTATTTGGGATTATGATCTTTTGAAAACACCTCGACGATTACAATAAGGCATATCAAAAAGTACCTGGGGTTTCTTGGTGTTTGTATGTAGTTCACTGACGTTTTCATTTTTTCTTAATGGAACTATGTCTTCTTAGATGTTATTTATCCCTTGAAAGTCAGTTGGAAGCTTTTGCTAAATAGATGTTCACTGCTTTGTGACAGCTTTCATCACTTATAAACTAAACATACCGCCAACTCCTATCTTTAAAATAACTTTTGAGCAATTACTTTTTCCCCAAATCGTTATACTAGTGTAATATTTTTTAAAGCGTTTTAAGGTTTTAAGGAAAAATTAATGCGATTTTATGAAAAATTCAATCATACTACCAAAAAAAGGCCACTAACAGAAAACAACCTGAACTGAAGTGACAATTGCATGAACAGATACTATAGGTGCCTGGCTGTGACAATTATTCTTCTGCATGATGCATTCAAGTTTTTTACATTAAGATAAAAATTGTTCGAGATGTCAGAAATCATAAAATGTACATCCTATAATTGAAGAAATGACAAGCATAAAATATATCATTATCTTATTTAATCATCATAACAAATCTCTCTTTTTAACATTAGATAAGAAAGTGAGTCTAAGTGGTAAAAGAGGTGAAATAAGGTCACAAAGGTAACATATAATGAGGCCGAGTTTCTGACGATCTAATGCCCAAGCTTGGCAACCACTTTTGTATACTTTTCCTCAGCTACAAGCTAATGTAGTAGACTTGGTAATCTTTTCCTGCTCAGAAGTACTATGTTTTTTTCACTTATATTCACTTTTGTTGTTGTTCAACATATGTACAAATATGATAACATTTCTATAACCATTCTGTAATTCTCTTTTGTGCTATGTTCTTGAGAACCTTGTTTAAAACCAAAACAAAACAAAATACCTTAGTTGTAGTCTTATTTTTTTCTAATATATTTGAAAATATATCTAAAAATAAGCCCGACTGAATTTGAGAATAAAACTCTCTCAGCACATCCTGGCATGATCTTTATTTTCCTATAAATTTGTTAAACATGTTAAAAGACTTCAGCATAGTAGTAGAATAGCATAATAGTACAATCTGGCAGATGTGGTTTGACTCTCTCAGCATCTGTTTCAGTCTCTCTGTAGAGTGCTTTCCTGTTACTATTGGGGCTGAAAGGCTAAACACTTCATTTCTGAGATACTCTTTCAACTGGTGGTCCCCAGGTGGTTTAACTTCTTCTAATCAGGAGTACCTCCAGGAGACTTGAATTTGGAAGTGTAACACCCATTTGCTGGTGGGGACCTATCAGATTCAGACACACCGTCCTGGTGACAGCTTTCTGTTTCCTAGATTACGGCTAATTATGGCATGATTCCAGGCAAAAATTCCTGGTGACAGCACTGGTAAAAGATTCATTGGCAGGGAATGTGGCTGTTTTTTGGGCGTCATTCCTACTCCTTGGACCCTTGCAACAATGTCTTAAGGATGTAATTCCCAGCATTAAATCTATTCCTAGATCTAATGATGCTAGAATGTTTTCTGTTATCTGTAACTGAGTCCTGACTAAGATGAGTCTTCCCACCTCTGACTTTAGCAATGTTTTCTCCATCATTATAAGCATAAGATTTAGGATAATTTTGTGGTAATTAGTTATTTGTTCTCAAATAGGAATTGTGTACTAAACTAACAGAAATTTCCCTTTCTTTCTGGATCTACTCAAGATAGCGACAGATAAACGGTCTTCCCTAGGAAACAAACTTAACATGAAAAATCTAAGATATCAAAGGCCCTGAAGTTTAATTTCATAAATGCTTTTTCTTTTCCTACCCTTTTATCTTAAACCTGTGATTTATGTATTTATGGCTGCACTAAACTAATTTCATAAGACCTGAAGTCGGTTAGTAAACAGAAAACTTTCATTCTTCATTAAGTTATCTACATTAACTTAGTGAAGAAATAGAGTAAAATATTTTAACTTCTTTAATTGGCTCAGGAATTGTCTGGGCACTTGAAGTGATTTAAAAAATATTTAGCATATTATTGTGGAATTATGACAGGCTTGTACTTGTCAAACATTGTAAAGAAATGTTTTTTATATATGTCATATATAAAATATTTTAATCTCCTCTTTTTCTTTTAATGTTTGAATGACTGAACTAAAACATACAGAGTAACCCTGATAGTCCTAATTATTTTGATGACATTTAGTGTCCTATTATTGTTAGACTCAAACCTTTTTGTTATCTTAGTGTCAAAAATAATGAAAAGTTCTATCTAAATTTATTTAAATTTGGGGAATTATAACATTAAATCAATTGAAAATTGGCCTCCAGCTCCATTGTTATACTTCAGCACATAAATTAATACTAAAAAGTCATCATCCTTTTAAATGTCACTGTTAACATCAAGCAATGAGCATTTGCACTCTTATTATGTCTTCTCCATAAATACCTTCCTTGCAGCACTTAAAACACTCTACACAAACTCAAAGTTGAGTTGTTGTCTTAAAAAAGATATTCAAATAAAACAACCAGCAGATGTCAATTAAAAAAAAAAGAGATATTTGATAATGAGCTGATTGTGGATCATAGCTTCTAAGCAGTTCAATTTTAGTTTTCAGTTATAAGTTTTCTTTTCAAGTCTCTAATAAAATTGTTTTGTCTATAGAGGTACATAATCAAAAATAAGGAAATCTTTATAACCTGTAGGGTAATGTGAGTTGTTGGGAAGCTGCACTTTTTCCTTCATTCTGTTCTCAATGATCAGGAGTTTTCTATTTCATATGTCAGTGTTTATACACTATCTGTCCTCAACTTCCCAAAACTTTTGGTCAGTTTCAACTTTTTTTCATTGAGTAATTGACATTTGTTATTGGGATATCTAACAAAACCCACCTGGACTCCCTCCTCTGCTCTATGCACTTTGCTCCCTCAATCTCTACAGAGACCTAATATTGACTCATGCACACATTTTATTGTGTAAACATGGTTCATGTGCCTTGCTACAGGAAACACTTAGTTAATCACATATATTCCTCTTTTGGGCATATAGAATGTCTTCAATTTTCACTACTATGAATAGTTTCAAAAGTCTTAATTTTTCTTTTAGGTACATTCTTCTGTCCATATTCCCCAAAGTGGAATCAACAGTCAATGGGCAGGAACCATTTCAATCCACTCATTTTTTTTATCAAATAGTTATCCATTTCCTGATATAGGAAGTGTGATAGAAAAATATGGTGAATGTTTAAATAAAAATTTATTACAGTAAAGACACATTGACATTAATCCCTCTCAAAATACTCCCCCTCACTTTGAACACATTTATTCCATCATTCTTGCCACTTTCTGAAGCAGTTCTCTAAGTCCTCTTTCATATCTTTGCTTCATCTTCCATTATGACAACGCTCCATGTTACCCATCGCTTCTGAATACAGCAATTTCTGTCAAATAAAAACATTATGGTCTGCCTTTACCCATATTATTCACTGGATCTGGCACCATGCAACTTCTGGCTCTTCCCCAAAATCAAAATGATAGTGAAAAGAAAACATTTTGAATCGATTCAGGACATCGAGGCAGCCACAACAATGCAACTAAAGGCAGAAATTGTGCTAGCTGCTGGACATATGATAATGATTATTGAAAAATAAAAAAGATTGAACAGAAAGAATGAACAATTTGCAGATCCCCCAAACTTCCTAATTTCCTTCAATCTTTCCAATATTGTTTTTAAAATTTTATTTCCTTTTTGCTAGTTTAATAATTGTGTAATTGCACCTTCAACTTATTTTGATTTGCATTTCTTTAGTTGCAAGTGAAGATGTGCATTTCTTAAAAAACTATCAATTTATTTATCTTTTCTCTTTGTTTTAATAGAATAATTGGTAAATTATTTCCCCTTTTATAAAATAGGAATTCCTATTTCTTCTCTGTTTTCCTGGAATACTATTTTGAGTTTTAAATAGACAGTAATCAGACACAGTAGAAGAATGAAGTTTCAAAATTCAGATAAATACTCTTGTTGCAATAGACCATACAATGAATTTAGAAGTTATCAAAGTCATCATAATACAGTTGACTTAAATAATTAAACAACCCTGTGAGATCAAATGGCATTTTTGCTTATTCATAAATATATTAACACTAATTTTATAGCAATATACCTAGAAGAAAAAGAGTATAACGAGCTAATTCATGAGTCCTTTAGGAAGCAAAGCTAAATTAAATATATTTTTATTTACTAAAAAAAAAAAAATCTCAAAGTAAAAATTATCTTTATCAAATAATCACCAAATAGGCTTTTTCTTTAGTAGCCTACAGACATTGTGAATTAGAAACGCTGTTGGTCTGATAGTTACTTAAACATGTTTCCTGACCCATTAACAACAATTTCACTGCCACAGTACTCACATAACCACCAAACAACTTTATGTTGTCGTTTCAGCAGAGACAGCCCAGCGTTAGAACATGTAGCTTTACATGAGTCAGTGCCTTTCCTTCCCACAGCTCCCAGGTTTCCCTAGGCTTCCTCCCCATCAGAGTTTTGGGCCCCTAGACCTCGTCTGTCATGAATTCACCAGTAGGTTCTGACTTGTATTCTAAGGGAAAAGACTGAATGTGAAAACCTTTGTGAGAGCAAAACAACACACAAAACCAAGCAACAACATTAACAAAACTCAACAATACTCACACCATAATAGAAGTTCTTCCGTTGATTTTTTCTTTTTTTAAATTTAGAAACAAGTGAAGTAGTATTTGAGCAGATCATTTCTCCTTCAGTTTCTTTCTCTGCCAACTTTCAGATTTCCTTATGCAATCACACACACACACACACACACACACACACACACACACACACACAAACACACACCCAGGCATCACAGTTGATGTGATGGTGCCGAAATTGATAACATCTTCAAAAAGAAGTTCTTAGGTTGAAACACATGGATTACTGATGTGTGATCATTATTTAACCCAATACAAGGTCAACTGTATATCTTCCTTCGGTAATAAACCACATAAAAATATAAATGCTAATGGGAAGCAGCAAAACAAGGTGATAAAGTCAAACAAGAACCTTCATCTGTCACCACCCAGGTAGTATGAAATACACAAAATGTCAAAGAAATCAAAATATGTTATAAAGCAGACTTTTTCAGTCATAGACTGTTTGTGAGTACAAGCAGTATTTTTCTTTCAAGTTACTAGAATACTGGGGCTTCAGAGTAAGGAAAAGTTCCTTTTGTTCTGTTTACTCATTCATTATTTCACACGTATTTATTGAGTGATGGTTGCTGGGTCCAGATTCTGCTAGGATCTGTGAGGAATACCAAAGACGTCACGAGTTTTCTCTGCCCATGACATATCATCGAGGAGCAACAAAACAGGAATCATGAAATAATTTGAGGATGATTCCAAGACAAGTACTGATAGTAAAGAGCAGGGTAATTTCCTAGGTGTGGTAGGAATTCAAAATAAAATCTATGCTTCACCATACGCATAGATGATCAGGCATGGGAAGACTTCATGGGGAAGTCTGCCAGGGAAAGAAGAGTTTTAAGTGAGGAAGCTGTGTTAAACACATGTTAGGAATTGGATTAGAAAGAATAGCATATGATTAGGATTGTCACAAAGGGTAGTGTACCCTTTACTTAGTACACTGATATTTCCATTTGCTGTACAGTAGCCTAGATACTTTAACTGATTCCATGATGCTTCCCTAGATGGTGGATTGATGACTTTAGAAGACTTTAGGTATCTTGAGAAAATGCCTCATTGAATTTTTATTGATTACATAATTGATCTGTTCAGCACTGTCAATAGCTTTTTTTTTTTTTTTTGTGGGTAGAGTAAAACAGACACAAAAAAGTTAATTGTATTTTCCATGACTTGTGCTAGATGTTTCAGAACGTATAGAAAAAAAATAGTGAAATTTAACCAAGAAACCACTAAAATTTTCTCAACACACCCAGTATTCATGATTTCCACCAAAAGGAAATTGTTTTTCTCTAATCCCAACTATTCAGGAGATAAATTTTATGGTCTAGGCATTTAACTATTGGATAAGAGACCAATAAACACAGAACATAATAAAATACTGTAATAAATCAAGGAGATTTTTAGGGCTGTGTTTTGCATTGAAGAGTGAATGTAAATAGGATTAAGCAAAGCTCTTCTAGACTTCAAAAAATGCATAATAAAACTTTCTTATAGTTCGTTGTGAATACAAATTATATAGTAATGTTAGAAGAGGAGTAAAACAAGTATGTAATTCAAGTTTTAGTATACTCTTTTAAAGTGTATGATTTATCTATTAGGGTAGGACAGAGTAAACTACTTAATTGACAGTTCCATAAAATGGGCACAATATTGTTTTCTGACGTACCAAACATCTCCAAATATTTATAGAAAGAGGAAAAAGATAATGATACTTAGAGGTTTTTAAATATGAAAGGCCCATTTACCAAGACGATTAGGAACAGTTAAATAAGATGACAAAGTTTATTGCTTGTTTTAAGTTTTTTGTATCATTCCAGCTCTAGGATGTTTTATTCTTAGCCCATACAAAAATACATTTACATTTATGGTCTTTAACAAGGTAGGAATGGAAATTATTTAATCTAGGGTCTATATGTTACTTTGAAATCGTTGGTATGCTTATCAATGGTTTGCTTTCACCAGGAGATGAAAATTCCTGAAATTGAAGTCCATGCATCATGCCTCCTCTATTTCTACTCTTGGGTTTGTGTCAGTCTCAATTTTTCCTGTCTTTAGCAGAGAACACCCTAAACATTGAAGCATCTGATAGTTCAGTGAGGCTTATTAACATATCTAGACCCACCAAAAAAAAGAAAAACAAAAACAAAAATAACTATTACATTAGTTGGCACCTGCAATATTAGGAAGATATCAATCATTCCTTAATTAGGAAGGTATCATTCTTAATACTTACTGCTAAATTCTTGGTGAATTTAATTCAAAATTACACTAACTACAGAGAGAAAACTCTGTGCCAAAAAATTTACCAGTATGCCTACACTTTTTGGTGTATTTGTTGTCCATTTGCATTCTGTGGATCTTTTTTTTTTCTCTCATGGAGGAAGAAAAGCTACCATCAAGAGGATAGAGCTGAGGACTAGTAGGACTTTTAGCTGCAGGATGCCTCTGAACCTTTGTGTGAAGGATTTCTCAGACAAGCCAGATAGGATCCCGAGGGAGCAATTTCCGGGCAGAGAGAGGCAAAATGAATCCCATTCAGGTGACAGAGAGAAACATTTATTCATTAAGACATAAGTTGAGGGGATGAGGAAGTGGAAGGGGCTGCAGACCTCTGATGGAAAGAAACAGTTATCCCTCCTGGAAAGAGATATTGTTGAAAAATTTGAAGTCTAAAGTACCAGCCGAGAGCATTGTATTGCTTCCTCTGGGGAAAAGAGGCCTTAGGGTTCAATTCATTTGTTTTGTACTAATAACAACAAAAAAAAGCTCCTGGCTCCACCCTGTGATTTTAAATATGAACAAAACTTATCCATGGAGAGAAAAGCTAGCTACAGTGTGTGACCACCATTGCACAAAAGAACATTAAATTACAAATCAATAAGTGACTTAAAAGAAGATTAAAATTTGTGTTTGTTAGTCTATTTTTAAGCCTTTCTTTTATAAGGGGAAGAAAGAAGGTTTTATGAAGTTTAGCCAGCTTTTTGTAAGATAATCTAACTGCACCTTTTCCACTTTCTGTTCTGAGATTTGGCAGTGAAAAATTGTTCCGATCACAGTTTCTTGGAGTATAATTACTTTGTCAAAAAGAAAATATAATTAGAACTGATATTTTTAAATGTACCATAATTGTATTTAAAGATTTGATAATTTGCTCACGTATGAAATGTTCTGTTAGTTTAGCAACAACCAACAGTATTGGAGTTGGGAAATGATCTGACGATTTTTCTCTTTTCTGGTTTAAAGATACTGTCTATCTACCCTTTTGTCTATTTGAAGAAATACAGTCAATTTCAATGGTGCTTTGAATTTAATGCTTGACACAGCTTTCTGAGTGTCAGGTCCATTTATTTCCTCTCCTCTACTGCACTTTTTCACATATCTCATACCATTACAACAGCAGTATAACAACAAAAGTACCTCTAGATTCCAACACATCCTTTCAGGCCTCTTCATTTGTAACCTCAATCAGCATAAATCTGTTTTCTGTTCCTCATTCCTGCCCTGGAAATTCTAGAAATCCTTCTATTATTCTATTTATCACTAAAAAAAACACACAAAAAAACCCCAAACTCTTCTTTTTGGCAGCTGAGTTCTCCCATGAATGGTCAGTTCTTGTCCCGTTGTCCACGTGCAGATTTGGATCAATAAATCAGAGCCTTTTACAATACAATATTTCTTAGAAGTAAAGGGGCTTCCTTTCACAAACCATAAAATTATATAAAGTACTGGGTGTCAGAAAGACCCAGAGATATCAAGTCTCAGAGTTAAGTGGAAAAAATATTAAGTTAAGTAATTACTCTTGGTTCACATCATCTAAGGCTAGAATTATCAAAGCTGAAAGCAATAGATGACTTTCTTTTTTTCTACTGAGAGTACTCTTAGTACCCACTTTTCTACTTTCTGGGTTGTGTGGCTTGATTCGAAAATCACGTGCTGTTTGAAAGTGATTTAGAAAACTGTACAGAATGGTGGTCCTGGAGTTAGATGTCTTGACGTTGAATCCCAGCTCCCCCATATAACCTTTGGCAAGTTATTAAGTCTCTCTGAACTTTAGTTTCCTTACATGTAAAGCAAAAGTATTGATAGTACCTACCTTTTTTGGTTGTTGTGAGGCATTTAGATTATTACTTTATTAGGTTAGTTATTACTATTATCATGCTGGATTAAATGCTGTCTAGCCAAATATTTCAAATGAATTATGAGCTAACATGGTTCCTTTGGGACTGGAATATTTTCTTCTGGAATTTAACTTCTTATTAATTGGTAGTGACCCTTAGTTAGAATCACATAAATTTCTATGTAACTTTATTTCTCTCCTCTCCCTTCAACTAATTTCCAATTGAAATGAATCTGCAATGGTCATTTTCCAATTTAACATTTAAAGTGAAATATGTATAGGAATTATATGAATAAAATATAATTTTCTCATTACTGACTTTTGTTGTGTGGTCTGAATTTCTAGTTGAGGTTAGAGTAACTGAAATAGCACAAAAATACATTTGAGGAATACAAATTTCAATATTTCACTCTGTCTAGGCTTTTCTTTTGCCCTGCTATGATATTGATTTGCAGAAGTGGAATAGAGGGAAAAAGAATGACAATCAATTTAGGTAATTAAAATAATTGAGCAGAAGAAAGAAGTTCAATGTTTGCTTCAGTTGCAATGCAGTAATGAATTCTCATTTGTGACATACGTTGTTTAGCATGAAATTGATGAAGAATAGGGCTTTCTTCTTATAATGCTTTATTTTATCTGAAATCTTAGCGTTTAAGCCATTTAGTGACCACACTCCTCATGCCCTTCAGGTTAAAAAAATTGTTTAATTGCCAAATAAGCTTATGTTTTGTAACAAATTGTAATGACACTAAGTAAATTTATGAATAACTAATATATATGTTTAATATTATTGGATGATACTAGATCTTTGAAGTCTGTTTGAATTATTTTCATTTGATATTCTAAATATGAATATTCTAACCTGGTAAAACTGCAGAAACTGGGCTTTGGTTTCTTTAGTGAACATAGTATCCTCACCTGGAGTTGAAAGACTGGTCCTTCGAAAATGTGTGAAAATTCTTTTCTATAAAACTATGATAGTTTCCAAATAATGCAGGCCATTGAATTGGTTGTGAGATGACCTTGAAATAGAATAGCATGAAGACGAGTGCTTGAACATAATCATTTTGGGAAAAGTTAAAGAATGTTCATAGAAGTGGGTTTGACCTACCACCTTTAGTTTTGGCTAAACATAACAATGATTTCAGTCATAGATGTACAGCTAGAATTGTAAAGGGTTGAAAAAAAATCCAAAGAAGCAAAGGATAGCTTTATGTTTGACCATTGTGATCATTCACAGAACTATGCTTGACTCTGTTATTGTCAGTTTCATGGGACTAACTAATCATTGCTGACTAAAGGGAAGTGGTACATTGGCAAACATTCCAGGACCAAAGGGTTATTAATAATGTTGACTTGGTCTGAATTCCAAGAGGGAACATGGCACTGATTTTCTTTATTTGAATCTGTAGCCTTAAACTGGAGAGGTGTGGCCTGCTATAGTATATGTGTTATTAAATGTTATGTCTTGCTTTAGACCACAATGTGGCTGTCATTTAAAACTAACTGTATGCTACGTCTTATTGGGAAAAGGAGTTGTAAAATTCCTGAAGGAATCTTTAAAAGCAGTGCATTGTGCATAGACTATATGTCTTGCTAATAATTGGATTGAAAAGTAGCAATATATGCCACCAAATCTTTTTTTTTTTTTCAAAAGCTAGGGGCAGATAATTTTTAAAAAATGTTTTTCTTCTCTAATGGCATCTGCTCAATGATCTATAACATATTTGTTGTAGTAATTTAGAATGATAGTATTCCTTTCAGTTTAGTTCAAATTTGGCAAATATTTATTGGGGACCTACACTGTGCCAAACACTTTGCTAGGCACTTGGGACTATAAAAATTAAGGGCTTCTGGTCAAAATGATGGAGTGGGTAAATGCTATGTTTGCCTCCTCCTGCAACCACCTCACGATTACAACTAAACTATAGAACAACCATCATTGAGAATCTCCTGAAATCTAGCTGAATAGAAGCCCTATAACTAAGGACATACAGAAGAAGCCACACCCAGACTTATAGGAGGGACAGAGACACCAAACAGTCTGGTCTCACACCCACCGGTGGCAATTAAAATTTGGGAGGGCTAGCTTGGCTGAGAGGTCCCCCTGAGGAGTGAGGGGTCCCAGCCCCACACTAGGCTCCCCAGCCTGAGGTTTCAGTGCTGGGAAGAGAAGTCCCAATAACTTCTGGCTGTGAAATCAGCGAAAAGTGTGGCTGAGTGAGATGGAGGGTGACTGGAGTCCCAGGTGTTCTTCTTAAAGGGCCCACACATGGACTTACTCAGTGATGGAGTCACTCACTCTGAGTTCCAGTGCTGGGGCAGCAGCTTGAATGGTGCCAGGGACATGTGGGGAGGAATTGAATTGTCTGGCTTGAGGACGAGGGCTAGAGAGGCAGCTTTCTCCCAGAGAAGTGCTGGCAGAGGCCATTGTTCCTTTGTTGGGACTTCCCACTACCGAGACTGCATGTGCATGCTGGCTCCATATCTGACTTCATCAACCTAGATAATACTGTTCGTCCTTCCCTGGTAATTCCCTGAGACCCTGCCTTGCCCAAATTGCAACCCCACCCAAGCCACTTCCAAGGGCTTTTCCATCCAAATGGCCTGTCTTGACTCATGCTACTGACTTTCCTAAAATCTCTCAAAGGTTCACAAACCCCAAACCAGTAGCATCTGGCTTTGGTGTGTCCCATATCTCTTGTTAAGCAGCCCCAAGTCTGACACTAGCAGCAGCTAGCCTCAGTTTTCCACTTAGCCTCTCCTAGTCACCTCCGAGGCCAGCAAAATTGGCAGTCATCTGCAGATCACTTTCCATTTCATACCAAGTAGTCCGGGCAGAGCACAGGTACCTGCTGACCTTGGCCTGAACCATAGTACCTCCCCAAAGGCCCCAGAACCAATGTACCTTGTGGCCAGCTTCAGACTACACCAGAGCACCACCTACACAAACGACATACCAAAATACCATACTCGGCAGGTACCGGAGTTCTGCTAAAGCTAATCCTGTTCCATAGGGTCAGCTCCAGCACAGCAACTCCTCCACTGTAGTCATAGCCCATCCTTACAACCAATAAGCCTGAGGATCAGTCCCTCTCACTGACATGCAAACAGCAACCAAGTCTCAACTACAACAGGAGGGTACACACAACCCACACAAAGATCATATCTGGAGCCCGTGGCTCAGGTGACTAAGGAGACTGTGCCAGTGGACCCAACATGACCCCCACTACATAAGACCACTCTGCTAAGACCAACAGACATAGCAGGTCTACTGAATACTGACAAACAAACATAGGGAGGCAGCCAAAAGAAGGAGACAAAAAAATATGTCCCAAATGTGAAAGCTCATAACAAAGCTCCAGGAAAAAAAAAATAAACAAAATGGAGACAAGCAATCTACCAGATGTAGAGCTCAAAACACTGATTATAAGGATGCTCAGTGATCTCAGGGAGAATTTCAACAAAAAGGTAGGAAATATAAAAATGAAGATACAAAACATAAAAAAGAACCAGTCAGAAATGAAGAATACAATAACTGAAACAAAGAGTACATTGAAGCACAGAGAGTCCCAAACAAGATGAACCCAATGAGGCCCACACCAAGACACACCATAATTAAAATGTCAAAGGTTAAAGGCAAAGAAAAATCTTAAAATCAGCAAAATAAAAAGCAACTACCCTGTTTCCCCAAAAATAAGACCTAGCCAAACAATCAGCTCTAATGAGTCTTTTGGAGCAAAAATTAATATAAGACCTGGTCTTATATTATAGTAAAATAAGACCGGGTCTTACATTAATTTTTACTCCAAAAGACTCATTAGAGCTGTTTGTTTGGCTAGGTCTTATTTTGGGGGGAACATGGTAGTTACCTACAAGGGAGCTCCCATAAGATTGTCAGCTGATTTATCAACAAAAATTTCGCAGAAGAGGAGGGATTGGCATGGAACATTCAAAGTGATGAAAAGTAAGGACCAACAACTAAGATTACTCTACCCAGCAAAGCTATCATTTAGAATCAAAGGACAGATAAAGAGCTTCCCAGAGAAGAAAAAGCTAAAGGAGTTCATCACCACCAAGCCAGTATTAAAAGGAATGTTAAAGGGACTTCATTAAGAAGAATAAAAAAAATAGATTAAAAATATGAATAATAAAATGGTAATAGGTACATATCTATCAATAGTTACTTTAATGTAAATGAATTAAGTGTTCTAATCAAAAGACATAGGGTGACTGAATGGATAAGAAAACAAGACCTTTACATATGCTGCCTACAAGAGATTCACTTCAAATCAAAAGACACACGCAGACTGATACCATATTTCCCCGAAAATAAGACCTAGCCAGACAATCAGCTCTAATGTGTCTTTTGGAGCAAAAATTAATATAAGACATTATATTATATTATATTATATTATATTATATTATACTTGGTCTTATAGTAAAATAAGTCCAGGTCTGATATTAATTTTTGATCCAAAAGACACATTCGAATCGACTGTCCAGCTAGGTCTTATTTTACTTTCTTACACAGTAGTAAGAGGATGGAAAAGTATATTTCATGAAACTGGAAACAAAGCTGTGGTAGCATATCTTATATGTGGCAAAATAGACTTTGAAACAGAGGTTGTAAGAAGAGACAAAAAAGGACCCAGAAATTCCATTTCTGAGTATTTATCTGAAGAAACCCAAAACACTGATTCAAAACATATGAAGCCGTATGTTAATTGCAGCATTATTTACAAAAGCCAAGGTATGGAAGCAACCTAAGTGTCTATCAATAGATGAATGGATAATGTTTAAGTGATATATGTGTGTGTGTATATATAATCTCAACATTACTCAGCTATAAAAAGAATGAAATCTTGCTATCTGCAACTTGGATAGACCTAGAGGGTATTATGCTGAGTGAAATAAGTCAGATAAAGGGAATCTAAAATACAAAATAAATGAACAAATAAAACAAAGAAGCACATAGATGCAGAGAACATTTTGATGGTGAAGGGTTTGGGGGGATAGGTGAATGGGGGGAAGGGATTATGAGATATAAATCGGTAGTTACACAATAGTCACGGAAATGTCAAGTATAGCAAGGGAATATAGTCAACAATATTGTAACAACTATGTATGGTGTCAGATGGGTACTGGATTTATTGGAGTGATCACTTCATAAGTTATATAAATATCTAAGCACCATGTTATACACCTGAAACTAATATAATACTGTTTGTCAACTGTAATTGAAAAAAAATTTAATAAAAAGATAATGTGAAAAATCTTGAATGTAGCCAAAGTAGTCAGCCAAGTGAAATAGAAACATAACTGATGTAATCAAGACTCACACGTCTTCTACTAATTGTTAAACTTGTACCATGATATATCCTTAGACAATAGTTAAACATCATTATTCTTGACTTTGCATTGTGAAACTCATGTAAGTTTCACGTAATTTTTTTATGAATAAAACTAAAAACAACAACAACAAAATGAATATGACTTAGTTTAGTCCTACAGCAGTTAGTAATATATATGTCATATGTACACCTAAAAAACAAAACCAATCAAATAAAAATTTAAAAAAAAGAACACCAAGCTTAATGTGAGTTACTGCAGTGCACCTTAAATAAGAAGGTTTCGGTTCAGGTGGGGTAGATTTTTTTTCCAGGAAGAGAAAGTAAAGGGGATTCCCAGTTGAGGAATACAATGTGTCAAGGCACAGAGGTATGACAATTCAGACTGCAATTAGGAAACAGTGTGGAGTCCAGCATGGGGGTAATTATAACAGCTTGTTCACCACTTTTGATAAACTCCAAAAGCTTGGTTATGTTTAACTGCTCATTCTACGCTATCTCTTATGAGTCCTACAGTGTACTACATATATATCACTCCTTGAATAGCTATTTAAAAGATACAAAATTATAATCACTGAATATTGAATTAAAAATTGACTCATGGTGTCACCCACTTTTTTACTGGAATGCACCATTTGAGTTTATAAATGTTATAACGTTCATTAAAGATCTTGGAGTTAGAGGTGTTATTTATTATCTAGACAAAGATCGTCGCTTGAGGATTGATTATAAGGTTGAGTTAGAGATTAAATCAGAGCTTTACTTTGAAGCATTGACTGAAAACTGGATCTAACTATTCTCACAGATGGCTTCATCACGGAGATCAAGCTTTTCATCTGCGTATTTTCCAATACCGTGATTCTCCGATCATCAATATACTTATATTGTAGTTTTCAGAGAGTGGATGTTTAACAAATGTTTGTGGAAAGAATGAAAGAACATATGAAACCTTTGCATCTCCATTGGATCAGATAAACTCACAAGTCTCTGCTTAGACTGTTTACATTTTACACTGGACGTACATATCATGATCCTTAGAGTCTCTATTCCAGAGTAATAAAATAACCTCCGTGGCAGATTGGGCAATCCAACACTCTGGTCTAGGCTGTGGGGTAGAGAGAGTTACTATTTAGAGAGGAATGTTTTTAAAAGAGTTGTTAGAAGTAGTTTGTGGTGTAGTCCAATAATTGTTGATTATAAAAGTCACTAGCTTTTAGTTTCTGCCTGTGGTTTTAATTAGTTTTAATGAATGTAAATGATGTGGTCCTCTACTGACCTGCTCAAGTTCATTACTCACTAGGTTGTATGCAGCTTGTTGTTTTAGGATTAATTGTCATGTGTAGGAAGAAGAGCTCTTGTCACTCACACAGCCTCAAGCAAGGGTGATTTTCTTCTCTTTGTAATGAAATTCAGTCTACACAGAGCATTGGCTTCAGTGCTTGGCTTTTATGTGATGACCCCAAGGTGGTATGAGACGAGGGCTCACAGATACCACACTGACATCGACCCTGGATTTCATACACGAAGTGAACCCCTTTTGCCTTATTATTATAAAATGTCAATTACACTTATCGATTATAATGATGATGAAATTTGACCTTATGAAAAACCTGGGGATGGGGTGGGAGAAGATTTAGGGCTTAAACTCAGTGTACCATGTGGTGGGATCATTTTACAGGTGAGAGTAAGTCCCTTTTGTTGCGTGATTCTTGTCTGGCTGTACTTTTGAATCACTGGGAGAGCTTAAAAAAAAATCCTTAACCCAGGTCTCACCCCACATCAGTTAAGTAAGAACTGGGTTACTGATTTGATGGGTCTGAGACTGGATTTCTCCCTCTCTATCTCTTTCTCTTTCTCACTCTCACTGCCTTTCTTTTGCTCTCTTGCACTCATTTATTTACTTGGAAATAATTTAAATATTACAGAAAGTTGTAAGAAATCAATTACAGTCTTTACCTATATTAAATATTTTGCCACATTTGCTTTATCATTACCTCTCTCTCTCTCTCTCTCTCTCTATATATATATATATATATATATATATATATATATCTCGATATTCTTTTATATATATATCGATATTCTTTTCTGAACTATTTGAAAGTATGGGTTATTTTTGTTTTTGACAACAATTTTTAGGTTTTTTTTTTTTTACTTAAAAAATGTTTTTTCCAGCTTTATTGAGGTATTATTGGCAGATGATATATGTAAATTTAAGGCATACAACCTGATGATTTGATATATGTACACACTGTAAAGTGATGACCACCGTAGGGTTTGTTAACACCTCCATCCCCTCACATCATTACCATTCTTTCTTCTTTGTGGAGATCACATTTAAGATTCTCTTAACTTTAAAGTATATAATACAATATTGATAATGATAGTCAGCATTCTGTACATTAGAGCCTTAGAAGTTATCAATCTTACCATCCAGGCCCTGGTAACCACTATTCTACTCTCTGTTCCTCTGACTTTGACTTTTTTGGATTCCACATTTAAGTGAACACAAAGCATTTGTCTTTCTCTGTCTTATTTCACTTAGCATAATGCCCTCTATGTTGGAGGGCATAGGGTCTATCCATATTGTTGCAAAAAAGAGTATTTCCTTCTTTTCATGGCTGAATAATATTCCATTGTGTGTGTGTGTGTGTGTGTGTGTGTGATTGTTGGATCATAAGGCAGTACTATTTGTAATTTTGGGGGTGATCCTCTGTACAGTTTTTTATAGTGTCTGCACCAATTGACATTCCCACCAACAGTGTACAAGGGTTCCCTTTTCTCCACATCATTGTTAACACCTCTTCTTTCACACACACACACACACACACACACACACACACGCATACACGCATACATGCATGAGGTCAAACAATTAAGTTTGTGAACTCATCCTAGAAAAAGTGCTACATACCTCATTGCTGAATATCACTATGGTTACCTTCTAAATACTCCCTTTGGGAATTTATGCACTGACACCAGCACCTAGTCTACCCTTCAGAGCAATTTTGGAACTCTTTCACTGGAATGGCCATGAGAGCTATCGTCATATTACCCTTGATGTCCTAAATGTCATCAAAATGTCTTCCTTTCAATATTTTCTTTATTTTTGGGTAAAGAAAGAAGTCATTGGGGGCCAGATCAGGTGAGTAGAGAGGGTGTTCCAATACAGTTATTTGTTTACTGGCTAAAAACTCCCTCACAGACAGTGCTGTGTGAGCTGGTGCATTGTTATGATGCAAGAGCCATGAATTGGTGGCATAAAGTTCAAGTTGTGTAACTTTTTCAAGCAGCCTTTTCAGCACTTCCAAATGGTAAACTTGGTTAACTGTTTTCCTGTTGGTACAAATTCATAATGCATAATCCCTCTGATAGCCAAAAAGTTAGAAACATTGTTGCAACAAGTTCGTGAACTTAATTGCCAGACCTCGCACCTGTGTTTGTGTGTGTTTGTGTGTATCACAATGGAATATTACTCAGCTTTACAAAAAAGGAAATTCTATCACATGCTACAACATGGTTGAAGGACATTATGCTTTGCAAAATAAGCCAGTTACAAAAACACATCTGATTCCACTTGTATATGATGCATCTAAAGTAGTCAAAACTCAGAGAAAAACAAAATAGACTAGTGGTTGCCAGGAGCTATGGGGAGGAGAAATGTGGAGATGTTCAAAGTGTGTAGAGGTTCAGTTTTGTAAGAGAAAAAAGTCCTGGCGATGTGTTGTGCAACAGTGTGATAATATGTAGCACTATGGTACTGTACACTTAAAAATGGCTAAGGTGGTACATTTTATGTTATGTGTTCTAAACTACAATGATTTTTAATTTAATTAAAATTAATAATTAAAAAAAGAAAATGTGTATTGTGATACTCTGATCATTTAAAAATCAAATTGGTTTTTGCTATTCATTTGTATGAGCACCTTGTATATTTTGGATATCAACCCCGTATAAGATTGATGGTTTGCAGATATTTTCTCACATTTGGTAAGTTGCCTTTTCATTCTGTTGTCTGTTTCCTTTGATGTGAAGAACGTTTTTAGTTTGATGTAGTCCCACTTGTTTATTTTGCTTTGTTGCTTTTGCTTTTGGTATGAAATCCAAAAATTCATCACCAAGACTGATGTCAAGGAACCTATATTTTATTTTAGGAGTTTTATGGTTTAAGGTCTTACATTCAAGTCTTTAATCCATTTTGAGTTGATTTTTTTTTCTTTATTAAATTTATTGGGGTGACAATTGTTAGTAAAATTACATAGATTGAGTTGATTTTTGTGTGTGGTATAAGATAGTGGTCCAGTTTTATTCTTTCACATGTGGCTGTCCAGTTTTCCCAACATCGTTTATTGAAGAGACTGTCCTTTCTCCATTGTATATTCTTGGCTCCTCTGTCATAAATTCTTTAACCATATGGGTTTTTTTCTGGGCTCTCTCTTCTGTTTCATTGATTTTTTTTTTTTTTTTAATTAAATTTATTGGGGTGACAATTGTTAGTAAAATTACATAGATTTCAGGTGTACCATTCTGTATTACATCATCTATAAATCCCACTGTGTGTTCATCACCCAGAGTCAGTTCTCCTTCCATCACCATATATTCCATCCCCCTTACCCTCATCTCCCACCCCCCACCCCCACCCTCCTTACCCTCTGGCAACCACCAAACCATTGTCTGTGTCTATGAGTTTCTATTTCTCATTTGTTTGTCTTGTTCTTTTGTTGTTTTTGGTTTATATACCACGTATCAGTGAAATCACATGGTTCTCTGCTTTTTCTGTCTGACTTGTTTCGCTCAGCATTACTCTCTCAAGATCCATCCATGTTGTCACAAATGTTCCTATATCATCTTTTCTTACTGCCGAATAGTATTCCATTGTGTATATATACCACAACTTCTTTATCCATTCATCTATCGAAGGACATTTTGGTTGTTTTCATGTCTTGGCCACAGTAAACAAAGCTGCAATGAACATTGGAGCACACGTGTCTTTATCTCTAAATGTTTTCAGATTTTTTGGGTAGATACCCAGGAGAGGGATTGCTGGGTCATATTGCAATTCTATTCGTAATTCTTTGAGGAACCTCCACACTGCCTTCCATAACTTTTGTGCCTCTTTTTATGCTAACACCATACTGTTTTGATGACTGTAGCTTTGTAATATCTATACAGTTTGAAATCAGGGAGTGTGATGCCTCCGGATTTGTTCTTTCCCAAGATTGCTTTGGCTGTGTGTGTGTGTGTGTGTGTGTGTGTGTGTGTGTGTGTCTGTCTGTGTGTATGTGTGTGTGTGTGATTCCATACACATTTTAGGATTGTTTGTTTTATTTGTATAGAAAATACTGTAGATTGCTTTTGAGTAGTATGGACATTTTAACAATATGCTCATTTCTTTAGCACTGATTAATATTCCATTGTCTGGATATACCAAAGTTTATTTATCCATTCACCCACTGAAGGACATTTTGGTTACTTCCAAGTTTTGGCAATTATGAATAAAGCTTCTACAAACAAATATGGGCAGGTTTTTGTTTTATTTATTTTGATGATAAAATTATCTTAGATTTGCCCAGAGAGTCCCATCAAGCTGGCTGCTGCTGTATCTTATAATTTTCTTTCATAATTTTTTGAGCACTTCAATTTTTTTGGCACAAGAAGATGTTCCAAATACATTTTGGATTCCAGCCCTGGAATTCAGCCATTTATCCAAGAATTCTTGGTTCCTTTTAGTGGGAAAAGGTATTTGGAAATCAGGATATGGGTGATGCTATGTCCTTTTAACAAAGTCAAGTATTAGAATGAGCACAGTGATGTATGATTATGGGAATAGATATTCTGAAAACTTGACTATTTACTTCGGAGTCAAATTTGCTCACCAATTGCTGAAATCAAGAAAAATTCATTTAATTAAGAATATAAATAGTTAGATCTTATGGTTGATTTTAGTTCAAAGAAAGCATGATTCGAGCCAAGACAAGGAAACTGCAATTTTGTAATCTATGATTTCTCTTGCCAGTAAGCAGCGTTATTTTTGTTACAAGAAACTGTCATAGACCAGTGCTTCCACAAAATAAATGACACCATTTAGGGCTAAATCAGTTGCACAATGACCAAATCTTGGCAGTGACTAAATAGACTTGACATATAACTATATTGCAGATAAATATTTGAGAAACGGAATATTGATGCAATTGATGAGCTTAAGAAACAGCAGTTGCTTCAGAATGGAAGACATGCAAATGGACAGGTCAGATTCGTGCTGTGGCTGAATCCCGAGGAAGTAGCAAAACATTGCATTCCCAAAGGTCAAGAAATGTAGGAGAATTAGCTACCAAGAAGGAAATGTAGAAATGAAAATCTCTGTGTAGAAAAATTAAGAAATTTTCTCCGAAAATACATAAAAAGCAAGTTTCTCAACTAAGTACGAAAACATGTAAGAACATGTATAGAAATAGCCTTCAAGATTCTTGGAATGAAATTACTACATCAGTTTTTAACAAACTCTTTGATTTGAGATTAGAAAATGTATTAACACACATATATATTCATGAACCTTATTAAGTCATATGGATCTTATTGGCAGGTGTGGAATGGGTGCGAGTGTTGTGGGCAGAGGGTTGGTTAATGGTATCACTTGTAAAGATGGAGGGACTGCACCATGGGGGAGAAGGCATTTTCAATTTTGACATCATACAGGAAGTAGCATTTCCTCCAAAGGGGTAAAACATACTCTCTTTAGTACTGTCAAAATATGAAGAACAGTGATGTTTTTCATTGCAGAGAGAACAAAGACCCAACATGCTGAAGTTGGTTGGAGAAAAGAAAGTCACTGATCCATTCAGTCTTTTCTTTTAGCAAGTAGTGGAGAAAGCTAGTGTTTTCCAGAACATGTTGGAGAAAGTAAAATGTAAATCAATGGATAATACCTGGTGCTTCGTGATTTTTACTGTAGGTAGTGCATGAGCGACCATGAAACATTTTGTGCACTTTGCTAGAAAACAGAACTGGTCTTGCTCATGCCACACAAAAATGATCACTAGATCTGAAAGAACAGGGCTATAGACTTAACAGAGAATGCATTATTCTCTTATCTCTGTCACTGAGGGGCTACATCAATTCCTTAGTTGAATGGAAGTTGGAAATTGCTCTCAGAACTTTCTATGTCCTATTTTCATTTATACATAAGGAAATATGCTTAATTCTTGTTGTATTAAGAGGTTGAAGTTCTCTGTAGAGTTTAGTTGATGGATTTCAGCTCTGGAAGTTATGATTGTTACTGTATTTCCCCCAAAATAAGACTGGGTCTTATATTAATATTTTCTCTAAAAGACGCATTAGGGCTTATTTTCAGGGGCTGTCTTATTTTTTCATGTACAACAATCTACATTTATTCATGTACAACAATCTACATTTATTCAAATACAGTCATGTCATCTTTTAGAACATCGTCATAAGTCTCCAAACCCCGAATACTGGCTTGAATTTCTTGCGACTCCATTTCCTGTAGAACCATTGGCCCCAATCTCTCATGTCCAGCAATAGAGCTCTCCTTAAATGAGCATGTCTTGTCCACGTAGCCTGCTCATAGTGAATTGGCAACACAGCTGTCAGTAGTTTTATCCCATGAATTCACCCAAGTCACAACCTCTTGTAGGCTAGGCTTCATAAAGTTTCCACTCTGATTTCTCTCCATTCTATTTTCAATGTAGTCATTGATTTTCAAGTACAAATAGTCCCTGAATGGCTTGTTTGTTGCAATATTCCTGTGGGAATCATTATTTGATCGATTCTTCTCTCTGCAAGGAAGTTCTTCATGTCTTTAGAGCTGTGAGTGCTGGCTGAATCCCAAACTAGCAGACATCTTTGGCCACCTCACAAAACAAGTGGCAGCATTAAATCGACCCACTTCCTTATAAATGCTTGTGTGCACCAGGCTTTTTTGGTTTCAAGAACATTAATGCCTGAAACACGTTCAACCTTATCTTTCTAGCCCTTAGTGATGATTAGAGGTGGGGCTTTCTTTCCATCCAGAGAAATTGCCAAAATACAGGTAAGGTGTACTTTCGTAACCAGTGGAAGGAATGTAGATTGACAAGGCACCCCTCTGATCAATTGTCGTTTGAGATCCTTGGTCTACAAACACTGCAGTTTCATCCATAGCAATCATGTTAGACAGTGGTATTTAGAAAGGTCGATGCCATCAACAAAGGACTTGAATGCAAGTGCACGTTTAATAACTTCAGTATCTTCCAGCTTGAACAGTGTTGTTGATCTTAGAGACAGTTCATATTGTTGAAGGAAGCCATCTAGGGAGTGTTGTGATGCTTTGAATTCTTCTGGGGATATTTCTAACTGTGGTGCCACTGAAAAGGCAAATGCTTGAATATCAGCCCTGCGCACAATCAAAGCCTTTGCTCTCCTATCAGTAATCCATTCACAGATGATGTCTTCCAGCTCAAGAAATAATGGTTGCCGACCTGATCCACACTTGTGCTTCTTAGCATTTCCCTTGTCCATCTGTTGACTGAGGTTATCGTACTTTGCTTGCCATTTTTGGACCATTTGGAGATCCAACTTCTTCTCTTTGCAGAAAGTCATAAGATTCTTGCCCCGGAAGTCCTCCATGATTCCTTTCTTGTACTCGACGGAATAGCTCTTTCTTTTTGCACTAATCTTGTCTGGGTCAATATATTATTCCCTTTAAATCTACCATTAAATCAAGTGTTAATTGAAGACTTAATGAGACAGGAGTGGCAACAAAAATGATGACAGTTAAGAATGATGGTCCACACAAAAGCGACAAAAAATTGCAGGCACCATAATTCAGAAAACGTTTCTTTATTTCACATGAGTGCATTAAGTACATCCATTACAACACACGATGTATTGAATTGTGAAGATTCATATTAGACACAACTATGTCCGTTTGTTATCAAGTGCGCATGTTATTCGTGCATTGTGTCTGTACTTTGATTGGTCGCTCTGCAATAAGTCTCAAGTTCATCTGTTTATATAAGCATTTACCTCTCATCCAAAGGCACCCCCTTCGGTATTTACAAATACTTAATTATAATTTATATTATAATTTATTTTAAGTATTAATGTCAATAATATTTATTTATATTTAATTATGTATTAACATTATTATTTTATAATTGAATATGTCCGTCGTGTGTTACAATGGACATACTAAATGCATCCGTCTGGCTGACGATCTTAACTGGGGCTTATTTTTGGGGTAGGGCTTATATTATGAGCATCCTAAAAAGTCATGCTAGGGCTTATTTTCCAGTTAGGTCTTATTTTCGGGGAAATACGGTACTTGAGGGAAGTTGTTTGGAGACAAGTTGACTTTCAGTTGATACTAACTTTGCTTGGGTGTCAAATTTCAGAATTTTGCTGATCCTGTCAAGTTAGACACATGCTTTGTGCAGGATAAGAATGATCAGGACTTGAGATGGACTCACATTATATGTTCAGTGTTGATTAGAACACAGACACCTGGGAAATAGTTTGTGCTGAGGCCACGGGGGAACAGCCACATTTCTCTCTGATATGGGTTTAACTATATCCCGCTAAAAGTCATATGCTGAAGCCCTAACCCTCAGTGTGATTGTATTTGGAGATGGGGCTTTGGGGAGGTAACTGGGGTTAGATCAGTTCAGGAGGATAAGGCCTCATGATGGGATTAGTGGCTTTTTAAGAAGAGGAAGAGAGATCACTTTTTCTCCACTATGTGAGGATACAGTAGAAGTGACCATTCACAAGCCAGAGAGAGAGCTCTCTTCAGGAACTGAATTGACTGACATCTTGATCTTGGATCTTGGACTTACCAGCCTCCAGAACTATGAGAAATAAATATCTGTTGTTTAAGTCACCCAGTATATGATATTTTGTTAGAGCAACCCAGGCAGATGAGTATATGTGGTGTGATCAAAAAGTACAGTGAATGCTGCTTCTGAGTGCCATCTAATGGAAAGGCAGGGATCTTCAATACAAGAAGTGGCGCATCGAACCTTAGTAACAGTGTGTGACAAGTTTCAACTTGTTAGGTGCAGTCAGTTGGGTGTGAGTGACGATTGAGAGAGGTGTATTTTAAAGTGTGCCATACATCATCCTCCATCATGACAACGCTCTCTGTCACACATTGCTTCTGGTATGGTAATTTCTGTCAAATAAAAACATTACAGTGTGTCCTCATCCACCTTATTCACTGGATCTGGCACCATGCAACTTCTGACTCTTACCCAAAGTCAAACTGATTCAGGACATCAAGGCAGCCATGACAGCACAACTAAAGACACTCACGAAAGACGACTTCCAGAACTGCTTCAGAAAGTGGCAAGAGCAATGGGATAAGTGTGTTCGAAGTGAGGGGGAGTCTTTTGAGGGTAGTTAATGGCAATGTGTCTTTTACTGTAATAATTTTTTTTAAATTTAAACATTCACTTTATCTTTTGATCATACCTCCTATTTCTATAGTCATGTATAGGAGCAAACTCATCTTCAGAAACTACTTTATTAATTTATTAGCAGAGGGATTAGAAATACTTGAAGCCCTTGTTCTTGATGAATTCTCCCTCCACAAGCAGAATTACATGAAAAATCAGTTATTAATCAGAAAATGATTGGGGGACCATGGAATTCCAACAAGAGGCATTGCATGAATTGAATATTAAAGGATGGCTTGATGACAGTATTCAAAAATCCAAGGGATACTTTTCTCTCATCAGCAGTTTTCAACTAGTTGATCATTTCCTTTATTTCTTGAACCACAACTCTCTTTGCTCCTAAAATACAACTCTCCCTGTTTTCCTTCCACCTCTCTGACTGTTCCTTCTCTGGCTCTTTGGATCGCTATCTTCCACATATAGTTCTAAATAAAACATATGTTTTCACCTGAACTTGTCTTGAATTTTCCTACTTTTGTACTTTTTTCATGCTTCTCTTTTTTTCCTCAAATGTTCAATTTCCTCCTTTTCATTCAAACAAACTAACTATGTTTTAAGAATCAGCTCAGGTTATCCCTCCATTACAGAATCTCTTTAAAGTAATTAACTTGTATTTAAATCTCCTACAGCTAACTTTTCAGACTGGGAAATAGGAATGGGAGGAAATTAGCAAACTGAATATATTACAAATACATACAACATGGATGAGACTTGGAAATAAGTTTCACTGGAAAATAAAGGACAAATACATGCAATGTGATACTATTTTCATAAAGCTCAGAAGCATGTATATTTGCTCATATATTTAACATATATATGGTAAAATTAGAAAGATAGGAGTTGTAAGCACAAAATTTAGTGTAGTGATTCCTTCTATAGGGTTGAAATGGGTACATGACGATAGAATCTAGATGGAACACAAAGGTTGGTTCAGTGGTGGTTTAAGTTATGTTGTAGTGAAGTAGGGGTGGAATTCACAGATACTCATTTTATGTTTATGTTTATAACCTACAATGTTACATATATTCTTTTGTATCAAATGTTACCGAGGGAAATATGTGAAAACGTTTTATTTGCTGCATATCAGTTGCAATATTAACTCAAAATTTAATAAATTGCATTTTATTTTGCTGATAACTTAAGGGGGGAGCACTTGAGAAGAGGCCCAGACAAGGGCTACCAGGGCACATGCACTTTAAAAGACAGCATTGTATGATGCTTAAGGACACAAGATCTGGAGCCAGATTCTGCCACTTAACCAGATATGTAATCAAAAGCAAGTTCCTCATTTTCCTCACCTATAAATTATTATGATAAATTATTTTTAGAATTACTAAAATTCCTACTGTATAGGATTGTTGTGAGGGTAACATGTGTTAATGTATATAAATTGTTTAGGAAAAGGCTGGCATGTGATAAGAATGAGTTAAATGTTAGCTTGCTATTTGTTGGGGGCATTTATAGGGGTATGGTCTTCAAACTTGCACGAGAAGATGTGTAAACCCTATGGCTAACTTATTACTACCCAAGAGTGGTCACTTTTCCCAATGATAGAATGCTTGTGCCTCTTATCCAGAACATCTCTTTTCCTGGTATTGAGAGATACAAAAATTTCAATTTTATTACCAAAAGAATACTTGAGATCATGGATTCAGAGAACAAGGAAGTATTTAGTCCAGGCTACTATGGGACTTAATGAGTCAGTTTGCACCACCCAGGTAACTGTATGTGTTCCTTTTGGTCACATTCAGAGTATTCCTCACCTGGAAAGTGCTGGGAAACAGTGTCACCTCCAGCTGTTAAGCGTTTCTTCAAGTTTCATTTTCCTTCCATGTTTATGTTGACTGTCTTCTATTCTGCCTTTTCCCTAAAAGGTTCAAACGCAATTGATTACTTTCAGTTTAGTAAAATACAATTGCAGAATTGTTTTTCCCACAGAGGATAACTATTTCTTTGTGTTTGAGTTTGGTGTGTTTCTGGTCTCTTTAGTTAAACATTTATGGACATTCTTATTAGAATTCTTCCAACCATAGGCAAAGCCAGGCGAACATGTTTTATGGAAGCGACATGTGTGCTGAGGCCTTGGGCCTGAGCAGACATTCTATAAAGGGCATGGTTGTTTCTCCTGATCCCATGGGAAAGCTCAGTTTCCTATCCAACCTTTTCCACAGGTCCTAAAAGATGACATCAAAAAAGCAGACAGTTGGAGAGAAATAAAAAAGTAGGTGGCTTCAGTGAACAGAACCAGGGCTGTGAGTGAGCTTCCACTTTTGAAGGGGTTTCAGGGAGGAACAAAAGGGGTACTTCCTCCACTGAATTGTGTGTGTGTGTTTTGGATAACATTTTCCAAATAGTTGGATTTACAGGGAAATACATTTCCTTTTTTCTTCTGGGAAAATGGGGCAGTATGTTTTCCTTATGAACTTGATGAAAACCACAACCTATTACATTTGAATTTTATCAACTCTTGGTGGTAAACCTACTACCAAGTTTTCAGGAAGTACTTCACTATTTCCTCACGAATGGTTTACAAATACCATTGGATGAAAGTGATAAAGAGATTCTTGGGGTGAGGAGATGGGGTCAATGTTCTTGGAACTCCCCAAAGTGCTCCTGGAAAGTCATCAAAATCTGAGAACCTTTATCCTTCTGTTGACTGACCAAGAAGTCTTCCTCTGGGAGAAGGGACAGTGACAAACTGTTGATGATGTGATGTGGAAGGTGCTAAAAGAACAGTCAGAATAGATCTTCTTCACTGACTCGGCCTGGAGCCCTCCATCTCCACCATTAGAATGACTGTAATGATGGTCTCCACAAAAATCTCTATTAGAAATAAATGTTACCTTTGAGGCAGTAGCACATTAGTTAATTCCAGCTTGAGAATAGCACGCCCAGTGCAGGGAGCTGTAAGTTGGAAAGGAGTGGGGTGTGACCAAGGTCAGTGAATTTTGTAGGAAGGTTTTGGAGAGGGAGTGTTGTGAGACTGGAGAAGAGTGACTTTGCATTGCCCCCTCCTTGGCACAGGACCTCAGATTCTGAGCAGCTGAAGAAGGTGCAAGAGTAAGAGACAAGTGAATAGGTGCCCAGCCGCATCACAACTTCATCTCAGGTGGGGTAACTCTTTACTCTATAGCCATGGATCTTGCCTATTTCAAGAAGATATTGCGAATAAGGAAGCCAAACCCTGAATCATTTGTGTAGAGCAGACCATCACTGAACTTTAAAGGGAAGTATATTTTTTTAAGTTTTCTAAATCCTACTTGGCAGTTGTTTTCATCTCCTGGTGAGAAAGCGCAATCCATAGCATGGCTACATTAAACTACACAAGGGGATTATTCTCGTCAACTAGGGTGCTTCATTTCGACAAGCCCTGTCTCCAGTTCAGAAGAGTTATCACACAGTCAGCTTTACATAGTTTTCTGATCCATGGCTTGGCACATCCAGAGTATTTCTCTTTAGTTTCAGAAAAGACAGGGAAAGCTCTTAGGAAGTCATCACTGCAATCAAGTGGTTTCTGGTCTGCAGTCTTTTGAATTATAATGGAGCCTATTGATTTTCAAAATGAGCCGTGTGTTTTTCTCTCCTTTGAAAGCAATGTCTTGTTCTTAAAAATTGATTATCATTAGTATTAGTAGTAGTAGTATGTGCATTATCTATCTATGAATTTATAGGATTTTTTAAAAACTGTATAAGACCCAGCCATTATCAGGTGAACCGTTAGTATTTTCACTTTCTGTAACTCTAGGATTTAGTTCCTGCGGGATTGTTAGTATTGTTTTTACAGTGTTACACCGTGTATAAAAAAAGTAATATGTTTTCACATGACTTAAGGGACGTGCTATTTGACATATCATTATGATCATATACAGCTCTGAAGCTATGTATAGAAAAGATGAAACTAACTCATTTCATTGAATACAGTACATTTTCTCCCCCAATGAATAGATTTTAGATGAATTCACTTCACCTCTTCCATCCTGCGGGGCCTGACCTCTTGTTGTGAGACACAGCTAAGTAGGAGGGAGGCTGTTGTTATTTGATGGCAAATTAATTCAACAATTTCAACAAATGTTTATCAAGTGCCTACTGTATGCTAACTATAATGCTACATGCTAGGCATGCAAAGAAGAATCAGCTGGTCCTTGTCTTGAAGAACTTCACTATTGAGTGAGGCCAGAGAAATGTGTACAATGAGCTATAATGTAACGTGGTAAGTGCTTTCTTAGTCATGATGCAAAGGGAATACATGGAAGGAAATGATCTAAAAAAAAAGAAATGATCTGTTTTTTTTTTTGAGTGACATCTGTATTGGACTTTGACTCTTAGCAGGTGGAAGTCACAGAAAGGTTTATTTCAGGCAGAAGGCAAAAAACTAGAACAGCATTCTATACACAGGATACCGGCTGGGTATCTGGCTACAAATGGGCCTTTTAATCTGGGCTAGGAACAGAGATGAGACTTCGATTCCTCACATGAATTTGTAAAAACACTCATTTATATAATGCTTGACAATAGATAAAGTGTTTTCCCATGAATTATATTATTTATGCCCCACAAAACCCTGTGATATAAGAATTACGGAAATTCCTCTGCTCATAAACTTTCAAATTATAATTTTTTCCTCATCTAAACAGAGCTACTCTGCAGAGTAAAAGCATATCAATTCTATTTCCCACCACCAGGTGGCGATGGTGGTTGAGCACTGTCCCTAGCTACTCTGGATCTCTGTAGTTGCTCTTGGTCAGTTGTAGAGGTAGTCTTTGTGCCTAGTTTTGAGTATTACACACGTGTTATTAACCATATTATGTGTAATAAGTGCAAAGGCAGAGAGAATGTGGTAAATGACGCTAAGGTGAGTGTAGCAGATGCCTCTGCTATGCCCCTGTTATGTCCTTTGGTCCACTTCTGATTTCAGCTGCAGCCATGGTGAACAGTTCTGTGCAGGCACAGACTCCCTTCACATACAAGTACCACTCCTCCAAAGTGCAGTGTGTTCTGTCTCTGAACTTGCAAGAGCTTGTTCGCACTACAGCCAAGTGCAGCCCAAAGTACAAGGAAGAGAATGTCCTGGAGGCAGCCCTCACCCAATGGTGGATAGGAGCCTGTGGATAAATGAATGCTTCAGGCTCCCATCTTTCTAGGATGCGTTCCTAAAGGTCCTGGCAGATGGAGCCCCAGTACTCCAGCAACTACTTAAATAATACACCCTTTTATTGGCTTTTCTTCCTTCCCCATCTTACTCAACTGACAGCACATTTACCTAGGCTGTCTTGCTTAGAATATAAACTTTATGAGGATAGGAACTTTGGTGCCTCAAAGAATTCTGGGTAAAGAGTAGGCAACTAAGTATTTGTTGAATGAACTAATATATGAATACATACATGGCAGCAAGGAGAAAAATGATGTATATGGAAGTATGTATATCTATCTATCTTCGAAAGAACAAACTTTCACTCTTATGTTGTAGAAATGTATTGGGGTCTCCAAAATAAAATCAAACCTTTTTCTGTTTCTTTGGACTACAAATAGGTGAACTTGGAACTGAACTTCTTGGCAAGTAAAGAACTATATGGTACTGACTATATTTTGTATATGAGAACACTGAGTCTGAACTAGGCCAAGTGATTTTTGTGAGATATGGGAAAAAGACAGAGGCTGCAGTAGGTTGAATAATGCTCACCCAAAGATATCAAGTTCTAATTCCTGGAACTTTTAATGTTACCTTATTGGAAAAGGGGTTTTTGCAAATGTCAAAACATTGAGGATTTTGAGATGAGACGAAAACTCTGGGGTATCTAGGTGGGTCCTAAATGCCATCACATGTGTTATAAGAGAGGGGCAAAGGGAGATGACACAGACACACAGAGGACAAGCTAATGTGAGGTTGGAGCAGAGAGAGACGTGGCCACAGCCAAGAAATGACAACAGCTGTCAGAAGTGAGAAGAGGTCAGGAATGGATGCTCCCCTGGAGCCTGTAGAGGGAGTGCAGACCTGCCAACACATTGATTCCAGACTTCTAGCCTCCAGAACTGCTGATTTAAGCCACTTAGTTTGAGGGCATTTGTTACTGCAGCCCTAGGAAGGCCCAGTGAACTGGTGATCACCCACTCTGAAGAACAGCAAAAGAGACAAAATTCACCAGGGTCAGCAGGCTTTCTTGTTGTCATCCTCAAGTCCTTGGCAAGAAGATCTCTCATGGAAAGTTAGCCCTTTTCCCTTCTAAAATAGTGATCACTAAAGACTGATCGGGGCCAGGGGAGAACTCCGTGGTCTTTGCAGTGAGTCACTCCTTCTAGTGACCATCTGAGAAGGGAGTTAGGGGTGAACATCCAAGGACCACCATGTTAGAACTTGTGCATATTCAGCTTTGAAACCAGCCCATAGTTATCTGTCGCTGCGCTCCGGAATCACCATTTGTAAAACTTTCAACATGAAAAAGGCTTCTGAGTTTATTTAAGCAAATCAAAGGTTGGGGAATTTCTCTCAATTTGGGAGAGAAATTCCAAATTTAGGGTAATTACAAATATCCCTTCCTCTTTTTTACTCTCTCTCCAGTCTATTCATGACTAAAGATAGCACATCTCACATACCACACAAAAAAACCACACCTGCCCCACTACATACACACACACACTCACCCCCCGCACCTCACACTACACATACACATAAATGTCCACACAGCTGTGGTGAGAGCATTGACATTGTGCCACTGAAAAATTTAACAACCAAAATGTCTATCAGCGGATGAATGGATAAACCAATTGTGGCATATCATATAATGGAATACCGCTAGGCAATGAAAAGGAATAAACTACAGACACATGCAACAATATGGATGAATCACAATAATCTTATGTTGAATTAAAGCAACTAGATATAAAGCATACAGATTGTATTACTCCATTTACATGAAATTTGAGAATAGATGAAACTCATCTATAGCAACAGTGGATTGCTGGGAGCCTGGGGCTGGAGCTTGAGGAAGTGATTGCAAAGGAGTACGGGAATTTTGGTGGGATAGAAATGTTCCATGTCTGGGTTGTGGTGTCGATTATATATCACATGGTTATAATTTGTTAAAACTCATAAAACTAGTACACATAGCAGATGCATTTTATTGTATGCAAATTATACATAAATTATGGAAGTTAATAAAGTTTACAAATAATACAAATTAATGAAGTTAATCTAAGAAAGAAAACAAAAACATCATTTGTGCTACTTTCAGCATGGTTGTTCTAGCTTAATTGTATTGTGTGAAATCTCACATAATTTATAGTAAGAATACTAATTTCTCATATATTATAAGGTATTAGTATAATAATATTCAATCTTAGGTAGAATACAGTAACAAAAGGTTGAATAATGCTTCCAATTTAGAAAACTTTGTATATGTAAAGTCTAAGTTTAGATTGTTGATGAATTTTGAATATAGTGCTTTTTTTTTTAAATTCTCAAAATAAAGTTAGTCATAGGCTTGCAAACTTTCATGATTTTGAGATTGTAAATAGTGGCCCACTCATAACACTTTTTAAGGCACTTCTAGTCATTTTGCCTGCAGGAGAGGTAGGTCCACATACACATTTCCAAGTGTTTTTTCGTATATCTCAACTACTACTGGTTTTGTTGTTGTTGTAATTAGGTATAAAACAGTGGCTGTCAAGCTATCCATCTCTCTGAGTACCAATGTGTTCTTAATAGCAGGTTAAAGGAGTACAGAATATTCCCAAAGGAGGTCCACAAATTAGGTACAGGATATATCTCCCAATATATATATATTTTATATATATTATATATGTTATATATTATATATACATATATAAATATATAAATAACATATATATATATATATATATATATACATATATATGTTATATATATATATGTATATATATATCTGTTAGCTCAGTTTAAGTAATCATGAGGTGTAAAATGTGATCCACAATAGAAGCTATCAAAATCCAGGCACTCAGTGGACATTTTTGTTTCAGGTAGACCTCTAGGATCTTGCAATAACTAAACACAATAAAAATGTAATTAGTCAAATGTATCATATCCCATTGTGCCTGGGGAACTGAATGGAGTAACTTGGAAAGTTATAAAAGAATTTGAAGGATCAGTTCCTTCTTGGGCTATGGTTTAAAGATAAAATTGAAAATAGAAGATGCTTGACATCTAATATTTAGCATTATGGCTGGTGCTGGAAATCCAGGGTGTGGGTAAAGGCCATTTGCAGTAGGTGCTAGAGATCTGGCCTTGCTATTCAGTGGATAGAAAGAATAGAACTAGCAACAGTGGTGACGACTGCTTCCCACATTTCACCACTGCCCAATTTTTCCCATCACTACAGATTGGACGCTGGGGTTCTGGCTCCACTCATCACGTCTCCTGTCTTCTCCCCTTGCTTCCCTAGATGTCCTGCCATGACACCTGGTAGAATGGTGGCATTTGTAAATGCCGTTACAGAAGGACAGAAATTTCCTATTTACATTTGTGTCCTCAGTGATGAGAAATATATCTAACACATAACAATCATGACATACATATATGTTGAATCAGTGAATGGTGAGAACCTCAAATAAACAAATGCTTCTGCTTCTGAATTAGTATAAAAGAAACGATAACAGCTTCAATGTAAGTCACACAATGGGCAACAGTCTGGACATGGAGGAAGGTGGGCAGTGACAGTGCTTAGGGCAATGTGAAGAAGTTGGGGAAGCCTAAAGAGGACAGAAGACCAGACTAGGTGAGAGTAGAAAGCAGGCACTAGAGATGCTGCTGTTACATTTTAAATTCCCAAACTTTTATCATAGATGTATGCTACCATGAGAGAAGTTGTCTTTTTTCTTTTTTGAACATACTACTTCCCTGAGCAAATAAATGATAATTAGAAGCATCTATTCTCTCTTCTCATGCATTCCCTACTCACAGGAGAGTTTTACTTTATATTTCCAGGAAGGTAAAAGTTTGAGGCTTCCATGAGTGGTCAATCAGAATATCCTGATATTCACCGCTGCGAAATATACAAAATATGAATCTTTACTTCATGATTTATCACTAAAATGTGTCAGTAAGTATAAGCCTACATTTAAATGATGTTAGTTATATTGAGGAAAACATTAGTAATTACAATTATTTAGATTGCCTTCAACTCTATTCATGTATTTAATAATAGGATCATTATTGAATACACAATGTTGGGTAGAGAATTGGTGAGTTATGTTGTGTCTATTCTGTGAATCTTTGTTCAGATAGGATATCCATGTAGCAAAATCTGGTGAGTGACCTTGGTGGAAAGCTCTGATTCTATATGTACACATGCTGAGTGTGCAGATACAGCCATTTGTTTCCTGTCTAATAGTGTCTGTGGAGTTTCAGATCTATACACTTGATATACCCATTTTAATATGCACACATTGTTTCTTTTAATATAGAAGTAGACATTAGGTATATTTCCATTAGTTATGTGCCCAGCTGGTACCCGGTAACTTATTTTGAAATTGTGTGATGAGAACTACATATTTATGGAAATATGACTATGTTTTAACATTGAATAATTAGGTAACACAAATCACAGTGTATAAGAAACAACTCACTGTAATTGTATATGTCATATGCATCATTATATGATACATTATGCACCTATCAATCAACAATACCATCAATTAGTACATCATACAGGGCAGAGGTCCTGCATTTAGAACAGACAATAATGAAGGAGGAGCCTTGTAAAGCATGGTATTCTTTCACTAATGTTTAAAATGAAACAGCCTTTCTGATATGCTATCACTCACTGAGATCATTACTAAAAAGAAGGGTATTTTTTCCCTACTTTTTATCTAGCTGATGTACTTAAGGATATTTTGTAATTGAAATTTTAAGTTTTCTTTAAAAATCCAACTGTATAATAAACAGTAGGATAGATCTGACGAGCAATCACACAACTATTAAGCTCACATAACTGATCAGTGTCTTCCAAAGTTTTATTTCCTCCTGAAATATTCCTTTTGTCTGCTAGTCTTACCCTTTATTCTCAACATGTTCTATTATGAATTCCCTTTACTCCTCATCTCTCTTTGACACATTCTTATTCTGGTAAAATGATCAGCTTCTCTTTCAGGCGAAGTATAACAAGTCAAACCTGCTAATTTCCCTGTCTTTAAATTCTCTGATTTTCCTCATGTTCTTCTTTGCTATTTATCAAGTGCTTTCAGGATTCTAGTCTCTGGAATTTCTCCAAGGATGAGGATTCTTTTAGAAAGAGGGAATTGCACTTGAAACTCTGCAATAATCTTTTAGAATACATTTAGCTAATACAATATACACACACATGTGCATGCACACACATGCATTTTTTGCTCAAGATCCCAGTGGAGGAATAACTAGAAATTGATTAAATGAACACGGATGTTAGAAAACTGCAACAGAATGCAGTGTTAGAAACACATGTGTATGTGTTAGAAAAAAAACGAAGTAAACTTGGGCTGTTTTCTCAACTCACCTAAGTGCTTTCACCCATTAAAGGGACCCTATTGGACATTAGGAACAGGGAGTACAGAAAAGAGGAGCATCAAGTATTTGATAAACCTTGCTACCTCATCTATATTTCAGAGCCAGGCCTTTTGGAGCCTGGATGAATCAGAATCTGCAAAGAACAGCAGCAATAGCATTTTACAGGTGTGAGGATCAAAAGCGTTCTCCTCCAGGGAAAATTGCTATATTATTTTCCATTTCTAGCCTTGGGGTTCAAATTGGTTCTCCCAGGAGTGTAGTCTGGCCAGAGCCTTCTGCAAAAAGGATTTCACTTACCTGATTCCTTTATGTGACTTTGGAACGCCAGTGGTAGCTTCAAAGTTTAAGGCCTCAATAGAGACATTGCAGAAACATCTCTGGGATGTACACTTATCTCTTAAAGTATTTTCGTTTTCAACTTCTGGTACATACAGATGTATGGCCTATTATGGAAAATTTTTGAAATGAAAAGTGTGTGTGTGTGTGTGTGTGTGTGTGTGTGTGTGTGAGAGAGAGAGAGAGAGTGAGAGAGAGAGAGAGAGAAAGAGAGAGAGATCAGTGAATAATCCTCTAGTTTGTTGAGATATGAAAATATATGTTGCATTTGCAACCTATATCATACTTTTGTGTATGTGACTTCAAATATATCTTCTTATAATTAACAAACCATGAACATAGTGATTGTTTCCTCACTAAGGTCATGCATGAAAATATTAGGCTTCTATGTACAAACTTCCAAAGGATTTTTTTTTCTCTTTCTTACAAGATACCAGACTACGAGGGAAGGAATCTCTTCCTCTTAGAGTCCAGGGTATGATGATATAGATAGAGCACAAATTACGCTTTTCATCTGAGTGTTCAAAGAGGGGACCTGTAATTAACAAGATTTTAACCAACCACTTATTTATAATTAAAGAGAAACTTAAAAATGACTATTACTCATGTAAAGGTCCAAAAGTGGCAATGCATTCTATAGCTCAGAAATGAAGGAATTGACCAATTATGCCAGTTCTAGATGAGGTCAAAATATGGTAGATATGTAGGACCATGCCATTTATTCCTCTTTTTTCCCAGTGCCAGGCACTGTGCTGTATCCTGCGAAGTAGGTATTGTGACCTTCCTTTTAAAGTGAGGGAATCGTTCTATGACTCAGCCACGGGAATGACAAGAGGGAGCAGTTACCAGCAGCCAGAGTGACTCAGAATGACCTCTTTGAAAAAGCGATGGCAAGAATAAATGGGCATGAATAATCTATGTGATTAGTTTTACAGGCTTTATAATAACTTTAGATTTATATTATAATCAATTAGTATGAATCCATATACTCCCTTGAGTAATAGTAAAATTAACCTCTCAACTAGGTTTCTTAGGAAATTATAAAGTTTAAACCTAAAAAGAAGACTTTAGAGATTATCTGGCTAGGTCCTCTCATTTTATGGAGTAAAAGCTACAGGAGTTTTTGTCTGGAACATATGTAAGATCACGGGAGAGTCTGCTGCTGTGTGTTTGTATGTCTGTGTTGGAGCTGAGAAGGAGATTGTTACACTCACTGGGAGAAAATATATAATTGTGTTGCTAAAGGAAATGAAAATCTATTGTCTGTGAGAGGAATTAATATAAGTGTGCTTATCCATACAGTCAGTCAAAATCATGACTAAATTTCTGTAAACTTCATATGCTTACTTAGTACAGCCAGTATATTTGGAGCCTATATCACACATTTCTATATGTGAATTTAATTGCATCATCTTATTCCTGCTCACTAATTTTCCAACTTCTTCAAGAATGAGAATCTTTAAAAAATAAAAATAAAAACATTACTGGAATTTCCATATGATCTAGTAGTGTTTTTAGCATTTACTAATCGAGGATATAAACAATTTCTCTTAATTCAATATCCTTTTAAATAAATTTGTGTTTCATGAAGGTCAAAAGCATCTCCGCACATTTGGATAACAGTAATACATATATGTAAGGGAACTATTTATTCAGCATGTGGACAACATCTGATGTGCTCATGGATTCTTTTAGGTTGTCATAATACCACTTATTTATTCATTTATTCATTCTTCACATTCATTTTTCATTCAATGTATATTGACAGAGCGCACACATGTTCGGCACTGTGTGAGGCAATGGGTATATAGAGAAGGGCAAGCAGGCTGGTTCCTGAATTCTTAGAGCTTCGAATATGAAACGTGCAATGGAGAGTGTTTCCAGGGCACCAGAAGGACACTGGTTCTGGCGCTTGGCCTACTTCAGAAGTCCAGGAATGCTTCTTGAGTCGGTGAATAATCTGAGACTTGAAGGATGGGCAGGTTTTAGGGTGATTGTAGGGAAATGGACACAATGCTAAAGGAGCCACTGGCTACCGACCCAGCTCCAGCCTAGAGCCATTTCCTATGGCGTAATAGAAGCACATATGATCTCCTTATTCTCCATGGCATGGATGAAGTTGAATAGTTGAGACCACGTTAAAATGTTTAGCAAGGCCCTAGTGAAGGCATGAGATGATCAGTGTAAAAGGCGATGCTTGGTATGGATGTGCTCAGTGTATGAGCCCAAAGCCCATCACATGTGCTTCCTCCGAAAGGTAAAGGTCTTCTTGCTGAATCCCTCCCACAGGTAAAAACTAGCCTTTCCTCCAAACTCCTGGTAGAGTTCTCATGTAGTAACTTCTTTATTCAACTGACATTTAATAAGTGCTTATTATGTGCTAAGCACTCTTCTAGGCACTGGGGATATGTAAAAATCCCATTCCTTCAAAGTTCCCAGTCTAGGTAGGTAGGAAGAAAGACATAAATATGAGACATATACGATGGTGATAACTGTTGCGAAGGCAAAGTGTATTAATCAGAAGAGAGGAGTGGGGGTGGGAGGGTGTGCTATTGGGTATAAAGTGTGCAGTAAGTGTCTCTGACCAAATGGCATTTCAGCTGAGACCTTGAGAGAGTAAGTAACAAAATCCCATTACTACATGAAGGGAGACTCCACATTTCCCACACCCTATTATGACAGAGAAAACAATATGACCCCTTCTGTTTCTATTCTAAGACCTACCCTCTCAGGTCACTCATTCTATGCCCATGATTTGCTGCTACCTAGGATGGCTGACAGCGCTAATATTTACTACACTCAAGAGAAATCCAAAGGGAGAAAATAGTTTGTGAAGGTCTTTTGACCCTGTCTAGCTTCTAACAGATCTCTCAGTTTGGTACACTAGTTTCAAATGTTCGCTGACACCTATAATAAATTATTATGACCTTTGCTACTTTAAGGACAACTCTTTGACCTCATAGTGTGTTTTCATTTTATTTTTTTTTCAATGTTATGGTCCCCTAAGAAGAGCGTGGAACAAACAGAACATACATGTTAATCATTAAAGTCTGCTCAAAAATTAAATTTCTCTCACTCTGGGTATGGAGTAGGATTGTTTTTCTCTGCCAGTTTTAACTTAGCCTTGGCCATGTGACAATAAAATATGTGTTGAAGTTATTGATGTGTGTCACTTCCATTAAGAAGTTTTAGGCTCCATTGTATAATTCACCATGTTTTTTTTGTGTGTGTTTTTTTTTTTACCCTGCTTCTGAGATCATGGAAACTATGTGTTGAGAAAGAGTCTTCTAGTTAGCTGGCTTCCTGAGTGGTAACTGAAAAAAGGGCCCCGGCTTCTATGTGATGGAGTGGGCAAGAAATAAACTTCGTGGTTTTGAAGCCACTAAGATTTCACTGTATGTGGTTTTCAACTCTCTGCACAGGGATTCTGACCTGTATGAGTTGTCTTCATCTCTGGCTTCTAATTAAGTTTGGGCAATGGGAGTCCCCATCAGATGATCAAGGATGATAGGAGAATGAAGCAGCTGAACTTGGTCTGCTGGCTCTATCCTTGCCAAGTAGACATGGGTTGGTTGTAACCCTCTACTGAAAATCTCAACTCCTGACGTTGACTTTCACCAGATAGCCTTTTTCTCAGGATGCTGGTAACTGCTCCTGCTTGTCAGTCCTCACGCTGAGATAGTAGTAATAGCTCCCTGCTGTTTCTGGGCAGAGACCTTAGCTTGTTGGTTCCTGTAGGCCTTGCCCACATTTTTGTAAATGGTCACTTTAATGAGCTGCCCTTAATGTCTCCATTGGAGAGTGCCATCTGTTACCTACTAGGGGTTGGGCTAGTAGAGGCATCTATGTTCTTATTCTTTTCTGCTTCTTTCTTTGTCTCTACCTTCTCCAGTGCAATAATCATGGTAGGCTTTGTCTTCATGCGTGAGGGAGTCGTGATTCTCCAAGTAATCCTTTATTTTGTGGACTGTCATGGCCTTCGTGCACATAATATTATGTCTGGATATCATAACATTTTTGAGGTGGGAATGCCACTTAGGCCCTTGCTGGGATTATTGCTATTCTTAAAATTTTAATTTTTAGTTTTAAATGCCTAAGTGAAAAATAGTCTATAGAAACAAAACCCCATAGACACAGATAATAGTTTAGTGGTTACCAGAGGGTAAGGGGGGAGGGGGATGGTAGATGAGGGTAAAGGGGATCAAACATGGTGATAGAAGGAGAACTGACTCTGGATGGTGAACACACAACGGGATTTATAGATGATGTAATACAGAATTGTACACCTGAAATCTATGTAACTTTACTAACAATTGTCACCCCAATAAACTTTTATTACAAAAAAATAGTCGTGCCTAAGTGAAATCTAGTGAAAACTAGGTTTCTAGTTTTTCTACAGATAGCTACTCGTAGTCATTGCTAACATTTATGGGTGGCACATATTATACGTTGGGTACTATTTTAGGTGTTGTACTCCTACAAGTATTAACAACAACAACAACAACAACAACAAACCCTGAAATACTGTGTTGAGACAAAATAATTGTGTTCTACATCTTTTGATTTTCTTATGTAATACTGCACAGTTATTTTTAATAAAAATGAGAACCCATTATATATTGTTTTATAACCTACATTTTTTTCATGTAAAATATGTGTGAACATTTCTCCAGGCCCAAATGATCTATATCATTACTTTTAATAGCATTAAAATTTGCATTCTATGTTGAATTTATACATTTTGCTTTTGTTGGATGTATTAAGTTGTTTTCAGTTTTTTGCTGTTATGAATAAAGTAGTGATAACCATCCTTATATATAAATCTTTGCCACATTTCTTATTGTTTCTTTAGAATAAATTCCAATGCCCTGAATTACTGAGTGAAAGGAGATTAACATTGTAACACTTTTGTAAATATGGCTGAAGAACCCTACTGAGAGGTGGTATCAATTTCTACTTATATCAGTAGTGTAATAGCCTTTCCATATGTTTTCCCCAAAGAGATTATCATTTTGAATAATGCTATTTCTCAATATAAATTTTGAAAATTATTTCATAGATGTCTTTAATTGCTAGTGAGACAGAACATTTAAAAATGTTAATTATGTTTTTATGTTTTTCCTTTTTTTTTTAAATTTTGTGAAATGTGTCAATGCCCTTTGCCTATTTTTCTACTAGAATGTTTGGCTTCTTATTATTGAATTTAATGTGTTTATTTTTAATCAAAGTTTCATATGCACAGAGAATAAGGAGTCACTAGACAAATAATTTATTAAAGAGGACAATATTCTCACTGCTTTCCATTGCCTCTTCCCCAGAGGCAACCACTTCCTATACTTTGAGCTGATTCTTTTGACATTTATCTCTACATCTCTAAGACATGCTGCCATTCAATTGATTTTCCACTGTGGAATATGAAGATGCAGTTCTTTTCCCCTATTCTTTCTGCAGCATGCACATGCCTATCTCTCTATTCTTACATTATATTTACATCATCAGTTTGGTTAAATCAGTATTCATTGTGTTATTATTAATATGCACTTCAAACCATGTTAAACTATGATTAATTTACTTCCTGCAATTTTTTTTTTTTCTCCTGGGTTGAAAGTTATTATTATTTTTTAAACTTGCCTTTTTTTCATATTTGCTTAGTTTTCTTTGTATTTATCAATGACTCAACTTCACATTATTTTCCAACTTTTTCATTTCATTCATATATTAGAGTATGCTATCAAATTCATCTTCCTTTCTTTCCCAGAGTTATAACCGACTCCAGTGTGGAATGGTAGTCTTCTGTACCTGGAGCACAGATGGTGTCCCAGGATCTCCCTTTATTCTTATCCATGTGAGTTCTTTCGTTTTTTGGGGGGGTTGCATTTCTGGCTTCCTGTACGTCTTTGTTTACTCCCTCTTTGCTGATGGAATACATTCTTTGTAACTTCCAGGGTGCATGAGGTTAAATTTTAGATTTTACAAGTCTGATAATGTCTTTATGTTTACCTACACACTTGACTGTTTTTTGGGTGGATAGAGAATTCTAGGTTGGAAATAACTTTTCTTCTAGAATTTTGAAGCATTACTTCCAGTTTCTGATCTAAAGCTGTTCTCTTTCCTGATCATTTGGCTGTGATTTGCTTTTTCTCTCTGGATACTCAGGGTTGCTCCTCTCTTTCCAGCATTTTGAAGTTTTGCAATGATGTGCGTTGGTGGAAATCTGTTTTCAAGTAGTGCTGAGAACTTCATGGGTCCTTTGAATTTGGACATATATCCTTTAGTTCTGAGTACTCTGAACAATTTCTGTAATACTTTTGTCCCTCCTCTGTTCTTTCTTTTTGGTTCTCTTATTAGTGAATTGTTGGACCCCTTGTCCTTGGACTTTATCATTTTCATGTTTTTCTGTTTTCCATTTTCCATCTCCATGTATTTATTCTTTAAAAAAAACAAAAACACACATCTCTTCTGATTAATTTTTTTGAATTTATCTTCCAGTTCTTCTAATGAGTTTTTTAAAATTATGTTTTTAATTTACACAATTATCTTTTTTAATTCCTGAATTTTGCAGTTTATGGTATCCTATTCTCATTTTTTAATTCCTGAATTTTGCAGTTTATGGTATCCTATTCTCATTTATAGTTCTGGTAATTGATTATCTGGGAGTAATACAATTATCAGTCATTGCCAATGAAACTTGGATTTTCTTTGACAATTTGGTGCCCTCAGAAACTAAGTAGTTATCTAGTCTAGTTGTTCCCAGTAGATTTAAGTGTGAGAAACAACAAATTTGTTTAAATTTGAAGCTTGAGAATGTTTAGGTTTAAGCTACTGTGTTTTGAACACTTGCATTAGCTTAATGGGTGTTGCTTTGCAGCAGTTTGCAATATCCTCTTGTGTGTGTGTGTGTGTGTGTGTGTGTGTGTGTGTGTGTGTGTGTGTATGTGGGGTTGGGGGTGACTATCCTTACTGAGGGCTTAGCTCTTTTTTTTTTTCCTGCCAGAGAACTTTTAATGGAATGTGCTTAAGCATGGCCAGAATCACCACCTCATTTTCTATCAAGGCGCCACTTCACAACTTGTAGGAGTTTCAGTATGGGATACAGAAGCTATTGGCTTTTTCACTCAACAGAATCCTTGTGGGGGACTCTCAGTCAATCTAGATGGCTTGCCGAAGGCTGAGTGTATCTCAGTAATGCTTTCCATATCTGAAAGCAGACTGGCTTGATCTAGTCTGAGTTTATCCTTTTTTTTTTGGTAGGACTTGGCTGAAAATTGTGAGAGCTAACCATCAAATTCCCACATTCTGAAATGTCCCTCCCATTTTAAAACTATATCCTGGGTTGAACTCCTGGTTTGTGAACTCTTGGTTGGCCAAGTGTTCTACCATCACATAACAAAGGCCTCTACATTGCAGCCTGGAATATCTGGGGCTTTAGTATCCCATTGTATCTCCTCCTCTCAGGCAGCTCTGTATTTTAGGTTCTGTTACTTGTAGTACCCTACGTTTGGGCAACAAATTCTATCTGAATCAGTTATTAATTCATTCAACTGTTAGTAACAGAAAATTAATGCAGTTGTCCCCCACTATCTGTGGGGATACATTCCAAGACCCTCAGTGGATGACTGAAAAATTATGGATAGTATCAAACCATACTCATAATCTAACTTTCACAAGGTGACTAAATGACTTAACATTTCAGGAAAAAGACTGTAGATTAAAGACCATCCTAAAACTTATCAACCTCAAGAAAAAAGCAAACACTTTCCCTATTCTAATCATTTGAGTTATCTTTTAAACTATATTATTAGGTGATTATACCACTGTTATTTTAACTCACTGAAACATTATTATTTTCAGTGTGAGGAAAACTGCTCGGTATTGTTAATAGATATGATATGGTCAAAAGTATTTATTCCTTATTAATATTTTAATTTATAATTTCTGTTTGTATGCTCATAGTATACATAGTATGAGAACAAAAATACATAACTTATAAATGACATATTTGCATATGTGGGGTGAGGGTTTTTTATGGGGTACATTTTTAAAAAGTTTTTTGTTTGTTTGTTTTAATTTAGAGAAGTTGAAAAGCTAACAATTGTATTTCCAAAGCCCTTTTTGCCTGAGATTTGAAAAGATTAAGTGAGGAATAGGACTTCTTGCAGTTAAGCTAAGCTATTTCTGAACTAAAATTGTGATAACTCCATGCCCAGCTTGAAAAAAGATTATGATAAACAAGTTTTGTTTCTCCTTTCTTCTAGTTTTCCAGCAGATCTGGCCTAAGACCCAGGATGAAAGGAAATACAGAAGGTAGGGATGATCATAGTAATAGCCGTGTTATGCAATGAAATTTATTATAATTCTTAAACCATCTTCCTGGATGAAGCTCACCTGCTGACATTGAGCAGTTAAGTCAGCTCATTTCAAATCACTGGATATGTAGGATCAATTTTTGCCAGGACAATATTTCCTGATATTAAAATTGAGAAATTTAGGTTCAATGCCATTCTAAACTATCTGAAAAATACAGCTACTCATTTAATCAAGAGCTAAAATTGTAGACAATACATCTTTTATTTTTCCTACCATGACAATAGTTTCTTGGTATAAATTTCTTCCAGCTAAGGCTAAGAATACACCTCAATGAAATTTCAGAAGATTTGTATCTGCCTAGGATAAATGCCAGAAATATCTATTGTATGCTGAAACACAGTAAAATATCATTTTCCAGAAAGACTGAGCATTCATTGCTTCTTCCTCCCCCTCCACCTTGCTACCCCGAGAATGAGATACAAAGTAGAATCCAAGGCATACAACACTTAGAGTGATGCATAGGGAAACCCATGTAGATAGATTTTTCATCAGCCTTTCCATCTTTCCTATGTTATTTCTGATATTGACTAAATGGAGATGCCCACCCTGTTTTTTATTTCATGTTTCAAAGTATGTGTGTTTGGCTACCTTATTGCTCACTTTTACAGGTTCAATCCTCAGGTACAATAGTCTCAAAGTATTCTAAACCTGAATTTAATCACAGGTGGAGTGTAGCTGTGACTAGAAGAGTATGAATTTATTCATGTGAGTGTGAGGGGAGAGGATGGCCACAGTGGTGGTATGTGGGCATGGCAGGGTGTTGGGTGAGGAGATGTAGTTTCCTTTTAGTTTAGCTAGTATCAAGTATCAAGGACAACTGGGACGTGGTGACTGTGTGGTCAGATTTCAGATCTCCTATATAGCAGGTAACAGAAATACCACAGGATTATGAGAAAGCCAGAAAGGTAGAGATGAATGATGTTGCAGAAACTTTCTTTTGGACACTATCTTTGAAGTAGATGAAAATTGCCCAGCCATCAAAGAAATAGGCAAATGGAAAATCCAGTGGTGTTTTTAAGAATGAGCAGTAACCACAATTGATAGTTTGCTGTAGTTTAAAATTTATGATGATCTCTAGTTTTTAATAGCTTTATTGAGATATAATTCATATTCTCTATAACTCACTCATTTATAACTCACTCATTTAAAGTGTATAATTCGATGGCTTTTAGTTCATTTACAGACTTATGCATCTATCACCACAAGCCAATTGTAGAATATTTTCATTAAACCAAAAGAAACACCATACTCCTTAACTATGGCCCTATATCCTTCCATGTCCGTGAACACTAGGCAACCACTAATCTACTTTCTGTCTCTGTAGATTTGCTTATTCTGGACGTTGTACATAAATGGAATCAAACAATATGTGGTCCTTCTGACTGGTTTCTTTCACTTAGCATAATGTTTCAGGGTTCATCCATGTTGTCCAATGTATCAAAATTTCTTTTTTATTGCTCAATACTATTCCATTGTAAGTATATACCACACCTGATTTATTCATATATCAGTTACTGGGCAGTTGAGATGTTTCCATCTTTTGGCTGTTGTGGATAATACTGTTATGAACATTCATGTACAAGATTTTGTGTGGACATATGATTTAATTTCACTTGGGTATATACCTAGGAGTGTAATTGCTGGATCATGTGATAACTTTGTTTTTAAACTTGAAGAAATTCCAGACTGTTTGCTCAAGTGGCAGCACCATTTAACATTCCCAGGTCATCAGTGTTTGAGTGTTCTGATGTCTCCTCACCCTCACCAACACTTTATTATTTGACTTTTTGATTATAATCATTCTAGTGGGTATGAAGTAGTATCTCATTGTGGTTTTGATTTGCGTTTCCCTGAGGACTAATGGTGTCAGATATTCTTTCATGTGCTCATTGGCCATTTGTGTATCTTCTTTGGAGAAATGTCTACATTTATTTTGCTTTTTATTATTGAGGTGTAAGAGTTCTTTGATATAAGTCCCTTTTCAGATATAGGATTTGCAAAATTTTTCTCCCACTCTTTGGGTTATCTTTTCATTTACTTCATGGAGTCCTTCGAAGGGTGATTTCTATTTAAGAGCATATGGTGGGGGGGGAATAATTATCTGAGCCTTGGCTTTCCTGAAGCAAAACTGGAGACAAAGCTTAAATACAGGTAATTTATTTGGAAATGATCTCAGGGAGCAGGAACAAGGAACAAGGAGATGGAACTGGGGAAGGAGGGAAAGATAAAAGGATAATGTGTGACTGAGGCAGCTATTGGCATAGGTGACTGGTATTTGATCCTTGCTGGGACTTTTTGGGAAGCTTTATCAAATGTGTTTAAAAACTGTGCACCTATGAGATAAAAGTGGAAGTGTTTTAGCTATCAGTTACCATTCACCCATTTGTCAAGGGTAGTCCCAAGGGCATTTATTTCTGGGATGTGCATGATGAGTGACAAGCTGGTTTCTGATGGCATTCTATGAGCATCTTGGAGGAGGCCTAGGGTAGGAAGCAAGAGGTACCCTACAGACTACAGGTGAAGGGCTGTCAGGTGGCTCCTGCATTAGGCTGGTTGAACCTCCATTGAACTTGTCATTCCAGGAGGGACTGTACGAAGTGGGTCAAGAGGATGTGCAGTGATGCACAAGCAGTGTCTATTCTAATAGGTAATGACAATACTATAGATTTATGAAAAAGCCAGCAGTTACCTGATGAACAAAATATTTCTAGAACTCTGTTATGATTAAGATGAGGTATACTAGCATTGTGGATAATTTCTGATAATAATATAGTTCATTTGAATAGTAATTAGCAGTTAAGAGATTTGAAAACATCTCATTTAATCCTCACATCTATGAGGGTAGGTATTATTAGTTCCTTTCTTAACATGAGGAAATAGAGGGTCAGGGATGATTAAGTCACTTACTCAAGGCACACAGTGAAGTTTGTTGCTGCTAAATACTTAGTCAATGCTTGGTGAGAGAAGTATCATCTGAGTTGCACTGTCGGAGGTACATAAACTCTACCCATTCCTCCAGGTCAGGAGAGTCAAACTCGTGTGAGGTACGGGGATCAAGCAGGCAGAGTTGATGATGGAGGTGGGCAGAGAGGGGACAATGGCTAACAATTCCCAATGACTTCCTCATGTGGGACGGCCAGCTCAGTGAGGCTAGATCTACTAAAAAACAAACACTCACTCACTGGAATTGGATCTTATTTGAAATCTCCTGATATAAACATGGAAAATAATAATAAATGAAAAAAACACACACATGGACCAACGAAAATATATCTGTGGACTAACTGGATGTGGCCTGTTTTCTGTCCATGTGTGACCTCCACTCCAGATACTTTAAGCCCCCCATCATGGGACTGTACCTAGCACAGCATATAGACTATTTTTGGAACCGGTTTTATAATATTGTGCTTTTGGAATATTGTGCTTTTGGCTTACATCAAGGTACATGATATGAAACTCATTCTTGCATTTGTTCTAAGGCTGTTTGGAGGACATTGTTCACTGCATTAGTCCCCATTACAAACACCCAATAGGAAATATTTCTCTCTGGACTTCAGGCTAGTAAGAGTTGTGTGTCTCATACAAAGAAACTTTGTTTTAGACTGATGGGCACTGTAAATCATGTAACGGCACATGCTTTTTCAGTTGTCTTTCATTCTAGAAGGTTTGGAACCAAATTTGTGGCCTGTAATAACATAATATTAAGGTAATAGTGACATATTATTTGGGTGTTGACCTTACAGTGATTTTTTTTTTCATTGCCTACTTTTATTTTATCTTTGCTTCACTTATTCTTGAAAATAATCTTGTATTGAATGCATTTTAAAGGTGTTACATACACACAACAGGGCATAAATGATATATCTAATTAAGGCTAGAATCCACATTTAAACTCAGAGCTTCAATTCTAAGCCCAGTGTTCTCTCCTTTATGACACAATTTACTCATGTTTTCAATCTCTGAAACTAAAGGTAGTTGGGTTGGAAGGGCTATATGTGTAGTTCAGTATTTCAGTACAATGCAATTGCTTCCCCCACCAAAAAAAAGCATGCTTCTTGGTGTACATACGTATGTATGCATGTGTATGTGTGTACATGTGCACACATGGGATGCCGTGGAGTTTAAAAAGGAGCTCCTTGAAATTGATAACCTCTACACAGTGAAAGCATGGCTGAAAAAAATTTGACTGAGCTTAATGAAAATTAGCATCTTCCTTCTTTCAATTTCAGGCTATTTAAATTTATTTGGATTGAAATTGTGTTCATGGGAAAACTCTGAATGTGTGTGTGTGTGTGTGTGTGTGTGTGTGTGTGTGTGTGTGTGTGGTTGCGAGCGCGCACGTGTGTTTATTGGATCCAGTTGTGTATGCTCTGTTTGCCTGGAACCAGAGGTAATGCTTAGGGGAAGGCAGGGTAACAATGGCAAAACGAGCTTGGGCCAGGGCAAGTAGTGCAGCTGAAGTAAAGCAGAGCACATTCTGCTTACCTGTTATCCTGTGGGGTCACTAAAGAAGCTCAGGATACTACACTGGCTCTCACACACTTCTTCAGTCCTGAAGTTTTTGAAAACTCACTGTGTAGCTTCAAAGAAGCACCAAAATTGTCCCTGCCTATCCCATTACTGTATTATTAACTTACCATTCAAAAACCCATTCAATTTCTTATTCTCCATTGTTTACCTTTGGGCATTTAATTATATCCAAAACCATAGGACTATGAAAGCTTTCCAGAGGTCATTAGTTTAGACTAATTTTTCAGCAAGACTACATTTTTCAGCATTTTCAGAACAGTCGATTTTTATAACCTCCTTTGGAAACACCGTTTGGCTTTTAATCAGTTCTTGTCTTATACTTAGCCTTCACCCCTTCAGCTGTATATTGAGCACAGTTCTTTCTAGAAGAGATAGGAAAAAGATAAATCTATAGCCGTGTCTCTAAAACCTTGTGTCAGGATAACCCAAGGTGCTTTCTAAAATGCAGATTCCCAGGGCACCAGCTCTAGAGGGATCGATTAGAAGAATTTGGGGTTGGAGCAAAGATTCTATAATGTTCTCAAACGTAATGAAGGTGGTTGCTTTTTCATACTTCATGAAGCACGATTCCATACCTTCAACCAGTGAGCCTCAGGTTTTGGAATAGTTTTTAAACTTTAAATGTATTGCCTAGCCATCTTCATGGAGAATCAGATTTTATAGATCAGATGTTAGTCCTTGGAATTCACAGAAAAACACTCATGATTTTAAAAATAAGTACTGTAAATGTATTTTTTTCTTATGATTTTCTTAATATTTTCTTTTCGCTAGCTTTATTGTAAGAATACAGTATATAATACATGTAACATACAAAATATGTGTTAATCGACTGTTTACGCTATTGGTAAGGCTTCTAGTCTACAGTAGGCTATTAGTGGTTAAGTTTTTGGGGACTCAAAAGTTGTACATGGTGATGGAAGGAGAACTGGTTCTGGGTGGTGAGCAAATAATGCAATATATAGATGATGTATTATAGAATTTTACACTTGAAATCTATATAATTTTATTAACCAAGGTCACCCCAATACACTTAATTTAAAAAAGATGAAACAAAAAAAAAGTTATACATGGAATTTTGCCTGCGTAGGAGGTTGGCACTCCTAACTCCCACATTATTCAAGGGTCAACTATATAATGAAAACTCTTCCATCCTTGATATGCAACTCTGTCAACAGTGATTTTAGTGAATTTTTATGCTTCCAGAGTTTCTGTATTTAAATATAATAAGGATATTTCATTCAATTTTTAATCCCTTCTTCTACTTGACACACCAAGGTTGGCATATTTATTCCTTGTACTGTACCTAGTGTTTTTTTTCACATAACAGTATAGCTTGTTGATATTTCTGTAATGATACATTATTTTTTCCTGCTGCATAGTATTTCATTATACACATGCACCATATTCTATTTAGCCCGCCCATGTTGGTAAATATGTGGATTGTTTCCTTTCTCTTATTATTACACATGGCTTTGATATGAGTCATTTCAAATGTGTGGCAGTGAATTTGCTGAGTCAAAGGGCATATTCGTTTATAACTTTGATAGGTATTGTCATGTTGTCCTCCTTATGTATTGTACCAATTTACTCAAGAAATGTATGGAGTGTCTGTTTCCTTACAGTCTTACTGAGTTATGATTAAACTTTTGAAATTTTGCTAATCTGATAAGTGAAAAGGTTTTCTAAGGGTATTTCTATTTTAATTTTCTATTACTTTAAGTGAGTTTCTTTTCATATGTTTAGGAGCCATTATATCTATGTGAACTCTATTTATATGTTTTGGCTGTTATTATATTCTTTTCCTTATCAATTTCTGAGAAGATTTTATGTATTAGGGAGGTTATTCTTTGTCTCCAATATGAGTTGAAAGTTATTTTTCTGTTTTTTCAGGTGTCTTTTGACTTTGCTTATAATATTTATTGCCAAAAATATTTAATTTTTTTGTATGATTAAATTTATCACAATTTGATATATAGATGATATATTACAGAATTGTACACTTGAAACCTTTGTAACTTTACTAACCATTGTCACCCCAATAAACTTTAATTAAAAAAATATCAACTTTATCTCATATGGATTCTGGATTTTGAGTTATAGATAAAAAGACCATATAGTGGAATTCTCCCATGTTGTCTTCTCTTGTTATTTTTATTATTTAATTTTTTAAATATTTAAATCTTTGTCCCATTTGTAATTTACCTAGTGTGAGATGGGAATGACAGATTTAACTTAGTTTTTCCAGATGGCTTCTGAATTGTCCCAACATGATTTTATTTCTTGATTAATCTATTTTCCCCACTGGTGTGAGACTTTATCATATAGTGAATTCTCATAGGTATTTGAGTCTATTCCCAGATTTTCTTTTCTACGACGTTGGTTTCTTCAACACTGACCCTACAACACTGACTTAATTATTTATATTTAACAAAATGTTTTAATATCAGTAATTATAATCCCCCTTTGATCTTTTTCTGTTTATGTCTTGATTATCTGATTATTTTTCTATGTGAACTCATCTATTCATCTAATTAAAAAACTCATCAACTCATCTAATTAAAAAAAGTGAAGTTTTTTGGGTTCTGTTAAATTTGTACAGTACTTTTAAGGAGCATAAAGATTATGGTATTGAGCCTCCTTCTCAAAACATATCATGTCTTTCCATTTGTTCATATCTTTTTTTGTATCTTTTAGTAGTGTTTTAAAGTTTTCTAGGAAAATTTTCTTAGGAAAGGTAGTATATGAAAACCATGATTTTACTATAGTCTCTGGCTACACCAAGGTAATATGTTTTTCTTTTATGATAGAAGTTACTTTAGAGTAAATTATCCCATAGTTCTCTGGAAGAGGGAGGGGATGGGGCTAGTGGCTGTCTTGTGCCTTTCTTACATTTAGTGCTTGGTATTTTTGTCTTTTTCAGTGCTATTACATACGGGATCTCTCTATGCTATTACATATTCCATTCTGTTTTCTACCTAGTTTTTATTTTTACTTATGAAAATGTATATTTCCTAATATGCTGTGAATATTATTGTCATCTATTGAATTTTAAATTATAATAACTCCATATTACATTCACAGCAGTTCTGTTTAGGTATTAAAGCTCAGCTGGAGCTTTCTTCATAGTATTCTGGTCTTTCATTATAGTTTGTATTTATTTCTTTTATCTTCTTAATAATTCTAAAAAGTTTATTTTATAGTCTTTTGCAGCTTTCAGGGTCCAATTTCACCTGTTTTTGAAATCTGTTCTGTCCCTCATGGCGCTTCTTTTCCTTAGGTGATTTAAAAAATTTGCTGTGAGTTCCTCTTCAGCTGGGCTACCCTTCCCCCATAGGAGTCCTTTGAAACTCCTGTTGTGAAAATATTCCTAGAGTAGTTTTATGGATACTTCTCCCAGAGCTTTAACATTTTCAGTGGTTGTGCAGAGGTCTGTATCTTAATGTATTATCTTTGGAACATCTTACCTTATAGTGTAGCAGGAGAACCTGTGTGTCTGGGTTTTGTTTCACGTGTTTATTTTTACCCCCCCTTAGAGTCCTGGACACATGGCAGACATTCTTGCTCTTTCCCCAGGTTTTTCTAATTCTTTTTTCATGGAAGCAACAGCTCTTCAATACCCTGTGTTATGTGGAGGGCTCCATTTCAGTCCTTCTCGTTACTGCAAGAGGAGCTCCATCTTTTGTTCCCGTGGGGGCTTTAACACTCATGTTCTCATGTTCCTTCTCTAAGGAATCTTATGATTGATAAAGCAACACTGTCCAAATAAAATTTAAAGTAATGTAATATTGGGAAATATCAGAGAAAAATAATCAGGTAAACGTGGAGAAATTTCTTCCCATTTTTGTAGGAAAACACTGGAGAGATAGACTAGTTATTTATTGTTTTTTCCAAATTAATGGTTTTTGTCGATTTGTGCCCTTGCTTTAAGTGAACATTGATAAGGTCTGCATTTTCTTCTCTCACCTTCATTTCTTTTTATGTCAGAAGTTAATTATCCAGTCTATGTAATTATTATAAGCACACAGAGTCTCGGGGCGGTAAGAGGTTCAGAATTACATATGGGCTTTTAGCGATTTACACAGTATGGGCTTTAAGCCAATTTGAGAAACACCAAAAGCCATTATCATCTATCTGTAAAATGCCTTGCCCTCTGTTTTCTGCCTTCAGAACAGTGGGTTACAAGACAGCCACAAAATACTGGCGAAATAATTGGGCATGCTGTTTTGGACATTTTGTATATACCCATTGTCTAGCTGTAAGTTTATTGTGTGCTTATTGGCTTTTTCCTTTGAGAGGTCAGGCAAGTTTTTCTTTTGTTAGAAAGAGAATCACTATTCTATTCCGGCTGCTCATTCCCTTTAGAATATTTCTTTGCAATAATCTATCTTCTCAGCAAATGATTTGATTTTTTTCCAAATCCGTAAATACCACATCCTTATTGGCTGGGACAGTCATTTCTGAGTGATACTATGTTTTTTTTTTCCTGTCTATGATTCTATGAATTAAGGAACTGGGTATCATCCAACAGTTCGTTTTTCAGTAGTCTTTCTCTTCTTTCTCTACCCTACAGTAATTTCAGCACTTCCTTCTTCTCATCTGCCCTTGCCGACCCCCCACCCCCTGTAGATATTCATACTAAGGATCATCCAAGCCTTTGGATGTTCCTGTTTTTTAGGTTTTTTTTTTTTTTGCTTTTTACAGTCTTTGGGAAGAGGTTTCCATCTTTTATGTAAACTGCTGTTTGACTTTGAAGAAAAGCCTTTTAAATTATTTAAGTTTCTTGACAGTGATACAAGATTACTTTACATCATCTTTTCACTAGGTAAAAAACAACTGCACTATGCCTTCTTAGAAAATAAACAGTATTACACACCGATCAACAAAGCACCGCAGGAAACCTCCAATGCATGAGTGACTGGAATAATGAGAGGTGCCTGGGGTTTCGTTGTATTCCCAGACCTCATCATTCCCTACTGTACCCAACTGCACATTTGTGGCATGTCCTGAGAATAAACCACACGCTTGTGTTATTACATGGAAAGGAATGCACAAGTTACAAAGGAACACATAAGCCTCAGGGATGCTTTGCCTAGAGCATGTGAGTCAATTTTGTGGCTAGACTTATGGTAAAATGAGATTTGCCACTGGACCCAGCAAACTGCCTTTGGTGTTCCTAAATTAACAGTTTTCCCTTAAGACAGTAGATATTCCACATAGAATGGGGCCTGAGATGCAGGGAACCAGTGAGAAATCAGATTGTCCTCCTCTAATGATAGGGTTTTCATTAACACTGCACACTGACTGCAGTAGCAGTTTTGTGGGGCGCTCAAGCCTCCCTAGAGATATATCTGGGGGATAATGTGATGAGGATGGCAAAGCAGGGCCTCATGGTTCCCTGGGCTGCCTGCCCTGATGTGCTGATTTAATTTAAGGATGTGCTGAAAAGACACGTCTCTGCTCAGAGCACAACTTCTGGAGTGAAGTACCCTTGCAGTTGATAAGAATGAGGAGATGGCTATTTGGACCAAGAGCATTTATTCCTCACTGGAAGTTTTCTCAAAGTTTGATAATTATGATGAAGTGGTTGGGATTAAAGCCGGGTTCTCTCTTCTCAGGCTGACTGGGTAAAATGGTCTATTTGGTCAATGTGAGCTTTACAAATGTGAATTTGCTGGCACAGACCACACAGTATTATAGTAGAGATGAGCACGGTTTCTGGACTGTGGGATGGCAGATAATTGTCTACATGTAAGGACAGGTAAGCAACAACATAGTTTAAACATAGTTTAAACACTCACTTGCCCCATCCCCTCCTTCTTTCAGAGAATTGTGGGCTAATTTGTTCTAAAGTAACTTCTATCATAAAAGAAAAACATTCTCTTGGAATAGACAGAGACTATAGTAAAATCATGATTTTTATATACTACCTTTCCTAAGGAAATTCTAGGGGTATAAAATGAATGTAACTAGCAACCTGACAATCCAAATCCTTTTAATTTATCTCTTAACTTAATGCCCCAATAAAAGGCATTTAAACAGCTATGGTTCCATCCTATGTCAGGTTTTCTGATTCATTCAGATAGCATCCCCTTTCAATACACTTTGTCATGAAGAAAATACTATTATTTCTAGGGAAAAATGCTTAGGAACTGATATATATCTATATCTATCTATCTATCTATCTATCTATCTATCTATCTATCTATCTATCTATAGATATAGATGTAGATACAGATATAGACATAGATATAGATATAGATATATATGAATGCTTCTGCTAGGGGAAGCTTGTTACTTCAGGAATTTGGTTTTCAAGCATTAGACACACTATTAAAATGCTTGTCAATTACTGTGAAATGCTCTACTTGACAAACTACCCCATCATCAACCTAACCTAATTCAGCTAGATTTTTAGCAGCTAAAAACACTTCACAATTTGGCTGCACCTCTTTGGGAAACTTGCTGGCCTTGTGTGTGACATTTTACCTCCTTGTTTACTAGTTTGTCTATGATGCAGAGCCTTTAAATTCAAGGACATAAAGCATCCTTTAGAAACAACAACGAAAACAAAATCAGAATGGATTTCGATTTATGAGAACATTCCAAATCACTCACGTAGGGTGACTCTATGTGTCCACTCATCTTTTCACCGATGTTACTGATACCTCCAGTCACTGAACAGATCCTTACTAAGCACTCAGTGCTAAGCACTGGTGAGAATACAGACTTTACCAAAAATCTACATTAACTTTCCTGAGTGTGGCCCTACCACAAAATAACCCTATAGTTTCCCACATTGCTGGTAGTGAAAACTTTTAAAAATTTATTTTTGTGAATACTTTTATTTTCTCTCATTTATAGGAGACCCACTTCCTCCATGGTGGGGATAGGGGTGGCACAGGTAAGGAGGGTAAGAGACTATAAGAGTTCATTCTGAGTGTGTGCATGCGGGTGGGGTGGGAGTGGGACATACACAATTTAAGCTTCCCTGAGTGGTGTAGCACAGGTTCCTCAGAATTCTCAGGTTCCACATTTTGGGAACATTCTTTGTAAAATAGAACCACATTGACTTTAATCTATTTCATACATTTAGAGTTTTATTGAAATAGAACAATATGTAAGGGTACATAACTTGGAATCATGTATTACTGCGTTCAAATATGGGCTCACCAGTTACAAGTTATCTGTCTTTGGGCAAATTACATAATTTCTTTGAGCTCTGTTTTCTCATTGTAAAATGAGGCTGATAATAATAGCAAGCCCACAGTATTAGTTTGAAGATTATATTGCATATTAAATGTGCACTGTCTATTACATAGTAGTTCCCTTTTTTAAATATAATAAATCTCCAGGAAACTAGGATGTCTATTCTAAATTCTGCATTCAATTTGTGGTGTCTCAACATTAGCAAGATGTTAAACTGGCAAAAATAAAGGATATTTAAAAGAAATGCAGTTGAAACAATTGATGTCAATAGTAAGCTTCATTTATATAGACAATAGGATATAAATGTATTTTTGTATAAACCATGTGGAGAACACACTTTTGCAAACAATGCAGATATAAAAAGATTTTAATTTAATTTATCATAATGATTATACATTATACAATCATATCATAATGATTATATAATGATTTTGAAGTATACCTATGTTTTCACTAAGTTTTCAGAATCATATGGAAAAGGTGTTATCTCTGAATTACGTACAGAAGGTGGAAAAGGTGCATAGAGATAATGTGGGTTGAGCAAAGTCACACAATGGATGAAATTCGGAAACACGTGTTGGCTCTGTCCAAGCCTTCAATGTTTTGGTCCAGGAACCTGAATGTACAGAGTCACCAGTAACTATTCATTAATGTAACACATGCCACATTGGATCTTCTCAGAATCTGTCAAAGAGGAGGAATTAATCAGCCAGTAATTGATTGTTATTGTCCCCATGTCCAGTTTAACCTTCATGCTCAGTAACTATAATTTCTCTTTTGTCCCATCCGTTTCATCATGTTCATTTCTCCAAACCACAATTCTAGTTAATTTCACCTTTCTAACTTCTCTAGGCCAGTACCCATATGGCTTAAGAAAATACATAATCATGCTGACTTGTCTTTCTTTAAATTTATGACCTTGAACCTCAATTGAGCTCTCCATGCCTACTGACTCAAACTGAAGCAGTGGTTGTATACCAAACTTTGCTAATCCTTTCACTCTTCTTTACTTGATAACTAGTTTATTCTTTTGTCCTCTCCAAGCTTCAACACTTTCATACCCATCTTCATTTTCACAGAGAAAATTGGAACATTGGGAGAGGATTTCCACAGCCTCTCATGACATCTATTTTCAAAGCCTTCCAGTGTCTGTACCCACACACTCCACCATCCTAGCTGTGACCATAGAAGAGTGTCTGGACGCCTATCTGAGCCACCAGGTCTCATTTTCTCTCACCTATTCAAGGATATTCCTCCTGAAATTCTCCTCTCCCTCTTTGACATTATTAGGTTTTCTTTTACTGGCCTACTGAGTCATTACCATCAGCATTCAAACATATAGCTATTTTTACCATGATAAAAACAAAAAACAAAACAAACAAACAAACAAAAAACCAAGCAAAAACCCAAATCTTTGAGTTCACTTCCTCTACCATCTATTGCCCAATTTCTTTGCTGCAAAACGCATTGAAGCAGAGTTGTCTGAACTCAGTTTCCATTTTTTCTCTTCCCATTTCTTTCTAGTCTGGCGTTTATCTTCACTATTGTCCCCAAATTGCTCTTTATTGGGTCACCAATCTTCTTTATTGCTAAAAACACTGGTCAATTCTCAGTTCTCATCTTAATTATGCAGTGATGCACACATTGATCCCTCTTTTCTTTTTAATAAATGTTCTCCTGCTGGCTTCCAGGACACCATGCTCTCTGCTTTCTTTCTACGTATATTACTGACTACTCCTTCTTGGATGTCTTTGCTGGTTCCTCCTTGTCTCCCATACCTCTTAACATTGGTATGCCCAGGCAGAATCCTTGGATGCCTTCTCTATCTGCATTCACTACATCTGTGATCTCATGCAATCTTGTGGCTTAAATGAACAAACACACGAAAAATAACTCCCAAAGTTATGTCATCCTATCAAAACTCTCTGACTAACTCCAAAGTTAGGAATTTATTTTTTTTGTATAGACGTCTAATAGATATTTCAAATTTAATGTATCTAAACCCGAGCTTCTGATCCACCTCTTGAAAAGCCCCCTTTTCCCCATTTTAAGTGATAGCCAATCCATTTTTCCAATTGCTCAGACGCAGACCAGAGGAGTCATCTTTCACACCTCACATCCAGCTTATCAGAAAAAACTGTTAGTTCTTTCTGCAATGAATCTCCAGAATTTGACCACTTCCTTTACCACTCCCACTGGTCCAAGTGAGACAGGATAAGTAGCCTACGTAGGAAATAGAAGTGGGCTGAAATTGACTATGGAGATTATAATGCGATTTAATGCTGAGGAAGCTCAGTTCCATCAGAAGGCTAAGTATAGACTGAGCTAGTGCTTGTTCCTGTTCTCCTGCAGTTGCTCCTGCTCATGCCAGGGAGGTAGCACATTGGTAGTAAGTGCAAATAATATCAGGTTTGAACTGAATTTGTCTAGTCTTCCAAACTGAGTTATTTTCAGCTATTTAGTAAAATATACAAATGCCATACTGCTAATGACGCAAAATCAGTGTAGACTATTGGAATGATTTTAATTTATTTTGAAATGATTGGAACTAAGCAACTGCTGATTTGTAAGTATTAATTGGGCTGACATAAATGATAACTTTAAATATATAGTACATTATGGATATAATTTGGAATATACTCATCAACAGCTAAGTGAAAAAACAGAACACAAAACAGAAAGTAAAATATGATCTCAGTTAGGCAAATGTATTTCTATATACCTCACATTACCTTAATATATATATTAATATTACCTTCAAAATATTGGAAGTAAACATAGCAAATGTTAGCAGAGGTCATCTCTAGGTGATAGGATGATTGGTGTTCTTTTTCTCTTCTATGTATTTTCAATGCTTTCGAGGTTCCAGTGAAAATCTATTAGTCTTATAGTATAAAAAAAAGTCTTTAAAATTGTGCTTAAAAGTAATACTTTGCACAGGCCAGGAGCATAATACATTAAATGCTGAATGAATGAATGGGTCCATCAGGAAAGCTGAGAAGCTTTACCAACTTTCTGGAAGCTTTGTCCATCTTTCTTGTAGGATGATAGTAAAATGTCATATCATGAAAGTTTCATTACAAAATAAATGATGGCGTATGATAAATAACCACCATAAATGATAAGCATGGACTAATCAAGTCCCTTTTGTGATGAGACAGCTGTAATTGCTTCTAATTTCATGCTTTCACTTACTGTACTTGCTAATTCTTCAGTTTGTAATCTCCCATGTTCTCTTAGTCATTAGTATAAATTAGCAGTGTTGCACTAGAGGCAAATCAGTTGGCTGAAAAAGTCAGTTATGTGGAAAATACTGTAAATGACCTTTTTCAACTCAAACACTTTTGGTGTGATACCCCAAGCTTTAAGGAACAAGTAATTGACTAAAGCAGTTAAAAACCTCTGGGTCCAATCTAGAAAACCTTACCCAGACAAAATTTTCACTTTCTTCAGCACTAATCTTGTGCATCACAGAGTATCAGGATAAACCCAGAGATGAAACCCTATTAGCCCAAAAGAGATATGGGCTAATATTTACCGAATACTACATGCACTGTCATCATTTTTATTCCTAAAGTGAAAATGATATTGAAATATAAAATGTAATTATATATATTTTCTTCTGTGTTTTCCAAACTGTGATTTGCAGGCATATACTTTCCCAAGATGCTTTGTTGTTTACACAAATGGAGGTTCATGATAAAATTGACTGGGAATTTTTACATAATATATACCTGTCTTGAAGGGCCTAAAAGAACATTAAGATATTAAAGGTTTGAAAACATGTGTAGTAAAGAAATATCTTTAAATTTATTTGATCCAGTGGTTAATCCATTTGAAACTAGAATTCTCATTTTTATTTTGTTTTATTTTTTACCTAACATCTACTAACACGCCTTGGAACAGTCATTCTCTGGAACACACTCAAAGACCAAAAAGCATTAATTAAAGCAACATTTTGTACATTGGACTTGTTGGATATGGTGCATATGTAACTTGGAGGTCAATTCTATGGCTGCCACATCCTCTCTTTATCTAGTAAGTAGTGCTGCAAATCGATGCTAATACAAACAGTCTGTTCGTCCTGGGGGGAAAACGTATAGCGACTTGGTGGGTGTTCGGTTCCACTTAGGTCCAGGAACATCTGATAAAAGACCTGTTTAGGATGCTTGTTGTTTTCTTTTAAATAAATGATATTTTAAAAAATCAATTGTACAGTATATATAAAATACATCTTTTGTAGTTGGAAGAGGCAAACGCTAACACAAACTAAGGTTGTTACTACCTTTCCACACTTATTTCCACCTGCAACATTGATAGCCATTGTTTGGGGCCATAATGTGAATATGTTTGACTTCCAATCCCACAGGCTGGAAATCCCATGTAGTCCAAGTCCCATCTAGATTTGTTGATCAGCTGTCCTCTTATTCTTCCTCAAGGTTCTGACAAATTCCTTCTGCACAGTGCTCTCTCTTTTACTCTACTACTCTTTCTGGGCCTTGTGGTCCATCTGTATATGTAAGAAACAAAATTAAATCTCTCTCCCAAGTTCTTCTCTTTAAAAGGTCACCAAATTGTAGGTTACAGTCATATCTCAAGGCTATAGGGCGTCTCTTGAAACCTTAGCTTGATGTGTTTGCTATTTAATCTTACAAGGCTTTTCTGTGTGTAGCTTTCATTGACACTAAACAAACTGAACAAATATTAGAAAATAGAGCAAACTGAAATAGGAGTGCTCCAGAGTAAAGAAGAAAGAGGAATGTTGGGAAGATAATGAACTAGAAGTGGAATTCCTACTTTAACTCTTACCTTTAGCATGATTTGTACACTAAGATCCTTACATAATGATAACTCCTAGTAGTTCCTTCTACCAAACAAAACCAGAAATTTTTGCTAGAAAGGATAGAGGGATAGGCAGAAAATCTTGCTTGCCATCAGCCTATGAGCTGCTGGAATGACTTTCTGTACCCTTTTTATACCAGTAAACTTTTTCATTTTTAGAGTTACATTAATATTAAATTAACAACATTTATATGAATGCTAAAGAAGAAATATTTACACTTCTTGAGGGCAGCTGGTTTAGCTTTTTTTTTTTTTAATGTGTTCAGTGGTGTCTGTCCCAAAGACTTACGTTCACACGCAGTTTACTTTTTAAATAAAATTTGCGTATAAACTATTGAGTATTATTTGATTTTAGTGTCAGTACACTTCACCTCCCTTCTAGGCATTTCACCTGCCTTTGATAATTGTTCTTTCACTCTGGGATTTTTTTTTTTTTACAGGTATGTTAATTATTTCTCTTTTGTCATGCTTGTGTTCAGCATTATTTTTCTGGTTAAGGTGACTTGGGAATCAATTCTGTAGTGGTTACTCTAGGGAATTGGGTAAGATATTTGAATTTGAAAGCACTTTAAGGAATATGTCTCAATCATCCCTAAATATCTGATATTTAGGAAAGGACTGTGTATCATAGAATAGGAAGTATAAAGTTGCCTTATATCCTCTGTAGCCTAACAAATCAGAACCGAGACATGAATCTTACATTTTCTTAGTCTGAAAAATTTGCTTCTATTTCCCCATCTTACCTTTACATAAATGAGGAATATTTGCATTTACCAAATAAAATTGGGGTAAACTCCTCACTTTTAAAAATGTTAGAAAAAAATGCATTCAGAGATTAAAAGATATTCTTTTGCTCTCTGTCTAGATCAGTCTTTCTTAATGGTCAATCCCCCCGACATTCTATTGGGCCTTTGCTGATACCTGGTGACATTTTTGGTTGTTACATGTGCAGGAGGTGCTACTGGCCTTTAGTGGGTAAAGGTCAGGGGTGTTGCTAAACATCCTACAACGCGCAGGATAGTCCCTCACAAGAATTATCTGGCCCAAAATGTCAGTAAAGCTGAGATTGATGTAGGTCCGTGCTTCTCAGAGTGTGGCCCCCAGACCAGTGGCCTCACCATCACCTGGGAACTTGTTAGACATGTATCTAACATTTGCGTTGTAACATGCACTCCAGGTGATTCTGATGTATGCTAATGTTCAAGAACAACTGAAACAGGTATTTCAATCTTCTTTTTCAGTGACTTTTAAAAATATGAATTCTTGCTCTCTACTCAACCATTTTCTTTGGTTGGTAGCTAATGTTTGAAATCAAGCCCTTTCACCATCTCCACCTCTACCCATGAGAACCTTCTTTGTTGCAGCCTTTCTCCAGTTCTCTGGTCCAAAGAAATCCCATTGCCAGGAATAATATGTGTCTTCTGTCCTCTTGTATTGTTCTAAACTATTGGCAGATCCTGTGCTTTGGTCTGCTACAACTGGTCTACCGCTTGCATTTGTATTAAGCCGTCACTTGGTCCTCCAGTGAGTCAGCACTGGTAAGCAGAGGTTTGTGCATTTGCTCAGCCCGTTGCATCGAAGGGCATTTGAGGTTGGCGCTCTGAGTTCTCTGTAGTTATAAGGCTGTTGTTATATCCATTTTATTCAGGAGTTTGGGGCAGTATCCCCGTTCTCAATCTGTCTTCTCACATCTGCCAAATCTCTTAAACTTACGGTTTTGCGCAAACTAAAATCCACACTTTAAAATGACTCACATGCATATCTCAGAGGATGGTGAGTTAACATGGGTTTCTTCATGTGTGAAAGAGTACACCACATATTCTTTCCAGCCCGTAGTGCAGGAAAGGGAACATCTAGAATTGTGAGACCAGGAGCTGATAGCTTTTGGTAACTTGAGGAGGACTTGTAGTCCTTAAGAAATGCTAGCTAGGAAGGTATTTGGTTTACCAACCCAGCCTTTCCCCATCATGCATTCAGACCCTTATTTCAATGAAGGAAGAAACAGCTTCTGTATGAACTTTTATGATGGAGTGGGGGAATGCAAATCTTATAATTAAGAACTCGGTCATTATTAGCCTGCAAATCATACAATAAACTACATCTGGCAGACAGGGCCAAATGTTCTTACTCAATGAACTTGGAAATACATTATTTATCTGTTGTGGCCCTCTGTTGCAGTGACAGTTTAGCTTCTTTTTAGCTCTATTAAGGGTTTCTGGCAAATGGGGCTGCCAAAGGGGTTGAGAACCTGAACACAAAGCTAGTGTTGCAAATCCAGAGGAGAGGTGGTGAATGACATAACTACTTTTAGGTTTCTTCTTGAATTTGTTCCCTTTGCTTCCAGGAGAGTTGGAGACTTCTGCGTAGTATGGAAACTATTTTACATTGTGTTGTCAGGAAATGATACCTAATCATAAGGCTTTTCTGTAATGGTCACAGAGCTGCAATGAAGAAAATACACACATACACCCCAAATTGCAGGTAAACTTATGTTCTGACTTACAGTATGGTGTCTTCACATCTCATTCAGTATCATACTTCCAGAATTGAGAGGTAATCGTGCTCATCATGGGCCCAGATTCCTTTGCTTTTCTTAGTGTCAAACAAACCAACAAAAACCAGGGATATGAATTTAATTTATTTTTAATCTGGTGTATTGACATAAATTAGGAAGTTAGCACTTTCTCTTTTTAAAAGTAGGCAGTTTTTTGTGTTTGTTTTGTTTTTAAATAGCCCTAATGTAGCCTCTTGTGCTTTGGGATAGCAGAATCTTTTCCTATTCTTTAAAAAGTAGTTGAAATTCAGTAGGTTTCTTAAAGGTGATCAATAAAATACATGAAGACAGTTTCCTTCAGAAAATTATCACCCATCAAATAGGCAATTTAGTGATCATGTTAGTACAGTGGACTTGTTGTGTGTGTGTGTGTGTGTGTGTGTGTGTGTGTGTGTAGAACATGGTTTTTAATTGCTCAAATTTGTGCTTTTTGGAAAACGGGTTACAGTGGACTGTGATAGTCCATGATGAGTGTTTGTGTGTGTCTTCAAGGGCAACAACCTGAAGGCATGGAATAAAAGAAAGAAAAGCTGTTTTAGAGCCAGAAATAGTGGATCAGCGATGTTGCCCCTTCAGGCATTTATCAAAAGCTTTAAAAGTCAGGCTTCACTTTTTAGAACCCCTGCCTCGAACACTTTATTGTCCATAGTCATCAATCATTTCTTAATTCAAATGCTAATCATTCCTTAATTCAAATGCTAATTGTTTTCCAAATAGGCCCTCTTTGAAGAGCTGCCTCTGCCACCATCTTGCTTATCAGAGAATCCATGGCTCTGTTTCACCAGGAACAGGAAATACAAAATACATTCATGTATCAATGTAAAAGTTAGCTGCCATGCATAAAATCTCTAGAAAGAAATAGGGGAGATATGGAGCATATCTCTTGCTTTGTTATTATGATTTTGCACAGTGCTTGTACGTTGTAAGAACTCAATAGTTTGTATCTTGAATGCATGAATTTGCGTTCAAACATGAACTGGGGCTCCATTAGGAATGCTGCAATGTTACTGAAGGCTCAGAACAGGCCTCCATAACACATGCTGCTTTGGTATGTGAATCATTTTGAGCTAAAAGCAATGAGTCCCTGCAGGCCCAAGAGAAACTTGTATCTCTTTCTTAAAGAATTTAAATTGGGGCCTTTGCCCATAAAAGTTATCTATGGAGAGGTCATAGATTCAATGCAATACCTATCCAAACACCAAGGGCACTTTTCACAGAACTAGAACAAATAATATTAAAATTTATATGGAAGCATAAAAGAACTCAGATACCCATGGCAATCCTGAGAAAAAAAGAACAAAGCTGGAGGTATCATACTACCTGATATCAAATTATACTATAAGGCCTTACTAATTCAAACAGCATGGTATTGGCATAAAAACAGACTCATAGATCAATGGAACAGAATAGAGAGCTCAGAAATAAACCCAGGCCTATATGGTCATTTAATCTGTAACAAAGGAGACAAGAACATAATGTGGGGTAAAGACAGTCTATTCAATGTATAGTGTTGGGAAAGTTGGATAGATACATGCAAAAAAAAAAAAAAAAAGGAAAAGAAACTAGACTACTTCTTACTGCATATACAAGAATAAACTAAAAATGGATTAAAGACTTGAATGTAAGACCTGAAACTATAAAACTCCTAAAAGAAAACATAGGCGGTAAACTCTCAGACATTACCCTTAGTAATATCTTTTTCTAATCTATCTCCTCGGGCAAAGGAAACAAAAGAAAAAATAAACAAATGGGACTACATCAAATTAAAAAAGTTTTTGCACAGCAAAGGAAACCATTAACAACAAAAAGACAGCCTACTGAATGGGAGAAGATATGCATCAATGATATATCTGATAAGGGGTTAATATCCAAAATTTATTTAAAAAAAAATCATACGACTCAACACCAAAAAAATAAACAATTCAATTAAAAAAATGGGCAGAAGACCTGAATAGACATTTCTCCAAAAAGGCCATACAGATGGCCAATAGACATAAAATGGTGCTCAGTGTCATTGATCATCAAAGAAATGCAAATTAAAACTACAATGAGATATCACCTATCAGAATGGCCATCATCAATAAATCAACAAACAACAAATGTTGGAGAGGATGTGGAGAAAAGGGAACCCTCTTGTACTGTTGGTGGGATTGCAAATTGGTGCAGCCATTATGGAAAATAGTATTGAGGTTCCTCAAAAAATTAATAATAGAACTACCTTATGAGCCAGCAATTCCATTTCTGGGTATTTATCCTCAAAGTCCAAACACTAATTCGAAAAGATATATGCACCCCTATGTTCATGGCAGTGCTATTTACAATAGTTAAGATATGGAAGCAACTGAAGTGTTCATCATTAGATGATTGGATAACAGAGATTTGGTACATACATAAACGGAATATTAATCTTACATAAAAATGAGATATTACTATATGTGACAACATATATGGACCTGGAGAATATTATGCTAAGTGAAATAAGTCAAATTGACAAAGACAAATATATGATCTCATTTATATGTGGAATCTAAAGAAGAAAATAAAAAATCAAAGCAGAAACAGACAGATATAGAGTACAAAGTGATAGTTACTAAATTCTGGGGCTCTGAGTGAGAAAGGTGAACGGATTAAGAAGTACGTATTGGTAGTGACAAAACAGTCACAGGGATGTAAAATACAGTATAGGGAATATAGTCAATAATATTGTAAAAACTATGTGTAGTGTCAGATGGGTACTAGACTTATGGAGGGATCACTTCATAAACTATATAAATATCTAACCATTATGCTGTATACCTGAAACTAAAGTAAAATAATATAGAACGTCAACTATAGTTGGAAAAAAAAAAACAGTCACCAGGATAAAAAGTACAGCATAGGGAATATAGTTAACAATATTGTAATAACTACGTCAGATGGGTAATAGAGTTATTAGGATTGCACTATGTGGAGTATGTAAATGTCTAACCACTATGCTGTGCTGTACACCTGAAACTAATATAATATTATATGTCAATGGTAATTGAAAAGTATTTTTTTAAAAAACATTAATAAAATAAAATAAAAATGCAAAACAGGAATAAAAAAAAAAAAAGATACGTTTCCCAGGAAATTATTGTGAGGGAAGGAAACTCTAGTTGACACTTTCCAAGTCTTTCTTTTCCCATTTCCATAGTGGTAACTAACAAATTTCTGGGGATATTAAAATAACTTTTTCATCAGTACAATTTGGATAACTTTTGTCAAAAATTTAGAAATAAGAGAAGTAAGACCAGTTAATCACTGAAGTGGGAATTAGTAAAAGTTTATTGTGTGCACAACAAAGACAGTTCACCAACCTGAGGCACTCAAACCAAAACGTGGAATGAGTGTCAAAGGTTATTGTTATAAAACAGCTTGTATAGTGAGAAATCAGGGAGTGTTTATTCTTCAGAGATTGATAATATTAAAATTTTCTTAAATGAGAGGAAATTGGTCAGTGATTACCTCGTATCAACCTTGGGAAATGATTTTGCTTGTGATTTTCAAACGCGTAAGCAAGAGATGACCCAGATCAAGTTAGCCTTGCAGAATAAGCTAAATTAAGCTTTGTTGATATGACGAGACTGGTTGTCTGCTCGGGGAATTTTCTAGGCTGGTCTTCACTGGTTTTTGATTTTAAGACTTGATTATATTGGATCCATTTTTAGGAATGGGTGAAAGTGAATAATGCCTAACAGGTAGAGGTTTATTTCTCTCACAACACAAAGAGTCAATGGCTCAGGGGTGTTAACAGTTGTGACTGTGGAATTCTTGTGGCTGTTTCTTCATATTTATTACCTCATTATCTGTTCCCTTTCTTTTGAGGGAAAAAAAAAAAAAGCTTTTCCAGAGATTTTCCAGAAAGTTCATACAGAGAACTTTCTGCTAAGGCCTTATTGGCTATAATTGGAGTAACTGACAAGCCCTTACCAGGAGGGAATATGGGAAAGTGGGGAAAGGATTGTTTCAATTACAGTTTACATTCAACATTATTTTATATTGATTTCAGATGTACAGCACAGTGGTTAGACATTTACATAATTTAAAAAGTGATCCCCCTGACTAGTCTAATATCCACCTCTCACTATTCATAGTTATTACCATATTATTGACTACATTCCCTATGCTCTACTTTATATTCCCATGACTATTTTGTAACTACCAATTTGTACTTCTTAAGTCCTTCACCTTTTTCACCCTGCCCCCAACCCCCTCCCATCTGGCAACCATCAAAATGTTCTCTGTATCTCTATTCTGAGTTTGTTTCTGTTTTGTTTGTTTTGTTCTTTAGATTCCACATATAAACAAAATCACATTGCATCTATCTCTGTCTGTGTTACATCCTCCACTCAACACAGTACCCTCCAGGTCTATCTATGCCGCTGCAGATGGCAAGAACCCATTCCCAGCATGGCCAAGCCATATTCCACAGTATATACATATGTACCACCTCCTCTTTATCCATTTATCCATCAATGGACACCCAGGCTGCCTCCACATCTTGGCCATTGTAAACAATGCTGCAATTAACATATTGATACACACGTCCCCTCAAAGTAGCTTTGGATTTCTTTAGATAAAAATACCCAGAAATGGGATTACTGGTTTTTCTTTGTCTCTTGTTATAGCATTAAAATTGTAATACTCAATATATACCAATAACAAAAGATGAATACAAGTCATGTTTGACTCCTGAAATTACAAGAGGTGGTCAAAGTGGTTACCATCAGCGTCCAGTCACTTCTGATTACGTCGAACTACTGCTTGAGCAACTTTGATCACAGCGTCCACTTGTATACATTTTTTTGGCACCCCTGGTGTATATACATATATATGTTTATATATGTTTATATATATATATACATACATACATATATATTTTTTACTATATATACACACATACATACACATATACATACATACCTATTATAAAGTTTACTATATAAATTAGAAACAATAAGAGATTAACAGTAACTAATAATAAAATAGAAAAAATATAACATTATAATAATATACTATAATAAAAGTTATATGAATGGGGTCTCCTCCTCAAAATTTTTTATTGTACTATACATACAGCATGGATATGCTGGACAAAGCGATGATTTACATCCCAGTTGGTATATAAAGGGTCAGTGAGAGATTTTTATCATGGGGCACAGAATAGGGCACAATTTAAAACTTATGAATTGTTTATTTCTGGAATTTTCCATCTAATATTTTCACACTGTGGTTGACCATGAGTAACTGAAACTGCAGATAAGCGGGTACTACTGTGCTGTTGGTAGCATCAGCGTGTGAGAGATTCTGTGGCTGTACCACACTTCAGAACTCCTTATTTCATACTGCAATGTTGCCTTGCATAACTCCAGCCTGTCCGAGAACGTAATTGTTTTAGAATATGCTACATGTGTGGTCAGTCAACACGCATTATCAAGCATCTACAATGTCTTAGGCACAGTGCTGGGTGCCTTCACAAATTGTTTCAGATTGATTTTTCATCTCATAATAGTTCTGACACAGAATGCTGTTTTGCAAAGAATTAAAATGAAACTAAATGACCTCATAATGAAAATAATGTGGATTATTATTATGTTACAGAAGGCACTCTAACATTATATTGTGAAAAAACTAAGATTTTAGCCTTATATAAGCTTTTGGAACTTTGAAAAAGTTTATTAACATTCAAAACATTGGCCTTACAAATTAATGGCATGGGTACCAGCTGAAGCTACTAGTCCTTCTTACCTTCTGTTGGCAACTCCTTATCATCTCTGGAAATTTCTTTGTTTGATGGATAAATGATTGTGGGGATACTAATTCTGAATGAGAAATCAGGTAAGGCACCACCAACATTTTATCTCGGATGTAAATGGTAGGAAGGTGTAAGTCGGGAAGATTTTGGAGCAGAGATTTCCATGAACAGTGACTGCAAGGGCTCTAAAGCAGGAATGAGCTTCCTTTGTTAAAGGAAGGAAAGGTGGCCAGAGGGGTTTGGAGTATAGTGTAGCAGGAGGGAATGAAGAAGGGAATTCTGGAGGAGGTTAAAGGTAAGGTCATGAGGGAAGGCATGTTAAAAACTGTGTACAGACCCAGGAAGATATCTCATATTAATTAGCATCTGAAAAACACAAGTTATAGTACTGACTTTGAAGAGTCAGGACTACTTGTTTATGGCTGAGTTGAAAGTGAAGGATCAGCCAATCAATGTGCATCTAATTGAAATAGAAAATAGGTTCATGGAATTTTGTCCCCAGTTTCCCTCAAGTTATCACAGACTAAGTAGTTCAGAATGAAATGCTTCATATGGAACTCAGCAGTGGGAGGTGGTTAAGTAGAAATCCCTGTGTGCGAGTTGGATCTCTTTTAGTCTTCTGCAGGGTTTTTGAAAAATCTCACAATGCTGGTAATTTAAATGGCTCAGGTAACCAAGAGAAACTAGCATATCAAATCATAGAGGATATAGATCCAAGATATTTGACACAACAGCAGTTTGCTCTGAACAGAAATCAACAAAAACTCTCAAGAACTGGAATGTAAAAGAGCAACCAATCAAAATAATTTCACAAAGTTTTTAAATCACTGGCGCCCCAAACAAGCTGTATATGCAATATAATCTATAGTCTGATTGCTTGGCCGCTGGAGCCTGGCACAGCAACCAAGGTTTTGAATCAGAGTTTGGAGAGATGCTACAACAACAGTGTTTTAAGTTTCTATGAATGAAGGCAAAAACAGGATTCTATGATACAAGGAGGTAATTCATTTACTTTATTCATAATGTTTGGAAATATACCTATGAACAGGGGATTTGTGCAGTAGTGTTTTCCATGGCTGACATTGAAAGCATTTTGAACACATTTATTTATGATGGTAAAATGGGGTTGACAATTGTTACTGCAAAAGCAGGTACAGGACAATGTAGACAAAATGTGACTGATGAGCCTGTTCATAGCAGTAATACAAACAAGTGGTGTTAAGTCTCTGTCTGGTACAGATGTAGTATGATATCACCATCAACTGTAATTCACTAAGTTCATTATGGGTGTCAAGATTATTAGATAGAAAACTTTAGAAAGTATGAAACTTGCTGTTGAAAATATATTTTATTTATGAAGTTGCAGAATTTTTATTGCTACCCAAACAGTGGCTTTATAGTATGTGATATAGAAAAATATTATAATTCCCAGGAAATTTTATCAATATTTTAAGACGTTCTTATAGTTATTCAAGGAAAGTTAAGCCAGCAAATGCATATTTGCCAAGAATATGGGTTAAATATAAAGCATAAAAATGATCAAGTTTTCAGTTGTTCCTGAGGTCTTAAGTTAGCTAGTTTTTATATCTGATCCATCACAACCATTCTGTTTTAACCATTAAAGAAGCTTCTTGTTGACACTGAGAAGAATGTAAAGTGGTGAAAGAAGGGGATGCAAGGGCAGTGAATGTGGACGTGAGGTGTGGGGCTGGGGAGAGATGTGGCATCCATTTTTCACACTCCATTATATCTTTTTATTTCAGCATAATAATTAGAAATAAAAATAAGCCACTGTACTTACCTGAAGTACAAATGATGACTGTAGCCAAGGGATAATATGTGATTTCGTTGCATAAATATCAATTATCATTCTCTTTCTAGTGAGACTATTTCACTGTACCTGCTTAGCTTTATAATTTCTTGTAAATTTCAAAATAAAGCAAACAAAAGTCCCTGTCTGTCAACATCCAAGTGGTCGATTCTCAGCCACTTCGGTCCTGCTTCTTCTAATTATATTACATCTCAATTTTTTTGCAACGGACTAGTCTCTAGCTAGTGTCTTCTTCCCTCCATGTAGTAGCTTAAGAGGCCCATTTCTCCTGGTACTGACCAGTCTTGCTGACCTCCCATCATATACGCTTGGCCTTTTCAAATTGAAAGAGTAAGCCCAGTTCTCATGTATTAGGTTGGTGCAAAAGTAATTGCAGTTTAAAAGGTTAAAAATAATTGCAAAAACTGCAATGACTTGGAGTTCCAAAGGCAAGCCAGGAATGAAAAATCCTTTTCTGCATTATGGCAGGATGAAGCCCTAAACAGAAATATCTATCCTAACATTTTTTTTTTTAAATGCTCCTTTGACTATAGAATAACTCATTTTAGAAAATGCTTTTTTTCTATTCACATAATTTTAGGCTCTTTCTTTTAGCACCATGTACATCACATTAGAAGTAAAGGATTAAGGTTGAAGATACCACCTAAGAAATGAATTACAGTTAAAATAGCTGTTCAAGGAGAGAGAAGGTAGTTTGAAGTCCACACATTTATGATCCTGCTAAAGGAGGATTCTGCCAGGATATAAATGATATAAATAGCGGGGAGGAAGGCTTTCTGTGGCCCACTGAGCAGTTATTTTCTGGTAACCAGTTTATGTCCTACAATTCCTATAGTATTTTTTGACAAACAAAAGTTTTCTTCACCTTTGGACATCAGAGAAATTTAATGACCCCAATATTGAATTTTTAATGAAATTTTGATTTTATTTAATCGAATTTCAAACAAATGTGCTTAATAATCCTGTATGTCAAGTCAAATGTATGCCCATAAAAAGACATAAAAAGTATTATACTTCCCAGAAAATTTTATCAAGATTTTAAGATGCGTATGCATGTACACACACATAAATACTATTTTGGAATGGAAAGAAGTGATTCTGATGGTTTTAGGTTTCTTCTCTAGAAAGATCATAAATTATTTAAGTTTAAAATGAAGCCCTCCAGGGAACAATATAATCTATAAGTGGCTGAGATTTTCAATTATTCGTAGTAATTTGTCAAATGTTCATTTCACTTGCCATTAATGTTTATTGAATACTTTTTATAATCTCTAGGTTACTATGTCTGATTTTTTGGATCACTTTTTTCTTTTAGTATTCACACCTTCAATGTAATTAGTGTTGCTCAATTTAAAAGGGTATTTAATAGCCTTTAAATATGCATTTTATAAATGCCCTTGGCCGGTTTGAATGACTTTGTGTGTATACTTGTGAAGTTCTTCCTAAATAGCCACAATACAAGAATGAAGCATTAAAGACTTTTAAATACACAAACTGTTCAATTCAGACCTACGTAAATCATCTTGGGTTCAGTTATGTTTATTCCATCTGTTTTTATCATCTGCTGTTACAATAATTTATCATTTCTACACGGTATTAAAATGTAAATGAATCAATAGAGGAAACACATCTGTGGACTGTTAGTTAATAAAAGTACATTTGGCAAGTGAGCTAAGTCATAATAATTAATTAAATTTCACTGCCCATATATGTTTGTAATTGTATATTTAGTGTGCATTTGCATAATCACATAATGGCATCTATATGATTCATGCTTTGCTGAGCATAATCTAGATGCACAAATTACAAATTCGAAACTGCTTATAAAAATATCGCAGAGATTTTTTTTTTTTTTTTAGGAAATGATGTATAGGAAGTAAATAAGAAAAAAACATTTTAAAAATGTAAATTACACATTCTTGAAGTTCAGCAAAGTAACTGATTGAAAAGAATTCAAGTTACAGACAAGTGCTGGCTTTGTTCTTTGACATGCTGCTTTTAAAAGTACACTGGTAGTGTATTTTGTAGGTTTTGATCAGGGAAAGGTGTACTTTTTTAAAGAGGTGTTGTAAGCATGTTAGATTAGGTACTGTTCTGAGCTAAATTGTGTATAAAGGGCTCCTCAGTCATAATAATTTTTGATGAATCACATTCCAATCAGTCTAATCCCACAATTAATTTAATTTTTAAAAATGGAGGCTAGATTGTTTTTAGGACCATATGCTAGGCAAAATTGTGCATGCTGGGATTAAACTCTTAGATACCTATATACAACTTAACAGCATTTGCTAAAGGTGATGGGACAACTTGCAAGCATGACATTCTGTAGACATAAGCATCTAGGCAAAATCTATTTTGGCCACTGTCCACTTTCACCTCCTGGAAACCTAGTCCTCTCCAGCTGACCTCTCATTTGGTGATCAAAATAACTCATTGCAAGTTTGTGAATGACACAGATTTAAGCTCTCAGGTATATTTGCATATTGAAGACTGAGTTTGTAATCCTGATACATTTTGAAAATGCCAATCGGTTCACACCACTTCCCTGCCTGGTGTCTTTTCCTGGTTCCTCAATGCATCAAATTCAAGTCAGAAATCCTCAGTGCATTTAGCATTGTTTGCCAGGTGCTTCATCATTTGATAATCTTGGCTTTCCTAGCCTACCTTCCTCATCATTTACCAATTGTCCTTCTGTGATTTAAGAATTGAATGGCCAGAAACCTCAAATGAACAGTTGAGTGTTGCATTGTTATTATTATTATTTTTTAATGGTGGGAATGGTGTCAGGTATGAGAGACTGTTTTAGTCTTATATTCTTTCTTTTGCTAATGGCAGATGAAGGAGGAGGTCACTTGTGTGACTGTTCCAGGTAATTGTCAATCTAAGATACTGAAATGTGATTAGGATAAATAGGAAATGTGGAACCTGTTAGCTCAAGTATCTAAATGCAATTCTTTTCAGAACTAAGCAAAAATAAAAGTGTATCTTTTCTGCCAAAGGAGATGGTACCTTTATGTGAACATAAAAGCACAACACAGGACGGGTACTATATACGAGTTTACCCACTGAGCACTTTTCAATGGGTACAGCAGATTCAAGTTTAGAGTTGAAACAATAGGGCAGACCACCAACCCAGAGAGTAACCAGACAAGCAATTCGCTGAAATTCCAAAAGAATACAAATATTACTATTCATTTAGAATGAGTGGGTTTGTTTAGGTATTTAAATATTAAACTCTTCTTGGAAAATACATGCTCCCCTCAAAAAAAAAAAAAAAAATCCTTCTAAAAAATGTAAGAAAAACCTGCATGTAAAACAAAATCTATAGAAAAGATGGAAATACTTTGTTGCCCTGGAAACAAAAGATGAAAACAAAAAACCATTTTAAACATATTTTGAATAGACCTGTAGTTCAAGACAATTCCAAAGAATTTAAAATGCTGTTACATCAGTGTATTTAATAATTACTTATTTTAAGCATCAGGAAGGTATGAGGTTTTGATTAATATATTTCTCCCTGTATCTGCTAAACATTGAATCATTAGTTTCCTTCTGAGTCTTCTTGTCAGGAGGAACAACTTTTCTCCTACCTAACCTACTCTTTCTTTAAACCTTTAATTCTGAATTAAATTCAGACTTATAAAAAACTGCAAAATAGTACAAAGAGTTCCTCATACACTTTACCCAGCTTCTTTGTGAAAAATGCTTCTGACAGTGCGCCATTGGTGGACTAATGGAATGACTTACTTAACATAAAGTTCCCCCATGCTATAATGTACCTGACTGAGGAAATCATTTCACAGCTCTGGTGAGCCAGTGTGCCACAGAATCCTCTAGTCGTATATTTACCCTGTCACCTAGAATAAGTTGGCTTCATAGAACTAACTGTAGAATGGCCTACTGAAAACTCAAAATGACTCCAGCTGGAGGTATGATACCCGGTGAGCTGGCGATGCTGTCCTATAGGAGGCCATACATGCTTTGAATCCGCACCTAATACGTAGTGTTCTTTCTCCCATGGCCAAATGAAAGGGGTAGGAGTAGGAGTAGTTCCTCTCACTGTTATAGCTAATGACTCCCTCCCTTCTCTACAATATTGGTTTCTAATGACTTTAGCTTTCAGTCCCACAAATTGGTTTTAGATGTTTCAGAGGTTTTTGTTACCAGGGAAGAAGGCTTCCACTGTGTGTGTGTGTGTGTGTGTGTGTGTGTGTGTGTGTGTGTGTGCCATAAAGATGGTTTTCTTGAGTTGCAGTGTGGTTGAGGTTACCATCAGACCATTTGGGGCCCCTGATGCACCTGAAGCAATAGATAAATATGGTGGTTACTAACCTCGTTCAGATGACTGATTCTAATTGACAAGGAAAATTTGGATTACTTTTGCTCTTGCAGTGGAGACATCTGGGACCCAGAGGATTCACTGGGCACTTAGTACTTTCACATGGAACAGTAAAAGTTAATGGGAGAGAGACTAGATAAATGCAGTAAAGGCTGTACTACCAAAGACTGAGCATCTTCAGAGAAGAATGTGTAGGTCACTCTACCAGATGGAGAATCTCTTCTGCCAAGGTGTTGGCTATGGGCAAAGGGAAAATGGAGTGGGTGATAGAAGGATGTGTTAAGGTCTTAACGATCACTCATGGTGAGTTACTGGAAGGAAAACCAGAAAAGAGCTTATGAATGTAAGCTCTGCGTATATTGAGAAACATATAAAGCAGCCTCTGACCTCTGATAACTGGTCTGATGCAAATAACTAGACAAAATTGTTTTCCCGTTGGACATAAACAATTTCATAGAACATCAGTATCAGACAAGGTTACTCTGAGACCATAATAAAAAGAGACAAAAGCACGGTCACTGAGCTAGCCACAAAACAAAACATCCCCCTCTCCCAAATAATAAGAGTGACTGCTGCTTCTTTTCCTTAATCTAGTTTGCCCACTTTATAGATAAGATTTATTGAGAATACCTGATCATAGAATTGCCACTGCTTTCTGACAGCAGTCCATCTAAGGTGAACTCTCCCTTCCTTGGACTCTCCCCAAATCATCCAACTAAAGCCCAAATCATGTAACCTGTTCTTTTTAATCCCCTCTTACCCAAACACCAATCAGTTCCCCATGGAATGTGTTCTCCCTCAATGCATTGAGTGATAAACCCAGCTTGTTCAGCTGATGGTCTTTGGCTGAAGGACATTGGCAATATTAACCACTTACTTCTGTTTTCCCCCTTTCCCTTCCTCCACTATTTCACATAAGAAGTGTCTTCCTTAATGTTACAATTAGTTTTTAGGTTACAGAATACTCCAGTAGGATTTTGGCTGAGTTAGATAAGAAATTAACACTGATGGGACATTCTCTCCCTTGTTGAACGAGAGGGTGAGGTTACCTTACACTGTATGAGGGATAGTAGCATCATGATAGGCAGATACAAGTAGCTCTTGTTATATGAAACTTAACTATGGGCAGAGGGTGAAGACTGATGCTGAAGAGCCAGCAGAATAAACTGGGCTAAACATTTGCCTGTTTACTCTCAGTTCTACTCTCCTCTCTTCCTCGACAGTGATCTGTTTCACAGAAGGCCCCATCTCTGTAAACCACACTGCTCAGGTTCCCTTTCCCACTGGCTTCTGATTAGGTGTGGCCAAAGGGAGGGACTGCCAGGACACTGGCCAGGAGGAGCTGGGCAGAAGCCCACGGTGCTTCTGGTGGTGTTACAGACATTCGTTCAAGGGTCAACTGTAATTAAAGCGAAATAAAAAAATGAAGTCACCTAAAATAAGAATAATTATAATAATAATAATAATAATAATAATAATAATAATAACAACTCATTCATGGTTCTAGTTCCAGTTAGAAAGCCCTCCTAGTTGCTTGTGCCTGGTTCCAGCTCACATGCCTGATAACACTGCCTGGTCCATTTGCTCACTTGCCCTAAAATGGTAGCAACTTCCTGCTGTTGTTATTTTCTGGTTGCCTTCACTTTCCTTGTTTTCAACTCTTCCAACATCTCTGTAAGTAGTTACCCGTACTAAATTCCCTCTAGTGAGCTACCTGGATTGAATTATGTTTTGCTCATTTTGCCTGAAATGATACACTCGATAAACCTAATTTGTAAATTCCTTTTAAACACCTTTGTAGAAAATAGGTTATGAGTGTCGTCACTGGTTATTTTGATAAAATTGCATTTTCCAAAATGGGACAGCTTAATTCTAAGAACCTAAATGTGATTTTTCATAACAAATCCTATAGAATCATGAACCACAGAAAGTAGATGCAAACCCATCAATTTCCTTACATTTTTGCCTTGTTCTCCCTAGTTTCATACAACTTCATGAATGCTTGTAAATATTTGAACCAATGAAATGAAAGATATTCTTAATAGACGTTTCCTAATTGTTTGAGAGTGTAAAATAGACATGACAAGACAGGAATAGGGGGCTAAAATGAAGCATAAATCTTAATGCTCCTTCTGTCCCCAGAAACTCATTGAAAGTCATGATCTTATTTTGATGCAAATCTGCCCTGGCTTTAGCAGAAGTTATTATGCACAAATCCAGCTGGAGAAGAGGATCTTAATTTTTTATTCTCTCAGTAGGTACTTGTCTGTATATGCTTTCTCAAGGCTAAATGATACTTTAAGATGCTTGCAAGAGCAGAATTGAGTAAATCTCAAACTCTTGATAACATCTATAGAAGACGTCCGAGGTAGGTAATCATATTGGCAAACTACCTCATATTTAAACAAGAGAAAATAAATTCTAAGTGTAGGAACACTACAATTGATAAAACACTTGATATTTCTAAACTTGGGTACAATTTATCATTGGAGTGGTTTTGTTGATTCACTTTTTGTTGTTGATGTTTTTGATTGGCTGCTATAGTTATAGTCATAACCGGAAGGGTTTTTTTCCTGTTTAACACCATATTTAAATAGCAAAGAAATAATTCATTTCCGAATAAGAGTGTCAGTCATTGGTAGACATTATGCTTGGGTTGGGTAAAACCAAAGTGTAAACTTCTACTTCCTCTGTGCGAATTAACATGCTGCCGAGAGCTTGCTGTTCCCCACAGCCCCAGGGAAGTGTGCTCACCCATCTTCAGGGCTCAGGGGAATTTTGTATCTCTTTTGGTTTTTCATTATATATTCATTATATGGGTCCCTTGTGGACTGAAAGAATTAACATGCCTCTTTCACTGCCCAAATTACCTCCTTAGAACTGTGGAAAATCCAGCTCCATGTCTTTGAAGAGCTTTGAGCCAGTTGGATGAAAGCAATTTCCAAGAAGCAAGTAGAAATACACGCTATTTGTTGAAGTATTGGATCTATTTATTAGATGAACATATTAGGCACAAGGGATATTTAAATTTTCACCAAATAAATATTCAAACCATATTAATTTTGTGCATCCCTCTCTCAACACGTACTCCATGAGCACAGAAGTCATTTTATAACTGCATATTCTCTTAATTCAGGAAAGGTTTCTTCCATCCATTTTCTGTTGTTAAAGGGGCTCAGGATCAGAGAGAGAATGCAGTAATGTCAAGGAATTAGTGATAAGCAGGAAGGAAAGGGAGGTTCCATCGTGTATATAAGCACACATTTAGGGCTTGAAGCACATCAAACCACAAATCAGTTTAGAATTTGAATAAGAATTGAAAATGTACCTGGTAAAGTTTTCTGATTCATACCAGTTTTCCCACCTCTGGGCCATGTCCCTTTACTCTGCAAATCTAAATATTCCCTATATCTGAGACTCAGCTCAAATCTCTGCTTGAGTTTTCTGACAACCGTCTAACCTATAGAGATTGCTTTCCTTTGAAATCTCATTGTTCCTATTGTCTGTATCACTCTGAGGCAAAGTATTATGTATTCAATCAAACTCAATCAATAATAGAATATATCAATCAAAATTCGATTCTTTTATTACCTTGCATTCTGTTTGAAAATCACATAATTTGCATGTTATTTGTATTTTCCCTGTTTAACCTCACTTTCCTTTCTGGATTATAAACTCATTGAAGGAGGAATTAGGTTTTATGTCACTTGGGTATTATTCATAAGGCCTCCTGCAGTCCCCAGAATGTATATGTATATATGTGTGTGTGTATATATATATATATATATATATATATATATATATATATATATATATATAAAATCAGGCCAAACAAATGTATACACATTTTAAAATGAAAACTATTAAAATTGTAATACTCAATATATACTGATAACGAAAGATGAATACAAGTCACGTGTGACTTCTGCAATTACAAGAGATGCTCAAAGTGGTTACCATCAGCGTCCAGACACTTCTGATTACGGCAAACTACTGCTTGAGCAACGCTGACCAAAGTGTCCACTTGTATACATTTTTTTGACACCCCTGGTTTATAAATATAAATATATAAATACAAATATTTTTATATATATATGACTTGTATTGATCTTTTATTATCAATATATACTGACTATTACAATTTTAATACAGTTTTTTCCTTTTTTAAAATCTGTATAACCTGAAGCTGAAGCTGAATAATAATGTCAACCATAATTTAATATGTATATAGTCACAGGATATGGAGTACAGCGTAAGTAATAGATTCAGTGGAACTGGAACAGCTATATAAGATGTCAGAGGGGTAGTATGTTGGAGGAGGGGGGTTATCACTTTGTGAGGCATATAAATATCTTAAGTATTGCATTGTTTTGTACATCTGAAACATAATAAAAATAAAATAAAAATAGTGTTGATATTTTATTTTAAAAAATGTGTATACATTGTTTTGTCACCCTCTGTGTGTATATATTTATATTATTTATATTTATATTTATATTTATATTTATATTTATATTTATATTTATATTTATATTATGTTAATAAATATTTATTGGTTATTGATGACTCCTGTCATGACTTTTTTAATCCTGATACATCAACTCATGGTTGGCCTGAGGCATTTTAAATTGATTCAGTGCTCTTCTCCAGGGCTCATCCTTCATTAGGTAGCAAGTGATTTACCACCCAGGAGCCTGGGTGATGACCTTGTTAATTTTCCATGAAAAGATTCACTGCTTTACACTGATTTGATCTGTATGTCTTCAGACATAATGTTGCTCCTCTGAATTTGGTGTGTCGTAATTTGCCATTATGTTATCACTTTGAAGAATGTAGTATCTTAGAAATTCCAGTTTTTGTAAAAATATTTTGTTTCAATATAATATTTTTGTCCCATAGAGCAGAGCTTCTTAGTGATTTCAAACAGGCTCACAACCTTTATTTGAAGAAGCATTTTTATTTCTCTCCTTGCATCTGCCCTTAGAAATTATGAAAATTCGGAAATGGAAATAGGTGGTGTAATTTGCTGAAAGGTTGCTGTTAGGCTTGGTACTGTAGGTTTCTGGCAGTTTAAATAAATGAAGATGGTTCTAATATCTTCAGAAAGGGCTTCTTTGTTACATACTCAGCATGGATAAAGGCCTTTTCATACAGAACAACAGGGCCTGCTGAGATCTCAGAGTTTTTTGTGCCTTTGAAGGAAACAAAAGCAACAAAATATTCTTTAAAGGTCCCCTTGAATCTAGCTAGTCAAGGGGACATTGATGGAGTGGCTTCTGAGTGTTCCTGTGCCAGGTCCTGGGATTAAATATAAATCAGGTACCGGCTATGCCTTCAGGAAGCTCATAGTCTTATGCAGGAGATGGAATATCCTTAACATTAAGTGAACAACTGCAACAATAAATTCACGTGGAAGATAACAGCGATTGCGCAAAGGAGGGAAAGATTATTCCTCTTCTGAGTTACTAGAGGCAGTTGACAGTGAAGCCTTTGAAGGAGGCAGGTTTTGAACTGGGTTTTGAAACTGGAATAAGATTTACCCAAACACAATACAGGTGTGTAGATGTGGGTGGTTTGGGGCAGGAGCATGAGAAGATGGGCATTCCAGAAGAGGCAACATCATGTGTAAATCACAGGAGGTGTCTGATGGCATGGTCCTGGAAACAGTACGGTATACTTGACATGCTATAAACTGTTCCAAATTGCTGGAGCATAAAATGTGAGAAAGGAGTAGCAGAGGATAAGTTTGGGAAGTTAGTCTATCCATTTATTTCATGATGGGCTTTACATGTGATGCTGAAGAATTTGAAATTTAGTGTCTAGGGGATTGGAATCTGCTGAAGAACTAGAAGCAGGAAAGAGACAATTAGATTATCATTTTAGAAATTTTACCTGTGTGGCCAGGAGGTTTGTAAAGGAACAGAAATAAAGGCAGGGAGCCCAACAAGGGACTCCACAACAGTTTTTGCAGGAGAAGGATTGCCTACCACACTTCCATTTATAGAAAATTAAGACTTGTTTATTGGTTTTTGTGACATGTCTCCTTGGTCAATATTCCTATTTTCTGGGAAGGAAGATAAATTTAATCTTCTATTAGTGGGAAAATTTCTTTATTTTTGCATATATCTTATCAATTATTATTTAGATATCAACCTTTTACATTGCTGTGGATTTAAGTTATAAAATCAACCTTACAAATTTATATAGAAGACAAGATAATAAAAGTATTTTTAGTTAATAAAAATATTAAGTTGGTTACTGAATATTTCTTCCCGTGTATGAATAAAGAAATCTCTAAAACCCTACGGCTGTTTTCTTTTTTCAGATTGAAGTAACATTTCAAAATAACTAGACCAGGCCTGATTAAAATTATGGATTATCAAACATTTAAGAAAATGTTGAGAAAGAATTGTCACTTGAAATATATTTAAAAATGAATTCTGTCTATGATATTTTAGGACTTCAGTAAATTATGAAAACTCTCAGCTTGTGCTAAAGATACTACATTCATTTAGGACACTCACAGGTGGTGTATATGTAACAGAAAGGATTTTATTTTTCTAGTGTAAGTTATTTAAAATTTCTAAGAAGCTAGACTTCTTTTACACATTTTTTAATGCGTCTTAAAAGCATTTGAGGTGTGATCAAACAATACAGTGACTATTTAAATAAAAAATATTGCTGGGTCATAAGGTAACTCTATTTAAAAATTTTTGAGGAACCTCCAAACTGTTTTCCACAGTGACTATACCAATTTTCAATCCCACCAACAGTATACAAGTGCTCCCTTCTCTCCACATCAAGCTTGTTTTTTGTTGATTTATTGATGATGGCCATTCTGACAGGTGTGGTGATATCTCGTGATTTCAGTTTACATTTCTCTGATGATTACTGATGCTGAGCATCTTTTAATACATCTATTGGCCATCTGTATGTCCTTTTTGGAGAAATGTCTGTTCAGGTCCTCTGCCCATTTTTTAATTGGATAGCTTTCTTTAAAGATTTTTATTAAAATATAGCTAACATACAATATTATATTAGTTTGAGGTGTACATCATAGTTATTCAACAGTACCCACTTGGCACTACACAAAGTTATTACTACATTATTGATTATGTTCCCTATGCTAAAGAAGTGATCACCATGATAAGTCCAGCAACCATCTGACACTGTACCACACTATCTCAATATTATTGACTATATTTCTATGCTGGATATTACATACTCAAGACTTATTTGTTTTATATCTGGAACTTTGAGACTCTTATTCTTCTTTATCTCTCCCCCCCTTTTTACTTTTTCAATTGGAGTTGACATTCAATATTATTTTATATTAGTTTCAGGTGCACAGCATAGTGGTGAGACATTTGTATGATTTAGGAAGTGATCCCCCTGACTATTCTAGTACCCACCTGGCACTGTATAGTTATTACCATATTATTGAGTATATTCCCTATATTTAGATCCCCATGACTATTTTGTAACTACCAATTTGTACTTCTTAATCTCTTCACCTTTTTTGCCCTGCCTCCAACCACCCTTCCATCTATATGCACACCTATGTTCGCTGCAGCACTATTTACAATAGCCAAGATATGGAGGCAAGCTAAGTGTCCATCAGTAGATGATTGGATGAAAAAGTGGTACATTTATACAATGGAGTATTACTTGGCCTTAACAGATAACGAAATGTTGGCATTTGTAACAAGATGGATGGACTTAGAGGATATTATCCTAAGTGAATTATGTCAGACAGGGAAGGCCAAATACCATATTATTTCAAATACATGTGGAATCTAAAAAAATAAATGGACAAACAAAACAGAAACAAACTCATGGATATAGAGAACAAAGTGATAGTTGCCAGATGGGAGAGGGTTGGGAAGTGGGTGAAAAAGGTAAAGGGATTAAGAAGTACAAATTGGCAGTTATAAAATAGTCATGAAGATGTAAAGTACAGCATAGGAAATATAGTTAATAATATTGTACTAACTATGTATGGTGCCAGGTGGGTATTAGTCTTATCAGGGTGATCACTTTATAAGTAATTTTAATATGTCTAACCACTGTGCTGTACACCTGAAACTAATATAATATTGTATGGCAATTGTAATTGAAAACTAAAAAAAAATTTAATTAAAAAAAATTTATTATAGTAAAAGACACATTGCCATTAATTCCCTTCAAAATACTGCCCCCCCATTTCAAACACATTTATCCCACCATTCTTGCCACTTTCTGAAGCTCTTCTGAAGTCCTCTTTTGTGTCTTTAGTTGTGCTGTCGTGGCTGCCTCCATGTCCTGAATCATTTTGACTTTGGGGAAGAACCAGAAGTCTCATGGTGCCGGATCTGGTGAATAAGGTCTATGAAGACACACTGTAATGTTTTTATTTGACAGAAATTGCCATATACCAGAAGAGATGTGTGACATGGGGCATTGTCATGATGGAGGGTGATTTATGGCACAATTTAAAACACACCTTCTCTCAACCATAACTCACACCCAACTGACTGCACTGAACAAGTTGAAACTTGTCACACATGTAAGGTTCAATGCACCACTTCCTGTATTGAAGATCCCTGCCTTTCTATTGGATGGCACTTGGCAGCAGCATTCACCATATAATTTTAATCACAACAGAAACGCTCCGTGTCACACATTGCTTCTGTCATGGCAATTTCTGTCAAATAAAAATATTATGGTATGTCCTTATCCACCTTATTCACTGGATCTGGCACTGTGCGATTTCTGGTTCTTCCCAAAGTCAAAATGACCATGAAAGGTAACCGTTTTGAATTGATTCAGGACATCAAGGCAGCCACAACAGTGCCACTAAAGACAATCATGAAACAGGACTTCTAGAACTGCTTCAGAAGGTGGCAAGAATGATGGGATAAGTGTGTTTGAACTGAGGTTGAGTACTTTGAGGGAGATTAATGGCAAAGTATCTTTCACTGTAATAATTTTTTTTTATTTAAACATTCACCATATTTGTTGATCATACCTTGTAAGTAGCCAAGATAATCATTTAAAAATGTTTTGTACTTATTTTAATGCCAATTGTAAAATAATTCATGGAATAAAAATTTTTAAGTGGCACTAATGTATCAGAATATATATCACACTCAATTCCACTTATGTCCATGGTAAAAATATTCACCAGCACACGCAAAGGAGAGCACAATAGATTGGTTTCTATGACTTTCTATTTTATTTTGTGTCTTTCTATTTTAAAATACATCAAGAACTCAGTTGAGCATCATGGGCAGTTTTCTTCAAACCCATAATAACATGAGAAAACAAATGTAGCAAATAATAGCAAACAGTTATGGAGGACTTACTGTGTCTGGCACATTTCAAGTCTTTAACAGTATTGATTCATTGGAATCAGCTGGTACATGATCTATAAATTATGTGATCACAATTTTTCTGAAGTTTTATTGTTAGTATATAGGAATGCAGTGGATTTTTGTACATTGATTTTGTATCCAGCAACTTTACTATATTGTTTTATTGTTTCTAATAGTTTTTTTTGTGAAGTTTCTAGGATTTTCTATGTAAAGAGTCATGTCATCTACAAAAAGTGACAGCTTGACTTCTTCATTCCCAATTTGGGTGTCTTTTATTTCTTTATATTGTCTGATTGCTCTGGTTAGGACTTTTAATGCTATGTTGAATAACAGTGGTGCCATGGGCATCGCTGTCTTGTTCCTGATCAACCAAATTGACATAGTTGAAATTTACTGAACATTTCATCACAGAACACCTGACCATACATTCTTTTCTAGTGCACATGGAGCATTCTCAAGGATAGACAATATGTTGGGGACAGAAAACTAGCCTCAACAATTTTAAGAAGATTGAAATCATACCAAGCTTATTCTCCAACTGCAGTATTTTGAAACTGAAGATCAATTGCAAAAAGAAAGTGGGAAAAATCACAAATGGTGGAGATTAAACAAAATGCTACTAAAGAATGACTGAGTCAAAGAAGAAATAAAAGGAGAAATCAAAAGATACATAGAAACAAATGAGAGTGAAAATATATGCTATCAAAATTACTGCAATGCTGCAAAAACTGTATTGAGAGAAATTTATATCATTACAGGCCTATCTCAAGAAACAAGAAAAATCCCCCCAAAACAACCTAATATTACATCTTAAAGAACTAGAAAATGCGGAACAAATGAAACCCAAAGTCAGCAGAAGGAAGGAAATTATAAAAATTAGAGCAGAATTAAATGAAATAGAGAACAAAAAGGCAATAGCAAAAATTAATGCAACAAAGAACTGGTTCTTTGAAAAGATTAATAAAATTGACAAACCCTTGGCTAGACTGACCAAAGGAAAAAGAGAAAAGACACAAAATCAGAAGTGAAAGAGGTAAGTTACCACAGATACCACAGAAATACAAAAGATCATACAAGAATACTATGAAGGACTGACAATATGCCACCAAATTCAATAATGTAGAAGAAATGGACAAGATCTTAGAAATATATGACCTTCCTAGATTGAATCACAAAGAACTGACATATCTAAATATACTGAGCAACAGTAAGGAAATTGAAACAATCACACAAAACCTCCCCAAAAGCGAAAGTCCAGGGCCAGATGGCTTCACTAGTAAATTCTACCAAACATTCAAAGATGATTTAATACGTGTCCTTCTCAAACTCTTAACAAAAATTGAAGAAGAGGCAATACTTTATAACTTATTTTATGAGGCCAACATTACCCTGATGCCAAAACCTGGTAACGATAATACACACACACACACACAAGAAAGCGTACAGACCAATATCTCTGATGAATACAGATGCAGAAATCCTAAACAAAATACCAGCAAATCAAATACAACAATACATTAAAAAGATTATATATCACGATCAAGTGGAGTTCATTCCAGGGGTGCAAAGATGGTTCAACATGTGCAAATCAATCAATGTGATACACCACATAAACAAAATAAAGGATAGAAACATATAATCATTAGATGGAGAAAATGCTTTTGAAAAGATGTTAACATCCATTTATGACTAAAACACTTAATAAAATGAGTATAGAAGGAAAATACCTCAACATAATAAGGGCCATATACAACAAACCCTCAGCTTATATACTCCATGGTGAAAAACTGAAAGCTTTCACTTCTCTTTTTATAGAGAATGATAGTAAAAAATAGAAAGGGGTGAGAGGGCAAGAGGGTGTGTGTGTGTGTGTTTCTTAAACCTTGGATGAAAGGATGCAGTAGTTACAAAAATTATAGGACAATTCTGAAAGGTGAGGAAGCACTTTTCAATGCAAAAGTGCCTCTTCACAAAGTGATCTCAGTTAGGTTGTTTAACATTTTGACACCCTCCACAATAGGGCATCATTTGACATGAAATGAAAAATAAGAGCCTATGTTTTGAGACTCAGCTATTCAAAGCAGCCCCATATCAGGAATCCTGTTTTGTTTTTTATTTCCTCTTTGACTTAAAAGCCTGGCTTACTATTTTCTCAGCATTCTAGGGACTTCTAGCCCACCTTTTCTCCTAAGCTCTTTTTTTTTGCTTAATATAGTATTTTTAAATAAAATTTTTATCATAGTCATTAAGTTACACTTAATATTTTAGCTAATACATTTCTCTCTAACCTTGGGCAATTTAGAAAGAGGAATTTATGCTACAGATATAATATGTGTATTTTGATTAATATAAATGACTTTATACTATAAATTTTTGCTCTCCCCCTGCAATCTACCCTCCAACATGTTTCTAAAACACGTCTGAACTGGATATGAATCTAGTTAATCCTCATCAATGGACTTTAAAATGATTAAAAGAAAGATAAAAGGGAGCTCTATTGGGCTGACAACACCTGATTTATCTTAGTATCACCAAAGGTGGGCAACCAGATGGTATAGACCTATCCTTGACAAAAGGAAATTGAACATGACTCCAGTCAAAGTAACTATTATTAATTGTTTACAGGAAATACAAGGGTGAGAGGACGAAATACAACAAATCATGAAGAATCAATTAGTTAAATCAAGAGTGTGGGACACACTATAGGTCAAACATTCTGGTCTTTTTGGCGAGTTAATGATATAAGAAATGGGAGGGGGGCACTGGAAGCTTCTTAGTAATTAAATGAGATTTAACAAACAAGACAACCAAATGCGATGTTTGGCTTCTATGTAAACAAGCCAGCTATAAAAAAGATACTTATTGAAAAATTTGGGGATATTTGAATATAAAGTTAGTCTTAGGTGAATTATGAAATTATTGCTACCTTTGTTAGATGTGATGTCATTTTAGTTATATAAATATTTATCAAAAATACATTTGGAGGTATGTACAAATTAAACTATGTCTTGGATTTAGAATATTTCAATTTAAAATGGAAATACTCCACTTAAAAAAATACCATTGGGATCAAAGGAATATTGTGTAAATGTAATAAATTGTCAAAACTTGGGAATTCATTATACTATTTTCTCTATTTCTATGTGTTTGAAAATGCCTATTTAAAGTTTTTTAAAAATAATAAAATTAGAATTGATACATCAATTTTATAGCTTCATATGCTATATAAAAATGGCAATTTATCAAATTTCTAATATGGTGCACAGCATTTTCTATAGTGCTATGCTTTTTAAAAGGCAGAAAACAAAATTTTAGTACTTTCTCATGTACATAAAAAATAAATTTGCGTACAAAAAAAAGGCGTAGAAAAAAAAATCTAGAAAATTGTCTGCCTTTGATTAGTTGGATAATGAGTAATATTTTTTAACGTACTATATACGTTTCTGTAGTTTCCAGATTTCAAAATTTTATTCAGTTTAAAAAAAATTCATTGAGATGCTTGTACTTCTATTTTGACCAGCAAACTCATTGTCCCTTGGGAGATGAGCTACGCAGTTTAGTAATGTGAATTGAGGAAGGGCTGAAGTCCACCTTCTAGCATTTTCTAGTCTGGTCAACTTTAGGGAATGAACCCCACTACAAAGAGCCTCTGGCAGAACAGACCCATGCTTGATTACTCCCATTTGCCTCCTGCATATCATCTCGGTTCTGCCTCCTGTAAAGCCTTAGAGGGAAAAGTTAATGCTGTCTCTCTAGGTTGTAACTCACCAGGCCAGGAAGGTTGGACAGAGATGGGAGCAAAAGTGAATGTCTGGGGAGAGGTGCTCACTGGGCACCTGTTTATACAGACTGTCCACCCCAATGGGGCTTTTGCAGTCTCCTGATAATAGCATGGAACAGTTACACAGGCATCTGAAAAATTGCAGTTGACTTTTATGGTGAAGGCATAGGAAATGATTGTGTCAAATACACAGAGAAGAGGCCAATATATAGTAATACTTGCAGTTTTATTCTAACATATCCTCTCACTGCTCCTTTAGCTGTTCTCTGTCCCAAGCTTCAGCTAGCTACCTCCCCTCAACACATCATTTAAATCAGCTTTAGTGTCACTATGGAAAAGTTAGTTTCTGAAATACATTTCCCCCCCTCACTTCTATAGCTATTCCAGGATTAATTTTACAGAGGAAGCCAGAAGCCCCATGTTAAGTTGCCATATGGGAAGGAACCAGAAGTTCCTACTATGTTGAGTAAATATTTTTTTTCACAAACTGATGTCCTATTTTAAAGGCATCTGTTCACTCTTTTGCCCACTTATCCTCTGGGGTCTTGGTTTTTAAAATTGATTTTATGAGCTATTTATCTATTATGGATATTATCATGTTTCCTGCTATTTTAATGGAAATATTTCAATGTAAATGTCAAAATGAGGATATTTTCATCATTTTTGGCTTGCCTGTTATATGTTGCTAGTGAATGAAATCAATTTTGTATTTTCAATGAAGATAATTATATCTACCATTTTCTTTGTGATGTCCCCCATTACTCTTAAACCTAGAAGAAATCAGAGGAGGTCAAGAAAAGAAAACATTTAAATCACTTAAATATATAGAATATATATGTATAGTAAACATCCGGATAAATATAAAGTAAAAAAAATTATGTCCAATAAATGTAAAAAGTACATTCATCAATGATTTAGTAATATGGGGAAAAATGCTCAGGCTGAATTGAGACTTATACAAATTTCTTATACAAAACATACTTTAAAAATCTTTTAAGGTCCTCTTTGGAATAAGGAAAACGCAGGATCCAGGAATTAGGATCTAAGAATCTTGTGTTTTGAACGTAGGTGAAACTTTCTTAAGGATAAGCTTACATATTTATTAACTTCTTTGAATCTTAATAAAAAAAAACATTGTTAAATAATGATGATCATATAATTGAAAGTGCATAGTTTTAATATTTTACACATTATAAGTTTAAAAAGAACTTTATATCTTGATCAATAGTAATAACGATAGGAATAAGAAAGGAAATGACCAACTGCTTGGAGAAAGTGAGACAGAATTCGTGGACTGTGAAATTGTTTTGTGCTCATCTTATAAAGAATTACATAATGTCTAGAAAGAGCATAGAAACCCCCCCCCCCAAATGATATGGTTTCACTATGTCATAGTATGATAGAATAACACCTAGGTGCTTTCAGTGAGTCCAGCCTCAGATACTGTATTTAAATTCCTCCACCTTTTCCATTGCAACATCCAAGACTGATGAAATTCACACATGCAACTCCCATGGATGCCTACTGACATTGATCAAGCTCTTGATCGGTGAAAAAAGTAGATCAAAGGTCAACACTATTGTGTTGGTGAAGACATGCATTCACCTGCAGGTAAGATAAACTCAAAAAAACAGTGGTTAAACTGAGAGAAGTTCATTTTCTCAGACATAAAACAGTTTTTAGGTAGGTGTTCCACAGCTGATAAAGTAGGTGTGTTGGAGAGACCTACACTCCTTTCATCCATTTTTTTAAAAAAAATTGAGATATAATTGACATATAACATTGAATAAGTTTAAGGTATGCAATGTGTTGATTTGATACATTTATATATTGTAAGATGATTTCCTAACACCGCCGTCCTGTCATATAATTATTTCTTTTTCGTGGTGAGAACATTTATGATCTAGCCTCCTAGCACTTTTGAAGTTTATAATACAGTATTGTTGACTATAATCACAATGCTATACATTAGATCCTCAGAACTTACTCATCTTACATCTGCAAGTGTGTACCCTTTAACCAACATCTCCCTAAGCCCACCCCTCAGCTCCTAGTAACCACTTTCTATTGTGTTTCTATGAGTTCAGCTATTTTAGGTTCCACATGTAAATGATATCATACAGTATTTGACTTTCTCTGTCTGACTTATCTCGCTGAACATAATGCCCTGAAGTTTCATTCATGTTGTTGCAAATGGCAGGATTTCCTTCTTTCTCATGGTTGAATAATCGTGTGTGTGTGTGTGTGTGTGTGTGTATCATATATTTTTTTTATCCATTCATCCATTGACGGATGGACATTTGGGTTGTTTCCATATGTTGGCTATTGTGAATAATGCTGCATTAAGCATGGGAGGGCAGATATTTTTTTGATATCCTATTTTAATTTACTTCTTACATTTTGATGCTCTGCTAGGATGCTGCCATCACCCACACTGTCCAATATGACTCACCACCATGATGTGTTTCAAGGATGGAAGAAAGCAAAGGAAAAGGACATGCCCTCCCTTTAAGGATATAATTCAGAAATTACACAATCCACTTTCTCTTATATCTCAGTGGAATACATTAGTCAAAGATTCACCATTGCTGCAAATGATAATGGGGAATTTAGTCTTTATACTGCATAGTCAAATGTTAAGCTGAATATAATACTCTGACAGTGAAGTAGGGGATGGATATTAAGGGGATCAATTAGCAGCTTCTGCATATTAGTTCTTTGGGTGTTGAAATGTCTTCCTACTCAAATCCAAATTTATGTCTTTTTCTTTTATTTGTAATTGGATTGCTGTATTGTTTTAAATTTTTAACAAACACGGATTTATAAACTGTACATGAATTCTTGGCAAATTTTGAATAAACATTTAGAAAAATACAAAGTGATGATTCAGATCCTACTTTGTAATCCCACCAAGATAGGCCCACTATAAATGGGCCTTTAAAATAAATGAATAGTAAGGAAAGAATCATTGGGTGGAAGGAGAATATTTATTAAGTATCTATGATATTTCAGACATTGTTCTAGACTGCCATTGAAATGGTGAGCCCAAACCACCTTGGTCTCTGCCTGCAAGAAATGGTGCAACGAGTTTGCAGAAAATCACACAAATAAGTGTGAAACTGGAAGTGATGTAATTGCTTTGAAGAAAGTTAAAAGGTGCTGTGAGAACATATACCAGGGTCATTTACCCAGTGGAAGAGATCAGGGAAGTTACAGTTAACTCTGAGCTGAACCATGAGTTGTCTCTGAAAAGAGATCCAGTTCTTACTGAAGCAAGAATCCAAAGGATCCCTCTTCTTCTCTTCATTCCCTTTCCCCTTCTTCCCTTCCTCTTCCTACTTCCTTTCCTTTTACTGCTTCTTATCCCCTGCCCCTCTCCATTTGCTTTTCCTTCCATTTTTCCCATTTCCTTTGTCCCTCCTTCCATTCTTTTCTGTCTCCTCCTCCCATCATTTCCCCCTTTCCTCTATCCTTCCCTCCCATTCTCCCTCCCTTTCTCCCTCCTTCTCTCCGTCCCTCCCTCACTCCCCCTCTCCCTTCTTTCCTTATTTCCTTCCTCCCTCCCTCCCTCCCTCCCTCCCTTCCTTCTCCTCTTTACATAGATTGTAACTATCTCTGCTTATTTCTCAAACTGGATCATGCCAGTTTCTTCTAAGAATTTTTATAGTTCTCACAATGGTCTTTGATTCATTTTGAGTTAATTTTTGTACAGACATACCTCATTTTATTGCGCTCCAGTTTATTGTGTTTCATGATTATGGAGGCTGAGAGGTCCCAGGATTTTCCATCCACAAGCTGAAGACCCAGGTTTCAGGTCTAGGTTTTAGGATCATGTCTGTGTTCTGAAGATAACTTGGTTCCAAGTCTAGCCTTTGAAAACACCCTATGCGCAAAGTTATTGTTCTATATAGATTTTTAAGAAATTAGGACAGGGGTACTAGTAAGAGTTGGTGTGAAAATCACACATGATGAATTATTTGCCAAATAGGTTTACATTCTTTCCTCTAACTGATTTTGACTTGTGTTTATCAACAACGGAGAAAAATCCTTGATCTTGCCATTGAACATCTCTGACTCTCTTAAACTTTGTAATAAAATGTAGTCCCTCTTCGGTGAATTCAGAATCTTTTGGGCCAGTGCTCAGTTTCTTAGCATCTCTCCGGTCTGTCCTTTTTACATCCCTTCCTCTTCTTCCTGGCCTGGATTTCACCACTACTGCTACTATCCTCACCATAGCCCTATCTCCTGCCAGCAGTCAGGACTAAGAGGAATTTACACAATTGTGTAAGTGAAGGCATTGGTGATCTAATTCAAGCCTCAATACTAGTGATCTTTATGGACTTGGATAAGTCCTTTGATATTCTGGTGGATCAGCTTTCAGAAATTAAAAAAAAAAAAAAAAAAGATTTGAATAGATGGGATAGTTTTCTTCCTGTGTCTTACTATGGTATAATGGTTAATTTTATGTGTCAACTTGACTGGGCCATGGGGTGCTCAGGCATTTGTTTTAAACATTATTCAGGGTGTGTCTGTGAGGGTATTTTTGGATGAGATTAATATTTGAATCAGTAGACTGAGCAAAGCAGATCACCTTCCCTAATGTGGGTAAGCCTCATCCAGTCAGTTGAAGGTCTGAATAGAACAAAAAGGGTAACTCTCCTTCCAAGAAGGAAGAATTGCCTCTTGCCTGACTGCCTTTAGCTGGTTCATTGGGGCTTTTTCCTGCCTTTGGACTCAGACTGAAGCATTGGCTCTTCCTGGGTCTCAAGTTTGCCTGCCTGTGGAACTACATCATCTTGCCTCCTGTGTCTCCAGCTTGCTGGCTGCAGACCTTGGGACTTGTCAGCCTCCATAATTACATGAGCCAATTCCTTATTAAAAATCTCATATATAAAGTTTCTCTGGAGAACTCTGACTAATACACATGCTGATGCTTTTTAACAGCTCTTTTGGAAAATGAAGACAAATTCTTCGCTGACACTGTGGGCCTACTCCTATAAACCACTTTTATGTTTGCTTCTTAGACTGAATTTCATTTCATTGTGAAAGGAAAGGATGCAGAAGAAATGTATTGCTCATTGAATTTTGCTGTGCAGTACACATTTCTAATTCCCTTAGACTACTTCTGAACCTAAATGCAACAAATGCAACCAAAGGATCAGATTTTCTTAATGAACAAGTCTTTGATATAAAGTTAGGGATCAAATATCATTCCTTCCCTTAATCTTCTGTCATTTTACTTGTTTGCCATTCAGTTTTCCTGCATTTAGGCTATTCCTGGCTGACTCAGCCTCAATTCAGGAAGAAACCACTCACCTAGAATCTGGCCAGGTGCACAGCTTGGGCTCCAAAGCTTCTTTCGTCTTTCCAGGAAGCTGCCAACTTGCATCTTAGTTTGCATTTCTGGAGAACATCAGTAGGAATGTGGGCCTAAGTGATGGTGTAGAAGATGTTGGGAGCATATAATATACTTCAGTGATCAAATTATAAGGAAAATATACCAGCATTTATTTAGATTCAGTTTCTTATGGAAATCCTGTCTGATTTAAAATTTTGTATTGATTGCTTAATGTCTAGTTGAAAGTTGAATATTTTTCTATAAAAATATGCCTTATTTTAAAAATATAATAATATAAAATTAGAAGACTTAGCTAATTTTTCCTTCCAAAATTATAAAATTGAGGCTTTTCATTTTTACCTTTTATGTCTTAAACATCTGAAAAAATAAGTATAAATAATGAGAATTTTATCACTGATGTTTCATGAAAAAATCATATGAAATACTTTTAGAGATATGGGGTAGGTCTAAACCAGCAAAGAAAACAAAGACTTGAGCAAAGTGTCTAACTGTTTTAAGCAAAATGTGCATTTTTTTATTCAAGTATTTCTTTAAGACCTGTCTAACACATATGCTATTCACTCCCCTATTTTTTTTGAATTTTAGTAATTGATATGTATCTGTATTTTACCTTGTTAATGTAGACATGAATACAGAGGCAATTTTATTGCTAAATGAAGATAATTATGATATAATTGAAGTATTGTTACCATAGTCTTTATGACACACTGGTGCTTTTGCAAATGAATTTGCACACATATTTAGAAAAGTTCTTTACCAGAAAACAAATAGTATAGTGTTCATTGCTAGAAAACAAATTAAAAAATGGAATTAAGAACTTCGTCATTGAAAACCTAAATCTGAAGATGAAATGCTTCCAAGTTAAGCTATTCTTTGCTGCAAAGGGAGGTAAATTATAGGCTTGTTCTTATAATTCAGATGTAAGAGCCAGAAGATGTTTGAGACTTAGCAATGTCAGATTATAATGCTGAAAAGTAGATTGTGGAAAGAGAAATTGAAATGATTATGATTGCGATATGGATTGTCTGTCTTTCCAGAGTACTGTTTGTCATTTTTCGTACTCATATGTATTATCCATTTTATTCTTCTATAAGATCACCTTTTTAACCCCTTGAAAAAGGACAAGGTCCTTATACACTAAGTACGAAAGAGGACCTTTTAACTGGAAGGGGAATGCTAAGATCTCTGGCTGAGAAAATTGGAAAGTGAAAAAATCAATTATACTGCTGGTTCACAGCCAGGCTTCTAATAGTTGAATACCTGTCACTTTATTCATTACAATGATTCAGTGAATATGAAGAAGGAAAAGTGTGTGTGTGTGTGTGTGTGTGTGTATGTGTGTGTGTGTGTGTATGTGTATTCATACACGTGTGTATGATACATACTATCTATCTATCTATCTATCTATCTATCTATCTATCTATATCTATCTATCTATAGAGAGAGAGAGAGAGAGAGATTGAGAGAGAGAGAGAGAGAGAATGAATGAGAGAATCACAGAATCTTCAGTAAATATCTTCTTATTGGGCTAAACTGTTCTAGAAAAGTTCTTTGAGGTCAGAATAGGCTTATCTTTCTGCTTGTCAATGTAGTCATGATTATTTCTCCTTTTTGATGCCAATCAACTAAAGTTCCCTTCATTTGCAGAGTGTGTCGGGAAATCAATATTGTTAGTGAATTGAGTCTGATAGAGTCTTAGGTTCAGAATTATCCTTCCTCTGATGAACACATCATTGTCAAATTTCTCCTGGCTGGTGCATAGGGAAGGCATGAATTACGCTGTGGAACTGTTATTGTATGTCATTTGCTGGTCTCATGCATTTAATCAGCTCTTTTGTTCGTTACATAATTATCAATCCACTGCAGTGCTGCCAAGACTTTAATGATATTTCCCAACAATACAAAAACAAACCAAAAAAATTGGATTTCTTTTTGTTTTAATTCTTTTTTTTTTTTTTTTCCTCTACATGTCAACAACTACTTAGTCTATAAGACACAGACCAGGGTGTCCTTCTCTGGGAAGCCTCCTTCAGGGTCTCTTATCTCTTGTGCTTCCTTTTAACATAGCTAACATTTTATTATAAGCATAATTTGAATTTTCTATACCTTCAAACTAGATTTTCAGCAGGTTAAGATTTATTAGTCCTTGTCTCTAAATAGTCAGCATCTGGTATATAAGTAGGGACTTGTATTTGCTGAATGAATAAATCATCGGGCACATTTCTACAAATTTTTCCTTCTCTAAGTCTATTGATTTTATTGTAGGAATTCACCAGGAAGTGAGAGAGGGTGAGATATTTCTCACAAAGCACACAACATGGACAAAGAGACAATAGGGTGATTTTGGGGAGATTGCAAAGGGTTTAATAGGGCCTAGCACTATGTACCCTAGTAGTGACTAGAGAAATGCTGTTCCTTGTTTAAGAGAGCACTCAAATGTGATCTCTTTGGAAATGACCTATCAGAGGCTTGTTCTTTCCCTTCCCTCCAAGCAGAATATACTGCTCTTCTTTTTGACATTTCCATTGTACACATTTCCATTATACTACTTTAAATATTTTATTACAAGTGTTTACTGGCCTACCTTTCCTGTCTAAACTATTGGCAGTATAGTGGAGAGAACTTGGAATTTTCAGTTTGACAGATCGTGGTTAAAATACTGGGTAGTTGATAATACACAGTTACTTAGTTTCCTTGAACCTCAGTTTCTTTGTTGGTAAGATGGGGAAACTGATACCAACTTCATAGCAGTGTCGTGACCATGTACATTAGGTGCAAGACAAATGCTCAATAAATTACATTTCCCTGTCTCTTTCACCTTCTCTGAAGCTAAGAATCATGCTTTCTTTCTTTCTTTCTAGAAACTAGCATTTTTCCTGATATCTAGGAGATATTTAATAGTTGCCTGTTGAATGAGTAAAAAATATGTGTTTATTTAAAGGTCTAATACAAGTATATATGTGTGTGTATAGATGTAAGAGTTGATATTCAGGAAAATTATTTGGAACCTGTAACTACTTGTATTCTAAGCTTAGCATATCAGAGTCACTGCTACAATAATTCCTATATGGTCTCATCTACTTTACCACCCTTGCCAAATTTCAAGCTTGCCTAAATTCATACGTGGAACATAAGAAGAACATTTTAGGTATTCCTCTTTCTCAGGGAAATAATCACGCACAACTTAACACAGCTTTCCAAGTTAAATACAAATCATTTATCAATGTACCCAAATTTATCTCTTCCCTTCCACGAAGAGGTGCACAGACAGTAAATAAATTGAACTGGTGTTGTTTGTTACTGGTCCATTATAAATCACGGAGTGAGTGCATATTACTAGCGAGGTTGCTTTAACATGCCATCCTCTATACATTCCTGAGCATAATTGCTGATTAAAGATGGCTTCCAGGCAGGATCAGTTTTGCTTTTTGGCAACATGTGCACCTGGATATCTTATGCCGTTTCTATAAATATTAACCATCAGCAAGGCAGAATATTGTACAAGGATGATTCAGCCCCTTCCATCATTTCATTTCAATCTGGATGTCTGGATTTCATTGGGCTTACCTTTTTTCCCCTCTTCCTTCTGCCCCTCTTCTCCAGCTCTTCTCCTCCTCTCCTCACCTCCCACTTTCCTTCTCCATTTGTTATTGGCCCAATAGCTGGGTCAGTGAGACCAACTGCATGACTACATCAAAGACGTGATTGAGGCAGGTAAACTTTTTACCCTGGAAATCCCATTTTGGCTGATTACTACCTGTCAGTAAAGGTGGCTTCTCCTGCTATTCATTTGAAGAGAACAATTACTTTGAAAAACTTCAGTGCTTTAGTGAAAGAAAGTGGAGAAACGAGATAATGCAGTTATGAGGAAATGACTCTTCTAAATAATTTATCTGTTTTGCCAATTGAGCTCTCAATATTCAATTATTATTTGGGGGAATGTGTAACCTAGTTGAATTTCCTAACTCTGCACAGTGAAATTAATAGAGTAGGTTTTATTACAAAAAATCTGTTAATTCCCAGCTGAGTTTTATCTTATGTCATTTGATGTTATTCTTAAATTTTTAAAAATTAAATGTAGAATGATTTTACTTACACAGAAAGCTGATCAAATTAAGACCTTTCTACTTTTAAAAAAGGGATTCTTGGAGGATGTCCAACTTTAAAAAAAAAAAAAAAAATCTGCTATCCCAAGATACCATCTTTACATTTGCTTTCTTACATTTGCTTTGTGTCAAATTCTCTTTTCACGTTAATAATTAGCCATCAAGAGGTGCACAGTCTGTGATCTCTCCTTATCCTTTAGGATATCTCAGTGTTTGTTTTTAGATGTTTTTCAGTATATGGTACTCAACAGAGTCAAGGTTTAATTTAAAGAAAAGCTTGCATTAAAATCTTAACTTTCATTAAGCAGTGGAAGAGTCTAAAGGTTGGATTAAATATTTCTTTTTTTCTGCAGTACCGGTTAGAAGAATACTTCAAACTGACTTAATATTTAATAACTACAAAGCATATTATAACATTCACAGAGCATATTCATATATTAAATTAATTTCTAGGTTTGCTGCAAGGCTGATGTGTATTAAGAAAAAGTCAAGTACTTAAAGTGTTCTTGTGTTTCAGGGATGAGGTATCTTTCTGGGCACCTTGCCCTTCTCATTTCGGAAAGCAGGCTTTACTTCAGCTGAGCTTGTCAAAGCTGATAGCCTGGCACTCTGCCCCTGGCATTGAACTTGATTCAGCATTTTAAGAAAAACATCAACATTCTGTGTTTACACTTTGCCAATTGTTATACATAAAAAAAAAATTCCTTTTTGATGTTTTATATTTAAGCAATGTATTTACAGTGCCAATTGTCATACATAAAACAAAATCCCTTTTCAATGTTTTATATTTAAGCAATGTATTTACAGTGGTATTTTCTTTTCACCGATCAACAAAGTATAACTGAAGTGCAACTATCTATACTATGCACTAAGGAATTCATCTCAATGTATTTGGTATAGTTCTAAATGTGCTATTGCCATTATACTTTTACCAAGTAAATGCTAGATTAAATTAAAACATATAAAATGGATACTTCTTTGAAAGAGAGAAATTATATTCAATTTTTATATGTTTTCTTACATTAGAAACAATGACACTGACCAAAAGGAAACAAACTATCTACTTACCGATATTAAAAGTTATTTTTTATGAAGTGTCACTCTTCCCACATAAATTAGTTTAATATATAGGCACAAAAAATGGAAAATAATATTTTTCTTCCCTGTTATAGACTGAATTGTGTCTGCCCAGCAAATTCATATGTTGAAATCCTAACTCCCAGTATTTCAGAATGTGAGTGCGTTTAGAAATAGGGTCTTTAAAGAGGCAATTAAGCTTTAATGAGGTCATAAGAGTGGGCTCTAATTGAATATGATTAGCGTCTTTATAAGAAAAGGAAGATGCATGGGTGCATGCAGAGAGGAAAAGCCACAGTGCTGTGAGGACACAGTGAGAAGGTGGCCGTCTGTAAGCCAAGGAGAGAGGCCTCAGAAGAAACTGAACCTGCCGACACCTTCATCTTGGACTTCCCACCTCCAGAACTTGGAGAAAATGAATTTCTGTGTTCAAGCCATTCAGTCTGTGGCATTTTGTTACGGCAGCCTGAGCAAACAAATGCCCTTCCTTTTGTTCATTTAACCAAACCTGATGATACTTATTCCTCTTGAAAAATGAGAGAGAGAGAGAAGAGAAGAAGAAGGATGAGGAGGAAGAGGAGGAGAAGCAGAAGCAGAAGCAGAAGGAGGAGAAGAAGAAGGAGCATGAGCATCAGTATTAGTGCTGGTAGCAGCAAAGATGAGGATAGCAGAAGAAAACACGGGATGGTTCATAGAATCAACATAGAGGATATGGCACAGTACTACTCTATCAGGACAAAGGGGTAAATGACAGTTACTAACAGTAATAGAGTTTAAAATGCGGCAGGATCTATGCCGAACACTGTACATGCATTAACTCATCTAATCCTTACAAACATTTTTATCAAAAGGTATTATCATTAACCCTGTTAGCTTTATTTTATAGATAAGGAAACTAGGACTTACTGAAATTAAATAATTTTTTCCCAGGTCGCATACATAGGCAATTGACAGCTGGCATTTGAGCCCAGGTCTTTCTAACACCATAGCTCATGCTCCTAAAAGCTATATTCTATATTCTCTTTCGTTGAAATAAAGCCCTCAGAAAAAGTGGAATTGTGGTTCTCACGTTTTTTATCTCAGGCACTTAGCTGGTCTTTTCAAGTGTGTCATAATTGGCAAAATTCAGTCTAGTGAACATTCTTTAAGTATCTAAATGGGAACAAAGAAGACACTTTTGCTTAAAGCGAGAATCTAATAGTAACAGAATTGATGGTGAGTGCAGTAATATAAGAATGGTGAAGCTCGACAGGAAGGAATGATAGTTTCCCAGGTTGGTGGTGCTTGTGGTGTTACTGATGATGACAGGAGAATGATTTGCCATTTTAGTCTTGCTTCTGTAAATAGCTCCAGGTTCTGTTATACTTTAAAAAAGTGTATTATTACCTATCCCTTTTTTGTGCTGAAACAATACTGACTGCTCCAGAATTAAAATTTCTTTAGAGACTTTGCATTTAAGCAATGCATTGATATCACTGTTCTCTTCATAGGATGTTTTGTTGAGCAATTACTTTATTTCCTAGATATGGTAGACCCTCTCTGCAAGTTGGTTACCATTTTTAGAAATGATTTTAATGCTGATGTGAAAAACATCACGTGGCCAATATAGTCATCTTTTGTCTATGGATGTGATTGGCTCTCAGCAGTTTCAAAAATCTCACATTATTTCTACTATGCTTATTAGCCTACTCCTCTCCTTTATCACCAGAGTGTCCAATATCATGGTCTCCCCATTCCTTCTAAATGGTTTCTTATCTGATTTCTGCTCCCATAGCTGTCCTATACTAGACCCATCAGAAGTCACCAGTGACTCCTGCTACCAGTCACGTCACTTTTTCTAATTCTCATCTTCTTTGCTTATTCTCTGCTCAGCACAAGACTTTTCTCAAGATGGTCTACTCCTGGATTCCGTAACAAGGCATTTTCTTGGTTTCCCTTATTGTTCTCTGGGAAGCTCTCAGGATCTTTCATGAACTCATTCTTCATCCACTCCTTAGTGATAAGCTCTTTGCAGTTCTTTTTCCCTGAGGATTTCACTCATATCTGGGACTTCGACTCTCCCCTCTTTAAGGTTTTTACTTCCACTGTTTGTCTCTCTCATCTACTCTTCTAAGCTTAAAATCTCTCTCTCTTAAACTTTACCTTTATATTTCTTAATACCTCCCTTTCTCCCTTGGCATCACACTAGCATGTGAAACCAAATATATCTCAAATACTTTTTTAAGGATATCTTTATTTCCATTTTTAAGAAAGACACAATGTTTTTAGTCATCCAAATTTGAATCTTTTCTCATGGCTTTAAATCCTCCTTTTTCGACCATAGTATCAGATACCTAGTTCTGCCTGTAAATTCTATTCCATGAGGTTTATCAAACCCATTAGTTAGGAAATTAGACATTAGAGCAGGGGTGTCCAAACTTCTTCAACATTTTTCACCAAGGGCCATATGCGGTAAAATACACAAACAGTTGGGCCACTCACTCGAGGTGAAGTACGTATTGCCTCACCTGGTTTATTTAAGTAAACTAAATATATTTTTGGAATTTTCTGTGGGCCAATTAACAATGGATCATGGACCGCAGTTGGCCCACAGGCTGCAGTTTGGACACCCCTGCATTAGAGCCAGAATGCCAGGTTTAGATCTTGGGTCCTCCAATGAAATTCTGTCGTTTCTTTGTGATTATATCCCCTCTCCGTAAAAACGGGATAATAAGAGCATTTGTCCATAGGATTACAAAGACGGCTAAATGGGTTAACAGATGTAATATATTTCAAATAGTGCCTAGGACAGCAATCACTATGTACATAAGTTTGCAATCACATCATTGTTTTTAATTCCTTTTCTATTGTCAAAGTCAGTCTGTTTCAGGTTCTCCTCCTGGTATCTTTTTTAGTCACTGATGGATCTCTTTAACTGGTTTCTCCTATCCTCAGTCTCTCCCTATTCTACTTCATTCCATAACGTATTTTAAAATTACCATTCCAGAAGCAAAACCAGATCATTATGGCTCTCAGTGTTCAGTAGTTCCACTATTAATCATTTGTGTGATGTCAGGCAAATCACTAAGCCTCTCTGGCTTTAGTTTCCTCATTTCTACCATGAGGCTTAGGGCTGAATGATCCTAGAAAAAAGACTGATTCTGTAACTGATTGTTCAATGTCTGTACAGTGCAATATGTATCTCTAAGCTTGACATTCAAATATTTTTCTGCTTTGGTTCCAAAGTGCATTAGCATAACTTTTTTAAAAAAATTTTATTTTGTTTGCTATTAACTAGCCAGAATGAAATACAGTATTTGTTATTCTCTGAAAATACCTGGTGCTGTCCCACCTCCGTGAATGTAATGATGATATTCTCTCTGTCTGGAATGTCCTTCCTCTTCATTTACTTAACAAAATTCTGTCCTTTTCCCCATCCCACTGCTTTCATATATCTGCCTCACAAACACATCCCCACAAATAAATACAATTACTTTCTCCTCCATAATCCATGATGAATAGTTTGTGTTACATAATTGGTTATTTCTCCTTCCTTAAATGTAATTTCCTTATGATTTAGGGACACACTTTTACTCCTTATTGCACTTTCTATCCTCAAACCTTGCATATGCATTATGCTTTGCAAATAGTCTCTCCCTGGATATTTATAAAGTGAATATGTGTGGTATCTAGTGTCAGCAGCAGTTTATGTGGCTCAGCAGAAACTTATTAAAAATGCAGAGGACATAGTATTGATGTATAAGGATCCATAATGTAATAAGAATCTTTGCCATCATGTAACCATGGTATTACACACTATTACATAACATAGAAGGTGCAAGGCCAGATAGAGAGACCCCTTTTCTCAATGGCAGTGATTTGTGAGCCATTTTGATTTAGCTGTTCAGATGACTCCATATTCTTTCACACTCAGCTGTTGGACTGGAGTGTCTTCTTTCCACTTACGTGAGGACAAGTACTATGTCTTAAATAATGTACACGGGAAAGTATTGAAATATGAACATGTTAGTCACTGTGGCGTTTCTAGGGCCTGACAAATGGTGGGTTCTTTACATGTTGGGTAGGGAGCCATGAGAACATGTCTTTATGGAGGAGGCTCATGACAGGCCCATCCGAAGCTTGCATCCCATGGCTGAACTCACCCACACCAAGCATGGCACACAGAGGTTATGGAATTAGGGTCAGTCACAAGGACAAACTGCATAGTCTTTTGCAATAAATAATACCAAGCTGAATAACTCTAAACTCTGTTTTGATTATTTGGAGGACTCTTAAAATATACACATTTTTAAAACCTGTCTGGTGTCGTTTTCTAGTCACTGGGTTTCCAGAGACTTTTTAAGATACTGGAGTTAAAATACTGCTGTCCTTTGATTTAACCTCTGTGCATTATTTAGGAATCTGGTGTTATTTGTAATTTAATACCATCTGTCCTTTGAAAGTTAATTGCTCTTCCCCATTCTAATGCAAAATTTCCATACAGAGAGGTAGGGTCACTGAATTATCTCAGATTAAAATTCCACTTTAACCCAAATTCTCTTGCTGTTTACAGAGTACTAGTTTACAGAGTAAGTGCCAATCCCCTATTTGGTGGAGACAGAGCGATAGTAAAAGAAACCTAAATAAATTGGCAAGTTTTACAGCAAACTAAGAACAAAGACAAGAATAGATGTTGAAACAGTGATGCAATTTCTACAAACTCTTGTTTCCTCTGCCACTCTTGAACATCTCTTTAGGCCATGAGTAACTTTACCCTTGCTATTGGATTTGACAAAAATAAAATAATATATAAATGTTTTGTCTTATGAAATTATCATCTCAGTCATGTTCAAAATTATATTGTATCTCAGTCTGATACCATGATCTGATACCATGATGGATGACTACATTTAAATTATTAAAAAAATAATGCTGTCATGCTTAGTTTGTGTATGCATTTGGAGACATAAGTTTTCTAATGAAATTTGGGAAATATATTTGGCATATAAACATGAACTGTCCTCAAAGCCAAAAGCATTAACATGCATGGAGGTTCAAAGTTCAAGTGGCTTCTAAGATCTTTAGTTCAATTCATTATGGAAGCAATACATCTTACTTTACATGTGTTATTTTGATTTATACAACCAGCAAAAAAAAAAAAAAAAAATTCTCTCAATAGACAAACTTTCCCCTGGAATACTTGAAATGCAGTTCTTCCTAGTGAAGAGAACCTCTCTATGTAAAATATCTCAAACCTGTAAGACTACATGATTTATGAATATTTATTAAATGTGTCTTTTCATATTGCTATCTAGGGAAATAATAGATTTCTGGATAGGTGATTATAGGAATTCCCTTGGCTTTGTCCATACTCTGTAGGAGAAGCCTGGTTTCAAGCTGGAGCTTGAAGGGTTTTATACTGCAACACTAATCTTTTAATAAGTGCCTTGAGATCTGGAATTTTTCCAAAGAGTGTGTTTTTCATTTCTGCCCCATGTACAAAACTAATTTGTCATTTAAATATATAGACCAACAATGCTTTCTTAAAATTTCCTTTGTCAACAGCTCCCAAACCAGTAAATTTGTGAGAGTTCAGCAGAGAAGCACATCTATTAATAGAAATACACAGCAAAAGAAAGGTGGTAAAGTCCAGATGGCAGCACCCATAAATCATACAATGTCTTCAATGTCATGTTACTCAAGTAAAATGGATGAGTGTTTATTGCAATTAGTCTGACATTCATTCAGTGTATCGAAACTGCTGCTAAAAGAATATAGTGCATGCTAAGCATTAAGTACTCTGGGTATCTGGTAAGTCTGTCTGATCATGGCTTCTTATCATTTGTTCTATAAATTCATGGCCCTGGTTTTAACCCTGTTAGCCAGTGACCTCATTCAAATATGATTTTTTACTTTTTTCATGGCTATAATGTTATTCTTGATATGTTAGTGAAATAGTTTCCTCCTTCGTCTCCCATATGTTTGTCTTTCAATTTCCTCTTCATATATTCAAAATACCACTGAAAGATCATTTCCTCCAGGAAACCAATCCCCAAGTCATCTTGTAGAGTCAGAGCTAGCACTGGGTGAAATTCCCTCACAGAGTCAGCTGTATGGAATTTTTTGAGAGACGAATTCATTCACCAATGATGCATTGAACATATAAAATATGCTGCAACTATGCTCATTTCTATGGGGGAATATAAATATTCAAAGGTTTCTGATTTTAAACATTGCCATAATAAGTTGTGATAAATATTAGGAAGAAATGTGTATTTAGCTAGAAGAGAGAAAAGGGGAAATATAAGTGTAATATTTTCATTGGAGCTCATTCTCAAAGGCTTAAATATGGCTAATAACCAGAAAAACAAGAAGCAAGGTATAAATAAAAATGAGTTTTTTTCCTCTATTAAGTAAATACTGAATCTACTGGTCATAAAAGAATGGGAAATTCTTTTTTTAATAATTAAAACATTTTTTCAACTACAGTAGACATAAAATATTATATTAGTTTCAGGTGTACAAGTGATAAGACATTTATATAACTTGCAAAGTGATCATCCTGATAAATCTAGTGTACATCTGACACCATCCTGATAAATCAAGTACACATCTTTATAATATAATTGACTACATTCTTTATGCTATACCCTGTGCCCACATGACTACTTTGTAACAACCGATTGTACTTCTTAATCCCTTCCTCTTTTTCACCCCCAACCCCCTCCCTGTATGGCAACCATCAAAACATTCTCTATGTCTATGACTTTGTTTCTGTTTTGATTTTTTATTTTGTTCTTTAGATTCCATATAAGCAAAATCACATTGCGTCTGTCTTTTGTTGTCTGACACGTCACTCATCACAATACCCTTCAGGTCCATCCATGTCATCGCAGATGGTGAGAACCCATTCCATTCCCTAGCTGAACAATATTCCATTATATATATATATATATATATATATATATATATATATATATATATATATATATATATATATATATATCTCACCTCATCCATCAGTAGACATCCAGGCTGCCTCCACATCTTGACCTTTGTAAACAATGCTGCAATGAACATATGGATGCACACATCCTCTCAAAATAGTATTTGGGGTTTCTTCAGATAAATACTCAGAAATGGGATTACTAGGTGCATCTTTGTTGTGATAGCCTTTGCTTTAAAGTCTATTTTGTCTGGTATAAGTATTGCTTCCTCAGCTTCTTATTTTTCCATTTCCATTTTCATGCAATGTCTTTTTTCATCCCTTTACTTCAGTCTGTGTTTGTCTTTCAATCTGAAATGAGTCTATTGTAAGCAGTGTATGTAAGGGTTTTGTTTTCTTATCCATTCAGCCACCCTATGTCTTTTGATTGGAGCATTTAATCCATTTACATTGGAAATAATTGTTGACAGATACGTAGTTATTGCCATTTTATTATTCATGTTTTTATTTTATTTTTTTCATCTTAAAGAAATCCCTCTAACATTCCTTGTAATACTGGTTTGGTGATGATGAACTCCTTTAGCTTTTCTTGTCTTGGAAGCTCTTCATCTGTCCTTCAATTTTAAACGATAGCTTTTCTGGGTAGAGAAATCTTGGTTGTAGGTCCTTATTTTTCACCACTTTGAATATTTTGTGCCAATCTCATTTGACCTGCAAAGTTTCTGTTAATAAATCAGCTGACCGCACGTTGTAGTTGAGCCTTGGTTGCTGTTTGCTCATCAATGAGTGGGATTGACTATTGGCCTGATTGGTTGTGAGGACTGGCCGGAACTATAGTGGAGGAGCCGTGGGGCAGGGGCTGACCCTATGGAGCAGGATTTGCTTTAGCAAGGCTCTGGTGCCTGCCCAGTCCGCTTTTTGGGTGTGCCATCCTTGCAGGGAGCCCAGTGATGCTCTGGCTCAGTCTGAATATGGCCACTGGGCTTGCTAGCCCCAGGGCCTCCTGGGAGGGCTTCTACCACAGGCAAAACTTAACAGCAATCTGTGCCCTCTCTGGGGCCACTTCGTATGAGCTACAAAGCATTCCACAGATAGCCACCACTCATGCTGGGCTTGGAGGTGTCTTGAGAAGCCAAGCTATGAACCGAGGCCGGCCGCCACTAGTGCAGGGCTTGGGGCTGCTCAGCACGAATAACAGGGTATGCTGAGGCCACATGGGGCTTGTTTGAGTTTGTGAATGTTTGGGTTATTTTAGGAAAGTCTGCAGCATAAGTCAATACTGACTGTTTGTATGGAAAAGCCACTGGAAGAGGCCTGCCCAAAATTTGGGAGTGGGGGTTCAGGAAATCACCAAGGCAGGGTGAATAGTTTTAGCTAGATTGATGGAATCTCAGATGTGGCAGCTGTCTGAGTCTGCACTCTAGGAGTGGAGAAGGCTCAATGAAGAAACGATGGATTCTGCCAGCACTTCTGTCTGAGAGAAAGCTGCCCCTCCAGCCCTAGCCTTTAAGCGAGACAATTCAGCTCCTCACCATATGTCCCTGGCACCTTTCAAACTGACCCAGTGCTGGAGCTCAGAGCAAGTGATTCCGTCATGAAGTAGGTCTGTGTGTGGATGTCTTAAAAGGAGCTCCTGGGACTCCAACAGCCCTTCTTTTCACTCAGCCACAATCCCTTCTGGTTTTCACAGCCAAAAGTTATGGAGATTTCTCTCCCCACCACTGGATCCCTGGGCTGGGTAGCCTAGTGTTGGTCTGGAACCCCTTGCTCCTCCAAGGGAGACCTCCACAGCCAAGATATACCCCCCGAATTTTAATGGTCACACGTAGGTGTGGAACCAGCCTATTCTGCATCTCTGCCCTTTCTACCAATCTCCTGGTGTTTTCCTATGTATGTCCATAGTTATAGGACATCAGGTCAGCTAGACTTCAGATGATTTTCAGTGATGGTTGTTCTGTAGTTTAGTTGTAAGTTTGACGTGATTACGAGAGGAGAGTAGCAATGCATTTACCCAATCCTCCATCTTCACCAGAAAGATTTTTTGTGTGTGAGTATTTTAGAATTTGAATTTATAATACACTTCACCCTAGGCCAGCAAATGAATGACATGAGGGAAGGGATTAATGGGAATAATCAAATCAGGTAAAGAAATAATGTGACAAGAAAAATGGAGTTAATATAACCTTTCCTTAAGCTTTCAAAGATGCAGATGATCACCAAAGTCACACTGTAGTTGTCTCCAGCATCAAAATATTCTAAAAATAAGAAATTCAAATACCTAGAAGATGGAAATTGACATTGGCAAACTAAAGAAAATCAAGCATCATTTTTAGAAAGGGGCAACTAGGTGAGGTGCTTTTTAAATAAATTTGTAACATTTAAAAAAATGTTTTCATTTCTTCTACAAATTTAAGAAAGATAAGAAAAATGAGTTAAACAATAATTTATATTTGATTTTCTTTCCTAAACTTGGCACCACTAGATACTTTCCAATAGAAATGTTATGCTTACTTGTTATTGTTTTAATAATATTATTAGGGTTTACACAGCAGTATTGGCAGTGACTGCCTTACAAGTTCAATTATCTTGTTGACAACCACTCTGAAGTATAAAGAAAGGGAGTCAGAGAGCTTATTCAGAGATGTTAAAATTTCAAAAGGAAAACTAAATTTAGTATCTTTACTTAATTACCATCCTGCCCACTTTAACTGTAGAGAAGCTAATAATCAAAACCGTGCCATCATCTGGTGAGATGTTTGAATGGATTGTATTACATTTGAGAAACTTTGCTTTGTTTGAACCCTTACCTTGTTGGCTTCTATTCAAAGAACTGATATATTTTCATGAATATAAAATTCTTTTGTTAAAGATATGCAGTGAATCCATGTTCAATTCTGAAGTGATAGCCAAATATGATTCTTTCAGGTAGTGGGTTGAACCATAAGAAATTTCTCAAGTTTGGCTGTTTTTGACTTACAAATGGCAAGTTCATATTGTTCAACATATTAGTAGCCAATATTTATTGAGTGCTTACTACTGCCAGACTCTTTTCTAAGCATGTTATCTGTATCAGTCATCTTCTTTGTAACCTTCCTTTAAAGTGGGTCTCATTACTATTCTCCATTTCACAGATGAGAAAACTGAAGCACAAATGGGTAAGCAACTTGCCCATTGTTCACAGTGATTAGGAGGGCAGGCATGAAATTTATCTTTGTTGTACTGAGGCAGGTTAAGTAGACTAAGAAATGGACAGCCCCCTCCAACATACAACATGCGCTGTCTCAATGGTTACACATGTAACAAATGACTATATCCAGCACCTGCAGGTAGAGAAAAACAAGAACCAGTTCATCCAGCAAGGCTAATCCATATGACTGGGAACCTGACCTTTAGATAATTTTAGTGTCATTATAATGTCATTTGCATTGTGGTTACTATGACTCCCACCATGCATATGACACCATGACAGTTCCAGAGGGACCAAATAAGGAAGAAAAAGCAGGGAAATGGAGGGTCCCACCCTGGGGGAGGGGATGAATGAACCACATCAATGGAACCTCATCAGTTCCCACCCTGGGAGGAATACAAAGAAAACTCTGATCCTGTCTTCCCCTGGGCGACTCATTCTCTGAGTTCACCCAGACTTTCCTCTCAAGTGTGTACTTTGTCAATACATTGCATTAGCTTTCCTGCATCTGTCTTGCTCTTGAATTCTTTCTTGGGTGGAGACAATAATCCGATCACTGCTGCTCCAGGTTGAGTCCTCTCTTGGACATTCCTGTGAGCCTCAGGCAGACAGTATCTGTGAAGTAAAAGTTTGCACAAAATAATTACTGGAGAGACTGTTGATAGGATTTTAGAAAAGTCACTCTTGTTTTATACCCTAGCATCTGATAGTTGGACCCCTCTACCTCTGAGTTTTCTTTTTTGTAATGGGAATAATTATAATCCTACCTCATATGTGTTGGTAGGGAACAAATATTTTCAACCTCTGCTGTTTCTTTCTGTATCAGGTCTGTTATCTGCAGGTAGGCCATATGCTTACTCGTCAGTCCTATCAGTAACAAAACTAGTACATATGAGGTGTGATCAAACTATACAGTGAATATTTAAATTAAAAAAATATATTACAGTAAACGACACATTGCCATTTATTCCCCTCAAAATACTCCCCCTCACTTCAAACACACTTATCCCATCATTCTTGCCACTTTCTGAAGCAGTTCTGGAAGTCCTCTTTCATGAGTGTCTTTAGTTGTGCTGTCCTGGCTGCCTCCATGTCCTGAATCATTTTGACTTTGGGGAAGAGCCAGAAGTCCCAAGGTGCCAGATCTGGTGAATAAGGTGGATGAGGACACACTATAACATTTTTATTGGACAGAAATTGCCATATGCCAGAAGTAATGTGTGACATGGAGCATTGTCATGATGGAGGATGATTTACAGCACACTTTAAAACACACCTTCTCTCACCTGTAGCTCACACCTGACTGACTGCACCGAACAAGATGAAACTTGTCACACACTGTTACTGAGATTCGAGGTGCTGCTTCCACTTCCTGTATTGAAGATCCCTGTCTTTCCATTGGCTGGCACTCGGCAGCAGCATTCACCACATTTTGTGATCACAACAGAAAGGCTCTGTGTCCACATCACTTCTGGTACAGCAATTTAAAATAAAAACCTTATGATTTGTCCTCATCCACCTTATTCACTGGATCTGGCACTGTGCGACTTCTGGCTCTTCCCCAAAGTCAAAATGACCATGAAAGGTAAACATTTTGAATCGATTCAGGGCATCAAGGCAGCCACGACTGTACAACTAAAGATACTCATGAAACAGGACTTCCAGAACTGCTTCAGAAAGTGGCAAGAACAATGGGATAAGTGTGTTCGAAGTAAGGAGAAGTATTTTGAGGGGGATTAATGGCAATGTATCTTTTACTGTAATCATTTTTTTTTTTTTAATTTAAACTTTCACCATATTGTTTGATCACACCTCGTGTTTGGATATCCCATCTTTCTTACCATTAGTTTTGTTTTTCAGTTGCTTCATAACTTAGGCATGGAAAAAGGTTTTTATTCCCCTTCAAATCCCTAATAAATGGGGTTGCGAAGAGAGCTATATAAGAAAAATGCATATAGAAAGTTTATAACATAGACTTTGGTAAATATTAAGCACTTATTATATTTACTGTTATTACTTAAATATAATCCCTCAGCAAATCATACTTTAAAATTCATCTAAGTCTTTAGGTTGCAAACTGCCTTTAAGACTAGTTAAAAGTAATAAAATTGTATTTTAAAAACACTCTACGATTCACATCTTTTGCTTTTATTAATTTGAAATGATATTTATTATACTAAGAAATAGTGAGATTTAACTACATCATATTTAATTTAATCCAAAATGCCAACAATTGTAGCATACACATTTATTTTATATGCTATTAGGAAAGAAAAATGCTTCTAATTAATCCTAAGATGCTATAGCTTAAAGACACATCACAATTTCAGGGGGTTAAATATGCAAAAAATGTCTTACAATTGATGAAATATGGTAATAAAATCGATGAATCTGATTTTTCCTTTCACCATGAGTTGAGATAGTTTAAGATTAAATCAAGGAGGCAGCTGGCAAGACCATCCATATTTCTGAGCTATATTAATGATTTCCCAGACCCTCTTGGCAGTAACAATGGGCTTCCGCTTCAAGTGGACCAAATCTGGAAAATTAGTACGGGCTATGCATTCCCCAATAATGTGCCTTGATCATGGATATGAACTATATCCCGAACCTGAACAGGCATTAAGTTTCTGAAATTCAATCCACATCCAAATTCTGATGTTTTTCTAATGTACTAGGAAGTCAAAAATTTTTTTTTAACATTCAAAACATGTACTCATGGTTGTGTATGCACAGTCGCTTCCTGAACTGGCATGAAATAGAACATATAGCTGTGTGTGTTTCTTTAAACTACTTAATGCAAAGCTAAAACGTTAAAATAAGCTCTGCAGAGCACTTCAAATGTGTCAGTGTTCCTTTTGATTGGAATCAGTGTTTATAAAAATGAGAGACTTTAAACCAAAATTAATATACACACTTTATGCAAAATGTCACACAGGAATATTTACTATTTTAGTAATGTATCATATCTTTCTGCTTTCAAGTTTCAGAGACATTAAGGAACGGAAGATTGAATATAAATTCCTCTACGCAGAGTGATTTTTTTCTTCAACTACTGTTTCCTTTTCTTTTAACAGTATTCTGTCACATGGATATGTTTATTCATGTGTCTTATTGATTCCTGTGCTTCCGGTACTTGTTTATATCTGGTGCACAGTTGGTATTGTAAAATATGGGTTTGTGGAGTGCAACTCTTGATTTGAAATAGCTGGCCCATAAAAGTAAGCTATTAGATTAACAAGTCAGTGCATTAAAACGAGGAATCAACACGAGGTTGATTTTCAGTCTGTTTATCACTTCTACACCAGAGGAGAGAAAAGAGTGACTTGGCATTTACACAGTTCTTTAGTCTATCTGGAAAGATTTGTGTACTTTACTAAGATTGTGCTGGCAATGATTCAATCTTATATTCTTCTGCGAGATCCATGCCACATCCTTTAAATATTTTGCAGGCTGATATCTGATGAGGCTCACCCCCGAATGGAGTAAAAAATTTGTATTTGCAGCAATCCACTAATACTTTAGTTTCTTGATAATTTCCATCCTTTAAGGTCAATGACCAAGGTAGGGTATTTTCTGCTTCTATATGCAAAATTTATTCTGTACATGCATCGGGTAAGGATTATAGTTTTCTTGAGCCACAGAGGTAACACAATATTTTAGGATATTTACAACAATGCATTGTCGAGGAGTCATTTTCTAACAGTGTGGTTGATTTTTAAAAGGACATCTTTTAGTGGACTCTTAAATTTGAAGTTTAAAACAAAAATTCTTACTGATTGAGTGCCAATGTGGAGAGCTTGGATTGGGTCGATATTATCCCACCTCTTGGCAGTAGCATGAACCAAGCACAGATTTGGAACTTAACTTATTCTGTTGTCTCTTTCGATCTTTCAGAAGCCTCGATCCTTGGTGTACCTTGCCTATTGACAGAATGATGGCGATGGCATTGATTTTGACTTTGTTTTTTGTTTTACTTCCTCTGTTACAGACACTTACTTAACTGACTATGAGATTCCAGTAAACCATTTGGAACAGGTTAAGACTCAAGTTGTAAATGGGAATGGTAGGCTAAAACCCAGACACTCATGGGTTCTATTGGTGAGAGACAGGACTTAGCAACAACACTGTCAGTTCTAAAGTATATTTCTCACCTATCCTCTGTGCTAAGGATTGCAGAGAGTATTGAAGTGTGTTAAAGTAGATGGTAATTTCTCTGTGCACTACTAACAGTCAGGTGACACTGTAGTTCATCCACTCCTCCTCTTGATTCAGAGATCTTAGTTTTCACTTTCCCACTCATTACTGGCAAGCACAGAGCCAGCACTGAGGCTGGGCCTCCAAAGTTTGCTGCTAACTTATTTCTTTGACTAAACACGACTTCTGCATGGAAGAGAAACCGATTTGAAAGGAATGTTTTGCCCTGATTCCCTTGTCAGAGAAACAAATATCTGGACCAAATGCATAAATTCTTTGTAATCACCCCTCCCTGCAAAACAAACCAAAAACCTGGAACAACAACAAAAACCGACATGGAAAAATGACCAAGTCATAGCAAGGCTCATTTGAAATCTAAATAAGTGATTATTTGAAATAATAATAATGTACTATCAACCATGCTGTAAGGAATTTAGCCCTCTTGAATTATTCCAAATCTTTTTAAAAGGCATGACCAATCAGAAACATGTAAACTGTTTCCCAGATGGACTGCTTCAGAACTCACAGGAAAGAATGCATGCGTTGGAGTCATTCAAATGTGTATTTGAGTCCCAACTTGGCCATTTGTTAGCTGTGTGAACTTGGGTAAATTATTTCTTATTTCTCAGCTTCAGGTTCCTCATTTATAAAACTGGCATCATAATATCACCTTGGAGAGCTGTTTTGAGGGAAAAGTAAGATTATATTAAATACTTACAGTTGTTCTTGGATCCTAAGAGGTGTACTAGCAATTCTCTTCTGCGCCGACTCCCTCAGCATGTATTCCAGCTCCTGAACATTTCCCTGCTGATGGTATGTTTACATGAGGCAGATGGTTCTTAACTGTAAAGTACTGTTAGACTCTCATTTTTTTTAATCACATTATGCGTCTTTCTGCTCTTTTTTCCCTACCCTCTTTTTTGAACTACTATATTTACCTTCATGGCCTTGATGATCACATCTGGGCAGACTCCTGATTATCTATCTTCAGTACTGATCTTTCTCCAGAGCTCTAGGCCCTCATCCCTAATTGCCTGTGGGTACCTCACTTTTGATACCCTGTCAGCACTTCTAAATTAGAGCACCAAGCTGAGTTGATAACTGTTCCTTCCAGACCTGGGCCACATTCTCCTTGGTTGTATGTCAATTTAACCAACTATCCTGGGAAGCTGTGATTATAGTTGATTCTTTTATCTACTCCTATCCTTGATAGTCCATCAGTCACAAAGTCATGTGACACCCACTACTGAAATTTCTCACTTTCATTCTGTTTTTTCAATTGCCTTTGCCCTCACCATGCCTCGGGGCTTGTCATTTTCTACCATAACTATGGGGGTGGACTTTTCACTTTTTCCCTAACCCTATCTCTTTCCTTGTCAATCCACTCTCCACTCAGCTGAGTTATCACAGTCCCAAGACTGTCATTTTCTTTTTAGAATACTTCACTGACTGACTATTACTTTTAGACCACAGTCTAAAGCATTTGTATGGTGTTAATGTTTATGTCTCAATTTGGACCAGACCTACTTTTTATTTTAAATAATTATTTTTATTTAATATAAATCATTTCAATCATATAGGCAAGTACAAAAATTATATAACAGAAATCAATATACCAGCAACTGAGAATTAGAATGTGTTGATGTATTCCATATTTGCTGTATATTTTTGTTTTATTTACATATCCTGAATAAAACCTAATCCCCTACCTCCTCATCTCCTTCTCCTGTGTCCTTATTTCCTATCAACCTTATCCCCTTCCTTTCTCATATCCTATGTTCTTGGTGGTTGTCAGATGAAAGAGGGATGATTTTCTGGGATAACAAAAGATCTCTTAGAGAAGGGTTTCTAAGGAGATGATCTGAGCAGATGTGACCTCTCAGGAAAAAAAACCCCTCCATACTATGTCACTGACATGTGAGGAGTAGGCAATATAGCAGTGATTTCTTTCTCTTTTTAAAAATGTTTTGCTTAGTTTTGTATCAAATTTATACATCAAATTAGGGGTGATCTTTACAATATTGAGTGTTACCCAAGTAAAGGCTTTTCTGTCTATTCAGGTATTCTCTGATGTCCCTTTGTAAAAAATGAGGTATAATTGACATATAACATTATATTAGTTTCAAGTATACAGCATAATGATTTGATATTTGTAAACACTGTGAAATGATCACCACAATAAGTCTAGTTATCATTTGTCACCATACATAGTTACAAAAATTTTCTTGTGATGAGAACTTTTGAGATTTACTTTCTTAACAACTTTCAAATATGCAGCACAATATTATTAACTGTAGTCACCATGCTGTACGTAATATCCTCCTGACTTATTTATTTTATAACTGGAAGTTTGTACCTTTTAACTCCCTTCACCCATTTTCACCCACCTTCCATCCCCCCTCTCCTCTGGCAACCACCATGCTGTTCTCTATATCTATGAGCTTGGTTTGTTTGTTTGTTTTGTTTTGATTTGTTTTGGTTGTTTGTTTTATAGATTCTATATATCACTGAAATCACATGGTGTTTGTCTTTGTCTCTCTGAATTATTTCACTGAGAATAATGTCCTCAAGGTCGGTCCATCCATGTTGTCACAAATGCCAGTATTTCATTCTTTTTTATGGATGAATAATATTCGTGTGTGTGTGTGTGTGTGTGTGTGTGTATGTATCATATTTTCTTCATGCATTCATCCATCAATGGGCACTTAAGTTATTTCCATATCTTAGCTATTGTAAATAATGTTGCAATGAACATGGGGATGCATATATTTTGTTTCAAATTATTGTTTTCATTTTCTTTGAATATACACCCAGAAGTTTAATTGCTGGGCTATACGGTGGCTCTATTCTTAATTTTCTGAGGAACCTCCATACTGTTTTCCATAGTGGCCAATTTACAATTCCACTAACAGTGCACCAGGGTTCCCTTGTCTCCACAGCCTTGCCTGTGGTCTTTTTGATGATAACCATTCTAATAGGTATGCAGTGATATCTCATGGTGGCTTTGGTTTGGATTGCCCAATGATTAGTGAAGTTGAGCATCTTTTCATAAGTCTGTTGGCTATCTCTATGACTTCCTTGGATAAATGTCCATTCAGGTCATTTGCCCATTTTAAAATCAGGCGTTTTTTTTTGTTTTATTTATTTATTTTTTTTTGGTATTGAATTGTATTTGTTCTTTGTATATTTTGCATATTAATTCTCTTATCAGATATATAATTTGCAAATATTTTCTTTTATTCAGTAGGTTGCCTTTTCATTTCGTTGACGATGTCCTTGCTGTGCAAAAGCTTTTTAGTTTGATGTAGTGATTTATTATCTTGGCTGTGGCACAAACAAGGTACTCAACATCTGTGAAATTGAGTTTTTACATATGTAGAGTGAGTGTCACAGTACCTAACTCAAGGACTGTTTTGAAGATTACTTGAAGATAATATGCGTGAAGTGCCCAGTTCAGAGCCTGGCATTGATATGTCAACTGAGGAATTCAACTCGATCATAATTGACTAAATGATACAGTGTTGTTCTTTTCTTGAAGGAGCAGTGCATCATTTATGTACAAGTGACACAAATATGGCCCCAGCAGTTTTTGGGGAAGTATCATGAAATATGAATGTTTGGATTTGGTATTTCCTCGAAGCTGACAAGTATTAAAGTTACCACTTCCTCTTCCCACAATTCGCCCCTTCCATCAGCTTCTGTGTTAACACAGGAGTTAAAGTGCATAACCCAGTGATCAAGTATTTGTTGGTAATTGGCCCCAGGGAAACTACCAGGTGGCTGCTTCCCTAAAGGTTTTGTCACCTGCTACAAAAGCCATTTCGTGTCCCCCATTTCATTCAGTTTATTTTTTGTACTTGGGCAAAAACATAATTAAAAGGGTTTCTCACTTACATCTTTGACTTGAATCATGTTTACTTGACTTTCTGAAATAAGAAATCAATGTTACATCTGCCACAGAGGAAAAAAAGAAACCCTACATATATGAGTGATTGTAATCCTTGTCCAGAGCATGAGTCCCCCAGTGCTACAGGAAAGGCCATAAATCCATGCGATATCCCTGAGTACTGCATTTTATATCCAGGACTTAGAGTTACAGAAAGATGTGTAAAATTGAGGGCAGGCAGAAAGTGAGTTGACTATACATCTGGGGAAGTTCTTGTGCATTGCTTATCTCTGGTTGTTCATCTTGTGCTCTGGCACTATAACCTTTCCACTTGATGAAGGAGCTGTATAACTTGTATATGGCTGAAGCATTTGTCCTCTGAGGAAACCTCTCATCTTTTGACTATTGGTTAAAGGCCTTCATGGATGATATAATATTGTATTTAGTATGGGAATTAGGAACAATCCCTTTCTTATATTGAGACTAACTCTTATGTGAAGGATGATAAAACTTTTAGTGCCAAACATAAAAAAAAAAATTATATGAAAACTTAACCTTTAGTATTTAAAAGAAGACTGATATAAATTTTTCTCATGACTTAGGAAATTTCGAAAAACGTGTTGACAAGGTCAACTCCCAAAACATTACACTACTAACTCTGAAAAGTCAGATGGCAGATAGCTTAGGAAAGCGCAGAAATTGTGGCTAGATTCTTCATGTTTGCTTACTATTGAGAGTAATTTAGGTTGAAGAAATATATTTTCATAATTCAAATACATTAATGGATGGGTACATTATTTTGTTGTTGTTGTTGATAACCCTCATTGAGGATCTATACTTATAAAGATTAACCATTGCTTGTTCTGAAGGGAGGCAAGGTAGTTGAATAGGTTGAGTGCAATGAGGTGCTGAAACAGTTAATTAGTTCAAGATTTCAAACTGAGAATAATGAATCAGCTATTAAAATTTAAATAATTTATTAGTTGATTCTTTTGGCATTAACTTGTATATCTTTAAACAATATGCTTATTTTACTATTTTATTGTTTTTAAATTTTCGGGCTTTATCGTTTGAATTTTACTGAGGATTTATCTCTATTTTACCAAATTCCCCCATTCTGCCATTGCTTACATACACACCTCCCATTCCTCCAGTGTCCAAATATACTTCTGTCATCATTTGGTTATATTAATATTCATATTTATCTTCCTAAAATGTGCAAATTATTTGGAATGGAACTATGTAGTAAACTATTATGACTCTTTATTTATTGCTTAATTGGACTTACATTGTTTTTACTTAATTTGAAAATATATTTATCACTAATATAACCTCACCTATTCTATGGTATTAATGATTCTATTGTTTTTTGCTTGATATTTGAAAAATATATTTATCAATAATTCACTCTCAAATTCTCTGCCAGATATCTAAATCTCTTTTCAAAGTATTCATTCTCTTGAGGTATTGTATCAGCAACACCTGTTGAAGTTTCTCTCAGAGTATTCCAAATGGCTTCTACCTAGACTGGTTGCCTCCTGTAGCCACAGTTGAATTTCTGAGACCTTTCATGTGTGAAAATAACATGACTTTATGCTCACATCTGGCTGATAATTTAGCTAGCTATTGAATTTTAGGTTGTACAACATTTTCCCTCATAGTTGGTAAAGAATTGGTCTTTTATGTTCAAATATCTAGGGTTGCTGTTAAGAAGTCTTATGACATAATTTTTGAGACTTTGATGACCCCTTTTCTGCCTTCCTGTAAGCTTGTAGTATCTTCCCTTTATCGCCAGTGTTCTAATGGTGCTTTGATCTCTTTTTGATCCAGTGGTCTATTTACTCAGTTTATTCCTTTCAGTATGAAAATTCATGTATTTCAGTTATGGAAAACTTTCTTAAAAGAATTTTTTTTTGAGCATTTCTGCTTCTACATTTGTTCTGTTTTCGGTAACTATTATTATTCATATATTAGACTTCCCACATTGGTTCTCTATTTTTTTTCTTTTCTTTTTTCCTCTTCTATTTTTAATTACTTTATGTTTTGCTATAGTTTCAGGGAGAATTTATCAATTTCATCTTCCAGCACTCTCCAATTGAGTTTTAACTTTCTGCTATCATATTTTAAATGTCCAAGTGTTCATATTTTTGTTTTCAGAATGTTTCTTTTTTATAGCATTCTGTTATTGTTCACGGATGTGAGATCTTTTCTTATTTTTAGAAGATATCACTATAGGTTTTATTTGAATTTTACTTCTATGCGCAGTCATTGTTTTTTCCATGTTGCTTATTTCTGTAGGTTGTTTTGATACTTGTCTTTCATAGTAGATACCTTGATCAATATGTGGTGTTCCTTGACTATATAGTAATATTTAATAATGGGGTATTAAAAAAACATATTGGTAGCTCTATTATCATCATGGATGGGGCTTGGCAATTGTGGAGTACCCTACAGGGTAATTTAACATTTACCTTTTGCTTAAGAAATTCTTGCTATCAGTGTCTTGGTGTTTTCTCTGGTGCTTGTTGGATTCTCCATGTGATTTTCCAACTCTGCCCTGAAAGGTCTGGAAGCCAAACTGGGAAAGAATGTCAAAAGTCTAATTATTCAGGGTATTAATCTTCTCTTAATCCCCCTGTTTGCTGTAAAGTGCTATAAGCTTTTAAGTGAGACTCTGTGATTTACACAAATCCCTGGTCTTCTGCTATCACTCAGGAGAGGCAGCTACCAGGCTGCATGGAGTGGGAGGATGGGATATGGAAGTCCAATTGGTTCTTTAACAGATTTTCAACCTTTCTTTCTATTTTTGGTTATCTTTCTATCAGAGCCATTTCAAGATTCTGCTATGTAAATTCATTTGTTTCTAGTTTACTCCACTGTCAGTTTAGGATTCAGTTTCTCAGCTTTGCTAAATCAGTAATCATTCCTGATTACCATATATATGCATATATATATATATATATATATATATATATATATATATATATATATATATATATATATATATATATCGTTAGATTGATAATAATATCAGTCTTGGTTCCAGCAGGGATTGCATAGGATACTCAAATTAGGATATTTTGAATAGTATTTAATAAAAGATTCTTTTCAAAGATATGGGGAAAATGTAGATATGCCACAAAGGGTAGGGCAGTATGCTGGAGCTTGTAAGAAGAAGACTGTTTACAAATCCTATGCCTTGACATGTGAAGAGACGGCGTGATTACTAGTGCCTGGAGATGGAGACAGCTTTATATATGGAGAGGTCTGCTTGACAGATACCTGGGTCTTTGTCTAATGGACAGTCAGCCCATGGCTACCCTGCAGGAGAGAACTAGGGGAATAAGTACTGCAACCAATTCCACACCCTCCTGTCATTTCTTGATGTGCTTCATGTAGGTCAAGTCTGTAAGAAAATGTTATTGCAGCTAATCCAGGTCAGTGACTCCTCTCCCACCCCTACGTGCACGGAACAAAGTGAAAAAGAATAGAGAGTGAATTTGGAGAGAAAAATGAAAGTTAATACTAATTTACTCTATGATGACATTGTCAACTTTATTTATTTTAAGAAAAGGTAAATTCAAAGGGATTTAAACTCTTTACAATTGAATGGTAAGGAAGAACTAAGGAAAATTATTCAAGACACTTTGAAAAACATAAGTAGGTATTAGGTTTAATTATATATTCCATCACTTTGTGACCTCACAAAAATAGTGCATTTGATTAACCAAGTTACATACATATGTTTATGTGATTTAATTTGTATTACCTTTGGAGGAAATTACTCCCAATTTGACTTGACCCCAATATCTTTCATGTTTCTTATTGGCAAAGGTGACTTGCAATTACTGCCCCATAAATGTCACCTATAGAATAAATGCTATTTCACATACTTTTGCATTTCAAAATAACTTGGTGGACATTTTCACACCTAAAAAACTCTAGTGAATATAGCAATTAATCCTGAAGTGCTATTTTAAAACTAGTCATAAACAGCCTTTCTGATTTCAGATTCAGGTACAAAGCCATAGCAAGGATCTTTTCAAGTAATCTGAGTTTTAGTGAAAATGTTTCAAAGGTATCTAATGATAAGTATTTTTGCAATTATTTTTAACCTTTAAACCACAATTACTTTTGCACCAGCCTAATAGAATACTTTCTCCATTGTGTTTCTGCTTTTTTTTTTTTTAATCCTAGAAGCAGCGACACAAATTTTGAGCACAATATTAATTATACACAAAGGACTTCAAAAGTGGATTTATGAGAGTTTAAAAAATTGGAGGGAGAAGTTCTCCTAGAAAGTATTTAACATGTTCAAATAGAAATAGAAACTTTTTTTCTCCCAGTATAATTGGTCGCTGAAACCATTTTTATTCAGCTAGAAAAAAAGTAAACAACATAATTAGAGATAGCATCCTACTACAATTATAACAACTCACATGTTAAAAAGTCAGAGATTATATGAAGAGCCATGTAATGGAATCAAGCAGAAAAGTATGAAGTTTTGAGAAATTTTTTCTACAATGAAATCAGTATCAATAAACTTGCATCTTTAATCTTACATATTAACCTGCTGTTTTCTAGAGCAGCGACTCTAGTAGTTTATAGACTGAGCAAGAAGGCTTAGTAATTTTTATGACTCTGAACATCCCTGAGAGATTAGGAAGTCTGTGACAGAGTCAGTGATGATGAGAGAAACCTGGCATTTCTCACTGGTGGCAGTGATGGCCTGTAGTTTTTGTACCTGAATGGAGGAATAAACAACTGAAGCTTGTATCGTAGTGTGGCTGTGGGAAATTAGACATTTTCATATGTAAGAAGTCAGATCTCTCCTAGCCTCCTCTAAGTATTTGAATACTTCCCCCTGACTCTAGTCCTAGCCCTCTTTGTTGCTTTTAACTGGTACAGTTAAGGGTGCCAGTACCTGTACACCAGCAAAGTTGTGTGAGGGTACCTGATGTGTAAAGTGGGAATGCTAGAAAGAGTAAACTGTTAATACATGGTTATGCCCTGTCAAATATATAGGGTACAGGAAGCCACAGACCATCTGCTGTCAAAACAGGTTAACTGCTAAAAGTAGGGTAAAAAAATCCACAATAACTTTTGGTACAACATGAGGCCAGACACTCACTCACTGTTATGGGTTTAATTGTGACCCACAAAATTCATATATTGAAGTCCTACCTCCCTGTTCCTCAAAATGTGACCTTATTTATAATAATAGGATCATTGCCAGTTAACTAGGGGCTTCCTCCCATGTGATCCCAGAGTTTATTAGATAAGTTGATCCAGTGAAAAGGAGACTTCAATATACATCATATATTTTGTTTATAGGATCCTAACGACAGAATCCTGGGTGGCAAGAGTGTGGGAAAATAAGCCTTCTCCGTATCTGATCCCTGTCTGTTACCACATCTTATTTTTTCAAAACTTTGTTGGTATTGCAGAAGGATTAAGATGGGAGCATAGCAAAGCCCCCAAGAGCTTATTTAGATCCTAAAACAGCTGGGCAGCTGATTTTTGAATGCTCAGCATCTATTCCCTCTTACTTGGCTCACAACATTGCCAAATGTGCCCTAGGAAAGGAGTCTTCACTCTTGGCTTGGGGAACATTCAGTGGAAGAGCTACACCCTCTTGTTTGGCCAGGGTTTGTACACGTGATTGAGACTAAAATAATCAGATTCTTTCTTGCAGATATCAGGACCTTGTTCACAAGGACAGAAAAAATTTGAAATGAATTCATTCTGGTGGTGGTGGCCTGAAGAGACTCTCCTTTGTTACAGGCTTAGAAGAGCCCCCAAACTGTCTGTTCCTGTTTTTCTTAAGAAAACTTTTCCTTGGGATTCTGTGAGAGGCTCAGTATGCTTCCAACAGATTCAGTTGTCTTAAGTTAATAGGGTTGTTTTCTGTTGCTTTCAGTCCGAGATCCTTAACTGATTCAGCCTATTATCATTTTCTAATGTTATACTTTTCTAGTGTTCTGACACTAATATATTTGGGATGATAATAGTAGTAGGAAATTTAAATTATTTATTCGATAATTATTGTTTGGGAGATATTATTTTTCTGTGAGGCAGCTGAATAGGTACTTTAGCAATTGATTCTGGATCATTAAGTAGTTAAATTTTGCATTGGAATACAATAATCTTGAAAAACACCCAGGATTTCAACTTTTGTGTATGTAGCTATTTTTGAATTTAAATGGCTTCTCTACAATGTGTATTGTTCCCTAGTCTCTTTGTATACTGTCCTTGAAGAATAACATTAAAACTACAGGGAATGTTTTCAGTTCTCTGAAAATAGAAACTGCTGGTGGAAAAGGGAAGGACATTCATGGAAGCGAATACAGTTCAATATAAATGATATTCAATTAACATTTTTGAAAATACTTTTTATGGTTCAAGAGAAAGATTAGTTTGCTTATACAGTGTTTGTCATAGTTAATGAGAGTAAGGAAAACCGTCCCAAATTTCAGCAACAAAAATGCAAATTCAGAGATTGTATAACAAAACTACAAATGTCTGTTTTAGTTTATAATCCATATAACACTCAGTTTAAAAATTGTAAATATATAAAATATTTCTTATTATTCTGGTATACAATATTTCTAAAAATGCATGCAGCTTTGATAGGAACATATAATTATAAGAGGTCTAATTACTGGAAAGTACCTGAAGATAGCTTAATTAGATTCATTTTCCAAACAAACAAAAATACATATTTTTCCAAATAAGGAGATAATTTCAAAAACTCAAAAGAAAGTTGGTATGTATAAGCAATTCTAAAATTTCAGACATTTTTGTTAATTAAAATTATAAAGAGTTTTAGGTTTTAAAATAAATTTAAAAGGAGAAGATCCAAGATTTCTGAGTTGCTAAATGCTGTGTTTGCCTCCTTTCATGAGTGACCACATTAAAATTACAACCAAATTATAGAACAAATAAGCTGGAGAACCATCTGAAGTCTAGCCGAACAGAAATTTTATAACAAAGGATATAAAGAAGTCATATCGAGACTGGTAGGAGGGACAGAGACATGGAATGGGTAGCACCACACTTGCGTGGTGGTTGAGAATCAGGAGGGATATTTTGGCTGCAGAGGTCCTCTCTGGAGGAACAAGGGATCCCAGCCCTAAATTGGGCTCCCCAGCCAAGCATACAAGTGCTGGGAAGAGAAGCCCTCATAACATCTGGCTGTGAAAAAACAGTGGGGATCCTGACCATCTGGATGGGACAGAGGCTGTGGGAAACCCAAACATCCTCTTAAATAGCCCATGCGCAAACTCATTGTCTCCCAGACACTCACCCTGGGCTCCGACAGGGAGACAGTAACTTGGGGGGCGTTGGAGAAATAATGGGAGAAACTGAATTGTATAGCTGTGAGGTGAGGACTGGAGGCACAGTTGTCATTTTCACTGTGTGGGGTCCTCCTTTGGTGCAGCCACAGGCCAGTGCCATCTTTCCTGTGTTGAGCCCTCCCCCACACAGCCAAATCTGAGTTTGCATTGGTCTGGTGAGCTTCACTTGCTCCACCCTAGTGACTCCCTGGGACTCCACCCCACCCCACACAACTCTCAAACCTGAAGGCACCTTCTCAGTGAGCAGCCAGCCTCACCCCCATTGTATTCTTTCTTGGACTACTCTCAGAGTCTATCGACCCCAGTCTGGCAGCACCTGGCCTTGGTGTGCTCTGAGACTTTTGCTGAGTAGTTCCAGGCTCAGTACTGGCACAAAACCAGAATCTACATTAACCTGGTGAACAACACTCATTCCAACCTGCTGATTCCCTGGAGGTCCTGCTTCACTCAACTCGTGTACCACAGCTATATCAGAAATTGAGCCTTCGTGAGGCCAGCAGACTGCAACAGGCCTCATGATGCCATGGGCTTTTTGTGGAGCTACCCCAGGCCCAGGACTGGTGGAAGCCATCCTTGTTTCACAGCATGTCCTTTCCCATGTGCCTCTATGTCCAGCACAGGTAGCCACTAACTTCAGATCACTTTGTAGTGTCTACCAGGTAGTTCCCAGCTGGTCTCAGGCAGTGGCTGACCTGGCCCTGCCCTGGAGCCTCTCTCAAGAGGCCTCAGAACAAACATACCTGGAGGTCAGCTTCAGACCACAGCAGAGCACCACCCAATTAGCCCCACAAGCAGCACACACAAAGGTGGGTCTCCACAGGCACCAGAGCCTGCTGGGAAAAATGTGGCTCTATGGGATAAGCCCCCTGCATAGCTAGTAAGCTATGGATGTGGCCAAACCCCACAGCCAGTCAGCCTGAGCATCAGTCCCACCCACTGATGTGCCCATAGTATTCAAGGCTCAACTATAACAGGAGAGTACACACAACCCATGCAGGGACATTCCTGGAAAATCTGGCACTGGAAACTGTCGAGATTGTGGCACTGGACCCCACAGGGCACCTACTACATAAGGCCAACTGACCAAGACTGGGAGACATAGCACATCTACCTAATGCATAGAAGCAAATACAGAGAGGCAGCCAAAATTAGAAAACACAGAAATATGTGTCAAATGAAAGCACAAGCGAAAACTCTAGACAAAGAAGTAAATTAAATGGAGGCAAGCAACCTACCAGGTACAGAGTTCAAAACGATGATTATAAGGATGCTCAAGGAACTTAGTGAGAACTTCAACAAAGAGATAGCATGCATAAGAAAGGACATAGAAACCATAAAAAAGAACCAGTCAGAAGTGAAGAAGACAATTACTGAAATGAAGAATGCCCTAGAAGGAAACAGCAGACTAGAATGCACCAGCAGAGTAGATGGAACAGATGATTTAATCAGTGAATTGGAAGTAACTGCCAATCACTTCTTGCCAGGTATTTACAAAAGGTAGCAAAAAAACAGCAAATTGGAACAGCAAATAGGAAAAAGGATTTAGAAAAATGTTGTCGTTGTGGGACAACATGAAGCATAACAACATTCACATTGTAGGGGTGGCAGAAAGAGAAGAGACAAATAAAAATATTGTGAACCTAGTTGAAGAAATAATGACTGAAAACTTCCCTAACCTGGCCAAAGAAATAGACATATAAGCCCAGGAAGCTCAGAGTCCCAAATAAGATGAATTGAAACAGGCTCTCACCAAGACACACTATAGTTAAAATAGAAAGATTTAAACAGAGAACCCTAAAAGCAGCAAGAGAATGACAACCAGGTATTTACAAGAGAGCTCTAATAAGATTGTCAGTTGATTTCTTAACAGAAATTTTGCAGGCAAGAAGTGATTGACAGGAAATATTTAAAGTGATGAAAAGTAAGGACCTACAACTAAGACTACTCTACCTAGCAAGGCTGTTACTTAAAATTGAAGGAGACATTAAGAGCTTCCCAGACAAGAAAAAACTAGAGTTCATCATCACCAAACCAGTATTGCAAAAAATGTTAAAGGACTTCTTTAAGAAGAAAGAGGAGAAAAACAACACAAAGATGAATAATAAAATAGCAATAACTATGTATCTGTCATCACTTTAAAAAAAAGGGATTAAATGTTCCAATCAAAAGATAGGGTGGCTGAATGGATAAGAAAAAAACAAGGCCCATACATATGCTGTCTACAAGAAACCCACTTGAGATCAAAAGACACACACAGCCTGGGAAGGATGGAAAAAGACATTTCATGTGACAAAAAGCTGGGGTAGCAATTCTTATATCAGACAAAATAGACTTAAAACAAACGCTATATTAAGAAACAAAGAAGGACATTGAATAATAATAAAGGGATCAATCCAAACAAACAGGATATAATGCTTGTAGACATTTATGGACTCATCATAGAGCGTCTAAATATAAAAAAACAAATATTGACTGACATAAGGCAGAGATCAACAGTAATACAATCATAGTAGGGGACTTTAACATACCATTAACACAAATGGTCAGATCTACCAGACAGAAAACTAACAAGGAAAGAGTGACCTTAAATGACACACAAAATGAGATAAATTTAATTGAAATTTTTGAAGCATATCATCCCAAAGCAGCAGAATATACATTCTTTTCAAGTGCACATGGAACATTTTCCAATATAGACCACATATTAGGCCACAAAACAAGTCTTAATAAATTTAAGAGGATTAAAATCATATCAACAGTCTTCACTTCCCACCATGGTAGGATACAAGAAATGAATTACAAGAAAAAAACTGAAAAACACACAAACACATGGAAGCTAAATAACATACTAATAAATAATGAATTGGCCAACAGTGAGAGTGAGGAAGAAATCAAAAGATATCTAGAGACACATGCAAATGAAAACACAATGACCTAAAATCTGTGGGACACAGCAAAAGCAGTCCTAAGAGGGAAAATCATAGCAATAGAAATCTACCTCGAAAAATAAGAAAAATGTCAAATACACAATCTAATCTTACACTTACAAGAACTAGAAAAAGAACAGCAAGCAAAGCACAGTGAGCAGAAGGAAGGGTATAATAAAGATCAACATGGAAATAGATGAAACAGTCTAAAAATACAACACAAAAAATCAATGAAAGCAAGAGGTGGTTCTTTGAAAAGAGAAACAAAATTGATTAACTTTTAACCAGACTCATTAATAAAAAAGAGAGAGGACCCAAGTAAATAAAATCAGAAATGAAAAAGAAGTGACTACTGACAACATCGAAATACAAAGGATTATTGGAAAATATTACAATTATATGCCAAAAAAATGGAAAATCTGGATCAAATGGATAAATTCCAGAAAACATACAACCTTCCAATACTGAATCAGAAAATCTGAACCAACTGATTACTACTCACAAAATCAAATCAATAATAAAAATACTCTCAACAAACAAAAGTCCTGGCCAGATGGCTTCAAAGGTGACTTTTGTCAAATATTAAAAGAAGAATTAACACTTACACTTCTCAAACTATTCCAAAAAATGCAAGAGGTGAAAGCTCTCAAGCTCATTTTATGAGACCCTCATTACCCTGATTCCAAACCAGGCAAAGATATTACAAAAACAAAAAATTGCAGTCTGATATCCTTGATGCACATAAATACAAAAATCCTCAACAAAATATTAGCAAACTGAAGTCGGCAATACATGAAAAAGGTCATACACCGTGATCAAGTGGGATTTATTTCTGGGATGGCAGTTTGGTTTAATATCTGCAAATCAATTAAAGTGATACACTACATAAACCAAATGTAAGGTAAAAATCATATGATCATATCAATGTGTAGATGCAGAAAAAGCGTTTGACAAAATCCAGCATTGATTTATGATAAAATCTCTTAACAAAGTGGGAATAATAGAAGGAACATACTTTAACATAATAAAGGTGATATATGACAAACCCACAGTTAATCTTATACCCAATGGGGAAAAGCTAAAAGTGTTCACCTTAAGATCAGGAACAAGGCAAGGTTGCCCACTTTTATCACTTTTATTCAACATAGTGCTGGAAGTTCCAGTCACAGCAATCAGACAAGAAAAAGAAATAAAAGCAACTAAATGGAAAGAAAGTAGTAACTGTCATTATTTGTAGATGACATGATACTATAAAGCCTGAAAATTCTACTAGAAAACTATTAGAACTCAAAAACAAATTTAGTGAGGTATCAGGATACAAATTTAATGTTTAGAAATTGGTTGCATTTTTATACCAATAATGAACTGTCAGAAGGAGAAATTAAGAAAACAATCCCATTTACAATTGGACCAAAACAGAACAAAACAAAATAAAACAAAACAAAACACAAACCTAGGAATGAATTTAAACAAGGAGGTAAAAGACCTGTACTGTGAAAACTATAAGACACTGAAGAAAGAAATTGAAGAAGATACAAATAAATGGAAGCATATATCATGTTCATGGATAAGAAGAATTGAGATTGTTAAAATGTCCATACAACCCAATGAAATCTACCGATTCAGTGCAATTCCTATCAAAGTACCAATGGCATTTTTCACAGAACTAGAACAAATACTCTTAGGAGTTATATGGAACCACAAAAGACCCTGAATAGTCACAGAAGTCTTGAGAAAAAAGAACAAAATTAGAGTTATCATGCTACCTGATATACTATATGACAAGGCTGTAGTATTCAAAACAGCATGGTATGACATAAAAACAGACACATATCAATGGAACAGGATAGAGAGGCCAGAAATAAACCCACGCCTACATGGTCATTTGATCTATGACAAAAGAAGCAAGAATATACAGTGGAGTAAAGACATTCTAGTCAATAGTGTTGGGAAAACTGGACAGATGCATGCAAAAAATGAAACTCAACCACCTTCTTACTCCATATACATGAATAAACTCAAAATGATTGAAGACTTCAGTGTAAGATCTGAAATCATAAAACTCCTAGAAGACAACATAGGCAGTAAACTCTCAGACATTGTTCTTGGTGATATTTTTTCATTTACATGAAAAGACATTTCTCCAAAGAAGACATACAGATGACCAACAGGTATATTAAAAGATACTCAATGTCACTAATCATCAGAGAAATGCAAATAAAAATCACAATGAGCTATCACCTCACACTTGTCAGAATGCCCATCATCAATAAATCAACAAAGAAGTGTTGTGGTGGATGCAGAGAAAATGGAACCCTTGTATGCTATTGGTGGGATTGCAAATTGGTATAGCCCCTATGGAAAATGGTTTGGAGGTTCCTCAAATAATTAAAAATTGAACTAACTTATGCCCCAGTAAATCTGCTCCTGGGTATTTATTTGAATAAATCCAAAATGCTAATTTGAAAAGATGCATGTTCCCTTATGTTCATTGTAACACAATTTACAATAGCCAACATATGGAAGCAACCTAAGTGCCCATTAATAGGTAGTTGGATAAAGAAGAGGTGGTACATATGCACAAAGGAATGTGACTCGGCCATAAAAAATAATGCAATCTTACCATTTGCAACAACATGGATGGACCTAGCGGGTATTATGGTAAGTAAAATAAGGCAGACTGAGAAAGACAAATACCATGTGATCTCATTTATATGTGGCATCTAAAGAACAAAAATGAACAAAGAAAAGAGGCACAAGATACAGAGACTCATTGATACAGCAAACAAACTGACGGGTGCTAGAGTGGAGGAGGGACGGGAGCTAGGTAAAAATGGTGAAGGGACTGAAAACTACAAATTGATATTTACAAAACAGTCACAGGGATGTAAAGTATAGCCTGGAGAATATAATCAATAATGTTGGAACAACTATGTAGTACCAGATGGTACTAGACTAATTTGGGATATCACTGCATAAATTACATAAATGTCTAACCAGTATGCTGTACTCCTGAAACTAATATTGAATGTCAACTGTAACTGAGAAAAATAAATAAAAACTAATTTTAAAATTTTTCACTAAAGGAGACTAAAACTAAACAATGTGTTAATATAATTATACAGGAATTTATTATTTTGATTACTTTTATTTATCTTACATTTACTCTAAAATTATGTGTACATGTATATATACCAGCGGTGCCAAAAAATGTATACGCATTTTAATAGATGATCAGCATTGCCCAAGCAGTAGTTCGCCGTAATCAGAAGTGTCTGGCCACTGATGGTAACTACTTTGAGCCCGTCATGTAACTGCAGAAGTCAAATGTGACTTGTATTCATTTTTGGTTATTGGTATATATTTAGGATTACAATTTTAAAAGTTTCTTTCTCCTGTTTTGAAATGTATATACATTTGTTTGGCATCCCCTGTATACATACACATACATATATGTACAATTTTGTTCAATTAAATAAATGTATTTTAAATATTTTTTCCTTTAAAATTGGGGTACAAATGCCCGACATTTACAGGCAGAAAATCTGGTACTGAATTCTACCGCTGCTACTTACTACCCTATTAACTATTGACTAATACAATATTGAAAATGTTCCTTAGTTTCTCTGCAGCTCAGGTTTGTTGTCTGTTAGAGGTGGAGACCAAATGATTGTTTTGCCTACCTATGTCAGTCAGATAGAGTAGATTATGCTGTGCTAACAAGTGACTTACAGATCTCAGTGACTTTCATGAACCTTTTAAAAATCATGCTAACCTAAGCAACAAGTCCATCACAGGTTGGCAGGAGACGGTGGGGTTGTTCTTGTCACAGTCACTCAGGGACCCAAGCTGACAGAGCATATCAAATGGCACCTCTCTCTATTCCAGAAGATAAAGAACGGGCTCAAGAATCTCACCTGGCCAATTAAGTGCTCTAGTCCAGAGATGATAAATGTCACTACATATTCCACTCATTGGTTTGTCACATTGTCCCATTAAACAACAAGGGGGCTCAGGAAATACAATTCTATTATAAGCAAAGAATAGAGATAGGAATATTTTGCCAACAGTGCTAATAATGGTTACCATATCACACCATAACATTCTTAGGCTTTGCATATAAAAATGCTTTCTAAAATATGAAGTAATATTTATACTCAAGTCTTTTGATCGAAGTCCCTCTGTTTTTTATTTTATTTTATTTATAGCAGATTGCTGTTAAATGTCATCGTCATCCTTTTGTTATTTTATTGAATTAGCACATATGTACTGAGTGCTTATAAAATGCTCATCACTGTGCTAGGGGTACAGTTGTGACTACAACCATCTTTGTCCTCAGGCATCACAAATTCAGTAGGAAAAGGATCACAGAACTCCAAAGCAATGAGATTAGATCTGTGTTTGCCACAGAGGAGAGGATGAGTACTTCTGCTGGTATAGACTGAAAATAGCATATATGAAATGGGCTCTAGACCATGAGGCTTTTGGGGTTCTAAAATCACTGAGTTTTTCTATCACATCATCTTTGCCCCAGTTCAGTTAAAAGGAAAACATCTAAGTCAGCCATTAAAAAAAAAGAAAAAAAAGAATGAAATGAAAGAAGACTATGTGCTGATTCCACCAAATGAAAAAAAAAATTGTTTCATGGTGTAGGAATTATTGGGTATCTTTGAAATCATGTTTAGATAATTCTTTTTTAAGGTTCTTTTCCATAAAAACAGACCTTTGCTTGAAACAGAGAAGCAAGGCACTGTTCTTAGAAATTCATCTCTTTATCTTTACCAGTATTTGATTTTAAAAAGGTACCTGTTTTATTCTGTTTCACATCTATGTATTTAAAAAATTTAGTCCTGGGTTCCTTACAAAATAAATCTGTTGCTTTTTCTAAGTAGTTTCAGCTGAACCAGGAAGGATCAGTAGGTAATAAAACCTGAGAATGATGTATTCTAGAAAAATTAAGAGTGTGGAAGAAACTCCTTTGGTCAATAGCACTTAATTCAGTTCAACAAACATCAATGGACTGTCTATTATAAGTAAGCCATTAAGAGATTTACTAACTGGTGAAGGAGACAGACAAAAAAAAAAAGATCTATATTATAAGTTAGAATGCAAATACGTGGTGTAAATAAGTGAAGGAAAAAAAAAACTGGGGCACAGAGGAAGGAGTGGTAATTCTGAGTAGGAGGCAAAGTAATGCTTCACAGAACTAATATTAACTGGACCTAGAACAATAAGTAGTTTCAAAAGTGGGGGGAAGGAGGAAGGTGGAAGATGGGGCTGGGGAAAGAGTATTTGAGATTGAAGTCAAAATATGAGAAGTAGCATAATGACAAGAAAATGCATTCCCTACTTGGACAATGGCAGGCAGTCCAGAATGAACAGAGTAGTAGACTGATGCCAGACCAGGGAGAGCTCCCAATGTCATGCTAAAGTGTTTAGATTTTATTCTCTGAAGTAGGTGCCCTAAAAGGTTGTCAAGTTAGAGAATGGCATGTTCCAACTTGCGCTTTAAGTATATCATCAATTATAAAGTATACAGCTAGCATTTGATAGGAGGTCCTGGCAACTCAGTTGAGCTCATGTAGGGTAGAAATTTATAAATTAAAGGCCAATAAGTCATCTATCATCTATATCTATCTATCTATCTATCTATCTATCTATCTATCTATCTATCTATCTATCTATCTATCTATCTTTCTACCATCTATCTATCATCTATCAATCAACCAATCATATAACTCCTTTGCTCTATATATTCCTCGTTTGGCTGTAGGATAACTGTTAGAATAATATACTTATTAACAGCATGGGATGTGAAGCCAGATTTCTTGAGTTCAGATTTTAAATTTAAACCATCTTTGTGCTTTTTGGCTCAGTTTTCTTTCAGTCTATAAAATTGGGGTTGTAATAATATCAATTTCATATGGTTCTTACAGGGTTTCAAGGATGCAATTTTGGTAAAGCTCGTAGCATAGTGTCAGGAACAGAATAAGTGTTCTTTACTTGTTATTTTTGAAGCTGTGGTTAAAAATTAGTATGAATTGTATAAATGTTAGATGATGGATCTAGGGCTTTAAAACAGTATGTTTAGGCACTTGTGAAATAATAAGAAATATAAGATATATATATATATATATATATATATATATATATATATATATATATATATATATATATATATATATATCTGCCTCTGGTTCCTGACACAGAGCTCCTAAAATCTTTGTAATTTTTTAAGTGATATGAGAACGAGGAACATCTTTTCTTTTAACATTTGGTCTTTGACCCTGGTTTCTGACAATGAACTCCTAAATCCTTTGGGGTTTCCTGTGTGATAGCAGTGCTACTGTTTGAGTAAGGTCACTTACGTGGGCTTCTGCCCAAGGAAAATCAAGCCATGATTAGAAGCTTGGAACTTTCAGTTTGACTCCCCATTCTGCAGAGAGGGAAGAGGGGCTGGCAATGCAGCCAATGATTGAGCATGCCTACAGTGAAGCTTCCATAAAATCCATACAGTACGATGTCTGGAAAACTTCCGGGTTGGTGAACACATCCACACACTAGGAGGGTAGTGTACCCCAACTCCATGGGGACAGAAGCTCCTGTGCAGGTATCTCTTTATCTGGCTGTTCATCTGTATCCTTTATCATATCATTTATTATAAAACAAACTGGCAAATATAAGTGTTTCCCTGAGCTCTGTGAGTTATTTTAGCAAATAATGGAATCCAAGAGAAGGGTCATGGGAACCTCTGATTTGTAGTCAAGTTGGGCAGAAGTTGTCGGTAACCTGGGGACCTGGTACCTGCCATTGGCATCTGAAGTGGGGGGGTTGGCAATCTTGTGTGACTGACCCTTCACCTGTGAGGTCTGTGATAACTCTGGTTAGCGTCAGAATTGAGTTGAATTATAGGACACCCAGCTGGTGTCATAGAGAATTGTTGGGTGTGGGAAAAATATTCCACATATCTGGTGTCAGAAGTTTTGTGTAATAGTAGCATGTGAATAAAGGAGAAACACATACCGATGTTTCCCTGAAAGTAAGACTTAACCGGAAAATAAGCCCTACCATGATTTTTCAGGATGACATCCCCTGAACATAAGCCCTAATGCATCTTTTGGAGAAAAATTAATGTAAGACCCTGTCTTATTTTCGGGGAAACATGGTAGAAGTTAATCTTCTCCTACTCAGTATGTAAAAAACTTTCTTAAAATTAGGTCTCTAAAAGAGCAGAATTTGTACTATGCACTATTCTCCAGAATTCTTGAACTATAAATGAATTATTTGATGGTAGAGGCTGAATAAAATGTATGAAATAGACTACTATAAAAAGGTCACTTGAGATTATAGTCCTGGCTTTTAAAATTATTTTATTTCAAAATTTCTTGCTCTGTCAAACTGAAAGCTAATGATTCTAGAGTACCTGAGCAACATGTAGGATTGCTTCTTGCAGTGTAATAGTCAACTCCCATAATCCCCTATCTCTCCACTCCCAACAACACCGAAAGCTCTGGGATAGTAAGATTTATAATATAAAGTGAATTTAGCCCTTGCACAGTGATTGATTGAAGCAGGATATTTTGATCCTAATGTTTTAACTGCAAGGGCATTTTGACTATGTTGGCCTCTGTTGACATGACATTTAGTCAACATCAAAGAAAATTAGAACTTGACATAAAGTACACTGAGGCATTGGTTTAGAAATTCCAGTCACATAGTAGGCATTCAATGAATACACAGTCATTGTTGTGTACGTAATTTATCGTGTAACAAGTCAAATATACCTAAAAAATTATTTAGTGACTATTGAGGGACATTTTTTAAGGATATGGTATTTTTAATGATTCCTTTAGATCAATAGTGGTAAACAGATTATTCTAGCAAAGTATATTGCCTCTGTAGAATGAAATGGCTACTCCTGAGGCAAAGAGGCAAAGTTATATATAAACAACTATTGTTTCACAAGCTTTGATTAGATCCACTGTGTCTGGTGGCAACATTTTTCCTTTTTATATTGCAGAGTTTATATTATGCCCTAAACTTTCTATTCACGCACAACATAGTTAACTATTCTGAATAAAATAATTATTACTAATTTCATTTTCATTTTATATTTTAAAGAGAATTACTTCACTGTATATTTATGAATAAAATGGACTACTCCAGTGCTCAATTCACATACTATATTTAATGCCTAGTTCATAATGGGTGCAAATGGGTGTTGTTGCATTGATATCATCATCCATTACTGGAAATTCACAATTCGGTGGTGCAATTCCCATTTGCAAATATAAATATTTCCTTTATATTTCTCTTGGCATCACAAGATAAATACATTCATTGTCCATGCTGGAGTGTTAAGATTCAAGACAGAAGTGTAGATGTACAGACAATATTATGAATGATTTAAATAGAATAGAAAGATTGATGAGCTAATATATAATTTTAGAGAAATTATACTTAGTAAACATCAATCAACCACCAAGAAGGTGGTTTTTGTGGCTTCAATCACTCTACCTCCAAACCTCAAAGTGTTCAAAATTATGACATGAACCAAATACAAATAAATATTCCATTTAATTGTACCTTAACTATTCTTCTAGGAAAATAATGGTGAACAAATTAGAACCAAGTTGGGACATATGCAGAACATTAGGACTATAGGTAGAACGTGGACAAATATTTTATGATGACATCACAGCTCACTGAATAACCAGGGTAACATATGACTTAGTAAATTTGCATTGTCCTGCTTGGTAGAATGGGGGAAGTACATAATTAGTGGGTCAGGTAAAGGCTCATTTTCCTCACATCTGCAAAAACATTCTGAAGGAATATAGGATGCCCTTGGAGGAGCTTACCTGTGAGAATTCTCCCAGCATTCACTGGATTTATATCTTCCTCTGAAAGTGGATAAAACAACTTACAATTTTGGATTTGTTAAGGAGGTTCCAGTCTCTCTTGATTTCCATGTAGGCAGATCTGGTAAAAATAAAGATTGTATGTTGAGTAATTTCTCAAGCTGAAAGAAGATAGTGGGATTCATTGTTTCTTATTGATGAGGGGGCATAAATTACGGTAAATCACGTAGGGCAGAATAAATAACAACAATATCAGCTACAAAGTAAGAGCTACCTTGTGGGAGAAGACACAGTTATTGACACTGCTGTACTTGAATTTGAATTCTGACTCCATGTTTACTAGCTGTGTAACTTTGAATGAATTACTTAGGCTATCTGAGTCCCTCAGTTACTAATTCTATAAAATAGAGATGGAATTATTTTGAATATTAGATGAGATAATGCATATAAAAGGTCTAGAATAACATTTAAACCATACTAGTCACTCAATAAATAATTTCAATTATGAGAGTGATGAGCAGATAAAATATTCCTAAAATATCATTGTGGGGATATAGCAACAACTCATTTTTTTCCTTCAAGTAGCTTATAGTTCATTAGGTGCAGATAGGCTTAATTTTTTTTTTTTTTAAATACAAGAATCTGCACCACAGTAGTGATGAGTTGTATCTGAGGGTTTAGAGGAAAAGAAAGTTTTCATCAACATGAGTGTTTAACCTGAGTATTGAAACATGTTAATTAATCAGGCTCTAGAGATAGAAAGGACAGGATGTGATGATGGAAATTCAGGTGGAAGGAGCAAGTTCAAGAAACTAGTTTGGTATTACTAGATCATGAGATATGAAAGTGTGGCTTGGTGAAAGGTAAGGATGACGAGTTAGGCAGGGGCCAGATCATATGGGGTCTTACTTTTCATTCTGTATGCATGAGGAATTCATTGGAGGACTTCAGCTGGAAAATGACATGATCATATTTCATTAGAAAAACGTTAGTGACATTATGAAACAACATTAGTGAGGGACAAGAATAGAGGCAAGGAGACTTGTTAGAAGTTTAATGTAGCTGTCCAGCTGAGATGCCATGACTCTGCCTAAACAAATTTCTTACAGTATGGTGTAGGGGAGAATAGTCAGGTGGCAGCGTTGGCAGATATTGGTCAGTGTTTGAAATATGGTGCTGAAGGAAAGAAGGAGTTAAGGTGAGTGTTTCAGATCAATGTCGTTGAATAAGAGATCTGAGAGTTTCAAAGGTAAGGAGGAATGAATTGGCCAAATGTTAAGAAGATACCAGGTAAAATGAGAACTGAAAAGAATGTGTAACTAGGTTGCACACATACACATGTGTTGTATAAGGATGAAGGTCTGGGAGGATTAGTGGCGATTATAATGATAGTTATTTGGGGGAGGTAAGAGTATGGAAAAACTGACACTTCCTGTATTTCTGGTGAATTATAATTATTACTTAAAAACAAACAAACTGAGGATTTCAAAAAAGAAGAAATACATAGTGTGTTTTGTGTGTTTGTGTTTAAAGCACTAGAGTTATGAGTGATTGATTATCTCTTAAAACTAGTGTGGTCCAACTTTGGTTCAATTTAGACCCCAAATTTTCTGAAACATATAGAAGTGGACTTACTGCCTTCTCATTGCGTGATATTTTATCAGGGAATTTACAAGTGCCTCGTCAAAACTTAATTTGCAGTTTGAAATTATTTAATATGACTTAAAAATAGGATAAACCTTTGAGGAATTAAAAATATAAGGGATTATGTTTACAATTTTTTATTAACATAGTAATAAAATTACACATTTAATGCAATGGAGGAAAGGTTACGGGAATATTTGCCTGAGATATTTCAGCACCATGGCAGGCTGTGGTGGTGGGGGGTGGGTCACAATGAGTGAACAGGAGGCAAGGATGTGGACAAAGGGAGTTGATTGTGCTGAGGGACTGGATGTGTGGGCTCAGTGTGACATCAGGTGGTAGCTGGAGGATGACAGCAGGTGTAGAGGATTGGAGTTTGTGAATTTGTTTTTAACTCGGGAAAGAGACAAGTGTGTTTGTTTACAAGCTGTGCAGAAGGAGCAGGGAAAGTGGGGGCATTTGAAAATACAGAAGAGAGAGAGTACAAGAGATGGAAAAAAGTCCTTGTTTTGGGTGAGACAGGGAGGGCAGATGGGATTGAGGTCACAAGTGGCGGCTCAGGCCTGAAACAAGACAAAGGGACATTTCAGCTTCTGACACTTGAAAGAAGGAGCGAAAGAAGATCCTGATGTTTGTCGCACAAAGGGCAGGAAATTGAAGGGTATACCTCCTGACAGCTTCACTTTCTCTGTGAAACGGAAACAAGGTCATCAACAGAGAAGAAAGCTGGAGAGAGGGAGGGAGTGGGGTTAGCACTTGAGAAGAGTGAAGAACTCTTTCTGGAGCTTTTGTAAAGATAGGGAGAAGAATCTGGCCAGGAAAGAATAAAAGGTTTTGCATTGATCTCAGCTGCACGATGGTGCGGGTTTTCTCTGCCCCATTCAGCAGTCTGGGCTAGGTGCAGGGATTTTTTTGTTTTTCAATTACAATTGATAGTCAATATTATATTAGTCTCAGGTGTACAGCACAGTGATTAGTCATTTATATGATTTATGAAGTGATCTCTCTGACTAGTCTAGTACCCACCTGGCACCATACATAGTTATTATAATATTATTGACTATATTCCCTGTGCTGTACTGTACATCCCCATGATTATTTTATAACTACCAATTTGTACCTCTTAATCCGTTCACCTTTTTCACCTACCTCCCCACCCCAACTTCCCTCCCATCTGGCAACCATCAGTTTGTTCTCTGTATCTATGAGTCTGTTTCTGTTTTTGTTGTTGTTGTTGTTTGTTTGTTTGTTCATTTATTTTGTTTTATAGATTCCACATTTTGAAAGGAGGGAAAACAAATCTGCTTTGACAGAAATGGAGGCTCCTTCAGTCTTCCGGTGTAGATGGAAACTAGAACACCCTGGAGTATATTCTCTCTTTTTATGTACATTTTAAGTATTTAGGTATATTTTAATGATTGGGCATGAAGCATTTGAATCAGCTCACTTAAAAAGAATCATTTAAGTGCCCTTCTAGCTGAAAGAGATGTAACTGGACCTTAGATGACTGATGTTATCTTTCTGACCTATCTGTTTCTGAACACGTCTGGGGCTTAAAAATAAGTGTCCTCTTGTCTCTCCTATTGGCTTATAAATGACATAATTCCTGCTAATTAACTGGATAACAGAGTTCTTCCTCTTGTTTTTCTTCCTTCATTGCTCTTTGCCTTGTTCATCTATCATAACTCTGATGTTTAAATGGCTCTCCTTCCTCTATGTGATTTTATACAAAAAAGAAACCCAGCTCATTTGGGTGAATTTCATTCATTTTGGGATCACATTTCCATCCTCTTTCAAAATCTCACTGTTTGTAAGGAGACTGAAAAAGTGGTTTAGAGTAAGGGCCAGCAAACTATGGCCTGTGTGCCAGTTCCAGACTGTTGCCTGACTTTTCTATATAGGGCCTACAAACTGAGGATTAATTTATGTATTGTTATATGGTTGAAAAAAAAATCAAAATTAGGATAATATTTAACGATCTATGAAAATTACATGAAATTCCCATGTTAATGCCCATGAGTAAAGTTTTATGGTGACTTATCACACTCATTAATTCATGCATTGTTTATGGCTGGCTTCGCCTTACCATGTCAGAACTGAGTGCTTGCTACAGAGATTTGTATGGCCTGAAAAGCCTAAAATATTTACTATCTAGCCTTTTACAGAAAAGTTTGCTGAACCCTGGTTTAGAGATGGTCTCTGGATATATTATGTTATGATATTTTTAGCCTTTTTTCTTCCTGCTCATTAGTTATTTAAAAGAGCAAAGTTTTGACACTAGATATTTATTTTATTTTTTGAGAGACTAGCATGTTTGCTAAACTATTTTATAGTCTAGGTATTGCCTCTTTCATTAATGTATTTAGTTGACCTTTATCGAATTCTTACTAGGCTCTCTGCCGGATACCATGACTGTAATGCTGGGTAAGGTGAGTAAGTATAGGGTACTCTCATGTAGTGTATTACTCGGCTGTGGAGTTGGAAAGCCTCAGTTCAAATTCTGCCTGTATTTCTTCCTTGCTGTGTAAAATTAGACAATCTCTTTTGGTTTCTTTATCTGTAAAATGGCATGTTATCCATACTTATCGCAGAGCTCTCATGTAAAAATTGATTAAAGAAGACAATTTAGGTGATGCAAACAAACTTTATCCAACACTTCATGAAATGGGCAGTCTCTGTTCTTAAAGGTCAAGAGAAGTGGGAAATGGGGCAGAAGGGAGAAAGCTTTTATAAGATAAACAATAAAGAACAAGGAAGAGAAAAATAGAAAATCAATAAGGAACAAGGAAATATAAGTATAGACCTATGAATTGGTTTGCTGTTTGGAGATTGGCTGATTGGATATACTGTTTTTGAGGAAGCTGAACATTTAGAGGGACACAGAAGTTATCTGAGTTTGCCGATGTGGAACCCTGGCAGGAACAACTTCATCTTGGACTTAGAAATTTATTTCAACTCTTGTGACCCTCTAATGAGATAATTCATGTAGTAAAGCATCTGACACATAGGAAGTATGTTGTTGTTGTTGTTAGACTGCAGTAATTTCTATAACGCGGGAAGAACCTGGCTATATGGAAACCAGGAGAAGGCCTGCTAAAACTCCTTGGAGTGCTTCAACTTGCACCATAAATCTAGTTAGAGACTGCTTCTTTGAATACTATCACAACGCTGGATTCCTGGCCACTGCCAGGGGCTCCAGCCCTTTGGACAAGTTACAGTTCTCTCTGCTTTGAACTTGCCTTCCTCCTTTTGCAAGCTTTCTCCTTTATTCTTCGTGATAAAGCCCCCTAGAACTCAACGACAATTATATACCAATCTCTGTGGTTGGTAGACATGCTTTAGAAGGAGCATCTCTTTGCAGGTATAAATTATTACTCTTGCAAATCTGCATTGTTAGTAAGAACTGTGCCTTTTATTTATGCGCCCACAGATGAGATTTGCAGTGCCAAACAAAATGCCCACTTGCCTTACTCTTTTACTCTTAATTGATAACCACATGTCGGGAAATAATTAATCCCACTTCAAATGTGCTTTAAAAACTCTAATTTTTCCTTATTGCTAGAACTGACTCTGGCTTTGCAAATGTTCAAATTAGAAATAAATAGGTGAGGGAAGTACAAAGGAAGATACTACTAGGAAGTAGAATCGGTGGGAAATCGACATAGAATTCTGCCTATTAAAAATTATATCCAAGATGTGAAAGCATCACAGTGAAGACACTGTCACTACAAATGGAAAGCCTCTGCCTTTTGCAAAAGATCAAAGTAGTTGATTTCAAATGGTGCCCAAGTTCAAGGCAGATTTTGCTTAGGTTGTGGCAGCCTTAATTATGTAGAGACTCAGGAAGTATTTCAATTAGTGGGGAACTTTTTGGACCAACTCTTTCTGATAACAGCACAGTCATACATTTTACTTTGAATAAACAATCTGTTCTTAGCTGTTTTAGAATGAATTATTTGTTGTATTTTGACAATGGAATCAACATAGTGGACTGCCTAAGGGGAATGAGTTTTGGAAAGAAAACTTGTTGAAATGTTGGTATCATAAGCTTTGTGATCTTGGCAAGCCTTCTTTGTTTGTTTGTTTGTTGTTATAAGGTGGAATAATAAGACCCATCTCACAGAATATTGTGTGTTATATAGATGAATAAATATGTATGAAGTTCCTAGTATATATTACGCATTCCCTAAATTGTAACCATTATCATATTAGAAATAATTCTTCTTTGCTTCAGACTCAAGGCAAAGATCCAATCAACTCTTTTATTCAGAATCATTTAGTTGGAATAATATTTTTCTAATCTATCAGTGCAAAATACCACTTAACCATGTGTTAAAATGGAATTTTAGCAACAGTATTTTATCACAAAATTTGCTTTCCAGACAAAAAAGCGTCTGATGTCCTCATTAAACATTAATCTACAAAATGAGAAAATCCATTTAAATGAACAAGAAACAGATCCTCTTGGTACTCTGCTGATAGCTTGGTGGAAATCAAATTGTTAATTTTTAAACATTATAACTAGAAAAGTAATAGTGGGTTTTCAGGCGATGGCTTAGTTACTTGGAATACAACCCCATCAAGTTGAAAAGCAATGTTCCTGACAAGTAAGGAACCCAAAAGAACCAATGGTGATGGATAATAAAGTATGTGGCTGTTACCATTTTTCTTTACTGTACAAAAACTTGGGTTTCACAGGATGGGAATGGGAAGCTAGCTGTAATTCAACCTTTGCATAGAGTTAGTTGGATGCTGGACTCCATGAATGGCCGTGACAGTGGAACCTGGCAGAGGAATATAATATAGTATGTCCCTGAGAATGAGAAGTGGTCCACACAATCTAAAACCATCATCTCAGATGAGAGGCTTAATACAAATTAATGAGTGATTCTAAGTAAATTATAATATAATCTACCTCTAAATCCCCCCCCCAAAAAAAATTCTTTTTTCTTCAAAATTTATGTAATTGCCATTATTTAGGGGAATGATAAGAATATGTGTATCAGAATTTTTTTCTGAAACAAACAAGATTTACCATTAACAATTCATATAGAAAACCAGCAGATATTAATAGAGTGCATACTATGTGTGTGTCAATCACTGTTCTTGTGAACCAACTCTACAGTGAAAAAAGCGGACAGGAATCTCTTCCCTTGAGGAGCTTGCAGTCTCGTGGTCAGAGGCCGACAACAATATCAATATTGTATGTATGTATGTATCTATATATCTCTCTATATATACATCTACATCTATCTATCTATCTATCTATCTATCTATCTATCATCTATCTATCTATCATCTATTTGTCTATATACTTGCATGTATATGCATGTGTGTATGTATGTTTAGTGATGAGGACTATTAAGAATAGCTAAATAAGGAAGGAGGATATAAAATGGAGGGGTTTCAATTTTAGATAGGGTCTGGAAAAGCTTCACTGAGAAGGTAACATTTGAGCAAAGATTAGAACACAATAAGGATATATACACAGGAATTTCTGAAGAACGAGTGTTTCAGACTGCATGACCATAGAGTGCAAAGTCTGTAAAGTGATCGCAAACCTGGCGTGCTTAGTGAATGTCAAGTCAGTTAGTGTGGCTGGAGTGTGTAAAAGAAGAGGAAGTCAGGAGGTCCGTAGTTGGGAAAAGCAGATCTTATAGATCTCATAGGTCTCTGTAATAACGTGAACTTTTTGTGAGAGTGGGAATCACTGAGCTCCTAAGTGCAATAATCTAGCATATTTTATACTCTGGTTGCTGGTGTGGATTATTTCTGTAAGGGGCAAAAAAGGAAGCAGTTGGGGCAGTTAAGAGGCTTTTGCTATATTTCAGGTGAGATATGATGGTGGCTTGGACTAGGGTGGTAGTAGTGGAGATGGCAGAAGAAGGTTGAATTCTGGATATATTTTTAAAAATGAAACCAACAGGATTTGCTGATAGATTACATGTGAGATATACTTTTTTTTTTTTTCCTGAGTGGGGTTGCCAATTATTAATACTAAGGGGAAAATAATGGAGGAGCAATAATTGGGAGTGAGATTAAGAGTTCAGTTTTAAAATAGTATCCAGTTGAGTTAGTAATTGGATATAGGCATCTGGATTGCAAGGGAGAAATCCATGCTGCAAGGGTGTGTGTGTGTGTGTGTGTGTGTGTGTGTGTGTGTATGAATAAATTTATTTATTTATACACACATATACATATATATAATGTATGTTAAATGTTATATATAATATAGCATATATTATATTATATGTTATATTATATATATACTATATATTATATAGTATATATATAATGTAATATGTATTATATATTATATTGTATTATATATTATATTATATATATCCTAATATATATTAGGAATCCTAGGTACCTAGATGGTATTTAAAGCAGTGAAAGTCTCTGATAAGATCACTGAAGGAATAATGTTTGATAGAGAAAAGAGAAGGTCCAAGGGTCATTCCCTGGAGCAGTCCTAAATTTGGGGTAGTGTTCCTCAACTTTGGCTGCAACCAGAATTACCTGGAGACTTTTTAAAAAATACTGATGCCTGGGTCCCACACCTAGAGATTCAGATTTAATTATTCCAGTGAGGGTGCAGCCTGGGTATCATGGAATTTCTATCCCATCACTTTTGCTGTTCCCATTAAAATAGATTTCAGATTATGTATGAACTGAAATCTGAAACATTTAGGCCAAGCTGTGTGGAAAAAGAAAGTACCAATAAGTATCTCTCTTTCATAAAGTTTTAATCCCATTTCTTTGACTGCAGCCCAGGAGTGAGGCTCTTATAAACCCACAGACCTTGAAAGGTCATAAACTCAGAATCTTAATTTTATAAATGAGGTAACTGAGGTCTAGAGAGGTGAGCTGATGTGCCTGATGTTACATAGTTAAATGATGATATGACATTAACAAGTTATCGATAATGTGGTAGGAACAGGAGAGGCTCCAGTTCTACTGAGATCCCTTAGGGAGTTATACACCTGCATTTCCTTCTTGCCTCTATCAGTCTTACTAATGACTTGGCACGCACAATCAGAATTTACTTTCAACTTTGCCAAAGGAATCTTTTTGCAGGATACAGATGACGCATATTTTGGTAGCAGTTTGACAAAATATAAGTGGCTTACAATATATAACTGTCACTATGTAATATCTCAACAAACTTAGAAAGGTTACCTAGCTTTTCAGGGAGTTAAATGAGATTTTCTTCAGTCCATTTCATCTTTAAAACATTGTGACTATTTACTTCACCACGTATGTAAGACATAAATACAAACTAAAATTTAAGAACCAGAAGTGCTGATTTCCTGTTCTTTAAACAGATTTCATTTCGTATTTGAAAGCATAAATGAAAATTCATACTGAACATGAAATAGACATTTATATAGTAATGTAAGTTTGGTTAATGGGGAAAAGTTACCAGGGAATCTGGGCAATACGCCTAGACTAGAGAGACCACATTTTGAAAGGAGGATAACAAAATTTCTGTGAGCTCAAAGCTTCTCCATAAAACAGTCATTGTAATTGGATTGATTCTCTAAGAAGTAGTAAGCCAATGAGTCAGCAGCAGGGTTACTAAAATGATAGCTACACAAAATGCTTTTGGTGACCATTTCATTACAATTAACTCAACTTAAAAAGCCTCTTCATAATACATGTTTTTTCTAATGAATCATTTTTCAGTGTACATCTTTCCTTTCTAAATAGGATGACCGTAAAATTTATAATACAAGTAATACAGATCTCGGTACAAACCAGGGCTGTCCTGGGCAAACCACAATGTATGGTTATCCTATCTCTGTTATGAAAACAATCAGTTAGAATAATAGGTAGGATTGACACACTGGGAAATGGGTGAAGTTGGTTTTTGAGGTCTTCCTCTTTTCCTTTTTATGGACTTTTCCTCTTTCTGATGCTTTCACTTTCTTTGTGCTCCAGGCTCTCTTGACACTCTATTTAGCCCTGCCATCTCTAGGTAGTGTTTTGCATGCCAATACTGTTCTCTTTTCAAGTGAAAGCTGCCATTGTCTTTAATACTCAGATTTCAGTTACATATCTAGAAACTGATCCACAAAACCAATTTACACTACATATAAATCATAATTTGGTGCAGAGGAAAAATTTTGTGTTTGAGAGTGGTCCCCTCCTTTATAGCTGTGCAGCCCTGGATAAGTCCATAAGATCTATAAACTGTTGATTTCTCTATCAATTTCTGGATGATACCTATTTATGGGCTAAAAGGAGTATGTTCAGTTAGAATGGGGTGAACTCTGGTAGATATCTAACATGGAACTAAAAATATAATATTGGCACCCAAAACAATACCTAATTTAAAAATGTCTCTCAAGAATTAAATTAGATAATACTAGTACCGGGTGTATAAACAGTTGCTTAATCATAGTTTTTCTTCTAGCAACTCACTATTTTTTACATCCTGAGTTTGTGTTTCAAAAGAAAGGTACTGGATAATAATCTAAGTTTTACAGTACTTAATGGGGGAGGGGGTCCTTTCAGAGGGCCTGACAGGGTTTTGGGGAGATACTTTTGGGCTCAGGGAGAAAATTTGCCTTTTTCCTACCAGACCTTTTATTAGGAATGTTTTTCAAACATACAGAAAAGCCGAAAGGATTTTACAGTGAACACCCATAGTCCCCACCTAGATTCTACAATTAATATTTTGCTATATTTGCTTAATCACATATGTATTCATCTGTTCTTATCTCTATCTACCCATCAATTTATCTTGGTTTTGAATGAATTTCAAAGCGAATTGCAGACATCTGTATACTTAACCCTAGACACTTTAGCATGCATATGATTGATTCTATACTTACTTATGTTCCTATTTTTAAGGTAAATTTTACTTCTTACGTGTACCATTTGATGAGGTTTGACAAATGCATACATATATATGTGGAATCCAAACTCCTATCAGGATATTGACTGTTACCATGACTCCAGAAAGTTCCCTTCTAAGTTAATACCTGCTTCTGCTTCTCACACACTCAGGATGTAATCATTATAATAGTGTTTTATTTTCCACTAATTAATTTTCTTTGTAAACTACACATAAATAAATTCATATTACATATACATATTTTGTGTGTTGCTTCTTTCACTAGCATAATGTTTCTGAAATTCATTCATGCTGTTGTGAATATCAACAGTTTAGTCTTTTTATTACCAATAGTAAAGAATTACCTTTTAGGAACCCCTTTAATTATGCCTCAAAGACATTGTCTTTCTCTGCTCAAAGGTAAAGCCAACTCTACAGAATTTTTTTAAACAAAATGGGAAAGAAAAAGTTGTAGGCATGTTTTTAACTGGTATACATATATTAGGATTTGCTATTTCAGGGTCTTGTTTTCTTAGTTGTCCCTTAGAAATCTAACTTCTACTTGTCTTTACAACAATGGGAATTTGCTCCTAAGGTAAAGAACTTGATTATTTCATGGGGTTGAACGGGAACAGCCTTCCTACTTCCTGTTTTTCTTTACTCCCTGAATATACTTATCACCTATAGACAGCTGTGACAATACACAGGGTGGAGAAGAGGAGAAAACTAAACTCATACCACTGTTTGCTCCTGTCATTAGTTGATGTGATAGTCATGGGAGTATAGTCTTGTGAGTGCAAGAAGTTTTCCATTAGTTCCAATTCTAAACCACCAAAAACCTATGGAAAAAACTTGACAAGGACCACATTTTGTAACTGACACTCATTGAGTGTGGAGAAATTTATGGCAGGCGTGAAAAAGAGAGATAAGCAACCAATTATCTACAGTAATACCAAGGATATGAAATTGGCTCTAGTTAGGCTTAAAGCTTCTATTAAAAGCTTCTATGTGTGTATGTAAAGAAATTAAAGTTGTTGAGGTGATTAATAAATGAAATAAAGTGTTAAAAAAGAGCATATAAAAATCTAATTCCTTGACGCCCATGGAAGCAATATATTTGATCCAATCAAATAAATGCTAGAACAAATTGCATACACTTGAAAGCAAAATGGGAGGCGTGGGGGAGGAAATAGAAGGGAAAAGTAACCCTCTAAGAAGTTGATTTAACCTCAATAGCAGTATGTTTATCAAAACTTCCTGTTACAAATAAAACAAAACTCCATCTCCTCTCACCTACTCTTTTTGTTTGCTTGTTATTTTTGATCTCTATATTTGGTGAAGGAGTGTTCTTTTTTTAAAATTTTGTATGTTTCAGAGAGATACTTTTGTAAAATAAAATAAAAATAATTACTGTAAAATGAAATATAAAAAATATAAGAACACAGATTTTAATTAAAGAGATAAAACTTTTTCAAATGGTTCCGAAAGTTTAGAAATACATCCTCCACTTATCTTGTTGTGTAACAATAGCTAATAAAAATAGATAACAGTGAGAATAGTGCTAAGCTACATAAAGGCAAGTGTTATTGTGTTTTGAAGTTTAACCCCCCACAAAAAGAGGCAAATATGAACAAATCCATTCTTTAGAGTGACACTTACCTTTCCATTTCCAACTCCTAAATAGTTTGCAAGTCATTAGTACTTCTCTGGAGTGAGTCAATAAAGTGTTTAATTTCATAGTCAGGGTAAATTTACACTGAACATTTTATAACAAAACTGTATTTTTAATAAAGCAGAGCTATTAATACAGTTATAAACTGAAAAATTATTGCCTTTCACAATAGAACTAAAAAAATACCATAATCAATGAATTTGTTAATAAGACATTCTCTTACAGATACAGTTAGTTTGATTTTCCTAAATATGTAGTCCATTAGGAGAAGATGAATGGGAGGTATATTGTGTCACCTCTGCTCCCCTCCCTGCCCTACTCTCTGTTGCTCTATAAACTTTGTCACGTTCCCCCTCTCTCAGACTTCAACTGCCATTTTATGTCCAGCCTTTGATGAAATACCAAAGCAGTTGAAGGCCCTCATCATATTTTCACTGTTAGAAATAATTCCCTTTATTGTTCTTAAAAGAAACGTATCAAAAAGATAATGTGCAAATACTTCCAAAGCAATGTTAACTTATCTCTAAATTTGCAAAGAGTTGTCTTTACAGGAAAAGCGTTGAGACAGACAGAAACTCCACCACTACAAAAAGAGCCAAATTAGAAATTTAGCTTTGGAGTTTAGAATTTAAAGCATTTATATCCACCAGAATCCCAGTGTCCGATAAAGTTTCAGAACTTTCTAATATAGTTGTTTCAATAATGTGTTATCTTTTTTTACAGCTTGAATGTATTATTTATTGTATTTAAGTGGCTATGAAATAAGATTTTGCATGAAGATTGATTAGCTTATTAATAGGTCGATCACATCATAAAAGGTTTAAGAGTAAAAATATTAAAACTTGAATTACCAGTTAACATAATTGAGCAGTGAAATGGTGGAGGAAACAGCTGCTGTTTTTATTACAATTTTGTCAGTCTGTTTTTTTACTGTAATATTGGATGACGTCATAAACATTTCATAAATAATGTACATTCTCAGCTTATTTCTTCTTGAAATATAATAAACAATGGTCCTTTTCCAATCATTGCACCTCTGTGTGTTTAATGGGCCTTGCTGGGGCAGTACTGTTTTTAGCAGAAACTCATTAAATTGCAGACATTTATGGAATTGGATGCAGTAGCAAAGAAAAACTCTGTAGCAGAGGGACCCATCAAGAAGGAAAAGCAGCAGAGAAAATTACTGGAAACAAGATCCTTACTAGCCAGAAGTTGGTGGACACCATAATCTTTGTAGCCTCAGGGAATGTTGTGGTTGGAATAGCCTTACATAGAGCCATAGAGTGACTTACCTATATATTTGGTTAATGTCTGTCTTTTCCCAGCAGAGTATAAAGGTCCGGGAGGACAATGATTTTTATCTTTTTTATTCACCACCAAACCCCAGTGTTGGGTACACAGTACTTGTTCAGTAAATATTTGTTGAACGAATGCCTTGTTCTTCTAACTGGGTGGGAGGGGCATCTCTTTCCACATCAGAGACTAGTAGGCCACCAGGAAATACTGGATGTGAAGGAGACTTGGCCGTGGTAGCTTTTTACATTATAGCCTCTCTCCAAACACTAGGAGCCTAAACGTTCTTAGTTAAAGTAAGAAACGTCTTTTCAGTCAAGCGAGATTATGGATAAGGACTTACGTAACCAGTGGGTCCACTTGACTCCATCTGTATCTGAGGGGGAAACTTGGAGTTGAATAACATCAGTTTTTTTTTCTGTTTGTTGGTTTCTTTGTTTGGGTTTTTTGTTTTTGTAAATAATCCACCCTTCACTTCACCAAGATAAAATGTACACATTGACATATTCTTCTTGAGAGAACATGGGGACTAAGACACAGTGGGGTGCAGCACAGGGTGGTTTAGCCTCCCCAAAATGGCTCTGGACCAAGCGGCCAAAGTGTGAGGATTTGGAGACATAGCAAAAGCCCTTGAGGACAGTCACAATGATTGATACCAGGCAGGATCTCAGGGTTTCATATGGTTACACAGGGCTTTGGACAGTCTGATAGCCTTCCGTCGTCGGAGTTGCTAAAAGGGAGCTGTTTGGAGCAGAGGAGGGAAAACCAAGTCCTGTCCCTCACATCTTCCATATACCTCATATTTGCTTGCAATTTGACAATTGTTCCTTAATTGTTCTCAATTTTATTTTTGCTGTAATTCTTCACCCTCATCAAATCTCCATCAGTAATGGCATTATGTCTGGGGAATGAGCTGATAATTAGAGGTGAGATTCTTTAAATGATATTTAACAATCGTAGATCCTATCTTGTCATCTGTCCAAACCTCAGCAGAACAGGAGGCATGAAAGAAACTAGGAATAATCTAACTTTCTAGTTTCTGATTGAGATGGAAGTTACAGTGGAATCTGTTCATAATTAAGAAACCATGCTTAATGACTGACAGATTGGAAAATAGACTAAAAGTTAACAAGATTTCTTTCGTGAGGTTTCAGGTCTAAAATTTGAACACCTCTTGGGATAGGAATATGGATGTCATGACACTACCATGAATTTAGATATTTTTTCCTGTTTAATATCAACTATGTGTATTAGTCTAATTATCTGTAATTTTATATATCTCTGTGTTTATAATCCAATTTCAAATCATTTCCAGAAGACACACACACACACGCACGCACGCACGCACGCACGCACACACACACACACACACACACACCACCCCTTTCCCCCAGAAAAGATAAATAAGCTTAATCAAGTTAACAAAATTCAATTCACACACTAAAGTCCTATTATTCAATAGGAGCACTGTAATAAATCTTAATCCAAATTCATCCTGAATTATAGGTGAAGTAATACAGAGCTACTTTAAAATATTCAGTCTTTCCATTTAAATAAAGAATGATTGAATAATTAATTAATTAATGCGTTTTTCTTCCCCTCTCTCTCTCTCCTTATTCTGTTCTGTTACACATCTGAATTATTGTTTGTAGTTTTCTTCATAAGGGTCTGTCTATATTTCGTGTATGTTGTTTAAGTGATTAACATCTTTTCCATTGTATTAGGTTGGTGAAAAACTAATTGCAGCTTTTGCAATTATTTTTTAACCTTTTAAACCGCAATTACTTTAGCACCAACCTAATAGTTTCTCTTTAATTGTTTTTGTGTGAGGAAGATATTGATTTTTTGCATAACTGTCTTGTGCCCAATCACTTTGTGGCTATCTCCCATGAATTCTCATTATTTTTAACATATTCTTTTGGGATTTTTATATAAACAATCATATTTTGTGGCCAAAATAAAAAATTTGACTCATTTCCGATGATAAATCATTTCCCTTGTCCTATGGTTTTTGAGTTGTGAGCATGTGGTTCAGCCATGGCTAACTGTGTGTACCTCCCTGGGATTCTAAATCTTGCACAAGTAAAGTAAAGAGAGGGGCCAGGGAGAGCCAGTATTTGCTGTAGCTGCAGAGCACTTGAGAGCCAGGTGGTGTCATGATAAGTGTTTGATGGCAGTCAGGCCCTCCTGAACAGGTCATTGCTATGGAAGGACCTGAACTTTCTCTCTTCCTTAATTTTCTTCTAAATATAGTTCTTCAGCTTTCCAGTTGATTCTGTGAAGTCTCCAATATCCTTTTAATTAATTCCATTCCTGTGTGAATTAACCAAATACAATTTCAGCTGTTTGCAACAAGCACTCCTGACTGGGATGGAGATTGACGGGAAGGATGGAGATCCATAAAGGCAGAATTTAGAAAATAATGATTACATTGGGGACATCAAAGGATGTTGGGATTAGCTCAGTAGTAGGGAACAGATTAGAATGACTGGTCAGAGAAGATTAGAAGGGGACTTAGATTAAGAATCTTAGACTAAGAAAATAGCCTAAGGGCTTTAAGAGCATATGGTAATTTTTCATAGAAGTGTGCGTTGAAAAAACTGGTTTTAACAGACTGTAAGAATAGAACTTTTCTTGCTGTAATTTCAGTGGAAATTGAAAATAATTAAATAGGGGAGAAATACCTACCTGGATCCTGCAGGACAATGTATGCAGATAGGAAACCTATTGGTGCCAGTGCTATGAGTGCCCACTTCCATCTTTTAAAAGTGTGGGCGTGAAGAAATTCGATGGAGAGAGTTTTTCTGGACAGGGGTGCCTTGCGTTGTATGTCTACTTGTCCCCTACCATGGAGGAGAGTTAGGGACTGCGTGTCCTGGGAACTGCAGTCCATCGTCCTAGTAGAATCATTTTGAAAAACCTATTAAAATTGCTCCTCAAATGAGAAATAAATGCAAATGAAACAGTAGTTGTACATCCATCACACCCAGAAGGAGAAACTCCTCTAACAACCATGAGCTACTGTTCTGTTTATCCCTAATTGACTTTTTGCCTGGTCCTGGCTCTTGACGTGTCAGTCACACCATCCAGTAGTGGAGAAGGGGTGAAAGAGGAATACAGAAGAAGCAAACAAACCCCTACTCACTCTCCATTGCAAGTTTAAATCCGATGCAAACCCTATCAAGGGCACAGGTTTGGGGAAGAGAGAGTGAGAATTTTTTATTTTTTTTATTGTGTTGGATCAGATTAAGTCTATTTGTAATAAAAAAAAAAGTGTAGAAAATGGTGGGGATTTGCCTGCACCTTGTGGCAGGTGCATGGAAAGAACTAGTTCATGAACATGTTTGAAGGTAGAATGAAAGAGAAAATAAAGCAGTTTTCTGCTTGTCTGCTATAGAGTCTTCAACAAAATATTTACCTATTTTGTATGAAGGGGAAAGAGTTTAGTATGAGGAGACATGGCAAATAAGAGAGTCAGATAGGTTGTAATAACAGAGAACTAAGGATGAGTTTTTAAAACCCTCAAGCTGGTGAGGGTGACAGAAAGAAATGGACAGATGTGAAAGAGACTTAAAGACATGTTGTTTTTTTGTTTTTGTCTTGTTTTGTTTTTGATGATGGCCTATTGGATAGAACAAAAAGAAGATTAAAAGATTAGTTTGATGTTCTAAGCCTGAAATAATGGCACTATTTATAGAAACAGAGTAATTAGAAGGTAGAGATCATTGTTGGGGAAAAAAGGAACAAAGGGGGAAAAAAGGAATGTTTTGTAAAGTGAAACTAAATAATAAAAAGGGGAATATTCAGAGATCTTTGGAAAATTGAACAAAAAGCTAGTTGGTTTTCATAGAAGATAGTAATAGGGGGCAATAGTTTACCATTAAACTTGTATCATCTCTAACACTGTAAGTCTTGAATAATAATAACAATAATAATTATTATTATTACTATTTATATCATTGATGCTTGGGGAACTAATAATAGAATTATTGAGAGCTTAGTGTGTGCTGTGCACTGTGGAGGTGCTTTAAACGCATCACTTCATTTAGTTCATATAACAGCATTCTTAGGTTTATAACACTATTATACTTATTTTATAGAAAAGGAATAGGAGACTTATTGAGTTTAAAGAACTTGCTAAAGTCATTATTTATCATCAATTAGAGATCCTGGTACTGATGATATCCCAAAGGAATCATCAGAATGGAAATGAGCAATTTCCTGAAGAAATCACAGATGAGGAAATAACTGCCCATGTACAGAATTTTAGGGATGCAATAATGATTAAAGCATTTTCTACCCTTATACTCTGTTTGCTTTTGTTTGTTCAACATTTGAAATTTCTTTTTTATTTCTTGCTTCTACAAACAGTATAATTGTGATTTTGGTTCCCACATTCTGATCTATTGTTTTTTCATACAACTTTTCTTTTAACTGAGTCTTCCTATATATTTGTTTATGAAAACTTTTTTTGAAATTTTATAATGGCTTTAATTATGTGGAATTATTGCAAAGATAGTACAGAGATTTCCTGTAGATACCACACCCATTTTCCTCTACTATTAACTTCATACATTGTTATGGTACATTTGTTAATATTAATGAACCAATATTGATATACTATTAGTAACTAAAGTCGATACTTTATTCAGATTTTCTTAGTTTTTCCCTAATGTCCTTTTTCTGTTCAGGACTCACTCAGGGTACCGTACATGTTACATTTAGCTGTCATGTCTCTTTGGGGCCTTCTATACTGTGACTATTTTTCAGATGTACCTTGTTTTTGATGATTTTGACAGCTGATATGAGTACCAGATAGGTATTATTTAGAATGTTTCTCAATTCGGGTTAGTCTGATATTTATCTCATGATTAGACTGAGGTTATAGTTTCTTACATTATATATTAAGAGTCTATTCAACCAGCATGACATAAAAAAATTCACCAGTTTACCTATTTGTTTACTTTGTTTATTATTTTCTGCTGATTGTTTTTGGTCTACTTTGACTTTAAATCATGGATGTGTTTTTATTTCTGGAATAGCATGAGGTAGAGATCTAAAAATTTTTCCAAGTGGATAAGCAATTCCTCTGGGTCAACTTCTTCAATATTCTATTTTCCCCACAGATTTATAATGTCAACATTAACATATATATGTAGGCCTGCAGTCTGTATTCTTTTTTATTGCTTTTGTTCCTCCATCGTTGGTCAATAATATGTCATTTAATTACTTTAATATTATGTGAGTCTTGATATCCAGTAAGGAATTGTCTTCAAAATTTACTTGACTGTTCTGAGCACCTTGATCTTTCATTTCAATTTCAGAATCAGTCTGTCAAATTCCATAACAACCTTCTTGGGATTTCATTGTTATATTGATGTTGGTGATTATGTGTGGATATTAACATTTATGATTTCAAGTCTTTCCGCCCACAGATATGCTACATTTACTTAAATATTTTATGTACTTCAATTACGTTTAATGAATTCTCTGTAAAAGTTTTGCACAATTTTTCCACATTCTTGACAATACTTATCTTTTTTTCTTTTTGTTTTTGAAAATAGCTATTCTAACTGGGGTGAGATGATAACTTGTGGTTATGATTTACATTTTTCTGATGATTAGTGATGTAGAGTACATTTTCATATGCCTGTTGACCATTCATGTGTCTTCTTCTTCTTTTTTTAATGCTTTTTTTTTTTTAAAGAATAGTTTTAGGGTCACAGCAAAATTGAGAGAGAAAGATACAGAGGTTTGCCATATACTCCCCCTCCATTATCAATATCCCCACCAGAATGGTATATTTGTGGCAAATGACAAACCTACATTGACACATCATAATCACCTCAAGTCTGTAGTTTACCTTAGGATTCACTCATGATGTCGTACATTCTGTAGATTTGGACACATGTAATTAATTATACAGGTATCCATCATGATAGTATCATACAGATTATTTTCACTACCTTAAAAATCCTCTGTGCTCCACTTACTCATCTCTACTTTCCAACTCAACCCCTGGCAACCAATGATCATTTTACCATCTCTATATTTTTTCGTTTTTCTACAGTTATATAGTTGAAATCATATAATATGTAAATTTTACAGATTGGCTTTCTTCATTTGGTATTATGTATTTTAGATTCCCCTATGTTATTTTATCGATTGAGAGTGTATTTCTTTCTAATGCTGAATGACATTGTATTGTCTGGATGTATAACAGTGCGTGTTATAGTTTTTCTATAGGTACTCTTGGGTTTTCTATGCAGACAATTATATCTCCTGTGAAAAATGACAATTTTTGTCTTTTTCCCCAATTTTTATAACTTGATTTTGTTTTTTCTTATTTTGTTATATTAGCTAAAACTTTAAAAATCACATAATCTCAAATTTTGTAATCATTATTATATGAGAAGAGTCAAAAGGTTTAGTAAAATTGGTCTATAATATTATCTTGGTTTAAAATGTGTTTGAAGTGAGGAATGATTTTTCAGTGGCTTTTGTTTGTTTGTTTTTTGTTTGTTTGTTTGTTTAGCTATTCAAGGGCTAATGGAAATTGTATTTATACCCATAGATCTCAACAAGGTTATAAGTTAACAAAAAGGAAATAAACCCATAATGAAGGCATGAGTACAAGAAGGAATGATGTGATCGGAAATACACTATAAAAAGTAAATTTAATTATTGGCATTAGAAAAATGACTTTTATACTCTCCACTAATTTTTTTAGTTAATGATTACATGTTCTTTAGTCTTTTTAATTTCTTTCTGTTTCTATACCTTTTGTTTTACTTCTGCTTGATTTTGTTTTGCATCTTAAAAATGATGCTACTTTTCATTTCTCTCTAAGTATCTTAAAGATATATATATTTATATATTATATATACATTTATATACATATATACATATACATATACATATACATATACATATACATATACATATACATATACATATATATATATATATATATATATAAAAGACTGGACTATAAATTAATTTATCTAGAGTGAATTCATATTCTAATTGTTAATTTTTCTGACTCCTTTTCTTTCTGTTAACTTTCTAAAATGTTTACCTTTGCAGACTCATTTTGCTTGAAAAAATTTTTGTTTCTTTATCTATGTCTCTCTCCACTTCTTTCTCTATCTGTTGGCTTTGATTTCACTCTGTTTGGATCAGGGCCCCCCCGTTCAGAATTAGGTCCTATGATGGTGGTTGTCTTATGATGGTGGTTGGCGATCCTGTCTTGTGGTGACTAACATTTAGCTAAGCCTGTGTTGTGCCTGGATAGGACCATAGACCCTTGTAAGGCATAGACTAGGCATTGTGATCTGAATCACTTTTCTCAGTCTTCTTTTTACAAGTCACTGATTCACACCTCAGCGCCAGCATCATGCAGGGGGAATGGCTCGTTTCTCTGTTCCTCTAACACTTGGAGCAAAGTGAGAGTTTCATGCCATGCAGGGGTGGAGTTTAGGGAACCACTGCTTACTGCTCTATGCAAACCTTGGAAGCCTATGACTTCAGCATCACTTAACATTTTGGGTCTTCATTCTGGTTCACAGAGATACTTAACTTATTTTCAAGCTAGCTATGTGCTTTTGGTTTCTCCTTTTTACATTTTATCGATTACCATTATGTGTTTCAGCATAGGGTTTTACAAAGCATGAATTTACTGTGCCTTGTTGACTGCAAGGTTTTGTATGATATCTTCAGTAAACTGCACTAAGCATAATTTCAACTTTTATTCACAAGTCTGATATTTGTGTTTGAAAATTAATTATTGTATAATATTTATAGTTCAGTGATATTTCCAAGACATTTTGTTTTTGGTGGATAATTTCCCTCTGCACTAAATGGACTCAGGTCAAGTTCACTAAGTGCTGCTTGTTTTACTTCTTATGTATTTCTCCAATTTGCACCCTCTTCCCCATATCTACTGTTTCTGCCAATTCACACACTATTAGGAAATATTCCTAATTTGTCTACTTATTTTCATCTCTGCTTCCAAATATGTATCTGCTTTCTATTGCAGTTCTGATGATTTTATTCAGTATTATCCTCAGGTGGAATTCCAGCTCCATATCCAAGCACAACAGCCTACCATGTTCTGATCTGTTCCCATCTCTAGTCTCTCTTGTCTCATCCTTTGCCCTTTCAAATTCTCTTCATTCTCCATATGCCTCAGGCCCTTCCTTCTACCTATAATTCTGGCTGCCCTTTCCTTTTCCTGCCCAATCCTACAAATCCTTCAGGACAGATCTCAGGTATTCTTCATTAAACATCAAATTGGACTAAGAACTCTGTCTATCCTAAACACCACGACAGCTTGTAAATCCTTTTATTTGACTATTTAGTGCTAGAATTGAGTTGGTATCTTTATTATTTTATCTTCCCAATTATGCTCTAACTACATCAGGAAAAGAATTTTGTCTTATTCATTTTTAAATACATTTTTTTATTTTGAAATACTGCTAGATTTACTGAAAAGTTACAAAGATAGTACAGAGAATTCCTGTAAAAACCCCACCGATATTAATTTCCCTATTATCTTAACATTATTGAGGTATATTTGTCAAATCTGGAAACCAACGTTGAGACATTACTATTAACTAAACTTCAAAGTTGATTAGAATTTCTCCAGTTTTTCCACTAATTTCCTTCTGTTCCAGAATCCAATCCAGGATACCACATTGCATTTAATTGTCATGTTTCTTTGGTCTCTGCTGATCTGTGACAATTTATCAGTCTTTCCTTGTTTCTTCTTATTCAGTTTTGTAACCCAGCAATTACGTGAACTACCTGATAACTTAGAAAACAGACAATGAATTATTCTGGTTTTTGTAGTTCTCTCTCATTTTGCCATGTGTCTAGCTTTGTCTTCTAACTACTGCTAAAAATTTGCTGCTTTGCACTGCACACAATTATCTGTCCATTAGTCCCAGCTAGCTTTACCTTCGACCTTCGTACCAGCTACTTTTGGGTCTTGGGGGCTCTTCCATTTCTTTTGGGCTCACAGGAATTTCCTGGATGGCTACAATGAAAGGTTCCAGATGTATGGTTAAAGGTTATAGAACAGAGAAGCTCAAATGTGTTGAATTCACTGACTGATCAGCATAACAGCATCAAGAAGATAAAGTGAGATTCCCAAACTCTGTGGAGCTCAAGCATTGAAAATGCAATAGATTTTGTTGTCCATAAGACCAGAGGTTGTCTAGGCCTCCTCAATACTTGATACTGTTAGCTCTCTGCTGGCCACAGAATGGGATAGCGGTGCTACGGAGCATCCATTGCATAAGACAGAACTCTGTTTACAGGAAGTACCGATGTATGGACTGAGGCCTTAGGTGGATAAAGCAGCAGAGAGATGATGCCCCGGGGAGGGGGGGAGTGCCTTTGGCACTTGGACCAAGAATTCACTACTGGATCTGAGAGAACAGCATAAAGTGGACAAGAGAAAGATTTCTGGAAATATCAGTGTGCAGTTCTGTAGCTTTAGGCTTAGATTGTTCACTTATCCAAGGGCTATCCTTGAGCCCCATAAATAACTTTGTCCTAACAGACATGCTTTTAGACAAAGAATCTTTAGTTTGGATGCTGAACTTTCACTCCCTTGAAGTCTTCTATGATACATAAGACTGCCCTAAAAGCAACTAGTGAAAAAATTACTTTGTCTAACTGGATACAGAAAGTAATTTTATAAATTTACTAACGATATCCCAATAGAATTTTCATATTATCCTCTTTATAACCCTGTGACAAAAAATACAATTTAGATAAATCACAGCTTTGGAAGTACCTGCAGCTAAAAAATACAATAACAAAGATTATAGGGTTTTTCATGAATGTCATTCCCACAGAGTTACAGCCAAATTATTTAAGACCTATGGGGGGAAATAAAACTCAGGATTGCATTTTTATGTAATTTTATTTGTCCTGAGGCCAGCCTGACTACAGAGAAACAAAAGCTGATGTGGGGCAAAGCTCTCACTCAAGATAGATATTAGACTTGTGGACTATACGTGTAAACACAGTAATTGGTACATGAATGGTATTCTAACAATTATAATTGTTATAATTACATAGGATACAAAAGCCAAATCTGGAAACCTTGGGCATCAGCACTAGACAAATAATTCATCATTGGCTCTGACAGACACTAGTTTAATTCTGCTGTTCATCTTCCTAAATGTGTATGACAGTCCTTATCTGTCAGGACCTGTGCAGGGAACGCCCTATACCTTAGTGACTAGTCTAGAGCTTTGCAGAGAGTAAGTAGTTGAACAAAAGATGCTTGTTGGTTGAATATATGATGGTGAATCTAATTAATGTGATGAAGTTTATGGAGTATTCCTGTGCCTTCCTGGATTCCAAGAGTTTTCTTAAACTTGAGACTACGCTTGAGGGAAGACATGATATACTTCATAAAACTACAGTGGACTTTTAGGGGCCAAATTCACTTTAAGCTTTTGTTTCTGTGATAGGGTGATATCCTCTTAGGTGAGCCAGTCGTACCAAACAAGATAGTTCATTCTTTTCTATTCCCACAGAATCTATCTCAACCTAGTCTTTTATTAACTCTCACAGGATGACTTCACGTTGCTTCTTCTGTGAAGTCCTAATCTTAGATCTTTCTTTTACTTTACAGAATGTTGCCTCATTAACTCTTTTTAAGCATAACTCAGATCACTTCAGAGACACATGAAGAAACTTTAACAGCTTTATTGAGATGTAATTGATACACAACACACCAAACATATTTAAAATGTGCAATTTGATGAGTTTTGACATACACTTATGTATTCACCTGCAAATCCTTCGTTACAGTGTGAGTAGTGAACATAACTGCCTCCAACAGCTTCCTGTGACCCCTTACAATCCCTTCTTGCAAACTTTTCCACCCCATTTGACACCGCCCCCATCCCAGGAAACACTGACATGCTCTATATCACTATAGGTTAGTTTGCATTTCATAGAATTTTATATAAATGGAATAATACAGTGTGTAATTTTTTTTCTGGCTACCTGCATGCATCATAATTATATCAAGATTCATCAAGTAGCCTGTTTCTTTTTTTATTTCTGAATAGTATTCCAATGTACGAATATACCTGTTTGTTTTATTGATTTACCTGTTGATAGACATTTGGGATTTTTTGAGTTTGGGCTTATGTGAATAAAGCTGCTCTGAATGAGGCACAAGACTTTGTATGGACATATTCTTTCATTTGTCTTAGGTAATGCAGTAGCTAGGCCTATGGTATGTATATATTTAACTATTTAAGAAATTACCCAACTGTTTCCAAAAGTGTTTGTGACATTTTACATTTTGACCAGCAGCATATGGGAGTTTTAATTACTACACACCTTCATAATCACTTTGTGTATTGAAAATCTTAAAGAAATACTAATAAGTGTATAGTGGCATCCATTGTTTAATGACTAATGACGCTGAATATATATTTCAGTGCCTATTTTGTATATCTTGTTTGGTGGGCTGTTTATTTCAATCTTTTGCCCATACTTCATAGGTTTTCAGGACTCTATATATTCAGGACACAATATGTTTTGTGAGATATGTGATTTGCAAATCCCCCCCCCCCCAGCTGGTGTCTCGTCTTTTAATACTCTTAACAATGTCTTTCAAAGACTAGAAGTACATAATTATGATGTAGCTCAATTAACAATTTTTATTTTATGGATCACGCTTTTGGTGTTATACCCACAAAATATTTTTCTAACTCTAGGTCACAAAGAATTTCTCTTATATTTTTCTCTAGAAGTTTTGTACTTTGATTTACTTTATTAAGGTTAAAAAAATAACACAAGATCTACCCACTTAGCAAATAGTTAAGTGTCCAGTACAGTATTGTTATCTATAAGCACAATGATATACAGCAGGTCTCTAGAACTTTTTCGTCTGGCATGATTGAAAATCCATACCTATTTAAAAACTCCCTGTTCTCCTCTCAGCCCGTGGCAACCACCATTCTTCTACTTTCTGCTTTTATGAGTTTCACTACCTAGATACCTCATATAATGGGATTATGCAGTATTTGTCCTTTCTTAAATATATATATTTTTTATTTTTCAATTACAGTTGACATATAATGATAGTTTCAGGTGTACAACATAGAGTTTAGACATTCATATAACTTACAAAGTGATCACCCCGATAAATGTAGTACCCATCTGACACCATACATAGTTATTATCATATTATTGACTATATTCCTTATACTATACCCAACATCCCTGTGACTTTGTAACAGCCAGTTTGTGCTTCTTAATCCCGTCCCCTTTTTCACCCATTCCCAATCCCATTTCCAGCTGGAAATCATATAATGTTCCCTTTATCTATCAGTTTGCTTCTCTTTTGTTTATTTGTTCTTTAGATTCCACGTGTAAGTAAAATCATATGTCATTTGTCTTTCTCTGTCTGACTTCCTCTACTCAGCAAAATACCCTCTAGGTCTATCCATGTTGTTGCAGATGGAAAGATTTCATTCATTTTTATGGCCAAATAATATTCCATTGTGTATATGTACCACCTCTTCTTTATCCATTCATCCATTGATGGACACCGAGACTGCCACCACATCTTGGCTGTTATAAATATGCTGCAATGACATATGAATGCACATGTCCCATCAAAGTAGGGTTCTGAGTTTCTTTGAGTAAATACCCAGAAGTGGGATCACTGGGTCCTTATTTGTCCCTTGTTATAGGCTTTGTTTTAAAGTCTATTTTGTCTGGTATAAATATTGCTACCCCAGATTTTTTGTTTGTTTCCATTTTCATGGAAATGTATTTTTCCATTCTGTACTTGCAGTCTGTGTGTGTCTTTTGATTTGAAATGAGTCTCTTTTACGCAGTATATGTAAGGGTTTTATTTTCTTACTCATTCAGCCACCTTTTGTTTTTGATTGGAGCATTTAATCCATTTACATTGAAAGTAATTGTTGATAGATATGTAGTTACTGACATTTAATTATTCATATTTTTGATCTTTTTTTTTCTTCTTCTTCTTCTTAAAGAAATTCCCTTAATGTTTCTTATAATACTCATTCGGTGGTTACGAACTCCTCTATCGTTTTCCTGTCTGGGAAGCTCTGTATGGCTCCTTCAATTTTAAATGATAGCCTTGCTGGGTAGAGTAATCTTGGTTGTAGATCCTTGTTTTTTGTAACGTTGAATATTTTGTGCTAATCCTTTCTCGATTGCAAAGTTTCTATTGAGAAATGAGCTAACAGTCTGAGGGGAGCTACCTTGTAAGTAACTAGTTGCTTTTCTCTTGCTGCTTTTAGGATTCTCTTTTTGTCTTTAACCTTTGGCATTTTTTATTTTGATGTGTCTTGGTGTGGGCCTCTTTGGGTTCATTTTGTTTGGGACCCTCTGTGCTTCCTGGGCTTATATGTCTATTTCCTTTGCCATTTTAGGGAAGTTTTCCATAATTATTTCTTCAAATAAGTTTTCAATTCCTTGCTTTTTCTCTCTTTTCCTTCTGGGACCCCAATGATGTGAATGTTGGTAGGCTTTATATTGTACCAGAGGCCCTGTAAACTATGCTCATGTTTTTTTGGATTCTTTTTGTTTTTGATATTCTAATTGGGTGTTTTCTGCTACCTTATTTTCTAAATCACTGATCCAATCCTCTGCTTGATCTAACCTGTTGATTCCTTCTAATGTGTTCTTTATTTCAGTTATTGTATTCTTCATTTCTGACTGGTTCCTTTTTATATTTTCTATCTCTATTATTATGTTTCCTATCTATTTGTTGAAGCTCTCCCTGAGATCATTGAGCATCCTTATAACCAGAGTTTGGACCTCTGCATCTGATAGATTGCTTGTCTCTATTTTGTTTAGTCTGTTTCTGGAGCTTTGTTCTGTTCTTTCATTCGGAACATATTTCTTTGTCTCCCCCATTTTGGCTGCCTCCCTGTGCTTGTTTCTATATATTAGGTAGGGATGCTATGTCTCTTGGTCTTAGTAGAGTGGCCTTATGTAGTAGGTGTCCTGTGGGGCCCAGTGGCACAGTCTTCCTGGTCACCTGAGCTGGGTGCTCCAGGTGTGTGCCTTGTTTGTGTTGTGTGTGCCCTCTTCTTTTAGTTGAGCCTTGGTTGATGCTTGCACATCAGTGGAAGGGTTTGACCCTCAGGCTGATTTGTTGTGAAGACTGGCATGTCTATAGTGGAGGTGCTGTTGTACAATGGCTGATCCTATGGAGCAGGATTTACTTTAGCAGGGCTCTGATGCCTGTCCAGTCTGTCCTTTGGGTGTGTCATCTGTGGATGCAACTGGTTGGTACTCTGGCTGGGTCTGAAGCCGGCCACTGGGAGTGACAGCCCTAGGGCCTAGGAGAGAGTTGCCCTGCCACATTGTAAGTTCAGATACAACCTGTGTCTATTCTGGGACCACCTGGCATAAACCGTGAAGCAATCTACAGATGGCAGCCACCCACACTGGGCTTGGAGGTGCCTCGAGAGGCCAAACTGTGATCCAAGGCAGACCTTTACTGCTGCCTGGTTTGGGGCTGTTCAGCAAGAGTTATGGGGCATGCTGAGGTCAGGTGCTGCTTATTTGGGGTTTGTGAACTTTTGAGACATTTTTGGAAAGTCCATGGCATAAGTCAAGACAGGGTGTTTGTATGGAAAAGCCACTGTAAGTGACTTCAGTTGGCCTGCAAAATGCATGTGTCAGGGTCTCAGGGATTCACCGGGTAGGGTGAACAGTGTTAGCCAGGTTGATGAGACTCAGATATGGCAGCTGCCTGTGTCTGTATGCCAGGAGTAGGGAAGGTTCCATGAAGAATTAATGGATTCTGCCAGCACTCTGTCTGGGAGAAAGCTGCCCTGCCAGCCCTCATCCTGGAATCAGACAATTCAGTTCCTTCCTATATGTCCCTGGCATCTTTCAAGCTGCTGCGCCAGTGCTGAAGCTCAGAGTGAGTGAATCCATCAGCAATAAAACGATGCACAGTCCCTTTGAGAGGAACACCGGGGACTTGAGCCACCCTCAATCTCACTTAGTCACAATCTCCACTGGTTTTTATAGCCAGAAGCTATGGGGACTTTTCTTGTTGGCACTGGAAACCTGGGATAGTGAGTCTGGTGTGCGGCTGGGACCACTCACTCTTCCAGGGGAGACTTCCACTGTCCAGATAGCCCTCTCAATTTTTAACTGCCATATTCAGATGTGGGACCACCCCATTCCGCGTTTCTGCCTCCCTACTAGTCTCAAGGTGACTTCTGTATGTCTTTACTTGTAGGATTTCTGTTCAGCTAGACTTCAGATGGTTCTCAATGATGGTTGTTCTGTAGTTTAATTGTAATTTTGATGTTGTTGTGAGGGGAGGCAAGCACAGCATTTACCCAATTTGCTCACTTTGCTATCTTGACTGGAAATTCCCAGTATTTGTCCTTTATTGATTGACTTATATCACATAGCATAAGCTCTTTAGCGTTCATCCATTATGTCACATATGACAGGATTTTCTTCGTTTTTTTTTTTTAAGTCTGAATAATATCCATTATATGTATATATCACATATCCACTTATTTGTTGACATATATGTATATATCACATATCCACTTATTTGTTGACATATATTTAAGTTGTTTACCACTTGGCTATTGTGAATAGTGCTGCAATGTATATAGGAGTGCAAATATCTTTTCAAAATCCTATTTTCAATTCTTTTGTATGTATCCCCAGAAGTGGGATTGTTGGATCCTATGGTAGTTCTATTTTTAATTTTTGGAGAAACCTCCATCATGTTGCTACACCATTGTACGTTCTCACCATCTTATATGTACGTTTCAATTTTCCACATCTTCACCAACACTTGTTTTCTATTTCGTTTTTATTTTTTTGAATAATGGTCATTATAACAGGTGTGAGATGATATTTTATTTTGGTTTTGATTGGCATTTCCCTGATGATTAGTGATGTTAAACATCTTTTCATGTGTCTCTTGGCCATTTATATATCTTCTGTGGAGAAATGTTTATTCAAGTCCCTTGCTTGTTTGTTTGTTTGTTTATTTGCTATTGAGTTGTAGGATTTCCTCATATATTTGGGATATTAACTCCATATCAGACATATGTTATGCATATGTTTATGCAAATATTTTCTCCCATCCCATAGGTTGACATTTCACTCTATTGCTTATTTCCTTTGTGTACATAAACCTTTTAGTTTGATATAATCCCACTTGCCTATGTTTTTCCTTTTGTTGCCTGTGCTTTTGGCATCCTAGACACTAAATTATTGCCAAGACCAGTATTATGGAGCTTTTCCCTTGTGTTTCCTTTTAGGAAATTTATAGTTTCAGGTCTTATATTTAAGTCTTCAATCAATTTTTGCATTGATTTTTGTGTATGATATAAAATAAGGATCTAATTTCATTCTTTTGCATGCAGGTATCCAATTTTTTAATCACCATTAATTGAAGAGCCTATTCTTTCCCCATTGTGTAGTCTTAGCAGTCTTGTTGCAGAGCATTTGACTATATATGTGTGTGTTTATTTCTGGATTCTCTAGTCTGTGTGTATTCCATTGATCTGTATATCTGTCTTTATGCCAATACCATACTGTTTTGATTACTGAAGATTTGTAATATGTTTTAAAAGTCAGGAAGTGTAAGCCTCTAGCTTTGTTCTTGATCAAGATCATTTTGGCTATTAAGGGTCTTTGTGGTTTCATATAAATTTTAGGATTGCTTTTTCTCTTCTGCAGAACATACCATTGGGATTTTGATAAGCATTGCATTGAATTTGTAGATTGCTTTGGGTGATATAGAATTTAAATAATATTACACCTTCTAATCCATAAACATAGGATGTCTTTCCATTTATTTATCTTTCTAAATTTTTTCAGCATTTTTTTTTTTTTTGTATTTTTCAGTGTATGTTTTTAATCTTCTTGGTTAAATTTATTCCTTTGCATTTTATTCTTTTGATACTATTGTAAACGGGAATGCTTTCTAATTTCCTTTTCAGATTGTTCACTGTGTTTAGAAATGGAACTCAATTTTGTATATTGATTATATCTTGTAACTCTACTACATTTGTTTATTAATGTATACCTCTTTTTAAAATATAAGGAAGAGACCAAATAGAATTATCAGGATGGAAAACATTTTTCTTACTTGGCACCCTGAGAAAAACATAAGATGTGAGAATTTGTGCAGGGACACTGAACAATATAATGGGCAGTGTCTTCAGTAGCAGTTTTATCAAAGCTACAGAAAGTTTATTCATAGAGCCCATTATTATATCAGCCTTTAGTAAAATCTGAGGACATAATGCTAAATCATAATGATGTTAAGAGAGTTCTATGACTGACTGATTTCCAATTATGGAGTGAATCTTAGGAAAATGTGACTGTGAGACTTCCATATGTCAGGATTGATTAGGCTTATTTCTGAGGTACACACTGCAAGGAAAAGAAAATCAGAAAAAAAAATCTATAAATAAGTTGTAAAATTATAGTCAAATATTAAAATTAAGTGTCTTTCTTATTTTCCATAACATAATACTCAATATAATTACGTCTATATTAACCAAGAATAGGAAATGATTGATTGACTTATATGGATTTATGAGGCACTTTTTGTTTATAAATGTAGATGTCTATCTCAGTTAAAGGAGAAGCTTATAATCTTAAAAATCTTAATTTTAATCATGAAGAAGGAAAAATCTTTAAACTACTTATTTTATAAACTCTTGCAACTTAGATTGTGAAACTCTATTTCTACTTTGTATTATTCTAAAAGGAGACATGATTAGGAATCTTTATATAAAGCACATTAGACAAAACTTTTTTTTATTATTTTCAGGTATGTGAAACAATGTAATAGTTAGACATTTATACCCCTCATAAAGTGGTAACCCTCCTCCCCCAACCTACTACCCCTCTGACATCTTATGTAACTGTTACTGTCATGCGGGAGACCCTGCTCACTTCGCCATGTGTTGTGCAGTGTGTCATGCAGGGGTCTCCTGCGGGGTCTCAGCTCCCGCTCCCCACATAAGAATGCAGGACATGGTGAGGCCGGAAAGGAACACCCATGGAGCCATAGGTAGGGGAGTCATACCACTATATTCTTGCTGGCGACTGGGTTGGAGACACAGGAAACAGGAGCCACACTGTTCGCAACCCTCACTGCTCTGCCTGCAGGCTCAGCCACTATCTTCTTGCTAGGCCCCATTTTTCTGCTAGTGTAGCCATAGCAGTTATATTAGTGGCCAATGGCTCACTGGTTACAGCTGACGGCCAACTAGCCACAGCTGATGGCCATCCAATCACAGTTGATGACCATTTACTACCTGAGCCAGCACCTTTCCACGTGAGGCTGAGAGCCTGGAAACTGCACTCCTGGCTCTGTCCCCACAGTTACAATTCCATTGACTGTATTCCCTATGCTGTACTCCACATCTCATGTAGACAAAACTTTTTAAATGAGATGTAAACAGAAAAGTAAACAGGAAAGTAACTATCACTGCAATAAGGAAACAAAATGAAATGTGTGTTAAATTGTTAATAAGAATACAATAGTGTTCTACAACTACACTCAGGAGAGAGATGAGGACTTAGTCTTTATTTTTTAAGTAAATGAAGAGGAGAATAGAATGGAGGATAATCAAATGGCTGGGACACAGCTCTTTAAAAATAGGTTTTCAATTTGCACAACTGAAAGAATAGCATTATTTTCTCTAAAGACTCATGAGGAAACATAAGTAATGAAGCAGGAGGCGAAATAAAATACAAAATGTGAATTAAATAGAATGGCTTGAGTTTGGGGTGCTAAAATCAACTAGCTTGACTTAATAAATTATTTTGGGGAAGACAAAGAGAACTTGAAAGCAACAGTATTATTTTATAAAATGATCTACTTTTTAACTAAAAAAGCAAATATTTAATTAACAAATTCTACCTAGATATTTATTACTGACCAACTCTGAATAAATAGTAAAATAAGATGAAAGAGGGAAGGGATGCTGATGCTTTTTATGGGAAAATAAAAAATGATAAAGGTCCATGGTGATTATTTGTCCCAGTTTTCAATATGACTCATGATCATGATCATATGTGATCACAGGCTCATGTGTGGCCTGCAAAGTCTAAAGTATTTACCACTTGGCCCTTTATGGAAAAAGTTTTCTCACTCTTAGTCAGATAGCATTTGAATTCTCTTGTCTTTAGTTGCTCCACCTACAAGAGAAATGGAATAAAAAAGCATTAGAAGAAATGATTGTAATGTACTTGACAATATCGGAGTCCAATATACATTTGTCATGACAATGAGTAGCTTAATAGTAGGAAAATGCCTTCTCAACTGGTTTGTTGCTGAAAGAGTATAGATTCCTCTTGTTTTACAGTTTGAATTCCAAAGTTCAATGTAGAGTGGTAGTTTTTTATTCTTCTCCTTTCCCAATAATCTCAAAAGCATTTTCAAGCTTTAACTGTCTCGTGGCAAATATTATCTCCATTTTACAAATACAAAAATTAGAGCAGTGAGAACTCAAATTACTTCTAGTGGTAAAATGATGGCAGAATTGGGAATAGACCTAGTCTCACGAGTCAGCGTATTATCCCTTTCATTATTCTCCAGCTCCAGTACGCAGTTTAAATGCTTCTAGAATTGTGTTTTGTTTTGTTTTGTTTTGCCTTGTAAGATAAGAGTAGCAAGAATATTTACTTGGGAAGTTGTGACTATTTCAGCCATTACAATCAGTCAAACTAATCTATAAGAGAAAACTGTACCAACACCTCGTTCATATTCTTGATCATCCTCAGAATGTGAGAAGTCGGTGTGTTCAAATTAAACAAAACATATAGTTTCAGAGGAAATTGAAATCATTTGCAATGGAATAATGAAGGAATTTCATAAGGCTTAAAATGTAGTAAAACTGCCTTTTCATTCCTTTCTGAGATGTTAGGATCTTGGTTGAAGCCAAGAAAACATCAGTGTGGACTGAGCCCACCAAATCACTAAGAGGAGAGAAGTAAGAGTCTGAAGGATTATCCCTCCTTTTGAGACTGAAGCACATTATCTATCAGTATCTGAAATTCTACTCGTTTGTCAGAGCTCAGTTCAAAGGCTGAGTCCTCCATGAAGTTTACTTCTGCTTTGGAAGGCTTATTATCCCTTCCTCTACACTCTCAGAATTCTGTTGAACTTCTGTCACAGTGATTCTGAGTGTGGTTCCTGGACCGGCACATGAGTATCACCTGGAAACTTGTTAGAGATGCGAATTCTCACTGCCCTCTCAGACTTTCTGTATCTGAAACTCAGGGGGTGGGGTCCACTGATCATTTTGTTAACAAGTCCTCCAGGTGATTCTAGGGCCCACTAAAGTTTGAAAGCTGTGGCTCTCCCAACTTGTGTTTCATTTGCTTGTCGTTGCAGTTTGCAAGGATTCCTGCAAGGGCCCTTCAAGGCTGCAGGTATGTCTGTTCTTTGTTTTTATTTCCTTTTTTTATCCTGAATTCCTCATATTGCTAAGACCATAGAGTTCACTGTATTTTGCAGTCAATACTAACTCAGTGAATGTTTGCTGGTAAATTGATATCACACTCAAGTTTGTTCTGTGTGTTAGTATATCATATTAATTGTATCTGTAAAATATACACCATTTGACAACTTTCCTGGGACAATAGCATAGTACCTGAGAAAATAATATTGTATATTTTCTGTCGATCAGATGAACCCTAAAAAAGTAATGTAGGTTTTCCTAGTCTGTTTTTCCTTATACAAACCTCAGAGATGGTTCCTTAATGATTTTCCTATGTGCTTCTTATCCTTTTGGCAAAAGTGTAATGATTGAGTGCAAGCTTTGATACCAGACATACAAATTGTATCCCAGCTATGCTGTTTTTTCTGTGGGCTTGTTCAAGTTTCTTAACCTTTTTATGCCGGAGTTTCTAACTGAAAAAATAAATTTTGTTAAATTGTTATGAGATTTAAAAATAAAGGCTGTCATATATCAAACAATCCATAAATGTTTACTGTTATGCAATTATTAGTTTTATTAACTTGAGGAAAGAACAAATATAAATTTTCTACTCTGAATAATCACAGCACGCTCAACTGATTATTCTAAAAGTACCGCATAATTGCTCTACTATGAAAGAACATATTTCTATAGTAGGAAAAAAAATCTGGATATGAGTTTATTCTCTAAATTGTCCAGTTGATTTTTCTAAAGAACTTAGCATTAAAAAGACCCTTAGAAGAACAAACATGCTCTCTGAGAAACAACTTTAGACTTGAAATCAGAAGGTTTGGGTTTCAGTTCTCATTCAGTTCTCTATGTGATGAGATTTTGAGTTTAGTTAACAAATCAAGGTGCAAGTTACTTAGAAAATCTGAAATTCTATTTTCCACCTCTGTGAAATGAAAGCAACAATACTTTGTAAATTAATTTCATAAAGTTGTTAAAAGAAATAAAGAAATAGAAACATGGAAGTGCTTTGTAAAATGTAAAGTGCCACATAAATACAAAGTGTTTTTGTTGCTGTTGCTGTTATAATTATAAAATTGAACTACTCTGATACTCATTACTTTGCTAGTCTGTTCTCTTGTGTTATATGGACATGGTTTATAATTGAGGGTGCCAAGGGAGAGCAAATTGAGTAGTATTCTTTTTTCTTTTTAACCAGATGCTCCCTCCCACACATATTCTCTTCTGTCTCTTTAGACTGTGGGGTCCGACGAGTAGTATTCTTGATGATGTAGTCACATCCCCTAAGGTTCAGAGTGTTGAGACATAAAACACTATTGGGCACACATGACTTCTGCTATGACAACTTACCCTGCTTGGATTTAAATTGTTGTCCATGAGACTTATGGCATTGCAGTGTGTCATGTAGAGCCATCAGCTGCTCTGCCTTTGAAGAGAAAACGTATTTCCTAGCTTACTGTCACTACAGTACCAGTTAATCAGTTCCCTGGTGCTTGTTTTCATGACTCCAGGCTGTGCAGTAGTTCTGTGGTAAAACTACATTCTCACAGGGCTTTTGATTTTATTTGAAGTTTTCATGTTTTTGCTTGAGTTTTCTATTTCTTGATATTTATGAATGGCACCACAAACATGGTGACAGGTTTAGAACCAACCAAGAAATCTCCCAGGATCTCTGATCTGGCTGTTTTTCTGAAAGAACAACCACCACCAAATGCATGCTTTTGCTTACTCTGCAGGTTGAATTAACAGAACTATAAGACACATGTTTAAAGTTTGGAGATTATCTAACTTTTCTGATTGAGGGTTAGAGATATAGCCATTGTAGCCATTGGATACTTGACAGGATGCATATATCAAGGGAGAGTTCTCTAGAAAGATGGCAGAAGCACATGCTTGGCCCCTTAGAGGATAAGACCTTGATGAGGAAAGAATGATCTCTACCATTGAGAAGCCAGCTCAGAGTTGAAATAAATCCCCAAGCCCAATAGGGATAGCGTGTCCTGACCTGGATACTAAGGAATGAAGAGAACATAGGCCATGCCCAAAGGGATAATACAGTAAGTGAAATACAGAAAAGCATGAGAGAACAAATGAAAATAATATTAATGTCACCATGTAGTATATTGCATTTTTCTGTATTTTACAAATTTTGTATTGTAAACGTGGATTATTTTTGTCAATAGGAAAAATACATATTTATGAGAAGTCCAAGGAAATAGCAATAGTGTAACTTCTTATAAGATTCTTTTCTTCTTCATCCTCGTATCTCCAGAGGCTAGCAGTGCCTGAACATTGTAGGCACTCAATAAATATTTACTAAATGGATGAATTAATTAACCTTAAAAAAACACTGCGGAATAGCGTGTGTCATATGACCATGGATATATTAAGAAGAAAAATATAACTAAATGTATAACATTACTATATGTATGAAGTCAATGGATGGTTTTGGACATATGCGTGATTTAACCTGAATTACATTTTACAAAAAGATCACTTTGGATACTGTGCAGAAATGATCTTTGGGGACAAAAGCAGAAAAGCTTGATCAGTTAGAAAGTTACTCTAGATGAAAAATGATGATAAGTAGAACTTAAGTGGTAGGTAAGGAGTTAATGGAGGTCATGGAGGTTGGACTGTATTTTGCATAACTGTACAATTGGACATAGGCTGTGAGGACAAAAGAGTGGTAAAGAATGAGTCCAAGTGATGCACAGCAACAACAAAAGTGATCCATTTCCTGGCAATGGAATAGTGGCCGGAGGATGTCTAGGGGAAGGGGAGCACACGTAATCCTCTTTGGTTATACATGTGAGTTGCCCATTATATAAAAAAGATGCTTATTTAATGCAACCCTTATTTATTTGTACCAATTATACAGTTTGGAGGAGAAAGAGATGGAGATATAAATTGTCTTGTATTGTCATTGAATAGACTACACTTAAACAATGAAGCAGAATGATATGCAGAGAGAGGAAGGGAGGGTTAGGGAGGGAGAAAGAGAAGGAGAGAGAGAATGAATATGAATAAATCAATACGAATGAATATGAGGCGAGTGGGTGAGAGGTTAAATGCAGGGGGAAGCCCTTGGATATAAATAAGGTAGGATAGGATAGGACCTGGGCAATGAAAAGAGTATTTGGATTTAAAACAGATTAGGGACAGTACATTTTATTAGAATTGGAGAGAAAGGAGATCATTTACATACATATTGCAGGCAGGGAGTCCAACAGTCAAATTAGATGAAGGGAAGATTGTCTTTAACTGAGAAGGTAAGAAGAGTGGGGAAGGAATATTGGCAGTTTGCGTAAAGGGAACATCTGAAATGCCATTTTAGTTTTTAGGAGAGCCAAATGACTAGAGACATGCTGAGGGTTTAATTGAGATTTGTGCTTAAAACTATTAGGTGAAATCAGTCAGCAGTGTTGAGTGCTTTTCTTTAGCAATCTCTTATGGTCAGGTGTGATATGGATTAGGCAGACAGTTAGATTTAACCAGGGTTAATGCTATGTAAAGTGGACATGACAAAGGACAAGAGAGTGGGGGCGATATGAAAAGGAGTGATTAGCAATTATAATGAACATTCTACTTTACTATATAACGTGAAAATTTCTCATGTTGATCAATATTCTTATATAGGACAATTTATAATATATACAAAGTATCCTATCAATGCATAAGCATTTTTGATGTGTATCAAAATCAATGACACCCCCTTTCCCTAACTGAATGCTTCACATTTGCAAACTTATAAAATGTGCTTTGAAAAATTGAGAGTTGCTTTGTTTATGCTGATTTCAATAAAAGTTTATGGAAGATTTTTACTAGGTATCAGGTACCTTTTCTCTACAATCAGGTTGACCAGTGATTTAAAAAAACAAACACAAATGTTCTTTTGGTTATAGTCATTTTGTAGTATAAATGGAAGTCAGAGAGTGTGATACCTCCAGACTTGTTCTTTTTTTCTCAGAATTGCTTTGGCTATTCAGGGTCTTTTGTGATTCCATAGAAATCTGATGATTTTTTGGTCTATTTGTTTATAAAAAACACCATTGGTATTTTGATGGGGGATTACATTAAATCTGTATATTGCTTTGGGTAATATGGCCATTTTAACTGTGTTGATTCTTCCAATTCTTGAACACAGAATGTCTTTCCATGTCCTTGTGTTTTCTTCAATTCCTTTTAATAATATCTTATAGGAAAACAGACACACAGACAAATGGAGTAGAATTGAGAACCCAGAAATAAATCCACATATTAAGGGCCAGATAATTTTTGACAAAGGAGCCAAAAACATACAATGGAGAAAAGAAATTCTCCTCAATAAATGATGCTGGGGAAATTTGAAAGCCATGCACAAAAGAATGAATCTAGACTACTGTCACAATATACCAATATACCAAAATTAACTCAAAAAATGCATCAAAGACCTAAATATAAGACCTGAAATAATAAGTTACATAGAAGAAAGCCTAAGTACCAAACGTATGGACCTTAGGCTCAGAGAGGATTTTATGAATTTGACCTCAAAGTTAATGGAAGTAAAAGCGACAGTAAATGAATGGGACTATATCAAACTAAAAAGTTTCTGCACAACAAAAGAAACTATCAACAAAGAGCATCCAACCGAATGGGAGAAGATATTTGCAAACAGATCCCCCCCCTCCAATATGGGATTAATATCAAAATATATAAAGAAATCATACAACTCAACAACAAAAACCCAAACAATCCAATTTAAAAATGGGCAGAGGACCTGTACAAACACTTCTCCCAAAAAGATATACAAATGGCTAACAGATATATGAAAAAAAGTTCAACTTCACTAGCTATTAGGGAAATGCAACCCCAAACCACAATGAGATACCACCTCACACCTGTAAGAATGGCTAATATCAACAAGACAAGGAATAGCAAGTGTTGGACGGGCTGTGGTGAAAAAGGGACACCCATACTCTGCTGATGGGAATGTAAATTGGTGTAGCCGCTATGGAAAACACTATGGAGGTTTTTCAAAAAATTAAGGCTAGAATTACCACATGACATAGCAATCCCTCTCCTGGGTATATACCCCCAAAATTTGAAAACGTTTATCCATAAAGATATACGTACCCCTATATTCATTGCAGCATTATTCACGGTGGCCAACTTATGAAAACAACTGAAGTGTCCTTTGATAGATGATTGGATAAAGAAGATGATTGGATAAAGACATTTATACAGGGGAATATTACTTGGCCATAAAAAGATGAAATAATGCTATTTGCAACAACATGGATGGATCTTGAAATTATGCTAAGTGAAATAAGTTTGAGAGGAAATGTCGAGAACCATATGATTTCACTGATATGTGGGATATAAAATTGAAAGCAACAAATGAACAAGACAAACAAACAAAAACTCATAGATACAGACAACAATTTAGTGGTTGCCAGAGGGTAAGGGGGGAGAGGGATAGTAGAAGAGGGTAAAGGGGGTCAAATATATAGTGATGGAAGGAGAACTGACTCTGGGTCGTGAACACACAATGCAATATATAGATGATGTATTACAGAATTGTACACTTGAAACCTATATAATTTTACTAACCAATGTCACCCCAGTCAATTAAAAAAATATATTGCTTTGTTCTTGAGCAGGAAAGTAGCCCTTCCTCTCCTTCAGTTCAGAATTTGGCCCTGTGGAAAATCTAGAAGGCATGCACTGAGAGGGAACACATTAAGACAAATTGCTATTTCTGTCTCAGGAAGGAAGACTGGCATCCCATTGGACCCAACATTGTTCCCTTTAGGTTAGGGCCAGTGGGTGGCCCCGCCTCTGTGTTCCTTTTTCAGCTGCATTGAATGCTCTTGTGCAGATGCCATGGGAAAGTGCAGTTTACTAGGGGAAATCAAATCCTTAACAATAGATAAAAAGATTCACATCCCCTGCAATTGATGGTAGGATAATGTATGACTGACTTCATAACATGGCTGCATCAGGCAAAATGTGCCAACTGTTATGAAATGAAATATAATAAACCAGCTACAAAAATAGATTTTGAACACCACGATCTAAGGTACAAGCGGAAGCTGAGAGGGAAAGTGTCAAGGTCATTGGAAAGCTGCTCATTTGGGCTTTCATTAGAGTTGGCTGAGGATGGAGATGTGCTTGCTGTTAGTGGCATGGACTGTTTAAGGACTGTTGAAGTAGACTCAGTTTTATTTAGGTGCCTTTTCTTCTTGTACTGGCATCCCATTGTCCATAAAGATTCTAACAGTTTCGAAGTGACTCTTTCCTTATAGCCAAATTTCAAATCATCTTAGTGTCTGCTGAAGCTTTGTTAGGTATACTAAGTCTTTTAGGCCACTAAGCAAACATTTCATTAATTAGATGTGTATAATCAAACATTATGGACATAGAGGGAAATAGCCATAAATACGTGTTGACCAAAAGGAGGTTGGGCTATAGGGTTTCAGTTCCCTCCAAAGTGGCCAGGCATGTGGACAATTCCCATATTTGTATGCCATTTGTCCTGGACAATTGAGGGGGTCCTGTTGTGACAAGTTGGTCTTCCATTTGCCTAACGCCACAGCATATTTCATGGCCTGAAGGTAGGAGGAAAAACTTCTGCATAAAGATGTCAATAAACAGCCAAGGAGCTAGGGAGCTCTCCTTAATCTCCCTCTGGCAGCCCAAGTTAAAGAGAATTGTAACAGCCTGACTTGGAGCCACACTGTTTTGAATGTAAAGACAAGGCTCAAATGTTCTTAATTCATTCCTAGGGAGCACTCAGTCCAGCTGACTGTAACATAAGGAATTTAATAAAGTAAAAGCAAGTTATCTAGTCAAACCTCCTGCTGCTTTTTTATAATATCAAAATGAAAATAGGCTTAATTTGGTGTTATTGAAATCGAATTCATTACAATATCCAAACATGTTTTATGCTTTTTCCCCCTTGGATATTATGTTGCCACTGATTGTATGCATGGGAAGGGGATAAAATTGCTCACTTGTTGAATGCAGATTAACTCATTCTTGACACTGAGGTATCGTTCTGTGAAAAATAATATAAATGGAGCCACTTTAAAATGGAGTCGGAGCTGACATCCCAGAGAAAATGCCTTGCACATCTTATGCCTCAAAACTTTGGAATATTAAAATAGGACAAAACACCCTCTAGGCTGGACCTAAAGCAACACTGTGTCCCAAAGAAATGTTTGCAAAGATAAAAAGGTAGCAGATATATTTTGACTACCTGACTGATGGCTACCAGACCAAAAATTAAAAACATTGTTTAGAATTAGCAGCACTATGCTAATTTATCTGTACCTATAGAAATACCTTCCTTCTCTTGGTGTAATTGTTCTCCTTCTCTTTCTCATGAATTCCACTTGACTTTGCCTCCTAATCCAAACGCTATTTGAGCTTTTCTGCTTGAATCAGTACTTCCTGAATAGCTATTCTTTTTTATCTCAAATAAATGCTTATTGCTTTTCACTTTGAAAGTCCTTTTAACTTTAGGTTAACAGTTCACCAAACTTTGCAGGTGAAAAATTATAAAATTGTCACTTCAAATGGAAATGTAATAGCTAAATTGAGTTATTTTATATTATTAATAAACCGTTTACTAGATAATTTTATGTGCAACCCTTTTCTAAGTCCAACATACGAAGTTGTTTATCCATGAAGTAAGTGCAAAAGGTAAAATTCATAATTATCAAATAATTGCTATGTGCACCGGTCTGCTGGTTGTTGTGTGGGCTTACTCAGATGAGACAAGTGTGCCCTCTGTCCATGAGGCTGGTAAATGAGACAAAGGAAGCACATGAGGAACTGAGCCTTGAAGAATATGGTGGAAAACAGAAGAGTGACAGATAGTGTTATCAGAGTTCAGAGGGTGAATTCAAGTAAATCCTTTGCTCTGTTAGAATTATATTACCCTTTATGAAGAATTCAAGTTTTCCTACTTCCTACGTGGTTGAGATTTCTCATATCTCCCATTTGTTTTCTTGAAGATTGCAATCAGCTAGGTTTCATTAAAAGTAAGTGAAGAAGGAGAATTAATTCAGGGTAATCAGGCAGGTTCCATCAGCTGTACTAGAGATAACAAATTGATGTAGAAACATGAGTACTAAATACCAAAGAAAATGGGAAGTGATACACGTAACCTGTCTTCTAAACTGCCCAAGTGATGACAGAACAGGTTGTTGGCTAAAATCTGAAGCATGAGGGGTTGTTGATATGTTGCCAGGTAGAAAATTGCTTGTAGTATAAAAAGCCTCAGTCAAGACAAGGAAGGCTTAGATTACTGAGAAAATGGGGCTATCCTCACAGACAGAACAAGGCACACCGTTTGCCTATGGAATGATGATGACAATCTTGATTTTTGATTAATACTTTTTGTATCAGATGATGATCAATTCAGGGGAGAGAAACTCCAAAATGGCATAGACACACAGACCACAGCCAGCTTGCAATTCTGTGATGGGAGTTCTTACTTTCTCCGGTGACCTATCTAGGGGTCAGGGGTTGATGATTGCTTGGTTTGCCATATTGTGAGTGTGTGTGTGTGTGTGTGTGTAAGTGTGTTTTGGGAGTTAGGACAGGATGTCTGTCCTTTGAGCCAGTGATTAGAAAAGGATCGTATGCCATCTCCCCCCCACCTCCTTACGGCCCTCTAGTTTGTGTCAAGGTGTTTTAATCCTCTCAGTCCACAGAGTGTTGTATGCTCCTTTTAGAGGAGCCTATCTTTGCTTTTGTTTTGGTTTTTAAGTTGTTTTGTAATACAATTGTTAGTGATTTACCCAAAAGAGAAGTTTAAAAAATTCAAAACCAGCACAGAATGTTAGGGCTTGTTTCATGGAGGAAGAAGTGATCACAGAATGGATCCTGATGAGGGGAATAGAATAGTGTCTCTCAGTCAAGATAAAGTGAGACCATGTTCTCAGCAACCCCTCGCGGATTTGAGTATGAAATAAGAACATGTCTTCTAATTTACTCTTAGAGCTCTGCTATCCAGTCGCAAGCTCTTAGCACATTGATGGAAGGGATTGATAACAGAGTAGCCTCAAAAGCTGTATGGGAGCATTTACCTAGTAGCTAATAATGTAATAATAATAATAACAATAATAATAATAATAATTTCTTATATCTCAATGAAACTTTAAAATTTAAAGTAAGTTTCCACATACGTTATATTGTTTGATCATTAATATAACTCCTGAACTGTGAAGTAAATATATATCCTAGGAAAAGTACTCCCACTATTCCCCGGTTGCCTAAAACAGCTTATAATCCGTTTAAGACAGTATCACCCGTCTTATATTGGACACCAGTAACTCATTCAGCACATTTGTTAATCAATACCAGTATCTATGGGACTGTATTTTATTCTATTAGAAATGCTACATACATACTCTTCTAAAAACCGAGGACTAAAGGCATAAATTAAATCACACAGGACCACAAAGGAATTAGAAAGTAAGCTAAAATTACAACTCAAAATTCTTATTCTAATGCTGGTAACGAAGATGTTCTCTGTTAATTATATAATATGGAGGAAGTCTATGCTTCTACATATAATTGTATATACTATGTGGTGGCCACATCCCTCTCAATTCAATAATTAACTACACATTAGCATATGATACTTAATTTAAAATTATAATTAACTTCCCAGTCAGCGCGTGGCATTTTTCTTTCTAACTTTAAATCATTTCCTTCTGAAAATATAAAAAAAGACCAGAGGCAGCAAGATTTAACGGGATACATTTTCAAGTCAATGATGCATTCAGTTTCAACATTTTTGTCTTGTAATCAAAACTCTGTACTAGCACTTTAAATGTAGGGATATTAGATGAATGACATAGAAAAGATAAATTGTCCTCAGGTGCCCTTTCTGGCATTACAAAGCAGTTATTTTAGAAAGGACTTTTTTTTATATTAAAGCTTTTTCAAAGAACTAATTCAGGGAAACATTTGGTATTTACAAAAACTAGTATTTCTAAAACTGCAAAGCCTACAATTCTATTAAAAAATTCTCACTTCTCAGAAATTCAAAAACGCTCCTAGAATGCTAAATGCACAGCTATTTTAAATAAATGAAACAAACCGGAAGTGAGAAAAAGTTGCAGCATGATTCCATTGAAAACAGTAGTCAGAAGCTCCGGCCTTACCACTGTCTAGTTGTGTAACCTTGAGAAGGAAATCAATCTCTAGACCTCAGTTTCCTCCTTTGAAGTCAAAGGAACTGGACTATATAACATTAAACACCATATCAGCTTTAATAACCTATGGTGATAAAACATGTATTTTATAGTAGGATTTAGATTTGACTCCTTCACTCGCCTCACCAAATAAGGTGATTTTAGCGTTTCTACCCAGATTTCACAGAACCCACTTTTACTTTGTCACAATAGACGTCAGCCCTTTGAAAAGCTCATCCATGTATTTCTGGAGGTTTCCTGGGGTATGTGTCTTGCATATGCTCCTGAAAAAATCTCAGTCTGCCACGTGGTCAGAGCGCCTCACTGAGCCTCTGTCATAGGCACTGCGCCCCACCACATCTACCAAAGCTTGCTGCTGCTCCCTTGGCCCGGTGCCCCCCTGTCCACTTACTGTCTCCTGGAACTCCCAAGCTGTAGACCTTTGAGATACAAAAACTGCGTTGTTTCCTTCTGACCTCACTGTCAGAGCCAGTCTACAAATACCTTTTCCTTCTGATGATTGAAATCCAGCCAATGGAACTGCATTATGGACGAAGGATGGGAAGTCTTCATTTCCCTGTTTCTCTTTCTGGACAATTGGGCCAAGTCAAGACTTCTCTTTTATTATACTTTTACAAATACTTGTTGGTAGGAATTACTATTTTAAAAGGGCACAAACACCTCCTGCAGCAGTTAGTTTCAGTCCTCTTAATAAAAGAGAGACACTTAGATTAGAAGTGTCTTGTTCCTAGGTCACATTAATTTTCCTATTAGAGGGTCTGTCATCTGTCCTAAGATTTACTCTTAGGACCCTCTAAATTTTCTGATCATTATCTGCGTGATATGGGGTTGCCACCATCAAGTGGATGTTTATACATGTGGCTTCAACTTTAAAAAGAGCCAATAAGCTTCTCTGGAGGGAGGGCATAGTGGATAGAAGTTGGGATTGGCACTCAGGCATGGGTTCAAATCATGGCTCTCCCACCCACTGTATTGTAGAAGAACTTAGGTATAGTCTGAACCAATTTTCTCATGTGTTAAATGGAGATCATAATGCATAACTCGTAGTGTTTCTCGGAAGATAAAGTGACCCAACACATGTAGAATCCTTGGTACAGCAAGCTTTAACAAATGTGACATATCTGAAGGGATTTTCCCCCCACCCCATGATTAGTTTCTTCTCAATTGTCACTTCCCCTTGTGTATACAAGAAGCGCAGAATGGTACTGTGTGACCTGGGTAAAGTAAATTCACCTCTCTGGTCTTTATCTCAATGGGAAAGTGGAAAGGTTGGCTTGAAATGATTTCTAAAGCCCCTTTGTGCTCTACAATTAGTGATTTTACAATTTTTAAGTGTTTAATTTAAGTAAATGATATTACCTTTTCTCTTTGATACCTGTCAAATTGACTTTAAAAACTGTTATCACCCTTCATTTGTTGTCTAATAAATTTCTGACAGATTGAATTAAACATTCAAGGATATCACTGAGTTTTGTTAAATTAAGCCTACATAATACTAAGTGGGGTCTGAAGAAATAAAATATTTTATTATGGTTATCATGCATATTACTTAATGAGGAATTATATGAAGTTTCCTTCATACAACAAGGTACCTTTTTTAGTGCAAGGTAATCATTAGCTTTCAGGCAATGCACTATATGTTGTTTCCTCACTTATTTTCATTGCTCTGTATATGCAGAAGTCAATTGAAACTAAAATCAATCATTTTATTCGTGTGCCAGTTGGGTTTACTTGTGCCAGTAGAGTTTAAAGAATTTAATTTTGGAGAGTAATGGTGACAAAATAGATGTGACAATATATGTTTAATAGAGACATTTTTGTGGAATAGAGCCCCCTTGGAAATCTGTACTTGCTGGAAAACTAGCTAATGTGATGATCTACTCCATTTTAAAAATGTCCATTAGTATATGATTAAATAATTTTGGGTGTCTTATCCTTTCTGTTTTCCAAAAGTTTAATTTTCATTTTGGACATTTTATTTCAACTTGCAGTTCTGTTTTGAAAACAGTCATCATACCTTTATGGATTCATTGGGTTCTTCCAAAATTGATTATTTTCAATAATTTTTTTCATTCCCGTTTCTTCTGAATTCAATGTTTTCTTTTGATTTTTCTGTTCAAAAAGCAAGACTCATGGATTATCATTAAAAATGATACTTTTCATTTTTAGTAATATCTTTAAATCTTTATCTATGTACACTTATGTAAAACCACTAAACCCAAGATGGGGGAATTGGTAATTTTAATGATTTTTTAAAATTATGATTGCTGCATTCATTGTTTATAGTTCATATTAATAACAACAAATGGGTGGCACTCATGAGCACAATGTATCTCTGAACTGCTGAGATCTACTAATTTGGCCACCTTCACGCTTTGCAAAGGACAGTTTTCACTTGAATATTTTTCTTTTTTATCATTGTTTTTTCTACCACTAGATAGTTTCTTAGTACAAGTATCTGCCATGATTTTTAGTGTTTTACTGTATGTAGTGACAATAGAAATCATAATGAAGACCTGTGCCAACACCCCGATTGCAGACTCCAAATATCTTATGTAGTTATACACCTATTCTGTCTTTGCTTTTCACCACCTACATGCAAGAGATTACTGTTTAAAACATACATTTTCAATTTTCATTAGAGAAGGAAATGAAATTTCAATAATGAATCCGAACAGTAAGATTGAAATAATTTTCATTAAAGTGAGAAAAATCAAAGTGGGAAAAAATAAATCATTCACAGCTTTAGGTCCATAATATACTCATTATTAGTATTTACACCTGAGTAATGTGATTTGTTGGTTTTTGTATAATTAGTAAGGTGCTTCCTTCTCTCTTATTTTGAAAGTAAATTGTCTAAAACATTATATATACTCTGGAATTTCTGAATAGCAAATTTATACTGGCAAGAACTAACCTTAGTCTAAATTTCCTGTGAGAATCTGAGACTGAATAACAGTCATTGGAATTTACAATGATTGACAATGATATGACAGCATTTTATCTTAGAAATCATGTAGAAGAAAAAACATTGTCGTACATACAGCTTGACACAGATGAAAATATTCTGGCATTTGGGAGACATTCAAATCCCAGAATTTTATAACTCTTTCAAAGATGCATGTTGACCTATTCAGAAGAAAATTATCCTGATTTACAACCCAAATACCATAAATTCCCTGTCCATGTCCTAAATGAGAGCAATGCTCATGTTAATATAAATTTTCTTCACCATCTCCCAAAACTTCATGACTTTGCCATCCTTGACCTAATTATATAAGACAAACAAAAATTATTTTGCCTGTAGGGTTACTTATCCCCCAGTATTGAACAGAGAGAATGAGTAATCATAAATGTAAGAATAGAGGATAGAAGGTATATAAAGGAAACACATTAGAGAAGAGCTATTTGCTTCACAAAAAACATTCATTAAAAAGTCTTCCCTTATTTTCTTTTAAAAAGCATGGTTGAATTTAATCACAAAAATTTAAAAACTAATATAAAAAATGAAGTGTATTGGATTTGGAATTAGAGTGCAATTCCTTTATAATCTGTCTGGTAGGTTTATTTAGGTTTTATTCAGGAAATTTTTATTGAGTGCTTCTTTTATAACACACTTTTAAGCAAATGTACTTCCTCTATTTGGGGAAGTGTTTAATACTAACCATATCAACATTACTGACAAAGAGCTGTGGTGGGGTTTTCATGAAGGCTTGTTTTAACTGTCGTTCCAGAATTGTTTTCTTATGGCATGGGATTAAGCACTGAGCCAAGAACCATATGGATGCAGGCTTTATACTATTTTTCAGAAGATATTATTATTTCATCCCACAGCTGAAGAAATTATCTAGGAAAGTAACAGTGTCTAATATGTGCAGGGAAAAGTATATGACTTTATATTCTGTATTTTATTATCTTTGAGGATTAGAAAGAAAAAGTTGACAAGTGTTAACCTGTGTAAGGGATCGCTTAAGATTTCTCTTCCCTGGGAAATATACAAAAAAACAATATCACTATTTAAACAGTAAGCATATTTTGACTAAAAAATGTGTTCAGGAACTAAAGATAACATCTTGGTTCAAAAGATCCTAGCTGGAAGAATGTTTTCATTTACTACGTCTGTCTCTCAAAGTCACTGATAAAGTTTTCCAATTGAGAGGTCTTAGAAGGAATTACTTCAAAGACTAATAAGCAACTTCATCTGCCACTTTTGAGGTAACAATGTTGGATTAAGAATCTGGTTGGGAAGCGCATTGTACTTTTATGCACTGTAGTTGTGAGGCATTATAATATTTAGCCGTATTTGGCATTACACTTATTCCATTATTCTGATATCTCATGAACAAACGTTATTCTCTCTTCAGTATGACTTGCACCAAGTATGAGCCATTGATACTGCTTCCACATTGAGGCACAATTTTCCCTCAGAGAACACGATCAGGCTCATTAGCATCTCTTAGACTGAGACCAGGGATGAGAGGTGAAAGGGAGTTATAGTGGAGGAGCAAGGACTGAGAAATTGATGTAGTATCATTTCTCTATTTCCCTTTTCATGCACATACTCAGAAGCAGACATCTAGGCTCCATTTTAAAAACATGCTTAAATAACTTGAACCCTGTTGATTGGCTTTGAAGAACTAAACCAGACAGTGAATTATTGTAATTGGTCAGTAAGTCATTCTGTGACAGCCAGGTGCCCTGCATGGCCAAATCAAATAAGACACAGTGTTTGTCCTTGAATAGCTTAGTTTTGAAAAGGAGACCAAAAAAAAAAATCAACTACTATGGTGCCACACAGTACAAGTGTTATGACATATAAGACTCTAGAACCATAGACAAAATTGTACTGGATTGATAAAGAAAGTCTTCTGGAAGGAGGTGACAGTGGTAAGGGGATGAGCACAGATTAATTAGATTAATGAGGGGGGGGATGATGGACTTTTCCAGAATGCCATAAAAGCATGTGACAGGGCTCATGAACACTTGAAGCTTTACACATTATATCAAAGCAGGAACTCTAAGTGACTGTGGAGGTGTTGGGAGTTGAAGCTGAGAGAGAGAGAGAGGGTCAGATCCTAGAAGGTACTGGTTATAGATACAGATTCCAAATTTTATCCTGAAAGCTATATGGAGACACTGACATCCTTTTTAGACCTCAACAATGAAAGCAGTAACCTATATTCTGTTCTAAAATAATTGACATGTCTAGGAACTTACTATACACTTTGCTTTAAATAACAAAAAAGTGTCCTAAACAAAGAAATCTTATCTTTGGTAGGAAAAAAAAAGTGAAAGTTAAAATACAGAGCAGATGGCTACTTTTGTAGCCCTTGTTCAGAACTGATTAAGATTAAGGGTATTGATGAATATTTTCTACATATTTTATTCTAACAGCTATGTCATTGAATTTGCTTTTTATTCATCTGCCTAGTTTATTTGGTTGAAAATAACAACACTTCAGAAGCAAACACACAAAGCATTGCATGTTATAATGAACTGAAAATAACAAAATTTATAGACAATCCATAATGTGCGTACAGATGGCTGTGAATTTACATACACACACACAACTCTACAAATATCTGTATATAATATTGAATATTTTCTTTCTTATTTTTTTCCTAACATGTGTTGCCTATAGCTTGAACTCTTAGTAATTTATTCAGCTGCATTTGACAAATGACTCATGAAATTACACACTTTTTTTTAATCATTTCGATACAGCCGTACAATATTGCCCTAGGTTAATTTACTATATCCAGTAATTTTGAGTAGAGCAATAACTCCTGGCTAACAAATATTTTAGGCTAATTTCCATTTCTATGAAACCTGCTCTGCTTTTGAATAGTCATTATATAAGAGATATATAATACACTAATCTCAATAAAGAAAATGGGAAAACTCTGCAATAAAAATATGAAGAGTTTGCTTGATTGGAAAAGTTATTTCATCTGGTGTTTTATAGAGCTTTTTAGTTTATTTTCAAATATTTTAAGTAAAAACAAAAGAAATCTTCCATTTATTAACTACTTGTTAGAATTCCCACTGCACCACTTACCGTGTTTCCCCAAAAGTAAGACTAGGTCTTATATTAATTTTTGCTCCAAAAGACGCATTAGGACGTATTTTCAGGGGATGTCTCATTTTTCACGTACAACAATCTGCATTTACTCAAATACAGTCATGTCGTCTTCTGGTACATCGTCATAATGTCTGTCTGTCTGACGATCTTTTTTTTTTTTTTTTACAGTGAAAAAAATTTGTATTTAGAATTAGCCAGCTGGACTCAGTTTAGATGATCCCCATTTTGTTGGCAACATCCAAAGTGTCATAGTCAGGAGCCAGTCGAACATATGTCTTCTTCTCCCCATCAGGCCTGATCAGGGTGTTGACCTTGGCCACATCAATGTCATGGAGCTTCACAGCCTGTTGGATCTGGTGCTCGTTGGCCTTTACGAGCCACAGTGAACACACTGTATTGTTGTCTTCTATCTTCTTCATGGCTGACTCAGTAGGTAGTTAGGGGAACTTGATGATGGCACAGTGGTAAAGCTTGTTCCTACTGGGGGTGCTCTTCTGAGGATATTTGCGCTGCCTGTGAGTGGCAGTGTCTTGGGTCTTCGGAAGGCGGGTGACATCCGGATCTCCTTTTTTTGTGGCTGTGGACGACTTTCAGGACTGCTTTCTTTGCATTCAAAGCCTTTATTTTTGGCTTCGGCTTTGGGAGGGGTAGGGGCTTCCTTCTTCGCTTTCCGTGCCATCTTCATGAAAGGGTTTGGCTGATGATCTTAACTGGGGCTTATTTTCAGGGTAGGTGTTATTTTCGGGGAAACATGGTGGTAGCTAGCTGAGCTTCGACACGTTTCTTCACATCTGTGTGTCTCAGTTCCAGCTCCGTAAAAGGGGGATAATCAAACTAATGACTTCACTGGTTTTGTGAAGATTACTTGATTTCATGCACGTACAAATATTTAAAACAATCACTGGAAGGTAATAAGTACTTAGATGTTGTTCTTGTCATTATTATTGTTTTACCTTGAGGTTAAGTAACTAGCTTCCTGTATCTTGTCAGTGTGTGTAAGAGTTAGGGCAAAGTTACTTGCGTCTGACTCCAAATCCGTGTAAATGTCATACATATTGTCCCTTTTATTATTCTCCAAACAGAAATATCATCACCCTCTCCCCTTGCCTCAGTGGCTTTAAATATCTTACTGCAATGTCAAGGATTAATTTAACCCCACGCCTTCTGTAAAAGTTTCTCTAAACACCTCATCCTATAAAGCTCGTCCTTTGTTAGCATCTAATCAATTTGACATATCTTCTCAACATGATTGTAGTAATGTCAGAGAGATTTGTAACTTATCTAGGCCCTTGCAGAGTATGTGCTTGATTAATAATTTTCTCTTTCTTTCTCTTCTTCATCATTATTTTATAAATGGTAAACTGGATTACCTGAATCACAGAAACATTGAGTGAATGATTATCTAAATTATTTATCTCTTTGTCAGTGTGTCACCTTTGTCAGCCATAACTTATCCATCCGTCCCTGGGCTTATTCAACCACCCTTTCTTATTCAGTTTTTTTTTGTTTGTTTGTTTGTTTGTTTTTTGTTTTAGAACCTTTAGGTGCCTTTGCAGCTAAAGTTATATTGGAAGGATTACTGAAAAAAAAAAAACACACATTTTTTTTTAAAGTGCTACAAATGATATGCAGCAGTCTTTTCCTAAATCTTACTTGTTCTAGAAAAATTCAAATTTGGCACAATTTTCTTCTCTAAGAAAAAAGATGCTTTCAACTAGGGAAAGTGAAAGCTTCATCTACTGAGTATCATTACCGAACTATGGCCCAGAACACAGGCTTCCCAAAATTCTAAAAAGGCTTAATTGGATGTTCTACCCTGCAATGATAATGTGATTCATGTCATGATCAGATGAGATGAGAAAGTTGAGTCTTTTCTGATATTCAAAGTGACTTAGTTTTTTGTTTTTCTTTAACTTAGCATTTTGATAAAGCAGATTTTATACATTCACACACTGAGTTTATACACTGAGGTTCAGATTTTGACTGATAGATCAAATAAGGAACAAAATCAAATTATTGTATTATTATTAGTAGTGAATTTTTAGTAGGTTATTAGTGTTTCAAAGAATGAGCCTGATGAATAGGATCAGATGATTCTTTTATCTTTCCATTAGTGGGTATAAATTTTGGATTATTCAGGAGAAAAGAAGGATAAGAGAAAGAACTTTATCTTTCAGACAAACATGTAGAATCGGCCTGCTTCTCTGAATGGTTCATAACCTTCCAAACTGAAATGTCAAACTAACACAGTTTAGAATGACCTCTCCCTACAGAATATACTGGAAGGAAGTCATCTGTGTTTTTGATTAAAAGAAACTCCATTGTCATCTTCCTTACCTTAAGATTCACTCAGAAGGCTAGGAATCAGAAAGCTAAAAACAATCCAGGAGTTTGGGTGCATTTTACCTACTTTAATTCCAGAGAATGACATTGTTTTCACACAATTGTGGTGAATAAGAAAAAAAAAAAATCTCTTCTGCTGCACACTGTCCTATCCATATACCTTCATGGCAATTTTCTATCCTTTATCCCAATTTTGTAGCTCTTCCTAAAAATAGACTGACTTTTATAGGATCAGGACACCTGTATTTTATGATCTGTGTTCTAAATTGGCCGTTGTATAGATGGACTATTCATGGGCAAGTATTTTGATCACTCCAATATTCCATTTCCTAATCTGTGAATGAGGGTGCTGGATGAGACAACATGAGGTGCTTTCAAGCTTCAAGATTCTATGATTCTATCATATTTAATCAATCTTTTAATATTCCTTTCTCACTCCCTTACTTTCTTCCTTTCCTTTGATGCCAGAAACTATTCTTGGATCAAGTCATGCAACACCTCTGCTTTTATGGAGCTTATATTGAGTATAAGTTGAAGCAAAATAGGTGTATGGTTACAAAATGGAAAAAGGAGGTAGGGTCAGTGTAGTTCTTCCAGAGGAGGGCATGGTCTGGCAAAAGAGATGCCTGCTATGGTCGATCAATTTTATGTTCTAAGGAAACAAAATGGACAGTTTCTACTTAATTTATTGAATTAAGCTTTATTTGATTTGCAGAAAAACTGTTAAATATTCCAATCTGACAGAGAGACCTGAGGCTCAATCAGATACTCATATTTTATTACCTATTTTTTCTCAATTGAGCAGATCCCCTTCCTGAAAAGGAGAAAACTTAAGAAAATTATACTGTTATAACACTGAATGTATGTACTATGCAAATTGTTCCAATTCAAATGGAAAGGGTTAATTGAATAAATATATAGGGAAAGAAATGTACGCAAACTTTGAGGAAGACTGTTGGATCCTGGCTCGATCCTTACATTAAGTCCTGATATTACAGAACATCACTGAATTCTAACAGTAAGGAGAGGTGGTGAGGGTATGAGGATAAATGAAGATGCGCTAAATGTGCCTAAGGAGAGAATCAACAGGACATCAAACTCCAGAATTTCCCCAAATCCTGACTGTGTGATATAGAGGGCTGCTGAAGCTAGCTTGTATTTATTCACAGAGTTGATTGTGTATATCTCTTTCCAACTCCGTGCTTCAGTGACTTTAACATTGGTAGTTCAAAGTTGGCCATAGTGTTTACAGAAATCAGTAAACACTATAAATCAAGACATTCCCTCCTTGCCCCCAAGGATTCTGTTGTTAACAATTTACCAGCATAAGGCAAATAGCAAATCCCTATGCTGGCTCTTTTAAATTTTTAATATGAGTTATTATGTTGGGAAGGCAAAGTGGAAGTTTTGGGTATTTTTATAGGGCAGGCAAAGAACTTGAGTTACAGAATATAAATTGGAAATTGTGTACTGGTGGGGAGGAAGTGCATGTGCATGGAACAATTTAGATCTTATTAGGTGTGAACATTTTTGGATGAAGGGAACAAAGGATGTGTGTGTGTCTCTGTGTACATGTGTTGAGAACCAAATAAAAAAGAACATAATAGACCAAAGTTGAGTGACCCTACATGTTCTCAGTAATGCCCTAGTGACTGTAACCAAGCCCTTTTTCTAGGCATGACTGGATAATTTGGGGGTAGATACAAGAGCCACATTTGAGTTATCAAATTTACCGTCACTGGGATTTGACTTTGAGCCGAGACATCTGGAAGGTGGAGGTCATAAGAACTGTGTAAATTTATGGTAGGGGGACATTTTGTTTCTGGAGGGAGATAATGCAGTCTTGGCCCCACTGGGTTTGGCTTATTCCTCCCTAGAGAGGAGGAATTCACCTTTGTTTTCACCCTTGTTTACTAGAATTATCAGCCAAGGAAAGCAGTTTTTCAAAGAAACTAGGACTTCCATCACCAGTCTGTTCCTACTTAAAAATTAAAATGTTGTCTGAACTCTGATTATGAACATAGGGAGGGAATATGTGGGTGAAAAGTAACATTATTCAACATTATTCTCTCCTGTAGTCTTTGAATTCCTTCTTTTACATCAGACTAAGGGCTTTCTGATATTACTGAGCATGAGTCACCTTTTGATCCAGTTTTGCTTTGACTAAACCAACAAATTATTAGAATCACATTTAGCTGCCTGCAAGCTGTTGAATTCCAAATCGCTGTGTGTTCAGCCGTAGCAAAGAATTAAGCTTGATCCCAAATCATACTCTGCTCTTCATGATTGACTGCTCTTAAAATACTCATCTACAAATTCCCATTTTTTATGATATAAATTTTTAAATACACAAAACTTCTGAGTAAAATTCTTTTATTCTCTACTCTGATTTTACATTTTATCAATTGGCACAGTTGAAAGGCTATAAATATTATAATTGGATAAATCATTAGATCTGTACAGCAAGAAAGACACAATGGGAACATTTCAGAGCTGTTTGAGGGGTTGGGATTCTCCAAATCCTATGTATGATTCTGGATCCTCTTATTTCTATGATCAGGATTCCCTAATTTCCTGTCCGTATCATATCATTTGTATAAAAGAACTAGTGAAGTTGTGAATTTAACCCATATTTTACTTAAGCCTCCACCTATTCAATTTCTGCATTTGATTTTTAGTAGCTTCAGGTCTATGGCTACAAGAGAAAGATATTTTAAAGCATGGTAACATATACAAACAAGTATCAATCCAAGCCTTGAGGAAGGATTTTTAAGATTTGCTTTGCTTTGTGCCATTCCATTAGATGTAGCAAAGATACTATGTGGCCTGAAATTGTTCATCCTTGGTTGTTTCGCTAGAAACCACAGTTAACACTTGATTGGCTAACTCATTGCTCTATACCACGGGTTGGCATTTTTCTATCCTAGGAAATTTTAAATGTATTACAATGTTTTTTGCTCCACTGCAGTCAAATAAATTCTAAAAAAACAGATTTCTCTGAGGACCTGTGTCTCTTGCCCAACTCCTAATATGTAACTCTGTATTTGTTGCGGTGTGCGTGGTTGCAAGCAATTGATACAATTGTGGTGATTCCTTGTTAGAACTATTGATGCTATATGCCCACAGACTGGCCATCATTACATGGTCATGTTGCATATAAGTTAAAAACATTAAGATATATTTAATAATATAAAGCTGGGTTTCTCACTGAATTCTACTCATTCTGCAAGTAAGGACAGCATGAGTAATTTTTGACCAGTTTTGTCAGCAAATTGTAGAACTGGAATTTGGAGTTAAGTTCTCTTTTTCCCTTACACTATACAGCACTGATAGCAGTGCACAGCTCAGAAGATAAATTTGCCAGTCACACAGCCTCACAAGGCTTGTCCATATACTCATCTTGAGAAATGTTTTGAAATAAGTATTCCTTTGAAATATAGTCTTCTCTGAGATTACTTTGACTTGAGCCCTAAAATGCAACAGACTGAAGCATGATTAGAGAAATCTTCATTTACTTCTGGGTTACTCACATGATTAACAAATCCCAAGCCCTCTTTATTGCAGAGGAAGAGGATGCTAAATGTTTTCTCAGATTTTCAAGCTTTCTTTTTTCATGGGGTTAATCTTAGTGTTCCAATCATGTTGCCACTATGTCCTAAAAGCAAAAGAAGCACTTGAGTTCTACTTATTATGTAGTGAAGTCTAAGTAACTCAGTAAGTTCTTACGTACAATAAATTATTAGATGTTTGAAGAAAATAATACACATAAATTTAAAAAAAAATATTACATTTTTAGATAAGCACAATTAGTTACTAACAGGATGTATGCATCTATTGAGTACAGCACAACTTCTCAGATATTGGAACCAGACTAGACACCACCCTCAGTTTACTTGTTCTGCATTGTTTTTTGCTTGATACTTGCTTTTCATTCCAATGATCACTGAAAATCCAACTATGCAAAGCTATGCCATTGAAAGGAATTTAGCACAATTTACTCTTGAAACTGAACTACCTCAAGCAAGTAGTTTGCAGTAATCTAACAGTTGTTCACTGTGTTTCCCTTAAAATTTTGAAGTGTTCTATCGTACCTGGTGAACTTGCTGTGACATCCCAGGGCACAGTTGCAAAGTTTGAGAAAAATGGGTATACATTACTTGACACATGTCAAGAGTTTTCACCTGAAATTACTACAGTTTGCATCCAAGCATACTTATTACAAAACATTTTTCAGCATTGGTGATTCTATTCCAAAAAGAATTATCTTGTAGATGAATCCGATTGCTGGAAAAAACAAAAACAAAAACATAGACTTGAAGTCATATTTCAAATCCCTGTTCATTATTAATTAGCGATTGGTCTCTGAGCAAGTTACCTAACATCTGAGAGCCTTAGTTTCTTCTTGTTTTTAAGTCTATATTGTGGAAATAATAATAATAAACACTTCTTATGACACTTTGTAGTTAAAGTAAATATTGTATTTGAAATACCTAGGACAATACGTGGTACATTTTGGTTTCAACGAATGTTGTTTCCCTTCTTTCTTCCTCTACAAAGAGAGATTGTCTCATGAAATTGAACATATTTCTTTCCTAAATAATACATTTAAAATGAGAAATCCTTCTATAAAGGCTGTGAAGGGAAATGATTTTTAAATTAGCAAAAAGAGACTCACACAGATGAGATCAGATGTTTAGTTCTAGAGCGCTTATGGTGGCATAACCGTTAACAATCTTTTTTCCAGAAACAATTTTCTGAGCAGCAGACTAAGCCCCAACACATACAGAAGCAAGAGAAGCCAAACAAAAGACAGATGAATTTAGAAATGATGAACTGAGCGATGTTCTATAACAAAATATGTTACACATGTTTCTAAAAATTATGTTCCAGGGAATATTATTTTTTTCTGAACTTTTTCCTATATTTTAAGTGTGCCAAGGATCAGCATTCTCACTGAGATGAATAATTCCTAATGCATAATTTTCTGTGTGTACCGGTCTGTCATGTGTGACTATGTGGCTGAGAGAAATTGAAACACTGGATTCCATTGCCCACCCCATGAATCTTTCTCCTGGATCAGCCGTACACAATTGGGAAAACTATTTCTACTGGATAAGAAACTCTTACTATTCAACATTCCTCAGAGCTACACCAGATCATTAACAAGGATTTTCTAAATTAACTACTAAATCAGCAATTAAAGCTTAGGAGATATCTACCACAAATAAAAGACTTAGTGATTTTAATTCAGTCACATCTTATAATTATGGATATTAATCGCACAGTCTTTCACTGTAAAATATGAGTCTCCCTACCAGTTCAACATGACAAAAGGAGGTAAAGTTAAATGATTTTCGAGTGGACAAACTGCTATGACATAGTAATAAGATTGTACAGTTTGGCATTACATTAAAAAATATGTGCTTTACAACATAATTTTTAAATAACTTCAATTTTATATTTAGGCTTAAATTAGCTAAAATTAGTTAAAACTCACTAAGCATGTAATACATGTGCACATTCATTGAACGGCCATATAAAATTGCAGGAATGGAAAGGCAACACAATATATGAATAGTTGTGAGCTATGCCCTCTGTTTGCACAGACCAGTACATATGCCAGGTCATGTTTTCATTAATATATTACATGGAAATATACTTTGTTAAAAATAATAATGGAAGAATGATAAGAATAGAAGACTAGAGTAAGTGAATGAATTCCTTTATACTTAAATTTATTAAAAATATAGATTATTTTCTATCTGGATATGCTTATTTTTGTCTAACAGAATATCTAGTCTTGTAAAAAAAATAGAAAAAGGCTTCAGCCCACCACCTTTCTCTCTTTTACCAGATGGCAACCTTTTCTTTAGCATCCCCTCGTGTTTGCCAAGTCTCCACCTATCAGCCATGTGTTGAGTTGAGTTTTGGCAATCTGGAAAAGACAGTATGGATTCTATTTGACAGTGTTAAAATTTGCACAGATTTTTTTTTTTTCTTGCCCAAGAAAAAAAGTTAGGTCTTGATTAATAATTCCAAGATTCATGCTAATTTATGACTGACTTCACAATTTCTAACTTTTTCACAATTTATGACTGACTTTTCATGATTTCTGTTTGTATTGTGTTTATCAAATGCTACTCCTTCTAGTCTGCCTTTTTATGATTGCAAATTAGAAGAAATATCTTTTTCTGTCCAAAACAGATTCATAAGTGGCAAAGCAAAAATTGCACGGTAAGGAAGATTTTATTCAAGATTTTATTTATTTCCATGGAGGAGAAGAGCAGACTAAAGAAGTCTGAACTCAGTTCCACTGAAACAAAGGGTGGGAAGATTTTTAAGTACTTGGGTGAGAGGGAAAACACAGGCCATCTGTATTTGCTAATTGGCGTCCAAAAAAAAAAAAAAAAAAAGTAAATTTTCTTGTATCTTTGTGATAGAAGGTAGTTACTTAGGCTTCTGTCCTCCAAAGAGATGGAGAGATAGGCATCCTCCCTTCCATCATTTTATATCGTAAAGGTATTGCTGCCAGATTCTGGAGAAAGACAGTCCTGGGTTATAAAACTGACATTAAGCTTTTAAAAAAAAATGCCTCTCTAAGGGGCAAAGAAAGAATTTCTTTCTAGAGTCAGGAATAAGTCTGTCTAAAGTTTAATCAAACTGAGAGCTTTAAGGCCATCTTGACGACAAATCTTACTGGGACTCAGTTGTATTAACTGATGAGAATGGTGAGAACCTCTTGATAATGATAAATGGTTGGGATGCACTAGAGAATTTAGTAGGCAATGTACAAGTATCCAGTGCTTATTCTTTCCAGAGTCAGTTATGGTTATGATGATGCACTCATTATTAAACACACTTTAGAAACCACTATGAAACCCATGAGAAGGTGAAAGTTTATTTAGTGCCCATATGTATCGGTCATACTTCTCATTGATTCCCAGCTCTCTCACAGAAATGTGTGAGAGTGAAAAGTGTCTGCAGAACCTGCCATTATTTCTCCTTGAAGCCATTGCCTTTCTATGAATTTGGCTGATTTTGACGTTTGAAGAAGCAGGCCATATACGTTTAGATTGTTCCAGAAGTAGAGTTTCCTGGCTAGGGAGATAGAGAACTCACGCTTAATTGAAGTATTAGAACTGAAGCTGTATATGATGTGCAATGAAAGGAATCAATGTACTGGTTAAAAAAATAACAATAACAGACTATTTGATCTCTAAGGCCCTTTTCAATTCTCTTCTTAATCTCTAAGTATTTAGATTTACCATCTGTCCAGCCAAGTTATCACTGCTTTCCCATTCAGTTATTATTCCTTGAATGCTAGTTATAATTCATTTGAATTTTTCATATTTGTGGAATTAAATCCATGAGAGAATATTCAATGAAATGTTATGCTTAGAATTTCTTTGTCCAGAACATATGCAACACACACAAAAAAAATTCTCCTCTCTCTTTGACCAAATTAATATACAGTTTAATTAAATCTCATAATTTGGTAGGTAATATAAAGCCATAGGAACTTTGAAAGCCCCTAGGTTCCTCCAGAAAAATTTAAACCTGAAATTATATGTTTATATACAAAATTTTCCCTAATAATTTGCCAGTTATTAGTAGTTTTTAGAATGTGTTAGAAGGTTTGTATTGAGTTTTTAATATATTCTTTTCTTAAGCATTTTTGGACAATTTCCCTGAATATTAATGACAGTAAAATATCCTGAAAAACTTAAAAGGTCAGTCAGTTGTCTGGGTACATTGTCTTTCTAATGAAAAGGATCCTGGAGTTTCCAAATGTTCATATAAGCACATACTTCATTTTCCCATGTAGTTGTACTACATGAAAAACTCTCATTCAAAGGATTGTAAAGGAACAAATCTCTTTTTCTTCCTCCCTCCCTCCCTTGACACCTCCCCACCCCACCTGTCTCTCTCATATAAATTGTATTTTTTCTTTAGTAGCCATTTTTGACAGATAAAAATCATTTGGCATATTTTTATGATGCTGTGTATCATTTGCTCTAGACATAGTCATTTCCCCTTGAGAAGCTTTCTAAAGAGAGCATTTGGCAGCTACTTAAAAAAAATGATTGAATAACATTCTCAACATTTACCTATCGCCCATTTTATATTTTTCCCTAACTGAAAATTATACGTTGAAGATAGACTACCTTGCAGTTCAAAAGAAACTCCGACAGAAACAATTGCTTTGGCACAAAAACTAATTTTCACTTTCTGATTTAGTTGATTTGGGTTCAGCAAACTGGAACTATACTTCTAAATTCTAAGAAAGAATGCATATACATTACACAGAGAATCCTGTCCCGAACTGTGTGGTTAACGAAATATTAAAAATAATACAGCTTTGGAAAATGTTTTAAAGGTGGTATTGTATTCCTTTTTTTTTTTTTTTTCTGCCATAAGCTATTTTTAGTTGTTAGGTGAAGAGACTGTGTTTGATTTTGAAAGTGTCACTCTGATAAAATAAAACTGCTTTCAGTTAGAGGTGATTGTCAAGGATAGTCAAGTACTATAGCACTAGCTACTTCTAAATGCAGAGCACTTGTCGTATATGAAGCTGTGAAAAAATTTCCATAGTTTCCAAGTAAACATTTTCCATGATTCATAATACTGCACAACTTATAACTGATTTTTATTGTTAAACTATACACAATGTATTCCTAATTTGTCTGAAAGTTTGTGGCAAGCTTTTAAGTTGGGTGTTTGGAATTCAGTAAAAATTTCCACAGAAACGACATCATACATGATAGTTGGATCTTTAGGCCATTTCGTAATGTGTCTGAGAAGATCTGTATCACTCAACTAAGTACCAAAAAAATCTAACCCGTCATCTATCGCACTCTTTTAAGGGCAATGATTCAGTTTTGATTTAGTCTTGTAGAACTACGTCTGCCCCCTGCTGTAAGATTCTAGACTATTCTTGTGTCCTGCTTTTCCACTTAAAACACAGGGAGAATGGGGTAACAAGGTGACTGAAGACACATTGGAAGGCAATGGGTAAAATGAAATAATGAGGGTACAAAATGGAAGGACCAGAAAATGTTTTGGGAGGAGTTAGATTACCTGACTCAGGTAATAACAGCTTGGCTTCTATTCCATCTGCTGTTCTTGGCATGTGAAGGTTTAAAACTATCAAAATGGGAGAAATGGTGCTCTAGAGATATGCTGCCCAATGTGGTAGCCACCAGATTGATATGGCTATTGAAATATGAATGAATCAATTAATTAATTAAAATTGAAATTAAAAGGAATTCAAGTCCATTTTCTTAGTTGGACTAGCTAGACTCAATCACTACCTGAGTTTTGTGACTGCCATATTGGACAGCAGAGATATAGAACATTTGCATCATCATAGAAAGTTCTATTAGACTGTGGTGCTCTAAAGAAAGGGCCGGCAAATTTTCCCCATAGGACCATATAGTACATATTCTAGGTTTAATTGGCTATATGTGGTCTATGTCTCATATTTTTCTCCTTCTTCTCTTTTAAAACATAAAAATCAATATCAGCTCATTGGTTGTACGTTAATAGGCTGCAGGCTGGGCACAGTTGGTTTGCTCCTGCTCTGCAGCATTTTATTCCTTTCTTCTGATGAACAGCAAGAAAGGAGATCAGCAGTAGGTTCATGGGTAAAAACAAAATTTTTGGTCCTAAGGTTGGTACTGATGCCTCAGATGGAAACTTCAGTAGGAACACTGGCCTTGCCCTCTTCTGTCTCTACAGAGGGATGTGATTGGGTCTGTAGCGTTCCTCTGCTGTACCCCGGTGAGCAGGGTCACGTCCTTCATTTCAATAATGCTGGATGGTGGACTTGAGAGAATATATTACAATATTATAATATGCTTGCTCTGGAAGCATCAGCCTTTCAATACATTACCATTTTACATGAGTAAATTACTGGAAAAAATGTATTGATGAAAGCTTTCTATGCTCTGTTACAATCTCATTATAATTAATGTAAAAAGACATCCTCTAAATTTTTAATGTATTGAAGTGGAGCCTCTTAGAGAGTACTTATATGCATTTTGAAAAAATATCTGTATTTACAATGATTGAAATTCATGTTTATACTGTGCATCATCATAATGTAGTTACTTATTATTATTTTTATTATTACATTTTAAAATATTTGATTTTATATTTCTCCTTTAGGCATCACAGTTTGTAATTATACCTTTGAGGTTTTAAATCTTTTTTTAAAACATTTTTTATTAGTTTCAGGTGCACAAAACAATGTAATAGTTAGATATTTATCATTTTATCATTTATATCCCTCACACAGTGACAACTGCCCTCCCCGCCCATCCACTACCCCTCTGACATCGCACAGAGCCATTACATTTCCACTGTCTCTATTCCTAATGCTGTACTCTGCTTCTTGTAACTATATTTATATATATAATTATAGTTGACATTGGCATTCATTATTATTCAGCTTCAGCTTCAGGTGTACAGCGCAGTGATCAGGCATCTACATCATCCCTGAAGTGGTCTCCCTAATGAGACAAGTGTCCACTGGGTACCCTACACAATCTTTACAAAATTATTGATTACATTCCCCAAATTGACTTTTGTATCCCCATGGCCATCTTGTGGTTACCGACTGTGCTTTCTAATCCCCTCACCTTCCCCCTAATCCCGCCCCCTCCCATCTAGCAACCCTCAGTTTTTCCTCTATGTCTCTGAGACTTTCTGATTAGTTCATTCATTTCTTTTCTTTAGATTCCACATGCAAGTGAGATCATATGGTTTTGTCTTTCTCTGTCTGACTTATTTCACTTAACATAATGTTCTCTAGATCCATCCGTGTTGTTGCAAATGGTAAGATTTCTTTCTTCTTTATGGCTGCGTAATACTCCATTGTATAAATGTACCACAGTTTCTTAATCCAGTCATCTACTGATGGGCATTTCGGTTGTTTCCATGTCTTCGCTATTGTGTATAGTGCTGCAATAAACATAAGGGTGCATAAATTTTTTTGAATTAGAGTTTTGGATTTCTCTGGATTGATACCTAGGAGTGGAATTTCTGGGTCATGAGGTAGTTCCATTTTCAGATTTTTGAGATACCTCCATACTGTTTTCCATAGTGGCTGCACCAATGGTGGGATGCACTGCAATCCCACCAACAGTGCTTGAGGATTCCCTTTTCTTCACATCCTAGCCAGCACTTATTATTTGTTGATTTATTGATGATAGCCATTCTGCTGGAATGAGGTGGCATTTCTTTGTGGTTTTAATTTGCATTCTTCTAATGATTAGTGAGGTTGAGTATTTTTTCATATGTCTGCGATCTGTATGCCCTTTTTAGAAAAATGTCTCTTCATATCCTCTGCCCATTTTTTAATTGGGTTGTTTGTTTCTTTGGAGTTGAGTTGAGTGAGTTTTTTATAAATTTGGGGTATTAATCCCTTATCAGATATATCAATGGCAAATATCTTTTCCCATTCAGTAGTATCCCTTTTTGTTTTATTGATGGTTTCCTTTGCTATGCAAAAATTTTTTAGTTTGATGTAATCCCACATGTTTATTTTTTCTCTTACATCCCTTGCCCAAGGAGATATATCAGTAAAATCTTATTCCAGGTAATGTATGTAAACTTTCTTTCTATATTTTCTTCTAGGAATTTTATGGTTTCAAATCTTAACTTGCTTTAAAAATAGGAAAGCAAAATTCAGGAGTAGTATTTAAAATATCTATGTATTCAGTTCAACAAGATCTGTGGAATATCAACTATGTACCAAGCACTATACTAAACACTGTGGATACAAAAATCAATTATGTAACTCCTGATCTCAAGGAACCCACATGTAGCAGGAAGGCGGGCACATAAAGCCGTAAAGAAGCATGTGAAATGCTATATCAGTTGCTCAAGAAAAGTATGTGGAAGCCTGGAGCAAAGATGGGTAAATGGAATAATGGAAGGTACAAAATGGAAGGACCAGAAAATGTTTTTGGAGGAGTTAAATTACCTGACTAAGGTAATAACAGCTTGGCTTCTATTCCATCTGCTGTTCTTGGCATGTGAAGGTTTAAAACTATCAAAATGTGAGAAATGGTGCTCTAGAGATGTGCTCTAGAGATTAATACCGCAAAGAGCGATATTAATGTCTATAAAACCCTCAGAAGAGAAGCATCTCTTTTGGGCTTTTATGGATGAACAAGATATTTTGGAAGTGAGAGAGCTAAGACATGCTGTATAAAATAAATAGCATAAATAAATATATGGAGTACCTATTTGTAATGAGTACTCAGAAAATGGTGAGTAGTATAGCTTGGCTTGAACTGAAGGTGTGAAGGGAAAGTAGCTAGACGTTATTGAATGCTATCATAAAATAGGCGATGAGCTGAATTTAAGCATAGTGTTGACTTCAGTCAGAAATATGATTCTGGCAACAGGGTCTAGAATGGATTGCGTGAAAGAATGAAGATGCCCTAGAAAGTTATTTCCATAGTTAAACAAAGAAATATGGAGAACATACATTCAACAAATCGCACCATAATAGAGAGGGTGAGTAGGATTCTAGAGGATTTGGGAACAAAACTTGGGCAGAATTTCATCAATTGATCAGAATAAAGGAGAAATAAAAAGAATAAATAACTCTTCATTTTACAGCTTGGTGTATGGGTCAGCTTTGAAACTATTAAAGGAACAAGGAAATATGGAAGAAAATAGGTTTTAGGAATGGAAATAGAGATTTAATTTTGGAGAGACTGATTTTGAAGAAACAATGGATCATCTCAACAGAAAATTCTAATGGTAATATAAATATTGATCTGGAGCAGAAAAATCTGTTGTGATATGGCTGTCACCTCAAGAACACATTGTATCTTTGTGAAGTCCTTTAAGTACTGTGTTGAGTCACGATCATTCACTGTGTAGTTTAGTCCTCACAAAAACCTATTATTATACTTATTTTAGAAATGAGACAAATTTTCTTATTTTTGTCAGGATTACCTTTTATACTCCTGTATGATTCAGAAAAAAATGTGACATCATGTTAAAAAAAATCTAGCGATGTCTGCTTTCTGGTAGAAGCTCAAGTGTGAGACAACCCATTCAGATAGCAGAATATAGTATTTTAAAGCATGGGTTCTGGAATCAGACTATGGTTTCAAAATAAACTCCAGTACCAAAACCAGACAAAGACATTATAAGGGGGGAAAACTTACAGACCAGTGTCTCCTATGAACTTACAAGCAAGCATCCTCAACAATATATTCGCAAATCAAATCCAACAATGTGTAAAAAATTGACCAAGTGGGATTTGTCCTAGGTATGCAAGGCTGGTTCAAAATTCCAAAACAATTAATATAATTCATTGTATATACAAGCTAAAGGATAAAAATCACATAATCATATTAATAGATGCAGAAAAACTATTTGAAAAAAATTAACACCCATTTATGACAAAAACTCTCAGCAAACTAGGAAGATAGAGGAACTTCTTCAACTTGATAAACAACATCTGCAAAAAATCTACAGCTAACATCATACTTAATGATAAGTAACTAGAAACTTTTCCCCTACAATCAGGAACAAGGCAAAGATGTGCCCTCTCACCACTCCTATTGAACATTGTATTGGAGGTTCTGGCATATACAATAAAACAAGAAAAGAAAGTAAAAAGCACACAGATTTGGAAGATAGAAATAAAATTGTTTTTGTTCATAGATGACATCCTTGTTTATGTTATATAGAAAATCCCAAAGAATTAACAAAACAACTCCTGGAACTAATAAGCAATTATAGCAAAGTTGCAAGACACAAGGTTAATTAATATACATTGTAAGCTATTAAAAATGTTGAATCACTATATTTTACATGTGAAACTAATTAACTAATATATTGTATACTAAGTATACTTAAATAAAAATTTTAAAACTCAATTATTTTCTTACATAGCAGTAGTAAACCACTGTATTTAAATGAAAAAGAGAATGCTTTATATGGAAATTAAAAGCAACACCATTTGTGTTTCAAAAAAATGAAATACTTTGGTATAAATCTAACAAAAGTCAAACCAGATCCACATGAGAAGAACTAGGAAACTCTGATGAAGGCAATCAAAGATCTAAATAAATGGAGATACATTCTGTTTCCATGGATAGGAAGATTCAGTATTGTTAAGAGGTCAGTTCTTCCTAACTTTATCAATAGGTTCAGTGCAATCTCCATTAAAATCCCAGCAAATTATTTTGTAGGTAATGAAAAACTAATCTGAAAGTTTATATGGAAATACAAAAAACATAGAATAGCAAAAACAGTACTGAAGAAAAGTAAAGTAAAGTCAATGGACTGACACTATCTGACTTTGATACTTACTATAGACACACAAAAGATCAGTCAACTTATCTTTGATAAAGGAACTCAGGCAATGAGAAAATCTAACAGCCATTCATTACTTCAAATAAAAAAAAAATCTCGATGGAGAACAGAGAGTCTTCAACAAATGGTGCTAGAACTACTAGGCATCTGGATACAAGCAAAAAGAAAAAAAAAGGAATCTTAAGATTTTGACAAAAGTTTACTAAAAATGGATCATAGACCTAATGTAAAACACAAAACTATAACTCTCTGAGAAGATTACATAGGAGAAAATCTAGGTGATCTTGGGTTTAATGATGGCTTTTTAACACAAACTAAAATTGTGATCCACCAAAGAAAGAAAAGAATGGTAACTGAACTTCATTAAAGTTAAAAGCTTCTGCTCAGTGAAAGATACTATTAAGGGAATGAAAATACAAGCCACAAACTTGGAGAATATCGTTGCAAAACATGTATCGATCTAATAAGAAACTTGTCTCCAAAATATACAGCAAACACAAAAACTCAGTAATAATGATAAGAAAAACCCAATTTAAAAGTGGGCAAACAATGTGAACAGACAAATCAGCAAAGAAGGTATACAGATGGCAAATAAGCGTGTAAAAAGAAAAGATGATCAGCATCATCTTTCACTGGAGAATTGCAAATTAAAGCAATCGGATATCCCTGTACACCCATTAGAATGACTAAAATTCAGGACACTGACAACACCAAACTCTGGTGAGTGTGTGGAGCAACAGAAGGTCTTGTTCATTGCTGGTGGGAATGCGAAGTGGTACAGACACTTTAAAAGACAGTTGGCAGTGTTTTCTAAAGGTAAACATAATCTTACCATATGACCTAGCAATTGCACATACTGTGAGTCGATTCGTATTTTCCCAGAAATATATCTTGAAATCCTAACTCCCAGCACATCAGAATGAGACCTTGTTTGGAAACAGGATCTTGACAGAGGTTATCAAGTGAAAATGAAATCATTAAGGTGGACCCTAATCCAGTATGACTGGTGTCCTTATCAAAAGGGGTAATTTGGGAATAGAGATAGACTTACACAGTAAAGACAAAGTGGAAACACAGAGGAAAACACCACATGAAGAAGGCAGGCAGAGGTTGCAGTAATACATCTCTAAGCCAAGGGACAACAGATTGCTAGCAAGTGACCAGAAACTAGGAGAGGAGCATGGAACAGATTCTCCCTCACAGCCTTCAGAAGAAACCTAACCTGCTGACATCTTGATTTCAGATTTCTAGCATCTACAACTGTGAGACAATAAATTTCTGTTGTTCTTTGCTACCCAGCTTGTGGTACTTTGTTACTGCAGCCCTAGGAAATTAATCCAGAGCTGCTGAGTATTAGCTTAAATGAAAACTTATATCCATACGAAAACCTATATATGAATGTTTACAGCAGGTTTCTCCATAATTACCAAACTTGAAGGTGACCAAGATGTCCTTCAGTAAGTAAGTGAATAAACTCTGCTGCATGCAAGCAAAGGGATATTATTCCGTGATAAAAAGAAGTGAGCTATCAAGTCACGAAAAGACGTGGAGGAACTTGAAATGTGTATTCCTAAGTGAAAGAAACCAGTCTGAAAAGGCTACATACTGTATGATTCTAACTCTAGACATTCTGGCAAAGGCACAACTATAGAGACAGCAAAATAATCAGTACTTGCCAGGGATTTGGCAGGACGGATGGAGGGATGAACAACAGGTAGAGTACAGGTGATTTTTAGGGCAGTGAAACTATTCTGTTTGATACTATAATGGCAGATACATGATATTATGCAGTTGTCAAAACCCATGAAACGCTACAACTCAGAGTGAACCCTAATGTAAACTATGTATTTTAGTTAATGATAAGGTAGAATTAACTGTATCAAATGCACTGTACTAGCAAGATGATAATTGGAAAAACTATGTGTAGGGGGGTGAAAGAGGGAAAAGAGGATATATGGGAATTCTCTGTACTTTCTGTTGAATTTTTCTGTAAACCCTAAACTTCTCTAAAAACTGAAGTCTGTTAAGAAAAAATGCATTTCAGTCTTTACTAGTTGTGTGTCCTTGGATGATTTAACTTCCCTGTGCCTCAGTTTTCTCTTCTGTAAAAAGGGACTAATAACGAACTATTTTAAAGGGTTCTTGTGAGAATTCTGTGTGATAATAAATGTAAATTGCTTAGCACAATGCCTCACAGTCAGTATTCAAGTATGTGGTTAATTATTTAAAGAGAAGTCCGAGTTTCATAAATGTCGCATATGTGCATTTGTTTTTGAAATGGAAATTTTTGACATAGCTAGCCTGTGAGTACATTAGTATAGAGCTTAATTTCATTACCTTTTACATTGGGCTTGTGACTGGTACAAAGTTTTGAAACAATCACTTAAAATAAACTGGTGATATGTGTTTTCCAACAAGGGCTAAAGAACCTTATGTACCTCTTTGACCTTATGCAGAAGATGTAAACAGTGTGTGAAATTTACCAAGTGGAGTTACTATGACAGCTAACTGTGGACACAACTTAAATGCCTCATCCCTAGTGTGCTATTAAAACAATTCTGTTCAGACAAATAAGAGTTTAGAACCATATTAGTGCACGTAGGAAATCTTTAGGGACATTTAATAATGGCTTATCTCTTTTTATTTTATTAGAAATCTTACCTTTACTAGCAGGTGAGGTTGAAAATCAGCTTTATGTTGTCTAACTAAATTTTCAAACCCTAGCAACATAAAGCTCATAGGCTGGTAGCAGTGTTTGTAAATTAAAGATTATTTTAATCTTCAGTGACAGAGATTTATGAAATATTGCTTTAAATTTGTGCTTCATGTGGTAAAGCAAATTGAGTTTATTTTATAGACAAAAGCAATTTAAAGAAACCCATAGATTACTTTGGCCACTGAAGGGTATAAATTATCTCTAACTGAATTTTGTCGGTACTGTATGTTGAGCTATTTAGATAAAACATGTTTTTGACACTTATTGCAAAATGATACCTTCTGTTAGACTTCTGCATTCTCTCGAGTTGAGTATAGAATGAATCATTAAGGGAATTAGTAATCCTTCTCTTGACATGAATTGCATTATCCGAGAATGTGAAAATTTGAATGTATTTTTCTAAGTAAATTATTGTTAAAATCTATCCAAACCTAATATGATTAATTTGAGACTTACCCGAACATTATAAAATCCTCATGCATAATTTCTAGGAAAATTCACTGCCGTCATTTAGAAATTTTAATGTATACTGACTCTCACAGGGTGTAATCCCATGCAGAACCAAGGTAAGTAAATCTGTGATGGTGGGACTTGCTCATACGAAGTAAAGCAATTCTTACAGAGCCATGAGGCTTTCTAGTGGTCACCCCACCATCAACGTTGGCATTATTATTACTCACCTCTAGAAACAGCAGAATTGATCCATTATGAATAAAGCTCTGCACTAGAAAGAAAAACTATGTTTTAAGACTCCAAGGAGCAAACCATTTAATGGGCAAAAGAGGCTAATGTTTACATGAGTATGTGCATAAACATTAAAATACAGAAAGCCAACCACTGGGCTCAACAACTGGGAGGCCTGAAAGATGAAGAATGGGTGGATGGGGTTTTTTGTTTGTTTGTTTGTTTGTTGTTTTTTTGAAACAAAAAACACACACACTGCAACTGGATCCATGAAAATTACTATTTGGTAATATTGTAATCAAATTAGTGTAATATTCAAATATATATAGCAACTGCCATTAAACAGCATTTCAATTTAATAATTTAATTATATTGGCTGCCACTATTTGTGAAGGATATAATCAGCCTTTGGTGAACATATTTTCATTTTTTACATTTTTGTCCAATATATTTCTCTAGACAAACCTAAGCTAAAACATGGTAACTTATATGTATGTTATTTATATTGAATCTAATGACCCTGACCTGTACAGCACATAGCCCTCCCTCCTAGCTGACATAATTTAGGTGAAATGTTGAGTCTCTGTTTCAAGAAACCCCCAGTAGAGAGATCAGAAACCAATAGATTTCATTAATTCAGTGACCAAAGAATTTTCTCCTCTAATGATTTTGGTACTCTCATAGCTAATATTAGTCCATTTGCATTTATCTTTATACTTACATTACATACATGGACTTATTTCCACCATGTTTTTTGTTTGTCTAATTACCATGTCTTTTCTACTTTCTGTTATGTTGTGATCATTTCCTTATTTAAACTTTTTATTTTTTCTGCTGGTTTAGATGCTACAGTAAGTATCTTTTGTAGTTATTCTTAAATTCTTTTAATACTCAGGTTGAAAAATAGTATCTTCTCTTAAAGCTTACATTTGTGTGCAATATCACTATTTTTCTCCTCAACCAAGCCTTTTCACTTTCCTTATTTGTTTCTAAAATATTAGAAGAACTTTCTAAAAGTCCTACTTTTATTTAATATAATTTTATAGTCAAATGTTAATTACATTTAATAAAAAATATTTATTTATCATTTTGTTTTCATTCCATTCCTGGCTAGACCAACAGCAAGTATTTGATGCCGTTATGTCTCACAAGGATAATTGCAAAGCCTGCTCCTAGAAAAGGTAGCTTATATACCAAAGGAGCTGTAGATTCCTGCCAACTCTATTATAACTTGGGAGCACACGTAGAAAACTTGAGAGCACATATGGAAATAGATTTTCATGGTCTTGGACCAAAGACCAAATAGTATAAAATATACAGTTGTTATCAGGTTGAATTTATCATTATGATTATACTCACTGGAACTCAGGATTTGTTGGCTCTAGCCACTTGAAGTGGGATTAGGTGTACTGGGTTGGTTAATCGAAGCTTGGGCACAATTGTTGCCTATACTAGAGTGAGATAAGATTCAAGAACCACATTTATATATTCTAGAACAAGGAGTCCTGAGGATTAGTGAGACAGAAATTTTGGAATCGACATATTTATACATATCTAGTTCAGGCACTCCCTAACTACATATCTAGGAAGGTCAGGAGGATATACTCTTTACCAAAGCATTAAGAAATACTGTGGTGAATCGAGCACCATAATCCTTAAAAAGTTGTGCTTTGGTTACCTTCTGTAGAGTATGAATAAAAATATGGTAGAAGATGCTGCCATGGATTCAGCCCCCTAATTTCAATGGGAACAATGGGCTTAATATTGGAAAGATGCAGAGATGGTGATTTTTAAAACATCTGTATTTAGGTTTTTGGTTTGGTTGTTTAAAAAAACCACATAAGTGCTATAGAATGAATATTATTCATCCACTGGTGAACCCAATCACAGTTATAGTCTGTTATGGCTTCTTGATTGTATCAGATCAATAAGGACCCTTTAGACAACTATTGTCTTAGCAAAAACTTTCTGTTTTATACCAATCGGTAAAGACAACCAGAAGTAATTTGCCTTTGCCTGGCAAGGTCAATAGTACACTTTTATTATCTTGCTATGGAATAGTCAGTACTCCTAATTTTAGTCATAATATAGTCATATAGGTTTGCAGGGCCTTTGCCATCCTACAGAACCTTCCTATGGCCCATTACATGTATGACATTATGCTAACTGGATTTGTTGACCAGGAATAAGCAAGTACCTCGATGCCTCAGTTAGAAACACCTAAGCCAGAGGGTGGGAAATAAAATTTCAGGGTAGTCACATTAGTAAAGTTTCTAAAGATTGAATGGGTCTCAGAAATGTCAGGATAGCTTCTTATATGTAAGGAAGAAGTTGTCCTACTTAGTACTGCTCCACACAAAGAGAGAATCGCAATTGGTGGGCTTCTATGAATATTAAAGTTAATATATTTCATATGTGGAGGTGCTCTTTCAGCTATTTACTGAGTAAACTGCAGATTTTGAAAAGGGGCCCAGATCAAGAGACAGATCTGCAACACATCAAGGTTTTGGGCCAAGCTGCTTTGACTCAGTGGATCCAATTGCATGTAAAGGATACAAAGGGATGCTGCATGGAGCCTTTGCTTTATCCCCAAAAGAACATAATGCAGACTCCTAGGATTTTGGAGTAGGTTTCTCCTGTGTGATGCATTCTGTGGCCAATAGGGAGCATGATAGTAGCTCTGATACAGAAACTAGACTATTGTGTTTCCAGGTTAATGAAGAGTATTTTGTTGTTTTTTTTGTTATTTTTTTGGATGATGTCTGGATATTCCGACGGTAAATAGAACTATACCTAGCCAGTGCTAGGTATAGTTCTATTTACCGTCGGAATATAGTGTATTTGCATGTATCCACAGTTCGATAGGAAATGCTTCTGCAAATCATAGTTCGATAGGAAAGACTCCTGGCCAGTGACTCTTCAGGGGCTACCTTTGTGGGTTAATCACTTTATGAGCATAATCTCATAGGAAGAGGCTAGAGTTTTGAAGTCTCTTTGTCTCCATTTCTGGGAATTTCTTGGCCATCTCCTTATATAACCTATATCTTTGATATTAAGCAATCAGTCCAATAACACCTATTCTTTTGCCAATTGAAGGAAGACCCCATTCCCACTTCCCAGTATTTTATTTTATCTTACATAAATTAGGGTTTGGAATAATCTCATCGTATTTGACTTATTAATCTATAAATTACTATACAGCCTTATAAGAGGGAAACTCCTTCCAAGACCATTAGTAATAACAAAAGAATAGAATATTATTCTTGGTCTCTGGTTCATGGTAGAGTCAACACAAGAGATAAGTGACAAATTAATATCCTGTAATTCAAACCCTTACATTGTTTGACTCTACCAACCCAGATAACAACTTTCTTAATCTCCCTTGGATATGTTCTTGATCTTTAGTACCTTGGTTATCTTCCTGAAGGCTATGGTAGGTTTGGGGACAAGGTGTCTTTCTTTCTGTACCAAATTGTCAAACATTTGAGGACAAATGACCCAACAACACCTGCGTCAAGCATGGAATGATGTTTATAATGAGAAACTTCTAATAGAGGAGGATTAGAAGATTTGCAGTTACCCCTGAAAAGGCACTCTGGAGAAGCAACAGGAATATAAGGCAACTAAGTATCAGACTCTGGGAGGGGGTCCCCAGCTGAAGAAGCACCATCATGTGAGTTGGACTGCAGGCCAATTATTACAGTCAGAGCTGTATGATGTGATAGAACTTCAGCCATCAGCACTGATCTGTCGCAGTAGCAGTTCTGATTCGGAGAACACAAGCCCTTCTGTGATCAGAGACTGGGGTTCATGCCTTGGAGTTGTAGATATATGACAAAACAAATTACTGCTTCCAAGCCTGATCTAACACTGCCTCAGCATTCTCACAGAATTGAATTCTTAGTACTTTTCTGAACCTCTTTTCTTAGAGTAGTTTGAGTTGCCATTTGGTCCTGCTCTGCAGGCAACCAAGTCACCAGCACAGGACGATCAGTCGGCAGGGGGTCAGCCTTGAAAAAGTTAACTCTTTTTACCTCTCATTTGGAATCTCTGAAGAAAAATGCTGAGAAACATAGCGTAATTTGAAAGAAATGGCAGAACAAACTTTGGAGATGACATTTTCACATGGTAGATGAACCCTTTGTAAAAAATAAGGTCATATTGAAACACTGCAGAGGTTTATATAGTGATGGTACAGGAACAGTGATAGAAAGGTGTAAAAGCTTTATGCGTTAAGTTCAATTTGAAAACTCTGAAACTGAAGCAATACATTTTTCTATTCACAGAGTTCTGGAATGCACATCAAATAATCTTGTCAAAATGATAAATCTATTAAAATTTAATCCTCAACACTCAAATTCTATTTTCAGCTTTATTTAAAGAAAGGATCAGAACACCACACTCTACTGTTTCATACTGAAATAGGCTGATTATAAAAAGAAACAAATTTGTCAAGAGTTTGTGAATTAAAAGAACTGTGCTCTGTGTGTTGTGTGCGTGTGTGTGAGTGTGTGTGTGTGTGTGTGTGTGTGTGTGTGTATGTGTGTTTGGTGAGTGTACCTGTGTGATTCTCACTAAGGATATATTATTGAAGGAGAGTGATTGGCTTCCAAAAATGACTTACCTAATAGAAATTTAGAACCATCCAAATAAAATTAATAGACAAGTCCAAGAAGAGTTAAAAAATATCTATCTAGCTATCTATCATCTATCTATGCACTGGAAAGGTCTTTGGATTCATAGTCAACATTCGGCTTTGGAAAAATCAAGTTAAAAATGCTTGCGAATAATATTTAATTTGGGTTAAAACTTGAATCCTGGAGACAAATTATTAAAATTTATAGAGAAAAATCTATGTAAACTACAGAGAAAGGTTAATATTATATTCATTTTATTAATGTCTTGTTCATTGAGATAAAATTGACATATAACATCATGTAAGTAAGGTGTGCAGTGTGTTGACTTGATACACTTACGTATTGCAATATGATTACCATAGGTAGAGTGAGCTAACACTTCTATTATGTCACAAAATTATTTTTTATTTTTTGTGGTGAGAATGTTTATGATCTAGTCTTTTAGCAGCTTGGAAGTATATAACACAGTTTTGTTGACTATAACCACTAGGCTGTGCATTAGCTCTTCAGAACTCATTCATCTACTAGTTGAAAGTTTGTACCCTTTGACCAACATCACCTCAGTTTCCCCCACCCCCTAGCCTCTGGTAACTGCCATTCTACTCTCAGTTTCTAAGAGTTCAGGGTTTTGGGATTCAACATATAGGTGATATCTTGTAGTATTTGTCTTTCTCTGTTTGACTTATCTCACTGAACCTAATGCCCTCAAATTCTATATATGTTGTTGTAAATGGTAGGATTTCCTTCTTTCTCATGGCTGAATATTGTATTGTGTGTGTATGTACGTATATATACTGCATCTTTATTCATTCATTTGTTGATGGATAATTAGGTTGTTTTCATGTCTTGGCTGTTGTGAATAATGATACAATGAACACAGGAGAATAGATACCTTTTCGATAATCTCATTTTATTTCTTTTGGATAAAAGTCCAGAAGTAGGATCGCTGTATCATATGATGGGTGTATTTTTAATTTTGTGAGGAAATGCTATACTGTTTTCCATAGTGGCTACACTAATTTACATTTCTACTGACAGTGTAAAAGTGTTCCCTTTTCACCACATACTTGCCAAACTTATCTCTTGTCTTCTGATGCTAGCCATTCTGACATTTGTGAGGTGATATTTCACTGTGGTTTTGATTTATACAGAGGGTGCCAAAAAAATGTATACACATTTTAAGAAAGAAAAAAAAAACTATTAAAATTACACTAATGGTAACCACTTTGAGCACCACTTGTAATTGCAGAACTCAAGCGTGATTTGTTTTCATCATTTGTTATCAGTATTATTGACTATTACAATTTGAATACAGTTTTTTCCTTTCTTAAAATGTGTATACCTTTTTTTTGGCACCCTCTGTATTTGCCTGATGATTAGAGATGTTGAGTATCTTTTCATGTATCTGTTGACCATTTGGATGTCTTATTTGGAAATATCTATTCAGTTGCTCTACCATTTTATAATTGGATGGCTTGTAGTTTGCTTTTGAGTTGGACGAGTTCTTTATGTAACTTAAATATAAGACCTTATACTATAAAGCTCCTAGAAGAAAACATACGGAAGTTCCTTGATATTGGTCTTGGCAAGATATTTTTGGTTATGACACAAAAAGCATAAGCAACAAAGACAAAAATCAATAAGCAGGAATGCATCAAACTACAAAGCTTCTGCACAACAAAATAAATAGTCAACACAATGAAAAGGCAACCTACAGAATGAGAGAAATTATTTGCAAACCATATATTGAATAAGGGGTTAATATCCAAAATATATTAATGCTTCTTAAATTTTAGAATAGTTCTATATTTATGGAAAACTTGTGAAATTGTATAGAAAATTTTCATATACTTCACACCCATTAATCACATCTTAAAATAGTAAGCTATATTTGTCACAATTAATAAATCAGTATTATACATTATTGTTAACTAAACTCCGTACTTTTTTCAGATTTCCTTACTTTTTACCTCATGTCCTTTTTCTGTCCCAGGATCTCATCCAGGATAGCACATTACATTTAGTCATTATGTCTCCTTAGGCCCTCTTGGCTGTGACAGTTTCTTAGGCTTTCTTTATTTTTGAAGACCTTAACAGTTTTGAGGATTACTAGTCAGGCATTTTGTGGAATTTTTCTTAATGATTTTGCCTGATGTTTTTCTTCCAATTAGACAGGGAGTTATGGATTTTCAGGAGGAAGACTATGGAAATAAAGTGCTGTTCTCATCCCATCATATCAAGAGTAGACACAGTAGGTCCCCCTTATCCATGGCTTCACTTTTCATGGCTTTAGTTACCTGCCATCAACTGTGGTCTGAAAATATTAAATGCACAATTTCAGAAATAATAAATGCATACATTTTAAATTGGGTGCCATTCTGAGTAGCATGATGAAATCTCATTTCATCTGCTCCATCCCACCTGAGACGTGAATCAGTCCTTTGTCCACACATCCATGCTCTATCACTTAGTAGCCATCTCAGTTAAAAGATCGACTCTAGCAGTGCTTGTGCTCAGTCACCCTTCCTTTACTTACTAATGACCCCAAAGTGCAACAGTAGTGATGCTGGAAATTCAGATATGTCAGGAAGACACCGGAAAGTGCTTCCTTTGAGTAAAAGGTGAATACAGTACAATTAGATATTTTGACAGAGAGAGAGAGAGAGAGAGAGAGAACATTCACATAACTTTTATTACACTACATTGTTATAATTGTTCTATTTTATTATTAGTTATATTTGTTAATATCTTACTATGCCTAATTTAAAATCAAGCTTTATCATAGGTATGTATGTCTAAGAAAAAAACATGGTATATCTAGGGTTTGGTACTATACCTGATTTTAGGCATCTGCTAGGGGTCTTGTATCCCGTGGATAAGGGAGGAGTACTGTACTATCAATGAGACTTTCCACTGTTGATGTTAAACCTCAGTCACCTGTTTGAAGTACCGTTTGTCAAATTTCTCCACAGTAAAAGTTACCTTTCCCTCTTTTTTCCATACTGTAAACTTTGGAAGAAAGTCACTGTACAGCCCACACCTAAGAAGTCAGGAGTTATGGTATGGCTCTTTAAGGGCCCAGAATATAAGTTATTTGGGTTTGTGCACATAAATTATCCTCCCCCATCTATTTTATTAGTATGGACTCATAGACTCTTATTTTACACTTTGAATTATAATCTGATAGTAACAATATTACTTTTTGGCAATAATTGTTCCATCTTTGGTTATGAGGAGCTCTTTTACTAGGCTCCCATGTATCGTTGACATACCCTCATCACTGGATTTTCCTTTCTAACCCATGTATTTACATATATCTATAACTATTTCTATATGCATCTATCTGTATTTCTATTAAGTTACACATGAGTTTATACTAATGTCTCCAACTTTAATCCAACATTACATGGATTATTTTAGCCTTCGTCCCCACTTATTTGTAACCATCCAGTCCAACATTGAGAATCCTGGCTCCCACCATCTGCCATCCATTTACTTAGTTATTAAAGTGAAGTATATATTTATAGTGGTTTCAGAATTGTTCATCTGTATGTACCCTGGTGAAGGGGGAAAAAAACTTTACCAATTATAGTAAAATGCTTTTGTACTGTCCCTTTGCCTTTAGTCTTACAGTCTCCACTTCTTTCCAAAATTACTTAGGTGAACATCCTTTTTCCCAGTCCACCTCAATGAGATTGTTTCACACATTTGTTACACGATTCGATTATTTTGTAACCATCTATATTTCATTCTGGGATACCCCCCAATCTCCTAAATGATTTCACTCTGTAGGATATAAAACTGAAAGCAACAAATGAACAAGACAAACAAACAAACAAAAACTCATAGACTCAGACAATAGTTTAGTGGTTGCCAGAGAGTAAAAGGGGATGGGAGAGTAGAAGACGGTAAAGAGGGTGAAATATATGGTGATGGAAGGAGAACTGATTCTGGGTGGTGAGCACACAATGTGATATATAGATAGTATATTATACAACTGTACAATGGAAACCTATATAATTTTATTGACCGATATCATCCCAATAAATTTAATAAAAAATGAATGCCCATTTGTTGAAAAGAGGTTATCCTTTCTCCATTGAGTTGCAGTTTTATTGCTGGGCTTTGTATTCTTTTTTTTTATTTTTTATTAAATTTATTGAGGTGACAATTGTTAGTAAAATTACATAGATTTCAGGTGTACAATTCTGTATTACATCATCTATAAATCCCATTGTGTGTTCATCACCCAGAGTCAGTTCGCCTTCCATCACCATATATTCGATCCCCCTTACCCTCATCTCCCACCCCCCACCCCCCACCCCCCTTACCCTCTGGCAACCACCAAACCATTGTCTGTGTCTATGAGTTTCTGTTTCTCATTTGTTTGTCTTGTTCTTTTGTTGCTTTTGGTTTATATACCACATATCAGTGAAATCACATGGGCTTTGTATTCTGATGTTGTATTCTTGCTTATTTTTTACAGGACTGTTTTTGTTGTTGTTGCTGTTTAAGATTTTTGGGCTTTTTTACATAAGCAATGATGCTAATTTTTTGTTTTAACAGACAAGCTAGGACTATTCAACCTCCAGTAATTCTTCAAGGGATCGTTATGCTGTGGTCTTGAGTTGTTGGTAACATTATGATAGGTAACCTGGTGCATTGTGAGTTTAATTAAGATTCTGTTGAAAGGTCCGATTTCTTATTTCTCCCCTTTTCACTTAGATTCCTGATGTAATAAAGTGAAAAAGGATTCTGTGAATGATTCTCTTTTGCTACCCTGACGATTAGTACCTCACTGAAACAAACAACCATATTCAGAATCCTAAGCAGCCTTAATGACGCATCAAAGAATGCAAAAGATAGCAGATATTCCAATGTTAGATATTTAAATTTGGAATGTTTCTTGGTGAGAGAATTTAGTATCTGCAGAAGCAGCCTTGATGACCTGTACTTCCCAGGTTGGACATGATTAATAATTTAAATACATTCCTCCTGGGAAAATAGAATACTTGATTGGTTATAGCCTGTGGACATAGTTCCCCGTTAAGAGAATAATTTGAAGTTCACTGACAGCCTTCACTTTCTCACCTTGCAGCTGTGATGTGACCATACTTGGAAAGAATACGGGGTTAGGAGCCTCCACAACCACAGCTTTGCATGACCTTGATCTTTTTCTCGTAGCCATTGGTGTACACATCTGCAAATGGCCCAGTTTTCTGTTATAGATTGCTCTGGACCCTTTGAAAATAACATAGCATGTGGGTATCACTCTACTGTGAAAAGACTTCATCATCTGATGATTAAATGTGGTACAAGGCCATGACAGTTTCTTTATTTTGTAAAGAGTTGTGAATGACATGAGTCTCTCTTAGTTGACCTCTGAGACTCTATATTCCTGATTGGCAAGCTGGGTATTAGCATCCGTTTATAAAGTGTATACCTATCTTCTAAAACAAATTCTCCGTGTTTTTCCCTAATTGAATCTATTCATGTTATCACATGATGTGATGTTTAATTAAAACAAAGAACATAACCCAAGAAGAGTTTAACAAAGTAAGTCCTTTACTGCTACAACATTTCTTTGGACAAATGTTTGCAAAGAACAAGTGAACCAGAAATAAAAACCCATTAATACCTACTAATATGCATAAATCTGCTGAAAATCATAAGGACATTTCACCATAAAATGAAAATGAGCATTAGATTTGGCTTTTATATCATAAAAAGATATGCGAAGGCAGGCTTATCTTACTATAGAAACTTTGACTAGGAAAGATTAGCCAAAAATTAATTTAAAAAAAAGAGAACATGATGTGGATGCAAGAACACCTGATTTTATTGTTTAGCTCACTGAGGTCTACATCATGTTCCAAAAACTTTCTAGCTTTATCCCTGGCATCTCTCTACCTGGGTGGCCAGAGGGAGGCTGTGTTTTCTCCCTACTGCAGGGGTATTGAGCAGCTTACTTGCAGTCATCTACTCTAGCATTACAAAGCAGGCATCCCTTTAAATTGATTATTGATTGATCAAACTCTTCATTTATTCATTCTTTCACTTGTTTATCTATCTATTTCTCCTAACTAAAAGACTAGAAAAAAGAGCCACAGACTCATTTTTAAATGACTTCAAGACACTCCATTTAAGATTAATTCAGTTTCAATATTCAGGTTCATTAAAAATATAAGGGCAAGTGATCAGCAGAAAGTCTTCTGCTTACCTCTTCAAAACTGTTCCTTTCAGTATTAGTGAGAGTATAGGCTTTAGAAGCAACAGCAAGAAAACAAGCCAAATGGTTAGAAACACAAATTAGAATCTCATAGATGCTTTGGTTGATGCTGTGACAATTCTAATTGTTCTATTCATTGTGCTATAGATTAGCCCACTTGTTTGTATGGGCTGATTAGTAACAGGTTCGTGCACGATATCTGTGCTATTAGCATCGCACAGATGAGCCACATGCAGCAAATACTGCAGAAAGTGCTTTCACATCACTTTCTACCTTTAATTGGAATTTTGTGTTAAAAGTTCCCCATGAAGGAATTATTTGGCTTTAATTGGACAAAAGAAAATGATATCAATGTAAATTTTATCCTTACTGTCTGTTCCACTCAAATTCATTTATTTATTTATTACACAAATATTGATACAAAACAAAATAATCTTTAGGATATGGAATTTAATTTTGATATGAAGTATGTCTGTATATAGATGTGTATATGTGTACATATATATCTCATACATATAAACTTAATATAAAGGAAGAATTGTGAAAGAGTGGCTATGGATGAATTTTTAAAAATGATATGGAGAAACTTTCCTCCAGAGAAACTCAAGGTAAATTCTCACATCACATAATATACTATTTTCCATATAAATTAAAGAATTAACTGTAAAAATTTAAATCATAAAATACTGGAGGAAATATAGAAGTAGAAAATAATAGATAACATTTTAAAGCATAAATTGATAGGTTTGATAATATAAATTTCAAAGTTCTCTGTACCATACAAATATACTACATAATATTAATGAACAAATTTGCAACTAATTAAAGAAATATTTTCAATAAAGATGTAGAGTTAATCTTAGTAACCCTTACAAACAAATAAGTAATGAGCAAAGTCTTACATAGACTAATAACAAAAAGAATGAAACTGGTCAAAAAATAAAAAAAAATATTCAATATCATTTATAATCAAAGAAATAAATAGGATATAATAATTTTTGACACATTGGTAAGCAATTGAGATGTTCGCATACAATACTGAATTTTACTTTCTTCACATTCACAGCTAACATTTAAATATACTAAATATTTGCTAGACACTATTCTAAACACTTTGCATATATTCACCTAATTAGTCCTTGTGATATAACTATGAGCTTGGTATCATTATTATCCCTTTTACATAAATAGGAAAACTTAAGCACTAAAAGGTTATATAAGTTTCCCAAAGTCAGAAAACTACTAAGTGGTGAAGCTGGGAATGGATCTTGGGCAGTCTGGCTTTGGCTTTTGAGCTCTCAACCAGTCTACTACCTTGCCTCTCAACTCTTAGCAAAAGAAAGGTGACACAGATACCATGGGTGCTCATCCAAATCTGTATTGATGCATCATTTTCAGAAAACAATTTGTGCGTGCGCACACACACACACACACACACACACACACACACACATCATAGTTTTAAAGAACTTTAACTGTGTAACACAGAAGCCTTATAGTATTAGGTACTAAATATCAGTGTATAACATTTTACATATAGTATGGCACCCACAGGGAGATGTGAGTCATGCATAACATGGGGAAATGAGTTTCTAGGTGATTTTCTAAAGCATACTTTTCTCTGTTTTAAATTTTTCCTAAAATGTCTTGCCTGACCTTTTAATCCCAAATCTCTAAAATCCTATTTAAATGTTAAAAAAAAAAAAAATAGTACCACATGGTCTCTGTATACGTTAGAGGGGTTACAGGTTGAAGACTCACTGACTATAAGAGAGGGTTATCTTTTCAATACTTATCCTTTGTTTACTTGCCCACGTAGGTAGGCTGAAAATAAGAAAAAGCCCTGCTCATGCCAGTTACATTTGACTCACAAATTCAGAAAATACTGACTGTGGGCTTTCAATGTGCCAGGTGTTCTAGGGTTATGGCAGCAAATAAAAATATACCAAGTTTCTTCTTTTGTGGCATTTCATTCAAGCATGGAGAGAAAAAACAACAACAACAACAACAACAACAACAAGCAAATACATACGTGATAAAGAAGAATAAAAGATAAAGAAGAAGAATAGTAGGACGAGAGATTTATGGGGATGGATGCTATGTTTATAGGATAGTTAGAAAAAGACATCTACATTAAGTGATATTTATGCAAAGATGAAAAAAGAAGTAAGAGACGTATCTAATGAGCGTTCTGTGCAGAGGGAACAGTAAGCATGAAACCCTGGGTGGGAGTGGGCTTGGTTTGCTGGGGAAGAGCAAGCACATGCCATGGCGCATGTGACTCTGGGATGAGGAATGGGGAGGAGATTGGTGACCAGCACAGTCTATGTCTCTGAATGAGAGTAGCTTTTGACCAGGGGAGTGACAAGATCTGACACAACTTCCAAAGGCTCATTCCGAATGTTGGGTAGAGAAGAGATACTATGAAGGCCAGGAAGCAGGGAAACCAGTGAGAAGACAATTGTAGCTCTTCACATGTGAGATAATTGGAACTCGAACTAGGTTAATACATAGAAGAGAACATGAGACATAATCAAATTCAGGATGGATTGTGAAGGTAGACTGAATAAGATTTGCTAATGGATTGGATATTGGACATAAAAGAAGAGGAAAGTCAAATATAATGCTATCACTAGAGCAACAGAGAAAAGTTAATTTCACTTAAATGATACACTTCTTGCTCTCCCATATCCGAGTCCTGCCCCTTTTGGCCCCACCACTTGCTGAGGCAACATGGGGAAGTGCCACTCTTCCGTGATTCCTCAGCACCATGAGTTATTCTTTTGACCAGTCTGTGAGACTCTTGGGAATGAGGAGATGTCCTACTGCTATTTCTGTCTTTAATACCTTGTACAATGCCTGGTATGTAGTAGGTGCTCCACATGATATTTTTGAATGAATATGTTATTTGCTTAAATTAGTAATTAAGTGAATAAATAATTATTACACTTTCTCTATAATATGACACCTTACTCTCTTTTCCACAGTAGAATTAAATTAACAAATTAAATGTATTTATGTGTTTAATAAGATGTCTTTTAGTCTAGGAAGTCTTGGGTTAAGTTTTTCAAGTCATTTTCCTAAATTACATATACTAATCAACATGTAATTATTAAGCTGGTCTCCAGATCCTCTGGCAAAGGTCCCAGAATGACAAGCTCGCTCAAATCAAAATGCTAATTCAATTCAGTGGGGCATGGAGCTTGTACAGTGGGTATGGCTAAGTTGTTATAGATCCTGAGTGCTTGGAGCTTTGTGAGTATATCTGATGCTTGATCTGAAAACCTAAGAGCTATTTTTAACTTTTTCTTTTTTTTTCACCCACCAGGAAACCTGCCACTTCTTCCTTTACAAAGAAGTAGGCCCCACTTTCTGTTTCTTAATTCTTCAACCGTAATATCAAGCCCAGATTTCTGTGATTTTCTTTTAAATGATATCTTATTTGCCATGAAGTTTCCCTGCCCTTCCTTCTAATTCCTTCCTATATATCACTTTCTGATTATTCTTTCTAAACCTCAGGATTCATTTTGCTATTCCTCTGAGAAAGAAGTTAAGAAAGCTCGCCATTAGCCAGAGAAGACTGCCCAGTTTCCTCAGCCTGGTTTCCTAGGTGTCTTCGACTCCTACTGATATTTATGAAATGGCTGCTTGTGCAATACCTTTTTCACTGTATCACCCTGACTCTTTTCTCTGGCTGTATTGCTCACACTTCTGTGCTTAGGTAAAGAATTCTCTTTGCTGTTTCCCTCCTTCTCTGCACTGCAGTTATCTGTATGACTCTCATCTCTGTCTTTTCTCCGATATCTCCACCTGATAAGCAAACCTTCTAACTGCTTTTGGTCAGTCTGAAAGCTGTATAACATTCAGACTGTATTGGAAAACTGCCTCTGGCATACCACCAGCCATCTCAAGCAATCCCCTACTTGCTGTCTCCTGAGGTAATGCTGTACTACATGCATTTCAGATCTTTACAAAATTTATTATATTGTAAAGTTCTTAGAATTTTCCTACTAGACTCTAAGTCCGTTGAAGGCAGAGAATGTACATCTTTTCTCTTTGTCCCCATTTTTTCAGTTTCCTCACATAGTTTAGTAAACTGTGAATTGATAATAAGTGCATATTGCCTTGATTTGATTTAAAAAGTCTGATGGGATTGTTAAGTATCCTTTTTTTATCAAATTCTATATCATGCTCAGGATCAGGTTTGTGACGTACAGGACTGGGGAATGGCAGCCACTGCCTCTGCATTGTGTGACCACTATGTCTATTTTTTTTTAAAATGTATAGTTCTGTAATACATTATCTATACATCACATTGCGTATTAACCACCCAGAGTCAGTTCTCCTTCCATCACCATATGTTTGATTCCTTTTACCCTCATCTAGTAACCCTGCCCCCTCACCCTTTGGTGTCCATTAAACTATTGCATGTGTCTATGAGTTTTGTTTCTTCATTTGTTTTTCTTGTTCTTTTGTTGTTTTCAATTTTATACACCACATATCAGTGAAATCATATGGTTCTCTAGTTTTTCTGTCTGACTTATTTCACTTAGCATAATAATCTCAGGATCCATCCATGTTGATGCAAATGGCACTATTTCATCTTTTCTTATGGCAGAGTAGTATTCCACTGTGTATATATACCACAATTTCTTTACCCAATCATCTATTGAAGAACACTTCGGTTGTTTCCATGTCTTGGCCACTGTAAATAAAGCTCCAATGAACATCAGAACACAATGTCTATTTTTATTAGTCTTCTTGTTGCTAAATTAACCTTAGCCTGTAATCTAAAGTATTATTACCCAAACTGTATAAATTATATAAAAATGCATTTATTATATCCATTGCCCATTGCGACATCTATCATGATGCTTTACAGAATCAGTATAGCATAGTAATGAGAAAACGGAGACTTTGACGTTAGTCACACTAGAACTAAAACCCCAGATTCACATTTATTCACTCTAGGAACAGGATATTATTTTTCTTGTCCTCTATTTTCTTTTGTCTACAATTGTACAGATAATGTTGATACCTTATGGGACTGCAGTGAGCTGTGAATATAAGGCACTTAAAACAGTGCTTGATATTCAGTAAATTCTCAATAAACTCTAGAAATATTTTACATGCTCAATGTCACAGTTTTAGCTGAATATGCTATATGTTTTTCAAGTTTAAGATTATCATCATCATCTTTATTATTGTTATTAAGGTAGAACAAAACCTCATTTATTCAAAGACTACATTATAATAATATTGATCACATTAAAATATTGTCAATCCATAAGCAAGGGAGGAAAAATTGAGAGCTATCCACCTCTAAGAAAGTAATTATCAAAATGCTTTTTAAAATACTTTCTTCCTTTGTAAATTAAAGTCAGCCTAACCTTCAAAATTGTATGTAAAATAAGGTAGAAACCACCAATTCAACCTGTCAATAATGAGATACAAAAGTTGATTAAAAATAAACAAAAGAATTATAGAATAAAGGTATAAAACTTAAGAAAAATTAGAAAAACTTAGGGCCAGTTAGTGTAAGATAAGTAACTTCACATATTAATAAATCCTAAGAGTAACATTTATTGTACCAAATACTATAATTGATAAGTCAAATTACAAATTATCAAAAAAGGTAAAATTATTATGATAAACACTGGTTAAAAAATAAAGAAAAGAGTTGGGAATCCTTTCACAATGTATACATATGTCAAATCATCACACTGTATACTCTATATTACAGTTTTATTTGTCAATTATACCTCAATAATGCAGAATAAAAAAACAAATTAAAAATAAAAAGAAAAGAGAATAGATATTTCTGCCAAAAGGGATAAGGACATTTTATTAACTTCAAAAATAAAAAATAAAAAAAATGCAACACATCCAGCGAAAACTTATATTGAGCACACAAATTTATATCACCTTGTTCTGAAATATGACTAAACTGATAGTAATGTGATTTTAAACATTGTATAAAGAGTTGGGAGAGGAGAAAGTAACAAAATCTTGTTATTGGAAAGCAGACAGGTGCTAAATGACGTAGCAGACCCAAGAAAGCTGAATTCTATACCAGCAGTGGTGAAGATACCTGGTTTACAAATGAAAATTTCCCATAGGCTTAAGTTGCTTCTTGTTACCAGCTTGTAACTTCTAGTTGTAGAGATGAAAGAGGGGCTAAAGCCACAATGATTGGTTGAAAGACTCTAAGAAACAGTTGGATACACAAGATTCCTTCTCCCATTCCACCTCACTGGGTCACGAATCCTCTTTCATTCTAGTAGGCAAGAGTAGTTTTATTCTGTTGAGGTAGTAAAACTAAGAATGTCAGCGTTGTCCAAGTGATTCCTCCAGTTTTCTTCCTCTACTCCAGTCCAGAGCATTGGCAAACAGACTTAATCCTTCTAGGTAGGAGGTGCTTGATTCTCTTATGCTATCTTGGTTCAGTCAAAGGGAAAATGCCCCTACAAAATGACCAACCTGGTTACCATAGAGAAAATTCCATAGACTAGAAACACAAGGACACAATCAGCTTAAACACGAAGGAGAGCTATAATTAACAAGAACAGTAATTTTGAAGAAGCAATTTCAGGGACAAAAAATCAAAACACCTCTGCCCCCATTATTATTATATGTGGAAAGATAAAAGATGACACAGATTTCATCAATAGGACCTTATTCATGGTGAAGTGAAAAAAAAAAGGATTATTCAGAGAACAAAAGGAGCTCTTGGAAATTTAAAATATGCAGTAAAAACCAAAACTTCAATAAAATAATTACAAGATAAAATTGAAGAACTCTTCTAGACAGTAATTTTTTTTTTTTAAATAGAGATGATAAAAACAGGAGAGCTTTATAAAGGGAACTGTAAAGAAACTAGAAGTCTATTTCAGGAAGTCCAGCATTTATGGAATAGGAGTTCTAGAAAGGAGGAAAAAAAAGAAGAAAATAAAATTATTTTTTAAAAAATTGGTTCAAGTAAAATTTCTAGAATATGAATATTCTTGAAATTTCCAGAATTTCGATCATGTTCCTGATTGAATGGATGATGATAATGATCAAACACACGACTGTGATATTCCAGAACAACAAGGAAAAAGGGAATTTTCTTAGAGAAAAATCAATTTAATACAAAGTAGTGAGAGCTAGGATGGTATTGAATGTCTTAGAAGCATTTTTTAAAGGAGAATTGATTTTTGGGTGGTGAACACACAATGCAATAAATAGATGATGTATTATAGAATTGTATACTTGAAACCTATATAATTTTACTAACCAATGTCACCCCAATAAGTTTAATTAAAAATTTAAAAATAAACAAAAATTTAAAAAGAAGTTAGAAAACATTGGAAAATGTCTTCAAAATTCTAAAGACAAGAGTTTCTTAAGAGACTATTGAAGGATGTATTCCTCCGCAAAAAGAGGATAAAACCAAGAAAGACAAGGGATCCATAAAACAGAGATACCAACCCACGCAACAGGAAGTGAAAATTTCTAGGATGATAGGGAAGAGAGATTTCTAGATTGGGTTCCTTCAGAGCAGAGCCTGCACCAAGGACTTGGGTACAGTTTACATGTAAGGTAATCCCAGAGAGCAGGAGTGGGGATAGGGATGAATGAGACAAAGAAGAAATACTTTTTTTTTTTTTTAGAGGAAATACTTTTTAAGATCACATTGTAAGCAACTATGGCTCAATTCCAGAGGCCCTCTGTGAGAAGTAACTGTAATAGCCCCAGGAATTGTTCCCTTACAGCAAGCGAGCCTACAACTGTAATCTAGTGGCTACTGTCCGGCTTCAGTATAACCCCTGGAAGGTTAACTCCTCTTTTCCCCGCTACATTTGGGAGCAGGCTAAGACACCGAGTGAGTCCGAGAGCAGAAAAACAAACAAAGCGAGCTTGAAATGGGATGATGCGGGCACAGGCTACCCAAGCTTCTGCTGAAATCAGAGAAGTGGAGAGAATTTAAGGTGAGACAGAAAAAGTGGCAGCTTTCAGGCCTGCAGAGCTATTTGAAATTTCAGCAAGTCATACCTCTTCAGAAGATTCTTCCAGAAGAGGAACTGAATAGACTGTCTTGGTATTTTAACATAATAAGTGAAGATACAGCTGAGGAGAATGTTCTTTTAGATTAGTGATAAGTAAATAGAATATTGTGTAATGGGGAAAAAAGAACATTATTAACTGCAAGGATGGCTATTATTGAGCAACCAAGAAAAACGATCATAGTTTGTTATGTGACCCAATAGTCAACATCATTTACATGGTAATACTAATATAAATACTGAATATTGAGCTAACTAAAATTATGATACACCTAACTATGTTGAGAGTTGTGGGTGCAGGGCATATTCATTTGGGGGCAAGGGGAAAAGTGAGGAGCCGTAGTAGTGACTAAAATTTTAAAAGTTAGAAGCAGCAATATATCATTTAGAAATGTGGAATGCATCAGGAAGCAATGTGAGTATTTTCATGTTTCTACATGGTCAAGGCTTTCTGAACAATGGAAATTGGTATGCTATAAAGAAGACACTGTTTCCTTTTTCTCCCCAAACCTATTTGCTTTTCTCACCCTTAAGGGTGTTATACCAGTCACCACTTGTCCTTCATTGTGGAACCATCTGCCCATCAAAGGGAAATAAAGTAATAAATCCTTTCAGTATCTCCCCCAGAGCCAAATACTTACATTGGAGGGTAGACACCCTCCCCTGTTCTCCTAAGAAAGGCTCTCTGTCTCAATCACTTTCTCTCTGAGTCTCTTGCTGGCCATTGGGAGGGGTGGGTGTGACAGCTTCTATATAACCTCCCAATTTTGTAATTTCTAGAATCAGAAATATAGCATGTGAAGTGTTATTTTCCATCATCTTTTTAGCCTGTGCATGAAAATGGAGAACTAAGGTAAGGCATTCTATAAGTAAATAATAGGTCTGCCTCTAATACAGAAAAACTATTAGAATAAAATAAATACATATGGATATAACATCTTATCAGATTGGTATACTAAAGAATCATCTAAAACAACGGAATTTTCTTATTTCAAGATTGGGAAACAGGGATGGAGTCAGGCAGGAAACTGCTATTTCTTATGGCAAGCCTTATATATCTATTTGACTCTCGAAAGTATGTACACATGCAACTTTGATAATAGTAAACTTTGAATTAAAATTTTAAATGACCATCTATAAACATTATCACAAAAGAAGGGTAACTGTTCACTGTTACCCAGCCAATTATGATGACCTTAACATTTGCAGTAGTACGATATCTTTACATAACGGTTTGGTTTTACTCTGAATTGTTTGCAGTACTCTTACCTAGATGTATTAACCTACATTATACATCTGTAGTTCAACAAATGAATTCAAGAGCTATGTGGTTAAAGAAGCTGGGGTCATACTATAATTATTTAAGTATGAGCACAATGGCCTGCAAAGAGTGCCTGGGGATTTTTTCATTGTCACTGGGTCAATACCTTTCCACTCTAGGACCTTTTGCTACAAATGTAATTGCAGTTTATCAAGGCAGTTATTCATACACAAAAGATTTCTGAGATGCCAGTTTGAGAAGGTCTGCACAGTATTTTTCTAGCTGCTATCAGCTATATAACTTGGTGACACAAAGGTTTTTTTCCTTGTCCCATGTTTTTTCTTCTTAACCTTGAACAGTACTTCTTTGTGTATTACAGTTGTCTCAATAGCTTTTGTTGAAAAATAGATGAAAATCAGAACTGTTAATACCTTTTGGTATTAACATGAAATTTGCCATTCCAAAGATGCAAAATGCTAAATAATAAATAAACTGAATTTCCAAAATTTGTTGCTTATCTGAAGTTATTACCTAAACGGAACCTATTGCTTTTTGCGTAAATGCTATTTTTCCTCTTGTAACTTAAGATATGATAGACTATCTATTTTAGGGTTCTTGAAAACTAAAGCTTTGGAAAGTTTCCTTCAGTGAAATATTATTTTCTCTGCATAATTGAATAATATTTTAAAAAATTACAATTTCCATTTCCATTTCGTAATTTAGTTGCCATTAAAGTTCTTTTTAGAAGACTTCATTTTAAAGCATAACATCATTACCATGATTTATCTGTCAAATGGAGAGTAGGGATAGTAGCTAGAGGGGAAAGTGGGATAGAGTAACAATTAAAATATATATTTGGGGCGGGGGGCTAATTTAAGATTTAAAGGAAAATTGCATAGCTAGTACAGACTGTTGCTACATACCTTCATTCAGTTTCAGTTTCCCCTAATATTATCAGCTTATATTATCTCATGTATTTGTCAAAGCTGAGAAATAGGCATTGGTACATTACTATTATTAATAATTAAATGTTTCACTTTATTTGGATTTTACCAGTTCTTTTCCCTTAATGTCTTTTTTTTTTCTCTTCCAAGATGCAATCTAGTCTATCATATATCATTTAGTCATCTTGTCTTCTTAGTCCCGTCTGATGTTTGATAGTTTCTCAGCCTCTTCTTGTATTTGATGACCTTGACAGTTTTCAGAAGGGCTGATCAGTAGAGTTTCCTTCAATTTGGGTTTATCTGATGTATTTCCTACGATGAGACTGCAGTTACGAGCTTTTAGAAAGAATACAATGCCGATGATGTGCCTTTTTCACCACTGTGTATCAGGGTACATAATATCCACATGATGTCATTAGTCATGTTAACCTTGATTCACTTGGTTAAGGTAGTGTTTGGGAGGCTTTCTCACTGTAAGGTTACTATTTTCTATTTACAGATTCTGTTCTTTGGAAGTGAGCTACTAAGTCCAGGCCATAACGATGAGAGTGGGGATGAGGAGAATTAAGCTCTACATTGTAAGGAACCTTTAACTCTTTTCATCCTTTTACTTATTCAGCCAATCATATATTTATTTATTTAATCAATACAATCAGTATTTTACACTTTAAGTTATAATCCAATACTACATTATTTATTTCATAATAGTTTTGGCCATGAAGAGCTCTTTCGAGGTTTGCTTCTGTGTCTCTTTGACATGGCCCTGTCAGATTATTTTAAAGTGTGTCCTTACCTTCCGGTACTTCAAGATACTTCATGCTCATCTGTTATTGTCCATTTCTACACTCAACCTGGGAACTCTGGTTCCTTTAAGTAGAGAATGGTATTAGAAACCAAGATCTGGGCACTGGGTACAAAGTGCTTCTTAAAATATAGGAGATATGTGTATGTTTGGTTAAGAGTGAAAAGTTCCAGTGGAGTAGAGGAGATTGAAATAAGAAAATAGAATGAACTAACAGAAGAAAATAATTGGTTATAGGGATTGATAGCACAAGTAGTTAGGTGGACATGGTAAGAGGTACATCCATGTTTTTGAGGTGAGGTCACCATCTAAAACCAGTGGTGTGGGATATGGGATTGAAGCCTTGAATTGTTTAGAAAGGATTTTGAACAGATGACTGAATGAACAACAGGTGATCAATTAGAAGTAAGAAAAATGATGCTAAGCAGCAGGGGAGTGTTTGGAGGGTAGGTGTCCATTTGAAGTTAGAAACACTAGTATGTTTCAAGTCAGTTTCTTGTTTCTCCAGAAATACTCTGAATGAAGAAAACGAAAGAAAAGGGGAAGTTGCTATCATAGTAATAGTGTGATTTTGCTAGTGATAGATAATAAGTATTTGTAAACATAATAAAATGTTTTCCAACACAGGATTTTAAAAAAAAATCTCCGCTATCAACAGTTTTCAGAAATTTTGTGAACCGGTTTACATTATTTTTGTAGCTTGAAATTTATTCTGGTGGGAGTATTTATATTATTATAGACCTTGGAAAACACAACAAATCAAGACTTTTATTTCCCTTAAAGATGGTTGATTAACATCAAAACACCATTGCTTCTTCTTTTCTCATCTTATTTTTAGAGAAGGTTGTCTGAATCCTTTCTTTTTAAAAATATTATGCTCAATTTTGCCAACCTAAAAAAACTACCAAGGTAGAGCAATGGTACTCTAATAGAAAAAATGGGCAATTTGTAATTCAATATTCCTTTCACATGGAGGTGGATGGACTTGTTTGTTAATCATATGTGCTTGGAAGGTCAAATGGAATAAGCTTTGGGGGAAGAAGGAGGGAAAACTCAAAGATCTGGGGAGGTAGCCTCAAATGCAAGGATCACTGTCCTGAACTTCTCACAGATTTGGGGGTAAAGATAAAATTTGAGACTAAACTGTTGGTTTAGGGATGGGGATGGAGAAAGGCATTACAGTGGATCTAACTTGCAACTGGGAAGCAGTTATGTGTGTACACGGTGAGAATCATGTGTGACAGGAGCATTTCCCTGGTAGTGTTTGCCAGAGCAGTAAAGAATTACAATTCAGCAAACATGAAGGTATAGAGTAAAGAAAGTTTATGAGGATACACTCTAAGGGAAGAACAGGCCAAGTCAAGAGAGACAGTGGCCTGGAATTGTTCGTGGCTTGAGCTTTATATTGTTGGTTCTGGGCCAGGTCTGCATGTGATGTGCAGATTTGGGATATTTGGTTGACATGTGTAGGTTATATAGCCCATTCCTTTCTGTCCATGTCCTTACCCATAATGCACACAGAAAAAGGGTGATGGTTAAGACCACAATGTTAATTTATTGTAACTATATTGTAATGAGGCTAAGGTTAAACCAAGGGTAAGCTTTAACGTTCTGCATAGGCATCAAAAACCAGATAATTCTGTTTGAATTTTCCCTCTTATCAGGAAGTCCTAAATACAAAATTAGTCATGGAGAGTCGGGGTGAGGGGGCCGTGGAGGACCTGGACGGTCCCTGGGGAGTGGACATGGGTGGTGCCAGTTACATTATCGCTCACTCCTGTCACTCATCCCTACCTTCTGCCTAACAATAGTAGGAGTTGTGTCACCCTCATATGATATAATATAAGGAGGAGGATGAAGGTATGAGATATTGAGGGTCAATGATTAGGATGAGGGGACAGCCAACTTAGGAGTAGAAATAGTTTCGTGCGCATATGACCTAAGCAGCCACACAGGGCTCCACACCCAGAAGGATCCCATGCTTGGCTTAATGCTCTACTGTTGCCATCTTGACATTTTTAATAATTTTGTCTTGAATTTGTGATTTGTAAGAGAATGATGAGAGCATGCACGTGAGTAGAGGAGATACATGCAGTGTAGCATGTTTAATGTTCCTTGTTTTTCATTCCTGCATAGTGTTCACTATGCCCCATTAACGTAGAATTCTAATGGATAAACAATGTGTGGGAATTCAGCAAGACTCAAAGGGAGTACTGGCAAGCATGTTATTTTGACAACTGAGTAAATGGGGTTGCTTATAATCCTGAGAGGCCACACCTTCTTTTTGTACGATAACTTGTTTCAAACACAGAGGGTGAAGACACTCTAATACAAATGACCAAAAAGACCAAGGGACTCCATCATATCTTTCCTTACCTGTGTTATTTCCATATATTAACACACCACTCCAAGATGGGAAGAACCTCATAACCAACCCTTGAACACATATGTAAGTTTTGAGACAGGAGGAGGAGATTTTAGAGCAAGTGAGATATATAATAACCATTAGGTGATTAATTTGCATCCTGACTTGTCACCTACACAGGAAAAAGTTGACTGGAGAAATACATATTACAGAGAACCATATTACAGAGACAGAATAGATGTTTTGTGACACAAGGTTGGTTTTCTTAACACAGGAATGGAATTTGGACATGTCTACCAATATTTTTCACCAATCATTTGAGAAAATCTCAGCTAATTCTACTAATTCTCAAGACCCCTTTCCAGGAATTACTGCATAATTCCTATGTAATATATATATATATAAATTGTGTACTCGTGTTTATACAGAAGTGTATAAAGATTTTATAATATTAATTTATAATGTGTATTTAATTAGTATTTTAAAAATAGTTTATCAAAATTTAAAATTAATTCAGTTTAATTGCATGTACTATGATTTATTTAACATTATATAAAATTAATATTCTTATTACAATGAAAATTATTTAAATTTATTTAATATAATTTAAAGTTTTTTTTTTAACTCTGTATGTCTGGTTGAGAATTATGTATGTCTTTGCTTCAAATGTATTTTAGGCAAAACTTCTTTAAACTTTATATCAATATCTCTAAGGTCATGAGTATAAAGCAACATAACATTATGAAGTTTATGAATCAACTCGATCCTTTAATTTTAGTATTTAAATATTTTCAAACCAATAAGATAGCAGAATGCATCTCACTATCAAATTGGTACTTAATAAAGAACTAAATGAACCCCTCAAATTTACAGCCATCAGTTAACAATAACCCTGTAAATAATAAATTTGGTAAAAATTCAAAACTGGGCTAAATTTGAAACTAAAGATAGCCTTTGTTATATGTTGAACTATGTCCTCATCAAATTCATATGTTTAAGTGCTAACTCCCAGTACCTCAGAATATGACCTTATTTGAAAATAAAGTTTTGCAGCTATAATTAGTTAAGTTAGGGTGATAGCCTACTGGGGTAAGGTGGGCCCCAAATTCACTGTGGCCGTGTTCTCATAAAAAGGAGTAATTTGGACAAAGATAAGTACACTGAGAGAGTGCCATGTAAGAAAGAAGGCAGAGATTGGGAATGCCAAAGATACCAGCAAAACAGAAGTCTTCAGAAGAAACCACCCCTGAAGAAAACTTGATCTCAGATAAACTAAGAATAATTTCCTTATTTTAAGATCAGTTGATTAGCAACCTTAATTCCATCTACAACCTTAATTACCTTTTACTATGTGATAACAGATTCTGAGGACAGGGATATTGACATCTTTGAAAGGGACATGATTCTGCCTACTACAAAGCTCATGAAGGAGATAATAATGATAAAGCAAAAGTTAATGAAGTCAAGAAGCAAAAATAAAACAAACGAAAAATGGTGGACCTAATTGGTAATTCAAAAACCCTGTATTTTAAAAAAAGTGAACAAAAAGGACAAACCACTAGTTAACTTGATCAATAAAGAAAGAAAGCATGAAGATAAAAACTAAGAAAAAAAGTGATAAGTAAGCATTGTATCAGAAGTAAGATTTTTTTTTTTTTTTTTAAATAGGAGGTTACATTGATGGCATCTATGAAAAAGTATTGAAGATGGACAATTTCCTGGGGAAATACAGGTTACCAAAACTGACCCAATTAAAATTATAGTGAGCAAATCTTATTTCCAGGATATGGTTTCTAAATATAATTTTCCAGGAAAAGGGACCAGGGCTCCTTCAAGGTTCTAAGGCTGCTTGAGGGAAATTACAAGATGAATCTGGAATATTTTCTGTTCTCTGAAAATAAAAAGTGACTAAAAAAGAATGAGGGAATGTGTAGAGACAAAATTTCTGACTTTTATTATTATTAATTTGGCTATTAATAATAATAGCCAAATCCGGGATAAGTTGAGCAGCAAAAACTTTTTTTAAAGATAGTTGTAGATAACACACAAAAGAAAATAGATACAAAATCAGACAATAAAGTTTGCAAACTCATCCTAGAAAAAGTGCTACATACCTCATTGCTGCATATCAGTACAGTCACTTTCGAAGTACATCTCTTGGGAAGCTATGCACCAATGCCAGCACCTAGTCCACCCTTCAAAGCAATTTTGGAACTCTTTTTCTGGAATGGCCATCAGAGCTTTTGTCATATTACCCTTGATGTCCTAAATATCATCAAAATGTGTTCCTTTCAACATTTCTTTTCTCTTTGGGTAAATAAAGAAGTCATTGGGGGCCAGATCAGGTGAGTTGGGAGGGTGTTCCAATACATTTATTTGTTTACTGGCTAAAAACTCCCTCACAGACAGTGCCGTGTGAGCTGATGTATTGCCGTGATGCAAGAACCATGAATTGTTGGTGACAGTTCAGGTCTTTTAACTTTTTCATGCAGCCTTTTCAGCACTTCCAAATAGTAAACTTGGTTAACTGTTTGTCCAGTTGGTACAAATTTGTAATGAATAATCCCTCTGATATAAAAAAAAATTAACAACATCATTACAACAAGTTGGAGAACTTAATTGTCAGACCTCGTATGTATAAATCCATACTAATATAAATAAATGACTAAATAAATAAAACAAGTAAATAAATAAATGTTACAGCTCCTTTTTATAGTGGAATACAATTAATATATGTAGATGGAATTATAGAAATAGAAAATCACCATTACATAACACAGTAATAGTAGTTACAGAAAAGAATCATAAATGGATAATAAAATTAGTGGTCAAAATATGATGAGAAAGAGGATATTTGCATAAACTCAAAATATCTTCTCACAAGATTCTTAAAAATTGCAAAGATAAAAAGAGTAACTTTATAGGGAAGAAACATGAGAACCACCATCTCAACTAAATGGTTAATGTTAAAACCATTGGTAACAAACCATATCAACATCATTTACCACTCAATATGGTTAGAGGAGGGCACAACATTATTTCTGTATCATTCTTGGCAAAAGCAAATGTCCTTAGTTAGTCTAATCATGAGAAAATATTACATAGTCAAATTGAAGGGCATTTTACAAAATAAGTGGCCAGTACTTTTAAATAGTGTAACTATCAAAAAAAAGAGAAAGGCTAAGGAATTCCACAGATTGAAGAATAATGAGATGCAACAGTTAAATAAAATGTGGCATCCTGAATTGAATCTTGTATCAGAAAAAAAGGACATTAGTAAGTAGTAGGAAAAATGAAAAAAAGAACAGGTCTATAGATTAGTTGATATTATTGTATAATGTTAGTTTCCTGACTTTTCGTAAATATGCCATAGTTTTTATGATATTAACATTATGAAAGGGTGGGGAAGGAAACTGTCTGCACTCTACAATTTTTATGTAATTTTCTGAAAGTATTTTTCTGTATTTCAAAAGAAGTATTTTTTAGAAGTATAGAAATGAAATGTGCTATGTAACCTCTAATAAAAGAAAACTGGAGTAGCTCTATTTATATAAGACAAAGTACATTTCAGAACAAAAACAATTAACAGAGATAAAAGGGAGAATAGTGATGAATAGACTAACCCACAAAGGAGAAATAATAACACTACATATATTTTCACGTAACAATGAAGCTTCAAATGACATAAAGCAAAAACTGATAGTACAGACAGGAAAAATAAACAAATCCACAATTATACTTGAATATATATTATTCCTCTTTCTACAATCAATAGAACAAATAGAAAATCACTCAGGATATAGAATAATACCATCAACTAAGTTAACCTAATTGATATCTATAGAGTAACAAATATCAAAAGAACTCACATTCATTTCAAATATACAATTGAATAGTCAACAAGATGGACCGTATTATGAGCCATTAAAATAATTATAAATGAATGACAATTGTATTAAATATGAGTTATGACTACAATGGAATTAAACTGGGGAAAATAAGTGAACTTCTTCAACTTGAAAATGAGCATCTATCAAAACTCTACTGGTAACATCATATTCAATTGTGAATGTTTTCCTCCCAAGATTGAGAATAAGGCAAGGCTATTCTTCTTCAATATTCTTATTTAACATCACATAGATATTCTTAGCTAGTGCCATAAGGCAAGAAGGGAAATGAATGGCATGCATATTTGAAAGGAAGAAATAAAACTAACTTTATTTGCAGACAATGTGATTGTTGAGTTAGAAAATTCCAAATAATTTTCAAAAAAGCCACTCCAACTACTTAGTGACTTGAGCAGGGTCTAAGGGCATAAAGCAAATCTATATATCAGCAGCAAACAATTGAAAAATGAAACAAAAAGTACCATTTACAGTAACACACAAACTGTAAAATAGTTGGGGATAAATTTATCAAAATATATCAAATGTTTTGTACTAAAAAGTATAAATCTTTGATGATAGAAAAAGACTTAAATGAACAAATACATTATGTTCATGAGTTAGAAAACTCAATATTATTAATATCTCAATTCTCTCAAAATTGATCTGTAGATTCAGTGAAATCCCAATCCCAAAGAAGAACAAATTTGGACACAAACTACTTCATTCAACACTTACTAGAAAGCAAAAGTATCAAGAGAGTGAGGTATTAGTGAAAAGATAGACACATGGAAGAGAACGGAACATCCAGAAACAGACTCACACATATAATGGTCAGTTATCTTTGACAAATTTCCAAAACAATACAATAGAGAAAGAATGTCCTTTTAATAAATGTATTAATGCTGAAATAATCTGACATCAATACACAAAAATAGTAAACCTTGATCTATTTCAGACTTGAAATGAATCATTGAACTACGTGTAAAAAATTAAGTTATAAAATTTTTACAAGAAAACATAAGAAAATCTTTGTGACTTGAGATTCAGCAAAGATGTTTGGACAGACACAAAAAGCAATGCATACCATGAAAGAAAATAAAATGGGAAATTGGACATCATCAAAATTAAAAGGACATGCTGTTCTAAATTTATTGTTAAGAAATTAAGACAAGCCATATACTGGAAGATATCTAAAATATATAAAGGACTCTTACAACTTGATATAAAATGGCACAAGACCTGAAATTTGAACACAGTTTTTGTCAAAGGGCTGTGGATGGCCAATAAGCACAATGAAAAAATCATCAACATCATTAATCAATAGGGAAATGCCAATTAAAACCACAATTTGATGGCTCCTATTAAAATTGTGGAAGGTGGGGAGGAAGAAAGGAGGGAGGGAGAAAGAAAAGGGAAAGGGGAGAGAAGAAAAGCTTAATGCTAAGTTACAGAAACAAGGAAAAAGAAAACCTACAGGGATAAAATCAGTTGACAAGGGATACAGGTAGATTAATAATTGACTGAAAACAGGAACATTTTGTGTTATGGAACAGTTCTAGGTCTTGTTTGTGGTGGCAGCAACATGGCTGTTTACAGTTGTCAAAATTCATAGAACATACCTATAAAGGGAGAATTTTACTCTATGTAAACCAAGTCTCAACAAACCTACTTAAAAATAATAAAAGATGAACAAAGGTATACGAGGTGAATACAAATCAAAAGAAAGCAGGGCTTCCAATCATACCTCTCAAGGCAGAAGTCACCAAAAATCATCAAAAAGATAAATAAGTATATTTCATAATATTAAAGGCTATACATCACAATATGCTTAACAGAGTTATTAATATTTATGTTTACCGTAACACAGCAATAATTCTCAGAAAGCATAAAATGAAATATGCAGAAGACATTTATAAAACAAAAGAATAATGGCAAAAACAAACAAACAAACAACAACAAAAAACTAACAAGCCAGACAACAAACACCAAATAGACTGTTCCACTTGGAAATGAAAGAAAAAAATGTAAATAAATTTTTGGGTCAAAATTGAATAATAAAATTAGAAAATTCTCTAAAACTGGTGATAGAATGTGATGCATAAAAACCTATAGGATAACAGGAGAAAAACCACCATCAAAGAAAAATTTACAGTATAAAAACCTGTACAAGTAAAACAAAAAAGAAAAATGAATTAAACATTCAGCTCAATAAGCTAGAAAATGAATAAACTAAAAGGAGAAAGAATTAAGACAGATAAAATGGAAGGTGAGTTGGAAAACATGAAGACAATGGAACTAATGAATAAATGTAAAAGTTGATTTCTTTTGGAGAGATATACAAAATAGTAAAACTACTAGCTAATCCAGTAAAAAAAAATGAAGCAGGGAAGGCAAGCATCAAAATCCATAAATGTTATAAAATGTTCAGGACAAATAACTCCATTTCTGAGAGAAAAAAAATTGAAGGGACAAAACAAGGTAGGGGGTGGCTAGAGATTAAATGGGGTTTTATTTATTAGCACCATTTAATAACTTCATTTGGATACTGATGTAAGCAACCAATAAGACTGGAAAAAATGAGAAAATTGGGACATTTTAACACTAACTACATAAGAAATTATTTTTAGCTAGGATAGTATTAAAAATAAGGTTATGAAATGAGTCCTTGTTTTTGTTTTTTGAGTTAAACACTGAAACATTTATAGATGAAGTGATGTTGGGTATTTTACAAAATACGAATAATCCTACAGTGTGGAGTGAAGGGGAAAAGTGGAACTGCAGATGAAAAAATAATTTCTGAGTTGATAATATTGTTTACACTAGATAACAACTGCATGTGTATGTTCTGTCAACTTATGCATATGTTTAATAATTTCCATAAATTGACAATTTTTGCAGAATTTAATGCCATTACTCTAGTGGTTTAAGCATAGTACATGCATATGACAGATTTGGATTGTTCACCAATTTGGGAGGCAGAAAATACAGATTTGTCCACAACTAGTCTCATGCTTCGGAGGTGGATTGGCCATACAGAATGACATAGATATTAGATCTCATGCCTGATATTGAGCTAAATAAATTGTGCATAAGAGTGTATACTCTATGATTCCATTTATGTAAACTTCAAAACAGGCAAAATGAACACATAGTTGCAAAGTTTCAAAGTGATTATTCTTTTGGAGAGGCTACTGACCAGAATAGTAACTAACTTACAAGGGGCTACTGAGGTGCTGGTAATTTTCTCTTCCAGGCAGGTCAAATGAAGTGTGGCAACTCATTGAGTTATGTAGTAATCACTTGTGTATTTCTCTGTATTCATGTTACACTTCAATAAAAAGGTTAAAAAGTGACGGAGGTGGTAAAAGAAGTTCTAAGCTTTCTCATAGCCTCTCTTGGTATTGGTTTTATTGAATAATAACCCCATTACCTCATTTGAAGCAGGTTCAATGGATAGGTCCCTCTCTGCTCCATAATAACACCATTTAAAAGCAGCCTTGTACTATTTCTGGCAAATTGTTTCTAATTGAACTTTGCAAACATATTCAAATAATGTAAAATTTATTTGAGAAATTTATTCAATCAAATTGGTGGATATATTTGAGAAAATAATTAACAAAACAAATTTATTTCTATCTTGTCAAGATAGAGAGAAACAGTGAATATGATGTGGTATTTACGGGACTTGAAGCCATAGAAGCAAAATTGATCAAGAATCTTCTTGAACTGGATATATAGTATGGAGGGGGAAATTGTGATGCATAAAATTCCTGTCCTCAACAGGCAAAACTATAATCAGATGAGAAAGGAAGAGCTTGGAATTATCCTATTTGAAGAGCAATATCTTGGCATCCAATCGGTCAGACCAAAGATTTTTAGAAGAGATCCATATAAAATAAACAGAAACTCTTAAACAGCAATAGTCTCTCTTGAAAAACAAAAATACAGTATTCAGACCACATTAGACTTGCACTTCTTCCAAAGCTTTAAGGTTTATGAAGAAAGCCTTTGTCTGATGACACCTCCAATTTGCAACCAGGCAGCACCGTGAAAACATACTGATTTATTAGTTAAAAATTTGCTTTCCATCAAATGAGGACAATGATCCCATACCTGAAAAGTAAAAGATACAAGGAGTATTATTGGAAGAAGTTATTAACCAAGGTTTAATCATTCAAGAAATTCGATAGTGAATCAGACTTCTCTGAGTTTCCAGCTTATTTTCAGGTTTAATGCTGTTATTCAACTAAATTTAATTTCCCCTTTTTGTTATCTGATTACTTTCTAGTCTTAATTCTTTAAAAACTTTTTTTTGTATTTTTTTAAATTAAAGTTTATTGGAATGACAATTATTAGTAAAGTTACATAGGTTTCTAGTGTACAATTCTGTAATACATCATCCATATATAATGTTGTATGTTCACCACCTAGAGTCAGTTCTCCTTCCATCACCATATATTTGATCTTTCTTTACCTCTAGAAAAATCTTGTAATTGATTGAAAATCATAGTCAGTGAAGTTATTAAAAATTTTTTAATAAGTCTAAGAGACCATGGATTCTTAATGTTTTTCTCTTTAACCTAGAAATATTTTTGATCACCCTTTGTGATGGTGATATTTTTCCTATAACTGAATACATTCTTGTTTGTTTACATATTTAAAAGATTTGATTAGATCCCCATCTTTCCCTGCTTGTATGTCTGTTATTGCTATTACTTCTTAATTGAGGAGAAACCATTAAAACACTTGCTTTTCATCTTTTCCCTGATTTGGCAACTTGCAATACTTAATTTTTCTTTCTTAATATTTTTCCTGTGTCTGTTACTTTCCATATTTATGACAGCAGCTGAAAACCACAAGCAATTTATATTATTACATACTGCTGACTACCACCTCTGCCCAACAAAATGGCATCTCTATTGTCCCACATTTCACTTCAAAGACATTTCCAGAATCAAGGGTATGTGGTATTTCTAGAATCAAAGGTATGAAGGCAAAGGAAATATTTAGTGAGTCTCTATGAGTTACACGATGTGATGGGCATTTCATACCTGGCATCTCATTTCATCCTCAGAGCCTCATTATTTCGTGGAAGAAAACACTGTATCAACAAGAGGTTAAGTAAGCTGTCCAAGATCAAACTCAGGCTTATCTCACTCCAAAGCTGAGAAATGCAAGGATCTTGAATGAGGAAAAGCAAGAAAATTCCAGATACTTGAATATATGATTTTTGAATCTGGTCTACCCAGCCTTTCCTATCATTATATTATTTGACATCCGGTGCTTTGGGAGAGTGCTGAGGGTGGCAGGTGGGTGGATAGTTATAGTAGTATCAGTTTCATTTGTGGAATTACAGAATAATGAAATTATTAATTACAAGTAGGAAGGAAGATAATCTTTGTGAACAGAACTCCTTCAGAAATATGGTCTCCTAACTACACTGAGTTCATCCTTCCTACCCATCTTTAGCAACTAACTATAATCTGAACTAAAAATCTTCGTACAATCTAATTTGGGTGTATATTTGTCTTGTCTCACTAGACAAAAAAAGTCATGTTTTGATACATATTTTTCATTAGTATCCCCAAATTCCCAAAGGGGGGTTAACCGGCTAAAATTAAGTTTTGTTGAACAAAATTGTCTCAGGTTTCAACCTCTGTTCTGATTTTCACTTGCTTCTACATTCTGTGTCCTGGAACAACAGCTTATGGAGTTGTTACTTCACTGAGTTGATGCGATGTTGGAAGCAGTTGTAATGTCTGCAGGGGTAAGGCATCCCTTTCCTGCAGCTTTTGGAAGGTGTAAACACAATTAAAAAAGAGACATTTTTAAATTAAAACTTTTTGCTTGCCAGTGAAAGTTCTTCAGGATCTGACTCTGTTTTGTCAAAAACTGAAGGTTCTGAGATATTGTTCCTGGAGCGAGCGCCCACTCACGTCCTGTGGGTCCAGGAAAAGAGCTCTGTATTGGTGCTTATATCAGATCAACAGTGACATTGCAGCATTAATCCCTCACAGCTAGACTGCAGGCAACATAATGAGCTTCTAGGCAAGCGGTGAGATTCACTCCACAGAGGAGAGATGGAGAACAATGCATTTGTTCAGGAGAAAGACAGCTGCCCCTCTCCCCTTCTGAAAGGAGAGAAAAAACCCTTTGCTCTTCTGAAATGGGATGGCAAGGCCCTTGGGTTCTCATTCACTCTAACCTTTGGAACGTAAATACATCTTTCCAAGGAACAAATAAGACCTGAAGTCTCAGTTTTTATGACATAAAGTTGTATCCAAGGTCTGGGTTTCATCCCTTTTAAATGATCAGTTCCTAGGGAGGCACTCTTCTTGGTACCTGATTGCTTAACCTAGGGGCCTAGTCTGTAATCATTTGGCTCTCCAGAGGAGATAAGTTTTATTATACTTTTGGATCAGAGCAATTAACTGTACAAATACGTACAGATTCAATCCTCATGTTATGTGGAGAGTAAAAATGTTTCTAGGGAAAACGAAAGCTAACATTTTTATATTTCTGTGTCTCAGGATGTTAGGGCTTTTTGCAGGGACACTGAGAAATCCAGGGAATTTTTATTTTCCCACATACTCTCACTATTCCTCCACTGTTATCCCTCAAGTTTCCTTTTCATATGCAGCATATTTTGCCAACAGAACTATTCTCCGGACCAGGTGTATGTCTCAGAATTTCTCACTTCTATAGTTTTGATTATGACATTCCTTTTACACAGAATGCCCTTCTCAGCTCCATAGGTACGAATCCTTTCAAAAACTTTAACACACAACTCTAATACTTTCTGGCCCATGGAATGTGGCAGATTTCCTAGCTGAGTATCTTCTCTTCCTTCTTTGAACTAGCATCTCATACTTTGGCCTTCTTTTATAGCATTCAATCATATTCTGTCTTGCATTATAGCCATTTAGATGTAATTTCCCCTGGTAGACTGTACACTCATTTGAAGCAAGGCATAAGATTCAGATTTAAGGTAATATTGAATATTACCCTTTTTTCCTCAAGCTGAAGATGTTTCATTTATTTACTTTTTCCTATTAATCTTTGAGTGTCCTCCTTAATATGATAGGAACCTAATTTCTATTGGAAGATAAATTGTTTAATTTGGGAAGATATGTTAATTTAGGCAACCGATTCATACTTTACTTATTACATGCTGTCTAAGAGCTAAACTTGGTAGAAGTACATTTGCACTCATAGCATGGCAGCCATGACCACCATCTCGTGTACGTCTCACTAGAGTTCTTATGTTAATAGGTTCTTGAAACCACATTAGAGACTTATTTATTTGTCATACTTAATATAATACACTTATATTAATTAATATTGTCATGTTAATATACTTACTATAATTCCTGTCATGTTAAATTATAGTTAATAAATATTGAATGAATAAAACTAAAGTTTAATTTATTGTTAATAATACCTTTTGAATCACTTGTAACCACATTATCAATCATTTTTGAGGAAACTCAACATTTTCTGGGGTCCAATTAAGTGTAAGATTATAACAAAAGTTAGGATTTAAAGAAAAACATTTTTCTTTGTATTTGAATATCACCAAGGTTAGTTGGCTGGTATAGCAGCCAATATTTAATTTCTTCATAGAATACAGGCTGAAATTGAGCATTCCTTAATATGATAGGAACCTGCTAGAGACTTTTAATTTGGCCTTAATTTTGAGGAACAAATAGTAGTGGGTATGTTCTTTTTGATATCTATATTTGGCTCTCTGCTGTGATTTTTGTTTTACTCTTATTGCGATTATACTCCTAAATTGCTGGATTATAGACTACTCAGAAAATATGAAACTGGATTTCTAAATATACAGCATGACAAAACAACAGTCTTTAGCAAAACTGTGAGAGGGATGAAAATGGGACTGTGTGAATATAAGCCAGATCGTTGTGGAGATTAAAACAGTACTTTTATACCATCCAACTAATACATAGTATTAGACAACCTCTTTCCCTGTTAGAGTTTCCATGGAGAAAATTTCAAAGTTCAACCCTATAACTAGTTGGGGAATTTTGGGAACAGCTTTTTTGTCCCCTTCTGAGTAAGAGGAAACACATCTGTGCTAATGAGATCAATTAGAGTTCAAAAATTTGAGTTAGGATTAATTGCATCAGAAACACATGATTACATTTCTTTTGAGACAAATGTTTGAAAATTATAGAACAATGTCTTAAAAAGTGTTTTGGTAAGAATCTAAAGAACAGAATAAATGTGCAAATTAAACAGAAATAGTCTCAGAGATACAGAGAAAAAACTGATGGTTGCTAGATGCAAGGGGGGTAGGGATGAGGGAGAAGGTGAGGGGATTAGAAAGTACAAATTGGTAGCCATAGTATTGCCACTATGGGGATATAAAAGACAGTTTGGGGAATATAATCAATAACTTTGTAAAGACTTTGTAGGGTGTCTGATTGGCACTTGTCTTATTAGGGAGACCACTTCATGGACAGTGTAGATGCCTGACCACTGCACTGTACACCTGAAGCTGAAGCTGAATAATATTGAATGTCAGCTATAATAATATATACTGGGGATGCCAAAAAATGTATACACATGGCTTATATTCATCTTTTATTGTATGTATATATTGAGTATTACAATTTTAATACGTTTTCTTTCCTTTCTTAAAATGTTTATGCATTTTTTTGGCACCCTCTACATACAGTCATGGGATGTGTAGTACAGCATAAGGAATAGAGTCAATGGAATTGTGACGGCTATATACAATGTCAGAGGGGTAGTAGATTGGGGGACGGGAGTTATCACTTTGTGAGGGGTATAAATGTCTAACTATTACTGTGTTTCCCTGAAAATAAGACCTAGTCACACAATCAGCTCTAATGTGTCTCTTAGAGCAAAATTAATATAAGACCCAGTATTATTATATTATATTATATTATATTATATTATATTATATTATATTATATTATATTATACCCAGTCTTATATTATAGTAAAATAAGACTGGGTCTTATACTAATTTTTGTTCCAAAACACCCATTAGAGTCCGGCTTGGTCTTATTTTTGGGGAAACGGGTACATAGTTTTGTACACCTGAAACTAAACAAACAAACAAAAAAGTGTTTTGCAATGTGTCAAAACCATCAAATGTTTGAAAAAATAAATCACTGCGCTTTCTCCATAAATTCTAAAATACTCAATTATGTTAATGATAATACTTATTTTTAATAAAAATTATTCATATTGCAAATTTTCCATAGCTATAAAGTTTAAATAAATTTTACACATAAATTTGAAAAATTCAACACCTCTCTGTGCTTGTCAGAGACATATTTCATATAAATAAACCTTATGACATTACTTCTTTTCATTCTTTTTATTCCTCTGTTGGTTCACGCATTAGCAGTTGTGATGATGTGCCAACAGTAAGCACTGTGTGATGTTAGAAGAGAAAATCTGTGTCATGTGGCACTGAGTAAGTTGAATTATATTGTTCTCTTACATTATATTCAAGAAGACTGAGTGTTTGGAAGTGTTCCGGTGTGTGTAGAGATTAAGAATGCTGGAACAGCAATCTCCGATGAAGTTTGCATTCGGACTGTCAAACACTTCCACATGTATGTATCCTATCTTTGGATTTTGGAAGGGCTCTTGGAGACAGTGTGACTCTTCACTGTCTAATGAATATTTTCTTTAGATTATGATTCAACTTTCTTCTGTTGTGAATCAACTATAGCTTTACTTTTATATTGTTAAATGCATTGGCATTTATATTCTTTTTCTGAAACCACAACCAGGTTACCTATGCTTTTCCTCCCCTACCTGACTCTTAGGATCAAGTGTGAGGATGGCAACAGACTTTTCAAATAAATAAAACTTGAAAATCTCTGGCTAAGACCCCCCTTTTGGAGGTTCTATCAGCTGACGGCTACTGTCATGGCTGCTGGCTGGGGCCTGTGGCCTAGGCTCATCCTGTACATGTGTTTTATTTGGCCTGTGTAATATTTTATACATCTGAGCTGATGTTTAAAAACTGGATGATTTCAGGTTGACTATAAGTAAAGACTCAGTGAACAACATTTACATTGTTAGGTTTATTTTCAAATAGCTTCTCTTTTGCAGGAACAATGTCACCATACCTAAGTTGCTCTTAGGAAAAATGTTTCTAGCTTCTTGAGTTTTACATTATACCAACCAGTGTCTGTAGTTCTTTTCCCCCCAGAATTTTATCTTCCTGGAAGCCCTCTGTCCTCCTACGTCAGTCTGTGTGGGACGCTCTCTGAGTTGGCTGCGTTTGAATGTGTTCTCGTATTCCAGAACCCCTGTTATTTGGAGGCTGTTTATGTCATGGATTGGTCTTTTATTTGCCTCTCATTCTTTTTTTCAGTCCCTGTTTGCTTCTCTACATTTTAAAATGTTTCATGCTGTTTAATTTTAGCAGTTTTCATATAAATCTCTAATAATTCTTTCACATTTACTCTACTTGACACTTTTCTCTAGAATACTAGCTTTAGTCAATCTCTCTGATCATGTTAGAGGTTTCTCTTTTGCTTCCTAAGTGACAAAAATTTCCTATTTTCTTATTTTGGTCATTATTCTTTCACAGTGTTGGTTGTCCTCTTATGTCTAATGATCTTTGGTTGTCCTTGATGATGATTAGATGAAGGGATGAGTAGGTGGTGTGGCAGTTTATTTGCTATTGTGAAAACAAGTGTATTTTCCTTTCAGGTCTCTGCCCTGGTTGGTATTCTGACTGGGAGCTCTCTGTATGCTGTGTGTGAGGCTCTTCCTTAGGGGTAAATTGGGTGGATATGTTCTCGTTGCTTTCAGCATCAGATTCCAGCTCCTTCTAGTGATCCTTGTGTTTTGCACTGACTGGAAAGCCAGACACTATATATTCCCTAGACTCCCCAGCAGCCACAATTCTGTGAATGAAGTAAGTCCTGCACAATTAGGGAAAAGACTCTTTTGTTGGGCTAATTCCTGTAGGAAGTAAGAGTGTTGGAGATGCATCTCTGCGGGAATGTTCCAGTCATTCATCTCCAGCTTTCTGGAACTTGTCAGGATGTAGGTATCAGCTCTTTCCTGATCCCTGTTTTTTGATCTGTATGTTCATGATCTCAGTAGTTCCCATAATTCTGCTTTCGGCAGAAGTAGCAACTGTTCTTTTGGATCAGTTACTTACTGTCCGGAGAGTCATGTCTGAAAACTGACTGTAGGTCCTGCTGCTCCATCACTTCCATTTGATTTTATAATCCCCTAATTCCCTTTAGTTCATCCTGTAGTACTTAAAAAAAGCAAACAACAACAAAACCCAGCACAGAGTGGACCCTATGTCCTGTATTGACTTTAGACAGAATGAACAGGTGGGAAATTGGGGATCAGGCTACAGGTCCTCAAATGTTAGAATGGGGAGAATATTATTCTGGGAATAATATTCTGGGAAGATGTATACACTAGCCCTCTGATGTTTACACTAGCCCTCTTGATAATTTCTTTAGAGAGGGGCTGTTTAAAATTGGGGTAAAGATAAGGTAAGTGCCAGATGCCTGTTTTCTGAGTTGAAATCAGGGAGAAGAATGAAGGGATATCTGTTCCAGTTGTTTTGTACACAGATCTTCAGTTGATTCCACTGTTTTCAGACCCATGTATCACTCTATTCTCCATTATATCTGCTCTATTACATCCCTTTGGGGTTTCAGTGGATAGATTGGGCAACTCTGGCCTTGTGGTTCCTATATAGTATATTTTCTCTCTCCTGTTTTTATCAAGAGAAATGCTCTAATATGTTTTTCATCTTCCAGAAATTTGTTGAAACTCTTGACTACTGGTGACATCTCACACCATATTCCTGATGATTACTTCAATATTTCGATTTCATCAGAATATTTGGAAACAAATGCTTTTTCTCAGGCTGGATCTTTAGCTAGGGTCTTACCTGAATTACCTTCTTCACCCGTTTTAGAAGGAAAAGTTAAAACATAAATGGCCTTCTATTATAAAAGTGGTATATCTGGCCATTTAGTATTATTGACTTTTCTACATTTTCATAATAGTTGTAAGGTTGTTTTTTTTTTTTTAAAGCAATCTTGTCTAAGCGTATGCCCTTTATCCCTTTAGAGGGAAAATATCTTAAACATTTGAATGTTCTGTTAGTAACAGCTAAGCAAACACCACATTTTATTTAAATCTCATCAAAACTGGGAAAACTTAAGAATTTGAGTTAAAAGAAAACTTGTGTGTAAATTTTGATGTTGCCACTTACAATTTTTGAAAGTGAGTCAAGTTACTTAATCTCTCTGAGCTTCAGTTTTTAAAATTTGTTAAAATGTGGATAAGAATATTTACTATACATTATTCAAGTGAGAATGAAATGTTATGTGATAGACAAATGAATATGACTTCTGAAGTGACTACTATATAGTATTTGTTCAACTAAAAAAAAAAAGAGAGACTCTTTTTGGAAAGCTAGAAAAATTCCCAAAGGTGAGTTCATGTAACATTACCTCATCAACATAAAGATGTAAGTGAAGCATAAGGAAATTCAATTGTATAGAAAATTTTGCATAAAACTGTGAGGAGAGCAGGGTTTATTTGTTTTGTCACCCCAAATAATCATAATATAGACAGAAGATAATATACTTTAATATCTTGCTAAATAGTAAAGATAATAGTGGATTAAGAATGCTGAAATATATTTCAAACCTTTAGTCTGAAGTTTTTAAACAATATTGTCAATAAAGAAAATGAAATATACTGAATCTCAAAGACATGTCTAGTTTATTTTCTAATTCATTACCCTGAGCATTGATCGATTCATGTAGCTTCTGAAATGTGCATAAAGTCCATAATTTTTGAGACAGAATTGAGGAAAGAATGGTATAAACAAATATCCTGGGACTTTATTTAAGTGACTTTTTAATAATCCCTCTTTTTATGTGTGTTTTTTTTTTTTGTGTGTGTGTGTGTGTATGTGTTTGTTTGTTTGTTTTTTGGCTTTTCGTATGTTTCTCTTTTTAGAAAAGGGCCACTAAAAGTTATAATCAGGATATTGTGATTATAGTGATTTAGAGATAACTTTTCATTGGTCATCACAACCTGGCCACTTAAATAAATGTTAGCTTATAATATTATTAAGTTTTCTGTCTCTAAGCACAATGAAATGTTCAGCCTCAAACAAATAGACCTCTGTCCTTCTAGTTGGGTTTTAGGATTAAATGAACCAATGAGAATTAAGTCCCTACTTCCAAAGTAACAATTGAGTGGGAGGTTGACCAATGAAGAACAAGCCATGGTTTTGATGGTGAGAAGAACGGGGACAAATACTACTTAGAACCTGAGCTAGGGTATGTTGCTTCTGAGATGACTAGTTTTTTGGTTTATGAGTTTTTTTTGTTTATGAGATATTGAAAGCATGAATTAACTACTTTAGCTTTTCCCTTTAAGTACACAAGCAATCTGAGAGGGCCAAAACAGATATGGCTCAGAGAGAGCACTGATATCGCATATACTTCTTGTTTCATTGGTCCAAGTGAGAACACCTGAACCATGAGGAGATTGTACAAGTTTCCAGAGAGAAAGAATGCATATTTCCCTCAAGAGATTAAGAATATAATGATATTGAACTTATTAGCAGTACTGGGAGCTAGAAGATTGTCTTGAAAATTTCCAATGAAAATTATTTCTAATCTAGAATTCTATACTATTAATCAAATGTAAGAGTAAATTTAGGACACTTCAGACATGCAAGCTATGAAAAAAAAATCTCACATATATCACTTTATAAAAAACTATTGAAGGATAGTTTACCCCCAAGCAGGCACAAACCAAGAAAAAGGGAAAATATGGGATCCAGGAAATGGGAGATCTAGTACAAGGGAGAGGTGAAGGGAATACCAGGATGATGGCAAAATATTTTATGAGGAAGATATCTACATAGAAGTTGGACAAGATAGCAAGTCAGATGTGAGCAAAAATTGAATTATTAGGATTCTTGATGTGTTTACATATATTTAATGAAGACTTGCATTATTGAAGTATTGTTGGGGATGAAGGTTAGAAGTGTATAGAATATTAGGCTAATAAAAAACAGTATTTTGTGCAAGAAAGGAAAAGTAGATATAGTATACTATATAGATCAGTCATGAACAGCAATTATTTAATTACAATCAAATGAATACTGACTAAACTACTTAAGAAAAATGGGATGCATCAATCTGTCATATTTTGATTTCTTAATAGGTCAAATTTTACTACTAAGGGTATCTAAAATACTGCATATATTTCCATGACCACTATGTGTAAAATATTATGTCAGTAATTAGTTGTTTCTCATGATTTAAATATGATTTTTAGAGATATCAAGTCAAAGACAATTTTTTCTAGAATCTGCATTACATATTGATCCTAAAAATTATAAATATATATATGATAATATAATTATATATGGTGTATATAATATAATAGTATTATATATTACTGGTAATTGGAAAATGTATTTTAAGGGGATAGTCATAAATACACAAACACTGCATGCCTCCATTATGCACCTTTCTAAAAATGATTTTTCTTTAAAAGTTGTCAATGGATTTTTGTTTTGCATATATGTAAATATTGTTATTTGCTACATCAGGTAGGATAAAAATTGCAGATAATTTTCATCAACGTGCTAATTTAAGGAAGAAGTGCTATAAGGAGATGCTCTACTGATTAGTGAATTAGAGACTAGCAACTGTATAAATCTATGTGGTTAGTGGATGGAAGGTAAAAAAGATAAAGCTCGCTTTATAACTAAAATGATCTAATAGTTAAACACAATGCTGCTACTATAATAAGAAAGTTATTTTTTCTTCTATTTTCTAAGTAGATTTATTTTGACTATTTCACCTATTTTTACAACGCAGTGAGTTAAATCAATATAAAAAATGGGTTTAGAATGTCAGAGTATCATAATTCATTTCTACATCTAAGTGGTTTGACCATTTTCATTATTAGCAAAAGACTATTGGTTGACCTTCTAAAAAGAAAAAAAAGAACTTTCATTTTTGAACGACAAAATGCTGTATAGATTTTTTTTCCAGGCAAATGTTAAGAGAGCATTACTGGAGAATGTGCAAAAACAGCGTATTTTTGAATAATTATGTACTTAGTGCCACTCGAACTAAAGTATCCAAGGAAAATGTGTGCATTTTCCATCATTTAAGGACTTACCTATGGTAAAAATGTATGGCTTTTTCCAAAACAAAAGCAGTGGGAACATAGGAGAAAAATGCCATATTTACTGCTGAAATACACATTTCCAGTGGTTATGTTCTTAAGGCTAAAATGCATTTGGTGGTCTTTTTTTTCTTTCTTTTTTTTTTACTGTCCCACAGTAAGAACAAAATGACTAAAATGACTGCTCAGCATGAAGCAACTACTGTATACAACATCATATATATTTCAGATATTTGAAAGCTGCAAATATTCTCCCTGTGGGCTATAGTTTCAACTTTATAACTGCCTTGCTGTGTGAAATTTGACAAGCCTTTTAACCTTTCTTCATTTCATTCTTCCATGTTGCAAATGGCAATTATAAAACTCTGTAACATTTTCTCTCCGCATATACTGTACTATTCTATATAGAAATGCCCTTATTGATGATACTTACCACAGATCCATCTAAGTGCCCAGTGAGTGACCTATAATCTACCTCTTTGCTTAGTGAATGTCACTCATACCTATAGAGTCCTTATTGCATGGTATTGATTCTGCCCCTTAGGTTGCCTGATATTTACAATCAAACAGACCCACCCAATCTATGGTTACTGCTTGCAATTGGGGTCTACTAGTGCCATTTTTGTGAAATTTCAAGCAGTCATCTTAATGGGATCAGATGATTTTTTTTGGTGGGCTTTCAAACTCAAGCAGAATTAGTTTCTCCACTGACTATATTTAGTATAATCCTTTTTTATCACTCGGCAAGTAGGTGGCATCACATTATGGTCCTTTTGTCTTGCATTAGTATCTGTAAAGGACTATTTTTTCTTTTTGTAATTTTGGATCTAAATATGATGCAGAAAATCACAATGTCCCATGTATATATTAGGTGGAAATTTTTTTACTGTTTTCAAAGACGGTTTTGAGTTGCTGACATATGGGAGATACACAATATAGGTATGAATAATAGAACTACATTTTTTTTTTTTTTTTTTTTTGGCTTATGACTATTGACTTAAGCATTATTTTTATTTCAACTACTAGGAATAAAAAAATAATAGTAATGGTAGAATTATTAATTGTCAGGTATAATTTTACCATTGAATAAGTAACTCAGTTGTCATGGGCTTGATTTCTTACAAAGTCATAGGTAGAGCCTGAGTTATTACAGAAGTTAACATTATTTTGCACTTAAATAGTAGGTGGTAATATGCTCAACACTATGCAAACCATTGGGAGTGAAAATTTTAACCTATCAAAAAATCAGAGTATGACAGGTTAATGTATGTGTTTCTTTCCTGAGGTCTTTCAGAGGTTGTATGCATCTCAGGTAATTATCTTTCCTATAAAAAAGTAGAGATTGCCTTATAAAAAAAAACTTAACTTTCAAGAAACTCCAGGAACATTTGGTTCACATGTCAACCTTAATGTCTTGTCATTAATGCTGAATTTTCATCATTATACTCAATTAGGAATTATGAGATGTATTCTGGAATAGGAATATACTACCTTGTGGTAGTAATAGCTTTTTTAGGAAATATAGTTCCCATGTGTAACACTGCCCCCCCAGACAGAAATAAACATTGTGAAGATGCTCTATTCTATCCTTCACCACGATGAACATCAGAATCTTACTACTATTTTCAAGAATAGGTCACCCAAGCCGGATATCCAGATACATCAATAATAGGCTCAATTCTCTATTTTGGGAAATTATTAAGAGAATGAAAGTAGCCATCGAGAACAAGAATATATTTAGGACTAAAACCATATAATCTTTAATATTCATCGATAGATAAAAAAAATATGCAATAAACTACGAATATTATAGAGTACTTTCTGACATCAATACTCAGTTATCTTCTTAGCTTTCAAATATTGTGCTGCCAGTGCCGTAAACTCTGTTTTTTAGGATACATTTCTCTTTGTGTTATTCTATCTTCCTCATCCCACTCATGAGTCCCATGTCATTCTTCCACTACATTTTGACCATGTGATGGTCATGATTTGTCTGATTAGTTGCCAAAAACTCTCATTTTTTTTTGTATTAACAAGTATTCAAAGTTGACTCTGAACACCATAACTTGCATAAATTTTACAATGATTTCGCTTCCTGCTAGTATGCTCTACAGAATGCTGGCTCCCTGGTTTGCAGAACTGACCTCTATCTGTCAGGCCCTGCAGCTGCTTTCACTTTATATAAATGTATACTCTTTTGTTAGCTTGTGAGAGACAGATGTGACCAAGAAGATCTTTTTTCTTGGGGAAAGTCCCTTTTGTGTTGGGATCTCAGCTGAGGAATAGATGCAAAGGGCCACTGCTTCTGTAATAATACGATTAAACCCTTGATCCCTGTACCCTAGCAAAAGTATTTCAGTACTGTTACTGTTTAATATGCTACTTACTGTTTATTAAGTGTTCTCACCTTGATTTAGGCACTGATGAGAATAGAAAAGAAATCAGATTTAGGAAATGAAATAAGCATTTATTTTTTAATTTTTTATTTTTAAGGTTACTGTGGGTAGTAGATATTACCCTAGGTCTTTCACTTTCATTATCTTCAATCAACAAAACAGATCTTGGTGGTAGTATTATCATTGTTAAGGTAAATAAACAACTTCTTAGAGAGATAATATAAACTACCCAATGTCAGTCAGCTGGTAAATGGCTGCATTCAGGTGTCTTGACTCCCAGTTCAATTTTACATTATTTTGCAAAATTTGAGATTTGTTTTAAGGCTTAGGGCTTTATGTATTTGAAGCGCTGTTATTAGGCAGATAAATATTTATGATTGTTATTTCTTCCTGATGAATTGATCCTTTCATTTTTATGAAGTGTAACTCTTTTTTATTATTATTAGTTTCAGGTGTACAAAACAACATAGCAATTAGGCATTACAGACATAATAAAGTGATAATCCCAACAAGTCTACTACCAATCTGACACTACTAGCTATTACAATAGCATAGACTATATTTCCTATGCTGACTTTATATCCCGTGACAATATATATCTCTATCTCTCTATCTCTATCTCCTCTATCTCTCTCTCTATATCTATCTATCTATCTATCTATCTATCTATCTATCTATCTATCTATCTATCTAAAATGTAGTTGCCATTCAATATTATTTTATATTAATTTCAAGTACGAGGTCGGACAATTAAGTTCGCAAATTCATCCTAGTAAAAAGTGCTACATACCTCACTGCTGAATATCACTATGATCACCTTCAAAGTACTCCCCTTGGGAAGCTATGCACTGATGTCAGTGACTAGTCCACCCTTCAAAGCAATTTTGGAACTCCTTTTCTGGAATGACCATCAGAGCTGTTATTGTATTACCCTTGATGTCCTGAAAGTCATCAAAATGTCTTCCTTTCAATATTTCCTTTCCCTTCTGATAAAGAAAGAAGTCATTGGGGACCAGATAAAGGAAGTAAGGAAGGTGTTCCAATACAATTATTTGTTTACTGGCTAAAAACCCCCTTACAGACAATGTCGTGTGAGCTGGTGCATTGTCATGATGCAAGAGCCATGAATTGTTGGCGAAATGTTCAGGTTGTTGTTGTCTAACTTTTTCACTCAGCCTTTTCAGCACTTCCAAATAGTAAACTTGATTAACTTGTTTGTCCAGTTAGTACAAATTCACAATGAATAATCCCCTCTGATATCAAAAAGGGTTAGCAACATCGTTTTGACTCTTGATTTGGACTGATGGAAATTTTTGGTCAAGGAGAATTGGCTGACTTCCATTGTACACTTTGATGCTTTGTTTCAAGGTCATATTGGTACACCCATGACCAGTGAGTGATAACACGGCCCAAAGCATCGTCTTGCCTCTTCAAAGAGTCTTGGCAAAATTCGATTATCCTTTACTTTTGTTCACCAGTGAGCTCCTTCAGGACAATTTTTGCACACTCCTTTCTCATGACAAGATTTTCAGTTAAGATTTTCCTAACAGTTTCTGCATCCATGTTTACTCAATCTACTATGCTTCTCACAGACAGCCGATTATTTTGACTGACAATTCCATGAATTTCTGCAATGTTTTTGTCAGTTCTGCTCATTGTTGGCTGCCCTGATCTCTCTTCATCAGTGACACGTCCTCTTCTCTCAGAAAAATGTTTAATCCATTTGTACACTGCCATTTTCTTTATGACATTATCCCCATAAACTTGTACTAACACGTCCCTGATTTCACTTCTGCTCTTGCCAGGTTTAACAAGAAATTTAATGTTTGTTATTTGCTCTAATTCAAGCTCTGACATTCTTGTGATGGCACACAAAAACATGCAACAGCAGTAATGAACGCCACTCATCAAGACACCGACACACGTCGAACAAACACAGCTGTGAGACACTGATATACCAAGGTTATGAAACCTTACCGAGGTGTTTGTACAGAGCTGCCAATGAAAGTACATAGTGGCAAGTTCACATACCTAATTGTCAGACTCTATATGCCTTCTTTGGAAAAGAGTATCTATTTAGATCTTCTGCCCATTTAAAAAAAAAAGAATTGTTTATATTTTTGGTTTTGAATTGTGCTTTGTTCTTTTTTTCAACATTGTTTTAGTTATTTGGCTCATTTGAAATGCTGTGTGAATTTTAGGATTGGTTTTTCTGTTTTTGAGAAAGATGTCTTTAGGATTTTGATAGGGATTGCATTGAATCTGTATATTGCTTTGGGTATTTCTGACATCTTAACAATATTATCTTTCAATCCATGATATGGGATGCATTTTCAGTTATGTGTATCATTTTTAAATTTATTTCAGCAATGTTTTGTAGTTTTTGGTGTGTAAATCTTTCACCTTCTTGGATCAGGTCATTACTAAGCATTTAATACTTTTTTGATGCTAATGTAAATGGAATTGTTTTTGTAATTTTCATTTCAGTTGTTCATAGTTATCATAAAAAAAGGCAACTGATTCTTGTGTGTTGACTTTGTATCCTGCTACTTTGCTGAATTTATTTATTAATTCTAACAGTTTTGGGTTTTTTTTTTTTTTTGAGATCTCTAGGGTTTTCTACATAGAAGATCATATCATCTGTGAATAGAGATACATTAAATTTTTATTTCCAATTTGGATTGGATATCTTTTATTTCTCTTTCTTGCCTAAATATTTTTGCTAGAAATTCCATGCTATGTTAAATTGAAGTAATGAAAGTAGACATTCTCACCTTATTTCTGTCTTAGAGGAAAAGCTATCAGTCTTTCACCATTCAGAATGATGTTTGCTGTGAATTTTTCATATATGGCTTTTATTGTGTTGATGTAGTTTCCTTCTATTTCTAGTTTGTCGAGTGTTTTTTCTTTCTTTTTTTTTTTTTAATCCTGACAGGGCATTGAATTTTCTCATGTTTTTTCTGCATCAATTGGGATGTTCATGTGGTCTTTCCTTTCATTATGTTAATGTGGTATATTACAGTGACATGATAGATTTGTTTATTGAACCATCCTTGCATTCCAGAAATAAACCCCACTTAATCATGATGTATAAACCTTTATTATATTTCTGAGTCTGATTTGCTAGTGTTTTGTTGAGGATTTTTATATCAATGTTCATAGGGGATATTGATCTGTAGTTTTCTTGTCATTGTCTTTGTCTGGCTTTAGTATCAGTGTAATGCTTGTCCTCACAGAATGAATTAGGACGTATGCCCTCTTTAATTTTTTGAAAAAGTTTGAGAATGATTAGTATTAATTTTTCCTTAAATGTTTGGTAGAATTTACCAATGAAGCTACATGGCCCAGGGCTTTGTCAGGAAATATTTTTCATTTCTTTTATTTTTTTTTAATTTATTGGGTTGACAATTGTTAGTAAAATTACATAGATTTCAGATGTACAATTCTGTATTACATCATCTGTAAATCCCATTGTGTGTTCACCACCCAGAGTCAGTTCTCCTTCCATCACCATATATTTGATCCCCCTTGCCCTCATCTCCCACCCCCCAGCCCCCTTACCCTCTGATAACCACTAAACTATTGTCTGTGCCTATGAGTTTTTGTTTCTCATTTGTTTGTCTTGTTCTTTTGTTGGTTTTGATTTATATACCACATATCAGTGAAATAATATGGTTCTCTGCTTTTTCTGTATGATTTATTTCGCTTAGCGTTATACTCTCAAGATCCATCCATGTTGTCACAAATGTTCCTATATCATCTTTTCTTACGGCCGAATAGTATTCCATTGTGTATATATACCACAACTTCTTTATCCATTCATCTATCAAAGGACATTTTGGTTGTTTCCATGTCTTGGCTACCGAAAACAAAGCTGCAATGAACATTGGAGCACACATGTCTTTATGGATAAATGTTTTCAGATTTTTTGGGTAGATACCCAGGAGAGGGATTGCTGGGTCATACGGTACTTCTATTCGTAATTTTTTGAGGAACTTCCACACTGCCTTCCATAACGGCTGCACCAGTCTGCATTCCCACCAACAGTGTATGAGGGTTCCTTTATCTCCACAGCCTCTCCAACACTTGTTACTATTTGTCTTGTTGATGATAGCTATTCTGACTGGGGTGAGGTGATATCTCATTGTGGTTTTGATTTGTATTTCTCTGATGATTAGTGATGTTGAGCATTTTTTCATATGTCTATTTGCCATTTGTATGTCCTCTTTGGAGAAATGTCTCTTCAGGTCGTCTGCCCATTTTTCAATTGGGCTGTTTGTTTGTTTTTATTGTTGAGTTTCATGAGTTCCTTGTATATTTTGGATATCAGCCCCTTATTGGAGGCACTGTTTGCAAAAATCTTCTCCCATTCAGTTGGTTGCCTCTTTATTTTGTCGGTGGTTTCTTTTGCTGTGCAGAAGCTTTTAAGTTTCATATAGTCCCATTCATTTATTTTAGCTTTTACTTCCTTTGCCTTTGGAGTCAAATTCATAAAATGCTCTTTGAACCCAAGGTCCATAAGTTTAGTGCCTATGTTATCTTCTACGCAGTTTATTGTGTCAAGTTAATAAAATAGGTATAGAAGGAAAATACCTTAACATAATAAAGGCCATATATGACAAGCCCTCAGCTAATCTCATACTTAATGGTGAAAAACTGAAGCCCTTTGCTCTACGTTCAGGAACACCACAGGGCTGTCCCCTATCACCTCTGCTTTTCAACATAGTGTTGGAAGTCCTTGCCAGAGCAATCAGGCAAGAGAAAGAAATAATGGGCATCCAAATTGGGAAGGAAGAAGTTAAATTATCACTCTTTGCAGATGACATGATGCTATATATAGAAAACCCTAAAGACTCCACCAAAAAGCTATTAGAAACAATCAACGAATACAGTAAAGTTGCTGGCTACAAAATCAACGTACAAAAGTCCATTGCATTCCTATATACTAACAATGAAATCTCAGAAAAAGAAATACGAAAAACAATTCCTTTTGCAATTGCAGCAAAAATAATAAAATACCTAGGAATAAACTTAACCAAAGATGTGAAGGACCTATACGACGAAAACTATAAGACATTTTTGAAAGAAATTGAAGAGGACACAAAGAAATGGAAGGACATTCCGTGCTCATGGATTGGAAGAATCAACATAGTTAAAATGGCCATATTACCCAAAGCAATATACAGACTTAATGCAATCCCCATCAAAATCCCAATGGCATGGGAATCATCAGATTTGTTTGAAACCACAAGAGACCCCGAATAGCCAAAGCAATCCTAAGAAAAAAGAACAATACTGGAGGTATCACACTCCCTGACTTCAGCTTGTACTACAGGGCTACAATAATCAAAACAGCATGGTATTGGCAGAAAAACAGACACATAGACCAATGGGATAGAATTGAGAACCCAGAAATAAAACTACATAAATATGGACAGATAATTTTTGACAAAGAAGCTAAAAACTTACAATGGAGGAAAGACAGCCTCTTCAATAAATGGTGCTGGGAGAATTGGATAGCCACATGCAAAATAATGAAACTGGACTGCTATCTGTCACCATGTACCAAAATTAATTCAAAATGGATTCTTTTTTCATTTCTATTCAACTCAGTACTAATTATAAGTCTACTCAGATTTTTTGTTTCTTCATTATTTAATCTCGGTAGGTTTTCTCTTTCTAGGTATTTGTCTGTTTGATCAAGGTTTTCCAATTTGTTGGCATGCAGCTCTTCATAGTAATTTCTTTTAATCCTTTTTTATTTTGTAGAATAATGAAAATGTCACCACTTTAACTTCTGACTTCAATAATTTAAGTCTCCTCTCTTTCTTAGTCTATCTAGCTAAAGGTTTGCCAGTTTTATGGATCTTTTAAATAAACAACTTTTAGTTCCATCAATTTTCTCTGTTGTTTTTCTAGCCTCTGTTTTGTTTATCTGTGCTGTAATCCTCATGATTTCCTTCTTTCTGCTTGCTTTGGGTTTAGTTTCTTGAGTTTCTTAAATTGTTATATTAGACAATTGACTTGAGATCTTTCTTGTATTTTAATGTCTACATTTGTGTCTTTAAGTTTCCTCCTTATCACAACTTTCACTGTGTCCCAAAAGCTTTGGCATGCTTTAATTTTTCTCTAAGTATTTTATAATTTTTCTTGTAATTTCGTCTTTGATCTATTGGTTCAGAATACATTGTTTAATTGTCACAAATTTGTGAACCTTCAAGTTTTACTTCTGTTACTTGTTTCTAACTTCATCCTGTTGTGGTCAGAGAAGATATTTTCTGTGATATCTATCTTTTTAAGTCTAATAGGATGTAATTTGTGACCTTATAAATGATCTATCCTGGAAAATGTCCCAAATGCACTTGAGAAGAAGGTAGGTGTATGCTGTTGTTGTGTAGAATGTTTTGTATATGTCTGTTAGAGTAGATGATTCATTGCATTATTTAATTCCTCTATGTCCTTTTTTAACTTCTCTCTGGTTGTTCTATCCATTTTTGATAGTGGGGTACTGAAGTGTCCAGCTATTATTGTAGAGCTGTCTATTTCTTCAATTCTGCCAGTTTTTACTTCACGTGTTTTACTAGTCTGTTATTAACTGTGTAATTGTTTATAATTGTCATACCTTCTTGATATATTGAAACATTTATGTATAATGTCCTTCTTTGTTACCTGTTTTGATTTAAAGTCTGTTTTGTCTTATATTAGTGTAGGTAGTCCTGCTGTCTTTGGGTTTCTTTTTATATGTGTTGCCATTTTACATCTTCGCTTTCAATCTATTTGTGTTTTCAGATGTAAAGTGAGTCCTGTAGATAGCATATAGTTGGATCATATGTTTTTTTCCATTCTGCCAATCTCCATCTTTTTACTCAGGATTGTAATCCATTGTATTTAAAGTAATTATTGATAAGGAAGAACTAACTTCTGCCATTTTTCTGTTTGTTTTCTATATGCCTTATAGCTTTTATGTTCCTCATTTCCTGCATAACTGTCTTCTTTTGTGTTCAGTTGATTTCTTTTGTAGAGAAACATTTAAATTTCCTTCTCATTTCCTTTTGGGTATATTCTATATCTACTTTCTTTGTGGTTACCATGGATATAAAATTTCACATCCTAAACTTAACACATTCTAAATTGAATTTATACCATCTTACTAACTTCAGCAACATACAAAAATCTGCTCCTTTAGAGCTCTATCACCTTTCAGTTGTTGATGGCACAAAATTATCTTTATATATTGTATGCCCCAACACATAAACTAGTAATTGTTTTAAACCATTAGTCTGTGAAATTATATAGAAAACAACATGTGGAGTTACAAACTGAAGTTACAATAATACTAGCTTTTATACTAATAACTTAAAAAGTATATTAGTCTCTTAAATTATGTAGAAAAGAAGAACTGGTGTTACAAACCGTTGTTATACTAACTTTTGCTTTTATAATTGTTCATGTATTTACCTTTATTGAGAACTTTATTATTTAGAGTTATTTTCTCATGTCTTTTTTTTTTTTTTTTTTTTCACCCGGTAGGACTCATTTGGCACAGGTCTAGTTGTAATGGACTACCTCAGCTTTTGTTTATCTGGGAGTGTATTAATTCCACCCTCACTCTTAAAGGATAGTTTTGCCAGATATAGGATTCTTGGCTGACAGGGTGTTTTTTTTTTTTGCTTGTTTGTTTTTTCTTTTTTCCTTTAGCACTTTGAATATCTATGCCCACAGCATTCTATTCTCCGAAGTTTCCAATGAGAAATCTGTTGATGATCTTATGGAGCATCCCTTATATGTTTTTACCCTGGCTCCACAAGCTGTGTGCTGGCTGCTTTGTGTGGAGCTACCTGCCAGGGAAGTGGGGGTGGGGATGAGTAACTGCTATTTTGCGAAGAACTCAAATTAACCACAATTTACTATTCTAGCCTTCCTTTGAAAGTTGCAAGCCTTCAATAGACTCTAGAGTTCCAAAATAGTTACATAAGACAGATTCTGTCAGTGCAAATGTTTTCTGGTTGGGAGACCAATTCCTGGTGCTTCCTACTTTACTGTCTTCTCAGAATCCTCTACCATTTAATTCTCTTTTATAACTTTATGTTTCTTCTCTAAGATTTTATTTTTCTTCGTTGTGATTTTATTTTACTTACCACAGTAGTAACAGTTATCTCAAAATCCTTTTTCTGATAATCTCAATACCTGGTTCTTATTGGGATGGGTTTCAGTTAAATATTTTTCCTCTTGGATCTTGGTTACACATTCCTAATTCTTCATGAGTCAAGTGATTTTTAACTGTGTCTGGGGCGTCATAGCTTTATGTTTTGGACTCTTTGGATTTTGTGTGTTGGTGATTTATTTTACTAGGTAATTAATTTGGTTGGCGTCAAACTGCAAACTCCGTCCCTTGGCTGGTAGCTTCCTTATTTCCTTGATTTCACCTTCACTTTTAAATATCTGTGAGTTCCCTATACTTTTCTCTGATATCCTAGAATAGAAAAACTAGGTTTTTCTATTGAAATTTTAGCTACTTTTATGGTCCCAATTTCAGTGTGCTGTCAGGATGAAAGCCTTATAACTGAAAATTGACTCCATTCTGGTCCCTTCTGGTCCTGTACACACTTACCCATTCTGGAAGCCTCATTTTGCAGTACTTTCTAAAATTGTGGCCTTTAAAAGTATTTTAATATCATAAATTAAAATTTTACAATATTATTTCATTTTATATTCAAATACTGAATATTGTATTGCCACTAGAAGCTCACGGGGATGTCCAAGAAAGGACTCAACCTGGAGCAGCAGTGACCAGGTTCTTGTCTCTGTGCAAGAAAGAATTCAAGAGCAAGACAGATGCAGAAAAGCGAAAGTGATTTATTGAAAATTAAAGTACGTGCAAGTGAACTCAGAGAACAAGTTGCTCAAAGAAGTCAAAATCTGGGGTTTTTATTCCTCCCCGGGAGGGGTGGGATTGGTGACGTTGCATTGATGTGGTTCATTCATTTCCTCCCTCTGGGCAGGACCCTCCATTTTCTGCTTTTTCTTCCTTATTAGGCTCCTCTGTAACTGTCATGGCATCTGATGCATGCTGGGAGTTGTAGTAACTGCAATGTAAATGAGATTATAATGACATTATAATTAGCTAAAGGGCAGGTCTCGGTCAAGGGGATTAGCTTTGCTGGATGAAACTGTTCTTTTTCTTCTCCAGCTGCAGGTACTGTATAGTCACTTGTTACTTGTGTAACCAGTGAGGCACCTCTCCTTGTACCCTGGAGGGGGTTGTCAGTTTCCTCTCTTGCCTCATTAGGATGATTAAATCCTTCCAAGGACTTCTTCAAATATTCTCCAGAATTGACTTTTTCTAAATTATATTCATATACTGATAGAATGATTTTATAAGTACCAGAATAGAATGTTTTTCACTTGGACATTTAAATTAACTAACTGTATAATTAACCTCTATTAGGATACTGAACATTATGAAGCATTCTAAAAGTTTATAAAGCAGGTATTTCAGCATTCAGAATGCTTCAGTGGGAATTTTGTCTCTGTAAAGACCAAAGATTTCATATGTGTGTTAGTGGTGACCTTAGAAGAAAAATCATGGGAATAAATTATTGTGTCAAAATTACCTTTATAGGCAATGTTTTTGGTGTCATAGGACAATCTCTGCATCCCTTTTTTCTTATAATTATATCAGTTTCTCATTGTTAAAAAATTCCTCATCCCAAGGTACTCTATTATTTCTGGAATTTGTAGAAAGGTCAGTGAGTCTCAGGAGTTGTGATTACTTTTTCTAGCTGACATTTATTGATCTCATTACCTTCATGCTCATATTTCAAAAACTTTTTTTGGTATTCTGTTACCATTTCAAAGATGACAGAAATGCTGCAGTGTTCATTGTATTAGAACTGCATGTAATTAAAATTTGTACTCTGTTTCATCACAATTTCACTGTCAGAAACACAGCATGTATTGTTTATAAATTAGATTTTTATAATTAGAACACACAATGTTCATGAAATCAAGGCTGAATATATATTTTAGCATATATTTTATTTCTTTTCATGTAAATGAATGTTGTAAAATCTTTGGGAATAATCTTTGCTAATACTGAATGATTCAGTTGACTCAGTATTGCCAGTACTTAGTTTTAAACGACTGCTTTCAAAAATGTTTGTATTTTTGCATAAGCAGTTATTTCTTGTAAATATCCTAAATACAAAGGATAATACGGAGATGTGAATAAAGATTATGAAATAAAATTAGACATAAGCTTCTTCAAATCTTCTTGCTATGATTGAATTATAATTAGATTTATCAAAATACGTATATCTATTTCCAAATATTTACTTTACAGTTTTAGCCCAATTTCACTTGTGTACATTAAAACACACAAAATAACTTTAAAGGATGGTGAAAAACTGTTTTTAAAGTTATATTTGTCTGAGGAGAGGTGTAGGAGAAGTGCTGTCTTTTGTCTGTTTAAGCCACAATTATATTTAGTGAATTTGTCCTTCCTTAGTGAATGTGAAGAATCCATTCAACCAGAAAGAGTTAAAGTCTTCTCTCTAAGAATCAAAAATAGACCCAGGGCATTCAGCTGTCATTATGATCAGAAATCTAATCTATGAACTATTTTCTAGAGATTATATTTTAGATTAATTAATTTACCAAGTACCCTAATTTACAGAAACTAATAAATTGTAGTTAATTATTATGACCAAAACCACTATTGGGTCAGATTGCCATTGTTTACATATATAATTTTAGTCCTTCTTGCCACAGATTTGACTCCTATTAATTCATTACTGAAGATTACTAATTTCTTTATTCTTCCTCCCTTTGAGGGATAAATCCAGAGAAGCATGCTCTGCCTCTCACTGCCATTCCTGGGTTGCAAGACCAACCGAAATCCCTAATCTAAAATATTATGCATGTTTCTGATAAACTTTCAATTTCTTTCTTTACTCATATCTGTTTAAACATCACTGACACATTGTATTTGTCAGGCAAACTCCAACCTCAAAGTTTGCCAAATACAAAGATATGGTATTCATTTTGACTTCCCCATTAAACTAAAAAATGTATTCTGGATTGAAGTTGCTACTAGCTATAATAGAATATAGTTATTCCAAGACATAAGTGTTTTCGTGGGCCATTTTATAAGTTAAGCCTGGTATTTCCTGAAAAACAATCTGTCTTTTTTTGTGACATATGACTTTTTATTATTTTTAATGACAAGCATGTTTTATAATATATAGGTATTATAAAGTTCAGAGATTCTCTTTATAATTATTGAATTCATCTAGGTAGGGCATAAACTAGTTAAAAAAAAAAATCAGTCTCTCTTAATGGTACCCATATCTTCAGATGATGGACAGAAACCAGACAGCTCCTTATCCTCACAAGCAGCTTTTTCTATGGATATTGTTATGGCTAAAGCCACTTATTTGAAATCAAATAACACATTTACTGAATAGTACCATAGGATAGGCTCCATGCTACCAAAAATGGAAGATATGAATATTATACTAGTACCACTACAGGTTTCCTTCACTATTCAAAAGTAGAGCCTTGCTATGAAACCTTTCATAAGCCAAATGGTATAAACAATGAAGCAATTACCATTAATTTATGTCTTTATTCATTCACCACAATCAAAACACTTTATTACCTTCAGTTTTACACTAAGCATAACACCCTTACAAGCTCTCTTAGGCTTTTCTGATACCTTAGGATACATCTTGCTAATGGATGTACAGAATTAATTGAGATAAAGCACAGATGTTCACTGACACAGTTCAAAGCCATGGCGTCTTGATACTGAGATGCTAAGTGTAGGTCCCAGGAAGGAGCTTGGCACTGCCTCTGCAATGGCTCACTGCAAAATAAATACTGAATGCTATTTTTGCTTTTTATTGTAAAAGCAAAAATCCTCTTTGGATTTCTTTCCATTAGTAAAAACAGGTACTAATTAATGTAGGTCTTTCATAAAAGAAAAGTGGCAAAATGCGAAATTTCAAAAAGCAGGTGATACCTGTACTGGGTTAGTCAGTTATAGATATTATTTAACTTGTTCCCAGCAGGGAGGAGTCCCATTTTATAGCTGATGAAATATGCTCTTGGTTAATAAGTAGTACAGAAATTATTAGGTCCCAGGAATGCCCAAATTCAAAGCACCTTGATCTGTAGTTATACCTTCAAATTTTTTTGTGCATATGCCATTTGAATGAATTGTGAAAAATATGCTCCTCATGCAGGTTTAAGTCGATAGCTAAACTTTTAATTGAAACTTTAAGTAGTCATAACAATGCAATTTGACATATTGTGAATATTTTTATTTAGAAATTAATCTCTAGATCACTCTGTTAAAAGTGTCTCGTTGAACCTAAATACTACAATGATTTGACCCACAATCATTTATTTTTTTAAAACATAAAAAGACATTTTTAATTTTAGGAATTTTACATAATACCTTTTTCTCCTAGATCTCTGAGTTTCATTCTACAACCTGCACAAAATTTTATCTTAATGTAATATTATTATGCTTGACATATTTTATTGATCACCCTGTTATACTTTTCTACAATATAATGTGTTTATAATTTTAAATTAATTTTTAAAATTTCCCATAATCGTAAGTCTCTAAGTGCTAAGACATCTGCATAATTAATGTCAGTACAATTTACAATACATAAAAATGTCAGTACAATTTTTTTCAGTTCTCATGTGATCAGAACAATATACATGTATTAAGAGGCTGATAAATAATTATTAGATATGATAAATTAAAAATTATTAATTTTTTATATGAGTTTCAGGTCTACAAAACAGCATAATGTTTAGACATTTGCACCCCTCACAAATGAAAAATAAAATTTATTGGTCATACATTTTTAAATGAGAAAGATAAAACTTTTTCAATTCTTCTATATATAGATGAATATTAAGAATTATTAGAATAAGATAACATTCAATCAAGACTGCTGATTCTTGTTTTTATGAATGTAAGTGCTGAGAATTATTTTCACATAATTAAGTGGATGGGATTGGAAGTACAAGTGTTACTCTGTTCTTTGAAGTTTTTATAGGCATGCCAAAAGTCACAAAATTTTAAAAATTATATAAGTTATTGATTTTATTGGGTATTCCTTCAATTTTGTTGAAAGCAAATAATTTAAATCCAAGTGACTTGCAAAACAAGTTGTTAAACAGTCATTAGAGTCATTCACTTTGTCAACATCAGCACCAATATTTCAATCAAACTGACCCTTCCCTTTGACACCTGGGTTAGTTTTACTGGCTAGGCACACACTTCAGAGCAAGATTCTGGGTGGTGAGAGATAATCACTTCTTGTATAAAGTAGGAGAAAGAATTATGAAAGGAGAGTTGGGAAGGAAGAATCAGCAGAAGTTATTCTTCTCAGAGTAGTATTGGAAAAGAGTCTACATAGAAGCTAAGGACCTGAAAAGCATCAATATCCTTCGGAAATTAACCCTTTGAAAAATCTTTGTGTGCTCTCTGGTGTATTTATACCCAACCCAGTATAAAGACCACAGCTTCCATGCAACACCATGGCTTTTGCAATCTAGTTAAAAAGTGTGAACAGGTGAGGTATTTAATTTTAATAAAACAATAAAAAATAATAAAATTGCTCAAGTCTACAATAAACCAAGTGTAACAAGATAGTTTCAGATTAATTACAATCACACTGTATTTTTCATTCAATATTTATTTTGTCAATCATGTTGACCCAAACACTGACATCACTTTATGTAAACCAGGACAAAGAAAGTATAAAATTAAGTCAAAGAAATGATTATGGGTTAAACACTCAAGTTTTCAATATATTTTAGTCAAATACGGCAAAAAGAGCAAGAATTTGGTGTCCCTTCATGCTCTCACGTCAAGGTTGCCCTTGAACTAAGGGCAGGACTGAAATGAAGCAAAAAATATCAGCAATAATCCCTATCCATGCTGTTTCTCATCTGTTCTTGCTGCCACCAAACCCCACGCTTCCTTAAATGCACAAACTCTGTAAGCCCCATTTGAACTTGACAAGGATGTATTGCAAACTCTCACAAATATCTTTCTGTCAAATCCTTCTTGTACTTTTCATGTTTCACTTTATGTATTTTATGTAACAGACACACAGAAGTGCATGGCTGTTATAGCTATATGGTATATGATAACCCTTTAGTCAATATAAACAATCTTTGTTGCCTCTGCAATATTTTTTTTCAGTCTGCTCTGTTAATGTTGACACTTCTGCTTTTTCTAGCTTTTTAAAAATTAGGCAAACTTTTATTTATTGTTATTTTTAACATTTCTGCAACATTTTGTTTTTGATATATTTTTTATAGGCACAATATATTTCTTAAACCAAATCAGGCAAATCATTTTTTTCTGAGTGAATTAGTAAATTGTATTCATTGATATAACTCAGATGCCTTGTATTAGTTTTCTATTGCTGAGCAAAGACTTACTATAAACATAATGGCTTCCTGTAAAACCCTGAACTCACACATGTGTAGTCTTTCCCAATGAGTATAATCTTACAATTTTACAATTTATTTGGGCATTTTATTATCTCACAGTTCTGGAGGTTATAAATCCAGGCACAGAGGGTTCTTACCTGGCTCTGTTACCATCTGAAGCTCAGGTCCTCCTCTAAACTGATTCAAGTTGTTGGCAGAATTTAGTTCCTTGATGGATGTCTTCCAGAGGGTGATTCTCATGCTCTCAGATGCATGCCACATGACCCACTCCACCTTCAAAGCCAGCAAAGGAGTACTTCCTGCACAGGAAATCATGTTCCAGAATTTGAACTCTTTTCCAGGAAGAGGGATCACCAAACTTATCCTCACTTATGCTCAGGCCCAATGAGTATAATCTTCCTTTCTTAAGGTCAACTGTGCAAAGTAGCATAACCTAATCACGGAGGAAACTATCTCATCATACTCACAAATCCTGCCTTCCCTCAACAGAGGGGATTATGCAGAAGTGTACTCCAAGGGGCAGAAATCATAGGACCATCTTGGAATTGTGCCTACTATACTTGTCTTTACTTTTGTAAACTCATTTTACAATTTATTTGGGCATTTTATTTTTCAAAGGCATTTTTTTTCTAATAGAATATGTCTAAATCCTTTTTTTAAAATTAAAGTTTATTAGTGTAACAATTGTTAGTAAAGTCCACTAAAGGTATTTTTTAAAAGACTATTGTTTTTTCAGAGCAGTTTTAGGTTTACAACAAAATTGAGAGGAAGGGACAGAGATTTCCTGTAAAACCCTGAACTCACACATGTGTAGTCTTTCCCATTATCAACATCACTCATGAGAATGGTACATTTTTTTTTTTTTAACCAGTGATGAACCTAAATAATTTTACTTTATGAACAACGTTAAATTATAGGCATAGTTTGGGTAACGGTTAAAAGTGTGGTGATGAAGGACGTACCTCTGAAGTCATCACTTAGTTTGGAATCACAGCTCCTATTCTGTGTGATTTGGGGCAAGTTACTTAACATCTCTTTGCCTCAGTATCTCATTTGTAAAATGGGAGTAATATTCCTTACTACTTAGAGCAATTTTAATGATTAAGTGAGTTAATATGCATAAGGAACACAGTTCAGGAGAGCAACATTCAGTGTGTTAGCTATTAGTATTTATCTTTCACAGTTACATGGAAGATAATTATTCTGCTTTAAAATCTATATTTCAATTACACATTGAAACTATATTTCTCTAATTATATATAACATCTAATTTTATGTAATATCTAATGATGGATTTATCAAGCATGCCCTAGTCTTTATTGACATTCTGTTTTATGTCAGGCCTCTATGGTAAATTAACAGAAGATGGAAGAAAGTGAAGAAGCCTACAATGTAGACCGATGTAGAAAGTAGATTCATAGGTAAAGAGAACACAAGCTCCTGGGATGAATGAGGGCTAGATGTGTTCTAGAAAATAGAAAATATGCCAGTGTGACTAGAAATGAACAAGAAAGGAGTGGTAACAGGTGAGATCAGAAAAAGGTCTTGTTGGGCTAGATCATGTAGGGCCTTGTAAACCATGGCAAGGACTTTGGCTTTTGCTCTGAGGAAGTTGGAAAGCTATGGGAAGTTTTTAAGCAGAGGCATGACATGATCTGCCTTGTTTTAAAAGGATAATCATGGCTACTGTATAAAGACCAGACAACACAGAGACAAAGGTAGAAGGAGAGAGGGCACATAGTTGAAGTGGATGATGACAGGGGCTTGGACCAGGGTGGTAGCAATGGCAGTAATTGAAATTAGATTATTCAGAATTATTAGATTATGGATATATTTTTGAAGAAAAAGTTGAGAGTATTTGTTGTTGGTTGTATACAGTTCTGAGGGAAAGAGAGGACTCAATTATGCCTCCAATGTTTTGATCTGAACAACTGGAAAAACATGGAATTGTCATTTACTGAGCTATGGAATCATGAGAGGGCAAGATATAGGGCAGATCAATAACTCAGTTTTAAATGTTAAATTAAAGATGCCTCTTAGTTATGTAGCTGGAGCTGTTAAGTAAGCAATTTGAATATATTAATTTAGAGTTCAGGAGTGCAGTTTGGCTTTGAGCTCCCCGTAGGGAATTTTAAGGAGATTGAGAGTATTTGAAGTCCTGAATTTGTCTGAGATTATTTAGGGAGTGGGTGTAGATCAAGATGAGAAGAGCATAAGGACAGAGCCTTAGGGCATGCCAACATTGCATGAAATGAGAGAGAAAGAAAGTGAACAAACACAAGAGTTATTTCTTGGAGTACGCAACAGTGGACAGCATCCAATGAATGAGTGGAATGCCTGAGTTTAGATAAGAGCATTGGCAGTTCACTCATTCTAACAAGGGAGAGGCAGAGTATCACATTTAGTGTAAGAATTTCACATAGGCTGATATAATATGGACAGAGAACATTTTCTTTCTAATGTAAAATGTTACTTTTTTAGGCATACATCATTAGGACAATAATAATGTATTCCTTTAAGAGGAATTGGAAAGAAGTAAAAAGTGACAGATCAAGTGCCCACTTTGAGAGGGATGAGCAGTGGCTAGAAGCTAAGGAGGGTGGGTGTTCACAAAAAAGGAAGTTAGGATGAGGGCTATACCGCTGCAAAAGGCAGCCAGGTTGAGTGCACATGTCTTACATCCATAGTACTTTAAAATTAAAAAAAAAACATCTTAAGATTTTCCCCTTAAAAGTCAACGTTCAAAATGGTTTCAAGATTGTCATACATTTGTCTAAAGTTGTCATCTCATACCAGAGTATAAACAATATATCTATGAAGTTAGATTAGAAATTTTAAATTTTGTTATTAAATATTGTGGGTGATCATGGATAGGTCTACCCAACCCTCATTCCTAAGTAAATGAAAAAGAATGTGGTTTCCTGGAAGGGAGGAGGTATGTCTTTGGAAAATATCACACTCAAATTAGAGTAAAATTATTGGCACTAACCAACAAACAGAAATTCTTAGGTCTATTTCTTATCAACAGCAATGCAAATAATATATTGATGAGCTTATGAAAGTTTTTAAGTGTAACAAGACAGAGATATCCAAACATATTCAACTAAAGAGGCTAAACAATCAATCTTGGGGCATCCCAGTTTTGGGTATCCCCTCTTGCAAGAGAGCTGTACTTTCTCTTTAATAAAAATCTTTGCTCCACTAAAAAAAAAAAAAATCAATCTTAACAAGACTGATTCAACTTAACAAGCTGTACCATTTTGATAGAACTTACTTGAATATCAAACTTTATGTGTTTGTAAGATAGATTTTGTGGCCATTCCCTTCATCAGACCCCAAATTTTACAGTCATATATTGAAGAGAATTTCCAGAGGAAAATGTTTGAATTGATTAATTTATGAAAAGAATATACTTTGAAATTAAATGAGATATATTTGAATTAACAAATTGGCAAAAATTAAACAATATTGATCTTATTCTTTGTTGGAGAGTATATGGAGAAAAGACATTATCATTTATTCTTAGGTAGAGTTTAAATTTACACAACACTTTTGAAGAGCAATGTGGCAATATGTGTTAAAATTTTAAATGTATCGTTAATTCAATTTCGAGGAATTTATGCAAACAAAATACTCTCACAAGTGTCCAAGGATGAATGTGCAAGTATATTCAGTGAAGCACCATCTGCGCCAGGGAACACTGGAAATGGCTTAAATATATATCAACATGAGTTTATTAAGTAAGTTATGAAGCATAACAGCCTCTAGACAACAGTTAAAGAATATTTACCAATTCAGAAAAAAGTTCAATATATACAATTATGTTTTCCCTTTAAAATACAAAGGAGCAGGGGTAAACCAGGGAGGGTGGACACAGTGGGAGCAGTCTGTCTGGAGTGCAATCAATATAGGCAATGAAAATGATAGAGAATTTCAGTGCAATAATAAAACCAACCAAAAGTTGGTCTGCCTTTTATTACTACCACGAGCTGGTAGTTTAAACAATGTGAGTCAAAAAATACTCCTTCTGTCTCAGGTAAGTTATTCCCATCGCACACCTCAATCCCTGTCCTTGATTGGCGACTACAGAAGAGAGGAAGGGAGAGTGAAAGAGGAGGGAAAGGGTTTAGAGAGAGAGAATTGGAACAAGTACGGTAGTACATTTGGGATTGGCTCAATGTATTTCAAGTGTGGAATCTTCATGTAAGATTTGCTATATTTTGAAGAGTCTCATATGACATTTTTTGGGATTTGACAAACAATGACCTATGGACCAAATCTGACTGTTGCTTGCCTTTGTAAATCAAGTTTTATTGGAACACAGATACACTCAGTCTTTTATGCATGTCTATGGTTGTTTTTGCTCTACAACGACAGAGTTGAGAGTTGTTGAGTAGCTGCAACAGAAATTGTAAGACCCCAAAAGCCTAAATTATTAACTGACCATTTCCAAAAAAATTTTTATAGACCTCTGCTATAAGTGCTGGATTATGTTAATTATATTCAAGAACAAGTCTTTCCTAATGGATTTGAGTTACTTTACTCAATTGTTGAATTGTATATTAATGGCTATTTTGGTCACCAGCAATTTCTATCGTATTTAATGAATGTTGTGTATCAATCCTTAGTTTACACATTGCAGCATTTTTGTGTGATGTATGAGCAATTTATGAGAAAGTTGTCAGCCTCTCAACCAAATAATTGAGCCTTTTCTATTCAGCAAGTTGTCCTTGTTTATACACTGATGTTTGAATGTGTGGGGTTTCCATATCTCCTGACTCTTTAGAAGTAATGTAAAATATAAAATCAAAATATGAAGTATTTTATTTCTGCTCTGTTCCATAATACATGTGGAATGCATGGTGACCAGGTTGCTTAAATAGTTTTGGTGAATATGTGTTACCTCTCCCTGCAATAAAGTGCTCATATAGTTCCAGAAACAGAGGGCCGCATATATAACACACAGTTTAGGTTGTGTTCTCAATTGAAAGTCCATTCTTTTTTATGAATACCCCCCACCCCCAGCTTCAATGGTTCAAAGGTACATTACACATCTTTCTTAACAGACTGTCTGCCAGTAACAGGTGTCCTGTAAACTTTAACAATTGAATTGTGTATTTTCTTCTGATCACACATTGAAGTGTTTGTTGAACAGAATGATAGGAAAGCAAAGCTCCCAGGATATAAGGAAAATTAGATTGTAGTTATTTGGTAGCATATTCTCAGAGAAGACCAAGTCCTTAGGGTTTTACTAAACCTGGAGTTAGTGTCTCCAGTCCTGATCAGCTTTACCCATTAGAGATTCATTCCATTATTGGATCTTATAAATGACAGTACAAAACTGGTCATTTTTTCCTCTTTTACTATTACTGCCTTCCTCTGATTCATTTATTTTACCATTACCTATGGAGCCCTTAGCATGTACAAGGCTCTTTTCTAACTACAGAGGAATATTAAACTACACAAAATCTCTGACCCCGGAGGATTTCTACATTCAAATGTAGATATTCTTTATATTCTCTCACTAACCCCCTCTCCCTCCCTTGCTTATGTCTTCAAATTTTACAGTACTAAACTAAACCTTTTGCTAGGGGATTCTGAGGAAGTGGCAGCCTAAATGCTCATCAACGCCTCACCCCCCAATTGTTTCTTTGTTGAAGGAGACAGCAAGAATGTTGTATCACTCTCAGAGGGGCTTAGTGCTTGGAGAGCTGTGATTTCTCTCTGTGGAAAGTAGTACCCACCTGCCCAGGCAGAATCCTGGGAGGGTCGGTTGTGCCTTTTGACCTTCAGGAACTTGCAGCAAAGTTGAAAGCTGAGAGCCAGCCGGCTGCCTCTTTAAGCTTAAGACTTGGATGGAGTCTCAGTAGTTGACATCTGGTCTGCATGCATAGTCTTGTTCTACGCATTTTGAGTATTGTCTCAAAATTATATACAGAAGAAAAGATGTATGGAGAAACATGAAACAGGAATTGCAACAGTGGGGGATAAAGTGGATGGTTTTATAAAGCAGCAAGCACATATATGTATGCAGAGAAAAAACTGATTGTTGCCAGGAGTGGGGGAGACGGGTGGAGAGATGAGTGAAAAAGGTTAAGAGGAATAAGAGGTACAAGATTTCAGTTATAAAATAAATAAGTCATGGGGATGCAATTTACAGCACAAGGAATATAGTCAGTAATGGCTGAATACCTTTGTACAGTGACAGGTGAGTACTAGACTTAGTGTGGTGATCACATCGTAAGGTACATAAATTGAATCACTGAAACTAATATAATAGTGTAAACTATAATATACTACTTGTATCTATACATACACATAATCTCAAAAAATACATGTAAAGTAATAAACTAACAGATGCAGGCTGTTGTTGAGAAGACCTGTCTATGGAGTGATCAGGTATATATGTGTCCTGAGAAGGCATATGGGAAAAACTATTTAATTTGGGATTTAGGAGATTAGTTTAATGAGGAATTGTATTTAGCAAAACAGAACCTTAAAAAAATAACAATTTGAATGGAGCTAAACTAAATTTCATTTTAAAAGTTCATGTGTTTTATACACATACGTCAAACTTGGACAAAGTTGTGGTGTTGGCATTTATCAAAAACCTTCCTACTTTGGACTGAAATTTAAAATAATCTCAACACATTTATTTCATTCTAAATATTTAATTCAAATTATGCTTTCATACGTTTTATAATACAAAAGTCAACAAAAGCAGATTTTACTCTTATAAATAACATATACATATATAATGATGATTTTGCATAGAGTCTAAATAAAAATTGCATTTTCTTGTATACTCACAAAATAAGGAGATTTGATCAGTCTTGGAAATGTCCACCAAATAATAAAATTTTCTCTGAGGACTTTAGAAAATAGGCCAATCTAATGAAAAAGAAAAGACACATTGAAATGCAGAGCATGTTCTTCTTGAAAAGATTGATGTATTAAATATTTATGCAAACACATTAAATTGGCGAGTGTATGAAAACATTATTACATATTCATCACCTTTGCATCTCATCTTTTTGAAAAGAACTTCTTTCCTATAAAACTAAGATGGATGACTATAAGTTTTCCAAAGTTACGGTTTTCAAATTGCATAACATGGAATAGTTTGTTTTTCAGAATTTATAATAATTCACATAAATAACAAAATTAATGTTGAAATTAGAAAAGGCTAACAATTTATTCAAAGTAGAAGCAGTCAAGCCCTGTTTCATTATCAGCCTATCTCCACAAAACTGCACTAGAGACTCTTAATGTGAAAGATGCTCCCTAAGAGTGAATATTCACTTTGAGGAATAAATGTCTCGTTTAGGTCGTGGCGTCCATTTAGCAAACAACTGATTCTGTGGCAAAAGCCAAATGTCATAAGGGAATTAATGCATTTCCAAAGTACCTAACTTCTCCTAGAGTGTAATAAATCCTGACTGAGTCTAAAATTTTATGATCTTTGGCAAGTGTTGTTTAAATTAAAATTTAAATTAACTACACTTCTCATTAAAAGCCAGAAAGTTAAAATGATTTTATATAGGCTCTAAAAATATTCATGTTTACTATTATGATGATATGGTGTTCTGTATTCAAAGCTTTCTTCCTTCTCCACTTCTGCTTCCTTTTCCTGCTAAACTCTTTCCCTCATCTCTTACCATTTTTCCTCACCTTAATGTTGATGTGATTTTAGCCACATTTCTGTTACTGTATCTTCCTACTTTTTCACTCCTCTATACATTTCCACAACTTCTATTACTTTACTGCTCTTTTCTGCTTGCTTCTCTTTTCCTTTGTCATCTTTCTCCCATCTTTGATGTTTTAAAGACTGCCACCTTAATTTATTATTTTTCCTCACTTTGAATTCTCATGATCTGTATGTTTTGATAGTTTATTCACAGTAACAACGCTGGGGTGGGGTAAGAATTCATTGGCATTGACTCTATTTAATTTGAGTTAAAAAAAATCTGTATCATAGCATGGAAGAGATGGAGGAAGAAGAGAAAGAAAAAGGAAGGTTAAGGTTGTGGCCTTAGGTGGCTGATTTTAAAAGAAACTTGGAATTGAGCTGTGGCTAAAACTGACATCTCCTCCTGTAATCTAAACCTCTATTTGTCTGTGTGGTGGTTCTGTAATTTTTGGCCTTTAGCAGTCTCTGTAGTCATTTTTCCTTTACTCCCCACAGGCACTCACTGGAGCTCCATCCCATGTACTATATGAAATGTTCCCAGCCTCCTCCAAATCCCTGAAGGTTTTCAGGGTTTTGTTTTTTTCCTGTTCACTCCTCATTACTGTTCTCATGCTGCTGCTGAACTCTGGATTTCTTCTTTGTTTTTTCCCTGCACTGCTTTCTCTTTACTTTCTTTCTTCCCCATCCTGTTTCTCAACAGGCATGGAATGCAAACCCTGCTCATTCAATCCCTAAAGCACCATTCTTTTAATAAGAAACTTTTACTGAAGAATAAGGTGTGTGTGTCAAGAATAGAGATTAACACGGCAATATGTAAATGAGGTATTATAGAATTGTACACTTGAAACCTATATAATTTTACCAACCAATGTCACCCCAATAAATTTAATTAAAAATTTTAAAAAGCCCACATTTACTCCCCTTCCCCCCAAAAAAAGAATAGAGATTAAGTCAGAGCAGCACAACACATCAGAGAAAAACTAACTTATTTAGTTGGGTAGCTTCTTGGCCATACCCACCTCAGTCCTGTTTATCAATTTATGCAGATTATTTTCTCCCTGGACATTGTTTTCCTGCATCTTCTTTTTCTCATTATTCAGAGACCCCCAAGCATGTTTTCACGTGATCAGGAAAACATTCTATATTCTTACTACTTTATTACACAGAGTATTTATTTCATTTTCTATAACCATTCTGCATTAGCTTCCCATGGCTGCTGGAAAAATTTACCGTGAACTGTTCAATGTAAAACAACAGACATATATTCTCTCACAGTTCTCAAAGCCAGCCTGAAATTAAGGTGTCAACAAGGCCATCCATGCTTCCTCCCAGGCTCTAGGGGAGATTCCTTTCCTTGCTTCTTCCAGCGTCTGGTGGTTCCAGGCATTCCTGGGTGTTCCTTGATTTGTGGCTGCATCACTCTAATCTCTGCCTCCTTCTCGTGGCCTTCTCTTCTCCGTGTCTTCTCTTCCATTTCTTATAAGAACACCTGCCATTGGATTGAGAGCTCACCTGGGTAATCCAGGATGGTTTCATCTCAAGATCCTTAACTTAATTACATCTGCAAAGACACTTTTTCCAAATAAGGTAGTATTCCTGAGTTTTGGGAATTAGGGTGTGGGCATATCTTTTGAGGAGGCCATCATTCAAACCATTACTATCTATAGAAGCAGACTCCAGTTTTCTTAACTTTCACAGCAAAAGACAAACAATGAAAGTATTTTCCCAATTGAATTTAAAGAAAAAAAGAGTTTGTCCCTCAGAATAACTCTAATTACAGTTTGAAATAAAATGATGTGTTTTTCTCATTGAAAGACCCCAACCCATTAAAAATAGATAAAATAATGTAATGTTTAAAAATACTGGAAAATTATTCATAATATCAAAAACTTATAAAAATGTATGCATGCATTTATACAAATGTCTTTATAATCTGTGTATATATGTTTGTGTATATACATGTGTATGTAAAAACACATATTTATAATGATGTACTGTATACTTACTGTGCTTAATCTTAACATAGAAAAACTTTTTCAATATTTTAACATACTTTTTAAATTCGCTATTTTTTTTTCATTTTAACTATTTAGAAAATGCTTAATCACTGTAGAAAATACAAGTAAAGAAAAAAGAAAATCACCTGAAGTCTACCACACACACCATAATTAACCAACTTTAGGGCACGTACATTCTTATTTTTCTCATGTAATTATGTCCACATGTATATATGACATGTCACTACATCTACATTTATTTATTGTTTTGATTATAACAAAACTTGAATCATGCTATAGTCTATACTCAATTTTAAAATCTTTTTTAGTTGATATTATGTTATAATTTTTATTTAAAATTGTTTTTAATGTGTCATTATTCTATATATTATATATGTGTTTATAGTGCATCATTGTTTTGATTTACTATAAGTTATCATTGAAGATTATTTTCATTAAAATGAACAGTGCTAATGAACATATTTTGTTAGACATCTTTATAATTGGGATTAATTCTCAAAGATATTCATCGTTGCTGGATCATGGAATGTGTATGTTGTGGCAGAGACTGCTAATTGTCTATCAAAATCTCTGTTATCTGATTCCTGGGCACCAGGAAGCTCAATTCCCAGCCTCACTTGCACTTGTGTGTGGCCGTGTGACTGAGTTCTAGTCAATGGAATAGAAGAGTGTGGCTCTTTTGTGCTGTCTCTGGGCTTAGGTTAGTAACAAGCAGATCTGATTCCTCCAGCTCCCCTTTATGCTGTGCTGCCTGCAGGCAGCAGAGGAAGAGGTCTTGGAGGACAGAAGAAACCTGTGCCTCTTAGGTACTAAGTGACTGGACCAGGAACTTCTGTCTCAGGGGGTCGTTGACTGAAAAATGAACTTCTATTGTTTTTGAGCTGTTATATATTATAGGGTCTTTAAAAAATTATTAAAATTTTATGTTAAATAATACTCTTGTTTTTGAAATTTTGAAAGATATTGTTAAATTACGTTTCTCAAACTTTAAACAGTGAGGATATCCTTGATGTTTTTCAAGCAAGATTATATTCAGATATTTACAATCAATATTAATATTTACCAGAAAAGTCCTGCCAACATTTTCTAGAGATTCCCCCGCATTTATTCTTCCACATGACTATTATAATCATGTTGCTAGTTTTCCTAAGATGTCTTAAGGGAGCTTGTTAAGGCTGCAATGGATATAAAATTATTAATTTTAGTATTCTTTCATCATTAAACCTTATATATTCTTCTACTTATTTATTATGTTGCTATGATAAACTGTTTTCTACATATAAGTTTTCAAAGTTAAATTATTTCCTTATACAAATTTCCCAGAAATGTGGGAATTCAGAGAAATGGTAAGAATAAATCTACAATTTCTCATGTGGGTTGTAGTGTTCCTTTTATAAGAAATATGTAAACAGTCTCATCAGAGTAAGTCAATTTGACCCCAAAGTCATTATTCTTGTGTTTTGATATTACATTAATTTATTTTAGTATAAAGAGAATAAAGTGTAACCTCAAGGTTAATTTAATTGCATTTCTTCTATATTAAAATTGAAGTTTATATGAGCTTTTAAATGGGTTTAAATTATTTTAATGTAAATTATTTATTATCATTCTCCATCTATTTGTTGGGGTATTGATTTGAATAAGCTGTATATATATTACAGATGGGTCATCCTTCTAGTGATCTGCATTTAATTAATTTTCTGTGATTTGTTATTACTTAAGTCAACAATCCATCAGGAACTTAGATTGATATAGGGTGTGTGAGATGTGTATCTAAGTTAATTTTTCCACAAATTGTCAATTAATTATTGTCACTTATTCATTAACATTCTTTTCTCTGTTCCTTCCATATGTTGTCAAATAAAATTTTTTGTTATAAGGTTTCTTTAGATATTTACATTACGTTCTAGCTGTCTTCATATTTATCTTTGTTTTAGCAGCATATTATTTTGATTATCGATGTTTTAAAATGTGATTCATTCAAAAGGTATAATTGACATAGTATTACATTAGTTTCAGGTGTAGAACATAAATATTCAATATTTATATATTGCAAAATGATCACCACAATACATCCAGTATACATCAATTGCCACACAGTTAGACATTTTTTTTCTTGTGATGAGAACTTTTATTTTTTATTTATTTATTTATTTTTTTGTGATGAGAACTTTTAGATCTACTCTCCTAGCTACTTTCAAATGTGCTATATAGTATTATTAATCATAGTCACCATGCTGTACATTACATCTCCATGACTATTCATTTTATAACTGGAAATTTGTACCTTTTGATTCCCTTCACCCTTTTTTCCCACCCCGCCTACCCTCTGTCTCTGGCAACCACCAATCTGTTCTCTATATCCATGAGCTTGTTTTTGTTTTTTGAAAAACAAATATTTTTAGTGAGAACTAAGAAATACGTGATTATATATTTCTTAAAATAGAAAGTACTACATGAAGGGTTCTTCTTTATTTTTAAATTCAAATATTCATATATATTGAAGGGATTTTGCCTTACTTGAAATATCACTAGATGTATGCCCATCATTTCTGATAACTGCATTGGTCTTGCACTCTACATTTCTTTTAATATGGATCTCTAGAAACTTTCAAGAAGATTAAATACAATGTCTTACAAAGCTCAAGGGTTATAATGAAATGTTCGTTATTGCAAGAAGTCAGGAAATGAATCCTTTTTTTTTTTTTTTTTTTGGAGGAATGGAACTATATTTATATCTGAAGTTAATTAGATATTATGCCTTATAACCAATATGGTCTAATTCATAATGAAAGAATTTTATGAAAAAATAAAGACTTAAATTTTCATTAAAACCTTTTTATGCTGGCAATTTGCCTGTGCAGTTGATTTGCATGAAACGTGATTAATGATGACTAAATAAATAGTTGTATAGGTAGAAGGAGATAAAAAATTATCCTAATAAAATAACATTTTATAGGATAAGCATTTCAACAACATAAAATCCCTAATTCATTGAAATTTTGTAACATAAAACAAGTATGTGAAATGTTAATAAGATAAACTCATTAGCTAGTGTTTATTAATTTGATTTATTTACTCCATATGTGAGTTTTCTAGGAAAAAGGCTCACAGTTCCACTTCTTTTGAGAAACTTGCACAAGGTCACAAGGCAAATAAGTAGTTCAGTACAATTTGACAGCACAGATGTAACCATTACAAAACAATTCATCTATAAATAATTGAAAATGTGAAAACAATAAAAACTCATGTTTTCTGAAATATTATTATTAAATTGCTAGATTACATTCTCAGTTTCATTTCCTCTGAAAGGATGGACACCTTTGAGAAGACCAGATCCATTTTTTAATTCACATAGGACTTTTTATGTGGTCGATGGCATAATTGTTTTTATGTATCTTCCATATAATATAAAATATAAGAGCCCTGGGTTATGTGATATGAATGATTAATATATGAGTTTATATTTGGAATACAAAATGTAATGAATACTATTGCTGCACAATAGTATTAGTAAAATTATGTAATTTATATATGGAATTAATGCATTGTAGAGCTCATTTATTTCAACTATGGTTCTAGACCCAGGTATAGTGGTTCAGTACAATCTTTATTCTGATTGAGTGGCTATGGATTTTTTTATAATTTGGGGAAGAAAACCATCATATATTCAGCATTTTTACTTGTAATAAAAGTAGACTTCAAAAGCACGTGACCTCTGTGGTTGCATAGGGTTCCCCACTGTGAACGGACCCACACTTGCTTTCATGTTCTGGTGTTATTTTCCTGGAATTCTTAATAATATTTGAACAGGTGGTCCCTCCTTTTCATTTTGCAGTGGTGTCCTGTCTGTAACCAAATACTGTAATCAGAGACTCCTTTGTGTTAAAATTATAAGTTATCTTTAATCCCAAAACTTCAGACCTCTGCAAAAACATATAAATTATTCTTTCTTCTATACTATCTTAAAGTTCAAAAAAAAGAAAAAGAAATTATCAAGTGTGAGACTAGTATGGTTTTCCTACTGGTCACGTGATGTTGATGTTGATTTTAACTACAACTCTTGCAACTTTTTTTTTTTAGAAAATATGTCAGTGCTGTTGCAACTGCAAGCTACATTACATAACCACATACTTCCCCCTATCAACAGAAAAAATATATACTAAGTAGTCATATATACTTTATCCGAATCTAGATTCAGTGATTATAAATATTTTATACCCTTTGCTCCATATATATATATATATATTCACATATAAACACACATACACACATTTTTCTTCTGAACCATTTGAAAATAATTTACAGAAATTTTGATATTTCACCCCTAAATAATTCAGCTGCCATCTCCCAAAAACATTTACCTGCATAACCTTGGTACCACCCAAGATATTGTAACTTGATATAACTATATTATCTAATATTATTCCAATTCAAATTTCTCTAATTATCCCTAAGTATCTTTTATCAGTTTTAGAAACCTAGCATCCTATTTAGAATCATGCATTACATTTGGTTCTCATGTCTCTAATTTAGTAAAAATATCCATATTTGCTATTTTTCCTCCAGGGGATTTTAAGCTTGATGAAAGCAGAAGCCCCTGTGGCTTATCCTTTGATCACCCAAAAAGGCTGAATGATTTAGGATAAAAGACAACATGGTGTGGAGTCCAGGCCTTGAGTCACATGTGCATGAATTCTAGCCCTACCAGTTTATTCTGTGACCTTGGATCTACCGTGTTTCCCCGAAAACAAGACCTAGCCAGACAATCAGCTCTAATGCATCTTTTGGAGCAAAAATTAATGTAAGACCCAGTCTTATTTTACTATAAGACCGGTTCCATAACATAACATAACATAACATAACATAACATAACATAACATAACATAACATAACATAACATAACATAACATAACAACAGAATACAATACAATACAATACAAATAGTATAATACTTGGTAAAATATAATAATATAATATGATATAATATAATACAGGGTCTTATATTAATTTTTGCTCCAAAAGATGCATTAGGGCTGATTGTCCGGCTAGGTCTTATTTTCATGGAAACACGGTAGTAGTCTTTAAATTCTCTGAGCTTCATTACCTGCATGAAAGCAATTTTTGCAGAGATGAAATGGCATAAGGAATATGAAGTACCTGGCATGTGGATGGAACTTCATAAATATTTCCTCTCCATCCTTGCCCCAGTGTATGCTGGTAGTGGGTTTTTGGTATTGTTTCTTTTTCTCAATATGCAGAGTGGGATTGAGAGGAAGGGAAAAAAAGGGGATTTTCTGTCTTCTGGTCTTAAGAACCTATATGTATTGTGTCATTTCCAAAATGATGAGAACAGATTTTATAATATTTGAAGTATACTAAGATTCATTTTAAATTTGTAAACTATATACGATAAAGTTGTATTTTAAAAATATGGCACCTGGAAATCAGAAAAAGTAAGGTTTGGAAAAGGTACTTTGTATTTAAATGAATGGTCCCTGTCCTTGAAAGTAGCAATGGCAAATGCCAGGAGAAACAGAAGAGGGTCTCAGCTACAGTGAATTACACTACCATCCTTCCACACTCCGACTGGATTCTGAGCACCCAAAGATCTGATGGTGGCCACATTTCCTGACATTCATTGGCAGCAAGTCTCTCTTCTCTCTCCACAGTTTTGTCAAAGTGGCACCATAGCTTTAGAAACAGTGAAATGAGAACACTGAAATGCTATGTAAATGTCAGGGGCTGCTGTTTCTTCATGATTTTGACATCTGAAATCTTGCCTCACCTCCTGTGCTTTGGGAGCTCTTCCTGAGGAGAGGGAAGAGTATGCAATGGGATTGGGTGCTCTACAATTGGAAATTTATGGATAGATCTTGTTCGATTGGTTATATATCTCCGAGTTATTGTGGGAAGGCTATATCTTTCTCTTGATAACTCAAGGCAACAGCAATCAGCATCAATAGTTTCTCTATGGGGCAGTTTAGTTAATCCAAACCACTGAACTGCAACTTTTTATTTTTGCTTGAAGTCATAGCTTGGAAAATACTTTGGAAATAAATCCATGAGGTTCGTTTGATTTCTTATCATTTGCCCTGTAATCTCATAGTTCATAGTACAAATGTAGCTGTCTGACTGACTGATACCTTTTTGCAAAATTAGTTATTGAATCTAAGTCTGAGAGAAACTTATCCTAAATTGTTTTCTTGACCTTGATGAAATCATCATCCCTGTCTTTGTTATTTGATCTGTTTGGAAGAAATACTCAACATAGTACGCCTTTTGCTTCAAGAGCCACAGGGCCCTTTAGTCATTCTCAATCCACTCTTTTTCTCTGTAAGGTTCATTTCAGGGGGAAGCACCACTATCTTAAGGATTTTACAGATGAAGCTAAAAAAGGAAACTCTCTCATGCTCTCTCCCTTTTTACTTCTCTTTTTTCTTCTCTTCTCTTCTCTTCTCTTCTCCTTCTTCTCTCTCCCTCCCTCCCTCCCTCCCTCCCTCCCTCCCTCCCTCCCTCCTCTCTCTTTCTTCACATCTGGGAGTTTGCATTTACTTTCAGATTTACCACCTTGGAAGTACTAAAGATCTTCATCTGTTTACCATGATTTCCTATGCTTGTGCAGGTAAACTATGACTGTAAGAAACTGGTCTGAAACAGTAGCTACCCTTAGTAAAAAATTTCACTGACAGTTAAGACCTAGAAGAAAGAGGGATTGGTAAATGGGTCCATGCAGCTGGAGCAACATGGAGTCAGGCACATGATAACACACAGATGTCTCATTTGTGCCCTTTAGTGAGCATCACCAAGCCATGGGCTGGCCAATCCCTCTGGTGTAGTTTGAGTTAGAATCAGGTAATAATTAGAGGCAAACAGAAGAATTAATAGCTCTGTTTGGAGACATATGAGATATTACTACATACCTATTAAAATGGCTAACACCCAAAATACTCACAACACCAAATGCTGGTGAGGATATGGTAATATAAACCATCATCCATTTTTGGTGGGAATGCTAGATGGTGCGTCCACTCTGGAAGACACTTTGGCAGTTTCTTACAGGACTAATCATAAGATACAGCAGGTGCATTCTTCACATTTATTCTAATGCATTGCAAACATATGTGCCCACAAAAACCTACTCATGAATGTTTATAGCAGCTTTCTACATAAAAACCAAAAGTTGGAGGCAACCAAGATGTCCTTCAATAGATGAAACTGTGGTACATCCAGACAATGTGCATTAGTTTCCTACAGCTGCTGTAACAAAGTACTACAAATTGGGTGGCTTCAACAACAGAAATGAATAGTCACACCGCTCTGGAGGCTAGAAGTCTGAAATCAAGGTACAGACAAGATTGGTTCCTTCCGAGGGCTGTGAGGGAGAATCTGTTCTATGTCTCTATCCTAGCTGGAGGTGTGCTGGTAATCTTTTGCCTTCCTTGGCTTGTGGCAGCATAATTCCCGAAGAGCCACAGGGCCCTCTGTCTCCGTGTCCAAATTTCCCATTTTTATAAGGACACAGTCATATTGGTTTAGGGCCCTTTCTCATGACCTCAACTTGATCATCTGCAAAGACCGTCTTCCCAAATAAGATCACATTCACAGGGAGTCAGGACTTCAGCATTTTTGGGGGAGAGGGGGCACAATTAAACTCATAACACAGTGGAATACTATTATAATACTTCACTATTCCAGTAGTAAAAATAAATGAGATATCTAGCCATGAAGAGACATGGAGGAAACCTAAAATGCATATTGTTAAATGAAAGAAGCCAATCTTAAAAGGCTGTATACTGTATAATTCTAACTATATGATATTCTTGAAGAGGCAAAAATAGGGAGAAAGTAAAAAGATCAGTGGTTGCCAGGCATTCAGAAGAGGCAGATAGGTGGGGCACCGGTGATTTTTAGAGAAGTGAAACTATGCTGTATGATACTGTAATGGTGGATACATGTCGTTATACATTTGTCAAAATCCATAGAATATACCACACAAAAAGTAAACCCTCATGTAAACATTGTATCAATATTGACTCATCAATTGTAACAAATGTACTACACAAAAGCAAGACCTTCATAATAGGGAAAACTTGAGTGTTGGGGGATAGGGATGATGAGTATATGGGAACTCTCTATACTTTCTGTTTAATTTTGCTATAAACTTAAAACCTCTAAAAAATAAAATCTATTAATTTACTTTAAAAAAAAAAGTCCCTGTGGGTAACAGACAGACTTTAAAAATGTGACCAAGATGTTTCCCTTGCAAGGCTCAGATAAGAACAATTCCAGTAGAAGGAACAGCTGGAACAGAAGCTCTCAAGTGGAGACCAGCTGAGTGCCCGAAGAACACCATGAGGGGTGGAGGGAGAGGCGGATGCAGGAGAAGAAGGTGGGCAGGGAATGGAGCACATAGGGCTTTTTTAAAACAATGTATAGTTTGGGTTTTATTCTGAGTTTTATATAAAACCATTTGATGGTTTAATAGGGAAGTATTAGGATATGACCTATGTTTAAAAAATATCACTCTGGCTATTGGATATAGAGAATAAATTGTGTATGGAGGTGACATTGGAAGCAGGAAGATTAGTTAGGAGGATATTTTAATGGTCCAAGCAAGAGGTGGTGATAGTTTGACCTAAGGTGAGCAATGGATATGGAAATAAGGGGGTTGATTGGGGATATATTGATAAAGGTAAAGGAAGAGAGAATTTCTCACTCCATTAATTGTCTATGACACTGCCATGAATCTGGAAATATGTGGAGATATCAAATTGGTTATATGCTGAAATCCATGCCCTTTGCCATTCACATCCCCTTCCATGGAATGAAAACTCATCAGATCAAATATTGCTTTAAATAAATGGACCTTGTAAAATCGCACATGATGTTTGCTTTTCATAATGTTTGCTGTAATAGACTCTGACCAGCATCTGAAACTCATTTAATATAGGCTTATTTTAAATTATTTTACTTTCCTTTCACTTTCTCTGAAATTTTTTTATTGTTGGAGGTGGGAAGAAAATATCTCCTTTAGTAAAGAGAGAAATTAATATAATTGAGCAACTTTGTGTTGATAGCAACTCTGCAAATTATTAGTAAAACACACGTTTCTTTAGATTGAGAAACCAAATCTACAATGTAGGCAGCAATGATGGGGAGTCGTTGAATATGATGACATCACATTAGCAGATATCAATCACAACTTGGCAAGGAAAAGAAGGGAGTCACCCTTTAAAAACAAAAACAAAACAAAACAAAACAAAACAAAATTCTTAAAATTGGCTAAGAGTTACAAGTGTGCCAATTTTTGCCTCAATATGTTAAGATGGTTGGCGAAAAAATTAGAAAGCAAAGAAGAACCACAATTGATTTAAAATGTGGTGAATTAACAGAATTGGGGCCATTTATTTCTAAAGAAGAATGACCTCAAAAATTAAATAATTTTAAGCAAATTTAGGAAAATCACTATAGTCTTTGAAACATAATTATACTAAGGGGTTGTTTCCTAGGAGAAAACTCAGATGCACATAGGATAATAGTCAAATGAAGAAGAATGTCGGGATAGTTAACATACTTTGAACAAAAAAATAATAGGATGGTATATTTAAATTATATACATTTTTATTACTCAAATTGATCCTTTCATTTTAGAAAAGTATACCTGATTCTTGAAAATAATCATTATTAAGAATTATACTTGTTTAATGAAGAAGGCATAGTAGTATCCTTGGAACTGTTATTCACGGTATGTGACATCATTTATTTTTTTAGTCCATCCGAAGATACACTTAGATCCTTCATGCTGTTTGCTACTTACATTTATGAAGAGTGAAATGGTACTCTTATTCAGAGCTACGTTATCTCCTTTACTCATTTTTGGGAAAGACTTCACCTGATTTTGAAATTTCACTATTTGCAAGTACATTGTTTTCTTTGTATAGACCAGAGCAAGTGTCTACACATGGGTAATATTACTCTCAGCTTCATGAAACAGTTTTCAGCTCTAAGTTGAATAAACGCAACATCGTCAAATATTATCATGTCTTAATAGAAAGGAAAAGGTGGATGTGTTATCTATTGCCACTACCCCCATGTTTTGTTTTTTCATTTCAAAAGTTCTTACCAGCAGAGAGTTACAAAATAATTAAAGAATTTGTACAATGTTGACATTGCACTCAGCATCAGTAATTTTCAGTTCAAAGTTGCAAGAAATTGCCATTTTGACTTATATACTAAGACCCTTTCTAGTAAATAAACACTTTAAAAACACTTGCAAGAGACTATCTAAAACTTTTAAAATGAGAAATACATCTATGTGTTTCTTAATAAAATATTGAGGATATAGGCTATTGTAATAATGTAAACAAAAAGTCAAGCCTTTATTGGGTAGGTACAATAGTTGTGTTAATTGGAATCTTTTTTGCTTAAGAGTTTTATGAGTTGCTTGAATAAGAAAAATTAAATTGCCTGTTTTCTTTTACCGTTCCCTCCCCCCCCCCCATTTGTGAGAAGTTCTCAATGTCAACCAGGATGCAAATGGAGTATTGTGGGAGACAGAGAGCAGAAAAGTGGGGAGCGGACTAAGAGCATTAGTGTTAACCTTGCAATTAATTCCAGTGCTAAGGCAAAAGAGGGAAAGGCGGTGACCCTTCGTATTCTCCCCAGCACAGCCAGGGGAAGTGGGGTGAGAGGCACCACAGAACCCCACTACGTCAGTTGCGGGGCGGAGGAGAGGGCATACTGTCTTCTGACTCTGGAAGGGCTTCCTTCTCTTTCCAGAGCATCTTTCTGCCCAAGTCTTATATTCTCAATTCAGCTAGTCTCTGGTGGCTTGATTTACAGTAAATGATATAATGTCCGTTAGAAAACGCTTCTGAGGGGTGATTTTGGGGGTTGTGAAGACACAAACGTCCTCTACAGACCAAAATGAATCTGCCTAAGAAAGATTTGTAAGTGAATCTTTATAAATGGATACATATGTACGTACACGCGTATGCATGTTTCGTTTCTATTCCTTACATACGTTTTCCATCTAAAACGTGCTTCCTCCATAGCGCATCTAATTTGTCTGCTCTATTTGGGGCTGCACAGCTCATCTTTACAGTCGACTGGGGAGCTGTTGCTTCTGCCAACGCCGCCGTCAGCCTGGGCGCTGAACAAATGCTGAGGGCGAGCAGGCAGCGAAAGGAGTAGAGGAAACGCTCCCCTTCAGCTGCCTCCTCCACCGCGAAATTCCCCAGTCGTCCTGGGCCCCCGCCTCCAAACACCGTGCAAAGTTGGCCCAGAGCCTGGGCGCAGGGCGCAGCGGGCCGGGCGCCTGATGGCAGGATGCTGGAGCGGCGCCCTGCGCAGCCCGGAGAGCCTCCAGGGGCCGCCGCAGCCGGGGCAGCCGTCACGTCCTCTCCCCGCCGCCCCGCGCGCCCCTGGTCTCCCAGGCGGCCCCCAGCCCAGGGCTCCGAGCAGCGGCGCTAACAGCTCCGGCTCACAAGTCGCGTCCCTCAAGTCCCTATCCCCCGCCAGCCCGCGGGTCGCCTCCTCCCCGCCACTGCAGCGCGGGCAGCGATTTGGCGCTCCCAAGGACTCCCTGCCGCTCTCCCCGCACCGGCTGCTGTTGCTGCCGCTGCTGCTGAATCCTCGGCGCCGCAGCCCACAGCCCAGCCCGCGGACACCCCGGGCCGGACGTCGGAGACGCGCACCTGACGGTCCCCGGGACGTGCACTTGGTGCGCAGTCGGGGGGTGGGAGGAAAGGGGAGGGGAGTTCCTGATTCCCTAGCGGACCCAGCAAGTTGTCCTTAAAAATAAATCTCGCCGGCCAGCGGTGGAGCAGCCACTTGGTGAGAGCAGCATGTGGACTGGCTCGCCGGGTCCGCTGAGTGCTCTGTGGCTGCGGCCGCCGTCAGAGCATCTGCTGCCAGCAGCAGGAGCCCCGCGCGGGGCGAGGAGCAGGGACGCGCGCCCGCCCCGTCCCCTGCTTACTGCTGGCCGCTCCTTCTCGGGAGGCGGCAGTCACTGTGGCCGCTGAGACACCAGCCCGCGTTTCCAAGGCTGGTCGCCTGGTGAGGAGTTGAGACTACACTTCCAGCTGGGACCCACATGGCTTGTTACCTGGTCATCAGTTCGAGGCATCTCAGCAATGGGCACTACAGGGGCATTAAAGGAGTCTTCAGAGGTCCCCTCTGCAAGAACGGATCTCCTTCTCCGGTAACCTGCGTACACACACACACACACACACACACACACACACACACACACACACACACGCACGTTTAAAATCAATATAAACAATAAGAGATATTGTGCCGGTGCACTGAGTAGGTGGTGGATATCTACCTTACCCATAGGCTTATTGTCTACTTATACAGTTTATTGGCAGACTGTTACACAGTGAGAGATGTGTGTTTACATGTGTATTTTCAGCACAGTCATTAGTGCTATGGATGCAAATATTTACTGAATGCAGTTAAGTCGGGGTCTGTGAAGGTAGCTCCTGTGTGCTATATCAAGTTATGAATCTGCTGATTTGGGCTGATTAGAAAGTTTGAGTGGCACTTTGTAACCATGCTTTGTGATTAGTTTAATAATCGGCTGTTACTTTATATTTTATAAGAAAATAAACTCTTTAAAGATTTTGCATCAGGGTACTGGCAAAAGGACAGGTGTTGGATACCGAAACTTGATGAAATCTAATGATTATCTATGAACGTTCTTCAAGGAAAGCCAGAGTTCTCTGTGGAAATATGAATTGGATAGTTTGTTGTAGTATGTACAAATGTATTTACATGCAGTTTGAGTGATTGATATTTAATTTAGTAAACTATTCAGTTTAGTTTACATTTGATTTATTCAAGTATTTTATCTAAAATAATTTTGACCAGGCTCTATGGCTTTAATATATTATCAATTTATTTCTTAATACATACTGTATATAGACAAATGTTTTAAGGACTCAAATGTATTTCAAGAAAAAAATATATGTGTCATAATATAGTAAAAAAGTGTTGGATTATTAGTAATGACTAAGTGGCTAAACTTAAAGAATATTTTTTCTAGTTTAATGTAAAAACCAGTATTTCAAGTTTATGATATAAAGAAGGAAAACTTAAGTTGCCTGATTTTTATTCTTGTATTGGTACTTACCATGATGGTTTAATACTTCATTAGCATGGGTTATTCAAAACTAATATATTATAAAAACCTTTAAGTGCTATATGTGATTTGCAGGAAAAATCTAAAATGAGAAAATGCAAGTATCCAGAGATATCACTAGTATTCCTAATTATGACAAACTACTGCCTCACGTGATTTTATACACTATACAAAGTGGGTTGTCCTAATTCCCCCCTCCCAGGTGCTACATGGTATTAAATCAGACGTGTAAGATGGACTATATACTGTTCGTATTGGCACTTACAATGAATTTATAGGGTTGGAATGCTGTTGCAGAGTTTTACTTGAATAAATCCCACATTCAGTCTTTCTGAGCAGCTGGTCTGAATCCTTCCTATTTTTAAAGATTCTCAGAATTAGAGTTTTTGCGGTCTCAGCAAACCACATTAATGTTTAGCAACTCACAGTGTCAGAATCTTCCTTAAAGCAAACTTAAATCTTTCAAATTCTTCTCTATGCTCATTTCGTCGGGAAGACCTAGAGTGTTCCACCTTTCTCAAGATATTATTTTTCAACCCTTAGTAATCTCTGTGGCTGTCATCCAAAACCCTCTCTTTGATTATGGAAACCTGAATTGGATAGTGTATTACAGCACATGTGCCTTAATAATTCACAAGGTAAAGGTTTAATTACTTCATCATTTCTACGTTGTTTAGTTCTGTATAAATTGGTTGTACTATGGTGTTCATCTTCCCAAATCTAAAGGGTTTGCAGAGGAAATTTCTGTCACATTGTCAAAAAGTGTCCTTCGTCCCCCACTGTGATTACTCGTCTCCCAGGAGCCCGATTGACCCACAGACACTGGACATGTAAATGTGGATGTGAGAAGACAACCAATAATCTTCATGGCTCTCACACTCACAGAACATTGTTCTTATTCACTATTGGGCTGGTTTTTACTAAAATACTTATTCACTTACTTTTATCTAGGTGCTATACTTTGATTCACTGGATTGTTCTCTCTAATAATTTCCACATTCAAATTAAATTACATTTGCATCATTTAAAAATATCTAAATTAGTCTATGTATGTAGTTCCTAAACTTGATTTATTTTGTCTTCTTTTGTATTTTACTATGAAATTTGAATGACTTTTTCAAGGTTTGAATAGTCTCTCACATGAGCTGGGCAGTATGTGAAAAATTGATGTTCATTCATTCTCTGTCATGGGCAGCTTGCTAGATAAGTCAGAATTTCCTTCACACTCCATAACACTTAGTCTTTTCTCCCTAGAATGAATTGGTCTCTACTTTCTGGACCTTAGACCCTTGAGCATTTAAGTAGTAGTTTCCTTGCCTAGGTGAGTTTGTTTGCCTTCTTATTTAGTTAGTTGTGAAGCCTGAAACTAAAAACTCTAGTTAAAAAACATGTCTTTTTTTAATACTCAGTAATATACATCCCCTAGTTACTTTCAGGTTAACATAAATTTATTGATTTTTTATCAGCATAAATATTAAACTCATAGATCCATACGATACATTATTTTTTCTTAAAACACATAGCAACTCTCACAATACTTTTTTTTTTTTTCAAATTTAGTGCACAGAGTAGTTTCAAAGTGACCTCTACATCAATGACTTTCATTAGTTTCACTCATTGAGACTCAAATTTATATGGGACTATGGATTGGGATATCATTCGTTGATTTAACTCACTCTTACTAAGTTCTGCATACTTCAACTTTGGTTCTTACTCTTTTATTCTAAGTGTCCCTTCTTCCTATTTTAATCCATATTTTTTCTGTTTAAATAGAGCTGTTGAAAAGTAGCACAAGACACAATTATTGAACCAGACTATTTTGTAACTTTGTTATAGAAAAGAGAAAAGCCACAATTCATTTTTGATATGAGCTTCTTTTGGAGTTCTAATTTAAACACATCTAATATGAATTTAACATTTAAATGTCTGATAGATACAATTCTTCAGTTATATATTTAAAGTAGTTGTATACATATGACATGCTCGAATCACATGTCTATAGTATCTGAGTACATGATATTAAAGTGACAGTACTAAAGCTCATGATTACAGATACACATTTTTATTTCAAGGATTTCATTTAGAAAACATTGAATCATTATATAGAATTCTTATAATAAGTACTTAATGGGTTACTTGAGAAATAAATAAAGCATTTTGCCCCCAATTTTCAGAGTTGAACAAACATAAAATCCTAGAGTGAAAGTCAGCTCCTATCTTCAAAGTAGAAACATGCAAATATCTTATCTATTGCATCTTTCTTCTTTTTGGAGACTTGGTATGAAAAAAAAATAGCAAACTGCTTTTCATCCTGATTAGAATGTGAATAATTGATTTGAGGTAGTTTATGTTACTTTAAATCCAAGGATAGATTAAAGAAAAGAAAAATGACAGCAAGTATTGCATAGTGTTTAATGGTAAAAGTCTCCAATTTTAGAAAGTAAATTTGCATGCTCCCACATTTTAGAATATTTATCTCCCCCTCTATCAGAACTCTAAAATAATATGACTGAAGGATGACTTTAAAAATCAATGTGACACACACACACAGATACATATATTGATATACACATTGTTATCTATGCTCAAACATAAGAAGTTACCTATATATTACTTTATAGAGTCTTTTACCATCAAGTATGTTGATGGTAAAACTTTGTTACAATAATTTAAGTTTTCATTATGAAAACATTCTTTAGGTGAGCTAATTTCTTTGTGAATTTCTAAGGTCTTCTATCACCATGTTTGAAATCAGTAGAACAAGTAACATCATCTCTGTGGTGTCAAAAATGTATATGAATAAATTCTTAGTTATTTTGTGTAATGCAAAATATCTCAACTTTAGATTCAAGTATGGTTTGTTATAGTTGACTTAATCTGTGTGTGGTTAATAGTAAGATTATCATTCAGGATAGCCATTGATTAAATGTTAATAATAATCGTAGTTGTATATTTTATCTGTAGTACATGTTAAGATTATTACCACTCTTTTGAAGCTTCGATAGAGTAATACTTCTTAAGAAGTGCTTATTTCTGAAAGCACCATAGTTAGACATCCAGGAATATCTGTTTCTAGAAATGCCTATTGTCTTCCCCTAAAACATTGGATCTGAAGAAAATTCATGGCATTTTTCACCTGAGTGAAACAGATGAGGGTGCTTGGATTTTGTTGTTGTTGTTGTTACTTTCTTTTGTCTAGCGTTCTTATCCTAAATTATATATCTAAGTAAATTGCCTAATACAAACAAGCAATAGCTTTAAATGGACTACACTCCTATAAAGCTCCCTTTTAAAAATTACAAACACATATATATAAATGAAAGAAGTTCTAGAAAAGAATACCTTGAGGGTGTTTCTATTCACAGAACTCCTTAAATGAGGAAATGAGTGCAGTTACAACCTTTTTCTTTTTTCTAATATCTATAATCTTCAATTGTACGTATTTTCATTATGCTTAATAAATACATGTTAAACACATCCAAAAATGCTCTCAAACTGATGCACTTTTCGTGTGCCAAAAATAATTATGAAGATATGATCTCCCATAGAGAAGTCACCTGCCTCCTCTTCTTGAATTCATGAATACATAATACTGCCTTTCAGATTGAAACTTTTAGATATTTCCAATAAAGAAAACTCAGTTATAATTCTTATAATACATGTTTTCTTTGTTATGTCAAATATTGTATTAAGCAACTTCCTTTCTTCTCATTGTCTTTTCAACCCTTTCTTTTCTCCCCCAGCTGACTCTGGGTAGTGAATACACAATAATTTCAGAAATTTGTAGTTTGCATTTTTGTTTTAGAAATAAATGTCAACTTTCTAGGACATAAATTTGTATTTATATGACTTCAGAAAGTTTGCATGGTAAGAAAAATCAAATGAGTATTTGATTGCATTATGACTTTATTAGATCATGCTACATTTATTTCATAATTAAAATTTGATGTGTCAGATCCTTTGGTTTGTTTCTTTTAGACATATAATTAAGATGAACTCTATTTTAGGTTTCTGCCCCATGATATGGAAACAAAATAAAACATTTTGGCATAGTATACAGGCTAAATGGAGGTGGTACTTAATATGGAACCTAATCATTTATAGTTTAAAAAAACCTTGATGTTAGTTATAACTGTGAAATCTTTGTTGTATAATATACATGTACTAAGGTACATATTTTTCATGTGTCAAGTATTAACAGAACTTGAAATGTCAGTATGTTCAAGGCTGTATTGGGAGAAAGTAGCAAGAAGAGTAATACATATTTCACATAACTTTATGGAGTGCATTTCAGTATGAATTTGGTTTGTTCAAAATAGAAATTGTCAGAATAATTCTTTAGTATAGATGTACATATTTTGTAGAAAATAATTTGAATCAAAATTGAAATAAAAATGCTCCTTAGCTCAAAAATGTCTTTTGGTTTTAGCAAATACAGTATTTCAGGTAATCCTTATAAAATGACAGGTGACAGCCTTTTGTAGATAGATTTTATAAATCAGTTTTTCTTAGTGGATAAGGTCTAGAGAGAGAAATTAAATATTTGCTATGTTTTCATGAAAAATTATAGTTATGATGATAATAAGAATAAACCAGCCACCAAGTTCTATAGTCTCTCTTGCATTGGAAGCACTTATTGGACTTGGAAAGACATCCTGGAAAGATGAATTACATGATACCTTAGACAACATTCTCAGTTGTCACTTAAGACACTGATAGCTTATTGAAGATGAAAAATGCGAAATAAAATTATATAGTATTTAAAATGGAAAAGGGCTTTTAATGATACTCACTAATGATCTTACTTTTCTTGAGATGGACCCTTTAATGCATTAACTAATTCTTCCTGTATTCAAATTTGACACCTAAAATCTAAACATATACCTCTGAAAAACTGATAATATATTTTTTGTTCACAGATGAAGAGAGCTATATAATTTTTTTGTTCACAGATAAAGAGAGCTATATTTTTCTTCTTCTTTGCCTGGTAGGAAACCCCAATCCAAAGCTGTGGTTAAATGAAGTGATGAGAAATAATGTTGGCCTCCAAGTCAACCCTGCTCATCTCCTATTCTCTTTGCGAAAACAAGGCAAACAATAAATAAATAATAAAATATACCATATCCAAATAGAGGGGTGCCACGCAGGGTCTTTGTACTGGACAGCTTTGAGAATGATTCATGGAGAGTATTCATTTTGTTCACTTATAGCGAGTACAATCAGGGTTGCCAGTTTCTTGCTTTGACAATTGGCAAATTTCTTTCTGCAAATTTTATTTCACTTTTGCATGGGTGTAAGAGGCAGAATATAGTTTATTTTGAAATGGATACTGCTAGTTTGTTTCTTCCTAAACAGTCTTTTCCCTATCTCTTATTCTTCTTGCCATTGATTCTTATTCCTTTCATTAACATGATTATTATTTTTTTCAGTACTTCCTTGGTTCATGCATAAATGTTTGCATATACTTTTGTCTCCAGAGGCAGAAACCCCTGCGAAGGGTGAGAACCATCTCATTCTGTCTGTACCACCCCCATAAGTATACATATTCCTTCTCTTCACCATCCACACATAACTTTTATCCCTAGCTCAGAATTTAGAGCTTCCCCCGTATTTTCATTCAGAACCTACTTACTAGTGTTCTTCCCCTGCCCTCCTTCCCACAGATATTACTCAGCACTTCACATGTCCCATCTACCTGCCCACCAACAAATACAATCACTAACCACCCCCATATGTGCCATTTCCAGACGTCTATTTTGCTATGAAATTAAATTCCCTAATATCTTTTGGCAAGCAAAGGCTATATGCATTTTCTCTTTGTGAAAGAAATGTAAACTATATTCTAAACAGAAAATAACCACTGGCCATCCTTTTTGAATGATGGAGAGCATGGAGACTCCACTTAAGTCTGACCCTCCCTGTTGATTTGCTTCATCTGAATGTGAAGTCACGAGACATAGAGGTGGCCATATTAATTACATTCACGTTATCTGAGAATGTTCAAAGTCCTTGATCTGTATCTAAGAGTCTTCATGATCCAGCCCCTACCTACATCTTCAGTTTTAACTCTTTAATCTTCCATCGGATTCTATGTTCCAGACATACTGAACAGCTCAGAGTTCTTGACTATGATCAATGTTTATAGACTTCTCTGTCATTGCATATGCTGTTTCCTCTGTCACAAATCTACTTTTTTGCCTTCATCTGTTGGACCATGTCTTAACATATTCTCTCAGATTTATTAAAGAGTTGGGTCCTCATGTGAGTCTACACTGAGTCCCCAATCATGGGTCAAGTGCTTCTCTTGAAGGCAGCCGTCACATCCACTGCCTACCTTGAATTACACTGAACTGACTTTGTTTATTTCACCATGGGATGTGAGATCCTAGGGGGTATGTCCATTGTTACCTTTCTACCCCCAAAGCTGAGCACAACTTCTGGTTTACTATTGATTTTAATAGAAAACGAAAAGATTTCAATAGAAATTTAATTGGTATAAATATCCCCTTTGGTCCTGCTGGTAGCTCTACGAAGAACACTTTTCCTTAGATAATTTTTTCCCAAGTTAGTTAGTCAGAATCTTCTAGAATGCAAACTGTTTTTACTGATGGATTAAGTGGTCAGTGTAAGTGGTCATGGTAATGCTTCTCACTTTAATATCTACCACGAGCACTTGGCCAATTGCTTCAAGCATAATTTAATACTTCCTATTAAAACAAATTACAGAGTGCTTTATTCCATGTAGCCATCTCAGAATATCTTTTGTTAAAAGCCACAAGAGAATGAAGATTAGCTGTATATAAATGGATGAAATTCATACATGAGTTACTTAAGCCATATTTTTCATTGGCACAGTTAATAGTTTATGAGAAATGAATTTCAAGTTAGGAACTTGATGATTCCCTTTCTATTTAGTAGTGTGTAGTGAAGAGGGAAAATAGTGGTTCTTTCTCTCTCCCTCTCTGTCCATCTCCGTCTCCATCTCCATCTCCCTTTCTGTTGAAAGACAGACAATAATTTCCTGATGAGTGGTCATTATTGCCTGAATTTATCAGTTTCACACTTTCTATTAGGTTGGTGCAAAAATAATTGTGGTTTAAAAGGTTAAAAAAATTGCAAAACCACAATTACTTTTGCACCAAACTAATAACAAGATTTTATTAGCTCTTGTTCTTACTTGGATCAGTCAGAATGTGGCCACTGTCCACAGAGGAACTTGGAATTCTTCTAAACCCTACGTGGCTGGATTTTTAGATAAAATATCCAGCCACATAGGGTGTACATGCAGAGATAGCAATTCTCTTGGAGTGAAGAGAATCAGGTTTATTAAATGGTCAGTTTCTTAATACGAATCATTTTTTTTACAGTTGTTAACAGTTATTTGATTTATTTGCCTCATTTATGGGATATAAACATTGGAAGGGTCTGTGGCAATCTAAATCCCTGCTATATACTTTTTAATGTATCAATATGATAGTCAGGATAGACTCCTCAAAGATGTCCATATTATAATCCTTAGAACCTATGAATCTGTTACATTAAGTGACAGATGTGACTAAATTAAGGTTGTTGAGAGGATTATCTTGGATTATGCAGGTGGATCCAGTGTAATCACAAGGGTCCTTCTAAGAGGGAAGTAAAAGTGTCAGAGTCAGAGAGAGAATGCCTTGAATATGTTGTGCTGCTGGCTTTGCAGATAGATGAAGGGGCCACAAGCCAAGGCATACAGGTGACCTCTTAAAGATGGAAAAGGCAAGTAAATGGATTCTCCCATAAAGCCTCCAGAAAAATCACAGCCCTGCTAATACTTTGATGTGATCCCAGTAAGACTTCTGACTTAATGGACTGTAAGATAATAAATGTGTGTTCTTTTAAGCCAGTAGTAAGTTCGTGGTAATTTGTTAGAGCAGCCATAGGAAACTAAGACAGCCACTCTTAACATGGGTGAATGTTTCCAATGGTGGGGGCCTCTCTGCTCACCAAAGTAACTGATCCTCTTGTGAGATCAATGTAATTAATGCTGAGTCTCCTTCTGCCTCTATCCAAATGTCGCTCCCTCCTGCTTCCATTTACTCACTGGTCTTCAACGTGCAATTGGAAGCAAGGAGGTGGTTCTGCTCACTCTTTAACATGACATTCCTGCAGCAATTCAGAGGGGCTGGTGATTTTTCATTGCTAAATCATGTAAAGGACTGAAAATTATGTGAGAATTAAGTATCTTTTCCATGTTCGTCACTTGCATTGTTTTCTCATATGTTAATTGAACTTTCTGCAACTCAGAATGCTTTATTACACTTTTTTATGTAACACACATTTGAAATAGAACATACCAGTGATTTTTATATTCTTGAAAGGTGGTAAACTCAGTAAAACGTTATCCTATATTTAGGAAAGTACCACCCACGCTTTCAAATAGTTTCCACTTTTTCCAGATATTTCCCTTTTGTATTACATATATACATCATCTGTATAAACTTAAGAACACAAATAGCACACCATTTTAAAGACACATCTTAAGGCTATCTTTCTTAGTTTGTTTAGTCTTTGATTTAGACATCTGCAATTTTCCTGGGGAAAGCAACATTGGTTTTAAATTAAAAGTGATGGGATCCATTGAAGTAATAATTATAATTTCATGAAATCCCCACCATTGTCTATGTTAGGCATAGTGCTATCAAAATGGAAAGTTATTTTTAACTTTTGTAAGGAATAGTAGCATAATATATAAATTGCCACAAATTGTAAGTGTACAGCTTTGCAATACCCCGGATGTAAATATAGAACATTGGAACTTCCTGGAAGCCCCAGGTGTGCCGCTTACCAAGCCCCACACACCCCAAAGGCAAGGACTACCTTAACAGATTACAATCTGTCTTACTTTTTTTCTTTTTTAATTTTTACTTATTTAAGTGTGTTTTTCCAGGCCCCATCATCTCTAAGTCAAGTAGTTGTTTCAATCTAGTTGTGGAGGGCGCAGCTCACAGTGACCCATGTGAGGATCCAACCGGCGACCTTGGTGTTAAGAGCACCGCACTGTAACCAACTGAGCTAACCGGCCGCCCCGTGTTTTACTTTTTAAATAATATTAAAATGAGTTTTAATAAAGAACTCTTATATTTGTAGTTCAGCTGACAACAAACTATTGAATAAAGGCCCTCTTTTTTTGGCTAGGAGTGGATAATTAGACTTCACTTTTCTTCTTCACTTTGACTGACCAAAGCTAACTAGCCACTATTTGAAACCAATGAACAAAAGAATACTGATTAGGTAAGAATGAATGGTTTTATGCTAATAAAGCACATGGATTATATCCAGGGTGACATCTGTGAAATCTTTCATTATCTTTTCGTTAATACTACATGTTGCATTTCAAAGATCTGACCATCATGTAGATTTAGAAATGTCTCACAAGTGGCCAGGAATGGCTCTGTTGAGTTTTTATTATTTGAGAGGAGATGTTAATCATATATTTAGTGGCAAGAGAACAATGAATGATTAAATAAAACTCTAGCTTGGACTTCTCATAAAACAAAATTTATGTGCAAATGATATGTAAGCTTTATTATAAAAGTTGTTATAATTTTACAGGCATGCACAAGGACAAAATACAAGTTTGTGTTACTATGGAAACAAGATTATTGCCAAGAAGATTATAGATAAAACCCAAACAATGCTTATATTAATCAATCCTAATTTAAATGAATTTAAATATACTTAAAGAACTGATCGTGTATTTTCAATAAAACTTAATGCTCATCTACCAATAGCTAGAAGCTATATAGTATGAGTTCAAGAGTTCTCTATGATGTGGCTGGAAGAATCTGGTGATACTCATTGAGGATTTGCTTTCTTATTACCATAGAAGGAAGATTTGTGAAATTGTTATACAGGAAAAATAATAAACCTTCCTTACGTGTTTCTTCCAATAGTAGATAACTTGCCTCTGAATTTTTTTATTTTTATTTTTTAATCACACTCAGTTCCATTCTCTGTGATCATCAGGATAGACTCCTCCCCTGAAAGCAATATGGGAAATCAGTTCTCTGCAGGGAATAGTTCAGGTGAGGAAGCATAGCTTGGAGAGAAATTCTAATTGGCATAAACGTATCCATAGCAGGTAGCCTTGGGTGGATTTATACAGTACATAAGCATCACTTAATCTGAAGATCTTAAAATTAGACCTAATGGACAGTAACTGGAATATGTGTGATCTGCTCGTGTGACTAAATTTTGGGTATACCCGTATAAAGTTTTAAATTCTTCATTAAGTTATGAATTTAAGACTAGCCCTAGGATTCAGTTTCTGATATTGATGAGTGTTATGTTGGATGAAGTATGGAAAGTACCTACAACCTTGAAATTTTTTACCACACCATTTGAAAACAGCTCATCCCATTTGTCCAGTAGTTTTCAGGTTATATTGTTTTATTTTTTTTAAGCTAAGATATGTATGCTTTGTTCAAAGGAAATCCTAGGAGCCAGGCAAAACAGAAGCAGGACTGCTTTGGCTGAAGGTAGGGGGAAGGTCTTCGTTGGTGACAGTCCCCTCCTTTTTCTCTATATCTGGGGAAGCAAGCTGGGCAGGGGAGATGCATCTGAGTAAAAGCCTTGGATACCACTTAGATGGACTATGAAAGGTGAGTACCAGTTGTTTCTAAAACAGTCTTGTGCTGCATAAGGATGGTTTTGTCAAGGAGGGATCGCAAATACCACTATGGTTCCATAAGATTATAATGGAGCTGAAGAACTCCCATTGCCTAGTGACATCTTAGCCATTGTAATGTCATAATGCAAGACATTACTCATGTGTTTGTGATGATGCTGGTGTAAACAACCTACTGCGCTGGCAGTCCTATAAAAGTATAGCACATACAATTACGGTAGTAATCAGCATCTAGGTTTGTGTAAGTACACAGTGTGATGTTCACACATCACCAAAATTGCCTAACCATGCATTTCTCAGAACGTATCCCATCCTTAAGCTGTTCATGACTGTAGTTAAGATTCATATATCTTACCTGGAGTAACTCAATTAGCTATTTGACACATTGCCAATTAATTCCATCACTAGACATTAATTATGTATTAGTTTCACTCTATGTTTGCAGTTTTTATTTAAAAAAAAAAGTAATGATAAGGTGACTTTGGGAGTTCAGGAACACCTTAACGGGTAAGTTCCAGGAAGTTCAAAATTTTTTCTCCTAAACTGAGTGCCCAAGTAGGAACTGAGGTCAATTTTAAATAGAGTCATGGGAATTAGCCAGTGCGTGGGGCAGAAATCTGGATACAGAAGGCTAGTCTGGGAGAAGCCTAACGTTTCTGGAACTGAAAACAGAAAAACATTTCAATTGGGAAGTCAACATCATTAATTCACTCAATCATTATTATGGGTCTACTATGTGTAAGGTCCTTGCTGGCCATGTAGCAAAACTGAAAGGTAAATCACACTATGGGAAGAGAAGACGTATTTCCCATGAACTGAAAAATCCTGGGAAGTCGTACTACTGACAAGCTTTAGTAAATGGCCAAAAATGGAAAAAACAAAGGCAAGGAAGGCATTTGAAATGGAGGAACTGAGATAACTATCCCTGTGGATATGGTTCAGTTGGCCCATGGTACTGAGCCCTTAAGTCAGAGATTAAAATTAACTGAGACCTAGATAGTTCTAAACTTGTGTCTGTACACTTTTCAATCTTGTCCTTTTGGTTCTGTTTTCTTTTGGATTTCTTAGTTCTTAATATTATTGCTATAATTATACTTATTATTATTATTATTATGTAGTTTGCAACTTCAGCTACCTGCATGAGACCAAGGGAATGACAACACCTGGGGGCAGGGTTCCTGTAATCGTGCTGATCTCCTTGTAAAATGCAGCATAAGGAGCCAGCATAAGGAGCCAGCAAAGTATGAGTTGCTCAGGGATGAAGAGATGTTGTAGAAGGAGAACCTAGAAGGAAGTATTCAAGCACTACACTTGTCTCCGTGTGGTGTGAGGGCCTGGATGCCCCCTTTTCCTCAGAGATCTGTATGTGGGGGAGGCCTGGTTGGCCACCACCCATAAGGAAGCTCCCAGTTTTATTCCTGGAGAATATTTCATTCTTAGTGGCTGGTGCCAGACATTTTAGATGCTGTGTAATGCAAATATTCCCAAGAAACAACTCGTCGTCCCGCAAGTTATTTACTCTTCAATGTGATTAAGGGATCTGGAAAGATAATTTTCTTAATCTAATATTTCAGGTGTGAGTTAGGTCCCTGAAAGAAAGGGTGGGAGACCATCGAAGAGGGTAATGAACTCATAGGATGGGAGCACTGAAGATGAGTTTTAATTTTAAGGTTTTGCTTTGGAAGGACTTTATGGCCCCGCAGAGAGTGGAGGCAACAAAGAGGGAGCCCCTAAGAGAAAGAGGAGAATTTCAAGGGCCTGGCCAGAAGAGCTATGTGCTATCCTGCTTGAAAGACAAGAGTATACACCCCTGTCACCCCAGATCCCAGTGGAAAATTCTCAGTGCAATTATGGCTCTACCTGGAAGCTGGTGGAGATCAGATCCTAAGTTCTCGCAAACCATTTTGGGGCCCTCACTTCATGCTGCGCACTGTCCCCAGAGCCGGAGATAGTGAGATAAACACAACATACATGTTATCTGTCCCAGTGGAGACTACAGACAGGGAATGAAGAGATGCGATAGTTTTTTGTTTTTTTTTTTAAATTTTATAATACTCTATTTATAAATGTACAAGATCTTGTGAAGAAAAAGTAACTGATGTAAAGAAGGATATAACTTGGTGACCCTGCCTAATCCTAGAATTAGGGAACACTTCCCAGAATAATGATGGATAATTTGAAATGTAGGCAAATGAGTAGGAGTTATCTTGGCACAGGAAGACTCCCAGGCCTGGGATATGGGTGTGGGCTGAGAGGTTGCGGGGAGCAAGACAAGGCAGGATTGTCAGGTTAGGGTGAACCAGGTAGGATCCTGCTGGCCATATAACAAGTAAATAAGGAAATCATCTCAGGTAGAAATATGGCTTTCAATTGCGTTACAGAACTAAACATTCTAGTTCTGACATGAGAACCTCCAATTACTTCCCATGGGTTGCGCCGAATGAGATAGGTCACCATGGATTTTTTCTTCTTGCTGTTATTGTTACAGACCAGATCAGAAATTATTTCTAAACAAGAAAATAAGAGTACCAAAGTTGAATCATCAATAATCTAAGTAACTTATATGGTAGATTCATTATATATAACCCTTTTCTTATAAGAAGAGAAGAACTGAGAATTAACTTTATAGATATATATGCACAGGAATGATACAATTCAAAGTTCATCCAAATTACTAATTTTGCTGCTTTAGCATAATCTGGTATGGTCTGGCCAAATGAGGGTTTTCTTGCTTTGAGGGTATATAACATTGTTTTATTAGTTTCAGGTGTAAAAAACAACATAGTGATTAGACATTATACATCTCACACAGTGATAACCTCAACAAGTCTAATACCCATCTCACACCGCACTAAATGCCATTGACTATATTCCCTGTGCTGTATTTTACATCCCATGACTATATATATTTTTTGTAATTATAGTTGACACTCAATATTATTTTATATTAGTTTCAGGTGTATAGCATCATGGTCAGACATCTATATAATTTATGAAGTGATCCCCCTGGTAAGTCTAGTACCCATCTGACACAATATAAATTTTTAAAGTGTTATTGACTATATTCCCCATACTATCCCCATGACTATTTTGTAACTATCAATTTGTACATCCTAATCCCTTCACCTTTCTCATCCATTCACCTAAGTACCCTACCTTTAGCAACAATCAGTTTGTATGAGTCTATTTCTGTTTGGTTTGTTTGTTTATTCCATCTTTTAGATTTCACATATACATTAGATCATATGTTATTTGTCTTTCTCAGTGACTTATTTCACTTAGCATAATATCCTCTAGGTCTATCCATGTTGTTGGAAATGTTAAGATTTCATTCTTTTTCATGGCTGAGTAATACTCCATTGCATAAATGTACCACAATTTCTTCACCTAGTCATCTCTTGATGGGCATTTCGGTGCTTTTCATATCTTCGCTATGATGAATAGCGCTGCAGTAACCATAGGGATGCATATAGTTTTTTGATTCAGTGTTTTGAATTTCTTTGGATAAATACCCAAGAATGGAATTACTGGTTCATTTTTAATTTTTTGAGTATAGGAAAACCCATGCTGGTTTCCCTAGTGGCTGCACCAATTTGCAATCCCACCAACAGTGCATGAGGGTTCCCTTTTCTCCACATCCTCTCCAACATTAGTTGTTTGTTGATTTATTGATGATGGCCATTCTGATAGGTGATATCTTATTGTGGTTTTAATTTGCATGTCTCTATTGATTAGTGATGTTGAGCATCTTTTCATATGTATATTTGCCCTCTGTATGTCCTCTTTGGAGAAATGCCTATTCAGGCCCTCCACCATTTCTTTTTTTTCAATTGGGTTTTCTTTTGGTGTTGAGTTGTATGAATTTTTAATAAATTTTGGATATTAATCCTTTATTAGATGTATCATTGGCAAATATCTTCTCCCATTCAGAAGGATGTCGTTTTGATTTGTTGATGGTTTCCTTTGCTGTGCAAAGTTTTTAGTTTGATGTAGTTCCATTTGTTTATTTTTCTTTTGTTTTCCTTGCTCAAGGAGATATATCAGTGAAAATATTACTAAGGGTAATGTCTGAGAGTTTACTTCCTATATTCTCTTCTATGGCTTCGGGTCTTACATTTAAGTCTTTAATCCATTTTGAATTTATTCTTGTATAGTGCGTAAGAAGGTGGTCCAGTTTCATTTTTTTTTTTTGCATGTATCTGTCCAGTTTTCCCAGCATTATTTATTGAATATATATCTTTACCCCAGTGTATATATTCTTGCTTCCTTTGTCATAGATTAAATGACCATATATGCATGGGCTCTCTATTCTGTTCCATTGATGTACATTTCAGTTTTTATGTTAATACCATGCTGTTTTGATTACTATCGCCTTGTATTATACTTTGATATCAGGTAGTGTGATACCTCCAGCTTTGTTCTTCTTTCTCAGACTTGCTGTTGCTCTTTGGGAGCTTTTATGGTTCCAAATAAATTTTAGGATTATTTGTTCTAGTTCTGGAAAAATGTCACTGGTATTTTGATAGGGATTGCATTGAATCTATAGATTGCTTTGGATAGTATGGATATTTTAATTATATCTTCTTATCCATGAGCATGATATATGTTTTGATTTATTTGTATCTTCTCTAATTTCTTTCTGAGTGTCTTATAATTTTATATCAAGTTGTTGAAACTGTTGCTCTTTTTAATGGCCCTATACAATTCCTTTTTACTGTAGCTGTGTTTTTTTAGGAACAGATGTGTAGGCATAGGGGCTAGTAAGCTTCCTGTTTAACACAACCATTGCAAATAGCAGCCCCATATTTTCACAGCTCTTACAATGAAATGATCAATATACCCTAATTTCCTGTTACAGCTTTAATTCACAACAATGATAACATTTGAAGTGATTTTTCTATTTTTCTTGTTTTGTTGAAGCAAATTGAGTCAAGTAGGTGTGGCGTTTTTATGATCTTCCTGCCATGTAGAAGGAATTTTTCTCCTATTTTTTATAGGGATAGAAACTTAATCTAAAACTGCTGTTAAGGTGCTGATAAGCGTCCAACCTGATTACTATATTTAAATATCTTTCATTATCTTAGGAAATTTTAATGAACCAATCAGGTGTTTTTTCCTCCATCACTTTCTCTCCCCAGTAAAAACCTATTGGAACAGTAAAATATTTGAAAGGAGGAAATATGTGACTAAGGATTGTGTATGTCATATGTATGTTCACATCATGAGCAAACATTAAGGTCCGTATGTGGCTACAAACTTTTATACACTTACATTGTTTTCTTAGCACATATAGAAAGTATTCAATCAATGTAAATCAGTTGCTACTTCATGTTGCAAAAGCATCTGTATCAGTGTCTAGTCAGGGTAACACAAACCATTCTTAGTTTTTCACACAGATGGAGTACAATGCAAGGACTGTTTTACAAATGTGTTGAAAAGCCTGAGGGAGAGAAAAAGTAACAGAGAAAAGTAACCCAGAGATCAGTAACTGCAGGAAGTCCCTTCAGCCCGTAGGGCTTGAGGGGCAAAGGAGAAAGTGATATTATCTGACCCTAATGCCTTATCCCAGTGGCACTGCTGCTGCTGCCACTTTGGAAACCACCTCCTCACTGCTTACTATACCTCAGAATTTCAGACTCATATACAACTGTAGTTACTCACTGGTTATTCTCTCCCATCTCAAATGTATAAGCTCTAAAACAAAATTAATCTTTCACCAAGTGTGTTTTTCCTTTGTTAGGGACGTCGTACTCATCCCATAGTCTATGCTTAAAATTCAAGATTTTTTTTTCTTTGTTCATCAGATTAGTAAATTTGCTCATTTTAATTCCTAAATAGTTCTCTAGTCTACTCCTGGCCTGTACCTCTTCTACCACTCTTACCTCCTGCCAAGGAATGCAAGCATTTCACATTTTCCTGAAAACTGAATACTTTTTGATTAACTATGTCTGGCCCTATGCTAGCTGGGTACCCTATGTTGCCTGCCTCAGTGGAATTTACAGTCTAGAATGGAAAATACATTAAGCAAATAAATCTCTGTGGAAAATGTCCTGGAAGAGGGCATTTCAAATTTTTCTGATTATGGTTCATTTTTCAAAAATTGGGATTAAAAATTTGTGAATATCCTAGAGAAAGGCCATCAAGTTGGCTTGTTTAAACGCAATCAATAGTAAGTACTTTTTTGAGTGTATATGTCACTTTTGTCTGGTTCTGGAATATAAATCATACTGATAAATTACATGTCAAATATGGCAATTTAGTTATTTGTAGTAAAATCAATCCAGAATGACCTTGAGAGCTCATCTTCATCAGTTATTGTCTAAATGGGGTTAAACTACAGATTTGAGGCCCCACACAAGTCTTAATAGAATCAGAATGCCTGGAGCGGGTCCTGGGATATGCATTTTAAACAAGCAGCACATTGGTTTGTTGTACACATTGACATGAAATTATTGAACCAATGTCAACTCACCAATACTCTCTTGATTTGTAACTCAGAGGCCAGAGGCTGAGGAAGGCTTTATGACTTGCTCACACTCTGTCCTCTTCTTTATTCCACTGGAAACTCCTGTGGGTATCTTCTGTGAAGCTTTCCTGGTGTTCTAAACACCCCTTAATACCCAGTTCACAGTCATATAACAGGGAGGACACACTCCTTCTATGTCAGGCACACTATGCCGAGACAAGCCTTTCACATTATTGTCTTATTTAATTCTTAAAACATTTTTCCTAAGATGTAGGCACAGTTATCTTCCATTTACAGATGACAGGAGGTTCCACATTTTACAAGAACTGCATGGCAGAGAGCTGGGGCTTGGATCCAGGACTTTCAGAGTCCAAAGCTCAGGTGTGAAGCCACTTCCCTGAGAATTGATTTCTCTGGCTCTGTGCCCCCATGATAGTTTTACATTTCTTCCATACAACATAATAGCATGCTAATTGTCAGTTCGTGCATCTATTTATCTTTCTTTGAGTCTCCTGGCAGTAGGATCTGTGTTTGCTTCATCCAGGTAAATGACAGCACCTGGGTGCTGCAGGGTCTGTAGCTAGGAAGGCACTCATTCCTTTCTTCATTTATTCAGTACTAGTTGATTAGAGTGGGTCAAAAATGAAAATATTAAGTTAAAGTAAGTGTAAAATTTGGGAATCTACATGTATGGAAAAGTTAAAAAATAATACTATGGCAACATATTCATATGTACAGCAGTCAATATATAGGTATAGTTAACTAGTGTTCAGACTTTAGTTAAGAAACTAATGGTAAGAACTCTTATTATTGGCAATTACATGAAGCTAGAAAGGCACTTTGCAAGAACCCAAAGATATTAAGAATGTATGCTAATTCAAAAATGAAGCAAACACATTTCAAAAGTTTATCTCACATAAATTGCAAACAACATTATAACTTTCAACATGAAAACCCAAAATTACGTATTTTTATAGGGGGAAATAAAAAGGTCTATTTTGCTTCCCTGTACTTTTTCTTATTTTTGTCATATACTAATTCTGTGCATAGGTGTGAACATTAAAAATCAATTTATGCATATCCGGTGACAAAGCACTGTGGTATACATACCTTATTCCTTCAGGTACGTATGATTAAACAACCCATGTCTTGTTAGAAACATATAATGGGAAGAAAACCCATAAAACCAACATAAGTACATTCTCATCTTATTAGAATTTGAGTTCTTTGAAATAATAATGAAAATTTCCTTCATAACTATATTAAACCATTTAATTACAATGGTGGGGTGATTTTTATATTTTTCACATTATTATTGAAGGAGACAAGGAGGGTATTCCCAGCACATATTAATAAAAGTTAATTGACTGATCAAAGTTCAGCTATCTGAATTGGCATTGAAGCATTTATCAAAGGGTAGTTCAGATTCTTTGAGAGGATATTTAGAGTAGCCTCAAAAGCCTGTTGAAGGACTTACTCTGTGTTTTACCTGCTAAGAGGTTTTCTAGAATATCTCTAGACTACTGGACGCCTGCTGCAGATGCCTTAAGTATCAGCAGCTTGACTCATTGGCCTGATGTCCCTGAGGTCTCCCTAGGCTGCTGGTCAGAATTCAAACCATTTTATGTTCTTGTCACAGAACTTGTCGTAACTGCATTATGGAAATTGCAAACTTGAAGAATATAGGCTAAACTGACAAATTCAACATGAATTTATTGAGTTGCTGGTTATTTTCATATATGATTTATCTCATAGAATATTTAGGTGCTTATTCACTTTGCAGGTGACAAAACTGAGGCCCAGAGAGATTAAATAACTTTCTCCAGGTCGCAGTTAGCCAGCAGGTGGTAAGAGATTTGAACACACATCTTCTGATGTGAAACCTAGAATTCTTTGCACTGTGTGTGAGTAGGTTCCTTTGAAGACTGTTTGTCAGGCTGCTAGGAATTGTTTGCTTCAAGAGAAAACAAAACAAAACAAAACAGAAGCAAGAAATGTTTTGCATTTCTGTTTATGCAAAACAGAAGGATTGATCATTGGAAGGATTCAGGGGTAGATAATGCTACCAGGCCTCAGTTAGGGCTGGGAAATGGAATCATCAGAAGCTGAGGTAACTTTATCTCTCTGCTGTGCGCAGATATCTTATCTCTGTTTCTTCAACTTCATTATTTGCTGCCTTCAAAATGGGCTTTCTTTGCTCCTGGTAGATAATGATTAGTCCAGGCTGTGGGGTGTGTGTGTGTGTGTGTGTGTGTGTGTGTGTGTGTGTTGGGGGAGAGAGAGACAGGGTCATATGGTCTGTGACCCACACATGGACCTATGGGAAGATATACTCTGAGAAAGGTGCAAGGGCAGCTTCTCAGATGGGAGTCAGAGTGGGGGTGGAAAGGATATAATTGGTAGAGAAATGATGTACATTATTTATACGGAGCCTTTTTCTATACTGCTCTGTTCAACTTTGATAGTTAAATCCTTGGTTCTCCTCCTTGACTGGGAGCAGTTTTATGAATCTTAATTGGCTTCTCTAGTTTGGGATAAAAGAGTTGTAGGCATACCCTGATATATACACTGATGTCTCGATATCGGTAATTATGTTCCAGATATGCACATTTAATTCTACTGATGTAAACACTTCATTCCTGTTAATCAACTGGGAGCCTTCTTCAGCAAAGAGATATTTTGGTATCCCTTCTGTAATACAAAGGGGAAAGCATTATCTTACTGTCATTTGTAAATTAATTACTTGTGCTTTTACAATGATCATTTGGTGAATAGTAGCAAGAAGAACCAGGTGGTACCAGAGGGGAGAAATGGTGTCTCAGTGAATGTGACTGCCTATAAGCTGTGGGCTTCCAGCTCCGCTGATGTGGTGCAGTTCCCTGAGTAAACACCCTTAGCTGCAGATGTGCATGAATGGCCCTCAAGTGAATTATTGGAAATATTCTGTACCAAGAATAAGGCAGTAGAAATGTAGTCTTGATTTCACCAGAGGGAATAAGAAAGATGTGGGCGATGTCTAACTCCTGTCTTACTATCAATCAGTGCTGTGCTTTGTTAAGTCTCTACTTGCTTCATTTTCCTCACTGAAGAACTAGGCTGGAATAGGCAATGTCTAAAGCTCTCCCTAGTTCTAGTATTTGTGTGCTTTCTGAGTCTATAATACCTAAGAGAGATGATAGTCATGTTTCTTAACAAAGAATAAATTGTAAAAAATAACTGCTGATCATTATTGAGAGTGGGTGATATATACATGGGTTCATTATACTATTTACTTTCATGAGTGAAACTTTTCAGAGACAGAGACAGAGAACCACAGCTATGGAGAATGATGGCACTAATAAGAAAATGCTGCAAGGAGTAGATTAAACTTGATTATCTCCTCTATCCTAAGAAAACATGATATGTTATTTTATTTTTAATGAGTCACTTAAACATGAAACATGCTATTAGCAATCGAATGTAGTAGGAAACAAATAGAGAAATTGGAAAACCTTGAAAGTTTCCTTGAGTCATTTCAGTTGAAATGCTTTATCATTTTGTTATGAATGACAGAGAAGATGTACTTAGAGTCAAATTTAATGAATATACATTACAGAGATAAATGGTTCATGAATTCACCATCATTTGGGATTATGCATTATTCCCCTTTAAAATCATTAGTTTGGAAAATTGAGATTTGATTGTAATTTGCAATTTCCTAGCATGTACTGACTGGGAAAAGAAAGAAGTAATCTGGGTAAGGGCCAGATTTCAGGGCAGAATTTACAAATTGCAATGTGGTTGCTCCATAAGGTAGGTAAATCTTATGGCAAAATCTGCAATCAACTATAAAAGTTTGACCATGAAAATACCAATAGAATAACCCAAAGTTTGAGTTGTAACGTCAGAGCTCATAAATATTCTAAAGTCACTTTTTCTACAGCTAGTGTTCTTCTAGAGATTAGTGCAATTATTTATCTCAACAAATGTTTATTGCAACCACTCTTTTCCAGGACTGTACAGTCACTTGAGGTCCTTTAAGGTACTAGACCGTATCTATGACATTTGAAACTGGGTGGCATTCTTTTCCCTCAGGGCATGCTTGGATGTGTAATCTCACAAGAAAGGACAGATTCCTTCCTGGAAACCAGAAGAAACTGGTTGTCCTCCTTTCTATAAAAATGTTAGAATCTTAAATGGGACCTTTACTTTCCCAAATGCACTGTGTAAATTCACTGACAACTAACTCAACAGCCAAGCTTTTAGAAATACTGCTCTTTTTTTCCTTACCCAACCCTTACTCCTCTACCTTCTGTGACCTGTGTCTGCCGCCACTGCACTACGTAAGTTGCTCTTGTCAAGTCACCAATGATCTCACTGTCATTAAGTCTACTTTTTAATCTTTTACTTGCTTGACTTTGAGATGGCAGCTGACGCTGTTGAGTGGTCTCTTTTTTTGGGGGGAAATGTCCTTTCCCATTGGCTTCTCTGGCACAGACTTCATCTGCTCCTCTCTCTCTGCTTCTGGGCAATTTAAATTAAATAATGTCCTCTTAGACTTCTTTGTAGGTCACTGTTCTATAGTTGGCATTCCTCAGGGTTTTGAAGTACAGTCCCTTCTCTGTTCACTCTGCATGCTCACTTGTGCTGGGTTATGCACCACTCCTGAAACCTCAGTCATCATTTGTGGTGATTTCCAAATCTCCATCTCTATACCAGACCCATCTCCAGAGCTTCAGGACAATACATCCAACTCTCTACTGGATAGGTTAACATTGATGTTTCTCAGGCACCTTAAATGCAGCATGTTCAAAACAGAAACCTTCATCTCACTCCCTGAACAAGCCCAGCCTGCTGCTCTTCCAGTATTACCTGTGCAGTGGAATGGCACCGCCCCCTGCCAGGTGCTTCATCCTTGACTCCTTCCTCTTCTTCACCTTCTCTATCTTCAAATACCAAGACATCTCACATATTTCTTGATTTTAGCCACCTCTGTCTATTCTTCTTGTCATTATTTTTTGTACAGACTTCCTATCACCTCTTTGCCTGATTATCATAATAGCCTCCTAACTGCTATATCTGTCCAGTCTAGTTAACCTAGTTTTCTTCCAATCTCTTCTTCTCAATTCAAAGTGGTCCTTTATAATGCATATCTAATTATGACATTTCTCTGATTACAACACAACTGTGTCCCATTTCATTTGAGATGAAATAATGGTACTTCTGTAGCTTTAAGTGTCTTTATAACATGGTTGTATAACTCACTATTGAGTTTCATCTCTTATGATTTCCCTTTGTACTTCAGATTCTGCCTTATTGAAATTCTTTCAGTTCTTCCAGGATGGAATGGATAAATATATATAATCCAAAGGATATATGACTATATAATATCCAAAGGGGAAATATATATGTATATATAAATCTCTTTTGCCAGGACACTCCCTTCACTCTCTCGTACTCCGTGCCTTTGATTTAGCTCACTTCTATTTAACTTTCAGTAATCCCTGCATCTTTTTTTTCCCTCAGAGACATCCCCTAATTCTCCAAACTAGATAAAGTTCAGAAACCATTGCAACTTGTATATCCATGATAATGACAATGATTTTCATGGTTTAATTTTCTTTCATGTGTCTGGGGTAGAGAGAGACAGAGACTACATACTCCCTAAGGTGGACATTATGCTGATTTGGTCATAACTGCATTGCACTCCCGAGCCCCATGCCTGACAAAGTGCTTGACACCATTTTTCATGTTTGCTGAATGACTAAATGCAGAGGAAGAATAAAATTCAATGTGTGTCATGTTGTCCCACAATCAACTGAGAGAAACAGGAGCAAGCCATTTCCATGTAATGCTAAAGGACTCCTTTTCACCTAAATTTGTATTGCAGATGGAATAAATGATATGCCAATGGAGTAGTGGGGGTCCTATGGAGACTTTTATGTGTTTGAGGCTTATGTGACCCCTAACACATGACTGACTATATGTATAAGAGGCAATCAATAAAAATTATTACATTAATGTTTGAATGACTATTATTGGACCAAGGGAAGGAATTAAGCTCAATAAATGCAGACATGAAATTAAGAGGAGTGGTAGTTAGTGAGTATCATACTCAAGATAATCTTTGGGATAATTTCTCCTTCAGCTCTATGTATTTTAATTTATTAAACTGTTCTCATTCACTTTTCTTTATTAGAAGTTACTTATTTCAGAAAATACATATTAGTACTTAGCCATTTCAACAAAGCATGAGATTTAATATAATGTATGTGCTCTATACCTTATTCAAAGATATTACTAATGAAATATCAAACAAAAATTGTTCCAACATGTAGCTATCACGTAGCTGTAATATGTCAGTAATTAAAAAGCATAATCTTTTCCTACAAATTCTGTATTCCTTTTATATTTCCTGTCAGGTATGGTTTACATCTTGGTAGAAAAACTAAAAACCTAATCTATTTGACACCTTTCTCTCCCTCATACCCTGGGTTTATTTACCTCCTGATTATCTCTCAAATTGGTCCCCTTAAATCCATTTCCACAGCCATTAATCTACTTCAAGCTATTGTCATCTCCTGTCAGAAGATTTGTAACCGCTTACTAAGGAGCCTATCTGTACCAACATGTCCCCTGCCAATCCATTCTCCACTCAGCAGCCAAACCAATTTGATTATGCCCTGCTTAAAATCTTCAGTGGCTTGCCAACAGCCTTAAAGAAAAATGCTCCACTCTGCTGTTTCTTCTGACTCCACCATGCTACCAAACTTGCTCTTTAGATGTCCTAATCTAATATGTAGATTTCTGGATTTGTAATGTCTTTGCACTAAAATAGATGTAACCAGGATGGATTTTTTAAAGGAAAATGTTGGTGTTGTCCACAAGTATTCTGTGATAATCTGGGTTAGTCATTTATTTAGACACTAAGCTTAAAATTTTTAATAAAAACACCTTAATCCTGTCCTCTGCCTGCCCGGTTACAAGACAGCATAGTCTTTCAGACACATATTTGGATAACAGTTCAAAAGCTTAATGGACTTCACTTTGATGCTCATAGATTCTATGATGTAGATGAGCAGAGTTCCCGAAAGGAATAAATTAGTTGTTCGAGGGCACATAATGAGTTAGTAATAGAGAGAGTACATAACAAAGGTCATTCATCTCATGTCAATATTCTTTTTATTCATTTTGATTTTGATTGGAACAGGATATGTGCTCAAGAATTGTCACTGTATAGGACAGAAAGAGAAGAATCAAAGCATTAAAAAAGTGTGTAGTTTTTATCTACGATAAAATTAACCTGGTTGCAGGGTAATCTATTATTTTTGCTTTCCAAAAGCAAAGTGTAGTTTAAACTGGGAAGAGTGAAAGGAGGAAGGCGAGAGAGTTCCCTGAGGCGGTCATTGCACTAGAGTGAGTTTGGGTAAAATATACATATTTTTAAATTTATTTCTCCATAAATCTAGACTTTACATGTAATGCACTGTTTTCATGTAGTGTCTTTAAAAATGGCTTGGTATTTTAAAAACAGATCAGAAATGTGAAATATATAATTAAAATGGAATCAAAGCTATGATATAATAACCTAAGCAAAATATAGATAATAGATAAAATCAGTCTTAACCAAGCACATGTCTCAAAGAACAGGTAAGTGTTGCTAGTGAAACAAGGACTTGAAGAACTTAAAGAAAACAGTTTAAAAATATGGAGTAAAGGTTGTATACTTTACCAGTATCTTGCTCAGGTGTTTTAACAAGAAAGAATATTTTTAATCCAATGAATTGGAAATGAACTCCTATAGTAATGCATATATACAAAAGTTCAGCTAAATCACTTCCAGAAGGTATTCTTGGTATCTTTCCAAATTACGTTGGAAGAAATTATTATTGGAATAAAACTGAAGATGTCAGATGAGATGCAACCATTTTATTTTGACTTGTATTTTTAAAAGCTTCATGGACACTGGCCCAAACCTGATCAATCATATAGGAACATTTTAATATATTGAAATTTCATAATCATTTTGGTAAAAGTAAAATTAACCTTAGGAGACATTCTTACAGAATATTTTAAACAACTCATTTTAAAAATAAAGCACTGAAGACACAAATACCAAAACACCCATCGTAATTGCTTACAAGTTGCTGGCGGGGAAACGAGTATGAAAATAAACAACAGCAATATGATAGGAGAATTGCTAGAATGTGGTAGAATACCATGTGCCTAATGGCAGAAAAGGTTTCTTGAATTTGCCAGGCTTCACAGAGGAAATGGAATTTGATTGATAAGTAGAAGTTTGCTAAGATAAGTGAGGAAGGAAGTTAAAGGCAAAGAGCATGGAAATACTGGGAAATAGAAAAAAGTGTGAGAAAAGAGAATGGTGGGCACAAAACAAAGCTGGGTAGCTAAGCAAGCAAAGGTCAGAGTCAAGACTTTACAGGTCATGATAAAATGTTGCTTTTGATCCTGAAGTTGAAATGCAAGCCACTGAAGAATTTTGATCAGGGGAGTAACATTTATGGAATGCTTACTGTTTGCCGGGATCTTCACCCCAGTATTTCATGCAATACCTATAACCACTCTTATAATGCAGACACTGTTATCACATTCATTTTGTAGATGATGAAACTGAGGTTCACAAAGGTGAAGAAACAAATTACAGCTCTATAAAAAGTTACAGAACTAGGTTTCAGTACAACAATGTGATACCAGAGGTGGCTCTCTTAAACCTGTGCTATACTGCCTTTGCCTTTGATAGAAATATTACGTAGACTAGAAAGAGAGAGAAGAGGAAGAGGAGATTGGAGTGAGGGAACAGAAACAAGTCCAGACACTAGAAATACCTACTGTGGAAAATGGACGGGCTTGGATTGCTTGGCTGTCCATGATAAAATGGAAGGAAGGAAATTAGGATAATGTTCAGGTTTCTCTTGGCAACTGTGTGGAGATTGGTCCATTTTACAGCAACAGGGAGTGCAAGTGCGGGCACAGACTGAAGGACTAGTGGTGGCAGGGAATGACACATTCTATCTAGAGTGTGTGGCGATGGAGATCCCTGTGGAAACCCAGCGGGCTGCCTAGAGAAGAAGATACTATGTGAGGACTAGAACACAGGAGAGGCATGATGTACTAGTGAAAAGAACACTTATAATTAAATCCAGACCCCTAACCATGATCACAATTCATCATTTAAATTGGTGAGGTGGAAAGAAGGACTGCTGTTATTAACTTTTGCTTTTACTGTTGGCAAAACTCTTCATGTCTTTGGGTCTCACAATCTTCATCTGCAAAACAAGGGGTGAAGAGCAGATATTTGAAAGGTACCTTTGGGGGTGCTCTTTATATTTTCTTAAAAGCTATGGACTATTTATTATGTAAATCCTATCAACAGATAATTTGGAAATTTTCCTAATTCACCACAAGAGGGAGAACTCTAATTCTACCTTGTCATTTCCTATAATATAAAATAATTTAAAAGCACTTGCTATATGAAGTTGGTGATAGTCTGTTTCATTTCCAGTTCCTCGTGGAAGTTGAGGGAATTCAGCAACTAGAGAAAGTTTTAACGGATTTGAAATGTTTTGTGTTGCTAAAGTTATGATAAAGTCACTGACTGTGAAAATCTATTTGTATTCAGCAATAATTCTCCATGAAGTAATCCAGATGCCTCTTTAATTAAAATGAAGACAGTAGAAATTTAAATTTACCCTGGGAATGTTTTTCTTCAAATAACATTATTTCAGTTATCTTTCAAGAAAACTATAACCTTTCTGAAAGTCTTTGGTTACTCTAAAATAAGTCTAAAGTCATCAACATGTCAGTCGATTATAAATATATTCATATCAAAACAAAAAGATTAGAATAGCGCTGGTCACACTATTTCAATGTTACGTGTTCATTAAATATGAGCATATGTTGTATGTTTGGTGTTACATGAATATTGAATGTTATATATTCAGTGTTAAAGTACTCGTTTTCTGTTTGGGTTAACTTCTGTCCTCCGGTTTTATGTAAAGTTTTATTGTAAGGAAACTATAATTCTCACTGGGTTGAGAATTACATTACTAGTCTTCCTAAGATTTAATGAGTAGCATTTTTGGACTTGATCAAATTAAAGTACACTTGTAGAGTATAGCTATAATATTTCTGCATTTTATCAAATATTTCCAAACATACATAGCTAAATGAGCGTTGTTCCTTTTAAAGACATAATATTAGTGAGCTGTATAGAATCTCAATAATGCAACTGTTACTGACAACATATTTGTGTTTCCCCTTAGAGGCAGTATCACACTTTTAGTATTTTCAGTGACAGCAGATCTTTCTTTGAGAGGGAGTGCAATACCTAAAAACAAACAATTTCTATGAATAAAGATTAAATGTTAAGGTCACCAATCAAGTTGAAGTATACGTTATTTGGGGATCAAAAAACTAGATGTAACTAAAATATTTAAACTCCCTCTCATTTATATACCTTTTTAATTAATCTGCCATAAAAGAATCATGAAATGTTTTCAGCAATGATGTCACTGGAATAAGTATAAGCCCTCCTAAGGTGACTACTAGGAAGGGTTAATTTCATCTGAATAGACTCATTCTAGTGTGTTCACTAAAATAAATAAATACTCACATAAGTACCTTAATTTATGTGTAGTCACTTTGAGTTTATTTTCCAGTTATTTTCACAGTTGACACTTCATAAATCCTTTAAGTGTAAAATAACAGTATACCACCGTGTTTCCCTGAAAATAAGACCTAGCCGGAAAATCAGCTCTAATGCATCTTTTGGAGCAAAAATTAGTATAAGACCTGGTCTTATTTTACTATAATACAAGACTGGGTCTTACATAATATAATAAATATAATATAATATAATATAATATAATATAATATAATATAATATAATATAATATAATATAATACAATATATACCGGGTATAATATAATATAATACCAGGTCTTATATTAATTTTTGCTCCAAAAGACATGTTAGAGCTAATTGTCCTGCTAGGTCTTATTTCTGGGGAAACAGGGTAAATAAATCAGTATACTAAGTAAATAACAGTATACTAAGTTATTTAGATATTTTCTATAACTTCTCCAAGATGACTCACATTTTTAATGTTTTCCTTTGGCTTGATGAATTAATTTTCTGTCACTACTTCTCACACCAGAAAGCATTATAAACCGATAAAAGATGTGTGCTAGACAGTGTGGAAGACACACATCTTACTGTTGCTTATACACGAATACTCAGTGACCAGCACAGTGTTTGACCTCCTAGTAAATATTTACTAGCAGATATTTAGTAAATATTAGTTGCATAGATGAGTGAATAAACAAGTGATGAAATTACCCATATATAATTATATATATATAATATATATAATTAAATTATATATATATATATTATTATTCCTGTTGTATATATAATATTGTTACCATTACATGTACTATATTATTGTTTCAGACTGCTGATAATCATCCACCCAAAACTTAGTGGCTTAAATCATTAATATTGTTCACCAATCATTAATGTTGTTCACAAACCTGCAATTCGAATAGGACTCGTTGGGAACAGCTCATCTGTACTCCACTACTCCACACAGTGTCATCTGGTCAGCCTTGAAATCCAGGTTGACTGAGAGGCTGCAGTGTAGAATCACCTGAAGATTCACTTAATTCACATGTCTAGTGGTGCCACTGGCTGTTGGCTGGGACCTCCTCTGGGGATACTGTCTGGAAAACTGCTTGGATTGCTGACAGCATGTTGTTTAGGTTCCAAGAGCTAACAGTCAAGTGATCAAGGCAAAGTGCATGGCATTTTTATGACCTTGTCTTGGAGGTTACATGGGATCACTTCTGTTGTTTGAGGCTGGTTGAGGCAGTTACAAAGGTCGGTCTGATTTCACAATTCTATTGGTTGAGGCAGTCACAAAGGTCAGTCTGATGTCAAGGGCAGGGGATGTATAATAGAAGCCACCATGCATGGGAGGAATGTATAGGTCACATTGGAAGAAGAGCATGTGGGATGGGATATATTGCAGTGGGCAGTTTTTTAAAATATAACATGCTATGTTTTATATATCTAAATATATAATTTTATTTATAAACTGTACTTCTGTTCACTAGCAAACAAAACTTACCTTGCTAAAGGGGTTCTATCAGATCCAATGAACAATCATTGTTTCTGCTTGTTCCTGTTTCTGCTCTTTCTGTATTCTCTTGAATATGCTCGTCTGCCCTCCCAAACCTTTCCTCATATCCATTCAAAGCCTAGACCAAGGCTTACTTTTTTATTGTTATTTCTGTTTCTTTATTTGGCCTGGAGAGCATTATCTCTTACCTTCACTCATTGTGTCACTAAACATTTATTATCTATGGGTACCTGTGTCTGTTTCACAGTTCAAAGAGTAAATGACACACTGCTGACTGATATTAGGTATTTTACTAAATTGAAAAATGTTTGTACATTATGTACCCTTGTTAACCAGAAGAATCTCATTTTATCTAAATTATACTCTTTCTGTCACTAAATGTAAATGAACAGAACTTCAAGTTCAGCTAAAAGTGAAAAATGCCCTTCTGTATCTAAATCTATATTACAAAATTTAAAAATAGAAATGGTCATTCTTGAAATTTGATTCTTATATGGAACAAATGATGACAAATTATCTGCATATGACAAATTTGAGGTGCATCCTGAGATTGCTTTTTATTGCCTACAGAGACTGAAAAATCAAATAAAAAATGAAACTAAAATAAAGTATTTTTTCCTTTAAATCTGGTCTGTTTCATAAGATATTGAAGTAACGTTACACAAGTATCATTTTAGTAATGAAAATGTTAATGTGATTTATTTTTTAACACATACTATAAAGTTTTAAATGATACCCCCCCAAAAAAAAAATAACTCACACACATTAATCCTGGGTAAATGAAGGGAGAGACCAACTTGAAATAGCTCTTTTAGAAATTGCATATAATTAATTGCTTTATATTAAATAACTAAGTTTAGATTTTGTTTTCTGAATTTAAGAATCATATGGAGATTGCTTTTACATTTGTGCTCTTAAAATCTTTCCTACATACTGCTACTAAAATAATGATTTCAAATCATATATATTTACTTTTACACATACTTACTTCAAACCTTAGATTGCAAACAATTCAAGGGTGATATTTTTCTCCTAAATTTTGTACTCTGAGAACAAAAAACTGTCTTTCCTAAAATTTGGTTCTGTGGGATGGAAACTGGTCATTGACTATTCAGAGAATGAAGGAGAATCTGAATCGAGTGCTTGTTCTTTTTCAGCGATACTTTAAAAAGAAATTAAGTTATTCTATCAAAATGATATTACCATTTGAGAACTTATTAAACTCCTCCACCTATTAAAATAATGTACTGAACTTAATATCAGGACAAACAGATACATTTTCAAGTTTAGCTCAACATACTCTGTAAAGATTAATATATTACCTTTGTGTACACTGTGGTATTCTGTTTATTTTTTAAAGAGAAGAGTAAATTTAGAAATATTTTCCTTTTATTTAAGTAGCATAAATTCCTTAACCGATTTCACCACATCGACCAGAACATCTCTCTCAATCTTAGAATTGGGATGGAGCGGGCCATACCACCTCAGAATCCAAAATGACATGTATGGGTTTATTATACATGTCGAGGAAAGTTTTTGGGTCCATGAATTCTTCAGATTTGCACAAGTACTTTATTATTTGTTCTGGGAGGAGTAATTCAGGAGCAACTTGGTGCAAGTTATCACCTGGTCCTTTACTGCTCACTTTAACAGTCTTAAAAAGGTAGAGCGCCAGTTTATGAGTTTGGGTGAGAAACTCTGTGATGACCTCTTCTAGGGATTGTGACTGTGTCACGTCATCAAGATACATGACGGGCACTTTTATTGTTGAAACTTGCCACTGCATGAAGATCCTTGTTGGGATGTTATGGGACACAACTATAATTTTCATTCCCTGGATAAAATATTCTCTTTCCTTCATTTCATGGTCAACGTAATCTAAAAGAATTCGGTAAAGAGTACCACTAGAGGACTCAAGGATATGCAGAATGTAAGCAGGATACACGAGCAGTACCCCCGTTACTGCTTCTCCTAGGTGGTGTTTCAAAATTGACTGAAACACTTGTTCATAGTAGTGAGCAAGATCTTTTTTTTCTATGTTGGCTGTTATCTTGGCCACTAGAAATAGCCTATGAAGAAGGAATTTCTTTAGCTGTAGTCTTTGCTTTTCTTCCTGAAAATGAAAGTAATTGGTACGTGGAACTTGAGGCATTAGGTGAGATTCCAATGGAAAAGGTCTTTCGCTCACCTTTTGGGGATGCTCTGAGAGGAACATAATGAGTCCTAATTATTCTTCTAGATAATTCCAATTTTTAGCTCATCACAGTATATGCATTGTCAGGATGATTCTTTAGTGATGAACTGCTATTTTCATTTCTTCTGACAAGAAAAAAAAAGAGTTTACTCAGTTTGTCAAATGATACTGAATAGCAAAATCCCCTCCCATGGATATCAATAAACAATGTCTTTGACACAAAAGTGAATGTTAAAACAAGACTCAAATTCTGGAGACTTTTAAAAAAAAGTTCACAATGAAATAGCTAACATACATCCTAGGTAAACCTCTCCAATGAACTTGATTGTGGGGAGAAGAGAGAACTTAATTGAGAGAAGTTCACTCTGTTTTTGTTTACCTTATTTTCTTCTTCAATTTATAGTCCATTTTTTTCAGTCCTCATCCTTGTATCTCACACACACACACACACATACACACACACACACACACAAAGAGAGAGAGAGAGAGAGAGGAGTGTATCTGCTGACACTCCCTGACAATAATGTTAAAAGACATTAAAATGTCTTTTCATTTATGTAATAGTGATTACAGATTGTCCTTGATGTGTCAAAAATTTTAAACAGTATTTTATGGTAATTTTCCAAATTTCTGTTATAAATTTAATAGGTCAATATATATATGTTTAAGTCTGGGGATATCTTAGGTCTCATTGGCTTATTTACCCTTTACTCAGTACAGAAGTTAATATGTTGCTTGGATAACAACAGTAGTAAACTTTGGAAGTAATTCATTTTGATTCTTTGTTTTTTGTTTTTTCCTGTCAACAAACCTCAGAAATGGCTTTTTCTTTTCTTTTCTATTCTTTCCTTCCTTCCTTCCTTCCTTCCTTCCTTCCTTCCTTCCTTCCTTCCTTCCTTCCTTCCTTCCTTTTTTTCTTTCTTTCTTTTCTTTTTTTCCCTGGGGGGATTGTTGTTGGGGTCAAATAAAAAATACCTTTACTTTTAACTTTTCTTACAAATTTCTTCCCTCTAGGTCAACTTAACATTTCTTTCTTTCTTCTATTACCTGTCCATGAGGTCCTGCTTGTCCTCCATCACTCTTCCAACTGCCAGTGTGTCTTGGGCCTCTCAGCTGTCCTGTGTTCTATTCTAGTTTCCAGAGTGCCCTAGTGAATCAGAATGTCAGTAGTATTAAAGGGCCAGAGCTCACTGGCAGCTCACATCTTCATTTAATGAGGGTATCTCAGCAGGCACCTCAACATCACCTTAGGGGAAATGAGGGCTTGTTTTCTGGACTGGCTTGTTTTTAGCCAGGGGCCTTTCAAAGTCAGACAGAGGGTGGACTTGAACATCTTCCTAGACATACTCTGTTCCTTTTGTCCGTAATGTAGAGAAGAGGAAGCTACAGCAGGGAGTAGTTACAAACCTTGCACACAATTCAAACATGTTCTCAATAAACTCCCTATTCTGTCTACCTGGGCTAAAGAGATATTTATGAATTGATTATAGACTATAAAAACAGATATCAGATTCTGTGTAATGGTGACTCTGTTACAGGCATACCTCACAGGTATTGCAGGTTGGGTTCTAGACCAAAACAATAAAGTGAAAATTGCATTAAAGTGAGTCACACAAATTTTGTGGTTTCCCAGTGCATATAAGAGTTGTGTTTACACTATAACATAGTCTATTAAATGTGTAGTAGCATAGGTCTAAAAAATGTACATACCTTAGGTATAAAATACTCACTTGCTAAAAAAATGCTAACCATTATCTGAGCCTTCAGCAAGTCATCATCTTTTTGCTAGTTGAGAGTCTTACCTCGATATTGATGGCCGCTGACTGATCAGGGTGGTGGTTGCTGAAGGTTGGGGTGGTTGTGGCAATTTCTTAAAATAAGACAACAGTGAAGTTTTACCCCATTGATTGACCCTTGTTTTCAAGAATGATTTTTCTGTAGCATGTGATGCTGTTTGGTAGCATTTTACCCACAGTAGAACTTCTTTCAGTATTGGAGATGATGCTTTCAAAACCTGCCACTGCTTTATCAACTAAGTTGGTGTAATATTCTCAATCCTTTGTTGTCATTTCAAAAATATTCACAGCATCTTCAAAAGGAGTAGATTTCATCTCAAGAAACCTTTGTATTTGCTCATCCCTAAGAAGCAACTCATTCGTTCAAGTTTTATCATGAGATTGCAGCAGCAATTCAGTCACATCATTAAGCTCCACTTCTAATTCTAGTTCTCTTGCTATTTTCCACCATGTCTGCAGTTACTTCCTCCACCAAAGCCTTAAATCTCTCAATGTTATGCATGAGAGTTGGAATCAACTTCTTCCGAACTGCTGTTAATGTTGATATCTTGGCCTCTTCCCATGAATCACATGCATTTTTAATGGCATCTGGAGTGATGAATACTTTCTAGAAAGTTTTCAGTTGATTTTGCCCAGACCCATCAGAGGAATCACTGTCTATGGCAGCTATAGCCTTATGAAATGTGTTTCTTAAATAATAGGACTTGAAAGTCAGAATTAGTTCTTGATCCATGGGCTGCAGAATGGATACATGTTAGTAGGCATGAAAACAACATTAATCTCATTGTACATCTTCATCAGAGCTCTTGGATAACCAGGTGCATTGTCAATGAGCAGTATTAGTTTGAAAGGAATCAAATTTTTTATTTTTTTTCTGAGCACTAGGTCTCAACAGAGGGCTTAAAATGTTCAGTACACCATGTTGTAAATGGATGGGCTGTAATCCAGGCTTTGTTCTTTTTATAGCACCCAGACAGAGTAGATTGAGCATAATTGTTAAGGGCCCTGGGTTTTCAGAATGGTAAAAGAGTATAGGCTTCAACTTCAAGTTATCAAATGTGTTAGCCACTAACAAGAGAGCCAGACTGTCCTTTGAAGCTTTGAAGCCCGGCATTGACTTCTCTCTAGCTATGAAAATCCGAGAGGGCATCTTCATCCAAACTAAGGCTGTTTCATCCACACTGAAAATCTGTTAGTGTAGCCACCCTCATTAATCAGCTGGATTTTCTGGGTAACTTGCTGCAGTTTCTACGTCAGCACTTGCTGCTTCACTTTACATTTTTATCTTACCAAGACAGCTTCTTTCCTTAAACCTCATGAACCAACCTCTCCTTTTCTCCTTTGAAGAAATGCTTCGACTTTTTCTTCTGCAGCCTTCTCACCTCTCTCAGCCTTCATAGAAGTAATGAGAGTTAAGGCCTTGCTCTGGATTAGGCTTTGGCTTAGGGCAATGTTATTGCTGGTTTGATCTTCTATCCAGACCACTAAAACTTTCTTTATATCAGCAATAGGTTGTTTTGCTTTCAAATCATTTGTGTATTCACTAGAGTAGCACTCTTAGTTTCCTTCCAGAACTTTTCCTTTGTATTCCCAACCTGGCTAACCTTGGCACAAGGGGCCTAGATTTAAGCTGATCTCAGCTTTGGACATGCTTTCCTCACCAACCTAATCATTCCTAGCTTTTGATTTAAAGTGAGAGACATGCAACTCTTCCTTTCATTTGACTGTTCAGAGGCCATTGTAGGGTTACTAATTGGCCTAATTTCAATATGGTTGTGTCTCAGGAAATAGGGAGGATGAAGGAGAGGGAGAGAGATGGGAGAACAGTCAGTCTCTGACGCAGTCAGAACACACACGACATTTATTGATTAAGTTCACTGTCTTATATGTGTGTGGTTTGTGGCTCCCCTAAACAATTACAATAGCAACATCAAAGATCACTGATCACAGGTCACCATAGCAAATATAATAATAACAAAAAAGTTTGAATTATTGTGAGAATTACCAAAATGTGACACAGAGACATGATGTGAGCAAATGCTGTTGGAAAAATGGCGCCAACAGACTTGCTCAAGGCAGGGTTGTCACAAATCTTCATCTTGTATAAAATACAATACCTGTGAAGTAGAACTAAAAATGAAGTGCAATAAAATGAAGTATTCCTGTGTAAGGAAATTCTTCTATAGTGTTGTGTGTTTTTTTAATTTAACGGGAATTTAAGTTAATTTTTTAGAATAAAAACTAATAATGCCATATCTTAAAATTGCATTCATGTGAGCTCTAAACCATGATTTTAAAGCAAGGTTATAAAATATCCTTATTTAATTTTTAAAAATTAAACCTTAGAGTACTTTTCCCCCCATAGGGTTTTGTTATCCAAACTAATTATCTGGTTTTAATAATAGACAGTGATAAATTATACCAGAAAGTGGCGCTTGAGAGGTGACTTAGTAATTCCTTAATTGTGTGGCACATATAAACTGACTACAATTTTTCACTGTCACTCACATCATCATTCCCTGAAACAATACAATCTTTCCAGTTGCACAGAAACTTGTCATTGCCCAGTCTAGGGACTGGTCTTACCCTCATTCATCTTACTGCTTTGCAGAATGTAATTATGTTGACCACAACCTCTTTTATGGCCTTCTCTCCTCTCTTGGTTTCTATGACTGTACTTCCCTGAATTTCTCCCCAAATCTCTATTTGTGGCCTAGCCCAATTTCTTCTCATACCCAACTCTGGGCAACACTGAGGCTCTGTGCTCATAAGCAGATCTTTTCTCACTCTTGCCCAAAGCTCAGCAACATCTGTTTTCCTATTTTGAAAGGGTTGGTGGGTGGTCCTTGATGTCACTCAGGCCTCCAAATTGAATCGTTGGTATTGCTGATTGGCCATGGAGACTTTCCTGCTGAGTGCACCTGTGGTGGACTCCTTCTCAATCTAAGACTCAAGGCAGATACAACTAGTTGGTTGGGTTGACAAAGAAGAAAAAAATAAAAACTGTGTTCCCATTCTAGTATTTTCTGTGTATAAAAGAGTCCCAAATTGCAATTTTATTTACAACTCTTCTTAGATGTATGTACCTCTACACTTTCAAATTTTAAATGCCAACATTTTATTATTTTTATTTCTCTTAATAAAATATTGCTTTTATGTCTCTATTAACAATTTTTCCCCCTCTCATTTCCTAGGCCAATATCCTTGGTCTTTTCATCTTTCCTAAAAGTTATTCCCCAACTCTATTCTGTGATTAAGTCTTTTTACGCACTTTGAAATGTATCATGGGTTCTTGATTTTTACTGCCTCCTTCATAGTCCTAGCTCTTTATTTGGATTATAATAAGAGCCTTCTACCCTTGGTATTTTTCTAGTGTTTTTTCACCTTACCTATTCAGCTAAGAACATGAAACTTTAAGACCTTAAGATACTAATTTTGAAAGTTTTCTGTTTACTTCACGATGATAAAATGTTAGCAGAGGTAGTACCTATTTTCGTTATGTCTGGAGTGATTTTATTTTATTTCCAATTCCCAATGATGGATTATACCAGGGAGAAAATGAGGACATGCAACTATGGTGTTTGTTACCTAACACTGACTTTGATCAAGGGTAGTGGAAAAATTTACAGGGCATTACTATCCAGTAGCCCCTTTTCAGTGAGCAAACATAAATTAACCTTTTATATATAGGTAAGCGTCTTTTTCTTCATGACTCCATTCTTACCTACAGTACAATTTTTCTACTTTTTTGCCTTTATTAAAAGGCGCTCAATTGTGATTTTCCTCCCCAGGTGTGTTTTTGTTTCTCTTGTCTTTCCTCAATATATGCCTAATAGGAAAATGATAATCTTTCGTCATTATAATTCCATATAAATGATATAAAATATTGTTAATCTATGTATTCAATTTGAATATGTCCTTCTTAATTAGTGTTGACTTAAAACATATGAAAAAGTTATTTCTACAAGTGAAAAACTGTCTAATAGTGATACTTTTGTGTTGTTCAACCTAATACATTTAGAAACAATAGTTTTATCATGATAGATAATAGTTTGATTTACATTTTCCCAATGTATTTTTCCATTTAGTGATGCATTATTCGTTGCTGGGTTGCTTCTTCCAAATTTTTTATTTCTTTGTCACCTGGCTATCTGAAACATTTAAGGGCAGCTTACCTTGTTTCCTTAACTTTCATCAACCATACTTTTAAATGTCAAGAGTAAAATTTTGAGCAAATGGCAATAGAATTAGCATGCAATTTGACTTACTGTTATATGTAATTATAATTGTATACTCTCCTTTCAATGGACACTCAAACATTTGAGTTCCCAGACGTCACAGTCCTTGTGTTACATCTATTGAGGGATAATTATTTACCCTCAGGTGGTGACTCAAGCAGAACTATTCTAGCTAGCAAATGGGATAAAGAGACATCAGTGTTTTTTCTCCCAGAGTAACCTGTTTAGAGTAGATAGCCACGTTCAGATAACTGACAAGTGACAGTACTTGAATCGGAACTTATTATGATGAGTCTTCTTTCAATTATTCTACTTAACCACCTTTGGCATCTGACTTATCTTTCATAAATAAGCAACATATATTTGTAACTCATGTCAAACAGTGCACATTAATATTCCCTATATACTTTATGGTCTGGTTTTATTATCTGGAATCAAATGTTTTCTGAAAAAGAACAATCAGTGTCATTTTGTCTTTGTAAGGCAGATAATAAGGATTAAAATGATTAAATACCATTAATTGATTATTTACCAATTGCCATGTACTAGATGCTTTTACTCATATTCATGTCATCTTCACAACAACCCTATAAAGTAGACAGAAATTTTGCCCGCAATTTACAGAAGAGGAAAGTAAACCATAGGGTGTTCAAGTACCTCGCACACATTCAAACATCCTCTCAATAACCTCCCTACCCTTTCTACCTACAGTAAAGAGAAGGGAAATGATTCCCTCTCTCTATCCATGGTCACAGGACCATTCTTTGCTCCTCTATGACATGACAGTTCCTCTGGAAATGGAGGATAACTTATGGTTTGGATAAAGTAAATTGAAAGGAGCACCCATACATCATACCTGTGATTCAGCAAAATGTCTGTACTGTCTTTATCTTTTCCTTCAGCTCATATTTATCTACACCTCTGGTATGCCAGATAACATCATAGACACTGTAAGAAATATAAATGTGAAAAACACCAGGTTCTTAATTCTAGGAGTTTAGAGGCCAATAGAGGCGATGAGATGTCCATGAATCACCAAAATGCAGGGAAAAATATAATAAATACCATGTGAATGATGTCTAGTGCTGTGGAAACACTGAGGTAGAAAGGGTGACTGGACTTCTTGGAAAGCTTAATGAAAGACTTCTTATTTGGGCATGGCCTTTGGGGAGTTGGGGAGTGACTTTGTGAATGTTTCTTGGATTTATTCCTCTGAAATGGGTGAGGACGTACATTAACAGAACTTGATTTCTGGTATCTGGAATACCAGATCCCACTTTAACCTTTCGCTTGTGCTCATGTACTAGAGCAACCAAAAACTCTAGATCACTTCCTGTGTTTTGATGTATCTAAACAATCAGTGTAAGAGAATCCTTGGTCTAAATAAATGGCTAACAACTTGGATAGAACATTTCACTAAGGGCACATACATAAACTATTAAGTAGACATTATAAACTTGGTTTAGTAGAGCAAACCAGAGTGAGTATAGTTACCAAATCACTAGATATTTGAAGATTTATTATAAAGAAAACTGGATTACTGTTCTTGCATTGCCTCTTTGCCAAAAACATTATGGAGCAGTGTTTGGTAATTATTTGTCAGGAAGAGTGCAGGCTAGGAATACTTTGTTATTTAATTCAAACATTTAACATATGTCTGCTATTTGTAAAAAAATGTGCCAGATTCTGTGTACATATTCTTGTGAATCAAATATTTTATTTGCACATGAAAAACTCAGTTTTATAAGTGTAGCTTAAAGTCTCCATGATTATATTTAGTATGAGGGCTGGAGAGAAGAAATACTATAATAAAGACATAAGCAATGAACATTGAACACGTAAGATGTTGAAACAATTAAACCTGTCTGGAAGAATGAGCATTTAAGCTGGGTATAAAAAGAAGTGATTTGTGTCTGGCGGTGGGGACAGGGGATGAAGGGTGGGACAGAGATGGGGATCAGGGGAGGTATGGAACAGACTCTGTAAGGATGAAGAATAAAGGACAGAAGGCATATGTTACACAATTGGGAAATGTGGCACTTCATGAAGAAAAGGGCAAAAGTTTGGTTTGGCTAGACTATTGTTCTCAAACCATAGAATCTGCAGGTTTGTTGAATTGCAGATTCCTGGTCTCTAGCCCTAAAGGGTCTGAATAAATATGATTAAAGTGAGGTCCAATAATTTGCATTTTTGACAAGCATTCTTCCAGTGTCTCTAATGCTTTCACTTTAAGGAAGAATGGGCAGGCTTGTGGGGACGTAAACCTTGGCTGTCTATTAGAATCATCTGGCAGGGAATTTAAAAAAACACCTCCTGGTTCTTATTTAATTAATATGGAATGGAATTATATACCAGTGAAAACCTTTCCAGGTGATTCTAAGAGTAGCTTGGAGTAGAACTGCTGGCATAGGCTAGTGGGTGAGCAGTGTGATGAGTGGAAAAGAAAGGAAGTTGCAGCAAGTATGTGGAGGATTCAAATGCCACACTCACAGGTATGAATTTAACTCTTTGGTAGTAGAAAAATCACTGTTTTTTTGTTTTTGTTTTTTTTGAGTGCCTATAATTTGTGTTTTAGAAAGTTGCCTGTGAAGTACACAGGAATTAGATGGGAAATACTGGAGGCAGCCTGAGTACTTTTAAGAATTCTCCATTGGCAAATGAGTGCTCTTATCTTTTGTCTTTTGAAGAGTAAATTGATTCAACTTTTCTGGAAATTAATTTACAATATGGATCATGAACTTAAAAATTTCATACTCTTTGACTAGATAATGCATCTTCCAGGTACATACCATAAAGGAATAAAATTATTGACAAACGTTTTAATGTAAAGATGGTTATTATGGGAATTAAAAGAGAACTTAAAAAAATGGAATAGATATATTAATTATGAAATACTGTTGTACCCTGAAACCATTTTTGAAAACTATTTTAAATACATGCTAAAACAGTTATTCTCTGAAGTAAATAATATAATACATAAAATTATATATAGCAGGTGATACAAATTTTATTTTAAAAAGAGATATAGAAAACAAAGTAGAGAGAAATCTAGCCAAATGTTAAAATTGATAATATTTGTTTTGCATTTTCTGACATGTCTACATTGTCATTCTGTTTAGAAAATAAATAACATTAAAAATCCTTAATGCAGTGATAATGCTTTGGTGAAAGGTAATACATGTGTCGCTATTTGTGAGTCTGGGATAGTCTAGCTTAAGAGTCTGCTGATGACTAGAACTTGTAAAATGGCCGATCCTGGACCAGGCTGAACAAAGAGGAAAAACACTCAGGAATGTTTGGGCCTACTGACTGACAAGATATGAAGACATAGAGTTGGAAAATGGAGCAGTTATAAACGCATAGTACAGGAACCTCAATCCAGAAAAACCTTGCATGAAGTGAGATCTTTTTTGTATGACCAGCCTAAAGGATACTCCTGAGAGAAAGTTAAGTCTTTAAAGATTTTTATTCCAGTGGACATTTACAGTCTGAACTGAGGCAGTTACTAAGATACAAGTCATCACCAATGTAGACGTGACGTATTCTACTGTATGTGGGAGGTGAGATATCCAGGGATTTAAAGCTGACTCTGGGCTGGAATATCAGCAACTAGGATGACTGAGGTTTGTTGTTGTTCTTTGTTTTTGTTTTAATACAGGTGGAGGAATAGAAGAAAAACAGTTTGTATTTATTATATAACAAGTAGTTTCCATAGAAATCTCCAAGTTAAATGCAATTAGAGTCTGGAGATCTAGAGAAGTGTGGATTATGATGCAAATTTGATGGTTCTGTGCATTGAGGGAAGGGTTGAAACCATGGAAACCAATGTGTTTGTTGAGTGGTCAAAGACTAGACCACTCCTTGAAACACGGGCAATAAAAAGAATGAAAGAATTCTGATAATAAATTGTAGAGAAGCAGGATTATAGGGTAATTATGCTAAAGTGATCCTAGATTTTTCTCTATTAAAAAACTAGCATGCTGCTTTTTTTATTATTAAATTTATTGGGATGACATTGGTTAATAAAATTATATAGGTTTCAAGTACACATTTCTATAATACATCATCTATATATTGCAATGTGTGTTCACCCAGAGTCAGTTTTCCTTCTACTACCGTATATTTGACCTTCTTTTCCATCTTCTACCACTTCCCCTCCCCCCTTACTCTCTGGTAACCACTAGCTCAACTTCACTAGCTATTAGTGAAACGCAAATCAAACCCATAACGAGATGAGATACCACCTCACACCTGTTAGAATAACTCTCATCAAAGACAAGTAATAACAATTGTTGGAGAGGCTGTGGGGAAAAAGGAACTCTCATACACTGCTGGTGTTTTTTCATTTTCTTTGTTTTTTAATTGCTGTTGTGTCCAGCCAGGAAGGTGGAGTCTGAAAATAGAATGCAATATTGCATGTTTTGAAAATGTTTTAACAGCTATGGAAGGCAGTGTGGAGTTTCCTCAAAAAATTAAGAATAGAATTACTATATGACCCAGCAAGCCCTCTCCTGGGTATCTACCCCAAAAATGTGAAAACATTTATCCATAGAGATATATGTGCTCTGATGTTCATTGCAGCTTTATTTACGGTGGCTAAGACATGGAAACAACCAAAATGTCCTTCCATAGATGATTGGCTAAAGAAGATGTGGTATATTTACACAATGGAATACTATTCTGCCATAAGAAAACATGAAATAGTGCCATTTGCAACAATATGGATGGATCTTGAGATTGTTATGGTAAGAGAAATAAATCAGACAGAAAAAGTTAAGAACAATATGATTTCACTGATATGTGGTATATAAAACTGAAAGCAACAAAAGGAACAAGACAAACAAAGAAACAAACACTGATAGACACAGACAATATTTCAGTGGTTACCAGAGGATAAGGGGGCAGGAAGGTGGTAGATGAGTATAAAGGGGATCAAATATATGGTGATGGAAAGAGAACTGACTCTGGGTGGTGAACACACAATGTGAGATATAGATGATGTATTACAGAATTATACACCTGAAACCTATGTAACTTTAACTTTGTAACTTTACTAACCATTGTCACCCCAATAAACTTTAATTAAAAAAAAATATTAAGATTGTTCTATACAGAAATTTTGGAGACTTCAAATAACACTAACCTCTGAATTATGTTTACTTTTCTTCTTTTATCAGATTTATTTTCTGCTGCTTTGGCAGATGAAAGAGCTCTAAAGACATGACATATGTACTGGTGCATATTATGTCAGGTGACATAAACACAATAAATCTTAATTTAATTTTTCTGACTTTAAAAATCTTTGACAACAGCAAAGTTGCTTTCTCCATACAAAGATAATTACCTTTGTAATTATTGCAGTACAAGTAGCTACTCTTGTCCTTATAATCTATTATGATAAAACACATAGTCAATAAGTTAATATCTATTTTAGTGCTTGCTTTTTGTTTAACTTTGATTAATGTGCCGTGTGGAATGGAGAAAATTAAACTAATAGAAGTTTAGAGTTGGAAGGGAATTTAGCACCACTGACATAACACATTCCTTTTCCACTTAAGGAAAACAAGGCACAAAGAGGCTAATTGATATCACTGCCCTCAAATTTCTTACCTTATAGTAAGGTTGACAAAAACATATTTACACGAAATAGCGCGATGATATTTCTTACTAGAGTATTTTTTAGGAAATATGATAGATGTTTCAGGAAGTAAAGTGGTGGCTAGAGCTATTCAAGAAAACAGTCATAGGAATTTGAATTCTGTGATGCTCAATAGAGAACCCTTACATGTTTTTGTACAGAGAAATAATGTGATGGGTACCACATTTAATGGTGTTAATAACTATTTAGGATGTTTGGGAAGACAAAATCTTAGAGTCAGGAATGCCTATTAAACATTGTTGTATTCCATATGTATAATGAGGATTTAAGCCAGAATTTAAAACTTGAAAAAGTATTTCTTTTTAAAGTAAGAGTAATATTAATCTAAGTCTAAGTAACGATACTATTTTTATTTCCTGTAACCAGAGCAGCAATATAGTAAAAACAACATACTAAAATATTTTTAAAGATTGTCTATGCCCTAAATATCTAAACAGATTTTCTTTAATTTATCCAATAAGCTTTTATTATCCTTCAAACGTTTCAGCCTACACTAAATTTAAAGCCCTTTTGTCCATTCTACTTCAGGACAACTCCCTATTTCTTCAGAATCTACACCTAGTAACATTAGCAGTTATGGGTATTTTCAGAGTTGGATGGGATAATAAAAATCAGTGGTTTTTGTGTGTGTTTCTTTTATTCAATTTATTGGGGTGACATTGGTTAATAAAATTATATAGGTTTCAAGAAAACAATTCTATAATGCCTCATCTGTATATAGCATTGTGTGTTCACCACCCAGAGTCAGTTCTCCTTCTGCCACCCTATATTGGACACCCCTGTACCCTCTTCTACCACCCCCCTTACACTCTGGTAACCATTAAATTGTTGTCTGTGTCTATAAGTTTTTTCTGCTTGTTTGTCTTGTTTAGTTATTGCTTTCAGTTTTATATCCCACATTCTATGTGGGTGAAATCATATGGTTCACGACTTTTGCTGTCTGACTTGTTTCGCTTAACTTGAGATTATCCTGCTAAAGATCATTGTTTTAATATGTGTAATCATAAGGCACAATTACATTTTTGTGGAGTTATAGATAATGAAAATATTCTAGGGTAACTACTTCATTTGGGAGGACAAACTCCCAGGGTCTACAGTAACATCAAAGAGGGGGAGTATAGGCATTTGGTCTTCCAGCATCATCCTTCAGCTGGCATCTGCTAGAGATGCATGAATGCCGTTCTGGTTCATGCCTCATCTGTCACTCTAGTTCCTAGTCTTTGTGGCAGGCTCCTCTCAGCTGTGTATGTGCCACAGTTGACTCATGTAAAAGTCATTTTAATGTGGATACTTATTCCAGTAGAGACCCTAGACAAAGTTATCTTGGACGCTCTGTGCCTTGTGTGCTGGAATATGGAAAAATAATAATTTTGTGTCTCTTTTAGCCTTGAGAAGTTCTAAGTGTCACATTTTGTAAGATATTGACTGAACTAACTAGATGATCTTAGCTCCCAACCCAATGATCTAGTTAGTAGAAATAATTATGTTTCTATACGAATATTTTGTATTCTTATAAAATTTTTCAACTGGCTAAACCACTTCTGTTCAGTTGGGATGTACTCAGAAAAATCCAACTATTAATAATACAAGATGAATAAAAACATGATTATAAATGCATAATTCTCAAAATCACACAACAAATGTCAGGGTCAAATATAATATTGTTCGGACAACCTACTCAAAATTATCAATGTTTATTAGCCAAAAAACTTGAGTATTTATTGTACTTGCTGTGATTAAATTTGTTTATGATTATAATTTTTATTGTGGATATTTGGCTTTGAAAGAGCCCGCATTTTTGTTGTTGTTGTTGTTGTTATAGTTTAATAAGTAGTTATGGTTGTTGTTATGGTTTAATAAGTAGAGTAACTTTTTTATCATAAATAGAGCTGAAAGTGTATGATTAATTTCATACCTGGCAATTTTATAGAACCTTTTTACAAGATAAGGAAATAGCCTGGCCTAGTTACTGTTTGAAGATCTCTAATCTTCTTCCTAAAATATTGCACCTATCTACCATGGACCCATATCAATGTTTATCTGTGTGTGTGTGTGTGTGTGTGTGTGTGTGTGTGTGTAACTTTACAATAATAAGATAGCACCACAGTCTAAAGAAAGGATACGTTTAATCTTCGAGTCTTATAAAGGCCTTTTTTGTTTAGGATCAAACAGGGTTGTGAAAAGTGAAGTTAATCAGTTTCCAGAGGTGGATGCCAATGGTGTGACTTGTGTTCCGTAATTCATCTTTAGTTGTTAGAAATTTGCCTCCAGTGATATATTTGAGAACCAGATCAGTCTTACATTGTTTTAGGTCGATCTCTAACACATATACTTCATAAAAGGAGTTAAATTCTTCTGCATCATGTTTTTATTATATCGGAATCTAAAGGGCCTCGTGCATATCTTTGCCTTTAACAAGCTTTTTCTTTGTGAATTAAAAAATAATCAATAGCTTTGTTGACTGAAGACAACTTTGCACTTTTAACCTATACTTTTACATAGCTGATTTTTAGAAAAAGAAAATCTTTTCAGGGAAAACTACAGGATAGTCATACTATGCAAAAGTTTTAAAAATGATTACTAGGTTGTGAATGCTGTTGTCTCTTTAACTTACTAATTTGTTTTAAGTGGCAAAATTTTACTGTCATATTTTATAGTTAAGACATTTGTATGCAATGAAATATAAAAGTGGGCAATGAAATGAACAAAACAACTTTATGTTATGGAAAGCAAAATTAAAGAGGATATTTGCATTGGTAGGATGATGGTAAATTAAAATAAAATTCAACCATACTGTACAGGGAGCTAGATTAAATTTTGAATGCTCTGTGTTACGTGAGTAGAAAAGAATGAATCCTCTGAATATAATATCTGAGTGGAGAGAGTGCTGCTGAAGCAGTATCTTGGAAATGCCATTAGTGTGTCTGAATCCAGCACCTATTTATCTTAAATTAATCATTTTTTTCTGAGTAGGCAGGTGGTAATCCTGTTGCTGGATGCCAGTGTCTTTTTATTCATGTCCCAGCTTCATGAGAGCTATAAAATATGAAGGATCTCCAGGTGTAACTCTTCTGTAAGATTATGGGCTGCTTTTTAGATTTCTCAACTTTTGGGGGGGATTGAGAACCAGTAAATAATTGTTTTTAAAGTAAATCTTTGAGCATAATTAAGTCTATTTTTCCTTTCTGCCCTCAGGAGGGTATACACAAGGTATTCAAAATATAAGGCAGCATTTTTTTTCTCCTCCATTATTAAATTCTCTAGCCAAAGGAATTCCTATAATTGAAATGGAAAAGGCATTTTTAGGGTGTTAACCTCTCTGGGTGTCAGGACTCTGTTGTCAGTGCCAGCTGAAGGGTGAAGGGCAGCATGGTGGCCGCAATGCAGCTAACTCCATGTGCCCATATGACACCACCTCACGGGCTGAGCATTTGAGCTTGAACTTAAATACATTCTCTTTCCCTCTTCTAAAAGGTGGGCTGGAGAAGTGGTCTGATTGTTTAAAAGAATAAAATTTCTTTCCTAGGCTTTGTCAGCAAGTGCTATAGTATCAATTTGCCAGGGGTAGAAGATCGGGTAGCAAGAAGAGAGTGAGATCTCCTTGTCCCCAAACTGAACAGTGTACCAGTGATTTAACCATCTTTTCAATCCTGCTTTGTACCTCCCAAATATATGTGCATACAAACGTAGTTGTCAGGAGAAAGACTTTAGACTTTGTGACTGCCAGCTTTGAGAGATACATAAAATTCATTAAATGTTGCGTTTTATATGTATATATGCATTTAAAATGTTATTTCATTATTTTGTATTTTATACAGGGTCAATTTCTTCATGTTTTTTAATATAAATTTCCTTTAGCAATCTATGCTATCCACATTATTCTGTAGAAATTCAGCATAACAAAATATAACTTGGACAAAAGCTAGGTATGGAAATTACACTTACTGTGTTAAATACCAGAAAACCAATGCAGATTTTCATGTCAAACTCTTTTCTTCTATACTATAAATTTAAAATATTGTCAAGATATGTTATTATTAGTAGTATATATGTGTATGTGTGTATATACATACATATATATATATATATATATATATATATATATATATATATCAGACTGTAAGATATATTCTCAGGGTATATTTTATATATAATAAACATATGTTTGTATATAATATATAATATATGATATATGTATATAGAGATATACAATATGAAATGTACAGGAAAGCTCCTAGGGACCTCTGGCCAATCCATGTGTACACAAGCCCCTACACCTCAGAGTCAGCAACTATGAGTCAAATTCTTTTCACACTTAGAATCTCTCTGACTTCCTCACCAGACTGTCCAGGATAATCTCCGTATTTTAAAGTCAATTGATAGTTGTTTCATCTTGTACTTTCCCTGCCTCAGCCCTGTTATCAGCTATTTCTCCAAAGAGCCCTAGTTTTAGTCGAGAATGATATTTAGAAATTAGCATTTGGGCACTAGGCCCACCAGATGCTGTTGAGGTGAAACTGATCCTAGGTCCTCCTTAGTGGGCAGTTTACACTTAGTCTCTCTGTCTCTCTGTCTCTCTGTCTCTCTCTCTCTCTCTCTCTCTCTCTCTCTCTCTCTCTCTCTCTCATTGGTATTTCTATATTTATATATATTAAAAACCATCAGTTTGTGATAATACCTCCAATTCCAGTCCATCACCACAGGGTGTGTTCTAGTTTTCTCTCTTTTCATATTTCTAACTCCTTTCTTTAGTAGTAAGACACCTGGCCCTGCTCTACACGTAGATTATCTATTCACCATGCTTGAGCTCCATCATTCCATAAAAAGGTGCCTTCCACTTGGGCCATTAGCACTGCCCCATCTAATGGCTTTTTGACTGAATAGTCCATGAAGGGAACAGAAGAAAGGGAAAGGGTAAAGAGATTATTAGTACCATTTTTTTTTTCCTGTTTAAAACACTTTCATTATAATTGCCTTTAAAAAAAATAAACCTTTTATATTAGAATACTCTTAGGTTTACAGAAAAATTATAATGATAGCATAGAGAGTTCGGGCATACCCCACATCCAGTTTACCTGTTGTTAACATCTTACATTAGTGTGGTACATTTGTCACAACTAATGAACCAATATTGATATATTTTTATCAAATAAAACCTACGCTTGATTACCGTTTCTAGTAACATTTTTAAAGGGGAGTAAAGGATTTTATCCATGTGTCTTTAATTTACCCTTTATGTTGCCTGTAATTTCTCCCTCTGGACTCAACTGTTATTCAAATAGAGGAACACGGAAATTGCTGATGGGTTAGGAATTCCCTAGGAGATCATCCTCTTCATTTATGGATTTTCTGGGGTTTTGTTACAGCAACCTAGGATCTGTAACCAAGTGTGCTTTGTTTTTTACTGGACAGATAATCTTCTGAGATAAGGACTATAAAGTGCCTGGCACAGTGCCCAGGCCACTTTATTTATCAGGCCCCAGAGGGATAGAATTAAGGGATTGTAGGTTTTTCAGTGGCCTGCCCCCCACCCAAAGAAAAGTTAAAGACCAAGAAATAAACTCATTCCCTGAAATTATGAAAAGAAAATGGCAAAATATACAGGAATAAATGTTTTATTAAATGTCTATGAAGCATAACATTATGTTAACCTCATGAATTGTTGAATTTAGTATTAATAAAAATGTCATTATATTTGAAGACAATCTGTAGGTTAGGTTTTCTACATAGTGATTGCTGAGAAATTAAAATTTATCCTAATTAAATGCATGACTTATAGCCAATAATTTCAAAAGCCAAGTGATAATAGTTACTAATTATGACGATTTTTCCCCAGTTGAAATTATTTCAATGTGGACAGCAGAGAATTTTAATATACTTGTTAGAATACCTATAACAATCATTATAATTTCCCATTTAGGATATACTGAGTGATCAGCAAATACTTGTCTTACTCTGTATTTGAACAAATATTTTGTGCCAGGGGAATAATGAGTTGATAATGTAGAAAATACACTCTTTGGCAAATTCTAAGCTATTTGGTGGCTTTAGTTCATCTTGAGATGTTTCTACAGTATAGGCTATAATGAGAAAAAACCTAGACTTGTGGTCAGGAACATTGGCTGATTTTCTGCTCTACCACTTAGTTTCTCCCAGTATGAGGATGCTGCATGGTCTCTCTCTCTCTCTCTTTTTTTTTTTTTAGTTTGAGGAGTACAAAACAATGTGATAGTTAAACAATTACACCCCTCTCAAAGTGATAACCCCCCTCCCCCAATCTACTACCCCTCTGACATTGTATATAGCTGTTACAGTTCCACTGACTCTATTCCTTATGCTGTATTTCACATCCTGTGAATATATATATATATATATATATACAATTACAGTTGACATTCATTATTATTCAGTTTCAACTTCAGGTGCTAATATCAAAATATTTATAAAAAACACTCATTCAACTCAACACCAAAAAAACAATCCAATTAAAAAATGGGTAGAGGACGTAAAGATATATTTTTCTAAAGAGGACATACAAGATGGCCAACAGACATGAAAAAATGCTCAACCTCACTAATAATTAGAGGAATGCAAATTAAAACCACAATGAGATGCCACCTCATTCCAGCAGAATGGCTATCATCAATAAATCAACAAATAATAAGTGCTGGCAAGGATGTGAAGAAAAGGGAACCCTTGTGCACTGTTGGTGGGATTGCAGATTGGTGCAGCCACTATGGAAATCAGTATGCAGGTATCTCAAAAAACTGGAAATGGAACTACCTTATGACCCAGCAATTCCATTCCTAGGTATCTATCCAGAGAAATCCAAAATACTAATTCGAAAACATTTATGCATGGTATCTCTTGACTGGCAATTACATAATCTGTAAAACGGAGACACAAATTGGAATTGCCTCTGTAGCTACATTGAAGCAATGCTTGTGAAATCATTTAGTAAATGGCCAGGTCTATCAAAATGTTAAACAAAATTACTGATCATGATTCTTATTGTTGGTACCACTGTATTTTTTTATTTATTTAGATAGATGTCAGAAACAATGAAGTTGACATTAGAACATTTTAGGCTCTTCACATAGTTTTTAATGCCAATATTTAAAAAGAGATTTTTTAAAGTAAATAACAGCAGTGGATATTAGAGTACATGGCTGTATCTTCTCCACTGCCCAATGAGACACCCTATGAAAGTGCATCCCCACTGTCTGTTTCTCCTTGATTTATTCTCGGTTCCAATAAAGAGTGGGGTGCCTGAGGCATTTTGGGCCAACACCCTGTGACAGATCACATCAACTTATCTAGAATGTCTCCTCCCTACTGATTTGTACCAGAGACACAAAAGTGCTTTGGCTATACACTATCTCATAAGTTTTAAAAATTTATAAGGATAGAAAAAAATTTATTTAAAATTTCTTTCCTGAAAAATTACATGAGTTTCTAGGTAGAAAGTCATAATAAAAATCGATATTTTTTTAAAGATCATTCACCAATAAGTTTAGCACAATTGTTCTGAAGACTAGAAGAAATTATGATTCTCCTGCTTAATTGACAGGTTGGCATTTATTGAAGATTTCTCAGAATAGTTCACCCCTATGTTTTGGCAAGGTCAAGAAATTGATCAAAGTTTTACCCAGGATGTATAGTTGGTCCTCTTAAGCTTTTTAAAGGTAACTTTGGAAGCCCCTTTTATATTTTTTGAGCTTCGTATCATTTTAAGTTGTAATGAAAGCTCCATCTCAAATGTTGTTCTTTGGAAGGACAAGGTAATAAATAAAGGATTATTATTATTATTATTATTATTATTATTATTATTATTTTGCCTCTTCTTTCTTTAGCCATACAGGCATGAGTTGAAATGAAGGAAACTTTTTTTTTTTAGTTACAAAATAATTTAAGAACTCTACAGTGTGTATACAGTTTATATTTGGTGACATCTTTTGCAGGATAGAGGTAATCCATACTTATATAATAGTCCTGAAAAATATGTGTGAGAAATCAAATGTTTGAAAAACAAACAAAGTAACTTTTTTTTTTTTTTAAATGCAGGGAGTCAGGTGTTGCATATTTAGAAAGCTAAACATTGGTAGTATATTTTCCCTGCTGGCCCTGCCCCCTCCTCCTAGGGTTCAGCCATTCCAGTGGATGAGTGTGAACCTTTATACCCACAAGGGGAATGGAATCCTACCAGCTTCGTCCTGGGAACCAGAGATGTCAAACTGTAAAGCTCCCTCTCCCTGGACTCCTGCCTCTGGCTGATTCCTTCTTTCAGTCTCTAAATAACCTAGACTGGTTGCCCACAGTGTTCTAGAACATGGTTAAGACACAGGGGACTGTGGGGCAGAACTCCCACACTTGTGTATGTGGCTACTCCCCAACTGCCAGTTGCTTTCTCTTCTCACTGCCACTCTCCTAGCCTGGAGTTGAGTTAGGACTGAGGAGGAAGAAAGACTTTGGAGGGAAAGGGAAATTGAATGGATTAAGGGGTCATGAGCCATGGGTAATGATAATGCATGAATTGTAATTTGAGGTGTCCTGGGGGCATTTGCATAGGACTCCTCAGCATGGAAGGGAGAGGGAGGTTAGAAATGACTAGATATACTGTGGTGAACATGGCCAGGAAGCATTTTGAGTTTTTGGCGTGGCTGAAGCAAATAATCATCTATAAATGCCACAGCCACATTATAAAGGCTGACCTTTCACTGGCCCAAACCGCCACAGTTTCTATAAATCACTGTTCATCAATTCTCGTGTGGAATTCTGAATTTGGCCTCTGAAAGGTGGCTTAGGGCATGGATTTATATTACACATAAGTATCTACTATGTAAATGTAAAGAACTGTCTTTGTGAGTTTACAAAAAAACTACAGTAAACCACAACCATGAGGCAGCAATAACTCTTAGCCAAGCCAATCAGCAACAAGTGCAGGTCTAGTGGGCGTTTCTAAATGCCCATAGTAATTCCAAGACTGCAGTTCATATTTGTTGAAATATTAATTCAAATGAAAGAATTATTTAAAGGTCAGTTAAAAAAATATCTATATGTGACTCTATCCAATATTTTCAGTTGTTTTTCTGTTTGTTTTCAACCATCACAAATGGTGTTTAAAACCCCAACATTTTGAGCACAGATCTACTTGAAATTTTTATATGTGCCTCTTGTATATGCAGCACTTGGGGAGGAGGACAGTTTATCCCAAGGAGCACAGAAGCTTGTCATCGCCCCATCTAGGGACTGGTCTTACCCTCATTCATCTTACTGCTTTGTTGCTAAAGTGTTGCATTTCCAAACTCAATGATGATTACTTAGTAGTAATTCTTATCTCTAAATGATACGCTTTAGTCACATGCAAGCTTACTCCATACTTGCAGAAATTTAGAATTACAGCCACATAACCAACCCTTACAAATAATTCTGAAGCAGAAATACCGAAGTCAAATATTCTTTCTGGAAAATGTTGGTTTCTTTTTCTTTTAGGCTTTTATTTCTAACTCGTAATACTGTTTTGATATATAAAAAATCAAAGCAAACAAATGAAACAAAACAAAAAAGACTACAGTTCTTAAAGAAAACATCTTTTTTTTTTTGCCAGTTGAGAAAAATCAGTTATTGTAACTTAACTCATGTATCATAATCCACTCTACTATATATGAGTATGTAGTAGTTAGATTACAGTTCTACTGATTTTAGTCTGCCATAATTTATACTGTTTGTGCTTTATTTGAGGCTCTTTATATTATGGGAAGGAATGCTAGAACACCATTGGCTTTTGGAAACATTTTATTCTGTTATTGTAATGCAATAGCTTTCTAGAGGTGGAAATCCAAAATTTTTTCTGTGGCATGGTGCTAGTATGAACTGTCATTGATTCATATCCAAATCAAGCTGCAAAACTATTTAGAAAGATTATGTGAGTATAGGACGAACTAATTCATCCATACTGTTTTACCATAATGATATTCTAATCAGAGTTTTCAAGGCAATGTGACTATGCAGAAAAGGTCTGGAAGACCTTTTTGAATCAGCCTCAGTTTTATGAAGAAGAATAATTTGTTTTTAAAAGTGAAACAGAAGCAAACTTGATTTTTATAGGAACCAAAAAATAAAGGACACTAAACATTGATTAGATAGCCTCATGATAGTTTATCCACACCTAGTCCTGATTTGTTTATGTAGTCATTTTCTTTGCTTAAAATTCATTAACATTATTGCTACCCCTGTTTATAGTTATCGCTAAATACAGCCCACAGGCCAGCTGGTACTGAAAGGGAAGACCTTTTATCCTAAAATGTTTAATTACCTCTTTCAGCCTGGGAAAGGATGAGCAAGAAGATAGTGAGCTTTAGCATAAGAACAATTGAACAAAGTTCTATTTTTAGCCTGATGTATTTCCTCAATTGTAAAATTGATCCTTTTAATCAATGTTGTAGAGAGAAAAAGATCCCACAGAGAAGCAGGGTACAAAATGATACAATTTAAGAGGGCTTGACAGTAGGAACACAATTTTTCAGTGACATAAATTTCAAGAATAGCTCTGTTTACAGTCAATTGTAAATACAAATAAGCAAACAATATAAATGCTTTTCCATTTTGGTTTAGTCACATCGTTGGTTCTGTCCATTACATGGGGTAATCAGAAATCATCTAATCAATCATTTATTTGGTAGAAATAATTTTTGAAGAGATGATAAGAATTATCTGTGTGAGTCTATTTATGAAAGGTCAATAGAAACGTAAGGCATGTACACACTAAAGGAGGCATCAGTGTGCAAAGTACTCAGAGCGAAACTCTCCACAGCCATCTCCATGATGCTTATTGCACAGTTACAGGCCAGCCTGGGCAGGGGTCTTTCCTGGGGATGTAAGAATATGAAGTCTATGCACACTGGGGGTTCAGATATATACTGACATGTTTGGCAAATTCATTACCCCTGACTGAAGGCCCTAATTCAAAATGGGGCAAAAAAGTTTCTGAGAGCAAAAGATCACCATGGGAATGTTAGAAGTCTGGCAGGGGGCACCAGACTCAGGATCAGGGCCTGAATGGTGGGCAGGAAGGGAGTCAGGAGGAGATGCTGGGGAGGAGCAGCACTGGTTTCCAGGGCAGTGAACCAGGAACACTCAGTCATAACCCCTCTCAGTCCCCAGACACCATGAGCTTGTGGCAAACTGCAAAGCACTAGGTAGACAAGGATGGCTTCTGCTATTGGGGCCAACACATTGGTTGATAGCTGGACACTAGAGAAGTGTTTCCTTACTGGTTTGAGATAAAGGAAAAGAAAAGGTTTGTAAATAAGAAAACTGGCAGTGGCGTCAAGTCTCCAGGGGCTACAGAAACCAAGCATTCCCACACGGCTACCCCAGAAAGAATGAGCAGTAATGTGAACGCCCTGAAGGAAGAGAAGAGGGAGGCAGCTGTAACAGAGAGACCACTGGTTGACTCTGACTCTGTTTTGGTTTATGCATGGTAACCTTCTCTGCAAACACTATTTTCCTGAGAGAGTTAGAAAAGACAAAGGAAGTGGGAATGGGAAAGCTGAGTGTCTGCTTATTTGAAAGCTACTAATTCAATGGAGGTGGGAACCTAACTTTGTCTGGCACCTTCAGATTAAAATTGTTTAAACACTACCTCTTGACCTGTTCCTGGCATCCTTGCTGTATCTTTATCTGCTTCTTTGCAATCTCCCATAAGCCTGATGCTGAGTATAGTCTGTTTTGTATTACCATTGGCTTCTGGCTCTGTCCTTGCTTTTTAGATTGCATCTGACCCATCCCAGAGGCTGGAACCCTATCCCAGAATTCAAGTTAAGTTTGTCCTAGCCTTTAGATGAGTGAATTTGTCAGACAGAATAATATGAGCCAGAAATTCACAAACAGCATTAATGATCAAATAGGTCTATGAAGGAATTTAGGACAAATGGTGGATTATTATAGTTCTTAGTGGAGAAGACATCATTAATCTTGTATAGCCATAATCAGTGAAGGGAAATCGAATGGTTGGTGTTTTGACAAAGGCCTTCAGAACTCCCAAACCTAAAAGGCAGTGACATATTAGAGTTTTTCTGGTCCCTTTTTGTCCTCATCTGGTTCTGTTTTCAAAGGTGACACATTAAAGAAAGGCAGATTGAAGACTGGGTTAAGGAGAGTGGAAGGAGCTGAGTGGGCTACTATGAGAGACGACCATTGTGCAGAAGTAAAAATATTGATCTCATGTTGCACAATCACATTTCTCAGAATGCCAGGTACTTGGTGGGGAGTTAGAAGTGCTGGCATTGGTGATAGTGATAATACCATAGTTCATGCACTCTTTCAATCATCAACAATCAACTAAGGAAGCGAAGCCTGTAAGAGAAAGAAATGACTTTAGTTTACAGAATCCAAAGACGAGTCTCTGAGCATCTGGTGTACAGAGAACTGGAGGTACCAGCCAGATACTCTGGGACCCCGTGGCAACTCTCCAACTGCAGCCCAGATACTCCCCGGCTTGTTACTCTATCCCTGATTTCTCTGCACATGTGATGGTGGGCTGATATCTGTGTCCTCTGGTCTCTACAGTATGGTGAGTTCAACGTATTCTGTTAGAACCCAGGAGACTTTGCCGCTAGCCCTGATGGATGCACTTACTAGTATTAAACCCAAATAAGTCACTTCTCCTTCTGGGTCCTCAGTTTTCTCATCTTTTTTAGAAGTTGAGTCCCATTCTGAACATATATGATGATGCTTCTCACTTCAGCCTTTCCTATGTCTTAATCAATGTATACCAAGTTCTGCTTGACTCAGTTTCTTCTTGAATTGACACTGACTTGGCCTATTTCTGCCATCTAAAACAGAACAATGTAGGATGAGGACCACTTATTTTATTTGCTTATCTCCTTTTGGAGAGTTCAGTTTTGAACTGCAAAGTCTGCAGATATTTTGTTGAGAACAAATCCATTCGATTTATAATGAAAAAAAAAATTCTCATAACATAGATGATTTAAGATTCTGCAAGGTTTAATGATCTATGCACTTTAAAGGCATCATAAGTGAACTATGTGGAAAAAGAAAATACTTGGGAAGGAATGATATTGTGAATACTTGGGAAGTATTGTCAGAAATTACTGTAGTCTCTGCCATCATACTTAAATCTAATGAGTTTAGTACTTCTATTTTTTTTCTTTTTTCTTTTCATTAGAGGAAATATTTTGAAACATTTCGAAACCTTTTCATTCACACAATATACTGTGGATATCTATAACAAATTTTATTTTTAAGCAAATCACTTAACCTCATGAGACCTCCTTTTCCTCTTCTGTAATTGAAAAGGTTGAAATAGCTAATCCCTAAGGGGTCTTTCAGTTCAAAAATGTTATGATTTGATGTTGCTTTTCTTTTATTGTACACAGTGGGGACAACTGTTTTAGTGGCCAGGCACAATAGAAAACCAAATGATAATGGCTTCAACAAGGGGCCTAATTAGGGCTTTCAAATGTAAATTCAATTTATGCTGAGGTCTTTCTCATGAGCATTAGTTGGATGGCTTTAAGGACTATTATTGAGCTTGGGTGAATTCCAAAGCATCTTTATTACATGGCTCCAATATTTTTGTTTTATGATGGTCATAATAACTTACTGTTATAATTTCATGGGGTAGAAAGACTTAGGCAATGAGGAATTTTTTTAAAGGGAGAATGATGAATATATTTTACGTATATAATATTATAGCCGGAAAGGATCCTGGAAAATTTATGCAGACTTATTGGCACAGGAACAATACTAAAAATAAGGCACTATATGTACCTGACTCATTAGTTGGAAGATTTTGTATGGAGAATTTTCTAGCAGAAAGAAATATTTGGGTACTAAATTATAAAAGTGAATCTGTTTCCAAGATAAAACATTTGTCCCCATTAATCCTACCAGATGTCATGTTGAAAAATAAGCAGCAAAACAGAAAGTAAGTTTGAAAATTATATAGATTAATATTTTAAAAATTATATTCTGTGAACACTAGATCTGCAAACATCTATTGCTCAAAATGGGCATTGTGTTCAAATAGATTTGGGAAACATTTGTTTAAACAAAATTAAATCATATTTTACTTCTAGTTTTTAGGAGCTTTAATATTCTATCTAGTGCATGATATATATTGTTAGTCTCCAAGGGAAGGATACATCACACAGTATTTTTTATAAACTTATTGATTAGAGAACCTTTAAGAATCTTGATACAGATCAAAATATAATTTAATAATTATAAAGAAAGAATGTTAGTATAAAATTTTAACTTCTGATCTGTGTTATAAATTATTCAGCGTAAATTATGTGTGGTTTGAATTACTTATGCAAATTAAAGATACCTTGAAAGTAAGTGACAGTTCTATGTGGAAAATAAATATTTCTTTTTAAGAATTAATACACTGAAAATTGATGAAGAATATACATTTAAATAGTCTTAAATTACCTCCTGAGATAGGCAGAACACCACCTTATAACTACCAAATGACCATGCCCTTATAACTTGAGTCATGTCTGTATGTATGTTACATAGATGTTCTGTTTACCAAACAAGTTCTTTTTCCTTGTTCAGTCTCTTAGTGCCTTATACCTTGGTTACTAGAAATGTACTACTTGGGAAATAAATACAAACAATAAATTACTAATAAAAGGCATGATAAAATGTCTTAGGATAGTATATGATAAAATTTTAATATCTATGAAATGCACCAGCTCTAAATGGAGTTCAGCAGCATCATTTTGTACACCACACTACCGAGAGAGAGGTCCATATGATGGTGTTCTGGGTTCCCCGTAGTAACTGAAAGAGAAACTTTCATGATATCCAGAGCACTTGATGTCCTGTAAAAAAAGGAGAAGGATGTCTTTATATTCCTTTTGGCAGGAACCCATTTATCTGGCACCAATCTTGACTTCCAATTAGAACAGTCATCTACAAAAGGAAAAGTAATGGCATCTATATCATAAATCTGAAGAGAACCTGGGAAAAGCTTCTGCTGGCATCTCGTGCCATTGAAACCTGGTTGAGGTCAGTGTCATATCTTCCAGGAATACCGACCAGCAAGTCATGCTGAAGTTTTTGCTGCTGCCACTAGAGCTACTCCTATTGCTGGCTGCAACACTCCTGAAACCTCCACTAACCAGATCCAGGCAGACTTCTGGGAGCTATGTCTTCCCGTCCTTACTGATCCCAGGGCTGACCACCAGCCCCTCACAGAGGCTCCTATATAACCTGCTTACCATTGCTCTGCGTAAGATAGACTTTCCTCTGTACTATGTGGACATGGCAATCCCGTACTGCAACGAGAACTCATTCAGTAGGTCTGAGGGTTAAAAGCTGGCCCGGGATGTTCTGCGCATGTATGGTGCCGTCTCCCTTGAACACCCATGGGAAGTCAGGCCTGATCTCTCCTTCTATAGACACCTTGAAGAGTTTGAAAAAGAAGAGCGGGCTGTTGCTGTGACTAAGCAATGTCACTAAGGAGGAATTTCAGGGCAAATGGGCTGCTCCAGCTCCCAAGTTCCTTGCTGCTCAACCTAAGGTCCCAGCCCGGTCTGAAGGGGTGCAGGCGCCCTTGTGTCCATCCAGCAGTTCCCTGCTGAAGACCGGCGGGCCCAGCCAGCCCCTGAAAACTGGTCTACAGCCCCCACTGCTCAGGCCACTGAGTAGGGAGGAATAGCCACTGAGTGGCCTTACACTCTTCTTCCACAAAATCTTAAACAGAAAAGGGAAATCATGTTGACAGAAAATAATGTTTCTAAAAACAAAAAACAAGAAACAAAACAAAACAAAACACATGGAAATAATGGACCTATAGAAGACACCCCTGGTTTTGCTGTACTCTCACTCCTGAACAGAACTACAGTACTCATTTGTTTTAATCAATTGATCTTTATGTTACTTTAAAATCAGAGATGATAAGCAGCTACATCTTCATATTACCAGTACTCTTACGTATGAGCCCCCGTATGCCAAGATTTTTATTTTTAATCCTAGTTACAGAAATGAGAACCAGAGCTACTTAGAAGATTTGATTCTATTCTAGGAGAGAGATAAAACTTTCCATTACTATCCCAAAGCAAGAAAGCTTTTAAAAAATACCAGGACTATTATTAAGTGGACAAATAACCGAGCTGAAGGAGGCTCTCACCGGCTAAGAGACAAAAATGTAAGCTTGAAATTGTATGTAATTGAAATAATTTAAGTGTATAAATGGCCATGAGTTCAAAATGAAACTCAAAGAAAAAGTGAAAATAAAATGTGCAATGGAGTAGTTGTAATGCCCCTAAAAAGGGTAACCTTGATAGTAGATGGTTAGTTTTATTGATGTTAATAAGTGGAAAAGAATACATGTATACATGTATTATACATATACATATATCTTTGCTTCAATGTTTAAGTATATATAAGTATATATCAGCAGGTCCTCAAATAACATCATTTCATTCAATGTCATTTTGTTATAACATTAATGATATGCTGTAGGAATTCACTCTTGTTTATATCAGTTAGCCTGTGGTAAAATTGGTTTTTCTATACATCGTTTCCTTAAAGTCACAGAACCTATTAATGTTAAGTGAGGACTAACTGTATATGTATGGTTGTTACTGATAAGCAAGATGGTAGCATATGCCTAAAAGAGGAAGCAAATATAAATTTTTGAGTTTATTCTTTCCCCCACATGCAGAGTATATATATGTTCTTCTGTGTCTAATCAGAATCTATAAGAAAGAGTGAAGAGGACTAATTTTGAGTGAGCCAAATATTCTCTGTATAAGTGGGAATTCTGCCAAGAACTCTGCAAGAGCGGACATTATAGCAGGTGCCTATTCACCAATAATTCCAGCACATGATAATTAGGTAGAAAGATTGTCCATCAGTTGATCAACTCCAGTGGCCATACACATTAACTAATTAGCATTGTGTTTCAGGATGATAATTTAGCTAACTACTACAAAGAGAAGAATTACTGGGTCAGATTTGAACCTTTCTTTTCTAGTAGATAAAAATTGTTCAATGAACACTCTAATGATTTTAAATTATAGGTAAAGCCAACAGAAGATTTTAAGTATAATATGATTTGTATAGGTGACTATACAAGGATGATGACTTACATAATACTGACCATTTAAAAATAAGTGAAATAAGTCAGACAGAGAAAGACAAATACCATATGATCTCACTTATATGCAGAATCTAAAGAAAAGAATAAGTGAATGAACTAATCAGAAACAGTTTTGGAGACATAGAGGAAAAACTGAGCGTTTCTAGATGGGTGGGGGAGTGGGGATAAGGGGGAAGGTGAAGGGTCTAGATAATAGTTGGTAACCACAAGATGGCCACGGGGTTTTGAAAATTAATTTGGGGAATGTGATCAACAATGTAAAGATTTTGTAGGGTATCCGATGGACACATGTCCCATTTGGGAGACCACCTCAGGGGTGATATAGATGCCTGATCTCTGCACTGTACACCTGAAGCTGAACAATAATAAATGCCAACTATAATTTTATATATATATATACACATATATATATATGTATATATATATGTATGGTTACAGGAAGTGGAGTACAGCATTAAGAATAGAGACAGTGGAAATGTAATGGCTCTGTGCGATGTCAGAGGGATAGTGGATGGGGGGTGGGGGATTCACACAATGTGAGGGATATAAATGATAAACGTCTAAGTATTGCTTTGTCTTGTGCACCTGAAACTAATAAAATTTTAAAAAAAGTGCATAATATCTTTTCTGGAAATGATGTAAAAGGATTGGATTTGTCTTATCATGCAGCAAATCAAATCATCTAAGTTATGCAAAGAAACACTTGGTCCTTACAACAGAACCAGCCATGACATTTAACCTGAGGTAGAATTCTTTCTATTTTTGAAGTGGCTGGAATTATTTTTACTCTAAGTAGTTTCCAAAATAAATAGTTAAAATAATATCCCTCCAGAGGGTATAAGACTAGAAATAATAATACAATAACATGAAAGAATGAATAAATACATAAACAAATAAAAATACATAAATTGCTGATCAGTTCCCTACTGAACTCTGGAAGGAGACCCTGTGAAGATTTGCAGGGCTGTGAACACTTTGTTAGCTACTTGGATTCTCAGTCTCCTCAACTCAGGGAGCCCATCAGCCCTTCCTCATTCCCTCTCTTTGTGTCATGACATAGAAACTCTCTTGAAGGAATGAATTATGGCCCTTTTAGGGTTGGCTTCATTTGTTTCCTGTTGGTCAGGCGTCAGTGCTCTCTGTTGGCTGACATCCAGTGTTTTAAAAAACTCTTGATTCATATATTTCAGATATATATAGATATATATATATATATATATATATATATATATATTTTTTTTTTTTTTTTGGTCCTTTCAGGGGTGGAATAAAACCTGTGTCTATTAGTTCATTTTATTCAAAAGTAAGAGAGCACATGTCTGTTTAATATTTTCTGTGACAAAATGACAAGTACACAAAAAGCATTTCTGCTGCCTACTGAAATATGGCTGTCTCAAGAATAAACACTTGTCCTTTTGAGTTGAGAATTGAACAAACCCCTTCTTTTCATGGAACACAATTTTTACTTGAAAGATTAACTGACAAACTGTTTTTTTTAAATAATTGGTTATTTGGAAAATATTTACTTAAAAAAGAAAGAAGTCATTTTGTCATTTCAAAGGATGTCAACTGATAGTATTAGTTGCCATTGATAAAATTCAAGCTTTCAAGAAAAAAAGTAGAATTTTGGAAAACTTGTGACAGCCACTGTGAGCATAAGAGTTTTCCACTCCTTGTAGACTTTTCTAATAAAGATGGTGGTGATATTCACAAATATATTTTTATTTTGTTTAACAAAATATGTTAATATTTGAAATAACTGCATAACTCAGTGAACCGACATTGTTCAGCTAATCAATGGTAGCAAATCATGCAAAAAAGACCATTTAAAGTGCAAAATAGACCACTTAATGTAACAGAGTATAGCACTTCATTGATTTGGTTCCAGATTGCATATTGCAATGAAGCTTTAATAAACTATCACTTGTTGAGTTTTGGTGTAGTATCAAGAAGAATATCCAGTTTTCTGCAAAGTCTATTAAAATACTCTTCTTGCTTCTAACTATATATCTGTGTGAGTTTGGATTTTCTTCAAATACTTCAACCAAAAGAATATATTGCAGCAGACTGAATTCAGAGGAAATATGGGAATCTATTTTACCTGTCTTCTGTGAAGCCAGACATTAAAAGGATGTGAAAAAATGTAAAATAACACCACTGTTTTAATTAATTTCTTGGGAGAAAATATAGTTATTTTCTACTAAACTATATTATTTACTTTAAAATATAATACGTGTATTATTAGTTATATAAATATAAACATCATTTATGTTTAATTTTTTTCAATTTTAATTTCTTACATGGTAATTATAAATATAACCAATTTAAATGAAATCTCTTTAGAATTCTTAATAAAGGGACTCAGTGACCAGAAAGTTGGAGAACTGTTTCTCTAATCATTATGATATTACAGATATAGCTAACATTTTTCAAACACTTGCTGTATCCTTGTGTTATTAAAGCTCTGTGAATATACTCTCGGCTTATTTAATTTTCATTATAGGACAATAAAATAAATGTTATAATGATTTCATTTTATAGATGTAGAAAATGGGGCACGATTTCCCTAAAGTCACACAGCTATTGAGTGTGAAATGTCAGAATTTGGACATAGGAAGCATGGCTCATAGTCTACACTATGAAACATCATTTCTGCATTTCTGTGCTACGTCTTGTCTAAATCTTACAACGGCTTTTGTATTTAAAATAATTTTTATTAGAAATATTTTAAATCAAATATCTATGTTGTTTTACTAAGATTGTAATCAGCTTACAAATGTTGGCAATAATTTGGTCTAATTCACAAGATTTTATTTTTTTTTAAGTCGTGAGTGAACATTGAGGAAGAGTGATTGTTTAATGTTTAAACAATGCTAATTGTTTATTAGAGTTTTAAGACTAATATGTTGAAATTAAACAAAGTAGAGGGAGTAGTGTGTGTTCTTTTCCACACACAGAAGCTGAAATGCTGAGGAAGCGCACCATGGATACCAGACATAATTGTAAAAATGATGGTAAATCACGTTAGAGCCTTGAGCTCTACTTGAATTCAGCGTGTAGCAACCCTGTGATTTGCACATCTTTTTTATTTAAGAATGATGATAGCACTTAACTGTGACAGGAGGACTTCCTAAAGACTCACAGATACTTTGTCTAGCAATTGCAGGCAAGGGTCATTCTATTCATATGCAAATTCTGAATTAGTTAAGATTTACACGCTTTGGGTATCTTTTGATTTAGACTCACTTATCAACTAAGATGCAGAAAATTAAATTAATAATATTTGTCAACGAAGCACCAAATGGGTTCCTTATTCTTAAGGGATTTATGAGGGAGTATGTATTAGGTTGGTGCAAATGTATTGCGGTTTTTGCAATTATTTTTAACTTTTTAAACCACAATTACTTTTGCAACAAACTAATAGAACTGAAATACCATGATGTCTACAACTTTTTCAAATGGTAGAGTAAATCAAACAAAGACAAAATAAAACACCAACTCAACCAGCACATCTGTGTGTGTGTGTGTGTGTGTGTGTGTGTGTGTGTGTGTGTGTGTAAAGAAAGAGAAAGTATATATGGCCAAATGCTACCATTAATGAATCTAGATGGAGAATGTGTGGTTGCTTGTTGTACTACCATTTCAATATACTTTTCTATGTATATATATGAAATTTTTCACAATAAAGTGTGGTGATGAGAGGAAGGACTCTGAAAAATAGGGTTAAAGACAAAGGCAAATATAGTTTTTGAATTATGAAATATAGGGTTCCCTTGTCAGTGTTTTTTTCAATATTAGTTTTATATTTTTTTGGAAGGGCATTGAAAGTAATTTTCTAAAAAAATAAAAAGTGTATGTTTATTTTTTAAGTTTGAGATAGGAATTGGTTACCTATACTATTAAGGAGATGTTAATATATTTAATGTCTTTCATTTTATATTTTCAGCCACTCCCACCTTAGAGAGCCAATACATATAGTAGTAAGATGGGGACTCAAATTTCCTTGGTTCTGACGTTGTAGGCCCTTGGGCAAGCCATTGAAACTCTAGGTGTCTTTTTTCAAGTCTATAAAGCTGAGACGATAATGAAAGTTAACTCATAAGAAACTTGTGGTAAGTTGTTAATATATATTAGCTCTTTTTGTTAGAATAACCAAATAGTGCTAGACAGTTACTAACTTAATTTACTTAATTAGAGCTAAAAGTATTATAAATAGAACCAGATCTTGCACTCCTTAAGTTCCTTAAGCGTAATTAGACCTTGCATCACCTCAGTTCAAATGTTCACTTAACTGTGTCTTCCATCTTCAGTGTCTGATAGTTGGGTGGTTTTAAAGTAGTCATTGCAACTCTCAACTTTCTTTTTAGCCTTAACGAAATAAATAAATAAAGTGGAGCAGATAGATTAATGTAGGCATGGCTTATCACCATTTTTTTTTTTTTTTTTCCGGGATTGGGAACAGTTTATGTTTGTCGGTTATTTAAGGAGCTTTATAGAAAAATCTGGGTTCCTAGCATCAATTTTATAATCAGTGTTAGTAATAGGATCTCTTACATTTGACACCCTTAGAAGATGCTGAGCTGTTCCACACTTTAATATCAGGTACTGTGCTAAGTGCTTTATTTACCTTTTTTTGTTTAATCTGTACAGCAGTACTATGACTTTGGTTCTATTAAACTGAATTCACATAGGAGGGAAACTGTTTTTCAGACAACTGAGTAACAAGCTCAAGGTTGCACAGTTAGCGAATGGCAGATCAGAGATATGAAGCCAGGCTGACCATCTTATTCCCTGAAAGCCACTGTCATGTCTACCCTTCTTAGCCTCAAGGAGTAAAACTGACATATTTAGATCCATCAGTAAGGCTATTCACAATATTATTAGGTTGGTGCAGAGGTAATTGTGGTTTTTGCAATGATATTCAACCTTTTAAACTGCAATTACTTTTGCACCAACCTAATAGATTCAGAGCATTTGGGCCACCTTGGTATGATTCTGCAAGAGTTGAGATAGGAGTGTCGAGAACAGCCTTTGGAGTACTCTAAAGTGGGACTTGAATCATTCAGCAGCCACATTAGCAGCTTAACCTGGGGCAGGGGGTTTTCTTCATACCTTGCACACCTCATTTCTTCATCTGAAAATAAAAAAAAATAGTCTTATCAATCTCTACTTTATAGGATAGTCAAGGGGATTATATGAAACTATGCGTAGCACATGGCATATAATAAGCATTCAACATATATCTTCTTAAACTGAAACTATTTTTAGTTTGGTTACTTGGGACATAACCACTTTCCATCAGATGAGAGTTTCCAAAGACGCCATTTGTCCTCAAGATTTTTGTAAGTGCTGGTTCCTGCGTTGGCTCCTTCTTGGTGAATGCCACAACATTTTAGATGATCCCATAGAGAAGTGTAGTACAAATTGATATCCATATAGGAGACATACTTTACAGAAAAAATTACTTCAGGCTAGAACTAAATTCTGGCACAGAACCAGCATCTCTGCAGCCTTCCACAGACACAGGGGTGTTTTTAAGCCCCATTCTTGGCAAAGCTATGCTTTGACTCTCAACTCAGCGATCAACTATTCATCTAAAGTCTTTCCTTCTTAATGATCATTGTCATTAAGGTGATTTGCTTGTTTGGTAGCTTATTCTTTCTTATTATTGGATTCTCTGCTAATAAATATTCCCCATCTGGATAAATATATTCTAATTGGGACTTTTTATGGAAGAGTTATAATATACAGTTTTGTTTTTACAAGTATTTATAAAATAATAATGCCTTGTATTTTATTCATTTTCAAAGTGACAACACATAATCTTGTTAGTTTTGAAAATGTTAATCCTTATAATTTCCTTAGAAATGGGAATATTAGTAATCATATGTCAGAATTGGTCAGACTCAGTAACCAGGATTTCTAAAATATTTAACTCAGTTCTATTTGATGGGCATTAACTCATTTCCATCAAATTAAATTATCTTCCCTTGGATAGTTTTAAACTGAAATGAAACTGACCTGAATAAATTAGCTGAAAAGTCACTGGATTGGTCAGAGGGGGAGCCAAGAATTAGTATTGTTATCCCAGACAGGAAACAGCTGAAGGAGTTCATCACCACCAAACCAGTATTATAAGGCATGTTAAAAGGACTTCTTTAAAACGAAGAAAACAAATTAAAGAATATGAATAAGAAAATATCAGAAAGAAAAATAAAATTCTCACTGACAAAGGCAAGCATGCAATAAAAGCAGCAGATTAACCAACACTAAAGCTAGTGCAAAGGTTAAAAGGCAAAAGTAAGGAGATCATGTGTAATTACAGCAGTAAGTTAAGGTACACACACATACACACACACACACAAAGTTAAAGGTAATGACAAAAACATGAACGTGGAGGGGGTGAGTAAAAATGGTAGTGATTTTTAAGAAAAGATCCTCAACACTCAAGTTATTAGAATATTTATTGATTGCCAACTATGTGTGTCTAGCTGATATACTCATATATGATTATTTTATTACTCTGGATAGTTCATTGACAAAGATGTCATATTTTCAGCCATGCTCTGCATTCTGATTAGACTATACAATATGAATAATGTACTTCTCCATTAAGTGATATAATACAAATATTTGGGTAGAATAGTCATATCCTATTCCAAATCCATCTGAATTTTAATATTTTTTAATAGGAGGCAAATCAAACACAAATTTGGAGTTTTTCTCTGTCTAATTTTCCATAAGTTTGTCATAATGACCTGAGAATAGCAAGACTAATTATTTTGTGGTGTCCTGATCAATTGTACAAATGAATTGAACCAGCCAAGTAAGTTGGTTCCATTTGATTAGCTCCCATTCATTTTGCTTCAGCTATTGTCATTTGTTGGGAAGTGAGATTATAGAAACCAGTTCTCCCATGAAATGGAACACTGCCAACTCTGTTGGGGGAACATAAATTCTATCACAGTTATGTCTCAAATCCATTATTAATAAAACCTTGCTTTGTGGGCTCCCGCCTGCAGCAGGTCAGGAGATGAAGAGTGGAAATTGAAATACTGGGCCTTTAATTACAGCTGCACAAATGGTAGCACTATAGTTATAGAATTGTTAGAAATCAATTAAGAAATGTTGCTACTTGATCTCCCTACATATAATCTATTTAATTAGGGAGTCTGTTTTTGAAATCAAATGTTCCTGGACCCTGAGACTTTTTAACAGCATGCCATTTTACTTAGAAAGTATAGTCCAGAGACTCCTTGGGCACTGTTATTTCAAAAGAACACATATAAGAAATAATTGCACTGCTGTGCACCAATTATCTCATTTCTAACCAAAGTTTGTTGGGAAATTCATCTGGTACCCTTTTAAAATGTACTGCAATTTTTGTACATTGGTAATGAAAACTTTTGGGTATTTCCAAATATTTATTTTACATACTCATCAACATAAATAATCTTAGTGATTCCACAATACAGAAAAAAAATCTTTCATTGAAATGTATCCATATTCATAATTTCTATAATTTTTAAATTATGAGACGATATTAGGATTTTTGTTCTACTTTTTAAGAAATAACTAATCTAGCATATGCAATAAAGTTTGTTGTAATTCTTCAATAGGATTGTTTAAAGAGAAGATGGGGAATGCTCTGAGGCAGAAAAAATATTTGGGGAAATAATCTAGTAGGGGACCTGTTATAATTATATTATTGGTGTCAATGACACCACTATTGATATAACTCCATCATTCACTTACTTATCATTGAATTCTAACACTTTATACTTTTAGCTCATTTATTCCTCATCTAATGACAAATTTATTAATATTCTCATAGATGACAAAATTGAAACTCAGATGGTTTTAGTAACTTGAGCAAGTAGATTTAAGGGACATCAAAATAAATTTAGTGATTTTGGGAGTATGGTTGTTTTGTAATGCTACCACAAATCATTTCTTGAATAAGGAGAATAAACGAATAAATGAATAAATAAATGAAGTCAATGTCAAACTCATGGTATCTTACCTCTAAATCACAATAGAGTGATATATTATTTTGGCTATTTTAGAAATATTTTTATATAAAAAGAAGATTCCTATTAATGCCATTTAGGGATAAAAAAGCAAAAAAAAAAAAAAAACACTGTTAAACAATACAAGTTAGCATAAGATAATATCACAATTATAAATGCATCAATTAAAAAACTTCTAGTTTTTTATAAAAACCTTGAAATATATGGAAAAATGTAGATTATAAAATGACTCCCATACACCTATTACCTCAATTTAACAAATGTTAACATTTTGCCACATTTGCATTTTTTCATATTTTGCTAAATAATTTTACAGTACATTGCAGATAAGACATCTCATACCTAAGTGCTTTTGTATCAACTCTAAAATGAGACATTTTCTACCATTACAATACCAGACAGTATCATTATTGCAGCCAACAAAATTAATAAAAGTTCCTTAATATAACTTAATATCCACTGCATTTTTAAATTTCACCAATTAATCAGAAATGTTTAAAATATTTATTTAAACTAATGAGCCGATTAAGGTAAGGCAATGCTTTTAGTTGGCACGTTTCTTTGATTTCTTTAGTCCCAGCACCCCTCCTTTCCTACCTTCCCACTATTTGTCTAGTTGCTTCCTCTGATTCATCTCATAGTGTCATCTAACGTGTTCCTCTACTCCTTTGATAAACAAGAAATTAGATTTAGTAGCTTGGTTCAAATCAGGTTAAAGATTCTTGGCTAGAATTCCTCATAAGTGATGCTGTAGACCCATTACATTCAATTTAGATGTGCACAAAGTCTGATTGTCCCACTGTTCATTTTGCTAAGAGTGATCTGTGGATTCAAGTGGTGGCAGCTTAGATCCTCCATGATAGATGGTGCCTTTTTCCCTTCCCCATCTGGATCTTGCTGCGGAAAATGCAACTGGAAGCTATACATTTTTAATTTTGAGTCTCATGCTAATCCCTCCAAGTCACACCATATTCATTCTGTTTTATATTTTTCCTAGCTTGACACATATTTGTGAGATTTGTAATAGGTGGCATGGGAGTTAACCCTCGATTGTTTTTGACCATATACAATTTTGAATAGACTTCTAAAAGATATGAAACTGCTCATGTTGGTGGTTTACAAGCTGGAAGTTCCCTCAATAAAGCAAAACCATCATAGAAATTATTTTTCTTTAGGTTTAATTTTTGAAAGAGCCTAGTTTTCTCCTTTTTTCCCCCCTAATTCCACCAAGTAGGCAGAGCAGGGTTTACTTCTGGGAAACTTACAAGGGGAGATATTGATGCTTTAATGAGGGAGGTGGTTGTTCATTGGAAAATCATTTAGCAAATGGTTCTTTCCCCAGCCAGATCAGATCACCTCCATCTTCATCTGTTTTATATTGGACTTCTGATTCTATGTAAAATTGTATTTAAGAGGTTGACTAGTAGAAACAAGATGAGTAAAAGCACACACACAAATAACAATATACACTACACAAAAAAGTGCCACCTCTCCCCATGTAGATTTTAGAACATACTGCGGGGGGCCTGAGAATCATCAGAGGTCATTGTCCCCAAGAAGGAAGCTGGTGATCTTGATCACTGCAGCTCTTTCAAGATGAGAGGCAATAGGCAGCCATGTAATGTTTGTTAGTGTAACTCGCAGGCGTGATCCATAAAATGTTTTTATCATTTCCTAAATGGGACTGGTTATTTCAAGTCATTGACTTCTGTTCAGTCGTTCTTTTCCTTTTTTTTTCCCCCCTCTTGGGATTTTTCCTCCTTATCTGCCATGAAAACTCTTAATTATCCTTCAAAATCTGTATACAAGTCTTCCCATCTCTAAAGCCTTCCCTGAACCTCTCTGCTGTCTTCTTAATACAGAACTTAGTATTCAATTCTTCTATTGGTGTAATTGCTTTTCTCTAAACTGAGAGGCCCTCAGGGTCAGGTACAATGTCTTTTTCATCTCTGTGAGTCACTTCCTAGAATCTTGTAAGCAATCAATATTTGCTTAATGCATGAATAAAAAAACATTGTAAGCCTCTGTAACACTAGAAAAGAGGTAAAGAGAAGCAAAGAGGGGAAAAATAGAGAGGTAATTGATATGGTGGTGTGACATCTGATTTCAGTCTCTCACTTTGGAATATCACCAACTTCAGTGCAGAAAGGTACCATTGGTCAAAGATATGCTGACACTGGCATAACATTGCTCTTAGTTGAACATTTTAATTTAACTATTTATGACATTAACTTAATCATATCCACAGTTCTTGAAGTCCAGAAAGTCCCCTATTGTTCTAAATTCCCCAATTAGCCTCCTTTGGAGTATGATATACTGCAGCTGAGGCATTTTATATTAATATTCATAAAACCTCCCACAGAGTCAGTACTAGGTATTAGATATGCATATGGAGCTGAGCAAAAATAACTGTCTACCAAAAAAGAATAAACATGACAGAAGGATCCTAAGGAGAAACTAGAAAGTCACAAGCTTTCTGAAAGGTTATGGTGCCCCTATGAAGAAGAGGAACCAAGAGTGAAGGATCAGAGGATCCAAAACACAAATGTTACCTGGCATTTCCTCAGTGTTTTCAGGGATATGATAGTCAGAATATGCAAGTAGGCATTTAACTACACACTAAGTTTGGATGCCTTGAAGGTTGGCACTGTCAGATATTAAGTGCTGGCAGGAGGATCTGGGATTAGAGCTCAACTACTCACACTTTTTTCCCAAGGCACAAGGAGGAATGAGGGCAGAGGTTCATTTCCTCCTTAGTTTCCGATTCTGTTCGCTGGGATGATAAAAAAGAAAAATTGGTATACGTCTTTAAGTGGGACTAATAAATATATACACGAATACTTGAAGATGATTTTAGCCTAAAGTAGAGTTTATTAAATTTAGCAAAATGGTTTATATTTTAGAAAACAATAAAATGGTATTCATATAGTATAAGTAATGTGAAAAAGTAAAGCACAGAAAATTTTCCAGCAAAATTCTATCCGTTTTCATATTATTCAGTCTCATTCTTATGAGTATAATATTTTTCTCAATTATGGTAGGATCCTGTCAAAATATTTATTTAAACAAAAATTGTTTCCAATGTTATATTAAGAAACAAAAAGTTTCCTTCAATAAAATTTTCCTTTTTTTTAAAAAAATATATTTAACATTTGAAGCGTAATTTTTAAACCATTTCTTTTTTATAGATACTGATTTTTAAAGTTTGATTGTTAAACCACCAGTGCTACTAAAAGTATAAAATAAATGGTAAGATATTTTAATAAGCTTGGAATAATGTGTATAGGTTGTTTATTCAGGAGAATCAGCAGATAAGATAATATTAAACGTTTTCTTCAATAACTATCTAGTACGTACATACCTGGAATGAGGCTACAGGGAAGGTTTGGATTCACATTATTATCATAGCCTCTGCATTCCATTAGGTAAGATGGGTTTGAATAAAATAAATTAGAAAGGTAACGATTGCTGCAAAAGGAAAATATACATGATCTACACGTATAATAGAGAATACTCATGAGAAGAGAAAGATAAACTCTGCCTAGGGACCTAGTTATCCTTCCTCAAGGCAGTGGCAACTAAACTATTATGATTGTTATTGTGGTAGTTGTGGTAATTTTTTGTTAGTTTCTTTGTTGGTTTCTTTTTAAAGTATGGACGCAAGTTCTTCAATTTTTCACATAGAGGAAGAATATAAAGGGGGAAGAAATCATGCCGACAGAGGTACAGATGCATAAATTAGCACATAGTGTTTGGGGAATTATTACTAATTTGGTATGGCTAAAGCAGTGATTCTCATTCAGGAGTAATTTTGCCCCCACAAGAATATTTGGCAATAGCTGGAGATGTTCATTATTGGCTCTTACAAGGTGAGGGGTGCTATAGCATCTAGTGGAGAGAGGCCAGCGATACTACTAAACATCCTATAATACAAACAGGACTTCCTCCACAACAAAGAATTACCTAGCCCACAATGTCAATAATGCCAAGCTTGAGAAAGCCTTGGCTAAAGCATGAAATCTGAGGTGATAGGGAGAAATAAAAGGAGATAAGGCAGATAGTGCCCATATTATGGGGGAGGACATGGCTCTGAATATCAGACTCAGAAGTAAATAAATAGTGTGAGTATTATCAGTGATGAAGATAAAAGGAAAGATGCAGGCACCTACAACTGTTGGGGTATGCGTGGCACAGATAGGTAACAGTGCACATAGTGTGTCCCGGTGTTGTGCAAGGAACAACCTCCACAACTAGGTGCAGTAAAGAGTCCTATTTACAGGAATGAAATACGAAAACAAACAAACAAACAAAAAACTGTGAAAGCTGAAATGATAAACTAGATTTAGGCTTAGATAATGTTTAATATGAAAAGTGTTTTTTAAACAAGTTGTGTCTAATTTTAGAGATTATGGATGTGATTTCCAGAAAGAATTGGAAAAGGCATGTAGATGGGTAAAAAATGGGAAAAAGTCTTGGAGACAAGAGAGATTAAGAATTATGCCATAGATATGTTTGACTTACAAGTAAGGGATGTATTGAACCATGACATAGAAAAATATAACATTATTTGATGGAGGGCTTTGGATGCTAGTTGTTGCAAACTTAGATTTGGTACAGTGTGTTAGTTAGAGTCCTTGGAAGTTCAGGACTAAGAGAAGATGAATGAAAATGGCCTTTGAACAATACTGTTTTTCCAGCCCTGTGTTAGATCATAGCATGAAGAAAATTAGGCCTGTGACAGGGCGATCAGCTAGGAGACTATTGAAGTTCTGCCCTCAATTTACAAACAAAATAGTTGCTCACTGCCATTCATAAAATATTCCTTCGTATACATGAAACATGTTATTAAGTTTCTTTTCAATTTTCTTGAATATGTACACTTCATCTTTTAGACGTTCCTCATCAAGCACATTTCCCAGGTCTTCAGTGATTTATTTTGCTTTTGCCTCTATATGTTCTCCAATTTTGTTTTTCCATATCTCACTCCATTTACTATGATTCAAATTGAACAGAATATTCTAATAAAGTTCAGATCAAAATGATCAGAAGGAAGAATGTTGTCTATTCAAAAGGAAACATCTGATATATTCTTTTATTTTTAAGTAATGAAATATTAAAGAAAATAAGAAAGGTAGACTCAATCTAGCATTTTATATTTTTATCATAAACACTGGATAGGTAATAAGATGTGAGTAAACTGATTAACAGATGTGAGGACAAGGAAACATTATAAAATAAAAATTATTTCTTGAAAATGTAAGCTTATCTTTAGTGCTTATTCAGAGCCATTTAAATTTTAGCAAGTATTTTAAAATAATTGCAATCAAGGCAAGATATTTTAAATTTGTGGAATTAAGTCACCCTCATATTCTTGCCTGCAGAAAAGAATCTGACATCTCCCTGCCTTCCATTATAAATATAATAAAAATGTATCAGCAAAATACTTGAGTATTAATCAACGCAGAAATTTTTTCCAAGTTTGAGACTGATTAAATGATTAAAACAAGGGAAGAGATTTCACTTCAGACAAAAGACTAGATTTACCTGTCCGAAACAAGCTAAAAAAAAAAAAAAAGTCAAAACATTTAGAGCAATAACTCTCAAGACATTTTACATCAGATAATGAAGACAGAAAATCCCTATGAGTTTGGGAGGAGGAAGGCAAGCCATTTGCCGCCATATCAGTGTCCCAGTTTACTGCCTGGAAAAATTTTCTAGGCACAGCAAAAGAACCTAAGTAGAGCTTGCCAGTTACCTGACTTAAGGAGAGAGTGCCTGGAGAGAGGATTCAGAATCTTCTTGTCTTAGTGTAAAATTTACCCAAGACAAAAGAAGCTCAAAAGCAAGACGCCAAAAGATGAAATTGGTTTTAAGGAATTCAACAGAACAAGGATCAAGAATATTTAGGAATGAAACATTCAGTACTTAGTCAGCTAAAATTCATAATGAATGGCATCCAAACAAAAATTACAAGGCATGCAAAAAAGCAGAAACATAAAGAAAAAAAATCAAAACTAACCCAGAAATGACACAGAATTAGTAAAGTTTCATTAAACATTTATTATAACTATATTCCATATGTTCAAAAAACTTAGAAGAAAACTTGAACATGCTAATTACAATCACGAATGATACAAATTAAACTTTTAGAGATGAAGAACACACAAACATTAATAGAAGATTAGACTTATAGAAAAGATTAATGAACTTGAAAACAGGGATAGAAAATATCCAATAAGAAACAGAGAAAAAAAGACTAAAAAATGTAAGTAGAGCATTAATGTGTTGTGGGACCACTTCAAGTACCCTAATATATGAATAACTGAAGTGTCTGAGAGGAGGGCAGGGGAATAAAAGTATTTCAAGAAATAATACCTGAATATATTCTAAATTTGATGAATACATGAATTCACATATACAAGAACTTCAACAAGCAAAAGAAACAAGAAGAAAACTATATCAAAGCACATTATAATCAAGTTGCTTAAAACCAGTGATAAGAAAAAAAAATCTTGAAAGTAGCCAAAATAAAAATACATATTATGCAACAGAGGAACAAAGACAATAATCACAGCAGTTTTATTTGAAAACAATGCACAATTAACTAAAACAAACAAAAAACAAACAAACAAACAAAAAAACACCACACACAGTGAAGCAAACGGCTTTAAAATATTTTGAAATAAAACCATAACCTAGACTTCTTCACCTAGTAAAAATATTTTTTAAAAACAAAGGTGAAATAAAGACTTTTTCAGATATTAAACACTAAAATAATTCATCACCACCAGACCCACACTACAGGAATGGAAAAATATGACCAGGTAGAAATCTGGATCTACGCACAGGAATTAAAATCATTGGAATGTTAACTATGAGTAAATGCAAAGCATTTTTTCTTATTTAAACTTCTTTGTAGATAATTGTTTAAAACAACACTAATAATAATGATCATAGAGTTTATAACATAGAATTGAAATGTGTAAAAACAATAGTATAAAGTTTGGGAGAAGAGAAATGGATGTATACTCTTATATGATTCTCATACTATACGTGAAGTGGTATCAAGCTACTTGAGGGTAGACTGTGTTAAATTAAGGATGTATTCTATAAACATCAAAGCAACCAGTAAAGAAAAAACAACACAAAGAATTATAGCTAAAGAGATAAAATAGAATTATAAAAAGTTCTCAAACCAAAATGTAGAAAAAGAGGAAAAGGGGAACAAAGAGTTGAGACAAATAGAAAAAAAAAAATAGCAAGATGGTGTACTTATGCCCAATTATATAACAAATCACATTAAATGAAAATTTAAAAAATGTAAGGCAGACATTGTCAGGTTGGATAAAATATAAAGACTCAACTATATGCTGCCTATAGAAAATCCACTTTAAAAGGGGAGGCACACACAGAGTAAAAGTAAAAGGTTAAAAAGTAAAAATGTAAAAGAATGGTGATATATGTACTATGTTCATACTAATCAGTATGATACCCCATTGGCTGTGTGGGAAGGTGCTGATCTAACTACAGGCTGGCCTTGTATGAATCTCATAAGTTGCATGAATCCCCTATCACAATACATTTTTCAACACTTTCCTAAGTACCCTAAAGAGGCATGTAGAGAAATGTATTAGATTATGGTACAAAGGCCGTTTGGTAACTTGGGCATAATTTATGTGTCATCTGTCTATAAACTGGTTAGCACTGAAAAAAGTAGGAATTAAAAGTCTTGAAAAATACTTATTTTTTTCATACTTTTCAGAGCATATTTGACTCTCTGAAATGTGAAAGGAAGGAAGCAGCTGCCAAATAATAGGAAAAACCTGTTTGAGATATTGTCTTTCTCACCCTCACATTTTGGGAGAAGGAAAAAGCTACTTTGTGTCCTTTTAAATTGTCAGTGTACAATTCTCTAAGAGATATGCTAGTATTTGGGTTATAGAAACACATGGAAGAAAGGAGAGTAACAACCAGAGAGGCAGTGTCCCCAAGTGATCCTTACTATATAATTCCAGTATGAAAGGCCGCAGAGATGAAAATGGATGCTCTAAACCAGGGGTGTCCAAACTTTTTTCAACATTTTTCACCAAGGGCCATATGCGGTAAAATACACAAACAGCCGGGCCATGCACTCGAGGTGAAGTACGTATTACCTCACCTGGTTTATTTAAGTAAACTAAATATATTTTTGGAATTTGCTGAGAGCCAATTAACAAATGGATTGTGGGCTGCAGTTGGCCGCGGGCCGCAGTTTGGACACCCCTGCTCTAAATAAAGGAAGATCTCTTGTTTTCCACTGATAAATTCTTCAAGTCTAATTAGCATGTGGTGGTGGTAGGATGGCAGGGAGTTCATCATGATACACAGACATCATGGAAGAAATAAGGCCCCAGATGAAAAGTTTGAAAAACCTTGTCTTAGGAGGAATGCAAAAGTCAAAAGAACAATTCAACATCTGGTTCACCTTGAAAACAGGGCAAAACTGAGGCAAGTTACCTGAAGAGCATGCATTATGATGTAATATCTGGGACCAATAAAGTGCTATTCGATCTCTAGCTTTCCAACTAGCACACATAGCGTTATTGCAATGTGAAATATATTTCTCACTGTGAGTCATGGTCAAAATAGTTTAAAAGCCACTGCTTTCAGAGAAGTCCTTGACTTGAGCTATAAAAATTGACTGATGCAAGTTGATTGCAGCGTAGCAGTTTGAATTTAGGCAACTAAGTTATGTTTGAAAATAAGTATGCAATTCACTTTTAGCTATGTTTTAAATTTTTAAATTTATGTTCTGGGTAAGCAACAAATTCTCAAGGGCTAAAATTTAGAGTTTCAAAGGGTGTATAATAAAAATATTATCTCCCACTTTTCGACCGTATACTTTAAGTTTCCCTTCCTACAAGCAACCAACAATAGTTTCTTATGTTTTCGTTCAGAGATATTTTGTTCATTAGCTATGTGTTTTAAGACAAGTTGAGGGAAATTTTTGCCTAGATTGATGAAGTCACTGAATAGGGGACTATCTGTATTTTGCTAAGGCAGCCTGACTTGTTAGTACCCAACACTCACTGCAATTCTGCTACCCAACTCTTCTTACCTTTCCACTCCTAGAAAGACTCAGATTACTTCTGGCTGAACTTATGAGAAAAAAGGCCCATTGGCCAACTGTCCAAGACATATCCCTGACTTATGCTATGTTCTTATTGGGATCCACAGGAAACTTCTAACGATGGCTAACAATTGGTGAGTGTTTGCACTGTTCCACTGTTCCATGATTCTAAATAGTTTACTTATAATATACCACTTATTCTCACATATGCACTAAATAATTTCTATGAGGACAGTACTAACATTATTTTACAGATGAGATGACTGAAGGACTGAAGTAATTGTGCAAATTCATAAAGCTAGGAAATGATGGCCCTTGGAGTCACACCCAGCAGACTGGCTCCAAGGTTATACTTTTTATCCATATACTAAACTGACTCATCTACACAGATAAAACTTCTCTTTTCTTGCTGGAATAGAGGGGATATAGCTTTTCAAGACCCATAGCTTTCATTGAACAAGGAATTTCCTCTCCTCCATACCCTTTATGTGCCATAGGAGTGACCATACCTTGAAAAACAGCATTAAAGGTGTGTGTGTGTGTGTGTGTGTGTGTGTGTGTGTGTGTAGCCATATTCTGTGAATTGGTATCTCTGTTAAAAGACTCAAGTAGGTGAAGAAAAGATAACCTGTTTTATTCTTTGATAGAAAGTTGGCATTTCATCAATCAGACAAACGTATGCCAGGACAAGCTCAAATAGTGACCCTCAGACTATTTTAGATTCCCTAAGACAAGGGAAGGGTGAATAAGGAGGAACAGAATTGGAAACAGCCAACAGAGTTGGCAGATAAAATGTGTAACCAATTTCTTTAGTATGTGAGAAGGGTTGTATGATGTCCAGATCCCTATAAAATATTAAGTAAAACCTGCATTGTTCTTCAAGAGTTTTTTGTAAAGTGGATTTGTTCTGGGAAATAAAGAGAGGAGCCAATTTCAAAGAATTGGTGACTGAGCGATATCTGGATTATGCTAACATTAATTTTTTTCATTTCTATCCAAACGTTGTGTACTATGCTCCACAGAATACATATCTGTTTTTAAAATGCTTAATTTAAAATATAGGATAAGAGCTATATCAGATTAATATGTAATAACCCAAAAGATATAGAAAGTTCGTCCTATCAAATATTGCATAAGCATGTATATATGTTTTCACTGAACTAGCAATATATCAAATTTCTCCAAATTTAATGTTTAACTTTTGGCCAAGAATTTAACCAATGTATAATAACACTTATAAAGTACCATAGATAATAAGATGGTATGGACTCCTTGAAAATAGATTGTGCTTTTTTAATTCTAACTTTCAGAACTTAAACACACATGGGGACTTGATAAATGTGTGTTTAATGATGGCAATGATGCAGAGATTAGAATCTTTTGAAGGCTGTTGTAATTAGATCTAGCACATTTTTTAACACATGGAATCCCATGAGGAAAATATTTAGGATAAATAGTTAATAATAGTTATTTTTTGGTCATATTCAACTGCTATTATTTTTAAACTAAATATGGGCATTAACTTTTGAATATCTTGATAAACCTTGTAAATGCTCAACCCCAGAACATTATGCCACCTACCTTTCTTATTTGATCCTCTACACAGGCAGGAGAAATACTAAAATTATACAGGAAAAATCCTAAACTTACAGGAGTAAAAATCATAAAATTGTGCAACAAATTTGTGGTTTCCTTAATTCATGAGTCCTCTAACCTAATAATACGAGTAATCACAAACATTTATTTTTACTGTAAGCTAGGCAATTAATGAAATATTTTACCTCCATTTTACATATACAAGCATATGCTTAAATGAAGCTGTCATTTAGCCATTTAGAAATGTACTGAGAACCAAGCTTTCACACTTGGAAAATAGTAGGAACCAAAATCAGGAAGTTTAATTCCAGAGGCAGTTCTCTTAAGTACTGCCTTTCTTTATGTAGAGTTATCTGTTTCTCCTGAGCCATAATTTATCTAATTCATAAATAGTAAGGAGATCTAAATACTCCCTCCTCCTCACATTTGGCTGATCTCTGGCGTTTTCTAGATGGATCTTACTTAAATTCCTTTCCTCAAGTTTCTTTCTTCAGTATAAAGCCTCTTGTGGCAGCAGGAGTTAAATTTGATAAATTTTCTACTCTTTCTTACAAAGGACCAAAAGTAACTTTAGCAACAGAGAGGGAGAGGGAAAGGGAGAGGGAGAGGGGGAGGGGGAGGGGGAAGGGGATGGGGAGGGGGAGGGGGACAGGGAGAGGAGGGAGAGAGGAGAGAGAGAGGAGAGAGAGAGGAGAGAGAAGAGAGAGAGACAAAAGAAAAAAATGAATTTGAGCACACTTATATAACTTGAGGTTATAGGAATAAGATGGAGTTATAATTCTTTATGCGGTATTAAAGTTTGCCATCTTTTATATAGTTAGTTGATAATAGTTAAGATGGGACAAAGATAATAAGACATAATGACTGATTTTGATGAATATTTTATAGTAGGTGGAAAATATAGGAAACATTTAATAAATGCTGCCAAATAATGAGCTAGAATCCTTGAAGTCCCAGGGCACAATTGAATATAGTGAAGAACTCTGAGGCAAGTACAGACATGAGAAAGACATAATTTACAATAAGACTGTAATGATTTATATATATAGTAAAATAATAAAATTAATACTGTGTCCTTTGAAAGAGTTTTAGAAATGTTACAGCATAGAGGAATACAGTGGTGATGTTTTAAGAAATAATGATTTTGAAAATGTCTCAGCATTGTGCATTTGGGAAAACAATAGCAGCAACTGTGGACTTAATGATGCCAGTATTTTCCAGTTCTAGTTTGTTTTTTTCTGGTTTTACAGCTTTAATTAAGGTGGACATATTTTCAACAGTGGTTTCAGGAAATAAAACAGCTGGAGATAGAGCTTATTAATAGGAAGATATATAAATATTTCCTGCATGTCTAGGAACAGATGTATAAAAGAACAGTCTTATGAAAGCACTAAATATTAAGAGTGACTATTAAGTACATATTTTGCTTAACATTGGACCTCTTTTTCCAGTGAGCAGATAGGCTTTATTGGGTTTATTTTCAGGCAGCACTCTTAATCAATAAGATGAAGGGAAATGTGGGGCTGTTATGTCAAGAGCTGTGTGTGTGTGCGCACGCTATATTTCTGTTTAGGTCATATTGGGGTAGTTTTATCTGTAAATATTTACAAAATAACTCAACTTCATGACTTACCAAAACCAATGAATTAAGTACAAACGTAGGTCAGGCAATTTTTTTTTTCATCTCTTTTGCAAAAGTTAATATAAGCCATACTTAAATAAAAGGGCACACACTTTTTTCTAACTTATAATGTTATCAGACATTTTGAACTTATAGTTATTTCAATCTATTTTTGAGAGTAGATATGACTTAGGAAAATTTTATTTGGGAAACAAGAATAAATGTAGTCTTTAATGTTCTCTTTCATTAGTTGGAATAATATCTCGACACCATAATTTACAGATATACCTCATATAAATAATGTAGTTTGGTTTAGACCTGATAATTTAGATGTGAAAATTCATAAAATAGTTTGGAAATCTCAGACCTACTAAGATGAAAATATTTTCCATGGACATCTATATGCACCTAAGATCCCAAGGATATGCATACGTTAGCATATGCTTCCATATCTGCACATGTAAATATAGTTTTATTTAGATGTGAAGTAATGTCTAGTAAGTAAATTAATGTTATATAATATTAGATATAATAGACATTTGAATAATCAGGTCAAGAAATGCTTAGTATCAAAATGATATTCCCTAAAATGTACTGAATTTATTTTTAAATAACAAATTAATATAAATTTTCTAGTCTATCTCAAAAAAATAAAGTTATCACACAACTAAGTGTGTAAATATCTCTATTAAGAAAATCAATAATTTATACAAATTTAAAATTACAGAAAAAAGATTCACGTTTGATATTTTATATATAAACTGAATTATAATTCTATCTTATGTCCATATTTCTTTTAATATCTGGTTATATTGACTTCTTTGGATACAGTTAACTCTACTTTGTTATTATTTGATAAACCAAAATTTATTAGATTTGATCTGAAAGGAAATTCTCTTGCTCAGTGAGATCTAGCTTTAGACAATTACAATATAAAATATTCTGGAGGATAATGGTATTATTTGACAACTTTTTCTTTCAATAAATTAAAAAATAGCTTAAAATTAAGCTTATAATTTATACATGTGACATTTAGCAGATTTAATGTTTTAATTTGTTTACTTAACCTTGGAATATACTTTCTACTTTCTTTAGAGTACTACAGGTATACATATTTATTTTTGATATAAAAAGTGAATTAAAGTGGGTCTTATTAAAATTTTTATGTATACTCTGGTGGATAGTAAAACCATGTTTGGAAATCTCTATCTTCAGTACATTTTTAAAATTTTTCATGTTCAGAAATAAATAATCTTAATTGGATCAAAACAAGTTACCCAAAGTTAACATGAACTCTTTCTCAGTAGTATTATTTTATTATGCGAACCTAAGTTTCATATTGATAGTCCTGTGTCTAAAATAATTGGATTGCTTTTGTGAAGAATTATGTTAACGAAAGAAGAAATGAAAAGGGAGTGAGAAAAGAAGAAAGTTGATGCATATAAATAGAAAAACACAAATGAAAGGAATGATCTAGTTTCTACATTAACTAAGGTGAGATATAAAGGAATCAGAATATTTACTTTGTTTAAAACAATGGGCCTTAAATTTGTTTCTGGTCTTTAGTTGGCATCTTCAAATGCCAATAAAAAATAACACCAGAATATTGATTACATAATGTTGGTTTAGGTAACACACCTTTATATTTTTTGATTATACATTCAAAGAAAGCTATTTACTCCTGGCAGAAGTAAAAGTTGAGCAAAGTCTATCACAGAATCCACGCTAGTCAATCACACTAAATACCCGTCCAGGGTACTAACTGCCTTGATTTAAAGTATGAGTCTTTACCTTATTTACAGTTTCTCCCCCTCTTCCCCCCAAATATACATTAATCTACTAGAGTGTTGCAGACATTGTTTTAAGTGCCAGGGAACACAAAGATGAGTGAAATGCAGTCCACCACTTTGGGGATCTCAGTCTACTGAAAAAGAAATCCTATACATGAAAAGCAATGGACTTGTAAAATGAATAGTTACCATTATATGCACTAATTATATACCAAACACTATTAGATGGTCTCATTAACTCCCTTAATATTCACATAGTGTGTGTAGTTACAGAGTACCATGGAATCAAACAGTTAGGGCCAGGAAACGTCAGAAAGGAGGGAGCAGTTCACTGGAGAGAGAGGACTTTGCCAGCTGATGACGTTTTCTGTTGAGGAAAGACATTTTAGTCGGATTGTCTAAGGGCATGGAAGCTGAATTGAATATTTCATATATCACTTAATACATAATTGCAAAGCGTTCAGTATGCAATGCTAAGGATTTGTATTTTGTCCTTTGCAAAAGTGGGAAGCCACAACATATTTTTCTTCGTATGGATGTTATTGATCTCTCAGGTATATCTGTAGCGTTTTCTACACAGGTTCCTAAAAATCTTTGATACCCATGGTCTCTAGTATATTTTCACTGTAATAACAATCCTCATATCCTAAATCTGTACTCATTTTTTATGTTTCCGGTATGATTTCAAATAAATGGTCTCATTTTATTTCTACCAGAATCTGAGATAGGTAGAGTACACAATTTTTAACCATTTTGGAAAAGGGAGAACAGAAGCAAAGTGTCTCAATAGTCAATATAATATTCCTTGGGTATTTATCAGTAGAAAAAGACTAGAATAACGGGAAGAAGAAGGAGATGCAATGAAGTGTTTTGGGGGAGAGTTCATGGTGTGCTATGGGAGGAGAAACAAGTGTAAGGACAACTTACAATCAATCCAACATTTTCCATTGGCCAACCTCACTCAGATGCTTACAACATTGCTTCTATAGTAAACTACTGTCTGGCATGGTGGGGGAAAGGAATGTTTTGCAAAATCAAGTATTCTGTTCAATATGAAATTTAGATTGAATTACGTGCTTTCAGATAAGTGGATAAAAAGACATGTAATATAAAATTATGTACCCCCTATAGTAAACTTTCTTTGATTACTCAAAATCTTCTCTCAGTTCCTGGATCTTCATAAATTTGAAAAAAACAAAAATTCTTCATAGAGTCAAGACTCTGGAAATGCAAAGAATGCAAAGATGAAAGGCCCTTAATGAGTTCACCATTGAACCAATGATTCCATTATCCCACTGATTAGAGAGCATCTAATTATTCATGACAAGACTAAGAATAATAATGGAAAATACAAGAGGATAGAAGGAAAATTTAAATCCAATGTACATAGGAAACAATGTTAGGAATTCTAGCTATGACTAAAGATATGCAGAAATTGAAAGTAATAAAATATTCTGGGTGATAATTTGTTCCATGTATCTTAAAATCATCCCTTCATAGATTGCTTGCTATATTACAATCAGGCACCCCATAATGACATTTCAGTCAAAGATGGACTGCATATACAATGGTGGTATACAATATAGCCTAGGCATGTAGTAAGCTATACCCCCTAGGTTTTGTATAAGTACACTAACTATAGTCTATGATGTTTCCACAATGACAAAATCGCCTAACAATGCATCTTTAAAAATGTATCCTGATCATTAAGTGGCATGTGACTGTACTTGAATTATTTATGAAATACATAATCATCATAGAAGTTTTATGTGGCATTGACTAAGACAAGATAATAATTTCTCAGTCGGGAAAACTTTTATTTTATTTTTATAAGTTTATTTTTGTAAACTGGCCTAACCTATCTCCTTGTATTCAGTAGGTGCCAACTGTAAAACCAGATTTTATTGTTCTTGATTCTTGGATGTTTACAGTCATTTTTTTCACCCTTTCCTCCTTGACATTGTTAATTACACCATTCACTATCCCATATTGTGTTGCTCATTTCTGAGAATCCACCATCTCACAACAGATGAATGCAATGGTCTCACTCATCACCCTACATCTTCTTGTTGCTGTCAAAGTAAGCTTTTTGAATGATAAATCTGATCATGCCATTCCTCTTTGTAATATCTATCAATGGCCTTTTGGATAAACACCTATATAACGTGGCTACAGGGCCTGATCTGTGCCTCTCCCTCCAATCTCCTCTCATACTACCTTCTCCATGCTTATTGTGCCCCAGCCAAACTTGCCACTTTCAGATCCTGGAATGCATCATGCTGCTTCCTGTCTCAAGGCTGTTCAAGTGTGGTACCCTGTCTCAGGAATGATCTGATACTCCTGCCCCTCTGCTCCCTACTCCTTGGCTCTCTTAATGCTTAGTTAGCCTGATGTCAGCTCATAAAACCCCTCTTCGGGGAATGCTTTCCTTGTCTTACAGAAAAGACTAGTTATCTTGCTTGCCTTTGCCATGCTCATTTATAACTTGAATCACATTTGTAATTACATTGTCATTTAAAAATAATTTGATTCATTCATTCAGTAGGTATTGATTGAAAACATGCCAGACATTGGAGATATATTAAAGAATAAAGAAAACAAGCTCTTGTTTTTAATGGACCTTACATTTCAATGCTTAGGGACAGAAAATAAGTCAGGTAATTTTAAAAATACAGTTTTGCATACTCATAGTTGCTATACATAAAACAAGACGATACGATAGAAAGTGACATAAGGTAGATTAGGGAGTCAATGATACAGGGATTATGCTGCAGAATTCCCAATCAGAGTGAAAGGCCAGTACAAACATCTGGAGGCAGGAACAGGTTTGGTGGTTGGAAGAAGAGGAAGACCAGTGTGGCAGATTTAATTGGAATTGACCATCATATGCCTGCTCCTTCCCTAGACAGCAAGTGCCTGGAGGGTGGGCTCTGTCTCCTTTATCTCTGAGGCTCATTGTTCTAAATCACGTTTTAAAACTCTGCTCAGCAGTTATTTCCTTTAGGAAAATTTTGACGGCCCCCATCCTGCTTCCTGCCCACCTCACCACACAGACACACCTACACTTACTGGGGATAGAATCGATCACTCTCTCTTTGGAATTTCATGCTACTGTATTCACTTTTTTTTATTTCTTAATATAAACAATACTGCTTTTTTTTTATATCTCTTGCCCTTCTAACAGTTTTGAGGATAGGGACTATTTCTGACTTATTTACATGTTTCAAATGGTTAGCATAAATGCCTGGCATAATAAGCTAATAAGCATTCAATAAAAATTTGCTGCAATGAATGAGACAGTGAATGTATACACACTTTATCTCTCTATGAATTCTATTGTTGTCTCATTGAGGTTTCCTGGAAAATGGAATCTGAGGTAAAAATTAAGTGGTAATGTGGTTATTCAGATGTGCAGTCTCAGGGCAGGGAAGTGCGGAGTGAGGTCGAGCAGAAAGAGAAACAAATATAGGATGATGTTATACAGCTGGCTCCCAGAGAAACAGATTAGCCACATGGCCACATGAGGTATCTCCAGATAGGCTGCACAAAGAATCCACTCTAGAAGGGTACCCATCAGAAGGAATGGGAGGGAATTTATCTGTTGGTGTCTTCTTTCTTGCTCTTTCCCGTTAGTCAGTATAGTGATGTTAAGACCTCTGGATCACCTGGCCTCCTACATAACCTCTGGGGAAGCTAGATCTCATTCATGTGCTTCATCTGAGGTTCAATGGAAAGAACCAGAGATTTGGAATTGGTCTCAGGCAGTGGGCCCTATGGGTTCACTCAAGTTCACTCACTGCAATGGCAGCAGGGGTGGAGAAAACAGCTAAGAACCTGAGATTAGGTGAAGCCAAGAGGCTTGGAAAAGGAACATTAGAAGTGATTAGTAAAATCTTCAAACTGTATTTCCTTATAGGCTTCTTTTTCTCAGCACTTAAGAATATTTAAGTCAACCTAGACAACAAAAACAAAAGCAAAAAAAAAAAAAAATTCTGTGACCCTAAATTCTCCTTCGATTTTCTACTGTGTTTTTCTCTCTCCTTTATGCCAAAACTTATGTCTAGCTTCTCTGTGGCTCACATGACACCATGCAGGGCCAGCCCCCAGTTTCCTTCAGATTTCTATGCCCCTGGTGTTCTTACATGTCTTCAGTCTCTTTGATCCTGCTGTCACTTCTTCTGTGAATGACCTTTTCTGCTTTTTTCTCTGTTTCTTTGTGACTCATTCCAAATGGCATCTATGCTAGAAAGTCTTTTCTGCCCCTTTCCCAAGCTCAGTCTGAGTGTTGTTCTCTTAGTTATGGCACCCAAATCATAATACTTATCACATTGATATAATGTGGTATATTTTATACGTCCCCCTAAAAATATTGTAAAATTGAATTATCTCATTGTTTTATTCATATTTATATATAAATTGTTTGGTTCAATGTCTGGTTCATAATGAGCAGGAAATAAATGTTGATTACACAAAGCTATAACTAGTTAGACTAATGGAATAAAACATGGTTCAAAAATCGTGGTGAACACTATAGATCTTTTTTGTCTTATTCACTTTTAACTTGGGAAAAAAGGCCAGAAATAACATTTATAATTTCACCTTATCACTATTAAACTCTAGCCTTCATTTTTAATATTAAAATAATAATCTAAAAATCTGGTAAAGCAATGATTATTTATGATAGAACTTTTAACTATGGGCCTGATTAATTATTTCTCTTCCTATGTACATTGATTTCCCGTCAGGAGGTGGTGTCTTTTTCCCCTCCCCTTAAGTTTATGCTGGGCTTATTACTTGTTTTGGTCAACAAAATATAGAAGAAGTGACTGTAAGCATATTAAAGACTTTCAGTTTCACACCAGTGGCATTTCGCTGCAATATAAGTGGTTTGTATACTCTGATACTGTTATGCTATGAGGAAAACCAAGCTAGTCATGTGGAAAGTAGCTACATGGAGGAATACTGAAGCACAAGGCTTGTGATAAGCCTTTTTGCACTTATCAGCCCAGCCCTTCAGCCAAGTGAAATTCACTCACATGTGTCATGCCAGCCAATGCCGCCTGGAACAGAACAACCGCTCAGCTGAGCTCACCCAACTCACAGAGCCATAGGAAATAAGAAATCATTGTTTTAGTCCACAGAAATTTGGATGCTTTGTTGAACATCAATGGATTACTGAATGACATATTTATCTTTGCATTTCCTTGAACAATCTCTCTGAACTTCACTACTTGGCACCAAAAAGGTTGGTTTCTGATAATGGGCCTAGCTTTGAATACAGTCATTCAGTTCACAAGAGTCTATTGAATGTTTCTGTGAATAGAACATTATAGAAGGCACTGTGAGATGGCACAACAGAATTGTGCACCTTGCCCAGTGGCGATCTACCCAGTAGGCCCTTGTTAGTTGAATACTAAGTACAGAAGAAATATGAGAAAAGAGCAACTGGTTGAGGAGACTCTAAGTACAGGAATATCATTGACATAATTAAGAATAAACTTACTAACTTGAAATCATGCAACTCCCTAACAGTTTGTCTAATAGAATGATAGAAAAGACAGTAACAGTAAGAAAAGACATTTCTACTGAGTCTTTATATGTGCCTTGCAAATAGTATCTCATTCAATACTCAGAACAACTATATGAGATGATTGCTATTATTAAATCCACTTCATAGTTAGTAAAGCTGAATATACCTATATAATGTGTGTATAACATTCATAAACCTATCTATGTATACATATACAAGTAGATATTATGCTTTTCTTTTTTTTAAGCAATGTATGTTTTGGAATGTTGAGGTAGTGATTTGCCTTGGTGAATGACATCCCTTTACTGATAGCCTGACTATGCCTACCATCCTCTCCTTCTATCTCTTATCTGGATGGTGTAATTAGAATGATCTTCTCCAGTCCCTCTCACTACTCATTGATCAGCCCATGAACAAACTTGGCCATGCATATCTATTACTGAGGAGCAAGAATCTGATGTTAGGAGAGAATAAAGATATTATGAGTATAGTGAAATCTATTATTGCTCATTGCTCCTCTCCCAGTTAGTAGTTATTATTCCCTGGTTTTCCAAATATGAAACATTATTTTAACCTCCTCGGTGATCATTTTTGGAAGATATGCAGGGACCAGAATAGAGGGGTTGGAGAAGTCAATTTAAACCATTCAGGCACAAACACACATATGCACATAGAAAACACTATTTTATCAATCAGCTCAATGCCATTGGCAATTTATTTGACTCACACCATGGCCAACCACTGCCAGCTTCAACTGGTTGACTGCCTTTATTGATGTTTTCAGGATCCAAGACCTTTTTATTAATGTTTCCCATTAATCTCAAATGCTTTATAGCATATGTAAAGACAGGAAAATGTATTGGGTCAAATTTAAAGCTCTCTTTAAACTCAGTGCTTGAATCTGCTAAGCCAAATCCAGATGGCAGTTAGCAAAGCAGCTTTGAAATGCTGGTTAGAAAAGAACTCAAAAGATTTTTTAGATGTCAGTTCCTTGTGGGAGAAAAAAGATGGAAATCTCATCTTCATGATTTAAGTCTAGGTATATCCCATGTACCGCATGTTAACTTTATTTTATTTTTTCAGTGGAGTGAAAAGAATCACCTATTGAAGATGTTTTGCTATTTACACATATTTGGTCTGTTTTTCTTAAGTTCAACCCCATCACATACTAGAGAAGCAAGGAATTTGTAAAGATCGCATGCTCTCTGTTGTCTTACAGGTTGTCTTGGCAATAAAATAATTATTAATCAGAATCATGAGACAAAAGCATATTAAGGTTCTCATACCAGCTTGTGAATGTTTTTTAAAGGCTTTTCACCATAATTCCTTGAAGAATATGGCTGGCATCAGCCACAGCTGTAAAATACGACATTTATTTTTAAGGCACACCCACCTTTCTTCTAGTCCCTTTTATTCCCCACCAGGTAAACCTATCTTGGGACCCATCCTTCAGTCTTGCAGCTCACAGTAATAATCCATCACTTTTAAAGTAAACAGTGTTTATTGTGGTCAAAACTAAGAAATTATTAATCAATCCTCCTTTGATTTTTATGACACTTTTAAACATCCCTCATCTCTGGTGACTTCCTCTTCTGCAGGTATTAGAAAACCTCCTTTTTTTTTTTTTTTTTTTCAATACCTCCTCTCATCCCATAGACAAGGAAAAGACACATTTATGACCATTTATTTTTTTCATCACCTAATCATAAGCCAAAACAAATAGCCTTTAAAGCAAATATGTACTTTACTAAAATGTGTAGTTCTATTTCTAAGTTCTAATTGTGGCAATGTAAGGTTTTAGCCTCTCTTAAATATATTTTTTTGGTATTAGAAAATCTGTGGGGAAGAATTTTGAGAATAAAAGACTCCTGGGATTTCATGTTTAATCCAAGGGTGAGTCTGAAGGTATTACTGACACGAGACTAGAGGGTTGTTTGGGGGAAGGCAAAGTCTTTCCAGGCCCTCCTTAGAATAAGAGGCTAGTCACAAGGTGAGCCAAAGCTTTCCTTGTTATCCAGGCTCTCCCTGTATTTGGGGAAGGCATCAGGCAGAGTTTCTTTATGGATAATTAAAACCACCCTAGTAATTCCAAGAAAAATAGTTTAAAAATACAGAAGTATAAAATAGTTGGAAGGGTTGAAGGACCAGCCTCTAATTTGGCCACTATAACCCTAGCGTAGAACAGACTGTCCATGATTGCTGCCAGTTGTCACCATCAGAAAACTAGGCAACCGGAAAATGGCTACTTCCTGTTAGTCTTAGTTGAGAAATTGCTCTGCAATTTTGTTGGAACTACATCAGCTGGAAATGGGTGTGTCAAAGCCACTGCCTCCATCCTCAACTTTAATTAAAATCCAAATAAAAATCTTACAAATGATTGTTAGAACTTAAGTCACTATCAGAGATCCAGCAGTGGCAGAGTCTTGACAATGTAGATTTTAGCTTTTTGTACCTTGTAGTACAGAAAGATATTGGAAGAGATGCTGAAGGGAGTCAATCTTGATGTTTTGTCCAAAATGCAAATACTCAGGAACAATTTTTATCTCCTCTTTTCTGAACAGTTACACATTGCAAAAGAAAACATTATATATATAAACAAAATATTTCTGAATCATTTGTTGTAAATTAGGGCATTGTTTTGGGGCCTTTACTGTTTACTTCTAGAAATTTTTGTTTATATTTATTACTGATTAGATATTAATACCTAATATGTTTGTCATACGGAAGGGTATTAATGTTAGTAAGATTTAGTAATGAGATAATGATTTGATATCATTTGCTTCTCATTATATTAAGTTTCACATTTAAAAAAAATTTCACATGGAAGGATTCGTAATTCTAGATCAATTCTGCAAGGTCAAGATAATAGTGTAAACAGATTTTTTAAATAAATGCAGGAGCCATTGAGGAATAAATAATTGACACATGGAATTGGCTCCTGCAGTGAGGTAAAGGTGCTTAGAAAATAAAGCATGCTAGTGTTTATTCTCACTGAGGTGATTAAGTAAGATCAGGTATGGTAACCTGAACTGTCTCTGTGAATTCTATTGAGCTATGCAGATTGGAATCTTAACCAAGGCCTATGAGAAATCTCCTAAGTTCAGTGAAACTAATAGGAAAGGAGGGAGGGAAAATATTGTTATTTTTACTAGAGAAGTAGAAGTGCAATTTACCTTAGTGAAAGAAGGCAAAATAAAAATCCTGAAGACAGTAAAGGAAATATGCTTTTGAAAATTTTCTATTAATCAGTGGTAATTAGAAGACATATAAAATACATTAATGATATATAACAAAAATTGTGCTATAGTGAACCTGAGGGAAATGCAAATGTGATAATAAAACACATTAATAAGTAAAATATATATTTATACTTCATTAAACAACATGATGCTACTTTTAGGATTTTTTCAATTACAGATTTCAAAATTACCATCTGGGAATGCTCTGCCTAATTGAGAACTATGACAAAAGTGAAAACTGAAGTAAAATAAAGAGTATGTAGGAAATATTATGGTTTGTAAAATGTATATAATGGATACCCATGGTGAACAATGTTTATAGTCAAATATAATAATAATAATAATTATTATTATTAGAAAAACAAACAGCATTTTTTGAGTGTCTTATAGGAACTCAACAAGGAATTTTGTATGCCATATATATTTTTGAAGCACTATAAAATAGATAAACATTTAATTGAGATCCAAGGGGTTTAAATAGGCAGAGTCAAATATCCAAATGACAAGTAGTGAATCTAGGCAAAATTGGACTGGTGCTTTAAAATCTGTGATTTTTCTACCATGCTACCTGCTAATTCCTACTAGGAAGAACTAAGTTGTGTGCCTATCTAGTTGTGTGTTCCTGAAGTTCATCTCTTTTTCTTCTTTCCCTCTATCATGACAGACCAGGCTTAGCTTATAATAACCTCTTGGACTCAAGGCTTTCTCATTCTATCCAGTCTTGGAGGACCTGCCAAATCACTGCTTTCCCTTGAGCATGTCCCTTGAGTCACTCTTTCCTGTCACATTAAATCTAACCTCTTTCCAAACCCTCTACAATATGTTTGCAACTAATTTATCTGAATTTATTTTCCACTACTCTTTCCCAATGCACTCCAGTCCCCGCTAATGAGTCTACGCTTCTCGAATTCAAATTAACCTGTTATGCTTACTTCAGCATCTGTGTCTTTGTTTACAGTTATCTTCTTAACCAAAATGTCTGTCTCTCTGTCATTTATCCAGTGACCAAATCCTAGGCATTTCTGATAACTCCAGGTGACCTTACCTTCTCTATCAATGAGTTCTCTGACCACCAGGTAGATCTGTTATAATCCATTGGCCTCCTCTCTGCTCTGCTGGCTTGTTGAACTTAACAGAATTCTGTCTTATATTGTTTCCTGTTAAGTTCGTGTTTTTAATCATCTCTCCTGCAAGAGGCTGTAGCTTTTTGAAAATACAGACCATGGTTTCTTCTTCTTTTTAATTACATGTAGTGCCTAGCACATAAGACAGTTTTCCAGAAGACGTCAATATGGTACTTTAGCTCTAATGAACTCTTTAAAGTAGAATATAAGTAATCAAAACATTATAGTAAAATATGTACCACTTAAAAATATTTAAAATGGGATGTGGAATAAATGTTGGTTATAGTAGAATATTAGAAATATGAATTAAAAGAATGAATAATTTAGACAGAAAATAGTGCAATGAGTTTCACCTTGAAAACTGAGGTAGTACAGGGAATTACATAGAACATGTTAGGGAAAATATAATATTTAAACAAAACAAATTGACTAAATTCTCAATAGATATTGATTGATAAGAACTAGAAAGTACTCAACTGTATCTAAATTTAGTGACAATTCACCCTCTAACCCAATTAAGTTTTTTCTCTCTACCGTCTCCTAAGTATACCACTTAAATTCCTGTTTCAGTATATTAACATATGCAGTTGTGCCCAAATGCCTTACCCTTTCTCTCCACTAATCATACTCATGCTTCAGTACATCAAGGCCAAAGGCCAATCTGTTGGCTGTATGCAGACAATTTTATGTTAGGATGGTAGAAAGGGAGCTAGGGAAGTGTTGCCAGATTCCTAAGATATTCAGGAAGTAGAAAGGATTGAGTGGTTTGGCACAGGGCTTTAGGGAGCAGAGGATGGTAAAGAGGACTTCCAGGTGTCTGGCTTTTATAGCTGATTGGATGTTAGTGCCATTTACTGATATAAAATCCTTGGAGGTATCTTGTGTGAGGAGAAACAATGATGTTGTTCTGCACATTTTAAAGTGCGCGTGATACATCTTATCCATGTAATCTCAGTGGGGGTGATATCACTCCCAACAAGGTGAAAATTGTTTCATGGGTGGTGAGAATATTTTTCTCTTTTTATGCACAAAAATGCATGTAGTACACACACAGATGTATAGTATATATATGATATTAAAGTTTAATGGGCGAAAAGTAGGAAAAAATTTCTGTAAGGCTCCTTGGGAAAAGTGCACAATGAATAAAAATAATTGAAAGCGTTGAAGAGGCCTTGAGCTCTGAGGATGTGTATCTTCAGACTCTCTGTCTGTCTGTCAGTCTATCTATGTATCTGTCATCTATCTAGCAAACCAGCTATCTCTCTATCTCTCTATCTACCTATCTATCATCTATCTATCATTTACCTATCTACCTACCTACCTACCTACCTACCTACGTATTTATGAGTCAGTGTCCAAAGAGGAAGTAAAGGCATGAATATGGCTGAATTTACCAGATCCAGTGATTTCCAACTCTGACTTCACATTAAAATCATTTGCAGAGGTTAAAAAAACTTTCTGGGCCCTACCCTGTAGATATCCATTTTTAATGTCTCCTGAGTTAAGTCTAAAGGATAGCCAGGGTGAAAAGCCGCTGAGATGGGGAGAGGCATATATAATGAATAACAGTTCTGTGACTAATCCTTGTGGAACTAGCTCCCAAAGAAACTGGTATAAAAAATAATTCAGAACATCAACAAATATGGTGTTTTCTCAGCAGAGGCAAGAAAAAATTCCAGTAAGAGGCTGTGTTTTTCAGTTTCTGATTATGCTGAGATTTTGAAGAATGTCATAATATTCATTGGATTTAATAAAATGGATATCACTGGATTTCTTAAAGCTGTTTTGGTGAAACAAATGGGGCATTAAAACAGATTAGAGAGGGTTGAGGAGGGAATTACAGTTAGAAACTTGAGACAATGAATATAGGCAACTCTTACAAATTGCAAAACTCTTTGTCACATAATAAATTATAGGGAATTTCCTAACAGAAGATTGATATTTGCTTTGCTTGAAGGAGTACCATCAGTAAGTCTCTGTCCTTCCTCTCTTATACCTTCTGGATCTCAGCTCTTATCTAGCAGGGGAATTGACTAGATTAGAGAGAATAACTAACTGATATACACTATAGTATCCTAGAGATAAGACACAGAAAGAGTCAGGGCTTTGGAAAAGGAGGAGCACTGGAGAGCAGAGGGGTTAACATGTCTGAGAAGTAAAGGATGAGAAGAAAATGGAAATAAAGACGTGGATTCTGGAGCCGTGGTCTCTGCCCATGATAGGTGATTATGTTTCAGCAGATGCTAATTGCTTATGAAGTTTCTTTAATTTAATGACAAAATATCAGTGATGGACTACATGCATAAGTAAAGGAAGTCTCTCTCATCTTTTTATTTTATTTTTTTAATAGCCTCAAATATTTTCACATATAAGAATCTCCAAACACTATGAGAAAGAAAACACTTTAAAAGTTGCTGAAATTCTACTGGATTGATAAACTACATCTACTTAAAAACATGACCTTTCCCTTGAGCATATCTTAGTGATACAATTTCTCCTTTAGAAGGATAAAACAAAGATGTTTTCAGACATGTAGGAACTAGAAAACTTTCTCCCACACACTCATTTCAAGAAAGCTACTTGAAAATGTACCTCAGAGGAATAAGGAAAGAGAGAAAGGAAAGAAAAAGAAAAACAAGCAAACAAACCAAGGAAAAGGAAGAAAAGAACTAGTGAGTTTTTTTGCCTAAATGCAAAGTATGTCCCAGAATGGAATTACAAACCTGAAGGTACTTTTAAATTTTTGATAGATGTTGACAACTATCTCTTAAGATTATTGTACAAATTTTCATTCCCACCAAGTTTATGAGATAACATCACATTTTCATATGCTAGACAAACTTAAATATTAGGGCTAGTTTAATGTTTGCAGATATGTTAGATAATAATTTATTTCATTTGAAATTAATTTTGAGTGAGATTGAGCATTTTATTTTATATAAATTGTCTAATTTGTATTTTTTTTCCTGAAATGCCATAGTATAATCTTTTGTTCATTTCTGTTGGATTGACCTTTTCTTATTGATATGTAAAAGCATTTATAAATCAAGAAAACATCAGTTGGTCGAATATGTATTTCAAACTTTAACAATTTGCTTTGTTTTATTTCGTTTTAAGGTAATGTTAGTTTTGTTTTGCTATTTCAAAGTTTAAAATATTCAGCAAATTTACCAAATGTAGTGGAGCCATCTAAGGGCAGGCACTAGAGAGAAGCAGCTAATATATAGATATAGATATAGATGATATGGATACAGGAAAATCAAGAAGGGCAATTTTAATCAAAGTTTTATTCAATGTGGTAGAGAATATTCATCAAAAATAACTTTCCATTTTTAATATGGTGCTTTGAAATTTGCTTCTTTTGTAATCCTTACATGCATTAATACTTGTGTTCCAATATTTATCACATTAATTTAGTGGCCAGTGAACATTATTTTCATTAAAAAATCCTTGAACATTAAGGCACTTCATAGTAAGAAAAAATAAATAAAAGGAGAAATTAGTAAGCTTGGAGATATCTGTTTTCAAAAATGGAGTTGCACTTTCCCATTATATATATTTGTTCTGGTCATTTGGGAAGATATTGGTCTTGACAAAAGGTAATTGAATTTACTAGATTACTGTGTACATCTTATGTTATAGGGCTATTAATGACTAATAGCTGCTTACCAAATGTAGAAGTCCCCCCTTAGTCATGGAGGACACGGTCTAAGATTCCCAGTAGAGGCCTGAATCTTAGGAGTGTACTGAGCCCTGTTAGGCACGGCCAGAGGAATGAGTCACAGGAGACCAAGGTTAGTCTATTAAAATTTATTTGGAGTGTTTGAGATGCAGGAGGTCAGGCTAGAGCAGAGGGAAAAGATCATAACCTCCCCGAGCAAAAAAGGTGTGTGGAGTTTTATAGGAGGAGGTAAACGAGGCTATTCCCCCTTCAATGTTTCAGGGGGTTTTCATTGACAAAGGGTTTCAAGGCATAAGCAAGCCCTCCAACTCCACACCCTGGCCCCTAGTTGCTGTCAGGAAGCCCAGGCCAGTGCAGGCCCACCCCTAGGAGATAAAGCAAGACAGAATCAAGACAAGATGGATTTTAAGATAAGGTTTCTGCTCCTGGCCTAAATATGACTTAACAAGCCCTATATATACACTGTGGTTTTTTCCAATACCTAATACCTCTGATAAACTTTAATTTATAAGTTAGGCACAGCACGAGATACAACAATAACTATAATAAAATAGAACAATTATAATGATATACTGCAATAACAATTAAGTGAATGTGGTCTCTGTCTCTGTCTCTCTCTCTCAAAATATCTTATTTTACTGTGCTCACTCTTTTTCCTCTTATGATGATATGAGATAATGCAATGCCTACGTGATGAGATGAAGTGAGGTAAATTACATAAGTCTTGTGACAGCTTTAGGCTGCTATAAGAGTTACCAGAACACAAGCACTGCAATACCAGACAGTTGATCTGATAACTGAGAGAGCTACTAAGTGTCTAATGGGCAGTGGGGCTTATACAAATGGATATGCTGGACAAAGGGATGATTCACATTCTAGGAAGAAGGGAGCAGGATGGTACAAAATTTCATCAAGCTACTCAGAACAATGCGCAATTTCAAATTTATGAATTGTTTATTTCTGAAATTTTTACTTAATATGTTTGGACCACAGTTGACTATGAGCAACTGAAACCTCAGAAAATCAAACCCTGAGTAAATATACTGTGTGTTGAATAGCCATGTAAAGAAACGACCATAAAGTGCCTTATCTTAGAAAAATTCATATCATCACCCTCAACAAAGGACATTAGCATTTTTTTAGAAGAGCTTTTTGGTAGAGAAAATAGCTAATATGTAGAAATTTAAATATTTTTGTCTCAATAAAACATAAACAGAGCCATAACTCTCAATCTATTCTCCTTTTCACACAGAGCAAGCCTCTGTGGAAGGAAACACAGCAAAGCACATGAGCAATTTTATCTTCCCGATCGTTTACTATTGTGTATATGCAGAGGTCTTCATTTTAAGAATTAATACTGACACAATTCTTAATTTAAAAAAGTCCTCAAAAATATTTTTAAATGATTCTTTTTTCTAGAAAAGCAATATTACTCTTGAAGGAAAACATGGTAGGGAAAAAGAAAGGAAAAAAATCTTTAGCTAGGAGTCATTCTCAAATTTCAGGATGTCTAAGAATATCATAAGGAACTTGTTTAAAACAATTATTTCCAGGCCCCACTGCCAGAGATTCTAATCCTGTCAGGGTGGGATCTAGGAAACTCCAAGGATTGCATCAACCATACTTTCAGAAACATTGAAAAGGAATCTTCTTTCTGTATCTTTCATATATTAGGTTGGTGCAAAAGTAATTGCGGATTTTGAATTTTTTTTTGTAACCTTTTAAACCGCAATTACTTTTGCACCAACCTAATAGTATTAGTCAGAAACATGCTGTTTCCTCATCTTGTGTGTACAACTAGAATAGATTTCTGGGATACCTGTACTGAAGGCCTAGCCATATAAGTGAATTGTAGCCAATGGAATGTGAGTGGAAGGCAATTATCAGTCTTGGCTCATCAATCTTCAACACACTTATTCAAGCTCTTTTCCCTTTTCAGGCTGGCTTACACGGAGGTGACCACAACGGTGACCTTAAAAGTAAGCCACAAAAGAAATGTACAGAAACAAACATCTTCATTTAAATCTGTGGTTCTCCAACTTCAGTGCACATATGTCATCTTGTGTGCTTATTGCACCCACAGATTCTCAAATCCCACCACCGAAGATTCTAAATCAGTAGGTCGAGGGGACATACTCGAATCTGCATTTTAAAAAATCACCAGGCGATTCTGATATGTGCGATTCTGGGTCTAACTTTTAGAAACACTAAATGTAATGTTTAATGTTCTTCATGTTTATTATCAATAATGTGTCTCCTATTGAACTATCTATATGTTTACTTTAGAAGAAAATAGCATTATAGATCACAGTAAAGGGAAATTGGATCTGAAGAAATCATCTAAGTTCAATTCACATCCTAATGAAGACAGATATCTAATCTTACCCTTTTTTAACCACTTTATCTCAAAATAAACAACACAAGCTACTTCAACCATTCCGTTAAGGTACTATTTTATATGTCTTTAATGAGTTCTTTTCATTTATTTTCTGAGTCCTCTCCCTATTGTTACCTCCTTTAAAAATAAAGAAAGCAAAATTCAACACCCTGCTAAATGTTAATAATGCATAATATTATAGAAAAATAACCCTTGGTTTTACATAAATATACTTTATATCATATATTTTAAACACAGAGCCTATTATTCAATTTCCTAAACATATCAGAGACTTTCCAATGTGAACTGCATGTAATCCCTTTGTCATTTGCATACCTTACTTGAATGAGTTATTTTTGCAGCTTTTTAGAAATTGCTTTCAATTTTTTCTCATTAAAGTTTAAAAAATATCTATGATACTATATACATCTATATGGCATGGATTTCCCTCTAGTGTTTTCCTGTTCGTATGTTGAAGAATTATTATATATTCAGGCAAACAGCTTGGCATTTTATATAAATTTAATACTTGAAATAGCCATTTATGCTTCATAACATATGACACATGAAGAAACAGGGTTTACATGTAATAACCTACTTACTCAATATCATTCACCTAATAAATTGCATTGCAATTTAGCATTCTTTCATATTCTTTTGTCTATAAGACATTAAAGCTTGTGAAAGAATCTCTTATAATTAACAGTTTTCTTTCAATAGATACTTATTTTACTATGGAACCGATTTTCATTAGAATGCCATTAACACTGAGTAGAAGTTGCCATGGTGGAAGTCTACAATTATGTTTATTAGTCTTATCCATTGAATCAGGGTGCACACAGTTCCTTCCTAGAAGGATAGTAATAATAGTTTTGTCTTAATGCTTTTCTACTTTGAACTTAAAGTGCTCCTGAATATATTACCACACTAAATTCTCCCATCAACCAATGCAAAAGAGAAAGCATTTCAATGCATATGTAATTGGATCTCTACTTCACATGCTGTGTTTGATTTCTAGTCACCCCATATTTGGTGATTTTTATTTTTTAGTAAAATCCAAATTTTATGTGTATATACTTAGGACTTTATCATCAAAGTGAAAATAGTTGGGGATCACCTGATAGTATCTGTTATCTTTTTCAGGGCAGGGATTTTCTATTTTGGATAAAATTTGTCTTTTCTTTTTCTTCAACAGAGTAGTGAACTGTCCATGGTTTAGAATCTAGGTCTCTACATGAGGTCACTAGCTTGCAAACAATGCTAATTCATCTTTTCACATAAAACAATACAGGTTTCTCCCCCCACCCCCCCAGTTCCCCTGTGGTTGCTGCTGTTCCAGTGAGGTAGTGATCTGATTTTGGTTGAACAATACGATATAGGTAAAAATCTAGTTAAAAAGAGGAACATATCAGATAATTCAGTACAACTGTATGCCATTTCCTATTAGAGAATTTGGTTTCCCTCTTGAATAGTCTATCTTTCTTAAGTCAGACTATATTAAAAATGCAGAAGTTCAAAAAGTAAATATAGGCAATTTTATAACATATTGGATATGAACAATTTGTTGAAGAGAATAAGTCTATTACAAATTATATCTCTTGTCTACCTCTTTCAGAAATTAGATTTTTGTTTTTTATAAGCTTTATTAGGATTACTTATCAGAATATCTAAATTATTTTTCATAGTTAGATCTACAACATATAAAAAACATCTAGTGTGCATCTGTTTACACCTGATGAAACATTATAATGAAATTGGAAATTAATCCCCATATAGTTTGTGCAATAAAATGATACATTATTAATTATATTAGTACCTGATCACTAAGAAAATAAAATGTTTGAATTTCCAAGTTAAACTTTTGCTCTGAAATTTTTATTACTAGAAAAATATTTAGATGGAAAGTCTAAATTTAATGGTCTTGTATCTGTCTTTCTTTTTCAGGTACTTGAAGCACTTTGTTAATTTTCCATCAACCACAAATATATACATATTTTAAATTTGACCATAAAGTATTAAAAGAATTTAGCGGATGGTTTAATCCAAAACTATAGAACATATATTTATAGGATCATTAATGCAAATAAATGAACAGTTATAATATGCATTTACTCCAAAATTATAGCTAAAATCCGCGAGTTTTTGTGGGGAGGGTAGAGGGATCAGGAGAATACTTTCCTATGGAGTTTCCCTGATTCGAGAGAAAGGGAATTTGTAAATGTCAGTAGGTGTCCATGTTACACTTGTTAACAGATACTTGGTTCTCTGGACCATTTGGTAAATGAGCCTGGTTATTTGCCATTGCCTTTCCTATGAAAACACAGGTGTTAATGGGAATTGCCCTCTTCTTTGATAATTGAATAAATTTTGGTATGAACTACATTCAATGGGGATCCTGTAGACTCTCCTTCTAATCTCTCAGAGAACTCTTGAGAATCTTCAATTCCTCCTGTAACTGGAACCTTCTCTTTGGACTTCTCACTTACCTTGCCTGTTCTGTGACTTTTCATGTTTCTGTTCCATGTAAATTCTGAACATTCATTCAAACTTCCCCTAAACTACTGATACAAGACATGTGTTGATATCGCAGTCTTATTACATATTATTGTATTTACAGTTTGAGGCTACCATAGTCTTTCTTTTTTTTTTTTTAAAGATTTTATTGGGGAAGGGGAACAGGGCTTTATTGGGGAACAATGGTCAAATTGTTGTCCTTTCAATCTTAGTTGTGGAGGGTTCTGTTCAGCTTCAAGTTGTTGTTCTTTCAGTCTTAGTTGTGGAGGGCGCAGCTCAGCTCCAAATCCAGTTGCCATTGCTAGTTGCAGGGGGCACAGCCCACCATCCCTTGCGGGAGTCGAACCGGCAACCTTGTGGTTGAGAAGACACGCTCCAACCAACTGAGCCATCCGGGAGCTCAGCGGCAGCTCAGCTCAAGGTGCCGTGTTCAATCTTAGTTGCAGGGGGCAGAGCCCACCATCCCTTGCGGGACTCGAGGAATTGAACTGGCAACCTTGTGGTTGAGAGCCCACTGGCCCATGTGGGAATCAAACCGGCAGCCTTCGGAATTAGGAGCACGGAGCTCTAACCGCCTGAGCCACCGGGCCGGCCCAATAGTCTTTCCATTGACATTTTTTTTTTAAGTATCAATTGCCCTCCTTCCCCCATTCCCCACTTGAAGTCACATTTTTCCTCTTCTCCCTACTTTGCTGCACTCTTCTCTCCTATCAATTCTCTCTGATTCTAATCAGAGATGTTTAGTTCTCTATTTTCTTCCAAACTCTATCCTGCGAACCAAAACTTTTGAACTCAGTGAAGGATAGTTTGCCAGACAAAAGTCAGTCTTGCTTTGAAAAGAAATATTGCTTGTCCTTAGTGGGAAAAGAGGTCATTAAATTAGTTGTGTCAAATGACAATAGTTAAATTACTTAAGCATGGCTCTCAGTTCTACTTCCTCAAAATTTCAACTAATTTATAAAATGGGCATTGTATCATATCTGCTCCCCTGGGTTTGTAGTGTAGGTTAAGTGGGCACATACTCAGATGAAGCATAGCACAGTCCCTGGAACATAAGCATTGCTCTGTAAATGTGAGTTCCCTTCCCTTTCCCTTCTGTAGGTAACTCCTCCACCTTCCACTTCTCACTCTTCCATCACCTGACTCCCCATTTTGCTGCTGAGTAGAGTTCCCACGTGGTTCTCTGACCCATGAAATACAGATATTCTACATAATCATGTTTTACCTCTTTGCTTATGAACCTCCACTGATCATCTGTAATATGGAGTTCCGAGTTCTTACTATGGACCTGAAAAACTTGTGTACATAGATTCCATGTTATTTAACTGTTTATTTACCCTTTCTCTTCCCTTTCACACAACTCACTATGTAACCACAATGTGCTATCAGCTGATCCTATCATGTGCCATGCACTTTTGTGTTTTTGGGCTAATGTTTATGCCATTCCTGGCTTTTCTGTCAGTCACCTACTCATCACCTCCCCACTTTAGCTTTTCATAACACTGAGAGCATAATGATTGCTTCTTTTTCTGAGTTTCAAGAAAAACTCTTTACTTATAGCACTTACAATATTGGGTTGTTACTTACTTAGTTGTTTCGTTCTATGTCATGCCCTGTCTATACTATGTCTATTAAAAGATGAACTATGTTTTAGTCAGTCTTTTAGCTTAACATTGAACCTCATGGAATCATATGCTACTATCATTATTATAATTATTATTGACATTATAACCTGGGATGAATAGTAAGCCATGATTTAATAATGTTCCTGATAGGTGTTCCCATGTGGAGCCCATGACTCCTTCCACACCACAGGTCTGAGGTGAATTATAATCCTATTTCTGGTGAGTCTACTTCCTTCTGTCATCGCTTTCCCACCTCAGATAGCATTGGAAGCACCTGCTCTTCTGAGCGCCTTAGAGAAGAGACATTTTTAATTAAATTTCACAAACTAGAAAGGACTCTCAAGTATAATTTACGCCACATACTCTATAGGCCAAGGTGATCAAACTACTCATAGGACTCTATGATTGGTTAATTAACCTTTAAATCCATCTTTTTAATCTCAAAATCACTTGGCTTAGAAATTATATTCACAATATCTAATTATGACACCAGACAAAATATTTAACCTCTCCTTCCTATTGCCATTTAACTTCCCTCTAGACACGGAAGGTAAAAAATAAATAAATAAATAAAAGGTCAGCACATATACCAGATTCTAAATCTGTTTTAACCTAATAGATATGTTTTTTGAATTTTTATTAAATTTATTAGGGTGACATTGGTTAGCAAAATTACATAGGTTTCAAGTGTACATTTCTATAATACATCATCTATATATTGCATTGTATGTTCACCACCCAGAGTCAGTTCTTCTGTCACCATATATTTGGCCCCTTTTACCGTCTACTACTACTCTTCCTCCTATTGTCTGTGTCTATGATTTTCTGTTTGCTTGTTTGTTGCTTTCAGTTTTATATCCCACAGATGAGTAAAGTCTGATGGTTGTTGACTTTTTCTGTCTGACTTGTTTAATTCAGCATAATCCCAAAATCCATCCATGTTGTCGCAAATGGCAGTATTTCATTTTTTGGCTGAGTAATATTTCATTGTATATATGTACCACATCTTTATTCAATCATCTATAGAAGGGCACTTTGGTTGTTTCTTAATATCTTTTTGCTCACAGGTAAACATGAACTACACTAGCTCCAGGCCCCACTCTGGTGCTCATTCTTTGGAATCCCCTGCTGTTGTTTCTTGCCGCCAACAGACAATAATATCACTATACCACTCCTGAAGAAACATGAGCTCTTTCACAAACCCCAGTTGTGAATATTGATCATAATTATGTCATGACAAGTTTATGGTTTAAAGAATGTTCAAATAAACTCTGTATATGTTCATTGCAAAAAAGAGTACAGATTTGTGTTTACCTAACACAGATCTTCTTCCCCTTTCTCCTTCCTATAATTCTACCCCGTCTCTACAAACACATACATGACATTGATATTGTTAAATTTTATATACCTTAATATGCATATTCTTTAGAAGAGTAGGAATAATATATATATACACATATATATGCGCATATATATGTATGTATATATGTATGAGACTTGCTATTTTAATCAAAAATGTAAAAAAAATTGCAGTGCTGGGGCATGCATATTGTCATATTTTCTTTATCAGTTCTATAATAGTTCTATTGAAGGACACCATGTTATCTAAATAATATTTTTTAAATTCAGTCTTATGATCTATTAATTGATAAAATGAATTAGCATTTCCAATGGTTTATATATTCATGATAATTTTACTTTAATTACTATATTTATAGGTACTATATCCATAGTTTAGCTCTGAAAAATGAGTAATGCTAGAAGCTGTACAGCAGCTAACATATCTGAAATATTTTATTTGAAATAGAAAAACAATATAAAAAGATTGGTTTCTTATCATACATGCCATATGGAAAAACAGACACATTTTTCTGTTGCTGTTTTGATATTTTGTAATGAAAACTATTTTATTTTTTTTGGTCATGCCATGCTATTTAACTTATGAATTATAGTATTACGGAGAGGTTGCATATTGATCCCTGACCCTGTCTTTAATTGGAGAAAGATACTGCTATTTAAAATATAATAAAAATACATTAATTATGACTTACTATTCTAAACTTTAAAAATCAAATTTTACAGTGTTAATAGGTTATTTTATAATAGATTTTGAATTAGGAGTAATTTTAGAAATTTTGCAATAGCACCGTCAAACAGGTACCATGGTATGCTTCGCAGATAATTATTATGTTTTTGTTTAAACTCTATTCAGTATTATTTCCTTAATTGTAACTTAGAATTTTAGAATTGTTGGTGTGTATGATAGTAAATAAATTGTTTTAGTATTTTGTAACTGATAAATTTAAATTGCATATTTCTCAAATAATAGCCTTTGCAAGTAAAATGCTAACCCATTAATTGCTTTTCACTTTTTATATGATATTCACAATAAATGCAATTATTTGAGGAGATAAACTTATATTTTTGCAACAATTACTTGTCAAATAATAGACTTTAACTTATGGAAACTTATGGAAAATAATAGACTTTAACATATGGAAACATGTTACGTATTTCAATGCTCGAATACAAATTTGATAATTTACCATAATTTTTAAGTTGAATTTTTCTATGTGAAAAACACAAGTACAAAGAATCTGTGGAGAATTTTAAGGAACTCATAAAACATTTGTTTGATTTATAGAACCTGTAATCTAGAAGGGGAGACAATTTATACCTATAAGTTAGAAAAATGTGTTATTTGATGCTTTTCCCTTAATATTTTTCCAATTATAATAGTGGCATTAGTAACATCTTATTGCTTAAAGAGTTTTTCCATTTCATTTAAGTCTACAATGGAGAATCTCACTATAATATTCAGTCTAAAATTAATTGTTTTCCAACACATGTAAATGGTTCATTTGGAGTATAGGTAGATAGATGATAAATAGAGATAGATAGTTAGATAGACAGATAGATACGGATAGATACAGATAGATATAGATAGATACGTAGATGTATATACTGCTTATTTTGGGGACATACAAACAACAAAATTATCTAATTTCCCATGCTGTTTCCCTGTTTTAAAGCAAAGTATCAGAATGTTCCATCCCATGTCAGTTTACTTTCTACTATGTGGATTTTGATATTTCAGAGATACTTTAATAATTCTATAGTTTATATACTTCTTTAAAAATGGAATTAGACAAGGTAAGTATTTAACAAATACATATATCTCATTATTAATTTTAAAGAGGTTTATATAAAATAATTGGCTTATCTTTTACAATTAAAGTTAAGAGGTTAATAATAAGGCAATATAGATAACAAATATTCAAAGTAATCCACTTCAGATAAGCATATCCAAAATGATATATGACATATTTTTGATGTACACTTTTAAATTCTTGGCTTCAGTGGTGAGAAAGAAACTTTATTCTTCAGAGATCAGAAACTATAATAAAATAGTAATCCATATGGTAAGCAAGTGCTGGAACTGGCATTTACCCTGGAGGTATCTTTTGATAGCTTCTGACCTAGATTTCGGAATGTAATGACCAAAGTGCTTGAGGGATATGAGGCAAAACCTGGGACCTAAGCAAATAGGTCAAATCTGAAACCAGCATTAAAATCCCACATAAACCCCACAGAGGGCAACATCCTCTGCAAACAAACTAATTTAAAAAAAAATTACTCTGACATGGCAAACAATGAGAGAAGTAGAAAAAAAGTGTTTCCGCTAAGAATTTCTGACCACAATTCTATGTCTAAGCAAGTTTAGGGCTGAAGTAACAATACACATACAGTTCAAAAAATAATAATACAAAACTATTCTATTTTAATTTATTCCAATTAGTGTTCCCACTAATGTGTGTTGCCAGGAACAAAATGACAAACAGAAGAAAGAAAATTTTAAGAGATATAATAAGAGAAAGAGAAAAATTTAGAGGGAGACTGAACACTAAAAAGTTAATATTGAAGGAAATAATGAATCAGACTTTCCAAAATTAATTAAGGATATTAACTTACTTTTATATCAAGCCCAACGAACCCCAATCAGGATAAATTTTTTAAAAGTCTACAATGAGATAAAAGCAGTGAAGCTGTAGAACTTACAAAAGGAGTCAGAGAGAAAAAATGTTACATTCAAAGAATTGACACTTAGAATGACAATGACATTCCAACAAAAGTGATGGAAGGCAGAAGATAATAGAATGATAAAAAAAAAATACTATTAAGCTAAACTCCCAACGAAACTATTTTTTATGAATGAGAGTGATGTTAAATCTTTGCACACAGACACAAACTGTTTATAAATAAATCTAAAAAACTAATATTTCCTAAAGCACCACACAATGTCTATACTTCAAGAAGAAAGAAAGTTATCTGAGAAGGAAAGCATAGCAAGCTTTAAAAGAAAAATAGAGATCAAAGAAATTAGAAAAAATATATGTAAATCTAAATAAACACTAACTAGCAAACAATAACAATAAAAGCACTGACATTATTAGTAAGGTTGTTGGATATAATACATTATAAGGACTTTTTATTGTTAAGAAGATAATAAATTTAGGATTAACTTCAGAATTTACTATGTTAAATTTTCACATTAAAATATCCAGGGGAAATACTAAAAACAGAAAATGACTGAATAACTATCAAATCAGTGGATGGGAAGAAAATGGAATAGAAGGTAGATTAGAACCTCAACTAACCAAAAGAAGATCAAAAGTGAAAAACAAACAAACAAAGCAACTCAGATAAAAGGACGAACATAAAATTTTAAAAAGATAATACAAATGTATGCAACTAAATCAATGATTTCCATAAAGGTTAAAGAAGTACATTCTTCAAGTAAAAGTCAGAGGTTATCAGATTGGATTAAAAAGATTTATGTGAATGTTGAAATAAACACAATGCATAAAGACATGTAAGTTAAGTAAACATGTGGAAAATGATATGATAGTCAAATAATAAAACAAAATGGGTGCAGCTATTATTAATATCAGGCAAAATAAACGTCAATAAAAATCTTATTAGGAATAAATATATAGTAATTGAAATTTCAATTCACTGGGAAGAGAGAATTACAAATGTGTATGCCCTAACAAAGCAACCTCAACCCACTTAAAGCAAAAATGGATATATTATCAATGGAGAGAATGGAATTAATAAAAGTTATCAAGATCATCACATATAAGGATAACATGAAGAACTCAATTATGTTTATGTATCATTCAACATCAAATATTAAATATTTATTGAAAGTCTCTTACTTGCTAGGCACTGTTGTGGGTGATAGGGATATATTGGCAAACAACATAGACGACGCTCCCCAACTTTGAGAAGCCTATATTCTGCTGGGGGATGGGGAAGATAAATAAGAACAGTCATTGACCCATAACAACATTTAGTCAACTACAGACCACATGTATGACTGTGGCTCCATGAGATTATAATGGAGCTGAAAAGTTCCTATTGCCTAAGTGATGTCATAATCATCATAACATTGTAGCACAACCCACGATTCACGATTCACATATCACATGGTGTGCTGGTGTGAACAAGGCTACCACACTGCCAGTCATATAAATGTATAGCACATGCAATTATGTTCAGTACATAATACTTGATAATGATAATAAATGATTATGTTACTGGTTTATATATTTATTATGTATTTTTTATCATTACTGTAGAGTGTACTCTTTCTACTTATAAGAAAAAGTTTGCTGTAAAAACAGCGTGCCGTGTTGTGCCAGTAGCAGCCTCATACACCTTGTGTTTAGCTTGTCTGTGGATTGCATCATTTTCTATTGTGCTTGATTTAATCTCATGCTGTTTTGAACAGTAACATGTTGGACAGACTTGAGGCTGATGAAGACATAGGCTATAACATACAGCCTAGGCGTGCTGTAGGCTATACTATCTTGGTTTGTGTAAATATACTCTATGATGTATGCACAACAAGGAAATGACCTAACAGCACATTTCTCAGAATGTTTCCCCATCATTGAGTGATGCATGAGTATATGAGTATGTTGATGAGAACTGAAAAAAGTTGAAAAAGCAGTATTTTTATAGTGACAGCAAAAGATCAGTATATATAGGAATAAATCTAACTGTGCATGACTTGTATGGAAATATTATGTATTGTGAATAAGTAGAAAACTTATAATAAATGGAAACAACTCAAGTGCTTTCAATAATAAAAAGGACAGGAAAGGTATACTTTATGCATGGGAATTTTATACAATGGGATAATATGGAGCAATGAAAAGGAAGCATCTACAGTTACATGTAACAACCTATATGACTATGCAAACTATGTTTAAGCCCCCAAAAATGTCACAGATAGTTATATGCAATATGGTCCCATTTGTAAAATTTTGAAAGGAAGCAACTAAATAATAGATTGTTAATTATACATCCTATGTTGTAAAACTGCATGGAAATCTACTGCATTCCTATTAGAATTACTGAAATCTAATATTTCTGACAATATCAATTGCTGGTGAGACTGGGGCACATGAATTCTCATTCATGGCTGTTGGGAATAAAAAGTGGTACAGCCAATTTGGAAGGCAGTTTGGCATTTTTTTTACAAAGCTGAACATAGTCTGACCATATGATCCAGATTTCATGCTCCTAGATATTTTTACCTAATTGATTTGAAAACTTATGTTCACGTAGAAACTTACAGGCAAATATTTATAGCAGCTTTATTTATAATTGCCACAAACTGGAGACAACCAAGATGTCCTTCAGTAGGTGAGTGGATAAACATGCATAGAATATTAGTCACTAATAAAAAGAAATGAGCTATCAAGGCACAAAAAAGACATGGAAAAAAACTTAAATGCATATTGCTAAGTGAAGGTACCAGTCTGATGAAGCTACATACTGTATGATTCCAACTACATGACATTCTGAAAATCCAAAATTGTAAAGATGGAAAGCAGATCGGAAGTTGTCAGGGGCTTAGAGTGGGGGGAGTTGAATAGGTGAAGCACCTATTTTTTTATGGCTGTGAAATTATTCTGTATAATACAGAACTGCTGGATATCAGCCACTATTCATTTGAAAAAAAAACAAAAAACTTTCAAAACAATATAGTACAAAGTGTGAACCTTAATGTATGTATTTCATTTAAAAATCAATTAGGAGACCAAATGGTACCCATAATAGAATGCAACATGACAACAGAACCTGTTTTAAAATGTGTAGAACCTCATTTAATGGGGGAATTAAGGTTTGTTTTGCTTTGCTTTCCTTTTTTTAACTGATGTTAAGTAATTTAGGAAATTAGTAGAAACCTAAGACTAAAGATCAAAGGAACTACTGTATACATAAATACCTACTCTTGCTGCTAAAGTTGTTTTCCAAAGGTTTTTCGGTTAACAATTCTTAAACCACTATATGGGGATTGAACAAATAAGTAAATGGATGATATGACAGCCAGGTTTCTCAATGTTGAAGTGGGAAGTTACCGATAAGAAAAGGGGAAGGCTAGAATTGGATTAGAGTTGGAGACATCAGTGTGACTTCATATTTAGCTTAATAGAGATACAGATACATACTACAGAAATATTTACAGATACGTGTTTAGTGTACACATGGATTAGTGTACATACATAATTTCCTAGCTCTGTCTTCTGAGAGAATTCAGAAGCAGTGACATCCTATCTGTAAAAAGCACGTCCAGCATCAAGATCTTGGTTTCTAATACCATTTTCCAATAAAAGAAACTAGATCTCCTTGAAGAAAATGCCTGATTCTAGGGCAAGGGATATACAAGATGAGACTGGAGCATCTTGTGATACTAGAAAGTAAGGAAGTGCTTTAGTAAACAAAACAATGGGGTACGTCAAAGGGATATAGGAGCCAATGGAAGAAGCTCCCAGTGGTCAAACTGAAGCAATTTGATCAACAAAATAATCTATAGTGGATTAGAAAATGAATATCTAGAAGCTGTACTATTATAAATGATTGAATAATTAAATGAATGGAGGATAATAGATATATTTCCTGTGCAGAAGAATTCCAAATTATGTAGACACTGTCTGTCAAAAAGGTAGATCCTAACTCCCACCCCTTATTTCTGGGCTGCACATAGCAATTTCATTCCAAAGAGTGGAGTATTTAGAGGACAGAGGATGGAAAGAGTAAGTACATTGGAGAAACCAGACAAACACGACCTCAGCAAGGGGATTAAGGTTAACATCATTAGTGATATATCATGTTAAGAGAATGTACCCTTAATATGATATGCTGGGATAACACTTTATCTCTGTGGTCTTCCTCCTTGGAACCCACTACCCCAAGCTAACCGTGAGGAAATCCAGATAAAGTATGGAGTTTAGTTTATAAAAATTATCAAGTATGATTGATTAGTTTTGTCAAATAGATTATACTAATGTAAGATGCTAATAACATGGGAAATGGGGTGTGGCGTTATTGGGAATGCTGCACTATCTCTGAAACTTTTCTGTGAATTTAAACTATTCTAAAATAAGAAGCTTATTAAAACTGCACAGAAAAATCAAAGGAATAGTAACACCCAAATTCAGGATAGTGATTATTTTTGGCAAGGAGGACAGAGAGGAATGAGGTACATGAGGGATTTCACAAAGATTGCTAATATTTTGTTAAGTGGGTGATATTTATATTTTTATTAATTTTAATATTTGTGTTTACTTCACATAGCCTTTTGTATGTATATTTTATAACTTTTAAAAACAGTAACAACTGTTTAAGAAGAGAAATGACACAGAAATGGAAGAAATTTCAAGGAACAGATTAATCAGAGAGTTTTTTTCTGAGAAGTAATGCTTGATTGACCAATGAATTTCATTGGAATGCTACAACTATAATTGATTTGGATTTGCAGATGGAGTATGAAACTGCAATTATGTGTTGTGTTGAGTACTTTTATAAGAGGAAAGTTAGAAAGGTCATCTTTCAGATGTGAATAATTTATTTGGCAGGACATTCGAAAGAGTATGCTCTGAGAATTAGGCATATTAATACTCTTCATAAAAGTGAATAACAATGCTCCTAGTCGTAATAATAGCTACAATTTATTTATGCCTATTATGAGCTCAGTCATAAGTTGACTGCTTTCCAACTCCTGTCAATGGCTGTGCATAGAGAATTGGTATGTTCAATAAACTTTTATTGTGTTCTTGTTGTTGTTGTTGTTGTTAGTACTCTTGTATTCTTCCAGCCACTGTACATACATTGTGGTAGTTTGGTTAATGCCCCTTTAAAGATATCCACACACTAATGCTAAGAAGCTTTGAATATACTGCCTTATAGGGCTTAAGGGACTTTGAAGTTGGATTAAGTTTAAAGTTCAGGATCTTCAAATGGAGAGTTCATCCTAGATTATGTGGGTGGGCCCAATGTAATCACCTGGATAAGAGGTATGTGGGATGAGTCAGAGTCAGAAAAAGGAGATGTGAGGATGGGATCAGAGATTGACATGATGTGCTTTGAAGATTGAGGAAGGGTCCATGAATACAGGCATACAGGCAGCTTCTACAAGATGGAAAAGACAAGGAAACAGATTCTCTCCTAAGGCTTCCAGAAGGAACATAGCCCTGCTGGTACTGATTTTGAGCTTCTGATGTCCAAAAATTTAAGGGAATATATTTATGCTGTTTCACACCACTAAGTTTTCCGTAATTTGTTACACTGATAATAGGAAACTAATACGTTATGTAGTGAAACCTTATCAAAACTCTCTAAATTGGGTCTCTGATTCTCAATTTATAGATGAAGATTTAGAGTCAGCAGAATTATGGAATGTGTTCAGTTTCTTTTAGCTACTGAGTGGCAAAGCTGAGATTTGAATCCAGGTTTGTCTTCCTTTGAAGTCTATACGCTTTCAGCTGTACCACCTCCACGTAGTGCAGTGGCCCTGGAGCTAAGCTGCCTCACCTGCAGTCCTACTTTATCACTTCTGAGGCAAAGTTACTTACCATCTTGGGGAGGAATCGTGTCTCCTTTTTGCCTAAGATGCTTCATCAACAAAATGGGTAGACTAACAGTAATTAACATGCAGGTTTTCGTGGGCAGTAAATAAAATAATCTAAGTACTTAGCAATACATCTTCATATCCATTTAAATAGCCTGAAGCATTTTTAAACCAAAAACATCCAAAATTAAATTTATTATCCAAGCTCTCTGATCTGCCCCATCTCTTACAGTGTCTCTATGTTCTTATAGCCTCGTCATCTACTTTATGTCTTCTCTGTCAACCTCCAGCTAGAAACCTTATTGTCCACGACTTCCCCTTCTGGTCTACTAACATCCTGGAAATCTCATTATTCACATGTAAAATTCTTCACTTAGAATCTAAATATGGCCATCACATCTTATTTATACAGTCACCTCTCTTCCTCTTTTACTCTTATTACCAGTATATACAATATTGCTCTCTTCAGGCCTTCCCTTCCCTTAGAAAATGTTCATAAAACAGAAAGACAAACAAAGAAACGGAAATTGATTTGGTTGAAAGAGGGCCACTTTTTCTTCCAAATGCTAGATGTGTCTTCTTCCTGCTGTTGATATTGCTCCTAAAGACAGGTGTGGGTGCTGTTTGCTCTGCATTGATGTCTGTGCTGGCCCAGGTCCCAGCATAGGGCACAGGTGCCCAGAGCTCCTGCTCCATGGCTGTGGGGCCCTTGGTTCATATCATGCTCAGACATCGTTTCTTAAAACTGTACACAAAGGCCACAATTTATGTATGCAATGTATGCGATCTTAACTAGAGTCATTTCCAGAACACAGCAAACCCAATTCTTAAGTTCTGGTTCTGAGCCCAAGTCAACTCAGATACACATTCCCAGCCAATGCAATTCACCAATTTAGGGTGAACTCCATTTTGAGGCCCTTTCTTTCATTCAGACACCATCTGGTCCAGTGACATAGCTTCTGTTATTTGAGTAGTGTAAGAACAGATCTGTATTTTGTTCTTAAAACATTGTAAGTTTTATTCTCAGAAAATCTGGGTTCTTTACCTGTGGTATCTTAAACAAATTCTTTCTCACACTCCTATGAATACCAAGAGATACTGGAAAGGAACAGTTACGATAAGTCAAGTAAATGATCCTATCAAATTTTTCTGAGGACAGTGATTACCTAGCCAGATTGTGTAACCTCCCATAAGAAAAGTCTGATCCAAAGTTACATATTCGTGCATATCCATATATAGACAAGAACGATTGACATGATTTCTAAAACTGCCACACAAGGCATTCTGCTTCATCTTCTCACTGCATTAAATAGCTTTGATCTCTCTCACAAAGCTGCCTGCCCCTGTACCTCTTCAGTCTCATAGTCTTCACTCAAGCTTCTACCACCTTGTACCTTGAGATGCTGCCTCAGCTCCTACCATGTTTCCCCGAAAATAAGACCTAGCCGGACAATCAGCTCTAATGCGTCTTTTGGAACAAAAATTAATATAAGCCTCGGTCTTATTTTACTATAAGATATTATAGTAATATTATAGTAAATAATATTTAGTACTATTATTTAGTATTACTAATATTATAGTAAATATAATGTATATTTACTATAATTATATTTTATGACTATAATATAATGTAATATAATATGATATAATATAATACCGGATCTTATATTAATTTTTGCTCCAAAAGATGCATTAGAGTTGATTGTCTGACTAGGTCTTCTTTTCGGGGAAACAAGGTAACCCATCTTCCTGCCTCTAGACTCTCTCTCCTTATCAGTCTGTCCTCTACTTGACAGTTGTCTTCAAAACAAACATATTGGATTATTTGCTATTTTGCTTAAAACCTTTTTTATTTCTCATTACTTATAGAATCAATTTCAGTGTAATTCAACAAATTGCAATATAAAGTCCACTAGAAATGGGCTACAACCTAACTTCCAATCTGAATTCCCAGTATTACCATCCTCAGTTACCATAATCTACTTCTATATACATGAAATCCATTGGTCCAAATATATGTATTCTAATATCTATTTTTAAAAAGAAAAAAATTGCATTGCAAGTTCTTGCTTTCCACATTGGTAGCTTATGTATTTTATGTAATTTAATTAACATGTGGTTTTTATACAAGATCTGACAATTAAGTTCGTGAACTTGTTACATTGATGTTGCTAACCTTTTTTTATATCAGAGAGATTATTAATTATGAATTTATACCAACTAGACAAACAGTTAACCAAGTTTACTGTTTGGAAGTGCTGAAAAGGCTGCATGAAAAAGTTAGACGACCTGAACTTTTTGCCAACAATTCATGGCTCTTGCATCACGACAATGCACCAGTTTACACAGCACTGTCTGAGGGAGTTTTTTGCCAGCAAACAAATAACTGTGTTGGAACATCCTCCCTACTCACCTGATCTGGCCTCTAATGACTTCTGTCTTTACCTGAAGATAAAGGAATATTGAAAGGAAGACATTTTGATGATATTCAGGACATCAAGGGTAATATGAAGACAGCTCTGATGGCTATTGCAGAAAAAGAATTCTAAAATTGCTTTGAAGGGTGGACTAGGCGCTGGCGTCAGTTCAGAGCTTCCCAAGGAAAGTATTTCGAAGGTAGTGATATTGGTAGTGATATTCAACAAAGAGGATGTAGCACTTTTTCTAGGATGAGTTCGCAAACTTAATTGTCAGACCTTGTATGTAGATGAAAATGCATCAGGTTGAAACACTAATTTTATGTGACAAAAAGTATGAATCCTGTGTTTCTGAAAATTCAAATTTTATGAATATGAAACAACTAGTTTGTTTTCTAAGGCTATGTTTAACATTTTGGGTTGAGAGTTTCAATTTCTTTTGACATCACAAGATATAAGTTTTAAAAATTGATTTTCATACCAACAAGATTACCTTGCAGACTCAGTTTTCATGTAAAAGTTTGGATTTATTTTTGATTTATGCAATAGAGCAGCAAGATAGTCAGTGAGCAAACAAAGAAGCAACTTGAATAGATTTATTGTACTATAGAAAGTATAGGAAATAACCCAAAGTGCCTTCCCTGTGGAATTATTTGTTCACCCAAGTAACAAAATGTAAATTACAAAGAACTGCTTGTTATACTCTTTAATGAGAAGGGAATTGATCCAAGTTAATTTATTAAAAAATAAAATAAAGAAAATGTGTTCTCAGTGTAAATGTGACACTAATGAATTGAGCTTTGTTTATCTTATGAAACATTTATGTTTCATTATAAACCCTAAATATCCCAGAGAGAAAACTTTGTTTTCATATAAAATATAAGCTACTTAAATATTAGTGATTTGGATAAGAAAGATTGTTGAAATCATTCATGCTAAGATTAATGCACTTGTAGTAAAAATAATAAAAGTAGCATGTTCCATGTTGAGGAGGCTTAGCTGGGATAATAAATAGCAAAATATAGGTATTAATATTTTCATTGCACACAGTAATAAAACCGAAAATTATTTTTCTTTAGTGAAAAATTAACATATGCCAAAGGTCTATTTTAACTATCAGCTTTATAGTTCCCTCCCACACCAATTTTTTTTTTTTTTTTTAAGATTTTATTGGGGAAGGGGAACAGGACTTTATTGGGGAACAGTGTGTACTTCCAGGCCTTTTTTTTTCCAAGTCAAGTTGTCCTTTCAATCTTAGTTGTGGAGGGTGCCGTTCAGCTTCAAGTTGTTCTTTCAGTCTTAGTTGTGGAGGGCACAGTTCAGCTCCAGGTCCAGTTGCCGTTTTCTAGTTGCAGATAGCGGAGCCCACCATCCATTGCGGGACTCGAGGGATTGAACTGGCAACCTTGTGGTTGAGAGCCCACTGGCCCATGTGGGAATCGAACCGGCAGCCTTTGGAGTTAGGAGCATGGAGCTCTAACCACCTGAGCCACCGGGCCGGCCCTCCCACACCAATTTTTAACTGAAGAACAAATTAAGTAGAAAATAATATAACTAAAGATTGCAATTTATTCATCTAGGCTGCTTTACTCATCTTACATTCATAGACAGAAAATGGCCAAATGCCTAGCAGCCTAAGAAGGAAAACAAGAGGCAAAGAAGCTGGCTGATTTGTCACATGCTGGGTAATCAAACCTGACCTCAAGTCATGGTAGAGTAGGATGTCAAATAACATGCAAATAAAAGTGTGAAGAATATGTAGTTTTGGCAGTTCAGTCTCAGTTGAGGAATAAGACTGGAAAAACCAGTATCGTTATGAAAAACAATACGATATTTAGTCAGATCAAATAATATGCCTGGAAAATAAACCAATAGTGTAGACATTGTGTTTTTTTTATTTTATCATGTTTTGTGCCTCTGCCTGTCACCCTATCTGATCACTTTGGTCTATTCTGCTCATCTATTACTAAAATATTGGCCCTACCTCCATCCTCACCCTCACGCCCCAGTGAAGCCTTGTTTGAATTTCCTAAGTGCAATTGTTAACTCATTAGTTAATGTCTTAACATGTCACATTGGAATTGTGAGCTCATCTTTATATCCCCAGTGCTTTTTACATGGTGTGGACATTTTACACTTTCAGACATGTGTAAATATTTGCAGAATCAATGAATGCGGGAATAAATTAATATTATAGGAGGTAAACAGAGAAAAATCTGTGCTCTTAGTGGCACTCTAAGATGGACCTGGAGAAGCTTATCAGGCATAGGGAAGAAGTTTCATTCCCTGTATCACACCCTCTGGGCAGGCTGGATACTCTGGTAGCAGCAGGAAGCAGGGAGAGTGACAGATTGCGGCCACCGTCACTAGAAGTACAAACCAGCAGACAGAAACCACTTAGAGAATGAGCCTTGCTGTCTCTCAGCCCAGAGGTCTCTTGACACACGTGTATAGGTAAGGACAGTGCTGTCGATGTGGATTTATGAGCATCTGGTTTATTCACTACAGATATCACCATGTCACAGGAGAAATGACAAATCAAGTGGTGTGGAAATTCCAGACTCAATGCAAAGCTTCCCCACGGAATCCTAATTACTGTCTTTACCAGAAGTTCTTTCCAATTCCACTCGCTTTCCCCCTTTCTCGCAAACCAACGACTCTGAAACATGTCTAATTTTATTGGCTCAGTTCCATATGTTTCAACCAACAGAACACAAAAATAAATATACCAGAAAGTAACAAATATGATCACAGATGACCTCTCACTAGGCACATTTTCACACATATCAGCTTAACAAATTATTTCAATCCTGTTTCAGTCCTACCTGTGACTCACTCCCACATGTGGGTTTAATCATCAAAATTAACATTATCCATAATTTGGTGGATGCAAAGAATGATTGAACATAATTCTATACAAAATTATATAAAGTTTACTACATAGTGCATAATGTATAGAACTGTTCAATATTTCTTTGTCAGAGACTTCTGGTAAGAATATATTTTGTATTTTAAATTATACACATTTCTACCTACATACAGATATGTATTATTTAATTGAAATTACTTTCAAGTAATATTTAACCTATGCATAATAAAATAAAGCCAAAGTTAATATAAAATTATTTTATCATTTAACTACAATCTGGAAAATATACCAATTTAAATAATTAAAAAATACTTGTTATAAGCCACTAAACTGATTTTGTGACCTTCAGTAGCTTAAAAAATCACAGTACATTATAATGGAAATACTGCACCTTGCTATTCATTTCTGTATTGTATTTATTGGGGTGACACTGGTTAATAAAATTTTATAGGTTTCATGTGTGCAATTCTATAATACATCATCTATATATCATGTTGTGTGTTCACCACCCAGAGCTAGTTCTCCTTCTGTCACAATCTATTTGATCCCCTGTACCCTCTTTTTTCCCTCCCCCTGCTTCCCCCCTTTCCCTCTGGTAACCACTAAACTGTTGTCTGTGTCTTTGAGTTTTTGTTTGTCTTGTTCGTTTGCTGCTTTCAGTTGTATATCTTACATATGAGTGAAATCATATGGTTCTTCACTTTTTCTTTCTGACTTATTTCACTTAGCATGATAATCTCAAGATTCACTATTCTTTTTTTTTAAAGAAACCAATAGAAGGCAGTTGTTTTCCGCCTTTTAGAATATATTCATTTAATAATAAGTAAATGAGAAAGAATTAAATGATATTGCCCTTATTATGATTTTTTAATCATAATTTTAAAAAATCATGATTTTTTTGTTTCAGCTAAGACGGGATTCAGTGAATACTCATATAGTCAATAAAAAATAGTATGTATGTTAATCATTCTCAAAAATAATTTTATTATGAAACCATTCATTTTGCCCCAAAATTCATTGTTACATGTATGTTTCAATTCTTACAACTTGATTTGCTGTGACAGACGTAGGCTCTGTTAACAGTTTTGTAGTCTAATATCTGAGCTCCCTTAGATGAACTGATGAAAATTCTTCTCTAGCAAGAGATTTGGTAATTTGTCTCCCCGTTTGTAGGTATTGGCTTGTAATGTCTCTTATAGCTCTATTTAGTAATTAGTATATTATAACTAATACGCACATCTATCTGAAGAATAAAAAGTATTTTCATTTTACTGAAAAAATGTTTTTGAAAACAAAGATGAACAGAGAGAAACCTGGAAGGCAATGTAGTGTCTGTGAGAAGACTGTGAAGGCAGAGATTATTAACAGGTGAAGTGAGTGGACAGAAAAGAAATAGAAAGAGGTCTTCTGAGTCCCATGGGCCACTTAGAATTTCTTGCTCTTTGAGAGATTTGCCAGATAACACAACTAAGAGACATGGATGCTTTGCGTGCTAACCTGTATTATCTCGCTCAAGGCTTTTCTTATCTATAGAAAAGAGATATTTTAATACAATTAATTGAATTACAGCTAAACATTTTTGTCTCTTTTTAATATTTTTTCAAAGTTAGCATTTCAATCTAACATAAATAATCATTTAGGACCAAGTACATTAATACTATTTACTACTCTGAAATAAAATTGTGTAAACCAAAAGTTTTAAAGTATTATTTTCCATTCAGTATATTAACAATTTATTTTATCATCTAATTTCATTACTGATAGATTTCCAGATTATTAAATAATCAGTTTCTATAGAATTCACCAAATCTTTGAATTAGTATTTGCTCCTGATTCCACAAAATGTATAACCTTACCAGCATAAATCAAGCCTGCAAATAAGAAATAACAAAAACAACTTAAATATTTGCATTCTACTCTCCTGATTATGCATGACTTTAGGCTTAACTGGAAGATCTTTTCAATTCTCTTGATAATTCTTTTTCTCTACCATCACACATCTAGATATTTATTTGGTGTTAAAGTAGTTATATAGACTGGAGGGAGGGTGTTTAAAAAAGCTGTTCTGGGTTAGTTTCATCCAGAGACAAATTTTCAGGTGATGAAACTGGAAGTTACAGGCCTTAAATAAATTGACCATTCAGTGCATGTTTATTGAGTTGAGTTAGGTTGCAAAAATTCAGACTTTGAATTCATATAGTGTATCTAGTATTGAGAAAGTAACCATAATGAATACTTAGATATATGTTTTATTCTGGTAAGTTTTACCCATCTATCCTAAATATTGATAGCTTAATATGATTCTAAAGCCTAAAATAACTTATTTTTTAGCTTATGTTCTTATTGTAATTTTAGAGGAAGCCTCATAAAACAGGATCAGAACACAAAATCATTTAGCTAATGGGCCAAAGCCACCCAAAGCAGGCGATCACAAAAATACGATACTTGCATAACTTAGATATTTTAACACTAATCATAACTGAATGAATAGTTCCACATTTGTCATTCTTTAGATGTAGAGTCTTTCTCTTGAGTTTGGGAGGTCGAGATAGACTTTCATGACTAAGCTACATCCCTCATACATTGTATATAAGTTTTAAGTTTTAATTTCTTTAGAGTGGGATAAAGTTCTGAGAGCAATTTTTAAGATATAATGCTGTTTTAATTATTTTCTAGAAGTTTTCATAATTGTCTCATATCTATTTTGACGAGCTTTTTCAGCATCTCACCTTTGTAGATTCTTCTCAAAGCATTGAAGTTAATACCACAGTGTGGGGACGGTTTTTCCTGCAGGCCCCCCTAAGAGCTCAATCTCCCCCTTATTGGAGCTATCTCCGGCAAGGTCCCCCTAAGAGCTCTGTCCCCCTCCTCCTCCCTCCTTATTGGAGATGTCTTCCGCAGGCACCATAGTTAGAGGCTTCCCTGTCAAAACAAAGTTGAGGGATCACAGCTGCTAGGGACGGATCTCCCTGGCACCCCGGCCAGATTTCCCCCCCAACCCGGAGGCCTAAACATATAAAATAAAGCGCCTTACCCCAGTCAGTGATCAGTTCTTTGGGAACAATCCCACTGGGCCCACTAGTGTAATAAAGCTGAGTTCTCCTTGCCCTCTGGGAACACCTTGTGTTTCTGGGTCCTCGCCGCTTTTCCGCAACAATAGCTCTATAACTTCTTTTCTCAATCTAGTATATATTTTCACTTTTTAATTTAATTATATAAATACAATAAAATAATAAATGGTAAATTATTTGGGGAAACAGTGGTTACTGATTCTGGATGTACATAACTCACATGGCAGGGGCTGAAGTGAATGGACATCAATAAAAATACAGTTTTATCTTCAGTATAATTGCCTTAAATAGAAGCATTTTGATACTGAGTAAAAGTTAAAATGTTGGGTCCAATAACAGAAGGGTGATTAATTTTTTCAAAAGCTTAAGTAAGTCAGACAGAGAAAGTCGAGAACCATATGATTTCATTCATATGTGGGATATAAAACTGAAAGCAACAAAGGAACAAGACAAACAAACTGAAACTCATAGACACAGGCAATAGTTTAGTGGTTACCAGAGGGTAAAGGGGTATGGGGGTGCTAAAAGAGGGTAAATGGGGTCAAATATATGGTGATGGAAGAAGAACTAACTCTGGGTGGTGAACACACAATGCTATAAATAGATGATGTATTATAGAAATGTACATTTGAGATCTATATAATTTTACTAACCAATGTCACCTCAATAAATTTAATTTTAAAAAGCTTAAATAAAACATCTATATTTATTAGAGAAAATAATTTCCTACTTCTTTTTTACTTTAAATATCATTGGTTCTGAAAGTAAATTTATTTACTCTGTGTTGCAAATGAAAATGTATTTTAACGCATGACAGTGTGCCTACATTCTTTTAAAATATGGATTATTTTTATATGTTCTGAGTTTTAGTCAAAACAAAAGCAGTAAATTCCAAGATAATATGTGCTATCTTTCAACACAAATAAAACAATGTGAATTTCTGTTCCAAATATGGAGTGTCAGTTTGTGATCTTTAAAAAGTTATTTATTTTTGTTTATCATTAAACTACTGTTACTACTATAGTAAGAATAATAGCAAAAGCTAACACTAGTATAGTATTACTAGGTACAAGAAGTTTGCTTAATCCTTAAATTATCTCGATAAGTGGAGGTACTATTACTGATGCCTATTTTATAGATGATGAAATTGAGGCATGGACAGATTAATTAACTAGCCCAAGATGATTAAACCTTTAACCTTACAAATGGTAACATTTAAAACCAGGCAGCCTGCTCGAGTTCTTGCTCTAAACCAATTCCTGTACCACTTTTTCACGAAACATGAAGTTAAATGCCATACATTAGCTAAGAAAATAAATTTTAATCACCTGTTAAATCAATCCATGTTAACTTATTCAGTGCAAAATATAACTCTGTTGAAAGAGCTGGTTTAACTTTAATTTTTTTTTTAACTGTATTGACCATTTGACTAAATTGGCTGGGATTACATGGGAAAGCAGCTTTATTGTGAATAGAAGTTTGGGAACAATCAATATTAATGAGATTCCTTAGTTAGTCAATCAGTGACATTTACTGAATGCCCTCTGAGGGCTTGGGAAGTTAAAAACGATATATAAGACATTCAGTCCTGGATGCTAAAGTAATTACAATTCTAGTGGGAAACTTACAGTCTTGATCTTTAAACCTTTGAAATTGATGCTTGATTGGTGATATTATTCTGAGATGTTTACCATACATTTTTAAAGATCTTTCCTATATTTAAATATAACAGATATATGTGTATACTCTTGTTGGTTGTCAGTTTTTGGGTGCCATTATTCTTACAAAGTGTACGTATTTCAAGAAAAATAATGCCTGCATGTTATAATTTTAAAAAAATTATATATATATATATATATATATATAACAGCTTTTGTTTCCCAGATGGCTAAAAACAATAATGTTAAACTTTGGCAGGCACATCTTTTATTGCCTGAATAAGAGGTGTTAAAAATGTGTTTCAAACTAATTAAAAACACTTCTATCTTTGTTCATGTATTCATCCATTGTTTTTAAAGAATATCTGTTAGAATTCAAGATAATCTTAAAGACTTTTTATGCTAAATCACTTTTTCTTTTAACACTGACATATACTTTGCCAATTCTCCCATCCCACAATTGACTTCATAGACTTTTTTGAAAAGGGAGCATTTTCACCCACTATGACTATCATGTGATTATTTGTAAAAACGCATTCACCATTCATTCAAGGTGGTATGATATGATGAGAATAATACCAGCTTGGAAGTAGAGAATCTGTCTCACTCTCCATCTGTCACTCTCTTACAGTTTGATAAGGAGCAATTCTGCTTCTCCCTGAGCACTTCAATTTATTTATCTAAAAAAGAATGGAATTGGGCCAGATAAAGTATAAAATTTGATCATTGCTTGAGGTATTAATTGATATATATATATATATCATACATATACACACCACTACAGACATGGGAAATTCAAAGATTTATATGGCAATAGTGTAACCTCAAAAAGGTTACCATTCAGTGAAAGTAAATGAGAAAATAAAATATTTATTTTTAAGAAGTTACTAATAGAAACAAATGATGGCCAAGTCTATGGCAGATGCTGGTTGCAAAATAAAACCAGCCATTCCCAGAACAGAGAACCCAAAACCAAATTGTTTCCTACCTGTGTTTTCTTCAATTGTAGTTTTTCCTCTTATTTAGGAAGATGACCATGATTTGAAACATGATCATCTGATGAAAAGTATCTTTCCTCCTCTTCCTGAGAAGATGCACAAGGGCAAAGAATATTATTTTTTGAAACTTGTGGGCTATTATATTCAAATCGCTCATTATTTTCAAACCTGATGGAGAAGATAGTGGTGAAAACACTGAGTTACTGGAGTATATTTCATTTTGCTTCAATAAGCACTGAGAAGGCAGAAAATGACAGGGCAGGCTGTTAAGTATGTGTTTTTGTCTTTCTTGTCCTCCACCCTCTTTTAAAATTACAGAACCAATTGCATTTTATTTTCTAGTAAATATTCCAATACGACAGTTAGCTAAGGTTCTGCTATTAACTTAAGTCATTCACCAATTCCCTCCTTCAGCTTTCTCTAACTCAGGAGGTTTAGTGTCGCACAGGCTTGGCATTTCCCTGTTTGCCTTGTTAATGCTCTTATTCCCTAGCAATCACTTTAGTTTGATTGATATTTGTTATGCAACCCAAAAAGTTCCCTTCACTTGAATTTATTTACAAGAGTTTTTTCTATACTTCCTAGCAATCTATTTGACTTGATGACTATTTACTTCTTGACCTGTTGATGTTGCAAGATTGCTTAAGTACACTAATTCCCTTTGGGTCCACATGCAAATTTGGTTTTATTCACGTTTCACATTCCTATTATTAAATGACTTCATGAAAATAAATGCCTTTTTAATGCAGTTTTTATACATTTGCTGTCAATGCAGATAGTTTGAATTTATGTTTGCTTATTTCTAATTTGGAATGTAAAAAGTATATTATCATGAGATACTTTGGAACTATTATGAAAAAAAGAGTCCCCATTAGATTAAAAAACATAACAAGGGGAAAGACTGAATATGTAGATATAGATAGACTGTGGAGACAGCCTCAAGCTGTTTTAGAACACCACAGGCTTAACATCAGGCTTATCTCTCACCATTTTTTTTTAATACATTGGGTCACTAAAAATGAACGGTTTCTGATAAACTGAATAAACTCTTCAGTAGTTCAGAGTCTGAAGCAAGGGTCCCTCAATTTATATTACATCAGGTGAAGTAGAAGCGTCTTTGGAATACCATATTTCTAATGGTTCTCCGAGAAATTTGATTGTATGTCTGTCAACTAAAGAAAGACTTTGCTAATTCTATGAATGGTCATACTCAGTTTAATAAATATTTTAATGCTCATATAACCCTACAGTATCTTAAAAACATTGGAAAATTAATTATCCAAAGGGCCTCATTTAGTGGCCCTTAGTAGATGCTCATTCAATGTAGATAAAGTGTCCTTGGTCCTGTTTACAATTTAAGAGACTCAAATTATGAATCTTGACATGCTTCTATATTTAGGGAAGAATATGATTCATCTGCTCTCTACCTTAAGCAGACTGTTGTATAATCTTCTCTTTTGCTTAATATTAATGGAGACTAGATCAATGCAAGTGTGATTGAAGAATCAAAAGGAAGATGTTCTGCAAAATGAGATCAGCATTTCTCTACATCTGTTAATCCTATCAGCTGTGAAAAGTCACAGTATTCCCTCAGCAATCCTTTCTTCATGTCTGAGTATTCCAGAGTTAAAAAGTTTCAAATCTAGAAAGATCATAAATACCCATATCACTGAAATAACTTTGGAATAGAAGCAATAGTTTAACTGGCAAATACATGAAACAATAAGAGATTTGATTCATCATGAAGGTCATATCATCATGGAAAATTTAGAGGATGTAATTTGTGGTCTTAATCCCGGTGTACTTTAAGACCCAGCATAAATGTACTGTACATCTCGTTTTATATCTAGATAGATAGATAGATAGATAGATAGATAGATAGATAGATAGATAGAAGGATAGATAGATAGATAGATAGATCCTCTTATCTAGTGAATTTTTTTTTCGCTTAGTAAACTATAAAGCTACATACCACCTCTTCAGGTCCACTCAATTAACAATTCATGCTTTACTGTTTTGAGGCAGACTTCTCTTTCTGCTGTTATTTTTCATTGAAGTATAATTTACATACAAAAGAAAAACAAAGATTTCAGGTGTTCAGTTTGATGAGTTTTAACAATTAGATATAACCCTGTAATCACACCCAGACCAAGATTAGAACATTTCCATCATCCCAGAAAGTATTGTTTTGCAGACAATTCCCAACCCTTTTTCTGAATTCTATTGCTATAGATTCATTTTTCTGGTTATTATATATATTTTTGTATTATAAGTATATAATTACACACACACACACACACACACACACACACACAGAGGGTGCCAAAAAATGTATGCACATTTTAAAAAAGGAAAAAACTATATTAAAGTTGTAATACAATGCATGATACTAACATTCATTTGATTAACGCCATCTTTTGAGTGAATGTCATACTACACATTGCTACATAATTCAATTCAACGTCGAAAAGTAATACATAGATAGTATCTCTTAAAATGTGCATACATTTTTTTGGTAACCCTGGTATAAGTATTTCACATGACTATATGTCTCGTTTCTTTTAAACAGCATAATATTTTTGTGTTCATCTTTGTTGCCGTGTTTCATAGTTTGTTCCTTTGTATTACCAAGTAGTATTGTATTGTATGAATATATAAAAATTTACTTATCTTATTTTCCTGTCACACATTTGTGTTGTTTCCAATTAAAAAGCATTTAGGGTATGTTAACTTTGTACAAAATCACAAAAACCGCTCTCCAAAGTGGATGTACTATTTTGCATTCCCACAGGAAATGCATGTGAGTTCCAATAGCTTCTCATCTTTGCTAACAGTCATTGTTGTTAGTGTGTTTTAGTTTTAGCCATATTAATGGTTGTAAAATAGCATTATTTTATTTTAGTTTCAATTTCCATTTCCCAGATTACTAATTATGTTGAATGCTGTCACATGTGCTTCCTAGTTGTTGGTATATCTTCTTTTATGAAGTGTCTGTTCAAATCTTTAGTCTATTTTTAATTGGGTTGCTTGGTTTTCCATTATTGACTTTTAAGAATTTTTTATTCATTTTGGACATAATCCTTTGTAAGATATATACACTAAATGTATTTTTTTCCATTCCGTAGCATGCCTCTTCATTTTTTTTAAGTTCTCAAGTTTCTTAATCTTGGTTTTTGGTGAACAAAATTTTTAATTTTGATGAAGTACAATTTATCAATGTTTTTCTTTTTATGGTTAGTGTGTTATGTGTCCTGTTTAAAGGACCTTTGCTGACAATAATAAGGCCACAAATATATTCTCCATGCATTCTACTGGAAACTTTACAATTTTGAATTTTATATTTTGTCTATTCTATCTCAGATTACTTTTTGTGTATGGAATGAGATAAAGATCAAATTTCATTAATCTCCGTTAAGCATTGTGTTTTTTCCTTTTTAAGAAATTTCTTTATCAGCTTTTCATTCTTTATGTTAGTAAAGTTTTCACATGAAAGCTTTATGTTTTCAATATGATTGTATGTCTATTGAGAACCAACGCTACTTTTTCATATTTTTTTTATCTTTATGGTGTAGATGTACATAGTTTTTTTTTGCTTTGCTTTTTTATGAAATCGTATTTGAAATACTGATTCCAAATGCTGTGTACACTAATGTTATTATTACTACTAGGCTTAAAGTGCTTAACTTTACCTAGATTTTACTTACCTTGATTCATTTATTATAATGAGTCCCAAGTAGTAATAGGAACAAAAGGAGAAAACAAGGAAAAGTGTGAAGATCTGTTTTTACTAGACCTTCTCTCTCAGAACTCATGGGAAGCAACCTTTAGGATTTAGATTAGTCTTGATATTTTCAAAACATTAAATAATGTTGTTTGCATATCAACAACAGAGGTAGCTTTGTGATCAATGAAGAGAGCAATGCTCTTTTATTTACACAAAATAAATGGGTTCACAGGCAAAACAGTGGTGTCTGGGTGAGTTATCTCAGTGCTTTGATTGCATATATTTTAATTTACTTAACCTTCACTTTGCAGGAAATTTCCTTGAGAGATAATATTGGAATGTAAAGAGTTAATGAAATCACTGAAATAGTTAAAAAAAATACTTTAACTCTGTTTACAAAGAAAAGCAGATATAATGTATTTGGGAAAATGTATTACTTAAATTCCTTACTTCTGCCAATTTCCAGGAAAGGTCCAAAGAACAGTATCATTTCTATTCTTAAAGAGCTTAGAATTTTTAAGCATCATCTGCATTCTTAAACAGTGTATTGTCTTCCTGTCTGCATGACACAAACGGATTTACTGATGAAGTCATTTAACTAGCTGTCAAAATGGTAATTATTTCTAACAAAAATAGTAAAAGATAACCTGCTTTCCCACAAGCTTGACTTTACTTTGTGACTGCCTGAGGATTGCCAAGAGGCTGTGACATAGTATTGCTAAAGTGGCAGGCTGTAAATAGAGCTGACTGAGCTAAGTTGCCATAGGAAACTTACAGATGTTTCCAAAAAAGGAGAAACTACATTGAAAACAATAATGGCAGTTGAGGTCTGGGATCTGGGAAAAAGTCTTACCAATGTCCACTGATGTGCCTAAGGGGCTGCTACGACGTTAGGTGGATTTTTGGACAGAATTCTGCTTGTTTATCTTTCTATAATGTTCCTTATCCCAGTTTCTCTTTAAACTCAGACTTCAGTTAACTAAAAGTGACAAACAGGAGCCTGGAAATGGACGTGAAGGTTTTCTCATGCAAACTTTGTCTTAAATTTTATTCCGTTCAAGTGGAATCTAAAATAGTTTAGAGAGAGGACTTCACAGAATGCTGTAGTAACTGGGAGTGCCCATGTGTGAAATGGCATGGCTTCTCCATTCTCCTTCCCCCACCCCCCCCTTTTCCACTCATATCCCTGCTAACACTTCTCCTCTAGTTACAAATGTGACATATGTGGTCCCAAAAAGTTTTCTTTTGTGAGGACAAATGACCAACACCAGATGCAGAACTCTAAAAAATTTTTGACCCTAGTCAGCTCCTGATCAGTCTGAGATACAGTAGTCTCCCTTACCCGTGGTTTCACCTTCTGAGGTTTCAGTCACCCATGGTCAACTGTGATCTGAAAATATTAAATAGAAAATTACACAAAGAAACAATTCAGAAATTTTAAATTGTGTGCCTTTCTGAATAAGTAGTATGATGAAAACTTACATCCTGCCATGTCCCGCCCAGGACTTGAATCATCCCTTTGCCCACCTTATTCATGCTATATAAGCTACCTGCCCACTAGTCTCTTAGCAGCCATCTTGGTTATCCTGTTATCTAAAAATGATTATGTTCAAGGATACCTTGTTTTATTTAATAATGTCCCCAAAGTGCAAAAGTAATGGTGCTGACAATTTGGAAATGCCAAAGAGAAACAGTAAAGTATTTCCTTCAATTAAAAAGATGAAAGGTCTTGATTTAATAAAGATAAAAAAGAAATCACATGTTGAGGTTGCTAAAATCTACAGTAAGAATAAATCTTCCCTCCCTGAAATTGCGTAATTTATAAATTAAATGTATTGATAGGTATGTATGTATGTACAGGATAAAATGTAGTATTCATAGGGTTTGCTATTATTTGCAGTTTTAGGTGTCTAGTGGGGGTTTTGGAACATCCCCTGTCACGTCCCACACGACGAGAGTTGTGGGGAGCGAGGAGGGTGGCACAGGGTTAAGAAAAGACAGTAGTCAATAATATTGTAAAAAGGGCCAAGGGACCCCCAGTTCCAAGGACTGGGCACCCCAATGGAGCCTACGCATTAGTTTTTATTAGTTAGGTGGGGAAGTAAAGGAGATAAAGCCTGTCAATCTCAAGATCTGTGAATCCTATACATCATAAGAGGAAACTAATTCAAGCCAATCATCCTTGCCTGCAGGTAGCAGAACCTCAGGATGTGTGTACTTCCCCAAGGGACAAAACCTATATGCATATGAATAGATGGAGAGCACACCATTGAATCTCTTCCCTTGCAGGTTTTGGGAAGGTTTTCTTCGCCAGGGGAAGGTGGGGGGCTGTGCCCACCTCTGTGAACCCTGTGGGATGTCCTGTTGGTCCCCACTGAACTGCGCCTGACTTGAGTTGTCCGCTCCACCCCCCAGCCCCCGTGGGGAATCTTACTCGTCATTGGCTGACCAGCCATCTTTTTGGGCCCAAACAGGGAGACATAAGTTGCAAACACAAAGGTGTAGCAAAGTCCCTGAAAGGATCCATCTCACAGACTCTCCTTTCTTTGGGGGCAGGTACAAGGAGACAGACGGGTAGGCTGCTGGGTGGCCACAATCCCCCATGGATAAATGGAAACTAATGTATTTAGCAACCTCTCTGCCTACTGAAACTCCAACATAGTAACTAGCAGAATCATGAATAGTGGCCAGAAAATGTTAAATTTCGGTTTCTTTGCACAATTCACTAGTTTTAATGACTGTGTCACATTTAAATAATATAGAAACTTCTGGGAATTAATATAGAAGTAAAAATGAAAACAGTACATTTTTAAATTAAATGTATGGGCTTATTTTTTTAAAAGAAATTGTTTGCGAAGGGATTATATTTTAACTTAAATATGATTTTTATTTTTGTTTGTCTTTGGTTTATTTATTAAGCAATTTAAATTCAGAAAAAAATGTAAATCTAGGGATTTATTAGCTTACACAATATTACATTCTTATGATAAATATGCCTCACTCTAAGTTAGAATTTTAAATATTTTCAATTGGGAGCCTTATTTTTGTGTTGTATATAGATTTAGATTTAACCCAGTACATTTTTTTTAAAAACTGGGATGGTATATAGCAAACTATCTCTCCCCAGCCTGTTTTAGCAATCAGTTTTTATTTATTGATCTATGAATAAGAGTTGGATTAGAAAAATTCTATGTTTGTTTTGTTCCTTTGTTGTTTTCAGTTTTATATACCTCATATCAGTGAAATCACATAGTTCTCGACTTTTTTTTACTTATTTTGCTTAGCATTATAATCTCAAGATCCATCCATGTTGTCCCAAAAGGTACTGTTTCATCTTTTCTTATGGCAGAATGAAGAAACAAAAACTCATAAACACGGACAATAGTTTAGTGGTTACCAGAGGGTAAGGGGGAGGAGGGTGGTAGATGAGGATAAAAGGGATCAAATATGTGGTGACAGAAGGAGAACTGACTCTGGGTGGTGAACACACAATGTGATACATAGATGACGTATTACAGAATTGTACACCTGAAACCTATGTAAATTTACTAATAATTGCCACCCCATTAAACTTTAATTAAAAAAAAAGAAAGAAAGAAATATTCTATGTATACTTTTAGGTAACTGAGCATCCTTTTGATAATATCAACCAAGTATTAAGATTAATTTGCTTATCTTTAATGGGAGTTTCTATTACCAGTGGTTTTTATTTTGATAGCACAACTTCCTGTTAGTACAAACATTTTCCAGATACATGTCCTTTCATGAGACACTGCCAATAATTTTACCTGCTCTGATTAGCAATGTTAGTTTGTGAATTCTAAATTCCCAAAGTGCATATTGTCATAAACAGAATCAGTGACATATTAAAACTCTCTCTGGTTATGCATGAAATGCTCTTGGATAAATGTTCCCAATAGAGAGTCTGTCCCACCTTAACAAGAAAATTAAAGATGAGTACACATTATGAACAAATTACGTAGCTGAATTTAATGGCTCACATGACCTATGCCTTTATAAATGGAAGGAAGAGTAATGGAAGAAAATTATATTAGGTATCTATTTATGAATTAATTAATTTTCAGAAATAGATTTTTTTGTTGCATATTTACCTTTTATGTTTTAGTTGAACCCTGAAGTGTAGGTTAATAGACACTGAAATTTTTCCAATAGTTAGAATTTAGCACTATGATCCAGAAAAAATAAAAATCTGGAAAGTTTTACATATTGTGTTATATATTGGAAATAAAAAAATGAAAGAATAGGAATGTAGCTTTGTCAAAAACATAAGTTTGCAAGCTGAATAAAACAAAGCACAAAGATGAATTTATTGCAAGGCTTTTTACCTCCAAGCCGGGAAACTCAAGGATGCAGAAGCAATGAGTTCTGAGTTTCTCACAGACCATTATAATTTTATGAGGTAAATGCAGAAGTTATTTGGATTTTTCAAATGATTGGTTGCCTACTGGTCTTATTTGGATCAGAGAAGCTGAGTCAGGAGAACACAGAAATACTGAGACCTGAACAGATTTGGTGCTGGGAGATTGGCTGGTGTCTTGTATTGATTTCCGAGAAGAGCTGTAAATTCTCATAAGATGAGGCTAAGTTTCCTTTACGTGCTTGCAATGACCATTTCTATTTTGTCCCTGACATAAGTGACTCCATTTTAGCTTGTTTCTACATTTTCTCCTTTTGATCAAGTCTGCGTTAAGGGTTCTGATTACTCGATAAATTTCAAGGTGTTTCTTCAGTATGCATTTCACCTTTTGACTGATCATATTGTATATTTTTCTTCAATGTGTTATGATTGGACACCTTTCTTCAGGGTGAGGAAAGCTTTTGGAGTTAGTAGCAACCAAAAGGCCATATTTGAGCAATTTCTTATAGCGATCAAGGCAGGAAGACATTGTCAGGGGTATAGGTGTTAGATATCATTTCAGAACATCAGGCAAATAATCAATCTGTCAGGTTTCTTATTTTTACAAAAGCTGGATAGATTAACAACTGAGTCCTTCAAAAATCATGACACAAAATACTATGACAAATAGTGTAGAAAAAACAAATTGTAGTATAGTTCTAACCCATGAGTCCAATCCTTTTGGTAACCAGTTGAATAAGTAAAAAAAAAAATCCCCAAATCAGTCAGATTGGACTTATTGTAACCAACTGGCTTCTTCTCAGATTTTGTGTAAATGAGTTTCAACTTCCCCAGAAGTGTTAATCCAAATGCAGCAAGTGGTGCTGGCTATGGCACACTTACTTGCTCGGCTGAAAGATAAGCCAGAGCTATTTATCAACAATAACATGGCTAGACAGCTTAGAGATTTTTGCTAGTTATTGCTTTAGTGGTAGATTCTGCAGTTTCTCCAAAAGTTAAGGAGAGGTTTCTGATCATAGCTTCATTTGCATTTACTCCTAGCTAGAAGAGAAGTGATTTATCAAAGGAAGCAAATTTTGATTCATGAATGCCTCCTGGTAATTCCCATTTGAATCGGTGGCTCAGGACTGGAAATGTGACAGGTATACAGACCAGTAAAATGTAAGAGTCTGTAGATTGCATAGACAGTTTTATTCTGGTTACTATTGCCTTGCATCCCTTTCTTTATACAGAGTTTGAACACAAGTTTCCCCGGGTGTGGGATTATTAACCAGATGCAGGGAAATGGACCCTCAGAGTTAGGGAGACTGACATGATAGAGAGAGGGCTGAGTTTGTTCCAGAGAAACTGGGGCACTGGAAATCAGGGAGAATTTTGTCATATACAGAACCATAGGATCACCAGCAGTATGGCAGAGCCAACAGACATCTGAAAGTTGGATGGCCCCCCTTTGTAATGGTCTGAGATATGTGAACAGTGAAATTATCTTTCTAGGCCAGAGCAGGCAAAGAGTGGACAAAAGAATCATAAAGGCCTTCATGGTATAAGAATTAGGAAAAGGATGGTTACGGGAGGAATGGAAATAAATGGTCTTGATCCAACATCAGGGGAGGAAGCAGTCTATCTTGATGTTGGCTATTTGTCTTCTTGGTAAAATTGATTTTGAGGACTCTGGCATTTGCAAACCACCAGATGTGATATGGAACTTTCTTTAGTTGTGAAATATGCACCCAGGGTTTGACATGTAATTTGGCAGTGGTGTCAGTGGTCAAGAGAACTGGCTAGGGTATTTTCCATGAATGTCACTTTTGCAAAAGTGTCAGAACAAAACATTTACTGTCTGTACATGACACAAAAACTAAAAAGGCCCATGGTTAAAGATCTGACGAAAGTTTATTATAATGGAATTGACTAGGGAATTTGGTTATTTCTGTGACACACAACATTTTAAGATAACTAGTATTATAACTGATAACATTATACCAGGACAGAGCAGATCTTTAGTAATTTTATAAAATTTCTAGAACACTTATATTAATAATGTGCAGCCATACCAATATAAGCTAAGAAGATTAAACATTACTTCTTATTTGATAATGCTTTCCATGTAATTTAACATATCAAATAAACTTAATTAGTTTAACATTTTACCAAGTGAGATATAACTCTTCTGAAATTTTTCCAGGGACCCTCTGGGAAATCTCAATTTTAGTTTAAATCAAAAAGACTCTATTTCATGCTAAGTGAAATAAGTCGGACAGGAAAAGTTGAGAACCGTATGATTTCACTCATCTGTGGGATATAAAACTGAAAGCAACAAACAAACAAGACAAATAAAAACTCATAGACACAGACAACAGTTTAGTGGTTACCAGACAGTAAGTGGTGGGGGCGGGTAGAAAAGGGTAAAGTGAGTCAATTATATTGTGATGGAAGGAGATTTGACTTTGGATGGTGAATACACAATGAAATATACAGGTGATGTATTATAGAAGTGTACACTTGCAACCTATATAATTTTACTAACCAATGTTACCCCAATAAGTTTAATTTAAAAAGACTAGAACTTGATTTGGGGAAGTTGTTGAAACATCTAAAAGGTTTGGACATTTCACTAAATAGGATCACAGATGATTAGAAATAATACTTACCTATTTAACCAAAGTTACAATAGAAGTTCAAAAGCAAATACAGAAGGTTAAACAGCTTGTGAACAAAACTTAGCTCTTTTAATACTGAGACTGTGTTTTCTTAAGTAATCAAAAACCTGATGAAGACAACATGAAGCAAAGTAAATTATTTTCATAAGACACAAAATCTTTGCTGTCCAGATCGATTACTTAAAAGGTAAAGGAACTTTCACAATCTCTTTTCAAATACAGACAAAAATTAAACAAATAGAGTATTTTAGAGTCTTTAATTCCTAGTGAAAAATAAGAAGCAAAAAATGTTGCAGTGTCTGTTTCACTAGCATTCTGTGGATTGACAAATTGATAAATACATTTCATAATTTCTGGAAGTATATACTTCTTCATAGTAAAATTTTTCAATGTGTTACATACAAAACATGTTTACTAACAGACATCATTAACTTAGTATAATTTTAAGGTTTTAAGTTACCAAAAAAAGGTGTTTTGAAACCATTTTTTAGTAGACATACCATTAAACAAAATTATTTTGGAAAGTTCATGTGTAAACTTTTACTTACATCTATTTAATTCACTTGTTCTTACCAATTATGTTTAGATTACTCATGAAAATTTCATGAGACATGAGACAGCTAACACATCTCAAGTCATGTTTCTTGCTGACAAATTCTATTATTTATTTATCTATTTATTTATAGAAAAATGGTTTATTTGGTAACACAAGGAATAATAAAAGTAATTCTTAATTGCTTTTCTGTCTTTTGCAATCGTAATTGAATTGCAATAGTAAATGGATAGCAACCTACAAGAATTCACAAAGATAACATGAGCAAATTTGTCTTTTGATAAACCTAGGTACAATAAAAGTATTATATTTAATTCTGATAACTCCAAAGACATGTCTGTTTTAATTAAACCAACAAACTTAAACTGGCTTGATTTACTAAATATTATCCTAGATCATGAGAACTTGAAAAACGTTTGGGTTAGTTTGTATATTTCTGAGTTATACTTAATTTATGTAGCACTGGTTTGTCTGTAAGCCAATTCAATAGACCTATTTACAAATTAATTTTGGTAATACTATCAGAGATATCAGAGGAACAAGGCAGTCCAGAGATGATGTGAACAGAATTAGCTGGAGTTAATTGGCAGTGATTCTGTCAGTAAGGCCATATGTGGGTCCTTTAAGAGGAGCACGTAGGACTGCAGCCACCCTCCATCTCACTCATCCACAATCTCTGCTGGTTTTCACAGCTAGAAAATATGGGGACTTCTTTCCCTGGCCCTGAAACCCTGAGCTGGAGTGGGGCTGGGACCCCTCATTCCTTGGGTTGGGGACCTCCACAGTGTGGGGCCAGACTATCCTGTGTCTCTGCCCCTCCTACCAGTCTCAAGGTGGCTTCTTCTAAATGACTTAGTTGTAGGGCTTCAGTTCAGCAAGATTTCAGGTGACTCTCAATGACGGTTGTTTGTAGTTTAGTTGTCATGTTGATGTGGTTATGAGAGCTGGTTAGCAGCATTTATCTACTTCACCATCTTGACTGAAACTCCCTGGACCTATAATTATTAATTTAATGGTAGTATTTAAGATTCATTACCAAAAATCAAATAGACACACTGAAATTTTAGGTTCATCACAAAAATATAAGTATTGAAACAATGCCTATGCTATAATATATTTAAAATTATACATTCAAAAATGTTATAAAGGAATTTATGCTCTATAGTACAAAAGCTTTAGTTAATTAGTGGTATCAAAAATAATTCAAATGGCTCCTATAACAAACATTTGGAATACATGCATTTATTTAAGATTAAAAATCATCTTAAACTTATTTTGTAAAGAAGGCAAAATATATCTGTGGCATAAATATTCATATTGGTTATTTAAAATGAAAGATCTTTGGGGGAAGTTTTTGAGCTGTACTGACTTCAAAGACACTTTTAACTTGGAAAGAAGAATGTGGGAGGCTATTTGTTTATGTGTTCTATTATTTATTTCAAAACTAATGTATAGAGCTAGATCCCAAGTTTTTTATGCGTAAGCTGTGCTACATATTGTGTCAAGGTATAGACAGATCAGATTTGAACAGTAAAACACATCAAGTAAGTATAAATGAATAAAAATCATTAATTGTCACAAACACTCAAGGGTTTCTTAAGTACAGTGATGTTACAAGGTACTTTCTGAGGCTAGTGCATTATAATCTGTCATAATAATACTGATAATGAAAGCAGTGCTTGTGGCTCCAATTGAACATAATTGTCCCCCAGTATTGTGTTGCTACTGAACAGCTTAGGAAATTCCATGCATCTGGGAAGCCTTACTTTGGCAAAGAAAAATTAAAGATTAGTGACAATTGTGTCTTTGACTTTATAGAATAAGTTGTAAATATCATGTGCTGCCGATCATTTCTTTTTCCTTATTTAGAAATCTAGAGGAATGCCTACTTAACATATGTCAGTTAGATTATATCATAGTTCTCTGTGGTTTTTGTTTCTGTAGTAAGAGCACTGACATGTTATAATTATAGATCTTTAGTAACACTTTAATCTGTTACATTGTAAAATAGAATACTACATATTTTTAGATGGATATTATATTATGAATCACCAGGATCTACTCAAAATACAAGAAAATTATGCAGTACGGTTTTAGAAGGAATATAATACCACTCATATTAAAGCTATATGTATATTTATGAGTTTCAGTAATTGTTTTTGGTAAAAGATTATTTGTTCAAATATGCAGGCCTAGCTTCTTCAGCTGACAAAACTTGCTGAAATATAACGAGCTTTTAAAAAATTAATATTGAAGTGATCAGAACACATTGGATGCAGTAGTGTCATTGCTGTTATTGGAACATGTTAAATTATAATATTTGTACAAAGGCTGCAGTTGTACATGTTGAAACTAATGAAGAATATAATGATTCTACAGAAAATGCAGCTGAACATTACTCATGGATCTTGTAGAATTGTACACAACATTTTTGTCTGGTATATTGTTTGATTCAAATGAAAACAGGAGAGATTCAACAGCTTGCTCTTTTTAAGTGTATGTTTGGAATCAGGAAATCAAAATTCTGTTCTCAGAATAGAGTGCTGCCCATTATGCAACCTGTATACACACTCGACTGCTTCTTTAGTAAAATGTTGTTTATAAGATATTTTCTAAGACTCTTGCAAATTGCATCAAGATTGCCAGGATAAATATAATGGCTAAGTACTAACTTTTGACTGTAGAATATAAAAAGGGTCGCGGGGAAGTTCCTTGTCACAATACTCTAGGAGATTGATTCGAAAACCTGATGCCATATCTCCCACTGTACTTTATTTTTTAATTAGAAGAAAATTGTTAGAAAATTGAAGGAAGTCACAGAATATTTAAAGATGAGAGTAATTCAGAATACATACATAGATCAAAGAAAGTAGGGGAATTTAAAATTCATTAATATCTGAAAGAGGAAAGTATTTTGAAAGGAAAGAAATGATTAATTCGAGATTTATCTAGATATAGTAAAAATAAATTAAGATAAAGAATATGTGGGCATTATTATCAGCAAAAACTACCTTGGTAATGAAACTTGAGTAATGAAAGAGAATAATCTCTTATGGGAAGATAATAGAATTTCTCTTTACTTAGATCCTTTTGAAACTCAGCAAGATAAACTGTCTGCATCGGTGCTAATGTGGTACAGAAGGGACAAGACAAGCAGTAAAGGAATCTTAGTTTTAGTTTCATAGTTCAATAAATCTTCTAAAAGAAACATGACAATCCATTGACATGTGCCTTTAAAGAGGTATAAACTATTATTATTATTGGCAATATTTCAATTATCTAAACTACTGTATTTGTTGGGCTTTTTTGTTTCTTTTCTTGTTTGTTTTGTTTTGCTTTGTTTTTTTGTTGTTGTTCAGTTAAGTTTTGATAAAGGGACTTTAGATCTCCTACTATCAAGTCAAAATTTAGGAGGATCACTGGCTGATTCATTCAAAGGACATGTTATGTTAAATTTCATAATGGTTTTTGCATGAGTTACTGCTCTATCTGCTGAGCAGAGTTAAAAAATAAGAATGTCTTGTTTCACTAGAATCTTACTTTAATTTTGAATATTTACAGAAAATGTTTACATCAATAAAATTGTGCAATACTATTTAAAATTTCATAATGGAAAATTAATTGTACAGTGTAATGCGTGCCTCTTTATAATTTTAAAAGTTAATGTAATTAATTGTACCATTCTCAACCACTATGTAGTAGTTTCTAAAATGGAACTTAGACTGGTTGTACATATATTGATAAATCAAGATTAATTTTTATTTCAGTAAAATGTTCCATGGCTTCAATTTTTAAGGCCTAAGGAGACAAAATATATTCTCCCCGATTCTATAGTAAAATGAGTTGTTTCCCGTGAGCTTGGGTGTATGCACATGTATTTTTATAATGAATTCTCTGACTATATTTCTTACGTACAGAGTATGTAATTGAACCAAATCAAGGCAACATATGGGACTTCAGCAAAAAGCAAACAGAAGAGCTGGCAATTTGTAGTTCACTTGAGCTAGGAAAACCAAGTTAGTTAAAGTAATGTTTTATTTTTGGGTGGGAACTTACATTGCTCAGCTTTCAAACCTTCATCATATTATTTATTATTTCTGGATATGTTATATTTCACTGTAGAGCTTCAGGTTTAAATGTAACTGTGGAGGTAGAATCATAAGCTGTATTTCTAGATATTTCTTTCTGTGCCTGGAGAGTCTTAGAACTTATAAACTGTTGATAATTTTAAGCCAAATTTGTTCACCAAAAGTGAAGTGAAAATAAAAACAAAATCTTAAATAATTGGTATTTAGTTATTGGGTAACATGGAACAGTTTCATTCATTGGAATAGAGGAAGGGAATTTTAATGTAGCATGACAAAATGGATGTCAGGCTCAATTGTTAACCAAAAAAGGCTGCTGTACTCTAGAAAACAGGAGCACTGCTAGCCTACACATTGAGAAGGGCTGTATTCCTAAAGCTGGACATTTTAACATCCAATTTGTCCCTTTCAAAGGAAGCACTCTCTATTAATACAAAATGTGAAATTTTCCTAAGTCTATGCATGGCAAGAGAATGATTGAGATATATATATATATTTAAAGGCTTGTTATGTTGGCTCACAAATAGCCTTGCTTTTTTTTTTTTTTTTTTTTCCTGTGATTCCAAAATTCGCAAATTGAGTTGAAGTGGATTTAGTATAGTCCGTTTCGTGCGGTTACATAGATCTGGTCCTAGACTGTCTCAGAATCTATGATCCGGATACTCCTCTATCCCAGCATGGCTTAAACTACAAAAGTAATAGTTTTCCCTAGTGCAATAATTCTGATTAACAGCCTACATTCTGAGACAAGCCTGATTTTAAATGTCAGTCATGACTTCTTATATCCTAATCATTACACAGATCAGTAGAGAAGAAAAGTAGTTGAATTTGTAGTCAGACATGTGTTAAGTACAGAACCCACCAGAGGTGAAGGTCTATACTTCAAAGCAGTTCAAAAAAGGAAACATCCAAGAGCTCTGAGCCTGCATAGTATGAGAGAGGCTGGACAGATGTTGAAAGAACTTCAGATAAATACAATTCAAGCATAGGAAAGTATATGGCATTACTTACCATTAAAATATAACTACCATAAGTACTAAAGTTAGTAAAGAAGGTTTTTAAAAACTCCCTAAAATGTAGAACTATTATTAAAAAAAATCATAAATTGGAACCCTTCTTAATAATTGTCTTGTAATTTAGAAATTATAGTCTATAAAAGTGTATTGCTAGTCAGAAGGAAATTAGCTGCTGCTGTTATAGTATCAGTTTTACACAACTGGAATTAAGTTAGAGATTGTAACTACTAATATAACGTTGCTACTGACATTCACCTGGTAACTTTCAAGATAGGTGTACCATCTCGCTACTACCAGCTTTTGCTTTGGTGGGGGAGGGCAGTGTTCCGTGGGGCTGAATGACAAATGAGCTAAAATGCAATTGATTGGGACAAATGAACCACAAGTTTATTTTCAGATATAGCATCCAATAGACTCTTGCAATAAATGCATTTATATACCTATACATTTATTTATCCTCACACTGTTCTAAAGCGTATCCGAGGCAGTTTGCAAAACTATGTCCAGGAAATGAGGAAAGGTATGTACATGAAGAAATCTAGGGAAGACAGGAATGTGGTTACAACAATGAAAATGAAGCAAGGAGTGAAGTTAGGAAACCAAATGCATGTTGTATCAATGCTTGATTTTGTGGGAAGTGAGCCTTAAATTTGACTCTCAGCTCTCTGGGGAACAATGTGAATGAGAAATACCGTCTGTTGTTTTTACTCTACATGCTAGATAAAAGCAAACCACTTAGCTATTAGGTTGGTGCAAAAGTAATTGCGATTTAAAAGGTTAAAAATAATTGCAAAAACCGCAATTACTTTTGCACCAACCTAAGAGCAATATTGAAACCTAAGAGATGTTTCTCTTATGGGTCTAATAAAAAGGAAAACATAACTTAATACATTCTCGGCAATATTCCTATAGTAAATACAATACATATGTTCAAATATCCAAAGATCAAAGCACTCCGAACCTTACATACAGCAGATAAAGTAAAAGGGAAAAAGTGGAACCCCACATTCTCTAGGAAAAATTTTAATCCTTCCCCTTAATATAACATAATGAAAATTTTTATTGAATTTTTTACTATAAATATTAAAGCAAATATTATAAAGATAGTTTTCTAACCTATTTCCTATGGTATATGCATATTCAAGATTTTATTTGTAATGAAATTTGCTTATCCCAGTTTACCCGAAGCTCCTCATGAGCAAAATACATTTTATAAATAACTGTAGAGTAGAAAAAACTTCTATATTACTGAATGATTTCTTCCATAAGTAGATTTTACAAATCTCATTTATTGACTTAGAAGTCAGCTTGTTGAATCCTCTACTTCATTTGCTCTTATTTCTCAATTAGATATAATGATTTGAAAATGTGTGGGTTTTGTTTGTTTGTTTGTTTGTTTGTTTTTTAATGAGCTATTAGCTAAGCAACACCCTTTGTCACTTTATGCTATGGTCATTTAAACGCACAACTTTGAACTAAATATAGTGTTTGAAATTTCACTTTTATGAGTTATAGTCAGAATATGTTTACCAGACTGTTGCAGTTCTAAAATTATTATTATGAGACTACCAGAGTGTTGAGATATATGTATGATTCATGTGTACACTCATGTATGTATATTTATAAAATGACATTTATGTACCAAAGGTAATTCTTCTCAGATCTTACAAAAATTAGCACTTATTTTAACTAAAATCCATTTAAAGACATTAATATTTTTCTGATTTATCTTATAAATATACTGTATAGTTAATAAAGGATGTACAAGGATCTTTACAACCATCGATGTGACAGCAATCGATCTATTGTATAATTTTGATTTACATAATAGTAATGGATTAGTTAAAAAGGCCAAAAAAGTAAATGCTTCATTTAGTCTTTTGTTTCAGTTACACTTTGCTTTTGAGGAAAAAATTTAGTTCAACTTTGGCCTTCTAATAAATTAGATGCAAGTTATCTATCTTACATTTCTGAAATTGGAAATAGAAAATTTTGAGTATCAATAAAGGACATATAAAACTGCATGCTTTTAAACCACATCCAATTCTACTGATAAGTACTTACTGAGGACAGAGAAGCACTTTATATTCTACATCTTTCCTGTGTGTCCTCATTTTATATTTCCATTTAATGACAAAGTTCAGCATATTAGAATCTTGTTATTGGTATCTTTTATTTAAAATCACAGGAATTGTCTACATCTTATGATTTCCTTACAAAGCCCCAAATGGAGGTGTGTGTGTGTGGAAATACTGTCCTATCCCACTGTTGTTAGCCAGCATTCCCTAATCCATCTTTTCCCCTCTTCAACACTGAAGCATCCATAAGAGCTGCTGGGTGATTTTCTTAATTCCCTCTTCAGAAGTACCTATAACACCAATCTAAGATAATACCAACTTGTATTTACATAGAATGTGTAGTTTTTCTGAATTTTTTTACCTCTCTGATCTCATTTTAAAAAACAAAAACAAAACATGCTACTTTATACTTATGTCTTAGGTTTTACAAAATTACAAATCAGAGCTAGATGTCTGCCAGGAAACAAAAGAAAAAACAGAAAGAAACAGCTGCTTTTCAGTTTGTTACACAAGTGCAGAGATTCTAAAAGAATGAAAAATTGAGTGGCAGCTCATAATTCTGGAGATTTAGTGAAGAGGAACTAGGTCCTTCAAGATCTCATTGAAAATGTTCCTATATTCCCCCGTGTGCCCTAATCACAAAAGCAGTGCCAAAATTGACAGATTTGTTTTTTTAGAATTTTTAGAATTTGCTATTTGAATATGGTAAGTCAGAGCCAACTTTCAGACTGCCCTATTAAAAATAATCTGAACACACAATGTGTTTTATAGATGATGTAATAGAGAATTGTACACCTGAAATCTATGTAACTTTACTAACAATTGTCACCCCAATAAACTTGAATTAAAAAACAAAACAAAAAAACAACAAATAATCATTGGATTGGACATGAGTGAATACTCGCTCTGTAGAATCAAATTCTGTTAACTATTCGAATTTAACTGGATATAGAAATAAAGAGTTTTTGTTTTTCAAGAGTTTCAAAAAGTCAGATGTGTTTCTGAGAAAAGCAGACTAATCTTAGTAAAGGAATAAATGGCTAGTGCTTGTACTAGAAAACAATATTGTGCTTTAAACTGAGAGTTGAAATGTTTTCAGCATATGAAGAGGAGTATCCCTTTGTTGAAGAACTAAGACACTACGCTCACTCTGAATCACAATTTAAGCTTACAAGGAGAACGGCTGGAATTCATGACCCTATGTATTTCTCATTTTATAGGCAGCCTGGAAATCGGCTTTATCTTATCCCAGTCCCTGAGACTAGTGCTGTTAGAGAACAAGTTTATTGAATTTACAGAATTTCTTTGTCTATGTCAACCCTCTTCCCTCTCCCTTTCCCCCTCTCCCTGGTTCCTTCTCTGATCTAGATATCACAGTTTTCAGTAATTGGTTTCCAGCTTTATCCTAAGTGATCGCCACTTCTCCTTCAAGCACACATATTTCCTAGTAAATTTTGCCCCTTTTAACGGTTTCAATCATATCCTCATTACTTCCTCATTTATAGTAATAGAAACTACTTTGTTTGAACCTTGTCCTTAAATTACTGTGTATTTAAATATTTGCTATGTGTGCTTAATTCTCATAACTGAGTTATTTTGTGGACCCGCCTTCCACGAGCTTGTCTTTTCTCTTCCTGACACCCAGTTAATCCATGAATGTATCCCTACTATCTCCTACAAAACCTCATCAGTGTTATCATTACTCAACTATACCTCTCTAAGATGCCCGCTCTAGCTGCGACAGGCAGCCTAGTCAATTAGGATTTTTTTTGGAAATTCAGCTAATTGAGTCCCATCCACCTCTTAATGCTTGTAGAATGGTCTTAACTTTTGATACCTTCCTTTAGATTTACATGGTCAATTGTCCTAAAATCACTGACCCTTGACTTTATTCCTATGCTTAGAGCATTTCTTGGGCTTCTTGCTCTGACCTTCTTCGTTCTGAGCCAGCTTGCTTCCACCTGAGCTCATTATGAAAGCATATTCTGAATAAATGATACTCGGAAAAATAATCTTTGACTTATAAAGTAGCATTATACAGTGTAAGTATTTTTAGCTAGCAGCTGTGCAAGCAATAAGAGACTTTGAAGTGCTAAAAATATTTGGGATGTGTCAAGTGGGAGTTGGCAAATACCCTGGGGTGAGAAAAGCCCTAGATATAATACATCTGGCACACATTTTTAGGATGTCCTATTTTTAGTCTGTATTTTGATTTCTGAAGAGATCCTGGGGTGTTTCCCTATAAAAGAAGCAAAACGACAGAAATGCATTTAGTGAACAGGGTAATCTCTGAAGTTTCCTTTCCCTTTCCTTTGCCCTTCAAATTAAAATTGTCATAATACTTGAGTCTTGAATCATAGCTAATCAGAAAATTTTGGAATAAATATGATATATGATATCCAATTATGAACAATACAACACAGATTGTACCATGAAAGTATTTTTGTTTTTTGGTTACAGCTCTGAGTATCATTACTGCCATTATTATTTACCCAGTTATTTTTGTTTGCCAGTCATTACAAACTTCTGGGTAATTCTTCTTGGTTGGCTCGTATCTGGTACATATATTTTGTTCAGTATAGTCAATTGAATTCTTGTCGTAAGTAGTTTAGTGAATAAAGAATTAAATCCAAGAAAATAAAAACTTGTGTGATACATTTATCTTTTGTTCTGGTCCTAATATCACCAATACTTAGAATATTTCCTGACTTCTATTCTTAACTTGAATATAGATTGAGCTCCCAGACTATGTCCCTTTATCAGGAGCAGACCTCAGGCTGAAAATTTTCTGTGGCCATCAATAGAAATTCAAAGATCCTCCTAATAGGTATGGAAATGGGGGAACTATTCAGAGGTGGGGTAACTAGTTAAGGAATCTTAGTGAATCCTACTTTTTACTGTATCATTAGGGTCCTGAACAAATAAAAATTATTTACTTATGGGTTAGAAGTGTCTCAAAGTATTTACCATAAAAGGTTTTTTAATTAATAGGGATTTACTTTTCATTTTATTTTTAATCTTTATTAAATGTACTGAGGTGACATTGGTTAGTAAAATTATGTAGGTTTCAAGTGTACATTTCCATAATACATCATCTACATGTTGCATTGTGTGTTCACCATCCAGAGTCAGTTCTCCTTCCATCACCATATATTTGACCCCCTTTACCCTCTACTATTACCCTACCTCCCTTTACCCTCTGGTAACCACTGAACTGTTGTCTGTCTATGATTTTTTGTTTGTCTGTCTTGTTTGGGATTTTTAGCTAAAAGGTGAATATTGATCAACAACTCTTTATACAGGTATTACCTCTGACTTCCAATAGACCTATGGATCATTAAACCACTGCTTTCTTGTTAGCTCCCTGTCACATTTCTTACAGTTTGTATAAGGATAATTCACGCCCAGGACTTTCTTAAGAAATCTGCCACTTCCTCTTCATGTACATGCAATTCTCATTCTCTTCTTGCGTTAGCACTGGGTTGCTATAAATATTTCCTAATTTCATCTGACAAGAAAGTGTAACTATTTGAGAGAAAGAACTGTCTGTTTTGGTACTAATCTATTTGAAGATTTCTATTGCGACTCTATCGTAAGTGTAATGGTGATTTTAAAATATTTTCAAGATGTTAGTTTTGTGATTTGTCTTTTTTTAATGATTTAAATTTACAAAGCATTCAACTTATTCACAAATATAAATCCATTTTCAATTTTTTATGACTCCAAAACCATTTTAAGCTTTTAAATGATCCAAGATTTTTTTTCTCCAATTTTCAATAAATGCATTTCATTGAAATGAAATGCATTTCATTAATTATCTTTAATGAAAGATAATTCAGGAAAATGAATATTTGCGTTATATTCAGTGTAATTGTGGAGTGCCCCTGTTAAACTTGACAGATTCTTGCATTTTTCATGTTTATAAAACTTAGTGAAAGGTTCATAAAACCATAGGATTAGGTTTCAGAATTCACTAGGAAATGAATTGCAGTGGTAGCAACATTATATATTGTTTAGATATTTTTCTTCTATTTTCAATTATAGTTGACATACAGTATTATGTTAGTTTCAGGTATACAACCTAGTTATTAGACATTTATATACCTTAGAAAGTGATCACCCAGATAAGTGTAGTACCCATCTGACAAAATACATAGTTAGTACGATACTATTTACTATATTCCCTATATTGTACCTGACATCCCCATACTATGTCCATAACTGGCAATTTGTACTTCTTAATCCTGTTCACCTTTTTCACCCAACTCCTCTCCCATCTGACAACCATCAATTTGTTCTCAGTATATGAGTTTTTTTCTGCTTTGTTTTTTTGTTTATTTTTTTGATTCCCCATATGAATGAAATCATATGGTAGCCCACTTCTGGGTATTTATCCAAAGAAATCCAAAACACTAATTCTAAAAGAGGTATGTACCCCTATGTTCACTGCAATGCTATTTACAATAGGCTAGATATGGAAGCAACCTAAGTGCCCATGGTAGATGATTATTTAAAGAAGATGTGGTACATATACAGAATGGAATCCTACTCAGCCATTAAAAAAGAATGAAATCTGGCATTTGTGGCAACATGGATGGACTCGGAGGATATTATGCTAAGCAAAGTAAGCCAGACAGAGAATGGCGAATACCATATGATTTCATATTTTTCTTAGTTTTTATTTTGATATTTTGTTACAAATGTCTCAAGTTTTAAGTCACATATAAAAATGCAGTAGGAAGAGAAATTTACTTTATTGTCTGCTGGGATACAGTTGGGATAATTAAGAATTTCAGCAATATTGACATTTGGTAAATGATCTGTATCATCTTTGAGGAGAAATAGAAAGTGTTTCTGTGTCAGATTTCATCACAAATAGCCAACTAATCCTTTGACACTTTAACAGCACCCTGTTTATCATCTCTAAGACAGAGAGGTAGTTGGCAAGAAAAACAAATCTTTGAAAATCAGCCATATTTTCTGGTTGAACAAGTATCTGAACGTACATCTAGATTTTGTATTCTAAAAAAATAGTACTAAATTGTATTTGAGAAGTGCTTCAATTTGTCTCTTAAATTATCTTTATGATTCATATATAGAACTTTAATAACTATTAAATAGAATTATTGAATATGTATGCATGGGTGAATTAAGACACAATGTTTTGTGGCCATTACTAAAGGAGAGAGGGAGAGTTAATGAGTTAGCCTGCTGACCTTTAGTGACTTGTTCAAGAGAGCATTCACTAAGAAAAGGACAACTTTTGATGCTTTCGGTATTAATGATTCATCAAATATATTAACAGTTATAGAATCTTCCTCTTACTACCACTCAAAATCATATAGGTGTTCCTTTATTTTGTAACTATACCTATGAGATTATACAAATAATAGAGAGAATTATCAAAGGCTTTTTCCCTATAAGAAAACGTTTTCTCCCCTCATCAGTAGGGAATACAGTCCAGCCATCTTTGCCATTACATTGAACTTCTCTTTTTGGTCAATAGCTTAGGAATTGAACCATACCATTTATAATTCAGGAGTTTCTGCATACTTATCTGGTTTGTCACTGGCCCAGGGGAATTTGATGTGTGTGTTTTGGTTCATTGAGTCAGTTTTATTGATGCTTTTGTTGTATTGTAGGAATTGAATAAACAGTATAAACTTTCCTGGGAGAGATGCTTCTTTGCCATGAGACTGAAAATCGTTCATTAAATTATTCTAATTTTAGCTTAGAAGATTTAAATTTAGGAATGAAGACCATACAATCCAATCTATTGTTAATTTATGCAGGATAGTTCAGAAAATTAAATAATTGGTATTTATATTTGAGACAAGTTCAGTGTTTCAGCACAAAGATTTTACTCATGTGTCTATAAAAGTGGGATTGCTGTTACTGTTTCTTGGACTTACTACAGTTCAACCGATGTGTAAAGGCTACTTTATTATTTATACAGGCAGAACATAAAGGAAGACTATCCCACCATCATATAAAGAAATTTTATGAATCTTTAGTACTATGTTAGTTGTCAATGTATATTTTTCTCATGAAAAAAATGATAAGGTCTCTTTCCTCTCTCATAATGTGGCATGAAATTAACTGCTCTGATGGCAATTGTGATTTTATGTGTATTTATTATATGATTATCTATTTTATACATCTGATTATAAGCTTCACATTATTATGAGTTGAGTTTTGTTCATCATTATCCCTAAACCTATCACCTTGCCAGGAATCTAGTAAATGCTCAGTAAATATTTGTTGAATGAATTAGTGATGGAATAAATGGAACAGTAATCTAGTGTTTAAATAACTTCAAAACACTTGACCATACCTATTCAATTGAAACATATTAAGAAAAATATTAGACTGTGGTAAACTTTATTTTCAGAATTATTGATGCTTCCCAGAAGGAAAAGGGAAAAATAAATATATATGCATACACTCTAACACTCCATTTTCTTAGGTACCATATATTTTTCTGAAAATTATTCTAAAATTTATTATTTTCATTCTATTTGAAAGTCCATTCAACTACTAATGACTTCAAGACTTTCATCATCCTGAGAATTTGGAGTATTTGTTTCCCTTCCTCTCCTTCTTCCTCTCTCTTTCTCTCTCTCTCCCTCTTTCTTGTGTTTTTGTTTGTTTCATAACAACATGTACCTGTGGTCCTACAATACTATTGTTGAAACAACCTTGGAAAGCAACCCCTCATTTTAAGGATGAAAAGTTAAAAGAAATGATATTCTCCATATCACACTATTATTTCAGTAGTGGAATAAAAAACTTTGAAAATAGCTAATGACTATGAATTTATATTCGTTATATTTAAGCTAGTCTGGGAAATATAGCCACAAAAATACTCATAAATGATATAGAAGTAATGTGATCTATGTATTTATAGACATGGGTAGAAAGATCTATTGGAGTGATTAGGAGAATTCAAGTAAAATGGGACTAGGCTGATGCAGATCTGGTCTTTTTCCTGTCACAAATACGTGTAAGTCTTGTTTCCCACTTTAACGAGAATATTGAAGTAATCTGCAGAGAACATCTACAAACACCCACAAAATATTCATCTACCTATAATTATCTTTGCTTGCATACCCTTATCCTATATCCAAGACTACCTGTTATGTTCTCCTGTCTAAAAGGAATTCCCTCAGCTCTGCATTAGATCCCTTCCAAGCTTGCCTACTCTAGATGATTGCTTCAACAATCCCTTTCATTTCTTCCATCATCAACTCTTCCTTTTCTATTAGATCTTTTCTTTCTACTTTCCATTTTCTACTAGCCCCATTACCTTCAAACTTTTCTTGACTCAAGTTCCCTTGCCAGCAACTAACCTTTTATAGTAAGTGGGTAGTTGGTACTAATATGCTGAAAATTCCATGCAATGAGATGCTATAGAGCAGTCAAATATAATTGACTACATTTACATATGCCAATTTTAAAAAGTTAAGCGAAAAAAATTAATTTGCAAAATATGTATATGGTATACTGTTTCTCTATACATTTCAAGTCCCCCAAAAGAAGATTACATGTGTGTATGTATGTGTGTGTGTGTGGGGGGAGTGCTGTGTGTGTACATATAAACTAGTTTGCAGGTTATAGTTTACTGTATATATATATATAGTATGACAATTAAGTTCACAAACTCATCCTTGAGAAAGTGCTACATACCTTATTGCTGAATATCACTACAGTCACCTTTGAAGTTCTCCCCTTGGGAAGCTATGCACTGATGCCAGTGCCTAGTCCACCCTTCAAAGCAATTTTGGAACTCTTTCTGGAATAGCCATCAGAGCGGTCGTCGTATTACCCTTGATGTCCTGAATGTCATCAAAATGTCTTCCTTTCAACATTTCCTTTATCTTCAAGTAAAGAAAGAAGTCATTGGCGGCCAAATCAGGTGAGTAGAGAGGGTGTTCCAATACAGTTATTTGTTTGCTGGCTAAAAACTCCCTCACAGACAGTGCTCTGTGAGCTGGTGCATTGTCGTGATGCAAGAGCCGTGAATTGTTGACGAAAAGCTCAGGTCGTCTAACTTTTATATGCAGCCTTTTCAGCACTTCCAAATAGTCAACTCAGTTAACTGTCCAGTTCGTACAAATTCGTAATGAATAACCCCTCGGATATCATAAAAGGTTAGCAATATCGTTGCAACAAGTTCAGGAATATAATTGTCAGACCTGGTATATAAACACATATATATGAACATATATATAGTAAAAGCATAAAAACATCAGAATAATGGTTACTTTTATCTTTTCGGGGGGATGGGGAGCAATGGTGTGGGAATAGTTTGGCGATGCTATAAAAATGAGCTTTGTCTCTATTTGGCTGTATCCATATTTAACTTATTTTTTAAAAATCTTGATCAAAATGTTAACATTTGTTAAATCTGAGTAGTGCAGATTTCACAGTTTGACATATGTTTGAAAATTTTCATAATTCAGCAGTTAAAATGTTTTTTACTCGTGTATACATAGGCTTTCAAATTCATTGTTCAATGTTAAAAAAGTATTAATATGGAAACTAACAACTTCTGTATGTTTTTATTTCTAGGTAAACAGTTCACATCAGCAATCATACATTCAACCTCATATTTAAGTAGATATTATTTTTATATCTTTCATCCTGGACTTCCGTAGTATCCTATGCATTTGTTTACAGTTTTAACATTCTGCCTTGGCATTATTCTCTATTCTTTTTATTCTTCATTGTACTATCACTAGCTAACATTCTGCCAGTTGTAGAATTGGTGCTCAGTGGAACATAGAACAAATTAAGTAATAATGCCCTGATACTCTTCCTAATATATGTAAGATCATTTTGGAGTTTCCTTTAAAATTAGTAACTTGATTCATTGTGGAATGTGTGTGAATGAAAAGGTTGAGTGAACTATAGAGATTGAATTGAAGTAGAGTGAAGGGAGACTGTTTAGTAGTAGGTAGTAGGTTTGTTTTGCTTTTGTTTTTGCACTGAATTATTGTAGGGTCTTTTCTGTTTTATTAATTGATCTATATATTTTTTTAAAATTAACAGATTTGTATATATATACATATATATAGTTATATATATATATATATATATATATATATATATATATATATATAGTTAAAATATTGACATACAATATTATGTTAGTTTCAGGTGTACAACACAATGATTTGACATTTACATGCCTTATGAAGTGGTCACCACTATAAGCTTAGTAGTCACCATACAAATTTGTTGTGATATTATTAACTATATTCCCTATGTAGTACATTAAATCCCCATGACTTATTTATTTTATTAAGTCTGTGTCTCTTAATCCCCTTCACCTTTTTCACCTATCCCCTCAGAAAATAAACAAACAAACAAACAAACAAATAAATATATATATTTTCATCTTGGGGAAAAAAGCCCAGTATAGATTGCCCAATTAACAATTTTGAATGAATATATGAATAAACAAATAATTAGTTGAGACAAAAAGACCAATGATACTTAGACTAATCCAAGTGCTATAATCAAGTGAAATATAAAAAGGGCTTTTCTAGTTTCAAATTCTTAATATATTATGAATATTTATTCTTCTTGATATATATATATATATATATATATATATATATATATATATATATATATATATATTGCCCTAGACATTTTCATTCTCCTCTAGATGTGTTTTTCCCTGCCTTTTTTATAATCACCACTGAGTATCTTATGGCAGTGACTATTGCAGACCTCCTTTTCAGGGATAATATTAACCTGCATTGGTTTGTAGTCCCCTATCATTTCAATGCAATAAGGCTCATTAGGGGCATTCTTTCCCAAACACCAGAATGACAGTCGTATACATACGTATATGTATGGGTGTGATTTGTCATGCATGCTGATGTGTTCTACTAGTCTATTTGCCAGCTGTAAACAATAATCACAGAAAATTCCTCATAATTCTAATAGAGCAAATTATAAAGAGGAAGAAGCTTCTTTCTGTGTAATTTAACTTAGCTTTATTAAACACTGAGTATAATAATACCTTATCAGTTTAATATATTTTTGTTGTTTCAGAAAACATATTTTCTGTTTTATGTAATTGATGTTGGAAACAATGTCTATTGGAGCTCATTGCTCAGCCGCAGGCCCCTCAGTCCCTCTCTGGGCCCTGGAAGGAGTGGTGCATAAATGACAGGAGAGTGAGTCCCAGCATAGGTATTGGAGGAGCAAGAAATAATGACATTTTCTCTCTGAGACTATGTCCCTTTATACTGCGTCAAGTGGATTCATTTCCATGTTTTCAAAGTCAAACAATGGGCCCTGAAAATGCAAACAGTTTATATAACAGCAAACATGTTTTAGGAAAGATAGAAGGGATCGTGTATTCTATACCATGTGGTCTTTCAGTACAACTTTGTTTCAGTTTTTGGTTTGTTTCTGTGTTGATGGAACTTCTATTCATATGCAAATCAGTGAATATTTCCTGCTTTCACTGTATTATGAGGTACAGAAAATAAACAGAACATATGGTCCCTGCCACTATAAATGCTACTTGTCCTAGCTCTTAAGAATTTATATTTCTGGTGATTCTTTATTTGTAAGCCACAGCCTAACATCTTGAATACATTTCTTTTAAAAAGAAAACTTGGAGTCTTTGCATTAGAAGAAATCCTTAAAGGACTTTTAACCTAACCATCACCTACAACCTCACCTTTATACTACACGATGATTTTATAGTCCTTTTTAGGTATTTCATATTGCATACATTAAAGGCTCTAATAGAATCCGGAAAGAAAAGGTCTATTTAATATTTTTGAACATAGATTTCCCAATATTTTTTGACCATAGGATTTTTTTCTTTGTTACAACTATTAAAATGTTGTTTAAGAAACCCACCCCAACAGCCCCTCCAAGCAGTGTACTCCATTTGGACTGTTAGCAAGTACTTCCTTCTATTGAGATACTTTTCTTTGTAATTTCCAACTATGTATGGTTCCAAGACATACAACAGCAAATTGAATAGGAACTGAAAAATTTTGACCTTCAATTTCTCCTACATCTAGATTCTTCAATTTTATAGGAAAACCAAAGCCTAGCTTTTGGTTTGCTTTCTTAGTCTGGTTTATTGAGTTAACATAAAATAAAATTCACTCCTCTTAAGGTACATTTCAATGATATTTGACAAAGGTAAACAGGATCCCCAGCATGACAAACAAGATACAGATATTCCCATGACTCCAGAGAGCTTCCTTGTGCCCTGTGTTGTCAGCTCCTCCCAACCTGCAGCCCCTGGGAACACAGATCTAATGTCCTCCTTTATAATTTTGAATTATCTAGAATGTCATATAATGGGATCATACATTTATGTACCCTTTGAATCTGGCTTCTTTCACTTTGCATGATGCTTTTGAGATTCATTCATATAATTGTTTCCGTCAGTAGCTTGTTCCTCCTTATATAGACTGAGTAGTATCCTAATATGTGATATATCAAAATTTATCCACTCACCATTTGTTGGAAATTTAGGTTGATTTCAGTCTGAGGCCATTATGCGTAAAGCTGTTATAAACATTTAAAATTAAGCTGATGGTAACCACTTTGAGCACCTCTTGTAATTGCAGAAGTCAAACGTGACTTGTATTCATCTTTTGTTATCAGTATATATTGAGTATTATAATTTTAATACAGTTCTTTTGCCTTTCTTAAAGTGTGTATACATTTTTTGGCACCCTTTGTATATTGTATAGCATCTATTATTTTGTCATTGATTCTGTCGTGATAGCATTAATGCCTTTTATTGATGATTTCTTTAAAAAATGTTTGAAAATTTAAAGATATACTTACTTTATGTGACTGAAATTATTTTTACACTCAAAAAATTCAGCACGCCTTTTTATTACAAAAAGTTTCTGAGGAAATGCAGAACTGTGTATACATGAACACAGGAGATTGGCATTTAGAGATAAGCTAAATGACCACTAGGCATTACACAAAAACATTTTTAAAAATATTAACTAAAGTAAATGTAGTCAAGTCCTTTACTCTTTAACATATTTCTGAATAACTTCTAAAAGGACAAGTTTTTGTTTTGTTTTTTTTTTTTTGTGTGTGTGTGTGTGTGTGTGTGTGTGTGTGTGTGGAAATGATGAAACTCTATAAGTTGAAAATATATAAACACTAAAAAAGATCGATTCCTTATCTAAGAGTAAGCTTCTCTATTTATATCTCTACCCAGCTTGTAGTGGGTGGTATCTCATTCCTGGAAATGCATATTTTTCTTTTTTTTCTAGTCTAGTACCCATCTGACATCATACATAGTTTTTACAACACTAGTGACTATATTCCCCATACTGTATTTCACATCTCCATGAATATTTTGTGACTACCAATTTTCACTTCTTCTTTTCTTCCCATTCCGCCAAGCCCCTCTCATGTAGCAGCCATTGTTTATTCTCTGTATCTATAAGGCTATTTTTGTTTTGTTTGTTTGCTTATTCTGTTTTCTTAATTCCACATTAAGTGAGATCATATGGTATTTGTCTTTCTCAGTCTGACATATTTCAATTAGCATAATGCCCTCTAGGTTCATCCATGTCATAGCAAATGGTAAGATTTCATTCTTTTTTATAGCAGAGTAATACTCCATTGTATAAATGTACCATAATTTCTTCATCCAATTGTCTATTGATGGGCATTTCAGTTGTTTCCATATATTGGCTATTGTGAATAGCACTGCAGTAAACATACGGGTTCATGCACATATATTTTTTCAATTTAATGTTTTGGGTTTCTTTGGATAAATATCCACAAATGGAATTGCTGGTTCATAACATAGTTCTATTTTTAATTTTTTGAAGAACCTCTGTACTATTTTCTATAGTGGTTGTACCAATTTGCAATCCCACCAACAGTGCGCCAGGGTTCCCCTTTCTCCACATCCTCGCTCACACTTGTTGTTTATTGATTTATTAATGATAACATTCTTATAGGAGTGAAGTGGTATCTCATTGTGGGTTTTATTTGCAAGTCTCTATTGATTAGTGACATTGAACATCTTTTCATATGTTTATTTGCCATCTGTGTGTCCTCTTTGAACAAATGCCTATTCAGACCCTCTGTCCAATTTTTTTTAACTAAGTTGTTTGTTTTTTTTGGTGTTGGGTTGTATGAGTTTTTAATAAATTTTGGATGTTAACACCTTATCAGATGTATCATTGGCAATATCTTCTCCCATTCAGAAGGATGTCTGTTTGTTTTGTTGATGGTTTTCTTTGCTGTGCAAAAAGTTTTTAGTTTGATGTAGTCCCATTTGTATATTATTTCATTTGTTTCTGTTGCCTGAGGAAATATATCAGTAAAAATATTACTAAGAGAGTTTACTTCCTATTTTCTCTTCTAGGAGTTTTATGGTTATATGTCTTACATTTAAGTCTTTAATCCATTTTGAATTTATTGTTGTATATGAAGTAAGAAGGTGGTCCAGTTTCACTTTCTCTTGATGTATCTGTCCAGTTTCCACAGCATTATTTATTTATTTATTTATTTATTTATTTATTGTTTTATTGTTTTATAACTTTTTTATTAGTTTCAGGTACACAAAACAATGTAATAGTTAGACATTTATCATTTATATCCCTCACACAGTGACAACCCCCCTCTCCGCACACATAATCACACACAGCCATTACATTTCCACTGCCTCTATTCCTAATGCTGTATTCCGATTCATATTCATATATATATATATATTCTGTTCTGTTACATTGATCTATGTGTCTGTTTCTATGCCAATACCATGCTGTTTTGATTACTAGGGCCTTGTAGTATAATTTGATATCACGTAATGTGATACCTCCAACTTTGTTCTTCTTTCTCAGGATTGCTGTGGCTATTCAGGATCTTTTATGATTCCATATAAATTTTAGTATTATTTGTTCTAGTTCTGTGAAAAATGCCATTGGTATTTTGATATGGGTTGCATTGAATTTATAGATTGCTTTGGATAGTATGGGCATTTTAACTATATTAATTTTTCCTATCCATGAGAATGGTGTATGTTTCCATTTATTTGTATCTTCTTTAATTTCTCTCTTCAATGTCTTACAATGTTTTGAGTACAGGTCTTTTACTTCCTTAGTTAAATATATTCCTAAGTATTTTATATTTTGATGCAATTATGACGGGGATTGTTTTCATACTTTCTCTTTCTGGTAGTTCATTATTGGTGTATTCAAAATGAATGCCTTGAAAAGCAAATGTTTAGGGAATGTTCATGGAGCTATAAGCAATGGTATTTCCAGCTCTGAAATGTCATGTGGAGGAGTTCCTGAGTTCAGGAGAGAAAAATGTGGCTGTACTTTGGCAGACTCTTGTACAGCTCAGTTCTCAAATTGATGGGTCTTACAAAGTTCTGATGATTTTGTTGACCGTGTTTTACATAGCACCATGATTTGACTGGTCTTATGCCATATCTGCACTGATAGAATTATTGTCATCAGTGTCATTAATATTCATGCGTTCTTCTTTTTGTTCTCTTGATCTGTTTACAGTTTTTAAAGGAACAGACTACTAGTGAGGCCTTAAATTGATGATCATGTCCATTTTAATTTTTAAAGCAAAAGCATTTTATTAACCATACTTAGGACCAAGTTGGAGAAACAGGAAAGACATATTAAAATGATGTGGTTCAGAACAGAATGAATTTGTTTTTGTACATGCAAATTTGGTTTGTGATATTCTTTATATCACCTGTTACAATCTCTTCTTATGTTTTAGTTTTTCTATATAGCTGATTTTAATGGCATTCCAGGATTTTATAAATCTAATAATAAACCAAGTTAGAGAAGGAGAAAGTTTCTTTTATTGATTGATTTTTAAAAAGCATTTATCTGTAATTACCAAAAATAAAATACTGTCATGCCAGTAAACCTGTTAACACTGGAGTGAGAAACCCCAAACAATAGCTACCTATAAACAATCATTCCCACAGATATTTTTGATATTTTGTATCTGTTTGTCTTTCCCAGCTTAGGGGACACTGTGGTAACTAAATACAATCTCTAGCATATGAGGACTTAAATATTACTGCTAGGTTTTTGTTGGACTGAGTCCTTACATACTGAAAGGATAACGAGAGTCGCAGATGCAATAAGAATACCGTTCATGATTGGTTTGCAGGTGATACCTCTGAATATAGGCTGTGAGATGAATCCTTCTGAAATAAGCTGCATTGGTCCATCAGCCCTGGAACTTGGTTCTTGGATGTGTTGTCCGCTTGCTTGTGCATGCTTTGGATGCCCCTAGAAACACTTGTCTCCTGATCCCCTGATCCCCTGGTCCAAGAAGCACTTCTCACTTTTATGTAACTATCTATACTGGCATCAGGATTGAGTCTCCCAGAGTTAGAACTTCTCAGGTTTTTCCTCTTCCCTACATTCTTATCTTGGACCTTACAATGACCTGCATAATTTGGTTCCAGGCTTCCATTCCAAATTCATCTCCTGTGAATCTCCCTTTTGCTCAATAAGAACCAATCATACACTCCTTTTTGTTTGTTCCTTGAACATATCAAACTGATTCTTTACCAGTTCTCAGTCCATATGTCACCTTTCAAATAAGTGTTCACTGACCACCTCCTCTAAATAACCATCCAGTCAACACCTTACTTTCCCTTGACCCCATTTTTTAATAACACATATTGTTTGAAATTGCCTTGTAGTTTTTCTTTATGTATTTACTGTCTGTCTTAATTTTCTCCCATTGCCCCCCTTTCACACTAGAACTTAAGCTCCATGCAAATAAAGAGCGTGTCTGTTTTATTTATATATGTGCTTTCATTGCTTAGAAGAACCTAGCACAGAGAAAGTGCCCAACCCATAGAGGCTGAATGATTGTTGAAACATAGAGTTCAGTCATCCAATAGGAAGAGTGTGGTTATTAGAAAAGTTCCAGGTCATAGAATCTCAAGAGTCCTTCTACACTCATTTGGGACAATGAGGGCCTAACCCAAAAAAGCAAATATGCTGTCTACCTTCCCTAGAGAAAATGAGAAATAATTTTCATTCCTTCATAATGTAAACATATGTAGTACAACATGATTTTTAGTAACTGCATCATATTTTGTTACATGGATATAACATAATTTTAATCACCAACCCCTTATTTTTGATCATTTGGTTTTCTTTCATCTTTTCCTATATTGTGAATGTCACCATCATAAGTATCTTTGTATATGTGTCTTGTCTATAATTCTGGTTATTTTCTTAGGCTACATTTCTTGAAATAAAATAGCTATGTTAAAATGTGTACCCCTCTTTGAGTATTTTCTATACTATTATTTGAAAATCTGACTGCCAAAATAGTTTAGACACAAGAACAAACATAGATCTTTACACAAAAGTTTAGAATTGTTGCATCTACTTGTTTAACTTTCTAGTTTTAATTTCAAGTTAACTGCATTATTGAAGTGACTAAATATTGATTTTTTTTCCAGACGAGCCAGAGAAAAGTAATTTGTCTGTTTCACTTTATAACCATTTCAGCCAAAATAGGAATGTGAACTGTTTCAAGTTGTCACTGTTTCTTGTTCTTGTTTATTATATTACTCTTGAAATAAATAAAAGTCAGAGTTGAGCAAAAACTAGGCTCAAAACATACGAGTAAGAAATAATATCCATATTCATCATAGTTTTAAAGACTAGAATGCTTTAAGCTTACTTAGTGAGATGTGCATCTCTTTTCTTAAAAGTTAAACTTCATGTTTTCTCTCAAAGCATGACAATTCCGTGCTAGAAGAACCCTTCTAAAGCAGGTGGGCTCTTTTTATTCCTTTCACTTCTTGGCATTAGCAAAACAATGTAATGCACTTTCTGTACTGCAGGAACACCAATGATATTGTACTCCAGAAATGTCTAAGTTAAAAAAGAAGGAAGGCTTAAAAATGTGTGGCCTTTGAAGTAGTACTCTTACTATATAATCCAGCAATCACACTCCCAGTTATTTACCCAACTGCGTGGAAAACTTTTGTCCACATAGAAACCTGCACAAGAATGTTAATAGAAGCTTTACTCATAATTTTCAAAACATGGAAACAATTAAGATGCCCTTTAATTGTTAAATGAGTAAACAAACTGTGTTGCATACATGAGGTGGAATACTACCCAGTGATAAGAAATGAGCTATCAAGCCACCAAAAGACATGGAGGAAATGTATGCATATTACTAAGTGAAAGAAGCAAATCTGAAAAGGCTACACACTGTACAATACCAACGATATGATATTCTTCAGTAGCCAAAACTAGAGACAGTAAGATCAGTGGTTGCTAGGGGCTTAGGAGGAGGGAGGGAAGGATGAGTAGGTGGAAAACACAAGGGATTTTCAGTTCCATGAAACTGTCCTGTATGCTACTGTAATGATTAATACATGATATTATATATTTGTCAAAACCCATAGAACTGTAAAATACAAAGAATGAGCCTGAATGTAAACTATGACCTTTAGTTATAATGAGTGATTAATAGTTATTTATTAATTGTGGCAAATGTACCACACTAAAGCACTATATTAATAGTAAAATAAATGATGTGCAGGGAAAAGGTGGTATGTGGGAACTTTCAGTGCTACCTGTTCCAGCTGTCAATCTAAAACTGTTCTAAAAAATAAAGGCTATAACTTAAAAAACAAGGAATCAAATGTGGCTTTTTCCTCCTCTTATATCTGTCTCTTCAGTACTATCTAATGACAGGTTATCCCTAAACTACTTTTTTTCCACCCCAGATAAAACCATTTCATCAATTAGATATTACAAACCCTCTGACATTGACTCGCAATTAGATGATTGTTTCAATCGAACATTTCTTTCTTTTTTTTAAATTTATTGGGGTGACAATTGTTAGTAAAATTACATAGATTTCAGGTGTACAGTTCTGTATTACATCATCTATAGATCCCATTGTGTGTTCGCCACCCAGAGTCAGTTCTCCTTCCATCACCATATATTTGATCCCCCTTACCCTCATCTCCCACCCCCCACCTCCCTTACCCTCTGGTAACCACTAAACTATTGTCTGTGTCTATGAGTTTCTGTTTCTCATTTGTTTGTCTTGTTCTTCTGTTGTTTTGGGTATATATACCACATATCAGTGAGAGTGTATAGCTGAGCGAAGTAAGTCAGACAGAAAAAAAGCAGAGAACCATGTGATTTCACTCAATCGAACATTTCTGAGTGTAAAGCTGTCTGTTGGTATTTTGGAGTCCTGTATTAAAGCCTCAAAGTAATTATCTGAGTGAATTTTTGTTTGTTAGATCGGGCTTATATTTCTGTAACACAGCTGTATATAATTCTATCTGAAAAAATGATAGACAGCATGCTGAGTCTAGAACTTCTCATTCAAGAATGCTTTTATAGTCTATATCTTTTGATCGGATGTTAAACGGAAAATAATAGGAATGTTTATAAGTCTATGTTCTAGGTATCTTTCCCACAGTCAAATTATAACTTTTCTGCTGTCACGTTGCCTATAAAGCTTACATTAATAATAGCAATAAAAATTTTTGCTGGCACTCTTTATTTCCATTTTTTAAAAAAATAACTTTATATTTAAATGTTAAAAAAAAGTGAAATACTTTGAGTTTTAGAGAAATTTCTGCAATCTAATTTTTAAAAATTTTTAAGCTAAATTAGTCAGAAAACAGAGAAAATGGCTGTCAAGTGGGCTACCTGTAACTTGAATATAGTTTTTTAATGTGATAGATAGAGGGAAAAAAAAGAGAAATATTAAATATAGTTGATTTCATTCCCCCGGGAATTCATCATGAACATGCTTGTATAAAATTGATTGTACTCAAAACATGTTATCTCATACTGTGGAAATCATATTGGTAAGATTCCATGTCATTCAGTGTTTCTCTAATATTATCTATAAATGCTAATGGCACTGTGTTTCCTTTGTTGCACCTACTTTCTCATGGTGTGAGGATTCAATTTCAGATGCAGCGCGATATTTGCATTGGTTTATTCATGCATTAATTGAAGCAACTTCCTTTCTTCTTTAGTAGATGAATATTGCCTTAAAAATGACAATTCTTTTATTCTATCTCTCATTTGATGACCAAATTTCTCTGAAACATTTTGAATAGCAAGTGAGTGGAAGTTCAATAATTAGACTTTGAATATATCACCTTGCCTTTTCTGTGTCTGATTCAGCACTAATATAGTGTATTTAGGAAAGGAAGCCCATCTGAAATAGGAAGTTTCTGGCTCCTTTGGTGCTTGATGTTTCATTTTTCTTCATGAAGGTTAGTTTTTGTCCAGAAGACTAATTTTTGTGGTAATAATGAAACATACTCAAAGCTTTTGTTCATTGTGTATATATGTTACTTTAATGCAAAAGTTATTAAACATATGAATCAAGTAAAGAAATATCCAAGGTCTGTAATAATAACTAGATAAACATTTCTTTTCTGATATTCTCACATAATAAATGAAAGAGAATTTTGGTTATTTTCTTCCAGATTTTTAGGCCATCCTTGCTATTTGAAAGAATTTGGCTTTCAGTTGGATGAGATTTTGATTAAAAGAAATCTGTTTATTATTTTGAACTAAAATTTTTCCTAACAAAGTAAAGATGGAGAAATTCAACTCTATACTACGATATTATTATTTGATTTTCTTCCTTCTCTGAGTCCCTAAATTTTCTTCTTGTGCTTAACTCATTAAAAAAATGAATTTCTGTAAGCACAAAAATATACCTAAAAGGAAATTATAATTGGTAATACACTTCTAAAATATTTAGCTAGTCTCTGCATTCATATACATACATATGTAATGTGTATGCACACACACACACACACACACACACACAGAAAAAGAGAGAGAGAGTGCTACTTATATCTGTTAGGTATAGATTTACTCAATTTGTAATGGAAAACAGCTGACAACATTTTTTCTTAAAGGCAGATTATATCCCATAACAATGAGTCTGAGATTAGGTCATTGCATTCTAGATTTCTTATCTTCAAAAGTAAGTCACCAACTCAAGGGTAGGAAACATAAATATTTATTACAGAAAACACCATATAAAAAAATTGAAGCCCATTGCATCTAGAATTTTCCTTAGAAATTCAACTGATGATGACAGTTGGTAATTTGTCTTCATATATTTTCATTTATCTCATATGAATATTTTATTTTATAAGTTTAGTGAATCCAAACACATAAAAATATAACTGAAAGGTTTATCACCCTGAAAATTATTCATAAAAATGAATATTCCTTCATACATATGATAAAATGCACATTTAAATAATTCCAATGCTTACGGTCTATCTTTTATTCAAAGACCAAAACCTTTTCATGCATCTTATTTTATTTATATGACTATTATATTTTGGCTCATTGCAAGAGAAAGCAGTCCGGTATGAGATACACAGAGCTATCCACAAATGTCACCATGAAATATTGGTGTCTTCATAGCATTTGCCCTACTCTGTCCACTCTGGTCATTTTATAACACTTAAAATGTCTGGCCACCTTGTGGCATACCATATGTCTAATCATCATATGTTTAACTTTGACTTGGGGTTAGAGACACACAGTATGGCCTTCATTTTACCTCTGGAGACTTTCAGATTTAATATCAGATCCAACAGTAACTATTTGCATTTCAGATGCAGATTCTCCTGATGTAGAACGCCTACGGTATTCACTATTTTTCTTTTGCCCAAGACAAATGCAGATAAATAAAGGTGTTGGGAGAAGTTCCACTGCAACCATTCCATTCTGCATTAATCTGAAAAATGAGAGGTGGGCGTGTTCTCTTTTTTATATTGTCTGCCCACAGAGGAATTAGATTTCAAACCAAACCCCTTTAAGTGGAATCATGTTTCCTAGATAGAGATGCAGTATCTTCACAGGGCTTACTTCATCTATGACTAGGAAAAACAATTCAACAGCTTTTATAATGAGAATTTCTCACTTGCCCAATGTGTTTGTTCAGGTTTGTTCACTGTTTCATAACCTGCATCACGCTAGAGGCTGCCTAGTTCCTGACTTCTCATTTACATACCAAGATAATTCTCACTGGAGTGTTTTCCTTTAATCTGAGTAAGATTCATAGATTTTTCTTATTACTTAGTACACAATGTTTCATGTATTCATTATATATATATATATATATATATATATATATATATATATATGTATGCATGCAAGTTTACCTTTTCAAGTTTGCTTTGCAAAAGGACAATTCAACTTTCTTCCATTACATTATTAATACATTTTATATTTGAATTCAACTATTATTTTAACAAAGTAGTTTTAGATTGTTTGTAGAAATGCTTTGTTAATCATAAAGTACCGTCCAAGACGTTAAAACTTTCTGGAGACTATTGTTTTTAATATTCAAAATAAATAGCTAGACGCTCCATCTTACCTATTTATCCTTAGTGAGTATAACTGAGTATATCCTCAATAATATCTTTAATAGTTTTCTGAGAGCTATCATTTCTCTTCTTCAGCTCTTGCTCTGATATCCTGTTTTTGAGAATTTCTCATTTCTCACAATGAGTCTCTTTTTCATCTGCTTCCTTGATAGCTTCATCCTACATTGGACGCTCACGGACACCTTACTCTCCTCCTACCTCTGGTGACACAAATTCATGATAATTGTATGTAGTCAAAGTTTTACTCAGTACTTGGTATAATGTGGGTAGTTTTACAGCACTATACAATATGGGAAGCAACTTAACATTTAATATTTGCTATCACTCAAAAATTCACCCATGCCATGCCACAGCGAACCTCTTACCTGTCATGCTCCCCATCTGGTTCCAGTTCATTGTTATCTTCTTTTCCTCCCTCTTTAGTTCCAAGTTCTTACACCAAAATCCTTATGCTTCTTATAGACAACAATTAGTTCACTTTATCTTCTGCAATGGAAAATTTGACTTTTAACTTGTTCAAAATAAAACAAAACAAAACAAATTGAAGTGTGTGTGTTTTTTAGTAAACAAAGGATCATCTGTTTGTTCTTTTTTTATAAAGTGGGTCCTTTGTTAAAATTATTACGTAAGTCTTCATCCCGTTATTTTTTGTTACACATTCCTTCTTGTAGTTGTTTATTTATATATTAATCATTTATTTAAAATATATTTGTTGGTTGTCACTAGGTAAAGTTTACGGATGACAATCTATGCTAGATTCTGAGAGATAGCACCATCAATAAGATGCATCCCTGCCCTCAAATTGTCCAGAGTCTTCTGTGGTGGAGGGAAGCGATCAACAGACAGGTATAATGTGGTGTGACTTGAGCTATGTCAGCAGAGGATGTGGGAACACCAGTGGTGTTATTTAACCTGGAAAGGAAGTAGAGTAGTAACAAAAACTTCCTAGAGAAAGATAATCTGAGCTATTGGACATGAGAAGGAGGGAGAATAAGAGAAGCATACAAGGAACAAATGTAGAAAAGGGGAGTGATAGGGAATGAGTTGAAACTCTCTAGTAGGTGACTCTTAGGTGAGAACTAGCTTAAAAAATACACAGAATTGTTAGCTTTCTTAGAGATCTTTTTAGCCCACCTGATACCTTTGTGATTTTTTTAAATTAAGTTTTTTCTGTTAATTCATGAAGTAAATATCATTTTCCTTCTTGAGATGTAAGTACTGAATCCTGTGGGCTTGGTGAAAATATATTCAGTTGAAAAGTTACCTACACAATATAATTTGTATACCAGAGTGGATTTTTATCTCCATCAGAGAAAGTGCAGTTAATTTTTAACAATAAATACCTATTAAGAGCAACAACAATATTCAATTCGCTGTCAGTTTTCTGTTTGGATAAAATGGACAAAAATTTTGATACTTTTTTTCTCCTGAAAGCAGCAGGAATTTTTGTCATTTACAGATAGCCTTAGATGATTAAGATTTTTTTTTCAATATAATACCTCTGAATATGTAGTAACTTCAAGGGTTTTAGTGTGTGAAACATATTTTAGATATTAAAGAAATGAGTGTGATTCAAATCCCTAGTTTTATCACATGTGCTCTAAGGCACACACAAATAATGAGAAAACTGTCAGTTGTATTCCAAAGAGCTTTAGGGTGTGAAACTGAATATGTCTGTTGCAGCTCAAAGTTTTCTAAATAAAAAATAATTATGTTTAAATATTTTTCCACATGTTTAAAAAATTACTGTTAGAATGCTTAGTGTCTTATAACTTTAGAAGGACAGTATATATATATATATATATATTCTTTGGTTGTCAAGGACCATCCTTTATTGATTTTTAAGGTGGTTGTTTGCTAGTCTTCTCCAATTGTATCTCATGAATGTGTGATTTATGAATTGATTAGATGCTAGATGGCAGTTGATCTTTGATCCTGAATTTGATTTCAGGGTACACACAAGGGAAAGGAAGTATCTTTGGGATGTCTTTTTTATCTTCTACGTAACTATTCTGTTTTGAAGTTTTCAACAATATGTAGCCCGAATATAGCAGTGACCTGTTTATAGCTTTTAATAGGAAAAAATAAAAAGGGGTGGGAGTCCAATATTTGGTGATGGAAAGAGAACTGACTCTGGGTGATGAACACACAATGTGACATATAGATGATGTATTACAGAATTGTACACCTGAAACCTATATAGCTTTACTAACAATTGTCACCCCAATAAACTTTAATTAAAAAAATGAGGCACTGGCTTATAAAGTACTGAGGTGAAATGAAATTCTGTAAGAGCTCAAGTGTTCAGTTTGTACTATGTCTCCTCACAGAACTTGTCCTCATGGGCGTGAGGTAAAAAAGTAGATTTCAGTGGTTCATAATTAATGTCAGGGAACTATGATCCTGGCATGACACAAACTATATCACCCAAAGGAAAAGGTAAAGAAAAATGATGATTGCTCAGCAATTACACCAGGGAACGAAAGGGAAAGGCATTTTAAATTAATGGTGCTAAAGCCTTGATACTGTCCTGCCACATTTCATCAATCTTTTCTGAGTTGTGTCTCCCACAGTTACTTGGGAGAAATACCAAATAGTAAATGTTTCAAAAGGAGGAGGCTTTTACTTTTACATTTTACTTCAGATTTTTTTCTACAGTACATAAGCTTTTAGTGTAGAATTTGATTAAAACATCGTCTGCTGCCTGAAAAAGCTTTTCCTTGTAATAGCTGTCCAGTTTTATTACCAAAATGGTATCCAACAGCAATATCTTTAATTGCATCGAAGGAATCTGTAGTTACAATTCATTTTTCTGAGGTTTTTATAGTCCTGAAACACATTGTCTCTGTATTCACTTCCTTAAGGACCAGAAAGCTGGCTTTTGTAGAATTTCTATAGAACATTGTTTGTATTGGTAAGCTGTGGTCTCTTTATTTCACAGAGCATCTATACAGCTCTTCTCTCCACTCAGTATGCCATCTAATTTTTCAGTTTATATAGTAAGAAGACAGGCAGATGTGGATAGGCATCTCTATCAAAATAACAGTCATATATCACTATTTAGGTTTCTGGAAAGGAATAGTAATGTGGAGTGTGGTCTGATTTGAACTTTCTCTACCCTGAGCTCAATATTGGTCCATTTTAGCTCATTTTCAAAATGCACAGAAGGAATAGTGCCTAAGAGAGTGGCCATGAATTGATACTTTGGAGGAAGCATTGTTCATGAATGTCCTGTTTTACAAATTTTACATTTTTAGCTAATTATAGAAATATATACAATATTTTTGAAAATGTCTTTTATTTATAGATGTGCGAAGTTAACAAAAGTGGCATTACCTGCTTTTCAGAGAAGAGTGTTAATCATTTAATATATATATATATTATATATATATATATTAAATGATTATATATTATATATATTATATATATATATATATATATATATATATATATATATATATATATATATAATACGTACACCCTTAACATACGCATACATATATGTGGATAGTTCACAAATGGAGATCTCAGAAGAGGTCTTAACAGTGCTATGTTTAAGGCTACATCCCAATATCTTAAATAGAGAGAAAGCATTCCGTGTGAACATCAGCTTAGTAATTTTTTCTGCAATTGTGAAATTTGTAGAGTGCTAATATAAAATTATGCAGCCAACAGGTACACACTCTGTATGTGGGTTATTTTTTAAAATTATAGAGGAAAAATAAGCCAAAACAACAACATACAATTATTATGTTGAGTTTTGGAAATTACAGGAATGTGGTTCAACTAGAAAGCTAATATCTGGGATTGTTTTAAACACAGAGATGGGGAACGAAATCTTATGTTCATGGATTGGAATACTTAATATTATTAAGAGGTCAGTACTACCCCAAAAGATCTACAGATTCAATGCAATCCCTATAAAGATCCCAATGATGATTTTTCAGGAATATAAAAACCCATCCTAAGAGTCATATAGAATCTCAAGGAACGTGAATAGCCAAAACAATCTTGAAAAAGAACAAAATTGGAGGACTCACACTTTCTGATTTTAAAACTCATTACATTTAGTTCTTGTCCTTTATCAGTTAGCATGATACTATCAAGAACCATATGATTTCACCCATATGTGGGATATAAAATAAAAAGCAACAAATGAATAAACAAAACAAACAAACTCATAGATACAAACTACAGTGTATGCTGGGTACCAGTGGGAAGAGGGAGGGGCGGGGAATGAAGGCTGTCAAATATATGGTAATGGAAGGAAACTAGACTTCGGGTGGTGAGCACACAATGAAATATACAGATGATGTATTATCAAATTTGCACCTGAAACTTATGTAATGTTATGAACCAATGTTACCCCGGTAAATTTAATTTTTTTAAAAAACCTTTGTTTTCCTATATACTATGAGGCTGCTCCCACCACCACATTTTTACAAAAAACACAGTTTACAAAATCATCCTCAACTGTGCTATCAAATATGTTGTATCAAATTGCAGAAATGAGAAAATCATATACAGCATAACTTAAGCAAAGCCAAAAAATTTATTTGACTTTTCATTTCAGTGGTTGGAAAGTATAATACCATTTTGTCATCTGTTAGAGGATCCTGTCACCATCATCTCTACAGCTTAAAGGAAAATCAATCCTACTGCTAGAGGAAATTTATGGCATTAAAGAACTGAATTTTTGTTTATTTATTTGTTTGTTTGTTTGTTTGTTTTTTATTCATTTACACTAGAGAAGAACTCAATTTTTTTTGCCCAAATCACTCATTTTTTAAAAATTAGTTTCAGGTGTACAAAACAATGTAATAGACATTTATACCCCTCACAAAATGATACCCCCCCACCCCCAATCTACTACCCCTCTGACATCATATATAGCTGCTACAATTCCACTGACTCTATTCTGTAAGAACTGAATTTAAAAGGGAAAAAATCTTATTACAAAGCTGTAATAGTTTAAACAGTGTGGTAGGCATAAAGACAGACATGTAGACAAATGTAATAGAATAGAATGACAAGAAATAAAATCTCACATATATGGTCAAATGATTTTTGATAAGGTTGTCAGCACCATTCAACGAGGAAAGGACAGTCTTCGCAACAAATGGTGCTTGGAAAAATGAATGTTCACATATAAAAAATGAAGTTGGATGTTACCCTATGCCATATATACAAATTAACTCAAAATGAATGAAAGACTTAAATTTAAAAGTTAGAACAATAAAAATCTTAGAAAAAACAGGAAAAATCTTCCAGGATTTCCTGACAATTTCTTGGATATAACACCAAGAATATAGCAAAAGAACAAATGATAAGTTGGACTTCCTCAAAGTTAAAAATGTGTTTTACATTAAAGGACACTATCAAGAGAATGAAAATGGAAACTATAGAGTGGCAGAAAGTATTTACAAACCGTCTCTTTGACAAGGGAATAATATCCAGATTATATAAAGAAATTCTATCTTTTAGAATAATAACTCAATTAAAATATGGGCAAAGGACTTGAATAGACTTTTCTCCAAAGAAAATGAATGGCCAGTAAGAACATGAAATGATACTCAACATTAATAATCATTAGGAAAATGCAAACTAACACTACTATGATATAATACCTCACACCTATTATGATTATACATATATGATTGATTATATATAATATATGGTTATATGTAATGTACAGTTATATATAATACATGGTTGTTCATTGCTGGAATGTAAAATGGTGACTCTGCTGTGAAAGATAGCATGGCAGTTCCTCAAAAATTAAAGATAGAATTGCCATGTGATTCAGCAATTCCACTTTTATAGGTATATGCCCAAAAGAATTGAAAGCAGGAGACTAATTACCAAAAATTGTCTAAGTATTCATTGTAGTTCAGAGAGAACTTGAGTGAAATTTTTCTGTTTGAGAAATTGATTTTATAGGATATGAAGATTTATAACATGCAGGGAGAACAGATATTTGGACACCAATGTTCATATTATTTACAATAGCCAAAGGATGGAAATAACCCAAATGTCCACCAACAGATAAACAGATAAACAAAATGTGGTGTATACATACAATGGGATATTATTCAGTCTTAAAAAGAAATTAAATTCTGATATATGGTATAACATAAATAAACCTTGAAAACATTATGCTAAATCAATAAGCTAGACACAAAAAAGAGAAATATTGTATGATTCCACTTAAATGAAAATAGTCAAATTCATGACATAGAAGGTAGAATAGTGGTTACCCTGTGCTGGGTAGGGAAAAGGGGAATGAAAAGTAAATGTTTAATGGGTACATCAATTCAGTTTGGGATGATGAAAAAATTCTGGAGATGGATAGTGGTGATGTTTGCACAAAAATGTGAATGTACTCAGTATTGAAGTGTACACTTAAACATGGTTAAAATGGTAAATTTAATGTGTATTTTAACACACACACACACACACACACACACACACACACACACCCCTCACAAAAAAACCAAAAAAACAAGGAGGCATAGATAAAGCAATATTTCTGGTATTAACACAACCAGCATTATGACCTATCATCTTGAAACAAAGGCTCTTGCTTTCCGTAACACTGTAGGGACAGATAAGGACTCTCAGAAGTGTATTTAAAATTTGAGTAGAGCAGAATTCCATAGATACAAGAAAATTCTGCATATAGAAGAGACAATTTTATAAAGCTTCTTAAATTTATTACCACAATTTGTCTAAGTATTCATTGTAGTTCAGAGAGAACTTGAGTGAAAATTTTCTGTTTGAGAAATTGATTTTATAGGTAGGTATGAAGATTTATAACATGCAGGGCGTCAATGCATGAATAACCCAAGAAGGAATTCAAACATTTGAACTCTTAAATGTGAAAGGGTAAAGAGAGTTATAACTAATAGAGGTTTTCTTTTCTTTATTCTTTTTTTTCTAATAAGACCATACCTTCATTCTACCTTTATTTCAGCATGGCGTCATCACAAATTTCACCTTAACAAAGAACCTTGTTTCCTTAGAGGAATAACTCCCCTCCATAGTAATGGACTAAAATCATGTGTTCAGAGGACTTGTAGACATTATGGATCAAGGAGATTCTCTATGGTTTCTCTATCCATTTTGAAAGCTGGAATCAATGGAACTTCCTAACACTGTTATGCAAAAATAGTCCTGCATGAATCTGTTTAAGTCCACACATAGTATATATATATGGATAAATAGAAGCTATTTTCTGCTCTTAAAAGTTGAATATTTTTCCACAAGAAAGTTTAACCTTGAAATGGAGACAATGAGAGACAGCAAACCATATGTGGGGATTGCCATCGTCCCCCTTTATGTTTGGTTATCATAAATATATCTGCGCTATAAAGAGATGAGAAACTTGAAAACAGATGGCCTGTCTGTTTCTGCCTATACGACTTGTGGAACATTTGAAATAAATGTCAGTCGTGTAAATTGAAATGTAAGAGCAGTCTACTATTTCATAACTTTGGAACTTACAAGTCATTTGTGAATTGCTGCCATATCTTTTCCATATTATAGTGAATTGAGAGTATTTGCTACTTATTAGGATAATTTTGGCATCTAATAGCATGTCATTTATATTTAATTAATACAAAGCAAACAGTGGTTGATATGTCAATCAACCAGAACCATTTGACTTTTCTCAAGTGTCCATAATAAGTGCATAACCCCAAATGAAGCAAACAATGAAGTAGAATTGAATGGGTAAGATCACAAACTTTGAAGACAAAAACTCTTGAGTTAAATCACCTTAAGGCATTTTAATATCTCTGCTGTCATCTGTTAAGTGGAAAATGTGCAATTCTAATATATCAAATATATATGTATAATTCATAAGCCTATTCTATATAAGAGATAAAATCTTTCATGAACTATTTTGCGTAGATTAAACCCTAATTACAGCCATGTAACAACCCACAGCTTTTTTCCATGTTCTTAAAAGGTCTCTTGTTAATGTCATCGTATAACAACAGCTGTCATATGTGTGTGCCTATGTTATGTACTGAGGGTGCCAAAAAATGTGTACTCATGACTTGTATTCATCTTTTGTTATCGGTATATATTAAGTATTACAATTTTAATGCAGTTTTTTCCTTTCTTAAAATGTGTATACATTTTTTGTCACCTTCTGTATATACACCTATATCTATAGCTATGTTTATATCTATATTTATAGCTATATAATGTAGTGTTATATATAATATTATTGGATATACATTTTTTATAACATCAGTGTAAATTCAATAAAACTTCCAGTTGTTTTTTTGTGTGTGTTTTGTTTTTGTTTTTTTTGGTGGTGAGGAAGGTAGCAGACATAATAATTAATATGGCTGTAACATCTTTCAATAACTATTATAAGCAATCAGTACTGTACATGAAAACCACAAGGGTAGCTGCTGAAGGACCAAGATACCTAGACCTCCTCACTCTTTGAAGCTGGGTCGGTAGGTTTGGAATAATGCTAAGCATCATTGGTATTTTTGAATGCACTCTTCCTGGAAATTCTCATTTGCTTTCCCCAGCTAATGTTTATTTATATGCAAGGGTGATACCTCGGCATTTCTGTTTTAGATAACAACTCCCTAACACATGTATTATTATTGTTAACTCATAGGTAGAATAATGAGACAGGATGAGTTTGTTTTTCTCTTCTTGTCTTTCTAAATTCATGTTGAGGTGATAGTCTTTTCCTAACCGTGTGTGAGTTTAGGGTAGTCTCTATGACTTTTAGAGTGATTTTTTTAAATAATAAAAGCCATCTGATTGCACACACACACACACACACACACACACACACACCTACACACAGAATTTTCTCAGTTCAGTTATTAATATTTCTGGGCACGTGTAATATAAATATTTCTAAGAGAGCTTTGGTCAGAGTTAAATCCTCCCTGTGGCCCAGCACAGCTTTTAGTGATTAAACTGCTCTTTGTTGCACGTAAGAGAAGCCTATACCACCCATAGAGTCCAACATTCTAGATTTTTCAGGTGTGAATCAGACACTAGTCCACAATGTCCTCCAAAGTCTAGGGGACACTTAAATAAGCTTTTAAATGGTCACCTTGAAACCTCTTTCATTTGACTGACACATATCTTGCAGAATAAAATGTAAAATTTTCAGCTTCTATAGTGTAGAAAGAAAGGCATAGCTAATAGAGTTTGGGTAGAGAATTGAGGAGATGATGGGCAAGGAAAAGGCAGCTTCATGTTAATGTCTAAGGTGATAAAATAAGAAGCAGAGATTGAAGGATATGATTTAAATTGCAAAAGTAACCAATAGTATTATAAGAAAAGAATAATAAAAAATATGAGGAGGAAGGAGAGAACAGTTGATAACTAATTCAACTTAGTTCTGGACATGTCTTATTTTTCAGGGTGGGGAATCATAAATGATGATTAGAATTGGTAAACCAAGAAAACCACATGTGAAGATAGGATTATAAATAAGAAAGTTAGCAACAGAAAATTTTAAATCTTCTTCAACCATCCTTACCCTAAACTGTTTCTGAAGCTGGAGAAGAGGGTGGCAGAATATTGTAGCCCTTCTCTAAGACTAACTTAATTAGAGTTAATGAAATCATTTTTTAAATAATATGACTTTATTATTCTGACCTTTCTAAAATAAGTTCATAGGGTGAGTCCTTCCTAAATATACTGGAACTTTAATAATAATAAAGCTTAGGTCAACATTAACTTACTTTGTTCACCAGTGATAATTACCCAAAACTGATGTTAGATATTTATTATGCCATGATGTTTAATAAGGCAAACGTTAAGTTGCTATGGAACTTACATTACATTGAAATTTACTAACATCGCTAATTTTTTATAAGCAGTAAATTCTGTTACAGCAGCAAAGAGGCTCTGAATGGTCAGAAATCAGTGTTCAAATTACATCTCCCATGATGAAAAAAACCCTGAATCATCATCTTTTTTTCTAATTGTATTATATCTTCTTTGCTCCTGTCACTAAATTGTATCCTTTTTTCCTTTCTATAAATCTGAATTCTCTCCAATATTCCCAACTCTTTGCTCTCTCGTTATCTGGCTGGTTATATCCACCCTCACAGTTTTACACACTTTGATATATTGTCATTTTAAATCTTTTTTTGCCTACAAGGTCATTTAGTTTAAACTGATACGCTAAGTGATTGGATTACACAGCACCTGGAACAGGGTGCCTACAATGAATGGAATGCCTAGAAAGGACTAGGTTATGAGTGAACAAATGAATAAATGAATAAATCCATAGAAAGGAAAGATGTTTAAATTGTTTTAACAATGTAAGGAGGTGTAAGATTCTTCCAACAGAAACTGTTGCTTTATAACATTTAATTACAGCAGTAGGACTAGATTGGTAGGGATTAAACTGTTTCCTAACCAAGCACTATGCTATCTTGTGTAGTTGACTTTATCCTATGCATATCCTCAATCCATATTACATGGGTCGGATTTTATTTTTGAATGTACACATTTCCTCTTGGACATATGTCTCTTTTATGTATGTTTGTTATTAAACATACATTTTATATTTTTACAATTACATTGTCTTACATTTACTGTGTTAGTATTAATCCTTTATCAGATCAGGTATTTCCTTTGTCATTGTCGAGTAAATATTGAGTTTTTGTTAAAGCAGCTGGTCTTCATCTAAATTCTTCTAATTAGGTTAAAAAGTGCCTACATCTTGGTTTTATGGATCAAAGTACCTATCACCCCATCAAAATAAAGCCTGTATGCCACTAATTACATTTGGCATACAGTGACATGAAGTTCATTTTCCACGAGGACTCTTATTACTGAAGCTTCATTTAGTTACTCCTAATGAAGATTCCGGCAGTCTTAGTTATCCTCTTGTTATTTCAGCAGTTTGTAGCTTTTAAAAGTAAATGGCTTGAATTTCAATTCAATTTTATAAAACATCAAGGTGCATTTATTTTGTCCTGTATAAGATACTGATGAGTATGCAACATGAGGTTAATGCAATGGGTAAAATAAATCAATTCCATGTCTCAACTAATAGCCTTAATAGTTTAGCAAGCCACATAATAGTTTGCTTTTAAATGGACGCTTAGGCTAATTTGACAGCCTGCTTGCCATTAGGCAACAATTACTGTCATTAGAATGTCATCTTTTTTCTTCTATTCCTAGTCAAATCTAGGAAAATCAAAAGGTAGGAAGGAGACAAACTGTTTACTTCTGACATTAAATTATGGTGCCTGTGAGTCAAACTCATTATGCTTATGTAGCTGCAGCAACCAATAAATTTTCACAGCCAGTACTTTGTACCTGAAACACTTTTTGTTTATTGGTTAAAATTATATGCCATAGACATGACTGCTTAAAGAAAATGAAGATTTTATTCTAAAAGTCTGTTTTATATCATTAGCTTTGGTCACTTTCTTCCAAGTTTTGAAACAAGATAGAAACATTCTGTATCAACTGCATAAATATCAGGGTTGTAAATTTTTTTTAGCTTTAGTATTGTAATAAACATTAAATAGAGTTATTTCTGAAAACCTGAAGTGGTAACACTCAACTGTCTCTTCCTCCTCTTGTTCTTTCCCTCCTCCCCTCCCTTTTCCTCCCTTCCTTTTATTGCTTCCTCATTTCTGCTCTCCTTCCACCTTTCTTCCACAATGCAGTAATAGTGCAAAGCCTATGTTGTTTTCAATGAAAATAGATTTTAAGCAACATAATTCAGTGGTCTGTTTTGTAATACTTATATACTCCTCTAGGTGAAAGAAGCAGGGGAATAAAAACTTCATATTTCAAACATATTATAATAAGCAAACCAGTTATTCTGAAATTTCTTTTATAATCTTGTAGATCTGATATTAATGTTTCGTTTTTTCAAAATAAAAGCAGATATTAATGGTATGAAATTAAATATTTTAAAGTTTTCTTTCTTACCCATGACTTTAAGAGAATTGTACAAAATGTGTTGGGGTTAGGAATCCATCCCACCACCTGTCTTTGTAAATAAAGTTTTATTGAAATGTAGCCACATCTATGTCTTTACCTATTGCTTATGGCTGTTTTCACAATCAGTGGCAGAGTTGAAAAGTTGCAACAGGTACTATCTGGCCCTAAAAGCCTAAAATGTTTACTATCTAGCTCTTTCCAGCAAAAGTTTGTCCACTGTACTAGAATATACATTCATCTTGATATTTTGACCTTCTAGAGAAGGATTGGACTATCATGTCATTGGTTGGAAGGCAGCAACCTCACAATATAAGATAATCATTTAAGCTTTTACTCCTTTATTCAACTGTTCTTAAATGTTTCCTATGTGCCAGGTTCTTTGCTAGGTGATGAGAAAACAAACTTGGTAAGATAGCCCTTGATGATAGAAAATATACAGATACATATTTTAATATAATGTGGTAAACTAGAATAGACATGATAGTTCTATCACTCGTATACAGTGTGTAAAGTATACTATAATATGAAAGTCAGAGTTGTACTCTTCACCCTTCCAATTCTCCCAAGTAATCATTCTCTGAATAGCGAAGCATAGCCTTTGACTTTTGAAATCACACTCTTTAAACTTTTTGAGATATGCAGTGAAAATTTATAGCTAAAGGGCCATATAGCTGTAAGTTATGAATAGTATTATTGGTTTTACTGGCATAATTTTTTCTATTTTTCTATTTGCCTCCTCCACCGATAATGCTTTCACACACGTTTTTAGAATTTATCTCATGATACGTTTTTCATTTTCCTCAAAAAATATTAACCATTTATTCTCCTTTAAATGGAAACTGTTGCACTAGAATTTTTTTCTAGCAGCATGTACTTTGACTCTTGGAGGACACACTCAAAATTAATTAAGATAAAGGGATAATCTGGATGCCTGGAATAGAAGAGATTAAATAGAACTTCCACTTTCTCACCTAATTTGTCTTTTACCTCTTTCTACTTCACCAAAGCTATGGATTCAGAGCTGCAGGTTTTTCTACAGGAGGTCAAATTTGGTGAACAGACATAAATACAAAATGAGGAATCAGTATTACCTTCTGGAATCATTCAGTCATCAAGTATTTATTGAAAAAGCTATTACATTTCTCTGATGATTTGTGCTGTTGAGCATTTTTTCATATGTCTATTGGCCATTTCTTTGGATCTTGAGATTATTCTGCTAATTGAAATAAGTCAGACAGAAAAATTATATGATTTCATTGATATGTGGGATATAAAACTGAAAACAAGAAGGGAACAAAACAAGAAAATGAAGAAACAAAAACTCATAGACACAGACAATAGTTTAATTGTTACCAAAGGGTAAAGGGAGGGGTTGGTAGATGAGGGTAAGCAGGATAAAATATATGGTGATGGAAGAACTGACTCTGGGTGGTGAACACACAATGTAATATGTATTACAGAATCATTCACCTGAAACCTATGTAACTTTACTAGCAATTGTCACCCCAATAAACTTTAATTAAAAAAAAAAAGAAAGAAAAGAAAACTATTACAGGTTCAGCACTGTGCTAAGTGATGACAACAAGCCTAAAGCTTCAGGAAAAATAGAATTTGAATTGTGTTTTTTCTCCATCGTTCAATCACTGGCATACCACGAATGTGCTCCAATCTACCTGTACAGCCTCATTTCTCTCTTGCTTAAAGTGTTTTCTCTTTTGAAACTGTTTCCACTATCCAGGCAGTGTTAATTATTCCACTCTTTGTTAAAATAGCCCATTATGCATCTCTTGGTAGCAATAGCTAATTCATTATAATGTGGATTATATATTTACTTGTCATACTCTCCTCCTAACTTGTCAGTTTTCTAAAGTCAAAAAGCTGTGTTTCACTCATTTTTTTTTCTTTTTTTTGTTTTTGTTTCCAGACTCAAACATAGTGCCTATGTGGCATATCATAGGCACTTAATACATACTAGTGAGGAGTATGGTTGGAAAGGAATCCCCTGTTCATCATCAGTTTTTATAAACATGCATTCAACCAGAAATTATAACATTCTTTTGAAAAATAGAAGACATTGATCTAAGAGAATACTTTTAAATCAAAGTTTAATCATCTTTGGAAGTTATTGTTATTTAAAACAGTACTTAGTTAGGATCGAGGATGTCAACAATATTTAAAGATTGCTGAGTCTGACAAAAAAATCAGAACTTCAAGGTTTCTGTAATTCTCCTTACAAGCACTATACCTGACCTTAAATTGAAAAAAGAAAATGTGTTGGGGAAAGGAGATATATTTGAATAAATATAGTGTTATGAGTGATAGACTTGCAGATTGAATATCTACAAAGTTCTAGGCTAACCAGGCCTTATGAGATATAAGACCATGTTACTAATTTTATAATTTTTAAGAGGTAAATGTTCATATCTTCCAAAGACAATGCCTGACATATAGAAATCTCCCAACAAGAGATTAATGCAAAGTATTGACTGAATATTGAAATAACTATTGGTATTTTAATACTTGTTCCTGAAGAAAATTTTTCCACTCTTTACTCCCATAACAGTTGCTTCTCAGATGATGTCAATTTCAAGTACTCATTGAAATAGAGTGGAGGTGTTTTGTTTTTTGTTTTTTTCTTTTTTACTTTTTCTATGCGTTTTGTAATCCTTCATGTACTTCAGCAATGTAAAGTTATCTTCTCTGGGAGCAAACTTGTATCTTTGTGAATAAGTTCTAGTTCATGATAGATAACACCAGGATGGCTCACTTCAAAATTTGCAAGACATGGAATAATAGGATTCAAAAGCCACAAGAAATATCTTCAGGGAAAACAGGTCAATTCTGGTATATTTACTTGTATATCTTTTTTTTTTCCTATTTTTTATTTTAAATAGAAAAATAAATGAGGATGATGTGTTTTGATGAAAAACCAACATGCATCAATAAGACCTGTGAGCCTATTTAGTTGTGCTTTTAAATTTCCTAGGAGGCAGTTTCTCTTTGAGAGAGCACTTTGAAATGAATTTTCTTTTTTTTATATATTAAGAAAAAGTTATTGACTCAAAGCTACAGAATAAAGATATGCTGTTAACAGGAAACTTCAAAGTAAATAATTTGCACAGTTTTATGCTGCATTGACCTAGTGTCTTGACCTTGGGAGAATATGTGTATTTTATTGACTACGAGTATGCTTGGTGTCATAATAAAGTTCAGCATTACTTCTAGGATCCAACACTTTTTTTGGCGATTGACTTAATGATCAGTAGTTTCTTTTTTCATCTAGTCTTCACTTATTTGAGGGGAAGAATGCAAATCTAGTGCATACAGGACTTTATACAATGTCTAATCTTTGCATTGAATAAGCAGGACTCACAAGATGCCATTATGACATTGACACAACTATCCGTTTATTCCCCACAACCCCTTCTCCTCATCTGGTACGAAAACAGTGCCAAGTTCATGACTTTATTGGGCTTTCTTAGAAAGTACAAAGCCCTGGATTTGCTTTAAGTCACAATCATAGTACAATTCTGAGGTTTGAATGTCTAATTTTTTGACAATAATTCAAAGACAAATGATTCGTGTCACACATTTTTCCCTCTCCATATAGGTCTTTCTGAAGTGGGACGGGTACATGGTCCTTCTCTCTCTCTCTCTCTCACCTTCTCCTTTCCTACTGACTGCCATTGTAAAACCTTTCCAGTTTGGAATGCAGGGACTGAAGGAAAAGGTTTCCTACTTAAACTCTGGTCCTGTAAAACTATTAAAAATACTAAATGCAAATATAGAATCATATCATAGATATAGAAATATGTATCGTAAGTGAATGATTATACAATCCTTTATAATACTTATTATACTCACGCTGATTCTTTCCTTCATATGTGCTATCACGGATTTGTCAGAAGCTCCCCTGCAGGGTTCCCCAGGCTGCAGCTACGCTCTTCAGAGACCTGCACTTTTCATTGATAGCCATCCTCCACCAGCCCAGTTTTCCCTGCTCCATTTGAACCAGGCTCTGGCTGTGAAATCTTCTTGCACCTTTCATGTCATCCACTTGGTCAAGACTTCAGAAGTTTTGAGGTTGGGTTTCTTTCCTCTAGGTTCACATTTGGACCACAGGAAACCCACAGGCCTCCATTTACCCATCTTAAGAGGGAATTTATTCATTTATTCCCAGACACAGCACAACCTATCTTGGATCCCTGACAGAGTAAGTCACTGCAATCAATCACTCCTGCTACTCAGATATGCTGGGCAGGAATCTGATGCCAGATCACTGAGTCCTTCAAACTCCAGAAGAAACATCTCAAACTCTTCAAAGAGTCCTCTTCAGGTCCCTCTGGCTAAGCTTTAGGTGAAGGAGTAACACTGTAGTCTGCCTTAAGAAAGGGGATGGGACATGCAGCTCTCTCTTCAATAATCTGTTGCATAAAATTTCCCCACCTTTTTTCAGATTCTAGACCTGTCACTCTCAGTCATGGAGGTTACATTGGGGTTTACCAATACTGCTCAGCCCTTTAGCACTCTGAGTGACATCTGTACCAACAGCATCTACACTACCGCAAGCTTGTGAGACATGGAGCAGCGCAGGTCCCACGTGAGAACTACTGTATCAAACTCCACACTTAACAAGATCCTCTCGTGATGTGTATCCACATTAATACTTGAGGAGTGTCCTTCCAGACTAGTGATGATCCCACTTTAGTGGGCATCATAACTATCTGGAGAGTTTGTGAAAACACAAAATGCTACTAGGTCCCACTTTCCAAGTTTCTGATTCCGTAGGTCTGAGATTTGTACTTAGCCAAGTTGACAGGTAATGCTGATGCTGCTAGTCGAGAAATCACACTCTGGGAAGCACTGTATTTACATCTACACTGTCAATACTGCAGTCAAGTGGTGTTATCAAGCATGTAACATATACCCTGTTACAATGGGGCTAATGGGACCCAGGTCTGAGAACAGAATTGAGTTGGCATATCAGCCAGAGACAATAATAGTGCTATAATACATTTAAAAGTACTAACCTTTGCAACATGAAGAGTTGGACTTCTCTATTAAGTAGAAATGTTTCCTTGTTCAAAAAATAAGCGCTTCCAGGCATTTACATGCTTGAAAACACCACCTGACTATGGCTGCAGTATTGGACAGTGTAGATGTAAATACAGTGTTTCTCAGAGCGTGATTTCTCAACTACTAGCAGCATCAGCCTCACCTGGCAACTTGGCTAAGTACAAATTCTCAGACCTAATCCCAGACCTACTGAATCAGAAACTCGGAAAGTGGGACCTAGTAGCATTTTGTGTTTTCACAAACTCTCCAGATGGTTATGATGCCCACTAAAGTGGGAGCACCACTAGTCTGGAAGAGCACACTTCTCAAATATCAATGTGTATACACATCATGAGAGGATCTTGTTAAGTGTGGCATTTGATGTACTGTCAGCATATAATACACACCAAATTTCAAAAGCTAAGTATGGAAAGAAATGCAACAATATCAGTTATAATTTTTATGTTGATCAGCTGTTGAAGTGCTAATATCTTAACTACAGTGAGTTAAATAAAATACATTATTAAAATTACTTTAACCTTTTTTATTTTTTATTATTTTTAATGTAATTATGAAGAACTTTACTATTATGTATGGCTTATCTTACATTCCTGTTGGCCAGTACTCTTTGATTTCCATCTGGCTCAGAAATTCCTAAGAGGTTTCTGAACTGACTCTTGTTCACCTATGTTTCAAATTTATTATTTGGTCGGTCACACATCTTACTTTGGTATGTCATATCTAACTGACCCTAGTGCCTCAGGGAAACTTGTAATTTTAACATTCTGGGTTACACATAAAATAGCTTGCTTAATCCTCATAAAAATGCTATGAAGAGAGTATCATTATCTGCGTTTTCCAAATGAGAAACGTAAAGGTGATAACTTCCTGAAGTTCCCCACACTAGCAAGTGAAATCTAAGGACTGGTTTGTCTGCCTTCCTTTTCTACACTTTTCTACTTCACCATGCAGCCTTCATTCTAGCACAGCGATATGTAGACATTTGTTCTTAGGAATTATTTGGATACTATCTGCTCAAATTTGTACAAGTTTAAGTCTGTAGGAGTTTCACACAAGAGTAAATATCTGGCAGCAGCTTATTTTTTGATCAAGCAAACATTTCTACTTAATAGAGAAGTCCATCTCTTCATGTTGCAAAGGTTAGTACTTTTAAATGTATTATAGCACTATAATTGTCTCTGGCTGATATGCCAACTCAATTCTCTTCTAAGACCTGGGGTCCCATTAGCCCCATTGTAACATTATTATTTTTATAGTTAATATTTAACAGAAGCACATTCATTCTGTGTAACTGGACTCTCGCTGTGAGTCTTTCTTCTGTATATGTACAAGACTTTTGAGTAGCCCTCTTTTCTTCTGATTTCATGAGTGGTCAAAACATGAGTAATGGCGAAAAGTAATAGGTAATGTCAATGGAAAAAGTCTTGACTATTGCATTTCAAGTCAGCTCTCTGGAGCTAAGTGACTCCGGCAGTGTGATGCTTTTCATAGCAAGTAGGCAGGATCATCCTCTTCTAAATTCCTATAATATTTGTTTAAAAATACTTCTAATTATATCAAGTAAAAACTTTATTGCAGTTGTCCTTTGCATGTCCATCTCCTTTAGTAGAAGATGATCTTCTTTAGGACAGGAAATATATATATATATATATATATATATATATATATATATATATATATATATACACACACACACACACACATATACTCATATCTCCATCCCCAGGACATATAAACATATAAACATATAAACATGGACATATAAACATATAAACATATAAACATGGTCTTAACTCAATGTTAAAGAGGTTTTAAATTTATCAGAGAAACACTTTGCCTTCATTCACAGTTTTCATTTGACTGTCAAGTATTTACAGTTTCATAATATAAAAATTGTATTGTTCTTTGGGATATCTGAATAGCTCTATTTCAAAAGACCTATAGTACATAGTAGTGTTTCATAGATTAATGGATTAATGGATTAACATGTTTCCAAAAAATACTGGAAATCAGATTTTTATATTGCTATGGAAACCATTAATCATTTGTGTGTATTTAACCAAAATAATGACCATTCATTATCTCTGTCATCTTATGAAGAAAGATATTTATAAACTAAAGTGTAGAAGGGCTGTGCTCTGAGTGAAAACCAATTTTTAAAAACATACATTTATCTTTATTTAAAACTTCAAGACACTACTGTCACCGTGCCCTTTTTTCCACAGACTCTACTTAGCAGTGGTCTGCTTATCTGAGATGAAGGGTCATAGTGTAAAGGATCTGAAGGGCAATATGGGGAAATCTGATGACTCCCCATTTGTAGGGCATTCTGTGTACAACACATAGCAGAAGCTCCTTCATGGTTGGTTTATGTATAATATATGAGCTAATTACCTTTACTTCTTTGGCTTAGTGAGACTGCTATTGCAGAAACAGGAGGAATCACAAAAATTTAAGTTCTAATAAAAGATCCATAATGGAAAGATGTGAATTGACATGCCTTATATACAGGGCAAGTATCAGAAATACTAGACTTTGACAGGCTTGGGAAACATACCTTTTTGACAGTATAAAAATGTTTTGTGCCCATCATGGGTGATTCTCTTGGATTCTCTTCCTCATTGATAAACTGCGTACTTTCCAAGATTAATGGAGTGGAAGCAGAAATAAATTCAGATGTAAACAATACCATTATGGAAGGATGCACTTCCGTCTAGCAGGAACCAATAAACCTAAGTGTTCCTTGAAAACGATGCATCCTGTGCCTCAAATATTCCCACACAACTGGAAATAGAACTTCCAACAATTTATTTTTTTAGATAGGTTTTCCATTTATAAAATGCTAGCAGAGCATATGCAAGTTCTGGGGAAAAAAGCTCATGGAGTAATAAAATATATTGATATAATATTCAATGTAATAGAGCCAAGACCGACTGACTAATTGTTTCATTCCCTTCTGCCTTTTCCTACTTGTATTACAACAGTAATTATTTTCCAGCATCCTCACTGAATTTATTTCTTCTCACACCTCCAACCGCTTTACAACAAGATAGAGCTACTGACTACTGATGATTTGTAATTCACCTGATTTTTAGTAATTGTAGAACTTTCTTCCTCTCCCACAGCACAAATAATAGCAATCCATTTTCTTGCTTTTGCTATGTTTAGCTTTTCATACAAAGGAGTAAAGTAAATGCCTCCCTAAAGTGCTTAATGCTTACTGCCTACGCAGATGGTGCACATTTCACTCCACCTAATACACTTAAGAACCATGCATCCAGTAAAAATAAACTTCAGGGACCCCAGGACATAACAAATTCCAGCCCTCTTTCACCTTCCCTGTTGCTGACCTTTTATGTTTTACAATACTTTCCATTTTTATCCCCCACCCCCACCCCTAGTTGCCCTTTTACTTGATGTTCCTCCTCTGGCATTCATCTCAGAATCACCTTAGATACCAATCTGCATTTGCCCTCATCGTGATCTATTTCTGGATCCTTGACTATCTTCCCTTCTACCCCCAAACCTAGTTCTGGACCTTACAATCCTCTATCAGGCCTATTTCATCTGACAAAAGAAGAGTGGGCCCTAGCTGAGCAAGGTTGAACAAAGCTGAACTTCTTACTAAGTAGTAAATTTTTTTTTCCAAAAAATAGTACCTCATTTCCAAGTAAATCCATTTTTCAAATAATGGCCATATTTTCTTAATTTGAAGCAATTTTAGTCATTCCTTTTCTTGTAGTCTATTATTCAAAATCCTCTGTCACATAGCTCTAGGTAATATAGTCCATTTTTCTCATGCTTTTCCCATAATGTAGTTACTTCCATGACCCTCAGCTGCTTAACTATTACACTTGTGTAACGTTTTCTTCCTTACCAGATACACTTTTGTAATTCTTTCAAAACATCATTCAGGTCTAGCCCTGTTCATAAAGCAGTCAAGCATCCCTTGACCACAATGGCTACATGGCCTCATCTATTTCAGAGCGGTCGTGCTAGAGCATGGTTTGTATAGAATTTATATTGTTACATTGTTCTGAGGAGAATTTTCAAGTGTAAGGTTTATCTCCCAGACTGGACTCCAAGCACAAGAAAGAAATCAACTGTGTCCACGTGTCTTTGCGTTGCTTAGAAACCTAATATATTTCTGGATGCCCCCTGATAGGAACATAATAAACATCAACAGACTGACTTTGTAAAGAATTATTAGTCTCCCTTATCATACTTAATTTTTATTATGAGAACACATTTATTTTTAGTGTATCTAAGAAAATTTGTTTGTAGCCTAAAGAGTAAGAACAAACTAAAAACCTTCTTGCCACCCATTAAAAAGAAAAAGAGAAAAACTCTGTAATTATGAGAGCATGGATTCAAATGTCAATCAAATGAGATGTGGAATGAAAATGAAATATCACCAGGGAGAGATCAAAGCTTTATTTGTTCTTTTCTGAAATGTGGAGATTTAGATGTTCAGTGTTATTGTCAGAATTATTTGTCAACAAGAGAGATTTGCTGCTCTTTCATGTATAATGATACTAGATATGGAAGCATATAGTTTAAACACCATTGTCAAATAGGTAAAGAGCGTTATGGTAAAGCATATGTATACAGCATAAATGCTTAATTATAACAATAGTTATTTCAAAGCCCTATTAATAACAAAAGGAGCAGAGATCAAACAAGGGAAGTAGAAAGTCCACAGCTTATCTTTTAAGAGAGATTATGTCAATTATAAGAAATTATTTTATTACTGCTTCCAATGTTCTTGAAAAATAAAATGATACAGAGCTTCAGAAATTGATTGATTAAATATCCTTGAAAATGTGATTTTTGCAGTAGCAGAAATTTAAAATGACATAAAATTAAAAAGGTTATCTCTATAGGAATAAGGAGAGTTGATATAGGAATATAACTAAAGGAAACTAGAGGATGACAGAGAATAAAACTTTTAAAACTGGTTCATAATGTAAGGATTCATATTGATTTCTCTATACATACACATGAGTAGGCCTCCCATTAAATCAGTGGTTTTCAACTTTAACTGTACCTTAAAATATTCTGGGGAAACTTTTACAAAATGTTGATGCTTATATCTCACCCTCAGAGTTTCTGATTCACTTATAAATTCCCCAGATTTTATTGTATCTTCAGGGTAGCCAACCATTGCAATAGGTAATTTCAAAGGAAACTTTACTTTGTTCATATCAGAGTGAGTAAACCTCCACCTAAATTGCGCATGGATAAGATGACTAAACATTGGGCCTACCTTGCTTGGCCTCTTTGCATTAGTGCCTCTCTATTAGAGACACACACAAAAAACTGAAAAGTCTCCCAAAATTAAATTTGGATTTCTCTCAGGGACTAGTCTCAGCTGTAACACTCGTCATTCCATCTAATGGCCATGGTATGTTAAGGCTTAGGGTAGCCATGAAGAAGAGTGATAAAGAATGCAATTTCTTCTTTCTGAGGTTTTTAGAATATGTTCACAGCCATAGTCAAATGCCTCCAGTGGCCATTTGCTTAGTGATATCTAGAGATAACGTACAATTTCGCACTTTTGTGAGGAGAAATCAAAGCAGCATAGACATCAATAATCTGGAAAACAAAATAAAACACTAATTAATGACCTATCATCATGGAGTTATTCAAACTGGAGCCCTAATCAAGACAATCACTGGAAAACTTAAAACTGGTCACTTGAACTTTTCTTCTTCCTCATTCTTCCCTCTCCCTAATCTTCCCTCTGAGGGATGACAGATAGTACAAGGAAGGTTGCATTTCCCTTCTTCTTCTTCCTCCTTTTCCTCTCCCTTCCCCCCTCCTCCTCCTTCTCTCTCTCTCTCTCTCTCTCTCTCTCTCTCTCTCTCTCTCTCTCTCTCACAAATCCATCAATCTTCTATTTATGTATTTTTATTCTGAACATATGTTTATAATAGAAAATTTGGATAATTCAGAAACATGAAAATAATATAAGTCATCTATAATGGCTCCAGCCAGTGATAATTATTATTATTTGGTTATCTACCTTTCTAGTATTTTAAAAAAAATATTAGGATGGTGTTATAGAATATATGCTTTTGATTTAAAAAAATACATAATGAATATTTTTAATGTTATAAAACTTTGATATTTATTAGAATATCTATTGTAGAAGTATGATCTTCTTGAGAGAATCATGGGAATCTTGAGTTTTAATTAAATAATTATTGTGAATTTTGGGAGATCTGTGGGTTTTTTTCATAACGTGTTGTTATTTTCCAAATGTATGAATTATATATATTTACACATAAATATATACATTTCCATCACTATGTTAAACTCTTCACACCTATTACCTTATTTAATCCTTACAGCAATCCAAGGCAAAGACTATTATTTTAATCTGACAGAGAAAAAAACTGTGGCTCAGATTAAATAAATTTAGGAAGGTCAGTTTCCTCTGATTGTAAAACTCACATTTCCACTAATACGTCACATTGTTTCCCAGATATTACTATTAAGGTTATTTGGTCTAAATTTTCCCAACATGTTTGTATGAACATATTCAAATTTGTTCATACAGAGCAAAATTGAAAGATTTTTCCAGTGAACACCCATATAACTCACCATTTAAATTCTGCCATTAACAATTTTACTATATTAGCTTTATCACATATCTATTGTTTTATTTTTCTTGATATCCATCCTTCTATCCATATTATTTTTAATGCATACCAATCCTTAATTTTTGAACCCTATTATACCGGTGCCTAAATGAATACATGTCTATGATACTTTGAAAGTATTTTTTGCCTTTTTTTTTTTTTGTCTAAAGTAGGAATGATCAAATCCAAATATTACTAGGAATATAGAAAATCATAAACCTGTTACTATTCCATAACTTTATAACGTTAGAAAATTTAACAAATACTAGACTGGGTGATGTCAGCAATCTACTTAAGTACAATGATTAGTAATTTTAATTATATCCTTCTGCCAGGTAAGGTAATATGATCAAATGTGTAGTATCCCAGCATATTCACAGTCCATGGGATTAGGGCAGACAGTCTTGATGGGTTATTTTTTAAATTTTGCCTGAAACAACTTCTTATATTAAATCCAAAAACTAACCTTCGGGACTTGTATAACTATTTTATTTTCTTTATAATAGCCACAAGAGTGCTTTCAGAGTAAGTAGAAACTTGTGAGGAGATTATTCTAGTGATAAAATAATATTTATACTTCTTAAACTTCTATTGTGAAAATAAGGATAATTGTTTGTGTTGTTACAAAGGACATGTGATTTAGTAAAAGAAGACAGCACAACAGAAGGAAATGCCTTAACTACTTATAAAATTATAGTTTATAAATATTTAGCTTTTGGGTATTCTTTAAACATGTACTTTCTCCATTATGAAATCTGGCATTTAATTCTAGTGCTTTTAAAATATAAGAAACATAGTCTTTTATTTTTACTGAATGTTTTTATTACTAGTAGAAAGAAGGTGTGAAAGAAGTAACACTATTTTCTTTGTATAATTCTGTTTATTCATTATTCTACAAATCATTTGAATCCCCACCTTCTCTTAAGAATGTTGAAGTTTAGACAATTTCAGCCACGTTGTGTTAGCCTTACCAAATCCTCGAAACTCATATTAGTGTTTTGCAGAGTGAGGATGAGACCTGGTTGACATTTAACAACGAAAAAAAATGGTTAAGTGAAAGAGCAATTGATTAAGTTCAGAACCAGTAAAATTAAATATTACCCTTTTATTAGCTACTTGGTCTTCATAATTCAAGAAATAAAATAAAGGTCAGTGATCCAGAAGACTTGTTCCTTTATGCACTAATGATACAGCAAAATTTCTGTCATCTCCCAAGTATTCCTATAAACCTATCAGCCAACTCCACCCCCAAAATGCTAATCAAGAAACCAGAAAAAAGCATCTGTTCATTTTAACATGAGAAAATTCATATATATGCTAGAGCATCTATGTAATGTATAAATAGAAATATAGGGTCTCATAGAGGGTTTTGAGGAAAGCAATGACATTATCAGCTCAAGGTTCCATTTTATTCATTTGAAAATATTTACTTGATTTAATTCCTATTATAAAATGAACTACTGTTTATTTTGAGCAATTAGAAGAAATATAATATTTTAAAGGAAACAAATCATCATCCAGGCTCCCTCCCAGAAGCTTTCACTGTCAATATAATATTAAATGTGTTTATGCTAGGTTTTCTTTCTAAGCAGATTTTTCATAGTTTTTTTTTAAATTAAATTTATCGAGGTGATGTTGGTTAATAAAATTATATAGGTTTCAAGTGTACAATTCTATAATACATCATCTGTATATCGCATTGTTCACCACCCAAAGTCAAATCTCCTTTGGTCACCATATATTTGACCCCCTTTACCCGTTTCTACCTCTCCCCACCCCCTTTCATTGTTTTGATTATACAGTGTATGTATAGGCTGATTTACTCACTTAATATTATAACAAGTATTTTTCTCTGCTATTATAATTTCTTGATAAAATCAGTTTTGCCCCATTGATTTTTTATCTTACATGAATTTCATTATAAATAATATTTTCTTACACTTATTTTTTGCTTTGCTTGAGTTAATGTCTTTAAATCTGAGTGATTCAATTCTTTCATCATATGCTAACTCTTCCCCATTAATGTCTTTTATTCAACTCCTTTCTGCCTAATACACTCAATTCTAGAAAATTTTGAAATATGATATGACACAGGGTGTTATGTAAAATATAATGGCAGTATTTTACAACACCCTGTGTTAAATGCTGGAGATACTGCAACAAACAAAACAGACGAAACTTTCTACTCTTAAGGAGCACATATTACAGTTGGGAGAGATAAACAAAAAGCAAATAAACAACTTGGCAGATGGTATACTAGTATGAGCAGATGTTGATGAAGAAAGTCCAAAAACTGGCTCAATTTCTTGACAAGGTCCAAGTCTTAATATGATGCCAATAATAATAGGTAACAATAATATACCTCCTACTCTGGAAAGGCACTGCTCCAAATATTTAAATGTATAAACTCATTCAATCCTCACAGTCACATTAGGTAGAAGATGCTATCATTACCCACATTTTATAGATAGGAAAACTGAGGTACACAGAGATGAACTCTCCCAAGATTATTACTAGGATAAAGGCAAACCAAGGATTTAAACTTGAGAAGTCTATTTCCAGAAAACATTCCTGAAAGCATCTTTATATTGAAGGCAATACATTCCTAACTCCCCATCGTCACTGTTGAGATAAACTGTTAACTATCACATTGGAGGATGGAGTCTATAATAAAAATTATTATTTGTTTTTGCTTATCCTAAAGCTATGATTAGCTAAAACCTTCAATTAAGATATTATTACATTATGTTTATTGAGATTATATCTGACTGCATTTCATGAGTCTTTCATTTTACTGTTTCATCACAGATTTGATACTATAGATCCTTAAAACACTCATTAAATTGTTTTTCTTGCTTTTTAAAACATCACATTCATGTATTTTTTATCACATTCATTAGTATAATAAGGTTTCCATAGGATAAATGTATAAAAACTTATGCTATTCATTGATATCTTGTGGATCCATTTTGCGTAAAGAAGAAACCAAGTACAAAAATTAATTTCAGGCTATATGCCAGATTCCTGATTGGAATCAATTAATACATACATGAAGAAACATCTGAGGGTCTAGGATAGATTGTTTGATTTTATTGTTGATAATATCATTCCTTTTGTTTTGTTTCCCGGAAGGAAATTGGGTATTAAGTGATGACTAGTCTTTCAAGAGCTTCAGGTTTCCCGAGATCCTGGCATATCACATGTTTTTCGATTGCTATGGTTTTATTTTCTCTGTACACAGGTGTGGTAAGTAGTAGGAGAATGAATGAGAGAGGGAGGGTAGAGGTGTCTTAGAGGGAAGATCTTTGATTTGCAAATGGAAAAATAGATCAGTCATGGATAAAATTAAGTGGTTAGACAATTGAACCTATGTTACAAGAAATTATTGTTAGTTATAAAATTTAAACCACAAATGGAATACAGTATAGTTTTATAGAGCATAAAATAGACATACTAACTGGCAAGGAAGACTTTACTGTTAACAAATTACATCCTAAGGAGAGCCCTAGGAAATCTTTTGAGTAGAAATCACAACCCATGGTGTATCCCACTACTATAAATACATGCATCTGAATCAAGGTTGGTTTTATACCAAAAAACCCACAACCATTGCACATTTCTTCCCCTAGGTATTTGTCTCCCTAAATTCTAAACATGCCCAACTCTAGTTAGAATGAAGGTGCCAACTACTAGTTGGAGTCTGGTTTGGTGACTCCTTGGGTCTCTGTCCCACCTTCTTTCTTTCTCCTCAGGGAGATCCATTTCTTCTGTTTGCATCATTTGTAGTTATGAAAGTACAACTTTGATCATTTTTTCTTATAAATAGACACTGTACCCTCTCTATTTTCCATTTTATGCCAGGTATCTTAGGAAAGCATTTCGACTAAAAATTACTAAGAAAATAACTGTATTATGACTGAAAGATAAGGCTACTTTTTGTGAAAAGTATGTTCTTAAAGTACTTATTATTACCCTTTCCTCCAAACTTCTCTTCCTTCCATATTCTCTGTCTTGATAATGGTACAAACGGATGCCCATTTTAACTTCCTCATCTCTGAAACCTGTAAAAGGGAAATTATAGAGGTCCATTCCTCCCTCCCTACAGTGTCAACAGCTAGTCATTGAGAACGAGTATCTATCTCTTTATCATTTCTCATATCTGACCACCCTTCCCCCTTCCTCAGTACTATAGATTATTGACTTAGTTCAGGCCTTCATCTCTTGTTTTCACCATTTCAATATTTTTCTAATTGTTCCTGCCTCCTTTGTCACCCCTTTCATTTCTATCCTTAAGATTGTTCATTGGAGTAATGTTTTTCAGAGTCAGTTCATGCCATACCATTGCATACAATTCTTCATTAGCTTCCCATTTCCCTAAACTTAAGTCATGCATTGCATAGAAAGCCTACTGTAATTAAGTCCCTTCTTGCCTGTCCTAGCTCATTAAAATCCTCTCTACATGACACTGTGTGTCCCAGCAATCTCAGAAGTCACCATGCTAGTTTTCCTCTTCACAGATGTTTTCTTTGCATTTAATGGACTTCTACCCTCGACTCCTCCCTGCTTTGCCTAAGCAACTATATTTAAAATTAACAAAGCACTACTTACTTAATCATTTTAATGTTTTCCCTTTTTACTTACTAATATTACTTTCTATTATCTTTAATTGCAAATGTACACCCTTACAGTTGTATTCTGGGTTAAATAGGCCGTTGTGGGCTAGCTTAGAAACCTTACCATTATTTATAAAGTTGTTTCAATTAAAACAAAAGCTACAAGTTCCAAATGACTGACTGGAAAGCAAACATTTGGAATATAACATATTTGTAATTTTGCTCCCACTGGTTATATAACTAAATGAGGACACAAGCATACTTCATAGCAAGACTTGCTTGGTTTTCAAAACATATACTGCTGGTGATACAGACATGAGAAAGTGAAGGAGGGTATATCTCTATTTAACTTTTAAAATTATGTGTTAGATGCTATTTACACACAATAAAAATTCCAGAAACAACAGGACTTGGTTCTAAATTTAAAAATGAATAAGTAGAGCGTTGAACAATTAAATAAATAATGAATGACAAATGGTGGGAGCCAGGTTTTTACCATTGGAGTTGGAGATTATAGATAAGCAAGGGGATAAGTATGTTTAGGTTAATACACACTCCTTCACACACACACACACACACACACACATACACACACACACACACACACACACACACACACACAGGTTAGTATCTTCCCATATATTTCATCAGCTGAAAGGGCCTAGAAAGCAATGACACCCCAGTAGTAATGCAGACACTTAGAACCTATATTTTGGTTTCTAATATATTTCTCCAATAAAAGAAGCCAAGGCTCATTAGAGAAATACCTGATTGCCTGTTTCTAAGGCTGGGTAGAGAATGTGCAAGATTATCCTGAAGCATCGTATAATGTCAGAAAGCAAGAAGTGCTCAAAACTACCACATTGATGGGTGTATATCAAAGTGATATAGAAGTCAACTGAAATAGCACCCAATGGCCAAAACTGGAATGATTTCAGCAACCAAATATATCAAGTAGCATTGGGTTATAACCCACAGTATAAAATAAATAGACATGAGTCTATAATGATATAAATAAATGATTGCCTAAACAAATAAATGAAGTTGCTTGGTATATTTCGGTGCTCCCTGATTGGGGGCATAAATATTGATGACTATTATGTCTTCTTTACCATTATGAAATGTCCATCTTTGTCTCTTGTTACCTTTTTCACCCTGAAGTCTGTTTCATTTGATATCAGTATGGCTACACCTGATTTTCTCTGGATACCATTTGCTTGGAGTGTCAATTTCCACCCTTTCACTTTGAGTCTATGCTTGTCCTTGTAGCTGAGATGTGTCTCTTGGAGGCAGCATATGGTTGGGTGTAGCTCTTTGATCCAGTCTTGTACTCTGTGCCTTTTTATTGGTGAGTTCAGTCCATTTACATTGAGGGTGATTATTGATATGTGAGGATTTCTTATCATTCTTTCTTTAGTTTTCTGGTAAGACTGTGTCTCCATTGTTTCTTTGCCTTTTTGTTGTTGTCTATTATTTCTGTGTGGTGGTATTCTATGACAGAAATCCCTTCTGTTTCTTCTTTTATTAATATATATATATATATATATATATATATATATATATATATATATATATAGTTTAGTGGTTAGCAGAGCGTAAGTAGGGAAGAGGGTAGTAGATGAGGGTAAAGGGGATCAAATATATGGTGATGGAAGGAGAAGGGGTGACTCTGGGTTGTGAACACACAATGGGATTTACAGATGATGTAATACAGAATTGTACACCTAAAATCTATGTAACTTTATTAACAATTGTCACCTCAATAAACTTTAATTAAATAAATAAATAAATAAAGATTTTAAAAATGGAAACCAAAAACCAAGAAGAACAACAACAAATAAATGAGAGACTAGATAAATCTTTTGTGCAGTAGAATCCCAAATAATTTATGTAGATATTCAGCCCTCAAGAAGGAGGACCATAACTACCCAATCCTTAAGTCTTAGCTGTGCATGGTGACTTCCTTCCAAAGAGTATAATATGAAAAGGAAGAAAAACAAGAGTAACTTCACAGTAAAAAAACTGACAAATACCACTTCAGCCGAGTGAGAAAGTTTAACATTAACAGCGATAAATCATGTTGATGATAAATACCATTTTCATGATGTGATGAAGATGGCTCTGCTGTGTTTTTCCACCCAAATTCCATCATCCTGGACCGATTATAAGAATAACAACGAGCAATTCCCAAGTCAGTGACATATTGCAAAATTCTTGACCAATCACTCAAAATGATCAGGGTCATCCAAAACAAGGAAAGTCTGAGAAACTGTCACAGCATAGAGGATCTAAGAAAACATGGTGTCTAAATGCAGTGTGGTACCCTGCACAGGGCCCAGTAACAGAAAAGGGCTTTAAGTAAAAACGAAGGGAATCTGAACAAACAGTGTACTTAGCAAATAATACGTATCAAATGGTTCATTAAATTTTACAAATGTATCATACAAATGTGATATTAATAATGGGAAAAATAGAGAAAGTCTCTCTGACGGCAAGTTCTGTGCATTTTCAAAGAAAATAACGTGCCCCTTCTTCTTTTGTTTCCTGCATAGAAATAGAGACCTTATGTTATATGCTTCTGCCCAAAGGAACTTGTGTTATATAAGGTTAAGCCTTCCTTTCTTTGGAAGAAACATTGCGTGGATTTCTGCTGGGCCACTCCATTGCTAGCATTCACACCCAGCACGTTCTCCTCTGTTGTTCTTGTTTACTGGCTCTTGATGGCAATTCTTCCTTATATTCAATATTATTGGAGTATATTTCTGACTCATTTTAGTGAACAGACTGAAGTTATCTGTCTCTCTCAAGTGGTTTCTCATCGCCTGTTTTTTGTCACCTGTTACCATGCCTTCTTTAACCAGTATGTTGTGTTTTGGATGATAACTCTAAATGGGAGCTTTTGACATAATACAGTTTAAGTATAAAAATTTACACTTAGCAACATTTAAACTCTGTTCTATGTATAAAGGATGTGGTCATCGCATGCTATTTACTTTACAGATGTAATATGGTTTTCCTTTTTATATAGCTTTTTTCATATTAAATGATTTAAAACATTTACAATATTGAATGACAAAGAAAAATGAATCAGTATTCTATTAAGTAGCACACATGTACGAATGTCCTGAAGAAGAATCTGAAAATCTTGACATAGTGAGGTATAAAGTACGAAGATGATTGAGACTGAGCCAGGTCTCACTATCATGACATGTAGATGGGAAGTCACACATGTCTGTAATTTCCTTCCATCTGAATCAACAAATGGGCGTGATAAAGGATAGTAGATAAGGGTAAATCGGATCAAATATATTGTGATGGAAGGAGAACTGACACTGGGTAGTGCACAGACAATGTGATATACAGATGATGTATTATAGAACTGTACACTGGAAACCTGTATAATTTTACTAACCACTGTCACCCTAATAAACTTTAATTATAAAAAAAGACTGAACTATTGAGATATACAACAATGTGATGGGCCCCAAAACATTGTTCTAAGTAACAGAACATACACACACACACACACACAAAGGTATGTGCGCGTGGTGTGTGGGTGTGTGTGTAAACTAGACATGCTATACCATACTGAATGCAATTCTTTCTTAGAAACATTCTGCATAACTTTTAAAAAGTGATGTGTTTTACTGACAACTCACTTGGAATGCTTCAAGTATGAGCTGGGGCCACTACCCCAAACTACTAACAAAAAAGTCCTTTCACCCCACACTGGATCTAGCTTTGGGAGACACCTTAAGGATCATCTAATCACCCATTAAATTAACATCTGGTTTTTTCAACTGTTTATTATCACACATATTTTTGAATGGTCAACTTATTTTGTCATTAATGTTATATACAGCTAATAAGAGATGTGATTGTATTTCACAAATAAGTTAATTTCACAAGTCTTGTTTCCTTAACTGTGGCTCAGCCTCATTTAGGGCTTCAAAGAAAATTATTACATTTCTCTAAAAGACATGATGTTTTATTTAAACTGCTACATAATATTTTTTTTTAGAACAGAATCCTTATTAAAGAAGTTGCTGGAAGTTGTTCTTTGTTTTTAGATATTTACTAAAGTTTTATTTTGAATCATAATGGTACTTCCAACTGCTTACATGTGACATCCGAGGTCGGACAATTATGTTTGCGAACTTGTTGCAGCATTGTTGTTAACCTTTTTATGATATCAGAAGGATTATTCATTATGAATTTGTACCAACTGGACAAACAGTTAACCAAGTTGATTATTTGGAAGTGCTGAAAAGGCTGCATGAAAAAGTTAGATGACCTGAAATTTTCACCAACAATCCATGGCTCTTGCATCATGACAATGCACCAGCTCACATGGCACTGTCTGTGAGGGAATTTTCAGCCAGTAAACAAATAACTGTATTGGAACATCCTCCCTACTCACCTGGTCTGGCCTCCAATGACTTAACATTTCTTTCCTGAAGATAAAGGAAATGTTAAAAGGAAGGCATTTTGATGACATTCAGGACATCAAGGGTAATACTATGACAGCTTGATGGCCCTTCCAGGAAAAAGAGTTCCAAAATTGCTTTGAAGGGTGGACTAGGTGCTGGCATCAGTGCATAGCTTCCCAAGGGGAGGACTTCGAAGGAAACCATAGTGATATTCAGCAATGAGGTATGTAGCACTTTTTCTAGGATAAGTTCTTGAACTTAATTGTCTGACTTGTATATCCCAGAAAATTTTGAGTAAAATATTTGTATAACATCAATATCTGTATTGCCTTCAGGAGTGTCATTTCTTCTGGCAAGAACAACCCCTGTAAACTCAAAGGAATCACCTAACTAGAAAAACTGATAGGCTCTGTGTTACTGATTTTTGTTTTAATTCATTTAAAATATTTACAAATTGATTGATTCAGCCATTGATTAATTAACTTCCTCTGCCAAAACACCTTCCTCTCCTATTGCTGCTTTCAAAATTTGACCCATCTTTCAGAACTTAGATTAAATGTCATTTGTATTAAGTTGATCCTTATCTCAAATATTTGTGATCTTTCCCTCTTCAGAATGCTAGTAAGTTTTTAATTTTTTTTGAAATTCTCTTATATTCTGTCTTGAATGGCAGTTGTTCCTGTACATGTCTCAGTGCCCCTTTTAGCCCACTCCTGGAGAGGACTGTCTGCCCTTTCGTCATTCTTAGCCTCACCTGGCACAGGTCACTATGCCCTCCATGTAAGGTCACTGACTACAACCTTATGTTTTCACCTTGGTTTTGTAAACATGTTTTTTTCCTGCCCATGTGCCTCGCTTGTCATGTTTTTCTCCTCTAGTCCTCTTGCTTTAAGCATCTATTATTTCTAGAACGATTCTTGTCCATATATAATTCTAGCCAGTCCTATATTCATTTCCTATCCACAAACCTCACTGCTTTGGGAGAAGATACTCTAAACCCAGAGGGTTTGAAAGAAAGTGCAGAAGCAGAATTTGCCCTACCAAATGAAAGTATACAAGTGCCAGCCCCAAGTTTGTATAAATGGGGAGAAAGACGAAAGAGTGGTTGGATGAAAATGTGCACAGGAAAGAATATTCCATGGATTGGGATCACAACAGGGTAAGAGAGATCATCCTCAGGAGATAGGAAGACAAGAGGAGTGGTTATTATTTCCAGATTTACCTAGTCAGAAGAAGTACCTCAACGACCTGTTAAAATGTAGATTTGTGAGTCCTACTACCCTAAGCCGAGCAAATCATAGTCCTCTGAGGAAGTGGCCTAGAAATCTGATTTTAAGAAGCTCAGAGTGGTTCTTATGATTGGTTAATTTCAAGAAAGCCTGGATAAATTGATGGTAATGTCACAGAGGCATAAAATGTCAAGAGAACCAGAGAGTGGGGACAATGTCTTTCCTCATCTCTCAATATGGGATAATTGGGCTAAAAGCCCAGAGCAGGGTCCTAATGTACAGAGTGCTGTGGCTTCCTTAACAAGAATGCATTAACTCTGTTGGCTGTAAATGGTTCTCAGTAAAATAAGAGTAGAAAGGCTTTTACAATAAGATTACCGAGATTTTGTTAAATATGTTTAACCATTAAGAGAAACATATGGAAAACTGTGCTTTCTTCTGAAGCAATCATTTGCTGTTAATATTTAGTCATAAGTTTACTTTGTTCTTTCTCTGTTTTTAGTTACTCAACCTACCACAGAGAGCTTGAAAATGTTATTGGAGTAGCATGATATGGAGAAACACCAGATTTCAGTCAGTTTTACAACAAAGCCAATAGTTTGTGCTCTAGAGACTATCAATTTGTTTTCATAAATCCGATGAGACTGTCCCTTATTGATTGAATTTAAAACGGCACAATGTAACTGGAAGTTCTTATAAAAAATAATGCATATGTCATAATATTATTACTGAAATGTCCCATATCAGTGGTATGTAAAGTTTATGTCCCAGTTTTAGCTTAAAGACTAGCATATTTAATGAGGATGTTAGAACTTAAGGAAAATAATATAAATCACTTAGGAATCATTTTTGATTGACTGTTTTCAATTGGATTTATAATCTGGACTATTGAAACTGAAAAGTGTGGACAAGGGCAATTCATATTCAAAAAACTTTTCAAAACTTGTAGTAATTACTGCTTTGATTATTATTTCTCCAATAAAAATTTCTATTTATTCAGTTCACACAAAAATTAATTATAATCAAAGCATTGTTATTGCCTTATTCCTTGTAGTTAATATTTTCTTAAGTAGAAAACGAATAGCTTTTGAATCAAAAATAATATTTTATAGAGAATGAAGGATAAATGAATCAGTATATCAAAATGTTTTACCTCTTTATAAAAAGCTTATTTAATTTTTAACATTCAATTAAAAAATACAAAGGGAAAAGCAGAAAGGAGGTTTGGTTGTGTAAATTCTGACCGTCACTTACTAAATAAAACATTTGTTTCCAGATATTTTCTTTAGGCACATCATTAATATTCTGCGTAGTCTAGTCCCTTTGAAAATTTGTTAACAACTAGATCCTTTGTTTCATTTCCCAGTATATGTAACAGTAGACTATCTTTTGTACTCAATGCATAAGTGAGAAATCCTTTGATATTCAATAGTCTCATCATTTCCTTGAGAAATATGTTATTTGCTAAGAAAGAATCCAAAGTTTTGGGAGACTGTTGGCCTGGCATTGGCTATTTAACACAATCCAGTGTCCTAAGAGGACCCAAAAGGGCATTAGAGTCTGCAACAATTGTTACTAAATATTCTTTCACTGATTCTGTCCTAATTCAAGCTATTTTCATATACGTGATATAAACAAAAAAGGTAGATACGTTTTCTGGTGTGTGTGGGGGGGTGGAGGGGAGGAGTTAGTAAGATTATCTGGATTCAAAATATACTTTTCTTAAAATACACTTTTAAGAAATGTAGTTTTCAATACTATCATACAAATAAATGTCTGACTTGAGGAAAGATGCACTGTTGATATTTCTTTTACGTTTAGGCAAGAATTTGAATTATGATTGATTCATATTTCATCTATAATAAGAGTAAATCATTAAACAACAGATTGTAGAAAGGCAATGTGAAACTAATTTGATTATTTCAGTAGATCAGTGTTTTGATCACATCTATATAAGATGTTCCAAAGATAGGTCTCACATTTCCTGATGAAATGCTAAATAAACTTTTAAATTTTGAAAAGAACAGTATCAAAAGGTGTCCTTTCCTTGCTGGTCTCCCCTTTCTTTGGAAGATTTTTTGCAAAAGTATTTTATGTGTCCTGCCTTCCCTTGCTCAAGTCTTCTTCACACCTCAACTCACCACCTACTAAAACAGGCCTTGGTGGTAATAAAAGTTAGCTCCTAATTTGCAAAATCCAGTAGATCATCTGTGGTTTCATCCTCCTTGTCTTCTGTGGCATTACCACTGTTGACTCAGGCCTTCTTCCTTTGTGTCCACGATACTGAAGTTTCCCCTGTTCCTGTTTTGACTGCTGGGTACTTTCCTGGGGTCCAGTTCAGGTTCTTCTCTCTCCTTATTTTATAATTGTCTTCTTAAGCAATCACACATATGGTCACAGTCTCCTAAATGATTTCCTAAAACTCCATCACCAGCCTCTGAACCCTTCCTTGCATTCTAGGCATATCATTTCCATCCAGTACCTGGAGTTCCTCAGGTATTTAAGGGACCAGGTCATCCTAACAAATTTGTTATATTCCACTCCATTTTCTACTCAGCCATGCTCTTTTTCATTCCCAAATAATCCCTATCTCTTTAATGGTATAGCTGTCCATCACATCCCAAAGAATTACCATGAGGTTCTTTCAGGATCCCTGCTCCCTGTCACCAGATTAGATCTGTTATCAATTCCAATCAGTTATCCTTCCAAAATCTTTCAAGTTATATAGTAGATTTAGAGTAAAATAAAAGTCATTGAGTTTTTGCTGTAGTGGTGTAAATGGGAAAGAAGCCATTGAAGTCATAGTATAAACGGAGAGGGAGAAGACAGATTACATACAATTCTGTTTCCATCCCACTATCCCTCCTTGATTAAAATTCATGTATGTCTCCATATTTCTTACAGGATAATATTCAAACTGCTAACAAGACATGATCTTATCATCTAGTCCTTTTCCTAAATACCTGACATAATTCTTCCCTCTTGAAAGACTTGTTATTCGGGAATATATCATTTACTTTCATGCTATTGTGAATTCATTCCAATTTCCTTTCCTGAAGTATCTTTTTTTTTGTTTTGTTTTCCTTCAGTAAACTCCTCCTTGTCTCTGCTAATTCCCTCCCCTGGAGCCTCCTGTGACAGCCCACAAGTGCTATTCCCTCCTTTGTGCTTCCAGGAAATTGTGTTTGTAGGTCTCCTGTGGCCCCTTTCTCCACTAGATGATGCTTGTTTCCCCATCTGTCTGCAAGTGTGTGACCTCTTCAGGGGTGGAGATTGTTAGGCAGTTAATACATTCCTTCCATAAAATTCACACTGAAAAATGTTTGATAAGTAAATAAATGAGTTCTTTAAAACATATCCATATTGGCTAATTATGGGAGAAGCTAACTGATTCTTTAATTTTTTTTTTGTATCAATAATGGCCATATCGAATTTTCTCATGTTTAGTCACAGTTCCCTATTTTTCTATTTCTTGTAACAAACTGAGTATAACATTTGGTGTTCAAGTAGTTCCATATATCATAACAAATAGTAAAGGTGCTATAAAAAACTTCAGTAGAAATGTGGTTTTTGTCATAAGGAGTACTACCTGCTTCTGTTCAGCGCAGGCTATTAGTTCTGTAATGCTAACAGTGCAAAAGCAAATATTCGTTCAACAAAAATTTATTAAGAACCTAAAACAGGTATAATATGCACAATAGAGATTGAGGAAAGATACACAATATATCCTGTAATAGACTTTTCCTAATTTATAGTTATTAAGTTCTCCAAAGGGAACAATCTTCTGACGCTAACACAGTAATTGAATGAGTGGAAAGCAAGTGAGTGGAAAGCAAGACTCCAGAGTTCTTTGCTCCTGGAGCACTTCACAGGATCCTATGGCTAATTCTGTTCTCCTTTGCCCTCTGGAGGTCCTCTCTGTGAACCAAGCATCTGTTTAAATCTAACTCTATAACATGCAGGGAAAGGAGGGGATAAAAGAGGAATGCCCTTTTAACAGAACCTCACATACTCTAGGGATACTTGATGCATAAAAGAAAAGAGATAACTTCCTAGTTCTCCGCTCTACCTATGCCTATTTAAATGAAATGGGAAGAGAACATCATTAATGGTTCACATTCTGCAAGGATGAATCATTTCCCTCTTTCATTTGTGAATGTGAGGGAAGCAGTGAAAGACTGATGTGGTGAGAAGGATGATGAGTCCAGAACCCAGATGATCTCTGTTCTGCTGCAGCTCGCTGTGGTCTCGGGCAAGTCACTTTTCTTCTCTAGCATCCTGCAGGTCCTCACAGTATCTTCACATAATGGTGAAATATGTGTTGTGTCCCAGAAAGTACATTGCTAATCTTGTGCATTCCGTTTGCCAGCTAATTCCAGGAAAGATTAGCAGGTGTGCCATGAAACATCAGGAGTCCGTTTCTACACTGACATGAAGAAGTGGTAGTTTGGAAACAAGCCATAGCCTTTGCAGACAAAGAAAAGATGAAAGCTTTTTACACAAAGGTACTGTTACAAACTGTTCTATAGATAAATAGGTTGTATGTCACCAGGCACAATAGCCAACTTCTTTGAACCCAAACTAGGATTTGAAAACGTACAAATTTGATAATATACTTAAATTTAAAGCACTTTTAAACAACACATAAAAGACTTGAGTGTGATGTATAGATAAGGCCGTAATGTTCGAGTTTGGTGCTTAATTTAGTTAAGCTGGAAATTAAACATAGAAAAATTTATTGAGCTTCACACTGAACAACAGTTACACAGTTTATTTTAGAAAGTCATATACAAAGTCTAATATTTTGTAACTGATATATTTTCCACAGTAATATGTTTACATGTCTCTCACCTTATTATTAAGCACTTACTATGTTCAAGTTCTGTGTTAAGCACTTGATGTATTATGTGTGATCTCATTTAGTTATAATATAAATCAATTGAGTAGGCACATTTTTGTGGAAACACTTTGTAAATGACAAAACTGATGACACAAAATTGGAGTCCCTTGTTATAACTACTAGAGAAAGGGCTGGAATTCAGTGTTATTTACCTCCAAGTACCATATTCCTAACCCTTTTTGACACTGCCTTTTATAGACTTAAAAGTCTGTGTATAGTATTCATGGACCCAAATCAGCTGTTACCTTCTCATCTCATGTTAAAGGATATCTTCAAGCTATGAACAATAAACAATTGGCTGAGAAAAAAAGGAAAGTAAGCCAAATATGTTATTGGGAACAGTATAATATAACAATTTAGTGGTGAATGGATCCAACTACTGTTAAAAGTCATCTGATCAAGGTGCTTTCTATACAGGCATAGCCCGAGTTGATGTTAATACAGAAGTCAACTCAGTCTTGAATGTAAATTCAGTATAATTTGGAAGTTGTCTGCGATGGTGATTTGAGGCATAGTTACTGCACAAGGTCACCAATTACAATTGTTTGCACAGTGCTATTTTGTACTTTTTTCAAAACCCTTACCGATTTTCAGACTCCGGGGTTACAGTAAGTGGATATACAACTAGATACATTTCAATTCCATTTACAGAGCAATAGCTAATGATTTCATATCTAGGAAAGTTTTCCTAGACTATAAAAGCACAGAAGGGTATTATGTATGACTTATTCAGCAGTTCATTAGCTTCTTTAGACTGCAGCAATGTAACATAGTTCTCCAAAGGAGAAAGAGCCATGGTAGAATATGGGAATAAGTCATTGCAGATTTAGCTCAGACATTTGATTTTGGAAATCTCAAATAATACCTTTGGTTGATTCGCTGGACATGCAGATATTTTGGAAGAGTATGCTTCAGTCTAGCAGGTTCAAAATGCTCAGTGGGATAATTTGTGATTTGGAACTTGTCCAATGCTTGTAAGAACTGAGGCAAATTGGCAGAGAAAAGATATGGGCAAAAGTTTTACATGCAATTCCTAGAAACTGAAGAGCTATGTAACCAGTATACAGAATTGCTTTCCATCATGTTTTAGTACCAGAATGAGTCATTTAACATCAACTTTCTCAATTTCTTAATGAAGAAATTAAGAATCAATTTAATTTCTGAAGTCAGTGGGAGCCAATATGAGAACGTAATCTGAATTTTCATATTTAGAGCCAAGTGTTCTTTGTCCCATAAATTTAATGCAATTATTCAACTTATAAGTAGTATTCTGTTTTCATAGCTACAGTATCAATCACCTGGATGAAAACTCATCCGTTTGTGGTGCCAATTCAATTTTATCAATTACTTTTAAACTTATGGTAAAGTCCACTCAAACTACCTGTGAATATTGTAGTCTCAGGAGGGGTAATTTTTTGTGGCCATTCTGAAAATGGATTTTTGTACATAATTTTTTATTTTCAGTTTAACAAGTAACGACCAAGATGAGAGGAATTTTACAATATGATATAAAAACGTAATACTGAGCAATCTTAAAAAAATAGGATAATTCTCCAAAGAAGACATACAAATGGCCAACAGATATATTAAAATAATGCTTAACTTCACTAAATATTAGGGAAATACAAATCAAAACCACAATGAGATACCACCTTACACCTGTTAGAATGGCTATCGGTAAGACACGTAATAACAAGTGTTGGAGAGGCTGTGGAGAAAAAGGAACCCTCATACACTGCTGGTGGGAATGTAAAATGGTACACCCACTGTGGAAAACAGTATGAAGGTTCCTAAAAAAATTAAGAATGGAATACCCCAGCAAGCTCTCCGCTGGGTATCTACCCAAAATATCTGAAAAAAATAATTATCCGTAAAGATATAGGTATGTACCGCTATGTTCATTGTAGCATTATTCACAGTGGCCAAGACACGGAAACAACTAAGGTTGTTTTATGATTGCATAAGGAAGATGTGGTACATATATACAACAGAATATTACTTAGCCACAAGAGAAGATGAAATGGTGCCATTTGTTACAACATAGATAGATCTTGAGATTATTATGTTACGTGAAATAAATCAGAAGAAGTCAGGAATCATATGACTTCACCCATATGTGGGATATAAAACTGAAAGCAACAGATGGACAAGACAAACAAAGAAACAAAAATTCATAGACACACACAACATTTTAGTGGTTACCAGAGGGTAAGAAGGGAGAGAGGTTGTAGAAGAGAGAAAAGGAGGTCAAATATGTGGTTATGGAAGGAGAACTGACTTTGGGTGGTGAACACACAATGCAATATATCAAAATGTACACTTGAAACCTATATATTTTTACTAACCAATGTCACCCTAATAAATTTAATAAAAATTTTAAAAATAAGGACATTAAAATAATTTGAAATTTATTTTCATGGTAGGCAAGGATAGATGAACTTGGCATTGGTAAATACTTGTTTAGAGATTTTCAATGTATTAGGAAACACAAATCAATGAAAATTAAATGATCATAAATCACACTTAACAATATCATTCATTAAAATAATTGATGTTATTAAACTGACCTATTTAGGAAAGGTTCAATGTTTTTTGTTTGTTTCCCTTCTGAATTTGGTTGTATCTTTTCAGAAAACTACTGTTTAAACTTTAGGCTCACATGAATAATTTTGTCATTATTTATATGAAGTGTGATCCTAAAAATTAAGGTGATGCATATTAGAACAGTTGAATTACACAGAGAATACAAGTTTATATTATGAAGTTGTAGGTTTTATTGATTTAAGTAGTTTCTGGGCTTTTCCTTTTTGGTATCTTTGTTGCAAGATTATTCTGTATTATGTTAGGCTATAATTTTGTTATTCACAGGAATGAATTGTATAATCATAGTGTGGTGATGACATGCAGGTAACCATGACTACTACTTACTGTTCGATCAAATTTTTCTTCTTTATGCAGTAGTGAATATTTTCAGTGGTTCTATTATTTGCTCTTTTAAAATTTGGAACCTAAATCATTTCTAGTAAAAATAAGTTTTGCATAATTTTATAGTGTTTCCTCCTTTTAGATAGTTAAGTATAATACTAAAAAGGAAGACTGGGGCAAGGATCTTCTAATTTAAACAAACAAACAAAAAAATGTTTGTCAGTGAGGCCACCATCTTCTCATTTCCCAAACTATAATATTTGCATTTTTAAAAATTTTTTTCTAACCTTTCTCTTGCTATAATCATTAGTTATTTGCTATTATTTTTTTATTATAGCATTTCTTAATTCCTCCCCTTCTACCCCATTCACACAAACACCATTATAGTTCAGGCCTTCACTACTCATATCTGGATTATTGAAATACCTTTCTGACTGCCCTTTAGGCCCCTCTTAACATTATCCTTGACTTTGATTCCCCTTACTAATCCTCTTGGCCTGATTCCATTCCAAGGCAGCATCTTTTTCCTGTCACAAAACATTTTCCCAAACTAGGCGTTTCTCCTACTGTCAGAAATTGTAGAGCTTGATGTGAACATAAAGCGATTTATTTATTTATTTGGGGAGCATTATTGGTTTTAAGATGACTCCCACTGTCTGGGTGCAAAGCACTAAGTGGCAGGGTACTCAGAAGCGTTGTAGTGTATGTTGCAGATTTTTTTTTCTTTGATAGTTATGAACTCAGCTGTAAGCAAAATGTACAAAGTCAAAATCAAAGGTGATAATACAGTTGAAATACTTCTGTGTGTGTAGATTGAGCTGCAAATAAATTATTGCAGTTCGTTTTGATGAGCCAATTTATTATTCTCAAGTAACATTAACAAAATACTCAAGATGATAAATAAAACACTTTATTAGTGAGAATTTCTATGGAGGAAAAATTAGTTATTGCTGTGTAAAATACTCCACTCCTTACATGAAAACTACTCTTATGAATCTTAGAGCCGTTCAATCTGAAAGCAGTGTTATGATCAAAGGTATAGAGTCCAATCATCAAAAGTTAGATCAAATAGTTCAAAGTCTTTACTTGCATGCCTGAAAAAGTGTGAAGTGTTTCCAAACACACTAATAAAATTCTCCTTTCTCCTGCAACCTCTATTGCATTGCAGACCTGCAACCCCTCTGAAACACTCTTCTACCAGCTCTGTGGTATTTTCTTTTTCCTTTCTAACCCAGATTCTTTATTATGTAGATATACCTGGCAGTTTTCTATAGGCATAATCATTCTTCCTTAATTTAGGGAAGGAAGAAGAAAAATTGAACTAGACATTTTCTTTGGCAGGATGAGATAGGGGAACAATTATGAACAATTTCAAGTTAATTGTTCTTAGTCACAAAAGTAACGGTTTTTGTAACTAGATTTTTGAAAACAGGTAATTTTGTAAGAATATATATATATATATATATATATATATATATATATATATATATATATATATATATCATGCTATAGTAGAACAGACTGTGCTGGAATCTGGCAACAATCCTTTGGATTTAAAGAGGGCTCAAGGCAAGAGTACCTAGTTTTCGATAAAATAATGATTTTTGTGTCACTGCACAATCTTTTCCTAATTTCCCAGATTATAGTTCAGAGAGGTATTGATCTCTTTCCTTTTTTCCTTTTTCATCTATTAAACCAGAATTTCCCCTCTGCTTAATTCCCTATGTTTGAGATGACTTTTATCATGGATGGAAGAATCATACATTTCATTCTTAAGACACTATATATATATATATATATATGTATATATATATATACATATATATATATATATATATATATTTTGTCTGGGGTGGGTATAAGGTTGGGTTTTCCAGGTTCAGGAAACTCTTAAGTGGAAGGCAGCCTTTGAACATGTTATCTAGAGCTATCTGTGATACAAATTATATATATATATATATATATATATATATATATATATATATATATGATATTAATATATAATATGTAATACATATTCCTGCAATTTTTAAAAACACTTAGGAAAAGTGGCTGTATAAAGCAAATAAATTAATGAGCGATTCAGATATTAAGACCAGCTCAGGAGAGAAATTTAAAGAATATAGGCAGTCAAGAATGTTGAAATAAGTTTGTTAATGAATGTAAAACTGATTAACCTATAAGAGCTATAAAATGTCATGTTTTGTAGAGAAGAAAAATCAATTGTACCTCAATTGTATCAGATGAAATTCATTTGCATTGCCATGGAAAATAATCATTTGCATGACAATCAATTTTGTAGTCGCTAACTTCAACTTCTACAATAGTCTAGTCAGTAGGAAATGAATTAAAGGTACCCATCCCAATTGACTGAGATAGTTCCAAGAAATCTACTAGAGAAATACCGCTCCACTAAAATTACATCTCTGTTATTAACAAAATTGCCTTAGCAAAAACAATCTCTTTGCTAATTTCAAGTCTTGGTCCATCTTTCCTGACCACACCTAATAAACAACCAGTGCCTAAAGTAAAAAAAAAAAAAAAGAAAAGAAAAGAAAAGAAAAAGAAAACAGAATAAACCACAGTGTTTCTTAATATATAATTATTTTTGGCAAAAACAGATTATTGAAAGCCCTACTCTAAATCAGTATAAAATTCTTCTGTGGGAACTCAAAAGGAACAAGCGTCTCACAGCATGCCAGCCATTCACGGGAAATTTCATAGACAAGCCTTGCAAGATACTACACCTGCCCATGCTGCTGAGGGTCAGATCAATTCTGAGAGAAACAAAAAGCTGTACTGACCTGAAAAACACAGATTATTGACATGCATTTTTCACCAGGTCTTTCCTGATGAAAAGTTAAAAAACAAAATCTGTCCCTAACAGCTCACTGATTCCAGCACAGCCTGTACAGCTGGTGGGCAGACTTGATTCTCTCTCATTAACTTCCAATCTCTCTTGCTCACCACATTCTCACCTGTACCAGATAACCTTATCCTCTACTTAAGAAGAAATATTGAGACAACCTGACGTGATTTCCTACCTTTCAAATAGAACACTCCTGCAGAACTCCACCCAGCCTAGGCGGAAAAGCTTCCTTTTCTGTTTCAAGTAAACCCTCTACTCTTTCCATTCCCATACCTGAGAATATCCAAGACTTAGCTCTCATTAAGAAGTGTTTTCAGTTTTCCTTTTCAGGTGACTATTTCATTTTTACCTTGGAACATATTCCAGTTGCTCTCATATTGCACATTTTTACATGGCTCAGCTACGTTTCTCACTATGAAGATTTTTTTCCCTTCAGGTGTCTTCTGAACCCCTGGATTATGAATCCTCATCCTTACCGCTTCCACCAGGTACTTGCTTATTTTATTATCAAATAATTCTGGAGTTTGAAGTTCACCTTTACTTGCCATATTACTAAAATTCCTTTCTCAAATGTTACCCTGTTTCAGAATTCTTTAGCAACTGATATAGTATTGGCATTTTGATTTTCACTTTCTTAAATCTGTGATACAGCACTTTCTTGGTTCTCCGCCTTTTCCTTACCACTCTCTTTGTCTAGTTACTACTACAGCATTTGTCATTAAGTCTATACTCTTGATTCTTTTTATTCTCTAAATGTGAACCATACTCATAACTGCATAGTTTTAACTCTTGTACCAAAAGTATATCTCCAGTCTGAACCTCTCAAATTCTATTCACATAGTAACAATTGCTCAGAAGATAAATGTTTCCTTAGGGCAAACTTACTACATCTACAAACACACTACTGAAAACACTATATCTCTTCACAAATGGAGTTCCCTTTGGACCAACCTAATTTCAATCAATGTTAGCACATCTTTCCAAATCTCATGGGAAGAAAGACTTACATTTAATTCCCTACACACAATGTTACTGAACCTCATTTCCCAAATTTGTCCTCAGCTAAAAACCCACACCAAGTCCTTAGATTATAATTATATTTATTGCTTTATTTTGTCTATATACATATTTCACTTTCAAACTAGATTATAAGCCAAATTAACAAAAGGACTGTGCCTCTTACTTTTTCTTGGATCCTTGGAGTAACTAAGGAATATTAAAAAGATATTAATAATACATTGCAGAACTTTATAATTTTCAAAGTACATTCATTGACATTTATTTTCTAATTTAATCACATGGCTGAAGCTCAGAGAGATAAAGGGTATTGTTCATAGTTTCATAGCCTATAAGGGATAGAGACAGGATAGGAAGTGGTGTGAATTTACATTCAGTGCTTCTTTGTGACAATGATCATCAACTGCTTAGTCATCCCAGAGTGATATAATCTGAAAAAAAAATGTAAACCTATATTTAACTGTTAAGCTAAAGCTGATAGTAATTAATTGTTTCTAATTATAGAGATTCTCTTTCCGTATCTTCTTCTTTAAATATTAAAGTAGCATGAAAATTCCTGGGGGTGAGAAAGAGTTCTAGAGTAAAAAAAGAATTGAAAACTTGAGAAGTTTCTACACTAACTAAGCAACATTTACTTACTGAAGATACACTCTCCACAAAAGCATTTAATAGGTTTTTTTCACTTCACTCCAGAAAAGCAAAATTTTTGTTAGTGTTATTTGCTTTGTGTTTTGGCTCAAAACAGAGCAAATCTTTACTGTAAAGTGTTACATCTTACAAAGCTTTCTCTTTTAAGGGCTGCATTTTTCGTCCACCATTAGAGAGTTAAAATTACTGTGTGTCTCAAACCAGAATGTAAGGCTGTTGAAAGGTCATGTAAAACTTACAGCTTTTTAAATCCCACTTTGGAACATGTTTCTTCTATAAAATGTTAAATTTTGATTGCTGTGCTTCGTCACAGAAAGGTCCAAGATGTTGTGTTGTACAGAAATAATTTACATTGGGTAAAATTTTTTGATAGAGTAAAATATAGTTATTTCAGTATTTTTTCCTGAGAGTAATAAGCTTTTATCAGAGAACTATAATTTTAAATTAGTCATGCTCCTAAGAGCAATTAAGAGAGAAGAAGCATTTGGGAATAAGAAAGCTAGTGCTCACTATAAAAAAATATTAGGCTGGTGAATAGTTTACTTAAAAATGAAGCATTGAGTCTACCATCATGATCTCTGATTTTCACATGATGGCGGACAGCTAGCATCTATGCACCATGAAAGCACAATTTACATATAACTTTTCTTTTTACACTTGAATTGAAATATCTGAGAGTTTTAGTCATCAGGGCATATGTTAGGATTTTATTTGAGAGGGGAGGGCTGTTGTTGTTTTTTTTAAATTCTACCAACTTTATTTAGGTATAATTAAAGTATGATAAATGGTACACATATAAAGTGTACAATTTTCTATACATTCAATCTTATTTTATATTAGTTTTGGGTGTACAGCATAGTGGGTAGACATTTATATAATTTATGCAGTGATCCCACCGATAAGTCTAGTACCCACCTTATAATATAAGTAGTTATTACAATATTATTGACTATATAACTATGCTGTATTTACATCCCCATGACTATTTTGTAACTACCAGTTTGCAATTCTTTGTTCAAAGACTTTTATTAAAAATTATAGCTAACATACAGCATTATATTAATTTCAGGTGTACACCACAGTATTCAACATTTATATACCTAAGAAAGTGATCACCATAATAAGTCCAGCAACCATCTGACACTGTATCAGTTTATCACAGTATTATTGACTAAATTCCCTATGCTGTACATTATATCCTCATGAATTATTCGTTTTATACCTAGAAATTTGGACCTCTTATTGCCCTTCACTTTTTCCTTGCTTTTTAAATTTTTCAGTTACAGTTTACATTCAATATTATTTTGTATTAATTTCAGGTGTAAGGCACAGTTGTTAGACATTGTATAATTTAAGAAGTGATCCTCCTGACTAGTCTAGTACCTACCTGGCACTATATAATATTACCATATTATATTTCCTGTGCTTTACAACCCCATGACTATTTTGTAACTACCAATTTGTGCTTCTTAATCCCTTTCCCTTTTCATTTACCCCCAACCCCCTTCCATCTGGCAACCATCAAAAAAATGTTTTCCGTATCTGAGTTTGTTTTTGTTTAGTTTGTTTGTTCATTTTTTTTCTTTAGATTCCACATGTAAGTGAAATCACATTGCATCTGGTTTTTTCTGTCTGACATATTTCAATCAGCACAATACCATCCAGGTCAACCCATGCCACCACAGTTGCTTTAAATGACTTATTCTTTTCCCCTACAATTCCAAGTTTTTATGAAAATCTTTTAAAAATATGTCTGTTTACATTTGTTCTGGAGGATTATTGAAGGGCACACAGGTCTGTGGGGCAGTGTTTTCAATAACTTCCTAAAGAAAAGATTCCTTGATCAGGAGCATCTCTTTTGGAAGGAAGCTTGTCGATTGCTTTCCTAATTCTTAGTTAAGGGCAAGATATCACAGAAACTCTTGACTACTGTTAAATTCCCATTGTGCTCCTCAGTGATAGAGAACATGGGATACCACATGTCGGTAAAATTAAGTAAGCAAATTAAGTAGAAGAAAACTGTGGTTAGGTAGAAAAAAACTAGAAGGGATATCTACTATTTTAAATAATAATAACCTACTTTAATCCATGTTACTCTATAAAACAAATCTCACATACTCTAAGAGAAAAAATTAACTAGACAGGTCAACAAATGTACACCCCACAAAAATTGACCTCCACAGAATTGTGTCATTAATGACATTGAGAGAAGATAGCACTATTCATACCTCTGCCTTTCAAATCCATAAATACCAAATGTATATCATAAAAAGAAGCACTATAAGAATTTGATAGGAATATTGTTCATTCATTTACTAGGAGTCCTCTTCCATTTTTGACACACTGTTTCTAATATATGGATAAATGGATGATGGCCACCTTCGATATTTTTTCAAATGCAGTTCCAACAGTGAGCAGTGTAGTATGTTTCCACTGTGGTTCTGTCTTTCTCACTAGTGAACTTAATTGGTTTACTTTGTTCAAATGCCCAACTGAGAACACTAAATACCTGTGTTTAATTCCCTAGAGGGATACTGTGTAAAGATGATGGATGTCCTTCCTCGCTGAACACAATGTCTTGCCACAGGATGATCATTCTTCTAATTCAGGAAAATACCTAAAATAGTCTGCTTTATTGATGATATAGAAATTAAATAAGATCATACATGAAATTCACCTAAACTAATACTTACCAGAGATAACCTTTTGGTTTGTACACTAATTCCTCTCTATTAACCATTTCAATGTAGTTGAATATTTTACCAAAATTTAGTCATTTCCTAGTAGGCATGCAGTCTTGGGCAAGTATAAAAGTCTCCCCAAATGACTAGATAAAGTAAAATCCATTTGTTCACACCAACAACATTCAAGATTTACATAGATTTGCACAAGAAACACACAGGAAATCCATTGAGAGGTAATGGCTTGTCCAGTGCTTTTTCATTAAATCCCTTGTCTGATTATTCTCGATTTCCCTTTTTAGTTGCTTCTTCCTTTCAGGCCCCAGCTTATGTACCTAGACTTTTCTTGACTCTTGCCTCATTTTTCATGTCACTTAATTCCTGCATGGAATAGGTAAGAAATGTTAAACTTAGAATAAATATAATGAAGCCAAGTTGACAAAGGTTTCATAACTTTGCCAAATTGTGGGCAGTGCCCGACCAAGGAAGGTGTCTGAAGCCACACTTTGACCCTCACCATATCTCTCCTTACACCCCATGGCTACGAGATTTGATAATTAAGTTTGCGAACTTTTTTGCACCGATATTGCTAAACTTTTTTGATAATCAGAGGGATTATTAATTATGAATTTGTACCAACTGGACAAGCAGTTAACCAGTTTACTATTTTGAAGTGCTGAAAAGGCTGCATGAAAAGTTAGAAGACCTGAACTTTTTGACAACAATTCATGGCTCTTGCATCATGACAATGTACCAGCTCACATGGCACTGTCTGTGAGGGAGTTTTTAGCCAGTAAACAAATAACTCTATTGGAATACCCTCCCTACTTACCTGATCTGGCCCCCAATGACTTCTTTCTTTACCTCAAGATAAAGGAAATATTGAAAGGAAGGCATTTTGATGACATTCAGGACATCAAGGGTAACACTATGACAGCTTGATGGCCATTCCAGAAAAAGAGTTCCAAAATTGCTTTGAATAGTGGACTAGGCACCGGCATCAGTGCATAGCTTCCCAAGGGGAGTACTTCAAAGGTGACCATAGTGATATTCAGCAATGAGGTTATGTAGCAATTTTTCTAGGATGAGTTCGCAAACTTAATTGACCTCATATAGATCTGTTTCTTATGCCAATCCCAAATTGTTTTAATTACTATTTTTTGTAGTATATATATATATATATATATATATATATATATATATAGCTTTGTTTTTGATATATATATATTGATATATATATATATATATTTTGATATATATATATATAGCTTTGTATATATATATATATATATATATATATATATATATATATATATATATATATAGCTTTGTTCTTTTGTAGCTCCATTTTAGAATTTTTATTGATATTTTGATAGAGATTGCATTGGGATTTTGATAGAGATTGCATCACATTGGATAGTATGGACATTTTATCAATGTTGTCTTCACATCTATGAACACAGGATGTCCTTGCATATATTTGTGCTATATTTAATTTTTTCCATCAATGATTTATAATTTTCAGTATACCAGTTTTCACCCTCTTGGTTAGGTTTATCCCTATGTATTTTATTCTCTTTGATGCTGTTGTAAATGGATTGCTTTTTAATTTCATTTTCAGGTAGTCCATTATAGAAACACAACTGAATTTTATGTGTTGATTTTGTATCCTGCAACTTAACTATATTCATTCATTCTAATATTTTTGGTGTGCATGTGTAGTCTTTAGGATTTTCTACATATGTGATCATGCCATCTTAAATATCAATATTTGAGGCATCAATTAGGAATAAAGAGTTCACAAATGAAATAAAGATAGCATAACTATAAGAGTGGGAAGTGATGAGAAATCAAGAAAATCAATGAAACGGAGTTTCAAAGACTGCTAGATCAAATAAAGCACTGACTAAAAAGTGTCCATTGGCTTGCATAAAAAGCAAATCGCTGTTTGCTTGTAAGATAATTATCGAATTTAACATGTTTAAATACTGGAGAAGAAGAGTCAGAAGAAAGGGGATATTTGAAGATATAGGTAATAGAAATATTCTGCACAAAGATGGAATGATTGACCTTAAAATAGAAGAGGATTTTTTTCTTTTCCCATTGTAATAGAGAAAAAACAAACAAATGAAAAACAAAAAAACAAAAACACACACAAAAACAAAGATGCAATTAGGGTTGTAGATTTAGAGCCTATAATTGATAAAAACCACCTTAGCTTTCTCAGTTCTTCTTCCTGCTCTGCATGAGGCTACCTATATTTTGTAATTTTAACATCTAGTTACTATAGACCCATTTATGAGGGTGAAATGGCCAAAATAGGGAATTTTGTATATACTTCTCTCTTTTCCCCTTTGTTTTGTTAAATATAGGAAGAGAGGACCTCTCCCAGATAGGTCTGTACTGATGTGTGTGGGCTTTAACTGCAGAAACAGAGAATGTCATAAAAGAACTGTTCTCAGACAATAAGACACTTTGTGTGTGTGTGTGTGTGTGTGTGTGTGTGTGTGTGTGTGTGTGTGGCAAAGCCCTGAAATCTTTATTTTGGGGATCAATTCAGGACAGATACAAATGTTGGTCTCATCTATGGGAGGGTCAGATGATTCTCCAGACCAGTGGCCTTACTTATCTGATTCATCTCAAGTGCTTACACCCTCAGTGTTTTGCTTCTCATAGTGGGTGAGATTCAGCAGTTGGCCAGCTTTTTGTTTGGCTTATCTGCAGATGTGGAAGGCTGTGCCAGACTGGTCAATTTGGTAATCCTTCATCCTTTTAACTCTGGAATTTATTTGCTCTTGTTCATCTAACAAAGCTCTTCTTTTACACATTTACTCAATCCATGAATTGAGTAATCATGTTTATCCAGCATGGAATTTTTGAAACATTTAGAGGGCACACGATTATACAGTGATTTATTAAGATATGTGATTTATTTTAAAAATACCAATATATGACATAAATTATACAGGTAGTAAAGAATGCCTGGAAGGGAATATTGAAGTTCTACAATAATCTTAACCCAAATATATTAAGGAATTTTTACTGTTTATAAACAGTAACTTGATTAGGTCCTGTGAAATAGAAAGCAAAATTGTGTATTGCGTGACCTGGAAGTGGGGTATTTGGAGATGTCAAGATGATGGAAAAGCATGAAATGTCATTGGGGAAAAAGCTCTAGAAAGGAAAATGGAATTGTTTTGCAGCTTTAAAAGCCAGCTGAGGTTGGAAACCAGCACGAAGTCTGACAATTAAGTTTGTGAATTCATCCTAGAAAAACTGCTACATACCTCATTGCTGAATATCACTACGGTCACCTTCGAAGTACTCCCCTTGGGAAGCTATACACTGATGCCAGCACCTAGTCCATTCTTCAAAGCAATTTTGGAACTCTTTTTCTGGAACAGCTATCAGAATTGTCATCGGGTTACCCTTGAGTGTTATCAAAATGAATGTCCTGAATGTCATCAAAATGTCTTCCTTTCAATATTTCCTTTATCTTCGGATACAGAAAGAAATCATTGGGGCCCAGATCAGGTGAGCAAGGAGGGTGATCCAATACAGTTATTTGTTTACTGACTAAAAACTCCCTCATAGACAGTGCCATGTGAGCTTGTGCATTGTCTTGATATAACAGCTCCTTCGGGACCATTTTTGCATACACCTTTCTCATGCCAAGATTTTTAGTTAAGATTTTCCTAATTGTTTCTCTATTGATGTGTACTTGGTCTGCTATGCTTCTCACAGTCAGCTGATGATTTTGACACACAATTCAATGAATTTCTGCAATATTTTCATCAGTTCTGCTTGTTACTGGCCACCCTGACCTCTCTTCATCAGTGACACGTTCTCTCCCCTCAAAAAAAAAACACGTTTAATCCATTTGTACACTGCTGTTTTCTTCATGGCATTATCCCCACGAACTTGGACTAACATGTCCCTGATTTTAATTCCACTCTTGTCAAGTTTAACAAGAAATTTAATGTTTGTTTGTTGCTCTAATCCAAACTCAGACATTCTTGCAACAACAATAATGAATGCCACTCAGCAAGACACATCCACATGAACACAGCTGTGAGACATTGATATACTCAGGTTATAAAACCTTACCAAGCTATTTGTACAGTGCTGCCAATGTAAGTGCATGGTGGCAAGTTTGCGAATTTAATTGTCAGAACTTGTATGATATAGTGAGCTGATTGCGTACAATTATTAAATGTACAATGCTGTAGGAACATTTGTGGTTCTGTCTCTTGTGGCTTTGAGATGAATATTTCATCTATTCATTTAAGAGAAACTTGATCCTTAAAGAAGCAACAAAAAAAATGCTTCATTCTTTGTGAGGTCTTTTCTAATTATCAAGCGAGGCTTGCCACACTGTGGGCACGCAAGAAGTGTTTGTTGAAAAGATTAAAATTATACTTCCTTTTGCTGACTCTTTTATAGTGATTTTCTTATGTTCTTTGGGCTTCAATTTCCCTTCCTCTCAAGCATAGATAATAACAATGCCTATTTCATAGGGTTGTTTTGTGGATTACATAAGCTCACACATTTAAAGAACCTAGAGCCATGCCTTGCACAGTTTAAGTGCTCAATTAAAATGAGTCATAATTATTATTATCAGTGCTTTTGTTATAATTATTATATTTAATTGTATTTCCACCATTTATTTTCATGAATTAATCTACTAGACTGCATATTACTTACCAAAGTTGTCTGTATATTTTCAAGACTCAGTATGGGTTTGACCCAGACCTGTCATGCTTGTTAAGTACTTGTTGAACAAATGAATGACAATGAATAAGCTAATAGGTGAATTTTGGGGGGTAAAGCTAATGTTAACAGATGAAGAATATTCTGAAATACAATATGGAGTAAGAGGAAAAGAAAGAAACATATACACAGGCTTTGGAATCAGACTGTGTTTGTAGCTGTCTACTCTTCAGCAAGTTGCTAAATTTCCCTGAAGTTCAAGTTGTTCATTTGCAAAATCAATATAATGGTCCTCAGCTCCTGGAGTCATGGTGTGATGACTGCGCTTGTTTTTCACTAAATAGGTAGATGTTTGGTTATCACGCTCTCCGCTACCACCAGCTTTATCATAGAGATGCTGTTGTTATTCTTGGTCACTTTTTACCTTTCAAGTATTAGATTCAAAATAGTAAGTTAAAACACCTCAGTAACAGTGATTTTTCTCCTTCCTAAAATGTAGCTTTCATTTTAATTAGATTCTCCATCCAATGTTGTAATTATTTTAAGTGGCAGAAGTTGGAGTGAGGGTGCTGCTTAAGAATTGCAGGTGATCCTACATTAGTAATAATCTGGACAAGAGCAGCAATTCTGTACAAAAAGGCAAGGCTCAATTTTGACATAAAAATGATACATATATAAAAAGACTTATTTGGGGAGCAAAACAACTAAAAATATTGGGGTTATGTTAAAGTTATCAGCTCAAGCATTAGTCATGACTGTTGTAAAAGAGTTAATTAAGTTACTTGGGTGAAGGAGGTGCAGAAGGAAGTTAAACACTCTTCTGAAGAGATGAATAACACAATCATATCAGGAAATAGCATAAGCGTTGAAAAAAGTTGACTCCTAGTTGAATGCTATATTTCAAGATCTCCCTCTAAGAGGCCACTGACAAAGAGGAGGCCCAGATAAAAATAATTTAGCGCCATCTGATAACTTATTAACACTTAAGAAATTTGAATTTTCCTATTTAATTGTTTTATCATATTTTCAAGGACCAGAAGAAAGTGAACCAGCTTCTGGATTCATGACATTGGTGGCAGAGAGTGGGAGTTGGGTATAGGGAGTCATTTTGCCTATCCTGAATCAAATTGTTAGATCAGAGAGTATATTGATTTACTAATATATATGATTGGTTATGACAAAGACAGCAAGATAAAAAATAAGTAGATCCATTAATATTTATTTTAGCCTCATTGTATCCTGCATTACTCTCATTTTTCTCTTTCTCCCTTACTCATCAGTCTTGTGTTCCATGATTCCAACCTTAAATATCTTACCTAATTTGGTCCAGCCCCATCTTTAAATTAAATTTTAGAAACAAAAAATAGTTTTCATTTCCCTAGTCTTTTTCCTAAATTATTTTCTACAGTATCTGAAAAATGTCATCCTCAAACCCAAATCAGTCATGTCACAGCTGTACAATATCTCTTTGGACTCCCAAATCCACTTAATATTAATGGTCCTTAATAAAAAGCCATTACGTCTATAGTAGCCCTTAAATGTATCATTCAGCTTCTTGCTGGTGTTCCTTTGTATGTACTGTGAGCCTTTCCGGGAATGCCCTTCCTTTGGTCTTCATCACTTGCCTTTCTTCAAAACCCAGCTCAGACATTTCCTCTACTGTAAAACTCTTGCCATGTCTCACCTCAATGCAGTTACTCACCCTTGCTCCTGTGCCACCATGCACAATATCCTGTTTTGATAATCTCACACTCTCTTACCATCATGTTTATATAACTACCTTCACCAGTAGACCCGGAGCTACTTAAGGGCACAAGACATTTAACTCTCTCTCTTTAATCTCCAAAAGGTTTGACACAAGGTAGAAGATAAATAAAATTTTGTTGAACTTAATTTGCAAATTATACAATATAGATAAAAACTTCGTTGATGGAATAATATAAATGTGAGCATAAACAATATATCCTATTTCTTTTCCTTGTTCTGCCCTTAAAATTTATAGGATGGGAAAAAGGCAAACATTCTCTGTGGGCTTCTGGTTTCCCCAAATTGACAGAAACTGTTAAGTAGATAATACCCAAGTCCCTTTTCAGTAAAAATACCTTATAACTTTAAGCCCATATTGAGACAACTGGAATAAACAGAATAAACTATTCTTATATCTCTTAAAATAAGAGCACGGCTGTATTTTTCAAATAATTTATATCATATCATGCAAATTTCAGATTCCAGAGACTATTTAATTATTTCCTAGGAAAGACTGTTGAAGGTGAATTTGAATTTATGTCTTCAGGTAAAAGGCAACCTTTTTGAAAATCAATGTGGTCCCAAGGCTGAAATACATAAAGGGAATAAGTTTGGAACAGCTAAATTTTATTTCATATTGACAAATGCTTATAATACTTCTACACTAGTTTTTGTTTTATTTTTTCCTGATACAACCTATTCAGTGTCTTGGAGGCAAATACTGTGTAATCTTATTTGTTTGCAAACTTTCCTTTTTGGAGTATGAATAATATATTAGCTAAATTTCAGGCCAACATCATACATACCATTTTATTTTGAGTTGAAATAAACCCCAAGGTATTCAATATGATAGGACTAGCTAATCTTTTGCAATATTTCCAGGAGACTAATTTTTTTCCTTAAGTTTTATGTCATAGTGATATGAGTATTTCAAAGAAGGCCAGACATGAATGCAAATCTTTGTGGCTTCAGTATTAAGGGGGAAAACTTAGACTCAATGAATATTTAAATATTTCTGGGAAAATTTTGACTAGGTTTTAAAGTAACTATGTCAGGAACTAATAAATTGGAAATAAGAGTAATGGATTTAATTTTATATGAGGCAGCAATGTAGTTCTATTTGCTTTCCTTTCTTTATTTTAGCTACAGAATATTTTGAAAATGAGATCACCCTTACTTTGATAAGGGTGTTGACATTTAAGAAGGTTGCACATTCAGAAACATGACAATATACACAAAGCTCGGTGTGAAAACGCAGTGCAAATACATACAGGGAGAAAATTGAGCAGACTTGAGAATGAGTCAGTTCAAATACAAGAGGGACATCAATGAATAGAAGTTAGATGTGAAATTGTTAAAATTCCCAAACATGTCCCACCTAGGAATGCAGAACCCTTTACCTTAGTAGAGAATAAATATATATTTAGATATAACATGAAATTTAAAACATGTATTTGTGAAAAATAAATTTGAATATTTTTTGAATAAAGAAAATAATTGCCTTTTTAGATGAATGACATAATGGAAGAGACCAGGAAAAGAAATATTGTTCCAAAACTAATTGGGGTAAAGTTTAAAAAAAAAAAAAATAATGATAAATTTATTAATAAATAGGTGAGAGGTCCTTCTGTTTTGAACTTTCAAATTTTCCAATCATATAATTTATTAGATTAACCCCTAGGTAGTTAAAGAATTAATTATGAAGATCATTGGCTCATTTTAAATATTATTTATCATTTGTATAGCATCAGCATTTACAAGCACATGTTCTATTGTTCTTTTTTAAACATGTACAAAACATATGAAAATGTGTTAAAACAAATAATTTTGAAGTACAATAGATCTCTTTCTATATATTCATGTCTATAATATTTACTTGATGTTGAATCCCAGCCAATAATTTCAAAAATATTTTATGTTTAATCCACGCGATAAGCATTTATTGAGTATGCATTAGGTCTTGTGGAGATTGGAAATGATAGATTAATAAAATGAAGTCTCTGTACTATAATCCAATAGAAAAGGTTTTTAGAAAAATATTGTTAACTATATCAAATCATATTCACTGAACATAATATAACATCCTTAAATACATCTTTTCTTCTTTTATTTTATATCATTTATTAGGAAAATAAAATTCAAATTCCCTGCATAATTTATTGATTATTCAACCATCTACCTGCTCTTATCATATATAAAATTTTGAGCTGATATTTTATCACTCTGTAAATTTTCTGTTGAGGGAACTCTATTAACTGAATCTCTACAGCTTCAAATTGCATATTCACCTATCACCATAGACAATTCCATTTTGGGGATGAGATTGTACATGCATAAGCATTCTGGAGAAATATGATGGTGAAAGTGGTATCTTGGAAGACAGAATTTTACCCCAAATTTTCAATAAGTATTCTAAACTAGACATCACTTTTTAAAATTATATAGTCTATTTGTAAAAGACCCACCTTCTCAAAATAAAGAGAAAACTTTATTACTGTTGTAATTATTCATTCAAGGGGATGTTATGTGAGTAGGAATATCACAAACAATTCAATAAAAAATTATTTTGGTAGGTTCCATAACTGGCAATGAATAAAGTTCAATTTCATTTCATTATAGTTCAAAAGCCTCCCCAGGGAGTAATTCTGATTTCTTGCTATGGGAGATAATTGTGTAATTAGAATAACAAGATGGTGTATTTTTTTAATCACCTATATTGGCTTTTTATTTTGATGATAGCGAAAAATTTGTATGTGTATGTTCCATACGTGGTCAAGAAATGAGTTGAGTGAGACATAAATCTTTAGAATTAAAGCCTGGAAACAAAGTGTGTTCTGGACAAAGCTTTAAGTGACAAGCTTTTGATTAGTGTTTCTTATCCTGAGGCAATTTCTTGATCAATTAATTAACAATCAATTAGACTTCCAGACATTGCTTAGCTGGCTTTGTCCCATTTCAAAATGTAATGAACAAAAAAAGAATTTTGGGCAGATTCCCAAATCTATGAAAGTAGTGATTTAAGCATACTGGACACACTCCAATACTATATTTTTATTAGTACGTTGGACTTACAGCATTTGGGAAATGTACTGGGATCTTTGCAGTCATTCCAAATATATATGACTCATTTGTTATTTACAATTTGAAACTCTTTTCCTCTCCATATTTGTTTGATGTGGGTTATAAAGCTAAACACAGGATTCCAGTTAAAAGCAACAGAACAGAAAACATTATGAGGCACTTACAATGCTCACTGCAGTTGACCACTCAATGTTAACTCTGAATTTCCTGGAAATCAAAACAAATTGGAACATACATTGTGATACGTAGCCCTTTCACTTCCTGGGTGTGCTGAAATTTTGACTCATCCATTTAATAGCTGCAGGCAAACTATTTACTTTCTCTACCCATTTCTAACCCTCAAGCATAAAAAAAGATAATAATAGTACCTACCTGACGGGGCTGCTGTGAGACTTGCAGGTATTGCTACACGTAAGCCACGTTAAGAATGCTATTCATATAGTAAATGCTCAGTATAAGTTCAATGACTATTAGCAATAAATCATCATCATCATCATCATCATCATCATCATCATCATCATAATAGTATTTGCTGATAAGGACAATGATTCATATGGGGAATTCCTTCCTCCCTTCTCTCCCCCAGCAACTTAATTCAGAACAGTATTTATAGCCAGAGTAAACTGAAGGGAAATTGGTAAACTGAAGGGAAATATAATACACTCCTTATTTAAGTGTGATAGTCAAAAAAACCATATGAATATATTCCACAAAAGTATGTTCTTTTATCAACTCTTCACAGAAACTGAGAACTTAACATTTATGCATAACGCAGAAGGGCTCTTCCAAGGCAAAGTGTTCAAACAACAGGATGTGAACACCTGATTTTCTACTTATCTAACAGAGGAGTGAAGGTTTGAGAACTTGATGTATCGGACACATTATGCTGCCCCTTCCAATCACTAGCAATCTGGAGTCACTTCCAAGTTGAATTCTGTTAAGCGAAGAGGCACTATTCAGTTTATTGCCTAATGTGAGATCTATCTATATACTTAAGTCACCAGACATTAGAGTCGAGTTGGCATTCTGTTGTGAAGATTTAGAAACCAAAATTGTGTTCTGGCTATGAGGTTTAATCCAACACTTGTTATTACTTGTGTGGTTGATGATAGCCATTCTAACAGGTGTGAGGTGGTATCTTGTGGTTTTGATTTGTATTTCTTTAATAGCTAGTGAAGTTAAGCATCTTTTCACTTATCTGTTGGCCATTTGTATGTTTTCTTGGGAGAAGTGTCTTCAGGTCCTCTGCCCATTTTTTAATTGGATTGTTTGTTTTTTTGCTGTTGAGTTGTATGAGTCTTTTAATAGTTTGGATATTAACCCTTTATCAGCTTCAATTTATATCACAAAGCAACAAAAATCAGAACAACATGGTATTGACAGAAAAACACACACAGAGACCAATGGAATAGAATTGAGAACCCAGAAATAAACCCACATATATATGGGCAGATAATTTCCAACAAACTGTATGTTCCAAAAACATACAATGGAGAAAAGACAGCCTTTTCAATAAACAATCCTGGGAAAATTGGAAAGGCACATGCAAAAGAATGAAACTAGACTGCTATTTGTCATCAAAGTTATCTTTTAAATAAACTATTCCTATCGGTGGAGTCAAAGTGTGATAAAAGATCAAAGAAGACTAAGAAATATGTTACACCTTTTCTGTTTCAGCCCAATTACAGATAGTAACAAGTATTGGTAAAGAACACAGAATCTGGTTCTTGATTCAGAGAAGGAGCTGGACTTTAGTCTCAGCTTCAATATTTACTTGCTGTATAAAGAAATGTTGGAACACTTCTCAAAGTTCTGTTTGAAGTCCTCTAATTTTGGGAGATGAAAGAAACCTGTTTGAGGAGTTTCATGAGGAGTTTTTCATAGAGAACATTGTTAAAGTTGCCTTACTTTGAATAATGTAAGACATGCCTACTTGATAACTTATTCCGATAGTAAGAATAATTTGCCTTAAAACCGACACTAAATGAGACTTTTCACTACTGACACTGCGGGTTTGAATTCCTAATGATGTCTAAGCTTTGTTTTCCTATATAATTAAGCCAGAATCTCTCTAAGTCTTAGAGGAAAAAAGGTTCCAATGTGAAATGAGCTCTAATTTCACCTATAATAATTTAGAACCAGTGCAGACAGAGCTGGCCGTACTCTGAAGGATAGGATAGGAATATGTTACAGTTACTGAGCTCTTCATTCTCTCTTAGATTCCCCAAGTGAATCAGTGTTGACATTGAAATATAGAGTTTCTGAATGAGTTTTATCCTCTCCTGCTTCTCTTAGGCAAAAATAGCTGAAAAACATTTTTTCATAGACCAGAATATGTGATACTTGTATTGTAGGGATATGTGATGGGAGCAGGTTTTTAAAATCTGGCTGAGAGGTAACAAAATACCACATACAATACATACACAAGAGAATTTTAAGTAGAAATTCTATTTTTTTCCTAACAAAAACACTACAGCATATTCATTTCTATGCTCTGTTATATAAGATATGCCCTTTTTATTGACTTCTTTCAACAGGAATTGTATGTGTAAAACTAATATGGAAATCAAGCACAGCTATAAAATAAATCAAAGTCAAAGTGCTGAAAGAAGCAACTTGAGCAACTCCTTCAATACAAAAAAAAAAGATTCTTAATCAACTCATGGTTGTCTGACATCCCTCCTGCTTAATGTCAGGGTTCTCTGAGGAATGTTAATAAGATAAATAAGAAAAAATAATAATTTCTGGATGTAAGATGAGAGTTGTTTTAAAGATATAAATGACCCAGCCTTATTTAATCACAAATATTTACAGCGTGAAGCAGAAATTGCTTCAACATGAAGTTTATACTGTTAAACACAATAGTGTTTATATCATTGTTCATTAATTTTCATTGTTTTGAATATGGAAAAATAAAACTTGCTCCTTTTAATTACAAACATCAAATTATTTTATGTTTAGTTAAACAGAATAATTTCTGAGTGGGTTATAAAGTACATTTAGTTATGAAAGTGCCTGAAATGATGTCATTGAGAAACATAGATTCAGCCATAAAGTGTTATGGTTGGTAAGAAATTCACTAAAAGCCATTCAAAGGACTTCTGTATTAACTTTAGTAAATGCACACTTTGAATCCATAAATCTTTATGGGAAAGCATTTTAACAAATGTACTGTGGTTTATATTTAAAAGCACTGTGTGGTTTATAGTTAAAAGCAATTACCATTCACTCTATCTACTTCTTTGGCTAAGGGGAAGGAGCTCAATGAACACAAAACTACAGCATTTAAGAGCAGTAAGGATTGTTGTTTAAATTCAGAGCATCACCCACCTTCCAAACTGTGTCAGCAACCTCCTTGTAATAAGATCAGCTTCACTGAATACATATTACAGGATGTTAGGAGCTCAAATAAGTTAATAGAAAATGAAACGTCAAAAGAGTGTGGCAGTACTGCCTATTGCCTGTATCTACCTACGAGGTTGTTTTCACAGGCATCTAAGAGTTAGAAAAAACTGATTATCTCACACTTCCCCACTCCTCTGAAGGTTATTTCTTCTTTTCTTATGCTGTCAGTTAGTGGTGTCATCTTGTGTCCAGTTGTTCAGTTAGAAACCTCAGAGTCATCCTCAAGTCCTTTCTTGTCTGTCGTCTCCCATATCCATACAAATCTGGATCTTGAATTTGTCTTATCCTTTCTGCTCTCAGTGTCTCTCTTCTGTCTTGGTTTCCTGTCTTCATCCCTGTGACTGTCTCTTTAGTCCGTCCTCCACACTGTGGCCAAACTGAAATACGTCTCCTTAAACATTTAATTATTTTCCCATTTCACAGAATTATGTTCATGTCCCTTGGCATGGTGCCCAAGAGTCTTAAAAGCATTCTCAAATGTACTTTCTAACCCTGCTTCCTGTTCCAATCAGATCTTTTCTACCGTCTTATGTTCCAACTACCCGTTTCTCTCTTTGCTTCTAGGTCTTTGTACATCCTGATACCTCCCTTCTTTTTGCTGCCTGATAATATATCCATTATTTAAATTACTTCAAATTATACCTCTTACCTACAGCTTTTTAAAGAGTTACTGATCACTTCTTTGCGTACTTTGTAGCTTGTTTTACATGACAGCTTTGCTTAATTATCCCTACTCTGTTACCACATTGATTTCCCTTCTGACTCTACTGTACTCAAACAAAACAAGTATCTTGTTCAAATTTGTATCTCATAGGATAACTCAGATTTTGCCCTGTTTAATATATATTTATTGATTGAAAAATTAACTGCAATTCAGAGGGCTAGGTGTAATTCTGATTTTATGCTAATTTATTACTGTAATCTAACGAAGACACTAAATTTTGTTAAGTATCTATAGAATGACTGGTGGGGCAAGATGAGTGGTTCTTAAACTTTACTAGGTCTTTAATACATTCTAAAACTAGTGCACATAGAGAACTAAACCCGTACTGTATTTGTTCATATTAAAGGGAATGACCATGTGACAGATTTTCTGCAAAGTTTGCATGTATTACTATTTAATCCTATTTCATTTAATATCAAGGGAATGAGGACGATCAAGATCAAAGTCTAGATGAGATGCCAAAATGTTGCAATTAATTCTATACTATATATGATCAATGTAAATGTTTTTATTTCTGTTTCTGAGATTCAGTTTTGGTGCTGGTTTGGAAAACATGAGGAATTTAACCAAATAATTTTGCCTTACCTCTTAAAAAATTCCCCACTATTGTAATTTAATTCCTTGTCGCCTTCCATAAGAAAATTAAAAGTTATGGTTACTTTCATTGCTATGAAACCTAATACTTGTTTAGTAATGATTGATCCCTTACAACTTTTTCCTAAATGACATTTTCCCTTAATTAGAGATTTTTTTTTCTTTTGAAGACTGATTAATTTATCTGAGCAGACTTTATGAGATAAGTATGTATGGTATATACATATTTTAGCTGAGTTAACTAAAGCTTTTATAGGAATAATATACCAAAACTTAATGGAATGCAGCAAAACAATACGAAGAAGCAATAAATACCTACATTAAAAATGAAGGAAGATCTCAAATGAACAACCTAACTTTATACCTTAAGAAACCAGTAGAAGACAAACTAAGCCTAAAATTAACAGAAGAAAGACAATAATAATGATTAGAGTAGGAGTTAATGAAATAGAGACAAGAATAGCAATAGAAAAGATAAATGAAACTAAGAGCTAATTTTTTGAAAAGATAAGCAAAAATGACAAACATTTAGTTATGCTAAGGAAAAAAGAAGAATTGAATAAATAATAAATTAATGAGGAGGTGGTACAACTGATACCACAGAACAAAAATGACTACAGTGAATAATTATACACAAACAAATTGGATAACCTAGAAGAAATGGAAGAATTCCTAGAAACATATAAACTACCAAGAATGAAACATGAAGAAATAGAAAATCTGAACAGATCAAGTGAGAGTAAAGAGATTGAATCACTAATAAAAAACCTTTCAACAAAGAAAAACCTAGTACCAGATGGCTTTGCTGGTGAATTCTACCAAACAAGAATTAATGACAACCCTCATCAAATTCTTCTAAAAATCAAACAAGAGGTAACACTTCCAAATTCATCTTATTAGGCCAGAATTACTACTCTGATACCAAAGCCAGACAAGGTCACTACAAGTGAAGAAAATTATAGTTCAGTATTCCTAATGAGTATAGGTACAAAAATTCTCAACAAAATATTAGGAAACTGAATTGAACAGCACATTGAAAAGAACATAAACCATGACCAAATAGGATTTTTCCCAGGGATGCAAGGATGATATAATGTATGCAAATTAATAAATATGATATGCCATATTAACAGAATGAAAGATGAAAATCATATGATGACTTCAATAGATGTAGAAAAAACATTTGTCAAAATTCGCCATCCTTTCATGATAAAAACTCAACAAATTAGGAAAGTACTTCAGCATAATAAAGGCCATATATGACAAGCCCACCGTTGACATCATACTCAATTATGAAAAGCTGAATAACAGTTTTTTTAAAGATTTATATTAAAATATAACTAACATACAATATTATATTAGTTTCAGGTATATAGAATAGTTATTCAACATTTTTATATCTAAAGAACTGATCACCATAAGCCCAGGAACCATCTGACACCATACTATGCTATACTATCACAATATTATTGACTATATCCCCTATGTTGTACCTTACGTTCCTGTGACTTATTTGTTTTGTACCTGGAAATTTGAACCTCTTATTGCCCTTCACATTTCCACCACCCTTTTTAATTTTTCAATTTTTCAATTGAATATTACTTTAATTTCAGGTGTACAACATAGTGGTTAGACATTTATATAATTTAAGAAGTGATTCTCCTGACTAATCTATTACCCACCTAGCACTATACATGATTATTACCATATTATTGACTATATTCTCTCTGCTTTACATCCCCATGACTATTTTGTAACCACCAATTTATACTTCATCTCTTTCATCCTGTCTCCCAAACCCCCTCCCATCTATCACCCCAATAAATCTAGTAACCATCTGATACCATATAGTTATTATAATTTTATTGACTATATTCCTTATGCTATATTGCACATCCCCCAGGCTGCTTTGTAACAACAAATTTGTACCTCTTAATTCCTTTCCCTTTTTAACCCATTTCCAACCTCCCTCCTATATGGCAACCATCAAAATGTTCTCTATCTATGAGTTTGTTTCTGTTTTGTTTGTTTACTTTGTTCGTTAGATTTCACATATAAGCAAAATCACATTGCATCTTTCCTTCACTGTCTGACATACTTCATTCAGCACAATACCCTTCAGGTCCATCCATGCTGCAGATGGCGAGAACACATTTCCTTCTATGGCCAAGCAATATTCCATTGCATATGTGTATCACCTACTTGTTATACATTTATCCATTGATGGGCACCCAGACAGTCCTCACATTTTGGCCATTGTAAACAATGTTGTAATGAACATATGCACACGTCCCCTTGAAGTAACAGTTTGGGTTTCTTCAAATAATTGTCCAGAAGTGGGATCACTGGGTCCTTCTTTGTTACTTGGCGTAACCTCTGATTTAAAGTCTATTTTGTCTGGTATAAGTATTGCTACCACAACTTCTTTTTCGTTTGTTTCCATTTTCAGGAAATATCTTTTTCCCATCCCTTTACTTTTGGTCTATGTGTGTCTTTTGATCTGAAGTGAGTCTCTTGTCGGCAGCATATGTAAAGGTCTTGTTTTCTTATCCATTTAGCCATCCTATCTTTTGATTGGAGCCTTTAATCCATTTATATTTAAGTCATTGTTGATAGATATGTAGTTATTTCCATTTTGTCATTCATATTTTTGATTTGTTGTTGTTGTCTCATTAAAGTCCCTCTAACATTCCTTGTAATACTGATTTGGTGGTGAGGAACTCCTGTAGCTTTTTCTTGTCTGGGAAGCTCTTTATCTATCCTTTGATTCTCAATGATACCTAACATTGCTGGATAGAGTAATCTTGGTTGTAGGAATGATTTTTATCATTTTGAATATTTCCTGCCAATCCCTTCTGGCCTGCAAATTTTCTGTTGAGAAATCAGCTAACAGTCTTATGGGGCCTCCCTTGTAGGTAACTAATAACTTTTCTCTTGCTGCTTTTAAGATTCTCTCTTTATCTTTAACCTTTGGCATTTTAACTATGATGTATCTTGGTGTGGGCCTCTTTGGGGTTCATCTTGTTTGAGACTCTCTGCACTTCCTGGACTTATATGTCTATTTTGTTCACCAGGTTAGGAAAGTTTTCAGTCATTATTTCTTTAGATAGGTTTTCAATTCCTTGCTCTCCCTCTTCTCCTTCTGGTTCCTTTATAATGAGAATGTTGGTATGCTTCATATTGTCCCAGAGTCACCTTAAACTCTTCCCTTCTTTTTTTTGTTTGTTTTTGTTTTTGATTTTCTTTTCTTTTTCCTGCTCTGATGGATGTTTTCTGCTACCTTATCTTTTGAATTGCTGATTTGATCATCTGCTTCATCTAATCTGTTGATTCTCTGTAATGTATGATGTCTGAACAATGAATTGTTTCTGAACAATTAAGTTCATGAACTTGTTGCAACAATGGTACTAACATTTTTTTTTTTTTTTTTAATATCAGAGGGATTATTCATTATGAATTTGTACCAACTGGATGAACAGTTAACTAAGTTTACTATTTGGAAATGCTGAAAATGCTGTGTGAAAAAGTTAGACGACCTGAACTTTTTGCCAACAATTCATGGCCCTTGCATCATGACAATGCACCAGCTCATATGGCACTGTCTGTGAGGGAGATTTTAGCCAATAAACAAATAATTGTATTGGAACACCCTCCCTACTCACCTGATCTGGCCCCCAGTTGCTTCTTTCTTTACTGGAAGATAAAGGGAATATTGAAAGGAAGACATTTTGATGACATTCACTTCATCAAGAGTAATACAAAGATAGCTCTGATGGCTATTCCAGAAAAGAGTTCCAAAATTGCTTTGAAGGGTGAACTAGTCACTGGTGTCAGTGCATAGCTTTCCAAGGGGAGCTCTTCAAAGGTGACTACAGTGTTATTCAGCAATCAGGTATGTAGCACTTTTTCTAGGATGAGTTCGTAAACTTAATTTTCTGACCCCATATTCTTCATTTTCATTATTGCATTCTTTATTTCTGACTAGTTCTTTTTTCATGTTTTCTATCTCCATTTTTATATCTCCTATCTCCTTTTTGAAGTTCTATCTGAGATCATTCAGCATCCTTATAATCAGTGTTTTGAACTCTGCATCTGGTAGATTGCTTGTCTCCTTTTTGTGTGGTTATTTTTCTGGAGCTTTGTTCTGTTCTTTTATTTGGGATATGTTTCTTTGTCTCCCCATTTTGGCTGCCTCCCTATGTTTTTTTCTATGTAAGGCTGCTATACCTTCTGGTTTTAGCAGATTGTCCTTATGTAGTAGGTATCCTGTGGGACCCAGTGGTGCAGTCCCTCTGGTGACCAGAGCTGGGTGCACACACCACAACAGGTGTGTGCCCTCCTGTTTTAGTTGAGCCTTGATTTCTGTTTGCACATCAGTGGGAGTGATTGACCCTCAGGCTGATTGGTTGTGAGGACTGGCTGTGACTACAGTGGAGGAGCTGTGGTGTAGGGGCTGACCCTCCAGAGCATGGTTCACTTTTGTGAGGTTCTGGTGCCTGCCCAGTCTTCCCTGTGGGTGTGTCATCCTTGGAGGTGGCCAGGTGGTGCTCCAGCACAGTCCTGCGCTGGTCACTGTGCCTGCAAGTTCCAGGGCCTCCTGGGAGGCGACCAGCTGCAGCCAAGTTCAGTCACAGTCTGTGCCCTGCCCAGGACCACCTGGCATGAGCCACAAAGCAATTCAGAAATTGCTGCCACCTGTGCTGTGCTTGGAGGTGCCTCAAGAGGCCAAGCCACGAACCAAGGCCAGTTGTCGCTAGTGCCAGGCTTAGGGATGCTCAGCCAGAGGTATAAAACATGCTGAGGCCAGATGTTGCGTGTTTGAGTTTTGTGAACCTTTGAGAGATGTTTAGGAAAGTCTGCAGCATGAGCCATGGCAAGCCATTTATACAGAAAAGCTACTGGAAGAGGCTTGGATGGGACCAAATGTTGGGTGGTGTGTGGTCTCAGGGATTCACTAGGTCAGGGTAGAAGAAAGGTGATAGCCAGTTTGATGGAAACTCAGATATGGTGTCTGTGTGTCTCTGCATGTAGGGAAGGGGAGGACTCAACAAAGAAACAGTAGCTTCTGCCAGCACCTCCATCTTGGAGAAAGCTGTCCCTCCAGCCCTCACCTTCAAGTTAGAGAATTCAGTTTCGCCCCCATCATCCCTAGAGCCTTCGGTCCCGCCCCAGCACTAGAGCTCAGAGCAAATAAGTATGTCGATGAGTAAGTCCATGTGCAGGCTGTTTAAGAGAAATGCCTGGGACTCCAGCTCCCCTCCACCTCACTCAGCCACAATCTCTGCTCGTTCCCCCAGCCAGAAGCTATGGGGACTTCTTTTCCAGGCATTGAAACTGTGCCTGGGGAGGGTCTTGGCCCCCTTGCTCTTCTGGGGGGGGGACCTCCACAGCTGAGCTATCCCTCTCTATTTTTAATGGTCAAATGAAGATGTGGGACCAGCCTGTTCCTTGTCTCTGCCCCTCCTACCAGTCTCAAGGTGGCTTCTTCTGTGTGTCCGTAGTTGTAGGGCTTCTGTTCAGCTAGACTTCAGGTGATTCTTAATAATGGTTGTTCTCTCCTACCATTATTTGAAACAATGTCTAGATAGTGTTAGTTAGTGTGGATAGGTAGCTATCTAAATGTATCTCCCTAAAGCTTTCAGGCATGTTAGAATCCTAAAATTATTCTTATTGTAAATAATTTAGAAGGAATGTTTCTGATATTAGAACTTGCATTTTGCATTTTCTATTTCAATCAATTTCAAAAAGGAAACTGGGGGTTTTGAGGTAATTTAAGATTGCACATATAGTTCTTGGTCTTCCAAATGTTGGAGATATCCTTCTACTTGTTATTTTTTAGTTCCCATAAAGAGTGATTGTAATGCAAGTATAACCACAAGATAGAATATAATTAATTAGCCACTGCTTTAGTCTGGTTATTATTCCTCATTTGCTTTAATAGCTTCCTATATTTGGACATAGTCACATATTCTTAAAACTATAACCTCAGTAACTTACTGAACGGTAATTTGTACATATGACTGAAATTATCTATTTTCTGACTATTCCTTAGGGCAGGTAATTTTTACCAATGGCTGACTTCATCCTTTGTTTTGGGGTTTAAAACTATGTTAATTTTCTGTGGTTCACTCCAAGTTTTGGATTGTACCTCATACCACTCATTTAACTCCTTTGTGCAGTCAAGCATCAGCACCCACAGGTAATCCCATAATAATAAACATAATCTTTGTAGGGTTTTTTCATGTCTTGTACTTTATGGTGTATTGGAAGTGATGCTGACTATTGGGGAATTTAGACAATTAAATGCCATTAAGCAAAGGTAAATATCAGTAATGCAAAAAATAAGTTCTCTTATTAAAACCATGGGAAATATAGCATACACTGTTAAAATAGACTTGAGTTCAGATCGTGGCAATGATATGTATTAATTGTGTGATTTTAAATCTTATTTAATTTCTCCAAACTCAAATTTCCTCCACTTACTCATAGAGAAAGTAATAATTATCTTGCAGGTTTACCATAAATATTAGACATAATTTATATTAAGAGACCAAGAATAGTGTTACATATTACAATACTGTTACAAGAATATTACATATTATTATAATCATTATAATGAGTGAAAATATATTGTAATTAAAAATAAGTCGTTAGTTCAATTATGTAAAAAATAATTTAATTAGAATATAAGCCTGCTACTATGTTGAAAAATCCTCTTGAAATAAGAGAAGAAATTGTGTAAAGATGATGGAGATAGAAAATTCTAAGGTTTTTTTTGTTGTTGTTGTTTTTTGTTTTGTTTTGTTTTTCATTATACAAATCTTTACTTAGCTTGTTATAGTACCTTTCTCACCATACCCTAAGTATCACTCTTAATTATTTCCTTTCTTTGTATTTTTAGCTAATGGTTTTGCTTGATCTTTTGTGTGGATTTTATAAGATAAATCAAGGCCAAGATCAAGGAAGAATAAGGATTCCTTTCAGAGAAAGCAAAGTATGGTCTTAACTATAGAATCTGTATGACAGATTTTCTTGTTCTTTGCTTCAGCTTCAGGGGCATGGTTCTGTATAACATACTTGGAAAGACATTTTTAGTTTGTTAGTAAATAACCAATGCATTTGTAGCCAGATTTCCCAAGTGCTTCCTCTTTGGCTCGTAAAAACTAGTTGTTGTCTATCATTATGTCGTGTGAGCATTTAATAATTATCTAGCCATACTCTGGGACTCTTTAGGGGACCATATATACAATGAGAATGTGGAGTGCCCTTGGTTGTAAAAGGCCAATGAGCAGGTTATGTGGGAGTTCCTGGCAAGAATCAAGTTTTCTCATCCAGCCCAATACTCCACCAAGTGGAGATTGTCATTTTGCTTCTTGTTAACATGATTTACGGTTAGAAAGTGGAAATGATCTTATGGTTCATTTCAGTGATGTGCTGAGCCTCGCTTGTATTGGTTTGCAAAATTGACTGTTCAAATTTTAGGAAATTTGCCACCTGGTTTTTAAATATTTGGTAGTTTGAAATTGGCCATAGTGTGAATTTTTATACCACAAAAATTTCAAAATGCCCCTGTCCCTCTATCCCCCAAAGGTCTTCTTGTTCAACATTTATTAGCATATCTGGTTCTCATTCACAACTTCAGTGCTCAAGCAACGCGAATGTTACTTAATCCTGAATTTACTCACTATGAGCTAGAGATGTCAGTATCAGGAGTGGGATTGAGAAAATCTGGCTTCTGTTTAGTTTAGCTATTACCAGAAGCAACAAGGACTCCAGTGAACACATTTTTCCTTATTATCAAGCTCAAGTGAAAAAAAGTTAAATATACTTCAAAAACTACACTGCTCTGGGTACAACTCCTTATGAGCAGTTGAAATTTTCACACTAAGTCCAGAAATAAACTTATGAAGAAATAGATAATGTTTTCCAATAATGAGCGGGCTACCACAACTTATAGTTTCAAAATACTGATGCTTTCAACTTAAAGTCATTTTTTAGAAGATAGATTAAAGTTTTAGAAAAATTTTAATAGAAATGACAAAGAAAGATTTTAGTATTATTACCAAATGACTTACATGTGGAATTTTATCCATTATGGCAGCATCATGAACTTTCTATAAGATTTCATTTCCAGTTCCAGATGAAAGGGGATTATAGTTTATTACCACATAAGAATCATTGAATTGGAGTCTTAAAATAAATCAATATTCATGTGGTCTAAAATAATTGCTCTTGTAAAACAAAGCCACCATTTTCAATCTATGCTAAAATTTAAATGGGAAATTGGCAAAAATTCAATATTTGCTCTATGGATAATGGTTTTACAACAAATTCCTTATATCATAAGTGCATGAGCCTTGTATTCATGTCCCTGATGATCAAAGAGTCACTTTATTAAATTGCATGTCCATCAGGACTCATTTGTGATACCCTATTATTCCTTGAGATTGTTTAAAATTTAATAGAGAATACAATGCTGATGTTTTAAAGGTACACTAAATAGCTTCATCTACTAGGATATTACTTATTAAAAGACTTTTCTAAAATGAGTAAATTTTCTTCCTGTTTCTTTTTTCTCAAAATAGGGTTTATTTTTCATTTAACAAAACATGTTTGTTATAACAAGTGAAATGTAGAGGTGAAAAGCAAAAAAGTTAATAATCCCAACCCCACCCCTCTTAATTCTTACCTTCCTGTGGTAACAATTTTTGACAATGTGTATATCATTTCACATTGTTTTCCAATCTTATAAATATATATACATATTTCTCTTTCTCACTTCCTTCCATTGCTTCTCTCTCTCTCTCTCTCTCTCTCTCTCTCTCTCTCTCTCTCTCTCTCTCTCTCATTCAATATAGCAGATTGGATGTTCTTACTGATTCAGAAAAACGTTCCGAGACCTGTGAACTGAAACTCCTGTATTGAAGATAGTGATATGAGAGTCTTTATTTTTTTTCCTTGATGTTTTACTAAGGTGAAATAACAATATAAGCTTTATTCTCCAACTTTAGTTTTTCACTAGAAATGTATTATGGGTATCATCCTGATCAATAAATACAGATTCTACTCATTCTTCTTAATGGTTACATAATGTTACATAGCTACATAACATAGATATACTGATTTTTGTCAACCATTCGTCTACTCAGTTCAGATTGTTTTAATGTTTTTTCTTCTCTATGAGCAATGCTGCATGTGTGTGTATGTGTGTGTGTGTGTGTGTGTGTGTATGTGTGTGCATGTGTGTGTGCTTTTACTGCAGAAAGAAAAAAAATCCCAGGAGATTTATTGCTATCTGAATTTAATGTGTTTTTGTTGTTGTTGTTGCTTTTTTAAGTTCATTGGGGTGACGATTGTTAGTAAAGTTACATAGATTTCAGGTGTACAATTCTATAATACATGATCTGTATAGATCACATTGTATGTTCACCACCCAGAGTCATAAAAGGGGATCAAAAATATGGTGATGAATTTAAATTTTAATTGATATTGCCAAGTTACTTTTCAAATATATTGTTTAGTCAAAATCAACTATGCTGAACAAAATCATTGGTTTCTTCTATAGCATTAAAATAGATTTTTAAAATTACCAAAACTAAAAAATTTGTACCTTATCTATTAATTTAGGTATAAATATCACAGCTTTATAATATATTGTTTTTTATAAAATTGAATAGAATCTGTTTCTTGTGGGAAAATTTTGTAAAGGACACTTTGGCTGTGATTTCTATAATGCTAGCTGTCAGAAGGATATTGTGTTGAATGAATAAATGACATTACTTTAGTCAAAACCATGCCCTTTTGTATTTACGTCCTCACTGTCTTTATAGCATATAGTCATAAATTGTACTTTGACAGACACTTGGAGTCTTGTTGCTGAACTTAGAGGTGTTGCTTATCATTTTTTCTTTTATCTCAGGTGCTCTCATTTCTGTGTTTAACTTCAGCATCTAGAAAACAATACATAATGGCAATTTATGCTAAATAAATAATAAAGTTGATTTGGGTGAATTCTTTCCTGAGGCATTCATTTTGAACTTCTATTGAAGTCGTTAACAATAATATTAATATTAAAAGTAAATTAATTTGTAATTGAACTTTCCAACCGGGATCAAAGAAGAATTTTACATAAATATTATTACTTTTGACAGGGGTTACACTTTTTGAGATTTTTGTTTGCTTGTTCCTGTTACAGCAATCACTCTTTTTAAATTCCTTCCTTCTTCCTCACTTCCACCATTGCTTTGCTTCTCTCTCTCTCTCTCGTTGATTATAACAGATTGAATGTTCTTATTGATTCAGAAAAAAATAATGAGACCTGTGAACTGAACCTCTTGAATTGAAGATAGTGATATGAGTGCAATGTGAGAATTGACAGTAGAAATTGACGTTCCAACATAATTGGATGTTGGCTGGTTACTGATTTTCTCTTGATAGCACTGTCATAGATAGGGAGAACACAGGGAATAGGTTCTGTCTATGTTGAAGTGTTATTTGCCACTTGCTGTCCAATTTCAGCAGTCATATGTGGCTGTAACCTCTTTGTGCCCTATACTGTCACATTTTTGTAACTATAGCCCATGCTGCTACTTAAAATGTGGTATTAGTCCTAAAGCTGTACTTTGCACCAAATTTCATGCAGAATTCTGAGCTCTATTTCTAAGAGGATAAGACTCACCTGGTAGGTGGAAGCTTCCATAGGAAGTCATTCTTATTAGGCTGGTCCTCTTCCTTTGTGTTTTTCTTCCCCCTGACATTCACCCTGTTTTCAGAAAATTAATTGCTGCCTTGTGTATGCTTACTATGTAATAATACGACCATGCAAACCTTCTGGATAGGAAAAAAAAAATCAGATGACAGTATAGTGCCTAGCATATAGCACATATTTGATAAATATTTAAATTGGTGAATGCATGAATCATGGCAAAACAGATTTTGTTTTAAAGATTCATTTTTTTGGACCAAATTCCTGGACCAAATCACTGCTAAGGAAGTGGTTGTGGTATAGAAATGAAATCAAGGAAACTGAGGAATGAAAAACAGGAAAGGACAACCAAGCACTAAGTAAATCATTTGTCATTTTCATTATTTCTCAACTGACATAGGACACTATAGGAGACGGGCAACTCTTATCTCCAGATGTCCCAGTCTTCCAATAGACCCGTCTTATTTATTGATTCATTTATTCATGTTTGCATTGGGGGATGAGGAGGCAGACAGGTATTTTCTAGGAGGTGCATTTCTGTCTCTCTGTGATTCAGAACCTCAGTCAGCCCTCCCTGCTGGCCCTGTGCTTTTGTCCCTTCCTCCTTCCCTCCTTTTCTCCCTCCCTCCCATCTTTTCTTTCTTCCTTGTCTCCTTTCCTTCAATAACTATTTATTGAATGTCTGCCATGCTTCAGACTCTGTTCAATGCATTGAAATAAGTCCATAAACACAATGGGCTAGACTCTTGCTACCATGTAGCCTTATATCTTACAGTAGGGAAATAAATAATTAAAGTAAGTACTTAAGCACGACATATTAATATAGTGACTCTTACTACAAATAATTAGGGTGATGAGTTACAGAGTGACGGGAGTGTTGTTGAGTGTTAAGTTAAATTGGGTAGTCTGGAAGACCTACCAATTTTGAGACAGAACTTAAACCAAAAGAACGAGAAGAGCCATTTGTGTGAAGATCTGGGGCAAAGGGAAGAACACTTCTGAAGAAGGACTGAGTTGGAGGAGGAAGGCTTCATGGATGGAAGGTGCGGCACAAAGGAAAGAAGTGGGAAGATGAGCAGTGAGCAGGTCCACAGGTCGTGGAGGCCACTGTAAGTTCAGTGGGAAGCAAATGGACTTTTATAAGCAGCAAAATGCTAATGTCTGATCTGCAATTTGACTGCTGGGGCTGTTGGGGAGCAGCAGGGGAAGCAGAGAGATCAGTTAGGGGATAAAGTAAGAGAATGAGCTTTGGAATTAAGATGATCAGGCCTTCCTCTAACATGTTTGAGCCTGGAGCAAGAGGCAACCTGGGGGATCCTGGCTGACCAATGCTCTTTCCCTTCCCACTCTGGACCATCTCCCATTCTATGAAGAGCCTCATGCATGCAAGTAAACACTGCAGCCATTTGGGGAGAAATTCCATGGTCGCTTGTGTATAGAAATGGGGTTGTTTGCCCTTGAGGGGTATGAGTTCTTGGCCCCGAACATCCCTTGCTCAGTAGGGAAGGGTAAAGCTAGAAATGGGCAACAGTGGGCCCAGTAAAGCTGGAAGCCCAGGGACAGGCACCTTGGTTGCTGGGCTATGAGGGAAGTGCTGATGTTAACATTAAACATGAGAAAAATAAAGAGGTATTATATGTGTTTTGTAATTAAATTTAACAGAGTTGTAGGGGGCTTGAGGAAAATAGACAGCATGTATCTTCTTAATAGTGTATTGTGTAGCAGGGAAAGTAGACATAAGGTCGGAGGGAAACCACGATAAAACTAGTAGCCCACTGATACAGCAAAGAAAGTCCTTCCTGTCTCCAGTCTCAGATATGTTTTGCTTTGTGCTTCTTCGCTAGTATAACACTGAAATAGAACTAAACTGCTGCAATAAAAACACAACACCATCCAATATTCAGAGAAACAATCAATGAAATACTTTTCTTTAAGTGAAATGGAATGGAAGATTACTTAGCTGTCAAAATGAGGTTGGATCTGACCAGATGTGCCTAATTCCCTGAAACTAACTAGATCTCTAAACAGAGGGCAATAGGGTGAGTATCAAAGAGAAAGAGAGGCCAAGAAACAGGTTGCACAGACCTAACCAATAACTGGGGTTCAAAGTAGGGGCAAAGTTTCTTTAAGTTCTAGGGGAGAAAGGCAAGACCTTCATTTAATTTAAAAACATGTATTAATAAAAATATTTACTGCCAGGTATGCTTCAGGACACAGAAAAGTGTAAATGGAATTTACATTATCCCTTCCTTCATGAGCTCCCAGTTTAATAGGTCATTGAGAATGGGAGTGTGGGGGGTAGAGAGGGATGAATTTGCATAGAGATAGAAAGAAGTCAGGTGATAAATAGTCAATGAGGAAAGAAGTGTGAATGCCTCTGTGGAGTGGGCTTGGGGTGGGGACAACTGGTAATTTTTTTTCCAAATGAATGAATGAATTAATGATTCTGTGGTTTGATCCTTTGCTGTTAATTTATCAGTCTAAAGCCTCTTGATGCCCTCCCCAGATTGAAAAGTTTAATGCCTGCATTTAAGAGAAACCAACTTGGAGGATTAGGCTACAAAATCCTAATTTTTAACGCAATGAAATACAAACACTAATCTCAATGAAGACATAAGCTAAGTGTGCAAGTGAAGTGAATAACTGAGGCATTTATCAGTACTTTCTCTCAGGAAAGGAGAGAAGTATTGCAGAGTTTCTGCAGGGAGGCCAGTTTTCAGGCTTATTAACATCAAAACAACAATAACATAGCATCCCAATTCACCAACTTGATTGCATTCTTCAGGATGCTCACTTGACCTTATTAACTGTAATAAGATAGTTCCCTTATATTTATTAGAAAAGCAACCTTTATATTAAAGATCTGAAAATAATGTGTTAAGATGTGGGGACATTTTGAAACTGCTTAGGTATGGTGCAAGTTAATGATTTTAGTTATGTCTTAATAATTACTGTCATTGGATTGCTACCTTTATAGCTTTTTAATTGTTTAAAGATCATAAAACAAAATTTAGCGCAATCTTGAGAAAGATCATTTATGGTATAATATAATTTTATATCGATATTATCACTATAAACCGATTTGAAAAAAAAAAGCATCTTAATGGATGCATCTTATGCTTTCCACATATCTGATTAGTATTTTTTCTATAAATATACTATGTGCTCTGTAACATGTTACAATATTCCTGCTAAATAAATGTTCTGCTTTTACTTAAAGCAGGCATTTCAAAGTTTAACTTTTACAATACTTACCTTAAGCATGCAAAATTAGGAACAGGGAGGTTTGGCAAGATCAAGGTACAAAGGAAGGTTGTGTTCCACAAGGAGAAGTCAAAATTATCCCTCAGAACTTTTACAATGAATTTTTCTTTTCAGGCCAAATAATTATTTTTTTGGCCAAATTCATATGCCTCAGTCAAATATATTGAGACTTTACGAGGGTCAGACAATTAAGTTCGGGATCTCATACCTTGGCTATTATGAATAATGCTGCAATGAACATGTGAGTACAGATATCTCTGAGAAAGTATTTAATTTCCTTCAGATACATCCCCAGAAATTGGATTGCTGGATCATATGGTAGTTCCATTTTTAATTTATTGAGGAACCTCCATACCACTTTTCATAGTAGCTTATCAATTTACATTCCCAACAGTGCACACAGTGTTACCTTTCTCCACATCCTCATCAGCATGTGTTACCACTTGTCTTTTTGATAATAGATGTACTAACAGGTGTGAGGTGATATATCATTGTGGTTTGGACTTGCAGATCCTGGCAATTTTTTTTTTAACATAGAAGTTTCTAAGAACTCTAAGATAAAAAACAAATCACTTACAAAAATTACACATTTAGAAATTAGAGCAACTCTGTTTTAATTGGGTGGTGTTTTAAGAGAGAGGATTTAATGAAATGGATTATTTTTCATTAAGATTTTTGAAATAACAGAAAGAAAGAAGAAGAAAGAAAAATTCATGGTCCTTGGTCCTATAACAAGTTATGTACTGCTGAAGTTGAAAAAAATAACATTTTAAAAGTCATGAATTTCAAAGTATGATTATATGGTATTTTTAAAAAGTCTGTCTTTACAAATACTATATTAGAAACTCTGCTTTTTTGTAATCACCTCTTTTACAACTCTTTTATTACATTAGCTTCCTCAAGGTTCATTCTTTGTTAAGCTAATCAATGCACTGGTAGTTAGGTGAATTAACAATGAAAAATATTCAACTACGTCAGTATAAATAAAGACACCTACAGTGGTATCACCTTAAAAATATTCCCAGAAAGGACACCAGGGAAAGTTTATTATAAACATCTTTTATATTAAACATCTAGTTTAACTATTGTTTTCACAGTTATTCAGGTTAATTGCATATTCTGTGAGAACCATTTTTTGTATTAAAATAGGTAATACATAAGGCTAATAAGATCAATATTCAAAAGGCATTATTCTTCAATAGAAGCTCTGTAGGGCTATTGAGAATCAAGAGAATATGATTTTATCAGTTAACATAAAATGTTTACAAACATAATAGAAGAATATGTCTCAAGTACCTAAATAATTTCTCATTAGTAAGGTAGATCTTACCATGAAGACAAACAATCTCTTTAAGACTGCTACAGTACCTCACAGTATATTATTACTTCAATGACTTGAGCATTGAGGGGAATAAATTTCAATCCATACATTCTGTGCTAAGAAAACTAAACCCCAAGTTCTATCTCTCTTTAGCATAGCATGAACTTCTGGAAATACTCAATTAAGAATTTTAGAAATTGTTTGTCTTGTTTCTAGCTTGCTATATCCTTTAAAGACCAATATATTACAGTCTGTCAAATTAATAGATTGTTGAGAAAATAGAATCTTTTTTATTTTGGCTACACAATGTATTTGTTTTCTTATTCTCTACCAATATACAAATTTTTATGGCATTTTATTCTCATCTGTGAAGGACAGTTTTTATGATAGGAGAACCTGTCATAATAAGAGATTTTTTCTTCCTCCTGCAATGTTATTTAAATATTTTGCAATGGGATGAATGAAAAAAGGTGTTAGAGCAATATAAAACAGAAGTATTACAATGAGTCTAGTGCTGTATTTTGAGTTCATTATCTATCTTAGATACTTGCTTTCTAACTAAAACTTTTTTCAATTGTTTCCAAGAGTATCTCTAGTTTTATTTGCTCCTGTAGAAGGGAGTAAAGGACAATTGAAAAAGGAATTAGGGAGTCAGAAATAGAGCAGGTCTTTCTTAACTTCCCTTCTTTTCCTTCCATCACTATATACCCTTGAAAAAAAAATGTTTCAAATTATCAAAAAAATTCATTGGATTCAAACCATGGTTTTATAAGATAGAGCAAGGCTGACTTTATTCCTTCATCAAATGATAGGAGATGGAATATGGGGCCCACTGTTTATTATGGCAATTAGGAAAGTTGTTGCTTTTTTCTTCACTTTAATTATTTTGTATCCACAACTCAGCATTAAAGGCAAAAAGTGCAACTGTCACTTTCACCTGCAAGTGTATCAAATCCCCCTGGATTTTTAAAAATATATCTACCCATTTAGCAAAAAATACATTTCCATCCAGTTCACAAGGGGTTGGGAATGGAGGATAATGGGATAGGAGTACAGTCCTGGCAGTGGTCTTGATCATAGCTATTAGATGTTCTAACTGGAGCTGGAGGATTAAATGGTATCTAGTTATTTCTCTACCCAGAGTCAGACTCTGGTATCAATGTTTAATATCTGGACAATCTCTTTGCCGTTCTATGTTTAGAAGGTAGCAAGTGTAGCTTAATCAAGTTAAGTAGGTGTCACAAATTAATAAGTGAAACACCATGAGATAAGAAAGACCTAATTTGAATACAGGGTCCTTCACTCATATGGCCTTCAATAATTTATTTTACATTTGGGAGCCTCACTTATTTATTCAACAAATATTGATTAAGCACGTCCTCTCTGCCAAATACTCTATGGATGCTACAGATACTGCAGTGAATAAAAACGATAAATACTCTGCCCTTCTAAGATTTACAGCCAATTTAAAAAAAGTGGAAAATTAAAATATATGGAATTTAGGTATTAAATACAAGGGGGAAAATCATACATAGAAACGGGACAAGAGCTGATGTAAGAGGACTGATATTTTAGATAGTGTGGCCAGGGAAAGTCCTTCTCAGAAGTGACTTTTGAGTGAATTAACCATGCATCTACCTAGGGAAAGTGCTTTCTAAAAAGAGGAAAACGTGTGTTCAACAGCTCTGAGGTTGTATTGATATTGACATGTTCAAAGAGCAGCAGGAGGCCAGTGTGGCTGGTCTTAGTGAACAAGGTTTAAGGTGGTAGTAGGAGATGAGAAACGGAAACAGAGTCACTGGGAGCTAGATTATGGAGCACTGTGAAAGTCTTTGGAAACCAGCAAAGAATTTGAGCATTGTCATAACATGATTTGACTTAAATTATTACTGGTTGAGAATCGACTGAAAGTAGGCAAGTCCAGAAACAGGTAAAGCAATTAGGAGATATTGGAATAATTGACAAGAACTATAGTGGCTTGGACCAGGGTGGTGGCAGTGGTGGTGGTGAGAAGTAGGCAACATTTAGATATATGTTTAAGGTACTTCGATGAAACCCTATTAAAATGAATTTAAGTTTGCCAAAAGACATGGTGTGCTTGTGAGAGAATAAAAAGAATTGTGCAGTTTCAGCCTATGTACCTGAAAAAAAAAAAAGAATATATCATTTGCTGTTTTGCCTTGTGGGATTGCTGTGACAAATATGTTGTACGAATTAAGTGAATGCCAGTTATTGCTATTTGGGTCATTTTCACTAGTCAAATACCTTGTTCAGGATTACATCACTTTTAGGAAGTAATACTTCTTTTTCAGTGTAGGGAAACCTGTAAGAAGCCCTTTATTTTCAAAGAACATTTCTTCCATTTTCATTTGTTAGGATTTTGATTAATAACAATGATATGGACAGATCCAAGTGGCTCTTCATCATTAGGCCCTTCATCTATGGAAGCCATCTTTTCTGCACACCTTCCAGTTGGTTGTGTATTCTGAGGAAGATTCCCTTTGATTAGTTGACCAATTCAGTTCTGGTTCAGTATGCTTAATCTAGATAGCCCCAGGAATAGGAGAGAGGATCTCATAAAGAGCTGCCTTTTTCCTATACATTTTAAGTATATTTGTAGAAAGTGTAAAGGTTGGTGGTTTTTGTTTGCTTTTATTATTTATTTGGAAATCAAGAATTTCCACACATGCCCTAGATTTATTGAGAAAAGTGTCTTAATCTCAAATACACACTCAAATCCATCCACAGTCAGAAGTAAGTAAAAAAATTATGAACTGATGATTTTCTGTACACTGAAATGTAAAAAGTTTGATGTAGCCTGAGCATTTTTGTTTGATACATAAAATTTAATGAGGGGATCTACAATCTCTATAACAAAGCTAGACTTTCAGAGACAGGGAACAGTTAACCAAGGGATTCTGGAGCAATAGAAGTAAGCTGAGTTTTGCTACTGTGTATCTAATATAGCCAAGTTTGCTCTTAATGTTTGGGAAATGATCAGCTTTCATCAGGGACACAGGTCAATTCAGGGGCAGCAACTGGAGACTAAATCAATGTTGGGAAAACAGAAAACAATAAACAAAATCGAAGGTAGGATTGAGTCAATTCGTAACTTGTCAGGGAAGGAACTGAACAGGATCATGGGTTCTTGAGAAACACCTTCCCAACCTGTCCAACTAGATATACCTTCCTCCAATGGATATGCTCATAATTTGCACATTTACTCATTAGAGTAATAATTTACATTTATTTAGTTATTTGATCAATATTGTTTACTTTCAATCCATTATAAGACAAGGCTGGTTTTGCACCATTATGAATAAGTGCAGCATATGGTGTATATATATGAACTCAATCAGTTATTGAGGGAAATGAGGGGGAATAAAGGAAAATAGGTTATCAGAGGATCAAGATTTAAGCAAATTAATTTTAAATTAAATGTAAATTCTACATTGAAATTAATTTTAAATGAAATTCTAAAGTATAGCTGGGGATTTACATGATCTCTAATGTGAATATCTTTAGGAAATTGATTTTTCTTATATCCTTTTACAATTTAAAAATCTAACTGCATTCATTCTTCTCACTATCCCATCTCTATTGAGCAAATTGTTCATCCATCTTGCTGTATTTTAATGTTATGGATCATTCTGTCAATGATCTATGAAAAGCAAATAACTCTACATTCAATTTTCTATAGTTTCTTCTCTGAAACATCCCTTATACCTGAAACTATTTATTCCTTTCTTCAAATCTAAGGGACCATTTTCAGTTTCTTCAAACTCCATAAATTTAACTAAATTATTTATAAGTTTCCTGGAAGCTCTAAAGTTATCCATTTCTGAGAATTATTTCTTGATGAGGTACTGAGTAAATTTTTCGTCTATCTTCTGCTCATACATTTTGGGACATAAATTGGGTAACTTGTTCAAGATCTATACAGAATTTATCCCTCCATGAGCAATCAAAACATCCCAACTTCATGTAAAAGGACACTGGTAAATATCCCTGTAGATTATTAATAAGTGCCAAATAATAATAATAACAATAATATTGAGCTATTGAAATGGAATAAGTGCCAAATGACAACTGATGAGTCATCCTAAAATTATTTGTAAACTTGAATATAAATCAAAAATAAGATCTAGAGTGTTTATTTTATTATATATGTGTATATTTTTTTATTATGCTTTCTTGAAGTCAAAATTATAAAGTAGGCAAAATTGCTTTACCATTTCTTTTTCTAACAAGCACATATTGACCTAATATTTTTATATTTTTTCATTCAATTATAAAATTCAAAATAAAATACTTTTAATCATTTTTAGACTGAGGCGAAGAAGAGTATACTATTTGGTTTGTTGTATGACCCACATAAAACAAACAAACAAAAAAGAAAATGAAAAAAAAAACACCACAAACCTCTCTTCATTCCAAATGCCATTCATCATCAAGTTGCAGATACCGATGGAAGTAGGAGTGGGGTTGTGGTTCATTAGATCTGAAATCTTACCATCACCTTCGTTCTAACTAAGCTAAGTTGTTGGGCTAATCTAAGTGGTTAAAAATAAAATAAGTTACCAGCTCATGTTCACATCTTATTTGGCAAAACATGATGCCTAGGGATCTCACATTATTCAATGGAAAATATTCATAGTGATCTAAATAAGCGTGAAAATGGAAATTCCGGGTGTAAAGAAAATTAACTCTCTAAGGATAATTTCAGTTCTTCAACTAAATTAGCAGCAGTTGACAGTTCCCTTGATACTCAGTTTGTAGGTACTCATATTTATTGGCAATTTGAAGACTTATAACTGCTATTAACAGGAAAAGTACTTTAATAACAACCTGTGTTTTGTCCAATGATTTTTTGTTTAATGCTACTTGGAGTCAAGAGTTTCCAAGGGGAATTTATTTTTGTAAACTCTTGACTGAAGTCCCTCTATACAACAAAAGGATTTTTAAAAGAAAACTTTTTTGCCTGCCTCGTAATTTGAAATTCTGCTGACTAGCCTAGCAAGGGTAGATACAGTAGCATAATATGGAGCCTATTTGTATACACACACACACACACACACACTAATAAAAAGTATAATATTACAAGGTTTTCCTGAGTTAGTACGTGCAGTTATTTGGACTTTCTGAAAGGTTGTGAGCTCTAAAAGAAATAGTAGGTGTTTATAATCAAATTTGTTAATAATTTCAGTTTATTGACACCTCCTCATTTCCAAATGAATCTCTTAGTTCTGAGTTTCTAATCATTTGGGGGCAAACTCTATAATGTTAGAGGCTCAGCAGTATTATAAAGAAATAAAGGACCAACCAAAAACAAATGACGTTGATTGTTATTATACACTCCACACACTCTTATTTTCTACTTCTCCTCAATTTGGTTATTGTAATATTTATTCAGAATCCCATCCATTTGAGGATAAATATGTCTAGCTTTACATGGCTGAGTAAGAACTGTTCATATATTCCAAGCTTAACAAAACCCATGTATTTGAAAAACAGCTGCAACCAACATAAATACTAAGTTTCCTCTAACGCAATCTAAGCATGATAATAAAAATGACACACATTGAGACATTTAACCTTTGAAGATATTTTTGTTTTCAGAAATTAAAAGCTATAATCTATGGATCAAGTTCATACCTGGAAGGAAACTTATTTGTGTTGTTTGTCTTTGTTTTGCAACCCAGAGGATAGGAAGATTGGTGGTTAAATGTCTCCAAATGTACATCAGATGTGGGTAGGACTTAGGTGATGATACCCGAGGACTAATGTCAGTACCGGACCATGTTTTCAGCCATGTCATTGTGTCTTCAGTGGGTCTGGTTACAAAGCCTTGTGAGAACAGTTGGGAAATGGAAGAAGCTGGACACAGATATAATAGGGCAAGGATAACTAAATAGCTTGTGGGCTTAGCTGATGTTGGTGAGTGAACCAGGTGTTCAAATCACTGTGATCAAAATTAGGGGGGCACACAAAGTAACTTGATCTACAGGTAGAGCACGGAAGATGGAGAAACTGAGAGGTAGCAAATCCCTGAGTTATATGAGGAACGTGATTCTAGGAGATTTTTTAATAGCCAGTGAGTACCTGTTGCCAGTCTGGGGGTACGGGGGGAGGGCTGTGAAGAGACACAGTGGTAGAATCCTAGCAAGCTGATTGTAGTCCAAGAAAAAGCTCACATACCAGGAGTATCAACTGTTGTAAAATTGAGCTACTGAAAGAGAGATTGGATGATACAGGATAAACTGCTATAGGGTTAAGCAGAAGTCCATAGATCACAGGCCCTCATCTCAGGCAGAGTGGATACCAGGCTATGCAAGCCCTCCCAGGTAAAGGCTGCTAATAATATCCCTCACCATGGCAAGGGCTTAACGTTGCTAGGCATGAGAAGTTAATCTCAATGATACCAGCAATAGGCTTATTCACATCAGTATTGGGACTCTAACCATTTATTCTAGTACCATTGAAAATGACATAGATTTTTGCATCCAAAAGGTGAGGTTAGCAGGGTTCATTACTGCGGCTGATTTCATGTCTCTATAAATGCATTGAAATGTTTAGAAACTAACAAGTGGTTATATTTAGCAAAGTGATTTCTCTAAACGACTTCTCTAAACTAACTACTAATTACTTATCTGACTTCCATTTAAATAGTCTTATTTTTCTTTCTCAGACCAGATTTTTAAATCTTCTTCAATAAAATATTATTTACTAATGGTTGCTATTATAATACATAAACATGTGGTGAAACTTGGAGTATGGCAATTTCTGTAAATAATCATTTATACTATAATTTTATTGTAATAAAAAGACAAATATGGGCTTTGAAAAAAATGAACTGTAGCTTTTTTCATTTCAAGGGATGAATTGATTCTGTCCACAATTTCATTTTCCTTGACCTCTTCTTAGGTTAATCTTCCCAAATCAAGTAACCATGTTCAACATTCATTCTGTAAGTTTAGAATATACTTGTGCAAATCAAAGCTCTCTTGAAAAATCAATGCTGCCTTTGTTCATGAACACTTATAAATTGAGATGTTTCCTCGGTCCGAAAAGTTCTGTTTTCTTCCCTTATCTTCCGTATATTTTAAAGTTTACAATAGTTCGCCAGGAAAAATGATTCGGTTTTTAGTATTATAGAATATCAAATAGGGAATCTCATTTATTTTTTTCTCTTGGATACCTAGTTAAAGTTTCTGAGTACTTTTGAGTAGAAACTTTTTTCTGCACCTAAGTAGAGCTTTTCTAGTTGTTAAGAAATATTCTTGGAGTGGATGAATCGAAGTGTAATTATTTCCAGCTTCCAATTACTTCCCAAATCTGCTATGTTCACTCTGCAAGAGTGAGTGTCAACCTATTGAAGCATATCTGGTTAATTGTGGGCTTGGTAGATTCAATGATATTTGGATGTTTCACTTGGAAGTATGAATACTCTACTTACCACTTGAGTAACTACATTCTATATGCCTTACAAGTGTCTCTGTGACACTTTGCAGGATCTTTTGTCTATGTGCAAAGGACACACAGAGCTATTAATTGACAGATAAGTAATTGTCTTCTGATTATAGTAAAGGCTTTTTTCTCTAATGGATTATACTTGTCACTTTTAATTCTTTTAAATCTTTCTCTGCATTTCATTAGAATGGCTTTATCATTTGGATTGTCCACTTGTCGGTTATTTTGATAGATTTAATAGGTTACCTTCAAACAATGACAATCCCAAAAATATAAGAGTGATATTTAAATTCTTTAGGGACTTTTTAAACTTGATTTATTTTCCAATCCATTTTCCTCTTTTATACTTTACCTTTTTGCAAATCATGTATTTTGCATTTTCTACATGCCCTGAGCAAGCTTCTGCTTTAATCTTCCATGACTTAATCTACTGACCAAATATGAGATATTTCGTGAAGCAGCAAGGAAAGAGTCTATTATCATTTCCTGTTCTGCTTGCCTGCTGTGATTTGATTTTTTTTTTTCAAATTTACAAGCAATAGATTTTCAGTGTATCCTAAGAGATGATTCAGGTACTGACAGAAATATTTGTAAGCCTTTTTAAGATTCAGTGATAGCATGAAAGTGAATTTGTAAAAGTGGTTTACTGTGCATTTCTTGATTCAGAAATGTAATGTTCAGCCATTATTTATTCTGCAAGACAGCATTTTTAGATCTTTCATATGCTCCCCTACATATTAAAAGAACAATTAACATACAAATATATATATCTTGAGATCATATCCCATTCCTCTATAGCTAATAACAGTTATCAAACAGCTCTTTTGTAAGGTGTACTGTAATTACTAAATTACAATCTAGGTGACTGTGTGATGGGAATAATTTATTAATATAAGGACAATATCAAAGATATGAAAATACGTAAGATTTTGATAGGGGATAGATGCAGCAGATGGTGGAATGCAAAATTTTATAGGTGCTTTTACAAAGTTTGCTAGAGTGAGATCTACTATATAGCTTTTATTACAAGTTAATTCTGCCTGGAAGCTTGTATATAACTAACTTGTCAATATAGTTATAATGGAAATTTGTCTTTGTGTAAAATGGAATCCATGCTAAATTATTCTTTGTAGTGTTCACAGCATTCACAAAAATGAAAGGAGTCTCAATTTTCAAAGAAGTCAGTGCATTTATTGATTTTTAGATTGCACCCGTGAAGTGGCAAGATAAAATTGATGTATGCTCAGAGGTTTAAATGGATTTCACTTTTGGTAATGTAACTATGAGGTCGAAAGCATGAGTATGAAAATGGATAAGACAAAAACAGTAGTCATTTTCAATTCTTGACTGGCCCTTATTTAAATTGTACTTGTGCCCAAATGGCATTATAACACTAAGCTCAATATTTGTATATTTTTCTGATTATAAAAAAGGGTCCATATTTTAAGTTGTAAATAAGATTATAAAGCTTTAAAATCTCCAAAGTCACCTCAGATTCTTTCAGTAATTAAATATAGAAGAAACAAATAGATATGAATGTTAATTTAAAAACCCTCACAACATCAATATAAAATGAATATTAAAATTATGTGAATATGCGTGGACAGTTGCTCACTTAAATAGTTCTGACATATATTTAAACATTTTTATTCATCAATTTCACCACAAAAGCATATATTGACCTATATTTAATGTCTGCTGATCTTTAAATGTTAAACTAAGCAATTAAATTTTGTTAGAATGGGAACCCATTGGCAGTGGGCATTTATCTCAAGTGTTCTTTCTATGTGTGTCTTCTGTGTAACAAAACTGTATGATTAGTTCCACTTTCCATTATTTTTTCCCTTTCACAAATCTTTTTATTGCTTACCTCTTCCTATGTAATACAAGAAATGTATACTGTAAGCTAGGCAGAGTCCTCTCTCTTTGGCCAAACCCAAATTAAAGGAGACTGTGGAGGGGACAGACATATTTAATTAGAAAGTCTTCAGCAATAAAGACCTCTCAACAAATACATACCAGTGATTTATATAGCACGTGCAGTATGCCAGACCCTTTTCTATATATATATATATATAGTTCCCAGCATAAATCTTTAAGATAGGCATGTTTGTTATTACACACAAGGAATGATAAATTTCCCCGGGATCACACAGTTTCTAAGAAGTAGAGCCAGCATTCCAACTCAGGACAACTTGAGAATCTGCATTCCTACCAGTGTTCTGTGCTGGTTCTCCACTCTAAGTTTTATGGTTTGGTGATTATTAATGTTAAAGCATGAGAAATAAGGGGAAACAAACAGGCAAGAATATCTGGAGCTAAAATGAGACAATCAGATAAATGATGAAAGGAAAATGACTAGTAAATCCTCATCCGTGAAAACCTGGAAAAGAAGACAAGTGGAAATAGGAAACAATAATGGATCTCAAATCATTAAAAAGTCTAGAATACATGGTAGTCACTTAAAATTTATCATAAGCTATTGCTTATTTACTGACATGTTTTTGCTTACATTTAAGAATGATTTGTAGTTAATTTAAGAATGATTTGTAGTTAATTCTCAAACAGAGGAAAGAGATGTATTGTCAGTCAGTTCTAGGGGCCAACGCCCGGTGATTCTGGACTGGATTCAGTTTATATGTCACCCAGGCTTCATGCTCTTGCCTTGCTCTCTGGCAGAGTGACCTTGATAATGACTTGCACCACCCTGAATCTTAGAGACATGTCACAGCTGCTGCCTCTAAAGTTGGGAGCAAAACCCCACAGTGGCCCATGCCTCCTATTTTTGTGCTTCCTCATTGCCTTGAGTCAGCTCCACCCAACCTGAACACACTAGAAGTTAGCACCTTGTGAAGGCAAACCTGGAACAATGGGAGAGGGGAATTAGCCGCTATCTTCTTTCTTCCTCTAGCTAGACTTTTCAAAGGTGCAATGACTACATCATGTCTCTTGGAAGATGTCTAGCAAAACTGAACAGTCAGCCCATTCCACAGCTGCGGTCCACTCAGCAGTGCTCACCTTTAAGCAAACTGTCCCTGCTCCCCAGCCTCATTTCCCTTTCTTCTCACTCCTCCTTCCCTGTCTCCTGGATAAAGTGTTACCACGAAAGCTTTGGCCTCATCATGTCTTTTCTAGGGAGTCTAAAGAAAGCTAATGCGCAGCAGAATAGCTAAATGAAGATTTGCATGCAGTGGCCTTCAACAATTTTCCTTAATAAATGATTTTTATTGTATTTTGTATAGTAAACTATAATTCATTCATAGCTCATTGCTAATTCTTGAACAAGAAATTCTACAGGGTTAAAAATTACTATCCTGCGTAGCAGTAAGACATAATGTTTTCTTGTGTTGTATTCGTTGCTTAAAAATGTGCTTTGCTTAGCTATAGATTGCTATTTCTTGGGAAAAACTTTCCCATTTCTCTAAATAGGTATATATAGAATCACACACTAAGTATGCAATTTTTTTTCTGTATTCTGCTATGAAAGCAAATGATGTCTGGAAAATTTCCTCAGAGCTCCCTTTGTAAAGTTAAAATGATATAGCCTAAATCAAGTATTTTTATTTTAAAATGTTTCATAAGAGGTAGGAAAAAACTCTTCTTATTTTGTGTATATACACATACACACATACCAATACATACATGCATATACATACACACACATACAACACATACCCTAGCACACTAACCTATCAGAAGGGCGGGAACACCTTCAATCAAAACATCTAAATATGTTGGAATATAAATCTTCAAATGTAATTAAAATGGAATTCAATTCATTCTCAGGTCAATGTTATTTTAATTTGATACTACTTGCAAATGTGCAGGTGGCAAGTACATATTCAAAATACAGATGTTATATTTTCTGTGTCTTTTCTAAACACATTCTGTACTGGTTCTTACAGAAAATTATATGAATGATCTTCAGCTAGACAGTATTTACTTAGAATGGATTCTAGGCTGTGCAATCTGAAATATGTGGGGGAGAACCTTCCAGAAATCTGTGTATTTGTATTGTTTAGAAAAACATATATTCAAAGCCTGAGTTCTTTCTCAGATTTTAAAAATGCTTGTTAAATGTAGTAAAAGTAAAACAAATGTATCTGGTCATTACAACTGTGAAACACAAAAAAGAAATTAAACACAAGGGATATTTTGAGATTTAAACATCAAGTGGGCAATTGGGCTTTTTCTTCTCATTAGCATTAATTAGTAATGGATGAGTGAGTCAGCCTCATGTACTGAACTTTTCTCATCAAAATTTCAAATTTAAATAGGAAGAGAATAAAAGTTCCACATAAGCAGAATTTCTGTGTGTTTTGTTCATTGCTGTATCTTCAGCTAATAAAAGGGTTCCTGGCCTATGGTAAATGTTTAATAAATAAATATGTGTGGCATTAATAAATACAAAAATAGAAAAATGTCGGAAAAAATATAAGAGGCAAACATTATCAAAGTATCAAGGAGAATAATAGATACTCAGGATGTGTATTCCAGATGTTATTATTTAGTTTTTATCTCCTAAATGAATAATACAATGTTTACCACATAGGAAAGCAGCATTATCAACATAAAGTTGATAAAATTATATTTAAACCAAAACACTGTATATAGGTGTAATTTTAGTTTCTTGATGACTTCTGGCTAGTTACCGTGTGATGATTATTTGACTATACATGTGGGGAAAATAGAAAATTCAGCACTCCTGCCTACTTTATCAAGAAGAGAATTACCTAATGGCAAAGTATTTTGAGTACTTTGGGCTGTCCAGCCCCCGCCCCCCTCCAAATAATACAAGTATACAAATTTTGAAAGGCATTTTCATACCCTGTTTTCCCCACAAAAAATGAAAAGCTACTATTCTGGTCTTTGAGAATTTTGTAATTTGTTTTGGTAGATTGAATACAATGACATGTGTGTGCACGCACATATATACACACATATACACACAGTATAAAGGAACTGAAAACATCTGCAAAGCAATTAATAAACACAGATTGATGCAGATGAATTCACATGCAAAAATGCTCAGAGATTGTCTGTAATGCAAAATGCTGAGAGATTGCCTGTAATTCAACATAAAAAGGTGATCACAATTAGGCAGCAAGTAACACACATTTTGAGGAAAGTTTGCACACATGTTGAGCAGAGCAGGTCTTACATAGTACTTGTCTTAATTTTATGATCTCTCTCTCATTTTCCTATTCTTTTGAATTGTACTTCATTTTTATCATAAAACTTTGATGATAGCTTTATCATTAGATAATATAAAATATTGGCCTTAGCAATTTGTACCATATCTAAATATGCATGGGTTAGGGACAGCAGTAACCTTGGGATAATGCCAGTTAGGAACAAAAAAGTAATTAAAGTCCTTCAAATTAGCTTAAATGTAAATTAGCTGTAAAACTCACATCATTTTAAAAACATGATTCCATTCAAATTTAAGACCTAGCTAAATCAGAAACAGAAATAATTGTGTACTAATAGGTGTCATTTTTACCGTATTGGCAAATGGATCATTATTTTACAACACTCTCTGCCAGATGTGCCTCGATTTCTTGGGTTGAGTATTCTCAAAGTTTTGAGTGAATACTGGAGTTTAAAGAAGTTTTCTCAGAAAAAAAAAGTGTCAAAAACTAGCCTCAGTAAAAATAAAGTATGTTCAAAAGAAAATAAAAACATGGTATAATCTTAGTCATAATCAAAAGACAGTAAATAAGTATTTGATTCCTGGGAAGTTCTCATTTTTTCTGCAAAGATAGACAATAAATTATACTTACAGGCTAGCTTTTATCTTTTCCCTTCTCCTGCCCATTCTCCTCTTCACTGATACCATCCACAAGGATCCAATGCCTTCCTGTGGCACACTGTCTGCTCAGGTCTTCCCCTCTAGGGTTTCACTGAATGAGTGAAACTATGAGTTCTAGAAACTTTTTTCTTTCCCTTTATTCAACAAAGTGCCTGTTCAGAGTCTTTGCTCCACTTCCTTGAGGGGGCAGTATATAAATAAAGCATGGGGAAGTGTTATGCACAGGCAATTTTTGTATTCTCCCTGTTTATTTATGTCTGTGTAGATTTATAATATTTATTTTATACTTTGGGTTATATTGTAATATTTACTTTAGTTGCTCAAATTGTTCTAGCTTTAGCTATTGGAAGCTATTTCATTTGGCTCTTTGGCCCCTTTACATAGTCCTTTTACTGTTATTATTATTAGTAGTAGTATTATTATTACTATTATTATCATTATCATCATCGTCATCATTATTATTTTGAGCATTTTCTTACTTGATTGTACTACAAGATATTTCTTATCCTGTATATTTTCAAGGATTCCTGGTTCCTTTTATTAGAGAATGATATTAGAAAACAAGATCTGAGTATTAGGTGTACACATTACTACTGACATGTCATTGCTCCCAGGCCCTTTCAGCTAAAACAGCAAGAGATTATACATGTGTATACTGATGCATGTGTATACATGTATCTATAAATATTTCTATATATAACCATCAGTATTTATATTAGACTAAAAGTGAGTTCCTAGTGGTATTTCCAACTCTTAACTAATTACCACATGAATCATTCTAGCCTTCTCCTCCCACTTATCTATGATCTCCTACTCAAACTCTGAGAAAACCGTCCTCCATCCATTCTGTGAATTTTTAAATTTTAGTATCCATGAAAAGCAGTTTCAAAACTATATAATTCTACCTCTATGGGGAACAACTACATCAACTAGAGTACAGTGTCATACAGTTCCTTTTGCCCTTAGTCTTGAAGACTCCTCTCATTTCTAGAGTTATTTAGGCCAGCACACTTTTCCCCTCCTCTTTAAGGCGGATCATTTCATAATTTGTAACACAGTGAGATTCTTTTGTCACATTCAGCATTCCGTTCTGAAATTCCCTCAAACTTCTAAATTACTATTTTTAATTTGTATACATTAAAGTCACTTTTTGTGCTTTAAAGTTCTATGGGTATACAACTTTATGTATCAACCATCACAGTGTCAGACAGAATAGTTGCATTGTCCTAAAAATTCCCTGTGTATCATGTAGCCCTCTTTGAAAGGCTGTCTTAGTGACTGGTATTTGTTAACTTGACTCTATCACTGGCCAAGAATATGTTCTTTCTTGAAAGATAGAGAGAGAATTTGACCTGTACACTTATATGCATAGGAGGAGGGTATGTCTGAAGGAGTCACTGAGTTATTTTCTGGTACCGGTGTCTTGGGGAGGATGCTTATCAGTAGGCATAGAAAGGCCCACAGTGTCCAACGTTGTTGATCTTTTAGCAGTTTAGATACTGAAACATCTTTTATCTCAGGACCTAAGCACTCAACCAAAATGCCCTCAATATGTCTGGAACTGAGTTAGATCTTTGAGAAACTACTCAAATTGTTGTGGGATATTTCCTTTCATTATGGTTGGCAGCTGACTCCATTTCACAAGGCTCAGAAGCCCACCAGGGTACACAACTTACTGTTTGATGGTTAATTCCATAAATATTTAGGCATATTTTACTCAAGGACATTGCAAGCACTCTATGGTACTGTCAAACACAGTTGGAAGAGCAGAAAAAGGAAAAGAAAACAAGGCTAATATTTATTGAAGCTATTAAATTGCAGATATTATTCCAGGTCCTTCAGACCACATATTCTGAAAGTTCTAAAAATTTCAACTTTCAAAGGTTTTACTTTGTTGAACCAACATCATGATGCCGATGCAAATTGTCAACTCCCATGCTCCTTTCTTTTCTTCTGAGGCAATATTGTGACTTACTTTTTAAAAAAATATATTTATTTTACTTCTTTTAAAATTCAGTTGACCTTCGAACAATGTGGGGTGCTGAGCTTTGCACAGTCAAAAATCCATGTATAACTTTTGACTCCGCCAAAACTTAACTATAGTTATCCCTTGGTATCTGTGGGGTAATTGGTTTTAGGACCCCCTCAGATACCAAAATCTGCAGATGCTCAAGTCCTTTATATAAAATGGTATAGATCACTGCAAATAGTCGACCCTCTGCCTCTGCAGATTCCCAATTGTGGATGGAAAACACTGTTTTCTTTTTTGTTTTTCAATTACAGTTGACCTTTAATATTATTTTATATGAGTTTCAAGTGTACAGCAAAATGGGTAGACACTTCTATAATTTATGAAGTAATCCCTCAATTAGTCTAGTACCCACCTGGCACTGTTACCAGAGAGAGCGGCTCTTCTCAGCGAGAAGCCCAGGCTTGGCTCTCACACCGGCGGTCGAACCCAATAGAGTCTGTCTGCTTCCCACACTGGGGGTTGAACCCGGGCCTCGGTGAGGAGGACTAGGAAACGTAGCCACTACGTTACCGGAGGGTGGGCCCTTCTTGGCACAGCGTCCAGGTTCTTGGCATCTTGGGCAAAGAATTGAACAAGACACAGAGGCAAAGTGGTGAAAAAAGTTTATTAGAAGAGATAGTACAGTCCAAAGAATTAGGAGGGAGCCGAGCACCAACAAGAGCGGCTCAAGGCTCAGGGCTCAAGGCGGCAATTATTATTAGGACAGAAAGTACACTCCAAAGGGTGTGGAGCCGGCCTGAACAAAGGTAAAGCTCAAAAGGCAGGCTCAAGGCTCAATGCTCAAGAGGGCAGCTGCTCACAGAAGCCTGGGGGTTTCATCTTTTTTTTCTGGGATGGGCTGTTCCCCTCTGGGTGCGTGACCACTTAATTGACACCTGTGATTGATAAGGGGTGGTTACCTCATCCTCTTAGATTGAGCATGTCTCTTCCCAGAGTTCAGTCTATTATAATGGTATTAATGAACTACTGGGCATATGTATGATATTATAATGATGGTATAATGAGGCTAGGGGGAGATGAGGTCCTTGTGGTCTTTTATCATGCAGATGCAAGTGAACAGTCCAATTCACTTAGTTCCTCACATTGCTTAATGGCTAGGGCAGATAAGGAAAAATTTGGGAGGTCTCCAGGTGGTGCTCCCCATAGATTGTGTTGGACATGCAGGAATGCAGAGACCCAATTACCTGTTTCTAATTGTCCCTTTCAGTTTTTCTGAATGATAAGGTCCACCTTTCTCATCCTTTCTAAGCATTGAGGGAATCTTCTTCCTATGTTTGCGTCCCAAGAGACACCCCCCCCCCCCCCCCCCGCGCTGTCCTGCTGTTTATAAGTCTATGAAACAATTCTTGGAGGATGTCTTAGGTAGACTCAGGTTTTTTTTTTTTTTGGTTTTTTTTAAGCCTGGAATTTTGATATATTTTTAACTGAGGTGCAGTAGTTTTCAGACTTTGGTGGGCATTCTCCTCCTTTCCTACAACGTAATTCTTATTAATAACAAGGCCTTATTTATATATTTTGAATCTGTGTCCTTTTGTCAAGACATAAATGATGATTGAGCTTTTATATCAGCTTCAGTATCAGTTGACGTCTTCATTTTATTTGCATATACAAGTATTGATAGCATTCACATTAAAAAGTCATTTACATATGATAATAGACCTAAAAAGATAGTTTGCCTTGCAGTCTCAGGATATGTTTTAATTTAAACTCATTGAGAAGCTTTCAAGGGGAGCCTCAGTAAACAATATTTGTTTCAAAGTTAAGTCTCTAGCAATATCTATCATGGAGTGTATTTTTTTCTTAAATATAGACGTTAGAAAGTAAGTACCCAAAAAATCAAAAATATGAAAATTTTTACAATGTGCTACTGTCCCAATACAGTGTGTTGTATTGTGCATAATTGTTTAAGAGACAGTTATGACAAAATGAGGGCATGTGTTGAAAGATACATCTGAGCCTCGCCTGGTATTAAACCAACGATTATACAAACATGCACAAGTATGAAATAAGACAAAGTTATGAAATAAGATATATTATATCTTCTTAATCAATGATAAATTTACAGAAGTTTAAATGTATGCTGTGGGAAGGCAGGAAAAACTCTGTTACAAGTTTTGCACAAAACTGAATTATCAGGTAATTTAAAAAAATGAGAATTACAACATGTTAAAATTAGGTGTACAAAATATTTACATTTACATTCGCTTGCTTTCAAATGTTTAAACACTATAAAATATATACAAAACTATACTTGGTTAAACCTTTGCATCTCTGTTAGAACTTCTCTTTAGGACTCATCAAGATTTCATCTTTGCTGCACTGTTTGAAAATCAATATCCCAGCAAATGAGAAATGGACTAATCTAAGACTTGACTGGACAATTAAATGTCAAACTGAACACTGGAAAGAAGTATGACAGGTCTGGTGATGTAGGCAAGAATAAAATGCACGTTGGGAAATTCACAGTGTCACTTAGGCAAGGACAACAAAAGTTGGGAAAAAGTTTGATTAGCTGAAAAGAACCCTGAAGGTAACAGTTGCGCAAGGATTGGAGGGGCACTTGTGAGAGAATTGGGCCAGAGGCAGGTGTTAACCAATGGTTCTTACCAAATGCTCCTTTATGTTGGCTTTGCCTAGAGCCTTCTTTGGTTGTTCTTTGTGGTCCTTTTTGACCCCAAAATGATCTATGCGTTGTAGCACAAGGGAAGTCATGTATTTGCCATCATTACTCCCAAATTATTCCTTGGATGGGTGTTTTATTCCAGTTCCTGATTTTAAGATAATCCAGTTCAAAAAATAAGTGTGGAATTTCAGAAAGCCGTCTTATTCTTATCTGTATCATTTTAAAAATTGGCATCATCTATTCCATTTATAGTTTTGAATGTAAGCTTCCCATTACACTCTTCTTCAAAGTAATTTTCATTTTGTGTGTACTTTTTCTACATTGATTAATTAATTAGTTAATTTATTAGCTGGCAGATAGGCCCTTTCTAGGGAACAACGTCTATATAAAGTGAAATCCAGTTGAAATTATGGGAAACTGGTACTTTGGTCAGCTATAGATATTCCCAGCAGACACTGTCCTCAGATGCTCAGATCATCCTCACGCCTGCAAGGTTGAATTATTTCCACACTAAATTTTATCCCCAGCATCTATGATCCTCAGTATTTGCTTCTTATGAAAAGTCATTTCAGTTGCAATGACTAACTTTCTGAAAGCCTCACACATTGCTTCAGGCAAAACCTTGTATTCAGGTTCATGCTGAGTCCTCAACTGAAATTAATGGGAAACATGCAGCTGCATCTACAGGTGGACCTCACCTTCCCTCATTCCCTTCAATCCTCCCTCCCCCCTTTGTCTTTTAAGCACTTTGAGGACTTTTGTAACTGCTTCTGAGCAAAGCAGACGCTATTTCAATGACTCTTTGTTGCTGGCTCATTTCACTGACGGCTGAATTTTCTTGTACTTGGGCCACAGATCAATTTCAGCAGCATGAATGTTTATAATATACATAAATGAGTTGAATGAAGGCATTGAAACAAAATTTCTGCATCTGCAAATGAAGCTGGAATTGGAAGCAGAGAGAAAAATGAAGGGCGATGAAACGTGATTCAAGAAGAGGATTTGAGTAAGAGTGCCAAAAGACATCTAATCAACTTAAATGAAGAAAAATATTAAATAATTTAGGAGCAAGGAATCAAGCTGGAGACTATCTGTTAAACAGAATAATGAATCAGCAGTTCAATAAATATATGGTTTGAAAGTTATACAGAATCACAAAGGCCATCAACTCAAATAAAATATAATGAGAAATTAATAGAAACACAATAATGGTTTATAGTTTGAAAGAGATAGAATGCCTATCAAAACAGTGAAAAAATTACAACACAGAAGCCTGATTATGTCACTGTAAAAATATTCTCATTTACTTAAATTTGTGAGAGGTTATACTGCATTGGAAGTCCCACAAAGATGCAAACTCTGATTTATTTTCTGATGAATCGTCTTGCAGAAAATTTATTTTGTTTTACTACAAATGCACCATTCAATTTTTGCATAAACTGCTTATAAAACATTTCGATAAAATTATGTACTTTGGTAAGGTTGTACTTACTTCATCATGTCACTGAGCAGTTATATATTTGACATTTAAAAGACATATTCAGATGTTATATAATAATGCAATGATTATAGCTATTGCTTTTAGGAACTAACTTGGACACTGACCCAAGCACTTTACATATATTATCTAGTTCATTCCTTTACTAAAATCCATTGCAGTAGGAACAAGGAACATTACATTTTAGATTTAAAGGGGTGGTGGAAGGGCACTGAGAAGTTAAGTAACTTGTCTGAGGTCACGCACAGTAAGAACCGAAGCCTAGATTTCAAGCCCTGGATTACCTTTAGGATACATGTTCTTAATCACTGTGTTATCCTTACTAATTCTGTGCAAAGCACAAAGCATTATAGTAATGTTTAGTAATGAAGAAACTGCAGTACTGAGTAGCTAAATAACGTGGGCAAGATTGACTCTTAGACTGATTGACTGTAGGTTTGGCCACATACCTAGCTTTCAGGCTGCTGTGGGGGAGGGGCTTACCAAACTGAGTGGGTTTTGCCTCAGTGGGCTCTGGTACCTGTTGAGACCACCGTTTGTGTGTGCCACTTGTGGGGCTAATTTGATGATGCTCTGCTGTGGTGTGAAACCAACTTCCAAGTATGTGGGTTCTGGGGTCTCTTCTGAGGGGCTCTGATGTTGGCCCAGGTTATCCACTGCCTATGGCTGGCCGGGTACTAAATGGTAGGAGCTATAATGCAATCTGCAGTTTTTTGCTGCCTGTGCTAAACCTGGATGTGCATGAGAGAGGCCATGCTGCCATCTGAGGATGGCTTTCACCAGTACCAAGCCTGGGGTAGCTCTACAAAAACCAGGATACTCCCAGGCTTGCTGTCACCTGCCAACTTCCTTAATGTTCACCCACTTCTAAAGCCTCCCATGTATGCAAGTGGGATGAGGAAGGGTCTCAGGGAGTCATTAGAGTGGGAAGAGTTGTGGTCGACATGTTACTGTAGACTCTGGTTTGGTGCAAATGCTGAGTCTGGAACTACTCAGCAAGTCTCAGAGCCCACTTAGGCCAGTTGCCACTTGCCTGGGGCCTGTTGGACTCCAATAGTTTTCCAAGAAAGAGTGCAATGCAGGTGGGGCTGGCTGTTCACCAAGAAAGTGCCTCCAGTGTTGAGGGACTTGGGTATATCAGTGTCCCAGAGGAGCTCACCAGACCAATTCAGATTCAGATTTGGCCATGGATGTGGGGTGGGCTCAACACAAGAAAGATGGCACCAGCCTGCAGGCTGCACAGGAGAAAAAAACCCATAAAGGAAAAATGGCAACTGTCCTTCAGCCCTCTTTTTGAAGCCACACACCTCTGTATGCCTCTGATGCCCCCCAAGTCTCAATCTCTCTGCCAGACCCAAAAGTTAGTGTCTGTGCATTAATGAGTCTGTGTGCAGGCCCTTTAAGAAGATGTCTGTGTTTCCCGCAGCCTTCCCTTCCAACTGGGTGGTCCAAATCTCCACTGCTTTTTCACAGCTAGATATTGTGGTGGCTCCTCTTCCCGGCACCAGTACTCTGGACTGGGATCCTGGTGTGGGGCTGGAGTCCCTTGCTCTTCCAAGATATCCCTCCTGATTTTCAACTGCCACACAGAGGTTTGAGGCCAGCCCGTTTTGCATCTCTGCCCCTCCTATCAGTCTTGATGTTACTTCTTCTTTATATCCTTAGTTATAAAATTACTGTCCAGCTAGACATCAGATGGTTCTCCAGGTTGATTGGTCTTTAATTTAGTTGTAATTTTAATATATTCATGGAAGGAAGTGGGGAGAGTATTTATCTACTCCACCATCTTGGATCTCTTCAATTATTTTTCACTTTTAAAAATATAAAGAAGTTTCACTCATAAATACAAAAGGATTACAAAGCTCAATTTTCCACAACAGGAAAACATATATAAAAATTTGTAAATTTTATATATAAAATTGGAAGTAATTCATTATAAGTAGCTAGTATAAATGCAGTATGAAAATTATGTTGTTTTTCATGTTTAATTTGTATGTAATGTTGCACATTTATTTAAAATAATGTTTTAAATGAAATGTAAGTCCCACGAGGGCAGAGATAGTTTCAGTCTTATTTCCTGTTTTATACTTAGTAGAAAAATATTTTGCGTATGTATGTGGTATCTATTATGAAGTGATATGTGAAATGTAAGTTGATAAGATTTTTCTAGTCTTCCTGTTTCAGCCACTGATGCTCCCTTATTAGTAGCTCTATAGAAAGACTCCTAGAGACTTAGAAAGTATCCATAGCTAAGAACATATATATGGAGTCTAGCATATATAGAGTTCTCAAGGAAAACTTCCTGAATATATGAACTCAAATAAATTTAATATACTTACAATATATATTTATATTAATAATGTAATGTTTATTTTTGGTTTCTCAGTGAACAGATGTTAAAAGCATAACCATTTATTCTGAGATATTCTGTGAAACTTTGTGTAATTATTTAGAGTCTTGGGAACCAATGTTTATATATCAACATGACTAGTGACTTTTAGTATTGTGGGCTACACCTTCAGTGTTTTAAATCAAATGACAAAGCAAGATACTTGTAGTCCATAGGCTTTATGCCACTCAACTTAGCATTTAGATGTTAGAGAAATGATTCAGTGTTTAAGAATACATAGGAACTGAGTGAGAAAAAACAAAGAAAATTGTCTTAAGGAAAGATACATAACATAAGTTAAGAAGGAGGATGGGGAAATGATCATGGATGCTTTTGTGACTATGCTGAGACAGAGTGTTCTCATAGAAACTGGTTAGGTGAGAAAACTGGATCTGCTTTATTGAGAAAATTGACTATTGGTCTTCTGAATGGATAATCGGTAATATAATTAAAAGCTATTTTAAATCCCAGTCAAGAGAAATCAAATTAGAAAAACGTTATGTTTCATACAAGGTCATTACTTCTAGCAAGAGGGGTTGGAAGGTAGGAAGACAAGGTAGAAGGTTACTACAGTAAAGCAGGCATAAAAACGCTGGACTGGGATAGTGGTAGGCGAATTCTGTGAGTGAAGAGATAGTTCAGTGTGACATTTTATGAAAGGAAAACAGGGCTTGTTGAATATGGAGGAAGGATGACAATAGGGGAACCAAGGATATACCAGGTTTTCAAGCAGGAGATAGGTGATATCATTACAGGAAGCAGGTGGTATTGAATATAGTGAGGATACCATGATTTTGGAGGGTGCAGATGATTACTTTGGTTTGTAGCTGTAGGTATTTGATGACTGTATGATTTCTACTAGAAATCTTCAACAGGAGTTGTAAATATATCACTGGAACTCAGATAAAGAACATATGGAGATGGAGCGACAGTTGTTAAAGGCATAGTTATTAAAAGGAAAGTAAGATGAAGAAACTGGGTGAGTTTTTTAAGAATACAGTCCTAAAGAAAATTAACCTGCTAGTTTTAAATTTTAATTAATAAGTAAAATGCTTTTAATTTATAATTAATATTATAAGTTTATGGGTTCCACTAGCACAGAGATTTCTAATCCTTTTGACATTGAAAATCACTTTTTTAAATTATGCATGATGATGATTATTCTCTTAAAGTGTGTTGTTTTGAGAATATACTGATTAAGTATAAATTCAGTGATCCTTTTCACTGATTTATATTAATCAGTGCCATTAAATACATTTGTAATATTTTGCATATGTGTATGGTATCTATTATGAAGTGATATGTGAAACGTAAGTTGATAAGATTTTTCTAGTCTTCCCATTTTAGCCGCTGATACTCCCTTATTAGTAGCTCTGTAGAAAGACTTCTAGTGCCTTAGAAAGTATCCATAGCTAAGAACAAAGACTTTACATTTTTAAGATTCTAATTTTAAAAGGCAGGAGTTTTGCATTGTTTAAGACAGGGGTGTCCAAACTGTGGCCCGTGGGCCAACTGCAGCCTGCAATCCATTTTTTATTGGCCCGCAGCGAATTCCAAAAATATATTTAGTTTACTTAAATAAACCAGGTGAGGCAATACGTACTTCACCTCGAGGGAGTGGCCTGGCTGTTTGTGTATTTTACCACATATGGCCCTTGGTAAAAAATGTTGAAAAAAGTTTGGACACCCCTGGTTTAAGGGATGCATGTCAATAGCCAAAAAACATAATTTTTCTTGCTGTGAGAGAAGGGGGGAATAAAGGTGAATAGTTTGAGGAAGAAAAAGAAAGATGCAGTGTGGTCATATGTACTCTATTCCCTACACCATGGACGTGGATGGTTGGAACACATTTGAATTCTCTTGGGAGTGTCAGAGAATGGCAGAGTTGTGTCCTATGTCTCAGACTTGATCTACATAAAAGGGACAAGTGGAGAGGGCCAAATACAAGTTCCAAAAGCTTTCAACTATTACTAACTAGCGTTGGAGCAAAATCTATAAATTTCCTGTGGTCTCTATGAGGGATGGGGAATTGAGATGAGAGAAAGAACGGGTACGTCCCAGGAGGTATCCTGACTAGTGTGAAGAATTAAACATCAAAAAGTTGTAGTGTAGTCATTATGTCTGGAGCTAAATAAATAAATATCTTAACTTCCTAGGACTGTCATGGCCAGGAAGTCAGAAGGGGCTGAGTCAGCAAATGGAAGACAAGGCAACCATAAAAGATGTGAACTGACGTAAATACTTGGTAATAGAATGCAAGTTTGCTATATGAGAAACAGGGAATATAGGCATAAACAATGTAAGATTAAAAGAGCTTGACTATTTCATCCCTTTCACTTATTAGGAGGAATTAGTCATGATATTATGAAATTAATTAGTTTTATTTTTTTCATTTCATTCCACCTATAGATTGCTAGAATGGGTGGCTTATATCTCAGACAGAAAATTCAGAGAGAGAAGATCACAGACTTAAAAGCTGATCCTTCAGGGGATTCTCAGTTAGAGAGAGGAGGAATAAAAACTGTGATGAGGTCAGTGGCTCCTAAAGAAGGATGACCCATAAAAGAGAAATAAGAAAGGAAGAAATTTTAAGAAAGACGTCTCTTAAATACTTTTAATATTATAGAATGATTTCTAGATTTTGGCTCAAAGGGGCCTCACTTTTAGAAACTTTTCCCCTATTTTAGAATGACTTTACTCTCTTTAAGCAATCTCATAGGTCATATCTGGAAAGATGATCATACTTATTTGGAAATACAGTAACAATGCAGCAGATACTTTTAATAGTGTGTGTAATGCCACAGAAGATCAAAGAGATTGGTTCTATAGGATGTGGCAAGATCTCGGTCAATGGTGACCTTTTGGAGAAGCATTTTTGTAGAAGACCTGGCAGAAGACAAATTGCAAAGAGTTAAGTAAAAATAAATGAGGAAGGAAGGGAAGACACGGTTGGCGATTAAGGAATGTGCCCACACAAAAAAGTGGCTGGAAAAAGGTCAGGAGGTAGAAAGAATAACCTATGTAAAATATAGACTAGGAAGAAAGAAGTCAATAGAGAAATATTGCTTGAAAATACTGGAGGGAGAGGAGAAAATAATTTATGAACTGCTGTTAAGTTTAAACCACAGATATGTTTAATAAATAAGTTTCCCCTGCACAACTATGTCAGTATTGGAGAAAAAAATGGTCCAACTAATAGTTATAATCTATTCATAAGCATGAAAAAATCATGTATGGATATAATTAGTAAGAGAGCATTAATAAAGGAGAAAAATATTTTTATTCTACTAATAGTCCTGAAAATAAATCATACATTAGGTGTAATTACTTGGAGAATACTTGGGTCATTGCACATAATTTGACAACATGAATCTATTTGATTTACCTGCCTATTTTAAGTGAAAACATGATACTTATGATGTATTTTATTGTCTATTTGTTATACCAGCATACTGAAGTAAAAAAATGAATACTGTGAGATAGTAAAGTACTACTTGTTCTCCTAAGGAGTTGGAGAATAGCTAGAACATCCTAGCTTTACATAAAATTTTCCATCATGATGTTAATTGATTTTAAATCTTTCTCTCTAAAGGGGATAGCTTTTTCTGCAAGTACTTCTACAACCTGTCAACTGTCCCAGTGCTTGTTGCTGATGTCTTTGGCAGAATCTGGACCAAAACACAGACCCTTGGATCCAGTTACTGGGAACCATTGAATTTTGTCAGTCTTTTATACCTTCTCATTTCCTTTTCATGGTCACTTCCCTTCCACAGGCTCTTACTGCCACATTTTTACATTATTGCTGAAGTCAGGATATTTAGTCTCTTGTCACTTGTTATTCTTTCATTTTTTCTTTTACTCCAATACCTAGGTAATTTTCTTTAAGCACATCTTTAATTATTTTACTTTTTTTGTAAAATATCTTTAGCACCTCTGAACTTCTCCATTATTCTTCACACAATTTTTTTCTTCTAACATATGAAAAATAGTATTTTGCCATTCTGCCTTTGCATGCCCTACCATAACAGAAATCATTTGTCTCACACAGTATATGTTTAATTAATTCATATGTTGAAATTAAATGTATTATATGCTTATTTGGACCAAACTCTGTTCTAGCCTTAGTAATATAGAAATGGATATGCAACTAGGAAAATGACAAAAATCCATGGTATTTTCCCTTGAGGAGCATGCCAGTCTGGTGAGGCAAGGAGATGAGAACACCAATGATTCCAACATAGAATTCACAGGAAGAGCACAAGGATGAGATTATAAATTAACAGAAACATTTTGCTGGTAGGCGGGCTGCTAGGTACAGGTTGAGGTGGGGGTATCACAAACAAACGGCACAACAGAAGTGTAATTAGTTCACTCATACAAGATGATGAAAGACCACATGGATTGAATGGTAAGCTGATGGGCTGTCCTAAAAGATTTGAAATTGAGAAGTACCATGATAAAATTTTCAATTTAGAAGCAAATACTTTGAAGTAGGGTGGAGGATGGATTTAAATTGAATTAACTAAAGTCAAGTTGACTAGATTGAGGACTATTTTAGCAATATATGAGGGCTGTAATGTAGTTTTGAAAAAAGGGAGTGCCAGCATGGGTGCAATTAAGAAAACATTTAAGTGACAGCTCAGTGTTTTTGTTTTTAATTAATAGACTATATATTTTAGAATAGTTTCAGTTTATAGAAAAATTAAACAGAAAGTACTGAGAGTTCCACATACTGTCTGAAGAGCAACTCCAGCTTTACCTATTATCAATATCTTGCATCAGTGTGGTACATTTGTTCAAATTGATTAACCAAAATTGATGCATTGTTTTTGACTGTAGTTCATAGCTTGCATTAGGGTACACTCTTTGTGTTGTCTAGTTTTACGGGATGTGGATCAACAGGAATGTACAATATAATGTAATATATTGGCAATATCATATAAAATAGCTTCTCTGCCCTAAATATACCCTGGGCTTTAGAGATGTATTCCTTCTACCTCACTGAATCTAAGGAAACCACTGAAGTTTTTACTGTTTTGCCTTTTATCATAGATGGAATCATATGATATGTCTTTTTAGATTGCCTTCTTTAATTTAGCAATATGCTTTTAACATTTCTCCATGCCTTTCGTGGTTTGATGGCTCATTTCTTTTAATCATTAAGTGATATTACATCGTGTGGTTGTAACACAGTGTTTTTAACTATTCATCTACTGAAGGGCATCTTGGTTGCTTTCAAATGTGGGTAATTATAAATAAAGCTGTGATGAACATCCATGTACATATTTTTGTATGGACATAAGTTTTTAACCCTTTTGGGTAAATACCGAAAAGGACGATTGCTGAATCATTTGGTGAGACTATGTTTAGGTTTATAAGAAACTACCAACTGTCTTCTAAAGTAGCTGTACCATTTTGCATTCCCACCAGCAATAAATGAAGGTTCCTATTACACCACAACCTCTCCCACAGAGCTGCAGTGTTCTCCAACAGACTGTGTCAGTGTTCTGGATTTCAGCTATTCTAATAGGTGTGTAGTTGGGTCTCATTGTTGTTTTAGTTTACAGTTCCCTAATGACATGGTGTTGAACATCTCTTCGTGTGCTTATCTGCCATCTGTATATCATATTTGATATGGTATCTGTTCAGATAGTTTGCTCACTTTGTAATTGGGTTGTTGGTTTTCGTATTCCTGAGTTTTAAGAGTTATTTATGTTTTTTGGATAGAAGTCTTTCAACAGATATGCATTTTAAAAATATTTTCTCCCAGTCTGTACCTTGTATTTTTATTTTTTTAAGTTTTCTTAGAGCAGAGGTTTTTAATTTTAATGCTGATCCAACTTTTCAATTTTTTCTTTCATGTGTCATCCTTTTTGTGTTGTCCTAAAAACTCATTGCCAGCACAATGTGAATATACATATTGCCACTAAACTGTACACTTAAAAATGGTAAAAATGATAAATTTTATGTTATGTATATTTCTACATAGACACACACACACACACACACACACACACTCATTGCCATACCCAAGATCACCAAAATTTTCTCTTGTTATCTTCTAGGAATTTTATAGCTTTGCATTTTACTTTTAGGTCTATGATCCATTTTGACTTTATTTCTGTGAAAGGTGTAAGATCAATGCACAGATTCTTTTTTTTGTTTTTTTTTTGTATGTGTGTGTCCTGTTGTTTCAGCACCATTTGTTGTAAGGACTCTCCTTTCTCCATTAAATTGCCTTTGTCCCTTTGTGAAATATCAGTTGGCTATATTTGCATGGGTCTATTTCTAGGCTCTATATTCTGGGCTTTGCAGATGCCCAAATCTGTTACACTGATCTATTTGTCACTCTTTTACCAATACCACACTGTCTTGATGACTATATTTAAGATAAGGATTGAAGTTGGGTAGTTTTAGTCCTCTGTCATTGTACTTTTTCTTCAATATTGTGATGGTTATTCTAGGTTTCTTGCCTTTCATACAACTTTTAGAATCAGCTTATTGATATAATAACTACTGGAATTTCGATTGGGATTTCAACTCCATAGATCAAATTGGGAAGAACCAACAACTTAACAATATTAACAATTAATTATTATTAACAGTACAATTGCAAGTTACAGTTATAAGCACTCTCAGTGCTTATTTTAAGTGGAGAGTAAATACATAAGAATTAGGGATTACTTCTAGGTCTCTTGTTGGGGCAAGTAGATGGGTTTTTTGACCTAGTTGGGCATGAGATTTTATAGCAATAATGATAAATTAGATATTAAATATCCAGAATATGAATTGCCACAGGGAAAACAGATAGATGCAAGTAATATGCAATTGAATAAAGGGATCTGGAATATAGGTCACTGGACAGGATATGAAAATTTGGAATTTTCAGTGTACATATAGTTTAATCCATGGGCACATAATGCTGCCTAGAGAGAACATATAATGTGAGACCAAAAGATGTAAGAAGATATCAGAAAATATAAAAATTTAAGGCTAAATATAGGAAAAGATTGCTCAGGAAGGAATCACAGTGCAAATGCCAGACGTGAAATGAAATAAAACAATAAACAGCAGAAAAGATGGTTTTGAAAGCCATAAGAGAAAATTTCAAGAAAGAAACTTGTCAGTAGCGACCAATGTAATAAAATAGCATGAAGAGTAAACATGCAAGGTAAAAATGTATTTCATAGACATGAATTAATAGAGCCACAAGTGTAGACCACTCATTTAAAAATGCTTACCTTGAGAGAGGCAGCAATATAATTAAAGAGAGATGATGGAAGGTCTAGGGAGAGTTTTATCATCATTATTATTTTTGCCATTAACATCATTGTCATTGCCATCACCATCACCATCATCATCATAATCATTATTTAGCCGGGATAAATTGGAGTATGTTTATATACTGAGGTCAAAGAACTAGTTGGAAGGAGAAATTCAGGGATGTTTTCCCAAAGTGATGTAAAAGACTGTGATTCCAAGCACAGATGCAGGAATTAACCTGGACCAGGACACTTTTCTCTCAAGCAATTAATAAATGAATAGAGAAGTGGTTGAAGAATGACAGTAAGCTTGATATTTGGGCCCTAGTAAAAAAAATAATAAAAGAATATAAATTATTTGTGTCTAATAATCATTTGACAAACGTTACTGCAAATATTTCTCCTTTGAGCCTGAAAAATTGTTCAAGAAAATATTACATTAAGTTACCTGCAATGTTTTCATTTAAAATTTAGCATTGATTTCTTGGAGGTAAAGCGTGGAAATTTTCAGCTCCCCCCTGAAATCCTGCAAAACATGCAGATGAAATTGAGACTTCGCTCACCATGCTCTTTCTCACTGCTGCGAGTAATGACAATGCTGTAATTGTCAAAACTTTGTATTTCCCAACATTCTTTTTACAAAGCTTGAATAGTCCAGTTCTCAAATAGATGGATGGATAAGACATGGAGTCTGGACATGAGTATGTTCCTTGAATGAAATCTGGTGCCACTGGTTTCCGTATTTCTTTTTGAAAGGATCTTTAAAAAGGATCTTTCTCCGCTTTGCTCGCCATCAGTCACGATCTAGTCACAAAGAATTTCGTGCAGAAAATTAATCATATAGATATGAAAATGCCTGAAAAAAACAGGGCATAGAAACATGTTGGATTTTAACTGCAGGGATAAATGACCATGACTGGTGGAAAAATAGGAGGATATGGGGTTACCAGTAGTCAGAACTGTGGAGTGTTTCCTAAAACCAGTGCACAGAGAAGAGACAAATCCATGAAGGTGCTGGGAACTCTGGGAGGCTCTGAGCCCTGTGCTCAGGCTAATGCTGGGGTTCTGTGCTATAGATGCCAGAACCGCAAACAAGCATTACACATTTAGCTTTACCATGACTACAGAGCCTCGCAATGTGAGAGTGTTTTTCCTATCTTCCCACCTTCCTTTTACCTGTGAGTCCTTCTTAGTGGAAAGAAGCTAGCTAAGGAATTTGGAAAATGTAGTTTACAGGGAGACCTTATCTCCCATAAAATGCAAAGCAGAGCACAAAAGAGTGGGAAAGGGAAGTGAGGGCAAACAGAATTATGACTGGCAAAATGATCTCTCATCTAAGAGCATTCTTTGACAAAATTCTAGGATGGAATAGGGTATTAATTAAAATTGCCGTCACCCCTCCCATCCATTCTACAGTATATCTGAATTCAGGACATTCCAAAAATGGCCCAAAAGATCCAGTTTCTAATGTCAGACTTTCCTCTTAACAGAAAGATAAGGAAGACACCTACCACAAACTTATATTCTCAGGAGGATTCACAGAGATGGATAATTTGAGCTGGGGTCCTGGAGGTTTTCCCATTCCAGGTGCACACATTAAGGTACACTTAGGTGAGATTATGCCTGGGATTGGACAGTAGGAGACAAGGTATGCGGAAGAGAAGTGCAAGATATCTTGAGCCCAGATGCATTTTCAAGGAGATACATTTTAGAAAGATTACATATGGAAGTTGAGGGTCTGAAAACTGATGCCTGTAAAAATATCATAACCCTGTATCTTTGGAAGTCTTTATGAACTTCTACATGTATGCGTACTTCACTTTGAAACCTGCTGTTATAGTTAACTTTAAAAAATATGTGTAGGGGACTCAAAATGTGTGCTCATAAAGCATGCACAAAAGGAAAAAAAGAAGATCTCCTTATTTTCTTCACTGTTTTCAACTTGCCCTGAATTATTCTATTAACTCCTGTTAATGTGAATGTGGTTAGAAAGGATCTTACATGCTCAATTTAAAGGTCAGCAGTTTAAAACATGAAATGATCACTTTGATTCAATATTAATATTTAATTTATCCATCAAGAATGGTTTCCCTCTTACAAAGGATTTCCATTCACACTCCTTCTTACATGGGTGCTGAGAGGAAGGTAAGTTGGGATATATGTTTAATGGCTGTCTCCTGATACATGGCTGACTTCCCTTAGGATGTCTGTTTTCCCCTGTGAGGGTCCTGGAGTTTGCATGGTGACCAGTTCCATCTTTTAAGAAAGTTTCAAGCTGCTGAAGTTGGGACCATTGCCTCTTTTTCGCAGATCCTGTATCTGAGGCCTCCTCTTTTTAACCTCTGGCCTCTTTTCAAGTGTTAGGTCCTCTCAACACTTCTGTGTCTCTAACTAGAGGCCTTTGGTAAATTCATGTGTTATTGGCCAACACTGACGTGGGACTTCTCTCTGGCTCAGCCTGCCATGCTACCTTGCCTGCTTTAATGGCCCAATCAAAGAGTGTGGGCACTGTCCAGCTAAATATCCCAATGGGAAACAGGGCATAATCCTCCTCTGCTTAAATCACATATTCCCACCCCAGGCTAGGTAGTTTGGTCTCAGCTCTAATATCAATCCTTAACAATCTCATTTAATAATAATTTATTAATAATAACAGCACAACTAATTTGAGACTCAGAACAAGCATCATTCCTTTCTTCTTAGGGTTATTCTATTACTGCAATTTTAGTGCAGTGCATTCAATGAATAAAAGATCCAATCAAATAGTGAACATACTATCTCAAACATTTTATTGTCTTTATATCTTTTTTATGGGCAGAATGGAAATAAGTATTTATTTTTACCTAATTTGGCTTTCCGTATAGCATCATTCTGCTTTACATAAGGTCAAACATCCATAAGATATTATGTTATTTGGAAAAATAAGTTACATTGTAGATATAAAAGTTCTTTAAACTACTATTACAAATTTAAGTACTCAATGTACATAATAACAAAAAGAGTTAATTCACCTGAGAGGAATTATAAGCTTATAATATTTTGGCTAGAGCTTTTTTCAATAACCTTATTTATTGAAATATAACATGTGTAGAGAAATGTGCACAAGTCATAAGTCTATAGAAATCCTAAATTAATACAGATTTGCTGTTCAAATTCTCAGGGAACATAATAGTAAAGTATTTCATTTGAAGACCCACTCTATCACTGTTTAACCTCTGCCCTTGTACAGAACTACAACTGTATGGCAAAATGGATTGAAAGAATAAATCTCCATTTTTTAGTATATCACCAATTTCCCCTTTATATAGGCTATACTGGCAGCCAACAGTGGTGAATTCTCATCATGGCTAAGTTTTCTTTTGCTGTTTATAGTTTTTCAACTGTTTTAATATGCTCTTTATCTTATGAAATATGTAAAGGATTTCTGAAACATGTTTATTTTTCTAAGCTGCTAGTATTCTGATTGTCTCAACTCTAGAATAATAGGTACTAGAATATTTGTGTTTCCTCTCCTTTAGCTTTTTCATAGTTCTCTGATTAAACAGACATTTGATTACATTAAAAATATGCATATTTAAATGATGATAGAGCTCTAAAAAAATTGTACAATGACCTTAAGTAAAAAATAACAGGACTTTGCAGAGTTTTACCTATTGTTAACATGTCTAATTTCTTAAGAGAGGATCAAACCTTTTGCTAATTACAGTCATCATTATTAGTGAGTATTAATTAGGCAATTATTAAAAGGTCAATGGAAAGGATTTATTAAATATTGAAGACAGAAAGAAAAAGGCCACGACTCCTGAATAAAGTATTTGTGATTTATGACAGCCATGGCTAAAAAAATTTTATGTTACTGTCTTAATTAAAAGACATGGAAAAACATAAGGTAGTTTTATTATAACTGAATATTCTATACGTGTTGTTCCACATAAAAAGACTTCAAAAAAGTGAGTCTCCATTTCTAAAGTTGGCCCTTAAAGCCCCAAATGGGTATTTTGAGTTTTCATAATCACTGTGATTAAAATAAAATTACCTACAACTCTTTCCTGTGTAATTGTGACACACACACAAAAAAATTACCATACCTAGAGTTCATTTTAATGATTCAGTTCTAGAGATAACAAAACCTTTCAGTTCTAGCGATAATAAACCATTCTCACTAATTATGCTTGTGAATAATGTGGAGACTTCATTTTCTAGAAGTTAGTGACGTTTACCCATAGTCTTCATTCCTGATTTATTTACTGGCATAGTAACTTACACTTCTTTTTTACTTCTTTTTTTCTAACAACATTTAGAGGTAATAATTAGAAGATTTTTTTTTTTTTTTTTTTTTTTTTGCAAAAATAGACTTTTAAATGGGCTGGATTCCACTAGAGCTGAAGTAGGCTGGTTAATGGCACCAAAAATAACGGCGCCTCATGCCTAGAACCTGTATGACAAAGACTGCAAATATCATTAAGTTAAGGGTATTGAGATGGAGATACTCTAGATTGTCATAGTGATTCCTAAATCACATGCATATGTTTCTTTATAAGAAGGAGGCAGAGAGAGATTAGACTATACAGAGATGAGAAGGAGATGTGAAGATGGAGCTGAGAGAGACTTGAAGATGTTGGCTTTGAATATTGGAGTAATGTGCCGTAAACCAAGGAAGTGTGGCAGCCATCATAAGCTAGAAGAGGCAAGGGACAGATTCTCCACTGGAGCTTCCAGAGGAAATGTGTCCATGTGGGCAACTTGATTTTGGCCCAGTGATACTGTTTTCAGACTTCTGGCATCCTGAAATGTGACAGAGTAAGTTTCTATTATTTTAATCCACCCAGTTTGTAGTTATATGTTACATCAGCCATGGGAATCTAATAGAGGCACATGCATCATGTACAGAGGAAAATGTTATGACAGCAACTGGATTATGTTAGGCCAATATGATTCTCATGTTTCTTTCTAATTGAATATTACCCAGATGAGGAAATTTTCCAAATTTATATATTTTTTAAAAACTGCATTCTGTGTTTTTATGACTTATTGACTTTAATCGATTAACTCCCTGGTTACCTTTTAAAATAATGAAGATGGTACTTTGTGATAACTTTCTCCAGTCACAAATCAGAAGACAGCCATTACCCAATATGATAACCAATTGGATAAGTTCAAATACTTTGCTCAATGGGGTGGTCTGAAAAGTTACAAATTATGATGCTTTTCATCCATGATGAAGCTGTATTGACTTGTAGGCGTATTAAACTTATGGTATTTTTGTCAGTGAGAAAATGTCTCATTCAACTCCCCATATTCGTAAACCATGTGACTGTTGATGAGCAAGCTTTGAAAGCATGTAATCATGATGCTTTCTTTCATAGTTTGCACATAAATATAAAATCGTACTTTGAAATTGTAAAAGCATTCCAACAAGATTTTTTTAGAGTTTGAGTTTTGTGACATTTTCTCAAGAGTGATCATGAATAATTTTTCTTCTTTTCAATTACCTTTAAAGAATGATGAAAATGTATCATTTTGTCGGCAGACTTTTGACTGTGTTGTAGGTTTCGTGTACAATAGGAAAAATTGTTTTGTGCTGGGAAAAAGATTTCTACATTTGAAAAAAAGCAAAGTGCAATCAAAGAACAACAAATCTTACTAGACCAGAAAGAAACTTGATGCACCTTCTTTCATATGTAGACTGAAAACTTGGTTTTGAAGATTGACAAACATTTTGCTTACTACTGCATGCTAAACCCTCAATCTAACAATTGTTTTATGAAGTATTTATATACCCAGTTTACAGCTAACATAACTAAGGCTAAGCAATTAAATATTTTCTCCTTGGAGTACTAAGTCAGGACTGCACCTAGTTCTTTCCTATCTCCATTTAGCATCACCTCAATAATACAGTCATTTTGTTAATTATTATAATAATCCCATAGTTCCTGGCCATGTAACTTTACTGGAATATAGGAAATTAAGTTTTGATAATTTGAACATTTTGCAAAATCCATCTTCCCTCAAAAATTACAGGAAAAATGTCATTCAGCAAATAATTCATTACAATGCAGTGTAATGAGTTTAAAAAAAAAAAAAAAAAAAAAAAAAAGCCATAGTGTGAAGTGTTCCTCGTTCTGAGACTTTTAATGTTATAAAATTAAATTTCATCACAAAGTGTACTAACAAGCTATTTATTACTTTTTGATTATTCCAGAGAATTCATGCCCAGGTCAAAGTCAGATTTCTTTTCACACATATGCTCTTTTAAAATTTTGCAAGCCAATTGTGTTCCCTGGACTGAATCCTTGGCATACATGATCTCACATGGCCGCTGTATTCTCTGGTATTACTAACAGTGGTTTCCTATCCTGGTCACATGTCAGGATTATCTAGAGACACTCAAAATTATTGTTGCCTGGCCTAGCCAGCACCTCAGAAAAATCACATCAGAAAATCTCTGTAGGTCTGAGACCTGCATCAGTATCTTTTTTCTAAGTTTTTCAAGTAGATTAAAATATGAAGCCAGGGCTAGGGAAGGACTGTAGGCTTCAAGGTAAAAATATTATTCTGTATTATCTCTAATTGATCAGTTTATAAAATTCAGGAGGTCTTTCTTTATTGAATAACCTTGCTGGCAAAATATATATATATATATACATATACATATATATAATGAGTTATTGAAATGTTCATTCAGTTTACTTTCCCTCATTGTTCCTCATCATCAAAATAAATCAATAATCATAAAATTATTTACCCAAAGGATTCTTACCTCTAACTCTGATACACTTTAGTTGTCTTCTCTGTACTTAATTTACCGTTTCCTTCTGTAAGTCAAAAGCATGTATCTAGTCTAGGGAATTCCATTGAAAATAATTAGAAATTAAAGCAGGAAACATGAACCATAGAACTGGCTGTGCCCAGTTACTTCAATCAAGTACGCTAATTACTCAGGCAGGCCTGACCTGATTTGATAATTCTATCATGGGGAACTACTGAGGCATAAAAATCAATTAAAATTATATAATTCTAATATGAGTTTTTATTGACTTTTCTCTATATGTTGTTTGTGTGTTTGTTTACTGAACATGTTCAATATTGCTAGCAAAGTTTGTTCCCAAGTGGGTTGAATTCCTTTGACATGTCTAGCATCCTTTTCCATCTAATGGACTGAATAAAGTGATGGGAACAGGTGTAGAGTTATAAGTAAAATTCAAATAATAGCCCTCAGGAAGTACAGAAGAGATCTGACAAATAGAGAATTACTTTATTAAAGTAATAAACATTGTGTTAGGTGCAGCTTTTTCTATCTTTTTAAAAACAAAGTTTTTTACAAAAGCACTACTTGTTTCCAAGATTAAAAATAATAAATAAATAAATAAATAAATAAATAAATAAATAAATAAATAAATAAAAACACAATTCCCCAAACTACCTTTAATTGTCAGTACCTAAAGTGCAATAATACAGATTTTAGTTTAAGAGTTTTTTTCTTTAATTTCCATCTTGTTGATGTGGTAGAAGATAACGTATTTTATAATTCTTCAAATATTTTGTAAAGGAAAATAATAATAGTAAATAATAATTATTATTTAAAAGTAGGCTTTCCAATGGAGGAAGATGTTTGAGTACAAAAATGACGAATATGTTTAGCCAGATACTTTGGAAACTGCATTGCTTTTTCCAATAAAAATAGAGCCACCATGTATGTGGCACCAACTGTCCAACACATTTTGCACATATTGTCTGACTTAGTCATCATAAAGTATGCTTGATATTTTCCCATCTTGTAAGGGAAACAATTGAGATCCAGAGAGGTGATGGAACTTGGCCTAAGAAGTGGCTCAGTCAAGATGTGAATATACAGCCCGTGTTGTATCAGGTGCCTCCATGTCTTCTGCTTCTCAAGACTTTATGACAAATCAGTAAAGAACTAATTGGTTTGCAGTTAGAGCAACTATTTGCTATTTGGTTTAGAAGTCATGAAAACCTCTTTGATTTCCTGTAGGAGTTGGATTGATGTATAAGACTAATATGAGTCCTTCCTATAATTTTACCTGGGAATAGTCTATGAAGAATATATTTAAGTTGTTGAGATGTTTCCAGTATGATGGTGAACTTGACAACTTATTTTCAATCTTTTCCTCTAAATTTCATAATTATTTTAGTAATAATCATGGAATAAAATAAATGATGAAAATGGCCACAAAAGTAATACAGTTAAACATTTTTATTAAACCATTACATACACATATTTATTTCATGAAAATATTAAATGTTATAGTGCAAAAAATAACAAACAACTTCTAGATACAGACAATCCAATGGTGGTTGCCAGAGAGGAAAGGGGTGTGGGGAGGGTGAAGTGAGTAAAGAAGGACAAATATGTAGTAATGGAAGGAAGCTAGATTTTGGGTAGTATGCACACAAAAGAATCCACAGATATTGAATTACAATGTTGTACACCTGAAGTTCTATAACGTTATCAACCAATGTTACCCCAATACATTTAATAAAAAGTAGTATACTCTTAAATGACATAAATGTATTTTTAAAAAATCTACATACCAGTGTACCATTGTAATGGATTATAACATTACAAGTTTTGTTTCTAGCCTAACAACTACAAATTCCTACATTTTTAATAGACTCCAAAGAGTCGTACAGAATGGTAAAATAAAAGTAAATCAACTTCTCTTTCTTCATTTTTTATAATCATTATGTCTTTTATTTTTTTGAACTTTTTAAAATTTTTCAATTACATTCAATATTATATTAGTTTCAGGTGTACAGCTTAGTGGTTAGACATTTATATAACTTATGAAGTGATCTCTCCAACAAGTCTAGTATGTACCTGACACCATACATAGTTATTATAATATTAGTGACTATATGCCCTATGCTGTACTTTATATCCCCATGACTGTTTTGTAATTACCAATTTGCACTTAATCCTGTCACCTTTTTCACCCTGCTCCCCCAGTTCCCCCTCCTGTCTGTCAACCATCAATTTGTTCTCTGTATTTATGAGATAGTTTTTGTTTTGTTTCCTTGTTTATTTTTTTTATTCCACAATAAGTGAGATCATACGGTATTTGTCTCTGTCTGGCTGACTTATTCACTTAGCATAAAACCCTCTAGATCCATCTATGTTGTCACCAATTGTAAACTTTCATTTTTTATGACTGAGTAATATTCCACTGTATGTATGTGTGTGTGTGTGTGTATATATATATATATACATCATCTTTATCCAACCATCTATCAATTGGTACTTAGGTTACTTCCATGTCTTGGCTATTGTAAATAATGCTGTAATGAACATAGGGATGTGTATATCTTTTCAAATTAGTGTTTTAAATGTCTTCAGATAAATACCCAGAAGTGGGATTGCTGGGTATTAATGTCTTTTATAAATTATTGTTTAAAATGAACGTCTATACAGTGCCACAGAGACATTAACTGTACAGGAACAAAGTTTAATGATTCCAAATTGCTATGAATTTATCCTCAAAACAAATTGTGTGTAGATGACCATATTTTGCCATGTATAATGTGCACTTTTTTTGGCCCAAATTTGTGAGGGAAAAATAAGGATGCACATTATACATGGGTAGTACTAATTCTGTATCTATATAAATGTTTTTAATTCTTTTATTTATGCTTATGAATTAAAAGTGTAACTCTAGAAATCAATAATGATATTCATATGCAAAATAATACCCTGGGATATAATAATTGGTTTTGTTGAACTTATGACGAACTTGCAGCAACGAAGAGTTCTTGGTTTTCTATGATGCGTAAATATCATATATTTGTTACTGGTACATAAAATTTCTTGTGTTTTGTAATTATTTGTTGTATAAAATTTATTGTACCATATGTTAGAAGAAATATGTTAAAAAATAAATGCTAAAATTCCTTTATAATACCAAAAACCAAGTACCTAAGTGTAAACAAATATTTGAATTAAAGAATGAAAACTGAAGATTTTTTTCCCTGAAGGTTTGGGCCAAAACCATGGGTGCACATTATACGTGGGAGCACATTATACATGGCAAAATATGGTAATTACACACATGTTGAGAAGTTGAACCTCTGGTGGTAAAATTTTTAAATTTTACGTATATGTTTGGGGGTCAACTGTATAACTAAAAATTATCTGAATTAACTGCATGTACAATACAGTGTTTATTAAAAGATAAGTAATAATATATGCTAGTTAAAACGTCCATATGTATATTATCTGTACATGTGTATAAATGTAATTATATACTAAATTGTAGAAAAATAGTATACATATATAATTTATTTATTCATATAAGTAAAACATAATAGTAACTACAATAGTTTCTAAAAGCTGCACTGTCCAATATTGTGACCACTGGCCACATATGGCTACTTAGAAAAAATTTAAATATATTAAAATTAAATAAAGTTTCAGCTCCTCAGTAACCTTAGCCATATTTTACATGCTGAACGGCCTCGTATGGCTACTGACTAAAGTATTGGACAGCACAGACAGAGAATATTTCCATCATTTTATAACATTTTGTTGGGCAGCATTAATTTAAAACGTATACCAGTCAAATATTTTATTGATGAGAACTAGTTTATAACTAACATTGTTTAAAATTGCCAGTGCAAAGAGATGATAACAACACACTAACTTTTCCTAGGTGTTGTTATTATTCAAAATTTTTCTACAGACAATGCCCTTCTTTTTGCCTTCTCCTGGGGCAGTCATTCCCAGTGGCCTACACTGGGTTGGCCATTGCTCTAGGGATCCCTGAATGCTTCTATGGCTGTCATCTAAAGCCTTGCAGATATATGATGAGAGATAAACTCTCCTTACTTCCTTAACCAGGCTTTAGGCAGGCCCCGATTAGTGTGGTTCGGATGCCAAGTTATCCTACCCCCTCAGGGAACACGCTCCATCAACCATTCTCCACTTTTTACTTATGGACATTTTATTGTGAACCTAGTCAAGCTGTGTCATCTTACATTTATAAAAATTCATGTTCTTGTACCTAAAATTTGTCTTACTTCTCTAGTCAACCATTACATTTCTTTTCACATTCTAGTTTCCTGAAATAGCCTCCCATTAATTATTTGTTCCATTGTAATCTATCCTCCACAAAATCTGCTCTGGTTATAGCCATCCTGATATCCACAGGATGTCATCCCTGACCTACCTCTGTGCTCCTATAGCATCTGGTACATACGGCTTTCACACGACTTTTCACAATGTACTTGAAAGGTAGATTTGCTTGTCTTTTATGCTCATGAGAATATGAATTCCTAGAGGATATTAGAAATGTCTTACTCAGTTCTGAGCCCACAATGCTTGTGTGTTGTGGTCACTAAGTAAACATTTGTGGAAGAAAGGAAGGAAAGAAGGGAGGGAGTTTTGCTATTATTTTGAATAACGTAGTTGTGAGTTGAGGTAGGGGCAAGGGGACCAGCAATTAAAATGAAGTGCACATATGTCAGCTTCATGCTCAAGGGTACAGAGCACTGAACACGATGTATTATTATGGATAGAAAATTATTCTGCATGTGTCAAGATCCTCCCTAATGATCAGATTATTACAGATGTATTGCTGATCTATTATAAGTCAATATCCTGAAGCTCTTCATGGCTCTTTTCAATTCAGTTTAAAAAGTATAATATAGGGCTTGCTTTGTGTTAAGCACTGTGCTAGAAATGGAAGATACTAAGATGACTAAGGCATTTTATCTGCACTTACGAGGTAAATTATTTGTTAGGAATAGGAAATGGAAAATTGAAAATAATTATGATAATGATAGTTAATATTTATTTAGCACTCCTGATTTGCCAGCCCAAATTGCTTCTCATGTATTTCCTCTTGATATTGTCATAACAGCCTATGAGGTAGGTATTAACATGATTGTCATTTTACAGGTGAGGAAACAGACACAGAGAGGATGAGTAATTTTCCAAAAGTCACCCAGATAGTAATTTATAGAATTGGGATGTTTTCACAATTTTGGATATTTGTAAAGATTCGGGAGACTCCACAGAACATAATTACATATGACGTTTGTTTCAATGCAAAAGATATGATGTGGTGAGAGAGTATAGGCAGTCACTGGGGGTCTGAGACACAACTAGATGCAAACTCCCCTCATGTTCTTATGACCTTTGCCTCCAGACTGAACCACCAAAAGCTGTGCAGTAAATCTTGGCTTTGGGAGAACTTAAGGTAAAAGTTACCAGTGAGGTTCGTTATGGCCCTCTGGTCACTAGTCAAGCTAGGCTTATGCTGGGTGAAAACCATCAGTAAGCAAACTGGTTCTGGAAGTAGCTGAGAACTTTTGTACTTTAAATAACACACCATAAATCCCACTGTTCTTATCTTGAAAAAGAGCCAAAGCCAGGTATCCAAGCATCCCCAGAAATAAGGATACACTTTTTCAGGCCAGCTGTCAGTTTACTCTGTCCTATATAGAAGGTCTGGCTATGCTGATGAGGATACAAGGGAGGAAGCTGAGGGGAGAAAGGTTTAGGGGTAGCATTTGATGATCCATGGGTGACAACACATAGCAAAATAGCGGGAGTCAACAGTGTTTTCCCAGTGTTCTGCCTGGGAAGGGGTACCCTCGCCAATAATAGAATGACATTCGCTAGTATGAAGTGCTGATTTTAGTAAGCCAATAATTGTATTCATCCCTTCTCATACAGAACATTTACCCATATAACATACCTGTGAAATGATAGTAATCCCTCATTTATAGATAAGAAGACTGAGGAATAAGCATTTGGTCAAAGTTTAGACAAAGAGGAAACAGTAAAGCTGTACAAGTCTGTCTCAAAAGTCAGTGGTTATAATTTTGCAATATGGTCTCTAGGTAAAGGTCAATAGAGATTTGTGATTTTATTTAGGACCAAATGCACAAAGAGATCTCGTTGGTGATTCTAATGGACTGTTTTGTTGTTGTTGTTGTTGTTGTTGTTGTTGTTTTCCAGTGCTTGATAGTTTCAAGATCTTTGAAGAGAATGTTGGGAGCATTCTCAGCCCAGAAAGATTTGGTCTAATTCAAGTATACTTCCTCTCTTTGTCTATCTTTGTAGAACATTCCAGGATGGGCTGGCCGAGTAATGGTAGATGTTTTATTGCTCCCATGATCAATGTTTGGCATCACAATTGATCTTCACTCTTCTCTAGAGGATCACTCTAGGGACAGTACTTCTTAATTCTTTCCAGCTGCACTTAATTTTGGCATGTCATTATGACAGATGTCAGGGAAACTTCTTGGCTTTAATTCTTGATCTCTTAAGCTTAAGGGAGTGTCTAAAAGGGGGACTGACTCTCATGATGAGGGGGCTGTCACATCTGTGAGTAACACAAAGGAGAAGCACTAAGTAGATGTTTAGAACTTCATGGTATACTAGTAAAATGATTGTAAACAGAAGTAGTCCATTTCCTGAAGTGAGCATACTCTGTTGTATTTATAGATGTATGTATATGGTGGTTAATTAGCTTGTCAGAAATAGAAATGATCAAAATTTGAACTGACTTCTAAACTTCATGCTTTTTTTATTCCCCTTAATCCTTTAGTTCAAAGATATTAGTTTAAATATCCTAATAGTCTAAGTTAACTAATATTTGTTACTATCAGACATTGAGAAGTATTTCATTAAGGAGAGAAGAAACCTGGCTATGGGTTTTAGTTTCCTTTTAATTAAAAAAAAATTAAAAATTGAGTACTATTTTTGGAAATGCTTGAAGACTAAGTTTTTATTATTTCCCATGTAATGAGTGATACCTCTTTTTCTTTCAGTGTATACCTCATGATACATTTGTTACAGAACAGAGAGAGTGGTCTAAAACAATAGTAGATTGTATGCTTTTTTGGCTCCCAAATGACTGCAACTGCTAATTTTGGAGTTCTTTTAAAACCCCAATAATTTAAGACAATTAGAATGAGTATCACATAATATTTATGATAAAACAAAATGTATTTTATTGCAGATGTTTTTATTCAAAAGTAGCTTGAGTTTCTGGGCAAAGGTAGATTCAAGTAACATCTTGGTATTCTGGTTCCATGAAATATTAATAGGTATCATTTAAGAAGCAGTTTTTATGACAGGGAATTTAAAAATTCTGACCAATCCATATTGTATAAATGCCTTTATGTATATGCTGATTTTCCTTATGAATATATAAAAGGGCAGCATTGTATACTGTGTTTTCCAAAAATATTCAACACCTAATCTCATACAAGAGGAGCGTTTTAAAAAACTCCATGGTCATGAAATATTCTTTGGGGAATGTTGAATTAATTAGACAGTCTTGAGGCTTCTGGGAAGTGGAGCTAAAGCCAGTTTTGGATTAATACCAATCTCCAGTCAGTATACAAAGTAATCCCCACACAGATTGCTGAGTTTCTGTTTTATTAATGATCTCTACTTATAAATAATTTTTGGAACTTATTCATGTCAAAACCCCAGAATACCAGTCAGGAGAATATCATTAGTTATTAAAAAGGAAGTGTCAGAATTGTGTATTTTATTGCTGGAATTTAAAAGCTTTTTACTTCTGCTTTCTGCAAATTTAAAAAATAAATTTGGTTTTCTTTTAGTGACCCTATGGTTTTTGGAACACACAAAGATCCAAGTGCTCATCTCCCTCTATAGGTTCAGAGTCCATGGATTCTTATCAAGATTTTTTGACATTAAGATCTTCTGTCTCTTCTGTAAACTATACACTCTGTGATCCCAAGTCAAGACCTGTAGGCTGTTAAGGCACCATTAGCATACTGAGATAAGGACATGATAAATAGATCTCACACAAATAGCTTTATCTTTTGTAATTCAGATTTCTGCTAGAAAAATGAGAGCAGCTCTATCTATCTCACAAGGATGTCAGAAAATAAAAATGAAAATAATGCAGTGTGTATGAAAGTGTTTTGTAAATTGCAAAGCAACCTAAGACAAGGAACTTTGATAATAATAATGATCATGTTTCCCAAATGTACCTGATGGTTTCTAGAAAATAGAATAGCTTATAAATAAGCCAAAGACAAAACATTCTTTAGCACAAATACAAATTGTGTCAAGGCAAATGTTTACTTCAAAATATAATTCATTTTGGGAAAGCACTAGAAGAAATAGATAAATACTGGTATTGATTTTCAGGAGCTTTCTAAAAATTCAGAAATCAGCTCTTCAGGAAACTATGAAAGTAAAAATAATTAAGAGTGGCCAGTTTTATGGGTTTTTTTTTCCATTTTTTGTTTTGTTTTGTTTTATTTTTTAATATTTTTCTTTTTACTACATTGGAATAGAACAAATCCCAAAATGGTTGTTTTTAAAGTTATTGTGCTATTCAAAGTAGAGCTATTTTACATGAAAATCTCTGAGGCAGGGAAGAAAATATATGGAAACAACCTCAATGATCAGAATTTTTCCTTCCTGGGAAAGTATAGTACTTTTAATAGTATAGGTTACAATGTGTCTTTGCACTCAAATTTTATTTTTATATAATTCTCAAATGTTTCTACAATAGTTGCGTCCCTAAGGAAACAATTATGAGACGGAAACATAACCCTAGCTAACATTTAGTTATTTTTGATCCCGAGGGAAGGACATAGTGTTATGCTATTGAATGATACATTCTGAGGTTCACAAAAATCACATTAAAATCTGTTTTAAATATTATATATATATGGTGGGATTATAAATGTTTATCCTTCTTTATTAGTTCAAATAAATATATTTATATTAACAAGGCTAAGCATCAGTGTTTTTGCTTTGTTTTGTTTTTGATTTGTGTTTTATTAAAGAAGCTATACTGATTATTTAAAGAAATCCATTTGGCTCCCTTCTGTATCTTCTTATACTATATTAAGAATCTACCTACCAATCTCACATTGTTTAGTTATATTCTCATGCCCCATAAAGCTATTATTGCCCTCTCTCTCTGAGTGATAATCCCACAATTGCTCACTCATCATTTGAAAATTGATTTTATATGCTTTTTTTCAATTTTACCCTTATTCTGTCAATCGAATTATATAAAAATGAGTATTACTTCAGTACAGGTAGAAGTTGTACATGTCACACTTTTTTTAGATCTGTTTAATCAGTAAATCTTCAATGGCATTATAGATGGTGTTGATTAAATTGCTAAATTCACTACTTGTAATGTCTATTAGGTATAGATTTCATTATGTTTGGGTGTTGTCATACTCTGTGGACATTTATATGTGGTACTTTTGTAAATGTAATATGCCCTTTAAAAACAACTTTTTCAAAGCACAAATACCTGTAGTTTTAGTAGTCCTACCAAATACCACGAGATAGCAACTCATCTCTACCTAACAGATGGGAAAAAAAGCACAAGAAAATAATATGATTTACTTCGTTTATTTGATTTACTTTGAATGACAGGACCTGGGCTCATCCCAGCTCCTAGAGCCCAAGAAATGTCAAAGACGAGCAAATAAAAATCATTACCTACTGTTGCCTAAAGGGAGGCCAGGCTCAGTGAGCATTCAATGAGTTATAGATCTCCTAAACAAGCTAGACCTGAGATTTAAACACTTAAGTCTAAGATGAAAAAGCAAACTAGTTGATGGTTTTAATGTAATCTTGTGATTGGGCTTCCTTTGTCAGAACAAAGAACAAATTTGGATGATCCTCCTCTGGCAGTTGTCTTAGTACTTTAAGCAGTAGTGGGCAAGGAAATGTGAAGCTAAATCTTAGATTAGAGGACAAGGTTGTTACAGGGCATTTGGACATCTGATGCAGTTTAAGTTTTGCTAGTTTAGACTGTGTTCTTTATGGTGAGAATTCAATGTGACCATAAATGATTTATGAAAAAGATATACATTAGAAATATGTGTCTGCTTTCATTATTTCTGTGTAATTTTTTTCTTTTTCTTTCTTTCTTTGTTTCTTTCTTTATTTATTTATTTATTTTTTAAAATTTATTGGGGTGACAAGTGTTAGTAAAATTACATAGATTTCAGTTGTACAATTCTGTATTACATCATCTATAAATCCCATTGTGTGTTCACCACCCAGAGTCAGTTCTCCTTCCATCATCATATATTTGATCCCCCTTACCCTCATCTCCCACCCCCCACCCCCCTTACCCTCTGGTAACCACTAAACTATTGTCTGTGTCTATGAGTTTCTATTTCTCATTTATTTATCTTGTTCTTTTGTTGTTTTTGATTTATATACCACATATCAGTGAAATCACATGGTTCTCTGCTTTTTCTGTCTGACTTATTTTGCTCAGCATTACACTCTCAAGATCCATCCATGTTGTCACAAATGTTCCTATATCATCTTTTCTTACCGCCGAATAGTATTCCATTGTGTATATATACCACAACTTCTTTATCCATTCATCTATCGAAGGACATTTTGGTTGTTTCCATGTCTTGGCCACCGTAAACAAAGCTGCAATGAACATTGGAGCATACGTGTCTTTATGTATAAATGTTTTCAGATTTTTTGGGTAGATACCCAAGAGAGGGATTGCTGGGTCATATGGTAATTCTATTCGTAATTTTTTGAGGAACCTCCACACTGCCTTCCATAACGGCTGCACCAGTCTGCATTCCCACCAACAGTGTATAAGGGTTCCTTTTTCTCCACAGCCTCTCCAACACTTGTTATTATTTGTTTTGTTGATGATAGCCATTTTGACGGGTGAGGTGATATCTCATTGTGGTTTTGATTTGCATTTCTCTGATGATTAGTGATGTTGAGCATTTTTTCATATGTCTATTTGCCATTTGTATGTCCTCTTTGGAGAAATGTCTCTTCAAGTCCTCTGCCCATTTTTCAATTGGGTTGTTTGTTTTTTGTTGTTGAGTTGCATGAGTTCCTTGTATATTCTGGATATTAGCCCCTTATCAGAGGCACTGTTTGCAAAAATCTTCTCCCATTCAGTTGGTGGCCTCTTTATTTTGTCGATGGTTTCATTTCTGTGTAGTTTAAACCTAACATAATTGGCCTTGTACTGGAAGCCCAATTATTTCCTATTGTTCTCAGTTTCTAATTTCATTATTAAAATTTTTGTTTTTAATTTTGAATTACAGTTAACAATAAATATTATATTTATTTCAGGTGTACAATATAGTGGTTAGACATTTATGAGTGTATTACTTACGAAGTGATCCCCTGATAAGTCTTACACCCACCTGATACCATAAATAGTTATTGCATTATCACCATGTTTCCCCAAAAATAACACCTAGCTGGACAATCAGCTCTAATGCGTCTTTTGGAGCAAAAATTAATATAAGACCTGCTCTTATAGTAAAATAAGAACTTTCATAGTAAAATAAGAATAATATTATATAAGACTCGGTCTTACATTATATTATATAAGGCACGTTCTTATATTATAGTAAAATAAGACCGGATCTTATATTAATTTTTGCTCCAAAAGATGCATTAGAGCTGATTGTCTGGCTAGGTCTTATTTTCAGGGAAACACGGTAACTATATTCCCTAAGCTGTACTTTACACCCCCATGACTATTTTGTAACAGCCAATTTGTACTTCTTAATCTCCTCACCTTTTTCACCCAGCTCCTCAACCTCCCTCCCATCTGGCAACCATCACTTTTTTCTCTGTAATTATTGATAGGTATATAGTTATTGATATTTTCTTGTTTTCTGATTTTTTTGTAGTTCTCTGTTCCTTAATTTTTTGCTCTCTTCTCTTGTATATTGATGACTTTCTGTAATGTTGTCTTTGTGTTCCCTTCTCTTTAGTTCTTGTATGTCTCAGAGATTTTTTTGGTTTCTGGTTACCATATGCTTCATATAAACCAAGCTACAAATATAATCAATATTTTTTATTTAAAAAAATAAAGATATAATTGCACATTTTGATGATAAATTCAGACAATAGAAAGGTAAATATAAAAGAAAAATTATTTAAAATCCATTTTTATTTTATGTAAAACTATTTATAATTACCATTTAGATATAAAATCCTTAGGAATTATTTCTACCACATGTGATCAGCTTTTCTTTAGAAAAATGGGATCATACTGTATATAATTTTTTATAGCTTTTTGGCACTTAAATAATTTTGAGGGCATTTTTGTGGACCTCATAAATATACATAATAGTATTTAATATTTTCATAATATTCCATTATAATGAATTTTTAACAAATTCCAATTTGGGGGCATTTAAGTCATTTAACTTTTTTTTCCCTAGTATAAAAACTATTTTGATGAAACTTGTCAAACTACAATGTTTGCACATTAGACAATTTTTTCTTCAGTTTCAAACTGAGGTGTTTAATTGTTAAACTTAGTCAAAATTTAACATATAATTGTATTCATATTGCTAGATCTCCTTTAAAAAAATGTAGCAATTTTCTCTCCATGAAGTATATGAGAATATCCTTTTGTCCAACCTCTTATCGTTATGACAATGTAAACAAAAATGTTTTTTCTTTTCCAATCTGATGGATAAAAAATGATGTCTCATTGTTTCAGTCTGCGATTATTTTATTAATAATGAATGAGGTCAAACATCTTTTCATATGTTTACTGGACATTACTTTTCTCTTATACTAATTTCTCTTTTTCCCCCTTTTACATAAAAATTGTTTATATTTTTCTAATGGACATTAACACTTGGTAATTAAAGGTAGTTTTTCATTTATGTGTATTTTTTGTTCCTCTAAATAACTAAATAATTGTCCTTACATTTGATACATCATTAAAAAGTAAATACCCATTTTATTTTGAAAATAATGGGAAAGCCTATGGGAGTGGTATCTGGACCTTCCAAGGAAAGCCTGACCCACCGAAACAAGATCTACATAATTGTGTGGCTCTTAAGTAATTAGTCTCAGACTACAGCATTCATGCTTACACTAGGATGCACTTTCTGAGTGTGGCTTGAACTGTCCTTACTGAAGAATTCATTGTGTTGCTTGCTCCACAGATTATTCCTGGTCCCTCTGTAGCCCTGTTACTTCCAGGGCAGGCCTGAGAACCTGCATTTAATCCCTGGGTGTTTCTTGCACATGCTAAAGTTTAAGAACCCCAGATTGTCTTAATACTTGAATATTACTTCATGCATTTATTCAAAACATGAGTATCAAAAAATACTATTTGAAGGGTATTTATTTTTTTACCTTTTATACCCCCTTCTCCATGCTTGAAGCATTATAGAAAATTATCCTCTTACATGTTCAATACTTTAATAAGTTCAAGTAACTCAGTAAAGTGGTATCTTTTTGTTAGATGAGCACTACATAGCACCATATCTCCTTTGGTTACTACGGCTTCCATTATGTTCACAGTTAAAATTAATGTTCAATCTTAGGAAATTCCATTGCTTTACATTTCTGATAAAATTATCTACCTCAGTCAGTTTTATGACATTATGAATTTTATCTAATTTTAATGTTATTATTGCATATTTGCCCTTCATTAAAAAAACCAGGACAAAGCATTTGGGAAACAGGGAAAGAATACTAATAAATGTGACATACTTAAGTAAACAAATGTAACAGAATCTTCTGAGAAGCAGATCAAATACATATCTCCTTCTAGTTGGACTTGAGGCCTCAAAGGCTAAGAATAGGTGCCAGATTCTTATGTAAATAATAGCTAACACTTTTTGAGTGCTCTTTATATGCCATCAACTGTGCTAAGAGCTTTATATTCATTAAACTCTCTCTCTATTATTTGATAAGGTAAAACAATGGTACCGATTAGTATCCTTACTGACAGATCAGGATATCAGGCAGGTTGGTGGCAGAGCCAGGATTTGAACCAGTCAGTCATCTGCCTGCAGAGTATGTATTCTTAACTACCAAACCATTTAGCTACCTTATATCCTGAGAGATTATGAAATCAGTTGCAGTGGCATGAACTCACAAAGGTGAAACATGTACTTGGGTAGGTCCAGAGATTTACAATGCTGACAGTGAAGATTTATTTGGAGAAAAATCATGATTCCCTTTTTCCCCTCATTTGAAAAATCACATGTAGGCTTCTCCCTCACCTTAAACAGAAAAGAGGTTTTAAGAGAAACTCTGGGAGACCTTAATATATGTCCCTAAAAGTTTGGGGGATACAAAGATTAGTATCTGGTTCTCACCAAGAGAAGTCAAAAAGCAAAAGACTAACAAGAATGGTTCACCTGGCCACAGAGTAAAGATAGAAGTTGGACTCTGATTGAAAGGTAGCTGAGGGGCCCTTTATCCTGGGTGCAACATGAGGGACTCATGTTAGGAAGCTGACTGTGGCCCGTCTGTCATTCTGAAGGGAGGTGTCTCTGGATGATGACCTAAACAGAAGCAGCCCAGGAGAGCCAGGCAGTCCCGCGGGAACAAAGCAGTTTGCTGGAGGAAGCATTTACTACATCATGGGAATTGAAATACAGAGGATGACCTAGAGCAAGTGTCTTTGAGAAAAGCACAAATACACCCAAGAAGAAAATAGAGACGAGACCTGCCATGGAGAAGGCTCTGAGGCATTTTACAATTGTACCAGCCATGTAAGGATTTGCTGGTCATTATGAATCTTCTCTCTTCCCTGGTTCTGGTCTTGCGGGCCAAAAACAACATCGTGAAAAAGGAAGGAGGTGAAATGAATAATAGGAAGAAGCATCTCCAACTATAGGTTTACCAGACTGGGACTGGCCCAAGCTGGGGAGACAGGAAAAAAAAAAATCTTTAAAATATACATTGAACATTTTTTATAAGAAAGAAATGGATGCCAAAAAGTAAACAATGAAACTCAAAAACAAAAGGACTATTTATTTTTCCAGAGTAGCAGGAAAAACTAAGAAACATGAGGTGATTTTCATCCCAGGGTGGAGAAGACGTTCACCTACAGAGCAGGTGGAATGGTGGCAGTGAATAGACAGGCCCCTTTCTGCATTCCCCTGACCTAGTTCAAGTAAGTGACACTAATGCTGTCACAGTTAAAAAAATACATGGACTCTGAAGGCCTATTAACAAAAATGATGTTAAAAATTGTGATTCCAATGATGTCATGGGAAGAGATAGTCACATGTTTCACTAATCCATGGAACAGGCTTAAAACTCCTCCAAAATATCTAAGATAAAATTAGATAATGCCTGTGAAAAATATGTAGTCCACTGCTTGGCACAGAGTAGCATTCATAAGTGTTTGTCTTTTCCCTTAGGACATAGATTGTTTTATTATTAAAGAAATAAAAATGAAAGAAATTTTGTTTTGCCAAGTTTCCTGTATTTTAGGAATTGAAGAACTAAGTTTTATGAAATCCTTTTATGAGCCTAAATATAAAACTTGGATATAGCCTATAATTTTAAAGAACTGTTACATCAACTACTTTTAATTGGACTCATTTCTATTTTCTATATAGAAGCACAGGAACACATTTCATAAGTTAGCCTCCTCTTTGGACTGTGATAAACTCAATACAGAAGTCAGAAGTTATATCATTTTGGAATCATGTCTTCCTCCTTATAAAGAATAAAGGCAAGTTCACGTATCTGTGAAGATCTTTGATTTGAGGAAACTTAGAACTGAAATCGACTTTCTGTAACACTTTTTGCAGAGGATTGGATGAAAAAAGAAAAGTCCAATAGCCTAGTCTGCTTTGTTCTAATTTAAAAGATAATCAAAATATCTTCAACACAGTGGGGCGTAGCTCAGGAAACTTGGATTTACTTTTAGAACAATTTGTTAAAAAAACAGAGAGGCTGCCAAAATGATTCAAACATTAAATCATTTCGATTTTAGACAATAGATATACGTGAGAAGTAATAAAATATCGCCAGCCTGCATATGCAGCTCATCACCCCTTCTAAGAACTAGACAAGATGAAGACTCAGTTATGGCTAACATGGGCAATGTTGATTAAGGGGTAGACTTCACAACTGCCTAGCCATGTTGGAAGGCTGTAATTACAGAGGAGTGGGGAAGAAAGTGCCCAGCACAACGCCAGAACTGCAAGGAGTAGTCATCTGATGAAGGGGAAAAGATGGAAAAATTGAAAGAAAATGTCAGAGGAAATTGCTTGGTGGTAAGAGCTCTAATTATGTGTAACTTTTAAGGAAATTGTCTTCGGAAATTGTAAGTTCTTAAAATGCCTTAGATAAAAATGCACATAACTATGCATTCTATAGATCAAGCTTAGTATTCTCTGACTTTAGAGGACTTGTTTTTACCTGTCACAGCTCCTCATTCTCCTGAGGAGGAATCAGGATTTGTTGGAGTTTGGGTTAATAAAAGGGTGGCAGTGAGGTATTCCACCTTTCTGTTCAACCCTGATGACACAAAGATTAAGCGAAGACCCACATCAAATCTAAGTGGATCATTTTGTATGTGAAAATAAAATAGCATTTATAAAATGCATAATACAGCACTACACAGGCAAGGCGATATTATGAACAAGATTCTTATATGTCAGCTCTATGTATTCACTGAGAACTTACTGAAATGAACTCAATACTGTGCTCTGCATGGCAAGGATAAAGGAGTTCTAGCTTCCAAGGTACTGTAAGGCTACTAGGGGAAAGAAAATAACATGCATGAAAAAATTTTAAAACAATAGGGTGCAATGCGTGATTAAGTACTACATTATGTAATACAGGATTATAAGAGTTCAGAAAAAAATTGCAACGAGAACTGGAAGGATTTTCTGGAAAAGGGATTACTTGAAATGGGGCTTAAAACATGCATAAGATATGGAGATCCAGATATTAAAAGGGAGGACATTTCAAGAAAGAAATACCAGCTCACAGGTTCAAGGGAGGGAATGTCAAGGAGATTGACCAAGAGAGAACCAGTGCAGCATAGTGACTACAAACACAGGCTCTGGAGCCAGATTTATCTGGATTTCAGTCTCAGCTCCACCACTTACTTGTATAACTTTAGACGTTATATGATCAGTCTGTGCCATACTCCCCTTGTCAGTAAAATGGAGGTAACGATAATATCCATTTTGAGGTAATATTTTGAGATTTAAGGGTTAACGTATGTAAAGCATTTATACCAGAACTCAGTACCTACAAAGCATTCAACAAATGCTACCTATTAATATTGTTCTTATTGTTGTGCAACGGTAGATGTGGTTTTCATGGCTCGAACAAAACCAAATTATGTAACAGCAACTACCACCTGTTACAGACTAAGTGATAAACACTGTGATCAATATTTGAGCTACATTTTCCCTTTTATTCCTCACAGTGAACGTCCCCTCCCCCTTCTCTATTCCAGAGATCCCAAAGAGAAAAGTATCGTTTCTTTCACTTCACAGATGAGAGAGCTGAGCCTTAGAGAAACAATTATCTCAAGAATTCCAAAGCTAGTTAAGAACAATCAAAGATTTGCAGTCAGGTCCTTTGGCCTTCACCCTAGTGTTTTTAACTGTTGTATTAATAAAACATAAAATTAAATAAGTAAATAAATAAAACATAAAAAAGTTGAACTCAGAAAATATTAAAAATAAAACGCTCAATTAAATCTTAGAGGTTTTTGAGATTTAGACTGGGGGATTGTATCTCGGACACAAGTTTACTGGATGGGTTCAAGGTAGAAGAGGAGGTCAGATTCAGTAAAACCATTCATTTAGCAGTTGGAATACTCCAGGTAAGAGGAGGTAAATAAACTTCAAAAATGGCAGCACTGAGACCTGAGAAGTCAGAACCATGGCTCTAGATTTGTTCAGCAGAAAATTAGAAAAATACACAAGAATTTATTCTGGTCCTTGAAAGTGAGCAATGGTAAGCATAACTTGGTTACGGAGCCCAAATGACTAGAATGGTAGCTTCTGAAGGAACTGACATGGAGTAGAAGGTGCAAAAAGGATCATGGCTCCTTTCATATGAGACCAGGCCTAGGAAAGTCTGCCATTTGCCCCTGTGTTTTTTACAATGCTAGCTGGGCCCATCTTTCATCACCTTCATGAGATTTAAAATTAGCCTTCCTGTTACCCTGTGTTGCATTTTACTTGCCCCTTGGGAGCCCTTGCTCACATTTTCTGAGCTGCTTGCTGTACAGAAGTCACTTAAGGAAGGACAAAGTAATCCTGGAAGACAATGGTTGCTCCTACAGTGCAGTTGAGAGTTCTCTGTTTTGTAGCTTACAAGCAAGTAGTAGAAGTAAATATCATGGCTAATGCACTTTGGCAATATAAAACCGTTCTGCAAGGGAAAATGCTCACAGTAAACAGTTTATGTAAAGCAAAGATAAATCATAATGGAGTGGTAATTTGAATTTATATTGTACCTCTCCTTGGGGAACTCCAAATGCTCTAAAGACATTATCTCATTACTATCTTTAGTACCTCTGAGAAATAAGCAAAAAGCATCATTTTCTTCAATTTTTGTATAAGGACCCAAGTCACAGGGAATTTATCTGACTTGTCAGTACATAGTAGATTATTCATTTTCATGGGAAAAATTGTTGCAGTGAATTGGCTGATTGTCTAGTGAAATTAGTTACTCAGTTTAAGGAAAACAACAACAACTAATGTTTCTAACAAAATCAAGGAAGCAAACAAAAATACCCTCTTAGCCCATTTTAAACCATATTTTGGCAGTTCTTTGTAGCTGCCAAATGAAGCTAGGAACAAAACATAGTCTCCTGGCTTTTTCCATTAGAGTAAGTCACCATGTAATTATTTGAAAGTTATTGGTGAAAAAGATGACATTTTAAACAGAAAATGTAGGAAAACTAAGTCTTCTAGATAAATGTGTGAACTAGTAGAAATGGCCTCCCTCATGTAAAGCCATCTCTACCCAATGACGCATTGACATGCTCTACAGAGCATGATTTCTGCACCCAAAAAGGATGATTGAAGAGTGATAGATCACTTCCTTAGTGTTCCTGAGGAAATTGCAGTGAAGACCACTGACTCTTTTAGGCACACCTCACAGTAGAGCACCTTCCACTGAACTGCACAGCCAGAAAAATCTGACCTAACTGCTTCTCTATGTACCTTTCTCACAACCATCCCCATCTCCCACAACTCTCTGTCTTGCCACGGATGTATAGATTCACAAATCACTGAATTTGGAGCATAGTTCTGGAAGATTCTGAGACTTGTCTTCTTTGGTGAGCTTTTTGGTAAAATTCTATGTAGAGCGACTCCACTCAGTATGCTTGATCTTTACTCCTAGATGTGATATCCAATATTTTAAATATCTTATTTTGTTAACCCATGTTGAAAGGGAAAAATACAGGTAAACTACTGAGTACGGCCTCTTTATAGATGCAGATCTCTGGCCAATAATTAAGATGTGTTATTTTTAAACAGTTTTATTACCTTGAACTTATTTCTTTAGATATATATTTCAGTGGTCAGGAAAAGGGTTTGTTCTCAGCTACAAAATGATTAGAAAACACTGATTGTATTTGGTAATTAATGAACTATTCTAAAGTAAATTAAGAATTGAATTTAAGAATTCATCACAATTCTTTTTTAAAAACCTTTTATTTATTTAGGTGTGTTTTTCTGGGACCCATCAGCTTCAAGTCAAATAGTTATTTCAATCTAGTGTAGGGCGCAGCTGGCGGTGGCCCATGTGGGAATAAAACCTGCAATCTTGCTGTTGAGAGCGCTGCACTCTAACCAACTGAGCTAATTGGCTGCCCCTCATCACAATTCTTTTCTCATGCTTAACCTCCATTAGAAATCCATAAATGTTAATTCCCAAGGCAATTTTTTTGATTTAATAAACCTGAGAATTTTGGACATTCTTTGGTATATATTTAGGTAAGGTGTGTAGCAGTATATAAACTAAGAAAGTAGCTAAAGTATTTGCTGATCTTGGCTATTGTTCAAATATTGTTTAAATGTGTCTGTGCAGCTGTCTTTTCTCTAAGCAAGCTCCCAATTGGTCTGTGTCTCTATTCTTCTCTAGTATCTCTTGATAGTCACGCTTCTTTTTGTCCATTTCAGGGTTTAATTTGATCTACCACATTTTACTTTAAAACCTTGTAATTCAATAACATTTGCTTTAGCTCATGTATTAATAGCTATTTCCTATCACGATTCATATCACAAAGGTCTTTGTTAGGTTGTAAATTCTTTCTACAAACCATCAGATATGTAGATATTCTTATACATTTTTTGCATAAAACATGCACCCTATCAAATGCACAGAGATAGTATTAAGAGGAAGGCTTTTATTAGCTCACTGTCATTTTACTCTCACTATCAAACTTGATTTTAATATTTTTAATATATTTTAGTTATGAAAAAAGTATTACATATCTCCTATCTACTTTTGATATCATTCTGAATATTCTTGTCTGACAGGAAGCATGAATGGGCTTCTCTTGAGCTTAGATGTTTTTACCACAGAGAGAAGACAAGATAAGTGATATTTATATGTTCCAAATGCGTTTGAAACAGGTATAATTTAACAGAATCTGAAGCTCTCATTTGATTCAATATTCTTTATTGATAGATCATATTACAGTGAAAAGAAAACTTAGAACAATCAAGTGCATTTTTGTTTGGGAATTATATTTTAACCTTGAAAAATAGTTCAAAATTTTTGAGCTTTAAACTTATTTGAGGCATACTAACATAATGTATTGAATTAATATAAACAGGGCATTTTATATAGAGCCTGATTTTTAAAAACATAACCACAAAGATTCCAAATATTCTTATTTTTTTCCACTGAAGAGGAAATGGCCCAGATATTTTCGTGTCTCTTTTCCACTGAAGAGGAAATGGCCCAGATATTTCTGTGTCTCTTTTTTGTACACTTTGATTTGTGTGACCTAATTAATATTCCATTATAAGAATACATATGACATTTAATTTATCAGATAGAAATGTATTTTTTCTTTGTTTTCTTGTCCCCTCACCCTTTTGTGGTAAAATACACACAACATAACATTTACTTTTTAGCATTTTAAAAATTTTTGTATATAATTTTAATTTTTATTAAATTTATTGGGTTGACTTTGGTTAGTAAAATTATATAGTTTTCAAGTGTGCAATTCTGTAAAACATCTATCTGTTGCATTGTGTGTTCACCACCCAGAATTAGTTCTTCCATTACCATACATTTGACTCCCTTTAATCTCATCTACCACCCCAACTCCATCTTACCCTCTGGTAACCACTAAACTGTTTTCTGTGTCTCTGAGTTTCTGTTTGTTTGTTTGTTTGTTTGTCTTGTTCTTTTGTTGCTTTCAGTTTTATATCCCACATATCAATGAAATCATATGTTTTAATCTCTTCTATACCTATATTATACATTCCCAGCCTTTTAGAAAAAAATTTATTGTGAACACAACATGAAGTCTTAACAAAATTTTAAGTGTACAATACAGTATTGTTGATCACAGTCACCTTGTACAGAGGATCTCTAGAACTTACTCATGTTACTGAAAATTTATGCCCATTGATAAACTCCCCATTCACCCCTCCCCCCACAGCCCCTGGCAGCCACCATTCCACTGTTTGATTCTATGAATTAGACTATTTTAGATACCTTATTTAAGTGGAGTCATGCATTTAAATGGAAATAGTTTTTTTCCTGTAACTGGCTTATTTCAGTTTGCATAATATCCTCAAAGCTCATTCTTGTTGTCACGTATAGCAGAATGTTTTTCTTTTCTAAGACTGAATAATATTCCAGTATATATAAACTATTTTCTTTATCCATTCATTTGTTATTGGACGTTTAGATTATTTTCACATCTTGGCCATTGTGAATAATGCTGACTCAAACATAAAGGCGCTAATATTTTTTTTTTTTGAGATCTTGATTTTATTTATTTATTTATTTATTTATTTATTTATTTAGGATTAAAATACACAGAAATAGAGTTGCTGTATCATATGACAGTTATCATTTTAATTTTTAAAGGAACTTCCACACTGTTTTCTATAGCATGTATACATTTTTGCATCCCTACTAACACTGCAAAGGTTTTGTTTTCTCCACATCCTCACCAACCCCAGTTGTCTTTTGTTTTTTGTTTTTTTGATAAAAGCATTTTAGTTTTTGAGTGTACAATTCAGTGGCATTAAGGTCATTCAGATTGTTGGGCAATCATCACCACTGTCCATTTCCAAAACGTTTTTATCATGCCAAATTCAAACAATGTACCTATTAAATAATAACTTCCCAATCCCAGCTCCAGACAACCACTATTCTACTTGCTATCTCTATGAACTTGACCTCATATCAGTGAAATTATACAATATTTGTCATTTTTATGTGGCTTATTTCACTTAGCTTAATGTTTCCAAGGATCATCCATGTTGTGGCATGTATTAGAATTTCATACTGTTTAATGCTAAATAATATTACGTTATATATATAATAATATTAATATTATGTTATATGTATATAATATATATGTGTATATATGTATATAATTTTATTTATATTATTAAAACATATATATTTTGCTTATCCTTTGCTCTATCAGTGAACATTTGAGGTGTTTTCCACCATTTGGTTGTGAACAATGCTGCCATGAACATTGGTGTAATAACATCTGTTCAAGTCACTGCTTTCAGTACTTTTGGGTATATACCAAGAAGTGGAATTGCTTTATCATATGGTAATTTTATGTTTAGTTTTTGAAGAACCACCATACTGTCTTCCACGCTGGCTGTACCACTTTACATTCTCATAAGCAATTCACAAAGGTCCTAATGTGCCCACATCCTCATCAACTCATCAACACTTATTTCTTTTTCTTTTTCCTTTCCAGTTTTCTTCTCTCTCTCCCTCTCTCTCTCTCTCTTCTGATAATAGTCATAATAGTCATCCTAATAAGTATGAAGTTTCCTTTGCTTTTAAAATGAAGGTCTTTAGGTACTAAAATAATTTACGGGAGATTTGCAACACTTTCTTCCCCACAAATTTTAACACTATAAATATATGTCATCATCTTATCATTATTCTAATATGAGTTGGTGGCAATTTCCTTAAATTAATTCTGGTATAAAAATCATACCATGTAGCTATATTCTCTCCGATGACGTTAGGTAGATACATTCTATTTTACTTATCTCCTTTGCTGAAGTGTATCTATTCATAATTACTCCTGGTGGATGAAAAAATATAGATATCTCTCTAAACTCTTAGCAGGGTTTATGAGACGTCCACAATTCTCCAACAGCAGGAAAAACATATTTGAATTAGCTTAGAGAAACACACACACACAGTGATTTGATTCAGAAATGTCACATGAACTTAAGTCCCTCTTTATATTTTCCTTTACTTTCCATGAACCCTATAATAAATTCATGCCATTCTTATTCTGAGAAAAAAGTAAATGTTATACAAATGGTGGGAAGCTTTAGGATCTGAACTATATGCATCTTTTAAAGTAATGAATAGATCAAAATCAATATCTAGCAGGGAATTAGCTGTCATCCTCTTCTAAAAAATAAATCTCAACCTTCACTTTTATACTTCAAGAAGACTCTGAAGTCTAAAATGACATAACAGTTTTCAAAAATCAAATCAAATTTTACATGGTTATATTTTTAATATTTCAAAAATATCACCAATGAACAATGTAACAGATAACTGAAAAAAGGAAAGGAAGCTATTGTTCTGATGAAATAAATAAGCATATTTCAGGATTAAAGAGTGAAACCATAGTATTTTTTAAGACAATCATTTGAACATTAAGAGTTTTGGTCACAAATAAAGATGTCATAATTGTGACCAAATAGTGTAATCATTTAGACACTGAGGTTATGGTTGCTTCACGAACTGACTAATGCCTTTATACATTAAATACTCACTTTGCATATACAATATGTTCAGTACTGTGTTAGGCTGAAGTATACACAACAAATTTTTTAGTTGTCTACTATAGTGTTATTCAGTCTTTAAAACCACCAGATTTTGATTTAAGGAGTGATTTATACTTCATGAGCTAATTGTAATCTTAAATTATAATCAATTTAATATATTAGTTGACTCATTCCACAATCATGTACTTATTTTTCACCAGGCTCCAGACCCTGTATTCCTTGTCAGTGAACAGATATGATGAATACAATTTGTTTTCTTCCCTAAGTTACTCAGAGACATTCATTATAATTGATTCTGGATCAGTGCACTAATCCAGAGGGTAAATCTTCTTTTTTTCATTTTCAGATAGTTCTGTAAAGCTTAGGTCAGGGTTTTAAAAACATTAAATAGGTTCCTTTGCCTTTACATTTAAAGTCACAAAAATCGGACACGTTTTTCCCACTTACTTCCTAAATGCTATACTTTATTAACCACTCTCAAAAAATTTTTGTCATGATACCAAAATAAACTGAGATCTTCAACATGCTCTGAATCAGTCCCCAAATAAAGAGATCACTGAGCTTCCAAATGATGTTTCAACTCATTATCCTTCAACAGAGAATCATTAAACCATCATTCCCTAGAAACATGATTACCATGGAACATCTGTAAACATCAGTACATGGTCATATATATTGATGCGACCTGCTTTTTTTGTAAATAGAAACATAACAAAATTAATGAACATTTATCAGTAATGAGACACAAAAAGATCTTACAGCTTAAGCCCATTTTGTAGGATGTAATAATGAACCCATGAAACTTACAGAATTACTTATCAACATACTAGGATGTGACATTAATCTAAATTTGGGTATAATGAACATGGCAGTGGAAATTGCCAATCAAGAACTTCTAAGAGTGGTTATATTGAAATTATGAGTCATCTGAATTGCACTAAATTTAAAAATCCAACATTGGGTGTAACTGATAAGCTGGAGGTAATTTCCCTCTAGATGTCTTGCATACTTATGGAATTAAAATAAAGCCATTTAGATAAACATTAACAGACAGTTGATTTTTCTTTGTAATCTCTTCCATATGAACAGGTAACCCTCAATATAATACACCTTGAAATATTCAAAGTAGTTCCTGTACATTTTTGAAACTAAGGAAATCAGAATAGTGAAGATAACTGTAATATGTCTGTAAAGGACAGACGTATTCTGTGGATTAGTTGAAGCAGGATGAAATGAACTCTATACATGAAATTAAAAGTGTTAAAAATAAATAGTGTAAATAAAGTACTTATAGATGAGCATGTAAAAAACAAAATGACACATGACCACAAAGTGGTTCTACAAGCAGTCCTGAAAAAAATCACTCATATTAAAGGCATGCCATGTGTATGCTTCCAACCATTGATCATTCATCATATTAATCTCTAACTCAGATAGTGGAGAACAAAGACCAGGTTCCTATTGGTTTTGTTGTCATTGAAAGGATGATAATGATCTCATTTCTCATCTTTCACCTATGTTTGTTTTCCTACTAGCAAGTACTAGCGAGCTGATGATACAAAAAGTGATCTAATATTAAGAGGAAATGTCAAAATTATTGTCATGTTGAATTAAATAGACCTATTTTTTACAATTTTGAACTCAGTAACTAGCAATTACTGCATGATTTTTCATACATATAACAAGAGGAAATATAGAGCATGGAGAGTATGCCCAGGAGTCAGGCTGATACAAATTCATATTCCAACTTGGTTATCTTTGATGCTTGTAATCTTGGAGAAGCCACTTACCCTCTCTAAATTTTAATTATCCCATCTTCACAAAAGGGATATCATATCTATATCTTAGGATTGTCATACATGGTTAAATTACTTCGTATAAAATCCTTAGCAGAGCACCTCATGCAGAGTACTTTTCCAACAAATTTAGCTGTCGTTACAGATTATTATTCATTCATATGAGTTCCTAGTAAAAGTGTTCCCAGCGTGTATGGTATAGCTAAGTACAGTGTGGCTTGCAAATACTTCTAGCAAATAAGAGTATATGAGCAAGAAAGAGAGAAATAGACAATGCTTTTCATTGTTCTAGAAATTCCATATTTTATTTGTATTTTATTTCTAACTTTCTCTGTGATAAAAACAGAACAATGCGGAATATTATGAAGCAATTCCAAAATAATATTATTGATTTAAAAATATTAGTATCTTTAGTCTGATATAAAATAAAGACTAACTTAAAATGAAATCAATATTTTCTCTGAAGAAATCTAAAGAACCTGATTTACCCAAGAAAATGTTTGCTATTGAAATGCAGGCACTTAAAGAGGTTTGTAAATAGAATTTTTAATAATCATATACTGCAGGCCATCATATCAGACAGACAATACCTAGCAGAATCTAATAAATTATGTTGTATTGACTACATCTGTTGAATAGTCCCTTACGTGAACTTACTTCAATCATTTCTATTCTCTGATGAATATCCTTGTTTTTTAAAAAATCCCAATTCGTATTCAATTTCTCTCTGTTACTGCCTTAAAGAAAGAACAAGCTGGCCATAAACAATCAAGTTGACAGATGCCTCTGAGAATTATGTTGCTCTTTCTGAGTCATTCCCAGGGCTTCTTTGGAAACTCTGAGTTTCTGCCCTGGAGACTTAGACTGATTTTCTGCTTCTGGTTTCTTATCTTGTCACTCGAGGGAAGAGGCATCAGAAGGTTACCACTGAGCTGAAATTGAAGTCAGAATCACCCATCCTACTGCCTGACCCTTTCATCTTGTTCCCTGGGATGGGTCACATCTAATTTGTCAATTGTAAATTTTTAGTGTCTAGTTACTGAATTCCCATTCAGTATTTTAAATCAATTTCCCAAGGGCTTCCTAGGAAAACAAGCCCAAAGGACAGAATTTGAGCAGCCAGTCATCAACTTACCTGTCTTATCTTTGCAAGTGGAATCCATTCTAAATAAAAGTAAAAATAACTTGGTCAAGAATTTCAATTAAACAAATTTATATAAAGAAAGTCACGAGTCTGTTATTCCATTAAAAGTACTTACATTTACCCTATGTTAGCTAGTTTTGGTAATAATTTAAAATTAACAATGGAGTTACTTTGTAAATACTAACTAATATGTAGTAACTATACACAGGCAGTAATTTATGCCTTCTCAATTACTACAAAAATGACAAGATATTTTTCAAATATTAATGACAAAATAGTCATTATCTAAAACTTGAGATGAGTCTTATTATTTCACATATACTGAAAAATATCCTCAACTTTATTTTCATTGTTAGGTACTTAATCTCAAAAATTTTACCCTTCCAAAAATTGATGCAGTCCTGGCACAAGGAAGCAAATAGTAGATCTTCATTCTGGAGCACCAAATTGCAGGTGCAAGGGGCTTGTGCATGAGTTTTCAAAATTATATGAAGTTGATACTGATATTCATCTGGTTAAGTACGAATACCACACATCCATTATTGATAGCCAGTATCCTTTAGGACTAGACTTTTTTTTTTAATTAAAGTTTATTTGGGTGACAATGGTTAGTAAAGTTACATAGGTTTCAAGTGGTAAATGAGGTTAAATGGGGTCAAATACATGGTGATGGAAGGAGAACTGCCTGGGTGGTGAACACACAATGTGATATACAGATGATGAATTATAGAATTACTAGGACTAGACTTCATTCCATTCCTAATGTTCCAAATCTGCACCAAAATAATTGATAAGTATTTTGGATTACTGTAGATTGATGTACCTGAAACATCTGATTCCATGGTAGTGTGATGGAGATCAGGAAGCTACAAATGTATCAGCACATGCATTATTCTCATGGAGATGATCCAGTCGGCACACCTAAGAGAAACATAGTCCTACTAGAAGAAGCACAGGGCTACGAATCTATTAGCCTGGCGTCCAGTCCTATTTGTTTGTTTGTTTGTTTGTTTATTTATGCATTAGTTAAATCTCTGCCCTTAAGTAGCTCACTTAATCCTCTCCGCATGTCATTTTATCTGCAAAGTGTAAGGGTTTTAAAAGTGTTCAAAAGATTTAAGTGTTATAGAGGTCACAGTTCTCTCTAATGTCCCTTTCATTTCTAAGGTTAATATTTCTATATTGGGCCATTCCTAAGAAAGAGTCAAGAGATGGAATTTGGAAATTAAGTGCATCTTCCAACAGACAAAATGGAAAAGCTTGAAAAGAGTTAAAGAGTGAGAGGTGTTCTGGAGGAAGAGGGGGGAAGAGGAGCCTGGATCAAGCCTTCTGAGGGGCAATCTTTCCCAGAGCATGTAGTGGGCTCTTTGGATGGAATCTGAATATTGCAAAGCCTTTAAATATTATTCAGTGAGTTTCTACTTATGAAATTACTGCACAACTTACGCACTTGAAAAATTGGGCTGTGTGCTTAACGTGTGTTGGTCTAAAGAGAGAAGGACTGGTTATTTAAAATTCAATTGACATTTGTATATCAGAACTATTATAACTGCTATACTCGTGTATAACAAAGTAGACATTTTAGACAGGAAAAGTGGTTAGATGAAAGAGATCTGGAAATCAAAATATTAGCTTATACAACAAATCATGTTTATTTTGATCCATTTTTCAAAGCAAATTTTAAAGTAGAAGACTCAACTAAATCTATCCCTTCCCAGCCACCACCAAATCTGAAATATGGAGTACTACATTTGATGTCCTGGTGACAATTTGGAGAAAACAAAATGTGGTATTTGTAGACCCTTGCCACTTCTTTATTACAAATAAAGATGGAATGGGAATTTTATTGCTTTTATTTTATCAGAAACTCCTTGATCTAATTTATTATTTTATTAATTTACTTAATAATGTAATCCATCATTAGCACCATCATCCATCTATTTCTATATAATTATAAGATGCATACTGTGATCTAGAAATACAGTGACAAATATTATAAGCACCTGTGGCCTCTTTTCTCAAAAAAACAACTTAATTACCAGTGTGCAACCAAACTCACAGAAAATAGCTTATTTCATTTAGAAGAGAGACCACAGGTGTTTTTCATGATTACTACTGTTAAGTTGTATCATTCATAATGTGTTTCTGGCTATAAGATGGTAAGTGAATTTACTGTGAAGTGTGAAACTCTTAAGTATTCAGGAATATAGACCAAAATGTGGTAGAGAATAAGCATCGAAATTAACCTCTTCAGACCTTGTGCAAAAAGCAATTTCCCTCAAAGTGGCACATTCCCAAGAGCCCTGTCTAAAGAGGCTTTGATTAGAGCTATAACTGCAGGGCACTGGTATGCATGGGAGATGAAGGCGCAGGGGAACCCACATGCATGGGCCATCTCTGCTATGGAGGATCTACCCTCAGAGAGGACACCGTGGAAGGATGAAATCACAGTATGCAGGCTTGGTTTTGTTTGTTTGTTCACCAGCTTTAGTTTCATACGGGCTTTGGATATTATTGAATGATTTTTTTTTTGCATCAACTTTGATTGTCCTTTATCGTTTTTTTCTCTGTCTTTCTCTTTTTTTAGCTGATAATATATTCATTACACTGTAGAAGTATCAGTGTTAAACCGTGGTGTTAGTCAACTTGGACACCATAATTTATGTTGATCTATATGGATTTGTCTTACTATATTTTGTTTAGTGTTTTCCATATTTTAAATTGAGATAAGGAAGCAAATTTCTTTATCTTTCATAGCAAGGAATCGACTAATGCTGTCCCAAGCTACAGCACATTTTTCTTTAAACTACCCATTTGCTTTTCAAAAAATTTGTCCATACTTTAGAGAGATATTTTAGGAACTCGCAAGTCTTATTAAGAAATCATGTGTCTGAAGCTCAGCAATTTCTTCAGCTTCAGTGTGCTTTCTTTTCTTCTGCTACATTTAACTAAAATTAAAACCTTTTTATTAAAAATTGTGCATGAATATGATCCTATATTTTAATCCTTTGATCATTCTGTCCATATGCAGCAGAAGGAAGTGTCTAAAATAATACTGATACATTTTAGATGATTGTTATTTCTCAGTTTTAGGGGATTTCTAATTTCATTCTTTCAATATTTTCTATTGCATGTATCCTGAGCGTATACTGGCTAAGGCTCCACATATAAGTACCTGTAGGGTATGAAGGTTGGATTCTCTTCCAGATTGTTGGCCATGTGTTCTGATTGGCCTTTGTCCGTGTCCCTTAGTCTTTATGCATTTTGGAATCATCCTTGTTTATATGAATAGGTTTTAACAGAAAAAAATTAAAATGTCATCTCTTTTTAAATGAAGATTATAAACTGCTATAATATTATTAGGTAATCACCATTCTATCCTATTATTAATGAGTCTGGATATATTCATTCCGCATACAAATGATATCATGCAATCTTTGCCTTTCTGTGTCTGGCTTATTTCACTCAGTGTGATTTCCTCCAGGTTCAATGGTGGTTACCAGAGGCTGGACTGTGGGGGAAAAGGGGACATTTAAAAAAGAAAGAAGGTAGAATGGTGGTTCCCAGGAGCTGTGGGGAGGACGTCATGGGGAGCTATTGTTTAATGGATACAGAGTTTCATTTTGCAAGATGAAAAAGTTTTGGAAATGGATGCTGGTGCCAGTGAGCTGTACTTTTAAAAATAATTAAGATAATAAATTTTATGTTATGTGAATTTTACCATAATAAAAAAAATCACAAAAAATATTAGAAACTAAGACTCAAAAGCATACTATTTTGTAAATATCCTATCTTATTTTTCACTACCAGCATGAAAATAACATGTGCTCTAAAAGTTTTTATCATTTGGTTGTTTGAAACCTGGAAAGGACTCCAACCAGATGACCCCATTCTAGTAGATTGAGGAGTTGGGGAGGGATGAGAAGCAAGCAGTGAGGAAAGGAGACTGGACCTCCAGAAATTTTGAAACCAAATTTTGAAACCAAAACAGAAAGAGGGAGGAGTTATTCAGCTGTTGGTTTGATATCTCTGGCTTGTACATGTTACTTCACGCTGGATAAATGGACACATCCATTAATTATCTAACCAGACAGAAAAGAGTATGCTCAGATTTCTGCATTTTTGGAAGGCCCCATGTTCAAATAGCCACTGAGTTTGTAAATATCACAACTTCACATCCCTAAAATATCATCTCTTGCCTAAAATCCCATGCTACTGTCTTTGCTGAATATCTCACCGTCTCTCACTTGGATAATTGCAATAAACTCCTGCCTGGCCTCCCAGCTTCCAGCCTCATATCCTTAGATCTGCCTTCCACTCTGTTGTCAGCGAGACCCGTACATTGCAAACCTGATTGTTTAGTTCTTTGCCACCATTTTTCTCCATTTCTATGGAACCAAGTCAGTATCATGGCATGTGAGGCCCTTCATTATCTGGCTCTATTTATCGCACCAGCCTGTCTCTCACTCAGCTCCATTTCACACTCGGTACTTCAAACACGCTGGACTCCTTGCAGTTTTCTAAACATAACAGTCTTGCTGATGTCATTGCTCCTTCAGTTAATGATTTTTGGTTGTGAATACTTTTACTTTTCTTTTTTCTTTTCTTTCATTTTATTTCCTTTTTTTTCTTTTTTCTCTTTTCTTGCGTCTTCCTTTTTCTCTTTCTTTCTTTCTTTCTTTCTTTCTTTCTTTCTTTCTTTCTTTCTTTCTTTCTTTCTTTCTTTCTCTCTTTTTCTTTTTCTTTCTCTTCCAACACTTTCTTTAAATGCTGCCTTTTCTAGGAAGTTTCCTGACCTCCTCTTTCTCATGAGGGATTTATTTCCCCAATGTGTGTGTCCTTCCTGTGGTTAGCATTACTTTCTTTATAGCATTTGTGTTATTATCTTGCTTGTTGGTTCATTTGCCTGATCCCATCTCCTAGATTATAGTCCCCTTGCAGACAAGAGTCATCATGTTTTTTAATTTTTGTAATCCTCTATTTGCCTGGGTATAAAAGGTACCTAAAATGTAATTTATAATGAATGAATAAACAAAGAGAATAAATGAAAAATGGCATTTCTTTTACAAGTTGCAGTGTGGTATTTGCAGGAGAACCAGACTTTGAAATTGTGGCAGACATTTTCCAGTTCTGTGAACTTGTCATGTTATAATCTTTTCTAACAATCTACTTCCCAGGTATAAAGTGGGAGTAATAACATAGGCTTCTAAACACTGCTGTGAGTAAAATGAGATAAGATATGTGAAAATGCCATGAACATAGTAGGTATTCAAAAAAGTATTGACTATTTTTTGTTTGTTTGTTTGTTATTTTATGTCTGTATCTTTGTAGAATCCTACCACCTCTGGAGAGATGATGATGATGATTTTTGTTATTATTATTATTAATTTCTTTAATTAAATGGTCGCTTTCATACCACTTTCCTTAGACAATGTAAAGATATATTTCCTTTTGAAATAATCTAAGTTTGGAAAAAATGAAATGGTGTTGTAATGGTGGTACCTGCATATATAAAAACTGAAGTTCTACATCTGTCAAGGATAAGATAGGCTCAAGTGATTGCGCCTTATCTTTCTTCTCCAAAGATGGAAATTAATAGGCATTTACTTACCTTGGTGAGAAGGATTCAGAACCTGATAACCAGGCTAAGGAGGGAGGAGGGAAAAGCAGTTGTTGGATTTACCCTTCTTCCTCTTCCCTTTGCCTCACACACAGCTGGCACTCTAATCACCCTCATGTACTTGAGACCAGCACCGAGGTAGGAGGACAGGCAGGAACAAAACTCATGCAGGGTGGGCTCTCTGCTACTGATGCTGATCATATTCAAGCCAAGGACACAAAACAATATGACTTGCTCCCTCTAAATATGAATTATGCTTAGGGTAGACATAGTTAACTTCAAATTTTCTCTTATTCTTTCACATCATTTTAAACCAAAATCATGTTCTCTGAAATACAAATTAATTAACACATCCTATTTAATAAAAAGGAAATGTCAAGATCTCCTAAGCAAATTAATGATTCATCTTTCTCAACTATCACTACCTTTCATGCACAATTAGTGAGAAAGCTTTTGATTGTTGTAGCTGTCATTTTGCTTTTCATAAGCTGTAAAACATGTACTGGAACACTTCTTTGATGAACATATTGTCACCTACTGAAATGTAATTGGACATCAGATTCTTTTTCAACATAGTGATAAAGAATAAAGTCTTTGGATAATAGTACGCTTTGATGTTATAAAAGTTACCAGACTTCCAATCTGGTGACTATAATTTTGGGAAGGATTCATTAATCACAATGGAGTGATTATCTTTGGCATTCATCTTTCTCTGAGTTGTGAAGTGTCAATCCCAAAGTGAATGTTATTCTGGAGTTAAAGGAAATAGAATGTCCATGATTTGGTGAAGCAAAATTTTTAAGTACAAAATGCTGTATTTGAAAGGCAGTGTGTAGTGAAATAAGCAGAGCCCTATAATCCTGTGTGACCTCCAAATTTTAATCCTGTGTCTACTTCTGAATTGACATTGACCCTTCAACATGAACAAGTCACAGGATGTTGCACAATGGATTTTGTGTAGATGAATCTCAGGATTTCCTAGACTTAACCGTACTGTGTTTCACTCAACTCCCCAGGGGTGCCTCACTTTGAAAATAAACTTATAAAATAAGTCAATGTCAGGCACATAAGTCCAAATGTTTCTGTCATATCTAGTTCAAATATTTTTCCATCTTCTCTTTTCTTGTGCACACTTATATAGAGAAAGTGAATGACAGGTCAGGTGTGAACTTGGCTCTGAACCAGGAAAACAGGTTTGATTTGAAGAATTTCTTTCAGAAAAGGGTGAGAGTAAGTAATTGAAAATGAAGTAGAAAATGTACTGAAAGTAGATACTGTGAATTGGATGAACTTGCCAAATATACCTGACTTAATGACTAATAGCATAAAATGCAAATGATGAAGGTGAATAGCCTATTCTTCCAGTATTTTGAAATATATGTGTTAATTTCAGAACTCATAGAGATGTTTTTCATATGACAACAAGTCTAACTTAATTCTAACCCTGACTTGGGGCTTCACCAAGGGATGTATTCTCAACAAACTCACAGTATGTTTCTGGTTTGAATCACTGTCTTGGCTCTAGGTTCAAACTCTTTTCTGAGCTCCAGACTCTGCTTCAAACATCTGCTGAATGTTCTACAGAGTTCTTCAATTGAAAAGTGTTTATCACTGATTTTCCCATCTTCCTAAAGCAAATCATCATACAGTATTATTTTTATATTAATAGGACTGCCCTCTACATTACCACCTTAGCTAAAAATCTCATAGTCACCTTTCACTCCTGTATTCCCAACCTCAAGAATGGTGCCTTGTAGAAAAAGAACATTCAAGAATATTGACCAAATAAAAGATGAATTCCATTAACCATTCAGTCTTCCACTCACATCTACATGATCGCTCTGTTCTAATCTCCAACCTAAATCTGGAGATAACTTGGCCTCATGCATACTGAAACCCAAAGTGGATGAGCAGTTGTAAATCTCTTCACATGCAGATCTCTGTTGTGTCAAAGAGCCCATGATACAGAGAGAATTGAACAATGGCTTTGAAGATGAATAGAGCTGTCTTTGCCATTTTCTAGTTCTGTGATCTTGGATGTATTACCTAATCAGCCTGAGCCCCAGTTTCTTTACATGTAAAATGGTAATAATATGTCATAGAGAGTTGGGAAAATTAAAAGAGATGGTGAAGAGAAGCATAGAACAGAGTAGGCATGTTCCTATTATTACAAACCCTTAGTGATCTCACTAACTTCATGATTCGGCAGCTGACAATATTTCATAAATGAGTACTTTCTTACATCTAATACTTAACTCATGAAATCTTCAACATGGGCACAGAATTATCCTCACTGAATTGAAATAAAGTACTTAAATATTACTTTTCAATAATTCTTTAGAAGGAAAACATTTAGGGTAGAAGAAAAGCTATGGTCTACAATCCTACATCAGTTTAGGGAAGGTTTAAGGAATGAGAATCAATTTAAAGAATATAAAATATTTGGAAAGTTCCTCAGACAGCTATCCTTCCTATAGGGCCACTGGAACACTTTCTGAGTATTTGAAGCAAAGGAAAGTCCAAATCAAACAAATTCTGCTGCAAAGATGTAGCTACCTAGCTGAGTGATGATGTAAGAATCTGCCGAATGTTGCTATGACATTCATGTCTACTTATACTTTTCATCTTCATGTCTTTGAACAATAGCAATTCTAGGAAAGACACTATCTCTAGGATACCCTATCATTAAACATGTTTCTGAAGGAGTTTTTAATTAATAAGTATTCTAGTTTAATTTTGCTTAGAGAATCGAAAATTTTGTTAACTGTACTTTGAGATAACGCTTCATGTGATATCTTTGTTTATACTTTGTATGTGTGAATAGGTGTGATAAATCAGACTTGATGGTGTCTCCCCTGTCACATTTCATCATGTCACACTAATAGAATTTGACATGCTCTGGGATGTGTAATGAATAACCTTATGTGATAACATTTTGGAGAATGCTTAAAAAGTATACTCTGCAGTGGTTTCAAAACCTTATGTGTACTTCCAGTTGTTGAAGTAACTCTTAAAAAATAAAATTTACCAGTCATGAAAAGATCAATTTAGGATTTTAGTACCAAAATCATAGAGATATATTCATATTTAAGCATATCAATACTATTAAATAATACAGGGTTGTAAAATAGGATATAGCTAATATTGTAAAAAAGGTGTACCACATTTTATATAAAGGAGCAGACCAGAGCTCTGAGACACTAATCAGAAATAATAAAGACATAGATCAGAGATTAAAATAACAATCTATATGGGTTTTAGTTTTATTTTTTTGGTTGCCTCTTTGATTATTTTTGTTTCCTGAAATAGTCATTATTTATATAACTATTAAACTGGCATCTGAATTGAATGCTCTCTTCATGCTAAGCACATTATAGCACCTGTGTCTTTGCTGCCGTCTTGTATCATTCTTCTCACTTGCTAGTTGAAGAAACAGAGGCAGAGAGAGTGGAATTAACAGGCGCAAAGTCACATGGCTAATAAGTAGCAGACTCAGACTAGAATCTGGATATTTTGTGCTAATTACAAACACTGCAATTTTCAGGACCTGCTATTCACTTGTGCCCCTTAAACAAAGCTGAACATCCCGCCAGGACACCATATCCTTGTGGCACTCGCCTCACCTTTCCTGGGGAGATGCCTCATGGTCAGGATTCCATTCACCAGGAGGGTAAGGGCTGGTGACCTCATCCTGAGAGCTGAGGACTGACTCCACATCTGTGCAGAGACCTCTGTAGCCTGTGAAAACATATTGTGCAATTCTGCTCTGATTAGTAGCACAGCATGGCTTCTGAAATCAAGCAGTTTTTAAAACTCAGCAGGATTCTCTAGATGTAGAGAAAGTCCTGTCAACACTCTTCTTGAACCTACCCATACTAAATTCAATGCTAAATTTTGAAACTGAAGCCCACAGAACATTCCCTAGGTGACAATAACTCAACATTCTATAATTTTATATTCAAAACAATTCTCCTGTTGGAATAAACTAATACATGAAACAATTGCTTTTATTTAAAAGTGCTATTTTCTGAATAGGAACTTTTTTTTTTTTGTAAAGAATTGCTTGCCCTTTTATGGAGAATTGGTAAAATATTCCAATATTTGGGTAAAAGTGAACTTCATTAATTGCAGTTTGAAGAGATATTAAGTTGTGAAAGTATTAATTAATATGTTTACTTTTCAGTACCTTTTCTGATCTCGGAAGTGTATTATGGTATTTATCTATGAATGGTTAATTTCTATACCAATATGAGATAGGGGATTTTATCCACATTTATTATATGTAATATAATTTCCCACAAATAACATATTGATAATAACCTTCATAGATAATGACTGGATAATGTGATGGTTAAGAGGAACATTTTAGACTCATCACATGATTAAATATTATTTTAATTAAAGTTTATTAGGGTTACAATGGTTAGTAAAATTACATAGGTTTCAAGTGTACAATTCTATAATACATCACCTATATATCACATGGTGTGTTCACAACGCAGAGTCAGTTCTCCTTCAAATTATTTTTGGTATTGTAATAATATTTATTATTCTGGAATCCGCTTAGTGTCTGTGAACTTTAGTCTTTAATTGTGGACAGCATTCCTTTCTTCCATCCTTCCTTCTCATTTTCCTTCCTTCCTCTTTTCCTTCTTCCATCCTGCCTCCTTAAATGTCTTGACAAACATTAGCTGATATTTTTACACAAGGGACTAACCATTTTGTACTTCTTAGTTTGAAAAGATTTTTCTTTTCATAACTAAACCAGTTTCTCTCAAACAGTGCTTTCTCAAGCACTCTTCAAGAGCATTAAAATATGTCACTCAACATTAACAATCCTGTATCATATATTTTAAAGTTAAGAGAGTAAATATTAAAAGTTTTCATCTCAAGAAAAAATAATTTATAACTGTGAGGTGATTCATGTTAACTAAACTAATTGAGGTAATTATTTCACATTATATACATATATCAAATTATCATGCTGTGCATCTAGAACTAGTATACTGTATATCACTATATCTAATAAAACTGGAAAATTTTAAATTAAAGAATAAAATAACACTTAAAATACTAATTTCGTAATCAAATGAGATTTGATAATATTGTGTAATCTGTTGTTGAACAGTCTAGAAGAGTCTTATTGACATTAGCATAGAAATGACCCTCAGAATAACTACAAAAACATATTTTTCTCATCCCTTATCACCATGTGGCACTGTTTCCCAGGAACAGCAATTTAAGAAACACTGAACTGAGCCAGTTGTAGTTGTATGTTAGGATTCATGTGATATCAGAGGCACCCTGTTTCTTTCTGTTTCTGAGGAAAATATCATAGGGAATTGGGAAAAATTTTGAGTACATAAACTTTGGTAGATCAGATATTTTGTGAAGCAAGCAACCCTGTTTCTGTTGTCATAGACTGGCAGGGAAATGCCCAGGGAGAAGACCTCGGGAGCTTGTGATGTTCTTTGTGTGGTGTGGGGCATAGGACCACAGTAGGTACGTGATCTGCGTTCTTTGTCATTTTTTGATGTTGATGTGTTCCATCATGTCTTCAAACAATACTGAAAAAAATGTATCTTTGTGTGTTTACTGAATTCCAAACATAGCTTTAGTTTTACTGTTTTGATGACAAAGTTTCTAAAATTTCAAACAGGTTTCTCTCTTTCCTTAAAGACTATGACAATATAATACCAATGGTTTAGATGCATAGCACAGCACTCTATTACTGTATTGAACATGAATGCCATATGTCTGTAAGCACTCAGGTTACCATTTGTCTCTATACTAAACAATGAGACTATGAACAGTGACAATTTATAAAGTATTTTCTATGTGTCTGGCTCTAGACAACGTATTTTAAACATATTATATCATTTAATTCTCACAGCAGCCATATATGGTAATTCTCACAGCAGTCATATACTTCTACTGTACTTTAAAATGTGAGCAGTGACTCATTAAAATCAAATAACTTACCAATACTACATGGCTACTGGGGAGAATAGTCAGGATTCAAACCCAGGTGTACCAGATTCAAAGCTTATGTTCTAAACTAATTATTCTGCCTCATACTATAACTGGCAAACTAAGAAATAAATTAGTTTGATTTTTATAGTGCTTTTCTGCCATTTCTCCAGTATGGAGTGGTATGTATAACTGGGGCATTCTATTTGCCACTGAGCTATCTCTGCATTTTAGGTATTCTGTTAATGAGACTTGGACTGTATAGTCAGTGAAATGTCTGAGGTCTATATAAGGTACAGAGGGTACACAGATGCAAGAAGTTTAAATTGAATTGCTAAATAAAATGATACCATTGTATTTCACAAAAGCAAAAACATCAATAAAACTGCAAAGCAGAAATAAAAGAAATGAGATTTTTTGGCATACTTATCCAATGATGGAAATTTTAAATAATTTTTTGTAAGCCAGAAATCTCTCTGACTTGCAGCTCAGGAGTAATCCAAGACAGGAGTTTTAGCATGGAACTTACAGTAAGATTTTTTTTTTTTTCATATTCATTAAAGAAGCTAAAGAAAATATAATCTAACTAGAACTGAAAGAAAATACCAAAAAGCAACATCTGAAAACACCTGTGGACACATGTTTAAATGCCTGTCTTCTTTGTGAGCCTATATCCAGCTGAAATAAACACAAAGGCTGTGAGCATAATTCATTTTTTTTTCTATATACAGTCTATAAAGAAATTTTGTACTCCCAACAGCAGATTCTGTTTAGAGAGTATGATTGTGAAGTACTCTGCCTAAATTACATTCTAGAAACACAGATGTAAAAGGAAACTTCAACTTGGTTCTGCTTCTCTGAGGAAATGTGAAATTAAACAACTCAAATATACAATAATGTTTTAGAAGAAAAATAAGAGCATTCCTAAATAGAATCCCTGTAAGCCAACACTGACCTATTAAATATCATCCCATCTGTTTGTTATCAGAATGTGTTTTGGTTAGTTTTACAAAGCACATTAATTTATGCCTTGAAAATTACATTTTGTTGTTTCGTCACATGATTTTTATATTACTGATGACTATTTTCTGTTAAAAAAATAATTTCCAAATGCCATCATAGTTTGCATAATTCTGAAAAAGAATTTCTGGACTATTATTCTACCTGTAGTTCTCCACAAATGCAATGTTTTCAGGTTAGACTGCTTGGTATGCCATTATTTTATTGAATGTTCATTTTTGTACATCAGGATTCTAACATTAAATGAATTTCTATGCATCAAAAAAGCATGAGGCTTAATACCACGTTATGTTTAAAACAAAGCAACTCATTCCCAACAAAAGAAGTTAAGAAAATTTGCAAAATGCACCTGCTTCCACAATACTTTTAAAAGATTGTAAACACTTGGGTAAGAGTTTCCAAACTAAAGAATGACTTTTATGAGGAGAATAAAAGGAAAGTCCTGCTATAAAAATGCTTTTAGAGTTCATTGAATTCTGCATATTCCAGCTCAGGTAGATCGGCAAGTTATGGCATTCATTATTAAACAACGCTGGAATCTCAACTAGAAAAATGAGAGGCCCAAGTGGTGATCATTAAAATATATAAGTTCTCATAAAATCTCTTATGATTCTGAGAAGCCTCATATTTTATTACATCTTAAATGCAAACTAAAGAAATCACCAAAAAAGACTTTTTCTAGCAATAACTGAAGTAAAATAGTTATTAAAGCACAGATACAAAGATTTAATAGTAACGTATAGTACGTATTCAAACAAAATCAGTACATTGTGCTCAACTTTGAGTACCAATCATCTATATTTAAACATAGGAGTCAATGAAATGCTTAGGGAAACTAGCCCTCCTATTAACAGAGATAGCCTTAAGCATTGATGACATACTATCTTATTACTCTCTCTTATTACTCTCTCTATGGGCATTTTTTCTTTTATTTCTCTCTTTGGTAGTTTTCACAGTATTTAATATACCAATTACCATAAGCTTTTTCAGTAGTCATTCCTGTTAAGAAAACAAAACAAAAAAAGAAAGAAAACAGTGGCATGAAAATAAAGATTTGGTCACAGACCTTCTGAAGCTAAATGAAATCCCTGTAGTAGTTATTTTTAGATACGCGTGCAAACTGTCTTACCACATTATTTTAGCATATCTCAGAACTAAACTGAAGGAGGGAAATGTTAGTAAAGAATTGAGCTATAATTGTGCTAATACATCTAAATTTTTATTTATTTATTTTTTACATTTATGCATTTAAGAGCAAATTTGATATCCTTTACTCTGTGTGTGCCTCAAAAGTCCTCATGGGCAGTCAAAATCTTTTAGCTAATGCTATTGGATACATGGTTGGTTGGTTAATAAAAAATTGTCTTAAAGCCAGAAATTATGAGACATTATACATATGAAACTGACAAATTTTAGCTTAGAATATCCCTCCTTCTTTTGTAGTAAGTTAAGTACTTCCCTATGAGAATAATCTGCTCATTGGAGTGAAATTTCTTGTCTTTTCTTGCATATTTGAATTCTTCATCCAAAATTCTTTTGGTCATTCAGAGTAGAATGAGAACTTAATTGATAGGTATGAAGCAATATGAATGTCAAATACATCTAGATTTCTGCTATTTCACCCAATTTTTTAATGTCATTGTCTTCACATGTAATTCAATAACATCATTTCTTGAGTCTTTTCAAAGCATTGAGCATGATTGTTGTAGAAAGAGCTTTCATTTCAAAGATATTGTATTAGTAAATAAAATATTCAATTAAGCAGTATAAGTACAGTAACAAGAATAAGTGCCATAAACAGGTTGGGGAAGAAATATGAATAATTTATAAAAGCAAACAAACAGCTGAGACAGTGGGAGGTCAAGTACTCAAGTGCCCAAGAATAATACATTATACTAGGACAAGCCTTCACCGAATCTCAGGATTTAGACAGTATGGTCTAAAAGGGACAAGAAGCTATGGGTAAACCTTCAAATCAGTTCTTAGAGGTCAGTTAAGTGTGCTTTTACTGAAAAATTTCAAAGTCCCCTGTATAAAACTAGAAACCAACTTTTAGTGCACTTCAAATACACTTCAACTTTTTGTTTGTGCACTTAGAATCCAGAAAGAAAGACCTAGGGAATAGTTTAGTAACTTTAAAATGAAGTCACTAAACATTTCATTTTCTTTCTTTTGTATGAAAACACATGTTAAGTTGAACTGGGTATAACCAAAAACAGAATTTTACTCTTCATTTTGAAATGGAGAAAAATGGATATTTTATCTTTTCAGGCTATAGTGATACCTTGTTTGATGTAGTGGCCCAGCATGATTTGCCTAATTAATTAATGCATCCATCAATTTCCTTTAGTGGTGCATATCTGGATGCAGAAACTATGGCTCCACCAATGTGTTTGCCCTCGTTCTTGACAGTAGGGATCAGATGTGACAGATGACTTTACCTTCTGGCCTCCCTGAGCACAGATGAATCTTTTTTTTAAGTCCATGCATTAAGAATGAGTGGGGGTTAATTTCAGTTTATACCTGTGATGAGCTGGGACTGAGGAGGTTAAGGGAATTGGGGAAAGGAAGTGTTGAACAACCTATCTTCTTCAGTAAAAAGACTCTTGAGTCCCATATAGAATCAAGCTTTGTAATCAAGCTCTTAACAAGGCTAAAGTTTTTTTTGCTGTGGTCCTTGATGTAAAGGAAAAATTGCATGAGCTCCGTTCTATTGTTTAAAGCAAAACAGAATGTACTTCTCTGCCTTTCATACCTTCTGCCCTTCAAGTGTTACCTCCAGCAGCACTCAGCCACCTGGGCTCTCCCAAGTCAGCTCTGTTCTACCTTCACACCTCTGTACATGGATTTTCTCTTTCTCAATAATTCTTCCCTCATTCAAAATAGCCCAGCAATTTGTTACTCATCTTTTGACAATCAGACCAAAGCTCAATACCTCTGGGGTATCTTCCTTTATTTACCCAGGAAAAATGGACATGATAAAATCCTGGATTTATTCAAGATAAGATTAACACTATGGGACAAAATACACCAGGAAAAAAATGTTTCTATAAATGACCAATAAGATTGGTCTGATTTAGCCTGAATTAAACTCTGATTTCTGGTCAGTTTACATGATGTGCTTATGCTATTCACATCTATCAAAAAACAATAGTAAAACTAACAAGGATGATAAATTACTTGGGGTTTAAGGAGTACATGTCACTTAGGGTGTTTATATCCATGATCGTATTTGTTTGTTTTAATGAATCTATGTGGTGGGCACTATTATAGCACCTTCTTATTATGAATAGGGAAACCAAGGCTTCTGAGGATTCATTTGCTCAAAGTCCAATAGCTAGCGAAGGCAAAAATGGGATTTGAACCTGAGCCATCTGATTTCAAAGTCTGAGATCTTAGCCCGAAACAATACTGCTTCCTCTCATTAATAATTGAATCATGTTAGACTTCAAGAAACTCTGAAATTCCAGACAGTAGAGTTTTGAAACTACAGGAAGATTTATTTGAAGAGTAAATACTGAAATGTTCAGAATTGAATTCGTGTAATTGACCTACAGTAGGGAGTGGTCTCACAAACCCCTAGCTGAAGGGGCACTTTGAGTTCTTGCCACTGTTTTTTAAATAGAACTCATCAAAGAAAGGATGGGTGACAGGTTAGGGACAGGTAATTGTGACAGTCATAGACCAAACAAGAAACAAAGGACACTAGACTATCTGAATGAGTATTTAGAAGACATATTTCATTTGGGAAACAATGTTTTGATGATCTTTGAGATAATAGTTTCAACAGAGGATGCAAGAGGGCACGAGTTTGCACTAAGTGAGAAGTAAGAAAGGGACAGCAGTTAGTATAATCTGTGTTTCAAAATATTTAGCTAGATATCCCAGTCAAACTCTTCAATTAAGCAAAAAAAAGAAACATGTCTCAGTGCTTGTGCCTGTATCAGTCAATTCAGTCTATAAGCAGAAGGTCACCTAGCATACTCTTTGTTGATTTACGTTCCTGTAATGTATATATTTTTTCTTTTACCCTATCAGCTATATTACTAACTATAGTCACATTTTTTCTTGCCACTTAAATAGAGTAAACTTGAGATTTCCTACCAGCTATGTTTTACAGCAATGTAGTAAATTTGGTGTGCTTAATTTACATTTGTAGAGCTTGGTATTTAAAATATAGAGGTTTAGAAATAACCAGAACTTTTATTGTCGATAAGCAAAACTCAGGGGATTGTATCTCACTCATAATTTAAAATTTAAATTAAGCTTCTTTCCCACCACTTCACTCCATTGTGAAGTAATAAAACACTATCTTAGCTTTGGAATTGCCCTTTGACTGGAATAAGAGTTTAAACAAATATTTTGATGCATCAATAGTGTATATTTCACCTTTACTGCCATCAAAATCAACAAACACACTTTGAGAGGTAGAGCTAATTCTATCACAGTACTAGGAGAGAATGCACTAAACAGAAGACAATGAGTGGTTCTAGTGGTGCCACAGAGACTGAGGGCTTCTAGAAACAATTCAATTTGAGGCTGCTGTATGAGCCCTCCTGGAGTAGTAGTTAACCCCTTGAACTCTTTCTGTTCCACATTATTTAACAAAGGACCTAAAATTAAAGGTATTACTTCTTTGACTCAAAAAGTTAATCCCTGACTGTGTGGAATATATGTCTAGCTCTCTTTGTAAATTGTGTTTCAAAGTTGTAGAATTTTACTTTATATCACACACCCACCCAATGAACAGTAATCTTTCTTCTCTGTATATATTAATTATAGTGTCACTTGTATTCTCCATATTTACTCCATATTTAGTATTTTAAGTATTTTATAACACTAAAATATTTTAATATGTTAATATTTTAGTAATTTATCATAAATTAAGGTATTATAACTACTGAATATCATGTGAGTATGAAAATAGTTACATAAATCTATATATAAAATATTTAATAAAGCTGAACATACGTGTATCCCATGACCTGGCAATTTCACTTCATATGCTAAAAATATTTGTAACAGTTCTATTTGAAATAGTCCCAAACTAGAATCAACTCAAATGTCTTTCAAAAATAGAATGGATAAATAAATGATGGTATATTGCTATAATGGGATAATATACAGCAATGAAAATGATCAAGACATTGTCACAGGCAATAATGCAAATATAACTTATAACCATAATTTTGAGCAAAAGAAACCAGACACAAAAGCACATATGCTGATGAGTCTATCTGTCTATCTATCTATCTATCTATCTATCTATCTATCTATCTATCTATCTATCTATCATCTATCTACCTACCTACCTACCTACCTACCTATATATCTGTTATGGACTGAATGTTTGTGTCCCCCTTAATTTAATATGCTAAAAGTCCTAACCTCCAATATGATGGTATTTAGAGGGGTCTTTTTTGGTTTTGGGGGGGTGATTAGGCCATGAGGGTAGAGCCCTCATGAATGGGATTTAATGCCCTTATGAAAAAAATCCCAGAGAGTTCTCTTTCTGTTTCCCATGTGAGTACACAGCAGCAAGAACAGTTCACAGAACTGTTGTGGATATTTATAACATATCTTCTGAAGTGGACTTGCCTTCTGTGAACCAGGAAGTGGGCTCTCACCAGACACTGAATCTGCTGGTGCCTTGGTATTGAACTTCCCGGCTTCTAGAACTGTGAGAAATTAATGTTTTTTAAGCCACCCAGTCTTTGGTATTTTTGTTATAGCAGCTCAAATGGACGAAGACACTATTAATCACAAACACAACTGGATGGTCATAAAGTTACAAGTCAGGGGAATGATTATCTTTGAGGAGGAGTTGCTGTGAGAGGGCTTAATGGATATTATGCAGCATTGATGATGTCCTATTTCTTGATCTGGGTGCTGGCTGAAAAGATGTGTTCGCTTTGTAAAAACTCATTGAGCTTATGATTTATTCCTTTACTGTATGCAAGTTATGTTTTAATAAAAGTTACACTTTAAAAAATGTACTTGCTAAGAACAACTTCCTAAGAGACATGTTATGTGCCAGTTTATTCTCTATTAGCAACCAAATCAGTAGAATACATTCTTAATATTTCAACCCATAAGCTTTCTGAATTGAGGATTAATTGAAATGGAAACTGCAACAAATTAACTTTGAGCAGATGACATTTAATTCAAACACGATCAAATAGGAAATTGCCCTTACTTAAAGATGCTATTACAGTGGTTTGCTACCTAATTATAGATACTAAATCACTTGGTTTTATTCATTCTATTTTTAAGAAGCATAGTATTATGGTTAGTATTCAGGAATCAAAAATTGACATAGCATGTGAAAGAATACTTAGAAGTATAGTTAAAGCATGTTCTCCGAAGTAAGGCTAAGCTTATTTGAGCTTGACCTTATCAAAAATCCAAATTCACCAAATACAATATATTATGATGTTCCTGAGAATTATATGCAGCAATAGAAGAATTTAGTGCAATAGATTCATGACATTGTAAGAGAAGACTAGTGTACTTGGAGCTACCGTCCATGATAAGTGTGTTCTAGGTACAAACCTACAAGCTTCTTTTCATTGTTGACTAACACTCCTGGTGGAATAGTAATTGCAATTAGTTTTCGGAAACACAGTTTTTAAATGACATAGAAGGGAGAATGTTAAATTCAGTTTTTTCTTGGCTATTTTCTAAAAAAACAAGCTCAACCCTCCCTCCGGAGAACTAAGGAAGGCAGCTCAACTCCTTCTGTGCCTCTGTTTCCATAATGGTGGTTAGTAGAGAGCATTATGCAATGATTATGGACAGTTGTTCTTCAGTGGAAAGAATCGGAGTTGAAATAAATATTTTCATTGTTGATTCGCATTCTCTGATTTGATCTACCAATTATCTGATTCTGCTGAGGTTTGTATTTTGACTACATCTAGAGTCTTTCTGCCCCCATTAGGGGAAGACATTCCAATTGGTTTATTCAAAAATATGTACTTTGAATGTCCACTCTGTACCAGAAGCGTTAAATCCTAGGAAATTATGGCAATTAATGCATGATCAATATTTTCAAGAAATAGACACAAAGACAAGGTACATGTGCAAGGATGAAATTGATACAGGTCATATGAAAAGAGTAAAGAGCAACTGGGGCTCATGGCAAAGATTTTTTTAAGGATTCATGGAACCGACATAGCAAATGAGTTGTGCCTTGAATGTTGGCTGAAATAGAACCATAAGGAAGCATGAGAGTGGCATTCCAAGAATAAGAATTGGAGAAAAGGTGCAGATGAGGGAAAATAATAGGCATTGCTAGTGGTAGAGAGTCATTTACCTTGATGGGAACATAAGATACATAGAGCAGCACCTTGGAGAACAGGACTGGAAAGTGTTCTGGAGCCAGATAATGAAGGAATTAAGGCTTTGTATTTTGTTTATTAGGCATGTGACCAAAATGATATTATTTATTAGGCAATCTATATAAGATCTATTAGAGCATACAAAAGGCCCCTGGAAGTCTCAAAGGAATTGTTTAACTTGGTCTGCTTATCTATGCAGGAGAAAAGTCAGAATAAATAATGGTAGAGAAAAATCAATAAAACTATTTCCTTTTTAAAAAACTATTCCTTTTTTTCTCTATGGAAGGAATGACATAGCAGGTTTTTCTCCCGCTTATTCAATTTATTCATTTCTTCTTTAATTCCATATACTGCATATCTAAGTATATTGCAAGCTCAGGTAGAGCAAGTCTCAGTCAGATGTGAATGAAAAATGGAATACTTTTAATTTTCAAATGATGCCTTCCTTAATGGTAAATGGCTGTGACAAGATTAGCCAGAATCATAGCATTCATTTTATGAAGCAAAATAAGAAATCACTGACAGTTATTTTATTTATACAGCCATCTGTACATTTATGTCTGATTCCTTCTGGCATTTGAATATGCAGCTTCTAAATTCAGGATCTTGTTGAGAGGCCTGAGTCATTCGGAAGCCAACAGGAACAGACACCGACAAATCTTTTTGCAGGTCCTTAATTTCAATCTTTTATACAGTTAGCCTTTTTTTATGAGCTGTTGTCACTATGGAATCAAGCACATTCCAGTAATCAGGCAAACAGCTTCTCAGCTCTCCACCATGCAAAGGCTGGTCTGATCTTAGATTAGATGTATGGAAGGTGATTCAGAATAAGATGACCTTATGACCCAGAAATCCCTCTTCTGGCGATTTATCCCCCAAAATCTGAAAACATTTATCCGTAAAGATATACGTACACCTATGTTCACTGCAGCATTATTCACGGTAGCCAAGACATGGAAACAACCAAAGTGTCCTTTGATAGATGATTGGTTGAAGAAGATGTGGTACATATATACAATGGAATATTATTCAGCCATAAGAAAAGATGAAATATTGCCATTTGTGGTAACATGGATGGATCTTGATATTATCATGCTCAGCAAAATAAGTCAGACAGAAAAATTTGAGAACCATATGACTTCACACATATGTGGGAATATAAAACTGAAAGATAAACAAACGAACAAAAAATCATAGACACAGACAACAGTTTAGTGGTTACCAGAGGGTAAAAGGGGTGCGGTGAATGGCAGAAGAGGGTAAAGGGGGTCAAATATATGGTGACAGAAGGAGAACTGACTCTGGGTGGTGAACAAACAATGTGATATATAGATGATGTATTACAGAATTGTACACTTGAAACCTAAATAATTTTACTAACCATTGTCACTCCAATAGATTTAATAAAGATTAAAAAAAGAATAAGATCAAAATAGGATGATGAAATAACTGAGTTTGTGAGGTGAAGGGCCCTTAGAAATGGCAGAGCTAAGCATTCACATTGTACAGAGATGCTATAGAGTACTCTGGACAAGCCTATGCGTTGCAGGACTCCAACTATACACACACACTTCAAAGCAGTGTCCCTTTGTTTACTTTAAATATTATACTGAATTTTCCTCTGATAAATAACAGTGAAAACTGTCGGCCTAGTACAGCAGCTTATGCAATCAAGTTTATGGATTCATTTCATACATGAAATGACATTTTGAAAAATGACGAATGACTTGTCTTTTATCTTTTTGTCCCCCAGCCATCTTTTAGAAAAGAATAAATGGTTAATAATGTAATACAGTCTTTATAAGACATTTAACATAGGGAATATTAACTTTAAATTGTCAGTTCTTTCTCTTGTTATTCTTTATGAATTCTGTGTTCGTGTTGTTTCATGATTTCTATATTTATAATGCTTCTTTGGTGCTTGAAATTTCTGGTATTTAAAGAATACTCCAAAGTCTCTTCACTACAGACATGGTTTTCATCATTGAGTTCTGTAGCTTTATGACTCTGCTTTTCTTCTGTATGAAAGCTACTATACCCATCATTACCATATCCAGAGGCTAATTTTCAAGTTGCTCTAGAAAATCACATTTGAGACAATGCACAAATTATGTATTAGATGCCTACTTAATACCAATATTATAGTTAACATATATTCCAAATGTAAAATTTGTTGTCCTAGGGACAGCCAAATGGGATATTTGATATTAGCACTATCTCAGAAAATATGGCCAAAAAATTTTGATTTTTGATCATGATTAAGTTAGTGCTTTAAAAGCCTTTTTACATTCAAATGTATGGAAGGCATATGAAACAATTCTATCATTACATTAGAATTTACTGTGCCTACACAGATATATTGATATGTTAAACTGACCATTTGAACTTTGCACTAATACAATGAAAAGTTAATTGTTAAAAAGAAAATGTGGAAAATTAACAATCAATAGAATATACATATATTGTCCATCAAAATAGTGATAAATAATTTTTATAAATAAAAAAATTATACAAACACCATTACACATATAAAGAAGATATAGTTATTTATAAAACAAATTACCTCTGCCACAAATGGGACTATCTTAGACATAGTATTATACACAGTACAGTTAAAGTACTAATTCCTGTAAAAAAAAAAAATAGATAAACTTTTTATCAGCTAGTTTACTTTGTGCTACCTAAAAGTTAGTTTGTCAGTTAATAAGATTTGTCACTATAAATAATGGCATTTTTATTTTTGTATAGAAAAATTATTTGCTTGTTTGACATAGTAAGATTTGTAGGATACTATTTTATAAGAACTACCCCCAAAATTTGGGGTAAAAAAAGTTAAAACAGAAAGAAGTAAAGCTATTCCTGTCATGTACCCAAATGTATAAAACCAAACACCTAAAAATAAACACTTCCAGAGTTAAATTTCTCTCTATTTGTATTCTTTTTAAAGGTTACATCCCTACTGCAACTCTTCTTTTGTACACAAAAGGGCCAACAACTTTGTTCTAATCTGAGCAATAGTTCCCATTAAGCTCTATGTCAGCCATCTGATTGTGAAATAAATACCCCCCCATATAATATTGTTTTTTAATTAAAAATATGTTTATAAAAATAAAACAATATATTTGTTCTTCTGCATGATTCTTGAGTGATATGGCTTACTAGTTGTGTTGCATTTAGAAACACATTTTTTGGCAACCGAGAAAATCACTTTTCTTTTGCTCACTTTGAAAATAGTAAGAGCCCTTTGCAATATAATCTCCAGGGAAACAATTATTTTCAGGACCTTGATGGACAAGCCAACTTCTCTAGTCCCTGCCTTTCTAATCTAAACATTTCCATCAAGATTGGATAGATTCTGTCAACTTTAGTGACTGTCTTGAAATGTATTTCCAAAGTTACTCTCAGCATTTTATATGCAAGACCACAAATATCAGGGTCCTTTAATTATAGTGGATATTGGCTTAATCCTTAATTGTAGACTTGGAATGTAGCTGTGTGAGGCTCCATTTGAAATCCAGAGACATATCTCCTCCAATCACTGCATTCACCACCACTGTTAAGGAACTAACTTTAGCTCTTAGCGTTTAGGATTGACATTCTCAATTTCCAAATCTTTCCTTTTGTTTTCTGACATACAATCTCATTTAACTGCAAAGTAATACTTTTCACTTTGCAAATTTCAATCTAGCATAGTCTTTCTCACTAGTGGATTGCAATTGTGGAAGTATAACAATAAAAACTATTATGTTAATTTTTATTAGTCATTTATCTTAACTGAGTAGAAACTATGAGAGCCCCAAATAAATTAACTGATAACAAATAAAAACAAAGTGAAAAATAGGCTAAATTAGTGTGTGTCACACATTTAAACTATACTTGTACAATCAGATGTCTTCCATTGTGGCACAAATAATTAGATTCAAGGTATTTGGAAGATTTTGATTATTATTAAATCTTAGGAAATTGTGACAGGTCATATTTAGTGTAATGTCTTCTTGTGCCTTGGGCTTTGTCTACAGTGGCAAAGAGTTGTAGAAAAGAATGTGTATTCATCTATTCTATCAATGAATAAATCATTGTGGAAATCAGCAAGCCTGAAAAAATTCAGCCTCCTCTCCCTCAAACTCTTTCCTTCTGACAATATTGTCAGAAATATTCTATTAGTGACCATTTTTCTCCTCAAACATACACTTCAATATTTAAGAAGCCCTATTCCCAAAAGACAAAACTTAAAGGCAAATTTCAAAAGAAATGTGTCTATTTAACCAAACCCTTCTTTTAGAGATCAGAAACCTGAAAATGAGGGAAGTCATACACACCCAGATGGTAGTAAAGCTAGGTATAAACCTGAGGTCTCCCTGGGCTCCGACCTCAAAACAGAACTCACACACCATTTATTGCATTTTCTTCATATGAATGACTTTTTAAAATTATGTCAAATTTAGGTAAGATAAATGTTTGCTAAACACAGAAAAAAGAAAAATAAAATAACCTAAATAGAATCAGTTTTCAAGACTAACAAATAAAATGTACACAAAACATGTAAAATGTTTCTTTTAAGTACTAAATTATCATATGTATTTCACAAAAATTTTAATATGAACATTTATCAATAATTTAATTTTCAATCTATAAAATATGCAAGTGAGTGGTTAATTTTAATATATAATTAATTGTTGATTAGAAATGATATTCAGCTGCCACTGGCACAGAAATTATCTTTTATAACACAAAATTATCACCTAAATACTATTAACGGCTCATAATACTGATAGAGTATAAAAAATAGAGCACCAAATTATTGAATTTGCTTTCAACTAAATGCTGAATAACTCATTAGTTGTTAAGGTTATGCCTATAAGGTATGAATTAACTATTGCATCAATTGAACCACTTGTTTTTCACTTCAGTAATATTTTAATCTCTGTAAAGAATCATGAAATCTCTATTTTAGAAAAATTATCTGGTTGACATTCAGTAATATTTGCATCATGAACTTAATTAAGCACTCTCCCCCACCTCCATAAAATATACCATTAGACCAAAAAGGATACAGGGAAAAAAAGAAAACTAATTGCCTGAGAACATTATGTAGGGAGCAGAATTAAAATGCTACAGCCAAGTGGCAGGGAAGAAATCTGAACTGGAAGTTTTAGAAGTGCATCTACCAAGCGTATTTTCCATATTAAGTTCTACCTTACTCATGGAAAGGTAAATGTGTGAATAAAACTTTATCTGGCAACAAAATTATCTGTGATATTTATGCAAAATTATGAAAATAATTTTCATTTTTAGAGTGGAATAAAGAAGAAATAACTAAATATTTGAAGAAAATATTGATGCTGTTATGTTTAGGATAACATTTGCCTACATCTTTTCTCAACAGTGGGAGAAAAGGGAATTCTTATTGGGATAAAATAAATAAGAAAGACTAATCATTAACATTTTAACACTGCACATATTTAATCAGTTTTGACATATGCATGTATACATCCATGAAATTGTCACTACAATCAAGATAGTTTCACATATTTACCACCCTTTATAATTCTTTCCTTCCACCCCTATCACCCCTCCCTCAGATAAGAGTACCACTGGAAAGAAAAAATGCCTATCAATGGGGAAATGGATAAACAATTCTGACATAGCCACACAACAGAACACCATCTAAGAATAAAAATTAGCAAGTGATATACACAACATAATTATGTTGAGTGAAAAGTCAGACAGAAGGGTACGCACTGTACGGTTTCATTTATATAAAATTTTAAATGCAAACTATTCTGCAGTTACAAAAAACAACACAATAATATTTAATTAGCTCTTTTGGTAAGGGGTGTAAGCTGTTTAATTAAGAATTTAGCTTCATATCTTTCAATTCCTAGTGCCCAAACTAAACAATATAAAAGAGAACAAAAAGCTCACGGTGATTGGCTGTAACAAGTTTAAGAATTCCTTTAGTGCCATACAAGTTCCCACAAATATCTGCATAACAGCTCTTTCATTTCTTTTCCCTTTTTTATTCCATTGGTTATCGATTACAATCATGTATTGCATACATTATGAGTTTTCACATGTTATCTCCTTTTTGTAACTTCTGCATAAAAATTAAAAGGGGAGAAATATTTTGGAAATTTTACTTATGAGAAAACAGGGATCTTAGATCTTAATTTAATATACTTGTTACTTGGTTACTCATTGGAATTTATATTTAACTTTTAAGAACAAATGTATGTTCTTGATCCCCCCTTATTATAATAGGCAATTTATGCATAGGTTAGTGCAGTTAAATTTAATTTAGTTAAATGGAGACACAAGAAAGTGGAAATTTTCCTATATTTTAATTTTGAATATTGAGGAAATATGACCTCATTTCTATCTGAATAAATTGTTCTTCAATTGATTAGCACATTGAATGCTTAGATGTTACTAAACCATTTTTTAAAATAATGATATCTTATGGGTGTGTTTCCACATACATATGCGGTCATTAAAGATTGATGAAAGAACACTGACCTCAGACTATCCAAGTTTTCATAAAAGTATTAACAAATGGACAGCAGAAGAATTGACAAACTTCAACAGATAATTAAACCTTTACAAATTCATGTTTAATTATAATACAACTTGATCAACTGATGAGTTGATTCAAGGCACAAAGATTAAATGGGAATATTTTATAAGCATGTTATCACACAAAGACATATACACAGATGAGTCATTTTAAAACTTTTTACTTGCTAAATAAGCAAAATGATTAGTGGGAGTTTAGATAACCTTTGTAGTTAGAGCTCATGAAATTTTATTATTGCCATTTTGTTATTAATATTAGGTTGGTACAAAAGTAATTGTGGTTTACAATGTCAAAAATAGTAGCAAAAACCGTAATTACTTTTGCACCAACCTAATAATAAAATGTATAATGCTCAAAATCATTTCAAACTACCTTCCAAGTTTGTGGTCACCCTGAGTGAGTGCTTATTTCTGTACAATAATATTAATACCATTTGTAAGAATACATTTTTCTTCTTTTAATGACATACTATAGAATCAATTAGATCATATGCAATTAATGAAAAAATCCTGTAAATTTGCACATTTTATACTAAATGACAAATAAAATGACCTTGAGATTGTTTGTCATGAAACCTAAGGAATATTTTCACATAAATTTAATAGAAATTAACATATGCCCTTGCAGAATGAGTAAACATTATTTGTTGTTAATCTCTGAAGGAGATTCCTATATGTTATAAATTAATAAACATTCAAATCACAGTTTTTTTACAGAGTAAGTAGTAAAAATCTGACCAAAAAATCTAAAGCTTTTTTCAATATTAAAAAATTCCTTTTTTAAAAAAAAATCAGTTGAATTGTGCTAGTACCGAATGCAGAAATCCAACAGACACAGTAGCAAAAGGTCAGGTCAGGAACCCAGCTCACCTCACCATCTGTAGTAGAAAGCAGAGCCTGTTTACAGAAAGGAAAATGTATGTTTAATGCAAAGAACATTATTTCTTACAAGTAACTTATCCATAATATGGCACCATGGGGAGTTTGGAAATAAAAGAGTCAGCAATAAAGGGCACTAATGTCCTCATAAGTACATGATGAAGTGTCTGACGCTTCTGCTTGTTTCTGCACTGAATTTCCCCCCCTTTAGTTTGCAACACAAAGAAAAGTCCCACTGGGAAAAAAAAGTGTCATCAACATTGTACATCTCTCAGTCTGTACAGCCAACTACATCTCTTCTCTGTGGGAAGAAATCCTTTTTTATTGGACTTTATGGGCCCATTCTTTATTTATTTAGAGTGTTTGTGTGTCAGTTATAGGAGGCTTCTCTCCCACTTCCCTATTGGAGGCAGCATTTTTTTAGTGCAGTCCTCAAGGATTCTCCCTCAAGTCTCCATTCCCCATCCGACACTTCTACTCAGATCAGCCCAATATCTGTCTTTAACTGTCACAGCATATCACACTCAAATCCAATGCATGTTTTTGTATTTGCAGTTAAACTGTATACAAACAAGTGAATCAAAACAAAACCCAGAAGAAAAAAAAAAGTAATGAAATGAACAGCCATATTAGCCTAGTACTACGCCAAGTATTTCATTTGATTTGTTTCCATAATTAGTACAATGGTCCTATGAGTTCATTTCATACACTGTCCTGTTTTACAGATGAAGACACTCATTCAAATTCAATTGCTGAGTGATCAATACTCATTAGAAATATAACCTTGATCTAATTTCAGGCTATCTTGTCTGATCTAGAGCTATACTCTAGATAGATAGATAGAAAGATAGATAGATAGATAGATAGATAGATAGATAGATAGATAGATAGATAGATAGATAGACAGACAGACAGACAGACAGACAGACAGACAGACAGACAGATAGATGGATAGATAGAATGACAGATCTGCTGTGTGGTGCCTGGAACAGTTAGGCATTTATTAAAACTTATTTAGTCATTATAATCATCCTGTGATAGTGACATTATCATTCTCATTTTACAGAAGTTAAGTGATGCACTGAAGTTCATGTAGTTTGCAAGCGGTTGACCTAGGATTCAGACCCTTGCCCCCATCTGTGTGCCTCCTAAATGCTCTTACTCTTTATTACATGTAAAGTGCTTCCTTATTTTCTTCTTGTCTTATCTCCATTTCCTAACTATACATTCTTTTAGTACAGGCACAGTACTTTCTGAGTCTCATAAAGCTCCTATGGCAACTAACATAACAATACCAACACAGTAAGAACTTAATAAATATTTATTTCCAATCTTTTAAATCCTAGTCTATAACATCTCCAGCCGTGATGTTAAATTTACTACAAAACACATGGACTCCTGAAAAATATCCCATGAGAGATTGAAGATCCAAGATGGCAGAGTACATAAATACATAAATGCTGTGCTTGCCTCCTCCCAAGACCACATTAAAATTACAACTAAATTGTAGAACAATCAACCTGGAGAACCACCTGATGTCTAGCTGAACAGAAATTTTCTAACTACAGATATAAAGAAGCTACATCGAAACTGGTAGGAGGGGCGGAGACACAGAATAAGCCAGCCCCACACTTGTGTGTGATGGTTAAGAATCAGGAGGTATATCTTGGCTGCAGAGGTCACCCCCTGAAGAAATGAGGTACCCCAGTCCCACACCAGGCTCACCAGTCTGTAGTACTAGTGCTGAGGAGTCCCCACACCATCTGGCTGTGAAAAACTGGATTCTGCCCATCCAGCTGGGACAGAAGGCTGCGGGAAACCCAGATGTCCTCTTAAATTGCCTGCCCACAAACTTACTCACTTGTAGGCACTCACCCTGACCTCTGGTGGAGGAACAGTGACTCGGGAGGTATCAAAGACATACAAGGAGAGACAGAGTTGTGTGGCTTCAGGATGAGGAATGGAGAGACAGTTGCCATTTTCTCTGTGTATTACCCTCCTCCTGTGCATCCCGCAGGTGGACACCATCTTTCCTGTGTTGAGCCCTCCCCAACATGGCCAAATCTGAATCTGCATTGACTTGGTAAACTCTGTTTGCTCCACCCACTTGCTCCACCCTGGTGACTCCCTGGGATTTCACCTCACCCAACTCACTCAATGCCTGAGGCACTTTCTCAGTAAGGAGCCAGCCCTGCCACATTGCACTCTTTCTTAAAAAACAATTGGAGTCTGCAGGCCCCAGGCAGATAGCAACTGGCCTGAGTGTGCTCTGAGACTTTTGCTGAGTAGTTTCAGACTCAACACTGGCACCAAACCAGAATCTACATTAACCAGATGAACACTCCTCCCACCCCGCTAACTCCCTGAGATGCTGCCTCATCCAACTCACATACAAATGAGACTCTATCAGTGGCTGAGTCTTATGGGAGCCGGCAGGCAGCAGCAGGCCTGGGGATATCCTGGGCTTTTTGTACAGCTGCCCCAGGCTTGGTACTGGTGGCAGCTATTCTCACTGCAGTGTGGCCTCTTCCACACACCTTCAGGTCCAGCACTGGCAGTGGATTGCTTTGTAGCTCCTACCAGGTAGTCCCCAGCCAGTCACAGAAAAAGCTGATCTGGGCCTGCAATGGATCCGCTGCCAAAAGGCCCCAGAACAAACATACCTGGAGGTCAATGTCAGACCACAGCAGGGTACCACGCAATTAGCCCCATAAGGGGCACACCCAAAGGACCATCTCAACAGGCACCAGAGTCTATTGGGGTGAATCCTATTCTATGGAGTAAGCACTGCTCATAGTAGCCTGTAAACTGTGGATGTGGCTATATCCCACAGCCAGTTATCCTGTCATCAGACAGTCAGGGTTTTCCATGGCATAATAGATGGAGGCAAAAATTCTATAGGAATCAAGTTTAAAAGTCACTTAATTATGTGTTGGCCATTTAAGTAAACTCAGACTTTGTATAAAGACACGGACATAAGAAGCAGAAAGCCCAAGACAGATGTCCTGGGAGTTTAATCACAGGGAATATACTTAAGAACGACATGGTCAGGATCATAATCCCTACCTTGGCTGCTGGTCAGAAATAAAACCAGATGTAATATAAGAGGAAATACAGAGTAGGAACTATGTCCTCTACGAAGATCATATGGCTTTTTGTTTATTAGTATATAAAGGAAAATTTATATTTATTCTCACTACAAAATGTAGGTTCGTTCCTTCTCAGCACCTTTTTAAACTCCAGAATTAAAGAGCACTTCAAGTATCATTCATTTTTAATATATAAGTGTCAAATCCATGACTACTAATTTAGACTTATTATACAATTCTATCTTAATAAGTTTATTCTGCTTAGATATACAGTCACATTACACAATGGCATGGCTATTTGCCTTCTCTGAATAAACAGCACTTTAAGTTCATGTCATATGATTATATATCCCTTTCTGTTGTCATTTGCAATTTGTGAATTAATTCTATCCCTGCAGGTGGTTTGAGAGTCTCTTGAGAATGGGAATTGTGTGTTATCTTGCACAGTAGAGTAACACATTAACTGATCCAAACCTTCCTAACACGACTAAATCCTTACCTATACCAAACTTCTTCAAGGATAGCATAAAAAAGTTTTTAAATAAGGTCTGAGGTATGAATTCTTTTATCTTTTGCTTTTTCTCCCCTTTCATTTCTGATATCCTTCCAATATCAGAAAAGAAGGAAGCTTCCTTTCTAAAGCCAGCCATCAGTACTAGCTAAATTCAGTGCTTAATCCACTGTAATTATCTGTAACTAGCAATCTATGGACTTGTAAAACTAACTGCTTTTTTTTATTTTTTTTATTTAATTTAAGTATAGTTGGTGTACAGTTTTATATTGGTTTTATTAGTTTGAAGTGTACAATATAATGATTTAATACTTTTTTACTTTACAATATGTTCACCCCATGAATCCTAGTGATCCTCTATCACCATGAATAAACTTATCACAATATTATTGACTATATTCTCACCCATACCCACACTCCCTCCCTTCCGATAACCGTCCCTGTGGTTTCTGTTTCTATGAGTCTGTTTTCTTTGTTTTGTTTTTAGATTCCACATATAAGTGAAACCATGCTGTGCTTGTCTTTCTCTGCCTGGCTTATTTCACTTAGCATAATACCCTTGAGGTCCATCCATGTTGTCACAAATGGTAATATTTCACTCTTTTTTATTACTGTGTAATATGCCATTGGATATCTATGTCTATATCTATATCATCTATATCACATCTTCTTTATCTATTCATCTATCAATGGACAACTTCTAAGTGCTTTTTTTTTTTTTTTTTTTAAGCTTAGGAGAATAAAGGGAAGAGGAGGTCCTCTACTGAGAGTGAGCCTATCTCTTTCTGTAGAAGATGGTTTGAAAATGAAATTTTCTATTGCTGGCATTTCAAGAGTATGAACATACTTTCTAATTATGCTTTTAAGGAGATATTGATTCTATGTTTTAAGAAAGAGAATACTTATATCTATATATCTATATTTATGTCATCTTAAAGTCTCCAGATATTTCTTTATACATATTGAGTTTTAGGGACACAAAAATCTAGTCCTTTAGATCAACCTTCTTTTCCAAATGAGGAAATATACCTCATAGAATTAATTGTTCTGCCATTGGTCTCATAAGATGCAGTCAAGAATGTGAGTTCTCATCCCGATCCGCTACTTATCATCCTATATCAATCTGAGTAAACAAAGAACTGTATTAATTTTTTTAATTTGGAAAATAATTTCTGAGGTGCCTTCCAATTACATGCCTGTATGATGGTTCTAACTTTTCTATTCCACTTCTTTTACAGTGGGCCCATAACTGCTGTTCTATTGCAGCTGGCTCTCTTAGACTGACTTTATACACAGTGGGAACAAATGCACATATACACACAAACACACACAATAGATTAGAGCGCCGCTATATAGCTTATTGAGTTGGTACTAGTGTTAACGACATGTATCGATCCTCCAACTGCTCAAGTTGCTGTAAAAATTTGTTTCAACTCTAGACTGTCCACCACAACATGGGTACACTGGACTATTGGTACTGCCATAGTGACACATGGGAACTTAGGCCCAAGTTTCCAGGTAATCAGGTTTTCTGACATTAACTGACAAATATTATTAATTTATTTTTGAAACATCGTGTGTACGAAGATCTGACAATTAAGTTCGCGAAACCATCCTAGAAAAAGAGCTACATAACTCATTGCTGAATATCACTATGGTCACCTATGAAGTACTCCTCTTGGGAAGCTATGCACTGATGCCAGCACCTAGTCCACCCTTCAAAGCAATTTTGGAACTCTTTCTGGAATGTTCATCAGAGCTGTCATCATATTACCTTTGATGTCTTGAATGTCATCAAAATGTCTTCCTTTCAATATTTCCTTTTTCTTCAGGTAAAAGAAAGAAGTCATTGGGGGCCAGTTCAGCTGAGTAGGGAGCATCTTCCAATACAGTTATTTATTTAGTGGCTAAAAACTCACAGACAGTGCCGTGTGAGCTGGTGCATTGCCGTGATGCAAGAGCCATGAATTGGTGAAAAGGTCAAGTCGTCAAACTTTTTCATACAGCCTTTCAGCACTTCCAAATAGCAAACTCGGTTAACTGTTTATCCAGTTGGTACAAATTCATAATGAATAATCCCTCTGATAGCACAAAAGCTTAGCAACATCATTGCAACAAATTCATGAACTTAATTGTCAGAGCTCGTACCCATAAAACCGGTATACAGAGTTACTTTTGATGATTTCTGAAGTTACTGATGGAAGTTTTTCAAATTTCTATGAGAATAATAATTAATAGACAAAACATAAGTGACAAATATTTCTTCCAAATTATATGACAACAGAGACAGGCTTTTGTACATCATTCCATGATCTTGAAATGAGCTCACTCTATTGCATTTCTTTTAGCCCATGTAACTGCCTTTTCCTCAAAGTAAACTACCATTTTAATACGTTGGCCTTACTTTGACACATTGTCTCAGATTGAAGTTAATATTTCAAGATTTGAGACATAGAGCTTCTGTGTAGCATACTATCACAATTGCTGAATTTCTCTAAGTTTGAAAGTAAATTATCTGTTAGAATTTCAACAAATAGAAGCCTGGAACAACAGTTTGAAATAATGGAGTGCCTTGGTGAGCACCATCAATTTTAAACATCTCTGGTTATAGAACAAGTAAACCAAATGTAGCAGACATTTTTATCAGACATGATAGCAGATATTGAAGAGAACAGATATTGAAGAGAGAATTCCCTTGGAGTTTTGGCATTGATGTAGTTCGCTTGTCCTTTTTTAAAAAGCAAAGCCATTGTCTTTAGACTGCATTAGTACATCACTTCAGGAGTTTCTAGGCCCATTTTAAGCACCTGTAGAATGTAAACACAGTTCTTTAGAACTGTACAGATTGATACCAGAACGACCTCAGACAGCTTAAGAATGGGTATTTGTCAGTGACCTGAATCTGTGAAGTGAACATATTTGCAGTCAATTCCCCAGCGAAAGCCAAGCGATGTTTACTTCATCATCTCTTCATGACCATTTCTCCCCTTGATAGTTGTTACAAATGGTGAATTTTTAAAATATGGTTTGTAATTAAGCAGATGTCACTAGCAACTTTCTAGAAAACTTACTTACCTGGCATTTTCCATTAATTTCTTTTATATTAGAAAATGAAATGTCAGAGATACTATTAATTGCATTTGTATAATAAATAGTTACAGCAGGAGTAATGGTTAATGAAAGTACTTCCTTCTAATGTACAATGAATGTATTCATTGAAATGTATTCAATTTAGGTGAATGCAAGATGTCTATCTTCATTACAGTTATACATATCTGTGGGCTGAATTGATTGGGTAGTAATTACCACCTTTATAAATAAGACAGTATTATCAGTCTGGAGGAAGAAAACCAATCTTTAAATCATATTTTACATACTCACACAATAAACACGTATCAAATTTTTTCTTTCAATTAAGGAAATTTTACCCTTGAACTTCCAAGGGATCTAATGATTGTAAGTATGGTCTGTCAGTACTCTTCCTTTTCTCAAGGTTTGCTGTGGGTTGCTCTCTGTCTCATGGGAAATGACAGACAGGAACTGAGCATCTCAAGATCTTTCCATACAAAGGGGCCCTCATTTGTCATTTGACATGCTCCAGCTCAGCTGTATGCTATGTAACATGAATTAGATTATTCTTACACCATGCAGTGTTTTTCTTTGAGTTCAACAAAAGTGTCAACTAAGATGTGACTTAGTTGACACATTTTTTCCCCTAAATCATAGACTATTTTTAAGAGCAGTTTTAGGTTTATAGAAATATTGAACACGAAGTACAGAGAATTCCCATATATTCTTCTCAACTCTTATACATAACTTTGCTTATTATTAACATTTTGAATTAATGTGGTGGGTTAGTGTGTTAAATGGTAAATCAATATTGATACATTATTATTAGCTAAAGTCTGTAGTTTATATTAAGGCTCATGCTGTGAGTTGTACAGATATATGAGTTTTGACACCAGCATACCTGTTTTAGGCTTTCCAATACTTTCCCCTTTAACACAATAAATAACCAGGCAAAAAGTCAGAAAGAAATCAAATGTATTCATTCCTTTACTCATTGCATTTACCTGTTCATGCATTCATTAATGGGAGTTTGCAAGGACTGCAATTTAATGGATTTAACCACTTTCCTGACCCTGGGTAAATTTACATACTTTTGATGCCCCTTCTTTTTCTCCATCACCAAAAGATATTACATGATTTTACTGGTGAGGCCTGGGATGTTCTCTATTAGAGAATGGTAGTCCTTTCTTGCATCTTCATGGGCTAATGCTATATTGTATTCAGTAAGGCTCATTGGTTTATGGGTGTTTTACAGTTTCATTGGCCGTTAAAGAAAAACTCTGCAAACGAGTCTACAACCTTCATACCGTAAATTTGTGCAATGCAGCATCTGTATCTGATCGATAAGCAATCTGGAAATTATAACTGCCTCTTTTTTCTTTCATGACAGACAAGTATAATTAAGTAGTAATTCAATAGCCACTATTATGATTATCTTAGAGTACACCTGGGACTGCCTTATACACTTTCTAAAGTGTTTTGTGGTAGAAGAACTATATATTAGTTTATGCTAAAGGTGGAAGCTAGAGCTGGTGGTGTAGAATGCTTATGAACAGTGGTTCTAACAGAAATGCATGTGTTTTCAAAAATAATAGCAGTTCAAATGCAGCCAATTTGGTAACTTCTACAAAATAAGCAGTTGTATAAGCAAACTTTAAATATTGAATTGTTGCTTCATGAACAGAAATGCAATCATCTCTCTGGCATCGTGCCAGTAAGTCAGAAATTTGTCATTCTTCTTGAATTAGAAATGATGTTGAGCTGACCCCCAAAATACCAACCAGTGACAGGTTCATATATTCAGTGTGGTGGTATTTATCCTCTAATCTGAGCAGATTGAATGAATCACTAATAAGGGGGGGGGGGGAGCTTTTTTTCAATTCCGGGAAGTGGCTGACATCACTCCTACCTGACCATTGATAAAAATGTCTAACTTTGGTCATATTCCATTTGACATCTAGGGAACCAATACTCAATTCTTTATGAATTGTAAGAAAAATAATAGATTATGGTAAAATGGAAAGAGAATTGTAAATCAAGAATCTGTATTCTGATTGTAAGTCTGTGTGCAGTTGCCACCCTCCTTTAAGATAATTCTTCAGAAAGCTCCTTAGGCTTCAGAAGCTACATTTTTCTTTTTAATGATTTTTCAAGAAGTTTAAACGTCCCATGATATGCTTTCACATTGCCAGGGAAGGCTGCCAAGCTGTTGGCTATGTAGTGGGAAAGGCATTCTCTGCTTTTTTATTCATTGATTTCACTTATTCAACAAATATTTATTGATACTTCCAAGTAACAAGTATCATGCTAGATGCCACAGAATACAAAAAAAATGTTTTTTTTTTTATAAAAGAAGACAGTCACATCTTTAGAGAAATAAATATTAGTAATATTAATGTTAACTAAGCACCTATGATGCTTTCTTGACTATGTGTGGAATTCCTTAATAGTCTAAAGGTTAAAAATTATTGTGAGATGAAAACATCTGAAATCCTAATTGTATAAACCAAATTTGAATTTAATAGCAGAGATTGTGCTTTCATATAAGATGGTGGGCTTAAGATGATAAGGGCTCCTCACTCTTGTTCAAATATTTGCCAATAATGAAAGTTGCATTGTAGACTCCTGGGAAAATGCATTATTTTAAAATATTGTTTTTAGTATCACATACATACAACGATACATGTGCTTGGTAGCATGTGTGCATGCACGCACACACACACGCATACACACACACACACACACACACACACACACACACACACACACACACAAAACTATCCAAACGTTAAGTACCTACTTTTTACTATGCACTGTACTAAGTGCTTCCATAAAAATGATCTTATCTTATACTTAGAACAATCCTGCAAGCTACACATTGTTCTCTTTAATTTATACTGAGATAACTGAAACGTTGGCAGTTTAAAGTGCTGTAAGATAAAGGTTGAGATTAAAGCTAGTCAGTCTCAAAGACTAATTTTTTTTTCCCTATCACAAAAATAAAATAAGTAAATAAATAAAACCCTCTAAAAAGAGTTTTCCCTCACCCAGTCCCTTCTAAAGATACAGGAAGACAATGGGGACCAAAAGAGTTTTCTTGATCATCGGAGATGGGGGGAAATGCACTCTCTGAAGCAGGATTTTATTTGGGGCCAATGTAATAGAACGGGTTAGAGGCCATTAGAATTCTTATAGCCGTCTCACACGTAACTGAAAGGTCAAATGTGAGCTTTCAGGCAAAGAATACAAATTCAGTCCTCAAAGCTCAGAGCTGGTATTACCGTCAAGGAAATATGAAGAACAGCAATTGATTTTTTCTCTTCCTTTTTAACAACCATGTCACATATTCACGACCGATAGAAACGGGAGTACCACCGTGTATTTTCCTAGTGTCCATCTCTCACCTTCAAAAGCTTGATAGAGTTTTAAAATTACAATTAGTCCTATAACTCTCTCTGGGAGCTAGGGGTTCTGTCTTATCCTAAATCTACATAAAAGTTAGCAGAGACAGCTCACAATTATGTGACATCTGGATAAAGGCTAAGTAATTGGGGCAGCCATGAGCATAGTCATTAATAGCACTGAAATCAGCCAGATCTGGGTCTGAATCCAGTCTCTGCTCTTCAATATTGAGTGAGTTTCTAAATGTGTTTGTGCCTCACCTTCCATATTTTGTATGGGATAATAACAAATAATACTTCATAGGGTTATTGTGAAGATTAAGGGAGTTAAGATGTATAATGTGCTTGGCAGATTTCTGGTTTACAATGAGAGTTCAGTGGATGTTAGTATGTAAGCATCATTACAACAATAAAAATAATTTGGTAGCAAACATCCATATTTCTAATTGAATGCATTATTCCAGTCAGAATACTTGCCACTTTACAGACGTCCCTATTATATGCATGAATGTAAAATTCTTGGTGTGAAAAAGTACATTTTCCCTTCTTGCACCCCAAATATTAATTATGAAATGTAATTAATTACTACAGAATTCTTGCTGAACTGCAACATAAAATGCCTACTGGCAATACCTAATGTTTTTTTAAATGACTCTTGTTAAGATAACTGTCATGTCCAATTTATAATTCATTTTCAACCTTTTAATGAATCACTGAGAATGGTTAACAAGAAGTTTTATTTTTCACACATATTATTTTTTCTGTTAAAGAAGTTTCCAAATGCTCCTCTTCCTAGGCAAACTGTGAGAAGAGAAATTTGAATAACTAGCAAATGAACATCTGTATATACATGTACTACATTGTGTTCGCCACCAAAAGTAGTTTCCATCCATCACCGTACAATTGACTCCCTTTACTCATTTTGCCCTCCTTCCACCCCACTTCCACTCTGGTAACCACCTGTTATCTGCCTCGACAATTTTTTCTGTGTATGTTGTTCATCTGTTTTGTTTTTGTTTCTTGTGGAATATTAAAAAACAATTTTTCTCAACTAGTATGAACTAGGAAAACTCTATAGTAACTTGTGATTATTATTCTATCACAATTTATAGTGTTTACCTCTTTACATTAATTATCCCATCCTAGACTGTAGCATTCTGAGGTAAAGACCCAATAAAAAATTGACATTGAGAAGTTGCTTAACAAGAGATTTTTGAATGTATGAATGCTTACTGGTTAGTTGGATGAATGCATGTTTAGATGGATGGATACAATGGTTGTTTGGGTGAAGGAGGCAGCATAATACAATGGCAACTGTGCACCTGTTTGACCATTATCTGATTTTATACAAATCATGGTATTACTAAACATCATTTGCCTCTTCTGCTAATTGGCAGCTTTAGACTATATGATGCCTCTCCTACTAGTCATAGACCTTATCCTCCAGTCTCTGAGACATACAGCTGGACCAGCTCAGCCCCATCTCCATAGATAGTCCAATTTCACTTGAGAACAGGCCTACTTTATATTGAATGATATCACAGGCCACTTAGGTTATGCTTCTTTTACTCAGCTCTAGCTTGAATCTCAGTATGCAAGTTTTGCCAAAGATTCTTAAGGACTCATCTTTTTTCTTTTCCTCTATGATTCCTCTGGCCCTACCCAACTATTGTCCTCTGCTTGGTATTTCTACTCTCAGGTGTCCACTACCCCATTTCTAATCCCTAGTCACCTGCTGTTGTGTTTATGTTCTTACTTGTGGCTTTGACAGATACACTGGGTTGTGAACTCTGTATGCTTTGCTAACGGCATTTATATCCAACTTGCACATGGCTTCCTCTCTTAGTAAAGGGACTAGAATATGCCCTGGGAAGTGTCATTAATCCTTAGAAGGAAGAGAAATAGGTATATCAGCACCATTTCCTGTCAAGAAAAATGAAGCAAGAAATGGGGTATGCAATTTAGTCTGACTTTGTAAAATGTGAACATTCACAGGAGGTGGTATGTGACTAAAATGTTGGTAGAACTATCTTATAATTATAGCATTTTTCATTGAAAGTCTTGTAATGTCATAATTAAAGGATGTTTTGGAAATAAAAGATGTTTAAATGGAGATACCAAGAATCACTGGAGAAGCTTCTCTCCTGGTCATTGAGCTATTGTCATAAAATACTCTACATAACCTGGTATTAAATGAAAACACATTTTAATCACAGATTCACCCCATATTCTCAGTTGCCATACCATCACTCCCAGTTAATAAAGCTGAGGCATTTTAGGTTGTTTTCTCAGTGTCATAATAATGTAAGAATTATGGATAACACAAAGTAGTCCCTAGTTCCAAACCAGTCTCTGAAATTATACCAAGAAAGGGCAAGGTGAGAATGACTAGATGAGAAATAATGGTTTCCCCCAATGATAAGCCTACTAAACCAAGAAATTTAGCTCTACTTCAATACCATAACCCTGCCTCAATTCTCAACAGTGACTATGCTAGCAGATCATTACCCCAGTTCTTTGAGTAACTGGGTTTTTGTCCTGAAATTGGAGTCCACATTCTCATCACTGGATACATCCTCTCCAATAGCTTTTGTATGCCCCACCAGCCTAGAATGTAACCAAATTCCTACTTCAACCCTCTTAGATAGGAAATCCAGATAGCTGATCTAGTTTTGTTGTTTGTTAATGGTACTCATGTGCTTTCTGCCCTCTGCCATGTGTGTTAGCCTCTTCTATTTGGGCTTAAGTCATTATTTTCCTGTGTCTAAATTAATTAATTGACCCATTGCTTCACGGAACCCTGTTAGAATCTGCCTAAATTCTTTGTGCTTGCTTTCTTGTCTGGGCAGTGATGCCCCTATGCTTTAGGTTTATGGCGTGATTTCTTTTTAGAGAGAGTTAGTCACTTTGCAGAAATAAAGCTAAGATGTCATTCATTTTTTATGCATATTTATTTAGTGTCCTCTATGCCAGTTATTCTTTTACTTAGGCACTGGGATAATAGAGAACTTGCAGAATGGGGAGGCATGAATATGGAAGCCACCATTTTCCATTAATTTATGTAATGCATATTAAATAGGCACCTATCTGGGCTAGACAATATGTTGGCATTGTGGACACAAAAATGAATACAACAGCCCCTGCCTTCACTGTGTTTATGGGAGCAATAGACATGAAAACAGATTATTTAATATTATGTGGCATGTCTAGTAATAGAATTAAAGAGGGTAATATGGGAACATGAACTGAAACAAGATGACACCGATGAGGTAGGAAGGAGCTTGTGTGGTATATTAAGAGGACTGGCTTTAACAGGAGATGGTAAAGTACAGTTGTTTATTACCATGGATGTGAGGCACAGGTTATTTGAATTAGAATCCTCTCTCCACTTAGTAACCACGAGTCTGTGCTCTCTCTAAGTGTTGAGTGATGCATCTGTAAAATATAGATTTAAATAGAACTTATTTTTGGAGGGTTTTTGTGAGGAATAAATGAAATCATTTGCATACTTAGCCTAATACCTGGCACATATTTATGCACAATAAGCATTCATTACTATTATTCTACAGGCAATGAGAGAATTCAACTGAATTTTAAGCAGAGGAATGAGGTGGCCAAAGCTCTGTTTGAGACAAGGCATAGTCAAAATCGTAAGCATAGTAGTCTTGAAAAATAGGTGATAATCTCTTTGGTGATATTTATCAGGAACCGATGCTTTTGGAGGAAACTAAGGCTGGAGTTAGAGATGATGGATAAATAGGGCTGTAGCTATACATACTCCCCAGGGAGAGTGTGTGCAGTGGATATTCAGTTGAGTGAAAATAAACCTTTGGGGCACACAAAAATGTCAGGGGTAGTATCAATAGAAGAAATGTCTATGAAGGAGACAAGGTTGGAATTATCATAGATATGTTGGGTAATAAGTAACATAATGGAGGCTTTCTTCTCCTGGAAAAGGCTTCCCGGAGGGAGCAAAGAGCCAGATTTAGGTAATGAATACAAGCTTACCAATTTGACAACGTGGGAAAAGCATTATGTGCAGAGAATAGCAAGCCCCAATATTGACGCTCTCAGTGAGGCTAAAATACATGACACATAGGTGAATTATGTAAGACAATGTAATCGAGGTCTCAATAAAATATTGTACTAGAGAGGCCTTGTGGTGTTTGAGATTGGTCATGGGATAGGCAGAGAAATGGTAATGTTCCAGTTAGATGAGTCAGCAGAACCGCAAGCTGGAAATGGATGGTAAGAAGAGAGATGAGTAACGACAAGATTACAGCTGGTCTCTTCTGAGGGCTCCGTTGAGATAGTTCATTATATGTTTATTGATAACTTAGAGATAAGGCTGAGCTGAAAATTACTTCCACCAGTGCCATGAACTTCCAAAAAATAATGAGCCTCACTGTATTATTTCAGTCACAGTAAAGTTAAATAGCAACTCGAATAATATAAGATCTGGTTATGCTATTAGAGAGAAATCTAACCAATATTTTTTGCCTTTTTTAAAAGGATTTTCCAGAAAAGGAGACGTCCACAGCAAAGGCCCTGGAGGATGTAAAGGCAAACTTTTACTGTGAATTATGTGACAAGCAGTATCACAAACACCAGGAATTTGACAATCATATTAATTCTTACGATCATGCTCATAAGCAGGTAAGCCAAAGTGGGAAAAATTCTTCATATTCCTGGATTTACAGCTATAGAACTGAATGTGTGCATTTGACCTTATTTATTATCATCTAAGACGCTGAAGTAAAACCATTTTATATCTATTTTTTTCCTTGAACGTTTGTGTTTACTGTTTAAATGTTAAGTGAAATACTTTTTTTCCAAAAAGTAGCATAAAATGGTAGGTGAACTTGGAGATGATCTAAGACTAGACTGACATTTATTTTAGAATTACGTATATGGGAAAACCACAACCCAGTACAAATAGTGCCAAATTCAAAACTACCTAGCTAGCTAGTGGCAGAACTAGAAATCTTAACCAGTGATAGGACAGAATCTGTTAAAGAGTTCTTTGAAGAGTTCCAAGGTGTAGGTGTAGGGCAGGGGTGTCCAAACTGCGGCCTGCGGGCCAACTGCGGCCCATGATCCATTGTTAATTGGCCCGCAGCAAATTCCAAAAATATATTTAGTTTGCTTAAATAAACCAGGTGAGGCAATACATACTTCACCTCGAGTAAGTGGCCCGGCTGTTTGTGTATTTTACCACATATGGCCCTTGGTGAAAAATGTTGAAAAAAGTTTGGACATCCCTAGTGTAGGGAATACTAGGTCTTTGGGAAAATGATTCTAAATAGGTTACATTTTTCCAAGAATACTCTCTTCGGAGAGTCGAACTGGTTACTTAATAAATAAACCATTGGAAACAAACAAAAACTCAGAAAGGCTATGTTGAGGGGTAATGGCAATTGGAAACATTTCATTTCCTCAAAAGGATATATAGTTATCAGTATAGATATTCTATACACAGCTGCTAATAGTCTCTATTTTCATCTGTCTGTGAAAGACGAGGCTATTGTTCTCATCCAGTTAGATCTTAGCCTTGCTGCACAAGGTATGTAAATACTGGGCATTTAGGAATTAGGAGGGTTAAATAAGGAAAAAAGTCCAAATAAACAGGATTGTTGCTGACAGCCGTGAGAAGGTGCACACTCCTGATGCTAAATGGCCCAGATATCTCAGAATATATGTGTGTCTTATATAATCTAGACCTAAAATATTTCTTCAGAATGAACAATGAATATTTTGACTAATCTCACACTAATGTTTATTGAGTACACACAAAAATATATGGCCTTGGGAGATGCAAGATACAGTTTTTATCTTTAAAGATATGGCATGTGTAGATAATTGACTATATTTCACTGACCAGAGCAAGCACAATGGGATCAATTATTTCAGGACTATGATTCACAAATCTTAGTGTGCATAATAATCACTTTGGAACTAATAATGCAGATTCCCAGACTCTCCTTCAGATATTCCCATTCAATAGTTCAGAAATGGGGCTCATTTCAAAATGATATCAAATGGAATGTTTCAAACATATATAAAAATGATCTATCTGGCTATCATCCAACTCCAACAACAATCTTTTTTTTTTTTTCATTTACACCACCACGGCTTACCCCCCTCCCACCACCACCATGCATTACTTTGAAGACATCATATCATTTCATCTGAAAGTATTTCAAGATGTATAATGATGCTTATACAACATAATATGTATCATATATAAAAATTAGCAGCAATATCTTAATATCAGTTAGTGGTCTTGTTTCCTTAGTTGTCTCATAAGTGATTTATGAATTTGGGTCAGTTGAAATCAGGATCCAAAAATATCCTCACTTTTGGTTGACACATCTTTAAGTTTCTTTTAATATACAGTTGACCCTTGAACACCATGCATTTGACCTCCACAGGTCCACACATATGCAGATTTTTTCTATAAATATATTGGAGAATTTTTTGGAGATTTACAACAATTTGAAAAAACTCAGAGACAAACCATGTACCCTAGAAATACTGAAAAAAATAAGAAAAAGTTGGATGTGTCACAAATGAATAAATGTAGGTAGATACTAGTCTATTTTATCAATTACTATAAAACATACACAAATCTATTATTAAAAAATTGAAAGTTATCAAAATTTGTACACAAAACACAGACCATACATGGTACCATTCACAGCTGAGAGAAATGTAAACAAATGTAAAGATGCGATATTAAATCATAACTGTAAAATTAATTGTAGTGTATACTGTGCTACTGTAATAATTTTGTAGCCACCTCCTTTTGCTATTGTGGTGAACATAATTATTTCCAGTATCTGCTTAAAACATCATGTGATGCTAATCATCTCTGCATAAGGTTTGTCTCTCCAGTAAATTATGTATCGTAGTAAAAAGTGATCTCTTGCAATTCTCACATATTTTTCATCGTGTTTAGTACAGTACTGTAAACCTTGAATAACACCTTGGGGCCTATATGAAGTGCCCGTAGTGATGCTGAAACTACTCCCAAGAAGCAGAGAAAAGTCATGGAATTACATGAAAAAGTTGAATTGCTTGATGTGCACCATATGCTGAGGCCAGCAGCTGTGGTTGCCCATCATTGTACGATGAATGAATCCAGCATAAGGACCACTGTAAAAAAAAGAAAAGAAAATCTGTGAAGCCATCACAGCAGCTATGCCAACAGGCACAAAAACCTTGCACTTTTTGCAAAACACTTTTTTTATCTCATATTGAAAATGCAGCTTGTATGTGGGTGCAGGATTGCTATAAGAAAGGCGTACCTATAGACTCAAATATGGTTCGAGAAAAAGTGAAGTCATTATCTGACAGCATAAAGCAAAAGGAAGGTGAAGGATCTAAAGCTGGAGAATTTAATGCCAGCACAAAGGATAGCCTGATAATTTTAGAAAGAGGTTTGGCTTAAAAAAAAATGTCAAGATAACAGGAGAAGCAGCTTTTGCCGACCAAGAGGCAGCAGTGAGTTCCCAGACACCATTAAGAAAATCACTGAGGAAAAAGGATATCTGCCTGAACAGGTTTTTAATGCAAACAAAAGTTCCCTATTCTGGAATAAAATGCCATAATTCACATTTGTTAATAAGGAAGAGAAATGAGCACCAGGAATTAATTCAGGAAGCAATAGACAAACTCTATTGTTTTGTGTGAATGTAGTCAGGTTTATAAGCAGGACTGCCCTTATCTATAAAGCTGCTAACCCCTGAGCCTTGAAGAGAAAAGATAAACACCAGCTGCCACTCGTTTAGTTGTACAACAAGAAGGCTGGGACAATGGGAATCGTTTTTCTGTATTGGTTCCATCCGTGCTTTGTCCCTGAAGTTAGGAAGTACCTTGCCAGTAAGTGACTGCCTTTTAATTATTTTTTAAATTTTATTAAATTTATTGGGGTGACATTGGTTAGTCAGCTGATATAGGTTTTAAGTGTACAATGCTATAATATCACCTGTATAGGCATTGTAGGTTCATCACCCAAAGTCAAACCTCCTTTTTTCATTATATATTTGACCCCTTTTACCGTTTTCTACCTCTCTCCCAATCTCCTTTATGTCTGGTAACCACTATAATGTCTGTGTCTATGAGTTTTTCTTTGTTTGTTTGTCGATTTTTGGTTTCAGTTTTACATCTCATACATGAGTGAAATCATATGGTTCTTGACTTTTTCTGCCTGACTTATTTCACTTAGCATGATAATCTAAGATCCATCCATGTTGTCACAAATGGCAGTATTTCATCTTTTCTTATGGCAGAGTAATATTCCATTGCCTATATGTACCACATCTTTATCCAATCATCTATCGAAGGGCACATCAGTTGTTTCCATGTCTTGGCCACAATGAATAATGCTGCAATGAATATAGGAATACATATATCTTTATGGATATTTATTTTCAGATTTTTTGGGTAGATACCCAGAAGAGGTCACATGGTAAATCTATTCTTAATTTTTTGAGGAGTCCCCATACTGTTCTCAATAGTGGCTATACCAATTTACATTCCCACCAGCAATGTTTGAAGGTTCCTTTTTCTCCACAAGCTCTCTAACACTTCCTATTACTTGTCTTGTTGATAATAGCCATTCTAAAGGATGTGTGGTTGTATCTCATTGTGGTTTTGATTTGCATTTCTCTAATAGCTAGTGAAATTGAGTATCTTTTCATGTATCTTTTGGCCATTTGTATATCTTCTCGGAAGAAGTGCCTGTTCAAGAATTTGACCTTAAAGTTATTTGATATGCACAATGCCCCTGGCCATTCAGAAACCCATGGGTTCAACACCGAACCGTCAAAGTGGTCTATTTATCCACACATTGTTTCTAATTCAGCCTCCAGATCAGGGAGTCATAATGACCTTTAAGGCTCATTACATATGGTACTCTATGGAAAATATTGTCAATACTATGAAAAAGAACCCAATAGAGAGAATATCATAGGAATCTGGAAGGATTACACCATTGACAATGCCATTATTGTCATAGAAAAAGCCATGAATGTATCAAGCTCAAAATAATAAATTCCTGCTGGAGAAAACTGTGTCCAAATGTTGTGCATGACTTCAGAGGATTTACAACACAGCCAATCAAGGAAATAATAAATGATATTATGAATATGTCAAAAATGGTGTGGGGTGAAAGTTTTCAAGATATGGATCTTGGAGAAATTCAATATCTCATAAATACCACACCAGATAAATTAGCAGAAGACAACTTGATGGAGATGAGTGCTTCTGTACCAATGCCAGATGTTGAGAAGGAAGACATAGAAGAAACAGTACCAGAAAACAAATTGACATCAGACAATCTGGCAGATGGGTTTCAATTGTTCAAGACCACTTTTGACTTATTTTTGTGATCTAGACCCTTCTCTGACACAGGCACTAAAACTAAAGCAAGCAGCAGCAGAAGGATTGGTACCATATAGAAATATTTTTAGAGAAATGAAAAAGCGAAAAAGTCAGACAGAAATTATGATGTATTTCCATAAAATTACACCTGTGTGCCTGTCTCTCCTGCCTCTCTTTCCATCTCTTCCACCTCTTCTGCCTCTGTCACAACTGAAATAGCAGAACCAGCTTCTCCTGTCCCTCTCCTTCTCAGCCGATCAAGGTGAAGAAAAGGGGGATGAAGACCTTTGTGATGACCCACTTCCACTTAATGAATAGTAAATAGCCATCATGCCATACAGTTAATAAGTGTACCTGTTGTGTATATGTGTGTCTTGGTATGAAAATCTAATAACTGTACAACAAGAACCATATGCAATGTTTTTGTATCATCATTATCATCCTCACCTAAGTATTCACCATGTAGAACATCATGCACAAGACTTGTGTTGAAGTGGATAGCTTATCCTACCATAGGCATAAGGTGAGTGATATTTAATATAAAATTAATAGTGTGTTAGTTTTCATACTGTTTTATACATTTGCTTTCAAAGAATTACATTACTGTGTGTATGCCTCTCTCTCTCTCTCTCTCTCTCTCTCTCTCTCTCTCTCTCTCTTTCTATCTCTCTCTCTCTTTCATAATTGGAGAGACTTTATCAGCTTATCATCACAGGTAAGTGTTTTTTTAATGTAACAAAAATGTCAATACTCTGTTAAGAATATGACTGTTATACTATACATGATAAAAATTTTATAATGATTCATTCATTAGTGTATAGGCTAGGCTACCATGAAACAATAGTATCAAGTACACTAACCTACCATACAGCAATCATATTGCTGCTTCTTCAGTATCAATATATTAATCATTATACTTGTGAATAAATGTAAATTTCTTTTTCACATTATCTTTTTATTTTTGATGTCTACTATTAATACATATAACACCTAATGTTTTGTATCCTATAAGACCATATTGATGTGGGTACTGACAGATGGGTCATCTTGTAAACACACGATGTAAACTTATGGTATCAATAAATGCATACAGTACCATAAATGCACTTTCTCTTACTATTTTCTTAATAACATTTTCTTTTCTCTAGCTTACTTCAATGTAAGAATACAGTATACAATACATGTGACACAAAAAGTATTTGTATGTATTAATTGACTATTTATGTTATTGATAAAGCCAACAGGTGGCTATCAGTAGTTAAGTTTTGGGGGATTCAGAAGTTATATGTGGATTTTCAAATGTATGGGAGGTTGGTGCCTTTAACCCTGCATTGTTCAATGGTCAACTGCATATTTAAACTATCGGTTTTTCATTCCACCTTTAAATTTTATCCTTTGCAATTTATTTGTTAAAAAAAAAGGGGGGGGGGATTATTTTGCACATTCGTCATTTTGCTGAATGCAACCCAGTACTGTTTTTTCACATTTTCTCTATCTTCTGTATTTCCTTTAAACTGATTGTTATAGATAGAGGTCTGGTTAAATGCAGGTTTATATTTTTTCTTGGCAAATATATATGAGAGGGCATATTTTGTCTTTCCATGAGAAAGCATACAATATCTAGTCGTTTCTTTTTTTATGATTAAATTTGGGAAGTAGGTTTGGGTACTAACAACTTAATCCATACATCATTGAGTACCCCACCAGTGTTTGTCCACTAATGTTTTTTGTAGCCATAGATGATCATTCACTTAAATCCATTATTTCATTTGCAGTTGTAAAATGATGATTCTAATTATTTTTATTCTTTCATCATTTATTAGGTGTATCTATAAAAAGAAACTTCCCATAAGCATCATCTGCGGGGGATTTTATGTAGGTGGTCTTCAGGCTACCTATTAAGGGGGGAAAACATTCTAGGAATTTAGAGAAATATGTGACCAGGAAAGTCTTATAGGATAGTGACGTTTGATCTGTGCTTCAAATATGCATAAGTTTAAATGGTGACAATGGAAAAGCAAGAAGCTAAGGTGAGGAAACGGAAGAACATGAGGCATCTTTTGAAAACTATGGAAAGTATTGGACTAAGGGGGATGTATTCTCCATGCCTGATCTGGATACCACAGTCTCCCTCATATTCTGGAATTCTGCCTAATCAATTTCCCTTTTTATAACTTTCTTAAATCTTGTTTCCATTGGCTTTCCAACATTTTGATAAAACAACTTTTCCTCAGTCCTTCTATTTTTGCATTCATTTCTGTTTTTCATTATGTTTACCAGTATTCCAACATTCCTAGGCATGCTCCTTCATCAAACAATGATTGAATTTCTACTGTGTGCTGCGGTTCTAGTTCTTAAACATAGACTAATTTGGTCCCTAGCTTTAGGGAGCCTATAATCTAACAGGAGACAGAAACCTTAATAAATCTTTAAATTAGATCGATTTAAGTGTTATAGAAATTGTATACCTAGAATACTAAGACAGCATACAAAATTGGTTCAAGAAAGAAGAGATGGAAAGTGAGCTGGAATTTTTAAAGAATGAATAGAAATTAACCATGTCATCAAGAATGGTAGGCCCAATGTAGTAGAAAATCTATATCAAGGCACAGTTATAAAGCCTGGCCCATAGGGAGAGAAACTGAAAAAAATTCCCTATGGCCACTAAAGTCACCACTACTCTCCTGGAGAACTCTTTAAAAAACTTTGAGACTGAATCTCATTCTTTTGCAATAACTGTAGCTATCATTCTTCATTTTGCATCTCCTTCCATCATTCATATTTAATCTCATTCTTGAATATTTACTAGGACCGTCTAACTGGACTCCCTGCCTCCAGTATTTTTCCTGCTCAGAACGAACCTACCCATTTATGGCCAGAGTAATATTCCAAATGACCACATTTATGCTATCATTCCCTACTTGGAATCTTCAATAGGTGATGATTGACTTTTTAAGTAGTCTGAACTACTTAGTTTGTCATTCAAAATGACTATAGTCTGGCTCTTGCTTCCATATCCAGATTTCTCTCTTGCAACTCCAGAATTTCCCTACAGTTTCCCAAAAATGCTTTATGACTTCCCACCTGCTCATCTTGGCTCATAATCTTGCCTCTGCCTGGGATGCCCTCCCATCTTGTGGCTGCATTTCAACATATACTTCTGCATATTTAAGTCGTAGACTGACAACTTATATCTGGATATTAAAAAATCTTAGCTCTCATGGTAAGCTGATTTAATAGCATTTCCCAAATTCCATTTGATCAAAACCTCTTGATGTTGTGCAGAATTTTATGCATTCTGCCCACTTTGGAAAACATTGAAATAATTGTTTGCTGTAGTCCTTGTAATATGGCTTTCTTGGGTAGTATTGAAATACTTCTGTCTAAAGATTGTTTTGGCCCCAAATATTTTGAAAATTACCTGAATTTTAAATGGAGCTGAGTGTACAATTTTCCTTTTAAAAGAAATTGAATATTGTGTACAGAAAAAGAGATTGCACTAAAGTAGTGCATGCAAAAGTTTTTTTTTGTTGTTGTTGTTCTTTTTTAATTCCAAAGCTAAATACGCCTATTTGGTTCTTGCTTCAGTAAGGGCTCTTCTTGATTGTAATGATGACTATAATAATGATGGTGATGAGGATTTGGCTGGGAGTATTTTTGGCCGGAATAATGTGAGCAGTTTCCTTAATTTTATTTTCCATGTGGATACTGACAAAATATCTGGCCTCTTCTGTTAAACTTCCAACAATATGGTCTTTTGGGTGCACTTAGAAGTGAATCCAAAAATCACATGGCATTAATTCTAGTACCCATTAATATAACCGCTTAGAACTAGAAATAAGGTATTCTGAATTCTCCTCTCTGCTTTTCCTTCTCTAATTTATACTTCTTAAGATCCTTCAGTTTAATAACTGATTTCTAAAACTTTTGTACTGTCTTGTATCTAAATAGCAGTATCGTGTGTTTATTTTATTGCAAAGATTAGGTTATTCATAGATTTATTATATTTCTAGAATAGTAAGTCAATACATAATTTTAAAGAATAAAGTAAAATAGTCTGAGATTCATAGCTTTAGATTAATTGCATTAGACACATTTTTCTATAATTTGATCAAAAATTAAGATATTTTTCTTAGGTATTATTTGTAGAGAAAGTTAACATCAGTAACAAAGCTGGTATTTTTATATCCCTCAAGAAGGGGAAAAGTGAATTTTAGATTTGGCAACCCAATTCTATGTATAACTAATGTTTTTAAAAATGTTTTAGCTGTTGCCTTAAGCTTATAATTCCAAATGAATGTTAAGCATCACCACTGAAGTAATTTGAATGTGTAAACAAATTACAGTAACTTAAAGACAGTTACTGTAATTATTAATATAGTTAACATGTCAATAACAAGTAATTCTTTGTCAGACTACTACAAGTGGTAATCTCTCAAGACTGTTAGCAGCAAATGTATAATATTGGAATGAAAAATGAATATTCTTATAAGCAGCAGAAGTCTCTTCTGCCCCAGAGACATTCTGGCTCATCTCAATTTAGAAAAAACACAAATGAGCTGGATCTCTATATGATTAACCCATGCAAATATCTTCAATAATAAAAACCAAATCCACTTTCAGATCCTCCACTTGTGAGCTTAATCCTCCTAATCTTTGTTTGCTTCACAATAGGATTTATTTTCACTTAGGAGGAGCTGCTCACTTGTCAAGCCTGTACTTGAAACCCAACTGATTCATTCTAAAGAAAAGTACAATTGAAACCTATATAATTTTACTAACCAATGTCACCCCAATGAAAAAAAATAAAGTACAAGATGAGAAAAAATATGTATGTTGTTTTGGATTCTCCACATCTCTATCAGGATAAAATAATAGAATGGAGAACTATGTTTATCATCTTGTCTCCAAGAGGAAAATACTTCCAAATTACTAAACGAATTAAATCGTTACCTCTTGCTTGGTTCCTACAATATGATTTATATTTTCTCCAAATACTGCCCAAATTAGCCCAATAATATATTTCAGCATAGTATGTTTAAGTTAGTAGTCTTCTTAATGGGGCAACAAAACTTCAAATTCTAGTTGATCTGTAGGGTCAGCAAGATTGAAGAAATATAGGCTGGAGTATCTGTAATGAACACTCAGAACCATAAAAGTTGATAAAATAAATAATACTTATCTCCTGCTATGTTTTGCATTCTATAAACCCAGATTTCCCCTGTGTGTGTGTGTGTGTGTGTGTGTCTGTCTGTCTGTCTGTCTGTCTGTCTGTGTGTGTAAAACTGTTTTCACATTGGCTAAGAGGCTTTTTGATCTCACAGTTGTCTCCCAACTGAAAAATAAATAAATTAAAAATCTGCGTTCTGGCTCTTTTTGTCTCAGATGTGTTCAATGCTTTCCTGCCTTTGGGCATTTGCAGTTTCTCTGTAATGTTCTTCATCTGACCTTTATCTTCCTGGTTCTTCTCTTAATTTGTGTCTTAGTTTAACGACAGGTCACCTCTTCTGCATGATCATTCCTTTGCACTCTAACTCAGGTAGTCAGTTGTCAGTTCTCCAAATCCTGATAGCCTGTTGGCACTATCAGTAGTGTTTGGAGTCAACCTGTACTGGCCCTTCAGAGTTAATTGTTCAATATTCAAGAATTCTGTGAACTGATTCTTGAACCATTGTTAGCTTGGAATAAACAATGGTGGGAGATCCAAAAACACTACAAATAGGGCTTCTAATGTTATTTTTTTTCCCAGAGATTTGCTATATGAGAACACCATTAATATGCTGTAAATTTTTTTTGTTTACTTTATGCATATTTTTTCCTCTGCCCACTCTCCTTCCATTAGCTCCACAAAGAGAAGAGCAGGACACTGTGGGTTCTATTAGCCAGGTATCCCTTTATCCCTAGAACTTAGAGTAGTGTCTGGCACATAGTAATGACTCAATAAATATATTTTTAAGAATTAATGAGTAGCTGAATATGTGAGTTTCTAGAATTGGCCATGCCACTCTGTCTTATATCAATATATTCACCCATCATTGATCAATCACTTTTTTCCAGTTTTTTTTTTTTTTGAGAAATAATTGACTTACATCACTGTACAAGTGTAAAGCATACAGCATGATGATTTGATTTATACATATTGTGAAATTATTACCAAAATAAGTTTATCTAACATTCACCATCTTATATAGATACAATGAAAAAGAAAGAAGAAAAGAAAAATGAAAAAACTTACCACAGTAATGAGAACTGTTAAGATTTACTCTCTTAACAACTTTTCTTTTCTTTTTTGACTATTTTAACATCTATTTTTTACATATCATACAGCAGTGTTTACTATAGTCATTATGTTGTACATTAATTACATCCATAGTACTTATTTATCTTATAGCTGGAAGTTTATACCTTTGGACCACCTTCCTCTAATTCCCCTTCCCCCTGCCTCTGGTAACCACCAGTCTGATCTCTTTCTCTATTAATTTGCCTTTTTGTTTTGTTTTGTTTTAGATTTCACACACAGACATAAACACACACACACACACACACACACACACACACACACACACACACACGAGATCATATGGTATTTGTCTTTCTCTGCCTGACTTTTTTCACTTAGCGTAATGACTCCAAGCTCTATCCATGTTGTCACTGATAGTAGGCTTTCTTCATTTTTTATGGCTGACTCACATTTCATTATCTATATCTATATCTATCTCTATATCCCTATATCTCTATATCTCTATCTCTATCTATATCCATATCTATAGGTATAGATATATAAATATATCACAGCTTCTTCACCCATTCATATGTCAATGGACATTTAGGTTATTTCCGTGTCTTCGTTATTGTGAATAATGCTGCTATGAATATGGGGATGCAAATATCTTTTCAAGTTAGTGTTTTTATTTCCTTTGGCTATATTCCCAGAAATGGATTGCTGGATCATAAGGTAGTTCTATTTTTAATTTTTTGACAATCCTACATACTGTTTTCCATAGTGGCTGTACCAATTTACAATCCCAGCAAGAGTACACAAGGATTTTTCGGTTTTTCTTCTATGCCAGCATTTGTTATGTCTTGTCTTTTTGATGATGGCCATTCTAGCAGACAAGAGATATCTAATTGTGGTTTTAATTTGCATTTCCCTGATGACTGGTGATGCTGGAACATTTTTTCATGTACCTGGTGGCCTTTCATGTATCTTCTTGGAGAAAAATGTTTATTTGGGTTTTGCCCATTTTTTAAACAGGATTATTTATTTATGTATGTATTCATTCATTCATTCATTCATTTATTTATTGATTGATTTATTTGTTTGTTTGTTTATTTATGCTATTGAGTTGTATAAGTTCTTTATATATTTTGGATATTGTCCTCTTATCATATATATGGTATGCAATATTTTTTCCCATTCCATAGGTTGTCTTTTCACTTTGTTGATACTTTCTTTTGCTGTAAAGAAGCTTTTGAGTTTGACGTAGTTCCACTTGTTTATGTTTCATTTTGTTGCTTGTGCTTTATGATATATCAAAATAATCATTGCCAAACTGATGTCAAGGAGCTTTATTGCCATTTTCTCCTAAGAGTATCATGGTTTCAGATCTTACATTTAAGTCTTTAATCCATTTTGAGTTAATTTTTGTGAGTGGTGTAAAATAAGGGTCCGATTTCATTCTTTTATATGTGAATGTCCAATTTTCCTATTTATTGAGGAGACTGTATTTTCTTCATTTATTATTTTTGACACCTTTTCCAAATGTTAGTTAATTATATGGTTTTATTTTTGGTCTCTTAATTCTGTACCACTGGTCTATGTGTATGTTTTTATGCTGGTACCATACTCTTGATTATTATAGTTTTATAATACAGCCTATCTGTAAGTGTGATGGCTTACTGCTTTGTTCTTCTTTGTCAGGATTCCTTTGGATATTTGGGGTCTTTTGTGGATCCATATAAATTTTAGGATTGTTTTCCTCTTCTCTAAAAAAATGCCATTGGAAATCTTGACAGGGATTGCATTGAATCTATAGATGGCTTTTTGTAGTATTGACAAAAAGTTTCTATACTACAGAATTTTGTATGTTAATTTTGTATCCTGCAACTTTACTGAATTTATTGATTAGATATAACAGTTTTTTGGTTGACCCTTTAGGATTTTCTGTATAAAAATCATGTTATCTTCAAATAGATACTATTTTCCTTCTTCCTTTCCAGTTCTGATACATTTGTTTATTATTTATTTATTTATTTATTTATTTATTTATTTTTAATAAAAGTTATTGGAGTGATATTGGTTAATAAAATTACATAGGTTTCAAGTGTACAATTCTGTAATACATTATATATATATATATATATATATGTATATGTGTGTGTGTGTACATGTGTGTGTGTGTATATATATATATATGACTGTGTGTTCACCACCCAGAGTCAGATTTTCTTCTATCACTATATATTTGACCCCCTTTCCCCTGTTCTACCACCCTCTCCCCCCGTGACACTCTGGTAACCACAAACTGTTCTCTGTGTCTATGAGTTTTTGTTGTTTGTCTTGTTGATTTGTTGCTTTCAGTTTTACATCCCACATATGAGTGAAATCATGTGGTTCTTAACTTTTTCTGTCTGACTTACTTCGCTTAGCATGATAATTGCAAGATCCATTCATGTTGTCGTAAATGGCAGTATGTAAGTTTTTCTTATGGCTGAGGATATTCCATTATATATACGTACCACATCTTCTTTATCCAATCATCTATTGAAGGACACTTCAGTTTTCATGTCTTGCCCACATGGAATAAGGCTCCAATGAACATAGGAGTACGTATATCTTTATGGATAAATGTTTTCAGATTTTTTGGGGTAGATATCCAGAAGAGGGGTTGTTTCATCCTATGGTACTTCTAGTCTTAATTTTTTGAGGAACCTCCATACTGTTTTCCATGGTAGCAGTACCAATTTACATTCTCACCAACAGTGGATGAGGGTTGCTTTTTCTTCACAAGCTCTCCAACTGGTTATTACTTGTCTTGTTGGTAATAGCCATTCTAACAGGTATGAGGTGGTATCTCATTGTGGTTTTGATATGCATTTCCCTAATAGCTAGTGAAGTTGAGCATCTTTTCCTATACCTGTTGGCTGTTTGTATACTTTCTTGGAAGAAGTGTGTGTTCAGGTCCTCTGCTCATTTTATAATTGGATTGTTTGATTTTTGTTATTGAGTTGTGGAGTTCTTTATATATTTTGGATATTAGCCCCTTATCAGAGGTGTTGTTTATAAATATCTTCTCCCATTCAATTAGTTGATTCTTTGTTTTGTTGATGGTTTTGCTGTGCAGAAGTTCTTTAGTTTGATATAGTCCCATTCACTTATTTTTGCTTTTACTTCCCTTGCCTTTGAAATCAAATTCATAAAATCATCTCTAAGACTAAGGTCCATAAGTTTAGTGCTTATGATTACGTCTATGTGATTTACTATTTCAGGTCTTATATTAGGTCTTTGATCCATTTTGAGCTAATTTGGATATATGGTAACAGCAGTCTAGTTTCATTCTTTTGCACATGGCTTTCCAATTTTCCAAGCAGCATTTATTAAAGAAGCTTTATTTTCTCCCTCGTATGCTTTTGGCTCCTTTGTTGAAAATTACTTGCCATATATATGTGGGTTTATTTCTGGGTTCTCAGTTCTGTTCTTTTGGTCGGAGTGTCTGTTTTTCTGCTAATACATGTTGTTTTGATTATTGTCACTTTATAGTATAATATGAAGTCGGGGAGTGTGATACGTCTGCCCTTGTTCTTTTTCTTGACTGATTGCAGTAGCTAGGACTTCTAGTACTATGTTAAATAGGAATGGTGAGAGTGAGCATGCTGTTTTATTCCTGATCTTAGAGGATAATCTTTCAACATTTCACTGTTGAGTATGATGTTAGCTGTGGGCTTGCAATATATGGCCTTTGTTATGTTGAGATATGTTCCTTCTGTGCTTAACATGTTAACAATTTTTAACATGAATGGATGTTTAATTTCGTCAATCCTTTGTCTGTCTGTGGATATAAACATACGATTTTTGTATTTCATTCTACTAAAGTTAAGTATTCCACTGATTGATTTGTGTATGCTGAAATATCCTTGCATCCCAGGGATAAATCCCTCTTGATCATGGTGATTAAAGCTCCTTGACATAAAGTATTAAGTCCCTAGCTATTATTGTATTAGTATTTATTTCTCCTTTTAACTCTGTTAGCTTTTGTTTTATATATTTAGATGCTTTGATGTTGGGTCCTTAAATAGTTACAATTGTTATGTCTTCTTGATGGATTGATATGTTATTATTTTGTAATGGCCTTCTTTGTCTCTTTCAATCATTTTTAGTTTAACGTCTATTTTGTCTGAATTAAGTAGAGCTACCATTGCTTTCCTATCATTATCATTTGCTTGAAATGACTTCTTCCATCCCTTTACTCTCAGTTTATTTGTGTCTTTAAGGCTAAAGTGAGTCTCGTATAGTCAGCATATGGTTAGGTTTCATTTTTTTTTTTTTAATCCACTCAGCCAGTCTATGTCTTTTGATTGGAAAGTTTAATCTGTTTACATTTAAAGTAATTATTAACAAGTCAGGACTTACTTTGCCATTTTTAAAATTGTTTTTTGGTTGTTTTGTAGATCCATTGTTTCTTGTTTCTTATCTTGCTGTCCTTTTTCATGTTTTGATGTCTTTTTGTATTAGTACACTTTTAATTCTTTATCATGTTCTTTTGTACATTTGCTACAGGATTTCCCTTTGTGGTTACCATGAGCATTACATAAAATATCTTAAAATTATAATGTCCTATTTTAAGCTGATAACAAGTTAATTTCAATAGAATTCCTAATGTTTACACTTTTACTTATTTTCCCCTTCACATTTTAGGTTATTGTTGTTACAATTTGCATATTTGTATATTGTGTAACTAATAACAGATTATTGTAGTTATGATTATTTTAACTATATTTATTTTTTAACTTCTTTAGCCTTAAACTATAATTGTAAATGAATAATGCACCACCATTACAAAATTACAGACTGACTTTGACTATATATTTACAATAGCCATTGAGTTTTACACTATCTTTTAAAAGTTTTTATGATGTTAATTAGCATCCTTTTACTATCACTTGAAAAAGTCGCTTTAGCATTTCCTGTAAAACAGATCAAATGGTAATGAACTCCCTCAGCTTTTTTGTTGTTGTTTGGGAATGTCTTTGTCCGTCCTTCATTTCTGAAGGACAGCTTCTCTGGGTATCGTATTCTTGGTTGACAGTTTCTTTCTTTCAATATTTTTCATATGTCATCCTGGCTTGAAATATTTCTTTTGAGAAATCCACTGAGAGTCTCATTGGGATTCACTTGTATATATTTTTTTAAATTTATTGCTACTTTTGAAATACTTTGTCTTTGACTTTTAACAGTTTAATTATAATGATTCTTGGTGTAGCCCTCTTTGGGTTCAACCTATGTGGGATGTTTTGGGCCTCATGGGTCCGAATGTCCATTTCTCTCCCTGGGTTCAGGAAGTTTTCAGCCATTATTGCTTAATATACTTTCTCTCCCTTCCCCTTTCTCTTCTCCTTCTGGAGTTCCCATAATATGAATGTTGTTTCTTTTCATTGTGTCCCATAAATCTCATAGGCTTTCTTCACTCTTTCTCATTTCTCTTTTCTTTTTGCCTCTCTGACCTAATAATTTCTGAAGTCTTATTCTCCATATAATCAGGTCTCTGATTATTTTTTTGTGCATGTTTGAGTCTATGTTTGAAACTCTCTATTGAATTCTTCAATTTAGTTATTGTATCTTTCATCTGTAGGATGTTTATTTTTTATGGTTTCTATGGCTTGTCAAACTTCTCATTTGTTTATGCATTGTTTTCCTAATTTCAGTTAGTTGTATGTCTGTGTCTTCTTGCAATCCACTAAACTTTCTTAAAAGGATTCTTCTGAATTATTTTTCTGACATAGATCTCTGTTCATAGATCTCTGTTTCTTTAAGCTTAGTTATTAGAACATTATTAGTTTCCTTTGGTGGTGTCATATTTATCTGTTTTGTCATTATTCTTGATTTCTTACATTGGTGTCTGCATATATGAATAATTAGGTTCCTCTTTTAGACTTTACAGGTTTGCTTTGGCAGAGACAGATCTTTGCCAGTCTGCTAAGTGTGGGTTTCTGAGAGTGTTTGCTGGTAATGTCCTTGGGTAGGTAGGGCCTGCTATGATGGTTTATTTTGGGGTGAGGCAACTGTCAAGCTCTGAGCTTGGTGATGAATGAGGTATTTCACTGACTGAGAACAGTTATATAGGACCGTTGGATTGGATCCCTACTTAAGTGAGGCTGTAGGATAGGCTCTGTGGTTGCCTGGATTCTCTATTTAGGCTTTCGATGTGGTTGGGACTGGGTACTCTATTTAGTGATAAAAGGATTATGAATTATCTTCCCTGCTCTGACAGGGCAACAGGAAAGGATCAAAGGCATATTCTACTCATTGTTTGAGGACTCCAAACAGGCCTGAATGTACATTGAATTCGCTGGTCAGGTGAGGGCAACAGTTTTGCTCTACAGATGGGGAAAGCTATAATCTGTTTTCTCTGTTCATATGCCACTATAAGCAGAGTTATTGGATGGGCTAAGCAGCATTTTGTGTACACTGGTTGGGTAACGTGGGCCAGCAGGTGGGAGGTGGGAGGCTATATTCAGCAATGAGCAGGGCTACAATTAGTTTCCCTGTTTGGTGTAGTGGGAGAAGCAGCTATAAAGACAATAAAGCTCTTTGTTGTCTTAAAATGATCTACACCCTAAGTTCCCTGGACAAATAGATCTATTGGCTTTGCTCTGCAAACTATTGGCCCTGACTGCTCTTCCTTTGGCTGAAGAGCTGCTGGACTGCACAGCTTCCAGGTGTTCTTCTGAGCCCTTCTAATCAGATGGAGCTGGGAGCACAGCTGGTGTGGCTTTGTCTCAGCTACCTTGCCTGGGAAGAAAGGGAAGTGGTTGTTCCAGGCAACTCTCAATTTCCTAAACAGGATCTCTGGATTGGGAGGGACTGGGAGCTATCCTCAGCCTTGGCTGTGAATTAATTTCTCTGCCTATGTGTAGGACAGGAACCCTCCACACCTATTACTGCCTTTGCTGTGGGGGCAATCCATTCTGTCCATCCTCCTCTCTGCTTGAGTGCTGCTGGGCTGTACAGCTTGGAACTCTCACCAACTTCTCTGGTTAGATGTAGCCAGGAGAGACTCTATACAATGGTAGAGCTGTGACTCAGCTCCTTTCCTGAGCATTAGCCAGTTATGCTCTAATGCTAGCAAAACTCCTCATTTTGAGGGTCTAAATCAGGCAGATTTGCAACCCACTGAGTTCCCTGGTCATAATGTGCCATTGACTTGGTTCTACAGATGAGCAAAGACATTGGTTGGGATTACTACTTGGGAACTGCAAGTATGAACTTGATCTGCCAAGTTTCCTGTGCTCATTATTGCAATATCCTTCCCACTTCATTGTCACAGTCAGATTCCCAGTGGTTGGACCTCAAGGATTCCCCTGAAATCCTCATGGGGTAAAATTATAAAGGGGCTCCCACAAAGGGTCCCACAATGCTGGAGATGTTGGATTCTCCCTGCATGGTTTTCTTTTCCCACTGCAGGAATCAGAGGGTCAGGGGAGACCTCTCAGCCCAGTATTGCACTGGCCTTGGGGAGGGCAATGTGCTCAGCATACAACCTTTCCTCTTACCTTCTATTGCAGTCTGTCTTGGTCTCTGAGGTACAGGGGAGGGGTGCTTCAGCATCAGCTCCATGTTCTAGTATTCACTCAGTATCTTGAATAGCTGTTAGTTGTTCTTTTTGTGAAAGGAAATGAAGTCAGAAACAAGCTATGTCACCATCTTGGTACTGTCACTCCTTAATCACTTCATAAGTAGATAGAGTGATTACTATAGCGAATGAGATGGGGTCCCTAATCCCAAGTTCCTTATAATTACTGAACTAAAGTGGTCATGAAAGCACATTGTTACAATTTATGAAAATTCTTGAGCCCATATTAACACTGATGTGGCCTGCCACTCTAAGAATTTTAGACTTTACTCTGTGGGAAATTGCTAGTCTTCAAGGGCTTTTAAGCAAGCAAATGATATGATCAGATTTGTATTAAGAAAAATAAATCTATATGTATTTTAACAGTTGCTACACAAGGAGGAGAGCCAGATTTGCAGTCAGAAGGGATGCTAAGAGCCCAAGAGAGATGATTGAAATCTTTGTAGCAGTGACAAGGAGGGGAAGTAAGAGGGGTGCATTCAGAAGATTGTCAGTGGCTTACAGCATATGAACACATGGTCTACATCACTGATAATCAACTAAAAACAAACTTTGGAAGTTTTTTTAATAAAAGGCTGTCAAATATGCAAAAAAAAAAAAAGAATGATGCTACTTAGTGTTGACAAGATGTGAGAAAATATACATGGTTAAACATTGCTTGTGGCGATATAAATTGTTTCAATCTTTTGTTGTTTAGTTTGGGTTTTTTATATATTTAAAAAAAACCTTAATATGTGATTTTTTCTGTCAACAATTCTATCTAGCATATATTCTAGAAAAATAATCAAATGAATTCCAAAGATTTGTGTATGAGGGTATTTAAAATAAAGAAAATAATGGAAGCAATCTAAACATGGAATGAAAAGAGAGTGGCTAAATTCTAATGCACGTAAACTATGTAAAAATTAAAATTATGTTTTGGACCTATAGTTTAAGCAAAATTTGATTTTCAGAGGAATACTTGGCTACTTGTTTATATTAAAAACTGAGGAATGCAGAAGTATGAGAACAATGAACAAATGTATTTAATAACAACTTGGACCATATATTTTTAGATAGGTTTCTAAACATTTATTTTCAAATCATAAACTTTTGTATGAAATATAAATATACAATATGATTATATTATACATATTATTCTGCCTTTATATGTTTTCACCTGTATTTCATCAGTCCATAGAGATTTATATTTTGTGTGTTGTTATGTCAATACTCAGAATTTACATCATTGTGACTTATAAATATTTATTTATCTTAGTCTCATAAGGTTCTATGATTACTTTATATTTTCTTTGTTATACAGCTATTGTTTTCCCGGGAGTTAAAAGTTCCCCAACTCTTACATTTGCTCAATTTTGTTGTCAGTGCCTGTTACTAATTCATCTCTGAACTCTCCACCATATTTAAGAACAAAGTCTCATTACAGAACATCAGATAAGTGAGGTAATAGGTCAGTTCTGTTTTTCCCTCTCTTTCTTTAGAACCATCTCTGTAGAGTCCTCTGTCTTGCCGGTTCAATCTGGGCAGGTTTCACTCTAGACCTGCTGCACTGGGTCCAACTGTTGTACTGGGACTTTTCATCCTTATTGTGTAAATGTTTTTCCTTCTCTCTTAGGTTGTATTCCTTGTTTCCTTGATACCAGGACTTCCTATATCTTATTTTAATTTATTTCTTCCTTTTGATCAAACTTATTCTCTAGAAGTTTCCTAAGAAAGGATATTCCCAAGGTGAAATTTTGGGGCCTTTGTCTATAAATGTAAATATGTTTATTCTACCCTCACATTTGATTTATTTTTCAACTGGGTTTCAGCTTTTAGTGTTGGTGTTGAAAAGTCAAATGTCATTTTGAGCCTTATCCTTTTTTTCTTTACTATTTCTTCTTACAGCAAACATTTATTTAGTGCCTGCTATGTGCCAGACACTGTTCCAAATACTGGTGATACAGTAAGAAACCAACTAATTACCTCCATCCTTGTGGAGATAACATCATAGTAAGTGTGGGAAAACAGAAAATGAAGATATAAAATAATAAAATATATAGGACACTGGATGATTCTACATGCTATCGAGGAAAATAAAAAAGAAAGTGCAGCATAAAGGAGGTCTGTGGAGCACATAGAATTTTAATTAGGGGTTTCAGCGAAGACGTAAAGTTTCAATAAACAAAAGCTTGAAAGCTATAAAGGACCCACTGATTACAACCATCTATTACAGCCACTGTGCCTGGAGGGTGAGTGTTCCAGTCAGAGAGAATGTCAACTGCAAAGTCTGGGAACTAGGGCCGTGCAGTATTCCAAACATTCTTAATATGCTAACATCCTACAATGAGTTGCTTTGGTATGAATCGCTCTTCAACTATGGTGCAGGGAATTCCATGGGATATTTCAATTTGGGAAGTCATGTGATTTGTTTGGGGAATTTAAAAGTATCATTTATCTGATAATTTCCTCTACTCTTACTTCTCTTTCAAAATCCTGTTGTTTGGATATTAGAATTCCATAATAAATTGTGCAATTTTTTTTCTTACTCTTTTCAGTGACTTAGTCTTTTCGTCAACATTCTGTGAGAGCTTTGTTTTCCAGTTTCTCTGCTGAATAATTGTTTCACATTGTTTGTGTGTTTGTGGGGGAGCGGGGGTGCAAGAGAGAAACAGCAAAAGAGAGCAAATAGGCACACATTTGGTTTTGATCCTAAAGGTATTCCTGAAATATCTTGTAGTACTTGGCTGTTTATCTGACATTATTATTTGGAACTGAGGGACTGAAATTGATTGGAAAGTTTGTGTGCTTGGTCTGAGTTTAGCAAATGACAACCTTTAATATTGTGTGACAGGGTAATAATTCATTTTTTAATTGGGTGACCTTCAGGGCTGTAGTTTAGCCCTAAACTATATAAAATGTTCCTGAGACTAGATCCTACCTGGTTCAGTTTCTCCAGAAAGCAATCCTCAATCTTTTGCAAAAGTATGTTAGGGGACTTGCTGGCCCCTCTACTCTTTTCTAGACTTTAGCCAATTCGCCTATTTCTAGTCCCAGCCTCCACTTTCCCAGTTCTATATCTCTAGCAGGAGTTTTCTGAATTGATGTCAGCCTACCTTCATTTCACCTCAGTGGTCTACTTTGCCTTGTCTGTTATGTTGCATATCTTTCCTTCCTTTTTTCCTTCCTTCCTTCCTTCCTTCCTTCCTTCCTTCCTTCCTTCCTTTCCTTTCCTTCCTTCCTTTCTCCTTTTTTTTCTTTTTCTGTGGGTCAATATCTCTTTTGTTTTATTTGCAGAAGCAATTCTACCTTTCTCAGAGTGTTATTGTGATAACCAAATGAAAAAAATGCATGAGAACCCATAAGCCAATGCATAGCATATAGTAAGTACTCAACAGAGCTGACAGAGGCTTATTTCACAACGTGTGCTTTCCACATGAAGGCTAGAGGGCCATTTCTCAAGAACACTGTGTGAGGGATTCTTTTCATCAAACAGGAGGCTAAACTGAAAGACCTCAAATGTATCTTTTATCTCTGAAATTATGATTGTACAAATCTCTTAAATACAACTCTGTCATTTAATGTAAGGTCTACAGTAGGCAGTGAGAGAAAAAAAATAATTTGCTGCTGGTGTTAAGTCCCTAGAGCCATAGCATCTAGTTGGCCTTTTACTTTCTGAACACAATTTACCAGCTTCACTTTCATGTATGTCAGATGTCAGACACCATAAAAAACTACACTGCAGAGTTTTGGTTCTTTAAACATGCTTATGATTTTTCATTTGAGAATATATAAGTTTACTTTTCCCAGCCTATTTTTTTGGTTTTCCAATTTATATCCTAGATTCTTGACTTAATATTTCAGCACATTATGACAGCGCCATACTGAATGAATTATGCATGAAATTAATCCTGCAATGTTTAATAAAAGCTTCTATTATCTCATTGTTCAAGATTTACAAATGGCAATATTATTCTCCTTATCTAGTAAGTATTATTATCTGTTGAGTATCTGGCACTAGATGAGCTCCTCCATAAAACAACATTAATTAACTGCTGGTAATTTAAGTAATAAAACTATACTCATTATAATCAGATAGCCAAAATATTGCAGAGCTGTAGGTCAGGACTGAACTCACTGCTCACACATGTTAATGATAAGATCAGAGGTTAGAAAAGGGAGCAATACTTAACATGCAAATCAGTTTTAGTTCATAATTTCTCTCCTATTTCTATGTAATTCTGCCAAACATGTATGACATTCATTCAGTATTTCACTCTTTTAGTCATTTGTTCAAAACACATTTGTGCTAGGTGCTGTGTGCATTCTGTTGATATGAAAATAAGTAAACTGGTTTATGGTCCATCATGTATGGAACTTAGAAGTTGTCACTCCCATCTGCATAACCAGACAAAAACTGATCCAACTAAAATCAACAACTATTCTGAGCTCTATCAGAGAACTTAGGCTATAGGGCAATTGGAAGGACAGAAAGGTGGATACTTATCAAAACTGAAGCATAGAAATTCCGAGGGAATCAGTAGTGTGTAAGAAAATCTAAACTATAATTGAGGAATGACAGGACTCTCAGTGTGGACAAGTTTAATTTAAAATTCAGGTGGGGAGAGGGCAGTCTTAGGCAGGCTACCATATTTTTATGAATTTTACCTCTGGGAGTGCTGTCTCATTCTTATAGTGAAGATGGAAGGGAAAATCCCCTTGTGCTACTGGCAAGGGAAGAGGAAAAGTAATCATCTAAAAATGTGTCAGAGAATTCTGGTATTCTTAAGAACTTTCTCCAAGAAAAGCTTTTTCTCAAGCCTAATTAATATGGGGGAAGGGAAATACCCATCTCCCCTCTAGCTTACTAATGATGGTGGGGTGAGGGAGACCAGCCTTAAGAAGTGGTCGTGAAAGGCATAGCCTAGGGGATTACTAAAGACTGAGACCTAATCATAGGACTACAGAATATCTTACCTCCTCCTGCCAACACCTTGCCACCAGATCAGTGGGTCTACTGGAAAACAATAGAGGAATATAACAGAAACAACATATCTCCAAACTTATTTAAGAAGTCTCTAGGGAAAACCAAAGTCAACGGAGGTGATAAAAACATAGGCACTAGGTGAAATTTTAGCCTCTGACAACTATAGCTACAGCAAACAGTAAATATAACCAAACCACTACTTGAATAAATATAAAACCTTACACTAAAAGTCTATTTGCTTCAGTTGAATTTACCCAGTATATCATGTTTGGCTTTCAAGAAAATAATTGTAAGGCATACTGAAAAAACAAAAAGCACAGTCTGAAGAGACAGAACAAAAATCAGACCAAGACTCAGATAAGAGAGATATTAGGATTATCAGACTGACAATTGAAAACAACTATGATTAATATGCAATGAATCTAATGGAAAAAGTGAACAACATATAAACACAGATGTGTAATGTAAGCAGAGAGATGGAAACTCTAATAAAAAATCAAAGAAAATGTTAGAAAACAAAATGTAGCAGAAATGAAGAATGTCTTTGAGAGGTTAAACAATAGGTTGGACATGACTAAGGAAAGAATCAATGAACTTGAAAAAATGTCAATAAAAACTTCTAAAACAGAAACACACACAAAAAAAGAAAGATAATGAAAAGAACAGAATATCCAAGAATTGTGGGAAAATTACAAGAGGTATGAAATACATGTAATGGTATTATCAGAAAGGGAAGGGGGGAAAAAAAAAACTAAAAATATATATATGTATATATATTTGAAATAATCATGACCGAGAGTTTCACAAAATTAATTGTAGACAATAAACTACATATCCAGGAATCTCAGAACAATCAGAAGCTAGAAACAAAATACAAAAATCTATACCTCTGCATATTACAGTCAAACTGCAAGAGATCAAAGACAAAGATACAACTTTGAAAGAAGCCAAGGGTAGGGGGAAACATCTTAGCTATACAAGAGAAAGGATAAGAATTATATTGGAATTCTCAGAAACCATACTAGTAGGATGAGGGGAGTGACATATTAAAGTGCTGAACAAAAAGTTGACTAGTCCAAATTTCTGTATCTAGCAAAATTGTCCTTCAAATGTGATAGCTCAATATAGACTTTCTGAGACAAACAAAAGTTGAGGAAGTTTGTTGCAAGTAGACCTGCCTTACAAGAAATGTTAAAGGAAATTTTTTTCAGAAAGGACTATATATGTCAGAAACTCAATCTGTATAAAGAAAAAAAATGTTAGAGAAGAAATAGTGAAGGTAAAATAAAATCTTATATTTTTCTTATTCTTAATTGTTCAAAGTAATAATATCAACAATGTATTCAGTGATTATAGCTTATGGATAAGAGAAATAAATGGCAGCAGTGTTATAAGAAACAGGAGAGACGAATTGGAAATACTCTGTCATAAGATACACACTACCCATGAAGTGCTACAGTGCTATTTGAATGAAGACGTGGGTTAATTGTAAATGTTTGTTTGTTTTTAGGGTTTTTTGTTTGTTTGTTGCTTGTTTGTGTTTTCTTTTGCAAACTCAAGGTAAGCCACCAAAAGAAGCATAATTCTTATGCCAAGAGAGGAGTAACAATAGAATCATATAAAATGCCCAATTAAAACCAGAGTAGGCAGAAAAAGAGTGGAAGACAAAAGCAAAAAATAATCAAAGATCAAGATCAGTGAACAGAAAATAGCAACAAGTATAGTAGATATTAATCCAACTATATCAATGATCACTTTAAATGTTAATGGTCTAAATTCATCAATTAAAAGAATGAGATGGTCAGAGTTCATTTTAAAAAAGAGACCCAACCACATGTTGTTTAGAAGAAACCTACTGTAAATATAAAAATACACATAGATTAAATATACAGTGATAGAAAAACATACCTTGCAACAGTAATCAAAGGAAAGCTGGAATAGCTATACCTATTTTACAGAAAAGTGACTTCAAAGCAAGGAAAACTATTAGGGAGAAAGGTAGGTATTACATAATGATAAAGAGGTCAAATCACTAAGAAGACAACAATAGTTCATATGTATGTGCATAACAACAGAACATTGAAATATGTAAAACAAAACTTGATAGAACTACAAGGATACATTGATTAATCTATTATTATACTTGGATATGTCAACTTTCCCTATCAATAATTAATATATACAGCTGGCAGAAAATCAGTAAAAACATAGTTGAACTGAATAGCACCATCAATCAACTTGATCAATTGACATCTATAGAATACTTCATCTAAAAGTTTCAGAATACACGTTCTTTTCAAACTCACATGGAGCATTAACCAAGGTAGACCATATTCTGTTCATAAAACCCACCTTAACAAATTAAAGAAAATAGAAATTATACAAAAATACTCAGACCAAAATGGAATTAAACTAGAAATCAATAATGAAAGATCATTGGAAATCCTTGAAATAGACTTAAGATTAAACAACACACTTCTAAACATTAATCAAAGAAGAAGTCTCAAAGGGAAATGTAAAAATATTTTGAACTAAATGAAAATAAAATGCAATTTATCAAAATTTGTGGGATGTAACCAAAGCAGAGCTTTGAAAAAATATTTATAGCATCGAGTGTTATATTGGAAGAGAAGAAAGGTCTAAAATCAATAATCTAAGCTTCCATCTTTGGAAACTACAGAAAAAGGAGAGCAAATTCAATCCAAAGTAAACAGAAGAAAAGAAATAGAAATTAGAGCAGAAATTAATGAAATTGAAGACAGCAATAGAGAAAGTCAATAAAGCCGAAATAAAACTGGCTCTTGATAAAGATCAATAAATTTCTAGCCAGGTTACTGAATAAAAGAGAAAAAGGCACAAATTACAAATATTAAAAATGAAAGAGGAGCCATGACTACTGATTCCATGGATATTAAAAGGATAATAAAGAACAACTCTATGCCCACAAATTTGATAACCTTTTATTTCTATAAGATTTTCACTAATCCTGAATCTTTAGAGTAGCTATAGCAATAGCTTTCTGAAGGTATTTATATTGGAGAACCAATAAAATTGTTTATATTGGAGAATAATAAAATTGTGCCAGGATACAAAGATATTTGGGTGTATGACTTAGAAAGTATTTTGGGCAGAAAAGTATGAATGTAGCCATTTCATTTTCAGTTTAAAGATATATCCCTGTGTTTTGATCTTATTATGAAAGAAACAAAGCCTAAGTGAATTCATCTCAACGTGGAGAAGGGCTTCTGTTTGAGTGGTAGGCTGAAGGAATACTGAAAAAGTGCCAAGATTTTTCTCAAAAAATAGTTTTATATCTACTCCAGCACAGAGAATGAAAACCTCAGTATTTTGTAATGGATTCTACTAATTTTAGACAAAGTACTATTAGAAATGAGGTTGTATCTGTTTATAAAATGTGAACGCTATCGTTCAACTTAGCTATAAACTCATCTCAGTAAATAACCATTAGAATTTTTACCTAAAATGATATCAGTCTTTGACTTATACTGCAAGATAAACTATAAAGCACATATAATAAGCTTGTTCTCAAATAGAATTATCAAATATAAGACAGATAATGGTTAAAGTATATAAATTTAAAATTATTTCTTTTGTTTGGAATTATTATTTGTGGTAGTCTTTTTCCTTTTTCTCTTTTTTATTGTGGTAAAATCTCTTTTGTCTTACAATAATTAGCCTAATGGGAGGAAGTGCATTGAATTGACTACTACTTCCTGCCCAAAGTGATTAAGGACTCTTGGAATCAAACTAGGTTCTAACCCTAGATCTAATAATCTACCTAACCTCTTTGAGCAGTAAACCCTAATTTATAAGATTCCCATAAAATTAAATACCATTGTAAAATTGCTCAACGCAGTGCTTGACCCAATAAATACTACTTCCATAATACAGCTTAAAAAAAAGTTTATATAATAGAATCCTTATTTTCCTATTTTCTATTGGGAGTGTAAGTTTTCAAGCTTAGCAAGTATCATCAAATGACAAACCCCCAAATTAAAAAAGATAGTCAAACCTTTCATCACTCTACTAGAAATTGCTATCTGATCTGTCCTAAGACACATAGAAGAGTCTGAACCTTAAAGACTCTTGAGGTATAAAACCTTCATGATCATTAACAGACACAGCAGTATATTGAGCTTTCATTTTCTTAAACCATAGCCAAGTCTTCTTCATACAGTCAAAAGCTTATAAAGGAAAATACCAGAAAGAGATTTTTCTGCAAAGTAATGGTGATAAACATAGGCTAAATTTATATTGAAAGTCCAAATGACCCTCAGACTTTATGAAAGTTCATATCTTCAATGCATCATTAAGGAAACTGAAATACATTTGAAATTCACTTTTGAATAAGCTAATGTGCATAAGGACCCAGACAAAAAAATCAAAAAATAAAAATAATAATAATAATAACCTAATTAGCCAAAATACTAACAGTGACAGTTACCTATTCTTTGGGACAGTTTTATTTTGTTTGTTTGTTTGTTTTTTCAAACAATTATGGATATCAAATATATTCCTGTGCAGGAAAAAACTGGTAACTCTCTTAATTTGGGCCAAAATAATGTTTTTGGAGAACTGAACAATTGGCTAAACAGAAATGAAACAATTTTCTTTTAATGATTTCCACAGTGTCTTTGCACTCAGAACAAATGTTTAGTAATAAATACTAAATAAATAATTATGAAAAAAATTAGATCTATTTTGAATCTAAACCACCCTTCAAAACCACTTTTTCTGTGAATGTTTAATTGGGAACTACGTATCTATTTTTAAAGCTGATTCCCAATTTTTTATAGCTCCTCAAATACAAATCAAGTTATAATGTGCAGTGAGTCTATTTGCATTTACCAATCACCATAATGAGTAAATTTCTGTTATTGCTCAGCCTTCATATTTAGTTAAATTTAATCAATGTTTATTTAACCCCTACCATTCACAAATACCTGCCTAATGTGATTCAAGAGAAAATTTGGAGTAATATGTGTGTCTCCAGCATTCAGGAAGCTCATAAATGCACAATGACCAACTATCCCAGTTTCATTTTTGAAACTAGTAAAGGCTTGGGCAAACTGTGGAGGTGCCTACAGAAGTGAGGTGAGAAGAGAAGAGTAAGAAAGACAAATATACACATAATTCTAATACACTAAGCCAAGTATTATGAGAGTTACAAAATTTTTCATGGTGATTGAAAGAAAGGAAAATAATATCAATATTCACCAGTATTCACCAATAAGATCAATTCACAAACTTACAGCAAAGTTACATTCATACATATAGAGAGAAGAATTGATTCTACCTCAAGATAATTACAAGTGAATCTTTCCAATTTATCTGAAGCATATGTGACATTCAACTGGTCACTTAGCATTATTTGAAATGTACATTTTATTATATTCATTTCTTGTCAAATTACAAGGCTTTCAGGATCCTATACTAGTGAGGTTTTAAATTATATGCATGTATATGAGAATAAAATATGTATAACAATATATAATGTTAGTTTTATAAAATACATTTTTTTTATTTTAAAGTTGGTGAAATTAGAGCAGGAAATGAATGTGGCTTATTTTTTAGTAAATTATTCTCACAATACATTTTTTGTACTTCCATTGAAATGTTCTGATCAGTAATTGTAGAATCCTAAACTCATTTTCAAAGTTAGAAACTGTTTTCTAAGTAATTAATTCTTAAAATTCAAATCTATTTAGCAGACATCATGTGCTAAACATTAGGAAGGATTTTAACATTGTTAAGGTAATGTGGAAAAATGGGCAGAATGTCAGACCTGAATCTAAAACTGTAACTGCATCACTAATGATAAGCATACATTTGGGAGAACCACATAATTTTTCTTAGTTTCAGTTCTTCATCTGAAAATTATGATAATAGTACATGTCTAGCTTGTCCCATAGGAAAAGAGTAATTGTGATAAAACAGGAGAACCCTAAAAACATAAGGTATTATGTAAACATGAATCACAATAACACTTACATCTCAATATTAATGTGTAACTTGTAATGTCTATGTACATACTTGATTGGTTAGAAGAAAATATGCTTATAGTTGACGCATGACTATGGAAGAAACCTGATATAGTGAAAAGGCCATGCTTTCGGTCAGAAGACTTGGAATGGAACCCTGGCTCAATCACTTTTTAGCTGTTATTTCAGCAAAGTCTTTCAAGGTTAATGAATCCTTTCAGTTTCCTCAAATGTGAAGTGGAGCTCATAGTTCTGCCTCATCCACCTCAAAAGGTTGACTTGATGATGATGATACACGTTCAAGTACCCCATAAATTTCCAAACAAAATTTTATTTCTCTCATTTTTACTTTTCTAACCAAATCTATTTGCATAATATCCTAGTTCTAGGCAGGAGATGCGAGGATGAGAACAGTCTAGAAAAGCTGGGTGAGGTGGTCAGTGGCTTCTAAACCCAAGTCAGACCCACAGAATCTTAGGTTCAGAGTTGGGCATTTCACTTAGGCAGTGCATGCTGACTGCTGCCGACACTACCGTATATGATGCAGGGAAATTACCCAAGAGCTCTAATATGTTCTCAAGGCACTATAATCTAGGTGGAGAAATAATAAATAAACACAAACATTGTAATAAGAATGAAGGGTTTAAAACCACTTGTCAAGTTTCACAAGGAAAAAGCTATTAATTGACAAAAGATGAGAAAACAGGTGCTTTTCACAGAAGGCTTGACTCAAGAACTTTTTTTTGCAAAATATGAGAGACATGACTTGAGCATATTTGTCTATAGAGGGGAAGAATCACAGGAAGTGGGGAGATTCAAGATACAGGGGCTGCTGGGGATAAGGAGAGTGGGGATAATGATGGAAGGCAAAGTAGGATTAGATCAAAGCTTAAGCAAAGCGGATTTGAAAAGGAGGGAGGAGCAGAACTCGTTGAACATGGGCACTAACAAAGGAATGTTCATAGAAATGCATATTTTGAAATATAGAAGAGGTGGATGAAGTAAGTGTGTATCTTAAAATCTTGATTGTAGTAGATATTTACTGGGTTAAAATGAACATACATACCTCAATCATGAAACTAGTAGTTTTTAAACAAAGGGTTATAATCCATTAGTGGGTCATGACTGGTTTTCGGATCAATAAATCATTTCCGTGGGTTGCAGCTAGTATGTTTAAAAATAAAATAGATTAAAACAGGAAATAATAGAGTGTACTACATTTTGTAAGGGAAAACTTTGTTTCATCAAAGTTTGTTGCAGTTAAACATATATTTTTGAGTGTCCGGGGTCATGACATAAAATGGATTTTGTTCTGTGAAGTGTAATAATGATTTTTTTAAAAATCCCAAAGCTACTGAACTGGAGAATGTCTATGAACTAAATAGAAATGTTGCCAAGAGGCAAACAGAGCTGAGATACAGTGTGCTGATTGAGGTTTGTACTGGGCCAGTCAGTACAATGCACTGCCTTTGTCCAGTGGTTCCCAGGAAGCCAGAAGCAGAAGTAGAGAAAGGAGCTAGTGATTCTGCTCTACAGTTAGAAAGTGGACCCATGGAGGCAACACTGTTAGGGAAGTGAAGATTGTTGAAACTAGGGTTGTTGAAACTAGGTCTAAAGTGAAGATGACCTGATGGTTGTTGAAACTAGGTCTAAAGCGACAGGCCCAAGATTCCAGACTAGTGCAGGGTCTGTAATCATGTATTTTTGAACAGCGTTAGCTGTTGGAAAAACCTTTTCCATTGAGCCTTAAGTTTACTTTCTTTCCATGTTGACCGGTGATATCTATGGTTCTCTCTCCTGGTGTCACCTTATCAATCTAATCACTTCTGTACAACAGAGTTTTATGTATTTATGTATTTGACATAGCTGTGGTCATTTGGATCTAAATGTAACGGCCCAATCTGAGAGTCCCAGAGGCCCAGATCCTGGTAAAGGCTGGTATAAGTAATTAGTTAAACCTCTAAAGCTTGATAAGGCACTGGTTTGTGGAGGACAAAAACTAACAAATTTGAGAATGTCCAAAGTGTTCAGGACAGGTATATGCATCTGCCAGAGGCCAGAATGTAAGCATGGATGCAAATCATGAAGCAAAGCGGGAACCACGGCTGTATTGTGTAACTCTTCCTCCCCTCTTTGAAGTGGTCCTGTACCTTGAGGGTGGGCCTGGTACTCCGGAGGCCTGGAACGTGACCCTTTTACATCCTAGTCCTCTGTTTTCTTCAGCTTTTTCTCAAATCGGGTTTTCAGCCCTTCTCATATCCTTAGAACAGTACAACATTTTAACTTTTCTTTTCCAAATCTTGTTCTCAATCCAGTTTTTTTTAGAATGTATATCACTGGTTAGTTTACTGTGCTTGTGAACATATGAGTTATGTATCTTCTGAGTTTCAAATTAAGCTCTTTAAAAGTATTCTGATTTGTAAGCTGTTTTTGAAAGACTAATTCTATGGTTGGTACTAGTGATAAACCCATTTATCATAGGGTATATACACAGATCAGTTCATTTATAGCCATAGATATATTGACATGGAGAATCAAAGTTTGCTTATACTTTTAGTAAATTTTTAACAAGGTGAAGTTTCTTGATATATATGGAATTTAACAGATTGCCTTTTTTTCCCCCACTGGTTTTGAAAATTGTATTGAAAATATTCAAGGTTTTATTGAGATCATTTTCATTATATATGTTCTTTCTTAGTCAATGAGTGTTTAATATTGGGCCAACACATTCTCACATTGGTAAAACATATTTAAATTCTAAATTAAAATAAATACTTCTCCATCCTTATAACTGTAAATTATTTGTTAAATAGGGATGTAATAACACTTCCTCGATTATAAATATATTGACTAAAATGTTCTGGTTTCTAATTACTAATATGTTTAAAAGGAAACCCTTTTAAATAATTACCTTACAGATCGTCATATATAAACTGTCATTTTGTAAGTAGGATACTGTTGTCTATAGGTGTTTAATAATTTTCCAAACTCATTTTGCTAGTTACTACTGAAAGAAACTAGTCTTTATTTCTAGTTTGAATATACATTTTATCTCCCTATAATTTGGGGGAACTAATTCTGAAGTATTTTTAGAAGGGCTATGTCTACAAATTCCCTCATGATTATGTGAGTTTTGCCTATGATTATTTATACAAAGCCCATGTGGGATAAACAGCCTTTCCTCTCTCTTCTTCTATAAAATGTGTGTGTTTTGTGTCGCTAGCATTAAGTCTTATGGCTACGTTTTTAAGTGAAAAATCATATAGTTGGCCATGTATCTTATCTCTCCCTAAATAACCTCTGCTGTTTATAATTTAGAAATAAATTTTCTCCTCACTGACCTCTCTTGCTTGATTTATAGTTGACATAGTTCTTATATATCCTACCTGTACTCTTCATTTTATAATTGATACATTTCAACTGCTTTTATTATTTTTCTTTACTTTAGATTTTTTTCTGTTTTCATATTCATTTTTTTCAGCTCCCTACTTCAAGTATTAATTTTAGACTATAGTCTCAAACTTGTGGGCAGGACATAGTTTCTTGTTAATCACTTAAAATTGTACTATTTCATTATAATCTGTAATTGCTTTATCCACTGGTTTTAGGAAGATAGACCTTTAATATTTTGAAATGTGATTGGTATATTGTTTTAAAGACATGATGGATTCACCTCATTATAGCCATTCCTAGTTGTGTTTTATTCTTTATTTAGGTTTTAGTTACCATTCCAAACTATGCAGTATCTGTAACAAATGCTGACGGCATTCTGTCCTCATCACTTAAGCATTTCAGTTGTCTCTGGTTTTCTCCCAACTGGCAGTAACTACAATTCTGTGCTTGAGTTATTTACTTTTGTTTTCCTATGTGAAACCTCAGACGGCCATTCTGCTCCTATGTATAAGAGGTAAGAGGCTGGACTAATACTACCCCACCCCCAGGAATCCCAAATAACTTTGCTGAGTATAAATATCTCAGTCCCTTTCTCCATAGACAGGAGAGTTTTTCAGCGTTGGTTTCATTCCGTTCCCAGTACATCCCTGAGATTAAGCTTCACTTGCTCAGTAGTAGCTAGTTTAACACACATCCTTCTTCCCTTCTCTGTATCACTACCCCATCCCTGCCAGGGTTTCCTGGCCTTGCCAAATACTATTGCCCTTCAATCTTTGTCGCAGAGTCTGTTTCACTCATATTCTTAGAGTTACAGTTCTCTCATTGTGAAGGAGTAAACACACCTAAATTTGGGGAGAATTAAATAAATGTACAGCTCCTGACTCAGTACGTATACTAGTACCTTTGTATCTAGTTAACAGGAATGTTATCTTTTACTGATGAGTATTCCCTCCCATTTATAATTTTCTTTCCGCTATATCTCAATAGGATGAATTATTTTACCTTGGGTGGATAGGGCCATGCCTGTGGTAATCAATGTGACAAAATTTGAGGGTCACACATGAAGAGTTCACACATTTCTCTGTCATCGTTTCCTGGGATTCCATCACCAATCATACATTTTTATGCAATGAAAATACCCTTTGTTCTGCAGTCCCATTTAAATCACTACAAAAACTACAGGGAGGGATTGTGTTTAGTGATAAACTGTGGGAGAGCCTATCTTGCACACTTTCCATCAACTTCTCTTTACCAGACTTTTCCCTACTCATTTTGTAAAACTCAACTTACAGGTCTTCTACAAAGCTTATCTAAACCTTCAAAGCTTTTTGGTTCCCTTTATTGTAAACTGACAAAGCTCACAGTATTCTTATCAGATCATGTAATCTACTGAAATGTTAACTTCCTGTTTATGCCATTAGCAAGATCCTAAATTGGTAGGACTGGATTATTTATTACTGAAATTCCCCATGTAGAATAGTGTTTATGACATCCAGACACTGAACTATTAGATAATGATTAAATTTATGGATATTGTTGGAAATAAATAAGTTATTGCTAGATCTTAAAGTGGTTTTAATTAAATCTATGTAGTTACAGAATATTTGTTACCCACTACGTCAAACTACACAGTTGATTACTTGCCTCTCCTTTATTATTCCTATTTTTATGTCATTATGCAAATAACTGTATTTCCCTCTTTCCAATGTTTGATCAATATTGAACTTAACAATATGTGATCAATATTGGTGGTTAACTTGTGAATATTTTTGACTCTAGATACAAAGAAGCCTTTAGATCATCTCTTGTACCATAAAAATCAAACAAACACAAAAGCCTAGTCTTAAAATAATAGAATATTTGAATTTTATTTAATTTCTCCTTAAGTAAAAGCGAAAAATAACACCAGATACCAAAATGCATACTATTTCAAAGCATATATGATGTAAAAATTACATTTAATTATTTCATCATGTGACGTTTGGAAAAATTTATCACGTAATTTATTATGTACTGATGTTCTAAATATTGAAACATAGAGCTTATTAGTTTGATAAAGGGTTAAATAATGTTCTTTATTTGCTCATTAAATGACTGTATTATAGCAGTGCTGCAGGAGAAAAACTTAAGTTATCAAATGTCACTGAATACAGGCAAGTGATTGCTTTTGTCTTAAGGCAACAAATTCCACTTTTAAATGTCAGCTTGTATAATTCTCTATTTTAAACATACACATTTGTGACAATGGTTGGTCTTTCTTAAGAAATGCTATACCTGACACACTGGAACATTTTTTTTTAGGGCTAAGAAAGCAAAGAGATCAGTAATTTTAATATTTGGAAACAATATATTTGACATGACTTTATTTTATTTTTAATTACCAATGTGTTTTTATTTATTTTTACTTTTTAATGTTTTTATTACAATATAGCTAGCATACAATATTATATTAGTTTCAGGTGTACACCATAATTAGTCAACATTTATAGACCTAAAGAAGTGATCACCATTGTAAGTCCAACAATCTGACACTGTACCATGTATCATTATTGTCTAAAAAATATCTAGCAACCAGAGCAGTGATCCCTTTCAATTTAATGGTTAGATAACCTAAGGTTGTCATTAAATGCTGGATACAGAGGAATTACATTTGCCACATTTTAAAGTGCATGCTAATCAACATGTAAATGAGCAATTTAACCTTCTTTAAATTGGAAAAACCCTTGGGACAGTTAATTTCATAGTTGTTAGTGATGGCCAAATCATTGTAGGATGATTCTTTCTACTTCATTATATAAGAAGTTACAGAAACATATCATTGGATTTCTCTTTAGAACAGAATGAAGGACACTTTTTCCTAGCAGAGAATATTTTATTATTTTGTATACTGATGTTTTAATTCTTCCAGAACAGTCAAAACAAAAACATCCAGATCTGAAAACTGTTGATGCGTTTAGTGGGCCGTGTGGATTCTTGCAGTTATATATCTTGCTAACAAAGTCTCTTGATATTCTGATGTTGAGTAGCACCACATTTTTAGGACCAGAAAGAGCTAGAAAATATGAGATGCCAGTGAGGTCCGCTATATCAGTCTTGTCTCTCAGGTCTCGATCTCTCCATTTATATGCTGGTTCAAAATCCCTAAGAGGATCAGTTGTTCATTTACTAAATATGTCTTTCAATATGTACTTATTATACACTTATAATATTCCAGATACTTTTGGTTCACCCTGTAAGTCCCAGTGAGAAAAACTAACTTAAACTGATAACTCATGGAAAGTCAGTCTGAATGATCACAGTATGTTGAGACTAGAACGTTCTTCCTCGAATATTAAATATGTATAGTGAATTTATACATTAAATTTCACCAAGGTAACTGGGGAGGGTGTGTGAGTAGGGAGCTGTATTTGGTAAACTCTTATCTAGCTATGACTTTCACCCTAAGAAATTCTAAAGATCTAAGTACCAGTCAGATGCCTGTGGGTCATTTGAAGTCTATCTGCTAAATTCACACTTGTGTAGGCAGTTCCAGATCTCAAGGGAGGGCTTCCAAGTGCAGTTGTGCAAGTTGTGCATCGGAGACCAAAGACAGCAATCTGTGCAGCTGTCACTGTGTAGACATGTGTGATGACTCACAGAGAGAGAGGTCAGGGTTCCTGGAAGTCACCAGCATATAAATATGATTTGAGTCAAAGCACTAAGTAAGATCTCATGAGAGAAACTGTTGAATCAAAAGAGGGCCTTAAGACCTAGCCCTGAGGAACTCCAACATTTTACGTTTAGATAAAGAAGGAAGGGTCAGCTATAATCTTTATATGGAGCAACCAGAGTGGGTGAAAGAATACCAGCCTTGTTCTAGAGCTATTCCATGGAAAGGGAAATGTCGGTGGTGCCAAATACTGAAGAGAAGGAGAGCTGGGACTCAAACCTACTTCTATCCAACATGCTCCTGAGAAAACCACACTGCCCCTCACTGCATGGATACAAAAAATATCTGGTAGCTTTGCATCTGGCTCTCAGGAATGAAACATGGTGCGCTAACATTTTCAATCTTTCCTAGGTGGTCTCTGAAATGTCATGCTACCTTTTAACAGCCTGATAATACTTCTTTTCTTCTCCAGTGAATGCTGTGAACAAAATTGAAAGCCAAACAACAAAGTCTTTTCATATGAATGAAATAATTTGAAAAATATATTTTCTTTTCTCACAAACCTTTCTATGTTTAAGTGAACTACTAGGAGACTGTGAAGAAAAAGTTTTGTGAGAGGAAGAAAATGCCCAGATGATAGCAGCACAGGTTCTGTGGAACAGCCTCAAACCCTCAGAAGTTGTTAACATCACAGGACTTCAGTTCCTTGTCAGGAATTTGAGGTGGTTGTGCCAGATTTTTAAATCCCCTGCAAATTCCAACCTTTATTTTCTTAAGTAGCACTTAGATTTGTGTTCCATAAATATAGTTCTAATTGCAAACCAAAGCCAAATTATATATGTTTTCCTGATGTCTAAATAACTGATTGATCTGCCTTATTCTATCTTTAAAAAAAAGTAAAAGGGTTGCCATTTTATTCACACGATGATACACAAAGACAAAATGCTTGCTGCACTTTTGAACAGTTCTATTGGTGTGGTTTTGACATTTAGGCATAATCTGAATATTGAGAAGAGACACATATTATAAAATTCAACTTACTCATGTTTGTAAATGGTGTATTTCTTAGATGATATGTAAAGTTTCTATTGTCCTTGACCTTTAATGAATCTACTTGTATATTTGTTATGACGATTATAGGTGAAATATGCCAATTATACATTTTGGTATTAATAATATAACAATCATGTTCTCAAAAAAATTAAAATTTTATATTTTAGAAGACTAAGCTATCAACATGATATATATGAGGTGATATATATGGTATATGATATATGATATACAGTGGATATATGACATATATAGTATATTTAAGATGATATATGAGATGATACATATGACATATGAAAAAAGTTCCTGTTTTCTTTTTTTTTTTATTAAATTTATTGGGGTGACAATTGTTAGTAAAATCACATAGATTTCAGGTGTACAATTCTGTATTACATCATCTATAAATCCCCTGTTTTCTTTTTAATGGATCCTAAGATTAGTACTTGAGAATCCTATTTGCTGACATTGTAAGATTACAAAATGCAATCTGATAGTTTTTCCCTAGAAGACATTAATCTTCTAATGTAAACACTTGACCTTCTGTAAAATTACTTGTTAGTTAATTAAAAGAAGTCCTTTCATTACTGTTAATATTATAGAAATCAGTCTCTGTGGATAAACTTAAATATGTGACTAAAGCATAAATGAGGTCAGGCTGTTACAAATGAGAAAATTAATCATTTGGGGCCAGGTAAACGTTTAAAAAAACATATGGGGACATAATTTATTAGTAATTTAGAAAAAAATGGATAGAAATAATAGGGCTGCTCTCCAGGTGTATGTATTATATAAGTATAGTATGCTGCCATGCTGGTAGGGTTGATATTTTTAGCAAACTAAAAAAAAAGAAAAACAAAAAGAAAAAGAAAAAGGATGCTCAGCTCTATTGGAATTTCAGAAAAACAACAAATATTATTTAGTATAGAATGTCCAAAATATTTCATGGGACATACTTATACTAGAAATACATTTATTTTTTATTTGAAATTCAAATGTAATTGGGTATTCTCTGTTTTATGTGGCAAACCTACATACTGGGAAAATATGTTATATAAAATTTTAAAAAGCTGATTATTATTCTTATTATTAAAAGCTCTAATAATTTAAAATTCTGTAATTAAGAAACATAAAGGAAGAAATAGTTCTGAGATATTTTCAAGGGAAGCTTGGAATGCAATCTTAGCCATTGTGTTAAGCTAAATAGGGAAAAAAATTACTCTGCTTTTTTTTAACTTCAATTTTCAATTGCTGTTGAACATACAATATGTATTTATTTTGAAGTAGAAAATTCACATGGTAAATGAATGCTGCAGCTATAAACCAGGGATCAATGCTTCCAAAGTATTTATTCAGTATAAAATGTCAGGGCAGCTTTTTATACTTGTAAATATAACACATAAGATGAAAATTGGAAAGTGTTTACATTTTAACACATCTATTGTATAATCAGTTCAGAGGATAAGAGATTATAGTTTCTATTGGACCATCCTTTTAAGATTCCTTCAGTGTTTTCATTTTTCTATCATGGTGTTGAAAGGAGGAAAATCAGAATTGGCAATATTTTCTAATCAAACTGTTTTAATTATGTAGATAATGTAAATATAACAGAAGTCTGCACATTAATAATACATTTTTAAACATAGTACAGCTTGTGATACTTAATAGTTGTAAAACCCGGAGCGATGTATGTGATCTCAGAATTTTCTGTGTAGCTTGTGATAGAGGATCCAACATTATCACTTCTCAAATTATAATGATTATATATAGATAAAATGATTCAAAATTTACCACACATGAGGCATTCTGCTATGTGCTTTGTAAACATTATCTACTTTAATATTACACTATACATGAGTGTTAAGATATTAAGTGTTTGAAAAAAAAGCATAAGTACTTTATTTTAAGATAGTAAGTTTTGCTAGATACAGCCTATAACCCTCCTCATGATAATGCTGGATAGAGTAAAAACCCATTGCTGAAATTACACAAAAATAAGTAATCCACAAAGGCCAAAAAATACGAAAAAAGGTTGAACTCTGGAAAGCAAGGATCAAAGATGGTCTTCACCCACCTGAAGAATTTTGTGGAATCCTGGAGATCTTGCCCTTTTTAAAAACAAATTCATGGGACCTGGAGACAAAACATAAAGACTGGGGAGTACCCAAGGTATGGAATCTAGAAGATGAACCTGGGACAAAGTTCCTATCCTCAGTGTAGTGGGCATCGTGCAGGGAGAGGGATGGGGGGTACAAGGTCGAAAGAAGGGGGCAAAATTAAAGTACTGCAAAGTAAGGACCAAAAACACTCCAAAGAAGCTTGTCCATCATACATTGGTGCAAGGAGAAGGGGAAAAACACTGAACATTAAGCCTCCTCAGCAGATTGTAATTCACAATCTTTATGACATGAGGAACCTCACATTTACTTATTTAAAAAGATTGTCAGGCCACTAATCCAGGTAAATGCAACCCTTCTCTAGAGGAATGGTAACTTGAACTTTGGCCTCACATAATTCCAAAATTAAAGTTCTAAGCAGAATGAAAAACTTATGGGCAAAAGCTGTGAAATATAACAGAAAAAAAGCTTCCATGACAGAGAGAATGAAACAAACATTAGAATCACACCCACAAAGACGTAAGATCTGAAAATATCATACACCGAATTATAAACTTAATTATGGTTAGGATTTTTAATGAAAGAGATATTTGAAAATACAAGTAAGTAAGAAGAGACTCATGAATGTTTGGGAAATATGAAATAAATTTCTAGAAACGAAAAATATTTTAATTAAAATTAAAAAGGAGCATCAATGAATGATTAATTATGGCCTAAGAAAGAATTGGAAAAGGTAGGCCGAAAGAAGTGACTCAGAATTCATCACTGATTTATCACATTCATTCATTTCTCTTTTCTGGAAAACATGAAAAAAGAAATAAGACACATAGAGGAGAGATTGAGACAACATAAGGTATATATAATTGCAATTCTACAAAGAATGAACATAGGCAATGGTGGAAAATCTATACACAGAGAAATGAGAGCTGAAAACTTTCCAACATTATTGAAACACAAAATTTCTCGAAAGTAGGAGCAAAGCAAATACAAACAAAAAATGAAACAAACCTATATTTGAAATCATCAAAATCATTAGAGAGAGCGATGGATTGAGAGAGACTGAAAGAGGGAGGGGAGAGAGAGAGAGAAAGAGAGAGAGAGAGAGAGAGACAGAGAGACAGAGAGAGAGAAAAATTCTAAAAGCAGAGAAAAAGGCAATTTACCTAAAAAAAAAAAAAAAAGAGCAATTTGACTAATGGCTGACTTCTCAGAAACAAGAATAAAGGACAAAATGCAATGGAAAGTTTTTGTTAATGTGTTTTAAAAATAAATATTAAACTAGAATTTTAGATTCAATGAAAGCATCTTTCAAGAAAAAGGCCAAATGAAAAAGGCATTTTTCAGGGAAAAAAACATTGAGAGGTTTACTGCCTATTGACTCTCATTAAATTGAATTCCAAAGATGAATTTCAGGAAAAAGAAAAATGACAACAGAAGTAAATTCTGAAATATGATAACAAATTAGAAAAAAGATATTGAAATATGTGTGCCTAAATTCAAAAAAAAAAAAAAAAATCATTATTTGATATACTAATGATACACTCTAAATGTGGGAATAAAACAACAGAACTAAAACACAAGGAGCAGTAACATGTAAGTGGGACGGGATGATTAAAGCTGAAACATATAAAGTGTTCTGTTCAGAAGAGTAAATATACTACTAATTAACTAGCAAGTCATTAGAATTCATGTCATTGAAAGATATTAAAGAACAATTAAATAAAAGGAAAAGAAAAACATTCTTAGATATAAAATTTCAGTAACATAGATGTGAAACTACTTCCTCAACTTAAAATACCCTTTCAAGTTAAAGGAAAAAAAATCTCAACAATGTTTGATGTGGAATGCGGTAAGATGATTCTATGTAAAAGAGTGAAAAACCAAAACAGGGTATTATTCAAGAAGAAAAATAAGGGGAGAAAATTTCCTTTTAAGCATTGTTGTAGTTAAAGCTGTAGTGGTGTTGATGAAGAGATAGCCAAGTAAACTAATGGAATAAAATTGCAAGCCCAGAAACCATCACATTCATGAATGCAAATTTGATTTATAACACAGTGGGCACTTCAGGTCAGTGGGGAGAGAAGCACTTATTCAATAAGTAATATTGGGAAACTTGGTCATCTATTTAAATAATAAAATAAAATTGCATTCCTGCCTTACAATCTACATCAATAAATATTACATGGATTAAAGACATATGCATAGCTACAGAGAAATATCTTTATAACTGGCGGAGGAAAAATTTTAATCAAATCATGAAAAGTACATAAGAAAGAGATTGATAACTCAATGATATAAACAAATTTAAGAACTTGTGTTTATCAAACGACACCTTACAGATAAGGAACATACAAGTAATGATCTGTAAAAGATATTTATAGTATTTACAACTGGCAAATAATTAATATTCAGAATACAAACAATAAAAACACATGACTTATAAAAATTAGGTAAAAAACATGAATAGACATTTGCAGAGGAGGAAATATAAATGTTCCACAAACTTATTTTAAAATGCTTAAGCTTAATAGTAGTCAGGGAACTTGAGATTAAAATCATAACCCAATCCTAAAATATAGCCACCAGATTGCAAAAATTAAAGACCTGTTCAGTATTAATGGGGGATGAGTGTAAATGATTAAAAAAAACAACACCGTGATTTTTACTAAAAATAGTTTAGCATGGGTATGCTTTGTGACCAAGCAAATCTATCCCCGCATATATCGACTAGAGTAACTCTCACACATTTGTCTCAAGAGATAGTTACAAGAATGTATTCTAATCAAAAACTGTTTGTAACAGCAAGAATTGGAAATAACCCAAATAAACTATCAAAAGTGGCTTTCAAAATGTACTGAGTTATACAGTGAACTATTATATCGCGTTAAAAATAAATGTTCTATCACTATTACATCCAGATGGATGAACCTTAAAAATGTAACATTGAGCAAACAAAGCCACCTCATAGGAGAATGCATAGGTTATGATTCCATTCACACAAATATCCAAAACATATGAAGCAATACATATTATCTAGGCTTACATACGTAGGTGGTAAAATTATAATGAAAGTCAAGTGAATGATTTACACAGTCTTTAAGAGAGTATGGAGTTGGGTAGAACAGAGACCTTTATAGTGCTGGCAGCTGATGCTATATTAAGTCTATGATTACATAGGTGCTTTTAAAAGTATCATTCTCTAAAATGCATATGCTTTTAGTTTACCTTTTTTACTGATATCAATTTATGATTGATATCAGAATTAATTTTGTATATGAAACTTAAAATGTTATGTGGGCCAGATGATTGCGTTAGGCCAGTTGCTTCTGCTGCTAGTGTGTTAGTACTCCATAAAATGGCTCATTAAAGAACACATTTTAGGATGTTTTCTTCTCATCAACTGTGCTGAGTTTAATTAAAAATACACATAATAACCTGAACTGAGAGGCTGGATTCTCTCCTGTAGCAGGAGAAAAATCTCTCAATTATACAGTGACGTTAAACACTGGAATTAATTCATGAAGGAAATTATTGAATAGCCTTCCAAGAATTCTTTTAAAATTTGCTTTAAATTAGCATATTACATATAAAGTTTTGCATGCTTACTCCTAAGTAAAATGTTATATTTCATGATGTAATGGAAAGAATACTGGGAGTGGAATCACAATTTTAGTCCATGTTGGTTTCATCTCTTATAAACCTAATCTCGGACTCCTAGTTTCATCATCTGTCTAATGCCCATACCTTGTTGTGTTGTGTAAATAAATAGTCACATGAAATTATGCTAATACTAATGGCCTTTACATATATAGTTACTATTCTTCATTTTTAATCTTTTTTTTTTCCATTGAGAATCTCTACACATTTTTTCAGGTACAGTATATAGACCTTGATATCTCATAAAGTCACCGCTTGCAAATCTACCAACCTTGAGCAATACCCCATCAAACTATATATTTTCCCCCTTATTGCTCAGGGTCCTGCTTTTCTGGACTGATGAATAATGAACATTTAGCCATGTCAGTGAGGCTACATGTAATTATGTCATGGTAGCCTAATTAATTTTGGCTACATAGCTGTGTTGTGACAAAATAATTTAGGAAAACATCAGATAGTCTGAATAGTTATTCCATAGGTAAGTCAGCACCCTTTGTAATTGGTTAAATCAAATACAGTGAAGATAGTAAGCACATTTATAAATATATTTTTGATGAGCATGGTATTCTATATTTGAATTCTCTTTTCATCTGAGTCCTTCTCTCTGGGTTCAGTGTAACACTTGTATTTATGTTTTCATGTTGATTAATTAGAAATATTTTTGGAAAATATGATACACAACTATAGGACTTAAGTACCTCTCCTTGATTAACCCAAACTTTAAAGAAGAAGGTGGCTTTAATAAATCTTTTGAAGGAATGAAAACACCTTGTGACTCTACTAGAACACAAAACAGTCTTCTTGTCAACTTTGTTGATTAGCCTGGAACTGTAAAAAAGAAAAAAAAAAGAAAAAAAATTATATAAATATATAATTATATATATATATTGAGTGGAGATGGGTCATTTGTCATTTTGATTTGTTTTATTTCTTTTTATCGTTTTTGTTCTCAGAAGTATTCCATGTCTTTCTTCAGTTGTGGGGGTTTCTCTACTATCCCTTACTCAATTACGCTTCCTATCTAAGCTTGTTCTTTTCATGCCTTGGCAGTTTAACATTATGATTAAGGCCTTCTGGAGCCTGGGTGCTAGATACGTATCCTGTCTTCACTGTTTATTAGCTGTATGACCTTAGGTGACTTAATAACTTCTTCTCAAAGGCTTTTGGTGAGGATTAAATAGTCAATATATGCCAAGTGTTTAGTACAGCGCGTGGTATATTTTAAATAGTATGTAAGTGCTTGCTCTTACAACAGCTACAACTACTTTTATATAGGTACATAAATTTTTCATCCACTTTTCGTGTCTCTTTTATGCTTTCCTTCTCGGTTCCCTTTGAAGTTACATCATGAGCTCATTCTCCTTGGCTTGATGCTCCAGGCCCTTTGCCCATCTTCCTTTTTAGTCCCTATAATCAGGATGGTGGGGTTTATTTGTTCTTTTTTAATTTCAACAACTACATTTTTGCATTTCAAAAGTCTCTAATTATTTTTGTTTGTTCTCATTGTGGGCATGATATTTTCCTACATCTTCCTGTATATTTTAATTACTAATATATATTAAGTATATATTTTTAGAAACTCTCTTTTGCATGCTGTTAACCCTTGAAACATGTAAGTCTCCATTGATTAGATTGTCTGTATCTCTTTTAGGGTTCTCTTTAATATTTGTTGCTTATTTGTGCACTTGCCTTTGTACCTGAAATGTCCAGTGTGACTTTCTCCTCCTTCTATTCAGAGAGAAGCATACAAACTCATCTGTAGCTGTGCTCTTTTTAAGGGATAGAGAGAGCAGCATCCCTCTCAGCTGATTTTCCAAGTGTGGGTGCTCAACCAAATGTTAGCCGTTTGGTATACATTCATGCCTCTCTTTTCCTAAACTCCTTCACTTGCCATTTCTACCTGGATAACTTTCCATCCCTGTTGCCAACAGTGACCTACCTCCCTGCTCCTGTTGTGATACCATAACTAATAAATATGCTTCTTCTTCCTCAGCTCTTCTTGTTCACAGTTCCCAGCATAGACCATCACGATGTCACTTCTGTCTTTTGCTGCTATTATTTACTCTGAGGCTTGTTTTCTTTATGTTTTCTATTTCTTAGGGATTCTCTAGAGTTTCAGTGCATCTTGAGTGACTCCTTTGGTTTTCGAGTGGGGCTATGTATTTATTTTTATATATAACAAAATCATGTCTCTGAATGTGAAGCAGAAGGAGAAGATTGTATAATGTATTTGAATCTGCCTTCTTTTTGAAACTGAATTCAATAGATATTGTAGTGAGTTGAATGGGTGTCCCTGTCCTAACCCCTGGAACTTATTTTTTTAATGTGACTTATTTTTTTAAAAAAGGGTCTTTGCAAATGTCATTAAGTTAAGGAACTCAAGATCAGATCATCCTGGATTATCTGGATGAGTTCCACTGTGTTTTCCCGAAAATAAGACCTACCCGGACCATCAGCTCTAATGTGTCTTTTGGAGCAAAATTAATATAAGACCCGGTATTAAATGATATGATATGATATGATATGATATGATATGATATGATATGATATTTAATATATTATCTTATTTTATATTAGACCCTGTCTTATATTACAGTAAAATAAGACCAGGTCTTATATTAATTTTTGCTCCAAAAGACGCATTAGAGCTGATGGTCTGGCTGGCTAGGTCTTATTTTCAGGGAAACATGGTAAATCCAGTAAGTGTCCTTGTAAAAGACATACAGGGAGACAGAAGAGAAAGCCAGTAAAGATGAAGGTAAAGATTGGAATTCTGCAGACACAAGCCAAGGAAACCAGGAACTACCAGAGCTGGAGGAGTCAAGAAAGGACTCTCCCTAAGCTTTGAGAGAGAGAGAGAGAGAGAGAGAGAGAGAGAGAGAGGAGTCCTGCTGACCCCTTGATTTGGGTCTTCTGGCTGCCAGACTGTGAGAAAGTAAATTTCTGTTGTTTTAAGGCTCCACGTTTGCAGTAATTTGTTATGGAAGACCTAGGAAACTAATACAGATATCCTCCTCCATGACTACCTGCATCAATTTCACCAGAAAATACTGCCTCCTACATAACAGAGAAAATTAAGACCAGTACACAGAGCTTCTTCAATTTCCTCTTTGTCATGTACAAATATATTTTTATGTACATCCATTCTGACCTCCTGTGTCCCTGTTACTGTTCAAAGTTAACTTTATATTAGTGACCCTCTCTCACTTCTGCCTCTACTTTACTAACTGATCTTACTTTATAATCTAGTAGAGATATTCTTTTACATATGATCATGGAGAAGCCTGCTACAAATAAAAAAATTCCTTCAGGTTTAACACATTACCCTCCAACTTCTGCCTTGCATTCTGACTTTATTTCACAGCCAATCTGAGAGAGCAGCCTGCACTCACTGTCCTTTCTGTATCATATATCTCAACCTAATGCAGTCTCTCTGGAGCCCAACAGGCCACTGAAAGCTGGCAATGCCCATACCCTTCCCATTTCCAAAGCTTATATACACTTTTGATTTTTACTTCAATCGACCTCACTTTGGCCTTTGAGTCTGACCATGGCCCCCAACATGGAGAATCAATCTACTTACCATCTCTGTGTTTCTTCTGATTGGCTAACTGTCCTTTCTTAATTTCACATGCAGGGTTCTTTTCCCCTCATCCCTCTTAAATGTCAGGAGTATTATCCAAGGTTCTGCCTTTGTCCCTCTCCTCTTCCTACATTACGTGATCTCCAGGTGACCTCATACCCATGATTTTTCTTAATTTCTAGCACTGGGGACTCTCAGATATAGTGTCATAAGTTAGAACTTAGTTTTGGGCTTCAGTCCTAAACATTCAACTGCCACCTACACATCTACATTAGGACGCTCCATGGACATATCAAACTTTGTCATTTATCTTTGACATACTCCCATCTCTACTCTAAACCTGTTACTCATCATCACCTGTTTCAGTGAACACACTCTCCATTCAAACAGTCAAACAAACTATATTGTAACATCCAGAAGCTCTTTGTGTGCCCTCCCTATCTTTGTACTTCCTCATTAAGCACTTATTTTATTCCGTTGCATGGAATATAAAATTGGATCTAGAATAATAAATGTTTTCTATCTCAACCACCATGTCCTATTGATTTGTAGGGTCTGCCTAGAGGACAGGGCTAAGAAAGATAGTGAGGTCCCCTCCAGAGTCGGAAGGAAGGCTACTATGATCGATGATAGGTAGACACAATGTCAAGGGCAGGGGAGAGCAGCAGTGTCTGGCCCTGAATTTATTTTCTAGGATCATACATTCAAAAAGTCACCGGACAATGTGTATTTGCATGTTTGTGATTTGCGATAAATTATTATGGCAAATAACTGGAAAAGTACAAAAAGGATGTTTTAGGCAGTGGGAACAAAATCAGACAGGAGTGGAATGGAACTGAGGGGATATTAGGAGAAGCTCAAAACTGAATTTGCATTGAGCAGTAGCTTATGTTCAAATGTAGTTGATGGCAGAAATTTAGGTTGAATCCCACCTGGTTAAGGCTCTTCATACCAAGTTAGAGAGTTTGTATTTAAAATAATGTGAAAAGATAGAATCCTTGTCTTGCTTCCATTGATGGAATTTATTGTTTTATTCCATTCATTTTTTAAAAAATTTATCTTATAGGATAAATTGAAAGAATAAAATGATACAATGTTAAACAATAATAATTATGCTAAGGAAATAAAACATTTTGAGAAAATACAGATTTTTTTCCACGTTAATTAAGAAATAGGAGTAACAGGGTAATACATCTTCTGTCTGCCATGTCACCCACCATCTGTTTGTTTCGTGACCCCTGGCAATAGTTGTAGGCAGGCACAGAAACCAGCCCGGGAGTGGGTGCACCACATAAATTTTCACTAGAGCCTCAGAGTATATTCCCATATTTCAGTCCTTCCAGGGAAAAGTCGCTGTCACTCTACTTGACAGCAGACATCTCAGCTAATAAGTGATAACTTTATGAATTCTGTACAGCCGTGAGCACAAGTAATTGATCCAAGTATTCTATTGTTTATGCTTAGATTTTTTTCCTCTCACTACCTGTCAGAAGATTTGAGATTTGCAGATAGATTCTTGAAGATGTCACTCAGAGCTTTCACTGACCTCTGGAATGGGACATTTCTATTCCTCTTCTGAGCAACTTGCCTATTTGTGATTATAAGCCACCAGAATAGCTACCCTAACATCCATTGTTGCTATTTCTAATATTAGTAGTCTAGCTCCAAGGTTGGCTTCTCTTTTCTCTTTTCCCAGTCTCAGACAGCTAAGGAAACAAAGCAAAACAAAACAAACAAAAAACTATTCTTCATGACAATGGTCATATTTATATTTCAGAACTTTGAGAGACTGAGCTGCCAGATGTTAATGTATATTGTAAATATTATGGACTTCCAAATTTCCAATGAACATTGACTGTAAATAAATAAACCTCAGCAAGTATTGTAGGAGGGTTATATATCAATGATCCTTTCCAGTTAGAAAGTTATAGATTTAATAATTATAACACTCTTCTCTAACATACAGTTCCGTATATGAAACCAAAGTGGAAAGTACCATCCAAGTAACTCTAAAGTTCCTCTTGCATGAATCACCTTCGCACATGTTATCCTAACCTTGGTTTCTCATTTAATTTCAAGGCGAGCTCTATTTTTCCCTAGGAATGAGACTTTGTATTTCATTTGTCACTTTATCCACACCTCCTTGCTTATTATTATTCGGTTCCAATATTATTGGTGTGGTAAAAGGTAAAGTTTTCATCAGTGTATTATTTAAAAAAAATGCTTAGTTCTCCTTGTCAGGAAATAATAAAAGGTGAGATAATGGTTCAAAAAACTTCGTACCGTGTTTCCCCAAAAATAAGACCTAGCAGGACAATCAGCTCTAATGCATCATTTGGAGCAAAAATTAATATAAGACCTGGTATTATATTATATTATATTATATTATATTATATTATATTATATTATATTATATTATATTATATAGACCCCGTCTTATATTATAGTAAAATAAGATCGGGTCTTATATTAATTTTTGCTTCAAAAGAGGCACTAGAGCTGATTGTCTGGTAGGTCTTATTTTCAGGGAAACACAGTAATATTAGTGTGTGTGTGTATGTGTGTGTGTGTATTAAGGGGCATGTGGGCAGTGCATACAATTTTACTAAAGTTGCACTAAGTTGTATTAATATTTTGTGAATCATATATATATATATATATATATATATATATATATATATATATATTTCTACATTTGGCAGATTATTTATTTGAAAGGGAATTTTCCTAGAATTGAGGAGTTGACTGCTTGGAGTGATTTGGCTAACTGATTATTTTGTCATTCTACAGATTATTATTTAAATCCTGTTTTATATCCTTGAATTCTCTCCCTTTGCTTTACTGACATAGATACTCTGTTTCAACTCTTTGTCCCCTCAGACCATGAAATACCCCTATTTCTTTCCAAGGATGTATTTCCCACTGGCTTGTAATTGGATCCTCTTTCTCTTCCTCTATTAACTTCGTCTATCTACTGTAATTTCCCTATTTTCTATATTCTACTTTCTTTAGAGTAGCTATTTGATATCAGGCTATAGTCAGGATTTGGGTGGTTGCAAAGGACAAATCAGACTAATGTAAGTAAATATGGACGTGTATTGGGTCACATAATTGAAGACCAAAGAAAAAGGGAGTCTTAGGAAGGACTGTATCCAGGGGCTCAAATGAGAACATCTTTCTTCCATCTCTTCACTCTACTTCTCTCTGTGTTGACCACATTGATTTCACCAAATATGGTTCCAGAAGGGACCTGGTGTGGACAAAGATAGCTTCAGACTTTTTCCCTACAAGCCAATAGCTGCAGAAAAAGAGAGGACTTTGAGTTTTCCAGAGCCAATCAATGTGCCCTGGATTAGAACTCCTGCCATAGTCAAATAGAATGGTAGTGGGGAAGGAGTTATCTACCAATAGAAGAATGTTTCTTCATCAGAAGAGAGGAGGGAATAGGCAAGTAATAGGAATCCTCTAAATATGTTTGTTTCTTGGATAAGAATTGTGTGCGTGTGTGTATTAAGGGGCTATGCTTATATTGCTCCCTGTTTAATTATTCCTGTTTCTGCCAATGACCTCTCTCTCTTTGGTCAATTAAATGTAGCTCACATTTCTCCTTGCTCTTGCTTCTCATCTTTCTGTGATGGGCCTTTTGACTCATCTACTGAAAGTTTTCCTCCTATCTTTATTAAGGACATCAGCCTTCATAAAATTAATGACTTTTTTTAATCCTCGTACTTGATTGCATTGCCTTTGGCTTTATCAAAAACTGTTTTCTTGATTCCGTCTCCTTCCTTAGCCTTTATAACACATCTTTATCCTGCATATCTTTCTAACTTGTACCTGTCTTTTAATTTCTTTCCTTTGCTCTTCTTTTATCTGTTAATGAAATAGGTGTTCCCCAGAGTACTATTATTTTATTCCAATATGCGGTCTCCCTTTGTGTTTGATTTACTTTCTGTAGCTTTGATTATATCTAAATGACAATAAAAGCAAATTCTGTATCTTTGGCCCAGAATATTATCCTGAAGTACAAACCTGCATTTCTAACTATCGGCAGGCACACACAAAAACCACAATACAGGCATACTTCAGGTTATTGTACATAGCTTTATTGTGCTTCACAAATATTATATTTTAAAAATTAAAGATTTATGGCAACCCTGCATGGAACAAATCTATTGGTGCCATTTTTCTGACAGGATTTGCTCACTCCATGTCTCTGTGTCACCTTTTGGTGTTTCTCTCAATATTTCTAACTTTCTTCATTATGTTATATTTGTCATGGTGAGCTGTAATCAGTGATCTTTGATGTTACTAATGTAATTGTTTTCGGGTGTCATGAACCATGCACATATAAGATGGCAAACTTAATCAATAAATGTGTGTGTTCTTTCTGCTCCACTGATCGGCCATTCCCCTGCCTCTCTCCCTCTCCCTTGGGCCTCTCTATTCTCTGAAACACAACAATATTGAAATTAGGCCAATTAATAACCCTGTGCTGTCCTCTAAGTGTTCAAGTAAGAAGAAGTGTTATACACCTCTCACTTTAAATTAAAAGTAGAAATGATTAAGTGTAGTTAGGAAAGCATGTCTAAAGCTGAGATAGGCTGAAAGCTAAGCTTCTTGTGCCAAAGTCAGCCAAGTTGTGAATGCAAAGGAAAGGTTCTTGATGGAAATTAAAAGTGCTACTGCAGTGAACACACTAATGATACGTAAGTGAAACAGCCTAATTGCTGATATGTAGAAAGTTTTAGTGGCCTGGGTAGAAGATCAAACCAACCACAATATTCCTTTATGCTAAAGACTATTCCAGAGCAAGGCCCTAACTCTTATTCTATGAAGGCTGAGAGAGGTGAGGAGGCTGCAGAAGTAAAGTTTGAAGCTAGAAGAGGTTGGTTCATGAGATGTAAGGAAAGAAGGCGTCTCCATAACATAAAAGTGCAAAGTGAAGCAGCCAAGGCTGATGTAGAAGCTGCAACCAATTGCCCAGAAGGACTAGCTAAGATCATTAATTAAGGAGGAGTTACTTAACAACAAATTTTCAATGTAGATGATGCCATCTAGGACTGTCAGAGCTAGAGAGGAGAAATCAATGCTCGGCTTCAAAGCATCAAAGGATAAGCTCAGTGCCTTGTCATGGGCTAGTGCAGCTGCTGGTTTGAAGTTGAAAGTAATGCTCATTTACCATCCAAAAATCTTAGGACCCTTTATGCCAAATCTACTCTACTGTGTTCTATAAATGGAACAACAAAGCCTGGATGACAGGACATCTATTTACAACATGGCATACTGAATATTTTAAATCCACTGTTGAGACTTACTGCTTAAGAAAAAAAAAAAAAACTTTCAAAATGGTACTGTTCATTGATGATGCACCTGGTTACCCAAGAGCTCTAATAGAGATGTACAAGATTAATGTTGTTTTCATTACTGCTAACACAACATCCATTCTGCAGCCCATGTCAACGAGTAATTTTGACTTTCAAGTCTTATTATTTAAGGAGTATATTTCATAATGCTATAGCTGCCATAGATAGTGATTCCTCTGATTCATCTGAGCAAAGCAAATTGAAAAACTTCTGAAAAGGCATTCTAGATGCCTTTAAGAACATTAGTGATTCATGGGAAGTCGTCAAAATATCAACATTAACAGGCACCTTAAGGTATTTGCCATTCTTCCAACATGTCATATACTGTTTAACACCTCCAAATTTTTGCTCATATTGTTCCTTCTACAAGAAATACCCTTCCATTGAACTATACTCAATATTCCAGGTCATAAGACCTAGAAAGTACCTGGCACGTAGTAAATGCTCAATAAATATGTATTGAATGTATGTATGAATTAATGAATTAGCTGGTACTTACTCGTAATTTATCTTCAATTTCTTATTTTCTATGTTGGGATAAGAATTTATGCCTTGACTACCTCACAGGCAAAATTAAGAAGTTTTGAAAATTGATTAAAATGTATCAATTAAAATGTGATTTAATCATGCTGTAATATGTTACTTAGTGTGGTAAACTTGTTCCATAAACACAAATAAAACAGGGGCCAAAAAACTCAATGTACACATAAATGGTTTAATTATTAGAGAGGTGTTCTCAATAATCTAAGTAAAGGAGATTGAAGGCAGGGTTCAACACAACAGATACCTTCTCAGAGTATGATGTTGGAATACATTTCACAAAATAACTGTTGAGTTTTGTGGCTATCTCTTTATGTTCCTGCCACTTCTTAAAATGATGCTTTGAACTTTATTTGTAGCACAGCAACTCTCTGAGAGTTATAGAAAAAAAATGCTTTTATTTTCATCTCACTCACTCTTAGATTTATCGGTAAAAAGATTTTATATTTTTAAGAAACAATATATACACTATCCACCATCAGATCAAGAAAAACCAAACAAGCATTTAATTAACTCTCTCAGACAGAACATTGGAAAGGCAAACTCCAATTCTGTTTATCTACTCTCCAGCTTTTGGTCAAATGCTGAATTTATACTGCCGTCATGTTTTCTGACAGTGTTTGTGAAGCAGAGAAAAACAAATACAATTAAATTGATTTTCAAATGCTGGTGTAGCTTTAGGTTTAAAAAATAAAACAGTCCTTTCTTGTGATTCTAAAAAATGCTTTAACTGATTAAAAGACTACTTCTTACATGTAGATAATAACAAAAAAAATTAATCATTTTTTATAACCCTGAGCACTGTGTCCCCATAGGAATGCACAGCCCTATAAGTGATTTTGAGGATTTTATTAAAACCAGAGTTTAAAAGAAAAATTCAGTTTCAAAGGACATATTAAAGCAGTGACCTCATTTTAGTCACTACAGAAGCAACCTTAGACAATAAGGCCATCAAAATGGAAACCATGCCAGCTGAAATGAAAGGAAGACACTATGCTTCTTTTCTTTCTTTCAAGGAATGCTTTCATAGGAAACTCTGATGACATTTCCTGGGTCATAGATGAAAGGTGAGTGCAAATGGTTAGGTGAGATTATTGATGAAATGTTTCATTTTATTAAAATTAATTTTCAACTTAAAATTAAGGTGGTCAGGTTCTAATTCAACATTAGATTTTGATCTACATTTAGCCGATTTATAAATATTAACTGCCAGAATCTTTCAAACAATTTACTCAGTTTGATATTTTCCATTTGCAAAATATAATATGATTAGGAAATTGACAACTGAAAAAATAAATGGGACTTAATCTAGAATGTTTTTCTATTCATGAAGCTCCCTTGGAAATTGCACCTTGATACCTAGCACATTTTATAGGCTCAAATATTTAATGTTTTGTTGATTTGCAGTTGCATGGTAGGTATTTGGGGTGGTAGATTTAAATTTTCCCCAGAACTCCCATTTAATTCTCACTTATTAGGTCATCAGTAGTTCCAACAAATAAAACATTGAAGAAGAAACAAAATAAAATATGGACATCTCTCTAAAAAATTATAAAAATGACTTTACAATACTTGGGGCAGTTATTTTCTGTATTAATAAGGTTACATATTAATCTTTCTCAAGCCAGTCACCACATTCTACACTTAATAGTCCAAACAGGGGTCTTCCAAATCTGTGCCTTGGTCATAAAGAGCAGTCATGCTAGAAGTCTATTCTTTATATGAGATATGACAATTAAGTTCAGGAACTCATTCTAGAAAGAGTGCTACATACTTATTGCTGAATACCACTAAGGTTACCTTCGAAGTACTCCCCTTGGGAAGCTACACACGGATGCCAGTGCCTAGCCCACCTTTCAAAGCAATTTTGGAACTTTTTCTGGAATGGCCATCAGAGCTGTTGTCGTATTACTCTTGATACGCTGAATGTCATTAAAATGTTTTCCTTTCAATATTTCCTTTATCTTTGGGTAAAGAAAGAAGTCATTGAGGGCCAGATCAAGTAAGTAGGGAGGGTGTTCCAATACAGTTATTTGTTTCCTGTCTCAAAACTCCCTCACAGACAGTGCCATGTAGCTGGTGCATTGTCGTGATGCAAGAGCTCCTTTGGGAGCATTTTTGCACACACCTTTCTCATGCCAAGATTTTCAGTTAAGATTTTCCTGTTTCTCTATCAATGTTTACTTGGTCTCCTATGCTTCTCACCATCAGCCAATGATTTCAATGCACAATTCGATGAATTTTTGCAATGATTTTGTCAGTTCTGTTTATTACTGGCCACCCTGACCTCTCTTTATCAGTGACGTGTTCTTTTCCCTCAGAAAAATGTTTAATCCATTTGTGTACTGCCATTTTTTATGGAATTATCCCCATAAACTTGGACTAACAAGTCCCTGATTTCACTTCCACTCTTGCCAAATAAAACAAGAAATTTAATGTTTGTTTGTTGCTGTAATTCAAGCTCAGACATTTTTGTGATAGCACACAAAAACATGAAAATAGATAATGCACGCCACTCAGCAAGACACTTCCACACATCCACATGAACACCGCTGTGAGACACTGATATACCAAGGTTATGAAACCTTACTGAGCTGTTTGTACAGTGCTGCCAATATGCTCACGGTAGTAAGTTTGCGAACTTAATTGTCACACTCCGTTTGCACTCGCCCACTTTGATAGACAACTATTTCACATCATTATCTCTTTACTAAAATTTCGGACCCTCCCTCTTCGATTGTCACTTTCAGCTGATGATATTTTTCTTATTTAAGTGACAAAACAGACACACAGAAGAGAAATTCCCCAAACTCCCAACACTGTACAACCCACCTGCCTGCTTCTGGATTCATCTATTTTGCCTTCACTCCAATTATTATGGAAAAGTGTGTCCATCCACCCAAAGGCTTCTATCAACTCCTCTGTTTGCATTTATTTTCTTCTCATCTACTTACTCAAGTTCCCCTTCTAGGACACTACTCTGCCTTGATTTTCCTCCATTCTCACTGATGACCCTTTTTCAGTTTCACTTGTGGTTTCCTTCTTATCTCCCAGCCTCTAAGTGTTAGAATGTCCTGGAGCTCAAGACATGATCAGAAACACAAAACATAGTTTTGATAGGTTCTGCATCCTAAAGAAGAAAAAATAAACAAATAAATAAAGCATTTTCACAATTATAGAGTAATTGCTTTTAACAAGCCGCCAGCCAGGGAACCTACCAACTAACTCTACGATTAGGAATTGCCGTGTACCTACAATATTGCTAATATCATAATGGGACAGAAAAGCCAATTGCCACCATAAGACATAATTAAGATGGAGAGCCCAGGGACAGGTAACGTTAAAAGTGATGAAAAGGAAGAGTTGAAAACAAAGAAGAAAACAACAAAAAGAAAGACTTTCCACTCAAAGTAAGCCTTGAAATAAAATACCAAAACAATGAAGACATCAAATGAGAAGGGTAGTAGAATAAATAATGATCCCCCAAATATCAGGTCCTAACCCCTGAGACATGTAATTGATACCTTATTTGGATCAAGGTTCTTTGCAGACATATTTAAGTGTCGTGAGATGGGGACAGTATCCTGGATTATCAGGGTTAGCCCTAAATGCAGTCATATGTATTTTCATATGTATTTCACAGGAGCTTCCTCTCCTGTGTCATCGTGGAAACAGAGATTATAGTGATGTGACCGTTAGCCAAGGTCAATGCTAGCAGCCACTAGGAGGTGAAAAATGCAAGGAACACATTCTCCCCTAGGCCTCTAGAGGGAGATTGGTCTTATTCACCCCTTGATTTCAACCCAGTGAAACTGATTGTGGACTTCTGGCTGCCAAAATTGTGAGAGAATACATTTCTGTTGTTTTAGGCCACCAAGTTTATGGTGGTTTGTTACAGCAGCCATAGAAAGCTAATATATTAAGAGATACAGCTAACAATACCAACCAGAACATGTAATTAAATTAATTTTACTGAGATTTTGTGGCCTTTTCCTTGATGTCAAAGCAAGTATCACTGTTGCCCAATATCCAGTACAAGATGCTGGACAGTATAAGCTGCTCAACAAGCAGTTCTGCAGTGACTCACTCTTTGAATGGCCTTAAGCTCTCCTGTTGACTCTGACTTTGCATATTTTCTGGAAATTTTCTCACCTTGAAGATGATCTTTTTCTGCAAATGTTTTATGCTCCTATTTCCTACAGAATGTTTTCTCTCAGTTTCTCATCTTCCTAAATTGTCTAAATAATCATTCCTTTGATGGTACTTTCTGTTTGTTTGCTTGTTTTTCTTTTTATTGATAATTTAGTATTTTATAAAATTACATTTTCTCACATTTTACTTGATTTTGGGTAGGATGGAAAATGCAGATTATGTTAACAGTATGCAAATTTGAATCAATCTCAAGGTTTTAAAACTACATATATTGCTTATAATAAAAAATGGCTTTTTTTAGAATACTCTAAACTTGTTAAATAAATCAATTAATATTTTAAAATTGAACTGTTGAAGATAAACAAAACTCTGGACCTATTGGTATCCACAGTTTATCCACATTTACATTATTTTTTCCTGATTATTTTCTTTTTATCTAATTTCAGTGTTATGAAGCTTCATGCTTAATAACTAAAAACTAAAGGGCTAAAAAGGGTATATTTTAAGATGTACTTACTTAAGGTATGCCTTTAGTTAGGGAATGTTTGGGTGCACAAAATCTTTTTAACTTTTCAGAGGTATATATGACTTTCTCCCTAATGAGTTACTGGCCCAAGTTTCCTATCTCCTGCTTTACAAGAGGAAAGTGTAGGTTTCTGTCTCAACTTTTTTTTTTATTTATTAAATTTATTGGGGTGACAATTGTTAGTAAAATTACATAGATTTCAGGTGTATAATTCTGTATTACATCATCTATAAATCCCATTGTGTGTTCATCACCCAGAGTCAGTTCTCCTTCCATCACCATATATTTGATCCCCCTTACCTTCATCTCCCCTGTCTCAACTTTTTTAATGTTGATTTGATATGCACTTACTTTGTTAAGAAACCAATTAAGAGTTAATTATTAGAATTTGTAGCTTCTATTGCTTTGCATTAGCCAATAGCTATGTGCAAAGAATTGGGCTAACAGCCAAGCAATATACACTTAACATAGCTCTTAAGTTGTTAATATTTTAATAAAATCAAAATCATTTAATGCCATCTTAATTAGTATAAGTAAAAATGCTCTGGCTGACCAAGTTACAGTTTCAAATAGCATATACTAGGACTATGTTTTAATTCCGCTTCTCTCCAGCTCATTTTTAATGGCCTCCTACAAAGTTCAATTAATTGAACGCATACTATCCTGGAGTAATAAAATTGGAAATACATAGGTTTCTTTGTATTGATTAAATGTTTTCTCTTTCAGGATTACAAGTCATCCCCAGAAGCTGGTCTTTGTATCTAAATAGATAAAAAGACACTTACTATTAATTATACTACGTTATAATCATCACCCTTGAAAGCTATTCTCCAAAAATAAATTGTTTTTTCAGTTCTGGAAACCGAACCATAAGATTAAGCACAGTCCACAGAAATTTGTCTGAGATTATGCTCTATCTATGAAAGGCAAATAGTAATATAATTTCTGAAAGGGGTTAGACCCTAATTAACTCTGCCATATTTTATATATGCTGTAGAACTTTGAAATTTCAATTGCAAATTTATCACTTTTTTTTTGGTATGTGTGGGGGTATTTTATATTTTAATGTAATTTCAAACTTACAAGAATGGTACAAAGAACTTCCATATATGCCAGATTCACCAGTTATTTGTATTTCCTCTATATTTTTTTATTGTCTCTGTAGAAATATAGATGTGATTCTTTTTCTTACTATTTGAGAGTAAGTTGGAGACCCCACACCCCATTCACTCTAAATACTTTAGTGTGTATTTGCTAAGAGTATGGGTATTATCTTATATAACCACAGAAGAGTTATAAAGTCAGGACCTTTAAGACTGAAATAACACTATTTTCTAATCCCCACATTCAAGTTTAATCAATTGTATCAATGATGTCCTTAGGGCTATTGACTCCTGGGACCAGGATCGGACCCAGAACATTACATTTACTTGTATCTCTTTAGTCTCCTTGAATCTGAAATACTGCTAACCCATGCCCTTTTAGTATCTCTCTCTCTCTCTCTCTCTCTCTCTCTCTCTCTCTCTCTCTCTCTCTCTCTCTCTCCCCTTCTCTATCTCCCTCTTTCTCGCTCTCTTTTTCAGGTAAAATTTTTGTACAGTGAACTGCACATATTTAATGAGTTTTGACAAATGCCTATACTTCTGTAATTAGCACTATTCTCAGGATATAAAACATTTCCATTATCTCAGCTCTCCTCATAAGTAGAAACATATAGTAAATGATGTCTGTGTTTGGCTTCTTGAATTCAGCATAATGACTTTGTAATGCATTCATGTTTTTCCAAGTATTTGTTGTTCATGCTTTACATTACTGAGTTGTATTTTATTATCTGCATATGTCACAATTTATTTATTCTCCTGTTGATGGCGTTTTGAATTGTTTGGAAACTGTTTATTTATTTGACTATTATGATAAAGCTGCTTTGAAATGTTTGTACAAGTTTCATTACATTTTCTGTACTTGTATTTTTATTTCTTCTGAGTAAATACTTAGGAATGGGATGGTTATGTTATAGGGTAAATATATGTTTAAGTTTACAAAAACCTAGCAAAACTATTTCTAAAGTAGCTGGTTACTTTTTCATTCCTTCCACGTATGTTTGAGAATTGCCAATTTTAGAACAGGTAAAACTGATCAGTAGTAAAAACCAACCAACCAACCAAACAACCAAACAACAACAAAACCAAGCAACCAACAAACAAAACCAAAGAAGTGGTTTGTTTTAGAATTGGGATAATTCCAAAGCAACTACTTAACAAATTTATGGCTTTGACCTGAGTAACCTTATGGCCCATTTTCACAGAATACAAACCTATCACTTGATAAGAGTACTGGTCAGATGTCTCCAATTTCATTATAAACATTCAGCCCTTCTTTCCACCTCTCTATTTTCCAAAGCTTATGATTTACCAATTATCGACTGTCAGCATTTTTATCCCAGATGTTAGGAGTTAACTGCCTGCTTTCCAATTTTTATCATAAGCTTAACTGAGATAATTGATATATGTGGAAGATGGTCTATTTTATCAACTATTTATGCATTGCTCTAGGAATTCTGTTATGCTTCTTTATCAGGTTAGACAATCAAAATACCAGTCCTCTGGAGCATGTTATTTTGCCACCCATGGAATTCGCTTGGTTTTTCATTTGAATTTAAAATAAAGACCTATTTTTTTTTTTCATTTTGTTTCAAAGTTGAAATTTTGTTCATCTTTTTTTACAGCTTCATTGATATATAATTGACATAGAACATTGTGTAAGTTTAAGGTGTACAATGTGATGATTTGATGCACATATATATTGTGAAATATTTACTACAATAAGGTTAGTTAACATTTTTCACCTCACGTAATTACCATTTAGTTGTTATTGGTATGGTGAGAACATTCAAGCTCTACTCAACAGCAATTGTCAAGTATACAATGTAGTATTATCTTGTAATACTATAATCACCGTGCTGTACTTTAGAGCCCCAGAACTTATTCATCTTATAACTGAAAGTTTGTACCTTTGATAAACATCCTCCCATTTCCCCCACTCCTCAGCCCCCAACAACCACCATTCTACTCTCTATTTTTCTATGAGTTCAGTGTTTTGAGATTCCACATATAAGTAGGATCATGTGGTATTTGTCTTTGTCTGTCTGACTTATTTCATTTAGTATAATGCACTCAAGCTCCACCCATGTTGTCACAAATGGGAGGATTTCTGTCTTCTTTTTATGGTCAAATAATATTCCATTGTGTATATATACCACATTTTTTTATCCATTCAGCCGCTGATGAATATTTAGGCTGTTTTCATGTCTAGGCTATTGTAAATAATGCTGCAATGAACATTGGAGTGCGAAAGTCTCTTTGAGATAATTATTTCCTGTTCTTCAGATATATACCAAGGAGTGATATTGCTGGGTAATATGGTATTTCTATTTTAAATTTCTGGAGGAACTCCCTTACTGTTTTCCATAGTGGCTGAAATAACTCACATTCCCACCAACGGTGCATCAGGGTTCCGTTTCCTCCTATTCTTGCCAGCAGTTGTTACCTCTTTGTTTTCTTTCAATAATAGCCATTCTAACAGATGTGAAGTGGTATCTCATTGCAGTTCTAATTTTGGATTTCCCTGATGATTAATGATGTTGAGCATCTTTTCATACTCGTTGGCCATTTGTATATCCTCTATTTAATTCTTCTGTTCATTTTTTATCAAATTGTTTGTTTATTTTATGTATTTATTATTATTATTATTTTGCTATTGAGTTGTATGAGTTCTGTATATATTTTGCATATTAACCCTTTACTAAATATATGGCTTGCAAATATTTTCTCTTACTCTAAGATTGCCTTTCATTTTTTTGATATATATATATATATATATTTGTTTTGTTTTGTTTTGTTTTGTTTTGTTTTGTTTTCCCCATGCTGAAATTTTTTTTTAGTTTGATGCAGTTCCACTTATTGATTTTTGCATTTGTTACCTGGGCTTTTGGTATCATATTAAAAAAATAATAATAATTTCCAAGACTGATGTCAAGGAAGTTGCACCATACGTTTCCTTCTAGGAGGTGTGGTTTCAGGTATTATATTTAAGTACTTAATCATTCCAGTTAATTTTTGTAAGTGGTGTAAGATAGGAATATAATTTCATTATTTTATATGTGATTATCTACTTTTCCTAACACTGTTTATCAAAGTTAGGGGACTATTCGATCCCCATTGAGTGTTCTTGGCTCCCTTGTCCAACATTAGTTGATCATATGTGTGTGAGTTTACTACTGGGTTCTCAGTTCTGTTCTATGTGACTGTTTTTATGCCAGTACCACACTGTTTTGATTACTGTAGTTTTGCAATATAGTTAAAAAATCAGGCAGCATGATGCTTTCAGCTTTGTTCTTCTCAAGATTATTTTGGTATTTGGGGTATTTTGTTGTTTCATACAGATTCTAAGATTGTATTTCTGTGAAATTTGGATCTGGAATTTTGATAGGGATAACATTAAATCTGTAAATTACTTTTGGGTAATATGGAGTATTCTGAATCTGATTGCCTCTACCAGTGATTTGTTGATGTCTTCATGTTACTGATTATCATGCTTTCGTTTCAGCTTGAAGAACTCCCTTTAGCATTTTTTGTAAGGCAGTTCCAGTAGTGATAAATTCCTTCAGCTTCTGTTTGTTTGGTAAAGTTTTTGTTGTTGTTGTTGTTTGGTTGGTTGGTTGGTTTTTGTTTGTTTGTTTGTTTGTTTGTTCTTGCCTTCATATTTGAAGGGCAACTTTACTAGGTAAAGTATTCTTGGTTGGCAGTTTCCTTATTCAGTACTTGGAATTGAATATATTATTCCATTCTTTCCTAGTCTGCAAGGTCTCTGCTGAGAAATCTGCTGATGGACTTATGGAGGTTCCCTTGTATGAGATAATTTTTTTTTCTCTTGCTGTTCTTAAATTTTTCTCTGTCTTTGATTTTAGGCAATTTATTATAATATACCTTTGAAGATCATTTTGGATTGAGATTTTTGGGGTGACATATTACTTTCATGAACTTGGATATTCAAATCTCTCCTAGGTTTGTGAAGTTCTCAGCCATAATTTTTTTAAAGTAAGCTTTCTACCCCTGTCTCCCTCTCATCTCCTTCTAGGACTCCAGTGATGCATATATTATCTCTTACTGGTGTTCCGTAAGACTGACAACCTTTATTTCTTTTCATTTTTTATTCTTTTTGTTTCTTTGACTGAAAAATGTCAAAAGATCTGTCTGTCAGCTCACTGAGTCTTTCTCCTGCTTGTTCAAGTCTGTATTGAAGCTCCCTATTAAATTCCTCCATTTAGTCACTGTATTCTTTAGCACTAACATTTCTGTTTGATTCTTTGTATGCTTTCCACCTCTTTGTTGAACTTCTCGTTTTGTTCTTGTATTGTTTTCCTGATATCATTAAATTGTTCTGTGTTCTTTTGTAGCTCTCTGAGCATCTTTACAAAAATTGTGTTGAATTCTTTGTCAGGAAATTGCTGTATCTCAATTTCTTTGAGACCAGTTACTAGAGGTTTACTGTATTCCTTTGGTGGAGTCACATTTCCCTGATTCTTTGTGATCCCAGTAGCCTTGTGTAGTTGTCTGCACATTTGAAGAAACAGTCACCTCTACCAGACTTTATGAACTGACTTTGGTAAGGGAAGAATTTCACTGGAAGGCGGGGGCATGCAGGAATATTCTGTGATGCTGGGTCTAGTGGTGCAGGCGACCAAGTGTGGGGACATATGGTGGTACCAAGTCCAGGGTGGGGATGGGCATTATGGCGCATTGGCTGATATCACTGTGGTCCACAGCATCAACAACTGTGTGATCCTTGGTGAGTACTGCAAGGGGTCCACAGAGGCTGCAAGGACTGTTTGGGTCCTCAGCAGTGCCTCCAGATCCAATGGCTAGCTAGGTACATTGCAAGCAGCAGTAGTGGTCGGAGCTGGTGTGTACATTCTTGGCTTTGAGGGCCAGCTGCAGCTGTCTGTATAGTGCCTGTGACTATCGCAAACACACAAGAAGTGTGGTTAGGGCATGTAGCAAGGGCCAGGGCCCACTGCAGGCATACTGGCAGTATAGGAGCCAGGGCCGTTAGCATGCACTACCATGTCTGAAATCTGGCCACAAGCACATGGCAGTGGAGGCTGGTGATGAGGTGTGCAGGTACACAGCTGGAGGGGCTAACTTCATGTGAGCACAGTGGTGCAAGCCAGTGACAAAAGACAGGTCACATCCTGGCCCACAAACAGTTCTAGGGACCCTTGCTGTTTGCACACTCCACTGTGGCTGCACGGTCTCTCCATCCCTGGCATGCAGACAGCAGTAAAGGCCAGTGATGGAAGTCAGGCTGGCAGCATGCACCTACAGCAAGAAGGGATAGCCTTGATTGTGTACATGGCAGTGGGGTCATTCACAGGGCTCTAGGATGGCATTTTGCACTTATGTAGTCACAGAGCTCTGGGCTAACTGCCAGTGGGGTTCCTGGGCTCCTCTGGAGGTGGGGGAAGGACGAAGAAAAGGGATTCAGGTGGTTGGTGTCGGTGAAGCAGACTCCTGTGGCGTGAAACCTGTTGAAGTCTGTAAAGTGTCTGTGGTGGCTGTGTTGTCCATTGGTTTCTTCCATAGAGAAAGCTGCTGGGTTTGTCTGCAGAGGAGTTCACTGAGATCCATGATCATCGCTGCTCTGTGGCTGCTATTGGTAGGCCCTCTTTTTCTTTCTTGTCCCTCACTCTATTTGTCTCAGCTTTGCTGGTCTAGGTGTTGAAATTGAAGAGGAACTCTTCTGGCTATGCTAGTGAAGCTGGTAACTCATCCAACTCTCCCTTGTTTATAGAGAAAACTCTTTCCCAGCATTCTCTCTTGGCTGTGAGCAATGCCAGCTTGCAGAGTGGGATGATACTGGCAAAATAAAGCTTGTCTTCCTTTTCGTGTGGTTTCTCTCAAGTTTTTGTTCTGTTGTGTTGCTGAAGTTTCTTAAGTGGACTCCAGAACTCTCCCAGAGATGTTTTTGTTTGTGGATAGCTGTCTAATTGTTGATCTTTGTCAGGGGAGGTAGAGTCTGGAGTCTCCCATGTCTCCATTTTGATGATATCACACCTGAAATCTGTATTGATGTTAATAATGTGAATAGTTGTTTCTTCTGCCTTTCCAAGATTCTGATTTCTGATTCTGCTTTAAGTTTTATGTACGTGTAACAACTAAAAGCTTCTTGGGAGAAGTGAGATATGTTTTTAAACCTTCAAAACCAAACCTGAACAAAAATTCCAAAACAACAATAACAACAACAAACTCAGCTTCTTCATTCAGCTGCCTCTTAGCAATTTCCTCTCTTTGGGAGTATCTAATTTTCATTGTGGATTAAGCACCTCTGACCTGACTCACTGTTCTAAAATCTCCAGTGACTGAAATAATGCTTTGCTATATTTTTCTTAAGGGTCTGAGGGTTAACTGCTTCCTCCCATTTAGCTCTTATAAATAAAATGTATCAGTCTATTTACAATATCTCCTTTTCATTATAAGAAGAGAGCTACTTTTTAATTAAAACTCTAATGGCCTTAACCAAAGGAAACGTCTCACTGAAATTGTTTTGGTAATAGCAGTATCAAGAGTGCAAACAGATCTCTAATTGATGAGTAATTTTCCTACAGTTAATTCTGTAACCTCGGTGTTCCCCTTTGCTAGCTCCCCCCACAGTGCCTCTCATTTAGGTTAGGATGCCATCATCTCTTGCTTGGTTAGTTTCCTTGCCTTCAGTCCTGCCCACCTTCCATCCCTCTTCTAGGCTAGCATCCTTCATCTTTCTGAAATGCCATTATGGCTATATCACTTCTCCACTTAAAACATTTCATTACCTTCCTTCTCCTATACCACTGTGTAGTTCAAAATAAAGCCTAACCTCCTTATGTTTGCTTAAAAAGCCCTGTAGATCCCAACTTATTTCTCCTATCTCATCTTTTATCTTTCTCTGCTTTTCATCCCTACTCTACTTGTAACTATAATATAGCCTTATAGGCTTCCTTCTCTTGTGTATGAACTTGTACATGCTCTTTCCTTGAGTTGGAACAATCTACAATTGCTTTTAACCTTCACTATTTGATAAATACTCTTCCTCTGTAATGTACTCTAGTGACTAGGGGAATGAGGTAGAAACTATTTTTAATTATTGGTTAGGCAAGCATCTCTGACAGCATGATTCTTGATTCTGAAGAGGAGACTACATCAACAATCTAAAGAGAAATGAAGATGGTCCAGCCAGGGCATGGTTCCTGACTTGGGAAAAACTACAGAGTATTTAATAGAAAAGAAATCAGCATAGCTGAAGAGCAATAGGGGGGCGGGCAGGGTAGAAAAAATGTTAGAAGATAAAGTTGAAGAGGTACTGTGTCTAAATCATGTATACCATCACTGACCATTCTGATGATTTTGAATTTTAGTCTTAGATCGCTTATAAACCATAGGTTTTAATCAAGTAAGAACCTTAATCTGAACAATGTTTTGAACTGATTGCTTTGTTTGCTTTGTTAACAGTAGGTAGAAGTGAGAGGGTGAAATTGGCAGGTGAGAGACTAGTTAGACATGTTACTACGGTGTCCAGAAAGGATATGATGATGGCTTGGATTAGAGTGGAAGCTATTAATACAGGCTATAATTTAGAGAAAGAGTCAAATAGGAATTGTTGATGGATAGGGAATTGAGAAAAATGTCTTGCATTTAGGCAGATAATTTCAGAGACTGGTATTTTTCTACAATTTATTTTCTTATCTTTCTTTTCTTTTTCCTGTAATGAAAACAACTGATAAACAAGAAATAGTAATAGATGACCTAAGATTACCACTCACTATTTTGACAGCTTTTCACTTTAGGAGAGTTTAGCTGATCTCTTGGCTACCCAACCTCATTCATGAATGGCTTCAAGATGCTTATTTTATTTTATTTTTTTATATCAACTAAATAAAGCAGACTGCATTGGATGATCTTGACAAGACAGTGAAACAGTCTCCTTACTGGAAACTTCTGACTCATTTTTCTCCTCCCAACTCACCCTGTAAACAATATTACGATCATGCTTAATTTCTTCAAGAACCATTTCAATTAAGTTTCGATTCTGCTTAACATGGTTGCCATTGTCCATTAGGCTTAGACCCAGATTTACCTTTTAAGGTTAGTTTCTATCTTCTTCATATATGTCCCATGTTTCAGCTAAAATATCTCCTTATCTTTCTTGAATACTCCAGAAGGATGTTACCATCATTTTGCCTTTTCCCTTGTAGTCTTCCACAAAATATATTAGAATCCCATTCTCTAACAAAATTCTACCATCATCAGGACGTGGAATGATATTAATGCATAGTGGTTAAGAGAACTAGTTAAAGAAACATAGGTTGGAATCCTTCTTCTGTTCCTCTTCAGATGTGTGATTTCTGGCAAGTTCTTACTTTCTCTAATGTCAATTACTCTTTCTTGTAAGATATGGAAAATAATAGGATCTACCTCACAGTCTTGTTCTAAAAATTTAATGAGGTAATGCATTAACACATTTCATAACAATGTTTGGCAAAAATTAAGCACTAAATTCAAGATAGGTATTAATATCTTTATTAATGCTCACTTTAAATGCTATAACTACATATAAAAAACTCATGACATAAATTTGAACAATCAAATCAAATATCATGTTATTGCAATTATTTGTAAATATATATATTGTGATATATATATATATATATATATATATCACAAATATACATACATACATACATACATGCATATATATACATGCGAGTATATATGACCCAAAATAACCTCTTACATTTTCATGATTATAACAGTTTGTCTAAAGCTCTTGTATACTTATCATAGTCTACTGTGCATTAGTCTAAAGCTCTTGTATACTTCTGTGGGGACAGAGCTAGGAGTACAGTTTCCAGGCTCTCGGCCTCATGTGGAAAGGTTCTGGCTCAGGTAGTAAATGACCATCAACTGTGATTGGATGGCCATCAGCTGTGGCTAGTTGGCCGTCAGCTGCAACCAGTGAGCCATTGGCCCCTAATAGAACTGCTGTGGCTACGTTAGCAGCAAAATGGGGGCTAGCAAGAAGATGGTGGCTGAGCTAACAAGCACGGATTACAGTTGTTAGCACAGTGGATTGCAGCTAGCAAGTGAAGTTGGTTGGCAGAGAGAAGTGGACAGCAGGTTGCGGATAGTGTGGCTCCTACGTCCTGTGTCTCCAACCCAGCCTCCAGCGAGAATATAGTGGTATGACTCCCCTACCTATGGCTCCGTGTGTGTTCCTTTTTGGCCTCACCATGCCCTGCGTTCTTATGTGGGGAGCAGGACCAGAAACCCCAGATGGCACTCTGCATGACAACTTCTTATCACATTCTGCTGTGCATTAATATTGTGTATGTAACCAAACAATAATTTCCTATACTAAACATTTTCTCCTTTATCCTATACCCAGTTATGAGAGAACTGAGTATATTATGTCCTTTTTCACATTGTCTGTACTTGCAACTCCTACTAAATGAGAGTTAAGCCACAGCTCTTACTCACTCTGTCCCAGGTAATTGGGACTTGGATGGAATATTGACCCTAGTTTTGCCAGGTACATTCTTTCCCTCCATGAGTTACAAATCAGAGTTAGAGAATCTGTCATTTTGGGACATAGTAAAGCTGGAGCTCGGAGTGGCCATGTTCAGATCCAATACATTCCAAAACAGAGAAAGGCATGCTGGAGAGAAACAGAAGAATGACACTGTGTGACCAGAGAAGAAAAAATGGGAGATTATGAAATCCTCAGTGACACATAAAATCATCAGTTCATAGTTTTCTTGTTCTTGGTGTCAGTCCCTTTTGTAGCCTAGTTACACTTCCTGCCATGTCTCCTAGTTGAAATACCCTATACCCTTCCATGAAATCATCCCTAGTTTTAGCAGATTTCTACCACTAACAAGTAAAAACCATCCTGTTGGCTACCGTGTGCATATCTGCTTTCGCTTTGCATGTTCTCAGCTATGTGAGCATCTTTTTCCTCTTCTCTCATCCATAACACCTAGCTCAGTGCCTCACAGAACAGAATTAACAACCTGGATAACACTCAATTATTTCTACCACTTCTCGATAATTTTGAATTTATCACCATACTGCTTAGAGTACTGGATCAGACTTATTTAAAAGTGAATTTAAATCAATTTGCTTTGAGAACTTTGATAGCATTTTACAAAGCTCCTTGAGATCTTCTCTAAGACCCTAGATTGGGACACATCTGAGTTGCGAATTAGTAAATTTGACTGAAGTATAATAAGGAGCATAATTGGCTTTCTTATAGTAAGTCACATGCCTTTGGAAAAAGCAAAGCCCTCCTGGCTAGAATCTTACTCTAGTAAATAATCATTTTTCTGAAGTTGAATTGTATCCCAGAGGTTTTACTTGTTAACCAGGGAGAAGGCACTTGTTCTTATGCTGTTGGCACAGAGACATGATAAAGTTGAGATGCTAAATAACAAATGAACATTTCAAAGTTTTCATAGATACATGTTTTAAAACCATAGTTTATGTGGAATGGAAAATGTAACTTTTGAAATACAATTTAAAAATCTTGGTCCTATGAGGGTGGCAATGTTATGATTCAAGGGAGAGTTATAATGGGTCCCAAAGTACATTAAGAATCTATCAGAGAAAAAAGAGTGTAGATATTACCAACTAGGGCTTGGGAGGTAGGCAGCTTGGACTTTAAATAAATTCTATAAAACTCATTGTTGGTTGGATAATTCTGAACAAGTTACTCAGCATCTCTTATTCTCAATTTTCTCATTTAAGAAAAATGGGGTGTAGGGCCAAGTAGTACTTACAGGTTTTGGGAAAAAACAAGTCAGAATATTTAAGTAAAGGGCTTAGCATACTGCCTGACATATAAAAAAATCTCATAATTCATGTGGCTCTTGTTGTTTTGTTGTAGTCATTATACACTAATTTTCATCTGAATTCACTTGTTTGATAACTCTGATAAGAATTGGATAGAAAATACGATAAAACTGCATGTATGACAAACTTTATATTTATAAAAAAAATGATGCCTATACATTGAAAAGACAAGCACAAACATGTTAACAGGGATCTTTGCTAATAAATAAGGTTGATGAATATTTTTAATTCTTCCTTTGGGGTGCATATGCATTTTCCAAACTCTCTAGTGACTGAGATGATCTTAATGTTCCCTTCAACTTTATTAAACTTTAAACAGGTTTCTTCCTGACTTTAGAAAGGCCCCTGACCTCCCTTTTCTTCGAACATTTACTTTAAACTTGCAGTTATAAATTATCTGTCTGCCAGTTTGAGATGTAAATCCTCTATAGTCCAGAAATGTGTTTCTCAAGACTTGGGAGTCATACCTTCAAAAAGTAGTCATGGAAGGAAATAGAGCACCTATTGCCCAGTCTCTGTGGGAGGATAGGAACCTAACTTCAGTAATAGACAAGTTGTAAGCAGGAATGGCCTAATCACACTGATGGACCTCCCCAAAAAATCTTTCAGTACTTTTCCGTTAGCGTACCCAGCCATTAATACTGCGTACATATCTCCTTTGAAAATTCTCCTGCCTTTTGTTTCAGTGGAGTTGTGCTCAATTTCTCGTCCCTGTTGCAATAATCCCTCTCCTATGTTACAATCTTGAATAAAATCTTCCTGGCTTGTTTAGCTTGTCAATTGTATTTTTCATTTTATATTACAAGCATTATATTTATAGTAAAAATGAAAACACAAGGGGGGGCATGCATGTGTCTATGTGTGTGTATAAGAGAATGTTTGTTAGCTAAAAAAATCTAAAGAGGAACTGAAGTTCAGTTTCTTTAAAGTGTTTGCTTCAAACTCACTTCTTTTTTTTTCAATTAAAGTTTATTGGGGTGACAATTGTTAGTAAAGTTACATAGATTTCAGGTGTACAATTCTGTATTACATCATCTATATATCACATTGTGTGTTCACCACCCAAAGTCAGTTCTCCTTCCATCACCATATATTTGATCCCTTTCACCCTCATATACCATCCCCCTCCCCACTTACACACTTCTTAATAGATACAATAATTGCATTTTAGCAGAACCTGCCAACTTCAAACATTCAGCTATAGGGATGAGTTGAAGTGTCAGCCCCAGAGATTTGGCAGCTGATAGCTTTCTTTCTAAAGCATGGACCTCCCGTCTAGGTTCAAATCCCCATTGGCTGCTAACTTATGGAAGGGCATTTGACAAAAGACATGGTTTTCATCTTCTAATATCTCATTTTCCTGTGTGTAAAGGTAAAAAGGAAATAAAGTTCTGGAAAGAAGTACCAAATTAGAAATTTAAATGGGCACAAAATATTTTCACCTAGAAAGAATTTCCCTCCATTTGTGTGTAAGGCAGATTTGAATTAGAGATATATAGTGTGGCTGGTTAGAGCCACGCTCTAAACTGTCCTGGCTGCCAGCTTCTCTGTCTAGCTGGTTTTGCCTCTAGCTGTAAAATCGGAACGATAATAACAGTATCTATATCATAGATTTATTGTGAAGATTATAGTAATTAATATGCATAAAGCATTTGCACTTTTAACTGAGCCTGTACAAGGTGAGATAAAAAAAAATACAGTGAATGTTTAAAAAAAAAATTATTACAGTAAAAGACACATTGCCATTAATCCCCCTCAAAATACTCCCCCTCTCTTTGAAACCACTTATCTCAACATTCTTGTCACTTTTTGAAGCAGTTCTGGAAGTCCTCTTTCGTGAGTGTCTTTAGTTGTGCTGTTGTGGCTGCCTCATTGTCCTGAATCATTTTGACTTTGGGGAAGAGCCAGCAATTGCACAGTGGTAGATCTGGTGAATAAAGTGGATGAGGACACACCATAATATTTTTATTTGACAGAAATTGCAGTACCAGAAGTAATATGTGACATGGAGCCTTTCCATTGTGATCACAAAATATGGTGAATGCTGCTGCTGAGTGCCATGCAGTGAAAAGGCAGGGATCTTCTATACAAGAAAAGGCACATTGAACCTTAGTAACAGCGTGTGGCAAGTTTCAACTTGTTCGGTGTAGTCCGTTGGGTGTGAGCTATGGTTGAGAGAAGGTGTGTTTTACAGTGTGCTATAAATCATCCTCCATCATGACAACGCTACGTGTCACACATCCCTTCTGGTGTATGGCAATTTCTGTCAAATAAAAACATTGTGGTGTGTCCTCATCCACCTTATTCACCATATCTGGCACTGTGCAACTTTTGTCTCTTCCCCGAAGTCAAAATGATACAGGACATGGAAGCAGCCAGGACAGTGCAACTAAAGACACTCACAAACAAGGACTTCCAAAACTATTTCAGAAAGTGGCAAGAATGGTGGGATAAATGTGTTCAAAGAGAGGGGGAGTATTTGACGGGGATTAATGGCAATGTGTCTTTTATCGTAACTATCTTTTTTTTAATTTAAACTTTCACCATATTGTTTGATCATACCTCGTACCTAGTACTTGTATGTCATCCTTGCTTTTTGTGTTTGCTCTTATTATTACATTATTGTTAAATATTTTAAAACATTGCAAAGAACATAGCAACCATTAGACAATTTTGTTTGTGGAAACAGAGAACTGAGTCTATTATTATTTTCTTTTGGCTAAATTGTAGTAGTTTATTCATGATGGTGGCAAGATCAGGATCACATGTATATCTGAGTTCAAGGAAATGCTGCAAGATTCCTTAAAAAAAATAGGTTGTATTAACAAGGAAGGAGGCAATAGGGTGTGATATTGAGTAAACACTGTATCTGTCACAATGCACATATCCAAGGTAACTCACCATAGATGTATTTTACAAATGTCTGTATCATAATTTATTTAACCATTTTCTATAGTTGGATTTCTGAATCATTTTCAATTTTTCATCACGATAATAAATATGATACACACAAATACTATATATCCCCAAGGGAAATGAAGACTTCATTGGTAAGACTTCAGTCTTTAGCAGATTGTTTTATATGTTCTTTTTTTTCTTATTTCTGGTATTAATTTTCAAAGGGAGATAGATTTCAGCTCACTAGTGTTTATTTGATGGTTCACATGCAATTTATTTACTTATGGTATAGTATCTACTTATACCTGAAAAATTTAAACCTGAACAATAATGATGTGTTGTTTTTTCTTTCTTTTTTTGTGTGATCTCCATGTTCATTCTAATAATTTGTAAAGCAACTAATGGTTAGATGGCTTTATTTAGAAAACATAAAATGTACGGCCTTCTAAAATAACCATACCTAATAGACTTAATAATTTTTTGTCCAAATTTTGAATTACCATTACTTTAGGGACTTTGATTAAAATAAACTAAATGAAATAATGGGTAAATAAAGAGCATCATTAATAACTGCTGATAAGTGAGTTGCCCAAACAGAGTTTATTTCCAGGCATAATTTGACTTCAATCAACAACCAATTCAGATATCAAAGAAGATAGTTTTTACTTGAATTACAAATTTCAGTTAATTGCATAATCACATTAACTAAATCACATTAACTTATTCCGTTTTAATTGTACCTCATTATATTTTTCAAAGATTTAAGTGTGAAAACAGGTTGAGCACTTCATAAGGAAGGAAATAGGAAGAACCCCATGATTTGTTCACCGAGGCCTAGAATCCCACCATTGACTTTGTCTCCAGCTCACTCTGCTCTTATTCTGCCCAACTCCTATGATATTTATTTCCACTTACTTTGACTCACAATTGTCATTTTCAATATTTAGTTCTTAAAACATCCTCATCTCAACTGATGCCCTACTTTATTTTATTTACTTTATTTTTTACAAGTGTTAAAAGCTGTGATGTTATGTGACTCTGGTCTTGAGAAGGTAAAAGTTTGAAGCTAGTGATCTACTGATTAGGCACTGAGTTTGATGAATTCTTCTTTATACTCAAATATTTCTTAAGGCAACAGAAACAGCAAAAGTAATGCTGTAGACTCTTTTCAAATTTTAACTCAGCCAACTTCAGGAATGAGGGTAAGGAAGAGACTTTCATACAAAAGAATAAAAAATAATACAGTTTATAGACATGGTTATAACTTGTGTATTATTCTCAAAAAAGAAGCTATTGCAAGCAATTTGAGTACTGGTTAAGAAAAAAGACTCAGGAATTAAACAGCTTTTTTTTTTTTCCTCTCCATTTAATTCTATCAATATTACAAGGAACAGCCTTTGTTCAGACGTGTAATTATATCTGAGAGATACATTTCTAGAAGATGAATTGTTGAGTCAGGGGAATTACACATATAGAAATATAATTGCTAAATTACTCTCTGGAGGGATTGCATCAGTTTATACCAAGAATGAGCGAACGTGCTGTTTCCTCATATACCCAATACTACTGGGCATTATATTATAAAATATTATGACTCCGTTAGTTTGAAAAGCTCTTTGGTGAGAGCAATTATATATTTTTTATAATTGATGTAATTTTATTTTTAAAAGTCAAAATGAATCTAAGCATCCTTTCTTGGTGCTTATGCATTTCAGCCAAAAAGTTTTATGTAATGAATATATTTGGAGATATAAAACACATAATGAATAATGCATAGAGTTTTAGAAAAAGTATAGACATAACTAAAAATATTCTTTTTCATAATACCATTTTAAAAATAGTGAATAGCATTCATCAAATTTTTAAGTCATTTAAATCTTGGCCAAATTTTATACAAATGTTATAAATTTGCATAAAGGCACACTTATGTTATATTCTTCTTAATTGTCAATCTTTACTGAAAAAAATCTAAGAGTGGCTTATTTTGAAAAAAAATGTGACTTGATGTTTTGAAAGTTTAAGATTTATGAAGTATCTTGCCACTTCAAATTAAAGTACAAATTTGAACTTCATTCATGTGGAATACTTTTCCAAGAAGGTTTTGCAATCACTGCAAGAAAACACATGTGAAATACTATTTTTGAGTAGTCATAGCTATGGATGTTGATAGAGTTTTGTTCAAATAATTTCAATCTTAAAAATAACACATTTCCAATCAAATTATTTCCTTGTCAAAGAGGCACTAATTATTGATAAAATAACTAAAGTGGACTTATATAGTCTAGGAAATGAAAAATTTGAAAATAATTTCTGCTTTAAAATAGATTTAAAATCTAGTTTATTTAATGAAGAAATGAAAAATGAAACTAAAGGAGAAGATGCACAGCCTTGCCTAAAATCCATTTTTTCTCAAGTATATACTCAACTCAAATCTCAGTTTCCCAGGCTCTTGCAATTTACAATGAAGCATGCAACATGTCTCCCACAATGCACTTAATAAAGTTATACTTTTGGGGGAAGATAGCATAAAATTGTTTTAAATGAGTAGTTATCAGTTTCATTTGCAACTACCCTGTTTCCCCGAAAATAAAACCTAACCAAAAAATAAGATCTAGCATGATTTTTCAGGATGACATCCCCTGAGCATAGGCTCTAATGCGTCTTTTGGAACAAAACTTAATATAAGACCCGGTCTTATTTTTGGGGAAACATGGTATATATGAGTATACCCAAAACCAATGAGTCTTTTTATTGTTCTTCAGATATGATGATCCTTATTATTTTGTAATATCCAGTCTTGACTTAACTATCCATATTTTTCTTAGGTATTTGTTCAGCAGTACTTTTATGCAAAGATAGGCAAAGTATAGAAAAGGCCATGAATCTCATATCTGCTTAATGTTGTTTTCTGTGAACAATGCCAGTAAAACACTTGAAATAAGAAATGATTCAATCGGTTGGTTCCGAAAATTAGCTGATCATTTAATAGCTCTGCAGGATCCTATTCAATGAGCGTATTCAGGGCTTGATTTGTTAGCAAAGTCAGGCTCGATTCAGTCAGTTTCCCACAGGAAGTTGGTAATGTTAAAGCTAAGATAAGTCAGTATCATAATAGGGATACTAAAAGTTATCCTCTAAGCACTGGTAGTTCTGCATTCTGTAGCTTCAGATTTATTACTGTCGGTTAAATGAAATGTATTCCTTCCAGATACATCTTTTTCTCACCACTACCTGCCTCTTTACATTTTCCTTGGCCTGGCCATTTTTCTCTGGGAAAATATCCCATGTGGTGTGTAAATATAGAAATAACCACCCACCCTCATCTTGAACTAAAAAGAATAGCGCTATTTCACTCACAGCGGGTGGCAGTTTCTGAAGAGCAAGACAGTAAATGTTTTTGACTTTGTGGGTCATGTGGTCTCTGTTGCAAGGACTTACTTTGGCCATCACAGCAAGAAAGTCACCAGAGATGAGACGTAAACAAATGGGCATGGCTGTTAACTAAAGTTTTAACTCCCATGGCTGAAAGACTTTCTTAAAGCGAGGATGTTTTAGGCCTTCCCAGCATGCCATTGGGGAATGAAGTCTGAACCACCAGCTGCATGGCGAGGTGAAAACACAACATGCCTTCCATCCTGGAGTTGTTGAGTGCTTTTCTATATCAAGTAGGTGGGGGGTGGGGCTGAAGTGGGGCCAAATCTGGAGAAGGTGCAGAGTCTGCAAGGAAGCAGTGTCCGCTGCTCCTGTGGATTAGCTGTGGGCAGTAGATTGAAAAATCCATGTGTAAATAAGAAGTGGAGGCTCGTGGGGTTCTATGATCCCTGGCTATTCTCTTTTTTTGGGTAATGATGAAAATAGCCACCTGAATATGAATCCTAAATTCCAACAGATATACAGGAATATGAGCAGTCTTTTGTAAGAGCTGGTGCACAGCTATTAACAGGCTGTTTTTTCTTTTTCTCACTCTCCAGCCACTGTGATTTAATTTAGAACACCTCACAAGATTTTGTTTTTCCTGTCACTGTGTTACAATAACTCTTTATTTACAAAAACAGCCTGAGGACTAGATTTGACTCATGGGCCTTAGCTTGCTGTCTCCTACTTCTAACACTATATACCTAAGTAGAAAATCAACTCCAAATTTTTTTTTGAGACAATATGTCATTTTTAATGAAGGTCTTTATGAGGATGTTGAGTAAAATGATCTGGAAACTTCTCTGTATCATGTTTTCCAGCCCAATGACTCAGAGCTTGTAGAGCAGAGTTTTAATAGCGGAAAGAAACAGGGCACGTTGTTGAACACTAGCTGCAGCCATCCCTTTTGGTGACATTTAGCAATTTAATACGGCAGACACTGCTGGTTACCAACTCAATGTCCCTACCACCTTCTTTCCTTACTGACAAAACCCAGATTTAAGTGAGGGGTGGCCACAGGCCTAGCTGAAAATCTGGATTTCCTACAACGCTTACTTAAATGCCAATAGCATGTGACATCCCTGTAGCAAATGATACACGAGAAAAGTCTACTTGGTGCAACTTACAAAAGGCTGTTGTCTTTAAGATGAAAAACGTGTAGTCAGCTTGTGTCCTTAGTTCTTCTTTCTTTCTCCTTGGAATGTAGTTTTGATACCTGATATTTCTCAGGTATATTGAAGCCAGGAGGATAAAGCCACATGTTTAAGCTGGAAGAAACTGAAAACTGAAAGGAGATTGATCTGTGGGCTTCCTGGAGAAGGTATAAGTACTGTAGCATGCTTGAATGTAGTTCTTGGTTCAGAGTAAAATAAACCTATTCAATTAAGCCACTGTAGCCAAATTTCTGACACATGTAGCTCAACCCATTACTAACTGTTATCTTTAGCTTTAAAAATATCATCTCTATTTACTGTGTAAGAGTAATATGATTCAAAAGTCAATTTTACACCAGAGTCTAATTTCATTTATTTCTTATTTCTGTTCCTAATTCTATTTTAATAGTTTCTTCTCAAAGACAGTTCTACTTCAAAACAACATATAGGCAGGAAAATGAGGAAATCTCAAAATACTTTCCCTGCACTAAGACAGTCTAAATTTGCAGGTATGTACAGATTAAATACTTCTGCCTGCAGTATTCTCGGTAAGGATCGCTGACCCTAAAGTAGGGTATGAAAGAGTGGGGAGGATGAAGTAGACATTGAAAGAGCTTTTAAAAATCATATAATGTTAGGTCATACAAGATGCTGAAATACAAGAAATTGCTCTAAAAGAAACAGCTGGATAGATGAGTCAGAGTGCTAGGTTACGTTTTCTTTAGGAACTGAATGGAGAGGGGATAAACATGAAGGAGTCACGTAGCTGGGAGAGAACTCTGCATGCACTGGATAATAACCTGCCCAGTCAAAATGTCATCATGACAGCAACCACACAACCTTCTGGGAGAGCAGAGGTCTGCCATGGGATTTTCTTAAGATTAACTTTTTAGAATCTTAGGGCCTACTGCAGAAAAAACACACTTATTTCCTGAAAGTTTCCCACAAGAAATGTGATTAATACTCCTGATCTTTAAAACGAACAAAATAAAAGCTTTCCTTCAGGCCCTTGTCTCATCCACATGTGACAGGGGGGAGTGCTAGAGATAGTATTGAAACTCTCACAGAAAAATATCTTTAATGGTTCACTTTTGATATCCATTCAAACTCCACATGTTGATATTTAGAAGTATTTCTAAAAGATGGAGATTTATAAAATTTATATGAGTATTTTTTTGGTATGAATAATACTTTTTAAAGATAAACTATAGGTAATTTACATGCCAAGCTATAAAGAATGTACGTAATATTCTGGTACTCTCCACTTTTTCTCTAAGGAAATGGTGATAGTTTTGAAATGCTGTTGCATGAGCAAAAGTGTCTGGGTTTCCCTGGCCGAACATCTTTCTTATGTTTCTCACATTGAGCTTATTCTTCATGATCTAGAGAGAACTGTGATAAAACACAAAATTATTTGTTCTGTGGCATTGCTAACAAAGCATCAGTCTATCAAATGCTTACTGAGGTCATAATCTTTACATAATGAACTTCCTTTGGCTCATTCCAGAAATGCTGGGTTTCTCCAGACCTGAACATACTCTCTGCAGACACTTCATAGGAATTAATGTGGTTTGAATGTGGCAGGTGTGTTCTTATCACATTGTGAACATGGAGAAGGGTAGAGATTAAAAGCCGTTTGATGTGTACTAACTCAGTCTGAACAACAATTCCCATTTACTCATTGCCAAAGGACTTTCCTTGTAACGCTGTTATTCATTTCAGGGCAGTCGCTAGAGATACTAATGCTGATGTAGTATCGGCTATATTCTTACCTGATATAATATGGCTTTCTAGGTTATGCCATAGTGCAGAAAATAAATAAACCTTGCAGTTTAAACAAATAAAAGTTTGTGCCTGGGGTAGCAGCTGACTTGGAGCCTGACCATAATAGCTAGAGGGTGGAAGAATTTGGGTAACATTTCAGAAGTAGCGGGAATACTAGAGCTGTCTATGGCCATTTGAGAGCTTCTCAGGTAGGGTTTCCAGGCGGGAATTCCCACCCGTTCTCAGGAATTTTTTTTCACTTTCCCATTCCCGAATCCAGAGTTACAAACTGTTTTCTGTTCTCCACGATGAATCGTTTACACAAAGTGATGGCCAATACGACCCAACCACCTGGGTTCAAGGAGTCGATTTTCCCGATTTCCCGACCAACTTTTCTCCGGATTTGGGAACAGGAAAGCAAAAAACTTCCTGAGAACGGGCGGGAATTCCCACCTGGAAACCTTATTCTCAGGGGGTCCTAGACCGTGGAAGTGGTGGCTTGCCTGGGACACATATCTTTAGCACCTGAGTATATGCCCTTCCTTCAGCCATGGAGGTGTCACAGGCTACTTGGGGTTATAAAGAAATTTTTTACATGATCCACAATTTCAAGTTGTCCTACAATCTAGAACCATCCCCAAATCAGTGCTGAAATAGTGGTGTCTTTAGGCCGGACTCTACCTCTCTTAAAAGTTGGGCACAGCCAAAGAGTCCAGAAATGAGCTTGACAAGGAATCTCTACATCCCGACTGTTAAAGCACAGCTTGCTTAAAATCAGCAATTAGATTTAGAGTTGAGCAATTCATATTCTAGCACATGTAAAAAGAATTTTCCAGCTCTTGTTGTAAAGTATTTAACTTAACACTTGTGAAGAAGAAGATGGAGGCAGAATATCATTTCTTCTGACCCATTCTGAGCTTGCCTGCGGCACGCTTGGTCCTTGGAGCAGGGAATCCCCATCAGAGAGACGGTACACAGATGCATTCATCGCAGAACACAGCAGGGAACTCCTCTGGTTAGGAGCCTGAACTGTAGCTTCTAAGATGGGAGACATTTAAAAAAACATTTTAGTTATTTTTACTATCTGTCTTTGTATAGCTACCAGATCACATAAAAGATAACAACATGCAAAAAAACAGAAAATTTCAACAGGGAGAATTTTTCTGAGAAATTATCAAGAAATTTTATGTAATTTAATTCTCATATATTGATTATATTGTTCAAATTATACCCTCTCCTAGTCTATAGTTAATGATCAATGAATGTTGCCCAAATCATTTGATAAAAACATTTCCGAACAATGAGCAGTATCCCAGAACTGTACAGACTTTTAATGTCACAAAATGAAACTATTATAAATGTCTAGAATTTTACGTAAGTTTTTCTGACTTCTTTAACTCTTAGGAATACTAGACATTCTGTTTTCATGTCACAGTTGTGTTTTTTTTTGTCTCTCCTTTGGTATAGATCATGTCATTTAACCTTCTATATGTTTGTTTTTTCATCTCTAAAATGAGGTTAATAAGTTTGACCTTTTGCATTGGGGTTTTGCTCTGTTGTAAAGAAAAACATTAATGCCTGCAAAGTACCCTGGGATCCATGGATGAAAGTGCAGGATGGAAGAAGTATATACACTTGAGTAACTCCATTTCACATGTGTGTTCTGCTTCAGTGAAGTGGATCAGAGAGTGGTTACTGGAGTGGGCAGGTGTTTACATGCCTGTTCTGACTGGTAGGCAATGATATTGGGAGCACTGATATTCCAAACACATAGACACTCGCTGGCCTAATCAACTTTCCTCTTCATTTATTTATTCACAGCTGAATTCCACTTGCAATGCAAGTGACAAGCATTCTTGTTGGCAGGTAGGGAAATAAAGATTACTTAGTTTGTGCTTTTAAAATGAACCTGAGGTGAAAATTAAATTCCAAGTATTTCATAAAATGTATTTTAGCAAGTATGTCTTTATAAGTCTTATTTCACTTATTGCTGAGAGAGGATAAAATGCATGATGAAAACTGGAGAAGATATGTGAAGACTACTTTTCTTTCTTTACCTTGACCCCTGAGTCAGTCATTTTGCACTGATCAGGGCAAAGGCCATGGCAGGTAAGCTTTCCTCAGGACTGTGAAGACCATCTGCTCTGCCATTTCTCTTTTAATGTCTTTAAAAAAATACAAGGACAGGACCTAGATGTTCCTATTTCCCCCTAGGAAATACAAGATGCCCACTCTTTTACCCTCATTCTTGATTGAGATCCATTTTGAATAACATTAACACCCAAAGGCAAACTTTAAATAAGATTTATCAAAGAATATCTGACAACTAATCATATTTTAATCCAAATTTTATGATTTTCTTCACTAGTGACATATGATCTTGAACTTACAGAAATTGACATGTTTCCATTAAACATTATAAATTATTCCAGACAAAGGTGAGGAATGTACCCAGCATGCTTCCTTTCTCTGTCTTCTTCTTTAGAAAATGTTACACCTACCAGTTTTGTAAAACTGTCTAAATGAAAATCACTCAAATGTTCTATTTTCAATAAGAATATGAATCAAATGATCTAATGGCTCCCCATTGCCGGTTAAATCAAGAGTTCCTATGCATCCTGCTTCCCAAAGTTCCATGAAATCTAACTGTTCCTTACCTTGGAGAGTGATAATAGTTCATATTCATTGAGCATTTGCTATATAGCATGTGCTGTCCTCAACAGTTTGCTTTTCTCAACTCAAATAATAATTCTACGAACTCTACAAGGTAAATACTGATAGTTTGCCAAGTTACAAATGTATAAACTGAAGTTAGGGCAGATTGAGTAACTTCCTTAAAGTCTCACAGCTAGTGAGTGACAGAGACAAGACACAAACTCAGGTCTGACTGATTTTAGAATTCTTCTCTTAACCCCTACACTGAGTGTGTACCATCCAAACACTTCTGGAAACCAGACACTTTGTTGTGTTCCCTCTATGGCTAGATGCTACTCTCTGTCTTCCTTCCCTCCTCTCCCTGTGAGGTTCAACTTCTCACCTACTCTAACCTGTTCATCCTGAGTCCCTACTGGCAAACAACTGATTATTGAGCTTTCTATAGTTCATTGTAAATTGTAAGGTAGCAATTTTTTTTTCTGAAATATGTTTGTCTTGAGCTGTTCTCAGTAAAAGCTGATCAACTACATACCTTTAAAGATTTTTTTCCCCAAATGGTTTACTTTTTTAAACTGAGTAGGATTATTGACAGCTACCATACTTAAATAAATTGACAGCTACCGTTGCTTAAATAAATTGATTTTTATCGGATTAGGATAAAAAACTAGAAACTTGAGAAAACCCAAGCTAAAATACGAGGTTGGCAAAATTTGACTTCTGGATTCTTAGAAGTTCGCATTACTTGTCCAGAGTCAAACAATCCTCTTTTCATTAGTCAAATCAACACTTGGAAGGGTCTTTTATAATAGGCATGACCATGTGGTGTAACCTTTTCCAGAAGTGTGGTATTTGTGAGTAGCGTTTTGTTGTTGTTTGGTGGAGGGGCATTAGAAAACTGTTATTATTGTGAGTTGAACTTTTTCTCTTTGCAGTTTTATCCCTTTTTGCTTTATGTATTGTGAAGCTCTGTTAATAAGTACATACACTTTTAGGCCGTTTTTGTTAACTTGATTAATTTACCCCATTATTATTATGAAATAAACTTCCTTATTCCTATTAATATATCTTTACTCTAAAAATCTACTCTCTGTTCCAGCAATAGAACTCTTCCAGCTTTCTTCTAGTGTAATATTGACATGGTATACATTTTTACATCCTTTTCTTTTAATCTTTTTTTTTGTTATATTTTGTTTTATTTCTCCTTCTCCTTCTTCTTTTAAACCCTCCCCATCTTTTCCACATAACAGAAACGTTATCACATTTTTGTACAAATAATATGGAGCCTAGAAAGGAATTTTAAGTAAGGAATGAAAATCCATCCATCTGCTAGGTATCAAAATCTTATCCGTTTATAGCTCATTCAGTTGGTTTAAACCTGGTACTAATGAGATGAAGGCCATGGGTTCCATTCCCCAATGGCTAGTTAGTTTTTATCTGTTTCATAGCCACAAACTGCTTTCCTAACCCCAGTCCCCCATATTGTAATGTGTGCTAGTGGTCACAAGTCTTAAGGTAAAATTGAATCTTTCCATACAAATTTTCTAAATTAACAATATTTGAAATCAACCTTTAAATGTATTATCTAACTTTTAAGTATGAGTCAAATTATTGATCTTTTTGGTCTATATAATTGTGTGTTCCATGTTTTTCCAAGTATAAAAACGATGTTAACAGCTCTAGATGAATGGGGCAGGGTTCCAGGGAGCTACAGGTTGTGGGCTGTGGTTTTTACAAAGTTAATGCAGTTTCAGTTCCTGCTCCAATGCTGGTCCTATGACCACTTTGCAAAAACACCCTGAGAACACTGGCCAGCTACCATGCTATATCTTTTGATTGGAGATTTAATCTATCTACATTTAAATTAATTGTTAATAGACATGTAGTTATTGCCATTTTATCATTCTTATTTTTATCTTTCTTCTTCTTCTTAAAGAAATCCCTTTAACATTACTTGTAATACTGGTTTGGTGGTGATGAACTCTTTAGCTTCTCCTTGTCTGGGAAGCTCTTTATCTGTCCTTTGGTTCCAAATGATAGCTTTGCTAAGTAGAGTAATCTTGGCTGTAGGTCATTGCTTTTTATCACTTTGAATATTTCATACCAATCCCTTCTGGCTTGCAAAGTTTCTGTTGAGAAATCAGCTGATGGTCTTATGGAAGCTCCCATATATGTAACTAACTGCTTTTCTGTTGCTGCTTTTAAGATACTTTCTCAGTGATGGTTGTTCTGTAGTTTAGTTGTAATTTTGATGTGGTCATTAGAGGAGGTGAGCACAGTGTTTACATAGTCTGCCATCTTAACCAGAACTTCATCTCATTCTTTTTTAAAAGGTATTTTCACTAAGTATAAAATTTAACTTTGACAAGTTTAAAATTTTTTTCCCAGAAATTTAAAGATGTTGTTTTATTATATTCTCACTTGTATTGCTTCCAATGAGAATTATTCTGCCATCCTACTATTTGGTCTTCTCTAAAGAAATCTGTCATTTCTCTCTGGATTTTTTTTTTTTAAATTTTACTTTATTTCCTGACTTTAAAAAAATTTATTGTTATGAGCATTGGGTGTGATTTTCTTCATGTTTCCTGAACTTGTGGTTTGTTGGGGGATCTACAGTGTTTGGGGGACCTACAGGGGGTTTACAGTGTTCAGAAAGTTTGGAAAATTTTTACCTATTGTATATGTAAATATCCTCTCCCCCTTCTTCAGAAACTGCAATTAACAAATTGTCCCATAGATTATCATCTCTTCTCTACTTTTTGAACATATGTAATACAGTTGTAACTGTCTTAATTAACTTTTCTGTCAGTTTTAGCATTGCATCAGTTCTGTATTGGTCTTGATCCGTTGATTATTTTCCTTATTTTTGGCTGTGAATTCCTAGTTTTTTGCATGCCTGATAATCTTTGATTGGATGTTAGATGTCATTAGTTTTTCCTTGTTTTGCTGGCTATTTTTATATTTCTATAAATATTCCTGAATTAGGTTCTGAAATACAGCTAAGCTACTTGGAATCAGAACTATTTCTTGCTTTTTTTATTTGATAGGCAATTCCAAAGTAGTGATCAGTCTATGGTTAATTATTCTTTACTAAAGCAGGACATCCCTGGATTCTATACTTAACGTCCCATGAGTTTTTCTAATTTTATTGGTGAGAAATGACATTATTCCTGACTATACATGAATGTTAGGCACTGTTGCTTGTAATTCATTCAGCTGGTTCTTTCCTTGGCCTGGAGTATTTTCAGGCCAAGTAAAGAACACACATGCACTGCTAATGAGTATTCTGAAACTTGAGATCCCTCTGTAGATCTCAAGGGTTTTATTTGTCTGTTTAGTCTTGAGCACTCAGCATTGGCGTCAAATTTGTGGCTAGATATCTTTAAACAAAATCTCTTCTTCCATTTTTCTATGTTGCTTAAAAACACTTTAACTTTGCTAACTTTCTCAACACAATAAATCTTCACCACCACCCCCTCCACCTGCCAATCTGTCTTAACTTTTCCTATAATCTTCAAAGCATCTGGTATTTACCCCTATTAAGAAAGTCAGCACTATCTTATATAAGTATCTGCTTACTTGTCTGCCTCCCTTGAAGGGAAAATAATTGATTTATAAATTGCTATACCCTATTACATAGTAGGAGTTAACAGTATTTGTTGTAGGATGAATGAGACAGAATTCACAATCGTTTCTATAATTCAGAGATAGAAGTGCTGTCCTGGAATCTGGGAGGTTAATGAAAGAAACAGGTATACCAGGAAGTTTAAAACAAGATTCCAATAATAAGAGTCAAATATCAGATATTGTCAGTAAATGAATCAATATCCTCTTCTAGGATTTTCAGGTTTTGTACACTCATAATATTAAATTTGACACAGTTGTGCTGTATTTTATGCAGGCTCTTAAATTGTGGAGGAAATTTTTCAAAAGGTCTTTGCTCATTAAATGAGCCTTCACTCCAAGAATTAGATTTTCGTACATTTGGAGGCTGAGGAAGTGTGAGAAGAAGCCTAAGTAGAAATGGAGGTTTTTATTAGCCCTTCTCTATCTTCTGATCAACGCTACTCTTTCTTGGGCTCTCTGTTGTTTATCAACTCCAGGGAACTGTTTATCCTTTTTTTTTTCTTTTCTTTTTTCTCATAATACCAGGGCCATAATTTTATTTCTTGAAATTTTCTGTGTTTTTAAAAGGCTCTGAAGTTTTTGCCAAAAATTGAATTCAGATGGTCTCCACTGTTCTCCCTGTGGCTGTTTTGAGTTCTATGAAACTCTTATTATTCTTTGTGCTCGAAATATTCTGTCTTTGAAAGACTGACCTGCCTCCTTCTTCAGATGCTTAGCCTAGAAGCAATTATCTGGCCACCATCTCCCATGAGCATGTTCCCTTTCAAGAACAGACCTAATAATCATTAAAGGTCTTGGCCCTTGCTCTGGGGGTTGGAAATAGTCTACTGCAGCGTTATTACCTCGCTTGATAGCTATGTGGTTTTTGCCATCCCTGGGAAATATCTTTTATAGTGGATTTGGGAAATGAAAACAAATTAAATGGATACAGAATTCAGGCAGTTTACAGTCATTTTGTATGGATTAAGAAAGGCTAATCTTCATATATAAATATACTCTCAGTTCAGGAGTAAGCCTCAAACTTCAAGACGCTCATTGGATTGTGACTGTTTCTCAATTTGTTCAATATCATTACATGTGCTTAGTGCAGATTCTGAAGTAGAAATCCAAACAGGTAATGAGTATAATCCAATTCGCATGTAAGCCAATTATTTTAGAGGAAAGATTAATTAAAAGAAGTGGTAGGTTAATTTAAATCAAATATGGCCGACCCTCTACTCTGACCCATTTTTGTCCTCTTGGATACAATAAAGAAATGTGCATTGGGTAAATATTTCCCCTAGGGGGGAAAAAGTTAACAATCACATTTAGAGCTTTAAACTAAATATTTCACAATAACAGATGCTCTTCACCAAAACAAGCTTATTTCACCCAATGTATTTAATAGCATCATTTTTTTATAAATAAGAGTAAGTACTTTCTACAAGTGAGAGGGTTGGGGGCAATGGTAGAGGAAAGTGCATCCCATAACCTCCTCTCCCTTCATATTCATTCATATATTGCACATTTTCCCCATTTACATTTTTACAGGCACACAGATTATTGTATTTATATAGCCAGGGTGGTCCCAGCAAGGACTGGGGTCCAGCTTTGCAGCATATTTCTGTAGTGATTGTGACAAGCTTTAATAAATAATCCAGTTGAAAACTAAATTTATCACGAAGCAGAGAATAGCATTAAGGGATAAGATGTTTTACTCTCCCTATCCAGAAAGTCACCGCTGCACCCAGGACCAAATTTAATAAGGAACATTGTGGATGGAAAAGAATACATTAGTTATTTCTGTTTTTCTTCTTTGTCCACAGAGACTGAAAGAATTAAAACAACGGGAATTTGCTCGAAATGTAGCTTCCAAGTCATGGAAAGATGAGAAGAAACAAGAAAAAGCACTTAAACGACTCCATCAGCTGGCTGAGTTAAGGCAACAGTCTGAATGGTAAGAATTAGAGGTGTCTCAGGTGATTCAAAACTCTCTTCAACCTCTGGGGAAATTTCAATGATAAATTTACATGGTTCACTGTAGCAATATAAACAAATTATAATTAAGCAACAGATATGTCCAAGGGCAAATGTTCTAATAGTTCAAGTTCATAAATTAATGACTTTGACATCTGATTTTTTCTTCCCAATATCATTAATTTAATGTGCTCTTTAATAAAATGATCCAAGGATTATTCAAATATACTAGCATTTATTCTATCCATTTGATTAAAATGGACCTATGAGCATAACTCTTTAGTGATTATTTTAAGTTTTATAATAATAATTTTAAAACCATAAATAACAATGTGTCCTTTTGGGAGGAAATAAATCTTCTGTACATTCCCCTATACACACCTGAATCTAGAATAAATGACACTATCATTGTCTGGACAAGTAAGATGTCATTAATTCAGTTAAATTTAGCACTTATTGATAATTATAACAAGGACACAATAACATATTCTCTTAGTTGAAAAATAGCAATTTTACATAAGCTTGGAACTGCTGAATGTTTCTAGGTGAGAAAATTGCCACCTGAAATTCAATTAAATTTGCAGATTGTGATTTGTGTTCATATGAATCATAATGTAGAATACTAATATTGCTAATTAATGTAGTTGACAGCAACCTAGTGAACTGTGAAATTTATAGCTGTGACAAAATTTAAACTACTGTTGTTTAAGTGAAAAACAATATACAATAAACTTGGGAGTGAATGACTCAATTATAGTACCATAAAATATTAAACCTCAAATTTGATTATAAGAATATTGTTATTTTTTAAGATCAGTTATGAGTAAAAACACAATTAGTATTCTGCTTACATACATTCATGTGTTTGTACATGAGTTATCTTAGGGTAATTTGAATTATGAAAATACATAAAATATAATAAGATTAAAAATAAGTGATAAATTTGGTATAAAGAAAAAAATAATTGTCAGAAACACATATATCCAGAGGCGAGGTTAATACAAAAATGCATGTTCTAAGATCTCATACAATCATTGAAACAGGACACGCATTTGATACTGGCTTTTTACTTGCCAATGCAATGAGTATTGTAAAATATGTTACCTGAACCCATTGTCAGTAAGATAATCAGACAGCACTTGTCAAAACAGAACTTGTAAGGAAACACCTTACTGAATAACACCATGCTATTCGGGTAGCATGCAGGAAAAAAATCTAGGGGAGCTGTTAATTCCTAGGTGGTTAATTATGAGGTGCAATGAGTCAGATTATTAAAACAACAACAACAAAAACAGGACAAGGCTCACTATAGACACCTTTTAGATAGGTCCTTTAAGAACACACAGCAGAAAATCTGAGTAAACATAATTTTGGTTCTTTTGTTATTACAAAATAACAAACTTCTAAACTTCTACATTTCTACCTGCCCATTCTATATTTTCTTTGGGGAGAAACAAAGGATCAGAGGAGCCTTGATAATGATGTTGGTGATGGTGGTGGTGATGGTGATGGTAATGATGATGCTTTTGTTTAGAAATTCTAAGTTTGCAGAGCTACCCATTAAGTGTCTTCCAAATTAAAACAAATTAAAAGATCCACCTTACTGGGGTTGAGCTGTCCCTCTGGAAATCTTACTAACTAAACAAATACAAACCTAACTGCATCTTCTATAGAGTAGGCAGGCTCTCTAGGTCCCAATCATTATTACGGAAATGATAGGTGTTCAGCTTTCCAGCTACTTGGAACTAGGAAAATGATTTCATTCTTTTCTAGTACCCACCATCTGCCTTCCAGACAATTGTTCTGTCTGCTTAAGCAGCCTCACGGGATGTCACTTAATATGTCTCTTAATAGGATTATTAAATATTTTCATTTTGGCAGCTGAATTGACAAATGAAAGTAAGAAATAAAATGAAAGAAGAAAAAAGAATCACCTGTATGTATTATCCATCTCCTAGACAACTTTTCTTTGTCCTTTATTCTCATAATGAGGGCTTAGTAGGATAATGCAGATAACAAGAAGGTTCCCCCATGAACCTAGGAAGAAGAGAGGACTAGTAGTAAGAATATTTGAATCAAACTGATTTTTAAAATGATGGCAGAAACGGTTAATGGATCTTATAAAGGGCAGTCAACTTTGGCCATCCCTTGGGTAGTTTAACCTAATTGATTTCTCAGCAAGACCACTTATTGTATGCACACCTATTTGTAAAATTATATATGTGTAAGTCTAAGTATAGTGCAACTTGACATGGACATTTTTTCCAAATTTAAAAAATTGTGGGACCACTGATTGTGAGAATATAAAGTTCCTTATATAAGAGAGCTAGATAATGTGGAACATTAGGAAATTATATCATGTAAAGAAATTATGTTGTTCTGATATGTTTGTTTTTTCCTGTTTGGAAAGTATACTTCTTGCACAAAACATAATTAATTATGCAGGTATTAAGATGCCAAGAATTAGAATTCTTGTACAACTATTGGAATGGACAATCCATTAATAAGAATTAAAGGGCTACCTCTAAAGTTACATTTTTATTATAAATAAAAATAATTAGGTAAAAAAAAAATACAAACATAAACTGAAGAAAGTTCTGCAGGAGGGAGTGAAATCATAAATAAGGATATAGCTATAAAAATTAAACCTTTAATTATGTTATAAGTCATAACTTGTATTAAAATTATAGAATTCTAAACACTACAAAGACAAAAAATTAGGATTTTTCAAAATAATAAAAATAAGTTAAATTTAAGATAAGGAAAATTAAAGTTTATAAGACAGATCAAAAGTCTAAAGCATGAAAATAAGTTATAAAATATTAATAATGAGGATAAAATGTTAAAATTGTAAAATAATACAATGATTAATGTAGATTAGGTTGTAAAATAAGCACAAGAATCAAGGACAAGAAAATAAAACTATAATACAAAAACAATAAGATCAAAAAGCTTTAAAAATACTTAAAATAATATAAAAGAAAGAAGCTTGCACATTAGAGAGATAAATAGTAAAATAGAACAGGAATACAGAAGAGAACATTTAGACTAACATAAGTAAACACAAGAAAATGGACAAAACAGTACCAGCATAATAAGCAAAAATATTATTAAGGAAAAAATAGAGAGAATATAAAAATAGTAAAATATCTGCATCACAATGGAATCAGGAGGGGTAGAATGATAATATACACACCAGGCTTTTGGAACAATTTCTCTTAAGTTTAGTGCAGATAATATCAGATTGAATGAAGTTCCTGGAGAAGGTCACTTAATACAGAAATATAGCTCCGACTTAATCCAAAATACGCTGTAAATATGGAAAAGAATCTCTTTGGCACTGAGGCAAGCTACAGTGCTGCAGATGTTTCTGGACCTCATCCTTCTATCCCTAGGCTTCAAGCACTTTAAAAGACCAACCTCTACAGTAAACCTCTATGCTTCCAATTTTCCTTTATGTTTGAAAGAAATATTCAATAACCCATACAACTTAGAGTATCCCGCCATTCCTCATATTAAATATGCTTAAATATACTCTCTAAAGAACATGAAAATGATTTTAAAAGGACATTAATGTGATGAATAAGAGGGAGGTTTTCATTTTGAAACAGTTACTTTAAGGAACAGAACATATTTTTATAAAATTTCTAAATTTAATTTCCACAAGATTCAAGGGAACACTATAACTCTAAAGTTACAGGCATTATTTTATGAAGAGAGGACAATCTGAAATTATTAAAAACTGAATGGTGGCTGAAATCATTGTTTGTAAGTTATGTGCAAATCAAACAACAGATTGGACAGTGTAAAAAATGAGTCAGTAAAATAGAAATTAAAAACAAGAAATTCTTTCTGAACTGGAGAAAAAGACTAAAGACACTATGATACTGAGATAAATAATAAGACTTAAATGATATTTTCAGGAGAGTCAATAAATTTGACATCTAAATCCCAGGACAAGAAACTAGGACAGGGAAGAAGCAATAATCAGAGAAATCTGAGATGTGTCTGAGCTGAATAAAGCTGAATTGAAAGTACCATAAAGTACTAGCAAAAAAAAAATAATAACCAAAAGTAATCATCTGTAACTATGGTCTGGCTAAATAATAAATATATATAATATATTATATATAATAAATATAGCAAATATATATATGTATATATATATATATATATATATATATATATTAACTATAACATAAATACAGTCTATTTAACAAGCATAATATATAAATAAAAAGGAAAAATTACAAAATCATACAAATACTCAAGCTGATTCATTTCAAAAAATGAACAAAAGGAGGCTAATTAAATATGACCCTTCAATATTAAACATCTAAATACAATGAAGCAAAGTACATGAAATTTCATCAACAAAACGAATGTGACTCCAGAGTTCTATGCTGATTGGCCAAATACTCATAAGTGAAGGCATTAAGAAAGAATTTCTCAGACCAAGGGCTTAGAAAACATTCCTCTCCATTAGGATTTAACTACATGCGGTAAAGGTATCAGTTGTTTTAGTGTTGTATATACTTAAGCAAGAAATGACAGAATGAAAATGAAATAAAAATTGAAAATAGAAAAAAATCAAGCAAACATATATCTAAGCATGTGGAAAAACAAAAAGAAAAGGAAAAGAAAGCCAACTCAAAGCAAACAATCAGATCATTAATGTCAGTTGTATTGACTTCCCCCCAGGAAGGCCTTGTTTTGTAGGAGAGATTTTATAAATAAAACATTAGATAATTTTAATCTAAAGAGTTTCATGTCTTATATGCATTGCTGTTTCCAGCTTTCTAACAGAACTACTAATTAAGCTCAGTTGAATGAATAATCTTTAAAAAGCTGTTAAAAGATAAAACATGTATACGCACAAAAGGTAGAAAGAAAATATTCTGGTGTGTAAGAAGCAAAAGAAAAGATTTCAATGTAATTGAGATGGCTTTGTAAACATGTCAGTATATTATACATTTATTATAATTAGTCAAATAGTGACAGGTGATAAAGAAAGAGCTAACCACCCTGTTTCAAAAGAAAGCAAGGAAGCAAACGTGAATGAATTTTAAAACTGAGAAAACAAAAATGGCAAAAGGCTAGAACACATACAAAAAAGCAAATTAAATATATATTTTTATACTTTGGAAGTGACTTTTAATTCCATTTGATTTCTTATTTATTGTGAAGGCACTGATTGGAAAACTCTTTGTGAAAAATATTAATTCTTTATTCCAAAAAAATAGATACATTCTGAAGAATGTATATTGTGGTATAAATACAATACTTTTGCAGCACTAGCATAAGAAATTCACCCGCTATCACTTTTTGCTAAGTTCAAAAGAACACACTTAAATGATGTATTTTAGACATAGGCACCTAAGTGAAATAAGTTAGACAGAAAAAGTCAAGAACCATATGATTTCACTCATATATAGGATATAACACTGAACACAACAAACAAACAAGACAAACAAATAAAATCTCATTGACACAGACAACAGTTTAGTGCTTACCAGAGGGTAAAGGAGGGGGCCGGAGTGGTAGAAAAGGATAAAGAGGTGATGGATAAAAGGATAAATATAAGGTGATGGAAGGAGACTGGGTGGTGAACACACAACGCAATATATAGATGATGTATTGTAGAATGATTCACTTGAAACCTATATAATTTTATGAACCAATGTCACCCCAATAAATTTAATTGAAAAAAGAAATAGCCACTATGATACAGATATACTAACTTAAGCACAGTGAAATGGTTATATTATAGTAGACATAGTTTATAAGTAGTAGCATAACCCATCATAAAAACACTATGAAATGTTCACATATAGATAAGATTTCAAATCTAATGCCTTAATCTTTTTAATATTTATTGTATTTACAGTGTTTCTGGAAATGGACCAGCACACAAAACACCCCGGGTAGCTATAGAAAAGCAACTCCAGCAAGGAATTTTCCCAGTTAAAAATGGCAGAAAAGTATCATGCATGAAGAGTGCTCTTCTCCTTAAAGGAAAAAATCTCCCCAGGAGCAGTTCCGATAAACAACGGTCTACCATGCCAAATCGACACACATTACAAACAGACAGACTTTATTTGTTTGGGAATCGGGTACCACAGACATCTTCAGATCTCAGTAATGCAAATCACAGAACAGGTGTATCGTTTTCTTTTTCCAAAAAAGTGCATGTAAAATTAGAATCTTCAGCATCAGTTTTCAGTGAGAACACAGAAGAGACCCATGATTGTAACAAGTCACCCATCTATAAAACAAAACAAACCGTGGAGAAATGCAAATGCCGCAGGATTGCAAATGAGGGTACACACCTTACTAAGGAAGAAGATCTAAACATCTCCTCAAGCCATCTGGAAAGTGTTTTACACAATACCTTCTCCATGAGTTCTCAAATTTTGCAAGACAAAAAGGACTCTATTGATGAAACACTAGAAGATTCCATTGGCATTCCTGCTTCATTCTCGAAATCTAACATTCATCTTTCAGATGTGGATTTTACTTCCTCCAGTAGAGGAAAAGAAACTAGAAATACATTGAAGAGCCCTTCAGAAAACTGCATTAATCACACATGCCAAGCAAATACTTCCTCCAGCCCACCAAACATTTCCAAGCACAGTGATGCCAGGATATTTGAGTGTCTGGATGGGTTTCTATCACTAGAGCCAAGAGAGCAAAACAGTCCCGTGTATCTGAATTCCAACTCCAGAATGGAGAAGAGAGGAAAATCTTTAGATGAAACAGAAAGAGTTAGCAAAAATGTGCAAAGGCTTATAAGAGAAGCATGTCCCCATGATGTGAAATCCAAACCATTGCCTTTCCTCCACGTGCAAAGCAAGGATGGCCACACCACTCTCCAATGGCCTACAGAACTTCTGCTCTTCACAAAAACGGAGCCCTGCATCTCTTATGGCTGCAACCCATTATATTTTGATTTTAAGCTTTCCCGGAATACAAAGGATGGCTGTGATCCTGAAGACTCAAAAACAGAATTGATTAAGGACCCCTTAGAAATGAAGACTCAAATAGAGAGCCAAGTCTCAGGTTTAGTCAAAGACCAACACAAATTGATCCAAGAAGATAATCAATCTCTGAAACCAAAGATGATGATAGAGAATCCGGATTGGGAAAATTTCCAGAGAAAATATAATGTGGGCTACAGTGATTCTGAGCCAGACATGAGTAAACATAATTTTAGCGCAAGTGATTTGGAAACAAAAAGTCCTGAAGTGCCTGCCTGCCTTGATATCTCTCTGAAGAACTGTGTGGGAAACAATAGGAAGAGTGATAATGAACTCAAGGAAACTTCAAGGGCCCATTGGCAAAGCTGCCGAAGGGTAGTATTAAATGATGCAAATGAGGGCCTATCTTTTACTCCTTACATCTCTAGGACTAAAAGGCATAAACTGATTTCCTGTGGTCCTCATTCGGCTTTTGAAGATGGAAATGAATTCACCTGGAATTCTAGTCCTTACACAGTAAGGAGTCACAGTGATCACGGGAAGAACTTCAGTGTGATTTTAAATAGTAATCACATCAGCATGACTGGCAGGGTTTCTGCATGCAGAAACCGAAGTTACAAAAGAAGTTCCCCAAAGTTGTCTCTAAACAGACCTTCTAGCCCTTCAGACACATCACCTGACAGTACATCCAGCTTGAGAAGTGCTTGCTCAAGTCACAGGTCCAGTGGTAATGGCAGAGGCAATTTGCTCTACTTTTGTAAAGGAGAACACAACTCAGTAAAAAGGCACAAAGGGAAACATAGAAAGCACAGCTGCCTCTGCTTGTCTGGTGAGATAGCAAAGAGTGATTGCTTGCAGTCTGAATCACAGACAGACAGAAACTGCAAATTGTGGGAATCACTTAAAAATGAAAAATATTCAAAACATAGATATGGTCACTGCAGAGAAATGTATAAACTGGGCAAATATCAACAACAATTTTCAGGGTCAAAATCCGGGAGAATCACTCGTTGCAACACTAGCTCACAGGTTTCCTGTGCTGGGAACAGTGGAAAACCATCTAATTGTCAGGGACCTCAGCACAGCAGATTGGGCTCTTACCCACAAGAGAGGATTTATTACTTAAATAAAAGTGAAAGAAGTCAACAGTCTTTGCACAGCCCTCACATTTGTGATCTGGAAAAAGTAAAACCCATGCAGTGTAACTCTGGGAATATCAATCGTCATCTGAGGAATTGTTCCAGCCACCCTTCAGAAACTGCAGACTTGAACATTACAGCAGGAGAGACCTCCATGACCGCCAAATGCCTCTTAGAAAGAGTTCAAGCCAAGAAATGTCAGGAACAATCAACTAATTTTGAGGTCTCTTCAAACAGTTGCAAACATGAATCAGAGGTTCATTCACAAATCCAATGCACGATTCAGTTTGCACCACCAGGCTGTAACAGATCAGCATTGCCTTTGTCTGAAAAAATACAGAACATAAGTAAAAGAAGAAATGATAAAGGCAGTGCAACTCAAAGAACTATTGAGGAAGACAAAGGCAACAGTTCACAGGCAAATGATTTTACTGTTTTGGTAGACACTGATTGTGATAACCATCTTTCTAAAGGTATAATTCACGTAGTAGCAGACTCTCAGTCACCAAACATAAAAAAGAACCCAGCAACAAAAGAACAATCAAAACCTTTAATGAGTGAAGTCCAGCCTTTTCTTCAACGCTGTGACCCAGTACCAAATGATTTCCCTGGTGCGTTTCCATCTAAGAGATATGCTGGTGTCACTGATTCAACAGAGACCAAAGAGGACCAAATAAACCGAAGCTTACAAGATGTAAGCATGCATGTGAATCACGTAGAGGGGAATATGAACTCTTACTGTGACAGAACTATGCAGAAGCATGAAAAAGCAGCAGATGAATTCGAATTGTGTCATAAATCTCTCTCTCCCCCTTTAATTCAACAGCCAATAACATTTTCTCCTGATGAAATAGATAAATATAAGCTCCTACAGCTACAAGCCCAGCAGCATATGCAGAAACAGCTCCTATCAAAGCATCTTCGAGGGTTGCCTGCTCCAGGGCCGACTGCCTTCTCTGCAGCCTCAGCGGTGCAGACAGTCCCAGTTCACCAGCATACTTCTTTCACCACCATCCACCATACATTCCTGCAGCATTTTGCTGTTTCGGCTTCCATAAATTCCCAAAGCAATCACCTCCCTCTAGCTCGTCTACATGCTCTTTCACAGCCACATTTTACTCCATTCTCATTTTCACCTCTGACTCCAACCATCATCCCTGCACACCCCACTTTCATAGCGGGTCATCCCCTGCATTTAGTCACTGCTACCCCCTTCCACCCATCTCACATAACACTTCAGCCATTGCCCCCTGCAGCGTTTATCCCCACATTGTTTGGCCCTCACTTAAACCCAGCCACAACTTCTATCATCCACTTGAATCCTTTAATCCAACCGGTGTATCAAGGTCAAGATCTTTGCCATCAGTCTTGCTCCAGTCAGATGCAACAGTTAAATGGAGTAAAAGAGGCCTTAAATATGTCAGCACACTTGAATTAATAGATGTGAAAGTCCCTCTTATGGATAAATAGAACAAATTGTCACTATCTACAAAATGACATGTTCAAAGTGGTATATCTGATTATTATAAGATTTAAATATTGATGCCAGTTCAAAATGTGACCAATACATGAATAGGAACCAAATTGTCAATATTGAAATCAGAGCATTTTAAGAATTTCTTTTTTTTTTTAACTTGCAAAAATAATAAGGCAAATTTAAAATAATTTTATGGGAAGGTATAGGGAAAAGTGTTAAAGATCAGTTTTGGATGAATTCTCTCATAATATTATTAAATGATAAAAAACATTCATGCAGATCATTAATGCTACAAAGAAAATCAAATGGAACATAATGTATGTTCTACGTGTTTGTTGAATGAGTGAATTAATGCACATTTGATTTTATTCATCAGATAATAAAAGGTTAGTGAAATGAACTAATTACTAAAAATAATAATTCCTGCGGTTAACTATTGACTAAGCTTTTAACCCATATAATTGGTTATAATATTGATGAGGGTTATAACCTATATAAGAGATGGCAAGAATTTTTCTGCTTAATTCAAGGTGACAATTATTGTTCATTGAAAAACAATCTTTACACAGACTTTACACTTGTATTGTTGAGTGTCTGTGAAAAATTGGGTTATCTTCATTTCACACATGCCTATGTCAAGAGAATTTTGTAATTGTAAGAATCACCATTGAAATTAAGAATGTTTAATTTTTGTATAAGAAACTATCATTAGTATTTGATAATGCAAAATAAAAAATAAAATATGCTCAGAATTACATTTTGAATATATTGGCCAATCTTTCAAATATAAAGGGACTAAGATATTATGTTTTCTTTATTATTCTACTCTGAAATTTTATCGTGTTCAGCCAATGTATGTATAAGTGTAAAGAGAAAGGTTTGGAAATGTCAGAATTGTTATGTTACCTATTGAGAAAATGTTACAAAGTATTTGGTGTGTTTTATTCAATTGCAATAGGTATTTATAAAATACAGTGAATGAAAATGAATAAAATCAGCATTCATGTAATTTTGCAAACGATTTTAAATATTCACTCAAAATATTTTCTGGCCTACAGAATTTGCATTTCTTACATCTGTTTTTCTGAACGGCCTTCCAGTTAGGTTTATTGCTTTATATTCTTAAAATGAAAGAAGCACTTGTATGACTATACATTCACCATAAGCATAGGTTTCAGAGAAAAACAAACTAAACAGAAATGGAGGTAATCAGTCATCAACCACTGTATCTGATGATGCAAACTCCTCTACCACTAGAAGATAAAAGGAAAATATGTTTCAGCTTTGGCTTCAGAGGGAAGAGAGCTATATTTACTGAAGACCTATTGTGCATCAAGATAGTCAGCCTAAGCACTTGGCACACATTATCTCATTTAATTTTTACAACTATATATCTTTTTTTGAACATTTTATTTATTTTTTAAATTTATTTTTCAATTACAGTTAACATATAGTATTATATTAGTAGCAGGTGTACAGTATAGTGATTAGACATTTATGTACCTTACAAAGAGCTCACCCCCAATCTAGACACAATACATAGTTATTACAATATTATTGACTATATTCCCTATGTTGTTCTTTTAATCCCCATGACTGTTGTTATAACTGGCAATTTGTACATCTTAATTCCTTCTCTTTTTGCATCCATCCTCCCAACCCCCCTCCCATCTGGTGACCGTCAATTTGTTCTTTGTATCTATAAGCTTGTTTCTGTTTTGTTTGTTTATTTATTTTGTTTTTTTAGATTTCACATATATATGAAATCATATGGTATTTGTCTTTCTCTGTCTGACTTATTTCGCTTAGAATAATACCCTCTAGGTACATCAATGTTTTTGCAGATGGTAAGATTCCATTCTTTTTCATGGCTGAGTAATGTTTGATTGAATATATGTATCACTTTTTCTTTGAATACATATATTGGCTATTATAAATAATGCTGCAATTAACATAGAGGTGCATATATCTTTTCTAATTAGTATTTTGGATTTCTTTGGATAAATATCCAGAAGTGGAATTGCTGGTTCACCTGGTAGTGCTATTTTTAATTTTTGAGTAACCCTCATACTGTTTTCCATAGTGGTTGCATCAAATTACAATCTCACCAAGAGTACATGAGGGTTCCCTTTTCTCCATATCCTCAGCAATACTTGTTTGTTGTTTTATTGAGATAGCCATTGAGATGATATCTCATTGTGGTTTTGCTTTGCATTTCCCTAATGATTAATGATGTTGAGTATATTTTCATATGTCAATTTGTCATCTGTATGTCTTCTTTGAAGAAATGTCTATTCAGGTCCTCTGCCAATTTTTTAATTGGATTGTTTGGTGGGTTTTTGTTGTTGTTGTTGTTGTTTCATGTTAAGTTGTATGAGTTCCTTATATTTTTTGGATATTAATCCCTTATTGGATGTATCATTGGCAGACATCTTCTCCTATTCTATTCTGTAAGTTGTATTTTTTGATTTGTTGGTGGTTTCTTTCAATGTACAAAAACTTTTTATCTTGATATAGTCCCATTTGGTTACTTTTTTCTTTTGTTTCCCTTGCCTGGGGAGACATATATTAATACAAAAAAAAAAAGTATTGCTAAGAGCCATATCAAAGAGTTTACTGCCTATATTTTCTTCTAGGAGTTTTATGGTTTCAGGTCTTACATTTAAGTCTTTAATCCATTCTGAGTTTATTTTTGTATATGGATAAGAAAGTTGTCCAGCTTTATTTATTATTTTTGCATGTATATGTCTAGTTTTCCCAGCACTAATTTATTGAAGAGACTGTCTTTATTCCATTGCATATTCTTGTCTCCTTTGTCATAGATTAGTTGACCTAATAAGGCATGGGTTTATTTCTGGACTCTCTATTCTGTTCCATTAATCAATGTGTCTGCTTTTATGGCATTAGCATGCTGTTTTGATTACTATAGTCATGCAGTATACTTTCATATCAGATAGGGTGATACCTCCAACTTTGTTCTTCTTTCTCAATATTTCTTTGACTTTCACAACTGTATTTTGAGATCAATATCATCACTCCTCTCTACAGAGGAGGGAAATAAAATTGAAAGGTTAAATTCTTAATACTTGGCAAACAGTAGGATAAAGTATCTCTGATGCTGGAGAGAGAAAGAGAGAGAGAGAGGCAGAGACAGAGACAGGGACAGAGAGACAGAGAGAGAGAGACAGAGACAGAGAGACAGACAGAGAGATAGAGAGAGAGAGAGAGATTGAGAGACAGAGAGAGAGATTGAGAGACAGAGAGAGAGAATTTGAAATTGAAATTTTAACATAAAGTAAAGGCATATTTCCCTTGATATTACCAGAAAATTGTGGGATGGGAATTTTCACTTGGATATATCAGTGAGAAAATCTAGCTCATGTAAAAGGAATAAAACAATGGAGGAAAGGCATCAAATAACAAGAAACTATATACTTAACACAAAACTCCATAAAAACAATTATAAAGTAATGTTGATAAATATTGAATAAATCCAAAAGAAGTGAAATAAATAAAACATTTCTTATAAAAATAGATAACAAATGGCCAAGCACATTAAAAAAAGGAAAGTAGTGTGGACAACTATTTCCTAAAACAGATTACAAATTTGACATAGATCCAAGACAGAGTAATTATGGGAAACTCACTAGAAGTCCTATTAATTTTTATAATTGCTTTGGTGACAATTTGACCTCTCAGAAAGTTAGACCACAGAACCTCTACTAGGCACTTAATTTTGAATAACAAAGATAGATTGATATGAATTGATGGCATGGAAATGACTGTCTTGTATTATCAGTGAGGAAAATGTTCACTGGATGTACTATTTAGGACTATGGGAAAGCCGACTTTATCATTTAAATAAAAGAGAATTTGTACTCCAGGGTAGGGAATTGTAAAAGTTGTGGCATCACAGGAGGAAAACTACAATTATAAAAGATTCCAATTAGTTGGTATAATGTAGTTCTTTAAACAATCCAATAGAAATTGAATGCGAAAAATATTCAGAGTAATTGTTCAAGTTCCATACATCCATACATAGTAATGCAATAATAAATACCTAAAAACAAATAGAGATTAGATTAATTAGGTATTTTTTAATATTCTATTTATTAGGAAAATCAAGAGATGTTGGCCTTTTGCTTCTACTTACTGCTTACTGCTAGAGGCAAAAGATCTAATGAAAATAAAAATAGAGTTACCTAAATCTGATTTCATTTTATTTTTCCATTTAAGTTTTTCAAAGTGGAAATCATAGAAGCAATATGGATAGGAAATTTGGAACACATAAGAAAATTACTCCCTGGACACTTTAAATGGATTTGAATCTTTACATTTAGAAGAGTTTTACCTACCATAGAGTATTAAAATCGCCTAAAGAGGGACAGATGACATCAAATATCCTTGAAAAACATACACAATTTAAGGAGTTAGAAAAAATAGCTCTACTTTTTTAAAGGGAGGGATATTGAATATCATATTTAAAAGTATATTTATAGGTAGAATTTTAAGCAGAATGTTTAATGAAAAGGAAAAGACAATCACTGGTATAACAGGTAAACTAAAAACAAGTAATACAAAATTAAAAATATTTTATTTCTCATTTATCCAGTTTATTTTCTTTCTCATTCAACAGAGATTAGATATTATTAAAGGCCATTTCCAGTAATCTAATTGCTGGAGATATAATAATGACCCAAATGAACAGAAAAACTGCTACACTATAGTTTAATTCTAGTTGAGTCATGCAGACAAACCCAGGGTAAGTGAAATATATAATATGTCAGATCATGATAAATGCTGTTGAGGCAAATAAGTAAGAAAGGCAAATAAAGGGGTTCAGCTGTGGACAGTGAGTAAAGTACAATTTTAAATAGTGTAGTCGGGGGAAGCTTCACTGGAAAGTTATATTTCGGCCTGAAGGAGGTCAGGGAGTGAACATTGTAGACTAAGAAAAGAGCAGGTTTCCACAACCTGTTGGGTGTGTTGCCATGCTCAAGAAATAGCATAAAAACATCCGGGCTTGTAAAGAAGGTTTCAGAAGATGAATTACGGGAGATAAGGTCAGAGAAGTCATTTTGTAACAAAATTATGTAGGATGTTGTCAACCATTATAACGCCTGGCTTTTCTTGTGAGATGAGAAGCTATTGGATAATTTTGCCAGAGAAGCAACATGATTTGTTTTAGTTTTACCAGAGTCCCTCAGCTATTGCATTGTGAATAATCTCCAGGGGCATAAGGTAGGAATACAGAAGCCAATCAGTAGAATGAAATGTTTCAGACAAGAGAATGCAATGACTTGCTCAGCGATGGTCTTGTGGAAATGTTGAAAAGTGGTGAGATTCTGGGTTTATTTTGAAAGTGTGCTTCATATGGGGTATAAGATATAAGACAAAGAAGAGTCAGAGATGCCATAATACTTTTTGCACAAGCAACTAGTAGATAGATTTACTATTAACTGAATGATAGATTTACTGTTAACTGAAATGAGGAACAGTGTAGGAGAAGCAAGGGAGGAAAGGAGGATGAGATTAAATATTCTGTTTGAGATGCCTGCCTATTAAATAGTGAAGTGGAGATATTGAGTTGGTAGTGAGAAACATGAGTTGAAGTTTGAGTAGAGGTGTGAAGAAAATATACACATTTGGGAATCATCAATGCTTAGCAAGCATTTGAAACCATTGACCTGGATAACATGAACAGGAGTAGGTAGGGTGAAGAAGAGGTTCATGTTTTATTATTATTTTTCATTCTTGATGTATAATTGATATAATATTAGTTTCAGATGTATAGTGTAATGATTCGATATTAGTAGATATTGAAAAGTAATCACAATAATTCCAACTAAAATACACCATCATACATAGTTACAAATTTTTTGTCATGATGAGAACTTTCAAGATCCACTCTCCTAGCTACTTTCAAATAGGCAATATGGTATTACCATGCTGTACATTAGACCCCCATGAACCATTCATTGCATAACTGGAAATTTGTACCTTTTGATGCTCTTCACCATTTCGCCCCGCCCCACGCCCACCTCAGGCAACCACCAAGCTGTTCTCTACATCCATGAGCTCAGTTTTTTTTGTTTTTTGTTTTAGGTTCCACATGAGTGATATCATATGGTATTTATCTTCTTCTGTCCGACTTATTTCACTTAGCATAATGCCCTCAAGTTTCATCCATGTTCTTCCAGATGTCAAGATTTCATCCTTTTATATGGCTGAATTATATATATATATATATATATATATATATATATATATATATATATATACACATTTTTTTTCTTTATCCATTCATCCACTGATAGACATTCAGGATGTTTTCACAACTAGGGTTTTGTAAATAATCCTGCAATAAACATGGGGGAGTGCATATATTTTTCAAATTAGTGTTTTAACTCTCTTCAGATAAATACCCAGAAGTGGAATTGCTGGATCATATGGTAGTTCTAGCTTTAATTTTTTGAGGAAGGCTCCGTACTGTTTTTTGTAGTGGTGCAACAATTTACCTTCCCCCAAACTGTGCACAAGTGTTCCCTTTTCTCTACACCTTCGCCAGCATTCATTAGCTCTTGTCTTTTTGATGCTAGCCATTCTAACAGGTGTGAGGTGATATCTCACTGTGCTCTTGAACGGCAGTTCCCTGGTGATTAGTGGTATAGGGCATCTTTACATCATGGCCATTTGTATGCCTTCTTTGGAAAAATGCCTATCCAGATTCTCTGCCCATTTTTTATTCAGATTGTTTGGGGTTTTTTGCTATTGAGTTTTATGAGTTCTTTATATATTTTGGGTATTAACCCCTTATCAGATAAATGGTTTGCAAATATTTTCTCCCAAAAAGTGGGTTGTCTTTTCATTTTGCTGATGTGTGTGTGTGTGTATGTGTGTGTGCTGTGCAGAAGCCTTTTAGTTTAAGGTGGCATCACCTTTGTTTTTGCTTTTGTTGCCTTTACTTTTGGTGTCAAATTCTGCCCCCACCCCCCAAAAAATTATTGCTATGATTGATGTCAAGGAGCATATTGCCTATGTTTTCTTTTAGGAGTTTTATGGCTTCAGGTGTTACATTTAAGTCTTTAATGCATTTTGAGGTTTGTTTCGTTTTTTTTGTATGGTGTAAGAAATCTTTACAGATTTCTTTTAGGGCTTGGAAAAATTAAACCACTTGTGGAAAACCATGTTGTTCTGGTACACCATTTAAGAGAGTTATTGGCAAACTGAAGTGGATTCATAAATGGCAGGTCTGACTAATTAACAGACCAGATCAGTTTTAGTTTCTTGCACCAGGAATAACATGATTTCTGTGAATTAATAAAAATTAACTGAATAAACTTTTAATTTTTCTGTAGAACAGACTCTGGGAAATGCCATGTAGAAAAAAAAAAAAAAAAGACAAACAATACGAGTATTCCAAAAAGAAGAGCACTTGCTGAGGAGGCAAAAAAAGATAGGAATAACTTTCTAATTATAAGTACCTAAATAGTGGCATAGAGCTGTATACTATGGAAGATTTATGTATTATCTTTAGGGCAGAGAATGTAAATACTACAAAAAGGTTTGTTTTTACTCAACATAAAGAACTTGGCAATTTGAGTTGTTTGTATAAAGTTACAAAATCTTCATCACCAAAATATTCAAGAACTTCAACATTTGGATGAACATAAAATGTACGGATTTTCAGAAGTTTTTCTAGAATTTTTCTTGTGATCAATGACATATCTAAATATACTCTAGGATAATTTCCAAATTTCAGATGGTTGATTCATAGGACTTAGTTTTGGATTAATATTTTTCTTCTGATAATACTCAAATTACCTTTACTGCTGTAGAGAACATTCCGAGCTATCCTTTTTACTAAACCTAAATTCATGAGTATGGGCTCAAACATTTTATTTTTTATTTTACTTAAGTAAAATACACTTTAGAAGAAAAAGAAATAGAAGAAATTCTAACTATATATTGAATTCTAAAATACATCCTTTTTTTAAAATTATCACTTTTATGGATTACATATTCAGCATTGTTTGCTTCCATTTTCAGACTTAAACTTCTTTATGCCTATTGCCTAATATTTATGGGATAATTATCTTTATGGGATTACATTTTGCCACTTGGCTCATTGAGACAAGTTTTTATTGTCTTAAACTATAAATACTGAGTTAAAAACTGAAAATGTTTTAAGAAAGACTTTAAAAATCTTTATGTACATGTTCACATATGCGAACCCTTCCCTATCTACATATTTTTCTTAGAGATTAAGAACCAGTCCACCATCAGCTAGTCTCACCGGATTCTGGGTATGGTTAAACAAAATAAATCCTTTGTATAAAGAACTGGAAGTTTGTGCTTCTTACCTTGTCAAATTTAGCAAAAAAACAAAAACAAAAAAATGAAAAAAAATACAGTGGGATACAAAAACTAAATTTCAATATTTCCTTTGAGTTCACCTTTATATGTGTTAGAAGTGTTATAAAATATAAGAAATGGTTAATATATGGGGAGTAATTTGGAAAGTTCTTAGTTCCCAGGGTTCTTTTCTTAGGCAGACATTCCAGAGAATGATCGCCTGAAATTTTTATTTCACTTACAGAAAATGGATTTCACAATGACTCCTTTTCTTCAGTATCTGCCAGAACTTAATGGAATCTCTGTTATCTGTGAATAGAAATGTATTCAAAGAAACTAATGCTTTAAAGCTTTCCCATTAAATAAATATTTAATCAGTAAAATTACTCAGGATCATATATCCGGACCTGGCTATCTCCATAGTGCATGTGTTGTTGCTCATGTACAAAGTTTCCAATGATGGCAGCAACACAGCTTAGAAATGTTACCATAATACTTTCAAGCTGATCCAAAAACATCATATACTTCAAACATTTGGGACAATATTTGGAGTTATGAAGATGGTCTACCCTTTAGGTACCACTTGGCATACCAATGTTCTAGATCTATGTATAAATGAAACATCTAGATGCCCTCCCTGGGCTGTGTGGAGAGTTCACTTCCTCTTTAGTGAAATAACATTGCTGATCATCTCAAACCAGCAGCACATTTCTCAATCTTCCCTCAAATTTTTTTTCCATTAGTTTCAGAAAGATAGTTAAACATTCTGAAGAAAAATATTAAAAGCACCCAAATCTCACACATCAGTGTGTATCTAACTGATATTTATGTGTCAGTATATAGTCAGTATACATTAGGAGCAAAATTGGCCTAGTGCTTATCTCTGGCCCAGCCAGGCTCACAAAAAGGTTTAATTTTGGTTCTTTACATTACTAAACTCCTAAAGAGAAATGTGGTCTCATTGGAAAACAGAAACATTATTAAAAAGCAAGTGAGTGACCACTTCCATGCAGGAGTCAGGAAAACAGTTCACAGCCCTTTGTGTCTCAGACTGCAACTACTTCAATAAGATGGCTGTTTCCTACTATAATATGAGTTTTCCTGCCAATAAACCCAGGTGTAGAGGATTTTCAAAGGTTATCACTTCATTCCAGCAAAAATGTTATCCACTTTTTCTATTAGGTAGACATTTGAAGGTGATTGTTGCATTGCTTTGGATTAAGCTATATTAAAAATGGAAGCAGTGGCTGAATCGGTTAGGTTTAGAATAAGCCAATATTAGAGAGATAAGAGAAGGTTTTTGTTTTTGTTTTTCATTTTATGTAGTTTTGTATCAGAGGAAGAGCTCCCAATTCACTTTATTAATTCCACCCCCCAGGTCACTGTCTCATTTTGTACCCCACCACCTTTTTTAAATAGCAAGAGCATCTTGGCAGAAACAAATCAGGCATATTAGAAACATACAAGATGTGTGCGTGCACATGTGTATATGTGAGTGTGTATTCTTATGAATATACTCTTTAGTCTTTAGTTGTAAACCATGATCTTTGTTCAAATGTTGTGTTTTTTCCAAATACATTCACATACTGAAACAATCAACTTCAAGAAGAGATTTCTTTTCCACCATGATGAATGCTAATTTTGTTTTAATTGTGAGATTATTAAAAAGTTAATAATGTAAATTGGTTATGTAGCTGTTTAAAACAAATTCTCACCTTACTCAATTCTATTTAAAGTATTTACTTTGTGATTAAACTGGACAACAGTCTGGTAATATGATACATAATTGAATAATTTTATTTTGTAATCTCTGTACAAAATGTTTCTTTTTATTATACTGTGGCTAAGTAAATTGCACTATTGTACATGCAAGCAGCTTTTTTAGGTTATTTAATAAATTACTTGGACTATAGTTCAATGCAATAATATTTTTTTTCAATAAAAAGCTTAATGGTATGAGTGTTAGTCATGTATTTCTACCAAGAAGCATACCAAAATATAAGAGCAAAATAAAGACCAAAATGGTATGGAAATATTCTGTATTTTACACTGATGAATTTCAAATGCATTTAACACTTTATTTATTACTGTATATATTTATATTATATATTTAAAGGCTGGGATTTCTTAGAGTATTTCTTAAAATTTTAGTGTTATAAAATAAAATTGTAACCTCAAACTGAAAATAAATATGACTTTAAAAGTTCTATAGATGTAGTCTTTGTTGAAATCTATTCTACATATATTATGTGACATCTTTCTGTTTCTATTTGTTTGTTTCAAAAACTGTGATCTAATACTTTGTAATGCTCTAACAAAGCTCTATAAAGTTTCCAGAATGTATTCTTTAATTGATAATATAATATAAATATGGTAGCACTGGTCAAATTTACAATATATTAAATGTAAAATTGAAAATACTTTCATTAGTTATAATTCTCAGAAGGACTCAACTTACTAGGAAATCTCTTTAATCAAGCATGACCAATAATGTGGCAACATGACCTGAGATACCACTTAACTATCACTCCTCACTTTATTTTCTTTATTTATCGTTGCCTTCCCCAAGGCGAACAGTACAGATTCCTCATCTACAGGATCTTTGCATGATACAATCTGTGCAAAATCTCAGATCACATTCACGTGTTCCTAGAAATGACCACTAGGTGCTCTCTTGTTCTTGAATCACATCTATCCTTGCTCTTTACCCTCCAACAAGCTTTAACCAAGTCCACAATCTCCTTGCTACTACATTTTAATTGGATGCCGTTACTACACATGCATTAATGGAAAGGATTTTGCTATGTACTGGGTTACAGTGGTTGATTCCGTGCTTTCAGTGGAAAAATGTTTCAGATGCCATTTATCTGCCTCCCTAGACTTCTACCCTAGATTCTCTACTTCTCTGTTGGACCCTTTATTAGAACCCTGCTAAGTAATCAGAAATAACTTTGACACAATACATATATAAATAAACACAAACAAGCACACATACACACACACACACACGTGCACACATAGATTGACTTTTGGCAGTCATGACAGAAACTCTCTTAATTAATTAAATTGTCACCATTTATTGATTATGTGCTAGGGGCCAGACACTGACTGTTCAGCTCATGTCCTTCCCACTATCTATATTCCTGGGTTCCTCCTGAGCAAGAAAATAAATTTCTCTTGAAATGAAAGGAGATAATATTACTAATTACACTAAGACATAGAAGTAAATGGTGATGTATGGTCTGTATACTCAATGCCTGCCCCTTCCTAGTGTATGAACCTTATGCCAGGTCAGAGCTTTGTTTCCCTTATATATCATTTATGCTCATCATGGAAATGTTTGTCACAAACATAAAATGAGTTTCATATACTCTCGAGGTTGTGCTCTTTTACTACATATGGTAGAATTGAGTCAATTCCCAGTGGCATTCGTTTATGCTTTGAACCAGAGATGAAATTTAGCAGAACATTGTGAAGTTATTCAGCAATAAATCAATGGAAGCTACTCAGCAGACTGGCACATTCATGAGAACGCCATGCTATTTAAAGAATCTTTAAATGAACAACTCAAAAATTAAAGATTTTCTTCATATCCAATTTATTAGAGATGCAGTTTAAAGACATAGTATTTTGATTATTTGACCTGATTGTGGCATGACATCTTCAAAGGAGGGATTAAATCCAATGTCTCTTTAAGGGATTGCTTCATTCATTATCAAAACATTTTAATAGACATTTCTGATTTGTCATTAGTCATTCACAGTTTGTGGGCAAATAGATTTCTTCCATATTTCCAAAACTTCAAGAGAGTAAAAAAAACAAAAATCACTGTAGAATAGTTTATTAGGAAATAGCTGAGATAATTTTTCCTTCCTTAAATCATTAATTCCTTAAATAGTTATTAGGGATATTGTACAATATTGACTAAAACAAAGGAAAAATTAAATGATGAGTGGGAAAAGTACATGATGAGCCTAGTCATTTTAGATTATTAGTTCTTTTAATCTGGACATTTACACACGAATGTCAACTACCACCAAACTCTCAATTTAGAACAATGAATTTACATTACCTGATGAAAGCTCAAGTTTCCTTTAACTTGACTTAATTGCAATTTTATTATAAGTATACAAGTAAATTTTAGGATTGCACAAAACCCATAAAGCCTACTATCTTCCATTATTCCAATCCAAAGCCAATAACGTTTACAGAATTGAAGTCTCAGTGTGCTAAATAGATGAAGTAAAATGATAGAAAGTTTGGCTTAATTGAATTTCAGGAAATGAGTTCACATACATTGTATTTACAGTACTCAGGACATGAGGTGAACGCAGATATTACATTCTAATCAGTCACAACATTCCTGAGAAAGTTCACTTTCAGACCCCCTGATACGCAGTCTATTCACAATGGCATTTAGTCTTCCTATTCGAAACAATTTCTTCTTTTGACTATAGAACACTGTGTCCTTAATTTTCCTTAAGTCTGACTGGTTTCTTGTTTGCAGTTTCATTTATTTATTTATTTATTTATTTATTTATTTACTTATTTATTTATTTATTATCTGCCTGTCTATTTATTTATTTACTTATTTAACTGGGCGCTTCCTTATGCTCCCAACCTTTAAATGTTAGCGTAAACCAGGGCTTAGTACTTAGACATCGTCTTGCCTCTGTTATACACACTGCGTCATCTTATTCCGTTTTAGGCCTTTAAGAACCTTTTATACACTGATGATTCTCAACTTTATATCTGCAGGTATGACTTTCCCTTACCCTCGCCACTTGTTTATTCAACAATTTACTCAAAACCTCCATTGAATGTCTACTAGTAATCAGGAACTTAACGTTCAAAACAAGAACCCTTGGCTTGCTTCCACAAGCCCTTCCTTCCCCAGGGCTCCACGTTTCACTCAAGAGCTCCATCAGACCCCCAGTTTCTCACATTAAAGTCTGGAACATCCTCTTAGACCTCTTGCTCTGTCACATCCCACCTCCTTATTACCCACCTATCAGCACGTCTTGCCAGCTGTATGCTCATAATATGCCCCCAAAACTAACCTCTTCTCATGCTCTCTATTGTTACCATCTTAGTACATCTTAGTGCATCATCTGCTCTTACCTGTAACACAGCAAGAACCGCCTACCTGGTCTTCCTGCCTCTTACGTTCCTAGAGCCTAATCCACAGAGAGAAGACAGAGTGCCATCCTAAACATACAAATATCTGAAATAGTGTCCCATTAATTTTAGAATAAAATCCAGTGTTCTTACACCAGCCTTTAAGATCCAGTTGCATCTGACCTCTGACTGTCTCTACAACCGCATCTTCCTTTGTCTCTTGATCACTCTGATCCTGTCGTCCCTCAAGTAGACCACGCATTTCCCATGCAGAGCCTTTGCATTTGCTGTTTTTCTGATAGAAGGCTCTTTCTTCATGTAATCTCATGATTCCATCCCTCTTCCATTCAGGTGTCTTTTTAAATGTCTCTTCCTCAGAGAGGCTTTTCTTAATAGCCCAGTCTAAGAGAATATCTACATTACTATTTATACGATTAACCTTGAATTGTCTCTTACAATTAATAATCTACTATTTTATTATGCATTTATTTTTATATTTGTGCTTATATATATTTAAATTTTATCTCCCTGGAAATTAATTTTTGAGAAGAGAAATTTTATGGGAGTAGAATTTTTTTCCTATCTTGCTCAATACTATTGTTTAACTTTTTAGAATCATGCTGGGAACGTAGTAGTCACTGTACATTTGTTCAGTAATGTAATGAATGTGTATGTGAGTTAAAGAAGATTCTCAGCTTGTTGGTTGATTTGAGGCCATGTTATTTTGGAGTACGAGTGTGCAAAATTTAATGCAATTAAATAAATTATAATTTGGAAATTAAAGCCTATATCTTCAACCAAAGAGTAGATGTGGATAAAACCTTCTTGATTAATTGATTAAAAAAAAATGCTGCACTTGATGTGTTGGTTAGTTGTTATTTTAATTTTTAAATTATCCGTAGGTCATGATGTATTTTCTTGAAGACATAAAATTTACAGACATTCATAAAGTGTTCATTCATAGTTTGAATTTCACATTGATTTGTCAAAGTATTTCTCATATAACCTGTATAAATTCAGGGATTCTGTTTGATCCTATCAGTCAGAGTTTGTATAACCTGTATTGTTTGGGTGCTATTTCTACCCCTCTATACATAATGTTCCCACTGCTCTCTGCAAATGGTAGAACAAGCCGGAAATTCTCTAGAGAGTGATTTCCTAAATCATTCCACTAATATGCATTAAGTAGCTACTACATGCAAGACACAGATATGGCAGTTCATAAAAGTCAAAAATTCCTGCTCTTAGGGAGCTTATATTTTAGTGGAGGGGAGGAAAACAAAATAAATAAACTATGTGTTAGGATAAATAATAGTAAATAAACTATGTGTTAGGATAAATAATAGTAAGTGCTAAAGAAGTTAAGGGCAGTCTGTATATAATGGAAGAGACTGCATTTGTGCTCAGGTCTCCCTTTTATTCTCCAATCCATGTTTGTTCTATTATGTGAAATGGTGGAAGATAGAAATTACTGACTGGTTAACTAATGATCTTGCTTGTTTGGTGCTTCCTTCAAGGAAGAATGGTGAGTTGAGGAAAACCTATCACTTTTGAATGGCCTGCAGAGAATCTTTATAAAATATACCCTAGTGTCACCCATGTTAAACATACCCTGCCTTTGAGACTGGGACATTGTGATTACACTAGTTCAAAATCTGTTGCTCTTGAATAATTCAAAATGTGATGGATATGCACAGGAGAGATAATAATGACACGTGGACTGATGACATATTTATATAGATATAAATGTGGTATAGTAAGATTTCTACTGCTGTCGTCAGCAACTAATGCATGTCCAGAAAGGGAAAAACTGATTTCCGAGAATGATAGGTGAAGTTGTCTTTTGAGCTCTCTGTTTTAGGAAAGTAGTTTAGTATGAATCAAACTGTTAGCTTTTGGCAAACTCTTCAGAGAAATTTCGCTTTTTAAGAGGACAGGCCCTTCAGGATTTGTTGCCATTCAATTTAACTAGTTGCTTTATTTATTAAGGTGTGATCGTTTCATATGTCTTATATGCAGACTTTTTTTTTTTTTACATGTTATAGCTAGCAGCCCTTTACTAGGCTGTTTTTGTTTGTTTTGTTTTGTATTGTTTTGTCTGTTATCCCAATTGTGTCATTTTTTCTCACCAACTTGAGTAATAGCCGGATTCCTTTTTATGTTAAGTCGAGGAGTAGAATGAAAGTAGTAAATCACCCTGTATGAAAACCTGAACTACCTGACAAAGGTCTCTTCCTGATTTCTGATTGGTTGTCTTTGCCAGTGGTAAAGAAATGTGTTATTAATAAAGCCTGGATGATAAATGAGACTTTTTGGCAACACTGTTACACAGGCAAAGGTGTCTTTTGAGTGTTTGTACTTGTATATCATAATTTGAACTGCAGCACCAGCCTTGGGTTGTTTCAAATTGAGCTGTCTCACTTGGTGGCAGCCTGGTGTTGGTTCTGCCAGTACTATTAGAGATGTTTCAGTCCTTCAGGCTGATTTCTGGCCTGTCCTTGAAGAATTACACTGGCCATTCTGAGCATGCCTCGTCTCCTGTTTCTTAGATATTCTGCCCTCATCAATTTTCCTCACAGGACAATCTTGTCAGAGTTAAGTTTTCATAATCATTGTGTCAAATTCGAAGAAGAAAATACATCCTGAACCTTGACCAGTGGGGATTTTATTCTGCCTGTTGAGGTTGTGTGGGTAGTATTTGCATTAGAATTTAATAAATGGCTATGACATGAAAAAAATTCTCATAAATTGAAAGGATTTGTGACAACACTATTACTTTGCCTACTTTAGTCTTGATGTATGGTACTGTGCTGGGAATAGTGTTTATTAAGAGACAATGAGTTCAGGTGCCAATTTGTGGAGCCTGTCATTAAAGAAGATTTTAGGGAGAAAAGCATTTAAATATTTTCATAAACAAGTTAGCTAATCCAAAAGTCGCCAGTGTTATTAATGTTTCCTTCCTATGTGCAAGAAAGCACATAGCAACCATAGTTGACTAACAGTTAAAAGACAAGGGTCACAAGTGATTTGTTTCGTCTAGACCCACAAGAATGGTCAAAACACTACTTGGCTATGCCAGGATTGCCAAGCTTTGGAGCAATGGTGTACTTCTGATTTTGCACCCTACTTTTTTTATGTTTTTGACTTACTAGTATAAATCTTTCTTTCATGCTACATTGTTTTAAATAATATCTTAAATTGCACAGAAAATGGCATGGACTGACTATACCATAATTTACACAACCATTCCCCAGTTTATTGCTATTCAGACTCTCCCCTACCTTTTTGCTAATATAAATGATGCTGCAATGAACATTTTCATAGATGTTGTTTTTCTTTTCTTATCATTGCTGATATAAATTTGGTTGTTGAAAATGGGAATTAAAATATACACATATTAATGTCTTTTATACACTACCAAATTGCAATCCAATGAGTTTTGTCAATGTCAGAAATATGTTAAAATTGTTGACAGTAATGTGCAGAATTCATTGAACTCTTCTTTCTTCTGCCAATTATTATTATTACTGCTATTATTATTTCATCTATACAGTTATTATGTCATAATCATATGGTAACTTAGGATAAATAAAACGTGTTCTTTTTCCTTATAAATTTTTACATTTATTTAATTACGTTTTTTTTTTGTTGTTGATTTGTTTTATTGTGATATGAGTGATATAAAGTAAGTACTGTATAATGTTAAGGGGTATAGCGTAGCAATATGACTTCCATACATCATGAGATGATCACAATAAATTTAGTTAACATCCATCATCTCGTATAGATACAAAGAAGAATTTTTTTCCATGTGATGAGAACTCTTAGGATTTAGTCTCTTAACAACTTTCATATGTAACATACAGCAATGTTAACTATAATCTTTATGTTGTACATTACATTCCTAGTACTTAATTATCTTATGAAAGGAAGTTTGTACCTTTTGACCACCTTTATCTGGTTTCCCCTCCTCCTACCCTCAGCTTTGGTAACCACAAATATGATCTCTTTTTTCTGAGTTTGTTTTTTCTTTTCTTTTTATTTTTAGATTCCACATATAAGTGAGATCATACAATATTTGTCTTCTTCTGTCTGACTTATTTCACTTAGCACAATGCCTTCAAGTTTCATCCATGTTGTTGCAAATAGCAGGATTTCTTTCTTTTCTTTCTTCTTAAATCACTAAATAATACCATCATGTGTATAAATATATATCTGTATGTAGATACACCACATTTTCTTTATCCATTCATCCATCATTGGACATTTGGGTTGTTTCCATGTCTTGATATTGCAAATAATGCTGCTTTGAATATAGGGGGGTGTAGATATCTTTTCAACATAGTATTTTGGTTTCCTTCAGATATAGTCCCAGAAGCATGATTACTGGATCATATGGTAGTCTATTTTTAAGTTTTTGAGGAAACCCCACATAGTTTCCATAGTGGCTGCTCCAATTTATAATCCCAACAGTGTACAAGAGTTTCCTCTTCACTGCATCCTCACCAGAATTTACCTCTGGTCTTTTTGATGATGGCCATTCTAACAAGTGTGTGGTAATATCTCATTGTGGTTTTGATTTGCATTTCCTTAGTGATTAGTAATGTTTAGTACCTTTTCACATACCCTTTGGCTGTTTGTATGTCTTCTTTGGAAAAATATCTAATCAGGTCTCTTGCCCAGTTTTTATTTGGATTTTTTTTTCCTATTGAGTTGTGTGAGTTCTTTATGTATTTTACATATAAATTCCTTATCAGATATATGATTTACAAATATTCTTCCCACTTTGTAGTTTGTCTTTTCATTTTGTTGATCATTTCTTTTGCTGTGCAGAAGCTTTTTAGTTTGAGATAATCCCACATTTTATTTTGCTGCTTGTGCTTTAGGTGTCATATCTAAAAATCAATACCAAAATCCATGTCAAGGAGTTTTTTTCCTATGTTTTCATTGGGGTTTCTTGTCTTACATTTAAGTCTTTAATCTATTTTGAGTTAATTTTTGTGAGAGGCGGAAGATAAGGGTGTAGTTTCATTCTTTTACATGTAAATATCAGATTTTCCCATTTATTAAAGAGACTAGACTGTCTTTTCTCCATTGATTATTTTTGACACACTTGTTAAATATTAGTTGACTATATGGTTTTATTTCTGGGCACTTGATTCTCTACCATTGGTCTATGTGTCTGTTTTTATTCCAGTACCATGGTATTTTGACTATTATAGTTTCATAATATAACTTGATATCAGTAAGTATGATGCCTCCCACTTATTTTCCCCCCTCGGAATTGCTTTGGTCTTTTGTGGATCCATATAAATTTTAGATTATTTTTCTGCTTCTTTAAAAAATACCATTGGAAATGTTGATAGGGATTGCATTGGTTCTATAGCTGGCTTTGGGTGATATGGACATTGTAACAATAATAATTCTTCCAATCCATGAACACAGGGTATCTTTTGATCTGTTTGTGTCTTTGATTTTTTTATCAAGGTCTTATAGATTTCAATATAGAGCTCTTTCACCTCCTTGGTTATATTTGTTCTTAAGTATTATATTGTTTTTGATGCTATTGTAAATGCAGTATGTTCTTTATTTCTTTTTTTAGATCATTTGTTGTCAGTGTACAGAAATACTGCTGATTCTTTGCATGTTGATTTTGTATCCTTCAACTTCAGTGAATTCGATAATTAGATCTAATAATTCTTTGGTGGAGATGGGTGGGAAGGCCAGCTCCAAACAGCCTCCCAGGTTTTCCTAGTCAGGTTTTCTGGTCAGCAGGGGCCAATAAATACTTAAACTCAGTGATGGGCCAGGCTATGACTCAGCAACCTTGTCTGGGCAGTGAGGCAGACCAGGCAGGGTCCAAGGCTGGGAAACATCTTTGTTTGGGGGCCCAAATCAGGCAGAACTTCACCCTGCGGCATTCCTTGGTCAACTATGCCACCGTCTTGGCTCTGAAGATGAGCAAAACCACTGATTAGGACGTCTACCTGGGAGCTGCAGGTAGGAACTTGGTCTGACAAGATTCAAGTGCTGGTTGTTGCAACCCTATTTCCCCTTCTCTGTCACAATCAGATTCCCAGTGGTCAAGTACCACAGATTGCCCCACAATTCCCACGGGCCAAGACCAGCCGGGGGGGGGGGGGGGACTGTGGCTCTCAAAAAGTGACCCACAGCACTGGGAAAGCTGGATGTCCACCCTAGGCTCTCTTTTCCTATTGGAGGAACTGGAAAATCAGGAGAAACCTCTCAGCGTGGTGCTGTGCAGGCATGGAGAAGGGACAATGCGGTGCGTGCTGCCACTTCTCTTATTCTTCTAATACAGCCTGTCTTGGTCTCTGTGGTGTAGTTGAGTGATTCTGCCTCACCTCCATGTTCTAGGATCAAGGTGGTGCTTTGTCCATGAATAGTTGTTTATTATTTTTCTTGTGAGGGGGGATGAAATCAGGAATGACCTGTGTTGCCATCTTGGTGATGTCACTCCCCTCCTTATACATATTTAAAATTCTCCTAGCCATATTTCCCACAAATATACATAAATATATATAGGATAAATGATAGGGACATATATATATATATATATATATATATATATATATATTATATTGTGCTTATATAGTTATATTGTGCATTTGGGAATTTACTTGAAATGAGAATGTAAGATTTTGTAGTTCTTGTTCTTTAATGAATTACTAATGGGTTACTAATTAATGCCTTAATTATTGTGCTTCAAGTTCTCATTCCTTGACTTAGGTATCTATAGTTTGTAAAAAAAAAAAAAAAAAAATTCCATCAGGCAAATTTGAAGATCTAATTGGTTTTATTAAGGAATTAATGAATCTAGCACCATTCCATCTGGTAACTAAAAGGGCACTCCTAGGGGTTGTACAAATGGAAGGTTTTTATAAGAAGGGTGTGGCAGGCAAGTTATTAGCAAAAGAAAAGAAAGGATTGTTTTAATGTCAGGATTTCTTTTTACAGGGAGGGAAACCCAAGGGTTTTATTGTGCAGTTTGCTTCTTCTTTCTTATGGGGGATGGAGAGTGTCCATGTGACAGATTACCTCATTGGTGTTGACTAGGAAATTCTAGTTGGTTGATTAAGATTATATTAGGTTGGTTCTAAAGTAATTGAGGTTTTTGCAATTGTTTTTAACTTTTTAAATGGCAATTCCTTTTGCACCAACCTAATATTTCTGGGAGAGGTTGAAACTGCAATTAAATCTAAGTGTGGTATCATGGGCTTTTATCGTGAGTGACACGATTTTTGGTCTGTGGTTTTCTCTTTAACAACTTTACACCCCCTTCAAATGTCTATTTGCCTGACTAGGAATCAAATACTGCTCTCAAAGAATTTGCCTCTTATCGTTGCATTTCCCATATTTCCTTTAAGAAGGGGAAATTATACTAAAAATAAATGTCCACTAGCCACTACAGAGCTACCTATAATGGTAAATGCTGTCCCCATATAGTAGTGAATCATAGATTATTATAGGTAAGAAAGGCTTTAGAGCTCCATTTGGGGCCTAGAACAATGACTACAACCTTGTAGACACTAAATAAAATTTTTTTGAATCAATGAATGAATGACTGTAGTACTATGACTTCATTTTATAAACAATGTTTTTTTAAAAGCATGCCCCAGAAATACAAATGATTTTACCAAGGTAACCTGGAATTGAATAAAAAAATTAGTTCTTCATTGTAATACTATGCCATCCAGATTCGAATTGATGGCTAAGGTTAAGAGTATTAAAAACAAGAACTTAAAGGATGAATTTTGGAACCAAATTGTCTAATTTCAAAACTTGGCTCTTCTACCTGCTAGCTGTGTGATCTTGGGTAAGTCCCTTAACCACTCTGATCCTTAGTTTCTTCATTTAAAAAATGGAGATGATCACAGTGCATAACTATGTAATAAGGAATTTGGTTGGGAGGTAGCCTCTAAACTCTTGGATTAAAAGCTTTGGCTGGTCTTGGACCTGGGTTCCTGGGACGTAGCCTCTAAATTCTTAGATTGTCCTGAGTCATGGGAGTGTCTTTGCTGTCCCTGGTGGGTCCTGATAGTTTCTCCTAAGGAGATGACTCAGGGTCTAAGGTTGAAGCTAACGAATCAGGATGGAGGCTATCCACACCAGAAAGACCAACCATTGATTAAAGTGTGGGAATTTTGAGCCATAGGAAGTTGATTGGACACTGAGCCATGTGGCCAATAATTTAATCAAGCATGCCAGTGTAATGAAGCCCCATTATAAACTATAGACACCCAAGCTACGGTGAGCTTCCCTCGTTGGTAACATTCTGTGTCCTGACTCCACAAAAGGACAATGGGAGATTCATATTTAGAATCCTCCCTGACCTTGCCCTCTACGCCTCTTCTTTTGGATGGTTCTAATTGGTATGCTTTGAGCTATAATGAAACTATAATCATAACCATAGTACATTCTTGAGTTCTGTGAGTCAATCCAGTGAATTATTGAATCTGATTGGATAGTGAGAATCTCTAAAATGGTAGCCTTTTGGTCAGAAGTGGGAGTGGCCTGCAGACCCCTGAACTTGCAGCTGGTGTTTGAAGTGAGGGTGGTGTTGTAGAGGACTGGTGATGTAGAGGGTCTGTGATGTCAGTCATACTGTGGGTAGTTGGTGTCAAAAGTCATTGCATCTCATAATGTTATTACGAGAATTAAATGGTTCAGTATATGTAAAATACTTAGAATTGTAACTGGTGTGCAATAAATGCTATGTCAGTTTTAGCTATGAAAATTGCTCTTAAAAGTTCCATTTCTTCATGAATAAGTATAATAGCAATAATAATGAGCACTATTCATTGTTTACTTACTATATTTTATTTAACCTTTTGAATCATTCTATAAGATGTTTCTGTAAGATCATTTTTTCAAATTTTGTTTAAGAAATTATATTTAGTAAGCGATGAAACAGACATTTAAAAAAATCTATTTCTTTATTACAAGAGAATATTGCCTTTTCCACTTATTCTAGCCTAAGGCTGTAATCTCCTTTTCCAGAAGAAACCATTACAGGTATAGTTACTTAAATCTGTCGTTTTCACTGGGTAATATTCCACCATAGAAATTTCAAACTTTTGGTATTGTAGAAATTCACCATTGCCAATTCTGGCTTAATTCCCTGTCAGAAAGCAAATTACCTCATCGAGGACAAATGTTATCAGCCATTTATTCCTTGAAAACAGTGGTTTATAATTTATCAGATACTTTCCTACTGGCTCTAGTCCATTAAAAAATATTTTCACAGGTGGGAGTGGGGAGAAATATAAGTAGACAGGTTACAAAGTGAATTGGACAACTGCAAATAGACACATCTTTTCTCTCTGTTGAGAGATGCTGGGATTCATTTATAAATGATCTGTCTCATGCACTCAGTGCCTTACTTTACCTCCTTTTTTTTTTAACTTAGGTTTTTAAAGGGAAGTGAAATAACAGTTCTGATTCTGGTAAACTTAAGTATTCATTTCTTCTCCTGAGTGAATAAAAAACAAAACATTTAAGATTCCACCTGTCTTTTTCTTGTTCCTCTGCTTTTTTCCCTAAACCCAAATATTTGCTGTTCTTCCTCCTTCTGTTGGCCCAAATACTGTGGCAAGATAAAAAGCATGGAGCATTAGCATTTGCTAGCCCCATGAAATGGAAATAATACAATTGCAGAATCCAGGGTTTAGGGATGGAAAATTGGGTTGTTCTGATCATGTGATGTGATCCAGGGTTCCATTTTATAGCAGGTTATCATGTAGCCTCTGACTCCTACCACCTGACATTTGCTGGTGACATTTGCTCCTGACATTTGCTGTCTTTTAATTCCAAAATAATAGTTAAAAATTAAAAAGACCTAGCATTGCTGTGTTCAGAATAGAGTTTCTTAAAGATTGCGTCCATTACTGAATTTCCCATATCACATGTTCCAATTCATTGAGCAACAGAGTATTTCATGCATAATTCTTAATCTTTCAGATTTACTTCAAAAGGCTGTGCAATAGACCATAAGCTTTACTAAAGTTCTTACCTGTAGGTGCCTCGTGATGTCTAATCAACATACGAAATCACATTTTTATAGTTGACAAACATTGGTCATGGGTATAACACCCCTTTTTACTCTACAATGTCCTGGGCAAGTGAACAGACATGGTCAGCCTGAATTCCCTTTCAACAAAAACTTCATCTCTCATTCTTACATTGATGAAGGAAAGAATCGGTCAAACGAGAACTTAGGATGTCACAGCTGCATGGGACCCTTGCAGCATGTGACCTGTCCTGTGGGGAAGCATATTCTAGGCAGAATATTACTCAGAATCATCATTTTAGATCTCTTTTGCCTGGGAACCAAGCCTACAGATGTGCTTTAAAGGTGAAGACCAGAAAGGGAGGGCACAGGAGGGAGATATATTTCCCTTTAGTGGTTTCCAGGAAGGTGGTGTATTCTTAAAGGATGAAATGGAGACATTGCCACAGCTTTTGCAGAATATACTTTAAAATTATCAATAAAACAAAACAGTAATTAATAGAAGGGTAGATACATAAAAAAGGTGGTAGGAATTTAAGACAATTAAATTTCATATTGTTATTTTTCCTCAAAAAATTTAAGTGTCTCGAGCTGTCATAGATAATCCCAAAATATTTATCCCATTCCTTATGCATTTATTTTGCTTTCTCATATAGGATTCTATATCTATATAAACATATATGCACACACAGATACATATTACAAAGTGTATCTTCTTTCTTAACAGGCTGGCTTGTTTTCAACCAGAAATAAAGATAGAAGGAAAGTTAAGGACCACTGGGAGAAAAATCTGAGCTTTTTTTTAAAAAAAAGAATTTGAACTGAACATATTCAGATCAGTTCAGAAAATATTTTGATGTTGTATTTGTTTTTCAATCCAGCACTTTTATAAAACATATAGCTTTGTTTCCGCTTCATTCTAGTACATTGGAACGTTATTAAAAAGCAAAGCAAAATGAAAAATGACTTTCAGCCACATGTCAGGAAAAAAAAATTGTTTTGAATCATGCAAATTAGCATAATACACTAATGACACTTAAGCAAGTTAAAATGGATACATTCAGGTTAACTCATAGCTGATTCAAGGCTGACTAACCTGTGCCAAAAGGGTATTGGTCCTCAGGAAAATGTCTGCAATATTTCTAGGGACCAATGGGACTGCAGGAGCTACCGGAAGATGCACATAACAATGGATTGTCTTGGATGTTTTGTACACAGTGTGACTAAAATAAACTGGTATATAATAGTTAAAAGTTCTAATTTGTTTTCCTCCCCCTCCCACAAATTTCTATGTTAGAAAAGATAACTTCTCAGAGACATGCTATAGAGTGTTAAAAAAAGACCCTGGGATTATACTGCCTAAATTCACATTCCAACCCTGTCTTTTACTAGTTATGGAAACTTGGGAAATTAATGAACCTCTTTGTACTTCAGTTTCCTCATCTACCAGAAAGTAATACTGATAATTTGTACCTCATGCAGTTGTAGTTGAAAGCATGTAGTAAAATTGTCTGGTGCGTGTAAGGGTTTAGTTAGTATTGGCTATGGGTATGATTGCTTACCTTCCATTTAAAAGCAAAATATTTTATCAAGGTAATGAAAATGGGAAAAAACTTCCTCAGTTTGAGCTTGGCATAAAGAAAAAAGACCATGAGCCTCACTAGCCCCTTAGATGGACTCAGCTGCTTCTTCATCCCTGTCTCTTAGCTTATTTACGGACTTAGGGTAAGGCAGGAATGGAACTCCTACTTCCATCAACTGCTCTGATGGACCAGGTCCTACACGTACCTGCTTCTTTAAACCTCATTGCTATTAATACGTAAAATAACATCCTTATAGATCCTGGAGATTCAGCCTTTATTGTCTTGGACAACATTCCTAAATGGGCAAACTTGCCATCTAAACTATTTATATCAGCAAGGGTCACAGATTCTTGTTATTAAACGTAATTTTTTGCTCTCCACTTCCCACCAGTTAGGGTCTTTTGAGGAGCAGATGCCAAATTGGGATTAGCTGTGCAGGACACATATTGGAGAAAGTGCCTATGAGGAAAGTTCCAGGAGTCAGAAGAGATTGAGAGAAATATAGACCAAGATGCAAGTCTAATTCCTACAGAGGAGGAAAAAAAGTAAGGAGGTTGTTGAATATAATGCAGTACAGTTCAAAGAAAATTGTAGCAACGCTGTCAAGGAGCCCTTGGGCCAAAGTCACCTGTCACAGGAGCCTCATAGCTCTGACGAAATGGCCTGGCTTGGTATCCTGTTGCATTCAGTCACTGGCTGTGAGCACCCAGTAGGAAGCATGGCCCCTAAGCAGACATCTCAGTGGATTTCAGAATACATCACCTGGGTCTATCAGTCAGTTATGCTTACTGCTGTGAGATATGTGAGAAGATATTTCATGGCCTCCAAACCACCTGACACCTCAATCTCTTGTTCTATAATATCTCCTCTTTGCCAGGCTGGAGTTCCACCACTTCCTTTACTTAGATACTAGTCTGGCTCCCCCCTCCCCTTTTCTTTTATCGCAAATATTTTCCAGAACACCTCTTGTGTCTTTGATTATATTACAATAAATTCCAAAGACAACTGGGGTGTTTAAATGCCTTTGTTTACCGATAACAATTAGCCAAACATGAGTGAAAGCAAATGTAAATAACAGTTCCCACAATAAACACAGTCTCCTATTTTTATTCATCTCTGCCAAGACTGATAAACTGTGGTAGAGGACTAATTACATGAAACTTTATAGACTCAGAAAGTCAAGTCAGAGTGTTAAAACAGGGTGTAGGCAACAGTCTTTATTGATATTGTGCTTTGTTCATTAATGGTGTTATGTCTGATTGTAAAAACAAATGAATATTCAAATACCCTGAAGCCTTTCCAAATCCATAAACAACTTCCTTTCCCTTTAGTTTTGTTTTTGCTTTTATTAATATTCACTAATTTAAACAACGGTGAAAAATGATGAAGAATGATGATAATAAAGTCAATTACAAAACTGACTTTACACAACAGAGCATTAAACTTTAAATCAGTGACAATAATCAATTTACCAAGCTTCCAAATGTACATAAGCCAAACTTTTCTCATTAACATTTCAAAACATTCAGATGTGATAGAATTTTATATCAAATTTTAAATGATTTATGAAAAGAATTTGTATTCAGTCTCTGGCGAAGGATGAGAGAAACTCAGACCCAATTTCATAGTGCTTTGCAGTTAGTTAGTTTTATTAATTCCATTTACCCAAATAAGGTAAATAATCACTTTTTTTCCACTCTAGTGTCTTACCTCAGGCTACCATAACAAAATACTATAGATTGGGTGGCTTAAACAACAGAAATGTATTTGTCACAGTTCTGGAGTCTGGGAACTCTACCAGTAAAGTGCCAACAATGTGGATTTCATACTGAGGCCTCCTTTGAGCTTGTAGGTGGCCACCATGTCTGGGTGCTCACACGACCTCTTTTTGTGTACATGTGGGTTGAAAGAGCAAGCTCTTTGGTGTCTGTCTTTATTAGGGAACTCATGACATCATGAGGGCCCTATCCTTGTGACCTCATCCAACCCTAATTACCTCCCAAAGGCCCCATCTCAAAGATCATCATATTGCAGGTTAGGGCTTTAGTATATGAATTTGGGGATGCAGGGGTACAACCATTCAATCTATAACAAAGAACAATTACTATAGCTACAGATCTCAATCTGTAACACAACAGAAATTCACAGCATGGTGAAATGACAGTACCTCCCAGGTTAGCTAGAGATATACTCTTGTCCTTCTGAGTCTCTGCAGATTCTCTCATGGATCCCCGTGGTTCTTTACAAAGATCAGTATTTCGTTCCTCCTGTACTGAAAGTTATAGGCTGTGAAATTGGGGTTTTAGGCATGCTTATCAAAGCCATTTGTCACAACAGTGGCCTCCTGATTGGCTGGTCTTTGTTACTTCCAGGGCCACCACAGCTAAATTGAGATTTTAGTGTTACTAATTAAACCATCATAAACCATGTGTAGTACAGCATTACTGCAGCCCCAGAGCCACCTTGCTGCCTGTATGGCGCAGATATAATTCTCTGCTGATTCTCCCAGGAAAATGTGAGTGACCCAAGTGTCAAGATTAATCAGTGAAGTCCTACGGCAAAATCCACTTAAGCCACAAGTATTACAGCTCTTTGTCATTGAGACTGTCACACACATGTTGCATGCATCCACATACACACACACACACACACACACACACACACACACACACACAGTTTTATTCCCAACAAAATGCCTAAGGTGATATCAGTGGGTACTTACGATGCAATGGCCAAACTACCTCTATCCTAGTACTCAGATGATATAAAGTATTAAACACAAATCCAGATTCTTCTTCCCTTATGGTTAAGTTTATCTCAGAGGCCTCATTAGCATCTTGTCTCTGTATTGCTTAGTCAAGCTTCTCCTGTTTATTTCTGCAGATTTCAATACACATAAAATTTCACAGAGAAAGGTCAGAATCTATTGACAAAGCTGTTTCAATGCCATGTTCAGCCAGAAGTTCCTGCTAGTATACCCTTCTTCATAATGAAATGGGTGCATGCCTTATATCAAAATAGAAAGATAATGATAGATAGATGATACATAGACAGATAGATGATAGATAGATAGATAGATAGATAGATAGATAGATAGATTATAGATGATAGAATGGTAGATATGGGTTTTTTGCTCTGAAAATTTAATATGATAAGAAAAACACAATATCTTATAAACCAAAAATGAACAATGACAGGGCCCCACTGTGGACCTTAATGCCCTAGGGAAATAGCCTTGATATTTTGGATTTCTTTACCCCTGATTCTCATATTCATGCAATATTATAAAGTTGAAGAACAGAATAAAAATCATGATTCATCTAATATGTGCTTCCCATCGATTTGTTTTCTTTTTATTCTTTATTAAATTTATTGTGATGACATTGGTTAGTAAAATTATACAGGTTTCAAGTATACAGTTCTATAATACATCATCTATATATTGAATTGTGTATTCACCACCCAGAGTCAAATCTCTTTCCATTACCATGTATTTGACCCCCTTTACCCTCTTCTACCATCCCCCTTCCTCCCTTACCCTCTGGTAACCACTAAAGTGTTGTCTGTGTCTATGAGTTTCTATTTCTTTGTTTGTTTGTCTTGTTCCTTTGTTGCTTTTAGTTTTATCTCCCACATATGAGTGAAGTCATATGGTTCTTGACTTTTTCTATCTGACTTATTTTGCTTAGCATGATAATCTCAAGATCCATCCATGTCCTTGCAAATGGCAGTATTTCATCTTGTCTGTGGCCAAGTAATATTCCATTGTATGATGTACCACTTCTTCTTATCCAATCGTCCATCAGTGACACTTTGGTTAAATCCATGTCTTGGTCACCATGAATAAAGCTGCAATGAACATCGAGATACAGATATCTATACAGATAAATGTTTTCAGATTTTTTGGGTAGACACTCAGAAGAGAGATTGCTTGGTCGTATGGTAATTCTATTCTTAATTTTTGAGGAAACTCCATACTGTCTTCCATAGTGGCTGTACCAGTTTACATTCTCACCAGCAGCGTATGAGGGTTCCTTTTACTCCGCAGCCTCTCCAACGCTCATCAATTTGCTTTGAATACCTCATTCTTGGGGTAAAATGCTACAAATTTCTAATTCTTACAGTCAGTAGGTCTGACTTTCAAATCTTGGCCTGCAATGCCTTTCCCTAGTGTTTGCAGGAGTGTTGCATCTCTGCTCAGAGCCTAGGCACTGAAATTCCTTCATGACCCAAAGAACAACAAAGAGCTGGGAGGTATGGAGCTGAAAGCAAATTGAGGCCAGGGGATGAGGCAGTGTCCCACAGGAGGCCACTGGACCCATGGGGCACCAGTAGTCAGAAAGACGAGTCTAGTTGGAGAACTGCCTTTCAGTACTTGTTGCTTAAAATAAAACGTGGCAAGTCCCACCAGGCTCTTGTTATAAAGCATAATGTTGCATTTCCATCTTCAGTTTTATTTCCACCTCCTGAAACATTGCCATTTCTTTAACATCAATCGGAAGGTGGCTGTGGACTTCCCCCATTTTAACTCAGTCAATGCTGAGTTTATTTTCTAGGTAGTCTAATTTTATTATATAAAACTCAGCTCTGAAATCAAAGCTAGGTTATATCAAGTCTCCTGGGAAAGTTTTATTTCCTAATAGGAAGGAAAATTCTCCCTTTCAAGTCTTGAGAAAGAGAGAATGCACAAACTTTAGGAATTCAACACCACACAGCAATACTCGCAGTAGCAAATCTGTAGATGCCATGGCATGAGGTTTAACTGTTCATTACTCTCATAAATGTTTTGTCTGTCACTCTAGTTATCTTTCTCTGACTATCTTTCTGTCATACCACATTAGGAACTGATTTCAAAAGATGACATGTTGGTCTCATTTCCTAAACTGTAGATTTCTCTGGGTCAGAGACCACATCGTCTTATCTAGGGCACCTAGCAAGTCCTGTGACAAGCTGGATGCTCCATCAATTTTTTAATTAAAAAAAATAATAATACTTTTTTGTTTAAGGACTGCCAAACCTGCATTCAAACTGCTTCTTAGAGGTCACTTAATGTAGAATTGCTAGTCCAGAGTGCCAGCATTTACCTGGGACTGCTCCGGTGACGGTGTTCTGGCTGTTTCTGTGCCTCCCTGCCTGGGTGAAGAACCCAGTGTTCCCCTGCATCCCTCATGGCTGTGCTAAGGGGTGTTTGTGGAGCATAGGCTTAGATGGCTCCCTTTTGCACCCCAAAATAATTGTACTGCTTGTTATGGTGTAATTCAAGATCTGATGGGACTCTCCTTGTATTAGGAAGAAGGTATAGCATGAGTAAATGGGACAACTTCAGAGTCTGTTAGCCTGAATTTGAGTCCTGTTCAATTTCCAGTTGTATAACTGTGAACATCTAACATTCCTGAACTGTTGCCACACAGCAGCCTACCCATCTGTCTCCTTGTACCTGCCCCTAAAGCAAGGAGAGTCTCTGAGACGGATCCTTTCAGGGACTTTGCTTCACCTTTGTGTTTGCACCTCATGTCTCCTTGTTTGGCCCCAAAAAGATGGCTGGTCATACAATGATGAGTAAGATTCCCCACCGGGGGGACAACTCAAGCCAGGTTCAGTGGAGTGGGGCCCAACAGGAGAACCCACGGGGTTCATAGAGGTGGGCACAGCCCCCCACCTTCCCCAGGCTAAGGAAAGCCTCTGCCTCTGTGGCTGCATTCCTTCCCACAACCTGCAGGGGAAGTGATTCAGTGATGTGCTCTCCATCTATTCATATGCATAAAGGTTTTGTCCCTTGGGGAGGCACATACATCCTGAGACTTACAGTGCAGCTGCCTGCAGGCAAGGGTGATTGGCTTGAATCGTTTCCTATTATGATGTATGGGATTCACAGATCTTGAGATTGACAAGCTTTATCTCCTTTACTTCCCCACCTAACTAATACAAACTATGCTTAGGCGATTTGGGGCCCAGTCCTTGAGGCTGGAGTCCCTTGGCCCCACTTGCACTCTATTCATGGCTACTGTCATTTCTTAACCCTGCGCCACCCTCCTCGCTCCCCACAACCCTCGCACTGGAGGCAACACAGAACCTTAGCTTCTTATCTGCAAAATGAAGAAAATAAATGTCTTCTTTTCTCTGGGTTCTCATACAGTTGGTCTGAAATAATATAGGTATAAAGGCTTTGTAGATCATAAAATATTATCCACATATAAGTATCATTATTACTATCTTATCTGTAATGAGTTTATCAGTGGCAACGCACCTGGAATCTTCCATCAGTTACAAAGCAAGTAACTAAGTGTGATTTATGCACGAACTGGATAACTGTGTGGGAAAATCTGGAATAAATGCAAACCTCTCCATTAAACAGCATTGAATTACACATCAAGATTCAGGTGTAGGAGGTACTCCCAGCAAATGAGGCAGCAAGCTAGAGCAACAAACTACATGATTCCACTTAGGAGTACCAGCGGCGTAAAAGGAAAATACTACCAACAAAACCAGAACTGCTTACTGCAGGATGTCATGACTTACAAGGCCATAAAGAAAAGCTCATATTTTGCCTTCACATATAGAGAAACAATAGTTGCAGTGGGGGCAGCTCCAGCAATCATGGCATTCAGGATCCCCAGAAAATCATGGTACCCTAAGACGCTAAGAAAGGGACATGTCCTGATAGGAAGATGCAGCACAGTGGTGTCAAAACTGTGGCCCGTGGGCCAAGTGCGGCCCACGACCCATTTTTTATTGGCCCACAGCAAATTCCAAAAATATATTTAGTTTACTTAAATAAACCAGGTGAGGCAATATGTACTTCACCTTGAGTGAGTGGCCTGGCTGTTTGTGTATTTTACCGCATATGGCCCTTGGTAAAAAAACGTTGAAAAATGTTTGGACACCCCTGGTGCAGCAGCTCCTGCACAGCCCCAGGCCTGCTGATGTTCAGGAGTATCCTTCCCTCCTCCAGGGCCAGGCTTGCAGCCATTGCTGCTCCTCTTGTTGCTCAGTCAAGCTTTCTCACAGCTCTGACCACCCCACCTTCCCTCCACTCTTCGCTTTCAATAACAGTGTTCACTCTGCCTCTGACCACATGCATTTGCTTTTTTTCATGAAGAAAAGTCAGTACTTAGAGATCACTTAGAGATCAGGAGTTAGTCTTTGTAGCAAAGCATTCTCTGCATTTTCAAGTTGACGTAGTTAGTAGAAAATAATATTAAAATACACATGCCATGTGTAGTATCTCAGTTAGTTGTGGTGACAAAGGGTAATGCCATAAAGTATTTAGTCATAATGAGTCTTAGCTTTTTACTTTAAGGACTGTATAATTTTGGGGTCAGGGCTTCTATTTAAAATTACAGTGGAACTACATTAACTCCCCAGGACTAGAAACTTCAAAAGTAAGCACAAGGCTCTGTAACTTTGTTGGAAGGCATCTCATCTTTCTGCAAATGAAACAAATTGCCTAAATACCTACCTCTTTCTCTGATAAGAGAAACATTCTTCATAAGTAAATTCCCTCTGGGAGTCAACATGTACAGCCAAAATGTTTACCTATAAGCATATAAGACTTTAGGCCTGTGATATGTGATTGGCTTTCTCTGCTGTGGTGACCTTCCTGAGTAATGGAGTTTGGGAGAATTTTGTCCCTGCCCAAATCCCATGCCATTTGTCAAAGAATACCTTCCAAGAGCAGATTCCAGTGTAGATTCCAAGGTTGAAGCTTTCCGTAGGATTTCCCCAAAGTATTTGGGTCCAGGTAGGCATTCATTCTGGTTCTTCATTTATTGTTAGGCATTCTCAAAATATTTATTAGGTTCTTGCCAAATGAGTATGTGAACAGGTAGTATAAAGGATTGTAATGAGATATAAATTTGCATTCTTAAAGTTAATGCCCTTGTCTTCTAAAAGTCAAGGTAACAGTCCACCACCTGTTTTGCTCACCATCGTATCTTCAGAAAATATAATAGATTACCACATAGTGAGCCCTCAATGTTTATTGAATGAATGAATGAATGAACAAATAAATCATCATACTGGGAAATGGCAAGTGAATTGAGAAAAAGAAAAGACACCAGCTCTTGTGCTCCTTGATTGCCCTTACCATGGAACACATGTGACTCTTGCGGTAAACTCTCTTTAATTAATACCCCCAACCACATCTGGAAAAATGTACAACCCCAGAGTCACAACTCCCTTATTTAACATATTTCCAAGATAAAGTTACAAAAACAGGTTATATGTACTGGAATATGCAAGAAGCAACACATTATGAAGAGCATAGGAAGAGTAAGATTCTTGAGACACCACATTCTCTTAAATGCCATCCTTACTGCTCATAGTCTCAGAAAAAAACATGGTGATGAAGGCTAGATTTTCCTTCTGGCATACCCACCGTTGAGCTCTGCTGCATCCCCTGCTTCCTGAATGCGTGCTTGGCGTGTCCTCATCAGTGCTCTGCTTATTGTGTGCTTGGGAGAACCTGGAAGAGCCTCTGGTGCTTCTCCACTGCTACACTGTTTTTTTTTTGGCCTTTCATCCTAGCTCACTATGTGATATGAGTGAGCTCCTGAGGGGAGCAAACACACAACACATCTACAAAAAGGTGAGAAGCATAGTTCAGTTTAGGGTTTGGGTTTTTACTGAAGGAAGACTTGGTGTCTGGAAGAACAGTTTTGAGCAAACCAGTCTTCTTTCTATTCCTTAGAGAGGTCATCTCCTATCAAGGTCTTTGCTAGTTCTTGTATTGGACTGTCACTTATCGTGTTTCCCTGAAAATAAGACCTAATCGGAAAATAAGCCCTAGCATGATTTTTCAGGATGACAGCCCCTGACCATAAGCCCTAATGTGTCTTTTGGAGCAAAAATGAATATAAGACCTGGTCTTATTTTGGGGGAAACACGGTATATCATTTCATGAAATTTTCCTTCAGAACTTTCAGGCACAATTCAAATTTCTCTCCTCAGAGCTCCTTCCTTAACTACCTAACAGAAGCAGCTCCCATGTCATTATATAATGTTACCCTATTCTATAGTCTTCATAGCACTGAACAATCTGTTTCTTCATATTTGACATCTGTTTATGCCACAACATATATACTCTTTCTAGTCACAGATCTTCACTGTTCTAACCACAGCACCTAGAATAGTGCCTGGCAGACAGTAACTGTATGGCGACCTAACAAACAGATAATAAAGGGCTTCCATGCCAGAAATTTTCAGATAGGAGACAGGGGAATGTCTTCAGTGATGCGAAGGCACATGCCCAGAATTGTGCCGCAGAGAAATTACATTGGCACCACGCAGTATGGGTTGGAGAAGAGAAGATCCTGGTGCCCAGAGTCCAGAAAGGACATTGGATTGTGTTTCCGTATGATGTGGCTAATATTGTTCTAAGTTACATTTCTTTGTTTAATACATACAGTAGCTACTTAGACTAGAAACAGATTTTAAGCTAAAGAAAATCTATTCTTTAAGACCTGTTAAACACCATCCATTATGTATATTTCCCAAAGCAGCTACTAGGAGTGCCTGTGTGTGTGTGTGTGTGTGTGTGTGTGTGTGTGTGTGTGTGTGTGTTTATAATGTCTTATTTGGTTGCTTAAGGCTATTAACAAGTCTCTATAAAAATGGAGACAAGTATTAACCAAAGGACCTAAGCATTTGAACCAAGACAATATAAACAGTCTTGGAATTCAAAATTTGCTGTAATTATTGCAGTGGAAACAAAAATAGTGAAGGCTATTTAAAAAGCTTCCTGTCTTGAGATGATGGTATGTCCTTGCATTCCAAGACCTTAATGAGGGATAATAATAATGATCATGATAATGATAATTTCATCAAAATCACACAAGTATGTTTAAAAGGACTGAAATGAGTTTCCTGCTGAGGTGATAAAAATATTTTTTTGAAGCCAAGTTGAGAATTGGATTTCTACATAGTCCAATTAACTTCACACAGAGGGGAAAAAAACAACAACAAAAAACTAACAACCATTACATGTCTCCATACCTTACTGTCAACTCTGTGTAGCAACCACAACAAATCAATAATATAATTATTGAGCACCTAATGTGTTGATGATTGAAAACTGTTTGCAAATATGTCATTAGCCAAATAGAAAACTGGATAATGTTTGGATGGGCTAGTGCAAACATTACAAGTCTTGGCAGATATCAGCAAAAATAATAATAATAATAATAATAATTCATGGCAGAATCATCTTTGTGGATATTCAAGAGCGAGATGTTATTTATATCTCTTGATCTCTTAGGACTTCTCTATATTAGCTTATAGTAAATATTAAGGAAAAAACTAATGTATTCTCATATTTTTTATCACATGGCTCTCAAACCTCCCCTTCAATTCTGTAGTATCTATTTAAAATACATACCTGACTATGACTCTTCTCTGCTTATAACCTATTAACAGCTATCCAGAATTTACAGAAAAAAAGGCCAACCATCCAAACATGGCATATATGTTCCACTAGGCATAATTCTCCAGCCATGCTCCGAACCCTCTTCACTTTCCACTGAGCAACATCATATTAATACCAAGCTGCTTCTGGTATCTGTGCATTTTCACAACTGCTTATCTCTACTTATGCTGCCTGAAATTCCCACCTTTCTTTCCTGCCACACATTCTTTCTTCCTCTTCTAACTCTGACTCAACCTTTAAGATTAAGATTAAACATCATCTCCTCAGGAATACTTTCTCTGTGTCTCGGGCCTTAGTAAAGTGTCTTTCATCTCGACTTCGCTTGCACTCTGGGTACTTCTATCATATACTTACTATTAACGTTATTAGTATCCACTACATCACCCTACCTAACTCCTCAATAACATCTGTCTTCATTTCATTCCAAAAGTGCTTCCATTCTCATTACTTCTTCCAAATGTCTTATGAAAGTGTCACCAAGGTCATCCTAGATGCAAATATGAATCGCCATCCAACTGTTACTGTATTGCTTGACTTGTTGCAATAGTCAATATAGTTCAACTTTCCAAAATTTTTAACGAATTCTTCAATGAAGTATACCATATTTACATTGCATAAATCAATCATGTAAGGTTAATAAAATTTTTTATATATTGAACATACCCATGTGATTACCGCACAGGCGAAGATATCAAGGTGTAGAATATTTTCAGGACCACAGAAGTCTCATTCTGGATCTCCCTATCATGATCAATAATTCCTATTAAAAGTTAACTACCAAAGCTTGATTTTGGTCATCTTGAACTTTATATAAATGTCATAACATCATATGTAATCCTTTGTGTTTGAAATATTTCTCTTAAGTTTGGATTTGTTAGATTCACCTAATGGCCTCCCATGTAAAAATAGTTCATTGCTTTACAGAGATGGTAAAATCCTTATATGAATCTACCACAATTTGCTTACATATTATTTGCTTGATGATTATTTTGTTTCTTTCCAGTTTGTAGCTATTGAGAATAATTCTGCTCTGAACATTCTTGTACTTATCTTTTGGTGCTAATATGTGTGTATTTCTGTTGATTATGAGTAGGAACAGAAAGTCAAGTTACATGGCATGAATGTATTAATCTTTAGTAGATTCTGCCAGTTTTTCAGACTGTTTATATCAATTTAAATTCTCACAAATGGTATACGGTAGTTCCTCTTGTTCCGTTAAATATCCAACAGTTATAATTTTAGCAATGATTTATTTATAGTTATTTTAATTTGCAATTCTCTGATGACAAATGATAATTTTGTTTTGTTTTTCCAGCTTTACCGACACATAACTGACTTATAATGTTGTATTACATAAGTTTAAGGTACACAGTGTGATTTGATACATATATTGCAAAACGATTAATGCAATAAGACTTGTTAACACATCTGTTACCTCACATGTTTACTTTTTTTGTGGTGAGAATATTTAAGATCTACTCTCTTAGGTACTTTCAACAATATGATATTGTTACATAGTCATCATTTTGAATAATAGATCCCCAGAACTTATTCACCTTACAGCTATAAGTTTCTTCCCTTTCACCAATACCTCACAATTTATTTCTCCCACACTCCAACCCCTAAGTGGGCTTTTTTCTTTTTTAGGTTTCACACATAAGTGAGATCATACAGGATTTGTCTTTATCTGTCTGACTTACTACACTTAACATAATTCTCTCATGTTTCATCTATTTTGTTGTAGATGGCATGACTTATTTCTTTTTATGGCTGAATAAAATTCATATCTATTTTTCTTTATCTATTCATCTGTGAATATACAGAGGTTATTTCCTTTTCTTGGTTATTGCAAATGATGCTGTAATAAACATGGAGTTGCAGATATCTGCTTGAGATAGTGATTTCATCTTCTTCTGATGCATATCCAGAAGTGGTATTGCTAAAACATATGGTAGCTCTATCTTTAATATTTTGAGGAACCTCCATGCTATTTTCCATAATGGCTGTGCCAATTTACATTCCCACCAACAGAGTACAAGGGTTCACTTTTCTCCACATTTAATCAGATAATTTGGATTTTTTTTTTGTTTGTTTTTTTTTTTGTTTGTTTGGTGTTTTTTTTTTTTTTTTGCTATTGAGTTATAAGAGTTCTTTATATATTTTGGATATTAACTTCTTATCTGATATATGGTTTGCACATAGTTCCTCTCATTCCAGGGTGCCTCTTCTTTCTGTTGATTGCTTCGTTTGCTACTCAAAAGCTTTTCAGTTTGATACATTCCCATTTATTTATTTTTGCTTTTCTTATTGGTGCTTGGTTATTATACTAAAAAATTCATTGTCAAGACCAATGCCAGGAGCTTTTTTCCTATGTTTTCATCTAGGACTTTTATAGTTTCAAGTTTGACATTTATGTTTTTAATCCATTTCAAAATAATTTTTTTGTGACTGGCATAAGATAGGGGACCAATTTATTTTGCAAATGAATATCAAGTTTTCCAGCACCATTTATAGAAAAGACTCTTTTTAGTGAGCACTGACAATCAAAGTCCAGAAATGGACTCTGATGTTCATCCACTGCTATTTGTTGAGGTACCATGTTTCTCCGAAAATAAGACCTAGCCGGACAATCAGCTCTAATGCATCTTTTGGAGCAAAACTTAATATAAGACCCGGTATTACATTATATATTATATTATATTGCATTATTTATATTATATTATACTATATTATATTACATTATATCATATTATATTTATTGTATTATATTAAAGACCAGGTATTTTATTGTGGTAATGTAGGACCCAGTCTTATATTAATTTTTGCTCCAAAAGACACATTACAGCTGATTGTCCAGCTAGGTCTTATTTTCAGGGAAACATGGTAGGTGGTGAAGAAGCAAACTGTTCTTATTTTATAGCTATACAACATGTAATTATTACACAGAAATACCCTGAAGCTACAAGTGAGTGAAAATGAGCAGAATTTCAGTTGCGGGGCAATGGTCGTCTCATGTTAACAAACAGGAAGGAGGAAGTGTTTGAGCTGCAGAGCTGGTCTGGTCCCAAGGCCTACAGCAGAGCCAGGTCAGGTGACAGACCCCACCACAAATTTGCCTCAGCTCTCCTACATAAGCACAGCTTGTTCCACAGACAATGTGCAGAGGTTCCCTTTCTTCCTCATTCCTCATCCTAGACGCAGGCGCCAAATATTGTGATTATCTTCATCTTCGCACAGGAAGAACAAGTTTTTCGGCTTTCTGCCTACACTACAGTTAAATACCAAAAGTTGTCAGGATAATCTTTAGTACAATGGTTTCTATTGCTATAGTCAGAGAGTTTAAATGGAAACAAACTTTTTCTTTTAAAAAAGAAATTAAGAATATAAAATTAAATTTAAAGTGGAGTTAAAATTGATATATCTCAGAGATGTTCTTGTTATTTAAACTCTGAAATACAAAAGCTGGAGAAACATCAATAAAATGTAAAGAAACTGAAATTGATTTGATTTTTACAATCCTAAGTGGTTGCTTTAAGTAAGCCTTCCTCTTTCTTATAAATTACCTTGAGCAGAGCTCTTTATGAGATAATGTGCCATTTACTGAAATTCTGTCTTAGTGTTCTGCTCTGTTGGTGAATGCCTTCCAATAAGATGAGGCCAATTATAGAGTATAAATGCTGTTTAATTTTTTTTGTCTTCCTTCTGAAACAAAGGTCAAATGTCTTCAGAAACCTTTGTTTGGATGGATTGAATTTTCTTCTTGTTCCAAATGAGACTCTATATCACTATTTCTTGGAATTCTCCCGATTCTTGGAGGCTTTTGAAACCCACAACGTTCATCCTGACAGCCCTCTTCAGGCTACAGCTGGGCACGTGATGGATTAATTACAAGGATTTTTTCATGACATAGCAACTCCTAACTAGTGGCATAGTGAGTAGTAACAAACAGATTTCCCAGCACAAATTGTTGGTTTTCCTTCAATTTGCAAAATTAATTTAGGAGAAGTATAGCTACCATGTTTCCCCAAAAATAAGACCTAGCCAACAATCAGCTCTAATGCATTTTTTGGAGCAAAAATTAATATAAGACCCAGTCTTATTTTACTATAATATAAGACCCAGTATAATATAATATAATATAATATAATATAATATAATCTAGTATAATACCAGGTCTTATATTAGTTTTTGATCCAAAAGAAGCATTAGAGCTGATTGTCTGGCTAGGTCTTATTTTTGGGGAAACAGGGTAGTTAAGGTCTATCTCTTAGCTTACTTCAGAGCTAACAGATTAATTCCTATTAATAGATTTTCATGCAGTTTTATACTTAAATGCATAAGATGCTGTTGCTTTTGACATCTCTTTGGCTAGAGTTTTCTGACCAGAACATTTTATACTATTCTGATCATATTTTTACACGATGATTTCATGCATCCCAGTGAATACCAGATTTCTAGTTCCTACCTGGATACCTCAACATCTTGAAATGATCAACTCCTTATGAATCCTATCTGAGAGGAAACAAGAGAAATAATGAATAAAACATCAATATAGTCATATGCCACATAACGATATTTCAGTCAATGGACCACATATACATTGGTGGTCTCCTAAGATTATAATAGAACTGAAAAATTCCTATCTCCTAGTAATGTAACTATCATAAAGTTATAGTGCAAAGCATTACTCATGTGTTTGTGATAATGCTGGTGTAAACAAACCTGCACTGTCAATTATATAAAAGTATAGCACATACAATTACAGTGGTAGGCTATACCATCTAGGTTTGTGTAAGTACCCTCATGTTCACACAATGGCAAAATCACCTGATGATGCATTTCTCAGAAGTTATTCCTGCTGTTAAGTGGTGCAAAACTGTGCATTTAATATTCTTGGTTAGACGTTAACATTTCTATTAGGATGTGATCCCCAATAGTTTAAAAAATTTCCATTTCCATAAATATAAACTAGAACAGCAAGGGTAGGGACACAATTAGTAAACTGCTACAGTTGTCTACTTCCCATTACTGGTCGATTTTCTTACTCATTTGTGTACACAGGAACTCAATGTTTCCTCAGCAGTGGCTAGTTAGCAAATTAACCATTTAATACAGTTTCACATTGAGTGCAAATTAACACACCTGTCAATTTCTAAAAATAACTTTGAGAAGGCCCTTGAGAAATATGATTCACAGTACTGTCTATGGGTGAGATATGATTTCCGTCAACTGTTATTTCCCCACTGCTAATGGAGGAGCGTGATAGCAGAGTTAATCCTGAGCGCAGGGATCATCCTGCATCATGTCGATTAGACCTGAAGAACATCGTATTTCCTAAAGCAGATTTACTTTTCTGTTCAGCTTGGTTGAGGTCAACATTCCATGTGTTGGTTTTCCTGGACAGTGGAGCCTGAGCCCTGTCGGGAGCAGGGTAATGAGCCTGTCATTGCTGTATCTGTGGCTCACTGTCCACAGAATTGATGGGTTGTATTCGTTCATAAATGAGAGCAAACAATATAAGTGTGGCTGTTCTAAATACACTAGATGATACCAATTGTCATGAATCCCATTGTTCCTAATGCATTTTAAAGCACTTTCAAAATGATGTCAGATGGATCTTTTAATAAATTGATGAGGGCTTATATTTGAACATTGAAAAAGAAAGAAATTGAGAAAAATTCTTATATATATATATATATATATCCATAAAAAAATCACCTTTTTGTATAGAATAATGTCATTTTCCCCCACAAGGGATATGCTAGTAATGATCACAAATTATATGGCAGTCACACTGATTTTGGCATGCCTGCCTTCTGGGGCCCAGAGGAGTACGTCTTCCACCCTGTCCTGGGGAGGGCAGTACTGTGCCCAGATCATGGCCGGGATGGCCTGGAGCTGCATACAGGGCCTTCCAGGATCTGCTGTCTAACCGAGGGCAGGAGGCCTTCTTCCCAGGGCATGGCAATGGATGTGTCTTCCACCCAGTCCATGGGCAGCAGGCCTCCTTCCAGGCTGTGAGCTCAAAGAGCAGTTTCAGGAGATATAGTCAGGCAAAGTTTGATGGGCCTACATGTTGCAGGCATGGGTGTGCATATCTCCCACTTTGTTCCCAGGAGAGCAGGACTGCTCCTAGACCATGGTTGAGAGGAGCTAGATCTGGGTCACAGGACATTTTAGGGCCCACATCCAAGATAGAGGTCAGTGGGCCCTGTTACCAGAGGCATAGGTGGACGTGACTCTTTCCAGGTCCCTAACCAGATAGCACTGGTGGTAGGAACCTACTCAAACAGGCTATAGCTGAAGCCGTTGGGGTCAGGGTTGTTTCTGGGTCTGTAAACAGGACCACCAGGTCAGTGAGCCTGACACCTGGACATGGGCCTGCCTTCTCAAAATAGCTTTCTGGAGTCTTGCCTCCACCACTGTTTCACAATTGGAAACCTGGATTCCAAAGCTCCCACAAAGGCACTTTTGTACATGAATAGCTACCAAATTATTGTTGCTAAGGGGAAATACAAATGAGAAACCCTCTAATTGGCCAACTTGCTGATGTTACTGTGTGAATATTTTTGTTTAAATTTAATCCGATTTATCCATCTTTGCCTTTGTTTGTAGTGTCATATGTATATGTGAGTGTGTGTGTATCTGTGTTTTCTTCTGAACGCTTTTAAAATTTTCTCCTTGTCCTCTGTTTTCAGAAGTTTAACTATGGTATGCCTAGGTTTGTTTTTCTCTGAGTTTATTTTGCTTGTGTCTCATAAGATTTCTTGAATATGTGCCTTAATGCCTTCGATTGTTTCAAAAATTATTGGCCATCACTACATTAAATCTGTCTTTTCTTCTGGAACTCTAATATACATATAAAAGTACTATTCTTACCTGTGTTTTTCATCCTGTTATCCATTATGCTACAGCCTGAATATTTTCTATTGGTCATTAATTCTAATAGTCTCATCTGCTATGTTATACCCCAGTATTGAGTTCTTGATATAATATCCTTTAATACATTTTTCTGTTTCAGAGTTTTTAATTTTAAAATAGATTCTAGCTCTGTGTGAGAATTTCAACATTGTTGTTTATGTTCTTGAGAATCACAATCATGTTCACTTTAAACTCAAAGACAGATAACACCAAACATGGGGTCATCTATATTTTGACTACTATTGTCTGCTTTTCTCTTGATCATATTTGTTGGATTGCCTGAAATTGTTGATAGAATGATGGCAAACTATGAAATATTGTAGAAACTTTGAATAATTTATCTTCTTCCAGAGCAAGTTAATTCTATCTTCTTTTTGGATGCCTGAGTCAGAAAGTCTCATTAACTTCTAATAGGACTGAGCTGTCTTGCGTATGCATTATAGTTTTTATAAGATGGGATCTTCTCCAGTTTACTTGTGAAGGATCCCCACTGAAACTTGAATAGGGCCCTCCTTCTTGTGAGAACCTCAACTCAATTTATATGTCCTCAACATCAGGTGCTACTTTAAAGAAACAAAAAGAAGTATAAGAGAATACATAAACACCTACCTGTAAGCCAACAAATTTGATAATTTGGATGAAATGGAAAAACTTCTATGAAGACACAAACTACCAAATCTGACAGAAGAAGAAATATTGAACCGTTTCTAGACCTGTAATAAATAGACTCAGTTAGCAATGTCAAAGCTGCCCCCCAGCAAGCAACACACACAACATCTACGTTTCACTGTGTTCTATGCCCACTGTGTTCTATGACACTTACAGAATTAATACCAATCCTTCACAAACTCTTTCAAAAAATAGGAGAGGGAAAACTTCCAAACTTTTTCTATGAGCCCAATATTATCCTGATTCTAAAATCAGACAAAGACAAAAATAAGAAAACTATGGACTGCTATGACTTATGAATATAGAAGTAAAAATCCTTAATCAAATACTAGCAACCAGAATTGCATAAAGCATAAATATTCAAAAGGAAGATCTCAAACCACTTTTATTTGCAAGAGATATGATTTTACAACTGTTAAATCCAAGAACATCAACTAAAATATTTACTAGAAATAAAATGAGAATTAAGTTTAACTGACTATAAGATTAATATATTTAAATCGATAGCTTTACTTTCTAAAAATGTTACTAATTTAGAATATATTATGAATTAATATGTTATTTACACCGTTAAACATATGGCCTCAGAATAAAGTGAACAAAAATTACGAAACTCTAAGTTAGAAGGAATTTAAAACTCTACTGAAGTGCATTAAAGGCAACTTAAGGAACTGGAAAGGCATGTTTTTCTTAAATAAAAATACCGATACTATGTCAATAATTTATAAAGCAATCAGTAAATTTATTTCCACCTTCAATCAATGAGCCAATAGGTATTTTTATCTTGACAAAATGTTTATAAAGTAGTTCTAGATTAACACCCTCATACTCACACACACACAAATGCAAAAGACACTCCAAAAACAATCTGGTAATGAGTGTGGAAATGAAGAGGATATTGTAGTCCTACCTATTGTTAAGATATATGAAATGAACCTTCAATATATAAAGCAGTTTGGTGCTAGAAAACTAGGCAGATTTATGGTGTAGCTCAAAATCACAAGGCTATTTAGCTATGAGTGGCAGTTTTTCATGCCAATGGAAAAGTTAATCACCATTCACCAAATTGTTTTTGGGAAACTACCTACCGTAGCTGCTGGGGGAAAACTAATATAAGGACATATTCCCAGCACCCGTCTAGAATTAAATTACAGATATTTTAAATAAAACATGTGGGTGAACCTAATATTAAACTGGGGAAAGAGTTTCTTGGTGTAATTCAAGACCCAGAAGCCAAAAAAAAAGAAAAAAAAAAAAAAAAAAAAAGAAAAGAAAAAGAAAAACAGGCTGGTATTAAATAGACACTATTACAGACAGAGCTGCTGGCAGGACCCTGAATATCTTTCTTTAAAGAATGTTCTCTTTCATAACTTAACATTTTTATATCCTTTCATTCCACTCACGGGAATGTTCCTCATTCATATCCTAGTATTAGTGGAAAAGTTACGCACAGGATTGCTTACTGAAAATACCAAAATTGTAAATAAACAATGATATTATTGAATACAAAATTGCATCCATGATGTGGAATGTTATACTGCCATCAAAAGGGATGAAATAGAACTTTGGGTACACACAGGAGAGTACTGCAGCATGCTTTTAAAAGAATGAAATAAGGCAAGTTGTCAAAGAGTACATGATAGATATAAATATACCTATAGATTGCAAATTTGTCCTACCATGATTATTTATGAATATGCATAAAATATATTCTCCATATTGATAGGAATAGCAACCTTAGAAAAATTCAGTCTTCTACTTTCGTTCTAACACTATTTTTTAATTACTACATCTTCATGTCTTGATTTTTATAGTAAATGATTTTATGTCAGTGCAACCTTGTGCTTTCAAAAAAATTGTCTTGATTAATTTCTACATATTCTTTTATTAAATTTATAACTAGGTTGTGAAGTTCCATGAAACTCTAATGGGATTTTGAAATGTATTAATTTAAACTTATAGAGTGATTAAAAAGGAATTAATATCTACATAGGACTGACACTTTCATCCCCCAAATAGGTAACTTTAGGCTTTATTTTTATTTTTGTCTTTCTATAAACTTTCTTGGATTATCTCTATAGAATGTTTGCATCACTATATATAAATTTAAAAAAAACATTTTACAATTTTTAAATGTAAAATACGTTTTTGTTGCAGTGATGACATGTATTATTTTTCTAAGTTTTAATTGGTTGTTGCTCTTGTATAGAAACATAATAGAATTTTTATGTTGATCTTGTATATAGCAATCTTGTTGAATTTTATTGCTTCTATGTATTTTATATTTGTTGATTCACTTTGCTTATGTTTATAGAAAAACTATGTTGTCTTTAATTGTCTTTGTCTATTTTTGGTGGTAGTACTATGCCTTAAATAGTTGTAAAATCAGTTGGTCTGTCACCCCTCTAGTTCTCTGCTCTAAAATAGTTTGTATAAGATGATAATTATCTTTTTCTTGAATTTTTTATAAAGATATCTGAGCTTTTGGTAATTTTATGTGTGTGTTTTAATATTTCAAATTTGCTCTTACTAATTTTTGGTATTAACTTCCTAGAAATGAGTCGATTTTATAATTTTATATAGGTTTTCAATTTTACTTGTACAATTGACCAACATTGCTGTCTTATAATTTTTAGTTATTTTTTTTCTACTGGATTTAATTACTCATTTTTTTTCTTTGTAATTACTTCTGATATCTTTTCTCTCCTTCATTGATTAAATGGCAATCTTTCTAAGTTATTTATTTATTTATTTATTCACATAACAGCCTTTAATTTTCTCCACAATTTTCTGCTCCTTTGTTTTTCATTTTATCTTTTCTAATTTGTTTGCTGATTTGTGTTTCGGTGTTTTTTGCTTGGTTCTGAAAGAATTTCTAGTTTTGATCATTTGGCTCACTAATTTATTTTGCAACTATGTACAATTTGCTCTACACATTTATTTTGTTTCCATCTCAACAATTAAATTGTTCATTCATTAGGTTTCTAATTTGTTTTTTTATTGTCGTCTGTTTTTGTTTTATAGCATCCTACTTTAATTTGAAAGATAATTCCTTTCATTGTCTCATATACTCATTTTAAAGCTCTATTGTGATTTGTTTCTAAAAACTAATTTTTCTCAATATAACATCTCCTAATTGTTGTGCCTCTATCATAGTATCGACCTTCCTCAGATATGTCCCCCTTAATTTCTGTGAATCTTTACCAGTTGTCTTTTGGCTGCTAAAGCTGTTTCCTCCGTGACTCCAGTGGTGTGACCACCCAGGATGGTGGACTGCGAAGTATTCCCATGTGGGACTGCGCCACCTGTAGGAACGGCCTTGTGTCCTACGGCAAGCACTGGGCTCTCTCCTGCAGTATCACTTGTTACTCATGCCCTATACTGGTAGCTTCAGTCTACTGTGAATCTCTCTTACTCTTCTTCAGGAGTTTTCATGTGTGTCACTAAGCTTGATTTTCACAGTCTTTCATTTTTCAGGTTACATGTAGGTGAGGGAGATTTAAGCATGAGTTCACTACCTGTAAATACAAAATTACTGTATTACTTTTATAATGAAAATTCTTTTAAAAGTTTAAAGTATCTGCAGTGCCTGGAATATATTAATTTATTTTAAATGTCTGCTGGACTAAATTGAATTTTATAGTTCCAGACAATTAAATTTAATAAGCGTACATCTTGCTACTTAATCAAATTTATCCTTTTCAAAATCAAACATTCCTTTATTGCTATTTGTTTCCATACCATGCATACTCTTATAATAAAACAAAGGCATTTATTTACTTTATTGAAACACAGACTCTAGGTCTATTACATGCCCTTTACATGGAAATTCTAATTAGCATTCATTCATTATTGCTTTCACATCATCTATACACTGAAAAATGTGTAACTTTTTAGTATGTCTTTTTTCATTGACTTCCTGACAAATCATAATTAAAATTTTATTTAAAAACTAGTATTTACTTGTAAAAGGGAGTATTTTCTCTTTTAATACTATTTATAGTATGAACTCAAATTTTATAGATGCTCAAGTTCAGAAACTCACTCTAACTTGGCAACTTTTTCTGATGATTGCACTTCACTTCCTTTTGCTCTGTAAGTTCTATAATAGATTTTGCCCCAAAGTAATAGAATTTGACCTGAGGATAAAAAGTAAAGAAGCTTGCTTTCGGGATGAACTCTGAAGTTAGCTTTATTTAAAAGTAGTCATTTCTTCAAGTATCTGAACAATTTAGTATTTATTACATTTTGGGCTTTCTCAAAGAAAGGCAGGTATTAAAATACCTCTCAAGCGTAGAATGCTCTGTCTTCTAATATGAACTACAGAGAGATCATATGGTAAGAAAAGTATTAACCTAGTTTGAGAAACTGGTTAAGTACATCTTCCAGCTCTCAAGCTAGTTACATTCTTTAAATTTCAGAGCTCATTTTTTCTCTAAATACTATACATTCCTTAAAATACAGGCAACAGGCCAATGACCACAGAATGATTTTAGATGATTTAATACCTTCTCAAAAGTATATTTCAGTTAAATAGGACATAGAGCATTTTGTTTAAATGATGTGTCATTTTTATCCCATTCTATACCAGATAAACCACAATCAGCATTATGCTGGTACAATTTTACATTTATATCTCTTGTCTTTTTCTTTACTTGCATGGTTTCTGTGGGGAATTTACTGATTACAGAAGATTCTTCCCTGTCACTAAGAAGCTTTTGTTTATTTATTTAGTTGGGTTGGTTTTATTTTGAAATAACTGAAAACATGTTTGTTGGAATGAAAAGTGATAAGCCGTGTTATAACGCGTGATAAAGGCACTACTGTTTATTACCAGGGGAGCTTTTGCTCTTTTAAATCTCCACTGTCTATAAGGGAGGTGATTTGTGAGCTAGGAGAGAATTTTTGCAGGGAAAAAAAGCTTTTGGTTGGTTTCATGAAATGATATTCAGAAGGGATTATCTTGTACTAATTTGTGGTCTAATTACACAGCATTACAGTTTTAAAATCCATTTGAGGAAAAGAGGCACCTTTTTCCTGCCTGAATCTCTTGTTCAGACTGAGGTTCTCATTCATGTGATGAGCAGCCAATGTAGAGAAAACCAGCCACGTGATTTTCTTCAATGGCAGGGTATGGAAAGCAGGGTCTGAAAGAGAATTACCAAGGGGATGAAGTTAAATTCATACTTTATGCTTTTCATTAGGATGCAGTTTAAGTTGCTCAGATATTTAAATGTAGAAAATTAAAACAAAATTTCTGAAGAAAGCATTGATTTTTTTTTCATTTAATCTTGGAATATGGAAGATCTTTTGAAGAATGTTAAAATTTTATGAAAGTCATATAAGAAAGGTAACATAGTTGGAAACCATACAGAAAATTAAAAAATAAATAAATGGCAAACAGGAAAAAGTATAGTTGTGACATAAACAATGTATAATCATATATATATATACACATATACATGTATATATATATATATATATACACATGTATATATATATATGTGTGTGTATATATGTATATGTAATGTATATATGTATATATACATGTATATGTATAAATACTTTATTAAATATATGTATGCATATATATGTCAAATTTTAATATACAAGTATATTATAGCTTATATAGCAGTGACCAACATGCTATGAGATGTGAAGATTTCTTTATAGTTACGTCAGAAAGGGCTACGAGCCAAGTAAGATTATTTGATTGCTATTACAATAACTTGTATCCTAATATCATTGTACCTAACTATGCTGCAGCTGACTTTATGTTTACATGGAAACAATTCTCACTGAAATAAGTAATTTATTTATTTTGTAACTTATGTTGTTTTCGCCAGAAAATTCTGAATTTTAAAACACAACAGCAACACAACTACCTTCCAAATACTGTTAGAGATTGTGTTTGGGTGGACTCTACTTGTCAAGATATTTGTGCTTCAGATAAGTAAGTGATAAAACATATTTCACACCACTCAAAATGATGTTTTCATTAGGCACCCTTCTAGGGAAATGTGATCTGCAGTAAATGTGCACATGTAGCTCTGAGAACAAGGAATACAGATGCTCAAGAATTTTTCCTGACATCATGTCACTTAAAATACACTAGAATGGAAACTAAGAGCATGAACTCGAGCAGTTTTTCCAGCTGTTCATATCAGTTAATCTGAGAAATAATGTCAGAGTGAATTTAACAGCTGTTTTATATTTAGAAGGTCTAAAGTATTAGATTGGTGCAAAAGTAATTGTGATTTAAATGGTTAAAAATAATTGCAAACACCACAATTACTTTTGCACCAACCTAATAAGATGCTTTAGGAAGCTATAATATTTTCATTAGTTTTTCTATATCGCCATGAGTACTAAGAGAGTTAACACAGCCAGTAGTATTTCAAAGGTTAATAAAGATTTTACTTTTCTTTATTATTGTATATTACTGAGGCTCATGTTTTCTTCAGTTTATGATAACCACACATATGTGTGGCAGCAAAGTGAGCATACAGTCAATATCCATTATAACACACCCAATAGTGGCCATGATGGTGAGTAGGAATGTCCCTACATTACTCTTGCTTAGGGAATATTTAGTGATGCTACATCAGAAGTGTTTAGTGCTGGGCAATGGGCCACCTGCCTTCAGTCAGGATACTGACCCCAAATGGCTCTTCCAGCCACAGGGAACAGAATATATTGCCCCAACAATGTAGAGTGAGAGCTCAGCCAGCAATGAAAGATCAGATAGCTGTAGACAATATAGATGAAGAGGATAAAATATAGAAAAGAAATTCAAGGTTAACAAAAAAAGTATATATTAATAACAAATATTTTGCAGAAAGTACTGAAGAGGGGACATACTTTAATATTAATTGATGAAAAACTAGAGATGGGTAACTTTACAAAAGGGACCCTGAATCTCAGTCTTTATGTGGGTCAACAATGCTACCTGTGGCACACAGATGAACATAATCACATCTGTGATAACACCAGGAGTCTAAGATATTGATTTGGAAACATGGACCAAGCATTGACTGAGATTTTGAAAAGATGCATATAGCACATAGTAGAATCATTACTATAACAAACAATATACATCCACCTTTACATGGAACATGACTATGAAACTGGCTAAGTATTCAAATAGATTTTTATTAATAAAAGATCAAAGTGCTAAACTTATGAACCTTGGTCTTAGAAAGGATTTTATGAATTAGACCTCAGAGGCAAGGGAAGTAAAATCAAAATAAGTGAATGGGACTATATCAAACTAAAAAGCTTCTGCACAGCAAAAGAAACCATCAACAAAACAAAGAGGCAATCAACCAAATGGAAGAAGATATTTGCAAACAACACCTCTGATAAGGGGCTAACATTCAAACTATATAACAAAATCAACAACAAAAAATCCTATTAAAAAATGGGCAAAGGACCTGAACACACACTTCTCCCAAGAAGACACAGAAATGGCCACAGATATATGAAAAAATCCTCAACTTCACTAGCTATTAGGGAAATGCAAATAAAAACCACAATGTGATAGTACCTCACCTCTTAAAATTGCTATTATCAACCTGACAAGTAATAACAAGTGTCGTAGAGCTTGTGAAGAAAAAGAAACTCAATACAGTGCTGGTAGAAATGTAAATTGGAAAAGCCACTATGAAAAACAGTATAGGGTTTCCTCAGAAAATTAAGAATACAATTACTATATGACCCAGCAATCCCTCTTCTGGTATCTACCCAAAAAATCAGAAAACATTTATCCATAAAGATGTATGTACTGCTATGCACCTTACAGAATTATTCACAGTGGCAAAGATATGGAAACAACCAAAATGTGCTTTGATAAATGATTGGATAAAGAAGATGTGGTACATATATACAATGGAATATTACTCAACCATAAGAAAAGATGAAATACTGCCATTTTCATCAGCATGGATGGATCTTGACATTATCATGCTAGGTAAAATAAGTCAGACAAAAAAAGTTGAGAACCACATAACTTCACTTATATGTGGGATATAAAACTGAAAGTAAAAAATGAACATGACAAACAAAAACTCAGACAAAGATGACAGTTTAGTGGTTACCAAAGGGTAAGGGGTGAGGGGTGTGGTAGAAGAAGGTAAAGGGGGTCAAATATATGGTGATGGAAGGAGAATTGACTTTGGGTGGTGAACATACAATGCAATATACATTATAGATGATGGATTATAGAATTGTACAGTTGAAACCTACATAATTTTACTAACCAATGTCACCTCAGTAAATTTAATAGTTAAAAAACCAGACCATCCAGTGGCCTTTCATCCATAAAGATTTTTGAGGAGACAGTAGGAATGCAAATCAAGGGACGACATAAGATGTTTTGAAATGGGAAATATAGACAAAGCCTGGGAAGTGTTCTAAGATAATCTTATAACAATTTTTAATAAATGTCTTGTAATATAACTTTACTTGAAAAAAACCTAACACACTCTGTACAATACTGATCACTTTGGAGTATTTCCTAGAGGCTATATTAGAATAAAACATACCCTGTCTAACTACAATGTGCAAGAATGGGGCCAATAAGAAAAAATATATCAGGAAGCAACTTAATTTTAATGTAAAAAATATGGTTTTAATTATACTGCTTATTGCTAAATTCTGTGTAAAAATAAAATGGGTTGCCTTGAAAGGTGGTGAGTTCCTAGTCACATGACATATTCCAAGTAGGAGGTCATAAGAGAAATTCCTAAACCAAGAGATCGAACAAGATGGTATCAAAGACACTTTTGAAGTTTAACATTCTGCACAATGTCATTTAATCAAAACATCAACTTTAGTAACATTCATGGCCTCTGTATGGTATCTTATAGAGAGGTATTTGACCAGACAGTTTAGCTGGCTTAAAATGAAATCCCAAAAGTTTCCAGAAAAACAATTTAAAAAATACGAGGTATGACAATTAAGTTCATGAACTTGTTGCAATGATGTTGCTAACCTTTTCTGATATCAGAAGGATTATTCATTATGCATTTATACCAACTGGACAGTTAACCACGTTTACTATTTGGAAGTGTTGAAAAGGCTGTGTGAAAAATTAGACTGAACTTTTCGCCAGCAATTCATGGCTCTTGCATAGTGACAATGCACCAGCTCACACAGCACTGTCTGTGAGGGAGCTTTTAGCCAATAAACAAATAACTGTATTGGAACACCCTCCCTACTCACCTGACCTGGCCCCTTTCTTTACCCAAAGATAAAGAAAATATTGAAAGGAAGACATTTTGATGACATTCGGGCCATCAAGGGTAATACTACAACAGCTCTGATGACCATTCCAGAAAAAGAGTTCCAAAATTGCTTTGAAGGGTAGACTAGACACTGGCATCGGTGCATAGCTTCCCAAAGGGAATACTTCAAAAGTGACTGTAGTGATATTCAGTAATGAAATGTGTAGCACTTTTTCCAGGATGAGTTTGTGAACTTAATTGTAAGATGTCATATGTTTGCTTCTGAATTGCATTTTTAAAAAAAAAAAAAAATTTATTGGGCAATATTGGGGAACACTGTGTTTTTCCAGGACTCATCAGCTCCAAGTTGTTGTCCTTCAATCTAGTTGTGGAGGGCGCAGCTCAGCTGCAAGTCCAGTCGCCGTTTTCAATCTTTAGTTGCAGGGGGTGTAGCACACCATCCCATGCAGGAATTGAACCAGCAACATTGTTTTTGAGAGGTTGTGCCTTAACCAAGTGAGCCATCCAGCTGCCCCTCCAGAAGTTCAGTAGCAGCTAGTTATCTCATGGAGGGCACAGCTCACTGGCCCTTGTGGGAATTGAACCATCAACCCCATTGTTCAGAGTTCACACTCCAACCAACTGAGCCATCCAGCCACCCCCTGAATTGCATTTTTATGAATTCTGAGTAAATTTTTTAAAAAAGTCAATAAGATGTTGCCAAAATTTATACTGCTTTCATTGTTCTATTTTCATTTGATTACCTCTCTGCAGTATACATCATCTCTTTAACCAGCATTCAAAGAGAATGAGAAATTTAATGTTTTCCTCCCTTCAATATTCTACCATTAGTAGGGTTGAGAAGTAAAATATCTGCTGGTGCAATGTGCTCTGCAGAAGAAAGCAGAAATCTTCTACATTGAGGAAATTCTTTAGGGTACAGAATATCATATCTCTAACGTATCACATTGTGACTGGAGTCTATTTTAGAGAATAATGAGAGAAACAACAACTTTGTGGGCTTGGAGCACATAACACCTATAAGATTTTGCTTGAACAAAAGGCATAATACAATCACCTAATGGATGGCAGGAATTCTAAAAATAAGAGATCTGATATGTCTTTTTAAAGAGGGAGTTTTTAATATATACAGATAGCATAGTATAGATTAGTAAATTTCAGTGAGTCACAGTCTCTACCTTTTTCCTTGAATGACTTAGTGGCTCCCACTCAGAGGACTTGCTCAGCAAGCCTCTGCTTCCTCACCAGAGAATTTCACAACTAGAATTGTGGGTCATAGGGGGTCAAAGGCAGTAGCAGCCCTACAGCCAGAGACAATATTCAAGTCTGGCTAAGTACCCCCAAAATCTCCATGAAGACCCTGACAGGGGTCTTCCAACAGAGAGAAATTATTTTCCTTCCTTTCTTATTAGTACTCGTGTTCACTTCTTTCTTCTTTCCAGTATAATCCTTCAGTGTCCATAAACTCTAGGATCCCTCTCTTTTCCTACTAACAAAATCCTTTTGAATAAGAATGCTGAGATATTCGTATACACTAATGATATTCTCAAAGAAATTTTTTTAGTGTTGATTTCTCTTTGAGTTTTATTAATATTCTATGCATCCAACAAGTCCAAAAAGTATACATAATAAAACCATGATTAATATTATGATAGGATGATAGTAAAAATTTAAACAAATATTGATTTTAGGTGAATAGCCTTTGAAAAATACCGTATTAGTGGTGTACAATTAAAGCAGATTCTTGATTAGTTATGCATAAAATTCACCATATAACAGATTTACAAATTGTTGATTAGTTTTAGTAGCTTGTTTTTCTAAATGCTTTACAATGTCAGAGTTATTCAACAGCTTAATCCAATTGATAGCTAAGGTATAATCAACATGTGGGTCTTGATAGTCTAAAGGTTTATGAAGAGATTTTTCTTGCAGTGTCCAACATATTTCTTGTGAATATCCATCAATTATGCAAGTTATATTATCATTACAAGTTAAACCAGTGCCTATAGAAATAGTCTCATCTTCCCAAATAATGTTTCAGTATAAGGCACATTATCTTATATTATTGATTATTAAAGGTTTATTATGAGGTAGTCATTGCAGGGTACATATAAAACTATTAAATTGTAAGGAAGTGAGCTCAGTTTGTCCCAAATCTTGGGGATAAACATATCCAATTAGCTATTCCTCACATCTGTCAATATCTACAGTAACATTCGATTTTGTCAGGAGGCCTCCCGAGACACAGGCTACCCACCCAGAGTATTCCTGAGATCAACCCTGCTTGTGTGTCTGATTTTTCTCCAAAATAAACTCTAGTCACAATGTGATACATTAGAGGTATGATATTCTGTACCCTAAAGAACTTCCTTATTGCAAAAGGTTTCTGCTTTTTTCTGCAGTATCTCACAGGTTATCAATGTATAGAGTATTAGTGCTTGAGGGAATTGCAGCAAACATGTTCAAGTATCTCAAATTGTACCTTAAAATACAAAACAGAACAACAAAAACAATAGCTAAGAACCTAAGGCTCAAAAGGATGAAGGCATTTGATTGACACAAACCACAACTGCCACTCTCAAAACCAAAATGAAAACTCAAATCTTTCCTATATGTATTCTGGGGAACAATACCCCATCACTTCAATCATTCTTTGATAATCATTTTTATGTCATTTTTAAATATCTCAGGGTTATCCAGGTATTCTATGTATGTGGGCAATTTTAAAGTATAAAATATGACTTTTAAAGTACGATGTTGGCCATGTGACATCTAAAAGTTTATTATCTGTAGGGGAATATTTTGATGAGTGTTTATTTATTAGTAGGCACAGGAAATTAACGTCTAAGGGTAAAGATGCATATTTTTATGCTATTAAGTAAAAACCTAATGAAAAGTTTTTATTATAATATTTACATCTTAAATAAGTGGCTACCTTTGTGTTATTGAGCTATTCTTGTGGTAATAAAACATCTAAGATAAGGTAAATACAACTTTTAATAGGAATAATCTAGCATGCCTGCATGCTATAATCTAGCATGCCTGCATACATGTACACACACATTCAGACAAAGAGAATTCAGCTAGCAACTGTGTAATCATATACCAAGCTGGAATATAAAAGCATCAAAAATTAGGTAAGTCTTTCTAATATTTCAAACATTTTTAACAAATTTATAAAGTAGTGAAAATATTATCCATTTTGTTTTAGTAGATGAAGCTCTCTTCCATCAATTTTATGTATTCAGCAAAATACAACATTGTTTTCCCCCAAAATTGTACAGGTACTTCTATAAAACATAAGCCAGTAAGCATATGTCTTTAAAAACTATGTTAAATGAACTCTCAAAATCTTAAAATGGAGCTATTAAGGTTTTAGAAATTAGATTTATTTCTAAATTTATTTCTAAATTAGATTTATTTTCCCCCAAAATTCCAATGAAATTCCAGGATGTTCCTGGATTAGGATTCCTTATGGTAAATAAATCTAGAATCTATAGATTCAGGAGGCATGGCTTCATCAAAAATGTCACGTTAGCAATGTAGCTACCTGGGTATAAATGGATATGTCTCATAACTTCAGCACTCCTTCCTCCATAAGTTAATCCATATACCTCATTAGAAACTCTGGGCCAGAGTTTAGGTCTAATATGAGAAGAATGTGGGGAGACGTCCTTGATATTCCAAACCTCTCTTTGCTTTACTCGTGTGACTTGATTCAACGTATCCTTGAATCAATTAGCAAATCATGTTTCTGGTCAATATATTTTATTCATATGGGTTTGATTTGATTATTTGATCTTTCTGATTGATAACTTGATCATTTATTCATATCCCCCTCTTGGAACATTTTAGTATCAAACCTTCCAAACTCACTGTATCACCACTACAATCTCCTTTGATAAATCTTATCATGGCAGCACAAGCCCCACATTCCCATGCCATTGTTCTTCAGTCAGACTCTCATCTGCATAGAGCTTTAACACCACCTTACCTACTCTCATTCTGCCTGTCCTGACATTTCTAATACTTCTACTGCGTCCCTTAGTACTCAGAGATTATAATCAACACAACCCAATCTTTCTTCAACATATTTTCTGGATATTTCTCAAAGCATTTTGTTTTAAGTGTAACCTGGTTTCCTTCTGAGAATAATACCTCATGAGAGTTCCTTTACAGGGAGTTCTTTCACATCTCTAGTCTCGCTGAGTCTGAAGATAGATGTCTGCCTTGCTCCTCATTGCCTTTTATCTCCGTCATTTCTCTATCACCCTGTAACTCTTATACTGACTATCCACCTTGTTGCAGTCTTCTATGAACCTTTGATGATTCATTCATTGGTGATTTTGGTCCTTGGCTCACTAGAACATAATTCATCAAGTTTGGCTGTTGCCAACAGACATGCATGGATGGCTGTGAAAATTCCTATTTGTACATGTAGCAAATTTTTAAATGGCATGGTATCCAAAGAATATCCTCTTTTTCAGAATCTGAAGACCCTATTATTATCAAAGACTCTTGCATCCTGTTCTCCAAATCTTTTCCAAATTTGTTTAGAAGGTAGCTCTAATAACCTCATCTCTCAGTTTCTTGACCTTCTCTTCTCCAAAGACCTTGACTTCCAGTCCATTTCAGCCATTCGTTGCTATGTTTATACCTTAGATGTTTAATTCCTAACAATTTTTTTTTTTAAAGTCTGAAGTCTCTACCCTTATTTATTAAACTTTTATATGGATACATGTATACAGATAAAAACATAAATACAGATACAGACATAGACAGAAAGAGATTTAGAAGGAACATTTCAAGGACTTCCTCTCTAATCCACAATAAAGGAAACTGGGCACTTCTAAAGATGGTGTTTATTTAGCTTTTTGTAGATACCAAAATGATTCTTCAAACTTCCCTATACAATTGTTATGAAGAAATTTTCCCTATACTCATTTTTACCTCCTTATACAATGATACTCATGTGGTACTATAAAATGTATTTTGAAGATTCAGTACGAAAATTTTGTCTTTTTTTCCAGACATTTGGTCTCTGACAATTACTTTTAAATCATCTGCTTATTAATTTTTATATTTGTCATATATTAAGTGTGTGTTGGGAGGAAACAGAGACCAGAAATGTGTTTAAGACAAGAGACACCTGAAGAAATGATTGTGTTAGCTTAATAGACAGGGGTTGATAAGGCAGAAGGATGAACAGGGAAAATAATTAAAATTTCTTTTTATAAAAGTATATAATTTACCTGCATTCAAGTATGCAGGTATTAACTGTTCAGCTCAATTAGTTTCACAATCATATACACCTATGTGGCCCCCACCCCAAAACAAGATATATAACGTTTCAATCATTTCAGAAAGGATTCTCATTCTCCTTTCCAGTTCAACCCTTCTCCCCGCCCCCCCACCAGAGGATCCACTCACTGACTTGTATCACCACAGCTTCATTTTTCCTAAGTCTGGACAACATAGAAATGGGATTTATATTAGTTTACTCATGAAGGGTTGAGAGAAAATCTAGTATTGTAAGGGAAAATGTGGGTACTTAATTGTTTTAAAAATAAACAAAAAGGAGAGACTTTCACCTAGTGAGGATTAGTTTTTAAATAGAGAGAAGCATATGTAATGAATGGCAATCTCTCTTATATATGCCATTCTCTCTCTCTCTCTCTCTCTCTCTCTCTCACACACACACACACACACACTCTCACATGCACAATATTACAAATACAACAGAAATGAACAGAGCCTTAATCTTGTACAAAATGACCGGGGCAGGTCTGAAGAAAGTAAGGAAGTTCAGGCAGCAATCAAGGCATTTCAGGGAAGCAGAATCATCAGAGATTTGTAAAAATGCAGCTTTACCAAGTATGGAAGGCCTGAAAAGCTATATATATATATTTTTAAATGAGCTACATAACAGCACTAATCAGTAGTGATAACTTGGTAGAATGTCGCCGGCAAAACACCAGCCTCCTGCACTCACAGTATTGCCACATGCCTCAATATTGATTTCATATTTATTCAAAAGGTTTTATTTTTATAAAAGAAAATATCACAGGGCCCCACTTAGATGCAGTTTGCTAACAAGGGCTTACAGTAAAAACAATAAAATACTTAGCTTCCAACAATTCAACCACATCATCTCTTTTGTCTTGCTTCTAATCCTTTTCTTCCCTGAAGCAAAGGAGGGAAGACAAAAAAGACTGTCCCAAGTGCAAGTTGCCATCTGCACTGTAAATTCATGCCCTCTATTGGTCTTAACGTTTTGTCCTAAACAGGATAGCACAACACAGAGAATGGAATTTGGAATTTTCTAGAGTGTATGCAGTTTCTCTCCTAATTATGTTAGTTGCCATGCTGGGTCATGCCTGCACGCTGTCGACCTTTTTGAAACAAGTGAAGGAAATCGGTTTTGCCTGTAGCAGCTGAAGCCAGCAGTTCCCAAGATTGGTCCTCCTCTTTCAATAAGAGAAATTACTTTTAAAGGGAGATCTCAAAGCAAAGCCCAAGGAGACTTTTTTCTTCTTTCTCCTTAACTCTGCTTGATATAGCCTCAAGGTTGGAAAAGGTTTATCAGCAAATTTATTAGTGGGTATCTATAATTCCACATAAGCTCATATATCTATAGAGTTTTCAAAATGTAACTACTAGTGTTACTAAGATGAATATTAAAATAATCTACTGATCTCTGTACTACTGAATAAACTAGGGAAATGGGCTCTCACCAGCCTACTAGACACTATTGAAAAATATGCCCAAAAAATGTGTGCTTGGTACTACATAGCCAATTTTCACTTTATTGTTTTCTCGTTGTTTCAGCTAAAAACCTCGGACTTACTCTTAATTCCTCTGTCCTTGACACACCAGATCCCATCCTGAGAACTGCTTGACTTCTCACTATTTCCATGCCTGCAACATTACTGTCAGGCATCTCCCAAATAATTGCACTCCTTCTGCCATGACTTTCTAGAGTATTGCTCAAAAGAGCAGCCCGCCAATGTGTGTAAATAGTCAGATTGGTCAGATTACATCCCGCCTCCGTTCATACATACCCTCTTACAAAGTCCTACCTAATCCCAACACCAACCTATCACATTTCATCTTCTGCTTTTCCCACTTCACTTTGCTCCAGCTACACTGAACATTGGCTCTTCCTGGGAAAAACAGACCCACCACTGCCTCAGTGCCTTTGCATTGGCTATTTGCTCGGTTTTCCATGCCAAACTCCCATGATAGCTTTACTCAAATGCCATGTATTTGGAAAGGCCTTACCAAGGCACCCGATCTACCCCACTCTCAGATGCTACACTTTCGAGACTTCTTTCCTAATTCATTTTCCAGCTCATAGTTTCCCTTATATTTAGAATGGAGGCATCAACTGATTGCACTGACTTGTGTCAAGCACTAAGTAAGTTAATATATGAACATGAACAGAACTGGTCATTGTACAGGCCCAGCTAACGATTACCATTTACTTTTTACTATGAAAAAGTAATATATCTAAGAGAGCACATGCATTATATAGTTTTTTAAAGTGATTATACCAATATTCAATTCTACCAATACTATATTAAGAGTTCCCAGTATTCCATATCCTGCCAAACTTTGTATAGTTATTTTTGTTATTTCAATTTAGTAGGTATAAAAGCATATCTCATTATGAATGTAATTTATGTTCCTGCATTACTAAGGAGTTTGAGAATCTTTTTGTATTTTGATTAACCATACACACTCCATCTATTATGAAATGCCTCTGTCTTCTTCCTTTCCTTTTTCCTCATTTAGTGGTTTAACTTTCTTTTATGAAATTGTTTCTGTTTAATTTGATTTCTCATTAATTTGTAAGATTTTGTATATATTTTGGATACTACTTAAAAGTGTTTTAAAATGTCTTCTCCAAGTTTATGACTTATAGTACCTTGGAATCTTTCTAATATCGTCAAATACGCGATTTTTTTTTCTTTTTTGTTTGAAATTATTTTAAAAATATTATTTGGGTCCTATTTTAAAAATATTTCCTGATTCCAGTGTCCAAATATATATTTTAATATTGTTTTCTTATACTTTTGAGGTTTCCTCATTCATAACTTATCTTTAGTTCAATTGGATTTTTAAAAATATTGCATGTGGAAGATATAATTTAGCTTATGTATGTATAGTTAACTAATTGTCTCATAATCATTTATTATATAATCAGTGATTTCCTCACTGATGTCTATAATGACACATCTGATACATCTCAGTCATTTTTATTTATTTATTTATTTATTTAGATATATTTTTTTAAACTTTTATTTATTTAAGTGTGTTTTCCAGGACCCATCTGCTCCAAGTCAAGTAGTTGTTTCAGTCTAGTTGTGGAGGGCACAGCTCACAGTGGCCTATGTGGGGAGTGAACTGGCAACCTTGTTGTAAAAGCACCATGCTCTAATCAGCTGATTTAACCAGTCACCCCCTCATTTATCATTTTTATTGATTCCTGATCCCAATGTTGCCTTCCCAGGGTTTCTCTAGTTTACCTATCTAAAACTGTTTTGCCCTAATTTGTGAGGGAAAAATAAGGATGAGCATGATACATGGGTAGTACTAATTCTGTATCTATATAAATGTTTTTAATTCTTTTATTTATGCTTATGAGTTAAAAGTGTAACCAATCAATAACCATATCTGTATGCAAAATAATACCCTGGAATACAATAATTAGTTTTGTTGAGCTTACGATGAATTTGCAAGGACAAAGAGTTCTTCACCTTCTATGATGCATAAATATTGTAAATTTGTTTATCGGTACATAAAATTTCTTGTACCTTGTATCTGTTCTTGGGTTTTGTAATTATTTGTTACATAAAATTTCTTGTACCATAGTATGTTAAAAAATAAATGCTAAAATTCCTGTATAACACACACAAAAAAGTACCTAAATGTAAACAAATAAAAACTTGAATTAAAAATTAAAACGAAAGATTTTTTCCCCCTGAAAGTTTGGTCCAAAAATGTGGGTGCACGTTATACACGGCAAAATATGATACATTTGAGCATTAGCTTTCAGAACTAAAAAGTAACAAAAAATCCTGTTTAACAGGACATTAATTGGAAGGAACTGAAATATTTATTATATCCAGCCTTTTTCTCCACAAATATTATTTCTTTCTTACTTTGTTTAGGTCTTATTTAAGTGCCTTTAAAAGCATTTTATAATTTTGTACATACAGTTTGCTAGTTTGTTTCTTAAGTTCATTATCTATTCATTGCTATTGTGAGTGATAATTTTTAAAATGAGAAATTGCCATGATAGAAAATAAAATGGAAACACACCCTTACTTTAGGACACTTGCATTTAACTCTCCCACTCATTAGAAAACACCTAATTTATTTTAAAAATAAATAAATAAATAACTGGGCCCTATCCAACACCAATTAATTCAGAACCTCTGGGGGTAGAGCTCAAGTATTTGCAGTTTTTAAAAAATTTTCCCTAGTTATTCTAATGAGCAGCCAGTGTTGAAATATACTGTTTTGGAAAGTATGTCCCAGGAAAGCAATCATAAAGATATTTAAAAGAACATATCAAGAAGCAAAACTATTAACATATTGAAGGCCCGACTTTAAGATTTATATATTCTTGGATTTAGACCTTCCATATTTAATGGCTAATTAAAAGAGCAAACATTATTTTTTCAATATTAAGTTCCCATTAAGGTCTTTCGAAGTATATAAAGAAACAAAATATCATTTTAGTTTTCAGCTGTTTAAAACTGAAAAAAAAATGTATTTTGGGATCAAAGGATGTGTAACCAAAGTCAGTAGCTAGTGTACAGCAGAAAACAAAACTAAGTGTTCCAAGTGTACTAAACAGCACAATGGCCATCAAGGAAAAAAAAATGTGCATGGGCGTAATGATTTTAAAAATGGACAAATGGTTAAAAAATTATTAAAATAATCCACATAAGAAAAAGTTTATATTATTCAAAATACAGCAAGAAGAGAAGATTTTCTGGTTTATAGGGTCTGTATCAGGTCAGCTAAAATATGAATAAAAATATGAAGAATAATTGAGCAAAACAGAAAAAAAGGCAGAGTATGGACTATAACTTTTAACTACAATATGCTTTTTTTGCATATATCTGTCCAGTTTTCCCAACACCATTTATTAAAGAGACTGTCTTTACCCCATTGTACTTGTTTATACTTGCCTCCTTTGTCATAGATTAATTGACCATATAGACGTGGGTTTATTTCTGGGCTTTCTTTTGTGTTTCATTGAACTATGGCAGTATCATGCTGCTTTGATTACTATATATTTGTAGTTTGATATCATGTAGCATGATGCCACCAAATTTGTTCTTTCTCAAGATTATTTTGGTTATTTGGTGTCTTTTGTGGTTCCATATAAATTTTAGGATTATTTGTTATAATTCTGTGGGGGAAAAAATGTCATTGATATTTTGCACTGAATGTATAGATTTCTTTGGATAGTATGGACATTTGAATGATGTTAACTATTCCTATTCATGAGCAAGGTATGGACTTGCATTTATTTGTATCTTCTTAAGTTTCTTTTTCCAATGTCTTACAGTTTTACAAGAACAGGTCTTTTGAGTCCTTGGTTAAATTTTTTCCTGGGTATTTTCATTTGTACTCCCTAATGCCTTCCTTTTTTTAACCCAACCCTGCAATCCCTCCCCCATCTGGCAACCATTAATTTGTTCCTTATATCTATGAGTTTGTTTCTATTTTGTTTTTTATTAATTTCATTTAATTTGTTTTACAGATTTTATACATAAGTGAAACCATATGGCATTTGTCTTTTTCTGTCTGACTTATTTCACTTAGCATAATACCCTGTAGGTCCATTCATGTTGTGTCAAATGGCAAATTTTCATTCTTTTATGGCTAAGTAATAATCCACCGTATATATGTACCACATCTTCTTTATCTATTAGTCTATTGATGGATGCTTAGGTTGCTTTTACATCTTGGCTATTGTAAATAATGCTGAAATGAACATAGGGGTGCATATATCTTTCTGAATTAGTGTTTTGGATTTCTTTGGATAAATACCCAGAAGTGGAATTGCTAGGTCACATGCTAGTTACATTTTTCACTTTCTGAGGAACTACCATATTATTTTTCATAGTGGGTACACCAATTTACAATCCCACCAACAAGGCATAAGGGTTCCCTTTTTTCCACATCCTTACCAACATATGTTGTTTGTTGACTTACTGATGATAGCCAGCTGACATGAGTGAGGTAATATCTCATTGTGGTTTTAATTTTCATTTCCCTGATTGTTAGTGATGCTGAGCATTTTTTCATATGGCTGTTGGCTATATGTATTTCCTCTTTGTAGAAATATCTATTCAGGTGCTCCGCCCATTTTTTTATAGGATGGTTTTCTGTTTGTTTGTTTGTTTGTTTTTGGTATTAAGTTGTATGAGTTACTTATATATTTTAGATAAGTCATGGGAATATAAAGTACAGCATAGAGAATATAGTCAATAATGTTGTAATAACTGTGTATGGTAGCAGATGGGTAGTAGACTTATCAGGGTGATTGTTTTGTAATTATATACATGTCTAATCACTATGTTGTACACCTGAAACTAACGTTATGTTATATGTCAACTCTAATTGAAAATAAAAAAAGAGCCTGCTTATGTAAGAATTCGTCTTAGGAAGACCACTCTTTTTCTTCATACAGATTTAAGGAAGATATTTTGAGTATTAAAAATGGCATATCTGCCTTTTCATAGCCAGAATGGGGATAAAGAACTCGTTGAATTATTATGACTTAAGTTATAGAATTTTTCATTTCTTGGGACAACCTGAGAGAATCACAGAGAAAAAACTCAGCAATATAGTATAATTCCAGAAGTAATCTGAGAAAGGAGGCTGGCATGATTGATTTGTCCTGAAAGAAAAATAAGAAAATGACTATGTACAGTTGAAAAGAGGATATCATATGAAGGAGGAACCAGGGTTATACAAACCTACAATTTGAAGGTTTTATCCATTTGATTTCATTTTGAAATTTAAAAAGAATGTGACTCCATCTGGCTGGAGTACTTGAGGCTTTCTAGGTAAATGACATATTTGTTACACACATGACAATCTCTGCTAGATTGTCTGAAAATGTCAAAAATCTAAATCCAGAATTCTTAAATCAGGGCTTTTAAGTGTTGGCTTTTGTGTGGGAGAAGATACAGCAAAGCAGAATAAATGTCATCCTAGAGTTTGGTCTCAAAATAGGGAATGCATATTATGTGTTACACAAAAACTTTTACAAGGGGGTAGCATGGGCATAAATTTCAAAATAATTAACATTCAATTTTCTTTCATTTTAAAAATATGTGCTCTTTAATGTTTTATAAATGTTGGTATAGTTGCCAATATTAGGAAGGGTATAAAACCAAATTCTCAACATCTTACATGTAGTCAAGTAAATTTTTCTAAATTAAATTTAGTGGGGTGACATTGGTTAGTAAAATTATTCAGGTTTCAAGTGTACAATACATCATCTATATATTGCATTTTGTGTTCACCACCCAAAGTCAATTCTTCTTCCATCACCATATATTTGACCTCCCCTCTTCTACTTACCCTCTCTCTCCCTTACCCTCTGGTAACCACTAAACCATTGTCCATGTGTATGAGTTTTTGTTTGTTTGTTTGTTTGTTTGTCTTGTTTGTTTGTTGCTTTCAGCTTTATATCCCACATATGAGTGAAATCATATGGTTGTCAACTTTTGCTGTCTGACTTATTTTACTTAGCATGATAATCTCAAGATCCATCCATGTTGTCACAGATGGCAATATTTCATCTTTTCTTATGGCTGAGTAATATTCCATTGTATCTACAACTGAGATAAATAACATTTAAAAAAAAGGAAAAGATCATAGAATACCACCAAACTAAAATAACAGACAGAAACACAGGGCAAAGAAACAATGGAGACACCGAACTACAAGAAAACCAAAGATAAAATGCTTATAGGAAACCCTCATATATCAATAATCACTCTAAATGTAAATGGTCTGAATGCACCAATAAAAAGACACAGAGTAGCAGATTGAATCAAAAAACAAAACTCAACTATATGATGCCTTCAATAGACACGTCTCAACTGTAAGGACAAATACAGACTCAAAGTGAAATGGTGGAAAATGATACTCCAAGCAATGGCACCCAGAGAAAAGAAGGTGTATCCATACTTGTATCTGACAAAATAGACATTAAGATAAAAAGGGTAACAAGAGATAAAGATGGATATTTCATAGTAATAAAGGGAACAATACATCAAGAAGACATAACACTTATCATCAATATATATGCTCCCAATCAGAGAGCACCAAAATATATAAAGCAACTACTGACAGAACTAAAGAAAGCAACTGACAGAAACACAATTATATTAGGGGACCTAAATACTCCATTGACAGCTGTGGCTGAATCATCCAAACAGAAAGTTAATAAGGAAATAACAAATTTGAATTTTCCATGTTTACTTCTAAAAAATACAACTGCACTCTAGGTCTCTTGTGGATTCTCTATTCCCCTTTTTTCCTTTCAACATTTCTCTTCTCTCAGTCTATGAAAGAATAACATTTTCCCCCAGGCTGTCAGGATCTTTCCATGCTGCATTAGGGTGGAGTGCAAAAACTTCTAGGGAACAAAATGACAATTCCAATTATTAGTGTTGAGAGGCCTCCTTTAATCAAGGCATCAAAACTTGTGGTAGGCTTGATGTCTCTCCACGCCTTTTACATATTAATGTTCAGGACAATGGGTGGTATTAGAAATAGAATATATTGGCCTGTGTTGAGATGTTCTGAATGTAAGTGTATTGTAGAGCATGTTGGTAGGATTGATGACAGTTTTCCCTTAATTACTTTCCTTCCTTTCCAATGATTGCTGTCAAAGAATTCATTACTCTTGAGGGAGAATTCTTGGAGATTTTTGGCAAAAAGGTATATAAAATGTTTGAGTTCATTTCTCTTCTAAAAATATAACTTGAAAATTCCTGGAATCTATAAACAAAGTTATTATGTTTTTATTAGAAAAGGCGGATGTTAGTAAAATGTAAATAAAACTAAGAATATCATGCAGTCAACATTATTTTGGAAACCTCATCCAAATTAGCTTTCCTCAGTGTGATTGCTCAGTGTATATGATTGTAGGAAAGATTTTAATATCTGTCGCTCTGTTGATAGTTTAAAAATATTAGATGTCAAATCTATTGTCGCAATTAAATTGGTTTCTCCCGTTCAAACACCATTATTTTTTGTAGGGAACAGATCACAGCACAGAATATTGTTCAACACATTTTGACAAAATTGCTGTAACTAAAAGATATATATCTTGGGTACTGAGGATCCAACGATATTTTCAATCACTGTAAGTTAATAACGTATATCTACATGTACAAGGAAGAAAATCAGTGTTAATAATTATGGTGTGGTATGCAGTTCTTGCCAAACAATGTCTTAGTAAAGAGATTTTCAGAACATTATTGTTATTTGAGTTGATTCTGGCTGGATGGGCAATGATCAGTTAAAAGAATGGTTTATTGCTCATTCCTGCACTTTAAACATTATTTTGTTTTGGGAATGCTATTTTTTTAACCAACCTTTTAAAAGTAAATGTCAGCTGGGAACTTTGGTAATTATTAAAAAACAATAAATTCAAAGTAAGGTAATGTGAGATTCTATATAGATCTGTAAAAAACAAGTTCTAACATTGTTACTGAGAGAGTCACAGGGGCTGGTGAAGTGAAGCAGAGCTAGTCAGTCTGAAAAGTGTGCAATATGATTAGAGGTTTTAGTAAGACATGAGTTTTATTGATGGAGAGGGAAATAAATATATATCACTTTTGTTTCTAGGCTAAATATCCTTAAAAGACTAAATAAATAAATAAATAAATAAATAAATAAATATGTTTAAATTCCATGTTAAAATGAGAGCATTAAAAGTAAATTGAACAGTTGAATAAAGAATTAATCATAGCAACAATAAACATGCAAGTGCCTTCATTCATTGGTAATTGATACATTTACAGGTCTACAATCTCTTACCCTTAATTCCAAAATCTGAAAACCAAAAAAAGTCATATAACTTATTTGGGAACAAAACCTGATGTGAACTGAGGTGAGGCTATTTATAGTATTTATCATACTGAGTCTAATATGTTATTATAAATCCCATTGAAGAACTAGTAATGGGTTTGATTACAGGGTGCTGTCCTAGACTCAACTGAGAATGTCATGTAACATATGGTGTATGTACTAATATACGTTCTAATATCTAAAAATTATGAATATCAAAACATATCTATCCCCATGAGATTTGGAAGAGAAATTGTTGACCTGGTCAGATTTTTAATGTAAAATAAATTACAGGCATCACTAGCCATCTTTCTATGTTAAAAAAGACCTTTGACCTGGGTTCCCTTGAGGCAATAAAAGAGCCTGACTGGCCATTGTGGGACCACATCAGCCATTACAGGATGTGGATCATTTGAACTCAGCAAGAAGATGACACCTAAAATAATGTTCACCCACAGAAACTCTGAAAACATCACTTTTCTGTGTTTTTTTTTTGTGTGTTTTTTTTTGTTTTGTTTTTTTGGCAGTAGTTCAGATCTCCAAAACACTGAGAAAAAGTTGTTGCTGTTTGTAACTTTAAGTTTGTGTAAATTCAGCTTTCAAAATACTGCAACATCAAAGTGAGAAAAGTATAACCTGGAACACGAACATGATATGTTCATCCATTCACTTAGTGACTATTATGGAATGATTGCAGTGTGTCCCACACTGTTCTAGGTGCTAGGCATGCAGTGATGACATGGACATTTGCCTCGTTTTCCTGGGCCAGGTAGCTTTCTTATATCTAGGGGATTCCCTATGTTAAGGAACACCCTACGCAAGTTAGAAGCCGGAAACTTGCTTTTCTTGCCACTGCCATTGATCTAAGATCCATCTACGTGACCTAGAATTTGCTAATCAGATGCACTCACTCAGGACTGTGGTCTTGAAAGAAACAACTACAGAAACAAAAGTGGTTACTTGTCTTAATGTTTTACCTGTTAAATCAGAGCCTATAGCCAAAGAGTTGGGCTTCCAGGGGTAGTGTGTGATCAGCGTGTGAACTGTGGTATCTGATTTGGGTGGCGGGAGTGGTGGGGTTTTTGGAAGATCCCCACAGTGAGTGTTTGCCAGTGCTCCTGAGGGCTTTGCCTCCAAGCATGGTAATCTTGTCCTTTGGAGAGTCCATGAACAACCTACTAGCTTTAATACATTTATTACTTTTTTTATAATAATTATGGGTTCAGTTCTTTTGCAGCTAGAAACCATGATTCAGATGAATAATGAAAAAAGTTCCCTAACTTCAAAGGGTTGGCATTCTAGAAGGGGACACAGATAAATTAATAAATTGATCAGCATCAGATATAGAAATAAGGCTATTTTTTAAAAAAAAAAGAACATGAGTAGAGGAAGACAGGATGCTATTTTAGAAGGCATGGCAGTTGGTAGTAAAGTCAGAACTCCCAGAGAAGAGGACATTGTGAAACCTACATAAAATCTAACTGAAGAGAGGAAGTGAACCATATTGTGAATATCAGGCATACAAACTGTCAAAGCAAAGGCGCTGCAGTGAAAATTTGCTTAGAATATTTGAAGAACAGAAAGAAACTAGCGTGGCTGAACTGAGTCAAGAGAAATGTAGAGGAAACAAGGTGAGGGATAGCCAGGGGCAAGCAGATGTAAGTCTTGGTAGACTGTGTGAAGGACTGAAATGAATATATAAGTTTATGTATATGTGTGTGTGTGTATACAGAAGGTGCCAAAAAAGTATGCACATTTTAAGAAAGGAAAAAAACTGTATTAAATTGTCATAATATATACCGATAATGAAAAGATGAATGCAAGTCACGTTTGACTTCTGCAATTACAAGAGGTACTCAAAGTGGTTACCATCAGCGTAAGTTTAATACAGTTTTTTCCTTTCTTAAAATATGTATACATTTTTTCGCACCCTCTGTATCTATGTATGTATGTACATATCTATAAGACATGGAGGAATGTTGAGTCTTTATTTAGCCCATTTTACAAATTCCTTAGAATAAATCTAATAATATATGATACCCATTAATCAAGGTTAGAAAGGTTAGGTTTTTTTGCTGTTTGTGTGTGTGTGTGTGTGTGTGTGTGTGTGTGTGTGTGTGTGTTTTTGTGTTTTTTTTTGGAGTTAATAGAATTTGTAAATAGTTTTTATGTTAACATAAGGAGATATATGGTGTAATAGGATGCAAATTTTGCATGAAATTTAGCTATAACAGTAGGACCTAAAGAAACTTTAAGTTTGCAGACAATTTAGAGTAAGTTTCCCAAATTCTTTTTGGTACAGGTCTCATGTTAATATCTTCTGCAATTAGATATACTTAACAGGAAAAAATTGAGAACTACACTGACGAGCAATGCACAATCAGAAGAGTGATTCAAAATATGAAATAAATGGATATTTACAAAGATTCATTCACCTATTTAGGACAACGTGGTTTAGTGAAAAAGCATGGACTTTCAAGTCATTCAATTCTGGAATAAAATTTTGCTCTGCCATTTACTACCTACGTGACCACAGAAAGTTACTTTAATGCTAAGTACTTTAATTCCCCTACCTGTAAAATTAGGGAACACAAAACGTGTCTTACAAAACTGTTGTAATTATTAAATTAAATTAGGCAGCATCTCTAAGAAACACACTAAGATGCTTCCCATAAATTACACAATTATACATGTTAATTTTCTTTTCTTTAAATGTTTATGTTTTTATTTCGTCATTCGGTTCGTATCAAAACACAAAAGCTGGAAGAGAAGGTGACTAGAATAAAATTTTATCCTAACAACAACAATAAAAACAAAAGAATTGTTTAACAAGAAATTTTCTGTGAGTTTCCATATCATAATGTGTTTTGAGAACGCTTCACGCCTGTTGATAAAAACCATAGGTATTGAGTATGTGATGAACTGATCATCACCTTAGTGTTCCCTTTCTCTCCAAAGCGCCTGGAAATATAAAAGCTGATGGAACTAAATTAGCACATCCCCCCCACCCCTTGAATATAGTATGGGAATAAACTCAAGATACTGGTAGTTAAGTGGAGCAGACAGTGTAAATTTTGGAAAATATCAGTGAAGAAAAAGCTCAGAAGCTAACATCAAGGACACACAGCACTCAAGAACAAACGAGAAAGTACATATTTGGATATGGGATGGTTAGCCAGAGCTGAACCCAATTGGAAACCAAGGTAAAATTGTGACCATTAGGGATTTAACAGATCCACAATAATGTGTAGAGAAGAGCTCACAGTCAGGAAAAATGAAAATTTAATTACACCATAAAACAACAAATATGTAAAATATTTCAGAACTATAGGGAAAATGTGAGGAACTATAAATAAAGGGGAAATTGTATAAAATAGTGTTATCAGTAGACTTTTCACATCAAATGCAGAATGTTACTAGAACAAGGAGGACTTGAGGAAAAAGCTGGATTTTGCTAATGGACCAGAAAGACGGATGTCGCAAATAATCCTTAGCACAACATAACACTAGGGAGTTATTGGTGGTGGGCTTGGGAGTTTGCATATGCGAGCATTCAACAGGCATGGGAAGTTTGTGTTGCATTAGGTTAATAAAGTACAAGTGGTGGACTTATGTTGCAATGCAGGATTCACAATATACTCATCTTGGGGCATTACATGTGTGGGTTCAAATTCTGCCTCTTCCACTTAACTGATGTGTAGCTTTGGGCACAGACTCATTATCTGTAAAGTAGATATAATGATTCCTATCTCATAGCACATATGGAAAAAACTGATACATTTCTCGGCACATAGCCGGCACTTGAAGTAATACAATAGTATTATTTTGTCATTGATATTGTTTTTAAAAGTCAATATGAACTTCTCTTTTCATAGCCTTCCATATACAATCAAATTTAGCTAGCCCTGCATCTCTTTCTAAAACTTTAAAATGGTATACATTGTTAGATGATACTGTATTCTTCTACTCACTATTCAGGAATAAGGGAGATGTTTAAGATATTGTATTACCATATATTAGCTCTTTTTATTTCTAACTAAGACATGGATCATCCAGAACATCAAACTATAAGGTCTAAGGAAAGGACGTGGTCTTTAGTCAAAAGAAAGAAGATATTGCTATTGTTTCTGCATGAGATAAATAAGATCTTAATATATTATTTCAAATTATTTCCATTTAAGTTTAAAGTTAAGTGTTATATATTTTCTTTCCCATAAGCAGATATAAGCTATCTGGTGCCCTAATTCCCTACCAGTACCCAGACATTTCAGGAGATGTTTTGGGGACTAAAGATCATGCCAGAGGTTAAATTGGTCTCAGTTAAAGAAAATTATTTCCAAAATGTCAAGTGTAGAGAAGCATTTCTCTTTGGAGAATTTAAAGGATGATAATACTGAAATATGCAGTGTCTAGAAGGTTTCAGGCCTTCAAATTTTTCATCAGCTTTCTCAGAGCATGGTACGATTTTGTAATTTCATAGCACTAGCTTAAACTTTCTCTATAATAAGTACTGCGGGTACTTTTTTTTTTTTTCTCCCAGGGGTAGAAGGAGAAATGGCATGAGGGCTAAAGTCACTAGAGGGGCTTTTTGCAGGAAATTTTCTGGGAAATTTGGAGACTGAGGGAGAGCAGAGCTATGGGGAATGAAGTAGATATGAAGAGAAGAAGGGTTTAAACAAGTGTTGCTGTGAGCAGGTATGGATCCCCTTCATATATGCAAAAAACACAGATAAGAATGTGGGCTAATCTAGAATTGATGTCTGTTAGGTAGCTTGTGTCTCTTTTCAACATTGCTCGGAGTGTTGTGTCCTCAGCAGGGTACAATCTCATAGTTGATCTGAAGAGGTAGGCAGTATTCTCCCCACTGACCCCATTCCTTGTAAAACCAATCTAGACCTGTGGGAGTGTCCTATGGAAACTACAGAATGTGGGAACCTCCAGTTCCAAGATGGCTGCTCAAGCCTCGGTCACACATCCACATTCCAGCAAGCAGAAAGGAAGGAAAGGGAAGTAGAGAAGCCCAAGGGCTGTGCTAGCTGGTTTCTTAAGAGTGATTCTCAGACTGTGGGTCCTATTTTTGATCAATCAACTTCCCTGTCAGTTCATTCTCAAGTACTGAGGATTGCTGCTGGACTGACAAATATTCTTGGTATTTAAATTTGAATACTTACTCTCTATCAGAGAGAACACAGATACTAGGTCCAGCTCCCATTTCCTGCTCTTGATCAAATGCTAAGAAATAATATTTAGCTTTGATTTTATATAGTTAATTAAATATTTTCCCACCCAAGTTGACTGACATTCTGAGGAAAAGCATATTTTGTATTTCACGTTGGGCTGATCTATGAGTCTGTTAGTGGAGCCATCCTCCACATCTGTTCATTGAATATGCAGCAGAAATGGCAGCCCATGTGAAAATTGAATGACAAACAGCGCAGTTGGTCTTCTTGGTACCACTGCTTATGGCCTTTTAAGTAAATGAAAGACATGAAATTAGTTTTGCCAAGACTTAGGCAACAGTGGCAACTGCCTAAGGCTCTACTATGTGAAAGTGAAGTCAGAATTCTGGCACTTGAAAACTTACTGGCGTTGAAACATATATTGGAAACAATTTCACTTTTCCATCAACAGAAATTTATTTGTAGAGCTACAAATGGCTCAAGACTAGACAAAACACTTTTTCCTAAAGGGTTATTGCCCCAAAGTGGAGGAATAACTATCATTTCAACTGCCGGTGCCATAGTAGTAGGGTTCTCTTACTGGGGAAGAAATTGACAACAGCCTCAGGTGAAGAAAGAACATCCAGGGCAGCATTATTAGGCTTTGTTGACTAAGCTAGCACAGAGCAATTGCTTTAAAGGTGTTTTCTAAACATATTCAGGTAATCCCCTCAATTCCTCCATTTTGCAGAATGGGATAATTTTCATAACAAACGGCCCTTTGAATAGCACTGCTTATAGGAAGAGCACAGTCTAGATGCCAAGGAATGGGTGGAAAGCCAATTATTACAATTATTCCTTTGCCTACCTTTCTCAGGGTGCATGTCACCATCTCCTCTGCATTTTGAAAGCTGCCAAGTCAGGAAGTCACAGTGTATACTGCATAGATTTTAAATTAGGATAAAAATGCTGGAAACTCTCTCAGCTTCATGGCCAGGAAAATGAACTTGCCCGTGCCAAAAAGATATGGCATAGTTTGAATAAGAAGCTTAAAAAAGTTAGGCAAAGCATCCAAAATTCACAACCCGCTAAACTCAAGGTGATTACATAGTGGTGCTCATGAAAAGAACCTAATGTGAAACACTTCACAAAGCTTTCTACCTTGTTTTGACCTTAACTCTCTAATCCATTTCCAGAAACAAACACTGGAGGTGGGTGGGGAGGGCAGGAAGAGAGAGGTTACTTGAAGAAACAGCCTAAAATATATTATTTAAAATGTTCTATATGGCCTAACCACTTTGAAAAAGCTAAAGATTCTTGGTTTTAGCATTGGGCAATATTCTTGTCAAGTGAATAGATACATATTGATGTACCCAATGGCTTAAATTTTGTTACTCAATCATCAAATTATCATTAGTGTGTAGTAGATGTGAGGACTATTTTTAATGTTAGCCTGGACTGTTTACTTCTCAGTGTTTCCAAGAAATGTCCATTAATTTGCCCCTTTAATTTGCCTTTTGTTTAACTATTCCCAATAAATGCTACCACAAAAAAGAAGCTGTTCATTCCAATTTTATCCTAATGATGGCTGTTTTACCAAGAACAGATCACAGAAATTTCTCAATCTTCTCTGAAATAAGCCTCTTGCTCTTCCCCATCTTATTTTTAAAATAAAGAATGGCAACGACAATTTATGGCTGTAAGCTAGAACAAGGCAATAAGTGGGAAAAATGAAACAGCAATTCTGGGCTCTAGGCTTGTCTCCCAGTCACATTTCTAAGCTTCATTATCCTTTCACATTAAATAATCTAGATTACAAATGGCATCTAAAATCCTTTTCAGTTGTAAAATCTCATGAGTCTTATTATACTTTCATCACTTGTGTATGCACAGGAAACAATCATGTCTTGTATTTTGGAAGTTCTATAATTTTCAAAAAATTTTTAATCCTCTAGTTTATATTAAAAACAACCATTTTTTAAAATACACTAACATAGATTAATATCTCACTTATGCTTCAATGACAGGAAAAAAATCATTAAAAAGAGAAAAGAAATGCCTTGATATATATGTATATAACAATAAATATATAGATATGATATAACATTATATATCTATCTATATCTATAGAGATAGCTATATCAGGATATACAGCTGACTAGAAATCAAAATGAAAAAGCATTAATATTATAAAACTTAAAATGTACTAAATTATATAAAGTCAAAAACAACTGACTTTTGAGAAATAAATAAAATGGTATTATGAGTGAACTTGCATTGTTCTAGCTGTATCACCTATTTTTGTTAAAAACCTCACATTGAATATTGGTCAGGCCAAGACTGGAAGAAGAATATACTGGCCTGAGTTCCCTAGAAAACAGAACCTGAGGCAAAAATCTTATACCCTGATATTCTAATGAGGAGAGGTGAGGGAGATACCCTGGAAGTAAAAGTGAATGATTAAAGGAAGAGACTTTTAACTTTGTGTTTTGAGACATCTATTGGGGGTTCAAGTAGGGAGGCAAGGCTAGTGGATTACCTACTGATTCATTTTTGTCCCTTTTTCCTATTGGTCAAAGCCTATCACATGAGTTAAGTGTCCTATTCTACCAGGTGTGTCAACTGGACTCTGGGAAACTGTGGAGGAAATGAGGATTTCCAAAGGCCCAGCCAAGTCTTGGTACAGTGAACTTCTCCAAGGTTTAGAGTGTGTGTGTGTGTGTGTGTGTGTGTGTGTGTGTGTGTGTGTGTGTCGGGGGATGAGGAGACTTGCTCTGTGACAGTTGTAGTGGCAGTAATGGCAGTAGCCAATGACCTAGGCTTTATGATTGAGGTAATGGCATGAGTCATCTCTGAGGCCATTCTGGCCAGGAAGCAGATTAAGCTGCTGAGACCTGGAGGTGAGGTGAGGTCAAGTACATTCAGAAGGCAGAAACTCAGATTCACTCACAACCCTTAGTGATCTTCAAGTCTCACGGGAGAACACTTGGCATTCAACTCTTACCTGGGGAGCGACATGTATGTCTAATCCTTTAGCTGATAGTCAGTGCAATCTTCTAAAAAGACTTACAGAGGTCCGGAAAACAAAGCCATATTCAAGCTATTGCAGGTGGTACAGGGTTGATATTTCTCAACATCTTTCTTCACCTAAACTTTCAGGTTGTTTTCTTATCCTGTCCCAGCACTTCCACAAATCAGGGTTGCTTATTCTGTATGACGAAGGAACCACTTGAGCTAAAGCTGACCCTGGGGTTGCTTATTCTAAGAGGTGACACAGCATTCATTCTTAACAGGTTTAAGATCTTAACTTACCTTTGTTGGGTCATGGCTGCTGTCATTGACAATTATCCATGGACATAGAAGCATCAAAGATGCACCAGTGAATCTCCTAGGATACAGTCATACTCCACGTTGCCTCTATTGTGTGATGACAATTGTATCCAGCCTTCCATCCTGGTCCATAACCATTAGTTAGGATCCACTCCCTTTGGTTCCCTGGTTCCTGCTGGCATCTATTAACCCTCCTCCACTAACCATGAGCTATGTCGTCACTATTGCCTTTGAACAGGTAGAGCATCCAACTCCAAAACCCATCCTGAAATGTATATACTGTTAGAGGCCAGTTTAGAATCACCTCAAAAACAAACCCTGAGGAAAAGAGTGAGAGGAAAAAGAGAAGTGAAGTGGAGAATGTTCTGGGCATAATTTGCAAGTGTTAATCTTTCTTCTCCACTGCCAGAACCAGGAGGACATCTTTGCTTCCTGAAGGTAACACCTCCTAAGACACAAACCTCAGGAGTTCTTCATTCTCAGGCTAGTCCATATTCAGGCTCCAGAAGTTTCTCAAAATTAGCACTTATGATTTCTTACAGTTCTGGGGAGGGGGGCCCAGACGCCCATCCTGACCCACCCATGCCAGCCTCTGCAAAAGCACAGGCACACATATTCACTTTTTTCCTCTGTATTTCTCTTTATCTCTCTATCCTCCCAGTCCCATTCTTATATTTTTCTCTCTCCTTCTCCTTCTTTACGTTCCTCTCTGTCATCCTCCTTTCCCTTTTATTATTTCTCATATCAAGCTTTACCTCTGGGTCTGTTTCGATCCCCATTCTTTGTTTCTCTCCCCTTCTCTTTCTTCCCTCTCTTCTTTTCTCCTTCCCTCCTCCTGACATCTATTTTCCTCCCAGAGGCCCTCCCTCCACAGCCTTCCCCTTGCCCTAACACAGGAGCACACACACACTTTATCTTTTTATACTGTATTTTTATTGTACCTTTTCTATGTTTGGAGATGTTCAGATACACAAATATCATTGTATTACTGTTGCCTATAGTATTCACTATGATAACATGTTGGACAGGTATGTAGCCAGTGAGCAATAGGCTAGACTGTTACAGCGTGGATGTGTAGCAGGCTACATCATCTAGGTTTGTGGAAGTGTGCTCTGTGATGTTCACACAGTGATAAAGTGGCCTAAGGATGCATGTCTCAGAATGTGTCCCATCATTCCATGATGTATGACTGTACGAAGTCAGACAGTTAAGTTTGTGAACTCATCCTAGAAAAAATGCTACATACCTCATTGCTGAATATCATTATGGTCAGCTTCAAAGTACTCTCCTTGGGAAGCTATGCATTGATGCCAGATATTAATTGACGCTTCAAAGCAATTTTGGAACTCTTTTTCTGGAATGGCCATCAGAGCTGTCATCGTATTAACTTTGATGTCCTGAATGTCATCAAAATATCTTTCTTTCAATATTTCCTTTATCTTCAGGTAAATAAAAAAGTCATTGGCGGCCAGATCAGGTGAGTAGGGAGGATGTTCCAATACAGTTATCTGTTTCCTGTCTAAAAACTGCCTCACAGACAGTGCTGTGTGAGCTGGTGCATTGTCGTGATGCAAGAGCCATGAATTGTTGGTGAAAAGTTCAGGTCATCTAACTTTTTCATGCAGCCTTTTCAAAGCACTTCAAATAGCAAACTTGGTTAACTGTTTGTCCAGTTGGTACAAAAGCATAATGAATAATCCACCTTATATCAAAAAAGGTTAGCAACGTCATTGCAACAAATTTGCATACTTGTCAGACCTCATATGTGGGTCAAGCTAAGGAAAAGCAGTATCAAGTCTTCCATTTCATTTCATTTTTCCCCCGTACAGTGGACCAAGGTCAGGAGAATGTCTGGAGTTAGGACTTCAAGTGACTAACAACTTGGCTTTCACTCACTCTCAGCACAAATTTCTTCCATCTACAAAAAGTAGTATCAATTCTTACAAATAAGCCAAACTCAGAAATGATTCCGGAGTCAGCACCTCTCAATGATCCTCAGACCTAAAAATGGCAAAAGCTGCTACTTTTTAAAATCATCCTTGTATCCCTCTTCCTTTTCTTCTCTATTTTCTTCATGTAAAATTTTTTTATAACCTATGATAATTAGAGAGATACATAATAGTAATATATTTTATCAAGAGTACAGTTGTTTCTGCTTTAAAGTACAAAACTTATCAAACAAAACTGATAATCTTAATCCCATTTAAGTTAGCTATTTTAATATAGATAGGTGGAAAAAGGAGCCATTATTGATCACATTCGTAAGTTACACACACCACCTGTTACAGCCTGAAAAGAATAGTCACTCAAGGGAAGCATTTTTTCATTTCTTCAAAAACCCAGAGTTCTTCATAAGTAATGCTTTGTTATCCTCATTTCCATCTATATGGGTTACACAATCTACTGATATTCAACTGTAATGGAAGATAACACTAAAATGTGTTCATGAATATTATTAAAGCACAAAGATTCCTGTGAATAGGTAGAGATTTCCCGGACAGTGTCACTTGCCAATACTAATCCCAACATATTGACAGAATGGAAATACCAACGCTTAATTCCCTGGTAAAATATATACTTTCAGTAGAGAAAAAAAATAACCTTGTCTTCTATTTATTGAGAAAAAAATAGTTGAAATTCCAAAGTGGGAAAAGTATGGTTTTTAGACACAAAGTCACCTGAATTTGAATCCTGAACTAGCTACGGAGCTTCCACGATCTCTTTAAGCCCCAGTTTCCTTACCCTTAAAATGAATATACTAACACTTAACTGGCAGGGCTGTTGAAATATTTAATTTGATTAATCAATATAAAGACAGTAGAATAGTAGATATTTAATAGATGATGATTGTAATTATTATTTTAAAATCTTCTCACAAAGTTATATTCTGTAAAAATAACCATTACACCTAGCAATTTGAAATGCATAGAGATCTAGTACTCTATTTCTAACCTTACATGTCTATGTAAAATGACCCTTCTGCCTGGAATAACAATATGAAGAGGAAGAAGATCAAGAGGAGGAGGAAGAGGAGCAAAAAGAGACAAGATGATGATGATGGCTCCACTCCAGACTATTTTACATAACGTGATATTTAAGCAATTCATCTAACCTCTTCCAGAGATAATCAACAGCCTCTACTACTTTTATTCATGTCTGGACAAGTATGTTACCTTGAACAAATTTGATATTAAAGTTTGTTTTCAGGTTCCTCGGAACTCTAGTTTAACACCATTTCCCACTCCACATTAGACTCCCTCCACACATACTCTCAGAATTTTTAGGACTTCTCCACTTAAATTCTGTTGTCTTGAAAAGACTGCTAACATTTATATATTACCATTTTCAGATATATTGAAATTTTAGGTTTTATTTTTAATTAGGAAATTGTTGGTTAGGGATATTGAAAGGAATAGAATAAGGATATTACAATAGGGCTATTGTAACAAATCACTTGGTAAGGGATTTCAAGTGTGTGTGTGTGTGTGTGTGTGTGTCTGTCCCAGCCTGTGACCCTATGGACCTTGTACAGAACATGGTAGAGATGCTTAGAATATAGCCATTGTTACATGGTCATGCAACAGGGTGTCTTTTTTGTTGAATACCCGTTTACAGGAATCTTTACAAAATTAGGTTGTGGGGACAGAGTCCCAGAGAGAAGTTTCCTGGCTCTCCACCCCGTGTTGGGGGGTGCTGACTCAGGTGGTGGTTGGCCATTGGCTGTAGCCAGTTGTCCAATTGGCTGTTGATGTAAGTGCCATGACAGCATTTGTTGGCTGGTTGGTTGGTTGGCTGGCTGGCTGGCAGGCAGAAAAGCAGATGGCGGATTGCGGATCATGTGGATCCTACTTTGTGTGTCTCGCCCAGCCGCCAGCGAGAATATAGTGGTATGACTCCCCCATCTATGGCTCTGTGGGTGTTCCTTTTTGGCCTCACCATGTCCTGTGTTTTTGTATGGGGAGCGGGACCAGAGACCCTGCATGACAATCTGCGTGACACTCTGCCTGACATAGGTGTAAAAAAGTTCAACAGAAAAAAACAATAATACCTCTTTCCCAGTTTGTTTCATAAAGCAGCAACAATTTGTGAATGTTTGAAGTTTAAAATGTGTTATTTATTCTAAAGAAACTCATAAAACACTGACAACAGAAGGAAAAAAAAAAAGCTATGCTTAAAACAGCTTCATAAGAACAAACCACAAATATTGAATAAGCAAATCTGTTTCAGCTTTCAAAACCCGAGGTGTTTGGTTGTTGTTTGTGATGGTGATGTATGTGTTTGTGTGTAGGTGTGACTGTATTTTAAATTATAAATGACTTTGAAATCCTTGCACCTTAATTACTAGAGCTGCAGTCTTTTCATGTGGAGTCTCACCACTCTCTGTGTGAAAGACTAATGAGAGGTTAAAAAGACTTTACAGGTTCCCAAGAAAAGAAAATCATGAAATAAATCCACTATTTGATGCTAAGTAGTACTGCAGCCTCATTGAAGTGACACGGAAATTATAACTTCTCCAAAGAATAAAAAGTTTAAACCAGCTATTTTTAAGTGAAGACATGGCAATCAAAAACAAAGGTGAAGGAATGGAAACTCAGCTCCTACCTACCTTACTGGTGGAGTAATTTTGAGTCATTGCCCCCCATATATTTTGTTTCTCCAGTGGCTCCCTGGAATTTAAAGATACCCTCCAAAGCACCTGCAGTTTTCACATGCAATCAAACCTCCACCTAAACGAAGCAATCATTTTCCTTTCTTAGCAAGCATCACAAGGGCCCTCATGAATGTAAGCAATCATTTGAGGGGGACAGTAACAGCTTTCAATTTGCCATGGGTGAGTTGAGCTAGAAGTTGCTGGAGCTCCCAGTCTGTTAAGCTGATGGCTATAGACTAAGTAGCAGGATGAAAACAAAACAAACGTCACCTATACACTAACAATTTTGTTTTTAATTACATTAAAGTGTAAAGTGCTCGTGAAGAGAAATTGTCCTCTCTTCTTCTTGGTACTTTGGGAAAAGCAGGAAAGTAAACCAAGCATTTAAAAAGAATATTGTGTATCACAGAATAGGGAAGATTGCATAACATTTAATTAATGATAGAATTTGTGATAAAATAATGATGAAAGCAGATAGTTTCCAACCTCCTCCTACCTCACAAACACATATCCATGTTCTCTCTCTCCCAGTCTCTCTCCCAATAGTGCGCGCTCTCACCCCCCCATCCCCACCCCGTCCTATCTTTCTCTCACTTTGGAGTTCACCTTGTGAAGTATAATATCACAATTAGATTCCCAATTGTAATTTTTAGTAATAGAAGTATCAGAATATGCTCCCTGACTACATGCTGATTCTGTGAGCCTACTGTGAGATAAGGAGCATCTAAGAGATTTTTTTAATTGGCAATTCTTTCTTAATTTTGTTGCCAATTTTAGGCAACTTCAGATTTATTTTTTTATATACAGACCTCTTCTTGCATCAATATATTCTAAGACTCTTTAGGCAAATATTTTTATAAAGCCAATTTTAATTTCTAATTTATCCATATTATCATTTTAGAGATGCTATAACTTCATTTTTTAAATCTTTCTTTAAATTAACTTTATTGAGTTACAATTTACATATAACTTATTTTACATATGAGGTGCAATAAATTTTGACAAATTTATATACCCGTGGAGCCACCACCACAGTCAAGATACAGAAAATTTCCATGACCCCAAAAGCATAACAAATTCTCTTACACTTCATTCCAATAACCCCTGCTCAACCCCAGTCCCAGGAAACATCTGATCTGCTCTATGAAATAATATATCAGAGTTGTCTTTTCTAGAATGTCGTATAGGTAGAATCATACAGTATATACTGTCTTGCATCTGGCTAGTTTGGTTCAACATAATGATTGTGAGATTCATGCATGTTCCATGTATTAACACTTAATTTCTTCTTATTGCTGAGTATTGTTTCCATTGTATTGTTTGTACATTTGCGAGCTGATGGAAACTGATGGGCATGGTTTCTTTTCAGTCTATGCTATAATAAATAAAGCCGCTATGAAAGCTATGAACATTTGAGTCAGTATACATCATTGTGTAAACATGCATTATGATTTAGGTAGAGTTAACAAATAATTTCCCTGGTGACTTATGTTGTGACCTTACCAAACATTTGAAGATTGTCCAGATATCTTTCTATTTTGATTTATAATTGAATTCTATTGTATTAATATGGCATAGTTTGTATGCTGTCAATTTTTAACATTTTTGAGGCTTGTTTTATGGCACAGAGTATGATGTATCTTATTGAATGTTCCATGTGCACTTGGAAAGAGTGTGAATTCTGCTTTCTGGAATAGAGTTTCCTATAAATTTTGACTTAAACAATTTGGTTGATACTGACATTTAAGTCTTCTATACTCTTAGAGATTTTCTGTTTACTTTTTCTATCCTGTCAATTACTGCAAAAGGATTGTTGAATTCTTCAAATACAACTGTAGATTTGTCAATTTCTCCCTTTAGTTCTATCAGATATTTAATGTACATATTTTTAAATATGCCATTTATAAAAAATCCACTTGAAATATAAAAATACAGAAATGTTAGAAAGAAAAAGAAAAAAACAAAAAATGCTATACTTTGCATATACTAAATTAAAGAGAGTTGGAGGACTATATTAATATAAGACAAAGAATACTTCAAAAGAGACTATAATAAGGGATAAAGAAAAACCTCACAATGATAAACAGGTCTATTTGAAGAAGACATACAAATATTACATTATGTATGGAACTAATACAGAGCCACTCCAATATGTATGGAACTAATACAGAGTCTTATTTTAATATAATATAAGACTGGGTATAATATAATATAATATAATATAATATAATATAATATAATATAATACAATACAATACTGGGTCTTATATTAATTTTTGCTCCAAAAGACACATTAAAGCTAGTGGTCGATTAGGCCTTATTTTCAGGGAAACATGGTAGTTAAGAGTCTGAAAGAGAAAATATTACTCAGTGTGTCATGATTTCATTGCCTTTCGTCTTCTGCCAAATAATCAAATCCGACATTGCATCATTAGACCTTTATGTTATTAAGACCTAGAAGTATATATTCTTATTTTTTTAATCTAAATTATCAACAATTACAGGTTTTAATTATCTGTATTTGGATAATTCTGTGTCCAAATTTGTCTATAAGGAATTTTTATTTTATTTTATTGGGGTGACAATTGTTAGTAAAATTACATAGATTTCAGGTGTACAATTCTGTATTACATCATCTATAAATCCCATGGTGTGTTCACCATCCAGAGTCAATTCTCCTTCCATCACCATATATTTGATCCCCTTTACCCTCATCTCCCACCCCCCATTTTTCAACTAGTTGTTGCTTTAAATTTTTTTAACTAGTTGTTACAATAACACAAAACAATTAGATAACAAATGTGTTTAAAGAGAAGATAAAAAATGAACAGTGAGGTACAGGTTTTTCAGTCAGACAGACAAGAAATATGTTTGTTGGTGGCCTGAGTGCTTACAAAATCCCCTGAGCCTCAGTTTTTTCATTTGTAAACTGAGATAATATTTGTATAATCCTCAAAGCCCTTAGAAAGAATTAAGATATAATGAATAAGCATTCAAAAAATAATGTGAAGGAGTAGTAGCCATCAATTGTATCATTATGTATGCCAGGAGAATCAGAAAGTTTCTGTAGAAGATCAGTCTTAATTAAGGACTTAGCCACGAGGAATGAAATTCAATGTAGTAACAATAGAATAGAAAAAAGGTGGAGGACTGAAAATAAGGGAGATGTGTGTGTGTGTCCAAAGAAGGGGGAGAATGTAAGAAATAGAAGAAAATTATTAAAAATAGAGTATATGCATAATGTAGAAATGATAAGTTCTGAAGCTGGAAAAATGGAGGTTATAATTCCACTGCTGTGACTTGGGACAGTTGTTTATCCTCTCAAAGCCTAAATTTTATTATCTATGAATGGGAATAATATCTGTTTGGGATTTTTAGGATAGTTAAAGTTGAGTGTGTGTGTGTGTGTGTGTGTGTGTGTGTGTGTGTGTGTGTGTACACTCTATGTTATAAATAATATGTAAAACAAAATATTATATATAATATAATACAATGATGCCTGGTATATGTTGGGTGCTCAGTGCTTGAAATGGATTATAAGTCATCAATAAATAAATGCTGTGCAAGCTATTAAAAATTAGGTAGAGAAATTAAATCTTCTAATTTTGGTAGGTAATTCTTACTGGTACAATTTGATTTTAACATCACCATGGGGAACAACCTCATCGTAAGTGACAAAAAAGAGAGATTTTTAGGCAATTATATAAATAAAACAGGAACATTTATAACTGATAAATTAATCCAATTCTGAAAAATGGTATAGAAATGTAAAGGTTAAAGTTGCAAAGATGAAACTTTTCATCTCATCAGTTGGGATACACTCACACACATACAGATACACACAAATTCAATCATATTTTAGTAACTTCAATATGTAATTTGGCAGGTTCAAAAGCATTTGTCCCTAAATAGGTTACATTTAGTGGGCATTGTATATAATAACTGACATGGTTATAATGCAAAGTAAACTCTAATATTTGAATAAGTACAAATTGAATCAAAATGTTAAATAAAAAATAAATTAGTAATTTATTTTAATAAATGGAGACAGCAGAACTCTTTATGGAAACATTTGCCTACAAATTAGATGCTGTATTCAGTGCTCTTAAATGCCTTTACTAAGAAGTTAGGACTTTAGTCTGTAGCTTTTATCTTTTCTTTTTTTTAAGTGGTGAAGTCATCTGACATCTATTTTAGAAAGATTATGTTGATGGAGGTAAAGGGAAGAGATGAGAGTAGTAAGAACATGAAGGAAGAGTGTATAGTTAAGAAGCTACTGCAATAATTTGTCCATGAGAGATAAAGAAATGAATTCTGTAGTGGTGGAAATAAAATGGGGAGACAGATATGAACATGACAGAGGTAGAATAAATGGGAGTTTGAAGATAGAAAAACCATAGGATGGTGGTTGGTGGTCCTGTAGGTTGGAAACAAAATCCTTCAGAGAAGTAAACTTGATTCCAAACATCCCCCAGGCTGTTCTGTGTTGGCAAAATGTCTATGTCTTTGGGGTAGAATAAATCATGATTTACCATGTATTCAGCTGTTAGGTGACACCTAGAGATATTATCATAAAGAAGAGCTAAAAAGTCATAGGATTTATTAATTGGATCTCCAGGGTTTGGCTTTCAATAATTAAATTCCTTATAATTCAGTTTATGTATTATTATTTACTTGTATTCATCACCTGTTACCAGTGACTTCATAATGTGATTAGTTATTACTGTATCACCAGATGGAAAGAGAAAGGGTGATTAAATAGAATGCAAATTAGTTACCTTTGTTACTTGCAATATTCTAAAGAAAAGTTAATAAGTTGTAAGCTTATAAATAGGGTAAATGTGTATCCTACTTTATTACTATACAATTACAATGTAAGTAGGAGACCTACAATATTTGATCTTTGGAAACCTGCATAGTTAACACTTTTGTTCAACTGAACTTAAGATGTCAACATTAACAAGCGTGAAAACTTAGAAAATACTCCAGTGCTCACTCCACAGACTTGTGACAATAGAATTTCTTATGTAAGTGAAAATGTGAGATTATTCTTTAGAGTCTATCCCTTTGTGATAAGCCTTATGTAGAAATTATTCTCCAACCTCAGGGTAAATATTAGACTCTTCACAGGCATATATTAAAATATTATATACATGTATATGTTTAAATATTATATTTATTATCATAATATTTTACTTGAGAAAACGATTAAGCATTGCCTACTTAATACATTCCATATAAAGGGCCTGTAACATTTATTTTTCCTAATAAATTATTTGTGATAAAAACAATATAATTTTGTTTGAAAAACATTGTTATTTATGGGTATAATATAAAGATTAAGTTGGAAGTTAAGCAGGTATTTGCCACCAAACTTTTTAGAAATCACTCTAACTTGCAGAATTCTTGGTCCTTCAGGATAAGTAGCAAAAAGACCTTCATAAAGGATGATTCCATTAGCTCTCTGGGTTATGACAATGTTCAAGCAGTATGGGGCATAATACTTTTCTTCATGGATTTTTGCCATTGCTTCACAAACTATGGCTGGAGGCTCAAGGGGCTGTCCAAGAGAGGACTCAACCTCAGAGCAGTGGAGACCAGGTTCTTGTCTCCACTCAGGAAAGAATTCAAGAGCGAGACAGATGCAAGAAAGCACAGGAAGTTTACTGAAACAAAAGTACATACACACTCGAGAGGGAAGTGCAGGGGAAATCTGAGATTGAGTGCAGCTGAGAAAGTCCTGCCCCGGGGTATTTATATCTCCCAGAGGCTGAGATCGATGAAGTCCCTGATGTGGCTGTCAGTTTCCACCCAGAGATGGGGTCTTCAGTTTCCCACTTTTTCTTCCTTATTTGGTTCCTCCTGAACTGTCATGATGTCAGACGCATGATGGTAGTCGTAGTAACTGCAATGTAAATGAGATTATAATAACATTATATAATAATTAGCTGAAGGTCAGGTCCTGGTCAGGCGGATTAGCCTTGCTGGATGAAACTGGTTCTTGTTCTTCTCCAGCTGCAGGTGCCGGATACAGTCACTTGTTACTTGTTTAACCAGTGAGACGCCTCACATTGTATCCTGGAGGGAGTGGTCATATTCCTAGGCTACTTATCCTGTCTCAGAACTACCACCTATGAAGTAAGTCTTTATTACTTCAGGAAACACATATTTATCACAAGGATAGGAAAATATAAAATAATCTAATAAAAACCAATACAAAATAATCTAATAAAAATCTACATAAAATAATCTAATGAAAATATAAACACATTTCTTATAACTCACAGCAAGATACTATTCTTAAAATCTCTTTTGGTTTTTCAATCATGTATAATTTTGAGGGAGGAAAAAGGGGAGTTTTCTGGGTTCAAATGCTTGGCTTGGAATATCAAAAGATGTAGGCAAGCGGGTAATATTTAGATGACAAAGTAAGGATGTGTAATCATACAAAATCTGGCTTTCCTTCCCCCAAAAGAAATAAAGTAGGTTAGTTGGCAGAATGAAGGCGAGCTGGAAGCTAAAGAGTAAGAATGAAAGATTATATTTTAAAATTTCAGAAATACCCTCATCACTGCTTGCTCCCACTGCTTCTGTCTGTGACAAAACTATTTGTAATATCATGTTTCAGGAATGTGTAGAAAACAGAGCTACCTGCATTGCACATCATGAAAGATCATAAATTCTGAAAAGTTATTTTCTAATAACACATAAAAACAACAGTTAAAAATGCAGCTATGTTCAGACTTGTAAGCTGATAGAGTAATCAAATTATTGGTGAATTTAAAAAGTAAGAAATGACTTATAGCTAATGACTTCCTGGGTGCAAAAACTCCAAGTTGGAGGGGAAACTGAAAATTACTTCTTGATAACTTCTGTGGTATATGTCAACTGTAAATTCCAAAGTTTTCAATCCCTATTTTCCAAAGGGGAGACTAACAGAAGAGATAAATGCTGCCTATTCCCTAACAAGGGAATTGACAAGATGCAGTTATAATGCAAAGATGAAGTTTCCTCCCTTGAAACTTGTTTCTGGATGTTGCCTCCACATGTGGATTATGGGGTGTGGCAACATGGTAAACACTTTTAGAATAACTATATAGCTGTAAAACCTTTTGCTGTGCAGAAGCTTTTAAGTTTGACATTATCCCATTCATTTACTTCAGCTTTTACGTCCGTTGCCTTCGGAGTCAAATTTATAAAATACTCTTTGAACCCAAAGTCCATAAGTTTAGTAGCTATGTTTTCTTCTATGCAGTTTATTGTTTCGGGTCTTATGCTGAAATCCATGTAACTTTACTAACAATTGTCACCCCAATAAACTTTATTTTTTTAAAAAACTATAAAGCTGTAAAATCACTACCAGCAATGACCCAGGACTTCAAGTCAGGGTGGAAGATAGAGCAATAATGATTGCCCCCCAAACCTTCCAATAACACACGCAGTTTTGTGTTTGAGGAAGGAGGGAATGGAAGAAAATCACACAACTAGAAAGAGAACCAAAGGGGAAAAAGAGGAAGAGAAAACTGTGCAAAAACAAGAAAATGGGAGTGTGAGGCTGCGTTTAATGGCTGCCTCTGCTCCTCTGGTTTCAGGCACCCATCTCGTTCCTGGTCTCAAGAGTTCTAAACATGGTATATACAAGCACCAATGTGATATTGCCAGACAATTATTTCAGTAATTTATTAGGTCTGTAACAACTCCCATTTTCATTATCATCATATTACCTTCTACATTCACTGTTGCCAACTTGGAGTGCAAAATGCAGATGGCAAGCTCCTTTGAGAAATCACATTGTTTTGTTGCTTGATATTTCAAAATGAAGATGTATAATGAATTGTACATAACATATAATTACAGCTTATTTACTGTATTTAGCACTGAATAGTCCATAACCAGATGCAAGCATCTGAAGAAGACCAGGAGAGTCATGAACTAGGCATTTGTATCTATATGTGCAGATCTAAATTTACAAACTATAGGCATAAGCACTTTTGAATGGAAATGCTATTAGATATTTGACTACTGTGACAAAAAAAAACAAAAAAAAACTCATCACGCTCATGAAAGTTTTCAAAGTTTTCATCAATCTGAATTTAGACAAGAATAAAGGATACAGAATTTTTAAGACCCTGCTGTTATGCTTATTTATTTTTCATTTGAAAAAGAGGGAGTAACAATGGTATATAGCCTCAGGGAACATATTTCTGAAAGGTGTTTACAAAGCATACATCAGCAAAAGAATTAACAAATTCTCGTTACATTGTAAAACATTAGAGGTTTATATTTTATTCAACTATTATTCAATATAAAACATTGTTCATAGTCAAAAGAAAAATCATCTTTAAGCGTCTTATCAGAATTTCTCATAATGCTATTTAGACTTACTGCCAGCATGGCTTCTTAAAATTGACTTACAAAGCAAATGTAAAATTCTAGGCTGTCTTTGAAACAGGGTTAAAAGTGATTTAGGTTTTATTTCAATAATGTATACCTCAAGGAAATGGGCTCCTGAGTCTTGCCATGCTTGAAAATAACTGAATTTGGGAACCGTCCCCTTACTTTCATCCACCTCGTGTTCATAAGAAAAAGAACAAATATCTAATTATTTGATGTTTGGGAAGAGTCTACAATGGACCCTTTAATTTTGTGGATATGGCATTTGAGCAAGTTATCTATATGTAAAGAAATTATTTAAATGAGGCTCAAAGTATTTGTATTGCAATATATCTACTCTAAAAAAATCTTCATATCCTTATTAAAAACTGTTTCCGTTGACCCCAACACACACACACACACACACACACACACACACACACACACCCTTAACTCTTGATATTGTTAGTAAGTAATGGAAGAAAAAGTTACAAAATATCCAATCCTTTATTTAGTTCCTTTTACTGGAAGAATTGCATAGGGATATACAACCATTCAGGAAAACTTCCTTGTTGTCAAGGATCAATACAACGAATTGAACTGTATGGGTTGTGGCCTTAACTCACATTTCCCCTAAGTTTTAGCCCTTTGTATTTTTCACATTGCATGCCTATCAGGGGTATTTGTGAACACTCCAAACTTTGATATTACCTAAACAGAATTCTTGATATCTACCTTCCTACTACCCTAATTTATTTTTCTTTGAGCCCCCCTCCTACTTTTTCAGTTCTTTCTTTATTTTCCTTTCTTTTTACTTATTTATTTATTGTGTAATTACAACCAGAGACATAATACAAAACATGATATATCTGTATTTCCCAGTACACATGCATTAGAGTTTCTTCAGGGTCTATACCACAGCTGTCCAATAAGAACTTTCTGTGATAATGGAACTATTCTATAATCTGTGCTGTCAAATAAGGTAGCCACTAGCACTTTAAATATATCTAGTGAGATTAAGGAACTGAATTTTTAAATTTATTGATTTTAAATAAACATAAATAATTTAAATAGTCACAAGTGGCTAGTAGCTACTGTTTTGTGGAGGGCCAGTCTATTCCAAGAAATAAAATTGCTAGGTAATCATTTATACATATTTAAACATTAGGTAATGTTGAATTATTCTCCAGAATAGACTTCAGTGTTTGTATGCAATAACTTTTATATGCAATTATCTGCTTCCCCACATCCTTGCCTACATTTAGTATTATTAGTTTTCTACACTTTCTAGAGAATTCAATGGGTGCAAATTAATGTCTCATTAATTGTTCAATTTGTATTTCCCTGTGTAAATGTATATTTCTTTATGGTCTTAGCAAATATATTTTATCAAATTATACCTTTATTGGCTAGTCTTGTTTCCTTTTTGCAAATTACCTGCTTATTTTTCTATAGAAATATTTGCCAGTTTCTTATTGAAAGGCATGCTTATATTATACTATATTCTTCCAAGGAGCACTTAGGGACCTGTTAGTTTGAGTCCAGTCTTTAATATTTGAACTTGAATTCTCTAAATAGGTTTTAAAATTGTATGTTCATGTTCCACAGAAAACTAAAGATATGAACCTAGTTTCATAAATATATAAATAATTTGAGGCTAGTTGAGTCTTCTCAAACAACAATGATATATGTTCCAAATTAAGGTTTTCCATGTTCCTAAATAGCATTTTGAACATTTCTTCATATTTTGTTATAGTTAGTTATTTCCCAGTATATATGTATATACATATATGTATACATACGTACGTGTATGTATATATATATGTGTGTGTGTATATATATGCATATGTGTGTGTGTATATATATATATATGCACGCGCACACACACACACACACACAGACAGTGACAAAAACATGCATACACATTTTAAGAAAGGAATAAACTATTAAAATTATAATACTCAATATATATCGGTAACAAAAGATGAATACAAGTTATGTGTATACATTTTTTGGCACCCTCATTTCATATATATATATATATATATATATATATATATATATATGTATTACATATATATGTATTTTTATATATAGATATAATTTATATAATAATAGCTGTTACTCTAATTTATATTTACTCTCTTTGTAAATATGCACATATTTACTATTATAGCTCATTCCTTTTTACTTACTATATGTTTAATTGATTTTTTCTGCTGGATAGAATGATGTTCATTTTTGAAATATAGATCTTCAATTCAGCATACATGGTAAGTTACAGAATTGTGAGCTAATAAAGGAGTATTGTTTTAAGTCACTGAATTTATGACAATGTGTTATGCAGCAATAGAAAACTAATACAATTTACTTGTTTTTAATGTCAGTGTTAATATAACTAAAGCTCTACAATTAGGTAAGTTGTTTTCTTTATGGTCTTAGGAAATATAGTTTATAAAATTACGAAAGTTTTTTCTGTTTCTCATTTATGATTGCTTAAATTAAAAATCAGCATATAAATATGTTCAATATTTTTTCTGTAACTGTAATATAATCATATGGCATTTATTATTATGTAACTCTGGATATTAGTATTGTTCGATTTTCTAATACTGAATCTTCCTTGCATTTCTGGATCATAATTACTTGTTTTGTATTATTATTTTATATTAAACTAACAATTTGTACTCATCACTAATCTCTGCAATCTAGCTATGGTGCATACTTTCTCTTATATTTATATTCTGCAACATTATGAATCATCTTAAGGCAATGGACCAGGATGTTTAAACAGGTGGGCTAAGGTTAATATCCTATACAGAAGTTGTAACTATCTGCTTTCGAAAGGACATCCTAGCCCAAGGACCTGGAGGTCAATAAAAAGATGGTGAGATATTGTACCAGGCAGGTTTCCCCAGGAAGTAGATTTGGAGAGAGTTGAGCATGCAGTGGTGCATCCACTAACACCTGTGGAAGGGAAGGGAAGAAAGCAGAACTGGGAGGTAGGAAAAGTGAAGCCACTGTGCAGTCCCAACCACAGTGTCAGCTTGGGGACTTCTGGAGTGAGAAAAGTCCTACAGAGCTGCCCTGAGCTGGCCTGAGATGACCAAGCTTTTACATACCCATGTTGTTTAGTCATTGCACATGGGTTACCCCAGGAAGGGGCATGACCTTGGTAGGGTGACTCACTGCAGTTGAGACAATCCCTGAGGGAGCTGACAGTGGAAAATTGTCTGCTGTCAGCACTCCCAGCAGCTGAGGCATCAGGTTCTTCCCTGAAGAACAAGTCGTGTTGCACCCACAGTACCCACCACGGATGTGTGTGAAGAGATAATGAAAAAACTTCTTCAGACTTGAATGGCCTGTTTTGACAGGGGCAACACTGATTTGGGCTGACTTACACGAGGTGCCCAGCTATTCCAGAACAATCGAGGATACATTAAAGGGGACCTTGCATATGACTGAGATATAAAAATATTATGCATTGCTTTGTACATCACAATCCTGAATTAATTAGTGGAGGTATTTGCAGAATGACTGTTAGATAGTTTTAATGTTTAGGTTTCTCTCTTGTCTAAAACCTGTTAGACCTATCATTGGCCAAAATTGCCTTGTAGCCAATGAGAAGTAGGGCATGCCAACTCAGGATTATTTTTATTGTCCTTACACATGATGCAACCTTTACAAACCCCTTCAGAATGGAACGTCCATTTATAATACTTAATTCTAATGATAAAGACTCAAATCTTTTTTATGCCTTAGAAAATTTCTTGGATGGTCAGTTTCTCACCTAGATTTGTCTTCCTAGAAGTTAAAATCCTCAACTTCACGGACAGGAAAACAATACTATTAATTCTTAACAAGCACTCACTGGGTATTAAATTAAAGGCAATAACTACAAGAAAAGCTGAAAGGAAAGCATGCCATCCCTTGTTCAAAATCTAAGAAAATATGTCACTTTCTTTCTCCTTTTTATTTTTCACTGTTAATGCTCATTACCTATTTTCCCCTTTGTTTTACACAGCTTGACACTTTCTCTTTACTGTAGGATTTATTTCTATTTGTGGAATTTTCTGATATGGAGAAAGCCTCTTTCTAGGCCTTCATCAGAATTCTTCTCTAAGACTATTGCAATGGATTAAAACCGGAGTTCGGAATCTTTGCTGGTGGGAATTAGCTGTCCATTTTTCACAGTGTGATCTAATATAATAAAATAATTGCTAAGCTTGAGTACCCTCCAGCTCACATCAAAAGCCTTCCAAGTGTAAATCCTCAGTACGGTTTTTCCATAGTATACTATATTTCTATAATACCTAGATAGTAACTAAATCCTGTGACTACGTCTTTCTTCTATAATAACCAATTTCCAGTAGCAGGTGTTTTTCTTAGTTTGTTTTAATCTTATTTTTCTATGTTTATTCCTCATACCCTTCACTTCAGATTTCAATTTACTAATTATTATAATTTAACAGTCCTGTTTAAAATACTTAAAGTATATAGTTCCTAAAAATTCATTAAAAACATTTTTATTCCAAAAATATAAGCTTATACTTATGAAGATGAAAACATGGCCCTGCTCCCAATTTAAACCATCTGACTTCAGGGACATAATTACAAACAGAAACTGTGACTTAGGTCCAATTGCATGCTGTGTCTGAGCTGGGTGCCTCCTGTTTCTTCAAAGATGAATAGCCAGAATTGGAATTTAAACTGTCAGCTGAAAGAAACCTGGGGTATATTTGGTTACTGCTAGTTACAGAGTCGTATGGGAACACAGAGTCATATGGGACTCTAGCCTATGTCCCCAAGAATCTGATAACACTCTTCTCAATTACTTATCTCTGCACTTTATGAAAATACCCTATTACCAGAATGTGTTTCTGTTCAATATAAATAAGTGCAATTTTATTCTCCCACACTGCATATATGGGGTGGGATGTGGAGCCGGGAGGGAAATGGAGTAGAAAATGAAAACCTCTTGAAATTATATAGTAATTAGTTTCTCTATTTGAAAGCCTAAGTTTCATTAAACAGTAACGCTAACCAGCAGTAAACTGCCCCCCCTGGGAGAGAGGAAAAATGTCAAATTTCATTCTGGAAAGACTTTTGCAAAAACACAGACACAGTCAATTCAGTTTCATTCTGAAGATTTATTTCATTCCAGTCAAGCTACTCAAGATTAATTCAAATCTGTCTCCCAGATGCAATGAGTGTGATGAACTAGAACTTACTGTCATCTGATTTTGCAACAGCTCACCATCTCTAAATATTGTATGCAGATGGCAGAAACAATATTATCCAAAATCTTTGTTAAGGAAGCTTTCACTGAAGGAAACACATGCTGGTATAACATTGTATGTGTGTAGTGTGTATGTATGAGTGAGTGTGAGTATGTGTGTGTGTGTGTGTGTGTGTGTGTTTGGTTTTCCTTTTGGGTGATCTATTTATGTATCTACACATCTCCCTTTTATCACATAAATATGATAACATGGGAAAAATTATCTTAGCCTTTTGAAAAGGAAGATCTTAATGCTAAATGCTATGTGAAATGATTTCACTCACCACTACAGGAGAAGTGACGTGTTTGAAAAATGATATAGACACCATTTAAAACTACACTAAGGAGTTCCAGAATTAAATCAATGGACAATAACTGTTTATGGATCCATATCACAATATGCATGTTGCAATTAAAATAATAAATAATCATTTCATTCACTGTCTGTATTTGCCTCGTGAACTGATAAAGAGCCATTGAAGAATATATAATCAGAGAACCTAACACATACATACTTACAGGCATTGATAGTATTTCTAATTCCTTTCCACATGGACTTGTATAAAAATAGTTTAAACAAAGTCAATACTTCCCAAGGAAGATATACAGGTGGCAAACAAGTATAAAGAAAGATGTTCCACATCATATGACATCAGGGAAATGCCATTTAAAAAAACAAAGAGATACAACCACACACTTATTAGAATGGCCAAAATCCAGAACACTGACAACACCAAATGCTGACAAGGGTGGGGAGCAACAGGAACTCTCATTCATTGCTGGCGGGAATGTGAAATGGTAGAGCCACTTTGGATAAGAATATGGAAGTTTCTTGCAACTCTAAACAGATCCTACAATTGTGTTAGTTGTTATTGACCCAAAGAAGTTAAAAATGCACGTACACATAAAAACCTGTGTGCAGATGTTTACAGTACCTTTATTCATAGTTCCCAAAACTTGGAAGCAACCAAGATTTCATTCAGTAGGTGAATAGGTAAATAATAGTTCATCCAAACAACAGAATATTATCCAGTGTTAAAAAGAAATGAGCTATTGAGACATGAAAACACGTGGAAGAACCTTAAATGCACATTACTAAGAGAAAGAAAGCCAATCTGAAAAGGCTACATACTGTAAGATTCCAACTGTAAGATATCCTGGAAAAACCAAAATTATGGAAACAGTAAAAAGATCAGTGCTTCCCAGAGGTTGTGAGGAAGAGGGATGAATAGGCACAGCAAAAAGGAATTTTAGGGCAGTGAAAATATACTGGATGATGCTATCATGAGGCTGTATGGCATTATGCATTTGTTCAAACCTATAGAAGGTACAACACCAACACTGAACCATAATGTAAACTATGACTTTGGATGATTATGATATAGTGATGTAGGTTCATCCTTCGTAAAAACGTACCATTCTGATGAGTGATGTTAATAATAAGGGGAGCTGCTACATGGGAAGGGACAGGGAGTATATGATAAATTTCTCTGTTTTCCTCTGCATTTTGCTGTGAACCTAAAAATACTCTAAAAAAATAAAGCATTTTTTCGAAAAAAAAAAAGGGTCGATAGGCTTTCTTTGACAAGGCAGGTACACCTAGCTCTGCTACTTGAAGTTGATAAAGTATAAATTAGGAGCAAATACTAAAATCATGGAATAATATGATTTACATAATATTATAATAGATAATAATGTTAATGATAGCTAAAATATGTGCCTAGTAATCATTTGAGCTGACTCTCTTCTCTTGTCTCCCACGCACCCAATAACAACAAAACAAAAATTAGTGAGCTTTTATTAGTCTTATGCACTATACTAAATGAGTACCTGGTAGGTATACGTAGAGATATGCTTGAAAGTGAATGTGAACTAGTTCTGTTTTCGGGCTCCAGGACATCCCAACTAAAAAGTTAATACGCACTTGACCATTGAAAATTCTAAAATGTTAGTTAATTTCTTGTGACTCATTTGTACGGCAGCTACCTCTTTTCTACCCTGCGCTGCCAGGGGTGACATGTGTTGTATGTCCTGGTTCTCTTTAGAAAGGTTTGTCCACCCTCGGGATCAGTAACCCCGATTCAGGTGTTCTAGCCTCAGCTCTCTGATAAGCTCAAGAAAAAGTTATGATTCTTCAGATTATCTGGACTTTTCTTGTCGCAAATGAAGAAGAGACAGTTTTTTATAATTTTTCCACATCCTATGCAAAAGTGGAAATAAGCTCATAAATATTTGTTCATATTTGTAATAGTTACAAACACTGTTTTCAATAGATGTGTAATATTTAATGGCAACTACTTTCCATATTTTACTGTTCCACTATTGATGAATATTTTGGGTTCTTTTTTTCTCCCAGCATTTTTGTTTTTTTGTTTTTTTTGTTTGTTTGTCTGTGTTTCCCAGTAAAAAAGAATACTGCAGTAAGCACATTTATCTGCACAACTTATTTTTTTTATTCCGGATTATTTCCTTAGGACAGGTTCACAAATACAAAATTATCTGGTTATACAAACTGCGGAATGATGGGTCTGAATCAAGTTCTGCTTGATTCAAGTAATGCTTGTATTACTTTCAGGTAGTTAGTTGATTAAACCCTCCAAGCATTTTTTGAAAAACATTTTCATTTTTTGCAAAATAGGAATAATTATAGCATCTTTCTTATAAAGTTCCTGTGATAGTAAATGAGGTAACACACATGCAGTGCCTGGGAGTGAATTATCATAGGATAAGCATGCAATTATTGTTAGTTATTACAAAACAACTGTGAACAACTTTTTACAGATTTTTACAAATGCCATTCCAAAATGATTATAGCAATTCATGTTGCACTAATAATACATAACAATAAAGTCCTGTCTTTTTAAACATTTGATTTTTTTTATTTTATCCAGGAAACATAGTTCTCATCTATACTATGTTTTATAACCAAATATGTAGTATGATATAGTCAAAATGCCATGTCTATGTATGAGGACAAGTAGACGGGTTCAAATCCTGGTTCTGCATTTGCTACTACTATGGAACTGGATATTTTTCTTAACTTCTCTGATTTTCATGTACCTCATTCTTAAAATAAGAATAATAATTATTTCTAGTTATTGCAAGGATCAGAAATGACATAGGCAAATAACTTAGGACATATGACATATTTAAAATGAGGTTCTCATCCTTAGGCACATAGTATTAGAATAACCTAGAGATCTGATGTCCAGCTACATCCCAAACTGATCTCATTAGAATCTCTGGGGCTAGGACCTAAGTATCAATATTTTTTTGTAGCTCTCTAGGTGATGTAAATAGCCAAGGTTGTCAACTCTTGAGTATTACATCCTTATCCATGTTATATGGCTTAATAAAGACTGAAATGCATGGATAGCTTTACAATTTAAAAATCATTTTCATAACCATAATTTTATTTGATTACTACAAAAGTTTTCAAGCATTTTTATTAAAAATTCCATACATTTTTTAAAAAGTGAGTGGAGTCTGAGCTATGATGGTTAACAATATGGGCAAAATCTGTCTCAGGTTTAGCGTATTGCATATGTTCGTTTGTACAATTGTCACTGAATTTGTTTGCCAATCTTCTGATAAATTTCTATGGTGTGTGAAAACACCTCTAGCACAAATTCTTCATACCAAAGTCAGTCAAATCCTTTCACAAAATCTTTAAACATGATACTCAGCATTTTCTTTTGCTTCCTAGTCAGTGACTTTATCTTATACCAACAAAATATCAGCAAGTTGCAAAGAATCCAGTTTCATCTGTAAAACCTTCCCTTTCTTTGCTTATGCACACCAGAAACCTAGGTCTGCAGACATTAAGAACATTTTATAATCTTTCAAAGAGGAAACCAACTGAATGGGATTTCAGAAAAAAGCAACCTTCATATGGAATCCAAGAGAAAAATCTCTTCATTTCCTGTTGATGAATGAAGAGATGCCTTTCTAGTTTCTGCCTTAATCGAGGGACCAGACTTACAGGCACTTTGACATAATTCCAAAATCAAGGAAATGTTTTCTTTGCACAAGTGAATAAATTAAGTCTATTTTTTCCTCTAAGCTACTATGTGTTATTCTCTGCACCATTAAAGTAGCCAAAAGGAAGGATTTTTGTAAAACAGTGTCATACGCCATTCTCCTAAAGCTTTCATGTGCTTTTCCTGGCCTATCCATATAGGGCTCCTTGATTTATTAGACTTGTTCATATTGTCCTGTAAGTTTCTACAGTTTGGTTGTAAAACGTATTTTGTATGATAACATCTTTTAAATTAAAAAATGTCTCTTTCTGGACTGCTTAAAAAATGCATGTTTGGGGCTCTTTCAAAGTTATATGGCAGTCCAATATACTTGTTAAAATAAGAATATTGGTGACATACTAGTATACCTTGCAAGGAAAGCAATATATCTTTAAAAGAAACAATATACCTTTAATAGACTAGAACACATAAACACTACTAGCCATTTATTAGCATCTATAATGTAAAACCTTTAGCTGCATTTCGCCAATAGGTCTGACTATTTTGATTGGTCCCCATCATTCCTATCCCTAAGTGTCCTTCTATCTTACCTCTAGATATGATAATTTTTTGAAAATTACCACATAAAATTGTGCTGCCGATTTAGTTTCTTTTACATCTTAACCTAATAGTGATATATTGAAAATTAAGACTCTGTACTCTGTAGTAGGTATTTTAATTATACTTTTATAAACCTGAGTGAAATATAATTAAAATGCATTTATTAGAGAGCTACAATATGAAAAATCTATTACGTTAAGCAACACAGAATAGAAAATGCAACTGACTTCTTAAGACAACCAGGAATTCTTCTATAAAACCAAGAAAATTAATTTACATGCTGGGTAGATTTATTAGCAGTTATTCATATCCTAGACTAAGAAGTTGGAAGAAGTAAATGTTTATAAGATGACAGTATTACTAAATATACAATGTTTCCACTTCCCACCCCTAGAATTGTTTCTACCTACTGTTCACTTAAGGACAATCTGGCTGCTTGTTTGATTTAATCCAATATTTTGTTTTCACTCAATCTGTATCTCAAACATACCTGGGGCGTATTGGCTCTGATGTTTCATGCTGGCACATCATAGTAGGATTATTGCTGTAGACTTAAGGGAAAAAGGACCAACACAGAATAAAAGATGGTGCTCCATGACATATTACTTCCAAAAACATGAATTTTCCTTTAGCAGGAACAGAAAATACTTCTTGTTATTATAGCTAAATGCTCCTCGATTAAAACAAGAACTTAGCCTGCATTCCACGCCAACTGCAGTTGGTCATCTAAGCTGCATCTACACAAAGCAATTATTATTTTAATACTAGTACAAGTAGAAAGATTGGTTTATTTCTCTTTCTCTTTCATTCTGTCACTGAAAATCCAAAGAAGGATTAATCGTCCAGAGCAAAAGTAATCTTAATAAGTCAGATGGTCTTGATTAAAACACAATTTTGATGAAATGTTTAGTATGATTCAATAGTGTTAGAAGCTAAAGTGTATATATAGTTGTGTTTTACTTACTAAAACAGTATAACAATTATTTGATGCAAAAATTTGATTAAATATTTTCAATTTGGGAATAAAGGAAGATGAAGCTATTTCTATGCTCAAAATAGGTGAAATCGTGAGGTTAGGTTGCTCAAGAGAAACACCAGTTGTTTATCAGGATTATAACCTCTAAATCTTAGCTGCATAAATATATTAATCAAATAGGCAGGCTGCCTGTATTCTTTTTTAGCATAGATATCATAGTTTACATTTGACACTTTCCAGTTAGTATCAAGCAAAATATTGCTGGTCAGAAGTCTCTAGGAATAATTGAATTTCATTTTTTTTATTTTCCTTTCTAATATCTGACAATTTGCTGTACCAGCTTTCCTCCGGAAGTCTCCTCATTACCTCTGGATGTCTGCCCCAAGGAACATGGAGTGACTAATTCACAGTTTTCTTTCAGTAAATTTCCATGCTCTGATATTTTTCAGAAAAAGCAATGTTATGTATGTGATTTAGTCAGTGATGGTAACAGTGTGCAAACTGGTCACTTTGTAGTCCGAATACTAGCATGGGCTCCAAAATAGATCTATAATCTCAATGAATACTTACTTGACATATTAGGAGAGTCTGATCATCTAAGAGCTAAAAGCCAATGTGTAAGATCTCAGGAGTGAGTTGATTATCCCCAGGGACTCCACAGGACATTTTCTCTTCCCTCCAGAGATTTGCAGGAGAAGAAAGAGTATTATTTGTAAAAACTATCAGTTTGTCTTCTATCAAGGTCATGAGGATTTCAGCAATAAATGCACAAAATGGATGTACTGCGTTCTTAACATTTTCATGTGCTAGAGACAGACATAATTTATTTGGCGATAGTAGCGAGCTCTCACAGACAGGGCAGAAGTACTTTAAATAAGATTGAATCCACGCTCTGCACAATTAAGCCGTATTGTCCACCCAGCGAAGATGCTTTATAGCATCTCATATTTTCATAAGAGCCTGACTGTTTGGTAAATTTAAATGCAAGGTTTAATGGGTGCAATATTGACTGACGGGGCTAATGAGATGTTAAGCAAAGAAATAAAGAAAGAAAAAGAAAGAAGGAAAGGAAGCAGAGGAATGAAGGGAGGAAGGAAGGAAGGAAGGAAGGAAGGAAGGAAGGAAGGAAGGAAGGAAGGAAGGAAGGAAGGAAGGGGGGAGGGAGGGAGGGAGGGAGGGAGGGAGGGAGGGAGGAAAGGAAGGAAGGAAGGAAGGAAGGAAGGAAGAAAGGCTTATTTAAAACAAATCACAATTACACTAAGACATAGAGGCTACCTAGCGGTTTAGACTAATCCAAAACTGTGCTTTGAATTTAAAATGGGGGAAAGTCTCTAAGATATGCACAGTAAATACATCCCATGGCTACTGGGATATAATATTGCAGTAGCTTTGCTATAGCTTTAAATTCAAAATGCACAGTATTAAGTTTTTAATTTATTGTTCCAATAGAATGTTAGCAAAAAACAAATTGAAAACATCCAGCAGCAGTGGCTGGAATTACTAACATGAACCAAATTTGAAAACCCCAAGGTACAATATAACATAACCTAACATTTTAATATTATGATTAAAGGCTTCTTAAAATAAATAAATAAATACAAAATAAACCAAAAGAAAAAAACCGCCAACACTTTCTGTTGGAGATGTATTCTTCAAATTAAAGCACAGAAGGAAGAAAGGAAAATATTTTTTTGAGTGCCTGCTATATGTCATGGCACATTCTGTAGTTTATCTCCTTTAAATATCAAAGTAGGAATTAACATCCCCAGTTAATAAAAACTGAGATTCAGAGGAGTTGCCTGACGTAGCCACTAAGTGAGGGAAGTGGGGTATAGCCTATGAACTTGTTTTTCCCAAGTATACTGAATTAGTATGAATGGAACTGCCGTCTATCTAGTCAGCAAACTATGGTTGAACCTAAATATGTTAATTCATACAAAGTGCTTAGGGCAACACCTAAGTGAGCTCTCTTATGATGGTGAGCATCATCATATTAAAATTATACTTTGCATCCAAGTGGTGCTATGCTTCTCTCCATATTAGCTGCCTAACATTTCGCCTAGCAGTTCCTGTCTTCATCTCTCCATTGCAAAAGCCTAATTCAAGCTTATGTCAACCTTTGACTTGATTATAATAACAATGTCCAAATGTTTTCTCACCTCTAGTTTCACCACCTCTTCCTAAAGCCATTTCCATTCTTCATGTTACTGTCACTGTGATTTTTCTAAAATGAAGTTTATGTTATAGCCCACTGCTTAAGACTTCCTTAATGGTTCCCAACAGGAAAGTATAGATCCTTTCATGGCACAAGTGGTCTTACACAATCTGCCCTATCATTTCCTATTATACATTTTCTCTCACCACTACCATATCCCACGAGAAAAATTAAAATTCTCACGTGGTATAAATGGTTCTGTGCTATCTGGCAATCTGCCTGACATTTACCTATTGAATAGTATCTCTCACCATTCCCATTCATTTCATATTCTAGGACCCTGTGGTCCAATTTTCAGTTCTACAAATCTTCTATAATGTTTAGTGGTTTCATGCCTCACACTGATCCCTTTGCCGGGAGAAAAAAGATCTATCTATTATCTATCTATCTATCTATCTATCTATCTATCTATCTATCTATCTAATAGTTTATTTCCCTGGTAGTACACTTTTTTCAAGTTTCATTATATACTTCACATTCACATCATTGGTGAAGTTTGTTTTTTATTTCTTCTTCTGTCCTCTTGTAGAACTAATTAATCTATTGTCTGTGCCCCCCTCTAAACCCCTGGCATAGTTGTATTAAAAACTTAGTTATTCAAATTTATATATGGACACATGTACATACATACATTGGATTATAGAAGTTTGTGATACCAGAGATATTTGTTTCAACAGAACCTAGCATGTACTATAGCACATAGCATCAAAATAAAATAACAAAATATTTTTGGAAACCTATTATCTGTTGCAAACAAAATGCTGCTGGGATTATTTTCCAATCTTCATGAAAACAATAGGTAATTCTTTGGAAATGCCACCAAGTAGTATTAGATCTCACAAATTTCAACAAATGGAAGAACACCAGTCATGTTATGTCACTTAAGAAATCTAGGATTGTCCAGTCTTATCCACTTTACAGAGTAATTTCAATTTCTGATCATTATGTTTGTTATTACATTATGGCCTTGTGAATTATGCAAGGATTTTGTTTTGTTTTTATGTCAATTTCTAGAAAGTATACCTCCAATATTTATGTGGAATATGAGATGTGTATTTTGCTTGATAATTTTATCCTTTTACTTTTTTTTCATATTTTACTTCATATGAATTTAAGTCACTAGCTACCATAGTGTGGAGGTCATTTCTACTTGTATCCATAGGTTTCAGCTATTCTAGCTGTCCCTGACACAGGGTATTATATTGGCCTTTGGTATATATTATATATTATATTCTGAAAGACACAATAATGATTTGGAAAAGATCAATAAAACTGACAAACTGCTAGCAAGACTAAGAGAGACAGAGAAAGAGAGAGAGAATACAAACTATCATTATGAATGAAACAGGATTATCACTACACAACGTGCAGACATCAAAAAGATATGAAAACCTGTACACATAAATTTGACAACCGAGATGGACCTTTCCTTGAAAAACACGAATTACTACAACTCAAATAATATGAAATTGATCATTTGTATAACCCTGAGGCAACTAAGTAAATATAATTCATACAACTACTCTACTGAAAACTTTTCCAGATCACAGATAATTTCACTGGAGAATTCTATCAAACTGTCATAAAATGCTTAATATGAATCTGATGCACATAAATATTCTATACTCTTTCTTTTTTCAGAAACTGGAAGATGAGGGAAGGCATTCCAGTATATTTTATGAAACCAGCATTATGCTGAAACTAAAACCAGGCAAAGACAGTACAATATGGTTAATAAATGTAATGTAAATGTAAAACTATAAAACTTGTAGTGGAAAAGGATTGGGGAACATTTTTGTGATATAGAGTTAAGCAAAGAATCCTTAGACTTAACACCAAAAGCATGATCATAACAGGAAAAACTGATGAATTGGAATTCTTCAAAATCAAAATGTATATACTCTGCAAAGAACCTGTTGAGATAAAACACAAGATTCAGCCTGGGAGAAAATATTTATAAACTACATATTCAATAAAGAACTATCTAGACTATATCAGAACTCTTAAAACTGAACAGTAAATAAATAAACCCTTTCACTTTAATTATGTATTTGTCCAGACCAATGGAACAGAATTGAGAGCCCATAAACAAGCCCACATATGTATGGACAAATAATTTTCGACAAAAAAATACAATGGAGATAAAAAACCCTCTTCAACAAATGGTGCTGAGAAAACTGGAAAGCCACATGCAAAAGAATGAAACTAGACTGCTATTTTTCACCATACACAGAAATTAACTCAAAATGGATCATAGACCTAAATATAAGACCTGAAACAATACAATACATAGAAGAAAATATAGATACTAAACTTATGGACCTTGGTCTTAGAGGGGATTTTATGAATTTGACCTCAAAGACAAGGAAAGTAAAACCAAAAATAAATGAATGGGGCTATATCAAAAAAGCTTCTGCACAGCAAAAAAAACCATCAACAAAACAAAAAAGCAACCAGCCCAATGGGAGAAGATATTTGCAAACAGCACCTCCAATACAGGGTTAATATCCAAAATATGTGAAGAACTTATACAACTCAACAATGAAAACAATCCAATTTTTAAAAAATGGTCAGAGACCTAACGAGACACTCCCCCAAGAAGACACACAAATGGCCAACAGATATGTGAAAAAATCCTCAACTTCACTAGCTAATTGGGAAATGTACGTCAAAACCACAATGAGATACCACCTCATACCTGTTACAATGGCTATTATCAAGACAAGTAATAACAAGTGTTGGAGAGGTTGTGGAGAAAAAGAAACCCTCATACACTGCTTGTAGGAATGCAAATTGGTACCACTATTATGGAAAATTATATGGAGTTTCCTCAAAAAATTAAGAAACGAGTTACCATATGACCCAATAATCTCTCTTCTGCGTATCTACCTGAAAATTTGAAAATGTTTATTTGTAAATATGTATGTACCCCTATGTTCACTGCTGCATTACTCACAGTGGCCAAGACAAGGAAACAGCTGAAGTGTTCTTCGATAGATTATTCGATAAAGATGTAGTACATATATACAAGGGAATACTACTCAGCCATAAGAAAAGATGAAATACTGACATTTGTGACAACATGGATCTTGAGAGTATCATGTTAAGTGAAATAAGTCAAATGGAAAAAGCCAACCATACGATTTCACTCATGTGGGGTATAAAACAGAAAGCAAAAACAAAGAAGACAAACAAACAAACAAACAAACAAAAACTCATAGACAGAGACAACAATATAGTGGTTACCAGAGGAAAAGGGGTGGGTGGATGTAGAAAGGGAAAAGGAGGTCAAAGATATGGTGATGGAAGGAGATTTGACTTTGGGTGGTGAGCACACAATTTAATATACGGGTGATTATAGAATTATACACTTGAAACCTATATGATTTTATTAACCAATGTCACCTCAATAAATGTAATACAATTTTGAAAAGAAAGAAAAAAAAGATATAGAAATAAATAATCTGAGTAGAAAATACGCAAAGGACATGCAGTGGTATTTTACCAAAGAGGATGTAAAGATGAAAAATAAACACATGAAAAGCTGTTCATTGTCATTAGTCATTGAGGAAACAAATGGTCCAGCCACTTCAGAAACTTTTTGGCATTTTCTTAAAAACCTAAATAGGTAACTGCCACATAACCCAGCCATTTCACTCTCTTGGGCATGTATCTCACAGAAATGAATACTCATGTTCATGCAAAAACATGTACATGAATGTTTAGAACAGCTTTATTCAAAATAGTAAAAAATTAAGAACAGCCCTGATGTTCTTCAAGGAGTGAATGGTTAAAGAAATGTGTACATCCATACCATTGAATATGCTTGATGAATCTCAGAAAATTATGCTGAGTGAAAAAGTCAATCCCAAAAGATTAAATACTATTTGATTCAGTTTGCATAACTGGTATGGCTGAATTGTTTCCCCTCCCAAATTTGTATCTGGAGGTTGTAACCCTCAGTACCTCAGAATGTAACTGTATTTGGAGATAGTGTCTGTAAGGAAGTAATTAAAGTAAAATGAGGTCATTATGGGCAGGCCCTAATCCCATATGGCTGGCGTCTTTATAGGAAGAGGAGATTAGGACACAGACATGCATGGAGGGAAGACCATGCAAAGACACAGGGAGAAGATGGCCATCTGCAGGCCAAGAAAAGAAGCTCTCAGAAGAAATGAACCCTGCTGACACTTTAATCTTGGGCTTTTAGCCTCTGGATCTGTGAGGAAATAAATTTCTGTTGTTTTAGCCACCACTCTGGTTCTGTGGTTATAGCAACTCAAGCCAATAATACAATAACCCTGTTGAAATGAAAAAATTACAGAAATGGTGAACACATCAGTGGTTGCCAGAGTTAAAGAATATTTGGGAGGTAAAGGGAATTGGGTATAACTATAAAAAAGAAAAATGAGGGATCCTTGTAGTGATGGAAATATTCTGCATCTTGATTTTTGGCTCACCAGACACTGAATCAATGAGTTCAGTCACCATAATTATTCCAAATCTCCAAACTCTACACTCATGTTAGCCAGCAGCCATATTACCACAGGAATGAGCTCTATCATACATGTGCCTTGTAAATCTCAGGCCATATAACTAACTGGTAAAACTTAATTTATATCAAGCAGTTGAGATTAAGAAAATCTTGAACATTTGTTTTTAGATTTCTATCCTCTCCACCTAGAAGGTAGTTGAAATGAATGTTTTCAGAGGCAATACACAATACTTACCACATTAATATTTATCTTTTAGGTTTGTGATAAGAATCAAAAAATATTCTTTGTGATAATGTTTCCTTAACTGCTATTGAAATGTTAGTTTCCTGCTAATCTCCAGGCCTATAACCTTGAAGAATCGCTTCTGCAAATCTGTACACCTAAATACAATAAAACATACAGTTTCACCCATTGACAGATTTCCCTTCTTGTTCTGTGATATCTACTTCATCAATTTCATTCAGACCCACATCTTCAACTTCTGACTGTCAAATCCACATCTTTCATTCTGATCTGAGACTGAATTTTCGTTTTATGTATCAGAAATCTTCAACTAGGTGTTCATTATCATTAATTTGCTTCAAAGTCAAGATATCTTGAATTTGTATTATGTCTTGTTTCATGAAAAGCTGATTCGATGATTTATACTATATATAGACAGTACAAGAAATTAGAAACGAATGTAAGGAAATTTGGAAAAATTAATAATGATCTGGCATGAGTTTATGTGTCTCACCAGATAGCTCAGCTCGGCCTGTCTTTAGATCTTGAATAAATAAAAAGCCCTGTTCTTATTGTCTTTCTCTCTTCTCTTAACATTTTGGATTATAAAGTACAATTTGCCTAGACTCACAGAGGCTTTGGCTCCCTGTAACACTTCCTGGCTCAGGTGAAAACCAGCTCATGGGATCTGGTTTTCCCAAATTTGTTTTCCTGACATCTTAGTAATGTAACTCAGAAGTCTGGGAAAGATAACCTACTTTAGTGAACCAAAGACATACAAGAGAAACGAATAACTCCTCTCATTTCTCCTCCTGGAAAACTGTTCAAGAAGGATTGGGTTCACACATCTTCTCTGGAAGATGCTACTCATGACCTAGGAATTGACAGTTTTATATTTTTGAAGCTGTGGCCACTTGGGTAATGCCCCAATTTATGCTTGCTTTTTTTCTCTTCCTTGCTTCACTCTTTCATTTACTCACTTTTCCCCTTTACTCTTGCAGCCCCAGGATTGCTTTTCAAATAAAGCCACGGCTCACAAACTTTACCTGAGGTTCAACATTTTAAAGAATCTGGCTGAGACAATTTGTACCAGGTCCACACCACCAATGCAGATTATCAGAGTGGAGATTTTAGTGTTGGGTTACCTGTCTAGGTGAGTGAGATGATAATAACCCCTGACATGCAGTGGCACTACAATTACTGAAATCTTGACCTGTGGTAAATTTTAATGAAACCCAAATGGAAACCAAGGCTTAAGGAGACCAAATGTGTAAAACCCTTGATCACTATGGAGGCAGGGATAGCTATAAAGATTGTAGTTTGGGATATCTGTTTGAATGCAATCAGAGACCTTGCAAAATAAAATTATAGGACCAATGCAGCTAACTTAAAAGATGCTGTGGAAGCCAGAGATTTACTACTTAAAGGACTTTCCAATATTCTGCAGCCACATAGCGGATTATGATTAACATCAGGCCCAAGTTATGATCATAAGGGTATCAGAGCCTCCATAAATATTACATTAGTAGCATCCAAAGGTCTTTGATGTCAGGGCCAGCATTATGATAGGAAAATTGATTAGAATGGAAAAATTTCAGTTGATGAGCCCAAGACTATTCAAACTCCAAATTCCTTGTACCTCTCCTGCCAGGTACAAGCAGTCCCTTACTAGTGACCAGAGTTTCCCCTTTGCGAGGAGTTAATGCAAAGACCTCACCTGAAGCAGGTGTCTAGTAAAATGTTGTGGTTCTCCTGAAATACACCACCACCTGTTGCATCCACGCTAATAACCAGAATCAGTTTTAGTACATCCCAAGTGGGTTGGGACGTACTAAATTCTATAAATATGAAAAGAAGAGGATACTGGGAGAATATGAACCAGCAGGCACTGAGTGGATATTAATGACCATGGATCCTAAAGATGTTAGAGCAGGAGATGCAAAAGATAAAGGTAAGTAGAAGAGAATTCATTCATATGAGGATATGTACCCATAACTCAGGATGCCGAATGTTGGCAAAAATACTTATAGCGTGACCTAAAATTTCACGGAATGTCTCCTTGAAGCCTAAGCATGACAACAATCTATAGTAAGTGTACATTTACAGATATGGTGTACATCTATTTGAGGAAGTATTGAGGAAGGACTCAGAAACCTTAAGGAGTTGGGAAAGTTTACTGTGTAATGCCTAAGAATAACCAATCCTTCTGTTTTTATGAAATAGACCAACAGACACTTTTTAAATCATTGGGAAGGTGATGAGGAATCCCTTAGTAAGGGAGGCATTTGAACTCTGGGAAGTTGTGAGGGCGATCCTCTGTAGTCCTGAGGCAGTGAGAGATGCTGCTATGGAAATAGGGGACCTAATATCAGTGAGGATGATGAGATTCCAGAATGAGGGTACAGCCCTGGGGGTAAAACTTATCTGTGAGAAGCATAGGAGGCATAACTGCTATAGTAGGCACCAATGTGTTTTCCTACAGGAATAGGAATGTGATAGATAATAAATCATGATGCCCCTACCAGTTTGACAGACGTGCATCTGACAAGGCTATTCCTCCATTTATGTACTAAAACAATTGAGTGCTGGCAAGAAGAAAGTTGACAGCACTGCAGTAGGAACTATAAAACTCTCAGAGTACATAAAATGTTAAAGTGCCATGTGATTTGGTGATCATTACTAGATTCATTCTTGGATTAACTCTTTAGGGAAAAACGTGAAATTATTATATACAAAAAGGTGATGTTTTATGGCCATTAATATATACTTTTTTTTTCTCAAATTTTTTCTTTTTTAATGATCAAATTTAAAGCCTCATTAATTTATTGAAGGTTCCACAAAATCATTTTGAAAGTGCTTTAAGATGCATTAGGAACAATGGGATTCATGAAAATTGGTATCATCTAGTGTATTTAGAACAGCCACACTTATATTGTTTGCTCTCATTTATGAACGAATACAATCCATCAATTCTGTGGACAGTGAGCCACAGATACAGCAATGACAGGCTCATTACCCTGCTCCCGACATGGCTCAGGTTCCACTGTCCAGGAAAACCAACACATGGAATGTTGACCTCAACCAAGCTGAACAGAAAAGTAAATCTGCTTTAGGAAATACGATGTTCTTCAGGTCTAATCGACATGACGCAGGATGATCCCTGCGCTCAGGATTAACTCTGCTATCACGCTCCTCCATTAGCAGTGGGGAAATAACAGTTGACAGAAATCATATCTCACCCATAGACAGTATTTTAAATCATATTTCTCAAGGGCCTTCTCAAAGTCATTTTTAGAAATTGACAGGTGTGTTAATTTGCACTCAATGTGAAACTGTATTAAATGGTTAATTTGCTAACTATCCACTGCTGAGGAAACATTGAGTTCCTGTGTACACAAATGAGTAAGAAAATCGACCAGTAATGGGAAGTAGACAACTGTAGCAGTTTACTAATTGTGTCCCTACCCTTGCTGTTCTAGTTTATATTTATGGAAATGGAAATTTTAAACTATTGGGGATCACATCCTAATAGAAATGTTAACCGCCAATCCAGAACATTAAATCTATTGAGACTTTTATTCATTATTTCCCTTGTCTCCTCTGACAGGATTTATAAAAGTTAATTATTTGAAGAATTTTAAGTCAGTATCCAATTAGGAAATAAAAATCCAATATTCACTAGAATGCATAAAATCAACATATAAAAATATTGTCAGGATACTATGGAATATTCTGGTCAGAAAGACTCTAGCCAAAGAGATATCAAAATCAACATAACCTTATGCATTCAAGTATAAAACTGCATGGAAATCTATTAATAGGAATTAATCTGTTAGCTCTGCACATAACTAAGGCATCAACCTTAACTAGCTACTGCTTCTCCTAAATTAATTTTGCAAATTAAAGGAAAACCAACAATTTGTGCTTGGAAATAGTTTGTTACTACCCACTGTACCAGTTAGAGGAGTTGCTATCTCATGAAAAAAATCCTTGTAATTAATCCATCACGTGCTCAGCTGTAGCCTGAAGAGGGCTGTCAGGATGAACGTCATGGGCTTCAAAAGCCTTCTCCAAGAATTGGGAGCATTCCAAGAAATAGAGTCTCATTTGGAACAAGAAGAAAACTCATTTCACCCAAACAAATGTTTCTGAGACATTTGACCTTTGTGTTGGAAGGAATAAAAAGGAATTAAACAGAATTTGTACTCTATAATTGGACTAACCTTATTTGGAAGCCATTCACTAACAGACTAGAACACTAAGGCAGAATTTCAGTAAATGGCACGTTGTCTCATAAAGAGCTCTGCTCAAGGTAATTTATAAGAAAGAGAAAGCCTTACTTAAAGCAACCACTTAGAATTATAAAAATCAAATCAATTTCATGGTTCCTTTAAATTTTATTGATGTTTCTACAACTTTTGTATTTCAGAGTTTCAACAACAAAAACATCTCTGAGATATATCAATTTTAATCCCATTTTAAACTCAATTTTTAACCTAATTTGCTTTTTTTGTGTTAAAAAAAGTTTGTTTCCATTTAAACTCTCTGACTATAGCAATAGAAACCACTGTACTAAAGATTATCCTGACAACTTTTGGTATTTAACTGTAGTGTGGGCAGAAAGCCGAAAAACTTGTTCTTCCTGTGCGAAGATGAAGATAATCACAATATTTGGCGCCTGTGTGTAGGATGGGGAATGAGGAAGAAAGGGAACCTCTGCACATTGTCTGTGGAACAAGCTGTGCTTATGTAGGAGAGCTGAGGCAAATTTGTGGTGGGGTCTGTCACCTGACCTGGCTCTGCTGTAGGCCTTGGGACCAGACCAGCTCTGCAGCTCAAACACTTCCTCCTTCCTGTTTGTTAACATGAGACAACCATTGCCCTGCAACTGCAATTCTGCTCATTTTCCCTCATGTACAGCTTCAGGGTCTTTCTGGGTAATAATTACATTTCATATAGCTGTAAAATAAGTACATTTTCCTTTGTCACAACATACCTCACCAAGTAATAGCTGATGAGGGCATTGACTGCCTCCTTCCGCTTCTCGTAGAATTAAAACTCAGAGAAGATTTTCCTCCATGTATTTGATTAAAAAAAACAAAACCACAAAAATCTTTATTATAAACACATGTTTACATTTTCCCCAAAAAGGAAATGTAAATTCCTAACTGATAATTGGATGCCAGGTTTGGAGTATGCAATGAGACCACATATCTGGACTTGCCTTCCTTGTTAAAAGCACATAAAAATATCAGCATTACAAAGTGATATGGATTTTTTTTCTGAGCAGCAATAATCAATGTTAGAAATTGGCCCTGATTCTTTTCTTCTCTGATTGAACTATTATTTCTGAGATGATTATTTTAAAACACTGTGTGAATAGGTAAATATTTCTTGAAAAAAACCTAACAAGTTTTAAGCAAAAACATACTTGACAAATTGGATGTTAATAGAATTACAATCTTCTGTCAATTAAAAGACACCATTAAGAGTGAAAAGGCAAGACAGAGAGCAGAAGATGTTTGCAATACAAAGAACAAATAACTCAGACCTAGAATACACATAATTCCTGCAAATCAATTAGAAAAATACCAGTCAAACCAAAAGGGAAAAGGAAAGAAAAGACTTAGAGATACTTCACAATATAAGATATTCAAATGGCCAATACACATTTGAAAGGGTTCTTAAAGAAATTAGTCATTAGGGAAATGTAAATCAAAATCATGGTAAGATACTACTATAATATATTCTAAAAATAGTAAAATAAAACAATACTATCATGCATTGCTGCTGGTAGTATAAATTGTACAACTTCTTAGCAAAACTGTTTTGCAGTATCAACAAAAGCTCAAATATTGCGTATCCTATGAGATGGCTATCCTAGTCACTATAAGGATCTTTGAGGATCCCAGCTTTACATAAAGGAAACCCTCTCCAAGCAGTAAGCTAGGGCCTTCATAGGGCTCACCTCATTGCCTCTTTCTCAGGGATCACTGTTCTGCATTACCTTTTGTCCAATATCTGAAAAGCATTGCTTCAAATATTTAACGGGTTTTCAGTTGCTCAAAGCTGGAGGTTAAACTGGTCCATACTACTCATCCATCTTGGCTGAAAGCTCATACTGTGCATGACTTTTTCTTGGCTAACTGCCACAGCCATTTCATCTTCCTGTTGGATCACAGCATTTGTACCTTCATTTGCCCTCATGCCACACCTGTGGTATAATATCTGTCTCAATCCCAGGATTCTTTTGCCAATACTCTGAAACACTTTTAACATATACACATTTGGTTTGTTATTTTTGATTTTTAAATTTGTCATTTCTTATTCCAGGAGGTAGACAGGAAATTAAAGAAGTTTTCCATCCACATATTTGATTTAAAAATATCTCTTTATTGTAAACACATGTTTACATTTTCCTCCAAAAGAGAATGTAAATTCCTCTGTCCATTATTTAATTAGGTTGTTTTTGTTGTTGTTGTTGTTGAATTGTATGAGTTCCTTATATATTTTGGATATTAGCCTCTTATCAGAGGCGTTGCTTGCAAAAATCTTCTCCCACTCAGTTGCTTGCCTCTTTATTCAGTTGATGGTTTCTTTTGCTGTGCAGAAGCTTTCAGTTTGATATAGTCCCATTCATTTATTTCAGCTTTTTCTTCCCTTGCCTTTGAGGTCAAGTTCATAAAATGCTCTTTGAACCCAAGGTCCGTAAGTTTAGTACCTATGTTTTCTTCTATGCAGTTTATTGATTCAGGTCTTATGCTTAGGTCTTTGATCTATTTTGAATTAATTTTGGCACATGGTGACAGACAGCAGTCTAGTTTCATTCTTTTGCATGTGGCTTTCCAATTCTCCCAGCACCATTTATTGAAGAGGCTGTCTTTTTCTCCATTGTATGTTTTTGGCTTCTTTGTTAAAAATTATCTGTCCATATTATGTGGGTTTATTTCTGGGTTCTCAATTCTATTCCATTGGTCTGCGTGTCTGTTTTTCTGCCAATACCATGCTGTTTTGATTATTGTTGCTCTGTAGTACAAGCTGAAGTCAGGGAGTGTGATACTTCCAGCATTGTTCTTTTTTCTTAGAATTGCTTTGGCTATTTGGGGTCTTTTGTGGTTCCATGCAAATTTTATGCTGAGCAAAATAAGTCAGACAGAAAAAGTCGATAATCATATGATTTCACTGATATATGGTACATAAAACTGAAAACAACAAAATAACAAGACAAACAAATGAAGAAACAAAAACTCATAGACACAGACTATACTTTAGTGGTTACCAGAGGGTAAGGGCGGAGAGGTGTGGTAGATGAGGGTAAAGGGGATCAAATATATGGTGATGGAACAAGAACTGACTCTGTGTGGTGAACATAAAATGTGATATATATAGATGATGTATTACAGAATTTTACACCTGAAATCTATGTAACTTTACTAACAATTATCAATTTAAATAAAACTTTAAATTAAAAAAATAGAAAAAGAAAAGAAAGAAAGAAAATGTAAATTCCTAACTGATTTGGATTCCAGTTTGGGGGTTTGTAAGCAGACCACATATCTCTGTATTTGCTTTCCTTGAGTTTTCATATGTTGATGATATCATAAATGCTATTCTTGTGATTATTAAATTCTATGATAAAACTCTGCAAAATGTGTTGTATTACTTATTAAGATGCTATGAAACTAAAACTGTTCATTAACTTAAAATTTTATGATTATGAGTAAGCTAATAAAATGTGTGAAGGCTCAAATGTAAAACAACGGTAATTTAATTTCCTTTCAAATCCATTTTTGTGTCTTATTTTATTCAGCAGAGAACCACAAGGTGTAAGTCTTTCGATATTTTGTTGCTGTTGTTCTTGATGCAGAAGCAGTGTGTGTGTAATGAGGGTATCATTAAACAACCATAGTAATTAAAAGTGACTCAGATAGAAATTTACTAAAGAACTTGCATTTTTTTTAACTTCACGCTTTTGTTTAGTAAGGTACTGATTGGCAAAATGATTGAGTAGGTAACTTTATCGGTATCATTAAACAGCCATAGTAATTAAAAGTGACTCAGATAGAAATTTACTAAAGAACCTGCATTTTCTTTTTTAACTTCACTCTTGTTTAGTAAGGTACTGATGGTCAAAATGATTGAGTAGGTAACATTGATTTTTGGTTTGCTCCCATTCATTTCAACTCCTCTTTCCCATTTTACATCTGAGGTCACAGCCTGCAGCTCATGTGCCTCTCTGGGGTTCCCAATTATAGCATCAGAGCCATATAAGTAGATTTTGTCCTCTATTCTCACTTGCCTTGATCTCTACAAAGTGGTATATATCTGACCCTTTGAACAACACAAGTTTGAACTGTGTAGGTCCACATATACATGGATTTTTTTTTTTCAATATTTTAAATGTACTTTCTCTTCATTATGATTTTCTTAACAGCATTTTCTTTTCTCTAGCTTACTTTGTTGTGAGATGACAGTACATATAATACATATAACATGCAAAATATGTTAATCAACTGTCATCAGTAAGTCTTCTGGTGAACAGTAGGCTTAAATTAGTAGTCAAGTTTTTGGAGGGTCAAAAGTTATATGCAAATTTTCACTGTGCAAGGGATTGGGGCCCTTAAAACCCATCTTGTTCAAGGGTCAACTATATATTGAATCTCATAAGCACAGTTAAGTTTGTAGTTAGTTGTCACTAATGGTTTAATACAGGATCAGCAACTTTTTCTGTAAGGGGCCAGATAGTAAATATTTTCAGTTTTTACCCTATAGTTTTTAGTCTCTGTTGCACCTACTCAGTTCTGTAAATGTGACACAAAAGCAGGCATTGGCAATATGTAAATGAAGGCATGGCTGTGTTCCCTTAAAACTTTACGTACAAAAAGAGGGAGTGGGCCAGATTTGGCCTGTGGCCAAATAATAATTTGCTGAACCCTAGTATAATTGGTTATCCTTCCCAAAGTAGTATGTTAGGATCTTAACACAGACCTCTGGAAAACACTATAACTCAAATTTTGAAGGCGAGATTTAACGGGGACAATTTCAGATCCATTGAGAGAACTGTAAGTCATACATTTTTAAACCATTGGCATCCAGAGCAAATTAGATTGCTAAACAGATACATATGCATATGAAAGTAAACACTTCCTGGAAAAATGGTATGTTTACTATGAGCACTGTATGAGAGTTTACGGTTCACTATAATCAAAACAATAAAAAAAGGGGTTAGTTTGATTTTTATCAACTTTCCAAAAAGCATTGTGAGCTAATGATTGGTAGTTGGAAAAGGTTAAAATGCAGAGGGTGCCAAAAAAAAAAAAAAATGTATACACATTTTAAGAAAAGAAAAAAGTATTAAAATTGTAATGCTCAATATATATCGATAACATAAGATGAATACAAGTCAAGTGTACACATATTTTTGGCACCCCCCGTATAACAAAGTATGTAAGTGATCAGATATGGGAGTTTAGTAAATTATTTAGTTTCCCATTTAAAAGAAGTCTAATTGTCTTGCAAAATAATTTTCTAACAAGGACATGTAGTACCCATGTTGCCTGAGAGAAGAAATAATTTACCCAAAAATATCCACATGAAGATCCACATATAAGCCATAGTCTCAGTGGGATGGAAGAGTGCAAGGATGATTTTCTGTTAACTAACTTTGAGGAATAATTGTAATTTTTCTCCCTGACAAAATAATATTTCTCGACTAGTTCATATTTTTGTTTTCGTGGCTACATGTAGACTGTAGAATTGCATTTTCTTTAAATTCTTGTTTGTATAGATTTATTTTTCTTCAAAACTTTCCAGAAATATCATGGGTTTCCAAATAGACTAAAACTATTTTACTAAAAAGTTGTGTGATGGATTCAAAGACTGTATTCAATGGACAAATTCATGGCTTCAGGTGATCTTTGGAAAAAATCAATCAACCAGTGTTTTCTGCCATTCTGTCCCTGGTAGTTCTTTTAGTCTCTTTATGCTTATTGCTTTGCAATAAAGTATTCCAGCTGAGTTATATTTGGCCATTATAACAACATTCATTTCTTGACTAAATTTGGGTAACTTAATAAGTTTCTCAAAACTATATACAAGAATTGAAAATATTATTAAGCTATTTAGAACATTTTTAAGAAAGCATATTCAAAGATTACAGTGGTCACTCAGCAGGAATATTACTTTTCTTATGCCAGTAAAAAGCCTATGAGCTTTCATAATACCAGGTAGGTCAGGATTTCAAGTAATTTTTCATGTCATTTCACAGTAATTCCATAGTTATACATTTATTCGTGAAATTAACAGCATGTCATAAATCTTGACTTTCATTTTTGCTTAATAACTCATGATTTCATTCATTCAATCTACTACATGCTAAGATCTGGGAAGTCAGGAATGAACAAGTTAGATGTAATTTCTGCCCAGATAAAAATTGCTGTCTGAGTTCGCCGAATCAGATACTAAACAAGTAGAAAAATGTACATAATGATTTCAGAATATGACGAATGCTTTGAAGGAAAAGAACATGTGATATTAAAAATATATGACAGTTATTGAACAAATGAGGAGCCCAGCAATTCCTCTGCTAAGGAACGATGCAGAACGTGAAGCAGTATATTGTTACTGTATCTTCTAAGGAGTTTTTCCAAGGAACAGGAATTTCCAAGAAATTAGGGCTATTTCATGAGAGCAATAATCTGTAGAGAATGAAAAACTATTTCAAGGTTTTAAGCTCACAACAAATTAATGTATAATTTCTTTTAACTTTAGTTTCTAAACTTTCTCAGCTCTAATCCTATAGATACTCCAAAAATAATCTTGTATTCACATTTCAACCTTGAGAAAACCTTAGTTCACTCAGCCCCAGGCTGCTCTGAGAGGGAAGCTGAGAATGAGAGGGAGACAACAACATTGTCCTCCCCTAACACCCTGGTTTTGTTCACATTGACAAATGGTAAATGACTCTGTCAATCTGATAGCAAGAGACGGAGCCTAAGTTACTACAGAATTGTGTCTTTTGGAACATTAGGCTTCTATGCACCCATGCCACCCTTCTAAAATAGGATCAAGATTGAGGACTTTCATCTCACTTCTGACTTAACTATCCTCCATATTTTACTCCATGTGTGGAAAATGGTAGTCATACAGGAAGCTCGTTCTTGCTGTTCCTTTGAATATCTAAACACCTGCATGGCACGCGCAAATCTAATTTACTTCCTGTGAACAAGTCACACCTCTACAGGGCTTGGAACATAGAATGTTAAGTATATAGACTATACTCATTTTCCTACAAATAACAGAGAACCTGGAAAATGTTGGCTTAAACTACTAATCTGTTTAATTTTTTTCTTGCCAATAAGAATTTGGCAATCTACTGTTGATCTCATGGAGCCATCAAAATCCAGTTTCCTTCCAGCTTTCTGCTCAGCCTTCCTTAGCATATGGCTTTCATTCTCAAGTTTTCCCTCAATTTTTTTCAAAATTTCAAAATTTTACCCTGACATGGAACAAAATACAGCCAACATCTGAGAATACCCATTCTCGAAAAAGAAAAATGCTGTTGTAGGACATAGTCACAAAACTTTCTAAAATTTAGTTAACAGTAGGCAACAAAGAGAGAAAGCACATACTGCTCTGCTTATATTCAACATCAGTGTTTTCTGGAACTTGACAAAGCACAGCACTTGCTACTGAGGAACCAAAAGGAAGAGCCTCAAAAGCTTGCAGGACTACAAATGGAGGAAAGGGAAGCAACATAAGAGGACTTAAAAGCTTGTGATGCCAAAGAAAGATGGACAAATGGTGGGAGTTAAGCAGGGTCCACTTGGCCTCTTCAAACCACCGTGCCTGTAAGGGAGAGGGGCACCTCCTAACTGCCAGTTGGAGGAGGATGTTTAAGGTCCCTACATAGTTGACACTGACATTGCTGCAGGTGGTGGGGAAGCCTCATAATTGGCTGGCAGAAATGAAAGCCCTGCAGCCCTACTCAATCTTCCTTGACACCAACCAGGGTTTATCAGGGCACCTTTCATAAGTCAATGAGGGAGGAAGTGTAGTCTTTACTGGAGTCAGTAGGGGTGAGGTCACAGGTGTTTGTTTATTGTTTGTTTGTTTGCTTGTTTGTTTTTTCAGTGTTGGCTGGAGAAGAGTGGGCATTGTGTTCAAGTTTTCTGTGTTGCTAGAGTGCCCTAGACGGTTTGTTCCTTTGGTTAAAGAGAGCAGACTTTTCTGGTGCTTTTCTAGTGCACACCTATTGGCATTTCCAGATTGTTGGCTTCTTCAGCTCCCACTTTGGGATGTGTGAGGCAAAAAGAAAATCAAGGGCACACACCACTGTGTCATTTCTCAGGGTGCAAATTTCTTACCAAATCTGCCTTGTTTTCCCGAACTTTCAACATCTTTGAATGATTATTTTATATATAATGTCTAGTATTTTCCATTGTACTTAGCAGGAGAAATATGAAAATGTACATCTATTATCACCTCTTGGAAACAGTAGTTGGCTAGCGTCATGAACATTTTTAGTTCTGAGAAGTCGACTTATTAAATGTTGAAAAAAATTTTTTTTTTAAATTTTCTCTTAGAAATTCCTTTTATTTAACTCAATATATTCAGAAAGCCCTTAGAAATTCAAAATGTTGTTAATTTTAAACACTTTAGTCATTTTAAACACTTTTTGCATTCTATGTAAGGTGAAAAACTTGTTATAACTCATCTGTAATATTTGAGCTCTTCAAAAGAGTTTTCCCCCCCTAAAGCTAAATGGCAAGTTCTGGAGATGAATATTGAGAATATCTGAAACAAATTTACTTGTATTTAAATACATGAAAGAAGTCATTTTTTGAATTCAGTATTTCTTACAGATTATATCCTGTTTTGCTCTCACGTTGCCCCCCCAAGAGGAATTCTTTGACATTAGGCAGAGGATAGAAGAGTTGAGGTTAAGTTGCCTAAAAGAAATTTGCCATCATTCCTTTGCACACTCAGGGATTTCAGAATGTTTCATCAAGGGCCAAAATGTCCCCATCGTAATACCATGTTTGACCTTTAAAAGTAATTATGTACTTTATGAGATGAATTTTCCCCCACTACATATTACTGTCTCTTGAAATCAAATGCACCTTATAATTGTGGTGGGGTAATGATTGCCAATGCCTGCATGTGTGCAGTGAGATCAAAATGTGCAGACAGGATGTCTGTAACTTAGAAGAGAATCTCAAAGACACTACTGTAGCTCTCCTTTATTTCCTAGCAACCGAATGGCTGTAGGATGAGGTGGAATATGTGGAAAGCAGAGGGCTTGAGTTTTATTTCCAAACCAAGACAGCAAGAAGGCTAGCTTTATTCAGTTGCAAAACCATTTTAGGAATCATCTCTAAGGACTTTCAGTGTGTCTGTAATTATGTTAAGAACCTCTGTGCCGCCAATTCTTTTGATGGAACAGAGGTTAGTATTTTGTGGAAAAATATAAATATTTTTGACTCTAGATAGGAGAGTGATTCCATAATTCAAACTGTAAATATGAAGAATTTTAAGGAAAATCTTAGCCAATGTATGTCCCTTATATTTTTATGCATGTACAGAAATAATATGTGATAAAATTCCATGAAAATATATCTTTCAACAATTATAAATTGAAATTTTTATGATGAGAAAATGTGTGTCATACTTCAATTGGCTGTATGGTTTTTATCATAGTTCTTAATAATGAACATTTTCTTGATAACATTTTAGAGTAGATGATATAGACATATAGATGATAGATAGATATAGATATATAGATCAATAATCTCCTATCTCGAGCTTATGGAACTTTTAATTATTCAAGGAGGCTTCTCAGAAAACAGTAGATCCCTTTGTTTGGAGTCCTAGAATTATTTTGCATCCCAGGCAATATGTAAACAATATACATTATTTTATATATTTTATTAATATATATATTTATGTATAACATGATATTTATAAAACATAGTACAATTGTATTCTATTTTAGATACCAGTAATTTAAGGTATGCATATTACAAGATTATTTACCTGGAGCAATTCTCAAAGGCTTTACTATGTGAGGGCATGTGTTGAATTTCCACAACAATGTTATAGTGTTCAGCATTTTCTGCACATATTTAATTGTGGGACATGTTTTCCTCCAGATCCTCTAACTAAGACACCTTGGAACATGGTTTGGATATCATTTCTCTAGCTTCTTTTATGTCACAGTGCTGTGGTGTATTTTCTAATTTTCTCTACATTGTAGTATTTAATGTGGTAACAGAGATTATATTCTTTGTTAATAGTTGTATGGATGTATGCCATTTTTCTCAACAGATGCTACAAATTGTCACCTATGATAGCAAGTTTTTAAATATAGTTTTTATTAATTTATAAAATCTAACTAAGCCTAGATACATGGTAATTTTTCAATAAATGCCTATTGAACAGAATCAAACAGTAGCTTCATTTCCATAATAGTCAAGAGAGGCAACCTAGCAATGGTTGTGGGGGAGGGGAGGGTCATGGCTTAGGTTATTACACACATTTCATATTATATATCACTCTTCTATGTTTATAATTTCATTAAGTCTATGAAAAAATCAGTCCTTGTATATAAAATAACAAATAGAACAAGAATTCAAATTGAGGTCCTTTGGTTGCATATCTGATTCAGTTGCCTTTTCTATTTGACTTCATACACAGTCAAACATCTATTTTATTTCCAAATGGTATTGATAGTCATTATTTTAATCTAGCACATTTTTCATGTCATTAAAGTATTTTTGAATCACGTAGGAGATTTACTTTCTTCTGACATTTCCATTAAGTTATGGCTTCGTATATTAGGCAATAACAAGCATAACTAAAGGAACAAGTTGAAGTATCCTAATCCCCAGGTTAACTGCTCTTTTAGCCACATGTCTATTTCCTTTGGACCCAAATTCCTACACAACTACGTAAATGTCTAACAACGAAATGCAAATCTGACATATTTATCAGAGAATCAGGAGAAGAGAAGCTGAACGCTTTAGAAGAAAAACTTTGTTTGCATAAGATGAATGTCTATCAGATGCTCTCCAGCATCAGAATTAAAATTTTCACGTTCAAAGAAGGTCGAAAGGGACTAGAAAGGAAATGTTTTATACAAGAAAATAGTCACCTCTTTGAAGTACTTTAAATGGTAAATTCTTTCCACGAGTATCTAAAAAAATTGCACAGAAAATACAAAATTATAAGTATTCACTCTTTGTTATTATAAAAAGGTACATTTAGGTCAGTAGTAAAAGTATTGGGCTTTTCACCTGCTCAAAAATTTAATTGGTTTATTCATTATGGGATTCAAGTTATCCAGCTGATTTTCCAGAAACAATGAATGATCATTAATTTTAAAGAGGGAATGGAGTAGGTTAAACAAGGACAAATATACAGGCATTGAAGCCCACAACTTTTAAAACATGTTTTTTTATTCTCTCTCTCTCTCTCTCTCTCTCTCTCTCTCTCTCTCTCTCTCTCTCTCTCTCTTCCCTATATTTCATTCAGGACTGCTCATTATTCTTTTCTCAATGACAAGGGACATTCTAGCTTAATTAAGTGGAAACTTGACTGAGAGCAATGAAAAGGTCATCTGTAATTCACGCTACAAGTGATAAAAATTTAGGGGTTAAGATTAACAGAGACTGGGAGGAAAATTGAAAAAATAAAGATGAAGATTTATAGACACAAGGCTATTCAAAGAAGACCAAGTGCTGCCAGTTGCTGAGAAATCAAATTGATAACCAGAAAATAAGATCAGTTTAAGAAATATGAGATTGGTAGGGCTTCCTCAGGCACAGGCAGGGGACACTGAAATATATTTTTAGCCGATTATGAAGGCTCTGGGAATGGATAACTCTGAAATCCTTTTATACTACATCACAATGTGTCACGTATTCCTTGAGAAACTCAATTACCAAATATCCCAGACAACATGAGTGGCTCTTGTTGAAGTGAGAAAAACTTTGAAAGTGACATGTAATGCTAAATTGGCTTTCAGGGTTCAGAAAAGTATTTTCTAGGTAGGCATAAACGCTGATTTTCTTCAGCATAAGAAGCTCATGTATACAGACAAATACCCGTTACCTGTGAAAGGTAGATTTAAAAAAGGTATAAGATTGTTGTGAGCCTTAAAATGAGCACCGACATGCATTTTTATTTATAATTATTTAAGATCTCTTGTGTTTAGCTTCTTCCTCAGCTTTAATTCACCTGGGAGAGGTGCTTAGGGACAGAATCAAAAGTAGACAGTACAGAAGGTATATATATATTGAAGGATGGCTTATGAAGGGAAGCAAGAATAAGTTTGATTAAGGGATGGAACAAAATAGAATCATTTGAGTAAGTATTAGAGGAAAGAGACTAATGCCTCCTAAGAACAATAATGTGCTAGAATAAATTAACACAACAAACTTCAATCAAACTGTTTGATATTCCCTTTTGTCTTCTAAGACTCTTTTTCCCAGATTTGATTTCTGTACATGGCTGTCCAGAATTAATAATGGAATTAAATTACCCAGGCCCCCTTGCATCTAGGCATGGGATCAAGGATCAATTCTGGTCAATGGATGGAAGTAGAAATAATATGTGCAACTTTAAGAATCAGTCTTTAAGGGAGATTTTGGCTTATTCTTTTCACCTTCTTTATTCCATAGCATCTTCATAGCTTCTAGACTACAGCACCTGCTGATGGACCCCTATACCATGGTCCAACTCCCAATGGGGCTACAGCTGCTTCCTTGCTCCATCACATACATCTCTTCCTTCCTGAGTCGCTTTGGCTCTAAAGATGATAAATCTTCCCACCTCGAGAGAATGTGGGTGCCTCAGTAGATTTCTTTGTCATAGCTCTGCATTACAATATCTTAATTTGAGCCATCCTTTTCTTGCAGAGACCATAACTGATACAAAAATTAGAAATTGCCATACCAGAAGTGATGTGTGACATGGAACCTTTCAGAGTTTCCATTGTGATCAAACAATATGGTGAATGCTACTGCCAAGTGCCATCCAATGGAAAGGCAGGGATCTTCAGTACAGGAAGTAGTGCTTCGAGTCTTAGTAACGGTGTGTGACAAGTTTCAACTTGTTTGGTGCAGTCAGTCAGGTGTGAGCTTCGGTTGAGAGAAGGTGTGTTTTAAAGTGTGCTGTAAATTCTCCATGGGTAACACTCCATGTCACACATCCTTTCAGGTATAAAGCAATTTATGTCAAAAAAACATTACAGTGTGTCCTCATCCACCTTATTCACTGGATCTGGCACCATGCAACTTCTGTCTCTTCCCCAAAGTCAAAATGATTCAGGATATCAAGGCAGCCACAATAGCGCAACTAAAGCACAAATGAAAGAGGACTTCCAGAAGTGCTTCAGAAAATGACAAGAGTGATGGGATAAGTGTGTTTGAAGTGAGGAGGGAGTATTTTGAGGGGGTTTAAGGTCAATGTGTCTTTTACTATAATATTTTTTTTATTTAAATATTCATCATATTTTTTTATCACACTTTGTATGTTGGTTCTCATAACCAAGATGTGAATGGCAATTAAATCAAGTGGATTTTGTTTTGCCTCCAGGTGGGTGCCTGGTATAGCACACAGTGAAATTACCTCTGCTCACAAAATGGCAGAGTAGTTTGCATGGGGGGTGGGCAGGAATGAGGGAATGTACACAAGGGAAAGCACAAAGAATCCCTCGATCAAGTGCAGAGAAGGGAGAGATTTTCAAACTAGCCCTAATTACCAGAAGGCATTTGCAAGGAAGGGGGAAAGTTTGAAATACAAATCCATGACAGCGTGGGTAGATTTCATAGAAAATCCATATCCACATGCTACAAAGGCATTTTCTGGGTCCCAACGCAGAGTAGCTGCCTTAGCAGGGACAGCTACTGAGATTCACTGAGCAGTGGAGCCCAAAAGTCATGCAGCAACCATGCCTACCTTGGACTGATGAATCCAGGAAAACCAAATCTTAGTGGTAAGGGCCAGAGGACTGAGAGGAGCCAACCTGTCAATGAGAAACAGGAGGTAACATATAAGCCAAGGAGGGCACCGTTTGGATAACAGTCAGTCATTCTTGAATACATGTCAGAGCACAGGGAATTGTCTCTTACATCTGAATTTTGAAACGTTCTGGACTTTACTTCTTTGAAGGTTAGAAGTGTTAAAGGGCATAGCCCAGTTGGGTCTTAAGTTGTAAGTTGTTATGGGTTGAATGACATCCTTCCAAATTTCATATGTTGAGAGCCTAACCCCCAGTATCTCAGAATATGAAAAGAATGTGATAAGATCTTTACAGATGTAATTTATTAGGCATCAGGATGGGCCCTAATCCAATATAACTGGAGAAAGACACACAGGAAAAATGTCACGTGAAGATGAACCAGAAGGTGAAGTGATACTTCCACAAACCAAGAAATACAAACGATTGACAAAAAAGGATCAGAAGTTAAGCAAGAGGCTTGGAGCACATTCTTCCTCACAGCCTCTGAAAGAACTACTGACATTAAACAAGCAGACAGTCAGATATTTCTCCAGCAAAATGTATTTGTTCAGGAACAACAAAGAATTGCAATTCGGGACATGATGTCTAATGGTGAACCACTGGCAGATCCCAAGAAACAAAGGAGGAAAGTTTTTTTATAAAGGAGAAGATAAATTTGGGAAAACTATTCGCCTTCTTGGGCTCTGCAATCATAGTAGGGCATGAGCTTCCCTTACAGTCCCTCCAACTCCATTTTAAATGACGTTTCTGTCCATTAATACTCAGAACCAAGCCAGCTGACACCTTGATCTTGCACTTCTAGTCACCAGAACTGTGAGCAATATATTTCTTTTGTTGAAGTCACTCTGTTTTGATCACCTTTATTTAAAAATATTCTCAATGAATACAGGGACCTTATTGTCAGCTTCTGCATTAGTTCTCTGGGGCTGACAAAACAAAACAAAATCCCTCATATTTCCATAAACCAAAGTACGAGTTTGGACAGTTAAGTTCACTATCTGGTTGCAACGATGTTGCTAACATTTTTTGATATCAGAGGAATTATTCATAATGAATTTATACCAACTGAATCAACAGTTAACCAAGTTTACTATTTGGAAGTGCTGAAAAGGCTGCATGAAAAAGTTGAAAGGCTGTGTGAAAAAATTAGACGAAAACGACCTGAGCATTTTGCTAACAATTTACGACTCTTGCATGACAATGCATCAGCTCACAGGGCACTGTCTGTGAGGGAGATTTTAGCCAGTAAACAAATAACTGTATTGGAACACCCTCATCTGATCTGGCCCCCGATGACTTCTTTCTTTACCAGAAGATAAAGGAAATATTGAAAGGAACATATTCTGATGACATTCCGGACAAGAGTAATATGATGATAACTCTGAATGCCATTCCAGAAAAACAGTTCTAAAATTGCTTTAAAGGATGGACTACGTGCTGGCATCAGTGCATAGCTTCCCAAGGGGAATACTTCGAAGGTGACCGCAGTGCTATTCAGCAATGAGGTGTGTAGCACTTTTTCTAGGATGAATTCTCAAACATAATTGTCAGACCTCGTATGCTGCTACAAGAGACTCACTCACTCTCAGGTTGAAAGATGTACACAGACTGAAAGCAAAGGAATGGAAAAAGTTATTTCATGAAAATAGAAAAGGGAAAAATAAAAAAGTGGGGTATAAATACTTATACCAGTCAAAATAGACTTTAAAACTAAACTATAAAAAGAGACAAAGAAGGATCCAGTTATCGCACCTCAGAGTTTTCATCTGAAGAAACCCAAAAAGCTACTTTGAGGGGACATGAGCATCCATATGTTCACTGCAATATTATTTACAGTGGCCAAGATGTGGAGACAGCTTGGATGTCCATTGATGGATGAATGGATAAAGAGGAATTGGTACATATATACAATGGAATATTGCTCAGCCATAGAAGGGAATGGGTTCTCGCCATCTGCGGCAGCATGGATGGTCTGAAGGGTATTGTGCTGAGTGAAGTATGTCAGACAGTGAAGGCCAGATGTAATGTGATTTCATTTATATGTGTAATCTAATGAAATAAGTAAACAAACAAACAAAACAGAAACAAACTCGCAGATACAGAGGACATTTTGATGGTTGTCAGACGAGATGGGGGTTTGGAATGGGTGAAAAAGGGAAAGGGATTAAGAAGTACAAACTGGTAGTTACAAGGTAGTCATGGGGATGTAAAGTAAAGCACCAGGACTATAGTTGACAATATGGTAAAAGCAATCTGTAGTTCCTCGTGGTTACTAGACTCATCGGGGGATCACTTCTTAAATTATACAAATGTCTAACCACTACTCTATACACCAGAAATTAATATAAAATAATATTGAATGTCAACTATAATTGAAAATTTTAAAAAAGGGGGGAATGGGTAAAGGGGAATAAGAGGTTCAGATTTCCAGGCATAAAACAAATAAATCATGGGGATGTAATGTACAGCATGGGGAATACAGTCAACGATATTGTGATAGTGTGGTACGGTGTCAGATGGTTGCTGGACTTATGGTGATCACTTCTTTAGGTATATAAATGTTGAACAACTATGGTGTAACTGCAACTGATATACTGTTGCATGTTAGCTATATTTTTTAATGAAAATCTTAAATATTAAAATTTCAAAAGAAATGTGATATTCAAGAATGCTTATGAAATAAAACAGTGACACGAAATAAGTAGCTTATTCTTGAATGAGAAGATGTAAGACATAGAGGTGAGAAACTCATCTTTAAATTATGTTTAACAGTTATTATAATTAATTCACATCATCCTCACAACTATGTTGTGAGCTAGTAGAACAGATGTTATCACCATTCAAAGGCAAGGAAACTAAAACTGTGAGGTTAAATAAAAACCAAGGCTAAAATTTTGTTAACTGGCAATGCGGCAACACCAACCAAGACTGAGTACTCTCTTGAGTATTGATATTATGTATTATTTATATAATTATACAAAAGAGCCACAAATCCTGCTTCTCTACCTCTTGTTAAATGAAATTTACAAAGGCTATATTGTATTGGTATACAATCATTTTCTATTAAAACTCATAAGCTATTACTTCTTTGTTTTCAAACATATTAGTGATCAAAGTCTAGGATTCATTAATCACTTTTACATTTATCAGAGAAATGTCATATTTCTCTAAAAAGGTTTATAATCTGTTTTGTTTTTGTTTTATCTTTGTGCTCTGAGAGTTCAGAAGGTTTTATCAATATGTGGAACTTTCTTCATTTATCCTATAGGCTCCTGGAGGACCATATAATCTAAACATGTTTGTCTTTCTTTAACTATGAGAAATCAATTCAATTATTTCTCAAGAAACATTCCCCTATATTTTTTCTGATATTTTTATTAACTGGATATTCTGCCTCCTGGATTAATTTTCTATATCTAAGATTTTATTCCCCCCCCCTTTTTTTTTCAGTCTCTGCATTCTGCATTATACTAGCTATCTCTGTCTTTATCTCTCTCTTACTCTCTCTCTCTCTCACTGCGTGTTTTTAATTTCAGAGAACTCTTTCCTTGTATTTGAATGTTATTTTTTTCATAACATTTGATTCTTATAAATTTGTGTGTGTATACCAATTAGAATTTCTAAAATCTCTTCTTCCTGCATTACCTCTGTAACTATAGTCTTTTGGGTCAGCAGTTCCATTAAGTTTTTCTCTTCTATGCTGCTGATTTACCTCCTTTGTCTAAGTATCCTTGAGCATTCATTTATATTTTAAGAATTAGGAATTGGGTTAATCTAAAAAAACGGCATGAATTTCCTCTATTGTTGTGTATGTAAGTCTGTTTCCTTAATCAGCTGCCCTTCAAAATGGAAAGTTTGGCCAGACATGCTATAAAAATGGGTGTAGCTTGTCAACTATTAGGCTGTGCTTCATATAAGGAACTCACATAACTCAACAACAGAAAAACAAACAATTAGTTTAAAAAATGGGTAGGGGACCTGAACAGGCACTTTTCCCAAGAAGACATACAAACAGCCAACAGATATATGAAAAGATGCTTGACGTCACTCCTTTCAGGGAAATGCAAATCAAAACCACAATGAGATGATGTCATCTCACACCTCTTAGAATGGCTAATATCAACAAGACAAGTAATAACAAATGTTGGAGAGCTTGTGGCGAAAAAGGAATTCTCATACACTACTGGTGGGAATGTAAATTGGAACAACCACTATAGAAAACAGTACAGAAGTTCCTAAAAAAAAATTAAGAATATAATTACCATTCAACCCACAATTCCTCTTCTGGGAATCTACCCACCAAAAATCTAAAAATATTTATCTGTAAAGATATACGTAACTCAATGCTCATTGCAGCATTGTCCACGGTTGCCAAGACATGGAAACAACTGAAGTGTCCTTCAATAGATGATTGGATAAAGATGTGGTACATATACAGTGTGATATTACTCAGCCATAAGAAAACGTGAAATACTGCCATTTGTGACAACATGGATGGATCTTGAGATTATCATTCCAAGCAAAATAAGTCAGACAAAAAAAATCTAGAGCCATATGATTTTACCAATATGTGGGATATAAAACTGAAAGCAACAAATGAACAAGACGAACAAACAAGCAAAAACTCTCAGACACAGACAACAGTTTAGTGGTTACTAGAGGGTAAAGGGGGAAGTAATAGAAGGGGTCAAATACCCTGTTTCCCTGAAAATAAGACCTAGACAGACAATCAGCTCTAATGCCTCTTTTGGAGCAAAAATTAAGACCCAGTATTATATTATATTATATTATATTATATTATATTATATTATATTATATTATATTGTATTATATTATATCCCCATTCTTCTAATAAAATAAGACCAGGTCTTATATTAATGTTTTGCTCCAAATGACGCCTTAGAGCTGATTGTCTGGCTAGATCTTATTTTAAGGGAAACACAGTATATGGTGACAGAAGGAGATTTGACTTGGGGTGAACACACAATGCAATATATAGATGTAATACAGAATTGTACACTTGAAACCTAAATAGTTTTACTAACCAATGTCACCTCAATAAATGTAATAAATATATATACATGGTGATGATATTAGCTGGAAAGCTAATGATGCCAGAATGTGAAGAGTTTTAATCAAGTGTAGCAACAACTACATCTATAGCTCTATTTCTCCTTTAAATATGAGTTGAAATTTCAGTTAACATTAAAAACAATTTTAAAGAGATGAATAATTACTAGCAGCTGTAGTAGTTAGACTTCCCATAGCTATAATTCTATATCTTCAGATATTTGTTGGTAAATGTCTTAGAAATCAGTAAATCTTTCAAAATCCGTTCTGTAATACGCTATAATTTATGCATAATAATTATGCTCTCAATAATAAAATGAGTGAACTTAAAAAAAGAGCCAGTGCTCAGGTGGAGTTTTCTCAATTTCATATGTTGGTTGTATATTGGATTTTATCTACTGACATGAAGAGTATTACAGGAGCCTCAAGTTAGTGAAACTAACCACGAAATAGCTAATATCAAGACCTTGATTGCTCAATACAATGAATTAAAACCACAGAGTGATAGTTGGGAATAGAGAATAATCTATAGACAAGCAAAAAACTGAGGTCTAAGAAGAAGACCTATAAATAGTGAGTAGTTAATGACACATGCACTTGAAGGAGAACTGTAGCACTTGCTAGGAAGGCATTCCAAGTGTATGTAATTGTCTAACGAACTATGTACAATCGGGAAGGATGGTGTATGACAAGAATCATTACAGGGGAGATGAAAGAAGTCGAAGGTATTAGTGAGTAAGACAGAATGAAGGGAGTGAATTGTGTGGCAGAAATGTACCACCTCCGTAAGGGGCTAAATCAGGGTTGACTGGGGAAATGCAATTTTGACAACCTCCTGAGTGAAGCCTAAGAGAGATTAGAATATACAGGTTTTTCTAAAATACTGGCATGAGTATTTCCATTACTGACATAACCCGCATCTTGGGAGATTCCATCAACCATGTGGTTGGGAGTGTTATGGTGAGAAGGGGACAGGGATGCAATAGGCTTTTTCATGACTTAAAACATGTGTCATAGTGACATGATACTAATTGCTTTGTGAAAGTGAATTAAATACATTTCTGAATAAAACAAATGTGAGGATCCATCATCAAAGAAACAACTTTCTCAAAACAGTATTTTAAAATGAAAGAATGTGAAGTTCATTATTTATGAGATTTACTAGCCACAAGTGTGCTCAAAACTAGGTTTTTTAGCTTTATCCCATTTTGTGAAAAAGAGAGATCTTAGCCAATTCATAACACAGAGCAACCACACTCTGAAGTCAATGCAGAATGGTAAATACATAAAAATGACAGCTCGAATGAATCTTATTCCTAGGTGAAACCACAAGATAGACTTTGATCATGAATCAAAACAACAGTCTTCACAGTCCAAATTGTCTGGTAATGGCCCGAGCACATAATCACCAGAGATAAAGTACAAAGTCCCATCCGCCCTTTCGGAATGGCAATCACAGGACCCAGATGCCAGCCTTTGAAAGACCTTTGCTAGAAGCATGGCTTGACTCACTGGCAGACTTTTCAGTTTCCCTGGCAGCTTTGAAGTTGACTCTACGCCAGTTTTGTGATTAGACTCTTCAGAGAGCTTGGATGTGCTTATCTTCCTCTATGCTGTATCTTTGGACAATGCACCTTCTCACGAAGGCAGGTAACTGTGCAGTTCCCATCAGTTTGGGCCACCCGTTTTCAAGAGTGAATATCTATTTGGTTGGACTAAATAAACAATCATAGTGAGTTTTCCAGAATCTAAGCCAAAATCTTGAGTGTCCAGAGAACACTCAAGATGTATTATGTTTTGTTCCTGAGTGCCTGGCCTTTCTTCTTTCTTGGTCCCCACTCTTATTTTAGAGTTCCAAAGATCCTTTTTCATCATCTCTTACCCTAAGTAACCAACCACTTCCTCTAGGATATTCATTAAAGTATATTTTATGGTGGAATTACAAAAGAAACAGAAGTTCAGAAGAGACTATAAAGAAAGATTAAGAATGGTCATTGGAAACGTCTTCCTAGTTTATATCATCATAGGTGTTTTATCAATGTATGGAACTTAAAGACAGATGTGGTATAATAAAAACATTTAAATCACATAACATTAAGGAAATCAACATCAGTAACCCTTCTCTGTAGGCATGCCAACCTGTGAGATAAGACCCCTAGGGCCTACATTTTCCTTTCCATTTATACTTGTACACGTGGGAAATAAATGCAGTCTTTGTTAGAATGATACTTAAGTGTTCTATTCATTGCACAAGAACTTGATCTTCTTCCTATTTTGTTAGAATTATAAATGAAAAAGTTGGAGTTCTGTTCATGTAATTTGCCAGGGAGATGCCAGAGCAACCTGAAAAAGGAGGCCCAAGAGTTTGCCAATCAATATCATATTGGTTCTTCACGGAATATTTGACACCACACGTGGTTTTCTAGCCTGTTCTTACAATGTTTCCTATCCCATTTTACACAATCCATCGATAGTTTTCTTCCTTATAATTATTACATGAGAATACATGTATATATATATATATATATATATATATGAGAATGACAGTTAAGTTCGCAAACTTATTACAATAATGTTGCTAACATTTTTTTTTTTATATCAGAGGGATTATTCATTATAAATTTGTACCAACTGGACAAACAGTTAACCAAGTTTACTATTTGGAAGTGCCGAAAAGACTACATGAAAACATTAGATGACCTGAACTTTTTGCCAACAATTCATGGTTCTTGCATCATGACAATGCACCAGCTCACACAGCACTGTCTGCGAGGGAGCTTTTAAGCCAGTAAACAAATAACTGTATTGGAACACCCTCCCTATTCACCTGATATGGCCCCCAATGACTTCTTTCTTTACCCAAAGATAAAGGAAATATTGAAAACATTTTGATGACATTCAGGACATCAAGGTTAATACGATGACAGCTCTGATGGCCATTCCAAAAAGAGTTCCAAAATAGCTTTGAAGGGTGGACTAGGCACTGGCGAAGGTGCACAGCTTCCCAAGGGGAGAACTTTGAAGGTGACCATAGTGATATTCAGCAATGAGTTATGTAGCACTTCCTAGGGTGAGTTCACAAACTTAATCGTCCAACCTCACCTTTTAATTTTGGGGTAGATTCAGTTGAAGCCATTTTGTCATTTACTCAGGGCCCTGAGAAAACAAAATTATACATGTCTCATTCTAATTGTGCTTAGTGAAACTATGATTCATCTTATTTTTTAGAACTTAAAAGCATGTAGGATATAGGTAATGTCACTTATCTTTTGCAGTGCTACAAACTCAAAATAATATGCCAAAACTGCATATAATAAAAACCTACTTAAAGTTTCACATTGATAACCTATTCATCATTGCTTTTATTAGTAAAAATGTTCTCCCTGACCTCCAAAGAGCCTTTCTACATATTAGATATTTTAAAGTGTGGATCGCCTGGAAGTTAGAAATGAAATAATAATACCATATCATCTCTGCTCAGCTCTTTCTTCTGTGGTACTGTGTGGCTTTTTTAATTATTATTCTTTTCTGTGTATTTTGCTGTCTAGTCTCATCTGGCAAAAGGATCTGTCTAGTTAGAGCAGAAGTTGTTCTCTCTGGGTCCAAGGGTAGAAGCAGGTGTGTTCAACCTCAGGACCCTTCTTCCCTAGCCAAGGATACTGAGAAAATTACAAATGAGGCAAGACTTGATCTTCAGGCAAGGCAGACAGTGCTCATCAATCTTAACCATCAGACCATCCTCTGCTAGACTTTTCAGCTAGGCCAGATTGAGAGAAGGTTAAACAGAATTTTTTCCCCATCTTCTTTTTCCCCCTTCTTTTGTTATTTTAGCTGGTATTGTAAGAAACAGCAGGAAGGAAATTTAAATTGTAGGTCTTTTATTTAACAAATCTACTTTTAGACTCACGAAGTAAAGCTAAGAGCACAGTAATTGACTGGGAAAATTAACAGAAGAATATTTAATGTGTGAACTATGAGATAAGTCTAATTTGTTTCTTTTAGAAAATCTTATTTTACCACTTGGCTGAAGCAGAGATTTGATGTGTGTCCTCTTTGAAGAGCATAGGGTCAGAAACTGACCCAACACGTCACCTTAGCATATTCAGAATTGACCTACATATTTAAACATAAGATAGTAAAATAATAGCACAATTTTATATTTTGGAAATGTGGGAAAATATTGTTCTTTCATTCTCACAAGCAAAATGCCATCTCATTTGGGTGGTGGCAACTTCAACAACAAATGCATTACTAAATCATGTTCATTTTCTTCCACTTCCATCCTGTCCAACATGCTTTTACCGCTTTGTATTATAGGACTTCTTTATTTTTAAGTATAGTTATGGCTCCAAGTTGCTCAGTTGCATCCCAACTTTAATAAACAAGTAAAAAGCCAAATTATTTTCAGTATTAATATGAAAATTTTATACAATGCTTTAGTTTCTCATCTTTCACATACACCACGTCATTTGAACCTCACGGAAGATACCTAGGGGAAGGGATCATTATCCATATCTTACAGATGGGGCAATACAGATTCAGAGAGATTAGGTGACTTTCCCAAACTAGTAAATGATGCTGCCAAGAATCTGATACACTTTATATCTAAAGCCCAAGATCTCTAGGCAGTGTGTTTTTTGATCTCAGCTTTTAGGCTGCCAGGCAGGGTTTAGGTGCCACTAATTACCTAACCAGTTGCATTCATCTGTGAGAAACCTCATTCTTGATGCTTGTGGGCCAAACATTTATTGTCATTTTTATGTGCCCCATGATAGGAATACAGTAGGAAAGTAATTCTATGAGCTATCAGTGTTTCCTAGAAATGTTTACCGACATTGTTTAAATTTTACTCTAAATACATTCTAAAATTGAATTGGGCTCAGCTAAAGTAAATTTCTTTCTTCAGACCACATAAGCATCCCTTAACAGATATCTTACTGTTTTTCAAGAAAACAGTATATACGTATATGTGATGGATGGATAGATAGATACATAGATAGATAGATAGATAGATAGATAGATAGATAGATAGATAGATAGATAGATAGATAGACATAGATATAAACTGTATGTGATGCTCTAAATCTGAATGTGCCCAATCAATGAACTATTTCCTTCCTAAGTTCAACATATCTCTAAAAACTATGATAATAATTAATATTCATCCCCACTCAAAAGTAACAAAAATACATTTGAATGTTGTTTTGCCATTCACAAATTACCAGGTGTTTTTATGTATTTTCTCTTGTCCATTCTCAAAAGCATTTTGTGAATTAGCTATGATCCCTGAGTTTCTGATGAAAAAGTGTTTGTGAGATATGATTCCTTCTTTGATTGCTTTAAGTTCACGTCTCAGCCTATAACTTCCTGTAAGTTCTGAGAAGTGATCACCATGTCATTTCTGTCAAACTGATTCTTCTGCTAATATTTATCACTCGGTTTCCTTAGTAATGCCTATGAAATTCTTGAGCTAGCATTTGTCTTCTCTTTCTTTGCCCGAGGTATCCTGAGACTAAACGAGTTATCCAGGTCTCCCTAACTGAGGTCATTAGTTCCACCCATCACCTTATACCTTCAGGATCCTCTTACTCACCTAACATAAATGGTTTTAAAATGGATTACAGTTTTCAATGCAAAGAACTTAATATCGCAGAACCTTTAAGAGACATAATTTCTACCAAGGGAAGAAAATGGTCATTTCACCACAGAAAGTCTTCATAATTGGTGTCTCTCTACTTGCAGTGCATTTGCTAGTGGTTGCTCTTAATGGTAGAGGATAATCAGCTCACCGCAGCAGAGGAGAAGCGCACAGCTTCAAGTGGGAACTGTGAAGCTGGAAAATCACATGACCAGAAGCCCAGACTGCTTTATCTACTGCAAGAGCATTCTGACTTTCAGCAAAAATAGCACCATAATTTGCTCCACAGCCCCAAAGTCACACTCCATCCCCATTCTCACATAAATATTTCATATTAAAGAAACCTTTTCAGAGCCCCTGAGCTCACATAAGCTCCTTTCAAAATGACAGATGACCCCCTGCCCCACAGAGACAGATTTCACTGACTGCCTCAATGTAAGTTTCAGACAGAGTGTTCTGTGATGAATTTCAGTAACAACAGTGATTCTGCTCCTCACCACCCTAATAGCCAGACAGCAGTGAGGAGCCTTGACACCAAATTCCTAGCCTTAGGTTCAACAGTCTGGACAGCAATCTACTTGAATGTCTGGTAAGACATCTTCCCCGCCTTAGTGCTGGATATGTGGCAGATCATTAACTTCAGAATAGCCAGACTGACAAACAAGGGAAACTATCATCTGAAGATGAGATTTGCAATAGCTTTCTTTTAATGTTGGTTAGGGACTTTTAGGAGCATATATTCTAACTGACAATTATACTAAAAATGTTAACAGTGACCTAAAAACAACAATAGTCTCATCAGTTCTTTAACAAACATGTCTCTATTCCTGGACAAAAGCTAAAATCTTTCATCTTCAAAAGTCTGTAAGTTTCTTCAGCACTCCCGGACTCAGTATCAGATACACTTCTGGTCCCTGTTCCACCAGACCCAATATTACAGGAAAGTGGTGGGAAGAGGAGACAATGAGTCAATGTTCACAAAGCATTTTCCTGTTTTATTCATCCATCCATCCATCCATCCATCCATCCACCCATCCATTTACTCATTCAATCATCAGGGTTTACTCAGCATCTACTATATATCAGTCAGTGTTTCAGGCACTGGCTATAGAGTGGCAAATAAGATCAAACCAAGTTCCAGTAGCAAGCATGAATTTAAGAATCCTACATTTTAGTGGAGTCATTGGGAGTGTGTGTGTGTGTGTGTCCCCGTGCTCACATGCACAAGCATCTGTCTGTCACCTGTGTCTGTATCTGTCTTTATGTATAAAAGAGTGCTAGGAAATGATACTAATAGGCACCCATGGACCAGATAATGTAGAACTTTACAGGCCATAGAATAGAAATGTTTGTACTTTTCTAGTTTGACTAGAAGCTAATGGAAGGAACTTGAGTAAGAGAATAACATGATTAGATTTACTTTGTAGACATATCCCTTTGGCTACACAGTGGGGAATGTGAGAAAGTATAGAAGCAGAAAGACCAGTTGAAAGTCCAAGGTAGCAGTGCTTGAGAAAGCTGAGCAATCTTAGGACTAGAGTGAGAGTGGCAACAGTGATGAAGAGTTGACCAATTTTGAACCAATTGAAGTTAGACCCGAGATAAGTGAATAGGGGCGGTTAAGAAAACAATCATGAAAGGGTCCTAAGTTGTTAGCTTAAACTGCTGGATAGCTGGTGTCGTTTACTGAGATGAGAACTGGGACAAGGGGCATCATCCAAGAGTTTTATATTTGATTTAGAATTATGAGATGTTTAGACATCTAGTGGAATTATCACATTGGCAGTTGGAATACAGGTCAGAGAGAATTTGTAATTGACCTTACAAATTGAAGATTGATCCACAATACAAGTGATATTTAAGGTAAAGGGTTAGGTTTGATCACTTATTGGGTAGGAGTAGACAGAGAAGAGAGGTTTGAAGACTGAACTTTGGAGCCCTCCATCAGTCAGAAATAATGAAGAGGATGATTCACCATAGGAGTCTGAGGCATGAATAAAATAAGAAGAAAACCAGTGAGTGTATTTATTGTTTATATTCTTCTGACCACAGGAATCATTGGGGGAAGAGCATAACTGTATTATCGATAGAAGGAAGTTATCATAGTTTATCTAGTCTAAGATGCCCTTTCTCACATTTTACATCTCTAAAAATCAGGATGTATCTTATAATTGATGGCATCTTAGGACTGTGTCACAGTTTAACTGTCAGACATTTTTCTTTAAGAGTGCATCTTACAATTGATGCTGTTTTAGACCTAATGAAATTCAGTATGACTATACAACACAGGCATGTTTGTAACAGTCATTTATTCTCTCTCTCTCTCTCTCTCTCTCTCTCTCTCTCTCTCTCTCTCTCTCTCTCTCCATTGCATCATTAAGTATTTATTAAGTACATATTTGAACATTCTTTCCTAAGGATTCTTGAGGATCCCATAAGAAAAATTTTACTTTCTTTGTATAAAACAATAGGAAACAAATTAATGAGTTCCTACATGTGATATTTGAGTAGGAGGATATTCTAAAGTAACATGGTACATTGTCTGTATGTTTCTCATATAAAAACTTTATATTTGGATGGTGAATATGTTGTGTTCAGATGATAAATATATCCAATGAAAATTCAGTCTTCTATCAAGCAAATGTAAATTATCCTTATAAATTCCACAAGTAAGGCATAACTTGCTAGAAAGCTATTGAGTACTTTCGATTTGCTAGAAATAAGGGAAAACCATGGCCATGAAATAAGACTAAAATTTTTTGTTCATGGTAATTTTGTAACAGAGTTTTACTTTCAAACATTAAAGAACTGCTTTTCATAATAAAAAAATGACACTGAAAGTGAATTTAAAGTATACAGCTATCCAAAGGTCTTATGTAACTTGAAGTAACTAAGAACTCAGTATTTTACCAAAGAGTAGTAAGTTGTACAGTACATGTAGTTATTGTCATTGATTAGATACAGAATTGTTTTTGCACTATAGGAATCTGATATTAAATAATTGAAAATAATATTGAGGTTAAGTATTTAAAAAATTATCAGCAAAATACTAGCTGTATAGATATGGGGCATATGAATTTATGCAGCCTATTCCTGCTATTGATAAATTTTAAATGATGATAATTGAATAGGATACTGATTGATTGGGGCTGTTGTATAATTTTCTTAGTTTTTCTTTTCATTCGTTTATTAAGTTGTTATTCTGTTTCAAAGCTGGAGATGACCTATTATCCTGGCTTACCATTTTGTAAACAAGTGTTCACATCAATGTCACTAAGTTGTTCAGCTGCAGTAATGAGTCAAAGATCAATTAAGCACAAGCCCCATAATAGATCAAGGCACAAAGATTTTTTTTCCCCAATCCATTTGAATTTAGAAAGAGACAGCCTGGTTTAATCTGTCTTCTGAAACGCAAGGTCAGCAGCCTAGAGGATATTGGCTGCCACTCTTTTTGACATCTTCAATCAATCAACCTTGATTGGCCATGCAGTTGGACTTTGGAGTTAAGAAAATGATGTTCCTCGTCTCCTCTACTAATGCTTGAGATGAAAGTGAAATGTATCTTGATTTCAAATTTTAAACAAATGGTAAAGTCTAGTTTTCATGTATTATTCAAGGCTTGTCTCTAAGATACATAGGCTCACAAAGTTAAAAAGTATTTCAATGAAGAGCTAGGTTGCTTTATTTTCCTTTGAAAGTGGAATTAAATTTAAAAATAAAATGCAAATAGAACTCGAAAATATGTACCTCACAGAATTTCTTATTTTTTACCCAAACATTATATTTATATCTAAAAGGAAAATAAATTATTGCTAATAAAATCAAACAGAAAAATAGCCTGTAGTCATGTTTCCCAATGATGGTGGAAACAATTTACATTGCAGGCATTGGAGCATGCATGATTATTAGACGAGTTATAGGTTCAAATGAGACCCAGACAATCTGTGTACAAAGACAAAGCCAGGCAAAATAATGGAAGCAGAACCATCCAGAACATATGAGGTCACACTGGTATAATTCAAAAATTGGAAACTTGTCACTTTGTTGAAGCTGGAGTGGGATTTAGATCCAACAGAAAATGAGTGGGAAACTTAGAATTCGAACCCATGATATCAGATTCTTTTCACTGCAGCATGCTGCATCATAAAGAGTCAGGGGAGTCCAAGATGAGCTCTCTTACAGCATAGCCTTGGAGCCTCCTGGGTTGGTACATGAATTGCATAAATTCATTATATTTGTCCTTAATAGCAATTTAAGAAGCATCTACTTATTCATTTTTGTTTTTCACGCCATTCCACTTCATCCATCACAAGTTCTGGCTTCTGATAAGAAAGTAAAAGTCAAAAATATTTGTCCTTTTAGCTTCCAGCGTCAGAATTAAATGTGATAAATTCTGTTAAAAAGCTTGGGATAGGGGGAGGGACAGGTAGTCCCACATTCTTCATTGATTTGCCAAAATCAGTAGTAGGTGTGACATTATTCTTCAATCATACATTAATTCATTAAAATTGTTTAATAGTATCATAGTGTTGACAGGAAAATATCAATACTAATATGAGTTTATGCTTTTCACCAAGTTTATTCTATCTTTTAAAAATATACAGACTTTCTTTTGTTTTCTGAAACTGTGTTGGCAGTCCCTAATCATAAGGATTAAATAAATGGTGCATAAGAAGTGGCTATCTTGGTGTCTAACATGTTTAGATCATTAAATGTATATTAATTCATTTATTCATGCATATAATTTAACTATATTTCATTAATTGAAACTAATCATCTGTGAGGAGTTCATTTCGATATCAAAATATTGCCCATGATATTCAATGCATGAATTCATCCCCTCCCAAAATGTAAATTTGTTTCTAGACAATACCCTATAGTGTAAAGTGCCAGGAGGCAGAATCATTCTTTTTAATTTGCCTTGTAAGAATGATGCCAACAGTAAGTAGACATGGGATGCTCTTGACAGGGATAACTAACTAATCTCCCTTTTGGCCCTCTATTCTCCAAATAAATAGCCTTGATTACTTTTTTTCTTTTTTTCACTATCTAGACTTCCTACATTTCTGAGCATTTTGACTACTACTGACCCCCCTCCCCTTCAAAACCATTGCTGTGTTTGAGGAGCAACAGGAATATTGAGGGTAAACAAAACTTAAAATGGTAAAAATAATTCTCAGATGTAGTTTTGGTAATAAAGATAGTTTTGGTGAAAGCATGTTTTCTTAGGTTGGATTTCCTGAAAACAAAACCTGAGCAGTGTGTACTGTGCAAGTGGTTTACCGTGTTTCCCTGAAAATAAGACCGCACCTGAAAATAAGCACTAGCATGATTTTCCAGGATGCTCATAATATAAAATAAGTCCTAATGCATCTTTTGGAGCAAAAATTAATATAAGACCTGGTCTTCTTTTCGGGGAAATATGGTAGGGCTTATTTTATATTACGAGCATCCTGAAAAATCATGCTAGGGCTTATTTTCCAGTTAGGTCTTATTTTCGGGGAAACACGGTACTAAGGAGAAACCTGTAAGGAAGTGAGGCGAGCAGCACTGGGTAGGGAAAGAATCTTGGTGGAAAAAATATGGAGTCAGCCTAAGTCTAGCCAAAGCCTGACCTCATGTGGCTCTCTGGAGAATGGATGGTACCACAAAAGTATTCTGATTTGAGGCAATGTGGCTGGACTTTTACACTCCATATCAGTCAGTCCTTAACTCTGGCAAATATAACTTCCCAGGGATCCCTGGGGGAGGTGACTGCTGTTAGTCTATAACAGTTGTTTTCAATAGATGGTCCCTGGCCAGCAGGATAAGCATCACCTGGGCACTTGTTAGAAATGATAGTTTCTTGAGCCTCAGCCCGGACCTATTGAATCAGAAACTCTGGATGTAGGGTCAAGCAATCTGGTTTAACAAGCTATTCAGGTTATTCTGATACACAATAAAGTGGAGAACTACTGGCTGAGGGCAATTCTCCCGAAGGGAGAGCTGTGAGCCCTTAAGGGCTGATTCTCACAGCATTTATGGCCCTGGGAAGGGAATCAGAGTAGATCACCAACAGCACCCACTAGATATGTTGAATGCTTCAGTTGTATTATAGTAAAGTCATCCCTCTTGGATTAACAATGTTTGTAGCTTCTGTAAGCTTGCTAATTTACTGTCTGCCCTGTATGCATATGCCAGACATGCCTCGTTCTAAAGAACCTGAAAATATGCCTCAATCACTTTGCCTTGGCCTCAGGCCTTCCTCATCACCCCACCCCCATTCTCCAGAGGAGTCTTCCTCCTGGAAATGTATTTTTAAATACAGACCAACCAGTCAACCCAGAGTCCACTCTGCCAAGCAATTGGGCTCTCACATCCCAGGCCACTTGTGGGGACAGAGCCAGGAGTGCAGTTTCCAGGCTCTCGGCCTCACGTGGAAAGGTGCTGGCTCAGGTAGTAAATGGCCATCAACTGTGATTGGATGGCCATCAGCTGTGGCTTGTTGGCCGTCAGCTGTAACCAGTGAGCCATTGGCCACTAATATAACTGCCGTGGCTACGCTAGCAGCAAACAGGGGCTAGCAAGAAGATGGTGGCTGAGCCTGCAAGAGCGGATTGCAGTTAGCACGGCGGATTACCGCTAGCAAATGAGGTGGGTTGGCAGAGACAAGAGGACGGCAGGTAGTGGATCGCGTGGCTGCTGCTTCCTGTGTAACCATCCCAGCCACCAGTGAGACTATAGTGATATGACTCCCCTATCTATGGCTCCGTGGGTGTTCCTTTTTGGCCTCACCATGTCCTGCGTTCTTAATGTGGGGAGCAGGAGCTGAGACCCCGCTTGAGTTCCTGCATGACACATGGTGCAGCGAGCAGGGTCTCCTGTATGACACCACTACATCCTACCCTAATGAACCCTAGGGCCAGGTACCAGATAACTAGGTATAGCCCCTTTGCCCTAGAGGTCACTGAAATTATTCAAACTAGCTAATCCTAAATCAGCTTACCCTGCCTCAACTGTTCCTTCTCTGAGGAAACCACAATAAAAATCCTTACCCTTAGGTCTTCTGCCTTCTCTGCGCTTTCCTGTGTGGCCTCCCGTGGTGTGTCATGCCTCCTCCTCTTTGGAACTGTGAGTAATAGTTTACCATTATTTTGGATGGCAATTGTTTTCCTGATATGTTGGTCTTATTATACTTCACATTTTCTATTAATATGCTATATTTTAAAACACCTTTCTATCACAATTCACTCCGTAAGGAATGCACGTAAGATTCAGAAGGTCAATCAAAGAGTCATACCACAGTGTGTGTGAGACCAGTTGGCAATTCATTTCCACTGATTGGAATTCAATTTTCAACTTGGAGTGGTTAAGGGCAGAGAGATTCCAAATAGATGCCATGTAAAATTCTACCTCACATAATCTCAAAATGTGACTACTCTTTCCTTTTAAACAAACAGAATCAAAATTCACCACCAACAAAGGGCAAATATTTGAGTCTTCCATATGAGGCTGCCTAAAGAATAAATTCAGTTTGTCTTCTCTCCAAGAATTTAAATAAACTTTTCCTTGAAACATCACTCTTGAATTGCAAACATCCCTTTAATGCTCATGTGCAAAACACAGTTATAATTTTTACTATAAAAGCTGTAGTATGTACTTTTTGGTCAGAACAAAACAACAACAAATAACTCACTGTGTGCTTTCAGAATGAGAATGTATCTGCCAAGGCTGAAACTCAGGGTGACAAATAATAATAAACATTAACTAAAAGTACTTGATGTAAAAAGAATATAATTATATACCAAAGCAATTTTTCTGCAATAAGCAAGGTGACGTGCATTTTCGGCATCGATTTGCATTGAAGGTTTCTCTTAATTGTTTACAGTCAGAAACAATATTATGTGTTGATTCTTGTTCATGAATGCATGTTTTGTGTGAAGTTTGTGTGAAGATATTTCATTTAGCAAGGACTTAAATTCAAAAGTGAACACAATCCCAGCTCTGGTGACCTTGCTTTTCAGGTATTCTCTGGTGTGCCAAACTGTGAAAATTGCAGGAGATACATTCATCTTCATCATGTGTGTTTGATAGCAGTTATTGAATTTTTAAAATTAAATAGTTTGCAAGCTATTTTAGAGTCCAAAATTTTCTGCCAAATTTTCTATCTCATGAGTGATTTATTTGTAGGTCCAAAGCACTAGAGGCTATAAAGCTGTGGCCCAAAAGATACTTGCTCTGTATATAGATTAAAAGGTTTATCTCACTGGAGATGCACCTAACTCTTTGCACAGATGCCAAAACCCAATGGTGTGTGACATGGACAACAGGTTATATATCTCCAATGGTCAAAGCTGGGATATGCATTGGTGTTGTTCTGCCTTGTAAAATATTCCACAGGAAACAGAGTTTTCAGTTACATAAGCATAATTCAACACTTAATTCTACTTCTGATTTTAGCAGGACAAAAAAGACAACGTTCGATAGTTTAAAAGGATATCTATTATTTTAGCTTTAAACCTCAGGAGTGTTTGACAAGCTTCTCATTACCAGGCAAACCTACCCCATACTGTGACGATATAAAAGCAGCCTATATTCCAAGAGATAGTGATTTGTTTATAAGATTTAGTGTATACTTGGAGAAAAAAAGGTGAAGAAATACGATTCAAAATTCACAGCATTTTAAATGTACTATTCTCCCCAACTTGTAAACTTTAGGCATAGAAAATTACTTTCTGTATTAACACCACCTGTCTTAATCCAACACATTCCAACAAAATCAACTAGACATGATTGTGGTCAAACAAGGATAATGGAAATTACAGTATTAATACTAGCTGTAATTTCATAAATGTTTATAGGTATCAGGCATTTTCCTAGGTGATTTGGATATAAAAATGTTTTTACTTAATCATCAGAGCAACCCTTTATGTTCCTTTTCCAAATGAACCTGAATTGAGCTCTTTCTTTCTTTCTTTCTTTCTTTCTTTCTTTCTTTCTTTCTTTCTTTCTTTCTTTCTTTCTTTCTTTCTTTCTCAGTTTTATTGAGATATAATAATCTATGGGATGCTGAAATTAGGCAGATTGAGTTCAAATCCAGGCACTGACACTAATAAAGTAGGTTACCATAGGTGCATTACTCGACCTCTGACACACATTATTTGACCTTTAAGTAGCTGACTATTTAAAGGACCCTTAAAGAGAAAGCCATTTATAATGTGACTAATATCTCTAATATGGACTGTTAGCCTTACTTCTATATAATGTCCCTTGATTGGGTTTCTTCCTCTCCATACCCATAGTTGCTTTATGATTCTTTATCCTCATCGATTTTACCTAGATGAAGCATATTCTCTTTCCCTGCCAGCAGTATTCTAGAGCAAACTGTTCTGGCCCATGAAAACACAATTGTTAAATATTCAGGAATTCTGAAAATCTGGTTATTAAACCATCGGCAGCTTGAAGTCTCCCACAGTGGTGTACTTGCACCAGGAAAATCTGTAAACTGTACAAATCAGGGCTTTCTCGCACCCATGTCTTGCTGGAGAACCAGTTTACCAGCACATCAACCTTTACACTGATAGCAGAGGAATATTAAAAAGCATGCATCTAATCACTTTTTGATATACAGCTGACCCTTGAACAACATGGAGGTTTGAGTGCCTACCACTTGTGCAGTTGAAAATTTGCATGTAACTTTTGACTTTCCCCACATTTACATTGTTCCTTAGTATCTGTGGGTGATGAGCTCAAGGACACCTGTGGATACCAAAATCCACAGCTGCTGAAGTCCCCTATAAAAAGTGGGATAGATCAATGCATAGGGTTGTCCTTCTGCATCCACAGACTGCCGAGTGCAAATTGAAAACAGTACAGGTCTTTATTGAAAGAAAATCTGCATGTAAGTGGGCTCACGCAGTTCAAACCTGTGGTGTGCAAGAGTCAACTATACTTCTATTCACTTCGCAATTCCTAGAGACTAAACTACTAAGGATTACCTATCATTTTTATAACTTGAACACAGTCAGTCTTTTCAGCCACTCGAACTCTCGCTTTTTGATTCACACATGTTTACACTATGTTATAGCAACTCTTCACCTTATTCCCCAGACATATGAACTCCATGCCTTCGTATTGTCATTCATGTTTTTTTGTCTGCCTAGAATTCCTTTCATATGGTATATACTAGGCAAACTTTTTTTTTTTCAATCCTTTATGGTTCAGCTTTCTAATCTGTATAATTTCCTCAAAGCCTTTCCTACTCTGGATGGGGGTGGAGGGCGGGGACCTTCCTTAACTGTTTTCTATAGCACATTTTTAAATGTGAATATTGCACTTACCACACTCAATTATATTTGCTTAGTTACCTACCTGAACAGATCTGAAGTCTGAGATTATGGCTTATTACCTAGAGTATAGTAGGTGCTTGTCAAAAACAAAATTTCCACCACAGGAATTTAAACAGAAGATAGACTATTGCAATAGAGAAGAAAGATTGAATTAAACTCCTCTGAAACAGAAGGTAAGACTTTGTAAGCACAGGGGTGAGCTAGTGGAAAAGTGGGAGAGGATGTTGGAGGAGCAGGGTTGGTCAATGTGATCACTGCCCTCTGCGTTTGCTAACTGGCAATTATCAAAGTCTGGTGGCTACCCTCCCAAGGAGAATGGGATATAGGGTCTTTGTGAGGATTACATTTCAAAGACAATTTTCAGGTCATCTTTCTTTCTTCCTTCCTTTCTTTCTTCCTTCCTTCCTTCCTTCCTTCCTTCCTTCCTTCCTTCCTTCCTTTCTTTCTCAGTTTTATTGAGATATAATTGGCATATAACATTGTGTAAGTTTAAGGTGTATAACATGACTTGATATGTGTATATATTGTAAAATGATTACCACAATAAGTTTAGTTAACATCCATCACCTCATATAATTATCTTTTTTTTTTTCCTTGTGATGAAAACATTTCAGATCTACTCTCTTAGCTACTTTCAAGTATTCAGTAGAGAATTGTTAACTATAGTCATCAGGTTGTACATTACATCCCCAGAACGTATAAGGAAGTTTGTACCTTTTGACCACCTTCACCCATTTTGCCCCTCCTCATCCCCGGCCTCCCACTGCTAGCCATTTTTTGTGTTTGTCCTAGATTCCACATATAAGAAATGATATTATGCAGCATTTATTTTACACTGTCTGACTTATTTCACTTAGCATTGTGTCCATGTTGTCATGGCAAAATGGCATAATTTCCTCTTTTTTTAAGGCTGAATAGTTTCCTGTGTGCTTGTATTAATCACATTTTCTTTATCCATTCATCTGCTGATGGATGCTTAGTTGTTTCTATGTCTTGGCTATTGTAGATAATGCTTCAGTTAACATGGGGGTGCAGATATCTCTGTGACATAGTGATTATATTTCCTTCAGATACATACCCAGATGTGGACTTTCTCGGTCATACAGAAGCTCTATTTTTAGTTTTTGAAGAACTTTCATAATGTTTTCCATAGTGGCTGCAACAATTTACATTTCCACCAACAGTGTACAAGGGTTTCCCTTTCTCCACATCTTACCAACATTTGTCACGTCTTGTCTTTCTGATGCTAGCCATTCTGATAGGTGTAAGGTGATATCTCATTGTGCTTTTGATTTGCATTTTCCTGATCATTAGTGATGTTGAGTACCTTTTCATGTAACTGTTGGCCATTTGACTATCTTTGGAGAAATGTCTATTTGGATTCTTTGCCCATTTTTAAATTGAATTGTTTATTTTTTGCTATTGATTAGTATGAGTTCCTTATATATTTTGGATATCAACCCCTTATATGTGTGGTTTGCAAATATTTTCTTACATTCTGCAGGTTGCCTTTTCAGTTTGTTGATCATTTATTTTGCAGTGCAGAAGTAATTTAGTTTGGTATAGTCCCACTTGTTTAATTTTGCTTTTGTTGCTTGAGCTTTAGATGTCAATTCAAAAGAATAATTGCCAAGACGCATATCAGGAGCTTTTTTAAATAAAAGATTTTAAATTAGCAAACATAAAATGATTTTTTTTCTGGAACTTTTATGGAAATGGGTCTTTGATCCATTTTGAGTTAATTTTCATGGGTGATGAAAGATAGGAGTCTAGTTTCATTCTTTTGCACATAAAGATCCAATTCTCCCAAGACCTTTTATTAAAGACCCTGCCTTTTCCTCATTGAGTATTCTTGGCTCTCTTTTCAAATATTAGTTAACCTTATACGCACTGGTTTATTTTTGGTCTTAATCCTATAGTCAGGAAGACACCTATCTAAAGTCTACTCAAGCTGAGGGGACATTAAGGTCATCTTGGTCATGCTTAGTAAGTGTCTTAAGAATTGTTTGACCAATGATGTGAATCCTATTAGTCAATTCATTCTAATAATGTTTACGGGTAAAAGCAATAAATATGATAATATGGTCTTGGTAGTCACCATTTTAAAAATTACTAATTGGTATTATTTGGGAAGTATTTTCATTTTGGTCTACCTAAATCTATGCTCATAAAAAGGTCTGTGCAAATAATGTGTTATAAATAAAATCATATTTTAAATGTAGTAAAATTGTTGACTATTTAAAGTACCCTTAAAGGGAAGGTTATTTATATTGGTGAAAATACTGCAGAATTAGATGTTTCATAGAAATGTATTTTCTATACTGATCCCCCTTCAAAAGAACTGAGGTGCGTTCGGTGTGCTAGGGATATTCTATTTTTTTATCTCAGTTCTGGTTACACAGATGTTTGTGAAAATCCATTGATTATACCTTTTTACCAGGGGTGCCAAAAAAATGTATATACATGACTTGTATTCATCTTTTGTTATTGGTATATATTGAGTATTACAATTTTAATACAGTTTTTTCCTTTCTTAAAACGTGTATACATTTTTTGGCACCCTCTGTATATGTACATTTCTAAATATATATTATGTTTCAATATGTGCATTTTTCTGAATATGTATTGTGCTTCAATATGAAAAGGTATAGAAAAAAATGACATGAGCTTTCGAGTAATAGGCCTTGGATAATAGACCAATGGCAAGTTGCTTAATTTTCCTTGTTTCAGTTTCTGGATCTGTAATGTATATTAATTTACCTGACATACTCATTTTTCAGATCAAAAGTGATCATGTCTGTAAAGTACATTATATAAACTAAATACTTGCTCATATGACCCTGAAGTGGAAAATAATTCATGTATTATGGAATTTGTTTATGCTAAATTCATTTATTTTCATTCATATTATGTTTGCCTTTAATAAAATTTTTTTATCTCCTCATCTTATAAATATTTTATTTTGGGGGGAACATTTCCAATTTTTCAACATTTTATGTGAGAATATCCTAACATAGAACAAAACTGAAAAAAAATGGACAGTAAAACCTGTATACATACTGCCTAGACTCTCCCATTTCCTCTTATTTTGTAATATATAATTTCTTTACATAGAGTAAAATTCACCTATAAGTATGTCTTATATAGTGACAGAGAAATACATTTAACACACACATAGCCTTGCATAAACACCATCATAATGAAGATATCTAATATTTCCATCACCTGAAAAGTTTCCTGAGTATTTCTGAAGTCATTCCCTTTGCCTATTCACACCCTGACAACCACTGATGTGATTTCTGTCCCTACAGTCTTGCCTTTTACAGAATGTTATATAAATGGAATATTATAATGCAGCCTTTTGAATTTGACTTTTTTTCACTTTTGACTTTTTTTCCACTTAAAATAATGCCATTGAGTTTCATCAATGTTATGGCAGGTATTGCTAGTTATTTCCTTTTACTTGCTGAATATTATGCCATCATTTAGCTGTACCACAATTTGTTTATTCATTCACCAGTGATTAACATTTGGATTTTCTTCCAGTTTTTGGTAATTATGAATAAAGTTGCTCAAAACATTCACCAATAGGCTTTTATATAAAAGTCACCTGTCATTTCTCTGTGGAAAATTTTTTGTTGGAAAAGTATTATATTCCTAAGAGTGGGTTTGCTGGATCATATGCTAGTGTGTGTTTAACATAATATGATATTGCAAAACTGTTTTCCAAGGTGATTGCATCATTTTTTACTCTCAAAACAATGTATAAATGTCCTAACAGTACCTCAAACTTGCCAAAACTTGGAATTGTTTTATTTTTTCTTGTTGTTTTATATACACCTAATAGATATGTAGTTATAGCTCATTATGGTTTTAATTTTCATAATGATTAATTATATTGAGTAACTTTATCTTCATATGCTTATTTGCTATCCATGCCTGTGCAAATATTTTTTTTCAATTGGATGTTTTTGTTCTCCTTGGCAAATTGTGAGCATTCTTTTTATTTTCTGTATACATCTTCTGTCATTGTCTTTTGCAAATATTTCTCTATTGTTTTTATATTTATGTTTGTTCCAATTTTTATTTCCTTCCTTTCCTTCTTTGCTTTTAATTCTCTTTTTCAACTTTCTGAAGGTGCAAAATTAGATTTACTGTGAGATTTTTCTTGTTTACTAATATAAGCATATAATCTATAAACTCATTTAGGCACAATAGTGTCCTCCTGTATTTGTATATGTATTTTTTATTCAATTCAAAATGTTTACTAATAACCCTTGATCACTTCCCTTTGAGCCAATGTTATTTAGAAGTATTTTTTTTAATACTCAAGTGTTGGGAATTTTCCAGATGTCTTTTTTTGTTATTTACTGTGGTTTATTCGGTTTTTCTTTCCATTACTTTAAATCCGTTAAAGTTTATTTGAAGCTCCAAAGTATGGTTACCTGGTGAATGTTTCATTTAACTTGAAAATGTGCATTTTGCAGCTGTGTGTTGGAGTGTTCAATTAGGTCATGTTGACTGATGGTATTTTTCAAGCTTATGTGTCCTTAATGTTTTCCTGTCTCTGGTAGAGAAGTGAAGTCTCTACCTGTAATTGTAAACTTTTCTCTATTCCTATTTTCCTTTCAGTTTTATCAGTTTCTTTATATATTTTAAAGGAAATGTGCACATACATATTTTTGTATGTCTTCTTAATAAATTGATTTCATTATCATTATAAATTTTCCCTCTTAGCTCTCGTAATAGTTTTTATTCAGAAGTCTACATTGTCTGATACTGGTATAGCCAGCCTACCTTTCTTCTAGTTGTTAATTATATTGAACATCTTTCCCATCATTTTAATTTTGACATATCTTTGTTTATATATTTCAAGTACATTTCTTTTAGGCACTATATAATTTCTTGGTTTTTAAAAATCTGCCAATCTGTTTTTTATTGGTTGTTTAAAATATTTGTTATAATAAAAACTATATTATATTAAGCTGCAGTTGACACAATTGAATTTAAATCTACCATTTTGCTAGTTTTCTGTTTGTCCCATCTGTTCATTTTTTTCTTTATATTCATTATTTTGAAAAACAAAACAATGATATTTTATAATTCCATGTTATTTCCATTATTAGCTTCTTAGTTTTATTTTTTTCATTGTAGTGGTTTCATCAACATTTAAACTATACATTAATATATCATAATCTAATTTTAAACAATGTTATGTTGTTTAACAGTGTTTAAATCTTGCAACAACATACTCTTAACTCTTCCGTGTCTCATTTATGCTGTTTCCCATACATTTGAATTTTGCATATATTTTAAGCACCACAAGAGTGTTATTTTGCTTGAAGGGGTCAATTATCTTTTCAAGTGTGTAAAATTAGAAAAAAAGGTATTCTATACTTCTGTTTTACCATTATTAAACACTCTATTGTGTAGATTCAAGTTTCCATCTGCAATCCTACTCTACCTAACTAAAGAACCTCATCTAACATTTATAGCTTTTCTGGCAATAAATTTTCTCAGCTTTTGTCTAACAGTCTTTATTTTGCCTTTATTTTTAAATATGTTTTTGCTGGGATAGAATTCTAGGTTGAAAGCTTGTTTTACTTTCAGTGCCTTAACATCTGGATTGTATAGCTTCTGACTAGAAATCTGGTGTTACACTTCGTAATACTTTCTTCTGGGTCAAGTTATACATGTTAGCTTTCAATGATTTGGTCTTCTCTCGTAACTGTTGGGCACTCTATTTTATTTTCACTCTTTTTTCTGTGTTATTTTGGATAATTTTTATTGACATTAATTTGTTTCTCGATTTCTTAGCTTCCCAATTTCTTAGCTTTATTTATTCTTCCGATAATCCTATTGAAGGAATTCTCCATCAATGTTATCACACATTTATCTATAACATTTTCGTTTGACTTTTTGTATGGTTTTAATCTGTCTGCTGACATTGCCTATCTGTTCATAAATGTTGTCCAAGTTTTCTACTATAATCCTTTACATGTGAATCATGGTTATTTCAAAATCCTAGACTGATAATTTCACCATTTGAGTCACATTTACTTTGGTCCTAGGGATTGCTTATCTGTTTACAGTGCGTCACATTTTCTTGCTTGGCATGTGTGTCTCAATTTTTAATGGAATGCTAGATTTTGTGTAGTAAAGAACAGAAGAAGCTGATGAAAATAATTTATGCCCATTAAGGGGTGCAGCACTTCTACCTGGCATCAAGTATAAGGTTTGAATCAATCAAGTCAGTTGATTTGGGCTTAACGTTTATTGTTGATATCATGCTTCAAATTGCTGTAGTGGTAAGCTGCCTCTTACTTTGTTCCTTATGTGTGCTTAGGGTGCTAGACAATTTTTCTCAACATTTATAATCACTTTGAGTTTTCAGCAGTTCCTTCAAAGTTGGGCAAAAATAAAGATCTCTACACCCCTCCTCCTTCCTCAGTGTTAGACTGGTGTTTCTTCTTACTTATGCTAGGTTCTTGTTTTAGGCAAGATATTCTCTATGTCAGTCTAGCTTCTGTCTTAGGCAGATTCTAAGAACCTGGATTCCAAGGGTAAAGCATTTTCAGCATCCCTGGCCTTTCTTCTACTTTCATTCAAACTGAGCTTTGTTTGTATCTGTGGTTGGTCTCGGACAGGAGTTTTCTATATCTACCCTAGTGAGTAGAGTATCAAGGTAGTTTTCAGGGCTAATGCTAATTTCGTACTTTTCCACATGGATCTTGCTTATTTGTCTCCTTTGAAACAATGGATTTTATTCATTGAAAAGTTCTGACACTGAGAATTTCTACTGCTCCTCTCTGGTCAAGTAGAAGATTGGTGCAAAAGTAATTGCGATTTTTGCTATTATTTTTAATCTGTTAAATCGCAATTACTTTTGCACCAACCTGACCAATGGAAGTCCAGGAAAAAATAACTTTTGGGTCGGTCTCTTCCACCCCTGACAACCACCTCTGCAATTTTATGACTCTCTTAGATCTGCTCTGTCTCAATTTTCATTGTGAGTACCCAGTGGAAGCCACTAAAGAAGATCTTGCAAGTCAGTGCAAACGCCTCTTCTTTCTGGGTTCCCCACATGTTTCAAACCTGGCCTTTAATAATTCCCATGCTTGGCATATAAGATTGTATTAATTTTTTAGCTGATTCCTTCATCTCTGTTTATATAGCTGCTACAACTTTTTGCCACAGGTGAAAGAGTGTATTTGCCCTATATCTCCTTGTTCTTCTCTAAAATTTATTTCATTTATTTGCTTGAGTAAATTCAGAACAGCTCCATTGTGTGCTCAAGAAAATAAGACAAGTAATTTAGCCTTCAAAAACAGTTATGTTCTCTGTTGATATTTAGGATTTTAAAAAATTGGCTGACATTACTGGACATCATTTCTAAATAACAAGGACCAACATATTGGTAGATTCTTGTGAAGTAGTTGTATTTCAAGATAAACTTTTTTGTTAAGGCCTCCAGACATACCACAGAAGTCACAGGGAGAAAAATCAGGTTGACCTCAGACTTTTCTGTATCACCATACAATATCCAATAACAATTGAACAATGTTCAAAATTATATCCAGTCAAAGGTATTCAACATTCAACATAATTAGGTACTCACAAACATTAAGGGACTCAGGGAATGTTAATAGCACTTATGAGCTAAATTTTGAGGGAAATCTGTTTGACTGTTTTGTTTGCTGAACATTAAATCCAATAAAATATGAAATAATATGGTTTTATTAAAAATTGCCAATGTTATTTTTTTAAATAGCTATAAAAATAATACTTTTAATATATTTTTGTCCCTGAATAGAAGGTTGTAGAAAGAAGGGTCTAGGAGTATAAGTTCACTGTTTCCTCATATTTCATATCAGGGAGACAATTCTCTAAAATTTAACATGAAGCTTTAGGGAAAAAAAACATTCCTATCAACATTTTTAATATCCACTTAAATTTAGACATTTAGAAATAAACATTATTGTAAATGTTTATCTAGAGTTTAAAATTCCCTCTACATATCAATTATTATCAGTCTGTCGATAGTCAATTATATTTACCACTATTTTTTCTGTATAAATGCATACAGAGATGTTTGCAGTCACCAAAATGCAAAGTTCAATTGTTTATAGATGGTGCAAGAGAGATAACATCACTAATAAATATACACTTTGGGGTATTACTATAAATTAAAAAATGACCATGGAAGGCTGGCCTTATAAAATGTTATTTTTCTTTCAAAAGGAATTTTATCAAATTAAACATATGCTTTTTAAATTTCAGAACACTGCCTATTAGAATCCTCTTCAGCTTACTTTTGTGGCTGATGCTTTCTCTAAGATTTTAATTATTTCCCATAGGAAGGGTTTCTAAATTTATTACTGGTAAGTAATCTTGCTTGGTCATATAAGGTCTGTTGTAAAAAATGAAGAGTTTTGTTCTGGGTAAATAGGATATTGCAAATATTTTTCTCTCCTTGGGTTATCTCAAACCAAGTTGCTTTATTTCTGGTATTCTGATTCTGTGTCTTTCATCGTGGCTGAGAAAGTGTATCTGGAAACTTGACTGATTTTCTGACTTCCTTCTATCTTGCTTTCCTAACTTACGCATTCCCATCCATCTACCTCCCTACTCAACTCCCCATGTGCCTCCCCTAGAGAACTAGATACTAGTCAATCTACTCTTACTTTTTATTCATTAGGACACTGGTAATATCTTAAATTATCCTGAATAAATTTGTTTTTATGCTTCATTGCTTTCTCTTGCTTGCCTCAGAACATTTTTTTTTTTTTTTTTCAAATTGCCCTCATTAGGACCTCTGTCCAAAAAAGCTGAAGAGTGTTTTGGATTTAGCAACACAGTGATTTCTCATGAAGCACATGAATATACATTTGTATAATTAGTTTTTAAAATATTCATTATTTTAAATAACTATTTTAATATCGCCCACAGTCCATTTTCAGCAAAGCATTACAAGATGAGATTTATTCCAATGATCATATACAAATAGTAGCTAACCATTCTTTAACACCCACTCTGTCCCAGGAATTACTCTAAATGCCTTACACAGTATCAACATTTAAATGCATAACATTTAAAATAACCCTATGAAGCAGGTAGTATTACCTCCATTTTGAATGTGATGAAACTGAAGCATAAAATGGGTAATTTGCCTAAGGTCCTAGTGAATGAATTGGTACCACCAGGAACACAGGTTTTGGTAAATTTTACATTAAGGTAATATTACCTTAATTTCATGAATAATTTTTATTTATCTTTGTTTTTATAAACATATAATGTCATGGAAAATTTGCATATAACATTTACAAAATGTAAAACATTCTTTCTGTTGAATTACTGAATATGAAACTGACTTGCTGTAAATAAGACAAAATTTATTTTTTTTAAATTTGGATTTTAATAAGGATTGTTTGAAAGAATCCATGCTCCCTACCTTTAAAAAAAATTGTGAAAGCTACTAATAAATACTGTCACTTTAAGAACTAAAACTATGCATAGATTAACAAATTTAATGTAAATAATATACAAATATTTTGTATTCTCATTTTTTATTCAATATATCTAAGTGATTATGGTTCAACTGATAATCATAAGTTAATTTACTTGATATTAACTATGAATATCAATGGAAGAAATACTTGCCTAAAAAGTTGTCATATATGGAAACTGAGACAGAAGTGTTTTCAAAATGCCTAACTATAGGAATATAACAATAACAATGTTATGCAATAGAATACATAATCATGACTAATTTATTTTGTCATAATTTCACACAAAATAATAGAACTTATGATATGGATTATTTTCCTTTAAAAACAGGAAATGGAAGATTAAACAAGCAAACATGTTTGAAAATGACACATTTATTTATTTTAAATTCTTGTATTCAAAGAGCATCCACCGTATATTAATAGTGGCAACTGCAAAATGCCATGCCATTTACTGTTCATGTGTTTCTTTTTAGTTCAGTACAACATAAATCTGGAATGCAAAGATTACTTTAGATGTGATTTTCAAGGATTTAATCAGACTTAAAGAAATGAAGACCCAGGGGAAAGATATCAACTTATTCTTAGAGGTTATGTGAGATAGAATTTTTAGTAATTCTGAATATCAAGAGAAGTCAAGTATTATTCCTTGACTCATGATAGAAATTTTGTCAATCATTTATTTATTTTTTATTTTTTAATTTTTGCCATCAAGAACGTAAGGACAAGTCAAGACCATATTATTAGTCATTCACTGTGTCATTGATTCTATCTATGCAGTTCCCTCCTATCATTTCCAATGACACTGCCTAGGTTCAAAATTGTGTCTTTATGATTTAAATACTCTCCTAGCTCATAACTCTGTCTTCATTTTTCCTTTCCACATCATAACCCCTCTCCCTAAAACCAGTCTATTTTTAGTGCTGTCATAAGGAGTTTCTAAAACATATTTGATGGAGTCACTCTTCAAAATCTTGAACACGGAGTCAGACTGTTTCAGTGTGAAGCGTAGCTCTTAATAGTAGCTTTGGAACCTTGAGAAAGTCATTTAACTGCTTAGTGCCTCAGGTTTCTTTTTTTCATGTGTAAAACAGGGATGATAATAACGAATTCAATAAGGTTGCTATAAGAATTGAGTTAATGTACATGAATTATTAAGAGTAGTACCCAGTAAGCAATACAGACATTATTTTGGGGAGAATAAAATAAAAAAATAATAAATACTATCACCTAAACAAGGGTAGGCAGTGTTTATATGACTAAATGTAATAGGTATTTACATTTTGTACCTACTTACAAATGTAATAGGTATTTACATGACTAAATGATATATATTTATCCTTGTTTAAATGTGTATGTATATTACATATGTGTGTATATGTTATATATAACCCTTATATTTACATATATATTATTAGGTTGGTGCAAAAGTAATTGCAGCTTAAAAGGTTAAAAATAATGGCAAAAACCGCAATTACTTTTGCACCAACCTAATATATACATATACATTTACATATGTTTATATTCTGTGTGTGTGTGTGTGTGTGTGTGTGTGAGTAAATCAAGCAACTGGTTTAGTAGCTCTACTTATTCGGCATTAGAAATTTACACACACTGTAAAAAGCCAGGATTAGAAGAAATGTAAAATTGTGAGAATGGGTCCAAAAAGAAACTTTAATAACTGGTTTCAGATAGATATAGAAATGAGAAAGCAAGCAAAGTAGACATAGACCAAGGTTACATCAGTGGGAGGAGTCCTCTTTCTCTGGGATCTAGAGAATGGGGTGGAAACATTCCTTGGAATATAGCAACCAATAACAAACAACATTTAGGTGAGGTTCAAGTCTGAGCGTCATCTAGAATAGGGGTGTCAAAACTGCGGCCTGCGGGCCAACAGCGGTCCGCAATCCATTGTTAATTGGCCCTCAGCAAATTCCAAAAATATATTTAGTTTACTTAAATAAACAAGGTGAGGCAATACGTACGTCACCTCGAGTGAGTGACCCAGCTGTTTGTGTAGTTTACCACATATGGCCCTTGGTAAAAAACATTGAAAAAAGTTTGTACACCCCTGATCAAGAATATAATACAGTAAAATGGGATTGAAAGAGCAGGTGGGCAGGATTTAGAGAGTCTGGCTAAGGTCAGAGACTCTAAAGGATATTTAACAGGAACTTAAGTGAGCAGGGGCTGATGTCAGCATCTCTGGAACTTGATTTCCATGGTATCTACTGCCTTGGATTTCAAATTTTGCTTCTGTATCACCACAACTGTCAGAAAGATGTTTGATTCTTTCTATGCAATCACTCTCCAGTTTATTGAAACCATCACAAACAAACCTGACCACATTACTCAGACCTAGTTCTTAGATGCATGAAAGATATAAGGCAGATGGGATCAAGAAGCAAATTGCCCACTGATGTGGTGGTTCTTGCACTGTGTCCTTAACCCCTGACCTCTGGTCATTTCATCTGTAGTCATTTCACCACCATCATGCCTCTAGTCTTTAAATGATTACAGATTACATAATTGTTGCCCACCTCCTGTTGCATGAACAGGAGAAATCTCAACATGTTTTAATTTCTAGTCCTTGGTTTTGTTCCTTATTTTCCTGCATGCTTTTACTACCCAGTCTTTGCGTGAACTGAGCTCATTCCTTTCAAATTAGTCCACACTGGAGCAGACAAGACTCATTTTTATGGATGGTGGGCTGGACTGCACAAGTATGAGCAGGATCTGGGACATTATTCTGATTACTCCAGGCAGATGAAATAATATCTTGTGCTCTTACTGTATTACATATAATATAGATTATATTTACATATATATTATATATAATATAGATTATATTTACATATATATTATACATAATATAGATTATATTACATATATGTATTACATATATTACATACATTATATATAATATAGATTATATTACATATATATACATACCGGTACCATTATTTCTACAGTGGGTGTATACACACACACACACACACACACACACACACACTCTCACTGTAGAAATAATGGTACCAGTATTATTTGTGCAATGTTTGGTATACTTGTGAATCTCTCCACTAGATTTTAAACTACATTTTAGCTAGAATAAATGTGTGTGTGTGTGTGTGTGTGTGTGTGTGTGTGTGTGTGTGTTTACCCCCTAGTGCCTAGTTTAAAATGAATAATATAGAATAAAAATAATTTAATAAATGACCCAGATGACAAAGGTATGAACTAATGTTTGGCATAGAAAGAGCTGAATTCATTGGTAGACAAATATTGGTAGGAAAGCTGTCCAAGTGTCTTTTAAAACATGAGGCACTTTTTTTTGAAATATTCTAAATATATAAGATTTATTTATTTGTTATACTAACTTGTTCAATTCTCTTTGGAAAGCAACAATATTTCCATACCTAAAAGTTCCCGTAGATTGGAATTTTTGACACTTTATAGTCCCTATAAGTTATTTCAACTGATAGAAAGAGGTATGCCATTTAGGGTCTTAACTGAGGAATATCCATGAGTAAATATAATGTGTGCTAAGGAGGAAATGTATGCTAAAAAAGGAAGAAGAACTGTTTTTAAAATAGTTTATTATTTTTACTCACTGCAATATACAATGAAGTTACATTGTATATTATCTTCTATCTCTAACGTTTAAGAGTTTTTCTAACTTAATATGTTAACGTTGCCATTAAGGGATTTTCAAAACTCCATGTCTGGTTATGTTTCATGATTGGCAACTCTCTTTATTCTTTCATTAAGCTTGACTTCCCTTCAACAAGCATATCAGGGTTTTCCTAAGGATGATTCAACAAAAGCAACAAAACAAAATTTCCTTTTTTCCCCAGGTTATTCCTCCAACTGGCTGTGGCTACAGTAGATGTAGAAAATAAGTGTATGTTTGCACTAATCTCAAAGTCTACTTTTAAGCCTTTTTAACTTATTCATTAGAGTAGCAAAAAAAATTAGTTGTAATACTGTGGAAAAGAAGTATCCTGAAGGGGTAAAAATCTGTAATATCTTTATTCATTAGAACTGAGAATTTTTATATTAAAAGTAGTTATATAATTTAAATACCCATGTGCACAAAATTTCTCAAATATAGTACTTTTAAACAATAACATTATTAGGAGTAAGCAGAACATCAAAATTACAGAATACCACTTTGAGATTGCTACTTCTTTCTCAAAATAAGAATTTTCAAAAGTTTTAAAAGCATTATTACTTGGTTGCTGAAATGAATCATAATAATTTCTTCTTAATTTTGCTTACTGCATACCAATATCCAGAAGTCACTCCATTAATTTTTATTAAGGTATGTACCAACTTCCAATATGTTTTTAGTGCCTAAAATAGAGATAAGTAAAAAAGTCCTTGCTCTTGTGACATTTATATACTGGGAGGAGAGTGCTGGAAAAGGGCAAAATATGTCAAATGAAAAAATATCCCAAAAGATCATTTTAGAGTTTGAAAAGTGCCATGAAGAAACTAAATTTGAGCAATAAAACAGGGTGTGAGAAAGCAACATTAGTGTTATGGTTGTCAATTAGGTTGTAACATGAATGACAAAAAGGAGCAGATCAAAGGAAGATCTTGGGGGAAGAGTATTCCAGGCAATGGAAACAGCAAATGCAAAAGTATGAGGCCAGAGAGACCAATAGGACACCAATACAGCTAAAATAAATGGGAGGTGCTTAAGCAATCAGGTAGCAGAGTTTGGCATGGCACCAGTCATGTATAGAAATGATGTCTGGGTGGTGAACATGTATTATAGAATTGTATACATGAAACCTATGTTGTTTTGTTGACCATTGTCACCCCAATAAATTTTAATTTAAAAAAAATTTTAAAAAATGATGTGTAGACTGTGGTAATGATCTTGATTTTCTAAGTGCCATAAAAAACTATACAAAGGTTTTCAGCAAGGGTTGAAATAATCAAATATTCATCTTCATTTCTGAAGATTAATTATGGCTGCTATCAATGCATGAGTTTTACCTGACAAATTTGACTTAAGTGGGAAACTCTTTGAAGATGTCAGTGCCGTAACCCAGTGAGTAATGATAGTGTCTTAGACTCAGATGATGGTGATGAAAAAGTAAACAAGTGATCAAATTTGGTGTGCTTATTAGAGGTAGACTTAACAGGATTTAGCACTGGTGTGTGTGTGTGTGTGTGTGTGTGTGTGTGTGTACACACGTATGCGTGTATATGCACACGCCATTCACACGTGCAAGAGTTGAAGGGAGTGGTGTATGTGTGTGTGTGAGTTGAGGGGAGTAAAAGAAAGAAGGGTATTAAGAATAACTGCAGGCTTCTTCTAACTTGAGCAACTGAGTGAATGATAATGCTCTTTACTGAGATGGGGAAGATTAATGGAAAATCATGTTGTGGGGAGGGAGGCACAAATCACAAAGTTCTATTTTAGACTTGTTTAACTTGAGATGCCTACTAGTCATTCAAGTGACAGTTGGGTTTATGAATTTGGAACTCAGGGGAAAAGTTAAACACACGAATATATGTTTGGAACTCATTGTCCAGTTCATAACGTTTCAAACAGTGCAACTGGATGAGATTATATAGGAAGACTTTTTAGATAAATAATGTAATAGAGCTTTAAAATAATATAGCTTAAAACCAATTTCTAGGGCATTTCAATTTTGAAATATTGGGTAGAAACAGAGAACGATCCAAGAAGGAAAAAAGCCAAAGTATAGTATCAAGAAAACAACAACAAAAATAAGTCAGGAATGAGGTAGTTATCAGTTGTATTGAATTCTGCTGAAGCATGGAGATCTCTAATGAACTTAATGAGAGCAATTTCAGCAAAGTAGAGAGGACAGAAGACTGATCACAGAGGCTAGGAAAGAAAATGGGAGATGAGGATGAGGCGATAGCAACTGTAGCTTACTGCTAAATTCTGTGAAAGGGTATGAAAAAGAGGCAAATGCTGGAATGGAATGTAGCATAAAAGATGGTATTTTTAAATAATGCATTTTTTCTTGTAAGATCAGATATACCAGAGTACATTAATGTAATTATTCAGGATAGCAGGAGAAATTGTTGATGTGAGAAAAAAAAGGGAGGGGAAAGAGAGACTGAAATGCTTAGGAAGACAAAAAGCTGTAGGACAATGGATACGTCTTCATAATGTCAGTAGGAGAAACAGAATGGAGAAACCTGCCCAATTAGGTAGTTATAGGTTTGTTCACAGGAAGATTAGATCATTCCTTTCTGTTTCTGCATTAGTAAATAAACATAAACTGAGGTCATCATCTAAGAGTTGCTGGGGGATATGAGATGTTTGAAGAGAGAAAAAAATATGAGATAGTTGTCCCAGGAATGGGAATTCTCACTTATTATGGAAATATAACAAAATTGCCTGATAATGTTGAGTGTCAACTTGATACTTGTGGTTATGAATTGAAAGGCAGTCCATTTAACAGGATTGTGTAGTTTTCTGCAGCAATATTCAGCTTCCCAGATACAAGCGTAGTGTAAGAAGTGTTGTATTACTTAGATTTGCGACTTTGTCAGGTGAGCAAGAATGGGAGAAGATGTCAAGAGGTAAGGAGTTTTGCAAGTGAATGATTTCACTAATGAAACACAGGTCCTAGACCTGGAAGTTGACTTGGAAGATGAAACTAATTATTAATAATGAAAAAACAAATAGTATACTAATCAAGCTGGACTGAGGGGAGGAAGAAAAGAGGGGATTGAAATTGGAATTTTGGAGGTGTTCTGTTGATAATGTCAACAGAAAGGGTACAAGCATAGTAGTGCATGATTGAGGTAGAATGGAGAAAATTCCCATTAAAGATGAGGTCAAATAACTTAAAATGAGAATTTTGAATTAGAATGAATTTGAGTATCTCTGTAACATTACAACACTTTTCCCACATTCATAATCCTAGTAAGGAAATGAACAAGAAGTGTAATGTATTTTAATTACTATGATTTTGCATTCATTTTTGTCAGGTCAGAATTGTGCAAAGTGAAGTAAATATTTTTCCTAAGAACATGTATAATTTTAAGTAAATTAGTGTAATCCATTTTGTGTTAATACTGAAAAAGTCCCTCAAAGAGGGTTGCAGATTCTTTTGCAAGATGGTGTATCCAAAGTTGTAGTATTTTTCAGGTTTGTTTTCTTCTAACAACCAATTGCACTGAAAACACAATTTGAACTTTGGATAATTCATTAGGAGTGTTTTAACTACCAGATAAAAGATCATGAGTTATTCCCTCTTTTGCACTTAAAGAGAATCATTTTTGCCCTATCCTCTATGTTCGCTTTCACTGAGATCTTTCTGCACTTGACCTAAGTACCACTGAGAATATACTGTTGAAAAGAATAACTGTGTTGGGACTAAAAGTCTATTCATGCTGCTACTGGAGTTAGTTGCTGTCATTTTTTCCGTTTAACACTTTTCATAAATCTAGGCACTGTGAAATATAGTTGACATAATATTACATTACTTTTAAGTCTCTTATCATTTCCTTACTCCCCAAATGTCTGAATAAAACTTAACTATTAAAATAGGGGGGGAAATGCCAACCATATGGAATTAAAGAATATAAAATATCTTAAAAATGCTTAAATTCTTAATCATGTCAAACTCATAGACATTTAAACAGTTTTCAATAATTCTATTAACAAATATCAAAATGTCCACTATGCACTGGAGTTTGGAGCTCATGACACATCCAGTGACTGAGACAGGGATAAACTCTGCCCACATGGAGTATGCTCTTTATTGGAAATGGAATTTAAGCACAGAGAAATACAGGAAGCTATAGGAGAAGAAAATGAGGAGACCTCACCAAATCAATGAAAGCGAGGAGGGCCAACTAGAAGAAATAATGACTAACCTGAGATCCAAATGATTACGAGTGTTTTTCAGGAAATCTAATTATTCCAGGAAGAAAAACAGCATATTCAATGCCTTTAGAGCCAAGAAAATTTATGAAATGGAAATTCAAGAATTTTGTATTGCATAATGGGAAGAGTCAAGGTGATAAGAGATGAAAGAGAAATAGTGATGTGCTGGGGTGGGGTGTGTAGCAATTAGGGTGCCTGCCAGGAATTGGCAAGCTTTACAAAAGGGAGTGACAGATTTTGTTTTTATAAAAACACTCTGAGAAAAATACATAGAATATCTGTAAGAACTGAGTAAGATTAGAAATAGTCAGGAACAAAGTTATGAGGTGACTCAAAGTAGGCCAGAGGAGATTAAAATGGTCTGGAATATTCATTAATTCACTCAGCAGATATTTATTGAGTTGTATTTAAAGCCATATGCTATATATACAATAGTGAATCACCACAGGTAATAAAAACATAGATTAAGAGTATCTCTAATGCTTAGTGATTATTTTGGTTTGCGGTATGTTAATGAGACTCAAGTAACTTGGTGGATTCAGGAAACATAAAAGTAGGAATAGACTTAATGTGTGGTGGGGATTAGGGGATAAATTCGGTGTCCGTCATGTTGCATTTAAAGCGAGATGTCTAACAGCAGGTGGGTTAATGAGTCTGGAGCTATGAGAGATCTAAGATAGAAATAGAGTTAACGGGTCACCAACTTCTAAATAGTTATCAAGCACTTAGACATAGATGAGGTTACACAGGAAAGGCGTGTACAGAGACAACAAAGGGAGACATAAAATAGCTCTGCGCAAAAAATAGCATTTAGTGGATAATGAAGGAAGATGATTGCAGAGAAGACTTGGAACAAAAGGTTATGGATTTAGGACAAAAGCTCAGCCTTGTTTTGGGTAAGCCTAGACAAGCAGCTATTCCAAGGTGAAGAATAATTGGTAAGCGTAGGTGAAACCTCTTCACCTCCATCATCAACAAAAAAGACAAAAGAAAAATAAGAAAGCAATAGTAGAAATAATCTTACTCTTAGTCTGAATTATTTTAATATCTTTGACCCAACTCTTACTTGAAGAGGGCTAAAAGCTCTCATTTCCCCTCCCCGTCAAACATACCAATCTTCATTATTTCATTGAAATAGTAATGCTTTGTTTTATTCAGCAAAGTATTAAGGGAATGGATGATATGTTTCAATTACACTGATTGGGAGATGTTAAAATTTTAAAATCTCTCCATTTTCATCTTTTTAGCAACTTTTGTTATTTTTCTATAAGTAACCAAATATTTCTTTGGATAAATTAAGCATAAAAAATAATTGGAAAGATAGAACTAGCTCACAGAATTTGAACAAACAAACAAAACAAAACTATAAAACCAGGCTCAGAAAACAATAGGAAATAGGGAAGCCTCAGAGTTCTAGTTACAGGTACTCAATTTTTTTGGTTTGTTTTTTTCCCTAAGCCTCTACTGCCAGGATTAATAAACTCCAAGTGTTTTCTCCTCTTAAATCTCTTCACTTAAGATCCAATATCTGGGAAAATATAAAGTCTACTAACTCTGATGGGTTATGTGTCTTTTCTTTAATGAAGGGGGGCAGGGAATTATATTGAGGGTCACTTTGGAACTGCACACAATGGGGAATAGTAAATTACCCACACAGAAATTAGTATGCTATTACTGAAAAAGGAAGGAGTGACTTCTGGAGGAGTACAAAACCATATTTTGTTTTTTATTCTTAAAGTAAACAAACTTTCTTATACACTGGATTCTTAAAGTAAGCAGACTAGAAATATTATTTTGAACCTCAAATTGCATAAATTCCCATTTCTCCAGCTTTACTTTTTTATGTCTTCTGATTTTTTAAAGCAATTTTATTGAAATATATGGACATACAACAAACAGAATGTGTAAAAACTTTACAGTTTCATAAAGCTTTGCAGTTGCATACACTCTGAAATCATCTCCACTACCAAGACAAGGAATATATATCCCCCACCTTCACAGTTTCCTCACGCCCATTTGTAATCTCTACATCCTGTACTTCTCCATTCCACACCTGCTGTCTTAAGCCAACTGCCTATCTACTGTCTGCTGATACACATTCCGTTCCTTTGCCTACAGTTTTATGTAAGAGGGGTCATGCAATGTGTACTCTGCTTTGCATGGATTTCTACTTAGCGTAATGATTCATCCGTATGATTAACAGTATCAATACTTCATTTTTTGTCCACTGCTAAATATTTTATTCTATGGTTATAACAATTTGTTTATCCATTACATATTAAGTGGCTTTCAGTTTTTGTGTATTACAAAGAAAGCTGCTGTGAACATTTAGCACAATGCTTTGTAGAAACATGTGCTTTTACTTCTTTCGGGTAAATACCTAGGACTGGAACAGTGAAGTGCTAAAATCGGCAGTATATATTTAACTTTAAACATGGCAGAACAGTTTTCCAAAGGATTGTTTCATTTTACATTCCTACCAGCATTGTATAGGAGTTCCAAATGCAAGTAGTTGGGATGGTCAATTTTTAAATATCACACATCCTATTTGGTATACAGTAAGATCTCACTGTGGTTTTAATTTTCCTAATGACTGATGTTAAACATCACTTCATTGTTTTTATTTGCCATTCTTATAGATTCTCTGATGAGCATTCAAATCTTTTTTTTTTTTTTACCTTTTTTTTGTCTTTATTATCTTATTGAATTTTGAAACATTATCCGTTCTAGATACAAGTCCTTTATCAGTTATGTGTTTTGCAAATATGTTTCCCAGTCTGTGGCTTGTGCTTTTATTCTTAACACCATCTCAAAGATCAAAAGATCTTAATTTTGATAAAGTCAAATTTATTGTTTTTCCTTTTAAGGATCATACTTTTAATGTTAGAGTTAAGAAATTTTTGTCAAAACCAGTTGATTTTACCCCATTAAATTTTCTTCTAAAAATTTTATAATTCTAGGTTTTATATTTGGAGTTCTCTGGCTCTCTCCTTTCTGAAGTTCCTCTCTCCGTTCTACAGAGGTCTTGTTTTCTCCAACCCCTTTCCTAAGTTTCCTTTAACTTGAAAGATGGTAAAGTTCCTATGAGAGTTTTAACACTGCATCTCTACAATGAGAGCTACCTTCACAGCAAAATTACACAAATATGTAACATTTCATTGCTTCCTCTAAAATGTTTGTTAATTACATTGTGAAAGGATTCACATCATTTAGTTTATTAACACAAATACACCCATCACCTTACATAATTTTTGTGAGAACATTTAGTTCTACTCTCAGTAAATTTTAGTTATACAATACAGTCTACGATAGTCACCATGTTTTAATCTTAGAGCAGAAACTGTACCCTTTTACCCACTTCTCCTTATTTTCCTACTCCCAACCCCCAGCAGCCACTTTTCTACTCTTGTTTCTATGAGTTTGACTAACCTTTTTTTTTTTTAAGTTTCCTCATATAAGTGCTACTGTGCAGTATTTGTCTTCCTCTGACTGGCTTCTTTCACTTAAAATAATGCCCTCAATGTCCATCCATGTTGTCCAAAATGGCAGCATTTTCTTTTATATTGCTGAAAAAAATTCCTCTGTGTGTGTGTGTGACTTTTTTTTTTAATCCACTCATCTATCGATGCACACTTAGGTTATTTCCGTGTCTCGGCTACTGTAAATAATGCTGCAGTGAACATGTATAAATATCTTTCCAAAACAGTGATTTTGTTTTTTTCAGATAAATACCCAAAAGTAGAATTGCTGGATTATATGGTAGTTCTATTTTTAAGTTTTTTGAGGAAACTCCATATTTTCCCTAGCGACTGTACCAATTTACAATTCCACCACCAATGTATAAGGCTTTTTCCTTTTCTCCACATCCTCACCAGCATTCATTATCTCTTGTCTTTTTGGTGATCGCTGTTCTAACAGGTTTGAGGTGGTATCTCATTGCGGTTTTTATTTGCATTTCCATGATGATTAGTGATGTTAAACACCTTTTCATGTACCTGTTGGCCATTTGTATGACATCTTTGAAAAATATGTCTATTCAGGCCTTCAGCTCAATTACAGAAATATAAAGCATACCATTGCTTCCTCTACATAGCCACTCCCCTTCAAAATCCACTCCTTATGCTTATTTTTTTCTTTTTTTTCCAGAATTTACAATTGTTATTTATAGTAGAATTAATTTTTGTAGTAAAGTCAGTGTTTAGATTACATCTTAGTACTACATGCTGATGGCCAGAATTTTAAATATATGTAATATATAGCTCTTGTGTTGGTTTTGGTCTTTTTTACCCAAAATAACAACAAAGGCAAATTCAAAATTCATACATATAATTGGACATCTCTCATTAAGCACATCAGTCCCCCCCTTCCTCAAGCCAGTGTTGGGGTTATTGGCTTCACACAGGTATAACCTGATGTCCTCTTGCTTTGGACCCAGGCCATGAACCTCTTATGTCCTGCCTTCAGATTTCAGTTGTGCATGAGATGCCTGTGGAAATGGCTCAATGCTCACTGACAACTGATATATTTTTAAAATGTAATGCCCCAGACACATTTTGAAAGGATCTTCAGAAGGTCCTATGTGACTGTGACTAAGCAGTGTTTGCTTGTTGCAGTGGTCAGCTCAATAATGCCTCTTTAGTGTTGGTTTTACCCCCTTCTCTGTTTTAGCACTCAAGTTTGTCAAGCTTCCCTGAGATCATATTTTGAAGTTAAAGACCAGAATGCAAATCTTTGTCTCCAGCTCTGCTTTCAGAGAATCCAAGTTTAGACAGATATTTAGTTTATGCCCTAAGTGGCTCTAATAAGCAGACCTCGAGGATAGGATTAGAAAGTTGGATCACTCACAGGTCAGATCCACTGTGGACATGGTTCTTGATGGTAAGTGAGGTGGTGAGATCCCCTGCTATACAATTGCACAACAGCATCACCATGACCAAGATTCTCACCCATGGGGGATTGTGAAGTGATAGCAAAGAATAGTGCAGTAGCTCTGACTCTTGAACAACACGTGAGAGGTGGCTATTAATATGTATAATGAAATAGCTGGGGGTTGTTACCTAATATAGACACTGAATAAAGGAGTTACAGGATCATGTCAGCCTTCTATCAACTGAATAAACTCTGAGCAATCCAGGTGGTTTCTATGGAATCTTTGAGGAAGACTCTCATTTCCTACATCTGCGCTTAAGATTATACTTAAGATCATGGAAAAAATTTAATAGAAATTGCAAATAAACCTTAATGTGGCATCTTCCACATCAGAAAAGTTTTTAAGGGCCCATGGCAGTCCAGTATATCCTGTTAGGATAAAAGACAAATTGTCGCACTTTGCAGGACCTACCTTTGATAATAAGACCCTTCACTTTTTTTTTTTTTTTTTTTTTTTTGAAACGTCATGTCTTACACTTAGGAAAATTTTCCTCTCTTGCATTTATAATTCTAAAAGTTAGCAAAATTATTTTCTATGAAGAGGAAGATAGTAAATATTTTAGACTTTGCAGACCAAATTGTTTCTATTAAAACTACTCAACTCTACTATTGTAGCACAAAAGTAGCCACAGACAACACATAAATTGGTGTGGTGGCATTGCAAAAAAAAAGACTTCTATATTAATTGATGACTTGGAACTCTTACTAGTCTAAATTGGGTTCCAGAGGAAGAAGTGGCTTTGTAATTCCATGTCCAGGTCACAGGTCCATACTATGGTGAAAGTTTCTCTGTCATTCAGGCCATACCACCCAGCTGATCTCAGGAAACTAGCCTTAGCCGTAGTTACCCATAGTGATATCCAATTCACTTATGCAGCCTTTTGTTTTCCTTGTGCATTTTATTCTTTGCATCTATCAATTTGGCTTTCTGGGATTACCTTCCCCAAAACACCCACCTGTATTCAGATATTTGTCTCAGAGACTTATTTCAGGAGAATCTAATATAAGATATACTGTTAAAACTCTTTTTAAATGCAAAAGACAAAATTGCATTATTCTAATGTTCCAAGATAAGAACAAAGGTTATTTTTCTGCATGCATTTATTTATGAAGAAACATAATATCCCCTCAAAAAAAAAAAAAAACTAATTTAAAATACAACAACAAAAAAATAGGGAATGATAAATCTCACATAAACAAAGGGGGTGATGTATGTGAATATAGATTTAGAAATCAAATGTAATCAAACTAGTCTGTAAACTGAGCTGGTCAGCAGTATTTGATATAATTTTGAGTTACTCAAATGATGTCTCTATAGCTCTCTGTAAAGAAATTAAATTCAAAGGCTATTTGGTTTTTATAGATGAAAACACAAATCAGATATTCCTTAGAGAATTTTCCTACTTCCTCTAGTCTTTTCTGTGGCTGCTTCTTTTTATTTGTGGTAGGGGAAAGTTTGGCAAAATTAAGGTAGCGTATTCAGGAAAGAGTATTCAGGAAATGGACCAAGGGAATGGATATAGGGGCTCCTAACCCTGTTATTTATTTTTGAATCATATTTGAAGACATAGCATACAGATTTACCTTTATTTAACTTGGATATAGAGTGAAAAAAATCAGAAAATGGTAGTCTTCCTTCTCTGTTTGCATGTTTTATTCTTTAATTCCCTAAAGTAGAGATGTGCTGACTGTAACACAGTATGTCACTCTTAAGCTGGTTGCTACTTCTAGCTGTCACTTTTGATCACAAGGCACACAGGTTTGGGGTATGAAACTTGCAAATAAAAATCAGGGAAATAAAAACAATTTCCATTTTCACTTAAAAATTCACAAACTGGTGCTGAGCAGCATGTGGTAGTTAAGAAAACATGCCTTTCATTTGTCTTGCCTGTATAGAAAATACAATTTGAAGAGAAAAAAAAGTAAATACTGAAAATGTTTCTTTCAGCTTGCTGAGAATTTGGGAATGCTGTGAAAACAGCAATTAAATAAAGGCTGTGAAGTCTGCTCCCCTCCAGTCTTAGGCATAATGTGGCCAAAGAGGCTCTATGAGGCATTTTAATTCACTGGTGGATAGAAGCGTTTTGTGTTATTTGCCCATGTAGCCAACATTTTCAAAATAAAATGTGGATCTTAAGTTCCCCATTGGTTCTTAACTCCAAATTGTTAAAGTGCTTTCTTACAACAGCTGCAACAGTGTTTGACATACCAGAAATCAAACAATACTTAGAATAAACAAATAATCAACATCTAATTTCACTATTAGCCAAATCTCAGCCTGCTTTCACTGTCTGTAGAATCTTTTCTAGTATAACGACTCCAGTTAGAAATCATCATATTGTTAGTTTTCAGTTTTTCTCTCTGGATCATGGTTTCTCACCCCTCTTTTGCTACTACAAGCTCCAACAGACCAAAATTTGTCACTTTTTATGACTACAAAGCCCCACAAGATATAACATTTTATTGTGTATGAAATAATCATAGGTCTACTGATTCTACGTGTTTTGGAAAACAATATATTGTAAACTTTAATTTTGAAAAAATAACATAGCCCTATTAATGCTTTAATATTACTTTGATCAGTTTCAGGTAAATTGTGTGTGAAATCTGGTCAAAGAACCAATTAAAGGTTAAAAGAATTTGTTAATAAGTGATTGTGTACCTATTATAATGTCGAAAATCTGGAACATAACACTAAAATCTGGTGAGGATGTGAGTAACAGGAATTGCTTTTGGGAATGCAAAGTGATACAGCCATTTTGGAAGGCAGTTTGGTGGTTTCTTATAAAACTAAACATGCTCTTATAATCCAACGATCGTGCTCCTTAGTATTTGTGCAAAGAAGTTAAAAACTTACGTCCACACAAAAACATACACAGATAGTTATAGAAACTTTACTCATAGTTGCCAAAACCTGGAAGTAACCAAGATGTCCTTCAGTCGGGGAATGGATAAATAAACGGTGGCACATCCAGACAATGGAATATTATTCAGTGCTAAAAAGAAATGAGCTATCAAGCCATGAAAAAACATGGAATAACCTTAAATGCACATTACTAAGTGAAAGAAGACAATCTGAGAAGACTGTATACTTTGGTTCCAACTATATGACATTCTAGAAAAGGCAAAACAATGGAGAAAATTAAAAGATCAGTGATTGCCAAATCTATTGAATGTACAACAGCCGAAGTTGATCCTTAGGTAAACTGTGACCTATGGGTGACTTTGGTCAATGTAGGTTCATCCTTGGTTAAAAAAAAAAAAAGTACCATTCTGGTGAGTGATGCTGATAAGGGGGAAATGCTAAGCATATGTGACAACAGGGAGTAAATGGGAAATCTCTGTACCTTCTTCTCAATTTTGTTGTAAGCCTGAAACTGCTCTTTACCTTTGCCCAGTCCACACTTTTTTTAAAGATTGTGGAGGGAGGTTATAGAGGCAAATAAATATAAGAGAAGTAAGAATTTAGAATTAGAAGATGCTACTTTACTTATTAGTAACTTGGTGATCATGGCCAAATCTCTTAAGCTCTCTGAGATTCTACTTCCACATCTGTGATATGAGACTAATAGTATTTGTCTCACCAGGTTGCTTAAGAAGAATATGAAATAATATACATGAATATATATATATATATATATATATATATATATATATATCACTCAGTAAGACTTCAGAATTCTCAATGTAGATAAAGTATATCTAATTGTAGGATAGCTTATAAAATAGTAATATCTTCAAGATTTATTCATCAAAATCAGCTGAGCTAACACTCAAGTTACCTTTTTTATACTTGATAACTATTTTTAGAATGCCAGTCAATAACTATTTCTCTATTCACAATTCAGATAGATTCTTTTCTGAACTGAAAATTTTTACTTAATGCCACCTATTGATTTTTCAGCAAGTCACAAGAAAGGCAAATAAATACAACTTTTCAACCTGGGAAATTCTGCCTTCAGGTCATATTTAAACACAGAAACAGAAGATCAGTTGCTTTTGTCTGAATCAATGAATAAGACAATGACTAAATATGTCTGTGCTCCATCCTTTCTCACCTTTGGGGATTCTTACATAAGTTGTGTATTAGTCTGTGGCTTTTCACCCAACAGTCTACCCTGAGGTCCAAAGATCTGTAATAGCAGTAACTATAGGTCAAAGGTCTTCAGAAACCAAAAGTCTTGGTGATGATAAAAGAAAGGAAAAATAAAACAAATTTTCCAAAAGGAGTTTTTGAGAAGGACTTTGAGATGAAACTGCACTGCAGTCATTTGTAAGACTATACTTGAATTACCATTTCAGTTTTAACTTTCATCCAGAACTTGATGCCAGCATTTTTTCAGGAAAAATCCATGTCTCTCACCTCAAAAGGAATGAGTATTATCGAGTGGTACTTCTCCATGGGAAGGAACATGACTGCAGCGGGGGGGAAAAAGATGAATCCAGAGCATCTGAGGCTATAAAGTAAAGAACTCCAGAAATGATGTGGATGTGTCAAAAGGATATAGACGGCAGCTTGAGGTGGCTCCCACAGGCCAAATGTGCAGCAACTTGAAATCAAAATAAATAATATTAGTAAGAATATTAAGTTAATAACTAATACATTGAATCAAATAAGAGTCCATGAGTCTATGCTGTTATAAATACATGGAATAATTGGAAGTTTAATGAGAAGTGGGGTATTTATATAAGTACCTCCTCACAGAATGCTAATTCAAAGGCGAAAATGAATAACTTTACAGTGAAGTCACCATCTTAACCAAGTGATCGAAGTGGCCATCATCAAAAGCTAGATAAATCAAAATATTTGGCACTTTGTAGAATACAAGAAGAAAAACACAGTATCCCAGGCACTTCCTGAGGAATGTGATCTAATTCCAAGGAGGGCATATTACAAAAGAACTGGTCTGTAATCTTCAAACATGTCAAGGTCCCAAAAGCTAAGGAAAGAGTAACAGACTGTTCAAAACTGAAATAAACTAAAGAGAAATGATGTTTAGATGCATTGTATGATTCTGGACTTGATCCTTCTGTTATAAAGGATATTATTGGGGTGATAAAACCTGAATGACATCTGTGGCTTACATGGCAGTAATGTACCCACGGTAATATTTTGGGTATGATGGCTATATTGTGGTTATGTAAGAGAATGTATTATTTGTAGAAGACACACTAAAATATTTAAGGACTTTAGGGCATCTGGTCGGCAACAGATACTCAAATAGAATTAGGGAAAGTCTTTGCGATATACTTGTGAGTTTTCTGTAGGTATTGTCATATATTCATAAGTCGATCAAAAACAAGTCATATGGTCAGAAAAAATCAAACCATGGAAAGGATCTTGCTTATTTGATGGCTCTTATGTCTGTCTTTAATTACAATTATGAATGAAAATACTACAGAATTGTGTATAGTGAAAAATAAGTCCCTCTCACATTTCTTCTACTCCCCAATCCACTTTCTCAGAATGGACATTATTAGTGCTTTGGAATGTATCCTTTCTGGGCTTTTGCTATGTATTTATCAGCGTGACAATGGCAATAGAATGAACAGTAAAGATCATACTGTGCAGCCAGCCACACTGCATTCAATTCCCTCTTCTGCTTAGCAGTTCTGCAAATTTGAGCAAGTTACTTAACTACTTCTTCTTCATGCAGTAGCTTCTTCATTTCTACAGTTGGGCTGATAATCATTTCTACCTAAGAAGTTGGTTATAAAATTTAAATGATACGTGTGAAGATCCTAGAATTGTGCTTAGCTATGACTATCTTGCCCTACTTTACACAGACACATATATCTAGTTTTACCACACACACAAAATGCTATCACAATGTCTTGTGTGATTTCAGTTTTTCCACAAACAACATTCCCGCTATTTTTTTATTTCAACAGCGATTCTAATTTTCCTTACTAAAATTGTATCAAACATATCTTTTCATCATAATTACAAGGCAGAACTGATTAGATTATCACACCCACTTCAAAAATTCTATAACTTTCCTGGTTATCCTTTTCTTTTCCCCCAGGGACCCAAAAGGATTTCATTACATAGCAGCCTCATTCAGAAATGCCCTTGAGGCAATGCCAACAGCACCATGATGTTTGACAATTTGAAATCACAATTGTCCCCTCAGTACCAAGCCATAGACCACAGCTGATGTGCTCAGCAGTCAGCAGTGGTAACAGGAGAGCCAGCCTAGAGGCAGGGACCAGAAAGACAGGGAAAGGCTGTCCTTGAGTCTGAAGGTTGGTGGTAGGGGTTGAGTTAAGGATCAACTACCCAAGAAGAATCAAAATTGAAGTACAAGCATGAGTGCCTGTGACATTAGAAGTCACCGATGCATGAAGAAGCTCAGCAGAGCTAACAGGAACTGGTGAATCTCAAAGGTCTAGGAAGAAAGGCTGCAGGACTCAGGGACTCGGCCATTAAGGGGCCAAAATGCAGACTGGGAAAGCAGGCCATGAAAATAAGTGGTCATGAGCAGCAGCAAGAAATTTACTCTCCTGATGCTGTACCAAATCTCTGCCTCATTTCAGGACATTTTCTATGAAGGCAAGAACCACGTCCCAGCTTGTGTGGCCTAAGTGTGGGAAAAGAAAATGGCCACACTTAGTTGGACCTGAGAGAGGAATGATTAGGTCTTCATGGCAGGAAGTCTAGAGCATGTTACCCAAGATGGTGCACAGCCTGATTTTTCAGGGACCACAAGCAAGCTATAAGTATTATGAAACTCAGTGATTTCCAAACATTATTGAATGATTGTGATATGCAGCTCGTAAGACAGAAATAAACTTTATTGAAACAGCATTCCATCAAGCATGTTTTTTACTCTTTTTGAGCACCAAAGTCTTTTTGCATAGTAATAAGGAAGTGTTCTGTTCTCTCTATCCAGGAAGCAATTTATGACAATAGGATAAGGAGTCTTTAATGATAAGGTTTAGTAAAAATGGGAAAACTATTTCTGGATCTTGACAGTAACCTTCATGAGAAAAGAGACAACTTCATATTTTAAAATAGTATATCCACTTGAATAAAGAATAGAATTCTAATAATCAATTACAAACTGTTCTGACAAATGAAAGGAGGGAGATCTGTGGCCTGGGTTACACAGGAACCAGTCACGTTCTGTTTTGGATTCTGAGGCTTTGCATTGTGCTGGGGGAAGCAGGGCAGTACCCACCCCACTGCATAACTTCAGAATGGCACATTTGCATAGTGGCATATGTTAATGAATGATGCCCCCTGGAACTGTGCAGTGCACAGTCTGCATTGGCAGAAGTGGCAACCTTGCTGCTCACCTTTTTCTTTAAAGCTTGTTTCACAGTCACCTGCACTGGCTCTGGCTCCTTCTGTAATTATATTTATATTCTCGGTCTCCCCTTTTGCAGTTGTTCAACTTTAAGAACAGACTTTTTCAACTGATTTCCATAGCAACTTTAATCCCCTCTCTTGATCCCCTCCCCAAGTGTTGTTTTGGAGGCAGTGAGGCAGGTAGGATGGAAATACGGTTGATCCTTGAACAGCAGAGGTTTGAACTGCTTGAATCCACTTATACGTGGATGTGTCTTTTCAACAAATATTGTAAATGTACTTTCTCTTCCTTATTTTCTTAATAGCATTTTCTTTTCTCTAATGTACTTCACTGTAAATATAGTATGTAATACATATAACATACAAAATATAAGGTGTTAATCAATTGTTTGTTATCAGTAAGGCTTCTGGTCAATGGTGAGCTATTACCAGTTACGTTTTGGGGGAGTCAAAAGTTACACACTGATTTTCAACTACCTGAGGGATCGGAGCTACTAGCTCCCTCATTGTTCAAGGGTAAACTGTATTATTGATTGGGAGGCATTATTACAAGGATAGGTTTACCTAAGCGGTTTTCTCTCCCCTGACTCACCTTAATGCAAACAAAATCAACACTTAATCACCATATCCTCCACTCAGGTGATTCCTAGGGTTGCCTCCATCACTCCTCCCAAGAGACCCTCTCTACTCCTCTCCTATTAAAGATCAGGCACTTCACTTTTGATAAACTGCTAATCCTGTCACACTGGCAAATTCAGTCATCTCCAAGCATACTTTTGTACTAGCAGGGGGATGATCTTTGCAATCGAAGTAAAATGTGCATTATTCTGGTTATATCTGAATGGATACTGCCAGGTGAAATTGCCTTAGGTGCTACCTGTAAGTGCTATTTTGCAGTTTCATGACCTGTGCCGATAATCAGCAGGTCTGATAAGCTTTGCCTTCTTTATTGCTTTTCATTTCACTGTTCTCATCTTTATTATTCTTCTTAGGTATGACTTTTTAGCAGAGCTCATTCAACACCTCATTTCACCCACATTTGCTCAAGCATAGGTAACTATTTCGTTGCCTTGAACATCAGCACTCTGACCCAGTCATGTGCTGCTTTGTTTAATGTTAGTAAAATCATGCCCATCTTTCGCCAAGATCATCTGTCAGTATTTTACTTAAGATAGTTTTTGACACATGCTGCTTAATATTGAATCATCCTTTTATTTTCCTTTAAAGTTTATTGGGGCAACAATTGTTAGTAACATTACATAGATTTCAGGTGTATAATTCTGTAATACATTATCTATATCTCACATTGTATGTTCACCTCCCAGAGTCAGTTCTCTTTCCATCACTATATATTGGACCCCGTTTACCATCTTCTAGAGCCCCACTCTCCCCCCTTTACCCTCTGGTAACCCCTAAACTATCGTCTATGTCTATGAGTTTTTCTTCTTTCGGTTGTTTGTCTTGTTTTTTTGTTGTTTGCGGTTTATATCCCACATATCAAGAAATCATATGGTTCTTTACTTTTTCTGTCTTATTTCGCTTAGTATTATAATCTCAAGATCCATCCATGTTGTCACAAATGATCCAAATTCATCTTTTCTTACTGCCGAATACTATTCCATTGTGTATATATACCACAACTTCTTTATCCATTCATCTATCAAAGGATATTATGGTTGTTTCCATGTCTTGGCCACCATAAATAAAGCTGCAATGAACACTGGAGCACACTTGTCTTTATGGATAAATGTTTTCAGATTTTTGGGGGTAGATACCCAGGTGAGGGATTGCTGGGTCATATGGTAATTCTATTCATAATTTTTTGAGGAACCTCCACACTGCCTTTCATAACGGCTGCACCAGTCTGCATTCCCACCAACAGTGTATGAGGGTTCCTTTTTCTCCACAACCTCTCCAACACTTGTTACTATTTGTCTTGTTGATGATAGACATTCTGACTGGGGTGAGGTGATATCTCATTATGGTTTTTATTTGCATTTCTCTGATGATTAGTGATGAGCATTTTTTCATATGTCTCTTGGCCATTTGTCTTTCATATGTCTGGAGAAACGTCTCTTCAGGTCCTCTGCCCATTTTTCAATTGGGTTGTTTGTTTTTTTGTTGTTGATTTGTATGAGTTCCTTGTATATATTGGATATTAGCCCCTTATCGGAGGCACTGTTTGCAAAAATCTTCTCCTGTTCAGTTGGTTGCCTCTTTATTTTGTCGATGGTTAATTTTGCTTTGCAGAAGCTTTTAAGTTTGATATAGTCCTATTCATTTATTTTAGCTTTTACTTCCCTTGCCTTTGGAGTTAAATTCATAAAATGCTCTTTGAACCCATGGTCCATAAGTTTAGTACCTATGTTTTCTTCTATGCAGTTTATTTCAGGTCTTATGCTTAAGTCTCTGATCCATTTTGAATTAATTTTGGTATATGGTGACAGATAGCAGTCCAGTTTCATTCTTTTGCACGTGGCTTTCCAATTCTCCCAGCATCATTTATTGAAGAGGCTATCTTTTTCCATTGTATGTTTTTGGCTTCTTTGTCAAAAATTATCTGTCCATATTTATGTGGGTTTATTTCTGGGTTTTCAATTCTATCCATTGGTCTGTGTATCTGTTTTTCTGCCAATACCATGCTGTTTTGATTATTGTTGCCCTGTAGTACAAGCCAAAGTCAGGGAGTGTGATACCTCCAGCATTGTTCTTTTTTCTTAGGATGGCTTTGGCTATTTGGGGTCTTTTGTGGTTCCAAACAAATCTGATGATTTTTTGTTCTATTTCTTTAAAAAATGCCACTGGGATTTTGATGGGGATTGCATTAAATCTGTATATTGCTTTGGGTAATACGGCCATTTTAACTATGTTGATTCTTCCAATCCATGAGCATGGAATGTCTTTCCATTTCTTTGTGTCTTCTTCAGTTTCTTTTAAAAATGTCTTACAGTTTTCAGCATATAGGTCTTTCACATCCTTGGTTAAGTTTATTCCTAGGTATTTCATTATTTTTGTTGCAATTGCAAAAGGATTTATTTTTTTATTTTTTTGAGATTTCATTGTTTGTATATAGGAATGCAATGGACTTTTGTACATTGGTTTTTCAGCCAGCAACTTAACTGTATTTGTTTATTGTTTCTAATAGCTTTTTGATGGAGTCTTTAGGGTTTTCTATGTATAGCATCATGTCATTTGCAAAGACTGACAATTTAACTTGTTCATTCCCAATTTGGATGCCTTTTATTTCTTTGTCTTGACTGATTGCTCTGCGAGGACTTCCAACACTATGTCAAAAAGCAGAGGTGATAGGAGACAGCTCTGTCGTGTTCCTGAACAAAAAGCAAAGGGTTTCAGTTTTTCACCGTTAATTAGATATTAGCTGAGCGTTTCTCACCTATGGACTTTATTATGTTAAGGTATTTTCCTTCTATACCTATTTTATTAAGTGTTTTCATCATAAATGGATGTTGTATCTTGTCAAGTGCTTTTTCTGCATCAATTGATATAATCATATGATTTTTGTCCTTTATTTTGTTTGTGTGATGTATCACATTGATGGATCTGCGTATGTTGAACCATCCTTGTGCCCCAGGGATGAACCCCACTTGGTCATGATGAATAATCTTTTTAATGCATTGTTGCATTCAATTTGCTATAATTTTGCTTAGGATTTTTGCATCTGTATTCATCAGAGATATTGGCCTGTAGTTTTCTTTTTTTGTGTCATCCTTACTAGGTTTTGGTATCAGGGTAATGTTGGCCTCATAAAATGAGTTAGGGATAATTGTCTCTTCAATTTTTTGAAAGAGTTTCAGTAGGACAGATATTATATCCTCTTTGAAGGTTTGGTAGAATTCACTCGTGCAGCCATCTGGTCCCAGACTTTTTGCTTTTGTGAAGGTTTCAGATGACTGATTCAATTTCCTTACTGGTGACAGGTCTATTTAGATTTTCCAGTTCTTCATGATTCAGCCTAAGAAGGCTATATGTTTCTAAGAAATTGCCCATTTCTTCTACGTTATTGAATTTGGTGGCATATAGTCCTTCAAAGTATTCTTGGATGATCCTTTGTATTTCTGTGGCATCCGTGATAACTTCTCCTCTTTTGTTTCTGATTTTGTTTATTAGTGTCTTTTCTCTTTTTATCTGAGTGAGTCTAGACAAGGGTTTGTCAATTTTATTAATCTTTTGAAAGAACCAGCTCTTTGTCACATTAATTTTTTCTATTGTATTTTTGTTCTCTATTTTATTTAGTTCTGCTCTGATATTTATTATTTCCTTTCTTCTGCTGACTTTGAGATTCATTTGTTCTTCTTTTTCTAGTCCTTTAAGGTGTAACGTGAGCATATTTATTTGGGATTTTTCTTGTTTCTTGAGACAGACATGTAATGATATAAATTTCCCTCTTAAAACTGCTTTCGCTGCATCCCAAAAATTATGGCAGGATGTATTTTCATTCTCATTTGTTTCTATGTATCTTTTGATCTCTCCTCTTATTTCTTCTTTGACCTGGTCATTCTTTAAAAGTATGTTGTTTAATATCCACGTATTTGTGGTTTTTCCTGCTTTCTTTTTGCCGTTGATGTCCAATTTCAAAGCCTTGTGATCAGAGAATATGCTTGGCATGATTTGCATCTTCTTAAATTTGCTGAGGTTAGGTTTATAACCCAATATATGGTCACTGCCATGAGCGTTGGGTTCAGCCATGTTATACGCTGTCCCCTCAGCCCTGTGGGCCATAAGTGGAGCCCTAGCAGTTCGAGTTCTTCCCTCTCCCGCATCTGCGGTAGTTCTAGGGTGGAGCGAGTTTGGAGCACCAAGCTAGGTCAGCATCCTACACCCAAGAGGCCGTCTCCACACTTCTCCCTTCCTTCCTCCCCTGCTTGAGCTATTTGACCACCTTTAGATGATTTCAGTAGTGCACCTTTTAGTCTTGCTTGTCTGCTGAGCAGGGAGTCCTTTGTGGCGTTATACTTGTTCAATTTTTTGTAAATTCCAGGGGAGATTTCAAGAGGCTCTCCTCACACCGCCATTTTTATTATGTCACTCTTGATTCAAACTTGATGAAGGATCTTAAGTGCTACAGTTCAGTCTTGCAGTTTAGCAAAGCTCTCTAGTTATCAAAATAAGCTTTATATGACTAATTCTTAAACCTACCCTCTCTAAAACCTAACTGGGTTTTCTTAGCAAACTTAGACAGCTTAGAAATATCACAACGGAGGTGAGTTAAACTAACTGCATTGCATCACTTGATGATTCATGTCTGCTGCCTTACATAGTATCTAAGGAAGCAGGGAAACCAGACACATTTCTTTTTATTTTATTTTTTTCATATATATATATATATATATAATTTTTTCAGATACAATTGACATACAATATTATATTAGTTTCAGGTGTACAACTTAGTGATTAGCTAGCTATAGAACCTACAGAGCTATACCCCCAATAAATCTAGTACTGATCTGATACCATGCAGTGTTATTACAACATTATTGACTCTATTCCTTATGTTATACCCTGCATCCTTATGACTGTTTTGTAACTACCAGTTGTACTTCTTATTCCCTTCCCATTTTCCACACATCGCCCCAACTCCCCTTCTATCTGGCAACCATCAAAATGTTCTCTCTATCTATGAGTTTGCTTCTTTTTTGTTGTTTACTTTGTTCTTTAGATTCCACATGTAAGTGAAATCATATGGCATTTGTCTTTACCTATCTAACTTACTCTACTTAGCACAGTACCCTTCTGTAGCCATCCATGTTGCTGCTGATGGCAAGATTTTGGGGTTTTTTTATGGCTAAGTAATATTCCATTGTACAAGTTCTGACAATTACATTTGCGAACTCATCCTAGAAAAAGTTCTATATACCTCATTGCTGAATATCACTATGGCCACCTTCAAAGTACTACCCTTGTGAGGCTATGCACTGACACCAGTGCCTAGTCAATGCTTCAAAGCAATTTCAGAACTCTTTTTCTGGAATGGCCATTAGGGTTATCAGCGTATTACCCTTGAGTTCCTGAATGTCATCAAAATGTCTTCCTTTCAATATTTCCTTTATATTCAGGTAAAAGAAGAAGTCATTGGGGACAGATCAGGTGAGTGATTTGTTTACTGACTCAAAACTCCCTCACAGACAGTGCTGTATGAGCTGCTGCATTGTCATGATGCAAGAACCATGAATTGTTGACGAAAAGTTCAGGTTGTCTAACATTTTGACGCAGCCTTTTCAGCACTTCCAAATAGTAAACTTGGATAACTGTTTCCAGTGGTACAAATTCATATTAATAATCCTTCTGATATCAAAAAAGATTAGCAACATTGTTGCAATAAGTGTGCGAACTTATCAAACATTGTGTGTGTGTGTTGTGTGTGTGTGTGTGTGTGTGTATTCAGGAATTTTAATTGGAATATATATATATGTGTGTGTGTGTGCGTCTATATATAAATGTGTCTATATATGTGTCTATATATTGGAATATATGTACATATGTGTGTCTATATATAAATCTAGACACATAAAACTCTATGTAAAACTCTATATTATATATAATATGTATTATATATATAATATATATTTAAACTAAAATGATCTTTCCTTCCAAAAATATGCCATATCACTCTATTTAGCCACCTGAAAATATTATTTAAGTTTTCAAATTTCAAAAAAATAATACCAAGAATTAGACATAGATTAGGAGTGTGGCAAGATCTCAGGGCTGGTGAACAGAAATGTCATAAACAAAGCTTCTGATGGGCTTTTTGTGGGGAATAGGTACATTTGCCTACACATCTGATTGGACAGCAGTGGAAACATCACTTTGTTCCTCATGTGCTCAATGGAGCATTTGCCATAGGCTCGTAGTTTCAGGCTATTGTAATTGAAGACAGCTAGGAGAGGTTAAGGATTTGCCAAAATCAGACATTTAATTAAAGACAATGTTAGAAACCAGAACTCTTGTGATTTCAGTAAGCAATTCCAGTACCTGAGTCACTAATGCTTAATAAAAATGTATATAGGTGACTGAATAAATTAATCAAAATTTTTTCCACAAGTCAATTAATTTTTACTATGCGTTTTTATACATGTCACATCCATGATATGTAAAAACTTCTTTGGTCACAAGAAAGTTAATCCCAAATACTGACAGATCTACTGGCTTAAAAATAATTCTAAATAATACTAGCAACATCTAAAAGTAACTTTGCTTAAATACAAGGCTTTAAACTTATCAACTATTCTGAGTTTCTCAGTCAATAAGGAAAGAGAACTTTTTATCCAATTGTTTACAGGCAAGCCAATTGTAATAATTTTAACCAAATGCAATTCATCTTTTTATTCTGCTTATCCAAGTAGAATACTCCCAAATACTCTTTAAAAACTCTAAGCGGATAAATAGATTCAGGAGTAGGACAGCCGAAACACATTATTATACCTTTTTAATGTACTTTTATACTTAGGATGTAACAAAACATAAAGGATAGAAACTTGACTCCCCAGTTATGTCAAGAGGAGCGTCATTATGTTCCTGTCCTTAGCATATGAAATCCACATGCATATAAAACCCACAGTAATCTACCACTAGGCATTCACTAGAATGTTAAAATAAGAAAGACTACCTATACCGACTGTTGGTGAATATGTGTGGTAACTGAAAATTGTATACATTTCCAGCAGGAGTTTCAGTGGTGCAACTACTTGGGGAAATAATTTTTGTAATTTCTTTAAAAATCACATGTATTTACCATATGACACCAATCCTACTCCTAGGCACTTACCAAAGAGAAATCAAAGACATATAGATGTACACAGGAATTTATACATGCGTGCTTAGAAAATGTGTATTCATAATAATCAAAAACTGGAAACTAAATGTCCAACAATAAATGGATCTATACACAAATTTTGGCAATATTTTCACAATGGATTATTAGCAATAAATTAGAATGAAGTACTGATACATGTAAGCACATGGATGACTCTCAAAGAACATTATGCTGAGCAACATAAACCAGATATAAAAGAGTAAATGCTATATAAAACCATTTATATAAATTCTAGATAAGGCAAAACTAATCTATAGTGTCAGGAAGCATATCAGTTTTTGCCTTGGGTTCAGGGTGTGTCTGAGGGGGCTTGGGGTGAGAGCAAATTTGATTGTAAGGATCAGGAGTATAATTTTGTGGCTATGTTCTATATTTTGAATGTGGTGATAATTATCAAACCTCATTGAAATGTGCATTTAAAATGAGCATATTTTCTTGTTTGTAATTAACATTTCAGTAGGGTAAATTTAAATAGTGAATAGAAATTGGTTGCTAGGGAGAGGGGATAGATATGAAAAATGTAAACTTGTGCGCAGAGGCACCTAGGGAGGAAAGCATATGGCATTTGTGGAACAAACAGGAATTGTTGCAGCATAAATTGAAAAGTTAAATAAAATTAGAATGTGCACAATCATAAATACCAGAATAAACATCTCAAATAGTATTTGTGAGCCAATGATGGGACATCAGTTTATTTTCTCTGCATTGCCTTGAGCTTCCCTTCCCCTTCTTAACATTTGGTGTGAAATTCTCCAACAAGTGGATAGACAAGTCTCTGGCAAACCATGGTAGGAAAAATGCCATGGTTCCTCCTGAAGTGGTAGGATGTCTTTGGCTTCTGCTTTGCATAAGCTCCCTGCCCATCAAGTTGTAATGTTCATTTGTTTCTGTTATGTCAGCCTTCCTCACAATTACTATCAGCAGAGCTCTTAAACATATGATTTTACGCAACTGAAATGGAAGCATGATATTCAGTTCTAGGCACTTCTTGAAAAAAACAAAAGCATTGAGTAAAAATCAAGTATTTTCTCAAACACATACTTTGTTCATATTCTCGGCTTATTTTATTTTATTATTTTATTTTTAGTTTCAGGTGTACAAAACAACAAAATGATTAGACATGTACACCCCTCACAAAGTGATAGCTCCCCTCCCCAATCTACTCCCCTCTGACATCGTATATAGCTGTACAATACCATTGACTATATTCCCTATGCTGTACTTCACATCCTGTGACTATATATGTGTATTTAATTATAGTTGCTATTCAATATTTTAGGCACTATTATTTTAATCTTAATATCTAAAATAACTGTTATGTGGAAATAACTGTTAGATGGAAATATGAAGGTTTTGTAAACTACTTTTTCTCAACTCTCAAGCTTAATTTTCATTTGAGGAATTATAGGGATTAGTCACATATACTAGAATGACTGCAAAGGCTAAAAGATTCTCTATAAACCTATAAATCTGTTGAGTTCAATATTAGGCAAGACAATGTTATTCTATCCATATGGCTAATTTGCATGACTTCATTTAACACTTCACTTTTCCACACTCATTTGCTTATTGTAAAGATTGTTAAAAGAAATACATTAGTTACCTCAAATTTTGAAAGAGAAAAAAGACCCTGCAAATATCCGGCTGCCAGATTTGAGTCTTGCTATTCATGTTTCTAAAATGAAGGAGAAAAGAGGTTTAAAGGATTTGGGGCTTTGGAAAAGCAGTAGCTGCTTTTGCAGTCTCCAGTGAATTAGTCTTCTATTGGATTAACAAGCTATTAAAGTTTCAGATAGGGACATTTTCAAATAAAGTCTCACTGGAAAAGTGCAAAGTCAAAATTCAAATGGAGTTTTCAGTACTACTGTTATTTAAGAGTTAAATTACTGTATGTTATAAAACATTTTTTAAAGGTTTTATAAGAAATGGTAAAGCATTTAAATTAAAAGAAATTATAGAAATATGTTGCTATATTGACATGATATAGAAATATATCAATATAACACTTATTTCTTTTAATGCCCCATCAAGCAGAGACTCCTTGCTTTCAGTCTAAACACTACCAACATTATTTTCTATTTGTGGCACTCCTAATAATTACTTCTTCTTAATGATTATTTTAGCCATTCTAATAACCCCATTTATTCCACTTATAATTGAGAATTGGACTTTATAAAATAACTCAGAGGCACTGTCTGGGGTAGATAGAAGAGATATCAGGATTTGGTTATTTCCATTCCTTCTCTCTGAAGTCATCATTCTATACTGTGGTGAATTTGCAGTCATTCCATAGTTATCACAGTTGCTTTCTCCTAGACAATTAAAAAAAAAAAAAAAAAAAAGCCAGGTGGAAACAGAATAAAACACTAAATGTTTGGAAATTGTAGAGATTCACAAATAGGCATTTGGGAGAACGGAGATCCTCAACTTCTGTTTTGTGATTATTCAAACTGAAGCCAGAGAGATTGAAACTGAGATTCAAATCCTGCATCTCCAACTGTGTTGGTTAGGAAAATCTCAAACACTGTTGACCTCAGTTGTCACCTACAAAGTGATAAAGGCCTAACTATGCAAAATAGGGTTTTGTGAAGTTAAAGACAGTTTTATGAGAGCACTCTGTGAAGTTTTAAACCAAATTAAACATGGTAACAACATCAACAAAAAGCCCAAATAGACAAAGACTTGAATTTGAGTCCTGACTCCAGAATGTGTTGATTACATGAGTTTGTAATCTCTATTTTATAGAGTAGTTGTGATGATTGAGTGATAATCTATTTATGCCAACATGCAAAGTGGCTGGTTTTCTTTTGATAGCAATTCTAAATGTTGAACAGCCCCAGGAATCAAGTGATTCCCTCTTCTATTGGTTCAAAATGAATGCGAGCTCTGCAAAAATAATTGAGACCAAAAAATATAATCAGAGGTCTTTGAACTTCTCTAATAAATATTTCCTCCAGGTTTTTCTTACTTTTTTTCTTTTTTCTTTTTTGTCAGGATGAATTATTTTCAGTAACCAGGCTAGTATTTTTCTTTATAATATTCCGTAATAAATGCTACCTGAGTATGCTGAAACTAGTATGCAAATATTTGTGTATTCCCCTCAACTCTTTTTTTAAAAATAATTTCCAGTTATTTATCTATGTACCTAAATCGCTCATTCCCCCCTTATTTTCTTCTGTTTCTTTCTGTTTCATATGCTCAGGAAACTGATCTGTTTTTTTCAATTGTTTAAAAATTATTATCTACAAAAACTTAAAAGAAAAAAAAAGAGATCAGCAGAACACACTTTTTAAAGTTATATTTCAATTAATCCATGTTTCAATAGATCAATTAGTTGTAGAAGGTACTGTGCTAAGTAAACCCCATGGGAAATTCAAAAAATTATAGACCTGCCCATTTTTTTATTGGATTGTTTGCTCTTTTGGTGTTGAGTTGAAGAGGACATGAAGAGACATTTCTCTAAAGAGGACATACAGATGGCCAACAAACACATGAAAAAAGGGCTCAACTTCACTAATCATTAGAGAAATGTAAATAAAAACCACAATGAGATACTACCTCACTATCGTCAGAATGGCTATCATCAATAAAACAACAAACAACAAGCGCTGGCGAGAATGTGGAGAAAAGGGAACCCTCGTACACTGCTGGTGGGATTGCAGAAAGGTGCAGCCACTATGGAAATCAGTATGGAGGTTCCTTAAAACACTGGAAATGGAACTACATTATGACCCAGCAATTTCTATCTTAGGTATCTATCCAGAGAAATCCAAAACACTAATTGGAAAAAATGCATGCACCCCTATGTTTATTGCAGCGCTATTCACAATAGCCAAACATGGAAACAACCGAAATGCCCATTGGTAGATGACTCAATTAAGAAACTGTGGTACACTTATACAATGGAGTTTTATTTGACCATAAAGAAGAATGAAATCTTACGATTTGCAATGATATTGACAGACCTAGAGAATATTATGCTAAGTAAAATAAGTCAGACGGAGAAAGATAAATACCATGATCTCACTTGTATGTGGAATCTAAAGAACTGAATAAATGAGCAAACTAAACAGAAATTGTCTCGGAGATATAGAGGAAAAACTGATGGTTGCTAGTTGGGAGGGGTTAGGGATGAGGGAGAAGATGAGGGGATTAGAAAGCACAAGTTGGTATTCACAATATTGCCTTGGGGATATGAAAAACAGTTTGGGGAATATAAACAATAATGTAAAGATTTTGTAGGGTGTTAGATAGGCACTTGTCTTATTAGGGAGATCACCTCATGGACCGTGTAGATGCCTGACCAATGCTCTGTACACCTGAAGCTGAATAATATTGAATGGCAACTGTAATTTAATATATATCGTATATAATCATGAGATATGGAGTACAGCATAGGGAATAGTGTCGATGGAATTGTAACAGCTATATATGATGTCAGAGGGGTAATAGATTGGGGACGAGGGTTATCACTTTGTGAGGTGTGAAATATCTATTACATTGTTTTGTACACCTGAAACTAATTAAAACAAAAAAAAGTATAGACCTCAGTATACTTACAATCTAATTATAGATTAAAAAAATACACCTATGTTCTGGAAATTGTTAGAAACATTAGAGTTTACTTACTTAATCCTCACATTAATCCTCTAAAGTGTGTGCTATTATACAAAATGGGGAAACTGAAGCTTAGAGAGATTCCATGTCTTGCCCAAGGTCATGCAAATAAGAAGCATTGTAGCTGGAATTGAACCCACTTTGACTCCATACCTTTTATTCTTTTAATTGTGCATACTAACACATGACTTGCATGTTTTTTAAAAACAATCTATTACTGCATTTGATTTGCTAACATTTTTTTTTTTTTCAGAGAGTTTGTCAATTTCATAAATGATATTGGTCTCTAGTTTTCTTTTCTGATAATGGTTTTGTCTGTCTTGGTATCAAGGCAATGCTGGCCTCACAAAAATGTACTGGGGCATGTTTTCCCTCTTCTGTTATGTGGAAAATTTGTGTATCATTGGTATTATTTCTTAAATGTTTGGTAGAACTCACAATACAGCCACCAGGAGTTTTCTTTGTGGGATGATTCTTAACCGTGACTTCCACTTTTAAATAGACATACGAAAATTTTGATTGTGTATTTTTTTTTACTTGAATAAATTCTGGTATTTTGTGTCTTTCAGGGAATTGGCCTATTGTAGGTTGTCAAATTTATTGGTTGTTCCCAATATTTCTTTACTATTCTTTCTATATCTGTAGAATCGCAAGTGATATGCCCTTCTTCCTGACACTGGTTCTTATGTTTTCACTCTGTCTCTCTTCTCTCTCACAAATGCACACACTTTATTTATTTTGGTTAATATGGACTAGTGTTTTCAATCTTCCTGATCTTTTTAAAGAACCATTTTTTAATTGATATTCTCTGTTCCTTTGATGTTTTATGAATCACTAATTTCAGCTCTTACCATTACCATTTCCTTTGTTCTTCTTATTTAAAATTTAATTTGGTTTTCTTCCTCTAGTTTCTTCAAATAGAAATTTCTGCAAATAAAAGTTCAAATGATTTGACCCCTTTCTTTATTTCTGATGTAAGTACTTCATGCATTCATTTCCTTCTAAAGATTCCTTTGGCTTAATCACAAAAGTTTATATATGTGTGTTTTATATTCACTTAGTCATAAAGTATTTCTGTTTCCCTTTGTCATTTCTTCTTTGTCTCAGGGGTTATTTATAACTGTGTTGTTTAATTTGCACATAAATGGATATTTTCTAGATTTCCTGTCTCATTGACTTCTAGTAATTATGTTATAGTCAGAAAACATACACTGCATCATGTCTAACCACATAATTTTTAAATATATGTCTCAGCATATGATGTATCATAAAAAATATTTCATATACCTTTGACAAAAATATGTCTTTGCTAATATTTGGTGACATTCTCTATAAATATCAATTTGTTGTAGTGTTTTAAAAGTTCAAGTATTCTACATCCTTAGCGATTTATGTCTACTTGTTATATCAGTTGTTGAGAGATAAGTGTTAAGTTCTTCCACTGTAACTGGATGTATCTATTTCTACTTTAAGTTATACCAGTTTTTGCTTCACAGGTTTGAAGCCCTGTTGTTAGGTGAAATTAAACTTAGGATACTTTTTTCTCCATAAACTGTTATTTGTCATTTTGTTATGTCTCTCTCATCCTTGGTTGTATAGCTTTTTCTGAGACTTAACTTTATCTGATGTTAACATAGCCACCCCAGCTTTCTTTTGATTAATGTGTTTGTATAGTACATATATGTCCATCAGTTTACATTTAATCTGTTTTTTTTTTCTATTTAACATGAATTTCTTTATTTTTATTTTTTATATTAACTTCCAGTGTACAAAACAGCATAATGATTAGACATTTATAAACCTCACAAAGTGATAACCCCCCAAGTCTACAACCCCTCTGATATCATATATAACTGTTATTATACCATTGACTACATTCCCTATGCTGTACTTGACATTCTGTGAAAAAAGAAATATATGTGTGTGTGTTTATCTATATATATACATGTATATTATATATTTTATATAATTATAGTTTATAATTGAATATATAATTATGGTTGACATTTAATATTATTCTACATCAGCTTCAAGTGTACAGAGCAGTGATCAGGGATCTACACAATCTAGGAAATGATCCCCCGATAAGTCCAATACCCATCTGTCACCCTAAATAATCTATACAACATTATTGATTATATTCCCCATACTGTATTTTACATCCCCGTGACTATTTTGTGACTAACAATTTGTAGTTTCTAATCCCTTCAGCTTCTCCCCTACCTCCCCACCTCCCCTCCCATCTAGCAACCATTAGTTTTTTTCTCTCTATCTCTGAGTCTATCTCTGTTGTTTGCTCATTTATTCTGTTCTTTAGATTCCACATATAAGTGAGATCATATGGTATTTGTCTTTCTCAGTCTGACTTATTTCACTTAGCATAATATTCTATAGGTCCATCCATGTCATTGCAAATAGTAAGATTTCATTCTTTTTTATAGCAGAGTAATACTCCACTGTATAAATGTACCACAATTTCTTTATCCAATTGTCTGTTGATGGGCATTTTGTTGTTTCCATATCTTGGCTTTGTGAATAGCACTGCAATAAACATAGGGGTGTATATATTTTTTCAAATTAGTGTTTTGGATTTCTTTGGATAAATACCCAGGAGTTTTGTGTACATAGCATATAGTTAGGTATTATATTTTATTGAGTGTGATAATTCTGCTTTGAATTCGAGTGTTTAGCTGCTTTTCATTTAATGAAATTTTTGATACAGTTAAAATCTATCTTGCTCTTTGCTATTTGTCCAATATATTCTCCCTTTCTTCTTCTTTGTCTGTCTTTATTTTGATTGGGTGTTACTACTAATCTATTTTATGTTCTCATTTGCTTTTAAACCATCTCTCAGTTTTATTTGTAATCATTGTTACAGGTTTTCTAAAATTCACTTTTAGTTTATCACACTGCACCTTCAAATACCAATCACATACAGTATTAGAATCTGACAACACTGTTTTTATCTCTTCACACCTAATCTTTGTGATTATCATGTATTTTATTTCTCTATATGCTACAAACCCTATAAAATATTGTTTCTATCTTGTCTTAAACAATTATCTTGTATACTATTTAATCATAAGAAGCATTGCAGTTTAAAATATACCCCAATTTTTTCATTTCTCCCACTCTCATTTTTGTGTGTGTGTGGATTTAGATTTCTATCTGGTATCACATTTCTTCTACCTGATGTACTTCAACATTTCTTATAATTCAGGTCTCAGTAGTTGCTCATCTGAAAATGTTGATTTCCCCTTAGCTTTTGAAAGATATTTTCCCGTGTTATATAAATCCGGACTGATAGTTTTCTTACTTTTTTTTCCCCATTTTTAAAGATACCACGCCATTGTCACCTGGCTAGCATTGTGTCTCACAAGGCTTCTGCTGACTGGTTATCTGTGTTCTTTATTCACAGTGCACCTTCAAGGTTTTCTCTATCTTCTGTTTTCAGCAATTCAATTATTATATGCCTAGCTATGATTTCCTTTATATTTATCCTTTGGGGGTTCTGACCTTCTTTGACTTACAATTTGTTGAATTTTATTAATTTTGAAAAATTCTGGGCTATTTATCTTTTTTGTTTTTCCACTCTGAACAAATTTTTTATTGTGCCAAAGAAAATCAGTCTTCACCCTGCCTAATTGACCCAAGCTGAATAACTGTGCTCCCATTAGTATGCCCAGACATTACTAGTTTGTCACATTTATGGGCTATTATCTCTTAAAATAGTTCTGTCCTTATCATACTCTCTTTACTTTCTAAGATGCCAATTTACATGTGTGAAATAGTTTGACAATATACCACTGTTTTGGGTGCTCTGTTTAGTTGATTATCATTTTTTGTGTCTCTTAATTTGGATAATTTATATTAAACGATCCTAAAGGTTAGTGATTCTTCCTAGAATATGTCCATTGTATTGCTAAGTCTGTCAGTGGAATATTTCAACTCTATAACCTTTTCATAACGAGTTTCTCATAGTTTTTTATATTTTCTATATCTCTGATGAAACTCTCCATCACCTGCATATTCATATTTTTTACTGTAACTTTAAACACATTAATCATAGTTATTTTAAAGTGTCTGATATTTCTGGGTCTGGTTTTATGGATTTGTTTTTCTGGATTTTTTATTTTTTTGTCTCAAATTTTGGAATAAATTTTAGACATTGTGATTAAAAGGAAAATAGAGACTGAGTTAAATAATACTTATATGCAGAAATAGTCCTGTCTTCTTCAGGCCATCAATATGGAGGGTTGGGTTAATCTAGTCACTAATTGTTTTAGATTTAGGTTTTGTTTTCGCTACAGTTTCCCTCAGAGTAACACATTTCAGATTTCTCCAATAGTGGACTGTTGCTACTCTGTGATTAGTGTGAGTTTTGAGATACAGGAATGTTTTTCTAAGTGTTCCTGCTCTAACATCAGCTTTAGATAAGCTCAGCATATCTGCCCCAAAGAAGTTCTCCATGTTCTTAAGTCTCTCCCAGAGGTAAACTACTATTGCTTTATACGTGGTTCATGAAAAGGTTGATAATGGGACTACGGCATTTTCTCAGTTCTCCTGTACTACCTTCATGTTTCCTCATACCTGGTACACCTGAGCCCCAGGAGTGAACTTTGCTGAGCATTCCTAAACTTTTTCCCTGAAGAGTTTGGGCATACGTTTCTTGCTCAGTGATAGCAAAAATGTGCATGGTATCATCAGAGAATCGTAGGTACACGAAGGTTTCCTGACATTTCCACAGTAGAAAAAGTCCTTTGCTTATATTTATTCCGAAGTGAGAGAAGGAGGAAGAGAGGGAAGGAGGGTTTGCTGCCACATCCCCAGCAATAGTCATATTTTTAATTATAAGAGAATGGGCCAAGACACTAAATAAACTCTGGCTTATCACCCAGTCACCATCTGCATGTCTATTTCACTAAGGCATACCAATTCAGTCTCTTTTCTGTCCCTTGTCTTCCTTGTGAGGCCCTGTCAAAAAACTGTCAAATAGGTGCTAACTCCTATTGTGTCTGGCACTCCCAGTGATTCTCAACTGTCAGGCAGGCTCACACTTAACCTTTAAAGATTTATTAAATTTTTACTTTTTTTTCCTACTTGCTTTTATAACTGTTATCTCTTTCCCTCACTCTCTGACTTATAGAGACACAGTTATGTGCTCCATTTCTCCTCATGGGATCTTCTTTGAAATTCAGTTCAGCTTATTGTTTTGCGTCCTTGGCCTGCTAGTGAGCTTTAAAAGCATTTGACTGCATAAATTACCCAGGTTTTATATTTAGTAGTGTAGATCTCTTGCAATATTCTACATCATAACCACAAGTAAAACTTTGAACATAGGTATATTTGGAATACAGTTTTTGACTATCCTCAGAATAAAAAGTATTTAAACAAATATTGAATTCTAATTAGTATGTGTGTATATTCATATTCTCTCTCCTTTTATAGTGAAACAACAATTTATTAATATAGAGGAAATGATACAGTTTAAAATTCACACTTTGGCAATCAACACACTAATTGGTTGAGAAAAGGAACACAGATTAATGCTAAAACTTTTGAGTGAAAGTTTGAGGAAAAAGATACAGTCTCAAAATATCTCCCCTGGAAATGTTTATAAATTACAAAAGCAAAAATAGAAATACCTGGCAAACACCACCTAAACCATGTGATAAAGTTGTCATAACAGCATTAAAACAGGATATGTGCCTCCTGGCAAGATTCACTGAAAATGACCTAACGCTTCTGTGATAATTCTGCCAAATATGAATTACTCTAATTTGATCAAGCGGAAATACTAAACAAACCCAATTATTGGACATTCTACAAAGCAACTGGATATGTCTTAAAACCTGTCAAAGGTATAAAAGACAAAAAAAAAAAAAAAAGACTAATGAACTCTTCTAGATTATAGGAGGCTAAAGCGGCATGACATGCAGTGAATCACAGTTCCTGGACTGCAATAACTGTTTGCTCTAATCAGACATTATTGGGATGAGTTTGGTTTAATGTTTGTATAATAAGATCTGTAGTTTTGATGCTAGCATTATATCAATAATTTCCTGATATTGATTTACAACATGGTGGTTGTGGAAGAGAATGGCTTTTATCTTTATGAAATATACAATAACTTATCGGGGTAATTAGATGTCATATCTGCAATTTATCCTCAATGGTTCAGAGAAAAATATTTACTTACATATATGAAAAGATAAAGAAAATGTAGGAAAGTAACTTTAGGAATCTAATTTGAGGTTATATAGAATTTCATCACCTTTTTCTTTTAATTTTTCTGTAAGTTTGCAATTACTTTACAATGGTGTAAATTTCTAATATTTGATAGTGGTAGATAGCACTAAGAAATAGAAATTTGCTCTATGTTTTCCTTTGCTTTTTTGTCTATTACTCCCAGCTTTATTGGGACATAATTGGCACATAACATTTTGTAAGTTTAAGTTGTACAAAGTGTTGATTTGATTCATTTATGCCTTGTAAGATGATTCCTACCTTAGCATTAGCTAACACTTTCATCCAGTCACATAGTTATTACTTTTTTGAAGTATGAACATTTAAGATCTACTTTCTTAGCAAAATACAAGTACATAATACAGTGTTATTAACTAATTTCTATGATGAACAGAGATTCCCAGAAGTTATTCATCTTATAACTGGAAATTTGTACTCTTTGACCTACAGCTCCCCAGTTCCCCTGCCCATTCTCTATTTCTATGAGTTCAACATTTTTAGATTCAACATATAAGTGATAGAATGGAGTTTTTGTCTTTCTCTGTCTGGCTTATTTCACTTAACATAAAGCCCTCAAGGCTCATCAAAGTTGTTGCAAGAAGCAGAATTTCCTTCTTTTTCATAGCTGAATAATATTTCTGTTTGTGTGTAAGACATCTTTATCCATTGACAGATACTTAGGTTGTTTCCATATCTTGACTACTGTAAATAATGCTGTAATGAATATGAAAGTGCAGATATCTCTTTAAGATACTAATTTTAATTTCTTTGCATATATACACAGAAGTGAAATTGCTGGATTATATGGTAGCTCTGTCCATTCTTTTTTTTTTGAGGAACCTCCATGTTGTTTTCCATAGTGGCTATACCAATTTGCAATCTCACCATCAGTGCAAAAGTGTTCCTTCTCTTCACATCCTCATCAACACTTGTTATCTTTTGTCTTTTTAATGATAGCCATTCTAATAGGTGTGAGGTAATATTTCATTGGGTTTTAGATTTGCATTTTCACAATGATTGGTGACGTTGAAGACTTTTTATGTACCTGTTGGCCATTTGAATACTTCTTTGGAAAAATATTCAGTTCCTCTGCACATTTTTTTTTTAACAGGTTGTTGTTTTTTTATTTATTTTATTTATTTTTTTAATTTTTTGCTTTAGAGGTGCATGAGTACTTTATATATTACATATTTGGGATATGTAATATCCATATATATTATATATATATACACACACACACACACACACACACACACACATATAATTTGCCAATATTTTCTTTCATTCTGTAGGTTGCCTTTACATTTTATTCATGGTTTCTTTCCCTGTGCAGCTTTTTAGTTTAATGTACTCCCACTTATATTTTTTCTTTTGTTGCTTCTGCTTTTAGTGTCACATTCAGGCAATTGCTGCTGAGACCAATGTCAAGGAACATTTTCCCTATGTTTTTTCCCTAGGAGTTTTATGGTTTCAGGATTTAAAATTAAGTCTTTAATTCATATTGAGTCCTTTTTTAAAAGTAGTGTAAAATAAAGGTACGATTTCATCCTTCTGCATGTGATTAGCCAGTTTTCCCAATACCATTTGTTAGATTATCTTTCCCCATTGAGTGTTCTTGGCTCCCTTGTCAAATATTAGTTCCATTGGTCTTTGTGTTTATTTTTATGTCAGTACCATTCTGTTTTAATTACTGTAGCTCTGTACTATAGTTTGAAATTAGATAGTGTGACATCACTGGCTTTTTGTTCTTCTTTTCTCAGGATTGCTTTGGCTATTTGGGGTCATTTGTTGCTCCATACAAATATTTAGATTGTTTTGTTAATTTCTGTTAAAAATGCCACTGGAATTTTATTGGGGATTGTATTGAATCTGCAGATGATTTTGAGCAGTATAGACATTTTAACAAGATGAATTCTTCAGATCTATAAACAAGGGACATCTTTCCATTTGTTTTATCCATTCTTCCATTTCTTTCATCAAAGTCTTGTAGTTTTCATTGCATAGTCATCTCACTTACTTGGTTAAATTTATTCCTAGGTATTTTATTGTTTTGATTCTATAGTAAATAAAATTATTTTCTTTGTGTTTTTCAGATGTGCTATTAGAATATAAAAACATAACTGATTTCTGTGTTGATTATATATCCTGCAACTTGACTGAATTCGTTGGTTAGCTCTAAGAGTGTTTTGGTGGAGACTTCATCATTTGCAAAGCTAATTTTACTCCTTTTCCTGTTTTGGTACCTTTTATTTATTTTTCTTGCATGATGGCTCAAAGACCTCCAGTTCTGTTTTGAATCAAAGTGGCAAGAGTGAGCACCCTTGTCTTTTTCCCTAATCTTAGAGGAAAAAGCTTTTAACATGTCACCATTGAGTATGATATTGGCTATGGGTTTGTCATAAATGGCTTTCATTTTGATGAGGTATGTTCTTCTATCTATAACCAATTTATTAACTTAAAAGGATATTGTGTCTTACAAAATGCTTTTTAAAAACAGCTATTGGTATAATCGTACACTTTTTATTTTTCTTCTATTAATGTGCTGTGGTATATCACACGTATTGATTTGTGTATGTTGAACCAACCTTTCATCTCAGGGATAAATCCCACTTGGTCATGATAATTGCCTTAATGTGCTGTTGAATTCAGTTTGCTAATATTTTGTTGATAATTTTTGCAGCTATAGTCATCAGAGATATTGGTCGATAATTTTCTTATACTATCCTTTTCTGGCTTTGTTATCAGGTTAATGCTTGCCTCGTAAAATGAGTTTGGAATTCCTTCCTCTTCTACTTTTTGGAAGAGTTTGAGATGTACTAACTATTCATTCGTTTTCAAAAGTTTTATAGGATTCACCAATGAAACAATCTGGTCTGGGGTTCTGTGTTGGGAGGTTTTTGATTATTGATTCAATTTCCTAATTGGTAATTGGTCTGTTCAGATTTTCTATTTCTTTATGATTCAGTGTCAGTAGGTTTTATGTTTCTAGGAACTTACCCATTTCTTCTAGGTTATCCACTTTGTTCATACTATTCTTTCATGATTTTTTCCATTTCTGTAGTATCAGTTGTGACATCTCCTCTTTCCTTTCTGATTTTATTTGATTACTCTTTTTTTTTTTTTTTTTTTTTTTCTGAGTCTGGATAAAGGTTTGTCAATTTTCCTTTTCAAAAACCAGATCTTAATTTTATTGATAGTTTCTATAGTTTCTCTGGTCTCTATTTCATTTATTTTTGCTCTCATCTTTGTTATTTCCTTCCCTGTTCTAAGTCTGGGCTTAACTTGTTCTTCTTTTCCTAGTACTTTGATGTGTAAAGTGAGGTTATTTGAGACCTTTCTTGTGTCCTAATGCAGGTGTTTATCTCTATAAACTTATCTCTCATAAATGCTTTTGTAGCATCCTATAGGTTTTGACATGTTGTGTTTCCATTTTATTTGTGACAGTATTTTTTTTTTTTTTTTCATTTCCTTTTGATTTCTTCTTTGACTCATTGGTTGGTCAGGAGGATGTTATCTAATTTCCTAATACTAGTAGATTTTCCAGCTTTCCTATTATTACTAATTTCTAGTTTTATATTGCTGTGGCCAAAAAATACACTTGATATGATTTCAGTCTTCTCAATTTGCTGAGACTTGTTGTATTTCTTATCATATAGTTTGTTGTGGAGAATTTTCCATGTGCATTTGAGGAGAATGTGTATGCTGATTGTTGAATGGAATGTATGTAATTATCTGTTAGGTCCATTTGGTCTAATGTATGATTCAAGTGCAATGTTTCCTTGTTGATTTTCTGAATGATTTATCCATTGCTGAAAGTGGTTATTGAAGTCCCTTACTATTATTGTATTGTCTGTTTCTCCCTTCAGACCTGTTAGAATTTGCTTAATAAATTTAGGTGCTCTGATGTTGTATGCATACACAGAGGGTGCCAAAAAAAAATGTATACACATTTTAAGAAATGAAAAAAGTGTGTTAAAATTGTAATACTCAATATATACCAATAACAAAAGATGAATACAAGTCATGTGTATACCTTTTTTTGGCATCCTGGTATATTTACAATTATTATATCTTCCTGATGAATTGACCTATTTATCATTATATAATTACCTTCTTTGTTACTATTTTCGTCTTACAGTCTATTTGTCTATAAGTATAGCTGCCCCCACTTTGTTTTGGTTTCTACTTGTATAGAATAGGTTTTTCCTCCCCTTCATTAAAGAGCCTATGTATGTCTTTAAAGCTGTAGTGCGTCTCTTGTATGCAATGTATACTTGGGTTTTGTTTTTTATCTACCTACCTACCCACTCTGTGCCTTTTGATAGATGAAGTCAATCCATTAAGTTGAAAGTTATTATTGGTAGCTAAGGACTTAATATGATGGCATTACTAACTCACATCTGTTTGAGTTCTTTCTTTTTCCTATTGCTTCTTTTTTCGTGTATTTCTGCCTGCCTTTGTAAAATTGTGTGTTTTGTTTTTGTTTTTACGGTGGTATGCTCTGTTTCACCTTTATCTTTTGTTCTTCTACTCTAGGTTTATTTTTTGTGGTTACCATAAAGCTTAAATAACATATCTTACAGATAAAATAGTCCATTTTAAGCTGATAGCAACCTAATTTGGATTGTCTATAAAAACTTCACCCTTTTACTCCTCCCTTTTATATTTTTGATGTCATTATTTATGTCTTTTTACTCCATATATTTAACTAATTATAGTAGCTATCATTATTTCTAAAACTCCTTGATTGAGGAAGGGATTCATTAGGTGGAGTCTCTGTGTAGAGGCTGAGGAGGTATGGAGAAAAGCACAATTTGACCTTCTCCCCTGAATTAAGGTTGTTTTCACCTCTGATTCTAGCATCTACAAAAGTCCTCTGACTTACAAATTATTTGTCAGTTACTGATAAACTGCCTTACTTGTCTTGCATAAGCACTTAAAAAGCAAATTTTATTCATCCATATATTTTCCAGTAGGTTCTTGCTCCTTCATAACCGTAAAAAATATATTCTCGATTTATAAATCACTCATATCCTGAAGTATATATACATAGAATTTTAAAATACTTATTGTGTATTCTCAGTAAAGCCCATATGACTTAGGTCATATGGCTGTATAGCAATATATAAGCAATATTGATTTACAACAGTTGATTAATGCTATTATAAAAGGTTCATTTGGGTAGTTAAGTTTAATATGTATTAAATTTTCCTTTCCCTTTTCACACCTAGATTTTTATGTTTGTTTACAAAATATTCTTTTTAACTCCTGATAACTATTTCCAAGCTCTTTTCTTAAGACTCAGAGAGAAACACTGTTTTTGTTTTGTATAAAACATTTTATATAAACAGGTACTTAGATTATGAAAATTCAGTATTAAAAGCATTTGTGTACACACACTGGAGACACAGACATGAATAAGATGCTAAAACAGATATTAAGAATCTCACAGTCCATCCTGGATGAACGGAAAGAGAGACACATTCACAAATAACTACCATCTAAGTCCATGGTGGTAAATGCTGCAAAACAACTATAAACATTTCCTGTGGGAGCAAAAAGGAAAAGGTGATTGATTGATCAATTGAGATTATGGATACTAAGAAAGAGAAGCCTTGCAAAAGATATGGCATTTGGTTTATACCTTTAAGGATAGTTATGTCAAGAAGGCAGAGAAGCGAAAAGGCTATTTTTGGCAGAGAAAGGAAAAAGCAAAGAAAAAAATTGCATGTTTTATTCAAGGGGCAGGGAATAGCATCCTGTTCCTGGAGTATAGAAGGCAAAGGAGAAGGAAAGTTCTTGGAGACAGCAGATTCTAATTATGAAAGGCATTGAACACAATACTGGGATTTAATTTCAATCTCTAGGAAATGGGAAACTATATAAGTTTAATGCATATAATGGAGACTCAAGAGAATATCAATATCATATTTATGCATTCTGAGAACTCATTGCTGAGATTCTAGAAAGCATATTTAATAAAGAAGCATTATATGGTGGTGAAACAATTATTTGATTCTCAAAATAGATTAGATTATGTAAGAGATATTGTTAATCTAGACCAGGGCAATGGTTTTTTAAAATATAGGTTAGTGGCAAAAGGGTAATTTGCATATTGTTGAGATAGTACTGTGAAAGACCTGGCTGGTCTTCCTTTGACTCGATAGTCAAAGGAGGACTCCATGTTTTATAACTTTAGAGAATAAATAAAGGGAGATATAACAAAAAGAAATCAGGATTACAGAAAAGGGAAGAGGTGTCAGGAAAGAAAATGAGTTTGGTTTGAACATTATGGTAGAGTCTTTGATATGGGCCACAGAGCTAGCCACCTATTTAGTCTACATTTTCCATAATCCCTTGCAACTAAAGGGAGCACATAATGGATCTTTATGTACAAGGGAATATAAACAGAGTGATGTGTACCATTTCCAAGTCTGATTAAAACATCCTCCTGTGCATATTTCTTGTTCTTTCTCCTTCTGCCACTCAATGCAAGTGATTATGCTTCCCTAGAAAAAAGTAGACGATGTTTCAGTTTATGGATGAGGTATCTCAGAAAGAGACATACTTACCTTGGACTGTAAGTGCTCAATAAATAAACCTCTATTGTTTTTGAGACATTAGGGATTATGTTGGTTTTGAAGCTTAGCCCAACTGTAGACAGATGTATTGAGTTTAAAATTCCAATACACAGTATATGCAGTACAACGTTCCATGAAAGATAAATAAGTGAGGTCCCAAGATTACACAGAGGAGAAGCACCTAATTCAGAATGAGAAGGCTGAGAAAACTTCTCAGAAATTTATTTTGAGATTGGGAGTTTGGTGAGATAGAAAATTATTGGGACACTCCTGAGAACAGGAGTCATAAGGCCAAGCTTTTTGTGAATTTGCATTCTTGGAAGAGAGACATCAATTAGTTGGTCTTACTGAGATGTATTAGTTTGCTTAAAGGTTAATTATTTGGTTAAAAGGTAGAATTATAAGCAGGTTTTTGAACCATAGGATCAAATAGGTCTTTACTTAAAGAATACAGGCTTTAATGATAATGGGTAAACTTTAAGCAAGCTCCCTTTCAGCCACCCATTCTCCCACACTAAGGGGTAAAGCAAGTAAACGGTCCCTAGACCAGAAAGAAAAAAAAAAAAAAGTGATTTCTCACCACTCCAGTAAAGGAACTGCAGAGTCAGTCAACAGTAAAGCGTAAGAAAAAGTATTTTGACAACTAGGGTGCCAAAAGAAATTGAATTTTTCCTTCATTTTGTCAGAGAAGGAAACATAGTTTCTAGTGAGTGTAAGAATACAGCACAGACCAAATTCATCTTCTGTTAACTGAATTATCCTCCTTTGAATTTTATATAAATTTGAAAACCAAGTTTTTTTATCCAAAAAATAGGAAAACAGGTAGACCTGCTATTGGGATTACATTAAATCTATGTATCAGTTTATGTAGGACTGACATCTTTATAGTATTGAATCTTTCAATCAATAAACATCGTAAGTCCCTATACTTAGGCTTACTTTAATAGTTCTTGTTAATGCTACGCTACTTTTTTTTTTTTATTCATATAGAGTAGCGGTTCTCACTCAAGGACAGTTTTATAGTGGTGCTATTGAAAAAATATCTGAAGTAAAGATACTGTGCATACTTTATTAGATTTATTTCTAGAAGTTTGACCTTTTTTCTATTGTAAGATGCCTAACATTTTATCTACTTAATTGATAACTTTTTAAAATGTCATTTTCAGTTGTTTATTGCTGAAATATACATGTAATTGATTTTTATACTTATCATCTTTTATCCAGTAACCTTGCTAAGTTCACTTATTAATTCTAAGTTTATTTGTTCATTCTTTTGGATTTTGTCTATTCACAGTCATATCATTTATCAATAATGACATAGCTGTATCTTTTTCTTTAATTCTTATATAACTTATCTCTTTTCCATGTCTTATAACACTGGTTTAAGATCTTTAGTACAATGTTTAATAGCTGTGTTACAAGCTGACAGCCTCATCTTAGTCCCAATCTATGAGTGGAAAGTTTGCAATATTTCACCATTAAGTATAATGTCTGCCTTTTTTTAAAAAAAAATACAAGTACCACTTACCAGATTAAGGAAATTACCTTATATTCCTAATTTAAGAGTTTATTTCATAAATGAGTACAGACCTTTTCAAATACTATTTATACATCTACTAATATGATCATATGATATTTATCCTTTATTAACTTAATGTGCTTAGTAAATATGTACATCTCCTTATATAGTTTTTCCAGACAATTGGATGTCACATATTTAGTTTTAAAATTAGAATCAAAACCCACTGAAATTCTTCACATGGAAGATTTTCATCTACATTAGAAATTTTGGTTTCACAATCACATAACATTGGAAATATTTTAAACACCCATTTTACAAAATGCTTTTTCCTATGTATGAGTTTCTCTCACATTTACTTTTTTGCTTATTTTCAAAATGTTAGTTTTAACTCTAAGATAAAATGTTAACTTTCCAGGTTGACTATCCAAAACTTTGATCATACATTTTCTTGGCAAGTCTGAATAAACAAGCATATCATGGACTGCCAATAAATATCAATTGATAGCATTGTTAGGGAGGGCAGGTTGTCTGTATCAATCAAAATTACTATGTTTACATCCTTTGACCTAATAGTTCCACTTTTGAGAATTTAAACAGTAAATCTACTTACACATTTTCAAAATAATATGTGTAAGTCATTGCAGCTGTATTTGTTATAGCAAAAGTTTGGAGATAACTCGTGTATCAGGATAGGCTAGGTTATGTGAAAGTAACAAATACCACCGAAATCTTAATGATTTAAAATGGTAAAGTTTTATTTATTACTCACCCTGTATGCTCAGTAAGGGTCTTTGCATGGATATTACTTAAAGAATTCTCCCACTAGAATCAAGCTTATGGGACAAGAACTGTCTGGAACATTGAGGGCTGCAGTGACAGAAGAGAAAAAGAGAATGTCAAAGTATGCCCTATGATATAAAGTTTCTGACTACATCAAATCTACTCATATTTCCTTGCCCAAAGCAAGGCATATGGCCAATTTTGGCCCTAATGAGAGAAGGAATTAAAACATAATTCTATTCCATGGTAGGAAATTGGTCAACTGTAATTGTATCTACCCTAGTCTGCTCTTCAGATCAGCAAATCTTTGGTTTTCTCCCCCTCTCATTTACACACTCACTTCCTCCAAAATGAAACTACCCAAACCTTGCACCCATTTACTGCTTTGAGCTCAAAACCGTAGGTCTCAGTCATTCCAACAGTTCATCACATCCAGGTACCCTCTGCCAGACCAACCGGATACACAGCAGTGAAATGAGAACAGCATACCTGCTGTGAACACTTCCATCCAGATGGAGAAATATTAAGGAACATACAGCAATAACTCTGTACGGGAATTTAGCAATGCCAATTCATGCTGGTCATATACAGAAATGAGCTTCTATCCTGGCAGTGGGAAATACTTCTTGATAGGTCTCTGATTTGTCTTTCTAAGAAGATTCCCTGCCCCTTGTTCTTCATGGTCCTTGAATCTACCCTCTGGGAGTTCATTCTTTTGCCATTATCTTCCTAGGCTACCCCTGAAGAAGGCATGTGACAATATAACTTTTTTATGTGGTAATAGCTTTCACAGCCCACTTTCTGCCCACAGAGAGTTGGAAGCACAATAGTCTATTTTAGTCCACGCTAGTGCTTCTCTTGAAAGTATAATCTCTCAAATAATTTATTGACCTCATATTTATTTTATTTCAATCAGCATTATGTACAAACAGCCACATACACCATGTCTTCTCAAGACATACTCAATTGCAGATACCTTGCGTTGTCAGGTTTTTTTAAGTCACATTCTTAGTCTTTTCTTAACTAAATCATCTGTGCAATGAAAAGAATGTACTGTCTGCCACTGAATCTGTTCAGATATTTTAACAACTGTTACATGATCTTTTCTACAAGGCTGATTTCAAACACTTGTTCTCTTAATTTTTCTTTTTACTACTAGAAATCACGATACAATTTCCTCTTGCAAACCTCAAGTCCTAACTTTCAGCACTGTCTCTCTCCCTTTTAATTTCTCCTTTCAAATTGCCAATTTCTGCCCTGGGCTTATCTCTTCTTGTAATTCCTTTTCAAGTATAGTCAATGGGAGACAACTCACTACTCCATTCTGTTTTCCAACCTACTTACCAAATTATAGAGGTCATTATTGACTTTCCAAGTTATTGTAGGTAACAGGCAGTTTTATCACTACTCCAACACATAATGTAGACCTTATGCCTTCCAGCTTTAACAACACTTTTCTTGCCACTGCATTATGAACAAGGATGCCAATAAATATAATTTCTATATTATGGTAGCACACAAACTTTGGTACCATTTTTCAGATCAACAATGATTGTCTAGGTAATGCTATGGTAACAAATGAAAACACTCTTTATGGATTTTAGCAATGAAAGTATATATCGTTTCCACAAAGTGTTTGTCATGGGTCCTAATTTACCTACACCTTCTAGATACCAGTTTGAAAAAGGCTGAAACATTTGGAATTATACTGGTTTTATTGTCTGATTAAGAAGGAGAAAGAAAGGTAGGGGGAAGAAGCACCATGGCAAAGCATTGCCTGTCTTTTGAAGTTTCTACCATCAGTGACTTAATGTCACTGTCACTCATATTTCATCAGTCAAAACAAGACAGGGCCAGGTCTTTCTTCACAGGGACAAAAAAGTATGATCCCTGGATTGGAAATGGATATTGGTGAACATTTTCAATGCCTACCACAAATTTCACCAATAGAGAATTAGAAATTAATTATGGTAAAACCATACAAATATCTAGCAGCCATTTTTTAAAAAGAATAAAGATGTACTGTATGCATTAATATAGAAAGATTTCCAAGTTTAGTGTTATTGGAAAGAAATTAAAGTTTTGAGCAGTATGTGTAAATACTCTTCTGTGAAAAGATAGGGAGATAAAAATACATATTCTGATTTTTTATATAATCATAAAGAAAGCCTAGAAGAATACATAAGATACTGGCTAGATGAAATATAAAAAGGGGAAGTAGACTATTCACTCTGTAATACTTTCTGTTTTTGCATTTTGAACCACATAATGTATTTCCTACTCAAAATTTCTTTTAAAAAGACCACGCTATATTTTGAAGGGACAAAATAATTTTTCTTTTATATTTAGGTAGAACTATGTACTTACTGGATAGCATATTACTGACAACTACAACATCACAGAAAATGTCAGCTCATTTACAACACCCGGCTTCGTGAAAAGAAAATGTTCCATTTATCTTTAACTCTTCCCATTCCTTTTATGTTCTTCACCACAATGTTCTGGTAACCTTTTTAAGATAACACATTGCAAAGCCATTCTTCATGTCATTAATAGTAATACCTTCAAAATATGATATAAAGGTCTTATTTTTATAAAACTAACCACAGTGATGATACCCCATAGTATTCTGTTCACTTTGGGCGTCCACAGACAGTATCACCCACTTTTCAAAAGTTCACTTTAAGTCACTTCACTTTTACGAAAGACCTACATTAACACCTATTTTCACTAACTGAAAGGAATCAGATAATTTTCACGTTTGCTTAGAAAGGCAAAAAAGGGAAAATAGCTTTGAATATTTATTTTGCAGCGAGCCATTATTAGACGCAGCACCCGGAGCTGCGAGAGTGACACTGCCAAGCTCCTTCTCTGTGAAATACACTAAGCATCAAGCTACCCTTGCTTTGAATGATGTAAGAAATGCATTTCAGGTATATAGTTGTGGCTGGAAACAGACACTGGATTCTTTTTTAAAGCCAAGGTAAAACTATCCAATATGGATGATGACATTTGCAAATTTTTACCTTAACATGTTTTGTTACAAATAAAAAAAAATTGTTATCAAGTCATTTTTCTGATATTTTAGCATACTATGAAAAAAATAATTTGTCATAACTTTCATTATGAAAACAGTCTGTGTCACACAATTTGAGATTGGTTTTGAAAATCATTCAGTAGTTTCCCACCACTGTATAGCAAAACTCCCAAACTAAGTACAGTTGACCTTGAACAACATGGGTTTGAACTGCATAGGTCTATTTAACGTAGATTTATTTTTTCAAAAAATATACAATCAGCCCTCCAGATCCCTGGTTTCACTTCTAAAGATTCAACCAACAACAGATAAAAATCAGTGTTTTTCAATTTCAACAGGGTACCGACTGTATATATTGTTCTACACCATTTTACCGGTTTGTAAGGGACTTGAGCGTCCATGGATTTTGGTGTGTGGGGGGGGCAAGGGGTTGTAAGTTTTGGTGAGTCAAAGTTATACACAGATTTTTCTTGACACTGTGGGGGCCCAGTGCCCCTAATGCCTGCATTGTTCAAACGTAAATTGTATATTGTTTTAAGTACATTTAGTTAGTACATTAAATTACATCGAATACATTTGTTTCTTTAAATTTCAAAAATGTTTTCTTCTTTTCCAACACTAGATGCTGACTAAAATATGCAACTAGTTAGGTGCCATATTGTTTAATGTATATTTTCAGGATTTTTTACTCAGCTGGAGAAAAAAATAACAAATAACAAATTCAACACGTATTTGTGATAAAAACTCAAAAAAGTGGGTATGAAGGAATTTACTTCAACATAATAAGGACTATATATGATAAGCCTATAGCTAACATATTCAATGGTGAAAAGCTGCAAGCTTTTCCCCTAGGATCAGGAACAAAACAAGGATGCCCACCATAGTATTGGAAATCTTAGAGCAACTAGTCAAGAAAGAAAATAAAAGTCCTCCAAATTGAATAGGCAGAAGTAAAACTTCACTAGGTGCTGATGACATGATATTATACATCTATAAAACTCTAAAAACTCCATCAAAAAGCTGTTAAAACTAATGAACAAATTCAGTAAATACACAAATCTGTTGCATTTTTATACACTAATAATAAACTATCAGAAAGAGAAATTAAAATAAATTTGACCAAGGAAGGGAAAACCCTACATATTAAAAACTAAAAGACATTAATGAAAGAAATTGAGGGAGATGCACATAAATGGAAAGATATTCCATGCTCATGGATTGGAAGAATTAATATTGTTAAATTGATCATACTACCCAAAACATATATTCAATGCAATCCTTATCAAAATTCCAATGGTATTTTTCACAGGAATAAAACAGTCTTAAAAATTGTATAAAACCATAAATGACCGAAATAACCAAAGCAATCTTGAGAAAGGTAACAAAGCTTGAGGCATCATGCTCCCTGATTTAAAATATATTAGAAATCTATATAAATTAAATCAGCATGATATTAGCATAAAAAAGACACATAGATTAATGAAATAAAATAGCCCAGAAATAAAGTCATGCATGTAAGGTCAATTAATTTATGACAAAAAAGCCAATAATACACAATGGGGAAAGGACTGTCTCGTCAGTAAATAATGTTGGGAAAATTGAACATCCCTATTAAAAAAACTGAAATCAAACTACTATATTACACCATACACTCAAATTAAATTAACTCAAAATGGATTTTTAAATCCTTGAACATAAGATCTAAAACCATAAAATTGCAAGAAGAAAACATAGGCAGTAAGCTGCTTGATACCTATACGTCTTGGCAATAATTTTTGAATTCCACACCAAAAGCAAAAACAATAAAAACAAAAATAAACAAGTGGGATTACATCAAACTAAAAAGCTTTGTTACATAAAAGGAAACCAAAACAAAATGAAAAGGCAACCTACTAAATAGGAGAAAATATTTACAAATCATATATCTGATAAGTGGCTAAAATCCAAAATATTTAACAGCATTCATACAACTCAATATCAAAAATACAAACAATCTGATTAAAAATGGGCTGGAGATCAAAACAAAACATTTTTCTGAGGAAAACATACAGGTGGCTAACAGGTACATGGAAAAATGCTCTACATATTTAAACATCAGGGAAATGCAAATCAAAATCACAATTAGATATCATGTCACACCTATTAGAATGGTTATTATTAGAAAGACTAAAATTAACACGTGTTGAATATGTGGAGAAATGAGAACCCTTGAGCATGCCTGGTGGGAATCTAAATTGGTGGAACCACTATGGAAAACAGCATGGAGTTTCCTCAAAGAATCAAAAATAGAAGTACCACATGTTCCATGACTTTTTTCCAAGTCAAGTTGTTGTCCTTTCAATCTTAGTTGTGGAGGGTGCTGTTCAGCTTCAAGTTGTTGTCCTTTCTTTTTTTTTTTTAATTTTATTTTATTAAATTTATTGGGGTGACAATTGTTAGTAAAATTACATAGATTTCAGGTGTACAAGTTGTTGTCCTTTCAGTCTTAGTTGTGGAGGGCACAGCTCAGCTCCTGGTCCATTTGCCACAATCCGCCATTCATAACCCACACCAACATCAAGGAAGTAAGTGCTAAATCTGGTATCCACAATAGCTGATTCGATCACAGAAATTGTGATTTTCACCACTTTGTATATTGAATCATCACCCAGGCTGGGACGTTCTTATTTTCTTCATCTACGGTTTGCCCCACACAAAGAAGTGTCCTCCAAAATCCTGGTTTTGAATTTGGATGCAACTGTGATGTCAGGTTGTATTGTCTTTCTTTGGGAAGTAAGTGAACACATTTTTAATTAAATGTGGAACCACTGCAAAAGTTTGAGAAATATGTGCTTTTCAGGACTATGCATTTTTTTTTAAATAACTTTTTATTTCAGAACAGTTTTGGATTTATAGAAAAATTGTGAAGATAATAGAGTTCTGATACAGCCCATGCCCAGTTTTCCCGATGTAACATTTTGCATTAGTATGGCACGTTTGTCTCAATTAGCGAAATAATATTTCTTCATTATTATAAACTAAAGTCCATGCCTTATTCAGATTTCCTGAGTTTTTACCTGGTGATAATCCCATTTAGGCTATCACATTGCATTGAGTTGTCATGTCTTCTTAGGCTCTATTTTGGCTGTGACAGTATCTCAGACTTTCCTTGTTTTTGATGACTTTGTCAGTTTTAATGAGTACTGGTCAGGTATTTTGTAGAATCTCTCTCAATATAGAGAGTTGTCTGATGTGTTTTTCATGATATGAAATGGTTATGGGTTTTTAGGAGAAACACCACAGAGGTTAAGTACCATTCTCCTCACATCAAGGATATACATTATGAACATGATTCATGACTGTTGATGATCACCTTTATCACCAAAGCTTAGGTAGTGTTTCTTAGGTGTCTCCACCACCGTAAACTTACTCCCCCACCTCCCATACTGTCTGAAAGAAATTCAGTATTGTGTAGCACAAACTTAAGGTTTAGTTTTGTAAGAACTGCCAACTGTCTTCCAGAATGACTACTAATATTTTGCATTTTCACCATCAATGAATGTGTTAATGTTGCTCTGAATCCTCACCAGCAATTGTTATTGTTAGGTTTTTGGATTTTGGCCATTCTAAAGGTATATATATATATATATTTCAGAGATACAAAAGAATGAACTCTTGCTATTTGTAACAACAGGAATGACCTCAAGGGCATTATACTAAGTGAAATAAGTCAGAAAAAGGTAAATATCATATGATCTGTCTTATATGTGGAATCTAAAAATAAATCATTCTCATAGATACAGAGAACAGATGGGTGTTTGCCACAGGCAAAGGTTGAGAGTGGGAGAAATGAGTGAACTGTTTTTGTTTTCAGTAGTTTAAATAAATTGAAAAAGAAAGTTTATAAATTCAAAAGACTTAGAATAGAAAACACAATACTGAAGAAGTTGAAGGATTGACACTACACAATTTTTTAAGATTTTACTATAAACTTATGGTACTCAAGCCAGCCATGGTATTGGCTGAAGAAAAGATGTGTAGATCAATGGAACAGAATAGAGATGCCAGTAATAGACCTATGCAAATATAATCAACTAATTTTGACATACGAACAAAAGCAATTAAATGAAGAAAGGATAGTATTTCAAAAATAATTGGGCATTTGAACACAAATATGAAGTTAAATATAAACCTTATACCTTACATAAAATAAAATCAAAATGGATCAATATTCTAGAAACTATACTCTAGAAATAAAGAATATAAAAATTAAATAAAATGTATAAGTATTAAAAAAATTTAGAAAAAATAAGAAACAGGAGAAATCTATATGATCTTGGTGCAAAGTTTTAAGATACAATACAAAAGTACAATTCATGAATGAAAATACTGATACATTGGACTTTATTAAAATCTAAAATTCTCTGTGAAAATCATTGATAAGACAATATAGAGATCAGCCACAAACTATGAAAAAATTTTGCACAGTACATTTCTGATAACAAATTTATATCCAAAACATACAAACACTTAAAGCTCAATAAGAAAATCAACAAGCCAGCTTAAAAAGGTACAGTATCAGAAGAGACATATCACCAAAGAAGATATAGAGCTGGTTAATAAGCATATGAAAATACATTCGAACAAGACAAACAAATAAAGAAACAAAAACTCATAGACACAGACAACAGTTTAGTGGTTACCAGAGGTAAGGTGGAGGGGCTGGTAGAAGAGGGTAAAGGGGGACAAATATATGGTGATGGAAGGAGAACTGACTCTGGGTTATGAACACATATGCACTATATAGATGATGCATTATAGAATTGTAAACTTAAAACCCATGTAGTTTTGTTGACCAATGTGACCCAAAAAAACTTTAATTAAAAAAAGAACATACAAACAAAATCACTTGTCATTAGAGAAATGCTAATTAAAAATACCACGAGATACCAGAACATAAGTTTAGAATGGCCAAAGTCCAAAAACCTAACCATAACAATTGCTGGTGAGGATTCAGAGCAACATTAACTCATATTCATTGATGGTTAAAATGCAAAATATTAGTAGTCATTTTGGAAGACAGTTGGCAGTTCTTACAAAACTAAACCTAGTTTTTCCATATGATCAAGTAATCACACTGCAAAGTATTTACCTAAATAAGTTGAAAACTTACATCCACACAAAAAACATAAATATGAATGGTTACAGTAGCTTTATTCATTATGACCAAAAACAGGAAACAAGTAAGATGCTCTTCAATAGGTAAACAAATAAATAAAATGTCATACTACTTAGCTATAAGAAGGCATGAGCTATCAAGACATACAAAGACATGAATGAAGCTTAATTATATAATGAGTAGTGAAATAAACAAGGCTGCATATTATATCATTCCATTTATGTGGCATTTGTAAAAAGTAAAACTATAGAGGCAGTAAACAGATCAGTGATTGCCAAAATTTCAGGATTGGGAGAGGTCTGGAACATTGGATAGGCAAAGCATGGAATTTTTAAGGAATTTTAATCTATTTTATGTACTACTTTAATGATAGATATATACACTATGCATTTATCAAAACTATTAAAACTTTATAGTACAAAGAATGAGTCTTAAATATGAAAATACTTAGAAAGTAGAGGTTCCCAGGATAGAAAACAGAGTGTGAACCAAAAATTTAAGTATAGTATAAATATATAAAACAACCTAAAGTGGGCTGGAGGAAAAGGTGCTCACCTAAGTAACTTTGGAAATGAGTGGATTCTGTAAGACAACAGGCAAAAAGAACTATAAAAAGCACTGTACTCTAGTTGATAAAGTTGTTCCCCAGGGAAGTATAAGTAAACAATTCTGAAACCACCATACATTTATACTGGAACTAAGCAAGCAAATTAATTATGCATGATAGGAGCTGGGTTTCTCATTTTTGGAATTCAAGGTTACAGTGAAGCAAGGGGTGAAGACTAGAATGATCCATGTAGTAATGGATTAGAGTTGGAGACACCAGTATGGAATCATGTTTAACTTAATACAGTGATAGATGCTTATATAGAGAGCTTTTATAGATATGTGTATATACACCAGTTAGTATACTATTTATACACAAACAAATATCCTTCTTCGCTCTGTCAACAGACACGGCCTAGAAAAAAATGGTACCCCAGTACCAACGAGCATACTTAGCACCCAGACCTTTGTTTCTAACACCATTGTCTAATTAAAAGAACTAAGCTCCTTGGGAAAAATGGCTGATTCTTTGACTACGGCAGGGAACACAGGAAATGAGCATGGAGCATCTTGTAATGCCAGAAAGTAAAAGTACTCTAGGGAAAAAAAAATGACTATAAAGGGGGTATGTCAAGGGACACAGGACCCAACTTAAAGAGCACCCGATTGCCAAAGCTGGAATAATTTGAGTGGAAAAAGGTGATATTAAATTATAATTCAAAGTATAAAATAAATGTTTGAGTCTACACTACTATAGGTAAGTAATCAAAAATAAATTAATAGAGAATAGACAAATCTCCCTTGCAGAAGAATTCTACATAGTTTATGTAGATAACTCATTTTCATGGAGGTAGAGTATAACTCTCTAGTACTTAAGTTTGTGCTACACAATACTGAGTTTCTTTCAGACGGTATGGGGGGAGGTGGGGGAGTAAGTTTACGGTGGTGGAGACACCTAACAAACACTACCTAAGCTTTGGTGATCAAGGTGATCATCAACAGTCATAAATCATGTTCATAATGTATATCCTTGATGTGAGGAGAATGGTACAACCCTCTGTGGTGTTTCTCCTGAAAACCCATAACCTAAGTCACATCATGAAAAACACATCAGACAGCTCTCTATATTGAGAGAGATTCTACAAAATACCTGACCAGTACTCAGTAAAACTGACAAAGTCATCAAAAACAAGGAAAGTCTGAGATACCGTCACAGCCAAAATAGAGCCTAAGAAGACATGACAACTCAATGCAATGTGATATCCTGAATGGGATCATAATTAGGTAAAAACTCAGGAAATCTGAATAAGGCCTGGACTTTAGTTTATAATAATGAACAAATATTATTTCGCTAATTGAGACAAACGTGCCATACTAATGCAAGGTGTTACATCGGGAAAACTGGGCATGGGCTGTATCAGAACTCTATTATCTTCACAATTTTTCTATAAATCCAAAACTGTTCTGAAATAAAAAGTTATTTTTAAAAAATGCATAGTCCTAAAAAGCACATATTTCTCAAACTTTTGCAGTGGTTCCACATTTAATTAAAAATGTGTTCACTTACTTCCCAAAGAAAGACAATACAACCTGACATCACAGTTGCATCCAAATTCAAGACCAGGATTTTGGAGCACACTTCTTTGTGTGGGGCAAACTGTAGATGAATAAAATAAGAACGTCCCAGCCTGGGTGATGATTCAATATACAAAGTGGTGAAAATCACAATTTCTGTGATCGAATAAGCTAATGTAGATACCAGATTTAGCACTTACTTCCTTGATGTTGGTGTGGGTTAAGAATGGCGGACTGCGGCAAATGGACCAGGAGCTGAGCTGTGCCCTCCACAACTAAGACTGAAAGGACAACAACTTGACTTGGAAAAAAGTCCTGGAAGTCCACACTATTTCCCAATAAAGTCCTGTTCCCCTTCCCCAATAAAATCTTAAAAAAAAGAATGGAGGATTGCTTTGCAGAAATTACCATAGGGCATAAACAATCACAGCTCTTTTTTTACATGCTAATGTGTCAATACACCTTCCTTTAAGGTTTAGTAGAACTAGCCGGAATTTGCATTTGGTCTACCCCAGAGGCCTTGTTGAATCACAATTCCTGTTCTATAGCTTAGTCTAGAGATTGTTTTGGTTAGCAATGGGCTTTGGTGTTCTGGCCAATGCTACCCTACTCAACTCTGCAATCAAGAACTCAGCGTAAGGTCTTCAGTTTTGGCTTCTAAGAAAGTTCAAAACAGAGTAGCCTAGAATGGGTAGGTATATTCCCTCCTTTACCCCAAAGCTACATCCCTTTAGATGACTCCTTCCAACCTGGCAATTTTCAAGGCTGTTACAACCAAGAATATGCCACAAAGGAAGATTGAGAGGGATATGGTAGACAGTACAGTAAGTAGATTCATTACTTGTAAATTATTGAATAAATTACTGCACCCAAGAGGAAGTAAGGTTTGGAAAGACTAGGCCTGCATTAAGGCACCATCTCCAAAACTGGGGAACCAGACAGCCACATCTGAAATATGCTAACTGAAAATGAATAACATCATGGATCCTTTTACACAGCAATATTGAAATTAATGCTAAGCAGGTAAAAGCAGGTGATATCCACTACCAGTATCGTCGCTTATTATCTAAAGTATTATTCAATAAAATATGAAATTCAAGCCTTGGCTTCTATGTCATGGCTATTCTTTTGGGAAGTAGGTATTGAGAGGCCATCTTCTGTTTACTTTGATCAATTTTATACTGCTACAATACATCTGAAAATAATTTGTTCATACTGCTCCACTGACTCCCCAGAACAATATGAGAACTCATTAGGTTACAGCTGTGAATCGTATGTTGTATTTATGAGGATAGTGACATTTAAGTGTAATTTACAGTGTTATTCTTACTGAATAATTTCCTTGTGACCTGTGTTCTAAAAACTTCCACTTGTTCCTGTTTATAGCTAATGATAAAATTTCATTCAAAAGACAATTGAAAAAAGATTTAAAGCAGATGTTAAACTGAATAGCTATAAGGCTCACTTTGAAATGACTGATAGAAAAAAACAATGAAAATAATTTGAGCATGGAACAAAAAAGCATTGATATAAATTTGTAAAATAAATAATTTTTCAATAAAAATTGTAAAGTAGAAATATGTGTGTTTTCACACATAGCTCAGAGATCACATAAGTGCCAAAAGAAGTGACAGTTGCTGAAATAAATGTGTTTTTTATGAAAAGCAAAGTAATAAAACAAGCACAATAGATGCATAAAATGGGTAAATTTTCAGTGTATTAGTTATTGCTGCCTCAGGGCAGCTGTAAATTACAAACTTGTTTTTAACTTTTTTTTTTTTTTTTTTATATTCATGAATTTATTCTGGATCTGTTATTCCTTCCACAGACCTTGTGATTTGACCCTTTGCTGATTTATAATCTTCTTTAAAGTTTATAAAGCAAAGGGTACCAGATATTTGGATAGAAAAATTTGTGTAAAAACTGAAATGTAGGTAGATAAGATATTAACTTTGGGAAATATTGTTAAAAAATAAAATTTAAAAAAGTCTAAGTGTAAAATTTTATTTCATCTCCCTTTATCCAAAAATAAATTTTTAACAAATATAAAACTTACTATTTTGCTTTTTTCTTTCAAAAAGGAGCACTGCTACATACAATGACTTATTCATCCAGCCATATTGGTCAAAGTGATTAACTCTGCAGTGAACACATTGGTGATGAGATGTAGAGAACGACTGTAAATTAAATGCTTTTATAGCATGGAAATGAATATTTCAGACAGAAGAGTCATTTTATTGTCTTAAATGGAAGCCTACATATTTCACCCTAGCTCCTGGAGCTACAGAGAACAGAGAAAATGCACCTCTGAATGGAGTTATTCCTAGAGGACTACACACCCTAAAGTTCTTACCTGGCATGCATTTATGTAGTTGTAATTAGGAATTAGAACAAAAATGGCATGAACTATTAAAAATGTTCAATTTCTCATCATATAAGCAGAAAATCAGTACATAGGACTGAACTTTAAATAATATCAAAGATACAAATTGTAAGAGAGTAATAAGTTAGATAAACTTAACCCTACAATTAATGCATCATACTTTCTTTTCCCAGGCTTATTGAGGTATGACTGACAAATGAAAATTACATATATTTGAGGTGTTTTGATAAATGTATACACTATTAAATGATTACCACAGTCAAGTTAATTACTATATCCATCATCTCACATAGTTATGTGTGTGTGTGTGTGTGTGTTGAGAACATTTCAGATCTACTCTCATAGCAAATTTCAAGATATAATGTATTATTCACTGTAGCCACCATGTTTATACATTAGGTCTCTAGAACTTATTCAACTTATAACTGAAAATGTGTACCCTTTGATCAATATCTTGCTTTTTCTCCCACCTCCTAGACTGGCAACCACCATTCTATTCTCTGTTGCTAAGAGTTGAACATTTTCTCTTTGACTTCCCATATAAATAAGGTCATGCAGCATTTGTTTTTCTGTGTCTGGCTATTGCACTTAATATAATGCCTTTCAGGTTTATTTATACTGTGACAAATGGCAATATTTCATTCTTAAGGCTAAACAGTACTCCATTATGTGTGGATAATTAGATAGCTAGAGAGATAGACAGATATCACATTTTCTTTATTCCATCAGTTGATGGACACTAAGGTTGTCTCCATATATTAGCGGCTGTGAAAAATGTTGCAATGAACATGCCAGTGCAGATGTCTCTTTGAAATATTGATTTTATTCCGTTAGGTATATAGCCAGAATTGAAATTGGTGGATGATGTAGTAGTTCTATTTTTAATTTCTTGAGGAGCTTCCCTATTTTTTGTATGATGGTTGTATGACCAATTTACATTCCAACCAAGTGTGCACAAGATTTCCCTTTTCTCCCCATCCTCACCAACACTTGTTAATTGTTGACTTTTTGATGATAGCCATCCTAACAGATGTGAGATACTATCTCATTGTAATTTCAATTTGCATTTCCTTGGTGATCATTGTTTTTTAGCATCTTTTCATATACCTTTTAGCCATTTATATGCCTCCTTTGGGGGGAAAATGTTTATTCAGGACATTTGCCCATTTTTCATTGGGTTTTGTGGGGTTTTCTTTCTATTGATTTGTAATGAGTTCCTTATATTTTTTAGATATTGACCCCTTATCAGAAATATGGTTTGCAAATATTTCCTCCCATTCCATAGGTTGCCTTTTCATTTTGTTGATTGTTTCTTTCGCTGTGCAGAAACTTAGTTTGAGTATTACTTGTTTAATTGTGCTTTTGTTGCCTTTCCTATTGGTATCAAATCCAAAATATCATTGCCAAGGTCAATATCATGGAGCTTTCCCCCTGTTTCCTTATAGGAGTTTAGGGTTTTAGGTCTTACATTCAAGTTTTTAATAATTTTTTAAGTTAATTTTTCTTTGTAGTGCAAGATAAAAGCTCAATTTCATTCTTTTGCATGTGGCTGTCCATGTTTCCCAGCATCATTTATTGAAAAGACCATTCTTTCCCCCTTTGTGTAGTCTTGGCACATTTGTTGAAAACTAGTTAAACGTTTATGTGAGGTCTCTTTGGGTTCTTGATTCTTTCCATTTGTCTATGTGTCTGTTTTTATGCCAATATCGTACTGTTATGATTACTAATATACTTTGAAATCAGGAGATGTGATGCCCCCACTTTTGTTTTTCATGTTTAAGATTGCTTCAGCTATTCAGGGTCTTTTGTGGAATCACACAAATTTTAGGATTTTTTTTTCTACTTCTGTGAAAAATGCCATTGGAATCTTGATAGGGATTGAATTGAATTTGTAGATAGCTTTGGATAGCATGAACATTTTGACAATATTAACTTTTCCAGTCCATGAAGACACAATATCTTTCCATTTATTTGTGTCTCCTTCAATGTCTTTCGTCAATGTTTATAGTTTCCAGTAGAGATCTTTCACCTCCTTGGTTAAATTTATTCCTAAGTATTTTATTCTTTTTGATACTATTATAATGGGATTCATTGTTGTTGTTTTTATTTTTTTTATTTTTGGACAATTTATTGTTAGTATATGGAAATGCAAGGGATTATTATATGTTGATTTTGTATCCTGCAACTTTACTAAGTTCATTGACTAGATATGCCAGTATTTTTGGTGGATTATTTAGGATTTCCTATATATACAGTCATGTCCTCTGCAAATATAGACAATTTTACTTCTCCCTCCATTGCTGGTGCCATTTATTTATTTAGCTTAATTGCTCTGGCTAGGACTTACATTACTATGTTGAATAGAAGTGGTGAGAATAGTCACCCATACCTTGTTCCTGATCTTAGAGGAAAAGTTTTCAACCTTTCACCATTGAGTATGTTAACTTTGGGCTTGTAACATATGGTTTTCATTTTATCAATGTCATTATGACCTTCTACAGCTGACTTGTTGAGAGTTTTTTTTCACGAATGGATGTTTAATTCCATCAAATGCATTTTCAGCATCTATTAAGAAGATTATGTGATTTTTGCCTTTCATTCTATTAATTGAATGGGTCACATTTATTATTTTGCATACATTGAGCCATCCTTGTATTGCAGGGGTGAATTCCAGTTGATCGTGGTGTACGATCGCTGTAATGGGCTGCTGAAATTGGTTTGCTAATATTTTGTTGATTTTTAAATCTATATTCATCAAGCAAATTTCCCTTTAGCTTTATTTTCTTGTAATGTCCTTTTCTGCCTTTTGTATCAGGATAATGCTGGCCTCCAAAGATGAGATTGGGAGTTTTTCCACCTCTCAATTTTTTAGAAGAGTTTGAGAAGGATTGGTTTTAATTCTTCTTTATCCATTTGGTAAAATTTATCAGTGAAATTATTTGGTCCTAGGCTTTTTTCTTTGTTTGTTTGTTTGAGGTTTTTGTTTTGATTCAATCTCTTAACTCATTATTGGTATATTCAGATTTTCTATTTATTCTTATTTAGTCTTTGTAGGTTGTATATTTCTAGGGTATTATGCACTTTGCTAGGTTATCCTATTTTCTTGGTGTACAGTTTTCACCGCAGTCTCTTATTATCCTTTGTATTTCTGTACTCAATTTTAACATCAACTCTTTGTCTGGTCCTAAAAATAGCAAGCCCCATTGACATTTTCTACAAATACGTAGCCTTTCCAACATATTTCATACTTATTTTCCATGCTGGATGAACACTTTACTGAATTTGCTGATTCATCATCTTTTACAGAAGCACTTCTAATCTCCGAGCATGGAGTTAATTGCTTTTCACTGCTACAGTCATGATAAAATATTTCGTTTCTCCTTCACCATTACTTTTCACAGCTTATGTCATAAAGTCATCCATTTTTTATGTTTAAATATGGGTGATGAATTTTTTTAACTGAATTTTTAGTACTGGGTTTTCATTTATTTTCTTGGTTACGAGATAATGCTGATCTAAGCCACAATAACCAAACTCTCCGTATGTTGGTCCTTTCCTAACTGCTTCCTGACTTGATCCTTGATCCTTCTGTTCTAATTTGTTTACAGCAGCCAGAGTGATCTTTGTAAAGCAGACCATTCCTCCCTGCTTGAAACTGTCCATTGGCTTCCCTTTCCTTACGGATGCTTATGGGATACTATAGGATTTGGTTCTGCAACTTACCTCCCCAAAACTTTTCACCCCTGATTCTCCATCATTCACTAATCTCCATCACATTGGCCTTCTCACAGTTCTTCTAAGAGGCCAATTGTGGAACCACCTCTGAGGCTTTGCTTTTGCTCTTCCTGTTACACAATTCTCTTCACTGAAATATTACTCTGACATTTTCTTTCTAGTTATTCCTGTTTCAACTTTGAGTTGGTTCCTCAAAGCAGCCTTCTTTACCCGTCTCATCAAGCAGTACCTCTAGTTATTCTGAGCTATTCTCCCATTTTAGCTTTTTAATATCACCTACCAGTCTTGAAAACATCCTAGTTAGTTTAGTTACTTAGTTATCTAGTTAGTTAATGTGAGTCAAGCACAGAGGAGGGTCTGACATTTTACCACACTTGCAAGTTAACAAGTTAGTCTGTCATATCTTTATGGTTGCTCACAGAAGACAAGGGTCTTCTGGGTGAAAGACAATGCACAATTAGTATTCACAGTAGCACTTGTCATTTATCCAAACTCCAATTCCCTTAGTGTGATTCAAAGAGGGTCAGGTAAAACATGAACACAGGATGAAGTGTATATAATAGGGGAGAAATTCTGAGCTAAGGAAAGTCCAGTTATACTGGACTTTAAGCAAATCTCTTTTCCCCAAATGAATATACTCATATACACTATCTATTCCAAGGTTGTACACTTTACATAATGGTATCTTATGCTTCACCTTATGTGTGTGCTAGTTATTAATTCATTGCCTCTCACCTCTAAATTCACTCTCATATATATATATATATATATATATATATATATATATATATATATATAGTGATAATAGAATATTCCTTTAAGTATTTCTCCTTTAATGTGAGCACGATGTTAAGCTCTCTCAGTAGAGAGTTTGATTCTTTATATTAAAAATCTTGTTTAAACTACTATGTGTTTCTATCTCTTGATTGAATCCAGATGGATACAATGAATTTAAGCAATCCATATTAACATGTATGTTGCTTCTAATATTTCACTATTATTAAGAAAACAACAAAGAACATCATTGATCTTAAATCTTGGCACGTCTCTATGATTATTTCCTTAGAGCAAAAGCCTTGAAGAAAAACTGCTACTTTAAAAATTATGTATATATTTTTTTAATTATGTATATTTTTAAGAATTTTGATATATTTTTCCAAAATACCCTCCAGAAAGGATGTAATAAAGTATACTTCCTCTAGAAAAGTGTAGCATGCCTAAGCCCCATTCCCTTATAATAAGCGTGGTTTATAAAAAGAAAAACAAATGCATGAGATTGCACAACAGCATGTCTCTAGCCTACAAAATATCTATCAAAGGTGAGCAAACTATTTATCACAGTTTGTGTTGGACTGTCAGAGGTTATTACGACTTAGAGAAATAAAAATAGTATTGAAGGGAAAATTATTTCTAGGATCCTGTTGACTTGTAAACCCTCAACACCTCAGTGCCCTCTCTAGTTTCACTTCCACCAGAAACCAGAACCTCTTCACATGTCATCTCTTTATTCATTAAAAACCTCAAAGGAGGGGCGGCCTGTTAGCTCAGTTGGTTAGAGTGCAGTGCTCTTAACAACAAGGTTGCCAGTTCGATCCCCACATGGGCCACTGTGAGCTGTGCTCTCCACAACTAGGTTGAAACAACTACTTGACTTGGAGCTGATGGGTCCTGGAAAAACACACTTAGAAAATAATAATAATAATAGTAAATAAATAATAAAAACCTGAAAGGAAATCAGAAGCCCCACAGCTAAGCCAAAGTGTGAGTTTTAAAAGCTGATCAGTCACCTTAATCATCACTTACAATTTTCTGAAGGAAAAAATTTAATTTCCAAATATACTGAGGCCAGTTAAAATTTCAGCAAAGAAAATACTTTCTACTAATGGAGTATAAGACTTCTTTATTTCCTTGGGGAAGAGCATGATTAAATTCTGAGAATGAGGGACATTCCGTTTGCGACAGAAACTGAAAATCTGAAATTACTGACTGTCGATCTGGAAGACTGGGTATGAGGGGTACCAGGTTTAGATCAATAGAGGTCTCCTTAAAGTAATAATAATAGTCCACTGAGCGTTACTTGTATAGACACCTAACTAGGCAAAGGCAAGGAATTGAGATGACTACGAACTTGGAAATCAATTTACTAACCTCCCAGTAAACCTGAGAAACACTTAGAGCTTCTGGCCCTTTCTCAATCCTTGACCTATATGTATTTGTTTCAAAACCGCTAATATTTAACAGGGAATTAGAAAGATGTACATATCTATGCTCCAAGGTCTAGGGCAGTTCACTATTCCTAAATATTTGCTATTTACTCAAACACCTGGATTTTGGACCTTAACTCTTTTGACACTTCACTTCACTTTACTTATTCCAAACAAATGTGGCACTCTTCACTTATTCCAGGTAATCAACTGCCTCGTCCAGGTACATGGGCTCTCAAGTCATGCCACAGCGACTTGATGACTAGGCTTAAACCTGCTCAATGACTCCCTCTTTGTTGCAAACGTTTTCCAGATATGGTACCAGATAATTACCCATAGGAACATAAAAATAAAAAGGGAATAAATATTCAGGCGGGTTGATCTGGTCACTTGTACCGATGTAGCCTTCATTTTTTGAAATGAGATAATAGTTTTCCCACATTCTTGCCAATTAAAGTGTGATTAGTGGCTTACTGCTTTTAAATGCTTTTCAGTGTCCTCAAGAGTAAGATCTTACTAAAAGGCCTGGTGTCATTATGCCTCCATTGTGTTACTTCATAATTGCATATAATAGATGAAAAAGCTAGTAACCTAATTCCATTCTCATTAGTCTCATGAATCAACTATAAACTCCTGGTCAGAGCCTTGACACTGTCCTATTTATAGACATGTGAAAAACCCAGAAAAGAGAGAACATCCTTTGGAACTTGAACTCCTCCTTGACAGGAAATTAAAACAGCAGTGTTTTCTTTGAGAAGTCCCTGCACTCAGCAACCCTAAAGCTGTGGCTGCTTCAAAGAGTCTTCCTGCAGAGTGACAGACTGACTCACTTCTGAGGAAGAAAGATGGGAAGGAAAGCTCTTCTGGATGTCAACATCACAGGGTCCGCACATGGCAGCATTTCAAAGTCTCCCTTATTCTCTTCAGTGGGACAATGTCGTGTTAGTAAAATGTAACTAGGTAGAAAAGTGAAGTGAAATCATGTGGCTTTTTGTCTCCTACTCAGCAACTCTAAAGCTCTGTCATCCCCCTTTTAATTGAAATTAAAAAGTTCAATCAAGTTTTGAGGACCCAAAGGGTTCAGAACTCACAATTTGACAATGGCATTTGCAGAACTGTGGTATGCTGAATAATGCCCCCAAAGAGGTCCACATCCTAATTTCTGGAACCTATGAATTTGCTACCTTACATGGTAAAAGCAACTTTGCAGATGTGATTAAGTTAAAGACCTTGACATGGAGAGATTGTCCTATATTATTCAGGTGGGCTGCAGTAATCAAAAGTGATCAAAGTCCGAAAAATATGACCATGGATCCAGAGGTTGGAGTGCTGAGCTTTGAAGTTGGAGTAAGGGACTACAAGCAAATGAATGCAGGTGGCCTCTAGAAGCTGGTAAAGGCAAGGAAATGGATTCTCTCCCAAAGCCTCCAGAAAGAATGCAGCTCTGCCAACTCCTTGATGTCAGACTGCTAAACTTCACAGTTTATAAGAATATACATTTAGAAGAATATAATTTATGATGCTTTATGCCACTAAATTTGTGATAATTTGTTACAGCAGCCATAGGAAACTAAGACACAAACCAATCAGTATGTATCAAGTGCTTGTAATAAATTTCCATTTGTGACTGCTTAGGGATCTCAGGAGGATGACACCATGACAAGATAGATGCTACTAAAATCTCTATAGACACAAGGCATAGCACAGTGACTGCTAGGAGCTAATTTGTGGCCTGGAATAGAGGTCAGAGTACATCCTAAAAACCAAAAAATGTCCTCCTAAAATCCATCCACTTATTAGGTCATGTTCCCATTTGAAAAGTCTTTGGCCTAATAGATTAGTTTTTAAAACATTGAGTGTGATACTAAAACATGTTAATAATTTGTTTCCAATCTATTTCTTGAGATTCATGCCTCCCTTGCACAATGCATACCCGGTGTATTCCCTGAACAAACTCCCAGGGCTGGACCCACTAATTAGAATGCCTGACTTACTTGGCACATGTTTAGTATTCCTTCAAGAGGTCCAGAGTAAACATCTCCTTTTCTAACAAGCCTTCCCTGGTTCTCCAGATTCCATCCCAGAGAGCCAAAATACTTTGTTTAATAAAACATTTTTGCACTTCCAATTTTATTATTAATGCAATTTACATTATGATATAATTTGTCTTTTTAAAAATCTGCCTATTTGCATTTGATCATGGTCTTATCAAGGATGAGAAAAGACCTATCTTGTGAATTCTCTGAGTCTTGATATTTAAACTTTAGCACTCAGAAAATTAATGAATTAATGGGTGAATGAGAGAATGGACTAATAAAAGTGCAAGTTTTGCAAGTACAGCATCGGGCTTTGATTTAATTGATTTAAGGAATTCAATTTGTGTGTTAGCCTATAGATTTCAATATGTCTTCTGGAAACAAAATTCCAACTCCTGACCGTGGATAACAGGGCCCTGTATAACCTGGCTCCAGACACTCTGTCTTTCCCCTACTACTTCCTTACACTGCTTCCCAGACATGCTAACCATCTCTCAATTACCCCAAATCAATATTATTTTCCCTGTCTTAGGAATTTTGCAAATGCCTCTGCCATTATACAACCTACACTGAGTAAATCCATTTTCACCTTTCATCCCTCACTATTAGCTCCTTTGTATCCAACAGACCTTACATTAAATACCAATTTTCATACAAGTCTTCTGAGACGACCCAATTTGAAGCAGGCTCTTGTTATTATACACTTTCCTGGTTGAGATTCTTTTCCTAGATATCACAACTTGAAATTATATGACTGTTAGCATTAGATCCCTCCCACTGAAATTAAGTTCTATAAAGACAGGTCATGCCAGTTTTCTTCCCCACTATTGTACTCCTACACCTGACAAAGGTTGTACATAATGTCAGTGCTCAAAAAGTATTTGTCAAATGGTTGACTGAATGAAGGATACATGCACAAAAGAACAGGTATGTGACTGAATGGCCAAAGATTCAAAGATGAATACTTTGCCATACTTTTTTGTCACAGAAAATCAGTTAAGTGAATTCAAATTGATGAATACAAACCTACCACTTTGTTTCTAATAACTGTTCATATCTGTCCTTTTTAATTCAACTTTGCAGAAACACTTGCTAAATATCATGGTAAAAAGATGCTAGTTTAAATAGGAATTACAGCTGAGCAAAGCAGATTAGCATACATAAATTCCATACAAACATCAAAATTTTTTTCAAGAGAACAAAATGAAGTACGTCTGATACTGGATTGCCCACTACCCCAACAGTAAGCATTACTTCTCATCTTAGAAGGTCCCCTTTGGCCAAAGAGATTCAAAGTATTACAGTTGGTTCCTACTTTGCACATAAATGCATTTTCAGAAAACAATACAGTTTGTAGAAACTTCTTCATTCACAATTTGCTTTCTGTTTAATTTATGTGTTATTTGTTTCACATTACAGAGAAACAACTTTATGGTATTGTATCAACATGTTAAAGATTCTATTTTCTGAAAGTCATGAATTCTTTAGTCTAGAGTGATGGCTCTGACAATTGCAGTCACCAGTCGAAGCACCATAATTTTACAATATACAAGTAATCATTTTAGAGTATTTTTAAAAAGGTGATTATATTAATTGTGACTCCTACTAAAACCACATCCAAGTTCTTAAAATAACTAATCTAGTGTTTTCAAGACCCCTTGAATTTCTGTTTTCTGGGGCTAAGAGACTAAGAAGCATATACAAGGTAATGCTAATAATTATCATAACATTTTTCCTGTCTTTATGTAGTTTTCTTCTTAAAGCACATATGCATTTATTCTTACTTGAGGCTCGGAAGCACACTGAAGGTTTTGTTTCTACTTCATGTCCCCTTATCACTATAAATATCTTTATCGCATTACATAACAAACCTTTGTCAACATCGTTCATAGTTATATACGAGTATATATACATACATTGGTTTCCAACACTAATAAGAAATCTGGTTTATTCACCTAGGTAACACAACTCTCTAAAATGCCCACCACACAGAGACCTCCAATAACATTTACTGAATTGAACTGAAGTAGTGGTTGTAGATATCAAATATCTTTTAGAAATTACAATTTTAAGTTAAGTGTATAATCTATTTACAAGGTTCAAAATTGATGGGTATTAAAATCAGGACTATAAGTTATCTAACTGATACCCTGAGTACAGCTCTTTCCACTAAATAGCATCTTTGAATGTTTTTAATGTGAAATAGTGTTTCAGTGTCCCTAAGAATTAGAATTGGCAGACCTCATAAAGCAAATCACTTCCATTCAAAAATCATATAAGGTATATAAGATATTGTTTCTTTAAATATCAGTAGGTTTTGACTTAGTACAGTTGCTTAATCATAGGATAAAGAGCTTTTTGGTAATGACAGTGGAGGGAAGTCTTGAACATAAAAAGGATGGTTAAGGTAGATAACAGTTGAAGTCCTTTTCAATAGGAACAGTCCATGGTTCTGTTTTTCCAGAGACAGTACAACAGCACTTCTAATGGAAAAAACAAAACAAAAAAACAAAAAACAAAAAGCAGAAAAAAAAAAAAGAATAAAAAAAACTTTTACATTTTATTATTAATCCTGGTGATCACTAAAATGTAATTAGTGGGGGGAAAACCCTATTCCAGATATAGAGTTCTAATTCTGATACTGGGAAAAGTAATGATGGCACAGTGAAATGGTTCAGACAGAGCAGGATATCTGGACTTATCTTTGCTAAACTTAAGTCCTGATTTTACTTTTGTGTCCTAAGCATAAAAGCTTTACGAGACTCATCTATAAATTGAAGATAACGCCACCATGAAGTTTCTATCAGGAGTAAATGAAATAATAGCTATAACAGGTTTATCAGAGTGCCTGGCCTGGAATATAGTATGCTCACAATAAATGTCGTTTATATTTCCCACCCTGGTTCCTCAACTGCAAAATTAAAAATTGCACTGGATCAGAAATGTCAAATAAGAAAGTAAGGGTACCACCACTCGCACATACGTCACACATTTACAAGTAATTGCCACACAGAAACCTGCAGAGCCAGCCTGATTGTGAGAATCCTTCTCAACCCAGATAATAGCCACTAGCAGTTGATCAAAACTGGCAGAGGAATTGGAAACTACTTGTGCTACCCAGACTTGCTGGCACTAAGATTAGGTGTGATTCTTTAGAACGAAGTAGCAACTGTACTACATGAAACAGAGTCACAGCGTTATAGATATGATGCTGTCATTTACCTTATGAAACTTTATTTGAAAATATACTAAATGTGCACACATATGCGTGCACACACACACAATCACAGTTTGTTCTAATGAAGCAAATCCTATCCATTGTCCATGTGAGAAAAAGAAGCACTGTCCCCCTTTTCACTATCCCCATCTTCCCAAAGTCATAGTGAGAATACTTTGGGGGAGAATAGGCTGATCTTAGAAAGAGGAAGAAAACTCTAAGCTTATAGTTTCAATTATATTGCTTATACAGCGCATGTATCCAAAATCATGTAGGGTCAGATACGTAGTGTGAGTACCGTGTTTCCCCGAAAGAAAGACCTAGCTGGACCATCAGCTCTGATGCGTCTTTTGGAGCAAAAATTAATATAAGACCTGGTATTATATTACATTATATTATATTATATTACATTACATTACATTATATTATATTATATAAGAGCCAGTCTTATATTACAGTAAAATAAGACCAGGTCTTGTATTAATTTTTGCTCCAAAAGACGCATTAGAGCTGATGGTCCAGCTAGGTCTCATTTTCGGGGAAACATGGTAATTATTTTGGGTCATAATCAAAAGAATTCAATACCATTTCTTTTCAGTCTGACTTGACTGTGTTGTTATGGCTAATTTAGAATATGTTGAAAAGCAAATTATCTTCACTTAGTACACTATCTTGTTTGTTTATGACTATATTATCTGTCTGTATCTTTTTAATTATGGAAATATGTTGTTAAACAATGAGTATAAACAGAATAAAGGATTGGATACCTTTATTTAAGGTACATTTGCCTATTATATATATATTAACATTTCCAAAGAAAGAGAACATGGTACTAGTGACTAAAATTAATAGAAACCAACCAGAGTAATCTGTTTCTTTTGTTCTTCTTACTGAAGCTTGGTTATGTCTACTGCCTTCCTGATTGTTGGCTGTCAATCATGGGAGTAGTGTACCTCCTCCATACACATGGATGTCAATCACATAACTGGATGTGGAAACTAGAAAACCTGATGTTTCAAGTAAATTGGCCAGATAGACTATCAAAATACATTTTGTTGTCTTTTGTGATTTTACATTTGAAGATCCCTATCTGCTATTTTGGTTAGAGAAAATTATGAAAAATTAAGTTCACCATCTTCAAACTGTGGTTCATATATTGCTATAAAAATGTATTAGAGATTATGATGATTATTGATGATTGTCTTTATTTTTATTATTATCTTTTTAAAGAAGGTCACAGCTCAAAGTGGCCCAAGTGGGGATCGAACGGCAATCTCGGTGTTAGTAGCACAGATGCTAACCAACTGAGCTAATTAGCTGTCCCTATTGGTGATTGCCTTTAGATGCAGTTTGGTAAACATTTGATTCACGCATCCAAACTTTATAGGCAACATCTAAAATAGCATTTTAACAAAGACATTTGAACAAGTTGGTTTGGTGTGGTGTGGTGTGGTGTGGTGTGGTGTGGTGTGGTGTGGTGTGGTGTGGTGTGGTGTGTGGTGTGGTGTGGTGTGGTGTGGTGTGTGGTGTGGTGTGGTGTGGTGTGGTGTGGTGTGGTTTGGTTTGGTTTTAATCCCACGTTAGAAAATCCTAACTTCACCCAGGTGAGTATTAGCAGGGTTTAAGAAGACATAAAGCATTTTCTATAAAATAATAACACATTAGGATTTGGATTTGCACACAGCAAAAGTTCTGCCTGCCCACACAAACACATAATAGTGTAAGGAGGGCATACGACAGATAGAAGTCTGAAATGAATGTGTGCATTTCGTAAGTTTTAATGATTTGATTTTGAAGTAAATTGCTGAATATATCAAAGAATATATCAGGAACTAGGAAGAGTGTAAAGGGGAAAAATAATCAAGAATGAAATACCTCCTTTAAGACATAAAATAATTTTTTTCTATCTTTCTCCAAATTTTAAATGCCATCCTTGAGAAATTTTCCAAAATCAATTAATTCTCAACTAGATGGCAGTAAGACATCTTACTGCCAGGGTTACTGTTGATGGCAGTAACCCTGGTAGGTAGTTGGATGAGGTGCAAAATAAGTAATATAAATATAAACATACTGTTCTACAAAAAATACTATAATTTGTTGATTGTACCTATTTAGGAATAAACATTGACCTCTAGAATGTCTGAATGTAGCACAAAATTCAATTTTATAGATAATTGAATGATATATTGTCATTTTGAACATTTTGTTATTTAAAAGTGACAAATTTATATGGTTCAATCTAATATTTTAAGCACAAAATAGTCTAAATGAAAACCTTAAAATTAAATTATACTCAGTAGTAGCAGATTAGACTTAAGCTATCTAAAGAAACACTCTAATTTTCATAGTAATGCTTATGTCACAATGAATATTTAAAGGAAAGGAATATCTTTTAGTTTTCCAGAAAGTTATTGAATAGGTGGAGTAAATCAGTCTGGAAGTTTCATTGGTCTAGATCCAGACTATAATATTACTGTGAAACATATTTCAAACAAGCAAAATGTAATTTTTAAGACTAAAAAAAAAAAAGTACATGTGTGAAATATAAACATTTCATACTCATCTCAAAATGTTGCAATCCTCTATTGTCATTCATTTTTAATTATATCTTACTATGTAGGATTTACATAAGGAATAGAAAGCATTTTTAAAGTTTAAAATATAGTAAGACAATGTTACACCTGCCCTTTAACAGGTACAGCTTTATTTTTTAATTAATAAGTTTCTCCACAAAGTGGTTTTAAATAAGAGATTATCAAATCTATGAGAGAGAAAATATTTTTTTTTTTCATTGTGCTTCAAAGATCTTGGACAATAATTAGTCGAATTTTTCCCTGTCACAATCCATATTGTCTCTTCTACTGCATGAGTCTTTTTATAATGCAGAAGAGAAGGAAAAAAAACTAAATTTCAGCAAGTGAGAAAGAAACATGCAAAATGAGAGCAGGTGCTTGAGTTTCTCGCCTGGAGGTCAGATCCAGGCATTACTATGTCATTGATGTGGCAACACTCCTAGAAGTCAGAGAAAAACATCTCACCTGGAGAACTCCTTGAGCTAAAGAGCAAATGAACTTAATAAGAGTAGCAATAAGAAGTAATAAGAAATATTAGGTTGGTGCAAAAGTAAAAGATTAAAAATAATTGCAAAAACCGCAATTACTTTTGCACCAACCTAATAAGACCCTGAAGTCACAGCCTCAGGGAATCAGTTGACAAAAGAAAATTACCTAACACTTTTGGAACCTCTGGAGTCACTGTCTAACAGTTATCTCTTTGTATTTCCTTACCCTTCATTTATCCACCCCTCTCCACTCATTCACTTTAATTCTGGGAATGTGCTTCTGCAGTTCTGTTCCTTGACTTAATTTGCCTGAGTCTGTCTCTACAATTTGATCCCTCCCTCCACCCCCGACATTAATGCCAAATTTATATTTTATTTTATTTTCTTTCTTCCTTACTATGCTTATAAACTTATTCTTAAGGAAGTATATAGTGAACCTCAAGGGAAATATTAAATATTTATTTTACTTTTTAGACTTAACACTTCAGTTTTCTTTTTTTTTTTTAACTTTTCTTCCTTTTATTCAATAACATCTACAGCTGCTAACATAATAGCTGTTAACAGAATATAGTTACCCCCTTACTCCTTCTGCAACATACTTAACCTTAACTAATTGCTATTTATTATAAGCAAAAATTATTTTTGAGATAAAATAGAAAAGTTAAATTTAAATATAATAACCACCCTGAATCTTTCAAATTATACCCTTCCAAAAATTTCCTATGCAAACATATTTATATTATTTGGCATATTCACAAATATAAATATTCTTTACATGTTTTCAAATAACTTTGATAATTAAAAACTTAAACTTTTTATCTCAATAATTATAAAACTGCATCATCATTCAAGGAACTATGTAATATTTCTTTTTGGAGAATTCCATCATAATTTGAAATCAATCCTAACAGCTGAAATTGTGTTTGTAATCTCTATAAAAAATGTTTTTAAGTATTATAAAACATTGACTACTTGAATTGGTTTTATGGTTCTACAATTTTCATTATAAACTTTTGTTTTGTTTGTTTCTTTTCTTTTCTTTTTTTTTAAAACAACAGAAATTTATTCTCTCACAGCTCTGGAGGTCAGGAGTCCAAGATATCAAGGCGTTTCTGTCTGAAAGCTCTGGGGGAGAATTCTTCTCTGCATGCTCCAGCTTCTGGTGGAGCTAGCTGGCGCTTGGCTTGCAGCAGCAAAATGCCAATCTCTGCCTCCATCTTCACTTGGCCTTCTAGGCATCACTTATTAAGGTTGTGACTATGTCTCCTCCCCACAACTTCCCCCATGCTCCTCCCAACTTACTCATTTACCTAGTTGTATAAGTTTAACTCCTTTCAGATGTCCTAGGTCTAACTGTCATCCAAGTAGACCCTCCATTGTTACATATTCCCTGAAATGACCACACATTGTGGGTACAGGACACAGATCTGTCTTGGGGAATGAGGGCTATCTTTGCACAAGGTCCTTTAGGGACCCAGAATTTAAACTTTGGCCACTCCGTGTCGTGCTTGATTCTTTGAGTCCACTTGCTTCTGTAACCACAGACGCACATGTTTCTGCCAGTCTCTGCTCTTGAAATGCTGCAGGGCTACCCTTTGGTTGTTTTTGTCCCAGAGAGTGCGACAAGACAGAAGGGAGACAGATAAAAAGAAGGTAGAAGCTAAATATTTGTCATTGAAAGAGAGAGCAGGAAAGAGCTCTTCTTTCCCAGACTGCTTTCTTTTTATTACACTTTTTTATTAGTTTCAGGGGCACAAAACAAAGTAATACTTAGATGTTTGTCATTTATATCTCTCACACTGTGTCAATCCTATTTTCTTTTAATTATAAAATTCAGATAAACAAAATACCACCTCTAGTTTATTTTTAGGATTTCTAAAGAAATTAATTTGCCTGTAATTTTCATTCAACTAACATTACATAGCGCAGTGACCTGCAATAAAGAAAGTTTCCCCACTCTGATGTGTATTTAACAAAATATACTTCTGGTATCATTAAATTTCATGGCAAGAATGAGGACCTGGAAACGTTTGTCATTTTAAATACCTTTTTATGTAATTTATGAAATTTTTATTTAATCTTTGGAGCCACAGAAATAAATTAGAAAAAACAGGTATAACTGATATTGTGTTAAATCTCACAATTATTTTTTTGTTTTGTTTTCACTAATGGGACTTTCCCTTTGTTCTTAATACAAGCAGATGACCTCAAACAGCATGCTTGAAAAGTCATTCAGGCATTTTGCTCATTTATGCTATTAGCCAATCATTTAAGAAAACCCAACACCTAAAATCAGGATAGTATTCTGAAAAGTCAGGACTAACAGTACATTTCCTTCTCTGGCACAATCAAAAGTTCTTTTCAGGAGTAAATTATAATGCTTGGCTCACAGAACAGACATTAGCTGATTGGACTACCAAGTTAGGTTACTAAATGACCTTATTAGTTTAAAGTCATTATAAGTAGCAGCGGGGATTTAACATAGCAAAGACTGGGCACAAAATGTATCAAAAGGTTCACTGAATCTTGGAAAAATGTCCCTTAGTATTGTGTAAAGATGATGTGTGATGACTAATGACACAATATTTATTTACGTCTTGTTCTGATAGGCACGGACACCTGAAGGGTGAATGGGATCAATTACTGAACATTAAAAATTAATTAAGATTGCAGGTCCACTGACTCTAGTCACAAAAAAATAATAAATCAATAATTGCAGGTATAAATTTTCTACAAACTGCAATTCCCCAATCTCAAAACACTGAAAAAGTCACTTTGTCATCATGATCTAAGCAAAGAATGCCAAAATGAAAACAGCATCCAGCTTTTCTATCTAAGCAAATCATACTCTCTCATACACAGTTGTGTGTGCATTTGTGTGTGTTTGCAGTCCTGCACCTTGCTTTTTTGTCCCTTAACCATCTCTGTCAGGATCTGGGCACTCCTTCCAATTAAAAGGCTGTTTCATTCTTTGTAATGGCTCTGTCGTGGCCCACAGCATGGATTTTACATAATTCAGTCTCTCATGTATTGTGGACATTGTTATTCCTATTATGAGATTACAAACACTGCAGTGTATATTCTTATCTACAAATGAACTCAAACATATGCAAGTTTATTAGTAACAACTATCCTTAGATGCAGAATTTCTAAGTCAAATGTTATGACTCATAGAATTTGTCAAAATGCACCCAACAAAAATATATGAAAAAAAACACCACTTTCCTACACCTCATTAACAGTGTAATGAAATATTTTGATACACATTTTGATACCCATTTGAAGTAAAAATGTCTCCTTGATATTTTAGTTTACATTTTCCTGAAGAGTATATTGGACATCTCTTTATATATTATCTTATGTCTGTTTTTTGCCTATTTTTCTCTAGGTTATCATAAGTTTACATTTGTTGCTCTTATTAATCCTCCTCATACCATAAACAAGTGAACATTTGGTCTGAGACAAACAGTACAAATTTTCTATGCTGTGGTTTGATTTTGACTCTGTTTATTGTGTTTATGTCAGCTGTATTGAAGCATAATTTACACACAGGATAACATACCAATTTTAAGAGTACAGTTTAAGCGTTGTACCATGTGACATAGAATGTTTCTGTCACCCAAATAATGTTCTTATTTCCCTTTTAATCATTTCTCCCCTAATCCTCTTCCCAAGCAACTACTAATTTGATTTCTATAATTAGTGTTTTCTTGTTCCAAAACTCTCTATATAAGTGCATAGTATGTACTCCTTTTACCTGGCTTGTTTTGCTTGGAATCATGTTTCAGAGTTTGTCTACATTATATCTGTAGTGTATTGTTTTTCACTCCTGAGTAGTATTATATTGTGTGAGTATATAAAATTTGTTTCTCGGTTCATCAGTTAATAGGCATTTGATATGAATTGTTTCCAGTTTTTGGCTAATATAAATAAATTTATTTATAAGTCTTTATGTAATCATTGTTTTTATATTGTTGTTGTGTGTTTGTTTGTTTTCACATGATCATGTTTAACCTTGTTAGACAATGCCAAACTGATTTCCAAAGTAGTTGGAGAACTTGACTCTCTTGCTAGCAATGTATGAGAGTTCCAGTTGCCTGACATTTTGTCAGTCTTTTATTTTTAGCCATTCAAGTTGATGTACTATGGTACCTCATTATGGTTTTATTTTAAAATGTCAGATGCATAATGATGTTGAATGTCTTTTAATATGCTTATTTGCCAAGGATATATTTTATGAGGATTTTGCTCAAAACTTTATACTTGGTTGTCTTTATTTTATTGAGCTTTAAGATTTTTTTTTTTATATCATGAGTGCAAGTTTTTTGTTTTAGCACACTTACACTTTCTCCCAGTCTGACTTGTCTTTTTAACTCCCTCATATTTTTTTCAAGACCAAATGTTAAGTTTTCAATAATGATGAAATCCAATTAATCAATATTTTTCTTCTAGGCTCTATGCTTTCTGTAACATTTTCAAAAAAGTTTTGCATCCCCAAATTCCTGAAATTTTTCTCCTATGTTTTGCTTTACAATTTTAGTAGTTTTAGACTTAGGTCCATAATAATTTTAAATAATATTCAGGTCATGAGTTAGGGGGAGATGTTCACTTTTGTCCACAGATATCTAATTGTTACAGTACCATTTCTTGCAAGATTATTTTCCCCATTGAATTACCTTGACATCTTTATTAAAAATAAATTTAACATATTTTATAAATTTATTTTTAGAGATCTGTTTCTAGCCTCTCTTATTCAATTCCATTAATTTATATATAGATCTTTTCACAAGAACTATGCTATCTTGATTACTGTAGCTTTATACTAAGCCTTGAAATAGTGTAAGTCTTATTGTTGTTTTTCTTTTTCAAATATGTTCTGGCTATTCTAGTGAATTCCAAAATAATTAGCTTGTAATTAAAAAATATATATATAAAGATTTTGGATAAAACCACATTGACACTATAGATCAATATGAATAATAGACATCGTAATATTGAGATTGCTAATCTATAATCGTGATATATTTATTTAGATCTCTTAAAATTAATCTCTCCTGTATTTTATAGTTTTATATGACCAGGTGTTTTACATATTTTGTTACATTTATCTCTATGTATTTTATGTGTGTGGATGCTATTATAATTGGTATTTTAAATTTTTTTCTTTTCCAGTTATATATTGACAGCACATAGAAATAGAGTTGCTAAAATAAATGAAGGGGACTCTATCAAACTAAAAAGCTTCTGCACAGCAAAAGAAACCATCAAGAAAACAAAGAGTCAACCAACTAAATAGGAGAAGTATTTGCAAACACCTCCAATAAGGGGCTAGTATCCAAAATATATAAAGGACTCATACAACTCAACAACAAAAAGAAAACAATCCAATTAAAATAAATGGGCAGAGGACCTGAATAGACACTTCTCCCAAGAAGACATGTAAATGGCTAACAGATATGTGAAAAGGTGCTCAACTTCATTAGCTGTTAGAGAAATGCAAATGAAAACCACAATGAAATACCACCTCACACCTGTTGGAATGGCTATTTTCAACAAGACAAGTAATAATGAGTGTTGGAGAGCTTGTGGAGCAAAAGGAACCCTCCTACACTGCTGGTGGAAATGTAAATTGGTAGCCACTATGGAACACAGTATGGAGGTTCCTAAAAAATTAAGAATAGAGTTACCATGTGACCCAGCAATCCCTCTTCTGTGTACCTACTCAAAAAATTTGAAAACATTTGTCTATAAAGATATACTGTGTTTCCCCCAAAATAAGACCTAGCCAGACAATCAGCTTTAATGTGTCTTTTGGACCAAAAATTACTATAAGACCATGTCTATAATATCATATCACATCATATCATATCATATCATATCATATCATATCATATCATATATCATACTGGGTCTAATACTAATTTTTGCTCCAAAAGATGCATTAGAGCTGACTATCCAGTGAGGTCTTATTTTTGGGGAAACAGGGTAGGTGACTCTATGTTCACTGCAGCAATATTCACAATGGTCAAGACATGGAAACAAAGTGTCATTCGATAGATGACTGGATAAAGAAGACATGATATATATATGACAAATTTGAAGACAAATGTTTTCAAAATTTTTATATGTATATATATAATGGAATATTACTCAGCCATAATAAAAGATGCAATACTGCTATTTGTGACAACATGGATGGATCTTAAGAATATTATGCTAAGCAAAATACGTCAGACAAAAAAGTCAAGAACCATACATGGTTTCACTCATAAGTAGGATATAAAACTGAAAGCAACAAATGAACAAATAAGACAAACGAAAACTCAGACACAGACAACAGTATGTATGATGGTTACCAGAGGGAAAGAGGGGTTAGAAGGAGGAAGAAAAGGATAAAGGGGTTAAATACATGGTGATTGAAGGAGACTTGATTTTGTGTGGTGAATACATAATGCAATATACTGATGATGTATTATATAACTGTACACTTGAAACCTATACAATATTATCAACCAATGTTAACCCAATAAACTTAATATATAAAGAAAAAAGAAATAGAGCTATTAAAGTCACCTTAGTTCTCATGGGTCTCTGTAGATTCCTTTAAATTCCCTATGTATGTGCTCATGTAGTCTTAACATAAATTTAGTTTTACTTTTTCTTTCTAATACATATGGCTTTTATTTCTTTTTCATGACATATTGCACTGTCTAGAATCAAAAGTAAAATGTTGAATAGCAATGATAAGAGGTGACATCAATGCCTTTATCCTGATTTTGGAGGGAAAGTATTCTTTCAATGTTGAATGTAATTTAATTCTAATATTTGATAATGTATTTTGTCAACTAAAATAGAACTATAGGCCTCTGTTAAAATATGACATCTTTTATTAAATTTGTGTATCAAGGTGGACATATATCTACATTCTATTATTTTATTGATTTTACTGTCTATTTCTGTATAATTACCTCATTTTAGTTACTCTGGCTTTATTTTATATTTTAATGACTGTTATGAGTGGACTAATTAATTATTTTCCCTGTTTGACCCAAATTTTCTAGCTATTCTTACTTATCTTTTTAATATATGAACTTTAAAATCAGCTTCTCTGGCTCTTCAGAAATTCTATTACTTTTACTGAGATGTTAGGATTTTGATAATTTTATATCAATTTAGATAGTATTCATTATTATGATAATGAGTTTCTATCTAAAAGCATGCTTTTAAGTAATGTTTTGTGTTCTTCAATAGTATTTCAGAGTCCTTCATAGAGAGCTTTTCAGTTTGTTGTTAGATTTATTATTATGTCTTTTATATTTTTTAAAAATTTCATTAATAGGAGTCTTTCTTTTATGACATCTTCCTGAAGTGTCTGATTCTTTAATGGTCCCGATTTATTAGGTTGCTAAAGTTTACCTTAAACTATTTGATATGTAAACTCCAAGAGACATGCCACTGAAGTTAGTGAAGCCAAAACATAACAGATGGTATTTTCAACTTCCAAATTCAATGAAACCAGCAATGTGCTCACTGATACACACATTCTCCTTTGGGAATAAAGATTGCTATGCAGCAAAGATCAGAGTTATGAGGACGGAGGACAAAAATTCTGCAATTGGGTAATTAGATGATACAAGAGAAGGTCACTTCCACATTTGCCCCTGAGTTCCTGGATATATGTATTCTGGTCTATTGGTAAAAGCTGATAGTTTTCCTGCAGGACGGCACCCAACTCCTCAGGAAGTTGTCTCCTAGCTCATACTATAACGTACGCTTCAGTAAGCTATTCCGCATTTCTAAGATGCTTCTAGATACGAGGTCTGTGATAAGATCAATAATTTACTCAGGAAGAAGCATGTGGGATACTGATGTCTTCAAAGTATTCTATAAATCCAGTAGTGACAGTGATTGCAGAAGTAATGCAGGCTAAGAACACCAACACAAATACATGCATCTAAAAAAGGCATTGTTTTCCAATTAGAGCAAACCCTTCATTTCAATGAAGAAAGAGGGTCCAAGTATCCAATCTTCAACAATGTAGTTGGCTACCCTCCATTTCTTGAAACAAATCCATATCACGGGTCGAGTTTTAGATTCTGCTATTGACAAGTTGGGAACTTGGCAATGGTAGAAGCCAAAAGATACAGGTAGAGGCCTAGAAAACATAATTTTCAGAGTTTAGTTCCTGTGATACAGCATGGATATGAAAGCAACCAGGGAAATGATTGACACAGGAGTTTTCTTATGATTACCTTTACATATATTTCCACGTTTTCTTCTCCACAATACTTTCTTTCCCTCTACCACCGTATTTCATCTCCTTGTTGTATTTTTCTTTGTACTGCTAGTGTTCCCCCATAAGGGGATTTAATATGCTTATCTAAACATACTTATAGCCTATTGCTGATTTCATCAACTTTATACTAATATCTTTTGACCCGTAGTTTTAAAAGGGTAAAGCAATCTGCATACTAACATCCATTTTACTTTTTTTTTTTTTGCCACTTCTGTCTCAGTCTGTAGGTACTATCAGTTTTACTTTTTCATGAGTTTTAATATTTATTTTCTGTTCTGAAACCTTAGTTGCTTAATCCTTCAGTTGAATAGATTTATTTTAGTCTTGGTCCTTCAGTGAATGTTTGATACTCATTTCATGTCCTTTTGTCATCTATTACCCCGTTAATCTCTTGTTTGTCTTTGAACTCTTAATTCTAAGGATGAAAGTTTAAGTTTCTCTAAATCATAACTGTATATTTGAACATAATTTCCATGTGGGTCATGAAAACTTTGTTTATGAATATTCTTCGTTTGTTAATTGTTTCTGCTTTTCCTTTTCTCCTGTTCTAATTGCTTTTGGTTTATTATTCATCTTTTTAATAAAGTTCTTTCTGGCACAGCTAATTGCAGGAAGTTTATGTGGAGTAGGACAGGACACTGCTTTCTGCTAGCAGGGATTCTCTGTTGTTCACATAAGTACCTTATGATATATTAATAGTATATGCTATGATTGTTTTTTAAAACTCAATTTTAGATTCCTTTTCATTTTGGAATAAAACTGGCTCTCTGTTGTTTAGAGGTTATATTTGAATTGCAAAAAATATTCTGCTCCCTCTATCAATGTTTTTGTACTTCCTGCATTCCTCTAGTCAATCTTGGCTGCCACAATGAGAAAATACAAGAACACTTTCTTGCATCTATAGTGGAAAACTTAGTAAAGGATTGTTTTCTTGTTTTGGGGGATTTTTCCCCCCCAATCTTTCTCCTTTGGTAGCAAAATTCAGGGGGTGAAAGGAATTGCAAATGATTTAAACCTGAGCAATTTCTGCAAATATCATCACCTATTAGTCTTTCTAGCTAACAAATGGTTCCAAATGCCTTGACTTTTAAGCATGTGCACTCATAATTATTTTCAACTCATTCTTTCAGACCTTATATTAAATTCAAAATTTTCTTCCCTTCTTTTCCACACATTTTCTGCTTATCTTGATGGTTTCCCACCAAGAGAGGAGAAATCTTTGTTGACAGATCCACATTTTAAACCCACAGATATGTAAACAAATAAATTTATAGCCATGAAAATCATCAAAACTGGTCCACTGGAGTAAATTGATCTGGAAAATGAGTATTTGGGTAAATCACATTATTTTTAAGCCTCATATAAATATAATTGAAGAATTTCTCAGGTGAATTCATGGGCACACACACACAGGTTTTTCAACCATAATGAGACATATAGGTTTTTTTGTTTTGTTTTTTTCTTTTCTTTTTTTTTCAAATTGGCACAGTTTTAATTCTGTATCTCTAATAAACATTTATTCTATATGGAAGTTAGTTTGGAGAATGCCCATTTATATATGTGTGGAAGTGGGTTCAGCCTCACAGATTCATTTGTTTTATAGGTGAAACTTTTTATTTGAAATACCTTAAATATATAGAAAAGTAAATAACATAATATAACCAACACCCATTGCCCACTGCCCAGCTTTAACAAAGCTTAATCTTCACTACAGTTTTTTAAATACATTTATCATAATATGCATATCATTCTGCATTTGGTTTTCTTATTCATGATTTTGGGGATGTATTCGTATCTGTTGATATCTATAGCTCCTGTTTTCTTTTATTAGTTTTGGGTGTACAAAACAACAGTGATTAAATATTTATATATCTCACAAAATGATAACCTCAATAATTATATTACCCATACGACACTGTACACAGTTATAATATTATTGACTGTATTTTCTATGTTGTACTTTATATCCCCGTGACTATTTTTTTAGTTGACATTCAATATCATTTTATATAAGTTTCAGGTGCACAGCATAGTGATTTGACATACAATTTATGAAGTGATTCCCCCCAGTAAGTCTGGACATATCTAACACTATGCATTGTTTTTACATTATTATTGACTATATTATCCATGCTTGAGTTCACATACCCATGACTATTTTATAATTACCAATTTATACTTTAATCCCTTCATCTTTCTTATCCAGCCCCCACCCCCACCCCTTCCAGTCTAGCAACCATCAGTTTGTTCTCTGTATTTATGAGTCTGTTTCTGTTTTGTTGGTTCATTTATTTTATCCTTTAGATTCCACATATAAGTGAAATTATATGGTATTTGTCTTTCTCAGTCTGATTTATTTCCCCTAGCATAATACCCTTTAGGTCCATTCATGTTGTTACAAGTGGTAAGATTTCTTTTTTTTTTTATTGCTCCCTTGTATATATGTACCATTTCTTTATCCGATCACCCATTGACAGACACTGGGTTGCTTCCATACTTTGACTATTGTAAATAGTGCTACAATGACTATAGGGGTGCATATATCTTTTCAAATTAGTGTTTTGGGTTTCTTTGGATAAATACCCAGGAGTGGAACTGTTTGTCACAAAGCAATTCTATTTTAAATTTTGTGAGGAATCTCGAAACCATTTTCCATAATGGCTGCACCAATTTGCAATCCCACCGAGTTCACAGGGTTCCCTATTCTCCACATCCTTACCAACACTTGTTTGTTGATTTATGGACAATAGCCATTCTGACAGGTGTGAGGTGAAATCTCATTACAGTTTTTAATTGCATTTCTCTGATGATAAGTGGTGTTGAGCATCTTTTCATATGTCAATTGGTCATCTGTGTGTCCTCTTTGGAGAAATGTCTACGTATTCAGGTTCTCTGCCCATTTTTTAATTGGACTGTTTGTATTTTTTTTTGGTGTTGAGTTGTATGAGGCTTTTAAAAAATAAATTTTGGATATCAACCCCTTGTCAGATGTATCATTGTCAAATATCTTCTCCCATTCAGTAGGCTGTCTTTTCAATTTTTTGTTGGTATCCTTTGCTGTGCAAAACCTTTTTAGTTTGATGTAGTCCCATTTGTTTATTTTCTCTTTTGTCTCCCTTGCCAGAGGAGATATATCAGTAAAAATATTACTAAGGGTAATGTCTGAGAGTTTACTATGTTTTCTTCTAGGAGTTTTATGGTTTCAGGTCTTACATTTAAGTCTTAAATCCATTTTGAGTTTATTCTTGTACATGGAATAAGAAAGTGGTCCACTCTCATTTTTTTTTTTTGCTTGTATCTGTCCACTTTTCCTGGCACCACTTATTGAGTAGACTGTCTTTACCCCAATGTATAGTCTTGCTTCACTGATTCTAGACTAAATGATCATATAGGCATGAATTTATTTCTGGACTCTATATGTTCTATTGATCTATGTGTCTGTTTTTAAGCCAATGCCATGCTGTTTTGGTTAGTAACTATGGCCTTGTAGCATGATACCTCCAACTTTATTCTTCTTTCTCAAGATTGCTGTGGCTATTTGGGTTTTTTTATGGTTCCATATAATTTTTAGGGTTATTTGTGAAAAATGCCATTGGTATTTCAAGAGCATTGCATTGAATCTATAGATTGCTTTGGATAGCATGGACATTTTAACTATATTAATTCTTCCTATCATGAGCATGGTATATTCTTCCATTTATTTATATCTTCTTTAATTTCTTTCTTCAATGTTTTATAATTTTCTGAGTGCATGTCTTTTACTTCTTTGGTTATATTTATTCTGAGGTATTTTATTTTTTTTGATGCAGTTATAAATGGGATTGCTTTCTTAATTTCTCTTTCTGAAAGTTAGTCATTGGTATATAAAATTGCAATCAATTTCTGAATATTAATTTTGTATCCTGATACTTCATTAAATTTATTTATCAGTTCTAATAGTTTTCTGGTGGAATCTTTCAGGTTTTCTCTATTTAGTATCATGTCATCTGCAAATAACAAGTTTACTTCTTCCTTTCCCATTTAGGTGCCTTTTATTTCTTTTTCTTGTCTGATTAGTGTGGCTAGGACTTCAAGCACTATGCTGAATAAAAGTGGTGAGAGTGGACATCTTTGTCTTGTTCCTGATCATAAGGAGAATTCTTTAACTTTTTCCCATTGAGTATTACGTTACCTGTAGGTTTGTAATATATGGCCTTTATTATGTTGAGATATGTTCCCTTTATTCCCACATTGCTAAGAGTTTTTATCATAAATGGATGTTAAATTTTGTCAAATGCTTTTTCTGCATCTATTAATATGAATGTATGATTTTTATTTTTCATTTTGTTTATGTGGTGTATCACGTTAATTGAATGCAGATGATATATAGGGATTTCATCTGGGAATTTTCTTAAATTTCAGAACTAGATTATATTCATATTTTGTACATCCACATCTTAATACCTGACATACAGGAATAAAACACTGTTGATTGAATTTTATAATAATCATAATAAATCAGTTTGTGTATATATATATATGTGTATATATATATATATATATATATATATATATGTATATATATATATATATATATATATATGTATATATATATATATATATATATATATATATATATATATATATATGGCTATTTTAAGTGGATTTTACAGTATAGTCATTAAAGCACAGGGTTTTTGATATATTATTATTTTTAAATAAGAAATCATTTTTTACCTGGTCTAAAATGTTTTAGGGAAATATTACTTTCTCAAACATAGGTAGTTTACCAACTTTAGACCCCCATGCCTCTTTTTGTTCACTGACAAGTTTTTTGAAGGGATAGTTATAGCTATTCCCACTTCCTCAGTTTCCACTTCTCAATTTATTATAATTTCTCTCCGCCTCTATTACCAACAAAATGGTCTCATTAATGACCTCCAAATAGCTATGCAAAAGACACTTTCATTCCTGATTAAAGTCTACATAGGATGAGATAATGTTTTCCTTATCCTATTCATTGGATTTTCCTTTGTTTGACTTCAGGGATCCTCTATTTCCCTGATTTTATATCATCTCTTATTATCATTCGTGGGTTCATTTCTTAATCATTAGTGTTTCTGAGGCTGCTATTATTGTCTCCTCTTACTTTACTACTCTCACTGAGTAATGTCATCCAACCCTATTAATCCAAACACTACCTATAGGAGATTTTATTTTTCATTCGGAATGCTCTCTACCTTTCCTGTAGTTCCCTCTGGGTAGAGTATACTTCCTCACCCCTTTGGTGGTTGGCTTGGCCATGTGATTTGTTTCAGTCAATGGAATGTAAACAAAGAGCAATTTGTTAGGCGCATATTGAGACCTCAAGAGACACCAAGAGTTTTTGCTAGTGCTTTTTGTATCTTTGCCATCTACCATGAGAACGTTCCTTGGGAAAGCTCTAGTCCCAGGATAAGGAGCAGTACTGAGATGATTTGCAGCCTGAAGACAAGTACAGCCTAGCCCAGCAGAGCCACATCTACTCCACAGGCACAGGAGCAAAAAAATAAGTATTTGTCATAAATCACTGAGCTTTTGGAAGGCTCTTATACAGAGTTTTTCAAGCGAATATGTCATATTATACCACCTGCTTGTTAATGTTTCTCAAACCATAACCATTCTCCTGAATTTTAAACAAAAATAGTCAAGTTTCATTTTAAAGTCACCACCTCAATAATTCTAGGAACCCCAAATTCGGCAAACACAAAAATGAACTTGACTTCGCTCCAGGTAAGCTAATTTTCCCATGTTATTTTCCATTTCAGTGAGGAATTGCATTTCTCTGTTTTCCAGACAAAAAAGCCTAGGCACTGTCTCCTTTATCCTCCCTCTTCCTTTTTCCAATTGCTAATTGTTCAATCACTGATACCCTTGATAGTATTTAATCCTATGAACTAGTATGTTTTTCTGTTGCATTTTATATATCCCTATAAACTACCTTAAATTTTTCATGAAACAAGACAAATAGAAACAACCAAAAAAATTATGTGGATTAATTTTTTTTTCTCCTTAGCAGCCCTAAAACGTCCCCTGTCCTAATCCCTGCTGCTACTACATTAGTTGAGACACTCCTAATTTTTTACAAGGAATACTACATTCTAACTTCCTCCAAGTTACTTATTCTCCAGTATATTCTCTACTCTTCTTTCACTTGATCTACTTAAAAATCCTGATCTACTTAGAATCTTGATCTACTTAAAAATCCTCATTGGCCAGCTACTTTCAGAATAAGTACAACCAAAGAAAAGCATATAAACCCAATTTGATATCCAAATACATTAACACACTGTAGCTCAGTGAACACAGAAATCTCTTGTGATTTTGTGTGCTTTTTAAAAGCAGTCCTCTTCTCAAGAAATTGGCCTTTGCTGTCTCCCTACAATCCATCTACTTACTGACGCCTGCTTATCTTTCTAACCCCACTTTAGTTATTCTCTCATCTGGTGTTAGTTTTAAAATAACTCTATACCCCTCCTTCACCACCAAGCTAACTTGAGAACTTGTGCATAAATCTATGACATTTTATAATATTTGACTTATGACCCTTCTACTTTAGATATTTCATAGAGAACATGAAAAGTATATTTTTTATATCTAGCTTCTAGAGGAGTAGTCTTATATTATATACCTTTATGTCTCAAAAACCGACACATAAGTAATGAAAAATATTTTGGACATGAAGGAATGAATGTAAATTTGGATAAATAGTTAAGGGGGAGGCATTGATTTAACTTAGCGTTCTATGTCTTCAAATAAAATTAAAACCCACTTAAACTCATCAAACTAATTTTCATTTAAGAAAACAGCAATTCAAGAAAAACTTCCCCAAGAAGTCTTCCTCAACATGATAAGGCAAGAGCTGGATATCCCATTCTGGTTTAGCACTTTGTACAAACTTTAATCATCATGCCATAGTGTTATGATTTATTTTCAAGCCTGACTTTCCCAGTAGACTGTGAAATTTCTGAGGCCCGAATGCCAATTTCATTAAGCCATGAAATCCTAAAATCGAACACAGTTAAATCCCAAAACTGAATGCTATCATTTTATATTGGATTGATCAATGCTTGTTGAACCAGATCATGTATTCCTTCAATAGTAATAGAGCTTTATTGTGTGCCATACACAAATCCCAAAACTGGGAATAGAGCAGAGGTGTAACAGGACAATCTCCTACACATATTTACTATGTGGAGTTCAAAAAAAGGAAAGATCGTTTATTTTATTCTTTCTGCAGTTCCAGGATGTTTAAAAATTATCTATAGGATTTCATCTTTAACAATGGCTTCAAGAAACTAAGGAGAGTTGAATTGTCCCTAAATAAGCCAATAGGCCCTGCTATTCTACTACTATTTGAAGTAGTGTATAATTGCACTTGCATTGGTCTCAATTCAATATGGTCCACTACATTAAAATATCAGCAGCTCTCATTTTATAAGATCACTACTAACCTAAATGAGTTCTATTATTATTTTACTAGTTTAACAGTTCTTTTCCTGACTTCTGTAGTATTGCTGTTTTTAATAAGAATGTATATTTTGTATATCTGTGTTCAAGCTCCTCCTAGGAAACTATTACTCTTGATAGATGACCTGATTTTAAGAATCGTGCTGTCCCTTTTCCATTATATATATGTATGTATGTATGTATTTATGTGTGTGTGTATATATATATATATATACACACACACATATATGTATATATATATGTATGTATGTGTATATATATATACACATTTATATAACCATAATATTAAATGATTTTAATGACTGCTTATAAAATATAAGTGCTGCTGGATGATACCCTATTGCATGTTTTATATCACAAATTGAAAGTATTTTTGAAGAGCTTTGAAAATCAATAAACAAATCATAAGATTTCAATTCTTTATGAATTTATCATCAAAATTATATTTCAAATACACAAATATTATTACAAATATTTAGTAAGAAAACTGCTTTGGAGACATAGGGGTATAAATTAGTAATATTCTTCTATAATCTGATACAACACTGTGATATCTAACAATTATATAACATCATACATGTCACTTTCTTCTTCAATTAAAATGGCTAAAGAATAATAAATCCAATCAGAATAAAAATAGTTACTTCCTACCAATTTGAGGCATAAAGAATTCTTTGAGTAACAGCTGTGGTTATTGATATAATTAGTCTATTATGTATTCTTTCTTTGGGAAACCAAAATTATTTGGGGAAAATTAAAATTGTAGGTTTGTTTTTATAAATGACATATTTGCACTTCATATTTCCTTTGGAATTATAGTCAAAGCACTTAAGGTATTGGAAAAATGTACTCTGAGGTCCTTTAGAAGACCTCAAAATCAGTGATATTAAAAGACAGACCTTCCCCTACACTGACTGTCATAGCATCAGAGTGAGGCACGCTGTAATAATTGAGTTGCCCTTTATACTATGATTTCCTATTCTAAGTGGTGTCTATGTAGTGGACACTGCACAGGCTCAAATATCATACTTAACTACAAACTCTCCAACTGAATATCTCTGGGGGGCACTTAACTTTAATAGACTTCACTCTACCTGGTCCTGATCAGTCTTCAATTTATGAAGATCATTTTGTAATTAGATCCTACTTTCCAAACTCTTCACCCTGCATAGTTTGAAATAATATGTAATCTTAATGATCAAAGCCTTTATTCTAGCATTTAGTCACAGAAAAAGATGCTGTGTTCCAAACTTGATCGCTATATGTCCCTAGAGGTGACATTGATCTATGGCTAAATATACTCATCTTAAAGGGAAACATTAAAACTTTGTAAAATATCAAACAGATTATGACTATTTTTAAAGTCCATCATACTTTAAAAAGAGATATAAGTTATTGAAAAGAACTTGTTCTTTATAAAGACACTGGTTGATATAAAATTCCTGATTTCACTAAGGGATACTGAATACTGGCGTGAAACATTATGATTAATTATGCAGTCTACAGACATTTTCTTGTAGGATATAAAAATAACTGCTTAAAATATTTTTGATTTCTCAGCTTTTCTTTTAAATTATTCAACATTCTTCATTGACTTGGAATTTTACTAATCAGAAAATTGCTGATTAATTGGTCTAACAGTCATGGGCCTTAAAATTACATGGTATGGTAATTACTTTCAAGAAATTTCTATTCAAGTTAAAATTATGCAATAATGCCAAAACTCTGGGAAAGCATGATAAGTGCTTCCATAACTTCTGTCCAGTCTAGAATGTATTATAATGTCACTAGGATACACTTTTGAATGAAACTGCCAATATCATTCGAAAAAAAACAAAATCACACATCTATGGCATTCTGGTCTCTGCTTCCAAGTTACAAAGTTACTTCTCAAACTCTGTAACGGTCATAAAAATTGTTTTGGACAACCATACAATCCAAACATGTTAGAGGCAGAATAACCATTATTAATATACCAAAAATTGGTTAACATTCAAGGAAATTGAAGTCCCAAATAACAGAATAGAATACCCATCTTGGAACAGAATCCAAATCTTGCAATTCTCAACCCAGTATTGTTTCTAGTCAGTTAATGGGAGACATCATGTGACAAAAGGGAGAGGATGCAATTTAACGTTAGAAGAGATTTTGGCAAGGTCCCCTTGTGGAGTCACACTCTTCAAAGTCTCCCAGTATTGGAGATGGAAAGGGAAAGAGATGAAATGTCTGATGAAAATCTGATTCTTGCATTAGGGGCGTCTGTGTGCTTGTCTTAATCATTGAAATTAAGAACATTTACCAAAATATATTCAAGTATGGGTCTTTTTTCCCTTTTTATCTTTCCTAGCTCCCAGAGTCCCTGTAGTTTGAAAATTCTTGCCTTTTCCCAGGTAAGTGTGATTTTTCAATCTGTTATATTTATTGTTGCTTCTCTTCACTCCCGTTTTGAATACTGCTGCTGTTCTTTAACACTTCTGAAACTATTTCTCATTTGCAGCAAATCTACAATACCATCAACAATAAGATTTAACTCCATTTCAGAAATATTATAATGTAAAACAAATAAGGCAACAGGGATTGTAACATAATAGAGATTGCTAGACACATCTTGTTTCCAGACTTTTTAATTTAATATGTGAAAAAAATTACTTCTGAAAATCAATGAATAAGTAAAACCCTAGGGTTTTTTAAAAGTTGTCATCGTATTCCCTTATAATTTCAAACACTGTATTATTCTAAATTCTGTAAGCATATCTCAAACTCACTTTCTAATCATTAAATGTAATACAACAGTTAATTTGCTGTCACTTCAGACTGGATTTTACATGGAATGAATCATTTTAATTTTAATAATCGTTGTTTTAATTTCCAAAAATTTCACTTCTCTTTTTATTTGGAACATTCAAGTATTGTTTATGATCTCTAAATGTCACCCTCATTATTTAAAAGAATATTTTTAAACCTTCCTATTTAAAGTTATTTGATTTGAGTGCTCAGATGCCCATACTGTTGAACTTTAGGGTGGATTTAAACTCGCTTAAAATTGGTAATCATTAGCTCTCTCAGTAATTGTAGTCACAGCTCAGTTGTATTAGTCCCAGGTAAAAATAGATTAAAATATAAAAGAAGTACAAAAATAAACATTTTAAAAAATGTAAATTTACTCTTAATTTCAAGATCCAGTGTGACTGTCATGGGAGATGGGATAAAGTTTGAGGCAAAGAAAGCTATAATTTCAGAGAAATTGATTTTTGTGAGTCAGATGCCAAATGCTGCAATGCTTTTCAGCTTTACTCAGTAGGGTTCCCAGGCTCCTGGATGTTTTGTGACTTCCATGGGCTTCTTTATTTTGAAGGTTCTGACACTTAGCTAGTAAGCCTGGAATTCATCTCCCCAACTCCCTGGCGCAGCTTCAAAGTCCATCCTTTTGTTCACAGTTCACTTCTAATTAGGAGATGTTATTGGGGTTCTAGAGAAGTTGGGATGAAAACAATTTAGGAATCTTTACCCACTCCACTGGGGACTCTATTGCACCTGTAATGTATTCTCTCAACTACACCCTTTACTGACAATAAGCTTGGAAGTATCATGTACATGACAGGAGCTTCTCTTTTCTAGGTGTTATAGAATGTCTTAACCCTTAGTATATTCACTGATACATTTAGTATGAAATAAAGAGAAATATAATACAAAAAATCCATGGCTTCAGTATACCACCTTGGTTTGTGTATTCAAATACTTTCAAAACTAGAAATTTACTAATACAACTTTTTGCGTAAACTTATTTCATTCCATTCATAAAAAGGGGCAAATGAATTAGAATCGAAAGTTCCTTGACAGCATGGTCTCAATCTTTTTAAAGTCATCTCCCAGAATGCTGACTAAGCTTTACTTTTAATAGTTAATCATAGTTCCCTGGACGTACTATGATCTTTCATGCATTCGTATTTTGCCTGTTAAGTCTGAAACATGTTCCTCCACTTTAGCCTATAAAGTATATACTCCTCATGTTTCTAGATTCAGCTCAAATATCATCGATTTCATACAGGCTTTCCTGGCCCTTTCTATCATATTTGAACTCACATAATACTTTTTTATAGCACTTATTTGATAGTCTTCTAATTATTTATTTATGTTATTTTTTCCATTTGACTCAATTTTTCACCATGTATAGAATGCTATAGGCCTATGAAATGGGGGTCAAAAATCCTAGTACTTTTTCCATCCAAATCCCCCATAAAATAATGGCATATTTTATGAACCACATAAAACCATAGTAGTCTAGGAGTTCTGTTTATGGCACCCCTCAGAGCTCCATTTTTATCATTATACAAATAATATTGAATTCCAAAGACAGAATATACACATTAAAAAAAAAAAAAAGCCCAAGGGCAGCGCTAACCCAAAACAATATTTTCTACTTGAGGATTATATCAAAACATTGCTTTAACAATCTCATCTCATATTTTCTAGAGTATCCTTCCCATTATTATATATATCTCTTTCCCAAATTTCAGACCAGTTATCCAGAGTTCTAAGTTCATCATTTTGGCTTTGTATTGTTATCAATATTAATTCTATTATGTACCTAATACTTTCTGAGTGTTTTATATACATTAATTCATTTAACTGAATCCTGAAAACAATCCCATAATTAGGTGATATTATTACTCCAATTTAAAAAATAAGGAAATAGTGAACAAGAGGAGGAATTTTTGACTCTACAAGTCTTCCCAGATTTCCTGAACTCATATCACTGTAATATTATCATAGTTATCACCATTATTATTAACCATAGTAAAATATTACCAATATTTGATTAGAATATAACAATTGAATCTGTATGATATTAAAATATTAACATCGCCTAGTATTTGTATGGTGTTTTATCATCCTGAAAACACTTTGCAAACATAATCTCATTTAATTTTCACAATGACATGGTACTGCAAGTCACACCACATCCAAGTGCAAGGGGAATAAAACTGACGCCTAGAGAGGTTGAGAGCAGATTTATATCAGTCCTTATTATAAATAAAATACCATGTTATGTTTGAATTGGGCATTCTCACAGGCTAAATAATGGCTCCCAATAATATCAGGTACCCATCCCTAGAAAATGTGAATGTCAGTTTATTTGGAAAAAGGGTCTTTGTAGATGTGATTAAGGATCTTGAGATGAGGAGATTATCTTGGATTATCCAGATGGGCTCTAAATACCATCACCTGTGTCCTCATAAAGGAGAGACAGAGAGAGACTTGTACACACAGAGGAGAAGGTGATGGGAGGATGGAGCAGACAGAGATGTGAAGTTTCTGGCCTAGAAAACTGGAGTGATACGCAGCCATAAGCCACGGAAAGCCAGCAGCCACCAGAGGCTGGGACACGCGAGGAACATATTCTCCCATAGAGCCTTAAGGAGTGTATTCTGGCCAACACCTGGCCAACACCTTGACTTTGGCCTAGAGAATCAGAGTTTGGACTTTCATCCTCCAACTGTGAGAAAATTAATTTCTGCTATTTTAACCCATAATATTTGAGGTAATTTGTTACAATAGCCACAGTAAACTAATGTGAGCTTTAGTTTGGACATGTGGACTGATTAGCCTTATAATGGCAATCACATGAATATAGTTGTCCCCTAGTTTCTTGCTGACTGAGATCTAAAGAGTAAAAAAGGAATCTAGTAAAGTAGAATTTCTGTGAATTCAGTATGAAAGTCTCTTATCTCCCCAGAGCGTTAACAACAGCAACTTGCTACTACTGTTCTAACCTAATTTTCTTGCTGCGTCAATATTCATCTTACCATGCTATACACCGAATGTATATATGATTAGCACCTCTCAGCATTCTTTATCCTTGAAATCCCTCTTTCATCTCTAGATTAGGATCTCCTTAACTATCTGTATGCTTTCTCCTTCCCAATATGATTTGTCTGTCACCCCTCCCCCATTCACCTCTCTCCTTGTGCTTTTGTCCTCAAAGTTTTCTTTTCCACATTTTTATATTATTTGATCTTTTACTGCTGCCTACCCCGCTTCCTTTCCCATTCCCTGACATCTTTATGGAGTACTAGATTTTTCAACTTATTTCCTTTGCTGATTTTTACTCATCAGATTTTTTTTTTTTTTTAGCTATTGCTAGTAACTCTTTCACATATCTTAGCATTACAACACATTCCTGCATCCCCTTTGCAACAGAGTTGTATAGCCTCAGTTTTTCAATACAATTTCATTTCTGAAAATGTGACAGAGGTGTAATGCTTTTATTTGTAACACTCATCACTTTGCTGATGTACCACATTCTGTGAGTCTGTGCCAGCATACTTTGATTAAAATTGAGCTGACACAGCTTTTGAAGTAACTATTGAAGGCCCTTAATTTCTTACAATTCCCATTTTACATCCTTTGCATCCAATTACTGTCTAAGTAAAAGAAAGGAGACAGCAGAGTGGAATCTTTATCGGTAGGTCCAAATCATGATGTGTACAATACAGTGTCTGGGGCTTGCCATTGGGATCCACTGACAATAGTCTTAACAGACAAGCTGGTGATTTAATGTTGCTGTTCACCCAGTTCACTTCAGTTTGGGAGGATTGATAGCTGAGCATCAGGAAATCATATTTCAGAGCTCTCAGACTACCTGCAAATTCATCAGTGGTTCCTATAAACCACCTAGCTGACTTTTATTCACATATTTGTTTATTCAGAACCTGAGTTGTTTCCAAAAAGGTTTAAAGCAACTTACAGAGATAAAATATATTCAAACAGGGAAGATCAAAGTAGGGAGAGCACAAGGAACATAAAGTCATATACATGTTAAGGTGGGTCACAAATTCAGCGCCAAGATTTCTAAGCAAGCAAAGAGGGGAAGTAATTATGACTCAGTTCAGTGAGCTCGGCTCTTCTTCATCTGAAGACTAGAAAGAAATCTCTCCCAAAGGTCCTCAAGAAAAAGATGCTGCATAGGAAATGAAGACTTTATATGCAACACCACACATTTCCACAGGGTTATTCATAGTGTTCCTGAATCTGTCTTTGATATCAAAATTAACTATTCGCCAATAAAATGCTACGCTAAGGTCAGGTGAAAATTTGACTGATACAATTCAGCTATGCTATCAGGAATCTCACAGTCTAAACAACATTATATGGCACTTTCCCAACTCTGGACCGCTGTTTTTGCTGTCGTTTCTTATTATTACTGGTAGTGTCTGATTATATCTGTTGAAAACTGATACATTCTTCAAAGCCCAGTTCAATTGTTACCTACAGGTATGTAATATAGTGGATAAGAGCATAGAAGATGGATCAGAAAGAAGTAGGTTAGAAATCTGGCTCCTTCATCACAAGCTGTGTGGCTCTAAGCAAGTTCATTTCTCCAATTATCTTTTTCCATATCTGTAAAATGGGACGAAAATTCTATCTCATAAGATTGTCAATAGTTTTAAATATGATAATGAAACATAATAAGAATTCAATAAATGACAGTTTTAGCTACTTAGAAGAGATTTTTTAAAATGCCCTTTCACTCTTGTATTCACACAAAATTATGGTACAATGTAAAGAAACATAAAATATGCAGCAGAAGGTTTAGTTAATTTCTTATCACCTATGTGACACTATTGGCATTGTGTAGGCACATGTTCCCCAAAAGTTCTGCCCACTGATACATACCCCCTAGCTTGTGCCTGGGTTCCTGACTCAAAGAAAGTGTGAAATAATACACACTTGAAGGCACGCTTGCAACAGATCTTTCTAATCAAGTAATAAAAAAAATAAGTAAATAAAAATTGTATAATTAGTTCATTCAATCCTGTCTTGTGACCCAGATAGCCCTATACCTAAATACATCCAAAGCTCAATAATCAAACATTACAGAGAACCAGCATTTTAAAGAATTGAACTCATGTATTTAAATGATCTTCATAAGTTATTTAGCTTTGCAAGAAAAATAAAAGACATGATGTTCAAGGAACACCAGGGCACATGGTAAAAGTAGCAAATGGGGCATGTGCTTGTGAGACTCTTGAAACAACATTGAATTTTCATTGGCAGTGTCAGCAGGTTAATGAAGAAATCTCTTAGGCATGGCACATGTTCAATTCAGATTGACATTACTTGTGACATGGTTTTAACAAATGCTTGTTCATCAATACTCACCCAACTGATTGACCTGACTGAAAATTAGAAAAATGCCACTTGCTTCGGGGACTGAATGCCTGTAAAATCATTGCATGGAAGAATGAGAGGCAACCATGTGAAGAAAATCAGAAGATAAATAGCATTCGGTGTCAAACTATTGCATTGGTCTGTTCACTTCAGTGAATCAATCTAAGGGATGTTTTAGAAAGCAGCACAGTAGACACTTTTCATGACTTCAAGCTCAGGAAACTAGGAAAATCCTCCTATTTCCATCCTTAAGTTTCACACTTAGTCTCCGAGCTTGAAGGGACTCAGAGATAACTGAATTCAAACTCCTCTATTTCAGGGGGGGGGGAAAATCAGCTCAGATATTAAGAAGTTGGGACAAGAGAGGATTAAGAAAGGACTTGTGTTATATTAAAATGAGCATAATGATAATATTAAGGAAAATATATCAGTGGAGTAATTAACTTTAAGAATTATAAAATAACTATTTTATAGAAAGTCTTATAAAGGATTCTGAAAAACTATTTTCAGTTCTCTGTTGAGGCAATAAAACTCAAAGCTCTCTTCTGGAAACTGAGAAAAATCTGGTCAATAAAATATAAAGAACAAAATAAATGCATTGTCACTACACAATCTGTGGCCAAAGGAGTGGGAAAAGCAAAGAACACAAACAGAGTCTGACCAGATTCAAGCATAGATTGAACTGCTCTTGTCCCACCCTCGGTTCCCTGATAACAGACATTCCTACTTGAGTCAACAAGAAATGATACTATATCAGTGAAGTTAATGATAATTAGGCGGCTGAGAATCTGCAGTTAGCAAGCTCTAGTTGGAAAGGTCTGGAGAAATTTAAAAAGCATTGGTGCTGCAGGCAAAGGACTAGATTGAGAGAAAAAAATAAAGTGTTGTAAAAAAAAAAAAAAAACACATTAAATTCAACTGAATGATCATCCACTCCTTACTTCTGCACATATTTGTCTAGTTTGGACACAGTCAATGTCAATGCTTTATATGTTCACAAATGGCATGTGGCCTGCCTAGGACTACTCAATGGCATGGTTGCCAGAAAGAGTTTTGATCTGGGGTGCTGCCAATTTCAATGAACTGGTAAATGAGGTAGACTGGCTGGACATTAGAGCACTTTAGCCACTTGCTACTTAGATAGCTCTCCTTGTTGCATGGATATGCCTAAGAGTGTGTCAAGTTTGCCCAGAAGGTAGTTGGCATAGAAACAGGTGTCAACAGAAGCAACTTCTGTGCAACACTACGGCACTAGTTAGAAGAGCTCACACCCAATCAAGGACTCAAGATTCCCTACTCAGTGCTCTTTCTACCACATCAGATATGCATTCCGTGAACGAACGTACCTACAAAATTCACTTCTACAGTGTACACAGAATATATGCATTTAACAGTATAAACAGAAGCTAGAGGCAGACCAAATACAACAGTCAGAGGAACAGAGTTCATCTTTGCAGAGTTTCTCCCACTGTACTTTCTGATACCTCTAAGCAACAGGCTCCTCTATTTTCCATCACACCACCCACTACCAATTAGCAGTTAGAGTCACATTTACTTGAGGATCATAATATCCCTATTTGGAACATAACCCAGGTCTCAGTGTCCTCAAGTTGTAAGTCTCTAGTTGTTACTGTTCACTCTGATACAAGCAACTTCATCCTCTGTCCCAGATCTTATTTTCCTTTCCTTGACTGCTAAGCAACTTGCCTGCCCTTTGCCTTGTTCCCACCCAAGAGTTATGCCCTTTGATAAACAGCACCTAATAAACAATTTGCAAGCAATTATGTTGCCATGCTTTGTCTCATGTAGAGCCAGAAAAACCAAGGTAATCTAGCTCAAACTCTTCATTACACAAATGAGGAAATTTTAGCCCATAGGATTTTACTCCTTATCTAATATCCTGAAAGTAGATGTAAGAACTATAACTCAGGATTCTGGACACCTGACAGAATGTTTTTTTTTAATTCTATCTTATTGTGATGCCTCAGATCATACCAATTAAGTTGTCATTATAAGTAACTGGACTGAAATGTACAAACCATTCTGACATGATGTTAGCCAATGTGATTTTTTTTAAATCTTCAAAGTAAAAATAAAATTAATCCACAGGGATATAAGCACATTAATATGAAAAAGTACACACACTGTTGTAAAATTTGAAAGGTAATAAAGGACTAGAAGTATTTTTCATACCCTAAGAACTTTGTTTATTACCAAAAATGAATATTCTATTTCACACAGAATTGAGAATCATTTCAATTTTGCAACAAATGTGCTTGAGGAAACTAGAATTTTCATAGACTACATTACAACCTGATTTCTTTCTTTGTAACTCTTTTACCCAAAAAAAAGTATTTTCTAGCAAAAATGGAAAAAAAAATTGTTTTGGCATATTCCACCAGAGACATTGATAGCTTTGAAAAATATAATAATTGATGGTAAAATGTTCATTTGTTTCATTAAAGATGATTATCTGAAAATTTTGATAGCTAAGGAAAGTAAGGTGAAACTGTGTTATAAGAGTAATGAAAAAGATTTCTGGATGAAGATAAAAGCTATGGGATTCATAAAATTTCATGGCAAATCTATGATCTTTTCCCACATAATCTGATAAACTACTGCTGCTCCTATTTCCTGGTCACTGATAATGGCATTAAACTTGCATCAATTGACATTCAAAATCCAATCTTGGTTCAGTTTTCTATCTCTCTGACCACCTCCCAAAGAGTAATCAGTTCCTACTGGGACTATATTCTCAATGTTTTATCAACATGGATTTTCTTTTCCCTTCCCACAATTACAGTTTCAGTACAAGTCTACCTGTGTTTGCTTTCCTCTGGTCTTACTCAATAAAAAGCATCAGGCAACCTGACTGGAAGAATGATGTCCCATGAACAAAGTCTAGACTTGTCATGCCCTTTTGTCAAAAAAAAACAAAAAACAAAGAACAACAACAACAACAAAAAAAACCTCATCTTTCTCCCTAGGTAGCAGACTACGGTTCAAATTCCTTACTACTGCATTTAAGAATCTCTGTGAGTTGAGATAAATCTACTTTATTCCATTTCTGAATAATCTCCCATTGAGGTCTCCATACTCTAGAGCAATGTTGTTCAACGTAACTTTCTGTGATGACGGAAATGTTCTGCAGCTATTCTATCCAATATGGTGGCCACTTACTCCATATGCCTACTGAGCACCTGAAATGCAGCTAATGCAACTGAGGAATTGAAATCCTGATTTAATTTAAATTTAAATTATGTAGCAACAGGTGGCTAGTGGCAACCATATTGGACAGTTCAGCTCTAAAAGAGATGTTTTCAAATTTTATCATGCATCAGAGTAACCTGGAGGGCTTATGAAAACAGATAGTTGGGACTCCATTCCAGAGTTTCTGAGTTTGAAATGCCCAAGAATTTGCATTTCTAAAAAATTCTCAAATGATGCTAATGCGGCTGGTTGGTACAGGATGCAAGTTTGAGAACCATTGTCCCAGAGAACTTTAAATTCTATTGTCTCTTGAACAGATCTAGTACATGTGCTTACCTCTGCACAAGTTTCTGTTTATAACTACATTTGCCTTACTTTATATTTACTTGCATGTCTATTAACTGCTTCATAAATTTTAAGTTTTTTGAAAACAAAGACTATGTCTTTTTCATACCTGTAAGACCTAAAAAGTCTCAATCAGTCATATAAGCACAATAAACAAACAGTGGGGGTTGTTGAATTAGAAGCCAGGCCTTTTTAAAACATTAAACATTTCAAAGTGGTTTTATTCATTCTAAATGTAAATTTTGGCTAGGTGGAAGAATTAGTTATAAAACTCCCTAGAACACCTTACAGTTAATTTTATAATTTGGATTACATAAATTTGAGACTCTCATGGTTGTTCACCTACAGAGTCATATAATAATACTCTAATGGCATTTGTAATTATATTTGTGAAGTAAAAATAAATATCACAGAAATACTAGTGAGAGCAGCTAATGTCACAAAGTACTAACTGTTTAAAAATAACAAGACAAATCTACGTCTCTGAGTATATTTTTTAAACAAATGAGAAACTCTTTATAGCAACTTTAAATGTTTTACATATAACCTTCTTTAGCAAAAAAAATGTGAAAATAGCTCACTTTTTCTGTTGAAATGAGACTCAATACAAAAAGAGCAAGGCATCATTAAAATGAAGTTCAAAGTGATACAATACCACGATCTCAATTTCCAAGATGTCTTACAGCAGTGAGCCTAGTTAAGACCAAGCAATTAGTTCCTTATTACTGTGATCAGCCACCTTTAAACCTGCAATTTGAAAGAAGCCACCTATAGAGAAATCACTTACACTTCTTTTTAAATTATAGTAAGTCACCACCAAATTATTTTTCTTCAGATTATCAAAGAAGTTTACTCAGCACATTTTTAAAACAAATTCACTCTATATTAGAGACTGAACAATATATGGCCATTTCATTTACAAATCATTCTTTCTCCATTTTCACTCTAATGTGGGTCTTTATGTGAACATCAAAGAAGTATGGTTAATGAAGGAACCCTCAAAATCATAGCACAGAGAAGAGCCTAAATGGCATCATTTGGCCTCATCTCAACATTTTTTGTTGCTAGGTAATGAAAGATAGTAAAAAGGATGTCTGAAGTAAGCCAGCAGAAGAAAAGCAGCCCAGACAATCTTTAATGTCAGCCCTGCTGCCACCATTAAGTTTGTAGGAGGCCCCCAAATCAAAATACAGCACCAAACTTGAAGGAAGTAGAGTTGCTTTTACCCTGCGATCAAATGCCCAACTTTGTATTCCAACACAAGGTTTGGCTGACAAGAAGTTTTCCAAGGAAAAAATAAATTCATCCATTTTGGGGGTAGTCAACGCCCTTTACATTTGAGAGTCACAGTTTCTAATATTCTAAGATAGTCATTCAAATGTTCATTAAGTAAATATCTGAAAATTTGAAATACATTCTAGAAGTATGAGGGGGTTGTTTGGGTTGATAGTATTTTTATTTTATTGTCTGTTATTGTTTGGTGATAAAGTTTATGGTCTAAGAATTTAAAATATCTTTAGGAAAAGAATATCTAAATAGGCAAATCAATAAACAGAAATAGTAGTCCATGATTTCAATTAAGGACCATGAGTATACACAAAATTTAGACCTACATTTAGAACTTTTGTGTTCTGCTTTGGTAGGACAAGGCCTAATGGAATAGGTGGGGTTTTGGCTGGGTCTTGAGTAAGGTATTGTAAGTTAAATAGAAAGAAGCAGCTACTTTGCACAAAGAGGCCAGAGTCAAGAAAGCATGATGTGTACAGAACAAAGTGAAGACATGCTTGCCTCAAGAGGAAAGTTCACTGTTACTTTATTATTCATAGTTAGCATTCATTGAAAGTCTACTCTTGCCAAAACAAAACAAAAAACACTTAAGCACTTTTTGTGCCTGATTTCATAACTCATAATAGAAACGCTCTGAGCTAGGTACTATTATATCAATTTTGTTGATATGGATGGATCGATGGATGGATAGAAAAAATACCAACTTTAAGTTGTTTAAAATTTGCCTAAATTCACACAATCAAAATCCAGGCTTGTATGATTTCAAAGTTCAAGTTCCTAACTACATTTTACATTCCCTCCAGGAATATTGGGAGACAGGAGAACAACACGGGGTAGGTAAATTAAAGTAAATTATCGAAATTCAAATTTGATTTAATGATTCCATTCAATATGGATACTGAAAAAAAAAAAAAAAGATATTTAAGTAGGAGTGTGAAAGATATTGATGTTAAAACCACCAGGAGAAAATGTTTCAACCTAACTAGGTTGCCAATTATAATGTTGAAACATCTGGGGTCTCAGATATGCTCAACATATGAGCTTCACCAGCTAAACGTTTAGTCCAGTTGTCTACCCCTTCCATAAAATATATACCCAAAGACATTAAGAAAAGATTATTAAATGTGAAAATATAAAACTATGGAATATTTGAATCATAGCACAAGAATGCTTTTAATCTGATATTATTAATAAGTGTCTTTAAGCAAAGCTGGCTTAGTGACATTATTTCCCTACTGAGACTGTCATTAGAAGGGTGGCTTGTAGAGAAGCCTAAGTAGATTACCCAAATAGCTTCTAAGATCATTTAATTAACATGAACTTGGAAATCTGTGTGCTTTTCTTCTTTGTTTGTTTGCTTAACAACCAAAGGATCAATTAAACTCAACTGGTGGGCTTTTACTAAAATGCAGATAAAAAGAATATCAGTATTAACAGTTTTCCAAAACATGTAGAACTGAGTAGTGCAGTTCCTATGTGTTGGTTTATTTTAATCAATTGGTATTTTGTTGGAAGTTATAATGAAATTCAGTGGGTAGAAAATTTTAAGCACCTTGTTTTACTGTCTCAGAACCATTTCTAGTCATCTATGCATCCTCTGGGTAAGAATTGGGAGTCTTGTTAATTTACCCCTTTTCTATTTATATACCTCTGGTCTCAGCATTCACCTCCTGCAGGATTGCTAATGAAAAGACCTGCACATAATTCGCATTGCCAGCTCAAATCTCCTCAGAGTCTTTTCATCACTAAGAAACATTAGATTTTATATTGGAAAACAGTCTTCATTGGTGAGAGGCAATTCAGCATCTCCGGAAGAGGGACGTGAACATTTTTCATGTTCCTCAAAGGAATAATAGGCTAAAAACAATTGAGAAACAGCCCTATCAATACTGAACATTTTTCTGTCCATCTTGGCTAGTTTAGCAATTACTATTCCTTCTGCTTGAAATTTCCTTCTCTATCTTCTTATGAACGATGTCTATACATCCTTTAATAACAAGCTTAGGTGTCATTTTCTCTGAGAGCCCATCTATGAACATTAGACTGTATTTATGTGACTGTCTCCCACTTAGATTGTAAAGTCCTTCAATACAGAGATTGTGCATCATTCCTCTTTGGATCATGGGTACCTATCAAGATTTGTGTCAAATAAGAGATTCTCAAAGAACATGAGATGAACTGACATAAACTGGACTTTCAATCTAAATAAGTGATCCTACCTCTGATCTTACTAAGAAGCATGAGAAAGAAAAATGTCTTTCCCTCCAATATTATGTATCTCTTTTACATCACACTCTGCTCTTCTTTAAAGCCTTGTTCTTCAGTCTACGCTTATTCTACCCTCTTTCTCTCTCATAGAGGTATAAGCCTGTCCTATTTTCCAAGGATAACTATGCTTCCTGGAAGATCATTCTATAATCATTCCTTTTTTCTTGCAAAGCCTCACTCTTCTGCTTCATTTCTTTTGCTTACAGTTTACTTAGTCTAAAAATCTTCTTAAGAAACCTTATTACCCTCTTGAATTATAATTCTCACTTTTCACTCAGAGATTTTCCTAAATAAATCTGTAGGTCAGTAAACAATTAAAATCCTTTGGAAATAAATGTGAAACAGAACGAGGGGACGATATTGAGAAGCTGATTTGCCACAATAAGAGAAAGAGTGTGCTGGTGGAAAGCAATAAAATGTACTTCTAGAAGGACTGGTATGGTACTTGATAAGCTCTACTTCCTCACCAAACCCCATACATTAATACCAAGTTCTTGAAGCTCAAAGCTCACTTGCCTCATATGAGCCTTTACCGAAAATGTCCAAGTTCTGAATATTTTTTGGTATGTATCTTAATTTTTCATGTCAGAAATCTTAATTTTGAAGTGTGGGTATGCAAAATGTGTGTAACATGTAAACTTTTGTGTAATATGCAATACTTTTATATATTTTTTGTAAAAGTTTGAGGAATTTGATTTTTTTTTGTTTATCTAGTTTGGTTTATTGTTATGTAGAGTTCATTTTATATCAAAAGAAACACATTAGACATGATTTAAGTTTTTGAAGGGTTAATGAAAAGGACGGTAGGATGCAGGGAAAGAAGATTCACGTTTTCTATATACAAACCACATAGAGACATATGGTCACAAGAAAATGCTTATTGCTACAAGGGGAAGTCACCAAGCAACTAAACTCTTGTGGCATCAAGCAAATAAAATTCAAGTTCAAATAGGCTATGGTGATACTTTATGTTTTAACTATTTTATTGTAAAGTAAGAGATTACTTAAAGTAAATGATCTCCTAAAACCTCATTGTGGTAATTTATTGCAGTTATGGTCCCAAATGTATTCATGCCATCCTGTATCCTCACCTTTGGTTGATACTTTATTATACTGACTAATGGGCTTGGTCAGATGCTTTGGCCAATGGGTTATAAGGGGATATAACATAACGCAAGCAGAGATTTGAAAAATGCTGGTACCTTGTTGCTTATGTTCCAGCCACTGTTGAAATGAGTCTCCATGTGAATAAGCCTGGGCTAGCCTGAAGAAGTGAATCATTGTGCTGAAGCCATCTTAGACCAATAGCTTCCAGATGGTTGGAGATATATAAGAATCCTAGATAATACAAGAACTGTTTGGCTAAGTCCAGCTCAAATTACTAACTAATAATTGAGTCATTTAGTCTGGTATTTTTATCCCATTATAATTGCCACTTTTGAGTAATCACAAGATTCTGTCAAAGAGAAATTAATTGTACTAATGCACTTATGGTAAATACAAAGTTTAGCAGTAATATATGACCTGTGAATGCTTAAGCAAAACATGAAGAGCTAAATTCAGTATGATACTTATAACATTGATTTTATCCTGGAAGTTCTTCAATAATGTTGAACTTCTAAATAAGGTGAATTCTTAAAAATAAAATATCTCTATTATGATGCTGTTTGCTAAATGTTTCTTAAAAATACAGATCATATCATATGTTTCATTTCCTATAGTATCATATGAATATGTAGAGAAATACAAGCACTGATTATTAAATCCACCATATTTCTCTACTCTCAGATTTTAAGGCAGACTACATTTAAAGGCTTAATGTCCTTGAATATTTTAGGCTATATGTGATATTTGTGGTTAGAATAAACTAATAACTAACAGAAATTACAAATTTTCAATCAAGAAAACTCTGAATATGCATGAAATCAATGAAAACCTACAATGATTTATGGGCTTATCTAATCAATTTTCATAGCATTTTTTAAATCCTCTCTTTCTTCAAGAAAACCTATTTAATATTCAGGTTCAGGTTCCCTAATTTGGTACTTTACTGAACATATTACACATTTATTCATTTATGAAATATAATGTTTATCTAAAGCTGAGTTCAAATCTACAAAATTATAATTCTAGGTTCGAATGATTACATAGCTAGATAAACTAGGACATTTATTTACATTAAATCCAAGGTTCACATACTGGCAAGTTTTACCTGCTAAGCCATGACTGCTTTCTGCAACAGAAAAATATTGAGATATAACAGCATAAATGTAAAGACATCAACATATTCAGTTAGTATCATTCCCTGATCAGCAAAACACTCTTGCAAAAAAACATTATATATATATATATATATATATATATATATATACACACACACACACACACACACACACACACACACACATATGTACACATATATATTTATTTATACACATGCACACACACACACACACACAGAAACTTTTGTGAAGCTGGCATGAGGCTTCATAAATTATTATTTATACACACAGAAAGCAGATTTCATCAGGTATTCAAGTGATTAAAATATCTTTCTATCTAAAGCAGATCATGTTTGTTTTATTATGTTTGTGTTGATTTTTCTTTATGTTTTTCTCCATTCTTGAGAGGATTGTGTCAAATGAAGTTGTGAGAAATGGATAGCTATGAAGCTGAGTGCCCAAAGCCAAAAAAAGGAAGGAGAGAAAAAAGAAAAAAACAGTTAAGAAGTGTAGATGAATTCTAGAAGTGAGAAAATGGTCAAAAATCAAAAACATGTATGTTAAAATTAGGGTTTATACAAGCAGTAATATGGGTGAACGATGAGCCACAGCCAAATAAACATCCAGAATTAGTTAAGAAGGAAGAAAAACAACTATCATTTGCTGAATGCCTCCTGTTTGCTGGGCACTACATTTATGCTTAGCTTAGATTACTTCATTTAATCTTTATCACAACTTTGTGAAGTAGGTAGTACTATTCTTTCCATTTTAGCAATGAGGAAACTGAGGCACAGATAAATTACATGACTTGCCTATGATCACTTGATTTGAGTTGCTTAAATAGAATAGAAACCTGGGCATGTCGGAGTCCAAAGCCTGTGCTCTAAATTTGGCTGGCACTGGTGGCAAGAGGAGACTGATTGCTGAGTTCAATTTCTGCCTCAGCCTCAGGATTATTTTACTAGCATTCCCAGTCTCACAAGCAGTCTGTTTACTAACAGTCTACTTGTAAAAATGTCCACTGCTACTCCATACCCCAGGTTTTGGTTTGTAAGTTACATGTGGGGTGATAGTTTCTCTTTCTAATGTAACTCCCTAGTAGGCTTGGACGATCTCATACAACACACCAAAAGTCAGGCTAAAATTAATAAATCATAAAATGAATCTTTATTGACCTATCCTCTATACGGGATTTTATTCTTGTAAGGAAATGTAACAATCACTGCCTTTAAGGGGGTTAAAGTTATAAGACATACAAATGGCCTCAGTGTACATGGCTCCCCAAGGGCATAGGAAAATATTCCAAACTCCCTATCTTAGCATGCATGAACTAAAAAAAAAAAAATGTTCATCTTGGGGTTGCCAATTAGTTCAGTTGGTTAGAGTGTGGTGCTCTTAACAACAGTGTTGCCAGTTCAATCCCTGCATGGGCCACCATGAGCTGTACCCTCCACAACTAGACTGAAACAACTACTTGCCTTGGAGCTGATGGGTTCTGGAAAAATGCACTTAAATAAATAAAAGTTTTTTAAAAAATGTTCATCTTAGCGGTAAAAAAACAAGAAAGAACTAGTTAATCACCAGTTTTACTCATATTAGAGGCAGAGCTAAGTCATAACTAAGTATAAATAATGAGATACAATTAGTATGTTTAGCATAAAGCCTTGACATAGTAATGGCTCAATAAACATTCAGTGTTTTAGTGTCACAGTGAATACCAAAATAGTAAAACTTGCAAGAGAAGTAGTATTTCACATACAAGGGGAACTTTCTACCTCTGTGAAAGGAAAACATTATGCGTGCTCTTTGCTTTCAAGAGAGATCAAGAAGGGAACAGTCTAACTATGCTGTGACAAGTATTTATTATAAAAGAATGATAAATACGCAATTAAGAAAAAGGTTTATCCTGTTGTTTGCACTTAATGTCATATTATGCATATATCCCATCACCTTAAATTGGTTTTTAAGAGATAATTCTAATGGTTTCGTTGTTGTGAATTACTGTTCTATTCTCCAAAATATTATATGTCTTTACTGCCTTTGTGCCTTTTGTCATTTTGAAGGATGGTTTTTATAACTTTATCCAAATTATTGATAAAAATTATTGAAAAAGATTCAGCTTGTGGTTCATCAATAGAGTTCTTCTTGTTGGTATTGTTTCTCAAATTTGATCATTTTTCTTTTCAAGAAAAATGTCTGTTTTTTTAGTAATATAAAAACATAAGCATTTTCAAAATTGTGTGGATTGCAAGCTTTTTCTGATAAGGGCATGTGATTTCAGGGCTAAAAGTTTCTGCTTTTTGGGGCCCAAATAGTACATCTTTTGTTATCCCTGATAGGGTTCAGCAAACTACAGCCTACACACCAATTGTAGCCTACTTCCCATAAACAATGTTACATGGGAACAAGACACACTCATGGCTTATTTGTGAATCAGACATTTTCTTACTACTGAAGCTGGTATGTATATATAATTCTACCAAATTAACTTCCAGTTTACATATTGTCCATGGTGGCTTTCACACTAAAATGACAGAACTGAGTAGTTATGACAGAGACTGTATAGCCTGAAAAACTGAAAATATTTACTCTCTGGCACTTTACAGAAAAAGTTGACCAATTCCTGCCGAAGGCACATGAGAACAAGAAAAAAAAAATGGACTTAATGGGAAAGTAGTAGTTTTGTTGCAAAGTGAAAGAAAACCAAAGGTATCATCATAGTCTGAGGTTTAAATAAAAGAAAATGATGGAAAAATTGGGTTACAATCAGGCTCGATGGCACATGCAAGTCAAACTCAGACTGCATCTACAGCAGTCAGTTAAGGCATTTCCCATATAAGGAGTGAATAAATGTCTAAAGATAATACAATGTTACATTAATATTTATTTTACCTGGGGTTAATTTAGCTTCTTATGTCTATAATTTAATGGTTTTCATTAAATCTGGGACCGTCGGGGTCATTATTTCTTCAGATATATTTTTCTATTCCTTTTTCTACTTCAGCTGATACTCTCATTAACATAAGATGAATACTGAACATTGCCCCACACGTCATCTGATCATCGAAGATTCTGTCCATTTTTCTTTTGTCTATTTTCTCTCTCATCGTCAGTTTAGGTAATTTCTATTGGTCTGTCTTCAAGATTACTGATCCTTTCGTCTGCCAACTCACATTTACTGTTGAGTCCATCTAGTGCAATTTTCAATTCAATTATTATGCTTTTCAACTCTAGATGCTTCATTTAGAAATTGAGACAAGGTACAGATTTTATTCTAGAGTCTTCTTAGCAACTACCACAAGACCCACACCTTGATTATAGAACTCCGGCCTCCAAAACTGTGACAGGATAACTTTCTATTGTTTTATGTGACCACATTCATGGAAAGTAGTTACAGCATCCTTAGGAAAACTAATACATGCCCTAACCAAATTCCTAACACAGACTCCATAAGCATAATAAAATGATTGCTGTTTAATGTGAGTAAATTTAAGGTGATTTGTTAACAGTAATAGAAAATCACATCAATTCATGTGTAGATATTCAGAAATCCTGAAATACTCAAAAGTAACTCAATTAACTAGGCATTATCACTGCTGTCCCGAATTGTTCATCGTCAGAATTTTCATTTACTGTGTTTTTCTATTCTCATTTTCAATGAATGTTAGTTTTGCTTCATTATTATTGGATTACTGGGTGGGATTGTTTGGTATTCCTACCATGTGCAGTAGCATCTTCTGCATATTTTTAGACCATAATTTTCCAATTAGATTATAAGACATGTTTGTATCATGGCTTATTTGTGAATCAGACATTTTCTTACTACTGAAACTGGTATGTGTATATAATTCTAACAAATTAACTTCCACAATGGCGCTTTATTTGTGGTGTGCTGCTTGTGCATTTTGCAATTTAAATAATTTGCAGCTTATTACTAAAACATATTACTAATTGTTATTTTTATGAGACAATATTTTATAACATTAAATCATAGGTATAACGTCAGATTCTTCTCTTCCAAATTAAATGATGATTATTTTTCCACTGAATTTTAAATAATTAGGGGATGTTTTTCTGGCTAAGTGAGTTTAAAAACAAAAACGTTTAATTAGCTTTACATTAGCTGCCTCCACATCCCCTTTGAACTGACCAAAATTTCACTTAAAGGTGATATTATAGATCATATGATTCTTTCTTCTCTATAAACAATATTTGTGAAATGCCTGGTTTACATTAAGATGTATAAAGACTCTGAATTTCCTCCTCTGACAGCCTAATTACCAGTTAAAAAAGAATAGTCAGTTAATTTGACAAGACTTGAACTTACTAAAGATATTAGCTAATGGTTAGTATTTTCTTTTCTAAGTACACTCAAACCATTTGCTTAATAATTCTACTTAAAGTGTTAACATAAATCAACACCAAGCTCCTTAGTTCTCAGCTTCTGAAATCTAATTTACTCCCATTTGGAAAATCCTTATATTTATATTTGTCCATCTCCACCCTTTTGGGAACATTTTCAGTCATTTTCAAAAACAAATACAATGCCCATTTAACTGAGAATCAAAACAGTAATGAAGAGTGTCCTGGATATTTTTTGTTGTTTATAAATTCCACTGTTACCTATTTTTATCAATTACTACATTACAAAATTCAAACTCCAATATTACATTTTCAGGGTTTTTCTTTTTTTTTTTTCTGAATATGATGCATTCTTAAAAATATTATTCGTTCATTTTGCTATTTAATTTTTAACTTTCTACTGACACACACTACTTGACACTAAAATTTAAAAACATACAAAATACTTGATTGTTCTTTTTATTAATTAATGTGTTATTTGGGTTCAAATCATAGTCTAATTCTTGGTTATACTGACTGCCAGTGTTGCATTATTCTAGGTACTTCTGACTGAGTCTTATACAATAGGAAAAATGCAGTAGAAAATGTACATGTTTCATATTTTGCTCATTGCATCCTCATTTTCATCCTTTAAGTGGAATTAAAAACAAGTACTAAACAAAGGCATGTACCCACATTCATAACAGCACTATTCACAATAGCTAAGAAGGTTGAAATGGCCTAAATGCCCATCAATTGATGAATTGATAAAGAAATAGTGGTATATCCATGAATGGAATATTATTCAGCCTTGAAAATGAATGAAATACTGCTACATTTTTACACTATGGATGAACCTTTAAAATATTAAGCTAAGTGAAAGGAGCCAGACACAGATATGCAATATCTAAAATTCCACTGATATACAATATCTAAAATAAATAAACTCACAGTGATAGAATGCATGTTGGTGGTTACCTGAGGAGGGGAGAGTGAACTGGGGAGAATGTGCTTAATGCATATAGAGTTTTATTTTAGAGTCGTGGAAACTCCAGGGTCTTGAAATTAGATGGAAGTTTTTTTTTTGTACAACATGGGAGTGCACTCAAGGCCATTGAAACTGCTCACCTTAAAATGCTTATTTTTATCTTATGTGAATTTCACCTTGATAAATAAAAAATGTAAATCTTGTTTAAAAAATATATAACTATATCGATATGCAAACCTATGTTAATATATGTGTAGTAAAAAACACCCAGAGAAATTCATGAAATTTTTAAATAATGGTTATCACTGGGTTTGGAATTATGGGGTTTTTCTTCCTCAATTATTATTTTGGTAATTTTACAAAGAACACATTATTTTTGTCATCCCCCAAATTCATATATAATGTTGATACATACATACATTTTAACATTGCACTGACAGACAGATTAGGTAGAACAGTTGTTACTATTCCTTAATTGTGCATTATATTTTATTTGAGGATGTTGAGAGCAATACATTCGCTCTTAGGCTGAGTTTATAACAAGAGTGAACTAGGAAGGGAAACTGGATATGGATATGAGTATAAAAATCGACTCTATTTATATCAAATGGAGTTTGTATACATTTCCTCCTAATGGTACAGTAAAATTATATATACACTATTTTAAAATAAAATGTACTATACCGTGTTTCCCCGAAAATTAGACCTAGCTGGACAATCAGCTTTAAAGTGCCTTTTGGAGCAAAAATTGATATAAGACCCGGTATTATATTATTATATTACATTACATTATACTATGTAATATTATATTAAAGACCTGGTCTTATATTACAGTAAAATAAGACCGGGTCTTATATCAATTTTTGCTCCAAAAGATGCATTAGAGCTGATTGTCTGGCTAGGTCTTATTTTTGGGGAAACACGGTGGTAAATCATGAACATCCTTGAAAACCACAATAGTATAACCTTGACATTCTTGAGGTGTATAGCAAAAGACCTAGATTTACAAACACGACTATATCTACTCTTTCTTTTGGGAAGTATTTTTTCATAAAGACAGATTTTATAAATTCAATAAAATAACTATATACTTAATTCAAGAATATCATTTTAGATGCAGATGCTGGGCTATGGACTAGGATTACTGTGGTAAAGGAACAATCTTTCAGAGATGGCTCATCCACATCTATGAAACCTGTGACTTTGATGAGATATCACACCCATGGTTATGTTATGTTACGTTACGTTACGTTATGTTATGTTATGATGTTATGTTAAGTCATGTTATATGACACAGTTGATCTTAAATAGGGAGATTATCTGGTAGGTCTTATCTAATCACAAGAGCCTTTTTCAAAACAAAGAGTTTTCTCCAGGAAGCAACAGAAGGGGAAGTCTGAGAATTCAAAGCAAAAGAAGAACTTGGCATGCAATTGTTGGCTTTAAAGATGGAGAGGGCCCTATGCAAGAAAGGAAAAATGGTTCAAGAGGCTGAGAATAACCCCAGTTCAGCAGCGAGGAAATAGGAACCTTACTCTCACAGCCATTAGGGACTGAATTTTGCCACCAGCAGCAGTGAGCTCAAAAAGGACACAAAGCTCCAGATGAGAACACAGCTGACCAATAATGTGATTACAGCCTTATGAGACCTTCAGTAGAGAACCCAGCCACACCTCCGAGACTTCTTATTTATAGAACTATGAGATAATAAATGGATGTTGTTTCAAGCTGCTAAATTTGTGGTAACATGTTATATAGCAATAGAAAATGAATACAATCACCAACTACCTAATTGATAACCCCCATACATTGAAAAATATTGCTACTCAAATATTGCCACAGAAAATGTACCCACCACTACCATGTACCGAACTCAACCTCTCTGCCAATAATGTCACTAAGTAATTTGCAAAAGGAAGGGTATCTATACTCTGGATTCTTATCTTCTGGAACAACAGCAAGGTACGATCGAATGTTGTGGTAACAAATTCAGGATGATGTTAGAAAAATCCAACAATGAATGAATGAAACCTATGAGGGGGAAAAGACCTATGGGAATGAACACATGCCTGGAGTGCTTCCTGGCCCATAGTCAGTGAGTGAATCAGAGTATCAGTCTAAAACTGTCACTCAAATAACTTTATTGTAGAATATGATCAGAAGGGCCCAAAAGAATGGGGTATAAGAACACAAAATTTGACAATGCACGCATGTCAAGCACGGCCCAAATGGTATTTGTGGGAACAATTGTGGCCTTCCGACCCCTGGACAAGTAGCCTTTATTGAAGATCAATCAGGGAGGGTTCGCCAGGCCTCATCATGATATGGATGACTTCTCCTTCAAAATCGTTCACCTCCATTTCCTCTTTCCCTTGTCCACCTATAACCTTCTACTCTGATATGTGTAAGGGGTGCATATAGTAAAAGGCCCAAGAATTCAGATCACTAGAAAGAAGTACCTTCAATTTTAAATTAATATTCTGAACTTGTGTAAAAATTAATATAAGTGGATCCACTTCAAAATGGAGCAAGAGCTGCCATCCCAGAGTAACTGCCTTGCATAGCTTACTCCTCAAATTTTTGGAATGTTTGAACCCAGTAAAATAACCTTTGGACTGGGCCTAAAGCAGCATGGTACTCCAAACAACTGTTAGCAAAGTAGCAGGAAAGCAGACATTGTGACCACCTGACTGAAAATTAAAGATATTCTTTATAAGTAGCGTCACTATATTAGCTTATTTGCATCTATAAAAATTCCTTCCTTACCATATTAACACCCATAAAAATCCCTTCCTTCTATTTATGTATTGATTCCCCTTCCTTTTATCATATATACCCCTTGCCTTTACCTTCTAATCAGAACATTATTTGGGTTTCTGCCTGAATCAGTGCTTCCAGAATAGTTATTCTATTGAATCTCAAATAAAACCTTGTTACCTCTTATTTTGGCCGCTTATTTTTAGGTTAACACTTAATTAATAAGAATCAGTCACACGCATTCTACTAATTCTGGGTGCTTAGAAAAATGAATTTCTCAACCTATGGGCCATACCCTGGACTGAGCTGATCATCTTTGATTATCATCAAAAGATGCTCCTGGGCAGCCAGCCAGGCTCTCATACAATTTCTTTATCATGTGGCTTGTGTTATAAATGCAGCAGCTCATTTTTAAGACTTTTAAATATGCAAAATACCATGAGTAGACCAAAAAGCATAATGAAGCCTTAAGAACAAATTTTCCAGTATTGTCAGTTATAAATGCATGGCCAATCTTGTTTTATATACACCCAACCCACTTCGTCATCTCCCAACACCCGCATGAATCCACACAAAGGCTTGTTTTGAAACAAATATTAGAGACATTCTATAGTTTCAATAGTCAGTATTCCAGTATGTACCTCTAAACGATAAGGATATTTTAAAAACCTAACCATATTACTATCACACCTAAAATAATGAGCATGATTCCTTAAAATGATCAAATATTCATTAGGTGCTCATATTTCACACTCTGACAGTTTTTTCTTTTTTAAGTTGGTTTGTTTGAATTAAGATCCAACAAAATATAAGCGTCACATATAGAATTTCTATGCATGTCAGGTAAGAACACTATGAGATCGACGTTATCCTCCCTAAAGGAGGGCAGTGCATAGACGGACTCTTCCCTCCCATGAGGGCCTCTTCCTTCCCATACGTGAGCTGCCTCCTCAAGCCACTGCCCTGCCACCAGCCATTTGACTGATGTGGAGTGTGACCCATCATTCTGTGGCTCTGTCTGTCATTAAGGATTGACAAGTACAACAAAGGAGCCACTCCAGGCAATTTCTTCATATTCCCCACAACCCATTTATCACCAGTATTTTTACTTAAATTTCAAGGTACATCTGAAAATCTTTCCAATTCTCTTCACCTTCCCTAACAACCATGATTATCTCTCAGTTGAACTGCTGAGTTGGTGACTCACTGAACTCGATGGAATCTCTCTGGCCTCCCTCAAACTATTCTCTACCCAAAGACTTCTTAAATAATACATCAATTTATGTCATCTTTCTCTTAACATCATGGAATGATTTCACTTTATGCTGAGAATAGAATTGAAACTATTCCACTAACCTGTAGGACACCGCTGGACCAGACCACTGCCTGCCTCACTAAGTTCTTGTAAGGTTCTTCTCTTCACTCACTACACTAGTGAAACTGGTCTTCCTTTCATCCCTCACCTACAAATTTCCTTTTCAGATGCTGTCTCCTGTCTCAAATGCTTTACTTTTACCTCTTTACCAGCCTGATATAACTTCTCATTCTTTGCACATCACTCTCCTCACTTATCTTTCATAGCATTTATCACAATATGCTATCGTATGTGTACTGTGAAATGCATTTTTAATATGTCTTCTCACTGTGACCTAAAATCCATTAAGCTCCATGAAGAGTGAGGATCATACCTTTAATTCACAATGTACTTAACTTGGCGAAAAACTACTCAATAAACATTTGTTAAAAGGATAAATGTATATATCCATGCATTCATGCAAGAATGAAAAACTAAATGGATTACTTAATCAGCTAAATCAGGCACTTTGCATAATCCTAGTCATCGGGTTTCAGACAGAAAGAGGACATGATAATCATGTCTCAGGGCATGTTTACTTTTATCATTGGAAAAAAACAAAAAAAAACAAACTAAGCACTGAGGAGAGATCTGGCTCCAAGTCAAAACAAGAGAGGTGAATCAGAAACACTACGGCTCTGCTCAAAAGTGGTTTCTGAGGTTCAGTAACAAGGGCTGAAGGAATCTGCATTCTGTTGGTGGTCTACTGAGCAGAGTTAAAGCCACATATCTCTCTTGGTTGGGAAAGTATTTTGTAGAAACCCTCTGACCCAAATGGAGTTTTAGTCCCACAGTCCAACTATGCAATTTACCATATACTTAAAATCTTGCCCCACCAGAAATAATCCTCGAGCATCCTATGTATGGCAAAGATGGCTGCAAAAATATCTTCTACCCCACATGCTCTTCTGTGATGTAACTTTACTAGTCCCCCATTAATACAGGAAGTCTACTTTCTTTGAATCTCAACTGGTTCTACTCACTTGTAGTCAATAGAATGGGATGAAAGCAACTCCAGTGACTTCCGAGATCAGCTCCAAAGTAGCCTGTCCCCCATAAAGCCCTACGTGATTTAGTTCCCTGAACATCATCTTGTTCTGCTTGGACTCTTGGAACACTATGTGCCATTTGTTCCTTTGCAGGATTCTCCTTCTCAGAACCCAGATGCAATGGTGTGAGAAGTCCAAGCCATGCGGAAAGCCTGTGGGTAAGGACTTCGGTACATAGTCCTCGCTGAGCCCTGACTTTGAGTCATCCCAGGCCAGCAGCCAAATATGTGAGTGAAGAAACCTCCAGATGATGCTAGCCTGCAGTCGTTCAAGTCACTCCAGCCATTTCAGTCTTCCCAGCAGAGGCCCTAAACATCATTCTATCCAAATTCCTGACCACCAAATCCATAAGCATAAAATTGTTGTGGCTTTATGTCACTAAGTGTGGAATAATTTGTCACACAAGAATAGTTGGAACACCACAGATGCCAAAAGAACATGTAGGGCACATCCTACTAAAGTATAAAAGCTAATATACTGCAAGGGTCCTTTGTGGCATATATCTTCATTGTGGCATCATCTATAACAGGGAATTAGATTCAATCTTAAGGTTAAAGCAGCCAGAAATGATTTATTTATACATTAATAAGATGGACAATCAACTGTGCAGCCACTAAAAATAATATGAAATGCACAGTAATCAGGAAAATGTGTACGCTCTAAGATTAAGCTAAAAATAAAAAGCAAAACATCAAACGGTGTAAAAATATGTATGTATTTGTTCAAAAACATGTATGCTTGTAGATAGCACCAAAAGCAGCACACAAGAGGGAAGACTTCTACTGACATTAGTGAGGCAAAGTGTGAGGGATGGCACCAGACTTTCTTGAACATTTTGTAGTTATTTTTCCTATAAAAGTGTGTATAGTATACAGGTGGTCCCATATCTTATTGGTAGTTAGAGAATTATTTTTTTTTTCAAATCAGGCAGGGAGGTAGAAGAAGAAATGAAGAGAGATTCTCTCTTTTGTACTCTAATAGATGTTACGGCTTTTGCTCTATTGGATGTGAAAAAAGGAGTTATTTCTGTTTACGTGTGTGGCACACACATGCAGATTCATTCAAAGGATAAATTTGGTTCCTAAATATAGACTCTTTCTTGAATAAAGTTCAGAAATGGACCATTAGGTCAGCCTCACAATATACTTTCTTAAGATTTACTTGAGTAGCTAAGAACTCAAAAGAAGTTTTTGGTTTTGTTGTTGTTAGTGCTTTTCTATCTCCAGACATGAAGGCCAAAAATAAAAAAAAATTAAAAATGCTACCTAAGAAGTTAGCAATATAGAATTCTAAGGAAAGATCTCCTGGATCTGCTACCAAAGATGACCTAGACACACAGAAAATCGAAAGTCTATGTTTAAAGCTCTATGGAATCTGGTATTTCTCTGGTTGGGATCTAGGTGGAAACATTGATATCTCATCAATGCTTATTAAAACATGGTTCTGCTTTGATGCTCAGAATAGAAAACACTGGAAGGCAGAAACCCGTACATGCCATAGATGTGCAGGGGAAACCATACCAGGATTAACCACGACAATTAATGGCTGAGAAATAAAGAACCTCATTTCCACAGATAAAAAATGCTCCATGCCCAAAAATATATTCAAAGTATTGAATTCAAAAATGTGTCTTTTAAAAAAAATACCTTTAGGATTATAAATCTGTACTTAACCTGTATAATACCTTTAGGATTATAAATCTGTACTTAATCTTTCATCTATTCTTCTACTAAATTTCATGTGTAGAGTCCACTGAATTACCTGCGTATTAAATTGGACTTTTGGATAGCAAGGAGACTTAAAATCTAACAAATTGATATACCAGTTTGTATTCTACTCATTTCCTTTATACGACGGTCATGTCACTCAAACACAAAAAACATTCATGGCATCTTTCATTTTAAACTCCTCCTATGTTTCAGCACATTCTCTATAATAACCAGCACCTTTACCATTGAATGAAGGAAGTCTCCACTCTGCAGAAAAATCTATGAGTTCTATGATTTAATGGGTTTGTCTTTTCTAATAATGTTTACAAAAGCAAAGTCGCTGCTTTACTGTCCTGCAGGGGGTAACTGCTTTTTATTTTTCAGCACTTGTCTGCAAATCCTGCTTATATCTGTCAGTTTAGACATGTCTAATAATCACTGGCAGAGTTTATATTTAACTAAATTTAAATATAAGAGTATGAGTTTATGACCACACAGCCCCTTTCTCAGACTAAAAGCTGCTGGCACTGGGAGAGTTTTGCAAGTGAGTGACAGCAATCTGATCCAATTTCAGATTTGCCAGGAATACATTTTTGATAGAGAATCCTCTGCAAGTACTTTGAATACCATCATCTGGCAAGACTTGGAAAAGAGCCTTTGAGATAGAAGAGGTGGAATAAGCTACTCTCTGAAGTAGGTCCCCATCCTGATGGTGCCCTGCAGGTCTGACTTAAAGATGCCAGATGGAGTAGGATGCCAGTCGCGAGAGAGGGGAGAGGCACAGACACGTGCAGGGTACAGGCGTATAACAGAGTGGCCATGAGAAACTGCACATCACTGGATGGCTCCCCAACATGCCACTCCAGGGTGCCCTAAGAATGTTGAGGAGCTAAAGAAGGCACTTGAAACTGAATTGTTAGTTAATAAGTTCTATTCAAGGTTTCATAGTATGAGATGCCATATTCAGCTTTGTAATAATTTGAGATTTTAGTTTTATTCCATCTCCACTCTTAACATTCAAGAGTTTCCCTTCATTTGATTATAGTCCCCAAAGCTTATAGGTCTTCAAAAAGCAATTGGGAGTATTACAGAATTGTACACCTGAAACCTGTATAACTTTATTAATAATTGTTGCCCCAATAAACTTTAATATAATATAATATAATAATACTGGGTCTTATATAATATAATAATATAAGACAGGGTCTTATATAAGACCAGGTCATATATTAATTTTTGCTCCAAAAGATGCCTTAGAGCTGATGGTCCAGGTAGGTCTTATTTTTGGGGAAACACGGTATGAGTACTGAAGTCCCCCATACGTATGTGAAGTATAAACACTTGTCATGAAACTTTACAGTTCAACTTACATATATTTAATTTCTATAATACTCACACATTCATTTCAATTCCAAAATATTTATCTAAAATTCAGACTTGAATGAACAAAAGGGAATATACATGATTTTCCCCTCTTATTTCACTGTGATTTATGAGAAATACTGCTTTCTTATCATTATTCTATCTATAATCAGAAAATTTAAAAATTAAGGTTAACTCTATAGTAACTCCAATAATCCAAAAAGGTCATTAGTTATAAAACAAATAGCAATGTAAAGGATTTATAGTACATAAGGTTCCTACTTCTACAAGTGATTTTGTTTCTCTTGGGTGATCAAAAGACATTTAGTAGACCATGTCCTGCCTTCCTGGGAATGAGACAAAGTTTTTCAAGTGGAGCTTTGGAACACCCCTGGACCAGCCAGGCCCTGCTGTATGTATGTTCAAGAAATAAAAACACTTACCAGATTCCTAGGAGAGTTCAATTCTCTGATAATTATTTCTGGTTTGCAAATGACGATAGCTTCTGACCTTGTTTAAATTTTATACAGTTTACAAAGCTCTTTTCTATGTCCTGTTTTATTTTCCCTTTACATTCTTTGAGTTATAGGTTTTCCAGGTTTTTTAGTTCCTACATTTTCTACATGAATGAACAGAAGCTCAGAAGAGTTGCTTCATACGGTCATAGGGTTCATAGCCTCTAGAGCTGATGAAACAGGTTTGATATTATCCAACTGCCCGCTATATGTTAAACAACATAATTACTATGTTGACCTCTGCCTTATACTCTGAAACAGAGGTCTCTAAAATTAAGGTTTTCCAACTCTGCACATGCTATGATAATTATCTTTCCCTAACAGCTGGCACCTAAGTTAAAAAGAGTAATGAAGTATTTAAAAGGACTTAAAATGTGTAACTTGCAAGAAACCTAACAATATTATAATACAAATTTCAGCAGTTAAAAATAAAGCCAAAGCTCATATTTAGAGTTAATAATTTTGTGTCCAAGGATAGAGAAAAATCCATAAGAAATGATGATAAAATGCTGACTTTGGAATACTTGAAAAAAATCAATAAGAAAAACATTTAATTTTCAGGAGTAGGGAATATTTTGAAGATATCAGCTTCATTACTGCCCCAAATTCAAATGGACAGGACTTTTAGGAAGAAATGACATTTCATTATGTCAAAGTTTCCTTTTGCTCCAACAATATAATATTATATATATATATAAAATAGCATTATATTGCACACCTCTCTCTCTCTCTCTCTAGAGAGAGAGAGAGAGAGAGAGAGAGAGAGATTGAATGCTAATGAAAAGTCACAAACAAATAACACCTTTAAAGGCAAATCTCATTTCTGGAAAAAGGACACATTTCTTGCTTAAATATAGACTTTCCACCGGGGGCTTGTTAGTTCTGTTTTAATCTACACTATTCTAATTAAACTATCCAATTCGCTCTTTTTTTTTTTTTTTGGTGTGATTATCATTGTTTCTACGATGTCATTAGCCATGATTACAGCAGTGAGGGACAGCACTTGAAAACTTACAGCAATTCCAGTTTTCAACATGTAGGCTTCATGCTTAATGACTATAAACATAACAAGCAAGGTGTGCAATATAAAATATAAAAGTAAATAAAAACAATAATCAACATAATAGTATAAAGATATTTGACTGCTCATACATATGGACATACAAACAAAAATAAATGAAATAAAAATTTCTGGAACAGGCGGATTTGGAACTTTTTAGTCACTTCCCTCCAAATCGTCCGATACAGATTGTAGGCTTCTGAAGATCCTGATTTACATACTAATTAGTCGTTTGCATTCAGTTTGTTAATAAACTTATCAACCTGAGTACTTTCCCTGTTTCCATTTAGTATTGATGTCATTATTGGATAAACATGCAAAAAAACGTAAAAGAAGGTATTGCTTATATCATCAAATAATTCAAATGAAAAAAAGTGACTCAGTTGGGAAGTTGAGAGTTACTCTGGATCAGTAGAAAGAGACAGATGCAAATTACATTGAAAATGTCTGTTCATTTGGCACCTCTTCCTCGATCTTTTTTTGATAGTGAGGGAGAAGAATTATCTACCATATAGTTTATTTGGCTCTGCCTTATCTGACCAGCTACTACCTACCAAGGCTTTAATCTCTGTGTTTATCTCTCTCTCTGATTCCACCTAGAGCTGACCATTACAGAATTATTCCTTAGTTTTATAAACTATAGTTTATTTAACAATTTTCCTGGTTTTGACTCAGATTTAGCATGTTCCAGGCACATAGCATGAAAATCAACATTTGGAAGTATTGGATCACAGAATCAATACCAGAGTCAGTCTCAAACCTTCTGTCAGTGGCTTTGGCTTTAAAAAGCATCCACAGTGAGCTTTTGTGGAAACAGCAGGAGCAAAAGAGCTCCTTGAAGTTGCATATAGTTATATTTATCTCCTGCCTCAGCTGGTTTCTATGCCAGAGGCAGAGATACTATTTGATATTTAGACCCAATGCTTTCCTCAGACCCCCACCACTTAATGGTGCCATGGCAGCCCAGAAGGATGTTAAACAGCTGTATTCATTATTTAAAGATGGGCCCTAGACAGTCTGGGTTTTACTAATGCCACTGCTTCACATGAGCTCTGCGACTATTATTGAGGAACTTAGCTGAGCTCTAGTTAAGAAGGAAAACACATCTGGACGACACTGAAGACGTGTTTAAAGGGCTTAGGTAAATCTCAAGTTCACTTCTGATATTAACTGCCAAGTAAGCAGCAAATTCTGAATAATTATGCATGTCCTATATAATATAATCAAGTGTGTATGAGAGAAGGAAACTTCTCTCATCGGAGTGACAGCTTATTTCCTCAACTGAAAGCTATGAGTTTAAAACTCTTAAATGTTGTACCTTGTGCTTATTAAATAGCTAATAATTCATATTTTTATTAGGTCTCTGCAAATTGCAACTAGAAAAAAATCACTTAATTAGATTATACTGAAAGTGAGAAAGTCTTTTAATAATATAAAAATGTCTTATGGAAACTACTGGATTCAGATACAGTCAGGTCTCAGAAATAAACTTGTAACCAGGGATACAAATGTCAACAGAGTGTTCCCACCTCTCATCTCTGCCTCTGCCAGACTGCGTCATGATTCTACCTCATAGAATACCACCTTTCTTTACTGCAAGTCCACATGGTAGGATATGGCTGACCATATCTCTGGGGTTTATAGATCATCTGTTGAAAAGATGAGCTATGCTTACATAACCTGATTTCAGGTCCCCGCAAGAAAATTTTGATTGGGCCCATTGGTTTGGTTGCCCAACCCTAAGCCTAGTATGGAGTCAGGTTACATAAACACAGCTATTTGGGGCGAGTGGTTCCCAGTACAGTAGTTGAGAATTTTGCAGACAAAAGAAGAAGAAGGAGAGTATCAAAAGTGACATGACACTGTTCTGACTGGGCTTTCAAGAGAAAAGATGTGAGCTATGATTTCCACGCCAATAAGAAACTCCTCAATTAAGTCATCCAGAACAGAGATTGAGATGCTAAAGCAGTGGCTGAAGCTCTGCGTTGTGTGACTCTAACTTCTTTAGAAATGGTTGTGACTTTCCCTTATTCTTCAAAATCACAGTTAAAAAAATAGTATGAAAATCATAAGGAGACTGTGCTTTGCTGTTCATTTATTTATTCAAGCATTGACTCTTCCTAAGAGCCACAAAATAACTAATTATTTTTACAATAAAAGGAGAACCAGATTTTAACTGGGGTTGAGGTGTGTAGTGGTCAGAAAAAGGCTTTTGGAGAAAATGGCATTCAAACTAAGATCTAAGAATGAGGAGGAATTCACTGGATGAAGAGTGGAGGAAAGAGATATGTAAGCAGAGGGTATATTAAATGTAAAATCCAACAAACTAAAACAAACCATAGTAGAAGCTGTTAACATCAAATCCAAGTTAAAACAATCAGCCAGAGAGCATACTGAAGCACATAACAAATGTAGGAAAATTGATATATTATCCTGTACCAAATGGTTGTTTAATTCTTAATTACATTAAATTACCACAAATATTTAATTAGACACAGGTGGTGATGTGGCTTTTTTTTTTCTTCTAGTTCTCAGTTGCAAAATATTTTGCATGTGTTCTTTGTCTGCAGACTATATGTACATATACATATTCATAGAATGCTAGTGAGTATAGATTTAACAGCCTGAAAGAAAGCTTTCCAAGAATAAAAAATTTTGATATTGATAAACAACTGCCTGATTCAGTTTCCAGTTCTGCATGTAGACCAGCTGTGCTGTTAGTTATAACTTCTGGCATGTGTATAAATCTTAGCTTTATTCCATCCCCAGAGGTTCTCTACTTGTCCAGACAAATTCAAAAATACAATGTTTGAATTCTGGGAAGATAGCAATGGTGGCCAAGGCTTATGAATCTCCCTGCATCCCCATAAAAAGAGAAAGAGCAACTAGAATAGAAAAATCAAAACTCACAGACAATACCAAGAAGAAAAGTAAGTGAAAATTGATCTGTCGCCCCACAGCCCCAGACCTGAGCAAGTATGGACAAACCATGACAACAAGCAAACCTGTGTGCTATCAGCAGCTGTACAGGAGGAAGCAAGAGGACTTCAAACAATCAAGAGGTGCTCAGAGGAAAGGATGACTTGGTGTGAGAACCTCAGCTGAAACTCCAGTTAAGGAATAATGCAAGGGGTCCATTGAAATATCTAAAGGGGTTGGAGCCATCAGGGATGCCTTGAGCTTTCAAAACTGACAACCTGAAAATCCCCTCTAGACTAAATCCCCACATTAAAGAGATTTGGCTTGAAATAGAATTCAAATGAAGCATGACCTCAAAAGTATGTGTAAAGAAAAGAAAAGGTCCAAAAGAAGTAGGGGAGGGGAATAGAGTCTGGAGATCTCCAAAAATAAGAGGTTATATACCTGAACATTGGACAAAACAACAGATCAGGAACCACAGCTTTCCTGCTCACCCTTGTGGGTGACCAAGAGCTAGCAAAATTCCTAGCAGATATGGTAACTGGTATAAAAACTAAAATGGTTTACAAGAATGACAATTACAATATCCTTTTATCATCTTTAATGTCTTGGCTCCCTTAACTTCTACCCATAAAAGAAAGTATCCATCCAAATATCTGAATAACATTTTTAAACTTAGCTTTTTCATAAGGTAGAAGACATCATGATGGATTTAACTGAGTTAGCATTACAAAAGCATTGCACTTATTTCCTTTGCATTCAGAACTGAACCTGTATTTGTGTGAAGTTTCAACTAAGAAATTAATCAGTTAAACATAATAGAGAGAAATTTCATTCCAGAACTGATACAAAGACAGAGTCTACAAAAGAGATGCATCAAATATTGCATAACTTAGCTAGAGACCTAATGGATATTGCAAACCAAATATTAAAAAAATATATATAACCCATACCAAAATTCTCCCTAGAAAGGAATCATTTAACTCATTCAAAAAGGAGCCTGATGTGGCGAGGGCCAAGTATCTTGATACTCAGTCAGGTTTCCACAATCCCTCATACGTAGGTTGAATCTAATAAGTCTAAAATTTCAGACACCCTTCTGATACACAATTATTTTATCCTGTAGTTATTACTCAGAGAAGGAGTGCCTGAATTGGAAGCAGAGAATTTAATTTGTTGAGTTGCTGTGGTTTTATTGGACTAAATGTAGCAGAGATATAATACTAAATAGATTTTTTAAAAAGCTCTTTTCTGAGTACCCTTCTCCTAGTAGCCATGCTATTACCATCATACAATTTTAGGGCAATGCTTGGGTTGTAATAGCCTTTGGACGCTTGTGCATTGTAGTGCAAGATGTAGCACATTATTGTTTGTGTCACCCCTCAAATTCCAATTTACTAGGCTGCCGATTGCTCCCTGGGCTCAATAAATGCTTGCAGATCCATCTAAAGTGGCTGCACTGCACTCTTCTCCCCACTGCCCCATTCACTTGGTGCGGCAGTTTCTACAAAGTGTTATTATATTATGGTTTCTATCAATCTGAAATTATTTTTGATATTTTACGACACTTGAAGAAATATTATACAGTATATATCCATTTATCCAGTCTCATAGTAATAATACTATCAATTTATTATTATCACTTTATATTTGGGTAGCACTTTACAAATTTCACATATACGGATGTGTTTTGGATTTGTTTCATCCTTTCAAAATCTCTGTGGGGTAGAGAGAGCAAATGACATACATATTTCATAAAAGGAGCAATGGCTAAACATTTTTATAATTACCATGGTCATAATGAAAGTAAATGGCAAAATCTGAATTTGAACTCTCATCTGCTGCTACTTCCTCAAGAAAAATGACATTAGCCATATTGGTTAGATGACCCCTTTGGTGTGGATATTTGGATATTTTTATTTAGTGAAGGTATAGTTCACCTGTATGGAAGGCTTTAAGGAAGACGAGGTTATGGCAATAGTCCAGGAGAGAAACAATGAAGATTTGAATGAGATAGTGATGAAGGAGTTCCTACGAAAATTTGTAAACTAGAGCTAACAGGATTTGCTGATATGAGGCATAAAGAAGACAGAGGATAATATCATAATGTTGAGTCTGCAACCAGAGGAGTGCATCTGTCATTTGTTTAGATGGAGAGGGCTGTGAGAAGATTATGTGTTAGGTGACAAGATTCAAGACCTTAGGTTTGAGTTTACGTTTGAAGTGTTGGTTAGACATCCAACTGAGTATGTTGAGTATGGATGGGTGGGTTTAAAGCTTGGGTGAAATGTCTGGGCAGGAGATATAATTTGAGAGTCATAAATGTATAGATATTGTTTCAAGTCACGAGACTGGGTAAGGTTATGAAGATAACATGGTTTCCTAAAATCCAGATGAAGAAAGTGTTTCAAAAAATTAGGAGTGGTCATCTGTGTTAAAGATTGTTGATACATTAAGTAAATTGAAGGCCTAGAATTGACCATTGTCTTTCCCACCAGAAAAGTCCTTTATGTGATTGACAAGAGCTATTTTGATAGAGTGGTAGGTACCAAAGAATGCAGTGATTTCTAGAGATAATGACAAGAAGAGTTAGTTATTACAGAAATTTTTTCTGGTATTTCGATGAAAGAAAAATAGAATAGAAACCAGAAGAGAATAAGGTTCAAGGGAAACTTCCCCCCACGCCTTTTTCTACACCAAGAAGAAGAATATAATTGTATACTAGTAGATAATTCAGTGCAACAGGAAAAATTGATGCTGCAAGAGAGAGAGGAGGTAATCAATAAAGCAGTCTGAACAGGCATAAGGAGATAGGATCCACTATCAAATAAAAGGGCTGGTATTGGATGAGAACATGAACTGTCCATTAATAGTGATAGGAAAGGAGACAGAGAACCTGGCTACAGATGTTTATAGCGTCACTTATGTAGTGGTCAGAGCATCTGGAAATTCTCTTCTAATTGCTTCTGTTTTTCTCAGTGAATTAGGAAGCAAGAATGTTATCTAAGAGTGATGATGACAGAAGCATACTAATTCAATTACAACAGCTTCACAGTCTACTTCCACAAATTCCTGTTTTATTTTCTAACACAATTCTTGGCCATTTTCATACATTATTCTTTCAGATGAGCTGCAGTATCAGCTTTTCAGGTTCTAATAACAGCAACAACAACAAAATAAAATAGAATGTCAATTGAAATAGAAATTAAATGTATGAACTTGGATATAATTGGTATTATAATGATATCATGTCTTTCCAGGAACCTGGCAGGCCTCTCTACTTATTCCAGTCTTCTTTTATATTTTCAGATAAATTCTATTATTAGTCTTGCTCCTATTTGTCAAGTTCAATCCTGGATATTTTATGGTTTTTTTGTTGTTGCTTTTTTAAATGTGAACGATCCTCCTTTTATCCCATGCCATCGCATTTAAAACTGTTTAGTATGTCTATAAAAGAAAGCTAATTCAATTTCTGCCAGCTAGTATTTTTGTGAAGTTGAGGAAATCATTTACCCCCAGAAATCTCATGTCTCTGCAGCTGAAACAGGGACAAATAAACTAAACGACCTGTGTAATTTAAAAAGATATATATAAATAGAAAGATACTAACATTATTTCTATTTTACTGATTAGCCAATTGAGTTTCAGAGAGTATAATTTACCCAACATCATTCTGTGGATAATGACAAAAACTTACCCAGTTTGGGGTAAATTACAAATGCACTGTCTATCAGACACTGCTTGGTTATCTAGAGCTGAGAAACAAACCACTCCAAAACTTACTGGCTTAATATAAGAACCATTTATCTGCTTATAATTGTTTGCATTAGCAATTTAGGCAGAGCTCAACTAGGAGAAGTTGTTTTTGCTCCATATTATGTTGACTTGACTCACTCATGCAGATGCAGTTGGTTGGCAGGTCAGCTGGAGGCTGGTTGTTGATCCCAGATGGCCACACGCTAATGGCTGGCAGGTGGCTGGTGCTGTTGGTCAGATTGCCTTGGTTTTCCTCTACCTATAAAGCAAGTCATCTTGGGCACCCTGGGGTTCAAATGGGAAACCACTGTGTGCAAGTACAAGCTTCTACTTGTGTTCATATTTTCTGATGACCCATTGGTCAAATTAAGGAAGAGGACTATACAGGGACATGGATAATAGGAGGCATGATTCATTTGGAATTATTCATGTATTCATTTACCACAGCCCTGAATATGATTCAGCAGACTATCACTTTCTAGAACCAGTACACAAAGCTTCAGTTGGTCAAAGCTTGGGAAGCATACATAGCACGTCCAATGAGGTTATTTGTTTTGATTTAAAGTCTCCCAAAGCTCTCACATCCCTAATTTCCCCCCTATCAATCTGCTACAGATGACTGACATTTCAGCATTTGATTGTGAGTCATTTGTGTTAGAATTTGCTCCTTATAAGATGATATATATCTCTATGAAATAGACTCCACATAAATTTATCAGAAAATTTCCAATGGGACCACTAGCACTAAGCAGCTACCTTTGGAATAAATAAAGATTTTTGCTCTATTTAAGGAAAGAATGAGAGATAGTCATTATCTGTACAGATTGCTGCTCTGATAAGTAGATCTGAGCTCAGGATCACTTTAGAATCCCTGGAAAGGCAACAGGCTACAAGGGAAAGGAGCAAACTTGAAAGACTCATTTTGTTTATGTTTCAGTGAATCCCAGAGCTGAAGTTTGAATGCAGACAATGACAATCCTTCAGCAACCTTACTGTTAATTCACTCCTACTATAAACTTATCTACTATGCATTTGCCACCACATAGACTTTAATAAATTTTCTCTGAACAAAAATGCTATTCCATGCCACATCTGGGCTTGTAAATCATGGCAACTTTTAATGATGAGAAACATATTCTAAAGGAGAGCTATTTCTAACAATGGTATTCAGACTTTGTGAATCCACAGAATATTTCTATTCTAAATCATCATTTGTAGAAAAATAAAATAAAATTTGTTCTACCCATCCTCATGTAAGAGCTTTGAGGATAAAGCTTACAATATTCTAAAATTGCCTCAAGATTCTGGAGAAGGTGATATTGCATGATCACATTATTCAACTTTTATTTCTGCATATTAATACAAAATAATGACCCAACAAAAGGAACCAAAAAAATTCATAAATTAGGGTCAGGCTAACCTTCTAACATTGAGGCTTACCATTTATTTTAACTGAGATGCTACCACTAATTTAAGCCTCTATTTTCTGTATATAAATGTTTTAATCTTTATAATTATATTTCATTTCCTCATAGTGTTTATGCAGATATATATTGTCCATAGACAATATATACCTATAATCAACATGTTAGATCTTATAATTATCCAGGAATAAAAAATCAATTAGAAAATTAAACAAAGGATTATTTATTTAATTGTTTGTATTCTTCTTAGTTATTAATAAATGGTCTTTCACTATATTCTGTAGAGAAAAGATAGGAACAAACGTGAAAAGCAGCTGAACTTTTGATGAGGAATGAATTGACTAAAATCTCCCTCCCTCCCATCCTTCCATCTTCCTTCTTTCTTTTCTTTCATTCTTCTTAAAAATTCTGCTGTGTTTACTGAGTTGGGTACAGGAAGACAGTGGGAAATTAATTATTTGATAATGCAAGAGGCAGAAAAGTAGTCATTTTGGTGCCCAGAAAGCAATTAGTGGATGTAGCCAGAACTGGAAAAGCAGCTTGCTTGGTTTGATTGATTAGAAAAGGCCATATAGGAAGGCAAAGATCAATTACTAGAGTAGTCAGGAAAGGAAAGATTAAAAATAGGTAGACAAGAGAAAGTGTCAAGGAAAGCTGGTTGGACTGAGCTATGTCCAATGTGAGAACTTTCTAGAGAAGTGTGAAATGGGAGACAGCTGGAGCACTAGATGGCAGAGTGAGGGGGAATTTGTGAGGTTTCAACCCTAATTAGCTGGATTTCATTGCAATAATGGATGGGCCTATGGACGTCCCAGGCCTCCAGATGACCACCCCAGGCAGAAGGGAGCTAAAGGGCTACAAAAAAGCATCAGCATGGCCCAAGGTGCTGAGGTCACCTGAGATGGGTTTTGGAGAAAGAAGAGAATAGAGAGAAAATATGTTACTTTTAAAACTACTACCGCAACAACATGAAATCTCTTTTTGTAAATGCCAAGAAGAAAACAGCTTAACAGCTGTTGGCTGCCTGTAGGAATTGGCAGAAGCCAACTCTCAGAAGTGATTTCCCAGGGAGAAGAATTGGCCCCAAACAACTGAGAGTTTACCAAATAACCAACTTTACTTTTTAAAACATTTTTGAGTCCTACAGATGAACAAAACAAAACCCCTGAAATTATTCTTTACAATATTACTCTATTAATAACTTGCTTATTTCAAGTCACCTAATTTTCTCAGAGGCAGCAAATAAGACTGGGGCAGAAGTCAGCATGCCTGAGGAGACAAAGGAGTCCACATAAAAGAAAACTGTATGTTCAAGTCTCTGGAAAATCCTAAATCATCTCCTATAGAAACCAAATATATAGGACATACTTCCATCATTGTCATTGTGAATGAAGTTCCCTGAGTAAAGGCTGGGTTGCTGATAAGACGATGTGATGGTGATATTATCCAGGAGGGACTTGTAAAAATAATCCCCTCATTGTAAGAGGTAAACCCTTAAGGTTACAAAGTCAGCTCTCAGACTTTCAACTCCAACGTCTAATGTTCTCAGCACCTAAAGAGATCAGTCTCTGTGACGAAGTCCTGCTAGGTGACTGCACAAGATCCATCTATGGACTTCTGAGCACAATACCTCACGACCAGTATTTCATTCAAAACAGCAGTCACATCACTTGAGTGATGAAGTTCCTATACTCCTTTCTCAGGCTTCCCTTGTCCTAGATTCAACAAGGCGGTGTTTCAGAATGGCTAACAATGCAAGACTTGGAGTTGTGATTGCCCCATTGTGCATCATAGCTCTGCCACTTACTAACAATTTGTTCTTGAGCAAATTTCTTAGTCTATGGAATCAAGTTGCATCAATTGTACAATGGGGTTAATAACAGCATCCACTTTGTAGTGTCTTTATAAGAATTAAATGAGCTAATACATTTAAATGGTGTCTGGCACATTATTAATGATCAACTACTTGAGCTGTTATAAGCAAGATTATTGGGAAGCTACATCTTTTCAACAGATGGTTGCTTGGTTAAGTGTGGAATGTAAGATCCAGGGCAGCAAGGTGGGGGTAGTGGTAGTGTTACGTTTAATTTCTAGGGAAGCTAAATAAACAAGTTTACTTTTTCTCTCCCAAATGGAGTCTTCTGTAGTGGAGCAGCACTCACTAAAACCTGAGGCAGATCTCTACTTTCTGAATCTCAGTGTCCTAGGCTTTCCACCTCTCTCCATCAAAATCATTCTTTCTTAGATGGGTTAATATCACTGATTAAATGGCACTCAAGTGTGATCCCCCGTGGGGCTTAGAGACATTAGAGATTGATTGAATTAATCCAACCGTCAGAGTTTTAGAAGTACTGGTACAGCCTACGTCATATCCTGTTAGTGGTCAGAATTGAAGGCTATAACCAGCCCTGCCCATGTACTGCTCCATATCACCTCAGCCCACCTGACCTGACCTGCAATAGGCAATCTCTGACACTTTGCACCTATCCCACACAACACGCCTACATTGTTCTCTCTCTACCTGGTACTGAAAATAATTACATTTTAAAGTTATAGTTGGGACTATGTCATTAGATAACAGAGAGTAAGTGATTGCCTAGGTATGTCCCTGTGTCCAATCAAACTAATCAGAGGCAAGCCATATCTGTCTCCTGAATCTTCCAAATCTTCCTTTTGGCCACACCCTTCTTACTCTTCTGAGTACCAATCCCAAAATATCAACCCATCCTCCAGGTAGACAGATTTTAGTTATTAACGGTCTCCAAACATCATGTTTCTAGTCAGTAAAAACCTGAGCATACACCCCCAAAATATGGGTTTCTATATTCTAATAATACACATGTACTATTATATGTGTTATTTAATTTAAATACAAACAACAGACATTTGACAGAATGAGATGACCCACCATTAATAGAAGTACTAACATCTTAATTCTACATCTCAATAAATCATTTTGTACATACGCCAGGGTGAACATACCCTGATGCAGAAAGCGTTGCTTGAGGTATATAGTACATACCAACCTGCAACTTCTAAATGTCAAAGCCAAAAATAGCTGAAGATGCCAGTTGGTAGAAATCATGGTAAGACAGAAGGGGCACCACCTGATTATCACCTGGTGGAGGAGAAGTCCAGGTTCTTCATTTGACCCCTTTTGATATTCAAGGGAGGATTTCTCATTACTGTTGGGTGGGCATGGAAGTTGCAGTTCCCCACAAGGTGTCCACTCACCTCCCTGGCTGGAATAGGTAGGAGTGCCTTGCGATTGCTCCCCACCTGGCCTTCTCTGACACCACAGGGCCAGAGGACGGCCTTGTTATTGCTGGGTGGTGGTGACAGCCCTGACTGTCCACTGGGCCTCTATACCACTGCAGCGGTGAGAGGGAAGGGTGCTTCATTCTTACCAGGTGTGGATAAAAATCTGTTTCACTACTCAGCATTCTCTGACACCACCCTTGTGGGGAGATGGAAGCACCTCATTATGGCGGGGCCAGGGATGAAGTCTAATCGCCTCACTTGTTGTTAGATGGCAGGGGTAGGGATGAGGCCACTGTTTTTGTTTTATTTCCCTGTGGTATTTGGATACAGCAGAGTGGCTATTGGCTAAAATTTTCCTGTCTTGTATGCTGCCCCTGACTTAAAAGCACAAACTTTAGTTTAGAAAATGTTTGTCTGTACCTGTTGGCATTTACCAGTTGCCTATACCCTCAACACTACGTTTGAGATATATGAGCCAAGAAAAAACCCAGGAAACTCACCAGCATGTTGGTTCTTGGGTTCCAAAGTTAACAATGATCTGCCTTCTTCTCTTTACCTTACAGAGTCTTCTTACATTGTTTGATATATAATGTCCAAAGGTTTTAGTTATATTTAAGAGGAAGGGAAAAAGATCATATTTCTAGAAGTGGAAGTAGGATTTGTTTTATGTGAGCTATTTAACCTCCCCAAGTCTCAATTTCCTCACTGATACAATGACAATAATTATATCACCCTTGCAGAGTTGTTGGAATAATTACAGATAATGTTTTGTTTTGTTTTTTCTAAGCTACCTTATTATACACTCTCCAAGGACAACTGTGTTAAAGCTGTTTCTATGAGTGCTCGTCGTGGGAATGAATCAGGATAGTGTTGATTCTATGAAACACTGTGTTTACCACTCCAGACTGTGTGTTTTATATTCTCCAAAGAGACATGTACAGAAGATGTTTCTAAGAGTACTTGTTGCACAAATGAATTCATACATTATCAAAAATAAAAGTTAGTCTGGAGCATGGCACCTTCTAGTTATTTTTTTTTTTTAAATGACAGCTGTTATTATTATTACACAGTAATGGCATCAGTGTTTTCAATTTTGACAGCAACAATTAATGATGTTGTAACTGACTAAAGCAATTGTTGGATGTACCACAGTCTGAAAAGGGACATTGGTGAAATGGGATAATGCTAATAATACAGAGTTAGAGTTTCTGAGAAGACTAAATTAAGGCATGTTAAAATATGAGCTATAAACTAAATTTGTGATAAAATGAAAGTTGCTGTAATTGTATTTATTATTAGCAGTCATAGTAATACTGCAAAAAATTTATCAACTATATTAGTTAGGTCAATTACATCCTACAAAACCTCAGTCTGGTTTTTAAAAGTAAGTAAAAATCAGTTAAACCTTTAATGTAATCTCAAGAAAATGCTAACAAGTTTACATTTATAATGACAAAAATACAAAACTTAAAAATCTTCTTTGACCTCTCCCCTCTCTCACATACCTCAGCTGCCTCTGGAGTTTCCTGTTCCCTCCCCAACTCCTGTTATATATTTATCATTTTTTTCTTCCACAAAGAAAACCCTGGCTTAACTGCTTTCTTTTGCAATTCTTCTCAGGACAGACTCCATAAGGTAAAGTGGGGGCAGTAAATTCTCCTCTGTTAATTTAATATTTCCCTTTATATCATCCACTTCATGAAAATTCCTTAGCTTTTCAGTGCTGGAGTTATAAGCAAGATACAAATGTAAATTTCTTCCCACAATGGGGCAAAAAGCTCATTGCATTTGAGCAGATTTCTAAGGAGGAATAGGGTAGATGCAGGTGTAGTATAATGCATCTGAGCATAAACTTTGGAGCAAGTAAAGCTGAGTTCAAATTCTGCCTTTACTTCTTTTTAACTTTGTGCCATGGGCATGTAAGTAAACACTCTCTGTCTCAGCAAGCTCCCTGGGTAATAGGGAAAATAAAGATTTAGAGTTGTTGAAGGATCAGATAAATATGTGTAAATAACTACCTGTCACACGAGACATGCTAATAAAAATATCTGTTACAATGTTTATTAAATACCCTGTTTCCCCGAAAATAAGACCTAGCTGTATAATCAGCTATAATGCATCTTTTGCAGCAAAAATCAATATAAGTCCTGGTATTATATTATATTTATTATATATTATATTAGACCCAGTCTTATATTATATTATTTAAGACCCAGTCTTATATTATAGTAAAATAAGACTGGATCTTATATTAATTTTTGCTCCAAAAGACACATTAGAGCTGATTGTCTGGCTAGGTCTTATTTTCGGGGGAAAACGGTACTTGATTTCTTTAAATCACACTGAATTAATCATGTACTTTCTGGCCATTTGCACTGAGAAAGGAAATAAAACAAATTGGAAATCAGTGATTGTTTTTGAAAAACCCACGTGTCAAGAATTTATGTTTTTAATTTGTTGAGAGAGGAAATCTTAATGAAATGAAACATTTATACCCTAGAAAATAATCATCAGTAGATAAACAAATAAAAAATCCTGGGCCAGAAAAATACATTGGCAACTTCCATGAGACAAAGCCATCCTCACTAAAACTATTAAGTGATAGACTGCATAACAAATAGAATCTCTTCCGAGTTCAAAGGCTGATTATTTATTATAAGACAATTTACATACATAGTGAATGTGAAAAAAATGATACTAGATGACTAGGTTTCACGACTTGGAAGTTGGTCAGTTGAAAGCAATTGAACAGCATTTTAATCCATGAAAATGGCAAGGAATTAGTTAATCTAAAAAAATAGATTTGACCTATTTAGGATGACTGTAGGTAAATTTATAGCTCTGAAATCATATAGTTAGGGTTTTAAAAGTAATAAAATATGATTATCAATGATGATGAGAATTATGGTGATGACAACAATTATCTGAGAGATGTCGTTAATGTTTTGAAGTGTAACTGCTTAGATAATCAAGTTTACCTTACAACTTGGTGGGGTACTTTTTTCCTATGAACTTATTCACATGTTGATTGAACGTATTACTTCATACAGTAGAATAGCCACTGACAAGGAAATTAAAAATGAGGTCATCACAGAATAGCTGACCAAGAAGTCAGGCTATGAGTAAAAGGAGATGAAAGCTTGTCCTGATGCCTCTTCTGCTCGTCCATATTGCAAAATGGTAAACACCATCATCACAGGTAGTACTGGGGATCAAGGTTACCAGATAGGATTTAAGGGCTTTTTTGTACAGCAAAACTAAAATTATATTTTCTTATCAATATGACTGTGTGAGATAATGGTAACTTATTTTCAGTCTATTTATTTATTAATGGTCTATAGACTCAGAACTAACCTCCCGCCCAAAAAGCCATTCTCAACAAAGTCAGCAGGCAGAGAGATTTCTCACAGTTGTTCTCAGTGGTGTTCAGATCACTCAAGTGAATTACTGGAAACAATGGATACTGAGAATAAAAGAAAAGTGATTGGAGAGAATAAAAGTTGATAACATTGAAATAAAAACCTTCCATTGGGGCAGACCTGTGTGGAACTGCATGTCTTTGCCTATTTCCCCAAGGAGAGGAATAAAGAATGGTTTGGGCTGGAAGATGCATTTTAAAACTGTAAAATGAAAGGAGCATGTATCAAACCAAATTGTGCTGGATTAGAGACATATTACATTTTTACACAGTTTTGCATTTTCTACAATATTTTTAATATTTATTAATTTACTTTATTCTTCCCATAGAATTTCTCCTCCTAAGATAGATAGAAAGATAGATTAGATAGAATAGATTGGTAGATAGATAGATAGATAGGTAGGTAGGTAGGTAGGTAGGTAGGTAGGTAGGTAGATAGATCGATCGATCGATCGATCGATGGACAGACAGACAGACAGACAGATATTTGTTGGTACTGACTCAGTAGCACATAACTCCTGATAAACTTAAATCTTTAATGAATTCTGAAAATAACTAAAATATTTTCACTCATCGTGATTTCTGGAATATTCTGTAATTTAGAGTGTGCTGCATTATTCTTGACTCCTTCATTTGGGATGTCTGTTGCTCAAGTACTGAGTATTTCCAATAAGTTCATTTATTACTTTCTTGGCACAAATAAAAGCCTTACACTGGCGTAAGTGCAAGGATTCTATGGCAAGAGAAAGGTGGTGCCTCTATTCTTAGCACAGGGTTCCTAGACAGGACTATTTAAGACTAATACATGGAAATATTATCAATGCAGATAATATTGCACAATGAGCTCTATTTATAAGAATAGCATATTGTTAGAAAGATGAATGGGGGTTATAGGTAGGAAACTAGTAAATAAGGAAACAAGTAGTTTTTGAAAATGATTTTAAATAAAATCCTTGGCTTCCGAGAGAATGTAAGCTATAATCACAGGAAAAGACCAACAGCAAAGAACATCTTTTTTAGTCTAGACCTTTTTTGCATCCTGACAAGGCAAGCCCAATGTTTTAAAATCTACTTTTATCTGTCACAGCTGACTAATATAAGAATCTCACCAAGTTCCAAAGTGAATTTTACTATTTGGGACAGGTATACCATTTGCCTCAGTTTCCACATTGCTGCCGCTTTCTGAATTATCATATCATGCCCTAGGTTTAAAGCATTATGAAAAATCAGCCATAATATAAAATAGAAGCTAATTTTGCAATTATAAAAACTCTTTCATTAGTAGATTATTTGAATCAGGAATATGACCACTGATCTTTCTGCTTTACTAGAGCACATTCCATTTTCAGGGATTTAAACAAACAAACAAAAAAATGGTCTCTTTAGGAATAGGGTCCATTATGGTAAATAGTTGGGACCACTCCAGTAAGAGAAACTAATGTTGCCTAAGACCTATTGACTAAGAAAAAGTGTTCTACCCATTTTCTCATTATGCAAGAACTAGAGAATTTCTGCTTAGTGATTTGAAATGAAAATGTCATTTTGGGATCCCAGGATAATTTAGGAATAAGGGACTCTGCATCTTAGATCAACTGCATGTATTTTTCAGATGTACTCTGCAAGGAGAAACTACCATCCATGCCGATTGCTTCTAAACAGATGCCAGCCAAGTCCATCTGTTTCTCATTGGATACCTGCCTCTCTGAGCACCCTCTGTTTACATATTCCGTCACAGCATTTGTATCCAGGAAGATCCCAGGTTCTTCTCTCATTCTCATTTATTTTGCTGCATGATTAATAAGAGTAAACACATATAGAAGATTTATTTTGTGACAGGCACTATTCAAAATGCTTTGTATAGGTGAAGCCTACCCTAATCCTTTGAGGTAAAAACTGCTATTATTCTCATATTACAGATGAAGAAACCATGGCATGGAGAGCTAAATATGTTACCAAAAGTCACTCAGCCAAGGAGAGATAGAGCCAATATTTGAACGCGAGCAATCTGTGGTCAGAGTCCACTCTTAAACACTACTCTGCTGCCTCAGGTCAAAGACAATACAGGACATCCAGTTATCATTTAGCATCAGATAAACAACTAGGCTTTTTTAGTAATAAGTATGCCCCAAATATTGCCTGGAATATACTTAAACTAAAAAAAATTATTATTTTTTATCTGCTATTCAAATGTAACTGTATGCCATGTATTTTTTATTTGCTGAATCTGGCAACCTTACTGGGGAGTGTCACTTAGCCTGACTTTTCCGAATAAAGTCTCTTTCCCTGCATGGTGTCCGTGACCTTCAACAGTAGCTTGCCAATTACCAAGGCTGCCTCCTAATCCATGCCCCTAGGCTGCCTCAGCTGCCTGCTACATGGCAATGCCTTAGAGAAAGTTCTCAATATTATAGATCCGAGTTAGCAAACTTTTTCTGAAAAGGGTCTGGTAATAAATGTTTTAGATGTTGTAGGTCATATAGTCTCTGTCTCCACTATCAACTCCACCAATAAAGCAGGAAAGCCACATACTTGTACATGGTGATGGAAGGAGAACTGACTCTGGGTGGTGAGCACACAATGTACTGTATAGATGATGTATTATAGAAATGTACACTTAAATCTATATAACTTTACTAACCATTGTCACCCCAATAAATTCAATTTCAAATAAAAGAGTCAAACTCATAGAAAAAAAAAAATAGTGTGGGTATGTTCCAATAAAACTTCATGGATAGACACTAAAATAGGAATTTCATACAATTTTCCTATGTCACTAAATATTTTTCTGATTTTATATTAGCCATTAAAAAATACAAAAACCTTTCTTAACCCCTAGCTGGTGCAAAAACAGGAAGTGGCCAGATTTGGCCAGGGGACTATGGTTTGTGGGACCTTGCCTGTAATTACCAGATTTCAAAGCTTTTGACACACCACAGCTGCCTGATTGAATTTGAATGCAAAAGCTACTTACACTAAATAAGTGTTTATTCAGTTAATACAACACAATTTTTGAGATTTCTGCTTCAAAATCTTAATGCCTGTTTAAGAAAAATTAAGTAAAATGGAATCTCTTTCATCCCTCGGTTTTATATCTTTTGAAGCTACTTACACTCTATCTGAGTAACTTTAAAATCATCAATCACCTCTTCTCAAATTCATCCTCTTCTCTTCCCACTTCCACCAGCCTCTTTTCCTGGTCTACTAACATTCAGATCCAAAATCAAGATTACCGTGTATTATGATGACTTGTGTAAGCTTGTCACTCACTTCTTCTTCCTTATTTTGCTCTTTCCTTCAAAATGTCCTTCAAAAAAGAGTGCTATTAGAGACTCAATTGGCACAGCCCACTCAGACTCAAAATATGCTTGCTTTAGGCTTATTGATTGCACAATTTGCACCACACCTTTCAGAGATTTTTCCATTAAATTTTGGGCAAGGCAATGAAAACAAAATCGGCTAGCAATGCTTACTGGTGAGAGCAACAAAACTGAAAAAAAGTTTATGAGTTAATTCAATTCTACTATGTAACCCACACCAGGATCTGGACAGAAAGAGCAATAGAACATTAACATGAGAGACGGTTCCCAGAGCAGTATTTGGCTACCATTAATCCATTGAAATAAATATTTAGTTAACTCTAATATCTAAGTAACTAATAATTAAGTTAATATTGAATACAGGTGTGACTGAGACACTTGAATGCAATAGTATATAAAAGATTATAATTAATTTCATGGCAGAAAAAATGCAGCAAAATCTTGTCAGATATGACACACATTTTTAAAATGAACTGAAACAAGACAGAATTTTTAAATTGAATCTCAGCATTTCCTCTCGCTTTAGAGGAAAGACAAAGCTTTCACTCCCTCGTGAACAATCTGACAGACTTCCTTGCCTTCCTGGGACTACTGTGCTATTCATTTCACCAGTGCCATTACAAGCCATTAGTTGGTCTTTTCATTAAAGTACTGTCCCAGCAAATCCCCAGGGCCACCATCCAAAGACCAAAAGCCAGGATGATTTTATGCCTCTGAAATAACTAGATTTTGTTAGCACAGAATATTTCAACGTGGTCTCTGCCTCTCTTATTAGATGTAGGCTTAACTGAATAGTTTTTAAATGATCGTACCGAATACTGAAGCCTCAGTGCAGAATTATCATAAATACACAGATGTCTCCTTCTTTACATTTCTAGCCAATAGCCTCTTTAGAATAGGGACTACCAAAAAGAACACTAAAAAATGCATTTAAAAATCTTTTTGTAGTTTTTCATGCTGTGGGTCCATACCTAGGCCTAAATTAAAACCACCCTTTCATCTATTCTTGAGGCCTCATTTACCTGTCTTTGAATATGAATAGTGGTGGTCGACTTTAAGTGTTATTACGGACATTTTAAGAATATTATGTGATGCTTTCATTAAGCACCTCATATTAACATATGGAGTAGTGGTTCCTTATTCCCTTTCCCTAATCCTGTTACTTGTCTGTGAACAATCTTCTGTATTCACCTGACTTCCTTCCTGTCTAATCAAAGAACAAGGAAAGGAAGAGTCTCTGGATGAAACCAGACTGAAAGGCAGCCAGTACATTTGGGCTAGTAAATGTAAAAAAATTCAAAACCAAATCTGTTTTTCTCAGTCTTGGCTGAATGTGATCTGGGTTGAGAATCAAGAATGGAAACCATAAATGAGCCAACAAATTATCCAAATCCAAAAGGCCTCTGCAGAGCTTTTCCCTGAATTACCTTTATTTTGACCAGAAGTGTCTCATCCTCTAAACACATGTCCAATGTTCCTCAATTCACCCTACCGAATGAATCAAGTGCCTGCCTACAGCAGGTTCAATTTAGATGACATTTAATTCAATACCTTGGATTATAGTTCAATCAACCAAAATCTGTGAAATCCTTAAAGGTAAGTATTTAGTCTGTTTCGTCTCTGTGTCCATAGCACACTGCTTGACATAATTGATGCTCAAAAACACATTTGCTGGCTGAATGAATAAACATATCAGATAATCTATTCAGACCAATAAAGAACTATTTGACTGACTAATTCATGACGTGACTGAACTGCCTAGCTGACCTGATTGATGCTTTTTTTCCCCCAATCACGTCAGACAGAATATTTGCATCTGTCGTGCATGTTTAAATAAAGATTCAGGACATCCCAGTTAGTCTCCTGCCCTTCTAGATCATACCTTCAACTTGTATCTGTTTCTCCCTTAAATTCATATTCCCTACCATCATTACACAGTTAATAAAGAGAATATAAGGAAGTTAGGTCATTAAATTTCTTACAGACATAATAATAAAGGTGCTTATTTCCATGCCTGTAAAAGGATATCTAATTTATATTTCATTTTTCTTCCGAGTTCCTCAAATATACCATAGGCTTTACTTTATTGGTTTTGGTTTCCTCATTACAGACCAAGTGCTTCGATAGCATAGGACGGAATGAAATTTGCCCAAGGACAAACAGACGACATTAGAACTTGGGTGCCCTGGTTTTCATTCAATGCTTCTTCCTATTTTAAAAACCAATAGAGGTCTTTTTTCTGATTTTGCTACAAGAAATGCCGGAAATAAGAGTGGTTTTTATAAATTTTTATTTATATAAATTGAAAAACGATTTTACATGAAGGCTTTCAGTGCCTTCTAATCTCAAAATTATTTTGGGTAACTTGGTATTTTTATAATTGAAATTATGATTCTACCTTTGCCCTTAATATGTAAAAACTATAAGCCAAAAATACAGTTTACACCAGCTATTCATCTCCTACAAGATTATATGTGACCCTGTTTAAGAAAGAGAAATCCATAATAAGCAATTAATCCAATCCTTTAATTATATAGAGAGCTTTACTTTTTATAAGTAAAACAAAAATATTCACTATAAGGGTATAGTCACCATGGAAAAGAGAGCCATAAACATAAACTGTCAGCAGGACGCATACGACATAGTAAATAAACAAAACCATTGTTTTGAACCATGTCGTTTTCTGATATGATCCAGGTTCGACAAATGCCCAGGTTTATTCACAGGACTTCGTTTTGTTTCAAGAAAGCAAAATGATATTGTCAAAGTGGTATATTGACATGTTTTCAGAAACTACAGACTAAAACTGCAATTTATATATTAACACGTCATTGTCTCATAAATGCTCTGTTCATTAAGAGATGGTTTACATGCAATCCTTCTCATGAGAGCTTTGCAACAGCTGTGTCACTAGGAATATACCCTATTTCAGCTGTGCAGACTTGAAGATAACCTCTTAGCGTCTGCCTTGCCCTACCTTATTTTATTTCTCTTTTCAGTAAAAGATTTTTCAGGAATGTAGTCATAAATACACACTCCAAAATTATTAGTATTAACTAAGACACATGTCTTAACAGAATAGGACGTAATAGAGTTTATCAGCCATTAAGGACCTTCATAGGCAACTATCCCTGAAACCCTGGAACCAACCATAAACCAACCACCTGAATCTACTCATAGGCAGATCAGTTTACAAAGACACTGGTTCTTACCAATTCTGACAAGCACTGACAGCTTTCTATTTCCTCTATATGGAGTTAGTACATGCTAGCTAGTGAATTCTGGATGCAAACCAGATTAAGAAGAAATTCTATTTTTGCCTCAAGCAGAAACAAATTCAGTGGGAAGCCAGTAGGCATTCTGACACACCAGGGATTATGGATTATGATCTATCAAGTCTTTATTAGAACACCCAGGGCAACAAGCTGTGGTTGGAATTTGTTGTGTAGCCTTGGATTGGCAACATAATTGATATCAGTTTCCACACTTTTTATTCTGGGGATAATAAAACTTCCCCTCCTTGTTTACAACATTGTGGTAGTAATACAATGAGCTGATGCAGGTCAAACTGCGGTGAAAGGTCAAAGGCATTATGTTATACAAACATAAGATACTTGTTCATTACAGAATACAGGGTCCACTTTCTACATTTACCACTCAAAAGAAGCAATGGAGTCACCGAAATTGAGGATTCTGTGATAACTTTGATATCACCCAGTTTAACATACATCTTTCATAGATAAAGAAATGGAGACAAATAGAGATTAAATTCTTTATAAGAAATAGTGGCAAATCCACATCATCTGATGCCCAGATTAATGCTTAGTTAAGATAGCTCATTCTAACAACGTATCCCAGCACACTTCATTTATTTCCAGAATACTGACACATTTTTGTACAAATACACTGCTATTCCTTTATCAACTCACACATTTGATAGGAATAAAGTGAACTACATGTGCAAATTTAAAGGTATTATGGAGTTTGGAAACCAAAGTAAAGGGGAGAGGTAAAAAGGGTGGATTAAAAGTTTATCAAAATACAAGCACTAATGCATCATTTTTCAGAAACATCGCAGAAAAGATTGATTCAAAGAAAGGCTTCTCTGTAAGTTTTAGCCAACAGATAACTTGCAGAATTTTCTTTACTATAACTATTTGGATCACAATAAAAACTCATTAATTCAGGTCACAAAAAGAGAGATCCCTACAGAACATGAGGAAGGCAATATCATCTTCTTAATTCTGTAAATCTCTGCCCAGATACTCAACATCCCTCCATATTATACACTTAGGAGGGTTGGGAGGGTAAAGAACAACGTGAGGAGAGATTTTCAGTTCAGTTATCCTGAGAGATTCTCCCCTCTGTCTCTCTAGCAGTAAATAAAACATAAAATGCTATTATATTTCTTTATCAGCACAAAGCTATCTAGAGCAACTCACAGAAAGAGTTTGTCTTACTGCAGACATTTTTTCTTCGGTGGCATCAGAGCAATCATTTTTAAAGAAGTTATTTTCTCACTTTCTCTGTTCCCTACATCATACCTTCTATGCAAAGCTGTGATTTTTATGTCTTAAAAAGTAGGGATTATGCCCTGTGAGTCTTTAATTAGTATTTGTTTGTCACAATAATGCTAATAATACCCAAGCCAAAATTGTTCAAACAAACCCATGCTGCCAAAATAAGCACAGGAAATTATATACTCTCTAAATTGATTTATCCAGGAACAGAATGGGAGGATGTAAGTAAATCCCACTGGGAGTTCTGAACTTGATTGTCAGTATGTCCTAGAAACAACAGTTTTCGCATTGTCTATTAAAATATCATGTAAACTTCCCTGAAAATAAATATGGTACGGCCTACATATGTGCAAACCATAGACCCAGACCGTTTTTTGTAGATCTTTAAAGCATTCTTCAGTATTTTGTATAACAAGCAAGACTACAGTACAGTCACGAGTCCCACAAGGATGTTTTGGTCAAGAACAGACTGCATATTTGATGATGGTTATAGATTAAAATGGAACAGAAAAACTCCTATCTCCCAATGACATCATAGCTGTACGACACGTCAGAGTTCTGTGCAGGTCTCAGTCTATCAACAGTAATGCTATTGACTAGTAAAGCCTGAGCCTGTGAGTTTCCCACACACATCCATCCCCATTTTCCACACCAGTGTTACAACTGGACCGAGCCTTGTGGTTCATATTATGATTGCAAGATGCCCTTCAGCAGTAACCATTAGAACATTTTGAAGGGAAAAAAAAGAGTTTATTTCTTACAGGCCCTGGAGCATACGAGGCATGCCAGGGGCCACACAGTAAGGTCCCTGGTGAAGAGAATGGGAGAACACAGGCTTAGGAGTCTATTTTTATCAGGGTTCCAGGTGGGGTCTAAGGTTTTGCACACTCACTCTTTATTGGTGAATTTAAAACATAAGAGCAAGAATTTAATGTATGGAAAGAGAAGTAAACAAGTAGTCCAAATGGTCAGTTACTGAAGTTGACCAAGATCCAGAAAACAAAAGAGCCTCAGTGAGGGGGGACGGTCTGGCTTTTAATCTGGTCCTCTGGCTGGCAAGGTGTTTATTTGAGATAGCCTTCCTTGAAATGGACACCTCCACAATCAGAGCTTAAGTCAGGCACTTGCATTACCAAAAGAAAAGCCAACTGTAGGGGCTTACTCACGAGTTTGGGATGATGCTGGTGTAGGCAAACCTACTGGGCTGCCAGTCCTATAAAAGTACAGCGCATACAATTACAGTAACAGGCTGTACCATCTAGGTTTGTAAATACACTCTATGACATTCACACAATGAAGAAATCGCCTAAGGATGTATTTCTCAGAGTATGTCCCCATTGTGAAGCGGCCCATGACTGTAGTTAACGATTTAAGCCACATTATTACAAATTTAGCACTTGCACATTAAACAAAGGAAGATGTCAGTGCATTTGTTTACTTATAAGTGACGTGAACTTAATTCAAGTAAATTGAAAAATGTATATTTTCATATCATCAGAGTTTCCAGATTGTTTCATTTCTGGTATCTTTCTCAGTGACATTTGTGTTACTCTGCTTTGCTGGTCATCTACATGTCCATCTCAAAGGTGTTATCCTGGCATAGTAGACAGTGCACAGACGGTGGGAGAAAACAGATTTAAGTTTAAATCATGACCCCAGCCCTTAGTAATTGTGTTACCTTAGGCATGTTAGTTGATCTCATTGAGCCTCAGTTTCACATCTTTAAATAGGGATAAACTCCCAACTTTGCAGATGTGTTGTGAGAATTAAGTGGTATAAAGCACAGCATTTGATCTAACCTACTGAACAGGTGCTCAGCAGTGGGGGCCATAACTGTTATCTCCTTCACCATGCCATGTCAAGGGTATTGAAGGATACTAACTCATTTCTTCTTACCATCAGTTAAACTCATAGCATGGGTCCTTTCTAAATAATGGTTTAATTGAGTACAACTAAGCTTGTCAGCACAAAGGGTTAAAATACACAGAGCTCATTTTAAGAAAACTGTTAAAACAAAATAAAGGAATGAACACACATATACAAATGAGAAAGTACTGCCTACTAATAATACTAAAAATAGTCAAAATAAAAATACAAACTTGCTAAAAGTCAAAGAAAAGTAAAACAAACATGTTTGGTTATATCGTTTTTCACCATTAATTCAAGAAGAACTTTTCTAAAAATACCAATATGCAGAAGTGAAACTATGTCAAAAAGTGGCACAAACATAAGGCTGCTGGCATTTGGTCAAGACTTCTAAAAAATAAGATATATATATATATATATATATATATATATATATATATATATATATATATATATATATAATCTTCAAATTCTGACCTATTATCTAATATTTGGAACTATTTTCTAAACTTTTCCTAACATTTTATTTCTAAAATTTGAAAATTTTTATATTTGTGGAATATATACATAATTGCATAAATTATAACACAAAAGTGGAAAAAAATTTATGTCTAACAAAAGAAGAATGGTATAGTAAGTTTTTCTTTATTCACTCAATATAAGAGTATATGTATTTACAGATGCCAAGCCCTGTTTCAAGAGCTGGGGATACAGTAGTAAATAAGGCAGATAAGTCCCTGCCGTCATGGTACTTATTATATTTTAATGGGGGAAGACAAAAAGTAAATGAGCAAATGAATATACAAAATTATTGAGTATAGGACTAATTGCTATGAATTTAATAATTCTGTGGAGGGTAATATGATTGAAAGTTGGGGGAGAAAATAGGTTAATATAGATTGAATGACCTGGGGAAGTGATATTTGAGACTTGAATGATAAGAGTGAATTTTATAGTTATGTGAACATCTACAGAGTACTACATAATTATACAAAATCATAGGAAAGATGTTTAGGATATAAAGTATAGAACTTAAAGTTTCATAAGTACTTATTACAATTATAAAAACCCATTATTATATAGAAGAAATGCATTAAAATAACAATAATAGTGGTTTCAATATGAAGGGTATACGTGTTGTTGTTTTCTCTAGTTGTATTTTTTAGTGTCAAACTATGTTGTTTCATGCTTAAAATGGAAAACTAAATAATATTAAATACACCAAAGACAAGGTCATGTGTCTCAATGTTTTTCATATCAGAGTACCCGTCCTATGTTGTTTTAATTATAGTGATTTAAAATATACAAAAAAACTGAAAAACAAATGGCGTCATTAAACATCCTAAAAGTCATTATTAATCTGTTTAACATATGTCCAACTGATTCTTCTTCTCCTGCTACTCCATTCAAATTTCTCTCCCACAACCATCCTCTAAGATACTAAAAACAAATCCATCATAATTTTCAACCTGCACTCTTTAATTTCGTATCAACATCACCTTCTGGAAGGTAGACATCTTGCAAGAAAGCAACAAGTGTGTTTTCAAAATGATCTCTCCTACATATATGTCATTTCACATCCACTCCTCATTCCTCTCTTGCTCCTATAACCAAAACTATTGAAAATAAAAATATAAGATTCCTACAAACATTCATAAGTGTACATGGCATGTCTGTCAGAATATCCTCACTGATAGGTTACAGCCTGTCTAACGTCTGTTCAAAAAATGCAATTAGTTTCTGGAGGTCCAAAGTCAAATACATTGTCTTGGAAAGTAGTTTTAGTGCAAGCCACAAAGCTCTCTACTTGGTAATTTAAATGACTGACCGCTCAATTTATGAGAATTCCCAGCAATAAAATTCAGCCTGAACTTAATAATAGCACATTTTATGTGACAATGATGACAATTACAATCTATAGTTACTGCAGTCGCCCTTTGGTCTAGGGGAAAAATGACAGTATTAATTATACACACTCGCCATTTATCAGACTTAACTTGGCAGGCGATTGAGCTCAGGAACATCTCCAACTTGACTTCTACATTTACCATTTTCTAATCCACTGAAACGAAGATAATTAGAATAAAGAAAAATGAGTAGCTCCTTCTTCCACTGCCTTTATCTCTGATTTCATGTACAGTACAGTTCTTGAATTATATTAAATTTTTACCACTTGGTTTAATAGCCTGCTATTGTTTACATTCTAAACTCTAGAGCAAAGGGAATAATATTTCCTAGGTGGGCTACAGCATCAGATTTTGGCAACATGCAACTTTCTCATTTTGTTTTAATACTTATTTTATGTTTGAAATATTTGGGGATCTTGGGTCCTTGTTATTACATTGGTGCAAAAGTAATTGCGGTTTTTGCAATTTTTTTTTTTTTACCTTTTAAACTGCAATTACTTTTGCACCAACCTAATATTTTCCTTGCTCATTAATATTACTGATATATTGAGATCTAAAATTATTTAAAACATGGAAAACTATCTAAAGTGCTTAAAGTCCATGAAAGAACACAAAATGTGTCCTAAACAGTCTTATTTTCATTTATTTTTTTAATCATTCTTAATCAATCATGTACCTGTCTTATTCAATCTTTATTTTTTTTGGGGGGGGGGCGGGGGCTGTTGTGTTCTGCAGACTCATAGTATGTCCTTTAAGATTTAAGACAATTATAAAATTGTGCTGTCTGCTTCTGTGTTCAGAGCTCTACAACCTCTTCTTAGAAAATTCGGAGAATTCCAATTTATTAAAGTCCTATTTTGACTTTACATGAATTCCCTCATCAACCCTTACCAAACCCTGAGAAATATTGTTCTTGTTTCTTAAATAAATATATTTTGAGGCTTAGAAAGCTTAAGCAACAGTGACACCTGAAATTAGAAATTCTAGAAGAAGCATCAAAGAGAAGATGTGGTTAGAGGTATTTCAAAGGTATAAATAAGCAGGGAGCTTCAACCACTGCTAATCCTACCTGATTCTGTCATTGTTTGCCCAAAGCACTTCTTAGGAAGATCCATTAGTTAACACCTTCAATCCAGAGAAAGTCAAATAGGTAGAAATACATTTGAATAGACAGAATTCACAAGAGATTTTCCCATGTATATAGGCAGTATGTTATACTGAAATAGAGATTATAAATAGGGTCAAGAAAACTGGGACTAAAACTAACTCTGTAATTACTACTCACAAGAGTTTTGGGAAGTTAAGTAACTTCTCTGTGTCTCAATTTCAAATCATCTATAAAAATGATGGGATTGAGTTATACGAAGTCTGACAATTAAGTTCACGAACTTGCCACTGTGTACTTACATTGGCAGCATTGCACAAACAGCTCGATAAGGTTTCATAACCTCAGGATATCAGTGTTTCACAGCTGTATTTGTGTCAACATGTGGCAGTATCTTGCTGAGTGGCATTCATTATTGTTGCATGTTTTTATGTGCCATGGCAAAAATGTCTGAGCTTGAATTAGAGCAACGAACAAACATTAAATTTCTTGTTAAACTTGGCAGGAGTGGAAGTGAAATCAGGGATATGTTAGTCCAAGTTTATGGAGATAATGCCATGAAGAAAATGGTAGTATACAAATAGATTAAACGTTTTCTGAGGTGGGGGGCAATATGTCACTGATGAAGAGAGGTCAGGGCAGCCAGTAACAAGCAGAACTGATGCAAACATTGCAAAAATTCATCAAATTGTGCGCCAAAATCATCACCTGACTTTGAGAAGCATAGCAAACCAAGGAAACATCAATAGAGAAACAGTTAGGAAAATCTTAACTGAAAATCTTGGCATTAGAAAGGTGGGTGCAGAAATGGTCCTGAAGATGCTCACTGATGAACAAAAGCAAAGGAGAGTCAAAGTTTGCAAAGACCTTTTGGAGAAGCAAGATGATGTTTTGGGCCGTATTATCACTGGTGATAAAACACGGATGTACCAGTACAACCCTGAAAGAAAGCATCAATGGATGTGCACAATGGAAGTCAGCCAATTCTCCACGACCAAAAAACCTCCGTCAGTCTAAATCAAGAGTCAAAATGACGTTGCTAACCTTATTTGATATCAGAGGGATTATTCATTATGAATTTGTATCAACTGGACAAACAGTTAGCCAAGTTTACTATTTGGAAGTGCTGAAAAGGTTGCATAAAAAAGTTAGACGAAAATGACCTGAAATTTTAACCAACAATTTATTGCTCTTGCATCACGACAATGTACCAGCTCACACAGCACTGTCTGTGAGGGAGTTTTTAGCCAGTAAACAAATAACTGTACTGGAACACCCTCTACTCACCTGATCTGGCCCCCAATGACTTCTTTCTTACCCAAAGATAAAGGAAATATTGAAAGGAAGACATTCTGATGACATTGAGGACATCAAGGGTAATATGACGACAGCTCTGATGGCCATTCCAAAAAAGAGTTACAAAATTGCTTTGAAGGGTGGTCTAGGTGCTGGCATCAGAGCATAGCTTCCCAAGTGGAGTACTTCAAAGGTGACTTTAGTTTCAGCAATAAAGTATGTAGCACTTTTTCTAGGATTTCACGAACTTAATTGTCAAGCCTCATATCTCCCATAAGGTCCCTTCATCTCTAGAGTCCTCTATGTAATTACGAAATCCTGCAGTGATTATATACAGAACAGGGGTGTATCCTAGAAAACATTAATTATATTTGTAACAAAGCCCAACTGCTATGTTCAAGTTGCCAGCACAGAGTTTTCCTAATTCAAGATGTACAAACTTAAACTTTAATAGTAAGAAAACTGCCATAAGATCTAAAGGAATGATCCTAAATCATCCCCACATTCTAGAAGTAAAATTGACTCTCTTTTGGGGACTGGCCCTGGTCTTTTTCTAAGAAGGATAAATCATTTGAGAATATTTGGTAATGCATGTTTAAGGAAGTCCTTACTCAATCTTTTAAGGGAAATTTAAACCAGTGAAATAGCTATAGGAGCTTCAGATTGAGATTTGGGGTATGTTCTGCCTTGTCATACAAAGCATATACATGCAGATATTCTGCTTTTTATGAGTTTGAATTTAGATATAATTGTCCCTGAAAATATTGTTTGCTCTTGGGAACAGTACATGCCTTCTGTGACTATATTGGCCCTCAAACACTTGTGAGATCAGATAGAGCCCAGGGAGACTTCAAAGCTTCTTTTTCTCTTCACTTCACATCAAATCAGGGGCAAAAGATCAAGTTAACGCACTATGTTTAGTAGATTTTAGGTGAAGAGTAGTAAGGGGGATGGGGGTGGGGGGTGGGAGATGAGGGTAAGGGGGATCGAATATATGGTGATGGAAGGAGAACTGACTCTGGGTGGTGAACACACAATGGGATTTATAGATGATGTATTACAGAATTGTACACCTGAAATCTATGTAATTTTACTAACAATTGTCACCCCAATAAATTTAATAAAATAACATTTAAAAAAAAAAAAAGAAAGAAAACCTTTGGGAAAGTCCTATTGATTTTGCCTAGAACTTGGAGAACAGAATCCAATATACCTAATATTCCTATGATCTACAGAATAATGCCCACCCCCAGCCAAAGATATTTACATTCTAATCCCTGAAACCTGTGAGTGTGTTACACAGCAAAAGGCAATTTGCAGACATGATTAAATTAAGAATTTTGAGTAGGGGAGATTATCCTGGCTCTGAGCTCAGAAATAGCAGTGCTTGGTTTCTAAAGTAAGAGACATCAGAATTATGGGCTCCCAATCCTAGGGAAAATAGAGCAACACTACAGCATAGCATCAGGCCAGTGTCTAAGTCATTTCTTTTTCTGCATTCCCAAGATTGCTGTAAAGTTTTGCAAAATACTAGGAAGAAATGAGGAAGCAACAAATTCCATAAATCCATTGTGGGGAAAGCATAAGAGATTTCTAAGTGATTCTGGAAGCACCTAGAAAACAGTATACAAAATGTTTTAGTTTATTCCGGGAACATGGTGAATCTAGTACGCAATCAAAAACAGTGCTAAGTCTATCAGGAGATGCACTTATTTATTTTTATTTCTTGCCTAGTTTGTGAATTTTATGTGTCCTTGTTTATAAGGTTATAAGTTTATTTTCCTGAGATGTTACAAATTCTGGCCTAGACCCATTTTCTTATACTTTTTGTCATTTCAAAAAATAATGAAATTTATTTGGAATTAAGAGAATACTGTCGCGTCCAGCACGACAAAAGTTGTGGGGAGCGAGGAGGGTGGCGCAGGGTTAAGAAAGACTGTAGCCAAGAATAGAATGCAAGCGGGGCCAAGGGACTCGAGCCTCACAGGACTGAGCCCCGAATTGGGCCAACACATAGCTTTTATTAACAAATGAGGAAGTAAAGGAAGTTAAGCTTGTCAATCTCAAGATCTGTGAATCTCACACATTATACTAGGAAACTGATTCAAACCAATCACCCTTGCCTGCAAGCAGCGGAACCGTAAGTCTCAGGATGTACGTACCTCCCCAAGGGACAAAACCTTTATGCATATGAATAGATAGAAAGCTGATGTTATCACATCATTGACTCTCTTCCCAAGCAGGATGTAGGAAGGAATGTAGCCACAGAGGCAGAAGCTCTCCTTAGCCAGGGGAAGATGGGGGTCTGTGCCCACCTATATCAACCCCATGAGTTCTCCAGATGGCCCCTATGCGACTGTGCCTGGCTTAGGTTGCTCCTTCCTTAAGGAATCTTACCCGTCATTGACTAACCAGTCATCCTTTGGGGCCAAACAGGGAGACATAAGGTATAAGCACAAACGTGAAGCAAAGTCCATGAAAGGATCCGTCTCACAGACTCTCCTTTCTTTAGGGGTAGGTACAAGGGGACAGACAGGTAGGCTGCTGCGTGGCAACAGAATACTTTTTAAGTCATAAAATGGAGCCTAAGATATTTAGAAAAATTCTTAAGTGAATGATGTATTATTGTCGGGTTTTTAATATTCATCTTTGTTAATTTTACCATGAATGTGCTCAGTGTTCTGGATTCCAGGCAGATTTCTTACTAAGTCCCTCACAGTAAATAACTGTGTCCTCCCCATTTTCCCCTAGTACTCATTCCTACAGCAACATGCTGAGATCCAAGTCCATTTTCCTACATGTGTAGTTAGACACCTCATAGATGAGGGGTGAGAAAAATATGATTTTTCTCTGCAAGTAAAGGGGAAAGGAGGCAGCTTCCTCCTTTCACTCCACAATGGCCTCCTTGGAAACAAAATGAGCTTGACTTTACATACCAGCCCTTTGGTATGTAAATAAATCTTTCTGGAAGCCACATACTCCCCTGTGTTTTAGCTCTTGTGACCTAAGATGTCTCCAAGTTCTGGGGCTTCATTCCTCCTGAAATGTAAATAACTGGGCGATAGCTCACCAGTCTCCCTAGTACTCTAGCACTTCATTTAGAGACCTGGTTCAGGCTGTCACCATTTGGCCCTTAGGAAATATGAGAAATTGTATTATTCTTTGAGATCACAGCAATTTACTAGACTAATGCCTACAGATCTCATGGTATGTGAAAAATGAAATATTTCTGGGAGAAATAGAAACAGACACTCCGTATCTTTACACAGATGCTTGGATTAAATAATTTTTCTGACTTGACGATAGCACCAAAGAGATACACATTCAGAAGAAATCAGCACTTTGAATTTTGATTTTTTTCCCCAGGCTAGTGACACACAATATGATACTCTCTCATGACATGGGCAGTGTCAGCAAGCCCCAGTTCCCAGTCAGCCAGGGGGATCGATCACAAGGGTAAACACCAAGCCTCTACTGTGCTGGGCTGCCCACATGTTTTGGATATTGTGTTTTGTGTTTTCGCATCCTATCATGTCTACAAAGCATCCATCTGTGTCTCTTGCTTTGGTGAGAAGAAGAGAAAAGCCACTCAAGATAATTGCCCAACTGTAGGCTAATGTAAGAAGTGTTCTGAGCACATTTAAGGTAGGCTAGGCTAAGCTATGGTGTTTGGTAGATTGGGTGTATTAAACTTATTTTTGACTTATGATATTTTCAACTTACAGCGGGTTTATTGGTATGTAACTTCATCATACGTCGAGGAGCATCTGTGTTACATAAATGTCCACATCAGGGAAAGCTGGTAAGTTTTGCAGTAGCACTGAGAAATCCAGGCAAGTTTTATTTCCCCACCATTTTCTACTCTTAGCATGCATCAGAATTACCTGAAGGGTTTGTAAATGTCAGATACTAGCTAACCCCTCCAAGAGTTTCTGATTCAGTTAAAGTTAAACCTGAGAAGCTGCATTTCTAACAAGTTCCTAAACATGTTGATACTGGTCACAGACCATACTTAGAAATCCATTGATCCACATTCATCACAAGTGGCTTCAGGTTTTGAGGAACTTGAAACTTATAAAAATTTAAGAGCCCTAGTTTTTATAAATGCAAAATTTGATGTAGGGATTGGAATGGGCCTTGACATCATTATTTCACAGCACATAAATCTCCTGACAGTGATTAAATCTGATAGAAAGCTAATAGTTCTCTACTTTATCTCAACTGTATTCATTTTGCATAAATACTAGGGGTGCTAAAAAAATGTATACAAGTGGAAACCTTGGTCAACGTTGCTCAAGCAGTAGTTCGCCATAATCAGAAGTGTCTGGACGCTGATGGTAACCACTTTGAGCACCTCTTGTAATTACAGAAGTCAAACGTGACTTGTAGTCATCTTTTGTTATCGGTATATATTGAGTATTACAATTTTAATACAGTTTTCCTTTCTTAAATTGTGTATACACTTTTTTGGCACCCTCTGTATGAAATAATAACATGCATAAAACAACCACTTATTTAATTGGGGAATTAAAAAAATAATAATGAAAATCATCTTGTTCTTCAGTGAAGTAATGACTGATAGACCTTTATCTGTGGTCAAAACAATTTACCTGACTGTGCAGTGTCTGAAAATATTTACAAGGTCTAACAATTAAGTTTGTGAACTTGTTGCAACACTGTTGCTAAACTTTTTTGATATCACAGGGATTATTCATTATGAATTTGTACCAATTGGACAGTTAACCAAGTTTACTATTTGGAAGTGCTGAAAAGATCCCATGAAAAAGTCAGGTGACCTGAACTTTTCACCAACAACTCATGGTTCTTTCATGACAACAATGCACCAGCTCACTGTCTGTGAGGGAGTTTTTAGCCAGTAAACAAATAACTGTATTGGAACACCCTCCCTACTCACCTGATCTGGCCCCCAAGGACTTCTTTCCTTACCTGAAAATAAAGGAAATATGGAAAGGAAGACATTTTGATGGCATTCAGGACATCAAGGGCAATACAACAACAGCTCTGAGGGCCATTCCAGAAAGAGTTCCAAAATTGCTTTGAAGAGTGGACTGAACATTGGTGTCAATGTATAGTCTCCCAAGGGGAGTACTTTGAAGATGATTATAGTGATATTCAGCAATGAGTCATGCAGCACTTTTTGTAGGGTAAGTTCGCAAACTTAATTGTCAGACCTCGCATACACTGTTGGCTGGAAAATCGTTATAGTGGCATAGAAAAAAGTAGTAGCCAGTGGCTCAAATGAGGGCATCTGAATCTTGTGCATGGTATCACCTTGCCCAGTGTATTGGCCCTGTAAAAAGCTATATTTCTTTTCACTATGTAACCAGGCTCAAATCCTATTTTAGAATAACAACATTAATCAGTGTCTAAGCTGGCAATTTACCAATATGAGCCTCTAACATATCCCCATTTTCTGAAATTGAAAAAAGTTGTATATTGAAATTTTGGCCTAAATCTCCCTTATATAAGAAAATAGAAATCATGTCTTAAATCATTTACATTTTTAATTCTAGAGATCAATTAAAACTAAAAGAGAAAAATACTTAAATTATGTACTGGGTTTTACACCATTTTAAAAAGAATATTTAACATGTCATATTATCTAATAAATCCCAATAATTCCACAAAACCCTCCTATAGGAGTTCAGAACAAGTCACCCAAGTTGTGCCTCTGTGGCCTGCAGATTATTTTGAGCTATACCCTATGGGCTTAAAAGGAACTTCTGCTCTGCCCGTCCCCCACAGCCCCTCTCCCCACACTACCACCCCAACCCTTAATTACCTAGAGTAATATGAATTAGGAGCCTGTCCATAATAAGAGATTATCAGAGAGAACTGTTTTTGACCTATGTACATGGCAGGGCAAACTACTAATTACTGAATATCTGCTGTTCTTATCATCCTGCAATGACCCTCTAAAGCTCCAAGGTGCCTTTCTCATCCTTAGTTCAGAATGTCATATATACCTCATTTTTCCTTTCTGTCTCTGAAACTCTAACGTATGCAGGGTCTCTAATACTCTCATGTATGTGGGGTTCCTGTGCACAAAAAAATTATATGTGATTTTTTCTTGCCAATATGTCTCATGTTGATTTGATTATTCGACAAGCCAAAAGAACCAGAGGAGGGAAGGGGGATTTTTCCCTTTCCCCACACTTCAAAATATCTTTTTTTATATTGGTAAAAATATCTCCTGAGGAAGCTGCTTTCTCTCTTGCCTAGGTCTCAGAAAAATGATTTGCCAACAACAAGCTAACCTCACCTCTTCAGATATATCCTGCCTACCCTATTGATTTTACTGAGGGCTCCTGGGTTTGGAGAATAAAAAGCAGATCAGATAGTTTTGAAAAGTAGAACTGGGATCTGACTTTTAAGTGTCTAAATTAGACAAGCCAGACACATCCTACCCTCTATACAGAACAAAGAGGAAATCAACACAAGCATTTCATGAAACTTCAAAAGCCTGCCACTGTCACTCAGGTACATGTTTCCCAGTACAGGATAGAAGCCACATGTATCCAGTTATGGCAGAGTTCTAGAACAAGAAATAGAAGAGGCAGAAAAATCAATTTATTGAACACTGACCCTACTTTGAAGTGCAGTGCAGTACAAGCATCTTAGCATAAACCTTTAACAAAGGTCTCTGATCAGCCTACAAATTGTCTTTGGCTATAATACTGTACAAAAAGGAAAGGATCAGGAATTAGAGATTATCCCACTGGTTTGATCTATACAGATGTCCCAGATTTCAATCCAAATCAGAGATAAGTAATTTTTTTTTTTTTTTTAAAATCTGAAAATTCCTCTCATGAAAACTAAGGTAGATACACCCTGATGGTCATTTTCAACACTGCCTGCTAAGATTATGTGGTTTTTCAAGTCCTTTCACACCAGCAGTTGAACTGGCTGTCCCTGTAAACACACAATTCGAGCTTCCCCGTCAGACTCACATTTCAATAGACTCACATCTATTGAAAGGGCCTAGAACTATCTGGCACAGAAGTGGCCATCCGTAATTCTTTAAAGCATGATTAAGTACATACATAATATATTGAATAAATTAGAATTTAAAAAGTAACCTATGCATATTATAAAACTGAGACATTCCAGGAACAGGATTTTTCAAAATGGTTTAAAATATAAGTTCCAGAACACTGGGAGGCAGGGTAAGTCTCCGATTTTTATTATTCCAATAATCAATGTGAGGAACCTTTAATTATAGTCCTAGACCAGGGAGAAAGAAAAGGGAAGTAAGAATTTATATGCAATTGGAATGTAACAAAACAAGTTTTTCTTTTTAATTCCTTGGAAACATTCCTGAATCCCAGCCATCTCTGTGGAATCATCTTAGATTAAGTTTGCTGTACATTTTTTATCTCAGTATCTCAAACCCAAAAATACCCTTTAAATGTCCCTGTTGGTATTGTCAAATTCACTCCCCTTAAAAACAAAAAATTTCTATATGTGAGCACACATACATATACATACATGTACACTGGAGGGAAAGAGGTGAGTGTTAAAGAAAAAATGGAATAGAAAAAAAAAAAAACAGTAAATAGGATTGAAAAACTAGGAAATGTTCAAAGATTATGAGAAGGAAAGTAATCATTTTTATAAATGTAGGTCAATGAAGGAGGGTTGTCATTTTTATACTTAGGTTAATGATAATAATGACAATAACTAAAAATATTTTACCTCCAGGGTTTATAATCCAAAATATATTTTAAAAGAGCTCTATACTTGGATACCTATAATGAAACACAATTGTCAATGTTTACAGGGGTTGTCTGTTATTAAAAACAATTTTAGACATGTGTTTCTATGACCATTATGAAGAAGTGGTCAAAAACCAATACGAAGAAGCATTCTGCTGGTCTGACCCCCAACTAATTTTCTTAGTTGGTACATCTGAGAATCATGCATTTATTTTGCTGCTTCTGCTATGTACATTTGAATAACATATCTCCCAATATTTACAGAGATAAGCAATTTATATTTGTTTTGTATTTTATTCTTTAGTGACTATAGTGAATTATTGACAGAATATTAGAATATTAGTAGGCATAAAGAAATCTAAGCGGCATTATCTAAGGATTCAATATTCTGATTGCTACCTAACCCAGGTGTGTGTCTTGGTGCATGTTTGTTCAGTAACATTTTGGTGCCTTGACTTGCAGGGAAGTGTTGGTGACTAATAATCAGTATGTCAGTCTTCTACAAGTGAAATAAACAGGGTCTGGGCTTCACCCTTCCTTAAAAGAAAATTTAAGTACAATTTGTATCCCTCCGTATGCTTTTAGATATAGTTATAATGTGTATGCAGTATTTTAATGAAATTAATTTCATGCTTATTTTTAAAGGACTTGTTTTCAATTTTTTTACAGTTTTCTTAAGTTACGTGATAAAGTATATCTTGTCAGAAAGAGAATCATAATTAAAAGTTTAAGGTACAATCGTGACCAAATATTTTTCTGGTCTGAGAAGAGTACTGGATACAAATGCAGGGAAAATTTGTTTGCCTAATTTGTTTTTTACAAACCCATGTAGCTTTCTAAGGAAAGTGGGCCTTACTAACTAAAAGGTTCTCTGGTTGTTGAACACAGGGTATGGAGAGAGACAGAGAGAGAGAGAGAGAGAGAGAGAGAGAGATAGTTTCCAAGGACCAAGGAAAAATCCAAGAGGCAAAGACACTGAAGCCCAGAGTGCTGGGACACCCTCCTCCCACATAAGCTACCTCATCTCCTCTCCCTCCCTCCACACATCATACATAATGGGGTGGGGCTCAAAAGAGATTTTGAAAAGAAAATGGTTGAATAGGGATTCCAAGCCATTTTCAACCGTGTTTCCCCCAAAATAAGACCTAGCCAGACAATCAGCTCTAATGCACATTTTGGAGCAAAAATTAATATAATACCTGGTATTATACATTATATTATATTATACCCGGTCTTATTTATTGTAAGACCTGGTCTTATATTAATGTTTGCTCCAAAGATGCATTAGAGCTGATGGTCTGCCTAGGTCTTATTTTCGGGGAAACATGGTATGTGGTAAGTGGTATTAGCCTCTCCTCCTTTTCCATCTCATCATCAGGAAATTCTAAACTGCTCACTTAATGCTCCTATTTTATTGGTTTCTTGTGCGGTATCCCAAAGAGAGAAAAGAGGTAATCACTGATTTCCAAGTTTTGTGTGTGTTAGGGAAACACTTCCTTGATTTTTATTAAAAGGAACTGGTTATGAATGACTAATAGATACGAAACTGATGCAAATATGCCTGAGCCTTGCCTTGCATTTAATTGAGTATTGTGAACATATACTAATACACTCAAATGTCCACAGACCAAATGTTTTTAAAAGACCAATGCAAACTGACAAGCTTAATAATTCATGCCACATTTACAAGAGCTTCAATTATGTGTTTAGAAATAGCAGGAGAAATTTCATTCCAAGGTCTGGGCAATGTCAAGGTAATCTGCCAGAACAGGCTAATACTTTGATGGCTTTCAACATGTTAAAATATGATATATCCATTCTAAGTCTCCTATTTTAAAACCACTTTTGAAACAACTGAATTGCATTTGTAAATGAAACTCAAGGGTTTCCTAGAGCCCCTCAAACATGGATTTCCAAAAACCAGAATTTGAAAATAACTTTGTAAGGTGATAGGGGGTAGTGAGGAAAAAATAGTACAGGACACACTCCCTTCCTTTCTCTTTGATCTGTAGAAATCAGAGTCTAGTGGTTAAAAGCTTGGACTCTGAAGACTAAATGCCTTGGTTTCAGTCTCAGTTCTGTCTCTTACTAAACAGGTAATCTTGGGCGAGTTTCTCAACTTCCCAACGCTTTCATTTCCCCATCTATAAAATGGGATTAAACGCAGTATGTATATGGCTGTGGTGAGGATTCAATGACTAAACATACATCAAGCACTGAGAATAGGGCCTATCTCTTTTTCAGTTATATATATATACATATACATATACATATACATATATATATATATACATTCTTACTGGATTAAATAGGCATAGTCACTAGCTTCCAGTTCTGCGGGGACACTGTTCCCCTTTTGTCTTCACCCTAGCCGAGGACTCCCGTCTGCTGGGTGAATTCCTGGTGCTACCCAGTGCCATTTTTACCCAGTGCCATGGAAAGACAGCAGTGACAAGTTCTGCTACTATAAAAGGCACATGTTTACCCTTTGCACTTCCAGATAACTCATCAATGTCAATCTTCTATAATTTACATTTAAACCATTCTTTAGAGAGAAAACTGTCAAAGTTTAAAAGACAAACAAATGAAACTGCAATGTATTTCACAGAGCTACTCAAGCATCAACTCGCCCTACTAGGGAATTAGGATTATAAATATAGAATATGATTCTTAGAGTATCACTGATTTAACATATGGATATGTCCTCAAATCATATATTCAATGCTCCCTCAGCAATAAGTTGTTGTTCATCTAGAATGTCTTATTTAGGGTGAGTACTGGGACCCAGTACTGACCAATCAGAGATACACTCAGAACTGGGTATATGACACAAGGCTTTTTTAAACAGGGTCCTCTCTGGGGCTTTGCAGGCAGGCTATCAATAAATCTTCTCAGTTATTCCCTGCTTGACTACCTCTGTCTTAACTGTGGCTGGGAGGACTTGGAGCAGCCAACAGCTGTCTTTTCCAACAACCCAGAAAAAATTGCCGACAGGATGAAATCAATGCACTGAGGAACGTGGTATGAAGACATGGAGATAGAGAAGAGAGCGAGATAGAGAGACAGAGACAGAGACAGAGAGAGAACTGACATAGCTTGAGACCCAGGATTCAGCTATGTCTGAATCTAGACTCTTGAATTTTTCAGGTATATAAACCAATCAATCCTTTTTTTTTTCTTTTTTTTTTTTTAGCAGAGGCTACTTTGGTTTGAGTTGTGTTTCTGTAGCATGCATCTAAGAGTTCTGTCTAATATACATGCCCGTCTGGATAACCCTAACATGATCAACAATTTAATGAATGAATAAATGATTGCTGTAAGTAGTTTCCCTGAACAACTTGGATAGGAATAAAAGTTTGATGCGGATCAATAACGTAACAGTTCTCTAATGGATCATTATTTCCAAATTCCTTCTCCTGGCTCAAAAACATAGCAAGTGAGAAAACTCCTTGGAAGACTACTCTTTCTTCTTTCCCTGCTTCTCACCTGCTCCTATATCACTGTTACGACAGACCCTTAATGCTCTCAGCACCAACAAGGAAACTGGAGTCCTACCACATCACTGCTGCTTCTATGTCCAGAATAAGGCTCCTCACCCTGGATGGGGGCTTGGTGCTGGCTATATAGTTTGTAAAGATGTGGTGTGCTGGGAGTAGGGGAAGTGGAAGGTGTCTTAAGGGGCATTCCTAGGCTCTTCTCCACAAGTCTCCTCTTGGCTGCTCCGCTGTCATCATCACTGGCCAACACACAACCCACTTTCTCTTAGGAACCTACAGGCTCTCTTTCTTGCCCTTCTAACAATCTGGTATTTGTTTCTTTCTTTGCCGGGTTACCATGGAATAGCTTAAGAAGCCTGGGCCTCAAGCCCCAAGTCCCAGGTAGAGTTAAAACTTTTTCCTCATCTATTATTTCTCTACCCACCCAGTGCCAGATCAGAAAGTTCAGCACTTCCGTATTTCTGGAGACATCATTACCCTTCTTTTCTAGAGTCCCTACATTTATCCCAAGCACTTACATGGAAGTATTACTTAAACATATTTACTTTTAGAGGCTTTTGCTATATATTACTGTAAACATCTACTATATTCAGCAGGGAGTCTTACTATAAATGTCTACTATAGAGTATATAAATGGTTTTGGCTTTCTTTTCACTGTAGCTATTAAAAAAATGAAAACAATCAGAAAACAATTACAAAACTATAAGCCATGACTTGTATGAACAATTAGATTTTACATAAGAGCATGTTTAATCTAGTATCTAATAGATCTTGTATTTTTATGAGATGACTATATTGCCAGAACTTGAACGTCCCCAAATTCTCAGACATCTGTATGGCAGGAGCAGTAGGCAGTCCCCAGACTTCGTTTTTGTACCTAGAGATTCCCAATAACATTGACTTCACAGTATGAAGCTCAGAGGTATCTTCTCAAGGTGTAAATTACCACATTATGGAGAATTAGGATCCTTCATCAATTGTGATGGTTAATTTTATGTTGACATTTATCAACTTGGAGGGTTTTGTTTTGGGTTTTTTTTGTCATTTTTCATTTTTTTTTTTTTTTGGATGAGATTAACATTTAAATCGGTGAACTTTGAGTAAGCAAACTGCCCTCCATAATGCAGGTGGGCCCCATAAAAGCAGTGGAAGCCCAGGAACAAAAAGACCAGCTTCCCTGAGCAAGAGAAAATTCTCCAGCAGACGGCCTTTAGACTTTGCCTGCACTACTAGCCTCCCAGATCTTTGCCTGCCAGCCTTCAGATTCCATCTGCACTGTCAGCTCTCTCATGTCTCCAGGTTGCTGGCCTTCAGACTGGGATGCAACCCATCAGCTATCCTGGGTTTTGGGCCTGCCAGCCCACACTGCAAATTTGGACTTGTCAGCCTCCACAATCATTATAATAATGATGATGATTATGTTTATGTTAGTCAGTTTGGGTTTTTATAACCAAAATACCATAGACCGGGTGGCTTAAACAATAGAAATTTGTTTCTCACAGTTTTGGAGGCTTAGAAGTCCACGATCAAGGTGCTAGCAGATTTGGTTCCTGATGAAGGCCCTCTTCCTAGTTTGAAGATGGTCACTTTCTTGCTGTGTGCAAGAGAGAGAGAGAGACAGAGACAGAGAGACAGAGAGAGAGAGAGAGAGAGACAGAGAGAGACAGAGAGAGGTGGGGTGGCAGATTGAGAGGACAAAGTATGGTCTTTTCATCTTCTAAGAGCACTAATCCCATCATGGGGCTCCACCCTCATGACCTTCTCTGTATCTAATTACCTGGTAAAGGCCTAACTTCCAAATACCATCACATTGGGGATTAGGGCTTCATCATATGAATTTGTGGGGTGGGGTGGAACCCAAACATTCACTTCAGAGCTACACACACACACACACCCTATTGGTTGTTACTCTGGAAAACCGTGACTAATACAAATCATCAAGTCACAAAAGTGCAATTTTGTGAGCACTAAAGGTTTGCAGTTATTAGAGAGAGAGAGCTTAAAGGTAGCTGGGCTTCAGCAAAGACATAAAGAGAAAAATTAATATGATATCTTTTTTACTAAACAAACATTTATCAAGCACCTACTCAATATGAGGCACCATGCTAGATTCTGGGAATACATAGATGAATAAGACACATTCTTTATGTGAAGATACTCACTGTATAATAGCACAGAAAATATGAAAACCCAGTTCTGGAGAGTGAATAGATGGTTATGGAAGGCCTCTTAGAAGAGCCACTAGAATAAATGTTTCAAGAACGACTACAGATTTGATAACTGGAGGTGGGAAGAACATTCTAACAGAAGCAGTAGTATATGCAAAGAAATGAATGGGGAAGAATGCATGGCACATTTAGAAAACTGAGGAACACAGATATGTGTGACTGGAGTATTAGCTGCTTATCAGAAAGTCATTAGAAACTAAATTGAAGAGTAGCCTGAAGCCAATCTGAAAGGTCCTGGCTGGAGATATAAACGCGTTTTAGGAAATAGCTTAAAATAGTGATGGATGGATAAGGTAGGGTTATGTTATGGGGATATTAAAAATAAGATGTGATTGGCAAGAGTAACAGCAGAAAGGTGAAACTATAAATTTGTTGTTTTGAGTTGGGGCTAGGACTGAGATGCATATTGAATTGGAGTGGGGGTGGGCAAGAGGGGAAAACTATCATGATATGAAATCTTTTAAGAGTACATACACGAAACAGGAAAGTCCTGAATTTTGGTGATGGCTGTGGAGGACGAAAGGAAAAGAGAATCCAGGTGACTTTTTTTTAATCGTAGATCTTTATTGATCAGATATGTACATTGAAGGAGGAAAAGATGTCAAGGATAGCTTCAGGGTTTTTAGCCTTGGAAACTGAAGTAATGATAAAAAATACAGAGGGAGCGCATCATTGTAAAAGAAGGGAAAGTAATTTAGTGAGATGACAACTCAATTATGGGCTGAATATGAGGTGATGGCAGCATTTATAAATGTAAATGATGTCCATTTGATAAGAATCAGTCACAGCTCCACCGAAGAAAGTCATTTATACATGCACAACATAAAAAATATAACTGATAACATGTCATTTTTTCAAAAAATTTGGATGAGGGATAGTGATAAATTTTAGTAATGTTTTCTCCACTTAAAATGGAGTTTTAAAACTATTAATGCAATATTCAGTCCAAAGCAATAATGTGGATTTTAATAGAAATCACCATGTGCAGATTTTCAATGAATAGGTAACCTATTTAATACTCATTATATTGTGATGGGATGAGTTTATTTTGTACTGGTGCTAAAGAAACTATACCCAGACACAGAAAATAGATCTCTTATGTGAGTTGGGAGTCTGATGACAAAATATACATTGAAACTGTGTTCCACCACCTGAAATTCATAGAGCTTAGCCATGCAGGCAGTAAACCATTGTGTATATTTGTACCAGATACTAAGAAAGCAAGATACTTCATAAAACTATCAGGAAAATTGACATAGATTTCATAAAATAATAACATCAAGATCACTAAATGCAAGAAAAAAAACTATCTACATCCTTCCATCAAGTGCTTTCCAGATTTGTCTATTTTATCACTTCATGTTTTTTTGAAAAGATAGTCTGAGTTTGATATTATTTTACTGTATATAATGTTTTAAATATTCACAATAAATATGGTAATGCTATGCATTTATAATAAATCCTTATGGATCCAAAATGTATAAGGGAGTGTATATTTCAGACTTCGTCTGCACCATTGGCTCTTTGGGGTTTCTGCCATTGAATACATAGAGTGTCAGTTGTCAGACTAAGATATACTGACAAAGATGCATATATATATGCACATATACAAATTTACATATATAAATATATAAAAATACATAAATATATAAATACATATATAAATATACATATGAGGTCAGACAATTAAGTTCGTGAACTCATCCTAGAAAAAGTGCTACGTACTCAAAGCTGAGTATCACTATGGTCAACTTCAAAGTACTCCCCTTCGGAAGCTATGCACTGACACCAGCACCTTCAAAGCAATTTGGAACTTTTTCTGGAATGGCCATCAGAGCTCTCGTCGTATTACACTTGACGTCCTGAATATCATCAAAATGTCTTCCTTTCACTATTTTCTTTATCTTTGGGTAAAGAAAGAAGTCACTGGGGACCAGATCAGGTGAGTAGGGAGGGTGTTCCAATACAGTTGTTTGTTTACTGGCTAAAAACTACCCCACACACAATGCTGTGTGAGCTGGTACATTGTAGTGATTGATGCAAAAGCTATGAATTGTTGGCAAAAAGCTCAGGTTGTCTAACTTATTCACACAGCCTTTTCAGCACTTCCAAATAGTAAACTTGGTTAACTGTTTGTCCAGTTGGTACAAATTCATAATGAATAATCCCTGTGATATCACAAAAGGTTAGCAACATCACTGCAACAAGTTCGCAAACTTAATTATCCAACTTCGCATATTTACATATATACATATATGAATTAGACACTGTTCTGTACTTGTTTATTAAAAAATAAGCTTCCAAGGAATATCGATTGTTAGATTCTATAGATTCTATTAGAGTCTATAAAAACTATTATGTAGTTTTTATAATGTGATAATTGATATTTGTTCTCATAACCCAAATCTCCTCTAAAATCATGACAGATATAATCAGTCAGGCAAAGATTACTGTTGTCAGTACATCTTAGTCTAACAATCATTCCGATATGCATTCAATAACATATTCTTCTGTTAAACCAGAGCTTGCATCTCAAATCAAGAGACCTACACAGAATTGCTAACAGAATTATCAACTTCCCAGGATTTCAAAGTTTCAGGACCAGTAACTTCCAGAGTCAATCTGCTTTAATTTACAGCATGATCATGACAATAGTTAAATAGACTTTTTCTTACTGAGATTTAAAAAATCAAGCATTATACAAAGAAGTAGTAAAATGTGGTGAATAAAACTATCCTGGAAATTAGTAACTGGGTTACAAGTTATGTCTTTTCCACTTACAAGCTATGTGACTTTGAGAAGTTAAAATTCTCATAGCCTCAATTTGTTTCTCTGTAAAATGGGGTGATAATGCTTACCCATACAAACTCACAAGTTTGCTGAGGAAATCATGTTGAGAAAGTATATATATGAACATATTTAGTATACCCAGTATTTTATTATATATATGAGGCACCCAGCCATTACCTGGGACATAGTGATAAACGGTAGCGATCATTTCTTTCATTATACAGATGTAAGACAGAAGAAGCAGTCAGTAGGGGGAGATAGTCCCAAAGCTGTTACAATCTCATGTACCCTGCTCCACAAGTTGTGGTCTGTCCTCCCTCAGGAAATCCATCGGTCAGGGTTCCTTATATGGTCACTTATACTCCTCTTTAGCAATAGGTGAGAATATACTAGATTCAAAATATAATGAATATGCATATTTGCTCTTCCCTATATACTTCATTTTCACTTGGATTTGGGCATTATCGCTTTTTATAATGACTTCTGCTTTCTCTGTGCAGTAATAAAAGGAATATTTTAGAGCTATATAAAGTTTTCTTAAGTAAAGTAGGTAGGTAAAAACAAAGGGCATTTTAGTTGAGAATTATTTTAATTATCACTTTATATTCAACATCATTACAATAAATGTTTCTGTAATAGAACTGATGAGATGTTTTCCTGGAACAGTGTTTTTGTCCATCTGATTGTTATATGTTTTCATAAATTATCTTTCTTATCCCTAAATAATATTGTATAATATATTAAAACTCAGTCTATGAGCTACCAGAACCCGAAGAGTAAAAGAAATAACAGAAATAAATATTCTCAGCTTCATGTCATGTTCTTATGGTTTACTGTTCTCTTGTAAGGACTGGAAGCTTACTGAGGGCAGCCTTGTTGTCTATCATTCATTGCTCTATTGCCCAGGTTGAGCACAATGCCTTGCAAATAGAATGTGCTCAATATTTATGGATACAAAGAATAAAAATTTATGGCTTTTGTTTTTGTCAGTTTTAATTTTTAATTAATAGAACCAAGGACACACCTCATCATTGAGCAAATAAACAAGGAATTCACCTATTTTGTCAAAAAAAATCACGCCCCAGTGCCACAATGAGGTAAGCGTGAACCCAGGGGACAAAAGGAAAGAGCACTGGGTGAGGGCCAAAAATGTGGTTTTTCATGCCCTTTCTCAATTGTTATATATCCTCAGGCAAGTCGCTTAGCTTCCCACAGACCTCTATTTTATTATCTGTAAAGTGAGTTTAATGTCTACCTTCTCTATTTCACAGGGCATGGATGAAATCCTATATGCTATAGGACCTGGTAACCTGCAAAGTGCAGTGACAACTGGATGTGAATATAAATCTGCAGCTCCTGAATGAGAACAAACGTGACTTGTCACAATAAAGATCTATTATTAGGCAAAATACATTCTGATAGTTTGGGAACACCCTTTTTCCTTTTTTTTTTCTTTTTTCTTTTTTTTCCAGTCAGTAGAGTAGAAGTTATACAGTTTGTCTCACTGTACCCTAAGACTCCTTAGCACCCAGGGGCTAGATTTATAATTCTATGTAGTAATGGAGTTACACGGTCTCATATAACTCAGGACTGAAATTGGACTTTAGGATGCATCCTTTCTGGGTATTCACCCAATTTATATTTATATATTTTTATGTATCGAAGGAGGAGTGCCAGACAAGTTAAAATAAATTGGAACTCTGAACAAAATATTGGTCTGTAACATGCTGCTAGAATGTCGGGGGGAGAAGGGTTTCAGAGAGCTGTTTCTGTGGGCTTCATTATACAGCACCCATCATTCTGCCGTCTCTGTACGGTCTCATCCTTGCAGCTTCCTACTCAAATATCCAGGAAGCAGCAAATAACAATACTCCCCACGGTAACATGAGTCCACAGTGAATAAGTCCATGCAGGTATCAACTACTTGCTTGCTCATGTCACAGCTCTCAGGAAGTTCCTTTGGAAATTTCCACACAAGACATTATGCTTGTCACTTCTATTTACTGTGTATCTAATAGATGCCATGCATTGCACTAAGTGTAAGAAGGCAGAGATATAATGTGACGTGGCACATACCTTAAACTGTACAACGAGACAGGCTATTGTAATGTGAAATGACTACCAGGGCTAACATTTATTGAGCATCTATTAAGCCAGACATTATTCTAAGCTTTTTACATGTATGAACTTTTTCAATCCCTGTGATCATCCCATGAAATAGATATTATTATTATCCCCACTTTATGGATAAAAAAAAAAAAGAAAAAAAACAAGAGGCAGAGGCAAAATTTACCAAGAATCACATCGTTAGTATGGGTTGGAGCTGGATTTAAACCAGATACTCTGGGAACAGAGGGCCCATTGTTAACCTCAGAACCCCGTGGATTGTAATTATCTCTCCCTTCTGGCAATGTCCAACCTCAGTCCTCAGGAGAATCTGACCACAGTCTACAATTCATCTTTGTGACTCTCATGGAGCACAAAGGGACATAAGAGTATATCAACCAAGAGAGGAAGAAGTAACATTTTGAGCGCCTACTGAGAGCTTTAGATAAAATCACCCTGCAGGCTTTCCGAATCAGGGAGCAGAGAGGCTCATAGAAATGGAGGCCAATCTGATTCTAACAATCAGGTCCACTGCACTACAACATAACATCTCTTTCAAAACCCCAGCATAGCCATAAACAACGATGTAAATGAAAGTCTAATGACAAAACTTCAGTTACTCATAGAAAAGGATTCGTCACATTGTTCCAATTGCCACTTCTACATCAGCTAAAAGTGTGCTTTACAAATGAGTCAAGCAAGCATGCATTTGACCTTGGCACTTAGTAGAAAATATGTCACAAATCAGGGTCAAGTGATAAATTCAATTTTGGTCATTTCTTTGTCTTTTCTACTCCTTGTGATTGTAAAGGGACTAACGAACTCTGGACGTGCTGACAATGTATACCAGTCACTGGTACAGCTCCTTGTTCGAGGACAGGTTAGAAATGTGCCAAGCTTCAGCAAAGGAACAGTCAGGTATCCCAGGCAAGTTGACTCATAATCACGATGCAAATACTCAACCTCTCTAGGTCCTGTAACAGTCAGGGTTCCAGAAGGAGGCAGAATCCCACACAAATGACTCTATTAAGAACAGCTTAATAAAAGGAATATTTATAGATGTATGGCCAAGATTAAAAGAACCACAAGAGGCTGAAGCTCCCAAAAGCTCGCAGAAGAATGAAGCCAATACCAAGCCGAGGCCTACAGGAGCAAGAGGGGGACTAGTTGTGTAGGGGCCCAGTGAGAGCTGGACCAGAGAGGGGGGGCCCCACAGCCAGAGAGGTAGAAGGACACAGCCACAGTCATGGACCCAGCACCCAAGGAGGAAAGGATCGGGGAAGAATGCTTGGACTTCTCTCTCCTATAGTCCTCTCGCCTGCCATTGCCTCTAGCCGAACTGGAAGCCAGCTGGCAGTGGAACCCAAGAAGAGCACAAAATATGTAGGGAGGGCAGAGGTCAAAGGGTAACAAGCGTGGCTCCCTTTTGAGTCCCTGCCATCCTCAGAATGTTTCCCAAAGGGGCTGGTTATTAGAACCCCCTCAACTGGAATCCTGTACTTCTAGTCTCAGGAAAATTACTCCCATCCTATGTGGTCTTCAAACTCCAGGCTGAAATTTCCATCCTTTTCCCTTACAGGGCAAAGCTAGTCTTTTCCTTAAGGATCTGTCTTTCTGAGGTTTATCTCAATGGCTCCTAAAACAAAATAAATTGTCAATTCCCCAGATTTCTTGAGGGTACAAGAAATCTCAAAACCAAAATACCTGTTCTTTGTTTTAGTGAGTATGCATGTAAATTTGAGTGTGTTTGGATTGGGATTGAGACATAAATTAAGCCTCCCCACCCCAACAGGAGTGAGAATAAGACAAACTGTTAAAATTGTCTTGCAGGGAAGGATTTGCTAAGAGCTCTATTTAGATGAGGGTGAACAGTTGAACCTACACACAAGGTAAGAAGCTCATGTGTTAGAATGTAAAGAAACACACAAGGGAATGATTGCACAGTACACATTGTCCACAAGCTTCCCAAAGTTGTTAAAATATAAAAATCCATTTCACAACACTGTCAAATACCTCAAGAGTTTTGTTGACTGACTCCCCTGAAGACCTCATATTTTCCTGCAGGGTGTTTAACAACCCACCATTTTACTATTTTACCTTCCAATCAATTGGTTTTGACCAGTATTTTGAAAAGTATCAAACTCCCATCCAAAGAATTTTAAAAGGTTTTTTTTTACTTTCCCGTATCTTTCTCTCTACAGAAATACACACAGAGGTAAGATACTATGGTCCAAGCATAAGTGGCATTAGGGACTGAAATACGGAATTCTGTATGAGAAATGAGTACAAGAGAAAAAAAAAAAAAGTTTCCAAGGGCTGTCACCAATACCAGGACTAAATTTCCTATAATTTTAAGAATTAATGACCGTGAACAGTTGCAATTGCATGAGTTTCATATTCAAATATACACGTAAAACTAAAATTATAGATTCTTTCTATTTATAAAAACTAATGTTTTTTGTGACCTCTTTTATCCAACTCTAATATTCCAACATATTGGATAGGCTATAATGATATATTGTAGATTGGAATACTGGTATATATTGAATATTATATAGTGATATATACAGAGGTGCAAAAAAATGTATACACATGATTTCTATTCATCTTTTGTTATCAGTATCCATTGAGTATTACAATTTTAACACAGTTTTTTTTCTTAAAATGTGTATACATTTTTTGGCACCCCCGGTATACATAGTAGTGGTTTTGAATATCAATATATAAAATAATACATCTCACTAACTTTAGTTATAGGAGAAAAGCAAGTGTGTCAAATCTTATTAGATTGCTCTTCATTTACCTTTTAATAAGGAGCTGACAAAAGCTCATACAACTGAATTCAGGAGCTCTGCCTCTTTATTATTACTTTTGTTCACTTAAAGTTCTTGTATTACCGGTATCATTCCATCCCTTGTTTCTGTACAGGACTATCTTTTAAGCTACTTGCCCCCATCTGTGGGTTTAATTTAGTTAAAGTGGTAGAAAATTATATATAAGTTTATTTAATCAGATACACAAAAGCTTCAATATGTAATCAAATGCTGACTGGCTGAACCACAAACTCCTGAGCACACAGACCAAGGAAAAATGGCAGCTTTCATACATATTTCAAAAATTAACATACTTAATGATTATGCATACAATTCATTCTGGGTATTCATGGTAGTTATGTCCTGTAGATAAACATTGAATAGCAAATACAGAGCCATCACTCCTTAGGGGAAATACAGGGTGAAGTTTTTGCAATCCTCTGATCACAACATTGTTATCAACCAATTGACACCCAAACTTGTTCTTTGTATGTTTCTATTTCAAGACTCTAATTTAATACATATTGATTCATTAACACTGACCTCACAGCCGAGACTATTGTAATTCTGGCCTGAATAAAGCTGATCGAACACACATATTTTCTCCGTAAGACAAATTATGGCCTTCTTCTGCTTACGAACATTCAGGAGTATTTCACCACTAATCTCAGGGGCCATTTTAAACAATGAAATCACCAACGGAAATGTGAAAATTAAATACACCACAAAAAAACCCACCTGCTTACAGCATGAGAGCTGAAACAAGAAGGCAGAATCACCTTGTTTGACCTCAGTTGGGAACGTGCACACTGGGTGACTCCAATTGTTCACTACTCTGCATGTCTAAGAATGACCATGAAAGCACTATGAGTACTGCTTTCTGGGTTACAAAGAAATATAGCAAGTAGGCAAATTCTCAAATACAGAATCCGTGAATGAGGACCGACTGTAGACACTGAATATTTTTAATACCTGATATAATTTTACTTCACCTTCAAAACTTCTGCATTAGTGTTAGCGTGAAGCAGCTATGTTTCAACACACTGTGTGAGTGGAAGAGGACCTGACATTGTTGCTGCAAACCACACCGCCTTCTCTCCTTCACACAGCATGTGGTACTCACAGACACACATAGCAGTGTCTGTTGTGACCTCTGGAAAAGAGGAAGGAAATTCAGTTGGATAAGGAGAGCAGAAGAGAGTGGAAAGAGGTCGGTGGATTGTCTAATGTTGTTTTTATATAGGGAATAAGTTTGACTTTGTATATATATAATAGAGGGAATTCTGGGAGGGATGACAATAGTATTTTCTGGGAAAGATGGTGCAAGGTGACACACTGGGCAAATAGTTATGGCCAGAAGGAGAGAAGTTTTCCAGAGAAATCCATGAGATGGTGAGAACTGAGCCAGATGACACAAATGGCACAGCATTGAAGAAAAGCCCATCTTTCCTGGTCTGGTTCTTACGGCTGAAAACGAACTGTACTTTGGGGACTGAATATACTCTGAGGACGGCATGTTTGGAAGCATCTGGACTCAGCACCTGGAACGAACACTAGTTTTCTCAAGGCAGACAGGGAGTGTAAAGAGGCTTCAGTTTGATGAGTGAGAAAAATACAATAAGCGGGGAAGGCCAGGCAGGAGGCAAAGAGGTAAATTCTGGTTTTCTAAATTCATTCCTGGACAGACAATCCTTTGGGGATAAATAATTGGGAACATTCTGAAGCTGATTTTCTGACAACCAGGCCAGTGGGAGTTTGCACGACCATGAATTGGTCCTTCAAGTGAATAAATAATAGTCTGTTGTATATTCTATACATAGCGAAGGTTGGCCCTGGAGTATGATGAAGTTGAATTGTGACTGAGGAATAGGCCTTTAAATTTGTGACAGCTACCCCACTTGTTCAATATTGAAAGAGTTCTATCAATGGACTTAGATCAGCCATTAAAAACTCAGATTGCTGAGAAAATGGAGCTAGCAAAGGATACTATTTCAAGAAATTTGGCAAAGCCAAAAAAGACACATTTATTGGCTAACAAGAACTCACACTCAGAGAAAATTTTTATAAATTAAAATTAAGAAGAAATATCAAATATGCCTCTGGGTGACAAACAGCAAGTTGTTGATAAAGAGGGAAAGGTTAAATATATCATCAAAAGGAAATAAAGGAAATAATTATTAGATTTCCATATTTTTAAGTGCATATATCTTAAATTTGGTAGGTCTACCTGCAAACGGATCCCTTCATATTCAGTCATCCAAACAGTGTTCATAGGGCACTAATTTGTGCTAGGCAGTGGGCAAGGCATAGTGATACCTGAATAAATGAAAGAGACAGAATCCCCATCCTGGTGGAGTTAAAAGGTTATAGGGCAATACAGAGCCACGTGCAATGCAGTGGGAAAGGTGCTCGGACATTGGAAATACCAGTCCCCGAAGCAAATAGGAAAGGTATTCATGTCACCTGAGGGATGAAGGAGAGCATTTTACAGGAAGGGACATGTAACCTGTCACTTGGACAAAGGTAGGAGTGATGAAGACATGGGGAAAGGAAAAGTAGCCAATTTGCAGTAGGTTAGAGGGGTGAGGCCAAACTATACTAGAAAAGGAAGACAGATGGTATATATCGGAGGAAGAACTCCAGGTTTGATGGACAGAGATGAGTTGGGAAAAGAAACGGGTTATGTGAGGCCTTATAAACTGTGTTAAGGAGTGTAGATGTCATTCAGAGAGCAATGGGAAACTGGATTTTAAATAGGGAAGGAGCATAATCATATTTGAAGTTTACAAAGGTCACTGTCTGCAGCTTTATGACTGCGGGTTTCTAGTTAGAGACCTTTGTTGAAAGTGATCCTTTGTTTGAAAGTTGTGTATGTCAGAGGAATATTCTGGTTTAGTGTGTATTTCATTAGAAATGCCTCATCATCAACCCTTGAAGAGTGTTGTTGAAAAGTAAAGAAACAAAGTAAAGAAACTAGGCACGGAGATGCTGGTGATTAACAAAAGAGTCACAATTAAATCCCAAGGTTCCTGCACACTATGGAAGGGTCAAATGTAAATACATTTTCCTGATAGATTGCCACAGTAAAGCATTTTTTTTTTCACATTCTCACAGCAGTGTGATGCCAAGTTTTGTAAATTTCCATTGTATGACCCTGATCTCAAAGTCAGGTCCTTGAGGATGAAACCATCGGAAAAGCCCAAATTTTACAATACATCTGCTTTAAACAGATCTTTAAAAGGAAAACAACAACACCCTTTCTGAGTTGAGGTCTTTAGGAAATTTTCTAATACTGGGACACTGGTAGAGATTCTTGGAGGTCATTCCCTATTGTCTTATCTCTGAAGTCCTCCACGTACTGCTACTTTGTTTTTCATATTAACTGTTTGAAATCTGGAAATTAGTATGGGCAGCTCACCTACTTTCACAAAGCAAAAATACTTGCTGGAATTTTTCTTCATTATTCAAACTTGTTATTTAGTTCTACCATCCTCCTGCAGAAAGTTGCTGGGAAGATCTTATTACTTAAGGAATTATGCACATGTGTGGTGTGTACGGACATGTGGCTTTAACAAGACTTGTTACCTGTTATGGTGTGATTCTCTCCCTTGTCCATAACCCTGCCCCTCCCGTCCCCACTTCACCACTCACACAACATACTATGACACGCATACGTAAATGTGCACAGGTGGTCTCATAAAACAAACCATTTCTCCAGAGAAATCACAGGAGTTTAAAAACAAAATATTTCTATTGTATTCTACTTCAGATTAGCTGATTGAGATGAAGCAAAGGAATAGACCTACCCCTAAATCCTTAAACCATAAATGTTTCTTCTACCTCCATACTGAAGGCTGAGAGCCAGAGAGGTGCATGTACCCAATAAAAATTTGGACACAGAGAATTATGGTTTAGCAACCTCTTTAGGCTGTGCTCTGTGTATGTGTATATATCTACTTCCTCTAATATCTTGTCCATCCACAGAATGTTTTGCGTGCCATTATCTTAATCTTTAGAACTGATTTTGGTATTTGTCACATTATGAATATATGTATTTTTGCTTTAGACCTGGAAAGTTTTAGTTATATGTATTATCTAAAGAGAGGTCAACCTAATTGCACTGCAACCTCAATGACCGTTGCATTTCCCCAAGTAGATATAAGCAGCATTTTAAAAGCGTCCCTTTTATCTTAAAGAATAAATGAAGATCTAATAGCTGTGTAATTAAAATTTAAATAGTGTCTGTGGAGGCACTGTTTTTTTACATATCAGTAAATGTTTTAATTGAGGAAAACAGTTGACACATTAAATTGTTGCCAAAAACATTAATGAGACTATTACTCTTTCATGAAATTTCATTCAGGTGGTTTCACTTTTTTATTTTTTTGTTTTGTTTTGTTTTTGTACCTACAGTGTACTATTTCCCCCCTTTTACTTCTATAAGATATGAATGATACCCCATAAAAATCAAACTAGAATAATATCGACAGCCACCACCGCCACCACCACCACCACCACCACCACCACCACCACCACCCATTTGATGTTAACCATGGGCCGATCAGTTCCTCACCCAGTTTACATACAAATCCAAATTCCTTTTCATAACCCATAGGTCACACCTAATCTGACCTGATGTCTTCAATTCCCTCAGACCTTGAAGATTCTGTTTCCCTGGTCAAGGACACTCTTTCCTTAATAGACTGAGAACAAGACGGTAAGGGGGAAAGGCTATTTTTAATCTGTAAGGTTTCAATTGAAAGGTTGATCAGCCTGAACAAGCCATCTGACATAAGGTACCATAGTTATTGCCTATAGCCACACCCTGTGTTTTCTCTTCATCGCTATTAAAACAATTCATAATTGCATTATTTATTTGCTTTTTCACTTGTTTCCAACTAGACTGTAAACTCCACTGCTATATCCTAATGCCTAGCTTCATGTGTGGTATATAGTAGGTGCTCAATAATATCTATTGAATGAATAATAAAGGGCACCTTTCACATAGTACCCTGTCTGCAGATGAGAAAACTGAGGCATATAGGAGCACTTTACATTTATGCATCCTATTCTGGTAGTTAATGGGCTGCAGAACTAGTATGAGGTGGGGGGTGGGGGGACACAGTTCTCTTTGCCTCAAAGCCGTTGCTTCTCTGACTCTACCAGAGCATCTCCAAGTAGGAAAGCCTTACAGTGACACATTAGGGAAAGATGCTTTGGCAGAAATATTCTGAAGTTGGATTTTGAACTGTCCCAACTTTTCAATCACTATCTTGTGCTGAGAATTCCCACTGCTATTACAGTGTAGACCCTAATCTATATTTAGCCATGGAAACAGGAAGGCTCTTGACCATATCTAACCCAGAGTTTTGAGCTGGGGGACAGTTCCTGACCCTTACTGACCTCCCCTGGCTTTTTTGTTCTCTACTTAGGCTGAGACAACTTTGGGCCTAGTCAGGCCCTTGGTCTGAGTGAAACCCAAGGAACAGAAGCAGGTGGATAGGATAGGGAGGACATCTTAACAGCTATGCACTCACATGCCCTCATATAAGCAGTAACTATTGTCTTATGTATGAATTTCCAAATGGTATATAGTCAAGAAACTAGATCATCATCTAATATTTAATTCCATGGATTAAAGACATTCTGAATGATATTTGACAAATATATTATTCTCAAGCTTACTTACAGCAAAGAAAACCAGAGTTGGACAGTAGATAAAAGCTATAAAAAGAGATTTTAGTCAGGAACAATTACAATCAGGGGAAAAGACCTCCTTATAGAACTGGGTTCAATTCCAAATATAGCATGGACAGTGGGGATTTACAGGCAAAGAGTAGGGTGAGGAATAGTTGCCGGAAATTCCTAAAAGGAAACATCAGGGATAAGCGGAGGATTCTAAACCAATTTGATATGATCCTTGCTGAAGGCAGATGAGAGTGGTCAGATACCAAAGGTAGGAGTTGAGTAATTTGATCAGATATCGAGGCAGGTCAGTTATCGAGGGTTGGAGAGTCATGCTGTAGTAATAGGAGAGTTTTCGTCATAGTTTCCAATAGTCTTGATTCTATGATTTGTCTTTATTTATATAAATGAAATAAAATTTTAGTATTAGGTTGGTGCAAAATTCCGATTTTTGTAATTATTTTTAACCTTTTAAATCGCAATTACTTTTGCACCAACCTAATATATTCCACGATGTTAGTTATTTGAAACATGATAAACCTAACTCAATGGTCATTTGGAATTTATTTAAATTTTTAATTGCTGTAACATAAATATTTTTAAAGGTAAATCGTACATTTTATGCATAAGCAGTGATTGAAATCAGGTCTTCTCGAACTCTTGTGCTGCTCCCAAATTGCTGGCATAGAAAATTTTTCATCAAAAGGATTTTATTTCTGGGAATTCATTGTTCCTCTAATCCCTGGGCACACCAGGAACACTGGATATACCCTGTCTCACATTATTAGCCACAAGTCCTGGGGCAAGAGTTTGGGATATTTGTCCCTTCCCTCTCAGAAGACCCCTCGGATGCTTTATTTGCACTATTTCTTCCCAGATTTCAGCATACTTAAGAGAGAGGAACTCTTACCAAACCCCATAAGATAGACATCCATTTCTTCCTTCTCCTCATGACCAAGGATGGCTACTCAACTGAAATTTTTCACAACCAATAGAACCACACTAGGGACCTTTCACAGGACAAAGACACTTTAAGGTGGAAGGGGCAATATCCCATTAACTAGTTCTGTATTTTATAAAACAAAGCTTAAATCAATGTAGAAGCAAGGTTTAAAGGAGTCTTATAATAATTTCTTTGTAGAAAAAACAAAATAAAACAAAACAAACAAAACAAAAAAACACTCATCTTAAATGGACAACCACCTAATAATTTTTATATTCAATAAAAGTTGAGTATCCTTTTTTAAAATTATAAGGCAAGGCATACCAGTAGTAATCTAAAAGGCAAAGAACTAAATGTAAAATCTTATCAATTAAATAGTTATTTCCCATCAGAGAAATCCATCATTTGAATCCTTATAAGAAGTCAAGCCTATTTCCTAGATCAATTATCAGAGTCCTCTAAATTCAGTTATACCATCAACTGGGGTATGACAAAACCCCATCTTAAATTTTGATTTCATACCCATTCTAATGCCTACTAATTCGAATGGGTTCATAGCACATCATGGCTAACAAAGTAATAAATGGTCCAAACTTCTGACTGTTACCGTAAAGACAATGATAAAAAGAAAAAAAAAAAGAATTTTCTTTAAGTGTAAACTAAAGATACATTTCTGGTGAAATTCTTTCTCTATCTAATGCCCTTATTATTCTAAAAAAATTAATCCTATTAACTTTATAACTTCTGGATAATAGTAAATATTCAATTTTCTATACTTTAAAAAGACACAATTAGCCAAATATTTAAATTTTTTAGTATTCCTTTTATAAGGAATAGAAGAAAGTACCCAAGCTGAGAGAAAAAATGCTGTATTTGACTTTTTCAGAATATTACCTTGTAGGTAGCCCCCCAAAAATCTTACAAAGTTTTGGTTACATGCTATTGAGAAAGAGCAAACATATGCTTAGTGTTTCTCGGAGTTTAATAGCTTAAAATTAGGCTTCAGAATATCAATCAACCTGTCACTCCATGGAATTGGTTTCTGGGTAGCTGATAATCTCATACTAAAAAGTCCATACTGAATCCGACTAATCTCGCGTCCCTTTCAAGCTTTCTTTGACACACTCTCATGCTGTATTTTGAAAAGGAAATGGGAAGCAGCTTCTGAAAACTTTATTTAAAAAACAAAACAGAACAGAAAAGAACACAGAAGCTCAGTGCAAACCAGTGCTGAAGAGATAGATTACAGCAAATTCAACACAGGTCCCTGCCTCTCAGCTATAATACAGTCAACAATATGGATTTGTCCAAGTCCCAACAGCAAAGTTCCCCTAACCAGTCAGCTCCTGGACTGTGCCCTCAGCCCGTATCCCTATCCAAACACAAAATTAATCACCGTAGATATTTAGCTAATATTAATGGATAATGTCTACATAGCACATGCTATGGTGAACACCATTTTAAATCTTTACATATATTAATTGATATGGTCCTCATAATTCTGTGAGATAAGGTTACTATTAAACCCATTTTGTACTGGTAGACCAAGGTACTGAAAAGTTAAGCAATTTGCTCAAATTCACACAGCTAACAGGTAACAGAGGAAGCATTTCAACCTAGGCAGTTAAGGCCCATGCTCTTAACTGGTACATCCAGGTAGGGTATCCTTCCTGATCTGACTTTTCTAAATCTTTTTCCCCACCACTGATCCCATAGGCACCTTCTGGTAACAAACCCTCTGTCCCTGGCTTGCCCTTTTCATTTTGTCTAATTTATACTTGAAAACCCATCTGTTGACAATCTGTTATGACAAAGGTGATCATACCTTCTATTTGTCCAGTATAATATGAGTTTATGTCTGTTGTACTGGCAAAATAATTAATAGCATATTTCGTACCCTCAACCCCCATTTAATCTCAAACATGTCCCAGGGCGATGATAAATTATATGACCATCTTAGTCATGACTGACTTGAAAATTCTATTAAGATGCTTTGCCTGGCAACTGTCATCAGGCCCCATGCTTTATAACTGAGGCTGGAAGCCAGCACCCACTGCCAGGGCCCTGCAATACTGTCAGCAGGGTCCTTGACAAATGGCATGCAATAGACAGTTATTCCCTTGTCTAGGACAATGAAATCATAAATTAGGAGAGGACAGTGTGAGGTATAACATGTTACTCACTCTAACCCTTACACCTAAAAAGCCAAAATTGGATCACATGGATTCAGTTTGCATTCACACACACACACACACACACACACACACACACAGCTGCAAGAACAGAAGATGGTACTATCATAACATTCAAAGCCTTACACTCCCACAAAAACCTATTAGAACTAATAAATTGAGCAGGGTTAAATGACACAAAATCAATACACAAAACTGGTTATATTTTGATACACCAGCAATGAACAATCTGAAAATCAAGAAATAATTCCGTTTACAATAGCATCAAAATGAATAAAATACTTAGGAATAAATTTAACCAAAGGACAAGACTTGTAGACTGAAAACTACTATATATGACTGAAAAATATCAAAGAATCTAAAGATGTTTATTTAGTATTCCTGGATTAGAAAATTTGATATTGTTAAGATGGCAATATTCTCCAAATTGATCTACAGAATCAGTTTAATCTCTATCAAAATTCCACCTGCCTTGTTTGCAGAAATTGAAAGTTGATCCTAAAATCCATATGGAATTGGAAGCCCAGAATTGGCAATAACAATTTGAAAAAAAAAAAAAAAAAAGAACAAATGTAAAGACTCACACTTTGCCAATTTCAAAACTTACTACAAAGCTACAGAAATCAATATAGTGTGCTACTGACTTAGAGACAGACATATAGATAAATGGAATATAACAAACCCTTATACTTATGATTAATTGATTTTTCGACGAGGGTGTCAAGACAATTCAATAAGGAAAGAATGATCTTTTTAATAAGTGGTATTGGGACAACTATAAATCCATATACAAAACAATAAAATTAGACTCCTTCCCCACAACAAAAACAAAAATTAACTCAAAATGCATTATAGACATAACTGTAAGATCTAAAACTGTAAAACTCACAGGTAAAAACAGGGGCAAATATTAATTATCTTAGACTTGTTATTTGTTTCTTCTTTGATATGACACCAAAATCACAAGCAACAAAACAAACCAAAAAAATTGATAAATTAAACTTAATCAAAAATTAAATATTTTGTGCTTCAAATGATCCCATCAGAAAGTCAAAACAAAACAAAAAACCCACACAGAATGGAATAAAATACTTTCAAAGCATATATATGATAAAGGACTAGTATCCAGAACATGTAAAGAACATTTACAACTCCAACGCAACAATAAAAAGACAACCCAAATAAAAATAGGCAAAGGATCTGAATAGGAGATTTTTCCAAAGAAGATATACAAATGGCCAAGTGAAAAAATCCAGACACAAAGGGCCCTGTATTATATGATTTCATTTATGTGAAACTCCCAAATAGGCAAAATGATAGAGACTGGAAGTAGATTAGTAGTTAGTGGAGACTGGGGTAAGGAAAAATGAAGAGTGACTGTTAATGGGTATCGGGTTTCTTTTGGGGTGATGAAAATGTTCTAAAATTAGATATTGTGATGATTGCACAAATTTACTAACAGTCACTGAATTGTACACACACACACAAAATAAGCTGAAATAATAAAAATAAGCTTTAATCTCCACAGCAAACTGTCACTTAGGATCCAGGAATACCAAATTAAAGGAACAGGTGACACTGAGTTTTAGTTTGTTGAGCACTTTGGTTAACCTCACAAAACACTGGAAGAGGTAATTCTTCCTAAGAAAGCTGGTAAGAAGAACAAATAGTATGTGCAGAGCAATACATCCCAGAGGCCTCAGAGGACACTAGCACAAAAAGGGGGTTCAGCTATTAGAACTGTGAGCATCTTCTCCTGCTTTGAACACTGGGCTATAGTACACTACTCTTCTATGCCGGGTCTTCAGGGATACCATTTTTGCTTTTGGATTCAGAATCCTACTCATTCTGGAGACTATGTTTTTATTGCCTCAGGAAATCATTTTTCTTAAAATCTAAAACCTTATTGGATCATTGATTTCAGTGGTAGCCTGCACATTAAAGAAAAATAAATGGAATTCTAGAAGCACAAAACAGTGACAGTTTCTTTAATTACATTTTTAGCTATGAAAACATTTTACTTCTCTTTGTAACAGAACAACCTGGCTTAATATATTAATACTTTGGGTGGATGAGTCACCACAACCAAATTATTCACCCACTCATTATTAGTTCACACACACACACACACACACACACACACACACTTACATTTATAGAACTTTACATAAAAGGCACACACACACAGAAAAACAGCACAGTGAGAAAAACTCTCCCATTCCTGTTCTTTAGTTACTCAGTTCCTCACACTGGAGGCAAAAAACAAAATAATTTCTTGAGAGCAAAATTATTGTTCAACTTCAGTCTAGACTTTGGAAATCTAAAGATACAAAATATCTGTCAAAGAAGTTTCCTAAAGAAGGGATGACTGATAGAAAACAAGATTATTTTGTTTGTTTCTTTTTTTTTTTTTTTTTAATTTACCTTAAGTATATATGATTGCCTAGGGAGCAGAGCCATTAAAAAGCTGTTAACATTTTCCTACGTAGCCAAGTGGATTGTGGTCCTGGCAAAACAGCGCAGACCCTATAATTTTGTAAATAATTTTGCTTTTGGCCGTGACTCTAAATGCATTGAGATATTCTGCCTTATCTTCAGAAGTGTTTACTTCAAAAAGCTTTATTAAACTTTAAAGTATTCCTTTTGCTAGTTTTACAAATCGATAAAAGTTCTTTCCTGTCCAAATTGGCTAAGTATAAAGATGAAGGATACTTCTGAACCGTGTTCATACACTGGCCGACATTGTATTTTGAGACTGACCCGAAGATTCAAACACATTTATAAATACCCCATAGACAGAACCGCCAGTCAGACAGCGATTGGTGGAAATGTCAGATCTTAGGCCTACTGCAAAACTGGACTACAGCTACCATTCATATAATTTTCTGAACCCTAGAAAAATTATCTACTTAAAACATTCTTAATGTGATACACAAAGTGTGAAACATTTAGAAGAATAATTTCAGTCAGATTTTTAGAATAATCAACTTTCCCAATTTCTACATTGAAAAGTTCTCATCTGAGTAGATAAAATACACAAGCTTCTGTCCCTCTTCCAGAGGAATTACCTCTTCCAGAGTTTTGTGAGGCTAACCTTCCACTCTTTAAATGAGAAGAGTGTCATTTCCAGCTGTACCATGGCATGTGAAAATTAATTTAGCAAAAATTAAATTGCTCAGAAGTTGTTGTGTGGCACCTCCCTACTAAGTTGTTGTGTGGCACCTCTCTAATAAGACTATGATTGCTACATTTCTCCAGAAGATTAAGAAATGGCACATATCATTCAGTGATGTCTTGTATGTCAGGGTGGGTATCAATGAATCCGGAAAATTGAACACACCTAAGAAACAAACACAAAACCTCTTACAGCACCTCCAATGTTATTTAAGTAAGTGGGATTTGTGTTACACAAAGACAGCAAATCTAAAACCAGTGGTCTAGAGTAGACCAAAGAAATTCTAAAATCATATAGATCAAGGGACCTTAGCAAACAATTCGTTTTACATATATGGAATTTAAGTCAAGGAAATCAACTGATTTACTCAAGATCAAAAAACTACTTGTGGCTAAACAAGGTTGTTTAAGTAAATAAAGTGAAGTCAACAAAGCAGTTTTACAAATCCCAGCTTTTCAGAGGTGTAGCATGTATACATTAATAGCTGTGATTATTTTGATCCTACCATGTCAAAAAAAATAAAAGGTGTGTTTTTAATTCTTAATTAAAATGCACACACTTTTAAAATATACTTCAGTACAATAAAAATATTTAATATCAGGGGATAATTCTTCCATTTGTCTTTTAGATTTCACTCAATTTGGAATAGTGCCTGGTATGTAGTGGACCTAATAAGAATTCAATGAACAAAGAAATGCACTTTTTAAGAAATTAATTCTTCATGATTCTAATTATAAGCTACTTTCACTATTAGCTTGAATAGAATTTAAGAAATGCCATACAACACAACTATTTTTCCTAGTTTAACATGGGAAGATTATCACAACAAAATTAATCTCTACTTTTGGCCTTTTCTAAAACCAGAATTTGATGTGAATTCAATGTTAAAAGACTACGCAATTTAAAACCCAATATAAAAAGTGCCACAGGGAACAAGCAATGGGGTCAGAAAATATCTTTTCAAGTATGCATATGCTCAAAAGCAAACAAATTATGAATTTTGCACTTGCAAAGTACATAATGGCCCAAAGTTACAGTTTCTTTGCACTTCCAGGGATGCCACATTATGGAAACAGAGTTCAGGCTTTGAATGTATTACGTTGTCTCTATGTTCTGCATCAAGTTGTGATGTATACAGAGGTCCCATCAAGTAAATGGCACTAAGTACCAGGACATTTCTGTACTGAATTTGCAATATGTTTGCTAAAAAAATTCAATGGACATGTGAAAAGATTTGACAATGAAAAGCTTACTCAGCAGTACCTGGTATACCTCTCCTACTAAAGTTTAACTTACTATGGGGGCTTCCAAACTTTAAGATCTCTTGGTTCCCATAGACGCCAGATAGATAATAGATAGGGGATAGATAGATACTTAAAGCATCTTTGCTTAAACCTGTCTATCAAAATTGTATGGTCACCAGTATTTTTTTTTTAAAGAATGCTAATGTTTCACAGGCATACCAGATCATGAAACATCTGTCACTGAAAAACCAACAGTGACATAAATTCCACGGACATTTTCATCATAAGCCATTAGACTGAATAGACATCTCCTAGAGTGTAAGTTCTCTCTTCAGTAGGAGCAAGCTCCTTAGAGGTTTTACTTAAAGGCCAAGTAGATTTCCAGACTAGATACTGAAGGTAAGTCCCCAAAGAAATGACACAAGTATTGTCACCACTAAGTTGATGATTACTGTCTTTTAAATTGTCTTCAGATGCTACAGTTCTGACTCTAAGTGAGCAGTATAATGATGACATTAAGAAGTATGGAAAATATAAATCAGGAAACATGCCAGCAAAAAAATAATTCATTTCAGATATCAAAAAGCTAAATATTCAGGATTTTATTGTTTTACTTAGTTGGTTCTAATTTAAAAATCTCAAGACTAGTTAAGATAAACTATCTCATTACATTTAGCTATATGAATTGCATTTCACTTTCCTCTTTTCCTTTGAAAAACATACATGCCTTACTTAATAGTTTGCACATTTTTTATATAATGCAGAAAACCTTGCCTAATTGATGATTTTATTTTTTTTAAGAAATTAAACTTCCTTAAATTTACCTAAAGGTAACTTTATATAATAGAAGAAATAAGGAAATATGTTATCTATAGTAATTCTCAGTTTGAAAATGTAATGTTATTTCAGGGTTTTGAGAATATTTTTATTTCCCAGAAAAATTACATAACAAATTAAAATACCCCAGGATCTGATTTAGAGTATTTGAAAAATCACACAGTGCATATTAGGAAATATAATGAAGACATATTAGCCATGTCAACTGCAGACTCATACTACCACATAACTCATTACAAATTCTCCATGTTCCGAGGTAATACCCAAAATGGAAGCAGAGGATGACAAGCCATACTGTATTGATTTCCTATCACTTTTCAGAATGTGTTAAATATTACAATGAGAAACAATTTAATGGGATTTCATCTGGCAAGTACCTTATTTCCTTTCAAGGACATAATGCAAAATTCACTAGAAGCTAATATTATAACATCTATAACAAGGTCAAGGGTTTTCATGAACCTAAGTATCTAAATGACCAAAGACAAAGGTTACAGTCTTGCAGTGGAAACTTCAATAAAATAGAAAAGAAGTATGTGGAAGACGATTAGAGAATCTTTTTTTTTTTTTGCTGTTGTTTAATTTGTTATTTTATTTTGAAAGATTTGAAACTTACAAGTTCAAGCACAGCATAATGAATTCCTAATATACTTTTGACTGACTGTTAGTATCTCACCATACCTTCACTTCCTGTCTCTCTTCCTCCTCCCTCCCATCTCGCTCTACATATACACATATACAAACACATATGTACATACACACATATATACACATACATACATACATACAGAGAGAGAGAGAGAGATACTTCTGTTATTCCAAACCATCCTAAAGCAGGCTATAGGCACTGTAACATTTCATTCCAAGATACTTAAGCAGAAACTCTCAAGAATGACATTCTCCTATACAACCATAATACCATTATCATACCTAAGAAAGTCAACATTAATACGGTATCACCCAAGAAAAAAATCTATACTATAATTTTCCTCTTGTTTCAAAACTGTCCCTTACATCGCATTTTTCCCAATCTTGGATTCAATCAGTATTTACAGTTTGGATTTGGCTATTATGTCTCCTTTGTCTCCTTGAATCTAGAACAATTCCCCTTCCTGCCTCTGTTCTTGATGTCACTGAATCCTTTTAAGAGTTCAGGTCACTTGTTCTGCAGAAGAGTTCACACTATTGATTTATCCTGTGTTGAGATTCAGGTCCAAATTTTCTAGGGAGAATACACTGGTAACGTTGTGTACCACTGTATCACATCAGAAGGTACATATTAAGCTGTCCCACCATGGGCGATGGAAAGATTGATTAATTAAGGTATCTGTCATAAAGGCAAATTTACCCTTCATAATCAAGGAGTAATTTGTGGAGAAAGTGAATTGATTACCTATGTTTGAATCAAATTGGGAGTTACAAAATTGTAATTTTCTAATTTTGTCACCCCTTCTATTATTATTCACTGGCATTCTTCTGTAAGGAAGAGATTTCTATCTTCTCTCTCATTCTATCTTTCCTGTTACAATTTATGTTTTTCTTCAGAATCATGATGGACTTGTATTTCTTTTTTATGTGTTCAATATGGTGCAATCCATTACCATCATTATTCTTTTTGAAGCTCTATTATGCCAAATATGAATAGCTTCAAGATGGCTCCTACGTCCTTTGGGCTTGACTCTATCTTTGAGTATTTCCATGCTCTCTGTCAAAACAAGATGTTCCAGGCTCAATTTGTACTCTCCTTTGCCCAGATTTGAACTAAGTCATTTTCCCAATGAGTCCAAATTCCTTTTAGTAGGTAATGGTATTTAAGATGCATCACTTTTTTTTTTCATGAAGATGGTGCCGAAAGCGAAGAAGGAAGCCCCTGCCACTCCCAAAGCCAAAGCCAAAGCAGAGGACTTGAAAGCAAAGAAAGCAGTCCTGAAAGGCGTCCACAGCCACACACACACACACACACAAACACACACACACACACACACACACACAAAAGATCTGCACATCACCCACCTTTGGAAGGCCCGAGACATTGCTGCTCACAGACAGTGCAAATATCCTCACAAGAGCGCCCCCAGTAGGAACAAGCTTGACCACTGTGCCATCATCAAGTTCCCCTAACTACCGAGTCAGCCATGAAGAAGATAGAAGACAACAATACAGTGTGTTCAGTGTGGATGTCAAGGCCAAGGAGCACCAGATCCAACAAGCTGTGAAGCTCCATGATATTGACGTGGCCAAGGTCAACACCCTGATCAGGCCTGATGGAGAGAAGAAGGCATATGTTTGACTAGCTCCTGACTATGATGCTTTGGATGTTGCCAGCAAAATGGGGATCATCTAAACTGAGTCCAGCTGGCTAATTCTAAATATAAAAATTTTTCACTGTTTAAAAAAAAAAAAAGATGCATCACTAGATTGTACTAGTAATTGTTCATTGCAACTGGGCTGTCACTCTTATAGACACTTCCAGGCACAGAACTAGAACTAGAACACAGAGAGTTGAATTAACATATGTATATACAAGTGCATATAGTTGAATATCAATAATGAGTACTGAATTATATATGTGTGTGTGTATATGTGTGTGTATATATATATATATATATATATATATATATATATATATATATTTGTTGAAATATATAGGATCACGTACATGAGCAATATATATGAATATATATATGAATATATATTTTTTCAATATAAGGTTCTTACCTTTCACATTTCATATTTGCATCTCCTTTCACCCACAGTGAAAGTCTAACAATATCATACACATTTACTTTATCCTACAATACATACAGAATAGTTTTAGAAATATAATGCTAACAGAACTACTAATCGCAAACATACTAAGTAAAGTTTAATATTCATTATAGTTGTTGGGAGGTTTGAGATGTGTCCTTAAAGCATACAGCAAGAGCACTGTATTCAATAGTTATTTGAATTAATTATTTATTCTGGTTTCATTATCATTTTCAGTACATTTCTTTTTTGTGTATTTCTAGAATTTTTTATTGTTTTTAATTAATTTTATTGTTTAATATGTGAAACATATTTATGGTTCATAATATAAAAACATGTATATAGACATATTCAGAGAAACTTCAATTCTCTCCCTGTACCTTCTACATCCTGGTCCATTACCATCCATCCCAACATGTAACCATTTTCTTTAGTTGCTGGTGTAACATTCTTGTTTTTCTCTATGCAAACATAAGCAAATATGTATATGTTAATTCTCTTTTTTTTTTTGTAAAAAAGCTAGCATGTTCTTTATACTCTATGAACCCTGCTTTGACTTATATCTTGAAGACCACTTTATATCAGTTTATAAATGGGCATCCTCATCCCTTGTTACTGCTGCATCACACTCAAATTTAGGAACGTAATTCCAAATGGAAGGGTATTTATTTAGGTTGTAGTCAATATTTTGATGTTCCAAATAATACCACAGTAAGTAACACGTTGCATATGTTGTTTAATATTTGTGGAAATGACCATCGGGTAAATTCATAACGATGGAATTGTTTGGCAGAGACTGTGCATTTGCCAACAATTCCATCGTTATGAAACTGTAAATACTGATTGAATCCAAGATTGGGAAAAATGCGAAGATTCACAAAGATAGTATAGCTTTATAGTTTTAGTCACTCAATTTTCCTCATCAACATCTTACATTAGAGTGGTACATTTGTGACAATTGCTGAAGTGATACTGATACATTATTATTAATTCCATACTTCATTTAAATTTCCTTAGTTTTAGTTTTAACTTCATGTCCTTTTTCTACTCTAGGATTCCATCAAGATACTACACTTAGCTGTCGTGTTCCTTTTGGTTATTAGCATGTGTTCCTTCCTTTCTTATTTTGTTTTGTTTTTGTTTTTACTTTCAGTCCTCAGACTGCATTTGTTTTCATTAAAATTTTCTGTTTTGGGAATTTACCAGATTTTTTTTTCTTGATTAGACTAGGGTTATGCATTTTAGAGAGAAAGACCTCAGAAATAAATGCCATTCTCATATCATATCACATATCACACTATGTAAAGCTTACAGTAGCAATATGATTTATCACTGTTGATGGTAACCTTGATCACAGGAGTGTGTTTATCAGATTTCTCCACCGTGAGGTTAGTCTGCACCATATTCTCTTTACATATCATTCTCATTGGAGGGAAGTTATTACGTATAGCCCACACTTAGGTAGTTATGTTTCACCTCCGTGAGGGTGCAGCAGCTACATAAATTGGCTCAAGTATTATTATTTTTCACTTTGGGTTATAATCCAATAACTATTTATCTTCTTGTTCAAACTGTTCCACCAATGACCATTGGGAGCTCTTTCATTTGGCTCCTGTATACCTTTAACACCCATATTGTAGTGTTTTCTTGAGCACTTCTTGACTTCCTGGCTCTACAAGGTGCTCCAGGACCATCTTGTATATTTCTGCCTCCAACTCTAGAATTCACCATTTCTCCAAGGTGCTCTGGTTCCTTTTTATTGAAAATGATATTAGAAACCAAAATCTGGGTGCTAGGTATGTTCACTGCTACAAAGTGTCATTTTTTCTAGGCCCTCTCAGTTGCGAGAGCAAGGAAATATAGGTGTGTATACTACCTCATTTATGTATACATACCTATGAATATTTCTATATGCATCCATCTATGTCTATATTAAGCTAAAAATGTGTTCCTATATATGTCTTCAGTTCTAATCCATTACTCTATGGATCATTCTTGCCTTCTGCCCTTGTTTATCTGTTCCCTCCCATGCCATCAGTGATAAACCTGGCTCTCCAATCCATTCACTTAATTTTTCAATTTGTGTACACGCACAGTGGTGTCATCATTGTTAACATACAACCCCATGAGATAAAACTTTATCAACTAGAGTACCATGCTTATATACAGCTTTTTTTGTCTTTAGGCTAACAGGCTTCACTCATCTCCAAAGTTACTTAGATCAGTCCCCTTTTCCCCCACCCCTCTCAGTAAGGTTGTTTCATGGATTTGTAACACAATGAGATTCTAGCGTCACATTCTGCTTTCCATTCTGGGATACCCTAGCCTCCTAAATGAATTATTTTTAATTTGCATACGTTAAGCTTCACTCTTGGTGCTATGAAGTTCTATGTATTTTGACAACTGCATCATAGCAGTATTCAACATTATAGCATCACACAGCCCAGTTTCATCACTCTAAAAAAAATTCCCTGGGCTTCATCTAGTCAACCCTCCCTCTTCATACTACCCCAGCCCAATGACAGACACCGTGGATCTTTTTAGTGTATTTACAGTTGTGCCTATTCCAGAATGTCATAAATTTAATCAGGCAGTATTTAGTCTTTTTAGACTGGCTTCTTTCACTTAACAATATGAATTTAAATTCCTCCATGTCTTTTTATGGTTTAATAGCTCATTCATTTTTATTCCTGAGTAATAATCTGTTGTATGGATGTACCACAGTTTGTCTACCCATTCACCTGTAAAGGATATTTTGGCTGCTTCTAGTTTTTGGCAATTATGAATAAAGTTGCTGTTAACATATTTACACAGTTTTGTGCGGAGTGTGGACATAAGTTTCAAATCAGTTAGACAAATACCTAGGCATGCAATTCTATACCTTTAAAATCCCAAATTGTCTTCCAATATGGCTGTATCATTTTGCATTCACACTAGCAAAGAATGAGAGGTAGATTTGTTTCAAATCCTCACCAGCAATCAGTATTGTCAGTTGTTCGGATTTTAGTCATTTGAATAGGTATCTCACTGTTGTTTAAATTTGCCTCTTCCTAATGACAAGTGATGCTAAACATCTTTTTATATGATTATTTCTCGTTTAATTGATGAGGTGCCTATTCATATCTTTTGCCCGTTTTTTAACTGAGTTTTCCTACAGTTGAATTTTTAATTTTATATACAGTGGATACAAATTCTCTATCAGATATGTGATTTCCAAATCTTTCTCCATGCCTGTGGCTTGTCTTTTCTTTCTCTCGGTAGTAACATTTTTGCAAAGCAGATGTTTTTAATTTTAACGAAGTCCAACTTATCATTTTTTTTAATGAAAGGTACTTTTGGTTTTTTATCTAAAAGGTTATCATCAAATCCATTGTCATGTAGATTTTTCCCTATATTTTCTTCTAAAAAATTGCATAGATTTGCATTTTACATTTAGTCTATGATCCATTGTGAGTTCATTTTTGTAAAAATTATAAGGTGTGTGTCTAAGTATACTTTTTGCATATGGATACATAATTTTCATTTGTTGAAAAGACTATCTTTTCCCCATTAAATTGCCTCCATGACTTTGTCAAAAATTAGTTGACTATATTTATGTGGTTATTATTCTGTATTCTCTATTCTCTTCCATTGATCTATATGTCTAGTCTTGACAATACCATCACACCATCTCGATTACTGTAGTTTTATTTTCAATCTTAAAACCAGGTAGCACAAGTCCTCCAACTTTGTTCTTCTTCAGTATTGTATTGACCATTCTAGGTGTTTTACCTTTCCATATGCATTTTATAATCGGTTTGTTGATAGCTACAAAATAGTTTACTGGGATTTTGATAAGGATTATGCTGAATTGTTATCAAGATTGTTTTATTATATTTCTTTCATATTTAGTGATAACAATATTGAATCTTCCAATACATAAATATACTTGTATATCTCCATTTATTTTTCGTTTTAATCAATTTTTATAATTTTTGAAATATAGATCCTATGCATAGATTTACATCTAAGTGGGGTTTTCTTGGGTGCTATTACATTTTTTTATTTTAAATTCCAATTTTTCATTGTTGGCATATAGAGAAGCAACGGATTTTATATATTGACTTGGTGTCTATAGCTATACTTGCAAGTTCATGAGTTTTTTGTAGCTTATTTCAGATTTTCTACATATACAATCTGTCATCAGCAAATAGAGTTTATTTCTTCTTTCCAATATGCATATATTTTATTTCTTTCCTTCTCTCATTGCACTAACTAGGAATATATGCATATAGAGAAGCAACTGATTTTGCATATGAAACTATAAAAGTATAAAGCTTGTTATGAGATAATTTTTTTATTACTTTCTTTATTCCATAAAAATTTCATCTGTTTAACTTTCAAACTCAGCTGAGGTCAGTTTGGAGACTGTATTTTCCTAGTAAATTCTGCTATTTATATAGAATCTCAAATATGTTTTGAAAGAGGTGTTTGAAATTTCCTCTTTCCACTGATGTTTCCCCTCATACTTCATTTTGTATATTTGTATCCATCTCCCTTTACTTTTAATTAAACTAATTAGGGCTTTGTCTATATTGCTGAATTTTTCTTGAAGAGCCAGCATTTTGATTTATTTATTATTCTAATGTTTTCTGTTCTCTATCTCATTTGTTCTTTTATATTTATTCCGTTGTTTACCTTTCATTTTCTAGCAGTTTGAGTTAGGAATACATCTTATGTGTGCCATTCTTTCATTTTGTTTTAATGAAAGAAGTTGGGTCTAAGAATATTCCTCTGATCACTGCTTTAAGTTGTACCCAATAGATACTAATATATAGTTTTATTATTTTTGCTTATAAATTCTGAAAATTCATCCTTTATTTTCCATTTATCTATGTTCAATAGAGAGTTTTTCAATTTGCAAGTTTAAGAGACTTTTTTTAAATTAATTTCTGGTTTATTGCAGTGTGATGTAAGAATGCTATTTACACTTTTTCTGTTATATAGAATTTATTGTGCTCAATTTTTGTGAATGTTCCATGTGCTATTACTAAGCTTGATGCACATCTATAAGATCTACCTTATTTATGATGCTGTTTTGACCTCCTGTGTATTTACTCATTTTTATCTACTTAACCTGTATTAGACTGACAATGTTATTTTAAAATCTACTTACAATTGCTTTATGCCTGTCTATTTTATTTTCTAAATTATGAAGCTTATGCTCTCTGTTTGGTGCAAAGATATCCACAGTTTTTTAAACAATCAATGTGAATTTTAGCCTTTATTTTATAAATTTCTTTCTTCCTCTCATTTGTTACTTTTGGTCTGTTTTCTATTTTGTCTGATACCAGTACCACAGACCCTGCTTTCTTATTGTTTGCATTTACCTGCTGTACTCTTGCCCATTACTTAATTTTCAACCATCCTACATCATTTTATTTTACAGTTTAAATGGGTTTTGTGAGCCAATCTGAAAATACTTCCCTTTTAATAAGTGAGTAAAGTCTGTTTATATTTGTTGATATAATTAATATTTTGGGCTTATTTTATTCTATATTATCTGTGTGTACTTCATTACATTTACTATTTCTAATTGATGTTTTTTCTTTGTTTTATTATATTCCTTTCATATTTAGTAAAGTTTGTATTATTGTTCTAGGAATCTTTACACTTGTACATATATTTGTACATAATGGTCCTCTCTCTTCCTAATTAATGCATCTAATGCTAGGGTTAACTAGCTTTAGATAATATCCTTTTACATCTATTTATAAACTATGTAGCGACCAATAAGCCTATCCTACATTTTCTCTTTCTCCTTTTTATTTACCTCCAAATTTTTACTTGTGGTTTTCTATTTATTACAACTACCACATACTGGCCTTCAAATCTCTTCCTCACCTTAGTTTTATTCTTAGATATCCACTTAAATAAATAAACTTAATGATTACCATCAGTCCTTTTGCTCAAATTTCCCAGTCATGTCTTAGTTAAATGAAGCTCTTCATCTCTAGATGAGTACTCAAAATGGGCTCATGAATATAGTACTCCCTAATTTTTCACATGGTCACCACATTTTATATAGCCTTCATACATTGAGGACATGCAAGACTAGAGATAATCATTGACTGAAACATTTTTTCCTTTAATTTCTTTAAAATGTACCACTGTCAAGAACTACAAAAGGTCTGATATTTTTTAACCTACTGAGAAACTAACAAGATACAGATGCTTGGAGAAAACATGAGACTCCTGGACCCAAGACAAAGGACTTTATTGTTCACGGGACTACAAGAAGTGTGAGCACCAGCCTCTGTGCATCACTTCCTCTGGTCCCAAGTCCTTCAGGGATGATGCAATGGGCCCAGATAAGAGTCTGAATACAAAGTGTCCTGTATTATAGGAGAGAAACTCTGAGTCGAGGGAACCTATATCTTTTTACAGTAGATGTTTGCCCTTTGCTCCAGTGGGAAATACTGTATCTATCTTCTAAGGATGTTCACTACACAAACATCCTGGAAAACATAGTTTAGAACAAAAGACATGCAGTGCCTCTGCTTTCAAGACAAGCACATACGCAAAAGATCCATATAGAATTGTCTTACAATATTATCTTTATTTGTATAAGTACTACCAACAAAATGTTGTTGGTATACAGAATCCTCCGATATTTCACTGTGTTGTATTTCTTATTTAGTCATGAATGAGACTATGATTCTGCAGCATGGGTTAAATAAGACCATTTTGGAAAAGGCTCACGTGAGTGACAAATCTCCTTCTTACTGTAACAGTTAAGAATTTTTCTTGGTTTCCTTTCTCTCTTGACTCATAAGATTTGTGGTCATGTATGTCATGACAAACAGTAGGAGAATCATGAAAGTTGACAGGGTTAGTTAGCTAGAGCCTGCATCTTAGCTTCCTCTTATAAGGGCTCAGTGGATGACCAGGATATACCTGAGAATAATGAATCCATAAAGTCTGGGTCTGGGATCCAGATGGCAGGACCTTTTAAAGCTTGCCAAGTGATTCCAAAGTGCAGCCACAGTTGAGACTGAGCCCTGCTGTCAACTCACATATAAAAACGTAACTCCCCTAGGAATAAAATCTGAGGGTCATAAGAGCTAATGTTTATTTTCGAAGAGGGTTTTATTTTAACATTACCCTTTACTATCCTCCGTAAAGTAGACATTAATACTTGTCTCCAAATGTGTACAAGAACTTGTGAACAGAAAAATAATAGTTTTCTTATTTAATATACTTTCAGATATTACAGGCAAATTCTTGAGCAGTTTAACAACAGAGATAACAGCATTTAAATGTTCAAACCAAAGTTGTCATGTTGGTGGAAAAAAAGGTATTTTAAGCTTCAAAATAAGTATTATTTGCTCTGGAAGTCAGCTACTGCAAAGCACTTAAAATTATTTCAGACAGCTAGTTTATCAGGTCACTTGGATGGTTAAACATTCCTCACTCTATAATTTGGGGGGAAAGTGGGTACTACAAGATATAGAATTCTCACTCTTTAGCTTTTAGCTTTAGGTGAAGAGTTACATTGTTTTCTCTTTTTTAAAAAAAGTTTTCTATTTGCTTAAATTGTATCTTACAGGGTGCTGTCCAACTTACTTTGGCAGAGATACATGCAGCTAAAATCTCTTCCCTCTTGCTAATACTGTATACTCAGCATTTTCCTGATAGGCATACTCTTGGATGAAACCTTCAGACATACACTGAATGACTCTATGAATAAAATATTTAGTCTCCTTAGAGCCCTCAAACACAGCCTTGACTTATCGACTTCAAAAATGCTGACTCTCCACAGTTCATGCCAGTAGGCTTCCGATATGGCCTTACCCTTTAATGATAAGTAAAGCACTTAGCTACCCCTAGAAGACTATTATAAACTGCCATGAAATCTATAAAATGTCTGTTAGGAAGCATAAGTAAAAATGCTGCAAAACTCATTGAAGAAGTATATCCTGACAATCAATTCCATTGTAAGTGTATCAACAAAGACTTAGAATCCCTGCAAAACAGAATAAAATGCATGAGTCCCATGTGAGGACTGGCTATATATAAAAACTGTACCAAGGCTACTAAAGTTACATGATAGCAAGAATAAAAGTTATCTGGAATTGCATTTATATGCCATCGTTCCCAAAGAATTCAAAACATTTTAAAGATCAGCAAACTGTAAAAATGGAAATGGCACCATATTACTAACCTCATGTTTTAGGTAGAAAAAAATTATTGGACATTGATTGATGGTCCTAAGGGACTACTATCAAAGCCAGTCAAGCATTATTTTATACAATGATGCCAGGTGATTTGGCAAAGGCAGCAAAGAAAATGTATGGTAAAAATAAGGAATATATACAGTATATATTTGTCAGCAAAAACTTGCTTGATCCTTACCATCAAATACACAGGAAAATCTTAGATAACAAATTACTGTTTGAGAATTTTTAGTTAAATACCCTTCCTCTATGTCCTTTTTATTTGTCCTGGGATTAAAAGAGACCATCAGAGAGCCGCTCATAGAAATGATGTCACAGAATAATATTTTGCTTTCTATTATTTTCCTGGCAATGCAAATATTGCTGAGGACTGTATCTCCATCATACAGTATCCATAGCCTTTAAAAACCCTCTCTAAAACCAATCTTTTTGCTAATGGCTACACTGTTTTCATTTTAAAGAGAATTGCCAATGTTATTTTTTCTTCTGCATCAGCTTCTAAAGGAGTACAGAGCCTATGACCAATCTTTACCACATGCAAACACCTTCCTTCTGGAGACATGGTATGGTTACTACACTTTTTCTCATTTGTCTTGGTCTACCATAATCATAATTTTTGGTATTTTGAGAATAATATAAAATCAATGTAAACCTTGGAAAATCCATATATATATATATATATATATATATATATATATATATATATATATATATATATGTATATTATCGTATTACAAGGATATATCTTAGTACTGGCTATACTGTATTCTAAAAGTTAGTGTTCATTTTAATTTTGTAGATGCAAGTTTATTTTTATAGAGGTTTCTTAAAAAGTTATTGCTTAAATTGTTGTCTATTCCATTATTTGTCTCCCCTCTTGGTTTCCATTTACACATATATTGAACCTCCTTTACCCTCTATTCCAACCCAACTATTTTGTCTCTAATCTCCTTTAACTCTTCAATTCTATTTTCTTCTTTTTAAATTCCTTTTATTGTGTTTTTAATGTTATTTATTTTTTCTTGAACTTATTCTGATTTAGTCTTCACTTCTGTGGCAGTCCAAATTTTTATTTTTCCTTGAAGTTAATTAGCTCGCCTCACTTATCCTTTCTATACATTTTACAATCTCTTCCTTGAACTCTCACAGTTCTACTTTGTGCTTTTCTTTTATACATAGTTGAGTCAGGTTTTTGTTTTTGTTTTTTTGTTTGTTTTGTTTTTTTAATTCACTTAGAAATATTTAGCCACAGTATTATTTTGCTCCTTGGAAATTTACTTTTCTAGTTAAATTTTTCTTTCTTTCTTTCTTTCTTTCTTTCTTTCTTTCTTTCTTTCTTTCTTTCTTTCTTTTTTTTTAAATCTGCCATGGATTTATTTTCCCTATCCCTTTCTTAATTTTTATTTTAGGGTATTTTCACTCTGCTTCTCTGTTTTCTTTAAATAACAAACGTTTAAATAAGAAGAGCTGAGTTTTTCCCAAATCGTTTACTTGTAGAAACTTTGTATAAGGGAAACATCAGAGCTTTATTCTATGCCAGTAGATTTTCTGATGACAGAGGTTGTGACAGAGTTTTAATCTCTTTTGTGCCTAGACAAAAGAGATTGCAGTTATAGGAGTTACTTATAATGCAGAATCTCACTTGTATCACCAAAATAATACTTCAATAAATACAATTTTCTTTTGGCATTGCTCTTTATTCAGTCAAACATCCTCTGTCTCTCAGCAAAGTAACTGGATCCAAGGATGACACCATCACCATCTTGATTACCCCATTATAATAGTGGCACATAAGAGATTTGGGGTGCTTCTCATATTAGGCCCATTAGCCTGGAGAAGTATATATTTTCTAGCATTTCTAAGATATTCAGAATGTCTCTTTTTTTCACTTTGCCTCATATCGTTGCATAATCTCTAAGATTTTTTGGTAGCTCTTTCGCCTGTTCAGGGTTTCAGATTTCCCATAGTTTCATTGAAGATGTAATTAGTTTTTGTTCTTATTCATACTGTTAATTATAGGAAATTATCTGAGAAGAGGAAGGGGAAATAGCTTAGAGTTTAAATCAGAACAGAAATTTCAAATTTTATTGTAGTCAAAACCATTAATATTTTTCTTTATAATTTCTAATATTTTTGTCATACTTAAAAACCTCTTCTATTTTCCTAATGTAATATACATATTTTATATATTTTGAGGTATTTTATTCTACATTTATCCTTTTATCTGTTTCCTTCTTTATCTAGTGTATAGTAAGAACATGACCTTCTTAAATAGTAAGTTAATTATTTCAGTTTCACTTAGCAAAAAAAATCATCTTTGCCTCACTGATTTAAAATAACAATTTTATGATATAATAAATAAAATATTTAATATGTTTGTGCCTTTTCTTTCCATTGATCAATATGTTGATTTTGGAAGAAGTTGTATTTATATTGATATTTTGCCACCAGTTGTTTTATTCTGTATTTTCAAATCTTTCAAAAGCATATATTATTACAGATAAACATTAAAAATCATTTCTTAAGGTAAGAAAATACCATCAAGATTTTGTTTAGGATTTTATGAACTATATAAGTATGTATAAGGATAATTGATGTCCATTCAACATTAAGTCATATAAGGTAAGATCAAATATTTTCTTCTTTACTTGTTTATTATCTGTCTGCCCATCACCCACCATTATCACCAGAATGTGAAATATAATAAGAACACTTGGTGAAAGAAGATAGTAAAAGCTTCTGGAGAAGAGAAAGGGGACAATGAGATGATTTACAAAAGACTAAAATTGAGAATAGCAACAGCTTTCTTTTCAATTTTATTGAACACTGTAAGATGGTGAGACAGTACCATCAGAACTCTGAGGAAAAATTATTCTTATCATACAATTATATAGGCTATATTTAGCCAAATTATGAATCAATATAAAGAAAAAAAGAAGATACTTTCAGACATGAAAGGAGTCAAGTTTACCTCCCAAGTACTCTTTTGTTAGATGTTACTCAAACAATTAACAAAACAGGAAAAACAAGGGGAAATAAAAGACATGAGACACTGTAAACAATAATGCAAATGTAGCAGTACATTAAAAATATTATCAGGATTACAGTTATGCAGCACAATCTAGAAAGCAATTAGAATGACAGATGTAGTCTCCAAGAAGGATGTCATCAAGAAAAAAATGGAATAAATAGAATCAGTCCATCAAAGGTAAATTTTAGTTATCCATGTATTTGATAGAATACATGTTAGGATAACACAAATGCTACTACTCTCTTTGTAGCCTAAATAACCAAACCACAAATGAATTGCTTATAATTAATCATCTTTTGATACTACCTTCTAAAACAAGACCAGAATATCTTTCTCCCTGAGCCTGTCAAGCCCAGAAAATGTCTGAATGGTTTTCACATTCTCTATCCCTATATATCTTCCCTGTTCCCTTACTTCTAATACCATTTTCTCTGGAATCTAGGAGAGGATTGTATATCCCAGTTCCAGTTTTAATGGCAGCCCCATACCGGACAGAGCTCAGAAGTCATGCATGCAGCAGCCACTCCCATGGAATCTACTGGAGGTAGACAGTGTAGAGCTTATAATTAGTTTCCCCAAATCCTGAGGGAACCAAGCTCCTTTAAACTCTCTGGCCAACCATTCCTTAGGACCTAATACATACAGTTCCAAAAGTCAGACTTTACTCACATCTGATTCCCAGGCAACAGGATAAACGAAGGGATGTAGAATGAGAAAAGGACATACCCTTGTTGTCTTTTAGGGAGTTTCCTAAAAAACATCAAAAAATACTTCTGCTTACACTCATAGATAAATATTAATTTACATACTCACACCAAGACATAATAAAGATGGGGAAATGTAATCTTAATTTCTGTCAATTATGTACCTACCTAAAAATAGTGGTTTCTATTACCTTGCAATGGAAGGAGAATGGATATTGCAGGACAAACTATTACTCTTGTCACATTTCCACAGAAGAGATTTGGGTTACATTTATAACCCTTTAATTTGTCAAGGAAAAAAAAATGGATTATAACAATTTTTTTTAAAAAAAAGGAAAATGAAACAACAAATTTCAAGAATGGATCTTAAAAGTAACACTGTTCTATCTAGTTGGGTATATTCAACACATGGATACAATCCTTCAGGTAATAGAAGTAATAAGTGTTTAACATAATTACAATAACTTAGAGGTTTATAAACTATAACAAACTGTGTTAGGATAAACTTGACAATAAAAGTATTATCATTTAGTCCTTCCCTGTATCTGATAACAGACTGTAGAACTCCACAGGGCTATGTCTTCATAAGAACTATATATGTAATATCGATAAATGTAATCTTATTGAGTCTGGAAACTGCCTACTACTCCATAAAGAAGCTAAGGTTTGATGGAGAACTAATGCAGTTTTGGAGCAGGAAAGATTGGCAGAGTGGTAAACAAAGATGGAGGTCAATCCTGCATCCATCATCGTACTTTCGTATTACTTCTCCCTGGATTATGACACAGTTAAAAAATATGCTAGGAACTTGAGAAGATAGGGCATAATTCCTAGATATCCTTCTTGTAACAGACAGGTAATTCTGTAAGAGTACTACCAAAGCAATTACACTGCCAGCATGGGGTAGTGGGAGCCATTTTGCAAATCCATTTGCACCCGCCTTACTCTCCTCAGGGATGCACAGAGGACAGAAGTGATTTTTTTCCACTTACTTTCAAGGTTGTCTATATGATGATGAGTTAAGGACTGAGCCTTCCCAAGTTTAGTTATTATCCCATTATACAATGGAAAAATGTGGAGAGCAGGAATATTAAAAAATCCTATCTGCATTTACAATATAATTTCCTATGAATAATCTTCCAGATTTGGCTGAAAAGTCAGCACAATGAGCATCACATCTGGTGGATACAGTACATCAAGTTACCACCCCCCTTAGCACGCAGGCTTCACTGCCGAACGCCAGGGCCTCCTGCAGCAGGATCAATGGAATGAACTATGTTCTATTGTTTTATAAGCTCATTGTGCAGAAAAAATGACAATTAAGCTGGCTCTGTTCTCATCATCTCTGATAGCACAGGGCAGGTGATTCAAAGATAATGGCACTTTTGAAATGGATTTTTATGTTGATGCAAATATTATAATTTTTAATAGAAAATTACATTATGATACTAGGTCATTTTTTCCACTTGGATAATGATATTTTTCATCCCTTCCATTCTAATTTGGAAGTCAATGCAGTGTAAATAACCATACAGCATTTACTTATTATCATCAAGTCCACAGAAGCAAAGATGATTAGAGTCAATTTTGTCATTTTTGAGTTAAGGTGGTACAAAAGCATTTCAGTGTTTCTGGTAAGCGTCAAAGAAACAAAGAAATGACAAATACAAACATATCCGTTTTAATTTGCTACTTTTTGTGTACTGTACAAAACTGTATTTAAGACAGATACAATATAATTCACTATACAAACTGTAGATAAGCAATCAGGCCAAATCTAACTGAGGTATATTTTGACATAGTCGATGTCACTTGATTGTATTATAAGGTTGTCTCTCTCCTTCTACATTATAGAATTGAAGTCTCAATAGTTAAATTTGTTTTCATGTTTTCAGTACGTACTAATGTAAATTAGAAATATACAAATATTACATGCAAGTAATATTTTCAAGGACTATTTAAAGGGGCCTTGCCACAGATTGACTTGAAGGATAGGAATAGGAAGACATTATTTCTTAACACTTGAAAAATGATTGACTGTTGCACATAGGAATGATATTATGTGCCACTCTAGACAGTAGAAAGAGATACTTTCAAGAGGCTTTGCATTCTCTCACGAGGCCAATTCAGAATGCACTCAATGTTATCATGGCACACAGCGTCTTTTGCTAAAATTGTTTTGGGCAATTATATATTACTTTCAAAGCTGTTGTGAAATTCTTTCTTTATTAGCCCAGAGACAATTATAATGTTCCTTGACCATGGGGGTGATACGACAAATGCTGACTGGATTTCCCTGACAGAAACAATGCTGCTTTATTATTTTTGTATTAATTTCTGGGCTTTAGGAGCCATCTGCTGCATTTAGTTACTTCTTTGTGCTGATTATCTGCTATTGAACTAGACTAGATTTTAATTCATGAGAGGATGCTTTCTATTTGTTTGTAAAATGAACCAAGTAGGATATCTCGCAAGCACAGCATTCTACTTAGAGAGCAGAGTTAGTATTTTTGTTATGTGAAACAGTTTTCTTACATCAAAGTTATAAAAAAGAGAACAAAAACACTATATGCTCCAACCACAATAAAGATTTTATTGACCATGAATACTGAACCAATAAAATCTGTCAGCATGTCCAATAATTAAGGCTTTAAAAAAGCACAGCTGATGTTTTTCAAGATGAGTTTGGGGCCTATGGTATGACATTATATGCTTTTTAAATGGAGAGGATAAAAAGGATAAGCAACAGAGCCACTGGAAAAAAAAATCAGAATTCTATCCTCTGTCCCCTAGTAGTCCTCCCAGGCTCCAAAATTTTTTTTCCAAAAGGTGCTGCTATAGGTACGTATCTAAAATCATAAGCTTGATTTTGAAATTAGCTTGAGATTAATTGGCATAAAAAAAGGGGGCTAGATAACTCAATAAATGCTAGCCTTTTACCTGTGGGGATCTGTATTTATATCCTGGCTCAAGTAGAAAGTGAAAATAAGTTTGGTGATTGGCTTCTCTTTCCTATAACAATCTCCTATGACTCTACCTCTGCTTGAAAAAGGCCAAACCCCAAGATGGTATTATGCAAAAGCCTAACACAAAAAACATTTATGTAGAGAAGATGAGAATTGTTACATTAATAATAACAATAAATAATAATAAAGCACAAAGAACAGAAACTAAACATTTTTCTTCTTCTCCCCCTTACCTTCAATGTTATTGAATTCAATTAAGTAAACAATTATTAAACATTTTCTCTGCACAATTATTTTTGGAAGAAACTGAGAGATACAAAGACAAATGTGTATGACAGAGCAATAACAGAATTCATCACAAGAATAGAGCCAAGTTGAAGAGAGTGTTCTGAGAAGTGATCCACTTCCCATTCCTAGAGGCTCACCCAACGTGAAGTGGGGTTGCATTAAAGGAACTGGAACACTGGGTAGGTGACTGAATTTGTAATCATGGGGAGCCATTCACAGTGTGGGGCAGGGGCCCCCGAAATGGACTTCAGTACACAGGAGCCTCTCAGAAATGTAAAAATAACCCATCTGGGACAAACAGTGTCCTGACTGGAAATAAAATTATTAGGTCACAAACATGGCTGAGCTGCACAATCAAGAAGGGAACTGTTTAAAAACAAAGATTCTCAGGCTCCTCCTCAGTTCTTCTGAATCAGCATCTTTGAATATGGGGCCCATGAAAGGCATACTGTGTTAAGCAGAACCACTTCACTAGTTACCTATGGATCCGGCAGCATCTTCTAAAAAAGACTTAGGAAAGGCCTTCTAGGCTGACCTAGGAAAGGCCAGGTGAGTTTCTTACCTATCTCAGGGATAAGAGTGGCGAGAAGCATTGGGGAATTGCACCATCTCTGAGAACTATTGTCATGCCTTACTTGCACAACATCCATTCATACTCTCCCACCTTGTCAACAACAGCCACTGGCCTGGGCTCTACTTGGTCACAACAATATTGTTCCTTGGCGAATTCTAAGAAATGGGCATTTTGAGGATTCAATGTGGCTTTTCTCTGTTATGTCCTGTCCAAAGCCTCACATGTTGCCGAACTTGAAGTGAATGTCACATGAGAGAACCTGCAGTAAACTAAGTGCACCCAATGGAGGAAAAATAACAATAAAAAAAAGCAGACTTCACCGAAAAGTAGCCCATGAGACATTAAATCTATAGCTCTGTTTCTCCTTGCTCAATGAAAAAGGCCGCATTGTATTCAGTTGTAGTCCTTGAGGGTAAATGAACACATAACTAACTCACTTTGAGACACCTTAGGTCAATAAAGCACCTGGCATCACTGAGGATAACTATTATTAAAAGGGTATGGATAGTTGATTTGCCCCATTTTCCAAGGAAAGAGACTTGTAACAAGTATGTCCTTATCCTGAGAGTTTTAAAGAAAAGTTGAGGAGAGGACTAGAGGGCAGACTGTTTTTGAGATCGTCAGAGTGGTGGATACATAACCAACCATTGCTCACTAAGCACCAGACAAAGCCGGAACTCAGCCTCGTCTACACGTCACCCCTGAACTGTTTCACTTGCTATAAGTGGGCACTGGCTTCCAGCTGAACTAGATCACTTTAGCTGAACTGGTGTCACGGTCAGGGCTTCATCTATGGCCTTGTATGGCTCAATATATTAAACGAAAAATTGGATAAAGAATGTATGCCCAATTGTCAAGTAATACAAAATGAAAGGATACCAAAGATACTGGTTCACTTTCAGAAATTCAAAAAGATCCGAATAGCTTGGAATGTTGAGCCAAATATAAACAGAAGGCTCTACTAAATAATAATAATAACAATCACCATCACCATCATCATCATCATCATCACAGTAAACCATAGCGGTGTGGATTAGTAGCCACATCTCAATAATAAAAAGGAAAATTTAAATCAACAATATGTCAACCCTAAGTCAAGAGTTTGATGTGAGCAATCCAAAAACCTAACGTGATCTCAAGACTAATAGTGTAATATTTCCTCCCCAGGTAATGACAGAAGACAGTTCTTGCAGCTTTAGCCATAATAAGTGACAGCATAGCTGAGCAGCCTCAGCCTCAGCCTCAGCGTGGATGTCAGGTGGCACTGGAAGCAAAAGTAATGTCTCTAGCAAACATTTATGGCATGGTTGTCACATTCAATATCAGAGTGGAATTAAGAAATACTGCAACTAAGAGATGGAGCAGGACACAGGAAGGTGTTAAATGTACATGGCAACTGGGAAGACTGTGAGGAAATGAGACCCTTCTCTGAAGACTCATAGAATTGTTTGGGGAAAAAAGAAAGGGATGCGGAAATGCAGTCCATGTATTTTGTGGCCCCGTGAGGTGCTGGGGTGATAATCAGTCTGGCTCACAGTATACCAGAAAAAGACAGTGTCTCAGCTCAAGTCAGGTCAAAGAATTACACTTTAATAGAAATTTTTATAGGTTGCTCATTTCATGTTACAATATCTTCCCCACATCCTCTGCAGTTCAGCTCCCTGCCATCATTTTAATAACAGACGTCCTGTAAGAAGCACTGTGGTTATTATGAAGCAAGAGGAGGAGAGAACATAAGCCTGACCACAGCGTGACTTACCCAGTATGAATACGAGCTCTGTGCATCTTGAGGAGATTTCAAGGACCCTGGTACTTATTGGCAAATTGGAAGTTTAAAATTCCCATCCGAATGAAGGTGAACCTGACACCTCTGGGTACCAGAGCTACATTTAAGAGCCATGAAATCTTTCCAAACATCTTCCATGAAAAGAAAAGGCCTCTAGCATAAAATCCAATGAGAAAAGAAGCCTATGGTAAAAAGAAAAACGAGAGTGGTAGAGAGTGTTCGAGAAATGGAAGATACAGCTGGCCAAGCTATTTTAGTATCCTAAATACGCTGTGCTCTTTCTAGCCCACAGGCTATCACATACGCTGCTTCCTCCTTTCACCTAATTCCTATGCACACATTAGGTTAGCCATTACTTTCCAAGGAAAGATTTCTGGGACCGCCTAATCAGGTACTTGCAGCCCTGCCCATCAATGTTTAATACCTCCATCACCTTGCTCCCCAGGGCTCCTTGTGCCCCTTCGGGCCTAGCATTTATCCCACTGCATCCGTTGTTTGATAATACATCTCCATCTTCAAATAATCTATAGGTTATCTGAGCATACTGAGCAGAGGGACTGGGCCTGTTCTATGGGTAATTACTTCCAGCACTTGATGCATAGTCAGGGCCAAGGAAGTATTTCACAAATGAATCAGGTAATTGATTTTTTTTCTTTTCACACTGTAAGTTACATAGACATAGCCTTTATAGAGGAAGTAAACTCCCAAATGGCTTATTTCTCTTAATTTGTAGGAGTACTTGGGAAAGAAATTGCAACATGATCTGTAACTTTCTTAGCCTCCATTCATTTACATTACTTACTAATTTCTCCACAATGTGTTATTTTTGAAGAGTTAGCTGTTGCCGCTGAACAGATATATTGACTACATGTGTATGAATTTAACCCCTACTTCTCTTCTTTGCTTAAAAAGAAAAAATATATTTTATTTTTGGCAAGAAATTAAAGGGAAGTGATTCCTTATTCATGATCGGTTACCAATCACAGTTAGCAGATCAATGATCATGTAAAGTCATCAACAAAATATTTTATTCAATGCTTGTATCAAATTGTTGTGCATTTGTCTTCTGTATCTCTGTAATATCACCCTTCTAAACTTGGCTTGCCCTTCTTAGATATCATGCTTTACTGGAAAATTCAGGGGGAAAAAAGGAAGACATTAACATTTAAGTTATGAGGGAAAGCGTCTTTACTTTAATTATCACTTCTCTACTCAGAAGCAGCCCTGAGTAACACATTCATTATAAACCAGCAGCACTACATCTCTTTTAGTCACTTTATAACACTGACAGAATTATTAGTTAAAATTAGTCTTCTCATTTTCATATCAGGGGAGACATCAACATTAGTTTCTACATTAAACATAACAGTTATTCATACAATCTGGAACTGCAGAAAGCTTTTTAAATGGGTTTAAGGCGATGGATGCTGGATTTTCTGAACATTTGCTTAATAGAAATTATGATTATCGACCAAATTATATTTTGGGAAAGCAATCATTTCTTCACTGCAATGCAATAATACATTTTCCAGTCTACAAAAAGTGTTATGCATAAAAAAAGTATTTTATAGGACTTTTTATAGTTCTGCAGAGTACCACATTACTACTCGTCAACTGGCAACTGCATCATAATTTAACCTGCTACAACTATAAAACTGTATCTTGACTTGATGAAACAAAAGACACCACAAGCATATGTGCTGTACATACATATGTGCATACAGCAAGACCAGGGATGAAAATAATAACAATTATATATTTAGCACCTAAATAAAATAGTGTCTATACAATGAGAAGAAAGCAGAACATCCAATGGGAAACCAAATAGATTCTGCCTTTAACTTTCTATTCTACTTGGTGTAAGTTTTGTGAAAAATTTTTGCCTGTAGACAAAAGCGGGGGATTTATTGCAGAGAAGTGCTTATATTTTCATTATCTAATATACCAAAAGGCTGAAGGAGAGAGGAATGCTATCTTAAAAATGCTTCCCTATCTCTGATCATGGTGTTTACAGCAAATGATAAGCTATATCTGCACTCCTTCTCAGGGGCAGCGAGAGTGGTTCTCAGGCTGCTACTACCCCAGGTCTTACTGGTCACCCCGCCCAGGGCTGAGGGTTCACTGCCTCAGTGCATGAGTTGCCCGTTTATGGCATATGGATTGGGAAGCTCTGGCTTAGGAAATTTGGGGATTCATAGATGGAAACAAAGCTACTGTAAACACTACAGAACAAGGAGAATGTTCCCAGATCCATTTATAGAAAATATTTTTGGATGACATGATTATAGAAAAAAAGTCTGAATTACCAGGGGGCAGGGAAAGCTTAGTAGTTACAAGGGAAGGTTTTGCCATGAATATGCTGTAGTTCAAAACACAATTCCATTCCTTACTCACCATATAAATATGAGGAAGTTATTTGACTGTTCTGTGCTTTGATTTCCTATTCTGTATAGGAGGGATGGCAATAATGGGGTGATTGTAAGGACTGAATGACTTAATATTTGATAAGCCCTTACAGGAGCATTGAATAGATATTGGCTTTAATTATAATATGTTTGAATATAAGGGAATTTAGATAGATAGATAGATAGATAGATAGATAGATAGATAGATAAATATATTATTTCAAATGATCAAAAATTATGGAAAAGACAGAAGAAAATAGAAAGAAATATTATTTATCCTAAACATATTGAGAATAAGATGCCATCTTGATATATTTTAATATATTCTTTAGTGCATTTTTAAACACTTAAAGTTTTAAAATAATTTAGTGTTTTTCTTGAAAATAAAGACATTCACCTATGTAACCATAATATGACCATCAAAATAAGAAAAGTAACAATGATATGCATCTACCATCTAATCCTGACCCTTGACCCTTACACCGTGTTCAAGGGTCAAAGCTACTATAAACACTACCCTAATCATGTTCTTTAGAGCAAAAGCTTCTAGTTCAGAGTTACATGTGCATTTGTTTTCATTCTCTTTTAATATGGAAGAGATTCTTGGTCTTTTCCTGACTCTCATGATCATGACACCTTTAAACATTACAGTCCAAATATTTTATAAAATGTTCCTCAATTGGGCTTTGTCTGACATTTAGCACAATTAGATTCAGGTTTCAAATCTCTGGCAGGAATCTCACAGAAGTGATACTGTGCACTCATTGCATCCTATAGTTTGTATACATTTTAATTTGTCTTATTAATGGTAATGGTAACTTTGATCATTTTATAGGCGGTGTCTACCAGGCTTCTCTACTAAAAAGTTACTAATTTTTCCCTTTTTCGTTAATAAATATTGGGGGGGGTCATTACTGTGAAACTATATCAATATTCCATTTTTAATCAAACTTTCAACACATACATATTTATATAAACATATTTATTATATATATATATGTTTATATGTATTGCTATATATTTACGTATTTACGTGTGTGTGTGTGTGTGTGTGTGTGTGTGTGTGTGTGTAAAAGACCAAAAAATGTGCAGAAGGCAACTTATTCAATAAAGAACAGTCTGGGCTTCCTCTCCTGTCTGAATTTCAATGAGAAGAGGTTGGACAAAAACTGCTTCAACTAATCTCACACATTCCCCTAAGCATAAATCTAAAATAAAAAGATAAACATACAAGCATCACCAACTTAAAATTTGAGAAAAATCAATACCATGGATATAATACATCAAAATACAGAATATATATATATATATATATATATATATATATATATGCTCTGTATACATATATATGTATATATATATACACACTGTATTTTGATATATGCTCTCTCTCTCTCTCTCTCTCTATATATATACATATATATGTGTATATATATATATGTGTATATATATATATATATATATACACACATTATAGAGATACAGAGAGAGATGGATAGAAAGAGAGGGGGAGGTGGAGAACAGATATAGAAGTGCCTACATTCTACTGATATTCCAATATTGGAAATATGGAGAAAGGAAAAAAATAATACAGAATCCCTTAAAACTGATAAAAGACAGAGCACTCATGTTGTGAAGGCAACTAAGAACAGAAGGGAACTTGTTTCTGTTAATAGAGAATATTTATCAGAAATCTAAAGTATTATATAATGTTGGAGACTCTCCCAGTAAAGTTAAAAACAGACTAGAATTTTACAGCTTTCTGCAGAGCCTAATCTCCAATTAAGAGAAGTGTAAATTTAGCAAGGAAGAGATGCAGAAGGTATGATTGACTATCTGAGTGTTGGCAAAGGTATGGAGAAAGCAGTTCTTCTGTGCAGGGATAGGACGGGAGGGAGACTAAAATCAAAGCCATACAGCAAGATCCATGGAAACTAAAAAGGTTTCATCTCATGCCTCAGAAAAAACTTTAAACCAAGATTACAAATTTTGATAAAATGTTCTCCCTTCATCTCTTGATAAATATATCTTCATAATCTCAAAATTAAAAAGCATGTCTAAGTATGTTTTTATGTGACTGAAAGTCAACCAAATATCAACAAGTGACTGGTTTAGTTATTATGGTCTAAATGATCTTTTAAAAGACTAGCCATATCTGAATTAATAATAAAATAAAGACAATAATTCATACATTATTGTACATTTATTCCTTAAAGTTGTCTTTTCCTTTTTTATTGAGATACAATTGGTATAAAACATTATGTAAGTTTCAGGTGTACAACTCTGTAATTTGACATCTGAATACACTACGAAGTGATCACCTCCAAAAATCTAGCAATAATTTTGCACCATACAATTGATCATTTTCATCCATTTCACCTCTCTTAACCCCTTTCTCCTCTGGTAACCACCAATCTGTTCTCTGCATCTATGAGTTCATTTTGGTTTTGTTTTGTTTTGTTCATTTTTTTAGATTACACATATGAAACCATATGGAATTTGCTTTTCTCCATCAGACTCAGACTTATTTCACTTAGCTTGATAAGCTCAAGGTCCATCCATGCTGTTGCAAATGGCAAGATTTCAGTCATTTTTATGGCTAAGTAGTAATCCATAATAGAGATATATACCACATCTTCTTTATCCTTTCTTCAATTGATAAACACTTAGATTGTTTCCATATCTTGGCTACTTTAAACAATACAGCAATGAACATAGGGGTGCATATATCTTTTCTAATCAGTGTTTTCATATTCTTTGGATAAATACCAAAAGTAGAATAGCTGGATCACACGTAACTCTAATTTTTTTGAGGAACCTCCACACTGTTTTCAATAGTGGCTGCACCAATTTACATTCCACCAACAGTGTATGGGGTTCCCTTTTTTCCACATCCTCTCCAACACTTTTTTTTCTTGTCTTTTTGACAATAGCTATTATAACAAGTGTTAGGTGATATTTCCTTGTGGTTTTGGTTTGTATTTCCCTAATATTATGTTGGTACAAAAGTAATTACAGTTTAAAGGTTTAAAAATAATTGCAAACAATGCAATTACTTTTGCACCAACCTAATAATTAGTGATATTAAACATGTTTTCATATGTCTGTTGGCCATCTTTATATCTTTGGGAAAAATGTGTATTCAGATTCTCTGTCCATTTTTTAATGATGTTTTTGTTGTTGTTAACTTATATGAGATCTTTATATATTTGTGATATTAATCCATTGTCAGATGTATGATTTGCAAATATCTTCTCCCACTCAGTAGATTACCTTTTCAGTTTGAGGATGGTTTCTTTCACTGTGCAGAAGCTTTTTGGTTTTGTGTAGTCCCATTTGTTTATATTTGCTTTTGTTTCCCTTGCCTTTGGAGTTAGATCCACAAAGACATCACTAAGACCTATGTCAAGAAGCTTACCACCTGTTTTCTTCTACGAATGGTTTGCATTCTTACGTTCAAGTCTTTAAGCCAGTTGGATTTAATTCTTGGATATGGTGTAAGACAGCAGTTACACTTTTTTGCATATGGTTGTCCAGTTTTCTCAACACAATTTTTCAGAGACTATACTTCTTCCATTGTATTTTCTTGGCTCCTTTGTTTTAAATTAATTGACCATATATTTGTGGGTTTATTTCTGGGCTCTCTACTCTGTCCCATTAAAATATGTGCCAGTTTTTATGCCAATACCATACAGTTTTGATTACTATAGCTTTGTAGTATAGTTTGAAATCATAAGCATGATGCCTCCAGCTTTAGTCTTTTTCAGAATTGCTTTGGCTATTTGGGGTTTGTTGTGGTCCCATACATGTTTTAGGATTGTTTGTTGTATTTCTGTGTAAAATGCCATTGGAATTTTGAATTGAATTGAATCTGTAGATTCTTTGGGTAGTATGGACATTTTAACAATATTAATTACTCCAATCCATGAGAATGAAATATCTTTCCATTTATTTGTGTCTTCATCAGTTTCTTTCTTCAATGTCATAGTTTTCAATATATGGGTTTTTCACCTCCTTGGTTAAATTTATTCCTAGGTGTCTTATTCTTTTTGATGTATTATAGATGGGATTGTTTAATTTCTCTTTCTGATAGTTTATTGTTAGTATACAGAAATACAGCACATTTTTATATATTGATTTTGTAGCCTGAAACTTTACTGTATTTGTTTATTAGTCCTAACAGTTTCTTGGTGGCGTCTTCAGGGTTTTCTATATATAAAAAATCAGGTCATCCACAAATAGTGAGTTTTACTTCTTCCTTTCCAATTTGGATGACTTTCATTTATTTTTCTTGCCTAATTGCTCTGACTAGATCTTCCTATACTCTGTTGAATAAAAGTGGTGAGGGTGGGCATCTTTGTCTTGCTCCTCATCTTAGAGGAAAAGCTTTCAGATTTTCACCACTGAGTATGATTTTTACCATGTTTCCCCAAAAAAAGACCTAGCCAGACAATCAGCTGTAATATGTCTTTTGGAGCAAAAATTAACATAAGACCCATTCTTATTTTACTATAAGACCGGGTATAATATAATGTAATATAATATAATATAATATAATATAATATAATATAATATAATATAATATAATATAATACTGGGTCTTATATTAATTTTTGCTCCAAAAGATGCATTAGTGCTAATTGTCCGGCTAGGTCTTATTGTTGGGGAAACATGGTAGCTATTAAATCCTTAGTAGACTATTCTTCAAGCTATTATATGCTTTGTATTCTGTCTGACATTCCAAAATGAACTGTTCTTTAAATTTCTAATACATCTACAAATATGATTCTTAATTATTCTATCAGATAGGGGCTTTAGTGGTTATTTTAATGTTCCCTTTATGATTCCCAAATCAGAAATCTATATTATATTTAACTATAAAATTTTTCCTGAATAGTCATGCTGTGCCAACATTATTCACATGTGCCAACAATATTCTTAGTGTTGCAACCACTGTGCTAAGTATTTGTTAATTAATCATTACAACAACCTATAAGAAAATGTTCTTATTATAAATAAGAGAACTGAAGCTCATGGAGGTTTATTGTACAAAACAAATGTCAGCAACAGAACCCAGATGGAGAAAAGTAAAAACTACAGAGCTGGAAAGATCAAGACCTAATCCAAGCTAATATTTTCTAGGTAGGCCAAAGAAAATCAATTAAATGAGTAGGAAATATGGAACAGCCCCGTTTTGGCTATTGATACTTTGAGGAAAGAATTATCAAAAGGAAAATGTTTATCAGCAGTGTCTAGGTTTACTGGAGCTGGATTCACTCTTGAGAAAAATCTAAACAGATGTGTACTTCAGGCACTACTCTAAATAAAGTAGATAAATTGCTCTCCAAGTTTGACAGTAACTAGTCCCAGATAAAGGTGTTTGCTAAGAAGTAGAACAAAGAAGTAAGGAAAGATTTAGCGCTGGGAAGAAAAAGAGCAATATTGAATGGATCAGCTTTCACACTTTCCGGATGGCCAGACAAGACAGTTTTTTGTTGTAAAAAAACAGCAAACCTGGAAATACAGACCCTTCCAAGCCTCTATAGGCTCAAGCAGCTTGATGTCCTCTATGCCAAGCTGCTGTCAGATTACAGTTAAGCAAACACTAAGATTCAAACATGTTTCACAAGTCCCAGAAAAATTTCATTGGAATTTTAAATAATATGCAACACAAAATATAATATAAAACCAGTTGTTAAGTAAGCTTAAAATTTATAGAACACCTCCAAACTTTTCAAAATGTTTCTATTTATCTAATTATTGCTCAAAGGAATACTTTTGCTTATTTTCTTAGAGAAATGTTTGTACTTTCACACTTGTTTTATTAAATATATAATATTTATCAATATATAATATTCAATATATATTAATACATACTAATATATATCAACATATAATATTTGTAAGAGGATTAGGGGTTATAAAAATGATTGCAACTTCCTGATCAGTTATATAGCGAAAAGATTCAATGTCTATACACTTTAGAACATAATTTTATTTCAGAACATGATTTTACTTATCTTTGTGACATTATTAAAGTTTAATGTTAATGTCTATTTACTTAACCAGTATATTTAATGTTTTGCCATACTCCATGGTTATCCCTTATCCCCCACCACCACCCAGAAGTTTAACCAAAAATAAATTCTACATAAGCACATGGACTCATGACACAACAAAAGGACAATATATGCCATCTGTGGCTTTCTCACTAATTTTTGAAGCTTTGGCTTACAAACACAATCTTCTTAACATGGTATTAAACATAGTCATTAATATTATCTTTATAAAACTAAGCATGATTTAGACCATCAATCAAATTCATAGGAAAACTTCAACAAGCATCATCCCTAGAATGAAAAGTCATTTAAGCACCTAATCACGCATGAAGCTTTCAGTGCAGAGAAAATTAATTGCATAGCTCTGGGCCCCTGACCTGCAGTAGTTTTACAACTTGAAATAGACAATGAAATAGAGCCATGCGAACAACAGAAAAGTAACAGCAATTTTCAAGGTGTTTAGACATTCACATGCGGTGATTTCGGGGAGGGGGGGGGATATTTAGAGTAAACATCCACAAGTCCATGAAATGTGCCTTTATTTCCTGTTCAAGAATGAAATAACTCAAACCCAAGACAAGAAAAATTTCTCATTTCAATGTTACCATGTAATAGTTATCACAGAGAAGGGCAACTTGGCTTTCTCTAGTATGGAGATTTCTCTGTAGTAGCTGTAGCATTATAAGCAATAATGTTCACTCCTTCACAGATTTACCTCCACCACCACCCACCCCCATTGTCAGTAATTCCTTTATGGAAATTGATCACTGTTGCAGTTAATTCGTGCACTACCGGCTTCATTGCATGTTTGGTGTCCTTTCCTCCTCCTAGAACACAGACTCCATGGTCCCCTGTGTCAATTTGCAAAGTCTAGCACATGGTAGTGTTCCTAAAAAGAAGGAAGGGAGAGAGGGTGGAAAGGACAGAGGAGAACTCTGGCCATAAAACATTAAGTGTAATTAACAGAAGAAATTCTCTAACACATTGAACAAACACTAAGTGGCTAACAGAATACATTAGCACTTTAAAACCCTCACAGTTGGCAAACTTATTCATCTCAAACCATAACCACTGACACCTTTGCATATCCTGAGACAGAATTTTAGAAAGACTTAGAAATCCTCAGCCTGCCATAAATCTTGAAAGGATGCAGAAATTCCTTTTCAACTTTATCATGGTTAATCTGCATCCCTTCATTGCTGTGACTCTGCTTCCTGGTTCTTAGGCTGTGACCTCACTCTGCGTTTCCTGGGAAGACCTTGCTAAGTTAAAATGATTGTATGTATAAAATGATCTCCACTGTCATTACAAAGGCTATCCTATCAGCAGTTGCCATTTTGGTTCCCGATTCACTGGATAACTTTTGATTTCTTATCCGGAGTTGTATCTCATCCCACCAGGAGTCTACTCTTCTCAGTACCTCAAGATCTAGGTGTTCCTTATAACAGTGCTGCTCAAAATGTGACCGCTGAGCCAGAATCCGCATCAATCTTTGTGTCCAATTTCTTGAAGCAGAGTATCTGACAATGGAGCCCAGGAGTCTGTGTTCTAACAAGTTCTTCAGACAATCCCTGTGTATGCTGAACTTTGAGAAGCACAGCCCTATGCATCTCTGCTTTACTGACCTCTGACACAGATGCTGGACCCTCATACTCTCTTAGGTACAGTTTGCATTGGAAAAATCTGAAGCAGCTAGCCTACACATTCCAGTACCATCGCTCCCTGTGCCCCATCCTCACCAGCCTCCCAGAGGGAATAGTGATTAAGAGCCTGCATTCCAGACTTGGACTGCCAGGATTGGATTCTCAGCTCTACTACTCAGTAGTCATGCGACCTCAGTTAACTTATTTAACCTCCCTGTCTCAGTTTTCTCTACCATGAAAGTGGAGTCATAATAGCATCCATCTTATACAGCTGCGGAAAGGATTGAATGAGTTTATATCCAAGCTTAGAAAAATACATGGCATATTATATGGGCTATATTTGTTTCTTATTTAAGGTTGGTTGAAGTCATAAGGTCCTCTTTTTCTGCCCAGAGAGTGTGATTACTTTGCGTATCATCTTTCCTCTGGAAAATAAATCCATGCTGAATGTCTCATGCAAGCTAAACTCTGGTCTTCGTGATGGAGTTAAGGATTAGCATCTTTGAACGTCTTTTCCTAGTTTGAAGTGTGATACAGCATTATAAGGAAAAAATTACACCAATATACCTCCTTTCATTGGTGAATACCGTTCTCACCAAATGACTTGCAAACACTCCATATCTGTCATAAAATGTTGACAGTAATGGCTTTCGTAGGTATCTTCTTGTGAGAGCAGAATATATAAATTAAATTGGTAGGTGGCTTCTGAAGAGGAGGGGTAAAGGAAACCTTACTTTCTCGATAGACTGGAAATATGGGTAAGATCCCATTATAATGAACTCTACTGGCTCCATGATTTGCTTTTGCTCTAATTAAATTGTTATTATGGATATATTGCTAGATACCACATCTTAGTCACAGGCGCAAGAGCTGACACCCTGCTGTTGGGTAGCCATTCTGGATAAATTAACAAGCACAAAGGAATGTTTTGAGCCCAACTGGAAAAGAGAAAAGCATAATGAGCTCACCACCCTGTACTCTGCGTCTCCAGTTACTGCTGGACCCTGGTTTAGCCTTAGAAGGTGTTTTAGGTCCTATATATGTGGGTGTATAGAGGTTCATGATTTGTGTGGGTCTGAGATTTTACTTTTTGAGTAATCAGGAGACCTACAGTTACAGAGACAGGAAGAAAACTGAATATTAATTATTACTTAATCTTGAAATTGTTATGGAAATAACTTTTGTTTTGCCTTCTTTCAATGAAAGCAATATATTTGGACATGGCTGGTGAACACGTATGAAATTCTTGAACAGGATCACTTGTTTTAGAAAAGTATTTGTAACAAGAACAAGACACTGGTGGTTTGGACCACATGGCACTACATGGAGTCTCTTGGTTCTTTGGAAGGCTTATTTATGGTGAAGTGTTTATGCATGAAAGATTGATTCTATGATATCCAAGTCTGCATTTTGAATCTACTATTCAGGCTTTATTATTTCATATATTCAAGACAGTATGAAACTATATATAGTCAATTTTGGATATTTGCACATATACGCATACGTACACACATTTTATATCTATATCTATATCTATCTGCATATCTATATCTATATTTGTGGTAGTTTGATTCTCAGCAATAGATTATTTTATTTTGAGTTTTAAATTTTGTTGATATTATGCTGTTAATATAAAAATAGATAAATAAAATGTTCTATGTCCATTTCATTTCATCTGGAGATTTAACTTCAAGGAATATGTCCTAAGAAAATAACTTGTAATGAGTTAGACAATATATACATGAGTATACCCCCCTCAACATTTATGAGTAAAAAATTAATACAAAATGAATGTCCAACAATTAAGAAATGATTTAGGTTAGTGATGGATAAACACATAATGGAATATTTGCAATAATTAAAAATTATGCTTGTGAATACCATGTGCAAGACAAATTATGCTATAAGAATAAAGGAAAACCTAGAACCCCAAATCGTTCCTATAGTGAGAGTAAAGAAAAAAGAACATATGTATCAAAACATAAAGATAATATGAGATTAATAATGGTAGAGTGGTGATTTTATTTTGTATTTGAAATTATTTTGTTCAGATTTTATGATCAAAAAAATAGTTTTTCTAGTATAACCCAAAGATGAAGGCATTTTTTTTGTTGTTGTTTAGCCTGAAATCTTATTAACCTAAATATCACATGAAATGATTGAATCAATATGGCTTAAGTATTTTAATAGAAATTTTCATTATGTGAAATGAAATTTTGTCATAAGGATTTGGCTTAAGAGATTTTTAAATGTCAACTATATGTTAGTGCAGTGTTTTTTTTTTTTTTACAGTGCTATTTTACTATGTTATGTCACATAGAATAAAATAGCCTACAAATTATGAACTATGTTAACAACTGTATCAAGTATATTGTGTTGACTATATTCCCTGTACTGTACACTATATCCCCATGACTCATTTATTTTATAATTGGAAGTTTGTGCCTCTTATCCCCCTTCACCTTTTTCACCCATCCTCCTACCCCCATTCACTCTGACAACCATCTGTTTGTTCTCTGTATCTATGAGTCTTGTTTGTTTGTTTTATTTGCTCTTTGGTTTAGTTTTTTTTTTTTTTAATAGATTCCACATATAAAAGAAATCATACAGTACTTGCCTTTCTCTGTTTGACTTATTTCACTTAGCATAATACCCTCTGGGTCCATCCATTTTGTCACAAATGGTAAGATTTCATTTTTTTTTATTGTGGAGTAATATTTATAGTTTTCTAATGATGAAATTAATATATATTAGTTAGCAAGAACCTTGGAAATATAAAAATAAATACTGAAATCACCTATGATTCTACAACCAAGAGATTGTCACAGTGAATAATTTGAGTATTTTTTCTTAATTTTCATAATTTTTTATAACATATATCATTAGTCTCAAACTTCCAATAGCGTCAGAGCCACCTGGAGGGCTTATTAACACACAGGTTGCCTGCCACCATCCCCAGAGTTTCTGATGCAATAAGTCTGAGGTGTGGTCCAAGATTTTGCTTTTTTCACAAGACCCCAGGTGATGCTAATGCTTATCTGGGCTCTACATTTTGAGAACTACTGTTTGATGTATTAGGAGCAGCCTGTATTTAACATTAGATATATTTTGAGTTGATCCATTAACATCACTTTATAAATATTTTTCATGCCATTAAAATTTCTTGAAAATATATATATTATTATTTAATATTATTTCATATGAATAAACTACAATTTAACTCATCTTTTTGATTTGTTGAATATATATTTTTATCTATTTTTATTATCACAGATAATTCTGAAATGAGACTTGTCAGACCAAAAATCTCTATTTGCTTTGGACTATTTTGTAGAAGTAAAGTACTGTATCGTAGACTATGAACAGTTTAGCTTCTTGGACTACACTGCCAATCTGTGTACCAGAACATTTATACAAACCTATAATAGCAATCTCTAAGAATATCCACTACCTCACACCCGTGCTAGTAAATGCATAGTTCTTAATTCAGCCAAGTGGCTTTTTCTTCCAAATATATCTCGTTCAATGTAACAAGGGAAATTGAAGGGAGAAATCTTACTCAATAAATTTACAAATAATTTCTAAGATATTTGTCTGGTCTATAAATCAACCAATGTCAACATTAATTGTACCATAGATTAAATGTATGAGAAGTTCTTTTAGGCCACTGTTACAGAGGGCAAAAATCCTCATTTGGACAGGTTGAAACATACATTAAAAGGAAACAGATTAAAGGAATACATTCAACAGCTAAAAAACAAATCTTTTTTATATTTTTACACTTTCTTTATCTATTCCCTCCCTACAGTTCTCACATTTAAAACTGATATGTGGAAATCACTGAGTAGGGAAACTTGTGAAATTTGAATGAATAACACCATCCCTTTATAACTTTCTCCCAGAATGTTTTCCCATCTAACTCTTGGCACTGACATGTTCTCCCTATCTTCTTATTAACATTGACTTCTTTGCCCTGCCTGGAGGATCCCACAATAAGGAAACGTTTCTGTGTATTCCATGGAGGAAGAGAAAGGAAGACATTTATATAACATGGGCTTGAAACCAATTTTAGGAATATACCAGGGTTCTATCCCTTTTTCACTCATATCTAGCGATTTGGGGCAAATTTACTCCTCCTCACTGTGCTTCAGTTTCTCATGGAAAGATGAGACAATTCTTGTACCGTTGGATTCTTGCCAATACTACAGAAAATATAATTAAAACACACTGTATGTGGTAGGCACTCAATAAATAATATGTATTATTATTCTCTTACATCTGCCAGGACTTGGAATACAAGTACACATTCAGTAAGTGAGTAAATGAATAATAGGCAGATGAATGAATACAGGTATGATCGGATAACTCAACCTCTAATGCAAAATATAACAAGTTTTAGGACGCTCTGTTTCTGGGCCCTAAGACCAAGAAGACACAGTGTAATATATTATTATTCCCTCTCAATTTCTTACTACATTTTCACATGAAGAGTTTCTGCTCAGGTCTCTTCCATATGGCACAACAAAACCTTCCCTCAGAAGAAGACTGGGAAGGATAAAAAGGAGCGAGAGTGTCTGGAAAGAGAAGACCTCCATTAGAAATTCCACCATATTTCACCAGTCTTCTTTTGGGATGGGTGGGGTACTTTGTTTGGATGCCTTTTGATGTGAATTCTCGTATTTCCCTGATAAGTGGCATTTCAAAGCTGACAGCCCCAGCTGTCCATTCTTTCTCCCTCATGCCCAACAGATGGTGTAAATAGCCTGGCACAGATTCCCTGGATCAGTGTTGGGGGAAAATCCTTGCCAGACAGCTGATGGTTTCTTAGAAGTTGTCCATTCTGGCAACAATGGATGGCTAATAGTAATGTATTTTTTCTTATTAATATTATGTTAGAGCTGTATCATTCTCTCACTTGAAATTTACAATGCCTGCAATTAAGATAAACCCATTAATATAGCTCAGATGACAGTGAAAAGAACACAGGGCTAGAGGTCAGTGCACCCAGATTCTACCCTCAGTTCTCCCTTTAAATTTCCTAGGTAATTTTAGCCAAGACATAGATGTGCCTTGACCTGGAGGTTCTGTACCTTTTACAATGGAGTGAAAATATCTTCCTTGCTTATTTCACAAGGTGATGTTCAGACACATATAAAATAATGAATTTTAGGTGTTATGTACAGTAAGTATTACAAAAGGTTATAAAGTTGTAAATGTCATGAAGAACACCATACTGACCCTCCACAAGCATATGAACTCTTGAATGAGCATGAGTTTCCACAGATATATATTCTCAGCCCTGTCCATGGCCATTGAAGGACAGTGGATATCACGGAGCTAGAGACTCTCTCTAGCATGTATTTACCAGCTCGGCAGCACACCTTAGAATCATATTAATTCCACAAAATATAGAATCGGCTTAATTCTTGCTTTGATCTAAAAATTCTTCCACAATGTGAACTATAATATTTTAGGAAATTAGATGGTATTAAAAAAGACATGTTCTTGAGTTTCTGAGACCTTCAAAACAGTCATGACTGTTCCAAATAATAGGTTCTAAACACACTCTCATAAATATGAAACTACTAAAATCTACAACAGAGGTTGGTTTTCTCCTCATGAGACTGTAGTTTCCAGAATCAGAGATTTTAACCCATACATCTCTGTAGCCTCAACTCTGGTAGAAAGTCAGCCTGAAACGGCACACCTAGTGGATATGGACATCCAATTCAGAAGTACAATCCATATGGATTTACTATACTAACCAATTTCTAATTGTACCTGACGATCTAATTAATTACTGAAATCACTTCTTTATTCTTTATTTCCCAGAAAATTCTAGAATGTTTTATATCCAAAAATGCATCGAAATATCACCCAGTCAAAAAGAGAGGAAGAAAAAAGCCTGAATCTCTTTTCTTTTTGTTTACCAAAATTAACTTCCTCAAATTAATTATTAGCTTTATTCCCTTTCTCCTTTCACTAAAAATTAGTGGGAGGGCAGAGGATATTGAAGTCAAGTGCCTTAACCTGAAACATTATTTTAAATAATTTATTCAAAATTTCACCAGTTCTTACTATATACAGGATATTCTTATCAAATACTCTTTTCAAAATTGAAGGTAGTAAGTTGTTAGATTTCCTTTTCCTTCAAATGAATTTGAGTATACACCAGGCTTAGGTTTAGCTTGTTGGCTCATAAAAAATGGATAAAAAGTTTCCTAAGGCAGCTGTTAAACTGGAAAAAAAAAGTTGTACTAAGTATCCATTAAAGTTTGATTAGAAAAACAGAAGCCACTGTAGACATTTTGAGCTCTCCCAGGAAACCCAGAGTTTCACGGTTACGAGGAAGCTGCCATCGGTGATTTCATTTGCCTGCATCATCAGAGAAGGGATTTTGAGGATGATGCCCCCAAATTGCAGGCAATACCCACCTCAGCCATCTGTTGATGCTCATGTACCTGACCTGATGTGTCTAGAGAATAACGGTTTCTTTCCTTCCCGTTTCAAATCTTTATGAAAGCCTCTAATTGGTAGAATGTAACCAGAATCTTACAGGCACTGGGGTGCCCATAAAACAGGAAACTTCTCTGATATTTCATTCCATCTCCCTTCTCCTTCTAGAGCCAAAGTAGCCAACTCAAAAACACTCTCAAATCTGAGGTGTATTGTCTCCTCCGTCACTGAAAACCCTTGTTAAGAGTTCTGCCTATCCCAGGAAAGGATTCTTCATGAAGAAAATGCAGCAGCAGCAGCAACAAATATTTATTCCTACACTAATTAAAGCAGCACACTTCCTTCCTTCCAGCATGTGATGACTTAATGGGAAATGCAAGATTTTACTATTTTTAAACGTGTTGAGAACCTCCTTTCTGTTAGGTACTGTGTTAAGGACAGCATATAATTTGTTAAATCCTTGCCAATTTTCTGTGATGAGTTTATTGTTCTGTCTTACAGCTAAGAAAATTGAGATTCGGACTAGTGAAGAGAAAATGGCACAAGACCTAGAGCTGCCTAATGCTAAACTTACCCTGGTTTGTCTGATTCCAAGGCTGTTACTGTTTCTGCTACACAATGAGTGTGGTAAGGTAGTATATTCTGAGGGTCAAATATCAGTATAAAAATACAAGTGCTAAAAGAATTCAGAGGTATGAACAAAAAATGGTCCTATTGCATGATCATAATCACTTTTTTTTTTGGCCAGGAACCATATTATTTTATGAAAAATTGACATTTGTCACAACTGCATATGTATCTCACAAAATACATATTTGAAAGCCTAAAACCTCAAGTAAAATTAATTCTGCTGACAAATTTGCAGAATAATTTATATCTAGATTTAGTTTAACTCTTGTTTTTATCCCCAAAGACAATTTAGGATATATCTCTTTAAAACTTTAAATCTCTCTTGATGATTAATGGGGACCTGATGATAGGGCAGAAAGATTTAAACTTGAGTTTAAACACTTTTCAGAGACTTCAATTAACCAGCATCAATTTGTTGCTCCTAGACCTAACCTTCAGGGAGAGAAAAACTACTTAAAAGCACTTTAACATAGACTGTCCATTCATTGCTTGATGCCATCTGGGAGCATAATGGCTCTATCCTTTTCGCCCTCAGATTAATGGAGTAAGCTCACATGTTATAAAGAGCACGTTAATTCTCTGATACTTTTGTTATGGATTTCTCTGTGGCAGAACTCATTTGAAATAATGCACATGTCATTTTGTAAACAGAATTGAAAAATCTTGGATCTTAAAGTTACTCCTTTACTAGAAGAGATGTTGAATATACAAAAAAATTGAAAGGCGAGGCAATGCTATTCCTCAGCTTTTTCAATTCTTTAACAACAAAAGTGAAATTTTCAATTTGTTGCCAGAATGTTGAAAATAGGTAACTTAAATAAAATAGAATGCAATAAGAAATGGAAATGAAGAACACTAATAAGGTTGTCTTACGCTCCCTAAGTATTATAAGATGTGAAACATATTGTAAGATGTCTTTCTCAAGAATTTGAATACTCCTTAACTTAAAATTAAATCAATGTAAAACTCTTGAAATCACTAACATGAATATTTCTCTTTTTATTTGGAATTTTCCATCCATAAATATCACACATGTGTTCTTAAATTAAATTGGCATTGGAGAAAGGCAACAGGGCTGAACTAAGGGGAAAAGGTTTATGTAGGACACTTTTCTTTATTAAATTTATTGGAATTACATTGGTTAATAAAATTATATGGGTTTCAAGTGTACAGTTCTATAATCCATCATCTATATATTTCATCATGGGTTCACCTCCCCCAAGTCAAACATCCTTGCGTCACCATATATTCAACCCCCTTTACCTTCTTCTACCTCCCCCCCTTCCCCCTGAGCCTCTGGTAACCACTAAACTATTGTTTGTGTCTATGAGTTCTCCTTGCCTGTGTTGTTCATTTCTTATTTTCAGTTTTATATCCCACATATGAGTGAAATCATATGGCTCTCGATTTTTTTCTGACTTATTTGGCTTAGCATGATAGTCTCAAGATCTATCCATGTTGCCACAAATGTCAGTATTGCATCTTTCCTCATAGCTGGGTAATATTCCATTGTACATATGTACCACATCCTCTTTATCCAATCATCTATTAAAGGATGCTTCAGTTGTTTCTATGTCCAGCCATTGTGAATAATGCTGCAATGAACATATGGATGCAATATCTTTACAGATAAATATTTTCAGCTTTTTAAAGAAATATATAACCTTCCTAGACTGAATCATGAAGAACTGAAAATCTAAATAGACGGATCAACAGCAAGGAAATTGAAACAATTATCAAAAACCTCCCCAAAAGCAAAAGCCCAGATCCAGATGATTTTCACCAGTGAATTCTACTAAACATTCACAGATGATTTAATATGTGTCCTTCTCGAACTCTTTCAAAAAATTGAAGAAGGGGCAATAATTCCTAACTTATTTCATGAGGCCAACATTACCCTGATACCAAAACTTGTAAGGATAACACAAAAAAAGAAAACTACTGACCAATGTCTTTGATGACTAGATAAACAAATTTCCTAAAAAAAAAAAAAAAAACTAGCAAATCGAATACAAAAACACATTAAAAAATTATATATCAAAATCAAGTAAGGTTCATTCTTTGGGCACAAGAATGATTCAACATATGCAAATCGATTACTGTGATACCACATAAAAAAAAGAATAGAAATCTTATAATCATATCAATAGATGCAGAAAAAGCCTTTGAGAAGATACAACACCCATTTATGATTAAAACACTCTATATAATGGAGAGGGAAGGAAAGTATCTGAACATAATAAAGGCCATATATGACAAAGCCTCAGCTAATATCATACTTAATGTGAAAAACTGAGAGCTTTTCCTCTAAAATGAGGAACAGACAAGGGTGCCCCCTATCACCACTGTCATTCAACATAGTATTGGAAGCTCTAGACAGAGCCATCAGGCAAGAGAAATAAATAAAAGGCATTCAAATTGGGAATGAAGAAGTCAAATTGTCGTTTTTTGCAGTGACATGATTCTTTATATAAAACACCCTACAGAGTCCACTAACAAACTATTAGAAACAATAAAAATACAGTAAAGTTGCAGGATACAAAATCAATGTACAAAAATCCATCCTGTTCCTATATACTAACAATAAAATTTCAGAAAAAGAAATGAAAAAAAGTTCCTTTTGGAATTACAACAAAAAGAATAAAATACTAGGAATAAACAACAAAAAATGTGAAGAACCTATATGTTAAAAACTATAAGACATTATTAAAAGAAACTGAAGAAGACACAAAGAAATGGAAATATTTTCTGTGTTTATGGATTGGAAAAATCAACATAGTTATAATGGCCATAATGCCCAAAGCAATACACAGGTTTAATGCAATCTCCATGAAAATCCCAATGGCATCTTTTAAAGAAATAGAAAAAAAAATTTGTCAGATTTGTATGGAGTCACAAAAGACTCCAAATAGCTAACATTACCCTGAGAAAGAAACCGAGGACAGAATGTTCGTTTTGAATGATCAAAGTATAATGAAACATCACATATGCTAAAGCCTAAATCACTAACGCTGAAGTAATAAGTCATATTTATACATTGGAATGGAATGGTTTCTATGTATCTTATCTGGATGAAGAACACCAAAATGAACTTATTTTCTATTTTGTTTTTTATGTTTAATACTTCACAGTTTAAAATTTTTAAATGGATTTTTGTTTTAAAATGCAATGGTGTTAATTTGGATACCATTTACTCACATTTTTATTTGAATTCATAACAGAGTGGCCTTATTTTGTACATTTCATGGAAACATACTCCAAGGATTTCAGTATCACCTTTGGGATCTTATGGGGTCAATAAATAATACTTCATTCTTCCCATTTTAGGTTCAAAAACAATGAAAAATAAAGCACATGAGATAGATGAAGATTGAAATAACAATGGTATGACTGATAAAGCAGATTAGAGAATGTGACTTTAAGCCTGAACCCAAAGGACTTCCCAAAACTACACAAGACTCCCACATCCAATGACAGGCAGGACTGCAGGATTTCCCCACCCCTGGGAGTTCACCTTAGTACAGGAGAAAGCAAAAAAATAAAGGGAGAAAGCTATTCATAAAAATAGAAAGAAAGGGGGTAGGCTGGCCTTCTCCATTCTTTCTGCCCAACCTGCTTTCCGTGAGGAGTGAGTGATGTATCAGCAAAGGAGCCAGTAGTACTGTGCTACATAGACCTCCCCCATGGAAAAATGATGAGTGAAATAATATCCACCCCCAAAAGTAACATTGAAATAAGGAATCAATAAAGGTTTCTAGCTTATAGGTTGATACCTGCACACATCCTTCTTCACTTATTAAATGTTTGTGTCTTTTCCTGAAAATAGGATGTACAAATAATGTGTTTTCCATTTTAAGAAAATATCTATTTCCTTTTCTCATTTTCGTGTTCTATAGCCCATGAATAATAAAAGCATGTAGGCCTGTTTTCTCTACGGAGTATTTTAACCAGGGCTAAGGATAGATGGATGGACAGACAGATGGATGTCTATAAATATAGACAAAAACACAGCTTCAAGAAAATATTGATTGGACTAATCATCTTTTGTATAATATACACTAAGAAAACTACAAAGTAATTGTTCATCGGAATCATACTGGTTATTTGCCCTCTTTATATAGCTTTATGCATCACAACATATAGCCTTGGAGACAGAATGCAATTTTCTATACCCTTTGGGAACTGCTATTTCTTCCCTATTTCAGCTGGTCATGCATTTTGATTGTGTCATCATTGTGAATAATTGAGCTCACAGGAGATTTACAGCACAGGGATTTCAGATTTTTGCATTTGTAAAGATCTAAAATAGTCATGATTAAATATTTGGGAGAAATGAAAACCAATTTTAAATAACTATATTGTGATGGGGAGGGGTTCTATTATAACAGTTTTAGCAAATGCTAAATGAGTCATCTAATCTTAATTATGTAAAGAGTATTTTTAAATATTCAAAATTAAATTTTAAATAATTATTCAATAACATCAAATATTCATTACATAATGACTATTTAATCATTGTTCATAGTTGCTAATCCTTTGCAATTCAAATTGAAGTTAGAAGGATGGCCTAGTCTTGCAGTTTAGCCTATTATATTCTTCAAAGGCCATAATTACAGTAGTCCTAAAAATGGTCAGTGGGAATAAAATTGATACCAGATTTTCTTGTTTATTTCCCTTAATAGTCCTACAAAGGTAAATCAAATCCATTGGTGGCAGATTAAGGGGGAAATCTTTGGGACTGAATAAGAAGTAAAATGGAGAGAAACATACTTCTTTTACATTGGTGGGTACATATGGTTATAACTAACATTTACAGCGCATAGAGATGGTATTGGGGGAACAAGACAACAATGAGGGGTTCTGTAGTTTCCTGCTCTGGTGCGGTGGGTGTGCACTGAAGGGTCCAGAAAAGGGGGATTACTCTGATATTCCAAGGGTATGTTATTTTACGTTTCATCCTCTGATTCCAATGTACAAAATAAGCTGCAAAACTGCCATTCTCCAGAGCATTTTGTCAATCTGTTGAGATTTTGCTTCCCGGAAATTATAGTCAGTTTGGCTCAAATAAACTCATAAAGATTCTCTACAGGTCTGGATATTTCTCACGTTGACATTGACAATACCAAATGCTGGCAAGGATATGGATCAACAAGAATTCTCATTCCCTGTTGGTGGGAATGCAAAATGGTACAACTATGTGGGAAGACAGTTCAGCAGTTCCCTACAAAATTAAACATACTCTTACTAAATCCAGCAGTCATGCTATTTGGTATTTACCCAAAGATAATGAAAATTTATGTCCACACAAAATCTGGCACATGGATGTTTATAGGAGCTTTATTTGTAATTGCCAAAATTTGGAAGCAGTCAAGATGTACTTTAGTAGGTGAATGGGAAAATACTCTAGTATATCTGGACAATGAAATATTATCCAGTGCTAAAGAGAAATGAGCTATTAAGCCATGAAAAGACATGGAGGAAATTTGGATGCATATTACTAAGTGAAAGAAGCCAATCTGAGAAGGCAACATACTGCCTGATTCCAACTATATGACATTCTTGAAAAGGCAAAACTATGGAGATAGTAAAAAGATTAGTGGTTGCTGGGCATTGAGGGGAGAGAAATGAATAGGCAGGGCACAGATAATTTTTAAGGCAGTGAAAATACTCTGGGTGATATTATAATTATGGACATATGTCATCATATATTTGCCAAAACCCACAGAATGTACAACACCAAATGTAAACCCTAAGGTAAACTATGTAATTCAATGATTTGGGTGATTTATTTCTCACAGGTCTGGAGGCTGGAAGTCTGAGGTCAAGGTGCCAGAGACTTCTAGCTGTGTCCTCACATGGCAGAGAGAGAGAAGCAAGCTCTCTCATGTCTCTTCTTATTAGGGCACTAATCCCATCATGAGGGCTCCACACTCAAGACCTAATTACCTCCCCAAGGACCCACCTTTGGGGGATTAAAGAGATTAGGCTTTCAACATATGAATTTTAGGAGGGCACAAGCATACAATCTGTAACAAGTGACATTAGAATTCAGCAATAAGGTGCTCTTGGTGATGGAACGAAGTAAGAGCAGACCTGCCACAATTAACAGGATTATATACTTCCTATCCAGAGGCCCATTTTCATCATTGGTTTCCCTTGTGAGTGGACAAGTTAGAAAGTGAAACATTATATGTCTATTCCCCAAACTGCCATGAGTGCCTCATAGAAACTGTCAAGAAAGGCACAACTGATTTAGGGCAAGCTCGAGGGACTTGAGGAGTCTGAAAGCCCTCCTTACGAGAATGGAAAAACAAAAGGGGAATAAGACCTAGAAGACAAAAAATATAATTATTACCCAAGTATCATTAAAAAGCATCCTTCAAAGATAACCAAGTATAGTTTGTAAGAAGCATGTATTCATAATGGAAAATAATGTAGGATTTGAAGTCAGACAGACCTGGACATGAGTTTCAGTTCTTATACCAATAAGACCTTGGAGAAGTTCTTAAATTTCTCAACTGAATGTACAAATAACAGTTTTGTGATTGTCGTAAAAACAAAAACAATGTGTAATTATTTATGTATAGTGCCTGGGATGTCAAAATTGTCTAACAAACTGTCCTTGTCATTGCTGTTTTTGCTATGTTGGCGTTTTTATCACTGATATAGAAAAAGCATTAGCTTCCATCTCTTTAAATTTAGCAGTGAAATTATCAATATTCAGCACTGCTTCCATTGCCAAGACTAATGTAAATGAGAAATGGCAGACCAAGATGGGGACCAGTGGAAGCAGCCTTCCCCATGCTAAGGGGAATTTTATCACTAATGTTATTTAGAATTGCCTGTTCACAGTGATTTAAAAAAGGTTAACTGAATTTGAGGCAGTTTCAATTCTCTACAGATGATGAAGCCCCGTAGAGCCTGTGCCGAATGGAACCTTCCAATAACCGCCACTTCCCCTGTGGATCAAACTACTTTCTTTATACAAATAAAGAAGTTGGAGACCCAGAGAACACAATCGAAAGTCATGCAACATCCTTTTCATGCTTCTTTTTTTTTTTTTTTCTAATTTACATTTTGCTCCTTTTTTTCCCAGAATATTTGCTGCCTCCTAACTTCTTTTGACTCGGGTGTCTAATTCTGGTTTTCCGTTTTATTTTTTCCCAAAACCTAAACTAACACAAATAAAATCCATTTACTTTTAGAAGTTCTGATGGAAAAAATAGTAACAAATATAATCCATTCACGTACCAGGATTTTTACTATTTCTGTTTCTGCCCCTCAGTCAACATGCCTGATCTGTTTGTCCAGTCTTTACAGGCTCTGTTGACAATTCTTGCAATGTAGCAAAATGTTTGCCCAGAATAATGTGATAAGACAAAGTAGAGCCATACTTATGTCATGTCATATTTTAAAATCATTCTGTTTTCCAATTCTTCCCAAAAGGAATATGGAAATATATATCAGTGATAGCTTTCTTCCTTCTAGCTATAGATGAGGGATAATAGTTAAACAGTGTTGGAATTTCTCCCAGCTTCTATTTCCCCTTCAATATAACTGTTGTGAGATGTTTATTTCCATGTGTGTATTAAGAATCCATTCCTCTACGTAAAGTCAGATAACTTGCCACTTCTCACCAACTCAAGGAAATAAAATGACAGAAACAGAACAAATGGTGCACACCTCCATTTCCACCATACATGGGAGCCTTTCCATTTCTCAACAAAAAGCGCTCCCTGTGGCAGAACGGATGAATTAATGTTCTGCTAACATAATTATGCATATGGAAAATGGTTGCTTGCGCAACTCAAAAAGAAATCAACCTATATAGCTGAGTGTTCACAGTTCTTATGTCTCTGTTTCATGACCCTATTGTCCTATATTAATATTGTCTTTTTAAAGATAAAAAGGGCAGTCTCTCAGGGGAAGTACTTCTCTTTCATCAAGAAGATTTTACTAAACCCAGAGTAAGCTGTCCTTACTTCCCCTAATTTCAAACTACCCAAATAAGGATGCCTCCAAAGAAATCCTACAATGGATACGATCTCTTTCCAGAACTGCACTTCCCTCCAGAATTATGCTATAAAACAGATCCCACACCATAGGTACAACATATAAAACATATGCTAAAATTTAGCACTCAAGATGTAAAAGGTCTGAAATATTTTTGCCTCAATAGTGTTGTCTCCACTCATTTTCCTATAAGTAACTGTATCCAGAAGAGCACCACTTGTTTCTCCTCAGAACAACATTGTAGGACCAACAATTATTTACTTCAAGGCAAAAGGACATATATTTAAGAAAATTAATTGGGAAAATTTCTTCATATATAAATATAAAGAGCCTGGTGAGGACCTTTGAAATGCTCATTTGACACTCAATTTCAGAGTTTACTAATGATTTGGCTAAATGATAAGTGTATCTACAAAAAAAAATGCAAAATAGCGTATCTTCTAAATGAGACAGTATTGAAGCCAATTGAAACTTTAAAGGTGAAATGTTTTCTTTATACCCGTTAAAAGCTAAAGCTTGAAGGAATAGAAACCTAAACATTTTAGCAGCATCAGTAAAAGGTACTCTGAGAGGAAACATAATTATTTATTTAGGAGATTCCTAGAGATAGATACTGCGGCCAGCAAAGATAGGATGGCACAAAAACAACATAAATAAGAAGAAATGGAGTAGTAGAAAGGCAATATGAAATACACAGCAATGTCCCTTCCAGGGCAGCAATTTGGACTCAAACCAGGCCAACAGTGATAGAAAATCATTATTACTGGATGGCTGATCCTTTAGCTCTATCTGAGTATGGATATAAGAAAGGTATTGGAGGCCTGGACTTGTTAACTAATGCTTTTATCCCAGGCACCAGATGCTAACTGGTTAATCCAGAATTGCCAGGACCAGCATCATTTCTTCTCACTTCATTACCTAGACTGATGGTTAGAAAACAAACCAGAATCCAACCATCTGTTTCAATTGAGACAAAAACGTTAGTGTCTAAAGAAAGAAAAAAAAAAAGAAAAAAACAAACAGCACAATGTGCAGTAGAATTAAAATTTTGCTTAGATAGTAAAAGATACTTAGTATATAAAGATCTTTTTAAGCAAGAGGGAAATCTCTAATTCATACTTTAAAAAATCTGTTAGCTGTCTCTATGAAAGGAGTTATTCAAGAAAGAAAGATTAATCTGTCATATCTTCTATGCTCTCTGAGATTACTCATCACCAACCTTTTTCAGCTTTATTTGGGCCGACCGATTCAGAAGTTTGGTATGTTTATGGCATTACTCTCAGTTAAATATTTCATAATATATATTTTTAAATCACATCAGCTAGGAAGTTTCCTCCCAACAGTTAATATCAGTTTATATTCTATAAAGATAGTAATCTAAAATAAAATAATTTTACTAAAAGGAATTAACAGAGAATGAAATCGCTGTACAATATGTGGGGACAGAGCCAGGAGTGCAGTTTCCATGCTCTTGGCCTCACGTGGAAAGTTGCTCACTCGGGTAGTTAAATGGCCATCAACTGTGATTGGATGGCCATCAGCTGTGGCTAGTTGGCCGTCAGCTATAACCAGTGAGCCTTTGGCCACTGATATAACTGCCGTGGCTACGCTAACAGTGGATGGTGGCTAGCAAGCGTGAATTGCAGTTAACATGGCGGATTGCAGTTAGCAAGGGGTTAGTTGGATGGTTGGCAGAGAAGTGGACAGCAGTTTGTGGATCGTGGGGCTCCTGCTTCCTGTGTCTCCAACCCAGCCACCAGCGAGAATATAGTGGTGTGACTCCCTTATCTGTAGCTCCATGGGTGTTCCTTTTTGTCCTCACCATGTCCTGCGTTCTTATGTGGGGAACAGGACCAGAGACCCTGCATGACAAATATCTCTAAAACAAATGTTTTAGAATATATTTCCCTCAAAGAAATATTATTGAAATACAAACTAAATTTATTTCCTATTCAGTGCTATTGAGCACTTTACTGCCATAAGCCCTCAATGCCATATTCAAAGTAGCTTATTTCTGAATCCCCTCTTCCACATTGTGACCCCTGAAATAATTTTAGAAGCAAACACCAATTTTTTTTAAATAGTGTTGTGAAATGTTTTTAAATATATAAAACCAAGAAAGAAAACTTTGTTTTCACAAACAAAAGTCATTCAGGAGCACACGTATTCCAACTGTACAGGTTGTAAATGTATCTATTAGTTTTTCCAATATATTTGGTTTGAAATATTTCCTTACTATTTTGGAGACACTACAGAAGTGATAGAAGTTGATATATAAGTCACAACAACTGGCTTTAAAGTCATGTATGGGTCAGAGTTATAACTCCACTGCATAAGGCTATGACCCTGAGTCTTAATGTTATCACTGATAATTGGGATAAAAATAGTATATGTTTGCCGCAAATAATACATAATACTTTGTGTCTGCACATAGCAATCAACAAATGTTAACTATTGTAATTGTGATTAATATTAAACAGGGCAGTGATATCAGCAAGATGGCATAATGGAAAGCCATCCACAGAAACACCGATTTAACATCATCTATGGGTGAAAATACTTTTATGAGCACTCCAGAATCCAGGTGAGAGATTACACTATCCCGGAAGAGCACAGAAATTAAAAAAATAAATAATTAAATTATAAAAAAGCAAAGGTTTAAAAAAGTTTCACTTTATCTGCATCACCCTTCCCCCACTCTGGCAAAGCACAGTTCTAAGAGAGATTCCCTTGGAACATAAGAGATCCCCTCAGAACATGAGAGATATTCTCAGAACATAAGTTCTCCTGTGGAGCAAAGAGAGAGTAACTCACCCACAGGTGCCATGGACAGCATGGTGACTGCAGTTAATAATACTGTATTACATACTTGAAAGTTGCTAAGAGAGCAGCTACTAAATGTTCCTACCATGAAAAAGAAATGGTAATTATGTGACATGACAGAGATGTTATTTAATGCTCTGGTGATAATCATTTTGCAACACGATAAATGTATCAAATCAACACCACTGTACACCTTAAATTTACACAATGTTGTATGTCAATAACATTTCAATAAAGCTAGAAAACACACTTCAAAAATGGGTTATAGATTTAAAGGTAGGAAATGAAACTGTAAGTAGGGAAAAAGCTTCCTGATATTGGTCTTGTCAATGATTTTTTTTATATGACATCAAAAGCACAGACCAAAACAAAGCAAAAATAAACAAGTGGGACTACTTCAAACTAAAATGTTTCTGCAAAGCAAAGGAAACAAACAACAAAATGAAAAGGTAACCTATGGAATGGGACAACATATTTGCAAACTATACATCTGATAAGTGGTTAACATCCAATATAAATAAGGAACTAGGGGCAGAGACCAGAACATGAGGAGATGTGGGTCAAAGGGTATAAGTTTCAGTTATACAAGATGAATAACATTGGGAGATCTAATGTAACAGCATGATGACTATAGTAAATGTATAGTTAAATAATATTAACTATAGTTCATATACCAAATTATATACTTCAAATATGCTAATAGTGTAAATCTTAAGCATCCTCATGGAGAGAGAGATGGGGATGAAGGGGAGAGAATGAATGGAAGCTATATGAGGAGGTGTATATGTTAATCAGTTTGATTGTGATAATCATTTTTAAATATATATATATATATCAAAACATCAAGTTGTATGCCTTCAATATACATAATTTTCTCAGTTATACTTCAATAAAGCCGAAAAAATTCATATAGAACCACAAAAGACCTTGAACAGCCAAAGAAATTTTGAGCAAGAAGAACAAAATCTGGAAAGCATCACACTTCCTGGTTTCAAAATATATAAAGCTACAGTATACAAAATGGTATGATACTGGCATAAAAACAGACATATAGACCAATGGGACAAAATAGAGCCCAGAAATAAACCCGCAGTCTACCGATCTTTTCAGGGGTCTGAAGTATACATGATGAAGAAAGGATAATCTCTGCAATAAATGGTGCTGGGAAAACTGGACATCAACATGCAAAAAATAAAATTTGACCCTTATCTAACATTATGTACAAAAATTAACTCAAAATGCATTAAATATTTAAACATAAGACCTACAACCATAAAACTCCTAGAAAAAACGATAGGGAAATTTTTCTGAACATTGACCTTGGCAAAAATTTGCTATGACACCAAAAGTACAGGCAACAAAAGCATAGACATGTGGGACTAAACCAAATAAAAACCTTCTGCAAAGCAAAGAAAACAATCAATGAAATGAAAAGGCAACCTACAGAATGGGAGAAAATACTGGCAAACAGTGGAATATTACTCAGCCATGAAAAAGAAGGAAATTTTGCCATTTGTGACAATATGGATAAATCTAGAGGACATCATGCTAAGTGAAAACAACCTAGAGAGACAAGAAATGGAAAAAAAGAAAGAGGTTAAAGGACATAGCCATGGTAAAATGATAAAGAGTTAATATGCAAACTGTACAGGGACATCTTACAACTCAATAGCAAAGATCCAAATAGCCCGAATTAAAAATTGGCGATGGAACTGAATAGACATTTCTCTAAAGACAACATGCAATTGCCAACAGATACATGGAAAAGTGCTCAGTATTACTAATCAAGAAAGTGCAAGTCAAAACACAATGATATATTATCTCACACCAGTTAGGATGGCTATTATCAAAAAACAAAAGGTAACTGGTGTTGGGGAGGATACAGAGAAAAGAGAACCCTTTTATATTGTTGAAGAGAATGTAAATGGGTACAGTCACTATGGAAATAGTGCAGAATTTCCTCAAAAAAATTAAAAATAGAACTACCATGAAATCCAGCAGCCTACTTCTGGATATATGTATGTGTGTACACATATCCAAAGGAATTAAAATCAGAATCACAAAAAAGTTTTCCAAATGAACTCCAAAGTTCATTGCAGCATTATTTATAATAGCCAAGATATGGAAGCAGTCTAAAGATGCATCAATTGACGAATAGGTTTTTTTAAATGCGCTATAACATGCACTTGAATATTATTTGGCCATGAAAAAGAAGGAAATCCTGCCATTTGCAACAACATGAATAAACCTGGAGGACATTACACCAAGTGAAGTAAGCTAGTAGACACACAAAGCCAAATACTACATAATACCACTTTGATGACAAGTCTCATATAGTCAAACTCACTGATGCAGAAAGTAAAATGGTAGTTTCCATGAGTTCAGGGAAAGGGGAAAAAGGGAAAGTATCAATTGCAGGGTACAGAGTTTCAGTTATGAAAGAAGAATAAGTTCTAGGGATCTACTGTATACTATAGTGCCTATAGTTTATAACTCTGTGTTGTATCCTTAAAAATTTGTTAAGAGGATAACTCTCATGTTAAGTGTTCTTATCACAAAATAATTATTATTAATAAAGAAATAGGACAGGAGGAAACTTTTGGAGGTGACGCATATATTTATAGAATAGATTGTTTCAATGGTTTTATGGATGCATACTTACTACCAAATTCATTAAGTTGTGTACATTAAATATGTACAGCGTTTGTTTTTTGGAAGGGAATAAAGTATTCCTATCATGTATTGAGTATTCACTATGTGGTTGACACTAAGTTGGGAAATTCACATATACTATTTTGTTTAGACTTCATAACACCACTATGACCTGGGTATCTGAATTGTCCATTTCAGAGGTAGAAAAACAAAGATTCGAAGAAGTGAAGTGACTTCCTCAAGGTCAAATATACCATAAGTAGTAGAGAAAAAAAATCCAAACTCAAGACTATCTTGCTCTGAGGCACATCACATGTACAGCTTTTTATATGTCAATCATACCTCAAATAAATGTCCCAAACTAAGATTTTTTTCCACACCTAAGGAACTAAGATATGAGGATCTTGGATATTATCTGTCTCCCATTCCCAACGTTTTTCACAATTGTAAAGCAATGTTAAAAGCTGATTCTATACACTCTTACTGAAGATAAGGATGCAATCTGACTCAGACAGATAATTCATGTTACACTCACCTCTTTGTGTCAACAGCCATTTCTGAAATTAGGTTGGAGCAGCAACAGAAATAAAGACAGGAAAGCAAATGAAATGAAAAACAGAATTAAGACCAATAGAAAAACATTTACCTTTTAAGAGTCAAATTGAGAATAGCAAAATCTAACCAGCCTCAAATAGATCTTACCACTAAAACCATAGTTCTTGTAACAGAAACAAACTCTGGTAACATTAAGGCTGAAGTATTTATTTTGAACTTCCTATTTTTTCCATGTAATGTGTCTCATCTGAGGGTCAGCCACCCACACAGAGCTGCTTAGATCTGTTCATGATACACAGAGAGTTACTGGACTGGGAGTTTCTAACAGAAAGGGAGTCAGAACAAAGATGATAAAAAAAATAGGAGAATGGCATTTTAAAAATGTGTATTGGAAGTGACATAAAAAAAAACACATATTCTAAAGTCTGTATGACAAAGATTTTACTCATAATTCCAGGATAAAAATGTTAAGCATGACTGCACAGAAGTGATAAGACACTGATTTATGTATAGACTAGGGGAGTCAACAATTTTTTGGTTAGACTATTCTCTCATGCATTATAAAATGGTTTTTCCCTTTTACTGTTTAGTTCAATAAATCTTCTTGTCTACTAATCTGTAAATTGCCAACTCAAGCTACAGGCCATGATTTCCTCGTTGAAATAAAGTCTGTAGGAAAGGGTGATGGCATGAAGCAAAATCCCAGATTCAGCATACAATCCTTCTACCCCCTGCAGACCCACTGCCAAAAAGATTTTACTGAGTTTACTTACTAAAACACTAAAGAAATTTCCAGTAATGTTTAAAGCAGCAATAGCCTCCCTGGGGACCTGACGTCCTCTAAAACCTTTTAAATGTTTTGCACACCACAAATGAATCATTACTCCAGTCAGGACAGATACAAGAAGTAATGAGCAAAAAAACTATGCTAAAAAGCAAATGTCGAAATAAAACACAATTATGATTCTAGTGTCTGATCTGTGGAGTTAAAAAGCAAAATAATGTATATCAGCTAACAATAACATGTGATGAAATAGAGATTAGAACTAAAGGGCTCTAACGTACTGAAATTCTAAAGCCAAGGCTTTGGTAGCTCAGAACTAGAGATCGTATGCTCCAGAGGACAATGTGGGGAAAGTGGAGTCAGTGTGTCAGCAGGGTGTAAGAAAGGATGGACTGGCCTAGTGGTGTGGCAGCAGGGAGAAGCAAGGAAGCCCTGAGACAATGTATTCTAGCAACACAGTTTTGGGATAGTGACTCCTGGAAGAGAAGCCGAGTCCTAACTATCTGCTCAACGATCCTTTAGGTAGACTTCCAGAGAACAAAATGATGCAGAACATTACAAGACTGCCACACAGTAAGAAAGTAAGCTATTTTGAGTCACATCTAGCAAAAACAAGAATTAAGTAATTAAAAAAAAATTAATATCGGCAACACTGGAAGGTTTTGAATTGTCAGTCCCAGCATTCAGAAGAACCATTCATGAAATGTTTAAATGCACAAACTGGGCATTGGTAAAGATAAACATAAATCAACAAACTATCAGAAATAAATACCCAAATTTGAAAAAAAATAGAAATTATAGAAATGAGTTTGAAATAAATATTCACTGAATGTTCAAAATAGTAGGAAAGATAAAATAGAAAAGAGAATTCATGAACTAGGAGATACAAATAATTTATCTAGAATGAAACAAGAGAGAAAGATGTGAAAAATGTGAAAGAAGTTAGGAGACATGGAGGACAGAATGAGGAAATCAAATGTTTGTCTATTGTAATTACAAAAGATAAGAATGGAGAAGAGGCACTATTTAAAAAGCTAAAGCCTGATTATTTTATGGAATGGAAGGAAAGATAAATCAACACATCCAAGAAGCTCAGTGTATCCAAAGTAGAATAAAACAAAAACAAAGTCTTTGATAGCTTTCTTGCTCTATACTCAAGTCTCCCATTTCTCCAAGATGTTTTGTTTCCAGAAAGGATAGGGACTGGTATTTGAGAAGCTAATCTGAATACTATGGGTATTCATTGCTAGAGAGTTCATTATAATCTCTAGGCCTTTCAGTAGAGAAAGCAAGGAAATATGCATTTCTTAAAAGAGAAAATGCAGCTCAAAGTGTGAGTTCATATCAGTAATTCGTATTTAAATTTATATTTTTATCTCTTTTCCCTTACTCTGGACATTTTTGGATCCTCATGACTATGCCAATATTATAATGAATAATACAGCTACTTTTTTAATTAAGTATATAATTTTTTCATAGAATATGATTCGATAAAGATCTATGGTAAATTTACCAGAATTTAAAATAACTTCCAGTAATTCTTCTCCATATGATTTATACGATCATAACAAGTCAAAGTTAGGTTCATTAGTTCAGTTTTTTTTGTTGTTTTTTTTATATACTACTTTTGCCTTTCTTTCTATTAATTTTTAAACTATTGTAAAAATAAACATGTTTACATGATTTCAAAGTCAAATCCATAAAATATGGTATATTCAAAGCAGTTTAGCTTCTATTTATGTGCCCTCCACATAATGTTCACCTTTTGAAATGTTCTGATTTATTCATCCACTATTTTAACATAAAGAAATACACACATTTTGCATATATATGCATATTTATATAATATACATATTATATGTTTATACTATATATAAATACATAATTTATATATTTTGTGTATACATGTGTATATGTATATAGACATATACATTTAGATATATACATTTTGATATATGTACATTTATATAGACTTAGATATGTATATTCACTTATATATATCTAAACAATATATTTAGATACAAGCAATAATATGCAATACACATTTTCCATACCTTATTATTTTACTCCATAGAAATATAAAGGATTTCCTCAATCTTTTACAACTGAATAAAACTCCATCGTGCAGATATAATAGCTTTTACGTAATTTTAAACCAACATGACCATCAAAGGGAACGAGAAAACTAAAACCTTCTACCATGAATAGTCCTATGCAAATATCATTTTGCATTTTTGCCTGAGTGTCTTTGAGATGGATTCCGATCAGATTTGCTGGGTCAAAAATTAAAGACATGCATAATTTTACTAGACATTGCAAAGCTCTTCACAATAGTTGTATCATTTTGTATTCCTGCTAGCAACATATGAGTGCACCTGTTTCCCACAGGCTTGATCACAAATTATGTTGTCAAATCAGAACTTTTGCCAATCTAACAGAAATGGAATCTCATTGCAGTTTCAATTTGCCTTTTACTTTTGGGGAAGTTGAGAAACTTTTCCCAGGTTTAAGAGTCACTTGTGTCTCTTTTTTCTATGAACTGCTCATTTACTCTAAATCTGTAATTTCCCTTCTCTGTTTTTAGAACCTCTGTATCATAACTTTCTGAAATAAATTACAAATATTTTTCTAGCTTATTATTTATCTTTTATTTGTTTATAATTACTTTGCCATTCGGTTTTTTAAAGTGGTCAAATACAGCAGTCTTTCCTTTACTGCCTCTGTATTTTAATCATAGTTAAGAAAATATTCTCTACTCCTGGGTTATAGAGGGACATCGTCGGATTTCCTTCCAGGACTTATATAAAAAAGATACATGTTTTCCCCACTGATTCATTTTCCTGACTTTGTAATACATTTCACAAGGATTAGGATCTATTTGTAGATTTTGTTATTGTCCTTTCTTGGTCTGAATGTCTATTTAGACTCCAATAATGCACTTCTTTTTATACTGTTTAATATCTGATAGAGCTAGTTCACTCTGCATACCACACTACTCTTCTCATCAGGATATTTACAGCTGTCCTTGCTTATTTGCTTTTCCAAATAAAATGACTAATCGACATGTTTATCCCCAGAGAGAAAAAAACTAAATGATAATTCCATTGAGATTGCATTAAATTCACTAACTTAGAAATTATTACTATCTATATGATGTTAAATCTTTCAATGAAGGAATGCGGTATATAAACATATAACCCAAAACCAATTAGGGGATATAATGAAAGAGATGACCCTGTTATGATAATAAATATTTATTTGCAAGCTTAAAAATGTGCAAAGCTTATGTGAGGAAAGCCATAAAATGCTTTTAAAAAGCACAAATCAACTACAACATAAGGGAAGATATACTGTATTTTTACATATATATTTTTGCATATATGCAGATATGATTTGGTATCACATGGATGTCAATCATTGCTTGCACATGAATGACCTCTGTTTTCAGTCCTAGTGGTGTGACAAGACAATTGCAACCCCTTAACTATTTAGACATAAACAACTTGAGAATTATTTGAGGAAGTAATTTACATCCTGCTTATTGTCCGAAATCCTTCTGTTGACATTTTATGAAAATAACATGAAAAGTTCAATGTCAAAACATAGTTGATGGGTAGAATAAGCTTGGAGGAAAACTGCAGAGTATACAGTAGAGCATCCTTTAAAGAAATGCTTCATCATTAATTATATTGATGACGCAGAGTATAATTCTGTATGGAAAAAGACAGGTATTAAAAATCCTACATCTAAAAGAGCTGGCTCTAAATGCAAAGAAGTTTGGCTCTAAATCCAAAGCACCTCAACACAGCCCTGAGACCTTTTAGGGATCTGGAAGTTCAAAAGTATTTTCATAATTTTTAAAGTGTTTACTTTTTTCACTGCAATGACATTTGCACTGATGGTTCAAGAGCAATTCTGGGAAAAACTGCTGGCACCCTAACATGAATCAAGTGGGTACCAAGCTGTACCAGTAGTTATATTTTTCACCACCACATACTCAGATTACCAAAAACATAAGGAAGAAAAGGCCAATTTCACTTAAAAATGTTCTTGAAGAAGCAGTAGAAATCATTATTTTTATTAAATTTCAACTCTTTGGTACACTTTTTTTTTTTTTTTTAGTTTCAGGTGTACAAAACAATGTAATAGACCACTTCATGGATGGTACACATCTTTTAAATATTCTGTTTGACAGGGGGAATTATACATCAAGTACTTTGCTACATCCTGAAGAGTAGCGGTGTCTTTAGGAAAAGCACTCAGGCAACTGTTTGAGTTGTGAACTGAACTAGCTTCTTTTTCACAGAACACTATATTTTACTTGAAAGAATGACAGACAAAGAAATGATAATTATTCAGATTGGGGATATTTGGTAGACTATTTTTTAACAATGAACAAAGTGAGCCTGTCACATTAAAGAAAAGAACTGACTAGATTTGTTGCCAATGATAAAAATAGAAGCTTCCAAGTGAAATTTAGAATTTTGGAAAACTAGTGTCTGCTACAAAACATGTTCCCAATCTTCAAAGACTTTTCTGATGAGTGTTGTGGTGATATTAATAAGCACAATTTTTAATACTGTAATAAAATGTGTCGATATTTGGAAGATCCTCCTTCCAAACACTCCATAAATGAGTGTTTTCCAAATGACTAATGCATGAGGTTATAACATGACCACTCAGATTGCAAGATAAACCAATGAATTTTAATGCAATAGAATAGGACAAGGTCATTGATATGTGTAGTGGGCTGAAAGGTGGCCTTCAAAAAATGTACATCCATGGCTTAATCCCCAGAACCCGTACTTTATATGATAAGAGTAAATTACATGTCAAAAATGTAATTGCATAAAGGATTTTTAGAGAACTTTATTCTGGATTATCGGGGGGTAGGAGAGCACTAATTCCAGTGATAAGTGTCCTTATGAGTCAGGCAGAGGCAGATGTTATGACAGAAGAGGAGGAGGCAATATGACCACAGAGACAGATTGGAATGATGAGGTCACAAATCAAGGAATGCTGACAGCCACTAGAGGATGAAAGAGGCACAGAGCAGACTTTCTCCTAGAGCCTCTAGACTCTAGGGAGGCTGTCAAATTGGCACCTTCATTTCACACTTTTGGCCTCCAGAACTGTGAGAGGATAAATTTCTATTGTAAATCATTCGGTTTGTGGTAATTCGTTGTGGCAGCAATAGGAAATTAAGATGATATCCTTTCAGATACCACATTGCAACTAACCTCTATGAAACTACCACTTACTGAGTTGCAGTGTAATATTAGTATATTCGAAATTATCTGTAAAGGCTATTGAAATACTCCTTTTTTTGTTGTTGTTATCTATGTGTGAAAACAGACTTCCTGCCGAAACAATATATGGCAGCAGACTGATGCAGAAGCAGATAATGAGAATACAGACTGAAAATAATCTCTGTTAAGGCAGACATTAAAATGGTTGACACAAATATGAAACAATACTGCTCTAATAACTATTTTTTATTTTTGAAAAATATAGTTAACTTTCATAACAGTGTTTATGTTAATAATTTTATCTATTTTTAAACGAATTGATACATAAATATTTTTAAATTGTCTCAGCAAATTTTTAATACCGTAAATACTGATAGATGTAACATGTAAAGAAAAATTATTAGGGTTCCTCAATAATTTTTAGGAGTATACAAGAGCCCTAAGTCCAAAAAGAGAATTATTATATTAACCAATACATTGCACTTATAATTTCCTGTTTTATGCATTTATAAGAGCGATATATAAGGGAAAAGGCTACATCTCTATGAATTCAACAGTCCTCCTTAATTAAGAATAAAATATAAGAAAAGAAATTTAGAGTTCTCTGTAAGGAGTACCTTTAGGAAGAAGACAAATTTCAGTATATAAATTATACTTATTAAAGGTTGGAACTTCTTAATAAAAAGATAAAATCATTTGACTTTCAATAAACCAAAGGGACAGAGAGAGAAATACAGAACTTAAAAAAAAAAAGAAAAAAAATTTTTTTAAAAACCTGAATTAAAAGTCTTAGTCAGAATCTTTCTTTTCATTTCTTGCACCTTTTAAAGGGTTACATATACAACAGTACTTCAAATGCTTATGACATGTCCCATCTAATTCCTTTACACACAAACTTATTTCCATTCCTTCTCCTAACTCCCCCAAAACTGCATCCTAACCTTAACACATTCCTTGACTTTATGACTCTTCTCCTTTCCTCTCGTTTCTATATCACAAATTCCCTAAACCTAATCTGGCAACATCCTCTGGGAGTGGAGGAGGAAAGAAACTCAATGAGCAAAGCCAGGAACAACGTTTGAAGATAGGAGTGAGAAAGAGAATCTAAAAACAGGCTTACATTTTCTTATCCATAAATCAAACATCACTATTTATTGATTGTACTGTAAATGCTGTTTCTTGGTTTTCAAATTTTTGAATCCACTACACACAAAGAACAAAAAGTGCGATTATAATTTAAAAATGTAATTGTGTAAATATTGACAAAGTAAAAGTAATGATATAGCTGACAAAAGCTGACATGGAAGAGAAAAGAAAAAGAGAACAGAGAAGTGCAGATCCACAAACTTCTTCATCTTACCTAACAGTGATTCCTTAAATACTATCTAAAGCCATAGTTCTCAAAGTGTGGACCCTGGACAAGCACCATCAGCATCATCTGGGAACCTGAAATGCAAATTCTCAGGCCTCACCTCAGACCTACAGTAAAGAGTTTAGCAGAACTACTCCATGGCATTGCTGCTTCTCATTCATTTTGCGCGGCCAAGCAGACTGCGGGGACTTTTTACTGACCCAGGGAATCTTGTACTGACACTAGCCGTTCCCTGAGCGAATGCCCAAAGTAACAGCCCACAGAGTCACAGGTAAATGTAAGATCCTGATGTGACTTTCCCACGGGCCCTTTTGGTAAACATTCTCCCTGACCTCCCAGGTCCTCTCTTTGTGAGCACCTTGGAAAAGACCCCACAAGCCTCATCAAATCCCACTTCTTTTTTGTCTGAATTGACAAATGCAGTCCATCTTAGCCCAGGAATCCCAAAGCACTTCACCCATGGGAGGACCCTAACAAAAGCATGCACACCAGGTCCTCAGGGGCTCTTTCTGCCTGCACCCTGCCTTGACCTCCCTTCACAGTCCCTTCAGGGATGCGGTGTACTTCCACCAAGGCTGGTGAGTAATAAACTTCACTATTTCAATTCCTTTGTAGTCTTTTGTTGAACATGGCTCCCCATCCCACAATCCAACAGCCTGGGGCTCTACTTAAAATGAATGTTAATTTTTATTAACTATGCATATTTTTTTACATCAAGAAATTTATTCATTATTAGGCATTTGATATTTTACATTATTTTAAATTATATGTATATTTAATTTTTTTTTTAATTTTCCAATTACAGTTGACATACGTTATATTAGTTTCAGGGTACAACATAGTGATTAAACATTTATATAACTTACAAAGTGATCACCCCAGTAAGTCTAGTACCCATCTGACACTGTACATAGATACTAATTTAACAGTCACAATTCCTGCTGAATCACATTTTAGGGGTAGGGCCCAGCAATTTGCATTTTAATAAGCGCTCAAGGTGATTTTGATACTCACTAAAGGTTGAGAACCACTAATCTTTACTTCTCAGATCCAAAAACAGAGATCTATATATTTGACCCCTTTTGCTCTCTTCATCCTCCCCCACCCCTTCCTCTCTGGTAACTGCCATTGAATGTCCATTGAATGTCTTTGTTACCCCAATCAATTTAATTGAAAAAAGAAAAAAACTGAGGGCTAAAAATTATTCTAAGTAAAATGGTAACCACTAGAATAACTATTATAAGAAGAGCTTTTTTACATAATAATATATATTAAAAAACCAGGAGTGGAGTGTGTTGGCAGGGGAAGGAAGCCGTTTAAATGCATTAATTGCCTTAAGTTATGGGAAATGGTCATCAAATAATACCAAGAGTTAATAAATTAAGAAACATTGATAAAGTACATTATTTAGCATGATAACAAGAATTAAAAACAAACAGTTAAAAGTGGCAATATCTGAGAAGTAGAACAAGGGAAGAGGACTAGGTGACACATTCATTCTTCACTGTACACATTTTGTAAAGTATTTTTTTCAACAAATTATTACGTATCAATTTGAAATAATGTCCAGTATTCATTTCCAAATCCCTGGAAATTTTCACCCCAACCTATATCTAAATATTTATTTGAGCATTTTATTTTTGTCTCCCCTCATATTAAAGATAATGGATTAAGAAGATTCCATCTAAATTCCATGTTCACTAAGATTGGTAACATCCAGATAGCACCAGCATTTGCAGTACCAAAGCGAAAATTGCACCAAAGTTAAGCAGGCAAAGAAGACTTAATTCAGGCTATTGCAATAGGAGAGAAAGACTGAACTCAACTCTGCTGAAACAAAAGGTAGGAGGATTTTTAAGTGACGAGGTGAGCTAGTAAAAAGTACTGGAAGACATTAGGGAGTAGTAATGGGATGTGTGGAGTACACTGAGGTATTCCTGAGTTTCCTAATGATTTTCTATGTGAGTGGGCCATCTGGTTTGCTAGTTGGTGCCCATCAAAGTTAGGCTCCTACCCTCCCACAGAGACTAGGAAACAAGGGTGATTTTATGTTAACCTTTCAAAGACATGGCTCCCTGGTCCTTAAGAAAAACATATCCCAGGTTGTAAACTGGAAATAGACTTACATACACTTCAACGAGGCAGAGAAATAATGTACAATTTCAAGTTTTCTCAAGTAAATGGTCTAAGAAAAATGGGATCTGGGGCCTAAACTAAGGAAGAAACCCACCTAAAGTTTAGTTAAACTGAGGGGAATGTTAAGGCCATCTGGTCATCAATAACAATATTTCATATGCTGAAGTGCTGCTTATGAATGCATGCTAGAATGCTAACCTACTCTCATTTCTTCATCTCATCCTGAAGAGCCCTCTGACAAGAACTCTATCATTGGAACTGATGAATGCAATAACCATGTGAGAAATTCAGGACACATATGCACTCTTGTTCCTCTGCCTTTTCTCTGACACCCAGACACCCACTCTTGCCTATGGCAATGATATTTGACTATAAACTACTTGAGGAAAGACTCTTTTCTGACTGATCTTCTTAGTCCTTAGTGGTCTTCATACAATGACCTAAGGATGGATTGTGTTCAAGCAATATTGAAGCATGCAGTAAATAAATGAATACTCCTTTCTTGAAGATACATAACAAAGATATTACAGCAGAATCTGAGAAGCTGTACAGGTCAAATCAATTCAAAAACCAAATCTATGTAATCTCATCTCTTCTGACCTTCAATCCCTTTTATTAAGCCAATAAACCTTTTAGAACACAGCCACAAGTCCAATAGTCCATTTGACATTTGGATGACAAAGAGGACCTCCAGACTTCATGCACTTAGTTCTCTGATAGCAGAAGTGTAGATGGGTTTAAAAAAAAAAAAAAAAACAATCCGTGTAAAAAAATACATAGAGATAACCAAAAGTAAAACTGCTTGTCTCATTATAATGTATTACATATGCATTTAATGAATCACTTAGCAGATTCCTGACCTTTGTAAAGAATGAAGTTAGTATTTTCACTATTCGTCTTAAAGTGTACCATCACAGGAAATATCTTATGGGTAAGTAGATCATCTACTAGCCAATTTAGGTGAAAATATAAATGTATAGGGTTATTACACAAAGAGGATTTACTAAATTGAACTGATCTTACGTGAATCATCTCAGGTGCTCATGTCTTCATTTCAGGATAAAATGGAGTCTACATCTATTTTGAATTTCCCATTACTTTCATAAAATAGGCCACTTCTGCTTTTTGAAAATCATCTCCCCAGCTTTATTTCAGTCCCCTAAATTGCCCAGCTACTCAGAGCTTAGTCCTGCAATTCTCTTACTCATATTCTTATCTTGAATCATTCCAATATCCATAAAGACCTTAAAACATTTTTAGGTTTCCACCAGCGAAAAACAAAAAAAGAAGCACAAACGAAAGAAAATATCTACAGAAACTTGTATTAGTTATCTAACATCACATAACAAATTACTCTAAAACTTAGTTAGCTTAAAACAATAAACATTTATTATTTCACCGTTTCTGTGGGTCATGAATTCAGGTGCGGCTTACCTGGGTGGTATGATGTTGCTTGTAGTCAAGATGTCAGCCATTTCTGCGGAAATCTGAAGGCTTGACTGGACCTAGTGGATCTGTTTCTAAGATATCTCACTAACCTGGTGCCGACTATTGGAAGGGGCCTCAGTTCCTCTTCAGGAGCTGCTTGAGTATCATCATGACTTGAAGGCCGGCTTTCCCCAGGATGAGCCATCTATGAAAAAAGATGGCAGAGCCACAATATCTTTTATAACCTTGCATCAGACTTCACACACCATTGATTTTGCAATATACTATTGGTTACACAAATCAGTACCATTCCATGTGAAGGGGAACTAAACAAGCATGTGAACAATAGGAGGTGACGCTCACTGGCTGCCATCTTGGACATGAACTATCATAACAACCTTCTTTTATTCCTGCCTATCTATTCTACTTACTAACCAATGCCCTTCTCTGGTTTTTCTGCCAGACTTCGAATATTTGACCAACAGCTTTCCTCTCTTCTTTTTAACTATACTAATTTCTTCTTATTCCCTTTACCATCTACTTCAGTGCATACCACTCCATAGAAATTATTTCCTTGAAGATTACCAATGATCTCTTCCTGCTAAATTGTTGGTCTGGCTTTTCCTCAGACATATTCAACATTTTTCAAGGTTTGGTGTTACAAACCACCCACTCAAGAAATTCTCTCATCCTCTAGCATCTTTTGTAAATTACTTAAGGTCTTCTCCCATCTCTCTGATGCCACTTCTCTCCTGTTCTCCACTAGGTTCCTAAATGTGGAGTATTCTTTAAGCTCATCCCTCTGGTTCTCTTACTATAGTTCATGGAGACAATATGTACTCACTACTTCAATTATGTCATCTGTTATCTGGCTACTAATGAATCTGCATTATTCAATCATAGTATGTCCTTCCAGGCGCCTGTAGGCATCAGCATTCCCTAATCTCTAAACAATGCCGATTGCTTCTTTCTTCAATGCCTCTTAGAAGAATTTGCCGTATCTCATTCATGCCATTAACCAAGTCCAAAGCCCTACCTATTTCACAACCAGATTAACACAGCAATACTTTAGCTGCTGTACCTACTTTAACATTGATCCCACTTCTAGTATAATCCAACTGTCATACGTATCAATGCTAAATTTCCCTTAGAAATTCCTTTCATTTTCCAGCACAAGAGGATTCATTGTTATCTACTGTTTTCAAATCTAAACTTAGACTGGCTTTTAAAGCAGTCATTGTTTTCCCATTTGACTAGCATAACTAATTTCTTATTCCCCTTATATCCCTTGTTTCTCTTCAGTGAGGTTAATGTATTCACCGTCCCTCAAATACACAAATTTCCACATTTACCTTTTTAATTCTATTCCCTCCACACAATAAATAAATAAATATTCTTACTCATCTCCTCTATCCTACCAATTTTCGTAGGCCTACCTCAAATTCTATAACCCCAATGAAATCTTTCCTAAATACTTAAATTAATGCTGGGCTGTTCTATTTTTGAGTTCCTGAGACTCAATTGGGCATCTACATATCACATGTGTTAGTCTTGTATCCAAAAGTAAGTTACAAGCTTCTGAAGACTGGAGTCATGTTTTATGACTATTCTTTGTTTCTTTTAAAACACCTAAAATGGTCCACAAGTAACATAAAATGGGCCATGAATATTTATTGGTTAAGGAAAATAACTAGAAAATTCCCATGTCATCTGGCAAAATGAGTATAGGCAAACAACTCCTTTCTAAAATATATTACCTAAAAGTATTTTTCTCATGTGTCAATGAAAAAAATGACTATATTCTAGCATAGCCCAACTTAGCTCTTAAAGCATGGGTAAAATCCAAAGACAGAATTGTTAAAGCTATAACTGTTTAAATCAAAAGACAGATATACAAAATAATTGCTTCATTTAACAAGTACAGAAGTAATCAGATCACATTCCAAAAGTAATTTGATAATTTCAACAGTTCGAGAATAACTAAAGGAAAAAAAAAAAAAGCAATAAGGCTGTTGTCTTGGATTTATTAATATAAAGGAAATTGTTGTGAAACCAAAAGGAGAAAAACTTAAATGATATGTAACAGAAAAAAAGTAGTGAAGGTAATTGCATCACAGCAGAAACATTTTTTTCTAATTCCAGCATATTAAAAATTGCTATGACTATTAAAAACAACTATGACCTATCTTTGGGAAAAGAACATATTTTTATTTCCCCCAAAGCCCCCAATGCTTATTGTGCCCAACTTTGCAAGCAGTATTATGTCTTGGAAACTGTGTGAGTTTCTGCAACCAAAGGGACTGCATTACTATTATAGTTGAGTGATCTTAGCCAACTTACGGATCCTTAGGAAATGTACCAACCCCATGGAGTTGTTGTGCAAATTAAATGAGATTGCAGATCTGAAAAAACCTGGCACGGTGCCCCACACATGGTGGTTAGTTTGTTTCCATTCTGCTTAGCAGAGATAAAGAGAGAATAGGAGACTTAATAACACTAGACAAGGAGAGAGGAACCAGGGACTATTATCCCAGCTCAGCACCTACTTAGATGTTGTGGCGGTGACAGACAACTCTTGTCCAGTTTCCATTTTCTTCTTCTTTTGGTAATAGATCCCTGAGTTTTTTTGTTTTGTTTGTTTGTTTGTTTTTTAATGGGCACAAAGGTAGGCAGATAGAACTATATATCCTTTGGCTTCACAGGGCTTTTACCTGATTTGCAGAGCCTTTGGGTAAACCAGATACTTCACTTTTCTACCATATACCAATCACTTCTGTCCTAACCTGGCCTATTTCCAATGTGCAGGACTCCTTCCTGACACATATAGGCTCTTCTGTGTATGGCCACGGGACCACATGATCCCTAAGGACTCTTCCAACATTTTCAATGGTTCTGAGGAAACACAAGGAATCCTGTGCATTCCTCTGGTAGTCAAAATTAAAATTACTAAGATTTATTTTTCCTAAAACTTTAAAAGTAAACTTGAGATAATCAAGTTTTAAAATTTTCAGATCTTTTTTCATGTTAGGCCTATCATTTTTATTTAGATGTATAGTATATTATTTTCCTGTGGCCACTGTAACAAATTAACACAAACCTGATAGCTTAAAACAACAACTTTATTCTTTCACAGCTCATTCCCAATTTGTTTGAGCCTGCTAAATTGTTCTCCAAAAAAATTCTCTATAAACTGTCCAATGAATGCTGAAGAATAATTTTTACCTGGTCAATCAACCAGCTATATGCTTCTGTGATAGCTTGACATGGGTAAGAGGACTTATATGTATGTGTATATTTGTATATGTGCATGTATATTAAGTACATGCATACATATACATATATTTGTGTAGGTAAAATACAAATGTCTTATACAAAACATAAATATATAAATTATACATAAACATTATATATTATATCATATATATATATATATATATATATATATATATATATATATATATTCTATCCAGGTATATGGAAGGCCACTTAGCATTGGTTAGATAAATTAAGGAAAAAGCCACTTATGCCCATATCCTCCCTAATCCACCCACAATGGCTGACCGTCAGGCACTCAAGGAAGGGAAAAGAGACCTCCTTTCTTGATGTAGTGAACAGAAAAGTTTTTAGAAAGTGGCATCTGTCATGCTTTTTGACCCAGTGCTATTGTCCCAGGGCAGAACAAGACCGGGAATTCTCCCTCAGAACGGATATGGCTCCAAAATATCTAATTGATGCATGCTAAGTCAATATCAGAACTCAAGCCAAAAATGGCATCAGAACTCATTGTGCTTTTTTCTCAAAAATGCTAGCAAGAAAAAATTTGCTAAACACTGTATGCAACTTGAATTCCAAAGTGATCTGATTAAAGTAAGCATGGCACCACAAATTATGTATTTAGATGATTTTCAGCTAAACTAGGAGAGGAAGAATACCTTCATCAGGCTCAAGGTTGAGCAGGAATGGCAGTAGCATAAAAACCTTATTGAGATGCCTCAATAGCTGTCACTCCTGACTTCAGCACTTGGCATAATTACAACAAGGTAGTAATAATTATTCCAAAGCATTTGATCAATTACATGCTCTTAAAACAGGCTGAGAATTAAGAATGCACGTATGTTGAAGGTAATTGATCTTACAGCTCTTTAAAATGCAGCAGAAAACTGTTTTGCTAAGTTAAGGGAGTACATAAAATTATTTATCAACCCATTATAGGAAATATACAGACTCGGAGAATTTATTTTGTTCATTAAGTATAGAATTTCCTTCTATTTGGCTTTTCCTTATACAGGGACTCAAATATCCTTCATCTAACTTTGCTGAAGTCAGTATACTCATCTACTCACTTTTTACCTTCTAAACACCCCCACATATATCCTCATCACATATTTAGCAAAATAGAGTGCTAAATAATAAAAACATGATGGGCTGCCTTGCAGGAATGGCTTTCTGATGAAAATCTAAGATGCATAAAATGCTGGGTTGTTGCAGCATCTGTTTTATTTACAACACAGAGAGCAGAAATGTTAGTAATTTAGTCATGAAATTGGCTGCACTAAAGCTTAGAATACACCGGGGATTAGAGACACGGTTCAGGATGGCTGCCCTTAGGCAGTGCGACATATTTCAGGACAAAAGGATTTTGTACTGGGGGATGATTCTATTCTGCCAACAAACAAATACAGCAAATGATTAGTTTTTGTTCTTTACATGTTATTCTTTGAATACTCTTTTCACCATTCAGAGATCAAAACTGTTCCTGACTGTTGTGCAATTTCTTTCTCACCAATGATTTGATACCCTTTTCTCTGCTGGTTTTCACTTTTTATTGAGATATAATTGGCATTCAATAAAATGTACAAGCTTTCAATGTTCAGTTTGATGGGCTTTGACAATTATATGAGCAGTGTAACCTCGATTCAAAACATATAGGACAAATGTCCCCTTGCACCCTTTTCCAGACAATTCTCGCCCCACCCCCACAATTCATTTGGGAGTTCAATCACTATAAAGTACTTAGATTTAATATATATGATACCCTACAGTATGTACTCTGCTGTGTATAGCTTCTTTTGCATAATAATCATATCTATATTGTTTGTATAGCAGTAGCTTTTTCTTTTCTCACTAAATAGTATTCAATTGTATGGATGCACTACAACTTGTCTATCAATTCTCCTATTGTTAGACAATAGGGTTTTTCCTAGTGTATGGCTATCATAAATATGGCTACTATAAACATTCTTCTACAAGTCATAGTAAATACCTACGAGTCGCATTCCTGGGTCATAGGGGAGATGATGTTTAACTTTACAAGAAATTGCCAAACAGTTTTCCTAAGTAGTCTCATTACTACACACGCTCATCACCAATGTATGAGAGTTCCTGTCACTCTGTATTTTCACCAAAATTTGATGTTTTCAGTCTTTCTTATTTTAACCATTCCAGAGAGTGTTTAGTAGCATTTGACATCTTTTAGTTTGCATCACCTGATAACAAATAGCATTGAGTACTTTTTTAACATATGTCTTTTGTGAAGTATATGCTCAAGTCTACTGCACATTTTGGTTATTTAATTATTAACTGATAAGAAGAAATTCTTTATATATTCTATATACAAGTCCTTTGTCAGATACTCTAAGTTTTTTCCAGTTTGTGCTTCATTTATCCATTTTTAATGGAGTCTTGTGATGAGCAGACTTTTAAAATCTTTGCCTGCCCTGAAATCATGAAGGTATTTTTTTCTATTTTCTTCCAGAAACTTGAAACTGGTTCTATATTTTGATCTATGAGCTACCTGGAAATAATTTTTGCTTATGGCATGAGATGACAATCTATTTTCTTCCATATAGATGCTAAGTTGTTCCAGCAACATTTATTGAAAAGACTTTGCCCAAAGAATTGCTTTGGCACTTCTGTTAAAAATCATCTGACTGAATATGTGTAGGTCTGTTTCTAGACTATTCTGTTTCATTATTTTCTTTGTCTATGCTTATGCCAATACCACACTGCTTTGATTACTGTGCATTTATAGTAAATTTTGAGACCAGGTAGATTATAGTCCTCCAACTTTGTTCTTTTCAAGATAGTTTTAGCCATCTTATTTTCTTTGCATTTCTATATATAATTTAGAACTATCTTATCTACTTCTTCAGAATAGCCTGTTGATATTTTGATAAAATTCCATCAACTGTACATACCAATTTAGGAAGTATAGCTATCTCAGTAACATTTCATTTTCCAATCCCAGGAACATGCTCTATCTCTCTACTTATTTAGGTCTTATCTAAGTAATATTTTGTTGTTTTCAATGTGGAGCTCTTAGATGTCTTTCATTAGATTTATTTTGTCTTATCTGATTTTTTATGCTATTGTACATTTTTTAAATGTTATTTTCCAGTTAGTGGTGAGTGGAGACTTGCTCTATGGCGGGGATCACTAGTCATTCTTACTTATTACTAGAGTTCATACAAAGCTATTAAATGTGCATTAGCAGTTCAAATGGTTTTCTCATCTTTTATTTGTGGTGGACATTCCTTACCTGATGAAACGAATGGTTAAGTTTCTATCCTATAAAGAGCTCCTCACACTCTGATGCATTTGGAGGGGGGGGTTTCTTTATGGGCTCAGCTTTATGATTTTTTTTAAACAATGATTTTTAAAGTTTATCTAGCTTGTTTGGGTTGTTAATTTGAAACATTGTGATTTTTTTCATCTCCTGTGATTTTTTTACATACAAACTAGAAATTGATCAGTTTTCTTTTTTAATAGTTGCAAGACAATCTTCCTTTTCACTGTGTGTGAAACAGCAAAAAGGAAGGATATCAAATAGCATTAGGAGTCCAAGCACTCATACTACAAACTAATGTTTACTCAGTGCTTGCTATGTGTTAGAATTTAAAAATATCAACTCATTCAATCTTTAGAATAACCCTATCTGGTAGGTTTGATAACCATTATCCCTGTTTTACAGATAAGTAAAATGAAATACAGCTTAAGTCATTTGTCTAATGAAATACAGTTGTTAAAAGGTAGAACTGGAATTGATCACAAGGAGTTTGAATTTCGAGCCTGTATTTTTACTACTTCCTCACAATACCTCTCTACCAAATCTGAGCATTCCTACCTTTACCCTGATTCTGCAGATATTATAGCTATCTGCATTTTTCATTGTAAATGTTCATTTCTCTTTGAATTGCACCATATCTGCATTTTTTCACCTGAAAAATCTCTTCTAGTCACTTAGCGTTTTGATATAATAACAGTAGATACAATTTATTAAGTACTCACATGAAAGATACTGTGTTCGTAGTTTTGGGTATATTATTTACAAGCCTCGTAAAAAGTCTAGTAGATAAAAGACATTATTCCCATTCTACTCTGGAGGGAGCTGAGTTTCAAAGAAAACAATTTTCTTAATTTACGCAAAAACCAGTAAATGAATAAGACTGGAAACTGACCTGTCTGGAACCCAAAGCCCATGATGCAACATCTCATGAATGATTGATCATCCAAGTCTTCACCTAAAGCTGTCTTTATAACCCGCTTTCCTCACCATTACTTAAATACTCTGAGTATTTAATTAAACACTACTCCTCTGTATAACATTATGACTTCATTTTTTTCTTGCTCATTTTCTAAATCCATTTGTTCAAGTTTAAGGGACTCTGTGAATGTCTACCGGATATCTTTTAGAGGCTGTTGTAAACACTGGAATTTAGATAAAGAACATCCTAAGTAAACAATCATTAGTAGGAAAGAGTAAAATTAGTTAACCAAGCAGGCTTTCAGTTGTGTGCAGTAGACTGAGGCCTGGGGCTATGCTCTGGGTTGGGCCTGATTCTTAGCTCTTGGAGTCGGCAGAAATAACATAGAATCTCTCCACTGATGCACAAAATGTCAGAAGCTGCTTATAACCCCACTTCACCACAATTGCTATTCCTTCCCAACAACTCCCCCAACTGACTTTACCTTCAAATACCTTCTGTGTCCATTTCAACTTGGATTCAGAGGGAAACGAGTTCAAGAAGGCCCTGAACTCCTCAAGACTGATTTTGGGACTCACATCCTCCTACCATTATTGACTGGAAAATTTATCCACTTCTTGCCTCATAAATCAAAAATCTGGTGTATAGTTTCTATCATTATTTCTTGAATCATTTAGCTGAAATAAGAGAAATTCAATAATAAGAGCTTGTAATCAGAGGGACTGTAACCTGATTTGCTAATACTCAAACTATGATAGGCCCTAGGCGAAAAAATCTGTAATCCATGATTTTAGGCCTATTTCTGAAATGTAATGGCACTTAACAAAATTCAAGAAGACTTAATACTTATCTTCATTCGCAGTACAGAAACTCTTCAGAGAAAAAAATTGTGCCACTCCTTTAGGACTGAATCTCATTTCAAACACATGTTCCTTATTATAGTCTGTGTGCAATTATTTAAATGTCATGAAATCCTGCAAATGTGTTTGATAAAGTAATTGAAATCACTTCATGTAATTTATTTTACTTTCGATGATGAAAATGTGTGCACATAAATGTCACTGCACCGTCAATGCAGTTAATGGCAACTGAGTTTACTCTTTGAGGATTTCTAGTCAGTGGAGATTTTACCTTCCAAATCCACAATCTCTCTCTCCTAGCACATGCCTGAACTGAGGCACTAATTATTGTATATTATTAATAAGAAATTCCCCTATACAATCCTCTGACCAGAGAGGTAAGGCCAGGACTTTATTGAAACCAAGTTTCTGCTCTAACATGACCTCTCTGATACTTTCACAAACTATACAAGTAGTTCTTTAAAACCAAGACTTCAGCATAAAAGAGTGCACTTTTTGGAACTGATTTTTGCATGCCTGGAGCAGGTGCTACGACTTGTAGTCAATAAGCACTAATGTACGGCCAAGCTGATACAGGAAAAATGAACTAATATTTCACCCAGAATGATTTTTGCAAAGGGTTCTAGCCTCAGGATTGCACTCCATACAGTTTCGTTTCATATATTTTCCTGTATATTTGTACAGGTGAAACTACAACCTGCCTTTGCCTGAGGAACCTGCCCTTCTGCCTTCTTACTAAGCACAGCAGTAAAGAGAGCTTTTGGCTGACCTGACAGAAAGTTGATTTTGTCTTTGTCACTTGTAAAGCACACTTGTTGTTTATCAAGGGATATGCTTTCAAATGAGCATATTAAATGTGTTTGATATAAACAGCAGCAGTGAAGGAAGACTAAATCCTTGACTAAGAATTTGTAATGAAAATTTCAGTTTGATGTGGAATACAACACTCCACAGTTGAGCTGTGTAAATAGTTCTCTCAGACTGATTAGGCAACAGTAGTGACAGAATATTCTGGCAAACTTTAAAAAAAAAGGGAAGATGTGGCCTCTCCCCATTGTATAATCCCAGAAGGGTATTGTTATACTTTCTAGTTCAGAATTACAGGCAGTTGAAAACTGATTATTTTTAGTTACCTTACGATGTGTTTAAGTTTGAAGACAAATCAATCAAAAACCTAATTTAATGTAGACTCATTGAATTCTTCTGGTTACTTATTCTCATCTATGGAATTGAGTTTTGTATTACATATAAAAGGTTATCTTCTCAGCAGATTAATACCTAAACCACTAGAAAAAATAATTTGTAACTGAAAAAATTATATATGCTTATGCATAAAAACTTGCATTTTGCGAAAACTACAAATGCCAAATGATGTACAAATCACAGGATATCATGCTGAATTTTGCCATTTCAATTTTAAGTAAACCCTACACTGCACAAAACTACAGCCGTATATTTACTGTCACGATAAAAGTTCCCTTAAATGTCATGATTCACAACATATATTACTACCACTCACATTTTCCTTGGTAACTCACTTTTACTTCTAAAATATCCAAGTGTGAATAAACAGAAAGATCTTCTGTTTTCTGTTTGGACTCCAGAAACTGCAGAAATTAAACCTTCAAAGCAAGACAAGCATAAAGTCAAGAAAATGAAGGCGAAATTTCTGGGCTGGACTCTCAACTGTACTGTCTAGAAAAAAGGGGTTCTAGCCTGAGCCTGTGTATTAGGAGTCTGCTCCTGCCCTCCTCCAGGGATGTCTCTCTACACACATAAAAAAGCACCTGTGGGTCCAAAGCTCTGGGGACTTGGGACCCTGCAATTAGCTACCTAAACAGCCTCAGCATGCTGCCAGAGCTGGCACAGGCCTCTTACCTACCACAGCATCCTCCAGAGAGTGAGCTAAGCCACCATTGCTAAACTGAAAAGTGGCCCAAAAGATGTTTGTTCAAGAATTCGGCTGTTGATGAAGCTTGACTATGAGGTTGGGTTTGCAAGATGTACACAAGGCAACAAGCAACATGTGACACAGGACAGAGCTCGGTGGGACAAGGAAAAAGCCACAGGCCACACGTCTGGCTTTCCCTGGGAAGCTGCAACTATTCCAAAAATTTCAAAATCTAACTGAACTTGCAATTCATTATGAAGGCACATTCATCAAGGTAGAAGGATAGCATATATTTTATCACAGTTTATCACAAATCTTTAGATGGATGTACATATTTTAGATATATGTAAAAATTAGATATATGAAAATTTCTATTTTCAGTTGTACCTTCAGCCCAGCTAAAGTTAGGACCACGACGAGGCTGTCTTTGAATAAAGTCCTCAGTATCCCTGAGCGTGACTTTCACTTTTTTACTTCATTATAGCATGATATGGTCATAGGTTCTAAAAGAATAAACAGAACTAACTGCCTATACATAATACATCATCAGAGCTACAATATGCATGCAAAGTGTAAACATTCTGCATACATATATTATCAGATAAAATACAGCAAAAACCATAAATACATTATTCATACATGAAATGCAGTGATTAATATCTCTAAAGCTACATTGCTTCCTGCCCGTGGACATAAAATGATTAATTTTCTTTAATATGTGGAGTGTGACTTCACAAGCTTTACTAAGTATATTAAATACTTCAACAGGAGCCATGAAGAAAAACAGCAGGCTAAAAAATATTTTTAAATTGAGTTGTCTTGATTTCAAATATATGTATACACATATATATACAGAGGGTGCCAAAAAACGTATACACGTTTTAAGAAACGCAAAATTTGGATTAAAGTTGTAATACTCAATATACTTGTATACCGATAACAAAAGGTGAATACAAGTCAGGTTTGACTTCTGAAATTACAAGAATTGCTCAAAGTGGTTACCATCGGCGTCCAGACACTTCTGATTACGGCAAACCACTGCTTAAGCAACATTGACCAAAGTGTCCACCTGTATGCATTGTTTTGGCACCCTGGTATATATATTTAAAATCACATTTTATTTATTAAAATGTTATAAAGTCAAAGAATATGTAGAAAATAAAGACTACATGGTTATAACTCCAAAAAGAGAAGGAGCTCATCATTTAAAGTTTTTGCCATGACATGCTTCTCCTCAAAATGCTTGAGAATTCTTCATGGCAGAGCGGATCAAATGGTAGACTAATAACAGAGGCATGGCCTATTTGTATTGGGACGGGGTATGTGTTGAGGAGCTGACTTTTAATTTTTAAACATATCTGTACCAGATTTTAGGTCTATAAAGAAACTTGCTTTAATTCAAAGATTCTGAAAATAATGCTGATGAGAATTAAACATTCTTTTTAGCTGGTACAAAGTCTCACACCCAAACGGCCCAATAAATAACATGAAAATGATACTTCAAAAATAGAGTACTTGATGATTCAGAAAAATCATCAGAGATTGTGTTGAGCCAAATTTTTATCATAATGAGCACTAATTTGGCTACTAACAGAAAAAAAAATGCAGCATTTTGTTCATATTCTCTGCCCTTTTAAAAGGAATTACAGAATCAAAATAATTTACTATCAACCCTCCTTCTATGAGAATCTACTTCTCATTCATTTTACCATCACCCATTTATTTAACATTGTATGGTACATAATATGTACTAGAAGCGCTTAAAGACACTTTATAAATATTAACATAATCAATAATCCTAACAACCCTCTCAGGTGGGCACTATAATTATCTCTATTTTATAGATAAAGAAACGGAGGAAGAGAGCTTAAGTGATTTGGTCTAGGCCACATAGCTCCAAGTGCAGAGATGGAATTCAAACCAAGGCCAAGTGCAGAGCTGGAATTCACACCAAGACCAACTGCTCCAAAGTCTGAATTCCTTAACTGCTATGCTGTACTGACCATATCTTGCACTACTCAAACCTTTATTAATGCAAGTGAAAGAAACAAACACATTCAAGCAAAAAAAAAAAAAAAAAGCAACAATCTAAAAAAGAAAGCAATACAGTGTATATTGGCATATATAATGATTTAGTCCATGGATTATTGGGTGGATTTGATCAAGGTTTCAAATGATGCTACTGGAATGACTACTCTCCTTTCCTCTTTTAATGGGTGGCAAAGATATCCCAAGAAATCCATCATTAATGTTTTTGTTTTTTATACCTGCAATTTCAGGCAAGGAGTGACCCTTCTCTATAATTTCAAAAATGTCCTAGGGAGAGCTCTCTGCTTGGATCATGCGTCTGTCTCTGAGTGAATCACTATAGCTGGTAAGGAGGACAGAATACAACGCTCTTGTCGTCTGTTGTTGCTGGGAGTAGGTGACTGTCACCTGAACCATGGGGAGTTTCTCCCATGAAAGAGATTATGTTACCACAAGAATGGGAAAGGTTGCTGGGCAGGAAGAAACCGTGCATGATGTGAGTGAAATCTTCTTTCCATAGAAAGATTTTAGCAGATGTACCAATCATACGAGCTAATTTAACTTATTCTATTATTAAAATACTCTATTATTAAAAACGTATCATGATATCACAGAATATATAACCACATATATTTTCCAAATACATTAATTTCAACATTTTCAAATATATTTTACACAAAACCTATAGACTTATATTCTTTAATTTTTACTATGACCACGTAACTACTATGAACAGAAACTTAGATTTGCTTCTGACTATCACCACCAGACCCTGTTAGTGCAGTATTTATTGCCTGAAATTTCCAAAACCAGAGGTAGTAATACATATTAGTGAAAACTACTGTGGTTTTGCTTTGAATTTGTGAATCTGGTATTTTTCTAAAATGCTTCATAAAGACAGAATATGAACATGTAGAATTTTAATAGTATGTCCATACAAATGCTTTTCAGGAAAAAAAATTAAAGGCATACTTCAAAATAAATGAAAATCATAATATCAATAAAGATATTGCAAAGTCAATATGCCTAACAAAAGTTAATGTTTAGTAAATTTGAACTCTTCCCTGTGATATATTTGATTATCTGTGTTAAATTGCATAAGAAAAAGATTCTAAAATGGAAGAAATAAAATAATGTCCAATTGTAACTAGAGTAGAAGAATGAAATTCCTACGGAAAGGCATTTTGTACAATATTCTTCTAAGATTCCTTTAAATACATCCAGTGATTGAGAAGACAGCACATACTACAGTGAAATGAAGTCTCCAATTCCACAGAAACACAATAATACAGGAAAAAGTTTTAAATTGCAGTAAAAGTAGTTTAGCTTAGATTTCAAGGAAATCATTGAAAGATAATCCTTTAGTCTGCAATTTTTGAAAGGAAGAACTTTTGCTGCATATATATTTCTCACTAGAAAACAAGATCCTTTTTCTGAGTCACTATATAATTTCTCATTGAGCCATATGAGTTATTTCAACAGTTTCAGCATTAACTGGGGCACTGAGGTCGTGTTAAACTAACATGTACTTTTTTGCTAACACAAACATTATCACTTAATCATTTATAAGACAATGTATCATTTCTTTTTAATTCTAGGTTAATTTTCCTTCCTGAAGCAAATCTGAAACATTACTTGCCTTCTGCATAAATATAGGATTTTTTAAAAAGGTCCAAAGCACTATTAAAGAATAAATGTGTTTTCCTTTCCACACATAATTAAAAGATGGCAGAAAATATGTTACTCAGATTTGGAGGAAAACAGAAAGGAAAAAAAAAAACAAAAAAAAAAACCTCAGCTAAAACCCAAAAATGTCAAACAAATACTACTTTCACTTTCTATGAGATTTCCTTTCAATATTGCTTGGGTATTCTCAAGCACCAACACTCCATACCTGAGAAATGAGGAAGAGTGGAAGAAAGGCAAATGCCATGAGGGTTAAGAATCCAAAAGTAATGATATAGAATAAAAATCTAAAAGGCAAGGATATTCCCACTTTATTAATGAATTCTAGTCCTGAGTATCCTATTCTGTTCTTATAACTGGACTAGCTATCATCTAGGAATGTACAAAAAAATTAAGTAAGTGCTTAAGAAGCAGAAAACAATTGTTGACTACATAGTAGTTAGTGGTTTTGTAGTGTGTGTGTGTGTAGAATCACAGTGATTATGGAAAATATGTTACAAAATATAAATTAAACAAGAGAGATTTAAGAAAGTGGCAGTTTGCCAACACATCATCTTAGAGAGTAGAAGCTGATAGTTATTGAAACTGATATCTTGAGTGATACAGAATCCAGAAAGTTTTTTAAAGTCTTAAAATCAAAAAGGGAAAAATGTCAAAGAAATTCCAGCTATAAAAGAAAACAAAGAGATAAAAAGCATAATAAAAGTTTCAATATCATGAAGAGACAAATTCAAATTTATGGTAAAATCTTCAAAGGAACAAAAAGTGTTACTTTTATGGATAAAAGGACAATGCTCAAAGGTCATAACTGTCATCAACTTTTATGCACCAAATAAAGCATAAAACATAAAGCAGAAAACAGTTGACATTAATGAAACATAACAATGCAATAAGAACTCTCTTAACTGACTCTTTAGATTAACTGATCATTTCTATTATTTGCAAAATATGCTGACATATCATAGCAGTCTACACACTAACCACTAATACATTTCTTCCACTGTATACTTATACCTCTTAACTCTCACAAATTGAGTTGTATTCTTACCAAGAGTCAATCATATTTGTTCCCGAACATGGTTACCTCTATTGTACTTGATACTGATAAGGGACCTGGTATCGTATATTAAATAGCATGCATTAAATAAAATATATCTGAAAATAGACTTTATACTGAAACAATGTATAAAGCCTCAAACAATGTGACTCTAAAAAAGTCCTGTCAAATTAGGTGTAGGGACAAAATGTAAGATTCTAAGAGATCAGATACTAACTTTAAAAGCATAGATAAATTATTCCACATGAAGGTGACTTTCAAAAACATCTTTAAACTCTCACTGCACTTTAAACATCCACAATTAAAAAGAGCAGACCTTACATAATGGGTGTGACAAATAATAGAACTCCAATTTAGTGTCCATACTCTAAGAAAGACTTTAGCCCTGAATCAAAAGATTGGCAAGTAAATATATACCCATGTTTTAAGCCAAAAGTTTCTCAATATGTATACATTATTTTTCTTTCTCCCTTGTCTTAACAGACATTTTTAAATGATTCACTCTAGTTATGATCATGTTAGATAGAGAGTTTTTACTACTGTGAAATGTATTATTACCCCTTTCTCAGCATTTGACAGAGTAAGTAGTTAAAAGTAAAATGATGCTATGGAAATGATGACTAATAATAATATAATAAATTTGGTTATGATGCTGTAGCAAAAATAAGAGGTAATATGTGGTTTGGACCATGATGGTGGCAGTGGAGGCGGTTTAAATTTTCTGCATTTGACAGATAATTTTTAAAGTTGAAAGTCAGATTGGACATGCATTGAAAAGGAAAGAGAGGAAACAAGAATGAATCTCAAGTTAATTTAAAGAAGCAAATAAAAGGATGATATTGATTTTGAGATGAGGATGACAGGAAGAGGAGTTCAAGTTGAGACATGTTAATTTTGAATTGTCTATATGACATCCAAATAATGAGTCCATATTCGAATGTATGATTATAAAATAAAGAGGGAAGTCTTAGGGAAAGGTACAAGATGGCAGAATAGGTAAATGCTATGTCTGCCACTCTCACGATCACATTAAAATTACAGCTAAATTATAGAACAATCAACCTCCAGAATCATATAAAGACTAGCTGAACATAACCCATATAACTAAGAATATAAAGAAGAGACCACATCAAGACTAGTAGGAGAGGCTGAGATACAAAATGCGCTGACTACAAACCCACAGATAGTGGTTGACCACCAGCAGGGATACCTGGCAGTGGAGGTTCCCACCTGAAGAGTGAGATGTCCCAGCTCCACACCAGGTTCCCCAGCCCAGGGGTCCTGTGCTAGGAAGAAGACTCCCACAACATCTGGCAGGAAAAATCAGCAAGGATTCCATCCATTTGTCCTGGTGAGACAGAAGGTGGCTAGAAACCCAGACATCCTCTTAAAGGGCCTATGGGCAGTCTCACTCAGTTACAAGCACTCACCCTGAGCCCTGGTAGAAAGGTGGCAACTTGAGAGGCCCAAGACATACAGAGAAAGACTGAGTTGTGGGCCTCAGGGCAATGGCAAGAGGGACATCCACCATTATACCAGTATGGCGCCTGCCTCACAGGTACCCTACAGGAAGGTGCCATCTTTATTGTGTTGAACCCATGACCACAGGGCCAAATCTGAGATCACATAAGTCTGGTCAAATCTACATCTCCCCACCTTGGTTATTCCATTGGACTCTACCCAGCTAGTGCACCATCACCCCAGGTACTCTCAGCTCATGGACTGCCATGCTCACCCCACAAGCTGTGAAAGGCTTCTACAGCAGGGGACGCTCTGCAACAGCCCAGGAAGCTTTTGGTGGTTGGCTGTCAGCCCCAGTTCTTGCTACAGGCTTTCTTGGGTAACTCTCAGGAATCTGTAAGCCCAAGACAAGTGGCTGCTGGCCATGGTGTTTTCTGGGCCTTTTGTGGGGTGGGCACAGGCTCAGCACTGGCCCAAGAACTGAATCTGCATTAACTTTGTGAAAACCACCCACCACACACCATGACCCACGGGGACTCCACCCCACCCAACTCAAGCAGAATCACAGCCCGGCCGGCACACCTAAGGAGGTTCTTTCAGTGCTGAGCCTTACGACTAGCCAGCAGGTGGCAACAGGCCTAGGGGAGACCTGGACCTTTTGCTAAGCTGCTCCAGGATAATACTGATGGCACTGATCTTGGTTCATAGCGAGGCCACCCCCACACACCTCCAAGTCCAACATAGGCAGCAAATACCTATATACAGCTTTGTAGCTCCCACCAGGTAGCCCTGGGCTAGTCACAGGCAAGGCTGAAACTGGCCTGCATGGGAGCCCCTCCCAAGAGACACCAGAAACAACACACCAGAGGCCAGCCTTAGACCACACCAGAGCACTACCCAATTAACCCCATAAGAAACACACCCAAAGGATGGTCTCAACAGGCACAAGAGCCACTGGGGCAAATCCCCCTCTAAGGGGTCAGTCCCCACAGAGCAGCTCATGCACGCATTGTACACCAATAACAAACTATCAGAAAGAGAAATTAAGAAAACAATCCCATTTGAAATTGCATCAAAAAATTAAATACCTTGGAATAAATTTAACCAAGAAAGTAAAAGACCTGTACTCAGAAAATTATAAGACATTGAAAAAAGAAATAAAAGAAGATGCAAATAAATAGATGCATATGCCATGCTCATGGATGGCAAGAATTAATATAGTTAAAATGTCCATACTGCCCAACCAATCTTTGATTCAATGGAATCCTATCAAAATACCAATGGCATTTTTCACAGAACTAGAACAAATAATCCTAAAATTTATGTGGAACCATAAAAGACCCTGAATAGCCACAGCAATCTTGAGACAGAAAGAATAAAGCTGGAGGTATCATGCTACCTGATATCAAACTGTACTACAAGGCTATAGTAATCAAAACAGCATGGTACTGATATAAAAACAGACACATAGGTCAATGGAACAGAGTAGAGAGCCCAGAAATAAATCCATGCTTAAATGGTCATTTCATCTATAACAACGGAAGCAAGAATATACATTGGGTAAAGACAATCTATTAAATAAATGGTGCTGGGAAAACTGGACAGATACATGCAAAAAAATGAAAATGCACCACCTTCTTACTCTATATACAAAAATAAACTCAAAATGGGTTTAAGACTTAAATGTAAGACCCCAAACCATAAAACTCCTAAAAGAAAACATAGGCAGTAAACTCTCAGACATTACCCTTAGTAATGTTTTTACTGATATATATCCTTGGGCAAGGGAAACAAAAGATAAAATAAACAAATGGGACATTAAACTAAACATTTTTGCACAGCAAGGAAACCATCAACAAAACAAGACATCCTACTGAATGGAAGACTATATTTGTCAATGATACATCTGATAAGGGGTTAATATCCAAAATCTATAAAAAGCTCATATAACTCAACACTAAAAAATAAACAATCCAATTAACAAATGGGCAAAGGACTTGAATTGACATTTCTCCAAAAAGGACATACAGATGGCCAATAGACACATGAAAAGATGCTCAACGTTACTAATCATCAGAGAAATGTAAAAACCACAATGAGATATCATCTCACACCTGATTTATTGGCCATCACCAATAAATCAACAAACAACAAGTACTGGTGAGGATGTAGAGAAAAGGGAACCCTTGTGCCTTGTGGGTAGGATTACAAATTGGTTCAGCCACTATGGAAAACAATATGGAGCTTCTTCAAAAATTAAAAATAGAACTACCTTATGACCCAACAATTCCACTCCTGGGTATTTATACTAAGAAATCCAAAACACTTATTTGAAAGATATATCACCCCTATGTTCACAGCAGCGCTATTTACAATAGAATAGTCAAGATATGAAAACAACCAAGATGCCCATCAATAGATGATTGGATAAAGAAGTGGATTCATATATACACTCTGCCTTAAAAAAGAATGAAATCTTATGATTTACTACAACATGAACCTAGAAGGTATTATGCTAAGTAAAATGAGTCAGATTGAGAAAGACAAATACCATAGGATCTCACTTATATGTGGAATGTAAAGAATAAAATAAATGAACAACAACAACAACAAAAAAAAACAGAAACAGACTCATAGCTACAGAGAACAAACTGATGGTTGCTAGATGGGAGGGGGCTTGAGGGGCTTCATGAGAAATGTGAAGGGATTAAGAAGTACAAATTGGTAGTTACAAAATAGTCAAGGAGATATAAAATATAGTATGAGGAATATAGTCAATAATATTTTAAAAACTATGTATAGTGTCAGATGGGTACTAGACTTATCTGGGGGATCACTTCACAAATTATATAAATGTCTAACCACTCTGCTGTACACCTGAAACTAACATAAAATATTGAATGTCAACTATAATTTTTAAAAAGTCACAGGGATATATTGCACAGCATAGGGATTATAGTCAATCATAGTGTAATAACAGTGTTATTTCAGTGTCAGGTGGATAACAGACGTATTGGGGTTATCACTTTGTGAGGTATATAAAGGTCTAATCACTATGTTGTTTTGTACATCTGAAACTAATAAAAACAGAATTCACACAAAATATACATATAGTAAGAAATTGACCACTTAGTAAAGTTTGTTCTTGATTAAAATATATATAGAGAGAAGAAAGTCTTGGCCTAGAACATAAATTTCAGAGTTGTCAGTATATCGATGGCATTTCAAGCAGGGAAGTAGAATGATACCACCAAGCGACTATAGGTAGATGGAGAAGAGGTCAAACAACTTAGCTCTGGAAGCTGGGGAGACTAACAATCAGCAAAGAAGTCTCAAAAGGAGCAGCCACTGAGGTCGGAGGTAAACAAAAGATGAGGGAATAATCAACTGTTGCAAATCCTGTAGATAGGTATGGTAAGATGATGACTGAAATGCCACTGGGTTTAGCAACTTGGAGATCATTGGTGACCTCCATAAATACACTTTTGGAAGTTCTAGGTGTAAAAATCTCATTGCAGTGGGTTCAGTCCCAAAATGAAAAGAAGAATTGGAGTCGATGCATGGAGCAAAAATTTTTTTTAAGAGCTTTGCTATAAATGAAAGGAGAGAAATGGGAGAAATAGTTGGAAAAAGTAGGGGGAATTTGGCTTGTTTTGTTAAGAAAAATCACTATATGCTCGTGGAGAAGCTCAAGAGAGAGAAAACTGATTATACAAGAAAAAGGAAAAAGAATTGCTGGAGTGAATTTCTTAAGAGGATAAGGGAAGGAGACCTTGTGTACAAGTAGAGGAGTTTCTTTTGCTAGGAATTTAGATAGTTCATTCATGTAAAATAATTAAGGTAGAACACACAAGCATTGATATATATAGGTAGACAACAGAATGGGTAAACTGAGGCAAATTATCTTCTGATTGCTTTCATTTTATCATCAGCAGAGAATGAGGATGAGGAAAGAGATGATGGAAGTTTTAGAGGGGAGAAGCAAAAGGTCTGAAAAGCTATCTAAGGACAAAGGAGTGAATGTACAAGGGAAACATTATATGGTTGTTGGGCATTATTAGGACCCACTTGAAGTTAGTTGTCACGAGTTTAAAACAAAACCAGTCAGCATGATGGAAAGTTTTTCTCCAGTCATATTTAACTTTTCATGCATGGACACAGGTTAGGCAAACATTTGGATTTAACTACCGTTGTGATTTTACGAGGCAATATAATGAAACAAGAGAGCTGCAAGGGAGCTGGGATTTTATACCAATGAAATGATTATAATAATAAAACATGGAATTTTCACAGAATAAGAAATGGTATGAGGACATGTGCTCAGTTGAGAACATGAAAAGGTGACAGGTCATCTAATTTCAAGTTTCGGCACATAAAAGGATTGTTGGGGTTGGACTATTAAAAAGAGTCAGCTAGAAAGATAAGAAGTGGCAATCACATATTGGAAGCTGGAAACTGAAATGATAGAAGGGATATATTTAATAATAATGACAAAATCTAGGCTATAAAAAGGATTGAGTGACAGAAAAGGACCAACATCATTGGAGGACATAAGACAAAAGATATGAGAAACTAAGATATTGGATGAATGATCTTGTAGATGTTGACATCACCAAGAATTATGACAGTAGTAGTGTTGGAGGATGAAAATCAATACAGGAGCTCAATTTTTCAGAAAATGAGGAGAAATGAAATATAGCCAGTAGATAACTTAAAAGAGAAGAAATAATGGGAATGTGCTAACAGGAGATTCAAAACTCAGGGCTCTTTCCTTTCATCTAGGAGGGAAAGAAAACAGTCTATTTTCATCAATGGCAGCCAAGAAGAGCCCTACTCCTCCTCCATTCTCAGTAGCTTAGGAGGGCTTTTGCCCCACGTTGCTTTGGCACTTGGGGAGGAGACCAACTCACCTAGGGAAATTCTCTCAGAGTGAAGTTAACAGAGTGGCAGAGTTAGGCAGAGAAAGGACTCGAGTTTAGCTTTCTAGCTTGGCTATAAGTGGCATAAAAAGAACACAGAAATTCTTACATGCCCTACAGAGAGCTGTGGAAGGTAATCGATGGGATGTCTGGTAATTGGGATGATTAGCAGGGGGTCAACACCTGTATCTGAGGGTTGCAGAACATGGAGGCTGGAGATAAAAAGGGAATCACAGCCAGACTTCAGTGGCAGCCACCTCTGCAGATGGGAGAGCTAAGATGAGGTCAAGACAGCAGATGGGACCATAGGTCCTTTCCGAGCCCAGAGAGGAGACACCCCATATTCTTCAGCCTCAGACTTCAGCAAAGGATGCCAACAAATCAAGCTATGACAGGCTGCAAAAGGACACCATTGCTGCAGAACCAGTAAAGACCCAGATAGCAGAACAAGGACACACAGAGGGCTGCAGCCCTTTCTCTGAAGCCAAGGGGACAGTCAACTCCTTTGTACACTCGGACTCCATCTTGGGGAGAAATATAAAAAGGAAGTAGAATTCTGAAAAACTGAACATATATATATATATATATGAAGAGGGTGTTTAAACCCAGTCAGTAGCTTGTGATAAAGATCAGATCATTTATAAGAAATGAACAGGCTGTTCTTTATATATCTGAATGTAGAGACCTTTGTAACACATACATTGAGTGCTTAAGCAAAAATAAAAGTAAAATAAAGAACTGTCTTTATAGATTTCTTTATAGATAGACGAGTTCAAATTAGCTTCAACCCAGTTATGAAATTAGTCTCAAATCTGGAATTAAAAACTGAGTTCTGACATGATGGCCTCTTTTGAAGAAGATTTAGGTCAGTGGTATGAAACAGATGAAACCACACGGCGATAATGAATGTCAAACATAAAGTGATCACAACATAGCTGAGAAAAATCAGAAGATCAAATGGTAAAACATTACAATGCCACAATGCTAGGTCACTGGTAGGAGGCCACTGCTTCCTTCTGGGAATTCGATCCTATCTGGGCCAAGGTCCAGGCTCTCACAAGTTCAGTAGCCAAAAATGTACTGGGGGCCAAGGGTAGAGAGAGAGCAAGTATGCTTTCTCCATGCTGGTGCATCCAACAAGCCCAGTTTCCCTGACAGAGTAGTGGTTAATGTTCAGGTTGACAGAAGAACAAATAGATAATCCTTTTTTCATCTACTGGTCTTTTACGACTCGAGAATTTAAGCTTTTAATGTAGCAAAGAAAACCATCTTTATACATGAAAAGAACAGAAATAAAGCCTGGAAAAGAAATTTCAAATCTTTGTGAGACTTTTACAGAATAAAATGTCAGATTGTTAAAAACAATCTTAATTAAACTTTGTTGAAATTAATAAATGTTCTTATCCAGTTCCCCATTGTCTTTGTTAATATGACTTATGATCCTATTAATAATAACTAATATCTATGAGCACTTAGCATTTTTAGACTCTAGGCTACAATATTTAGGTATTATCTTCTACAATTCTTACAATTGTGTGAGAAAGGTATTAGTTTTAGCCTCATCTGACAGATAAAACAGGTTTAGAGAGGTTAAGTAATTTGTGAGATACACACTAAGCTTTAAAACATAAATACCCAGAAGTGGGATTACTGGGTCCTTCTTTGTCTCTTGTTATAGCCTTTGTTTTAAAATATTGTGTCTTGTATAAGCATTGTTACCCCAGCTTTTTTGTTTCCATTTTCATGAAATATCTATGTCCATACCTTTACTGTCACTCTGTGTGTGTCTTTTGATCTGAAGTGAGTCTTTTGTAAGCAGCATACACATGGATCTTGTTTTCTTATCCATTCAGCCACCCTGTGTTTTTGATTGGAGCATTTAACCCACTTACACTTAAAGTAATTCTTGATAGATATGTAGTTATTGCCACTTTATTTTTCATATTCTTTATCTTTTTTTGTGTGTGTTTTTTTTTTGTTTTTTTTTTTTTTTTTGGCTTAAAGAACTCACTCTAAGATTCCTTATAATACACGTTTGGAGGTAATGAACTCCTTTAGCATTCTCTTGTCTGGGAAGCTCTTCATATGTCCTTCAATTCTAAATGACAGACTTGTTGAGTAGAATAATCTTGGTTGTAGGTCCTTGCTTTTCATCACTTTGAATATTTTCTGCCAATCCCTTCTGGCCTACAAATTTTCTGTTGAGAATCAGCTGACAGTCTTATGGGAGCTCTCTTGTAGGTAACTAACTACTCTTCTCATTTCTTTTAAGATTGTTTGTTTGTCTTTAACATTTGGCATTTTAATTATGATGTGTCTTGATGTGGGCCTCGTTGGCACTGGGCCCCACAGGACACCTACTACATAAAGCCACTCTACTAAGACAAGGAGACATAACAACCCTACCTAATACGTAGAAACAAACACAGAGAGGCAGCCAAAACTGAGACAAAGAAACATGCCCCAAATAAAAGAACAGAACAAAGTCCCATAAAAAGAATTAAACAAAATGTAGACAAGCAATCTACCAAATGCAGACTTCAAAACACTGGTTATAAAGATGCTCAGTGATATCATGGAGAATTTCAACAAAGAGATAGGAAATACAAAAATGAAGGTAGAAAACATAAAAAATAACCAGTCAGAAAAAAATACAATAATTGAAATGAAGACTATATTAGAGGGAACCAATAGATTAGATGAAGCAGGGGATTAATCAGCAATTTAGAACATATGAGTAGCAGAAAACACCAAAACAGAATAGCAGAAAGAAAAAAATCAAAAAAATGAGGATAGTTTGAGGGGCCTGTGGGACAACATCAAGCGGATCAAGGACCACATGTCTTGATTGTCCAGAAGTAGCCTGTTATCTCAGTGGCCTGTCCTGTTCAGCATTTCTTCAGGACAGAAGCATCACAATTGGTAGGATATATTACATGATCACCCAAATTGTAGGTGAGAGCAGGTCTGGTTTCTACCCTTTATGGAGTCCTCATTTAGAAAAGCTGTCAGTCATATCTCAACCACACCTGTGAGCCAGGCAGACTTGCTGCAGAGATCCAGGCCAGGATGAGGGAGAAGGTGTAGGAGAAATGCAGGGTAGAAGAAGCAGCACTGGAGGGCTATGTTTTCATTACCAAGGCACTGCATGCAACCCATACTCTCCAAATCTATTTCTCTAGATTTTTAAGTTCACAGTTTAAAATGGGTTCAAAAGAGATGCCAGAACTGTATAGGGGAACACTCACTTTATTGAAAAACATTTTAGAATTCACTGCATTAAATGTGAGAAATATGCATATTCATAATTTAATACAGGAAGATTGGTACTATCACTACTGAGAAATATAAAATACCTATGGTAATAGACTCTCGAAATACTTTGTTTTCTTCTTTTGTTTAATATTGAAGTAATAATAAATAACAAATGTAGAATGGATTTTCAGCTTTTTAAAACTTTTCATTTTCATCATTTCATCTGTTCTCTATAGTATCTGGTAGATAATAGATAGGGAAGATAAAATCTCAGATTACCGATGTATTTTTAAAATTCCATCTTTGCCTTTGTCTCAATTGATATACATCTCAGAAGCCAGAAATATTCCCTTTAAGAAAATACATATCACAAGTTTGATCACAATGATGGTGATGTTGGTGTCATGATTTTTGAATCTCCCCAACCCCCTTTAAAAAGCTAATAGAAATAGGGGGAAAAACTGAAAGAAAAAAAAAAAAGCTAAATACGTCAGGGTTTCTTTTGGGGGTAATAAAAACGTTCTAAAATTGATTTTACAAAAAGGCCACAAAACTGTTCATATACTAAAAATCATTAAATTGTTTTTTATTTTTAATTATTAGTTTCAGGTGTACAAAGCAATGTAAAAGTTAGACATTTACACCCCTCACAAAGTGATAACCCCACTCTCCAAGCTACTACCCCTCTGACATCGTATACAGCTGTTACAATACCATTGACTATATTCCCTATGCTGTACTCCACCTCCCTTGACTATATATACACACACACACACACACACACACACACACACACACACACACACGACATTCAATATTATTCTACTACAGTTTTAGGTGTACAGCACAGTGATCAGGCATCTACTCGTACATAGTCTATGAAGTGATCCCCTAATGAGTCCTGTGCTCATCTGGCACCTTACATAATCTTTATAATATTGTTCATTATATTCCCCATACTGTATTTCATATCAGCATGACTATATCGTGTCTACTAATTTGGGGGAGAAGGTGAAGGGATTGGAAAGTGCAAATTAGTAAATTGTGTACTTTAAATGGATGAATTGTATGGTATGTGAATTATATCTCAATAAAGCTGTTATTTTAAAAAATCTAACAGAGTATGATATGATGGTGAGTTAAAGCAGCCACAGTTCTTAAATATTCATGCCAGTAAGAGTCAAGGTCTATTTCCTTTGCCCTTAAGTCTGGGCTGGCCTGTGACTACTTTAACACGTTGCGCACGGTGGGGTTTAAATCCCTCATGAAGATTCTCGTGATCCATACGCAACGTGTTAAATAATAGAGTAGGTAAAAGTGACGCTAGGCCATTTTCAAGCCATTAAGAGAACCGGATGCTTCCATCTTGGTCTCTTGGAGAGTTAGCTGCCATGTAAAAACTTCAAATACCTTGAGGCCACTCTAGCCTGGGGAAGTCTATGTCAGCCACATACAGAGAGAAAGAGAAAAAATAATGTTTGTCAAGCCCCCAGGTGTTCCAACTCTAAATCATTCAAGTCATCTCACCTAAGTTTGCAACCATGTGAAACAAAAACAAGACACCTATTCTGTGCAATGCCTGAATCCATGATGCAAAAATATCATGAAATATAACAGTAATAAATTGTTGTTTTAAGGCCATAAGCTCTGGGCTCATTTGTTATGCAGCAATAAACAAAGATTGCAAAACAAGGTGATAAATTATCCCATAAGTGTATTTAAAACACTGACAGCAGCAAGATCCTAAGAAAAAGAGCAGATATGCTAGAATAAACAAAGAGAATACAAAAGGAATTCTGGTGGGTTCTAAAAGCCAAGGAAGCCAGGAATGTCCAACAAGTATTTTTCCCCCAAAAGAAGGTCTCTATGCAGTGGAGGACTTAAATGGCAAAACTTAGGAGAGTCATAACTACAAATAGGAACCTGTAAAGTCTCCCATACATTCAAGGGGATTGCAGAAGAATCTGAGGGTGTTGGGGCAGCCTGGGCCCTTTAGAATTTCAAATGTAGTCAAAACCCTACAATTAAGAGAATTTAGTAAGAACAGAACACCACTTGTTCAGGGTAAAAACTCTTAAGTGTAAAAGAGAGATGAGAATTGGATTCTAATGAAAGAGGAAAGCAGAAGATGTGGATCTCAGAATGTATTACAGATATAACTATGCAGATACATAAATGTTTTAAACACAGCGCAGTGCAACCAAAGAGGAAACGTAGCCCTGAAGCTGGAAAAGCAAATTTTGACCCTTACTTCTGCTAAACAGGCACTTCTTAAAATACAGGCAGCAACTTCTCACTTAAAATAAACAATTAAAAGAATTGTAGTTAAACCCAACTAAAAACATAATTTAAAAGATAAATAAGGATACTAAAATCTAAATTATATGCTTATGAAAATAAAGTCACCGCAAAAAATATGGCTCCAGAACAAAAAATTGGAACCCAGTATTACAAAAAACAAAAAGAAAAAAACATCTAAAGAAAATTATAGAAGCTGTCAAATAAAAAAATGTGCATTTTAGAATATAAAAAATGTTGTTGCATTTAAGGATGGTTGAGAAACAGATGTGGATAAAAGGAGAGAAATGAATTTAAACTAGAAAATTTAGAAGAAGAAATAGACAATACAGAATGAACCAATGTAGAAATAAAGAGAAAAAAATAAAAATTTAAAACTAGGAATGAATAGAAATTGTAAAAATTGGAAAAAGTAATAAACATAGAAAACAGACAAAAACAATCCAACATAGCTATATAGTTCTTAAAAGAAAACAAAATCAGTGGAATGGAACAAATACTGAAAACTACAATGCAAGGAAACTGTCATGAAATAAAATGTGAATGAACTTGCATATTTAAAGAACACACAATAGGAATCAAATATAAATTTTAGAACTGAAAGATAGAACAACCAAAACTAAGAAAACTTGATGGATGGATTCAATAGCAAAATGAAGGGAACAAAGGAAGAATCAATGAACTGAAAGAATAATAGAAATTATTCAACCTGAATAGCAGAGATAACAGACATTTAAAAAGTGATATCCATGCTTAAGTCATTAATTCACTTTGAATTTTTGTGAGAGGTATAAAACAGGAGTTCAATTTTATTATTCTGCATGTAATTATCTAGTTTACCCAACACCACTTATTAAAGAGATTATCCTTCACCCACTGTGAATTCTTGAATTCCTAGCCAAATATTAATTGACTATATATGCAAGAATTTATTTCTTGACCCCTGATTGTGTTCCACTCGTCTATGTGTCTATTTTTACGCCAGCACCATACAGGTTTGATTACTATAGTCTTTTAGTATAGTTAAAATCAAGTACTGTGGTGCCTCCAACTTTGTTCTTATTTCTAAGGATACATTTGGCTATTCACGGTCTTTTGTGTGCTTCCACACAAATTTTAAGATTTTTTTTCTATTTTTGTGAAAAATGCCTTTGGAAGTTTGATAGGGATTTCATTACATCTATAGAAGTCTTTGAGTATTATGAACATTTCAGCAATATTCATTCTTCTAACCCATGAACATGGGGTATCTTTCCATTTATTTGTATCTTCAATTTCTTTGATCAAGGTCTTACAGATTTCAATGTACACATCTTTCACCTACTCAGTTAAATTTATTCCTAAGCATCTAATTGTTTTTGATGCTATTGGGAATGCATTTTTTTAATTTCTTTTCAGATATTTTACTGTTAGTGTATAGAAGCACAACTGATTTCTGTACGTTGATGCTGTATCCTGCAACTTCACTGAATTTATTGATTAGTTCTAACAGGTTTTTTTTGGTGGAGGTGGAGGTGGGATCTTTACAAGTTTCTATATAAGGTCATATCATCAAAAAACAGACACAATTTTACTTCTTCCTTTCCAATTTGGATGTTTTGAAATTGGTTTTGTCAACAGTTTTTTGTTTGTTTGTTTGTTTGGTTTTTATATGACACCAAAAGCATGATCACAAGAAACAAAAGTGGGACGACATCAAACTAAAAAGTTCTGCACAAAAAAAGAGACAATCAACAAAATGAAAAGACAACCTAAGGAATGGGAGAGAATATTTGCAAAACATATATCTGATAAAAAGTTAACACCCAAAATATATAGGAAACTTCTACAGCTCAAAAGGAAAAACAGAAAAAAATCAATCCAATTGAAAAATGGACAGAGGAACTAAATAGACAGTGTTTTTCCAAAGACATAAAATGACCAACAAGTACATGAAAAAATAAAATGTTCAACATCACTAATCATCAGTGAAACGAAAATCAAAACCACATGAAATACAACCTCACACTTGTTAGAGTGGATATCATCAAAAAGACAAAAGCTGTCATTGAGATTTTGATGGGGATTGCATTAAATCTGTATATTGCTTTGGGCAGTATAGCCATTTTAACTATGTTGCTTCTTCCAATCTGTGAACATGAAATATCTTTCCATTGCTTTATGTCTTCTTCAATTTCTTTGAATAACATTGTGTAGTTTTTGGTGTATAGGTCCTTCACATCCTCTGTTAATTTTATGTCTGAGTATTTTATTCTGTTGCAATTGCAAGTAACACTTTTAAAATTTATTTTGCTGACATTCCACTGTTAGTATCTGTAGGGAAGATGTTGAAGAAAATTTGCCTTCATTGGTTGATAAGAGCTTTTGTCTATTAGCTTTTATCTGTTCCTGTATGTAAGGTGATATCTGTGCTGTGATCAGGGGTTGAGTAAATTCTCCCTTTGGTCTCATTCTCCAGAGCAGGGGAGACTTGAGATAAAGTTTTCTGTTTGGTCTCATTCTCTTGAGTAGGGGGAGATATGAGACAATGTTTGTTGTTCTGTCCATGTAGTGAGGGTTAAATAAATTCCTGATCAGGGGTTGAGAGAATTCCCTCTTTGTTCTGTCTGTTTCACCCACATCAGCAGATGAAGTAAAGATGTAGCTAAGTTATATCAGGACGACGTGACAGGCACATTGTCAAGCTTTCAAAGACCTTGGGCTGATGGTCCCAAGCAAGAACAGTAGATATTGGATGTCCGGATGAATTGGCCCTTCAGCTGGATGGACTGCATTCATATCAGTAACTGCTGGACCCTCCCTGAACTGGCCATTCCTTGAAAGGGGAGGTAGGAACATAAAAGTTGGCTCTGGAATGCATCGAAAGAGATATATAAGACAGACCTCAGGTGGATTGATATGGATTGATTGCTGTTTCAAGAAATTGCAATTCAGAAGATTTGCTGTTTCAGGACTGCTTTTAAGGATTGGATTGTTTCAAAGTAAGAGATTGGAACTTGTCTCAATGGACAGTAGAGATTTTTCTGTTGGTGAATTGTCATCATTCTAGCATCTTTGGGAATTTGTATGTAACTTGCAGCTTGCAGAATCAGAAGACGTCCTAACATCTAACAACAACAACAGCAACGACAACAACAGCAACAGATTGTTAACACCTTGAAAACTTATATACAGCTTGCAGCGTATAGCATCAGAAGATGCCTTGACTCCTAACAACAACAAAGACCACAACAGCAGCATTCTTGGGAACTAGCAAGCAGCACTGTGGGAGACACCTGAGTTACTCTCAGCTACAGACCTGGCAAGGTTTTCATTTATGACTTTTCCAGTACAGTTTGGTGAGCTTTTGACATCTACTTTAATAGTGATTATCTTATAGCGCTTATTACTGCTTTTGTATACTCCTTACTGATGTTATTTGTATGTTTAACCAAGTGATTTTTGATCAATAGTAAACATATGTTGGAATCTCTTCAACTTATGTGTACTCCTTTGACATGACATTGTCATCAATGTATATAGTTTAGTCTTAATCACCTTTACTTTCTGTCATTAGCACATTCTATGAATTGCCTTTGTCTTTTGCTATTGCATATTACTAAATAAATTGATTAGATATTGATAAATAAATTCATTAGCCCCACTCTAGCTTGTAGGAATGAAATGGGTTTTTGTACATTGATTTTGTATCCTGTAACTTTACTGTATTTATTATTTCTAATAATTTTTTGGTGGAGTCTTTCGAGTTTTCTATACACTGAATCATGTCATCTGTAAAAAGTGACAATGTTACTTCTTCACTCCCATTTTGAAAGCCTTTTTTTTTATTTCTTTCTCATGCCTGATTGCTCCGGCTAGGACTTCCAGTACTTTGTTGAATAAAAGTGGTATGAATAGGCATCCTGTCCTGTTCCTGATGTTAGAGGAAAAGCTTTCAGCTTTTCACCATTGAGTATGATATTCACTGAGGGTTTATCCTATGTGGCCTTTATTACGTTGACGTACTTTTCTTGTATACCCATTTTATTAAGTGTTTTAATAATAAATGAATGTAGTATCTTATCAAATTCATAGACATAGACAATATTTTAGTGGCTACGACATTTTTTAAATGCTGAAATAAGTGAACTGTCAACTATTTTCATTGGGTATAGAATTCATCATTTTTTAAATGCTGAAAGAAGTGAACTGTTCACTATTTTCATTGGGTATAGAGTTCCATACCCAATTAAAATAGAATTTAGCAACTAAGAGGAAATCAAAACATTTTCAGATAAAGTAAAACTAAAAGAATTTGTTACCTGAATAACTAGCCTAAAAGAATTACTAAAGGAAGTAGAATTTGTAATTTTAAAACTTCCCCCCAAAAATATTCAGGCACACATGGTTTTTTTCTACCATTCAAACAAATGTTTAAAGAATTAACACCAATTCTACACAATTTCTTTCAGCAAATAGAGGATAAACTTCTCAATTAATTTTAAGAAGTTAATATCACTCTGAAACTAAAACTAGAAACAGAGTTGTACCAAAACACAAAACTACAGAGCAATATTAATTAATGCAGAAAAAGCACTCGACCAATTTCAACTTCCATTCCTGATAAAAACTTTGAAAAGTGCCAGTAGTGGAGAATTTCCTAAATTTGATAAAGAATAGATACAAAATCCTACTGCTAACATTATACTAAATTGTAAATAGACAATATTCTCTCTCTTGCTCCCACTGGAAACAAGGCAAGTGTGTGTACTCTCACCACTCTTATTTAACATAGCATTGGAAATTCTATCCAGTGCAAGAAAATCAAGAAAAAAGAAATGAAAGGATATAGATCAGAAAAAGAAAAAGAAAAAAGAAAAAAAAAAAAGAAAAAACTGTCACTATTGGCATGAGTGTCTATTTAAAAAATACCAAGAGATCAACAAGAAAAAAACATCTCGAGTTGATAAGTGAGTTTCACAAGGTCAAACAATACAAGATAAATATATAAAAATCAATTGTTATTTCTATAAACTAGAAATAAACATATGGACACTGAAATAAAAATACAACAGCATTTATAATAGTCATCATCCCCTCCCTCAAATGTAATAGATTTAAATACAAAACACATATGGGACCTGTATGCTGGAAACTATAAAACATTAATAAAATATATCAAAGAAGAGCTAAACAAATGGAGAAGCATATGTGTTCATGGATTAGAAGACTCAACATAGCATAGATATGAATTCTCCCCTACAGGTTTAATGTAATTTACATCAAATTCTCTGCAAGATTTTTTGTAAATATAGACAAGGTTAGTTTGCATTTTATGGGGAAAAGCAAAAGAATTAGAATAGCTAAAACAATTTTGGAAAAGCATAAAGTGGTAGGAGTCAATCTCCCTGACTTCAAGACTTATTATACAGCTACAGAAACAAAGATGATGTGGTATTGAAACAGGCACAGAGTAGCAGATTGGATCAAAAAACTAAACCCAACCACATGCTATCTCCAAGAGACACATCTCAGTTACAAGGACAAATATAGACTCAAAGTGAAAGGGTGGAAATTGATACTCCAAGCAAATGGTACCCAGAGAAAAGCAGGTGTACTGCAAATGAAACAGACTTCAGGGTGAAAAAGGTAATAAGAGACAAAGATGGACATTTCATAATGATAAAGGGGATTATACAACAAGAAGACATAACAGTCATCAATATTTATGCCCCCAATCAGGGAGCACCGAAATATACCAAGCAACTACTAACAGAACTAAAGGGAGAAATTGACCAAAACACAATTATAGTAGGGGACCTAAATACATCATTGACAGCTATGGATAGATCATCCAAACAGAAGCTACATAAAGAAATAGCAGCCCCAAATGACATATTAGATGAAATGGACATAATTGACATTTATAGAGCACTTTATCCTAGAACATCAGACTATACATTCTTTTCTAGTGTACATAGAACATTCTTAGGGATAGACCACATATTGGGATATAAAATTAGCCTCAGCAAATTTAAGAAGATTGAAATCATACCAAGCATATTCTCTGACTACAAGTCTTTGAAATTGGATATCAACTGCAAAAACAAAGCAGAGAAAAAACACAAATAAGTTGAGATTAAACAACATACTTTTAGAGAACACCTGGATCAAAGAAGAAATAAGAGAGATCAAAAGATACATAGAAACAAATGAGAATGAAAATTTATCCTACCAAAATTTTTGGGATGCAGAGAAAGCAGTTTTAAGAGGAAAATTTATATCATTATAGGCCTATCTCAAGAAACAATAAAAATCCCAGATAAATAACCACACATTAAAGAACTAGAAAAAGAACAAACGAAGCCCAAAGTCAGCAGTAAGAAGGAAATATAAAAATCAGAGCAGAACTAAATGAAATAGAGAACAAAAGGACAACAGAAAAAATTAATGTGACAAAGAGCTGGTTCTTTAAAAAGACTAATAAAATTGACACACCCTTGGCTAGACTCACTAAGATTAAAAGAGAAAAGACACAAATAAACAAAGTCAGAAATGAAAGAGGGGAAGTTATCATGGATGCTACAGAAACACAAAGGCTCATCCAAGAATACTATGAAGGACTATATGCCACCAAATTCAATAATCTAGAAGAAATGGACAAGTTCTTCAAAACATATAGCCTTCCTAGGCTGAATCACAAAGAACTGGAATATCTAAATAGACCAATCACCAGTAAGAAAATTGAATCAGTCATACTAAACCTTCCCAAAAGAAAAAGTCCAAGACCAGATGGCTTTACTAGCGGAGTCTGCCAAATATTCAAAGAGGATCTAATACCTCAAACTCTTCCAAAAAACTGAAGAAGAGACAATACTCCCTAATTCATTTTATGAAGCCAACATTACCCTGATGCCAAAACCTGGTAAGGATAACACAAAAAAAGAAAATTACAGACCAATATCTCTGATGAATACAGATGCAAAAATCCTAAACAAAATTCTAGCAAATCAAATGCAACAATGCATTAAAAAGATTATACATCACGATCAAGTGAAGTTCATCCCAGGGCACAAAGATGGTTCAACATACGCAAATCAATCAATGTGATACACCACATAAACAAAACAAAGGACAAAAAACATATGATTACATCAATAGATGTAGAAAAAGCATTTGACAAGATACAACATCCATTTATTATTAAAACAATTCATAAAATGGGTATAGAAGGAATATAACTGAACATAATAAGGCCATATATGACAAACCCTCATCTAATATCATAATTAACAGTGAAAAACTGAAGCCCTTTGCTCTATGTTCAGGAACATGACAGGGATGTCCCTTACCACCTCTGCTTTTCAACATAGTATAGGAAGTTCTAGCCAGAGCAATCAAGCAAGAGAAAGAAATAAAAGTCTTCCAAATTGGGAATGAAGAAGTTAAACTGTCACTCTTTGTAGATGACATGATGCTATATATAAAAAACCCTCAAGACTCCACCAAAAAACTATCAAAAACAATAAACAAATTCAGTAAATTTCCCGGCTACAAAATCAATGTACAAAAGTCCATTGCATTCCTACATACTAACAATGAAATCTCAGAAAAAGAAATAAAACAGAAACACACACACAAAAAAAACCAATTCCTTTTGCTATTGCAGCAAAAAGAATAAAATACGTAGGAATAAACTTAACCAGGGATGTGAAAATCTATATACTGAAAACTGTAAGATACTTTTAAAAGAAATTGAAGAAGACACAAAGAAATGGGAAGACATTCTGCACTTATGGATTGGAAGAATCAACATAGTTAAAATGGCCATATTACCCAGAGCAATATACAGATTTAATGCAATCCCCATCAAAATCTCAATGGCATTTTTTAACGAAATAGAACAAAAAATCATCAGATTTGTTTGGAATCACAAAAGACCCTGAATAGCCAAAGCAATCTTAAGAAAAAAGAACAATACTGGAGGTATCACACTCCCTGACTTTAACTTGTACTACAGGGCTACAATAAATAAAACAGCATGGTATTGGCAGAAAAACAGACACATAGACCAATGGAATAGAATTGAGAACCCAGAAATAAAACCACATAGATATGGACAGGTAATTTTTGACAAAGAAGCAAAAAACATACAATGGAGCAAAGACAGCCTCTTCTTTAAATGGTGCTGGGAGAATTGGATAGCCACATGCAAAAGAATGAAACTGGACTGCTTTCTGTCACCATGTACCAAAATTAATTCAAAATGGATCAAAGTCTTAAGCATAAGACCTGACACAATAAACTGCATAGAAGAAAACATAGGTACTAAACTTATGGACCTTGGGTTCAAAGAGCATTGTATGAATTTGACTCCAAAGGCAAGGGAAGTAAAAGCTAAATTAAACGAACAGGACTATATCAAACTTAAAAGCTTCTGCACAACAAAAGAGACCATCAACAAAATAAAGAGGCCACCAACTGAATGGGAGAAGATTTTTGCAAACAGTGCCTCCGGTAGGGGGCTAATATCCAAAATATACAAGGAACTCATGAAACTGAACAACAAAAATCAAACAACCCAATTGAAAAATGGGCAAATGACCTGAAGCGACATTTCTCCAAAGAGGACATACAAATGGCACATAGACATATGAAAAAATGCTCAACATCACTAATCATCAGAGAAATGCAAATAAAAACCACAATGAGATATCACCTCACCCCAGTCAGAATGGCTATCATCAACAAGACAAATAGTAACAAGTGTTGGAGAGGCTGTGGAGAAAAAGGAACCCTCATACACTGTTGTTGGGAATGCAGACTGGTGCAGCCGTTATGGAAGGCAGTGTGGAGGTTCCTCAAAAAATTACGAATAGAATTACCATATGACCCAGCAATCCCTTTCCTGGGTATCTACCCAAAAATCTGAAACCATTTATACATAAAGACACGTGTGCTCCAATGTTCATTGCAGCTTTGTTTACCGTGGCCAAGACACAGAAACAACGAAAATGTCCTTCAATAGATGAATGGATAAAGAAGTTGTGGTTTATATACACAATGGAATACTATTCAGCGGTAAGAAAAGATGATATAGGAAAATTTGTGACAACACGGATGGATCTTGAGATTATAATGCTAAGTGAAATAAGTCAGACAGAAAAAGCAGAGAACCATATGATGTCACTGATATGTGTTATATAAACCAAAAACAACAAAAGAACAAGACAAATAAACAAGAAACAAAAACTCATAGACACTGACAACAGTTTAGTGGTTACCAGAGGGTAAGGGTGGTGGGGGGTGGGAGATGAGGGTAAGGGGGATCAAATATATGGTGATGGAAGGGGAACTGACTCTGGGTGGTGAACACACAATGGGATTTATAGATGATGTAATACAGAATTGTACACCTGAAATTTATGTCATTTTACTAACAATTGTCACCCCAATAAATTAAAAACAACAACAACAACAAAAATATTGGCAAAATACGTATCTCATAAAGGACTACAATTGACAATATACAAAGAACTCTCAAATCTCAGAGTACAAAACAAAAATCCATTAGAAAATGGGCAAAAGACATAAACTGATATTTATATATACATATGGCAAGTACTATTATCTCAATGTCTGGGTCCCCCCCAGCAAAAAAAAAAAAATTCCGATGTTGAAATCCTAATGCCCAATATGATGGTATTAGAAGGTGGGGCCTGTGGGAGGTACTTAGGTCATGAAGGCCAAACCCTCATGAATAAAATTAGTGTTTTTATTCAAGACATCCCACAGAGCTCACCAGTCCTTCTCCCACATAAGTACACAGTGATAAGGTGCCAGCTATGAATCAAGAAGAGGGCCTTCCAGAATGTGACATTGCTGGCACCTTGCTCTTGTACTCCCAGCCTCCTGTGAGACACAATGTCCTTGTTTATAAACTACCTAGTTTGTGGTATTTTGTTATAACAGCCTGAATGGACTAAGACAGCAAGTAAACACGTGAAAAGATATTGAACATCATTAGCCATTAGGAAAATACGAATTTCACCACAATAAGATATTACTATACATGTATCAGAATGGCTAAAACAAACCAAAAAAACAGTGATTGTACCAAATGCTAATGAGGATGCTGAGAAACTGGATCACTCTTATATTGCTGGTGGGAATATATAAAGATACAATTCCAGAAAACAGTTTATTGTTTCAAAAACTAAAGAAGCAGCTACAGTATGATCCAGCAATTTCTCTCCTGGAAATTTAACTCAGAGAAATAAAATCTTATGTTCACACAAAAACCTGTACAAGAATGTTTATAGAAGATGCCTTCATAATAACCCAAACTGGAAACAATCCAGTATTCTCCAATGGGTAAATCGTTTAATATTGATTGTGGTACATGCATATCATGGAACATCACTTGGCAATAAAAAGGAATGAACAACTGATACATGCAACAACTTGGACAAATCACCAGAGAATGACACTAAGTGGGGAAAAAAAATCCCAATGTTAACTGCAGCATTACTTACAATTGTCAAAATATGGAAGCAACCTAAGTGTCCATGATATACAAATCGATAAAGAGGAGGTGGTACATACCATGTTTCCCTGAAAATAAGACCAGGTCTTACACAATATTTCCCCCAAAATAAGACCGGGTCTTATATTAATTTTTGCTCCAAAAGATGTATTAGGGCACATTATCAGGGGATGTCTTATTTTTTCAGGTAGAACAATCTACATTTATTCAAATACAGTCATGTCATCTTCTTCTGGAACATCGTCATAACACACTAAATGTGTCCGTCTGGCTGACAATCTTAACTGGGGCTTATTTTGAGGGTAGGTCTTATTTTCGGGGAAACACGGCATATACAATAGAATATGGCTCAGCCATAACGATGAATGAAATCTTGCCATTTGCAACAACATGGAGGGATCTGGAGAGTATTATGCTAACTGAAATAAATCGGACAGAGAAGACAACATGTAATTTACCTTACATGTGGAATCTAATAAACAAAATAAACAAAACAGAAGTGAAGCAAATCACAGATACAGAGAACATTTTGATGGTTGCCAGATGGAATGAAGGCTGGAAAAATGGGTGAAAAGGAGGAAGGGATTAAGATGTACAAACTGACAATCATAGAAACAGTCACAGGTACAGCATAGGAAATATAGTCAATAATATTTTAATAACTATGTATAGTGTCAGAAGGGTACTAGATTTATCAGGGTGATCATATCATAGTTAAGTTATATAAATGTCTAATCACTATATTGTACACCTGAAGCCAATATAATATTGTATGTCAATTGTATTTGAAAAATAAAATTTAAAAAAATTAAACCTGAATTTAATCAATCCTCTGGATGAAACTCTACAGGATATAGGAATATAGAGAGGAACACGTTAAATAACAGCATAAAGATACAATCAGCCAAACCCAAAATGTGGGAAATGCTAAAGGACAAATGACCCAGTTTCTTCAAAAATTAAATGGTATAAGAAGGGATGTTCTTTGAAATGAAGAGTTTAGAAACATATTAACTGAATGCAGTATGTTGACTTTGGTGGGGAAGATCTTAATTCAATCAAACCAACAATACAGACATTTGGAAATGATTGGGAAAACTAAATATGGAATGGGGATTAGATGATATAAAAAAATCACTGTTAATTTTTTTTATTGTGGTATGGTTAAACTAATGTCTTATCTATTAATATTACTTGATTTATGAAGAAAAATGTAACTGGGATTTGCTTTAAAATACTGTCAAAAAAAGAGCAGAGAATATATGAAAGAAAAATGGCAGTATGTTGATGGCTGAAGCTAGGTTTGGGTAATATAATGAATCACTGTGTAAGCATCTTTGCTTTTGTGTGTGTTTGAAATTTTCCTTGGAAAATTTTTCTAAAGTTATATAAATGTCTAACCACTATGCTGTACACCTGAAACTAACATTGAATGTCAACTATAATTGAAAAAAAAAATTAAAATCAAAATTACAAAACAAGAAATAGTAAGATTGCTGATTATACCTATGTTCTTTATTATTAAATAAACTATGTTGTATGTACAATAAATTATGAAGGTTCTAATGACATATGCAGAATATACATATTCAGTGATAAAAAGTTTACTTTGAAATATTCCAAAAATAAATGTGATTGTCTTGAAATCAAAAAAACAAAAACAAAAACAAAACATACAATTGTCTGTATTGATTCATTTGTTTGATAAATTGGGCATGTACTCCTTGCAGAACAAAGTAAGTTACATACAATACTTTCTCCCAAGAAGCTCACAATCTAGTAGGAGAAATAGAAAAAAAAGAAAAAAGTGCAATGAAGTATGATATTTGTTTAAATAAACACATTACAGTCACAGTAGGGAAACATTGAAAGGGAAAAAGACATACCCCTGGAGATTTACAGTTCACTCAGCTGACATGGAAGAAAAGGCATTCAGAGTTACAGTAATAAGTCATATTAATATAGAACTTCCTATGTTTTAAGCAACCATTCTATGCACTTCACATATTTAAATCATTACATTCTCAAAACAATCCTGTGAGATGTGTATTATTCTTAGATCATATTCCCATTTTACAGATAAACTAACTGGGGCATAGAAAGGTTAAGGAATCTGACCAAGATCACATACTTATAAGTGACAGTGATAGCTTGATCTTAAACACTACAGACTTCCTCTTTAGTAGATGGAGCCGTATGTACAGGCAAAGAGGTGTAACATAACAGTGCACTAGGAAACCATAAATGTTGCTATAATATATGGTGTGAGATGGAAAAATCAAGAGGGTATGTCAGGAAATGAAAAAAGATGGATAGGTAGTCAAAAGGCAGACCACAAAGGGCTTCGCATATCAAGTAAAGGAGTTTATACCAAGTAAGAAAGGGCAACAAAGGGTTTTAAACAATGGAGTGACATGTATTGATTTATACAGTAGAAAAAATAACTTAGGCAGGGGTGAGCAGAATGGACAGGAAGGGAAATCAATAAAGGAGGCAGAGAACTCAGTTAGGAAGCAAGGGTATTGGTTTAAGAGAGGGATTGTGAGGGCCAAAGTTATGGCACTGTCGACAGATTTAAATGAGAGAGAACAGATTCAAAAGAGATTCAAGAGAATCTTGAATTTGGAGAACGGAATTTGGAGAATGATTCCAAATGAGAAGGAATGGGGTAAGATGGGAGAAATAATAACATCTCTCGGATTGCTGACTATGGAGAAGGGATATGCCATTAATAGTAACTAGGACCACCGGAGGAGGAAGGGTTTTGTAATAAGGAAAATGAGTTCACATTTGACCAGGTGAGCCTGTGGACACTACCGTCTGTATAATGACTCTGAGTCTCAGAAGACAGGAGCGTATTTGGGAGACTTCAATTTACAGGCAGTATTTAAAGCCATAGAAACAAATGGGATTCATTCAAGAATCCAACACAGAATAATAAAAATCAAACAAGTCAGTGTTTCCAAACTGCATTGATTCAAACACTACCTTCAGGATGGTACCACCTTTTGCCATGTTAAGGTATCACCTGTACTATTGTTTATTTAACAGTTTTCTTTGAACTGCCGTCTTTTTTACTTTATTTTACAACAAAACTTTTCTCACTACTGTAAAAAGAAAACTAGTATTATTTGGCATACTAAATATTGTAAAAAAAAAAAAAAATGACCATAAAGATAAATTTTAATGCTGTGTCAATGGAGGTTCATCAATTGTAACAAAATGTTCCACTCTGGTGAGATGCTGATACTGGGGGGAGGCTGTGCAAGTGGAAACCGAGAGGCACATAGTACATCTCTGTATCTTCCACTCAATTTTGTTATGAACCTAAAACTGCTCTAAAAAATTTAAGTCTTTAAATAAAATGAACAAATAAATACAATTTTAAATATTTACATTTAGTCCAATACCATCACCTGTGATAATTCCGCTCATGCTTCAGCTCCTAAGAGCTGTTCTTTCTTTGTAAAAATGTTTTTTAGCAAGAATATGAAAATAAACTTGCCACCATCTAAAGTACAAATTAAAGTAATTTAAAGGAGATACAGTTGAATTTTTACCATGTGATGGGATATTATTTAATGCACTGTCTGTGTCACCTAAAGTCATGTCCTGTGCTTGGAACATGGCCGACAATAAGGGGAGAAGAATCTGATTTACAGGAAAGACAAAGGAAATGGGGACAGACGTTTTTTGCAAGGTGAACTGCAGTAAAGGAGAACTGAATCAGTGGCCACAGAATGGACAGTGTCAAATTACACAGAATAGTGTCAAATAGAGAAAGGTTAATTCTGGTTTTACAGAGGCACATTCAGGATGGTCCTGAAGAGTCTAGATTATAATTAAAGAAAGATGTAGTCACTCATTCCTAAATTTATACCTAAAGAAGCTGAGTGAAGCTAAAAGATTCTATATGTAATTGTCACTGCCCATCAGGTGACTAATTTGAGCCTAGACCTAGCATTCTTTCCTCTCCAATATTTAGTCCTCTCTTCCCTGTTCCCTGCTCCAAGCCCACCATCTTCTTGCTGTGCCTAATGTTTCAGTAAAGGAAGGTACCATGAGTGTGCAGTGTCAGAATCCTTATTCTGCACACTCATGGGACGATTAGCAGTTAACCAAATTCTTCCAACCAGCAGTGAGTCTCCTGCAATAGAGGGCTGCATGCCCAGACCAGCTTCCTGTCATTAGAAGCCAGAAGCAAGGCAGACAGAATAAGACATGACAGTGGAGTGAAAAATCATGGGGGAGATAATTAAAAAATACAGAGGCTTTAACTTACTATGATTCCACACCACTCTGCTTACTTCACATAAAAACTGAGAGCTTTAGATTATTATGCAGTCACTTCTACGAGCATGCACTTATCTAAAATATTGGCTTCCTTTAGTATTCCAGAAAGTGATTGAGCACCTTTTACCCCATCAGTTCTGCACACCTGACTCCTTTTAACACGAGGTCAAATGATTCTTGTTTTTAATGTGTGATCAACAAGTAAAATTTTGCAAAAAAAAAAAAAAATTGTTCAGCAAATCTAAATGAGTTCATTTCTATTTTTCTTTTTTTCTCACTAATCGCTAAAAAAAATTACATTTTTTACATTTTTTTACTTTATTGCCAAACCCATTAGACCACTATGTGTCACCTACATTAAATATCCTAAATATACACAATTTCCTTTCAAATGTACTGATGCAACTAGTTTAGGAATAGACTTGTATACAACAGTTTCCATTTTAAATAGACTTTAGTATTTTTAAGTCTCACTCACACTGAAAACATTCTCAAGTTTATGATATAAAATAGATGATAAACAGATGTGAATAGAGCAACTAGAATTCTGCAGCGTACTTTATCTTCCAAATGTCCAAACTTCGATTTAAAACTTAAACACAAATTTAGACTTGAGCATTGTGCATAATCAACAAAGAATAAGAATTTTGTTCTACCAAACTCCAACAAAGGACCAGAGGGAATATTTGCATTGAAATGAAATATAATCTGCTAAAAAGTTATAGAACATAATGACATTTTTGCAATCTAAAATTAAGACCAACAAGCATAAAGTCAATATATTTCTAAGTTAATGAAAGAATTGTAAGAATATGGGAAGCCCCACTAACCCGAACAACTCAATGAAACAAAGAGAGAAAAAAGAGGAAAGAGAAAGAAAAAAAAAAAAGATAGAAAAGAGACAAAAAAGAGTAAAGAGAAAGAAAAAGAGAGGGTTGTGAAGGGGGAGGAAGGAGGAGGGAAGGTTTCGCACTGTGACCTTGTCATTTGGCTACCTACGTGTGTATGCCTCCACTGTCTTCCTGCCTTGCCATACCTCTTGTCACAGCCCATTAGAGGTTTTGGAGGGAAGGGGTTATGCTGTCTGCTCCCTAGACTGCGAGCTCCTCAGGAACAGAGAACCTATCATCTTTACGTCACCTCCATCTGGCATCTAGTGTGGATAAGATGCTCAGTTAATGTTTGTTGCATGATTTTCGTAACCTTTCACTTGATATTAAAAAATCATATGGCCTCCAGCATTAAAAAATATGTTCTGATAAATTATTCTTTGGCTACAACTGAGAAATATCCTTAAAATGGAAAGGGGGCACAACAGTCACTGCTGTTTGTTTTTCCTAAGTGGTTGCCTTGGTTTGGGTTCCAGAAGCAGATTCTGAGAAGGAGATTTGTGTGCAGGAAGTTAGTGGGGGAGTTTTCTAGGGGGACAACAACAGTGATGGGGTGAGGGAAGCCGCACTGGGCAAAAGGGGAACTGCAATGCCGTTGCCACAGAGGTCTTGGTTAATCCCATATGAACTCGGGGGGGGGGGGGGGGGCGAGGGCTTTTAGAGTTGTTCAGGTTCAGGCAAAGGACCATTATTTCCCTACCTAGCCCAATCACTGGACATGGGTGCCTCTGGGAAAAGAGGGGAGTGCCAGCAGCTCCCTTCTGCTGAGCAAGCTCAGGGCAACACCCTTCTGGAAAGGAACCCAGCTGTGAGACCTGAGCGGCCAACAGTTCTGCCAATGAGTAGATCGACTCTGCAGAAGGTTCTAGGTGATGCCCCCCAGCACCCACTACAGATCACAAAGTTCAGACACGCACTCAGAGCATATGGGAATAATACACAGACCTCAGACCCTACCAGTGACCTTTCTGATATAGGCTAACTATATTTTCATAGGCACTGACAGGGTCTAAACCTATATAATCCAGTCTCTAGCCCGTGACTGTCAATCTATCCCAATCTGTCACTTCAGTCACTTAAAATAAAATTACCACAGACAGGAAAAATTGCCCTCCCATTGAACTATGGGAAAGCACAATTGGTAACCATCTTTTAGTGCAAATTGTGAGCTTTCTTTCTAAAGCTGATTGGTCCACTTAGAATGAGGAAGCCTAGCGGGAATGGTTAAAAAGCATTCATTCAGAAAGCGTCCCTGGATTCATCACCATCTGGTCAGATCCGATTATTATACAGTCAAGGAAACTCCAGCTGGAAATGCCACAGGGAGAATTCTTCTGAGGCTGCCATTTAGCATTTGTAACGGCTGTGGGGAGTAAGCGTGATGTACGACAGGCACCTTGTGCCAAGGACCTGAGCACCAGATCCACTCTAGTCACTCTCGTTCCACCAAGTCCAGACAGATAGGACGATGAATGGTGGGATTTTAAAGCCCCTCAATGATAAAAGTAAATATTAAAAAAAAAAAAAAAAAAAAACAGGAAGGAAGTGAAAAAAATGCTTGAATGCTGACCAGCATGCCTGTTTCATTCCACACTGGTCAACAGTGTCCTCTCCTTAGCTAGGAATGCCAATTCCATTTTTCAAATATCCCAGATGCTTCCCTGCATGCAAGACTTCCTAACCAATCTTTCAAATGAAGCGCATCCCTGGAATTTGGCTACTCTCTCAATCTATTTTGATAAAGCGTCAGCAGTTTTGATATCTGCTACATTTTATTAGCTGTAGCTTCAGGATCTCCACAGAACAAAGCTATAAATAAAAGCTAAAGAGAATTAGGAAAGAGAAAGCATGCTTCACTAGGGTGCTAATTCCTCTGAACTCACAATGGAGGGAGAAGACCTGCTGGGGTGAGACTCTTAGAAAAAAAGAAACATCAACAAATCTCGCCAAGAAATGCCATCTGCAACTCAGAAAAGCTTTCAAAATCCGACATTCTGTACTGGTAACAAGTTAAAGACATCAATTACATTTACATTAATGAGACTGAGAATTAAGAGAGCTGAGTAAATGAAAAGGCTTTCCTGGGCTTTTCCAACCTTCAGAGATTTTATTCAAGACATTTAGCAAACTCCAAACAAGATGATAGTGAAATAAGCTAATTTGACAATTCTTAGGCATTCATTTGTAGTCACGGATAGTATTCAGGTAATCTCCTTATTGAAAGTTTTTCAACAGGATCTAAGTGCCAGGAGATGAAAAAGAATTGGCCATTTGTTGTTTTATCTTTCTTCCCAAACTTGGCTGATGATTGAAAGACTTCTCAAGTATATAACTAAAGCACCCTGCTGAAAACAGCCATCATCAGCAATGCTGGCACTATTCAGAGCTTTTAAATCAAATCTTTCCCTGATATGTAATTTGTTTACCACATTTCCTTCATTATGCTGTCATGATAAGAGCTCTTAGTCTGCAGACCAAGTATATCTTTCATGTGATGGCCATGATTTAAACCAGTGGTTTTCAACCAGGGGTGATCCTCTCCCCATGAGACATTTGGCAATGTCTGGAGAGGATGCTTGCTGTCACAACTTGGGGGGGGGGGGGAAGGGGTGTGCGAATGGCATCTCCTGTGAGGAGGGGAGGGATGCTGCTAACCATCCTACAATGCACAGGACAGCTCCCTCCCCCACAACAAAATATCAATCAACAGTGCTGAGGTCCAGGAACTCTGATTTAGACCTTGCTCTTGTTGAGGATACAGAAGCACTGTGGAAGAAAGTGCTTCAAAACAGCTCCGCTTTGTGCAAAATACACAAAGAGCAATAGGGTTTTTCTTCACTGGAAATCTACTGAGCGGGTCTATTTTAGGATATTGTACTGTACATCAGAGTCCACATCATTCTGTAATGCAAAAATATAACGAATTCAAATACCTGCATTTCTACTTTCTCTGATCTCTGCCCAGGATACTTGGCTCTTTACGGATGGGAACACAGCTTCACTGTCTTATAGGAACCCTGAAACCTCATCCCCCCTTTAGTGACTGGTCCACAGCTGTTGCTTTGCCTTGTGTCACAGATGTGCTATAAACAGAAGGGCAAAGATGACTTGTAACCATTCAGAAATGTGCTTATATGTCTAGAGAAAAGGGACACTATTTCATAATCCAAGACTGACGAGACTAATACTGCATGGTATTCCCCCTCCCTTCCTTACTTGCAGAGTCCCTTCATTATGATTTCAGCATCTTCACTCCTAACCCACGTTACCTATCTGTTCTTAGATATTCCCCCCTAGGTATCTCTCCACTTCCACAAATTCATAGTGGCCAAAATTTTACTCATCTATTTCCTAAAAACAGCTGTTCTTCTCGATATCCTTTGCTCTTTCACTATTGTCTGTCAATCAGGTCAAACATTCACACCTTCTTTACCTCGTTTCCTTTATTTAGTCGGTTATCAGGTTCTGGATATTTCCACTTTCCCCTCCACTCTCCCTTCCACTTCAATTATTACATCATACTCTATTTCTAAGACTCCCGGACCTCTTTTCTAGAGCTCCTTTTTTCTTCCTGCACCATCCCAACTGCATCTTTTACATAATACTCATCTTCAGTAAAGCTCATTTTAATCTATTTATATTCTACTTATTTAAGACTTAAGGAGGTATGGTAGTATAGTAGATTGAAGAGGTTCCCCCAGAAATTCATGCCCAGCCTGAACCTCAGAATATGAGCTATTTGGAAACAGGGTCTCTGCAGGTGTCTTTAGTTACAATGAAGCCCTACTGGATTATGGTGGCCCTACATCAAATGACTTTAGTCCTCATAAATGAGAAGACACACAAAGAGAAATGCAGTGTGAAGAGAGGGCCAGAGATTAGATTCTGGTTTCCATTTTAAATAGATTTCTTTGCCTGGTTTCTGGAGAATGGATTCACATTTGGCAAGACTGGAACATAAAGACCAAATAGGAAGCTAATGTAGTAGCTAACGGAGACAGGCTTGTGGCTTATAGTACAATTATGCTGGCAATGGGTACAGTGGTCAGATTCCAGATCTACTTTGGCAGGCAAAGTTATCGAACTTGGTGAAGGATTTATGTGAGTATGGGGGAAATTGGCATCAGGGTGATGCCTTCATTTGCAGCAAGAGTAAATGCAAGGGTATTGGTGGAATTTACTGAAATGCAGACTAGAAGAAGAGTAAATCCAAAACTAAAAGACTAAAAGTTCCGTGTTAGATATGGTCAGGTCAGAATTACTTGGAGTCATCTAAACAGAGATGTCAAAAAGAGATTTGAGTATAAAAGTATGATGTTCAGAAGACTTCTATATGAATTTGAGAAATATCAGAATGTAGTGTTGAAAGTTGAGGAAGTAATTAGAATCCCCTAAAGGAAAAATGTACCATGAGCAGCAAAAGGGTAGTCATGAGGCCTTCCAAAATGTAAAGGTCAAAACAGAAGGAAAAACTGACAAGGAATACTAAGAAGAAATAACGAGAGAGGTAGAAAAAAAAGTGTGAACATGGTGTCCATAAGCTAAGAAAAGAGAGAATTTTGAGACTGAGTGGAAAGTCAACTGGTCAAATGCTGCAAGGAGACGATTTACAATTGTCTGTTGGCTTTGAAGACAGGGAGTCTTTGGTGATTTGCTGTTAGTGGAGTGGCAAGAACTTAAGCAAAATAGAAGTGGTCGGAGTTGAGACTGAAACTACTTCAGGTTGACTTGTGAGTTGGGAACCCTCTATGCCCCAAACACATAACACTGATAGACAAACAAAATAAAACATTATAGTTTATAATAAAAAGATATAATCAAGGAGGTTTTCATTTAATTTGGTATTTATACTTTAAGCATTTTCACAACCCTGACTCAATAGGTTTTTTTAAAAAAAATAATTGTAACCATGACAAAAAAGACAAGATAAGCTTCTGTGTAAACCAGAGTCCAACAAAGACATACAACAATAATGCAGGCTAAAACAATGCATTTATTGGCTCAGGAATCAAAAGAGACAAAGGCAGAGCAGAAGCATAACACCCTATATTCTGTCATGCACCAAGTTCTGAGCTCTCAGCATTGGAGGATACTTACTACAAGAAGGGCGGGCAACTGTTTAGTTGGCATTCATTGCAATGACCATACCTACTTCTAAAATGTTGAAATACTTCTGTACTACTTGGTAAATATCCTCTAAAATATCCTCTATCCCAAACCCCCCACAAAATGTTATTTTAAGCCTCAAATTATATAAAAGAAAAAGGTTAAATGCACAAATTTTAAATTATCATCTCATTTCTTTGAACTTCTTTCCCACTCTACTACATTCTTTAGTCCTTACTGGTACAATCCAAGTATCCCTTTTCCTTCCCAAACCACTGGCATAGCCTCTCCAACTGCAGTAGAAACAACATTATTCGTCATATTTAGGTTACTGGGGATCCTTGCCCATAATCTCAATCTCTACTGCCACTTCAATTGGAAACTGATGGCCCTTTTTTAAGAGAAAAATGATTATTAGAGTTTCTTAGACATCAGAAATAAAGACTACCAGTCTATTTTAGTCTGAAGAAGTAATATTCTGGTATAAAGTCCATGAAAGCTTTAAAATATTAATATGATATTCAAATGATAAACAATAACATTACTTACTCTCTTGAGATAGGGACTGAAAATAAAATGTAATATAAAGTTTACCTGGGACATTGCTCTGTCCTTTATACAAAGTAATAAAAAAATTGTCTCTTAAGAAGAAAAATACTGTGTTTTTAATCTGTGTGAGATCTATAAGCACAAGCCTCCATGTCATAAATAATATAGAAATTCATGTAATCAGAAACTAGAACTGAAGTACATGTTAAATAATTCTGGGGGTGCTCTCCCCAAATGAAACCTGAACACAGAGGTTTCAAAACAATGTCACTGTGAATTTGATTTCGACCACCCAATAAACCAACTATCACCAGGAGGTTTGGGATACAAAGGCACAGGTTACACTGACTGTCGTGCAGGTGTCATGCGGGATCTCTGCTCCCGCTCCCTGCACAAGAACACAGGTGTCGTGTGGGGCGGCCTGCAGGGTCTCTACTCCCGCTCCCCACATAAGAACGCAGGCTGTGGCTAGGCCCAAAAGGAACACCCACGGAGCCATAGGTAGGGAAGTCATACCACTATAGTCTCACTGGAGGCTGGGTTCACACGACGTGTGACCTGCTGTCCGTTTTCCTGCCAACTGACCGACGACTCTCCTCCACTCTCCTCCACTCTCCTCCACTCTGCTCTCCTTCTCTCCGTAGCCCCAGCAGTTATATTAGTGGTCAATGGCTCAATGGTTACAGCTGACGGCCAACTAGCCACAGCTGATGGCCATCTACCACCCGAGACAGCACCCCTCCATATGAGGCCGAGAGCCTGGAAACTGCTCTCTGGGGCTCTGTCCCCACACTGACCCACAAAAACAGCTCTGGATATTTGTGTTTGCAGTAATGAAGTATTTACAGACACACTACATAGTGCAGAAATACTCCAGCTACCTGAAGAAAGGGCATGCATAGCAAAGAGGAGAAAAATGCATTTCAATATAAATAACTCTGCCTTAATAAAAATACCAAGGGCATGTATCTTCTGGCCATGGTTTAAGATATCAGTGGGGGCCATATATACCTGGCAGAAAAATAAATCTTCAGAATATTCAAAATGTACTTGTCCTGTTCTAGGTATTTAATATGGGGAAAGAGAGATTTTTCACCTGGACCTCCAGGTGCAGTTGCTGCCAGCAAATCAAAGTAATAAGTGACCTGACCCTACACAAGCTCTGCTCTCCGTACACTGGGAAAGCATTTGTCAGGGTGTAAAATATTTACAGTGCTCCCCAAAGGCTCTGGAAACTTAGTGTATTTCCTTAACAATAAAAGAAAGAATTCCTGGAATTACATGAAATAGGAGCTAAGTAAAGGTATACTCTAAGTAGTAAAGATTGCCTTAATTGGAAAACACACCCCACACTTGCATTCTTGCCAACACCAAATGAAGCAACAGAACCTAATTAATCAGTTCTCTATTTCCTACTTGTCACTTTAGACTCTAAGGATAAGAATAGCAACATTTAAATGTAAGCACCGAAAATAGACAATGGCTTAAACCTCATCATTTTAACATATCTTCACTGAGTGATAACGGACACTCAAGAAATGCATAATTTGATAACTACTTTGTATTGACTCCATTTTATATATAAAGACACAAGAATGTTAATAGCTTTAAAAGAGCAAAGATGCAGCAACTTCACTGAAACTCAATTTCAAGGTAGCATTACAGCAATGCTAACATTCTGTTTTATAGGAGGAGGGACGGGAGAGAAGGAAACCAATTACATGTGTTAACCAATGAATCAATGGTCAGAATGCTTTCCACAGCAAGTAACAAAATACTTGCTCATTTAAAACTTAAATGATAAAGTTATCCCATTTCCTTATGTAACAAGCAGTTTGAAGTAGCAATTCTAGGATTGGTTCAGTAGTGCAAATATGCCAGGCTACCAGTTCTAAGAGATTGATTTGCTTACCCTTCTCCTTATAGACTCAAGGTGCTGGCTGCCATCTCCAAGAGAGTTATAGCACTCAATGTAAAACAAAAACAAAAACAAAAATAAAGGATCAAAAAAGTATCTCCCCTTTATGCAGCTCTTCCACTTATCAAGGAGAAAAGTATTTTCTTAAATCCTCAACCAGCAGATTTCCCACCACTTCTCATTGTTTAGAAACAAGCCACATGCTCATGTTTAAGACAATGAGTGGTTAAAAGAATAGGAGTGTCAGCTTGGATGAGACAAACCAGCTTCACCTGGTGTTGGTTAATTGAGGCCTGAATGGCATTGTTAACAAAGAAAAAGGGACAATTTGGGCAGGCAACAAAACAATGTCTGCCACGACTCTGCTTTTTATACTAGAGGTCAAAACATTTGACTCAATTGGACATTTCAAGGAAACTAATTTCTCTTTTTTTTTTCCAAAGTAATGCAGAGTTTCCACTTCACAATTTTAAGCAAAAGCCCCCTGGATGAGCTCCAGGCTGGCATAATAAAGCACCTGGAGACAGGTGCTTGTGTAGTTTCCAAAGTATTTGGATCCCCAGATCTCCAGTCACATGAGATTCCATAGATTCCAGTCAGCACTCTGAACTTCCTCAGAAAGAAATAAGCAATTACTGCAGACTCTAGAACACAGAGTTATAGTGACAAATACAGTGAAACAGAACAAATGTATGTTAGTTATGTCTAGTTCTGAGCAGTTTTTCAGTTAAGCACTATTTGTTGCTATAATCTGATCAAGAGACATCAAAGGTGAGGCTAACCATGACACAGAATTTCTGTGCTGGCAAGTTAAACATTGATTGTTCCCCAAAATGGAATGTCTAGTTTAGATTATATCAAAGAACTAATAAACATCATTCCCTAGAACCCAAAAACTGAACCAGAAATAATTCAACTTGAGATTGCAGCAATTTATTCTACCCCTTGTTACTTTGATTCTTTCTTATCTCAAGTTGAGTTGAATGTTCTGCTAGAAACCCTATTGTAAGAAAATACTAGCATTATTTCCAGTAGGTCCTGAGGTTGTAAATTTGAAATTCTAAGCACAGTTCTGATCTGTCTGTAATGTGAGCTAATGCAGTCACAGACACTGACCTAAGGCCAACCATTTCAGGTGCCTAAGATAAGAGATAAAGAAAAGAGTTCTTCATAGCCTATAAAGGACACAGATGTAAACAATTACCAGTGATGTTCAAAAAGAAACAATTTGGAAGAAAGAGAGCATAACACAAAGTACTATATACTCAGGTGGCGTTTTGGAGGCAAAAAGAAGGTGGTTCAGATCCAGGCTGGGCCACATACTAGCTATGTGACAGTGCATGCATTGCTGTTTCTCTTGAAAACTCAGGATAAAGTGATATTACTCACCTACCAGGGAGGTTTTAAAAATTAACTGATATGACAAATGAAAAGTGCCTAGCACAATACCCCACACAAAGAAGAAGCTAGATAGATATTCTTCTTTTCTCTTGATCCTCTCCCTTTCCCAAACAGAGAGTATGTCAGGTTGTTCTGAAGGGTACAAAGCTCCCCAGGATTGGGCACAGTGGACTGAAGCTCAACTACCAGAAATCAGTGCTTAAAAAGGTATCCATACTCGCATGTCCATTGCAGCGTTATTTACAATAGCCAAGATATGGAAACAACTTAAGTGTCCATCTATGAATGAATAGATAAATATATGGTACATATACACACAAATACGATGGAATATTATTCGGTCATAAAAAGAATGAAATCCTGCCATTTGCAACAATATGGAAGGACCTCAAGGGCATTATGCTAAGTGAAATAAGACAGAGAAAGACAAATACCATATGATCTCATTTATATGTGGAATCTGAAAAAATAAAACAAAGCTGATAGATACAGATTTGCATGGATGCTTACATTTCCTAGGTATTTGGTGATTATGTCACCATGGAGAAAGACAAATACCATATGATCTCATTTATATGTGGAATCTGAAAAAATCAAACAAAGCTGATAGATACAGATTTGCATGGATGCTTACATTTCCTAGGTATTTGGTGATTATGTCACCATGGACCCAAGCACATGAGGTTTGGAACCACACACTGCATGGCAGAAGGCAATGGTAAACCATTAAATAAGCAAATCAAACCTGAAACATGGTTGGAGACAAAAATGATAAAACTGAAGCTGTCCTACTTTGGGTACATTATGAGAAGGAAGGGTTCTTTGGATAATGCTAGGAAAAATAGAAAGCAGCAGGAAAAGAGAAAGACCAACTAGAAATGGATTAACTCCATAAAAGAAGCCATGGGCATGAGTCTATAGGAACTGAGCAGGTTGTTGGGGATAGAACATTGTGGACATCACTCATTTATAGAGTCATCAGGTGTCTGAGCTGACTCATAACATACATAGATACAGAGAAAAGATTGGTGGTTGCCAGAGGGGGGATAGAGAAATAAAATGGGTAAGGAAGTCAAAAGGTACAAACTTCCAGAGAAAGAGAAAGAGAGAGAGAGATGGTGGAGTAGAAAAACACTATGCCTGCTTCCTTCCATGAACATGTTAGAATTACAACTCAATCATAGAACAATCAACCTGGAAAACCATCTGAAGTCTAGCTGAACAGAACTTTTATAACTAAGGATATAAAGAAATCACATCTAGACTGGTAGAAGGGGTGGAGATGCGAAACAGGTTGGCCCCAAATTTCCATATGGCAGTTGAGAATCAGGAGGAATAACTCAACTGTGGAGGTCCCCCCCAGAGGAGCAAGGAACCCCAACCCCACACCAGGCCCCCAAACCCAGAGTACTGGTGGCAGAAAGAGGAGTCCCCACAACATCTGGCTGTGAAAAATAGTGGGGATTTTGACCATCCAGGTGGAATGGAAGGCTGTGGGAAACATTCTCTTAAAGGGCCTGTGCACAGACTCACTTGCAGGCACTCCCCCTGGGCTCTGGCAGAGAAATGGTGACTTGGAGGGTGTCAAAGGCATATGGGGGGCAAACAAAAGTGTATGAGGGCTAGAAGACTGCCATTTTCCCTGTGTGGGGTCCTTCTCCTGTGCAACTGGCAGATGGACACCATCTTTCCTGTGTTGAGCCCTCCCCTACACGGCCTAATCTAAATCTGAATTGGTCTTGTGAATTCTGCTTGATCCACCCTGCTGACTCCCTGGGACCCTACCTCACTGCACTCCCCCAATGCCAGAGGCACTTTCTCAGTGAGCAGCTAGTGCCACCCTCATTTCACTCGTCCTTGGAAAACTGTCGGAGTCTCCTTGGAAAACAAGTGATGACTTGCCTCCATGTGCTCTGAGACTTTTGCTGAGTACCTCCAGGCTCAGCACTGGCATCAAACCAGAATCTACATTAACCTGGTGAGGACAACTCGTCCCATTCTAGTGACTCCCTGAGATCCTTTCTCACCCAATTTGCATACTACACGAGGCTTTATCAGTGGCTGAACTTTAAGGTAGCCGGCAGGTAGCAGCAAGCCTCGGAGTGTCCTGGATTTTTGCAGAGCTACCCCAGGACCAGTACTGGTGGTAAACTTCTTTAGTTCACAGAATGACCTCTCCTATGTGCCTCCAGGTTTAGCATAGGCAGTGAACAACCATGGATCACTCTATAGCTCTTACGAGGTAGTCCACAGCCAATCACAGTAAGTGGGTGACCTGGGCCTGCATGTGAGTCCCTCCAAAGAGGCCCAGAACCAACATAGTTGTGGTCTGAAAGTTGGTTTTAGACCAGAGTGGAGCACCACCCAATTAGCCCTACAAGTGGAACACCCAAAGGGCAGCCTCAAGAGGCACCAGAGTCCACCAGGGCAAATCCCACTCAGCGAGGTAGGTCTCCTCCCCCACAGCAGCCCATAAGCTGTGGATAAGGCCAAATCCCACAGCTAATCAGCTTGAGGGTCAATCCCACCCACTGATGTGCCAATAGCAATCAAGGCTCAACTATAACAGGAGGGCACACGCAACCTACATAAGGGACACATCTGGAACACCCAGAGTCAGTGACCAGAGAGATAGTGCCAGGGCCCCACAGGGCACTTACTACATCAGTCCACCTGGCAAAGACTGGGAGACATAGCAGATCTATTTAATACATAGAAAGAAACACAGAGAGGCAGCCAAAATGAAGAAACAAAGAAATATGTCACAAATGAAAGAACAGGAGAAAACCCCAGAAAAGGAGCTAAATGAAATGGAGGCAAGCAATATACCAGATACAAAGCTCAAAACAATGATTATAAGGATCCTCAAGGAACTCAGTGAGAACTTCAACAAAGAGATAGCAAGCATAAAACAGGACATAGAAACCACAAAAAAGAACTAGTCAGAAGGGAAGAATACAATAACTGAAATGAAGAATGTACTAGAAGGAATCACCAACAAAGCAGAAGATCAAATCAGTGATTTGGAAAACAAGACAGCAGAAAACACCCAATTGGAACAGCAAAAAGAAAAAAGAATCAATCAATCAATCAATCAATCAATCAATAAATAAGGATAGTTTAAGAAACTTCTGGATAACATCAAGTATAACAACATTCACATCACAGGGGTAACAGAAGAAGAAGAGAGAAAGCAAGAGACAGAGAACCTATTTGAAGAAATAATGACTGAAAATTTCCCTAACCTGCTGAGGGAAACAGACATACAAGTCCAGGGTGCACACAAAGTCCCAAACAATAAAAATCCAAACAAGCCCATATCTAGACACATTATAATTAAAATGGCAAAGATTAAAGACAAAGAGAGAATCCTAAAAGCAGCAAGAAAATGACAACTAATAACTTATAAGGGATCTCCCATAAGATCGTCAGCTGATTTCTCAACAGAAACTTTGCAGGCCAGAAGGGACTGACAGGAAATATTCATTGATGAAAAGTGAGGACCTACAACCAAGATTACTCTATACAGCAATGCTATTAATATCATTTAAAATAAAAGGACAGATAAAGAGCTTCCCAGACAAGAAAAAGCTAAAGGAGTTAATTACCACTAAATCAGTATTACGAGGAATATTAGAGGGACTTGTTTAAGATGAAAAAAAAAAAGATCAAAATTTTGAATAACAAAATGGCAATAGCTACACATCTATCAACAATTACTTTCAATGTAAATGGATTAAAAGCTCCAATGAGAAGACACAGGGCTGAATGTACAAGAAAACAAAACCCTGACATATGCTGCCTACAGATTGAAAGACACACAGACTGAAAGTAAAGGGATGGAAATTTTATTTTATGAAAAATGGAAACAAAACAAGCTGGGGTAGTCATACTTATACTACACAGAATAGACTTTAAAACAAAGGTTATAACAAAAGATGAAGAAAGACCCACTAATCCCAGTTCTGGGTATTGATCCAAAGAAACCCAAAACTAGCACTATTTCAAGGGGACATATTCCTATGTTCATTGCAGCATTGCTTACAATGGCCAACACGTGGAGGTAGCTCAGCTGTCTGTTTATGGAAGAATGGATAAAAAGGAGTTGTTATATATACAATGGAATATTGCTCTGCCATGGAAGGGAATGGGTTCTTGCCATCTGTGGCAGCATGGATAGACCTGGAGTGTATTGTGCTGAGTGTAGTGTCCGACTGAGCAAAACAGATGCTATGTGATTTCACTTAAATGTATAATCTAAGAGATAAAATAAACAAACAAAACAGAAACAAAATCTCAGATATAGAAAACATTTTGATGGTTGCCAGATGGGAGAGGGTTTGGGCATGTAGGTGAAAAACGGGGAGGGGATTAAGAAGTACAAATTGGTTATTACAAAGTAGTCATGGGGATGTAGGCTATAGAATAAGGAATATAGTTAATAATATTGTAAAAACTATGTATGGTGTCAGATGGTACTAGATTTTGGGGGTGATTGATGGGAGGCGGGTGGGGGACAGGCTGAAAAAGTGAAGGGATTCAGAAATACAAATTGATAGTTACAAAATAGTCATGTGGAAGTGAAGTACAGCATAGGGAATATAGTCAATAATATGATAATAACTATGTCTAGTGCCAGGTGGTTACCAGCCTGGTCAGGAGGATCACTTCTCAAATTATACAAAAGTCTAACCACTATGCTGTACACCTGAAATTAATATAAAATAATATTGAATGTAATAAAAAAAAGAACGCAAACTAACTTTCATAATCCTCTAATTGAAATTAGCTGGCAAGTTTATAAAACTCTGCAGCAATAAATGAAAATCACATGCCTTCCAAAAATATAAATAAATAAAAATAAAACCAAAAAAAAGAGGTACAAACTTCCAAGTATAAAATTAGAAAATCATGGGGATGTTATATACAACATGGTGATCATAGTTAATAATTCTGTATTGATAGTTGAAAGTTGCTGAGAGAGTAAATCTTAAAAGTCCTCATCACAAGAAAAAAAAAATTAGTAACTATGTAAGGTGATGGATGTTAACTAGACTTATTGTGCTGATCATGTCATAATTACACAAATATCGAATGATAGTGCTGTTTACTTGAAACTAAGATAATGTTATATGTCAATTATACCTCAATTTTGAAAAACTAATAAAGAGAAAAAAAGATCTATTTTAATAAAATACCATATAAATTAAGGTTAAATTCCTTTGGCCGTTGTTTATGAACATGAAATGTAAGGCTCCTATTGTTCTAAAAGTTCAACCTTGCCCCCAACGTGGCCGAGCATGTGTCCATGCACATCAGTGGCAATGACTCTCCGGAAAAAAGAAAAAGAAAAAAAAATCACTCCTGTACCTGTCAAGAGTGAAATCCCACGTTCATTGCTGCCCAAAACCTATCAAAAGCTTGAATGGAAAACAATACTTGTGGAAGATTGCCTCAAGTTTATTCCGTCTATCCTCTCCTGTGGGTTCCTTAAAATGTATCCCTAAATTAAATTAAATCATCCAAGAGAGCAGCCTATCTGCACAGCATCACTGTGGCCTCTCAAACTGATATGACTGAATTGCCGTTAAAGACCTATATTGAGGAAGGTTATAAGGAAGAGCTCAATGAAGTTCATTGTTTTTGTCAAGGACACGGTTCACTTTGGTGCACAGTGTCTCTTTTCTCCATATAATGTACAGTGGGTCCCTCCTGGTCAGCATTTATGACACAGAAACAAAGACTGGTCCTATTGCCATATTTTTTTCATTCACTGCTAGAAATCTTAAAGACAATTCTAGCTCAGTATTAGTAGTAGTATTGCATGCGGGACTTAAGAGGGTGCGTTTCAAACTAACCTATCTAGTCACTTTTCTTTATTTTTACTATGTCTCATTTTTCTTATCTTCATTTCATTCTTTCATTTCTTCATTTTGTGTCTTCATTTCACCTCGCTATTTTATATTAGTGTTACTCTTGAAAAGATGAGATATAAATAAATACCAAATTCCCTACACATCTATGGATTAATGATTGGTTTCCTTATGGGATACATGAAGTAACTGTCCTCCTTGTGCTCTGGTCATGACAAAGTCCTAAAGCGTGAAGAAAGCGTCTGAAGTATGCAGAAAAGAATGAAACAGCCACTTTAAGCTACACTTTTACTACCACACTACAGAATTTTTGCCAAAATCATTGTCTCAGAAATTAAAACAGAGATTCCCTTTAAAAATATATTTTTTCTATAACGGTTCAGACTCTTGGTTCTTACTTTGGCTTACTTGCAATGGGAGATACCACAATTTTTAATCCAAGAAAACTCCTTGCTGATATTGTCACTACCACAAAATCCAAGGGAGTTTTAAGAGTAAGAAAAATAGAACTTGGAAAATAGAGCACAGCATTTGTTTGACATGGTTACAACATATAAGAATACACAATACATGAACTAATACTATTACCATTATATATTTTTTCCTCCTGCTGGCTACATAACAAGTGCCATGGTATTTACATCTTACAGTATGTTATAAATTAAATAAATTCAAATGTCGCTATGTCACATGATCTAATGTACTTCTCAGCCCTGATTTTGCTTTCGCAAGGCAGAGATCATAGTATAAAAAAGTCTTAAGTGAGTATTTAGAAATTTATTTCAGGTAACCTAGGTTCTAATCCTGACTGTTGTAGGTCACCTTGAGTAGGTCATTACCTCTCTGGGCCTCAGTTGTCTCCTGTTCCAGCAGACAACAGTGACCCTGAGCATAAATAAGGACCTCTGAGCTAAAAACATTCATACATTCAATGAATAATTATTGAGCACCTGCCATGCTTCTGGTCGGCACTGAGACGCTAATAAATACATGTCCTATCTCATGGATCTATTAGGGTATCATCTACCTGGCTAGCAGGAGCTATATCTGTTCAGAGGGATGTCTAAATTTCTAGCAAACACTGCATTAGATCTCAAATTTTAAGAAACATTATTATAAGCATATAAATAAATTTCAAAGTTCCAGCTATCATGTTATTAAAAAACAATATCTAGCATTACTTATTACTGCAACAAATACCCACAATTGTGCACTAATTCCCAATTGTATTTACTGAAGTGACTCTGACCATGCAAGGGGCTTTCCAACTCTGAAACTTTCTTTCTTCCCCCAACACACTTTCTGTCAGTTTCTTCCTATGGTTTCATTTCACTTTTTTCAGGAAATAAGGATAGATTCTCAATACTTAGATTAACTCTTGTTTCCAATTATGCAGTGATCCATATTTTAGAGAGGATGCAATAAACACGAGTGCTATCTTTCAGTCCATGAACACTTGATTCTATATTCAAGAAGATAGCACATATGAAGATTTCTTAATGATCATTTTTAAGAAAAAAACATGTGTGTTTGTGTGTGTGTGTGTGTATAAAACAGAGAATCCAGATGTAAAATGATTGTTATAAAAATAAGCTGACTTGTTATAAAAGAAAAAAAAAGAATGACTACTTAAATATAAACACAACTAAAGCACACTTAGTTTATCAAGGTTGAAATGGAGAGAAAATGGAACAGGATTTTCATTTTCCTCTCATCATTTTGGATCTTGAAAAGATGAACAGGAAGCAAGAATCTGTCTAGAAAACCAGGTTTTCACAGTAAGCTCAGATAGGATAAAATCCATCATCTGCAATTTGAGAAATGATTTTTATCATTTTAGTAAAGTATATTTTAGCACATGAGGGGGTACCATTTCATGCTTCCTACAACGCATAGCTTTATGCTGTCCTCTAAAGCCGTCATTTTCCCCACAATGACCTGACAGCCAGCTGAAAGGACAAGATGGGTTGCTTGACTGATTATACCTCAGTAATATTTATGTAACTTCATGATGGCAGCAAAATACTGAAAAGAGGATACAGGAGATAAAGTAATGGAAGCTGGCCTGACTTAAGCTTCATGTAATCCCCAGCATCTCCTAAATCACAACGTAAGATTAGTCAGTGATAAAAATTCTTGAACAGTTGGCAGCTGTCAGAAAGCCTGCATTTTCCTTTTGAGTGGACTGTCAAATTTAGAGCATTTATGATCTGACCTATCAAAGATATTACTTTTAAGTTGTAGACCAATTTAATAAACATTAAAGACAACTATTATTGGGATTTTCTTTTTTTTTACAGTTATTGTTTTTTACCTGAGTTACATCCCAGCCAGGTTTACAAGGCAAATGGTTGAATGCTACACCAAATGATACTTACATCTGATCAGGCCAAAGCTCAAAAAATGCTTTTCCTTACTATTCTGACTTTTGAATGACTTCCATTCCAAATGTGAAAAGAAACATTTTTCTTTCCTATATATATGGCCAAAACAAGGTATTCCCTGATCTCCTCAAAATTGTCTGAATTTTTACCTTTTAAGAAATAAGAAATTTTTTTTCTGTAGAAAATAAGTAATGTTACATAAAACTCCATGCAATATAATGTGATTTTTTTTTAAATTTTCATATGAGTAAGGATGATTCACAATGATTCAGAGAACATAAAGCACTGGGGTGTATGCAAATATATCATTATAATAAGCTTCTTTGATATAACTTTGATCACCACTGGGATCCCTGCATTATACATTTTTTTTTAAGTTTCTATGTAGCCCAATTCTTTTATTTTCATATAATGTGGACATACTAGTCTTAAGTCAAAAGTGAATTTTGCTGTGTTCAATCTACCTAGGATTCTCTCTCCAGGACCCACATAGTTTTATTTATTAGATTTCTTCTTCAGTGAAAGATACAGTGAAGGGGAGCATTACTTTCTGTTAAATTTAAGAAGCATGTAATGTAACATATCAAATCCACAGTGGAGAAAAGCATAGAGAAATTTTCTCTCTTCATTTCTTTTTCTAACGTGTGATCCATGGCCTAGCAAAAATACTGTGCTCCAGGCACAATGAAATGCACATGCTTAGGAGCGCTACTAATATTTAATACATGTAACAATTCAGGCACAAAAAGCCACACCAGCAAAGCTGACACTTTCTCCCCATGATCCTATCGTTTTGGACTTGTCAACCCTCAAAAAAAAAATACAGGTACAGTAGTTATAGGTTCACCCCAAAGTCAACAATATAACTAAATTCTCATCCAGGGAAAGAGAATTAAAAAAAAAAAATCCTGTTTCTATTTTGAATTTTGCTCAAAATGGTCTATTTGTTTTCAGCAGGTGAGGGATGAAAAAACCTAATTTAAGCCTCACAGTTATAAATGTGGAACATTTTCTTAAAGCCAACAAAATTTTATTCAACCAAAACAAAATCCTAATATAATACTCAAAACATCCTTTTTTTTATAGTTTAGATGTTTAGATCTAGAAAACAATTAAAGTGTAACAACTTCGGCAATATGGTAAATGCCCATATCAATGATTAGGGTGACTGCTATATCAGGGGTCCAGTAACCAGAGTGTTATGAATTGAGGAATTTATAATAGATATTAGACTTTACCCAGCTGTGCAAGAGGAGAGGGAAGTACAAGTCCAGACGGCAAAGGTTGAAGCATCAGCTCCACTGAATAGGACTCATGAAGAAGTCTATGGATGACTATTGACTCTGCATCTGTGGGTGAACTCAGTGTAGCTGTAGGTCGGCAGGGCCCACAGTGAGGAAGAAAAGCTGGATTCAAACGTAGAACACAGTAGGCTGAAATCTGCAGACAAAGTTACATCAGTGAAGCCACTGGAATGTGTGCCTGTCAAAGCTTCTAATCAGGATTATACCGGTGACCTACAGAGGAAGCTGGTACCATTCATCCCAGAGCTACACACATGAATGGCTGGGGACCCAGAGAAGCTAAACAGATCTGGAGAAGCTGCCAGCACAGATGATGGGGGACCCCAACCAGATGAGCCTCCCTAGTAGCATCATACTCCCTAATTGTTGTTCTATAGTGTAGATTAACCACTTATGCATACATTTGGGGTTAGCAAAGAAATGAAAGGGAGGAAATGAAAAAGAATTGATTGAAATATATGTTACAATTGATCATCTATATACAAATAAATGTAAGTCAAAATAAGTAAGACATTATCATAATTATTACGGTTCTCATTTCTACTTGGTCATGTCATTTACCTGGTCTTTTTGTGTTTTTTCTAACTTTAATTTTTTTTTTTCTTATTTTAAGTGTGTTTTTCCAGGACTTATCAGCTCCAAGTCAAGTAGCCATTTCAATCCAGTTGTGGAGGGCACAGCCCACATCGGCCCACACGGGGAATCGAACCAGCAACCCTGGTGCTACAAGCATCGCGCTACAACCAACTGAGCTAACCGGCCACCCCCTTAGCTGGTATTTATACCTTGCTTTTTACACTACTCATTACACATTCCCTTTGTCTCTGAAGTAATTTGGTTGCTCAGGTTTCCACACTTGGTGAGGAAAACCTTCATTCTTTAAAGTGTCTGAGTCATTTATATAGATAATTATAGTTTTTCCATTAACTCTTACCACAAGTGATAGAAGTACTAAGAGATACCCCAGGAATGTCTGCATTCCAGACATATTTCTCTCAACCCCCCACAGCAAAGCAGCAACACAATTATTCTCTTGATAATCGAGACAAACAGCCGCAGCCAGTATAGTACCCCCTTCCTTGCCTGTTGATTCACTTGAGTAACCCAAAGTAGTAATCTCAGCTTCCAGATTAAGGGAAACTACTGTGCCCTCTGATACGAGCATTTCTCCCTTGGGAACTCAGACCTCTAAACCAGCAGAGCCTAAAATCACTGAGGCAGGCAGCCAACGTGTTGCTAATAGATCACTGGGGGAACTGTGAGAGGATGCACCTCGTTTTCACTCGTTGATTCCAGGACCCATGAATTCTGGCTCTGGGAGAAACAGGACTATGTATTGGACACTGATTTCAGCATATATCACACCCTAAGAGACACTGTCCCAACACTGCAGTGTGTTGTCATCTAGCTGGTCCTGTGATAAAGTCCTCAGAAGATCATTTCACCACTCTATCTGGTCTCTACTAGCTATTACAGAGGGTTAAAGAAAAGCATTTTCTGGGTAAATAACTACTTACCACGTTACGAGGATACTATGTCCATTTGCTCCAAAATCAAAAGCACATCTGGGACTCCAGCTAAAATTGGAGTTAACACCCAATAAGGGTGTGCTAATCCACAGACATTCTCCGAGAACCATCTGTCTGCTCACAAGCCAATATGTAAGTTGTGTGAGGATGTGAGTCACCATTTTTTAGGTGCATAATGGTGGCCCTATTCTCTAAAATCCCTTCAGACATATACTATTGTCTTTGGTTTATTAGGATGATGCAAAAGTAATTGCAGTTTTTGCACAGTAACTTCTCCCAGAGCCAGAATTCATGGGTCCTGGAATCAATGAGTGAAAACGAGGTGCGTCCTCTCACAGTTCCCCCAGTGATCTATTGGCAACACGTTGGCTGCCTGCCTCAGTGATTTTAGGCTCTGCTGGTTTAGAGGTCTGAGTTCCCAAGGGAGAAATGCTCGTACCAGGGAGCACAGTAGTTTCCCTTAATCTGGAAGCTGAGATCACTACTTGGGTTTCTCAAGTGAATCAACAGGCAAGGAAGGGGGTGCTATACTGGCTGGGGCTGTTTGTCTCGATTTTTAACTTTTTAAATCACAATTACTTTTGCATCAACCTAATACTATTTTGGTAGACAACAGAAGTTCTAGGGGCTACCACTTGGTCTTTCTTGTCAAAAGAGCCACCATTCAATCAATCAGGGAACTAAACTGGGGACTCTGCCAGGGGCTGAGTATGCCTAATCCAACTATACATTCTCAAACTGGAGAAATAATCACAAAATGGATTTAAGGGCCCACTGCCCCACTCAGACCGAAATAAAAACTCCATTCATTCCTTTGCTTCTATAAGCCCTTTCTCTGACTAGTGGACCACAATGGTATTTGGGGTTTCTAGGAATAAGTGTCATTTATGAGACCAGTATCCAGTAATTTCCAAAAACAATGGTTATTTCCCCTTCTTCAATTTACCACCCTGGTAAATTGCAATAGGTCCCTTTGAAGAATGTTGAGAAGATGTTGTGTATAAAATGTTGGCTATGTCCAAGGATTCTTCTTCATAGGAACCTGGCCTTCTCTTCATTCAAGGGACTCTGGGTCTGGAAACTGGCTCATATTTGGTAATTGACTGAGACCCTAACTCTATTGTTATTCAAGTCAGGCTTTTGTTCCCAAACCTAGAGTTTGCCACTTAAACAATTCAAGTAAGACTATAGGAGGTCCTCTCTTTACTGCATCTACTGTGAGGATGAAGACCATTCTCGGCAATCAGACCATGAACATTCCAGAAAATGTGGACATCACTCTGAAGGGACGTGCAGTTATTGGGAAGAGCCCCAGAAGCACCCTGTGGGGGGACTTCAATCACATCCATGTAGAGCTCAATCTCCTCGGAAAGAAAAGGAGGCTCCAGGTTGACAAATGGTGGGGAAAGGAACTGGCTACTGTCTGCACTATCTGTAGTCACGTACAGAACATGACGGGTGATCAAAGGTGTTACACTGGGCTTCCGTTACAAGATGAGGTCTGTGTGTGCTCACTTCCCCATCAACGTCATTATTCAGGAGAATGGTTCTCTTGTTGAAATCCAAAATTTCTTGGGTGAAAAATACATCCACAGGGTTCAGATGAGGTCAGGTGTTAATTTTCAGTATCTCAAGACCCGAAAGATGAGTTAATTCTTGAAGGAAATTATATTGAACTTGTATAAAAGTCAGCTGCTTTGCTTCAACAAGTCACAACAGTTAAAAACAAGGATATCAGAACATTTTTGGATGGTATCTATGTTTCTGAAAAAGGAACAGTTCAGCAGGCTGATAAATAAGATCTAAATTGTCCAGCTACAGAAACAACGAGGTGTCGAGCGATTCCTCAGAATTAGTTGTGATATTTTAAAGAGGCAATAAAAGTCATGTATTGAAAACAAAACAGAAAAGACTACAGGAAGCTGTAACATTATTTCAGTTTTACAAACACCACGATCATCAAAGCTTTTTCTCTGTCTCTGCAGGTCAAATTCTGATCACTGCTTTAGCTCTGCTGTCCATACGGTAACTACGTCTACCTTGCTTCTGGCAATTACGCACCACCTTTTAGTCCCTGCTGCCCAGGGATCGCACCATCCCCTTTGAATTCAAGGAGTCCAGTTTGCTGACAGCATCCTCTCTGTCAGTCCTGATCTATAGAGAATAGCCATTGTAGCGCTCTCCAATGATACTGGGCTACACGTATATTTCTCATAGCTTAGATGAAGGGAGCGTTCTTTGGACCCCCCTGAGGGATATAGTTCAGGGTTGGGTGCAAAGGTCTGACATAACAAATCTACTCTTGCATTACAATCTTCCTAAGCCTTTGATATCTTCCTCTACAGTACATCAAGGAACTCCTGAAATTTCAACTTGAATTAGAGTTGTCTTTGGGCCCATATTTCAGTAAATTAACAAAGCAAACTCTTAGAGCCATCCTAGCTGCTTAAGCTAAAACATTAAATCCAGAATCTCTGTTTAGTTCATCCATATCAGTAAATTCACCCAATACAAGATTATATTTGTCCTTTATTGTTCCAACTATCTTAGGATGTATTCCTGTACATGTGCTCCAGGATTCTGTCAATAGAAGCTGGTTAAATCTTGCAGTTACCTTGGTGAGTATGGCACTACTTGTACTGTCAAACGTTGTAACTAATCGCCAGGACTGGCACCAGGATATTAATCTAGTTATAGATCTAGAAGATATCAGATGGAAGTAGGTCCCATGAAGGATCAGCCATACTTTGCAAGGCTTTTACCTCAAAGGAGGCATCAGGATCTGTCCATAGGTCCCCATCTCAATTTTTTGGTTTTCACTTCTTCCAAATCAATGTCATCAACATAAGAAATTCTGCCAGATTGTGAATTCAATGAGCATTGAAATTCAGGCAACTTTAGGACTAGACGTTAGGTTTGGTTTTCAGACATCTCAGTCCTGTGTTTACAGTAAATAAAAGTTTATTTTGGGGTAGTCATAGATGCATTCTAGTTCATTCCCTGAATCTTAAGACTTGAGGCCACCATTTTCTTTCTTCAAGAGCTCCCATACACTTAGCGATAGCCCACTGTCTGGCAGAACACCGTACACCAGTTACCAGTCCCAGTGGGAAACTCCAAACATCTGCCAATTGCATATTGGTATCAGAGTCACCAGGGAAAACACAACACAGTCAAGCACTGGGTGGAACAATACTTTACTCACATAGAGAGGAAATAGAGCAAGATCAGGTCCAATTTGGGTCTTGTTCTCCCAGGGCCATTGGGGCTCTCCTGGCAGCCAATGCAGGGCAATTCACTCATATGTGCCTATTTTGTGCCTCACTGGGAGGATCCCATCCCTTCCTCTCCCAAGACAGACACATCAATGGGTTGGCCAAGCATCGTATGTTGCTGACACTTAAGCAGAACAAAAGAGCATATAGTGGGCTTACAACAGAGAAAGATATTCCCACACAAAATGATACGCCCAATGCAGGCTGTGTGAGTGCTGATCTGCTGGTAAGGAAGAGTCTCAGGCCTAAGGTCCATTCCCACGACGGTCAGCGAGGGTCACAAGACTGCTAGCACCAAACTGAGCATCAGCCTTTTTCCTAGCATGTCATGGATGACCAATGTCCCCTTTATCATCAGTCACACTGTCATTAATGCTACTAGATTTCATCAGATAAAAAAATACTTTCAGATACTCCAGAACCAATGAAGAGGCCCCCTTCCTCAAAGTTCTGTTCCTATGGAAGTTCAAAAAACACAGGCTACATTTGGTACCACTGAGCGAGACTGAAAAGAAAAAGCCTGCTTCTATTTTGAATTTTGTCAGGATGATCTAGTTTACTCAGCAGGTGAAGGGTTAATAGAGCGGCCAATTAACTTAAGCCACAAAGGATAGATGTTGAACACATTCTTAAAGCCCACAAAATCCTATTCAATTAAGCAAAAATATAAACAATGTTGAAAAGCTGTAATGTTTTCTCTATTATATGTTTCAAGTTTAGAAAGCACTAGGAAATGACAGTTTTCAGTATATTAAATGTTAGTATTACTGATTAGCTTGAGTGCCTGACTAAATCCTAAAAAAAGAAAATAAATGAAAGATGGCTATACTAGGTTTATCAGGGAAAGCAATTTTCACCAGGCGATGCATTTGATTAAGCAGAGCATATGGTCTAGATGGCAATTAATACGAGCCCTGTGGTATAATATCTGCCTGTATGTGTGCAGCAAAACTTCCGTTTTTCACATCATCCTATTACAATAAAATGCATTTGCAGCAGAAGCTAAGTGCACTGTCAGTAGCAAAAGCCAATGATTGGTATCTTTGCAGCTCTTTCAGTACAGGAAAGATTTCCTCTTCTTCCTCTCAAGTTTTCAGGAAAGCATTAAAAAATTTAAAAATTAAATTAACAAAAGTCCTCTTTGAGATTGTTTTTAAGCTGATTAGCTGACATATTATGATTATCAGATAATAGATACTGCACTGGAAGGTGATTAGACATACACAGGCATTTCTTTCAGGTCCAGAAAAACTCTATCTTCAAAACCAACTCTTAAAGTACTTGAATAGTGAAAAAAAATTGAATGTGGTTATCCAAATGATGCTCTCCTTAATGCTACAAAAGCACTACTAGCATCCAACTTGTCCCTTCAAGTACCCTACTCTCGGTGCCAAGCAAATGCTGGCCGGTCCCTCTAGGCTTCCTCTTTCTAGGTATACATCCATGAACTAGGGCCAGTGTATTCACTGGGACTTGGCTTCTTGCAAATGCTGTCTTTTAATGCACTGTATTGGCCAACAAATGAATGTCCCAGTGAATTATGTCTGCTATGTAAATTCCTTTCCACAAGAGGAGAATCTTTCACTCTATTCATTTTTGTTTATACATGCAAAGTTCGCTTAAGTTTACTTTTTTTAATTAAAAAAGTCACATTAATGCATCTCAGAATGTGTTCCAAATATACTAGTTTAGTCTTTGAGGTCCATTCAACCTTTTCAAATATTAACTTCACTGAACTCCCTAAAAGAACAGAGTCACATTTTAAGACTGCAGGATTAGTAAAGTGCAAGGTCACATCACAATGTCGGAATAAAAGAGAGCAAAGATTCTCAAATTAACTGATTTTTCTGCTCTTTTGGTGACCTTAGACATGCCCCTGCTTCCCTCCCACCAAGTCAAAGACCCATCTCACTTCCATAAGGGCCTCAGTCCCACCAGGTCCGATACTAATGAGGAGAGAAAGACCTTTATCTAAGCAACCTCATCAAAACAGAACAGACATCGTACAGGTTTGTTATTACAGCAAAGGTCAAGAAAAGGTCTTTATAGGAAACTGACACGCAGAAAGGTGTAGTTCATGAGGGGGTTGAAAAGCAAGGGTGTCCAAATGTTTATAATCACCCACAACATCCTGCAGCTATTGAGCAAGAGAGAGGCATCACCAATGCATTTTTAAGTTGTTTTAGTCTTTTTTATTCTAGAGTAGGCTCCTCCACCTTGTTGTAGGGAGAAGTATAAAAAATGTACAAAAATGTGCCAAAATCATGAATGTATGACTTGATGAATTCTAAAAAGCCCAATACACTTGTGATCACTATCCAAACCAAGAAATAGAACACTACCAGAACCTCTGATGCCAGTTTCCCCTTATGTCGGACCATCATAGCTATGCTGGCTACCAAGAAGTCAGTGCCAGAATAGTTCACATACTTGATATAAGCTATCATTGCAGATTAGCATAGAGAATTTGTAGGGGATGATAGAAGTTATACATCACTGAGCTCAAAATTGATCCAAAATTCCATTACTTCTTGCAGCTCCACACTGCTATCATTTCTTGCCTGGAATTTCACAATAACCTCCCAACTACTAATCACTGCTCTTTAGTTTTCCCTTCAGAATAGTCTCAAATAGCAGCAGAAGTGAATTTTTTTTTATTTTAAATGGACATCCCATCATATCATTCTACCCCTAAAAGTGATGTTTCTCAATCTTGGTTGCACAGTGAGTAACTTGAATGCTGCCAATGTCTGGTTTCCTTCCCCCGAGATTCTTATATACAGACCTTTCTATGACCTTGAGGACAATGTAAGGCCCACATTACCTGATTTCATCTATTACTACGCTTCCTCACTCATACAATCACAGACACATTGGCCTCCTTTCTGTTCCTTGAAGACAACAGACAAGCTCCCAGCCCTAGCCCATTACACTTGCTCTTCCATCTTCCTAGGTTGTACCAGAGATAGGTAGCTCCTTCACTTGCTTTAGGTATTTGCATAAAAGTCTACTTCTCAGTGACCTTTCACTGGCCACCCTGGCATTTTATACCCCTCTTCCCTGATGTATGTTCTCAGCAATAATCACTGTCCAACATACAGTACACTTGTTTTATTTTGCTCCACAATGACAGGACTATCTGCCTATTTGTTCAGTGCGCCAACTCACAGAACAGGGAGTACCTATCACATAGCCAGAGCTCAAGAAATGTATATTAAATAAACCAATGTTCCAAGTGATAAAACCCTGCTAAAGAGCTTTGAGTCAGCATCTAACAGCCAATAATGGAACATCAGTTGCAATCATAAGCATTGAGTGCATTATAAACTAAACTGGTTAAATGAAAATACCAGATAAGGTGTAATTTATAGCAAAATGATGATATGCTTTCTGCACTTTGTGCTTTAGACAAAAGAAATCCCTAGAGAAAAGTCCTATCTTCTTTGACAGGGCATTCAGACCTTTCCGAACTGCCAGACATCTAAAAGCTTCCAGAAATTTTATATATATGGATAGATTGGCTTTAACCTCTCTCTTACATAGTCTTTTTAATATTTTCTTTGTAATTCACTCATCTTGGGTATTTGAAACCACTTAACATATGAGAATGGAATTGCACTCATTTGCAATGACTGCACATGGCATGACATACACCCCAACCCCCAACTCTCAGATGCCTCAAGAGGACTTTCCTAGAGAAATGTAACACTCTGATTCTATTTGTATTTCCCCTAGAAATACATTTTGAAATAAGAGCTCCTGAGCTTTCTACCCTGCCTGAAATATTAGGCTAAGTTTTCTGAGGTACCAAGCAGGTAAGAAAAAAGAGAAAATGAGAGAGAGAGAGAGAGAGAGAGAGAGAGAGAGAGAGAGAGAGCCTGACTCATCAGGACAGCAAAAAAGAAAAGATCAGCAAATACAAGGCTATTTCCAGTTATACCCATAAGCACTGCTGATAAGAATTAAGTCACAATTCCACTGGCCCCAAACTTTCCTGTTGCTCAAAGGGGCTGACCAATAGTTCATCCCCACTTGCCTCAGAGACAGTTAAATTCCTGAGGCTCATATTTGAAAAAATTGTTACAGTCTCTTGGTACTTCAGTGTTTTTGTTATCACTGTTAATTATGAAAAACAAACTGATATCCTTTATAATTCTGATTTCCAAACTAATACAATACCCAATGTACATAAATGCTGTAAAATTCCTGATAAACTCAATATTTGATAAAATAATAAAATTCTGATAGTTCTGAATTCTTTTCTATTTCCTGGACATTCAACTTCATATAGAAATTTCTGATTATAAAGTAGTATAAAAAGAGGCTTCTAAAATTGGAATTTGTATTTAAAATCTGTTCTAGTGACAAAATTCCATTCTACTAAGCTATAAACCAGATAATTTGTTTTGCTTCATTTTTTTCCTTCTTGTGCTCGCAAGAAAATCCCATTTTCTTGTATTCTATCAGGTAAAATATTCTGATAAATAAATAATTTAAAGAATAAAAAATAACCGAAAGTTTACCATTTTGGTAAAAAAGAACCAAAAGTCCATCATTTAAAATTCATCATTGGAGACAACAAATGCTGGTGAGGATGTAGAGAAAAGGAAACTCCTTGTACACTATTGGTGAGAATGTAAACTGCTGCAGCTACTATGGAAAATGGTATGGAGGTTCCTCAGAAAATTAAAAATAGAAATACCATATAATCCAGCAATTTCACTTCTGGATATATATATACATACTCACACACACACACAAAGTAAACAGAACTACTATCTCATAGAGATATCTGTATTTCCATATTCATAGCAACCTTATTCATAATAGTCAAGGCATGAAACAACCTAAGAAAATACTATATATAGATATAGATATATACATATATATATACGTATATATATATATACATATACATATACGTATATATATATGTATATATATATAGTGCCAAAAACTGTATACACATTTTAAGAAAGCAAAAGCTACTAAAATTGTAATACTCAATATATACCGATAACAAAAGATGAATACAAGTCATGTTTGACTTCTGCAATTACAAGAGGTGCTCAAAGTGGTTACCATCAGCACCCAGACACTTCTGATTATGGCGAACTACTGCTTGAGCAATGCTGATCAAAGTGGTGTCCAATTGTATATATATATATTTTTGGCAACCCCGTTTTATATATATATATAACAATGGAATATTATTCAGCCTTAGAAAAAATAAAGAAATTCTGTCATTTGCAACAACATGGCTGAATCTGGAGGGCATTATACTAAGTGAAATAAGCCAAACAAAGAATGACAAATACCACATGGCATCACTTATATGTGGAATCTCAAAAGAAAGGTCAAGGGGCGGCCGGATGGCTCAGTTGGTTACAGACAGTTTGATTCCCACATGGGGTGGTGGGCTGTGCCCCCTGCAACTAAGATTGAAAACAGCAACTGGATTTGGAGCTGAGCCACACCCTCTACAACTAGATTGAAGGACAACAACTTGGAGCTGATCAGCCCTGGAGAAACACAATGTTCTGCAATACGCCCACCCCCCAAAAAAAAAAATTACTTAAAAAAAGCTCAAACTCATAGAAACAGAGTAGAAAAGTGGTTGCCAAAGATGGGGGTGTGTAGGGGAAATAGGGAGAGGTTGACAAAATGGTACAGACTTTTAGTTATAAGACGAGTAAGATCTGAGAATCCAATGTATAACATGGCGACTATGGCTGATAACTGTACATTGCATAATTGAAATTTGCTAAGACACTAGAACTTAATGTTCTCACCAAAAAAAAAGGTAAATATGCGAGGTGATGGATGTGTTAATTACCTTGATGGGAGAATGCATATGTATATCAAATCATCGCAACATACACTTTAAATATCTTACAATTTATTTGTCAACTATACCTCAAGAAAATAAACAATATTTATGGATCAAATACACTGTCTTATACAGGTGTAGTTGATGGCACCCCAAAACAATTACAGTAACACACTGATCAAAGATCACTGATAACAGATCATCACAACAAATAATAATGAAAAAGTTTGAAACATTGCGAGAATTATAAAACTGTGACACAGAGACAAAGCAAGCAAATGCTGCTGAAAAAATGGTGCTGATACACTTGCTATTGGGTTGCCCCAAACCTCCAATTTGTAAAAAATGCAATATCTGCGAAGTACAATAAAAAAAGATATGCTTGTATTATGTACACAGAACATTAATACATTTATGCAAAAAGTATTTAATAAAGACCCACCATGTTATAATCCCTATTCTGAATTCCAGGGACATGATGAATAATGAATAGAATACCTGCTCTAGAGTAACCGAGTACCTACTAGGGGAGAGTGATACCCATAAAATCGGATTGCTACACAATATGAATGCTATTCCTGACACATGTGCAAGTTGATATGGCAACATACAAGTGGAAATAACGAGCACTTATCTATTAGGTTGGAAGGAGCATGAATTTTAAGTTGGGGCTAATTCTTTGAAAACAGTAATTGATCTAAAGTATATTCCAAGACAATTTATTTTCAAAAAGAGGGAATTTATAAAATTTAATAACTGAATGAGACCTTAGAGATAGTCTATCTCAAGTTTCTTATTTACCCATAAGAGGAAACACTCAGGTGAAACACTTTTTTTTTACATAAGTTTATGATAGAGTCCAGAGGAAAACCTCCTGCCTTCTAGTATAGAGCTGAGGGAATTTTATTAATCACGTCATATCATAGTGCTAACATTGATGATAGAGCATTTCTTCCACATAGTTTCAAAACACTGAAAGATATTTTTCATTTCTTAGCTAAAGACCCCCACGTTCTTTGGCCACATTTCTAATCAACCAGTCCTGGGAAGTTCAGTTTTGAGGCTAAGGTCATCATTACTCTCTTCCTCTGGATCCTGAATTCAAGTTAGCAAGATGTCTTAGGTGATAAATCAAATAATTCCTTGCCAGAGGCTGAAATTTTCCTTTTAGCTTGGGCATTGTGGTAAATTTAGGACTCTAGTCTTTCTGTACGCATGACTAAATATTAAATAAATGTCAACACTGTCATTTTCTAGTTCACAGAAGAAAAAGGAAACTGATAAGAATGATAATTGATATTATATCATTTAAACTGTACTGCAGAGCACTGAAAATGAAATTCCCTAGTCCACTTGTGATATATTAATATATTTTAATAAAAAAAAACAACTGTAAGCATGTAGCATGAATGGTTTCTTTCATATTTTTTCCCTGTGAATGACCAAAGGATTTAAGCATGACTTTTGATGTCATTACAGGCACAGCATTCTAAACAACATAAAGATCTTGCCATGCTACTTGGTTGTTAAAATTGTTGTGATGCTCAGAATAGTGGCCCCCCACAAAGATGTCCACACCGTAATCTGTGAATATGCTACCATACAGGGCAAAGGGGAGGTTGATGTAATTAAAGTGTAGTACCTTGAGATGGAAGACTGCCCTAGATTTATTCCAAAGGGCCCAATCTCCTCACATGGGTCTTTAAAAGCACAGAAGATTTTCAGGCTACAATCAGAGAGAGTTGTGGCTAGGGAAAAAAGTCAGTGAGAGGTAATGTTGCTATCTTTGAAGATGGAGGAAGGGGCCACTATCCAAAGAATGTGGGCAGCCTCTAGAAGCTGGAAGAGGGCAAGGAACTGGGTCCTACCCCAGGGCCTCCTGAAGAAACACAGATTTACCACATCTTCATTTTAGCTCACTGAGCCTAGGGAATTATAAGATAACAAATCTGCATTGTTCAAGCCACAAAATTTGTGTAATTTGTTATGACAGCAATAGAAAACTAGTACAATTGTGATTTTAGCAATATTACAATATCCACAAGAACACTCGAGAGAAAGATGACATGACATGTTTGTAACAGAAGAAAATGCTATTACCAAGTCCAACATGAATTGCTCGCTTTTTTTTTTGAGTGTGGGGCAGTTAATGTTGTGTATACCCTGCCTAATTCAGGGAGGACTTGGTAGTGCTGATAAAATATCGATGAAGAGAGAAGTGAACAGAAGGAAGTGCAAAGAGGGGAGACCTGGTTGACCAATTGCCAAACACAGACCATCATTAGTATGGTGCTAAAGACCAGTGCCCCCTTAGACTCAGGCACGTCACTGCCCCAGGGATTCCAAAGCTCTGGATGCCTTCCTTAAAATTTTGTAAGTTCTCTTTCAGGATCGGGCACTGTCAGGGGCTGGCAGTGCCACCAAAGCAGGATGTCTGAGCCCCATGGGGCAGAGATCTGTGGAGGTCCTGACTCTGCTTCTGTCCTTTGAGACTCGGTCCCCCTATACAGCATGGGGTCCACAAGAGGCACAGAGGACCTCTGCGACTCAGACCTTTAGGTGATCCCACATCACCCAAAGGGCCCCAGTTCCAGGATCGCTCCTATTCACTGTTACACACAATTCGAGGTATCTCACTCAGGTCTCACAATGCGTTAATTCAGGGATGTGGGCTATTTACAGTCCACACTAAGCCTTGGGCTTGAGTCACACGTGCTGATCATGCATTGCTCCTGCTGGTTGGTGTTTCAATAATGCCACCTCAGTTTGCAGCGCCCAGTGGTGATAGGGTGGCAGTGGGCATCATTTACCCTGTGCCCACACATACCTGCCATAGCAACAGGGTACACACCTCACCCATCTTTGGCCCTCCCACAGGTGGCTATTACCCTTCTCCATCCACTGAAGGTTTTTTGAGACGTTTTGAGACATCAACACCCACAGGTCCTTCATTAATGTCCTCTCTTGCCTCCTATTGTGACATCATGCATTTCCCTGCAGGTTATAAGTCATTCCAGATGAGGGCTAAATATTCCTTACAGCCAGGACTGTTCTCAGCACTTCAGCTATCCTCCCACTTGTGGCAGTGTGGGAAAGACAGGATGCATAGAAGACGGGTGAGATCACTATCAAAAGAGATCACGTCCTAGGAATGCAATGATTGCAGCCTAAAGAGTTTAAGAAAAGACGTGTTGGAAGAAGTGTTGTTCTATGTTTCCTCTAAGATTCTGAAAGATAAATTTAGTATGCCCAGAAAATGAATTATGTACTGTTCACATTTTCCTGCACACTCTGTTGGAAAGCCTTGCATTTGTGGTCATTATCAAGGAAGCACAATAACAACCTTTGAAAGAGTCATGGGAAGCCCTATTCATAGGCAGCGTGATGGATGATGAAGCATGATGAGTAATGATGTAACCAGCATTAAATAAATGGCATCCGGAAACTGCAGAACAAAGATCTGTATTGTTTCAATACAGAGGCATGACATTGGAACAATAGCTTTGCTACCTCTTTCTCCTAGTAAGATATGAAATTGGCCAGAAACTTTGCATTTCACCTGAAGAGATGGTTCATCAAAAATATTTACCCAGTGTATTTGTTTTCTAGGGCTGCCATAACAAAATAACACAGGCTGGTAGCTTAAATAACAGAAATGTGTTTTCTCAGTTCTGGAGGCTGAAGTCCACGACCAAGGTCCAACAGGGTTGATTTATGGTAAGGCCTCTCTCCTTGGCTTGCAGATAGCCTTTTCTTTGTTAGCATGCACCCCTGGTGTCCCTTAGGGAGACACCAGTCATATTGGATTAGGCCCCATCTTTATGATTTCATTTAACATTAATTACCTTTTTAAAAGCCTTATCACCAAGCACAGACACTATGGTGATTAGCATTTCATCATATGGATTTTGGGGAATACAATTCATTCTATGACACCTAGGGCCCTGCACACCCTAGGACAGCCTTGCTAAAAACACTCCTTTTATATCAAATAAAAACACCTCACCACCATAATTGTAATTTGGCAGCCATAGAAATATTTCCAGGGTGTTTCTGGTAATTAAAAACAAAAAATTTCCAGTTAAAAGGGCATCTGAACAGCAAGCCATACCATGGCTTTCAAAGCTAAAAAACGGTCTCCACCAGCATTTCAGCAACTACCACCACAAAGTATATGCAAACACTCAAGCACAAACATATGCTGAAGTGAAACCTTAGGGTCAAATGCACAACTCAGTGCTCATGACTGGAGCTGAAATTAATACACACACACACACACACACACGCATGCACGCACGCATGCACACATACACAGAGTTATAGAAAAAAAGGATCCAAACCAAAGAGAAATCTTTATTCATGAATTTGTTTAAAATTCTTTGAGCATACATTTCTGTATCCTTGCATGATTTTTTTTTTAAATCAAGTAACAAATGAGTAAATATACCTTTCTGCAGGACCAAAAACAAAAACAAAACAAAATTAAAATTTTCAAAAGCACCATGATCCCCCTTAAACTTGTGGTAGAGATATCATTAATTCACATATTTCCTTAGTGTAAATAATACATTACCCTGGCCTGAAAGAGTAACTTGAAATTTGCAGAGTAATTCAAGAACAAGAAGATTCTGATTGGTTGAAATGTTGAATGAAAGCATTATCAGTCTAAGGCTTATATTTAGGATTGACCCTAAGATCTCTGATCTTAAGATCAGACCTCTGACCTGTCAGACTACCTACTTACTAAATGAATATCTTTATTTCCCAATAAATTAGTTATATTGCAAGGTCTTTATTAAGGAAGACATGATAGCCTTAAGGACATCTGATCCCAAAACAAATGAAGCACCTTTACCTTTATATTAAATTGCATGTTTGTCATGATTCTTGGAACAAATATAAATACTTGATAGATTAGGAAAAAGAAACTATGGTTTTTATCAAAATTTTGTAGTCATCTATCTAAAACAATCATTTCTAATAAAGCACACTGAATAGATCGGTAGGATAGTAAATCTTCTGAACATAAAAGATACTTATCTCTACATTATCAAATGAACAAGTGAAAATTCAAATTTAAAATGTATCTACTATGTAGTCCCATTTAATGTGGATCACTCAAAGACATCTACTAAGAACTTGTTCTGTAAAATATAAACTCACATCTATGTTCAACCTCTATTTTGCAGATACCTGCCTTCCCCTGTCCTCCATTTAAAAAAAAAATCAAATTTTAAAAGTGTACCTTATATTCATTTGGCATCTATATTAGTCAGGATTCTTCAGAGGTAAAAATTAACATTAAATCTATAGAGAGAGAGGGATTTATTGTAAGGAATTGACTCACATAACATGGAAACTGAGAAATCCCAAGATGTGCGGTCAGCAAGTTAGAGACCCAGGAGAACCAATGGTGCCGTCCCAGTCCAAGACCAAAGGCCTGGGATCCAAGAGAGCCAAGGATGCAACTTCTAATCTAAAAGCCAGCAGGCTTCAGACTCAAGAAGAGCTGATTTTTGCATTCCAGTTTGAAAACCAGAAAAGACCAATATGACAGCTCAAGTGGTGAAGTGGAAGGAGTTCCCTTTTACTCAAAGCAGGGTCAGCCTTTTTGTTCAATTCAGGGCTCCAACTGATTGGATGAGATCCACCCACATTAGGGAGGGCAACCTGCACTACTCAGTCTACCAATTTAAATGTTAATCTCCACCAGAAACACCCTCACCGAGGTACCCAGAATAATGTTTGGCAAACTGGCTGGGCACTCCATGGCCCAGTCAAGATGACACATAAAGTTAACCATCACAAAGGGGGGTGGGGGAGGATGCAGAGGGTAAAGAAGGTCAAATATATGGTGACAGAAAGAGACTGGATTCTGAAAGGTGAGCAAACCATGGAGTATACAGTTGCTGTATTATAGAATTGTACACCTGAAACGTATAAAATATTGACCGATGTTACCTCAATAAATTTAATTAAATTAAAAATGTAAAAAATAAATAAAACCAAAAAAAAAATAACGTTCATAGTAGCTTTTCAAATAAATATATAGGACTTTTTAATTTTTATGAACAAATGAATGCTTAACTTGTGGAAAGCAACGAACAAGATTTTTTCAGTGTCAGAAAAGCAAAGAAAATTATTAACTTTAGAATTCAGAAACAGAGTACAGAAATATATGTTTCTAAAATAGGTCAGAAGAATAAAAGTAGAATCTTTAAATCAGACACCAAATTTCTTTTTATAGTAAAGTTCTTGATTGAAGAGGGCCTATCTTGAAGGAACAAGCAAAAAACTTTCTTGCAATTCTTTGCCCATAAGGAATCAAGGCCAGGAGCAGCTAAGAAGCCTTTGACCTTTGAAAAGTAGAACAGTAAATAATTTAGTTAAGAGCACAAAATCACTTTTGGAACAATATTCTCAAAGGCATAGAAGGAACAAGTTTTTTGGTTTAAACCCCATAATGATCTGTTAAGAAATCAAGAAATAATATTATAATATATAAAATACATAGAATAATATTAAAATGAAATAATATATCTTAAAAATTCTACTATATTTTAGAAGACCTCATCTCATTTCTTGTTGTTAATTACATAATTAGATCATTCCTATAAATCTTAAGTTTAATGTATATTCCTATTGACAACAAGCAAAGGGGAAAAGAGTCTTAAAATGCTAAATTTCTTTTGAATTTATTCAAAATTTTACCAAGCACTTACCTCATACAGTTCATGGTTAGGAAAATTTGTGTCCTTTCCATATTGTCCTAATTTGTAAGCAAAGCTAAAAATTCATTGTGTGTGTATATGTGTGCCTGTATGTGCATATGTGTGTGTGCATGTGTATGAAAACTCATATGTTTAAATAACAACGTAATCAAATTTAAAAAATACAATGTGAACCACATAGAACATACTTATGGTCCAAAGCTGACCCCAGACTGCTCCTTTCCTCACTTTCGATTATGCCATCATTTCTCTCTCCGAATCTATGTATCGTTTAACTGCCTGGCAATTCTCTTTTATACAATAAGACTTTAGGGTTCCGATCACAGCCTTTCTATATATCCCAAGCATTGTCATCATTCTTGGTAGCTTCAACAAGGATCGAATTTTTTACCTATCACTTTAATCCCACAGTGTCTTAACATCCTCCCTTCTAGTGACATCATTTCATTGTGACGCCAACAGCCACATCCAGGACTTCCTTCTTGGTCTCAGTTCACTCAATAGCTGTTGATGCCACAAGCTTCCTAAACTAAAGCATTCAGCTTCTCTGACCACAGCTTTCTGTCCTCCAGAATCTTTCACACAATTAACAGCATCTGTTCTTTTGACTTACTGAGACAACTAATCCTTGATCCTTTTGTTGGGGGTCTATCTCTTATCTGCCTTTACCTCCATATTTTCCCTCAACTTCAAGGGTCATCACATCAAGGGCCTCTTGCCATTATCTGTAATACTTACCTTCTGTTTTCCTTCCATCAGTCATTCCTAACTAAATGACAACATAGGATCAACCCAACTTCTCCTCTTCTCCGTGCCTGCATCCAGGCTCGTAAAGCTTTCAAGGAAAATTACACAACTAAGCTCATTGATATCACAACATATTTTAGATCTCCAGTGTTGACAAAGTGCTATTTGCTGTTTGCCAAACTTTCAAATGTTTCTTTCCTTAGCTTTCTCATTCACTCTGCAGAGCATGTATTTCAAATATCTCCATTACCCTCAAATTCCAACGAATCCTCCATCATTCAGTAAATGGCCTTTCTTCCTCCTCCACAGAGAAAAAGAGAAGCCAGCAGAGAGAAACGATCTCAATTCTTTGCAACCGTGCCTGCTATTTTTCCTTTCTTCCTTTCATAGAGAAGAGGTGTCAGTTTCCTAGGCCTACTGCTTTCCCCCAAGGCTCTGGATCCATCCACAGGTGTTTCCCTGGGGGCTCCTTTCTCTTTATTTCCTCTTTCCTTTTTTTATAGTATTTTTTTCTTTTGTGCTGTCATTCATCCAAAGAAAATTTACACATGCTCATTATTTCTACTATCTTAAAAAAAGACTCCATTCCTCCCTCCACAACTGTCTTCTCTCTCATTTATCTTCATTTATTCAACAAATACACACATACTCCGTGACAACCGTAGTTCTTTGAGTTGTCCTTTTTTTTTTTTTTTTTGTCTCCACTTCATCACTTCTTATTTACTTCTCAGTCCACTTATATCCGGTTTCTACCATCCGTTAACTAATAGCTCTAACTATTGTGATCAGTATTCTCTATTTTGGTAAGTCCAATAGACATTGTGTAGCTCTTACTTGATGTCTCTGCAACATGTAACACTGTTTCCCTTAATGTAGATGTTGCCACACTTTCCTGATAATCTTACCTTTTTCTCAGATGGGATAAGCAGAGAATGGATCTCTTCTGGTCATTGCTTAAATGTTGATAGTATCCTGCCCTCTCCTCTTTTAGTCTACAAACTCTCTCCCTAAATAACCTCATTCATTCTGGTGGCCATTATATTACATCACTAGTTCAGTACTTTCCTGAGTTCCAGAAAAGTTATGTAATTGCAAGGGCATTTACCCACATAAATGTCTCAAGCTTCACTTGTACAAAAATGAACCAATAACTGCTCTTACAAATGTGCTGTCCCATTGTGTTTCCTATCCCCATGAAAAGCAGCATAATCCTACTAACTGAAAACCTCCTATGTTTCCCATCCCAGGAAAAAGATGCAAAATTCCTTCCAACTGATCAAGCCAAAATCCTGAATGTTGTTTATAACTTTTCTTCTTCATCTGGTTTATTCCACCTCCTCAAACTTTTGCAATATTGACACTTCCATTCATCTTAGCTGCTAAATTCAAAACACCATTTTTCCCTTTTGTGATCACTAACAGCCTCCTACAATATCTCCTCACTTCATCTGCCACCACTCCCATTATATTGTTAAATGTATGTATAGTGTTAAATATAAGTATAGTGTCCATACTATCCCAAATGATCAACAGATTCAATGCAATCCCTATCAAAAATCCCAATGGAATCCTTTACAGAATTAAAAAAGCAATCCTAAAATTCATATGAAAACACAAAAGGCTCCTTACAGCCAAAGCAATCTTGAGCAAGAAGAAAAGAGCTGCAGGTATTACATTTCCTAATTTCAAAATATATTACAAAGCTACAGAAATCAAAAAAGTATGGTACTGGCATAAAGACAGACACATACACCAATAAAACAAATTAGAGAGCTCAGAAATAAACCTCCGAAAAGAAATTATAGGGGAAAATCTTCGTGACATTCATCTTGACAACAATTTTTTTGGATATGACACTAAAAGCATAAGTAGCGAAAGAAAAAAGTAGTTAAGTGGGATTGTATCAAAACAAAAAAGCAAAAGAAACAATCAACAGAGTCAAAAGGTAATTTGACTCTAGGAGAAAATATTTGTAAACCATATATCTGATAAGAGGTAATACCCAAAATACATAAGGAACCCATACACCTCAATAGCGAAGAAAGAAAGAAAGAAAGAAAGAAAGAAAGAAAGAAAGAAAGAAAGAAAGAAAGAAAGGAGGGAGGGAGGGAGGGAGGGAGGGAGGGAGGGAGGGAGGGAGGGAGGGAGGGAGGGAGGGAGGGAGGGAGGGAGGGAGGGAGGGAGGGAGGGAGGGAGGAAAGAAAGAGAAAAAAACCCCAATTTGAAAAAGGAATACATACAGATGGTACATAACAGGTGCTGAATATCGCTCATCATCTGAGAAGTGCAAATCAAAACCACAATGAAATAATACTTCACACCTGTTAGAATGGCTATCATCAAAAAGATAAATGATAACGTGTTGGCAGGGATGTGAAGAAAAGGGAAACTTTGTGCACTGTTGGTGGGAATGTACACATACATCCACCATGGAAAACAATATCGATGCTCCTCAAAAACTGAAAAATAGAACTACTATATGATCCACCAATAAACAAATACTAATACCTAATGCTAACACTTCTGAGTATATATCCAAAGGAAATGAAATCAGTACCTCAAAGAGATATCTGCACTCCCATGTTCATTGTAGCATTATTCACAATAGCCAAAATATGGAAACAACCTAAATGTCTAACAACAAATGACAGTAAAACTTGTGACACACACACACACACAGGAATATTATTCAGCCATGAGAAAGATGGAAATCTTGCCATTTGTAATAACATGAATGAACCTGGAGTACATTAAGCTAGGTAAAATAAGCCAGACACAAAAGGAGAAATACTGCATGATCACACTCATAGGTGGAATCTAAAATAATCAAACTCATGAAAGCAGAGAGTAGATTGGTGGTTGCCAGGGGCTGTGGGACGGAGAAATAGGGAGATGCTAGGCAAAGGATACAAAGTTTCAGATATACAAAATGAGTAAATTCTGGAGATGAGGACTACACTTAACAATACTTGAAATTTTCTAACAGGGTAGATCTTAAGTGATGTCATCACACAAAAAAGAAGGAAGGAAAGAAGAGAGGGAGGGAGGAAGGGAGGGATGGAGGGAATGAGGGAGGAAGGAAGAAAGGAAGGGAGGGAGATGATGGATATGTTTATTAGCCTGATTGTAATGGTTATTTCACAATGTATACCACATATCAAAACATCAAGTTGTACACTTTTAATATACCTATGTAATTCCTATTTGTCAATTATATATTAACAAATAAACTGGGAAAAACTGGTATATAGAGAAATATTATCCCCAGGAGAGCATACAGTTATTTTCTAGGTTCATTTTATTTTCTCAAAGACTAGATGTAACACTAAATTCTATGCATGCAAAAGATGTCAGAAAATATGGAAATTTAACTAATTGAGATTTAACCGTATTTTATTTATTTCAACACTAGAGTTGGCTCTCAGAACTAAAATTTTTTTTAAAGCAGTTTCTGCTACAAAATGACCCAGTTGCCATTAAATAAAAGGTTGTTTGGCAGAAGTGAAGGTGGGCTGACTAGATAAGAGATTCAGCATTGTCATGGAAGATCTGAGCACCGTACCACAACTCCACATGGGGAACTCCGCCAAGAACTAAATGAATGCCCACCGCCAAGACCAACATACAGAGGGAGTCAGAGGAGCAAATGTGAAATGAAAGCGAACAGAACCAATTCAGGTCAATGAGGCCTAATGAAAGACCAGATGAGAGAAGAAATAGAAGCCAACCAAGTGAAAATGCCTGTCTCGATCACAGAAAATGAAATAACCCACTAAAATGAACTGTGAACAAAAGGTCCTCACAGGCCAACCTTCCAAGTGGTTGAAATGCAAGTGCTTTAAATGAAAACAGTCTTCTCCAAGTAGACAAAAAATCCAAAATGAAACTTTTCATAATATCACCATTTTAAGAGACTAAAGTAACCCCTGAAACTCATTTTGGCTTAAGGAGAAATTGTTTAATACTCCATTGGTTCCCTGGATTTAGTAAAAAATTTTGAAAAGAAAAAGTCACTATGGTGGTTGCTGCTCTTTTCCCAATAATTAAATAAAAACAAACAAATGAAAACAAAAATAACAATCAAAACAAAGAAAACTTTCCTGGAATGAAGAACTATGTTATGACTATCCAACTATCCAGAACCAGATTCTCCATTGAAGCTAAGTGTTGAGAGCAATTCAATGACCATCGAATTTTGAAGAAAAGATTTGATTCCTAGAATAATAAAATAAATAAAACCACGGAGTAAAATAAATTTTTGTAAAGCTCTTCTTTATATCATACCCGTTGGTATAGAGGTATTCTTATTTTGTTAAACATTTTATCAAGAAAAGATTGTAAAGTGTATCAAGCATTAATGGCTATAATAACCAATTTCCATTGCAGCAAAAGGTTAAGAACCATAATAAATACAATGAATTGGCTAGGAAATAGTTCAAAAATCACAGCAGATATCAAGAAAATTTTCTAAAACTAAAGACACAATTAAGTCTGTCTTGATGTTTCCAAGAATGCATACTGTGTCCACCGTCAGATAGCCTGTCTCAGGTTTGCACGTATTTACGGGCTTTGAGTGCCCACAGAGATGAACTCTTCCATTCAGCTTTCAAATTCTCTAGATCACCTAACCTCATCCATAGTCATGAGAAAGGAAGAACATTGCTTCCTTTGCATTCATTTACTTTGCAAAACTTTTACCACACAGATTACATTTGTCCAAATCTCTAAGTCTCCTATGACCAGAAACTAAAAGTCTAATGAAAACTGGTTCTGGTAACAGCGTGGGAAAAGTGTCATTCCTGGACATAACTGGTAGAACTGTAAACTACCTACAACCTTTCAGAGTGCAATTTGGCAAAATCACCAAAATTTAAAATGTGTCTGCCTTTTGACCCAACAATTCAACTTCTGGGAATTTATTCTGTGTGATATTTGCTAAGAGATGTATGCTTGGGTATTTGGCCAGCATTACTTATACTAGCATGAAACAAAAAGCTAAATACGCATCACTAGGAGAGTGGTTAAATAAATTATTGTCCATCCACACAGTAAAATTAGTATACAGTGATTGAAAAGATTGCAGTATTCTATATTCATTGCTCAGGAAAAGCTCTACAAGATGAACTAAATTTAAAAAGTCAGGTTTAGCATACTGAGATTGTACCCTTCCTTTCATGAACAATTTCCAAAGCATATTTTCCTCTTTATATATAAGGATATATTCATATTTACATGTATTCAGGCACGAAAACGTTTTTGTCGATGCATGCACCAAGCAAGTTTCAAAAGTGGCAAACTAGATTTGGGATCTAAATGGGACTATGTTTTTTAGTTTTCATTTTACACTTGCTATACCATCGAAATTTTCTGACCATGTGCATTTACAACATTTTCCAAATGTCTACGGGATTTATCCTAGCGACTGGGATTTGAAACCACTTTGGTTTTTGGTGGTTTTTTTTTTTTCCTGATAAAAGTTATTTTTTTGACCTCAGCAATAACTGTCAAGTAAGAAAGAAAAGCATCCAGTTAGTCATGGTAGGGTTTCTTTGCTCAAAATGAAACATAAACAAATACTAATGCCTAATGCTTAGATCCCCAGTACTGGCTCGTATGATCACCTTCTCTACCTCACTCCGGAGTAAGCATGTTCAATGAGGCACTAGTGTTTAATTAAGCACAATTTTCAAAAGCTGGATCAGGCCCCACTAGACGTATAAATGCAATTTACTTACACCATAAAGTTTGCTAATAATACACATCCATAAGGTGAAAGCCCTTTTATAGCAGGGTGTCAGGTTAGCTGGAATCCAATTTATGAAAAACCTCCTGTATATTCTCATTTGGTAAGCAATAATGCATTTCAATTCCATCCTGACACAAAATCTCTCAGGTTCCTTTATGTTATTTTAAATAAGTATCATAAAACATTAATAAAGGTGCTCTCCTAGGTCTCTATTCAAATGTTCCTTGATTTGTAGATTTCATTAACAAAATCAAGAAAATTTTCTTTTGCCAGTATTACAGAGTGGGACAAAGCTGCTAACACTAACTTTGTAAAAACTTGCATAATGCCATTTAGAAACAACTTTGTTTTGGGGCCTTGTCAAAATCAGAAATGATTTCTTCTTAGGACCAGGCCAATTTCGTCTTTTAATGAGCAATAAGATAGATATTTCAGCACACCAGGAGACTGAAACCAGCCAAAGAATTATTCTACTCTTCACTTTATTCCTTCCTCTAGGGCAATGATTTTTTTTTTTTTTTTTTTTAGGAAATCAATTATGATCCATCCAGCATTGCATTTCAGCCCTCTTCTGAAGAGGGGAAATTGTAAGCAATCTAGGACCTCCTCCAGTCCCAACTCTGAGCTGGCATAGCCCCTTGGCCTTGGGAGGCAGACACAGAGGACTGCCTGCAACCTATCACTTCATTTAAGGGTTAAACAGGGGATTTCTTCAAAGGCAAGAGATATTCCCATCACTTTACTACATACTCTGGAGCAGAACTAGGAACAGTGGTAATAACCAACCATAATTCACTTCCTCATTGAGGCAGGTTCAGGGGGCACGTCTCCCTCTCTTCCAATAGCAATATTAAACAGCAACCAAGTCTAATTTCCCAAAGAGCATTTCTCATAGGAATTTCACAAGTACTACATGTTCTATTTGTTATAATATATGTTGTTTTCTGGGAAAAGTACACACAGATAATAGCTTGATTGTAAGACTTGCTTATGGGATCAAGTATTTATTGTTTGTTTGTTCCCAGGTTAGTCAGTTTGGGGAGATTTTAGGCCAATAAAGGACAATTTGAGTATGTGCCTCACAGAACTATGCTAACAGAAGCACAGAAGAGAAATTTCACATTTCTGCCAGAACAAAAATTCAAGTTTTCACCCATATATTAACTCTTAATTCACCTTCACCAGACTGGAATAGCAACAGCATGTTAAAGAAAAATTTGAGTGATGGAACCAAATGTTAAATGGAAAGCAATTTTTTTTGTCTTGAAGTCCCAAGAAGTTGTGATGACAGAGTGTTATACCCTTCAGGTAACCTTGTATTTTAATAACATGTAATAATATTTCCAATTAACGTAGATATCACTTATCAGCACTGTCTACCCACAAAGTATTTAGACACACAAAGCATTTTGTATGGCATTAAAAATAGCCTCGTGATCTTAAATATGGTATTATACAAACTATACAGTTCATACTGTTTATTTACAAACATTATATGTCATAAGACTGCCTTCTGAATGAAATATATGCTATAGTTACTATATAGTATTCCCATTGTGGAAATAGCGGAAATAGAGCCTGAGAAAGAATAAGTTCTTAGGATCACACAAAAAGTTCGAAACTTGAATTGGGTATTTCTGCCTCCAAATCCTACGCCTTTCTATTACCTTGTTTACATGTAATTATATAGACATTCTATTCGAAATATTGCGGTTTACATGAGACATATGCTTTATATACATTTGAGCTTTAGGATACAATTATTATCTTCAAGTAACATACCTGTGGATGGTAGTCAATCAGCTAACAAATATTTATTGAGTGCCTTCTACATGCCAAGCACTATTTTAGGTGTTAACAGTGACCATTAAGAATCCTTCTTTTTATTGAGCTAGCACTCTAGGATGAGAGGAGCAAAAAAATAAACACAATATGATCGTTTTAGGTACTGATAAATATTGCAATGTGTTAGGGTAACGTTATAGAAAGTGACCAGTGTGGGAGGCTGTTGTAGATAGGCTACCAGGGAGGGCCTCTTTGAAGAAATGGCATTGAGTTGATAATCTGATTGGAGAGAAGGAAGTAGACATGTTTTCATCTAAAGGGAAGGTCAATCCAAGCACACGGATAACAAGTACAAAGGTTTTGATTTGTGTGAATTCGTGGGTTAGAAAGAAATCTAGAGTAAACGGGGCCTAGTGAAAAAGGAGAGTGCAAAATAAAATGAGGTTGAAGATATGGACAGGAGCTGAATCACGTGGGGACTAAAACTGTGGTTTAACAAAGTAATGCTTTATTTCTAACACATGTCATATTCCAATCAGAGTTAGCTGGGGTGGATGGTTTGCTCTATGAAGACATTGAAGATCCCATCCTTCTTTCGTCTTGTGGGAATACCATCCTTAACACATGGCCTCCGATTTTGCCACACAATAGGAAGACAAAAGAGAGTATTCCACGTGGGAAATTTTGGGGGCCAAGCCTAGAAGTGATGTCCTCTAATTCTGCCCTATGTTTCATTGCCCAAATTCAGTCAATCTCCACAAGGGAGGAAGGGATGTAGATTAGCTATGTGCCCAAGAAGAGAAACTAGGAAATGGTTGAGTGCTAACATTCTTTGGCACTAGCTTTGTATATATAGTTTTAAAAATGGACTTTCACATTCAATGTGAAACCTTTTGAAAGTGTTAAGCAAAAGAATAACAGGACGCTATTGTAGGAATCAGGGCAAAAATCATGGGTGCTTGGACTGGTTGTGGCAAGGTGAATTAAGAGAAGTGATAAGATTTGGAATACAGTTATTTAAAGGAGGGGGTAGAGCTTATTGACATATTGGATGCAAGTATGAGAGAAAGAGAACAGTCAAGAATGACTTCTTGATTTCTTTTTTTTCTTTTTTGCTTAAGCAATTGGTATGATTTATTGAGATATAGTGACTTGGAGGAAATTAGATTTGGGATTAAAGTGGGAGAGACTGGAAACTCTATACTTCTATTTGGAAACATTAAGTTTGAAATAGCTATAGGTATTCATTCCAAATGAAGATACGAAATAAGAAGATGGATATGTGAATGTGGTGCTCAGGAGAGTAACTCAATTTGGAGATACAAATTTTAATCATCAATAAATAGATGGAATAAAAATTCACAAATCTTATTTTCTGATACATACAAGGAAACAGAGAGACAATACAAATATATTAATGAATATTTATGAAAGAAACAAACATTGAGACACAAATTCTTCACTTTCAAGGAAAACTGTACTTAGGGGAGTGATAAATTAACGGAATCATAATAGGAATTTACATCAGGATATGGATATAATTTCTTGTTTTCAAACAATGCAAACATGGTGCTTATGTGTAATAATAAGACACAATAGCTTTTCTGTAAATCTTATATAGGGATAGGTGGTGCTCTATAGGCAAATCATATATTTTCTGATCTTAGCTCTTAGAAAAACTGAAAGTCATGACTCAAAATTTAAAGTGACATATAGAAAATCAAAATTTTTGATATGATCCACTAAAGCATAAAAATATTAGGTACCACTAGAACTAGACAAAATCATAGTCAAAACAATTATTTTATCGTCAAAAGGTATATTCCAATTTGGAAACTTGATTATAAAAGTGTTTCAACCAATAAAATGTTTCATTCTATTTTTAGCTCAAAATAACCCAGATATATTTCTAATCTTTTTATTCAATGCGTGAATAAAAGTGAAAAAGCTTCAGTATCTGAAATTTTTCTTTAAAAAAAGAAAACCGCATCAAAATACTTTGAGTATCTTTCTAGCTTGAACTCAACACAACACAGAAGTGTTCACTACCATGTGGGCTGTTTGTTGCAATCCCAGTTTGGTTCTCCTCCGGTGTCCCAGTCTTATGTGTCATTTTATTATTAATTTTCACTTGAACTCTTTGAGGAATGGGATGATTTTGCTTTCATTTCTTTGCTAGGAATTGCTTAATCCTGAAAGTCTTATGGGAATTTAAGGCCAAGGCAAAAATCAAAAACCAAGTGTATCCATTAAAATGGAGAGGAAGAAAAAGAGGGCTTAGTCATACTACAGATATTGCAGATTTTTTCTATAAGGGACTAAAGAGTCCATTTTACCTAATCAACCATGTAGCTGTCAAGTAGCCGATTTGAATGATTTGACACATTTTTTAAGTCAATAGTTGTTCAATACAATCACTGTTCAGAAAAAGAAAAGAGCATTACCAAAGTTTTAGGTAAAAAATAAAGTGAAAATGGTGCACACTTCACCCATACTAAAAACAAGTTATTGAAAAATATGAAATCTTTCCTATGAAGTTTAAAATTGTGTTATTAATAATTTCTAATAACCTTCTTCTTGGTGCATAAATACATTATCTTTAATTAAAATCCCAGGAAGGGGTCTTTATAGCACTACCGATCTCTTCTCCAGTGACTCCTTTAAAGAATCTGTATCTGAAGTGAAAACAAAAGCACTGGATCACACAAATACTGAGAAATTTCTAAACTCCCCATGCATGAGCATACAAAACAAATGTGGCCTGGGACATCATGATCAGGAGCAATTTAATCAATCAGAATCTTACTCAAAATGCTTACATGTTGATCTCTCCTTTTTTCAACACAGGAAGAAAGTAAATTCATTACAACATTGTTATCTAATTCTATTCCTCACAGTTAAACCAAGTCCCCCATACACAGAAAACAGTTTTAAGAACACAATCCTCAGCATGGTAATCACAATCCTTCTAGATTTACACCTTAAATCCCAACTTATCCCCCACAAATCCCCCATGTGCACTTTTTAATCAGTCAAACTGTACAACTCTTTGTTCCCCCAATCTGTGGCTTTAATTTGCCATCTTATTCTACTTCATAGCTATTTTTTTCAAATAGTGCACATACCAAGGCCTTTTGCTTAGGATACACCTTTCTTATAAATGTCAATGACTGTCTTATATGTATTGCTTTGGGCAAGCAGTCAGACACACACACACACACACACACACACACACACACACACACACACACACCATGCCACACCCTTGAATTTCCACTGCACAGCCATACCTCTACAGAACACTTATCACATTCTAATTACGTAGTTATTCTGTATTCATTTTATCCTTGGGAGTAGGTAAGAAGCTTGAAGGCTAGCACAAAGCCTTGCTCAGAGAGAGAAGTAGTGGTGAGGATACAATGGAATAGGAGTCAGCAAACTTGAGTTTGAAACCCACTGCCCAGGAGATTAACCTCTTTCTCTAAATTTCCCTTTATTTATCTGTAAAACAAATATACCAGAAATTATTGTGTAGTATGATTATGAGGCTTAAATTGATCACGCACGAGAATCTTTAAGATAAAGCAGATACAAACATAAAGCTTTATTATCTTTCCTCTTCCTATTTATCTATTACTTTCATTGATCACAGCCCTTCACTCCCTGTGCCCACCTAGTATTTTAAGGAAAATATTCAAAAGATATTTTTATATTCTTATAACATTGAAGAACAGAAGACATAAAATATTATGTAAATATTTTTTTACAAACAATAGTAAATGTACAGTAAATCTAGATCCAATTAGAGTCCAGACAAATGGGACAAAGACCTCAAAGATACACAAATTGGTTGGTATCAATAAACAAAATGCTACTGCATCCACTTACATATTCTATCTGGATGTCAAAATGGCATAAAAGGATATCCCCAGGTTGGGAAATGTTAAAAATCATTCTTCTGTTATGGACGGAGGCTCAGATAAACTGTCTCAAGCCCTCAGACATTAAGATGCTGTGCTGCCTTGACTGTTCAGCGGTGTACTTGTCACCACCAAGGAGGGACTATTCCATCCCAAATGGTTAAAATAGACAGATGGGAAAACGTAGTTTTATTATAAAGGCAGACATATGGGTCACAGAGGAGAAGATGACACCTAAAGTTTATTATCAAAAAAAGACTGAAGAAAATGTGAACTCAGACAGAAGAACGCTTACATGGACCAAACAGCCTTACCTACCTACTGTATTATAGCAAAATATAATTATTGACATTCATGATAATGATCCTGAATCATCAATAGCTTTACGTATCCTCTGTGGTCTTAACAAGGCAGAGGTGCCTGTAACACTTGACAGAAATAATGCATACAAAATATACAGAAATGAGAAGTTGCAGTGCTTTCGTTATCTGGAAAACTCACGCTTGTGAAAACAATGTTCGCAATAATAACAGATAAATGAAGTGTTGCATGAAGTACATAAAATGCGTTTTGTAACTCAATGCAAGTGTCATAGGAGTTTAAAGAAAGAGTTCAAAAACTGTTGGAATTGTCAGGAAAGATTTCACAAAGCTGGTAGTGCCTGTATCCTCCTTGGACAAGTTAGGAGTAATCAGGAGAAGAGATGGAATTCCAGGACCAAGGAGCATCATCATTAATGATTGGGGACATGAACATACATGGCATGTTCATGAACCATAAAGAGACCAGTCTCGAGAAAATGAACTGGATACCCAACAATGTAGCCAGAATGTAGAAAGAGACCTAAAAGCCATGCAGAGAAATTTGGTTCTAACAGAACACGTAATAAAAGAGTCATTGAAAGCTTGGGAGCTAGAAGCAATCTGATAAAAAGCATCATTTAAGCAAGCCTGCTTTTATTTCTTTTTTGTTTGCTTGTTCGTTTCATCAATTGTTTTTAAGATACTGAATTTGTAAGACTGGAGACGAGGAAACAAGTTATCAAGTTCTGGTATCACCCAGCCAACAGGACAAGAAAAGGATGCTTCCTCCCTCCCTCCTCCTCTCCCTCCTATCCTTCTTCCTTCCCTTCTTTCGAATGTGCACCAAAACCTGAAGCAATCCTATAAAAAGGGTTTTATCAAATAGACAGAATTAAAATGCATATGAATGAACAAAAAGTTCATATCCTTGTTCCCAGCCCTTCACTCTTTGTGTCCACTAAAAAAATTCTAGCTTAGCTCACTCTTTGTCTTTCTTATTCTTCTCTAGTTGGAGGGTCCAGTAGAGGGTTGTGCAGGGTCTTTTCTTTCTTTTTTAATTAACTTTATTGGGGTGACAATTGTTAGTAAAGCTATATAGGTTTCAGGTGTACAATTCTGTAATACACCATCTATATATCACATTGTGTGCTCACTATCCAGGGTCAGTTCTTCTATCACCATATATTTGACCTCCTTTACCCTCTTCTACCATCTTCTCTCCCTCCTTAACCTCTAGTAACCACTAAACTGTTGTCTGTGTCTATGAGTTTTTGTTTCTTTGTCTGTCTTGTTCCTTTGTTGCTTTCAGTGTTACATCCCACATATCAAAAGAATACAAAACCATGAGCAATATTATGAACAGACAGGCAGAAGCAGGAAATTGCAACCCCTACACAAAATAGGGCACCATACACTTAACATAAAGGATAAAGAAGATAAAAATGTTTTAAACAAAAAAAGGGAAAAGAGCAGAAAAAGACAACTTGCTACTGCAACTCAGAAATCAATGCACAACATAAATTAGGGATAACTTGTGACAACAAAAACATAAAAGGAGAGAGAGTAAAGGTCTGAATCTGCAAAGGGGCTTTTCAATTGAAAAAAATAAGTAGGAAGAAGAGGCAAAAGTCTGTGGCTAGAGAAGAGGCCTTTATGGGAATTCAGGAGAGTTTAGAGAATAAAGTGTGAGAAGATCAAAGCGAAGACTTCACTGAACAAAGTTCAACAGGCAAAGAATTCAAGGCTATAGCAAAAGGGAAGGGAGGCCAGAATTGAGTCTGAGCTCAACTCTGCTGAAACAAAAAGATCCTGAGATTTTAAGGGCTGGAAAGAGGGGATCTTAGGCAACGTGTACGTGCTAGCAGCTTTTACCCAAAGGAAACATAAACTTCCTCGTACCTTCATGACAAGTTTACAGCTTTGAGCAAGGCCTGTGCACTGAGGATCCTACCCTCTCACAGAGAATGGGAGGTAGGGTAGGTCTTCCCTGATGGTTACCATTCTAAGAGGTGGCTCCCAGGTCCTTTAGAAAGACAATTCTGAGTTGTGAAACTGGCAGGAGACTTTTTTTTTTTTTTTTAATTTACATCTCAAAGAGGCAGAGAAAGAGTTTGTAATTACAAGTTTTCTAAGTAAATGCTCTCAGCAAAAGGAGTAGGGGACCTAGAGGCTGGACAAGGCCCTAAGGCTAGCTTGGTCCGGAGCAAACTGCTCTGTAAGAGAAAACTGAAAGAAAAACTAATTTAAGAAGTATTACTAGCATAAACAAAATTAATGCCCTTCATGGTTTTTGAAAAATATAAGGAAAAAACGGCTTGAGTTTCTATGAAATTACTTTTTGGTTATAGTTTTTTTGTTTTTGTTTTTTTAATCACAGCACTACTCTGAAACTAAATTTTAATACTTTTGAGTATTACACAATAGTACTAAAATACCAACTTCCAAAATAAAAACTAGCATATCACATTAAACTTTGATTAGCCTTTTAGAAATGATCCTAACAGAAAATAATCACTCTCTAAAGAAAGGAATATATTCAGATATATGACAAAGGAAGTCTTCAAATTAGAACTTTTTTTCTGGAAATCAAGAAAACAAAATTTAATAAATAGCATTGATATTGTATCCATATAGAGAAAACACAAACATACTGACAACCTCATCTGTCTGTGGTCAGTAACATACCTGGTGAGAAGATGACCCATTTAAACAACAACCCACACCAATGTCCCTGTTTAATGTGCGACATCCAAGATATATCTATTTCACAAAGGTATTGTAAGTTCTTAAGGAAAAAGTTTTGTTTTTTTTAATTCCAAGTGCTTAAGGCTACATATGATAAATTATTTTCCTAGTTTTACACTTGCAGAGTTTTATTAACCGTTTCAGGAGAGTAAAGAAAACCTTCTTAAAGTAATTGTTTCCTTTTGTTCTCCAGCTGGCTATCTGCTTGCATGAATACATAAAATACCAAAAGATCCCCAACCTAGGCCTAATTGCCAGAGAAAAGTGACTAAAGCAAGAAAGTACTAAATATTGGCTTTTTCTTCCAGTACTTCATGTGATAACCCTAACCTTCAAAGGTCCCCACCTCTGAATTTCACACATCCACTGCTCCTCAAGCAATGACACAGTGATAGATTGGGCTTTTTACACATCATTGTGGGTAAGAGCAGATGCCCTCAAAGCATTCAAGTATCTAAATACTTGCTAAAATCTTCATTTGTAAACTATAACTCCCACAACAGAAATCACTGACCATCTGTTGGGCTTAATGAACTGCCAATAAAAACTATTTGATCTTAACTGGACCTCACTGTAAATGCTTCGTATAACCAAATTACAAATTTCTCTAAAGGCCAATTTTCTCCATTGTTGCCTTTTCTGTGACTTTTTATTAAACCTAAAAGATACTGATTCATCATATCAGTAATACATAATAGGCTTCCTAATTTCTCTACTTCTCAAATTCCTCCTTTCTCCCATATTTTTGATTCCTGGCAAATTTGGGGGTTTTCTGAAGCCTGCAGGACAGATTAAATAAAACTCCTTGAAGCTGCTCCCTGCCCCCACTGAAAAGGAAAAAAATTAATCTTTGCCTTTTTCCTCACACTAAAGAAAATGTAAAAGAGGAAAGATGGTTCATCTTTTCTTCCAAGGGGAGGGTCTTAGAAAATAAACTGGAGTAGACTTTGTTTATTTATGCTAATAATGTTATCATTACACTCTACCCTTCTTTGAGGAAAATCAAAAGTTTATCTGTCCGTTCAATTTGTCAAATATTCATGAAGTGCTTTTAGAGAAAATATATTCTGTTAAACACTGCAGGAGAAAATAGCATCATACATTTCTGTCCTAACAGTAGAAATAGACATGTTTACAAAAAAAAAAAAAAAAACTATTTCAAAGCTGAATGTGCCAAGAAAACCATTTTTAAAAATCACATGGATGGTTCAAAAAGTAAGAGGTTACCTCCATTTGAAGAGAACCAGAAAATAACATATCTTGCCACCATAGCTCTGTGTTAAGATACGTGACTCAAGGTCAGTTTCTTTAACCAGTGAACAATAATTAACAATAATAATAATAGTTATTGTTTATTATATTATAATAGTTAATAATAGTTATTATTATTATTATTAATGATCAATTTATGAGTTGAGAGCAAGATCTAGAAAACTTGGATCATGAGGCAGGCAAGTTTGTTTCTATCTTTTTCAATTACAGTTGACATTCAATATTATATTAGTTTCAGATGTCTCTAAAGTAAAGAGGAAAAGCTTGGATCTTAAAAAAATCTAGGAGGCCAATTTAAAGGGTTATAGTTATAAATATTGGGCATTGAAGGGTATAGCTTGAAATGATACAAAGGATTAAATTATCATATCAGATTCACAAAGATTAGAGATGTTATCTAGAACTAAAGCATACTAATAATTTCAAGGAGATAGGAAATCATAAGTAAAGGGAAAAAGAAGTCTGGGACAGCCAACGTCACTCCCCAGATCCCTTTGTGCAGCATTAGTACTGCTTTGGTCTAGATTTAAAATGCAAGCTTTATGTTTTGCATGCAGAAGCATTACTTACATAAAAAAAGAGGTATTTCTGTCATGAAACATCTCCAATTTATACACAGATGGTCACATAGCTTATGTTATAGTTCCCAGGTAGCCATTCCCCATAAATTCACACATTTTCAGGTTTAACATAAGCAATCTTAAACAGACCAGATACATGTACTAAAAATATTCCACGTATAAGAATTCTCCTGCTAGTAAATACCATTACTGTGTTTGCCATAAGTTCTACAGTTGGAATGTTTACAAGGGGGTTTTATGTATCTTTCTTCCATGGGCATCCCTTAGCAGAAGGAGAAAATGACTTGTAGGTCTGCAACTCACATTTTCCTTTCTGTTATCAGTCAATACACCCCTTGACACAGATTTCTTGGGTATATTTTCATTATTTGTCTTACAATATGTTATGCAGAAGAATAAGCCTACTAACATCCACAACTACCATGATTTTAGCCTATCCGATGGTGAGTAGGAATCTTCCACAAAGCATGCTAATTGTGACCATAACGCTTTAGGAGTCTTTTGATATTCTCTTACAAGTGTGATTACGCTTCTTCCTCCATCACCTATAATTATTTGAACCATTTATAAGTTTTGATAAATGCATTTAATTATTTGTGTAGTTATTTCTAAAATAAGGCCAAATTCACTCATATTTCTGGCCAATTGGTTTCCATAAATATCATCTGTGGGCTTCAAATCAAACTTCCAAAATATTTTCTAATCATTGTATAATTCTATCAATAAACAAGCCATTTATTGTGTTATACAGCTTTGAAAGAAAAATTAAAGTAACATTTAACACACCATGAGATTAGTTAAAATTATAGCATTATTCTCCATTTCTTCCCAAGAGAAATTACATGTTCCCATTTCACACATTCCCAATGACTGGGATGGTGACTTAGAAGGTATTGTTTGGGACATTCTAGATTCCATTTGGTTTTCATACAGCCATCCCAGATACCAGTGTACAGGTATTTATGGACACAGGTTTCCATGTATCATTCTCTACTATCACCTCTATACCTCCCATAGGTACAACAGGATGTGTTCATCATCTATCCTACCCAAACCAATTGCAAAGGGAAGACAAACTCATTTTGTATCCATGATACCTGGGTCATTGGAAAACAATGATAAAAGCCTCACTGTCCAGTGGCAGTCCGCCGAAATATGGGACGAACATATTTTTCCCATAAGTGTACCCTCTCAGCCTAGCTTTTCAAAACTCCAGGCCACTGGCTTTTAAAAACATCAGATTCAGTTGTGACTAGAATATCTAACAGTCCTTCCTTAGTAAGGATACAAAACTTCTCCTAGTATGGTCAAGGATTATAGTGCTTCAATAGCACAACTATTAATTAGTTCATTTACTTAAAGCTTTATTAGCCTCTCGACAGTAATTTCTGAAAGAGAGCTCCCTCTGATATCGCTGTTTGGGTTAACAAGTCCTTTTTTATGATGATCAACCCAGGAACATTATTTCAAATAAATTCAATACCCAAAGCCATCTCCTAAAATCTCCACAGAATACCTGGAGTGGCAAGGCCATTCTTATTAAGCTACCACATGTGTTACTGCCATTTAACATGTATGGGATTTGTGCAATTTGTAAATACATTCTACAATGAAAATTACTGTGCATCAATCGGATCTATTTTAGCCTCAAATACAGCTCCATCTAAGTGCACCGTAATCCCTCCAGAAGAGACTTACTAGTAATATTGGATCCCTGGGTTCCATTTCAGCTTCCTTTAAATGCATTCCATGCACATGGACATTTGATATACTCAAAGGGACAAATCAAGCTTTCATGTATTTGGCAGAAGGCAGCAATCTGCTTTCCATTGTATGCAGGCAGCTGTTGCAGCAATGCATCACTTAGGCACACATAGAAAGCCGAAACTCTGCTGTTTGGCATCTCTACCCAATAAGACTCATTGGTAGTGTTTCTCTCAGGTCAACTGAGAAATAACCAGAAAGGAAAATACAGCTTGTAAACAACGAACTGAATGAGAGCTGTAGTTAGGTGCACTAAGCTGATTCATGAGAGGATACCGCATCACTTCTTTTCTCAAATTATTCAGGTGGAGTTCAATTCCCCTTTTTTGGAAATAACAGTTCAAGAAATTTTCCCCAGCATTCACCGTTAGCCAGCACCAGACCTGCTCTTATTGCTCCTCCCTTTGATCATTTCTTTCCTCTCTTTGCCGAGACATTTCTCTGTATCCATTTATTACCTGTTCACACCCTACAGTGGGTAAAAACCCTACCTTTTCACCATGGTAGGGTTTCCCAGCTCACATGTACTATTTAATTATAGCACTGGTAATAACAAAATCTTTCCTAATACTTCTTGGCTTGCTCACAGGAATAACTTATCAACCCATATGATTTCCTCCAATCAACAGAATTTAGAATTAGCGATATCATTAATTTTAATTAATGATAATTAAATCATTAATTTTAAGAATCCAATAGAGAGACTGACTCTATTATAGTCCTGTTACTAACACTTTCCTTTTCATAACTTAAGAGAAATAAGACAGCATAAAGGGATAATAAGTCAAATGAAAATATTTCAACAAGAATAAGCAGAAGTGCCAAATTTCAGCCTAATTCAGCTTTGCCCAAGATCAAACTCTATTAAAATTATGGCTTAATTTTCATTTTAATTCCATTCAAATTCTTATTGATTTTAAAATAAGTACGTCTGTAGATTAGGATAAAACATTAAACCCTAAGTAATTATTTCTCTTGATATTCTACAGCAAACAGAAGCATTCTTTTAGATTTTTGGAGGAAATTCCTTGTATGAAGAAGTTCCACAGTAGATGATGAAGAGCAGAGTAAAACTGTGATTCTGGGAGTTGAGACACTGAAGTGCTTGCCTAGTCTTTGCACTAAAATGCTGGGAAACCTTGAGCAAATCACTTACTGTCTCTGTGTTTCTTTCTCTATCTATGGGTATTAGGTTGGACTAGGATTTTTTTTCCTGTATTATTTGTCATACTTTAGGAGGATACTCACCCTTGATGGCTTTCGGATGCCTACAAAATCAAGACCCAACTGCTTAGTAAGGCACACAAGATATTTCACAATCTGACTCCAAAAAAATGCTCCATTTTGACTCCAGAAAACTTTCTCTATAAAGGTCCAGATAGTAAATATTTCATCTTTTCAGTCCATATAGTCTTTATCCCAACTACTTCAGTCTGCCATTTTAGTGCAAATGCAGTCATAGACAATACACAAATAAATGAGTATGGCCATGTTCCAATCAAACTTTATAATAGGCACTGAAATGTGAATTTCATCTAATTTTCACATGTCACAAAATATTATTCTCCTTTTGATGTTTTTTTCTACCATTTTGTACAGTTCACAGGCCACAGAAAAGTCAGCAGTAATCTTTCAGCTCCTAATGTACACTGCTTCTCACCAGTATCTCACTACTTCCCAAATAATTATTTTCAAGGTTCAATGTCATTGCACAATGATCCATTTGCCTAGAACATCTTTTGTTTCACACCCTTGTTCTCTCCTGGTGAATTCCCAACAGGCCCATCAAGGCTTACGCACATATTGTACCCCTCTCCAAATTTTCTCCTACAATCTTTCCATCTCAATAAGTGGCAGCTTCAATCATTCAATGGCTTAAGCCATGTAACTCATGCTTGACTCGCTCACATCTCACATCCAATCCATGAGCAAGTCTTTCCAGTATTCTCTTCAAAAATATGTCCCAAATCCTACACTTCTCTCTCTGATAGTCTGTGACTCCATTATCTTTCATCCGGTCTATCTGAACCCCTCTCCAACAGAAGGGAGAGGAGAACACAGGAGCCAGAGTAGTTTTTCAACATAGAATTCGGATGATTCCATAAAAATATATCAGGTTATAATTTCTTCTGCTCAAAACCCTCAATGACTTTCTATTTTACTCAAAGTAAAAGCAATGTTTTCACACAGCCTAAAATCCATACACGACATACAAATCCTCACTTATTGTCTCTCCAATATCATCTCTTACTACTCTGCCCTCCACTTACCCCACGCCGGCCACAGTGTTGCCTGGCTAGTCTTACAACAGGCTGCACAAGTTCCCACCTCAGGACATTATTCACTTGCTGTTCCTCATATCTGAAATTTGCTTCTACATTTATTTGCAAGGATCACTCACTAGGTTCAGGTCTTTGCTAAAATGACAAATTCTCAGAGGCCATTTCTAAACACTCTCTTTAAAACTTCAAATTCCATCACCCCCAAAAGTTCATATTCTCCTTCTTGGTTCATTTTTCTCTCCACCACACTTATACCATTTGACACAAGATATGTTTTGCTCTTTGCTTTATAATCTGTTTCTCCGCACCACAATGCAAGCTTCAAGAGGTCAGGAAATTGTGCCTGTTTGTTCACTGCAGAACTGCCAATGCCTCAATTAGCACCTTGAACTTGGTTAATTTGTTGATCACTTACTATGTGCCTGATTCTACTACTGAATACTGAGTGCCAAATCCTTATTTAAAATCTCCATCCTCTGAATGTCCCTTCAGAATTCATCATTATAAGACACCCATTAAAACTAAGGAAAAACATATTCAAATCTGGCATAAACCTATCAAAAATTCATATTGGACTCTACTCCAGTACAAAATTTGCCATGAATACCAGTATTACATTTTTAGGGCCTTCTAAGGAGGTTTTTGGATATCAGAAGCATAAAAAATAGTTGCTTTTAAGTATTTAAATCAAAAGGAAAGTATATGATGCATTTTAATGACTTTAAGGAAATGAAAGTATTCATTTGGTTGCTTTCTTTGGCATACTCTCTCTGCTATAATCTAAAATATCAACTCAGATTTTTGCCATATTAAACCACTCTTACAAAACATTCCCCATATACAAAAGTCCTTAATTAAACTACCTACTCATCTACTATATCTTGAGGATGCTTTTAAAAAGCTCAATTAGCAAGAAAGCTTCTTTTCTACTAGCAGGGCATATATTGCTGTTGATCCTGAATAAAGAGCTATGTGCAAACTGGACTAAATCTGCGGTGCATAAGCAAGTCAGTGCTTTTATGTAACAAAGTTTTTGCTATACACTGTACAATTGACTTGGTTAAATTGTTTGGTTCCATTAGATGTACACTTCTTGCTATGGTAGACATCAGTGATTAAACATCATTTCAATTACATTAAGTTTAACTTATCTCCAAACTTCCCCATCCAATCCATTTGACGCAAAGCTCAAAAACATAAAGATAAAATAGTGCTATAACAAAGCAATTTAGAGGCAGAAATTCACAAACTGTTGGGGTTTAGCTACTAAATTTACACCTAACCAAACATTTTATATATGAATAACAGAAATTAAATGTTTAGTAAAGATCAGAAGATATAAAATTGATAAGAAATCTTAACTCAAAATTGCCACATAAGATTTAATTTCTACATATACCTATTTCCAGAATTGTTGCTGGTATTGAGAAATTTAAATTACTTTAAACAGTATACACCTTCTTTTTTTAGGGTCGGGCCAAGGCCAAAAGTGACAAAATGTGAAGTTACCAAAGTCCTCAAGATATCTTGTCATTACTGTTTACTTGTACAACTTTCCAATGTAAAAACCATACTGACAACCTAAATCAAAATATAAGAACGCTATCCATCACTCCTAGGGTGGGATAAATTAATATATTTAATGGGCTTAGAACAGTGTCTGGAGCATATTAAACATTCAGTAAATGTTGGTTATTGCTGTTTTGGGCAATGGGAGTAGTCATATCATAAAGTAGGAAAAGCACACCCCCTGTGGATTGATATTCCAGCGTGGGCTCTCAAAGCTATGGGAAAAATGCACATCTTTATAGAATACCAGTTTTACCTGGAAGCAAATAATTTAAAACCCTTTTTTTAAAATATAAACATGGATACACCATGCAGCTGAATCGAGCATTCAATTGAATATTTTAAGTAATAAGGTAGATTTTTAAAAATTTTTCCTATTCATGGAGAACTTTGGCCTACAGTTACAGACCCAGCTCAATCTCTTCCGCTTAGGGATATTTTGGTAGAAAAAAAAAAATCTTTGACAAGCACTGATTTATGAAACCACTCTTTGTGCCTGTAGACAGACAAACAGCACACATCTACCCTCACTTTCAATGTAGATGAAGAGTGAATGCTTAACACCTTGCTCTGTCTAGCTTTTCATTGGCTAACATCTTTTCCTTGCTGCCTTCCTCACCAGGAAGGCTTTATATCCTGGACATGTGGAAGCAAACCTGAGTCAATAACATATCTGTAATTGTTCCCCCTTTTTATTTTGAGCACTGTAAAACCAAGACTGACTAATACCTCCCTGCAACTTCCTAAAGTGCAGCTGCTTTTCAATACTTATAATAAATTATAATTAGGAAATACTAACTACCATATAATTGCATCTTGATGAGAATATTGGAAAGGAGAAAATCAAAATAACGATTTCTCATGTTCTTAAGAAGTTCCATAAAATTTAGTGTTTACATCTTCATTACAAATCCTCTTCACAATTCACAACACATTCCTCAGCTCTGCCTCCCATTTAAATCTGGTTAATCCAAATGATCTTGTTTTAATAGCGGGTGGTTCACTGTGATTTATTTTTGAAAATTGCTAATAAAAAGCAAAAATTTTATCTTTAAAATATTTGTATCCTAGGAAAGTGTAATATAACTTTTACGGAGGCCAAATATCTGAGAATTATACTCAAAGCTGGTATAGTTACAGCTTTCTGCACTGAAATGGAAAAAAAAAATTATCAGTATGCCCCTCATAGGAAGAGTTTAAAGATGACTGCATCTAATTAATAACAAAATTTGAATATGCACACTAGTGAAAAATAATTTTTAAACTTCACTTATAAGCACCAGATAGATATATCTAATTGTTTATACTTATAATTTTTATCTATATATGAATACAGACACATTTAAGTATATGTACATATATAGAGAAAAAGTTGTAAACTTTACCAAAACTTTATAGATTAATGTAACATATTTCCACTAGATAAAACTAATAAGTAAACTGAAGCAAGAGAGAAAATATCTTTTTTTGCTGGCATTGAAAAAACAAGATTGGTAAGAAGTGGTAATTCAGATGTCATCCCCTTAGGAATTGCTAAAGTGTCTTGTAATTGATACCCACATCATCCCCGTGAAAAACACATTACACCTATTATATAATAAGTAGTTATTGAAATGGAAATACCAGAAAATTATTTACTTTGGCTTATTTTTAAAAATCACCTGAAGTGTGGAAAACAGATTATCCCCAAAATTAAACTAGGATTATACAACATCCTTAAAAATTTTTATGAAAACCAAAAGAAAAGAAAACAAGATGTGAGTAGTCTTCCAGGTCCTTCACTGTTCATATGCGATTTTACAGATTGCGAGAGTTTGAAGTAAGTCCAGCAGAGTAATAACAAGTAAGTTTTTCTGTAAACATATCAGTGAAGTTATAAATATGAGATCTACTATTCATATTATAAAATAAATCCTCTTACAGTCCATCCATATGACTTTTCCTGTATCCCCTGGACCACATGGACGAGTTCAGTGCTACATCCATCAGCCACCATACTTGGAGGGTGCTGATGGGAAAGACTGCTTGCACACACCTATGGCCAGGAACCTGTGCCTCTTAATTCTACCTACCAGTAATGCCTGTCAACCTCAAACTTTTCAGAACTCACGACAGCTCGGTGAAAAGTAAGTCTTCTGGCATTATAAAAAAAAAAAAAGAAGAAGAAGTTTGATTTTTTTTCATTAGTCACAATTTTTCTGTCATCAGATGTGATAAAATTGGGTTGGACAATTTCAGGATCTAGTGCCAAATCTGTCTTAAATATGTTGATCATTTTAGTCAGCCAAAAGATTAAGGACAAAATATTTATACCACCTACTTATACCACTCAAAATAGACTTTAGAACAAAGGCTATAACAAGAGACAAAGAAGGACCCAGTAATCCCATTTCTAGCTCTTTACCCAAAGAAGCCCAAAAGCCTACTACAAAGGGACATGTGCATCCATATGTTCATTGCAGCATTGTTCACAATAGCCAAGATATGGAGGCAGCCTGGGTTGGATAAGTGGATATAGAAGAGGTTGTACATATATACAATGGAATATTACTCCACCATAAACAAGAATGAAATCGTGTCATCTGAAACATGAATCAACCTAGCAGGTATTGTGTTGAGTGGAGTAACTCTGACAGAGAAAGAAGACATATGCCATATTTTTTATTTATATGTGGAATCTACAAAACAAATTAATAAACAAAACAGAAACAAATTCATAGATACAGAGAACATTTTTATGGTTGCCAGATGGGAGGGAAGATGGTAAAAAAGGGAAAAGGATTAAGAAGTACAAATAGGTAGTTACAAAATAGTCATAGGGATATAAAGTAAAGCATATGGAATATAGTCAATATTATGGTAATAACTACGCATCACGCCAGGTGGGTACCAGACTAGTCAGAGGAATGACTTCTTAAATTAGTCATAAGCTGAAAAAGAATTGTACACAGAGCATTGAGGAGTCCTCAGACTCAGTTGAAAGGTTATAGAATCAAGTTCAAGAAATTAGATAGAATCAAAGAAGGCCAGAAAGTGGGGAACACAGTCAAGGTCATGTTACAGGAAGAGACAGAGGACACAGCCGCTGGTGCCACTGCCACTGGACATGCACCACCACCCCACCTGGATACATTTTTAACATGATAGGTTGCTGTATGTCACTATATCATTGTGTTAATGCCTCAAGTTAAAGAATTGCATAGCAGTTTCCAATCAGCTGAGTGAAGACCATGTGTCTTTGTCAAGTGAGAAGAAATTTGTGCCCCCTCTTTGGTTTCTATAGTGGAAGACAGACCTCAGTTTCCAAGGAATACCTCATGATAGGGAATAGGAATGATGATTAGATTCTGCGTAGCCAAAAAATAATTATGTTAACTACAACCTTCTTTAAAGGAATCCTTTACCTTTGACTCCACATTCCCAAATACAGCATCAAGGAAATAATTATTCCATCCTCAAGACTCCCTTTCCAGCCTTTTATTTCTTTTTTCTTTTAATTAATTATTCACTGACCATTCCCCAGTCTTACTGCATCTCTCAGATAGTTCTTTCTACTGCTAATTATCCTTCCTGGTTTCTACCTGTATAAGACTCCTCCAACACCGTCAGGACTACTCTTCAAATGTAACCTCTTCCAAAACTCTTCCATGTTATTAGGTAATCTTGCCCTTTTGGGGTGGGGGGTGGTCCCAATTTATAATAATTACATTCTTCCAAAATTATATTTTATTTATGTGCATGCATTCTATCTCTTTCTCTAGACTACAATTTCTTTAAGAACAGAGTATGGTATATTTTTCACATTTTTACAAGTATCTTTAACATAGGTGCCAAATAAATGCTGAACTGATGGTGCAAATGTAGCACTCAAAAGTAGATCTAAAACATAACAATTCACAAGCAGAAATTGGTTACAGAATTGCTGTGGAACAAAAAGACAAGGATGCTATAATAAAAATGGGCTCTACTTTAAGAAAGCTCCTTATAAACATAAAAATCTAAATTTTAGAGAATTCCAAAATGCTAATTCAAAAAAGTTTATGCACCACTATGTCTATTGCAGCACTATTCACAATAGCCAAGACATGGAAACAACCAAAATGCCCATTGGTTGATGACTGGATTAAGAAACTGTGGTACATTTATATAATGGAGTATTACCAGCTATAAAGAAGAACACAATCTTACCATTTGCAATGATATGGATGGACCTAGAAAACATTATGCTAAGTGAAATAAGTCAGACTGAGAAAGACAAATACCATATGATCTCACTTATATGTGGAATCTACAGAACAGAATAAATGAATGAACTAATCAGAAACATTCTCAGAGACATAGAGGAAAACCTGAGGGTTGCTAATGGGTGGAGGGGTGGAGATAAGGGGGAAGGTGAGGGGATTAGAAAGCACAATCAGTAACCACAAGATTGCCACGGGGATATGAAAGTCAGTTTGGGGAATAGAATCAATAATGTTGTAAAGATTTTGTAGGGTATCCGATGGACACTTGTCTCATTAGGGAGACCACTTCAGGGATGGTATAGATGCCTGATCACTGCACTGTACACCTGAAGCTGAAGCTGAATAATAATGAATGTCAACTATAATTTTATATATATATATTCACAAGAAGTGGAATACAGCATATGGAATAGAGACAGTGGAAATGTAATGGTTGTATGCGCTGTCAGAGGGGTAGTTGATTGGGGGAGGGGGTTATCACCTTGTGAGGGGTATAAATGATAAATGTCTAACTATTACAGTGTTTTGTACACATGGAACTAATAAAAAAAAAATCTAACACCACAAAACAAATCTAAATTTTAAAAATCATTTATCTTTGTACATTTGCCTAACAAATGTATTCATTTTCAAAAAGATTGATTATAACCCTAAAAAGGTAAACTTGCTAGGAGTATTAAAATACCATTTCTTTTCCCAAAATATGTTATTTTAAATATCTATTGTCATAATAAAGGTGCACATATACGTAAACACAAAGGATAAAATCCTTTCATGAAACTCCTACTCTTCCAAAAATATCCTCTCTTGCTCTGTGATCTACAAGTAAGCAAAGAGAAAAAAAAAGAAAGCCGGTTTAGTGGAAAGCTACAAATGGTGACTGAGGGTTTGGAAAAAGATCTAGTAAAGGAGGTCATGAGAATGGATATTACTCAGCATGAAATTTGAAGGTTGATTTGAGACAATTTAATAACCATCTATAGATAGAGGAAGGGCTCTCACATAGGAAATAATCATCAGCTTCTCTCCAACTTCAATTTGGACCAGGACAAGAGAAAAATTATGTTAGATAAAAGGAAGAATCCTTGATAGTAGAAATTACTTAATACTAAAATGGATAGCTGAGGAGAGATGTGAGCTCTTGTTCTTTGTGAGAAGGCTTTAAAATGTAGTTCACAACACACAGCTGCCTACAGGTAAAAGAAATGCACTAGAACATGTTTCAAAGTCTCTTTCAATGTCTGCAGTCAGAACATTTAAATTCATTTATCTTTTTAAAAATTTTACTATTTTTTGGATTCCCTGTTTTGCCTATGAAAAAAAAATTGTGTTGAAGAATAATTTTAGGATTTGGTTATATTCCAATTTTCTCCCACATCAATCTTCAAGTTCTGCCATTTTGATGATTACATTCTGGCATCTATTTGAGTATTAAACACAGATAGAAGGTGAGCAAGAACATGGACAATATAAATTTTGAAATATGTTAGGTAACTTCTTCTATATTATAATTAGTTTCTTGGTAAAATAAGCTAACTGTAATATATTTCCAATTTTATATTGCATGTGTTCTTGCTCACTTCTTGCATAGGTTCTTGCTCACTCCCTTCGTATCCAATAGGGTTCCAGCAAAGCATGATTCCTTCAGTTTTATAGCTCTACCTTCTCCTGTGCCCTATGGCTGGTTTATATTTGGATCAAAGAATCCCTTCTGCCTCTGTTGTTATTTCCCACCATCTTGTCTGTAACATTGATCTAGCTCAAGAAAATGAATAAAGGAAGAGATGAAAACAGTGTGAAGATAGATGTGACACAAATAGCCTTCAAGGTTAACCATGTTACAGCCTACATTAAAGTTTCTATTTGTTTTCCACTGTCTACAAATTAGTAGAGGAAACTAACCCAGTGTTGAAAATCTCAGAATTTAAAGAAAATTCGAGTTTTTTTTAAAAGCCTCGATATACTAGCAGTAGTGTATTTAATTACAGAGAGTTAAAGATTTGTTAAAAAATTTTATTGGCGTATCAGTCAGGGTTCTCCAAAAAAAAGAACCAATAGGATATATATAGAGTGAGAGACAGAAATAGAGATTTTAAGGATTGCCTCACAAGACTGTGTGGGCTGGCACATGTGTATGACAGATCAACTGGCTTATAACTCAAGCAAGAGTTGATATGCAATCTTGAGTCCCAAATTTGTAGGCAGGTTGGCTGCCTGGCAGTTCAGACAGTATTTCTGTGTCACAATCTCGAAGCACAATTCTTTTTCCTTTAGTTTTTTATCTTAAAGACTTCAACTGATTGGATAAGGCCCGCCCATATTATCAAAAGCAATCTTCTTTACCTAAAGGCAACTGATTGTAGGTACCAATTATATTTACAAAATACCTTTAAACAACAGCTAGACTAATGTTTGACCAAACAATTGGACACATAGCCTAGCTCAGTTGACGTAAAAAATGTAATCTTCACAACTGGGTTCCTTGTTTTTAAACTTAGGAAGTAGGAGTTTTTACTCATTTCTTTGTTCTCAAGTTCCTGAATGTATTCAATAAACTCATCCTTGATAACAGGTATAGATTATTTGAAAATATTTTGGTTTGTATATTTATTCATTTAGACAACAAATATTTATTGAGCTCTCTTATAATCTGGCACTGTTCAAGGCAGTAGGTATACAAAGCTAGAGAAGACACACAAGGCCCTTGCCATCATGGACTATAAATACATCTCATTTAGAGTGCTTATTACCACTCAACATTTCATTTTTTATATCTGCTAGTTTATTTATTAATTTAATCCCAACAATAACATCATTTTCAATAACCTGGGAATATTTTGATTTTTTTATTGTTTATGCCCAACACATACAGGTCCAGGTAGATCACAGGTAACCAAGACATATGCTAAATGAATTAATAAATAGTCCAGTACAGTCTCTCCATAAGGCAGGTGCTAAAACAAAGACCCAGAGAAGTTGATTTATTTAGTAATACAATTTTAATCATTCAACCAGAATAGACCACAAATATCCAGGCAAATATGTTCCAATAAACCACATATATAAAAGGTACATTCAACAAACATTTATGAAAACCCTGTCAATTTATGAAAATACTGGCCCCACAAAGAGCAATTATACCCATGAAGTAGTCCAAGAATATAATTTATTCTTCATCATCTTTCTTCCTCCGTAAAATTAATGTCAGTTTCTTCAATTTTGTCTACGTTCTTCAATTTTAAATGAAATGTCTACCTTGTTCAATTTTAAATGAAAAAAAAAAGAATTGGTATTTAGAACAAGGGTATAACTGGAGCTCCACTGATAAAAAAAATTAGCATGAAGAGTTTCAGAAGCTTAATAAAAGCAAATTATTCTATTAACCCACACAGCCTAAATTTGGTACACATAGTTTAGTATTTAAATTAAACTGTAATAGTTTAACAGTTTATCTCAAGTTTCCTCCAAAAATAACCCTGCTTTCCCACTAGAAATTCACTTCATGAGGTTGAAGTGAAAACAGCCTCCAAACTCCTACATTTCCTTCTTCACCCTGAGTGCAGGGATACAACCACAAACAGAACAAATCACTCAAAGTACTATATTTCTCAGAAATTGGTTTCTAAAGAAATCTACAACGCAACACAGTAAAATTAAATAGTGAAAAGACAAAGATAATTTTGAAATTGGAAAAAGTGACTCGTCACATACAAGAAACCTCCCAGAAAAGTATCAGTGGGTTTCTCTAGACTCATAGACGGAGAGAGCAAACTGATGGTTGCCAGAAGGGAGGGAGGTTGGGGTGAAAAAGGTGGAGGGATTAAGAAATACAAACTGGTAGTTACAAAATAGTCATGGGTATGTAAAGTACAGCATACAGAATATAGTCAAACAACTATGAATAGTGCCTGGTAGGCACTAGACTTTGGCACTATTCTAGTGCCAATTGGAGGGATCACTGCATAAATCACATAAATGTCTAACCATTATGCTATACACCTGAAAACTAACATAAAATAATATTGAATATTGAACTGTAACTGAAAAAATAAATAATTTAAAAAATATATCACTGGGTTTCTCAGCAGAAAACTTGTAGGCTAGGAAAAAAGTGAAATAATTATTCAAAATGCTGAAAGTCCACTCCTAGGTATCTATCCAGAGAAATCCAAAACTCTAATTCAAAAAAATGTATCCACCGCTATGTTTATTGCAGCATTATATACAATAGCTAAGACATGGAAACAACCAAAATGCCCAGCGGTAGATGACTGGATTAAGAAACTGTGGTGCATTTATGCAATGGAGTATTACACAGCCATAAAGAAGAAAGAAATCTTACCATTTGCTACAACATGGATGGACCTAGAAAACATTATGTTAAGTGAAATAAGTCAGACAGAGAAAGACAAATACAATATGATATCACTTATATGTGGAATCTAAAGAAAAGAATAAATGAACAAACTAATCAGAAACAGTTTCAGAGACATAGAGGGAAAACTGAGGGTTGCTCGATGGGAGGGGGGTGGGGATAAAAGGGAAAGTTGGGGGATTAGAAAGCACAGTCAGTAACCACAAAATTGCCACGGGATTATGCAAATTAATTTGGGGAATGTAATCAATAATGTTGTAAAGATTTTGTAGGGTATCTGATGGACGCTTGTCTCATTAGGGAGACCACCTCAGGGATGATGTAGATGCCTGATCACTGCACTGTACACCTGAAGCTGAAGCTGAACAATAACAAATGTCAACTACAAGTTTATATACATATATATGTATATAGTTACAAGAAGCGGAGTACAGCATTAGGAATAGAGACAGTGGAAATGCAATGGCTGTATGTGATGTCAGAGGGATAGTGGATGGGGGGAAGAGGGTTGACACAGTGTGAGGGATATAAATGATAAATGTCTAACTATTACATTGTTTTGTGCACCTGAAACTAATAAAAAAATAAATAAATGGGGGGAAAAAGGTGCTGAAAGAAAAAACTGCCTATACCTGGAAGAACTAGCCTTTGAAAATGAGGAGAGATAAAGACTTTCCCAGAAAAGCAAAAACTGAGGGAGTTCATCATCACCAGGTCTGCCTTATAAGAAAGATTAAAGGGAGTTGTTCTACTTAAAACAAAAGTACAGTGAATAGAAACCTGAAAGTATATGAAATATAAATATTACTGGTAAAAGTATATACATAGACAAATAAAGAATAATATAATACTGTAAGAGTGGTCAGTAAAGCACTTTTAACTCCAGTATAAAGGTTAACAGTATTAAAAATAACTACGACCACAAAAATTGGTTAATGGATACACAATATAAAAAGAAGTTCTAATATCAAAAACATAAAGTATGGACAGGAGTAAATGCGTAAACTATTTTTTTAATAAAACAAATAGCTCATCTTTATTCTACGTATTAGATGACATCAATACATGTGTCCTTTCACACACTTCATTTTATTTGTAAGAGTAAGATGTGAAATTTAAAATTTTTAACTTATCAACTAAATAAACAAGCTGCACGTTGGATAAAAATGGATTTGCCCTTTGAGACAATGTATAGAGTTTTTGTACGCAGTTGAAGTTATCAGCTTACATTAGACTGTTATAACAATAAGAAGTTTTATGCAAACCTCATGGTAACCACAAAGAAAAGAAAAAAAACTCTATAGTAGATACCAAAATGATAAAGACAAAAATATCAAATCAGGGGGCCGGCCCGGTGGCTCAGGCGGTTAGAGCTCCATGCTCCTAACTCCGAAGGCTGCCGGTTCGATTCCCACATGGGCCAGTGGGCTCTCAACCACAAGGTTGCCGGTTCAACTCCTTGAGTCACACAAGGGATGGTGGGCTCCACCCCCTGCAACTAAGATTGAACATGGCACCTTGAGCTGAACTGCCTCCTGCATGGCTCAGTTGGTTGGAACACGGGCTCTCAACCACAAGGTTGCCAGTTCGACTCCCACAAGGGATGGTGGGCTGTGCCCCCTGCAACTAGAAATGGCAACTGGACCTGGAGCTGAGCTGCGCCCTCCACAACTAAGATTGAGAGGACAACAACTTGACTTGGAAAAAAGGCCTGGAAGTACACACTGTTTCCCAATAAAGTCCTATTCCCCTTCCCCAATAAAATCTTTAAAAAAAAATGAAATAAAATAAAATAAAATCACAGATGACATCAAGAAAGGAAGTGAAGAACTAAAGAACTATAAAACACAAAAAATAATTAACAAAAAGGCAAGAATACATCCTTACATATCAATATTTACTTTAAATATAAATGTATTAAAATAATCAATCAAAAAACATTGACTGAATGGGTTTAAAAAAATCAAGATCCAAATAAATGTTGTCTACCACAGACCTACTTTAGATTTAAGAACAAAACTAGGCTGAATGTAAAGAGATTAAGAAAGATTACATTCAAATAGTAAACAAAAGTGATCAGGGATAGATAGCTATACTTATATCAGAAAAAATAGACTTTATGTAAAGAAGGTGATTACATAATGATAAAAGGGTCAACCTACCAGGAAGGCATAACAACTATAAATATATATGAACCCAACATCAGAACACTTAAGTATATAAAGCAAACAAAAATACTGGGAGACTTCATTACCCCATTCACAATAATGAACCAGCCATCAAGACAGGAAATCAATAAGCAAATAGCAGACTTGAACAACAGTACAGACCAAACTGACCTAACAGATAGATACAGAATATGCTACCCAATGGCAGAAGTATACACATTCTTCTCAAACATATATGTAACTTATTCCAGAATAGATCACATGTAGGTCACAAAGAAAGTCTTAACAACTTTAAGAAGACTGAAATCATTCCAAGCATCTTTTCTGACCATGATGGAAAGAAATTGGGAATCAATTAAAAACAGAAAAAAATCACAAACACATAGAAATTAAACAACACACTCTAGAACAACTATTGGGTAACAAGAAATCAAAAGAAAAATTAGAAAATATCTCAAAACAAAAGAAAATGCAAACACAATATACCAACATGCATGAGATGCAGCAACAGCAGCATTAAGAGTGAAGTTTATAGCAATAAACACCTATATTATCAAAGAAGAAAGATATCAAATAAACAACTAGCATTACATTTCAAGGAATTAGTAAAAGAACAAATTAAGCCCACAGCAGAAGGAAACAAAAGGTGAAGTTTACAGAAGAAATAAATGAAGTAGAAAATAGGAAACAATAGAAAAAAAATGATAAAATTAAGAGTTGGGTCTTTGAAAAAATAAAATTGACAAACCAACAAACTCTTAGCTAGATAAGAAAAAAGAGAGAAGGCTCAAATAAATAAAATTAGAAATGAAAAAGGAGACATTATAACTCATACCACAAATAAAAAAGATCATAGGGACTTTTATGAACAATTATATACCAACAAATTGGGCAATATAGAAGAAATGGATAAGTTCCTAGAAACATACAATCTACAAAGACTAAGTCATTAAGAAATAGAAAGCCTGAGCAGATCTAAAACAAATAAGGAGAATGAATCAGCAATAAGTAAGCTCCCTACAAAGAAAAGCTCTCTCTCTCTCTCTCGCTCTCTCTCTCTCTCTCGCTCTCTTTCTCTCTCTCTCTCTCTCTCTCTCTCTCTCTCTCTCTCACACACACACACACACACACACACACAAACAAAAACAAAAACTTCACAGGTGAATTCCACAAACATTTAAAGATAAATTAATACTAATCCTTCTTAAACTCTGACAAAAGATAGAACAATAAAGAACACTCAACCTTTATGAGGCCGGCATCATCCTGATACCAAAGCCAAAGATACCACAAAAAAAGAAAATTACAGACCAGTATTCCTGATAAACATCAATGTAAGAATCCTCAACAAAATATTAGCAAACCAAATTCACCAGCATGTTAAAAAAGTCATACACCATGACCAAGTGGGATTTACCCCTGGAATGCAAGGATGGCTCAAGATACACAAATCAATCAATGTGATAGACCACATTAGCAGCATGAAAGAAAAACATGATTATCTCAATAGATGCAGAAAAAGCATTTAACAAAATTTAACATTCTTTCATGATAAAAACTCTCAACAAAGAACTTACCTCAGTACAATAGAAGTCATATATGACAAGCCCACACTTAACATCATATTCAATGGTGAAAACTGAAAGCATTTACTCTAAGATCAGAAACAAGGAAAGAATGTCCATTGATACCACTTTTATTCAACATAGTAATGAAAGTTCTAGCCAGAGCAATTTGACAAGAAATGAAAGTTATTCATTCAGAAAAGAAGCAAAATTATCTTTTTGCAAATGACATAATCTTATATGTGAAAACCCTAAAGATGCCACACACAAACACAGACATACACATGCACACATGCATACACACACATACACATACTGTTAGAACTAATAAATAAATTCAACAAAGTTGCAGAATAAAAAAATCAACATACAAATATCAGCTGCATTTCTATACAATAACAAATTATCTAAAGAGGAAATTAAGAAAACAATCTTATTTATAATAATATCAAAATATAAAATAAAATACTGAGGAATGAACTTAACCAAGGAAGTAAAATACCTGCACACTGAAAAGTATAAAACACTGATGAAAATAATTGGAGCAGAAATAGAACATGTATTCTTTACAGAAATAGAAAAAAACAATTCTAAAATTCATATGAAATCAAAAAATACCCTAAATAGCCAAGCAATTTTGAGCAAGAAAAACAAAGCTTGAAATCACACTTCCTTATTTCAATATATTACAAAACTATAGTAATCAAAATGATATCAGTGGCATAAAACATATATAGGCCATAGAAAAGAATAGAGTGCAGAAATGAACCCGTAGATATATCGTCAACTGATCTTTGACAAGGGTGCCAAGAATATATAATGAAAAAAGATAGTCTCTTCAGTAAATGGTGTTGGGAAAACTGGATATCTAATAGAAAGGAATGAAATTGGACCCTAAACTCAAAACGGATTAAAGACTTAAACATAAGTCATGAAGTTGTAAAACTCGTAGAATAAAATATATGGGAAAAAATTCTTAACATTGACTTTCGCAATTATTTCTTGATTAAGACACCAAAAACATATGCCACAAAAAAAACAAAATTAAATAGGTTGTATTATGTCAAACTGAAAATCAACGAAATGAGAAAGGCTATCTAAGGAATGGGAGACAATACTTGCCCACCATATGTCTTATAAAGAGTTAATATCCAAAATATATAAGGAACCTATGAGTCAACAGCAAAATAAATAATAATAATAACGTGATTTAAAAAGGGGCAAAGGACCTGAAAAATATTTTCCAAAGAACATAAAAATGGACAATAGGTACATGAAAAGATGTTTAACATCACTAACCATCAGTGAAAGGAAAATCAAAACCACAATAGGCTATCATCTCACACCTGTTAAAATGGCTACTATCTAAAAGATCAGAAACAGAAAATGTTGTCAAGAATGTAGAGAAAAGGGAACTCTGTATAATGTTGGTAGCAATGTAAATTGGTGCACTCATTATGGGAAACAGTATGGAGGTCAAAAAATTTTAAATAGATCTATGACACAATCCAGTAATCCCATCTCTGGGTATATACCCAAAGGAATTGATATCACTATCTCAAAGAGGTATCTGCACTCCCATGTTCATTGCAATATTATTACAATAGTCAAGACACGAAAACAACCTAAATATCCATTGACAGATAAAAAAATAAAGAAAATGTGGCATATACATATTATGCAGTTTTTAAAAAGAAGGAAATCCTGCCATTTGTGACAATATGGATGAACCTGGAGGACATTATGCTAGGTGAAATGAGCCAGACACAGGACAAATATTGTATGATACCACTTGTATGATGAATCTGAAACAGTCAAACTCATAGAAGCAGAGAATGGGATGGTTGTCAGGGGCTGAGAGGAGTAGAAAACTGGGAGATATAGTCAAAGGATACAGAGTTGTAGTTATACAAAATAAGAAAGTCTAGAGATCTGTATGACACAATGCCCCTATAGTTAACAATATTATATTGTATACTTAAAATTTTCCTAAGAGTTTAGATCATATGTTAAGTATTCTTTTCACAAAATAATAATAATAACAAGAACAACAAATAGGAGAGCAGGAGGAAATCCTAGAGATGATGGATAGGTTTATAGCATAGATTATGATGATGATTTCACAGGTTTATCATTATCTCCAAACTCACCAAATTGTACACATTAATTATGTACAGCTTTTTGTATTTCAAAATTTTTTTAAACTATAAAAAATAGGTCAAAATAAAACTTGAGTAAAAAGAGGGAGAGAAAGGAATCAACATAAATTCCTTGGTTGTCTCAGAAGCTATGGCTTGAAATAAAATATTACTTAAACTAACAAAGCTTTAGCATATTTGAAAGTACTAAGATCAACACTAAATAAGTTAGTACCATTGACTAAAATTAGATAGTAGGAGAGAGAAAAGGGAAGAGGAAGAAAAAGTTTCTACTCTAAATTTACTGTTTATCATAGATACAGGGTAAGTAAGAGGGTACTACTTATGTTATTTAAAGTTATTAATGTAAAAGTAAGCACTAGAACAAATATATAAACCTTCCAAAAGATCCAAAACTTCCATAAATAGAAAGAAGAGAAAGAAAAGGAAAAAAAGGCAGATAACACCATGATTGTGAAAAGCACTCTCTTCTTATATATATAATGTATTTACTACCATAATATATGTATGGTATATTATATGTATGATACTATTAACCAAGTATCAAATGTATTAATCATATTAACAAATGTAAATGTGGTTAACTCATCTACAAAATAAAACGATTGTCATATTAGTACTCAAAACAAAATCAAATTTTATGATGTACATAAGAGAACCACCTAAAACAAAGTGATTCAGAAATGTTAAAACTCAAAGATTGATAGAAGGTTGCAAAGAGACTCTTATGAGCTAAATAGTGTTACCCCCAAAATTCATTTGTTGAAGTCCTAACTCCCAGTACCTCAGAATGTGATTATATCTGGAGAGTCTTTCAAAAGATAATTAAATACAATGAGGTGACTAGGGTGGGCCTTAACCTAATATAACGAAGAAGAAATTAGGGCACAGATACCACAGAGAGAAGACCATGTGAAGTGATAGGGGAAGGCACCCTCTGCAAGCCAAGGAGAGAGACCTCAGAAGAAATAAATCCTGCCAACACCTTACTCTCAGACTTCTACGTTCCAGAATACTGAGAAAGCAAGTTCTGTTATTTCAGCATTCAGTCTCTGGTCTTAGTCATAGTAGACATAGCAAATTAATACAGAGACTACTGACCCTCACAATGAGAACACATTAAAAATAAACTATAATTTTTTTTTTAATTTGTCAGAGAACTGAAGATGCACAGAGATCTAAAACAATAAGTTCCAGACAGTGATGACGTCTTCTTCGGATATAAGAGATTCACAGCTTTGTTTCTTCCTGGTGGAGCTGTAGGGCGAAGAGAAATCCATTCTATATAGAATACAGAAAAAATATCCAAACTTGTTTCAAATGTTTAATGGTTATGCACGTGTGGGTATGATGAGTTAGAATCACTAGGAACACCAAACACAGTGAGTCTGCCCCAGCAACTTCCTCTTCCCACAGATTTTCACCAAGAGTGCAGGATAAAATGCCTAATACTGTGGAAAGAGCAGGAGAGTTGAGAGAGATCTATCCTGAGATGCACAGGACCTCCTCCAAGGACGAGGCAGCAGGCTGTGGAAAGCTGTGAGGAGAGTAAGAATGGGGAGTGAAATCCTCACAGGGCACTCCAAAGAATGAAAGATGGAGAGAGAAATTCTCAGGTACAGAAAGTAGAGGATGGAAATTAGGAGAAAAGACAATTCTCCAGAACCCAAAAAGCTAGTATCCATGAAGTAAGACAAAGAGGAAAATCTCCCCCAGTTCAGAAAGTTGATGACTGGGTTGAATAGGTAGGTAGATATGTAGGTGGATGGATGGATGGACATATTGGTGAGCAAAAGATAATAGTAGATTATAGACGGATGGATAGGTAGATATATATAGAGAGAGATGATAATGGATAGAGAGATAGATGATGGATAGATAGGTAGATAGATAGATACTCTTTCTCCTTTCAAAATGAATCATGCTTCTGGGGACAGAGCCAGGAGTTCAGTTTCTAGGTTCTGGCCCTCACGTGGAAAGGTACTGGCTCAGGTAGTAAATGGCCATCAACTGTGATTGGATGGCCATCAACTGTGGCTAGTTGGCTGTCAGCTGTAACCAGTGAGCCATTGGGCAGTAATATAACTGCCGTGGCTACGCTAGCAGAAAAATGGGGGCTAGCAAGAAGATGGTGGCTGAGCTAGCAAGTGCAGATTGTAGTTGGCACAGCGAATTGCAACTAGCAAGTGGGGTTGGTTGGCAGAAAAGCAGACGGCAGGCTGCAGATGGTGTGGCTCCTGCTTCCTGTGTCTCCAACCCAGCCGCCAGAGAGACTATAGTTGCATGACTCCCCTCTCTGTGGCTCTGTGGGTGTTCCTTTTTGTCCTCACCATGTCCTGTGTTCTTATGCGGGGAGCGGGACCAGAGACCCCTGCATGACACCCTGCATGACTCTAGTTTTAAAGAAATACATTATAAAAGATTTGTTTTGTGAGGACCTCTTGTAGTTTTTCAGAGACCAAGACATCAGCGTTATCACTACTGTAAGAGCCCACTGAAATCAATTGCAAAGGTCTCCTTCTAAATGCGTGTGAATTGCTTTCATTTACAACTGTAAGAAAGAAAACCTGTCACAACATTACTAAGAGTAAAATCCATTCTTCTGTTCACTAAACCTAAACCACTGCATTAGTGTAGACCAAGACAAACACAAAATATCACAACAATGCTTTGGGGGATATACGCTTCATTAAAGATAATCCACAACAATATGACAAAACATAAGGTAGCTATTCTTTCTGCAGCAATACAGATGAAGACTTTATTTTAAACCCATAGCAGATTGAATTTTTGCATGATGTTTTCTTTAAACTGCCTTGCTTAATCTAGAAATACATTAAAACACTCATCCACCAGCTGTGCTGGTTTCAGCTGTAGCAAATTGATGATTAGCTTCCTCCTGACAATATTTTCCTCCCACAAAATTTTTTAACTTGACTGAAACAACATTAAAATTCAGGAATGGAAAATACAATTTCATTATTAAACTTTTCAAAACTATTTTATCTTTAAATCATTTGAATAACATATGAGATGAAACTATTAATATTATATAGAAAACATTAATTCGTATAATTAGTATTAATTATTTTGTCTTATTGAGATAAAACTCAAAATATCCCAGATATTATCCCAAACCCAAGTAAATTCTGCAAAATTCGTTCCAATTGCCTGCATTAAACTCCCTCACAAAATTTGGAACTTTTGTAGTAGTCTCTAAACTTGTTAGTAATTTAAGGCAAGCTTGGCTGTTAAAAATGCAAACCAATTTATTTTTTTAATTTAATTTATTTAGAAGTGTCTCAGCAAGAGTTGGCAAACCAGGACATATGGACAACTGTCTGTATTTGGAAATAAAGTATTATCAGAACACAACCACACCCATTCATTTCCATATTGATCTTGGCAGATTTCACATAATGGCAAAGTTGTGCGGTTGTTACAAAGACTTTATAGCCTTCAAGCCTAAAATATTTATATCTGGTTCTTTAAGAAAAAGTTGACCAACTCCTTGTCTAAATAAAAAGATTTCAGACCATCTCTCACCTCTATCTCATCAAGGTTGTTTCTATGTTCTTCCTGGAAGAGAAAAAAAATTTAAGAAAAGAATTAACAGATGAGATGTTCTCCAGATTGAACCAATTACATTAAAATTAAGAAAAAATAAAAAAACACCCACCTCAGCATTTCATTTGTCCCTTTACCTGACCCAGATGTGACATGAATTCTCCTGAAGTGTGATGAATCGCACATGCCCGTACCACTTTGATTAGAATATGCACCCTTCCCACTGATAGTATTCATACCTATCCTTGTTTTTATTCACATTATTTTGTATTTCCTAAAATTTGTAATAATTTGTACCAAATAAAGGGAAAGTTAATGAATTTTGACCTCTTCAAAGTCTGAGAGGTTAAAAGGTTCTGAGCATAATTCCAATGTATAAAGGAGGTTCCTCCCACATCTGTGGGTGTCCTGTAAATAGACTCAATTCTGACACACTCCAGAGATAGAGGCATATCCCATATGCTGAGGTCCCAGTGCCCTCCTACACATACATACTTCAGGTGCCAGTTACATGTGCTTCTGACTGACCAGCTACAGACTGGAGGTTCCCATGACCCTCTCCTTAGACTTCAGATACCAGTCGCAAATTTAGGTTTTTCTCCTGAGTTGCTGGCTATAAATCAGGTTTCTGCAACCCCCTCCTTGGTGGAAGAGATGCATAGGGCAAGGTATGAGGAAAGGGCATGGAGCTTCCATGCTCTCCCCAAGGGCACAGCTCTCTCTAAATCGCCACATGTTCACCAACCTGAAAGCTATCCAAAGCCAGTCCTTTTGGGGTTTTCTGGAGGCTTTACTACATAGGCACAATTGATTAAATAATTGGCTACTGGTAATTGATTCAATCTCCAGCCCCTCTCCCTTCCCTGAGGTCAGGGGGTGGGACTGAAAGTTCCAACCCTCTAATCACATGATTGGTTCTGCTGGCAACCAGCCCCATCCTTAGATGTAGCCCAAATGTCACTTTAGGAACATAACAACAGACACAGTTTATTGCTCTTATCACTTAGGCAATTCCAAGAGTTTTAGGAGCTCTGTGCAGGAAACAGGGACAAAGACCAAATAAATATTTCTTATTATAAATCACAATATCACTGAAGTAGACCAAATTACTTGATATCTAGCACATTCAGATTAAAATTTTGCTTAGATCATTTATGGTCAATAGCTGTTACCTTGTAGAATTCTACAAGCCCCTATGGATAGGCAGGCATAAGTGGTCTTATAAACTGAATATGTCCTAACTAGTAGAGCTTACCTGATTATGAAATCCTATATGTGATGATTACCAACTCCATGTATAAGACTGAAAATCTTTAGATTATCTTCCAAACTTCAATTAGAAGAATAGTATAACCAAGTACCCATTGCTATTATGAGACTTAACAAGTAGCTGCAGAAGATAAGCTAAAGTCATACATTGGAAACATTTTTTATTTCTCATTTGACAACAGAATTAAAGAAGAACTGAATCCCAGAGAAACAAGCAAGTCCAAATTCACAAAAATCCCTGAATCATATTTAGGGAAGTCTACTCTTGCGGGTTCCAAATCTTCCTGCACCTATGAAACATATTACAAAATAAAAGGTAATAATATTATGAGCCCTCCCTCCAAGATTCTGACTCAGAAGATCTGTTGTGGTATTAAGGATTATACAGATTTTAATAAGCACCTCATGCCATTTCGATGCAGTGGAGACATGGACAGATGTTTGGGAAGTGATGCAGTTGATATTAGTATAATAACAAAAGAATGATAATCTAGATAGATTTTTTATTGTTATTTCTTTCCCCAGTAGCTATCTGTTTTGCAATCAGTGTGGAAAAGAGGTAAATCAATTTCCAAAAAAAATCCAGAACTCTTTATTCTTAACCAGCTTTATCACTGTCAAGCGCTGTGATACTGGACAATCTGTTGGATTGTGTATGCATCTTGTTAACCTAAAAATAAAAAGCTTATGAGAGGTCACAAGCATTTATTTGAAATTTAAAAAAAAAAAAAAAATTGAAATCCAGGGGCATCAAATTATGTGCAGATTTTTGAGGTAAAGGCAAAGAGTTTTTATGAGAAAGGGAAGGGAAATAATTACATAAACAGAAGAAAGGAATTTTCTAACAAGCTAGGTCACTCGTTAGCTGTACATGGCTAGTTACTGATTCTAAAGAATGTCCATCATCATCAGTGCTTGTGGGCAGGATGGCTTCTTTCCTATTAGCTTTACAAACAGTGGTTTGTAAGACAATGTTGGCTTGGCCCAGTTCAAAGCCTATTTTGCCCAGTTCAAACATTCCACAAGTTCAAGTAGTAAGACTCCAAAGCAGTTCCTCTGGAATGGCTGCTCTAGCTCTATTTTAAAATGGTTCCACTTATGCCAACTTTTCATATTCTGTTTTTGAACCTGTTCAGTGATAAGGATACCTGTCTGTCTATCTCACAGAAATATGGGAGCATATGCCAACGTACTTTGAAGAAAGTAAGGGAGGAACGAACACCAGGGTACATATGACAAATTGGACACACACACTTAACTTCACTCTCCTAAGTGACAACAGTGACGTCGAGTATATTTAAAGGAATTATACCATAAAAGACAAAGGGAATGGGAAAGAAGACTATACCAACACAATTTAAGCAGAAGGATAAGTGGTAAGTGATTTAGCACACATGGGAAAGCCAAATCCTAAATGAGCATTATGGAAAGTTCACATGTAACCCAATTGGTATGGCAGAAACCTCAAAAGGTTCTACACTGAGTGGAGGTGGAGGTAAAATTAGGACTGTAAACAAACAAACAAACAAACAAACAAACAAAAGAAACCAATGGAATAGTTGAAAGTTTAAGGTGAAATTCAGTCCCAAGATGCACTTAACTGGATGACCACTATTCCCCTCCTCCAGCAGAAGAATGGAGCTCTATTGTCTGGAGAGAGCAAAAAGAGGACCTTGGATTTGGGAGATGAAAGGCATGATTGAGGGTGAGGTTACCATATAAAATCGGGGAGATTCAGGAAACATTTCATATCAAACATTGGAAGTCCCTATTCTCTAACTCTAACTCAGCTCTCTAAACACTGTCAGTCAAGCCTATACATTCTGGCAGGCAAACGTGTCTTCCTACTGAATCTGACCAGATCAAGGGAAAAGACCTCAAGAGGTTCCCAGAATAACTAGCCAACAAAATACTCTATGGTTCCCCTACAATCTCCCAATCTCTCAAGTACACAGAGCTTGCAGTCAGCACAAACACCTGTAGAAAGTCTCTAATGCAAAAGACAGATCCAAACAAAGAGTAGATGCAACTAGGAAGAACCAACATCTATGCAGGAAGATGGAGGGCTTTAAAAATGGTAATTAGGTCCATAATCCATGTGTAAATAGAATTTGTTTATCTAATTATATTTTTAACTAACGTGCATCATAATTTTGGAGAGAGACACAATTTTAATTTCAGAGCTGCAAAAACATTCTGCTCAAAACATAATAAAATAACATAACACCATTTACTATAATTTATCTCTTGACAAACTCAGTAGTATCTTTTTACTTAATTATCCCACATAAGCCCAAGACTACACTGAGACTGATTAATAAAAACAAGTCATAAAAAGTTGTAAATGAAATGTTTTCTGTCATACTCAAGGCTAATTTTAATTGGGCATGTATTTATTTTATATATATATATATATATATATATATATATATATATATATATATATATATATACATATATATGTATATATATTCCTTAAAGACGTCTGTGTGCCTCTATGCTTATCTACATCCCACAGTCTATTTTCAACACAGCAACCAGAAATATCTTGCTACAATAAAACCCAGAATCATATCATTGCTCTACTTCAAATTTTCCTATCTCATTCAGAGTAAAAGTCAAAAATTTACAGCAGCCTGCAAAGCCCCTCCTTCTGCCTCCCCACTCTCCTCTCTGATCTCCTTCCTCCTCACTCACTCCTCTGAAGCCAGTGAGACTCCTTACTGTTTCCTAAAGAGCACACTGCCACAAGGGGCCTTTGTACCAGCTGGTCAGTCTTACTGGGACCCTATTCCCACAGATATCCATGTAACTCATTCCCTCAACTCTGTCTGAAAGTGACACCTTTTCAATAAGGCCTACCTGGATTTTGAAGCCACCACTCTTTTAACAATATCAATTGATTCTACTCTCTTTCATTTTTCTCAGAACTTATTGCTATCTAACATACCATATAGTTCAGTTATTAATTATCTTAATTATTTATTGTCTTTCTCTCCTTGCTAGCCTATAAATAACCCCATTACAGAAAGGCAATATGTATTACAATTACATAATCATTTCTTTTTTAGATTTTCTTAAATTTATTTTTGTTATAGTTGACATACAATATTATGTTAGTTTCAGTTGTACAACAAAGTGATTTGACATTTATATACCTTACAATGTAATCACCACAAGAAGTCTAGTAACTATCTGTCACCATACAAAGTTGTTATGATATTATTGACAAAATTCCCAATGCTGTACACTACATCCCCATGACTTATTTATTTTGTAACTGGAAGTGTGTACCTCTTATTCCCCTTCACATTATCACATATTCTCATTCTCCTCAGTTCTAGAAACCATCAGTTTGTTCTCTGTATCTATACGTCTGTTTCTGTTTTGTTTGTTTTGCTTTTTTTGATTCCATATATAAGTGAAATCATATAGCAGTTGTCTTTCTCTGACTTATTTCACTTAACATAGCTCTAGGTATGGTGATGATTGCACCACTTGGTAAATTTTCAAAAAAAAATCACTGAATTTTACACTAATGGGTGAATTTTGTGATATGTAAATTATACCTTAGTAAAGTTGTCTTTTAAAAAGAGATGTTTTTAAAAGAGAAAACATCATGATTTATTGGGGTGAACACTTCATAAGTTAAATAAATGTCTAATCACTATGTTGTATACCTGAAAGGAATATAATATTCTATGTCAACTTTAATTGAAAATTTTTTCAATTAAATTTTTTTAAAGTAAAGAAAATGTGAGATAACAGATTATTACTCAGCCATAAAAGAGAATTAAATCTTGTCATAATAATTTATTTAAAATAACTAACTACATGTGCCTGGTACATAGTAAGCACTCTATAAGTATTTGCCAGAAAAAAAGAAAGAGTTATCTTCTTTTTTTATTTGCATCTTCAAATAAAAAAGGAATAAACAGAGAATAAGGAAGCTGTCTGTAAAAATTAAAACATGATAACAGAAATGAAAAACTCAACAGAAGAAAATATAGAGAAAAGCAAAAAGACCAAGAGATGACAAATAGCAGAGAAAAAAATTAAAGGCTTAATCCAAAAAGTTAACATCAAAATATAGGAGCTCCAGAAAGAAAAAAAAGAAAAAAAAAAAAGGAATATTAGAGAAATAATTCAGGAAAGTTTCTGAGAATTGAAAAAAAAAAAAAAAAGTAAATTAATACTTTGAAAGGGCCCATCAACTTCCCAGTACAATGAATGAAAATAGACTCACACATATTAAAGCAAAACAGAGTGCAATTTTCTGAACACTACCGTATTTCCCCGAAAATAAGACCTAGCTAGACCATCAGCTCTAATGCATCTTTTGGAGTAAAAATTAATATAAGACCCAGTATTATATTACATTATATTATATTATATGACCCAGTCTTATATTAAAATAAGACCGGGTATTATATTGTATTGTATTATATTATATTATGTTATATTATACCCAGTCTTATATTATCTTAAAATAAGACCGAATCATATTAATTTTTGCTCCAAAATATGCATTAGAGCTGATGGTCCAGCTAGGTCTTATTTTCAGGGAAATATGGTATGCATAAAGAGAAGATACTGAAAATGTCAAGAGAAAAAAACAAAACAGTTCCCATACAAAACATAGAGCCATGCTGGTCTTTAACTTTTCAAGACAACACTGAAAGTTGGAAGGCAACTAAAGCATGCTTCCAAAATTCTAAGAAAAATTATTTTCAACCCAGAATACCATAACAAATAAACAATAATTTGAGCAGAAGAATAAAGACACTTTAAGATATGGAAGACGTCAAAAAAATGAAAACTGAAAAATTCCATTGCTCCCTTTCTTAAGAAACTAATGGAGGATATACTATACAAATATTAGGGGTATGCTAAAAAAGGGGAAGACATGGGATCCATGAAAGAGATGCAAATTCAAGAGAGAGTCAAAAGGATATCCCAGGAAGATAATTTATGAGTTGAACTGTGTCCCCCAAAAACATGTTGAAGTCCAAACCTGTAAATGTAACTTTATTTGGAAATGGAGTCCTTGCATATGTAATCAAGTTAAGATGAGGTTGTAACTGAATTAGGGTAGGCCCTAAATTCTATAAGATTACTGTCCTTATAATAAGAGGGAAATTTGAATACACAGATACACAGAATGTCATATGAAGATGGAGAGAAAGATTGAAGTTTTGCATCTATAAGTCAAACAATGCCAAAGATTGTTCACATCCACCAGAAACTAGAGGAGAATCAAATGGTGCTAGGAGAATTGGAAAGCCATGTGCAAAACAATGAAACTAGACTGCTATCTGCCACCATGCACAAAAATTAACTCAAGATGGATCAAAGACCTAACCATAAACCTGAAACAATAAAAAACAATAAACTGCATAGAAGAAAACATAGGTACTAAACTTATGGACCTTGGGTTCGAAGAGCATTTTATGAATTTGACTTCAAAGGCAAGGGAAGTAAAAGCTAAAATAAATGAATGGGACTATATCAAACTAAAAAGCTTCTGCACAGTAAAAAAACCATCAACAAAATAAAGAGGCAACCTACTGAATGGCAGAAGATTTTTGCAAACAACGCCTCCACTAGGGTGCTAATATCCAAAATATATAAGGAACTCATACAACTTGACACCAATAAAACAAATAGTACAATTAAAAAATGGGCAGAGGACCTGAACAGACATTTCTCCAAAGAGGACATACAAATGGCCAATAGACATATGAAAAAATGCTCAACATCACTAATCATCAGAAAAATGCAAATAAAAACCACAATGAGATATCACTTCACACCAGTTACAATAGCTATCAACAAGACAAATAATAACAAGTGTTGGAGAGGTTGTGGAGAAAAAGAAACCTTTGTACACTGTTGATGGGAATGCAGATTGGTGCAGCCACTACGGAAGGCAGTGTGGATATTCCTCAAAAAATTAAGAATAGAATTACCAGCAAGCCCTCTCCTGGGTATCTACTCCAAAAATCTGAAAACATTTATCCATAAATATATGTGTGCTCCGATATTCATTGCAGCTTTACTTACGGTGGCCAAGATATGGAATCAACCAAAGTGTCCTTTGATAGATGATTGGATAAAGAAGTTGTGGTATATATACACAATGGACTACTATTCGTCCATAAGAAAAGATGAAATAGTACCATTTGCAACAACATGAACGGATCTTGAGATTATAGTGCTAAGCAAAATAAGTCAGACAAAAAAAGTCGAGAATGATATGATTTCACTGATATGTGGGATATAAAACTGAAAACAACAAAGGAACAAGACAAACAAATGAAAAAACAAAAACTCATGGACACAGACAATAGTTTAGTGGTTACCAGAGGGTGGGGGGAGAGAGGGGTGGTAGATGAGGGTAAAAGGGATCAAATATATGGTGATGGAAGGAGAACTGACTTTGGGTGGTAAACACACAAAGTGACATACAGATAATATATCACAGAATTGTACAACTGAAGTCTATTTAACTTTACTAACAATTGTCACCCAATAAACTTTAATTTAAAAAAAATTAATCTCCAAACAGATACTCAAAAATCAAAAAAACCATAAACAAAATGAATTCCAAATGGATAAATATCTCAATGCAATTTTAAGTCAATTTAGTATGCTTTGGAAAAAATTATGATAGACTGTTAGGGGAAGGTTTCCATATGATATGAGATAGTAAAATTTTCTTACATGCCACCCAAAAAGTGAAGGTGATAAAATTTGCCTACATCAAACTTAAATACTTTTCTCAGGCAAAATAAACCATAATGTTCAATTACAAGCTATGGACGAAGAGAAAATATATGCAATCTGTAAAAGCTAAATATTTGTTATATAAAATGAGTACCTATAAAACAATTTTTTTAGTAGACCAAAAATGGCAAAGGCTATAAATAGGCAAAAATAGAAAGAGAATCCACAATAGCAAACAAGCATCTGAAAAGATGCTCACCAGAACTACTAATCAGTGAGATTATACCAATGTAACATACCATATTCATCAGATTGGTAAAAACAAAATTTTGACAATATCTGCCTTTGCAGGGATATGTTTAAAAAGTTCTATAAAGTAAATTAGAATCACCGTTTTATAGAGTAACAGGACAATTATCTAGCAATATCTAGCAAAAGTTGAAAATATTCATACAAATGGAAATGAGAGAAAAGCTGAAGTAGCAATACCTACATCAGACAAAATAGACTTTAAAATGAAGACTATAATAACAGATAATGAAGGACGTTACATAATAATAAAAAAGGGATCAATTCACCAAGAGAATATAACCCTAGTAAACATTTATGCACCCAAAATAGGAGGACCTAAATATATAAAACAAATATTGACCAATATAAAGGCAGAGATCAACAGTAACACGATCATAGTAGGGGACTTTAACACCCCACTGAACCACTGGACAGATCTTCCAGACAGAAAATCAACACAGAAACAGCTGCCTCAAATGACACACTAGACCAGATGGATTTAATTGATATTTTTAGAGCATTTCACTCCCAAGCAGCAGAATATACATTCCTTTCAACTGCCCATAGAACATTTTTCAAAATAGACCACATGTTAGTAATAAAATAACTCTCAATAAACTTAAAAACATAGGAATCATACCAAGCATTTTCTCTGACAACAATGGTATCAAACTAGAAATCAATTATAAGGAAAAAACTGAAACCACACAAACACATGGAGGCTAAATAACATGCTACTAAACAATGAATGAGTCAACACTGAGATCAAGGAAGACATGAAAAGATACCTTGAGACAAGCAAAAATGAAAACACAATGACCCAAAATCTATAGGAAACAGTGACAGCAGTTCTAAGAGAGAAATACATAGCAATTCAGGCCTATCTAAAGAAAGAAGAAAAATCTCAAAACAGTCTAACTTTACACCTTTGGGCTAGAAAAACAACAACAAATGAAGTCCAAAGTGAGTATAAGGAAGGAAACAATGAAGATCAGAATGGAAATAAACAAAACAGAGACTAAAGAAAAAATAAAACAATACAAAAGATTAATGAAATCAAGACCTTTTTTTTGAAAAGATGAACAAAATTGACAAACTTTTAACTAGACTCATCAAGAAAAAAAGAGAAGACCCAAACAAATAAAATCAGAAATGAAAGACAAAAACTGATAACAGACACCACAGAAATACAAAAAGTTTCAGAAAATACTACAAGCAACTATACACCAACAAATTGGACAATATGGATGGAAGAAATAAATCCCTAGTAGCATACAATCTGTTTACCCAAAAATCTAAACAGACCAATCATTACTAATGAAATTGAATCAGTAATCAACAAGCTCCCAACCAACAAATGTCCTGGACCAGATGGTTTCACAGTTGAATTTTACCAAACATTCAAAAAAGATTTAACACCAATTCTTCTCAAACAATTACAAAAATTTCAAGAGGAGGGAAGGCTCCCAAGCTTATTTTACAAGGCCACCATTACCCTGACTCCAAAACCAGACGCAGACATTACAAAAAGAGAAAATTATAGGCCAATGTATCTAATGAGCATGGATGCAAAAATCCTCAACAAAATATTAACACACTGGGGGGCGGCCCGATGGCTCAGTTGGTTAGAGCGTGAACTCTGAACAACAGGGTTGCCGGCTCAATTCCCACATGGGCCAGTGAGCTGCACCCTCCACAACTAGATTGAAGACAACGAGCTGATGCTGAGCTGCCAGTAGGGTGGCCAGATGGCTCAATTGGTTAGAGCGCTAGCTCTTAATAACAAGGTTGCAGGTTCAATTCCTGCATGGGATGGTGGGCTGCATCCCCTGAAACTAAGATTGAAACGGTGACTGGACTTGGAGCTGAGTTGCGCCTTCCACAACTAGATTGAAGGACGACAACTGATGAGTCCTGGAAAAACACACTGTCCTTCAATATTCCCCAATAAAAATTAAAAAAAAAAAAATGTTAGCACACCGAATTCACCAATACATTAAAAAGATTACAAACCACGATCAAAGTGGGATTCACTCCTTGTATGCAAGGTTGATTCAATTTCAGCAATACATGCAGAAAACATTTTGACAAAATCCAGCATCGATTTATGGTAAAAACTCTCAGCAAAGTGGAAATAGAGGGAATAGATCTCAACATAATAAAGGCCATATATGACAAACCCACAGCTAACATCACACTCAGCGGGTAAAAGTTAAAAGTGTTATCCTTAAGATCAGGAATAAGACAAAGATACCCACTTTCACCACAAAATAAAACATAAACAAATGGGACTACCTCAAACTAAAAACTTTTTGCAAGTTTTTGCACAGCAAAGGAAATCATCAACAACAACAAAAAGACATCCTTCTGAATGGGAGAAGATATTTGCCAATGATACATCTGATAAGGGGTTAATATGCAAATTTTATATAAAAAAAACTCATACGACTCAACACCAAAAAAAACAAACAATCCAATTAAAAAATGGGTAGATGACCTGAGTAGACATTTCTCCAAAAAGGACATACAGATAGCCAACAGACATATGAAAAGATGTTGAACATCATTAATCATCAGAGAAATGCAAATAAAAACCACAGTGAGATATCACCTCAGTCCTTTCAGAATGGCTATTATCAATAAATCAACAAACAAGTGTTGGCAAGAATGTGGAGAAAACGGAACCCTCGAGCACTGTTGGTAGGATTTCAAATTGGTGCAGCCACTATGGAAAACAGTATGGAGATCCCTCAAAAAATTAAAAGTAGAAATGCCTTATGACTCAGTAATTCCACTCCTGGGTATTTATTCAAGGAAATCCAAAATACCAATTCGAAGGAATATATGCACCCCTATGTTTACCGCAGCACTATTTACAATAGCCAAGATATAGAAACAGCCAAAATGCCCATCAATAGATGACTGGATAAATTGTGGTACATTTATACAATGGAGTATTACTCTGCCATAAATAAGAATGAAATCTTACCATTTGCAACAACATGGATGGATCTAAAGGATATTACGCTATGTGAAATAAGTCAGACTGAGAAAGACAAACACTGTATGATCTCACTTATACTATGTGGAATACAGAGGACAGAATAATCGAACAAACAAAACAGAAATACGTGTAGACTCATAGATACAGAGAACAAACTGATGGTTGCTAGAAGGGAGGGTGGTTCGGAGGATGGGTGAGAAAGGTGAAGGGATTAGGAAGTAAGTACAAATTGGCAGCCACAAAATAGTCATGGGATGTGAATTACAGTATGGAAAATATAATCGGTAATGTTGTAAAAACTATGTACGGTGTCAGATAGGTACTAGACTGATCAGGGGGATCACTTCATAAATTATATAAATGCCTAAATCTGTGCTATACATCTGAAACTAATATAAAATAATATTGAATGTCAACTATAATTAACTACACACACAGTCACGGATATAAAGTACAGCATAGAAAATATGGTAAATGGTATTGTAATAGCTATGTACGGTGCCAGATTGGTAGTAGACTTGGGATTATCACTTTGTCAGGGGTGTAAATGTCTAATCATTATGTTGTTTTGTACACCTGAAACTAATAATAAAAAAAGAAAGAGAGAAAGGGAGGAAGGAAGGAAGGAAGGAAGGAAGGAAGGAGGGAGGGAGGGAGGGAGGGAGGAAGGAAGGAAGGAAGGAAGGAAGGAAGGAAGGAAGGAAGGAAGGAAGGAAACAAGAAAGGAAGGAAGCAAGGAAGGAAAGGAGTAAGGAAGAAAGAAAGATAGAGAGAGAGAGAAGAGAGAGAGAGAAGGAGGGGGAGAGGAGGGGAGGAAGGAAGGAAGCAAGCAAGGAAAGAAGGAAGGAAAAGAGAGTTCGGAAGGAAGGAAGGGAGAATTTCAATGTAGGGAAGAACTTTAAAAAGACACCAAAAGCATTAACCACAAAGAAAAAGTTTGATAAACTGGACTACATTAAAACCGAAATCTTCTGTTCATCAAGATACCATTATCAAAGTAAAAAGACAAGGTCAAAGCAGAGAATATATGCAACATATAAATCCAACAGACTCATATCCACAACATATAAAGTACTCCTAGAAGTCAATTTCTCAAGACAGACAACCAAATGAAAACTGAAAAAGAGGTTTGAACAAACACTTTAATCAGAATATATCCAATTGGCCCATAAACTTATTAGTCATCAGGGAGATGCAAATTAAAAATGCAATGAAATGCAACTACACACTCATCAGAATTGGTAAAATTAAAAGATGGCAAGGGTATAGAAAAATATGCATCATCTTATATTGTTGATGGGACTCTAAATTGGTGTAACTTCTTTGAAAACAGTTTCTCATCATATACTGAGTGAAAGATATGCATAATCAATGACTAAGCAAAACCATTCCTAAATAAATACCCATGGTTGTGTTGGTTAATGTTTAATGTCTAGCTCTCTGGCGGAAGGTGGGACTTCTTATTTGCAGTATTTCCTGATTTCCATGGGGTAAACACTCCTAACAATGGCTGATTTCAAGCTACCCACAAAATGTCACTGAACTCAGAGTTGGGAAGAGATGAACATAATTGGCTCTTTTGAGCAAGTGGGAGTCAGCTACAATATACCACTGTAAATATCCAATATAAAAGTATTCACATGTCCAAAAAAAAAACATTAATAAGAATGTTCACTAGAGTATTAGCATTAGAAAAACTAAAAAGCAATCTAAATATTCTTCAACAGTATAATGGATAAATAAATTGAAATATATTAATACAGTGGAATATTATACAGAAATGAAAATGAACAAGGCATGACTACATGGAATAAATCTGATACATATTAAAAATAAAATAGTGGAAGAAAAAGACCCAAAATAATAAATACAGTATGGTTCCATTCATTTTTAGAAGTTAAAAAAATTTGTAAAATTAAAGTACGGTGTTTATGCACATTTTGGTTATAAAATAAATAAAGAATAATAAAGAAAAGCACTGAAATGGTTTTTATAAACCATTAATGACCACGTCTGGGGTGTTGGAAACTGTAATGATTAGGAGAATGAAAGGTGGAGAGTCTCTAGAATGCTGACAATGTTCTCTTTCTTGTCCTGGGTGTTCCTTTTGTGATAATCATGAGTTGTACATTCAGGTTTTGTACATTCTTATATGTTGCTGTACTTTATTATTTTTAAAAAGTTTAAGCAGTAACCTGATAGAGATATCTATGAGAAAAATTTTTCTTTCCTTACAGAAAGGGACAGATGTGGCTGGTACAACCCTTCCCTGTCCTTTTCTTTCTCCCTTGAAAGAGGAAGTGATGGCTGGAACTGCTGCAGCCACATTGCAGCCATGATGGAAAAGCCAAGAGATCTGCAAACAAATTGGCCCTGACTTGTGGAGTTGCTGAACCAACAGCAGTAATTGCCTGTCTCTGGACTTCTTGTTATATGACAAAGATAAATCATCATTTTTTAACAAGAAAGAGGAGAATGTGGGTAAGGGTGAGGTACTGTGATGAAACTTAATTGCTTTTGATAACATATCTAAATTTCTAAATATGTCAGTTTTCTCACAAGGGTAAAGCAAGGGTAATAATAATTAACTTATATGGTCATTATAAGGATTGAATAAGAAATGTAAGTAAAACACATAGCATATGATAGGTACTAAAAATGTTAATTTCTATTACTTAAAAAATGCTTTTATTGAAGAAAGGAGGACTTCAACATCAGTCATTCACACTTAGTTTTTTTTTTATATATTTCTGGGTTGTTAGTTTTATTTTATTTTGTTTTAGTATCCTCAGTGTTGGTGACTATGGCTGTGTGTCTGTGTCTATGTGTGTAGACTACTTAAATTTTATGTCATATACTTCATATCAGGTATTTACGCTCTACCAGTCTTACCTTGCACTGTATTGTGTTGGAGGAAAAAGTCAAACATTAAACATAAGTGTACTACATAGACTTCTTAACAAATTTCCAAATTATGAATTTCCAATTTCCTCTCTTTCCTATTTGTCTTACCCTTACACAATCTGTTAAAACACAGGTAGATGAACATAAAGCTGGTATATTCTTCATCAGTTTTTCACATGCTTTGCTTTAAAATTTCCCTTGAGTTTAGATATTCTCATTTTTAAAAATTTGAAGAATTTCTGCTAACTGAAAGCCAGATGTTAATAATTATGGAAAGAGAATTGCTTAAATTCCTTACCAACTGGAGTCTCTTGACCTAAAGGAAAAACATGATTTTACTGAATGATTGCATCATTTTCTAGTTGCCTGAGTACGTATGATTTCCATTTCCTCCCTGTTTTTAATTATTTCTTCTATTTCCTAGTAGTGTTGTCTTCTTTGAGGTATTTGGACTGACAGTAGCTGAAGGAGAAAATGGATGCTTGCACTCACTTGTGTTTGACAAATTATCTCCTGGTCAGAGTAAGAAGTAACTGTGAGGGTAGATGTTTGAGTGGAAGTTCAGTGCAGTTGTCATGAACAAGAAATCAATGGAACAAAATCGTCATTCCCTCCTTGATTCCTTGATATTCCCTACTATACCATATTGATGAATGCTGGAGGACTCCCAAATTTGCCCTAAGACCCTCATTGCACTTTCTACCAGTATTTGTGAAGTTCTACCAGTATTGTGAAGTTCTTTAGGGGGTCTTGACTTCATGCTTCTGTCAGACTGACACTTTTCATGAATCCATGTTCACGCATATGATAGTACAGTAGACACTATTAAATAGTACAGAAGACATATCAAAGAAATATTTTAAAAGGATTGTTAAAGGTAAGAGATATTATTATACACATCAGAAGAAAGAATTCTATTCATCCACCAGAACAGAGTTCTGCAGGAGGTCAACCAAACCATGAATGTATTCTAACATTTAAAACCCACGCAAAATATTAAAAATGAGAAAATATTATGGGAAAAATTGAGCGGGCTTACTTTCACAGACAATAACAGGTGTGCAAGCCAGATCACACAGTAGAGGGGGTGAACACACACACATACATACATACACACACACCTCCTGCTCCTCTACTTTCCACAAATTAGATCCTGAAAAGCTGTTCATTAAAAACTCCCTGTCTGTTAAGTCAAAGTAACAACACCGTGCAAGGGACTTTTGAAAATATTAGCAAGCAGATTTGATATTTTATTGTAAGGTATGATTGCACTGGAATAATGACAGGACCCTAACTATATGAGCTTCTATTACACCACCACATGATATAGTAATGCAGGCTGGAGCTTGTCTTTTTATGCCCTGTGGAAGATGATTTTCTGTTTCCTGACCCACTGTTTGTCCATCATACCACTCAAATACTGCACATTTCTTTGGGGCTAGGATGTCCTTACCCTATTCTCACACCCCACTACCAAAAGATGAATACCCTTGGCCCTAACAAAGTAAAAACAACCATTTAAAGTGTTTCATCTAATGGGGAGTCACCAAGTGCTGCCAACCACACAAGCATATACACAGTCTTAAAAACAGAACAAATGGACAGCTGCTCAGGGCCTCGCCTAAGCAAAGCCTTGAGTGACAGATGAGGTCAAATATAATCTTAGAGAATGGATTTAAGGAAAACACATACTTTTGAAAATTCTGTAAGAATTCTAAACATAAAGGAAAATGCAAGGAAAACATCAGACATACACTGACTAACATACAGCATATTCAAAACACTCCAGATATTCCTGTCACTTGGGTTGTCATAAATTCTACAGGCATCTTTAATTAAAAGCACTTTTTCATTAGAAGTACCCAGGAACTTACCACAAATCATATTTAACTTTGCTTTGTTGCAATTTGAAACTCTTGTTTAAAATAATAAATTTTAAACTGAGTTGTAAAATTTTTAAAAATTTACCCCAGGATATTTACATTTTTGTTGTTTCTTGTAGTTTAGTTTAAAATGAATCTGCTACTAAAAACAACAAACATAATCACATGACTTTTTAAAAATCAAGTGTCAAGCACTATCAGTGGTATAATTTAAATTTGTAAAAATTTGAAATGTATGAATAATATGCTGTGCAAGGATACAAAACAAACTGCCAATAGTAGTGCTCTAATAGTGGCTGTTGGTGAGTGATGTCATCAAAATGGCAGTGTGAGGTGAGCCTCTGTAAATCTCCTCTGGAATTTACAACAAATCGAACTATAACTCCACAAAGGACTCCCTGCACAGCAGACAGGCAAGACAAAGAGGTTGACTACGGAATTCACCGAAAGGTGGGCAAATTGCGTGGGCAGGGGAGGAGGGAAGGGAGAAGTGAAGAGACGGGGCCGCACAGTCAGGATGCAGACTTAGCTCAGTGCTCTGAGCTCGCTGCATCCCAGAACTACCGCAGCTGCGGGAGAGGGAAGAACTCGGACTGCTAGGACTCCGCTTATGGCCCACAGGGCTGATGGGGACAGCATATAGCATGGCTGAACCCAACGCTCACTGCAGAGACCTCAGAGCAAAGACTGAGGGAAGAAGACTGAAAATGGTGGTTTAAGCTCAAATTGCCGAGCAGAGAATGGATGCCTTACGCACTGAGACTAGCCACCGCCTCCCTACCCTCCCAGAGCTTGCCCTGCCCCCACCTGCCCATGCTAGAAGTGGAATAGTAGCAGTGTCAGATCAAAAGAACAGAATATTTGCAGTTCTGAGAACTGTGGTCTACAGACACAGATTTGCTGCCCAACTAATTCCGACAAAGGGGAGGGAGCTGTGGAAGCAGGACTGGCTGTGGAGCTGATCGCCGCCATTGCTCTGGGCCAACTCTCACAACCCAACCCCTGTACTCAACTATCTGGGCGGATCCTTGCAGGAGTAAACAGAACTGCTGAAACACACAGGCTCTGAATCTGCTTCAGGAAGAGCTTTGGAACTTCAAAAGCTCTCCACATCCTCACACAGACGTGGCACCCTATGACCCAGGCAAACTGTTAACAGAGGTGAAGCCCACCTTCCAAGAAATCCCCCCATTGTGTGAGAAGCTGGAATAGTGTAGAGAAAACATAACACTACAATGTGAGAGAGAAAAAAAAGGCTGCAGTCAGAGAGAAAATAAAACATTCTACCAACACGTACTAGAAAACAAAAGAAAGACCTCTTCCTAGCAACCTGTTGCAGAACCCACTCCTGTAGATGTCTAGGAAGAGAAATAATAAACCATTAAATGCCATGAATAACCAAGGCAACCAGACAGCTCAGAAAGAAAATGAAGTCTCCAGAAAATGAACTTAAAGATATGGAAATATGTGACTTAAATGACAGAGAATTCAAGATTGCAGTTCTGAAAAAACTCAATGAGATGCAAGAAAACACAGAAAGGCAGTTTAATGAACTCAGAAACACAATCAAAGAACAACATGAACATTTTACCAAAGAGATTGAAATTTTAAAAAAGAACCAAATAGAATTTCTGGAGATTAAGAACTCAATAGAAGAAATGAAGAATGAAATAGCCAGCTTAGGTAGTAGAGTTGACCAGATGGAGGAAAGAATCAGTGACATCAAAGATAGAAACCTGGAAATGACACGGATGGAAGAAGAAAGAGACTTGAGACTTAAAAGAAATGAAAGAACTCTACAAGAACTTTCTGACTCCATCAGAAAGAGCAATATAAGAATAATGGGCATACCAGAAGGAGAAGAAAGGGAGAAGGGAATAGAGAGTATATTCAAACAAATAGTCGATGAGAACTTCCCAAACTTCAGAGGAAACAGAGGAAAAAACTGGATCTTCGAATCCAAGAAGCAAATAGAACACCTAATTACCTCAACAGGCCTTCTCCAAGGCACATTGTATTGAAGCTGTCAAAAATCAAGACATTTCATAATGGTAAAGGGACTATACAACAAGAAGACATAACAGTCATCAATATTTATGCCCCCAATCAGGGAGCACCGAAATATACCAAGCAACTACTAACAGAACTAAAGGGAGAAATTGACCAAAACACAATTATACTAGGGGACTTAAATACATCATTGACAGCTATGGATAGATCATCCAAACAGAAAATAAATAATGAAATAGCAGCCCTAAATGACACATTAGATGAAATGGACATAATTGACATTTATAGAGCACTTCATCCTAGAACATCAGACTATACATTTTTTTCTAGTGTACATGGAACATTCTCAAGGATAGACCATATATTGGGACATAAAACTAGCCTCAGCAAATTTAAGAAGACTGAAATCATACCAAGCATATTCTCTGATCACAAGACTGAAATTGGATATCAACTACAAAAAGAAAGCAGGTAAAACCACAAATACTTGGAGATTAAACAACATACTCTTAAAGAACAACCAGGTCAAAGAAGAAATTAGAGGAGAGATCAAAAGATACATAGAAACAAATGAGAATGAAAATACACACTACCAAAATTTTTGGGATGCAGAGAAAGCAGTTTGAAGAGGGAAATTTATATCACTACAGGCCTATCTCAAGAAACAAGAAAAATCCCAAATAAATAACCTCATATTACACGTTAAAGAACTAGAAAAAGAAGAACAAATGAAACCCAAGGTCAGCAGAGGAAAGGAAATAATAAAAATCAGGGCAGAACTAAATGAAATAGAGAACAAAAATACAATAGAAAAAATTAATGTGACAAAGAGCTGGTTCTTTAAAAAGACTAATAAAATTGACAAACCCTTGGCTAGACTCACTAAGATAAAAAGAGAGACGACATTAATAAACAAAATCAGAAATGAAAACGAGGAAGTTACCACGGATGCCACAGAAATACAAAGGATCATCCCAGAATACTATAAAGGACTATATGCCACCAAATTCAATAACCTAAAAGAAATAAACAAGTTCTTAGAAACATATAGCCTTCCTAGGCTGAACTATGAAGAACTGGAAAATCTAAACAGACCAATCACCAGTAACGAAATGGAATCAGTCATCCAAAATCTTCCCAAAAGCAAAAGTCCGGGACCAGATGGCTTCACCAGTGAATTCTACCAAACGTTCAAAGAGAATCTAATACCAATCCTGCTCAAATTCTTCCAGAAAATTGAAGAAGAGACAGTACTCACTAACTCATTTTATGAGGCTAACATTATCCTGATACCAAAACCCGGTAAAGACAACACAAAAAAAAGAAAACTACAGATTAATATCTCCGATGAATACAGATGCAAAAATCCTAAACAAAATTTTAGCAAATCAAATGAAACAATTCTTTAAAAAGATTATTCATCACGACCAAGTCGGGTTCATCCCAGGGGCACAAGAATGGTTCAACATACACAAATCCATCAATGTGATACATCACATAAACAAAATAAAGGACAAAAACTATTTGATTATGTCAATTGTTGCAGAGAAAGCATTTGAAAAGATACAACATCCATTTATGATTAAAACACTTAATAAAATGGATATAGAAGGAAAATACCTTAACATAATAAAGGCTACATATGACAAACCCTCAGCTAATCTCATAATTAACGGTGAAAAACTGAAGCCCTTTGCTCTACGTTCAGGAACACGTCAGGGTTGTCCCCTATCACCTCTGCTTTTCAACATAGTGTTGGAAGTCCTCGCCAGAGCAATCAGACAAGAGAAAGAAATAAAAGGCATCCAAATTAGGAATGAAAAAGTTAAATTGTCACTCTTTGAAGATGACATGATGCTATATACAGAAAACCCTAAAGACTCCACCAAAAAGCTATTAGAAACAATCAACGAATACAGTAAAGTTGCAGGCTACAAAATCAACATACAAAAGTCCATTGCATTCCTATATACTAACAATGAAATCTCAGAACAAGAAATGAAAAAAACAATTCCTTTTGCAATTGCAGCAAAAGGAATAAAATACCTAGGAATAAACTTAACCAAGGATATAAAAGACTTATATGCTGAAAACTATAAGACATATTTTAAAGAAATTGAATAAGACACAAAGAAATGGAAAGACATTCCGTGCTCATGGATTGGAAGAATCAACATAGTTAAAATGGCCATATTACCCAAAGCAATATACAGGTTTAATGCAATCCCCATCAAAATACCAATGGCATTTTTTAAAGAAATAGAACAAAAAGTCATCAGATTTGTTTGGAACCACAGAAGACCCCGAATAGTCAACGCAATCTTTAGAAAAAAGAACAATGCTGGAGGTGTCACACTCCCTGACTTTAGCTTCTATTACAGGGCAACAATAATCAAAACAGCATGGTATTGGCAGAAAAACAGACACATAGACCAATGGAATAGAATTGAGAACCCAGAAATAAAACCACATAAATATGGACAGATAATTTTTGACAAAGAAGCAAAAAACATACAATGGAGAAAAGACAGCCTCTTCAATAAATGGTGTTGGCAGAATTTGAAAGCCACATGCAAAAGAATGAAATTGGACTGCTATCTGTCACCATGAACCAAAATTAATTCAAAGTGGATCAAAGACTGAAGCATAAGATCTGAAACAATAAACTGCATAGAAGAAAACAGGTACTAAACTTATGGACCTTGGGTTCAAAGAGCATTTCATGAATTTGACTCCAAAGGCAAGGGAAGTAAAAACTAAACTAAATGAATGGGACGATATCAAACTTAAAAGCTTCTGCACAGCAAAAGAAACCATCGACAAAATAAAGAGGCAACCAACTGAATGGGAACAGATTTTTGCAAACAGTGCCTCCGATAAAGGGCTAATATCCAAAATATACAAGGAACTCATGCAACTCAACAACAAACAAACAAACAACCCAGTTGAAAAATGGGCAGAGGACCTGAAGAGACATTTCTCCAAAGAGGACATAAAAATGGCAAATAGACATATGAAAAAATGCTCAACATCATTAATCATCAGAGAAATGCAAATAAAAACCACAATGAGATATCACCTCACCCCATTTAGAATGGCTATCATCAACAAGACAAATAGTAACAAGTGTTGGAGAGGCTGTGGAGAAAAAGGAACCCTCATACACTGTTGGTGGGAATGCAGACTGGTGCAGCCGTTATGGAAGGCAGTGTGGAGGTTCCTCAAAAACCTACGAATAGAATTACCATATGACCCAGCAATCCCTCTCCTGGGTATCTACCCAAAAAATCTGAAAACATTTAGAGATAAAGACACGTGTGCTCCAATTTTCATTGCAGCTTTATTTATGGTGGCCAAGACATGGAAACAACCAAAATGTCCTTCGATAGATGAATGAATAAAGAAGTTGTGGTATATATACACAATGAAATACTATTCGGCAGTAAGAAAAGATGATATAGGAACATTTGTGACAACATGGATGGATCTTGAGAGTATAATGCTAAGCGAAATAAGTCATAAGTCAGACAGAAAAAGCAGAGAACCATCTGATTTCACTAATATGTGGTGTATGAACCAAAAACAACAAAAGAAAAAGACAAACAAATGAGAAAAAAAACCTCACAGACACAGACAATAGTTTAGTGGTTACGAGAGGGGAAGGGGGAAGAGGAGTGGTAGATGAGGGTAAAGGGGACCAAATACATGGTGATGGAAGGAGAACTGACTCTGGGTGGTAAACACACAATGTGACATATAGATAATGTATCACAGAATTGTACACCTGAAATCTATGTAACTTTTCTAACAATTGTCACCCCAAATAACTTTAATTTAAAAAAAAGAATTATAATTAGTGGCTGTTGAACAGGATTTCATTGCTAAGGAAAGACACACAGGACTCGGAATGACACTACTTAAAATTCTATGTTTTTTTCAAGAAAAGGATACAATAGATGCTCTACATCTTGTATCATCAGGGAAATGCAAATTAAAACAATAAGATACCATTACTCATCTATTAAGATGGTGAAAATCTGGAAAACTGACAACACCAACTGCTGTCAAGGATATAAAGCAACAAAACTCTCATTCATTGCTGGTGGGAATGCAAAATGGTACAGCCATTTGGAAGACAGTTTGGTGGTTTCTTAAAAAACTAAACAAACTCTTACCATACGGTCTAGCTACCATGTGCCTTGGTATTTATGTAAAGGAGTTAAAAACTTATGTCTACACAAAAAACTTGCATATGGATGTTTATAACAGCTTTGGTCATTACTGACAATACTTGGACTCAACCAAGATGTCTTTCAGTAGGTGAATAGATAAATAAACTGTAGTAAATTCAGACAATGAAATATTATTCAGCGCTAAAAAGAAATGAGTTATCAAGCCATGAAAAGACACAGAGGACACTTAAATGCATAATGCTACATGAAAGAAGCCAATCTGAAAAGACTACATACTCTATGGATCCAACTACATGACATTCCGCAAAAAGCAAAACTAGAGAAACAGTAAAAAGATCAGAGATTGCCAGTAGTTGGGGTCAGGAGGAAGGGATGAATGGGCAGAGCACAGAGGATATTTAGAGCCGCAAAAATACTCCATATGACACTATAACAGTAGATATGTGTCATTGTACATTTGTCAAACCCATAGAATGTACACCACCAAGAATGAACCCTAAGGTAAACACCCATTTTGTGTCATCATGATGTGTCAATATAGGTCATCAGTTGTAACAAATGTACCCCTCTGCTGGGTAATGTTGACAAAGGGAACGCTAAGCATGTGTGGGCACTGGAGTACATAGGAAATCTCTGTACCTTTCTCTCCATTTTGCTGTGAATCTAAAACTTCTGTAAAAAAAAAAAATAGCCTGTATTAAAAAAGTTGGGGGGAGGCAAAAATTCAAAACAATCATGTAGAGTCAGTCTGCATGATTCTGATATTTCTTGAATAAGGGTACAATGCCAGGAAATTTTTAAAAAGTTACAATATAGCAACAGCATTAAGCAAGGATATGCATTTCAGCCAAAGGCTGCCTCCTAGCAAGAAATCCAGGGAGGCCAGATGTGGGCTCCTTTGCCCTCCCTGTGTAAGGGTGCACTTTCTCTCTTGGATCAGGAGCTACCAGTATGTGCACAGAACACTTTGGAACCAGAAAGCTTAAAGTGGAGTCTCCACTGGGTTTTGTTTTTAGTTTTAATTTTGTTGGTCATGGAGGCATAATCCTAACTACATAATCATACTCCAAAGTAGAGCCCTCCCTGGGTCTCTGAGACCAGGTGCAAATCATCATTCTGATTGTTATTAATAACCATCCCTATGTTATTCATATGTCCGTGTTTACAAAGTAACACTCTTCCTCAGTGTGTTTCCTGCCTTGAGTCAGTGTAGTGCAGATGCATTTCTTTTTTTTTCTTAGTATGTTATTTTTTTAAAATTAATGTTTATTGGGGTGACAATTGTTAGTAAAGGGGAAGGGGTGAAGGGGCTGGTAGATGATGATAAAGGGGAACAAATATATGGTGATGGAAGGAGAACTGACTCTGGGTGGTGAACACACAATGGGATTTATAGATGATGTAATACAGAATTGTACACCTGAAATCTATGTAACTTTACTAACAATTGCAGATGCATTTCTTTTTTCAGTAGGAAACCACAGGCTAATTCCAGACCTACTGATTTAGCCCTCACAGCAGTTTCTTCGGTGAAAAACAAATCAAGGTTATGGACCAGTGTTGTGATTTTGATTTTCTTTTTGTACTTTTTTACTGCTTAGAACTTCAGCACTTTGAGGAAGTATCTCCCTTTACAGATGTAAATGTAAGGGCACGTACATTAGCAGATACCACCTACTCCAAGTGAAACTGGAAATTAATTGTTGTGAACAAAATGCATGCACAATTCTTATGAAAAGTCTTGCCAGTAGAAGGTAAGACTTCTGTACTTGGTACCTTCAAGAATAATTAAAAACAAGAAGGAAGAACCAAATCCCATTTAATCAACATTTAACTTCAGTCTTCTCTGTTAGGAAACTAATTCCCAGCACATCAGTGGAGCATGGAAGCACTTTACAGCAGATCATTTAACCCAGAATGAGATGAGGAATCTCTAAAAAGTTAAAACACTAAGCTGCTGAACATAGGACAATGAAGGCCCATTCAAAACTCTGGCACTGTCATCTCTCAATTCTTTCTTCACACATAAACCAAAGCTCAAATTTAAAGTCGTAAATTCTATTAACAATAATGCTGCACGATGAGGAGAATTACATGTCCCAGAGTCTACCTCAGGGATACAGGGAGTTCAGAAGGAAGAGAGGTTAAAGCTGCGTAAGAAATAATAATAAAAGGGGTACACAAAGGCTACCTTAATTCTTATCTGATGAGTTTTGCCTATAATTTATAGCTGAGAGGTGATCATGAATTCATCCAACTATAGCAGAATGAATTTTTGAGTCAATTAACAGGCATTTATTGAGCATGTAATAAGTGCTCAGAACTGTCTTATCCTTGGCTCTCAATGGGTTTACAAACAAGCAATGCCATCCAAGAAACTTTTCATAACTTGTCCTGTGCTTGCCTTGCATCTCAACTATCATGAATTTGTGTCACTATTAAAACACTGATTTCAACCTGATTCATTGAATGAAATCCTGGCTCGGTTTATAGAATATTTAGAGAGTCTACTGTAGTTGTTTTAGAAAACTTAGAGCTGATTTGTGATTTATTTTTCTCTCTTAGTTTGTTTAGTTTTTAATTATTATGATATGTAGCTGAGTAAAAAAATATAATGGCAGTTTAATTGGTTTAAGTTTCAGCGATTGTTTTTCAGTTTAGGGTTCTCAGTTTGGCTCTAAATCCTTAATCACTACATTGTTTTAAGTAAGCACAGTACAAGATTCACACAAAAAACTTTTTTGCAACATTCACTTAGTGACATGACTTTTTTTAAGCAAATCAGTCTTCTTGGAATAAGTACTTTAAGAAGAAAATAAAATTCTGAAACTAGCTGCTTGGTGAAAGAAGAAATTATCTACATAAATGAGAAGTTGGGGAAACCATTATAGGGCTCAGGGAAACAATTAGAAAACTTTTCCCAATTAAAAAAAAAACAGAACACTTTTTTTCAGTCATAACAATTACTCCCATGCACACCCTATGCTTAGTGTGAAAGCTTTCACTTCATCTATTTCCCACTAAAGAAAGGGTATCATAATGCTAGTGAATGAGTGGCATTACTAGGGATACCAACACCCCTCTAATTGTGTAAGTAAATCAATTAACATATCAACAATCAATAGTAATATTTGCAGCACACCTTGCTTCATGTCAAAACACACTGTGTCAAAACATCCTGGATGAGAAATGCAGAAGACAGTGTCATCCCAGGGCTGAATGTGCCTTCGCTTTAAGCAGAATCTAAGAAGGCCTCGCTGAGGCATTTGGTGGGAGTATTTTGAGTTGTTTTTAGGAAGAGTAAAAGGAATTGATGATATAAAAAAGAGGAGGGAGAACTAAAGAGGCAAAGTTCTGAGAAGACAAAAACAAATGGGACCACAGGTCACAAAGGAGGTGGTGTGTTTGACTTTGGTGGGGGCATGGACACTCCAAGTAATAGCGAAGTGAAGGAACAGTACAAATAATGCAGGGAAGGGGACAGAGTTGTGATGGGAGACTCCGCTTCTCTCACCGAAGTACCAGAGGAAACTGTCTCAGCACGAAATGAGAAAGGAAAATGTAGAGAGTAAGCATCCAAGGGAGTGTGAACGCAACACTGAGTACCCATTTGAGAGTTGAGTCCTCCGCCCTCAGTTAGAGGTTTCTGCCCGCGGATTAATATGCCATTGGGTATTTCACAATTGATGAAGGCTTGGCAATGAGTCTTTTTTATTCTTTTCCCTGCTCGCTACAATGGAGGTCTTTGTTGCCTTCTCTTCCTCCATCTCTTCCTTTCCACCTGAGTTTTCCTCTGTCTCCGACCTTTAAAGCTCTTTGAAAGAAGAAAAAGAAAAAACATCCTAAGAAACGCATACTATTTTTTTTCTGATTCAGTTTTCGTCCTGCTTCTATTCTTCTTCCTTTCCTTTCCCTTCCAGGCCACTCCCTTTCTTTCCTAAGAACTCAATAATAAAACAATTAGGTGGGACAGAGCAAGGTAGGCATCTGTACTAAAAGCCCAGAGGAGGGGGCAGTCATGTGGCCCAGGGAAGAGTGGCAAAGCTTAAGCAGAGTGAGGAGGGCATTCATGTGGGGGTCATAGGTACAAATTATCTTTAAAAAAACTTAACATTTCTAATAAATTCTGACTTTTTCCGACACAGTGGCATGAATAAGAAAGGAGAAGAAGATAAAATCATGGCAGAAAGCACGAATTCTTAGGGGTGTCCTGAATAGCATAATAACAGAGAGTACCTTTGGAGAAAATTATACTAAGACGAGCTAACACAGATAGCCAGAGAGCCACGGCTACTCCAGGACACTCCAGTAGGTATTGGGAATCCAGACTCCCCAGGTATCTCAAAAGGTCTCAAAAGAGCCAGAGCCAGAGGTTCCGGGAAAGTCCTCCACCCCTTTGGAGAGATGCCAGGGGTGATGCAATCCTGCACCTTCCTAACTAAACAAACTTGAGGCAAGAGGCAAATGGTCCAGGTCAAGATACCTAATTAACAAAACAGGCAAGTTTGGAGACTATCTGCAAGGAGTCATGGCATGCAAAGGTGAGGGGCAGTGCGGGAGGGCAAGAAAGCATCTATACTGAGACACGTCAACAGTAAATCTTTTTTACTAAAAGAAGTCTCCATTCAAGATGAAACATAACTGAAGAATATCAGACTGCCCTCTGATTCCAGCAAAATACCTTGCCAGGTGCATAATTTTCTCAAATTGCACCCATTTTTATGACTAAGTGGGGCCCTTGGTAGCAGTTCCAAACGATTCTCACGACTGAGCACAGTGGCTGTTTCTTTGGTACGAAAGCCTCTTCCTTCAATGTAGTCACCACCATATCCTGATAACATCATAGCATCCTCCATCCACCCTCACCCCCACCAATAGGCCCTGAAGGCCCCAGGACAGTTGACAACTCATTTTTTAAAATGTTCCTGCTTTTCCTCAATAGTCCAGCAACTGAATCACATGGGTAGTTAGCTTGACTGCCCACTCTCCTCTTAATAAACAAGCAACATCACTCAAATAAATTATATGATGCTTCAGAACTTAAGAAAGAAACTTAAGTTCGATGCTTTACACTTAAAATGACTTAGGTCACCTCATTATTTTTCATTTATATATAATGTGACCATGTTCTGAGACGGTTATTAAGCTACGGACTCTTAGCTCCAAACCTACCCCCTCTACACTCTGCTTCATGGTGCCAGAGCTGGGACTCTGCAAACCGTCTTTCATCTGTGCCAGCTGAATCTCTTAGATATTGTCAGTAATGGGTACTCAGGGAGACTGGAGGCTGGAGGAGGAGAAAGAGACTTATTCCAGATTATCCTGGTGGATTCTGAATGCAATCATATGTATCCTTATAAGGAAAAGGCAGAGGGGTTTTGACTCAGACACACAGGGAAGAAGCCATACAAAGAGGAAGAGGCAATGTGATCATGAGGTAGTGATTAAACTGACACAGCTACAGGGCAAAGAACACCAAGGAATGTCACCAGCCTCCAGACCAGAAGAGGCAAGGAATGGATTCTCCCCAAGAGTGTTCAGGAGGAGCATAGCCCTGAGACCATCTAGTTTGGTTTCAGACTTCTGGTCTCCAGAATCATGAGAGGGCATACTGCTATTCTTTTAAGCCATCAAGTTAGTAGTAATTAGTTTTGGCAGCCCTAGGAAACTATTTCAGGTCCCAAATCAAAATAATCCAATTGCAAAAAGTGTTCTGACAGCATTGTTAAAATAAATCCAGATTTGAAAAAAAAAAAAAGAAAATTAGCAGACATAGTACCTGTATTTGTCTCCAGGTGGGGACAAAAAAACTATTTCAAAATAGTTTTTAAAATGCAAAAGTTATTATTGTTCAGCTGTGTTTTTTTTTCATCAAAAACCCAAGTTATATAAGAGTTTCAAGAACCAAAAAGCCCTTCAAAAATTAGTGAATCATTAAATTTATTTAGCTAATCAATTCCTTATAGTAACAACTCTGTTTTTCAAAAGCACAAACAAAAGCAACCTGCAGCTACACTGACATTCTCTTGGGTGATGTGCTTCTAAGCAGCATAGAATGCCAGCCTCCAGCAATTCAAATAATCCCAGTGGTATTTTCTGTTCACTTCCTATAGATTTTCAACCTGAAATCTTTCAAATCAGACAACGCTATTATGAAGTAAGTGAAAGAAATTGGATTATAGCTGTCTCCTTAATAAAAGAGAGGAGGAAAAAATTCTAGCATTTATCTTAATGTGTGCAACAATTTAAAATCCTCTAAAACTATTTTTTTCTTTTATTCATCAAGCTCATGAAAAAAGTAATTTTCCTAAAAGTAAAGAAAAATTGTGAAGGAAGCAATTCACTTTATAGCCTCTTTCAAGTTATGATACCTATGTGTTTCAAAACTATTTTAAAGGATGTAGATATTATCAGCCTGGGTTAGAGCTATAGATCATCTAACAACCTTAACAACCTAGTTTTCTGCCTTTCATAGGTTTCAAGGAGTGTCCTTGCTGACCTCAACCTTGGAGCATTCTAACATTTCAGAGACATATTGGTTTCCCTAACCCACTGTATCTGTCAACTGAAGAAATAAATAATCTAATTCTGTTTTTCTTTTTACAGCTGAGTGTTTCAAATATGATATCAGATGTGAATAAGTTAATATGGAGAAAAATAGTTTCATGAAATGACAAATTATATTCTGAGTCCCAGAAATCATTGGCTTCCAAGGTCAAGACTAACTAGAAGCTCTGAGAGACATTCCTGGTCTGCTATCCCCAGACCTCAAGCACATGGCATTATGGTCTTACAGGAAGTAGAAAAGCTTTTAAGGTACCTTCCCCCACCAACATATAAGCAGACTGACCTGAGCTTTAAATAGCAAATGGTGGGAATGCGGATATTTAGGAGCCTAGAATCTAAGCAGAACTGCCCAAGGCCATGATTGGAAACACTGGGGCAACTGGCAGAAGTGGCGAATTGGTACCTGAGCTGCTGGGAGTCTGAGTAAACAGGAACCAGGGTAGTACATAGCCAGATGAGGCCAGCAGACCAGGAAAGGTCCAAGTTACCCACAGATGCCACAGACACCATAATATAGCTAGCTGCACATAAATCATGGAACAGAGCAAGTTGAATAGGAGACTTACTCTAATACCTGCATGTTCTTAATGTCTCCTCACAAATTATTAGTTGTAAGGAGGATGGGGGAAAGTGTAATTATAGCAAATCAAGTGATCAAAATGATTACCACCTATGAGGGACAGATGGATACATATAACCTCTGTATGTGACACCCTGAGAAAAATATGACATCATCTATCCAGGATTACAACAAAGAACTAGGAAATGTTTTCAGGACAATATTTAAAATAGCACCAAAAAAACTGCAAAGTTACAAATGATGTGTTATAAAACTTTAATGAAAACACTGAAGTAGACCTAAATAAATGATCTTTCCCATGCTCGTGAATTAGGAAGTCTTTATATCATAATAATGTCAGTTCTCCCCAAATTGATTTATATATTTACTGCATCTCCAATCAAATTACCAATAGGAGTTTTTATAGAATTAGAAAAATTGGTTATAAAATATCTATGGCAGAGCAAAGAGTGAAGAATAATACTTCAGAAGAAAAAGAGATTTGCCCCACCATATAGATAGACTCATTATAATGTTATAGTAAAAAGGCAATATGATATTAGCATAAGGAAAGAAAAACTGACCAACAAAAAGAACAGAACCCAGAAATAAGCCCATATCATATATGGAATTCTGATAGGCAGTAGAGGTTGATAGGCAGCAAGCCAATCAATGGGGAAAGGAAGGACCGTGCAATAAGAAAAGCTAAAAAATATTGATTATCCACAAAAACATAAAAAGAGTTCTTTACCTCAAACATAAAAGTCAGCCCCAGATGTATTAAAACATTAATGTTTAAAGCAAAACTTTAAAACTAGAAGAAAATATAAGTTAATGTCTTTCTCCTTGAAGTAGGGAAAGATAGATTCAACAAGACAGAAAATTCCCAAATTGTTTTTAAAAATGATAAATTTAATTATATTAAGAACTTCTATTCATAAAAGACATCTTAATAAAGTGAAAAGTCAACTAATACTTGGAGAAAATATTAACAACATATAAATTGACAAAGGATTAGTAGTAAAATATATAAAGAATCCTCAGAAACCAATAAGGCAGTACACAAAGGATATAAATATGTGTTTTTATAGAAGAAACACTATTTAGAATAAACATAGGAAGAAACAATCAACAATACTGCTGATTCATAAAATTCAAATCAGAAACATTATGGAATATCATCTTAAACTTGTTTGGGAAAAAAAGAAACAAGAAAAATGACAATATTGAAATGTTGGAAACAATAGAAATTTAGTGTAATTTTTTATATATATTTCTGGTGGTATATACCAACTTCAAAAAACAATTTGACATTATCTTATAAAGGTGCATGTAACCATACTCTGTAACCCAATAATTTTGCTCCGAGGCTATAGAAATGTTTACATGAGAGATGAGAACTAATATGCATGGGCACAGTGTTCACACCATTAAAATACTAGAAAACATGTAAAATACTCATCAAAAAATAAACTATGATATATATCATAATATAATGTTATACAAAAGTGAGAATGAAAAAACTATGGCTACAAGCAACAACATGAATGAATAATATAGTGGAGAGTCAAAACGTCATGTCCCAGAAAACTACATACAGTTGTAAAGTCATAAGCTCTTTTATTAAGTTAAAAACAAAGTAAATTAAACAATATATTATTTGGCATATAAATACATGGGTAATACCTTTCAAAAAAAACAAAGGATGAGAAAATTTAGTATAGTATATATGTCTGGGGGGCCTGTAAAAATGGAGTAGGAAAGGGACACACAAATAAATGTCAGTTACTGATGAATTCTAGTCCTTCCATCAGTAATGATTTTTCTCTCTTGCAGGGAGGGGGCGTGGTGGTGGAGAGAATGTCATACATAGACTAATGATGATAATGTGTTTCCAATCAAAGACTGTTATGATTAATAAAATTCTGTTCACCTGAGTTTTTTTAAGTCCTATAACGTTCTCAAAACATTCAGCGTACTCTATTCAACACAAGATGAACTTTTTTAAAAGTGTCATTTGCTTTTTTTCATATTTGTTTTATGGTTCATGTTTGCTATTTATTGGTAAGGGGAAGAGGAAAGAGAATAGAGAGCAAATGGGCAAATAAAAAGAGATGTCTCCAAGTTTCCTCCAATGCTTCTAGTGCTGTCAGAAAGTAGTCCCTGGAACCTAAGCATTTCCATCTATTACATCCACAACTGCATCTCTTTGCAAACAAGCTCAAGAAGGTTCATGAGTTGTCATAACTCATAATTTTGTTTAGGTGTAAATTTGAATGATCTGCATAGTACTTCTCAAATTGTGGTATGCATAAGAATCTCTCAAAGTGTTTGAAAAAAAGGCAGAGATTCTGATTCAGTAAATCTGATGTAGGGTCAAGGAAACTACATTTTTAACAAGCCTCCGAGTGATTCTGTACATTTTGAGAAACTCTATAATAGTTAGTGAGTGTTTTTCTGCCAGTACCATATCGTTTTGATTATTGTTCCCCTGTAGTACGAGCTAAAGTCAGGGAGTGTGATACCTCCAGCATTGTTCTTTTTTCTTAGGATTGCTTTGGCTATTTGGGGTCTTTTGTGGTGCCATACAAATCTGATGATTTTTTATTCTATTTCTTTAAAAAATGCCATTGGGATTTTGATGGAGATTGCATTAAATCTGTATATTGCTTTGGGTAATACGGCGATTTTAACTATGCTGATTCTTCCAATCCATGAACATAGAATGTCTTTCCATTTCTTTGTGTCTTTTTCAATTTCTTTTAAAAATGTCTTATACTTTTCAGCATATAGGTCTTTCACATCCTTGGTTAAGTTTATTCCTAGGTATTTTATTCCTTTTGCTGCAATTGCAAAAGGAATTGTTTTTTTTGTTTTGTTTTGTTTTAATTTCTTTTTCTGAGACTTCATTGTTAGTATATAGGAATGCAATGGACTTTAGTATGTGATTTTGTAGCCAGCAATTTTGCTGTATTTGTTTATTGTTTCTAAGAGCTTTTTGGTGGAGTCTTTAGGGTTTTCTATATATAACATCATGTCATCTGCAAAGAGTGACAATTTAACTTCTTCATTCCCAATTTGGATGCCTTTTGTTTCTTTCTCTTGCCTGATTGCTCTGGCAAGGACTTCCAACACTATGTTGAAAAGCAGAGCTGATAGGGGACAGCCTTGTCGTGTTCCTGAACATAGAGCAAAGGGCTTCAGTTTTTCACTGGTAATTATGATATTAGCTGAGGGTTTGTCATTGGCAGAAAAACAGACACATAGACCAATGAGAACCCAGAAATAAACCCACATAAATATGAGAACCCAGAAATAAACCCACATAAATATGGACAGATAATTTTTACAAAGAAGTCAAAAACGTACAATGGAGAAAAGACAGCCTCTTCAATAAATAGTGCTAGGAAATGGAAAGCCACGTGCAAAAGAGTGAAACTAGACTGCTATCTGTCACCATGTAACAAAATTAATTAAAAATGGATCAAAGACCTAAACATAAGACCTGAAATGGTAAACTGCATAGAAGAAAATATAGGTACTAAATGTATGGACCTTGGGTTCAAAGAGCATTTTATGAATTTAACTTCAAAGGCAAGGGAAGTAAAAACTAAAATAAATGAATCGGACTATATCAAAGTAAAAATCTTCTACACAGCAAAAGAAACTATCGATCAAACAAAGATACAACCTACAGAATGGGAGAAGATTTTTGCAAACAACGCCTCCAACAGGGGGCTAATATTCAAAATATATAAGGAATTTATACAACTCAACAAAAAAACCAACAATCCAATTAAAAAATGGGTAGAGGACCTGAAGAGACATTTCTCCAAAGAGGACATACAAATGGCAAATAGACATATGAAAAAATGCTCAACATCACTAATCATGAGAGAAATGCAAATAAAAACCACAATGAGATATCACCTCATTAGAATAGCAATCAACAAGACAAATAATAACAAGTGTTGGAGAGGTTATAGAGGAAAAGGAACCTTCATACACTGTTGATGAGAATTCAGATTGGTGCAGCCGCTATGGAAGGCAGTATGGAGAGTCCTCAAAAAATTAAGAATAGAATTACCATATGACCCAGCTATCCCTCTCCTGGATATCTACTAAAAAAAATCTGAAAACGTTTATCCACAAAGATATATGTGCTCCAGTGTTCATTGCAGCTTTATTTATGGTGGCCAAGACATGGAAACAACCAAGTGTCCTTCGATAGATGAGTGGATAAAGAAATTGTGGTATAGATACACAATGGAATACTATTCTGCCATAAGAAAAGATGAAATAGTGCCATTTGCAACAACATGGATGGATCTTGAGATTATAATGCTAAGCAAAATAAGTAAGACAGAAAAAGTAGAGAACCATATGATTTCACTGATATGTGGTATATAAAACTGAAAACAACAAAGGAACAAGACAAACAAATGAAGAAATAAAAACTCAGAGACATAGACAATAGTTCAGTGGTTACCAGAAGGTAAGGCGGAGGGGGGGTTGTAGATGAGGGTAAAAGGGATCCAATATATAGTGATAGGAGAACTGATTCTGGGTGGTGAACACACAATGTGAGATATAGATGATGTGTTACAGAATTGTACTCCTGAAATCTATGTAACTTTACTAACAATTGTCACCCCAATAAACTTTAATTTAAAAAAAAAGAGTTAGTGAAATGTCTCTCAGCACAGCTATGTAGACTTTTCCTTGTCAACAAGTTTCATGGCTATATTATTAGTTGACAATTCAAACTTTTTCAAATGGCTCTACAACATCCTGGTGAATGTCACGAGTTGACTATAAATCTGAAAGCCTGCATCTCACTCCTAGCCCATTAGACCACATCCAGAAAGCATTTGACTAAAAGTCATTTTAGGCTAATGAGAACACATAAAGGAGCAATGTGAAAAGGTGGCAAATCTTGCTGAATACAGAATGAGAAGCACTTCTGTTCCTATAATTTCTTTTCCCTGCCCACTTCTCCAGTGGAGCAGCTTGGCACCATCTTGGTAACTACTGAGCTTTCCCCATAGTTCATAGCAGCAGGGCTACCGAGACCTTGTATACTCTTGTCCTTACCACATGCAGACTTGAAGGCACTGGCCAAACACTGCCAGACTCTATTCACGTCCATCTGGCAGTGACACCATCCAAGCAGTGCCAGCACCAACCTTGGCACGGCTCCCAGCGTGAACTTCAAGGTTGGGTGTGGCACTCATGCCTATACACCCAAAACTCCTAAGAAGCAAGCTTTGCTGGCCATTTTTTTTGTAAAAACACACCAAGGTAATAGCTTCAAGAAATAAGCAAGATTGATATATTGAATTTGTAATAATATAAGAGTAAGCACTTCACTTTTTTACATCTTTGTGTTTCTAATCTCTCATGTTCCTTATTTTCTACAATTGACTCTTTTTTTAATCAGGCATATTCTAAAAGTTCACATTGTCTTGAAGAGTCTAGCTCAGGAGTATTTATACACTGACTGGTATAATTTTTCCTAAATAAAATATACTGAATACTTATAGTTAGGGTGTCATTAATGATTGTCTGATATCATGAGTCCCAAGCTGATTTATTAGCCCCCTAAATACAGATATGGAGGACTTCCACCCATCGCTTTCCTATTAGGTATCCCTTTCTTGGGCTTACATGAGCCCTAAGGTTGTCTAAGGAGAGATATACACCTGGGATGTGGAAACTGAGCAAGTCTTAGGCAATGACAGAGGTTACTCTTGTTGAACAGGCACCATTAGGTACTTACTACTGACGAAGTTAAAGTTTCACCATCTGCTCTCTAAAAGAACTACCGTAGTCCATGCGTGTAGGCAAAGGTGGGCTGCCTCCAAGGAAAGCTGGGAAATCTATGATCCAGTTCCCACGCAGTACCTGGATGTGCAAATATGCCTCTGTCCTTGCTTGTTATGGGCTGAATTGTGTCCCCCCAAAATTCACATGTGGAAGTTCTAAAGTACTTCCAATAGTTCAGAATGTGACTGTATTTAGAGACAGAACCTTTTTTAAAGAGGTGATTAATGTAAAATGAGGTCATACGGGTAGGCCCTAACGCAATCTGACTGGGGTCCTTTAAGAAGAGAAGATTTGGACATAAACATGCATGCACAAAAAGACCATGTGAGGATGCAGTGAGAAGGCAGCAATATACAAGCCAGGGAGAGGGGCTTCAGAAGAAACCAAACCTGCCAACACCTTTATCTTGGACTTCTATCCTCCAGAACCATGAGAAAATAAACTTCTGTTCTTAAAGCCACCAAGTCTGTGTTATTTTCTTATGGCAGCCCTAGCAAACTAATACACTGCCAAGTAAACCCTTTTGGCTCCTCTGGGCAGCAGCCACTTTCTCTTCTTGAACAAATTCTCCAACATCAGCTCCTTACTTTAACCCTGCCATTTGCATCTTGTCATCCTTCTTCATCCTATTTCTCCTTCATGCTTTCCTCATAACTTGTATTTGTTTTTCAGGGTTGCCATAACTAAATAACACAAACTGGGTGACTTAAAACAAGGGAAATTTATTCTCTCACAGTCTGGAAGTTAGAAGTCCAAAATCAAGGTGTCATCAAGGTGATGCTCCCTTGAGACTCTGAGTAGAATAGCTCCTTGGCTCTTCCTACTCGCTGGCGGTGGTTGCCAATCTTTGGCTTGCAGCTGTGTCACTCCAGTCTTTGCCTCTATTGTCACGTGGAGCTTTCCCTCTGTTCGTCAGTCTTCTCATGATGTTTTTCTCTTCTTATTAGCACACCAGTCATATTGGATTCAGGGTCCACCATAATGACTTCATCTTAAAAACTTGATTACATTTGCAAAGACCCTATTCCCCAGTGAGATCACATTCACGGGTACTGGGGGTTAGGACTTCAACATGTTATTTGGAAGGACACCATTCAATCCGTAACACTACTTAATGTAGGGAAGGTTTAGATTTGCAGTCTCCAGTATCCCCTCTCTTTTTATGTTTCTGATCAAAATGCTTTGTGCTATGAATTTCCTTCCCTTTGCTTACTCTCCAACAGTCCCTCTATTTTTCTAACACTTTGATAACTTCTAAAAATAGTAACCACCACTAAGTCTGTCAGAGCAGGGTTTGCTTGTTTTTTTATCTGTTTTTTTAGCACTGTACCCCCAACACCCAGAACAGTCAGGCCCATAAATGTTTCCTGAATAAATGAATGGCTACAAAGACTTATGGGGTACTTCACTTTCTGACTTGCCCTATATCTGCCCTTGTCAAAAAAGCCAAGAGCCAGCTCATTCCTTAATATGAGGATGGCAAAGTAGAAAATATAGAAGAAAAGAATCTTAATAACTAAAACTATTATTCAGTTACATGCTACAATAGCCCAAGGATATATTTCCAACACAAATGAAAAAGATGTATCAATAGGCAACTAAATGATTAACATATTATAACAAATTATTGCCTTTATGTTTTAGTGTTACATAAAAATTTAAAATATGTGCTGTCTCATTTCATATTAACACTCAGAGGCTTTGAGAAAAGTCATTAGAGAAATCATTAATCAGATACCTCTGCATACCAAAAGTTGACCTCCTGAAACATGGCAGCCTATAATAAAGCCATATATTTTCTACCAGAATACAGTAATCGGATGAAGTTGTTGAATTTTGCACAACATGTATGAAAGCTTAGAAGTGAGAGAAAGAGAATCATCTTATTTTCAAAAATCACTTCAGCAGGCCTAATGTCAAATTAAACATGTTGAGGGAAGTGGTAACAAAAAATAAAGGCAGAGAAATCTCCAGTTATATGGAACAAACAAACACAGCCTGCCCAAGCTCTTCCTTCCTTCAATTGAAGAGCATGGTGGCAAGTCAGCCCTCCCACCAGGGGGCGTGGTCCTTCTCCCCAAGGTTTTCAATCTCACTCAGATAACTCACCACCTTCATTAGGTATCAGTACTAGAAATTATTTTATGTATTTCTCTACGTGTTCTTCTGTCTCTAGAATAAGCAACTGGAAATTAGGAACTCTGTCTTTTTCACTGCTGAATGTCTAATGCTTTAAATCACACCTAGCAATTGCTCAATAAATCTTTGTCAACTGACTGATTGACTAAAGCATTCAGTAGAATGTTTCCAAACATAGAAATCATGGATCCGAACAAGATTATAGGAAAGTTATAAGAGATTCGTATTCAAAGAAACAATGAAAATCTGAATTGGTTGTAGAGAGGAGGCAACAAGATACATGATAAATTATATGAGATACAGTTAAAAGAGTAATTTGAACACAGTAGTATTTGAAAATTGCAATTCTCAGCAGGAAAAAGGCATTGTGGGTCCTTTACGGTTTCATAGGGAAACAGTCTGAGAGGCACTTTTGTTTCAAATACTGAAAAGTCTACGCTAAAATATTTTTATGTACCCAAGTCATTACATTTATTTTTTTATATAACAGCAAAGAAAAATTAAAAAATAAAACTGCAGGTTTTATGCAGCACAGTGAAACACTAATATTGCCATTTTACAGATAAGGAAACCAAAGTCTTAAAGCAGATGAATAACTGCTCAAAGTTACAAACTAGTAAGTGAAAGAATTGGGCTTTGGACCCAGAAGATGTAAGTTAGGAATATTAGCTAAGATCTCAAAGCTATTCCATGGGCAATTTTGACTCTGGTATTCAGTATAGTCAATATGTTTCAAAAGCAAATCATCTCTCCTCTTCCCTCACATGAACATGGGTCTGGGCATATTACCAATTACTATAATTCCCATATAATTGCTCATAATTTTTCTAGCTCCTTTGTATACAGGATCTCAAAACACTTTCAGTAACTGTGAATGATCAAATTGTTAACATTTATACTTGCTGTTAGATTACAAATCAGTTTAATACAATTATCTTCATTGAATTGTTGAAAAATTACAGTATGCATTATTGAATAGTATCTTTCTACTTGGCACTTTCTAAACCAAGCAGTATACAGGCCTTTCTTCATGCTATGGTATAGTGTGTTATTAGCTTCTGAAAGACCAGAAAGAGAAAAAGACATGTTGTCCTACAAAAAAAATAAATAAAAATAAAAACAAACAGATAAGAAAAGCCATCAGAGGAATGAATATACAAAGTAAGCACAAGTAGACAATTTTTGTCAGGGTATATAACAAAGAACAGCTAATGAGGATGGAATACACTCATATTAGACATATCAAAAGGGTAGCCTCAGATTTTTTCCATCTCACCTGTCTTCTAGGCCTTCAGCCTGTTTCCCTAAGTCACCACCTCCTAGCCCAATTCTAAGACCCAGAATGCTGTGGTCAGCTCTGTGCAGCTGAGAAAACCTGTCATCTTTGTCTCTTTCTGCTGCTTCCTGACTCAGGTGAAGTACTACAGAACATGGGATCTGGATTCCCAAGCCGCACAACTTAGTGACATAACCCCAAATGTGAGGGGATCAACTCCCCATAGAGTTTACTTTGACCAGTGAGAAATTGGAGATGGAATGAGCCAGTAGATACATTTACTTTGCATTCCACCCATCTACGGTGGACCATTCAGGAGCAAGGTGCTTCTGAACCTCCTGACAGGAGACTTCTGTGGCTGGAAGACCACCTGTGTGCTGCTGTGAAACAGGATTGCTCAGTAATGCACCACCTTATGTTGGCTTTCTTCCTTCTTTATCTCGGTTTCTTTTTTGTCACTCTCACTGCCCTGAGGTTGGATGGCCAATACAGCATTAGCACCTAAGCTTTGCACCAGTCTATTTTCCAAGGACTCTAAAAATAGCCCTATGTACTCGTACTATTTGAAACCTGTCAATGCACTAATTATAAAACTGGCTGGAGAAGGAGCCTTCTAGTTAGTAGAAAAGACAAACATTTAGATGATGAACATGGATTATGCTCCTTATTCATAAAGATCCCAGCACAATTTTTGTGCAATATATAAGTCAATTACAAATGCCCATCAACATTAGCATTTTAGTAGTGTTGCATCATGGAAAAACATATGTTTACATGAGACTATTTATCCCATGTTTGAAAAGAAAATAATACAATCACAAGTCCATTTTACACAGATAGTTGTTTTTTTTCTTACGTAAGGAAAAATAGTGAAACCAATCATCCAAGGTACCCATCTAAAATCTAATTACTGTTATCAAGTAAAATCTAGGAAAACAGCATCAGAAACTATTAAACATATCTTAAAATCCACCCGCACCCAGCACACCCTACACTTCATCCAGCTGCCTCCTGTTGTCTAGTTACCACAAACTGAGAACAATCGGCTGAATTTCAAAATGGAATTATGCAAGTTTATTTGACTTTCTCTGCTTGCCTCTCATGAAAAGACATAAAAATGAAAATGGATTGGTAGAGATGGTAGAAACAGCCAGGTGAATGCAAACTACTGCCATCAATCTCATCGTTTCCGGAAGCAACGGGCATGGTGGGCACAATCAGGCTTAGCAGAAAAGAAAAATTATTTCCGCGGAGGCCACCGTGAAAAATGAGATACCAAGGAACAAGGCAGCAATTTTGCAGCAGGAAGTGAATGTACTTTCTTTATAAAAATCTCCAGGGAAATCGGCAATTGTAAGTAAAGGGATTAAGAGAAGAGATGCTTAGAGAAGAAACCCTTGACTTTTCCCTAACCACCACAAAATTTCATCAGTACAAACTCTTCAAGCCACCAGGTTTACAAGCCATGAGTATTGCCAGTTATAAGAGCCATTTCAATAAATTATTTTGAAGATTTTAAAAGACAAGAAAATGGAAACGTTGCTCCTGTGGCATAAACTGCTTATTTAGCTTTCAAGTCTTCCTCTTTGATGTATTTTCGCCAGTATCAATCAAAACCAAATGTGAGTTAACAGCATAAGAGATAATAAGTATGTATCTTGAAAAATTAGAAGATATCGTCAGCATTTACCCCTAGGATATGAATCCTTCCTATTAAGAGAGTCATGGCATTATTAATATAAGGTAAATTTAATATATAAATAAGTTGCAAGAAAAAAAAAAAGCTCAGTAACTATAGAATTGTATTAACTTTTGTTGGTATTTGAAAGCTACAGTCTCTTTAGTTCTATATCAGACAGTCCGTTCACGATTTGGGAGAGTCTTTATCTTTAAGACTGTCCCTTCAATGTCACTCTTACTGCCTTCTAACCAGACAGCCTATCTGTGAACTTCTCTCCCAGGATAAAAGTATTCTTAAGAAGCTGCACCTATCCCTGCCCTCATTCCATGGTAACTAGCAATGGGCTATATGCCAGGATCTGTAAGCATTTTCGACCATCTAGGAAAGCTATTCTTTTAAAGATAGCACCATTCCCAGATCTTCCACTTTCTTCATCAGAACTTAAATATTATGTTTCACTTTTACTTGAGATCTTGCCTCATTTCCAGTTACAATGGATTATGAGGGATGAGATGAATTAATTTTATTTTTTAATAATTCTAGCTCATATATTATCCTTCCTAGAGAAAATACTAGTCTAACTATTGAAAAGACCAACATTTTCATCACCACAGAATGCAAGTGGGAGGAAATTTTTGGTCAGGAGCCCCTTTCTATCCCTCTCCAATTATAAACCTTGGAAAGTTGCCCAGCTGACCAATGCACAATGCCAGTCCTAGGTTAGAGAAACAATTTAATTAATAGCATGGGCAAATAAAACAGCAATTCAAACAGTCAGGTAATAGATTTCTAGGATCAGACTCTGGACCTCAAGTATCCACATAGTTATAAAAGCAAATGACTGTACAGTTACTGCATAGCTGCTTTTATTGCCAAGGTTGTTATACGTAAATAGATTTCAATACCTACTTTGTCTCCCTCAAATTGCCATCACATTGCTAAACAGCAAGAACATTCAGACCAGAAAATTGAGTTATTTTTTTTATAAGTAAAGTTAAGTGGACAGCTGCTGCAGGATTAATACATTGCCTTGATTTATTTTTTATTTACAGATGCACATTTTCATTAGCTGGGACTTGAACAGAATGGATTTTTACAACAAAAGCAAAAGCAGCCCAATTCTGGCTTTTAGACACAGATCGGCTTCTCTCTGTCTCCTTGGACAGTTTTGAGTGTATCCTCTTCCAATACAGCCCAGATGCGTCTATTTGTAATGTTCAGCTTGCAGCCTCAAGGCAGAGTACGTAATTTCCCTCCCTAATCTTCAGAGGCAATCTCAGATTCAGTGTTCTCTGTGTAGATGCAAGGAAGTCTCAGGGAACTGGACTGGAAATACAAACAGTGTTTTCCCACCTTCCTCCTATGGAAATTAAGGCAATTCATGCCTCTGTGATGATTTCTTTAGTTATTTATATTTGCTGCAATGATTTCCTAAATGGCCTTAGGCTATATTATTTCCTCTTGCCTTAGAAACCAATCGAATTTGTGTTGCAAGTGTCCCAGACTGACTCTTCTGTTTGATCACAGTTATTACACTCTCCTCTAGTGCTCTGACATGTTTACTGTCTTAGGCTTCGAACTACATTAGTTATAAATAACCAAAGATTCCAAAAATTCCTTATCTGTGGTCTACATTCTCACTGACCAGTCTTGCTTGTTTAGAGGCCTACAAAATGTTTGATAATTGGATAAATGCACAGTAGATGTGGCAGAGAACTTGAAAATTGCTAACTGTCCAGCCCTGTCTTAACTTCGGGGATGGTGCTGTCAGTACATCTTCAGGAGCTCTGGTTTAGAATTGACCTCAATTTTCTAACTGTGTTAGGGTAGCAGTACAGTATCCCATCCTGTTAAGAAATTTACAGGATGCGGTGCTGCTAGTCTAGCCAAGACAGTAAATCGGCATCACAATGACTGATGGCGAATATCGAAAGTGCTGGATAGAGGCAACAGTGCCCACTGTCTTTGTGATAACAAGATCACAGATTTCGGGAGACATCTGAACCCCAGGGTATGTACTCTGCCTTTTTCCTATTCTTATTCCATCTAAGGCACCCAGAGAGGTTAAAAAAAGGTAAAGAACTGGGGTGGCAGGTAAGCAGGTAAGCCTTACCGACTCCATGCTTTTATCCTTATCCCTGTGCAAACAAAAATAATAGGGAACTTGGTTGAAAAGTAAGACAGATCTAAAATATTAGCAAAGCAACCAGGCCATTTTCCCTGGTAACTCTCAGCTTCCTAGTCCATTGTCTCAGGCACAAATTTTCACTTTCCCCTGGCACATGCCTGTTCATATTTATGGGTGACAAAATTCATTTTAAATCTGAAACTATAAAATGTTTGTTCAGAAAACAACATTTTCCAGTTGTCTTACCAACAGGGTGACTTGGAAAAATAGAACAGCATCAGCACTTTCTAAGTCAAACGTAGAAAAAGAGTTAAAATAACACTCCCAAGCACTGATGGTGGAACTTACTCCAGCAAATGTAAATGAGCACTACACCTTTTAAACGAGGGTGGTAAGGAAGAAAACTCAGTTCCCTATTCAAAATGTATTCCCCTGCTAGACGCCCTATCACCTCAAGGTTTTCATATGCTTCCAGGTAAAGGTCTGTACACCAAGTTTCAACCCAGTGTGTACTTTCTAACAGTTCATCTGATTGTTTGACATCTGAAGTATCACAATAACACTCTCAATATCACTCTCAAGAACATGAATGGTTAAGTCACAATTCAAAGGTGCCTTATCAAATCCTGTGGAAATAATCCTCTCTGAACTTTACCTTCATTTTAGATGAAATACTTGTTGTATAGAATTTATACTCAGTGTTTGTGCTTAGGTTTTATTTGTCCAATTTTTTTAACTTAGCATGAGTTCTTCTGAAATTCACCTCTGCTTAGCTAAAGCAATCACAGAATAAAAACAAATACATAAATAAAAAGAATTTTTTCCCATAGATGTACTGACACAACCTTAACTGGAGGGAAGGGAGTCATGCAGCTGTAATAATAAAAGTAGCAAACGTTAGCAATCTGCTTCATAGCATGAAATAAAATGTATTTTAGTAAAAACATGAACACTACTCCAACTGTAATTTTTCACACAGCTGTGATAAAAGAATGATAAAAGTGATAAGGCAGAACAATTCCTGAGTAAACACACATATAAAATGAAGTGGAAGTTCAGGTCTAAAGTGTTTTGTTTTACTTGCAGACTCTAAATATACCAAGACTGATGCTTTAATTTTTTTAACAAATATCAATTTTGTTCACTTGTACAATTTAATGGGTGCTAGAAGCTTCCAAAAATCATGTTGCATTAAGAAATACATTCCCTTAGCCTGTGCATTTGACATCTTGTCACTTTGTAACATTATACACTTTTGAATAGATATCCTATCCATTGCCTCTTGATAGGAAAAAAAAATAGCAAAAGCAATACCAATGAATCTTTCCTATGGGGGGAAATAAAACACACTTTATTCCCTTAGAAATTATGTGATTCTATCCCTGCCTCTTAAAAATTTGAGTCTTTCCCAATGTAATAAAACACTTCTTTAATCATTAGAACAAATGGATATTTGTCCAACAATGGGAACAATTATTTTTTAAAATAGAAACATATCTTCTAGAATGTTCTTTGGGCAAATAAATGATTTTTTTAAAGCACTTAAGTGATAAAATGTACTCAAGAAAGAAGATGACTATATATTTTCATAAGTATTCATCACTATTTCTGTAAAATAATCTGTGACCTTTGGAGCAAGGCATGTTTAAAGAGTATAGATAAATCCCAAACTGATCATTTCTCCCTTAGAGCAAATAGCTACTCTACCACCACCCACATTAAGTCTGTGAACTATTACATCTAGTAGCCATAAAACACAGGCTAACTTGTGGCTCTCACCTTCTAATTGCCTTTACCTTTGACCTGGTACATGCTATTTATTCATTCATTCTTTTTTTAACTAACATATATCAAACACCTCCTATGGAGCCGTAAAGAGCTATGATAGCCTGTATCACTGTGGCAGAGCTACCTGTTCAACAAAGATATGTGTTCCTATCCCATAATGTCTAGGGAAGTGCTGTCTAGCCTGATGCTATATTTCCCAGTCTTTCTTTGCATCAATCAAAGAAAGACCAGTGGCCAGACAACTGCAAATATAAGCAGAAAAGTTAACCCTTTGGGGCCAGCCTGGTTAAGAAGTGTATGTGCTGTGTCTACTCTCTCTTGTCCTTTCCTGGCACTCTTGGAAGCCACATGTTTTTTATTTTGTTTTGTTTTTTGTATTAGAGTTGGCATACAATATTATATTAGTTTCAGGTGAACAACATAGTGAGTCAACATTTATCCATGTATATCTTAGGATGTGAACGTCACACTGTCTGTGTTGCAGATGGCAGTGTCTCCAAATGGAAAGAGACTGGTTGCTACATCACCATACAGAAGACTGCCTGTCAAAGACCACGCCAATGTGTGAGAATAAACTTCAGTAGCGTTACTTCTGTTATGACCATTAACACAATCATATATAATAAAGTTGTTCTTAGGAGCTTACCTCTAATGAGAGAGATACAACTACTTTGAAACGTTTGGGGAACAAAATCAGCTGTATTTATAGAAGATAATAAGGGTGATAGGCAACTAACCCAAAATTATAGTTTACAATATCGCCCACATAGCAAAATGAAGGGACCTGGGTTTCAAAGAAGGACAGGATCACTTAAGTGAAGAATTACTAGAAAAGGCCTCACGGAGACAGAGCCCTTTTAAGTTGATTTCAAAGGATGTGCAGCGGCGTGACAAGTAAGCAATGAAGTTGAAAGGCATTTCAGGCAGAGGGAACTGTGTGATCAAGTCCGGAGGAAATAAAGTGTAATGATTTTGGAATCGTGAGTCGTCTGCATAAAGGATTATAGCCAGCACAAAAGTAACCATGAAATAGTTAAACAGAACCTCCCAAGTCGCTATAGTTCAGCACTTATTGATAACCTGACAAGTAAATTACAAAGCCACGGCTTTGGCATTGTGGAGGGATCAAGATGTATTGGAGGAGAGTCATTTCATCTTAAAAGTTTTTCTCTTCTTTCCAAAAATCGAGGAGCTACGATAGCTCTCTCCCCACTACAGAGAATGAGAGAGTGATATAAGGATTTCAAAGATCTGAGGTCACAAAACCGAGCAAGAAACACAAAGCACATATCCAGTGAGTTCTGATTTGAAAAAGGAAACCATTCCCCTAGAAATTGACATTTTTCAAGAAGCATGATGAAAGGGACAGAAATCCTGAGTCCCCAAAATGCATGGATCTGCTGCCAGCAAAGACAGGGAAAATAAAGCAACATCGATTAATTACAGAGCCTTCTTCAATTTTATGAATGAGACTAAAAACTCTGATCTTAATATTCAAAGATCTGATAAATAAGCATTCGTTCAGAAATTGACATGGTTCACAAAAGGTGACTGGGAAACCTGGATGATAACAGAGCGGGATAAGATGGCTAAGGAGTTCCCCAACCTTATTTAGAAAGGATTGAAAATTAAAATGAGAACCCACTATAATTATTCTTAAATAGTCCTTATGCTTGAGTTAGTAATTAAGAAGATTGTTAATGATTTTCATTCCATAGTATAAATGCTCATTTTTTAGAATAATTCTCTAAGGAATTCTTTAATTGACAAATAATGGATTATTTAATAAACGATATTTGTCTAGAGAACACATCTGCATTACCTTTTAATCTATATGTAGAGTTGTCCATTTATAGACAAATGTCCATTGGCAAATAACTCTGTGTTTCTGCAAAAGGCCAATAGGTCTTGCCTACAAGAAAGAATATTCTCCTTTCTTCAAGCTCCGTCTTTGGCAAGGGTGCAGAAGAGATCTACTGTTATGGACTGAATCTTTGTGTCTTCCCCCAAATTCATATGTTGAAACCCTTCCCCACTGGTTGTTAGGAGGTGGGGCCTTTGGGAGATAATTGGGATTAGGTGACTTCCTGAGGGTGAAGCACCCATGAAAGGGATTAGTGCCCTTACAAGAATCAGGAGAGAGCTTGCTTCCTCTCTCTGCTCTCTACCATGTGAGGATGCAATGAGAAGTCAGCTGCCTGCAACCCCAAAGGAGGGCTCTCAATAGACCTGGACCATGCTGGCACCCTGATTCCAGACTACCAGCCCCAAGAACTGTGGGAAATAAAATTCTGTTGTTCATAGCCACCCAGTCTTTAGTAATTTATCAAAGAAGCCCAAACTGACTACAATACCTACCCAAATACAATATAAACCAATGTCTGCTGCCTCCTTTACAGAAGTTTGAATCACATTAAAGTCTTATTCTATAAAAAGGAAAATGTTTCCTTGTTTTTGTTTGCCTTTTTAAAAACACACATAGCTTTCATACTTCTTTGCTAACATTTGGTGTCCTATGTTATTTGTGCAGCTTCTTTTGGGTTAGGAAAAAGAAGGTAGAGGCTCATTTCCAAGAGAGTACTGTGTGAAAAAACTGAAGAAAAGGTGTGGAGTTAGCAAATGAAGCAACCTTACCAGTTTCCTCCAACAGCTTGGCAGTAGCTTCGCGTGCCTAACCATGCCAATCCTGATTCTAATTGCAAGTGTATCCTTTGCCATTTTTTTTATTATTTCACTTCTTCTCACCATGTACTACAATAATTTACAAGAAGAGAAGTTTTGGATAAATGCACTTATGCTCTAAAAAGAAATTTTCATTTAAATGGATGCAAATGTCAAAGGAAGATAAAAATATCCCCTTTCTACACAGATCTTTTTCATCTTAACATATTTTTCCAGCAAATCTAAAATACATGAGGCTGCAGATTCTTTTGGACAGCAAAGAAGGGAGCTGTACTCTGAGCATGAAAAAGAAAAATATTTTTTCTGAAACCTTCGTGCTTTCTAAAATGGAAGACTATTAGAAAACAAACTAGCACAATGTATTTTCTTAAGAACATTTTTTATGAAAATAATAATTTAATTCAAAGACCTAAACCTGAATAGAATTTTCTCTTTGATAATCTCTTACTCAACATGCTTCCCTGAGCATTCTCTCCTTTCTGAACCACCTTCCCCCTGTTTATCCTCCATGGAGTCATGAGTACAGGCTACCCAAAAATACAGCCTTCACAGTACCTCTCTCAGGTTAAATTAACTCAGCAGCTACCCAATGCCAGCTTTAGAAAAGCATACAATTCACAACATAATTTCTTTTCTTTGTAATGCTTCGACCTCATTTCCTATGTCTCCCACCTCCTTACACTCCAACAATAATGACTTACTTTGATTCATATTAACATACCACAGTATTGCATGCCCTCCATCAATTTGTTCACTCTGTTTGCTTTGGGTGGAATGGACCTTTCTTCCTTTGTTCACTTGGGGAGCTTCTATTCATCTTCCAAACCTTTGTTATCAGTCAGAGTTTAATGTAAAAATAGAAGGCACGCTGACTATGTCACACAGGAAGATATTTAATGCAGGGAATGAAGTGCCAACAAAACTGTTGAAAGAATTAGAGGAGCACAAGTCAGGCACCGCCAATAAGCTTTCAGGTCACAACACTGCAGGTATAATCCAAAAATGGGGAGCTGCTGCTGCTAGTCAGAGATCAGAAAGCTACAAACGACTGCTGATGTCACAGCTGCCCAACAGCCAAGGCTGATGATTTGGCGGTGAAACAAGGAGTCTGATCACTGTAAAAGCCAATGTTTGCTGGATCCTTATACATCAGCTGCCATCACTGCTAAAGGAAAAATGACTCTATTCTCTCCTGCTTTGCAAAGCTTGTACTGGAGCATCTTATTACATGTTTTAGCCTTCCAACCCCTGTAAATGGATAGAGACACTAAAGAGGACGAAATAGGTCAATAGTTAATATGAGGCATCATATCCTCTGCTCAGCCCTTCTCTGGTTCTCTGGACTTTCCAACCCCTAAAGAGTCTTGGTTAATCATTCACTCCATTATATCATCTGTGTTATTTGCCAAGCATGTTCTTCTTTATGTTAATAGTCCCACCTATTGTAATATTTGGAAATACTTGAATGACGTATAGTTCATGTATTATAAAAACATGATTATTGTACACCTGGAACTAATATAAAACAATGTTGAATGTCAACTATAATTACACACACACACACACACACACACACACACACACAGAAGGTGCAAAAAAATGTATCCACATTTTAAGAAAGGAAAACTGTATTAAAATGGTAATACTCAATATATACTGATAACTAAAGATAAATACAAGTCACGTTTGACTTCTGCAATTACAAGAGATGATTCAAGTGGTTACCATCAGCGTCCAGACACTTCTGATTATGGAGAACTACTGCTTGATCAATGTTGACCAAAGTGTCCACTTATATATATCATCAGTGTGTGTGTCTGTGTGTGTGTGTTTGTGTGTTGTGTGTATGGTCATGGGATGTAAACTACAACATAGGGAATATAGTCAATGGTATTGTAATAGCTATGAACGGTGTCAGGTGGGTATTAGACTTTGGTGGGGTTATCACTTTGTGAGGAGTATAAATATCTAATCACTATGCTGTTTTGTATACCTGTAACTAATTTAAAAATTGAAAAGTAAAAAATATATATGTAAAAAAAAAAGTTAAGATATATCGGTAAAAAATATAGGTAAAATATATAGGTGGAAAAAAAAAGACCTGATTATTAATTTATTCATCTTTTTAAATACCCAGTGTCTAGCATAGTCTCTGGCACATAATATGCCTTGCACATTTATTTCACCAAATATTATTAAGTAGCACTTTAATTTGCAAAAAAAAAATATGAACTTTGAAAAGTGAAATTTTCAGTTTCAATCTTCTCTTTCAGTTGATTTGAAAAATATAGAGTTGGGAAGTGGTGACATTCAACTCTACTGAGAATTCAGTAAATTCTCCTTTTGTTAAAATAATAATATGTTAGGATGTTATTCAGTTAAACATGCGAATTTGAGGATTCTTTGGTTCTAGTAGATATTCTACTCATTGCACTGTCCAGGGCTAAATTTGCTCATCCCAATACAGAACAGAAAATCAGGCATTTAATTGCACTTATGCAAATTATAGTTCACTTATGCATTGTGTCAAATAACCTCTGAGCATGCTTATAAGCCTCACAAGTAAAAACACAGCAAGCAATTTGAACTTATGTTCTAATATAGACTAAGTGTCAAAAGAATGTTCAAATCAGATTCAGAATATATTTTATGTTCCACTCACAATAATTTCTTCATTAAAGTGTGGTAGATAAAGAAGGATATCTAGATCTAGCTCTCATATCACTAGAGTGGGCTGTTCTACTCTCAATGCAGCCTAGGTACAGTCCTGTGATTCTACACCACCCAGTCATATATTAACAACAACAAAAAAACAAAAAAAACAAAAAAAAAAACCTGAGGACACACAATATTCCTCTGGACGCCATACAAATACCCAGTTATCCACTGGCGGCTTGATTAGAGGGAAAACTAAGATATAATCAAATGAGCAATGCCTTTTTAAATACTGACCTAGAAACGTCTTATGTAAAATTACGCCCTGTACTAAGAGAATATTATATGGCCAAAGAAGAATTTATCTTTCAGTTTCACTTAAATTCAGTAATGAGAATCAAAAGTAAAATTAGACTACTCTAGAGAAAAATTAAGAGTAGACATTGCAGTTATCAGTCGAGAAATTAACTGCAGGGGATACAACTGTCATCATTAGCTCTCGGGTACTTTGAAATGTCTCTCTTAATGTTTACAAATGAAGGAACTGAAGTACCTAGAACTTATGCTGAGAATATCAAAGAAGTGGAATTCGTCAGTGTTTATGTCTTCTCAAAATGCATATGTTGAAACTCTAACCCCCCGTGTAACTTTATTTGGAGATGGGGCCTCTAAGGAAATAACTGAGGTTAAACGAGGTTGGGTAGGGGTGAGAGGGAAGCTTATCTGATAGGATTACTGTCCTTATAAGAAGAGACACCAGAGAACTCAATCTCTCTCTTCTGGAGTCACAGAGGATGGCTGCCTCCTGGCAGCCATCTGCAAGCCAGGAGGAGAGCCCTCATCAGAAAAAACCATCATGGTGCCATGACCTCAGACTTCCAGCCTCCAGAACTGTGATAAAATACATTTGTGTTGTTTAAACCACCCAGTCTGTGGTATTCTTTTATGGCAGCCCAAGCAGACTAACACAATCAGCAAGACAAACAAGATTCTTCCCCACTCCAGCTCTCATCCACACACTCATCATGTCTTCATTGAAAAGCTGATGGTCTAAGAAGCAGCATATGGAAAGAGGATGAAAAGCACTAAAGTTCTTACACAACTTCTATTAAGGAAAATAGCATACACATACTTTGTGCCTCTGATATTTCTCACACTTAAAGCTACTCCTGGTGTAGATATTTATACAGATAAAATTAATGTTAGCTATTATCACATGCATAAGAATGTTGTGAGAAGACCATCACGGTGTGATTTAGCCCCCTAGGGAAACCCTGGGCCATACATCTTTGTTGGTAGAGCACTGAATCACAGTAATAGAAATGGGATTCCAGGTTCCCCATTCTCTCCCATGAGAACACAAATCCCGCTATATATTACTGTGGAAATTATTTACTGCATATAATGTGTTAAAATTGTTTTAAATCTTGGCATTGGAATTGATAATAAGAAGTAATGTATTTCAAGTTGTTTAGTTATAAGCTAAATCTAAAAGGTAGAAATACTCTCACCATTAGTTAAATTAATACTTGGAAAGCATTAATTCAAGCGCCATTTCCTTGAAAAAGAATAATTTGGGTAGAGCTAGTAAAGGGTATATATAAACTAAATGGGTTTCCTCACCCTGTCTACTTCCTACCAAATTTGTGCCCACTTGATAAAGACTGCTCTCACATTCTAAGCTATGACCTAAAGTCAAAAACTCTAAATGTAGAAATATGTTTAAATGATCATAAATATTGTGGTGGTTATAAACCTCTCATCTCACAGCTCTGAATCTATTATTCTCTATCTCTTGTGATCCTGGGGCTAAGACCTTGAAAACCACTTTTTTCCTTTGTTAGCTTGCTCCTTATTCGGTGCAGCCAGTAAGGGACTCTGGGTGAAGACTGGAAGGCTAGAGAAGAAAAGAAGGAAAATATTCTTTCCTGTTCCCTTCTTGTTGACTAACACTGACCCTTCATCCCAGTAGCAGCCCCTGACATTCCTAGAACCAGCCTCATTGCACCCTCTTCAGAGAACCTGCAGTCGCCAGGTCATGACGCCTCCTCAGTAATCTGAGCCCCAATATACAGTCTGCAGTCTTCTAGATTCTGAAAATCCTAATCTCTCCCTTGTGTGCTCCCAGCCCTAGGGATGGTAGGTATTCCTACAATTATGACTGGGCTTTCTGATTTTGCTCTATTAGCTTTCTTTAACCAATTCTCTAGATTAGATTCCCTTTGTTGAAATATCTAGTGAGGTTCCTCTTTTCCTGACTGGACCTTTACCAATACATATAAGGAAAATGATCTTTAAATTCAAGATTTACTCAAGCTATTCCTCATTCCAACTAGATTATCCAAAATCAAAAACCATCTTTGACACAAACGGATTACCTACATTAAAAGAAGAAAAAAAAAAAAAAAACAACACCTTTCCTTTGGAATTGCATATGGTACAAACAAGCACCGGTTTGGGGTTTCTCTACACAGAAATGGAATTCTACCATATATTTTGTTCTGTACATGAAACAGTTAACTGTGGTAGCAAGCCTAAAAAGTGAGAGTAAAAGCAATGGAGACCTTTACTTTTTCCTTTTGACACTGACTAGGTTTTAATTTTTGTCAACTATGTGCTATTGAAGCAGTTGTCTGTTTTCTTAGGGAGTTGTTTATAGGATTACCAGCATTGCCATGCTAATTGCCTATCCACAGTCTCTGGCACACAGTAGGCAACCACTAGTAGGCAGACATTAAATGACCAGTATTCTCTACAAGTTTCTCCTCTCTAAGCTGGTAATAATTAACAATTATGGTTCAGCCGTGTAGCAGTCTGGTCTGGGTCTTCCTTGAATCAAATGCCCGTGCCTCCAGAAGCATAACCACAATCTTATGCCTTGATCTACATGTACAGTAGAACGCTAGGGTCATCTTTTCAGAACACATGTAACCAAAAGTGATTTCAAACTAAAGTAACAAATCTTTAATTTGTATTTGCCAAACGTGGTAGAAAAGAAAGATGGTCCTAGCAACATCTTTTTTTATCACTATTTTCCTGTTCCACTTCTGCTGTCATAAAATGGTTGTGCTCCCAAATCCACTGCTGCTCCACAACAAAAACAAAACAAAACTGCTTCCGGCAGTTTCTCACTAGTTTCCCTTTTCTTCCTAATTCCTCATCACAAAATCTCCCATCATGACCTGTCCAACATAACCCACTTTAGAAAGCCTAGCAGGGAAAGCAATTGAAAAGGTCAGGCCAGAATGCATTTCAAATAAGGAAGAGAAATTCAAGAAATTGATACAAGGTGACTTACACATTCCCATGCTTTTTAACCCTGTGTAGGCTGCATGGTGCTAAAGCTCTCTGCCTCTGTAGATTGAAGGCCCCAAATGCATCTCTCCATTATGGCAGTGATATCCTCACTGCAGAACTGAAATTTTTCTAGCACCAACAAGACAGAATGGAGATTTTGAACTTATTTTTCTGCAGAAAATAACATCTGTTTAGAGTGGTAGCGTTCATCTGTGTGGCTCCTTGACACCTCTATGGACCACTGTAATATTTTCGCCACCTTTCCAGCAAGTAAATCACTACATATTACTGCTTATTCAGTTCACACTCAGCATCCTGTGAGTCACACAAACTCAGATACACACAGACTTAAGAATCAGGAGACAGAGTTACAATTGCTACTTTCTCAACAAATTCATGAAAATTTGTGGGAAACGATATTTGGGCTCAGTTTCACTATCAAGACCAAAAAAGGGGGGGATGCCTTTTCCATCTTCACTGAACTTGTATGTGAAGTATCTAAAATATATACAATATGAGGAACACAGCACACACACACACATTAAGTAGCGGTTTCATGCTTAAAATATAAGGCAAAGTACCTGGAGCTTAAAGGATACTAGAAATAGTGAAATTCATAGCTTTGAGGAGATATAAGCAACATTAGTCCCAAGAGAAATGAATCTGTCAAATAACTAAGGAAAGGGGGAGACAAATTACTATAATAAGAATAAAAGAGGAATAGAAATAATAAGGAAGACAGGGTTCTAATGTTAATGAATCCATCTGCCCATCCCACTAGCATTGCCAGGGAAGGAGGTTTTTTTTTTTAACTTTTTGGCACTTTAGCATAGACCTTATATTGAATTACCAGTAGAAATCTCTTACCGTAAAACAGATTAAAAAATAATTTGTATGCAAATCAAAATGATGACAGTCTATTACACCATCTCCAAATCCTGACACTTAATCTCTCATTTTAAGAAAGAAAAATAAAACACATCACAGCTTATTTTGATAATCTCCTATATCTGGTCATTTTTCTTTTATTTTATGTATTTTCATTTTATTTTGTTTTCATGTGGAAGTCCTTGACCAAAAATTAATCAAAGGACATTGCCCAGGTATATTCTCGTTCTCTCTGAAGGGATGAATAGCCAACCTATAATAAGGCTTGTTCAAGGTCTAGCAATCACTACAAATGCTATGGCATAGTTTGGAAGGCCGCCTCAATCCTTATCATTGCTCACAGACAGCGATAAAGTACAAAAACACTGTTATCTGAGTAATAGTTACCTCATCACTCTTTACTGAAGAATTTGTCCTTCATCAGTATCAGTCCCAAATCAATTGGTTAGAATACACCCCAGTTATAAGCCCCATCTTGCCTTCTGCTTCCATGTATTACAACCATTCTGTTTGTTTGTTTGCTGCTCAACCTCAATTTGCAGGAAAAGAACTGCAAAGATCAATTGGAATCATCAACTTATGCACAACTACCTGGAAATCATTTCTTTGATATTGATGTAGTGTCAGAGAAAATGACAGTGAAAAATACTGCTCACTTGAGCCAGAAAAGAAACAGTCTCAAGAGCAATGTTCAAGTACAATAGAAAGGGTGAACGGCTGAAATTCTTTTGTAGATAACCAGAGGGATAGAGGAAGAGTACTAATAGATTCGGCCTTAAAAAAATGTTAGCCTAGTAACCTCAGCACTCTCACAGTGCATAAGTATGAAACTCTTATTTTTAAAAAGAAAAATAAAAGTACAGAAAGGTTGCTAATGCCAGTAATAGGCAATAATGGTACTTGGAAATTTAGCAAATCAAAGGCAAATCCAGGACTTAAAATCCATCCCAGGCAATGACCATCAGTTGGTTAAGAAAGATATCACCAACATTCTAGATCCATGTTAGAGGGGCACAAAAAAGGAATATCCCATTGCCCAATTGCCACACTCTCTAAATCCCTTCCTTAAAACATACTGGAGCCTGTGCTACAATGCGAGTTTCCTGTAGGTTGGTATCAGCATTATTTTCCTAGGATTGATTTTTAAGCCAGCTGAATTTTATGTAAGAGCTCCCTATAGACTGATATCACTAAAGAAAACCATTCCTCTTGGGTTAAAACTAGAAAAAATGTTATTATTCATTCTGTATGATGCCAAACAAGAAACAGAGCCATACTGAGTCCAGAAAACGCTACAGTTAGGATGGGAAAACATCATAATTGGCCATAATACCGTGGCAGATACATTTTTGAAATCTGAATTTTTATTCCTCCCTATCCCTTTCCCAACTCAAAGAAAAGGCAGACCCTATGCTTCTTTACTTCAGGGAAATATGTGGCTTGGATTCTTTGAAGAAAGTAGGACCAATGGAGCCAAAGAAACACTTGAAGGAAGAGGTAGAACTTTCTCTGAAACTAACAAAAGAGGTTCTCCAAACTAGGGAAAAAGAGCGGTCTGCGGCTGCCTTCACTCAGAGATAGAAACCTGTTCACTGCTCACTAATGTAGCAGGACCTCAGAGGGAAAGGCCAGTTGGTACAGGTTGTGGGGTAAGGTGCTATAGTCAAGGTCATCATATCCCAATGATGGCACTAAAGCAGTAAAGAAGTGGCTGGAAAGGCAGAAGAACAGGGAAGATGGAGCTAACAGGTGCTCCATCTGCACACAAGGTGAAAAACTAATAGAGTCACAGTTATCCTTCAAAATGCCTTTAATTGCCCATTAGGTACAGCCTGCCAATCATCTCTCAGGAAATGCAAATCAGTCAGCTTTCTTCCAACACTGGAACAGTTTGTCATTTCTTCCATTGGGCCCCAGATTAAGTACCTGGATTGTGGTCAGGGGCGATTTTATGGCGGGGGTGGGGAACACCCATCAGAAGTACACTCAGTGCATCTAGATACCCACACTTGGGAAGCTCAAAGTGAGCAGCAGAGACACAACTTCCATGTCAGGTTCACTCCCGGTGTTGTCTTCTTGAGTTCCCTATAGGTGAGGAAAATTCCCTGAACGTTTTTTCTCACTTTTTCTCTGACAATAGAGTTGGATTTCACTGAACTACATAAAAGAATCCAACTAGATTAAAAGATAAATATAATAAGCAAGAACCTCTGTGAGGACAAAGTTTCCCCAGTAACCCATGTTATTATGTGGTTGTCATGTGACATGCAGAGTCATAGGTCATGTTGTGCAGAAAGTAGAATAGAGGGCTGAGAATCTGGAAGTGATTCCTTGTCAAAGGTAGAGTATGTTTTGTCAAGAAGAAAATGAGCTTTAGTGCTAAATTGCCTGAAGATCAAATGGTAGATCTCAGTTTGCCTCCGTGCATGGTCACAGGCAAGTTACTGCATCTCTTTGCTCCTCAATCACCTTATCTGTGAAAAAGAGAAATAATGTATAAATCTGAAAATATACACAAACTATGTGCCACGCCCAATCCCTGGATTATGGCAACTGTTGATGGTTTTTTTTTGTCCACAATATTCTTCCCTCAACCCCCATTCCTTATTCTACCATCACCATTCTTTTTTTTTTATTATTTAGAGAATGTCATTTTAATTTTCTAATGCTTACTATAATGCTTGTATTGTAGTGGCTTAGGCTACATGTGGAAACTTATAAAATCTTGTTATACTTTCAAATCTTTTCATACTAAAAATTTTAATTCATTTTTCTTCAAAAACTTCTCAGGACCTCTTAGCTATTAGCTATAAAGCAAATAAAAGAGGGATAGACGAAAGCAATTCAATAAAAATTGGATTTACTTTTAGAAAAAGATAGGTTTTAATCTTCCTTAATTGTCCCTTTGATGTAGACAGTTTTCAAGAGTGGGGTATTTGATAGACTAAAAGATCATGTTAAAGTCCCCCTTTATGGTAATCAAGATTTGGTGATTCTCTGGAAGAACAGGAATGATTAAAAACAGCAAAGAGAAAGGAATTATTAGATGTGGACGATCAAGGACTCCAATATATTAAAGCAACTAATGCAGGCCTGCAGATTCTAGCAAGCTCAAGATAACATTTTCACTGCACATTTCTTTAAAAGAAGATAAAAAGCATTGAATCAATATATCATTGAAGAGATTATTATTTTGTACAAGCTGAAGGTTGGTGCAGGTCATTCCCACTAAAGCAAACAGAACTTGTTAATTTAATCCAACAAACTTGGCCGTAAAACCAAACAGGAATTTAATCAGCAGGTGAAGGTGGTGAGCATCTCTGAAAATTGAATGATCGCTGTGCAAACAGTAAATATCCTCATGGAAGGGCAAGGAAATAAAAAGGGTGCTCCTTTCATGATTTTCATTGAGCTCATCAAACATAATAAATTATTCCAAGTAAACCATTTCTAGGACTGCTACAATGATTTCACATTACTTGTGCTAGCAAGTTAAAATTTATAGTTTTCCATCTTTCTTAAATACTTTTCTTTAAAATTGCAAAGTTATAAAATGAAGGACTAAGTGTCTTATATTCCAAGTAAACACAGCAGCTGACTTTTCAGTATCTCATTTCAACATAATGTTCTAGCTTTCTGATGCCAATTTGAAGGCTTTTTATACATAGACTAACACAGAGACAAGACTAAGATGTATAAGGTAACCTGAGGTATTTAGTTGAATAATAATTGCTTTAATCACCAAAGCTTTTTTTTAAGCATGTATATTGTTGTAAAAGGATAAATAAAATGTACTTTTCCCTTCCCAATCTCTGTCTCTCACTACTTCAATCAAATTACCATCAAAGAATATTCAGAATCTTTCCCACTTGCGGTTATCACAATTATCACTTTGCCATTCTTTCTTTCTTTCTCATTTCAGCCTTTTATAAAACTCTATTAGCAAGCTCTACTTATCTCCAATCTAGTCTCCTTGAAACCCTGTTATAAAAGCATAACCTTTTGCAAGCCTCATGCAGAACAGGACATGTAAATATGCACTATATCCAAAATAAAAAGACTTGCTCAATAGTGTTTTTTTCTCTAGCTATGAATATGAAAACACAGTGTTATCATTAAACCAGTTAATTCATTACTCCATACAATCTCAAAAACAAATGTCAACTGCTGTTTCCCAAGAGGGTCAATTGCTGTTTCCCAAGAGTGACTAACAAAAATAAATCATGTAAGTGGCAAAAAAAAAAAAAAAAAAAAAATCCTTATTTCATAGTCTCATAGAAAATGTTCTAAATGTTCAGTTACTCAAAGTAAAATGTAAACTTATCCGGAAACTCTAAAAGAACTTTGTCTAGTGTCATTTAAAAAATTAGACTAAGAGTTGAAGAGATAATGAAGAACTGTATTATGTTAGACTATTGAAAAGAAAGGACTGGGACAATCAGGAGCTACCATTTTAAAGGATGTATTCAGAGAATAGGTTGAAAATCCCAGCTTTAAGCAAAATAGAGAGATACTTTTTCATAATTTTTCTCTGTCAAAATGGACAGTAAGATACACACTTACTTGTTTCTAGCCCAGTGTTTATACTGTCTTGAATCACTTATCTCCATATTCCATCTCCCAAAGTAACAAAATATTCTTTTTTTTTTTTAATGTGTATATGGCTGCACCATCTTTTCTTTGCAGTTAACAGAAAGGATAGACTATCCTGTAGAATTTTGGTTACTTTGAGAGTCTAAATATCTGTTTAAGTGTTTATGGTAGATTGTTTACAGAGACAGCCACAAAAATTTTTCCCAATCTTATATGCACAATATCCCTTTACAATGTGACTTTGCAGCCTCTTCCACCAGGAGGTAGAGAATATTTCCCCACACCTTAAATTTGAGCTGTCCCTGTCAGTTGCTTGCACCAATAGAATATGGTGGAGATGTTGGTTGTGACTTCCAAGTCTAGGCCTCCCTCAAGAAACCTGTCAGCAATTGTTCTTGCCCTCTTGGAGTATTGCCATGAAACTGCCATGGGAAGAAGACCAAACTCTAGGAGCATGAAAGACCATGTGACCAAACTGTCCTGGTTGAAGCCCTCCAGATCAACCTACCAACAGCCAATCAACAACTACCAGATATGTGAGTGAGGCCGTCTCAAACCATCTAGGCTCATTGGAGCCAAAATGAGTGATCCCAAGTGAGATAAGGAAACAAGCCATTCAGTTGTGTCCAACCCAAATTGCTTACCTACAGAATCATGTGCCCATAAATGCTTATTGTGTTATGCCACTAAGCTTTGGAGGGGTATGCAGCAATAGATAACTGATACATAATTGGTACTAGAAATGAGATGCTGCCACAAAACTTAGAACATTTAGCATCGGGACAAGGGGGTACACAGAGTCTAAAAGGTGATAGGAAATTGTTAATGGAGCCCTAAAAGTGATGAAGAAAATATTATTAGAGGCTGGAAAAAGAGTACCCTGGCTATATAGTGTCAAACGTGATGAATTATAATGATAATAGTCATACCTTCCTATTGCATGACAAAAAAATACAACTTGAAAATTAGAAAATGTGCCTAATGAACTTACTGATACAGCTAAAGAGATCTCTAGTCAGTATGTCGAAAGTCAGGACATTGGGTGTTGCTAACTGTATATGACAAGTCAATGAGGAAAAAAAGAACGAAAGAAAGAACTCACTGTTTGCAAGCAGAATTTAAAGAAAGTTGTTAAGTTGGAAAATAAGCCTATTTCTTACGCCCAGTCTCTCCACCTGGAAAAAGATTCCAAATTAAGAAATAACTTCAAAGTTGTGGGTATAAAGATTAAATCAAAGTTGTGGGTAAAAACCCTTTGTATGACCTCAAAAATATTTAAGATAGAACCTAACAGAGTCTTTCAGACACATAAAGAACTTCTAAGAACATTAAAGGCATGTCCCACACATGCTGACACAAAAATAGAGATCTGTCTGAAAAAGAATTGTGGTGTTGTTTGTGGGGCAGGTAGTAAACCCTGAGAAGATTCATTTTAAAATGCACGAAGTTTTTAAGACAGTTGTTCTAGCAAAAGCACATCCAGCTTATATGAAAAGGGGCTGAGTAATTCAAAATGAAAAGGGGCTAATGGGCCTCTAGATTTCTATGGGCAAGAAGCAGCCTGAGAAAATAACTCAGCTACAAACACAGGGCAGTTCTTATTTAAAAAAAAAAAAAAAAAAAGGAAAGAGCTCAGAGGACTGAGCCAAGGGCTAAGAACAGTAGACCAGGGAATCAGTCCACTGGAGTTCAACTAGTCTCTAATCAAGGCATGTTCTTGGCCCCTAGAACAGAAAAAACTGGCAACATGTGCCAGTTAGATTTCAGAATTTCCATGGGCAGATGACAGCTGCGTGCTTCCATTCTTACCTTTTTGGAATGCAAATGTCTATTGCAGTTTTCCTTGTCCATTTTTACCATTGTATGTTGTGTGTAGAGTGAAAAATTACTTATCCTCTTATTTCACAGGTTTCTGAATCAAGAAGAGTCATAAGCAAGGAGCTGCACTGAAAAACCTTATCCACATCTGGACCTTTTAGATGAGGAAATCCTGAACTTCATGGATGATTCCATGTGAATATAAGACTTTTATGAAATGGGTAGTACAGTTTCATGTAGAAGACAATGTGAATTGTTGTTGCCAGAGGGCTGATTATGGTAGGTTGTAAGCAAAGATGGCTACAAAAACTCTCAAACCTCTGTATGCATGTCCCTTTGTAATGTGACTTTGTTGCTCCTCCCAACTAGGGATGGAGTTTATTTCCCCAAACCATGAATCTGGGCAAGCCTGGTGTTTGGGAGCTCCAAATACTAAGCATCAAGGGAATGTGCAGCTTCTTTTCTTGCCCTCTTGGAAAGCTGACCCTACATTGCCATGAGGGAGCCCAGTACAGTAAATTAGAGGATAAGAGACCAAATAGAGCAGAGATAAGTCATGCAAACTAAGACCCCTAGACAACCAGCCAAAGCCAGACATGTCAGTGAGGCCACCTTATACTATCTAGTCCCACTAGAGATATAGAATGCAGCCACATGAGTGAACCCAAGAGAGATCAGCAGAAGAACCACCCAGCTGGGCCCAACCCAAATGTTTACCCACCAGGGGAAAAAAAATGACCATTGTTTCAGGTCATTTTTTACACAGTGAGTAATAAATAACTGATACAGTGAGTAATGTATTTCATAATTTTCCAACACAATACAGATTTTAAATATTCTGTCTTGTTATCATATGTTGTGTCAAATAGACACCATTATTTTCATTGGAAAAATGGTCCTACCAGAAAGCAAGCACTAAAATGTGTGCTATAATGATGGCTGAACTGATGCACACTGCTCACCTCCTAGAAGGTGAATTATTATTATTGTCTAATATTAAAATAAAGTCCTCTTAGTCCTGAACATAGCTAGCTTTCCTTCCAAGGATGCAAATCAAAAGAGGCAGGAACATAATCAGATTCAAATGTTTTCTGTCTGCAGAGGTAATATAGATACTACTCAGTGACATTTAAGTCCAGTGAATTCCTTGAATATTCTTTCCCAGTTGTCATTGTCTCATCACCACTCTTTCTGCCACACATATCCATGGAAAAGCACACATACATAAAAAATAAAGTGAGGAGAGGAGAGGAGTGAGAAAACTACAGATTAAGAGGAAAAGATGAATAACAGTTATAATGACACACTGAACAATTACATTTCTATATATTTTTGTTTGAATTTCTTCCCAGCTAGACCTCTGCTTTGGGAGTTGCTGTGTAATTTCTTTGGTTATGTGATAGAACCAAGATCAAAGATAACTCAGGAGCTCCTGTGGCTTAAAATATAATGGTTGAAAATTGATGGGTTATGTATAAAGGTTTTTTGTTCCTTCTGTTTGACAAGGAAAAGCAGAACTATACTCACCACCCCCACCTCTGTCCTTCTCCAAAATAAAGGTCAAATTGCTTTTTTTTTAGAGACACTGCTAAAAAATTCTGATGCAAATATATAATGAATGTTAATATAATGGTCAAAATAGCACCCTCTTCTCTACAATGAAAACCAAAAGATCTAAAACTTCTAAAAATAAAGTATATTCAATGCTGAAGAAGAAACCAACTTTAAAAATCATCTATACTTGAATATCTATAATTGCAAAAACTGTCACGACAATATCACATACCTCATGGAACAGTCATTTAGATTATATGATCATTTATTTTAACTCCCACTATTCTTAGAATAGATAAAAGCCAAGGATTTATACATCCAGAACCTCATCTCTAAGGACTGCTAACTAATTCTACCAAAGTCAGAACTTATTTAAATATTAATTATAAATTAAAATTAAATTATTTTAAACCTCCTAGACTAATTTAGCACTGGTAGCACCTCTGTTCAAATACACAAAATTATTTGATGGATTTTTTTTTTAGTACATATGCTAGACATACGTAAAGACTTTTTTTTTTTTTAGTGAAAACCTGAAATCATAGACTCAGCTCTAAAAGGGACCATAGTTAAACTTCTTAACTTTATGTATGAGAAAACTAAAGGTCAGAGAATTGAAATGATATGCCTGGAAGTAGTGGGGTTTACTAGTGGTGATGCTAGTTTAAGAATCAGGGACTCTCAGGCCAGTGAGCTCCCCACTTTACCATGCGGAGTCACACAGGAGTTTGTATCTGCTGTGGATGAGAGGTACTGTCTTCTTCCAGTCCTGAATCCAGGAGCTGCCCTGCCTAAGTACAGAATTTTTACAATCCTTCAGTCATGCCCTATCCCTGAATTATTAATTCAGATTCTCTGGGAAGGAGCAGAGCACAAGTAATGCAAAAAGAACCCCAGGAGATTCTAACATCACTGGCGTAGTTTCTCATCCTCCCTCCCTTAAATGGTTTAGGCTACCAGGCTAGCAGTCACAGTCTCACTTCCCAGAGTTTCTTTGGCACTTTGACACCCTAGACATCAAAAACTTAATTCTGAGAGCCAAGGCTCCTTGGAAAGGAAAACATGAAAAAGGGAAGACAGAGAATATTACAGTACGTGGTCTTAGGAACATGCAATATCAGTGACATGTCTAATAGATACACAAGAACTAACAAGATAAAACCATAAGAAGAAAACTCAATTTGGCTATGTAAAAATATTACTTACAGGTGTTCAGTTAAACAGCTAACAAACTTTGCAATAATATGCATCAGATTGTTTATTGTTTTATTTCAGTACATCACTCAACCACTCATATAAAGCCATGGTCATCGGTTCACAAGCTCGTGAACTTAGCGGCAGCATGGCTTAGATAGATTCTTAGACATTATGACAAGGGAGAGAAACAGAAGTAGAAAATCTCACATGGGAAAAAAAGGCCTAAATCAGTCAAAGTCCAGTTTAACAACAACAACTGTTAGCAATCCAAAGGTGAACGAACCTACATGTATCACATGATCCTCCATTCCAGCCTAGTCCTCAAGGAGCAAAGCTAAATCTGGGTTATTCTGAACCTGAGGTGAGAAAGATAAAATTTACTTGTTGGAATAGGATTATAAGCAAAGACAGCCTCCTTGACTCTTGCAATTCTTGCTGACTCTGGCAGCTCAGTTAGAAAAACTGGTGATGCTGTGAATTGAGCCTGTAGGTCATTCACAGTTCCAGGTGAAGCATAGACATCTTGGTCAGTAGTGGTGCCACATCTGCCTGCCTCCCTGCACAGGCAGAACTGTTTGGGGGGTCATATGTTAATTTAAATCATACATAATACCAAATATTTAGCAAATATTCTAAATCTGAACTAATCAAGAAAGGCGATGGCTGTGCAGTTGCTTGACTCAGCTCCACGTGGAGAACAGTCCAATATGCCAGAAACAAGCATGTTCCTTAAGTTTCGAACGGGACAAAAAAGAAAAAAGTTAGTTTGTCTGGTATAACGCGGGGTCTCTGGTCCCGCTCCCCACACAAGAACGCAGGATATAGTGAGGCCAAAAAGGAACACCAACAGAGCCATGGATAGGGGGTTCATGGCACTGTGCTGTCGTCGGTGGCTGAGCCGGAGACCCAGGAAGCAGGAGCTACACGATCCACAATCCACTGTCCACTTCTCTGCCCACCAATCAACACCCCCTAGCCACGGAAGTTACATTAATGGCTAACAGCTAACCAGTTACAGCTGTTGGCCAACTAGTTACAGCTAATGGCTATCTGATTACAGTTGATGGCGATCTAATAACCGAGCCAGCACCTTTCCATGTGAGGCCGAGAGCCTGGAAACTGCTCTTTGGGACTCTGTCCCTACATCTGGTTTTAGCTTCATGTTCTAGTTTAAGGCGTATTTTATAGAAATGATTGTTTTGCTTTTCTGCCTCTGTCACCAATTCTTCTCCACTGCAGTAAATCCCACACATGGGAAACACACGTTAATTAAGTGTTCTGTTAAAGAGTATTAATATAAATGTCTCAGATGTTCCTCCTTAAACTTCTACCGTGTAATTATTATTGCCCTGAAGGAGAAATGAATTTACATTGTTGACAGAAATACTTAGAAACAAACATATTTAAATGTTAACCATCAGTTCTAAAAGAACAGATTAAAGGAAGCAAAGTTAAATCAAAATATTAACATTTAGGTGGTCCCACAAGTTAATGTGAAAAGAGAATATACAACTCTTGCTGTTTCAGTCAGATTGAGTTTTCAAATAACCTCATTCGCTTTCATTCTAGAACCAAATATGAGTGTTGTCAATTTAATCTCTCTCTTTATCTGCTTCCAGGCTAATCATGAATATCATCAAGAAAGGATTTCTTCCAGCTCATCAAACACCCTCCCTCTGATAGATTAAGACAACTTTGCGAGCATCCACAAGCAGAGCCAGTGTAAACAGTGCCGGGTTGAAATCAGAGGGCTGCAAGTACCTTTTAGCTATTCTATGGTGCATCCTCCACTTCCAATACAATCGTTTAAATCAATGGTTCTCAATCTTCGCTGCGCATTGAAATTTTCTGAGAAGCTTTTTAAAATGCCACTGCCCAGCCCTAAACCCCAGAAATTCTAATTTAATTGGTGTGGAGATAGCCTGGGAATTGAGTTTTAAAAGCTCTCCAGGTGATTTTAATGTGTGGCCAAGTGTCAAAGACCACCAAGAAAACATCAGTAGTCAAGACAAGTTAGGTTTACTTAGCTTGCCGTAGCATGGGAGACCCTAGGAAAATCTTGGGGGCTTCTCAGTAATAGTAAGTTGCAAGAGCTTCAAAGTGGGTGGTTTTAAGGAAAACTGAGGGAGGCAGGTGACAGTTCTGGATTGAATGACATCAAGAAATGGGGGAAATTCAGTCATTGGGTATCTCAATTATCTTCATCAAAGAGGCAGAAAGATTAATGCAGGGATATCATTTATAAAGAATCAAGATTACTCAGAAGACGGTGTTGTTAGAATGAGCCATTTTTGCGGTTAAAGTGTGGCCTAGTCATTGTCTCATTGTCCTTTTCTAAACATGGTGTACTTATGATCTTTGGCAAACTCTGTGGTCCAGTTTTCTAGTGAGGCTAATTTTCCCTTTCTCTATTTAATAGGACCCATTTTCATATTCTCACAAAGGCTGGGAACCACTGATTTAAACAATCTCAAAAATCTAGCTGAATATGATTGTTATCTGGTTGTGACATCTGTCATTCTTTTGAGTTCCAGGGTTAAAAGTAGCTGATCTGGCTTATTAAATATGTATTTTATTTCTCCCCAATTTTTCCCTACTTGAGCTCTGAACCAACTAAGAAAACCAAAAATTAAAGCAGAAAGATATTTAAAACATTTATAACCAAAAGAGGTCATGTCACAGATTGGGTTCGCCAAGTGCAGGCAACTGAAACAGATTTTGAGTTCAAGATGTTGTGGGGACAGAGCCAGGAAAGCAGCTTCCAGGCTCTCGATCTCACATGGAAAGGTGCTGGCTTGGGTAGTAGATGGCCACCAGCTGTAACTAGTTGGTCATTAGCTATAACCAGTTAGACATTAGCCACTAATATAACTGCCGTGGCTATGCCGGCTGATTGGTTGCTTGGCAGAGAAGAGGACTGCGGCTAGCGAGTGCGGTTAGCAAGCAGATTGTGGATTGCGGATCGTGTTGATCCTACTTCCTGTGTCTCGCCTGGCCGCCAGCCAGTGAGACTGGGGTGCAGGAAGACCCCTTCATTGGGGTACTGGTGGATGTTTGCTTTGTGTCTTGACCAGCCGACATCGAGAATATAGTGGTATGACTCCCCTATCTACGGCTCCATTGTTGTTCCTTTTTGGCCTCACTATATCCTGCGTTCTTGTGTAGGGAGCGGGAGCTGAGTCCCTGTATTACACATGGTGCAGCGAGCAGGGTATAGTGCCACCCAAAGCTCTCCGGAGGATGGTGGAGCAGTTTGTGTGTATAGACACTCAGTCTCAGGAAGCCTGTGAGGAGTGCTGCTAGGAGCAGGAAATATGATCTGCCTGGGAGAAACGTGATCCCTTGGTAAATTGGTGGTCCTCTCAAGCTGCTGGATGGCACACTACCCTACTGGCCATAGCAGGCATCACCTGCTTTTTCATAGTGTGCTGCTACTGTAGGCTCCTAGAATTGTGGACATCTCACACTGGGGCCACCACCCACTTGGATACCTGGCGCGGCAAGGAAGATTCCGGCCAGGTAAGAATGATGTCTGACTCTGGGCAGGAGGACATGTGGCCCCCACACAGTGTGTGGTGTCTGGTGGCCACTGTTCTCAGGAGTTGGACCCCCATGGAGGGGTGGGCAGATATGGACGGTTCTCCAACTAGCATAGAAAAAGCCATGTAGCTGCCGGAGAGCTGGACCCTCATGGAAGGGTGGAAAGACGTGGATGATTCTCCAGACAGCATGGGCCAGAGAAAGCCAAGGTCGTTGCTGCCCTGTGGGCTGGGAAGTGCTTGCTGAGGCAGCCTGGATGCAGGACTTGTAGTCCCAGGAGGAAACGCTTGCTGAGTCCTCAGTAGAGGATGCAGGTGAGGTCAAGGTCGTCCCTCACCCCAGGTTGGGGAGGACTTGGAGCCCTCGCCCTGTGGAGAGGGCATAAATTGTGAGGCCAATGCACAGCCCTGGTGAATGATTGTGGACTATGGGGACTTGCCTTCCATCCCTGATTTGATGGACCTCTTGACTGTTTGCTTGGGAACGTACAACAATGTAGTAGAACTGGCAGATATTTACTTCCTGTGTCTCCCCCGGCCTCCAGTGAGATTGTGGTGCAGGAAGACCGCTTGATGGCGTACAGGTGGATGTTTACTTCCTGTGTCTCACCCAGCCACCAGCGAGACAGTGGTGTAGGAAGACCCCTTGTGGGGGTGCAGGCAGATGTTTACTTCCTGTGTCTTGACCAGCCACCATCGAGAATATGTAAGCACTTTGGCTATGCCCAGAAAGACTGGTGGTACCCTGGGAACCCTGGCTGTGCCCAGAAAGTAGGTGGACATTGAGGGACACCCCCTGGGACATTACTTGAACTGGACTGAAACTTTTTCTCATGAACTGGTTCCTGGCACAGGGCCCCTTGGGAAAGACACTGATCGCATAGGGTGTGAGGCAAGACGCTGGAGGTCTAGATTGTGGAGACAGAGCCAAGAGAGCAGGCTCTCAACGTTACATGGAAAGGTGCTAGCTTGGGTAGTAGATGGCCATCAGCTGTAACTAGTTGGCCATCAGCTATAACTGGTTAGCCATTAGCCACTAATATAACTGCCGTGGCTAAACTGGCAGGTTGCTTGGTTGGCAGAGAAGAGGATTGTGGCTAGCAAGTGTGGTTAGCAAGCAGATTATGGATTGCGGACCATGTTGATCCTACTTCCTGTGTCTTGACTGGCTGCCAGTGAGACTGGGGTGCAGGAAGATCCCTCACTGGAATACTGGTGTATGTTTGCTTTGTGTTTCGACCAACTACCTTCGAGAATATAGTGGTATGTCTCCCCTATCTGTGGCTCCGTTGTTCCTTTTTGTCCTCACTAAATCCTGCGTTCTTGTGTGGGGAACAGGAGCTGAGTCCCTGCATGACAGATGTACATAAGGGATTAAAGGAAGGGGATGAAGCAGGACTGAGAAGATGAAAAAGTCACACTGTGATGCAGACTCAAAAAAGCGTTGGCCAACCTGGCAGGAAGCTCTGGAGTGAACACTACCCATGAGAGTCATCCCATAGTGGGTTGAAATGTCTGGGCCTTTAAACCCCCTCCTAGCTCACTCACCAAATATGGGCTGCCCGGGAAGGGTGTGACTTTGAGCAAAGCATCTAGCTCTGTGCAGCTGAGGCAGACCCGAAAACAACAGACAATTGGAGGCACTCTCCCACCACCCTCTTCACTGCTAGACAAGTCCTGCTTTGAAGGGGCTCTGGGAAGCACATCTTATGTCTCCCCCAGATGAAGTTGGAGTGCATGGCTAAGATGTTTAGCAACAATACATTTCCCAATATGACACCCAGTACTGTGACATCCAGACACAGGCCATCCCTCAGTAATAACAGACCTCATTTACAGGTTTGGGCCACTGAAAACTTACAGCATAGAGATGGTGACCCAGGATATATAGTTTTCAGTAGCAGCTGGCTCTTGAAGAAAAACATGAAGAGACTGAGATAAATATGTCCAATTTCTGCTCCCACATTCACCAAAACAATGTTACTCCATGAGAGAGAGTGTAGGAATGAAGATGTGGAGACAGGGCAGAAGTGATATGCTAGTGGTGACCCTCCACATGGAAGAAAACACTAGGAGGGGGAGGTAAGTGGGACCGTCTATTCTCCACCAACTGAGTCACAGAACTTGGCAGTCAAAGGCAGTACAGTGAGGCTTACTAATATTCTTAGGTCTCCAGATTATAATAACTCAAAAATATCATGTATACAGTAATCATTTTTGTGCATACTTATAAATATTATTCCACATGAAACTTTGGTTCCTGAAGAGTTGGTTTGTTGTGTGGAAATTTGGAGTTTTTATTCTTGTAGTTGCATGTGAAAGAATACATAGGTTTCTTTACCAAGTCCTAAATAACATGAACATTTTCTAGATCCTCTGTACGCTTTTCTGCTTAATGCAAAAGTCACAGAAGGAATTTTAATCACTCAGTGACAAAGTGATATATGCTGCCAAGTAGCAATTCAGCAGCCAGACTTTTCACCTTTATTCCCCTCGCAGCCACAGACCTCTCCACACTAACTAATAGTATGTTGCCACAGAGGGAAACTGCCTTGGCAGATACTTAAGATAAAGGAGTACCTAGGAATTCATATCAGGGAATCAAAGTGAGACTCAGAGAGCACAGGAAGTCAATGAAACCACAGAGACACCCACTTCCTCAGAGACATATTGAGGGTGATTCCAAGAGGGACCACAAGGTACAAATCACAGATTTTTAATGAAAGGGCATCGAATTGTCAAAGGCCTGTCAGTTTTTTTTTAGCCAGCCAGACAATTTATTTTAAGTCTTTGGTTAGTCCTTCCTCTATGAAGGCATGATAATAAAATGTTGCTAAGGAATTTCATTTTTAAAACAATCGTCAGCTGGGATTAAGAAATTTAAATTGGCAGTTACAAAATAATCAAGGGGATGCAAAGTACAGAATAGGGAATGTAGTCAATATACTATAAAAACTATGTATGGTGCCAGGTGAGTACTAGAATTACCAGCGTGATCACTTCGTAAGTTATATAAATGTCTAACCACTATGTGTACACCTGAAACTAATATAATATTGAATGTCAACTGTAATTGAAACATGTTTTAAAAATTAAAAATAATAAAAATAACTTTTAAAGTAAATTTAGAAAACAACAACAGTCAACTGTTTAATCATTTAAGATTTGACGTCATGGAGATTTACTCATGACAAGATAATACATGACCAGCTGTTAACATCTGCGTGTGCAACTGATACAAGACAGTCTTTTAGAACTCATTCTAGATTGATGACCTAAAGACTGCCATAAGACCATTTCCTAAAACCAGTTGTCTAGAATATCTGCCTGAAATATATGAACCTAACCAAATTAAGGAAAATACAGATCTAAGTTGGGTCTGCCTGAGTCTTTCTGAGCATTTAACAGTGTGGTCCTATGACCACCTGCTACACAAACACTCCAAGCACTTGTTAAAAATGCAGATGGCTAGACCCCACCTAGTGAATGAGAATATCTATGCGCTGTGGCCCAAGAGTCTGCATGTTCAACAAGTTGCCCAGGTGATTCTAATGCTCACTAGGATTGGAAAAACCTTGTTAAAATTGAGGTTGCAACATCAAACACAAAGTCCAGAATTCAAGCTCAAAAGAAAAATTCTGCAAAATTTATTTGACATTTATTTGGCAATAATCGTTTTCACAAGAGAAAACAAAAATGCTTATTCATTCAATAAATATTTGATTGTGTTCCTGCCATATCTACTGTGGTAAATACAGTGGATTAAAACTAAAACACAAAGAAGATTGTAAGACTATGTTAGTAGTGCCACACATTTTAACTCCTTTGACACTGAATTTGGATCGTAGGGCATGCATACCACTAGGAATTAAAACAAGAATTCAGAAAAAAAAAAAATTCAACTTCTGCTGGAGTAGAACTACACTAAGGAAAGAAAACCATTAAAAAGTACATATAAGATATTAAGTGAATCTAGTTCCCTCCTGGGAAAAGAGGTGTGGTGGGTAGACACATGTACACATGACTATTTTAAAACAAAAGATCTCTTGAAATAAGAGATCAGAGCTTAGAGATGATTCCCATCCCAACTGGAGTCACTTCTTTATACTAGAATCAGAGAGCTGATGAACTTTTGATCTATCCTTTCTTTCTCTAGAAGCATAGATCTAAAAGCTGTTATCAAACAGAGTTCTAAAGAGAGGCTGAAAGGATAATATATAAACCATTACTGATTTCCCATGAGCTCTGCTTAAAGAAACTCCAGATATTAAACCCACTCCACATGTACTACCTGCTATGGACTAAATGTGTCCCCCCAAAATTCCTATGTTGAAATCCTAATACCCAATGTGATGGTATTAGTAGACAGGGCCTTTGAGACGTGATTAGGTCATAAGACCAGAGCCCTTATGAATGAGACTAATAACCTTATAAAAGACCACAGAGAGCTCCCTTGTACCCTTCCACTGAGTGAGACCACAGTAAGAAGACAATGAACCAGGAAGAGGGCCAGTGAACCAGTCATCCTGGCACCTTGATCTTGTACTTCCCAGCCTCCAGACCTGTGAGAAATAAATTTCTGTTGTTTATAAGCTACCCAGTCTGAGGTATTTTGATACAGCAGCCAGAAAGGACTAAGACACTACCACAACCCACTAGAAAATCCCTCCCTCCTTGCTAAAATAAGATAGACTTGCTCATGAAGGAGCACCTGAAATGTTTTCCATAAAGCTTTACACAAATATGGTTATGGTGTGAGAAGCACGTTATATATTTCTCCATTTGACCCACATCACTTTTGTTTATAAAAAGATTTTACAAAGTATTTATATCTATAATTTTGTCCTATGATCAAATAAAACCCAATTAGATGATTTTGTCAGCAATTATCAAAGTCAAAACAAACAAAAGCATGCACTGAAAAAAAAACAGGAAAGAATATATATTAAATGTTAAAATTGATCAAATATATGGTGCTGGAAGAAGAACTGACTCTGGGTGGTGAACACACAATGGGATTTATAGATGATGTAATACAGAATTGTACACCTGAAATCTATGTAATTTGACTAACAATTGTCACCCCAATAAATTAAAAATAAATAAATAAATAAATAAATAAATAAATAAATGTTAAAATTAAATGATGGAATTATATGGTTGATTTTCCTACATTTCCTAACTGTTTGATGATAAGAATTATTACTTTCTAATGAAAACAACCAAAACGATTTTCTTAGGGAGTTTTTTTTTTAATAATAGAATTTTTTTAAGTAAAAATAAATTGCAAAATTAAGAGTCTTCAGTGGTCATTGTTTCTTTTTACCTTACCTCCTTTCTTCTTTTCTAAACATGCGTTTCACCCTACAGGCCAGATCATCTCCATTCTTTCAAACATTCATAAGCTTCAACATTTTTTTTATTTATGAAATTTACTGGGGTGACATCGGTTAGTAAAATTATATACGTTTCAAGTGTATATTTCTATAATACATCATCTATATATTACATTGTGTGTTCACCACCCAGAGTGATAGAAGGTCAACATTTTTGCTAGAACAAAAAGTTCTGGCTTTTCTTTTTCTCTTCTTCTTTATTACAACTCCATAAATTCTAACTACAGCTGTCCACTCTATCTCCCATTATTCTCAATAATCTTGACTAACTGACTTTGAAAGCATATTGCTTTAGCACATTAACTTTTGCTGGAGAACCTTTTTTCCACACCTGACTCTCCTACCTTGCAATTTTATATCCACTTTAACTAACAGTTTTCTAGGTAATAAATTATACATGACATCTGTCTCGTCCTAGTTTTCAAAATCCCCACAGCCTCTTAAAAGTCTTTTTAATGTCCTCATCCTTCAGGCCAGACCATCTTTGGTATTTCCTTTAGGTAATACTTTCTGCTTATCTTTTCTTCAGTCTTTACCTTTATGCTCTTCTCCACTATCTTCCTCAGCATTTCTTTCCATTTTCTAATCCCTTTTTTGTTTCTTACATTTGTCTTCCTGGCTCACTCCATCAGCCTTGGGCTAGTGAAATGTGAATGCTCCTCATCCTCTACCAAAATTGTGCCCCTTCTACCTATTTTAGATTTAAATACAATTATACTATACTGTGACATAATCTGTCATGCATCACACCCAGTCCCTGCTATGAATAAAGAGCCACACCCACCTAGTTCCTCAGAATATTGCCTGGATTGGGACACTTTCCACACCATGTTGTCATTTCCTCATTTTTTCATCTACTTTTCCCTCTAAACTTTAACATCCAATTGGCAGAGAATGAGGTCATCTTCATGGTTGTATCATCAATATTTATCATAGCTGCCAGCACATGGCAAATGTTTAATAATTATCTATTAGATAAATACAGGATCCACTTTCCTGAATTCAAAGAAATCAAAAGATACCTGCAGACAAATGAAGAAAAAAACACAATGACCCAAAATCTATGGGATACAGGGAAAGCAGTTCTAAGAGGGAAATTTATAACATACGTGGCTACCTCAACAAACAGGAAAAATCTCAAATAAACAATTTAATCTGACACCTAAAGGAACTAGAAGAAGAAAAATAAGCAAAGCACAAACTGATGAAAGGATGGATATAAAGTTTAGAGCAGAAATAAACAAAATAGAGTCTAAAAAAATAGCAATACAAAAGATCAATTCTTTGAAAAGGTAAGCAAAGTTGATAAACCTTTAAACAGACTCACCAATAAGAGATCAGAGCTTAGAGATGATTCCCATCCCAACTGGAGTCACTTCTTTATACTAGAATCAGAGAGCTGATGAACTTTTGATCTATCCTTTCTTTCTCTAGAAGCATAGATCTAAAAGCTGTTATCAAACAGAGTTGTAAAGAGAGGCTGAAAGGATAATATATAAACCATTACTGATTTCCCATGAGCTCTGCTTAAAGAAACTCCAGATATTAAACCCACTCCACATGTACTACCTGCTATGGACTAAATGTGTCCCCCCCAAAATTCCTATGTTGAAATCCTAATACCCAATGTGATGGTATTAGTAGACAGGGCCTTTGAGACGTGATTAGGTCATAAGACCAGAGCCCTTATGAATGAGACTAATAACCTTATAAAAGAGACCACAGAGAGCTCCCTTGTACCCTTCCACTGAGTGAGACCACAGTACGAAGACAACGAACCAGGAAGAGGGCCAGTGAACCAGTCATCCTGGCACCTTGATCTTGTACTTCCCAGCCTCCAGACCGGTGAGAAATAAATGTCTGTTGTTTATAAGCTACCCAGTCTGAGGTATTTTGATACAGCAGCCAGAAAGGACTAAGACACCACCACAACCCACTAGAAAATCCCTCCCTCCTTGCTAAAATAAGATAAACTTGCTCAAGAAGGAGCACCTGAAATGTTTTCTATAAAGCTTTACACAAATATGGTTATGGTGTGAGAAGCACGTTATATATTTCTCCATTTGACCCACATCACTTTTGTTTATAAAAAGATTTTACAAAGTATTTGTATCTATAATTTTGTCCTATGATCAAATAAAACCCAATTAGATGAATTTGTCAACAATTACCAAAGTCAAAACAAACAAAAGCATGCACTGAAAAAAAACAGGAAATAATATATATTAAATGTTAAAATTAAATGATGGAATTATATGGTTGATTTTCCTACATTTCCTAAATGTTTGATGATGAGAATGTATTACTTTCTAATGAAAACAACCAAAATGATTTTCTTAGGGAGTTTTTTTTTAATAACAATAGAATTTTTTTAAGTAAAAATAAATTTCAAAATTAAGAGTCTTCAGTAGTCATTGTTTCTTTTCACCTTATTTCCTTTCTTCTTTTCTAAAAATGTGTTTCACCCTATAGGCCAGATCATCTCCATTCTTTCAAACATTTATAAGCTTCAACATTTTTTTTATTTATGAAATTTACTGGGGTGACATCGGTTAGTAAAATTATATAGGTTTCAAGTGTACATTTCTATAATACATCATCTATATATTACATTGTGTGTTCACCACCCAGAGTGATAGAAGGTCAACATTTTTGCTAGAACAAAAAGTTCTGGCTTTTCTTTGTCTCTTCTTTTTTATTACAACTCCATAAATTCTAACTACAGCTGTCCACTCTATCTCCCATTATTCTCAATAATCTTGACTAACTGACTTTGAAAGCATATTGCTTTAGCACATTAACTTTTGCTGGGGAACCTTTTTTCCACACCTGACTCTCCTACCTTGCAATTTTATATCCACTTTAACTAACAGTTTTCTAGGTAATAAATTATACATGACATCTGTCTCGTCCTAGTTTTCAAAATCCCCACAGCCTCTTAAAAGTCTTTTTAATGTCCTCATCCTTCAGGCCAGACCATCTTTGGTATTTCCTTTAGGTAATACTTTCTGCTTATCTTTTCTTCAGTCTTTACCTTTATGCTCTACTCCACTATCTTCCTCAGCATTTCTTTCCATTTTCTAATCCCTTTTTTCTTTCTTACATTTGTCTTCCTTGCTCACTCCATCTGCCTTGGGCTAGTGAAATGTGAACGCTCCTCATGCTCTACGAAAATTGTCCCTCTTCTACCTACTTTAGATTTAAATACAATTATACTACACTGTGACATAATCTGTCATGCATCACACCCAGTCCCTGCTATGAATAAAGAGCCACACCCACCTAGTTCCTCAGAATATTGCCTGGATTGGGACACTTTCCACACCATGTTGACATTTCCTCATTTTTTCATCTACTTTTCCCTCTAAACTTTAACATCCAATTGGCAGAGAATGAGGTCATCTTCATGCTTGTATCATCAATATTTATCATAGTTGCTAGCACATGGCAAACGTTTAATAATTATCTATTAGATAAATACAGGATCCACTTTCCTGAATTCAAAGAAAGCAAAAGATACCTGCAGACAAATGAAGAAAAAAACACAATGACTCAAAATCTGTGGGATACAGGGAAAGCAGTTCTAAGACAGAAATTTATAGCATACATGGCTACCTCAACAAACAGGAAAAATCTCAAATAAACAATTTAATCTGACACCTAAAGGAACTAGAAAAAGAAAAATAACCAAGGAAACCATCAACAAGATGAAAAGAAATCCTACTGAATAGAAGAAGGTATTTGCCAATGATACATCCAATAAGGAGTTACTATCTAACATATACAACGAACTCATACAAGTTAACACAAAAAAAACAATCCAATTAAAAGATGGGCAGAGCACCTAAATAGATATTTTTCCAAAGCAGACATACAGATGGCCAATAGACGTAAAAAAACATGTTCAATGTCACTAATTACCAGAGAAATGCAAATTAAAACCACAATGAGGTATCACCTCACACTCATCAGAATGGCTATCTATCATCAATAAAACAACAAAAACAAGTGCTGGCGAGGATGTGGAGTAAAGTGGACCTTTGTGCACTTTTGGTGGAATTGCAAATTGGTGGAGCCACTATGGAAAACAGTATGGAGGTTCCTCAAAAAATTAAAAACAGAACTACCATATAATCCAGCAATTCCACTTCTGGGTATTTATCCGAAAAACAATCAAGAACACTAATTCAAAAAGACACATGTATCCCTATGTTCACTGAAGCATTATTTACAATAGCCAAGATATGGAAGCAACCTAAGAGTCCATCAATAGATGAATAAAGAAAAAGTGGTACATATATACAACGGAATATTACTCAGCCATAAAAAAGGATGAAATCTTACCATTTGCAATAACATGGATAGACCTAGAGGGTGTTATGCTAAGTGAAATAAGTCAAACAGAGAAAGATTAATACCATATGATTTTACTTATATGTGGAATCTAAAAAACAAAATACACAAACAAACAAAACAGAAACAAACTCATAGATACAAAGAACAAATTGATGGTTTCCAGATGGGAGGAGGGTTGGGAGAGTGGGTACAAATGATGAAGAGATCAGGAAGTACAAATTGGCAGTTACAAAATAGTCACAGGGATATAAAGTATAACATAGAGAATATAGTCAATAATATTGTAACAATTACAATAGTACCAGGTGGGTACTAGACTTATTGGGAGGAATCACTTCCTAAATTATATAAATGTCTAGCCACTATGCTGTACACCTGAAACTAACATAATATTGAATATCAATTAAAAATAATTTAATAAAAATAATAACAATGATCTGCAGTTTTTGCAAATAATTGTAAACATAGCTGTATGTAAGTTTCTATTATTTTCTTTCAAATAGTACAACATAAGCTTTTCACGAAAAAAACCATTCAGTCACAGGCAAGGCTTGTTTGATCTTTATAACTGACGCTTAAAATTGGTTATTGTGGTGAATAGAACACTTATCATAATCTTTGTAGATGGGGAAACTGAAAAACAAAAAGGTTTAGTAATTTTGTCATGAACATTCAATAATTTAGTGAGAGAGCAAAGAACAAAACTCAATTGCTCTGTTTCATTTTATTTTGTTTTCATACCACTTTATATTCTGACAAGAGCAGACACGTTTCTCCGGCCAAGATGGCCAACTAGCATAGTGCTATGACTCCCATGGCTAATATGGTAACAGATAAACTACAGTAAAATGAAATATGCATGTGAAAATATCAGTTACTTGCAGAGAGAGCTCACTAATTCTCTTAGAGAATCCATTACTTTGAACACAGTAGGTACCCCATTAATGTATGATAAGTGAAAGTACAAATAAATGGCTAATCAATCTAAACATGGTATTTTTACAGTCTACAAGGTTTTAAAATTATTCTACTAGAATAAAACCACACACAATTTAATCAGACACCTAGAATCCCCTAGATCAAAGGAAACAATTTTAATTTAAAGAAAGTGCAAAGTTTAAAACACACACACACATACACACAGTCACAATCAACATGACAGGTAGATTGGACTCTTTCACAGAATAACAGTATAAACATAAAAAGTAAATTCCACACTGGATCTCCATCAGTACGTGTGCATTCATTATAAGTAAATATATCAAGAAGCCTGAAAGCCTGAGAAATGCCATCTATAAAAATTATCTAAGACTGGCCTTCTAAATTCTTCTGACACATTCTGAGTATGCAATTGACACCAAAATATATAAGCAAACAATACAAGCATGTATACAACCAAATGAGGAGCATAACTAGTAATCTAGTAAATGACTAGTAATGTCATTTACTAGTAATGTCATTCCCTAGTATAAGCACAATTTCATGGGCAATTATTAATATGTGCTAGCTCTATAAATGCATTTTTCAAATAGCGATTTGAAGGACCCTGAAACTATAAACACAGAACATTGTGCCTCTTGAATGGGACTGTGATCATTCCAATTTGAAATTTCTTGAAAATGAAAGTGGTCATTAGATACCAAATACATTTTTTGCTAAGTACTGTACTATAGCAGTTAAAAGCTTGCTAGGAAAACAATAGGAGTTGTTCAGAATTAGAGCAAACCAGCCAAACCTGCACTGTCCAATACTGTAGTTGCCAACCACATGTGGGGATTGAAATATGATTAGGTCAACTCAGGAACTGAATGTTAAATTTTATTTAATTTTAATTAATTTCAAGTTACCTGTAGTTCTAATTAATTTTAAATTACATTTAACATATTAATTGTGATTAATTTAATTTAAAAGTAAAAACCAATCCTCAATACAATTAGGAAACTTTTAAATATATTTGGAATTTTTTGAGTGTATGAATCTATTTTTCCAAACTACAAATTCTATGAAATCTCAACACATATCAACAGTTTTACTGGCGACAATTTACGTCCAAATTAAGTTGTGCTAATCCACTCAGTTGTTATCTACTTTCAGAAAAAGTCAAAGACAAATAAATAACAGTTTTTTCAAGCACGGCACACCCTACTGAGTACTTACTAAAGACTCAGAGATAATTAAAACCATGACAATTAAATACCAACTGCATAAAAATTTTCCCCTAAAAAATAACAAAACAGCACAGATAAACAAGAAAATGTCTCAAAAGAGACTCAATATATGTTTTGTGGTCTTGGATTAGATAGAAGAATGATTGTCAAAATACAAAAAAAATCACCAGTGGGGTTTCAATATTCTTAATATTAAGTCCCACAATTATATTGGGCATGAGCTCAAAATTCAGCAAGCCAAGTCATAATCATATAGCAATCAACCACACCATTACCCAAAATCATAAAGTACATTACCAGGACTTGAGATGGGGATGTTGGTTGGAGATGGGTGAAGAAATACCCAGTTGGTATTGCAGATCGGAGGTATATATTTTCAAACTAAAACAAAACAGAACAAAAGGTACAAGAGGTGAATAAATTTTTTTTGGTTTTTAAAATAGAAAAATCTTTAAAAGATTTCCCTTTTTTTTTTTTAATATCCCACTTTAAACATTCCTCAAAAATATTTGGAGGATAAGACACAAGGTTCTAGACCTAATTGCAAACTACATGGCAGTAGATGGCAACCACTACAAAGTTTAAAAGAAAAACGTAGGATAAAAACTTAAAAGTGTTGTCCAGAAAGCATACTCTAGCTTCATAAATAACATCATGAATAAATATGATTTGAAATCTTCTTTGAATGCAGGGAGTACAGCATTATGCTGCTTAACCTCACACATGTTGAGCATCATTACAAAAGTTTAAAAGCAAAGTCTTTATACAGAAGGGCAGCATACCAAAGCCTGGAAGAGTGCATTCAATTCTGTCTGCCATTCACGTGTCAAGACAGATGTAAGAGACCAAAAGAGACAAGAAGTTGAACCAACATAGTCAAAACTAAAGGAAAACAGATCCAAAAGCCTCCAAATAAAAAGATGAGAGATGATTAGAATGTCTCCCAGTCTATTTTTAAAATACCAGTAAACAACAGAGACAGTAAATACCATCTTGGTTAAAATATACACGTTAGGCCAATTCAATCACTTATTCATGAAACATTTACTGAAGACCCACTTCATGTTAGGCACTGTAATAGGTAGGTTCTGGCACAGAGATAAGAAAGGCAAAGGAGCTGCCTTCAAAAGGTCACAGTATGGATAGAACAATGGTTATAATTGAATGCAATAAATACTTTAATGTAAAGCATGGCCATCCAGTCTGGAAACAGATATTATTTTATATGTATTTGAAAATACTGTTGATAAATATGTGTACTGCCTGTGTTTCCAGACTGGAAGGCCACCCTTACCTATGTACCAGGTGCTATGGAACCACTGGGAAGGATGTACCCATCTCTTCAGAAGGAAAAAAGGAGAAATGTCAGGGACTAATTTACAAAGGAAATAATGGTTGAACTTAGCTGGATGATGGAGGAATTTGGGAAGCAGCCAAGGGAGGGAACATTTCTTAGTTGAAAGAACCATAGGAAAACAGATGAAAGAATGCACCGAGCATCTGGGAACTGGCTAGAAGTTATTCTGTTTAGCCCTAGCACAGAGTGCGTACACTGAAATGTCCTGCCTGCTGTCTCTAGTCCAACAGCAGTTTCTTTTTCTGTGCGTTCTTGTTCCAATTAAACTTAAAGGTGTAGGAAATTGAAAAAAAATGAAATAAAGAAAACATATTAATTACTCATAATTCTACCACCCAGAAATAAACAATTTTTGGTTACTTTTCTATGAATGTAAATATTTTATGGATGGAAATATGGATAGATACATGATAGATAGATGATAGATAGATAGAGAGATGATAGATAGATAGATAGATAGATAGATAGATAGATAGATAGATGATAGATATAGAATAGTTATGTGTATATATCTATAGTGACATATTCTCTTTTTCATATTTCACTTAACAAAGACATCACCCTTTGTATTCAAAATTATTCATAGATGTAATTTTTTCCAGCTTTACTGATATATAATCAACAAATAAAAATTACACATATTTAAGGTATACAAGGTGATGTTTTGATATATGCATACATTATGTAATGATTACCACAATCAAGTTAATTAACATATCCATCACCTAGCAAGGACTTTATCATGCAACAGAGCATGATTCAATTCTATTCCCTAGTCTTGTGGGGGGAAAAAAACAAATGTTCATCCAAGTAGAATGGGAAAATGATGGGATTATTCCATTGGTGTCTTGGGAAATGGAGTACTATACAACAGTGAGCATAAACACGCTCCTGCTAACAGCACTATGGATGAATTGCACATACTGAGTGAAAGAAGACAGCAACAACAAAGTCCATACTGTACGAGTTTATTCATATAAAGTGTAAAAACAGACAAAGCTAATCTCTGGGGAAGGGAGTCAGGACAGTGGTTAGTAGGAGAGGTCAGGAGATGGTGCATTCATTTAGTCTACTAATATCCACTTCTCCCCAACTCCACTGCTACCACCATAGTCTATACTGCTGTCTCCTCATGCGGGGAATATCCTGGCTGTCTCCCTGCTTCAGTTCTAAACCCCTCCACCCATTCTCTACAGATCCTCCATAGTGATCTTTTTTCTACATAAATTAAATCATGTCATCTCTGCTTAAACCACATCAATGGCTTTCTGTAGCATTCAGAGTAAAATCCACTCTCTTTACATCACCTACAAGGCCCTCTCAACCTCTCCATTTTTGCATCCTGCTCACTCTCTTCTTGTCTGTAGCATCTGGTCACAACTCTTTGGTCAGTCCCAGATCACTAAACTCTCTCCATCTCAGGGCCTTTGCTCCAGGTCTCAGTATAAATGTCACTTCCCCAGAGCAGCTCTCCTGACCCCTAGATTTGAAAGCACTTTGCCTTTCACTGCTTACTTTCCTTGTATCATTGACCACAATCTGTACTCATTTTGTTGTACTGTTTTTGTTTACATTCTGAATCATGCTGACCCATAGTAGTTGCTCAAAACCTATACCGTGAATAAAAGACTACATCCAATCAACCCATAAGCACCACTAAGGCAAGGCAGTGGGAATATGTGTTAATAATTTAATAAGCATATGTGAGATGGTTAAAATGACTTCTTTCCCATCTCAAAGCTTTTCTTAATTTCTGGGGGTGTGGTGGAGAGTGCTACACACACACGATGTTGTTCTCCTTAATCATGTACTTTCCTGGGAATAGCCAGGATTGGAGGTTAGGTCTGTCCTTACTACTTTGACCTTTAAAAGGGGCAGTATGGTGTAAACACCTTGTATGAGTAATTTGGATGCCTGCACGCATCCAGCCCCTTTCCTTTATCACACAGATGTAATCTGCATGATACATATTAACAGGTTAAAAAACAAAATTAACAGTTGATAAACAGAAAATTTTGTGGTGTAGTAAACAGACGAACAGCCATATTTCCTGGGTTTGAATCCTCCTGCTCTGCTCCTCATCAGCAGTTCCCTTGAAAAACATAACTATTTTTGCTCCTCGGTTTTGTCAGCAATAAAATGGAGTTAACACAGCCACATGCATTTCTCAGGGTTGTTATGGAAAGCAGATGAGCAAATCTACGTGAAAAGTATTTTGCAAACCTGCTATACACTGTGTACTGTAAGTTGTCATAATTATTTCAATGCAAGCTTTTCCCCTTGCCTAAGCATAATTTACATCCCTCATTTCTGCTTGGAATGCAAACATTATGGCCAGCTAGATAAATGGAAAATTTTAATCATCCCATAATGGGGCACATTAATGTGATAAGGATGGTTATGCTGACACGAATACTGTGCTTTATGTCAGTTTGGTCCCAATGCCAATCAGGGACATTTTCATATATATGAGTGTGTGTGTGTGTGTGTGTGTGTGTGTGTGTGTGCGGGCTTGTGTGTCTCTGTGTGTGTGTGTGTGTGTGTGTGTGTGTGTGTGTGATTTATAAATTTATGTTTTATACCATTAAATACTATTGGCTAAATGAAACAGACTCTGAAAAATTTGTTTACTTCTGGGATATCTAATTATTCATACTTTGCCTCTAAGAGTATGTAAATTAACGATTTTTCAGCCTCTAAATATTTTCATATATTTAATAAATGATAAAGATCAGGTCTTCACCTACACCATCTACTCATATCTCAGCAGAAAACAGCATTTGAATTCATGTGAGTTCCCCTTCTCAGTTATGGCTTTGACTATAGCAGGAATTTTGTCACGAAGATCCTCTGCTTGTGTTTTTCTTTTGATTATAATATAATAAACACTAGAAATAAAGACACATGTTTGATTAGTCTGGAACCATGTAAGTTATAAAGAGGTGTCAATAATGTTATTATATAATTAAATATCAGTTATAAGCCATAGTCAAATTCTAATATTTTACCTCTATAACATAAAGGACTTCACATGCCTGTAGAATTTATTTTATTTCTATTTACTTGAAATTTTATTTACTTAAGGGGATTTTGTATCAATATATGCTTTTGCCGTTATGAGAAAAAAAGAAAGAAAAAGTAAACCTCCAGAAAAGCAGAACATTGTACAATGAAGCCACAGTTCATGCAACCACTCTAATTTAAAACAGGAAATAAGTGGCTTCAAGGAAAAGAAAATAACTGATTCTAAAAAGTATAGAGAATAAGCAAGAAACTAGAAGCTACCAGCAACGTGGTAAAGAATACACTTTTTTTTTCATCCATTAGGATAAAAAGAACAGAATCAGTTTCTCCAGCAATAATAATAAAAATGATACAAGCAGCATAGTTCAAACATGAAAGCTATTCAAATGTGACATGATTTTGAGCAGCCAGTAGACTGTATGACAGGAGAATATAAATGTTATCAATCTTGACTATAGAAAACTAAAAATACAACTTCCAGAAACTAGGAAATGGAGGTGGGAGGAAGGCTAGACACACAAACATCCTTATCTTACAACTTGGGGAGGCAAGAGGAACTATGTAGAGTGGATGAAAGCAGAAGGTTTAATCAACTTATTTCAATTTACAAGTGTACACAACAAAAATATGTTAAATATAACTATTGAGAGAAGGTGAGAAGAAGGATGGAAAGATGGACTAAAGCGTCATGTAGCATAGCAATTGATAATTCAAAGTTGATAAAATAAGAGAGCAACATAGCATCATATTTGAAGATACAGACAATGGCAGTAACAACTAAAGGAGCTAAACACAGTTAAAAATGTTGACCTCTAGAGAGATGGACTGAGGGTGGAGTAGACCAAGAGAACGTCACCTTTTCCTATAGGCCTTTCTGCACTATTTAGCTTTAGAATTGTGTGTGTAAACTATGTCTGTCAGCTACCTAGAAGACATGGTCACCTGGATTGTCCCACAGCTCCCTCACACTTAAAATTTCCATGTTGAATTCCTCCTGGTCATTCTCCATCAAGCATTTAGCTCTTACTACATTCTTTCTATTATTCCATAACATTCATTTATTCATTCATTCAAAAATTGAGGGAATGCTTTGAATCACTGTGCTAAATGCAGGACGTACAATAGTAGCAAGATAGATATTGCTCATTTGCTAGAGATATTACTCATTTGCTAGAGTATAGTAAAGTCTATACTCTAGTAAGGGAGTTAGAACACACATACACTCACTCACAACTAAAATTATTTCAAGTTATCGTAAATACCTAGAAAAAATAAACTAGGGTCTAGGAGATAGAATAACAGGGGTCTATTTTTAACTAGGATGTGAAGGAGGCCTCTCAGAGGTGACATTTAAGCTGAGACCTAAAGAATAAGAATTGGGTAACCATGTGCAATAGACATTTGTCATATTTGGGGCTACTCAGTATCTTTTGAATACCCTCCCTATGTTAGGGGCATTTCTCATTTCATAAGTGAGGAAATGAACACTCAGTCCTACTGGAGAACAATACAGCATTGTTCAAGAATCCGCTGCAATTAAGCAAAAGACTATATACTATGTGATTACATTTATATGAAATGTTCCCAATAGGTAAATCTATAAAGAAATAAAGGGTTTTAGTGGTTGCCTAGTGCACTTGCAGACAGTGGAAAAGGGGAAAAGAGAATAGGGAGTGACTGCTAACTGGAACAGGAATTCTCTTTGTGGTGATGAAAATGTTCTAAACTTAGAATGAGGTGATGGTTGCACGACTCTCTGAATATACTAAATCTGTAACATTGGTGAAAACATACCTCACAAGCCTTCACAGCTTTTTTTATGTGGTCATTCTTGATTAAAGAATATATAGTAAGAGTTGTGGAGAAGTGTTTCCCTGGGAAAGGGACAATGTTAATCACGTGATTAAGATGGTTAAGGTTAAGGATCATGCTGTTGAGCACCAGAGCCAATGAACAAAGGCACCTGTGCACTTTAATAAATTGATTGTGATACACAGAGTCCCCCATAGTGCAGGCCCCAGGCCAAGGGGCCCAGGCCAACAGCCCCACTTGCCTAAACCAAGGTGGTGATAGTGGACATGAAAAGAAGTGGAGACTCTAGAAATATTTTGGAGCTAGACTTGAAAGGACTGAATGATTAATCATATATGGGAAAACGTGGCAAAAGCTGTTAATGCCTAGCGAACTATGAATCTCCCCACCTCTTAGGAGGAAGAGGAAGAAGAAAGGAGAAGAAGAAGCAGAAGAATGAGAAGGAGGAAAAATAAGAGAAGAACTGTAGAAGAGAAGGAATTAAATTAGAATTAAAATGATTTTGTTGATGTTTTGAGCAGCCATTTTGCTTCATGGCCCCCTCCCTAACCCCAGTGGCTAAATGATGACATGTCTAAATCAATCAGTTATCAAATACATCTAACCAGGGACTGACTTAGATATGGACATACAACATAATCTTGACCAAAAAATATATAAGGGAATATCTTCTGGGAGAGCTTCTGCTACGATTTTCCTTATTTGTAAAGGAGATAGAAAACAAGTGCTTTGCTGGGAAACTATTCTTATCCAGGTAAGATTGATTACTTCCCTTGTAGGTCCTCAGATCCTATATTTGTGTGTCTATTACAGCTCATTTAACATTTAACCTATTTACATGTTTGGCTCTTTCTATCAAATTTTAAACCCCTCTAGTACATAGGTGATATATTATTTGTCTTAATTACCCTCGGCTTCTAGCGCGATGCCTGGCTCAAAGTAGCTCTTATTAAATTTGTTGTACAAGGTGGTATAAGGCTTAAAACTAAGATCCAGTATTATGTGCTGCCTCAATATCTAGTGAAATCAGAAAGGACTCAAAGACCTAACCACAAGTCCCCCTTCCCACTCTGCTCCTGTGCATAAGATCCCCTAGCTAAACAACCCTCCTTATCACATGGACCAGGTCCAATTCCTGCTTATTCCTGAGAGCAAGGTTAAGTTCTCTGCCAGTCTGTGGAATTATTCAAACAAACCAATGACCCTCCCACTACAACCAGGCGGCACCCCACCTTAGTGATACTATAAAGCCTGCCCCTCACAGCGCCCGGTTGTTCACTCCTGAGTGCAATCCATGAATTCCTGTGTGGCATGTGATTTCTTTTTCCACCAGCCTGTAAATAAATGTATATCTACCTGTCTGGCAATTGGCGCTGGCTTTCATCTGGGCCTCACTCTTTCTGTGTTCTTCAGCCTCGAGGAGACTAGTCCAGGCTTTCTCATGACACAGCCCTAATTCCAAGATCTGTTGATATCATCTGTCCAGTGTTGGGCATTGGGTGTTCGGCCATCCCTATAAACTTAGGGCAAGAATCCCTCCCTCACCAACAGGGTGAAAAGGAGGTGATTCTATTCTCTATGCCAACTTTTAGTCAAATTATGTGGCTGAATAGATTTATTAGGGAGATCACTTCATAAATTATATAAATGTCTAACCACTACGCTATATACCTGAAACTAATGTAAAATAATATTGAACGTCAACTATAATTTTAAAAATTAGTCAAAGGGATGTATGTAGTGTCAAATGCATGATAGACTTATGAGGGTGATCACTTTGTGAGGTATATAAATGTCTAATCACTATGTTTTATATGCCTAAATCTAATATAATTTGTGCCGATGGTAATTGAGAAATAATTTTTTTAATTAAAAAACAAACCCTTTTTCCAAATTAGGTCACATTCTGAAGTTTTGGAAAGGGCATGGATTTGAGGAGGATATCATCCAATCCAGTATATCCATAAGCAGATATTCTCGATGGAAATATTACAGAATTGTACACCTGAAATCTATGTAACTTTACTAACAATTGTCACCCCAATAATCTTTAATTACAAAAAAAAAAGAAAGAAAACAGAAATATTTCCTTTGTCATGTAGATATTGTCAAGAATGTAATTTGAGTGAAATGTCTCAATGGCTCCATGTATACACAGAATAGCTGATGTGTACCAACATACATTCTTCTTTTATTAAAACACACACAAAAAAAATGGCTAAAGAACACTGAGAGAATCTGCATATTTTACCAACTGACAAAGAAAGTTCAGTGAAGTTCACTACAGAAAAAAATCCTTTTCAGACAGCACTTGGGGACGAGACTGTTAACCACTGCAATGCTTTTGATCTTACTTCAATGTCATTTTGGAAAGAATCACTATAGCTATCTCGACCAAGTCAGTTTAATACCAACTTGATTTCTCATCAAAAATGAAAACTAACCAAACAAATCTTTTTGTTATCTTTTTGTCTGGGAACAGAGTTTGCACATAATACCTTAGATATTTTGAGTTCGTAGATCAGCAACGAGCTCTCACGAAGACCATTTGCAGAGGAACAAAACTAAATGATTCACCCTTCTGATTAAAATACACATTACAGGAAGGGTTTCCCTTTCTTTTAAAAATGCAGCTTCTTTATGAACTTGTAAATTGTTTCTTCTCTCTACCTCTGGGTTTAACAATGCCACCCACAGATTAAGGAGTACATTTTTCGAAACAGAAGTAGGAAAGTGAAGCTCGCTGCACGCTGTCATCAGAGAAAAGGGTTAAGCACCAAAGCTGACCTAGCAAAAGTTAAAAGTAGTCATAGGTTTTAATGAAATTATTTTAGAAAACTGGAAAGACTTTATAAAAGTACCTCTTCGGCTTTAGATTATTGTAATTTTCTACCTTGTGATTCTGCTCTTATTTTATTATCTCAGTTTGCTGGTGACATTAGATTCTTCTCTATGTTTTGATCCTCTGAACTTGCTTTCATGTATTTCATGTAAATGAACATACATTATTAGCTAATAATGCATGTAAATAAGCTATTACAGGTGTTGTGAGGTAAGCTTATCCGGAAAGATGATCACAGTACAAAATCACAGTTTAACTTCTACAGCACTTGGGTCACGTCTTCTCTCCTATCCTAATTTATTAATAAACTCAGATAATAATTACAACTGACATCATTGAACATGAACAATGTGCTAGGCACTGTTAAACATTTTTACTTCTTAGTTCATTTAATCCTTCCAGCAGCCCCACAAGGGGCACATCATCCAGCCACAGGGTGTTAGGGAAAGGGAACCTCTCCCCTATGTGAATGCTGAATTTCTACAGCAGCACGACTGACAATTAGGCAGTAACCACATTAGTCTTGCCCCACCCCCCCTGCAAAAAGTGACTGAATTATGAAAATATGAACACAATGAAAAGCAGATAAAATTACAGGTTTCCCTTTACAAAAAATAAAAGATTATCAGATATTTTTGAACAAAATTAAACATATATTCACCACTTGCTCCAGGAATTCTACTCTTAAGTGTATATCCAAAAAAATTAAAACACATCCACACAAGCACCTGTACACAAATGTTCGTGGTACCTTTATTTATAATAGCCCAAAACTGGAAGCACCCCATCAACTCTAACAACTGTATCAATAGATGAATGAATAGGCAAACTGGTACATTCAAACAATACCATTCAGTAATAAAAAAGAACTACTGATATGTGTAAACCATAGATGATTCTCAAAAACATTATGCCTGGCAAAGAAATCAAACATAAAAGAATACATAATATATGACCCATTTTACCTAAAATTCTGAGATGGGTAAAACTAATTTATCATGACAGAAAGCAGATCAGTGATTGCCTGGAACAGGAAGTAAGGGGGAATGATTACAAAGAGACACAAGGAAACTTTTTTGGAGGTCTGGAAATACTCTATATCTTGATTAGGATGCAATTGATTACACATGTGTATACAATTATTAAAACTTATACTGGACAATTAAAATAAATGCCTTTCATTGTATATAAGTTAGACCTCAATAAGTTAATTCAATATAAAAGGTTGCCAGAGTTTGTTTAAACAGCAATTTCCTTTCCCTCAATCCCTACATATTTTTAACTACTCAGTGAGGGATAAGGCAAAGAAACAAACTATTAACAGCCACAGTCAAGAAAAAGTCATTCTGATCTGAAAGGAAGGTAACTTCTAAATTATGTACAATTGCATGTAATTCAAAAACCATTTATTCAAAAATTATACAAGTATATTTATTATCACATTTCTACCTCAGAGGAATTAATTTAAGCCTTCTGTCACTACTATAGACTCATTGGGAATAAATGAAGTATTTTTCTCCTTTCCCAAAAAAATAAGGCCTCTGTTGTTGAGTCCTGGAGTTTCTGTCCTGGCTGGGAGATAGAAAGTGGTGGGAGATGGTGTTAACAGAGATTTTTATGTTTTTCCCAGAGTTATTATCTGGATATTTGTTCACTTATTCCTAAACTGACCTTTGTTTCTAAGCTATAGGCCAAGAGTCACAAATTCAAATATTAGGTTGGTGCAAAAGTAATTGTGGTTTAAAAGGTTAAAAATAACTGCAAAAACCACAATTACTTTTGCACCAACCTAATACATACAAGGAGTAGGCAGGTCATATAAAGGAGTGAAATAGACTCATGTAAGATGATATGGAATGATGGAGATGGTGATGAACTGGACAGCACATGTCACATATTATTCATTCATTCAACAAATATTTAATAAAGACCTACTATTTGCCAGGGAGTATATAACATAAACAGAACGGACAAGTCTGTTTTAAAAAGTAGTTTACATTCCAGTGGAGATAAAACTAACAATAAATAAGTGGACAACTAAACAAAAAAAATATGTCAATGCTACAGGTGAAAGGGATAGGGAATGAAAGAAGATTTCAATTTTAAATAAGGTCATCAGGGAAGTTATTGTTGGTAAAATGACGTTTGAACAGAGACCTGAGGAAAGAGCCAGGCCAGCCATGTGGATATGGGGGTGAGAGTGACAGCATTCTAAGAGAGGAAACAAGAGACCCCAGAGCAGGAGTATAATTAACACAATTAAGAAATTACAAGGCTATTGGAGTGGAGTGAGGAAGGGAACTGTACTTTAGGATATGTTATTTTAGGATGTTTAGGCCTCTCTATGGCCTTGAAACCTTTCTTTTTACTGTGTGTGAGATGAAAAGCCACTAGAGGATTTAAAACAGAGAAATAGCATAATCTGACTATTGCCACTGTGTGAAAAATAGACTATAGAGGAAACTGGAAAGCTTATGTGTAGGTTTTGGCAATAAAGAAACAAGATGGTGGCTCAGAAATGAATGGTATCTGTAAAACTGGTGAGAAGTAGTCAGAATCTGAATATATTTTGTAAGATTAAGCCAACCAGATATGTTATGGCTTATAGATGGAGCGAGACCAAAAGAGGAGTTGAGGAGATTTCTCCGTATGGATCCTCTTCTGGGTAAAGATTCAACATGAGATATGCCTCACACAAATGATGACCACTTGAGACAAGCTAATAAAAGTGTTACCTCATCATTTAGCAGCAGCTTGTGTGAGTCCAGAGACTGTATGGATATATTCATAGTAGATGTTAACTGTAAGATTCCCATCCTGGAATAATCTATCTGAAGAGTAAAGTAGGCTGCCATCACAGAGTCATCACTGCTAATGCTTGTTCTTCCAAATTTGGAGGTAAATATTCTCTAAGTCAACACACTCATTTTTCATTCAACTTTGTATCAAGCATCTTATAGGAGAAGCCTGTCATCTTGAAACAAAGGGACCATGGTGAAGTATCCAGCGTCTCTGTGGACCAGAGGAAGTCTTCTCATAACTACTCAGAGTATGCCTCTTCAGCCAAACAATAACCAGAACCAAGGCAACAACCTTTCCTACGTTCCTAAACAAGTACAGGCAAAGATCATTGGTGATACCAAGGTGGCCACCCAAGACAGCATCTAGCAGGGCTGCTGAGTACATGACCTACAACAGTTTAGCCCCAAAGAGAACCCTGACAGCAGAATATACATGGTGCCCCAGGAGAGAACACCCACTGGGCAGAGCCAATTGTCATTGGATATATGAGCACATTGTATGCTGAGAATTGGCTACAGTCACAAAGTTCCTTTCGTGGTGCTTAAGATGTGGGGAAACTCACATTTTAGGACTGGGTAAAGTAGTGTAAACTCAGAGTTGATAGGATTGGAGGCTTACCTGACTAAAAACGTTAGGATGGTGGCGTTCCCATAATTAGTGTTAGAATATAGGAGTGCCCGTGGATTCTTAGCCAAATATGGAAGTATTCAAGAAATAAAGCAGGTATATGACGCCCAAAAACAGGAAGAGAAGCATCAGTCCTACAAGAAGGAAACTGTGCCAATCCTGGCAGGCTTTTCCTTTCCACCTGACCTAGGAAACAGGCTTATTCTTGACCTCAAATTGTCAATAAGTGCTTCCCTCCCATTTTTCCGTCCATTCTGGGTTGCCAGGGCCTACAGGTATAACGTTTCTCTGTCTCGGGCCCCCATCAGGGAGACAATAGCATGTGGGCACTAGTATGCCCTGGGAACCCCTCACCCCTAACATAGGATTTCCCATCCCCTTGCTAATCCACAGGCTGAAGAATAGTATTGGCTGGACAAGATGACGTCTGCTTCCAACCTAAAGGTGTTCACCCTCTCGTTATGCAGTAGTGAGGTAACTTCCCCACTGTAATCAAGGTTACTAACAACTGCCACCATCGTCAAGCTCTGTTGAGCCAATCCAAAGCCTATCATGAACTGTCTAAACAATTCTGGAGAAAAATAAATTTTAAACTTAGGAGGTAACTAAGCTGTATCTGTATTGCATTGGAATGAACTGGACCCACACCCAGGTCAGCTACATCTCACCCTGACGCGCCCAGTGTGTCAGTGGCTATGAGGAAAACAATCTGGTGTTCCAGGTAGCTATGTCCACTGTATTTCCCTGCCTATCCCTCTTCCTACAGGCAATCTCTGAGTTTGTTTGACTCCCATGATTGCTTCAGTCAGGAATGTAGTCCTGCTTTTTGTAAGGATGGCATGTGAATTGTTTTTTCAACTCTACATACAGCTTTAATGATTGGGGTGTGTCTTAGGACTTAAAGATGGAACGGTCTGGCATGTGAATTTTTAACATGCCATTTACCATATACATGACACCCATTTTCTGAATGGAATAAAGTGGATGGGAAAACTTGGGAGCTGTTTTGTCTCTTTGACCAGTCCTCGCTGTCTTTGGCCGTGACATGAGCCTTCTTAGTCACTGGGTATGATGCTGGAGCACACATCTGTGATTGCTTAGAGACTTTGTAGTGCTGTCTAACTCACAAGTTGGCGCCCACTGTGCTCAGGGTGTATTATTGACTCACAGTGAGACATAAGGAGCCAATATCGTCCACTTGAAAACTGTGTGCTGCACATGTTCCCCATATTGGCATTATAAAAGACGATGGCCTTGTAGGTCTATCTCTGTTGCCACAAGGATTTCAATTTTTAAATCAAACCTAGTTTTTGAATTAATAGTTTAATGTTATCAGATAAATTGGGAAAGTAAAATTTGTGTGAGTTAAGAATAGCAAAAGAAACTTTGTAACTGAATTTTTTTTTTAATGCAAAAAAGTTCACCTTTTCTGAATGTACCAGTAATAGCAAACTAAATGATATGATATTTTCACTCGGAAGTATGATCCCTCATGTATTCAATTCAGTGTTGTACTTACATCTTTGTGTTTTATGAGTATATGTAAACACAGCTTAAATTTTTTGATGCCTTCTTTGCCTCATGAACCACTTCTTTGCATCCCTGCAAAATAACAAACTGTGGTTTTAGCATTTCTCCCTCCTTGTATGTGGTCTCAAGCTCACATCAGAGGATAAACTCCCAGCATCACTTCTGGTTGTGACATTGCAGCCCCTGGAATGTTTACTAAGCCTATGTTCATTTTTTTCTCTCCTTATTTTTTAATTCTGTCAGGTAACCACTATAACCATCCTAATGTAGCACTGATTGATATTGTTATTTCAAACAACAGTGGGTTTTTTTAATTGAAACAGAGTAATTGAAAGAGCACTCTAGTATGGCAGACTTTATAAACCTGAAATCCTTAGTATTCATAAATTCCCAAAAGATTACCACTTTTTTCTGAGCACTGATTTTAGGGAGAATCTCACTCATATTTAGATATAAATAATTTATGTTATTTATATGAGACTCTGCTCAACCATTCAGCAGAGTCTCAAATAAACAAAAATACAGTCCCTATTGCCTTTCATAGAGTACATCTGAGCAGGAGCCATGGGCACACCTACACAGGTGTCACTCCTTGGCTTTTTGGCCCCAGCTTCACTCTGGCTGAGTTCCAGCTCCCAGAACAACTGACATGCAGGCATCTTGCCAACAGCAGAAACTGGAAGAATCCCGTCATTATTCCAGCCAGAACATTTTTTTTCCTTTTCCCATCCCCAGTTGGCTGCCAAAAGTTTTGGCTCATGGCTGGCCTTTGAGGGTATTTTCAAGTTCTAAATATATGGAGAGCAGAGCTTCACCTCATGAGAAGTTATTTAAAGAACAGAACGGGTATTGCATAATTCAATCTGTCTCTTTGTCGCTGGCAGAACCCTTCCTAATACCCTCTACCATCTGACCCTTCCAATCCTTTTCCAAAGGGAAAAGAGTGTCTCAGTCATCTGGATACCTTGGCAGCTTTTGCAATATTTATCTCACCTTTCTATTCGACACTGCTTAGGTAAACTTGATCTTAGTCAGCTTTCCAATTAACTGTTGACAGAGTTCACGATGTAATCAATCGAATTTTTAGTGGGCAATACAGGTGTCTTCAGGACTAAGATAAAAGGCTAAAGAGAATGAGGCATATTTTCAAGATTAAATAAAAGTCATGTGTCACAAAGAGTGAAACCGTAAAACATTTTCAAAATTTTTAAATTATTCTTTATATAAAAAGACAGTTTAAATATGTCATATGGAATTGATGACTTGTCAAAGCTTCTAGAGTTCACATCTTGAGAATATTTACATGTGACTTATGACACTAATTATTGGTTAAATTGAACCAAAATAAATTTTTAAAAATTACAATGCAGTTTGTTTTTTTAATTGAAAATTGTCCTCTGCAAATGTTCACTAAGGACCCAAGAAGATGCTCAGCTCACAGAGCTTTCAATTTAGAGTGTGGTTATCCAAGAATGCCATAAATAAGTAGCTTTGCTAAGGCATGTCTGCACACCACTACATTAGGAAATGCTATTTATTTTGACAATCATTTCCTCAGAGATTGTCTGAAATCCTTATTTATTTGAAATTCCTTTTTTTTTTCATATATGTCTTACTGCCACCTTGTGGATAAATTTTTTTTTTCATTTTTTTTTTCTCTCTCTCTCTTTTACAAATATATTTTCGTATGTGGGTGTCATTTCAATGAAAATGTAAACCTCTGTTCCAGAGTAACTTTCAGTGATACTATCCTGTGGGGACAGAGCTAGGAATGTAATTTCCAGGCTGTCGCCCTCATATGGAAAGGTGCTGTCTCAGGTAGTAAATGGCCATCAACTGTGATTGGATGGCCATCAGCTGTGGCTAGTTGGCCGTCAGCTGTAACAAGTGAACCATTGGCCACTAATATAACTGCCATGGCTATGCTAGCAGGAAAATGGGGGGTAGCAAGGGGAGTGGGAACAGACACCCTGCTTGACACCCCACATGACACATGGCGTAGCGAGCAGAGTCCAGTGCCTGTCAAAGCTCTCCGAAGGGCAGTGGAGCAGTTTGTATATAAGAACACTCAGTCTCAGGAAGACCAGGAGGAGCAGCTGCCGGAGAGCTGGACCCCCGTGGAGGGGTGGGAAGATGTGGACGCTTCCCCAACCAGTATAGGCTGGAGAAAGCGAAGGTCATTTCGGGCCTGTGAGCTGGGAAGTGCTTGCTGAGGCAGCCTGGATGTAGGACTTGTAGTCCCAGGAGGAAACACTTGCTGAGTCCTTGTGGGAGATGAAGGTGAGGTCCAGGTCATCCCTCACCCCAGGACAGCCCTGGAGAATGACTATGGACTATGGGAATTGCCTTCCATCCCTGATTTGATGGACCTCTTGACTGTTTGCTTGAGAACTTACCAACATGTAGTGGAACTGGCAGATGTTTGCTTTTGTGTCTTGACTGGCCACCATCGAGAATATGTAAGCACCTTGACTGTGAGTCTCTGTTCTTCCAGCACAGTACCCTGAGAGGCCCAGAGAGAGTGGCAGTGCCCTGAGAACTGTGGCTGAGCCCAGGAAGTCTGGCTGAGCCCATAGAGAGTGGCAATACCCTGAGAACCCTGGCTGAGCCCAGGAAGTCTGGCTGAGCCCAGAGAGAGTGGCAGTGCCCTGAGAAACCCTGGCTGTGTCCAGGAAGTCTGGCTGTGCCAAGAGAGAGTGGCAGTGCCCTGAGAGGCCTTGGTTGTGCCCGGGGCAACTGGTGGTACCCTAAGAAGCCCAGGAAGTCTGCCTGTGCCGAGAAGGACTGGGTGCCCTGAGAAACCCTGGCTGTGTCCAGGATATTACATTCACCTCCAGGCTTCTCACACAAGGCCCCTCGCGGAAGACGCTTGTCGTGTAGATTGTGAGGGATGGAGTGTGGGGACAGAGCCAGGAGTGCAGTTTCCAGGCTCTCACCCTCACGTGGAAAGGTGCTGGCTCAGGTAGTAAATGGCCATCAACTGTGATTGGATGGCCATCAGCTGTGGCTAGTTGGCTGTCAGCTGTAACCAGTGAGCCATTGGGCACTAATATAACTGCCATGGCTATACTAGCAGCAAAATGGGGGCTAGCAAGAAGATGGTGGCTAGCAAGCACAGATTGCAGTTAGCATGGCGGAGCGAGAGCGGGTTGCGGATTGCAGAGAAGTGGACCGCAGGTTGCGAATAGTGTGGCTCCTGCTTCCTGTGTCTCCAACCCAGCCACCAGTGAGACTACAGTGGTTTGACTACCCTACAGTGATGTTCCTTTTTGGCCTCACCATATCCTGCGTTCTTATGTGGGGAGTGGAAGCTGAGACCCCGCCTGACACCCTGCACGACATAACCATATTCCCAATAATAACCATTTTAAATCAAATGACTCCTTTATTTATTTCTAAAGTAAGCCATGAGTCTTTAACCAATATTTCTAATCAATCTTATCTATGTTTTCCAAAGATTTCCTCTAACTTCTGATATTACTCCACAACATAATAGAATGAAGTACAACATGACTCTGAATCTACATATGCAAAAGAAAATATTGAGGCCATTATTCACACAGTTTAGAGGAGAAAATGGCAACTTCAAGACTTTTTAGCCCTATTTAAATGCTAGTGGGTGTGGATTCCCACTATTAACATATAAGATTGTCAACAAAATACCAACCAGAAGCAAAAGTAGAGAATCAGACACAACAGACAGAAAGTTAAAATCTCTAGCAGCTTCTTTCTGTTTCACGTGAACCCCAAACCAGATGCTCCAGCAGCATCTGACACTTGGAAATTCAGTCTCAACGGCCATTACAGACCTATGGCTCATAATACCTGCATTTTAACAAGATTCCCAGGTGGTCTGTGCATACAGAATAGAAGTATTGCTCTATCCCTGTGCTCATGACAAGATGCTGCTTAGATTGACTGAACCTATTACCTCTAACGATCTAGCAGGTGTCAATAAACTGTGCCTAAAGGCTGCTTCAGCATGTGGTCATTATCACTAACTCAGTCCGTTTTTTCCATTTTCCCACCCACTTATGCAAAGAACTGGCCATATATGAGCCTAAGTGCGAAGAGTTCCTATAAAAAACTCATCAGAAACTACAATCTCTGTTATCATAAGTGAATGAACACCATAGGTGAACATCATCACATATGATGATGCTGCCTCTCGATTTCCTTTAGTTTTCTTTTTTATGAGAGGAGAGAGCATTTTAATTTACAAAGAGCAATGAAGCAATGAAAATTTGCAACTGCTATCAGGCCTTGTCTACTTATTGCAAAGTAAAGACAGAATGTTTTCTTGAACTATCAGGTATTTATTCACCATTTTGAAAACATTTATTGCCCCCCTCTCTTTCATATTAGGCACCATGCCAGGCGTTTTCAAAGGCATGATATGATAAATGGCAATAGACTCACCACTGTGTCTTAGTCCTAACTCTGCCCTGACTAGTTGTGTTCTCCAGAGAAACAGAACCAATAATCTATATATAAATATATAAAGATATTTATTATAAGGAATCAGCTTATACTATTATAGAGGCTAAGAAGTCCCACAATCTGCCATTTGCAAGACTGAAACCCAGGAAAGCAGATGGTGTTATTCCAGCCCAAGTCTGAAGGCCTGAGAACCAGGAGTGCTGATGATGTAAGGCCCAGCCCAAGGTCAGAAGAAAACCGATTCCCAGCTCAACAGTCAGGCAGAGAGAGCAAATTCTCCCTTGCTCCATCTTTTTGTTCTATTCAGACCCTCAATGTGTTAGATAACATACCCCCTCACTGGGGAGGGCAATGTACTCTACTTGGTCTATTAATTCAAATGTTAATCTCATCTGGAAACACCCACACAGACACACCCAGAAATAATGTTTAGCCAAATATTTGTGCACCCCATGAACCAGTCAGTTTGATATATAAAATCATTATCACACTAGCTTCTTCTGAGCAAGTCACTTTATGTCTCTCTGGGACTATAAATCTTTGTAAAATTACAGGGTAGGGGATAAATGGTATTTGATAGTCATAAAAAAACAATTATAAAGATCTCTCTCTTTCTATGGTCATTAGCTCTGTTCCTGCCTAACATTGACTCAGTCAAGTCAACAAGAGCATATATCTCTATACTTGAGAGACAAGCTCAGAAAATAAGCATTTAGACAACATAAAAAGCAAACATAGGGGATGAAAATATTATCAAGAATCAGCCACTAAAACATACCTCTGCCTAGCAGTCTCCATACTCCAAATTGAGAGCAGGACTTCAACACGTAAGAAGCCAAAACGAGTTCTAAGGCTACTGGTACTTCATAAGTGTAGATGAGACACTGCTGACATGAATTATATACCCGTAGTATCACATATTCCAAATTTTGTTCCACAATAGTTCTCTACATCCAAAGTGAAACTAAAAAGCAAGACTTCAGTGTCAACCCAAATAATACCTTATCCTTCTCTAAAAGTCAAGCGTTCTGAGAATTAAATGGCATTGTACTGGATTTAAAAGTATTGAATTTTTTAACATCAGACACAATGGGAAGAACCTAAAGCATTCCCCTTAAGATCAGGAACGAGACAAGGATGCCCACTTTCACCACTTTTATTCAACATAATACTGGAAGTTCTAGCCACAGCAATCAGACAAGAAAAAGAAATCAAAGTCATCCAAATTGGAAAGGAGGAAGTAAAACTGTTATTTGCAAATGACATACTATATAGAGAGAACCTCAAAGATTCCACCAAAAAACTATTAGAACTGAAAAATGAATTTAGTAAAGTAAGAGGATACAAAATTAATATTCAGAAATAAGTTGTATTTTTATACACCAACAATGAACTATCAGAAAGAGAAATTACAAGAACAATCTCATTTACAATTGCATCAAAAAAATAAAATAAAATACTTAGGAATAAATTTAACCAGGGAAGTAATAGACCTGTACTCAGAAATGTATAAGACATTGAAGAATAAATTTAAAATGACACAAATAAATGGAAACATATGCTCACGGAGAAGAAGAATTAATATAGTTAAAATGTCCATACTACCTAAAGCAATATATAGATTCAATGTAATCCCTATCAAAATACCAATGACATTTTTCACAGAACTAGAACAAAATCCTAAAATTTATATGGACCCATAAAAGACCCTGAACAGCCACAGTCATCTTGAGAAATCAGAACAAAGCGGGAGGTATCACGCTACCTGATATCAAACCATACTACAAGGCTATAGTAATCAAAACAGCATGGTATAAAATATAGACACATAGATCAATGGAACAGAATAGACAGCCCAGAAATAAATCCATGCCTATATGGTCATTTAATCTATGACAAAAGAAGCAAGAATTTACACTGGGTGATGACAGACTATTTAATAAATGGTGCTGGGAAAACTGGACAGATATATGTAAAAAAATGAAACTGGACCACCTTCTTATGCCATATACAAAAATAAACTCAAAATGGATTAAAGACTTAAATGTAAGACCCAAAGCATAAACTCCTAGAAGAAAATATAGAAGTAAACTCGCAGACATTACCCTTAGTAATATTTTTACTGATATAGCTCCTCAGGCAAGGGAAACAAATTTTAAAATAAACAAATGGGTCTACATCAAACTGAAAAATTTCTTCACAGCAAAGGAAATCGTCAACAAAACAAAAAGACATCCTACTGAATGGGAGAAGATATTTGCCAATGGTACATCTGATAAGGGGTAAATATACAAAATTTATTAAAGAAAAACAAAACAACAGAAAAAAAAAAAACTCATACAACTCAACACCAAAAAACAAATAATCTAATTTAAAAATGGGCAGAGGACATGAAGAGACATTTCGCCAAAGAGGACATACAGATGGCCAATAGACATATGAAAAGATGCTCAACATCATTAATCATCAGAGAATGCAAATAAAAACCACAATGAGATATCACCTCACTCCTGTCAGAATGATTATCATCAATAAATCAACAAACTATAAGTGTTGGCAAGGATGTAGAGAAAAGGGAACCCCTGTGCACTGTTGGTAGGATTTCAAATTGGTGCAGTCACTATGGAAAACTGTATGGAGCATACTCAAAAAATTAAAATTAGAACTACCTTTGACCCAGAAATTCTACTCCTGGGTATTTATCCAAAGAAATCCAAAACACTAATTTGAAAAAATATATGCACCTCTATGTTTACTGCAGCACTAGTCACAAAGGCCAAGATGTGGAAACAACTGAAATGCTCATCAACAGACGACTGGATAAAGAAATTGTGGTACATTTATACAGTGGAGTATATACTCTGCCATAAAAAAAAAGAATGAAATCTTATCATTTGCAACATGGATGGACATAGGTGATATTATGTTAAGTGAAATAAGTCAGACTTGAGAAAGACAAATACCATATGATCTCACTTATATATGGAATCTACATATATATATATGAAATAGACTCAGAGATATAGAGGAAAAACTGATGGTTGTTATATGGGAAGGTGTTGGGGGATGGGAGAGAAGGTGAAGGGATTAGGATGTACAAATTGGTAGTTAAAAAATAATCACAGGGATGTGAAATACAATATGGGGAATATAATCAAAAATGTTGTACAGATTATGTAGGGTCCCAGATGGGTACTGGACTTATCAGCGGGATCAATTCATAGATTGTGTAGATGTCTGACCACTGCTCTGTACACCTGAAGCTGATGTAGAATAATATTGAATGTCAACTATAATTAAATACACACACAAACACACCTACACACACACACACACACAGAGGATGCCAAAAAAAATGTATACACATTTTAAGAGAGGAAAAAACTGTATTAAAAGTGTAATAATATATGTCGATAACAAAAGATGAATACAAGTCACGTGTATACACTTTTGTGTCACCCCTGGTGTGTGTGTGTGTGTGTTTATATATATATATATATATATATATATATATATATATATATATATATATATATATGTGTGTGTGTGTGTGTGTGTGTGTATGTGTATGCGTATGCGTATGTGTATGTGTATCTGTATGTATATGTGTGTGTGTATATATATATATTCACAGGATGTAAAGTACAGCATAGGGAATATAGTCAACGGTATTATAACAGCTATATACATATATACATTGTCAGAGTGGTAGTAGTTTGAAGGGGTTATCATTTTGTGAGGGATGTAAATGTCTAATCATTCTATTATTTTGTACACCTGAAACTAAATTTTTTTTAAGTTTATTGAATTTTTGGTCAAGCTACTTACTCTGAGGAAGAATTGCATTATAGGTCTAACTAGCAGAGGGACCATGAAACAATTTTAACTAAAAAGTTGTATCTGAATACCTCAACTCCCTCGATAAAAATGGGAATATTTATATTAAAAATTGAATCTGTTTGCTACTAGTTAGATGCATATTTAGGTTATGTTTATACACATGAGCAAGTTTACTTGAATTCATATTTTTTAAGCTGAGTTAAGCAAATAGCAAGTATTTTTCATGTCTCCCTAAAATCAATAATTCGTTCATCTGAATTTTCATCCTTTTTAACTAGTTGTTTTGTCAGAGTGTAGACACAGTCAGGCAGAACTTCAATTTTTGCTTGAAGTTTTGTGTATTGTGTTTGGTTGCAGTGTTATATAAATGCTGAACTTACCATCTAAGGCATTCCTGTTACATTGCTGTTAGATCATTTCTGTCTATCATAAGGCAAAAGAAGTGGTCTCTATCAAAGATCTTCAAGGATATTTTACAAGGAAAATTTATTTCCAATTCCATGGCTCAATAGTTTATGAACTGAAGTATGATCTTATAACCTAAAGCATAAAACTCTTAAGTTACTTGTTTTACTACATAAATGTTATTGGTTATAAAATTCTTCCAACTTCATTTTGAATCCATCTGTTATAACTGACTTGATGACCTCCTATGGTAACAAATTCTACAGACTGAACAAACGTAATCTGGGAACTATTTCTGTCTACTCTTTTCCTTTTACTTAATAAGGCTGATGTGAGTGAGCAAGGCAGAGGACAACAGGGGCTCACGTTTCTAGAAGAGAAGATTGGACCTATAGCTTCCCAGTCACTATAACTGATAACTGTAGAACACCATATAAAGTATCATGTTTTTATTAACTGAGAAAATTCATTATTTAAAAAAGGAAGGTTATCAGTTCCTATTCTATGTTAATTACTTCCTTTCAAAAACACATACTACAAAATATCAAGTACACTTTTAGTACGCATTTTTAACTTGGAATATAATTGAGGTTGGCAATTGGTTTATGATGCACATGTCTTTCAACTTGTCCATCTGCTTTGGTTTTTACCTTGACAGTGCAAGCATCAGATTTGCAGCTCACAAAATTTTCTATTTTATTCAATATAAAATACTTTTTCCCAATATTATTTGTTTAAAGTATAATTTTAAAAGTAGTCAATCAAGGACTTGCTCTTGATTCTTCCATCAATAAAAGTAAAAATGGGAGTGGGGGAGGGAAGGCAATTGTAAGAATAATTTAGATCCAAAATCCTTCTACAAAGAATGAAATCATGCATGTCAGCCTGAGTTAATTTAATTTCTTGTCTATATTGATCAAATTCACAGAAAAATTGTTGATTTCTGTTCTAATTACCCCTGTCGACATAATTAAAAGTTGCTTTATTGTAAATCTCCCTCTCCTTATCTCCAATGGGAAAAATAAAAACACCTTATACTTCTGATTAATTTATCTTCCATATAGCTTGAAACATTTCAGAGTATCTCCTCATTAATCCTAACCACATTAACTTCAGGTAAATAACGGGAAAATATCGCCGTGTGCATTCATGGACATGTGTTAAAGCACAGAAAGGTTAATTAACATGCAGGAAGTCATACAACCAGTCAGCCGGAACCACATCTATTGTCTTCTCTCTCCTAAGGCCCCACATTTTCAGCTTGGCCTCACTGCTCCCTGCCTCCACTTGGGGAAGCGAGCCTCTCCTGCACTTCGGAAACCTAAGCAATTTTATGGTTTAACTTTGGTTTACATTTTATCATTGTGCTTTTTCTTTTAAGATCTGTATTGCTAGGTGTTTGGGTTGGAAGTAGTTTTTTGGTGTGTTTTTTTTAACTTTGAGCTGTGAGTTTTTCTCTTCTAAAAAATGTTTTGCAATAGTGCTCTCACAGTCCATCAATGAATCAAAAAAGGATTTTGCTTTTTCCTCTGTTTAGTTTATATCATTGTAAAACAGCATGGGATCTAGCCATCATTTTGGAATGTCTCTCATAACTCAGATTCTGTTATTTTGTGGCTATTTCTTTTCTTAAAAAAAAACACAACATTTTTATTATTTCATTGTCTTTAATTAGTGGACTTTATGTTTTTAGAGCAATTTTAAGTTCAGAAAAAAATGGAGTGGAAAGTACAGAGTTCCCATATACATCCTGTCCCCACATATACACAACCTCCCCAACTACCACCATCCCCCATGAGAGGGGTACATTTGTTACAATCAATGGACCTACACTGACACATCATTATCACTCAGAGTCCATAGTTTACATTAGGGTTCACTCTTGGTGTTGTATTTCCTATGGGTTTTGACAAATGTATAATGACATGTATCCACCATTGTAGTAGTATCGTACAGAATATTTTCCTGGCTTAAAAATCCTTTGTGTTCTGCTTTTCATTCCTGCATCCCCTAATCACTGGCACCCACTAATGTTTTTATTGTCTCCACCGTTTTGCTTTTCCCAGAATATAATATAGTTGGAATTCTATCTAGTCTTTTCATTAGGTATTGTAACACTTTCATTTAGCAATAGGCATTTAAATTTCCTCCATGCCTTCTTATGGCTTGATAGCTCATTTCTTTCTATTTTTATTTTTTTAATTAAATTTATTGGGGTGACATTGGTTAATAAAATTGTTTCAAGTGCACAATTCTATAATAAATCATCTGTATATTGCATTGTCTATCCAACACCCAGTCAAATCCCCTTCTGTCACCATATATTTGATCCCCTTTATCTAATTTTACCTCCCCCTTCCTCCCCTCTGGTAACTACTAAATTGTTATCTGTGTCTATGAATTTCTGTTTATCTTGTTCGTATGTTGCTTAGAGTTTTATATCCCCCCAAATGAGTGAAATCATATGGCTCTCGACTTTTTCTGTCTGATTTATTTCACTTAGTATGGTAATCTCAAGATCTATCCATGTTGTAGCAAATGGCAATATTTCATCTTTCCTTATGGCTGAGTAATATCCCATTGTATATATACTATATACCACATCTTCTTTATCCAGTCATCTACTGAAGGACACTTTGATTGTTTCTATGTCTTGGCCACAGTAAATAATGCTGCAATGAACAAAGGGGTACATACGAGTATATCTTTACAGATAAATGTTTTCAAATTTTTGTGCAGATACCCAGAAGAAGGATTGCTGGATCATATGGTAATTCTACTCTTAATATTTTGAGAAACCTCCATACTGTTTTCCATAGCAGCTATACCAACTCACATTCCACCAGTACTGTGTCAGTGTTCCTTTTTCTCTACAACCTCTTCAACACTTATTATTACTTGTCTTGTTGATGATAGCCAATCTAACAGGTGTGAGGTGGTATATCATTGTGGTTTTGATTTTCATTTCCCTAATAGCTAGTGAAGTTGTGCATCTTTTCATATATCTGTTGGCTGTTTGTATGTCTTGGGAGAAATGTCTGTTCAGGTCGTCTGCCCATTTTTTAATTGGATTGTGTTGTTGCTGTTGTTGTTATTGTTTTGTTGTTGAGTTGTATATGTTCTTTATATATTGTGGATATTAGCCCCTTATCAGAGGTGCTGTTTGCAAATATCTTCTCCCATTCGGTAGGTTGCCTCTTTGTTTTGTTGATGGTTTCTTTTGCTGCTGCAGAAGCTTTTTACTTTGATATAGTCCCACCCATGTATTTTTGCTTTTACCTCCCTTGCCTTTGAGGTCAAATTCATAAAATCCTCTATAAGACCAGGGTCAATAATTTACTACCTATGTTTTCTTATATGCATTTTATTGTTTCAGGTCTTGTATTTAGGTCTTTGATCCATTTTGAGTTAATTTTGCTAAACAGTGATAAATAGCAGTCTACTTTCATTCTTTTGCACGTGGCTTTCCAATTTTCCCAGCACCATTTATTGAAGAAGCTTTCTTTTCTCTATTGTGTGTTTTGTCTCCTTCGTTGAAAATTATTTATTTCTGGGTTCTCAATTCTGCTCCATTCGTCTGTGTCTGGTTTTCTACCAACACCATGATATTTTGATTATTGTCACTTTGTAGTATAATTTGAAGTCAAGGAGTGTGATACCTCTGGCCTTGTTCTTTTTTCTCAGGATTGTGGTGGCTATTCAGGGTCTTTTGTGATTCCATACAAATCTGAGTGACTTTTGGTTCTATTTCTTTAAAAAATGCTATTGACGTTTTGTTGGGGATTTCATTCAATCTGCATATTGCTTTGGGTAATATGTCTATTTTAATTTAACTATGTTGATTTTTCCAGTCCATAAACATGGGATATCTTTCCATGTCTGTCTACTTCAATTTCTTTTGATAATATGTTGTGTATAGGTCTTTCACATCCTTTGTTAATTCCTAGGTATTTTATTCGTTTTGTTGCAGTTTCAAAAAGGAATTGTTTATTTCTTTTTCTGAAATTTCATTATTAGTATACAGGAATTCAATGGATTTTTGTACATTGATTTTGTATCCTGCAATTTTACTGTATCTGTTCATTGTTTCTAATAGTTTTTTGGTGGAGTCTTCAGGGTTTTCTATATAAAGAATTATGTCATTTGCAAACAGTGACAATTTGACTTCATTCCCAATTTGGATGCCTTTTATTTCTTTCTCTTGGCTAATTGGTCTGGCAAGGACTTCCAATCCTATGTTGAATAACAGTTGTGATAGAGGGAATTATTGTCTTACCCCTGATCTTAGAGATAAAGCTTTCAGTTTTTACCATTATGACACTGGCTGAGGATTTGTCATATATGGCCTTTATTATGTTGAGGTATTTTGCTTCTATACCCATTTTATTAAATAATTAATCATAAATGGATGCTGTATTTTGTCAAATGCTTTTTCTGCATCTATTGATATAATCAGATGATTTTTATCCTTTATTTTATGTGGTTTACTACATTGATCGATTTGTGTATGTTGAACCATTCTCGTGCCTTTAGAATGAAGCCCACTTGATTGGGATGTCTAATCTTTTTAATGTATTAGTGTATTCAGCTTGCTAGTATTTTGTTTAGGATTTTTGAATCTGTATTCATCAGAGATATTGGTCTATAGATTTCTTTTTGTGTGTTAGCCTTTCCAGGTTTTAGTATCAGGGTAATGTTGGCCACATAAAATGAGTTAGAAAGTATTGCTTCTTCTTCAATTTTTTGGAAGAGTTTGAGAAGGACAGGTATTAAGTAATCTTTGGATGTCTGGTAGAATTCACTAATGACGCCATCTGGTCCTGGACTTTTTCTTTTGGGGATGTTTTTGATGACTGTTTCAATTTCTTTACTTTTGATTTGTCTATTTTCCAGTTCAGTCTATGTAACCTCCAATCTAGTAAGGTTATATATTTCTAAGAACTCCATTTCTTATAGGTTATTAAATTTAGTGGCATATAGCCTTCCATAGTATTCTTGTATGACCCTTTGTATTTCTGTGGTATTCATTGTAAGTTCTCCCCTTTCGTTTCTGGGTTTTTTTTTGTTTTTTGTGTTTTTTTTTTTTTTTTTTTTTTGTATCTTTTCTCTCTCTTTTTTAGTGAATCTAGCCAGGGATTTGTCAATTTCATTAATCTGTTCAAAGAATCAGGGTTTTGTTGCATTAATTTTTTTTTTTTTTTCTTGTCTTTCTGTTCTCTCTTTCATTCAGTTCTGCTCCAATTTTTATTACTTCCTTCCTTCTGCTGAGTTTGGGTTTCATTGTTCTTTGTTTTCTAGTTCTTTAGATGTAATGTTAGGTTGTGTATTTGAGATTTTTCTTATTTCATGATATAGGCTTGTAATGATATAAACTTCCTTCTTATTACCGCTTTTGCTGTGTCCCAAAAGTTTGGATATATTGTATTTTCATTCTCATTTGTTTCTATGTATCTTTTGAGCTCTCCTTTTATTTCTTCTTTGACCCAGTCTTTCTTTAGTAGCATGTTGTTCAACCTTCAAATATTTGTGGTTTTTCTTGCTTTCTTTTTGCAGTTTATTTCCAATTTCAAAGTATTGTGGTTGAAGAATATGCTTGGTATGATTTCAATCTTCTTAATATTGATGCAGCTAATTTTGTGTCCTAATATATTGTCGGTCTATCCTTGAGAATGTTCCGTGTGTAGTAGTAAAGAATGTATAGTCTGGTGTTCTGAGATGAAAGGCTCTGTAAATATTGATTATGTCCATTGGATCTAATGTGTCATTTAAGGCTGATATGTCCTTACTGATTTTCTGTTTGGATGATCTATTCATAACTGTCAATGGCATATTTGCGTCCCCTATAAAAATTGTGTTTTTGTCTGTTTCTCCCTTTAGTTCTGTTAGTAGTTGCTGTGTATATTTTGGTGCTCTCAGGTTGGGAGCATATATATTGATAAGTGTTACATCATCTTGATGTATTGTCCCCTTTATCACTATGAAATATCCATCATTATCTCTTCTTACCTTTTTTTATCTTGAAATCTGTTTCATCATGTATCAGTGTGGCTACACCCACTTTTCTCTGGATCCCATTTTCTTGGAGTATCATTTGCTACCCTTTCACTTTGAGTCTATATTTGTTCTTATGGCTGAGATGTGTCTTGTAAAGGCAGCACATGGTTGGCTTTTATTTAGAGTCAAACCTGCTGTTCTGTGCCTTTTTATTTGTGAGTTCAATCCGTTTACATGTAGGGTGATTATTGATGTATGAGGATTTCCTATAGCTATTTTATCTTTTGTTTCTGGTAGCTCAGTGCCTTCATTGTTTCTTTGCCCTTGTGTTTTCTTTTTGTTATTCTAGTTTGGGGTATTCTATGATTTTTTCCTCTATTTCCTCTTTTTTTGTTTTATGTCATGTGTCTCAGTTCTGGATTGTGTGTGTGTGTGGTTACTAAATTTATGCAAAAGTAAGTTTCATACATAGAGTAGTCCTTTCTCTTCAGCATGCTTATCTCCATTCCACTTTGCAATTTCACACCTTTAACCCCTCCTCTTTTATGTTTTGTTGTCACAAATTATCCCTTTTTATGTTGTGAATTCATTTCCAAGGTACAGTAGCTATTGTCTTCTCTTTTTTATAGTTTTTACCTCCTTTAACCATTATGTTATATTTAGGTGTATAGTACCCTATTCTGAATGAGATGCAATTTCCTGATTCTGTCTGTTAGTAATCTTACTCATAGTTTTCTATCCTTTTGTCTTTTTGTGTCAGATAGAATAACTTCCTTCAGTATTTCCTGTAATGCAGGTCTTGTGGTAGAAATTCCCTCAGCTTCTGTATATCTGGAAAGGTCTTTATTCCTCCTTCATATCTAAAGGATAACTTTGCTTCACATATTATTCTTAGCAGGTAATTTCTGTGTTTCAATAGTTTAAATATTTGATTCCGTTCCCTCCTGGCTTGTAGAGTTTCTGCTGAAAAACCTCATGATAATCTAATGGGATTTCCTTTATAGGTTTCAGTCTTCTTTTCCCTGGCTGCCTTGAGGATTATTTCATCATTAATTTTTTGGCAGTCTTAATATAATGTTCCTTTTTCGAGAAGGCCTTTTGGGATTGAGATAATTAGGTGTTCTGTTTGCTTCTTGGATTCGAGGACCCAGTTCTTTCCATAGGTTTGGGAAGTTCTCATCGACTCTTTGTTTGGATAGGCTCTCTGTGTCCTTCTGCCTCTTTTCTCCTTCTGGTTATACCCATTATTCTTATAGTGCTCTTTCTGATGGAGTCTGATAGTTCTTATGGAGTTCTTTCATTTCTTTTAACTCTCAACTCTCTCTTCTTCCATCTGTGTCATTTCCAGATTTCTATCTTCAACATCACTAATTCTTTCCTCCATCTGGTCAGCTCTATTTCCTAAGCTTGTTTGTTTCATTCTTCATCTCTTTTATTGAGTTCTTCAGCTCTAGAATTTCTATTTGTTTCTTTTTGAAAGTTTCAATCTCTTTGGTAAACTATGCCTTTTGTTCATTGAGTTTACTTATGAGTTAATTAAATGGCCTGAGTTTTCTTGCATCTCATCAAGTTTTTTCAGAACTGCAATCTTGAATTCTCTGTTACTTGTGGGGAGCCATGGTTTCTTGTAACCCTGAACCTTGCAGACTGGCTCGGTTTCTGCCCCCATAACATTGTCTCTGCCTTATCTGAGAAGCGCCTAACGGCTGCTGAGGAATGTGGTGAAAACGGCCAGTTCCCAGACACAGAAAACTAAGGGCTTTCTAGACAATTAGTAGATTCTGTCTCCTTGAGATATTTACTTTTGTGAGTTTCAGTGACCTTGTATCTTCTATGTCAAAGTAAAGTTGAGGCTGGAAAGATTTACTTTCACTGAGATAATGCATATCTTCTTCGTTCAACTGCACGTCCTCAAATTGTATATATTGGTTAGAGATAATAAACTCAGGGCTTCAGCATGACTGAAGACCGGCCGCATTAGCATTTGTGTGTGTCTTTTATTTCATTCCCACTCCCCCATTCAGGTACTGATCGACTCGTGGCGGCTGGCCCGTCACACTTGGCGCCCGAACAGGGACCTGAATACGGGGGTAACAGTGAGGAACACCACGTGGCGAGGGCCCAGCTCGTAGAGAGCTTATCAGTGGATGCGTGGTGAGTAAGGCACAATACCCCTCGGTCGAATGAATGTGTGAGTGAGTGATAGTTCCACGACTTCTTGTCACGGAGCTTGATTGGGCCCTAATCTGCGGTTCCGGTTCTGTCATATGGCATAACGGCGACTGGGCTTTACAACCCACCTGGCCGGGGAATTATACCGGCGCGCCTCTAGCTAAGACAGATTTGGCTCCGCGAGGGGCACGGCCAGACGGGCATCAGAGTGTTTTCTTTGTTTGAAAGAAGGGCCGAGTTAGGGTGAAGGATGGGTCACGCTAGCAGCAAGGACCTGTATGTTAGAGGACTTAAGAAATTGCTTGCCGCCCGTGGCAGTCGGGTGAGCAGAGAACAGTTAGATAAGTTTTTAGAATTTGTAAAAGAAGTTTGTCCATGGTTTCCAGAAGAAGGCACTGTCAGTCTGGAAACTTGGGAGAAAATGGGAGAGCAGTTACAAGATTATTATGCTGCCCACGGACCTCAGCAGATCCCTGTAGAAACATTCGGGTTGTGGACCTTGATTAGAGATTGTTTAGATCTCAGGCGTAAGAGCTGTAAGCTAGAGAAAGTAAAACAAGCTGGCAATGAAGAAATTCTTTCATCTGCCGCTTCTCTGGCAGAGAGAGAAAAGGGGGAGGAAGCCAAACCCACAGAAGAACATACAGAGCCTATTTATTATGAACCTCCGGTCGAGGACTGGGAAGATTTAGACTCTCAGGATCAGGAAGACTTAGAGGATAAAGCAGCCAAACATAATAGGAACAAATACCCTCCTTTGGTGGCTATGGCTCAAGAAGGCAGACAACCTGCAGGCACTACACTTTCTTTTGCAGATCAGCTAAAAAAGATTCAGGGACAGCTGATTGAGCTTAAAGTTGCTGTGGATGGAGGAAATTGTCCTCGGAGTCCCCAGATTCCTTTTAGAAATCAATGGAATCCTCGGGGTAAAGATCCCCCTTGGAAGCAGAGGTGCAAAGATTACAAGCTGCACTCACTTCCCTCTCTGTTCAAATGCAATTAGTCCAGGCTCAACAGACTGGGCCTTTATTAAAATCTCAATCAAAATAGAAGCCTAGGTTACAATTAAGCTCTCCTCCAAGTGTAGTTGCAGGGCTAGATCCACAGCCTGAGGCCCCTGTTGTAGCCCCTGTGACAATGAGACAATTACCAGGCGTAAAAGATCAAAGGTCCCCCCTACAAAAGAGTTTACAAGCTGCTAGTACAGGACCAACTTTAAAAGGGACACATTGCTTCCTCCAATTCTCCCTGGAATTCTCCCATTTTTGTTATTAAGAAAAAATCTGGTAGATAGAGATTATGACAAGATTTACAAAAAGTTAATAAAACCATGAAATTAATGGGAGCCTTACAGACAGGCTTGCCCTGTCCTGCAGCCATACCAAAAAACACATATAAAATTGTTTTGGACTGCAAAGATTGTTTTTATACTATACCTTTAAATCCTGATGACTGCCCCAGATTTGCTTTCAGTGTTCCTTCTGTTAATTTACAAAAACCTTTTAAGAGATATCATTGGTTAGTGCTACCTCAAGAAATGGCTAGTAGCCCTACATTATGTCAAAAATTTGTATCAGCTGCAATAAAACCTACCCAAAAGACATTTCCAGGTATTTACATCATCCACTACATGGATGAAATACTTCTTGCCCACTCTTGTGAACCAAAGTTGCTTGCTGCTTTTGCTCATTTACAAAAAAGCTCCACGTTATGGGCTGGTTATAGCCCCCCAAAAAAAATTCAACAAGTGCCTCCTTACTCTTATCTGGGATATTGTTTAATGCCTCAGGCCATTGTGCCTCAAAAAATACAAATCCGGTGAGATTGTTTAAAAACATTAAATGATTTCCAAAAGCTACTGGGAGACATTAATTGGATTAGACCTCAGTTGCGGTTGACAACCGGTGAATTACAACCTTTGTTTAAAATATTATGCGGAAAAGCTGATCCTACTTCTCCCCGCGAGATAACACGGGGAAGAGGCTTTGCTTGTATTTCTCCAGGTCCGAAAAAAAAACCTTTGTAAATTCCTGGTCGGTGTTAAACCATACCATGAACAACAGCCCACAAAAAAAAAGACATCTATAGATACCAATCCACGCCCCTAGGGTGTGAAAAAGCTCTCACTTTCTACAGCTGCAGAAGGACTTTCCACTTCAGACCCTGTTAAATGGATAAAGACTTTGGGTAGAGGGTTTGCTGGAGATATTGCTATTCTGTTTATTGTTCTGTTTATTTTACATAGTCCTCAGATGTGGACAAATAGCCCTCCGACAGGCTGTAAATGAAATAACTACACGTTCTGTGTTTCTCATACTTCAAAAACAAAAAAGGGGGAGATGTAGTCACACAACAGCCTAGCCGACTGTCCCCCCCATGTCTTTCCTTAAGGAAAGAAGAGCCTGTAAGACTGTGCCTTTTTAGGAACTTTGCTTATCTCTATATTTTACACCTTATGTCTCTCTGTCTGGTCCCCAAAAGATGGTTTGCAGCCAAAGACGGGTAAGATATCTCACGGGAGATACAACCTAAGCCAGGCAAAACCGAGTGGGGATGCCTGGGAAAAGCCACTGCTGTCTCTGGCTTTCCTCAAAGGAGATCGGTAGCCAATGACGGGTAATGATCAGTAAGCGTTTTTACAACCTAAGACAGGAGTCGATCGCTTTGATGATTGATATCCAATGACGGGTAAGTAAAAATGTCTGTACTGACCACCTAAGCCAGACACGATCTCAAAAATAAAAAATAAAAAAGGGGGATATGTAGGGAATTGGAGCATTAAGGGTTAAGAAAATGTAACTTCAAGCAGAGTTTGGGAGGATCGCTAAGGGAAACTCCGATAAGCATAAAGAACAAACAGACACCTGCTGCCCTGGGAATGGGACAATATCAAAAGGTCTAAAGACAGTCAGGGTCAAACTTTGAGAAAACATAACTAATCTGTACTTGCTGCCTCAGCCGCTTTATGTAACCTTCTTGTTTCTGTGTGTATAAAAGAAAGCTGGCTTCATGATGAAATTCAAAGTATGAGAGAAGCTGAACCCTTAAAATTTGATGCAGCTCAGGCTGCCTCTGAGTTTGTTGATGTTCTTAGGAATGTTTTGCCCTCTATGCCTTATATTACCCATTCTGTTATAATATTTCTTACATTGGGCATCTGTGTCTGCTTGGTTCTGTGCCTACTCCCCATCCTCATCAGATGTTTCATCAGCAGGATGTTAGACTTACGAGCTGACATCCATCAGCTTGAGCTCAAGGCGAAGCCTTAAGTCTTTCTCCCCCATGCATTTAGAGGGGCGGGTTAGTCAACGACGGGCAAATACTTGGGAGCCGCTTCAACACCTAAGACAGGGCTTGTATTAATAAAATATGAGTACCAATGACGGGTAAGTTGAGGCAGGCGTCCTAGGATGCCTAAGTCAAGATGTGGGGAGCCATGGTTTCTTGCAACCCTGAACCTTGCAGACTGGCTCGGTTTCTGCCCCCATAACATTGTCTCTGCCTTATCTGAGAAGCGCCTAACGGCTGCTGAGGAATGTGGTGAAACGGCCAGTTCCCAGACACAGAAAACTAAGGGCTTTCTAGACAATTAGTAGATTCTGTCTCCTTGAGATATTTACTTTTGTGAGTTTCAGTGACCTTGTATCTTCTATGTCAAAGTAAAGTTGAGGCTGGAAAGATTTACTTTCACTGAGATAATGCATATCTTCTTCGTTTAACTGCACGTACTCAAATTGTATATATTGGTTAGAGATAATAAACTCAGGGCTTCAGCATGACTGAAGACCGGCCGCATTAGCATTTGTGTGTGTCTTTTATTTCATTCCCACTCCCCCATTCAGGTACTGATCGACTCGTGGCGGCTGGCCCGTCACAGTTACTTAAATCACATATTTCCATGTCTTTAAGTTTATTTTCTTGAGCTTTTTCATTTTCTTTCTGAGCTGCCTTGTTGCCTTGGTTGTTCATAATATTTCATGAATTGTTTCTCTGCCTAGGCATTTGTGGAAATGACCTCGCTTGCTTTTAAAGAGTGATACCTCTTCAGCAGGGTGATAAGAGTCTTCATTTTGTTTTCCAGTAGGTAGCGCTGGAGCACAAGTGTTTTATTTTTATCATGCACTTCTGCTTCTGGGATCTCTGCAGGACAGTGGAAAATGCTTTGTATTCCCTGGGGAGGTGGGCCTCTCTTCTGTGACCAGGTCAACTTGGTCTCAGGGCACCACCTCCGTGGGAGAATATGGTGGACTATGGGCTTTAAGTCTGTGAAATTCCTGAAGTCAGTGCTGCACTGCTCAAGGTGTCACAGGTGCCCCTGCTAGGATAGGCCACGATGGCTGTAGGTAGGATGGGCTGGGAGAGGCCGTTGGTGTGTTTGTGGCTTTATTCTCCTCCCAGTAATGGCAACTGCCAGACCTCAGCTGCCTTGCCTCTGTATCTCCACCTCTCTCACTGGGATTAGCTGTAGTGTGTGTCTGCTGCTCAGGAACTGCCTCCAGTTCTCAGAGCTGTAGATATTCTGCTCTTTAATCTGACACTCACTGCTATGGTTTCTTCTGGGTCTCACTGATAGCTCTAGGAGGGTGCAGGGAAGTGATCTCCAGGAGGGTCCGGGGAAGGCAGTCAGACTCCATGGCTTTGTTTTCTGCCTGGCAACGGCAGCTGCTAGAACACAGCTGGCATACTTCTGTGTTCTGTCTCTGCCCCAATCACTGGGTTCAGACTCAGTATGTGCTATATAGATCATTCACTCCTCAAGTTGAGCATATGATAGAATTATGTTTGAAGGCTGATTCAAGCAAATAAATAAACTATTAGTGAGGGATTGGGCAATCAATCAGTTGAGCAATCAGGAAAAAAAACATTTATTGAGGAATACTGTGAATCAAGCAATGTACTAAATGTTGGTGGTACACAAATATGACAATATTACCTCCTGAAATAGCTCACAGCCAGATGGAAAGATAGGCAATATATGTAAATTAGACATAATGTGGCAAGTGTTACCTAGATTGGGGGATGTGGGGGTCACGAGGCAAGGTTTTGCATAGCATATGACATTAAAAGTGAGTTTATACAGACAGGTAGGAGTTGGACAGTGAAAATGGGCTATGTAGGCAGGGGACATAGTGTGTGCATAAAAACAAGGGTATGGGAAATCTGGCAATATTGAAAAACAGCAATAGTTTCATATGCATAGCATATAAGACGGAAATTAGGAGTCAAAAAAAGATGAGACCCTGAATTAACAAAGACAAATGACAAAAGGCCTTATAGCCAAAGTGTAAAGTTTGATCTTGTTCTGAAAGCTATGGGGATACTTTGAAAGATGTAGAGCAGTGAGATGCAGGCTTTAAAAGAGGTTTTCAATGAATACTGTACTAGTTTCCTACTGCTACTATTACATCAAATTACATCCAACTCAGTGGTTTAAACAACACCAATCTATTATCTTATCGATCTGGAGGCTAGAAATCTAAGGTGATGGCAGAGCTATGTTCCTCTCTGGAGGCCTCAGGGAAGCATCTGCTATTCTTGCCTTATTCCATTTCTAGGATTCTCACACATTCCTTGGCTTGTTGTCTCCTGCCATCTTCAAAGCCATCAATGTCCTAATGACTCTTTCTCACAACTCATCACATTGACACTTAACACTTCTACCTCCCTCTTCCGCATTTAAGGGACTTGTGATTACACTGGACCCACCCCAGATAATCCAAATCTCCCCATTTCAAGATCCTTAATTTAATCATATTTGCAAAGTCCCTTTCACCTCATAAAGTAAAATATTCACAGGTTCCTAGAATTAGGATGTGAATATCTTGAGAGACCATATTTTGGCCGATTACAAGTGGCACTGTTTTACATTTTTCATTTCCTTTAATATCTGGCTTAACCAAAGGCAACTGGATTCTCATATCTGTTTCTGCATTCAATCTGCAGCAATACCATACATCAAGCAGCCTGTGGAAAACTTGTTAGAGAATAGAAGTGAAAAAGGTAAATAATGTTTAAGTATTATAATCAAAATGATTTTGATGTCATTAGCTGCTTGAAAAGGTCTCAAGAACCCAAGGATCCCAAACCACACTTTGAAAACTAGCTATGTTAGCACTTTATAGGCTATCAGAATCTGAATATTACATAATTTAGCTCAGTAATTCACAGAATTGCTGCACTAAGGTGAAAGACTTTATTATTAATTTCTCTGAGAATATACTCTTTTCACTTTGAATCTAAACTTAAAATTATAAATATCTAACAGCCCATCGTCATTGGGTATTTATCCTGGAAAATATATATTGTTATGAAATCTATTACAGGAATGTTTCATTTGTACCAATCAGGAAATACCTGCCTCCTAAACCTTATATGTATTTTCTCAATTCCTTTCAAAGCAATTTGTGGAGAAAGGCTTTTGAGAAATGTACAGTTGAAAACTAAGTTAAATAATTGTGCCACTGTATAAGGAAACAACTGAAATCCCAGATATTCTTAAGGCTTCCCTTGAATTACTCAACCCAGAAAATATGAGTGAATCTCAGAAGGCAAAGTTTTGGATGACAGAGAGAATGTAAAAAAAAAAAAAAAAAAAAAGGCAGGGTTTCTCCATCGAATATGCATTTGCCAGTGGTAACGGAAAAACAAGGGCGATTATCATTTTTCCCAAATCTAATTTAAAGGATTAGCAAAAGAGAAAACAACAATTCAGAATCTTTCACAGTCCCAAAGACTTCTTTGCCCTAATATATGAAATGATACAAACATAAGGTTCTCAGGAGATTATATATTAGTCAAAATATAACATTTGGAAAATAATTAAAGCATTATTTGCAAAAATAACTACTAGAGTTGCTAACTAAAAATGGCACCTGGGTTTCATTCCATGATACAATCTGTACTCCTTTCTGACTATCTATTAGAAATACAAAAAGAAAAAGATGAAAACCAACAAAAATTAAGACTGACAGTTAACCTACTGCCAGAAACCAGGAGAAATTTTCCATAATTATACCTTACCAATATCACTGACCAGACTTATTGAGAAACACAATTTATTAGTCATGAACACTTTGCCAACTAGAAACAATAAAGTGCCCATCCTAGAAAGATAGAGGGAAGATACACTATCAGTCACTCATTCAAATATCCAGGAGCTGTCCAAGCTAAGTAAAACTGAGTGGCCACCCTGTACTGAACAAACATTGTATTATGAAACAGCCAGAGTTGTGTACCTTATCTCTCCCTTCTGTTTATCTTTCTGTAGACAGAGACCAGATCTCAATTCCACTGCAATACACAACAGCTCAAAACAGAGACTAGAGTGCTCTAATGTCAAATGCCTCTGGGTTAGTGTAGACCCCACTAGTAAAGTACTTCAGATAGAAACAAATAAAGAGCCCAGGTAGCTGTCCAGGTCCTGTACTGCTTCTCAGTGCTAAATTTTTAAAACAGAAATAATAAGAAAATAACCCACACATTCAGTCCAGCAAAGATAGATGACTGCTGGGAATTGGGAATTAGACTCATAAGTACACAACTACCTTGTTTCTGTGAGGAATTTATGTGGAACTTAAGTAGCATCAAGTTGGCTAATTGTAATCCAAACACTTTGTTTATAAACATCCTATGTAGAAAGAATTCTCTTCATTCCAGAGATCATGGAGAAAGCATGGTCTTTCAGTTCACAGGCACAGAAGTTTTAATCCTAGCTTCTGCACTATAAGGCTCAGCTTCTTCATCTACTAAGTGAAACTGATAATCATTAATGTATGGAAATATCCAGCACAGTGTCTACACTGGAGTTGGCACTCAATAAATGACAATTATTATTATAAGAAAGAATTAAGTGAGGAAAATTAGAATGAGCTTAAAAGCAAAAATACTTGAAGATCAAGTAAAAGAATACAACATATTAAAAGGGAAAACATACCACTAAAGCCAATTAACTACAAGAATTAGAAGACAATGTTTAAACACAATTCTACTTTCTCAAAAAAAATTTAAAAGTTACCTCTATGAAAAGGAACAGAAATTAAAGGGGGGGGGGGGGTGCGGCCGGATGGCTCAATTGGTTAGAGCATTAGTTCTGAACAACAGGGTTGCCAGTTCGATTCCCACATGGGCCAGTGAGCTGGGCCCTCCACAACTAGACTGAAGACAATGAGCTGCCACTGAGCTTAGAGCGTGAGCTCTCTACAACAAGTTTGCTGGTTCAATTCCCACATGGGATGGTGGGCTGTGCCCCCTGCAACTAAAGATTGAAAACAGTGACTGGACTTGGAGCTGAGCTGCACCCTCCACAATTAGAATGAAGGACAACTACTTGGAGCTGATGGACCCTGGAGAAACACACTGTCCCCCAATATTCCCCAATAAAATTTTTTTAAAAGGAAATCAAAGAGGGCAACAAAATTAAGTTAAAAATAAAGATGGACAAAAGAGATCTAAAGAATAAAATTTACATGTGAATTTTTTAAAGGAATACTAAGAAAAAATAAAATATTATTTTAATTGTAATAAAAATTGCATAGTTGATACTGAGGAAAAGAGAATAAATGATGAGAAGTGTAAACTTGAAATGATCTCACAGACTGCAGAGGGATAAGATTGTGAGATAAATGAAAAGAATGAGAGCAAAAGGAAAGAAAAAATGGAGATTAAAACTAAACAATCCTGATTTTTCTGAAAAAAACAAACACAAAAACAAGAATTATTAGAACAGATGCACTTTATCAAAGACGAGATTGAAGAAAACTTTCCTGAGCTGAACCAAACCAACATACAAAGAAAACATACCACCTGGATACCCTTTCTGAGAAAGTTAAGAAGGTAGTCCCAATCATATGAAAATTAGATCCAATGAAGATTTCAAGGAAGAAAAGATGAGGAGATAAAAAATGGTGATGAATGGATGGATGAAGACCTATTGGAGGATTAAACTACTATAAATTATACATAAATAAAAAAACAACTACCTGAGCACTAGAGAGTGAACAAAAGTAGACAGATTCTGCACATGGTAAAGAAAGGAATGAAGGGAAGCCATAGAAAGTAAACACCCAAATTTTGTGGTGTTTAGATTCAAAGTGCAGTTGACAAACATTGAAATCAGCAAGCGAGGGCACTTGGGGTAAATCACAGTCTCTCTTACATAAGCATACATGTTTAGAAAAATCAAAACATTTTTCTGGCTAGGTCTCATTGACCAGGACAAGGTTATCTCTGATCCAGAACACATTCCAAACTAAACTATATTAATATCTAACACTTACAACATAGGCAATATGATTTTAACTCTCTCAAAGGGAACATAATTACAATCATATTTTGTGGGATATTCCAACCAAAGAAGCGGGCTGACGCTGCTTTTTCTTTCTCTATCCTGAAATAAACAAAAATTGAAGAAATCACCAATACAGTTATAATTTTTACAATTTTAGTTATTATTTTAATCAGAAAGAGCATAATTATTCTTTAATTTAGGTTGGGGTAATATATATATATATATATATATATATATATATATATATATATAATGTCACTGGACATTTAGTTGTGTATATATACATATATATATATATATATATATATATATATATATATATATTACAACTAAATGTCCAGTGACAATCCATGCTCAGAGATTCAGACTATGGTTAGTAAAAAGTTGCCCCCCAAAAAATGTCAAATAAGCCCCGTCTCCAGAGAGGTTTCTTCTAAGATTATATTTATAATAATGTTCCAGTATTACAGACATTTTTAAGTTACATTTCGTACTGCTCAAGCAAATAAAGGAAATGTTTAACATATGAGGCAGATTAGATTTTCTAAGATGTTCTATCAGAGGTAAGCCTGTAAAAATATAATTGCTTTTTAAAAAGAATCATAGTAAAATCACAATACATGTTTTCTAAGCAACATTTAAAGAAGTAAACCACTTTATAACAGATGTAACTTTAAAAAAAAGAACTCTTAAGACTTTATATAAAACCATTTATTTTGCACTTACAATGTCCCATTTCCTTGCATCAGCAGATATGAGCATTTATCACTACATGAACAATTTATCCAAAGTATAAAGTGATATAATTATCTTTCAGGTGCATTTCGTAAAAAATGTGAACCCTTTTTATGGTCTCCTAGAGAGAAAAAGAAAACATGCACATTCAAATATTTTACCTGACTTACCATAATGGAAGATTATGTATATCAAAAAGCTAATTTGACAAATCAAATTCAATTATGAAATTCTATAGAAATATGACAGTATAGAGCAGGAGTGTCCAAACTTTTTTCAACGTTTTTCACCAAGGGCCATACGCGGTAAAATACACAAACAGCCGGGCCACTCACTCGAGGTGAAGTACGTATTGCCTCACCTGGTTTATTTAAGTAAACTAAATATATTTTTGGAATTTGCTGCAGGCCAATTAAAAATGGATTGTGGGCTGCAGTTGGCCCGCGGGCGGCAGTTTGAACACCCCTGCTATAGAGGGAAATCATTCACGCTACTTCACCTGTTTTGAAGAACTACATTCCATTGCTCTGGGCGGGGGGGGGCACATTTTGAGTTGTTAAATATTGTTAAATATTTTCCCCAAAAATGCAGTTGTTCATTTGTCTGTTCCTATCAGCAACCTGGGTTTCTCTCTTTGAGAGAAGAAAGAACAGCTACGGTAGAGAATTGTAAGAAAAATTTCAACTGCATTATAGTCCACCAATGGCACAGACCTTCCAACCTACTTTCACAAAAATTTATAAGCAAATCTAAAGACTGGTTCTGTCCCCAGGATGCATCCCCTCTGCATTCCACAGTATTGCTACTGGTGCAATAGCGGAAATTGCTCTAACTCAGCAATTAAAAGGGAAGAAACATTCTGAAATCTGCAAATGGAATACGGCATTGTTTAATACACATGGTAGCACAATATAACTAATTGAGATGATTTTTAAAAATACAGATTCTTAAACCACACCTCAGGTATACCAATTCAAAATTCCTGAAATGGTTCCCGTATATTGGCACTTTTTTTATAAAAAGCCATTTGTTCTGCTGTGCAGCAAGGTCTGGGAACCACTGGTATACAAGATCACTCAAACACAAATCCAGTTCTCAGGAAGAAACCCTTCAAAGAATCAACTGATATTATTTACAATTTTCATTTTTTGCCGACTCCATGGCTACTGCATATTTTAATTTGTGAAAAAAATTCCTATCTCCTTGACAGAGGCTGAAATGTGAAAATTAACACGTTGCGTACGGATCACGAGAATCTTCGTTTTTTTCTGAGCCATGCGTTAAGGACGGATAACGAGAATTTCAAAAGATTGGGCAGAGAGCAGTGAGAGGCCAAGACAGGGAGGTGAGACGAGTGGCGACAGGGAACCAGCTGTGAAAGTGCCTACGCAGCGGGCCCCCAAGGAAGACAATCCGGCCAGGCTCTCGGGAGATTTGGCCACGCATCATCTGGAGCCCATAGTGGGAAGAGGAAAGAAAAAATATCACACACGGGTGTGTAAAGCGTGCACATCAAAAAAAGTGAGAAGTGAAACTTGGTACATATGCAATTTTTGCCATGTCCCACTGCACAAAGGAAGCTACTTTCTGCAGTATCACACCAGGAGGGATTACTAACATCATAGGTGAGTAAATCCTAAAAAATTCCATAGAAAAATAATAAATGACATAGAAGCATTTACACTTTAAAGAGAAGAGTGCATTTTAAAGTAGTTTCTTTTAAAAACCTGCCGGAACAGAGGGGTATGAGGGATTTAAACCCCGCTGTACGCAACGTGTTAAAATATAAAGGGAGTCAAATATATGGTGATGGAAGGAGAACTGACTCTGGGTGGTGAACACACAATATATATAGATGACGTATTACATAAGTGTACACTTGAAACCTGTGTAATTTTACTAGCCACTGTCAAGCGGATAAGTTTTAATAAAAATAAAATGTTTAGTTTTCCCAGTTACAGAAAAACTGTCAGCCTCAAAAAAAAGTAAAATAAAATGTTCAGTTCCATTCTAATTCCTTGGGTAAGCATTCCTTCACAATCAAAAATCCAAAACAACAAAACTGAGTTCAATATGGAACATTTATATGTCTTTTGTATGTTTTGAATTTGAAATACAGCTTTAAATTAACATAAAGGGTCATCCACTTTGAATATGGTGGCGCATTGTCAGAATTTTCCTTTCCCCTGTTGGACATTCCAAAAATTAAAAATGAAAACAAGAATAGAAATAGAATTTTTTTCTTTAGCTATATCTAAAAGTACAGCTAAAAAGGACCCATATAAAGATAAATAAAATTCCCTCAAAGCAGACCAGAATAATGAAACATTGCCATTGTTAAAAGATAAAAATGCAAGGAAAAAAATACAACATTTCTGACCCTACACATCAAATGGCAGGTCATTCTCCAGGAAAAAAATAAAAACACAGTCCCAGAACAATAACGTCAATTCATAGCTTTGTAAAGCTGTAAAAATTCAATAATGAAGACAGACTATATTAGGAATATGAGGGTTGGGGAGTGGAGATCAAGGCATTCACTGGGGAAAATCGGCCTTAATTTTATTTGGAAATGGCCTCAAACACCTCCATAGTAACATTCAATATTTAAAAAGGCAGTGGAACAAATTATAAAAATTGTAATCCAAGAAATAAACATAGCCAAATGTTTGTTTGAATACAAAGGCAACACTTAACCAGTTTTTAACACGAAGAGAAATTTCATTCCCCGTTCCCAAATTCCTTCTACACGGAGGAATCCACCAGGATAACATGCCTCCTCAATCTTTCTGCCTCCTTATTCTCTCCTAAGTGCATTAGCTTATTATTAATGTGATGAAATTAGGATCTGAACATCATGTTCCAACCCCTTCCCCTCTACCATTACTCTTAATAGTTGCCTGAGTGCAGAAAATATAACAGCTCAGTTACTGCCAACCATATATCAAGTCTAGCACAACATTCCTTAATGGAGGCATTTTTGACATTTTGGGAGGGATAATTCTTTATGCACTATAGGACTTTAAGCCCTGCTCTTCACCCACTAACTCCCAGAACGGTTGCTGAAGGCTCACGGGGATGTCCAAGAGAGGACTCAATCCTGGAGCAGTGGTGACCAGGTTCTTGTCTCTGCGCAAGAAACAATTCAAGAGTGAGACGATGCAGGAAAGCACAGGAAGTTTACTGAAATGAAAGTACACACTTGAGAGGGAAGTGTGGGAGACCTCAGAGAGCAAGTCCACTGAGGAAGTCCTGACCAGGGGTATTTATACCTCCCAGGGGCAGGATTTGGTGACACCCCATCGAGGTGGCTCCTAATATTCCTCCCGGTATGTGGGATTGTCAGTTTCCTGCTCTTTCTTCCTTATTTGGCTCCTCCAGAACTGTCATGGCATCAGATGCATGTTGGGAGTCATAGTAACCTCAATGTAAATGAGATTATAATGACATTATAATTAGCTAAAGGGCAGGTTTCAGACACAGGGATTAGCCTTGCTGGATGAAACCCGTTCTTGTTCTTCTCCAGGTACAGGTGCCAGATACAGTCCCTTGTTACTTGTGTAGCCAGTGACTGCCTCATGTTGTATCCTGGAAGGAGTGATCGATTTCCTAGGCTACTTATCCTGCCTCAAAAGTATTTCCTAGTTATTGGGACAATCAAAATTGCCTATTCAAATGCAACCTAGAGGGAAGTACTCCCCAGTTGTTGGTGTGAAGAAAAAGCCCTTTCACAGAAGAATCATGTGACTCTCCAGCCTGCTCATGACAAGGAGTGATATATCTGCCTAATTCTTGGGTTCAGTATTAGTAGCCCACCTGCCTATAGATAATAATAAATAATAGCTAATATTTATTGAGTGCGTAATAATCCAAGCACAATCCCAAGCATTTTAAATGTATGTAAAATTGAATCCTAAAATATAGTTTTAAATACTATTATCTTTCCCGTTGCATACTAGAGAAACAAAAAGATCATGATCCTATAATCTAGTACATGGGCAAGGAACATTGGAAAAAAGTATCAGATACAGGGAAGTCAAATATTACATGCAGATTATGTTTTCTGATATAGACAGGAGGTGGCTTTAAACTCAGTATTTTACTAAGCACAGATCAACAGAGTTCTTGACCTCTGCAAAACTTGTGCTACAGATTAAATGTTTGTTTCTGCACCAGAAGTCATATGTTGAAGCCCTAATCCTCGATGTGATGGTATTAGGAGGAGGCGGAGCATTTGGGAGGCTAGAAAGTCCAAGATCCAGGTGCCAGAAAATTGTCTAGTAAGGACCCAATTCCTGGTTCATAGACAGCCATCTTCTTGCTATAACTTCATATGGTGGAAGGCCAGAGCACGGATCTCTCTGAGGTCTCTTTTATAAGGGCTCTAACAGTATCCATGAGGGTTCTACCCTTATGACCCAATCACCTCCCACAGTCCCCACCTCCTAAAACCATCACATCAGGTATTAAGATTTAACATATGAATTTGAAGGCAATGCTAATATTCAGTCAATAGCATTCCACTCCTGGTCCCTCAAAATTCAGGTCCTCCACACATGCAAAATATATTCATTCCCTCTCAATAGCCCCAAAAGTCTTAACTCATTCCAAGGTCAACTCTAAAGTCCAAACTCTCATGTAGATATCATCTAAATCAGATATGGGTAAGACTAAAGCTATGATTCACCCTGAAGCAAACTGTTCTCTAGTTGTGAACCTGTGAAACTAACAAGTTCTATACTTCTAAACTACAGTGATATGACAGGCATAGAATAGATATTCCCATTTCAAAAGGGAGGAATCAGAAAAAAGAAAGGAGTGACAGGTCCCCTGAACAAGTCCAAAACCCAACAGGGCAAATCCCATTATAACTTAAGCCTCAAGAGTAATCCTCTTTGGTTCAATGATCTGCCTTCCAGGTCCACTGGGGTAGAGGCCCTGCCTTCCTGACACATTGGAGCAGAGGGTCCTGCCTTTTGGACTGACTTGGGCAGTAGTCCTGATCCTACTTCTTTGGGAGGCCCTGCCCCCCATGGCATTTCTCTGCCTGGGCCCCTCAGCTTCCTGGACTGGGGTCCCAAACTGGTGACTCTGCCAGAAGGCCCTGTCTTTGAAATCTAGGTAGAGGTAGCCATGCCCCCATGGCTCTACTGGGCACAGCCCATGCTTCTCTGGGGCTCTGCCAGAGTAGCACCTGGGGCAGCAAGAAATCACAGCACCAAACTGTGGCGTTTGTGAGGTGGTGCCTGAGATGTGAGGTGGTGCCAGGCAGCATGCACCAAGGTCCCAAAGGTGTCAACAGCCCTTCTATTGCAAACACTCTGCCTCTTAGGCCCTTGCAAGTCCTGCCCCCTTCACCAACCCCGACATACAGATACCCACCCTGGACCTGTGATGGGAGTGACAGCTCTGATGATCTCTGAATGGCTTTCAGGATCACTCTTCCATTTTCTTGGACAATAGTTCCTAGCTTTTACTGAGATGGCTGATCCATACAAATCTTCTCAAATGGTCATTTGGCCACCCTTAGTGTTCTCTTCCAAACACACTTTTTCATTTTTTTAATATAATAGGCTGAGAATGTTCTAAATCTTTCAATTCTGCTTCCTTTTAGATTAACCATTCTTGTCTTTAAATCATTTCTCTCTTCTCACGTTTTACTCTAAGCAGTCAAGAGGAGCCAGACCTCTCCTTTAATGCGATTAATTCTTAAAGCTATTAGAAATAGCTTCAGCTAAATATCCACTTTCATCACTCCCAAGTTCTATCTTCCACAAAACACTGGAACACAGACACAATTCAGCCTATTTCTTTGCCACTTTATAACAAGATGGCTCCTCTTCCATTGGCCAATAACACATTCCTCATTTCCATCTGAGACCATATCAGAATGGTTTTACCATCCATATTCCTGCCAACATTCTGTTCAGGATGACTTAGAATTCTCTAAGAAGATTTAGGCTTTCACTACAGCTCTCCACTCTTCTTTCTGAGCTCTCACCAGAATCCTCCTTAATGTGCCATTCACAGCAATGTAGGCTTTTCCTAGCATGTACTTCAAAACTCTTCCAGCCTCTACTCATTAGACTTGGGTTGTTTCCTCATGAACAAAATAGTTCATATGAACTTCCTAACATTGCTTCTACATTATATTTCAGATTATGAAAAACATATTGTGTTAAACTAATTTGAAACGTTCTGACAAACTTTTTATATCAACAGTAATAATGTGTAATACATCAACTTAAACATAATTTCTAAGATCTTTAGGTAACTTAAACCCTTGAGTCGATATTAAAATAAGTTAATAGATCATTTTGGGGTACCTACATAATTTCTAAGTAAGAAAAAATACTAAGATATTATTTACTGACCATAATTTTAAGTTTATATTCTATTAATTTTTATTTTTACATGCTGTAGAGTGACTGACTCTTTGTGTCATACCAATAAAACATGTTCATTTTTGGTGCTTTAACATGTAAAAGTGTTGTGTATGGCTAAAGAAAGTTATGTGTATTCACAGTTACAGTCTGCTAAAATGCTTATCTCTGACAGTTTTCAGTTACCTAGCTCTCAGCTTTCTCTGTGCAATAGAAGTTAAATTCTATGATTAAAAGTTAAAATATTATGGGTGGTTGAGACTCTATTAGGCAATAGGAAACTACAACTGAACATGTATTTCTATTTTTAAAGAAAAAAAAGTAATTTTGTCCTAACATAAATATCAGTTTGTCCCAGAATATGAGACGACATTGCAAAGGACAAAAGTTGAAACAAGTGAATTTTATTTGCTTTGTTTATAACATCTGAGTTTAGAGAAAAAAATCTATGAAATGTATTAAATTTTTGGCAAATTTTGCTTAGTTTTGAAGGGCTTATTTCCTTGCACCTTAATCTACAATTTGAAAAATGATTCTTTACCTTTTATAAATGTGTCTAGATAGCAGAGATTGTTTCTTATCAGAATAGCTTCCTGTTCTTTATGTTGACGCATATACTTGATTAATAATATTAATAATTTTTTTAAAAAACAACTAAGAACTCGGTTGACGTGGTTATTCCACCAGAATCACAAATTCAGTAGGCTAAGGAGGTGCAATGTTCTTACACGTGAAAGAGTTAAGTTTCCTTACACCTGAGTTACTTTCTTTTATGCTTATGTATTTTATTTTCACTTTGATTAAATAGAAAACCAATTGTTGTTTCTCAGGAACCCACATCCTATCTTTAAATATTGAAAACAATCTCCTCTAACAACTCTTCAACTTGCCTTCCTCAGATCATATTCTACATTTAGAAAAATAAATAAAATAAAATTTTCAGGATATCTTTTTACAACTAAAGCTATCTTTGACATTTCCCAGAGGGGCCCTAGAAAATCACAAAGATTTGTTCTTCCATCTAATAAAAGGAGGGATGCTATTGACCAAGAGGGCCTTAATGTCTCCCTCAGCTCGGCTAAACTTTAGATGAGCTTCATCCTGACTTTAGGCCTCTAACCTCCCTTTCTTAGAGCACTTACTTTAGAAAACTTGTAATTGGAAATTCTTTCTCTGTCTCTTCGAGATGAAATTCCTTTTCTGGCCTCTTGCCAGTTTTATAGCCTAGGACTGTCTTTTGCAAGGACCTAGGAGCCATCCCTTTGAAATGTGACTTCATTAAGGAAGTTAGTACCCCTGTCTCTCATTCTCTATAGGAGAACAGGAGCCTACCTTTCGCAGGAGCCTTGTTCCAAATTGTTAAACTATCTCCTATCATGAAGGTACAAGAAAGCTTTCTTCTCCTATGGCTAAGACCAATTAGCCAACACAGGTGGCCTGCTACTATGTACCCCCACCCTCCCCACACTCACATACATACCCAGCTCTTACAAACTCTCTTGATCTTTAATTCAACAGAGTTGAAATAAGTTAAGACTTTAGTTTTGGCCTCTCTCCCCAAGTTCCAGAAGACAATAGCCTTGAATAAATTCTTTCTTGCCTGTTTAACTTTCTCAGGTACGATTTTCGCTTTGACACTATAAATAATTTGGTTTGCCTGATGTGTTCCATATGGATCTTAATTAGATCCAATAGAGGGAAAGCTGCATAAGACGCATTGTCAAATCAAAGAGACACTCAACCTTTCTTAGATTAAGGTAAATATATTACCAATTTAAGTATTTCAGAAAGTTTACATTTTATGGAAAGGCCTTATAGATTTGTCAATGCCCCCACTGTCCATAACTTATTTTTAATTTCAGGGGTAACACTGATCAAACTCTTATGAAATAATATGTACTATATTCCAATAAATAATTTTATTCTCCTCCATCCCAATATTATTGGTTATACTGGAATAAATGAATCACATTTATTCAGTTTGGGGCCTCTACAGATAGTTTGTTTTACTTTGGTTCTTGCCTGAAAGCTCTGCTCTAAGTTCCTGGTCAGAGTTTATATCTTCAACCAAGGACAGTTTCACGTGAAGATAGCCTCATTCAAAAGGACTACACTCGTACAGTACAAGGTTTTTTTAAACTACTGATCCTTCAGGAAATAAGTTCTTGGGCACAGAGTTCCAAAATGATATCACTTAGACAACTTTCAGAAAATGCCTGTGGCCTGAGTCAGGATTTCCAGGACTCTCTTAGTCCAGAAACAAACGGTTTCATGAAAATATCTCCTGACCCAAGTTCCAGAAGATAAGAATTACATAGGACTGAGAGCACTGATGAGGGAAATTTAATTATGGCTACTTATTTGGAATATTAATATTGTAGTTTTTTAATGTATATATGAGGAAGCCCTGGCTCCTTTCCTTAACTTATTTCTTATCCTCAATTTAGTAAATTCTGCTTTTGAAAACTGATAGGAAGTAGTTTTAAATGGAATCTAATTCTTACTGGACTCCCCTCTGCCAAATTCACAATTACTTTAAGCCGTCTTAGTATTTAAGGCAATAAGGTTATTTGTATCGATTCAATAACTATCTCTTCTCCTTTTTACCACAAACATCATTGGATAAATCAGTGTTGCACCTGTAGTATCATATCTGAGAAGGAGTCTCATTTAATCTTCCACAATGAGCCACTATTAAGGGACAAGTTTGACTTTATACATGGATTCAATATCTATAACGTCCTCCCAGGAAAACTGGCGTCAGGGAAGGACAGGAAGATCACTCACTATCAGATCAGAAACCTCAGCAAATTTTAGAGACATCAAAAAGAAATTCATCCGAATTTATAGGTATTACAAGTGAAGTCTGATGAAGAGATTTTCTTGACTTTGGCTTACTGATTTTGGGAGAGAAGAACAAATTGCAGAGCGTTTTAAAAAGTCCAGTCAAGATTCCTCATAAAAATTTCAAAATCAGTGTTACTTCTGTGACTTTTGTAGTTTCATAGTATTGGCTGTCTCTAGATTTGCAAAGCAAATGCAAAGCCTATATAGATAAGTAATAGTTTTCCTGCACCCTGTGTTAATAATCACGTAAAACCGAATGAGACTAGCCTTTTTGTGATCAATATATTTGGAGATTATGTTATCATCACATGGAAGAGGGGAGAACATCAGGAAAACTGCAAAAGACATGGGGGAAAAAGCAAAAGAGATCACTGGGTGCCCTTCCAGTGTAATGTTGGTCATTTGTCTGGTAGATTCTCCAGGTGATATCTAATTCCATGGGGATGTGAACCTTTGAGTGTCTCATTGACTAGACTATTTAACAAACTCTTTAGGGATAGAAATGAACTTGTAGAAAACTGCATAGTAATACAAATATCTCCAGCCTATAGCAATTCCAATTATTCTTTTCATAGAGACGCTAATAAATTTTGTCTAGTATAGAATGTAAATCCCTGTAAATCAAACTCTCTTTTTTAATCAGTTTTAACATCTTATTGGTTCCCTCATTAATTAGAGTTCTTTTAAATCTTTTATATATTATGTCTATTACATAAAAGTGATTTTTACCTTTTTGAAAATTATGCTTTATCAGCATGAACCTAGAATTTGTGTAAATAAGAGGCAATAAGTTGAGAAATATATTTTAATTGAATTGAATTATATGCTAGCAATCACAATAGCTACTATTTATTAAAAGCCTAATGTGCACCACACACTCTGCTGACACCAATACTTTAGTTTTTCCAATGACCCTGCATTATTACTATCCCCACTTTTTAGATGAGGAAACATGTTCAAAACTATTAAGTGAGTTGCCTGAGATCACAGAACTGGTAATTAAAATCCAAGATTCAAACACAGGTCTAGCTGATTTCAAATCTGTTTCCACTAGTATTACTACCAGCCAATCTCTTAATCTCTCTGGATGTTAATCTTTCACCTATTATTGGATGGCAACCTTTCAAGGTCCCACATGTTTTTAATTGCAGTACATTTCCCAGATACAAGCCTCAACTCACTGAAGTGGTTTCTTTTTCTGCACATAAATTCAATACAGCAAAAGGTAAACTTTTAATTTGAGGAGTCAAGAGATAAAAATAATACAACACAACACTAATTAAAGTAACTGAAGAAAATCAGCTAAAGTAATTAATAAAGCATCCAGATAAAACCCTTATTTAGGCACCCCATTGTGAATGGGGCACATTTCAAACAGGAAATAAATGTGAAGGAAGCCACAGTAAAAGAAATTAATGAGCCTTTTTAACATTATAAATGGTAAATTGAAGCTCAAGTAAAATAGAACTACAAATTAAATGTAAAGAGGGTAATGAGTTAGAAATTAAGGTGGTACAAAAACAAAGTAGGCAAGAATGAAAAGGTGGAAGAAACTGAAACCCAGAGAAGGCTGGCTGCACTGGCAATGAGAGATGGCTTCTAGACAAAGTGCTGCAGAGGCCAAAAAAAAACTCCCCCCAAAATGTGGGACCTCCAACCCACTATCACATAACTGCTCAATTCATCACTTCATTGTGCCTACATAATATAGCCAAAAATTGTAACGCACTATAGATAGGTGTCAGCTATAGCTAAACATCAGAAGGGAAACACAACCACGCAAGCGCGCACACGAAAAAGCAGGGTAAATCACATGCTTAAAACTTCTAGCTAGATAATCGCCTGCAAACCTCAATTCTCTAAGCTGGGCAAACCCATAAAGCCATACTTTCCTTAGTTGCCTTTTCATTAGGAACTTAGAAACTCAGTGTGACTTTACTTTTTCTGAAGCTGCTCCAATTTCAGATGATGCAGAGAAAGAGCCCTACCATTTGCTTCACCCCTGAGAGCATGTGATAGCACTTGGGACTCCAAGTCATAGATAACTGAGTTTAACTCTGGTTTCACCTGCAAGCCCTGTGACACTGGGCAAATTACTTGTGTATTCTGAATCCCAGCTAAGAGAGAATAAAAGAGCAAAATAGTAGCTATCAGATTAGGTTGTGGTAAGAACTAAATGCAATAACATACTAATTTAATTAAGTACCTGGCATGTGCCTACCACAAAAAACTTGTTCAACAAATATTCTCATTCTGTTACCAGATTGTGATAATAGTCTCAGCTCTTTGTCTTCTTGAGGGAGAGAATTCAATTGAGAGACAGAGTTTTGTGCAGGTATAGGGTAGTAAGAAGTTTATTAGTAAAGGCAGATACACTCCAAGATGTGGAGCAGACCAATCCCAAAAGGGGGAAAGGCCTCTCCTTCCATTGTATGGAGGCTTTTATTTCTATGGATAGAATTGCCTCTCCCTCTCCCTCCTCTTTATCTCTTTCTCTCCTGCTGAGGTGCCCAGTCCTCCATTTTGGTTCTCAAGGCAGTGTCTGTCAATGTTCTTTTTAGGATTTGTTTGAGCTCACTAATATGGTCCTGATAAGCAGGATGTATACTTTGATAAGTGAGATGTCCTCCTCCCTTCTCTGGCTTCTAACAACACATCCCTTTGATTTAGGGGTATGTGTAAGCCTGGAATCCTGGTGGGCTAGTAAGGCATTGGTACCCTAAGTGAGGCCATCTGCAAGGGGTCTTGACCCAAGTAGGAGCTGCAGCAAGAGGCTTTCAAACCAGGTCTAGGTCTCTCCTTCTGCTCATTTCTATCTCCCTACCTTATCAATTCCTTTCCCTTCTTCTTGTAGACTATAACTGTTCTTGTAGACTATAACTGGGGATTCCTTGCTTCAATTTAAATATTCTATTCCAAAGACATATGCCTACTGAGTTTTTTCCCAATAGAATTAAATCATGAGAAACCTTAAAGTTCTGTAAAATTGAATGCATCCACAAATTTCTCATGTCATGGCATATTTCAAAAGTAATAATTATGCAGCACACTGGGATATTAACAGACAAGACTGTCGGGTTGGGAAAATTTTCTGTCTATCCTTCTGGGTTGTTTGGCTGGTATAATAATTAAATTGATATCAGACAAATTAACAGGACAAAATCAGATTTAGTTTTGTATGTTCTGGAGCCCCATAAAAATATATGACCCAAAAGGCAGTCTGGTAATTGAAACTATATAACATCCTGAGCTAAGGAAAGGGCTAGGGACCTCGGGATGCAAAACAGAGGAAGACCTTTCACAGGAAGGCAAAGGAGCTGTTTTTAGAAAACAAAGGTTACTCTGCTATGCAGATAAGTTTCTTAGGTAAAAAGGTACCTCTGCTAATAGCTCTTTTCAAGGCAGGGTCCCCTTTCCAATGTAAATGTACGCAGTTGAGAGGGACTATAAAGAGTTTTCGTGAATCTGCTGGGTTTTAATTGCCTTTGGCTCAAAAGAATCCTTTTGCCAAAGAGACATATTTTGGGGTAGCAAAATCTGCTCCCCCTCAAGAGATAGGCTTATGGCTCTGGCCTTTCTACAACACACTTACTACCTCAAAGATGAGGGAGTCATATTTCAGCTCATTTGAAACCCATCTGAGGCACACAAATGTGTCACAGCTCACCTATTTGAACTCTAAAGTGGTTCTCAAAGTGTGGTCCCCACACCAGCAACAGGAGCCACCCAGGAACCTGTGAGAAATGCAGTTTCTTCCCCACCTTCCTTCTACTGAATCAGAAATTCTAGGGTTCGAGTTTAGCAATCTGTTTTAACAAACCCTGCAAATGATTTGGATGCACACTTAAGTTTGGATACATTGCTCTTAAATAACAAAGAACCCTTCCCATTCTATTGAATGTGTAGTCACGCACCACATAACATTTTGGTCAATGACAATGATCCCATAAGATAATTAACAGAGCTGAAAAATTCCTGTCACCTAGTTAAGTCATAGCCGTCGTAACATTACTCACAGCTATTAATATAAAGATATAAAGAAAAAAATGTTTGTATAGCTGTACCACATGTTTGTGTTTTAAGCTAAGTGTTATTACAAGAGTAAAAACGTTCAAAATTTTTTAATGTTTATAAAGTAAAAAGTTACAGGAAGCTAACGTTAATTTACCATTGGGGAAAAAACAGTTTTTATAAATGTAGGGAAGCCTAAGTGTACAGTGTTTATAAAGTCTACAGTAGTTACAGTGATGTCCTTGGCCTGCACATTTGCTCACCACTCACTGACTCACCCAGAGCAATTTTCAGTCCGTTATGGGTTCAAGGGGTCCCTTTGCCTGTACACATCCAATCCAAACAAGACACAAATATGAGATTGCAGCAAAGAAAGCAAATGTTTATTTAAGGAATTGGCATCAAACCCGGAGACACAGGTGAGCTATTGCTCTCACAAACCTGGCTTCCCAATGGCCTCTAGTGGCTACGTTATATAAGGGACAAATCATTAATCATGGTTACTATGGGAGTGGGGGTCATGGGCTCTGCTGATTGGTGGGGCCTAAGGCAGGGAGCAATTGATCCTGGCTTCAGGCCCTGGTGTCGGTCACAGCATCGTTCTGTCTCGTTTCAAGGGGATGAAGTCTTTCATGAGTCTAGAGCTGAAACATGACTAAGGCCAAGGTGTTATCCTTGTTTGACTAAAACCTTATGGTAGTTCGAGGTCTGATTATTGTGTCTTGGTCATGATTGATAGATCTGACGCTGTATTCTTAAGTGAATTTGGACCAGAACCTAATGTCCTAAGGACTTGATGACTAAAGGGAGTGGACATATGGTACATGTACAGGTAGAAGGATCTGGGGCAAGCAAGTCATAGTTCTATTAGGCTAAACACAGCTGGCTTGGTTTAAAAAAAAATGCATGCGAAATATATATAAGTTCTCGAGTGTTTACAAAGGGTCTTGGGACCAATAATTCAAAAGGCCAGTATTCAAAATGTTGTTCCAATTCCTTGAAATAAGGAAAGGTTTATTCATCAAGAAAATGGGGGGGGGGGCTTTAATACTTCCACAAATCCATCTTAACAGCCTCAATTTCCAGTGTCTTTTATGTAAAGGGAAGGGAGGAGGGGCAGGACAAGAGGTGGGTGAGGAAGAGTGAGAAATCTCCAAACCTCTTTGTTCTCAGTCAGGACCCCTGCTGATCTGAGCCCCTTCGTGAGGCTCCTGTAAATCTTTGATAATCAGTCATTGTTTTGTACATATTTCCCACCTCCTCCTCGGGAGATGCCCCTTCCTGACAAGGGGCTGTTTTTTGCAAAATATGCAAAATACTCAAGCCTCAGGCAGAATTCCTCTAATTAATTAGCATATCTATAGCAGTAGCTATTAGCTTGAGGGGGTGGGGGAGAGAGAGAGAGAGAGAGAGAGAGAGAGAGAGAAAGAAGAGAGACAGAAAAAGCATTTCACTCTGTTACAGTCCTGCAAGCTCCATTCATGGTAAGCGCCCTACACAAGTGCACATCTCTTTATCTTTTCTACCATATTTTACTGTACCTTTCTATTTTAGATATGTTTAGATACACACATACCATTGTGTTACAGTTGCCTATAGCACTCGGTACAGTAACATGCTGTACAAGTTTGTAGCGTAGGAGCAATAGGCTATACTATACAGCCTACGTGTGTAGTAGGTTATACCATCTAGGTTTGTGTCAGTCCACTGTATGATGTTGGTACAAAGATGAAATCACCTAATGATGTATTTCTCAGAATGTTTCCCGATGGTTAAGTAACACATGACTGTACTGAAACTAAGGGTCCTCATAATTCTGATTCGATTTGTAACTATAGCTTTAGAAATCATTTTGCTTTCTTCTCTCTGCACACTTCACAGACCTTAGCCTTTCCCCTAAGGCAGCAGAAAACAGTAGCCCACTCCTGACTAATGGTCACAAGGTTTGAACCTCTGGCAGGCTAAAGATAACATCTTGATATCCGAGCCCTAAGGCAGATTGACCCCCTCTTGCCACCTCTGCATGAAACCAGAACGGATGCCAGAGCTGACCTCAGAGCTGTCCTCAAGAGTGGAAGAAATGATTCATTATCCTTATCTCACCTTCGACCAGTCAGCTCCTAACACAACCCCCAAACTCCTAATCCACAGTGTCTTGTGATTTTGCCCTATATAACCTGTTAGCCCGGTCTTCCAGAGTACAAACTCACCTGAACTCTGGATTGGCACCAATCTTAATATAGTACTTCCTTTCTCTACTGCAAACTCCTGATCATTGTGTTCTTTTGGCCAGTGCACGCAGGCAGATGGACACACATATTGGGGTTCAATAACTACTCATTTTTTTAAATGCTGCCATATTAGTGATACATGTGACCCTGAGGTAGTACCTATTCTCTGCTGACTTTCAAGGAAGCAGAATTTGTCTCCCTAAAATATGCTTCTTTGGCACATGGATTATTTTAGGCTGATAATTTAAAAAACAAAAAACAGCAGACAAGATAGAGCACTCTTAAAAACCTAGTAGAAATTACTTCTTTGTAAGAGGCATTTACATTTATAAGGGAAATCTCCATTTGTAAGGGCGTCTCCCTCTCTGTACCAGGAAGAGGAGGGTGACTAAATCTCTAGAAACTCTTATCAATGAAGAGGCATGGACTTAAAACTGCATGACATGGAAACAACCAAATTGTCCTTTGATAGATGATTAGAAAAAGAAACTGTGGTATATATATGCACAATGGAATACTATTTGGGCATAAGAAAAGATGAAATAGTGCCATTTGCGACAACATGGATGGATCTTGAGATTATTATGCTAAGCGAAATAAATCAGACAGAAAAAGTTGAGAACCATATGACTTCACTGATATGTGGGATATAAAACTTACAGCAACAAAGGAACAAGATAAACTAATAAAGAAACAAAAACTCATAGACACAGACAATAGTTCAGTGGTTACCAGAGGGTAAGGGGGAGGGGATGGTAGAAGAGGGTAAAGGGGGTCAAATATATGGTGACGGAAGGAGAGCTGACTCTGTGTGGTGAGCACACAATGTGATATAGAGATGATGTATTACAGAATTGTACACTTGAACCCTATGTGATTTTACTGTTGTCACCACAATAAATTTTAATTAAAAAACCAAAATGCATAACAACCTTACTCTTGATTAGTGTGCTTTTCCTGAAAACCTGGCTCTCCCCATGCCACGTGTTTTGTTTTTAGTTAGAGATAATATGTTTTTAAGGTGGTGGTTGGGCCATTTGGGAGAGTCACTCATTTTTCCTGGGTCTCTCCCATATATACAGCGCATATATATGTTATTAAACTTCTATCTGCTTTTGTCTTGTTAATCTGTCTTTTATCACAAGGGAATCTCAGCCAAGAACCTACAAGGGTAGAGGGAAAATTCTTTTTCCTCCCCACATATGCATGGTATGTTTCAAGACGGAATAGTGGAGTTCTAGCACCCCCACAGCCCAGCAGCAAAGTGTCCGCTCATTGGCTGGAGGGTTAGTATTTGGCAGGAAAAGAGATAAGGGAAATAAAACAGAGTTGAAAATATTTAACTCTTGGAAAACCTTTCCAAAGGGCTTCAGGTCCTTTGCTGTCCCCTAGAACCTATTTCCTTAAGCACCTTATGTAATTTAATCTTTTGTTAAAGCCACACTTGCCTAGAAGATAAATGAAATTTTCTACTTGGTTTTTAGGAGGAGAAAGCTTGACCTTTCCTACTCCATTTCATTATGAAGATTAAAGTTAAATAGCCTAACGGAGAAGAGGAGAATTTATTTCATATTTAATAATTAAAGTCATCAAGATGATCAATTGAATCTGTGCAGTGTATTAGGTAGCAAATGTGAAAAAGAATTGTTCTCCAGATTAGAATGCCATCTTTATCATAAAGTAAGCATTTTTTAAAAAGAGGCTTTTACAATTTAGATAGCATCTCTCTTATCCCTTATGGCCACAAAAATGAGAGACTTGTCCTTTTGTTGTGAATAATTTCCAAGTGAAAGAGCCATAGGAGAGGTGAGAATAGCACAGTTCCAAAAGATCTTAAAAGACAAGATTGATTCATCTTTTGACATTTTGGTTTCTTGTGTATTTATTAAAAATTATACCATTTTAGTGGATTCGGTTTTAACAAATGTCAACCTCAAGCATTTTCACATTTTTAAAAAACCAATTCCACACGTCAGCTGGTTCCTTATTCACACCTCAAATCCTGGTACAGACTGAGGAGCGTGCATTTAGGTCTCTCCAGTCTCCACTGAACTTTCATCAGAGGATTTAATGTCTCCCACCACTCAGGTTAAAGATTTCTCTTCGTAGTTACACTACTTCATATCTCATGGGTTCTCTTCCTCTCACAAATGAATGTTACTCATTTCTAGTTTCAATTTTGCTATTTTACACTTCATTAGATTTCTACAATATTTATTTATGAAAAAATGTTTCCTAAATTTCATAATGTTTTCTACCAATAGTCTTTAATTTAGCCACAATCAATAAGCAATTTACTCTCCAAAAATTTTTGCAGGGTGTAGTCATCTGAAAAAGGCTGTATTTAATCCAAATGTGAAATTGAAATTTTGTGGTGTTTATATCTCTGTCATTCATTTGTAAAATGATGTAATTATCATTGGATCTCAAAAAATATAATGTATTTACCATATTTAAAAGCTCCTTTTTTCCTTCACGTTTTTTTGTTTCTGTGTTTTGCATTTGCTTGTTTGTTTGTTGTCTGTATGTTAATGGCCACCTTTACCAAACAAATGATTTAAAATGCTGGATGAGCACCTGCCATACAGTTCTTGAATTTTATAGTTTATCAGAATAAACATAAAGAATGGTAGCCTTCCTTTGGTGATTTTACTGAGAAGTTCTAATTTGTATAGCAGCAAACAATAAAATGGAGTGGTTTTGAAATCAGAGATTCCTGGGTTCTAATTCTAGCTCTACCTCTTACACAAGGTGAATGTCAATGAGAAAAGTGTTTCATTTTCAGTACATGGCATACAGCAAGCCTGCCAGCAACTACAAAGGAGTTATAGGGTGTTTGGCTGAGACATATCACCACCCATTGTCCTGCGGAGTAAGTCAGCTGACCTGGCTGGCTGACAGCTGTCCCATTATTTTCTTCACCACTTGGAAACTGCATTCTAGGTTAAAACTGAAAAGAAAAAAATATAAAGGTATCCTTCCCCAATTTAAAAGGACTATTTTTAAATCAAGAATATAAGAGTAGTCATGTTTCACTGTCACAAGGATCATAGTCTATGAATTGAGATAATACAATTTCAACAATGGAGAATACTTATTTTCATCAGTATTTTTAGAATCAGTTTCTTAAAGAGGTGCACAAAAGACTTTGTTTTCAAATTAACACAGGCCTGTGGTCACAGATTTTTTTAAATTATAATTAACTACAAATTTCTTGAAAGGGAAAAAAATTAAGGAAAATGAAGAAAAGAGGAAGGGAATAAGGGAGAAAGGGAGAAAAAAAAGAAAGAAGGAAGGAAGAAACAAAGACTTAGATATCATTGATTTAAAGGAACCTACATTAAAATTGGATATTTAAAACCAATTAAATAATGTTTCCAAAACACCTAAAACACCATAGCCAAGAATTCATACTAGAAGATTAACTCTGTATAGTGGAGAATAGTAAAGGCGCCAAGAAGGCCTGCGATAAAAAATTTTTTAAATTATCTAAATTGTTTTAGCCTAAGATTTCCAAAATTCTTTAATTATGGGACCCATTTTTCCTTGGAACATCTCTAAACACTTTGCTGAACCAGCTTTCTGAGTAAGATAATTTGTAAACTGCTTATCTAAGTTAATCATTGGGTATACCCGAAAACCTAAGGCCAAGTCTTTAAATATCTGAGTTCCCAGACATCTATCACACTTGCGCCTCATTATCCAGCTTATGTTGCTGTCCAAACAGACTCTATGCCATTGACTGATTATGTTACATATTTGCACACTGTTATTTAGGTGGTCCCTTCTATTAATCAAACTCCTAGTCATCCTTAGGACCCAGGTAAAAATACCTTACCTAATATTCCTGGGTAAATTTAATTTTCTAGGATCCCACAATACTGTAGAGCTTTAATGCTATTACAGACTTTATTTGACTCCTAAATTCTCTTTTCAGAATTAGATCATAAATACGTGTATCAAGTAAAATAACATAACTCATGTCATATTGCCTTGTATATAAGTACATATAATTTGCCTCCAAAACTAATTTAAAGTCTTTTGGAATCTTTTCAAATCTTCCATTAAATTCTATAGAAGGCTTGAGGTAGAATTGTTTTGAATAATTTGTATTTCCCACTTGAATTAAATGACGACCCAGATATGACAGATTATTTGAAGCTAATGTAGAAAAGAGAAAATTGATTTTGTTTCCAATATTCCCTTCATCCCCCATCTAGACCCACATTTACTAAACTTCCTAAGACAAGAAGATAAAACAACATATTTTGCCCTCTGACATTAAAATACCATGGAGAAAGATTCTTCTGTGGTTTAATGATTTCTGAGAACTAGGTCATATGCCTCTTATTACCACATAATTTGGGCATTTCAATACAGCCAGAGTGAAGATTGCAGTGCAACTAACAAATGCATCCAAATAAATGTAAAAGTCAGTGCGCATAATTCAAATCCAAAATACATTAAGAGTGGGTTTTTTTGGCCTGAATCATCAGGAGAATTTCCTCTCCACTTAGCTTACTTGCATTGGCACAGCTTTAGAGAAATGAATATAGAGATAATGCTTTACATTAAATCGAGCCATGGAGGGAATCCTATGTTTCTCATTTATTTCCTTCATTGTCTTAAGTTCCATGTCTTAAGAAAAATATTTCCCAATAAACTGGAGTTAAAATTTTGGTGAGATGGGATCTAACCAAAGATCTTGTTGAATTCTATAGCCTTACAACAGACACATAAATTCCAAGAACTGGAGAGGTCTCCTAACATCTTGAAGAACTTCAGCTTTTAACCCCCTTCCATCGCTGGCAACATTCCTAGTCCTCAACAAGTTCCCCAATCTGTGGGGATTCCCTAGTTTCCCTCTGCAGTTTCTAAAATTGTGGCTCCTTCTTTCTTCCATATAAATACAGAGGGTGCCAAAAAAATGTACACACATTTTAAAACTGTATTAAAAATGTAATACTCAATATATACCAATAACAAAAGATGAATACAAGTCATGTGTATACATTTTTTTGGCACCTCCAATATTTATCACATATACTAGAATTAAGCTATATTTTACTCTCTTTTAGGTGCCAATTTTGTGCTTTATACTTAAGGAACAACATAAACCTCCTTATGTGTGAGATTTTATCCCTACTTTCTTAAGCCTATATATATTGGGTTCATTAACAAAGAATTTATTAAGAATGAAGGGAAGTGTATGTCCATATTTCCATCCTTGATATCTTTTTTCCACGGACTCAGGGAAAATAATTTGAACAACAAATTTGTTACTAATGGTAGTTAACATTTATTAGGCACTGTTCTCAGTTCTTTATATGAATTAGTTCATTTAATCCTCACAACAATCTTCTCAGGCAGGTACTACTACGTATAGCAGGTACTCCACTCTATAGATTAGGAAAGTGAGGCACATAACGTTAGCTAACTTGCCCAAGATTAAACAGTTAGTGAGGGACAGACATGGTATTCGAACTCAAGTGGTCCGGCTCCAGAATCTATGTGTTTAATCACTATACTATATGACCTCTTTTGAAGGCATGAGCAAGAAAGTAAGTCATCTAAAATGGCAGCTTTGAGAGATGATACAATTAATATTTTAAGTATCCTTTCAAGCACGTCTTTAGAAATATTCTCACTTCCAAGATAGCTTCCTCACTCACATATCTGGCACCTTGGCCTCTCTCCACATGGCACCTCAATCCTCTAGGGTTCAGGGTTGTCAGACTTCTCACTTGGTGGCGCTGGACTCCAAAAGGAAGTGTTGCAAAAGAAGGAAGTGGAAGTTACCACTCTGGGCCTAATCCTGGAAACGGGTACAGCTTCACTTCTGCTATATTCTGTTGGTCAGAGCAGTCATAGAGCCTGTCCACTTCCAAGGGAAGGATTCATAGATGTCTACCCCCTGATAGAAGGGGTGTCAAGAAATTCTTGGCCATCTTTTATCTGCCATAGCTGAATTAATATATTTTAAGCATCCGTTCAGGCACGTCCTTAGACATATGAATATTGTGTGTGTGTGTGTGTGTGTGTGTGTGTGTGTACATACATATACATACACACACACATATATATATATATATATATATATATATATATATATATATATATACACATTTTAAATAAATGGAATGACAGTAGACCCCCCTTATCCACAGGGAACACGTTCTAAGACCCCAGTGGATGTCTGAAACCATTATAGTAACAAACCCTGTATATACTATGATTTTTCCTATGCATACTATGTTTCCCTGAAAATAAGACCTAGCCGGACAATCAGCTCTAATGCTTCTTGGAGCAAAAATTAATATAAGATCCGGTCTTATTTTTCTATAATATAAGACCAGGTATAATATAATATAATATAATGTAATGTAATGTGACGTGACGTGACGTGACGTGACGTGATGTGACATGACATAATATAACATAATATAAGATAGTAAAGACCAGGGCTTATATAAGACCGAGTCTTATATTAATTTTTGCTCCAAAAGATGAATTAGAGCTGATTGTCCGGCTAGGTCTTATTTTCGGGGAAATACGGTACATACCTATGATAAAGTTTAATTTGTAAATTAGGCACAATAGAGATTAACAACAATAACGAAAAATAAAATAAAACACAACAATATACTGTAATAAAGTAATATGAATGTGGCCTCTCTCTCTCCTTTTCTCTCTCTCTCTCTCTCAAAATATCTTAGTGTACTGTACTCACCTTTGCACGTAAAGGAAGCATTTCACAGCTTCTCTTTGGCATATCCAAATTGCCAGCATCACTACGCTTGTGCTTGGAGGCCATTATTAAGCAAAATAAGGGTTACTTGAACACAAGCATTGCAATAACATGACAGTTGATCTGATAACTGAGACCAGTACTAAGAAAGTAACAGGTGGGTCGCAGGTTCAGCATGGATATCCTGGACAAAGGGAATGATTCATGTCCCTGACGGGACAGATCAGGAAGGCACAAGATTTCATCACGCTACTCAGAATGGCATGCAATTTAAAACTCATGAATTGTTTATTCCTAGAATTTTCCATTTAATATTTTCAGACTGAGGTTGACCATAGGTAACTGAAAACAGAAACGGAAACTGAAACCACAGATACAGGAGGACCACTGTATGTGACAAATGCTGTTTTTGTGGATTTCTTTCTTTATATAACTTACTTGTATTTTACTTGCCTACTTCTTCCAATCTATTCCTTCTCCTCCCAAACACATGCCTTCTTTCCCCAGCCAGGTAACCAATGTTAAAATCCTTTTCTGCAGTTATATAATCATATGTGTCACACACATACACACACACACACACACACACGCACACACACACACACATGCACACACACACACACAAACACACACACCTTTATTTAGTCTTTTAACAATTGACACTTTCCTTGATCAAACTTTAATCGGGCCCCTCTAAGTCTTCTTCTAAACTAGGCTTCAACCTTGGGCTTCAGTGTCAATCTTCTGTCCTGTCACACCTGTATCACCCAGTTCTAGCAAGAATCCTGCTAAGTCAGTTTAGATCAAATTTACACCCTTGATGTTGGATCTCTATAACATATGATCAAAGTCCTCATCCCCCATCCTAAATATCTGATCATGCTGGCCTATCATCAGCAAGAATCCTGTCAAGTTGGTTTAGCTAGAATCCCCCCATCCTTACCCCTAATGCTTCCTTTTAGTAATTTTCCTACCACTGACTCCCATCCTGTTCCTTGGCTATAAATTCCCACTTATCCATGCTGTATTTGGAATACCCCCCTATTGCAATAGTTCCTGAATAAAATCTGTTTTCACTTCTTTAACTATGGTCCAGCTCTGGTTTTCCTTTAACACAATACATTGGAAATCCATCCAACTTGCATGGAAAGAAGTTAACATTTTTTTATTGGATTAATATCTATGTTATTAATATATTAAAATGTATTCAACCGTTCTCTCTAAAGATGGAAAGTGATATCCAAAATAGTTATAAAAACGAAAATACTGATGGGAAAAAAAAAAAGATGGGGGATTAAGCACACACATTTACTCCTGCCCTATCCTGAAGTCTTACTAAAATGAATTCACAGTTAATTTATTACAAGTCGCAAATCCATAATGACAGGGAGAATGGAAGAGTGCATAATAGCCACAAAATTTCAGAAGATGGAAAGCAGACAGACATTTTGTAAATCATTTATCAGACCTGAGACAACAAAGTCCTGTCAGTGTTGAGGAGAGCCAAAAACAAGCCAATTTACACTGTAAAATCCCAAAGGATCAGAATCGGTAATAACACATATCCCTGGAGAAGAGGTGAATGGGAGACTACTACCTAGAGTAGAGTGGATTAGTTGAAAGTCTATTTAAGAAGCTGTTAGAGGCGGTAACAACATCACTGCCTATGGTAGGCAGCATAGGTCGTTCCCAACTTCAGTCCCGCTCACAAGGCCAACTAACAACTATCCATAGACAATACCATTGTGAAAATCCCAGAACCCTGACTATAGAGATGGAGAAGGACCCCATTAGAAGGGTAAGAGGAGTGGTTTCATTGTGACAGCATTGCCCCTCCCCCCTTCCCGAAATACTGCCAGTGTAGCCGGCTTTGTATGGTACACCCTGTCCTTTAAGGTCCACCATAGGTAGAAATCAAGGGGTGTTAAGTCAGGAGAATGTTCTTGAATTTCAAATACCACTTCAAATTTGTCTTGTGCTCCTTGAACAACAATTGTGCTTCCCCATATTCTTTGTCCTACCTGTGACATGGTGACACTAGCATTCATTTGATTAACGCCATCTTTGGAGTGAACGTCATACTACACATTGCTACTGTAATTCAACTTCGAAAAATAATACATAGATAACATCACTTAAAATGTGTATACATTTTCTTGACACCCCGGGTGTGTGTGCATGTGGGTATTGATCAATGGATAGATAGATTGATAAAAAGATAGAAGATAGATAGATAGATAGATAGATAGATAGATAGATAGATAGAATCTCAGACTAGCAATTTTCTTGTTTAGTAAAGCCTACTATTGGTGGGGGCTGCCAGGAGAAGGCACTGCTAGCAAAAATGTAATTTATTAAGAGTGTTTTTAAGAAGCAGTCTGTCATCATCAATTAAACTTAAAATTCATACTACCGCAGACCCAGTAATCTCATGCTTGGATATCTATCACGGAGAAATAAAAATGCCGGTGAGTAAGAATATCAGTACGAGGATGTTTAGTGTAGCATTGTTTGAAGAGGCAGAAACTGACAACTTAGAAGGTGTCTTAATGGCACCACTGATGAAAACAGCTGTTTCAATAGGTTAAACCACAAAAACTGAACCAGCACACTCAGTTCCATTTAAACACTATCCCTGACTAATCAAACAAGCGAGTTTTCCTTCCTCTTCCTTCTTTATACCGTCTGTTAGTTTCATCCATCCAAACACTTTCAAATCTCTAAACCCCATGTCAGCAAGATCCCTGGAACCCACAGAGACAGTCACATGTCCAAAGCTTTTCCTCAAAAAAGTCTCTGCTTTCTACCCTCACCACTGTTTCCCATTAGACCACACCTCCTTTTAATAAGGTATTGCCTTGAGATTAAGTGACGCTTATATGGCTACAAAACAGCAGTGTCTAGTGCAATCCTACTCACATGTAACAGTATCTATATAACTGATGTCTATTAGTTAGATAACCATCTAACTGATCTTTCTCTGGAAAGGTATGCTCCACATTCTCAACAGGTTAACTCCATTTGGTTGATAAAATTACCATTCATTTTTATTTTCTTCTTTATATCCTACAACTTCTACATTTCATTCAATAAATATGTATTTTTTTTCATTGAAAGCCACAATAAATATGTTTTAAAATAGCATTATCATAGTTCCAATTTTTTGTCTTCAACCATGTTGATGAGTGCATATCAGAGTGGAATGGAAGAGACAAAGAGACAAATTTTTTTGTTTGTTTGTTTTGTTTTGTTTTGTTATCCAACCCCAGACTTCATTCAGATTTTACCCACTGTCCTGCTTGTCCTTTGTAGTAAGAATTTTTCAGGTCCAAAATCACCTGTTACATTTCAGTTGTCATGTACCTTAGCTTCAGCCTTCCTTCATCTGGATCAGTCTTAATGAGTCTTTCTTTGTCCTTCACAAGTTTGACATTTTGAAGAGATGGGGCCAGTTATTTTGAAGAATGTCCCTCAATTTGGGTTTGTCTAATATTCATTAGATTCAGGTTATGCGTAGGTGGTGGGAAAACCCCAGAAGTAATGCTGTGTTTTTCTCATTGATTCTATCAGGTGGCAAGCGATTGTGACTTGTTCCCATATTGGTGCTGTTAACTTTGATCACCAAGCCCTGGACATGACCTCCAAGTTTCTCAACTGTAAAAATACTATCACTCCCAACCCTTGTAATTAATAACCAACCTTTGGGGAGATTATTTGAAGCTATGTGAATATCCTGTTGCTTATAGTAATTGATGGCTTTTGCCGAAATCAAATTACTATAATGATTGTCAAGTAATGATTTTTAAACTCTATCATTCCTTTTGCATTTATTAGTTAACATTTCATGGTAAGGACCTTTCCTTCTCCCTTATTTACTTAATTACTTCTGTCAATATGGATCCATGGATTCTGATTTTATTCAATGAATTATAATCCATTACTATCATTACTTGTTCTGATGCTCAGATTGAGACAATCTTTTTTAAAAGATACTTATTTGAATGAGAAATGAAAAATTTCATTAGCAATATATAAAAATTAACCAAGAAAATAGTAGAGCTACTCTATGTCTGGGACTACAAATGAAATTTTTCACTGTAATTTTAAAGGCAATGATCCTTCCATTTTGGCAGCCTCTAAAACTTGAAGAACTATTCAATAGACTATTCCTGACTTCCTTTTGACCAGTAGTCATGTATATAAAAGCTAGATGCTAATATACCTATATAAGTAAGATTTTTCTCTAAGGAAGGCTCAGAAAGCATAACGCTATTGAAAATATATTAGCCCATAAAATCACTTTACTTTTATCCATGTTTGAGAGCTTACTGAGAAATAAGTCTCTATAGGTAATATCATAAGTCTCTATAGGTGATATCATAAGTATCACCTATACTTAAGAAGCATCTGGAAGAGTCACAAACAAAAGAAGCCATAATTCTCTCAGGTGGGGGAAAAAATCACATTACATGCAGCCTTCCTAGAAAGAGATGTACTGAATGCACCATGAACTTGAGGATACTATGCCGAAGAGAACTAAGTCTCCATGTAAATTGTCCTTTAGATTTAAAGTTATAATACCTTGCTCTCCCTCAGTTCCATATGACATATTTTAGCAATTCAAGCCTTTAACTTGAGCTCACATACTACAGACAAAAACGATTTCAGTCTCATCCTTGCAAATATCCTGATGAACATAAAACAATGTGAACAGTGGTAAAAATAACACCAAAAACAAAGTCAGGAGTTCTGGACTCCAGCCCTTGGGCTGCCACTGGGTGGCCTTGAGTTAAGTTCCAGAACTCATTTTTCTTTCATGTAACTTGGTTAAATTAGATGATCTCTAAGTCTCCTGCCAGAAATTCTATGACTTTGTGGCTGGTTGTAATCAGGACTGAGGGACTAACAGCTTTTTCAGCCTGTGGAGGTAACTGAGGGCCTCCTCTCTTCTGCCCTCTGTCCCTCGGGCTATCTGGTCTTCCTTCCTTTTCATTGTCCTTTCCTTCCTCCTTCTGCCACTTCCTTGCCTTCATTCAACATACCATCCATTGTTCTCCAGTAACAATAGTAACATTCACTGAATACTTTCTATGTGCCATACACTTCACAGTCATTATCTCATTTAATCCTGACAACTAGCTTAGGAAGTAGGTTAAATTATGTTCTCATTTTCTAGACGATGAGCCTGAGACTTGGGCAGTTTTCCTTCACTCTACCGATGACTGCTATAGTCCAGTGTATACAATAGCACAGTCATTAGATATCTTGTATGAAGTCCTTGGCCATGATGACAAGAATATAAGGATCATTTCGGTGATCTCACAATGTCTCAACTCATGATTTTGTTTTAAGTACAACTGGTATACAATATTACATTGGCTATATTAATCTCAGGTGTATGATGCAGTGATTTGACATTTTTATACTTTACAATGTGATCACTCCTCTAATTCTAGTAATCATCTGTCACCATTTTACCTTATCACAATATTATTGACAATATTCCCCTTCCCCTTTTCACCCATCCCCCACCTCTGCCCTTCTGGTAACCATCCCTTCCGTCTTTGTTTCTATGTTTTTGTTTTGTATTGTTTTGTTTATTCATTTATTTTTGTTTTTGTTGTAGATTCCACATATAAGTGAAACCATACGGTGCTTGTCTTTCTCTGCCTAACTTCTGTCGCTTAGCATAATACCCTCTAGATCCATCTATGTTGCTGCAAATGGTAAGATTTCTTTCTTTTTTTGTTATTTTCTTTTTTATGTCAGCTCATGATTCTTAGCAAATCCCTTAAGTAATGTCTGAAGTTTAAGCAGGGCTATTAAAGCTGCTTGGGAAGCAGCCTTCCTACAGCAACCTGCATAGATCACAGTTGTGCTTCAGTGACAGTGGGAGTTTGGGTATGATACATCTACCTTGATCAGGGACAAGATTCCCACACGCACGAAAACTAACGATCAATAGGTCAGGAACCAGAGACAAACATTTTAGTCACAGGGACTTTCATCCCTTCGTAAACAGCTCTTATTTCTCTAGGCATAGATTTTCAACTCCCAAAGTTGTTGTGAACATTAAAGGAACTATGAGAAGCAGTACATTGTGGTTGTAAAGAGCAAAAGGCTTTGTGTCCTTGAGCAGATTATTTATCCTCTCTAAGCCTCAATTTCCTCATTTGTAAAATGACTAAAGTATATATTTCAAAGATTTTTATAAGGATTAAATAAGATAATTTATATCACCTCACACCTGTTAGAATGGCTATTAGCAAAAAGACAAGAAATAACAAGTGTTGGCTCACCATGTACTACGGAGAAAAGAGAACCATAGTGCACTGTTGGTGGGAATGTAAATCGGTGCAGCCACTATGGAAAACAGTATGAAGGGTCCTCAAAAATTTTAAAATAGAACTACCTTATGATCTAACTATTCCCCTTCTGGGTATTTATCCAAAAAAAATAAAAACACTAATTTGAAAAGATATATGTATCCCTTTGTTCACTGAAGCTTTAGTTACAATAGTCAAGATATGGAAACAATCTAAGTGTGCCCCAACAGATGAATGGATTAAAGAAAAGGTGGAATATAAACACAACAGAATATTACTCAGCCATTAAAAAAAAAAGAAATCTTTCCATTTACAACAACATGGATGGTTCTTGAGGGTATTATGTTATTTGAAATAAATCAGACAGAGAAAGACAAATATTGTATTATCTCACTCATATGTGGAATCTTAAAATAATAATAATAATAATAATAATAATAATAAACTGAGCTCATAGATACAGAGAACAGATTGATGGTTGAAAGAGGCAGTGGGTGGGGAGTGGGCGAATTGGGTGAAGGGGATTAAAAGGTACAAATTTCCAGATATAAAATAAATAAGCCATGGGGATGTAATGTATAACATGGTGACTATAGTTAATAATACTTTATTGTATACTTGAACGTTGCTAGGGGCACAGATCTTAAAATTTCTCAACACAAGAAAAAAAATTTTGTAACTATATATAGTGACAGATGTTAACTAGACTTACTGGGTGATCATTCCACAATCTATACAAATATCAAATCATGTTATACACCTAAAGCTGATATAATGTTATATGTCAATTATACCTCAATTTAAAACAAAAATAAAACAATTTATGTGAAATGCTTGAAATGATAAGCACTCAGTAAATGTTAGATACAGATGTAAATATAGATACTAAAGGATATATAAAAGTATACACATGTACACCTAAGCAAACACATAGGTGATAAACACATAGAAGTGAGTCTGAATATACAGAATCTGATGCTTACTCTAAACCTCATGAAAATTATTTAAACCTTGGAATATGCTCAAATACCATAATAGTGACACAACCACAAAGAATGCCATCTTTTTCTCTTTCCAGGGTCTGAGAAAGTGACTTTGAGAAAGCCAGGTAAAACAACTTGGAAGCCTCATCACCAGAGGCCCGGGAGTACGTTCGTTTTTGCTGCAAAGGGTTCTGGAGCCACCTTGTGGCCACAAAGCACAGCAGCCCACCGCTGCACAGAAATTGTGACGTCGGAGCTTTCCAAAGGCAGCTTTCAACACTAAGATGAATAGTTTCCTTGATTGGAAGAAAAATCCTATCCTATCCTATCCTATCGTATCCTATACTATCTCAGACGGAAACAGTGCATAAAGCTCACCCTATTTCCAACGAACCTATCTCTGCGTTTTTACTGAATTATCCCAACTAACCACTCCCAGTGAAGCTGGTGGTGGGTCCTTAAGGATTCTGCCACAGCTAGTCAATAAGAGAGGCAGGCAAGTTACACAACTGACTAGAACATAATCAGAAAAGAACTATAAAACAGGTGTGTAGACAGAAACAAAGGCTTTGAGGGAAGCTAACTGGAATTTTAAAAAAAGCAAAACTAAGAACAACAGGCCAATAGCCAGGGTAGAATTCCATCCAATAAAAATTTTTTTGAGCTCCAGCTATGATTCATGTTCTGCTAAGGGCTAGAAATACGATGAAGCCTAACTCCTTAAGAAGTTCACCTAGGACAAAGCTTTTAGGAAGTACTAAGGAATCACCAATAATACCCTTAGAAATTCTCTGGTTAGCTCAAACTAGCAGTAGTCTACCAAGTTTATAAAGGTAACTATAAACCCTACCAAGTTTATAAAGCTAATTCCTGGCATAAACATGTTGCTAAACGGAAGGAAAATTTAATCCACATATGCCACTTCTGGTTTGGCAGAGAAAACAAAACCTTTCCCTTCCTTTTCCCCAGTGAAAAATCTTTCACTCTTCTGAGGTCAAGTTTAAAACATCAACTCCTCCATTTTAGGCTTCCCTAACCAATTATATCCCAAATCATTGCTCCATTGCTTCTGTCAATTTTAGGCACCCCAGTTCCCATAGTTTATTACTTGGTACTTTCCCAATGAAGTCAATTATGTTTTATCTTATCTCGCCATTTCAGTCAAATAAATGTTAAACATTTTGAAGGGAGGGAACAAGCCTTCAATTTTTGCAGTTTCAAAGTCCCCACCCTCTATCCCCTTCAGCTGGTCTTGACTCCATTGGGCATAAGCTCATTCATCGTCCTCTTACCCTCTCCACAAGGTTGTGCACATCTAGGCACATTTCTTTTTTTCCTTCTAATCCCTGAGAAAGGGGTGTCCCTGCTTCTACTCAAAGATAACTTTTCACCATGTTCCGATTTTCATCTCCATTCACTTTTCTCATGCACCGAACTCGATATATCTTTTCCATCTATCTGCAATCTCTCTCTTTCTGCAGTTCTGTTCATTTACCCTATAAAAAGACTCTAATCTCTCTGACTCTTAAAAGACTTTATTCTCCAACTGTTGACCCAACTCTCTCCCTCATTTTTGTCCAACCAATTGAAAGTCTGTAGTCATTATCTGTATCCTTCCACAGTTCTTCCTTGATGCACTCAGTTTTGCTTCCCCCCTCAATGATTGCTCTCATACAGTTAGCAAAGTCCTCTCAAATGTGGAAACCAACATATACTGTTTTTTATTTCCTATTGTTTTTACTTTTTATAGCACTTGACTCTCTCTCTTGACCACTTGCTCCTCCTTAAATTCTCCCCAAACTACTCTTCATTTGATAAGGATTTATCAGCTCCTCACTATATATACCATGCTTCTTACCAAGCCCAAGGATTCACATAGACAGAAATGATTCCTGCCCCCCAGCTGTTTACAGTCTAGCAGAGATGGGTGAGTATAAGGTAAGGAGAGTACAGAAGTATCTGAGCCTCCTGGTTCTCATCCTCACCTTTGCATGTTCTTCTTTTCCTATAACAAAGGTCTCTCCAATTTTTCACCCTATCTATGTCTTCAATATACTTATAAATATATGCATATATAAACTATCATTGGCTAATATCTCAACGTAATAAGGCAAGATTTGTCATTACCTATACTGAATATAAATCCACATTTCAAATAATCCTCTAGATAGCTTCCAAAAAACTACTTCATAATTAAACTGATAAATAGATTAAACTTGGAGTAAGAAAAAAATGCCAGCTCAAGGATGTGGAAAAAAGGGAACCCTTATACATTGTTGGTGGAAATGTATATTGGTACAGCCACTATAAAAACTGTATAGGGGTTCCTAAGATATTTGAAAATAGAACCACCATATGATCCAGCAATTTTACTTCTGGGTATATATCTGAGGGAAATGAAATCACTATCTCAAAGAGACATCTGCACCTTCATGTTCATTGTATCATTATGTACAATAGCTAAGACACAGAAGCAACCCAAGGGTCCACGAAAGGATAAATGGATAAAGAAAATATTATGTATATGGAATATTACTCAGCTATAAAGAAAAAGGAAATCCTGCCTTTTGTTAACAACATGGATGAAACTTGAAAGCATTTATGCTAAGTAAAATAAGTCAGAAAGACAAATAAAAATGTTGTATGCTCTCACTTATATGTGACTTTAAAAAAAAAAACTGAACTCATAGAAGCAGAGAACAGACTGGTGGTTGCAAGGAGCTGGGGCTGGGGGATGGCGGTGGAGGTGGAATAGGTGAAGGTGGTCAAAGAGTACAAACTTCTAGTTGTAAGGAAACAAATCCTGGGAATACAATGTACAGCATGACTATAGCTAACAATACTGTATTATATATTTGGAAGTTGCTAAGAAAGTAACTCTTATTTCTGGTAAAAATGGCAGCGTAGGTAAATGCTGTGCTCACCTCCTCTCATGACCACATCAAAACTACAACTAAACTACAGAACAAACATCATTGAGAATCCTCTGAAGATTAACTGAACCGAAGTCCTACAACTAAGGACATACAGAAGAAGCCACCTTGAGACTAGTAAGCGAGGCAGAGACATGGAACGGGCTGGTCCCACACCTGTGTGTGACCATTAAAAGTCACAAGGATATCTCATCTTTGGAGGTTCCTCCACCCCCACCAAAGGAGGAAGGGGTCCCAGCCCTACACCAGGCTCCCCAGCCCAGGTCTCAGTGCTGGAGAGAGAAGTCCCCATTAACTTCTGGTTGTGAAAACCAGCAAGATTGTGGCAGAGTGAGATAGAGGACAGCTGCAGTCCCAGGCGATCCTCTTAAGGGTCCACACATGGACTTACTGATGGACACACTTGCTCTGAGTTCCATCACTGGGGCAGCAGCTCAAAAGGTGCTAGGGACATGTGGGGAGGAACTGAGTTGCCTGGCTTCAGGGTGAGGGCTAGAGAGGCAGCTTTCTCCTGGACAGAGGAACTGGCAGAAGCCATTGTTTCTTTGTTGAGCCTCCCACCCCCATGTGCAGGTGTAGGCAGCTGCTATATCTGAGTTTCCATCAACCTGGCTAACACCATTTGTTTATTCCACCCTGGTGAATCTGACTCGTACCCCACCCAACTTGTGGGCCCACCCAAGCTGCTTTCAGTGGTTTTTCAGTACAAACTGCCTGCCTTGGCTCATGCTGTGGATTTTCCTAAAATCTCTCAAAGGTTCACAAAGCCAAAACAAGCAGTGTCTGGCTTCAGCATGTCCTGTACCTCTGGCTGAGCAGCCCTAAGCCTGGCACTAGTAACAGCTGGCCTCGGTTTGCAGCTAGGCCTCTTGAGGCACCTCTAAGCTCAGCATGGGTGGCAGCCATCTGTGGATTGCTTTGTGGCTCATGACAGGTGGCCCTGGGAAGGGCACAGGCTATGGCTGAACTTGGCCTTCAGCAGGTCCACTCCAAGGAGGCCCCAGAGCTGGCACACCCAGTGGTCAGCTTGGACTGATTCAGAGCACCACCCAGCTACCTCCAAGGACAACACACCCAAAGGGTGCACTGTGCAGACACCAGGGCCCTGCTAAAGCAAATCCTGCTCCATAGAGTCAGCCCTTGTACAACAGCTCCTCCACTGTAGTCACAGCAAGTCTTCAGAAACACTGAGCCCAAGGCTCAATCCCTCTCATTGATGTGCAAATAACAACTAAGGCTCAACTACAACAGGAGGGTACACACAACCCATACAAGGGACACATCTGAGTACCTGGCTCTGGTGACCAGGGAGACTGAACCACTAAGCCCCACAGGACATCTAGTACATAAGGCCACTCTACTAAGACCAGGAGGCATAGCAGCCCTACCTAATACATAAAAACAAACACAGGGAGGCAGGCTTAATGGGGAGACAAACAAATATGCCCCCAAATAAAAAAATAAAACAAAGTTCCACAAAAAAGAATTAACAAAATGAAGACAGGCAATCTGTCAGATGCAGAGTTCACAACACTGGCTATAAGGATGCTCAATGACCCCAGGGAGAACTTCAACAAAGAGATAGGAAACATAAAAATGGAGATAGAAAACATGAAAACAACCAATCAGAAATAAAGAATACAATTACTGGAATGAAGAATACACTAGAAGTAGTCACCAACAGACTAGATGAAGTAGAGGATCAAAACAGTGATTTGGAAGACAAGGTAATATATAACACCCAATCAAAACACTAAAAAGAAAAAAGAATCCAAAAAAATGAGAGCAGTTTAAGGGTCCTCTTGGATATCAAGTGTATCAACCTTTCCATCATAGAGGTACCAGAAGAAGACAGAGAGCAATGAATTGAAAACCTATTTGAAGATATAATGATGGAAAACTTCCCTAATCTGGCAAAGGTAATAGATATACAAGCTCAGAAAGCACAGAGAGTCCCCAACAAGATGAACCCAAAGAGACCCACACCAAGACACATCATAATTAAAATGCCAAAATTTAAAGACAAAGAAAGAATCTTAAAAGCAGCAAGAGAAAAGCAGTTAGTTACCTATAAGGGAGCTCCCATAAGACTATCAGCTAATTTTTCAACTGAAACTTTGCAGGCCAGAAGGGTTTGGCACCAAATATTCAAAGTGATGAAAAGCAAGGACCTACAACCCAGATTACTCTACCCAACAAAGCTATCATTTATAATTGAAGGACAGATAAAGAAATCCCCAAACAAGAAAAAGCTAAAGGAGTTGATCACCACCAAACCAGTATTACAATGAATGTTAGAGGGACTTTAAGACAAAAAAAAAAAAAAAAAAGAAAGATTAAAAATATGAATAATAAAATGGCAATAACTATCAACAATTACTTTCAATGTAAATGGATTAAATGCTCCAATCAAAAGACTTAGGGTGGCTGAATGGATAAGAAAATAAGACCGATAAATACAGTGCCTATAACTGATTCACTTCAGATCAAAAGACATACACAAACTGAAAGTAAAAGGATAGAAAAGGACATTTCATAAAAATTAAAAAAAAAAAAAAAAATCTGGGGTAGCAGTACTTATACCAGACAAAACAGACTTTAAAACAAAGGCTATAACAAGAGACAAAGAAGGATCTAGTAATCCCATTTCTGATATTTATCAATGAAACCCAAAACACTACTTTGAGCGGACATGTGCACCCCTATGTTCATTGCAGCATTATCTACAATAGCCATGATATGAAAGCTACCTGGGTGTCCCTAAATGGATGAATGGATAAAGAGGAGGTGGTATATGTATACAGTGGACTATTGCTCAGCCATAATAAAGAATGAAATCTTGCCATCTGCAGCAACATGGATGGACCTAGAGGGTATTGTGCTGAGTGTAGTAAGTCAGACAAAGAAAGACAAATGTCATATAATTTCACTTATAAGTGGAATCTAAAGAATAAAGTAAACAAACAAAATAGAAACAAACTCGTAGATACAGAGAACATTTTGATGGTTGCCAGATGGAAGGTGAGTGGGGGTGGGTGAAAAAGGGGAAGGGATTAAGAAGTACACATTGGTTGTTACACAGTAGTTATGGGGATGTAGCTTATAGCATATGGAATATAGTTAATAATATTCTAATAACTATGTGTGGGTACTAGATTTATCAGGGTAATAGATGGAAGGGGTTGGGGGGCAGAGTGAAAAAGGTGACAAGATTAAGAAATACAAATTGGTAGTTACAAAATAGTCATGGGGATGTAAAGTAAAGCATAGGGAATACAGTCAATAATATGGTAATGACTATGTATAGTGCCAAGGTGGATACTAGACTAGTAGGGATCACTTCTTAAATTATATAAATGTCTATCCACTATGCTGTACACCTGAGATCAAGGTAAAATAATATTGAATATCAACTGTAATTTAAAAATTTAAAAGGAGGGGAAAGGAAGGGCAAATAAGAGGTTCAAATTTCCAATTATAAAACAAGTAAGTCTTGAGGACGTAATATACAACGTAAGAAATATAGTGAATAATATTGTGATAGTGGGGTATGGTGTCAGATGGTTACTGGACTTATCATGGTGATCACTTCTTTAGGTATATAAAGGTTTAATAACTACTGTGTACACCTGAAACTAATATAATATTGTATGTTAGCTATATTTTAATAAAAACCTTTAGAAGAAGGAATACATTGGATGCCAGATCCTAACTCATAACAGACAAAAATGCTTTGAGATGGAAACTGGACTAATCAGAGTCTGGCTGTCTTTTGCAAAGTGTGATGCCTAAGAAACCTGGTCTTGCTAGGAACCTTGGGTTGATTTCTGATTAGCTGATTACTGAAGTCAGCAGCAAAGTGAAAATAATGTAGTGGTTCACAGTGGGGTAAAAAAAACAAAAAAGCAAATCTTGAAAGTTCTCACCAGACACACAAAAAATGTTAATGAAGTGAGGTGATAGATTTAACTAACCTTATTGTGGTAATCATTTTGTAACATATACATATATAAAATCATTATGTTGTACACCTTAAACTTACACAATGTTATATGTCAATTATATCTCAATAAAGCTGGGGGGAAAATGAAACAAAAGCAAAACTTCCAGGTCTTTCACCTTCTTTTTTGTTTCATTTTGCTTTCATTATAGATATTTATCTTCAAATTACAATGTCTTTGAAGAAATCTTTTAAGTGACTGTTTAAGTTGAACTTGTCTAACAGGACATATACAGAGGGTGCCATAAAAATGTATACACATTTTAAGAACGGGGGAAAATGTATTAAAATTACATTTTTAATACTGATGGTAACTACTTTGAGCAGCTCTTATAATTGCAGAAGTCATACGTGACTTCTATTCGTCTTTTGTTATCCGTATATATCGAGTATTACAATTTAAATACAGTTTTTTCCTTTTTTAAAATGTGTATACATTTTTTGGCTATATATATATGTATTACACTTAGTGAGTATTTGTTAATAGATTTAAATAATATGCTGTAGGGTTCAGGCATTTTTCTGTGCTAAGAAAAAATATGTTTCAGGTCCTTAGAAAGACTTTAGAAATTGAAGGTGCTGTGAGAAACTAGAAAAACTGCTAAGAAGTGGTCATGGATCACTGCACAAATGCTCCACCCTTGGGACTACAAATAACTGTGAACAGGCAGATACATAGAACTGAATAGTTGCCACCTAAAGTAGAATGGATCCTGACAGAAGAGGATTATTGTGGAAAATTGGTCAGAAATAAGAGAAAACAAATATATATTCACCTTCTTAGTGCCCCTAATATTGGTTTTTACTTATGGCTCCCGATTATTTCTTTTTAATTAAAAAGAAGAGTTGATTCTGTAGTAGCAAGGGGTCCCATGGTGGAATCAAGTGGTGCCCCCACTGAGTATTTCTTATGTCCAAGCATACCTGGAGAGCCAGCAGGAAGACCATATGAGAGAACCTCTATACAAAGATGCTGGTGGTCAGGATATATATGAAGTTGCTTTGGTACTAATAGCCTCCAGTGTAAAACTGAGCTGTAACAAGTTTACCCTGAACCTTCAGACAGGCTTAAAAATGAGGAAGGCATTCAGTCCAATGAAGGAAGAAATCAAAGTTCCCAAGCTTGGTATGAACACAAAGACCAGAGTTAGAGATGAGAATGGGGTACAGAATTCTAGTTGTTCACCAAGCTTTGCTGTCTTTCTTTTAAAATAAATTTTAGTTTTTAAATAAATAGGTTTTGTAAGTTATTTTTGCTATCCCTTATTCCACAGTAATAGACCTTAAAAGCTGGCCACTTCGCTAGAGATTACATTTCCTTGCCTGCCATACCATATAAGTAAATTATCATCAATGGAATGTAAGAGGAAGTGATTGCAATTTCTGTCTCAATTCTTATAAGAAAAGAAGTTTCTTTAGACGTGTACTCTTTCCCTCTCCTGCAAGCTAGATAATGGATGTGCCTATGCCATGCTTCAATCATGATGCCAAGGACAGTGCCCTAGGTGACAGCAGAGCAACAAGATGGAAGGAGCTTGGGTCCCTGACTGACCTCATGGAGCAGAATGACCCCACCAACTTGGAATACTCACTGCAGGACTATTACATGAGCATGAAACTATTTGCCTTAAACACCCTATTTTAATCCTCTTTGTTATACTAGCTTAGCCAGTACTCTAATTGATACCGAGGGAAAACTGAATACATTATAGAATGGTTTCTGTAAACTATTACTCTCTTGAATCCCCCAATCTGGAGTACCCTGGGGAAATTTTGGCTGCTTAAATGTGGTCAGAGAGGCAGTGTAGCAAAGCAGAACGAGAGCTGGAATCAAACAGACTTTGGCTGAAGTCCCCACTTGACCTCTAAAAACTACAACTGTGATCAAGTTACTTAAACTTTCTAAGCTTCAGTTCACCTATGCATATAAACAAAGGATAGTAACTATATGACAGGGGTATTCAGAGAATTAAACATAGTCCCAGAAAAGAGTGGGCATTTCATAAATGATAGTATCCTTCCTTTCATCCTTTCTTCTGTAAGTTCAAATCTAGGAATTGGTAAGCATGGTTCTTTATGCCAAGGACTTCATGACGAAGAGTCCATCACTAAAAATTTTAAATCCAGCTCTACCAGTCAGCCTTCTTGGACTATCTACTGAACCAGCTCCCCCTATCCAACAGTCTCCAGTTCTCTATCCCCTACAATTCAAATCACCTAAGGCCTATAGTTGCTGTGACAATAGCATCCTCGACCTACATGTTTCTGGAGAAAAAAAAAAAAAAGAAGGATACAGACTAAGAAAGGTTGTGGGGGAGAATCTTTTCCAAGATGTGACCACTGCCTGTTCCACGAGCGGGACCCAAAAGAAGGAGATTGCTTCCCCCAGCTTCCCTTTGGAAACTGTCTAATCCTAATTGATGTTTGTTCTGACATAAACCAATACTCCTCCCTTGCCTTCTGTGCTGATACCTGGAACAGGCCATTGTCCTGACCTGGTCAAATATGTAATCTTCCATATCTGGTAACATTCACATAATAGAACCTGTGACTATCTCCACCCTCTTTATACTATTTAATTATTTGCCACCTGAAAGCAGTGTGGGGATCCATTTGTCTTGCACCTGCTGAAGACACACCTCTTATGTAAGTTTCCCTTAATAAACTCTATTACTTACCAGACTGGAGTGGCCAGACTCTTTCTTCAGTCTTTCCCTGCCTTCTGCTTATGGAGGTAGATTTTCAGTCTCAGGGCCTTCCTCTGGGTCTGTGGGTACAAAGAGAGGTGGGTAAGAGAATGTTCTCTATAAAACAAATAACCAAAGGATGTATACTCCCTGTTCAGGTACATGATGTCCAGACATTCATGGGTTCCATATTTATGTGCCCTTACAATTTTACTGAGACGCAGGGCTAAAATCACATTCCACAAACATTTACAATGAGATTGTTCTATCTATCTCTAAGTTACAAGAGATACAAAAAATAAAAATGGCAAGGTCTCTGCTCTATGAAAGTTCACAATTTAATGAGGGTAACAGAAACACATATAAAAATCTCCAATACAGGCAGACTCTGAAAAGTGCTATAATATCAAACAAGCTGGGATGTGGGCTAAGCTACTATAACAAAGAGGACCAAAACAGAGTGGTCTAAAGAAGAGAGTTTATTTTATTATCATGTATTGTTTGATATGGAGATGTGGGGAGAGGAGAATTGGCTACTTTAAGTAATATCATCAAAGTGGTGAAATCTGTCTCTTTGGCCCCAATGCTTCTTTTTTTCCTAAGGTATAACCCCTTTATGACCTCCCAGTATATGCCTTCAATATCCTGATATTTTACTCCCAATGCCAGAATATACTTTCATAAAAGTACTGACATACTCATTCATAGCAGGATGTAAATAACTGGTAAAACTTAATATGGTAACACTTCCAGGGCCTTTAGCCTTTTGATAGATCACAACAGATTTAAAGACAATAGAATATATTCTGTCATGTAATTTGAGTATCATTAAGCAGTATTTGGGTAGAGATGGATCTGTGAACCTCAAAATAAACCATCTATTCTTAAAAAAAAAAAACCCTAGAACAGATGCTGACTGTCAACTGTGTTGGTGAATGAGCAATAAAGGTTGGGGAAAATATATGGAAGAATTTTTAAAACCTCTAATCTCAAGGGTAGACTTTCTGTCTTCCCCCAACCACTTTCAGACACAGACACTGGGAAGGAACTGACGACATACTTTGAGCATTATGCTACCAGTAAATCTCGAACTATTGAAAATAATTTATCATATGGGGCTAATACAACCAGAACAGTAGGCCAGTAGAATCCTAACATGTCTGCACTAAAACAATCATTTTGACAAAATATTTCTCCACGAACTTTAGCTAATTTTTGCCTCGTCTTAAGTCTGACCATTCTTACACAGGAAAAGATAGACTTGGAAATACTATTGATCATTATTAAATTACTGTGCCCTTAAGAGTTAGTTTGATTTCCAAAGGAGAAAAACTAAATACAGTTCTTGTCGTCCTCTTACAATTTACTGTCTATTGCTTATTGTGATTATCTTTAATAGTATGATCATTTTAATTTTACCTCTCAAGCCATTGTCCTCCATTTACTTCTTAAATAGCAGTCCCATCAAATTCTAAGATTAGGTTGCTTATTGGTCAGGTAGAAGTACTCATGGATTCTAAATTATTACATTCTCCCCATGACACGTTAATGTGACATGACTAGTTTAGTATTTGACCCCAAATACCATTAAAGAACTGTTTTGTTAATATGCCCTCTTTCTATAGTTTATTATAAAATATTTTGAATAATCCAAATTTGTCTATAACTCACATTTGAATGTGTGAGTTAATGTGTGCTATTTTAAAATCCTCTAGTTCTTACAAGTCATACCCAAACTAGTAGTCTGCTTTTCAATATTTATAATAGCACAACATTGTTTTCCACAAGTCATACTTTGTGCTATAGAGGTTGACTCAAAACATTTTCAGATGCTTTAGCTCTGTATTTCTCAAAAAAAGAAAAGCAAAGCAAACAAAATAAACCTTCTTTACCTCATACCCAAATCAAAGGTCATTTGTATGCAAAAATTGCATAAATTTCATCTGTAATATTAACTTATGACAACTCAGTGAAAGTTCTTTAATACTATTTTTTAATCCAATTTTGTGGCGTCTTTATAACATCGACAAACTAATTAGTAAACAACCTCACATTTTCAATCATTTTACTTTGAAGCATACTATATTTATTCACCACAATAAAATATTGACCAAGACAAAGCTTTCAGAAGAAGTGCAGAAATAAAATGGTGTTCTAATTATGAAACAAAAATATTTTAAACTTGATTTTAAATGTTTTAATTAGAAGGGGAAAAGCAGTTTAAGTAGTTTGCTAAATTAGCCAATTTATATTAATATAACTTCCTTGCTCTCCTCATATGCAAAATAGATTTTGAAAAAGAAAATGTTCTAGCAAATCTTAAAGAATAAAAGCATATTGCTTTGTTTGACCATTTAAGACCGATGATCATTTAAAAAATTCAACAATGCTTAGACACATTTAACAATTTGTCTTAATTCTTTGTAGTCTGTGTTATGAACACACAGAGCGAGATTTTTTTAACGCTTTTTCAAATGATTATTTTATAGTTTCACTAGAAATAAAAGTGTAAATTTCTATTTCTACCACAAGGCGTCAGTCAGTCCATGGTAATTTAACCTCCAACGGGTTTTAACATTACCCCACGGAAAATCAATGACTACAAAAAAATACATGCTAAAACGTGAACAGTCCCAGGAGCCCTAGCTATGAATAAAGGACAATCACGGGAAATGAGGTTGAGCGTTTATTTTCCTTTACTTTTTCTAATAAGACTAGTTCTAAGAATGTTGTACACCAAATCCCCAGCTGTTGCAACTCAGGTCTCCAACACCCTGAGGCTGGTTCCAACTCAGAGGAGTAAAGTCCCTGTTCACATTGTCTCTATCCATACCCCTCATATTTTAAAAACAACCTAAAACGTTTAGTGACAGAAACTTTGGTTTAGGTGGGAGTGCTTGATTAAGTTAGGATATGGGTAGTTGGCTTTAATATCTGAGACAAGGAAGGGAAGGAGTAAACGTGGGTTTTAAGAGCTTATTCAGCTAGGGGATAGATAATGTTTGTGTGGTTTAGGGTATAAAGTTTGGACAATTTATGGGGGAAGTCACTCTCACAGACGCAGATTCGGATTCCTCAGCTGTAAATAACAGCCACTTTACAAGTTGCTGTGAAGTTTACAATGAGCTAGTTAAGCTTTAAAATAGTCCATCTCAAAGTGTGATCTAAGAGTGTTTCTGCATCACTTGGGAACTTGGAAACGCGGAATCTCAGGCTCCATTCCAGATCTACTGAACTGGAAACTGAGGACGGCCCAAATCGGTGTTTTAATAAGCCCTACAGGTGATACACGTTAAAGTTTGAGAACCACTGCTCTGAAGAATTGCACAAATGTTCATTACTTACGAGATTAAAGAAAAGCGAGGAGTGGGGGGGTGGGGAGCGTAGCCGACCTCAGGCGGAGGACATGCCTAGTTGGAAAAAAAAAAAAAAAAACCAGGAGCCGCCAGTTGCAACATAGGAGAAAGCCTCAATTCGGGGACTGGAACCTGCGAGGACAGCCCATCCGGGGCAGGAGCGGTGCAGACGCCACGCACCCACAGGTGGCGCTAAACCAGCAATTGACAAGGAGGCGGAGTCTGCAGCGGGACTGCTTGCTCCGCGCTCCCTAGGCTCGGGCGCCGCGTGGGGTTGGCACTTCCAGGCAACTGCTGCGGCCGCGACTTACAGTCAGGTCACGCCGGGAAACAGGTGAGTCCCTTAAATTGTTCCTGCTCGCCGCTTTCTCCCCGCCTCCGGGTGTCCCTGCGAGTCCGGCGCCGGCTCCCAGCCTCGGGTGGGCCGTAGTGGGTTGCAAGCCGGCGCGGGACCCGGGGGAGCGCCGCTCAATAAGCCCCTTCTGCGCGACTCCAGGGAGCGCTGCCTCGCAGCCCAGCCCTCCGCAGAGCACAGCGCTCCGTTGTGGCCGGTCCAGGGGCTGGGAGCCAGAGACTCACAAGGAAGCCTTTTCGCTGGGGGCTCAGGGGATATGATGGGTTATTAAGTTTGTCCTTAGATTGGGTTCTGATGGCAAGTGTGCCAACTTGGCAAAATCCCCACGAGTTTGCCTCGCATTGATGAATGACTGGTACATAGCACTTAAAATCGTGCAACTTCTCTTCAGGTTTCCTAGTAACAGGAAGTTTTCATTTTAAACCAGTGGAACATTAATCCTACTCTTTCAGAATCTGGGTTGGGGTTTAAGTTCCCTCCAAATAGTCAACCAAGGCTTTATTATTTGTGTATATCATGGGTCAAATCCGTTGGGAGGGGTTTGTAGACTTAAAATTTAGAACATCTCCAAATTTCTTACTCTGTTCTTTTTGTAAAAAAATATTTCTCTGAACATCCTGACACATAATAAAAGGTCGTTCATTTAACAGACAGAATACTAAGCACAGGGAAGAAGCAATGCTTAAAAAAACAGCCCAGTTAAGAAAAACATCTCCCCTTCACATAGTTAAATGTGGTAACACAAGTGTGCACTTGAAACTATGGAAGATTTGGATATGCACTGCAACCCACAATGTATCCCAGTCACTGAGTTCCTTCATTTTCTAAACTCTTCAACATAAACATGAGTCAGTTGGTCTGTGTCAATATTTAGCAGGAACATCAGGTCAGCTGTCCTGGTACAACAAAATGTAACTGTCACATCAGAAATATGCTTTGCTTTTTAATGGGGGTGAAAGAGAACTCTGGGTGAAAATTTGGAGTTCCTAATATCTAAACACGGTACTGTTTTCCTGTATATTTTTTTTTCATGAGAAGATTTTACCGTAGAATGTAAATTATATATTTGGTTCATGTCTGATGGAAACCAACATATTTTATTTGACTGACATTTTATTTTCTTGGTTTTTGGGCACAAAGTTGACTGCGGGCCACACAATCAACAAGCTCTCTCACTGCCTGGGTTTTCCCTCCCGACCATGCAGACAAATGGCCGGAGACCTCTCCAGGCCCACTCTGGCTTTTCACCCTGATTCTGTACGAAGTGGCCCTCAATCAGCAAACACTGCCAACTTGCTAGATGCCCCAGGACCAGGTGTAGAAGAGAGCCCTCACCCTCCCCATGCTACATCTGTCTATAAAACTTTGTCTTCCTTTAGGATTGCACGACTGTGCGGTTAGTTGTGGAAACATCTGCCTTCTCTCCTAGACTTTGAGGTGTTTGAGAGCAGAGGTTCTTTCTCATTTAACTTTGTATCCCCACTGCTCTGGCATTGTTGTTCACAATACAGTTAGTGAGGTAACATTGAGTAAGTATAGATTTGTGTGTTAACATCCTTGGAATCTTGCAATTCACAGAGTTAAAACATCTACTAAATAGTGTGATTTATTTCTTGTTTGATTACAGTCAGTAAAACTTCTATTCCTAGACACATATTCACCCCTAAAATTACCCTATAATGTTGGGTAAATCACTGAATGATTTGGAATACTTCTTAAGGAAAAATACCATAAATTCCTCCAGAGCAGGTCCAAAGTCTCATTTTTCTTTTTCTGCTCAGTGTCTATCATAGACTTGAGTTCATAAATACTTGATGATTGGCATATGCTTTACTCAAAATCTTTCAAATGCCAATGATATAAACCCAACTCAAACTGACTTAAGTGAAAAAGGGACTGTATTGGCTTGTGTAATTGAAAAAGTCAGGATCTGGTGTCAGGGACTCTAAATACTTAAAATATGCCACCCTGACTCTTCCGTGTATTTCCCTGTTTCTTGCTTGTGCTTCTGTGTATAGGCTTTCTTCTGTTCTATTGAAGACATCTCCTTCCTTACAGCATATAGAAGAAAGCATGGCAGGCTTCTGTTACCCCACTTAAAATGTTCAAAACGTGTCCTCTTTATCTTCCACTTCCATATATAAACATCAGAGAAGGGCTCTAATTGGGTCAACCAGGGTTGTATGCCATCTCTAAGCCAATCAATGTGACAGAGGGAATAGAGAACTATGATTAGCCAAGACTGTTATATGCCCACTTCTATGGCCAAAGGAGGGTATTTCTCCAAATGGAGGAAATGTTTTATAACATAAAAAAGTGGGGAAAGAATGTGGGCATACAAAAACAACAAATATCCCCAGCATAAATATGTGAAATTTAGAAATAGAGACTATATGGAAAATGATCTCAGAGTATTTCAATAAAAGCAAATATTAGCATTATGTAAAGATGTCTCTTCTTTATTTCTTTGTGAATATCAAACCTTTAAAAGTTGGAGAATGTTTTAAGTATTTTAAACTACTCCCGGAAACAACTTTCCACTTAATGAAGTATTACAGGTGCTCTAAAATTCAGAAATACTAGGAATGTTTTCTCTAAATCAAATTGTTGTATATATAATCTGCTTTTCTCATTGAATTTCATCAAATTGGTGATAATACTTCTCTGGAAATAAATGTAGAACTAATAAAAATAATGAATAATATTATGAACATTATATGTTTCCCTTCCCTAAAAAAAAATGTTATTCCAACCTGAATGAGGATCTGTGAAGGGTGTTAAGGAAAACATTCCTTTATTGGGTAGGAAGTTTGACAAAATTGATTTCCATACAGTTAACCTGGAAAGTGGGCATGTCAGTGATTGAACACAACTCTGTAACCCCACTGGAAATATAATAACAATTCAAAAACCAGCCTGTTACTCTGACAGGAAAATGACACTCTAAAAATACCACCTTTCATTTGTGCTCTATCATGGTTCATCTTACCTACAGTGTCTATTCTGTGCATTGTCTAAAACTCAGAATACATTTGCCCATAAAATCATTAATTATTATTTCAAATTCCAGTGTCAACCTCAAAAGTCTAACTTCCTGAGTTATAATCTTGTATCCGCTAACTTGCAGCCTCCACTGATAACATTGTTACTCTCAGAAAAATACATTCCTAATTATATTTACCTTTGAGGGGAGTTGGCTTTCCTCTAAACGAGCACCTGGAGCTAAATTCCTCTAAAATAAAAGGCAATGTCCAGCCCTTTGAGTTCCATATAGACAATAGACACCTAGGTCATACATTGTACCAATAGTTGGACAAAGAAAAGCTGTAATTATTGACACAAGGGCCGTGGTTTGAGATTCTTGCAGATTATAATGTGAGGTTAAATGTGTAAGTCAGTCACTATTTTAAAAGTATTTTAATTGTACTTTATCTGCCAGTTTAGTCCTTATATGAGTAAATTTTTCATATTGCCCTGTCAAACCTTGTTTATATCATAAATACCATAGACGTGAAGATAATCATTTTTATTTTCATAGGTGGCTGAAGACATACTTTTTATAGAATTAATGGAAAGTAGACTAAACATCACAAACCAAGAAGAACTTTGGAAAATGAAGCCTAGCAGAAATCTAGAAGAAGACGATTGTTCGGTAAAATAATAATTAATTAAAACCTATAAACGTAATTTAAATGCTATTCTATATCTCCTAGTGTTGTAAAAGTGATTTTTGCCCTGATCTGTTGAAATCGTCACTCTGATTCCTGTCACTGATACTGGGATGCGTGAAAGGCAAAGTCATAAGGAGAGACATTGTACCTTGACTGAATGTCACAGACTTAGCTGAATAGCCTTGAATTAAGTCCTTGAAAATCCTGATTCTTAATTTATCTATAACGTGAGAGAGTTGGACCTGATCATCTCCAAAGCCCTTCCCATTCTAACATTCTATGGGTCTGTTTTAAGAATCATCAATGCCCATATAACAGCAGTTTTATAAGCATCCATTTTTTTAATAGGCACCATGGCAGCTAACCAAGAGATCAAGTTAATTGATGATTCACTGTTAATGTGAACAAATTCAATTTTGGAATATGAATCACTAGTCCCATTTTTGTCCCACCTCAAGATTAAATGTGTCTCACTACATTATTTAACTGGAAAAGTAATGGAAATTTTTGGTTTCAAACTATTTTCACATTTCTAAATGATCTCAACTGCAATTGTAACAGAAATTATTTATTGTATCTTAATAAGAACAATAATTAAGGTATTACAGGTACATACTCTATAAAATAGGTATGCATAAAATAAAATAATTTTTATTTTTAAATGAACTGTTTTACTTGCTGTTACGTGATTGTTCACCCTTAACCAGAAAATTGACCTCAGTTGATTGTAGATTGTTTTAATACGAAGAGATGACGGACACTGTATCATGCTCTACTCCCTTCCAAATGGAATAATTGGGAAAAGCATTGGATGTAACAGTGATCTATTACTGAAAGTAAAAGTCAAATGATGAAAGATCATTTTTAAACACCAAAAATTATAGAGAACTATGTGAAGTAAGGTTACTCTGCATAAAGTGAGGAGATGAACAAGACAATCACCAACATGTCAAGCATTAAAATATTATGATTCTACATATAAGAAATACATATTGGATAAGAAAGTAAATTTATTCATGAAGTAACACAATATGAGACATTGTGATATAATTTCTCATTTTGGGGTTTTTTGGTCTTTGTTTTTTAATTTTGTTGGTATGTCATTCAGCTGGAGAAATGACAAAATGTTCAATTCAACCTTCTTTTGAATTGTTAACTACTACCTAGAATTCCAACTGGGTAAAAAAGTATAACTTTCTCAGAAAATAGATCATCCCTATAGGATTTAGCTACTTATATAGCCTTTGTACTTTTGTTGGACTGCCCATCAGTACTTACACAAGTGAGATATTTTAGAAATATAAAAATCAAAGTACAAGACTACATGACAGAAATTACATATTTTTATCTAATAGTAACAACTGTATTATTCCTGATCCTCTGCACTTAATGAAGAGTTCACTCTTCACTTCTTTGCAGAGTGTTACCCAGTAGCCAATAAAAATATTGAAAAACAAACACAATTGTTAAAATTTACATGTTTTACTATTTTTACTAGATTACTGGAATTTTTTTTTTTAAGTTTTTCAGTTTTAGTTTCCCAGTTGCATTATTTCATCCTTTTATGCCTTCAAGATAGAAGAATAATGGCCTGAGCTTTAGTGGAGTAGCTGAAGCCTGTGTTTCTTTTGTCTTAAAGAAAAATAAATGACAGAAATGAATGGGCAACCACAGGGTAGCTAAGTGCACCTTCCATTAGTGCTACACAGACATGCCATCTCTTCAGCTAACCAGTACCCAAAAGCAAGGTTCTGACTGTCCTTTTTTACTGATAAGCATAATGAGCAACAAATACTTAATTAAGGAAATCCCATTGTTTTCATTTTAAGGTGTTTATTTTCTTTCCTTTGTAGAATAAGGACTCAGGAGAGACCAGCATGTTGAAAAGACCTGGGCTTTTACATTTGCACCAAGCAACTCATTCTGATCAATTTGATTGCCCCCAAGAGCTTCAGCACCAACAGGAACTCTTTCCAAAGTGGCGCTTGCCAATTAAAATTGCCGCTGTCGTATCATCTCTGACTTTTCTTTACACTTTTCTGAGGGAAGTAATTCACCCGTTTGTAACTTCCCATCAGCTGTATTTTTATAAAATTCCAATTTTGGTCATCAACAAAGTCTTGCCAATGGTTTCCATCACTCTTTTGGCACTGGTTTATTTGCCAGGTGTGATAGCAACAATTGTACAGCTTCGAAATGGAACCAAGTATAAGAAATTTCCACATTGGTTGGATAGGTGGATGTTAACAAGGAAGCAATTTGGCCTTCTCAGTTTCTTTTTTGCTGTACTGCATGCAATTTATAGTTTATCCTATCCAATGAGGAGATCCTACAGGTACAAGTTGCTAAACTGGGCATATCAACAGGTAGGACTGACAATATCACTAAACTAAAAAAATCACCTGTCAGATTTACTCTTTGTCATTTTAATATCAGTATCCCAAACCCCTGTGGAAACCCTGTGTTGAGAAACTAATCTGCATTTTAAAAAAATTTTTATTATTACTCTTCATTGGGGTTTCGTTGTGTGGTTTTTACATTGAGGAATTTAAGCTGGAAACAGTAAACTACAGCTTTAATAACATAAGTATTTTGTTCATGGATAGGGCCATGTATCAATTTTTGATCACCCTCATAAGATTACTTTTTAATGTTAATTTTTCTTATTTTCTGCATATTTACCATATGTGCATGCACATTACAATTCTAACCATCAAGTATTATATAAATAAAACAGATTATATCAATGTTGCTTTCAAGGAAAACAATTAATAGCCCCCATGTTATTACTTTAGAGGAGTGTAAAAACAAAGTCATAATTTGGTGGAGGCCCTTAGTTATCAGGCCCTTCATAGTAGCCAGAGTGAGTGCAGAAGGAGGTTCATATGCAGGAAACAAGTGTTCTTCATGTTGTTTTCTTTCCTCTTTTCACCCATTGGTAGGTCCAACAGAATAGAGAAGATGCCTGGATTGAGCATGATGTTTGGAGAATGGAAATTTACGTGTCTCTGGGAATTGTCGCACTTGCAATACTGGCTCTGTTGGCTGTGACATCTATTCCATCTGTGAGCGACTCTTTGACATGGAGAGAATTTAATTATATTCAGGTAAATGATATATAAAATAACTGTTCCCTCAGGTAAATCTTTTTGTGCTTATCATATCAAATATATTGACTATACCTCACAAAAATTAACAAATGGTATTCCAATAGCAAAGACTGTATACTTGTTCCAATTAATAATGTGCTCTCCTATCATTTTTCCTATTGCTGCTAAATAAAAATGTTTTCTAGATATAAATAAATGGCATTGCTCAAAGAAAAATATTATTTCTAACATTTGAGACTTGTTAGACAATTTGCTGTCCATCTAATAACTATAAATGTGATATTTTAGAAATTCAATATTCATGGTTTGTTAGTGCCCAAAAAATAAAAATATTTTTGCCCCGATTTTATTCATGTCTTAAATTACACAGCTTTTTACTATCCATAAAAAAAAAAATCATCTTTTCTTGAAATATGGTATTTTATCCTCCAAAGGCATTCTAATACCTAATTTTAAAGGCTCCTTTTTTCAAGTTACATTTTATGTAGCTTACTCACTTGAAGTTTCTCAATATTCTTGGAATTCAAAACTACTCAGATTTACTGAGGTTAATCTGTTAGTGGTAGATTACATCCTAAAAAGAGCTATGTACCAGAATTCCTAAGGGTATCTATGTTGGACAAGATTCAAGGGACTAAATTTAATTAAGTCATAAACACTGCCAAGATTTTTTAAATGACATAGTGTTAGCTTTTATCAGAATAAAAACTAAAGCTATAGAAATTCTCACAAAATCAGACATTTCCCACTGTCCTTTGTACATGTTCATACATATACCCCTACAAAACACTTGATCCGGATATCTGATTAGGCTGAAAAGTATGTCTCCATATGAATTATTCTATTGTGGCTTAGAGATGGTGCCATATTTTCCAAGTGCAATATTTGCTGATTTTGTAAGTTAAGCCTGCTAGCCATTGGAGTTCTCTGTTCCTCATTAAATAACTTTCTTCTTATATTGCTCTGCCTGTTACACATATCCTGAACACCACTTTTCAGATTTAAGTAGGAATTCAAGCACTGCATCTTGGCAACTGAGCCCATTCCACTATGTGCATAACACCTAGCTCATAATAAGTATACAGTACATGTTTGGTAAAATTACTCTTCAACCAGTCACATGTATTATTCAGTTAATAACCTAGACATTTTTCATTTACCATCCAAGAATTGATGTACCTTGGAGATTTATATCTGAAAACATTAATTTAACTATTTGATTATGTTCATTGGGGCTTAAGAGTACTTACTGCTGAGTATTTGTGAGTTGGAATCGTTCTGGCAGGCTAATGACCATTTTCAGTAAAGTGAATAGAAGTCAGAAGTTATCCAGAAGAGCTATTGTCAGGATGCCATGAAATTACTCAGATGAACAACTGTTTTTAAGCATCTTTATCTGGATAATGCCACGTATCCCAACGCAAGCTGAAATTTTTCTTCACATCTTCATATCTCTGTGTTTAGTTCAAACATTAAAATAATTGTTGGTATTTTTCTACTTTATCAGAATGTTTGTTTTTTAACATAGGCCAAGCTCATTCACTTTAGTGTTCGTACACTAAAATCAGAGTCAATCACTTTAATTGCCATCACAATTAATAAAAATCACTGAAGTTGAATTGATTTTTGCACTAATCTTCAGTCAACCCGCAAATATTTATTGAGCACCTAAAATGCGCAAATCATTGTGTTCATTCTGGAGGGATCCTGTGATAAATAAGACTGAGTCCCTGATTTTTAGATGACTCTTGATAGGCAGAATCAAGGCAAATGCACAAGAGACAAAGCACCATAAAATAAATGTCATAGAGAAATGAACAGTCTGGAGAAAGCTACTGATTAGCTGAGACTGAAAGGAGAATGGTTGTGAATTTTCTCAACTTAAGTAGCCTGGAGACTAAGGCATTAACCAAAAGTCGGGGCGATGGCGGGATATACAAAAAGAATGGAAAGACGTGAGTGGACATAGTTGAAAAATGTAATAGGAAAGCAATTAGAGATGAATGAAAGAATTTCCAAGGAACAGAACAGATCCAGATGAGGTAGGATGGAATAAACTCATATTGAACCAATCTTCACCAAAATATTTGTTTTTTTCTTTTGCAGAGCAAGCTAGGAATTGTTACCCTTCTACTGGGCACAATACATGCATTGATTTTTGCCTGGAATAAGTGGGTAGACATAAAACAATTTGTATGGTGTACACCTCCAACTTTTATGATAGCTGTTTTCCTTCCGATTGTTGTCCTGGTATGTAAAACCATACTATTCCTGCCATGCTTGAGGAAGAAGATACTGAAGATTAGACATGGTTGGGAAGATGTCTCCAAAATTAATAAAACTGAGATATCTTCCCAGTTGTAGAATTACTGTTTACAATGCTTTTGTTCGGTTTTGATATATTTTATGATAAACATTTCAAATTTGTACTTGTTTAATAAAATGATCACTGAGCATCTTAATGTATGTCTTTGTTTCTGAGTGATGAGGTTTGAAATATGTGTATTTCCTTGCAGATTTTATTCAAAGCAAGACACAAAATAATCTTTAGCACATTCTCTCTGTTCAGTAAAGCTGAATAATCACATCTGATTTGTCAGACAACATAACATTATAAATAATAAACGGCCTTGAAATACCAGTACTTGCTCCTCATTAACAGATATCATGAGCCATGAAAACAACATATGAATCTACCACACAAGTATGTCTGGTGTTTATGATTGTTGTTAAAGAACTTTCATTTTTCTGTAACTGGGTGTTACTCAAGGAACACCTATCGCAAAAAACACAGATTGTGTCTACACAAGTAAAGCGACAGAATAATATCAGATACACATCCAGGCAAAATAAAACTCAGGCTTTCCAAGAGAAAAAGTCAATTTACTCATCTTCACCTGAATTATGTACAACTCAGTTGAATTTAATATATTGTCAAAAGCAGACTACAAACCAGTTCCCCAAAAACAAACTATATATCTACTCTCAGGACTCTTCTAACCCTACATCAGAGGTTTTTTCATAATTAGCAGAACTAGAAACCTTTTATATGGGTAAATCATCTATTATGACTAAAAACAGTAGAGTTAATACTAATGGTATAAATTAGGAAATACAATTAGTATATTCATTGAGTGGAGTCCAGTTTTCTTTTTTTCTTTTTGGTTTTGTTATAAAGGATAATTATTCATTATTACATAGGGGCCAAGAAGCCTTCTGGAATATAAATTTGAGTTCTGTGTACTATTGGGGTTCAGCCATACAGAGTCATGTCTGCAGATAGTGAAGAAAGGAGTTGAAATTAGCACAACTGGAAACAGAGTAGACCACAGTGACCTTGAGAAATAATTCACCCTAAGACAAAAATGAATCTAGGGCTCTAGAACTGCAAACCAGATGCAACAAGGGGACTGACTACGGGACTACTTAACTAAGCATGACACATATACCATGATCAACCAGCTCTAATACGCAGCAGTCAAATACCTGCATTGAAACGTGGCAAAGAGCCTCTCCAGTACTGAAAGGGAGAGCTCAAGTTTCAACCTTCCTGGTACCAAGCTATCATAGAGGCTGCAGCTTGGGAACAGGCTTCCAGTGATAAGAGAAAGCAAACTTACAAGGGCCTTAGAAGTAAAGTATAAAACATCTTCATTCGATTTGTAGTGACAGGCTGTTGAAAACAAAACCATTCATTCTTTGTATCCTTTCTGAATTTTGTGCAATGCTTGGGGTGATATTTTTATAAGCAGAAGAAAACAAAAGTCTTAAATAGAACAAATATGTTCTGGTATAAGCTTGGATTTCCTTTTACTCATTCAACCAACATTTATAGAGCACCTCCTATATACCAGGCCCAGTGCTAAACAAGATATAGCAAGATAAAAATGTCCTAGTCCCTACTCACAGTCTCAGGGAAGACAATTTTCATCAATGGATTCTAGGCTTACTGATGTCACTGGAAAAAAAAAAAAAAAAGTTCAGTTTAGAGGAGAAAAATCAGGAAGGTGTGAGGTTGATCCAGAAAGAGAAACTATTTGAGCTGGGTGTTAAAGTATAACTAGGGGTCTTTCAGATAAAATGGGAAGACAGGTAGCATAATGAGCATCTTGAAGGTATAAAATGATGGGATGAAATGTGTTGGAAGTACTAAAGTCCCGGAATAGAGAATGAGAAGGAAATACCAGATTGGGTGGGGACACGGGCCAGATAGATTAATAAGATCATTCATTGTATGACATGAAACTAAATTTGGACTTTGACCTTCAGGGAGTTGGGGAGCCCCTGAAAATACTTTAAACAAGACTTTAACATGATCTGGTTGGCATTTTAGAAAGATACAGCTGTAAATTGTCCAAGAGATGGATTTGATGGTGGCCAAAGGGTAAAAAAAGCAAGTTGGAAGGCTGGAACAATACCTAAGAAGATAATCGCAATATACCCAGACAGAGACAGTAAGTTCTTAAATGGAGGTCTTTACAGAGAGGGTGGATGAAAGAGCAGCGCTAATGAAATAGGGTAGAAGGCAGAATTTCCAGGAATTCATGATCATCCGAATACGAGGAGTGAGGGAGAGGAAGGCATTTAGGATGGGGCTTCTAGGATTCCGTTACTTAGACGACTTAAAGAATGATGCCATTACAGAGGATTGGGGAATTCTACAGGAGAAGCAGATTTTTTAACCAATACAAAAACTGTGTGTGTTCTGTACATTGCATGCTGTTTACAATCATCAGTTGCTAAGGGATGTGGTGTGTTTCTTACATACACAAATGTAACTCACTGTGAAAGACACACAGTTTGTGGCAGTGGGAAGAAAAAGGAAAGTATGTGTTTACAGAACTTCTGAGACAATTAACAGTTGTGGAGAACAGTCACACAGGGTCTCGCTGGAGCACGAAGAACAGCACCTAAAAAAGCTGCTGGCCAGGAATCCTATGCCTTCCTTCTCCAAACAAAGCTGCCTTTCCTACTCAAAATGAAGCCTGCCTGGGGTTTATTTTCTTTATTTGCGCTATAGGGATCTTATAATCTTTGGTTTAAAACTGTTAAAATTATATTCTTTTATTATTTTAATAATGAGTTACATTTAATGCTGTTTTAAGACAATAAAAAATCTATGACTCTATTCTCTATGCTGTATTCCAGATCCCGTGACTATATATATATATATAATTATAGTGCTTATGAGATAGTTTTTCATAACAATTGTTGTATTGTCTTAGAAAGGAGAAAAAAACAAAACTGTTTCTATAAAAAAAAAACACCTTATGCTTCTGATCTAATTTTCAGACCATAGGCCACATGTGTGAGAATGCCTGCAAGAAATTATGGCCTATTGAGCATGGGATTTGTAAAATTAAACATACAAATTAATAACAAAAATATGTAATTTTCATTGGTAACATTAAGCCTGGAATTGTCTTCCAAGAAAATGAACAAGATGTAGTAGCTCCTTTCTCTAAAACTAGTCTTCAAAGTAAAAGTGTTTGTTAGAATTCCAGTATGGGTTTAATGTTAAGTTTTACTCAGTTAATTAGAAACTCTCTTTCTTCATGCCAATTTTTCCAATTATTTTCAAGAGGCCCTTTGAAGAAGTAGTAAATTATTTGATCTCTTATTTGTTGAATGCAATCCTATGATTGAATAAATTAATAAATCACTGACTTGTGACCATTACACAGGACCTGAGGCTAAAGTTCAGTAACTTCTTCTCAGCCAATTCTACTTCTTCAGTTGGGCAGACCTCACATTAATTGCTAGTGAGTATGTGACATTCCCAGAATTATTAATGGATGCCCATTTTAACTGTGCCAAGAACAAGGTGCCGGTTCATGCAGCTATAAAATGATTGAACTGACAAGATCACATGAGCTTGTTCATCCCTTGCCCAGAGGCCTGACCCCACTGACACGAGTCTCATTCAGCAAAACGTCTGTATAAACAGCACTGAAGAGAGAGAAAAACGGAAAGGAACATAGATGCCAAAATTGTAATGGTGACGAAGCTATTGATCTTCTTAGGACCCATACCTGCTCTTGCACATCGACTGGACGAAGAAGTGACTGACTGGACAAGATCTGAGTCGGAGAACCATGAAGCTAAGCTTGGGAGTAATGATGACCATTTGATAATGATTGACATGTGTCTCAACACATGACCTGGGAAATTATTTCAGACCTACCCTCATCTTGTACCTTGAAGTTGTTCTGTCCCCAAAGATAAATATTAATGGATTTACACAGTGTAAGAGCGGGAAGAGTGAGCTCTATATTCGTTGTTTAAAATATGCCTTTTTGAGTGAAATCCCTAACAGAAGTCCAGCATATAATAGAGTAAGAGTTAAAGTAGGCTAGTGGGACCGGGAGCTGTGCCTTGTTGTTACGTCTTCCATCCTGCTCACAAGCCCCTGTGACAACTTGGTCTCCATGTGCACAGTTTGAAAACCCCTCCTCATTTATACAGATGAGGAAACCGATCTTTATTTGCAGGCACAGAAACCCACTCAAAGTTATTCATGGGGGAGATATAGATAACATAAAGGGGGACACTGATATAATATAGATAAGGTGAATGACTTATCCTCCCAGGCCCTAGAGCTGGAATCTCACAAGACAGAATCTTAGTGTGTCTACATGTTCTATCTCTGCAGACAGATGCAATGGTGCTGTGAAGTTCAAAGTGGGTTCTTCTTTTCTCAAATTTGGCAACTAGGCCCTATTTTCTCAAATTTGGCAACTAGGCCCACAGCTGAGATTCAAAGTTGCTAACTAGTCCTCATTGCAATTTCAGAGAACAACCAGCTGCAGGGTCAGAGTTTGCTGAGAGCTGTTTTTCAGCAGAACCAGCACTACAACTACTCATCCTCACCACCAATACATATATAAGCAGACAAAGGGACGGATGAAGGTCTCCGTTAGTCTGGGAAGTGTAGCATTTATGAAGAGAAACTACGCCCACATCTTAGATCACTTCACCTGAGCACAAATTCAACTCTTCACATACTCTACATCCTCACCGAAGAAGATGGATTTGGCTGGAAAAAACGTCCTCCACACTGACTAGCCTCACTTTAAATTGATGATCGCAAATGTTAAGTGAACTCAACACTGGCTAATCTTTGTACATTTCCATAGTAAATTTGTTGTTCCTCTTATTAAAACTGCTATATTACACCTTCCCTCTGGGCAAACCAATAATAACCTCTCCTACACTCAACTGGTAAATTTTTCTTAGGAAACAGATGTAATCGGAAGAGAACTAGCTCCTCTTAGCAACAAATCTACCCATGTACATGCTTCTGGTACCCTTATCCTCTGCTTATTATAACAACAAAAAAGAAAATTGTCTCCATCCCTAAGGCCAACTCTTCTGTTTCAGCACTGAATCCCATTCCTTTTCGACTCAAAGAGCTTTGCTCTTATATTGTGTACATCTTTCTTCTGTTATTAATTTACCCCTCTCTGCTGTATTATGCCCATTAGTACACAAATATTAAAAAAATTAAATAGTTTGAACTAATGCCCCCCTCTACTTATTGGGCCATTTCTCTGCAAACTTTTGAAACAAACTTCCTCAAAAGATTTTCTTACTTTAATATTAATTTATCTACTCAGCCTTCTTTTGCTTAGTATATGCATGGCATGTATTTTACCATTCTATTACTTCCAACCTTTCTGTTTTCCTGTATTTTTAGATGTGTCTTTTGAGAGCAACACATAGTTGCTTTTTTTAAAAATTCCATTTGACAATCTGTGCTTTTAATGACAGCATTTAGGCATATATATTAAATGTAATTATTGACATATTTGGACTTCATTCTACCATCTTACTCTTCTGCTTCCTATTTTCTCACCAGTTCTATGTTTATGATTTCTTTATTATATTGCTTCTTTCAAATCGATTATTTACTATTCTTCCTCTCTATGACAGTTACAGATGTTTTACTACTTTTAGAAGTTACTCTAACAGTTACATCATCATTGACTTAGCAAAGTCTAATATTAATTGGTACTTTTACCTTCTCTTATACCATGTAAGAAACTTAGACCCTTTTAACTTCATTTAACTCCCTCTTAACATTGTTGTTGTGTATTTTAATTCTATATATATTTAGACCCAACAGGAATTACAACTACTGTTATCATGTTTCCCCAAAAATAAGACCGAGCTGGACAATCAGCTCTAATTGTCTTTTGAAGCAAAAATCAATATAAGACTTGGTCTTATTTTACTATTATAGCAAAATAAGACCGGGTCTATATAATATAATATAATATAATATAATATAATATAATATAATATAATACCAGGTCTTATATTAATATTTGCTCCAAAAGACGTATTAGAGCTGATTGTCCAGCTAGGTCTTATTTTCGGGGAAATATGGTATATACAATCATTTAGATTTATACACATTTACCTTTTTTCATTACTCTTTATTTTTCCCTGCATCTCCTAGATTCCAACTGGTTTCATTTTCCCACTACCTGAAAAAAAAAAATCTTTAGTTTCCCTTTGAGGGCATAATGCATGCCTGCTGAAAAAAAAAAAAATGTTTTCACAACTTTTTGGTCTAAAAGTGTCTTTATTTCATCTTCATTATGGAAGGATATTTAGATGCTTAGTAATCTAGGTCGGTAGTTATTTTCTTTCAGAACTTTGTAAAAAGTTCCATTGTTTCTGTTGAAAACAGAGAAATTTCATTCTAACTGTTGTTTTTTGAGGTTCCTATGGTTACTTTATACTTTTTTTTCCTTTTGTCTTAGTTTTCAGTACTTTTGCTATAATTAGGCAAAGTGTGGTTTTCCTTTTAGTTATCTTAGTTGGAGTTTTTAGTGCTTCTTGAATTTGTGGTTTAATATTTATCAACCATTTTATCTCTCCTCTGTTTCTTCCAGGGCTCTAATTACTCATGGTAGATATTCCCACTATATCTTCTCTTCTATAATCTTCTCTTTGTATTTTTCATTCCTTTTTTCCCCTCTATACTTCCTCTGATAGTCACATTTATCTATCTCCTAGTTCACTAATTCTCTCTTCAGCTGTGTCTAATCAGTTATTAAATCAATTCACTGAGTTTTTAATTTCAGTCATCAGGTAAATTCAGTTTTAGAATTTCAGTTTGGTTCATTTTCATAGATTCCAATTTTCTGTCAAATTTTCTTTATCTTCTTGAGCAGAATAAGAATCTTAAAGACAAGTCCATTACCTGATGCTCCTATGAGTCTGTTTCTATCATTAGAGTTGTTTTTTCCCCTTGGTTTTTACTCATGTTATTTTGTCTCCTAATATGACTCGTTGTTTTATTGAATGCTAGACACTGTATATTAAGACACTGTAGACATAATTTGAAGCCTAAAATGATGTTACCTTACTCCTGCCAGGTATATGATACCTGGCAGATGTTTTCTTCTAGCAGGTATAATAGGGGTCCTGGCAATGTGAGGTTTCCATAATTAAATTTTATGGATTGAGTTTATTTGAAACTAGATTTCAGTCTATGCCAGATTGGAACTACATCTGGTTTACATTTATTTCTAAGAGTTAGTTTTTTGGGGATTCCAACTCTTAGACTGGTGGAGGGTGACTACCTTGTTCACCCCCTAGACATACTCTGGATTACAAATTTTTCCTATTAATCTTTTGAGAGTGTTAAAAGTGCTATTCAGTCTCTCAACATCTCAGTTACCTCTTCTCCCAATGAAAAAGTAGACCTTGGTTCTGGGATTACCTCTCTAGGTTTCTTTCGTCTTCCAAAACGTATTATTCTTCACCATTTTGTTAGTTGTCCAATACCTTCAGGCAGAGAATTTTTATATTTAGTCTTGCTGTTCTAGTTGTTCTCAGGATTGAAATAGATAATTTAGGCAAGCATTACCAGAAGTAGAAACCCCTACAGAGAGTTGACTATGTTCACATCTTTATACCCTCTTCTTCCACTTTCTCTCTTCTATTCTGAATAGTTTTACCCCTCACTATTTCACTGCATTCTCTTTTGTAAAGATCACCAACTGATCAAGTTTCAGCACTCATCTTACTTGCTCACCCAGTAACATTTGACAAGTTTGATTACTCTCTTTCTTGAAGTATTTTCTTCTTTGACTTCTAAGAAACCAAACTCTCCTGCATGCCTTCTCTATTTCTTTTGCTGGCTCCTCTTCCTTTCCCATCATCTCAGTGTTAGTAAGGTTAAATTTCTTGGTCCCCTTCTCTTGTCTATCTACACCCATAATGTAGGTGATCTCCTTGAGACTTATGGCCTTAAATATAAAACATCAGAAGTATGTTGATGTGTCCTAAATTTATATTTTACCACTAGTGTTGACCTTTCACCTGATTTCTACTTTATTACATTTAACCACCTTCTTGGTGACTTCATTTGAATGTCTAAAAAACATCTCAAACATAAAATTCTCAAGGTAAAATCTTAATTTTCTTCCCATCTTCACCTAGTTGCTCAAGATACTCAGGAGTCATCTTTAATACTGTTCTATATCTCACACACCATATCCAATTTATCAGCAAATTTTACTCCCTCCACCACCAGAATATATTCTGTATCCAACTGTGTCTCATCACTAATGTCATCTTGGGCCAAGCCACCACAGTCCTTCTCTTAGAATTCTTGAAAACCCCCAGCTGGTCTTTCTGCTTCCACTCTCATCCTCATCCAAACACTCTGTGGGAAATACTCTCACTCCCACAGAGTATTTTCCACTCAGCCACCAATGTGATGCTTCAAAATGTAAATTATATCATATCTTTCCTCTGCACAAAAACCTCCAATGTCTTCCCATAAAGTTTAAAATAAAATGCAAACTCTGTGTCATGGGCTATAATTCTCTAAAACATCTATCTGCACCCTGCTCACTTTTCTGAACTCAAATTCTGCTACTCTTTATTTCACTCAAACTACTCCCATCACATTGGTCTCCTTACTTTTTCTCAAACAGAAACTCATCCCCCCCTTAGGGCTTTCATACTTGCTGTTTCCTCTGCCTGGATGTTCTATCTTTCCCATGATTAGCTCTTTTATGTCATTATATCTATATCGAGATGTGGTCTCTTCAGACTGACCTTCCCTGATCATCCTATCTAAAATAGTTCTCTTCCTGTACCATGTGTTCTTTTTCCTTGGCTTTATGTATGTAGTTCTTATTACTATCCAATACTTCATCCTGTATCAACACGCTTGTGTTTGTCTGGCTGTCTTGTTTCCCTACTCGTGAGAACAGGTATTTGTTTCATGACAATATTCTCATGACCTAGAACAGAGTCTGGCACATAGTAGAAGTGCACTAAGTACTTATTGAATAAATGAACAAACAAACAAGTGAATAAGGAACACAGATATATTATCAATAAATGGTTGAGACAGTGGTGCTTATTTTAGATGAGTGGTTCTCAAAGTATGGCCCACACAGCACTAGTATCAGCATCACTTGGGAGTTCATTAAAAATGAAAATTCTGGGATCCCCATCCCAGACCTATTGAACCAGAGTCTGGAGGTGAGGACAGCAATCAGTGTTTTAGCAAGCCTTGTTAGAGATTCTGATACATGACAATTTTAAGAACCACTGATGTCAGGGAATAGGTCAAACCCGGCCCACTGCCTACTTTTTAAGTAAAGTTTTATTGAAACACAGCCACTTCCATCCATTTACATATTGTCTGTGGCTGCTTTTGCACTAAAACAACAGTGTTGGATAGCTGCAACAGAGAACTTATAGCCCACAAAGCCTATAATATTTACTACCTGGTCCTTGCAGAAAAAACTTGATGACTCCTAGTTTAGATTAACACTTTATACCATATAATTATGGCAGAGTAACACACACATCTATTTTCTTCCCACCAAATGCCACTGAAATTAAAGAAAACTATCACTAAAGAAGGATCCATAAGAGACTAAAAACCAAGAAAAGGTGGCATTGGTGGACCAGAAAACTGGAGGAATTTTCAGTACACAAAAAGTATTTGGGGAAGCAGGGGAAACAGATGTGATTAGATCAACAGAGAAACAAGTAGGAGAAACTGCAACACAAGATCCAAATAAAAGCTGTTGTAAACGTTCTTAAGAAAACTCTGGATGAGTTTTATGCCAGAAGCTAACAAAACCAAATCAGTCCTGGAGAAATCCTTGGATGAGTCATTAAAGGATCAGAAGATCTGGCCAGTAGCCCTTTCACCCAAAGATCTGAACAGCTGCCTGCAGATTTCAATTATAAACAAAGCTAAAAAAGCTTTGGGAAAGACTCCAGTGACAGCTGAGGACACAAAGAAAAGGGCACCCTGACTCCAGCATTTGCCATCAGCATAAAATGTCATGTACAGGTCTCTAAAGTGAGAGTTCTGGAGTCGAAGACTCCCAGAACAGCTTCTGGAACTTGAGAAGTAAGACGTTGTACAAAGTAAGGATCGGAAGCCCACTTTTAATCAGTGGACAAGCTACTTACTGCGATAAGCTAAATTGTATCCCCAAAACAGTTACTTTGAAGTCCTAACTCCTAGTACCATAGAACGTGACCTTAGTTGGAAATAGGTCATTGCTGATATAATTCATTAAGATGGAGTATAGTGGGCCCTAATCCAATATGACCAGTGTCTTTATAAGAAGAGGAGAGAGACATAGAAAGGAAAACACCATGTGAAGACACAGACACACACAGACACCGAAGGAGGTTGACCAAGTGAAGCCAGAGGCAGAAGTGGGAGTGAGTTATGCTGCCACCAGCCAAACAATGTCTGGGACTGCCAGAAGCTGGAAGAAGCAAAAAAGAATCCTACCCTAGGAACTTCAGAGATTATGTGGCCTAGCCAACACCTTGATTTTGAACATTTAGCCTCCAGAACTGTGAGAGAAAAAAATTCTGTTGTTCAAAGCCACCCAGTTTGGAGTACTTTGCCAGTGCAGCCCTAGGAAACCAACACACCAACTCTCTGGATCACACATTCCACTGTGCTTCTCCTTTGTCACCAGGAAAACATGCATTCACAGATAAGTAAACAGGGATTCTCATTTGGTCATGGAAATAGACCTCACCACCAATAAGAACAGACAATTATCACCAGATGTTTGAGGAAAATTTACACCATTAGAGAGGATCAACTGATTCAAATAACAGAACAACTAAAACCTACAGAAAATTGATGGAGACAACAGAATAAGACCTTAAAATAAGTATACTAATATATTTGGAGAGATTTGAGAAGATAGTATATTCATTAGCAAAAATATGACTGCTATAAAAATAAAAGAAACAATTGGAGCTATTGGGACTTAAATTATTATTGCCAAAATTTTTTTAAAAACTGCTGCATAGAGCAATATTGTATACTTATTAAGTTAGGGGAAAAGCATGCATAGAAGACAACAAAATATCTTTAGCATACAAGAATAAATGCAGATTTAAGAATCTTAGATAGAAACATCTTAAATATCAAACATCTCAAACAGAAATAGTGATGAGGAGAATGGAAATGCAAATCGGGGATGAAGTTTTAGAAAATAAATGAGCCAGACAAGACTCTGACATGGACAAAAGATAACGTGCTATGAACTAAGGTGTTATATTAATAATTAAGTCATTCTTTACACTCAGGATTCAAAAAGGAAAAATTTTTAATATTCATTGAGGAATTGAGTTCCAGAATAGATATAGTTGAAGATTAACTTACAGAACCGAGAGACTGAAGTGAGGAATTCTCCCAGAATGCAGTACAAAAGAAACATTTGTAAAATGGAAATGTTAAAGAAAAGTTAAGAGACATGGAAAAGAGATCCAGATGATTTCAAATACCTCTCATGTAAATTTCAGAAGGAAGGAATGGAAGCAATAAAATGAGAGAATAAATAATAAAAGAAAATTTCCTGGAACTAGAGAAAGACACTGGACTTCAGATCAAAGCTCTCTCTAAGATGAATTAGGGGTTGGGGGAGGACAGGAATCCATCCTTATACTATTTTGGTGAAATTTCAGGCCACCAAAGATAAGGAGAAAAATCCCAAAGCCTTCCATAGAGAAAAAAAGCAGACTACTTACTTTCGGAAAAAGGTATTTATTAATAGATTCCAAGTAATTGAGGAGAGAGTGGGTGGTTAAGCACATTCCTAAAATTTGGCTATAGAAGAAAGCTAGGCAGTATATGGTAATGCTAGAAGGGATGTCATTAATAATGAGCTGAGGATACTAGAATTATCACTTTCCTCATACAGCTTCATGCTCTGACAGGAATGAGGCAATTATAACTCTGGTCCCCGCTATAAATGAACTGGCGCCAAAATGTTAATGTACCTTCGCTCAAGTTTTCATGTATAATCATTCTAACATTTAACTCTCATAAGAAGCAGAGTTTATAAGATCACATTCTAATGTCTACATATCCATAATCCAAAACAAAATTTTTGTAAACTCTAATTATGTAGCATAAATTTGTATCACAAATCCCCTACAAAGTCCCATTTCTACAGATGGCACTGAGGCCAAGAAAACTGCTCTGGAGTCACACACTTGTAGGTGGCAGAACAAGCTCATGGCTTTGCATCGTGTCATGCTAACAGCTTAGCCCTAATCCTTCTACATTGTTGGTTTTGGTCTCTTTTGTGACAAAGGGTGTGTATTTGTGCCTTTCGAAGGGTTGGTGAAGAGTCTAGAGACTCAAAACAGGGCAAATCTCCCTGTCCTTTGCAGAAATCCTCAGTCCTGGCTTAACAAGCTCACCAGTCAGAGGCAGTAAATCTGAACTTGATTCAGGTTACGAGAAAGGTCCACAGTGTAATAGTGCTGGGAAAACAGTCACTAGAAAACCCCTGTCCAGGCATTGTTCAATGACTACTCATAAATCCTTTGTGGCACAATCCTTCCTTCTATTGAAAGCCACGAACTGTCTGACACCACCATTAGTCACCACCAGGACTCCCTGATGAATCTCGTTTCTGGGATACCTGGACCTTGTGAATAAAATTTACGCAATAACTCTAGCAACAGTTCTTCGTCCAAAGCAACTTCAGAGTAATCATTAAGATCTCATGGACTGGTCAGGATAGTGATTGACATATACTTTCACATTAAGAAATACCTGTTTCTTGCTTTTAAAATTTTGTTTTTTAATCTACCAAAAACATTTAATGTGAAATTTATTGACTATTATTTTAAAAACTTGAAATTCAAATACAAAATAGCCTATTAATGCCTAAGTTTTTAATACCTACTAGAGTTTCCTAAATCTACATTACATAGGCTATAGAATAACATATTGTCTTTATCTATACAAGACAAATCTAGTCTTTCTGAATTTTTAAGGCTAATTGTTTTAATATCAACCAGTTATTTACCCTCTTTTCTTATTTCTATTAGTCAGTCACAAACCACATTTCCTTCTTCATAACAGTCCTTTGAAAAATATTTTTGTTCTTTCCAGAGATCACTGACTAATTCTTAAGAGGTCAGTGAAAACCAAAATTATTTTAGGTTTTCATTACATTTGTGCACTATCACGAGTAGAAAAAGAATGCCTTTCCAGACCACTTACTGGAATGAAAATATGAGTGGAAAATACACCAAACCTGTATAGTTAAATATTCTCCTTGGCAACCAAATGCTTAATTTTCAACATATAATTTTAAACTAGGGCAATCTGATTTGCAACATGAAAAGTTGCACTGGTATAGTGCCCAAGTTATATCAAAAGAACTTGTATACTGTTCTTTTGCACAAGTTATATCAAAAGAAATAGCAAAATATTTTTAAAACTATCTTGTACAATGAATGCTCAGGAATCTTCTCCCTTTTTTACTATAGAAAAAAGAACACTTTGTCTGCTGAGAACTGAGCTAAATTTGTTCCATAAAAGCTGGTAAGATTTATTTCTCACTTCTAAAGGTGATAAAGGAAGAGAAATGCACATTGTCTTGAAGAAAATCAAGAATACTGCCAAATCCTGACTCCTGCTTTGGCATTCTGCCTTTATCCTGAAAGATAATATCTTCTATATTATAACAGCTTATCATAAGATGAACTGTCAACAAAAGGAAGGAGGTTGGAGTTAGGGACAGAGGAAAAAACAGCATCATGAAAGGAAAATTATGAAACCAATTGGCACGATACTCTCTTGGTTTGCATATACTTATGCAAACAGAATTAAAAAGTCAAAAAAACCCTTTAGCCTGATGCACTGTAGTTAGAGAGGGCTGACTGGGAATTCCCCTGTTGTCATCAAACAATTGATGAGTGAATATTGCATCAGTTTGGTGTTCTTGACATTCTCAGATGGTAAGAAAACCTTAATAAGTTAAGGCTATTATTTCCAGTGATAAAAATCTCTGCTGTGTGGTTTTAGAAAATCACTAAAATTAAAAACGTTTTTGCTAATCCTTTCATACTTGCCAAAGTAAATGTTTTCAAAGAAAGGCTCTAATTTTTCATTAAAATATTCAACTGGATGTGGGGAAAGTAAATAGTAAATCTCTAGGGCAGTCATCTACCAAATCATGCAAGCAGATGAGATTTTTCCAGACTGGAAAGAAAAAGTACTCAGTGAATCTAAGATGTGGGGTGAAGGGAGGCAGGAGAAAGAGGCAGGAGTCTGATGGACCTGTTTTCTTTACGTTGTCCCACTTCCTTGTTTACTGGGTTGCACAAATCCTATCGAATATCAAGATTTGGCTTCTTATGAATGAAACTTAATAGAGAAGGGTGTTAACTTTTTCAAGCCCATAAATGCCTTTTAAATGTTCATAGAATTTTACAACAATTTGATGAAAAAGCACTAAAAAACATAACTTCTATAATTGTGTTATTAGAAATGTTTTTAACTATTACCAAAGAAATTTAGTGATGCTGAATAGAAAATATTTAGGATTTACTATTTAAGTTTATGAGCTAAAAGGAAATCTTAGCAACGGACTGGTCTAACTTTCTCATTCCACATTTCTGTTTTATTTTCTAAAACAAAACAAAACAAAACAAAACAAAACAAAACAAACAAACCAAAAAACCCAGTATTTTGTTTGCTTCAGGATTATGTTAAAGAAAAAGAGAATTTTTTTTCAGAAACAAAGACTAGATGATAACTTTTTTAAAAAGAAAAGAAAATTAAGGAAAAATGAAATTTAAGTGTATAGCACAATATAGGAAAAATATATTTACAGGACATAAAATCACTTCTAATGAAAAAAAAAAAAGACATGGAGTTTGATAGTTTGCTAAGGTATCTTTTGGTTTTCTCTGTTTTTCTGAGTATTTTGTGATATGGCCAGTATTACATAGCATAGAAGTAAAAGTTTTACTTAGCACAAGTAAAAGTGGAATTGAAGTAATTTGCAACGTTGAGAGATGGGTGTGATCACGGGTTTCCTGATCCTGGTTCCAGCCTGTCTACTAAATTGGGTACGGTCCAACAAGATCATAATCCACCTGAGGTAACAAGTAAGAAACAAAAAGAAAACTGCTAAGAGATCTATGGGAGGAGAAATTATGGTTATTTCCTCCATTTACTTTTAGTGTCCCTTCTTTTGAGTGTGAGTGTGTGTGTGTGTGTGTGCATGCATAACAACTAGCAGAAATCAAATCACTCGGAAGTGATTTTAAATGCTATATTATTATAATAAATCCAGTCTCCAGCATCCTCAATAAGGAATCATACAGTGACAGAAAACTCACTTGTTTGTGACACACTCTACTTCATTTTTGCAAGTACCAGCCATTGTTCCTAATATGGCTAACCATAGTCTCAACCTAAAAATAAATTCCTTATCTTTGCCGATTCATCTCCCTTAACAACAAAATCTCCCTTCCCAACATTGTTACATCTGTTAATGATATAACAGTTTTGTCATACTCAAAAATTGTCCTCCCTTACATCTAAAAATTCAATCAGTTACTGTGGGGACAGAGCCAGGAGTACAGTTTCCAGGCTCTCGGCCTCACGGAGAAAGGTGCTGGCTCAGGTAGTAAATGGTCATCAACTGTGATTGGATGGCCATCAGCTGTGGCTAGTTGGCCGTCAGATGTAACCAATGAGCCATTGGCCACTAATATAACTGCTGTGGCTACGCTAGCAGAAAAATGGGGACTAGCAAGAAGATGATGGCTGAGCTAGCAAGAGCGGATTGCAGAGAGGCGGATGCTGCCAGCGAGAATATAGTGATATGACTCCCCTACTAATGGCTCCGTGAGTGTTCGTTTTTGGCCTCACCATATCCTGCGTTCTTATGTGGGGAGCAGGAGCAGAGACCCCATATGACACCCCACATGACAGTTACCAAGTCTTACTGATCCCATTTTGGAAACTTTAACGTCAATCTCTACCCAGTTTCATATCATCATTTAAAAGATACCATCCATTCTGCTGTATGCTACTTATTCATCATATAGACCAACCCTAATACAATATAAAAGGATATTTTAAACAGGCATGAATATCAAGAGGGAACATTGAGGACCATTTTGGAGGGAGCCTACCACACAGTGTGACAGAAAACATGACCACTGACAATATTAGGATCCCTGAAGAAGAGTGTATCTTTCCTGAGATCTATCAGAAGTTCTAGAGATAACACTAATTGGCTCAGTTTAGATCATGTGCCCATATGTGAACCAATAATTATGACCAGACAAATGGATGCCTTGAGTTGAGCAGATTAGAATTGTTTGCCTAGCTGTGACTCTTCAGGGGAAATCGTGCCATCTCTAGCTGAACCACTGAATCAGAAAGGAGAGAATGCTGAACAGAAAAATTACATATGTCCTGTGTTCTATCTCACACTTCAACTGCGTTATTAGTCTTCTAAATATCCTTATATTACCCCATCTCTTTTCTTTCCTTTCAAATGGCACATGGCTAACAGATTAATCTTCTTACAATTCAACTTGGCTCAAGATTTTTTTTTTTATCGAAATCTTGCCCAAATAATGCCTCACTGCTTATGAAATAAGTACTTAATTCATTAACCTGGCATTCGCACTCTCTCACAATCTGACCCAAACTCTTTTTCTAGTCTAATCTGCAATTTATCACCTCTCCTCCCCAAATAGCTTTGACTCCATAACCTGGTTCACATTGTTTGCATTCTTTCATCTCCACGAGTGCCTTTTTCTCTCTTCTTGCCTTATTCAAAGTCCACCCATTCTTCAAGTACAACTTACTTCTGTAGCTTTCTCAGCCCAAAGGAACTGTTCTCTCCTTCTCTCTCATAATATTTTTGTGTCATTCTTTGACAAATATGATGTACATTTTTATTCTATAATGAATTCATATTTCAATTAATAACACATATTATCTATCTGTATCTACCTATCCAGATTGCAAACTTCTTAAAGGTAAGGATTATGGCTTTTTATCCCAACTAAGGCTTAGTTTGCAATTAATAAAAATTGTTTATTTGACTTTTATTGTACACCTCTTGATAACTTATAGATATAAATGTCCTTAATCCAGTTTAGGAATTCTACTTTCTGATTGATGTACACATTAAGGGAAATTGCCAAGTTTCCGTTGACTCTTTAGTCACTATACAATGACACTTGTATATTTTTTTCAAATTTCTTCCACACACTAGCTTAAATCAAAGTCTACACCATAGAAAGGGGTGTTCAGTAATTAGAAAGGCAGTTCAGGTCTAAAAAGATATGTACTTTCTACTACATATCTTCAGAAAATAAATCGTGACTTTCCAAAATTAATTGAATTACTGAAGCAAAACAACCTAGATAGTTTTGACCAACAGTTAAATACTACTACTATTACAAGCTAGCTATCTACAGTGTTGGTTTTACCACACATTGCTTTATCGCTTTTAAATGAGCCTGTTTGGACCCAAGTACAGTCAATGCAAATTGCTTCTAAGAATCCATTTCTGAAAGAATTTGGCTATTTATATCTTTGGCCAGAATTACTTGAGTTTTGGCTTGCAGTATCTATTTTGGTTTTCTTGTAGAAACATGTACTCATAGTAACGTGCCTGCGAAGATACCTTGCCAAAAGGAAACTCACATGACTTCATCATGAAAGGACCAGAGCTCTCCCAGGTAGACTTGGCATGTACTCTAAATGAAATGTACCTACCCATCATTACATCCTTGCCAAGCATCTACTAAGACACTGTTCTAGGTATTGTGGGTAAACACTGTGGTAGGTGTTGCAGATATACAAAATAATCCAAAGCTTACTTAGAAAGATTAGCAATACAAAAAAGCATGCATGCACTATATCAGTAATAAAGAGGACAAGAGAAAGGTTTTATAAATGAAATCAATTTAACCAGTGGGTCACGTAGTAGAGGTGGGTTCTTTAGTAGGGTCCCACCAGGAAAGAGGACTGCAAAAGACATATTCTAAGCCAATAGGATATAAAAAGAGAGCTTACACAGGGACATGGAAAGTAAAAGAAGCTATGTAATTTGGAACTGCACTAGAAAAGTTTTAATAGTCTGTGTTTTATCCTATAGACAATAGAGAGTTTGGGAAGTTTAAGAGTACCTGCAAAATAATATTTTAATATCAAAATGAGAAATAATTAAATCATTAAAACAATTTTTGAAGAAAAAGGTAGATAGTTAAAAATGGCATCATTTTTAATAAAAATCACAGACAGCTTAGAAAGGAATCAACAAAGCTCAACATCAGCATTTGGAGTAGGAAATATAGAATTCAAACATCATAGTGGTTGGACCATAAAAAGTAACAATATTATATAACTGAAATTACTCAACACTTTCATTCACATTTAGCATTTTTTCCTGATTATAAAACAATCCATATTCATTTTTTAGCAATATTTCTTAGAAATTTCAAATATGTAAAATATAACTGGAAACTTGGTAAGACGGAAAATTAGAAGTAAACATTTAAAAGCTGTTGTGATATTAAAGGGATATTAAAAATCTTTGCTCTAAAACTCACTTTATTTTTAGTGAGGACTTCATTCAAAACCGACTTACAGATACTTTTGACATAGTTATATCAAACTTTTAACTAGTTATAGCACTGTAGATGCAACAACTTAGAAGAGTTTTACTGCTAGGTGCTGGCATGTTAATAGCATCAGAAAGTTAAAGCTCATGCTGAGGGTAGAGACAGAGAAGAAGAGGAAGAAGAAAAGAAAAAGGAGAAGGAGAAAGAGGAGGAGGAGGAGGAGAAAAAGGAGGAGAAAAAGAAGGAAAAGGAGAAGGAGAAGAAGGAAAAAGAGAAGGAGGAAAAGGAGGAGGAAGAGGAGGAGGAGAGCTCCAAGATGGTGGAGTAGAAAACTGCTGTGCTTGCCTCTTCCTCTGAATACCTCAAAATTACAAGTAAACTATAGAACAATCAACCTGGAGAACCATCCGAAGTCTAGGTGAGCAGAAGTTTTATAACTAAGGATATAAAGAAGAAGCCATGTGGAGACACACAGCAGCCCATAAGCTGTGGATGTAGCCAAAGCCCACAGCCAGTCAGCCTGAGGGTCAGTACCACCCACTGATGTGCCAACAGCAATCAAGGATCAACTATAACAGGAGGGCACACACAACCCACACAAGGGACACTCCTGGAACACCTGGCTCAGGTGAACAGGGAGACTGTGCTACTGGGCCCCACAGGACCACTACTACATAAAGCCACCAGGCACGACTGGGAGACATAGCAGAACTACCTAATACATATAAACACAGAGAGGCAGCCAAAATGAGGAAAAAAAGAAATACATCCCAAATGAAAGAACAGAAGAAAACTCCAGAAGAAGAACTGAACAAAATGGAGGCAAGCAACCTACCAGAGACAGAGTTCAAAACAGCTGGTTATAAGAATGCTCAAGGAACTTCTCAAGGGAGAATTTCAACAAAGAGATAGCAAGCATACAAAAAGACATAGAAACCGTAAAAAAATAACTAGTCAGAAGTGAAGAATACAATATTGAAATGAAGAATGCACTAGAGGGAGTCACCAGCAGACTAGATGAAGCACAGGATTGAATCAGCAACTTGGAAGACAAGGCAGGAGAAAACAATCAGAACAGCAAAGAAAAAAAGAATCCAAAAAAAATGAGGATAGTTTAAGAGACCTCTGGGACAACAGCAAGCATAACAACATTCACATCATAGTGGTACCAGAAGGAGAAGAGAGAAAGTAAGGGATAGAGAACCTATTTGAAGAAATAATGACTGGAAATTTTCCTAACCTGGAAAAGGAAATAGACATATAAGCCCAGGAAGTGCAGAGAGTCCCAAACAAGATGAACCCAAACAGACCCACACCAAGACACATCATAATTACAATGCCAAAGGTTAAAGACAAAAAGAGAATCCTAAAGGCAGCAAGAGAAAAGCAGTTAGTTACCTACAAGGGAGCTCCCATGAAACTGTCAGCTGATTTCTCTACAGAAACTTGGCAGGCCAGAAGGGATTGGCAACAAATATTCAAAGTGATGAAAAGCAAGGATCTACAACCAAGACTATCTTACCCAGCAAGGCTATCATTTAAAATCCAAGGATAGATAAAGAGCTTCACAGACAAGAGGAAGCTAAAGGAGTTCACCACCAAACCAGAATTACAAGGGAGTTATAGAGACTTCTTTAAGACAAAAAAAAATTACCAAAAATGTGAATAATAAAATGTCAATAACTACATATCTCTCAACAATAGTTTCACTGTAAATGGATTAAATGCTCTGATCAAAAACATAGGGTGGCTGAGTGGACAAGAAAACAAAACCCATACGTATGCTGCCTACATGAAACTCACTTCAGATTGAAAGACACACACTGACTGTAAGTTAAGGGATGGAAAAAGACGTTGCATGAAAATGGAAATGGAAAAAATCTGAAGTAGCAATACTTATACCAGACATAATAGACTCAAAACAAAGACTATAACAAGAAACACAGAAGGACCTAGTAATCCCACTTCTGAGTATTTATCTGAAGATACCCAAAACGCTACTCCAAGGGGATGTGTGCATCCACATGTTCATTGCAGCATTATTTACAATAGCCAAGATGCGGAGGCAATCTGGGTGTCCATTGATAGATGAATGGATATAGAGTAGGTGGTATATATATACAGTGGAATATTACTTGGCCTGGGAAGGGAGTGGGTTCTTGCCATCTGAGGCGGCATGGATGGACCTGGAGGGTATTGTGTGGAGTGGAGTATGTCAGGCAGAGAAAGACAAATGCAATGTAATTTCACTTATATGGGGACTCTAAAGAACAAAATAAACAAACAAACAAAACAGAAACACACTCATAGATACAAAGAACATTTTGATGGTTGCCAGATGGGAGAAGTGTTGAGGGGGTGGGTGAAAAAGGGGAAGGGATTAAGAAGTACAAATTGGTAGTTACAAAATTGTCATGCGCATGTAAAGTAAAGCATAGGGAATATAGTCAATGATATGGTAATAACTATCTATAGTGCCCAGTGGGGACACTATAGATGGGGGATCATTTCTTAAATGATGTCTATGTCTAACCACTATGCTATTCACCTGAAATTAATATAAAATAATTTTGAATGTCATCTATAGTAGAAAATTTTTTTAAAAGTGGAAAAGGTGAAGGGTAATAAGAGGTCCAAATTTCCAGGTATAAAACAAACAAGTTTTGGAGATGTGATATACAGCATAAAGAATATAGTCAATAATATTGTTATAGCATAGTACGGTGTCAGATGGTTACTGGACTTATGGTGATTACTTCTTTAGGCATATAAATGTTGAACAACTATGGTGTACACCTGAAAAAATGATATAATGTTGTGTGTTAGCATATTTTTTAATAAAAATCTTGAAAAAAGGAAAGAAAATAAAACATGGACCTTCTTAACTAAATGACATAATTCTGGAAATATGGCCTCAAAAATTAATGATGCTCATAAAATGGGTAAGTTTACTGCTGTAAAATAATCTAGGCATTAAGATAATAAGGCCCAGTATATAAATTGAATATTGGAAAGTATGGAAATTGCTTTATTATATAATTGCATAATAAAAATAAGAACAGGAAAAATGTCCTTGGCATTTATAAAATGGTCGACATTTTACTTTTTGCCTTGACAAAGATTCACTGCAAATTTTAAATAGGTGAAATCTTTGGTGATTTGTTTAAAGGTGGAAATACTTGATTGCTAAGAATTAATAAACAGGAAAAGAATAAAGGGATTATATAGAATGCCTATAGATGGTATCTTTCTCAGTGTCTCTGTTTATTAAATAGTTTTATTTCCTCTTTATTAAAGTGTTCATTAAATAGTTTTGCCCATTTATTGAAGCCTAAACTTTTGTTTCTCTTCTGAATTTGTGAGACCTATTTGAAATATTTAAGACATAAATATTTTGTTAAATTTAAAGCAAACATTTTCCTTTACTATGTTTTTAAAAAACATACAGAACTTTACATTTTATTTAGTCAAAATATAAATCTTTATCTTTGGGATTGCTTCCATCTGCTCAAACTTAGAAAGTCCTTCCCCACTAGAAATCTGACAATTATTCATTTCTGCTTTTTCTAATTTTCTTTATCAGGTGACTTTTATGTTTTAACACATTGACCTAAATAGAACGTATTTTGATGTATTGTATGGAATTCAGTATTTAAAACACTTTGGGGGCAGACGGGTGGATCAGTTGGTTAGAACGCGAACACGGGGCAGTGGACCTGCCGGTTCGATTCCTACATGGGCCAGTGAGCTGTGCCCTCCGCAACTAGAATGAAGTCAATGAGCCGCCACTCAGCTCCCCGGGTGGCCAGATGGCTGAGTTGGTTGGAGCGCCCCTGTCAACCACAAGGCTGCCAGTTTGACTCCCCCAAGGGATGGTGGGCTGCGCCCCCTGCAACTAACAATGACAACTGGACCTGGAGCTGAGCTGCGCCCTCCACAACTAAGACTGAAAGGATAACAACTTGACTTGAAAAAAGTCCCGGAAGTACACACTGTTCCCCAATAAAGTCCTGTTCCCCTTCCCCAATAAAATCTTTTAAAAAATAAAATAAAATAAAGCACTTTGTTAGTTATAAGCACTGTGATCAATTCCTATAACTTTTGTACAAGAATAAATGGCACTCTCTTTCAGAGATATTTGGATTTGGAATCATAAAATGTTAACATTTTAAAGAACATTTTAATTTTACTTAATAGATTAAAGGCGCTGAGAATTTCTAAGTAAAGACATTTACTTAACCTATTCCCAATAAATTCCCAAATTGATTTTGAGCACTGAAGCTTTGTGAGCAATGCTTATTAAATGAACTAAGTTAAATGTAATTTAAAAAATAATAAAATAGAGATTAAAATCGACTCCTGTTTAATATCTTTTCCATTCCTAATCCTCTCTGATCCCTTTACAGTCATAAGGGTGAAACATTTATGTTTATTGAAATAGCAGTTGGGTTTTGTTTCTGAAAGCTGGTTTCATTTGTCGAGTATTAACAACAGGATTTGTAATGTTGGAGATGTGTTCATTTTTCCCAGAAACTACATCTTAGACCAGGCATCAAACAGATGATGAAATGATATGAAATTATGAAATAGAGATTGATCAATTGCATATCTTCATTGGAGAAATATGTATTCAAATCCTTTGACCATTTTATAATTAGGTTCTTTTTATTTTTCAGTTGTAAGAGTTCCCTTATTAAGGTTTGACAGGGTGATACTGGTAGGCACCAATGCAATGATAAGTACAAAAAAATGTGGGCTTTGAAATTACATAGCTGTACTGAGTTTAAAGATCGTCATCCATAAAATCCATAATCAAATCTGTTTATACTGAAAATTTTAAGATCATTTTTAAATATACAGTTTAAATGTTTGATAGTGAACTGATATCAGAAATATTTCCTCCACTTATTACCCCAAAGAGTAATTTGTTCAAAGAAGTTAAAGCAATTTTAGTTACAGTACAAGAATCAGAAAATGTATTTTCCTAAAGTTTAGGGTTAAGAAAACTATTCTATACCAATATTATGGAATATATATATATATACATATATATATGTATATATATATATATATATATATATATATATATATATATATATCCATTAAGAATTATACACATCTGGGCCATGGTAATATATGAAAACATGTTAATGAAAAATGTTAACTACAAAATATGTTTCATACAAATGTATGTTCATATACTTTAATAGATTTATAAATGTTTCTGTCATTTTGTCCAGACAAAAATCTATAAAAATATATTTATTCTTATATATTAAAATACATGAATGTATTTATAAGTATTTCTATACCATGTTTTTCTTCAGACAAAACTTATTTCAAACAGATTATATGTATATTTATAAATCTATTAAAATATATGAATGCATATTGACAAATAAATGTGAGGTAATGTTAATGAAATTTTATGTTTATTGGATTCTTTGGTTTTAAAAAAGCAGTGTTTTACAAAAATGGTTCTATTTTATTAATAAGCATTGCTTACCAAGTTTCAGTGCTCAAAACAAATTTGGGATTATTTGGAATAAGCTAAGTAAATGTCTTTACTGTAGAAATTCTCAGAGCCTTTAATGTATTAATATGCATTGTGAATCTCTAAAAAAAATCTCTAAAATAATCTCTATTATTTATCTCAAAGTCTATTTTCATATGACTTACACTTATTTTACTTGTGTACACAAATTTGTGTAAATCGTATTTGTGTTTGTTTCCTAGTATATCTTCCCAACCAAACGATACATTCTATCGGGATAGGTAAGTGCATCTGGGTTCTCCACCATTGTTCCTACTGCCCCAGCTAGGGGCCTGTAGCGGAGCTCAATCAATATTTTATAGTGTATGAATTACTGGAGGCGAATCTGGAGGGACTAGTGCTTGAAGTTACATACTTTGGGAACAACCACTCTCAACTTATTCAATTGTAGAATAATTTCAAAGAAGAAATTGTGTTAACACCTTTAGGCCACTAGAGATCCATTTAATAAACTATTGCTGCACTTCAGTGGAATCAATTACTGCTTCATGGAACTGAGGAGATTTCTCAGAGAGCACGTCATGACCTGGAACAAACTTGCGAAATCATTTTTACACTCTGAAACTCCAAGCAAAAAAACAGTAGTAAAAATTGTAGTTAGCGTTAAACGAGCTGAAAGAAATTGTGCTTTGCATCAATACCAACAATTTTTTGGAACACATTTCATTACAAGATTTTCTACCAAGAATATTTTCTTATTTTAATAATTAAAGTATGCTTAAGCAGATATTCTGTCTGGAAATTGCAAATTATTGACTCATTGATTTTCTTTTAGGATAAGTAATTTCACATATTACTATTTTATTTTTTTGGATCGTCAGAGTCAATGTTAAGGCAACTTTTTAAAATATTTAAAATATGTGGTGTGCCTACATGTTTTATACATAATTTACAGTTCTAGGATAGTTAGAAAATGGTATATCTTGTAATAATCCTCTGTGAAAGTTATAATATATAATACTATTGTCTTTTTAAAACTACACACTTTCATTAACTGCTAAGATTCATGAATGCCCTCCAATTGTCCTTCAAAACTGGTAGAAAAAAACGCTAACTGCATTATTTGAGAATCATGTTAAAATGAAATAATAAAAATTGATATAAAAAAACTTATTAATTTTTTCCAGTTACCACATGGGAAGAATTTTATCAGCTGCCAATGCTCCATACCCTAACACACCACTAAAAGCTTAGCTTATGCCTAAACTTTAAACCTTAATAATATTTGGCGGTGGAGGAGGCACCACATGTCAAGTCAAACAAAGGATGTATTTCCAAAGCAGCATTTCAAAGGTTAATCTGTGTATGGACTTCAGAGGGGAAAGTGCAGTGTCCAATGATCGATCCAAGACCCCCTTCTCGGCTTTTCCCCTGGTTAATAAACCACCGGGAGAGATAACTTTTAAACTTAATTTGCTGAAATGGGAATTCACTAATGCATGCGAAAAAATCCGCGAATTTGAGAAATATCAGTAAATTGATTTTATATCTGAGAATAAAGATATCTTGCTTCTTCTACTGACACCTTCTACACAAGAGATAAAAGATACCTGACTACTTGGTAATCTGCAGGGAGAAATTTCACAGACTCCCTTAGCCAAAGGTGCCCTTTCAGCTCAGAAATTCCCTGAACACTCAAGGCCATCGTGGCCCCAGAGAGTTGAAGAGGTCTTCCCAGGAACACAGGTCTCCTACCTCCAGGCTTAACCCTCTTTTCCTAACACGAAAGCTCCCGTGGCACCAGCTAGAGTGAAGGGTCAAAGTCAACAGACTGAGCTCCAGTCTGCCAGTTTTGAGGGTCCCCCTATCCGAGTGAATTTTAAAATGTGGTTCGCGAAAGGACATTGCTAAACATCTTATTCCAAAAACAGTCCTGCCAAAAGATGGTTTGAGTGAGTGGAGGTGAGAGACAGATCACGAACAAGAGAAACAGCGCAGTTTCTTGGAGACTTGACAGGAACTGAGAGTGGGGAAAAGGGAATGGGGGTGGGGAGCTAATATAAAGCAATCTAGAGAGGAAAGGCGACCACAAGCACAAAAGTAGTGAGTACAAAAGTGGGCTTGATTTTTCTAGAGTTGTTTCAAAAGCAATCCTCGGGGAGCCCCGCAGGCGGGCTCCGGGGAGGGGCAGATACTCAGCTGCTCCCAGTTAGGGGGGAGCTCAAAACTGGAAAACTGGAGCCGCGCAGCCGGGACTGCTGGCTGCACTGCCCGCCCCCCTTGGCTCTCCGCGTCCTCCCGGACTCTTCCCCACGCCTTCACCTGACCCCTACGAACTCCGCGACTCCTCCCTGCGCTCCACGCCTCTCCCACCTCGCCCGCCTGGCCCTCCAGCCGGCTCTCCGCGGGCGGGCTCCTGGCTCAGCGCCCTCCTCCGCGTAGCCCGAGCGGCGCGTCACCGCGAGGCCGGCCTCCGCGCGCCTCCCTCCCTCCGCCTCCTCGCCAGCTCTACGCGATCCAGCCTGGGGAGGCGGAGGAGCAGCCGGAGCGCGACCTCCACGGCAGCCACCCTGCATCCGCGGAGCCGAGGCGCAGTCCCTAGGCCCTGGAGCCCGGGCGGGCCCCTGGGGAGTTGACGCCGCTCCCGGGGGGCTGCCAGGCTGGCCTCTGCCCGGCGTGGAGGGCGCGGAGGTGAGTGGTCAGAAAAGGACGCGAAACGAGGTGTCCGCGGCATAGTTGAGGGTCAAGATGCTGGCGGCGCCACGCGCTGCACGCATCCTCCTGGGATTCCGCGCCCTCTGAGGGCGTCCGCCCTGAGCTGGCGGGGTTCCTGATCTCCTGGCACCTTGAGGTGGGGAGTGGGAACGGTGGGGAAAGGTGTCTCTTCCACCGATTCCGTTTTCCTCCCCCCCCCCCCCCCCCCGCCCCCGGTCTTTCTAGAGCTCCCAGATAGTCCTGAGATTGGGCCCTGGAGAGCAGAGGCCAGGAAAGACATCGTCCCAGGTAGGATGTGCCCCAGAGGGAAAGGTTATTTCCCTGATAGTCTACCTACCACTTTTAGGCTTGGTGCAGCGCATTTCATTGAAGATCAGACAGCACTGGGACAGGAAAGTATTTCTAGTGGTCATTTTGTTTACTACCCAATTATGTGACAGTGATGTGTTTAGGCCATTATGTGTTAGAAGTAATTGGCCTCGTCTTTGAATGTCCTAAATTACCTTTGAATCCTGTCTTCAGCCTCAGCCAAAACTTGTTGAAAAATATGCCCTAAAAATCTTGCTGTTAAAATAGGGCAGAGAGATAAAGAGAATTTTTGTCGAGAGATTTCCATTTATTATCTTCCCCACTTTTTGGAGAAGAATTGGTGTCAGTTTTTACTCCTCAGGCAGTTCATTTTTTAGATGGAAAAACTTAATACAGGCCATGGCTAATTATCTCTCACAGCTATGGATGAAATTGGGAGAAATAGAATTTGAGCTCCCCCACTCTCATGGCTTTCATTTGGTTATAGTCCAGTTAACAGCCCCACTACTGGGCACCTTTTTAGTTCTCTTTCCAAACCACTTCCCCCATCCCACCCCATACACACTTTTTCCACCTTTATTATTTCTTCATCGTGTTGATTGCCTCTGTTTTGTTTTGTTTTTTCCTCTAAGGCTATATATATTTTTTACTCTGTCTCTACTTCTGTTGTTTCATAGATTAAAATCTATTTACAAAAGAAAAATACCCATCCTAGATATTTTGCAGAGTATTTAGAAAACAGTTCGCAGTTTCTTTCTCTTAGCTAGTCAGTTTTTTGGGAGGTGTGGGAATGAAACTATCAGTAATAATCAACTGAGCTAATTGTACAGAAATGAAGTGAAAAGCTGTATTGAAGTCACTTTTTATAGTACTGGTAACAGGGAAAATGTACTTGTAGTGAATGAGCATAATTACATTTTAATGCTGAAAAAGCACAGATGAAGGCAAACAAATATTTAAAGAAAGTATCATAAATGAGTTAGAAAGGTGAGAAAGAAAGCACACCAAAAGTTTGAAAGACTAAGACTGCAGAACATAATCAGGACTTGAGGAAATGCATTTATTCTGTGCTCAGTCAGTAACCATGACATTGACAGAACTATGACATTGACATACCACTTATCCCCTTTGGGTCCACATGTCTTGATCAGCAGAAAGAGGGGTCTGACCTAGAGGCCTCTTAGATCTCTCTTGGTCCTGACATTTTTAGATGCATTCAACAACAAAGAATATTTATCACATTCTTATTTCCTACGTGGAGGCAGTGATGGACGAGACAAACCTGGTTCTGCCCTCAAGAAGCTTTTTGTCTGGTGGAAGAAATAGTAATGAGTAAAGAAACAATTACATAAGATAATTACAAAGGAAACTTAACAAGGCCTGAAAGGAAAACAGAACAAAACTGGAGTGAATCATTCTACTGATTCACTACACGTGCAAAATTCCCAAGATGGGAAAGAGATTGGCCTTTCCTAAAGGATGCTGTGGCTGGATCGTAGGGAGTAACAGTCGTATAGGATGAGATTGGAGAGGTGTGCAAGGGCTACCGAGCTCAATGAGGGCTTTGAGGGAGTCAAACTGGCAACCTTAGGGTTGAGAGCCCAGGCTCCAACTAACTGAGCCTTCTGGCCACCCGGGAGCTGAGCGGCAGCTCATTGACTTCATGCTAGTTGCGGAGGGCGCAGCTCGCTGGCCCATGTGGGAATTGAACCAGCAGCCCTGTTGCCCAGAGCACTTGGTCTAACTAACTGAGCCATCTGACCATCCCAGCCATTGAGTTTTAACGAGGGGAGAGACATCATCTGATTTGTGTTAGCTCATCTTTAAAATGATCTTAGCTGCTGTGTGGAGAATGATTTGGAAAGAGGCAAAGGAGAAAGTAGAGGGAAAATGTTTGCAGTTTAGGTGGGAGATGATAGAGACTTGGATTAAGCTGGTGTCAGTGGAGAGGGATTTAAGAAATATTTTGGAGAACAGGAGTTGGTGTTGGATGTTATGCCAAGGGGAAGGGAAAGCAAGGACTAGAGAATGAATCCCAGATTTTTGACTTGAGCAGCTGGTGGGTAATGGTACCATTTACTGAGATGAGAAAACCTGGATGAATGGGAACAGGTCTGGGTGGAAAAAAAAAAAGTTCCATTTTGAACCTGTTAAGTTTGAGATGTCTCTGAGGAGATCATAATTACTGCCCCTTGGGAAAAGAACGGGGGTGGTCTCCAGGATAGACGTGGACACACTGTTTGATGGGTGAAGCTGGTGATCATGAACTTAAGGTGACACTAATGAGCTCAGTTGTCTGATTTTCTTCGGCAGCCTTGACCAACTGGGATACAGAAAATGAATACCCAGGTATCCTTTCTTCTAGGCCTAGAGTTTTGTCAAGTGGATGTGATAGAGAGCAAGAAAGCTGTTCTAGTTCGTTCAGACTGCTATAATAGAATACCATAAACTCGGTGGCTTAAATAACAAATATTTCTTTCTCACAGTTCTGGAGGCTGGAAGTTAAACATCAAGGCACTGGCAGATTCGGTGTCTTATGGGGGCCCACTTTCTGGTTCATAGACTGCCATCTTCTTGCTGTGTCCTCACATGGCAGAAGGGGGAGAGAGCTCTCCAAGACCTGTTTTATAAAGCCACTAATCCCATTCATCAGGTTTCTACCCTCATGACCTAATCTCCCAAAGTCCACACCTCCTAATACCTTCACATTGGGAATAGTTCAACGAATGAACTGGGAGCCAGGGGTGGGGGGAGGTGAGGGGTGGGGACACAAACATTTAATCCACAACAAGAGTCAATCTTTTTAAACAAGGGATGATAAACATAATACATACTATGGAATCTAGGATGGATAACGTGAAACCAGTAGGAGATCAATGGAGAGTGAGAAAATAGTCAGTTCAATGAATCAGATTTCTTCTGTCTAGAATTATCAGTGTGAATATTTGACTAAGATTATTAGAAGGCTAGGAGATAGTGTTTGGACATATCAGAAAGTGAGTGACTGAGGTGGGGTGGAGGCAAAGATTCATGGACTTTGATGAGTAAGTGAAGGAAGCAAGAGGCCGTGAGGTTGAATGGTTCATCCACGTGAATGGTGTAGTACTGGAGAAGGATGACAATGCTTAGGGTAGCGAGGAAAACTAGATACTAATTGGGGGGCCCAAGTCACCAGTGATAAAGAATAAACTAAAAGTCAGTAGATAACAGCAGTGAGTATGGGAAAAGGGTATTATGAGGTGCCATGAACCTCAAAGGAACTGGGTGTTTGTAGGAAAGACAAAAAAAGTTTCAGATGTGGCCTTGCAAAGTCAAAAATCCACCTACCCCATCTCATGGCCATGGAGGATTACATTTTCTTGATAACATATGTAAATCAGCAGGTTTTGAATGTCATCAAGATGTCTGAGAACAGCCCTTTCAGGGTTACTATCATCCATTAATTAATTCCCTAGATGTTTATATGTGAAATAAATTAGGTTCTATTTTTATAAATTTACATAGGATGACAGCTGCCATTCAGCCAGAGGAAAGTCAATAAAAACCTTCTAAGCTGAAAATCTTAGGAGTCTATATAGCTGAATGTAATAAAATTATCATATCTTGATAATATACTTCAAGTATTAAACGCATACAGCAAGTCAAATGTCCATTGAAGAAAACTGTGACCTTGATATTTCAAGGAGCCCATGTGCTACTTAAATCACACTTTTAGACTGAGCTCATAAAGTTGAAGTGTCACAGTGTTAAATATAAGATAGTGATATTACCATTATCATATAACTTTAAGACTTGGAAACAAAGGAATTTCATTGTTGGAAAGGACTGCAGGAGTCAAGTACAACCTCTTTGTTTTCCATTTAACAAAGGAAATGCACTCAAAAACAAGTTGATTTCAGAAGCCTAGGCCTGTCCTTTAATCTCAACACCATATAAACAAAACTTTCTATCAGTGCCATAGTCGTCTCAATTGTTTCTTCTGTATGACCCATAAGTAACATCAAATCAAAAGTGGAGGGACTCTAGGACCTTGCTAATCAAAGTGTGGCCCATGGACCATGACCACAGGCATCCCCTGGGAGCTTGGGGGAAATGCAGAATCTTGAGCTTCACTCCATCCAGACCTAGAGATTCACAATGTGCATTTTAACAAGATCCCTAGGTGACAATATTCACACTGAAGCTTGATAGGCATGATTCTAGAACAAGTCAGCCCACTTAGAAACTCTGATCTGCTCATGTCAGCAAAACCTATGCCTGGAGAACTGAGGAGAGGAGCCCTTTGTCAGACAGAAGAAAGAGAGATCAGCCCTGGAACATTCTGAATTTCGAATCTTATGGAAACAACAGGAAGAAAGTATGCTGTGTGTTGGGATGACACATTTTAAGGAATGACACTGCCCTTCCAGAAAACTAAGAAAGGAAATTGCAAAATAGTGAGTGGACCTTCTGATACGCTTCCTGCCCCAGTGGGAAAGGGGAAAGGACTGCATGCAAATCCTTGAGCTTCCTGTGTTCAAGGGCAACTGTTACTCTCTCACTAGTGTTGTTTTTCATTATTACAAACAACAATGTAAACATGAGCATAATTGAGGATCAAAAAGCCACATCTGGAATCTCCAAATACCAAAATAAGCATTAGGTTGAATCCTGAATCTCTTAGTAGAGGTGTTTTCAATCTTGGCTGCATATTAAAACATCAGATGATCGCTGAAAATAAAACTTGATGCCCAGGTTGAACCCTGGACCACTACATAAAAATCTGGGTGGTGGGGTGGTGATTAGGTATCAGTGGGTTTTACAGTCCAGTGTGCAGCTGGAGTTGAAAACCACTGTTATAGTAGTCGTTCCCCCTTGTGGGAAGAAGCGGCTCTGAGACTGCAATTCGGCCTCTCTGCTTAGCCAAATGGTGGGACCCTCTATTCTTGTCATAGCATCAAGCAAAGTCAGCAAACCTCGGGTCACACTCTGCTGTGTGAATGAAAGCCAGTGGGGCTTTCAGAACATTGAGGGAGGCAGAATTTTTTTTTTTTTAAAGAGGCATTTACTCTTGTTCAATTTTGTTAAAATTTGGTACTGCTGATGGAAATGTTCTAAAATTGGATTGTGGTGATGGTTGCTTAACTGTAAATTTACTGAAAATTATTAATTTATACACTTAAAGTGGGTAAATTTTATGATATGTAAATTACACCTCGATAAAGCTTTTTTTAGTTGCTGTATATACTTCAACATTCATGACTTTACAATACTGATGAGATAGCCGGGAAGCCAGTGCCGTTTTGTATCCTTGGAGTGTCAGCACCTAGCCAAATGCCTGGTGGATGGGGTTCGATAAGATATTGGATAGGCGAATGGTTAGGGGTGGATGGATGGGTGGATGGATGGATGACTATCATTATGATCTTGGGCTGTGGGCTGATTTCCAAATTGATTTCAATCACCAGAGATCCCTAAAATTAATAGCACCCAGTGGGCCATTTATAACCTGTTTTATGGTATTGCATTGAAATCAGGGAAATGGGTTTACATAGAAGCTAGAATGTGAGGCCTTTCAGAGAAGATTATTTATTTATAAGTGAGTTATGCAACACAGGAAAAGTTATATTTGCTAGCCAATAAACATAGGTATCCTTATCTCAAAATACCATTTGCAGCAAGGTTATCAGATGGGGAAATTATTTCAGCCATGCTGTGACCCGCTACTGCTATGTCTTCCTTTTAGACATACCCATTGGTCATCATGTTAACTTGCATTGTTACTAAAGCCCAGGTATGCACAAGGCACATGGCTACACTGGTGAGGTGGATGGAGGGATGCATATAGCATTCTCCTCTGTCTGATACATAGAAGAAAAATGGGCGGGGAACTATTAGGGGGTTGTTGCTTTAATATATTGATGAGGATTCTAAACTTTTGTTAACTGAAGTCCTTGGGAAATGAATTTTTTGAAATTGAATTTGTAAACTAACCTAAATTTAATCAGAAAGCTTTTTTTGTCGAAAATCTTTCTGACATGAATTAAATTCTTTCCTGCCCTAGTATTGCAAAATAATAAATATATGATGTTTTGTTTTGGTGACTTAGGGTCTAGAAATGTCATAAAATCATACCCATATGAACATATATATTGACTACATGAGCCTAGGAAATATCATGGAAATGACTGCTTATTTTAAATTTGTCTCATTAAAATTCTGGTTGCATAGTCTGGGAGGCTTAGAGTTAGTGAAGCTTTAGCTATAAGGCTATTATATTTCTTTTCTGAACATTTTTTGGTTGGTTCTATAAAACGTGAACAGCAAAAGACACTCATATCTGAGTATGAACAATTAATAAATCATTTACAATTGCAATATAAACAGAATTTCAAAGAATAAATCTACATAGGTTTAATAAAATTGCTATTTCGTAATTTTTGGAAAAGGATTTTCAAATGAGGATGCGTACCAATTACCCAAGAGTTTCAGCTAAAGGAAAGAATGTAATCATTTAACTTAAGTGGATTTTAATATTCAAATTAACAGCGAATAGTAGTTGCACTGCATTACATTAGGGCAGTTATTCTCAAACTTTCACTCTCATCAAGATCACCTAAGGGTTCTTAAAATACAGATTGCTGGGCTCCATCCCAGGATTTCTGATTTAGGAGGTCTGGGGCAGGGCCTGAAAATTGACATGTCTAACATGTTCCCAGGGGATGCTGAGGCTGCTGGTGCAGGGACCACACCTGGATCACTGCCGCTTTGGAAATCACAGTCTGATTTGTCAAACAGAATGGTAGCTTTGCTTCTGGGGTTTTCTAAAGGACTTAAAAACGTCTTCCAAAAAATAAAAACCTGAAAAAAAAAAAATCCATCTTTTCCCTCAAAGAAATTCTGTATTGTCACAGGTATAAATTTGTTTATTTAAATACCAAAAGAAATTAGGTTATCTTTGTGCAACCCAGAGGTCATGATGTAAAAATCACCACTCACAGAAAATTAGATTGGGGTATTTGATATTTCATTTCCAGAATGTATTCACCTGTGTATTCAGCAGACATCACCAGCTGTAGGGAGCTTTTCTGCCCTCTCTAGAAAGGAGCACTTTCATATAGAAGGCTTCCTAATGTCTGCTAAGTCCGTGCTCCTCAAGCTTACAGGTTTTACAGTAAAATAAAAAGGAGGGAGGGGATCTTTATAGGACTGCCAACTCAAACAACTATTATCACTATCCTTTTATGAAGAAAGGACACTTGGACCCAAAAATGTAGGAAAGACATATTCTCAGAGTGAAGGACAATCCTTTAAGTTGAATAGGTTTATGAAAAACTCTCTACTGTTTCCATGTACTTAACATTTTTTTTAAATTGAAGTACAATTGACTTACAATATTGTATTAGTTTCAGGTGTACAACTTCATGATTCAATATTGATATACATTATAAAGCAATCACCACAATAAGTCTAGTTACCTTCTGTCACCATACAAAGTTATCACAGTATTATCGACTTGATTCTCTATGCTGTTCATTACATCCCTATGGCTTATTTATTTTATAATTGGAAGTTTTTTACACCTTAATCCCCTTCACCTTGTCCCTCTGGCAACCACCCGTTTGTTCTCTATATTCATCAGTCTGTTTCTGTTTTTTTTAGATTCCCCATGTAAGTGAAATCATACAGTATTGTCTTTCTGTCTGACTTATTTCACTTAGCGTAATACCCTCCATGTCCATCCATGTTGTTGCAGATGGCAAGATTTCATTCTTTTTTATGGCTGAGTAATATTCCATTGTATATATACACCACATCTTTTTTATCCATTCATCTATTGATGAACACTTAGGTTGTTTCCATATCTTGGCTATTGTAAATAATATTATAATGAACATAGGAGTGCATACTCATATGTCTTTTCGAGTTAATATTTTTGTTTTCTTCAGATAAATACCCAAAAGTGGAATAACTGCATCATACGGTAGTTCTGTTTTTACTTTTTTGAAGAACCTCCATATTTTTTTCCATAGTGACTGCGCCAGTTTACATTCCCACCAACAGTGAACAATGGATTCCTTTTCTCCACATCCTTGCCAACACTTGTATGTTGATTTATTGATGAGAGCCATTCTGACAGGAGTGAGGTGGTATCTCATTGTTGTTCTGCATTTCCCTGGTGATTAATGATGCTGAGCAAACCAAACTTAACTTTGAGTCCTTATAGTTTTAAGCCAGAATGAACCTATAGTGCTCTATCATCAACCTGGCTTGAAAAAGTTCTGTGTAATTCAGAGATTATTTTGTAAATACAATTTTATGTATATGAATGACTTGAGGTAAGGGAACACCATGTGGTATTTATTCTCCCTGGTTTTCTAGAGGATGCTCTAGAAAACATGGTACAATATATTTCTTAATTATATGCTGGTGTGAGGTTTTGTCTGCTTTCTATTCTAAGTACATCTTGTCTCTTCCTAACTAGAGTGTAAATTCCTTGAGTGTAAGCACCATCCTTCTTTGTCCTTTATCTCTAATGTGCAAAGCACACACTGGCCTTGATAGATTCATGCTGGGTCACAGCAGGGTAGATCTGTCCTTAGATTATAGTTGCTTCAGTCTTTGTCAGTGGAAATTTACAATGTAAGGTGTTTAGTATTCTTTTTTTTAAATACTAGGTAAACCTCATTCAGATATTGACATTATTCATTTTTATAACCTGTTTTTTATGGTTATCACAAGTGTTAAGTTCAGCTCAGCTGTTAACCAAGTGATCCAAAAGGTAGCTTAGCAAATTATAAATTGATTGATGAGCTTTTGCTCCAGTGTGTCAGCACCAGATAGCTAGCCATAGCTTGTGGGGATGGGTTGCTCTTAGGTCTGTATATGATAAGTTCCACAGGATACCGACACACATCTTGGCCCTTTCTTCTTCCCTCCTTCTATAAGCAAACACACCTTCAGGGGGTCAGCAGAGACCCCGGAAGACAAATGGGTTGCTATCCAGGGTTTCCCAAGAGTTACCTAGCAACCATTCATGTTTTATTTTGCACTATTAATAAATTTATCTCTCTGGTTGGTTTTGATCTAAAAATTGGAATTATTTCAATATTTTATCTCTTTTGTACCTGGAATTCCTAAGCATATAGCTTTGGATTTACCTAAAATTTTCCTAAGCTGAGATTCATATGGTAACTACCCTGTTTCCCCAAAAATAAGACCTACCTGGACAATAAGTTCTAATGCGTCTTTTGGAGCAAAAATTAATATAAGACCGGGTATTATATTATATTATATTACATAAGACTGGGTCTTATAGTAAAATAAGACCGGGTCTTATATTAATTTTTGCTCCAAAAGATGCATTAGAGTTGATTGTCTGGCTAGGTCTTATTTTCAGGGGAAACACAGTATTTAAAGTTAGTATTGCTTTTAGAGAATATAGTTATGGCTGATGTTTAGAGATGTAAACAGTTTTAAGATTCCCCATATAATGTTTGAACTGCAGTTTTAAAATGAGCAGAGGTGGGAAGACTCACATTTGAATCTTGGTTGAGTCGCTACAAACTGCATTGTCTTAAGCAAATTGCTAAATTTCCCAAACCTGTTTTCTCGTCTTTAAGATGGGAATAAGATATATTCCACAACCATTTGAGAATTAAATAAGATAATATTATATATGAAAACATTGTGAACTGTGATGTAGCAACACGCACATCGTAGTATTACATGCTTTCAACAATACACAAATAAGCCATCAGATCCTTTAAAGGTTTTTTTTCCCTCTCTCTTATGGATGCTTTTACATTCCTTAAAACTATAATGAAGAGCCTCAATTATTAGGCCCACTTTTATTAGTAGCCACAGTCACAATATTAAAGGGTTCAGTTAGAACTTGCCATTAGAAATATAATGTGAATAAGGCCCAAACTTGTTAGAACAGAGTCATCCATAAATATGTATAAAATACATGGTGTAACAGGGGCCCATGGGTGATGTTATTAGATCCCAATGTATTTTTGCCAGTTCACATTCTGATTTACTGAAGGGATTTGCACTTGCTTTGTAAAATAAGCAGGTAACTGTTATTGTTTTGCTTTTGTTTCGTTTTTAGTTTGAAAAGGCCTCGATCATCATAATTTCTTAGATTTAAAGATTTTTTGCAATTCCTATTTTTTAGGAGATGCTGCAGTCTCTACTCAGAGGAACTTGAGACTGAGCTACAGGACACTTGGGTTCCTGTGTGTGCGTGTAGTAACCCTTCCACCCTTAGAAAACATAAATGATTAGGGGTAAGGCGATCAGTTCACCTTGAATTGTCGTCAAAGGAAATGAGCAATTTAATTGCTTCTGGTTCCTTTAACTGCTCCTGAATCCCAAGATAGCCCATGATTTCTCCTAGAGGATGTTGATGGTTTGGTACTACCCTGGTGCCTCTGAATCCCTCCTGGCCTTCTGGGTACCTGGAATCAATCAAGGGAAAGCAGATAATTACCACCCCTTCTATCTTGAAAAATGTGAAATGAAGCATGCATAATAGATTCAAAAATAGTTTTCTCCTTCCCTAGGATCTGAGTCAGGCATTACCATCACTAGATAATGCTTAGGCGCAGTGACACGGCCAAAGAAGGCGAATATACTAATATAAGCGCACTCTTACCCTTCTCCCTTCGCCCTCCCGTATCCAAAGAAAAAGCGTTTCCTTACATTCCTTACATGCACCCAGATGATACATGCCTTAGCTAGACTGCCTGGATTCTAATCCTGGCTCCCTCGCTTTCTCTCTCATGACCTTGGACAAATTAATTAATCTTCAAAATGGACAATATCAGCACCAATCTCACAGGGGTGGTGGGGATTCAGTCAGTTCATATAAAAAGCACAAACAAAGCTGGCACCAGAATGTGCTACCATGAGTATTAGGTAATATTTTATTGTCTTTCTTAAGATTAATTTACTGATTTTTTTGGAGTCATTGAATGTGATCCATTTCTAGGGTAAAAAAATGAATTTTCCTGGCTCTGGTAGTTTCAACTTTCATTTAGTAAAATCCCTAAAAACATGTTTTTGAAACATTCTAACTGTTCCTGTAAAATCCATTATATCCTCTGAAGTGTTCCACATCTGGTGTTAGCATAAAAGAAGTTGTGCAGCAGCGAGGGAATGGGAGAGTATTTTTCATTCAGACCCAATAGTGACACTGATTCATGGCACTTGGACTGGTAGTCTTGAGGAAGTTATTACGAACATTTCAGACATTAGTCACTTAAATAAAATTTGACAGATTTTTCCAGAAAGAATAACTGCATCATATTCTAGTCCACCAATGAATAAGAGGAGAAGAAAAAGATTTCATAAGTATTGTGTCATTTAAGGCCATAAAATGCCTTAACTAACACACTTTTCCCAGGGGAAACTGTCTTTCTTAGTGACAAGTTATAGGATGTAGGGTGAATGATGGAAGCCAATGATATTTAATTAATCCTTTACTATATTTTGATGCCTATTTTTCTGGCGATATTAAGTGCCAGGGTTCATGTTTTTTAGTAGTTGATTTATCTTACTCTCATTTAATAATAAAGTCATGCGCTACAGGGTAGTTTGTAGACTCCACCTTCAAGTGACTCTAGATAGTTTGGATGTAAGCAGTTCTTTGTGGTTTTTCTGTCTTCTGTTGTCCTGCGTGCTATCCCGTCCTATCACAGTCCTTTTTATCTCTAACAGCATTTCCAATTTGCTGCCTCTGATCTGCTGAGAACCTGGGTAATCAGACTTGTTAGAACTATGTTTTTTAAAAAGTTCTCAGTGAAAACATCAGTCTCTTTGTTTTGTGCTCTAATGCCTTGCTGCTCAAAGGGGGGTCCGCAGACCAACAGTGTCACCTTATTAGAAATGCAGAATCTTGCGCCTCACTCCAGAACTACTGAATCAGAATCTAAGTTTTAACAAGATTCTCGGTGATTCGTGTACACATTAAAATATGAGAAGCCCCACTTTCACACATCAACTTTGTGACAGTTCATTTTTCTATTTCGAGATCCTGTTTTAGCTTACAGATTGTGTCTGGCTGTGTTCTAGGTTACATAGCTTGTCGAAATATTTTACCTCTAGGGGTGGGCAGATGGCTCAGTTGGTTAGAGCGCGAGCTCTGAACTGCATGGTTGCTGGTTTGATTCCCACATGGGATGGTGGGCTGGGCTGCACTCCCTGCAATTAAGATTGAAAATGGCAACTGGACTTGGAGCTGAACTGTGCCCTCCATAACTAAATTGAAGGACAATGACTTGGAGCTGATGGGTACTGGAGAAACACACTGTTCCCAATATTCCCCAATAAAAAAAATTTAAAAAATATTTTTACCTCTAAAAACAAGGGACATTGTTGTAATGTCTAGAAATGTATCAGTGTTTAAAAATAGGTAACAGATGAACCTTTTGTTTTCTCTCCCCTAGGATATCCCTGGTGATCTTCGAAGAGTCCACATCATGGCATCCATCTCTATGTTGGGGAGCCCTAAGAGTCTTAGCGAAACTTTTTTGCCTAATGGCATAAATGGTATCAAAGATGCAAGGAAGGTCACTGTCGGTGTCATCGGAAGTGGGGATTTTGCCAAATCTCTGACCATTCGACTTATTAGATGTGGCTATCATGTGGTCATAGGGAGTCGAAATCCTAAGTTTGCTTCCGAATTTTTTCCTCATGTGGTAGATGTCACTCACCATGAAGACGCACTGACGAAAACAAATATAATTTTTGTTGCTATACATAGAGAACACTACACCTCCCTCTGGGACCTGAGACATCTGCTGGTGGGTAAAGTCCTGATTGATGTGAGCAATAACATGAGGATAAACCAATACCCAGAGTCCAATGCTGAATATCTGGCTTCCTTATTCCCGGATTCCCTGATTGTCAAAGGATTTAATGTTGTCTCAGCTTGGGCACTTCAGTTAGGACCTAAGGATGCCAGCCGGCAGGTGTGTATTTGTAAACTTTATTCTTATTTATTTGGTATTTTGTATGTAAGTAAACAAATATACATTTAAAAACCAAATTCTTACAAACATCCACAATGATTATCATTCTGAAAAGTATGTATGAGCACTTGAAAGTTAAGGGCACTTTTTTCTATTCTCAAAATAATGTGGAAAGTTGAAAAAATAAGTTGGACTTTCCTGCCATAAGCAGCTAATTCAAGAAAAGGCCAGGTTGGCTGATGAATAATGGGACGCAGGCCACTGTGTCTCTCTTTGCTTCCTCAGTAATAGAAACAGTAGCAAACGTGTCTTTTTTCTTTCCCTCTTTCCCTCCCAATCTTTCTTCTTCCCTCTTTTTCTTCTTCTCTCTTCTTTTCTTGCAGCTATTTGTATTCTATCTTTGTATGAAATACTACGTAGTCTGACCCTCAAAAAGAATGCTTTAGAAGTACCTTTTTATTTTACTTAGATTATTCATAGAATTGAAAATAGTCCAGTTTGTTTTATCTTAAGTGTAGGTTTTAATCTGTGTGGAGAGGGTAGAGGCAGATCGGATTTCTTAGGTTCTGTTCTGGTTTAAGGGTTCTATCTAGTTCAACGTGAGAATAAAACAGATGGGGAGCTCCATCAAAGGCTTTGTGGAACGAGAACTTTTATAGGTAAACATACAGAATAGTGCCCCTTAAATATCTTTTAAAGGTGTGGTTATGCATTATAATTAAGCATGATGATAAGATACTTTTATTATTTTTATCCATAAAGAAAGTTGATTAAATGCCTTAGAAAACAAATTGAAGCATTATATCTTTGTATGTAGCATATCAGAATAATAATAACCATTCACTTTCATGTCGTTAATTTGGAAGACTAGTAAAAAATATATATACTTTCCAAATTTCCTAGAGGCTATGTCTGATTTTTTTTTATTCCTTTTGCATATCCTCTAAAGTTTAGTGATGGATATAGACCAAATAAATTCAGGATAAATCTAAATTTAATCCTTTGTGATTAAATTTAATCCCTAAATTTAATCTAAATTTAATTATCTGTGATAATTTTAATTGTTTAACAACAACAACAAATTCGTGGAACAGTGATTAAATTCAAAGTGAGCTACAGAAATAGCTGCATTTGTATCCCATAGTCTTCACGTCCTTATTATGAATGTTTGGTTTCTACTTTTAGGTTTATTATAAAATTTTATTTATAATTTATAGGGTTTTTTTCCCCAATGAATAAAAGAGTTTACTTCACCACTGTTACAACTATAATAAATTAATTTAGAACACTTTTCCTTATTTCTTTGGTATGTAGGTATTCTTCCCCACTCCATTTTAAAAGTTCACGAACATTTGTAAAATAGTATAAACTTGGTCATTCATCTGGCTAATACTAGGTAAAATTAATAATCCAAAGAGCTTTACATTGTCAGCATAATGTAAATAGGTTTAGCATGCAAATATTTTCAGTGTGGTCTGTTTCCAGAGCCCTTATATTAACATCTTTGGGGATATATTTAGGAATTTGTTTTCCCCAAATACCTCTCAAAGACTTTATAGCAATATTTTTCTAGCCCAAAGTGAGATGACCTACCCATAAGTAATAGTGGCTTACTCCAGCAATGAATTTGGTGCTCAATAAATATTTGTTGAATTCTCACCTGCAGTACTATATCTAAGGTTTTGGTAGCTCGAAAGCCCACCCTCACTGCCACCTACCAGGTCATTAGAGTTCCTACAGAGCCAACACCTTAGTCTTAGAAAATGGCTGTTGATTTACTTTTTAAATTAACCACGCCTTATAATACTATTCTGACCAATGAAATAATGTACTTGCGGGTTTTCAGCGATATTTGGTAAATTGGTTTCCTAGCCAAAAGATAAATTTTATAAATAGTACAGCATTATGACATCATTTAGAGGTTTTAATTGCAAATTCATTCATCCTGAGTCCATGCCCACCTTTTCTCTTGCTGAATATCTGTAAAGGTCAGTGCTTGCAATCACTCTACTAGGCAGAATCACTGCAGTCCCAGAAATAAATGCTGTTCAGGACTGCCTGGACGACCAGCCCTGCCCTGCTCCCTGAGGGAGAGAGAGAGCTGGAGCGTGGAGAGGCACGGTCTGCAGCTCAGACTCCACCAAACCCCCCAGTGAAAGGAAGACCTGAAATTGCAAGTACCACTGAACCAGAAACCTGCGATCTAGAAACCTTTCTCTCCTCCTGCCTCCCTTCCACTGAAGATTTCCTGACCTCAGGTTCTAGTAGATTCTTCTGCATTTTATTTTCATGTCATCACAGGTAGCTAGCGCTTTGTTTTCTATGACACTATTTTAATCTATTAATAAATTGTGTAATACATGCTTTATCTCTTTAACTTTTTGCATCACTCAAGGTCGCCCTAGTGATGCTCCACAGATTAAGTGGAGTGTGGGATCATTACCATTTTTATAAACAACAATAGTAATGATGCGTCTTTTGTTTTTGCTACAGGTTTATATCTGCAGCAACAATATTCAAGCTCGACAACAGGTTGTTGAACTTGCCCGGCAGTTGAATTTCATTCCTGTTGACTTGGGATCATTATCATCAGCCAGGGAGATCGAAAATTTACCCCTGCGACTGTTTACTCTCTGGAGAGGGCCAGTGGTGGTAGCCATAAGCCTGGCCATGTTTTTCTTCCTTTATTCCTTTGTCAGAGACGTGATACATCCATATGCTAGAAACCAGCAGAGTGACTTTTACAAGATTCCTATTGAGATTGTGAATAAAACCCTGCCCATAGTTGCCATTACTTTGTTGTCCCTGGTATACCTGGCAGGTCTCCTGGCAGCTGCTTATCAACTGTATTACGGCACCAAGTATAGGAGATTTCCACCTTGGCTGGAGACATGGTTACAGTGTAGAAAACAGCTTGGATTACTAAGTTTTTTCTTCGCTTCGGTGCACGTTGCCTACAGCCTCTGCTTACCAATGAGAAGGTCAGAGAGATACTTGTTTCTCAACATGGCTTATCAGCAGGTATGGAACATGCTTGTTATTTATCTGATGCTTAATGTAATTTGTAAAACATAAGATTAAAAACAGTACAATTTTACATATCATAATAGAAATTTTGGTATATTTGGGCAGGGAAAGTATTTTTTAAACAATGTTTGGGCATAAGAATTATGCGGCTAATTCAAAATCATTTAGGTTTGTAAAACGTGCAACCATCCCTTTGTTTGCAGAATAAAAGTAGAGAAATAAAGTGTTGGGGTTTTTTCTTAAATGTTACGATTGCAATCGTTGCGTTCAGTACTGAACATGTCACTATTTTAATGTTTTGTAAGTGGCTGTGTTCCACAAAAATGTTAAGGTAATTCTTAGTAAATGTATACAATACAATTAGAACCAATGAAAATATAAAACAGAGTAGGAAGTCAAGATGAGAAGACGTACACTTTTTTTGTTATCAAAAAGCAGTAAAGATACTAGTTCCTCAAGTGAAGGGTTTCTAGCACTTAGCTCAAGAAAATCTCAAGGAAAGCTTCATGAAAGGAGCTTGATGATGGAGTAGGCTATGATTTCCTCAATAATTCCAATTCAGCAAGTGTGACTTGAATGTTGTCATTGAAGCTCTTTGATGTAGCTTTTTTTTTATGAAAGCTTAGGACACTGCACCAAAACAAATGTGAAAAGGCTTTTTTCTTTTTATAAGGAACTAAGGCATCATGGTCCAAGTATGTAGCATCTAGTACTTATGCCTGTTTCTACAATTTCAACCTAAAATAATATGAAAAGAAAAAAATGAACACATTAATGTTCTTAAGCCACTCTTTCCCAAAAAAATACCACTTCTCTTAAATGAATACTAAGGCTTTGCTATCTGCTAGACCAGCTTTGATCCTCCTTCAAGTCCTCAGAAATTCACCCTCCTAATTCGCTCAGAAATAACCTCCTCAATGAGGTCTGCGTTGGACACCATTTTACATTCTGCCTACTTCCTACTCAACCCTGGTGCTCCCAGGCTCTCCTACATACTCTGCTCTTTCTCTTTTGTCGATAGCAATCTACCACCTTCTAACATCCTTTATGTTTTCCTTGTTTATTATAGTTACTGTTGTCTGCCTTCTCTCATCAGAACGTAATGTTGAACAAACTCAAAAAGAGTCTGGAGACTTTGCTAGAAATAGATCATAGAGATTGATTCAAGGGCCTTGGAGTCTGCAAACTGGGAACACAGCTAGACAAAAAGCCAGAAGTGTTCCAAGGCAGAAAGACAAGTTCAAAGTTCTTATAGTCAAAAGTACAATCTTGAGAATTATCAGTCCTGCATTCTTAGTCCTAGCATTAATCCAGGAAGGTTTAGTCAGATGTCAGGCAGTCAGGATGCTGGATACCAGGTGGCCTGGAAGATGGGTGCCAGGAAGGCTGGTCAGGTCCCAGGGGTCTCCATAATGGTTATCAGGTAGATGTATACATGAGACCTTCAGAGGGTAACAAGGTGGCCTGGATAAGTGAGTCCTTCAAGGGATAATTAGAGGGTTACCTGGAGGTCCGGTTGTGTATCCAGACATTGACACAGTGCTGGAAAGTTCAAAAAAGTTTTAAGTTCCCAGGCTAGTTAGAACAAGAATGGAGTCTTTCCTCATGCCTCAACCTTCATAATGTTGATAACTTTGGCAGCTTGATTAAAATGACTCCATTTTATATATTCCCTATTTTCACTCTTTCCTCAGTAAGTTTAAGAGAGGAAGGATCTTTGTCCATTTTGTTCACTGATATATGCCTAATGCCTAGAACTGTGCCTGGCACATAGTAGACACTCAGAAAGCATTTTTGTGGAATGAAGGAACGAACTGGGAGGGCAGGTAGATCCAGGTTGTAACTTCCGGGTATACCGAGGTATGGTTGTATAGACATCACACAAGATAGGAAGAGCCTTTTTCCACAGAGGAACTCTCTGGCTTTTTTCAGCATGTTGGTATAATTGCTCCAGGGACCTAATGGCTAAGAACTAGCTTTTCTTTGTTTTAACTTCAGTAGGGCTTTGTCCTCAGGGAAACCTCAGGTTTCTGGGGAAAAGAAGGTAAGAAGAAAGATAAATGAACATATAAATCTTCATGTGAGAGAGGAAGATACAGAAGTAGTTTAGAAATTCCCTTCCTAGATTCTAAGTTGAACTAAGGCCAGAATGCACCCAAAGTATTCAATGAAGTTTAAACCAACTTGTAAAAGTACCTCAAAATTAAGTCTAACTGCCAGTACTTCTGTTGTGTCACCCAGGAACCAACCACTCATCATTTCATGGTCTTAGGACTCCAGAGTCCCTGTAACCGTGATCTATTACAAATGTGATGACAGGTCTACCCACCATTCTCATATGTATGCAAGGAAGGAGAGAATCTTAGTCCTCTTTTTGTTTAATTCTCCTTTCTCTTTCCCCCACACCTGAAACAATGCCATCCAGTAGTAGGTTCTCCTTAACTGTTTGTTAAATTGAATTAATACAAATTACATATGTCCATATGTGGTGTATTCTTATGCCAAGCGTGAACTCTGTGCTGAATTACTTAATGTTCTACCAAATAAAAGAAATTTGCATTTGCTCTGTTAGGTTCATGCAAACATTGAAAACTCTTGGAATGAAGAAGAAGTTTGGAGAATTGAAATGTATATCTCCTTTGGCATAATGAGCCTTGGCTTACTTTCCCTACTGGCTGTCACCTCCATCCCTTCAGTGAGCAATGCTTTAAACTGGAGGGAATTCAGTTTTATTCAGGTATGTGGGATTTTGTTTGGTGAAGGAATGGGCTGCATAGAGATTAAGTGTCAAGATTTTCATTTTAAATATGCTTCTTATTAAAAGGAGTGCCTTTGGGGGGTGCATTTATGTATCTAGCTTGGAGAACACATATCCTTGGAGGCTAGCTTAGGACCAGTCTGGTTTAATAAGTGAAAGGCCAGTACAGGATTCTACTGGAAGGCTTTGATAGCATTGCCTGCCTTGCTATGGGGAAAGGTGATTTAAAAAAAAAAAAATTAAAATGGGGATAAGTGAGCTTAGATCAAGTTTAATGCCAAAAGTCAGTGTATTATTAGCCAAATGAATGAAGAATTATTTTGTATTTTGAGTCATCTTTATCTGTCCAGAAAAACTCGTTAATTCGAATTCAAGTGGAGAGAAGGTCATTCTGAATATTTTAAAAGAAAGAACACAAGCAGTGGAACACTAGGTAACGAGGTTAATGGATTATGACAAGCAACCAGGCTTATGAATCTTGTTAGCATATAAATTATATACATATGTATATGCTTGTCTATAAAAGGGTTTCAAAACACCATTATTCTTTAATAAGTTAAATATTCACCACCAGTAATCATTATTTAATAACTTTGCACATTTAATAAATGTATAACTCAAACTTAGACCCTATCTATATTATCACAAAATCAGTATTAGCTGTACCCAAGTGGTTTACAGCACAATGTGGGAACAATTGTTTTTGGTAGCCCACTAAATTTGGGAGGTTTTGTTCGTTCGCTTGAGCTTTTTGTTTTTAAGTCATCTAAAAATCTCATTCAGATTAAGGGTAGATCCCTTGTCGAAATTCATTTTTCCTTTTTGAAGGAAAGAAAATGTGAATAATTTCCCAACTACTAGTTTGGTCACACCTGAAAAGAAATAGAAGGCCCTCTGATAAAGGTGCTAGACAGTGCAAATTATCATTATAAATTTAGATGAGTACTTGCAAGCAACAATTTTCTGCTAGAGATTTGATCTGTTCCCAGTGAGGTTAGACGTTAGATCATTATATGGACGTAATACTACATTTTATGTAAAAGACCCTTTCTCAAAGTAAGCAGTTGAACATAATAATTTAGGGAACCCAGAATGCTGACCTATCAGATTGTGACCTATAATTGCTTAACTGAAGTGCTCTTGATAACCTCATTTAATATAATGAATAAAGCCACATGTTTGAAATATTATTTATATTACATATTAATATATAAGATTTTTATATATATCTTCAACTAGTATGTTAGTATGTCTGTATACATTTAAGAGAATGTTCCTCAACATTTAATTTTACTATATATATATATATATATATGAGTATACATATATATGTATGTACATATGTGTACACACACACTTTTTTTTAATATGCACAGCTGGCAGAAATGTAGATAACCTTTAAAAAGAAGCTTAGCAATTTTTATTAACACACTTAAGGAAAAGCCAGATGTTTCAACGAGCAATCTCATAATTACAAATCAGTTCTAAGGAAATAAAATAAAATGTAGAAAAGGGCTTAAAGTGACATTATTTATAGTTGAGGAAAATTGGAAGCAGAGTAAATGATCAACAAAAAAGAACAGTTAAATAAATTATATCCAGTCAATGGACTATTATACAGCATTAAAGTCATGTTTTCACATTTAATGACACGAGGAAAAAGTTCTTGATATAATATGTATCAGTGAAATAATTAGAATATTAAATGATATGCAGTATGGCCTTATTTGTGTAAAATAAAGTGCATATAAATATATAAATATATATATGTGAAAATGTTTAAATTGTTTAATTCAGTAGAGAACAAAGAGTAGCTCGGTAAGTTAAGATAAAATCATTTTATCAAAACATATGCATTGTATAGCTGGATGGGTTAATTTATGAGTTTGAATAATTTGTTTCTTATTCTTTCTTTTTCCTTCCTGTCCTGCCCCAAGTCTACACTTGGCTATGTCGCTCTGCTCATAAGCACTTTCCATGTTTTAATTTATGGATGGAAACGAGCTTTTGAAGAAGAGTATTACAGGTTTTATACACCACCAAACTTTGTTCTTGCTCTTGTTTTGCCCTCAATTGTAATTCTGGGTAAGAGCATTTTACTTCTGCCATGTATAAGCCGAAAGCTAAAGAGAATTAAAAAAGGCTGGGAAAAGAGCCAATTTCTAGAAGAAGGTATTGGAGGAGCAGTTCCTCACCTCTCACCAGAGAGGGTTACAGTGATGTGATGTTATGGTAAGTGGTGCTCGCTGATGCCATATCAAGGTCTTACTCATGCCATTAGCTTTGACCTCTGCTATGTTCAGTTGCCAGTGCATTGTCAGATTGCTGTGGGCTGAACCCTGTTCAATGTGACCTCAGCCAAATTACTGGTAGAATTTTCTTCTAATTATTTTTCGCAAATGTCCTATTTTGCCAATATGAATTTTTGTAGTTAACTTATTATTGAAATTTAGGTATGGTTTGTTTTGTTTTGCACAACTGTAATACTAGTGTTATTTTAACAAATTCCATTCCACAATCAGGCAAAAATATTTATAGTTAATAATGTAGATACAGTATGATGTTGAGAAAATTTTGCAAACCAGGAGAATTTTAAGTTTTAATATAATTCAATAGATAACTTTTTTTTTTCTGAAGCTTAAGTAAGGTTTTTCACTGTTATCCAGTATAAGAAACAGAAATGCATAATTGTACATTAGTTTTAAGAAAGGACACATGACATTAGCATCTAGCTAAGGGTGCATAGTAACATTCCTATATTTCTCTCCTAAGATAGGATTTGAAGAATGTAATTAATTGTAAAAACCAATGTGATTATGTGAACAAACACAAATTAAAAAGACAAATTGAACCCAAAATTGTATTTAAAATGCGTGGAGACAGGAAATACATACTGATAATGCGTACCTCATGAAAGATTTTCTTCTTTCTCTTATTACAGAGCAGTGCCATTTGCATATTAATATATTGTCAAGGAGAAGCCAGTAACACCTGGCCTCTGAGATTGATTTTTCTAATATAGTGCCAATCCTGGGAATCTTATAATGGTTTCTGGTCAGAGGGAAAGTGTTACATTTACACACAGGTAGTTGTTTGTCAACTGATCTTTATTGTTGCACCTTAGCCAGTCACTACTCTCTATGGTATAGGATTTTATAGAAGTTCATTGAGGGAGTATAACATGCCAGGTACTGTTCTCAGCGCTTTACTTGTATTATCCCATTTAATACTTAAAACAACTCCGTGACAGAGGTAGTAATTATCCTCATTTTACATGTGAGAAAAACTGAAGGATAGAAAAGTTAGGTAATTTGCCCAAGCTCATGGAGTTAGTAAGTGGCAGAGCCAGCATTCAAGTCTGGGCAGTCATATTTCAGAGGCTGTGGTTTTAACCACTAGTCTGTATGGCCCCTGACCCATCCCCCGCATTACATTCAGGATGCCAGTCTAGAGGCTTCCTCTTTTGTATAAAGGCATTGCCATCCTTTACAGTGAGTTGTGGGTACCAAAAGATGTATGAAAATATTACAATCATATATTTATTATTCTTGTGGGATAATCCACACTTATCCTTGGGGGAGGGGATCTTACCTGGGACATGACCCTGGAGACCCCGAGGCAAGGCTCTCTATGCAGTAAGGGACTCCAGCAGAGAGAGGACCATAGCAGTTTTTTCTTTTTTTTTTTTTTTTCTTTTTTCTTGTTTTTTATTAAATTTATTGGGGTGACAATTGTTAGTAAAATTACATAGATTTCAGGTGTACAATTCTGTATTACATCATCTATAAATCCCATTGTGTGTTCATCACCCAGAGTCAGTTCTCCTTCCATCACTATATAGTCGATCTCTCTTACCCTCATCTCCCACCCCCCACCCCCCCACCCCCCTTTTAATGAATGGCTGAGGTCCTGCAGAATCTTAAAAAGTCCCTGTAGAGTTGGTCATCAACTTTTCTCTTCTTGAGAAGTCCTCCTGCCTGCTCAACCATTCATTAGGGAGCAATTTGCAAGCAGGATGGATAGTAGAGTAAGTGGTTCATTATAAATCTACTCTAGAGATAGAATCACACAAATTATTCATAAAATTTTTCAGTGCTGACATTCCACATTAAAATTGCATTTTATTCAAACTTTGGTTAGAATGCCCTACATTTTTTTTCCATTTGCTCTTTTCTTGTTAAAATAAAATAAAATAAAAATGCAGATAGATAGTGATACATATTCCTCTTCCTGAAATTATAACAATTCTAAACTTACCCACTGAGGTATACTGAATCCAGCTGCCAAAAGTACAAGGACTTTTTCTTAATGGAGGCTATGTTTCCCACCAATGGCTCTCACTACCTTGGCATTATGTCACTTTGGTAAGTCACTCATGAGTCTCTGCTGTTATTTTCTTGGTGGATTTTAATATCTGCTATTTTTTAATAGCTCTAGCTCTCCATTTTCTTTATTTATATTCTTCCCCTCTTGATAATCACTTAGTTCTTAGTAGAAATTCAGTTGGGTGATAACTTTTAAAGGTAAATACCTATAAACTATTGTAGTGGACTAGTGAAATCAACAGCATATTGTCAATACTTTCTTATTCCTTAAGTTTCACTGTCTTAAGACCATAGGTTCACCATTTAATGTAAAAATACAATGAAATGTTTTTAAGTTAGATCACTATTGAAGTATATTGTTGCATGTATATATAAAATAACCAATAAGTAAAATTATCACTATGACAGATAAATGGGGCCTTTGAAAATACGAGAAAAGTGTTTTTATGAAAATGTATATAAGGTGTAACTGTTGTTTCAAATGATATCTCCTTTTCTCCTTTACAAAGATGAAATTAATTTTGAAGTTTTAGAATAAATGTAATATATTCATTATAATTCTAAATGTTTAAGTCTTTCTAAAAATGCAAAAATATTGACTTTTAATTGCTTTATTTATTTGAGTTTTAATTGCTTTATTTTACTATTTCCTACCTCATTATTTTTCTTCATCACTGTTATTCATAATCATTTTCTTTTAAGTTATTATCCTGGCCTCAGAAGTAGGATTGAATTGTTTTTGTTAGATGTGAGAAAGTGGAGGGGATTTTAAAGTAACATGGATTTGTTTCCTAATCTGTATTTTGAGAAGTGCCCCTGGGAATATTATAAGAATGTAGAAAATATACCCAGTCTTAAACCTATGCAAAAAAATCAAGTAAGTTTTTCCTGAGAAGAAAATAATCGTGGACTGAATCATGCTACTTAGCTTTTTTGTGTGCAGATTTGTCTCCTCTATTAATAATTTTTAAAATCATGTTTAAATATAAATGTATTCATGCTAACGTATATTTTTCAAAGCATATATGGAAATTTAGCCAAGATTGCCTACATTTAGACATTTTTATTTAAATTTTAAAATATTTTAAAGTATGAATAAATTATATTTATAAGTATTTATTGGAGATGATTATTTTGTACTACATAAAGGATTGGCTAATAAACTCCAGTGTTAAACTACCTGATTATTTTCTTATAAATTGGCATAATCCTGACTTGATTAAGTAATTTTACTTTCAAAATTAATTTGGTAATAGTAACATAAGGTATATTCACAGTAAAATTATGAAAATTATTTGTGTAAAAGGGCTTCAAGAATATATCATATTCAATTTTTTGTATTGTTTATCTCTTATGTAATATGATTCTTTTACATTGCTTTTTACCATTAAACTATTTCATAATAAATTCTGTATAGAGTTCCCCCAAAAAATGTTTATTTGTGAAATTAAGGTTTCTTAGGTGATATTTTAAATAAAGTACCATAAATGTAATTCATTATTTATTTATGAAGAACCTGTATCAGTCTATAAAATCGGTTTTGAAATAAGTATTTACTCAGCCTAAAATGTTGTGTTGAACTTATTTTGTCATGACTTAAAACAGTGATATACATTGTAAAACATACACCTGTCTAGTGTTAAGATTAGTATTTGTGATGTGTCATCAAGAAAAGGAGATGTACTATCTTCAATTGTTCATATGACAGTAAGTCAGTAAAACAAGTTCCAGTATGTATTCAGTATATGTAAGTGCTCTAAATGGAACTGTAATCATTTTAGTGGAAACACAGTCTGTTCTTACTTTTCAATAGTGGATTTTACAGGAATGAATAGGTTCTTCAATTTTTTAATGCAAAAAGTTATAAAGGGGTAATATTCAGAAATTATCTCCATATGATACCAAAAATGTTTAGTTCAGCCTAACACGTGTACATACTGAGATCTTTAGCTTTTCAAATCATTGGCTGTCCACCGTGAAGTCATCCAAAATTAGGGCAGACTATATGGATACATCCAGTGGCTAGATAGGCTAAATTCAATCACCAAACCACGTGCTTTTGTCTGATTTCCAAAATGCCAACTTCTAGGAAGTATTCTCTAAAGATTTTCTTTAATGGTCTTTCATAGCTTTTTAGATATCCAACCTGAACAGGGACTGTTCTTTGAAAGCTGCTGCCCATCCAATTCCTCAGTTGCCCTTGCAGTTAGGTGTTCCCATGTGACTGAGTGTTGGCCAGTGAGATGTAGGGGGAGCAAATGAGTGACTTCCTGGAAGTCTCTTCAAAGGAAAGCAGCATGTGTTCTTTATCTTATTCTTCCATCTTGCTGCTGCAAGTATGGATATGACAGGAGCCCTCAGGATCAAGGCTACACCCAAGGGAAGCACGTTAGGGACTAAAAAGATCTTGACTGCTTCACTACTTGGACTGCCTTTTCCTGTATTTAAGCCATTGTAAATTTGGGTTTCTTTATGTGAAGTCAAAAATCAATCCATTCTGGCCTTTAGTTGTTGTTGTTTTTTTGTCATGATACCGTTTAACATTGTTTGAATGAAGTAGACTGCAATAATTCTTACCTTTAAAAGTTTTTAAAGGCTATTCTGCAATTCACATTAGAATTGATTTTCCATTGTTAATTTATCATACTCATTTTCTTGCCTTGATCTTTGATTAGATATTTTGTATCTTCTTAGAAAACATTGTCTTCTTTATAACTGTGTAATAAGTATTTGTGAAAACTCTGTAATATCCAAAATATCGCTATCAAATTACATGCCATGTTTTTATATCATTCTCATAGATCTGCCTTATAAACTCCTAAATAAAAATACGATTTAATGTGTTTTACCTTCTTTTTTGTAATGTTGTATACAAGCGGATTTTTCTTCCTTACTGAATAATAATTCCAATATTTAATGGAGGCTATCTAATATTTTTCTGTTTCTTTTTAGAAGCATCCAAAAAGCAATACACATAATAGTTTTGGGGCTTGGGAGGGGGGAAGTTTAGTTTGTTTGTTTTTGCCAAAGTAGTTATTTAAAAAATATCCAACTCTCATGGAGTTGGTATTCTTAAAATTATTTCATTTCACTAGCATTTATGAAGTTTCTTTAACGGAGAACTCAACACAATATTCCTGCTGTATTCTGTAAGCTTCCTGATAGCAGGAACTCTTTCTAATTCACTACTATACTCCCAGTGCCTACTGCAGTATGGTCTGACAGATACTAGCAAGATATTATAATGAATGTTAATTCATTTTTATAGTAAATTATGTTATTTATCTCCCACATCCATTTGGCTACGCCGGCCATCCTCCTGCCCACACCCCTCCCCATCACTGCCTCCATTTCCACCCTGCCTCATGGCCAATAACCTGGAGCCACCCTGGAGTCACTGCTGCACTGCCACCATCACTACACCTGCCACACAGCTGTATTGAGGAGGAGAACTAACCTTGATGCCTATGCAGTATTCTGGCTTCCCCTGACGCTGCCTGGTCATGCATGGGTGTTAATGTCCTTAGAGTAGAGTTGCCAGGTAAAATACAGGACAAACACCCAGTTAAATTTGAATTGCAGATGAGTAACTTTTTAGTGTAATTCTGTTACTAATATTGCATAGGATTGGCTATTTATTTATTTATATATTTGCTAAATGTGGCAACCCTACTTAAGTGGGGAACTTTGACCAAAGAGATGCAGCAGAGGGAACTGGTGGATAAATTCTCCCTTTCCCCCAGATGGGCTGTTCCAAAGTACAATAATTCAGTGCAATAAGGCTTCCATGAAAATATCCTAAAAGACAGAGGAATTAACTGCACTTATTCCAATGCTATAGCCAGCTCAGTAACACCTGTATTTGTGCTTCCTCCTCCACTGCCTGCCTGACTTTCATCTTTTTCTAACTTCTGCTTCCCGGAGACAGTGCCCCCCTCACTCCAAGAAAGTGGCAGCAGGTGAATGTTTGTTGTTGTTTGTTTGTGGCAGTCTTTAGGGAACCTAGGCTAGCACAGTAGTTTGGGTAGTGGATTCTTCAAATGGAAAATGAAACGTGAAATAAATGATGATTTTGACAAAATCCAGATTGGTTGGGAGCCCTGGTAGTGAATACATCTCCCAGGGACAGATTCACATTGATCAAATGTACAGAATGATTCTTAAATCAGATTAGTAATTTATCACTACTGTGAGAAATATCAATGTCCTGTAGGCAAGAATATCCGTATTGCCTTGACTAAGCATATTCTATTCTTGAATCTGTTCTAAGAATTCAAATGATAACTCAAAGGATGTTGGAATCTGTTATGGGCTGAATTGTATCCCCCTAAAATTCACAGGTTGACCCCCAGTATCTCCGACTGACTATATTTGGAGATAGGGCCTTAATTACAAAATGAGGCCATATGGTTCATGGGTAAAATGAGGTCATAATCCAGTATGGCTGGCATCCTTATAAGAAAAGGAGATTAAGTTATAGAGGGAAGACAAAGGGAGACGGGAGGCATCTATAAGCCAAGGAGAAGAGCTTCAGAATGAAGCCAATCTTGGACACCTTGATCTTGGATTTGTAACCTCCAGGCTGTGAGGAAATAAAATACCACCCAGTCTGTGGTATTTGTTCTGGCAGCACTAGCAAACTAATACAGGGTCCGTGGAATTAGAACAAGTCAAATTAGTTATAGAACTGGAATAATTAATGTCATTGGAAAAAACTTGTCTGGTTAATCCTGCTCCACAATAAAGACAGTTCTATCCTGGAGGTACTTCACTATAACCTCCCAACATGTAAACACAGTAAATAGTTATTAGTTCTAAAAGCTTGAGAACATTTTCATTTCACGGAACTATTCCCGTGTCATGGAACTGAAGCTTTGATCAGGTAAAAAGACACTCTTTATAAATTCATTTCATTTATTACCATTTATTTAGGTTCTCCACTAAACATGAATACCTCCTCCAGCTTCCTAATTAAAAATCACTTGCATTTTGGATTAGTAGTACACTTTGTATTAGAATGGTTGACTTCAGGGATGGCTGTTATTTTGCTTTGTTTTCAGTTCCATGTAGTTATTACTCCCAAATTTGCATTAGTGATTCTCTCAGAAAGAGGTAATTTTGTTCCTTTTTTAGGCTTTGTTTCTGTAACAATCGACCTGAAATAATTTTTAAAACACTAAGGTAGATTAAAGTCCAGCTTTAAATGTATTTCTTCTGTTACGTAATTCCCCTAAAGCTAACCTACTAAGATTATGCTCTAATGACATTTCATAAATTCTGTAAAAATTCTGTTTAAAATGAATTACTCTGACTCAGAAAGGAATAACCTTTGCTTGAACATTTAGAATCTCTGGCGTGAGTTTAGAGACTACCAAATTTGTATGTAATCTAAAATACTTATTAGAAATGTTCCTAATTCACGGTAATGAATAATTATAATTTTACTAAGCATTGCTAATTAGGCAAGTGTGTAAAGTATCAGGAAAAAAAATCAGAAGAACAATATTTCTTAATATTACATTTATTTATGTTAAAAACATTTAACTTTGTTACTTTAAAAATTTTTTAAAACTTAGTTAATCTTCAAGTTTACAGCTGCTTTTTTAAAAGAAATTGCAATTTGTAACTAACAGAAATGTTAAATTCTGCAGACTTGCTATCAGATTGAAGCATTTTTGTTTTCTATGTATAATTCATTTCTCATGCATTACTATGAATTTAACTTTTTGTTGAAATAATTTACCATTTCAATAGTTGCTCATTTTACCCTTATATCGTCCTATGATAGAGTCTCATAAAAATGTCTCCTGTGCTCTTAACTTACAGCCTTCAAAAAATCTATATTAAGAAGCATCCACGACTAATGTTTAAACCTAAATCCTACCTATTTTAAACAGGAAAAAGGTCAAGGGTTTTTAAGTGCTAGGAAGGGGGAACTCACGGGAGTTTTGCTAATTAAGCATTGGAAATTGGTACTCTGGATATAGGGCAGAATTAAGGGATAGGTCTGTATGCACATTGGTTAAAATAAAATAAAAATCCTATTGTTCATTCAGGAAAGTGTCTTCAGTTAAGTCAAGTGAGGAGAGTCTGACTTTGCAGAGTCACTGAGGTTTATGAAACCTTATCAGCTTCAACGTGTTGTGCTGAAACACAAGTGTCAGTTGGTATCTCCTAGGCAAACTGTTTTAAGTGGAAGATTTTCCTTTGCAATCCCTCCTATTTGGTTTTCCTCATCTTGAGATGCCAGGATGCGCAGAAAAGATGAGCAAATCATCCAGTTGTCAACTCTCCTCCACCATCTTGGTTTCAGGTGCCAGTCTCACAGGATTCCATTGTCTTTTTCCAAGTGGTTTCAGTTTCGTTTTGATGAGGTGTACTCAGTATGTGCAGCAGCAATTAAGGTCTTGTTAATAATACACTTGACACACCCTTTGCACTCTCCCTGGGTGATTGTAACCTGAGACCTACTGAACCCAACACTAGGTGTAAGGCCTGAGAGGCATTCTACAAATACCAATGGGTAACTGTAAAGAAAAAGAAAAAAAAAAGAATGCTGCAGCCCAAGCAAGGGAGTTTCAAGAAGGGAAGAGTAGTCAACAGCGTAAAATACTACAGACAAGTACAGCAAGGATGAGGACAGGAAAGTGTCTGCAAACTGCCCTCAGTCAGAGCAGTTTCAGAGGACTGAGAATGAGGAAAGTGGAAGAATGAATTGAAGTTAGGAAATAGAGACTGGAAATGCTCCAGTGCTCTTTCAAAGACTCTTGGTGTCTTTGGCTATGATTTACATTAAGTGCTGCCAGGCCATATCTAGTTTTTCCATTTCTTTTCATTTGAAGAAACAAAACTGGTGTCATTCAGTGTTTGAACTGGTTACAGAATCTTAGAAATCACTGATCAACTTGCTTATTCTACAAAGGAGGAGAGAAACCCTGAGAAGCGAAGTGAAATTTATTTTCATGGAGTTTGTTATGTGTAATTTTTTAGTCTATAAATTTTATAGAAGATACAAGAACTCACATTTAAATCTTTAATTTCTGGAGGTTAAAACAAAGGAAAGGGTAAATCTTTAGGTTAAACCTTTCTTTAGGTTAAACCTAAAGGTTTCTTAAATAAGGATTCTTAAACAAGTTTTCACAGCCATGGTTTTTGGAGTGACTGAGTTATACTGATGATTATCACGAAAAGCTTTCCTTCAAGTCTTCACCCTTCTTGTATTATGACTCAGGACACAGTGAATAGATAACACAACGATAGTAAAGATAATGATAAACTTGACCATTTATATAGGTTGCTTATTATGTGTCAAGCACCACTGTACAAAACTATCATCTTATTGGATCCTCTCACAGCAATCCTATTTCACAGATGAGAAAAGGGGGGACAGGGAGAGGTCTTCCAGGGCTTATCTTGCTTTAGATTCAAGGATTTGATTCCAAAGCCTTCTAACATTGTGTAAAATGCCTTGTTTGTTTACTTAACCAGCAGGGCCACTCAAGTACAGAAGAGGTAGTAGACTGGGAAATGCAGATGACAGTGGTCACTTCTCTGGGGTGTGACTGCCCCCGCTTCCAACACTATCCGTCCGTCATCCATCACTCAAACATCCTACAAACCTCACCCCTCCACCCACTCACATCCGTTTTAAGAAGGCCCCGCACAAACTACCAAAACAGACACACATGGCGCTGAGGTCACATTGCCCTGGTACGTACCGAGGTCTTCCCTCGCCTCCCTAAGCGGCGGAAGCCGACCCGGCCACCCCACGCGTGGAGGTGCAGATGAGTGCTGGGGGTAGTTTGCCTCCCCGGGCATCCAGAGGAGGCGGCGCTTTCGCCGCCTGTGGCCCCGCCCCTAGCAACGGCCTGGCTTGTGTTAGCAACCGGCGGGCCGGCGGCGGCGGATCGCGGCGGGTGGGCTGCGGCGGCGCGCTGAGAGTGGGGACCGGGTGGCCGAGGCCACGGCAGGACCCCCGGGGCCTGTCTTTGACTCTCGCGGCTCCCAGGGGGGCCTTCCCTTCTCCGTGGCAGAGCTTCTTTGGGTCCCGCAGCTGCGGACACTGTAGGACCCAGGACCCCCACCCCTCACTCGGCCGCCGCAGTCATGTCTGCACAGGAGGCGACCGCCCCGGCCCAGGAACCCGGCGGCAGGACTAAGTCCAGCAGCCCTCGACAAATCCCGGTGGTCCGGGTGGTGACGGAGGACGAGGACGCTCAGGTAGGGGCAGGTGGGTGTGCTTTGGAGGGTGTGGAGTGAGGGGGTAGGTTGCGGTCAGGCCAGGGGCGGCGAGGGCCGAAATGGCCCAAGTGGAAACACCGGGAGCCCGCGGGACCGAGGTTCCGAGCCCAACGCCGATCCCTCCGAGAACTGCGCCGCCTGCAAGCAGGGCTGACTGTCGTCAACCAACCTGCCTGGAGATTTGAGCCGCGACGTCCTCGCAGGGCGTCCTACTAAACTAACGGAGCTGGCGAGGCTTTTGCTGCTCGTCTTCGAAAAGCGTGACTACGAGGGGCCTGGGGAAGGAGACGTTCTTAGCGAAGACAGGAATTGGACCACTTTATTTGCACTGTGCTTTTGTATGTTAGATCCCTTTTGTCAAGGGATGTTCTTGACAGAGGCAGAAATTTCTCCGGTGTTGAAATTTGCTATCAAAACCTGGACCGGGAGGGAAGGAAAAATGCTGTTAAAATTAGAAATTAAGAATCGTTTTTTATATAAAATTGGAAGCTGATTGTGGAGAGGGTCAGAGAGAACTGGCAGAGAATAGATTTGATTTCTTGTATTGTGCTCGTATTTGGTTTTCAGTTTACTTTTGTTGTGAATACAAAATTGATTCTTTCAAGTTGGTCTGTGGAAATATTTCACTTCGGAGCCCTGGCTTGGATTTCCATTTGTGGCGGGGTGTTTAGAAGCTCCAAGTCGTTTGTTTCATGTTATGGTCCCATTGCTCCTCCTTTGAGAGCCACGATCAAGCCCTAAAACGTGAATTCTATGGAGGAATCCAGCCCTGCCTCCTCACACTAATGGTGTGGGGCCGCTATGGGAATTCCTGTGGAGACTTCACAAGTCTCAGGCTGCGTCAGGAACCCGGTCTTCTGGGTCCACATCCTGGAACCTTGGACAGTTCCTTGGGAGTGGCTGGTTAGTTGGCTGGGGACCTCTTCTACAGCCGGAAGAGGGTTGAGCTCTCTGGGGATGGTCAGATATTTACATTATCTGCGGAGCAACAGCACTTTTGCATGAGTAGAAGCAAGAGGAATTGACCTAAACAGTTTTGTGGAAATATTCCAGCCCGGGTTGGGAGAAGAAGAACTTTGAGGAACAGCAGCCCTCCACTCTCAGGGCTGGCTGCAAAGGTCGCAAGACTTCTGCTGTTCTCCCAGGAACCGGGCAAATCTGGGAAGCAGGTGAATTTTGTATCTTATGGCTCTCATTCATTCTTCCTTTACTTGGTGTAAAAAAAAGGGTGGGCGTGGCAAGGGAATATGAGGCAAGCAAGCATGGGTTGAAAAAAAAAAGAACAAGAAAAAAGAGGAAATACTTTTAATAGGCCATGGCCAAAATGGTCCACAACATATCAAGTAAAGCAAAACAAGTATACCTGTTTATATGTGTATTTTCTTCTTTCCCTTTTTCCTTTCATGCTTTTTTCCTTTTCTTTCATTGCCACCTCTCCTTCCATGACCTAGGATTCTCTCCCAGGAAGAAATCAATTTGTATTCATTAAAGTTCCTACCTTGTTAATAATGACAAGAGAAAAATTCTGAGATATCCTGCATTAAATTACATCAGGCCTGGCTAGTGAGAGGAAAAGGCAAGAGTAGTTAACCAGTTAGTAGCTGTGGGCCAATTAACAAAAAAATGTGTGTTGGAGCTATGAATCCACCTCTGGGTGTCTTATTAGCTGACCGCTAGACCCACCGCTTCCTGCATATGTACATGAACTTTCACAATTGTTGCTACCAATCAAATGTAGTAAATATTTCATAGAGATTGTGCACTTCTTATAGAACTGCCCCTACTTCACTCTTTCCCTGCTCCCCTTATCTGTAGCCAATGTAAATTCTTTCCAAAAAAGTTACATCTTTCTTCCACAAAACATAATGTCTAAAAGCTCTCCTCAACTCCAGATGGTGGACAGGTTTGTCTTTCCTACCTAGCCCTGCTGCTGCTGGTTTAAACGGCATGCCCCAGGACCTGGTCCTTTGTTTTTCCTTTTATTTATTTATTTATTTATTTATTTATTTATTTATTTATTTATTTATTTATTTTGGCTAGCTTATGGCTCAATAAATCCTTTCTTTTAGAAAGACTTTAAGCTGTGAAAGGTTTTTTGTTTGTTTATCTACTTCATGAGTATTGATATTTTATAAAGTATTAAAGAAAAAGGCAGTATCTACCAAAAGAAATGCAATAGAATAAAAACTTCAGAGCCGAGAGAAATGATCACAGCCTTGCTAGGTTTTATTTGTTATTGATTTTACAAATGAGGACCCTAAGGCCTTGAAAAGTTAACTTAGCCTTACTCAGTTTCATTACTCAGAGTGGGGTCTAGTCCTCTTTGCCATCATTAAAATGGTAACTTTTTAAACCCCTACTGCCTCAAGCCAGTAGAGGAAAGACTGGTGGAACTCTAAATGTTTTCAGTCCTTTCAAACCATTCCACGTTTGCAACCTCCTCCTCTGCCTACACTTGAGACACAGTATATACCCTAGCCACTAAAAGTGAGTGTGGATTCTACCTCAATTCTTTAAGCCAGCTCCATCATAGGGTTGAAACAACAAACTGTTTACCTTCATTTGTCTTCTATTTAGGTTAATGTTGTTCCTGTCATTCTAAAGACTCAGAAACCCTTTAGAGCGGTGCTTCTCAAATTTTAATGTGCATTTGTAGCACCTGAGGGTTTTATTAAAATGCAGTTTCCAATTTTGTAGGTCTGTGGGGGAACCCTGGATTCTGCTTTTCTACCAGAATTCCAAGTGACGCCACTGTGACTGGATAGAGGACCCCACTTCCCACTCTGAGTAGCAATGCTAGTGTATTATGGCTACAGTGTGGTGTGAACAGTGTTACAGAGTTTCATAACAACTAATTCCTGGAAAGCTGCAGGAGGTATTTTAATACAATTCAGATTATAAAACAAAGTAAACAATAACAATAAAACAAAATTCCAGCTCTCCCCTCACCAGGTCAGATGAGGTGGTAAAAAACCAAGGGGTACCAAGTGGGGCTCTGCAAGAACTACTTGCTGTCCTTTCTTGTCACCACAGTGTCTCAGTCAGTACTGGATTAATCTTTCCTCCTCTAGTCAGGCCTTTGGTTTGCTCCTTTTCCTTTTCCCAATCTATTTTCCATAAATACCACGTTGTCATCTTCCTTTCTCCCTGAATCCCACCCCTCTTTCTTTCGCGATTCCCCAGAATCTCTTTATTGCTTACTTTACTTAATACGTATGTATGATTACACTGGCCAAATCACTTAACCTCTCTAGACCCGTTCCCTTTTCTATTATCAATCAAAAAAGCGTTCAGGGCCGAAAGCTTTTCTAAAAGAAAGGGCTTATTGAACCATATGCTCACGAGGAAAGGACCAGGTCCTGGGGCAGGAAATGTAAACCACAGCTCGCTGACAGCAAGGAGTCCACCATCCCAGAGTGGGTGGACCGTTTTGTACATCGAGTAGGGCGACGAAAGACGTAAGTTGTGTTGAAAGAATTTACATTGATAAAGGGGGTGGGAGAAGGTGAAGCAGGGCTAGTTCTGGGATAGGTGCACAGTCCGTAAGGGAGAAGTGTTTATTCCTTTAGATTGGTTGTGGGCAACAGTCCGGAAAGTTCATGCGTAAAGCAAAGTAAGCAAGAAGGGAGGCCACTGGTGGTCAGTGGCACCGGATTGTTCTCTTTAATCATGGAAACAGCCACCAGGAAGTTAGTTCAGAGTCCCAGCATCCATCCAGGAATGTAAGTCTTTTGTTGGGTTTGCCCTGCAGTTGTTAGCTAATTAACATCTCTTTTCCTTCCACACTCTGGCCTGCTGCAATTAATTTAGGACATCTCAGAGTTTTCTCCTCGTCACTGTAAAACCAGCCTGTCCTAGATGAGTGTTCCCCAAACCTGAGTGACCATCACAGTCATCTCAGCTTTTTAAAAACACTGTACAGTACATACTACAGATCTACTCAATCCCCAGTATGGAGCCTGGGACTCTTGAAAAACTCATTGAAGTGATTTTTAGCCTCAGAACCACTGTACAAATGATATCCAAGGTCTCTGCCATCCCTAAAATGCCTCAGCCCCACTTCTGTGTTCTGTTTTGCAAGACTTTTTAAGGTCAGAATATACGAGTTTGTAATTGTGAAAGGGAAGGAAATTCTAGATTTAAGAGTCAATGGAATAATGACTATGTAAAAATAGGGAAATGTATGTATCATAGATTTAAAGATCAGAAAATACAATGATGTTAACGCTAAGTGAAATTATATAAAGTATTTATACATGTAAACAGAACCAGAAAATAATACATAAAAATATATAAAACCAGAAAATAATATGTAAAAATATAAATAGGTGTATTTAGATAATAGAAATAAGAAGGATTTTTCTCCCTTTTATAGCATCATTACATCATCTTTCCAAACAGTTATTTTAAAGTAGAAGTAAGCACGAAAGCAGGCCCCCAAGGAGGAAGGAAGGAAACAAAGGAGATTGGGATAGCTTAACTCATATAATAGGAGTAAGCAATTTTGATATAACATTTGAATTAAAAAGAAAATGCCGTGCAACAAAGCATGAATCCCCAAGATAAATATAGCCAGAACTGCATTTAGAATTTAAAAATTTCTGTATCACCATAAATTCTTAAACTTTGGACAATAGTACCACCTATTTCCTTCCCCACTATGCCAGGTGCTGTGTTTGGTGCTGTGGGTGCCAGAAAACAAAAGCCTTTGCCCTCAAGTGAACTTTGGGGCAGGGTGTGGTGGGGAATAAACACGCACATAAACCATTTTAGAACAATGTGATGAGAGTTGCGATGGATATGCACTTAGGGTGCTATGGAGCATGGAGGGGGGACATTTGTTCTGTCCTTTTTCATCCCTTGGGGAGATGACTCCTGAGCTATGTCTTGAAGGACTGACCTGTGGGGGTTAACCAAGGAGAGGAATAGAATTGTAACAACATAAATGGAAATAAAGGAGGGAATGAGAGGCATTTGGTGGAGATTCATTGAATGATTCAGACGAGTTACGTTCAGATTTGAGTTTTATTACTCTGACCATAGGGTAGAAGACGACGTTGCAAGGTACAAGAGTAGAGCCAGGGGGAACAGCAGGAAATCTTCACAATTGAGTGAGAGATGAGAACTGAATGGGCTCAAAAAATACTAAAGATATAAAATCTGTAGGACTTGGAGTTTCCTGTTTGCTAATGTGGATGACTGTAAGAGTGCTGGTACCAACTGAAGAGGGGATACCTAATTCAGGAAGGCAATTTCCTACCTGTAGTTTAGAAGCTAGTCTTATGTGTATCTGCATAGGCAAATTCAGTGTAGTATATATGCATGAGATATAGAATATAAATGAGATAATTTTATTTTCCAAACCATGGAACTGTTATTGTTATTCCAGATGCTCTCTTGGGCCTTTTGGGACTAGTGAAATTTAAAGACATTAGGATTAAAAGACAATACTAGAATTCAAGAAGTTTGTTGTTTTTTAACTCCAAAATTTATTTACACCTATAATGTCTCATCTGTTTTTATTCTCCCCCATCTTTTTGTCATAATATTTTTAAAGTTACCAAGGGATAATATAAAAATAGTGTGTTTGATGTGATTTCTTGATTCTCATAATATAGAATACTAAGAGTTGTTTGTTTTATAGGGTTCTTTAAAGCCCATGGACCTAAATCGTGTCATCAAACTCCTTGAAGAGACTGATAAAGTAAGCTTTGAGAGACATTTTCTCTGCTCTATCACTTATAAACCGTGATTTCCCTGAAAGGTAACATGTATTTCCCCAAATATAAGTCTCATTTCTTTCCTGTTGTTGAAAATATTTCAAATAGTATATGTCTTATATTCAAGGACTGTTTAAATTTAGTATGAATGTATTTAACCTGGTAGGGAGGCTGGAGAAGGAGAACAGGTTAGGTTTCATGGGGTGGACAAATCGATGGTGGAAGTAAAAAGAAGAAATCATAAGAGCAGAAAAAGACTCATCTAGCTTCTGTATTTGCTTGTTACCAAGTAGGATGTGGGGAACAAGGTAGAAAAAATGTTTCATGATGTACTACTTAAATTTTTCTGATATGGAATCAAGATATGTACACACACACACACACACACACACTCATACATATTCAGAGGTAATTTATTTTGAGAAAAATCTTACATAGAATGTAATGGAAATAAAATTATTTTAGATACAATACTCAAAATTGAGATTTCAGGCATTGGGAAAAGGTTAAAAAATGCATATGCATACCTGCTCACACACCACACTTTCCTGACACTACCCCAGAATTGACTGAATGCCTAAAAGCCAGCACACACTATGAAATTACTACAGGAGGAAGATGGCGTACTTTTAGTAAGTGGAAAATGGGCTGACCATGGTAGAGCTAATCAGAATAGAACAATGTCCTGTGATTAATAGGCACAAAAATGTAGTCATCGTTTTAACATTTTTCAGTCTCTACGTTTTTACATAGAAAGAAGAAAAACCAATAAAAAGAATGACTCTATAGGAATAATTTATCTTTTACTGGCTATGTTTGTTGTGAAAGTTATTTTTTGTTGTGAATATATCTGCATTTTTTAAAAAAGAAAACCCAACTACATATAATTCCTACTAGTTGTTAAATAAGGATGGGAAAAAAAAAAAAAAGTGTGTTGGGGGAAGAAGTATAGAAAAAGCCACGGCTTCTTACAGGCAATTTAAGATTAAAAGGACAGACCTGATTCAGTCATGAAAACACATCACTGTAGAGTTTTATTTTGTTTTAATTGGCTGAAGATGTTGGCTTATGCCAGTACTCTGGGCGTATTTTAAAGGTTAAAATACAGTTTCTGGAGTCAGATTGCCAAATGTGACTCATGATACCATCACTTATTATCGGTGATTTTAGACAGATTAGTGTTTCAGCTTGAGTTTCCTATTCTGGAAAGAGGAATAATAATAGTACGTTCCTAATATGGCTGTTTTGAAGATTGATAGGTGTGTATAGTGCCTAAATGGTGCATGGCATAGAAAAATACTCAACATACTTTGGGTATTCTTAATATTATTTCTGGAAACAAATACTGCTCTTATATTAACCTAATTTTAATTCTCAATTTCTTAATCAAAATTAAATGGTAGTTTATTCTTACCTTCACTGTTTCAGGAAACATTTTATAATCCTTATACTATAACACAGTAATTTAAGAATTTCTTAATAATTTTGATGTGTCTACTTTCTTTTTATAGTAGAAATTTTAAAATCTCAACAGTTTTAATAGCACAAAAGAACTAAAATAGATCATTTGTTTTAGGGTGACTTAGAAGACAAACAACTTAAATCTGTCAAAAAACTGATGCAATATTATCAGAATGGACTTGTATCCTTTATATATATATATATATATGTGTGTATGTTTGTTTCATTCATCCTGAAATGGGAGGTTTTTATTAGAAAATGTATTAGTTTCCTATTGCTGTTGTAACAAATTACCGCAAACTTAGTGCCTTAAAACAACATAATTTTTTTGTCTTATAGTTCTGGAGATCAGAAGTTCAAAATAAGTCTCACTGAGTTACTAAAGTCAAGGTGTTAGCAGGGAAAATCCATTTCTTTGCTTCTCCCCGCTTCTAGAGGCCACCTGTATTCTTTAGGCTCAGGGCGCCTTCCTTTGAAGTAGCATCACTCTTAGCTCTGCGCCTCTCATCACCTCTCCTGCTCTCTTTCCCTTATAAGGACCCTATGATTACATTGGGTCCTAACTGGATAATCTAGGATGACTTTCCCATCTCGGTTTTTAACTTAACCACTGTAATGTCTGTCCCTTTGCCATGTAAGGAAACATATTCACAAGTTCTGGACATAGGATGTGGACATCTTTGGGCAGACCATTATTCTGTCTACCACAGAAAATAACATTTTGTGTTTTTTATAAAATTGTATTTTTTTGTTTATCAGAAAATATAAAATGGAAGAGAACAGTATAATGTAGTTAACTCTGTGCAGATAATGTCAGTTTCTATAGATTCAGAGAGACAGTAGTTGTAGTTGGGAGGGCCACGTCAAAGTCTTGTTTCGGTCAATTTACTTGAGTATTTGCACTGTTGGTAAATTTCTTAACTTCCCCGCCCTTATGAAACAGGGATAACAGCACCTCATGCAGTAGTTAGCAAAACTAGATGAGGTCACGTACGTGCAAGTGCTTGATAATCTGCAAAACATTACAGAAATATAAGCTACTACCCCCCAGTGAATACTCTTATGTCACGCCAATCAGAATATATGGAAACTAGTGCGTCTCAAAACTATCTGTGCTTACTAATCAGTTTGTTGTTGGGTGCCAATTGTTGTCATTGTTTCAGTCCTTGCATATATATGCTATTGTAAAATGCAATAAAATGGTCCCAGGAAACTCTCACTTTTTGTAGTCATCTTGCCACAGACCGGTAACATACAAGTCCGGAACCGGCAGTGGTCCATGGACCACACGTGCAGTAGGAGTGATCTAAACAATCTCTGACGGTTGTCCGACCTGATCTAAAGAAGGTACCAGTCTCTAATATTAGCTTGTTCCAGTATTTCAAAATGTCTTAAGCCTCCCATTCAAGGAAATGTGCTTCTAATTTTACTTCTTTTCTTTCCATGGTTGAGCCTAGCTTTATATGGATTTGTTGGGTCAGTTACCCGATAGCTTGTGGATTTTAAGCACTATTTACTGGTAGCCCAGAAAGTCTACTAGCAAATGATTTATTTTCCTATCTTAACTATCATTTTTTCTCTTCTTCAGGTTAGAGAGTGGGTGGCAAATAGCTCTAATTCTGAGTGCCTTTAGTAGGCTGGTTTTAGAGGTTATAAAACTTAAAGCAAAGATAAATTAGAGAAGTATCTTGGTCACTTCTCTAGGAAGTTAACAGAAGTTTGTATTTCTAATATCTCCAATTCTCACAACTTCCATGTTCCCTTAGCTGTAAAACAAAATTATGAGATTTGTTTATGTCCCAATTGGGTTTTTTGAATAGATGAAATAAAAGGTGCTTTTACCGGAAGATCTAGAGATGGTACATTTTGCTTTCATACTAGTTTTAAATGAAATAAAAGCTCAACCTATTTAAACCTTAAAAACAAGAAAATGAATCTGAGTAATATTAATAAAGTAATGCAGAAAAGTAATATAGGTTTGGGTTGCTCATTCCAAACCAGTTAATGTTTCATGTGGGTGGGTGGGGATGAAGGATATAATTGAGCCATCAAGTTAATTTTTTTCAATGTGTTATTACTCATAGCCAATAGTAAGTGATTGATCAACTGACTCTGTGGCGTAGTAGTTGGTAGTCAAATTCTAAAGACGAGGAGAAGTTAAGAGAGGAGAAAAAAATATTTTAAATAAAAGTTTACTGAGACAAAAGTGAATAATATTCCTTAAAAAAATATGGTCCTAAGTTTTCCTCTTTAGACTTCAAAATTATTATAATTAAAATAGTGTCAACCCCATTTAACAAAATAGGAATTCTATAGACTTTCTTGGCAGATGTGCTATAAAGAATATGTTAATAAAAACATTAATTTTACTTTTCTTTCTTAACTGAAAATATTAAAGCCCCTAAGGGATTTAGCACAGATATTTAAAATTCTGAATCTGTGTGCAGGAAAAATTGAGCACCAGCCCCATTTTATAGAATCTGTACATAATATCCTAAAAGTATGTAGGTAAGTTGTTTTTCTTTAACTTTATTTTACATTGGCATGCAGTATTTTTAATGTTTTATTTTGTATTGCAAAGATATTATGCATTATGGTGTAGCAAAATGGTACAGCACTCAACAAAACACTTGATCACTTGATTCTAGCAGTTGGTGTTGTGAAGGTCATAAATTTTGTAGTCTGGGATTGTAGCCACGAGAGATTAAACTGTAAGTACATTAAAATATGTTCTCATAATAAGTTGCTCTCACGTGAACAATGAATGTGAAATGAAACCAAGAAATTGTCATATTTTTAGAGACTCCTTGATGTAGCCTTATTACTTTCAGGCTAGTTTCTTTCTCTATCTTTAGAAAATTTAACTTAAAGATACATTAGAGTCTGTGTCATGTTTTATTTCATTTTCCAAATATGAATGTGAATTAAGAATGTCAAATTATTTTTTATGTATATGTTTTAATGTTAATTAGAGGTCAGAATTTAAAAAGTAATATGTCCCACCCTCTGTACTATTGTTTCTCCAACCATTTTGGGGAACTAGGAATACCTTTTGCTTCCTTGCTGCCACATAGTGGCTAATCAAGATATATATTAATAATCTGTTTTTAGTTTTCAATATAATATAGTAGAAGAAATTCCTTAAAGCAGGAATAAGCTTTTCTGACAATTTAATCTTCTAAACCTTTCTACCAAGTTAGCTTTTTAATTAGTGTTTTTCTTTTAATATGCAAATATTAGCAAGACTGTAGGTTTTAACTCTGACATTTAGATTTAGCAGCAATAATATTTAAAATTTTGTAACTACTTTAATTTTTTTTGACATCTGAACAAAATAGTCAAAGATAATTTATTGAATGCCTTTACCATGCCTTACTGTTTAATAATGACCATGAAAAATAAAGAAATTATTGTTCAGGTGCTTTCAAGGAAATTTAATGTACTAATTGGAAGTTGTTATTATTAATACTGATGTGAGATTATGCATGTTAAAGCATTTTCAAATTTGAGGCTGTGCAAGTCGTAGGACCCCAGGTTCATAAGCATTGCTATGAACATCAATGCTCCCACAGAGCTCCACCAAAAACTGGTTCTCTCTGAAAGCTGTGACTAAATGTGTCACTGCAGAATATGACAGATCTTTTCAATACTCTTCACTTTCCCTTGTATTTCATAATTATTTATATTATTATATTTCTTTTTTTTCTACTCTCTTAATTTCTGCTTTTGTCTTGCATTTCTCCAGACCTCACCCTCACTTGATTCTCTTTTCAAGACATTTTTGGGAGATAAAAGCATTGAAAATTAAAAAATAAAATAAAGCCTTTCTTTTTTGGCCTCTGACTAGTATGCTTTTCTCACTGCATCAGAAATAAAATGCTTTTTTTTTTTTTTTCCATAACCTTTTTTGGTAGAAAATTCTTCTGATGCTTTATCTTTTAGGTTGTTTGGTAGAAAACAAAAAAGTTTGAGGACAAATAGAACTAGTTTTAGAGTTCTTCAGATTAGAGGTTTAACAATGCGCTGAATAACAAGTGATAAGTTATTTGATTCAAATGATAAATCCTAACACTAGAAACAAACCTCTGTGGCATTTATAAAATTGTCCTTTTCATAGCTGGCCTATCCACAAGTGAGATAGTTCCAAATGCCATTTTTCAACCACTTGGTTAATTTTTCTTGAAAAACATTAATTGAAAGTCCTATAATAGGATATACTATACTTTTAAATAAATAATGCAAGAGGTTCAAATTTTGAACTCAAGAAATACCAAAATAGTTTATGTTTTGTATTTAAGAAATAACTTTTATGTCTCCTTTGACATTTAAACTAATGACCTAGGTTCGAGTGCCTTGTCTTTTATGATTTATAAATAAAGTATTTTCAAATCACTTTGGTTATAGAGGCTGTGAAATGCAATTATAATACAATTAATGTTTGTTAACTTGGATTCCTTAGTGTCTCAAAAAGTATATCTGTTATTTTTGTGGACAGTAACTGATCCAGTTAATAAGGAAATGTCACTGACCTTTAAGAACAAATAGACCATTGATCTATTAACTAGAGTTTCAAAAACTTCAGATAAAGGCCTTGAACAGCTTTTAAATTATGGTAAGCCTAGATCTGTGATTTGTATCAGACTATCTAATGTTGTCCTAATTTTGGTAAAAGTATAGCTATAATCCTTTATTATTTTGCCCTCAGAGAGAAAGAGAATCAATTTTTAAGTTTTTTATTTATGTTGTATTCCAAGATGGCCTTTTTAACCCTTGCCTTTTATGTCCGTCTCTCTTTGTTTTTATTCACTTTATTTTCTTTTTGGTCAGTTGGAGACGCAAATTTTTTTTTGCTAGTTACCAATTCCTAGGACTAAAGTATAGCATATTATTCTCATTTTATTCGTTAGAAAGGATATTTTCCCCTACTTTGCAAATGATGCTTCAATTAAGGACTTCATTAAACATAACTCGTACATTCTTCATTCTTACTGAAGCTTGCCGTTTTTGAAAAAAAAGGTATCGGATGAAATAACATATGCTGAAGATACTGCTAACTCAATCGCACTTCTGGGTAAGTTACGATTTCCTTAAGATAGAGGGGTGTAACAGGTGCTACCGACAAGAAAGAAATCTCTCTTTCACTAAGTTTCACTAGGAGTTCTCCTCCAAATCTAGGCTCTTTTCTTGTTTTCTGGCTGGGAATTAATCATAGTGTGCTTGGTGATAATTTTTGTATTGTTTTCCACTCGGGTGTTTCGTGATACCAACAAGATTCTGTGTTTCTTAAGTATAGGGACTGGTAGATACTTTTGTATGCTTATTTGTCTTGATGTTACTCAGTTTGTGTTATTTAGACGTATTTGTCCCTTTCCGTAATCACAAAATGTTTTCAACTTTGAACTCTAATAATTTTCAGAATCATTGAGAGCGAAGTGTTCAATAAATACATCTAACATTTTAAATAAACTCATAAAATGGCAGAACATTAAGAACTTTAGCATAATATACAGAAAGATGAAGGTGCCTATGTTTTGTATTCAAAAATATGAGGAAATTTAAAACAGCAGGTGTTTGTATTTCAGTTATTGCTTAATTTTCTACAGAAAGAAAATAATCATTTCCTAGGGAATGAGATCAGACACTAGTGCCTTGAATCTGCCCTTGAGACATGACAGCATGTTCCCAAAACAAATCCTACGTTAAATTTCTACTTATTAATTTGGTTTTTCGTTCATATAAGAGAAATAAAAGATGCACAATTGGCCTGACAAATAAAAAAAGTATTTACGGAATACTTATGTTCCCAGCATTATATGCCATACTGAAAGATGTTAGAGACTCACGTGGAATAAGTAAAAAACACTCTTCGTTTTTAACATAGACACTAACCCTTTTATATCTAAATAAGTTTCTCAATAGTCCTCAATTGTAGATTCTTTGGGGAAAATTTGTGGCCTAGAGTAGGTAAAGGTGTCGAGGAAATTAGAATAAATATGGGGAGTTAGGCAAGGTGACCTTAAGAAGCAGGCAGGCTAAAATAAAGTATTTTCAAAATATTTCAAAAACAAATGGGACATTGAATTCTGTGAATCTCTGTCATCAGTGGAAATTTACAAAGGGAAGCCAACCCAAAAGAGGACGTGGCAGTATTGACAGATTAAAAGCGTAGGTTTGGTTAGTAACATTTTAAAAATTCCTCTGTTGCTCCTGTTATTTTAAAACGTTGCCTCCGAGAGTGTTGGCAGACATTTGTATGATACATACACAGCCCGCTTCTTTCTGTGTCAGTCTGCTGTTTGCTAAATGACTGCCTGCCTGCAGAACATGTTACTGTCTCACTTGAGGCCGGTGTGAACACTCAGTTTAAAATGAAATCCCTTCACTGATTACTGACTGCAAATACTGCTGCTCTGTCCCTAATTTTTTCATTGCTGGAAACATGAGCTTAAACTAAAATAACAATAGGTAGTACAAAGTGTTGAACAAAGACTATTTATTCTTTATTAATAACTTCCAATTTCTACTAAGTACTAATAAATTATATTACTTATTTTTCTAAATGATAGATATTTCTGACTCCAGAGCAGGATTCCAGAAATGTGTGAGTAAAGAAGTTGGCACTCTGCCCTGAGATTATAAAACAGGAGACTGAGAACTAAAAGGCTGGAGAAGCAGATGAGAAACCTTAGGATTGCCTCTAAACTTTAATGTTTGGTTAGTCTTGTTGGAAAAGTTTAGTTGTTATTGTTCCCTAAATTTTTTCAAAACATGATTTTTCAACTTCAGAGGAATGCCCCCAAAAATTAAAATTGAGAAAATAACCTTGAACCTGCCCTTTTGTGTACTGGTGTCTTTTGCAGATAGATTGTTCTCAAATAAGGATGAGGCTTTCCTATGTGCTCCCTCCTCTGTCCACCTGCGTCCGCGTTCACTGATCACTCCCAGAGATGAATATTGCATAAGACATAATGCAAAACTCAAGTCTTCAGGGAACACCTGAGTCCTCCCTTTTCCCTCTGAGAGCTGAGTCAATCCTAAAGGTAACACTACTGACTCTACTTGTCCTCGGTCTCCCAGAGGGAATGGATTAGTTCTAGAATTTCACAGATCATTTTCAGATTCCTTTGAGGATATACTTGTAGGACTTCACCAGAGCAAAAGCAATCCAGTTGGAAATATCTCCTGAAGCCAGTTCAGAAGTCATTGAGAAATGACTGAAAAGGAACCCACTCTATCCATGGTCATCCCCACCCAAAGAACTTGAACCTAAAAATATTACCTGTAGGACAAAAACTGCCAAGAAATGCACTGTTTTCCAGTTCATCAGCAAATTGAAGAGCAGAGCTCACTTGGACCTTCTCCAAGCGAAGGATGCTTTATTACAGGCAACAAATTACATTCTCTGGTTAGGGAGGAAAATGCTGCTCACTCACATCTTGCCAAAATAGTAATAATAACTTATTATTTGCCAGACACTGTTCTCTGTCCTTTTCTCATAGTAACTCATTTAATCCTCACAACAATCTTCAATGCAGTAACTTGTTATACTTGTTTTATAGACCAGGTAACTAAGACACAAGTTTATGCAGATAGTAAGTGACAGAGCCAGGATTTAATATTAGACAGTCTGGTTCTAGCATTTATGCTTCTAATCACTATTCTTTTCTATCACTTTATGCTTAAATTTGCAAATAAATTTCTGACAGTGTTATTAAATAGTATTCCTTTGTCTTTCTGGCAGGTGACTTAATGAAAGTACCAAGTTCTGAACTGAGGATACAAATTTGTAAGTGTATTGTTGACTTTTATCATGCAGAACCACCAAAGAAGCATATTGCAGGTGAAGATTTTAATGGTCTTTCAGTAATAACTTAAGTCTTTATAAAACAGACTATTCTGTCTTATTTATCTTTGAACTTGGGAAGACAGAGTGGGATCGTAAATGTAACATAACAAAAGCAGGTTGTTTGATGATTTTGTTTTGTAGTTTCAAGCTCTTTGGTCATTTTTAGACAAAAAATTTTACATATTTTAATTTTAGATTTGTATGAATTTTTATTCTCATGCTAAATATTTATGATTTAATTTTAAAGTCATACCCAAGTTAGTTTAATTATAATTATTATCATTAGTTAATGTTATTTCATAATGTTGATAATATTATTTATTATTTTCTAACATTTTATAATTATTTATAATATCTGTCCCACCCAATTAAATGTTACATTCCTAATAATAACATTCTCTATCATGTTTGGGAAATCAGTTCTGCATGTTACAGCTAAAGCATCTTAATATATAATGATAAAAATGAATCACACTGAAATGGGTGACAATCAAGGCAGAGGGCACTTGTACTGTGAAAGATATAAAGTCATTTAGGACATACTTCCTACCGTCATAGTTTCTATAATTTATAATCTAAGAAGAGAGTGATAATATAAATAATATTTTTAAGTTATATGTTCCTTAACATAGATGGTAATAAGACTCTGTGGTAGAAAAGAAAGATTACTTATGCATTAGGGAAAAATAGGAAGACATCCAAAGTAAAGAAAATAAGTGAGACTATTAAATGTCAAACTTAAACTATGGATGAGTTATACAGGTGGAAGTGTTGGTAGACAGGAGACGTTAGATACTAAAAGCAGAGGCTGGTGATGCAGATTTGGAATTCCTCCAAACAGATGAAAATTGAGGCCATCAGAATGGTTGAGTTTACCAGAAAAGCAAGGGACCAAGAGGGACATAGAAAGTGCCCATATTGAGGTTTGGGAAAAAATGATCCAAAGAAATTGGCAGTGAAGAGCGAGTCTAAGAGGAGAAAGAAAACCTAAAGATTGCTGTGTCTTGTGTGCCATGAATGAAATGTTTGATGAAGGAAGACATGGTCTCAACAGCAAATACTGCAGAGGCCTCTGTAATTGCAGAATGTGGTATCTGGAAAGTTGTGGTTAACTTTTGGCAGATTATTGCCATAAAATGGTGAGGGCAGATGCAGGATTGAAGAATGAGAGGATTGTGGGAGTGGAGGCAGTGGGAACGAGGGACTAGAGGCAGTCAATGCAGACTTGTGTTTTAAAATCAGGTAGTGAAGAAAAAGAAGAAAGATGGAGAACAGTTCAACTGGTAGCAAGATCAAAGAAAGATATTTAGGTTTTGTTGTTTTTAATTTGTTTTTAGGATAGGGAAAAAATAATGTGTGTAAGTAGAGGAACAAGAAGCTAGTAAGTGGGAAATGGGAAGGTGAAATTCCCAAAGAATGCATGAGAAGATGGAATTAAGAGTGCAAGCTTAGGGTTAACCTTGGTAAGATACAGGCACCCTTCTTTAAGACAGAAAAAGAGACAAATGATGTATGAGATATGACAGAGGAGTGAAGGGGCGGAGAAGTGAGCTTGACCTTAATTTTATCAGTCTCTCACTAACTATCATACAGTTGGTTTCAAGTGATGGGCATGGTTGGACATCTGGGAACTCAACTGAAAAGTCCTCAGTAGAGCAATTGTAAGAGACGTAGCCCTGGAGCTAGGAATCAAGTCCATAAGCCTTAATATTACTCTCTCCTTCCACAGAAATGTAAACTCAACAGGAAAAGATACAGTAAATTTAAGTAGGCATTTTGGGCCATCCCTATGATAGACTATTATGCAAACAAAATCATGTTTTGGGGAAATGTTTTACAGAATGGGAAAAAGCTTACAATAAAATGTTTAGTGACTCCTGCAGAGTGTAAAACTCTGCATGTATGTAGTGTCTTGTTAAAGTTCTACGCATACATTAAAATATCAGCAAGAAATACACCAAAATGTTAATATTGTTATGTCTGGATAGCGAAATTACAGGCAATTTTCATTTTCCTCTTTATACTTCTTAAAAGTCTAAAGTGAGGAGCTGGAGCATACCATAGAGAACCCATCACAGGAAGGGATAGGGCCTTGTCCAGGGCCAGAGCTCAGATTCAGAAAGATAAGACAAACTGACAGACATCCCAGAACTATGACAATGTTAAATAATCTAGTTAGTCTCAAAAGTCAAGAAGTCAGGGAGTCATGTAATAGGTGAGATCACTGAAAGAAAATGGCTACATCTTAGGTAAACAAGTACCCTCTGATGTTCACTTAATCTCTCTTGTTAAATGTCGTTGGATAGGTGCCTTTCAACCGTATCAAAAGGAGAGGTAGTGTTTCTCATAAAAGCTAAGACAGAAGCATATTCTTATAAGACATGTCACCAAGAATCAAACGTCCCTAAAATGCCATGACATTCACAAGCATTTGTCAGAACAGCACTACGTTTTTACCTCTTTCCTTCATTGCCAACGTCACATTCCCTTGGAAGCACTGAAGTAACGTGTAGACTTGAATAGTGAAAACATTCAGTATTTGTAATTGTGCCATTTTCCTTTATGGAAAGGCATAGCGACTGACAAATAAGAAATATTGTTCCTTTTTAGGATTTAAGATGTGCCCCCAAATTTGTGGACCTATTTCAAATGCTACAGCAGGGATCCGCAAACCCCTGGCCAAAATTGGCCCTCTGTCAATAAAGTTGTATTGGAACACAGCCATGCCCATTTATTTTTATATTGTTTACACCTGCTTTCATGCTATGGTCACAGAGTTGAGTATGTGAAATGGAAACCTTACCACCTGCCGGACCTAAAATACTACCTGGCCTTTTATAGAAAAAGTTTGCCGATCCCTGTGCGAAACCATTTTAAAATGTCATACACTGGTAAAAAGTTTTGTTGCTGTTGTTTAATAATAAATTACTCATTCCTTTGTTGTAATGTAGGTGACTTACTGTGTGAGATAACTATACATATGTGTCAACTAATTGTTGTTAGGTTACCAGCCAGCCAGCTCATCCTATAAGATTCAAATGGCTGAAGTCGGAGGATTGGCAACCAGTATGGTCCAGTCGCTGGCCTGGCTTGAAAATCAACTTGTTGAGAAACTCTGGGTACTTAAAGCTCTACAACATCTCTCCACTTCTGGTTAGTATATTCTTAACTTTGAATACTTTATTCTCAGCTACTTTTGTTTCTATCTAATGATGATGTCAAGACTGGGCAACATAACAAATAATTTTTCAATTTATTTGCAGACGTGAACTGTACTTTGATGATGAAAGCACAAGCCGCCAGTGGGCTCTGTGCTCACCTCACTGATCCAGATCCCTCTGGACAGCTTCTGTTTCGTTCATCAGAAATACTTTGGAACCTATTGGAAAAATCTTCCAAACAAGAAATCATACAACAGCTTAGTAGCTTGGAATGTTTGCTGTAAGTATATGTGGTTAGATAGGAATATTTTTTAACCTTGAGGTGATGGTCAGTGACATAACTAACATGTTTGTTTGAATTCGTGTGCAGTTAGGCTTTTGATTCATATAGTGGCTCAGTTTCAGGACATCTTTTTGGTGCCATGGTATAAATGCATCTCCAAAACTACAAGCCGTTTTTTCATAGGTGGAAGGCTTTTAAAGTAGCTTGTTAACAAGACTAAAGTATGTTTTTGAATATGTGTAAAGTAAAATTAGACATTTCAAAGTCTATTTCCTTTGTTCCTTCAGTAAATCAATTTTTTGAATACTTATTGTCTTCTAGGTACTGCAACAAGCATTAGAAATAATATGAGTCAGGCTTTAGTTACTTTTTCATTTACTCATCAAGGAATTCTTATCTGCTCAAGTTCAGTCCTCCACCATAGAAAGACAATTGAAAACAATACAGACATGATCTTTGCTCTCGTGAAATTTGCATTACGGTAGGAGAGGTGGACAAGTAAGTAGGCAACAAAAAGGGAGCGTACTAAAGGTCACAAAAGAGACTATCGCAAGGTGTTACATGTTTTCCAGAAGAAGGTGAATCAGTACGTTTTTGCTTGCAAGTGACTGAACACCTAACGCAACTGATTTAAGCCGTAGAGGAAATTTATGGGCTAATGTAACTACCAAGTTATGAATAAAACTGGTTTCATGTATTCAAGGCTCAGCAAATTTCGGGACTGGGCCCTTTTCATCCTTCCTTACTGTCTTCCACTGTGTTGGTTTTCTTCACAAGGTCCACATGGTGAGACCTAGGAAGTCTGAGTTCACAACCTCACAAGCCCAAATCAAGCAGAGAAAACTTGCTCTTCTGAAAGTGCAAAGAAAATTCTTCCCATCGAGTCCCCATTGGCCCTGGGCATTCTGGTGTTGGCCATACTCCCATTCCAGAGTGAATTACTTGTGACAGAGAGAAGGACAGCTCTGGCGAAAAGGAAGCAAAGGCAGTTCACAAGACCAAAAGTGGGGAAAGAGTGAAGCCTGCATAAAACTAAGGGTGCTGTTATCACAAGGACAAGTGGGTCCTAGGAAGTACAGCGGCATTGTGCAGGGAAGCTGACCCAGACTTGGAGAGTTAATAAATGCTTCCTGATGAACCCTAACCTGGCACCTGAATGATAAGTAGGAACTGGCAACACAGAAGAGTTTTGCATGTGGACAGCATCCTGGACGGGGGAACAGAAGTGAAAACAGAATTCAGCAAAATCAAAAAACTGAAAGCATTTCGCTGTGGTGAGAGCAGAGAGTACAGGGTAGAATAGTGCGAGATGAAGCTGAGGATGTTAGCAGGAACTGTAAGTACCATGGAAGGCCTGATAAGCCTTGGTAACACAGTAGGACTTTATCCTAAGAACAACAAAAAGCCTTTGAGTAGTTTCAGAAAGGAAAATGATGTGATCGAGTCTTTATTTTAGAGCATTTTGACCATCATGCATGGATTGGGTTGATGGCTTCTTACTACCTGGATAGTCCACTACAGTGAGTTAGAGGCAGATTTGGAAATACAGGAAAGATGAGAAATACTTTGAAATGACTAGTATAATATAAAACGGAAAATTTTGTTGACAGATACCTAAGTGGTCGTCCTATAAAAAAATTGTGGTTCTAAAAATACGGTTTTCCTTTCTAGGGCTTTGAAGGAAGTATTTAAAAATCTGTTTATGAGAGGCTTTAGTCATTATGATCGTCAGCTTAGAAATGATATATTAGTGATCACTACAATTATAGCTCAAAATCCTGAAGCACCAATGATTGTAAGTATGAGTAAATGGTATTAATTTTAATTGAGTACGAGTGAGGGGAGGGAGAACTAGACTGTGTTGTAATATGTACTTGGTTGTAACGTTCAGTTAAGTTGTAATGTCATGATGGTCAACCGGTGTCCTCACTCTGCCAATTCTTCTTTCCATCATCTTTGGAAACTTGAGGCCCTTCCTCATATTTTATAATTTACCCACATATTTACCATTTATGATGCATTTCTTTCCTTCCTGATGATATGAGTTTCTATCTGATGATCATTTCTGTTTCACCTGACTGCTTCCTGTACCATTTCTTGTGGTGCAGATAGGCTGGATGCTGGCAACAGATTCTCCTCCTTTCTTTTATCTGAAAAGATCTTTAGTTCATTTTAATTCTTAGAAACCTGTGTTCACAGAATATAGAATTCTAGGTTGCAATTTTTCTCTTTTAGCACTTTAAAGATATTGCTCCACTGTCCTTTGGCCTCCATTGTTTCTGATAAGAAGTATTTGTTGTTTCAAATTGTTCTTCTCCCGTGTAAAATGTCTCATTTTGTTTTCTGATGGTTTTCAAAGATTTTTCACTCTGTCTTTGGTTTTTAGCAGTTTTACTATGATGTTCCAAGATGTGATTTTCTTTGTATTTATCCTGCTTGAAGTTCCTAGAACTTCCTGAATATGTCAATTTAGGTCTTTTACTAAATTTGGAGAATTTTTAGTCACATTCTTCAAGTATATTTTTTCAGCCCGATTCTCTCCTTTTGGAACTCTGATTACATGTATGTTCAACTTTTTGATATTGTTTCACAAGTTTGTGAGGCTCTATTCACTTTTTTCAATCTTTTTTCTCTCTGTTCTTCAGATTGGATAATTTGTGTTGGTCTATATATTTAAATTCACTGACTTTTCTCCTGTCATCTTCATTTGCTGTTAATCCCGTCTAATACATTTTTATTTCAGCTGTTATATTTTTCAGTTTTAGAATTTCCTTTTGGTTCCTTTTTATAGTTTCTATTTTTCTGCTGAGAGTCCCTGTCTTTCCATTCCTTATGAGCATCTTGATGGTGAATTCTGGTGTATTCCTCTGAAAAGTATTTATTTTTTTCGTATTAATAGGCATGTAGTTTGGCTAGCCTCATCCCGATGATGGATGGCAGCTCAAATCTCGGTTCGATTCTTTTAGCCTTACATGGGATGCTTGAGTATTCCCTGCCCTACTGTGGTTCAGGCATCAGCCAGAGACTTGGGAAGTTTATACACAGAAATTGAGGTTCCCTTTCTCTGGCCCCCCTCCTTTATGGGATTCCTCCCTTCACTTTCCAGTAGCGGTGGTTGCCCCATGATTGCCTCTGTCCTCTGGTTCCTCAAGCCAGGTTTACCCTGAGTTTTAGCATCCCCATGAGGTGCAGGCTAGAGCCTGGCCTCATTCTAAAAGCCATTTTAAGAAAAAGGAAAACTCATGTGGTGCCATTTCCCTCCTCAAAGGCCTGACTCCCCTCCAGTACCTGCTTGGTTTTGGTCGCAGACAGGTGTTTTTATATTTTGTTCAGAATTTTTCATTGTTACCTGCAGGAAGATTTCTATAATAATAGGAGCACTGAGCCATATCAGAAGCTTAGCTACCCCATATTTTATAATGTAAAAATCATTGAATGATTGACATCCCAAAGTAGGGATTTTTGGCAATAATATTCACATGTCAGCCACATACTTTCTAAGTTGCACTTAAAGGAAATTTGGCAGTGAAGGCCACAGCCCCACGTTAATGGACGTCGAGTGATCCCAACATAAGAGAACACTCACAGGATGCATACGAGGTCTGACAATTAAGTTTGCGAACTTGTTGCAACAATGTTGCTAACCTTTTTTGCTATCAGAGGGATTATTCATTATGGATTTGTACCAATTGTACAAACAGTTAACCAAGTTCACTATTTGGAAGTGAAAAAGTTAGACGAAAATGGCCTGAACTTTTCACCAACAATTCATGGCTCTTGCATCACAACAATGCACCAGCTCACACGGCACTGTCTGTGAGGGAGTTTTTAACCAGTAAACAAATCACTGTGTTGGAACACCCTCCCTACTCACTTGATCTGGGCCCCAGTGACTTTTTTCTCTAACCGAAGATAAAGGAAATATTGAAAGGCAGACATTTTGATGACATTCAGGACATCAAGGGTAATATGATGACAGCTCTGATAGCCATTACAGAAAGAGTTCCAAAATTGCTTTGAAGGGTGGACTAGGCAATGGCATCTGTGCATACCTTCCCAAGGGGAGTACTTTGAAGTGACCGTAGTGACATTCAGCAGAGAGGTACCATGTTTTCCCGAAAAGAAGACCTAACCAGAAAATAAGCCCTAGCATGATTTTTCAGGATGACATCCCCTGAACATAAGCCCTAATGCATCTTTTGGAGCAAAAATTAATATAAGACCCAGTCTTATTTTGGGGGAAACATGGTATGTAGTGCTTTTTCTAGGATGAGTTCTCGAACTTAATTGTCATTCCTCACCCTGTGCAAATGGGGAAACAATCCTAATAGCTTCCTTGTCAAGGCTGCAATGTGTAGGTGGACCTGTATGTTTCTCTGGAAGCCCTGGTAGGTCAGTAAGTTCTTATTGGCATCCTTGCAAACATTCAAGTGAATACCATGAATGTGTCAAAGAAATAACATCCTCACTTAAAAAACAAACAAACAAACAAAAAAAAAACGTATTGATCCTAAAGTAGAAGGTATATAAAGCTGCAAACTCAAAAGCCCAGAGTTTGCCCCTATCAGCTCTTCCTAATGTATAAAGTCCAATTAGGACATCTCTGTCAGGAATGAGTTCTGTCATACTGAAATGTTTGCAGTTCTGGCCATTCTTCAGGGCTTTTCATATTTAGTAGGAACTGTTTCATCATTGCTTGACCAAACCGTTGACATCCTGAGAGTGGTTGGGGTTGGGATGGGGAGCGTGGTTGTTTAAGAAGAAAAGCTGTTGAAAATAACTATTTTCTTCCCTTACTTGTTGTTTGAAGGTATAAATAATGAGTTACATACGTAACTTGTACTCAATACATTTTGCATTCTTAACCAAATTTTAAACAGCATCTTATTCTTGAATAATGTAAACTATTTCTTAGAACCTACACAAATAATTTTAATGTTTAATAAATTAAAAATTGATCTGGCTATATGCTTTTATTTTCTTGCTTTCATCCCTTCCTATTATTAGTGCTTTGTTAATCAAATGAATGACAAGAGAAATCTGATAGTCATATGTTAGGTAAATATGGGCATCTGTAACTTAATTTCCATTAATTAATTTATCCTTCTGTTTGTTTTGTGTGTGTATATTAGGAATGTGGCTTTACCAGGGATTTGATACTATTTGCAACCTTTAATGAAGGTAAAATCATAAAATTTTCAATCTATAATTATCTCGATAAATCTTAATACATCATATTAGCTTTTATTTTACTCTTTCTTTCTTTTTTGTCCCCTTACAGTAAAAAGTCAAAATCCTTTGGTAAAAGGTCTTAAGCTTTCTAATTCCTATGAAGATTTTGAGTTGAAGAAGTTGCTATTCAATATAATCGTGATCTTATGTAAAGATTTACCTACTGTACAGGTAAAGAGTAATCAAAACAAAAATTAAAATCAATTCACTTTGTAGTATAACATTTTAAAAGTCATGACTGTAAATGATTTACCAGAGAAAGTAACAAACTCTCGTTGGCCAGAATTTTACTGTTTTCAAAATTTCCTTTGCTTATCTGTAAATAATGAACTTACCTAAATTTAAACCATAAACCAAAGAAAAGCAGGAGAACCCTTGAGATTTATTTACATATTTAAATCTTCTCAGTAAGAGAACATAAAATGAAAGAAGATCCATATAGGCCCATCCAGCCAAATAGTCTATCTCTGACCATAGAATCAAGTGTTGATTCTGCTGGAGGAATGAATGCTAACCTCTGTGCCGCCAATCTCAAACCCTTATGAACCTGCTTTTTCTCCATTTATCTTAATACTTAATATCCTATATAACAGCATGATGTAATTTGAAGAACTATAGACTAAAATTTCACTTCTGTCTTATCACCTACTAGCTCTGTGGCCTTGGCAAAATTACCTCAACTTTCTAAGGCGCAGTTCTTCCTAATGTAAAAGGAGAGTTCTAATACTTCTGCCCTGCTCACAGGGCTATTGTGAGATTTAGATGCAGGCTTTGTAAACTATAAAGTGATAGAAAAAATGTCCTACTAACAGTTTCATTAGTTTAGTTATTTGCTGCATTCAGTGAAATTTCGTTTTAGTCCTAAAACACTTTCAAGCTCCAAGGGATTACCATGAAGAAGAACTGGGAATTCATTTTATCAATATTATTAATGATAACATAAAGGTGACATAACATAGTGGTTAAGGCTTTAGTTAGGGTAGGCTGTTTAGTTTCTCTAAATCCCAGGTATCTCAACCTCAAAATGGGTCTAATACCTACTTCATGGAATTATTATGAGAATTAAAAGAGCTCAGATTTTCTTGGTAATGCCGCCTTGAGGAATACATAATTAAAAAATGCTCAGAAAAAGAAAAATTGTCTTTACAGTTATAACTATCATTTATATCAAAAATAAATACTCTATACGACCTCAGTGTATTTTCTGGAATGCCAAATAGAAAGTATTCAATAAAATACGGTTTCTTGTTATAATAGAATATTATATAACTATTAACATGATACATATAAAGATAATAAATAACTTTTACACTATAGTTTACCAGTTTAAATTGAAACAATTAAATGGCACAAACACTATGGCAAGCTTCTTAAAGCTTCCACTGCAAGCAGTGGAATCAACTAATTTTTTTGTGTTAAATATATTAGTGGCTCGGTCATAGTAGTGATAATGAACATGTGTACTGTTATTTGCAGTTTATAGACTTTTTCAAAAATGTTATCCACTTACTATTTACCGTAATGCTAGAACTACTTGTCATTCTTGTTTTCTCAATCTTAAATCTTGTGTTCTTTTCATGTGGACTGGTAGAAACCCGAGAAAAATTCATAGATATTATTGTGAATAAGTCTTTATAGAATAATGCCAAATGAAAAGAAAATTGAATAGAATTTAGCACATGGTGTGTTTCTATCTTGTGAACCACAAGTATGCATCAATCAGCATTGGCTACAATATTAATAACTGATTGTCACATAATAGCTATGCATCCTTTTTTATTTTTATTGAAATCATGAATTTAATATAATTTTAAAATTCTAGGCATGTAATTAAATATGACTCGTGATCTGACTGGCATTCATTGGACAGAATATTTGTATAAGTCCTGTTGTGTGTGCTTAAAAATTAGCCATAGTCATTACTTCAGACAAAACTGATTTTTATAGTACACATTTGAGTCTGTGAAATGTTTCCTTTAAAATAAAAAAAAGGAGAGAAGAGAGAAATACCAGCAGTTTATTTGCCCCAAATTTTCTATTCCTGTGGTTTTATGATAAGGAGGAATTAAACTACATATATAAGCAGCATAGATTTTAAAAAAATAATGCTTACTTTATATTATTTATTGTCAGCTACAGAGTACATATCACAGAAAGAGGGGATCATAGCCAACTGTTGTTATTATTAAGTTGTTTTTATCTTTTTTGGGTGTTCACATAGGTTGAGATCTTTAGGAAGGAAATATTTTGAAATGATCAATAAAATATCAAATTGGAAATGTTTTATCTTATTTTCTTAGATTTTTAACAAAATACTGCCTGCCCTTTCTCATAGCTACTAATTGATGGCAGAGTTGTTTTGGCTTTGTTTACCTATGTTAAAAAGCCTGAGAAACACAAAATAATTGAATGGTCCGCAGCACAGTATGAAGAATTACAACTGCATGCAATTGCCACTTTGTCATCAGTGGCTCCTTTATTAATAGAAGACTATATGTTGTGCCAGGGAAATGCTCGAATCCTGGCATTTCTAAAATGGTGTGAGAGCGAAGGTGAGTGGTCTTTCAAGATTCCTGTCAAAATTCTAATCTAATATATGGGGAAGGAGATTTGACTTTGGGTGGTGAGCACACAATGCAATATATATAGATGATATATTGTAGAATTATACACTTGAAATCTATATAATTTTATTAACCAATGTCATCCCAATGAATTTAATAAAAAATTCAAACTATATATTTTAATTGAATTTTCAAAATATGCATAGAAAAATATTTTTAAAATTAAAGCAAAGAGTAAAACATAAATCTGTCTTCCTCTGATTTTGATGTTATTCACATGTTTTAAGAAAAAAAGATCTGAAATTTCATTTAAAATCAGACAGTAAACGTCATAACTATAGCTGATGCACACCTCTCAGTAAAGAAAAAAAAATGATACATACAATCTGCCATAAAGTTTTGTATAATTAGGCCTATCCAACAATTATACTAAGTCCTGGCAATATTTTAATTATTCATTCAACAAATATTTGTCGAATGTGCCATAGGTACCAGATACTGTTTTAGCAGCTAAAGATACATTTATGTTCAAAATAAATAAAATCTACCTTCATGGGGCTTAAAATCCACATCTCACATCAGAAGTAATGATGCCACACGTAGTCTACCAAATTACCAGCATCCCAATTTGTTGAATATTTTATTTCAATTCTCATAATTCTTATAAAAGAAATAAGAAATACATCTTTTTAAAAAATATAAAAAGAAGATACTGCATTCTTTTCTGATAGTATTTTGCTCTAGAAATAATTTTATATTGTGCATTTTCATTCGATCAGGAATATCACTCATGTATCCATGAGAGAGGAAAAAATGATAGCTTATTTTTTTCTCTAATTTCTAATATGCTGAGTTACTAAATTTAGTCTTGTTAAATTACTCCACACTAAATAAAACAATTCTCCTATCCTTTATATCATTCATGTTTACAGAAGATAGTATCATTATCGTACTATTTATGTTTACCAAAGACTATAAGCAAAAGACAAAAGGCTGCCTAATAAGAGGAAGACTGATAGCTAACAGTTACTGAGTACCTACTATGTGGTAGGTCTTAACCACCTTACAAGTATTAACTCATTTAGTCCACACAACAGATCTAGGAGTTATAGGTACTATTGTTATCCTTGATTATCAGATGGGTAGAAATCAATAAGAGAAATTAAAAAACTTGTTCCCAGCCAAACAATGAGTGGCAGAGCCAGGATTTAATGCAGGCAGTCTAGCTCCAGGACCCACATTTTTAACCAATACACAACACTCAGAACAGTATTTTGAACTTTTTTTTTTTTTAGCTTTAAACATAGAGCTACTTCTAAAACAACCTTATAAAGAAAAAAGGAGGACTTGCCTTGCTATTTTTCAAGACCTACTACCATGAAGCTATAGTAATTAAAACTGTGTGGTACGAGGCCAGGAATAGACCAATGAAATGGAATGTATGGGAGTCTGGCCTTATCAGAGATGATATTGCCAGTCAATGAGGGAAGGATGGTGCTGGGGCAGTTGGTCCTCCAGGGGAAAAAATAAAATTAGATCCTTTCACCTTGTTTAAAAAAAATCAGTTACAAAATGAATTAAAGCCTTAAATATGAAAAGTTAAATTGTAAAATTATTAGAAGAAAACATGGGAAAATATCTTTATGATAACAGGGTAAGAAAAGATTTTTAAAAATCAGAAGAGCTTAAACTATACAGGAGAAGACTGATGCATTTAACTACTGTAAAACTTAGAAATGTCTCTATGACAAAATCTGAGTAAAATATAAATCTACAAATTGAGAGAAGACATTTACTACCCCTGTGACTGATAAAGGATTAGAATCCAGGTTCATAACTCCTACATATCAAAAAGGAAATAACTCTGTAGAGAAGTAAACAGAGAGACTGCCAAGTGACAGAGAAAAATCTCAGTTTTCTAAAAGACTTTAATAGATTTTCAACCGCACTGGTAATCAGAAATGCAAATTAAGATAACAATGAACTACCATTTCGCATTCAACAGATTGGGAAGACTCTATTAGTCTTACACATTATATCCATATAACCACTTTGGGAAACAATTTGGCAACTTCAATAAAATTCAATATGGGTATAACCTGTATGATTCACATGGCAAAACTCGTTTCACATGGTGTCACATGGCAAAACTCTTTTCAGTGGGAATGAAAAGACATAAACCAGAATGTTCGTTGTAGCAGTTTGTACTAGTGAATGGCAAAACTGTGATTTATTTCTAAGACGAATGCCAAAAACAATTAAAATGAACAATCTAGATCTACTTTTGACAATGTGAATAATTTGGAAAACAATGTTGAGTAACAGAAGCAAGTTACAAAAGATACATACAATATGATACATTTGAAGAATATGTAAAAGCACGTATTTCTATTCTGGAAATAAAAGGAGGAAGGGGAAGGAATAATATTTCTCTAAAAAACAACTTATAGTTAGATATAAGATGTCTGATATATTCAGTTTTATCATTTGAAATGTTTTAAGTTTCTTGATGAAAGTAAATTATTACTGTTTCTTTACAGATTCCTTCTTTATTCACGGTAACAGTTTTCATGGTACAGGCGGCCGTGGCAACAAGCTCGCCCATATGCGTTACACCTTAAGGCTCCTGAGAGCCATGGTCTCCCTTGAGGATGAGACTGTAAATGCGGACCTTTGTGAAAAGAGAGCAATTCAGCAACTGATAGGTAAACATAGCATGTTTGGTACTGATGGAAGTAGACTATATATAAGTTAGAAGTTTTGTTTGCAATGTTTTCTACAAATTTATTTTGTTTTTATAGCTGAGACACTCCTAAATATTTTCTTGATTTTTGTTTCATATTGTTGCTAGAAATCAGTTTCTTTACTGAAACTCATCCCTTACACATTTGTTTTCTCAATTCAGGTACTATTTTATTAGGGCTATTTTTTTTTTAATGGGCTATTGTTTGTTTCATTCTTCTAATAATAAGATCACCACTTTCTGGCCAAGCCTTTTGGAGTCATTTTAAAAGAGGATAATATTACATTTATCAGTGCATCTGATGTACCAGAACACTGATACAATGGTACATACAGAAATGTACACTGGAGCTTCTTTTCTAACATGAAATACCAGGAGATCCTTGATTTTCAACTTAGAATCAACTATGCTAAGTCACTTTATCCCCAAAATACATCACATGTGAGGTCAGTGTAAAATTCAGAAACCCACACAAAAGCTTTTTACCTTTTGTTAAGTAAAAAATAAATAGTCCTCCAGCCCTAACCTTTTCTGTTTGAAAAGTAAGAGCTATTTCAGTCATATTCATATTCAGTGTTTGCCTCCTGAGTAAGTGACATAATTTGCTGGATGTCAATTAATTACAAATGCCTCCTCAGAAACTCTTCTGCCTATTAAATTGAAGTGCCTACTCTTCTCTCATTAGTGGAATGGAGTGGTGCTCTCTAATAATAATACTAGTAAGCAAAATAAGGATATCGAAAAGGGGGCCGGGCAGAAATATTCACTTCCTTGATGAGTTTGCTTAGGATGACCAAACCTGAAAGTAGATTTTCTCACTTGTGTGCACATTCCATGGTACAGAACTCAGTCCTAAGACCCCTAGCCTAACTGGATGGAGTCAGGAAATACAGTTCCCATATGTCCGAGAAGAAGTCTTAACCTTACCTGGGTGGGAAGTGGGGCAGGGAAATGGGAAAACAAATAGCAAGGGTTCTTTTCTTAGCACCTTCTCCCTTTAACTTGAAAGAAGTTGATCTTTATCATGTGAGTTCTTATTGAATCTAACAGAGGGCTCTGCAGTAGTAATATGCTCAACAAATATAACTGCATTGTAAATGTACGTGTTTATACACCTTCCGTATAGGCACTTGGATTACAAACACGCACAGAGCGGACACTGGCGACCTTGCCCTTAATGAGAACAAAAGAAAAGACGTATATCATAGAAGCTAGCGTGCGTTACCATGCTCCATCAGTAAGGCACCTAACGAGTCACAGAATAAACACCATAGAAACGAAAAGATTTGGGAAGTTTTCAAGTCGAGGCAATCTGAACAGGAACCTTTACTGAGTTGGAATGGCAGGCTACTTTCAAGAGGGGGGAAAAGGGACAGCCTGAACAGAGACATGGTGCTAAAATATACATGATGATGTGTTCAGAGCTAGCTTAAGTGGAGTCAGAGTTTCATGAAGACAGATACTGTGAGATAAGGTTTATTATCTGTCTAGTTAGGGGCCAACCCAGAAAGAGTTTTGAGTGGCAGATAATAGTTTTAATTCTATCCTCTTTAGGTATGGGGAACCACTCATAGTTTTGATCAGGGGAGTTATGTGTATAATGCTGTTTTAGAGGAATCTGGAAAAAATATATCGGATGATTTAGAATAGAACAAGGAGAGGGTAAAGGGAGGGAGTTAATTAAAGGATAGTGAATTATAAAGAAAATAATTCAATGGTAACATAACATGGGAAAGTGATGTGCCTGTACCCAGGTAGAAAGGAGAATGAGATCATCTAGAAAGGAGAAGCAGACCTGTGGGCAGACAGCTGGGTTACCTATAAGGTGTTCCTGATAAAGCCATGGAGGTCCCTCCGTCCGTGGCCTGCCCCTGCACTGGGTCTCCAGCCTGCTCAGCTGGCCTCCCTAGGTCTGATCCCCCACCTGTATTTCATCCTCACAGAACCAATAATCATCCCTTCAGGGCCACCTGTGAAGATAGCCTTTGATTTCCATGGTCCTTCTATTTTGGAAAATAGCTCCACACCTTCCGCTAATGCCAGTGACCTCTTTAGCAGAGGAAAATGACTTTCGTTCCTCATTTAAAGCCTAAAGGAAAATTCCTTTTTGAGGCAAAATCTTATTGTAAATATCATTCCATCAGCGTAAGTGGCTATTTTCATGTCTTTTAAAATTTTGATTAGAAACAAGGGACAGATTTTAAAGGACATGGGAATACTGCTACCTAAAATTGTTGAGGACACTTTCATATAGACACAAGGAGAGGATGCAGAAAGAAGTAACAAGAACAGAAAACATACCTATGGAGGTCTTCCACCTTGAATTAAAATTGACCCAATTAGCCATGAGGAGAAGAGATGAGGCAAGCTATGATCAGGCATTGGGGTTGTATATTTACAAAGGCACTCATTTCTGCCTCATGAAACTGCATATTTTTAAATGGTTTTGTTTACTGAGCAAAGTACCAGGTTGTTAGGGCCTCTTAATGACACAACGTTAATTCTGTACTAGAACTTCTATATAGATGAGGCTACTGATTTATTAAGAGTTCAAAGAATCCATCTATCATCATCTGTCTGCAGCTTCTGGGCAACTATGCAATGAAAATAGACACTTTTAAAATTGTTTCCCTAAATTTTCTAATACACGACCTGCACTACAAGAAATACTAAAGGAGGCTATTCGACCACCATCAACAGGGACAATTTGTGGCAACCAAAACTCAAAAAGGGGGAGAGTAAAGGCCTGAACCGGAATATGGGAATGGAGAAAGTAAGCGTGCTGAAGATAATGGAATACTCTAAATATCAAACTTTCTTTTACATAAACTTAAGGGTAACCACTCAAAAAAATCCAGAACTGAAATATATACTGAAATAAAAGAAGAAACAGAGGTAAACATCATAGAATACCACCACACAGAAATAATAGACAACAACAAAAAGGCAAAGAAACAATGGAGACACAGCCTTACCAGAAAACTAAAGATAGAATGACAGGAAATCCTCACATATCAATAATCACCCTAAATGTAAATGGACTGAACTCACCAAAAAAAGGCAAGAGTAGCAGATTGGATCAAAAAACTAAACCCAACCATATGCTGTCTCCAAGAGACACATCTCAGCTACAAGGACAAGCATAGACTCAAAGTGAAAGGGTGGAAATTGACACTCCAAGCAAATGGTACCCAGAGAAAATGAGGTGTAGCCATAATGATATCGAATGAAACAGACTTCAAGGTGAAAAAGATAACAAGAGACAAAGATGGACATTTCATAATGGTGAAGGGGACTGTACAACAAGAAGACATAACAGTCATCAATATTTATGCCCCCAATCAGGGAGCACCGAAATACACCAAGCAACTACTAACAGAACTAAAGGGAGAAATTGACCAAAACACAATTATACTAGGGGACTTAAATACATCATTGACAGCTATGGATAGATCATCCAAACAGAAAATAAATAACGAAATAGTAGCCCTAAATGACACATTAGATGAAATGGACATAATTGACATTTATAGAGCACTTCATCCTAAAACATCAGACTATACATTCTTTTCTAGTGTACATGGAACATTCTCAAGGATAGACCATATATTGGGACATAAAATCAGTCTCAACAAATTTAAGAAGATTGAAATCATACCATGCATATTCTCTGATCACAAGGCTTTGAAATTGGATATCAACTGTAAAAAGAAAGCGGGAAAAACACAAATACATGGAGATTAAACAACATACTTTTAAAGAAGGACTGGGTCAAAGAAGAAATTAGAGGAGAGATCAAAAGATACATAGAAACAAATGACAATGAAAATACATCCTACCAAAATTTTTGGGATGCAGCGAAAGCAGTTTTAAGAGGAAATTTATCTCATTACAGGCCTATCTCAAGAAACAAGAAAACTCCCAAATAAATAACCTCATGTTACACCTTAAAGAACTAGAAAAAGAAGAACAAGTAAAACCCAAGGTCAGCAGAAGAAAGGAAATAACAAAAATTAGAGCAGAACTAAATGAAATAGAGAACAAAAGACAATAGAAAAAATTAATGTGACAAAGAGCTGGTTCTTTGAAAAGATTAACAAAATTGACAAACCCTTGGCTAGACTTACTAAGATAAAAGAGAAGACACTGATTAACAAAATCAGAAAGCGTAAAAGGGAAGTTATCACGGACACCACAGAAATACAAAGGATCATCCAAGAATACTATGAAGGACTATATGCCACCAAATTCAACAACCTAGAAGAAATGGACAAGTTCTTAGAAACATATAGCCTTCAAGGCTGAACCATGAAGAACTGGAAAATCTAAACAGACCGATCACCAGTAACGAAATTGAATCAGTCATCCAAAACCTTCCCAAAAGCAAAAGTCCGGGACCAGATGGCTTCACTAGTGAATTCTACCAAACCTTCAAAGAGGATCTAATACCAATTCTGCACAAACTCTTCCAAAAAAATTGAAGAAGAGACAGTACTCCCTAACTCATTTTATGAGGCCAACATTACCCTGATACCAAAACCTGGTAAGGACAGCACAACAAAAGAAAACTACAGACCAATATCTCTGATGAATACCGATGCAAAAATCCTAAATAAAATTCTAGCAAATCGAATACAACAATGCATTAAAAAGATTATTCATCACGACCAAGTGGGGTTCATCCCCGGGGCACAAGGATGGTTCAACATACAAAAATCCATCAATGTGATACATCACATAAACAAAATAAAGGACAAAAATCATATGATTATATCAATTGATGCAGAAAAAGCATTTGACAAGATACAACATCCATTTATGATTAAAACACTTAATAAAATGGGTATAGAAGGAAAATACCTTAACATAATAAAGGCCATATATGACAAGCCCTCTGCTAATCTCATAATTAATGGAGAAAAACTGAAGCCCTTTGCTCTACGTTCAGGAACACGACAGGGATGTCCCCTATCACCTCTGCTTTTCAACATAGTGTTGGAAGTCCTTGCCAGAGCAATCAGGCAAGAGAAAGAAATAAAAGGCATCCAAATTGGGAATGAAGAAGTTAAATTATCACTCTTTGCAGATGACATGATGCTATATATAGAAAACCCTAAAGACTCCACCAAAAAGCTATTAGAAACAATCAACGAATACAGTAAAGTTGCTGGCTACAAAATCAACGCACAAAAGTCCATTGCCTTCCTATATACTAACAATGAAATCTCAAAAAAGAAATACAAAAAACAATTCCTTTTGCAATTGCAACAAAAAGAATAAAATACCTGGGAATAAACTTAACCACGGATGTGAAAGACCTATATGCTGAAAACTATAAGACTTTTTTGAAAGAAATTGAAGAAGACACAAAGAAATGGAAAGACATTCCGTGCTCATGGATTGGAAGAATCAACATAGTTAAAATGGCCATATTACCCAAAGCAATATACAGATTCAATGCAATCCCCATCAAAATCCCAATGGCATATTTTAAAGAAATAGAACAAAAAATCATCAGATTTGTTTGGAACCACAAAAGACCCCGAATAGCCAAAGCAATCTTAAGAAAAAAGAACAATAATGGAGGTATCACACTTCCTGACTTTGGCTTGTACTACAGGGCTACAATAATCAAAACAGCATGGTATTGGCAGAAAAACAGACACATAGACCAATGGAATAGAATTGAGAACCCAGAAATAAAACCACATAAATATGGACAGATAATTTTTGACAAAGAAGCTAAAAACATACAATGGAGCAAAGACAGCCTCTTCAATAAATGGTGCTGGGAGAATTGGATAGCCACGTGCAAAAGAATGAAACTGGACTGCTATTTGTCACCATGTACCAAAGTTAATTCAAAATGGATCAAAGACTTAAGCATAAGACCTGACACAATAAACTGCATAGAAGAAAACATAGGTACTAAACTTATGGACCTTGGGTTCAAAGAGCATTTTATGAACTTGACTCCAAAGGCAATGGAAGTAAAAGCTAAAATAAACGAATGGGACTATATGAAACTTAAAAGCTTCTGCACAGCAAAAGAAACCATTGACAAAATAAAGAGGCCACCAACTGAATGGGAGAAGATTTTTGCAAACAGTGCCTCCGATAAGGAGCTAGTATCCAGAATATACAAGGAACTCATGCAACTCAACAACAAAACAACAAACAACCCAATTGAAAATGGGCAGAGGACTTGAAGAGACATTTCTCCAAAGAGGACATACAAATGGCAAATAGACATATGAAAAAATGCTCAACATCACTAATCATCAGAGAAATGCAAATCAAAACCACAATGAGATATCACCTCACCCCAGTCAGAATGGCTATCATCAACAAGACAAATAGTAACAAATGTTGGAGAGGCTGTGGAGAAAAAGGAACCCTCATACACTGTTGGTGGGAATGCAGACTGGTGCAGCCGTTATGGAAGGCAGTGTGGAGGTTCCTCAAAAATTACGAATAGAATTGCCATATGACCCAGCAATCCCTCTCCTGGGTATCTACCCAAAAATCTGAAAACATTTAGAGATAAAGACACGTGTGCTCCAATGTTCATTGCAGCTTTGTTTGCGGTGGCCAAGACATGGAAACAACCAAAGTGTCCTTCAATAGATGAATGGATAAAGAAGCTGTGGTATATATACACAATGGAATACTATTCAGCAGTAAGAAAAGATGATATAGGAACATTTGTGACAACATGGATGGATCTTGAGAGTGTAATGCTGAGCGAAATAAGTCAGACAGAAAAGCAGAGAACCATGTGATTTCACTGATATGTGGTATATAAACCTAAAACAACAAAAGAACAAGACAAACAAATGAGAAACAGAAACTCATAGACACAGACAATAGTTTAGTGGTTGCCAGAGGGTAAGGGGGTGGGGGTGGGGGTGGGAGATGAGGGTAAGGGGGATCAAATATATGGTGATGGAAGGAGAACTGACTCTGGGTGATGAACACACAATGGGATTTATAGATGATGTAATACAGAATTGTACACCTGAAATCTATGTAATTTTACTAACAATTGTCACCCCAATAAATTTAATTTAAAAAAAAAAATTGTTTCCCTAGCTGAAATTTTCTAAGAAGGGATTTCAAAACAGTAATTGATCAAAATAAAAATACAGTATCTAATAACTTTACATTTAAAAAATTTTTTTTCATACCAGGAATCTTTAAAAATACAATAAGCAAGTCTAATGACAAGGAAGAGGCCATTGTTTTGGAAATTCAATCTGATATATTACTTATTTCATCTGGTCTTTGTGAACATAATATTCCTAGGAAGGTATGTATGCCTGTGAGTCAAGAATGGTTCCATATATGCAAGTCAATCAGTGTGCTTGAATGAAATAAATATCACATCGTCATCTCAATAGATGCAGAAAAAACATTAGAAAAAAATCAGCATTCTTTTATGATAAAAACTCTCAACAAAATTAGGTAGAGAAGGAACTTACTTTGACAAGTAAAGGCCACGTATGAAAAGCCTACAGCTAACATCACACTCAGTGATGAAAAGCCAAAAGCTTTTCCTGTAAGATGAGTAACAAAGCAGGGCTGCCCACACTCACCAGTTTTATTCAGCACACTATACGTCCTAGTATAAAAAACATCCAAATCAGAAGGAAGAAGTAAAATTATCTGTTTGCAGATGACATGATCTTGTATGTAGAAAATCCTAAACACTCTTCCAAAAACGCTGTTAGAACTAATAAATTAACTCCTTAAAGTTGCTGGTTACAAAATCAACATACAAAAATCAGTTGCATTTCCACACATTAATAATGAACTATCTGAAAAGGAAATTAAGAAAACAATCACATTTGCAACGACACCAAAAAGAATAAAATACTTAGGAATAAACATAGCCAAGAAGGTAAAAGACTTACACACTGAAAACTATAAAACACTGATGAAAGGTAAAAAGCAGACACAAATAAATGGAAAAACTTCCTCTACTCATGGATTGGAAAAATTAATATTGTTTAAATTTCCATACTACCCAAAGTTATCAATGGATTCAATGCAGTCCCTATTAAAATCCTCAGCTATTTTTTTATAGAAATAGAAAATACAATCCTAAAATTCATATGGAACCACTAATCTTCAGAGAAATGCAAATCAAAACTATAATATGCTATCACTTCACACCTGGTGGGATGATTATTATCAGAAAAAGACAAGATACAAGTGTTGGCAAGGTTGTGGTGAGAAGGGAACCCTTGTACACTGTTGGTGGGAATGTAAAATGGTGCAGCCACTATGGAAAACCAATTTGGAGGTTCCTCAAAGAATTAAAAATAGAACTTCCATATGACCAGCAGTCTCACTTCTGGGTATTTACCCCAAATGATTGAAATCAGGATCTTGAAGTATCAGCTGCACTATGTTCATAGCAGCATTCGTCACAATAGCCAAGATATGGAAACAACCCAAATGTCCATCAGCAGATGAACAGATAAAGAAAATGTAATGTCTATATATACAATGGAATATTACTCAGACTTTAAAAAGAAGGAAATCCTACCATTTGAAATAACAGATGGACCTGGAAGACATTATGCTAAGTAAAATAAGTCATTCACAGAAGGGTATCCCTTATACATGATTTCTCTAAAATAGTCAAAATTATAGAAGTGGACAATGGTATGTAGATAGTAGAGTGATAGGGTGAGGGGGTATGAGGTGTTATTCAATGGGTATAATGTTACAATTGTTAGTAAATTCCAGAGATTTGTTAGACAACATAGTGCTTATGGATCCACTATACAACAGTGCCTATAGTTGACAGTAAGGTATTGTGTACTTAACAATTTGTCAGGTGGGTGAATCTCATGTTAAGTGTTCTTACTACAAAAGCAAACAAAAAACACCAAGGACACAGGAAAACTTTTAGAGGTGTTGTTTTTATTACCTGGATTGTGGTGATAGTAACATAAGTATATACATATGTCCAAACTCAGCAAATTGTCTATATTAATTATATGCAGATTTTTGTATTCCAGATATATCTAAATAAGTTGGGAGTGGGGAAACTCTAATGAATACTACTTCCCATAAGATCAAGTAACTAGTTTCACCCATTGCAAATTCACTATATCGAGAGCTGGAATACTCTGCTCTCATACAGATGGATACATTCCTATAGGAATGGGGCTAATCGGTTATCTAATTTGTTCGTTCATTTGTTTTTCACTGTAGAGACAAGAGGAATATAGTGATAACATGAAAACCTGATCTTAAGTTTCAACAGCCATTTCTTATTAACTAAAGCACTGCGTTAAGCATAGTAAAAAATCCAGAGCTGAGTATTATTAGTACTACCTGTACTATCTACCAATATATTGATGCAGAGGTTAGTGCAGAAAATATCTTGAGGTTTTATTCCTTCTTTATTTAACACATCACAGTTATACTAAGATTAAAATTAATAGATGATGGTTTTATTTATCTGTGTCTTTTATTACAATACAACTTCAAATCCTTTTGTATAAGAGATAAGGTAGAAATAACAGATACGTAATAAGTTCAGTGTTTAATTGGTGATACCAGGCATTTGTTCTTTTTCCTTTTCTCAGGAACTTAAACTGAGGTAAGTTCTAGTATCTTGTTTATATTGATATAATAAAACAAGTTAGGAAGTAGTCTTTCTTTTATAGTCTATAGAAAGAGTGTGTGTAAGATCGTTGTTATGTCTTTCTTAAATAATTAGTGGAATTCACCAATTAAGTTGTCTGTGCCAACTTTGTAGAAAGATTCTGAAATAATAGATTTTATTTCTTTAATATATATACATGTCTGTTAAGATTTTCTGTTTCTTCTTGTGTAGGTTCTGATAAGATGCATTTTCCTAAGAATTTATTTATCTTGCCTAAATTTTCAAATTTACTGTCATATAGCTGTTTGTGATATCCTTTGAGTATCCTCAATGTCTTTAGTATACAAAGTGGTGCCTATTTTTTTTTCTTTCCTGGTATTAGTTATTGATTATCTCTCTATTTTTTTTTCCTTGATGGGGATGGGTTTCACCAGGAATTAATATTATTGGTTTTTCCAAAGAATCAATTTTTGTGCTTTGGTGATTTAATTTTTGTGCTTTGGTGATTCTAATATCTATATATATTTCATTATTGTCTATGTTCTTTTTCTTTGATTCAATTTTACCTTTTCTGTTTTTTGAGATGGATGACAGGATCATAGGTTTCAACCTTTCTTTTGCTCTAATAGATCCATCTAAAGCTGTAAATTCTCCTCTAATCATGGTTTTAGCTCCAACCCACAAGTTTTAATATGTTCTATTTTTATTATCATTAAGTTCAAATTATTTTCAAATTTTCATTGTGACTTTCTTTTTGACCTTTGAGAGATTTAGAAGTATATTGTTTAATTTCTGAACAAATGAGAATGTTCTGTTTTTTCTTTTATTGTAATTGTTATGAATGAAAGAGGTAAAAGGCAGCCCATGATAGGCATCAGAGAGTATTACTTCAAAAGTGGGAACAAAATAAGCACAGTTCATACCCAGAGGTGGTAAAACCTGGAACCACCTGAGTGGAAGGAGCCAAGCTCATGGCCTTTATGCACCTCACCCCACCCACCACCACTACACACAACCATAACAAACAAGGCAGCAGAAACAAGTGTCTTTTTCTTTTTCAAGAGGAAGCTATGTCAAATAAGTACCAAAATTATTACTTATTACTGATAAATAAGTAATAATCACGTTAAATAGGAAAAGGACACAGGATATTGATCCCAGCAGGCGTACAACGCCTGGAGAAATAGAGGAGATCAGCCTCTGTTACTATTTCCCACCACCACCACCACCACTACCACCAGCAGCAACTTCAATCCCTCACTCCATGTGAGTCGCACAGGCCTAAGCAGCAGGCGCTTTAGCAAATAATCTCAACAGCAAAGATAAGAAGTAATTAAAAATCATCAAATGTTTGAGCCATACTGACACGGAGATAAACCTTGAAGAAACAGTTACTAGAGTAACTAGGGGAGACCTTTAAGAATAATTAATGTCATGAAAGCAAAGGAGAATATTGCATCTACAAAAAAGAATTAGGCGGTTATAAAAAAATTAACTGATATTGGTTTAAAATAGTTGAACTTAAACTACACTGGCAAAGTCTCCTTAAAGTTCAATTTTTTAAGTAAAAAAAAATTACTTGATTTAAGGGAATGAAAAATTCTTTGAAAAAAATTTTGATAGGAATAAACTCACAAATCGAGTTTAACAACAAATCTTTGTTAAATGCATAACTTCATTTTTATTTAAGGTGCTGCATTTTGGGATGTTATCCCTTAGAGGATTACTTTCTTGAAAAAGAAGGCATTTTTCTCCTTTTGGATTTATTGGCAGTAAGTATGATTATAACGACTGTAAAACAAAAAATAAATGTCTATATTAACCCTTTCCAAACTGAGTACCACAGAACATTATTCTGTGATACAAATGTACCCTTAAATCATTCAAATGTTTATTTTTATCAAAATCCCTATTAGAGATTTATAATATGCACTGGCATATTAAAAGTTCTGAAAATTCCTCCAGTGAAGAAGCCAGTTTATATAGGTCAGTGTTCCCAAACACATGACAGTAGAGAATTTTTATGGGGTTTTTTTTCCACCAAGCTTCAAAGAAACAATTTGTGAAGTGCTAGGCTATATCAAAACCCTTCATCATTTATTAATAACTTCTTACTTCTTCTGTTAATATTAAAAGTTAAGGGCCACATTAGACAAACAAGTAAAGATCAGCATTATTTAAGAATCGCGTAGTTTATAGTTAATGTGAAGAGCTAGTGTGTCATGGACCATTTGACAGGATGAGCAGGATTGAGCATCCATACGAATCCTTCAAGGAAAGACACTTGCCATCTTGCAGCTGTGAAGAATGGCAAAGACCCTCATTTGTCCTCAGAGTAACCCCTTACTGACTGTCCTCAGTCTTAAGTGAGTCCATAGTCTAGATGATATGGGAGAAAAAGTGTAATTTTATTTCAATAAAACTTTGGAAGGTATTCTCGGAGAGTTCTAGCTATGTCACTGGTTGCTACCATTCTTGATTTTATTAACGGAATAACCTACTTTGGTTTAGCAAAAGTGCTAAAGTTATTTGTGTCCTTTGATCTTTCTGAAAGAAAATTAGTTGACACTGGAGAGAAAAGAGCAGACTCATTACATATGAAACACTGCAAACAAAAAAAAATAAGTAACTAATAATAGCAACAATAATAAAAATAATCCAGCTTGATAAACAGAAATGGGTCATAACCAGAAACCCTTGCGAAGTTCTGAAATTCAACTTAATACAGAAGGCTGTATATGTAGCTTTCCTTATATCCTGAATGATGAACAGCTCACCATGTTTCTCCGACAAGAGCACAAGTATGCCCAGAGGCACATGGTGTTGTGTCTGGGGTTCTCAAAAGCCACAAAATTAATCTGGTACAACTTCCTGGAATCTTGCTTTTTCTTAAAGATTTGGAAGTAAGGAGTTAAACTTGTACATATTAAGTACTTAAATTTAAGTTAATACTTAAGATTATACAGGCGACTTCAAAGACATTTCTCACTGTATTCACTCTCCTTCACCATTAGGGTTTCTTTGCTGGAAAGGCACGAAGACGGGGGTACGCAGAGCTGTATAGCATAGTGAGCAGAGGCTGGAATCAGTCTGAAAGGCCTCCAGTACTTGTTAGCCATCTAACTTGGACAAGTTATTGAACATCTCTGTTATCAACTTCTTCAAAACCGAGATAACAGTGTCTACCTCATGCCTTATTGCGAGGATTAGATGAGTGATTATGTGTGTGAGTTCGCACATGTGCACATGCATATATATATATATATATATATATATATATATATATATATATACACACACACACACACACACACACACACACTTACATGCATTGGTTAGAAGAATTCCTGACACATATTTTTGCTATGTAAGTGTTTTCTATTATTATGAGTACAATTATTAGATTGTGCTTAATATATATTGAACCAATCAAGTTAATTATAAGTTATAAGCATTCTTTAATGAAGTTTTTATACCAACTAGAACTTTGGACATTTGCCTCTTTTGAAAGAGAAATATAAAAACAGAAAACTCATTTGATTGAGAGTTCTGCTTAATAGAATCTACTAAAGTATTTATTGAGTGTGCAATGATAATAATTGCTAATAGTGATTAAATATTGAGAGCTTCCTATCTGACAGGCAGTCACATATTAACACATCATAATAACTCTCTAAAGAAGGTAATATTATTACCTTTCATTTAATAAAAAAAAGGAAGCTGATAATGTTTGTAATTCAGACAACAGGTTTCCTGTTTCCTTTGCGATATTCTATTAGCTGTATACTATAAGAGTTAATCAACAAAAAATATTTCCAATAGAAGCCCTCACCGTGTGGAGGACATTGCTCTGGATAGACTTCTCTCTACTATTTTGGTTTTCTGAAAACTAGTTGTACCAAAACAAAGGAAATAGGCTTGATAATTTTTATTAAATTCTTAAATATTCTTATGGGTGCTGATTTTCCAAATACAAAAATTACAACTCATTTTGATTTATTTTGATATATGACTGCCATTTGAAATTATCATCAGTTATTCTCTTAGTAACAATGAGGTTATAGGTAGTATGAGTCTTTACAAACCTTAATAAGGCATGTAAATTGGAAAGACCCTATAATTACAGTGACCTATGCATAACACAGTTGATGTTGCTCCACTTAAGATGAACATCTTTACTGATTTTTACAATCTCCCTTTTTCCTAGTCAACCAAATCAGTTACATTTTTGGTCATGATGTATGTTTATGACTACATCAGAATCACATTGAATCTTTTTATTCTTTTTAACTCCTAATGTTTGAAAATGTATTCATTAAAATGAGAATCTATTTTAGCAGGAGATTATCTTAAATCATACTTAATCAGAGTTTGAATTTTATGTCAATCATGTAGAAGAAACACTGATTAATATAAATGTTTCTCCTTTTTTTTTAAGGCAATAGTTCTTTATATATATTACAACTTTTTTTTTCTTTTTCTGTTTCCTTGTAAAAGTTGAACCAAAAGAAATTCTGTAATCTAATTCTTGGAATAATGGTTGAATTTTGTGATAATCCCAAAACTGCGGCTCATATCAATGCTTGGCGAGGAAAGAAGGACCAGACAGCTGCTAGTCTTTTAATAAAATTGTGGAGAAAGGAAGAAAAAGAATTAGGAGTAAAACGTGATAAACATGGGAAGATAATTGGTGAGTGTGTTTATAATTGTTAGTAGAAGCACTTAAATACATATTTTTTAAAAGAGATCTTTAAAAGATACTAGGAAAATATGAAGACTTTCACCCACTTGTTTAAAGTTCTTTTCACAGGGTTTGCAGGTCTTGCTATCATGAATTTTATATGATTAGAAGAAAACTGAGTAAATTAGCAGATTCATATTTTTATAGAAAATTTCAGAAAATGGTGTTTGACTATATTTTTTAAATATTTTTTTTATTTTTCAATTACAGTTGACATACAATATTATATTAGTTTCAAGTGTACAACATATGATTAGACATTTATATAACTTATGATCACCCTGATAAATCTAGTACCCATCTGATACCATACATAGTTATTACAATATTAACTATATTCCCTTTGCTGTATTGTACATCCCCATAACTATTTTGTAATTACCAATTTGTAGTTCTTAATTTCTTTCCCCTTTTCAATCATCCTCCCAAACGCCTTTGATCTGGCAACTGTCAAAATGTTCTCTGTATCTGTGAGTTTGTTTATGTTTTGTTCATTTATTTTGTGTTTTAGATTCCACATATAAGTGAAATCATATGGTATGTGTCTTTCTCTATCTGATTTACTCCACTTAGTACAATGCCCTCTAGGTCCATCCATGTTGTTGCGGGTGTCAAGATTTCTTCTTTCCTTTTTATGGCTGAGTAATATTCCGCTGCATACATGTGGAATATTCCACTGCATACATGTGGAATTATCTTTATCCATTCACCGATTGATGGATACTTAGGTTGCTTCCATATCTTGACAATTGTAAATAATGGCTGCAGTGAACATATGGATTCATATGTCTTCATGAATTAGCATTTTGGGTTTCTTCAGATAAATACCCAGAAGTGGAATTATTGGGTCTTTCTTTATTTATTCTTGTAGCCATTGTTTTAAAGTCTGTTTTGTCTGGTATAAGTATTGCTACCCCAGATTTTTTTTTTTTTCCCATTTTCATGAATTATCTTTTTTCAATCTGAAGTGAGTCTCTTGTAGGCAGCATATATAAGGGTCTTGTTTTCTTATCCATTCAGCCAACCTATGTCTTTGGATTAGAGCATTTAATCCATTTACATTTAAAGTAATTGTTGATTGCCAGAGGGTAAGAGGGGAGGAGGGTGGTAGAGAGGGTAAAGGGGATCCAATATATGGTGATAGAAAGAGAACTGACTCTGGTGGTGAACACACATTGTGATATATAGATGATGTATTACAGAATTGTACACCTGAAATCTATGTAACTTTACTAACAATTGTCACCCCAATAAACTTTAATTAAAGTTTGAAAAAAAATAAAGTAATTGTTGAGTACTTTAACAATAGATATGTATTTATTGCCATTTTATTATTCATATTTTTTATCTTTTATTTCTTATTATTTAAAAATTCCTTTAACATTTCTTGTAACACTGGTTTGGTGGTGACGAACTCCTTTAGCTTTTTCATGTCTGGGAAGCTCTTTATCTTTTCTTTTCTAAATAATAGCTTTTATGGGTACAGTAATCTTGGTTGTAGGACCTTGCTTTTTATCACTTTGAACATTTTGTGCCATTCCCTCTGCCCTGCAAAGTTTCTGTTGCAAAATCAGCTGACAGTCTTATGGGAACTCCCTTATAGGTAACTAATTGCTTTTCTAATTGCTGTTTTTAAGATTCTTTGTCTTTCACAATTAAATTAAATCAATTAAAATGATTCAGTCAATTAAAATGTCTTTGACATTTTAATTATGATGTGTCTTGGTGTGGGCCTCTTTGGGTTCATGTTGTTTGGGACTCTGTTCTTCTTGCGCTTGTATGTCTGTTGCCTTCTCCAGATTAGGGAGGTTTTCTATCATTTTTTGAGATAGGTTTTCAATTCCTTGCTCTCTCTTCTCCTTCTGTTACACCTATGATGTGAATGTCGATATGCTTGATGTCGTTTCATGCAGAGGCCCCTTAAACTATCCTTTTTTTTTTTTTTTTTACTGTTCTATTTGGGTGTTTTCTGCTACCTTATGTTCTAAATTGCTAATTTGCTCCTCTGCTTCATCTGATCTACTGTTCATTCCCCCAATGTAGTCTTCATTTCAGTTATTGTATTCATTTCTGACTGGTTCTTTTTTTTAGTTCTCTATCTCCACCTTTTTTTTTCTGTCTCTTTGTTGAAGTTCTCATTGAGGTCATTGAGCATCCTTCTAACAAGTGTTTTGCACTCTGCATCTGGTAGATTGCTTGTCTCCATTTTTTTTAGCACTTTTTCTGGAGTTTGTCCTGTTCTTTCATTTCGGTCATGTTTCTTGGTTTCATTTTATCGACCTCCCTATGTTTGTTTCTATGTGTTAGGTATTCCTGCTATAGCTCTTGGTCTTGGTAGAGTAGCCTTATGTAGCAGGTGTCCTGTGGGGCCCAATGGTGTAGTCTCCCTGGTCACCTGAGCTGGGTGTTCCATGAATGTCCTTTTTGTGGGTTGTGTGTGCCTTCCTGTTGTAGTTGAGCCTTGATTGCTATTGGTACATCAATGGGAGGGAATGACCCTCAGGTGGATTGGTTGTGAGGACTGGCCATGACTTTAGTGGAAAAGCTGTTGTGCAGGGGCTGACTCCACAGAGCAGGATTCACTTTAGCAGGGCTCTGGTGCCTGCTCAGAGTACCCTTTGGGTGTGTCATTTGTAGAAGTGGTTGACTAGTGATCTGAAGCTGGCCACTGGGTGTGTTGGTTCTGAAGCCTTTTGGGAGGTACTCTGCTACAGACCAAGGTTAGCTGCTGCCTGTGCCCTGCCCAGGGCCATTTGGTATGAGCTACAAAGTGATCTGCAGATGGTTGCCACTTTTGCTGGGCCTGGGAGAGGCTAAGTTGCAAACTGAGGCCAGCTAGTGCTTGTGCCAGGATTGGAGCTGTTTAGCAAAAGGTATGGGACATGCTGAGGCTACTTTTTGGGGGTTTGTGAACCTTTGAGAGATTTTAGGAAAGTCCACAACATGAGCCAAGGTGAGCCATTTGTATGGAAAAGCAACTGGAAGGAGTTTAGGTGGGCCCGCAAGTTGTATGCAGTGGGGTCTCAGGAAATCACTAGGACACAGTGAATGGATTAACCAGGTTGGTAGAGACTCAGGTATGGTGGCTGCCTGGATGTACAGGCTGGGAGGGGGAGGGCTTAACAAAGGAACAATGACTTCTGTCTGGGAGAAAGCCACGCCTCCAGCCCTCACTCTGAAGCCAGTCAATTCAGTTTCTCCTTCTGTGTCCCTAGTGCCTTTTGAGCTGCTGCCCCAGCGCTGAAGCTCAGAGCAAGTCAGTCTATCAATGAGTAAGTCTCTGCTTGGGCCGTTTAAAAGGAATACCGGGGACTCCAGCCTCACTCAGGCACAATCACCACTGGTTTTCACAACCAGAATTTATGGGGACTTGTCTCCCCAGCACTGGAGCCCTGGGCTGGGATACCTGATGTGGGGCTGGGATCCCTCGCTCCTCAGGGGTACCTCAGCACCCAAGCTATCCTTCCTGATTTTTAACACCACACATGTGTGTGGGACAAGCCCATTCCATGTCCACCTCTTTTACCAGTCTTGCAGTGGCTTCTTCTGTATGTCCTTAGTTGTAGGACTTCTATTCAGCTAGACTTCAGGCGATTTTCAGTGATGGTTGTCCTGTAATTTAGTTATAATTTTGATGTGGTCATGGGAGGAGGCGAGCACAGCATTTTCCTACTCTGCCATCTTAACCAGAAGCCTTTGGTTGTATTCTTTAGCTTGAAAAAAAAACTATCAGTATTTCCCAAAAGTTACCTGCTTTTACAAATAGATTCAGTAATATTTCATTTACCAATAAAATTTGGTATGTAAATAGAGTGCTTGAAAACACTCTTGGAAAAGCTATGGTATTTTGTAATTTAATTTTTATATGAAAGAAATAACTTTTCTAAATAAAAATAAATCAAATGTTTCATAAATTTCAATTACTAGAATCTAAATTAATGAAGTTTACAATATCAGAATCTATAGTTCATTTATTCTACAATGTTACATTACATTTTATAGACCTCTTAAGATTCTTATTATGGTTCATCTGAACTGTTAGTATTACCTATTTTTAAATGAAAATACTTCCCCTTTAACTTCTGATGATTTCTGTCTTTTGATTTTTTTTATTTCTGAGTTTTGATCTATAATGTCATGAAATAGTTTTTATATTTATAGCTTAATATATAGAAACCAGAAGCAAAGGAGATTACATCATTGTTAAACTGACATTGTTCAATTTCTGGATTTCAAAAATAGAAAAGTTACATAGGAGTTTCACTTTTTAAAAAGTAATTATGTGACATTTTCATATTTTACATAAATGATAAAAATAAAAGCTATAAGTTTTGCCACAGGATGGGGATGAAATCACAGGTTACTTATGTTTTCAAAAGAGTAACTAACCATCTACCTACAAGGCACTATTTTACTCTGTTATATATTTTATGATGTCTAGTCTAAAATCTCAAAATTAAATATTAATTTACTACAGTTTTTATCTGTCCTTTCTGTTTTCATGATATCTAATGATTAGATACAAAGAAACCTCTATTTACTAGTTTTCAAGAAGAGCAAAACATCATTCCACTGCCTGCTAACTGCCCAACTATTGCAGTTATGGATGTTGCCGAGAACATTAGAGCAAAAATTTATGCTGTGTTGGGCAAACTAGGTAAGAAGCTATTCATCAGATTCATAAGAGCTTCTCTGTTTTGCTAAGTATGTGAGTTGATTTTACTTTGGAATCCATTTTTCAAACTTGATGAACAAAAGTCCATCTATACAGATAAATGCAGGTTCCATTGTTAACCCAGTGCCCAGGGCACACCCCTGATCAATTAAAGCAGGGTGTGTGGTGCCCAGACATCACTATATTTTAAGTCTCCCATGGCAATTCCATGTGTGCAGGCAGGATTAAAGGCAGTTACTTTGGATGACTGGGCTTAAACACTAAAATTCTGCATCGCCTGAGTTGGTTTAAATCCTTGCTTCTTATTAAGGAAAAGTCCTCACCATTCAGGTTCTGAAAGTACAATGTCATGGTCTCACCACAGTACAGAAAGTATTCCTGTTTAACAACTAGATAAGGATGACGTGGCAGAGGTTTGTTAGTAGGAAGAAGTCAGAAGGCAGAAGTAACTTTTTCATAAATCAAAATGAAATCAAAGGGAACTGTTTGCACTTATTTTTATGATAGATGTCTGCGTTTTGGAGTCACTTGTCCTGTTGAAGTAATTCTCTCTTTGTAACCTTTGTTTAGATTTTGAAAATTTACCTGGCCTATCCGCTGAAGATTTTGTCACCCTCTGTATCATACATAGATATCTTGATTTTAAAGTGAGTACCTTCTTAAACTTGTGATTAAAATCCAGTATGGCAAAAAGCCAGTTGGGAAATAAAAGATCCCTTCACAGTTGTGAGCAATTGCTCACGTACTGGGTAGTTTTTACTTTCCATCTGATACTATTCAAAAAACATACACTCGATTGTGTGTTTTCCATGGGATAAGATTTCATCCAACTATTAGTTTATTAAAAAAGGTGGTTGTTACTGACCTAGAGCTATTCAGAAGCCTAACATAATGTTTAAAATATAATTTCTTCTCCTTATCAATAATTAGGAGCTAGAATTAAATTAATTATTGCTTATTAAAATAAATTATTACTACGTATTTTATTATCACTTTACATAATGATCAAATATCAATGATAGGATGTTAGGTTGCTTATGTTGCTGGTTATATTCTTGTTAAATAAATGTGTTTGAAGTTTCAGGAAAGTAAACATTTTCTTCTACTAATATTAGTATACTCTGTATTCGAATGTTGTAAATGAATAAACCTCTATATTTTCAAATAAAAACAAGACTAAATTTTATCCCTCTCCTGAATATATAAATTTTTCTCAAAATGTAAACATACTCAAGCACATTAATTTCCAGACAACCCAGAATATGAGATGGAGCTATCGGCATGATTAGAACTATGGAGTTAAGAACTTGAGATTCAATTATTGCCTTAGCTAGAAGGGGAGGGGCAGGGCCTTATTTCTCAGGGTGGCTGCGTTCTAGAGTCCCAGGAATTGCCATGTTCATTGTCCTATAAATTGAGCTTGACCTAGCCTTCAATGCAGAGCTTTAAGAAGGAAAGCATTCAGTAGTTCAGGAGGATGAGAGGAAAGCAGCAGTTTCTACAGCTGTAAAAACAGACTGACTATAAAAACCAGAGGGCAGTGATGATGGCAGTGAACTAGACTGAAGTAATAGAGCCTCATCTATGAATATCTTATCATTGAGAAACATTTGGTAAATTACCTCTGAATACTCAAATGTAACTCGTGCTCCAAATCGTTCCCAATGCACTTAACCTATTCTTAAAAAGTAAATTCGGAAAAGCTGATCGGTGTTAACTTCGGAACAACAATCCAAATAAAGTATTAGCTAAAACTGAGTCGTTTATTTTTGGTTAATTTCACTTTTTTAAACTTAAACTTTGTTATAACAGATTGGAGAAATATGGAATGAAATATATGAAGAAATAAAATTAGAAAACTTAAGACCAGTCACTACAGATAAACATATTTTGGAAGCGATTACAACAGCGTCAGAAAATATTGGGAAGATGGTTGCTTCTCTGCAAAGCGAGATAATTGAAAGCCAAGCACGCCAAGATGTGCAAAATGAACAAAAAGTATATGCAAAAGTAAGCCACAGATACCACTGAGGCACAAGATGATAATTTCATTGTATAAACTAGTTGAAGTTATCCGTAGGATATACTTGTCTTACTTGTGAATGTTTTAGCACTTAAGTTGTTTTCTAGTTTTATAGTTACTTTCAGTGTCTTTGTACAATTTTTAAAGACACCATGGAGTTAAGAGCTTGATGTTTGATTGCTACATTCAATGCTGTTTGGAGGCATTATATAATAATTTTACTTCTACGGGCCTATCTTTTAAAAGGTAAACATTGAGACACTCCCATTTTTCAAAATGTCAAACTGAGTTCCAAACATTGTGGGCTATTTAAATGTATACATTCAGCAAATCCTGACAATCAGCATGTCTCTGTGACTATCGCTATAACCTTGCTAATAAAGTTGGCCTCATCCCTAACTGTGATAAGGCCTCACTGGTGTGCCAACCAGAAGCATAGCCATAAGCTCCATCCTCACCTCAGGGCTAAAACATGTACTGTGAGCGTTTTGTAAATCTAGGATAAACTGGTCTCTGACTTTAGCTAATCAGAAAACACCTGTCAGGAAAACATAAGCCATTTTCCTAAAGCTTTACACAGGTGAGAAACTGACACGTCAGAAGCTTTTGATCAAATAGGTTAAGTGACTATTTAAATTATCTTGTCCACAGACACAAAGATAATGTAGATTCCCCATTTATGCTTGCTGGTCCTTCATGACTATAGTGAAATATTTAAAGCCCTTTATGGTGATTTCCAAAGTGTGTTCTATTGCCTGCTCTTTTCACATGGACTATTAAATGTTTATAGCTTCAGCCTCGTGGGACTCTGTCTGTATCCACCTATGAATTCCGCTCCAACTTAGGCACCTCCCTGCTTGAAACTTTTGTTTGCTAAGAGTTTTTATTGCATGGATGCTGCCATTTAAAGCGTTGATTTGCTCTCAAGCGGGGTAGCCCTGTTGGAAGTTGAGCTGCCTCGTGAGTTCTGTTAGACGGCAGAATGTCTGCTGTGTGGACTAGCTATTGCCAATTTGTTGGTTATTGTTGACTTGTTATGGCTCTGACCCCACTTGTTTTTTTAGCAGTTGTTTAATTAAATACTCTTAGGTTCATGATTTAAACTCAACAGTATATTTTACCCAAGCAAAGGCATGTGTATCCTCTGACTATATATGTGTATTTAGTGGCTAGCCTGTTGAGTATAGTTTTCGCAGTTTGTTAGTTACCTCCCTAGATTGCATCACCATAAAAACAGCACTCTCAAAAAAAAAAGAAAGTGAAAAATGCTTGTCTTGCTGCAGTCATAAATTAGAAGTAGTTTTACAAATATGATCTTGCTTAAACTATTATCAGTGGCAGCAGGAATCTCTTTATGTTCTCTTATGAATTTGCTGTTGGGTCACTTACATATTTTGTTCTGGATTGTTATCCGTCTTCACAAGTGATAATCATGGAAGACAATCAGTCTTGCTGAGAATGATTATTGGTATTTTTATATTTTCATAACAACAGTTTTACATTACATTTCATGGAAAGTAGTTCAAACCTTAGACACATAATAAGGGAAGGATTTCTTTTTCCTTATTCATTCTTTTGCCTTTTAAGTTGTTGAACATTATGATTACTCTAATCCTTCTGCTAGTCAGCCTTAAATTTTGCCTTGGCAAAAAGTAGGTCTTCCTTCAAAGTAGGGGCTTTCATGCCCATTGGTATCTTTTCATAGAAACTAAACTCTTAATTACATTTCTCATTTCAGATCCAAGCCTCCCACAAGCAAAGAGAATTGGCTAATAAGTCATGGGAAAATTTCTTGGCTAGAACATCAAATGCTAAAACTTTAAAGGTAGGATTTTTAAAAAATATTGAGATATCCACAACTAATAGCCAACTTTGACAGACTTCTTCAGAAATAAACGTTCATCCATCTTTTTCTGTTGAGCTTTCTGTAGAATACTAATATTATTAGATCTTTATATGCACTTTAGAATGATAATTGAAACTATGAATTTTCACAATTACAGAAGGTGCTACTCTGAGTTTTACTTGGTTTATTAGTGGGAAGCAAAGGAGGTCTTTCTGGTTTGTATAAAGGAAATAATAGCTAGCTAGCCTTCATATTCATTGATCTGTTCTGTAAGAAGCAGAGTGAAGGACAGAGAAAACAATTGTCCATATTATTCTCTCCCCCACAGATGTTTCCCCTCCGGGAACACCAAAAGAAACATTATATTAAAGTTTCAATGTGATTTTGGGATAAAAAACCCTTCAGAGAATGTGATAAGCTGCTTTAGCTAGAAGCTAGAAACTAAAGAGTTTATAATGCTAATTGTTCACTTTGAATATATGAGAAGTGCCACGGATTTTCAAAATCTCATTACTTTTTCCCAATTTTTCCATTAATACTTTGAATACACTATCATGTAGCATTATATTAACAATTCTTCCTCTAAATAGGAAATTGTTAAATGTTAATGCATGAAAATAGTGGAATCATTTTAAGATAGCAAAACCAAAGCTAAGAACACACTTGTTCAAAGTACCATGCCTCTCTCTTCTCATGGAAAGTTCTTCACAACTTTATTTATAAAAATATTCTCATAACTACCTGTATTTTAAAGGAATAGTTAATGAAAATCATCCCCTTCCGTGCAGGTCATTGGTTACCTTGACTTTCACCTGTTCTAGTGGCTCAAATATTGAGTTTGAATGTAACTGCAACAAATTATGTAATTTATATTATTCTGAGTGCTTGAAACATTTAAGTGTACTGAATTAGTATTTAATGTGTGCAAAATATTTTGAAAACATACATCATCACCTGATGTAAATTCAGTAGCTTATTCAATTAAGTATTAAAAATTGAACCTGATTTCCTTAGGACCTGCTTTATTCCTGCTTTATTCATCTATGACCAGTACCTCTAGAAATCTCAGTGATGTTTTCATGTGACTGGTATATTCTGCAATATACAAAAGATATAACTTGCTAATAATAACTATATTCGTAGCCTAAATGAGTAAATGAAGATTCCAGTACTAATAAATAGTCAAATAATAAGCCAGACACAATTAAATGTAACTTGTATGCTTCATTGTAAGTACCACAGTTAATGCTTGAATAGCAATATTATTTTCTAATTTAAAAATCTTCAGAAAGCAAAAAGACTTCAGGACAAAGCTATAGAATCCTCTAGATACAATGGGCGACCACCAAATGCAATATTTCACCAGACAGCTATTAAAGGCCTAAACACAACGGTAAGATATTTTTTCTTCATAGCTTTTCTTAGCAGATACTGAATTTAGCCCTCAAAATGTTCTTTCCATGGGGTTTTGTTTCATATTTTTTATTTTCACTGTTCAAATTTCACATAGTTAAGGTATATTGCTCTCCAAGGTACCTCCACCCTCACCCAGTGCTGGTTTGGTCTAGACCCAGCCCTCCAGGATGCCCAAGAAACTGCCACAAACACGGGTCAGAATATATTTCTACATCTCTTTGGCAAAAGATGTGCAGTGCCTCCTTTGGCTGGCAATAGATGCATGCCACATTCCAGTGTCCTGGTGTCGTCTTCTAGACATAATTTGGCCCTGACTGCGAAGCTGAGAAGCAGTAGAAGGAGAATCCAAATCCATTTGCCTGGCTCCAAAGCCCTTAGGTTTCCATCATGCCATGCTGCCTCCTAGTTACTTATATGTACACTTTGTGTCTTTTCCAAAGGAAGCGGAAAGATGAATGGGTTTTTCTCTTATTGAAAATCATTGTAAGTGGACACTTAGATATTTGCCTTTTGTTTTTTTAGGTGCCCTCTGGTCAGGTAGTAACACTGGAAAGCACTCCTGCCCGTTTAACAGGAGGACCTCTGGCTGAGACAGACATTGCCCTTAAAAAACTGCCTATTCGAGGAGGAGCCTTACAAAGGGTGAAAGCAGTGACAACTGCGGACGAGCCAAAGAAGAGTGCTCCTAAATAAAATGCTCTAGAGACTTTTTTGAGATAAATTCTGCTTATAGTTTTTTTAGTTAAATAAATTGTTATATACAAATGTAAAGCAAATATTTTAGAATAAAACGCTATAAAAATAAAAGCAAGCACATATAATTTATTGAAAATATCAACATATAGCATCAGAAAAGCATATATTTCTTTGAAAAGATTGCTAATTCTCTCAACTGAAATTATAAAACATATTGTATCTGTTAAGACCATTTTGGTTGCATAGGAACTACTCCAACTGATTTAACACCACCACCACCACCCCAAAAAAAAAAAAAAAACTTTTATAGCCTCTGTAGCTATCAACCTGGGAATAATTAAGACTACCAACGTTGCTGGATCTAGAGACTGAAACTCTGTAAGTAGGACCTTCTTCCCTAGCAGCTCCTGGATAAAATTCTGGGAGATATCCGGTAGAAAGGAGTGCGAGCCTGTCTCTCAGCAGTCCTGCAACTGCCTCTGCGTCTTGGGATCCCTGAGTGGCTGCAGGCCCATTCCTGAGCCATTCACCATGACGTTGGCCAGATCTGAGTACTGCCTACTCGTGGAACCAGAAGCAGGCGAGCACCATCCACGGCATGCGGATGGATAGTTATCATGAGTCTATATAAATACTGGGCAGCAAAAACATTAGCAACAAATACATTGGTCAAAGTACAATAAGTTATCTCTGTGATAGAAAGCAAATGTTAGTCATGAACTAAACAATGAAAAATTAAAAATACAGACGGTTTTATTTTAATATATAAATATGCAAAGCAAACTCTATGCTACTTCTCTTCTTTAATGGGGAAGGGAAAGGGAGAATGGGGAAGTGTTTTCCCTTCTTTCGTAGTGAGGTATCTGGCCAAAGAATAGGAGATAGATGCCTTAATGCTGGATGTGGGGTAGTATCTGTTCCCTCTATGGCCTGATGAGGTTTCCATAGCCTGTCTCCATCCTCATCAATCCTCTCCTCCACCCTGGAAACCAAAAGTTGAGTTCATGTCCAGAGCTGGGAGAGAAAAGAACTTGTGTTCTTAGACAGAAAAATGTACTGAAATTTGTCTAGATTCTAGGCCCATAGGGCACACTCAGCCATGTACTGCTAAATGTATAACAACTAGCTCTTTAAGAGGAAAAAGCCCTGATTTGTAGTGTTTGACCCTGTGCCCTCCACTATGACCAATTCCAAGCTCCCAGCATGATCCTACTGAATGCAGAGTTGGGAAGGCACGCATAGAATCCACTTTCATTATCAGGTAAAAGAGGGTCCATTCTCCCATGAGGCCCACCTTCTACTTCCTTCTTCCTTCTTCTCCTCCTCCAACTCACATTCCGCTGGGAATTTTCCATTATCCTTGTCTGAGGATAGTAACACCTGCAGTGGAGGGAGAAATTGCCGCTGTTGTTGTTGTTAATGTTCTAATTAGAATGAGTTGCCAGTTCACCTTTGGCCAGCGGCCTCTCACCCTGGCCCAGCTGCCCATTCAATTCCTTGTGGCCCGCAGGAGTAGCTCATATGCATCAGCGTATTAGTGAGCTCTGTCCTCTCCTGAATCCCTTTCTCGATTACCACCAGCCATAATGAGATCGAGCTGTGAGAAGGCGTAATTTGTTCCTCGTCTTCACAGGAAGTCCTGAGCACAAAGATTCTGTGTAGAGAGAAGTTACTGAGACACTAGAATGGATGTGGGTAGAAACACGGAATGATGAGATGCCCACACAAAAAGCACCAGATACACTTTAGGTACATCTCAGATACAGAATCAAGATGAAGTATCAATGGCTAACAGCAATGAGTCATTGCCCCATTTTCTAGACTATACGCTCCTTTCTCAGTCTCTAAGCTCCCTGAGGACAAGGTGAAAAACCACATTTCATTCGTTATTGTAACCAGTTCCTCAGTAAATTAGTTATTGAATAAGTGATGGTGGCCTCAGCTCCTGGCAGCTTTTCCCTTGAGCTTTGCAAAGGCAGACTTTTCCTGAGCTCAAAGGAAAGTTTCAGCCAACAAAATACTATACAGGTAATGCTAAACCCAGACATGTTCAAATGTATTTACCTCAGAACAGTGATCGACTTCCTTTAAAATGATGAGGCATAAATACTCTGACATTATTAAAGCATATGTAGAAATAGAATCGATATCAGGTGGTCGAATGTCAGTTTTTGTATGTAATATTATACAACTTGATAGCTCCAGATTGATTAGGAATGACTTTGATCAAAATACTCTTGTGATGTCTGTGGACCTTTCTCCTACCATGTAGATCTTATCCATCAGGAAGAGGAAAGTGAAACAGGGCAGGTTATTATTACCTAGCAGCCATCTAAGGGCTGTAGAAATGTAGATGGGTGGAGGGCAGTAACGTTCTTAATCCAGACCCTTGCACTTGGGTAGACAGTTGGCACCTAAGTTTGCGTATTACAGTTCCAGCCACCCAGCAGGGAGTGAGTGAATCGTTCCACTTGTCTGACTCACTAACTCTAATGGTTTCCCTGTCTCTCCTCACATCCTGTGCTCCCTCCCACAGCACTCCTGAGCCCTAGGGGATATAGTGGCTAGCCTACGAGGCCAGGCAATTAAGTTTGCAAACCCGTCCTAGAAAAAGTGCTACATACCTCATTGCTGAATATCACTATGGTCACCTCCTAAGTACTCCCCTTGGGAAGATATGCATCAATGCCAGTGCCTAGTCCACCCTTCAAAGCAATTTAATTGTCAGACCTTGTATCCAGCCTGACGAAGGTGGACAGTATATTTCCTTCCATGAGTCAGTTGAGACAAAATTTCAAGCTCTCAAACTGAAACTTGCTAATAAACTAAATGAAAAGAAAGTCAAAAGAATCAAAATGATGGAGTTGACTGAGCACAGATGCAAGTGGCTTCAGCACTCTTCAGTAATGACATCTTTACCACATGAGGGAGCTCATTCCATGGTTAAATTCTTGTCATCCAGTGATTGCCTATGTGGGATGAAAACCAATGAATAATTAGGTGAATAACTTTGGTTCATCTGGTCCTCAGTCTGCCTTCTGGAACAGAAGATAACACTTTGCATCACAGGAAAAAACTATGATGTTCACCCTAAGTCTTTTTAAGTCAAATATCCAGTTTCTTTAATCATTCTTATTTAATCCCTCCAGACTATGAATCTGGCCAAACCCTATTGAAATGCTATAGTTTGGTAGTATTTCTCTCTACTGTGACCAGCTGACCCAAAACAAGGATTTCCAGGTGTATCAGGACCCATGGAGGAAAGTGTAATGAAACTAGTCCCTCTCATTTTCACACACTTTCTGCCAGCACAGCCTAAGCTTACATTAATTTCATTAGCAACCATGTTTCAAAATTGTTTGTATTTAGTTTACAGTCAAGGAAAATGTCAAGGATGCGTTCTGAAAAAGAAAAGCAGCCTCTGACATCCAGAAACTGGCCTGGTACTATCAGGTTAAAATTCTATAGATAGACCCAGTGCTCAGATCTTGATTTTTAATAATCTCCAATAAAAGAAACCAGGACTCCTTAGAGAAATGGCTGATTCTAGGGATGGGGCAGAAATACACAAGATGCGTCTGGAACATCCTATAAAGCTCCCAATGGCCAAAGCTGGAACAATTTGAGCAACGAAATAAACTGTAGTCTTGGATTATAACCCAAAGTGTAAATAAGTGTCCAAAAGTCCATACTAATATGAATAAATGATGAAAGAATAGGAAGGGAAGGAGGGAGGGGAGACAAATCTCCCATACAAAGAATTCCAGATAATTTTTGTAGGTATTCCCTCCTCAAGGTGTTGGAACATAACTCCTCATTCCATTAAGTGTTGGTTATGCTTAATGACTCACTTCCAAAGAATACAGAATAGAAAAAGGAGAAGTAACTTTCCAGTAGAGAAACCTGGCAAACACTACCTTAGCCAAGGTTAAACATCACCAGTGCTAAGTTGCATTGATAGCATGTACACTTGACATAAAGTGTTGAGAATAGTATTTTACCTTTATAGTCTTCATCCAAAAAACCTATAACCCCAGCCAAACCATGAGAAAAGCATCAGGAAACCAAAATTGAGGGACATTCTGTGGTATACCTGACCAATATTCAAAATTGTCAAGGTCATCAAAAACATCTTAGAGCTAAGGGGACATGACAACTCAATGTAACATGGTGTCCTGGATGGGATCCTGGAACAGAAAAGGACATTAAAGAAGAACTAGTGAAATCCAAATAAAATGTGAAGTTTAAGTTTATAATGTATCAGTTATGACAAATACACCATACTGATGTAAGATGGGAAAAAAATGGGTGAGAAGAATACAAGAATTCTGCACTATCCTTGCAACTTTTCTGAAAACCTAAAACTATGCTTAAAAAAAAAGCTGAAAGTAAAAAAATAAAAATAGAGACATTTTATAGGAAGAGCAGAAGAACTTTAGACATAGATACTCAATTATTGTCCATTGTTTGACCTTACGAAGAAATATTTTGGAACAATATTAGATGTTTTGCTGCCTGTTTTTCCTCAACCTTAAGTTCTCTGGAAAATAATTGGTTATGAGTTAAGCGATATGAGATCAGCGTAAACCCAAAGCTATAAAACTGATTGAATCTTTTCCATAATTGAGTCAAGAATTAGTGGGGTTTTTGTTTCGTTTTTAATGATCTTTTGACTGATCTAGTCAAATGATTTTGAATATGGCAAAAGAGAATACATATTGCCGTGTCCAGCACAGACAGGAGGGCTAGGCCTGAGGGGGAAGGGTGGGAGATTAAGAAAAACACAGAGACAGGAAAGGTGGGATCAGGAGGTCCACTGTCCACGGATGGCAGAGCAGTGGCACAGTTTTTATTTTTCACACGGTTTTTATACTGTCTGGAACAATTGTCTGTTTAAGCAAGTATTAGTAGAACTTTCTGTTATGTGTATTTGCAAGCTTGTATGTCTGCGGCTGTGATTGTGCTATCTTGTTCTTTCTGGGGGAGGATGCTGAGGCGAGGCGTCCCTTGGAATGACCTCACAGGCTGCAAGGACCTTGTCAGCTTACATCCTGCTCTCCACACATATCATTCCCCACTCAGCCCCATTTTGGCCAACATTTCTGTTTTTTTGAACTTGTGTTTTAATATCATAAAACCGTTTTTGAGTTAGTTATATTTCTTACTTCACCTTTGTCCTACTGGAAGGACAGCTCTGTGAGTCAAGAATTGTATCTGGATTATTCAACATTGTATCCCCAAGCTCAATGAATTTTTGTTGAATAAATGAATGAATGAATGAAAATATATTTTAGGAGCATTTGAGATCTTGCTTCCTGAGACATCATCAATTTGGCTCAAATAAACTCTTATGAAACTTCCAAAAAAAAGAAAATATTTTTTTCTATATACAAATTACATGATTTGGGCCAAAAACAGGGCGCAGGGGGTAATTTTAACAGAACATGATACCTAAGGACCATCAAAAAGGCTTCAGAATCACTGCTTTAAAACCAGAATGCCATTTTTGGCAAATGTCCTTATTTTTAATTTGTAATAATGATGTAGCATGTAAATTCAATTAAGAGAACTAGGGAATCATTTGTAATTAACCTATTTTGGACGGCTAATAATTAATTATATTAACACTAAAAACTTCATAGTGATGCAACAAAACTTTTCTGACAACTATGATTGGTGACAACTGGTTGGACAATTTTTAGATAAAATTATGTAGTCTTGCTTTATGGCATTGAACTTTTGAGCTTCAATCATTTGCCCACAGATTGTAAAAGAGCTGTTTTCTGAGAAAAATGATGACTGGAAATGAATTAGGTGTCTTGGGTATCTGTCTGGTCATTTTAATAAGAGAACATAAGCCCTCCAACCAGTTGATTTTCTGAGCTTAGAGATCCATCATTAATTGGCAAGATAAAATATTTTCAGCCTAGGAATTTATTAGACTTATAACCTCATATTATCTGCAACCAATTAGTATATAAAACTCGTTTATATGAAATAATGTTTATAAAAGATACCTGAAAGCTCTGCAATCTATTATTCTTTAATATTGGAGATTCTTAACCTCGGGTTCTTGGACTCCCCTGAAATTATACACAAAATGATGTGTATATAATACAACACCTTGCAAAGGATCTATAGCTTCATCAGAATTTCAAAGGGGTCCATACTCAAAGAATGTAAGCCACCACCCCTTTAATTCAAAGTTTATCCTTGGATCAAGTCAAATCATCAGACAGTTGCATACATTTTCAGTTTTTTGGGGTTTTTTTGCTGCTTTTAAAATTGTTTATATTTGATTGAGTTTGGGTGTGCTGGCATCAGCCTGCATTAAAGGGAATGTGTCATTGTCAGGATAGTTGAAAACAGAGCTGTACATCATGGTAGACATTATGAAACCCTAAGGGACTGATATCTATTGGCTTTTAGTCCTAGGAAAACCTGGGCTTCTCCCAAACAAGTTTGGTTTTTCTTATTCGCATTGTGAATCTTGAAACTGCTCACGAGTCCGTCTCTTCACCCTGAGAAGCAGAAAACTCAGACCAAATTTACAACTACCCTTTATCAAAGATAGAGGTTTTTATGACATGCATTTTAAACTATTAATCTAAACTAAAACTGCATATTATTAATTTCTTGTCTTTATTTCGCATCATCCCAATTTCCTCATCTACTTCATCTTACCTTATTGTTTGGTATATTTCTTTAAAGCTTCATATCCTTTTTTAGAATAAGATGTGAGCTATAAAAAGGAAATATAAAAAACTGAGCTAATACCTAAAGACAAAAATTCTATCAAACTGTACTTTACTAAAATTAAGTTTCTTATTGCCTTTCTGTTTGTTACTCCTTTTTAAAAATGAAGACAATAAAAATGAGAACACAAAAAATGTAGTCATTAATGCACAGAAAAATATTTTAATATATAAGATGGCTCAGTGATGAATTGCACATATCAGAAGCCACACAGTACACTACATCAAGATTAAATATAACTTTTTAGAACAATACTGGCATTAGTTTTGGTACAGTTTTCAAGTCAGCGTTATGTATAAGATACCTTATAAAATTGGTGACAATTTTATACCACTGACTGTTGTATTAAAAAATATGTTGCATTTTAAGTGGTGTTTTCTTTAAAATAAAGATGCTTAAAAGATGCCTTTTAAATAAATAACTTTTAGCAAATTACCTGAAAAGACAGGAATGATCATTCAATAGTCATAAGGAAATTACACATCAACAAAAATACAACCTTCGTCAATATTAAAGAATTAACAATTTTGATAAATACTACAGGAAATATTTGATCTCATAAATGCCAACAGAGTTAAACTTTCAGATTGGTGTCATCTTGCTTAAGATATTTTCCATGTTCTCTTAAATGTAAAACTCACATTTTGTAAAATCCAGTCCTATAAAGTTACAGAGGAGAAATTGTTCATATTTATTTTAATGTCTCTTAATATTCCGTCCAATTAAACAAACCTTTTGAAAAAATTAATTTCAAAAGCCTAAATACATATCCAATGTTTAAAAATTTCCTCAACAAAAATAATTACAGTGTTAAATGGCTTTCTTATGAACTATTCATGGGAAAAAGTAAGATAATTTTAATGATTTACCAAAATGTACTATATTCCAAGATCACATGGAATCAAGAGTTTGTACATCAGAGCTCCCGTGTTTTCTAAATAACATGAACTCAGTAAAAACTACAACCAAAGCCAATCATATTAGGAAAAAATAGGACGAGTTTGCTAGCTTGTTGGATAAACTTGAAAAATCAAGAGGATTAAATACTGAATTTTTAAGAAAACTAAACTGCTATTCTCTTGAGTACACATTTAAATTACCTCCTGTTATCCTCTGTGGAAAATTATATTTGGGAAGCATCACCTGTCTTCTGCCCATTCCATGAGATCTTGAAAGCAAACAGTCTACATACATGTCCCAGAAATCCTGAGCTATGCTTAAGAAGACTTTATAATGTCTAGGCCGCTGGGATTTTTGCAAAAACAACATGAAATTCCAGAAAGCATCCACATTGTGTGCTATCTTGAGTTCCTTGAGATCTATCAGTGACAAAGAGCAAGTGTTCCAGCACTGGAGATCCATGTCTTCTGTCATCCCTGGGCTGACGCTGGCAAGCACTCCCTTTTGAAATTCAAAATCTGCATTGATCAGGTTGATCAGCATCATGCACCCCAGTGGTAGACAGAACCATCTTCTGGCAAAGCCCATATTCTATACAGAAAAAAAAAAATAAAAATAAATAAAAAATGAGGGGATGTATTTTTAACTTAAAAAGAAAATGATTCAATTACTCAATGATCTGTTTAAACCTAAAAAATTATAAATAATATGGATTTGTTTACGATCCAGCCAAATTTGTCTATTGTGTTGGTTTACCTCGAAGTTGCTGACTCTCAGACCTTCCTTTGAAAGGATATCACAATTGCAACTTGTTTGCCAATATTCTAATAAAGTCTTCAGCAGCTACTGAAATCCAACACATGTTTATGAGGCTGCAATAGATTCATTTCATCATAAACCTTTAGAGCTGGAAGAAACTTTAAAAAGCATGTGCTCCAACCTTCTCCCTTTACAGGCTGGAAAAATTCTCAGTGATTTGGCTCAGCATGTTTTCAGGGCTCCTATCACCCTGGCCAAGACTCTTACCACAACACATTGCAATTAAGTGGATCAAAATGCAGCCCATTATCTATGTAACCATGAGACAAAGTTTTTCTGTTTTGGGTGTTTTTTTTTTAATTGAGATGTTACCAGTCTATTAACCCAAGTGGTGCTGGAGCTCAAGCACCGTTTTAAGTTTCAAAGTTACTGATACTTTCAGTTTTATTCAGTGAAATTTTTTGTTAAGCTTTGACGTATAGCAGATCCCTGGTTTCTCTTAGGTTCAGGAGCTGGAAGGAGAAGATTAACATGAAGATGCACGAAGACAATAAAGGTGATAACGGCTAATATGAATGACATGGTGCACGGCCAATGACATTCAGAAAAATCTTGGATTTTCTAATGGCTCTTTACACAGGTTTCCCTTTTACTGATCGCTCAGTAAATCGGCCTAAAGCACGGAGGTGGAAGACAAGGAATAAAACTGTCTTTGAATTGCCACAGAGCTACTATTTAAGGCTGGCATTGGAAACGCCCCTGACACAAACTTGACAGCCTGGGTAGGGAAGTGGAGTGGTGAAGACGGATCCAGTAGACGGGACTCACCTCCTTCCCCGTATACTGACTGCCATCGGCCACCTTCCCCGAAAAGTTAGGATAGACAAATCAAAAAAACTAATTTAAATTTAGGTTATTCAGGTCGTTTCATATCGTCGAAAATTATGCACATTCTCCAAACTGACAGCGGCCACTTTATGGAGATCTAAAAGGGAGGGACTGGGTAGGACGAGAGAATATTTTTCCCCGTAACTTTGAGGTGACGTTCCCCAACCAATGCCCTCTTCCCGGGTCGGGTCACCTGGATACAGAAGAGGAAGCCCGCGCGGGAATGGAGTACCTTTCGTAGGTGGCCGAGGTGCGCGTGCTGGAGCTGTGTCCTGCGTGCGTTGCGCTCTCTCGGGGAACGCCGGCTGCTCCTGTCCGGGAGGAACGAGCGGTCTCAGGAGGGCTCGGACCACCACCGGTCCTCCCAGCCCAACCGAACTCACCCAGGGGCAGGTGAAAGGCGGGAAGCAGCGCTCAGCCACCCGCTGCGAGCGCACCTGAGCTCGACCAGCCGAAGGGTCTCTGCGGCTCCGCGCTCTGTGCTGGGAGGCGCTCGATTTACGAGGGCGGCGCTGTGGGTTCCGTGGCGGCCGCCGGGGGCTCTGGAGTCAGCCCCGCAGCCGGAACCGCGCTCCTTTTCTTGTGACAAAGTGAGGGGGCAGAGAGTGGGTGGCCGCGCTCCCGAGTCCCCGCCCTCACCCAGCCCCGAGACCCGCAGGCAATCACGTCCCGCACCCCTGCCTCTGCCACTGCTCCCGCCTCTCTTGTCCACCTGGGGGGGAAGGGGATCTTGAAACCTCAGGGTCTTACTCTCTCTATCCCTTCTTGATTCTTCCTTTCTCTCCTTGAGAAGATCCATCACAGCAAAAGTCTGTCTACATAACCAAACTATCTGCTCCCTCTACTCACCCAGCCTCCACACCGTGCTGTTCTATCCAGAGAAAAACTTTCAAATCGTAGTCAGTTGTCTGAGTTCTTGATACATTTTGGATATTATACCCTTATTGGAGGTATCGTTTGCATCTCTTCTCCCATTCAGTTGGTGGTGTTTTTGTTTTGTTGATTGTTTCTTTAAGATGATTTTAATAAAAATAATGCATGACTTGGAAAACATATTAGCTTAGTTAGGATAGGGTTTGTTTTGGATATAATGGTAAATTAGATGGGTTGGTTAACTAGACCAACTGGGTAAGTCTAAACTTCAACATGAATTTATTATAGTGATTTATTTATAAATGTGCTCTGTGCTTCTGAATTTCGCTGCTGCACCTTTTTGCTACAATGAGATACCACCTCACACCTGTTAGAATGGCTACCATCAATAAGACAAGAAATAACAAGCGTTGAAGAAGATGTGAAGTAAAGGGAACCCTTGTACACTGGTGGTGAGAATTTAAATTGGTACAACCACTATGGAAAACAGTATGGAGGTTCCTCAAAAAATTAAGAATAGAGCTATCATGTGACCCAGCAATCCTCTTCTGGGTATCCAGCCCCAAAACTTGAAAACACTTATTCATAAAGATATATGCACCTCTATGTTCATTGCAGCACTATTCACAATAGCTAAGACATGGAAACAATCTAAGTGTCCTTGACTGGATAAAGAAGATGTGGTACATCTTCCATTCATATACAATGGAATACTACTCAGCCCTAAAAAATGATGAAATATTGCCATTTGTGACAACATGGATGGAGCTTGAGACTATCAGGCTAAGTGAAATAAGTCAGATGGAATAAGACAAGAACCAGACTTCATCTCTGAGTTATATCATAAACATTCTCCCTTTCTCTCTGTCACTTTAGGTCCTGACCTCATTTCAAAGACCCTTCCACTTAATGAAGCCTTACTTCTGTAATTAGGTGTTCATTTTCACTACATTACTTGGCATCTTTTTGTATTTGTACTTGGCATGTACTACTACACATGTCGTTTTTTTCCATGGGAACATGTGATCTTCCCTATTAGTTTACAAAAATACTATCTATTTCATGTTTTTCTAGTGACTGGCATATTATAAAATGGACACTAAATAAATAATTTTAGCTGATTTCTCCTTCATATCCATGATATTCCCTCCACTTGGTAACTTTTGTCAGCTTTCCACAGGCTTTCAGAACTCCAGTGTTTGCTGTGAAGATTTCCTGGTTTAGTCAGATCATTGCCCTATTCATTTGCCCCCATGCTTCCTACCTTCCAATCACTTAGTTGCAGTTCTGTCATACTTGTGCCATTTTTCCTTTATACAGCATATTTCTCCAGGAAATACTGCCATCATCACACCCCATGGGATTCAGAAGAGCATGCCACACACAGCAGGACCATGTTGACTGACTAATGCTGAATATCTACAAAAAGAATAATTTTTCAGTTCATTGACTTTCTGACTCGTTATAATGAAAGACATCAATTTAAAGCATCCACCATTGTAACTGCCTCTAGTAAACTTTAATAACAATCTATTTATCAAAGTGTGATTCAATGACCTTGGGGAGAAAGAGAGCAGGAAATGAAGTCAAAACAAATAAGTACCCTGCAGAGAAAACAAGCACTCCTTGACTGCTGACTAATTGAAAGGAAAGAAGGCATTTTCTTTTTTTTTTTTTTTTTTCAGGAACACAAAATGAACAAAATACTGTCTCTGAAACAGGAGAAAAATAAAAAGTTCAAGAAAGAAGGTGAAAAAAATTATTAATCCTTACTCGGGCCAAAAAGGACCATTAGTACAAAATATTTTGTTGTCATTTTTTAAGAAAAACAAGAAATAAAAGTTTATCTTAGGTTTAGTTTATATTTATCTTTAGTTTAGCTAAAACATAGAAAGTGTATAAACATCATATATTCCAGGATCTTCATTATATTAACTCTTTCACTATTATTTTAGTGGTTTCTTTAAGGATCACAATAGATATCCTTAACTTTTCGTAGGCTGCTTAGGGTTAATATTGACTCAATTCATGTAAAATGTAGAAATCTTGCAACGTATGAATCCATTTACTCACTTTCCCATCCTTTTTGCTGTAGCTATCAAATGCATTACATCTACATACATTATAAACCCATAGTACAATGTACATTATACATTATAAATATTCCTCAGTCTGAAGAACTTATTTAGCATTTCTTATAATGCACAGCCACTGTCAACATTTTTTTTTCTTTATCTGCAAATGTATTTTATTTCACCTTCATTCTTGGAAGATGATTTTCACTGAATGTAGAATTCTGAGTTGATGTGGTTTTGTCTGGAATTTCCATTAGTTTCTTTTTTATAGTTTCTATTTCTCTGCTCGTTTTCCTGTGTTTCATTTATGATATACATATTTTCTTTTGGTTATACTAATTGCTTTAAATCTTTGTCTGCTAATTCCAACACCTGTTGCATCTCCAGGTTGATTTCTATTTGTCTTTTTTCTCAAAAATGAGTGACATTTTCATGTATCTTGGTTTATTAAGTAATTTTAGGTTGTATCCTTGACATTGTAAATGTTATTTTACAAAGACCGTGGATCCTCCCAAACAATGTGAGGTTTTTTTCTTTAGTTGGTTGTTTCGGTTTAGTATGCAATTAACTTCACTGGACTATTTTTTGGTCAGCAGCTCAAATATCAGATTAATTCTTTTAGCCTGGGCTTAGCTGTCCCCCAGAATCTGCTTACTTTTGGTTGTTCTCCCAGGCCTTCAGGTATTTGTTCCTCGTCTTTCACTTAGAGTTTATCCTTGTCTGACAAGAGCAACTCATGCCAGAGCTCCTTTATGGCTCTCATTTTGTAGGTTAAGAAAATTGAATATAAGAAGGTGTTTTCTTGTTAATGAGGAATTTATTGGAATTGGGATTTGCCACCATGAGAGTTGAGTTGTTGCAATAAGATAGAAGTTATTGGGCAATTTCCTTAACCATAATAAATATCACTAGTTTGAATTAAGTAGAGTGACACCTATCAGTGTTAATTAAAATTTTACATTATGAAATATTGTAAAAGAAATGTTATGTTACAACTTTTTAAGGACATTGCTAGAACACTGCTGAAAATAGAAGTTCCTAAAAGATATGTCTTACTGAGTATCTAAAAACTGTGAAATTAGCATACACATACTCAAACAGACAATCTAATATGAATGTTTATTTCAAAAGCTAAAATAATATACACAAAAACAAACAATTACTTTACTGGATGATAGAGTTTAGGGTGTTTTTATTTTCTTTGTAATATTTTGAACCTGTATTGTTTTGCAATAAGAAAAAGAGTGATTTAAAAATAAAATAAATCCTCAAAACATTTCATTCACATTAAAGCATTTAAAAATTTTATCTATGCTTTTCTCATAGATTATGCATTTAATGCTCCATCCAAATCACTAGCAAATTTAAATTATTATGGGCTACAATGAAACTATTACTAACATAAAAGCAAATATATGAGATATTTGCAATTAACTTTCTTGTAAATTTGTGTCCTATACCATAAAACCTATAAACAGTGACAGGATTATAATGCTTAATTTTTAAAGAAAAAAAAATGTTATGTATAAGAAAAATATTCAGTATAATGTAAAAGTAAATAGATGTTTTGAAAGCAAAGATCTGCATTAATAATCTTTTAACCGCTAGTTGTACTCAGAAGTTAGCAATAATTTCTAGATTTTGGAGAAAACTTTAGGCCTTACTTTCTTTTTCAACTAGTAGAATGTTTTTTGAGTTTTAAAGATTCATTGTCATGTGCTGGCTTCTCCAGGAAGCAGGTTCTGTGATTGCATTTTGAGGGCAGAATGTTTATTAGGGAGTGTCTTGGGATCGATACCTGCAGAATGGAGGGGAAGAAGCAGGGTTGGACAGAGAGAGAAGCTGAGCTATGATTCATCTCCAATGAAGTACTCAGCGAACCTCACTGGGAATGCTAAAGCTGAAGTGGTCCATCAGAGTTTGCCATATTGGGTCAGACTGGTAAGTCCCTACATCCTCTGCTCTGTTAGTCAGTGGAAGATCAACCCTGGAAGGGTGTGACCTTGGGCAAAATGACATCTTGCATTTGAGACAATCTTTGAAAGGCCTACAGCTAAAAGGCTGTTTGTTGACACCACTCCCAACAGGTGAGCCAACAAGTCCTTCCTTGAAGGAGGATTTTGGTGCCCCATCTCCAAATTTACCACAATCATGAAATGTCCTTTCTACTGGAAAATTTAACTCAATGGTAGGTTCACTATGAATCAAGTAAATATTTATGTCCATATTTAATGAAGACTGGAGATCTAGATTATCAGCATGATGGGGTACAAAATTTAGGGCAGTAAATCACCCATTTATGAAAAGTAGTTTAAACATAATTCTTTGAATTAAAAAGGAGAAAGCTAATGAAAAGTAGATGGGATTATCTGAGGAAATGTCTAAGAAAATACAAATATTGTATAGGAATAAAATAATCTTCTAGAGCCATACATGCTGCTAAATGTGTTTAGGACTGTAAGGGCTGAAAACAGAATGCACCAATCAGGATTCTGGTAAGTGAAGCTCTGTACTCTGAGAGATACAGCTCTCGCTGTACACCTTCTGTGTCAGTCCATGCTATAGGAACAAGAGAAGACTGTATACCAGGAACCACAGAGAGAAGGAAGAAGAATGCAAAATACCAAACAACAAGGTCCAGCAACAGAAAAATATGCCAAGCATAAGGGACTGTTCTGCAAAGTCAAAAGGAAAACTAACATGTGAATACAACCTTTATTCAGGTTGAATTAGATCATCTGGTACTCAACGTGACCCAGACTAGATACACATTCAGTGACCAAAAAGTGATTTATAGTATTGTAGATCTTCTTTCTGACAGGAAATGCCAAGGGAGAGGGGAGTGGGATTTCTTAATAAACAGCACATCTTTAAAACCTTCACAGTCCATCATCATTCCTCTTTGTATTCTCCAACACCATAGCTATTCCCAGAAACTCTTTAACTCTTCTCTAGTCTGAGCTCTCTGACTTCTCTGACAGCTTTGGATATGCCTTTTCCTCTCTACCTCCTCTCTTTCTTTCTCTTGTAGCTTTTGATTATGTAGCTCCACCTAGCCTTTCTTGTTTCATTTGTTTTATTTTATTTGTTTACACTTATACTTGAATTTTGGAGACCAAATGATAGCCCAAAGGGGCCAGAAAGAAAGAATCCTTTCTATTTAGTGTAGTGGAATGTCCAATGAGAACAGAGAGTATGAGTGTTCAAAAATTAGTAATTATGACTTCGTTACACAATTAACTAATAAACGTATCTCTATTACACTAATAAGAATAGTGTGCTTTATCTTGGAGGATTTTGTTAGGGGTGACTGGGATCTAGACCCACCTGTGCATTCTGAAATTAATGGATATACAGAAGCTTTCTTGAACTGTTGTGTATGATTACTGGGTTCCTCTAAACTCTGTTGGGTACAGAGATAGAAGGCAACTTGATGTGTAGTCCTTTAGAGATTAGAGGAAATAAGTTTTTAAACCTATACCTTATTGCTAATTTTTAGCTAGAATCACAGAATAACATAGTACATTCAGCTCCCTATATCTAGTTTTTGGGGAGGTTATCTATACCACTTAAGAGACCCAAAATGGGTTGGACATCATCAAAAACACAGCCAATAAAAATAAAGTATGACTAACTGGGGATTATGGAGGGCCAAGCGACACCACGGAAAACTTAAGGGTGGAGATGCCAGAGTAATGTTTGAGGGTCCATAATGATGGACCAGCTTCTTGAAGGGAACAGTTACAGAAAGCATGGTGATTATGATTATTTGAAAGTAGAGAAGAGAGTGCAGATTGAATTGTTATTAAAGAATTTTAAATATATGCAAAGAAAAGGACACATTTTGAGAGTGAGGTCTCTTTTTAACGTTACTTCACTGAGAATATAAGTATATGTAATACATGGTAGGCATCTGGATTCCCTTTTAATTTCCTTGCAGTGTTTAAGATTCTTTGGCATTCTTTGGTGTGGACTATACTGTACTCTTCCTGGCCTCTCCTGCCAGGATAAGCACACGTCTTCTCTTTCTTTGACATTTCCAAGGAACTACTTTTCGTTGGGTTTTTTGAGTGCTCCAAATGAGGTATAAGTAAGGGTAACTCTTTAATCCTTTCAATACACAGTCATTACATCAGATAGGGTTCAATCAGAGAAACAGAACATTATGAGTAGTATGGGATAAGGGATTTATTACAGGTATTTGAACTTACACAATTGTGAGGGGAGCTGAGGAAATAAAGGTCTGAATGTGAATAGTTAGAGGATTAGAGAAAAGCCAACAATAATGAAGGACCACAAAGAGATCTATGAAGACGTCTGTGGTGAGCTGTTGCCTCTCCATATGGTGGTGGGTCTGAAGTCATTGTAAGTAAGCAAGTCAGAGAGTCAGGAAGAAAAGCTGGACAGCTGGGCATAGCAATGACACATTTTCCTGCCACAAAGACAAAATGGAACCTATGTTGGTCACTCATTATATGAAACCCCAAGGATACAGGCCACCTGCAGAAAAAGTTGGTTTCTTTGACCATCTTGCTACACATGCTACTGGCCCAAGAACTGTAAAAGCAGGAGGAGAAGATTTCATGGGAGCAAGAGAAATTGTGGGCCTGGGTGCTGCTCCACGTGAACAAGATGAGCCAGAATGTCATAACTGCAAACACATGCATGCACACACGTGTGTGCACACACACACACTCACTCACTCACTCACACATGCACTCATGCATGTGAAGTACACAGGCAGTGCCTGGGACCCTGCACCAACCTTCTGAGAATAATGGCTGCTGCTTCTCCCTTCCAAATCCCATGCATATTTCTCTAATGGCCAACTCTAGATTGAAACAACTGAAGGGAAGGAAATTCTGGAAACAATAGTTCCAACTGAACTGACACAGCACTACATTGCCACAGTCATGCTTGTGACCAAACATGCCATGAAAAAGATGGCAGTAACTCACCTTGACCCCAATTGTGGCCCTATTAAAAAAGACATGAAGTGAGGTTGGATGTATTTAAGACCTACAGAATGAGATGGGACAAAATAATTCAATGAACTCAACTTTCTGGTTCCACCCACCCAACAATTCTACCAGAAATTCTCAGACATTACGAGTAGCACTAGCATAGCATTTTTTTATAACCTTGAGCCACTGTTATTAGTAAAATGTGGAGCTGAGTGGATCATAGCTTTGACTCAATGGTGATTCCTATGTTCCCACATAAAAGAAAAATGGGCCAAGATTACTCAATTTTGTGTACTACCTAATTCTGCTACAGCCTTGTATACATAACCTCTCAGTAATGTTTGATAAGAAATCCTTGCTTTCTTGTTGCAACACTTTAGTATCTCAGAAGGAAGCAATACAAAATTGATGTAGTTATTGGTTTTTCTCCTCTGTGAACTGTAATTTCCATACATCATAGATCTCATCTTCTTTTAAGAAAAACAGTGTTTCATCAGCTAATAAGATACAAATTTTCTGTGATAGAAAGAAACTATCTTTCATTTATAAGAGAATTTTCTATGGGAAGTCTTATATGGCAAGAGTCTAATAATGAGAATTTTTTCTAAGATGAAGTTTCGTGTGAGAGATGATTTACTTAATGAAGAGATGTGATCATTCCTAACTATTAGAGAGACAACTTACACAGTAGGTAAAGAGAAGTCCAAATTTGAAATTAATGGCATATGAGTCCAATCTCCCATAGAGGTTTACTTGAAGTATTATTATTTCCTTTATATTTCAGAAGGAGAAATAAAGGATAAAAGAGGTGGGAAATATCATCCCCAAATAAATATCAGTTATTATAATAGAAAAGTTGTAAATAGAAAAAAATTCATATTAACACCTTCGTCAACTGCCCATAACTAAATTATTAATTAACTAAGAAGAGACATGACAAAAGTTTGCGATCATGCAGAGAAACAAAAAAGAATAGAAAATATGTGTTTATATTTTAGTCAAATTCAGTTTCAGTCCCAAATTTCATATTTCCCAAAAGGGAATATCTCAGGATATTGAATGACAAGTTATAGCTGTTTGTGATCAAGATGAAATAGATGTTTCAGACTAAAGTAAGATGCCAGCCCAAATTCAGATTTTTAGAGGAAATGATCTCAAAATTCTTAGACCTCTCATGTCCTCCATCTCCAATGGGCAGGAAGTAAGGGATGCCTGATCCCTTTCCTCACGCTCATTTGGATGTACAGGGGCCTCCAAGAACTCTGCTAAAAGAGCATGCTGTCTACCCCTGCAGTGGTGAGGCATAATGACTGTGGTCTGCTGATATCTCTTTCTAGAGAATGTTCTAGCTGATTTATGATGTGGTAGTAATAAAGATTTAACATATACATGAATATGCTAATATAAACATTCATTTCTTTATTTTGAATTATTATTGAAATTATCTAAGAATTCTATTTTACTGGAAATGGTTACTGCTTTAGGAAGTATCAGTAACAAGCAACAAAGGAAATGGGTCAGGTAAATGAGATCCTGAGTACATTGCCGACTTTCTTGCTGTATATACACTCTTGTTTTGCACAAGCAGGAAGCATCATTATCAAAGACCTTTCTGATAATTCCACTGCCATTCTTAAACTTGCAGATGATTAAAAGAAGTATAAAAAAAGAGAGCAATCAATGACTCATAGTATAGCAATAGCCCCTTAAAATATTTTTATTCCTCTACCACAAATGATTGACAAATGGGGGTCTTAAAAACATGATTCAGCTAATTCTTAGGAATTCTATAAATATTTCTAAGAAAGTAACCTTTCATGATATCCTTCTAATTGAAAACAGGATACATTAAGAACAAAGGAAAATCATGTTTTATAGGAATAAGTTTTCTCCACTCAGTATAAATTCAGGTATCAGAAATATTAAAATTCATCTATGGACATATCATCCATGTGCCTAATCTCAGAAGCTAAGCAGGGTTAGTCCTGGTTAGTACTTGGATAGGAGAAATATTAAAATTTGCTTCTTTCCTTCATTAACACAACTATTCTGCTTAATTATTCTTGCTTAGTAATTCTAAAAATGATGGCAGTGTTCTAGCATGTAGCTGAGTGTGTGAGACAAATTAGGAACCCAGTAATTGTTATTGAATGAATGAACAAACCATAAATCCTTAGGAAGAAAAGCAGTAAGATAAATTTACTTTTTTTTTTTTTTTCTTCACATAGGTCTTATTTCAGGACAACAATTACATGGCCTGAGGCCATCACTTTGAAAATGCTATATTTTAATATAGAGACATGAATAGCTTAGCTGGTATGTAGCTTTCATTTATTCAATCCACTTACCTTTATCTAGAACTTGATTTAATTGTAAAGTGTAAGACCCCCATTTATAATGGTTCTCTGAGTACAATATTTTGAATAGCATGAAGCTAAAAGAATATTTGGCATTACTTTTGGGGATTTTAAGGCTAATGAGTGAGAATAACTCTATGCATATCAGGTGATTCATATGTCATAAGCGTTAGCAATCTAGCTATTGTCTTTCTTAAGAATAAATTAATTAACTAACAAATATTCAAAGAGTATATACAAAGTCTAAGGCCTGATCCAGTTGGAGCCTGTTAGGAAATATAAAAAAGGATAAGATGTAGATAGCTAAATAGTTGCAGATAGAAATATATCCAGCATTTTTTAAAAAAAGTTATCTTTTCAAGATTGAGGTGACAAGAAGATATAAGAATAGAATTTCCAAGAAAGCAACTTCAACGATGTCCCTAACTGGAATATGGATATAATGGCTGGAAGTACAGCAGTCATGCTGAGACCATAAGGGGATCTTGAATACAGTGATATGATCAAATCTGTTGTTTAAGGGGAAGAAAACACCTCTGGAGATCATTGTGGATAAAGGATTACAGTGAACAAGAGCTTTGGGTCATAGTCTTTTCTTTGTATATGAAAACTGGTGAAGCCTGATGGCAATTAGGTTATATAATCAATAAAATAATTAAGGTTAGAATGAATCTTATAGAAGCAAGGTAAGCTGTGGTGTCCTGTTATATTAAGGATACCAAGAAGCTACCTCTGTTTCCACATGGTTCCTGCACTGAAGGATCTCCCACACTAATGCTTGACATTCTTTTACTGGAAGCTAGCTCCTTTTTTTCATTCCACAATTAGAGATAAAAACTAAAAGTAAATGCTATGAGAGAATTAACACACTGGCAAAGTCATGTCAGCTTTTAAAATGCAGATATCAAATTGATGCCTGAGATCCAGTTTTGACAGGCCCTGTGAGAGGAAGGCAGAAAGGTACTTACTAGTACCTGTAGCAAGAAGTGATTACAAGGAAGAGGGGGGATGAAGAAGAGGGAGGTTACAAACACTAAAAACAAACTACTCTTTCAATATTGTGTCTTTGGGTGGCTTTGGAAGAGGAAATGCAGAGAGGAAGCATTTTGTTAATAAGTACTAGTAAATCCTCTGTAATGATTACTGCTTGCTAATCTATACTATTCATAACAAAAATTAGAGATGCTGAAGAGTAACAGAAAGTTAATCTCAGCAAATGCCGAGGTAAACTATTTAGTAAAGAGAAGTGGGATGAATAATATAAAACAGTAGAAATATGTTTATGGTTCTAAATGTAGTGATGTACTTTCATTTATTTGTTGTATAGGAAACTTCTTGAGAATTCGAGTACAGTTATTATCTCATAAAAAGAAATTTTAACATTCACTTATACAGGCTTATTTATTTACACATTTAACCACCTTCTTTCCCATCTGGTTTAGGCCTGTAAATTTAAATTTATTACAAAATAAAATGCTTGTTTAAAAATGTTTTTAATTAGAATAACTCTAGTTTATACTAAATGTTTTTTGAAATCAAATTCTGAGTTATGCCAATGGCTGGCTCATTTGGGACTATCATTTCTATGCAAGTTTCTTTAGTGCCATGAGTTTAATGGTTGGCCTATACTTTAATTTTCTGAGCAAAAATGGGGAAGGCATTCTGTCCTCTCAATGGCAGAAGTAGTAGTATTTTCTTCCAATAATGACTTGTGCACCAGGTCTGGATAATATCTTGGGTCATTTCACCTCATGTTCATTTTAGCCACACATTTTAAAGGAATCAATTTCCAATTTCATGTTTCTTTTGTTCCCTGGTAGCCAGAGCTGTAATCAATACTCAGGCTCTGACCATATTTTGTTCAAGAAAAATATTACGCTTTCTCTTTTGTTTATACTACGTAATATTCCTCGGTGTTCTGAGATGTTTTTATATCAACTTCTCATTTGTGTTTTATTTACTGTTATCATCTCCCCATGTATATATTATAGGAAAGAAAACAATTTGGGCTTATATTCACTAGTAAGAAATCTTAGAAAATAAATAGATTGGGCTTAACACAATTCTGACATAAGAAGAAGACCTAGTAAAAACAATCATCCAAATGGCAGCAAATGTTACCAAGAGTCAACATCTACATAGTAACAACTTTATGTCCTGATTAATTAATCATTACAGGTTAAGTTTCAATTACAGCTTTGACTGGTGGGGAAGAGGGAGGTTCAGTAGCTGCAAAGGAATCAAGACAGAGAGGGATGGTTTCCACATCGTTAATTTCCAAATAATCACTGGTGCAAGCGAGGGATAAAAACGTGCAAAGGATTCTAGATATTAACAATCCTGGTGGTAAAGAAAGACAGAAAGACTGGCTGTGTAGTGCAGGGCCACCTAACATGGCTGTGCACTGTTCACTGCAGGAAGGCTGGGGAGAGGAGGTGGGACGGGCGGATCATTCTAGGCTGATCCTGCCCAGGTTGAGGGAAGTTAGATCAAGACCCTTAGCTACCCGACTCCAAAACTACTGTCTGACAAACAGTTGCAAGTTTCCTTCCCCATTGAATGCAATGTGATTCTTACAGATCTCAGATCCTGACATTTGTCACAAGTTTTACATTCACTGTCTCCTGGAAGCTTTTCCTAGAGATCACTCAGCTCGTCAATGAACTAACAGCTTTCTCTAACTCCTTTTCCTGCTGAATTTCCGGGGCTTTCATGCATTCAGTTTTGTTTGTTGGAGTTCTTTTTCTCCCCCACTGTTTTACAGGGAGAAGAGACCCAGGCACCTTATGATTTCCTCAATTAGCACAAAAATTCCTCCCTGGTAGCTTAGTTCAAAATGTTCCCATTCATAATGTTAATTCCTGAGGCACACTCTCTACACCTAACTGTCCCTTGCCACAGTGCCTCTCGACATTTCCTCAGTTTTAAGCTGCTTTCCCCTAAACAGAACACTTTCCTTCTTCCTGCAGGGTGCACCGCAGGGCGCATGCGCCAGTCCCCAGGCGAGCGCACCCTACGGCGCATGCGGCTGTTCCCGAGGGACCGTGAAGGCGGAACTCAAAGTCGGCGGCCCGCGGTGACGTAAAAAGGCCGCGCGGAACTTCAGTTTGTTCACCTTCCGCAGGAGTGAGTTCTGGCGGGTCGCAGGCATGGTGCACTGCAGTTGCGTGTTATTCCGAAAGGTCTGTGACTGGTGCCTTTCCGGCTGAAGGTGCCCCTCGCCCCGCCCGAGGGCGGTGGTGCTCCGTCCCTTCCTCCCCGCTTTTTGGCGTCGTCTTTCCTGCTTTTATTCTACCATAGTTTTCTCTCCATCTCTCCTGGAGTCGGGGTTGGTTTGTGAGGGGTGAGAAGGGTGTGTCTGCTTGGCATGGTTAGGACGGTTGTTTGGGGACAGGGTCTGAGATTCTTCTGGGGACTCGTGTGCACGTGGGATGAAGAGCTGGGGTGCCTGCCTGCCGTTTAGACTCGCAATACGGTACACGTGGGGTTAGGTTTTTTTTTTGGCTTTGTCTTTTGGCTCAAACAGTGCATTTCCCTTCTTTTAAGTAATATCCATAGAGTGTTTTTCCCTTGAGTGCATTGTTTCTAAGAGCTTTTCATCAGTAAACGAAAATACGTAACAGGCTTGCTTTATTGCAAGAAATTAGGTCAGTTTTTGTGCAGTGTTGGTTTTAGAATCGTTTTTGTAAAAAAAAAAATAAGTTTGCTTCAAATTAAAATCCTCTTTAGGAGACTTGCTAGTAATGTTTTTGAAACCTGTGGGCATCATAGTTTGGCCATTACTAATGAGGAGATTGAGCTATTCCTTTAAGTGTGCGTTCTAACTCTCTGAATCTGATCAATCTAGAGCAGTTTAAAAAATGTCACATATTGAACGGAACTCTAAGAATAGATTTCTTTTTATTGGAGGAAAGGCATGGTTAGTAATATCTGAGTGAAAGTATACTTTATCCCACCCTCTGTTTTCCAGAAAGTGAGGAAAAGAGACTTATGAAGGGTAGTGCTTAAGTATGTGAGGTAGCTAATCCTTCAACCAAAAAAGAAACTACTGCATTTTTTTTGTATGTGGATAAGTTATTAAAGGCTACTTTTGTAATATTCCTGTCATGAAAACTTACTTCCAATCAATGTCATTTCCAAGTGGAATCTATCTCTTCACTTACATGTGATGCATCTTTTTTTAAAATAGTAAAAACAGCAAATCATCATGTATTTATTAATCATTTGTTATTTTCAAGGCCTTTAATTCCATTTTTTTTAAAAATGTTATTAAATGTATTGGGGTGACATTGGTTAATAAAGTTATGTTTCAAGTGTATAGTTCTATAATACATCATGTGTTTATTGCATTGTGTGCTCACCACCCAAAGTCAAATCTTCTGTTACCATATATGTGACCCCCTTTACGCTTTTCTACCTCCCCCCACCTCCCTTTCCCTCTGATAACCATCATATGTTGTCTGTCTGTGAGTTTTTGTTTGTTTGTTGTTTTCAGTTTTATATCCTACATATGAGTGAAATCATAGTGGTTTTTGACTTTTTCCATCTGACTTATTTTGCTTAGCATGATATTGTCAAGTTCCATGTTGTCACAAATGGCACTATTTCATCTTTTCTTATGGCTGAGTAGTATTCCATTGTGTATATATACCACATCTTCTTTATCCAATCATCTATCGAAGGACATTTCGATTGTTTCCATGTCTTGGTCACTGTGAATAATGCTGCAATGAACATAGGGGAACGTGTATCTTTACGAACAAATGTTTTCAAAAATTTCATGTAGATACCCAGAAGAAGGATCATATGAGTCATATGGTAACTCTATTCTTAACTTTTTGAGGCACCTCCATACTGTTTTCCATAGTGGCTGTACCAGTTTACATTCCCACCAGCGGTGTATGAGGGTTCCTTTTTCTCCACAACCTCTCCAACACTTGTTATTACTTATCTTGTTGATAATAGCCAATCTAACATGTCGCATCCAGCACGACAGGGTTGTGGTGAGGGAGAAGGGCAGTGCAGGGCTAAGAAAAGACAGTAGCCATGAATAGAATGGAAACCACAGGGCCAAGGGGAACGGCCTCAGGGATTGAACCCTGAATCGGGCCAACACGTAGTTTTTATTGGTAAACTTCTAAAGAGGTAAAAGATTGCTAATCTCAAGATCTGTGTGTTAGTAGCCTGCTGGCTGTCTCCGAAAGTTCCCATTGTGTTCCAGCTTGGACTTTGCCTTCACACACATGCACATCTCAAAGGAATACATTGAAGGGGAGGGACCGATATAATTCCATGGGGTCTCAGTTTGCTGAGACTTCCCCTCAGAGGAGCTTTTCTGATATCTCCTCATCGGGCCTCAGTTTGCTGAGGCACGCCATTGTGAAATCCTGAGAAGAGCTCCGGGGAACAAATGGTTTGGCAGCTGTAAGGCAACACTAACAGGTTGTGCATTTCTGATCTAGCCTTGAAGAACCAAAGCATAAATTCTTTACCCTCAGAGAAAAGTACTCTGGCTAGCTCTCAAGTTCTTTTTTTATATATCCCTTCCACCCAGTTCCCTTACAACACTGTTTCATGAGTACATTCACATACTTAAATGGGTATCTGTGCTTTGAATCTTTGCTGTGAACCCATCCACCGCAATCTCTGATCTAGACTACATCAGAATCGCCAAGGGAGCTAACTGTGCTGGGTTGACCTGTCCTCATCCCCTCCTCCAGGTTATATCAGAATGATCAGTGGAGTATATGTATTTTGCAAAAAGTTTCCAGATGTTTTTTGGTACTTACAACTATCCTAAATGACTAAAGATGTGAAGATTATGAATTTAAGAAATTACTCTGTAAGGAGTCTTGATAGTCTGCGAGGTTAATACTTAGGATCTTTACCTGCAAGAAGCTCTTGATTTAGTGAGGGATACAGACGTAAACACTAGGTACAGTATAAGACTTCAAAAAGTGTAATAGTAGAGATACAATCAAGTTGCTGAGAGTCCAGCAAAGTGGATGGTACGTGTTGATTAAAGGAATTAAGAAAGACGTCAGTAAATACGACGTTCAGGTGGGTTTATGATAGAAAAGAATGAATGACATAAGTAGAGGGAAAGCATGCCCAGAGTAGCATGGAGACATGAATATATAACATGTAGTACAGAGCAAAAGAGGAAAAGGAGATAAGGGATAGAACGAATGGAAACAAAACTGGGAAGGTAGGTTAAGAGCTTTGAATATAGTGCTGAGAATTTTAGCCTTTATTAAATAGCAAACACAAAAAAACAATTTGAATAAGGGAGAAACATGGTTAGAGATCAGATCCATTTTTATAAAAATAGCTCAGACAGCAAGATGAAGGATGTGTTGAGAAAGGAATGACTAAACAATGGAAGACCAGTTAGGAGTTAATGAAATAGTCAAGATACTAGGGCAATTTTTACCAGAAAGGAAAGAGAGGGTTTGGGGAAAAAAGCAGGTGTAGTAAAAGATTCCCATATGTAGCCTCAGTGAATATTAAACTGTGGTTCCATTATTTGAGAGAACATTGGAGGAACAGAATTTACCAAGGAAAAAGTTTGGTTTTGTCATATTCATATTCATTTGAGGTGACTATTATCCTTTCAGTGCCTACAAACAAGTTACATATTTGAAGGGTTTCAAATATAAGTTAAATACCAATATTGTTCGTAGTTACTTTAGACTATTAAGTTTACATCCTGGTGGAGATGTCCAACAGACTGGACATGGAGAATATCTCATCTAGGTAATAGTTACTGGTACAGGCTGAGATCACCCAGGGGAGTCTGGATTGAAATGTGGGCCAATGTCAGAGACCCTGAGGATAGGTGGGACAACAATTGATAATTGGGAAAAAAGGATCTTAAGAAAGTTAAGTGGGAAGAGGAGGTCAGACAGATGAACTAAGAAAAGACTATATTTGGCATACAGGAAACCATTATTGATTTTTTTAAAGGAGTTTTAGTGGCAACAAAGAACTAGAAAGGTGTTCTAAATTGCTAAGCACATTTGGTATACAAACGTTCTCTCTCTCTCTTTAAGTATGGAAACTTCATCGATAACTTAAGACTCTTCACCAGAGGAGGAAGTGGTGGAATGGGTTACCCTCGTTTAGGTGGAGAAGGTGGAAAAGGTGGTGACGTCTGGGTTGTAGCCCATAACAAAATGACTTTAAAACAACTTAAAGACAAATACCCTAAGAAACGGTTTGTGGCTGGAGAAGGAGCAAACAGTCGGTAAGTATTTACTGAATGACTTTGATTTTATAAAATTAATCCCTCCCGGAAGAAAAAAGTTAAAAAATAAAAATTTAATTAATAATTCGAAGTAAATCCTGTATTTTTAACTGAGCAAAAATCTACGTTTGTCTCAACTCCAGTAAAAAGATAGGTACTAAGAATCTTTTGGAGCTTTTAAACTTTATCCTTTTCTTCTCCCAATGTCTGTTTATATTCTTTTGCACTTACCCTTTAGAAACAGAAAATAGTCTGAATTCTCAGTTTTCTCCTTAAGTTATCTTTGACAATCCTTAGGAATCCTTTCTGAAATCTCAAATCTCGCCCCCCACCGCCAATAGTTCTGCCAGCATCTCATATGAAGTGCTGAAAATTTAAAGCCTGTTTCACTGATACATTTCTTGTATGTTTTCCTTTTGCTTCCGTTTTGGTTTTCTTTCTATGACAGCAAAACCTTTCCTTTATTTTTAGTTAATGTACAAACATTTTTTGTGGAACATACTGTGTTGACCTCAAAATATGAGAAAATTGTTTCTTTAATTATAAAGAAAAGAAACAAAAAAATTCTTAAAGCTTCTACCAAAATGTAGGCTATGATTCCTCAGGCCTCTCTCATTCGGTTATTCCTTAGGAGGTGTTGATGTAAAGGTTAGACTTGATGTTGCTTTTTTCTTTCTCCTTCTCAAGGTGGTGTTTTGGTATATTTATTTGTCACCGTACTAGAGGATGGAATTTGGCGCTTCTTTGGGTGATGGGTTTGATAAGCAAAAGATGGCGGCTGGGATGTTGAACACCCTGTAATGCAGAGTGAGGAACACTCCCAGCAACAACAAAGTACCCTGCCCAAAATATGCCGGGAAAGGAATCCTTAGAGAAACCCCTTAAATTCTTTTTGAGCATTTTTGTTTTATGAATAGTCCGACTGAAACCATTTTATAGGACAAAATTTGGGAGCCTCTATTTGTTAGAATTTAGTAATCAAAGTTTTTAGTTCAGAATGTTATTTTATTATTTTGCTGTTACAGGCAGGACATGATAGCAGTTTACATCCTAAAGTAAAAATTTTGATAATTTTATTATTTCTTTTGAAAAGTAAAGTTGCTATAATTCCAGCCTTATTCTGTGTTCAGATTAGTGGTATATTAAAGATGGTATATAACGTGTAAATGTTAAGAAAGATTTAAATAGAACATTTTTCTTACTGAGATTGTGTGTTGCAACTTTTAGAATGCAGAGGCTTAAATCTGAAGGATTACAGGAGCCAACCAGGGTGAAGGGGAGGAAAAAGCATAACAGAAAAGGTAACATGAACAAAGGCCCAATGATAGAAGACAGATACCAGTATAAGACTTTAAAGGAAGGCCCGTGTGGCTGGAATGCAGAAAACGCAGGAATGCCAGCCTTTCATTCCGACCACCATCATTGCTGAAATACTGCAGTATTCTCCAATTTGGTCTCCTGTTTCCAGTCTCAGTCATCACCTCCAATACATTCTTTATCCGGTTATTCCTAGACTGATTTTCTAAAACACCAATTTATTGATGTCACTTGCCTATATAAAATCCTTCAATGTTCCCCATCACTCTAAGATAATCTTTAGGCTTCCTAACTTAGCATATCTGACTCTTCATGATCTGGACTACAATGTCTTTATTTCACACCATGCCACCCCACTTGTCCCAGTGTTATGCTAGAAATAGCTGTTATGTTCCCTCCTAATCCAGTGTGTGTGTATTCAGTTTGGCAACACATCCTTCCCTACACTGATTGTTTGGCAAAGTCCTATTCCCCCTTCAAGACATGATTCAAGCACCACTTCCAAAATGTAGGTAACTAAGTAAGATTTTAATTTCAGATATCTAATCACGTCTACTAAAAATCAGACTGCTTTTGTTCATCATGAAAATATCTCCCAGTAAATTTGTTTATGGTTGTTCAACTAAGAAAATTATCAGATACCATTTCAATTATTTAAAAAACTATCCAAAGTTCTTCTGAAATAAAAGTGTAAATGTTTTTAATAACATGATATTTTAGTAGAAGTTTCATCAGCGGTAACAAAAAAGAATGGAAAGTCTTGCCTCTACATTCTAAAAATTACAACACACAATCCCAGTAAGAGAAGTACTTTATTTAAATCTTTCATATGTTTCAAATTCATCCATTTCTGTCAATCCAATTCATTCATTCAACTAATGTTAATTATCTACTATGTGCCAATCACTGTACTAGATATCTAGGATAAAATGATGATCTAAACTAATATGTTCCCTGCCCTCCTAGAACTTACTATAATCTAATAGGAGAGCAGATATTAATCAAATACATGAAAAATGTAAAATTATAACTGTGACATATCTTATGAATGAGAGCCTACGTGTGTGGGCATGGGAATTGGGACATAATCAGGGAGATCAGGAATAAAATGATTAAAAAAAAGGTCAACCACCTATAATTCTTCCACTTGGAGATAACCACTATTAACTCTTGACTTTTCTAAGACGTTTCTGTGTATTTACACAAACGTAATTATGTGTATATGTATATAATTTGGGGGTATAAAAACGAGAGGACAATATTTTGCAACCTCCTCTTTTTACTTAACTTTTTTTCCGTGACAAGATTATTCAGGTTGGCTGCATAGTATTATAGTACTGGAAATAGCATTATTTATTTTGTCGTTCATCTGTATAGGTAATTGTAGATTTTTTTACTGTTATAGTCCCAATGCAACACACATCCATGGGTATATGGTAGTTTATGTGGCTGTTCAGTTATTTTGTTTTAGGATAAATTCCCAGAAGTGGAATTACTTGTTACAAATTTGTACCAATTTACTCTCTCACGAGCAGTTTGAGAGTAGCCAGATGAGCCTGCTGTAATTGAGGTCAGTTTTTTAAAAGTTTGTTCTTCAGTGGATTTTTCACTTTTTTCTAGTTGGTGTTGTAATGATTTTTTCATTTTAGGTATGCAATATATTAGTTCATTATTAGTTGAAATGACTTTTAGTGGTTAACTTGGTAACTTAAATCATTACTGAATATTATTGTTATCGGGATACAATAGTCTAAAATGCAAATAAATAAGTAGGGAAAGTTTTAGTTTTCCTCTAATATTTGACCATTTATCATCTATATTGGATGAGTTGGTTGCTAGTCTTCTTTGTATACCATTATATTTGCTTGAGATATAATCTTTAATTTAGTGGGTTTTGCTTGTTTTAACTTAGCTTATGTTTTTGTAGGGTTAGTGCACTGAAAGGCTCCAAAGGAAAAGATTGTGAAATTCCTGTACCTGTGGGTATTTCAGTAACTGATGAAAATGGTAAAATTATAGGTAAGTATACTGCATAGTCTAAGGTTGTGAAAAATGCACATTTTCTAAGTTGTTTAGGAGCTGTGGGGAATAGTACCTCTTGAGTGTCAGAATTGTTTCTAAACATTCCTGTTTTAGCTGCTAATTTATAAAAGAACTTTTAAAAACATTATGTAAAGGTTGTTCAAAATTAACTGCTACATTTAAGATTGTTTTAAAAATATAAGAGTATTTACTTGGTTTTAAAACATATAACTAGTCTCTTTTCAGCTGCTTACAAAAGTGCTTTTCCACTGTCAAGCTTTTAATAGAAACTTCTGGCATATATTTCTGAAAGAAAAATGTCATTAGTGATTAATTAGCTCCACTTACTAATCTTGGCTCTAAGTATCTTTATCTCTCTTTTTAAGGAGAACTCAATAAAGAGAAAGACAGAATTTTGGTAGCTGAAGGAGGCCTTGGTGGTAAATTATTTACAAATTTCTTACCATTGAAAGGCCAGAAACGAGTAATTCACCTTGATCTAAAACTTATAGCTGATGTAGGCCTAGTGGGGTAAGTATCATTCATATCTTTATTTTTTTTTTTTAGTTTCAGAGAGATAGTTCATGCATAGGAAATAAATGTAAGTGGTAATTTGGGACTGGCATTGTTTCTAGTTTATGAAATATGTGCATTGTTTGTACTTTGAGAATATGCTCTTAAATGTGGTTATTTTCACAGTACCAACATAGAGTTTCATATTTACTATTCATTTGTCAAAGATGATAGCAATATAATAGGCCAGTGAAATGTTAGAAAATGAATAAAGAAAGAAAAAATCAATCAAATGTACTAGTATAAGAAGGTAAAAGAACATTACCAAATATTAGGGAATAAAATGAGAAATCCGAACAATCCACATTTTAAAAAGTGTATGGAAGTAAATAAAAGAAGGGAAAAAATAATTAAGATAGTCTTACAAGTCTTAATAGAGGTACTAAAGTGTCATTAATCAGATGGCTAAAAGCCAGTATCGACACTATCAACTATCCGACTTTTACACTATTGAACACCAAAGTGGAATCTTGCTATAATTGCTGTGTTTCCCCCAAAATAAGACCTAGCCAGACAATCAGCTCTAATGCATCTTTTGGAGCAAAAATTAATATAAGACCCGGTCTTATTTTACTATAATATAAGACCAGGTATAATATAATTAATATAATATAATATAATACTGGATCTTATGTAATACAATACAATACAATACAATACAAATACAATACAAATACAATACAAATACAATACAATACAATACCGGGTCTTATATTAATTTTTGCTCCAAGAGACGCATTAGAGCTAATTGTCCAGCCAGGTCTTATTTTCGGGGAAAGGGTGTTTCCCTATCCTGTACACTCTGCTTAGGATCTGTCCATCAGCACTGCAGACCTTACAATGTTGTCCTTTCCACCAGCCTCCACTCTTTCATCAGACTATTTAGCTATGGGATTTGCAGTGTTGTTACCCAACTGACGAGGGAGATAGCAAGATAGAGTAGGTAAAGGAAGGGAAAACTTCAACTTTGCATTTCTCCTCTGCCTCCCTCTCTTTCTCTGCCTCGTCCCCCTACAGCATTACACAGTAGTCAAATGGAGGCCTAAGGAAAAGGTAGGGAAAACTGTTGCCAAACTGAGTGCCAAACTGCCATTCCATACCTTATCTTCCTAGAGCTTTTTTTAAAGCTCTTTTCATCTTCCTCTCCAGCAATTTCACTGCTTCTTTACCAGACTCGACAGTCTGAATCTCTCACCTCTTTCCAGGTCTTAACCAGCAGTGGCTTAGAGTTCACAGAAGCCCCATTTTGCTGAATCTGTAACAGGGAAGATGTGATTCTGGCATTCAGGCTTGTCACTTGCATTTAATTTTTTCAATGAAACATAGTTATGAGGGTTATGAGTCATAGCTTCTGTAATATTGTATATTTTTCAGACATTATGGGTTTAATAGAATTTTGTGGGTAAGACTGAAAATCCAGCCATTCAATTTCTCATTTGGTAGAAAAATGGTTTCAAGTTCCATAGAGATACCTTTATAGACTAAGAAGAGCCTAGCAAAGCTGAGTAGTAAAGATGGGGTAAGGGCCGGGGACTCAAGTGAGACTATTTGGGTTAGAATCTCAGATCTTGGTCTTGGATATGTTATACAGTCTCCCTAAGTTTTTATTTTTTCATCTTTAATAGTAGATGGAGATAGTTCCCACGTTAAAATGTTGTTGGTGTGTAAGAGATTGCATTTGCAGCACAGCACATACCTTGGATTTACGAATGCCCAGTGAAAGAAGGGCAGCTGCTCTCACCATCATCACTGGAGTGCCAACTTATTGGAGACTACATACAGTGAAATGCTGAGCTTTTCGGAAGTGGGCTTGAAATTATAGTCAATAATTAAAGCATCATGATTCCTAAGCACAATGTTTAACATGTGTCCTAGTGCTTTTAAATTAGGCAACTGTTCTTCAAAAGTTACTAATGTGAATACCAGTATAAGCAGATAGCCTTTTAGCTGGTTTCAGGAGTGAACTGAACCTTACAAGAAAGGTGTCATATAATGAATACACGTGTACCGCTGTTGTTAGATCTGATCTTTGCATAGGTTGGATTTCAACCTCTAAAATTTTCGTTAGGTACTTTTCAAGAAAAATCTCAAGTATCTGTTCTTCAACCATGAGCATCCTTTTCTTCTCGTACTTTTATCTTTTTGGAAATACGTAGTTGCTTGCATTTTCCTGTGTTTAATCACTATTATGAAAACATAAGGATCTTGGAAAGAAAGAAGCAAGTGCAACCAGTGGTCATCATAGACGAAAATGATTGCAATTTACTTTCCAAAAAGTTCCAAGAGCCTGGGTATAACAGGATATAAGAAAATATTGTATTTCCAAGGGAAATAGATCAGTAAGGCATCTCACATAATTTTATTCTAAATTCCTACAGAAATATTTTTAATGAGAAAAATTGTTAAATGAGCTCCATGAAGAGCTTACAGATTTTTATAGAATTCTAAATTAATATTTACAAAATATTACACCATTATTTCAAATGAGTTTGAAAGAGTTTTGGAAGAAGAGCTTTCTCAAATTTGAATGACAGCTCTGTGAAGGTGGGAGATCACATTTGTCTCATTGATTGCTGTATATCTGGTGCCTATGATATTGCCCAGCCGTTGGTTGGTTGGGTATGATACAAGTCAACGCTCAGTAAATATTTGTTGGATAAAATTTTTTATTGAGATATAATTGGCATATAACATATCAGTTTCAAGTGTACAACATAATGATTCAATATTTGTATGTATTATGACATAATCACCACAGTAAGTCTAATTAACATCTATCACCATGCATAGTTGACAAATCTCTTTCCTTGTGATGAGAACTTTTAAGATTTGTTCTCTTGGCAAATTTCAAATAGACAATATAGTATTATTATACAGTATTATTTGCTATAATCACAATGCTGTACATTATATGCTTCATGACTTATTTATAACTGGAAGATTGTATCATTTGACCCCCTTCACCCATTTTGCCCACTGCCACATCCTCCACCACTGGCAACCCCCAATATGTTCTCTGTATCTTTTAGTTTGATTGTTTGTTTGTTTAGATTCCACATATGAGCTCGTATAGCATTTGTCTTTTTTTGTCTGACTTAATTTCACTTAGCACAGTGCTCTCAAGGTCCATCCTTATTGTCACAAATGGCAATATTTCTTTTTTATGGCTGAGTAATATTTTATTGTGTGTTATATGTTATAGACACACATATATCATATATATATTGTATATTATATGTGTATATACCACGTTTTCTTTATCCATCCATCCATCAATGGACGCTTAGATTGTTTCCATATTTCGGCTATTGTACATAATGCTGCAGTGAACTTGGGGGTGCATATATCTTTTCAAGTTAGTGTTTTTGTTTTCTTCAGATAAATACCCAGAAGTGGAATTGCTGGATCATATGGTAGTTCTGTTTTTAATTTTTTGAGGAAACTCCATACTGTTTTCCATAATGAGCAATGGCTGCACCAATCATATTTCCATTTGTTGGATAAATTTAATGAAAATATCTGAATGAAATTTAAGAAATCATCTCTTAAGTGACCCTCCTCCCCCATTCCTTGTACTCTTTTTCATGCGTTGTGGGCCTTAAGGAAATGTAGCAGTAAAATGAAAGCCTTTGAAACTACCATATATTTTAATCCATATTCCTTATCTAGAAATTTAACTCAAGAAAAAGATTAAAGGTATGTATAAAGATTCAAAGATAGTCACTTCAGTGTTTATAAATTTTTAGAAAAAAGTTAGACAATAAATGCTCATTTACAGAAGAATAAGGTAATTGTCTATTAATCCCACCATTCAGAGGTGACTGTTAATGCTGGTGTATGCCTATGTCTTTCTAGCTGTAGCATATTTTTGCAACATTATTTATAATAGTAAACAAATTGAAGACAACCTAAATGCCTAACAATAGGAATTTAGTCAGGTAAATTACAGTATCCCCTTGAAAGTTATTCACCTTATATAATTCAGTTTGAACAAGAGGCCAACCAATTATGGATAGTCGTTCAGAAAAAAAAAAATCAAAATTGAATCTGATCAAGGCTTTATATCTAACTACCAATTTTTAGAAAATCCAGGGCAAAAGAGCGTTAAATGACATCATGGGGGTCAACAGAAAACTCCAGACTGTGGTAAAGAAACTCCACAGGACAAATGACCAGTTTAAAAAAAAAAGTAAAATTACAAAGGGGGAAACAAGATGGAGGGGTAACCTTTACCAAAAGAAATCTAAGAGACACATCAACCAGTTGTAATGCAGACCTTATTGGAATCCATATTCAAACAAGACAACTTTTTAAAAAGTTTTGAGAATAATATTTGTTGAAGCTAGATGATGGCTAAATGGAATTTATTGTTCCTTTCTGCTTTGGTATATGTTTGAAAATGTCGATATAAAATTTTTTTTTAAATCCATAAAACAATAAATGTAGTATTTTATCAGTTTTTGACTAGAGATAGTGGATTACAAGTATTTTTGTTCATTTCCTTTTGTTTTTCTATGCTTTACAAGTGTTTTTTTTACATAATTTGAATTATTTATTCACAATACTGAAACATTTCAGTGTCCAACATAAATTTATCTTTACCTTTTCCATAAGTATATTTTGTTCAAGTTTTTCAAAATTATTTTAAATTTATACTCTACTTTCAATCCCAAAAATATTCAAGACGTCTGCTTCCTGAAATGTTAGGAATTCAGAGATAGATAACCAAATAGTAATAGTACTGATACCTATTGTAATATATAAATTTATTTTCTCATTTCAGATTCCCAAATGCTGGAAAATCCTCTTTGCTAAGTCAGATTTCTCATGCAAAACCTGCGATTGCAGATTATGCATGTAAGTATAATTAATTTTGTATTTTGATGTGTGGTGGTGAATTTTTAAAGACTGATTTTTCTTTGAGTATGAATAAAATGACAACTCTAAGGGTAGCCGTAATTTGAAAACTCTTGGCGGAATATATATGCATTTCCCATTAATCTTTGAAACCTCTATAGCCCTCAGCAAAGTTTCTAGTACTTGTTAGACACTTTGTTGCATTTATTTTTCTGCTCCTTAATCATTTATTTAGTTTAGTTATGATTTTATGAATACCTAGCCTTTATCAAGCACAATGATAAATCCTAGGAAGGGAGAGATGAATTCTTTCACTCATTTAGCAATTATGTTTTTCTGGGAACTACAATAGATTCTGGAGTTACAAAGATTGGTAAATAGAATCGGATACTGTTCTGACTTTTATTGAGCTTACAAACTCGTGGGGGAAGGCACAAATCTCACTAATGAATACAAGGGAATATAATACCATTCTATGAAAAGAGTGTAGGCGACTGCTTTAGACTTTTTGTGGAAGTGTTGAAATTTGAAGAGTAAATATGAGTTAATGAGTGACAAGTAGTGGACGTGAAAGGTCTTTCAGAGGAAATAGCATATACACAGAGGCTCTGTGATGGCAGGGAGTGGATTTGTGTGTCTAGAGAACATGTGGTAAGGGAAAGGAAATCAAAATGAGGCGAGATGTAGGTAAAGACTATCAACAGACCATGTAGGCCATATTCAATCTTTATGTCTTAAGAGCAGTGGATAGCCTTTTTAGAAAGGGATAAAATGATTAGATTTGCTTTAGAAAGGTGTCTGCATATAATACAGAAAATGAATGGGTGTGGCACATATATGGATCTTGGAAGAACAGTTAGTGGGCTATTGCAGCAGCAAGATGAGAGCTAGTGGAAGCTTAGACTAAGAGTAGTGAATGAATATTATAGGATCTCTGCCATCATTAAACAAAAAGGTACAGAATGACATTAACTTGGAATAAAATTAAACCATTCTAAAATTACACTCTGATAGAGTTAATTTTGTACTAACTACGATACATTACATGGCCAGTATTTATTGTTATAATACAGGGAACTCTTAGAAGGAAAGAGGAAGAAAAGCAAAAAGTCATAGGAAGGAGGCTAGTGTAGGATTGGTGAGGCTTGAGAATAACTGACTAAGAAAGCACCAGACACATTTCTCCCACAGACCCAGTGATAGAAACCTAAATTCTGCCCCCTTCCCATACTTCGTAAAGTGTAGTAGACCCACTTATAGACCCACTAGTAGATTAGACCTGTGCAGATTATAATAATTAATATTTGTCCTTTTCCAAGCATATTGTAAATAGCAAAGATAATTGTACCTTCCATTTCAACAGATGAGAACATAGTGTTAATTAAAGTGTTAATAGAAGAGAGATACTGTTTATTTTAAACTTAATGCTAGGACAGTGTTGAGAGTGCCAGCCTTTATTTTAACCTTAATTTATTGTTGTTGTTTTTTCTCTCAGTTACAACACTAAAGCCTGAACTTGGAAAGATTATGTATAATGATTTCAAACAGGTGGGTATTTTTTTTTTAAAGACAATTGGTTAAAAGTGAAAATACTTGCTTTTGGTGCTTGGGCTTTATAATATTTGACTGTTTCTGTAATGATGGGGGGAGGAAAAGTACCAGAATTTTGTTTTTGATAAGTAAAACTGATCTAATCAATTCTGCTGAACACTGTCATGGTAAAATATTGTATAAGAATGTAACTTCTTCTTCTTTGAAAGTATAAATCCGGTTTGTCATTACAACATCATAATTTCATTGTCTCCCTAATCTCTGTTCTCATTGCAAGTCCCTATTTTACTTCAATATTTGATGATTGATTTTAGCTTCCTAAAAATATTTTTCTCAAGTTCATGGAAGTCATTTTGTTCTAATTTTCTCTTTAAGAAAGTGTTTTTTTACTTGAACGGGATTCTGACCTTAGGTAGCTCTTAAAATTTATTTTTTCTTGATAAGGAAGAACTACATATCTTTTGATTAAGAGAGAATAAAAACAAATATAAAAGGAAAGAGACAAAATTTTAAAAATATGTAATATATGATCAGCAGTCATCCTCTGGTGTTTACCCAAATGAGTTGAAAACTTACGCCCACACAAAAACGTGCCCACAGATGTTTGTTCCTAATTGCCAAAACTTGGAAGCAACCAATATGTCCTTCAGTAGGTGAATGGATAAACTATGATACATCCAGGAAATGGAATATTATTCAGCACTAAAAAGAAATGCGCTACAAATTATGAAAAGACACGGAAGAGCCTTAAATGCATATTACTAAGTGAAAGAAGCCAACCAGAAAAGGCTACATACTGTATGATTCCAACTATATGACGTTCTGGAAAAGGCAAAACTATAGAAAGAGCAAAAAATCAGTGCTTGCCAAGGATTAGAGGAAGGAAGCGATGAATAGGCAGAACACAATAGATTTTTAGGGCAGTGAAACTATTCTGTATGACATTATAATGGTGGTCATGTCATACATTTGTCAAAACCCATAGAATGAGAACCAAGAGAGAACCCTAATGTAAAGTATGGTCTTACAGTGATGCTGTATCAGTGTATTTTCATATAATCCATTGGCATAATTCAAAAAAAATAAAAGATTTGTATTCATTTATAATGCTTGAGTTATACAGCTGACTCAAACAACACGGGTTTGAACTGTGTGGGTCCACTTATATACAAATATTTTTCAATAAACACCTGTTCTGTTTTCGATCCATGGTGTTAAGAGTTTGCAGGTGCAGAGGGCTGACTGTGTGCATTGATTTATACCATTTTATGTAGGGAACTTGAGCATCCACAGGTTTCGGTGCCCTTGCAGGGGTCCTGGAACTCATACCCCATGGATACCGACAGACTGTAGTTAAGTTTTGAGGGAATCAAAAGTTATACGTGATTTTCAACTGTGCAGGGTGGGGTAAGGGCTGGTGCCTCTAGCCTTCGTATTGTTCAAGGGTCAACTGTATATGAGATTGTCCATATTAGTATAAATTGTCTTATCTATACTAGTTCCTCATTTTATTAATGGTTGTGATTTTTATCAGAATAATTATAATTATCTTGCCATTTCAATTTTTTTATTTTGAATTACTAAATTACAAATAGAGTATAAATTGAGACATTATTTTTAGCTTCAAAGAATCCAGTATTTCAAAACATAGAAATGTATAGCTAGTTTTCTATTAAAGGCTGTCTCTTTTCCTTTTTTTTTTTTTTTTAGGTTGATATTTCTGGGTTTCAGCTTTCTTCCCAAACGCAATACAGAACTGCCTTTGAAACCATAATACTGCTTACAAAAGTAGGTTTTCTATTTCTGTTTTACTGTGTTCTGCATCTGGTCTAATATGTAGGTACATAGGCCTGTATGAAATAGGACATAATAACTAGAATAAATATATATTTCACCTCTACTTTTTGAAGCTTTGATGTTAAAGAATTATCTAAACTTACTGTCTCAAGTTCTTCAATATTAACCTGCTCCTTTTGAAACCCTCCTTAATTCCAAATTTCTGTTACATACTTCTCAAACTTCATCTTGCTTGAACTTTTATTTCTACTTCTTAGACTATTTCTCAGTGTACATTTTATGCTCTTTTCTGTTTGTTCTTTAAGTAGCATTCAGTTACAGTAAATATACTGATGACTGCCAAATCTGTATCTGAGACCCATATCTTTTGACTGTGCTTTAGACCAGCTGCCTCTTGGACATCTTTGATTGTCTGTCTTATTGACTTCTCAAACTTAATATGTATAAAACTGAACTGAACTTTTTTTTTTTTTTAACTTTCCAGCCTCCTCCAGAACTTTACTGAGTGTGTAAGCCGGAAACCGGGTGGTGGTCTTGATTCTATCTTTCTCACCTATATCAAGCACTGTCAGTTTTATGTACTAAATATCTCGGAAATCAATCTTTTCTTCATCCACACTGTTATAGTCATCAACCTTTCTCATTAGAATGTTTTAAGTTTCTCTTTTCTGGACTCCCTGCTTCCAGTCTCACTTCTCTGCAGTCAATTTTTTACATGGCAGCTAGAGTGATCTTTGTAAAAGAACCACAGTGACGTTTGTTTCCTGCTTAAAACACTTTGCTGGTGACCCATTACTGTTAGATTAGTCTAACCTGAACATGGTTAATGAGGTCTGGCAAGGTTGGGCTCCTACTTAGCCGTCCATCTCTGTTTCCCTCTGCCCCTCTTACATTCTGTATCCAGCCCGGTGATTTCTCCCTAACACAACACGATGTGTCTTGCCTCCAGGTCTTTGTATATCCTATTTCCTTTGTCACTTTTTCCTCTTATGAGTCATACTGCTGAGAACAGTTGTGTGCATGTTTTGTTATGGACATGTTTTCATTTCTCTTGGGTATATACCTAGGAATGGAATTGCTAGATAATATGGAATCTCTATGTTAAATATTTTGAGTAACTGCCAACCCGTTTTCCAAAGTGGCTGCACCAGTTCAACATTTACAGTTCTACCTGCAATCTATGAGAGTACCAATTTTTCCACATTAATGTCAATACTTATTATTGTCTATTTTTTTATTTCAGCCATCCTAGTAGGAGTGAAGTGGTATTTCATTATGGTTTTGATTTGCATTTCTCTAGTGATTAATGATGTTTAGCATCTTTTCACGTGTTTATTAGCCGTTTTGTATGTCTTTGGAGAAATGCTTATTCAGTCTTTGCCCATTTTTCAATTGGGTTATTTGTATTTTTATTGTTGAGTTATAATAGTTTGTTATATTTTGGATACAAGTCCCTTCCCAGATATGTGATTTACAAATATTTTCTCCTATCAGTTGTCTTTTTACTTTCTTCATATCTTTTGAAGCACAGAGTTTTAAATTTTAATGAAGTCCTTTTTGTCTATTTTGTATTTTGATTGTGCTTTTGGTATCATAACTAAAGAAACTATTGCTTAATTTATGATCATGAAGATTTACTCCTAGTCAGTTCTGAATTTTATCTTAATAGAAGTCCAGATATTTGTATTTGGCTCTCGGCACAAATCACAACCTTCTCTAGGATGTCATGTGAGCCAAAATATATTAGCACATGACTTAACCATTAAGCATTTTCTGAGTTGCCTTTGTTAGTTAATTTTGTGGTTATTGGGATTTACTGCATTTCAGAGATGTGAATGTACTCTAGATTATCCAGGCCTCTGCAAGGTAAAGACAGACATGAAACAAGTATTCTGTATAGATATTTTAATAAAATTATTTGGTTTTTCTCTTGATTTAAAGGAGTTGGAGTTGTACAAAGAGGAAGTTCAGACAAAACCTGCACTCCTGGCAGTTAATAAAATGGACTTGCCAGATGCCCAAGATAAATTCCGTGTATTGATGAACCAACTCCAGAATCCTAAAGGTAAACCCATTTATTCATTTAATGCCAATTTAATAAATACCTAGAATTTGTTACTCTTTTAAAATGTATGTTTGAAGAAAGGACACATACCTTATAAAATATTTAAATAACATTGTAATGTAGTACTTACCAAATTTCAGAATATGTGGTATAGACGGTAAGTGAGAGGAGACAAAAGAAGAGAAAGATAATTTGAACTCTAAAGATTAGTCTTCATGAAGAAGTAAAACTTAAACTGGGTTCTTAAAGAGTTAATGGGATTTGGGTCAGAAGAGGAAAAAGTCAGCATTTACCTGTGAAGTCTTACACATTAATGTATTTCACAAGTTCTAGAACTTCATTCCCCTAGCACACCGTGAATTTAAAAACGGAGCTAATAGTTCTAAAGAGGTATGTATCTTTGCAATGCCAGCTTTATAGGTGAAGAGTACTAATTTCCCAAGAGGAACTTGAGTACGTGTATCTGTGTATGTGTGTAACACAGAAAAATAGATGCTGTTAGTCCAAAAGAATTTTTTTTATTTGAAATCTGTTCCTAAATGGACCACTTTGTACAAGGAACTTAAAGTAAGGACGCTCCACTGTCTTGAAGATTGAACTCGTAGAACACTCTCTGTCCTACACTGAGGATGCTTTCATTTTTCTGAGTCTAGTAGAGGACCTCTTCACAAATGAGGAAAAATAGGGTGGTTGGCAAGTAGTTAACATGTTTTTAAATAGTAACAATTGCTCTTTGGGATAAAAATTGGGGAAAATAAATTATTATTATTAGGACTAGCAGACAACACCAGAAGATTCTTTCTCCCCTCAAAAATCTGTCCCCGGTGTAATTTACATATTGGAGTTGTCCTTGAGTTAATAAGTTACTTTTGTGATATAAATATTCCCTGGAATTAGTAAGTAGACTTTATTCCTCAATCTCATTTGCTTTGAGAGATCATTAGATCTGTTTGCTGGTTGGTTTTGCAGAAAAGGGAATTTTCAAAGGAGTACCAGAAAGGTACCTGTGGCTATTTTGAACCATCATAAAACAGAATATAGTAGTCCCCTCAGTGATAATTTCTGAGTTAGCCTCTCTGGACTTTTTTGGGGGCATAGGAATCTCAAACCAAACTCCAGATTGGCTTGTCCACTCTCTTTCAGCTCAGCCTTTCCCGTTCATATCAGTATGCCATCCCTCCTCCCATTGCGTTGTTGGCAGGGAGAGGAAGAAGTGATATAACAGCTATCTGCCCCTATGGAGTGATAGACTAGACTCATCTGAAATAACCTCCCCCCTTCACCCCCCTTAAACTCTTCCCAACACCTTTTTCAATTTTAGTATGGCTCCTAGCATCAGTGATGATAAGCCTATACTGTAGGGCAGTTAAAGGCCGCCTGTGTACTGAGGCAAGCTAGAATATCCCAAATGACGTTGTGTTTATAGAAAGTTTCTTTCAGAGAATCTGTGTTGCCTCACTTTATCGAATGTCCCCCACCCAAAAAAGCAAAATTTATTGCTTCTGTAAGTAAATCATCTTCTGTGATTCTTTTATTTATACTTAATTTGGTTTAAAATATCTTTACCAACAGATATTTACTAAGCAGCTATCACGTGCCAAGAACCTTACTATTGTCCCTAGTAAAAACCAAGGGTTCTGAGAGCTTATTAGAGAGAGATGAAAAAAAGGGAATTAAAAATTCTAAGGTTTTAGTTCTTTGGTTCACAAATCAAACTTCTAATATAGTTTTGACTTACTTTCAAAGACAATGAAAATCAGCATAGTATTATGTTCTTTGTTTCAGATTTTCTGCATTTATTTGAAAATAACATGATACCAGCTCGGACAATGGAGTTCCAACATATCATCCCCATCTCTGCGATTACCAGAGAAGGAATTGACGAATTAAAGAACTGTATAAGGAAATCGCTGGATGAACACGCCGACCAGGAAAATGATGCATATCATAAGAAACAGTTGCTTAATTTACAGGTTTCCCATACAGTATCTTACAGTGAGCCACAATCAAAGAATGCTCTTACTAGTTCCAGAATGGACAGAATTTAAGTTTATTAAAAATGATAGTGATATGTGTTCATTTGAAAGCTTTTTCATAAACATGTACTTTTTAGAATGTTAGTTATTACTAACCTTCTAATATATATGCCATCATTTGAGAACCATATCTTTTTAAGGTATTTTGTAGTTAAACTTTTTATCAACAGTAAAGAGTAACTAAGAACAAAAACTGACAGTTTATAATTTTGTGGCTAATCCACCTGTAATAAAGTCATCTGATATGCCTGTACTTACAATGTCTCTAGTGAAGTCATTTTTTTTTTTTTTTTTTTAATATAAAAGGATTTCTAGAATATTATGAGAATGAGCAACTGGGTTTTATTTGTTTTTGAGTCTGTCATGTACCTGTTTCTACTAAATATATAATAGTTTTCATTTTTAGAAAATCTTAAAACCCTAAATTAGAACATGTGTTCAATGATAATAAAGATCATTGATAATATTTAACAGAAATCAGCCAATAAATGTTTGTGAATTCAGCTTTTAGAAATTTTTCTTAAGAGTATTTTTTCTTGCTTTGGAGCAGACAGATGTACTCGTATGTCTTTTCCTTATGTCCTAGTCTGTTTCATTGTTTACTTTCATGTTTTACTAAGAGAGAATAGGAAGTACAAACTTTAAACAATATTATCAATCATCAATATATTCTTAAGAGACTATAATTTCTAAATTTCTGCCTACATTTAAAAAATACTTACAGATTGGACATTTAAAGATTTTTATTATAAAATATACATGTTCATTGTAAAAAATTAAACAGTGCATAAGCATATAAAGTAAAAAGGAATGTTCCCATCATTCTGCATTAGACCCTCCAGGCCTTCCCAGACATAACCAGTTAAATTTCCTATGTTCTTGCAGAATTTTTTTATTTATATATCTCTTTACCCAAATGAATTTATTATATAAAACTTTTCCAAGTTTATTTTTCCACAAAATAGTAGCAAGTTAATGAGATTTTAATGTTTTCTTCAATGCTACTTTTATTAGGAATTGCTTTGGAATTTAAGGCTTAGTGAAACCGTTTCATATGGCTATAAGTATTACATAAAAATAATATAAGTATTGTTCTACTTAAATTTCTTCTGATATGACATTGTGACTTTTTACAAGCATTATTTCACTTTTATTTGTTCTGTTTTCTTTTCCCCACTCCCACCTCTCATCTCAGTCCCCAGATCACTGGCTTTTTTGTAGTTCTTTTTTCCTCCTTACTCAGTCTCTCCCCTGTACCAGGCACTGCGGGACGCTGCATGTACAGTGCTGAAGAGAACAGATAGGCCCTGCTGCCCTCTTGGATCTCACACTCAGTAACAGAAACTGCAGGGGACTAGGAATAAGAGTGGGGGAAGTATTTGGAATTTGAACATCTGCACTGATCATAGTGACCATGTTTCACTTTGGGTATGTTTTATACTTATGGCTTCAGTGTCTTTTTCTTTTTTCACTTCTATTATTTCCTAAATATAAACAAGTTTATTTATGTGAGGACAGTTGTATCAGGTGAATTTCTGAAGCTCTGACACCATAATCTTGTGTCAAAGGATAACAGATATGTTCTGAGGGTGAAGAGGAATTGCATCTTATTTGCTCTGTCCGTAATGGCCAGGTTACTACTCCACTGCAACTGAATCAGTTTATGTAACTCACTAAAATGTTCCATTATTTGTATATTCTAGTTACCTAAAGTATGCTCTATGTACATTTTTCTAGAGGTTGATTTTTATTTTAAACAAAAGGAAAAAATCTGGATTATCTTTTTTATTTTATAAAAAAATGAATTTTGAAAGCTTTAAGATTTATTTTGAAATAAATATTTTAATATAATCTCAGATGCTAGCTGTATGTCCTTAAACAACACTCTTATTTTTACCTTTCAAAATACATAATTTTTGGAATGCTTATACCTTACTGTGTAGCCAGGATATCCATACACTATGCATTACCAAGTCCCAGTAGTTACCAGTAGTTCTTGCAGAGCTTACTATGTCAGATTCATTTATATGATAAATTACAAACAAAAGGAAAAAATCTGGATTATCTTTTTTATTTTATAAAAAAATGAATTTTGAAAGCTTTAAGATTTATTTTGAAATAAATATTTTAATATAATCTCAGATGCTAGCTGTATGTCCTTAAACAACACTCTTATTTTTACCTTTCAAAATACATAATTTTTGGAATGCTTATACCTTACTGTGTAGCCAGGATATCCATACACTATGCATTACCAAGTCCCAGTAGTTACCAGTAGTTCTTGCAGAGCTTACTATGTCAGATTCATTTATATGATAAATTACAAGTTTATACTGCCAGACACTCAAGTTAAATATATCGTACTGTGAAGTTGGATCTGTACTGTGAAGGTTTCACATATGAATAAAAAAATTTCAGAAAGCTATTATATTGTTCTTTTTGTGATATATATCCATATTATTCTTATTTGTCATAGTAGATGAACTTTATGTAAAATGAATGTTTTAAGTGGTAAATATGTATTATATAATCAGGGGAAAAGTCTGCCTTCATAATGGGAAAAATCGGGTCAACAGTTTTATTTCAGGTTTGGTCCGATTCGTTTTCTTGTAAAGTTATGTTTTCTTTTAATTGGGAGGATGGAAGTCAGAGATTCTTTTGAGCGTGAAAGCTACAGATTTTTTTCCTGCCAAAAATGAACATGAACACACCAAGTATTGTACAAGTAGTTTCAGGGTTTGCAAAGTTCAGGTATAAAACTCAGCAAAAGTTCCATCTTGAAGTTTTTAATATCATTAGGGTACATTAAAAATAAGTTTCAAAGCAACAGCATAAGTGTACTTAGAAAATATAGCTTAAAGAAGGAAATGAAAATTAGCAACAATACAAATTGTAACCTTTACACAAAAGACACTATTATTTCAAAAATATGGCAGTATTTTGCTTAAAGACAAAATTTTGAATTGAATTTAGTGGATGTTTTTAAATCCTTAAGAGTATCTTAAATTTGGTTTAAATCTGTATCTCCTATGAAATAGAAAACTGAAACAAACCCCCAAAATTTAAGTACATAGTTTGTGCTGGTAGTCATAATGTCTAACATGGTAATGTTTTCATGCTGGCCACTGTACTGAATGTACATATGAGTATAGTATCTTCCTTTTGTTTTTCTCCTTTCTTCAAAAAGAGATTCTTTATTAAATCAGTTAACTCAGATGCTTCTATCCCCAGCCCACAGTTGGCAGCCCTCCCTCCCCTTTACCCCTTAGCTGCAACGAGGGGAATGGAAAATGAGTAGCCAAGAGGGCTTCCAAGCCAGGTCAGGCTACCTCCAATGTGTGGTGAGCCCAGTCCAGCTGTGGCAGGGGTAGCAGCCGCCACAGGCCCCTCCCTATAAAGTAAGTCCCTGAAGCCACAGCTATAGGCAAGGCATACCAGGGTGCCAAAAAAAAATGTATACACATGACTTGTATTCATCTTTTGTTATCGGTATATATTATTACAATTTTAATACAGTTTTTTCCTTTCTTAAAAAGTGTACATTTTTTTCTGGCACCCTCACGTATAATTTTATGTTAAATATATATATATATATATATATATATATATATATATATATATATATATATATTTATATGTATACAAACACACACATACACACACACACACATATTGGAGGTATATATACCCAAGGTGTATATTTTTATATATACATATATATATATCTTCAAGGGAGGCCAGGGGCAGATCTGGGGCGGATCAGAGGGTCTGGCATGGCATCCTGCAGTCAGTCATGCCTCCCTGAGATGCCCCACGGTTGGTGCCTGCCTGCAACCCAATCACGTTCTTGCCCTCTTGCAGCATGTCCAAGAGGTTCCAAGGGTTCTCCTTGGAGTTCATAGGAAACCCGTTGGGATTCCCCAGAGAAAAGCCCATCATCCCAGGCTACTGCCAGCCCACCCAAGTTCATTATTGTCCACTGCACACAGGCCATGCTCTTTCCTTCCCACAGGTTCACAGTCTGGAAGATGGTGGTGGTGGTGATACTGTAGTGCTCAGCTGCTCGTAGGAACAGAGACCTGCTCCATCTGCTTGAAGGCCATGGTGGAGACCTGGGTCTTCTTCAGTGGGGCCTGCCCCTCACGATACAGTCCGTTAATAAGCTCACACGGCACCGTGCCATCCTTGACTCAGTTCTGGAAGTTCTCACGCCCAGGCTGGGGCGAGCCCACATCCCTGCGGCACTGGGCGGTGAGCCACTGGATCAGGATTTGCTCCATGTCTACCTCAAATTCTATCTTCTGCTGCGCCTCCTGGCTTGGGGTGTAGGCAGGTCCCAAGTTGGCCATTCTGAAGGGTGGTGGTGACTGCTGAACCTTGGGCAGGGCGGAGAGCACGCACTCCGCGCGGGGCTGCAGGGAAGTATATTATCTCTTTTAAACACACACTATATTGCCTCCTGGTCATTTATTCTAAATTGGGTGGTGGGTGTTGAGGTTTTTTAAAAACCTTTTTGAAAGTCTGAAATATTTTATCATTTTAAAACTTTTGCCTTATGGAAGTTTAAATCTAAGGTATCCAGATACTAAGCTAGATAAAGCAATGTTATTATCTGAATCATGTCCTTTGAAATACTTGGAATTTGAAGAACAGGATATGCAGTTTATATTATAACTAATTTTGGAGCAATATATGGCAGGTGATTTTCTATTTATTTTGGAAAATCAGAGTACACTGAAAGTTGAAAGTGAAGGACAAAAGCTTTTTTTTGTTCATGGCACATATTTCAGTATATTTTTCTGAAATATATCTAATATCTTCTGAACAATGCCTTCATGTTCTTATTTATTATCAAACATTATTATTGGTATTTCTGCATAAAAGGTTTTAAGAAGACCATGGTATAATTTTCTTATATTAAGAAAAAGGATATGATTATAAAGCTAAAATTTAACTTTAGTTTTATTTGTATATGGTTTGCTACAAATTAGGGGAGATTAAAAATATTTTAAATCAAGAGCAGACATTGAGTAAAAACTTTTGTGATTTAGGATGGGTTTGAAACATGATTAAATGACAGAGAAAATAAATCCCTGGTCAACCAAATCCTAATAGGGGTGGGAATGGAAATAAGAGTACTATATAATAGTTGAGCTTCTGTTTCAAAAACAAATCTTTCTATGATCTGGTACTACTTTGGGATCAAGAGAAATTGTAAGAAGAATATAATAAGCACACATGGCCTTTCCTATAAAAATATGAACCAAAAAAAAAAAAATCACCTGTTTTAAAGAACCACTAATGTCATAATTTGAAATTTGTAATACATTCATCAAAAATTTAACATACAGGTTTCTCCTTAAAAGCTGAGTTAAAAATAGCAGTGGTGGGAGGAATGGGTAATAGGCATGGTAAAGACAGAGACCTGAGTGCAATTAACAGTAAACAACTTCGATTATCCTATCTAAGCCAATTTTTCTGTACAATCCCCCCCCTTCACTAGTAACTTTATTAAAGAATATTTGAAACAAGTGCTTTCATCCTACCTATTTTATAGTAAATCACGAATTTCTAACATTTTTTTTAATTGAGCTATAATTGCATTTAACACTATATCAGCTTCAGGTGTACAACATAATGATTAGATATTTGTATACACTGTGAAATGATCACCACAGGAAGTGTAGTTAATACCCGTCACTATACAGTTGCAAAACAATTTTTTTCTCATGACGTGGACTTTTCAGATGTAGTCTCTTAGCAACTAGCAAATATGCAATACAATATTGTTAACTATAGTCACCATGCTGTCTATTACATCCCCATGACTTATTTATTTTGTAACTGGAAGTTTGTACCTTTTGACCTCTTCACCCATTTCACTCACCTCTGGCAACCACCAGTCTATTCTCTGTATCTGAGAGCTTGATTTTTTGTTTTGTTTTTTTAAATTCCACGTATAAGTGAGATCATATAGTATTTGTCTTTCTCTAACTACACTTAGAATAATGCCCTCAAGGACCATCCATGTTGAAAGTATCAAGATTGCCTAACAGTTATTAAAGTGACACCTCTCTACTTGATTTATCCAGAACCTTCTTCTCTTATTTCCTATATTAGTTTGCTAAGGCTACCATAACAAAGTAGCATAAACTGAGTACTTGACCAAATTCCTTGTCTCACAGTTGTGGAAGCTAGAAGTCAGAGATTACTTCTGACCACAGAGTTGAGTCTGAGTGCTTTAAGGGAGAACCTGTTCCATGTCAATTGTAGTCTTTGGAGTTCTTGACTTTTAGAAGCATCACCCCAATTTCTGTTTTCATCTTCACTTGGTGTGTAGTTGTTTCCAAATTTACCCTTTTTATAAGGAAACTAGTCATGGACTAAGGCGCACCCCAATGACCTCTTTGTAACTTGATTACCTCTGTAAAGACCCCATCTCCAAATAAGATCACATCTTGAGGTATATTGAGGGGGTTAGGATTTCAGCATAGAAATTTTTCAGGGACACATTTAATCCATAACACTTCCCTATGTTTCTCTCTACACTTCCTAACTGTACTTCCCAACTTCCCAATTAATAGATGATGTTATCTATTATTTTTTATTTGACAGTCTTCTTTCTCTAAAAAATAAGTTATGGAGCTTTTCTTAATCTATATTTATTCTACATTTGTTAAATTTCCATGGAAATACTATGGTGATATGTGATTAACATGAAAAGGAAACACAATGTCCAAGTTAGTTTATAAGTTAGGGTTGATGTATGTAGTTTAGAGAAGATACAAATATTCAGAAAAGAAGGAAGGTAGGTAGGATTTGAGTGGGCAAAGAAGATAGTAAGGGGCCATTCCAAATTCAAGAATAGCTTCAGTGAGCATTTAGGGTAAGTAAAGCATTAGGGGCAGAAATCCAAAAATTCTGAGTCTGGAAAGTTCTGAATGGTAACAGCAACCTTTTAGGAAGATCTACCACCTACTACTTGACTCAGGGCAAATTACTTAACCTCTCTGCATCTCAGTTTCTTTGTTATTAATATTGGGTTATTGTGATTAAGTTAGATAATCCATCAAGAGTGCTTGGTACATAGATATTTAATGTTTTCTATTATTTTTAAATTGACTAATATATGTAAAGAAATTGTTGCATGTGTTTTAATGTGAGAGGAGAGGGATTAAATAGGATTGTGACAATTCTTTATAGTGAATAAGTGGCAAATGGATTTTTCAAAGGATGAAATCAGAGGATATGGTTCATAATTTGAATAAAAGGTATGAAGAAAATATCAAAGCTAAGAAATAAAGAAGATAAACCACTGACAAAGTAAGGAATGATGGATGACATAACAGGTATAAGTTGTATTTGGAGAGTGCTAAGACTGAAGTAGTAATAGCAGTTAACCATAATGAACTGATAATTAGAAATAGTTCTAACTTATGGAAAGTCTTGGCCAGAGATGTGGATTTGGGGAAGAAAGCAGGTTGCCCTCTAAGGAGGTTTTTATTGACAGAGCAGGTGTAAGAACAGAATCTTTTGATAATTGGGGAGTGGAGAAGAGGAAGTGAAAGCAACCGGTAGACAGGGAACTAATCAGATAAACTCAAAGAGAAGTGGAAATGTTGGTGTTTTCAAATCCAAGTAAGAAGAATTTAGGGGTAAAAAGACATGTTCAGAATTGTGCAGTGTGGACCTAAAGGGGGTAGAAGAGAATTAGGACCAAAAAGATGCCTTTGGATTCAACCAGAAAGAGGTTAAATAGTGACTATGGAAGGCATAATAATGGTCTCCTAAGATGTCTTCATCCTCATCTCCAGAATCTGTGAATACGTTCCATACATGGCTGGGGCGTTAAGGTTACCAATCAGAAGACTATAAAATAAAGAAATTATTCTGGATGGTCTGGATAAGTCAAATGTAATCACAAAGATTCTTAAAAGACGGAAAAGGGAGGCAGAAGAATGTTAGAGTGGTGTGATTTAGATAAGAAAGACTTGACTGGCTATTGCTGGGTTTGAAAATAGAAGGAGGTCACAAGCCAAGGAATGTCAGCATCCCCAGGAAGCTGGAGAAGGCAAGGTAACTGATCCTGGCCTGGAGCCTCCAGAAGAAATGCAGCCCTGCTGACACCTTGATTTTAGCCCAGTGAGACCCATTTCAGATTTCTGACCTCCAGAACTTTAAGATAACATATTTGTGGTGTTTTAAGCCACTGAGTTTATGGTAATTTGTTATAGCAGCAATAGGAAACTAATATAGTAATCAAATGGGAATCTTTGTAGAATTTGGGTGGTGGTATATTGCAGTGAATTTGTTTTGCCTTATTCCTTAAAGAATCTTTTGGGAAAAAAATTGGAAAGCCCGGATTAATTGTTGATCTAAAGTCTTACCTAAAGTACTTCTGAGAATGATATTTCAATATTCTAGTCACACTAAGGCATGTAAGATTTTGTTCCAACTTTGCTGTACCAAAGGAAGGTTAACCATAGACATGAACTTGATCAATAAGTCTAGAAATAGGACTTATTCCCCTTCCTTTTGGAGCTGTTATTTAAAAAATTGTAATCAATTACCTACTTCATATATATTCCAGCTAAAGTCTGCTAACCAGGTAGTATTCACTAGTGATAAGGAAATAAATTATAAAATGATTGTACACAGCTATTTGATTCAATTCAGTTTTATAGATGAGAGAACTGAAGTGAGTTATACTGTTACATTGCCATCATTCATCCTCTATTGCCAGAGTGACTGAAGCTCAAAGCCCATCTATACCCAGAGATCCTTTTACCACCCAAATGCTATCTCTCTTTCTCATTATTACATTTCTAGGTCTGGCCTTGGGATTGGATTGCTTCTGGCCTTAGATAAACATCCATCCACTGAAGTATGGCAGATGAGAAGGTGCTAGCAGTGGACAGATAGTAGCCTCTCCCCCTTTTTCCATAACTAACAAATAGTCCAATTGCTACCAGAGCAACACAAAATGGAAAATGGTAATAGCAAACATGTATAGTCCTTACTGTATGTTAGACATGGTTGTAAACTTCTGTATGTAATTTGTTTAATCCTCACCATAATTTTTTTATGTAAATTATTATTGCAGATGAGATCCTGAGGCACAGAGAGTTTACTTAAGTTGCCCAAGGTCATACAGGGATAGGGATGGATGCCATCCTTTACTTTTGTTTAAAACTATGATGTTTTTTCTCAAACTTTTTATTTTGAAAAATTTCAAAGGTACAGAGAATTTGAATAGTACAATGACCATCCATATACTTACTCTCTCTAGATTCAACAATTATCAACATTTGCCACATTTACTTTATTTCTACTTTGTGTGTGTGTGTGTGTGTGTGTGTGTGTGTGTGTGTGTGATCATTTGAAAGTAGGCATGACACTTTAGCATCCTTTATGTAAAAAAAAAAAAGATCACTCCTATATAAGACTTATGAATCCTTTATTTTAATTCAGATGTTCAGGACTAAAACAAGACTTCACATTTAAGAGAAGCCACAAAAAAATGGACAGGACAGTTGAAATTGTGTGGGAGAGTAGTGAGATCAGATAGCTAATGGCTAGTTAAGTGCTCAGCACTTTGCCTATATTAAGTCCCTTAATTTTCAAGACAACCCTATGATGTAGGTAATCTTATCCTCATCTTCCAGATAACCTCAGAGAAAGGTAACCTGCTCAAGGCCACCCAACTAAGACCTACCAGAGCCCATTATAAACGTAGGCAGTTAAATATATATTTTAAAAAATTTAAAGGATGCTGATGTGTCATGATGCCTACTACTTTCAAATGATCACACACACATAAAGAGAGATAAGATGAATGTAGCCAATGTTGACAATTGTTGAATCTAAAAGGTAAGTTTGTGGGTGTTCATTGTATTATTCAAACTCTTGGCAACTTTGAAAATTTTCAAAATAAATTCTAGAGTTTGAGCTCTTTTCCCCTTTGTGCCTTGATAAATACTTCGTGGGGGAAAAAGTATTAAAGGATTTTTGCTAACAAACCTTATAGGCAAGTTACACTTAGTGGGAAATATTTACGTGGGTACCCAACTCAAAACTAATTTCAGTAGTTTTCCGTTGAACTTTTTTTTTTTTTTTTAAGGCCTATAACCCAAATGTAAAAGGAACTGAAGGTGCAACAGGAATGGGGGAGGTGGGAGAAAGGCGGGAGGTGGGCGCAGGATGTTGCTGCGGCTGGCGTCCCAGTGGATTCTGGGAATTGTAGTCTCATTAATACAGGGCATTCCCTTTTTAGGGCTTCGGGAGAACCTGACTAGGTTCCCAGAAGCCTCCGGTGCGCCTCGCTGGGAACGCACTTCCTGGGACGCTGAGAGGGAGACGCTGTAAGAGGCTCCTCAGTGTGGGCGAGTAAAATGCCTTGGATGTGAGAAACAGGTAGGTGTGGTAAAGAATGTTCCGATTTCTGGGTCTTTTACTTAAGTAGTTGAGAATTTTGTGTAAAATAGCGAACTCGAGGGGAATGAGGGACGTTGAAAAATGCTGACCACATTTGTGCACATGAAAATTGAATGAGGAAAGGTATTGGATACAGCTTTAGAAATTTATTTTGTACACAGGAGTATGGAAATGTCGAGGTGTGTCGCCGGAGCAGCGACGGGCTTGGGGCCGGGCTGGCCGGGTGTGCCCTGTGGAACTGCAAGTTGCTATTTTTGAATCACCAGCTGCTGGTGGTTGTATAATGATGGTCTGCTTGTGGTTCAAACCCACTCACTGTAGCAGCGATGGGCTTGTTTTGAGAGGGTGAACAGTCACTGTTGTGGTCTCTTTCCATTGGCTCTAACCAGGAGAACTCCCTCCTCCCCCCTTTTCTTTTCTTTCTGCCGCCTCTGGTGCTCTTAAGGACCGTCTCTGAGGGAGGGAGGGAGGAGAGGAGGGGGAGTGGGTTGCTCTCGAAGCTTGGTTTGCTTTCCTCTGAAGCTCTCGTTCTGTTACACGCTTTGGAAGGGGGCCGTCATCACGTTAGGGAAAGGCCAGACTCTGACCCCACTTAAAATAATTGCTCAGAGATCACAGGGTGTGTTTTTAATTGTAAAACGATTTCCTTAACTTTGGAATGAGGAATTAAGCTTGATACCAACCCAAGAACCATATTTAGAAAAGAAAAATAATCTGAAATCTCTTGTGCAGACTGTCCGACATTCTACATAGTGATGATAATAGGGCTAGTGATAAAAGCCTTAATCCAGGAAGTTCTCAGACGTTTACAAGTTTTCATTCTCATGCTACCTATTGAGATAAATAGTATTTAAAGAGGAAGTTGCTGATGCTTAAAAAGGATGTATGGAAACATTTGAATGGCAGGTTGAGCCACTGGTGGAACGCTAAACTCAAAGAAGCATTCTAGTTGCAAATTTTAGAATGTGCAAGTGCAGATAAACTTTGCCTAGTATTGTATCCTTTAAAAAGATATAAAAGAAACATAATGAGTTTCTTTTACTTCCAAGACAACTAACTGCACAGTGTTTCCTCCACCCTCTTTATTCTTTCACTATAGTCATGAAAAGGATCTAAAAAAATTCATTAAATATTGCTAATTAATTTCCAAGACAGAAAAGTGATTTTTATCCTTATTTCTCCTATCTTGCCAAATCATAAAATGAGAGTTAATTTTTCTTTTGTATGTTACGTATAATGTTTGAATTTAAGAATAAACTGCCTTTAAAAACACTTACTGCCCACTTCTTTTGGTGTAACATTTCATTGGTTTTAGATGATTGCTAATCCATGTGAATTCAAATTGAGTTTTAAAGAAGTATTGTATTAACTTGGGGCATTTTTCCTATTTCTTTAGGCACAGATCATTTCTTCTAAGTTGATTAAAGTTGTTTTAGAACTATTCAAGTACCTCAAAGAGTAAGTACATCCTTTGATTATGTTACATTTCTCTTCTTTTTGCTGCCAGATATCAGATGGTACGTTTTTCTCTTGTTGGACAAATGGAGTTACAGGACAGACCTCCCTGGGGAATGAGTGATGCCCTACAGTTTCTAAGAAAACCCAAATTATAGGTAGAAGGGACTGCTGTTGTTACTATCAAGAATTACTATAGCTGCTGTTACATATGTTCTTATGCAGCAATTCCTTGGAATTGTCCCTGAAAAAATGCATAGTAATGTGTCTGAATTCCTAAAGCCCTTAGTCACTATTCCTGTTCCAAACTTCTTTGAACTCTATTCAAAACCACAGAACAGATATCCTTTTGAAAATATTTTTTATTTGAAATTATATCTTTGGTAACCTTTCATTGTGTACCAAATTTTATCCATCTACTTCTGTGAAAGTCATTATGGAATGGATAGTCAAATAACAAATACGAAGCTGTTGTTGTGAAACAGAGTCCTTATTTGATTTGGTCAGTAACTGCTCCAAAGAGAATGCTCTGTTGTTATTGTTAAATGGCCATAATCATCTGTGGTTGTTTGCTGAGAGCTCAGAAGAAAAGCATGTTCCTAGCTAAGGAAAGTGTATAATCTTACTAATAATCATTAGAAACTTAAATTTCTGACCTTATTTGGTTTTACAAAGAGCTTTACTAGTCACGCTTTCGCAACTACCTTGGGGGACATTTTACAGATGAGTATTTGAGGTTCAGAGGACTTAGGTGTCTTGTCTAGTTTGTACATGGTAGGCTATGGCTGGCATTTGGGTCTTTGGTCTCTTGGGCTTCAATATCAAGCTGCCTCTCAAATGGAAATGACAAGCCCACACATCTGTATGTAGGACCCACCTCAAGGCTGTCGCCCAACTAGTGCTAATGAGTGCTCCTCAGACTTGTTAAAGTGTGTTCCTAGCCTTGCACATTTTTCACAGTACCTAATAAGGGGTTTTCATGTGACAAAAGTTGTTTGTTTTCCCCCATTGCTATCTTAAAGAAAATATAAATACAACTATAATAAATTATTTAGCTTTGATAAGCAAACAATTTGACATGTTAACTAGTGTTGATGAAGAGTTGTATATCCAATACGTAACATACTTATTAAGTTGAAAACACAAGAAACAACACAGTCATAATTGACCACAGAGGAAGTTAATCAATGTTGCCAAACTTAGATATTTCTAGAAGCATGATTTGTATGTGAATACCTGGGAATTGCTTCATTTTGTTGGGAAGTTTTTAGGGGAAGAAAATGAACTTTGTTTTAAAAAATGGGAGAGACTTTGCAAATAAAGAGGAAAGCAGGGGCACTGTCTCAAAGCAGCTTGGAGGCATCAGAACGCAGGATGTGAATGAATGGGACTGTTGTTAATAGAGCAGATTTATTACTTTTTGTATCCTGACCATACTCGTAGACCTTTCATTTGTTTGTTCATTCATTTAATAATAATTGAGTGCCTTCTATGCTCCAGTGTTGGACACAGTGAATAAAACAGAAGGCTCTCTGTCTTCCTGGAATTCAGAGTCTGGTGGGAAAGATAAATACTGAACAAGGAATTATGAGCACAATCGCTGCTACCAAAGGAAAAATACAGAGGTGCTTCCAGAACATATAACTAGGGGCAGAGGAAGATTACAAGGAGGGGAAGGGAGGGCCAGGTTTAGGGCCTGGAAACTAGAAACTGAAATAATGGATATGTGTTAGCTAAGCAAAGAATAGGATGGGATTAAGAAAGTTCTAGGAGGAAGACTAGCATGAGGAAAAGTGCTTAGCCAAATTAAAGAGAATATTTGAGACGTTAAAAGAAAAGTATAGCTATATAGACTGTAGTAGGTAAGGTGGGAGAGTGAGACATAAGGACTCACAATGGAAAATTTATCAGGAAACACATAGTGGGATTTGAACTTTAGAAACTTTATTCTGTGGGAAATAAGAAATCACTGAATGGTAAGAAATGTAGTGAAATGATTGGATTTGCATGTGAAAAAAATCCTGGATTCAATAGCATAGCACAAGAGTAGAGGCCTTTTTATCCTTTCAATCCGAACAGACCCTAACCTGAGAATCAGCATTAATCTTACAGTTTTAAATCACTAAACATACTCCTTCTCCCAACTATCCCTGTAAAATGTTACTTCATCCCTCTAGTGGGATGTAGATTTACCAAATCTTATGTGTACGGAGTTAAGAATGGCATAAAAGTAAAGCAGCCAAGGAAAGTTACAAAGAGCAAGGACAATTTCAGCACTAAGACAGAAATTTAGCTAAAGAATTGGGGTTAATTGGTATTCCCCTTCTGAAAAAATGCCGTGGTGTCCTTGTTGGCTCTGTTAAGTAGCACTTTTAGGCAGTCGCTGGAATCTGAGCTAAGACTACTTCATCTAAGGTAAGTTCAGGGGACTGATAGATTGCTTTGAAACAGAATAAATTTGAACACACACGACTGAAATAAATATTGACTCATCCCTGTTTATTAGTGTCATTTGATAATTCTATAGACTAAGAACTAAAGGAATTTATTCATAGTAAAGTCATCCTGATCTCATTCCATTTGCATTTTAGGACTCTGTGGTACAGGGCAATGTGATTGGAAAAGTCTGTGACATTGATATTCCCAGGTATCTGTCCCCTACCTCTGAAAGCAGGAAGGAATTATGATTGGATTAGGTAGGACTCTGCGTAGGTTATCTGAAGGAGTTCAGAAGCTTTGAAAGAAACAGTGAGATCCTTTTTCTTATGTCTTTACAACTTTGATCAAATCATCATTATCTTTCATTGCTCAGTCTTTCTCTAACCCTGGATGATACATATTTTTATAAACAGGTACCTTGTTGGTTCACTTTGCTTAATACCTAACAATAATTACTTGTTATGTAGTAATTATACAACTCATTCACTGTCAGCATTTTGAATTCTTAAAACACAGCATATTCTTTCCCCCAGTCTGACTGTTAACACACTGGGGCAAGGTCCAGATCTCAGTGGCCTCAGTGGCCCTCTAGGGCCGAACACAGTACTTTGCATGTGCTCGATACTCAGTAAATACCTGCTGAAGGAAGGACAGCTTAGTAATGGCGACTTCCTTGCCCAAGTCTACATTATCGATAGCCTACGTTTGTGAGTTACAGTAGCCCCAGAACAGGGCCCAGTACTCATTTATTTAAATATTCCTTGACTGACTTGTGTGCCTGGCAGTTTGTATAGCACACAGGCAAGACTTGTGTGCTATGCAAACTGGCTACAGTGTATGGGGGAGACAGGTAAATGAACAGAAACCAACAGGAAGCTGAATTTTGGCATATGACCTTATTTAGTAGCCTTTTCCAGTATAAATATCACCAAACCTCCACCAGTTTCCATTGCTGGACCACGGTGCTTGGTTGCTAAAATTAATCATGACAGTTTTTTACCCCCAGTTTGCACAAAAAAAATAAATTAGGACTGTAATTCCTTTGTTTTGTTTTCATCCATATTATTTTCTTAAGCTATTGCTCTTTTGTTAATATTGACAGAAGACAACATGATAAACCAGTGGTAAAATTAATGGAGAAACTTAGAACTAATTATGCTTGACTTGAGGACTTTAAAAAATGGTCACTTGTGCTTAAACTGATTTTATATTGCACATTTATATATGTATATGTATATAGGTATGTACACATACCTATATATTTTCTGCAAGTAAAATTATTCCTAGTTCATATGATTAGATTAAATATACAAATACATTGTTTTTTAAAAAGCATAGTGCCTTCCATTCAAACACATTTGATCAAGTCCTAACCCTGTTTCATAGCATTTTGGTCATGGTCTTCTTTCTGACCCCTGAACTCCTAGGAATGCTACTCCACCATCTCAGTAGATAATATTTGACTCTGCAAAGGATGATGGGTTCTCTAAACCTGTACTGTATCCAGAAATAAGAATATTCTCACCCTTGCCCCTTTGTCATGATCTGAGAGAAGTAAATGTGCCATCTTATTAAAGTAGTCTGTTCTGTTGCCTCATACGGGGCATAGTAGAAGGCAGAGAAAATATTTGAATGGTGTTTGGAGAGTGAGTTTCAAACTTTTGAAGAAATTAAAGCTGAATAAAATACTGGTTTTTATAGTTTGTCATATACAGAAAAAGAACACAGCCTTTTAACTTAGGTTGAGAGAAAGACCTGGCTACTTTTCTTCTTTTCCTTACAATAGCATTAATAGAAATAGGTTGTTGTTATTTTAGAAATCTTTGGCATTCATCTTATATGCGCAGTAATGGTATAATAACCAATAACCAATAATATAATAACCTGCAAAGCATGCAAGTCATCTTGAATCAGCCAGGAAGTAGCTGAGCAGAATAATTTCAGGGACCTTTGTTCTCGTCTTTTCATTTGACTACCTCATTGGAGAGGAATCCATATATGTTTTGTAATTTTCCAATATGCTTAGTGTATAAGAATGAAATGTGTGCTTTTTCTTATTTACCATTTATTCAACGAATGTTTTTTTGAGCTGCTCCAGTATGCCAAACACTGAACTGGCCAGAATACTAAGAAGTAGTTAACACTTGCATTGCACTTACAATGGGCCAGGTGTGTTTTAAGCACTTGACATTATATTAACTCATTGACCACTTAGAACAACCCTGTGAGGTAGACACTCTTATTTTTCCCATTTTACAGATGAGAAAAATGAGGCACAGAGAACTTCTGTAGCTGACCCAAAGTCGCTCCGCTAGTGAGTGAGGAAGTGGGGATTAGAACCCAAGCCGTCTGGCTCAGAGTCTGCCCTCAGCGCCCCCGCTGTCCTGTAGTGCTTCTTTCCCTACGCTTCTGTCTTTTATGAGCCGCCCTCACTTCTGCTTTGTGCTACTCTAGTTTTATATTTGCATGGGTATTTGAGGCTGAATTTGTGTTTGTCGTTGATAAGTGCTCTGACCCTGTGTGTTTGAGTGCCTGACACATGAAAATATTTAATATACATATGTTGAATGAGTGATTATTGACAACAAAGAGAATTTCAGATGTGATGTTAAGAGAATTTGAAATTCTTCTGGTTGTTCTTCTGATTTGCTGTGAAGAAAAATACTCACGTGTAAAGGCTTCAGTTGACCAGTCAGTGGTAACCAAGCGCATGTGTGTGCTCCTGTTCTCTGAGGTACCACACACCTGGGTTTATATATGTTCATATTGTACATGCGGAGGATACAAGGACAGAATTTCCTCTTCTCGTTGACATCATTCGTTGTGTTGTCAGTCAACACCCTTTCTACTCTGCTCTCCTATTGTCCCCTGATGATTTGTACTCTTGTGTGTCGCCCCCTAGTCTGACTGACGGTACTGCACCTGCCATGGGCTGTCGGGATGTCCACGCAGCCACCGTCCTCTCCTTCCTGTGTGGAATTGCCTCGGTAGCAGGCCTCTTTGCAGGGACTCTGCTTCCCAACTGGAGAAAATTACGGCTGATCACATTCAACAAAAATGAGAAGAACCTGACGGTTTACACGGGCCTGTGGGTGAAGTGTGCCCGATACGATGGGAGCAGTGACTGCCTGATGTATGACACCACTTGGTACTCGTCGGTTGACCAGCTTGACCTGCGGGTCCTGCAGTTTGCCCTGCCCCTCAGCATCCTGATCGCAATGGGCGCCCTGCTGCTCTGCCTGATTGGAATGTGCAACACGGCCTTCAGGTCCTCGGTGCCCAACATCAAACTGGCCAAGTGTCTGGTCAATAGCGCTGGCTGCCACCTGGTGGCCGGGCTGCTGTTTTTCCTGGCGGGGACTGTGAGCCTCTCCCCATCCATCTGGGTCTTCTTTTATAACGTCCATCTGAACAGGAAATTCGAGCCAGTCTTTACATTTGACTATGCAGTGTATGTCACCATTGCTAGTGCTGGGGGCCTGTTTATGACTTCCCTTCTACTGTTTATTTGGTATTGTGCGTGCAAAGCTTTGCCTTCCCCTTTCTGGCAACCACTGTACTCCCACCCGCCCAGTGTGCATACTTACTCGCAGCCCTATTCATCACGCTCCCGCCTCTCTGCCATCGAAATCGACATTCCAGTGGTTTCCCACACCACCTAATGGAGAAACCGTTGTTAAAGAAAACCTTTAGCCTCACGTTTCTCTTTACAAGGAGCTGTTTTGGACCAGTATACATTTTCCTTTATTTCTGACCAGTCGATGAAGCCAAATTTATATGTCCTGGTAGAATGAAGTGCTGCTAGTTTTTATGAAAAGTGCATTGTTTTAAATGGGAATCATTCTTTTTATCTTGCTACTTATGCTAGGAGGATTTTTAACCTCCACATTGATATCTGATCAGTTATTCAAGTGGAAAGGACCTGTGTCACAGTTGACGTGATTTACAGCAACATGGTAGTGTAAAAACAAATGAGAGAACAAATGAGAAGCTATTGTATATGATCTTTATGAATATTTCAGAATGTGTGTTGTCCTTTTTCTCTAATACGTTAAATCGGTAAAAAAAAAAAAAAATGGGGGCAATTTCAAGTATAAGAAATTTCTTTCAGGTAAGGGTAGTATCTTAACAGTAGTTGGTTTACCATCTTACGGCTGTGACTTTTCTTACTTCTCTCTCGGGGCTGATTGTATTGAATAGAGTTTGGTATTTTGAAGATTACTGTCTTTTGTGAGTTCCTTCTACCTCATGCCGGTGTTTAAAAATAAAATGCATTTTAAGTGATGTCAGACAATAAGCCTATCTATTAGTATGGAGAACATTTAACATAATTTTAAAAGTTGATGAGTCTATAAATTGTATTATTCACGTTAAAATGTGCCATGTGATGAAATGGTGCTTCCTTTGAGGCAGAAAAACCTTTCCCCGCCCAGATAACATCCACCAAGTGGTACTCATGCCTATGTATAATCTTAGTGACTGAGAGAAAAAAACAGGGGCCCAAGTGGTTTGTTCTCTTGTAGACAATGGTAGGGAACAAGTATCTGTTCTTCAGTGACACACATCAGAGATTCACTCTGGTGCCTGCCTTTTGGGTGATGGGTGAGGTAAGATGTGGCTTCACCATGACCACATTCACCCTTGATTCAGTTTCTGCCGCCATCACTGAGTATTTCCTTGAGCGTGTAACTCTGCCCAACACTTTAGCAGATGCTATAGAGGATAGATGAAAAGTATGAGACCTGGTTCCATCTGCTAAGAAATTTAAATTTAATAGAGAAGGTCAAACTGTTATCTAACAATTAGGGAACAGTCTGACTTCATGGGCAGCTGGTTTTAATTCCTTAGTCATTGATCCAGGAGTATATTTCAACCAGAGACATGGGTTTCTGGCAGACAGGCTTATTGTATAATGCCAGCAATATTCTGAAACCTAGAAATTCAATTCATTGGATCTTTTAGCGCACCTCCCTTTGCCTAGACATTCTTAATAGCACTACATCAGATTTGTTAGAATGGGCAACAGTGGTAGAGAAATTAGATTGTTCACTTTCACCTCTGAAAGTACAATGATGTATTGAAGAGGGAGGAGTATTTAAAATCTCTCTTCCAGTGGCCTAACATTTAGATGAAACCATGTTGACACTGAGATGAATGCTTAGAAATTCAGGGATACAGGGTCTTTACCCTTGTGAATGTGAGCTGCTTATTTAATTGGTGTAATTTGCTGCACATCAGTACTATGTTCATAATGATTTTGTTGTATTAACCACTACAGATTTCACCAACAGCTAGTTGCATGGTAACAGAGTTATTATGTCTCTTTGCATTTCTGAGTATGATTCTGGATTACTTCTGTGGATGTAAGTGGTACTTTTTTCCCCCTCCTAATTCTAACACTAGTTTATGTATATAGCAAATAAATCCAGGTGTATAATTTCTAAGTGACGTCAGAAGAAAGCATGCACGACTGGTTTTTTAGTTATATACAGCTCCTGACTTCCTTTAGTTCCATTCCTTTTAACTCTTCTCCGATTGGGCTGAGTCTTGATCATTCCATGGTGATGGCAGGTAGAATTTTGAGATTAATATTAATTTCCCCCTTTGCTAATTAATTTCATTCCCCTCTCTCACTAACTTTGTCCAGAAGTGTCAAGAATTCCACCATCCTCCTGTTCTTTGTATAAACATTGTTAAAAGTAGACTTAACCATTAATGTCAGTTTTCAGTCCATGGCATCATAAATATAAATGTAAAGCTTTTCCTACGAGAATCTTTTGGATTCTTTTCATAATCTGTAGCCTTAAATGAATATTTTATTATAGATTCGCTAGACAAAAGAAACAGCTGTTTTCCCTTATTGTCTTTAATATTTAGATTTGCTATCATTAGCTATTCTTGAAAACCATCAAAGGAAAGCAAGTATTTACAGTTTTTGGTGTTTTTTTTTGTAACTTTTGAGCATTCATCAGGCTATCATTGAGATAGGGGATCTTCTTTTGTTCTTACAAGCTATTAATGTTAATGGCCTTTTATAGAAGCCAGTTTGAAAAACAACTTTAAATGTGGTATGATGTACCAGATTGGGTTTATCCAGGTATGGGAGAAAAGAACCCTAAGTTTATTTTACATGTAAATATACACTGTAACAGATGATATGTTTGTTGTAAGCTAACCTCGATAAAACTGCACTGTACTTCTTGATGTTATTAAAAGATGTATTTTTACAAGTTTCTGTTTCTGTCCTCAATTTCCTCAATGCTTTAAGGTGAAATATTTTGAGAAATGTTTCTCAAATATACGTAAATTGAAGAAGACACAGCCCCATTTAAAGCTCCATGGAATAGCAACTGGAAAGGAATGGAAGACTGAATTTATTATTTCAGAAACAGCAAGACCCTTTATCTGTTTCTAAGAGTGGTCCTAGGAGTTTACTGGGCTGTTTTAACATTCCACGAAAAAGCACTAAATGGAGTCTATGTGCCAGATTTGCCTTATCAATGAAGTTTTCTAATGCTCTCTGATTTTGGAGATTGGGAGTTATCAAGTGGTTAAGTAGGAGGAATTTCCTTACTCTGAAGAACTTGAGATTTCCATGAGAAGTGGTCCGACAGGTAAGTCACCTTAAAATGTCTGAAACCAGGGATGCACTTTCCGTTTTTTGGATTATAGCCTCCTGGGGATAGTTCTCTCATGAACACACGGTACCTTACATGGCAGAGTCATACGTTGCACTGGAAATCTAAGCTGCTTCACGCTGGGCATCCACGGCTGATGATGCTAACACACCACAATCCAGAGTCAGCCTCGCAGTTGGGCAGGCTCACTGAGGGTGACTAAATGCTAGAGAATTCCTTCATACTAATCAAATTGACAAGAGACTGATTTACCAGCCAGAAATGAGAAATACAGATAACTTGTGACTGCTATCCAAGACCAGTTTTTAAAAATATACCCTACACATTTCCTTGGAGGAAAAACTGATTCCAGCCCTGGGAAAGGAAAGAACAAGATGAGCCCGGCACATGTTCTTCCAGAAAGTAAGGAAATGCTCAAAGAATGACGGAGACTTACTAAGTTACGTAGTATGTGCCAGCTTGAAGAGGTTCCCACTGGCCAAATCTGGGAAACCTGAGCATCAAAATAAAGAATCAGTTGGTTATAACCCATGGAAGAAAGCAAAAATCCATGTGTTCATACTGATATAAATAAGTGGGGAAGAAAGAAAAGCTGTTTATTACAATAAAATACCAAGTAATAGGGGAAAAACATGGAGTTAGGTTAGGAAGACATCAGTAAACTTAAAACTAGTTGGTGAAAGTTTGATGAAAAACAGGATACTTATGTAATCACAAAATACTCCACAAATTAATAATTTCAGTGGGAAAAATAGTGACTTTACGAGTATAGTGGATAAACTTGGCAGACACAGCCTTAACTGAGTAATCAAGTTTATCACCAATAATAAGAGAAACCAACATCATGCAACTCCTGTTATGCGATGAGAAGGCCACACCGTTGCTTTTGTGGTATTTCCATTTAAAATACATAACTTGAGACTAATCTTGAGGAAATGCGCAGCTTGTCAGTTTCATTTTTTGCTTTATGCTTCTTTCTCCTGATCTGAGACCTCTTCATTTTTATAGAAAAGCATAGAAACTTACAGCCGAAGTTCTCTCCAAAGTATAAAATAACTTTTAGGAGGGATTTTGAAGAGCTTTTGTCAGGCCTTCTGTCCTGAAAAACTAAAAAGGAAAGGTTCCTATGGAAGAGATGTAAATCAAAGTCACAAGACCACAGAACTCGATGGACTCTTAATTAGCTGTCCCATTTCCATTGATTAGCAATATCTTCAATCCTAAAGCATACTTACAGGTTAGTCTAAAGACTGTCTCTTCCCTCACTCCCTGTCCCCACATTGGAGGAAGCTTTCTAGAAGGTCACTCTCCCTGTGCTTGCTCACCACCCTCCAGCCCAGGAAGGTTCTGTGTCAGTGCCATGAAACACCAGAGCCCTTTCGTCCTCACTGCAGGACTGTGGAACTCGGGGAGAAAAAGCACAGCTATATCCCGCCTGGTATTCATACCCAAATCTGCTATTAACGGGGATTTGGGCTAGTTTGTTGTATTTATTTTGTTTGGAAATATGCCAACATTCCAGACTGTTTCTATAAAAGAAATTCTGCAAATGTTGAGGAAGAAAGTAAGATGGTGGATGAGGAAAGAAGAGAAAATTTTCTGTATTTTTGTATGAAAAACCCAGTGTGACTAGGTCCTGTTAGCAGGAGGCTAGTAATCATGATTTTGAGTGGTTCTTGTTCACTAAAATCCTCTGTAGAAAGACAATATATATTCCAGTCTCCAGGGTTTTGCTTTATAGAAAAAGGTAGCAGCTTCTCATTAAGAAAAGTCATTATTGATACTTTAAAAAACATTTTTATTAAAAAATATAGCTAACATGCAATATTGTATCAGTTTCAGGTGTACACTATGCCATGTTTCCCCGAAAATAAGACCTAGCTGGACAATCAGCTCTAATGTGTCTTTTGGAGTAAAGATTAATGTAAGACCCAGTATTATATAAGACCGGGTCTTATAATTCTAAGAGAGGATGGAGGAGGATTTATCTGCCTTTCCGGGCCTTTATTTTCTTCAGCTAGAACTCCAGCTCCTTGCCCTCTTGCACACAGCCATCTGCTCGGCCACACTGGCCTGGTCTTGAAGCGATGCATGCAAGAAGCGTGCCCTGCTGGAACTGCTCCTCTGGAAGACTGCTGATTTGGGCGTTCTTTTCCCTTTCATCACATTTCTTCTGAATTTTCTTTGATCGTTTTTTGTTTAAAATCTCTTCCTTCTCAGGAGTCGGCTTGGCCCCCATCGTGCGGCCCAGGGGCAATGCTTAGTGGGACTCATACCACTGTCTGTCCTGTGTGCTGTCAGCGAGCACGAGGCAGTTCTTCACTAGGGTCTTGGTGCGGACCAGTCCCTTGTTGGATGCATTGTAGACAACATCAGTAGTCCTTGTGTTGCATGTACAACACTCGGAGCCCTTGGAGAAGTTCCCCACGTCCAGCCTCAATGCGGGTACTTCTTGTGGCCTCCACGCACACGGACTGTGTGTATGCGGCAGGGTCCAGTCTTAGTGTTGGCAGCTGGGCGTCCCAGCTCCTATTTTCGCTTCTTGTGGTAGGGCTTTCTCTTGCCGCTTGTCTTGCGGCACTTGTGCCACTTGTCCCGAGATGCTCATGGCTCAGCGTCGATTGGAAAGAGACCCTATGACAACTTTGTAACAACCAATTTGTGCTTCTTAATCCCTTCCCCTTTTCACCCACCCCCTTCATCCCTTCTCCCATCTGGCAACCATCAAAATGTCTCTGTGTCTATGAGTTTCTGTTTTGTTTATTTTATTCTTTAGATTCCACATATAAGCCAACTCACTCCGCACAATACCCTCCAGGTCCATCCATGCCACAGGTGGCAAGAACCGATTCGCTTCTATGGTTGAGCAATATTCCATTGTATATATGTACCACCTCCTCTTTATCCATTCTATCAACGGACACCCAGGCTGCCTCCACATCTTGGCTGTTGTAAATAATGCTGCAATGAACATACGGATGCACACGACCCCTTGAATTAGCGTTTGGGTTTTTTTTTTTTTTATAAATACCCAGAAGTGGGATTACTGGGTCCTTCTTTGTCTCGTTTTATAGACTTTCTATTAAAGTCTGTTTTGTCTGGTGTAAGTATTGCTACCCCAGCTTTTTTTGTTGTTTCCATTTTCATAAAATATCTTTTCCCATTCATTTACTTTCAGTCTATGTGACTTTCAATCTGAAGACTCTTGTAGACAGCATATGAAAGGGTTTTGTTTTCTTATCCATTCAGTTAACCTATGTTTCTGATTGGAGCATTTATTCCATTTACATTGAAAATAATTGTTGGTAGATTTGTAGTTATTGCCATTTTATTTATTTTTCTGTGTCAAAAAATTCCTCTAACATTCCTTGTAGTACTGGTTTGTAGTAGCATTTTCTTGTCTGGGACGCTCTTTATCTGTCCTTTGATTTTGAATGATAGCTTTGCTGGGTAGAGTTATCTTGATTGTAGGGCCTTGTTTTTCATCACTTTGAACATTTCCTGCCAATCCATCTGGCCTGCAACATTTCTGTTGAGAAATCATCTGACAGTCTTATGGGAGCTCCCTTGAAGATAATTACCTGCTTTTCTCTTGCTGCTTTTAGGATTCTCTCTCTTTGTCTTTAACCTTTGGCATTTTAATTATGATGTGTCTTGGTGTGGGCCTGTTTGTGTTCATCTTGTTTGGGATGCTCTGCGCTTCCTGAGCTTGTATGGCTTATATCCTTTGCCAGGTTAGGAAAGTTTTCAGTTATTATTTCCTCAAATTGGTTCTCTTATCCCTTGCTTTCTCTCTTCTCCCGGTACCCCTATGATGCAAATGTTGTTACGTTGACGTTGTTGCAGAGGTCTCAAACTAGCCTCACTTTTTTGGATTCTTTTTTCTTTTTGCTGTTCCAATTGGGTGTTTTCTTTTACCTTGTGTTCCAAATTGCTGATTGAATCCTGTGCCTCATCCAGTCTGCTGGTGATTCCTTCTAGTGCATTCTTCATTTCAGTTATTTTTCACTTCTGACTGGTTGTTTTTTATGTCCTTTTTAATGCTTACTATCTCTTTGTTGAAATTCTCACTAAGTTCCTTGAACATCCTTATAACCATTGTTTTGAACTCTATATTTGGTAGGTTGCTTGTCTCCATTTCATCGAGTTCTTTTTCTGGAGTTTTCTCCCGTTCTTTCATTTGAGACGTATTTCTTTGTTTCCTCATTTTGACTGCCTCTTTGTGTTGGTTTCTTTGTATTAGGTAGATCTGCTATGTCTCCCAGTTTTGGCCAGGTGGCTTTATGGAGTAGATGTCCTGCGGGGCCCAGTGACACAGTCTTCCTGGTCATCTGAGCCAAGTGTTTTAGAAGTGTCCCTTGTGTGGGTTGTCTGTGCCCTCCTGTTATAGTTGAGTCGTAATTGCTTTTGGCACATCAGTGGTTGGGATTCACCCTCAAGCCAACTGGCTGTGGGGTTTGGCCACATCCACAGCTTACGGGCTGCTGTGTGGTGGGGGTATTACCACATAGAGCAGGGTTTGCCCCAGTGGGCACTGGAGCTTGTTGAGACTGCGCTTTGGGTGTGCCACTTGTAGGACTAATTGGGTTTTGCTGTGCTGTGTTCTGAAGCCAATCTCCAAGTATGTTGGTTCTGGGGCCTCTTGGGAGGGTCTCTGATGCAGGCCCAGATCAGCCCCTGTCTGTGATAAGCTGGGACTACATGGTAGGACGTACAAAGCAATCGGTTGGTAGCTGCCTTTGCTGTACCTGTAGGCATGTGTGAGAGGCCACTCTGCAAACCAAGGATGACGGCCAACAGTACCAGGCCTGAGGTAGCTCTGCAAAAAACCAGGACACTCGGAGGCCTACTGCCACCTGCCACTTCCATAAGGTTCAGCTTCCCATAAAACCTTGTGAGGTATGGTGCTGGGTATGTGTTGTCACGCAGCAGCCTATCCGTCTGTCCCCTCATACCTGCCCCTAAAGAAAGGAGAGTCTGTGAGACGGAACCTTTCAGGGACTTTGCTTCACCTTTGTGCTTACACCTTATGTCTCCCTGTTTGGCCCCGAAGGATGGCTGGTTAACCAATGACGAGTAAGATTCCCCACACGGGGGACAACTCAAGCCAGGCACAGTCGAGTGGGGCCCAGCAGGAGAACCCACGGGGTTGATAGAGGTGGGCATAGACCCCCACTGTCCCCCGGTTAAGAAGAGTTTATGTCTCTGTGGCTGCATTCCTTTCCACAACCTGCTTGGGAAGAGATTCAATGGTGTAATAACATCAGTTCTCCATCTATCCATTTCAGTAGGTTTAAGCATAAAGGTTCAGCTGTTTGCAGGAGGTACACCCTGGAATTGATGGTGCAGCTGCTTGCAGGCAGGGGTAATTAGTTCAAATCAGTTTAATATAATGTGTGAACTTCACAGACCTTGGAGAAAACAATGTTGCTTTCTTGTGTAGCATCAATAAAAGCCACAGGCCGGCCCCATTCAGGGCTCTTAGTCCTTTGAGGCTGTGAGACCCTTGGCCCCTGTTTCATAACTTTCTTGATTTCTGTTTCTTACTTTCTTAACTCTTTGCCGCCCCTTCTCGTTCACTTACTGCCTGTGTTGCGCTGGACGCGACAGGTATGGCAAGGTCTCAGTGAGTCACCAGGGTGGAGTGAGCAGAGCTCACCAGACCAATTCAGATTCAGATTTGGTCGTGAGCATGGAGGAGGGCTTAACACAAGAAAGATGGCACCCGCTTGCTGTCTGCACAAGGCCAAGATCCCACACAGGGAAAATGGTGACTGTACCTCGAGTCCTTGCCCCAAGGTTATACAACTCAGTCTTTCCCTGTATGTCTCCTCCCCCTTCTGAGTTACCATCCCTCTCCTGGAGCCTGAGTGAGCGCCTGTTAGCGAGTGAATCTGTGCGTAGGCCCTTTAAGGGGACATCTGGGTTTCCCACATCCTTCTGTCCTGAATGGAGGGTCAGAATCCCCACTGTTTTTCACAGGCAAATGTTGTGGGGGCTCCTTTTCCCAGCACCAGTACTCTGGCTAGGGAGCCTGGTGTGGGGCTGGGGTCCCTCGCTCCTCTATGGGTAACCTCTGTGGCCAAGATAACTTTCCTGATTTTCAGCCACCACATGTGGGTGAGGGACTAGTCCATTTCATGTCTCCGCCCCTCCTACCAGTCTCAACATGGCTTCTTCTTAATAACCTTAGTTATAGAACTTCTGTTCAGCTAGACTTCAGATGGTTCTCCGGGTTGATTGTTTATAATTTAGTTGTAATTTTCATGTGTTCAGGGGATGAGGCAAGCCAGCGTTTATCTGCTTCGCCAGCTTGGATCTCTCCCCTATTGATACTTTAACTGCATGATATCTAGTGGCCTCATTCCAAGAGTCACACTCATCAATTTGAAAGGATACTTCTAGTAAATAAATCAAGATAACTCACTTGTAATTTTAAATAATTTGCCTCTACCTCCATATCCCTTTCCTTGCCTTTGCTCTCAGGCTAATCCTGTGGTCTAGAAGGTCCAGGGATTTTAGCACCAGGAAACTGCTGCAGATAGTGGGGACCCCCACCCAGGTCATGGAAACCCCCTTCTGAGGTGAGCAGGTGCCTAGGAAGCCCATCTTCCCCCCTTGCTGGACATGTGAGCGAGGGTTTTGGCATAGCTGGTCCCTTGCGTTCCTGACCTGCTAATCTGCTTCTGGCTGCTTCTGCTTTCAGAGCTCTAAGGTTGTGGTGGATGCTGGAGCCAGGTGGTACTGACTAATTATGCACATGTCTTCCCAACTCCTGTCCAGTGACATTAGTAGCTTGACATTGGCTGTGGTGGAAGTATTTATGCCATAGAAATTGACAAATGCTACAGGTTAGGATTTTGGATGTTCTCTCTCTCTCTCTCTCTCTCTCTCTCTCTCTCTCTTGCTCTCTCTCGCTCTCTCTCCATTTTTGATTGTTGTTTTTTAAACATTTAGCAGTATACACCATCGCTTAGGCAAGATTAATTTGCTAAAGATTCTGATTAGTTGATAAGAGGAAGTTAGGAATCATAATGAGTGCTGAGAGCTATAAAACTTTCTCTGTCATAAAGGGACTCTATCTCCAGGATTGCTCTATCTCCCCTTTTACCACCAATCCACCCTGTACACAGGCAACAGAATGAACATAACAAAATTCAAATATAACCTATTCTCTCCCCTACTTAACATAATTCAGCAACGACCTCTCAGAACAGAGACTAAGATTTTTAAGTTCGAATGGAAGGTCTTGTGCAGTAGTACACACAGGGGTACATCAAATATTATAGAGCCAGGGACAGCTAACTGCCTGGCATAGTATAGCAACACAAGAATTATCTAGAAGGAGGTGTTTCTCACTCCCCATAGCTGATAAGACTTTTAGCAATTATTGCCACTAACAATATCTCACAAATCAATGTGTAACAAGGAATGCAAGTTTGATAATAAGAGGGAATATCCCTTTTCAGGGACCATTAGATTGGTCATATTCCTCATTCAAGGAATTTCTATTTCCTTTATGATGGAAAGAGTGGTGTGATAAATGTGATAACCTTTACAATGGCCCCCAGAGATCCTTGCCTCCTGGTATTCATACCCTTGTGTGCTTCCATCCCACACTGAGCAGGGCTGACCTGTGTTAACAAGAAAATTTTGCAGAAATGACAGAGTGTGACTTCTGAGTTTCTAGGTCATAAAATATGTTGTAGCTTGCGCCTTTCTGTCTTGGATCACTTGCTCTGGGGGAAGCCAGCTGCCATGTTGTGAGGACATTTACAGCCCCATGGTTAATATAGGAGGAATTGAGGCCTTCTGCCAACAGCGAGTACCAGGGTGCCCTCCATAGAAGTGAGCCATGTTGGAAGAAGAGTTCCTCAATCCTGGTCACGCCTTCAGATGACTGCAGCCCTGGTTAACATCCTGACTGCAGTCTGGTTGAGAGACCACAAGCCAGAATCACCCAGCCAAGCTGCCCCCAACTTCCTGACCCACACAAACTATGAAATAATGCTTATTGTTGTTTTAAGATGCTAAGTTTTGGGGTGATTTGTTACACAGCAATAGATGGCTAATACAAAGAGCTAAAGCAAATTTAGGGGGCCAATCTTGAGGAACATTTGTTTTTATGCTATGAAGAGGTGTTGGGAGCTTTCTTGCTCCATATGAGAAAAAAATCTCTCTCATGATCCCTGATTCCCTTGGAAAGTGCTGAATATTTATTGCCAAAATGTGATAAAACAGCCTAATCTGAAGCATGCATGTTGGTGGGAGGTGAGAAAGATCCGAGCTTAGATTGGGAGCACAGTTCTTTCTAATTTTGGTTAGGTTGTGAGTGACTGCTGATGTTACCAGAGAAATAAACTGAAGAATAAATATACATGGAGTTTGGAATAGAAGTTAAATATACTTACAGTCAAATGAATCTGATATACATAATGGTTATGTTTTTACATGGTTACCAGGAACAATTAAAATACCTATAAAATACATCATCTGTTTTTATCATAAACATCCAATTATTTCTAGGGTCAGCCCTTCAGAAAGAAAATAAAACTGATCGTTTCCCAGCCAGCAGAGGAAATAGCTGACTCTGAGATCCAGTAGGCAGTTGACTTGACAGACAGTACTTCCCTCTAGCGAAACAAAGGTTTGGGACAGGGAGGCTGAATTGTATTGACATTTCACTATAGTGAATGCAATCTGATTCTTTTGCTAACACTAGGCCTGAAAAGGGGCAGGACTAGGTGCTTCAGGGCTCCCAGAGGATACAGGTCTAAGGAGACTGAGCTCCTTGGTTGGGGAAGAAAGGAGATTCATAGAAGAAAATGTGACCCAAGTGGAAAATGGCATGGGAATGGAAAGCATCAAACGCCAACTTTTCCTACTCATTTTAGGCTGCTTCTCTCTCTACCCAGCCTGTACAACTTGTCAGACAAATAAGCTGGTGAAAGCCGTAAGTGCTAAAGTGAAGGAGAGACCAGAGAATTTTCCCAGGTAGAACCTCAGTGCCCGTGGAATTAAGCTCACTGTCACAGGGAACAGAGCAGGAATTAAGGAAACCCTAACACTTCATGTTAAAACAAGTATCTGTAACTGCTCAAGTCAAGTGAAATTCTGTGTCCTTAGAAATGATACCGTGAAAGAAGGATGGACACAAATTCAGTTTATTCAGAGAACAAAACTATGTGGTAAAGAAGTTAAGGAATCAAACTTTTAAGATGTCCAATGAGAAAAAAATTGCAAAGAAAAAAATCATTTATGTTTTACTTAAAAATCCTGCTATTGTCAGTCACACATCAACAGACTGGCAGCCTGCTTTTCTGTGTTTATATGTTTGTTTCTACGGATGCCTCTGAATTCTTTGTTAGAAACGAAGTAGTCAGACTGCTGAGAGAATTAGCAGTGCTTCCACAGTGGCGTAGACTTGAATCATACAGGGACAGATAGGAAGCACACTTTTCCTTCCCCAGCTCTCACTGGACCTGGGCTTTCTGAAGGCCAGGAGCGGCTTCATGGGCGTGAGACCTGTGCTCAGAGTGGCCTGCCTTGGTTAATATTCTGTAGTCACTGTCTTGATATTCTTAATTTTTGAACAAGGGACCCTGCTTTATCATTTGGTGCTGGACCCCACAAATTAATGTAGCTGGTGCTGCATGAGGGCACTCAAGGGAAGGCGATACACCAGCTTTGGAGGCAAGCAGCCTTGTGATTTTATCCAAACTGCCTCTTCCTTGCTATGCAGTGGAAAACCTACTTACCTCATTATTCACATTCTGAACCTCAGATTTCCATCTGCAAAAAGGAGACTGCCATCTACCCTCTAGGGTTATTACTGTAAGAATTAGACGATTTGGAGAAGGAATGCAGATAAAGCACCTAGCACAGCATGCCTGGTTCCACTGTGATTATTATTCATAAAAGCCAACTCCATATTAGATCCCAAATGAGTGCTGGTCATAAAAATAAGTACTTTTATGAAAACAAATCTCTATTTTTGCTTTACATTTTACAGATAGGTGTTGCCACGCAGCAGCCTACCCGTCTGTCTCCTTGTACCTGCCCCTAAAGAAAGGAGAGTCTGAGACGGAGAGTCTGTGTTGCCTTGTTTGACCTCAGCTGGGAATCACAGAAGTCAAACCATTCAATTTTTTTGCTGTTCTGCATATGTACACAAGTGACCACGAAAGTCCTTGAAGATTAATTTGGGGATAACAAATAAAATTTTAGTGTAGGTGAATTTACAAATATGGAATCCACCAATAATAATCAATTATATATGGAAGTTGAGAGGGAATGATTTCATTACCTTAGTGGACTTGAAAACAAATCCAGAATGTTAGTTAAGAGATGAGTACAGATGTGAGATCCGGCCATCTCCCTCATCGTCTTTTTAGTAGGACATAGCAGAGAGTTCACTGGATGTGGAGTGGGAGAACTTAGGTAGTTCTGGGTCTTGTCTTATCAGCTGGGCAACTTTGGGTAGGCATCTAAAATTCCCCATTCCTGTTTCTCAGTTTCTATATATGTACATTGAGACCAATAACATCTGCTTTATTTCTTTCAGAGAGTAGTGTTGAGGGTGCAATGCATTTTTCTTTAAGTTCTGCTTACTGTTACCTAATGTTGGGGCAGAGAAAGAAGAAAGTGAAGCGGGTGTCATATTGTGTATCTTTCTTTGTAGGTGGTTTGTCTACCCAGAAAAAAACAAAAGCCAACTCCATGTAAATGTTTGGATTTGGATAAGTATGTTTTCATTCAAAATGCATTATGAATCCAAAGGAACAAAGCATTTTCTAGGTAAACTGGCCTTCCTAAATAAGAAAGTACTTGAACGAATAGTTTTAAGACCTACCCCCCACACATACCTCTACTAGGGTTTTGGGGGGAAATATGGGAATAAGAAATAATATTTAAGTTCTGAAGTAACAACCTTGGGAGAGGGGACCAGTGAAAAGTTGGCTCCACTATAGTGTACAGGAGTTGGGGTTGGTGGAGGAAACACCACAAAAGGACCCAGCTCTGGTGATGGTTGCACAACATTAGAAATATGTTCAAGAAAAGGTCCAACATAGCAGAATAAGTAAATATTATGCCTGCCTCCTCCTATGATCACATTAAAATTACAACTAAATTATAGAACAATCAACTTCGAGAATCATCTGAAGACTAGCTGATCAGAATCCCTATAACTAAGGATATAAAAAAGAGGCCATGTTGAGACTGGTAGGGGGGTCAGAGATGCACAACGGGCTGACCCCAAACCCACATGTAGTAGTAGAGCAATGGATGGGACATCTCGGCAGTGTGTATCCCCCCCCGAAGAGTGAGAGACCCCAGCCCCAAACCATACTCCCCTGCCCAGGGATCCTGTCCTGGGAAGAGGAGTTTCCCCAACATCTGGTGGTGAAAATCAGCAAGGATTCTGTTTGTCCTGGTAAGAAGGAAGATGGCTAGAAATCCAGAGCTCTTAAAGGTTCTGCACACAGACTCATTTACTGGCAAGAACTCACCCTGGCTTCGGGCAGAGGGGCTACAACTCGAGAGGCACCAGAGATATACAAGGAAAAACTGAGTTGTGTGGCTTCAGGGCAAGGACTAGAGAGACAGCTGCCATTATCCCTGTATGGAGCCTGCCTCACGTGTAGCCTATAGGCAGGCACCATCTTTCCTGTGTCGAACCCTCTCCCACAGGGCCAAATCTGAGACTGCATTGGTCTGGTGAAGTCTGTGCGTACCCCACCTTGATGACTCCCTGGGACCCTGTCCCATCCAGCTAGTGTGGCATCACATAGGGCACTCTTGGCTCCAGGGCAACTAGCCCCACCCTGCAAGCTCTGGGAGGCTTCTACAGCAACAGACACGCCATGGTAGTCTGGAAAACTTTCTATGGTGGGTGGTCAGATCCAGCTAGCTCTGCAGCCTTCCTCGGGCAGCTCGCAGGGATCTGCAGGCCCGAGGCAAGCAGCAGCTGGTCACCGTGTTCTCTGGGTGTTTTACAGAGTAGCAACAGACTCAGCACTGGTGAAAGAACTGAACCTTCATTAACTTTGTGAAAACCACTGGTTACACTCCAGTGACTCCCTGGGACCCTGCCCCACCTAACTCAGGTGGTATCATCAGGGGCACTGTCAGAACCAGGACAACCAGCCTGGCCTGTGCACCTAAGATGGCTCTGTCAGCAACTGGGACTTAACAGCAGCCAGCCAGTGGCAGCAGGCTGAGGGGGACCCTGGACCTTTTGCTAAGCTGCTGCTGGCTCAAAACTGGTGGCAGCCGACCTCTGTTCACAGTGAGGCCATCCCCACATGATTCCAAGTCCAGCACAGGCAGCAACCAATCGCTTATGGCTTTGTGGATTCTACCGGTTAGCCATGGGCCAGTCCTGGGCAAAGCTGAAACTGGCCTGCATGGGAGCCGCTCCCAAGAGACAACAGGAACAACACACCCAGAGGCCAGCCTCAGATGACACGAGAGCACTATCTCATTACCCCACAAACAGCACACCCAAAGGGTGGTCTCAACAGGCACAAGAGCCCACTGGGCAATTCCCTCTCTGAGGGGTCAGCCCCTACACAGCAGCCCATATGTCGTGAGTATAGCCAGTCCTCGCAGCCAGTCAGCCTGAGAGTCCATCACCCACTGACGTGCCAAAAACAATCAAGGCTCAACTACAACAGAACACACACATGGGACAACACACTCATGGGACACTCGTGGAAAACATGCACAGGTGATCAGGGAGATTGTGCCATTGGACTACACTGGACACTTACTACATAAGGCCACCCGGCAAAGACAGAGATGTAGGAGATCTATATAATACATAGGAGCAAACACAGAGGGGCACTCAAATGGGGAAACAAAGAAACATATCCCAAATAAAAGAATGGGAAAACTCCAGAAAAAGAACTAAATGAAATGGAGGCAACCAACCTACTGGAGACAGAGTTTAAAACACTGGTTATAAGAATGCTTAAGGAACTTTTCATTATTATGATTTTATTTTATCCTTGATATAAAACTAAATTAACGAGAGCAGCTCTTCCTAAAATTATCACTTAACAGTGTTGATTCACTTTCCTGTTTAATCTGTGTCTCCTGCCTCTTTTTTTTTTTTTTAAGGAAATCTTATTTTAAGACCAAACATTTATTTAGCCCTATGTCTGTATGCAATTTTTAAATTTGAAACTCCTTAATCAGAAACTAAATATGGATTCAATTTCAATATTTGCCTTAGCATTAGTTTACAAGTATAGAAGCAAGTAAGTGATATCTGTTTCCTAATATATTTGTGACTATTTTATATCAGCATGAAGTATGCAGCTTAATGTGAGAACATTAAGAAATAACCTGTGACAATATGGATTTTGATAAGCTGAATGTTTTCTAAGGTCTTCGGTTTCCCAATATATACTTCTCAGTATTAAGATCACATTAAATTGTGTCATTTACCTTAAAGGACAAGAGAGTGGACGTGGGGAGCCCAGGCTGAGCCACACTCCATTTGTTTCCTAGGCAAAACCTGATGAATCTTTAAAACCATTGAGCTGTAGTTATTAAAGGTCACTTCATGCAGAGGTATTTTAAAGTTAGTATGCTGCTCCTAAAGATTGGAAACTCTTAAAATTCCTCAAAATTAACCTTCAACGGTGAAATGTATACGTGCTAGAGGTGAGATTCTTTGATGCCTAAATTCCTCCTGGGAAGTCCTAAATCCTACCATATAAGCCTACCCAATTTTAGTGCATTGTAGGCTAAAGCCTTGTAAAAGCATAAAAAAACTCATTGCGACTTCATCAGAAAAGCATTTTTTAAAATAATTTGAAGATCACTTTGTGACATGATCTTTTGCAAAATACTTTGTTATGTGGTAAACTGCCTTTGTTTTAGAATTGCACTGGGTGCAATTGTATAAGTAACAATTATTTTAAAGTAAAGGAATATTATATGTATATATATATATATGTATATATACATATATATATAAAATAATGCATATACATTTTAAGAAAGAAAAACTATTGAAATTGTAATATATACCAATAACAAAAGATGAATACAAGTCACATTTGACTTCTGCAATTACAAGAGGTGCTCAAAGTGGTTACCATCAGCATCTGATTATGGCGAACTACTGCTTGAGCAACGTTGATCAATGTGTCCACTTGTATACATTTTTTTGGCATCCCTGGTATGTTATATACAGAAGGTTCTTTCTGACCTTCAAATTCAGTCTACTGGGATATGGCTTTATTTTTACGGAACAATTGTGACATCTAGTGGTTAATCTAAGTAATTCCAAGGAATGGTTTCATACGCTATTTTTCTTAAGTTCATTTATTAATAAATATTGGAACTTGATATTCAAACAATGCTATAACAAATATCCTTGTACATATCTCTTTACATACTTAATTATGTAGGATAAAGACCAAATAGTGGAATTTCTAAGTGAAAAGATGTGTATTTAAAATGTTGTTAGTGCCAATCCACCCTTCAAAGATTTCCATTTCCCCTGTGATTGAGGGTAGTTCTTCACATTATATTAACGATGAATATTAGCAAACACATTCATTTTTGTTTTAATTTTCACTTATTTATGAATGGGGATATTCATCTTCTTATGGCTATTTTTCCCCACTTTCTTTTGTTTGGCCACTTGTATTTCTTTATCAGTGAAGTGCCACATATTTATACCATTTAAAAAAATTTGCTCGTTCTTGAGCATCTTTTTTATTGAAAAAGATTTTTACATAATAAGGAAATTCATCATTTACCTGTCATTTGCCCTGAAAATATTCCCCCAGTTTGTCATTTATTGTTTATACTTTGTGATGGTTTTTTGCTTTGCAAAGTTTTTAATTTTTATGTTATCAGATATATCAGTTTTTTTCTTTATAATTTTATTTTTGTGTCATATTTAAAATGGGATATTGGTGAGATAAACAGAATTTTACTTTTGTCTTGATACAATTCTCTATCATTTGAACATATGACTATGAACATGTATTACTTATGTTATGAAATTTATTTTAAAGGATTATTTAATAGCATGGGAAAATACTTAGGATCTGTAGTTAATTGAAAAAGCAAGTTATAGAACAACAAGTAAAATATGATTCCACTTTAGGAAATAAAAGAATATCCATGAAAAGAAAAAGGACTGCATGGATATACTACATCAAAATGTTAACAATGATCTCAGAGTTGAAGGATTTGGGTAAATTTTTTAAAAGATTTTTATTAAAAAATATAGCCAACATACAACATTATATCAGTTTCAGGTGTACACCATCGTTGTTCAACATTTATATACATAAAGAAGTGATCACCGTAAGTCCAGCAACCTGACACCGTACCACGCTGTCACGATATTATTGATTATATTCCCTGTGCTGTACATTACATTCCTGTGACTTATTTGTTTTGTACCTGGAAATGTGAACCTCTTATTCCCCTTCACCTTTTCCCTCCCTTTTTAATTTTTCAATTACAGTTGACATTCAATATTATATTAATTTCAGTTGTACAGCATAGTGATTAGACATTTATATAATTTAAGAAGTGATTCCCCTGACTAGCCTAGTACCAACCTGGCACTATGCATAATTATTACCATATTGTTGACTATATTCCTTGTGCTTTACTTTACATCCCATGCACTATTTTATAACTACCAATTTGTACTTCTTAATCCCTTCACATTTTTCACCCTGTCCGCTAACTCCTCTTCCATCTGTCACCCCAATAAATCTAGTACCCATATGACACCATACATAGTCATTACAATATTATTGACTATATTCCTTATGCTGTACCCTACATCTGCATGATTACTGTGTAACAACCAATTTGTAGTTCTTAATTCCTTCCCTCTTTTCACCCACCGTCTCAATCCCCCTCTCATCTGGTAACCATCAAAATAGTCTCTGTATCTATGGGTGTATACACTCACAGTCTCTGTATTTAGATTGCACAGATAAGCAAAATCACATTGCATCTGTCTTTCTCTATCTGACATACTCCACTCAGCACAATACCCTCCAGGTCCATCCATGCCGCCACAGATGGCAAGAACCCATTTCCTTCCATGGCCAACGGGTACTTTTAAATTTTCTTTTGTATTAATCTCTATTTTCTAAACACTCTACAATGGACATACATTATTTTTTTATTATAAAAAGTAAAAAAAATATAGCAGAATGGATTAATTCCTGTGTATAGATCTCTGCAAGATACTTTAATTTCATGTAGGTTATGTGTTACTTACCCAAAGGCCTAGCACTGCCCTTCTCTTTCTTTCCCAATCCAATGATTTATTTCATTCTTAAAAAGTTTGATTCATCATGCATTTCTTATAAAATAGGATGATATACTCCATTAATACATTCAAAGGGAGAAATTTCTTGTTCATGGAGCCAGAAGATAATTGGATACAAAAATATCTGACATGAAAGTTATTTCTTCCACTACATTTCAGTTATGCAAAACCTCTTACTCGCTGGATTTCTCCTCCACACTGGACTGATTTCATCTGTATTTTATGTGGAATAAGTAGCAAATACTTATGTTCTTTGAATTCTTCTTGTTTATATAATTACACTTACCCTTGTTCCAGAAAGGATTTAAAGTAGTGAGTAAAAACACCTAAAGTTTAAAAATAAATAAAACATAACCAGATTAAGTAAATGTAAAATACGTGGGTGAAGAAATCAGAACAAAGAAAATAGGAGAGATAAAATTAAATCATAAGGTGAAATCTATCCTTTAAGGGCCAACACTCTTTTTAGAATGATACTAACTCTTCTAAGCAGCTTCCTCAGCCACCAAGAGAGACCAGAGTCCTGAGATGGAGGACAGAGGGACATTAGTCCAGTGCATGAGATTTATGTGTGACAATAACAGCAATGACAGCAGCATCTACTGAGGCTTCCTGTGAGTCAGGAACAAGGCTGAGCTCTTTACATCATGGTTTTATTTAAACTTCACAATAACCCTATTGTTAGTGGGGAGTATTTATTCCTGCTTCCCATGTTTTCATGTGACTCCCTAGGAGGGAAACATTTGGGAGTAATTCTTTGGGCTTCTCAGATCTGCCCCTTACATAATTTCTTCCTCTTCAGAAGGAGTTTGGGAAAGTTGGTCAGTTTGAGAGAAGGAAGGCACAGCGGCAGCTCCTTCCCCGGGGATTCCTGTTCTCCAGCCCAGGGGCTCCCTGCCCCTCCTGCATAAAGCAGGAGAGCTCTGCCTCCTACTTCTGGACTTCTGATATGTTCCTCAATTCAGCTTATCAGTAAGGACGCAGACACTGTCCACAATCTCTTATCTGAAACTCGTGAGGTCAAGGTGGGTTTCAAAATTCAGAAAATTTTGGATTTTGGAAACGTTATGTGGTTCATTTACAGGTTCTGGGACAACTCCCCATCATCCATCAAACATATTATTTCTGCAATAAAAGTTATAAATATTCACACTGAGAGAAGTTAAGACTATATCACCTCAATTTAGGTCAGATTTTACTGTCAAATGAGTTCAGATGGTGCTGGATTTTGCTGCCAAATGAGTTACAAAAACCCTTTTGGTTTTTAGAACTTTATTGGATTTTGAACTGTAAGTAAGGGATTGTTTGGCTATATTTTGATCTCCAGCTGACTTCTATGTCTAGTTTCTCAGTTGGTTCCTGTCTTGGAGAAGGGAGGAAGGCAGAGGTAGATGAATTATGAAGGTAATAAAGCTTAAGCTGCAGGTCCCCTCCTGTGGCCTTAGAACTTATTTTTATAATTTTATATTATTTCTCTTAAAGAGACCCCTCAAAAATATAAGCTTCAGGCCCCACAATACCTAGGTACACCCTGGATAGAGGTATGATTGCCTTCCCTAAAACCTCAATAGCCAAAAGGTAGATGCCATTATCATCCCCATTTTAGTAAGGAAGAGACTGAGGCAATGAGAGCTTAAGTAATTTTGGCATTCATTTATAAGTGGCAAAGTCTGGATTCAAACCCAGAGAGTGGAACTACTGAATTTGTGCTTTTAACCACTGCCTTTCTATATCTGTGCATAAAAATATAATAGTTGGCATTCTCTTTCCAGTTAAAGTAAATCCCAGAGAATAGCCCTTATCCCAACAACAAAAATAACTGTAGACATCTCAATTTCTATCAAACATCTCAGTCTGATTAGAGAAGAATGAAATTCTTCAAATGAAGTACCTATCAACTTAGGAAAAAGCACTGAAATAACACCTCTGTACACTTTCTTCTAAAGAGAGTCCTAGGAATTAGGTCCTGTTTTTACATTTTCATTCTCCTAATAATGAGTCTTCAGTAGTAGGTGGAGTCTGCTCTTTTCCCCCAAAAAGTGGATTGTCTTTGCATTCCCTGACACCTTACTGTGTTTCGCTTTTCATGAAATTCAATCTGGAAATCAGTGAGAACCGTGTATACAGAATCCTCTAACATTTCTGTAACAGTAAACAGTCTCATAGTTATAATGCCTCACTTACTCTGCACAACAAACCTATGAGAAAAGTAAACGGAATACCCACATTTTGCAAATGAAGAAACTGAGGACAAGAGAAAGTAAATTCTCCAAGGTCACCAGTTAGTGGTAAAATTGGCACCAAGACCCAGGACATTTTCCCCAAGGACCACTATAACCACATCTGTTTTATAAAAATTTGGGGACTAGCCTTCTCCACAAGGGTGATGTAGAAGGTTGTTTTATCTAAAGAGCATCAACTCTGGTCATATATGTTCCAACTTGTTTCACGCATAACTTCATCTGCTACTAAATTATGGATGAAGTTTCCCAAGAACAACAAAACCGTTTGCACATTCAGACAGGTTTGTATTTCATTCTCAGATTCTCCACTTGGCATAAGAACAACAAGGAAAATTTTTGTTTTATTCCCACAATTGCTATAGTATTTTAAGATATTTTATTATGAAATATAAATGAAGTTATAGGGAATAATGATAGTCCCTCAAAGAACATAATGATACTCACCCCCCAGCTACAATATGCCTTAACATTTTGCCCTACGTTTGCTTCAGATTTTTTCTTACGTAATGAAGACCCAGTGAGTGTTTCTCCAATCCCATTCTTTTCTTTCACTACCCAGAGGTAACCAGCAGACTAAATTTTATACATTAATCTATAAATATTTATATAGTACTTTTGCATTAAATTTTTTAATGCAAGACTTTTTTGTATTTATATAAAAATATTATTGATATAAGTAGATTTACCATCCTGCAATTTTTTTATACTCACTCTTTTTTGGGACTTAGTTTGATAATGAAAACTAACAGATTCATGCCTTTAGTTTTTATGATGTTGTGGATAGGACCTTTGTTTCAATTACATTTTTAAATTGGTTATGACTGGTATATGAGAACACTATTGATTTGGAATCAAGTAAACTTTCTGAACTCATTTATTAGTTCTAATAGCTTGTAGATTCTCTTCAATTTTCCATGTGAGCAATCATCTGAAAATAAAAACAGGCAAGCATTTTTACAATGATTATGTTTCTCAGTGTAACCTGATAACTTTACAGAATAAAAAGCTCATAGGAAATCTGATTTCTAAAATAAAATCGTTCTCCAGTATCTACAAGCATATGTTCTAATGCAGAGATGCAGGAAGTGCCTCCTAGTCTCCATCCTGAATCTTTTTCAAGAGGTGTAGTTATAGCCGTGTTCATTTCTTGCTTTATCACCAAAGACTTGATTCCCTGAGGATTGCTTGGTGTGGTTTCAAATGGAGCACCACAGGCCAAAGAACTGGAAACAAATGGGTGACTTGTATTAATATTTCAAGAAGGGCATATTACCCGACTTAACAACATCTGTTATGTTATACTACAGTGGACTTTTTGGAGAAATAGTCTTTAGATAGAGGAAGCTCCTAATCAGATTTTTTCTTTAAATATATTAAAAACAAATCTATTTATTCTCTTTTTCATTTATCAATAAAATAGGCTGGAGAAGAGCAGTGAATTCAACATCATCTGTTCCCATTGAGAAGAAAAGTAAAGAGGCACATAATGAAAATCAAGGTCAGAGACCCATTATTTTTGTGGCCATTTATTCTGACCTCCTGTCAGTGCTGGACAAAAAGGCCAGTAGTCTTAATAAAGTAAGAGTCTTCTGGGAAGGCATAGTCTGGTTTCCATGAGAACTGGAAGCCAGAGCTTTAACTGTATGTCCTTTCTCATTATTTTGAACTAACATTGTTAAAGGACATTTTCCCAAAACTCTGTTCCATAGAAGACATTATTGAATAAACTCTATGTCAATTAGCATTCTTTGGATGCAAACAGAGAACTAACTTAAGCAAAAAGTTATTGGAAATATTCCAGGTAGCTTAGTCAAAGGAAATGTTGAATAATTAGGCCTCAGGAAGGAAAGGGCTGAAGGCAGAATCTGGGTAGTCTCCGCAGAGAACTGCCATTTGTCAGCTCTACACGTATTCCTGTCTGTGTCACTCCACTCAAGATCAAGAGAGAGACTGATTTGCCTGCTCATGCCAGTGGCCCCTCCTTGACATGTGTGCTGATGGGCCAAAGCAGGGTGCCAGGGAGGGCACCTTCATTTTCACATAATTCCATGACTATGTACGAGTATGCTGGAGAAGGGGAAGTTACCAAGGGAAATCAGGGTTTTGTTACCCAAGAAAGGGGGAGAATTGCTGTACAGGAGGTCCCAACAAATATTCATTTCACTCCTCTTTTTTATCAAATCTTAATATAGCAACCTCCTGGCAAAACCTCTTGTCAGTAGCACCAAAGGGGTCTGGGACCCCAGAAGGTGATGACTCCTCTGAAAGTAGCCCCAGAAATGCTGAGAGGGGAGACCCCATCCAATCCACTGGGGACACCAGGCTGCCAGCATGGACCTGAGTCCTCAGGGAGAAAGGAGCTTTATCACACACGTGAATAATGGGACAGAGACTTTTAAAACTGAGAAGAGTATTCAGTGGGCCCTGACAGGTGGGCTGGCCTAGAAAGCTTCCCGAAAGCACAAAGCTCCCCTAAAGGGACTTCTTATTTTTTTGGCTTCAGACTATTGTTAGAGCAGGCAGTTCCCCCAGGAGGCTTCTGTGGTGCCCATCTCCCAGCTGGACTGTATAGCCAAGGTTTCTTCCTGAAATATCTCCCATTATCTTTGTTTTGCGTCTGTTTCCCATTGCCTTTGTCTGTAACACAGGTAAATGTGCAGACTCCAGAGTGGACCACCTGGATTCATCCTGACTCTGCTGCCTACTTTCTGGGTCATCTTCCATGTCCCTACCCTGGCTAATACCACTACTTTACCACTTACAGCTCTCTAATCTTCCTCCTTCATAAGATTTATTAAGATACCCTGTTATAGAATTAACCCCATTTCCTGATAGCATCTAATTCAGAGAAAAGTCCTACTTCCTTAAGTCCTAAATCACCTAACAAACCAAACTCTTCAATAAGTACATTTGAACGCCCTCTTATTGAGACACCCACATTGCCTCATGCTGCGAATTCTCCCTCTCTGTAACGAGTATTGAATCCAAGTTGTTCAACTACAGGGTGTTCCTGGTGGTCTTTAGCTGGAGGATATTGACAAAATCATGGGTCAGTTTTGAAATTTGTGTGACCTGGTTTGGGCTCCCGGCTCCACCACTTACCAGAATAAGATCTGACAGGTATCTAAACCTCCCTATGCCCCAGGTTCCTCTTTTGTAAAATGGAAATAATTTTCATTGAATTGTTATGAGTATTAACGTGTAAAGAGCTTAGCACAGTGCCTGATACATAAGTTATCAATAAATATTTGCTATTATTATTGGTTTCTGCATCTAATGGACATAATAATTCTATGATTTGCGTTTGATTTTGCCTTTAAAGATTGGTGAAATTATTCTTGATTTTTCTCATGGTTCTTGCCAAATTACATACACTTGAATTCCAATATATGCATGAGAATGTATGAATGCATTTGGTGAGAGGTTGAGAAGAGGGCCTAATATTTACTGAATATTATATACCAGACTCTTTGCTGGGGTTGTTTATTTTTTGTAATGAACAAAAGCTAAAGGGATTTTTATGAAAATTTTTTTGAGTCTAGATGCAAATAATTCCAACAGAACTGCAAACAATTTTGCTGGAAAAAAAATTCCTCCTGAGGAATTTGAGCCTGATTTAAGTCAAAAGCAAGGATTTAGATTTGATTTTCCTGCTAGGGGTTGGTACATTCTCTGCCAAAGACATGACCTTCAATTTTTTTCCCTAAGAAATGTCTTTTAGAGCCTTGCAAAACAAATTCAACTCACATGAGAATGTAAATAAAGTTAGGATATGAAATCACATATGCTACTTACTGGCTCCATGAAAGTTTGACAGCAGAGTTTCGGTTGCAACAATCTTGGAGATACCCGAGAAGACCTGTCATTTCAGGGCCTGAAATGATTAAGTGATTAAAATTGCTCGTTAATAATTAAACGTGCCATCTGTATAAGGCAGAGTGTGACCTTTCACCCTGGGTCTCTCAGGCTGTTCTAGAATTTCTACAGTTGGCACATATGGGATCAGAAATCCATTGCTATTCTTCCTTTGAAATATTAGAGGAGCAGACTTAGAGCAGCTGTTTTTGTGCTGCCAGATTTCATTGAAATGTGGGTTTTAAAAGCCCTTGGCTTGTCATTTTGAATTAGCTTACCTTAATCAAAAATTTCACCATAATATAATTCAACTGATGCCTGAAACTCAATATAGCGGAACATTCGCTGAACAATGCACTTAACAATAACCAACCGGAATGTACATTTTCCATTGAAATGTCCTTTTCATGTTATATGAGCCTTTAAAAATGTCTAATAGATTATGAACACTCCTTTTTCTATAATGACAAAATATCAAAAAAAGGAATCTCCACCATGCTCTCTTTCCCCTGCTTGGGCACATAAAAGGGTATATGACATTTGGAGACCTACATGTTGTACTACTGAAAAATTGGTGCAACCCGGTCATTAAGCCAACTGCAGTAATTAGACAGTAAAGATTAGCTACTTGCATATTTGTCTTAAATGTTATATCAAACAGCTCCCACAGCTCAGAAATCAACAGGTATAGTGGTCAAAACAAAGGAATATCGGCCACCATAAACATAATTTCTCTGTGTGTTCGGGGGAAGCAGGCATTGACCTAAACAGTGCTCACTAATTAATCTGTACTGTCCTGGAGACTTTTCATCTGCTTGCCTTCAACAGGCTGTTTAGTTATTAAAGTTCAGCTGTTAGACTACATTGAATGCTTGAAATGTTGACTTTAGTGCTTCCTTTGGAGATCAATTCAATTCTCCACTTCTTAATTTAAACGTGTGGACTTTTAAAGCCAGAAGCAAAGATAAGTGAGTTAGTTTTATTTTTAACATATACTGCAAATTTTATTTTTAAAAGCTACACCCTGGGGGAAACACTCTTAGAATCTGCTATTTGAGTTTGTTTCTCACATGAACTTATAGCTGGGAATCAGGAAAAATTATCCTGGTTGCTTTATTATATTTGGGAGCTAGATCGAATTTGCTGGGCTTTCAGTTTAACATAAAATAGGGTACATTTGCTCTTTTTCTCCCCAGCAAGATTTTAAGCCTTGGAATCAGAAAACAAGTGTTCACTCATTCACTTATTTATCTAAAAAAATATTTATTTATGAGTTCCTCCTATAATGGGTACTGGAATACTTGCCACTATGAATGAGATGTGTAAGAACTCAATCCTGGATTAATATAGGGAACCACATACATAAATATCCATAATACAAGGTAATTTTATATATGTACTGGAGGTGCCAAAACAATGTATACAAGTGGACACTTTGGTCAACGTTGCTCAAGCAGTAGTTCGCTGTAATCAAAAGTGTCTGGACGCTGAGGGTAACCACTTTGAGCCCCTCTTGTAATAGCAGGAGTCAAATATGACTTGTATCCATCTTTTGTTTTCGGTATATGTTGATTATTACAATTTTAATAGTTTTGCTTTCTTAAAACATGTATACATTTTTTGTCACCCTCTGTACACACACACACACACACACACACACAATTTATAAATCAGAGGAGAGGGTGATTCAATTTGTGAAGGAAAGGTATGCTGGTTACTCACCAGCTAACCCTCCAAATCCATTCCCTGCCCTTCTTTGCCCTACTCTGACCTCTACAGATTGCGTTACCTGAGTTTCTTTGCCCCTCTGGCTTTGGGAGGATAGGTAGTAGAAGAAGACAGAGGTCAGGGGGGTATTTATTCCCCCTACTCCCATAGCCAAATTGTATTTCCTCTACCTTAGGACCACAGCTCCTAAGGGCAGTCCCTCTCTAGTTCTCTCTCTGCTCCCACTTTGCCCCTTCAGTTCCAGGGCTGGTAGTAGCTGCCCTTTGTTAGTAGTCCCTGGGTGCTTCACCACCCTTTGTTCTTGTTACTCCTGCCCACACCTCTGTATTTAGTCCCTTCATTGAGTTCTCTTCACTTAACCCTCCTGCAGGGCCCTTGACTGGCATAGAGAGGAATACAGAAGGTCAAGAAAGGTAGTATGGAGCTTCCTTTACCTTCAAATGTTCAACATATATACTTTGATAGCTCTGAGCAAAGCTATTATTCAGAATAAAAATATGTCGTTTCTGTTGCCACCAACAGATGGCATTAGTAGTCATGTCAGTCATTTAGGGACCTGTGCATTGTTCGTTTCTTGAGTCGGTTGCCTATTGTGACACAGTAGTCACCCTTATACTGGGTTTCTCAGTTTCAAGGACCCGTATGTATAGGAAAAACATACTATCTATAGGATTCAGTACCACTCACATCCCCAGGGGCCTTGGAACATGTCCTCCCCGAATAAGGGGTCACTACTATTTTGTGATTTATAATAAGAAACATTTTGTCTTCATCCCCATTTCTGAGATTAACAAAGGTTTCTTATGTTAATGAGGCAACTTCTGTTGAAGCCCTAAACCCCAATGTGACTGTTTGGAGATAGGGCCTTTGAGGGGGTAATTTAGGTTAGTCTGGTCGTAAGGGTGGAATCCTAATCCAATAAGAATGATGACCTTAGAAGAGGAAGAGACATCAGGAGTGTGCACTGCAGAGGAAAGGCAGACCATGTGAGGACACAGTGGGAAGCTCAGGAGAAACCAGCTCTACTGGCACCTTGAGCTTAGTACCGGTCACCAGAACTATGAGAAGTAAACTGTTGTTTAAGCCACCAGTCTGTGGTATTATGTTACAGCAGCCTGTGTCAACTTATGCACTAATAATGGACAATAATTCACAAGAAATTAGGACAAGTGACTGAGGCAAGGGAAGAAAATATTTGTGTGTGTGGCTAACGGATCATAATTAATATAAGGAGAGGGCTAGGAATTTGTTCCAAAACTTGAAATGAGGAAAGACTTTGAGACTTCTCTCTTAGATGACTGTATGGATATTGGTGCTATGAATCAAACGAGGAATATAGGAGGGAGAACAAATTTGATAGGGAAGATCAGTCTGATTTTGGGCATACTGAATTTAAGGTGTCTGAAGGACATTCAAGTAGAGTTTTCTAGAAAGAACTTGAAACGTAGACCCAGAACTAAGGTGATAAATGATTTTGGGATGTAGATTCAATTAAAAAATATTTACTGTGCACCAATTATGTGCTAAACACTTAAAAACATTTTTTAATTACACCATTCTCTTTGTTTTATTTTATTTTTTGTTGTTTTTTCTTAATTTTATTAAATTTATTGTGGTGACATTGGTTAGTAAAATTATATAGGTTTCAAGTGTACATTTCTATAATACTTCATCTATATATTGCATTGTGTGTTCACCACCCAGAGTCAGTTCTCCTTTCATCACCATATATTTGATCCCCATTTCCCTCTTCTACCACCTCCCTCCCTCCTTATTCTCTGGTAACCACTAAACTTGTCTGTTTCTGTGAGTTTTTGTCCTTTGTTTGCCTTGTTCGTTTGTGGCTTTCAGTTTTATATCCCACATATGAGTGAAGTCATATGGTTCTCAACATTTTCTGTCTGACTTATTTTGCTTAGCATGATAATCTCAAGGTCCATCCATATGGTTGCAAATGGCAGTATTTCATCTTTTCTTATGGCTGAGTACTATTCCATTGTATATATGTACCACATCTTCTTTATCCAATTATCTATCGAAGGACACTTTGGTTGTTTCCATGTCTTGGCTACTGTGAATAATGCTGCAATGAATATAGGGGTACATATATCTTTACAAATAAATATTTTTGGATTTTTTGGGTAGATACCCAGAAGAGGGATTGCTGGGTTGTATGGTAATTATATTTTTAATTTTTTGAAGACCCTCCATACTGTTTTCCATAGTGGCTATACCAATTTACATTCCCACCAGCAGAGTATGAGGGTTCCTTTTTCTCCACAGCCTGTCTAACACTTGTTATTGTCTTGTTGATAATAGCCATTCTACCGGGTGTGAGGTGGTATCTCCTTATGTTTTTGATTTGTATTTCCCTAATAGTGAGTGAAATTCAGCATTTTTTCTTTTTTCTTCTTCTTTTTTAATTTATTGGGGTGACAATTGTTAGTAAAATTACATAGATTTCAGGTGTAAGCATTTTTTCATATATCTGTTGGCCATTTGTTTGTCTTCTTGGGAGAAGTGTTTGTTCAGGTCTTCTGCCCATTTTTTAATTGGATTGTTTGTCTTTTTGTTGTTGAGTTGTATGAGTTCTTTATATGTTTTGGATATTAACCCCTTATCAGAGATATTGTTTGTAAATATCTTCTCCCATTCGGTTGGTTGCCTCTTTTTTTGTTGATGGTTTCTTTTACTGTACAGAGTTTTTTAGTTTCATTTAGCCCCATTTATTTATTTTTGCTAACCACTTTGTTAATGCTTGGTTTACATCAATAAACAAGACACAAAAATCTCTACTCTGTGGAGCTTATATTCTAGTGGGCCAAAGAAAGGAAAAAAGCAATAACCTAACAAATTACATAGTATTGCAGAAGGTAACACAATACCTGGGAACAATAGAGCATTCCCAGGGGATTGGGAGTGCTGATATGAGTAGGTGTGGGTTGCGATATTCTCTGAAGTGGTTCAGGTTAAGCATCATTGAGAAGATGTCATTTAAGCAAAGACTTGAAGGAGCTGAGGAAGTTAACCAAGGGGCTGTCGGAGGGAAGTGTGTTCCAGGCAGAAGAAGTAGCCAAGCCACTGTGAAGGCCCTGAGGTGAGAGCATGCCTAGTCTATCTGAGAAGCAGCACAGATGCCAGCATGGCTCTAGCCCAATCACACAAGAGGAAAGTAATAGTAGATGATGCTACGGAGGCAAAGTGGGGAAGTGTCAGATCACATAGGTGTCAGCTTTTTATAAGGAGCTTGGGCTTGACTGAGTGAGAAGGAAGGTTCTGGATAGAGGTGTTACCTGGTCTGACTTTTGTTTTAAAAGAATTGCTAGTTAGACCATGAGAGTTGGGCAAGTCAACGATGGGGCAGAGAAACCGGTTAGGAGGCTATTGCAGTAACAAAAGAGAAGGTAGGCGTTTGCTAATTTGAAGGTAGAGATGATTTGCTAGTGGATTGGATGTGGAGTTTCAGAGAATAAAAGGAGTCAAGGATGACTCCAAGGTTGTGGGACTGAAAAAATAGAAGGATAGGAAAATGGATGGAAGGAAAGATCGTAAGTTTTGAACATGTAGAAATGAGTTGTGTGTTTGGCCTCATTTGAAGAACTTGAATAGGCATTTTGATATATTTGACTAGAGTTTAGCGAAGAGGGCAAGCTGGTGATATAAATTTAGGAGTCTGCCACACATGGTTGATATTTAAAGTCACTGGATGAGATTACCAAGAGAATAAAATAAATGTACCTAGAAGAGAAAACCAAGGACTCAGTCTGGACCACTCCAATATTAACAGGTCTTAGAGAAAAGTAGCATCTGAAAAAGCAGACTAAGCAAGAACAACCTGAGAGATAGGAGGACATTCAGGAGAACACAGTGAACTGGAAGCCAAGAGAAAAAGGATACCAAGGAATATGGTGTAATCAACAGAGTCAAATGTTAGTAATAAGTCAAGGAAGATGAAGACCAAGATTTGATCATTGGGTTTGTCACATGGAGTTCACCAGTATCCTTGACAAAGGACTTTTTGGTGGAGTGGGGGGCCAGGGAGTCTGATTAGAGAGTATATAAGAGACAATTGGATGAGAATTGAAGTCAATGAATATAGGCTTCTCTTGCGATATTTGCTGCCAAGGGGAGCAATGAGGAGATATCTAGTTAAGAGTGGGGTTAGGACAATATTTGTTTGTGTTTTCAAAGACTGAATCAATAATAACATGTGTATCTACTGAGAATGATCCAGTATCCAGGAGAGACTGAAAAACACATGATGCAGAAGAACATGGGAGAGTTGCTGGAGTAGTGCTGTTGGAGAGATGAGAAAGGTGAGATCCAGTGCCCTTGGGGTGGGTTTGGCTTTGAATAGGAGCATGAGTAATTCCTGTATAGTAACAAACGGGAAAGCAGAGAACAGGGTGTAATGCTGGGGTAAGTGTGGAGGTGGAGCCTAAGTTTCCTTCTGACTGGTTCCATGTTTTTCTGGTAGTAGACAAGGTTATTGGCTAAAAGTGATTTGGGAGGCTGATGAGTAAGTGGCAGTTGTTCTGTGTGAAGTGAGTGAGATTGCCGGTTCCAAGTCAGCCAGAGGTGGGGTCTAACTTTCTGGGCAAGATGGTAGATTTGGTGAAGCAATGAAACCTCAACCATGAAGCACCAAGAGACTAAGGTCAGTCCAAGGGTGTCGGGTATCATGGGTGGTAACATCCCTTTCCTAACCCTCTGCCTGAGGTGAGATATTTCCATTATCTGTACAGAGTCAGAGACTCAGAACTGGGGGGAGTATATGCTTGGGCCCGGGGAAGCATAAGTAGGCACAGCAGAGTGTCAAAGAACAAAATTCAGCTGAGTGAATTTGAAGATCTAATTGGCTTATACTAAGCAGCAGTAAGTAAACAAGCAACTAGAAGGGCGCTCTGAAGGGCTGTATACAATGGAAGGGTTTTTTGTTTGTTTGTTTGTTTTTCTGAAAACAAGTTTTATTTAAATAAGTGTTTAAATACATTACATAACATTAAAACTGAAGGGGAAAAAACCCCAAACCAGTTTGTTACTTCACATGGCATTGGGCAGCTGTGGCTAGTAAGTTGCAAGCTCTACCGCTAGCTACATAACCGAAGTATCAGTTTGAAATTTGTTCCCTTGTCGAAAGTTTAACTCTGATAGGTTGGTCTCACATTGTGGTGTTTGGACGTCAATTAGCTAGCCTATGTCTGGTCAAAAAGACCTTGGTGGCAAGCCAGATGTCCTGTCACCTCACTAGAGGGAAGGTGGCTGCTTTAAGCTCCGCCCCTGGGTCAGGTTGGCGACACCAAGGGATCTTTGACTACCAAAGGCTCCCTCTAGTGGTGCAGCTGCCTTTGCTGCCTCATCCCCTCCTCTCAGCTTCACTGAAGGCTCTTCAGCTGGGGACATTCTCTTAGGGCGGGGAACTCTGCAGACAGAGAGCCCAGGAACTTCTGGCAGACATAGCCAGCTGTGATCTTGGGGCTCTGGCTGAAACATCACATTATTGCTCTGTTTCAGCCTGGACACTGCCAGGCGCCTACTGCTTGACCTCTGTTTAAATGAGGGACTTGAAGACTAGACAGCATGGCTCTTTTCAGTTTATTGCACGAAGGAGCTACACTAGTCCAAGTTAAGAGCAGACCCCAATGGTTACATTATACAAGCTGTGAGGTTTTTAAACTTGTGACAAGGGACAAATTCTACTCATTGCAAGGAAATCCTCACTTAAGCTTCAATGAGCCAGAAGCACTTACAACCCATGAACCTTCAGCTGGCCATCTTTAGCTAGTCCAGTCTCTATGAGGAACTGGCATATGTTCTTGGGCTGGTCACCCTGATGCTGAATTGCTTCTCCATATTCTGGATGCTCAATTGCAATACCATTGCAGGAAAATATCTTCGTAACTGCCTTCACTAGTATCTTTTTGCTATAATCATCAGGGGTCCCTTGGACAGTGGTAAAGATCTTCCTGATGTTTTTCTGTTGAATTATATGGATATAATCCTCAGTGCCAGCAGGAAGCAGACCGTCACCCTTCCCTCAGCAAAGGGGTGGAAAGAGGGGAGATTCTGGATAGTGGACATACCATACAATTCCTTACTCTCATTGGAAACTGGCCTGCAGGAGGTGTTGGCGGGAGAAGGCACACAGGGGAATGGAGTGTTGGGAAACAAGCAAGCTCAAGGGGAGGCTGCTGAGTCCTCGGTGGCAGCTTAGTGACTGGGGCCTAATATGGAAGGTTTTTATAAGAAGAAGGTTGAGGCAAGGGAGCCATGAACAAAAGAAAGGATTATTTTTTTAGACCAGGACGTCTTCTTTTTCGAGGAAGGGAATGGCAAGGGTTTTTATCATGCAGATTGTCTCTTCTTTCTATGGGGGATGGAGAGGGCCCACGTGACAGATTACCTCATTGGTGTTGACCAGAAAATTCCAGAATGGTTGATTAAGCTTATATTTCTGGGAGATGTTGAAACAGCAATTAGGTCAGGTATTAAATCTAGGTTTGGTATCATGGGCTTTAGCAAAGTGACATCATTTTGGGCCTGTGGGTTTTTTCTTTAACAATTGTGAAGCTCTGAGGGAAGGAGTATACTGATCTCTTCACTGTTCTGCCCCCAAAATTCAGGGTCTCCTGTAATACACAAGAATCCTAGTCTACTGTCGTTTTTTGTTGTTTTTAATTAAAGTTTATTGGGGTGACAATTGTTAGTAGTTACATAGATTTCAGGTATACAATTCTGTATTACATCATCTATAGATTACATTGTGTGGTCACCACCCAGAGTCAGTTCTCCTTCCATCACCATATATTTGATCCCCTTTACCCTCATCTCTACTGTTCTTAATTTGGGGGGGGGGGAATATACATATATATATATATATGAAAAGTTCCCTTTATCTTTATTTGGATAGACAATTTTTATTTTGTGTGTGTGTAACACACACACGCACACACGTATGGAAATGTGAATATAGAAAGAGCAAGTGAGTAAGCTTGATTTATGAACAAAGGAGCTTTATACATGGGATCTGTAGACTTACTGGGTTTCCCTGAAAATAAGACCTAGCCAGACAATCAGCTTTAATGCGTCTTTTGGAGCAAAAATTAATATAAGACCGGTCTTATTTTACTATAATATAAGACTGGGTCTTATATAATATAATATAATATAATGTACTGTAATGTAATGTAATGTAATATAATATAATAGAGGGTCTTATATTAATTTTTGCTCGAAAAGATGCATTAGAGCTGATTGTCCGGCTAGGTCTTATTTTTGGGGAAACACGGTACACATTCTCCTTCCTCAATGCAGATATTCAGATCAACTCTAGGAAGGAGAACAGGGACCTTGCTTAAGAACAATAATGATAAATATGTTACCACCATTTTTCCTTCCAATGAGGAGTCTTGATATGTTCCTGTCAAGGAATCCTCAAAAGATGGAAAACATAACTAAACTGGCTTAAGCAAAAGGGGGAATTACAGACTCAGATAGTAGAACAATTTGACCGCAGAGACTGTCTGATCAGCGGGAATCTGTTTCTTCTGAAATGACTCAATTCTCATTGTGGCTGTTCCCTTATGAGGTGGAGTCCTCTGAGAAACAGATGCCAAGACAGGATTAGGGTGATGATATAGGTCTCCATGTTTCAATGTCAACTCAGGCCTTGTGCCCAAAAGTCCTCAAAATGTCAGGCATTCTTCTTTTCCCAGTATTCAGTCACCCTAGTAAATGGTTATAGATCCCTTTGTGGAAGGACTGGGAGAACCACAGTATATTTTTAATGCATTGTTATGGAGTCCCTTCTAGAATATGGATGGCTCTTCAGTCAATGGGTTCTGGATCTGAAAATTGGTTCAAGTTTGGGAACTTAGGAAGTGACCATGAGTTTTTATTGAGGCTATTGTTCTCAGCCTCCTGCTTCTCCATTCTTGCCCTTTTCTTGTGGATGTTAAACAGCACCCTTGCTGCCCCTCTGTTTTCCTCTATTTTGCTCTCTTACCCATCTCCATATCACACCCACCCCACACCCTGGATCAAGCCCCCATTGGCTGCCTCTCTGACTTTGGCAGTTTTGGTGGTGATTCCGGCCTTCTGGCTTCTTGTGTTTAAGCACCACCACTTGACTGTTATTATTTTGGGGGTTCCATCATTCCGATTGGATATTACGGTAGCAAACCCAGATCCATGACTGCTTCTACTGTTAGTCTTGGCTTGCATCGGTGACCATCTCAGAACTTCTCAGTGACACTGGTGCCCTTCTTACCAACATATTCCTGATGGCCTTGGTGAAAGATGTTTTCTCTGGACCCTCTCCTGGAGTGTAATCATCTGGTGGTTTTCCTGGCCTCACATACCTACTTCAGTAAGCCCAATTCTCTACCCTTTTCATTCCTCCCTCTCCCTCCTATTTGGGCAACTCAGGCATTTCCTCTCTCCTCGGTGTTGACCAGCACTTTCTTCACGCTTCTATGAGCCACCGTAACAATGAATTTGCCCCATCCCTGAGGTCTGACCAGAATATTAAATCCTATATTCTACAAAAGTATCCTCAAGTCGGTGATATCTTGCTTATCCAGTTTAACATTCCAGCCCCTTGATCAAGTACCCTCAAAATTCAGTGGTATTCATTGACTCCTGCCAAGGCAAGCTAATTATAGTTTGGAATATAATTTCATTCCTCTCTTATCTGGCCAGCATGTCCCCAGCTGGATTCTATTGGGACTTAACTCTAGTTATTAACTCTACAAGCCAGGAGAAGAGGCAGGGGGAGCTCCTATGAGCACACCTATTGAGACACCCTTGTTTCCCAGCACACAGGGAGGCCACCTCTGCAAGCTCTGGGATTTCAGAGGGACCTGCAGTCAACATTACATCCTTAGGAGCATCCACCCATTCACCACCGTGTTCAGGAATGTGCTGATAAAAAGGGCACCAGCATCACTAAGAAGTTCAGTATCTCTTCTTTTCAGGCTAAAATTGACAGTAGAGGCCGGGCACATTAATATCCATGGGTATAATGAGTTTCCCAAAGTAATAAGGGCTGGGTGGTGACACTTAAACACAGAAGCCATGTTTCAGGGTCCCTTATTTCCCCAACCAGAGCTCTGGCCTCAGCATAAGACCTGCCTGGCTTGGCACCTACATGTCTGCAGAGCTCTGTCTGGTTGTCGATCTGCGACTTAGCAGATCCTCCACTCCTCCACTGCAGGAGGCAAGGGCTACCAAAGAGGTCCTTTGGATTTCACACTTCATCTTTAACTGTTAGACAGTGGCCCTTGGTTTCTCATTGCCCCTCTTCAGGGGCATCAGTACAACTCTATAACCAACCAATTCTGTTGTTTTTGTGTAGGCACTGCTCCCTTATATCTTTCAGATGATTGAATTATTATATTTACCAGGGTATTCCCCTCACTAAGTTCATTTTCTTAGGTGGAAAACATTTCACCACCAGTAAAATTTTTAGCAATACAGCTGTCATTTCTTTTCAGGAACTATCCATACTCCATATATGACTGAAGATGGCATCTTCTTTACCCATTGGATAGTAAATGAACCAGTCTCAAAGTTTTATCTTACCTCTTGTTTTCTCAGAACACTTCCAGTAGCATTTGTGTTAGTTTTCATCCTTTAAGATGGGATTAGAAGTGAAAGAGGTTTATCGGGGAAACAGTTGAGAAAGATAAAGGGGAAGGAGCTAGTAAAGGTGAGGAGATCCTTCAAATGTAAATACAAGTATGACACCTGTAAAAGAGGAAAAAGGAGGATTTGTTTGGTAGAGTTTCAGAGCATAGCCCAGCTCTAAGAAAATTTCATCCAGATGGATGGAGAGTCCTCAAGCTAAAATCTCCTACTGGTTGCATCCGCATTATACTCCTGCCATCTTGGCTGGGAGCAGCCTATAAGAAGCATGGCCTTGGCATTAATATGATAGAAGAATCTGAGGGACAACAGTCAATTGGGCTCTGAGCAGGGCATTTTCATGGCCATACTCTCCATCATCTCAAGATTGCTTTTAGCAGCTGTGGGGATTAAAGCCTTCACAGTTAGAATCCAGAGAAAGATGAGCACCTTTGCCCCAGCATTCTTAACAAAAGCCCTGAGATTGACTTGGATTGGACGACTCTAGGTCATGTGCCCACCCCTGACCCAGTCATGATGGCCAGGAAAATGCTATGTTCTGATTTGTTCAGGTCTAGCTTTCAAGCTCCACTTCCAGGGTAGGTGTTGGAGCCCCACTTACACTATGAGAACTGAGAAGCAGTGAGTGGCAGATTCCCAAACGAAAACATGCACATAAAGAATATATGTATTTTCAATATTAATGGCTGTTACCAGGTTGCTTTCCAAAGACACTATAACAATTCACTGTTCCACCAAAAGGTATAATGGTATTTCCTTATATCTTCCTTCACCAGCAATATGTGCTAGCTTTGTTTCAATTTTTTTGCTAACCCGATGGGTACAAAGTACTAGCTCATTATTACTTCTATTTACAATTTCTTAGTACTAGCATATTTTAAAATATACAGAGGGTGCCAAAAAAATGTATCATATTTTAAGAAAAAAAAAACTTTATTAATTGTAATACTATATATATATATATATATATATATATATATATATACTGATAACAAAAGATGAATACAAGTCACGTTTGACTTTTGCAATTACAAGAGGTGTTCAAAGTAGTTACCATCAGTATCCAGACACTTCTGATTATGGCAAATTGCTGCTCGAGCATAGATTATTCTCTTAAAATGTATATACATTTTTTTGGCACCACCTCATATATATATATATATATATATATATATATACACACACACACATAAATATATGGAGAGACAGAGAGAGAGAGGGGGAGAGAGAGAGAGAGAGAGAGAGAGAGAGAGATTTATTAAAATATAGCTAACATACAATACTATATTAGTTTTAGATATACACAATAGTTATGCAACATTTATATATCTAAAGAAGCGATCACCATGATAAGTCCATCAATCATCTGACACTATACCATGCTATCACAATTGAATATATTCTCTGTATCTATGAGTGTGTTTCTGTTTTGTTTGTTTATTTTGTTCTTTAGATTCCATATATAGGCCAACTCACATTGCATCTGTCTTTCTCTGTCTGACATACTTCACTCAGCACAATACCCTCCAGGTCCATTCATTCTGCCGCAGATGACAAGAACCCATTTCCTTCCCTGGCCGAGCAATATTCCATTATATATATATATATATATATATATATATATATATATATATATATGTCACCTACTCTTTATCCACTCATCCATAGATGTACACCTAGGTTGCCTCCACATCTTGGCTATTGTAAACAATGCTGCAGTCAACATATGGATGTACATGTCCCCTCTAATTAGCGTTTTGGATTTCTTCGAATAAGTACCCAGAAGTGGGATTACTGGGTCCTTCTTTGTCTCTTGTTATAGCCTTTGTTTTAAAGTCTATTTTGTCTGGTATAAGTATTGCTACCCCAGTTTTTTGTTTGTTTGTTTCCATTTTCATGAAATATCTTTTCCATTCCTTTACTTTTAGTCTCTATGTGTCTTTTGATCTGAAGTGAATCTCTTGTAGGCAACATATGTATGGGTTTTGTTTTCTTACCCATTCATCCACCCTATCTTTTGATTGGAGCATTTAATTCATTTACATTGAAAGTAATTGTTGATAGATATATAGTTATCGCCATTTTATTATTCATATTTTTTATCTTTTTTGTTACTTTTCTTAAAGAAGTCCCTCCAAGATTTTTTGTAATTCTGGTTTGGTGGTGATGAATTCCTTCAGGTTTTTTTTTTGTTTGTTTGTCTGGGAAGCTCTTTATCTGTCCTTCAGTTTTAAATGATAGGCTTGCTAGGTACAGTAATCTTGGTTATAAATCCTTGCTTTTTATCACTTTGAATATTTCTTGCCAGTCCCTCTGGCCTGCAAAGTTTCTGTTGTGAATTAGCTGACAATCTTATGGGAGCTCCCATGTAGGTAACTGTTTTTCTCTTGCTGCTTTTAGGATTCTGTCTTTGTCTTTAACCTTTGGCATTTTAATTATGATGTGTCTGGGTGTAGGTCTGTTTGGATTATCTTGTTTGGGATTCTCTGCACTTCCTGGGCTTGTATATCTATTTCCTTCACCAGGTTAAGGAAGTTTTCCGTCATTATTTCTTCAAATAGGTTTTTAATTCCTTGTGCTCTCTCTTCTCCTTCTGGTATCCCTATGATGCGAATGTTGTTATGCTTGATGTTGTCCCAGAGGCCGCTTAAACTGTGCTCCTTTATTGGATTCTTTTTGCTGTTCTGTTTCGGTGTTTTCTGCTATCTTCTAAATCACTGATCCTCTGATTCATTTAATCTACTGTTAATACTTTCTGAGGTAGTCTTCATTTCAGTTATTGTACTCTTCATTTCTGACTGGTTCTTTTTCATGTTTTCTATATCCATTTTTATGTTTCCTATCTCTTTGTTGAAGTTCTTTCTGAGATCATTGAGCATCCTTATAACCAGTGTTTTGAACTCTGCATCTGGTAGATTGCTTGTCTTCATTTTGTTTATTTCTTTCTCTGGACCTTTGTTCTGTTCTTTCATTTCAAATATGTTTCTTTGGCTGCCTCCCATTTTGGCTGTATTACATAGAGCTGCTATTTACCTGGTCTTAGTAGAACGGCCTTATGTAGTAGGTGTACTCTGGGGCTCAGTGGTGCAGTCTTCCTGGTCATCTGAACTGGGTATTCAAGGTGTGTCCCTTTTGTGGGTTGTGTGTGCCCATCTGTTGTAGTTGAGCCTTGGTTGCTGTTTACACTTCAATGGGAAGGATTGATCCTTGGGATCATTGGTTGTGAGGACTGGCCGTGACGGCAGTGGAGGAGCTGTTGTGCAGGGGCTGACCCTATGAAGCAGGATTCACTTTAGCAGGACGCTGGTACCTGACCAGTGTGCCCTTTGGGTATGTTTCCTCTGGAGGTTGCCAGGCAATGTTCTGGCTGGGTCTGAAGCTGGCCACTGGGCATGCCAGCCCAGAAGCCTCCTGGGAGGGGACCCCTACAGGTCAAGTTCAGCTGTAGCCAGTGGCCTGCCCGGGGCCACCTGACATGAGCCACAAAGCAATCTGCCCATGGACTCTGCTCGCTCTGGGTTTGGAGGTGCCTCGAGAGGTGATGCTGTGAACCGATGCCAGCTATCCCTAGTGCTGGGCTTATGGGTACTCAGCTAGAGGTAGGGGATATGCTGACGCTAGATGCTGCTTGTTTGGGTTTTATCCTTTGAGAGATTTTAGGACAGTCTGCAGCATGCACCAAGACAAGCTATTTATATGGAAAAGCCACTGGAAGCAGTTTGGGTGGGCCCGGAAGTTGGGTAGGGCAGGGTCTCAGAGAATCAGGGCAAACAAACAGTGTTAGACAGATTGATGGAGACTCAGATATGTTGGCCTCCTGTGTCTGCATGCTGGGATGTGTAAGGGCTCAACAAAGAAACAACGACTTCTGCCAGCTCCTCCGTCCAGGTGAAAGCTGCCCCTCCAGCTCTCTCCCTGAGGCCACACAATTTAGTTCTTCCCCATATGTCCCTGGTTCCTTTCAAGCTGCTACCCCAGTGCTGGAGCTCGGAGCAAGTGAGTCCATCAGTGAGTAAGTCCATGTGTGGGCCCTTTAAAAGGAACGCCTGGAAATTCAGTTGCCCTCCATGTCACTCACCACAATCTCCACTGTTTTTCTCAGCCAGAAGTTGTGGAGACTTATTTCCCAGCATTGGAACCCTGAGCTGGGGAGCCTTGTATGGGGCTGGGACCCCTTGCTCCTTGGGGGATGGGGTGTGGAACCTCCACAGCCAAGATGTCCCTTCTGATTTTTAATGGTCACCCGCAGGTGTGAGACCAGCCTGTTCCACATTTCCATCCCTCCTACCAGTCTAGAGGTGGCTTCTTCTGCATGTCCTTAGTTGCAGGGCTTCAGTTCAGCTAGACTTCAGGTGATTCTCAATGATGGTTGTTCGGTAGTTTAGTTGTAATTTTGAGATAGTGATGAGAAGAGGTAAGCACAGCATTTACTTACTCCACAATCTTGACTAGATCTTGCCTAAAATATACTTTTAAGCACATTTACTCATTGACTTACTTGGATTTACTTTTCTGTAGATGGACTCTTCACATTTCTGGTCCATGTTCCTATTGTTTTTCTTGTTGTCCTTTCCTTGTCATTTTTTAAGAGCACTTTTGTTATTACAGCTAATAACCCTCTGTCTGTTCTCTGCATTGCAAACAGACAAGGAAAAAGCAGTCTGGACCTCTGTATATTCTTCCCTTTGCCCATCTTTATTATCAGTGCTAGGTCCATAGTCCTCAAGGTGCAGTCTAGATCAATCAACATGCCAGGGATGCCGTTGGATAACGCTATCATTCATTTTTGAAAAAGATAGGCCCAGTCAAGTACAAGTTTCCATGCCCCATTCCTCCCTCCATCTCCCATATTGGGGCAATATTGCTCACATTTCAGTCATTCTGGACCCACTGTCACCATTTTGCCATATCCTTTAAGTCATGTAGTACTATTTATAGGTCTGAAACTTGACATTTTTACATAAATTTATTTTGAAGCAAAAGTTTATATTGTTGCCATTATCATTATAGCTACTAGTTATATTTTTCTGATACACATTAAAAATAAATGCATAAGTATGAAAATAAGACATTCACCTGTATACCACTTAAAATACACCATGCTTTGGGAAACTACTGAGAGCCTGCCATAGGGCCACAGACTCATCAAGGACAAGATCAAGGATTTAAAGAGCTGTGAGTTTCATTGATCTCACCACTTAACTCCACACCCTCCACAGGGTGGAGTGGATGGTAGGTTCATTTACATCTGAGGAAAGCAGCAGAGAAAGGTGCAACTGCTTTATACACTATTGAGTGGTGGAAATTAGAATCCAGGCCTTTCTCCAAAAAACCACAGCGTAGAGGCAATTGATTCAATCGAGTGGGTGAACTGTACCCAGTGGTGGGGGCCCTAGGAAGCCCCTTCCCAGTGCAGACCTGATGGCATTATGAACAATCCGCGTTCTGGCCGGAACATTAACAGTTCTAAGGTTCTGTGAATTATGCTGGTGTCCAAGGGCTTGCAAGGGGCTGCCTCGGGACCCGGGGCTGCGACGGGTCACAGCCCCTGAGCAGGGTCCGCCTGTCCAGCCCAGTACCCTGTGCCCACCACAGGCCCACTGGCCGGGAGCCTGTGGAACCCACGGCCGAGGAGCCATGTGCTGGCGGCGGACATGGGGTCAAATTCTCCTGCCAGTTTTCCTCTCCCTCGTTCTCATCCAACTGCTTATGAGCTTCTCAGAGAATGGTATCTCCCAGATCTCCAGACACAGGAGCCAGCTGAGAACAAACTCTGTGGAGGACGGTGAGCCATCCCGAGCCCAGAGGCTGGTGCCCGCGGCGCCACCGCTGCCCTCCATAGCGCCACCCTGGCTGAGATTTTCATCTCTAAAGTTGCCCTTTGGTGTTGGCGGGAAAACATTTTTAAAGGCTCCGGACGTTTTTTGGTGAAATCCAGTTAAATTGGGCTCAAATGAATTTATCTTATCTGAAATGAGAAAAATTGATTAAAATCGTTTTAAATTTGGGAAAGCAGGTTTATCCCTCTCACTTTTTGCATGACCTAGTAGATATATAGCACATATGCTTTATGCTGTGAATAAGGTGTTGGGGTTTGTTCTAGTCAAACTTCACTCAATGGCCATAGCTAGTCTTTCTAAATGTTTTAAGATCTTAATAGATTGCTTAATTTGAGTCTTAAGAAATAATTGCTTTGGTTTGGAGACTTCCCCTGGCTCCTCTCCCAAACTGAAGAACTTTTGAAAACTTAAAACTGCTGCGTTGAATTCATGAACTCGGAAGTAATGTTTTTAGAGACTGAAATTGAAATTACATAAAGACAGAATTTGAATTACTTGGAAAATGCCCTGTAGAGCCAAGATTGCCATTTTTATGAAGACTATAAGACAGAATAATTATTGCTGTCTGGTTTCCGGAGTCTAAAAGAATGTTAGTATCTGTAGTGAGTCAGTCTTTCTTACCAAAATCAAACCGAAAGCTCTCAGCTTTGCGCCGAATTGAGACTCTCTTTCGAGAGCATGGGGGAGGTCAGATGCTGAATCAAAAGGCCTAGCTTGTTTCCCTGGGTTTTCTTTCCCGATTTCTCTCTCTTTTAACCTCTTGGTCTTCCCCATGCATACTCCAAGAGTAACAGCATTCCAGTACCATCCCTATTCTCACCACAAATAGTGCGTAAAAACATAGGCCACACATATTAATAGAAACAAATCCTTCCCTTTGTTCCCCAGTAAATTGGAGTCATACTAGAATTGTTTCAAAAGATTTTATTAAAATGCTGAGGTAGAACAAAAAGGGAGTTAACATAAACAAATCAAGAATCATAGATAACACAGTCAGTTCTAGGGCTAACCAACCCTACCTAGTCAGTGTTTGTGAGCAAGCAGCTTCCTTTTGTGCGGGTAAAGCCTGGCTCAGCTTTCCCGAGGCCTCCCCGGGAGTGTTTGCTTCCTGGCCTGGGGCAGTTTCCCCTTTGTGCTTGCCTTTAACTTTCCCATCTAACAAGGCTATGGTTTCTTAGACATCATGATTCCTTCACTTCTAAAACTGAGAAAAGGATTCTAACCCCTCACTTAGATCTCCACCTGTATCCCTGCTAGGGCTCTAAGTGATAAGCTTTTCCCACAGGAAACCACAGGACTTTGTGAATGATCCCACATACAATGAGACCTCCCCCAGATCAGGTTGCTTTGATCTCCAGGCCTTTTAATACTTCTGTTCATTTATATTTGAGAGCTTAGTAAGCAATATCCAAAGAAGTTATAGTTTGCACTTGGAACTTTGGATTAAGAATCTTCTCCAATATGTAATGAATGAATTAAAAAAACACTAAAATGTAGAGAAATTCTTTCACCAGGAGCAACCAGAAACAAAGGAGCATATCTAAAAAGCAAGTGGCAACCAAATAAAAAAATTGAAGATTATGGATCAGAATAGAATAGCACAACATGGCTATGCTCCAAATGCCACTATCGCCCCTTAGAAGTAACTAGTGAGTCACTAAATTCCAAGAGTTTTCAGTAATACTCCCAAATCTGGAGAGATGCAAATTGGGTGAGTGTCCTATTCTTTACTCTGTTCTGAAAATCAAGAGAGGAAATGGTTACAGAGGAGAAATAAGAGAAACACGGAAACTGAACAGTGGCCTGACTCTGATAGAAAAACATTCATGGGCTACAAACTGGATTTAGGGGCATATCTACAATCCAAAGATATCCCCTTTATGGAAATGAGAAACACTTCCAATTAGCTAGAGGGAACCCAGTGGAAAATAGCAAAACCTCAGAAAAGAGTGTCAAGTTCAGATAGTCTAATAAAAACTAGCACAGCACCACCTGCGTTCTCTCCCTTTGTCAAATGCTGAGAACAAGCAAGTGATTAGAACATAAAATGCCATAAAGCTAGTTTTTCAGAAAAAAATCTCAGGGACAGTGGTAAGGTGGTCAAGATTTAAAAAGGCAATATAGCAGCTATGCAAATACTGCATAGCTAACAAAGAATGAAATTAAGGAGTATATGATAGCATGTAGAAAACAAATTATCTACCGAAGAAGAGAACATAATTCAAGGAACAGATGAAAATTTCCCAACAAGTTCTTTGAGCTAGAGAACCACCAAATGAGAAATAGATTCAGTGAAATAAGTCTCAAAGTCAAGATAATAAGATATCCGAATGAGATGAAAAGGCAGATTTCTCCAAGGAAATAAATTGAAGGCCAAATAATTTGAAGATGAGGCAAGGCTTCCAGGTGTTCTCTTTATTTTTGAAAGTATCTATTTGTTTATTTCTGCTAATGGTGAGCATATTTGTCATGTACACTCTAAGTAAACTTACTGTATTGGGCTCTGCTAGCTGCTTCCTTTCTTTCTGTCTTCTAGCCTAGGGGCTGCTGACATCTGGGAGGAGGTGGGATTTCACTCTTTCCCCTGGTAAACTTCTCAGTCTCTTTCATCACGTGCTTACCCAATAAGAGCAAGAAAGACTATAAGAAAGATTGCTGGTTAGTTATATAAATGCTCACCTCTGAGATGGATCCAGGTCAGGTGACTTACTGCTATGAAGGTAATAAAGACATGAGGGCCAGATTTGGAAGCAGTGGAAAGGTCAAGCTAACTGAGGCTCTGAGTGATGTCAAAATGCCTGTGAGAAAGGAAAGGAAAGAATATTCTAGTCAGAGAATAGAATATTGCAATTGAAGACTTCATGGTGGAGCTATCTGGAATGATGGGAAAATCCAACTTCAGTGCATGGAAATAATTTGCTTAAAGTAAGGTGAAGAATCTGGATGGTGGAATTTCAGTTGATTTTTATGTATACTTATTTCTTATATTGATCATGTATCACTTTTATAACTACATAAAGATGATAATCCTATTTTAATTTTGGAAAAAAATAAGTAGCAGGAATGAAAAGAAGGAAACTATCAGGACTTAGTGGAAAGAAACAAGGCTATGGACTTTATATTCACTGGAACATTTTTAGATACAGTGTAAGAAACCAAGATTGTAAATATGAGAGAAATTTTGTCTCTCTTGAATGAGATAAGAGAAGAGTAGCAGTGCAGCGGATGTCAGACATGAGTGAATCACCATCAGCTCCCTATTTCTTCTTCTGTTTTCTCTACTTTTCTCTGCCTGTCAACTTCATTCTGTCCTACTATAATAGCTTCTTCCTCAGAACTTCTTTCATGACCACTGGCAGCTCCCTTGCCCACATCCTCTCAGCTTTCCAAGCGAAGAGAATGAAGTTCCCCACTATCCCTTAACCCTCCAGTTCCAATTTCTAAGTGATGGGGGGAGGATTCTGATTGGTCTGATGTGATCATATTCCCTCTCGCTGGACCAATGAGTGTGGTCTGGGATTAGCCCAGTTTAATTTAGGTGTGCAGCCTTAGTTCCTGGCTGTGATCAGGGAGTTTGTATAGGAAAGGGCAGTTACCCGTCCTACTACTTACATGTGTTTAGAACTGAGGAAGGAGCAGTTCTGCAAAGGGAGGATGGGTTATTTTTCCCAGGAGAAGGAAGACATGCTAGTGAGCAAAACAGGAGGTATCTTGGACGCAAATCCATACTCTGTCATTTTAGCAAGTGAACTGCAATGTGTTATTTGACTTTTCTGAGGTCAGTTTCTTTATCAGTATAGTGGGGATTATAATAACCACCTTTGAGGATTGTGAAGATGAGCTATAATTGTTTACAAAAAAAAAAAATCTATGTTTATAAATTGCGTAATAAGGGTTTCATATAACCTGACAGTGAAGGCCAGCTTAGCTTCCCATGAGGCCAGGTTTCTGGCTATGTCTGCTCAGAAAGGGTGAGCATTTTTCTAACTGATTCTTTCAGACGTGTGCCTTTTCCACATTCACACAGAGATGCCCTGTATCCTCAACTAGTGCTAGCAGCAGCCCTATGTCTTCAGCGTTCTCTAATGTGTTTAAATATATAACAGTTGAATGAAAACCATGTTGATACCACATACCTGATGACACGATGTGATGAGGAGGGAACTTCATCTCTGCAGTGTTCTCCCCTAAACCCCATCTCCAGTGTAATCATGAGGAAAACATCAGACAAACCCAAATTGAGGGACATGCTACAAAATATTTGGCCCATACTCCTCACAAGTGTCCAGGTCATGACAAACAAGGAAAGGCTAAGGAACTGCCACTGATCAGAGGAGACATGATGACTAAATGCGATGTGGTATCTTGGATATTGGAACAGAAAAAGAACATTAGTGTAATAACTGATGAAATCCCAATAAAATCTGGAGTTTAATTAAAAGTAATGTATCAGTGTTGGTTTCTTAGTTTTGATAAGTGTATGATGGTAACGGAAGATATTAGCAATGAGGAAACTGGGTGAAGAGTATAGAGGAACTCCCTGTATAATCTTTGCAAATTTTTTTGTAAATCTAAAGTTATTCAAAAATAAAAACTTAAGCTAACAACAACAACAAAAAAGCTGTGGGAAGCAAGTAGAATTTGGAGAATGGTGGCTTAGTCACGTGCCTTTTGTTTCCCTGCTCCTGTCCCCTGAAGTAAGCCTAAAGCCAGCTGTCCCCAACGTAGCTGAAGCAGTAGACTCTTTCCCATTTACCTTGCCTTTTCCTCCACTCAGCTTTTCCCTTGGGAACTTCAGGGGTACTTTTGAGTAGGAGGAAGTAATATACAATAGGACTTAATTTGAAAAACTATTATAAATTTTTTCCCCCAGCCAAATCAGATCTGTATCCAATCAAACAATTTGAAATTAAATAGGAATGTCTGACTTTTCCCACAGAGCCTATGAACCCTGTCCCCAAAATAACAGAGAGTGACTTCATTGTTACTGTATCACCAGACAGCTGGGGTATTAATTTCAGACCCTACTTACTTTACAGAGATGTTGGAGTCATAAACAGAGCCATCAAAATGTTTTTTTCTGAACTCATATTTTTTATTCTAGAACTTTCAAGCACAAATTATATTGTTTATTTTTTTTCACAAAACAAGAAGGATTTTTAAAAAAATATTTAAAGTCCTAGTTAACCAGGTATGTCTTGGAAAAACCATGCTGAATAACAAAGGAATTACTAAAAGAGGTTTTTAAAGTATGATGTTTTAAATATACAGTGATATTGACAATTTTATTTTTCCTTATTATTTTTCAGCAGTCATTTTTTTACAACTTACTTGGCTAATGAAAGTTGGATGATGCCACTTTGTATTTTTCTAAGTAATTGGAGAAAATAAGAAAGAGTTAGGATTTAAATAATACCGATGGGAAAAGTTTTCTAGATATGTGAAAATAATGAAGTAAAATGGTGGGGTATGGATGAATATGCCATGAAACAGGAATGACTAAATGAAATGTACTTTTATATAAAATTAAACACTATGTAGGTTTTGTATTTACGTTTTGCTCTTATTTTTTTGTTTGTTTTTTAGGATGTGAGTTAAAGAGAAATTGTCAATTATGCATAAAAGATAAAAAAGTAAGTTAACTTTCATATGAGGCAATTGTTCTGGGAATGTTATAAAGTCACACAATTTACAGCTGTAGTTTAAAGATACACTAAACTTTGTTTTACACAATTTTTTATAATAGGAATGACTCATAGCAGTTATTAAGATGTACTTCTGCATTTCAAACCATTCTTCGAACATCTAGAAATAAATAATGGAAATAATTTAATACAAATATGTACTTCCTTCTAGAAAATTATACTTCAAAAACACAACAATTTTTTTTTTTTTCACAATAAAAGATTATACTGACTTTGGCAAGAATTTTTTTCTAAGATAAGGTAAACATAAACCCATTGAGATATAATGAAAATTTCCTTGCTACTCTATTCCCTAAAGACTAGAAAGGATGATACACTGTTCCTTAACTACAAGGTAGCTAAGGTCCCTTTCTCAAATCATTAGGCATCTGACATCATTATTTTTCATTTCAGATTTGGAAGGAAGCAGAAATGTCATAGTAATGAGGGAAATGGTGCTACAAAGAGCTTTGCAGCAACCCTCTCAAAGCCTTTCTACTCTAACAAGTATTGGAGAACTGACAATTAACACCAAAGGCAGAGAGACGAAATCACTAATTAGAAAAGGGCACACTCTAGTAATTGGGATCTGTCATAGTGGTCTGGGTGTACCACCTGTGCCCCTATTTATCTTCATTTAGGCCATTCCACTGCTTTAATGAAGTCATGAGCTCAGGGCTTTTGGACTTCTTCACCTGATTCCTGCCATAGCCTTATGTGCTTTCCACACTTGACAATGGCCCAGACACACTCTGTCCTGCAGTGTCCTGATTTCCTCAGCTCTGTGCATTAGGAAGTCACTCCCAGGGCCACATCCTCCATCCTGCATGATCCACAGTGGCTCTTGCATTCTCATTTCCTTACAGTGTTCTTACTTTTGGCCTCAACAAGACAAGACCATCCTCTAGTTCTTCAATTTCTCATTTTTCCTTTAACTCATTGGCCCTCTCATATGAACTCCCTTCCTTCCTGTGAATTCTCATGGCTCTTCACTTGAATGGACACCTTTCTTTGTTTGTTACAATGGAAATTTTCAAACAGAGAAAACAGTATAAAAAAACTTTATACTCTTAATATCCATCTTGGCCAGTCTTATATCATGCATGCCCCCTCTTCCAAAATGGATTATTTTGAAGCAAATAATGATATGGATATCACAGCATTTTATGTACAATTATCTATCTATCTATCTATCTATCTATCTATCTATCTATCTATCTATCTATCTCCCTATCTACTATCTATCTATATCTAGTGATCATATACATATATATATATATGACTTCATTTTTAAATATTACAAGTCTATTATCACACTTAAAAATCAACAATAACTTCTTAAAATCATTAAGCATCCAGGAAATAATCACATTTCTCTTGTTTCATCATTTTATAAGTTCTTTTGAATCAAGTCTATATACGTTACAGTTGGCTAATATATCCGTTAAATCTCTTTTTATTTATATGTTACTTCTCCCTCTCTTTTTTTTTATTGCAACTTACTGAGTTGTTTCTCCTATTGATTTCCCATAATCTGGATTTTACTGGTCATAGCTCCATGATGAGCTTTATCGTGTTCCTCTCTTCCCTGTTCTCCTGTTCTTGTAAACTGGTAATTACATATGGAGGCTTGATCAGATTCAATTTAATTTTTTGGCAGGAATACTTCATGCTGAGGTCTTTGATTAGGAGGCAAGTAAAGTTTGTTGTCTGACATTTTGTGATGTTAGCAGATTTGATGGTCCCTGTCTAGACCCATTATTTTACTGGGAGTTGCAGAAACCACCACTACCTTAATGCCCTTGCCATCTTACCTTTAACTGTGCTGGATCTACATTCCTCAGCCCTGATTGGTCATTTGGTCTATCTGTTCATTTGCTATGCATTATTAGTTTATTGCTACTGGAGCGTCTTGCATCAAAGTCTACATTAGTGCAACTACAAATTCACAATTTCTGGTCTCACCTGAGCCCAAATACTATCCATTATTTGTCTTTGGTTAGCAACATTTCCTAAAATTTTCCACAATAGCAGTTCCAAAACTTTGTTACTATCCTTAAAGTTCCCATTTTATCCCACACTCACTCATTCTCAATAGATGACTTTGTCTCTGATTTTGTACATAAAATTAGAGGCCCTAGTTGTAAACTTTACTCCCCAAACTGATAAAATTTCTGCCATTTCTTACCCATCCTTATCCATTCTTGCCCTTCTTAAAGAAAGAAGAATACTTCCTCCAGTTCCCCTATCTCTGCTTTGGATCGCAAACATGCACATTTTTCCATTGTAATTCATATAAATTGTTTGCATATTTCTCTTTCTCCCATTCTCAGTTCCCCGAGGAGAGAATACATGTTTTATACATCTTTGCATCTGTAACACCTCATACATTTCTCAGTACATGACAGTATAAGTAACTGTTGAATTGAATTAATGCTTGATCCACTAGAATTTTAAATTATATTTAACATACTCTATAATGTAGCAAGATGGATAACTTTATCTTTAAAATTTGCAAACATAAGTCATTATGCAGTTCTGGGGATATGTATTTTTTTTAATGTTTAATTTTAATTTTTTAAATTTTAATTTTGTGTGTAAGGTCTTTTTAATTTTATTTTTGTATTAGTTTCAGGTGTACAAAACCACATAATGATTACACATTTACTCCCTCACAAAGTGATAACCCTCCCCCAAGTCTACTACCCGTCTGACACCGTACATAGCTGTTACAGTATTATTGACTATATTCCCTATGCTGTGCTTTACATCCCATGAATATATTTTATATATAGATATACACACATATACACACACACACTCACACACGCACACACACACACACACACACACACACACACACAACATATATAATTATAGTTGACCTTCAATATTATTCTACATCAGATTCAAGTATACAGTGCAGTGGTCAGGCATCTATACAATCTATGAAATGATCCCCCTGATAAGTCCAGTACCCATCTGGCACCCTACATAAACTTTACAACATTATTGATTATATTCTCCATGCTGTATTTCACATCTCTGTGACTATTTTGTGGTTACCGATATGTACTTTCTAATCCCATCACCTTCTCCTCCATCCCCCAACCCCCTCCCATTTAGCAACCATCAGTTTTTTCTCTGTATCTCTGAGTCTATTTCTGTTGTTTGCTCATTTATTCTGTTCTCTAGATTCAACATGTAAGTGAGATCATATGGTATTTGTCTTTCTCAGTCTGATTTATTTCACCTAGCATAATATTCTCTAGGTCCATCCATGTTGTTGCAAATGGTAAGATTTCATTCTTTTTTATGGCCGAGTAATATTCCATTGTATAAATGTACCACAGTTTCCTTATCCAATCATCTATTAATGGGCATTTCAGTTGTTTCTATATCTTGCCTATTGTGAATAGTGCTGCAATAAACATAGGGGTGCATATATTTTTTCAAATTAGTTTTTTGGATTTCTTTAGATAGATACCTAGGAGAGGAATTACTGGGTCATAAGGTAGTTCTATTTTTAATTTTTTGAGGAACCTCCTTACTGTTTTCCATAGTGGCTGCACCAATTTGCAATCCCACCAACAGTGCACAAGAGTTCTCTTTTCTCCACATCCTCGCCAACACTCGTTTGTTGATTTATTGATGATAGCCATTCTAACAGTAGTAAGGTGGTGTCTCACTGTGGTTTTTATTTGAGTTTCTCTAATGATTAATGATGTTGAGCATCTTTTCATATGTTTATTGGCCATCTGTATGTCCTCTTTGGCAAAATGTCTCTTCATGTCCTCTGCCCATTTTTTAATTGGTTTGTTTGTTTTTTTGGTGTTGAGTTGTATGGGTTTTTTATAAATTTTGGATATTAATTCCTTATTAGATGTATCATTGACAAATATCTTCTCTCATTCAGTTGGGTGTCTTTTTGTTTTGTTGATGGTTTCCTTTGCTGTGAAAAATCTTTTTAGTTTGATGTAATCCCATTTGTTTATTTTTTTCTTTTGCTTCCTTTGCCCAAGGGGATATGTCAGTAAAAATATTACTAAGGGTAATGTCTGCAAGTTTATTTCCTATGTTTTCTTCTAGGAGTTGTTTGGTTTTCGGTCTTACATTGAAGTCTTCAATCCATTTTGAGTTTATTCTTGTATATGGCATTAGAAGGTGGTCCAACTTCATTTTTTTGCAGTATCAGTCCAATTTTCCCAACACCATTTATTAAATAGACTGTCTTTACCCCAATGTAAATTCTTGCTTCCTCTGTCATAGATTAATTGACCATGGATTTATTTCCGGGGATATGTATATTTGAGTACAATTTTTAATATATTCCAAGTACCTCATAGAAATGAACTAAGAGATAATTCCACCTGTTCAACCCAAAATCAGCGTGTTATCTTTTGGCAAAAGATCCCCTCTTCTCCCAGAAATTGGAAGGACGCCAGGCTTTCAGTGAGTGTGTCGGCCATACTCCCAGACAGAGAGCCGGAATTTATAGATAGTATAAAGTAAGTAACCAAGAATATCTGAGTTCTTCTTGGGCCGTAAGGAAGATGAATAGATGTCCTGGGATACCTAGAACTGTCCTATTTTATGGTGGTGTTCACCAGCATTGACTTGGTGAAATTGTCATACCTGCTCCTTTTCATTCCCCAAAATATTCAAATTTGAGTGAAAAATTATATGCTTATCCTTCTTAACTATAAGAAAATCTTCCTCAGATTCCATCCAAATCATTCCCTTGTGGTTCAGTGATATGTGACTAGCCTTCCTAAAGTTAGATGACATTCTTACCAAAAACAAATCCATAAAAAGCAACTAATTTACAGCACTACCCCCAACCTACAATTCATAAAAACAGCATATGAAAAACATTATATTTTTGTTGATATCTTCTCTTTCATTAGAAATAAAAGTTCAAAAACCATGCTAAGAAACAGAGAACTTTTGCTGGGCTTTCATTGTTGCTCAGAATCATTATATGTCACTGGTGAATTCCTGGAATGATAGTATTCAGTGTGTCACAATGATGAGAACTGTCATAAGTAATTTTTTTTGCTAATTACAGGTAAAGACTGAGTTTTGCAACTGACTTAACAAATAAATCAGAATAGATTCTAGGTTTTCTCCATAATCACATCTTTCTCATTCATTGCATCTTGATATGGAGTATTGGTTGGGACAGAAGGAATGAAGTTACAGCAAGCCAAAGGGGTTTTTTTGACTCTCCCACAGCCTACCTCATTTATCGCACTGTTCATAGGAAGTGACCATTACTCACATGCATGTAAAATGCATTTGTAAACGCCATACCTCAAGCCCCACAAGGATGCCACTTTGATATTTGTTTTTTGTAAAAAAAAAAGTGTGTGTGTGTGTGTGTGTGTGTGTGTGTGTGTGTGTGTGTGTGTTAGGCATGGAGTAAGGGAAGGTAGACAGGGTCATGGATTCAACTCTGGCTATGCCAGTGAACATGTGGATATCACCTGTCAAGAGTTTCTGAGATGGAAAAAAAGTGGAGAACCAGTTTCATGGATTATTCTCCAAGGCAACAATTCCCAACACCTTACCTGCTCTTGGCATGACCATCCTTCTGGAGCTTGATTTTCCTTCAGAAGTTTAAGGCCATCTGTCAGGTTCAAGTTCCCTCATTTTGCTTCTGAAGCAATTCGGTGTCTTTTCTTTTACACGCTTTTCCCCCTTAAGTCACTTCTCGGTTCCAAGGCTAATCCCCTAGCCTTTACCTCCATGCATTCATCATACTTGGAAACACATGCCCATTCACAAACTCAGAACCTTTCTCATTCCCTTGTTCCTCGATGACAAATTTAGTCTATTTCTCTGCATTGGCTCCTTCCTTTCTGAGTTCAGATGAAATGGGACAAAACAAAAACTTCTTGTTTCTTAGCAGCTCAAGTCCTTATTCTACCTTTGCTTCCTTATCACAATGATTTAATCCTTAGCAAACTGGTTAAGAGTTTACAAATGACCTTTCAAATTAGTCGTACCTTCTGGAAACTTGTTCCTGCCTTAGTGATCGGGACTTTATACATTATTCTGCCCTGCTTCTTCCCTCACCTCTCCGTTTTCTTTACCAACTCCTCTTCTTCGTCCTTCCTTATACTCCGAAGCATTATTTTATACTATGTTCTCACCCGTGTGCTATCTCAGGTGCTGGCATGGCCTCTGCTAATACCTGCACATACAGAAATCTCATTTTCATATTCTTAGACTTAATGGCCCCTCGACCTTGGGGTCACACTCATAGCTGTTTGACATTTCTTCATCACCTCAAGCTCAAATTCTCTATAACTGAATTTAACTTTTCTTCCACACAAAAGCTCATTTTATGTACCTCTTTATTTCTGGTAACATTCTCCCAGGTGTAATTTTTGAAATCTTTGGCTCCTTGATCTTACTTTATCTGCAGTTCCCGGAGTTCTATCCGTCCTTCCATTCTTTTCTTTCAACTGGAACAATCCTAGACTTCCTGGGTCCCAGTCCCTGGAGTCCCTCCTGATGCCTTATTCATTATCATAAGTTAGCATTTTTATTATGTCACCTTTTAGCTCAAAATCCTTCAGATGAATCCCTAGTGTTAAGTTAAAACACAACCCCATCCCAATCTGAGAAAAGTTTACCTTTCCAAATAATTTCACGAACTTAAGCCACAGCAGATTTTCACTCCTGCCATGGTGAATCCCTTCTTTCAGTCTGTCATGCCTTGTGTGTCTAAGGCATATTCTTTCTGTCCAAATTTGGCCTATTCCTCAAGGCTCGGACCAAATCCTGCCTATTCCCTGAAAGAAATTATATCTAGTCATTCTAACTAGTAACGCTTTCTCTTATGAACTGGTATTACATCTGTTGCACTCTTTTTAAAATTATATTATTCTTCCATTCAGAGGTTTTGTTTTTTTGTAGAGTACCTATTGCACCTGCCAAACAAAGCCAAAGCCAAAACACCACTCTATCTGTGTAATGTCCGCTGAATCTATCATTTGCACATAAATAATCAGTCAGTGCTTTTTTGATACCTTCAACGTCTATTACTTAAAAATCCCCCTTTGCACAATTACACTTATTTAATACTTTTTTCGTGGCATAATATTAAACCATTTGTTTTATACAATATCAGCAAACCACTAAATATTATTATGTAGCTTCCCCCTTTCTGCATTTTTTCATTTTAATATTTGCTTATAAAATTATCAATTTTGGATATCCACATAAGCTTATAAACACAGAGTTCTACCCTGACAAATACTCTAGTTTTCCCATGAAGTGATATTAATCAGTCTTCTAAAGTCCTTCAGCTGATTTCTCAGTTGTCACTCTCTTAAAAGTCTGAAGTTGTCAATGGCTTTGTATTTACATGGATCATTTACCTAAACGACAAGAGAAAAAACCCATGTAATTCGTCTTAATTTACTCATTACCAATTTAGGGATGTTGAATATTGTGTACTGTTCCTCTGGGTAATGTGAAGTTCTGCTCTTTGAAGACTTTTAGTTTAGAAGATTTAGTTAAGGTATTAGTCACGTCTTTTGTATTAGGTGACAGAAACCCAACTCAAACTAATTTAACAAAAGGGGGAATTTATTGATTCACAAAATTGGGATGTCCGGGGCTGGCCTTGGCTTTATATACAACTGAATCCAAAAGGTTGTTATTTTCATTTCCTCTCTTTTCATCTCCCAGTTCTGCCTCCCTCTATGTATTGACCTCATTTCTTCTATGGCAAGTGGACATTCTCCACATAGCTGGGGAAGATGCTGGCTCCTAGCAAACAAGTCTCTCCCAATGTCTGTATGCAACTCCAAACAAGATTTGAACGGGCCTGATTTGGGTCTGGTATTCGGTACTAGCTCCTGGGCCAGAGGGATGAGCTACCCTGAGTGCCACTGCCTGGGTCCGATGATCCCAGTAGTAGGGAAGGGGCGGGACAAAGCTGAGTGACAGCTGCAGAATCAGGTGGAGTTGGGAGAAGAGGTCCACAAAGGAAAGTGGTGGCAGTTGCCGGCAGAAGGGATGGTTACACGAGCTGGTCAGACAGAGTAAAGAAACAAACTGCCATGTTGCAGGAAAGAGGGTCTGTCCTTGGCTTCGCACAGGAAAGAATTCAAGTGTGAGCCAGGAAATAAAGTGAAAGTAGTTTACTGAAAAAAGATTTTCTCCATAGGCAGAACAGAAATTGCCTCCTAGCTAGAGACAACCTCGATTTGAGCTGTGGCCGTAACTTTTATTTGGTAGATATTTTACATGGAAATGAAAGGGAGCAATAGTTTCTTAGTTCCAGGAAATGGGTGGGCTTTTCCGAGAATCGTGGATAGAATCCCACCCCCTTTGTCCTTATATGGTTCTCTCTGGAAGTTCCATTTAGTATGTATTACTAATGTAATACATTTAGTATGCGTTACAATGACTATATAATGTGGCTAGAGGTTACTTGGAGGTGAATCTTGCCACCATGTTGGCCTTGGCCGATTCTGGTGGGTTTCCTTGTCTCATCTTGATTTACTGGTCCCTTGTCTTCAGCTGGCGGTTAATGGTTTTTCTTGGAGGCCTTGCCTGGCCCTATCTCAATCATAGTCTACTGTATTTCACCCATTGACCTTTCAAGACGTGCACATTTTATTTTCCCCATCCATACATTTAAAAAAATGCTCTTGCAACTAACTAAATAATGCAACTAACCCTCAACTAAAGTTGTACCTACCCAAAGTCATTGTCAGTTATTGCCCCTCAGCATTAAGCCTGGAATCTCAGAGAGAGTGCATGATGGGAAGATATTCTGTTGGGTTTCACTGGCCACGCTGTGAGTTACAGGTTACCAATCTGGCTGCCCCAGGCTCAGCCTGTGGAAGAGCTCTCGTTTCCATTATTTTCTGAGCCCACATCAGAGAGAGGCACAGGGGAAAATGTCTCTTCTGGGAACTGCACTGCTCTAGAAGCAGTTCACAACCAAGTTGTGAACTTGGTTACTGAGGCCTCGGAATCCGCTCAGTGCTGAGTAACCACAAGCTCCTCTCTGAGAGGTTCAGGTTTTTCTTTCTGGCAGTTAAAACTCTCCTAGAGGGAAAGACAAAAACAAAAACAAAAACAAAAGAAAATCCTGCTAGGTGGCATGGATTTGATTCCTAGAAACTCCAAGAATTGATAACCAAAATCAGAAGTCTCTGGGTTTGTAATCCTTAAATCTAGGCCTTGACTTTGCAGTTCTAGCCTTTACACAACAAAGATGACAGGACTCATTCTGCCTAAGTGACTTCAATCTTAGACTTGCCTAAATGGTTTCATCTGAACTCTTGTTTTGGTTAACAAACAAAAGATTGCCTGGGATACACCTCCTGCTCTCAGGCAGTGTTTAAGGGGGGGTCCTTTACATTGGAGTAAGTCCTTACCTCTGCTGGCCTGTGATTGGAGGGGTCTGGGGTCAGTCTTGTAGGATTGGTTACCAGCACAGAAGCAGACTAATTAGGTTAGAACCCAAACTTCCCTATTTAGTAGGTGTGTGACCTGTAAGTCATCTGATTGCTCTGTGCTTTATTGTCCTCTTCTATAAGTGGTACCGAGCTCACAGGGTTGTCATGAGGATGAAGTGAGTTAATATATAAGGGGTTTAGAATGGTGCATGTCACGTGGTAGGTCCTATGTGAGTGAGAGCCATTTTCACCACTCTGTCCTCATTTTCTTGACTTGTCCAGGTCCTAGTCTTATCTCACAATGGTTTCCACCTTTGTACCTTGCTTTTGCTTATTTCGACAAGGGACTTAGAATCTAGTTTTCCACATGGTTATCTGACCATCAGTGAGTAGCCACCAGTGAGTAGGAAGGGGGCAGGGGGTGGGTGCTGAGGTGAGGCTGGTTGGCAGCACCACCAGGCCCACATAACAGGAGAAATCCCCAGAGGCAAGAGTGAGTGCTGCAGTCAAGGGGAAGGGCAAAGAGCGTTGGGGAGAGAGAGAGAACAAACAAAAACCCTATCTACTGAAGTCCTTGTCACTACTTTGTGAAACTATGTCTTGGGTCTTGTTCCCTAAACACGCAGCTTGAGAAAGGGATTAAGGTACGTGTAATTTCTTGAGTGACAGCAAAAATCTGTAATATGAGGGAGTAAGGGACTCACGGCAAGTAAGGGACAACAGCCAAGCAAAGGTGTAGCCTCAGCTAAAGTCTACATACACTTGGCCTGAACCATGGGCAGCCCTGGGGCAAAAAGTCACACAGCAGAGTTACCACGGCCTCGAGGCAAGGATGTCTACTGTTAGGAACCCCGTATGTTAGTCAGTTATTGGCAGTGGGAGTAGTTACCTCACGCACAAGGTAGTTCCTATCCACTGAGGGCAATTCAATAAGAAGGGCAACTTGAGCCACGGCAGCCAATGTTCACTGCAGCTGGGGTTTGGGGACATGGGCTTGGTAAAGGGGATCAGGGCCGACCTCCAACAGCAACTACTACTGCTGCTGCTACTGCTACTAAAATGATGATGATGATGATGATGATGATGATGATGGTAGCTATATTTATTGAATACTTACTCAACTAGCACTAAAAACTTACTGGAAATGTGGTTAGTATACCTGGACACTGCTTTTATTTTTTTTTTTCTTTCCAAATACAGTGCTTTTGGTGCAGTGAACGACTTACTTGCAAAAAATTTTGCTTTTCAAATTTGGGATGTCAAGTCAGTTCTTCATTTTGGTTAAACTGTAAAGGTGAGTTGTCCCTATTTGAATTTTTATGTACTTTTAAAATTTTATTTTATTTTTAATTTTATCTTTTTAGTTTCAGGTGTTACTTTTAAAAATTGACTTGGAAATATTATTTATTTTCTACATTTGAAGGATTATAAATTATTATATTTACATTATTAAAATATAGCAAGTCTGTTCATCAGTGTTTCCCCTAATACAGGCTGATACTTGTTCTTCCCAGCCATGGTTGGTTCAACTGGGTCAATATTCATTCTGATTGGTGGGTGCCTTACTATGCCAATTGTAAATACTTTACATTTGATCTCTAAAGTACTCCAATAAACGATAACCATAACCAATGAAGGAGGATTGTGTTCTCAAGTTGCTTTAGGAACTCCAGGAGTTTCTTATAAGCTAATCCTGGGGTGAGGACATACCGTGTTTCCCTGAAAATTAGACCTAGCTTGGGTATTATATTATATTATATTATATTATATTATATTATATTATATTATATTATATTATATTATATTATAAAGACCCGGTCTTATATTATAGTAAAATAATACCAGGTCTTATATTAGTTTTTGCTCCAAAAGACGCATTAGAGCTGATTGTCCGGGTAGGTCTTATTTTCCGGGAAACACGGTATTGAGCCCAGTAGCATTATTATAACTTACATTTCCTCAGCTTATATATTTTGTACTGAGAATTGTCATTCAGAACAATGACTGCCTAGGACTGAACAAATCTCAATCATCAAAGAATCTTTAAATTATATCTATAATGCTATAATTTTGGTTTGTTATACAGTAGCTACCAAAGCAAGTAAAAGTACCTTTTAAGTTTTGAAACAAGATGCTTTCTAGGGGAACCTTAACTATAAGAGAAAACCCAGTCTAGTACTACCAATTGTCTATGTTTTTTTTCTTAATTGAAATGAAAAGCATGAATTTTGCCTCAAGTCCCTGTTTTCGTCAGGTACTACCAGGTATATTTAAGTCATAATTGTTTGTAGCAAAGAGCTTATAAACAAGCAACCCTTCATAAATTTAGTATGAATGGGAACCCCAGTCTCCTGTTTTATGTTCTATAGTTTCACATAGTCCTGGGAAGGGGGAGAAGGGAAGTTTACAAGTGCTACAAATCTGTTTTCCCAGCAAGCATTTGTTTTCTCTTTGAAAAGGAACTGCTGAAACTCATACAGTGAACATCCCCTGCTGTCTATATGTATCTTCATAGAAACCTGAGGGCGCTGCTATTTTATCTGTTGAAATATTGCCTGGAATGAGTTTTTAGAGAGAAAATAAAGGAAAAAATAGCCAGTGACCTAATAGTTTACCAATTTGCAAATAACATTATCTCCTTTTAGCAACCTAGATTATTTTCCAATGTTAGTGATTATTGTGTTAATGATAGTTTTATTGGAGTATGTGATGTATGTGTATCATTTTCATTAACAACTGAAATTGTATTTAAGAATCTGACTGCATGGTATTAAAGATGAAAATGTAAGAAATTATAATTCTTATAATTATAATCTTCTGTTAACCTCAACTATATTTCTTTTTATACATTTCAGTTGACATGTTTGGATTCCTGATGCTTCTACTCATTGCAATATTAATTATAGCATTCATTTGGCATTGCTGCATCTTTCACCATTACCTGCAGGAGTATGTTCATTTTATCCTTAGTAAGAATGCACTTTGGGATAATATCATTGAAGAGAATACTGAGTTAGTCCTCAGGAAATGTTTAACTTTTTTTATATAATAAAAATAATATATCCATATGATAAGGAAAAAGTTCAAAAAGTACAGAAAATTATAAAATGAAAAATTTAACTTTCCCACCCCCTTATTCCACCTTTGATACCTACTCCCTAGAAGTAATCCTTTTACATGATTCTATTTGTACTTATTTAGGTTACCTCCATATATTTGAATAATATGGTTATATCTCCTTTTCATGATTAACTGAAGATGTTATCTATTGGCTTCCCATCATGAAAACTGAAAATTTTATCTTGCATTATCTATAATTTTTGATATTTTACTGTTAGTGAATTATAACCAATGTTTTTCCTTATTGGCTCTTAAGACATTACTAATATTTCTTCTGTTATTTTTTTGACTTTGAGTAATCTAATCTCTGTTTCTATTTGCATCAATATTTCTCCCATTATTTAAGATAAGAACATTTGGAACCTTGTATATACTTCCTTCCATCTAGCCTCTCCTTCGGCTAGCTCCTAAACTCTGTAAACTTTCTCACTCATTTGGCCTTTCCAAGTGTTTGTTTGCATTCTATCCTGTAACTATATTTATGTCTTGAAATGCTTACTCTATAGTTTGACTCTAAAAATTTTAAACTAATAAAAATAACAGAGCATATTATGATTGTATAAATATTGCTCATAAAGAACCAAAATGGAAGTAGGAAATGTAATTCTATGTCACTAACCTGCTTGAAAGAGAATTGTCTAGTGTCAAGATCAATTAGATTCTCTCTTCCCACTCTCCATTTCTCAAAATCATGCTACATTTTAGTTTGTTTCATGTTTACATTTGTGACTTTTCTATACAGCCTTTTCATTTTCTAGAGTTTCTAATAACATTCATTATTTCTTGTCAAGAAGGACACATATATCTTTATTCCCACCATTGTGGTTATTTATCTTACTATTTGGTCAAATATATTCATTTTCTTATAGACATTCTTCTAAAAGTCTTCTGATTTCCTGCTATAATTTATAAAAATTAGTTTCTTTTCAGTGCTCTACAGAATTAGAAGAATTTTTTGAATACCATATCTTCCTCTTTTTAGGATTCAGTTTTTCCTTTTAGTAGAATACATCTTCAAGTAACTTTTTCAAAAGGAGATCCCAGAAGATACAGAAAGTATGTCCATAGTCCACACATGTTGAGAAATTTGTTTCTCTCCCATTATCCTTCAGCCCAGCATGGTATTATTTTCTTTTTTCAAACTGTACACCTTTTCCAAGAAGGACACATAAGTAAGATATATGCACACTAATAGACCTATCTGTAAGTAAACTATGACTATAAAAAGATAGGGTTGGCCAAATGTTCTATTGCTTACTTAAGACCTCTACTTTGTCTAGGATTTTGTGTTTTTCTGCCTTTGAGACTTTATCCTTCCCTATTAACACACAAAGATGAAAGAAAGGATAAGATGTAAGGTAATTCCTTATTCTTTACCTCTAGAACAAAAACATTCAGAAGGAAGAACCAATAGGGTATATTACAAAAGTGGCAAAAGGCTGTGGCAAACATGTTGTGTTTTCTTTTTTATATTTTCTTTCCAGTATCCTGGTGTCTTATGTGTCATCACTTTTTTGTATAGCTTATGAGTAAAGTGACAAATTATACCTGTAAGAAAATAGGGACCTGAGAAAATATTCATCACTGAAGCTTCTTTTTGTTGCAGTTTAAATGGAAACCCCTAAAGCCTCTCTGCAAATTGTACTCAGTTCTGGTTTAGTGCTGCTATTCACCCTCCATCTCTTCTTTTACAGTTTCTTCTAGAGATCTTCTAGATCTCATTAATTCAATGAGCGCTGGGTTCTGTTAGAGAATTTTGTCGCACTAAGGATTTATTGCACTTCATGATCCAGAAACATCCATCTTTCGTTTAAAAAATACCCTTGAGTGACTGATGAGCATCAAAATAGTGATTACTACACTTGACCTAATATTCTTGTTATTCAACAGATATGATTTAAAAGTTCAAGCACTTTTAAAAGTTCCAAATGTTAGAGAATATTTACTCAGTGTCTCCTTGACTCTCATCTACTTCAGCAAATATTTAAAGATGTATTATGCCCAGGCAGTGTTGTTGTCACTAAGGATATAATTGTAATACAAGTAAAGGTCAAATCCTGGCCTTCATCGAGCTTACTGTCCTACTAAGGGGACACAGGCAAGAAACAAGCAATTGTTAATTCTATTGCTAACTTATTGATATTTTAAATGATATTCCTTTTATTTTTATTGTGTTGTTCTTAATCAAATACTTTAATTCTCTTGGTGGATAAATAAAAGGAGAATTTAATGTAATAGAGCAATGGCAATAAAGAGTTGCATAACTGTAATCTTCTAATGAAACAGTTATAACCCTAACTATTCTAAAAATAAACCTCACTAATATAAATTTGCCATCATTTTGGACAGATCTCAAGTCGTTCCTAGAAGACGACAAGCACTTTGTATTCGTCGCCGGAATACTGGCAAGTAGTTCATTTATTTCACGGATGCCCCAGACTCTCTCAGTAACTCACAGATAGAGATCTTTCCCTTACTTAGCAGGCATCAAAATTAAAGTGTGAGTAGGAAACATGACAGCAGGTTTCATTGTTCTCATTTCCAAGACACATTCTTATAACTTCAATAGTTAGTCTAGGATAGGTAAAACCACAATATTAACAGAGAAGAGTTAAAATTTCCAACCCAAAGTGGGTATTAATAACTTTCCCAGTTCCCCCAACTACCACTCCATAAAAGCAACTCAACAAAAGATGACCTTCCTTAAGGAATCCTTGCAGGCTTTTCCCAAGTTAATCCACTTCATCTTACCCACTTAGCTGAGCCTCTATCCACTCTTCTTAAATTGATTCGTTATAAACTTTGCCTTACTTACAAGGCATCCCCTTGCCCAGGGCCCAACTCTAGGCTCCCTTCAGCTCATCACTCACAGATCCAGGCCCTCCCCCTCCTCTGTCTAGGCCTGGATCCTGGAATACCAACTGAAATCAGAATCGTGGCCCCACGTTTCACCTGAGTAATTAGACCATACAAAAATTTAGATCAGAATGAGAAAAAGGGTACTATTGCAAGGTCCTTTACAATACCATTACAAATAATTTTGGAGGAACATGCAGATTATTGTGCTGCTCTGGGCCTTTGGGACATAACTACTAAATCCGAATGAGAAGCAGGATAAACCTCATAGGGGCAACAGTGAAATGTCAAGCACATACATGCTCCATTGCCAACTCCTAGATCTTGTTATGTAGAAATTGTTTTGGCGGCAACAAGATGATGAACTGTTTCAAAAGTTATTTGAGGAGGGGAGCTGAAATACAAGGTGATTACTGCTTCTGGGGTTGAAATCAAACCAGAGGATGCAAAGAATGCTGCTGCATTTCAATTTTTCTCCCTCCATTTAATTAATTAATTAAGTAAGTAAGTAATTTCAAATCTATTAACCCTTGACCACCATTTTTATTTTGTTTGGTTTTGTAGTGGAGTTATTTTTTTAAAAGAACTTTAAAAATTTTTTCAATTACAGATGATATTCAATATTTTATATTAGTTTCAGGTGTACACCATAGTGGGGAGACATTTACATAATTTATGAAGTGATATCCTGATTAGTAAAAACCTGGCACCATACAGAGTTATTACAATATTATTCACTATATTCTGTATGCTATAGTTTACATCCCTGTGACGATTTTGTAATTACCAATTTGTAATTCGTAATACTTTCACGTTTTACACCAGCACCCCTCCCATTTAGCAACCATCAGTTTGTTCTCTGTATCTATGAGTCCATTTCTGTTTTATTTTGTTCATCAGATTCCGCATATAAGTGAGATCATATGGCATTTGTCTTTCTCTGTCAGACTTATTTCACTTAGCATAATACCCTCTGGGTCTATCCATGTTGTCACAAATGATAAGATTTTACTTTTTATGGCTGAGTAATATTCCATTGTATATATGTACAATCACTTCCTTATCCAGTCGTCTTTGAGGCCATTTTTGCTGCTTCCATATCTTGGATATTGTAAATAGTGTTGCAATGAGCATAGGGGTACATATATCTTTTCAAATTAGTGTTTTGGATTTCTTCAGATAAATACCCAGAAATGGAATTGCTGGCTCATAGATAGTTCTATTTTTAATATTTGCGGACCCTCCATACTGTTTTTCATAGTGGCTTTACCAGTTTACAGTCCCACCAACAGTGCATGAGGGTTCCCTTTTCTTCACATCCTTACTGATACTTGTTTGTTGATTTATTGATGGTGGCCATTCTGACAGGTGTAAGGTGATATCTCATTGTGGTTTTAATTTGCATTTCCCTGATTATTAGAGATGTTGAATATCTTTTCATACGTCTATTGGCCAAGTGTATGTCGTCTTTGAAGAAAAGTTTGTTCAGGTCCTCTGCCTATTTTTTAATTGGATTGTTTGTTTTTTGGTGTTGATGTGTATGAGTTCTTAATGCATTTTGGATATTAACCCCTTTTTGGATGTATCACTGGTGAATATCTTCTATTCAGTAGGTTGTCTTTTCCTTTTGTTGATGGTTTCCTTTGCTGTGCAAAAACTTTTTAGTTTGATGTAGTCCCATTTGTTTATTTTTTCTTTTGTTTCCCTTGTCCAAGGAGCTATATCAGAAAAAATATCACTGAGAGCGATGTCAAAGAGTTTACTGTCTATGTTTTTTTCTAGGTGTTTTATGATTTTGGGTCTGACAGTTACGTCTTTAATCCATTTTTAGTTTATTTTCATATATGGTGTAAGAAGGTGGTCCAGTTTCATTTTTTTTGTATGTATCTGTTCAGTTTTTCACAGCACCATTTATTAAATAGACTGTCTTTATTCCACTGTCCATTTTTGCCTCCTTTGTCATAGATTAATTGACCATATAGCCTTCGGTTTATTTCTGGGTTCTCTATTCTGTTCCACTAACCTGTGTGTCTGTTTTTAACCTGTGTGCCTTGTAGTAATATTTGGTATCAGGTTGATATCAGGTTGTATGATACCTCCAACTTTGTTCTTTCTCAAGGTTGCTGTGGTTATTTGGGGACTTTTGTCGTTCCATATAAATTTTAAGATTATTTGTTGTAGTTCTGTGAAAAATGCCATTTTGATAGGGATTGCACTGGTTCTGTAGATTGCTTAGGGTAGTATGGACATTTTAACTATATTAATTTTTCCTATCCATGGGCATAGCATATGCTTCATTTATTTGTATTTTCTTCAATTTCTTTAATGTCATAATTTTCCATGTATAGGTCTTTTAACCCTTTGGTTAAATTTATTCCGAGGCATTTTTTCTTTTTGATGCAATTGTAAATGGGATTGTTTTCTTAATTCTCTTTCTGATTGTGATTGGTGTATAAAAATGCAACCAATTACTGAATGTTAATTTTGTATCTTGCTACTTTACTGAATTCATTTATTAGTTCTAGGAGTTTTTTGGTGGAATCTTAAGAGTTCTCTCTATACGGTTGCAAATAATGACAGTTTTACTTTTTTTCCACTTTGGATGCCTCTTATTTCTTTTTCTTGTCTGATTGCTGTGGCTAGGACTTCCTGTACTATGTTGAATAAAAGTGGTAAAAATGGACATCCTTGTCTTGTTCCTGATATTAAGGAAAACACTTTTAACTTTTCACCATTTAGTATGATGTCTAGCTGTGAGTTTATCATATATGTCCTTTATTATGTTGAGATATGTTCCCTCTGTTTACATGTTGCAGAGATTTTCTTTTTATCATAAATGGATGCTGGATTTTGTCAAATGCTTTTTCTGGATCTATTGATATGATTATATAATTTTTATCCTTCATTTTTTAAATGTGGTGTATCATATTAATTGACTTGCAGATATTGAACCAACCTTGCATCCCAGGAATAAATCCTACTTGATCATGGTGTATGATCTTTTCAATATTGCTGAACTTGGTTTGCTAATATTTTGTTGAGGATTTTTGCTTCTATGTTCATCAGGGAAATTGGCCTATAATTTTCTTTTTTTCTAATGGTTTTTTTTTTTTTTTCTGTTTTTGGAATTGATAATGGTGACCTTGTAGAATGAGCTTGGGAGCCTTCCCTCCTCTTGAATTTTTTGGAATAGTTTGAGAAGGATGGGTGTTAATTCTTGAATGCTTGATAAAATTCCCCTATGAAGACATTCAGTCCAGGACTTTTGTTTGTTGGGAGTTTTTTATTACTGATTCGATTGTGTTACTAGTAATTGGTCTGTTTAGATTTTCTGTTTCTTCTTGATTCAGTCTTGGATATCTTCCAGATTGTTGAATTTGTTGGCATATAATTGTTCATAGTATTTTCTTATAATGCTTTGTATTTCTGTGGTGTCAGTTGTCACTTGCCTCTTTCACTTCTGATTTGATTTTTTTTGGGTTCTCTCTCTCTCTCTCTCTCTCTCTCTCTCTCTCTCTCTCTCTCTCCCTCTCTCTCTCTTCCCCCTTGATGAGTCTGGTTAAAGGTTTATTGATTTTGTTTATGTTTTCAAAGAACCAGCTAAAAATATCAATAAAGTTTATCTGGTCTAATGTGTCACTTAAGGCCATGTTTCCTTGTTGATTTTCTGTGTGGAAGATATATCCATTGATGTTAATGGAGTGTTAAATTACCCTAGTATGACTGTTGAGCTCTCCCTTTATGTTCATCAATGTTTGCTTTATATATTTACATGCTCCTATATTAGGTGCATAAATGTTTATAATGGTTATATCCTCTTTTTGGATTGATCCCTTTATCATTATGAAATATCCTTCTTTGTCTATTATTATAGACTTTGTTTTAAAGACTATTCTGTCTGATATAAGTATCACTAGCCAGCTGTTTTTTTCATTTGCATGAAATGTCTTTTTCCATCCATTTACATTCAGTCGGTATGTATCTTTTGATCTGAAGTGGGACTTTTGTAGACATCATATGTATGTGTCTTGTTTCCTTATCCATTCAGCTACCCTATGTCTTTTGATTGGAGCATTTAATCCATTTACATTTAAAGTGATTATTGATAGGCACTTAGTTATTGACTTTTTGTTTTTAATATTTATGTTCTCCCCCACTCCGTCTTCTTCTTAAAGAAGTCCCCTTAATAATCCTTGTAATAATGGTTTGATGTTGGTGAACTCCTTTAGCTTTTTCTTGTCTAGAAAGTTCTTTATCTCTCCTTCAATTCTAAATGACAGCTTTGCTGGGTAATCTTGATTGTATGGCCTTGCTTTTCATCACTTTGAGTATTTTGTGCCAATCCCTTCTGGCCTTGAAAGCTTCTGTTGAGAAATCAGCTGACAATCTTATGGGAGCTCCCTTGTAATTTACTAGTTGCCTTTCTCTTGCTACTTTTAGGATTCTCTCTTTGTCTTTAACCTTTGGCATTTTAATTATGATGTGTCTTGCTGTGAGCCTATTTGTGTTCATCTTGTTTTGGACTCTCTGCACTTCCTGGACTATAATATCTGCTTCCTTCATCAGGTTAGGAAAGTTTTCAGTCATTATTTCTTCAAATAGCTTTTTCAATTCCTTGCTCTCTTTGTCTTCCCCTTCTTATACTCCTATGGTGCTAATGTTGTTATGCTTGATGTTTCCCCAGAAGTCCCTTAAATTATCCTCATTTTTAAAATTCTTTTTCCTTTTTGCTTTACAATTAACTGTTTTCTGTTACCTTGTCTTCAAAATCACAGATTCAGTCCTCTGCTTAATCTAATCTAATCTGCTGTTGATTCCTTCTAGTGTATTCTTCATTTCACTTATTGTAGTCTTCATTTCTGACTGGTTCTTTTTTTATGGTTTCTATGTCATCTTTTATGCTTACTATCTTGTTGTTGAAGTTCTCACTGAGTTCCTTGAGCATCCTATAACCAGTTTTGAACTTCTGCATCTGGTAGGTTGCTTGGCTTCATTTTGTTTAGTTCCTTTTCTGGAGTTTTGTTTTATTCTTTCATTCGGTACACCTTTCTTTGTCTCATTTTGGCTGCCTCTCTGTGATTGTTTCTATGTATTAGGTAGATCTGCCAGTCTTGGCAGGGGTGGCCTTATGTAGTAGGTGTCCTGTGGGGCCCAATGGATCAGTCTTCCCGATCACCTGAGCCTGGTGCTCCAGGAGTGCCCTTGTGTGGGTTGTGTGTATCTTCCTCTCATAGTTGAGCCTTGATTGCTCTTGGCACGTCAGTGGGTAGGATTGACCTTCAGTCTGACTGGTTCTGAGGATTGACCATGACCACATCATATGAGCTGCTTTAGAGAGCTGACCCCATGCAATGGGATTCTCCCCAATGGTGTCTGGTGCCTGCTGAGACCACCCTATAGTTGTGCTGCTTGAGGTGCTACTTGGGTGGTTCTCTGTTGTGGTCGAACAGTGGCCACTGAGTGTGTTAGTTTTGGGGTCTCTTGAGTGGGGATCCCCTGCAGGTCAAGGTCAGCTGCTGCCAGGGTGACTGAGCCAGGGCTATCTTGTAGGAGCTACAAAATGATCTGCAGTTGATTGCTGCCTGTGCTGGACCTACAGGTGCATGGGAGTGGCCATGCTGTGAACTGAAGCCAGCTACCACCAGTACCAGGCCTGGAGCAGCTCAGCAAAATGCCCAGGAAACCCTGTAGCCTGTCTCTATCTGCCTGCAGCCCATAAGTCTCAGCCACTGAAAGGGCCTCTGGCAGTACTGAAGCTGTATGAGGCAAGGGTCTCAGGAAGTCACCATGGTGGGGTGATTGGTGTTCACCTGGTTAATGCAGATTTAGATTTGGTGCCAGTGCTGAGCCTGGGGCCACTCAGCAAAAGGTACAGAGTACACCAAGGCCAGCCACCACCTACCTGAGGCCAGTGGACCCCTGATTGGTGTCCAAGAAAGACTGCTGTGCAGGCCAACATTGGCTGCCCATCCCTGAAAGAGCCTTAGAAGTTCTTTGAGTTGGGTGGGGCAGGGACCCACGGAGTTACCAGGGTAGAGCGAGCAGAGTTCATAAGGTCAATGCAGATTCAGATTTGGCTGTGCTGGGGTAGGGCTCAATACAGGGACAATGGAGGCTATCCCTCCAGCCCTCACCTTCAAGCCCCACAACTCAGCCTCTTTCTGTATGTCTCTGGAACTTCCTGAGCTGAGGTCCCTCTGCCAGACACCAGGGTATGTGCCTGGGAGCAGGAGAGTCTGTATGTGGGCTATTTAAGAAGATGTCTTGGTTTTCCATCAGCTTTCTGTCTCACCCAGACAGATGAAATCCCTGGTGATTTTCAGAGTGATGTGTTGTGGGGGCTCCTCTTCCCAGCACTGGTACTCTGGGCTGTGGAGCCCAGTTTGGGGCTGGGACCCCTTACTCCTCAGGGAGACCTCTGTAGGTAACATAGCCCTCCAGATTCTCAACTGCCAAACATGGGTGTAGGGCCAGCCCGTTTTGCTTCTCTATCCCTCCTGCCAGTCTCTGTGTGGCTTCTTTATATTCTTAGTTATAGGGCTTCTGTTCAGGTAGTCTTCAGATGGTTTTCCATGTTAATTGTTCTATAATTTAGTTGTAATTTTAACACAGTCATGGGAGTAGGCGAGCACAGCGTTCACCGACTATATCTTGACTGGAACCTCTTTGTTCCATTTTAAATTCCACAGGAATCTGGACCAAAAGAAATGCTTTGAAAAGAGCACAAATTTGGGTATCTATCTATTGTTGGTAGAAACAGTTATGTATTCACTAAATGAGAACAGTTAGTTATACTAGATTCATTGTAGAAAATAAAATGTTATCAAATTCATAATGCAGGATGCTTTTCCACCCAGGAGAATAATCTCCAAGCCCAAGGGGAATATTTATATTAAAGGGTTAAGTAAGGGAAACATGATTGTTCAAAGGGAATTGAGAAGAAGATGGAAAAGTGAGAGACAGGGATGTCATAGAGATCAAGAAAGGAGGGTCTGAATATGGATAGAGAGAAATTCACGAGGGCCCTTTGGACTTACAAACTGGGAGGTTACTGATAACCTGTTTGTATGTGGTAGTCTTATGGTGTTTATTCAAGACATAGACTAAGCAGATTTCTGACTTGTGGAATAGAAAAATATGGAACCTGAAAATGTTATTTGTGTTATTTGACCATGATACTCCTTATCCACAGAGTTATCTTCCAGGAGTGGTGGTAATATCACCCCTTTCAGTCATTGGTCCTTGGTCAAAACTTCTATTGAGTTTGATTTCAGAAGATGATTTGCTGGGATTAGGTGTTCATTGAGCATCTTCAGGTTTTCTGCCACTGCAGACAACTAGTCTTGTGGTTACCACACAATATTTGACCTTTTCCTCTTTGTCAAATTCATAGCCAAGTTGGTAATACCTTAAGTCATTTGATCCCTAAATATTATAATAGCAGTAACATTAAAATCTCAGAATAGAAATCATATGATAATTTACAAATAATTTGTTTTTCAGTATTTTTTTAAATTAGATAAGTCATCATTAACTTTTCTTAGAAAGACTTCGAAAAGGTAAATTGATTTTCTCTTTTCATGGTATATGATGGATAGATAACTGAAATAACAGATCTTCCAGAAAGAGAAGAAGGAAGTTTCTATAACGGTAAGATTTCAAATTATATTGCATGAATTTTCTGCATGCCTTTCCCTCCCTCCTATTAGCAACTTTGCAGAAATGTAATCAGAATTATTTAGAAAGTAAGTGGAAATCAAATATGTAAAATGTAAATCGGTTTTCATTGCCTGAAAACATGTAACAGAAGGCTGCAGAAAATGGAGATACAACAGCCCTTCAGTCAGGCTGCCTTAATTGATATCTGAGCTTCATTTACTGTGTACTGCGTCATATCGGACAACTAACTTAATCCATCCCTTAGTTTACTCAATTGTTAATATTATCTAATAATCGTGACTAAATCATTGGGTAGCTCTGCGGACAAAATGAGATTTTAGAGGTAAAATTTTTAGGGTTGTTTCTGACACTCAGTAAGTCGTCAATAAGTGTCCATTGCTACTGGGCTAGTCACAGAATTTCAGTACTTGAAGGTATATAAAGGTCATTCTGTCCAAACCCTCATTCAGTGCTAGGACCCTCTTAACATCTCCGGCATGTTGGATGATGAACAGCTAGGATTGTGACTTGGATGAAAATAGTTACTAATTTGGACGGCTGCTCCTCCCCAGCCCGGCTGCTGTGGCGATGAGGCTGGAAACCTGGCCCCACTGCGTAGCCGCTGCTCCTGCCACTGCTGCTGATGTGGCCCGAGGCTGGGGAGGCTGCGGAGGCCGAGGCAGAGACCTGGTCGCAGGGGTCAGCGCCCAGGGCCCAGGCCCGGCCCCAGCAGCCGCTGCGGAGCCCACTGGGAGCCCCGGGAGCGTGGACATGGCGCAACCTCTGCCATGGCCCAGACCCCGTAGATGGAGGTCCTGAACTTTCTCCACAACAACTTCCACAGCTCGGTGCCCTTCTCTCTCTCCCACCCTGGGCTCAGCTTCTCTGGGGCCTGAGAGGGGCAGGTCCTGAGTGAGGGGGGCAGACCGAGGGTCTCTGAGGATAGGATGAGAGGTTTCCGGGCTTGCAGAAACGTGTGTATACAAGTTTTGCTTTTAAACAAATGAAGATCTAAGAGGCAATGGGACCAGGGTTGGAACCCAGAGGAGCAGGCTGGGGAGCTACTGCCCTTCCCTCCCTCCTCCATCCTCACCCAGCCCCCACCCCCTGTACTTACTTTTTAAAACATTTTTTTTTTAGCTAATGAAATATTGAAGTATAAGTTTCCTTTTATTTTTCAAACCAGCGGGACTGTGATACTGGCACTGTGATACTGGTCCTGCGAGCAGTGGAAGGCAGCATGGAAGGTGGGGGTAGGGCAGGCTGAATGTGTGCTGGTCTGTGGAGTGTGGCTGTGCGTTTCCGAGGTGGGGCCCCAGGCCCAGCCACCCACCGCTGGGACTCCTGTGGGTCTGGCCAGCACCCCTCAGGGCTACATTTGAAGGTGTCCCTGGTCTTGACCTATGGCGCAGCCCAGCTCCTGAAGACAGGGCAAGGTTCTCTCCATTGTTAGCAGTTGTTTGCAGAATTTTCTTTCTAACCATTCCTCTCCTAACCTTGCCCAGTGCGAGTGGTTTTGGTTTTCTTGAGTTTTACATGTGAACTAAAGGGTCCTTTTTTCACTCCCCATCCCCCCAGGCTGGGTGTCATTTGATGTTTTGGTCTCTGGCCCTCATCCAAATCCTCAGGTCTCCTCCCCAAGTCTGACAGCCCATTGCTTCCAGAGGCAGGGGATTACCAGAGGTGGGTGAGGACCCTTGAAATGGGCCCCTTGAAATCTGACTTGGAGGCTTCCCCTGGACCCAGCAGCCCCTGCCAGCCTGTGGGAGGGGATCCCTCTGGCATCTGCTTGTTGTGGAGATGGGGGTGTTGGGTCTGGCTGGGATCCTGGCACTCCTCTTTCTGGCTTGAATGTGGAGTGGGGATGAGGGTATGGGGGAGTCAGCACCCGCAGCTAAAGCACAAGCACCTTAGTTGCACCTCTACCACCCCCTTGCCCTGGCCTTGGAACCCCACCCCAGCATCATCACACAGCACAATACCCTGGTCACTTTGTGGGCCCCTGGCCACAGAGGGGTGGGCTGCGGTTCCAGCAAACCCCCAAAAGGAAGCAGTAGTCCTCAGGCCTTCCCCCTTTCCAGGCCTTGGGTGGGGGCAGCTCCTGGCATTGGGGTGCTCTCCCTCCCCACCCTATGTCCTGGGCAGCCTCTTCCTACCTTGTCCTCAGGCAGGGTTTGCCCTTGTCCTTCCTCCATACTCTTGCAGCACTGGGTTGGGTGGCAGAGCTCCCTTGTTTCAGGAGCCCCAGGAGGTGCCCCTGGCTCCAGGGACTGTATGTGTTGGTCCGGGTGGAGGTGGGGAGAGGGGCCAGTCAGGGGTGCAGAGGAGGAAATTCCTCACCAGGAGAGTCAAAGACAGAGTCGGGCCTTACCCCAGGAGCCACCCCTGCACCCATCTGCCCCGCCCTGCCCTGCCCTCCCGGGTGCCTGCTGCTTTTCCTTCCCTCCCCTGTGCCCTGCCCTGCTCTGAGCTGCAAGGTTCCCCACCAAACCAGGCAGCCAGGAAGGAGCACGAATGGAGAATCACCTACCAATGCAAAAAAGACTATGGGGGGATCCCCTCGTCGCCTCCCCTGGCTGCCCCTGTTCCCCACAGAAAAGGCCACCTGCTGTGTCTGTGTGGAGTGCCAACACAGGCCCAACTCTGGGCCAAGTGCCCCACCCGCCACTCAGCCTATAAGTGAGATTGCACTTTAACTGCTGTAAGGAGAGGAGCGCAGTGGGAAATGTGAACGTGAGAACATCAGCGACACTGATGACGAGAATAAACACCTTTGCAGCAACAACAACAACAATTACTAATTAGGCTTTGTGTGTGTGTGTGCATGTGCTCGCATGCGCTTGACTTACAACAAGGTAGACACAAGGCATACTTTTTTTTTACTTTTTTTAAATTTTATTTTATTAAATTTATTGGGGTGACAATTGTTAGTAATGAACAAGGCATACTTTTATTGCTACCTCCTCCATCCACAGATACAGACAGGGAGTCAGTAGCCAGAGGCGTGTATCAGAACTCTACTGCTCCGGGAGTAGTCAGTGCAGGCTAATAGGAAGGGCGGGGAAGGAGAATGCAGGTACCTCCCAGAAACCTACAGACCCCCTAGAGGCTAGAAAGAGCTCTTTTATCAGTTTAAAAGATCAGTAACACTACAGAGACCATATATCATCCAATTGGTGCTGTTTTGGGAATGAAAGGGGGGTACTACCATGTTTCCCCCAAAATAAGACCGAGCCAGACAATCAGCTCTAATGCATCTTTTGGAACAAAAATTAATATAAGACCCGGTCTTATTTTACTATAATGTAAAACCAGGAAATAAAATATAATATAATATAATATAATATAATATAATATAATATAATATAATACCGGGTCTTATATAATATAATGGAAGACCAGGTCTTATATAATGTAATATAATATAAGACTGGGTATGATATTAATTTTTGCTCCAAAAGACGCATTGGAGCTGATTGTCCAGTTAGGTCTTATTTTCAGGAAAACACGGTATTAATAATTATGAGAATAGGTACAAACCAGGACTACCTTGGGGAAAGGAGAGTGTGTAGTCATGCTGGTTAACACCCACTGTTCTGAGGGAAATGTGCACATTTTCTGTTGTTGGGGGGATTCACTGTATATAAACTTTTCAGAAGACAATCTGACAATATCTTTTACTATTTTTACTATTTTATTTTTTTGGTATTCTTTGACCTGGTAATTCTGTTATTAGAGATTTTCTTTCCCTTATAGAAACACTTCACAAGTCACGAAAATTATGTGTATTAGTTAAACCCTATGAAATTTACAGATTTGTCTATTTATGACATATTAAAGGGCAATTTCATATGGTTCAAACAAATAAAATAACCCAGAGTTGATCTAGGTTTTGTGGGGCCTGAAGCTTATGGGATTTTACAAAATTTTCCTTTTGTAATTTTACAAAAATATTTGATTCTGATAACACATATTTTCAGGGCCTTGAAAGGGCTTGGCAAATGAGGGCTCCTAAAGCTTAAGCTACACCACACACACATATATTCCATTAAATATTTTTAAAATGAGAACACACATATTCTTTTGTTTTTAATTAATTCATTCATTTAATTAGTTTCAGGTGTACAAAACAATGTACTAGTTAGACATTTGTCATTTATATCCCTCACACAATGATAATTCCCCTCCCCCAATCTACTATCCCTCTGGCATCGCATATAGCCGTTACATTTCCGCTGTCTCTATTCCTAATGCTGCACTCCACTTCTTGTAACTACATATATACATATAAACTTGTAGTTGACATTCATTATTGTTCGGCTTCAGCTTCAGATGTACAGTGCAATGATCAGGCATTTACATCATCCCTGAGGTGGTCTCCCTAATGAGACAAGTGTCCATTGGATACCCTACAAATCTTTACAACATTATTGATTACATTCCCCAAATTGACTTTCGTATCCCCATGGCAATCTTGTGGTTACCGATTGAACACACACATTCTTGACTAGACTTGAATAAGAATGGAACTGTCATATGATACATTTGGGGATATAAAAAATTAGCACAAGAATTCTCAAAATTAGTATGCTAATATGAATCAAGAACTTTTTAACTTTTTTTCATTTTGTATCCCAATAATGTCACTTTTGGGAATTTATCCTCTGAAAATAATCTGAATAGTTTCATTTTTTAACATTTAGCTCTGTTATCCATTTGGAATTAGTCATGGTGTATAGTGGGATTCAGCTCCAATTTTCTTTTTCAAAATGGTTATTCAGTTTTCCCAACACAGTTTATTTTAAAAGCCCATCTTAATGCCAGTTATATGAAATGTAATCTTTTTCATAGATTACATCTCCATACACATTTCGGTATATTATTGTATACTCTATTCACTGCCATTGGTTTATCTGGCTAATCATTCCCTAATACCATAATTGTTAAATTATAGAGAATATATAAATTATTTTAATATCTGCTAATGATATTAAATTATCACTATTTTGTTTCCATTTTTCTTAATTTTAACTTCAAGCAACTTAAAGATTAGTTGTTAATTCTAACTTGTGCAATAGCTGTAAATTTCAGAAAAGTAAACATTTTGTCTAGGAAAAAGATAATCATTCTAGAACTTCAGAGGTACTGCTTGCAAAGTAATTCATGGATTTACAATGATTTTTCCCTTGATGTGTTTTAACTTGGTTCTCCCCTCTCCTCCCCTCCTCTCCCCTTCCCTCCCTTTCTTTCCCTTCTTTTGTCTTTCTTCCCCTTTCCCTCTTTCTTCGTTCTCTCTTTCTCTCTTTTTCTCCTCCCTCCCTCCTCCCCTCCTTCTCTCCTCTCCTCCATCCTTCCTTCCTTCTTTCCTTTCCTTTTTTTTCAGAAGCAGACTTACCAAAGAAGAAATTGATGATATTAGGAATTTAAATTTTTTTTCTGTCTTCTCATGCTGCCTTGTTGTCCAGATTTTGTGCCAGAACATTTTCATTTTGAACCAAAATGCTATTACAGGGGGAACTGTTATTGCAGAAGAACATTCACCATACAGTTGACTGTAACAATCATATAAAGACATTTAAATACATAATATAAAAGACACAATTTTAAATCCTTTTTGGTTAGATATTCTGTTAAAAATAAAACAGTGAATTGAAACATTTAAAAAATTAGACCTGATAATCCAATCCCAAACGAATTTCTGTAAGGCAGGATTTTGAAATCACGGAATAAGGCATTAAAACATACTAGTATAAATTAAAGACTTAGTTATGGGTTCTTTTTCATATCTAGTTAGTAAACTTAAAGAAAAGGCAGTGAATTCTACTGAGAGAAAAGGAATTGATCCAGGATTGTGAGGAAAAACAAGACTCTGAGGAGAGAAAAACAGCTAGAAAGACTGTGACTGGAGGAAGCTTATGTCTGGGTGATGAGAGTAGGATGAGAAAGAGTTTGAAGAGAGCAGCTGACTACAATTGGGTTTCCTGGGAAATAGGCTCCAAGGCAGAGATTTGCCTGAAGGAGTTATTTGGGAACGCTCTTAGGAATAACACAAGTAAGGGAGAAGGAGGAGCAGCCTTGCTGGGGAATAGTTGAATTTTCATATAATTACAACAGAGGCCTCAGTCAATCTTATAGGCAGTTCTGGAACCTGGATGGCCTCCCTCATTGAGGCAAAGGGGCCTAAACCCCCATATCAATCATCGTTAAATGTGGGATGCTCCAAAAGAGGGTTTAACTTTGAGTGAGTTGGCTTCATTTGGTTGAGGGCAATTCCCAAAGAGAGCTTGGCAGCTGGAGGAATAAGTGCCTTGTTCCTGAGTGGGAGGTTTGGGCAGTACACCATAGCATCTACCACAGCGGCTGTCATTGATTTGGGGGGAACATTAGAATAGTGATGCTTAGAAGATAGGATTTTGAAATGTTCTACTCATTAAGAGGATACTCCTCCTCACTACTTCACCATTTTCTTTATAGCCTAAGTAAATATTTAAATTTCTTTCAATTATATCTTTCCATTGGTATTGAACTGATTTTTCTTTATTGACGCAGTGCAGAGATTGGGCCACATGTGCCCAGCTTTATTTTCAGATTAAATAAATTTTGGAATGGAATTAATTGTGCTAGTGACTGAGAAGGGAAAAATATATAAACAAAAGATGGTAGATATACTAGAAAAGAACGTAATTGAAAAAAATGGGGTATCTCGGAGAAGCAGAAAAAAGTAGATCTAATGGAACGGAGAGTAGGGGAGGTGAAGGTTGTGGCCAGCGAGTATAACTTCCTCCTAGACCACTAAGATGAAACAGTTTAGATCAGGGAATGGCAAACTTTACGTATAAAGGGCCAGATAGTAAATATTTTAGGCTTTTGGGGCCTTACTGTTTACTACACTTTGCTGTCATTGTGCAAAATCAGCCAGAGACAGTACACTCATATAAATGAATATAGGTGACTGTGTTCTAGTAAAATATTATTTACAAAGTCGTGCAGATTTGGTCTGTGAGCCATAGTTTCTGGACCTTTGGTTTAGATGATGGAAAAGACCACTAAATGGCTAATCAGTGTTTGCCTAGCTTGTTACACTGACTTGCACCAATTTTTTAAAGATACCAAGTGAAAGAACCAAAAGAAGACACAAAAGGAAAGCTAGAATAAAGTAGCCAGTGTGTAACTCCTAATCCCATCACTTTGGTCACATGGTTGCTCATGTCTGCCCGGCCTTTGGTTCATGACTTACTAATTTTTTCATGCTTCACACTTATAGTCTTCCTTCAAAACTACTCAGTGTTTTGATATAGAAACAATGATTAATCCAAGCAACATATGTCGCCCTGATAAATGCAAATGGGTTTTGACAAATGTATCATTAGAAGTAGCTAATTTCATGATAAGAAATGTGACAGTAACCCCCCAAAATAGATTAGATTTCTGAAATACACACGGGACAGGAGAAGGGGTCTTTTCACTTAATTTGTGTGATTTTAGACAAATCTTTTACCTTCTATACTTCGTTATGCAGCTGTCCAATAAAAACACATTTGATACTTTTTCCAGAGTTTAGAAATCTGCATGATAAATTTTAAACTCATTTGAAGAGGATGTTCATGCCTCTTTTAGAATAAAACAATATTTTCCACATCAAATTACTGCTCAGCCAAATCCACAAACAGGGATGTTATTAAGGAAAGCCTTCGTTGTTGGACTGTGGGTGAGATGAGATGAATGACTCTAATCATCGTAATTGTACAACCAATAGAAATTTACTGCAGAATTTCATTTACTTTTATAATTTGGGTGCCCAAACAATTAAAAAGAGAAGAGAAGCCTTTATGTCCCTTAGCTGTCTTTTGGTAAACATGTGCTATTGAATTATGTATTGCGCATACCAGAGTCTAATGAGAAAATTGTGACTGGAAATCGATTAAAAAGACTTAACCCGCTGTTTCCTTCTGGTAGAGGAGAGCAACAGTTAAAGGCTGAGAGTGAGTGGAAGCAGGACAATAGCTTTGTTAACCTGGCTCTAGATGAGATGGTCATTGCCTGAACTGCCAGCGTCTGGTTGGCTTTTTGAAATGCCTTTTTCTCATTTCACTCACCAGCTTTTTCCCTCCATTTAAATGGTAATTACGTATTTATAATGCATTGCAAGTGTGTCTAGTTTTATTCAGAATCCTCTGGGAGCTCCAGAAATTAGTACTTTCATAACAAGGGATACTCTTTTGGAGTTATTTCTTTGCTTGGGAAGATTTGGGTGCCATTAATATTTTCTACTTTCACTTGCACTTTTTTCCCTCAAAACAATAGAATTTTCCCAATGAAATAATGAGTACTGGCAAAATTGAATAATGATATTCCAGTCATGCAACTTTAAATAATATCTGTATTTTAAGTAACTATCAATTACCTTCGTAGTTGCTGCATACATGTTAATTTGATAATATTGTTTTCTCATCAATAAGTCTGACTAATTTCCAATAAAATCACCATCCCCATGCCATTTTTCCTTTTCAAAATTATATTCTTGTATTCTTTTAAAATCTAATGGTTAATTCTGATTCTGCATCTTTCCTTTTCCCCCTCGTCTTTCTATGCATGGCATTTAGTTCAAAGTTCATTTTGGTATTCATATCAGTGTTTACTTGTTTCTATAGGAGTAGTATTTTGACATCCCAAATAACTGGAATGCAATAGAACTACCAGACAAAACCTAATGATCTTAATGAAATTAATAATCACAAGTACTAAGTTTGGATCTCTCAACATATTTCTGACCTCCTGTTTATATAATCGATCATCTAATATCAATACCTTTTATCTTTCTGATATCAAGATCATTTGTATGTAAAATTCCATCAGATTCTTAGGAGAACAAGTATTTCTTTTTCCAAGTTATTTAGAATAGGATTAAGTAGTCAATATATGAAGACAAAAGTTGACAAAATATAATGCAGAAATAACATTTTTTATAAGTTATATAGTGATGGTTTCTGTCAAAAGGGTGTCTAAATGAAATAGAACCACATAAATGAGACCCTATGAGTAATAACAAAATAATAATAAGAAGAAAATAAGAAAATGATGATGATAATAATAATAATAATAGTAATAATGGCAATAACATTTCTCAAGGACTTCTGAAATTTGACAAGTGCTTTTTGGGGGGATGGAGGAGTTCTGTGGTCAGGATTTAAAAAGAAATCTAGAATTTACCAGCTGTGAGATCTAGGGGAAATGCTTAACCTCTCAGCCTCGGTTTGTCCTCATGCATGTAGGAATAATAACAACCACTTTGCAAGGAAGCTTAGGAATAATGTATGAAACGCTCCTGGAATATAATATACAGTCATCAATAACTGGCAGCTCCTGAGCAGGGGAAGGAACAAACAAGACACCACTGTGAAGTAAGAGCCCAGTCCCTGAACCAGCCAGGTCCTGGGTTCTAATCTCTACCCATCAGTTTCAGCTGCCTAAACCTAAGCAAGTTATTTATGTACCATCTCGTGTATAGCAGGGAAATAATGATGCTAGAAAAGTTGTGTGAGAGTTTAAATACTGCATGTGCCTGGTACATAGTCTGTACTCATAAATGATTCTATTCTTGCCCATTATGGGCCTGTTATATCACTGGAAGGCCGTACACACTGTGGGAACATAAAAAGGAACTGCACAGGGTACCGTAGGACACTTAAAATCTTCAAGGAAGATACGGCCTTGAGGTAAGTACAAGTTTAGATAGTACAAAATATACTATAGTAAGTTCCACAGTAGGGGCCCACAGGTACCTGAGATTGAGTTAAAATCTAGAGAATTCATGTTTATATGTATAGGGATCAAGTAAGACTTAATGGAGGCAATCATAGCAGATCAGCAGAGTTTAAAGAATGGCAGAGATTGGAGGGGGGAATGTTGGGGTGCAGACCAGCTCAAGAGGCCCTAAGGCACAAATATCCTAGGAGACCACACTCATCCTTCACACTTATGTGAGTCAAGAAGCACCTTGACATCCATGGCACATTCAGTCTTGATGTCCTTTGTATATGGAAGCAGAATGAGCCATGAGAGCCACAAAGGTGAAAAAGCACAGATTTTACATGAGTAAAATTGTATTAATAAATACATTCTATTTATTTAAAGTATAAGGACTGGGGTCGGTGCGGGATTAACAGCTGACACTTACTGGGCACTTGTACCTGGGACTGTTCTAGGGCTTTACACACATTTATTCAATTCTCACAGCAACCCCATGCAGTAAGTCTTAGTGTTAGCCCCACTTTAGGGAATAGCAAATGGAGCTCTTAGAGTTCCGATGAGTGAAATAGAAAATAGTGCCACCTCCTCCAATCCTGTAGAACCCCTGTGGTGAGACACAGCTTGGCGGGTGGCACATGGACTACACTTCTACCCGCACTCACCCCTCAGCCCTCAGCCCATGCCTCACTCAGGTCCCCTCAGCCTCCACGAGTGTGCGGCAGCCCTGCTTAATGCCACAAAGCTGGGCAATCGGGCTTCAGATTCGGAGCTTTTAATCACAACAGGGTGTGATGACAAAGGCACCTGGTCCTTATTTGTGGAGAACTTTGAAATCCCCACTTAGGAATTTGAGCTTTATTTTAACGTTACGGGGAGACGTTGACTTTATTTTGAAGGAATGCAGAGGCATTTTTTTTTTTAGCAGAGGTGGGGAGTAATACAATCACATTTGTAAGGAAACATATCGGTCTTATTAGAGGGGACAGGGAGATGGGATGGGATGGGTGGATGGTTTAGAGAAGGGAGATTCAGGCAGGAAGACACGTTAGAAGGAGAATGCCAGGCATTAAAGTGGGCACAGATGAAAGCCCAAATGAGGGCAGTGGCACTGGAAATTGGGAGGAGGGGACAGACTTGAATGACACTTTCAGATTAGAACTGGCAAGCGCTAGTGATCATTTAGAAGTACAGAGTGAAAAGAAGGAGCCCAAAGTTTCCAGCTTGGGTGATTGGAAGATAATGCTGCTGCTGATAATAAAGAAGGAAAACAGGAGGAAGGGAAAAGCAGTTTTTATGACAGGGTGAAGTTTTCATGTTGAATTTGTGGTAACAGTAAGACATGCACGTAGAAACTCCAGCCGAGGGGTGGGATTGTGGCTCTGGAGCTGGGAAATGTTGAACTGGAGACTTACATGAGGAAACAGTCTACGTGAAGCCATGGATGTGGGTGAGTGATTGTGGCATGTGCCGAGAGAAGAACAGAAGGGCAAGAATGGGTCCTTCAGCACAGCCTTCATCTCAGGTGCAGAAGGAAGTTATGGTGCCACCAAGATGGAGGAGTAACTCCCAGAGTAAGTGAGGCAGGATCCAGCCAGGCTGAGATGTAGTGTGAGGGTGGCCAGGAGTACCAAACGCGTGACACAGGCAAGTTTGCTCCCACACACAGTCTATTTTGTAAACTGCAGTAAGGCTTTTACATTATTAGGATGTTTCAGGATACTGAGGAGCTCTTTGCTGAATAGCAGGCACTATGGTAGCTGAAAATAGATTGTAGTTCTCCAGAGTGCCTTGAACGGCAGGATGCATTTTCTATCCTGTGAAAAGGGTCATGCACAATACATGTTTTATCTTCTAGAGTAGAGGTGCCTGCAGCATCATGCAGAGAAGGGATCTGAGCAATGCCAGGCTCAGTGGGAGAGAGCACTGGGATCTATTAGCGATATGTGCCCTCTGTGGAGGGAGGGCGGAACATGTGTCTAGTAGGTCTTTGCCTAGTAAGATGCTTTCTAAGGTATTGTCAAAACTCTAAATTTCTATGCTTATCAGAACCTAGTTTATTATACACATCAATTTTAAAAAGGGGGTGTGTATGTCATGATTTTATAGCCATTTTCCAGAGCCACGACTTATACAATGAAGTTGAATGAGTAAATGAATGAAAAAAGTTATGTGTATTCAATAGACTAAATAAGGAAAAATCACCACACACCTTCAACTCAGCCTTTTCCTAATATAAGCATTAGGGGTGTGTGTGTGTGTGTGTGTGTGTGTGTGTGTGTGTGTGTGTGTGTTCAGTTGTTTGGGATTTTAGGTAAATGTTCTAATGAGCATATGGTGGGAATATGTGAAGGGAATTGAAAGAAAATGTTTTTACGGAAGGGGGGGGAATTATTTAAATTTCTCCAGTCGAGAACTTTGATTATAGAAAACCACAGGTAGGGAACATAAAAAGCAAATGCTGAGTTGAATTATTCACTGAGGAGAATTCATGGTAACTGTATTAAAGTTTTAGATGAGATTCTCTGCTGTTCCACGTAAATAACTTGCAAAAAGCTTTTATTTTGTAAGTCCTCATTGTCATAGACATTTACTGTTTTTTGTCTTGAAAAAATTGTGCATAAAAACTTTGAAACATATCAATTTAAATACCTACTGGAATTAATTTTCAAACAATTTTACTTTATAGAATTCTACAGCTGCAGTTTTTTGTATTTCTCCTAACTAGTTCACTATATGTACTGTAAGCATTTACACCAATCATTTCATTTCTGTGTCAGAATATAAGTCCCTTGAGGGCAGGGGTGGTATTTTTATCACTGTACCATTGACATCACTGTGTGGAGTGCGTAGCCTCTTTCTAGTCTCCTCTGACTGTTCTTCTTGTTCACTGACACTTTCAAGAGTCAGTTTTTTATTAACCCTTCTGATGAAAGTGTAAGACATGGTGCCTGCTATCAAAAAAACTCAAAATCCAGTTGAGACAATAACCACCAGAAATAGGTAATGAACTAATAACAGAGAATAGGTCCCAGTAGTTATCATTTTAAAACCTTGATTGTGTTTTCATTTTTTTTTCCAGCCACAGGTAAATTCTCAGTGATGTGCATTCAAGGATTTGCACTATTTGGGCTCAAGAGATGGGACAACATATAATCATAACTGTACTATTCGTGTTTCCTGTGCACACTTAGTATCTCTTTTCCCTGGTATCTTTCTTCTCACTGTTTTCTTTCTGATAAGGGCCTTTTGTACTATTTCCTGGTATTCATTTGTCAAAACCCTAACTTTTTTCAAGTCTCGTCTTAAATTCCACCTTCAAACAATTTTTCCTGGACTCCCTTAAGCAGATATTATCTCCTCCCTTTGAATTTCTAGCTCACTTTTCTTTCCCCTCTCTCCGTACTCATCTGAAGTAGGAAATTGTGTTTTATTCAATAGAGAGCTGCACTTCCTGTTTGTGATATCTTGAGCACATTATTAACCTCTCTATGTCTCAATTTTCTCATCTTTAAAATAGGGGTAAAAATAGTTGCTTGTTTACATGGTTATGGTGATATGAGATAACATATAAAGTACTTATAGCAGTGCCTACCTAGCACATAATAAACAATCAGTAAATAATAGCTGTTATGGCAGCACCTTACAGTTTCTGGCATATAGTAAGTATGTTGATTTGAATAATAATGATAAAATTGAGTAAGTGATGAGTTCATTTTGGTCTGATGCCTACAAGAACAAAGGGCGTTAGAAAAAGATAGATCAGGGTAGGATGGACTCGACTGAATAAGCATTTATTGCACATTTGCTTTGTGTCGGCATTGGGAAGAAGACCGACAATATCGGGGGAAATGAGGAGATGTTGCTCAAAGGGTACAAACTTCCAGTTAAAAGATGAACACGTTCTGAGGTTCTAACGTACAGCATAATGATTACAGTTAATAACACTGTATTATATACTTGAGAGTTGCTAAGAGAGTAGATCTGAGATGTTCTTACCACACAAAAATGGTTAATTATGTGACATATGGAGGTGTTGCCTAATGTTATGGTGGTTATCATTTTGCAATTATCAAATCAATACATTGTACACCCTAAACTTACACAAGATTATATGTCAATTATCTCTCAGTAAAGTGGGGGGTGGGGGGAGACAGACAACAATTGCAGCATGGATACTGAAAAATGTGAGGAGCAAAGGAAAATAATTGAAAATTGTGACATTGTTGAGAAGAAAAGAAGGGACCAAAATTGGGGAAATAAAGGTGGGGAACCTACTTGAGACAAATAGGAAAGCCCTCCTTGAGGGAACGGGGTTTAAGCAAAGACCAAAATATGAGCAGAGTGGGGGGTAGGAACACACCAGGTGGGGGCACCGAGGGGAGACAGGGTTTGGGGTGTTGGATAAACAAATTCTGTGTGGCTGGAGTAAGCAAAGGGGTTGGACTGGAGACATAGGCAGGGATCAGATCGTGGAGGGATTTATAGGCCATTAGAAGGAGTTTGGGTCGCACTAGACTTGACTGAGACCGTGTGATAGTCAGCTGGACTTGAAATAATGTAACATGTAGAGAAATATTTGGAGCAAGTATTTGAGATGCAAGAGCAAAGCCATGGTGTTGTGACTAAGAATGGTGTCAGAGGAGACAAGGGATATTCTGTGAAGTGGAGGAGTTGCATTGGGGCATATGAGAAACTATTCTCTCTTGGAGGGTATCATTCTCCACAACAGCTGCTGCCTTGCTGTAATGGACTCTGACAGGCTTTTTCTCATAGCAGAGGAAAAGTCGAGCCGACGTGGTGACCTTTTGGAATAGATGGTTTCTTTTCTGCCAAGTTGAACCTTTCCTGGGAATATTTGTGCTGAGTGAGCTCTCTGACCTTAGTGCAGGGTGGGTAAATGCTATCTGTCACGAACATTCAACTCTCTTCCTTTCATGTCAGCAGAAGGAAATAAATCATTTATGTTAGTTTGGGTAATTGAAGAAGCTTTTCATTTCCAATTTACCCTGGTGTGTGTGACTAATTTGAGTTGATAATCATTATTACCCACATACAGCTTTTCAAGGGATGGACGGTGAGTGGAAAAGCATTGTATTCTATAAAAATTGGTGTAATGGCCTTGAACGTAAGCTTTCTAGTCTAAATGTGAAACCTGAGGGTTAACATTGTATTACATTTCCAATAATGACTGTGACCTTTTTCTTTCAGGCTTCCTTAAGGATTTTAATCATCTTTACAGTCTCTTTGAGAATTACTGAACTTCCAAGTGCCCTTAACTTAAAATTTTAAATTCTGTTGAACATTTTTGTAGAGTATTTCATTACTTTTACATTATGACTTGTGTGGTAATTTAAGATCATAAGTGTTGAAAAAGCTCTTGAAACAAGATTTTATGGTTGGTTAAAAAAAGTTTTTTTTAAATTTTTGAATACACTCCTTCCTAGCTAGGTTTACAATCTGAATATTCTTCCCTTAGAATACAAAGAGGTATAAATAAAGAATGGTCAAGCACCTGACATGTAAATTTATATATGGCATACGGATTAGAAGCTACACTCTATGATTCTCTCTGACTTTGCTATTTTCTCATAAGGAATAAGTAAATACTCTAATTCTAATTTTGTTTACATTTATCATTACAAAAATTGCTCCACTATTCAAAATCTTCGTGAGAATAGTAAACTTGGGGTAATGATTGATATCATTAGCATCTGTGTTCATTAAATTTTGAGTGGATAAATGATAATATATTTTTAATGCTATAGGTATTTTCAAATAAAAGAGATGAAGACTTAACAATTTAAGAAAACTACAGAGGATTTTGTAATAGAACAAAATTATGCCAGGCTTGTTTCAATAACAAATTAGTTTATTAAAATTCAGAAATGTTCTGATACATTCATTAATAAGTGTGTTTCACCAACTTTTTTTGTGGTTAGACATTTATATAATTTAAGAAGTGATCCCCCTGAACAGTTCAGTACCCCACCTGGCACTATTCATAGTTATTACCATATTATTGACTACATTCCTTATGCTTTACTTTACATCCCTATGGCTATTTTGTAACCACCAATTTATACTTCTTAATCCCTTCACCTCCCTCATCCAGTTCCCCAATCCCCACCCATCTATCACCCTGTTAAATCTAGCACATGTCTGACATCATACATAGTTATTACAATATTATTGACTATATTCCTTAGCTATACCCTACATCCCCATGACTACCTGGCAACAACCAAGCTGCACCTCCCTTTCACCCACCCACCCAACCCCAGCACCATCTGGCAACCACCAAAATGTTCTCTGCATCTAAGAGTCCGCCTCTGCCCTGATTATTCGTTTATTTTGCTCTCCAGACTCCACACACAAGCGAAATCACACTGCATCTGTCCCTCTCTGTCTGACATACCCCACTCAGCACAGTACCCTCGAGGTCCATCCATGCCACCGCAGATGGAAAGAACCCATTCCCTTCCATGGCCGAGCAACACTCCAGGTATATATGTACCACCTCCTCTTTATTCATTCATCAGTTGACTGACACCCAGGCTGGTTCAGCATTGTGGCCACTGTAAACAATGCTGCAATGAACATATAGATGCACACGACTCCTTGAAGTACCATTGGGTTTCTTCGGATAAGTACCCAGAAGTGGGATTATTGGGTCCTTCTTTGTCTCTTGTTATAAACTTTGCTTTAAAGTCTATTTTGTCTGCTATAAGTATTGCTACCCCAGATTTTTGTTTGTTTGTTTCCATTTTCATGAAATGTCCTTTTCCATCCCTTTTACTTTCAATCTGTGTGTGTCTTTCGATCTGAAGGAGTCTGTTGTTGGCAGCATATTTAAGAATCTTGTTTTTTTCTCCATTCTGCCACACTATGTTTTTGATTAGAGCATTTAATACATTTACATTAGAAGTAATTGCCATTTTATTATTCACATTTTTTATCTTTTTTTTCCATCTTAAAGAAGTCCCTCTAATATTCCTTGTAATACTGGTTTGGTGGTGATAAACTCCTTGAGCTTTTTCTTGTCTGAGAAGCTTTTTATTTGTCCTTTGATTCTAAGTGACAGCCTTGCTGGGTAGAGTAAACTTGGTTGTAGGTCCTGACTTTTCATCTGTTTGAATATTTCCTGCCAGTTTTTTCTGGTCTGCAAAGTTTCTGTTGAGAAATCAGCTGACAGTCTTATGGGAGATCCCTTATTAGTTACTAGTTGTCTTTCTCTTGCTGCTTTTAGGATTCTCTCTTTGTCTTTAACCTTTGGCATTTTAATTATGATGTGTCTTGGTGTGAGTCTGTTTGGGTTCATGTTGTTTAGTACTCTCTGCACTTCCTGGGCTTGTATGTCTATTTTGCTAGGTTAGAGAAGTTTTTAGTTATTATTTTGTTCAAATAGGCTTTCAATCTTTAGCTTTCTCTCATCTATTTCTGGTACTTCTATGGTGTGAATGTTGTTATGCTTGATGTTGTCCCAGAGGTCACTTAAACTAGCTTCCTTTTTTTTTTTTTCTGTTCTGATTGGGTGTTTTCTGCTACCTTGTCTTCCAAATTGCCGATTTGATCCTTTGCTTCATCTAGTCTGCTGGTGATTTCTTTTAGTGCATTCTTCATTTCAGTTATTCTTTACTTCTGGCTGGTACTTTTTAATGGTTTCTATGTCCTTTTTTATGCTTGCTATCTCTTTGCTGAAGTTTTCACTAAGTTCTTTGAGCATCCTTATAACAGTTGTTTTAAAGTCTGTATCTGGTAGTTTGCTTGCCTCCATTTTGTTTAGTTATTTTTCTGGAGTTTTCTCCTGTTCTTTAATTTGGGTTGTATTTCTTTGTTTCCTCAGTTTGGCCGTAGGTTTCTGTATATTAGGTATATCTTCTATGTCTCCCAATCTAGCCTGTAGACCTTATATAATATGTACCCTGTGGAGCCCAGTGGCACAATCTCCCTGGTCAGCTGAACTGGGTGCTCCAGGAGTGTCCCTTGTGTGGGTTGTGTATGCCTTCCTGTTATAGTTGTGCCTTGATTGTTATTGGCACGTCAGGGGGTGGGATTGACCTTCAGGCTGACTGGCTGTGGGGTTTGGCCATGTCCACAGCATACGGCCTGCTGTGTGTGTGTGGGCTTACTCCATGGAGCAGGATTCGCCCCAGCAGGGTCTGGTGCCTGTTGAGACTGCTCTTTGTGTGTGCCACTTGTGGGACTAATTGGGTGGTGATCTGCTGTGATCTGAAACCCAACTCCAAGTATGTTGGTTCTGGAACCTCTTAGGAGGAGCTCCAGTGCAGGCTCAGGTCAACCACTGACTGTGACCAGCCAGAACTACCTGATAGGAGCTACTAAGTGATCCACAATTGGTCGCTGCCTGTGCTGTACCTGGAGGTGCATGGGAGAGGTCACGCTGTGAACCGAGGACAGCTACCACCAGTACTGGGTCTGGGGTAGCTCTGTAAAAAACCAGGACACTCTGAGACTTGCTGCTGGTTGCCAGCTCCCATAAGGTCCAGCCACTGATAAAGCCTCATGCAGTATGGGAGTTGCATGAGGTTGGGTCTCAGTGAGTCACCAGGGTGGTATGAGCAGAGCTCACCAGACTAATTCAGATTCAGCTTTGGCCATGATTATGTGAGAGGGCTCAACACAGAAAGGATGGCACCTGCCTGCCAGTTGCACGGGAGAAGGGCTCCACACAGGGAAAATGGCAACTGTCTCTCTAGTCCTCGCCTTGAAGCCACACACCTCAATCTGTCTCCTGTATGTGTCCGATGACCCCTAAGTCATAGTCCCTCCACTGGTGCCCAGGGTGAGTGCCTGTGAGTGAGTGAATCTATGGGCAAGCCCTTTAAGAGGATGTCTGGGTTTCCCTGCAGCCTTTTGTCCCACCTGGATGGTAGGAATCCCCAGTGTTCTTCAAAGCCAGGTGGTGTGGGGGCGTCTCTTCCCAGCATCAGTATTCCGGGCTGGGAAGCCCAGTGTGGGGCTGGGGTGCCCTCGTTCTTCCAGGGGGGATCTCTGTAGCTGAGATACCCTCTTGATTCTCAACTGGAACACATAGGTGTTGTCCCCCGTCTGTTCCGTGTCTCCATCCCTCCTACCAGTCTCGATGTGGCTTCTTCTTTATTTCCTTATTTATAAAACTTCAGTTCAGCCAGACTTCAGATGGTTTGCCAGGTTGATTGTTCTATTATTTAGTTGTAATTTTAATGTGTTCATGGAACGAAGCAGGCACAGTGTTTATCTACTCTGTCATCTTGGATCTGCTTTCACCAACTTATTTTTAAACTTCTACCTGTTAGGTAAAATTTTGAAGAAAAAAAAAGGCATAAACTTAAATTTGATATTGTTCCTACTTGCAGGACTTTGATATAAAATGATTATGGCTTTAGTTGAACTTGGTAGGGGGGGCATGGAGTACCAAAATTGTGTAGAAAATGATCCATTGTCATAATGGCAGTAAATAAAGCTTGAATATATATATATATATATATATATATATATATATATATATATATATATATATATATATGCTTTTCCCCAAGATATTTAGGCTAGAATTTCTTGAACTAGGAAAACCCAAATTTGTCTAAGTTGAGGTGTCTGTAAATCCAGCAAGAATGATCTTGCAGTAGATCAAAAGTTGATTTCTATGCCAGGCAGGAAATGTAACTTTGATGGAAGAACTGAAACAGCAATGCAGAGACAAGTAATCTCTTTTGTTCTATCAAAAGCCACAAACTTCCTCTATCTTCCCCCCATGAAGTAATAGGTTATCTCGTCAAAGGAGGCTCTCTCCTGTCTGTCTCATTTCTTTCCACTTTAGCTTGTTTCTTAGAGTTTGTTCTTACTTTACTTCCCCCGATCCCAACTTTATTGAAGTATAATTGACATATAAAACAGTCATGCACTGCATAATGACATGTCAGACCAATATATGATTAGTGGTCTCATAAAAGTATAAAGGAGCTAAAAAGTTGCTATCATTTAGTCACGTAATGGTCAATGTCACAGTGCAACATTATGCTATTTTTAAATAAATTTAGTGTAGCTAAGTGTATATACAGTGTTTATAAATTCTACGGTAGTGATAGTATGTCTGAGGCCTTCACATTCACTCACACTCACTCACAGAAACATAGATAGATATCTTACAGAACTATCAATGTGTCTTTATGGATTTTTTTGGTGATAGTTTTTCCAGTAGCTTTCTTGGGGCTTACACATGCCATCTGAACTCAGTCAGCTTCATTCTTAAGTTGGCAATACATTGGTGGCACTGAGATAGAGTGAACAGATAGATGGGGCCCAATAAACTCAAGTTTTATTTAACTTGCCATAGATTGGAGCTTTTTCTCATAATTTTAGGTGAAGGTGGAGTGCTTATATGTAGAAAAATTAGGAAAAATAACCAGGAGTACTTCTTTCACTATAAGATTATTATTACCAGGTTAAAATATATCTTATTTTTAATTAGAGAAATTCATGTCTCAAAATCATGCTAACTTTTAGAATGTTAAAAATATATCCATTATTTGTTGTTAATTCTCTGCATGTGGCCATTTTTCACAAATGTTTCAAAATCTCATTAAATTTGATGTCTTTGGAAAAGTTTCATTTTTTTCTCATTTCTACATAACAAACTTCAATTTAGCTTCTTGAAAATAATTCAGAATAGGCTGTTATCTTTTGTAGAATGTCATGTCATCTCCAATAAATTATGAAAAGAAATCATCCTTTAATTACATAATCTGAGTATGGATCTTGATTTATAATCATCTAAAAAGAGCTTCTATAAATAAACATCAAAGGAAATAATATATTAAGCCATATTTTATTTTATTGTAATTACAATATATTTTTTCAATTAATTTTTTATCACTGATCCTAATTAATTCATTTTAGAATCTACCATAATTATATGTTTATTAAAGTAATTTGCTGATTTTGTTTCAATATTTTTGTCAATCACTTATTTTATATAGTCAGATTGAATCACTACTGATATAATTCTAAAATGCAGATATATCTAAAGGATTAGTGATTTTGAAGTTGTTTGATGTTAAATGAAATCATGAATAACTTTGTTCTCTGTGCTCTGACGTTTTTCTTTCCTCACCTATCAGGGAATCTAAGAGTAAAGTGAAACTCAGCTGGTTGTCTTTGAAGAATAACAATTTGAGACGATAGTAAGTTGATAGTGTAGTAATTAGGTCTGGTGATAGCTTTCCCAGGAGAAAGCTTATGCAGAAATGATGGAGGTCTGCCCGTCATTGTACACAGAATGTTGACATTCTTGACTTTAATAGGAAAGCATTTATCTTTTGCACCTGCTCCAGTATATGAATAGCTGTCATGTAGTCCAACAAAAGAGAGGAAAAACTGTCACTGATTTTTAAAATATGCATTGACCTAAGAAAAAGCAAAATATTTTGAGCACTTAGAATTCCTTTTTCTTGCTTTTTATGCCTGGTTCCTACAGTGAATTATTTGTTATATTTAATGGTATTAGAATTTTCCTATTGGTTTCATCATTATGACTTCATCATTATAGAAAGCTCTTTAAATTATTAAAGAGAGCCTGTGTGCATGCTTTATGAGTAAAAGGTTATGCATTTTTGATTACTGAATTTTCAGTGGCATGCAGCAAAATGAAACACCTAAAGTGTAAATGCAATTTTTACAAGTATATCAGTAAGACAAAATTTAAAGTTGATGAAGTGAAAACTTATTCCTAAAATTTCACTAAATAAGTAAAAAAAATGGAATAAAATGTATATTGAAATTAATTATTGGAAAACTAACGGTTCTTATACATTTTTAGATTCCTAACAGGTTGACTATGAAGCCTTTACATGTTTTTAAAAATACTGCAATGTTATTGCTTTTTTACAACATTTTTATTTCTAACTATTACTACTTTATTGGGTAAAATTATGAAGGAAGCCTGTCAGATGTCTTGTACATTTATGTTTGCCCAGCAGGTGTTTCCTCCCATGGCATTTTACATGCTGATTTTTCTTATGAGGCTGTCTTTCAATTTTAACTTTCCTTTTAAAAATATGCAAGAGATTATAAGATTATATATACACTCACGTGTGTGCATAGTGTTTATACATATATACAGTATAGCAAAAATTTAATCTGACTCATCTTTTAATAAACACTAAAATTAAGAACCAAAATGAATTTTCTCCCTTGAGGGTTACTACTAGAAATTATTCACTTATTTCAGTGCTGCTGCTATTACTTAAAATGACTTTGGACCTCTTCCTTTGAAATATCCTTAAAAATCTGCAAAACATTAAAAATACATCTTCACAGGTGGCAGGTCATCATTCTTTGAAGATGGTTGAGAAATGGGAAGAAAGAATTTGTTTTTGAAGTAGCTGAGAGACATTCAGAGCCATGTATGTTGAGTACGTAACTGATTGTTTCAGATAAACTATTTTTGGTCAGAGACAGGGATTGTCATGTGCAGGGGAGAGGAAAAATGAAAAAAGCAGGGAGGAAAAGGACGGGCCCAAAATGATTATGATAGCAATTTGAAAAGAAAAATACAAACTGGTTTCAGCAATTGTTGAAAAAGCTTGGAATCTTCCATGGTGACTATTTTGAAGAATGTGATCGCTTAGAAGTACTGGCAGCCCACGAAGCACTGAGATTCTACATGATTTTCATTATAATGTCTGAAGACATTATATCCATATTAGCATTTAAAGTGATATAAATTAAAACCGAATCTGATTAATTCTTCCTAAGGCTCTACCCCCCCCCCCACCCCCAGCATGAGTCTGGCCCAAAATTTTACTCTCTACCTTGGACTGTCATGTTTGATTCTTACTGAGGAGACTTCCTGGCTTTGTTGAGTTTCTGAAAATTCTTGAGTTGAATACGTAGTGCTGAATCAGGATGGCTCCGGGAGATACTGGCTTTGAACAAAGGGAGCAAAGTAAATTTAGAAAAGAGGGAAAAGTGCCTAGATTCAGAGTCACCATTCCAACCAGAACTTTGTGTGGTTTTCACATTAGGAATCTACAATCTGGAAACGGATCAAAAATAATCAGTTTAATAGCAGTTGCTAGCAGAAATTTTATACTAATTATCCAAGCATCTTTATGTCTTGCCTCATGAGACTGAGAGGTAAGCTTGAAAGAGGAGACCAAGATTTAGATTTAGAAGGCCTAGTTCTAATTCAGTTCTGACCCTAAATTATTTGTGATCTTCACAAATTACTTTAAGAAAATGGTAGTTTTCTCCTAAATAACTCCTTTGAGATAGGCAGGTACTAGTGCCCCTGTTGTACAGATAAGGAATTTAAGAAACAAGCCAGCCATGACAAAATAAATTGCCCGAGACAATTGATTTTAAGAGGTGGAGCTATGCTTGAATGGACACAGCTTTTGTCTCATAGGAAGCTGCTTCTCTGTGAGATTACAGCTCAAGAAGTTCCTTTAAATTTATATGAAATCATGCAAGAAAGAAGTTATTGTGCTAGAATAAACTTCCCTGTCAGTGAAACTGAACAATTCTGGAGGAAAATGCTTTCTCAACTGTACAACAGTAAACCAGAAAAATCTACGCTTGCTTATGAAGTTAAAGATAGCTTACTTTTTATTACCTTTTTATTTGGTTCAAACATTTCCAGTGATTTTTGGCTCAAAAGTTTACCTTGTTCATCACTGTGAAAATACCAAAGCACATAAGGTTATATTAAAGGCAGTCTTCTAGTCACCTGGAAATCAAATACTAAAACCTTAGGGACTCAGGTTCCATATTTAGGAATGGTTTTGTGCCCTGTGTTTAATCCTAACTCACAATATTTACAGACAAAGGATTTTCGGTTGTTCAGAATAATTTTAATAGCAACACTGCATATAAAAATATTACACAATGCCCCTGGACGTCATACAGTATAGACACAGATTCTCAACAGGATATTTTCATGTTTTCTTGCATAAACTTACTGCTGCAACCTATAGACAGAGATTATTTCATTTGAAAAGGTAATTACAACAACAAAAATCAATGGAGTGTTCATAAAAATTTGCAATTGCCAATTGTTTTTTGTTTGTTTTGGTTTTGTTTTTTAATAAGACGAGAGCAGAAGAACAAAACAGCCATGGTTCAAAATGCTTAATCAAATATGTCTCATTCTCTCTAATTGTCTCCTCAAAGGTATCTGGCAAAGTTTTTCCAAAAATAGCCTTCAGCATTTTATAATCTTAACACATTCTGAGTTGTTGCCCTAAGGGAAAAAGAAAGACTAGAATTGCAATAGGGGAAAGAACCATTTACAATGTTCTATGAAATTGAGCTGTATTAAGTACAGTGTTATGAGATGGTTACTTCATTGTACTATTTAATATATGCCTTTTGAAGTGTTGTAGTATATACCATTTAAAATATATTTTGCCAACTTTTATAAAAATAGTGACCCTTAAGCATGTAACTTGTGCCATGTTTTTCCTTTGGGAAAAATCCATCAATTTTAATTATTATTATTAGCTTATGTAATAACAAGAATAAAATTGTATATAATTTTGTTAACAAAGCATTGTCACAAACATATAACCAAATAAGCTTTTCTCTTCTTTACCCATATTTCTTTCCTTTTGCCTCCTTCATTCTTTTTTCCAGTTTTATTGAGACGTAATTGACATGTGATATAGTATGAAATTTAGTATTAGTATTAGCATTAGTATACAACATAAATTATTTGATATACTGAAAAATGAGTACCACAATAAGTTTAGTTGACATCCATCACCTCACAGTTACAAAGTTCCAGTTATAAAACAAATAAGTTATGGGGAATGTAATGTATAGCATGGTGACAATAGTTACCAATTGGCAACTTTGTATCGTTTGACCCCCTTTACCCATTTCACCTATCAGCTTTTTACCATTACATGATATTAGCTGTGTGCTTGTCACATACGGCCTTTATTGTGTTGAGGTACATTCCCTCTATACCCAGTTTATAGAGAGTTTTTATCATGAATGGATGTTGAATTTTATCAAATGCTTTTTCTGCATCTATTGAGATGATCATATGATTTTTATTGTTTATTTTGTTAATGAGGTGTATCACATATACCATGAGCAGATGGTATTTATTCCAGGGATGCAAAGATGTTTTAATATATGCGAATCAATCCTTCATTCATCTTTGTGGAGGTCACCTACACGAAGTGTGCCCAGGACAGTCCTACTGCATGCCTTTGGTTTTGGTGTAATTAAAAATAGAATCCCTCAAATAAGCACATGAAAACATATTCACCATCATTAGTCATCAAGAAAATGCAAATTAAAACCAAAATGAGATACCACTGCACACTTACTAGAATGGCAATAATTAGAAATATGTCCGTACTAATTGTTAATAAGGATGTAGAGAAACTATACTTTTAATACATTGCTGTAAAGAATGTAAAATGGTGCAATCACTTTGGAAAATTATTTGACAGTTTCTTAGCAACTTATATGCATTTTGCATACCACCCAGCCATTCTACATGTAGATACTTACATAATAAAAATAAATACATATGTCTATACCAAGATTTTTACATAAATGTTCATAGTAGCTTTATTTGTAATAACTCCAAACTGAAAACACAAATATCTATCAACAGGAGAATGGATAAATTATGGTATAGCCATACAATAGAATAATACTCAGGGATAAATAGGAAGAATGTTGATGTACACAACATGTAAGAATCTCTATGTGAAATAAGTCAAATAAACAAGGACAAAGTACATGATTGTGTTCATATAAACGTCTATAACAGCAAACTTGTGACAGAACCCTGATCAGTGTTTGACCAGGAATAATAAAAGAGAATGAAAAGTGAGATTACAAAGTGGCACAAGGAAACATTTCGGGATGGTGAATATGTTTATTACCTTGACTATAGCAATAGTTTCACAGGTCTATGTCAAAACTCATCAAACTCTACACATATGCAGTTTACTGTATATCAATTATACCTAATTAGGCTTTAAAAAAAAACGATGCCACCTTTCACTCTCAAAGGTATTACAGTTTGAATGTTGGTAAAATTCTATTTCTTAATCTGGGTGCTGATTTTATAGATTTTGAATTGGGGTACTGGTTTCATAGATTTATTCAGTTGGTGAAAATTCACTTATCATATGTGTACTTTTCTGTATATCGGTTATTCTTCAACCGAAAAACAACAACAGCAAAATCAAAAATAATAAAGCCTGAAGGAATCCCTGAAAGAAACATATAGGAAGTGTTTCATTTGGCCAATAAATTATAAGATGACCCTATTCTTTGCATTTTTATTTTTTCTATTTTAGAGTAAAGAAAACTAAGAGTTAGAAATGATTTGTAAAAAGCCACAAAAAAATAATATAAATATTTAAATGGAGACTTCAGCTAGCTTTTTCTTTCTTGAAAGATCTATGTGCTTTCCTGTGCTTTTCAGGCCTTTAATGAAGATTTGTTATATTAAAAAATAATCAGCCTTATTTATGGTCACCCCTTATACATTCATATCATAATTTATGATGGTTCACATCAGATTCCTTCAGTGATAAAGAGTAGTATTCATTTCAATATTTAGAGCAAGTTTTGGGGCATAAGGCAACTGACCCTTGTCAGTGCAATGATGTCAATATCATCTTTGGGGCAAAGAACTGTAATACAAAAGCATTTTAAGGGAACAAAAGACCCCCCACTAGTGGAGAATATAATTCTGATCGTAGAATGAAATGACCAGTAGAAGATAACAATATATTTATCAGCATTTTGAGATACAATGAACACTTAAAAAGAAATTACTCATGCAATAATGTGGATTATTATGTATTTTGGTGGCAGCGACTCAGTGGAAATCTTTTCAGTATGGAATTTGATTACCAGGGTAAAAAGAAAAAACAAACAACTCTTTGCTATTAAATAGCCAAATAGTTTAGAAATTGCTTAATATTGTAGAGTAATACACTGACTTTTAAGTAATGTGGCTTATTGCATTTTAATAAACACTCTCCAAAGATTAAATTATATTAGTATGATGCTTTGCATACAGTAGGCCCTCAAAGTAGTGTGGGCTAATTTCAGTTCATTGCAAGTTTAGGGGAAGGAGAGGGAGGCAGAAGGTGGTAAGGAGGACAGGGGAGGAAAAAGAGATAGGTACAGCAAAGCAAGGGACAGCAGAGAAGGGCTCTATAGGTTTCTAAAATAAATCGTTTCTGGTGATCTTCTTCTGTTACTGGAGGCTTTGGGTTCCCGATAAGGTGTAGAAGATTCTGTTGGTTTCCTACTCATTACCTATTTCCCTATATCCATGTGCTAAAATGACTCCGATTTCATTCAAATAGCTATCCTCCATATGGCCATGCACTTGAAAGAGGATGGCCTGATTCCCAGCCCCAGAGGGGAAATCCTACTTGGTCTATGGCATTCTTTTTTTTTCACTTGCCAGTCATTGTTTTTGAAAAGACACAGGACCCAGTTCTGACCAAACAAATAAGAAATTTGCTTCAAGCTTCCAGAAAAGGCTTTCACACTCTTAAATAAGACACAAGAAGAATACCTTCCTCTTCTTCATTTGGGCAGTATTGTAGCAAAATGACTCCCAGAGCGGCTTCAGTTACTTTCTTATCCTGAGATAAGTGAGTCTGGAAAAAGATGATACTTGGCGAGGGTCAGAACTGACCATTGGAAAGAACCTAGGTCTCTGATGATGTCATTGAGCCACTAAATTATCCAACCGTTGGGTTGCTATTAACCAGCCAAGTGATCTTGAAATTAATCTGGGCCTCGGTTTCCTCAAGTATAAAATGAGGAAGATGAACTTCTTACTTGATTTATCTGAGACTCTGCAGCTCTATCATCCATCCACGGTTCTCCCAATTCCTAAACCATTTCACTGAACTGACTGAATGGTTCTTGCTGGTAAAAATATATACAACCTGGAAAACACAAACATCAGTGAGCTCTAACATTTTTCAGTGTAATTTATAGGAATACGTGTTGTAAATGTTGCCTAGGCCTAAGCTATTAAAAGCTTCCCAGGCATTTCAAATATCAAAAGCTGATATGTGCCCAGTGTTGATATAATGTGAGAAATAATTGGCAAGAAGCTCAAGGAAGTGCCGAGTGGCAGAATCCAGACTGGAACTCCCAACCTTCCTGTTATACTGACGACAGCGTCAAAGAAGAGATGGGCTATGCACGGCAGTCTTGCCTCACCCGTTTCCTTGGGCCATGATACCTTCATATTAAGGTATTTTGTAACTTGGTGATTTTCTCACTACTGTGACTTTGCAGTTTTGAAATTTCAGCTTCAATCAGATGAAATGGAACCGTCTTTTGTATCAGGAGATCCCAGGGACTCTTCTCTCTCCTTTGCTTTCTGTGCTGTTGCTGCTACTACCTGTTAACTTACATCCAGTGTTTTAAAGCCCTTTTCTCTTAGTCTGGGTTTGCCAATGATGTTTAACAATTGCTGACCTTTTAATTATTTACTGTTAAATATTTTCAAAGCAAAAAATCAAAAGGGATTCTTACATCAAATGGGGTTTTAAGTTAAATGATTTCTAAGGCCCTATCCCACACTTTGAAATCCCTGAGAAGTAAACATTTTCCCCAATGGAATTTTCTCTATTTTCAAAAACAACGATTAATGTTTCCAAGTTATTGCTAGAAAAGGAAGCTCTGTAGTTTAAGTTCAGCTAAGCTACCCTGTGTGCAGGCAAAGAACTAGTGAGTTTCAGGGGCCCTGGGATGTTCCCGTTAGTCCAGCACCTGTGCTTGAAATGCCCACTCAAGTCCGTTAACCAGCATCTCACAGAGAATTCTCCTCTGTGAAGAAGAGAAAAGATGCACAAGAGTGCTTTCCACATATTTTTCCAGGTTCAAGTTTTTGTGAATCAGTATGATACGAATTAGGAAATTAGTCAAGTCTATTTTAGTTTCTTTCATATCAAATATTTGATGAGTCCCTATAATATACAAGGCAGTGTGCTTTTATTTCATGCAAAAATTCACATATTATAGCTAGAAAATTAACCCAATAAAAATGTAAACAGTACCTTAGAAACCCTGAACAAAGAAAGCGAGTGATAGAGATAGTAGTGGAAAGGGGTCGGGAGTAAATCCTGCAATTCATGGCTTAAATTGTACCTTAGTTCCCCATCTATACAATGGTAGTACATTGAATGCTTTTGACTTAATAAAAGCCACCTGTTTATAAAGGACTTAGAATTTTATAAATTACATCAGAGCAAATATAAATGTGATATGAGAATCTTAAAAGTAATAGTATTCTCACCTAATGCTTTAAAAAAAAAAAAAGTGTACCAACTCTCCTTTGGTCATAATGCTTCTACCATTGCAGATATCCCCGTCAAGAGACCAGCTTTTCTCCGAACAGAGAATCTTCCCTTTGGAAGTCATGTGACGGAAAGCCAATCTGTTTTCATTCCCCCGCCTCATCTCCTCTCCGTTGTCTTTTTCCACAGATGCCCTCTACTCACAGGCAGAGTTCCATCCCTGTTTCTGTCTAATAGTAAATTCCTCAGGCTGTCTGCAGGTTTTTCAGAATTAACTCATCATCCTAGACCTGAATCCCTGGGCTCCTCCCTCAAGCACCCTTTCTCACAAGCCTGGAGTCTCTGGTGTGCCCTGGATGCGGGACACTCCTGAGCTCAAGCATCCTTCCTCCTCTCCCCGTTCTCCCCCCGTGGGCTTGTCTATGGATATAGCATCTGCCTCAGTTTCCCCATCTGCCTTCTCACCTTCCTTATCTGATAGCGATGCCCCATCTCCTAGGATCAGCTAGGTCCTGCCAGGCCATCCTGTAAGTAAAACAAGCCATCAAAATCTTAGAACTGAGCGTAAGATATAATTTTCCAGTGTTATGGCTGTCCTAGTTTAAACACGCATTCTTCCTTCAACAGTGGACCTAACTTTTGCTTTGGGTCTACCCTTCCTCCATTTTAGTCCGAGTAGAGTGGGCGGGCCACTGTTGTACGTCCTATCGGGGGTGGAGTTTGAGACCCAAAGTAGCTTATTCCCACAGCGATTGGTTCAGGGGTGGGAACATAACCTGAAGTGACCCAAGCAGAGAAAATATTAAGACTTCTGTTGGAAGTTGTAGGATGGTTGCTGTCTCTTCTTTGGTTAAATTTAAACCTGAAAGATTGTAACTGAAGCAAGTTTGACGCTAACATTTGCACATCACAGAGCAAGAGAACAAAAAGAGGCCTCTGTTCTAAACCTAGAACCATAAGCCTAAATATGTAAAAATTATAAAATCAAATCCAATGTTAAATAGAAATTGTTCCTTTTCCTATCTGGACAAATATATTTCCATAATGACCTGGAAGGTCAAGTTCAAACTCTCAGACTCAGATTTCTGCCTGGATGAAAAGCTCACACATACTTTGGCCCATCTCCTCTTCTCATTCCTGCCTCAGTTCTGTACCACAAGAGGACTTGTAACTCGTGTAGGAACACCCTAGCCTGTTCATCTGAATTCCACACACACCCTCTGCAAACAGCTACCTCTTAGTCCCAGAGGTATGCAGATGGGCAGTGTAGTTCACGCTCAGGTGTTTGGAATCAAGGACAAGGCCCACACAGGCCTGTGAACTAGCTTGGGGATTTTTGCCAGGGAGTTCTTGGGTCCCCGGTACGCAAAGTGTGATCTAGAAGGATGTGAGAAGTTTCCAGGGCAGTGTGTGCCTTTGGCTCCAAAGGTTCTTGGGCCCATGGGGAGGGTCATAGCTGGAGGAGAGCCAGAGAAGAGCTCTCTATAGTGTAGGGTCCAAGGGAGGGGATCTTTGGCCTGGATCTAAGGGTGGCACTTAGCTGCAGGCAGCCGTCTCACAACCGTGAGGGTTGGAGCTATCTTAGAACAAAACCCAACACGCTAGAGAAGAAGGAGCCAAATCAAGAGATGGAAAGAACTGGGTTATGGTTACATCATGTGAGTCTCCACATAAGCCACACCTAAAGCCAACCCTGGCCTGGGACTGTCCAGTGTTATGAGCTAATTCATTTGGGTTTTGCTCAAGCCAGTTTGGGGTGAGGTTGCTGCCGACCGAAAGAATCATGTCTGATAGGCTTCTTGATGGTGTGTATGAATGACTCATGTCTGGGCTGTTCTGCTTCCTGAAACTATTAACATTAATCTAACCAACCTCTGCAAATGAGAGAGTTTCCCCATCCCCCTCCTCTACACCCTGGTAGGGAGGTAGCTCTATGTCCAGTGTTAAGTCTCTCCCTTGTCACCCCCATTCTGCCTAGGTACCAGCCTGCTTCATACCTACATCCTCCCACTTTACAAGGAAAAGGGGCTATGAACTGCCAAACAATAATACATTCGTTAAAGTATTGCTACATTTATAACACCCAACAATTGAGCCAGTTGAAAATATGCTACAATGTGCTAAACCGCAAAGAAAAGACAAACAACTATCAAGGTTATAGTCTTGAAAGCATCAATTTTTCATCATCAGAGTCTTCAGGAAAGGCAGTCCAAACATGGGAAGGAAATAAATAGTTCTATTTTGAAAACTGGTTCTTCTGTTTATTGACCGATTGCGTTCGTCATTCAAGAAGATGTACATTTGTGTACAAACAGCTTTGTTTCCTATTCCCCCTTCTCCAGTGGCCTATCTGATTTTAGTACCAGTTAATAAAGGTTCAGCTCAGAATTCAATTCCCCTAGCAGAGACTCTACATCCCAGAAATTAACTTCTTAAGGTCATATGGAAATCTACATGAGAATAAATAAAGAAAATGAATGAATGAATGAAAATCATATAATACTTTATCAATTTCAATTGACATAATCACCATGTTTCCTATGAAAGCATGCCCTAATGAAGTGTGTGGGGTTTTTTTTTTGTTGTTGTTTTTAATGAAAAGAAACATGTTGAGGATGTTCTAGAAGTCATACGTGAGGATTTTTTTAAGTGAATATCATAACATAAACTTCGTCCAACCAGAACTCCTTCCTAGTTGTCTAAGAAACAACTTCCCCTGCTCCTACAGATGGAGCGGATGTCTGCTCTATTTATACAACATGCCTCACCACCATGCCTTCCACCTTTGGCCACAGAGGGGGAGGGGATGAGAGCAGGAGTGAAGCTGGTGAACAAAGGAACAGAGATGAGAGACCCCAAGGGCCCGGAGAGAGACTTGCACGCACAAAGCAAGAGTGATGGCCAAGGAGTCTTGAAAGTGTTCCAGTTCCTGGTTCTACCCTCACCTGAGGCCCACCCTCAGTTCCTGCCCATTGGTTCTGAGACACTCCCCAGAGCTTTCCAGTAAAATCTGGGTTTTTTTTCCTCTTTAGACTAGCTCCAGTAGGTTTTTGCAAATATGTTCAATGTAAATTCTTAATAAACATAGGCTTTTAAAAAGTTTGTCTTTTCACTTGTGCACAGTTATGGATTTTCAGCTCATTAAACTTTAAAGAATATCAAGAGTGGCTTTTTTTGGTCTGAGCACATCCTGAAGTTCTGTGATTACTGTCACTTGAACGAGAATTTGCTCTTCTGCCACAGAAGAAAGTTCTAGTTAAAGCTGTCGTTTTTACCATGGATGATGTGAGTGGTGCAACTTGTAATGTTCCTGGGATTTTAAAATAAAGCTTTCTCCCCCGAATTTCTCAGCAATAATTAGATGTCTAATTAATTGCTAAAGTCCGTAGTGAGTCAAATCATCAACAGAATTGAAAATATTGAACTTTACCTCTTGGTTTTAATGGTCTCCATGTACTCTTTGTTGAAGTGATTCTAGCATGCATCGGAGTTGTCCTGGAGTAAAAGAAAAGAAACATTTTCTAGCTGACCATCTTTTTGTAACCTTGATTAATGCCCCAAGCCTTCTTTTCTTTTTTTTAAGAAAACAAAACAAAACTTCTATAAAAACCTCCCTAGTATTTAAACATTTGTAGGATTGCCATAACAAAGTACCACAGACTGGGTGGCTTAAACAACAATAATTTATTTTCCTACAATTCTTGAGGCTAAAAGTCTGAAATCAAGGTGTCAGTAAGAGTAGTTTCTTCTGAGGCCTCTCTCCTTTGCTTGCAGATGGCTGTTTTCTTTCTGTGTCATCACCTGGTCTTTGTTCTGTGTGAGTCTGTGTCTGAATTTCCTCTTCCTCACCAGTCCTATTGGATTAGGGCCCACCCTAATTACATCATTTAACCTTAAATACCTCTTTAAAGACCCTATGTCCAAATACAGTCACATTCTAAGGCACATGAGGGTCAGGACTTCAAGATGCTAATTTTGAGGTTGGGGGTGGGGTGGAGGGAAGATAATTCAGCCCAGAACAACATTTAACCAATATTTTTTTTGACTGCCTAATATGAACTATTTTAAAGATTGGGACAACTATGACAATGGAAAGTCCTCCACCTCCCCTTGTAAAGGTCTAAATCTTGAAGGACATATTTTATTTAGAATGCTATTTAAGCCTCTGTGACAAAGAGACCCCAGAGTAGAACAGATGAAAATTTCTCTCCTATCACATTAGAGTCCTGAAGTAGACAGCCCAGGCCTGTCGGAGGCTGTGCCGTCCTAGCACCATCTTCCTCTCTGGGCACAGAGTAGCTTCTCTGGCTCTCACCATCTCCACATCACTCCCAGCAGGAAGGAGAAAAGAGAAATGCACACCCTTTTTAAGGGCATGACCTGTAAGTTGCACTTATTATTTCTGGTCAAAAGAGAGTCATACATCCATGGGTGGCTGTAAGGAAGGATGAAGAAATGTGATCTGTGCCTAAGTTGTCATGGGCCTAGCTATTATAAAACACAATTTACTGTGGATAAAAGAGCGAATGGATATTAGGGAACAATGAATGGGGACAGTGACTATAAAAAGGCAGTGACTTTATATGGTCTAGTAAAGGAGAAATGGGCACTACGTACAGACGCAGCAAAAGCTGGCATAAAATTGAGAGAAAAAGATGGAGTTGCACAGAAAAGTGGAAACCAGAGACCAAAGACCAGAGAGGGGGAAAATGAGAAAGAAGCTGCCTGGCTTCCCAGAGCTTTTTAGTCCTTATTCGAATCCCTCATGTTATAGAAACACTTTCTTATTCCTTATTTTTCAATCCTAAATTGCTTATAAATTCAGTTTTTAGTTTCTTTTCAAAGTGACTTTCCTATTTACCATGCCCACTTACCTCCCAAACAAGTATTTGCTTTTAACCAACAATTCAGAAAAGTAGGTCTTACTGCTTATTCTTACTGAAAGTAATTGCTGTAATAACAAGTGGGAAGGGTGTCAACTCCGCAGTTGTTTGATAATCTACATTAATATTTTAACTCTGTAACCACAAAAGAAATTCTGTATAAAAGAGGCTGCAAGTATTAGCAGAGCTTGCTAAACCTGTTAAACCCTTCTATTTTTTAGTAAAATGTCCTTTTAAAGGAATAGTCCCCGTTAGAAAAGGTTCCACATATATTAGAAACTGCTACTACAGGATTGTATAGTATTTTAGGAATAAGGTTTTCCTCTATGGTATGATAAATCCATGCAAAAATATCCTAATCTAGAATCTTGATCTGCTAATGGTTGTTGAAAGCCGTAAAGCTCAGATGATCTCATAAAAATTTTAAAAGAAAATTAATTTACTTTATTTCCTAGATAGGTTTCTACATAGTGGTTCATATAATAGTTGCAGTTAAAAAGAAATCTGAGATTCCAAAATTAATTTCGCTCTGTAATCAATGTCAGTGGAAATTCGCCTGAGACAGCTAGATTTTGCTTATAGGTATTTAGACTTTGGCTACCCAACATCCATTCCCCATTCTTAATGGTACCCCAGGATCCTTTGGGAAATTACTCCTTCTGCTTTGGAGATACTCTTGGTCAAATGGTCAATTCAGGTCCCTTTCCTCCCATTATGAATGAGAAAGGGGACTTTTAGGCTCTTTCCTCCAGACCCTTTCACTCAACAACCAGATGGAGCAACAGGCCAGCATCTGATGTAAGCGAGGTCAAGCTAAAGCTCATTCCTGGGAATTTAAATCTTGAATAGAGTGAAAATAGAACTGACATTGGTAGGATTTACTCATTCCTGCACCAGCAGTCTGCTCGTTGAACTTAGGCCCAGGGCTCCAAAGATTTGTGTAAATTCCATGAGTTCTCATATAATTCCATTTTCCTTCAATTTAGCAGAATTGCTTTTTGTTGCTTTCAGTCCAAAAGTCCTAACTGATTCACCTTCTAGCTACTGATTTATAAATTGACCATATTGAACTATGATATCAAGAGTGCAAAAAAAGACAAAAAATCCCAACAACATACACAACAACCCCACAACCTATGAAGGGACTCAGATAGCAAGTGCCAATAATTGAAAAGACACGCAACAAGGGAGAAATGTGAATCAAGTTCCTGCAAATTTTCTCAAAATTTTCAAAAATCTTTACTAACGTGGTAATTGTCCCCAATAGAACAGAAAAAAAAAAAAAAAGGAATGTATCAAAGAAAAAAAAAATATTTCAACTTCAGTTATTGAAGAGAAATAAAACTACATACCAACTTTTCCCCATAAAATTGAAAGTTATTTAAAACATCAATACTGTTGAGAGAGTAGTGAGATGGGCATTTTCATTAAGTTCTAGTGGGTGTATAAACAATGAGTTTTCAGGAAAGCAATCTGGTAATAGGTAACAAGAACCATCAAAATATTCATCTATTGTGCTAGTCAGGCAAACAGACATAGTATGAAGGTGACAGAATACGGGACTTTGTATATAAATAGACCTTACACAACTGTGGGAAAAGCTGGGGAAATGAAAGCAAGACGGGGATCCGAGAATCCGAGAGAGAGTCACTAACAAGTGCTGAAGCACTGGGGTAGGCGGGCAAAGCACAGCAAACCTGACACATCGCTGTGGACACACAAAGAGGGTTTCGGACTCATGGGGCAGAGTCTGGGAGCCCACTGCCTCGGAGGGACCCAGCCAGACGTCTGGTGACTGATCTGGGCCCACTGTGCATCGGCAGGGCCAGCAGATAGGTGTGGCGTCCAGCGCAACACGGGCAGTGAGAGAACGAGAAGGGGCGGCAAAGGGTTAAGAAAGAAACAGAAATCAAGATATTTGTGCAATGGGGGCCAAGGGTCTCCCAGCTTCAAAGGACTGAGCGCGCCGAATCGGGCCACCCTGTGGCTTTTATTGATGTACACACAAGGAAGTAGCATTGTTTTCTCCACGGTCTGTGAGTCTCATACATCATACCAGAAAACTGATTCAAATCCATCACCCTTGCCTGCAAACAGCCAGAATCGAAAGTCCCATGATGTCTTAATAATTGTGGTATGTGCCTCCCCAGGGACAAAACCTTTATGCTGAAACTTATTGTTAAGAATGGAAGGAGAACTGATGTTATCACATCATTGAATCACTTCCCAAGCAGGTTGTGGGAAGGAATATAGCCACAGAGGCAGAAGCTTTCCTTAGACGGGGGAGAGTGGGGGGCTGTGCCCACCTCTATCGACCCTGTGAGTTCTCCAGGTGGTCCCCACGCGACTGTGCCTGGCTTAGGTCATTCCCTCTGTGGGGAATCTTAACCATCATTGACTAACCAGCCATCCTTTGGGGCCAAACAGGGAGACATATGGTGTAAGCACAAAGGTGAAGCAAAGTCCCTGAAAGGATCCATCTCACAGACTCTTCTTTCTTTAGGGACAGGCACGAGGGGACAGATGGTTAGGCTGCTGCGTGTCAACAGATAGGAAGAAGGGCTGGGTGCCATGAGAAGAGTGAGGACAATCTGGATGCCACTGAGCTTGCTGACAACAAAGACCTTCAAAGAGTAAGCGAAGCTACTGCCTTACTTTTGCTGCCCAAACTTCACATCCATTCCCCTTTTTGCCAACTCTACCTCTAAGCATGCAGGGAAAGGAATTCTGGGTAACTTCATTCTCAGCTTAACCAAGTTGACAGTGGAACAGTCCAGCGCTCATATCTGCTGATCCTGTGGTCTCATTCCACATGTAGGAATAGATCCTAATGAAGTGGATGATGTAACCAAAGATTCAATAAAAAGAAAACTATAGCTGCCACAGTTAAAACAGGCCACATTAGAAATTTGTTAATTGTCCAACAATAGGAGAATGGTGAAATAGATTAAGGAAAGGCAGACAAGACGTTCATGCATTCATTTAAAAACTTATTTCAAATGACTTTTAGGGACATGGTTGTGTCCTCATGGTATAGAATGAAAAAAGTAGATGCAAAACAGTACCTGCATTAGAACTGCAAGTTTGGAAACATTTTCATGGATTTGATTTTCTTTGTGTACTTCCTTACACCCTTCCCTGTTCATTCCTCACAAAGCAGCCAAAGTCATTTTTTTTTTTTTTTTTTTTTAATGTGGACCAAATCATATGTCTCTCTTGTCTAAAATCCCAGCATGGCTTTCCACTGCCCCCAGAACAAAATGCAAACCCTTCCCACCATCTGCAAGATCCTTCCTACTTTTGCTGGCTGTTCTACCTGCATCTCTGATGCCTCTTTGCTTGGCTCATTCAACTCCAGTCCCACTGGGCTTTTGCCAATTCCTAGCCTAGGCAAACACCTCTCCCACCTTAATGGCTTGGCAATTATTACATGCACTTACTATGCCCTTCTCCTTGACTGACCTTTCTCATTATTCAAATCACAGCTCAGATGTCACCTCCTCGAAGAGGCCTTTCTCTGAGCACCCTGTTTACTGTGTCTCATTTTGTACCCCACTCAGCAGTCATTTCCCATCTCATTGCCCTGCTTATTTTTTTCTTCCCTGAAATTATTATGCTTTTTACTTAGCAGGCTCCCTCATAGACAGCGGGGCTCACGAAAGCAGGAGCTTTCCTGTCATGTCTGTTGTTTCCCTGTGATTCCAACAAAGCCATCAAAGTGCTATATTTTCCCTGAATGAATAGATTCATAGATGGATCAATTTCCTGTGTTTTCTACAGTGAGCATTTTCCATTTTATAGGAAGGAAAAGATATTTGGGAGGAATATAGTGCTTGCAGGGCAGTCTTGTGGCAGGAAAGATGCTCACCTATTATATAACTTAAGCCCTCGCAGTTGCCATATCTAATGATTATCCAGGCCTATTTTGGCTGCTCTGTACCTCTTACGAGATCTAGATTGGAGTCTCCATTCTACAGAAGGATGTGAATTAAATGTCTGTAAAAACACAGGAATCTGGCAATCATTCTCCCATATAAATGATGTCATACATAGCAGTTACTGGGCAAAACCCATTTTACCATATAACACTCTGTAAGACTCCCAGAAAGCCCATTTTTAGGGCTACAACTGCCTCCCATTCTAGGTCAGTGATTTAGTCACTCAGCACCTCTGGTTTGCCTTATCACCACCATCCACCCAGCAATAATTCTATTCTCTTTACATGTCTTAGCCCCTCCTGCCCCCATGTCCTACCCTATCATGACCAATTTGTCAACTACTCTTACCGGTTAATCCGAGACTTCCTTGTTTCTCTGTCCTTCAGACTCTCCTGTCTTAGATAATCTCAACTATAGAGAAATCCAAAGGCCTCTTTTCTCCATGTTTGTGTGTTGACTTTAAGCTGTCTCCAGAGTAGCAAAAAATTCTCACCTTTTGCCTTAGATTGCCTTGTTATGTTCCAATCTTCGGATGTCCCTTGTTAATTAACTGGATGTAAGGGAAGAGGTGAGGCGAGGCTGAGGGAAGTCAGGCTATGGGAGCTCGAATCCGTTCACCTTCCTGATCCTACAAAACATACTCACAAGGATGGGAGGCTGTACCGTATGTTAGTTTTGGTCAGAGCCTTCCGTCCTCTGCAGTGGCCAAGTGTCATCCAGGCAGCTGATACCTGATTCGTTCACTTGGCAGAAAGCCAACAGCAAAAGCAAGTCCCAGCAGCCAAACCTTCAGTCTGGGGACTTGTCACATTCTTCTTGGGAAAAGGCTAAGTTTTATATATAAGAAAAAAAAATCTGAGTAGAGCATTAATTCGGTTTCATTCAGTAGATGAAGTAAACAGGTAAACCTACTTCTCAAAAATTCATTTTGGGGATTTGACAATTTTTGTCCAAAATAGTCAGTGAAAAAGTTCTAACACTCTCCTATGGTTGATGGGTTGAACTGTCTTTAGCAAGCATGAATTCCGGTGAGGGCAGATAAATAGACAACTTTATGGCATGTAACTTAACAGCATGGCCTATTTTGTGCTAACCCAACTATGAATTTTATGGCAAATGAAATTCTGTGTGACAGGTTCCTTTTTTAGACTCTGAAACTCGCAGCTATTTTGTTCAATTTTATGGTTGTATAAATTTTGGTATCAACCGCAGAAATGTTTCGTGCTTCCCATATTCCTGTAAGGGAACATGGACAATCATTAGAAAGTCACCCTAGAGAACTACCGCTTGCCTATCACTGAAGCTGCTGGAGAAAAAAATCACCCTGTGGGAGAGATTGATTTCACTATAAATTGGCGGATACCCATTTCCGCCACCACATTGTGCTGGGCCCACCACATTCCCAGTTAATTCTATCTCCCCTCACTTCTTTCTCTTATTCTCAACAAAGATTGTTTCAAAACATCTCTGCTATCAAAACCCCATTTCTCTCTTCACTCTCAGAGAAAGACTGCCTTACTTGGAGTAGAAAATAGAAGCCATCTGAAAAGTGCTGTCTCCATTCTCACTACAATTATACAAAACTACTGTGATCTAGATCCAATTCTTCCTCCTTCAAGTTTATCACTCTGTGGCAGAGTCTGTGAGACGGCTCCCAATGATTCCTCACTTACTGCTACTCATGCCCTTGTGTGTGGATATCAGATTGTTCTCACTCTATGCACTCTATCTACCTGGCCCATCTCACTTCCTAATGAATCCCAAATTGATATCCTCAGCTCCTTCCTGAGCTCCAGACAGTCCCACTCAGCAAATACAGAACTAAACTTATCATTAACTACTACCCCATCCTCCTTTTCTCTCTCTTTTTTCTATCATAGCAAATGACATTGCTAGCTAACCATTTTTGCCCAAGCTAGAAAAGTAGTCAGCTTGACTCCCATCTGTTCATATACTCAACTGTTATCTTTCTCTTTTCTGGACACTTTACAATTCTGTCCACCTCTCTGCATTCACAGTGCCACGGCTTTGGCCCAAGACACTGTTGTCTCTTGCCTGTGTAATTGTAATAACCTTCTAGCTGGTCTTGAATTCATTGTTCTCTCTGCAGCCTAAGGAATTGTTTTATAACACTTAAAAAATGTCATTTCCCTGCTTAAAATTCTTCAGCATCTTCCCACTCCCCTTCAGAGAAAGTCAAAGTTTTATGTCAGAGCATATAGGTATAGGTAGTGTGCCCCTTTAATTTATCATCCAAATGGGGCACATTGAAGATGAAAGGAAGTGCTGATACCGCGTTTCCCCGAAAATGAGACCTAACCGGAAAATAAGCCCTAGCGTGCATGATTTTACAGCATGACATCCCCTGAACATAAGCCCTAATGAGTCTTTTGGAGCAAACCTTAATATAAGACCCGGTCTTATTTTGGGGGAAACACAATAGTAATTAGGAAGAAACAGGTGAGTAAACTGAGACTGTCTGGGAAAATGCAACATAAGGTCACCTTATTGATAGAGCCCTGTGAGATCTGGTCTTTGGCAACAGCCCTGTGCTACCCTACACTCTAGCCATGCTGAATTTCATGCAGTTCCTCGAACTTACTATTCTCTCTGTTGCTTTGAGATTTTGGACATATATTCCCTTTGCCTGAGAAACTTCTCACCCGTCCTGTTCTTCTGAAAAACACTTATTCATCCTTCTGGCCTCGACGTAAATGTCCCTTGTCCAGGGAGACAATTCCTGACCCCTAGATTCCTCTGCTGTGTGTTCCTAAAGCATATAGCACATCTCATATCATACCTCTTGCTTCTCTGAATTATTTATAATTACTTACTTGAGGACTGACTTCCCAGCTGGACTATAAGATCCTTGAAGGAAGATATTGTCTCTGTTTCGTTCGTTCCTATATCACAGGAAGAAAGCAGTTTATGGAGGTAAAACTTTTAAAATGCCTGTGTGGGGTTAAAAAAAAATACAACAAAGAACCATCTCCCATCTCTTGCAACTGCAGAAGATGAGATTACCTATCTACCCAACCTCCAATTCCCACACCAGCTGGCTGGTGATCTTCGTAGCCTGGGGCAAGAATTGAGCACAGTAGGAATTTCTGAAGATTAAGATCTCACCCCAGAGATTCTGAATCAGTTGGTCTGGTGCAGGCCCAAGCTATAGTACTTAAAAACATGTCACTGTGTGATCTAATGTGACTCCATGATTGCAAATTGTACTCTGAGAGCAGTGCTATTCAATAGAGCTTCTTTCAATGATGGAAATGGTCTATATCTTTATCCATCGGGTAGCCATTAGCCTCATGTGGTCATTGAGTATTTGCAATGTGGCTAGTGCAACTAAAGATGCAAAGTTCTACTTTTCTTTCATTTTACACATTTTAAATGTACACATGTGACTAGTGGTTTTGACAGTGCAACCGTAGGACAGTGGCTCTCAAATTTGAGTGTGCCTCAGAATTAGCTGGAGGGCTTGTTAAGTCACAGATTGCTCGGCCCACCTCTAGTTTTCCATACTATGTGTAGTTCCCAAGTGGGGTCTGAGAATTTGCCTTCTAGCAGTTTTCCAAGCGGTGCTGCTACTGCTGCTCTAGAGACCACACGTCGAGAACCATGGCTTTACCCTTGTTAAGAATGCAGTCTCGTAGGTCCTATCCTTGTTCTACTGATTCAGAATCTACATTTTAACAAAATCTTCAGATTATTCGTATGAACATTAACGTTTTTAAACTGAAGTATAATTGACATATAACAGTGTGTTAGTTTCAGGATGAACATTAGAGTTTGAGAAGCACTCATTTGGGTGATCTTGTGTTAAGTCAGACAGTTGCAAATTACCCCATGCCTGTGGCTTTTGTGCTGTAGAATTATTGTCATACTTTTTATTTAGCCTTCACCTTTCAAACCGGTTTAAAAAAAAAAAAAAGAGTCAAAGCATGTGTGTGTCCCTACTCTTTGTCTTATTAATTAATCCTTCTCTAGATCTAAATTTTCTTCTTGAAAACATAGACATCCTAATAGTAAATACCCAGTGCTTCACGCAAGTCTGAATGTGTTACATCTAAACCACACACTTGGTATTCGCTGTGTGGTTTGTATTCTGCTTGCAAAGCTTTCAGGGTATTTTTTAGGCTTTAAGTAGATTGACTTTTTTTAGATTGCTGTGCCTACCCTTTCAATTTCACTCCCAACTGGAATGCAGTTAATTTCCCAAAGCAAGATCTAGTTATAACTTTACCAAAGACTTGGGGTCGATGGAATGGAAACACATGAAGAAAACCAGCCACTGGGAAGGAGCGCTTCAGGAATTCACAGCCACACCTTTCCCAAGGAGCATTTGGACCTTTGGTTTTATTCCTTGACGTGATGCTAAGACGCAGTTCACCTGCCCCACCCTTGAACCCTGCCTTATAGTCCATGTTTATATCTCCTCTTAATTACCACCTACCTACAACATAACCCCCATCTCATCTGAGGACCAAAGACAGAGAAAAATCTAATGTCGCCCTCTTGTCCTGGTATAAAGCCTCCCCCCCCCCCCCCAGTGTGTTCATCATTGCGGGGGGTGTCTAGCTCCCTGCAGTCCCTAAAACTCTCCAGTCTAGGAGAGATTCAGCTTGATCTTTGCATAGTCAAAATGGTCCACTGAAAGTTTCCAATCACCCCCTACCACCGCATGCCCCCCCAAAATATTTCCCTGACTTCAGAGGCCCTTAGTGAAATAGAAAGGTGCTTGCAATGTTTCAAAAGATTAGAATTCTTCTGCAGATAGAGGTCTCTTTCCACATAAAATAGCTTGGTTCATTCATTCAGGGAATAGATCTAGCTGTCAGAAATTCCTGTATTTTTAGAAAAATATTTACGGTCATTTGTGCATGCAGTAGGAATACAAAGCATGACTCAAGTGTGAGTCAAATGCCTTTTTTCACTCCTTATTTCCTTTTTTTCCCAGTAATCTTCCCAAAGCTTCCTGTTTCTTGATGTGATTTCAGGGAAATTAAACGTGAACAAAGTCATTTCATCAGACAGTGCTGCCACAGCCAGATATTCATGTGGTGGAAAAATGAACTTCAACTCATACCTTACATCATATACAAAAATTAATTTGAGCTGGATTATAGACCTAAGCATAAAGCCTAAAACTGTAAGACTTCTGGGAGAAGTAGAAAAATATCTTTGCAATCTGAGGGTAGGCAAAAATTTCCTGAGGAAAACACAGAAAGCACTAACCACAAAAGGAAAACAAAATTGGTAAGTTGGACTTCATCAAAATTAAACACTTTCAAAAGACACTGTTAAGAGAATGAAGACAAGCCACAGAATGGGAAACTATGTTTGCAAAACATATATCTGACCAAACACTTGCACCCAAAATGTGTAAAGTACACCTGCAACTTAATAATAATTTTTAAAAATCCAATCTTGAAAATAGGTAAAAGGATTTGAATAGACACCTCACTGAAAGATACATAAGTGGCCAATAGGCTCTTGAAACATGCTCAACATCATTAAGTTCTCATGAAAATACAATTTTAAACCACAGTGAAATACTACACACCCATTAAAATGGCTAAAACAAAAGAGAATAAAAACTCTAAACTCTCATAGGTTGCTAGTGGAAGTATGAAATGATATAATCACTCTGGGAAGTTATTTGGCAGTTTCTTATAAAGTTAAACATACACTTAACCATACAATTCAGCAATCCCATTCCTAAATATATACCCAAGTGAAATGAAAAGATACCTATGCAAAGACCTATATGCAAATGTTCAGAGCAACTTTATTCCTTGTAGCCATAAAATGGAACCAGCCCAGGTATCCATGGACAGGAGAATGAATGGATAAACAAACTGGGATATATTCATACAGTAGGATACAACTTAGCAAAAGAAAGGAACTACTGATACAGCAACAAGGATGAATTGCAGAAACATGCTTGAGTAAAAGAAGCCAGACTTAAAAGAATGCATATTGTATGATTTCACTTACATGAAGTTCAAGAACAGGCAAAACTAATCTGTGGCTACAGAAATCAGAACAGAAGTTGCTTGGGTCTGGAGGTAGTGGGGAATGACTGGGAACGGTCTGAGAGAAATTTCTGCTATGCTAGAACCTTCTATATCTTGATAGCAGTGTGTACCTTGTTTCCCTGAAAATAACACCTAGCCGGACAATCAGCTCTAATGTGTCTTTTGGAGCAAAAATTAATATGAGACCTGTTCTTATTTTACTATAATATAAGACCAGGTCTTAATATAATATAATATGATAATATAATATAATATAATATAATATAATATAATATAATATAATATAATATAATATAATATAATAATATACTAGGTCTTATATTAATTTTTACTCCAAAAGAAGCATTAGGGCTTGATTGTCTGGCTAGGTCTTATTTTCGGGGAAACAGAATATTATACAGGTGTCAAAACTGAAACCTGTGTGTCAGTTTTGTCAAAACAGATCAAATGTACACATCAGAGCAATACATTTCCCTCTGTCTAAATGCTATCTCAATTTGTAAAAATTTGAGCAGCTTAAAATAATGTAATAATTGCATTTAGCCTCTTTTATAACCATCGATCCGTGGTTATAGTAGTCAGTTCTACTAATAATAGTCAACTACTCAATGTGGTGCTGAATAGCAGTTTTATGTGTTGTCTAAGTAGCTAAAACTATTGTTATCTGAATCTTCTGAATTTTACCAAACATAGCTGCAGATTTATTTTAACTTTTATTTTCAACTATAGCACACTGTATATTTGTCTTAGGAAATGACTGATTTTCAACTCCATTCCTTCAATGCTTTTCACCAACATATGATCCCCTGACATGTTTTTGTTCTTCTTTATTTCCTGATCTGAATCGTCTTCAACATTTTATCCCTTGCCACCAAAATCCCATCAATTCATCACAGCCCAGGTCAAGTGCCATTTCCTCTACAAAGTTTTGGTTCCTCCCTGAAACAAACATAGTTCTCAATTCTTTCCTGAGCTATTGAAGCACCTTTTCTCTCCATTACTGATTCCCGTGATGATACAGTAGGTTACAATATATTTGGAACTTCGTTTCTGGAATGGCCCTCTTTTCTGCAGTGCAGACCACCCAGGTTCAGGCACACAGAAGGTACTCAAATGTCTAAATAAACTTTTGAACTCAAAAAATATTTAAATTCATACAATGTGGATTTCCTTCCCCTGAATCCAGAGCATACATGTAAGAAGATAAATCATTTAAATGTGTCCAAAGAGCTCTTGCCTTATCTAGAAAGAATTAATAACAGGAAAATTTGAATGGTGCTCTAACTTTTAAACTCCAGTGGTTAAAACATATTGTTCTCATAACCAAGGTCATTATATACATTGCAGTCATTTATACTGAAGAAAGTTCAGCAAAATAACGCAAAAGCGATTAACGATTTCTATCTTATCATCAAAAGACAAGAGACTGGTTTGACTAGAAGTCTCTGTTTTAAAAAGGCACATCATGCTTGTGTTTGGCAGAAAGTTAAAAGACAGTTTCATATTTCAAATTGTTTGAGTTGGTGACAAACATTTAGCCAATTCATTATAGTTTTATTGCAAAGGTTCATTGTGTTATGTGATGCGAGACTTTACTATGCATTAGGGATCATAACTAAATATGTAAATATGCTTTAGTTTTCAGGTGTTTTTGGTTGTTATATTCAGTACTTGATGGAGGCTCGACCAGTCAGTCCTGTATTATAATGGCAATAAAAGGAACAATGCTAATACGTGATGATTTATTATACTGAACATATAAACTCTGCTTCATGAGTTTGCTCATTGTCTTTCTCTGTTCTGGACATTAGCCAATGAGTACTTCAAAGGACCTGCCAAATAAGTACATATAGAAGGTAGGATTTAATATGCTAATAAACAAACTACCGTACCTTAAATATACTGCATCTGCTACTAACGTAGTTCAAGATATTTACTAAATTAAAAACCACAAGAGGGCAGCTTGATACAATAGTGATGGAATACTTAAAAGAGTATGGTAATATTTTAGAAGTAATTCCAATAAGTTAGATTCTATAGATATACAGGAGAGAAAATGAAAAGAAACACATTTTAATATTTTAAAATTTCATTTAAGTCAATGTTTCGAGTTTGGCATATTTGCACGTATTCGGTATTTAGTGCACTTTTTAAGTTGGTTTTCAAATACAAATGTGAAGTAAAATGATTCCCCCACCTTTTTTCCTTTTCTTTTTCTTTTTTTGTCAGTGGCAAATTGGCCAGGAAGTCAAGCAACTTGGCCAATATTTAAAAATGTTCAATGTTATCTGAGGTCCTTCTCTCTGTGCGGTGGCTTGTGCTCCTCCTGTAAGAAGGAATCGGCACCACTAGCTTGTTTCTTTCTAATTTAATGGAATTAAAAATGAAAATTAAAATGATGATGATAATCTCTTTAAAATACTTTTCAGATTTTTTTATAATTGATGTATGAATTTATGTGTTCTTTGTCTCTTCCTCTAGTTTGAAAGCTCCATGAGGTCAGGATATATCCTTCAGGGACCTTGCGAAACACAGTGGCTAACAGTTGGCTTTCAATGATTTTTTTGTTGATTTAATTAAGTAATTAACTGTAAATCCTTAAGGGACTAACACATCTAGACACCATTCCATATTTTCATGTACTTAACAGCAATGTCTTCCATCTACCCATCACCTATCCATCCATCCATCCATCCATCCATCCACCCACCCATCATCCACCCCTCCATCTATCCTTCCATCTGTTTAGCTGCCCATCTATTTTTCCTTCTGTCCATTCATCTATCTCTCCATCCATCCATCCATCCATCCATCCATCCATCCATCCATCCATCCATCCATCCATCCCCACAGACATCTAACCCTCAAAGACAATCTTCAGAAAGGGTTGTTTTCTCTTTAGTGGCTGAAAAAGAAAATTTTCCCATGAAGAATTCCCAGTTTAAAGACCTTCCTTCTAGAATATATAAAGTTGTTTGACTAGTCTTTACAACTGAGACAGCCTCATTTTTAAAAGAGTGACATAGTGCGTAAGGGTTCATTACACTCTGTTTCCCTTCCTAAATCCCTGGTTGCTGGTTAGGAACTACTTTTTGACAAACTGAAAGATGAAACCTTTCCTCTTTCACAAGATTTATATTATTTGTCTTGTAAGATGCCAAGAGTTTTTGAAGAAAACGTATTGCCACTCTTGTGGCTTCTTAAAAATATGAGCATTGGGATTCTGCTCTGGACCATGATCTCTTCTCACTTATACGCCCCACGGCTTTAACCATCACCTCTATGCTTTTGCTTCCAAATCTGTACCAAATCTGTACTGCTTCCCAATATTTCAGACTTTTGTACCCACCTGGATGACCCACAGCCACCTCCCATCCATAGTGGGGGTGGAAGGAAAGGGAAGAAAAGGGGAGGAAAGGGAGATGAGAGGAGAGAGAATAGAGAGTTTGCGTGTTTTGGAGAGTTTACCTTCTACCTCTCCTCCTCCTTAAATCTCTTAGGAGAATAGACTTCCAGAACATTTTTAGCATCTGTCAACAGCAGAGGCTTTTTCTCCTTCCATCAAGAATTCGGGAGGGTAGGGGCGGCCGGTTAGCTCAGTTGGTTAGAGGACGATCCTCATAACACCAGTGTTGCTGGTTTGATCTCCACGTGGGCCACTGTGAGCTGCGCCCTCCACAACTAGATTGAAACAGCTACTTGACTTGGAGCTGATGGGTCCTGGAAAAACACACTTAAAACAAATAAAAGTTAAAAAAAAAATTCAGGAGGAGGATGCCATTCAGAGAGCCTGAAGACAGCAGGAAGTAGCCTGAGTAGAACTGTCAGAGTGTCATTTTTAGGCGAAAAGACAGGCTGGAGAAAATATCCCACCCCCAAATTCCTCAAAGCCTGCGTGAAGCAGAGAGAAGATATAACAGTTACATATGCTGAGGTTTGGGGATGCTGAAGATCGAGCCAGTGGGCTGCCAGGAGTCACTGTGATGGGATCACCTAGAACTGAGACCTGGGTGGCAGAGGGACATCAACCGCCCCAAGAGGTCTGAGGTGAGGCACGTCAACGGCAGAGTGGAGTGATGGAGTCCGGAAGGAGGGCCAGGGACTGGGGAGAGAAAGGGCACCCACAGGACCTTAACACTGTTTGCCAATAGCAGAGACCAGAAGCCACCCTGTCCAGGCACTAAGAGGGCACATGCAGTGAAGATGGGTCAGCAAGACACCCCTCACCGATGGTCAGTGGGCGCCAGTGAGGAAGTACCAGCAGCCAGAGTCCTGCCCCCGAGGCCATGATGCTCGGGAAACTACCAGTGATCCTGAGAAGGGATGGAAGGGAAGAAATCTTGGGAAATGAGGACAGAGTTCAAACTTTGAAATAATAAAATAGTAAGCCGACTCTGGATATTTACCAAAACGGACTCAATTTTTTTTTTATGCTGTAAGTAACTAAACGACCTGTAACTGGCAAGATTGTTTTCACTGTCATCGGAAATGGGATCTCACAGCCAGTTGAGCTCAGTTAAGACTATTAAAGTAGTGTTTCTATATAAGGGAACTGTGCTTGACTATTGTAGCACCTACACAAAACTTATCCCAGTTCTCTCACCTACAGATGAATTTTATGCATTTTTTACTATCTTTTTCTATGTATAACACCGAATTTTTACAATGTTGAGTTAATATTTAATACTTTCTAACTTTCTTTTTTACTTGGCCAAGAATGGTGAATGTTTTCTTAAGTCACTAAATGTTTACCCTTAATATAATTTTTTAAAGACAATATTTTTTTAGAGTAATTTTAGGTTCACAGCAGAATTGAGAGGACGGTGCAGAGATTTCCCATCTCCCTCCTGCACACACATACGAGTATGCATAGCCTCCCTCATATCATCTTGCCCCACCATCGTGGTATATTTGTTAAAATTGATGAACATATATTGACGCCTCATAATCACCTAATGTCCATAGTTTATCTTAGGGTTCAAGTTCACCCTTAGTGTTGCACATTCTGTGGGTTTGGGCAAGTATATAATGAGTGACATGTATCCATCATAGAATCATACAGAGTATTTTCACTGCCCTGAAAATTTTCAGTGTTCCACCTATTTATCCTCTTATTCCCGCCCAACCTCTAGCAACCACCGATCTTTTTACTGTCTCCATAGTTTTGTCTTTTCCAGAACACCATATAGCTAGATTATACAATAGATAGTCTTTGCAAATGGGCTCCTTTAATTTGGTAATATGCATTTGTTTCTTTCATGTCTTTTCGTGGCTTGAGGGCTCATTTCTTTTTAGTGTTGACTAATATTCCATTGCATGGATGTACCATGGTTTATTTATCCATTCACCTACTAAATGAAATCTTGGTTGCTTCCACATTTGGGCAATTATGCATAAAGCTGCTATAAACATCAGTGTGCAGGTTTTTGTGTGAACATATGTTTTCAACTTCTTTCAGTAAATACCAAGGAACACAATTGCTGGATGGTATATAATAAGAGTAGGTTAAGTTTTGTAAGAAACTGCCAAGCAGTCTTCCAAAGTGGCTGTACTGTTTTGCATTCCCACCAGTAATAAATGAGAGTTCCTGTTGCTCCACATCCTTGCCAGTATTTGGTATTGTCAGTGTTCTGGATATTGGCCATTTTATTACAAGTGTAGTGGTATCAAATTGTTGTTTTAATTTGCATCTCCCTGATGACATATAATATGAAGCATCTTTTCCTGTGCTTATTTGCCATCTGTATATCTGCTTTGGTGAGGTGTCTGTTAAATTTGTTGGCCCATTTTTAAATTGGATTGTTTGTTTTCTTATTGTTTTGTTTTAAGTGTTTGTATATTTTAGATAGCAGTTCTTTATTAGATGTGTCTTTTGCAAATATTTTCTCCCAGTCTGTGGCTTTTCTCTTGACACTACTTTTCACAGAGCAGAAGTTTTAAATGTTAACGAAATTCAGCTGATCAATTATTTCTTTTACAGATCGTGTTTTTGGTGTTGTATCTAAAAAGTCATTGCCATACCCAAGGTCATCTAGGTTTACTCCTATTATCTTCTAGAAGTTTTCTAATTTTGCATTTTACATTTAGGTGTATGATCCATTTGGAGTTAATTTTTGTGAAGTGTGTAAAGTCAGTGTATTAATTTTTTTTGCATGTGGATGTCTAGTTGTTTTAGCGCTACTTGTTGAAAAGACTATCTTTGCTCCACTGTATTGCCTCTACTCCTTTGTCAAACATCAGTTAAGTATATTTATGTGGGTGTATTTCTGAACTCTGTGTTCTGTCTATTCTTTTGCCAATATCACACTGTCTTAATTACTGTGGCTTTATAGTCGTCATGAAGTTAGATAGCGTCAGTCCTCCAACTTTGTTCTTCTTCTTCTTCAATATTGTGTTGACTATTCTAGATCTCATCCCTCTACAAATAAACTGCAGAATCAGCTGTTTGATATTCACAATATAACTTGTTGGGATTTTGATTGGGATTGCATTGAATCTATAAATCAAGTTGGGAAGAACTAACATCTTGACCATATTGAGTGTTTTTATCCATGAACACAGAATATCTCTCCGCCTATTTAGTTCTTCTTTGATTTCGTTTATCAGAGTTTTATAGTTTTCCCTCATCTAGATCATATACATATTTTGTTAGATTTACCTAAGTATTTCATGTTTCAGGGTGCTAATGTAAATGATACTGTGTTTTTAATTTCAAGCTCCACATTCACTATTGATCCTCAATATGTTTTTTAACAGCAGCACGGTAATTGATCATATGGCTGTTTAGTTAGTTAATTAACTAACCTCTTTCTTTGAAAGAATATTTAGACTGTTTCCTGCTATTTAAAAATACCAATGAGATAATGAAAAATTCTACACATATATCTTTAAGGGTTCCTAAGATAATTTTTTTAGAATAAATTCATTGAAGTTGAATTTCTAGATCAAAAAGTGCATGTTTTAAAGTTTTTTGATACACATGGCAAAATTGGCCTTAAGAAATATTATATCACTTTAAGTTCCAACTGAGTGCATGACATGCCTCTTTCCATACTTTTCCAGCAACACTGGGCATTATAGTGTAAGTTCTCTTTAAAAATATCTTTAAATGTGAAAAAACATTTTGATTGAAAAAATATCTTGTTTTAATCTGTAATTATATGATCCCTGGGGAGATGTTACAGTTCTTATTGATGGATGCATCTCTCTATCAAGGATACTGATAATTTATTATATGTTGCCAGTATTTTTCCCACTTTGGTATTTTAACAAGTACTGAGCTCATCTATGAATATGGGAAAGTGACATGGTGTGAAATGTCAGTAATGACAAAAGCAACAGGTGTGTGTGTGCACACGTGTGTATGGAACCAATGAGTTATGCTTCAAAGAAGTGGTTAATGGACACTGATATATCCTCTTTTCCTTCTCAGTAAGTTAAACATAGTCCAGGGAAAATCTATTGAGACAGTAAATTAGTGGTTGCCAGAGCCTAGGGGGAGGGGAGAATGAGGAGTGACTGCTAAGGGATACAGGGTTTCTTTTTGTCATGAGGAAAATATTCTGGGATTAGATAGTCGTAATGATTGCACAACTTTGTGAGTATACTAAAAACCACAAATTGTACACTTTAAATGGGAGAATTTTATGGTAGTGAATTAAATCTCAACAAACCCGTTATTAAGAAAAGTCAGTGTGCTTATTTTTCAAATATGCAGATGATATTTCAATTTGAATAAAAAGGACTATGTGTTCTAAATCATTTTTCCCAGGGCAGAAAAAAGAGCAGAGGCCTCTATGCTTACTGATCCAACATTAATTCAAGAATAACAGGTGCAGGTTTTCTATTTGGGGTGATGAAATTTTTGTAGAATTAGATGTGGTGATGGTTGCCTAGCCTTTGGATATACTAAAACCCAATGAAGTGTACACTTTAAAACGGTGAATTTTGAAACTAAACAACAGGGTGCCATAGCTTTGTAAGTTTGAGAATCACTGTCCTCAATATTGACTACATGTATTTTATGATTGTATCACTTATTGTACATATACACGTGACCTGTGCTGTTGTTGTCTCTTTAAACATATGCTCAATTATAACCTGTAGAATTATAGTTCTTAATGTAAAAGTGTTTCCACAAACACTAGAAATGATAAGTAAGTCTGAGTGGAACCTAATAAATACACAGCGTGCAAAAAACAACAAAAAACAAACAAACAAAACTGGTGAATTTTATGGTACGTAAATTATATCTCAATTTATAAAGTTAAAAAAAAAAGTTGGCACAGAATTACTACATGACCCAGCCATTGCCTCTTAGATATATACCCAAGAGAAATGTAAACAGATGTCCACACAAAAAATTGTATCAAATGTTTATAGCAGCATTATTCATAATAGTGAAAGCATCCCAAATGTCTATAAAAAGAAATGAAATACTGATACCTGCTGCAATAGGATGAACCTTGAAAACATTATGCTGACTGAAAGAAGCCAATCACAAAAGACCACATAATTGTATGATTCCATTTATGTGAAATGTCCAGAAATGGCAAATGTATAGAAGTCGAAATTAAATTAATGGTTGACCTGAGAGGAGAAGGGGAAATGGAGAGTGACTGCTAATAGATAGGGACTTTTTTTTTTTTTTTTTTGGCGGTAATGAAAATGTTCTGGAATTATATGGTGGGAATATTTGCACAATCTTGTGACTATACTAAAAACCATTGAATTGTACACTTTAAATGGGTGAATTATGTGGTGTGCAAGAATTGTCTCTTAAAGCTGTTAGGAAAAGAAAAAATGCTAACACATAGTTACAAAATGTTGAGACAAATGCTGAAGAAAGACAGAAGGTAGAAGATAGACTCTGCTGATATGACACTTAAAAAACCCCCACAGAATCCTCTTTTCCTTTCCCAACCTTCCTCATGAATCACAGCCAGCATTTACCAATATCTTGAATCTATAGTGACTCCTAATATAGGTCTTGAGTATATTACTAATAGTTAGGACTGTTTCTCCCTGTTTCTCCCCCGGAGGGATTCACAATTTACTGTTCCGTGCTTGTGCACATTGCACATATCCGGCTTACTCACAGAGTTGATGAAATCCCCATGCATTGTTTTGCCCAATGTTACACTGTTTTATATTACAGTGAAGAGTTTAATGCCGTCTTCAAATTTTTTACTTTTACCATGTACCCTTTTGCTCTTAACATTATATTAATGCTAAATAATATTGGTCACGCCCATTCATGCCAGACCATCACCACAGGAGTCCCTTCTGCCAGAAGAAGAACATTTACCACTAGGCTTTGGTTCTCGTTGTTATTCAACTCTCTTTCCATGAGAATTATGTCTCCCTGGTAACTAGGTTGTTTTAGCCATTGTTTTGACTTTTAACAGCCTGGAGAGTGGAATCTTGTCAAATGTTTTAAATTGTAGCACTTCTGAATTCATTCAACAAGTATTTATTGAGTACCTACTATTGGCCAGGTACCATTTATTTATAATGATCATTAAAAAAAAATCCAGTTGATTAATCAAGTGTGATTTCTCTCATACAGATACTGGGAAGGACACTTACATGATTTTTCTCTGGTGAAGGCACTTCAAAGATCTGAACGGGATTAATTCAGGGCTGTTGCTCCTGACAGATAAGCCAGTCAACCTGCTTTTGAATCACACGCAAAACAGAAATTGGTATGAAGAAAGTTATTTGAGTAAATTTTTATTTGCAATTTTAGAGTGCATTTGTGTCTCAGGGTATTTTTTAACTTTTTTTTTTTTAAATTCTCTCAAGAATCTTGGGAGTAAGGATGGGCAACACCTTCCCCATGATTCTTCTGTGGATGAGGATGTGGAAGCTGAGGAGGTTATGTGATGTGCTTGCTTGGAGGGGCAGAGGAATCCAGAAAGCTGACTCCTATTATTTTATTTCAACTTTGCCTCCAGAAGCAAACATGATTAATGACCATGTCTCCCTAACATTTTCTATACTGTCTATGTTACTCAAACTTGATTCTAATCTTAAATTGCCTTTAATGGGGAAAGAGCCCCAAGTACGTATTAGCTCCATGGGAACTGGTATTCCATCCAATCTCCGTGTGTGTGTGTGTGTGTGTGTGTGTGTGTGTGTGTGTGTGTATATATATATATATATATATATATATATATATATATGTATACACACATATACATATATATGCATGCCAAGTTCAAAAAGAAAATGAAATCTTTCCTCAATGTTTGGGGATGGTGGAGTAGGACAATTTATTTGCAAGGTATAAAAAGGTAAAGCATACCTCTGCTTGTTGGTGAGACAAGTTCAGAAATCACTGTTCTGTTCGTGAAAATGTCACAATACTTATCTTTTGGCTAGAGATTAAACATGTAAAATTCCATCCATTCAAAATGGTAATTTTTGTAAAATTATACATGGTAAAAACAAATGGATCAGATTCTTCATCTGTTGTAGAAACTTTACAGCTTTAAACATTGCCCAAATGTGTGTAACTCCTGTATTTGGAACCATTTTCATAATAATAATTTCTCATTTTTATCGAGCACTAATTGTGTACTGTAGGAAAATCGTACACCACTCCTCCTGAGTATCTCTTTTACTCTCACACTACTACCACACTCACAACACTTCGGAAACCAAATGTGTGGGTTCACCCCCCCACACACACATCAAACAATTCTGTGACACCAGCTGGGTGTCCTACAATTTAACTCAGTTCTGACACTACCTGCCTGGTGATAGCGTCAGATCCTACAGGTTAAGGGCTCAGTCCCACAAGGCTGCCCCCGCCCCTTCAGATGCCAGTCGGAAGGAGTAGGTCCCCAAGTTATCCACAACTTCTGTCCGACTTGCCTACAAATCAGAGGTTCCCATGATCCTCCCCTTGGATTTGATTATTTGATAGAACAGCTCACAGAACTAAAGGAACCCCTTACTTATGTTTACTAATTCATTAGAGGATATGACAAAAGAGACAGATGAGCATCCAGATGGAAGAGATACGTAGGGCAAGGTTTGTGGGAAAGGGTACAGAGACCTTCCACGCTATCCAAACCCTGTACATTTGGGATTTTTATGAAGGCTTCATCATAGGCATAATCAATCATTAACTCCATTTCCAGCCCCTCTCTAAAGAATGGGAGCTGGGCTGAAAATGCCAAGCTTCTAATCATGGCTTGGTCTTTTTGGTGACAAGCCTCCATCCAGGAACCCACCAAGAGTCATCTTATTAGAACAAGAGACACTGCTATCGCCCAGGTAGTAATTCCAAGGGAGTTAGGCGCTCTGCGTCAGGAACTGGGGTCAAAGACCAATTAGAACAAAAGATGCATCTAGTGCTCTTATAACTTAGGAAATTATAAGGTTTTTGGTGATCTGTGCAAAGAACAGGGGACAGACACACACACACACACACACACACACACACACACATACATGTATATATATACATATATCCATATATATAATTTTCTAATTTCTTACATGTACTAAGAGCTGTTATAAATGGTTTGTAAGTGTTAACTAATTCTCACACAACACTATGAGCTGAGCTCCAAATAACATAGTATAATAACATAATATGATGTGACCTGACATGGTGTAATACAACATAACATAACATAATGTAATGTAACAATATACCTTCATCTTATAAATGAGAAAACTGAGGCACAGAGAGAAAGTTTCATAGCTTTTAAGGCATAAGCTCAGGATTTTTAGCTAGGCACTTAAGCACCACTCTCTTTTATCTTATTTAGATCAAATGTTCTCAGTCAATTCTCACACATTCTTAGTTTAGATATCAGCAGCTTCCCCTACTTACCAAAAGCAATTAGTGAGTTCACTAACACCAGGGCCTTAGCAAAGTTTGAAATATTTCTTTAGCATTTTTCCATGTCCTTACACACACCTGTAATCCCCTTTTTTATGTCCTCATCCACCCTTTTCCCTCCTCCCATTCCAGGGCAGCTCTTCCCTCTAACTGACCTGTTCCTCCTTTTTTTTCTGAAATCTGAACTGCCTCCACTGTGCCTGAGCAGTTATGGAGAAGCCCCAATCGTAGTTTATGTCTACAGAAGAAACTGTTGATCAAGTCAGAGCAGAAAGTCTGGATTTGAAGGTAAGGTTTTGAGTCTGGTCAGGATCTAAAGGTAAGGAGGTTGTTTTTCCCTTGGCGTATCCCGCCCTAGCCAACGAGCAGCACATGTGATAGACAAGAAATGAAGGATGCAAAGGAGAGGCGGTGACTGTCTGCTACCTCCTCAGTTCCCCATTTAGTTCCCTGCAATTCAGTGGAATTTCCTGAGGACAGCGAAAAAGCACTAGGTCAGAGGAACCCACCAGACATGCTCCTTGCCTTTGGATGCGTGGTCAGGGAAGGGGTCACAGCCTGGCTCATGGGCCCACAGGAAATGCTTGCTGCTCCAGTCGCTTCAATCTATGTTCTAGGTTTAGGGGCCTACAGAGGAATTTACCATAAAGCTAACAAAGTTGAAGCTTCAGGACTCCTCACTTCCCCAGGTGCCTGTGGGTGGTGGGAGTTGCTTGGAGCTGTAGAGTGTCCTAGGTGGAAAGGAGAAGCCAGGGCGCACTCAGGAAGCATATGAAATATCTGTGTAGGCATTTCTGGTGTATTTCCTGGAGACCGTCTCTGGCGAAAAGGCACTGAATCTCCCAAGCTCCAGTGTTTTACTGTTATTGCTTTTCTCATTCTAAGTAAATAGCCACTTTCATACATAATTTCTATTTGTAATTATGTATGTATGTATGTACGTAGAGGACTCCCAAAATTGCATCAGTGTCAGGCCACACGAAGTCTGGAGCCACACCCAGGGCCTGCCTGTGTGGTCCTTGTTATTTCAGCTGAATTCAGTAGGAACCAAATTTGGTGGCAAGAGACTTGGCAGATGGCAGCCTGTGCTGGATATTCTGTGTGCTCCCCCAGGCCTGCTCTCCACCCTTCTTCCCCTAGTCGTAGCTCAGGAGACTACCCTCATTGGATGTGTCCCTGGCTTCCTTGCTATCTAGTCAGAGTCCATCAGTGGGGGCACCCGCAAGAGATGGGAGGTCCAGAGGAAAGAGCATTGGTTCCTCTGGCTTCTTCCTTGCCTGGTCATGGGTTGGCAGCAGGGTGGGTTTCAAGGCTATACGACCTGTACAGTCAACAGGTCCCATGCTCAGAGGGCACTACATTTGGTTTCATGCTTTGCTGTCACCATCTTGAAATTCTTAATTTTATCTTTGAATGTGTTTTGTTCGTGAAGTCTGGGATGTGCACAGAGGAGATACACACGCTGTGTGCCTGCCACTTCTGGTTGCTCCATTTGCATATGGTGTTTCCAGTGCTCCAAGATCACAGGATTCCTGTGCATGTGTGATGCTCGGGAGTTCCAATGAGACTGAAAACAAGTACAAGGTAAAGGTGTCACAGCTACTACGGATTCAGCCCCGAAATGCCTCTTTCCATTTGAACCAAAAGTTGCTTCAAATTCAGAGAAAGGCAATGGCATTTCTTACTCATGTTACTTCCCTATGTTAGCTAACCACTTGCACTAAAAATGATGCCATAGAAGGAAAGAGAAAGAGCAATCCCTACTTCCTTTTTCTTTCAGTCCCTCTTTGCTCATCAGTAAACTGAAGGCAGAGTATTGGCACAATGTGTGTGTATAAAGAAGTGAAATAAACAGTTGAGTAACTTTTGTGGAGCCTTTCCACTGTTCCAGTAAGAAAAAAACATGTAGGTACATCTGATCTGTGAAATACAAATTGTATAATTTCAGTGATTCTGGTCTTAAATGCTCTTATATTGCATTTAAAACAGACATTGCACAATGTAAATGGTAAAATTCAGGCTAATAATTTAAACTTTCAGTGTTTTCTTTGTTTAGAATGGCATGAAACAGAAACAATTTAAAAACATGACCAGCCAAGAAAGAGGGAGAGAAAGACTGTGGAGGAAAAGCTGCAGCTTTATATTTTAGGACCTTTAACCACATTTTTTCTTTGCTTTTTTCAATTTGCATTGGCCTTCCCAAATTATGTACTGGGCATTGGTTTCCAGTGGCTGCATTCCTCCATTCAAGGCCACCCTTCCTGATGTGTGGGCCTTTCTTGCAGCTACAGGTCTCCCTGGGTTCCAGGAGTTGGTTCCTCTCCCTGGTAGCACTTCCCCCTGTCGCCAGTCCAGGGGGCGGGTGGGCATGTGCAGGGGAAAGAGGGGACTTCACCTTCCCTTGTTTCCTTTGAGCCCTGCCCACATCTTTGTAAATCACTTTCATTCGTCTATCATTTACATTCCTCCCTTAGTTTTATTCCTCCCTTTCTTTTTATATATTTTTATTATAGACCATTTCAAGCATAGACAGAAAGAGAGACTAGTAAAGCAGATGCCCAGGTACCCATTATCCAGCTTCAACAATACTTCGTTCCCTTCCTTGCAGAGTGCCATTTGTTTTGTGCTGGGATCCTGGCTGACACAGGGCCTTCCTATACATTTTGACTGTTCATTGTCACTACACCCCTCTCCTTAACAGGGAACAGCAATATAGCAGCCTTGTTCTGAAAGAACTAAATGGACATCATCCCACAGATTAAAATGGAGAAAGTGGTATAGACACATTCCCAGCCTGTTCCGTGAATCTTGGTGCCTTAACTCTCTCCCTAGCATCCTAGCTCGTCTTATACCAGGCTTTGTTTCGTACACAAAGCTGCAAAGAGAGGGTATACTTGGTGCCATTTATTATAAGAGAATCACGTTAATCAGCAGCATTGATTTCCACAGATTAATATGTGCTTTAGTTTTTCAATCAGAAGAAAAAAGGAAAGACTTGGGAAGAATTTTTGCTTTGTGAGGAGGTCCTCTTTGTGAGAGGATTGGTTACGTGGTCATAGATCAGCAACATATTTGTCTTCCACAATTTCATGGAAATAATTTTGTCGTTAAAGAGATTTGCTAGTAAAGCAGAAAGGTCGCATCTACAAGGATAGAGTCATTTATAACATGAGACCCTGGTCTCTTTTCTGAGCAAGAAAAAGAATCACATAGCTGAATGTCTTCATCAATTTAAATTTGAAGATGAAAAAAAGAAGAATCATTTCAGATTTCGTCTTTTCACTAGGAGACACACAATAAAAGTAATATACTAGTCTATAAATAGGTATTTGAAATTAGATTCTTTTTCATGTCCCATCAGGGGTACCATAGAATTGTCTAAATCAATAGGAACCCAGAGAAGGAAGGGGTAGAAAGAACTGGTATTTATTGAATGCCTTCTTTGTGTTATAAGTGCTCTCAAGTGCATTATCAATTCAATCCTCATAGTAATCCAAAAAGGTAGATGTTATTATTCCTGTGTTATATCAGAGGAAAGTGAAGCTCAAGGAAGATACGTTGCTCCAAGGCCCACAGCTACATAATAATCACAATTGCCACGATTTTTCTATGCCGTGCTTGACTCTATGCAGATTTTGCATTCACTGTGAAATTTATCCCTATGTGGTAAATCGCATTCTTCCCATAATACAGATGAGGTGGGTTAAGCATCTTGACCTAGGTTACATAGACAATAACTGGCAGTCAGAATTCTGCGTCAGTCCTGGGTGACTCAACTCCTTGCTCTTCTCACGTCCTTCTCGAGGGAGATGGGTACATATTATTACAATTTCTTTTTCTATCTTGAGCTTTTCTTCCTCTTTCCAATGTCCATTCAATCATTCTTAGCTAGATCATTCTCTTTGATAAGGGACACAGAAGCAAATGTGAGCAGACAGGTCCTTTATCATCATATTTCATTGCACAGTCAGTCTCAAGAGCGGGCCTCTCCTTTCCTTGATCATTTTCTTGTCTGATGTAATTTTCTCCTTTCGTTGTCTCCAGACATTTTCACTCAAGTACTCCTAAAATATTTTAAGAAACAATACATTCCTTACCACATTTTTAAGTTGATGTCTAAAATTTTTTATCATGTTAAAAGAGTTTTATATATATATATATGTAAATTCCAACACATTATGGCATTTAAAAATAAACTGTCACATCACTATTTGATATCTATCCAGTAGAATTTAAATAACATACTAATTCCCATCACACTTTTAAAATATACATAAATCAAATCTTCATCACTTGTAGGAAATTTTCTTTTGTTCATTTTTTATTCTTGAAGTTATATTTCCATTACACTTCCTAATACGTTTTTATATTTTAAAGTATTTCATGAATAACATCAACTTCTATGCAAGAAACATTTGTAAACAAATGGAAATAATTTTAAATTTCCTGTGACCATAAGGTTCAAAGTGTGAGAAAATGTCACACAACTTATCAAAATAGCATAAATGTATTACAAACACTGATGATGAATTGCTACACATAAAATGTAAAGTTGTATTGAAATTGCAGGTCTTAATGGGATGGGCAAAGCCTTTTCTGCTCATGCATTCAGGGATAAATATAACAGGGTTAAACATCAGTGCTGAATGGATGATTTGGTACGTAGACATAGGCTCTGAGAACCTCTTCACTTGAATAACTAAATCGGAACGATGAAGTTTTGTTGTAGCAATGGGGCTTAATTCTTTGAATTCTTCTCAGTTATATACCAAAAATTACATGATAATCTATCATCAAGATTATTTTTAGTAATCTCTCACCTGATGACTTGATTGAGTGACTTTCACTTCTGTGGAAAGCATAGAATTGTAGTCCATCTGATTTGCCAAAGGATTGATTATCCTATTATTAGAATCATTCACTTCCTTTCCATGAACACCTTAAAGATTTTTTTTTTTTTTAAGTTTCAGGTGTACAAAACGCAATTGCTAATCACAACATTGCCTCAGGGACACAAAAGACAGTTTGGGGAACACCCTAAAGATTGTTAAAGCCCAGGCAATGCCTTAGGGGTTTTGCGATGAGTGTGAGGTAGCCTTTCTGTAATCAAGTGATAAAAGAAAGGTGATCATGCAAAGGAGAGAGGCTCAATGGGTCAATTCAGTTTAGAAAATCTTATCTGTAAAGGCAATCCCTTGCAATAATTCATGCCCCTTGGTAAGACTTCATATACTCCCCATCTCTAACATTTGTTTTTCCAAGCTATATAGCTCATCTGGCACTTTAGTACCCTGACACTGCAGGTAAACGCTGTGGCTCGTCTTTTATATTTATCCCGTGAAATGGACCTTTTTTTCTCCCCATCTTTAGCATGTATTTTCTTAAACTTTAAGCTCTTCCAAAAGCGCCCTTAAAGCCTTGTAAATAAGAAAAGGATATGGGAACAAATGTTTAACTATTCTGGCCAATCCAATTGAGAGAAAGAAAAGAAGCCGGATGGAAAGGTGGGAGGGAGGAAGGAAGATCACAAATACTCTTGAAGATAGAGACGGAATTTTAAATGATAAGAGGTTGATTCTGTATAGAGGGGCTGTACTCAGACTGCAGTTAGGTCTCCTAGACTTACACGGACATTGATTGGTTTCCACCATTCGACATCTATTCCTCCTTCTCCCAGCAATAGGACCCCCTGCTCCTTCTCAATCACGTGGCTTTGATGATTGATCCCATCTCAGCTTTGCAGGTAAGAGCTGATTGTTGACCCAAGCCAGTGTATCCCATATTCCTGAGTGTATGAATTGGTTGGTTCACAATAGTACATAATTAAATCTAAGGGATTTTGCCCATGCTTCTAGAGAGATAGAAAGCATGTACTTTTTTTTTTTTTTAATATATGTTTTGGCAGATTCTACTGGCAGAGATACTTTCTTTGCTGCTGGATGTGAGTGAAGAGAAGTAGCCCCAGGAGTCTCTGACAGCCATCGTGCAACCATGACGGCAGAAGTGTCTTAAAAACAGGTCCATCTCCATTTGTTTGTAGTACAATTTCTTTTTCCATCTTGAGACTCTCAGAGCTCTTGGCAAAGCCAAGAAATGGAGAGAAAGAAACTAGGAACTGGTCATAGTCGTTTGATCTAGGATCAAACTCTCCTCGATGCAGATAAATTCCCCAAAATTCTGTTATGCGACCAATGAATTTTTCTTATTGTTTATTCATCTGAATTGAGTTTCCTGTTATTCGCTACATTAAAAAAAAGTGGCAATCAATGTGATTACTACTGTAATCAGGACATCTTTGCATGTATTTCTTAGTTTTTTTTTTTTGTTTTTTTTTTCCTTCATACACTGGGACTAACATATACATGGTTTAAAGAAATGGTACCATTGCTTAAGAAGTTTGAAAAGCCACAGACCCAGATTTTCATTCATTTCAGGAAAGAGATATTGGTGTTTATAGAGGTCAATATATAGCACCTCCTTTTCCTCCACCTGATCTCCAAAGACATTGAAATCCAGATCCCATATCGACATGCTGACTGATGGACCTGCTATGGTCATGGATTAGCTATATCATCGCACAGGCCTTCCTCGTCCTTCAGGCTTTGACAACGGGAAGTTGTCAAGCTACTGAAGAGTTTAAACAGGAGAGTGACAGGAACTCATTTATGGTTTAAAAAGATCCTTTTGGCTGTTCTGAAAATTAACTGGGCAGGTACAAGCGCATAGACAGGGTGGTCAGCTGGAAGGTGATAACTATTCTTCTTCCTCTTAATATGGGAAGAATACATCAATCTTTCATGTATAGACACGTTAAGTTTGAGATACATATTTGGGATTCAACTATATGGATATGTGAATCTGGAATTAACATTTGGGATATGCACTGGGGAATCATCAGCGATTAAATGGCATTTGAGGCCATGGGAATGATTGAGAGCACCTAGCGAGGGGTAGATAAAGAGACGAGGCCAAGGAATCATAAGGTCCAAAACATTTAGAGGTCTGATAGAAAGAAAGGAGCTAGAAAGAAGACAGAGAATGAGTAGCCAGTTGGATAGGGGGAAAACAAGAGTATAGCATCATGGAAGTCAAGGGAAGAGCTTTTTAGGAGGGAGTGGCCAACTGTGTCACACGTACTTCCAGGGCACTATAAGAGGAGGAAAGAAAAGTCTTCTGCATTTGGTCCCATGCAGGTCTTACCTTGCCCTTGACAAGAGCAGTTTCACGGGGGGAAGGAAATGTAATTAAAATGCATTGAAGAATGAATGGGAGGTGAAGACATGGAAACAGAGTTACAGGCAACCCTTCTGAAAGATTTTGCTGTGAAGGGGAGTAGAGAAGCTATGAAGGGAAGGAAATGTAGGTCCAAGGGGTGTGTGTGTGTGTGTGTGTGTGTGTGTGTGTGTGTGTGTGTATCTGTTTAAAGATGGGAGATTTTAATGCTGGTTGTTTGCTGTTGGAGATGCTCCAGTAGAGTAGGAGATAGTGACCTGCAGGAGAGAAGGGTTAAGCAAAGCACCGAGGTCCTTGAGAAGGAGACTGAATCCAGAACCCCAAGGGTTGAGACTGAGAACTGAGAATAAAGGCTTCTCATCTACCTCACAGGAGACAAAAAGGAGATGGGAGCAGAAGTGAGGAGGCAAAGAAGATGAGGGAGGGTCCATCTGATGCTTCTGTTTTCTTACTGGTATTTAAGGCCTGGGGTAGAGTAATATAGACATAATATTCCCCAATAATTCCAATGTCTTAAAATAATGTTTTTAATGCAGTCATATGTAAATAAAAATGTGACTTAATTTATAACATTGTGAGACTTTCCATAGATGTAAACTTACAAAGAAAAACAACTTTCTTGGTCAGACTATGGGTGCAAAATTTTTCACTATAACTACGTTCTAATCGAATTAAATACAAAATGTAAAAAAACAAAATATTTAGAATTAAATATTATATAAAAGAACCAAGAGTATTCTCTAATTATTGATATAATTACTGACATTTGAAATCTGCTTGGTTGAGTCAACCAGATAATTATAATTTCATGTCAAATAAGCTGAGGTTCAAACCTGTACAGGACCGGGTTCTTTGCACAGAGAAAAAAATTCCAGGGCTAGAGAAGTACATTCTTAACCTGGGCCAGATATTTCAAAACTATGCTATTTGGGTCATAAGGGAACACCAGATGGGGTGGAATGGGTGGGGAGACAAACATTACAGACAATTTTGTGCAAACTCATCACCACTGTTGGAGAAACAACACAAATGCATGACCAAGTTGGTAACCTTATCATTGGCCTATAAAGAACAGTACATTTTTTAGCTGGCAATCATCCTCAGTCATTTGTCTTGGTGTTACATAATGTGCTTCCTTAAGAAAACTCAGAGAGCACTACACAAGTTATTTCATTTGCCTTCATAGCATTCTGAAGCTGAGAGCCGTTGTCGGGACTGGTGCAGTCCAATAGAAACGTAACACCAGCTACATATGTAACTAAACATTTTCTAGTAGCTATATTTAAAAAGAAAGTAAAAAGACCTAAATGGAATTAATTTGAATATTATATTTATGTAACTCAATGTATTTAAAATATCCTTGCAACATACAGTGAATATAAAAAATTGTTCATGAGATCTTTTCCATTCTTTTTTTGGTACTAAGTCTTTGAAGTGGGGTGTGCTTTTAACACGGGGAGCACATCTCAATCTGGATCAGCCACATTTCAAGTGCTCAGTGACCACATGGCATCTCAATTCTAAAGAGCAATGGAAAGAACAACGGTCCCAGGATGCAAAGTCCAGGCTCTATTGCAAGCTGATATAATGTGAGTCACTGTTTGTCATTATCCTGCTCAAAATCCTCCCAAGACTTCCCATCACTCCTAGAACAACAGCTAAACTCTTCCCTATGAGGCAGTTTCCAGCTACTTACCTCCTTTCTTAGTGTTCATGACACTAGTAACTGAAAGTGTTCAGGCATTTTAAAATTTGTTTCCTATCTTCTCCACTAGAAAGTAAGTTCTGTGAGGTCAGGGGCATTGCTTTCTACACTGTTAGATCTCCAGCGCCTGGAATAGTACCTGGCACACAACACAGCAGGTTTGCTGAGTGGATGAGTAAAGAGTGTTATGTTTGGCTGATTGTATAGAGGGTATAATGCAATGTTTAAGACTGTACACTCTGGAGTCAGACTGCTTGAGATCAAATTCCAGCCTATCTTCTTATATTTTTATTCCTTTGAGTAATTGCTTAACTTCCTGAAATTTCAGTTTCTTCGTCTGAAAAACGGAGTTGTTAATAATAGCATCGATTTCATAGAGATGATATTATTTTGAGGATTAAATGAGGTGAAGTATGTAAAGTATCTCGTATAGTATCCGGTCCATGATAAGCACTCAAGAAAATTTCCTATTACTACCTTTAGTTAAACAGAGATTAAAACGAGTGCTTTGGCTGTATAGCCCTCAAACTACCCTGCCACTTCACAGACGTAGCTCTTTTCAAGGTTACTGACACTCCCTCGTCTTCTCTCCAGTGCATGTGTTCCCGTTCCTGTCTCAGTCACCCTTTCAGTTCCATTGACTGCTGTGGGACATTCTCTTCGCTGACTTCCGTGGTGCACAGGTGTTCATACTGCCTCTCTGCTTGCACCCTCTCACTGCCCTTTGCTGACCCTTCTTCCTCTTCCCGTGTGTCCATTCCTTCAGGCTCTGCCTTTGAGGCTGCTTACTCTGCCCACTCCCTGAGCAATCTCATCCAGTCCCAGGACTTCAGTTGCCATTTCTGTGATGCTGATTCCAAATCTACATCTCCAGTCTGCTTTCTCTCCTGAGCTCCAGGTCTGTATCTGCAATGACCTTTCAGCCATTCCATTTGGATATCTAAAATTGAAATCATTCCATTTCCTCGAAACCTGCTTCTCTTCTGGATTTCCTATATTAATGACTGGCACCCCACCCACCCATTTTCCTAACCAGAAAATGCAGTATCAGTCTCCCTCTCCTATCCCACAATGCAATTAGCCATAACATACTCACAAATCTGTCTACTTCTACCTACCCTATTGCCACACCTGAATCCAGGCCAATATCACGTCCTCGATACCAGGCTAGACTAACTAAGCTTCCTAATAGAACCCTCTGTATCCATCCTTTGCTCCTTCTAGTTCTTCTCCACAGAGTAACTAGAATACTCCCAATACAATGCAAATCCTATCGTAGTATTATGCTCAGAGCCTAACTGCTTAGAGCGCCACGGTGATGGGTAATTCCCTATTACCTTTAGGATACAAATTTTGGGGGTAATTTAATTATCTATACTTGAAAAGTTATACATGTACACTTGTTACAAACAGACAGCAGTCCTCCAAGGTACCCTCTCCCACGGCAGTGTCCACCATTTCTTATGTGTTAGCTCCCAAGAGGCAACAGCTATCAACTGTTTTTCCTGATTCCTTTGGAATTAGTTCCATATCTCTAAAGAATATGTTTATACTGCTATGTTAAAAAATATTTTTCAATGACTTCCAACTCTAGAAGATGAAGATTTAGCTATTTTCACCAAATCCTGTGATACCCACCACATACGTGGACATTTCCTTCCCCCGTCTTCTCAACATGGTTGTGATGTAATTATGTTGCATTCAGTATCTGCACTGATAAGACTTTGTAAATATTATTCACATCTGAGCCATAGAGTGTACTATGCTATTAATACTTTTCTTTTACAGTTATTAACTCAAGAAAAAAAACAAAAAAAAAAAGTTGTACAGCCTGTGTTTTTCCCCTTAAGTTGGTTTTTGTAATACAGAAGCTTGACTCCATTTTTGATGTTTGACTATTGCCAGCTTTCAATCTCCACCCCTCCTTCCCATCTCCTCCACGTCTGGGCAACCAAGATAAGAAGACTTGTGTAGGCCTTTATTTCCAAGAGCTGATGGGAATTTCAAATAGTGCAGATTCTAGCTCATGCTAGGGGAATTCCCCACCATTCTGATTCTACCCTTTAACCACAATAAAAACCCCAAACCACTCCTAGCCCTTTGCTCCTTTTCTCATCTGATTCCTGTATGAACCCTTTCTCTGCTGGGAACCCCAGCTTAGTATTAGTACTAAATATACATTATTTGTACTCACTGATGGGTGCACTGTGTCCTGTGTCTAGTCATGGGCGGACTGATCTATGTACTTTCTACATACTTATTAATACATCCCCCAACCCCAGTTCTGTAAATCTTCCCTCGACATGCTTTAAACAACAGTCATTTTATCTACATCATATTCTTGATAATCTTTCTTCCAGGGCCTCTGCCCTGCTCCAGTTCACTAGATTGGTTGATCTTTATAGACTTCCTGCAATGCTGTGGTCTTAGATTTTCCTTCACCCTTAACTTTCCTTTCTAATGTATCAGAACCCTGTTTCCTGGATTCCATTTTCTCTTTTCTTATTTTGGTTGAACAAATCCTCTGATAGCTTCCTGAGAAATGGACCTTTAGAGTTAATGTTTTTGACCTTTCACATCTGAAAAATCTATATTCTACCCTCCCACTTAATTAACAATTTGGCTGGAGAATGCTACATTAGGAATCATTTCCTTCTACTATTTTCTAGCATCCAGTTTGGTTATCAAGAAGTTTGAAGCCATTCTGATACGGGATTCTTTTTAGAATCCTATTTTTATTTTCTGAAAGTGTTTAGAATGTTCTCTTTGTCCACATAGTTTGCAATTTCATGATGATGTGTCTCAGTGTAGGTTTATTTTCATCCGTTGTCTTGGGAGCTCAATAGGCTCTTTCAATTTGGTAAGTTATGTCCCTTCATTCTAGGAAATTTTCTTGAATTGTTTGATAATTAACCTCCCTCCATTTTCTGTGCTTTCTCTTTCTTGAACGCCTATCATTCAGATATTGAACTTTCTAGACTAGTCTCTACCTTTCTCATCTTTTTATCTCTTCTCTTTTTATCTTTTTGTTTTACTTTCTGAGAGATTTTGCCAGCTTTACATTTTAAACCTTCACTTAAAGTTTATTTTTATACTATATTTTTAATGTCCAAGGATTCATTTTTGCTCTCTGGCTGCTACTTTTAACATCACTTGTAGCATCCAGTTATTTATTTTTTTAAGAAGTTAATTTTTTGTTGTTGTTGGGGAACAGTGTGTTTCTCCAGGGCCCACAAGCTCCAAGTCATTGTCCTTCAATCTAGTTGAGCTGCACCCTCCACAACTAGATTGCAGCTCAGCTCCAAGCACAGTCACGGTTTTCGATCTTTAGTTGCAGGGGGTGCAGCCCACCATCCCATGTGGGAATTGAACCAGCAACCTTGTCGTTGGAGAGCTCGTGCTCTAACCAACTGAGCCATCGGCCACCCTTCTGGAGGATCAGTGGCAGCTAGTTGTCTTCAATCTAGTTGTGGAGGGCGCAGCTCACAGTGGCCCATGTGGGAATCAAACCGGCAACCCTGTTGTTCAGAGCTCACGCTCTAACCAACATCCAGTTATTTTTTAACGACTACAGTATCTTATAGTATTTTACTATCTTTGAATCTTTGAAGATGTGAATATTAGGTTTCTATTTTTTCTCCTTCACAGGCTTTATTTCTTCCTTGTTGCTTTTCTTTTTTATGTTAGTCGTTTTTGATTTCTATCTTTCTTATTAGAATATTTCATCAACTGTCTGGCTACCCTTGGCTGTCTGCCCATAAGTAGGAGGGAGACACTGAAAAGTTTGGGGCAAGCTCAATTTACATGGTTGGGCCTGTCAACTGTGGGTTTCACTGCAGGGCAATCTGTTGGTCAGAACTATGGGAAAGAAAGTGTGGAAAGAAGACTCGGTGTCTTGACATTCAGTTATAAACTTTCAGTAGATTGCCTTGTCAACTGCTGGCATAGGATTCAGCTTTCTTGGAACTGACAAGTCAGTTACTACTCAACTATAATTCTTCCAGCTTCCAAAATAATGTTGGTGTGGTTTCTTCTTTCATTATCTATGTGTTTGTGGGCTTATGCTTTTTAAAAATCTGTTCACTATAGTTGGTGTGGGTTTTCAGGAGGAACAGAAACTACCGTGAGTGTTGTCTCCTACTTCTAATAGGAATTAAAGCATACACCACCTTCACTGTATGACCATTAAAGTGTCTACCTTTTGGCCCTTGCCCAATTCACCAGCCTTATCTCATGTCCATTCTATACTCAGACCATCTTTCAGCTTCCTGAATGCACCATGTTCTACCCTGGCCATCTGGCCTCCACAACCTGCTCTTTGTGCTGGAATCTCCTACTGGCTGCCTAATTACCTCTATGGGTCTTTCAGTTTTCATTTTAGGTGTGATTACTCAGGGTGGACATCTCTGACCCTCAGGGGAGGGTGAATTCTCCCCCCTGTGGGGCATCCATGGCACCTAGTCCTGCTCCTATTTTAAAATGGGTCACCTTTTATTTCCCCTCACCAGTTTGTAAAGCTCTGTGCAGGCAGGGGCTGTGAGCGCGCTCCATCTCTTTCACTGCAGTAAATCCAGCTCTTAGCACAGTGCCTGGGACATAGTAGGTGCTCAATATACATTTGATAAATAAACAAATGAAGACAGTGAAATGCTTATGATAAGAAAACAGAGATAGCAATGGAGAATGATACTCTCAATCCCTTTCTGTTCAACTATATTGGCTTATCCTTCTTTTCTTGGTTTCTTGTAATTAGAAGAAATCAAATATACTTGATTAGGAAAATGAGATAACAATCCCTTAAATTCGTAGGTGGATAGGATCAGGAAATTGTCTATCGTTAATTTACTGATGAGGAAGCAGAGGATTGGTGATGCTACATAGGTCATGAAAGAAGGTTGTAGAACTGAGATATTTCTAGAACTGAGAATTAATATCTTCTGGCTTCTAGTCTTTTTTTTTTTTACTATTTGAAACACATCAAGGATGTTATCTTTCCAACAACCTTAGTTTCTTTTATGCTCCATGGGTATTTCTATGTAGTCCTCTATATCTGACTTTCATCAAATAACTACCATCACATTGCTATTTAAGGCAGTAAATCAGCAATTCTTACTTGGAAGGTTGTCCAAGAATTATCCTGGAAGCTTCTTCAATCTATATGTGCCTCTTCCTGCCCCTCTATTTCCTGCCTAGGATGTTCTATAGTGGTCCTTTGACAATGTTCCCCAAGTGCTATAGACTGAATATTTGTGTCTCCCCCCCGAAATTCATACATTGAAATCTAATCCCCATTGTGATAGTATTTGGAGGGTCTTTGGGAGATGATTAGGTTATGAGGGGGAAGTGCTCAGGAATGGGACTAGTGCCCTCATAAAAGAGGTCCCAGGGAGCTCCCTCACCCCTTCTGCACTTGGTGAGAAGTTGACAATCCACAATCCAGAAGAGGATTCTTACCAGAACTCAACTATCCTGGTACTCTGATCTTGAACTTCCAGCTTCCAGAAGTGTGAGAAATTTCTTTTTATAAGCCACTCAGTCTATGGTATTGTTATAGCTGCCCAAACAGACTAAAACACCAAGTAATTTTGATATGACTCATCCTCATAAGTGAGGACCGTTAGATTAAGTGCTAGTTATGACCATAACTAGTATTTTATTAATCCATTAATAGGATATTTTATTAATCCATTACTGATGTAATACAAAGGTTCAACAAGTGATAGTTTTAGAATGTTTAGTTCCAATTAGAATAGAAAGAAGCTTCTTTTCAAAGTCATTTGTGCATTTTCAATACCACACTTTTAATTTCTTCCCATAATGTAGGTAAAAGCAAAATACAGTGTTGGAATTTAGGCGTTTTGATCCATCCATGAAGCTGTTCGAGTTTGGCCAGTTCCTTCGACTCTTACTGCTTCAGAATAGTCCCTATCTATACAGTAAGGACAACCATAATTATATCCAAAGTATGTCAGAAGAAAAAAAATGCCATACATCACGCTACAAAAATGTTTCATAAAAGAAAAGATTTTTATAACCAAAGTATGTCTCAATCTAAAATTGGAACCTGTGTGATGATCTTGGAGATAGTCCCATGGCACCTCTAGGCCCATTTCCTTGTGTAACAGTGTATGTTAGTTAAAAATTGTGGTTGATATTTTCTTATATAAACTTTTATTGTACAAATTATATAACAATGAAAAACAGGAGTAAGATGCCATTGTAATATTTATACACGGTTTAATAGGAAAGTTTACCAGCATTTTAATGCACACTTTGACCCTGGTAGTTTATTTTCTTCAAAACTGTTCTGAGCTAATTTATGCTTAACATCATTTGGATAATTCTCCAACTACTTTGGTCTTCTTCCTACAGTCATTTGCAAGAACATCAATTTACTTAGGTCCAGAGGTGTCTTGAAATATATCATGAAAAAATATTGAATTACCAATAAAACAATCAGACAAAATATAGGTCTTCTTCCTGAACGAGCCTGGAGGTTTGTGTCAGCAAGGAGTGATTTCTGTAAATGTGAAAAGGATTGAATTAGGAGTGGGTAGGCAATGGATGGCCAACAGAAGAGGGAGAAGTGTCAATACAACAGTTTATAATGGTTTCTGCAACTTTCCATTTATTTCCCCTTTTTGATTTTACGAGTAATTTGCTCTTTGTCAAAACAAAACGAAACAAAAAAAAGGAAGGAATGCTTAAGACTGGACATTACCCAACAGTTGGAACATAAAAGTCGGTGACAGTTTTGGATTCCATGTAACAGTTTCATGGGTGAGTCACCAGGAATTTTGTATAAGTCACTTAACCTTGTGCTACTTCAGTTCCTGGATGTGTTCAAACAAGGAGGATAATATTTGATCCTAAAAATAATTAACTAGGGTGACTGTTTCAAGTTCTAAGAGGATATTTAATTATGTAATTTCCACCACTTTACCAACGACACCCAGACTATATGTCTTAATCTTTAACTATCTACGTTTTGGCTAAATTCTAAAATTTTACATTAATACACATGGTTTCTCTCTTTAATTTCACTTTACAGCTCTATTTTCCACTTCCTTGTTTCATGGATTTCTCTTCTCTGATATTTTTTCATACTGTTTCAGGTCAGTAAATCTCTTTCGACGATTGCATATACTTTAGATTCTAATCAAATCCTCTATGTTTCATCTTATTTGGATTAATATTCATTCCCTTAAAATTTACTGCCAGCATATTAGCCTGCTATTTTTCTTATATGGACAAGATCCATTTATAATAAAAGCATAATTTATGTATAACATGAGTGGAAATAATGTATCTTAAATTTCACATAATTTTTATCAGTGGATCTGTCTCTCTTATTTGTGTATTAATTACTCTTCATTAATGTATCTACCTTTTAGTATAGTAGCTAGGAGAGGAGACATTTCACCATTCAACTTAGAATCAGAATTTTGCAGCTATGACTGACCCTCGAGGCCATCTAGTTCAAGCCCTTCATTTTATAGGTAAGGAAGTGTGTAAGTAACTTACTTCTCTAAGGCCACACAGCACTTCGTGGTAGAGTAGGGACTAGAACTCGTGAGTCCTGGATCTCCAGCCACTTTTGCTACCACTCCAGGCCTAATTAATACACATGCATGCTTTAATTGATGAATTTGATTAAGGTCAACCCATGCTGGGTTCAGACCCTAGGTAAGCTTGTCTGTTTGTATTCAGACACTGCACCTTTAAATTGGACCAGCCAAACTGTAACCTTGTGAACCAGAAGTTCAGATGGAGAACTGGCACCGATCCATCCTCCCACTGAAAATACATATGCCACACAGATGCTGGATAGTCATCTTTGTTTCTGAAGATAACACATCACTCCTTAATGGCAGCAATACATTCTGCATTCATTTGACAAACATTTAATTTACATCCACTATGAAACAGGCATTGTATCGTAGGGCGTCTGCTCTCAGGGAACTTACAATCAATAATGAAGGCAAACGTGAAACAAATAACTGAATAAAGAGTTGAAGCCTATGATGTACTGTACATATTTTAAAAACATCTGGTTAAAAATTTTCTTATTTTTTATATTATTTTATGTTAGTTTCAGGCATACAGAATAGTAGTTAGACATTTATATAATTTATGCAGTGATCCCCCCATTAGTCTAGTACCCACCTGGCACTACACATAGTTATAGCAACATTATCAACTATATTCTCTATGCCATACTTTACAACCCCATGAGTATTTTGTAACTACCAATTTGTATTTCTTAATCCGTTTACCTTTTTCACTCTGCTCCCCAACCCCCATTCCCTGACAACCATCTGTTTGTTCTCTGTATCTCTGAGTCTGTTTCTGTTTTGTTTGTTCATTAATTTTGTTCTTTAGATTCCACATATAAGTAAGATCATATGGTATTTTTCTTTCTCTGTCTGATTTATTTCACTTAGTATAATACCCTATAGGTCCATCCATGTTGTTGCATCTTTTCATGTTATAAAACATGAAAAGATGCATGTTGGGTAAAACATTCAAATTATACTTAAAGGTATAAAGAGCAAAGGAAACATTTTCTCTATTCTGTGTATGCACACTTAACTGTTTTTTTTGCTAGAAACTTTTTAATGCATATAGAAACATAGTATATTTTTCCCACAAATGGGTTAATAGTAAATGTTTTTTTCACTTACCCTAGACGTATTTATACATGAGTATATATTGATCTATCTCATTAAAAATATTTATCTACTATTCCTTTGTATGCATATACTATAACTTATTCAAGCGGATTGATCTTTTAAAAAGTCAGAAATACTAACTACTGGGGACATAAAACAGAGATTACGCATGTACACACATATGAAACAGCCATTGTCAGAGTGACTAACATGACAGCCACAGACATATACCGTGTTTCCCCGAAAATAAGACCTAGCCGGACAATCAGCTCTAATGTGTCTTTTGGAGCAAAAATTAATGTAGGACCCGGTCTTATTTTACTAAAATACAAGACCGGGTCTTATATTATATAATATAATATAATGTAATATAATATAATACAATACACAATACTGGGTCTTATATTAATTTATGCTCCAAAAGATGCATTAGAGCTAATTGTCCAGCTAGGTCTTAATTTCAGGGAAACACGGTAGTAGTCAGAGTTTATAAAATTAGTATCTACTTGTTCATTTTTGTTGACGGGTAGATAGAACCCATCAGTATTTTGATTGGTAGCTTTTGTCTTTTCATTCATAGCTGCTGCTAAGTTTCTCCCTAACTAATCTAAGGAAGTGGTAAAAGTGAAACATTTTTTCTGTCTGAGGTCACACTTGGTGCTATCTGTAATATCTATGTTTGGTGACCAGTACCCAACATCCTTGCATTTGAACTCATACTGACTTTCCTGACGAATTCCCCACCCTCTTGTGCTCCCCACTTGGCTTGACTTCCTGTCTTTTATCAGCTGCAATCTATCAAGACCCTATAATGTGCTCAGTGGGGAGCAGAACCAATCAAAGTGTTCTACCTCACAATTTAAGGAAGGCAGGGGGCTAGTTTTTGTTTTAAGATAAAAATCTATTAACAAAACACAGACTCCCCAAAACTTCCTTTAAACCAAACAGCATTGTCACACGCTCACAAGCTCTTATTACACAGCCAGATGACTCAAGATTACTACATTTCCATTCAAAAGGAGTTTGCTGGCCCCATACCAACACATTCAGGCCCTCCCCATCTTCCTCCTCTCTCCCCTGGGAGACTGACATTTGGAGCACTCATTTTAGTAGAATGAAGATGATGATGTGTGTTTGCAGCCTGAACTGTTTGTTCTGGGATTTTATAAAGCATCCCTACTTTCCCGTTTGTAATGTTCATTTTTTGAGGTGGGGAAGAGAAGGTCAGAATTTTTTTGGCCTCTGAGTCTTCCAATTTAGGAATGTAGTCTAAACATGAGAAATATACTAAAGAGTTCTGTTTGTTATTTGCTATTTATTCATAACATAAATCAGCCACATCTACATTCCGTCTGTCGCTCAGTGTGACATGGGGACGAAAGAAACAGAGCACTAGCGTTGTCATGGGGTACTACAGTTGCAGCTTCTGCTTTTGCTCTCGACTCTCCTAAAACCTTGCCCTTTGCATCTTTCACTTCACAGCTTCCTTGGCAAAATTGAAACAAACAAACAAACAAACAAACAAACAAACAAAAAGCTAGCGTTAAACCTGAGTGACCCCGTGAGGCCTTTCCAATCCCCCCACCTGGAGACAGCCGTGGCGCCCACCCTCCTTACCCCCAACTCCGCAGTCTTTTCACACGCATTCGTGGCAGGGAGAAAAACCACTCAGATGAGCGATCTAGACTCAGCCCCTTTCCTTTCGGTGGCCTCTCCACCGCCCGAAACCGGGTCTCCAGTCGCGGCCCGCTCCCAGCGCTGTGGGTTCTCGGCCTCCGCGGGCCCGGGTCCCCGAGCGCGCGGGCGGGGCGGCAGGGCGGAGGGAGGAGCGCGGGGGCGGCCGGAAGGGGGCGCCGCGGGGACGCCAGCGGGGCGGAGAGGCCCGCAGAGGACGCGGGCTCCGAGCGGGGAGCCGAGGTCGCGCCGGGGTCCCGCGCCCGGGGGCCATCGCCAAGGGGGCAGCTGGGTGGCGGCGGCGGCGGCGGCGGGGGTTCCGCGCAGAGGCTTTTTCTCCCGACCGCCCAAAACTCGCCGCTGAGAACTTCTCCCCGCCCGCGCCTCGCGCCCACGGCGACCCCCGGCTCCCGCACCTTGTCCCCGGCCCGCCTCCGCCCCGCCTCCAGCCGCGCCGCCCCCACTGCCGGCTGCGCAGCTCTCGGTTACAAAGGAGGGAAAATGAGCCGGGCGGCGGCGGTGCGGCGCGGAGCCAGGCCGGCGGCGGCGATCGCGGCCGCCCCCGGCACCACCTAGAACGCCCCCGCCCGCCCAGCCTCGGCCCAGGCCTGAGCTGAGCCCGCCGCCCGTCGCTCGCCGCTCGCCTCCCAAGCCCTGCGCGTCGCCTCCCGGCCCGACGAGGAGAAGGAGGGGGCGGAGGCGCCGCCTTCCCCGCGCCGCGCGCTCCCGCTGTTGTCTGCGCTCCGCTCTGGACCAGTTTGGGGAAGTTGCCGCGGCTCTGTGTCGCCCAGATGTGCGACCTCATTGAGCCGCAGCCGGCCGAGAAGATCGGCAAGATGAAGAAGTTGCGCAGAACTTTGTCGGAGAGTTTCAGCCGCATTGGTGAGTGGCGCGCTGCCCGGGGGCACCTGGCACGGCTCCCCCCACGCCCGCTGCTTCGGCACCGCGCTGCTGGCACTAGCAATGCAGCGGCGACCCGGGGCTCGCGCGGGGTGCGCTGAGCTGCGCGCGGAGGGTGGAGGGAACAGTCCCCGGGACCTGGGGAAGGGTGACGACGGAAAGGAGAAACGCCCCTTTCTTTCAGGATGTGGGGTTTGACTTGTGGATGGTCTTAAGCCTGCGATTTGGGCTTCCCGTCCTCGGCACTAGCGCTCGGGCTTTCGCGCCCGCGGGGACACGGGAGAGGGGACGCCCCGGCTCCCGCCGCACACGGGCTGTGCGGCCGCGTGGGTCACTTGTTATTTGTTTGGGCGCATGCTTTGGTGTTGGGTGTTCAGTCAATAATTTAACTTTGGAAATTGGTGAAATTTTGAGTCGTGCCTTGGTTTTGTTTAACACATGCAACCTAAAGAGAAGTGGGGCAGATACCTTGGGACCTTACGTTCGGTACTTTGGGTGTTCAGTCCAGAGGTCTCTGAATTTTTCCATTGCTGCAGAGAAATGCGCGCTGTGAACTTGTCTGAACATTTAGGAAGAAGTCTTCCGAACTTCTTCGGTTTACTAGCGCTCGGGACTGTTGTCTTTAAACCAACCAGCCAACTGACGAACGAATAAAAACGGACCAAGAAATGTCTAGGACATTTAAGAATAAACCCAAGTCACAGACTATATAACAAGGTGACAACAGTATCACGTGGAATGAATGCGTTTGTTAGATTTCTCGGATTGGCAGGTGATAACCATCTTTAATCTTAAGACAGTGGCTGCTTCCTCTGTCATAACTTTCATTTACACAGGTAGCTGCTTTCAGCAAGACAATCCTGCAAGTACTAAAAATAACCTCAGAGTTCCTAAGAAGCCTTCTAGCCTTTGTTTAACTTGTCATCCACATTAATGAAGGTGTTAATGGAAATTAAGCATAAGGTGCTTCATTCCTTCCAATACAACCCTGAATTGCATATGAGTATTGTAGTCATCCTTCCATCCATTCATTCAAAAAAGCATTATATAAGTGCAGAAAATATGCCAACTTTCTTGACGTCAGAGAAAACATGGGTCAAAATTTAGATTAGTTTTCTTTATTGTCTTTTGACTGAAAATTTTCTTTGGGGATAGATACAAAATCTTTAACAAGATGACTGTAAAGTCATGGTGTGAAACCAATATGTAGTCCTGGTTTTATATATTACATGTATGGGGTATTGCAGTTTTACTCTTAGGGGTTAGAATATGAACATTCAAATGAACTTGGAAGCCAAGAAAAGAGAGAGGGAGGGAGGGAGGGAGGCATGGGGGGGGAGAGAGAGAGAGAGAGAGAGAGAGAGAGAGAGAGAGAGAGGAGAGGTAGAGGTGTTGAGTAGGTGTTCATTATTAAGGAGGATGTTTCAGCCCCCAACCCAAACTGTCACAGAGGTGGTTCTGGAGTCCATTAAGCCTTGTTCTAAAACACATTAACTGTATATTTACTAATGCTAATGACTCTGTTGGAGCCCTTCCAGTTTTGTGTTAAATAATTCATTGCAATAGAATCTCAGTAAGAAACCATGGATATTGATGTAAAAAATCCTCATGTTTTAATCATTTTAAGGTTTTGATCAATAATCAGTAAAATTTGGATTAACTACAAACTTTGGCAAATGGGGTATTATAGTTAATTGGATTTTTCTAGCTTACTGAGATTTAGTGATATGAAATTCCTTTTGATTCCCACTCTTGTTAAAATGTCTTCTAAGATCTAGTAGATTTTACTTCCTCCCTTTCAGGAACAGTACACTGTGGTAAACATAACTGATTATTTCTTGTATTGATGGAGCCTCATGATTCTGAATAGGAAATCTCATTCTGGAATCCTGTAAAAGGAGATAAAGAGATTTGAAGTGATTATGATTGAATACCAGGCCCAAGACATTTATTAGAAGTAGCATTACAGAAAAATCAATCTTTGTGATCTATATAGTTTCTTGATGTTTTATTTGCAAAATCAAAAAGCAGTGAAATCAGTCTGATTATTTTAGGATTTTTCAGGTGCTGGAAGCTGTTGAATTGAGGCTTTAGTATGGGATTATGTAGTGCATAGATTAAAGGTGTTGTGGGCTGTGTCAGATGGACTGGGGATTTCTGGTGTTGCCACTTGTAGCTGAGTGACCTTGGACAGGTCCCTCAACTTCTGAGCTTCAATTTTTCATGTACAGCTCAGTTTTGTTATTGGCATTAATGAAGTAATATGTATGATGTCCTGTGTGGTATGTAATAAAGACTCAGCAGATGTTATGTTATCATAATATGTTATCATTTTTACTGATTGTATCAGACTGACATAATTGATCTTTTAGGTGGAAAGGATAATATGTTATTATTTTCAGTGATTGTATCAGACTGACATAATTGATCTAGGTGGAAAGCAAGAGCAGTAAGGGAAGAAGTGGCCACTGACTTTACAATATAGCTAATCTGAAAACAGGATAGGTTTTGGAGTTGGGCTGGTCTAGGTTTGAACCCCATTTTCTCTGCTTGCTGTGTGCCTTGGGAAACTAGCAGAATTTCCCTAAATCCCAGAGTTCCCGTTTGTGAATTTTCTTAAGGTTGTTTTGAAGATTAAATCAGATAAAATACATAAAATATCTAGTGGAGTATCTGTCACATGGGAGAAATTGTTACAGGAGGCTGTTATTATTCCTTCCAATTTCTCCGTTTATCCCCTATCTTCCTCCTTTCTTCATTGGTACTTCATGAGGAGATCAAAGAATAAATTGTTTATTCCTGTTGAATAATCCAACATCTCAACATATTCATTCCCGTTAACCGATCCATGATGGCTTTTGAAATCAACATACTGAGTTTATTTTGCTTTTTCAGTGTGATTCAAAAGTGTAGCTTGTTATACAATAAAATATACAATATCATTGTCTAGCCATAGAAAGTAGTAATCATTCATCTACAGAAAATGAAGACAATTTTTGGAAGTATGTGATATCCAACCAATGTTTATTATTAATAATAATTCTGACTATATAAAAGTGGCAATGCTAATGTTTAATTTATTCATGCATGAAAGATCACACCAGCTTTGTCATTGCCCACCTCAAATACAGCTGATCTGAGATTACTGTATTATAAAGGGTTTAATAAAACACATTGACTTTCAAGCCACAGCACTCTAATTTATGACATCTGCCAGGGAGTGACTATTATACAGCTATGGTTCTTTTATAAGATGGGTGTAATTGAATTTCAAAGTCATCCATTGATTTCAGTAGTATTTATGGTTTTCTGCCAGATAGTGTCAGTACCTTCACTTATTTAGGAATTACTATAGTTGTCTCACATGTTTTTTGTGTTTTTTTTTAAATTTAGGTTAGCATAAACAAAGACAAATGGGAACTTCATTGTTAAAAACGTTTGTATTAAAATCCATTTCCTTTTTTCTTGTTTCTTTTTTTGTTTTTGAATGTAGACTAGCAGGAGAAAGGCTTTCTGTAATATCCGGTTTAAGATTAAGGTCAAAGTGACGTTTCTTCATACTCATGTGAATGCATTTCTTCACATTTATTTGGATTATCTCCAAAAGGAAGTTTATACTCTGTGACATTTGAGATGAAATCCATGTATACCATTTCTTTAAAAGAGTTAGTGAGAGAACTGAATAAAAGGAAGAGGCTGTGGTTACACTGAATTTTGGAGTTTGTTGTTACATTGTACTGTAAGTGTGTAATTCTAGAGTCCAGTTGTCATTTGATAAGTCCATTCTGTCAGAAAAGAGAAATGTAAGGTTAAAGGTTCAGACAAAATTTTAGCTTGTACTGTGTCCTCTCCCGGTGTCGTTTCAAAAAATTTTAATTTGAAAACTATGAAATGGAATTTAAATCGATGATCCTTTAATAAGAGAATATAGTATATGGTTTTCGTATGCCAAAAGTTTAGTATGTCTCAAAACGTAAGGTGCTGTCCTTTTGCCATTGAGGTATAACTCAGGAATTCAACAAATAATTATTGAGTGCTGCCTCTGTTCTAGATATTGTGCTGGCATTCAGATCCAGAGACCGCTGTTACCGGTCTTTGTCCTCAGGGGCTTTAAGAGAAGACAGGCCAGTGAATGGGCATTGACAATATGTATAGAGTGACAAATTCTACCATGAAGATTAGCATAATTTGCTATCAGAGAACATAGGAGAGACACCACTTTAGCCTTGGTGAGATTGTGGAAAGCTTTCTAGAGGAAGCAATGTCTGTGCAGAGGACTGAATAGAATATCTGAGTATCTTAAATGGTTTAATGCATACCCCTTTGTTAACCCAGAAACATGTAATACCGTGTTTCCCCGAAAATAAGACCTAACCGGACAATCAACTCTACTGCGTCTTTTGGAGCAAAAACTAATGTAAGACCCAGTCTTATTTTACTATTATATAAAACCCAGTCTTATCTAATATAAGGCTGGGTCTTATATTAATTTTTACTCCAAAAGACGCATTAGAGCTGATTGTCTGACTAGGTCTTATTTTCGGGGAAACAGGGTAGGCTTGTTATTCCATGATATCCTCAAATTGTTGGTTTGTATTTACATGAATGATTAATGACAATCAGGGAATGTAATCAATAATGAGATGTTGTGTGCTTGTTTAGGTCAGAGTTTATTCATCAGTGACCTGATAAATATTTGGCGATGACACCTATGATTGGCCTTCATTGTTATTATTAACTCTGTTTAGGGCAAGGATTCAATATGTAGAAGAAACTGGAAGGTGTTAGCAATGAAGGGCTTAAATGAAGTGATAAACTAATTGGTCTTAAAATGTTCTCCGTTATATCCTGGCCTTGAGAATCTGCCCTCCTGCTCCTTATATTTTAAATAAAACACTGCAATTCCCTCCTCTAATTCTTCCTTTTCTTTCTACCTACAGACCTCACCCCTTTATCCAGAATGTTGGGGAAATTGGTAGGGGGCAAAAAGGAAATAATTAGTCCAGTCTGGATGTTGAGGACATTCTAGTTTTCTGCTTTCTTCATCTTTTAACTTGAGGGTCTTCATTCCTTATTTGCAATTCTCTAAGTGATAGTATCAGCTGGAGTTCTTACTGGATGCTTTGCTTAGGAAGAAACGTGGCTGAATTTCCAGAACTTTTATCATGTCCAAAGTAAATATATTTAAAAGTGTGCTGTGAATTATAAGCTTGCCGCAGTTTGCATCTTCCATGGCAGCCCAATAATGTGTTTTCAATTAATTTTTGTTAAATGTGCTAGGTATGAGGCTGTACAGTAATTGACTTTGTGTTTGAAATCAATGAGCTAACCATTTCTTATTCCAAAAAAATTGTTTTTTTTCAGATGGACCAACTTGTCAATATTTACATATGTCATGAATATTTTATAACAGAATCACTAGTCAAGTATGTTAATTAAAGAATGTGCCATGGGTTGAGGGAGTGAGGGGTTTAATCTAGTAATATTGTTGACTGGTATTTAAAGAAAGCATCCTAGAGTAGAAGTTTCACATTCTAAGTTAAAATGTAACCATTAAGAACTAATCCTAACCATTAAGAACATCTAGGATCTTATATCTGTCTATCAAAATAGGTTATTTTAAATTTAATGTAAGTTTAGTCAAATGCATAATAAAATATGTGTAATTGAATGTGAGATAAGCCATTTGAGACAGGGACTAAGGACTATTTTTTAATTTTCCATTCAGAAGAAATTATTCTCTAATAAAGGAAATAGAGAAATCTCTTACAGATCAGTTTCTTAGGCAAAAGGAAAAGATTAAGAATTAAACTTTCAGAAGTATTTTATCTCCCTCAACCTGCCCTTGTCCCCATTAACTCACGACCACAACCCCATACTTCTTGATGTTTTAAAAAGACAAAAATAACTTTTTCAAGATTGCTGACTATATAATGTAAACTTTGATATGATAACTTCAGTTTAGCCACATGGCTTCTCTCAGAATAATTTGCTTTCCATTGCTTTTGTCAGAACATAGCTTTCCAAGTAGGAGCTAGCTACCCAAGTGCTTGTATCTGGAATAGAACTATCAGGTATAGACCAGTAAACACCTATGCAGAATTCCACCCATTTGAAACATTTCTCCAACTAGTGGTTGCAGCTAAATTAGCTACTTTGTACATTTACCTTAATATGAAACATTCTAAGTAATTGTGGGATTTAAGGAACTTGGTGTTTGCCAACCATGTATGAAATATTTCTCATTTTCTTTAGAGTAATAAAATTCTAGTTCTGATGCCATGTCTATTTAAAATAAATTTCAAGTATTCGCTAGTTACTATAAAATATTCTGAATGTATTCTTTCCTTTGGTGATACTTTGTTATAAAATTTATTATGTTGAAATATTTGAATTATGTCTCTGTACCGCCTATTTTACATGCTTGGTCTTTCATCACTATACTTAAACTTTTCTCAGCAGGAAAATCTCATTCAGGGCTCTGTGTAGAGTGAGTGTCATCTTAACAATTGGTTTGGGAGGTCCATACACCATGCATAATGATATATGCTCAAAACCCAGAAGTTTAAGGGGAAATTTCATTAAGATTACTTTTTGATTCTTTCATCCTTTCATTAAAACATTTTCCTACTAAAAAAGAGATAAGGGAAAGATATGCATACTTCTTTTCCATACTTGGGAGGACAGTAGCATTTACATATTTATGAGAGTGTTTCACAAAGATGCATGCTGTGCAATTCTCTCTCTTATTTGCAGTTTTCCTGTTTGTATCATAACATTGTTATTCAGGTTGGGGTACAGTTTTACTTTCTGAAATGAAAACACCATACTGCTTTGGTTTTGGCTTTTTTTTTGTTTTTTTCTGCTTTCTAGATCTTAGATATTTTGTCTCTTTGTGATGTTTCACAATAACTGTTTCCTTTCCCTTTTTATTTTATAGCTTTGAAGAAAGATGACACCACCTTTGATGAGGTAGGTTAAATTTCTTTATCTAATGTTAGATGTATTTAATTACTGCCAGGTAAAGTCAATAGGTGCCAACTTTGCACTTAGAAACAGAAAAAAGAATGCCTTAAAAAAAAGAAGTGACATCTCTTTAGTTACAATATATTGTCTTCCAATTTAAAATAATCATTGAAATGAATTTTGGTAGCAATCAACATAAATATGTCTTTTTAAATTGACAAAAGACACCACAGGCTTTTGTGTTGTTGCCCTCTTGATGGTGGCAGTGCTGGCCCAACCCAACGTGATGGGGGTGCTCAGGGCAGGTCTGGAACTGTTGGTAAGTTGGGCATCACGGCTTCCTTGCAGCCCCCTCTCTGAATCAGGTCGTGATGCGATGTTGACGCCACATATTGTCTGTCAGACTCCCAAAGGAGGAGCTGACTTTTCCCGTTCTAGTTTTCCTATTCTTTGTGTATCAGACAGATCTGTCTTTATCTATTTGTTACAAAGTAGCAAAAAAGCCTGTTCAAGTAAGGCAGAGGGGTTATATGTAATTAATAGCATTCTGAATGTGATATTTCAATTGTACTCTTTCCAGAGTTTTCTGGTGCATCAGTAGGAATCACCAGAGAAATAATATGTTTACGAAATGTTCTCAAGAGTGCTGTAGAGTGGCGCTTCACTGTCGCCATCCAAAGCCACAGTAATTGGTCTGTGTTGTAAACTGGGCCACATGTATATGTGTACCTCATGTTTATACTATGTGAATAGATGTATCTGTACTAGGTGCTTATCCTGCAACCTAATGAAAGCATAGATTAGTTTGGTGTGGTTGTTTGATTTAACAGATTCCATGAAATATGCTACCTGTTCTCCCTCTGCTGTAGTGCTTCAGAGAGGAAAGGACATTTGTGCTCATGAAAAGTCCCCTTGGCTATGTGGCTCCCTGTGCTGCCTGCAGGGCAGGACCACTCAGGGAGAACCTGCTCCAGACCAGGATTTCTGGATGAGGCCAGCATCATTTGCCTCTCACGGTCTGCTGCTTCGTCTGCTGCACCTGCTCTTTTTTTTTTTTGTCCGGGCTCAGTTCTGCAAAGCTGTGTGTCCCTGGACTCCAAAGCCACTTCCCCTGCCAGCTTTCCTGAAACATCCTATAAAACTTAGCTATTGTAGACCTGAAGCAATAGAGAAATCTTCCCTTCCCCATGTGTAGTAGTAATAATGATGTTCTCTTCTAAACCTGTGTCTGGAATTACGGCAGTGGTACTGAGATGTTTTTAGGAGAGTATTTTCTTTCTTCTCAGAAGAAATCAATGGCGGAATATTGAGCACCTTTTTTCTCTTCATTAAGAAAAGTCTCCCCCTAATTAGGGAGGTAATTTAAGGTTACATAAAAAAGAAAAATAAGGAAAAGGAGGAAGAAAAAATCTCCCAAATTCTGTTATCCATCGGCAACCACTGTTGAAAGGTCTTTTTGTTTTTTTCCTCATGTTAAAAAACAAAAAATACCACAGCCCATATATATACTTTTTAAATTTTCACCTATGCATATGTCCCCGTGCTTTTATATTAGACTCCTAATCACCATTAGGAATGTACAAAACCTCTGTTTGGTTTAAATGTCGTTGTTAATGATTGTATTTTATTCTGTCATGTGGCTGTGACATTAGCTTTCAAAAAAATCTGAGTCAGGAGCCTAGATTAAAGTTAAGGATGTACGAGGTCGGACAATTAAGTTGGCGAACTCATCCTAGAAAATGTGCTGAATATCATTATGGTCACCTTCAGAGCACTCCCCTTGGGAAGCTATGCACCAACGCCAGCACCTAGTCCACCCTTCAAAGCAATTTTGGAACTCTTTTTCTGGAATGGCCATCAGAGCTGTCATCGTATTACCCTTGGTGTCCTGAATGTCATCAATATTTCCTTTATCTTGGGGTAAAGAAAGAAGTCATTGGGGGCCAGATCAGGTGAGTAGGGAGGGTGTTCCAATACAGTTATTTGTTTACTGGCTAAACATTCCCTCACAGACAGTGCTGTGTGAGCTGGTGCATTGTCGTGATGCAAGAGCCATGAATTGTTGGCAAAAAGTTCAGGTCGTCTAACTTTTTCACGCAGCCTTTTCAGCACTTCCAAATAGTCAGCTTGGTTAATTGTTTGTCCAGTTGGTACAAATTCATAACGAATAATCCCTCTGAGATAAAAAAAGGATAGCAACATCAATGCAACAAGTTCACGAACTTAATTGTCCGACCACATATAAATCAAACCTGTAATTATCCATCTTCATTACCCTGAAACCTCTGCGCAAAGTCTACATTTTGTAATTGGGGACAGAATTATCCTTAACTTTTACAAAGTGTTTTCCTTCCTCTGTACCACAGAGATTGGTTAAATACCTCAAATCAACAAATCACACAATCCTACACTTGGAAGAGCCATTGAAATGGTCATGTGTCTACCAGGGAGGCCAGGTAGTTCCCAGTTAATCAGGGGAATCGTTTTGCCCTTAATTCATTGTGTCCCAGGGTCAGGAGCCTGGGAGATAGTAGCTGTCAACTCATGCCTGGGTGTAAACAAACACTAACTCAATCATCCTCTCAAGAGCAATTGACTGACTCTTTCCAAGCCTTTTATAAAATTATTGTGAGGATTAAATGAATGAAGTATATGAAGGTTCTAGAATAGTGATGCTCACATAGTAAATGTCTCATGACTGGTTTTATTATTGCCCGTATCTTCATCTTCCTTCTCACCGATGCTGCCACCATGACATCCACCTTCTGTGGTTGGGGGGGCTATGAGGAGGGTGGACGGATTTAGTTCAAAATTAAGAATTAGGCCTCTGAGGAGCAGTACTCTCAGATATTCCTCTAAAATACCATAGAAGGTTTTGTGAGGTGATTTGCATATTAATAAAAACTGTGAAAGTTGTCTGAAACCTACCGTGTTTTAGATTTCTTGGGAGGACGACAGCATGCAGCTTCTTAATCCCTTGGGTGTCTTGCACATTAACATTCAGTCAATATCTGTTGAATATGAGTAAATGCCTGTTGCAGATTAAGGAGAGAGACTGTTTTACTGATTGTCAGACAACGTGGATTTTCATTTGCCAGTTCTTGGGTATTGGGGCCAGTCATTTCATTTACTCAGGGCTCAGTTTCTCCTTTGTGAAACCAGTCAGCTAGACTATGATCTTCACATTTTGTCTGCATCTTTAAATGTAGGATAGAATCTTATATAACAATCAACATAAAATTACAATTTTCCCAAGCTCAGGAAAGAGCGTCGGATCTGTTATATGTATATAAACAGAATGTCACTGACTTCTTCTAAGGTCATCTTCAGATTATAGTGGTAGAAGTTTTCTTGAACTCGTTTTGTGGTCTTGCTCTTGAAGGTGGGGGAATTCTAGTGTGTTGGAATTCAATGAAGATTTGAATCTTGAAACCTGGGGTCTGGGGCAGCTTCTTAGATAGGTATCAAGGTGAGGCATCTTTCTTCTTACTCAGTATTTATGAGCTGGAGGGCTCCTTATCTCAAGGAGCTGGAATTTAGTTGCTACTCCCTAATTTATGTGGAGGATTTCTCTAGGATGTGTACAAATGTTTGACTTTGAACAGAGGAGAAAAAGAAATATGGACTTATTTGAAAAAGTATATTTATTTATTTGTTCTTAAATAGGCAGAAATACCATGACTGGTAATTTTCATAACCAGCCTGGAATTGTATTCAGGAACTGCGTGCTAACGCTTGTTGTAGAGAGAAATTGAGGCACTTGGGAAGTTAACTATTAAGGGCTTCAGAAATTTACAATGACAGGCAATTTTGTTAGAATAGAGAATTTTGGCAAAGCCATCATATTTGGAGAGAGGATGTTTTAAAGATGAGCATTTTGCCCTTAATTCATTGTGTATCTGGGCCCCTATTCAAATACGAAGCATTTTATGTTCTGTGGGTTTACACTTTTGATGTGGATAGGCTAATGATTTATAAAGGATGTCCCAAGTAAAATTTTATTGGTTTTAGTTTGTGCTTTTGTTGTGTTCCTTACAAAACTTCTTGATCTTTGTAGCCTTAGGGTTTGGCATAGTACATGGACAAAATGAAGGGGCTAAGTAAATAATTGTTGGAGAAACAAATGGTTAGGCCAGATTAAAAGATGAAAGAAGATTGCTCTTTTGTGTCGTAATTTTAAGTGGGTACAGTGATTTTGGTGACATTGTGATGAGAGCTTCTAGTAAGTGTGAACTTTATATCTGTGATACTAGTGCATGCAGAAATTTCCAGATTTCTTTCTCACCTTTTGGTCCCCAGTAAATGTCCAGGGCAGATCCCCTGAGTGGCCCCATTTTTCCTGGGGCAGTGAACAGTAGCTACATGACTCAAGTAAATTTTTGAATCTTATTTTTTGATTTTATGACTTGTTTTAAATAATCATGATGCCTAAAATATAAAAGGTCAGAAATACAGTTAATCTACCCCAATGTAAAATTGCCACATGCAAAACTTTTTGAACTTTGGAAGCAAAGAGTACCAATTAAGTGTAAACATATGCGTTATGGAAAGAGTTGGCAGTGTTTAAAGCCACAGCAATTCATGAATGATTCTTGTGCATAAATTAAAATGGTAAATTGGGTAGTTTTAGTTCTGCTTCCTGCCTCTGTTATTTTAGCTCAGATAAGTTGTCAGCAGCAAGTGCTTGGCTCTTTGGGTAGAAATACAAAAAAAAATTAGCAATTGAAATCAACCTTTGAGATGTGAAGTTTCATTGGTTTATGATATATAATCCAGATGATTAAGCACTTATTTGTTTAAAAAAAAGAGTGATCATTTATGAGTTTTCTGATTATTCTCTGCTCTGCTCATTTGTGTCATGTTTATGAATCAGAAAGGGCTGCCAATACTTATTTTGGCATTTTCCAGCTATTTTGTTTTTTGTACCCTAGGAAAATACGAATAAAGCATATAAAATATCTTCAGATCTTTACATCTGATCTGTAACTTCTTCAAGTACATTCTTAGAGGTTAACTTATACTTCCTCTCTGCTTAATGTAATCATTTTGTGAGATAGATGGGGGCAGTGTACATGGGTCTCAGCTTCTAGTCCACGTCCCTCTTTGTTATTTTGTGTAAAGATGTAACTAATACCTGCTGTAAATGTGGCAGTGATTTTTGTGAGAACTCGAGTCTCGCGGTTAGGTACAAATATGATTTGGGGGTACTCCTGTTCATTCCTTTCCATACACTGAGGGTGGTAGAAGCCATTGCAGCCTTTTCTCATCCTGACCATCATCATCACCATCATCATCACCATCATCATCATCATTGTCATCATCAGATCGCCATCACAGGAGGCGTCCACATCTATATGAATGACGTATATGTTGTATACAAGGGTCTAGCTTTAGACTTCCCTGACTTCCTCACCTAAAATATTAAACCCCAGCAACAGTCTTTCTTTCCTAGCTCTCTCACGTCTGCTGCACTCCTTCTGCCTCTTCCTTGCTGGCTTCCAGTTTCCCGATGACCCGTCCTCTGCCTGCCCTAGCCCCAGCCCCTCTCCTCTGTTCACTCATGGTGCATCGCTCCTGTGCCAGGATGCTCATGGCCTTACCCCTTTTTCTTTGCTTGTAATCTCCTCTGCCAGCCCTTGATTTTGACCTGGCATCTTTTCCTCTCACCCTCTGGCTGCCAAGAGCTGCTTGAGGAAATCACTCTATAAATAAATTTATCGTCTCCAGCCTTAGCTGGAACCTAAGGCAGCTGTGCACAGTCCTGTACTGTGTGGCTGGCCTGTTTTCTGCCGAAACCTTTCCACTCCCCTCAGACCTTCCTGCCTCCCTCCTCCAGCCCTCCTTCTTTTAGTAGATGACTTTCTCTCTGTATCAGTTTGCTAGGGTTGCCATAGAAAATTACTACAAAGTGAACAACAGGAATTGACTGTTTCACAGTTCCTTTGAGGGCTGTGAAGGAAGGATCTCTTCTGGGCCTCTTTCCTTAGCTTGTAGAGGGCCATCTTCTCTCTGCACGTCTTCACATCGTCTTCCCTCAATGAGTGTCTGTGTATCCAAAATTTCCCCTTTTTATAAGGACATCAGTCATATTGAATTAGGGGCCCACCCTACTCCAGGGTGATCGCATCTTAATTTAACTAATTATATCTGCAACAACCTTGTTTCTAAAGAAGATCACATTCGGAGGCACTGGGGGTTAAGACGTCCACGTAGGAATTTTTGGTGGACACTGTTGAACTCAGTGCCCCCCCTGCCTTCCTACTGTCAGACGTCCGCACCCTGCCCACACACGCACCTCGGTTTGCTCCAGCCTTACTCCCCTTGCCCCTCCTGCCCCCCTCAGAGGAGGGTCATCTCTCCTGTTTCAGGGGAGACCTCCTCCTGTCCTCTGGATTCCTTTCCCTCCTTTCCATACCAGAAACTGGCATCATTGATTCTTTCTTATCTGCATTTCCTGTCTCTTCCTTTTTATAGGTATTTCCCCGTGGGCTCTGAGCATGGTTAAATCTTCCCCCATCTCTTTCATCACAACCGAACCCTCTGTGGTCATTTTTTTATGTTCTCCTCTAGTGGTTTGTGTATCCCTTGCTTTTGGCCACTCCGTCATTATACTCACATCTGTGTGGCTGACTCAGCTTTCTGTCCTGAACTCCACTCCTAGGGAACCAGCTGCCCATTAGATGTTTCTGCCTCTGTATCTCCTAGTCACCTCAATCTCAGCACTTACAAAACATTACTAATTCATATATTTCATAAACCCGTACCTATTCTCTTTCCTGTCTCAGTGACTGGCTTTAACAGCCACGTGCGTTTCCAAGGCAGAAACCTGGCAGCATCCTAAACTTCCCTCCAAGCCCCCATTCAGACATTGGCTCGGCTCTTGTGCCCTCCTGCCATCTCCATCCCACTGCGGAGGTGCACATTCAGCCTCATCCTGTCTTGCCAGGACTTGAGGTAGTCTGGTCTCACTGGCCTCCCTGCTGTCTCCTGTTCCAACACAATGACAGCTCGGAAATACAAATCACGTTCTTCTCCTGCTTAATCCTTTAAAAGCTCCCTGTCAGCTGCAGGTTCAAACTCCTAGCTTGGTTTTCAAGGCCATTCATGATCTTTTTGTCCACCTTTCTACCCTTATCAAACAGTCATCTCTTATTTTAATGTCTTCATTGTCATTCCCCCTGCCATGACCTTAGTTCAGGACTTTGTCACTTTTACCTATTTTATCACAGTAACCTCTTAATTGATCTCCCTTTTCCATTTGTCACTCCTCCACTCCCACCTTCCCCACACTTCTTTCTTGTCATAATTCCCTTCAATTCTAAGATTTATACATCAAGTATTTATTGATGTCTGTTTTATGTAAGACTCTGGATATGCTCTGAACCCGACTCTCAAACTAGTCATTCTCACAGAATTTGATCCTACTGGTCTTTACAGGTTGGCCAGCTTCTGTCACCTTGCAGTATTGGGCTTGGGCACAGATTCAATCGCACTCTTTACTGTAAGATTTTACATTCCTTTACATCCTGTTTATTTTCACCATGGTCATGCCTGCCAATCCTGGATGATATGAACCTATCCCATGCAAGATGTCTAGAAATGTCCAGACTGTTCTCTGATTATGCCAGTAATTCACCAAGTCATTAGGTTTCAGCTTCAACCTTGTGGATGCATGACTAAAAAAGAACGTTACTTCTTCTTAGTTCTCTCATTGGAAATGTAGTTGAAATTTTCAGAAGCTTGAAATTTTCTGTGCTTCAGTTTTTCTTTTCTATAAATGTTTGATCCCATTTACCATCTCCCTAATTATGGTAGTCATAATTACCATCATTATGTCTAGTCCCAGACAGTGGCTAGCATGTCTGGGTAAAGATTCAGAGGGGAAGTTTATGTCCCAAAATGCAAAATGTATGACATTTGGGAGAATTAGTCACTTTCATATTCTTAATTCCCCAAAGACCGAATGTTACGGATGGATGTTGAAAGCATGAGTAGTGTCCTGTTTCTCCTCCAGAGCACTCTGCCTCCTGATGGACAGGCCCATTAGCCTATAGGAAGTTTCCCTGTAAGGGTAGTTGGTGTGCCCTTTGGGGTAGTGCTTTGATTTGTATGTTTGAATTCCTTTGCAGAAAGCTGACCTTTGGTATAAGAAGTCTCTTCAGACAGTCTCTTCAGTCTCTAGGTACTTACGATTTTCTTCAGGAAGTGCAAAATGGGCTCAGCTACCCATTTGCCTTCGACAGAAATTTGAGTTACTCATTTATAATCTACAAATCCTTAAACTGCTTGGTTGTGTTTGAGATGGCCCTTATTCTAAGAGCCATATGATAATTGAAGTCAGCTAAGGGGGTGGGAGGGGTGGGGTTCACGATTTTTTTTAATTTTTTTTTTGGTAAGATCAAAGTATCATTCTTTTTTTATGGTCAAAAGATTTTCTTTTTAAATTAAATTTGTTGAGATAACATTGGTTAATAACATTGTATAAATTTCAGGTGTGAAACTATAATATGACATCTGTATACTCTATTGTGTGCTCACTACCGTGTTTCCCCAAAAATAAGACCTAGCCGGACAATCAGCTCTAATGCGTCTTTTGGAGCAAAAATTAATATAAGACCTGGTCTTATATAAGATCGGTAGTAATATTATATTATATTATATTATATTATATTATATTATATTATATTATATTATATTATATTATATTATATTATAGATGTGGTATTATATTATATTATATTATATTATATTATATTATATTATACCCAGTCATATAGTAAAATAAGACGGGGTCTTATGTTAATTTTTGCTCCAAAAGACGCATTAGAGCTGATTGTCCGGCTAGGTCTTATTTTCGGGGAAACATGGTAGGTCAGGGTGTTTGAAGACTGGAATTGAGATCTGTGTTTGATCTGGAGTGTGCTGTCACTGTGACAGACTTACCTTTCTAAATCATCCTTCTCTGAGGGATATATTCATTAAACATTTTTATAGTCTAAAACACACTTAACTCTTCTTATTCTTTATGTCATAAAATTTACGGAGGGCACAATTACAAAAAATTGGAAACCAGCAAGTCTCTCTCAATTTTGCAAGCTTGAGTTCTCCAGGGTACATCAGTGTCACGTTTCTTGAAAGAGTTCTTTCAGCATGTGAAGGCAGTAATTGAAGGAATACTCCGTTTTTCCTTCTGAATATATTTTATTTTCAATATATAAAGTTGGTTCTGGTTATTCTTTCAATTTATTTTTTAGTTTTTAAATTTTCTTTTCTTTCACTTTTTTTTTTTTTTTGCCCGTTTTCCTTCTCCTTCCCTCCCCTCCCCCCTCCTACTTTCTCCTCCCCTCCGCCACTCCCCTTTCCCTTTCCTCTCTTTCCTTCCTTCTTCCTTGCTTCCTCCCTGCCTCCCTCCTTCCCTCTCTCTCTTCATCCCTTCCTCTCTTCTTCCCTTTTCCCTCCCTTCTTCCGTTTTCTTTGTTTAAGCATGTGAACCTGGAGATTTTCTTAAAATTTTTGTTTATCACAATATATAGCAGTACTCTTTAGTACAGTATCTTACAGTGCAACATGTGCTTAATTTTTTACTAATGAGATTAATTGTTTTTATGTGTAAGTCTTTTTTCATGTGTAAATCTTTTAACTCTTTTGCTGTGTTAATTGATTTCAAGTTTTTTTTTTACCAAAATGTGTCAGAAATCACAAAAAACAGAAAGTTGATATTTTGACTATTTTATGCATGTGCTAATAACAATTTGAGCTGCTTTGTATATAAATGACATTTTTAGGTATAAAAATTTTGGATATAATCATTCAGATGTAAACGAACATCGTGGCAAAATGAATATCGTGGTTATTAAAATAGCTGCTTATTAACTTCTATGACATTAAAACTTATATGCATGGGTAAAAAATGTGTGGAAAAAAAATTTAGGCTCTTATGATCAGTTAAAATAAAGTAGAAAAAATTATTTGTACATATAGTCAGCCAAAGTTGTATCAGGTAGACTACTTATTTGATTTTTCACTGATACACTATTTTCCAGGCTGGTAAGTCAGTCTTGTAAGTGTTAAAAGAGACTCTAAGATCCCAGGGAGTCTTAGAGTCACTAATTCCATATGCTTGTGTTTTCTTAATCTGTGGGTACCCTCATGTGAGATGTCTGTAAAGTGTGATTCTGGAGGGTGTCTTCACGTTCAGTGTTTGGGAGTTACCATTCCTGTCTAGCTGACCTCAAACACGTTGTTCTAACTGTGTTCTGATCAGCTGAAATATTGAAGTATGCAAATAATGAAAAAAAATGTAGAGAAGATTGATGTCAATCTCTCGATCATGTTTTGATGTATTTTCTCGAGTTGGAAAGAAAAGGGCTGAGTTGCAGTTAGAGTACTGGGAATTTGGCTTGTGCCAGAGTTTGTCCATGGGAATGTGCCAAGTATGAAATTATCACCATGACGTACATCGTGGTGGAAACAAACTGAAATATGTTCTTCTAGTCTGTTCCTTGCCTCAAGGCTGGGATATGATTGTAACTTAGTTACCTGAGTGCATTATTTGTTCTGTTTTAAAGGATTTTCAAAAAGAGAAGATTGCACCAGCTTTATGAAACTGTGATAGGCCTGGAAGGTGAGAGTTTTCCAAACACCCCCTGAAGGTTTTGGTGCAGGCTTCCCCACTTCCCCTTACCTAAAAATCACACCTCGAGAACACTGCTGCTGCAGTTAGCCAGGGTTATTTTTTGAGAGTCTGTCATATCCCACAAGTGTGTTTGGATGATAAAAATGATGGAGGGTGACTCTTTTAAAATATCTGTTACTGAACTATGGGAAAGGAGTTAAAGATGGATATTGGTACAGTCACATGCAGTCTGAATTTTTTCGAATAGTTCTTGATTTCAGATCATGCATCCTGATTTTTGGTTCAGAAAATATATTCCTAATTCAACAATTGTATATTTCTTAGTATCACACTAATTTTCCAGATATTTTAGCCAAAAGAAAAACTAAGACAGTGATAAAGAAATTTTAAACAAAGGAAGGGCTAAGTAGACATTATTCTACCACAGATAAAAATGAATAAGGATAACTTAACGGTTATTTTTTCAATTTTAATGAAAATTGTACTGATTAAAAATTATAGATAAGGAAGAGATAAGATTGAGATAAAATTGTGTGTTAGTAATCGTTATTCAAGGCACGAAGTACAGCTTATTTTGAGTTGTGGGTGCTCATTTGTTTTCTTGAAACCTTCAGCTGTATGGCTCCTTCATATCGTCTTAAGTGAATATGATGGAGCAAGATTCTGCGGTACTTGCTTTTCTTCTCTTAAAAAGCAGACTATTTAATTTTATAAGTGAGCATCCTTGGGTCATTAGATATTGGGGTTCAGGTGTACAAAATGCTTGGTAACATATGGCCTGTCCCCGGATGCCCTAATTGAGCTCAGAACTTTCCCCAAGAGGTTTGCATTATTTTACCTAAATGGTATGTTACATATGCAACATAAAGGTGCTTTAGTCATAAAAGGAAAATGTAAATAAATATATACTTTGCAAGATGTACTGGTCTGCTTTACATTAATTTTTCCTCAGTGATTTGAAGATAAAAATCTTAAAACCCATATGAATGACATTAATTGGATGACAACAATTTCAGATGATTCACTTTTAGTATCTACAGCATTCCTTTTATTTTCCTCATTATATTGTTTTATATATACATTTCCCTTCATTTGAATATTTTTTTCAGGCAACATAGGCATATTGAACGCACCCTAGACTTTTTTTCAGGTTCAGCGTTTTTCCTTCTTATCACAATTACATCTTTTTCACTGAGTAATTTTAGTATTTGCTATTAAGACAAGTAATGCTCATTGCAGAAAATGTATAAAACATTAAATAGCAAAAAATACAAATTAAAATGTTAAGTGAAAACAACCATTGTATATAGAGTATAATCTCAGCTTTGTAAAACATATCTGTTCTCTGCATGGGGGAAACATCTGAAAAAAGGAAATACAACAAAAGGGTAATGTGGAAATTGAGGTGCACTTAAGTTGTGACTTGCTCAAAGCTCCTCAGCTAGAAAGTAGTTTAATCCATGATTCCAACCTAGTCTCTGTGATTCCCATACATGTTTAGTATTTTACTGGGCTGCTTCCCAGGACAAGGGGAAAACAACTCACAGGCAGTAAGGGTGTGGTATGCAGTGTATAGGAGTACATGGGCAATTGACCTAAAGTTCTTACATGCAACTGATAATTAGTAAAATAAGACCGGGTCTTATGTTAGGCAGTAGTAATTCTAATAGATGAATGGTTTTCCTAACAAGGCAGAAGAAGAAGTGAACCTAAAAGATTCTTGCAGTAGATATACGCGTATGTCATTTCTGAGCCAATTATACCCATTTTACCCAGGGGAAACTGAGGTCCAGGGAGATGAAATAAATTGCTGACCAGAACATGGTTAGTTAGTGGGAGATCAACAAGGTCTCGTTTCTCAGTTACTCTTTACATTGCTTGTATTGTTTTTTGTTTGGATTTGGGTGGGGATTGGGTGGAATTGTTTGAAATACAAGCGTGATCCTTCTAGTAGTAATAGTTCAATACAAATTTCCAACTAGACATCAGGGCTCTGCAGACAATGAAGGTTACAGAAGGTTCACGGTTGGATTAGGTACCGTGCATCAGCAGGCTGCCTACATGTTGGTTCGAGGGGGGAGGCATCATGAGAGCAATGCTGGTAGGTGTTTTAACTGGCATGTTCAAAAAATGGTGTCAGAAGATCTTTCAAAGGGTGTAAATTGCCTTCCTTAAACAAGGCACGTAGTTAATATTGAACAGGATCTATCAGATGATAAATTCATTCTTTCTCTTGAAATCTTGACTATATATACATTTCGATTATTCGCTTGTGCATGTGAAGGGATTCTAGCTTCATTTTTTAAAAAAATTTTTGTGAAGGTTAAAAATATAGAGGAAACAGAGCTTTTAAATACAGAGGGTGCCAAAAAAATGTATACACATTTTAAGAAAGGAAAAAAAAACTGTATTAAAATTGTAATACCCAATATATACCCATAACAAAAGTTGAATACTAGTCATGTGTATGCGTTTTTTTTTGGCACCCCCGGTATTTACATATTAGTAAGAAAAAAGAAAGGTTTTAGGTGGGCATGGAGAGAGACATTGAATGCTTTGTATTCCTTTTTATTGGTAAATGGGTGTTGAGAAAATAGACCCTTTTTTTTTTCCTTTCTCTCTTATCTTCTCCATGCTTCCAGTATCATTGGGTGTTCTTCCCTTTCTTTCCTGAAACTGCTTGGTTTTGGCATGGACCGTCTGCTCCTTCTAGTCTGAAGGAAATGGTTCAGCCGCCAGCCACTGTGCGTTCTTCCCCTGAGCCCTTTCACAGCTCAGGCAGTGGGTCCAGTCTGTTTATGACCATTTGGTTGCTTGTGCCATCCTTGCACCATGACAGACATAATTCTTTTCTGGTGCATGACTGGTGCAGGCAAGAGAAGAAGAAGAGCTATGCAGCAGGCAGGAGATGTTGATGCTTTATAATGATTGGCCCCTGCCCTGCAATTAGCAGAAGTACGTCCCCTAAAAAGAAAAGTCTCTGAACGTCCTTGTGCTCCCCACTGCATTTCATAGACTAGTTCTGGCATGTGTCTCATTGATTGTCTTCTGCTTTTACTACCAGTTGCGTTGGGAAGATTCGAGGACATAAATGTAGAGTGATTTTTTAGATTCTTCTGTGGTACCAGTGGGCTCAGAAGTAGGTGAATTTGTGCTTTCTTAGTGTTTTTTCTTTTTGATGAGGAGCAGGGAAGTGAATCTCTCAAGAGAGCGGAATCAGTGTTCCGGTCACCAAGCTCATTAAGTTAATATTTACTTTTAAAATGAATGTATTTGCCAACCCTTCCTGCTGTTTATTTGGGGAGCATTTAACGTACATGTGAGAGCTTCTGACTAGTTTCCACTTCCATTGGGGCATTTTACCTCTGAGGCCAGTGGCTAGTGTGGTGTGCTAATCTCGCTTATAACACGTAGTTTTTAATTTTTTTACAATATAAAATAACAGCTGGCTATTAATGAGAAGATTAAAAAATACAGATAATGTAGAAAAATGGAAGTTTATAAAAATAAAATTTTATATTTAGTAAAAAGTTTTCTTTCGATACTTTTAAAAGAATATTCATTTACGTTTGCAGTGTTATTTATTTTTTTCATGCAGGAATATGGTATGTTCTATTGTTCAAGTCCTTATTTTAAAATACAGATCTCTTCATAAAGTATAGTAGGTTTTTAAATCTTTGTGTCTCAGCTTTTTCACTTGTCATTCATGTTATTTTGAAACATCTTTTAAAAAATAATTACTAATTTAAGAATGAGACTCAAATTTTATTGTTTCTGCTTCTATAGATTTTTATATATTTACTTTATGTTTTGCTATTTTACTAAACTCTGTTGGTTTCCATATTTTTCAGTGGTTTCCTTTGGGTTTTCTAAGTATATAATTATCTCATCGGCAAACAATTTATTTATCTTTTCCTTTCTTGTATTTATCAGTTTTTTTCTATTGATGCTTATGACTTTCTAAATTAAAGCTGTTATTCTTTACATCTCAGATGAGTATTTTTTCAATATAAGCAATTTTAATGAACATAAAATACTGATTATTTCAACTTCTAGATGTTTAAGAACCAAAGGGTCCTCAGGTACATTTTCTCTTAAGTTTTTTTGGTGAGAATTTAAAGTATGCTGCGTTAGAGAACTACTGATCATGTTTAATTATTTGAAGGATGTTTTGAGAATTTTTAAATTTATTTTTTTAAAAAGAGATATGTATGTGCCTCTTTGTTCATTGTCTTCTTGACATTTCTTTGCTCTTAAAAGTCTCTATATTAAGTGTTTGTGTAATGAAAGCCACAAATATGTCCTGCAAGATGTTGCAACTAGCACATAGTATTTCTGTCTAGTTATAAACCGGCAACATGTTTATGAACTTTTGATGGGACATCTGTTAATAACACCATTGGGGGATCAGGGAACGTCACCAATTTGTGGATGAGTCACAGGAATTATTGATTCAGTGGGTGATGCCTGGGTACTTGTCTTCCGGATTTTATTTTCGAGTTGTTGATTGGTGCCGGCTGCCTTTGGTTGTGACACTCTCTTGGGTGCTTTCCTGGGCTTTCCGTCCTGAGCTCTCTCCCTCTGAGCAGGAACAGGAGCGTTGGGATCTCTTCTCCTGTCTTCCAGCTGGTATTCCCCTCCCCTCACCCTCCAACCTATGTGCACCTCTTTTTTCTTATCTGTCCAATAAGGATCATAATCTCTACCTGGCAAAGTGATTGTGAAGATTAATCAGATAATGCTTGTAAATCCTTTAACAGGTCTTGGCACATAGCAGCAGTCTCCTTCATAGGACTTGATTCTGCCACTCACAGCATCCATCACACTTAGTGATACTTGTGTCATCCTTCTCTTGATGTCAGCCCTCATATCTGTGGGGCACAAGTTGAGGTCATATGGCACCTGCTTAGCTTTATCGTGGGACACCAGTGGTCTCATTTTAGAAACCTCCTTATTTTAAAGATGGGGAAACTGAGGCTGTGAAGTCCAAACTTAGGCTTCCTCCTGCCACTGCCCCCGACCTCTCTCATCACAGTGGCCTTTCCGTGACCATGTGTTGATTATATCTGGCAGGAAGGGATGTCCCCTGGCAGGGTTTGTCAGCTAGGTGGGCTTTGTTCATTCTCATTGGTTCAGCGTAGTGCTGTGTACCTCGTATGTGCTGAATAAGTATTCTTGAAAGAGGAAATAGACAACACTTTTGAGGTCTTTTTGGTGAGATTCTTCCATAATCCATAGATAAGACTTCTTTTTAAAAATTTTTCTCTTTTAGAATGCCACAGGAATTCACCAATCATTTATTAATTTTGACACACACACACACACACACACACACACACACACACACAAATCCTTAAATGTTTTTTCATTTTTTAAAAATCTTTTTAAAAATTAAGTTTATCGGGGTGACATTGGTTAATCACATTAGAGGATTTTCAGGTGTATGATTCTATGATGCATCATCTGTATATTGCATTGTGTGCTCACCACCCACGGTCTAGTCTCCTTCTGTCACCATCTATTTGACCCTCTTTACCCTTAAATGTTTTTTCGTCATGTACATTTTTTAATCATCCTCATAATTTTGTCGTTATTATTTCTAGCTTTACAGATGGGGGAGCTGAGGTTTAGAGAAGTCGAGCAAGCAGCGCAGGGCTAGTGAGATGGTGGCACGGGGGTGGGGCTACCTAGTCAGCCCCCTTGCTGACCGCTGAAGTGGAAGCTGGGAGGGGCCTACTGGATTGTTGGCTTTTTCAAAGGGAGGGTGAAAGTTTCTTGCATTTAAATGGTATTGAGTTACATGTAGTGTTGAATTGTGTGACTTTTAAGTTGCAAATTAATGTTAAGTGTGTATTAGGGTAGTTCTTGGCTGTGGGGCTAATTGAGACACGAAAGTGCTGCAAACAAATTGATTTTCCTACTTAGCGAGTAGGTGTTTATTACTCCAGTTCTAGCAATCCTCTGGCATTTGCCTTCAGGATTCTTTCTTATCTCCTTAAAAAGTGCAGGCCGAATGTTTTGCGCTGTCAATAATTTAGTACCCAAGTCCTTTGCCTTTATGGTTAGTTTGGAAATAATTTAATCTGTGCACATTTTAAAAAACCTTAAAGTGTGGTCCGTTGGTGTGGTACTATTTTTGATCATCCAGAGCGTATGTGTTTTCTGTACTTAACCTTGAAACGATCTTCTAGGAAAACTGAGGATCCTATGGTGACCTTTTCAGAAGTCTGTAGCTTGTAATAGGGAGAAAAACAAGCTGTGATCCATAAGCACGTGTTTTGGGGTTAATTCTAATTGTATCTTTGGTTTTCTCCCTCCTCATTCCCAAGATATATAAAAATTAAACATTTGAGATGACACATTTCGTGCTTTCGATTTTCACCTAAAAATTGTCCCTTCTCTAAGTGGGGAGTGAGGATGTGGAGGGTGGGGCAATACCTACTAATCTTCTTAGTGATTTGGGAGATGTATTATTCTTATCCCAAATATTCTAGCAAAGACTAACCTGACTCTGTTTTTACTGAAAACTCTTCCTGCCATTTTGGGTAGTTTTTATTGTTTGTTTATTTACCTTTGTGTAAGGAAGTTCCTTCTTTACTGTGTCATCTTATCTTAGATCAAAGTTTCCACCCAGAGACCTTTACTTAAATAGTATTGTCCGAGGCTGTTTTCTTTCCTTCTTCTTCTTCCTTTTTTCCTTTTAAAAGCTTTCTGAATTTTTGCCCCATCTGTACTCTCTGGTTTCCCTTCATTCTATTTATGACTATTGTGTAATGAATATTCATAGTTTCCATTATTAATGTAGTAGCATGCCATTTGTCAGCTCACTGGCTTCCTAGTACTATAAATAAATAAAAAATCTTTTTATTTTTTTTTAAATTTACCTTAAAATTGTTGTCTTTAAGTTTTTTTCTTCCTGGAGTTTGTAATCATGAGAGTTTTCTGCCCCTAACTGAGACATATGTGCAGCTCTAAATCTGCACAGTGGAGGATGTCACATGGCTTAAAAGGATTTGTGTCGTGCACTGAAAAGAGTGGATCTGTGCTTTCTGCGGGTACAGTCCCGCCACATGAATACCAATAATTAGACATCTTTTATTTTAAGAGAGGGGCAGCTGTTGCTGTAGTCGAATTTGAAGACTTTTAGTTATTTTGTTCCTTGGGCTATTGTCCGTATATACATCTCGTTGGCAGGGTTGATAGCAGATATTGGCATGTTGATAATGTGAAACAAGGAGGAAAACAGAAGCATCTGAAAAGGAATATCTGAAGTGTTCTGAGCACTAGGTTTTCAGGTAATAGCTTTGTTTTAAGTCTTTTTTTCCCCAGTTTTATTAAAAAAAAAAAGTAAAACACCCAAGCGTTGTTCATGTCAACTCATTTTAGGTGATTTGAAGGTACAGTCTCCACCTGCCTCACACGTGATCAGAGCAGCTCCCCCAGAGAATCCGCCATCCCTTGGAGACCGGATTGGGATGGCAGTTGCAGTGGTGGTGGCCTCCTGCAGGTTTCAAGCCTTTCATTTTATGTCAGCACTTATTATCTCTCACTGTTGTGTAAGAACACAGCTCCTGAACTTTAAAATCCAATGATGGTTTCACCTGTGTGTGTTGGGGGGGAGGGAGGTGGTTAGAGGGACAGACCACTGTCTCCCTCTTAGCCATCATCAGAGGTCCTGCAACCCCTTGTCATGTCAGGTGAAAGTGTCACTGCATATTCATAGCCGATTTGGTAGGGCTTCAGCATTTAACAAAACAATTTCACATGTTATTTCAGTAAATTCTTGCAACAACCCTGTGAACTCATTGATAAATATTTTCATCCCTGTTTTGTAGAGGAGGAAATTGTACTCCGAGAAGGTGAGTGCTATGCCCCAGGCCACAATTTACTCTTCTCACAATGGAGCTGGGTCTGGATCCCAGGTTTTCTGCCCTCCTACCCTCACCTTATTATTCTGCTTTACCCGAGAAAGTCAGGATTTAAGGACATTATATTCAGGATCAAATTTGGGGAGGTATGTAAACTAAAAGCCCTGGTAATGTGGATTTCAAAATGATATTTTCTCAACATTGTAACATTAATGACAAATAATATGTCACCCACTAGTTTGTCCATTCAGACAGATGCATTTTATTTTTCATATTCTGTGACAGATTTATAGACCCAAATACTTAATTTTCCATAGCTGTGAAGAACATAAATCCTATTTTGTATTCTTCAGTTGCCTCAAGAGCCAACAGCTTTAAACTATGTGAGGAATATTGGCAGTTTGGCTAGGAGGAAAAAAGGGAGAGGCGGCTAGCAACCATCCCCTTGAGAATAAGGAGAAAATAAGACACTTCTGACAGCATTACAAACTGGGACAAAGGTTTGGTGAAAACAGGAAGCTGCTTAGGAGAAGAATTTAGCATTACATGTGGATTCGAGCCTGTGCCCCACCATTTAGCAGCTTTGTTAACGATGAATAGACAGCCTCTTAATCCACTCCCCCCACCCCCCAATCCAGAATCCTCATTGGAGAGCGAAGGCTGTGAGGTAGTTTCATGTTCTGGGCGAGATGTCAGGCCTGGAGCCCAGCTGCCCGGTGTCATCAACCTGCCGTTATGTCAAGGCTCGAACACCTCTTGGTTGTGTGACACTTAACCTCTCCATGCACGTTGACATGGGGAGATAATAGCAGGGTTGGTAGAATCACATGAGTTTTAATACATGTAAAGCCCTTAGAACAGTGAATGGCTCACGGTAAATTCCCTATTAAAAGTTAGTTATTTTATAAGTGGGATAAGGTAGGGGAATAGCTGGTGCCTCTATGTAAAGTTCTCAATGTTAATTTTTCCCTATATAGATTTGTTGTGGTAAAACCGAATGAAAGGAATTTGAAAACCACTAGAACATGATATTTTAATATTTGCATTAGATTTCATTCATGTAGCCATTGGCCTCTTACACCTTGAACATTTCTTTTTTAAGTGTGATATTTTTGTACCATTAATCACTTAAAATATTGTGTTTTATCATGTCTAGGAAATTCATTATAAGCCTTTCGAAGAGAGAAGGCTTTGTGATAAAAGGCAGCTGCCCAGACATTTCCACCCTCCTCACCCTTCCCCCAGCAGACTGCAGAAGCAGCCTGTTGGCAGGCGTCCAGATTTCCTAAGTGATGGGATTGTTCCCTGGGCCAGGAATGACAGGAATGTGTCCGGATCGGAGATGGCCGCAGCTACTTTGCCTGCTTCAGATTCGTCCTCTCATTCCCAAACTGACTGACTGACCTGGCACCATTTTCCAGTATCGGGAATGTTGTTTTAACACTGTTATGTGTGGAGGTTTTGCTATTAAGAAAATGATTGTGAATCTACCTTTGAATCCCATGAGAGGTTTTCTTTGTACTATGGAAGAACTTTGAGTTCATTTAAAAAATTTTTTAATTTAATTTTTTCATTTTAATTTATAGTTACATCTCTCCAAATCAATACGGTCAGCCTCTGGCTGTGTTTTCCACATATAGTGCTTTTCTCGCTCTGACTCAAGTGTTGTGATTGTGGTTTTACCTTCCGCATTTTACTTAGGGGTAGGAAGGGTTAGTTATTTGAATGGCTTAGGCCAGGAAATTATTGGCTATTGTCAATGGAATTTGTTTATCTTCTCCACTCCTCTACATTCCTAGACCCTGAGAGAACTCATCATCACTGTGATTGCACTTGAGTTTGTATCAGCTCCTCCCCTTGCTCTGTTTTCATCAAATACTTGCAATTTCTCTCTTCTTTGGATGTAAATTCAGGGACCCCCATGCAGACATTTCATAAAGGGCTCTCTTGTTCTGCAGTTGTTACAATAAAAATATTTGCTGTGGAACACCCCCTGTTCTTTTCATTTGCCTATCTCTTAAATACACATTTTCTGCAGGTATTCTGTAAGATTTAGGATTTATCTAGCTACATTTTTTTTTAAACTTAAAGTTGATGCATGTGTAATTCTAATGAGCTTCTAGACCGGCACTGCCCAATAGAACTATAATGCAAGTCACGTATAATTAACATTGTTTCTAGTAGTCACTTTAAAAAAGTAAAAGAAATACATTGATTTTAATATATGTTACTCAGCGCCATATAGTAGACCCCTCTTCTCCGTGAGGGATATGTTCCAAGACCCCCAGTGGAGCTTGAAACCAGATAGTACCAAACCCTATATGTACATACTATGTTTTTCCCTATACATGCAGACTTATGATAAAGCTTAATTTGTAATTAGGTACAGTGAGAGGTTAACAATAATAAAAAGGGTGGCCGCATGGCTCAGTTGGTTAGGGCGCAAGCTCTGAACAACAGGGTTGCCGGTTCGATTCCCACATGGGCCAGTGAGCTGCGCCCTTCATAACTAGATTGAAGGACAACGACTTGGAGCTGAAGGGCCCTGGAGAAACACACTGTTCCCCAATATTCCCCGATAAAATAAAATAAAAAACCAATAAAATAGAAGAATTATAAATGGGACATTATTAAGTACAATAAAGTTTACTTGAACACTTCAGTACCACAATAATCGATCCGATAACTGAGATGGCTGCTAAGTGACCAACAGGCAGGCAGAGTATACAGCATGGAAACTCTGGGCAAAGGATGTCCCTGGTGGGATGGTGTGAGATTCCATCACACTGCTTGGAACGGCGTGCAATTTAAAACTTCTGAATTGTTTATTTCTGGGATTTTCCATTTAATGCTTTTGGACCATCATGGACTGTAGGTAACTAAAACCACAGAAAGCAAAACCTTGGATAAGGGGGACTGTTGCTTAACAAAATATTATAATTTGGACATGTAATGAATATAAAAATTATTATTGAAAGCTTTACAGTTTTCTGTGCTAAGTTTTCAAAATCTGTTTGTATATTTTATACTTCCCAGAATATCTCAGCTTGGACTAGCCACATTTCGGGTGGTCAATACCCATATGTGGCTGGAAGCTACCTTATTGGTCAGCCCAGAGCTACAGTGTAACCTTTCTTCTGTTTTGCAAAGGCATTGTATTTTACTGACGATTATTTTCTCATCAAAGTGGCTTAGAGAAGAGGCATGAGTCTGTGCCTCTGTCTTTGCCTGTAATTAACACATCTAGGGAGATTGCCTTTGTTAGAAAAACCATTTGTGGGATAAAACTCCTTAAAACATGAACTCACATGTAGCACGTGTCAAGTCACCTCAACAGTTGGCTGACTCATTGACTGCTAGTGATAAAAATTACTTTGTCTTACGGCAAGACTTAGCAGTCAGGGCAAGACTCAGCGTTTAGCACAATTCCCGGTGCATTCTCTCATGTAGAAGCTGTGGGACTCAGTTTTATGCCACTGAAGTGAACTGCAAAGCGGTGAATGTCGTGTGTGACCGAGACTTCATTGTTTTTCCCCCCAATTCCTTTTCTAAGTCATGAAGTTTAGAAGGTGAAAGAGGATTGATCTTTAGGATGTGAGCTCACCTACTTCATGTTTCATCTTGTGCTCTCATTTTTCCAGGAGCCCTCAATTACCTTCTTTTAGAAAATGCTTATTGTGTGTTAAAGAGCATTACTGAGTCTTAGAGACAGATGGCTGTGGCTGAATCCAGCCATTAGAAGGTCAGTATTACCTATTCTGGGACCGTGTGCCTCACACTTGACTGTGGATGTGAATTACGTGGGGATCTTGTTAGACTGGGCTTTTGATGCCGGATGTCTGAGGTGGGGCCTGAGATTTCACATTTCTGAAAAATTCTCATGTGATGCTGATGGTGCTAGTCCACAGACCACGCTGGGAGCAGCACGGATCTTGTGCTGTGGTAACAAAATGGCTATCTTTGGTAAGTTTTTATCAGCCTGCAGCAAAAAGTAAAAACTAATGTAGTGAGTGAGGTTTTTCCACCATGCTGAAAGTACTCTTTTTTTTTTTTAAAAATTCTGAAATAATTTTTTTCCTGCCTTCTTGTTGCCATGGTGATTGTAATTGGTAGTGATTATTTTTTTTAAAATGACCTTTCATGGCAGTATTAAAAAGCTGACAACCTTATTTATGTCTCCAAGTTAATAAAAGAAAATAATTTTACTGATCTACTAACTCTGTCTGAGGCCACCCCACCATCTAAATTAGCAGTGTATAATTTTCCTTCATAGCACATATAGGATTTTGTATTGATGTGATTACTTGGGTAGGTGTCTAATGTCACTTTCTCTGCTATGCTCTAAGCTCTTATTTTTTTTCCATCTCTTTGTCCCTAGTAACTAGCACTGGGTCTGGTGTCTGTTAATTTCCAATCAATACTTTTAGGACTGCTTTATTCAGTGAGTCTCAGTGGGAGTGGTATGGCCTCCTCATGGAGTGTTTTGGAAATTGGGGAGAAACTAACTGGTTGTCCAAAAGAATGGAGTGTGCCACTGGTGTTTGGTGGGTAGAGGACCAGAGGTGCCAGCATTCTGTCATATACAGAACAGCCAGCTAAGTGAAAGTGTATTCTGTGCATTCTGCAAAATCTTCAAATGTTCCTGTTAGAGATTCTGTTGGTGAAAAACCTACCTATAATTACCTGAAGCAAAAACCTAATCCCATTTAACATATAAAGCCAATAAATATTTTGAGGCCCAATTTTTACTATGGGATATGCAATTTTCAGGAATGTAAGTGCTGAGTACTTTAAAAGTTGCATGTAATTTAGTGGCTTTCCAAAGACATTTTGGCACATCCCATCACCAGTGTTGCCTGTGGTATTTGAATTGTACCAGTGCACATTTGTGGGCAGTGTGATGGATATACGTATGTGTATTCTCTTTCTCTGTCTCTCTCAGCCGTTATTTGAAAGTTATCGCATAAAACATGTTGCAGATATTCGGGTGAATGTCTTTTCTTTGTTATAAACTCAAATTTATTCATTAAATATAGTTCCAAATATCTTGCTACATCATTAAATCATTTAGTGTAGTCATGTCTATTTACATCTTAAAATACACACACACACACAACTTACATATATGGAAGACAGTAAAATCACTCCTCTTTATTTTGCCTTTATATTACAGTTTCTCTCTCTGTGTGTATACACTGTGTGGATTCCAAACATTTGCTATCAAAAGGTGGCGCTGGTCGGACAGGGTTGAAAACCTGTTCCTGTGGAGGCATCACGGAATCAAGGATTTCTGCATCCTGGCTGTGGCTTATTTCTCCAAGCTGCTCATTTAACGTCTCTGAATTCACTAGATGGTCTACATCACATACAAGTGATAGTAAATGTTTTGTGAATGACTGAGTCCATGGTAAAATGCCCTAGCTTACTTGGTGATTCCTTGCCCAGAGCTCCTCAGAATGGCAGACTGCCCACTGGAGATCCACTATGCTGCTTCCCTTTTGTTTTCATTTTGGGAAGACAGACGGTTTTGGAGGAGGGGTTTGCCATATACTGAGGTATGAAGGGGTGTAGGGAGTGCTGGTAGTGGTGGTGGGAGTTAAAGTTTGTCAGGTGAATAAAAGTAGAATACGTTTTAGCTTTCCAGGAAGAATTTAAGACCTTCAAACCAGGGGCCACTATTGTAAGAATTTTCTGACAATTAAATGTTTGTCTATTCCAGAGGGATTAACCACAAAACCCATTAAGCCTCATGAACTGGCAGACTTGTATATCTTGCTCAGCAGATGGCTCGGGTGGGCTACCAGGCTCAGAAGGCAGTGGGGAGTACACAGTATCTACCTGACGCCAGGAAAGACTCCTGGACTCAGTTGAGGAAAGATGGCAGCAGGTTCCACAGAAAGCCCCTTGGGGCACAAATAATTCAAGTAAGCTTAGATCTGGCTAGAATGTTGCTCATTAGTTGGAACTAGAAAGATACAGGAGGCTCAGGGGTAATTGGCACTGGAAGAAGGTCACTGAAGGTAAATCCACTTAAAAAGGAGATCGATATTTCATGGTTAATATGCATTTAAGGTTTGATTAGGATTTGGTCTTTCAGAAAATAAACTGACAATCATGCAGATAAAGTTCTAATTTTTATTTGTAACTGTGCTAATTCTTAGGGAAAAAAATGAATTAAGTTTTTTTGGAATAATTATTGTATGGTAACACATAATGCTATCCTTCATTTAAGCATATTCCTACAGCAAGACCTATTTATTTATTTTTTTGTTTTCCAAAGGATTTAAAAAAAATTGGTAATCATTTCATTCTCTTTTAAAGAACCCATAAAATTGCAGATTTCCCCCATCTTTTATTATTAATTATAAGGAGGATCCATAGATTCTCATTTTCTGTGGTATTTTATGTGATAAGCAGTTTTCCAAAATCACTTCCATTAATCTCATGAAATATTGTCTATTTTGCAAGATTTGTAGTTGCTTTGTTTGTATTCTCATGCCATTGGTGGAAAGGGAAGAGAGGGAGGGATATTTGAGTGTGGAACTGATTTTATAAGTCATTAGTTCTTCAGCGTATATTTTTGAATTATGACAACCTAAGTTTGGGGATAAATATTTGGCTTCCAAATCCCTTTAATATCCCTCAGATTCTTTGTGTATTTTGTGATGCCAGTTTGGTGATAGAATCAAGGGCACACAGTCTTATGCAAAGTAAGTTTTTAATAAATATTTATTGAATAGAATTGTTGAATATCATGGATTTGTATTCTTCCATGGTTTCACAACTGCAAAGTTTCTCTCAGTTGCTCAAGGTTGTTGACATGATAAAACTTAGCCCAACATTCTTTTTAATGTTATACGTTATATGGTAACATTTTCATCCAAAATGTAGATGGTGACTGTTAAATGTTTGCTTCAAAGAAAATACTTTGTTCTTTGAAATTAATAATAATTTAAAAAAAAGCAAAAACCAACAACACACACGCACACATTGGATAGCATCTGTGCAGGGAACCCTCCTCTCACTATTATGAGCAATTATGAATCATGACCAAAGAGAGGCCTTGTAAATTATGAATATTCTGAAAAAACAATGAGGCATATTCTCCTGCTACAAAGATAAAATGGGAGTTAATGGATGTGCCATATGCCTAGGGGGAAATGTCATCAAGACAAACATGTAGTTTGTTAAAGTGGCATTTAGATGAGTGTAAGCAATATTAATCCAGTCATAAGCTGTTGTCAAGCTTAAGTCTGATTTTAAAAGTAGCTATTTTAGGCTTGTTTGTATATCGCTGTCTAGTGTAGCAAGTGCTTTGAAGTCATAAACTTTTAGGATAAAAGATAGGAAATTACACAAAATTAATCAGCATTTGGATCTCTTCTTACCAACTGCTTAACACAAACCTTGATTATTTGAATTATCTTGACTGCTTTGATCCATCCTATTTTATTATGAAATATTGGAGAAAGTAAGCTGCTTCTCCACCTATGGTACCACTTCTATCCTACATAAAAGAGGTGTTAGCAAAGAGAGGCTTTGTGTGATATCACAAATATTCACTATTCATAATCATCCAAGGGAGCGTAAGACCCTTGAAAGCAGCTGTTTTCCAACTGGGAAACGTGTACACACAGGGGAGTACAAAAGACTTTCTAAGTAGGTAGGTAGGCCCTGCTGGCTTTAAGAGAATCTCGTTCCAGCTCCTTAACTTCTGATGTGTTCTTTCTGAAATTTGATCTTCCTGAAAACACACCTTTGGTCTGGGCATCACTTTCAATCTTCTTTCCATTTGTCTTTCTACCACAACCTTCTTCTATTTTACAAAAAAAACCCCAATACTCTCCTCCATCCATAATCTGACTATGACTTACTGACCCCGGGATTTCAAAGGCCTGATCATCAAATGAAGGTCCAGTTAATAGTTTTAACGTCAGGCAAATCTTAAAGCGTCTTAACTGTCCCTTACCCCATCCATCTTAATGAGCAGTGCATTACCAATAAAATTTGTTTCTTATGTTCGATAACTATTTATCACAGTCAGTATTATGTTTATTGTGTGCTATTAATAATTCTAAGGAATAATAAATATTTAAAAACTGTGAAAATAATTATAATAACTGAATCCAGAAGACGAATATTAAAGCTTAGAGTTTTGTGATCACAGGAAATCAGAGGCATTTAAAAATTTTAAAATATGCATGAAACGTTTTGCTCCAGAGAAGTATGATAGAGTATTCCTAAATCAGTAAAAGACTTTCAAGCATAAATACATTAGGAGGGAAAAGAGGAAAGAAATGTGATTTCAAGGAGAAAAGGGTATGATGTAAATTTTCCTACTCCTTGTTCATGTTTGTTTTAAAGGGATTATTGTGGGAATGACATCTCCATGGTATTTAGGCTTTTCTAGAGACAGTAAAAGCATACTGTTAAAACAGTGAAAAGAGAGCTCACAGAATGGGAGGACGTTTTTGCACATTATATGTCTGATGAAGGACTAGTATATCCAAAATATAGCAAGAACTATTACAACTCAATAATAAAAAGTCAAATGATTTAATTAAAAAATCGGCAAAGGGTCTGAGTAGACATTTCTCTGAAGAAGATATACAAATGGCCAGTGAACATGTGAAAAGATGCTCCATATCATTAGCCATTAGAGAATCAGCCCAAACCACCTACTAGGATGACTAGAAGGAAAAAAAGAGAGCATTACAAGTGCTGGTGAGAATGTGCGTGGTGTAGCTGTTTTGGAAAATAGTCTGTAGTTTTTCAACTGCTTAAACACAGAGTTACAATATGATCCCGAAATTCCACTCCTAGGTATATAGCCAAGAAAAATGAAAACATGTCCAGACAAAAAGGCATATACAAATGTTCATAGCAACATTGTTTATAATAGCCAAAAAGTGAGAAAAGTCCAAATGTGATGGCTGTATCTGTACAATGGGATATTATTAGTTAATAAAAAGAAATGAAGTATTGATAGATGCTAAAACATGAATGAATTTTTATAATGTTATACTTTTAAAAGAAAGAAGCCAGACACAAAGGAATGCATATTGTATCAAACGTCCAAAATAGGTAAATCTTTAGAGATAGAAAGTAGCTTCATGATTGCCTAGGGCTGAGTGGGAGGGTGATGAGAGTACCTGGGACTAACAGCTAAGGTGGGTGGGTTTCTTTTTGAGGTAATAAAAATGTTCTAAAATTGATTGTGTTAATGTTTGTGCAACTTTGTGACTATATTAAAGGCCACTGAATTGTATACTTTCAATGGGTAAATTTAACTTATGTGAATTATACCTCAGTAGAGCTGTTTAAAAAATAATGTAATAAAAAATGGCAATGTTTATAATATGCCAGCAATGACGTTCATTGCATCCTTTAAATAAACTTATGATGAAGTGTTCCAAATGTAATCTTAAAAATTAAAAACACCATAGTCAGTTTTTTGGTTGCATAATATTTCATCGAGTTTATGCAGGATAATTTGCTCATTCTCCTTCTATATAAGGACGTTTTCGTGTTTTGATATTTTAAATAATGAAAATTTCTATCCACTTAAGTTTTTTTTTCTTTTGGTTATTCCTTTGGATAAAATTCTAGCTGACTCTCTGGAATGAATATATTGTTGAAATTCTTAATAGGAATTGCCATGTTACTTTTCTGAAGGGTTGAACCAATTTTTATCATTTAAAATAAAATTTACTGTTTTATGAAGGATACAGTGTTCCTCACCCTAGTAAAAGTTGATTTACATTGTATTTTTTTTTTCTTTTGGCTAAGTAAATTGTTTTTAAGCTTGTGTTTGTTCCCTATTATTCATGAGTGATGAGCATTTTTATTTATTCAGTGAGCGTTTGCTGAATACCCACTTTATGTCAGGACTTGTGCCAGATACTAGAGATGTAAAGATGAGGAAGATTATTTAGCCCCTGCACTCAAAAACGTTTCACATTTCATGGGGAAATAATTAATTACAGTAGGTAAAATGAGAGCTTAAACAAAGTCATAAAAGGTGTTTGCGGAAGAACCTGGGGGATGTGGCCAGTATAAGAGAGGGGTAAATACATGTGCAGCTTGAAGATGAACCAGCCTTTGTCTGGAGGAAGGATGAGGGACAAAGAGAAGGCATTCTGCGTAAAGTGCAAGGTATAGACACAGCCACCAAACATCGTGACATGGGCAAGGAGTTCCCAGAGGTTCCCTCTGGCCTAAGAATTGTCAGTTCCTTTGCATTTCCTCTTTATTCCTCAGTACTTGCGTTTTTAACATGCTCCCATTCTTATATTCCGTTCAAATAGTAATATTGTTAATGTTTGTCATATTTAAGACAAATATTTTAAGTATGTTCTTTGACTTTTAGTTTTTTATCTTTTTCATTCTCATCACATAGGATTATGATGACTTGTTTTGATGTGTATCATATGGAAATTTCTTAATTCATAAAATTATGGATTTGGCTGATCCAGCAGCAGCAAACTCTTGTTTCTGAAAGTGGTGAGAAGAGTTGTAAAATGTGTGTGGAGCCCTTGTTTCCCACACCCAAGCTCTTTCCATGTCTGACCTCTTTATAATAATACAGCCTTATGTTATCCTGATGACTGAGCCAGGAGGCCAGAGGACAGTTTTTCTTTACTTGCCTGTCTTCTCCAGGTAGGGTGACTTAATTTATTTATTTGATCCGAAGAACCACACCAACAACCTACTCTATGGATCTGTGTCAGCAGTAAAGGAACAAAGTTGTCCATATGTCAACAGTCTGAGATTTTTAGTGTTTCAGTAATATAGGAGATACTAAGGAGTGAGAGAATGGCACTCAAATGGAAAGGGAATGGCTATGAACCCCACTTCCCCCACATGCACCCCGATTTCTATGCTGAAGCCTTAATACCCACTGTGACTACATTTGGAGACAGAGCCTTTATGGAAGTAATTAAAGTTAAATAAGGGCACAGGGTAGGTTCTGATCTGATAGGATTAGTGCCCTTAAAAGAAGAGACACCTGAGAGCTTGCTCTCTCCATCATGTGAGGATATAGTGAGAAGATGGTCGTGTGCAAGCCAGGAAGGGAGCCTTTACCAGAAACTAAACCCTGCCCAGTCTTGGTCTTGGATTTTCCAGCCTCCAGAGCTGTGAGACAGTAAGTTTCTGTTGTTTAAGCTACCTAGTCTATAGTATTTTGTTATGGCAGCCTGAGCAATCCAAGACAGGAATTACAATTTAAACGATTACTGATTGTTGAATATACGAGGTCTGACAATTAAGTTTGCGAACTCATCCTAGGAAAAAGTGCTGCATATTCATTGCTGAATATCACTATGGTCACCTTTGAAGTACTCCCCTTGGGAAGCTATGCACCGACACCAGTGCCTAGCCCACCCTTCAAAGCAATTTTGGAACTTTTTCTGGAATGGCCATCAGAGCTGTCGTCATATTACTCTTGATAAGCTGAATGTCATCAAAATGTCTTCCTTTCAATATTTCCTTTATTTTCGGGTAAAGAAAGAAGCCAGTGGGGGCCAGATTAGGTGAGTAGGGAGGGTGTTCCCATACAGTTATTAGTTTACTGGCTAAAAACTCCCTCACAGACAGTGCCATGTGAGCTGGCGCATTTTTGTGATGCAAGAGCCATGAAATGTTGGTGAAACGTTCAGGTCGTCTAACTTTTTCATGTAGCCTTTTCAGCACTTCCAAATAGTAAACTTGGTTAACTATCCAGTTGGCACAAATTCATAATGAATACTCCCTCTGATATCAAAAAGGTTATCAACATTTTTGCAACACTTACGCAAGCTTAATTGTCAGAATTCATATGTCAATTACGGATTTCTTTACAGCAAGATAAGAGTTAAGTCATATCTTTCTATCCATTTTACAGGTGAAGAATCTGATGATTAAGTAATTTGCCTCAGGTCTCAATGCTGGGAAGCGAATCTGTGAATCCCTGTTGAGCTTATGTCCAATGAGGAAATAGCTCTGTGTAATGAATTTACATATTTTAGGGGGAAAAAAGACCCAACAATACCCACACGTAGATTACAAAGTGTTTCCTGCTCAAATAAGCTTGTGAAACTTACATTTGCTTTGATGGATGCACATTTAATATTCAAGCCTGAGAAATCTTTCAGTGAAGAAACCTGTTTACCCTCATGTTTCTCAGATCACTTCCTAGGGGCATTGCCTGTGATTCGCTGTGGAGAACGTTTCATGGTCACCCATTTGGGCAGCGCAGCCCAGAGTGGTCATCAGATTCTTGCGCTGGGCCACCAAAGACCTATTTAATTTATAATGTACCTAAATGTTTGATGAGCATGGATACTTATTACAATTTATTGAACTTAAAAATGTGATGAGAGTATACATTCATGTTACTTCAAAAAGTTCCAGTGAATTCAGTTTTATTTTTGCATAAGGATTAGGCAAAAATCACAAGGTAAATATTTAAGAACTTTAGATATCTTATATCTAAGCAAAGAAAATAGATGCTTTTATAAAAATGAGCTTCTTTGATTTTCCTGAGCACTTGGCATGTGGCAGGCGTTTTGCAGGAAACGATGAGAGCCCGGGGTTTCATGGAATTTACATTGTACAGAGATGTGGAGATTAGGGGTTACTTGTGTCCTTTTCAACATGTTTATACATATCCCTACAAATTACTATAGTTGGAAGGTTTCTGCACATTATGATTTGGACACTTGGCCTTTTCTTAATAACTAAGTCCTCCATTGTTGCAGGCATTAATGTTTTGATTATAGAAACTCACTTTGGGTCTATAATTGGTTTACAATGTGTCAGTCTACAAATAAACCTTATTTCTAATTAAAAGAATGATGGTTTCCATTTAAACAGCCTTAAGATGCTTTAAGATCACTAAAGAGCCTGGTTAAAACTGGTTCCACATTTTCCCCCCTTTTTCTGTAACTCAAAAGGAGTTTTAAAATTTGTTAGGTTACCACTGAAAAAGAATCTAAACATCTGGGTGAAGGTGTTGGTAAAGGTGTTTAGGGGGGTTTCCTACCTAGTCTCATGATAGCAGTGCTTAAATAATGTATGAGGAAAACTCTGGGTATTTTCCTCATTTTTTAACAGGTCATAGCACATATTTGATAACACTTAAATGAATGTTTTTAGACAGCTATATATAGTTATAGCTAAAGGAACAAAAGTGCCCTCTACTGTTAGCAAATACAAGCTCATTTCAAGATACAAAGATATTGGGTGGCCAGTTGGCTTAGTGGTTGGAGTGCAGTGCTCATAACGCCAAGGTTACCAGTTCGATTCCCACATGGATCAGTGAGAAACAACAGCTTGAGCTTGGAGCTGAGCTGCCAGTAGGCGGCTGGTTTACTCAGTAGTTAGAACACGTTGTTCATAACACCAAGGTCCCAGGTTCGAATCCCACACGGGCCAGTGGCTGCGCCCTCTACAACTAGATTGAAAACAGTGACTTGACATGGAGCTGATGGGTCCTGGAAAAACACACTGTTCCCCAATATTCCCCAGTTTTAAAAAAAAGATATAAAGGTATTATTTTTAACATTTTTGGGCAAAAGAACAAAAGAAAGTTCTTTTTGAAAGCATGTTGTCCTACGTCAATTTCCTTTCCGGTCACACACACTGAGAATCATTAGCAGCCACTTCCTAGACTTCTTTTAAGCAGATCACTGATCTGGGAAGCGCTCACTAGGTCTCGGAAAGGGTTTGGTCAGTGGAGAACAAAATCACAGCTGACATTTATGGGGAGACACCGTGGGCAGGAGCAGCCGGCTTTTTGACAGCAGTTGTATGCGCTGGGGATGACTTCCGCCGGTTAGTGAAATGAGGACTGACATCTTATTTCTTTAACCTTGCACTCTTTGCCTAAATATTCAGTGAAGGGCAATTCTGTCACCTGTCATGAGGCACGAAGCTCAGGGCAGGAAGATGCTCATCTCATGGACGCCTCTGGTTGTTAGGGCTTTGCATGAAGGTGGCAAGAGAGCTCTCGTTTCCTAACTAGTGAGAGACACGTGGACGGTGTGAAGGGCCTTTTTTCTCTTAGAGATGCTTTTTAGCAGTTGAATGTGCATGTGAGTGTCTTACGCCCAAAGCCAGACTCTGGCTACTTTGATGGATTGCATGATAAATTAGTTGAAAAATAGCTATAACTTAGGCATTTTTTTGTGTGCCCTTTTTGTCTGCATTAAGCTCTTCGCCCTACCTTAAAAAAAAATTAAACGTATACTATATGCATACAATACAAAAGAGCATACAATAAAAAGCTTTCCTCCCTTCACATCCCTAGTATCCCTCCCTAGTAGAGGTAACTATAAACAGCATCTTAAAAACTCCTTCCAGATGTTTTCTATGCTTAAGTCTTCTCCCCACTTTTTATACTAATGGGACAGGTCTTGTTTTTCCTATCAGCCCGTGTAGTGATCCAATTCATTCTGTTTACAGGTTGCATACTATTCATTGTGTGGTTGTTCTATGATTTATTTAAGCATTTTTTAAATCAGTGAGCATTTAGATCATTCATAGGGTTTTATCCTTCCAAACAAAGGTGAGTGGACAGTTTTGTATACAACTGGAAATGCTGAGTCGCATAGGCTATGTAGAGTTAAAATTTTAATATACGCATATATTGCCAAACTTGCCTTTCAGAGAGCATGGACCGATTCATGCCCCACCCACAATGTATTTTTCTCCACCCTGTGCCCTGATGTGTTTTCTGAAGTTTGCAGAGTTTTCCAGTCTGGCACATGAACATTAATGCTTTGCTAGTTGTTTTAAATTTGCATACTTTAGTTATTAGTTAGGCTGAACATCTTTTCTTTTTAAGTTTATATGCCATCTTAATTCTTTTTTCTCCTGTGAACTCCAGGATACTTTCAATATATAGCTATACCTGATGAGAATTACTGCACAGTTTTGGGGAGACATCCAGAGACTTGTGTCTTAGAACCTTCTAAGTGTTATTAGAAACCTTGGAGGTCATCGAGTCCCGCCTTCCAGTTGGTGTAAGAAATATCTTATAACCTTTGATTGTCTGTTTGAATGCTTCCAGTATTAGGGGGCTTAAAACCTCAAGGGCATTTAATTCCTCTGCTGGCTTTAATTGACAGAAAATTCAAGATATGTTAAAAGAGTAGTTGAATGGATACAGAGGGTGGGAGCAGCTGGACTCTTTAAGTAAACCACAGTAATGAGGCGAGAAGATTTTCTCAGGCCCAATCAGGGGACCAGAAGCAATGCATGCGTAGTGAATCCAGTCCCTCTGACTACCAAGTGAGAACATAACCAAGGAGGGCTTTTTGTGGGATGTTAGAGAATGATCGATTGCTCCATAATAAGTCACCCCTAAACTGAGGGACTTAAAAACAATAAACGTCTGTTCTCTGATTGGATTTCTGTGGGTCAGGAATTTGGGAGCAACCACGCTGGGTGGTTCTGGCTCTGGGTGTGTCAGAGGTTGTAGTCGAGATGTTGGTGGGGGCTGCAGCCATCTGACACTTGACTGGGCCTGGAGGGTCTGCTTGCACCATGACTCATTCGCATGGTGGTTGGAAGAAGGCCTCAGTTCCTTGCCACATGAATATTTCTGTAGAGCTACAGAGAATGTCCTCACATTCTGGCAGCTTCTCCCAGAGTGAGTAATCCAAGAGAAAGCAAGGTGGAAGCCGCAGTGTTTTCTATGACCTTAGAATTCACATGTAGTCATTCCTGCAATATCCTTTTGGTTACACAGGCCATCCCTATTCAGGATGGGAGGGGACTATGCCAGAGTGTGATCACTGGGGGGGATGAGGGGAATGTACTAGGAGAATGACTGCTCTCTGGCCCCCAAAGATTCACATTTATCAACAAAATAATATACACTGATTCCTCTCAGGGCCCCCAAATCTCAACTGAATATACAGAGACCAACTCTTTGTGTAGGAGAATTAGGAGATATTGCAACATATTTTTGGAAATGCTAGGACTCTATTAAGAATTTTCCTTTGTTGGAAGAAATTGTTGTATTTGGATAGCGTTCTCAATGATAGAAGTATTTCTTTAGGATCTATCCTATGGGATTTCTGGCACAAATAAATAGGAAATAAATTTATAATCCTGACAGAGAAAAGGAGTTCTAGTGAAATATTCCAACTTATTTTTAGTCAGAAAAGCTTCATGACATTCATTAATTCTCAAAAATGAAGGTTAGGTTCCTGGAAAACTCATATTGGGGAGTTCTCAGTCGAGGAATTGGAAACCTAATAGGGAAAATATGGATATCAAATTGTACTGGCTATTTACTTGTGGTTTCAGCTTCAAGCCCACCATTTTATATTTGTTTTGTGAGGCTGGGCCTGGAGCTCTGTGAAATACATTTCCCAGATTCCCTTGCCAGCTGGATTCCTGTTGGTTTCTGGCAGTAGGAGACACTGGGTGAAGAGTTGTAATGTAGGGGGAAGGAAAAGAAAGGACTTTGCTATTTTCAGATCCTGGCAGCATTTTTTCTGTGGCCCACTGTAGCTCTAAGTCTATAGTTTCTTTAAAATTTTTGGCATCAACTTTGCCATGGCCCCTAACCAAGATACAAGTCTCTGTTATACTGTGTGTCCTGGTCCCTCCAAACTGCTTAGAATCCTATTCCCAGCTCCTTCTCTGAGCACCCAGATTTTTGTAACCCCTCAGCCTCCCTTTTGTTTTTTCAGCCCTTGGTTGTAGCTGCTTCTGGCAGTTACTAATATCAGGGTTATGTCTGGGTCCCCTTTTCACTTTTTCAGTCTCCCAACTCCTATGTAGTCAGTTTCCTCTGTTAAATCCCTGCCATTTAAAATGCCTAATGTCTGAGGTTTCTGCATTCCCATTGATTGAGACAGTTACTGAGGTTTCTAAAGATGTCATCCTCACAATTACAGGGACCTGTCTGTAGTTAAGGTTTCTTTCTTGTAAGGTCGTAGCGAGAGGCCGCTGTTCTTCTTCATCTGGGTCTTGGTCCCAATATGTAGAGCTTTTCTGATTTTTTTTTAGTGCTCGTAGTGGTTGACTTTGTTTTTTGGATGTGTTCTCATAAGCAGGCCTTTGGGGTCCTACTTTCTTGTCTCCATGGTGGTCTGAGAGATTCAGGTTGTCTGGGATGGCTGAGTAGTTGCGTTTCATTTATTTAACCCCAGTACTTTCCTCATTTACTCCCAATGCACAGGAGCATACACTGTGTATCCTTGGCTCTCCTGGGTCCTGCCTGAGCACCTATTGGACCCTCCAGGCACACTTTTCAGTGGCCTCCATCCTCAGAGACACTGCCCCCTTGGGGACAGTGGGACCTGCACTTATTATCCCTCGTCTTCCTTTATCTTTCCTGAGACTTGTACTCCGGCTCTGCCATCTGCTTTGTTTCCCTTTTCTAGTCCCAACTCCAGTTCCCTTTTTAAAAAAAATTATCCTCAGTTAGAATGATTCACAATATGTATATACTAAGCTGAAAAGCTGTGTCTGCTGAATTACTTGAATTTTATATAAAAACTCCTGTATGAGGAAGCATAATTATATTCAGTTATTGAATCAAGTGACCATTTTATAGACTAAAGGAAAACAGCTAGTGATTTCATTAATGACAGTTTTCTTCTGCAGGTTAATAAATAAATTAAGCCAGTCTACTTTTACTAGAGGGGTTATGTGTTTCTTTAGTAAATGTTTACCTTGTTGCCCTATTTACACAGCGCTATATCCACTAGGTGCATGGGGCATAGCAAAAGAGTAAAACGACCCAGCTCTTGCTTCTTGAAAGACTGTACTATGTACCTGGGAAAGGAGAACACAAATACTAAACAGCTAAGGGACCAAAATAAGTGTCAGATAATGTGATAAAAACCATACTTAGGTGTGTGTTGTGGGGCATATAATAACAGTGCTTCCTGTACACAGGCACTAAGCACTTTACATTGTCTCATTTAATCCTTACAACTTTCATGCAGTTCTTCTGGTTAGTCCTGTTTTGCAAGTGGTGAATCTGAGGCTTTGAGGTTAAATCACTTGCCAGAGGATACACATCTAAGTGACAGAAGTTAGGATTTGAGCCCTAGGTTGATCTGAGTCTAAAGACTCTAATAGATAGAAGCGAAGGTTGTGTGCACTTGTGTTGTACTTGTTTGCATGTGTGTGTCAGATGAGTGGGGTCTCTTCTGTTTACTCCCCTGGCTCCCTTCTCCATCCCTCTCTGTTCTGCTCTGTGCCTGGGTAGCTGACCTGTGGAGATTATTACATCAGTGAAGACCTTTGCCCGTCAGCTTCCAGATAGATTCCACCAATGGGAAGAACTCAGGAGACCTGAGGACAGGTGATGATGATGTAGGGTGTTTATCCCGCCAACTCTTCTCTCCCGGGTCCTGGCCTGTTGGCTCCATAGCTCCTCCTCCCGGCAACCTTCGTCCCTCCCTCCCCTCTGTGTCTTTCTGAATTCCAGGACTCACTGTCACTCCTTGTCCCTGCCAGCACAGAGGGAGTAAGGATTCGTTGCTGTTAGTAGCACTAACCTTGCCCCTGACTTTAGAAGTTGTCTCTTGATCAAACTCATTTTGAATGTATTATACCCAATTTGAGTGTGTCCTGTGTTTCCTGTTGGGACTGATGTGAGGAAATCCTTGTAAGGCTTTCCTTCCTTTCTCCCTCCCTTCTTCCCTTCTGTCTTTTCTCAGTATATCCTGCATAGAGGATAAGAAATAGCTAAGACATAGACCCTGCACTCAGGGAACTTCCAGGTGAAAATTTGATTAATAATTATAGAAATGAAAATGAATAGTGTATTCGAGAAGCTGAGTAACTGAAGAGAGAATCTAGCACACGAAATGTGTTGATTATTCATCGTGAAATGTAGCTGGCAGTTCACAGACCAGTTGCTTATTCTTTCTACCTGTGTATTAGCTTTGTTCCCTGGCCAGAATTTAGAAAAGCTTATCTTTATTTAGTTTAATAAAACATTAAGGAGGGTGTAAAGTGTTTTTGAAAAAGTGAGTAACTGGAAGTGTGGCTTTTAAAACTCGTAATACTCACTAAACAGGTAAGTTCACCATAAGAGCTGTGAATCAAATAAACTTTTCTACTTGTGTCCCTGGATTGAAGATGCATATGAAGTTTGGGAAGGTGTATCAGGTGTTTTTTTTTGTTTGTTTATTTTTAATTTTTTTTAATTTTTGTTTTATTAGTAGACATTTTTTTGGAGCAAGTTGAAGTTTAAGAAAAATTGAATAGAAAATAGTTCTCATATCACATCTCACCCCTCCCACCCCCATTTCCCCTATTATTGACATCTTGTGTTAGTGTGGTGCATTTGGTACAATTGATGAGACAATTCATTATTATTAACTAAAACCCATAGTTTACATTAGGGTTCACTGTTTGTGTTATACAGTTCTATGGGTTTTGACAAATGTATAATGACATACTCACGTATCCACTGTTATAGCATCATACAGAATAGTTTCACTGTCCTAAAAACCCTCTCTGCTTCACCTCTTCACCCCATCTCCTCTTTCCCTGAACCCCTGGCAACGACTGATCTCTTTACTGTGTCCATAATTTTGCCTTTTCCAGAATCTTATATAATTGTAATCATACAGTACATAGCCTTTCCAGATTGGCTTCTTTCAGTTAGCAATATGCATTTAAGATTCCTTCACATATTTTTGTGGCTTGATAGCTCATTTCTTTTTATCACTGAGTAATACTCCATTGTATTGGTGTACCATAGTTTGTTTAACCATTTACCTATTGAAGGGTATCTTGAGTGCTTCCAAATGTTGGCAACTACGAATAAAGCTGCTATAAACATTTGTGTGTAGGTTTTTGTATGGACATAAGTTTTGGACTGGTGTCCCAGGATTTAAGACGTAAGTGGAGTTTGGGACGGTCCATCAGAGTTTTTTTTTTAACAGTAAGGAAAAGTGTAGTTTTTGTTTCCGTCAGTGTTCAGCTCTCCCCCTGTTATATAGCGTGGCTAATGAGACAAGCACTATAAGGCAAGGATGCCACATCAAAAGATAACACAGAAAAAGGAAAAGGAGGTATTTCTGGAGTAAACTATCTATTCTCAGATGAGAAGTCCAGTCTCCAGGCCTGAAAAGGGGTTTCTTTGAACCAGTCAGAGCCAAGGGCAAATACTTGCTTCCTTCCTTGCCCGACACACTGAAGCCTAATTAATCATTAAATTGATCACATACTTAATGTATGACCTGAGAATTAGAGTTGAAATATCTGACGTTAATAAATCAAGTATAAAATACTTACTTGTTTTACAATTTTATATGAGCAATTCACCTGATGATTTTTATTTCAAATTGAGGAAAGTAAACACATTATAAATGCATGTCTAGTGTATGAACATGTCTTTCGCATGTTAATGTGGTTCTCCCTTCCTTTTGAGTAAGCAAAGAGCCATTGTTTCAAGGACTTCCTGTGCCACCAATAATTCTGCCAAGGGTTCTGACATCTTGGGAATTTGCCAACCTTTCTTCTGAGACTTTGACTCATGCCGAAACACCCTTAGAGTTTCTAGTGGTCTATTTAAATCTTTTGGTTCAGTGTACGTGGGTGCTGAGCCAGACATACAAATTCCCATTTTGAATCACCTAGCTCTGAGTAGTGCAACTTCAGGAAACTCACTTCTTCACCTTTTTTGTGTTTTAGAGAATACCAAGCCTCTCTCTGCTGCCTGGGGATATTATAAAGGTGGACTAGCCCAGGATTTTAAAGCACTTAAAACTCCCCAGGGGAAAGTGCCTTGTAACTTCCAGGCATAATTACTGGGTATAGTCCAGCTGGAGTAAGGCAAGCAAAGTGCACTCACTTTAAAGCCAAATGCTCCCCCTTTTCTTCCGAGGACTCCACTTAGCTCCTTCGTAGGGATAGTAAATCTCGAATGTGAAAGCATTTGAGTTGCAGTGGGGGCTGTTTTGATTTATTAGTCAATACTCCATCATAAATTTGGACTCATTATCATTTTGGTATCTGAACCTAAAGACATCATACACAGTGGCCCAGAATCTTCCTTAGCCTAAATGAAAGGGGACAGGTGCTTCTCCTTCTTGTTTCTGAAGAGCACTTAGACTAAGCTTCTCAATCTGGTTTTGCCTGTTTAATGGAACCATTCTGGTCTGCAGTATCCTCCATGTGGTTCAGTGTATCTAGTGCTGATAATAAAAGTGAGAACCATGGACGAATGACTTTCTAATTTTCAATTATTAATGCAAATCGTAAGCAAGAAGTATTTTGCATCTAGAAGACATTCATTTCTATTTCATAGAAAACCACTGGCTAAAATATGACATAACATCTCACTGCTCTCCGAGGTTTAACCTTCCTGTTGACACCAACAGAAAAAGTGTGAACTGGACATAGTTGCAGAGACATAGATATTTTAAAATATTTTCTGAAACGATATAATTTATGGGTGAGAAATTGGTGTCACAAACATTTGGTTAATTTCAGAGATCACTGTCGGTCGTTTACGCACAATTCCTTCTCCCTTTTCACTTTGTAGTTAATAGGAGGATTTTCACACTTAGGAAATGCTTAACATCTCAGACCATTTTATTACTGTCTTGACTTTTCATACTTGATGCTAACAGTTTCTTAAGCTAGATGTGCAGGTTTAAAGCTGGATGTAAAGATTAACATGCGATCGTTCATTTCAATATCTCTAGGTCTCTAGTGCAGTGGTGGTAAAAATGTTCTAAAGCTATAGAAATTCAACTGCTGATATTTTTTCTCAATCTATGGTACCAATACTGGAGCCACTAGACAACTGTGACTATTATGCATGTGAAATGTGGCATATAGGACTGAAGAACTGAATTTTTAATTTAAATTAATTTAAATTTAAGTAACCACATTTGGCTAGTGTGGGGACAAGGTCCCAGAGAGCAGTTTCCAGGCTTTCGGCCTCACATGGGGGAGTGCTGGCTTGGGTGGTGGATGGCCATCAGCTTCAGCTGGTTGGCCGTCGGCTGTGGCTGGTTAGCCAATTGGCCACTGATATAACTGCCACGGCTGCGTTGGTTGGGGAGTCGGTTGGTTGGCAGGCAGAGAAGCGGACGGCAGGTTGCAGGTCATGTGGCTCCAGCCTCCAGAGAGACTATAGTGGTATGACTCCCCTACCTATGGCTCCGTGGGTGTTCCTTTTTGGCCTCATCATATCCTGCGTTCTTATGTGGGGAGCAGGACTAGAGACCCCGCATGCCACCCTGCATGACAGCTAGTATCAGACAGCACAACTCAAGTGAGTCGTTTGGTTACTAAAGGCTTGTCTTAAATTTTATCTCAATGTCCTGGCAGCCTTAACAGCAACGATAAAAAGTTATTGCACATCTGTTTACTTTGTGCAAGAGATGTCACTGGATATTTAATTTCATGATTTACAGCAGCCTTGTGAGCTCCTGCTGTACTGCAAGGAAACCAAGGCCCAGGGGAGCATAAGTAACTCGACCAGGTCATCGAGCTAGTCCATGTGGTCACTCTTTCTGTTTCGTCACAGGATCTAAGTTTATTCAAACTATTGCATCAATTATTTTGTAGAACATTTTTCAGTTTGGGGTTGTCTTATGTTTTATGATGATTAGATTGAAGTTTTTCAACATTTTCACACCCTCAAACGGGACCCTGTACTTACTACCAGTCACAGTCCATCTCCTCCTCCCCCCAGCTCCTGGCAACCATGACTCTATTTCTCTCTAGATTTTCCTGTTCTGGAGATTTCATGTAAATGGAATCATATATTATATGATCTTTGTGACTGGCTTCTTTCCCTGTTTTCTTTTTTAAAGTTTTCAATTATAGTTGATATACAATATATAGTGATTAGACATTTCTATACCTAATGAAGTGATCACCACAATAAGTCTAGTACCCATCTGACACCATGCATAGTTATTCCAATATTATTGACTATATTCCCTATGCTGTATTTACATCCCCGTCACTGTTTTTATAACTGGTAATTTGTGCATCTTAATCCCTTCACCTTTTTCACCCATCTGCCTAACCCACCCTTCTATCTTGCAACCATAAATTTGTTTTCTGTATCCATGAGCTTGTTTCTGTTTCACTTGTTCATTTATTTAGATTTTTAGGTTCTACATATAAATGAAAGCGTATGGTATTTGTCTTTTCTCTTTCTGACTTATTTCACTTAGCATAATACCTTCTAGGTCCATTCATATTGTTGCAAATGGCAAGATTTCATTTTTTTATGGCTGAGTAATATTCCATTGTGTATCTATACCACATCTTCTTTACCCATTCATGACTGACTTCTTTCTCTTAACATAATATTTTTAAGGTTCATCCTTGTTGAAATCTGAATCAGTGCTTCGTTCCTTTTTATGGTTGAATGATTTCCATCACCTGGGTATGCCACATTTTGTTTATTCGTTCATTGGTTGATAGAAAATTGGGTTGTTACTACTTTTTGGTTGTGAAGAATGCTGCTATAAATATTCATGTACAAGGTTTTGTGGACATACCTGGTTTCCTTTTGCTTGGGTGTATGCCTAGGAGTGGAATTGCTGGGTCATATGATAACTCTGTGTTTGGTATTTCTGAAGTAGGAGTAGTTTCTTTTTGATAAATGTGATTGATTCTTCATTCTTTCTTGTGGTTTCTGTCTACTAATAAATTAGGGTTACAGTGGAGTATGGATTCAAGACAATACTAATAGTGTATTTGATACTCTCCTTTTAGTGCCACATAAAACATTTAAAAAAATAATCAGTGCCTGTTTTCAGATTTCTGCACATACATGTGGGATTAAAAAAAATGTGTGATAGTCTTCCTTTTCATTTCTTCATATTTTTATTTGAAAAAATACATATATAGGTTGGAATTTATATATATGGTATTCTTAATATAATGTAGATAACAAGAGTCTGTGGATTGTTGGTGGAGTATCAGTTGAAATAAAAATCTGCACTTTTGACTAAGTATTAAAGATAGCTGAAGGGAAATTTTATAAACTCAAAACAGGACAATAATTTCCATTGGTTTGTGGCATTTTTCTAGGCCTTATTATGTTTAGACCCTAAAGGGTTGGACTACATGTCTCCCTGTTGATCTGTCTGCAAGAAACAGCAGAATTTTAAGGCAGTATAGCTTCTTTTGGTTCAATAAATAGACATTTCTTGCTGAAACGACAGAAGTCTGAAACGACTTTTTAAAACTGCACATAGTTTAACTCTGTGAATGTTGCCAGAAATGATCTTATTAAAATAAAGTTATGATGTACTTTGGCCTGCAAGAATATTACCCTGAATTATAATGCAGTTGGTTTAAAAAGGGGGAAAAAGTCCTAGGATAAAAATCTCCACACTTACAATATTTTGCTGATTTCCCCATTTTATCCAAATATTTTCTATTGTATATTTTCTATCTGATGTGCTAAGGAGATCGCAAAACTGTATGTGTTGTTCTTGTCTTCAGGGAGCTTATGCAAATAATGATATAAGGCAGAAATGAAGAAAAGCTCCAAGAAGGAGACAAAGGGCTGTGGGAAAGTTTCAAGTAGTTCAGAAAAAACGCAGCAGTTGGGGTCCTTGGAGGGGTTGGAATCCTGGAGCTGGTGTGTGTGTGTGTGTGTGTGTGTGTGTGTGTGTGTGTGTGAGCCTTTTGGCTGACTTTTTATTTTAAAGACTTTTTTTTAGAGCAGTTTTAGCTTTATAATAAAATTTAGGGGAAGATACACAGATTTCCCATTCACCCCAATCCCCAAAACATGCATAGCCTTCTCCATTATCAACATCACCCCTCAGAATGGTACAATTATTTTCTTTTCTTCTTCTTTTTTTTTTTTTTAACCAAGGATGAATCTGGAATTGACTCTTTATAGTAAAAGTACTACCTTGTTAATTTGGACTCTACTGATTAGGACATTTTTGTGAATTGGTTAAGGATTGAGCTTAAAAAGGGTTTTCTAAGAAATTAATAGCATCAATGACATCAAGTAAATGTTTGACCTATTTAGGAGAAGATAATGGTGTAAAGTATTTCTGTAATGAATGACCCATGCATAAACATTCCAGTGACATTTATTGCGTATGTAGAATGTTGAGAAAGAATAGTGTGATGGCTGAGAGCATAGATTCCAGAATCAGACTCCCTGGATTTAAATATCAGCTCTATCGTTTATTAGCTCTGTGGCTTGGACAAATTACTTTTCTGAGTCTCAGTTTCTTTTTCTGTAAGATGGGAAGAATAGTCTTGCTTACTACCAGTTTTGCTGTGAGGATTGAATGTAATGATACACATTAAATACTTCGATCCATGCTTGGTACCTGATAAGCACTTATTAAGTGATAAATGTTATTAATGTGTTCCTAGCACTGTGCTAAGTACAGTGGGGAGATATAAGAGAATGTCTGGTGTCAAAAATCTTACAGAATAGCAGGTAAAATAACATGTATTGATTGACATAATAGTCATACAACTTTAGTAAAATACAGTACAGACAGGTGCATACTTTCTTTGTCATTTGCGATTTAAAAGTGGTAATCAATGGACTTTCAAAAACCTGGTTTGAATAATTTCAGATAACAGAAAAGTAATAGCTTTTCATAGCACATGCTCTGTAGTTGAGACTTTTCCATGCGTTCTGAATGACCTTTTCTCTTAGCTGGGTTGATTTAGTGAAATCTGACTATTTAGCTCACTGGAGAATTGCACACTGACCTTTACCCTCATGTCACTGGTGAATGTACCAATTAGGAGGAAATGCTCCTGGTTCTTGGATATTTTCTTACAGCACAGCTGCAAAACAGTGCCTCCTGTGTCTAAGGCAGTGGAAACCAGCAAAGCCAGGGAGAAACCACCATGTGCTGTACCCTCAGCCATACCGCTTGGCACCTAGAGACAGAACAGACGTTGATCATCGGGTCATTTCCCAGGGATTCTGCAACCTTTCCTGAGAAAATGGTGAGACACAGGTGAATTGAATTCTGTGTCCAGGATCCATGTCAAAACTTTTGAGATGCTGAGGTTTGCATAAGCTGAAATGAAAAACTAGTATGTTTTGCAAAATTTCTGTTGGCAAAAGGATCCCGTGGGTCCTGCTGCTCTTTTCCTAACTTCCTCGCTATTTTAGAAGTGTACAACTCCACTGCAGTGCACAACTCCAGGGGACAATAGGCATAGTTTCTGAAAAGTGCGCGCCCTGGAACTGTGCAGCACACAGCCTCACAGCTGCACGGGGAGGTCCCGGGCCTGAATTGTCTTGTTTTAGAACCTGTCCTTCCAAGTGCTTTGGAATGTGTGCTGGCCTTCCAGTGAAATCAGGCCTTTAACTGGATAAGGTCTTCAACTCCAAATACTCAGATAACCCTGTATTAACCATGTGCCTGCTCTGCCTGTGGCATTCACCCAGACTGTCTCTGTTATCATCCAGGTGGGTATGGCAAGCCTCACCACTGTAATTCATCTGGTGACTGGTTTAAAGGATTTCTAACCCTTGCATGCTGGGACGTCACTAAGCATTCTTCACTTTTAAGCCTGGTTTGTGTCCCCCTACAACCGCTGTTGCTGGGGTTGATCCTTCCGTGGTCACTGGAAGGTCTGGAAGGTTATAAATGTATTGATGCTTGTGTGCAGGAGGTTGCTCTTATCATATCCAGCAAGGCGAGCTGAGCTGGGCTTCCAGCTGCTCCGGGCGGGGTCTCGAGCAACTGCAACAGCTGCCCTAGGAGTTGTCCAAGCCCTCTCCTGCATTACAGAAGGATTAAGTATGCGATTTGCTATAGCTGTGTCTGGCAAGCGTCTTAGAACACTTCCAGGAAAGAAAAACAAAATTGTATTTCAACAAAGGAGTAAGAAAAGTTGGCGCTTATCTCCATGAGGTCACTTCACATGGGACGACAAGTTTGTGTACTCTTTTATTTTACCCTATTTTGTAGGTCCTCTGAGGAATCCTTTAAGCCTGTGATTCTTAGAGAAATTAGAAAGAAATAACTCTGTTAACTTTGGGGTGATTGGAACCAGGATGATATATTTGCTTGTGTAAGTTGTTATGAATTTATATTTACTCATCAGTGAAGTAGATCACTGTTCATGTCCAGACTTCGTTTTTTCTTCATGTTTGGTAGTTAGGAGTATCGGTATAAAGCAAGTCTGTTGATTTAAACCATAAGTGTTTCAAACTGGAAAAATTCTGATATCATTGATCACAAACTCCTCATTTGAACACAGTTGGAATGTTGTGGAATAATGTTTATAAAAGGCCCTGTCACTTACTAGAAGTGTGACCTTGGGCAGTTAGTTAACTTCTCTCTGGTGCAGTTTCTTAATCTGTAATGTCACATTTACTTTCTCATACACATCAAGGATGCTTGAGCCAGTGCTTGCAAGGTGCTCACAGCAGTGCTGGGCAGAGGAGGTGCATGAGCTGCAGGGGGGATAGGGAAAAAAAAGAAAGTTGCCTTTTAACTTTCTAAAACCCGGTATAAGAGAAGAAGTATCTGTAGAGAGGTTTGAGCAGTCATCATCTTGTGGCATGGTCCTACTAAGAATTTTAAAAGGGGGACAGACTTTGGCACCAGATAGTCACAGGTTTGAATCTGGCTCCTCCACTTTCTGGCTATGCCACCCGATTCAGCTCCTGCCTCCTGTTCAGTTTGCTCATCTGCCAAGTGGAGGTAGGAATATATGTCTGTGTATTTATTAGGTTGTCAAAGTTAGAGGAAATGGATGTGAAACCCAGCCTCAGCACACAGTGGCAGGTTTTTTTGGTTCCTTTTGGATTAAGTGGAATACACACACACACACACACACACACACACACCTATTTTTTCCACCAAGCCCCTTTCCCCCCTTGGCTCTCCGAATTTCAAAAACCTCTGTCCATATAGATTATAACACGTCTGCATCACTTTCCTTCACTTCATACATAGTGTCTTGAATTATTTAAAATACTTGGTTGTCTACTCGCTTTATCTCTCTGAAATTGTGGGCTTCTTGAGAAAAAGCACTAAGATTTGCACTTGTTTTGGATCAGTTTCTTCTCAGTACTGAAGGTGTGATAGTTGCTCAGTAAGGAACTGTGGCTGTTGATGAGACAGTCCATCGAAGTAACCAAGGAGTGGGTCTTCTCCTTCCAGCATGGTCGGCTTTCTTTTTCTCAATCACTCTTTTTAATCTCAGTACCTCTGTGTGAGTGCTTTCTGCTTCTGATTTCTGAGGAGAAGCCATTGTTCCTTTGTCTTTGTTCTAGTGGAAGAAACTAGAGATGTTCCCAGCCAATGAATATTTATTAGCAAAATTTCTGCTTAAGATTTTTGGTCATACTCTTCTATTTAGAATGTTTCTCTAAGAATTCATTGCAACCTTCAGTCACCTTTAATACAACAAAAACAAATTCCCATCATTTTCATGGTTCAAGAGCTTCTTGGCAGTGCTTGTATGTTATGGTACCTTTCCTCTGCAGAATAGAAATGGCTTTCTAAAACATATTGGGTTTTTACCCAATATATAACTATAGATTCCGGAACCTGTGGAAATAGTTTACATTATCAATCTGCAGAGTTTTTTTGAATGTAATATTTTCTAATTTTTTTTGTAGCAAATTTTTACATTTTACTTCTTACATTTAGCTTTAAAAACTTTTGAAATGGATTTTTCTCCTGAATGTTGCTTAAAATTATGTTGATGTTAATAGTATTTAAGGAACGTTTATTCATTCAGTATTTATTGTGCATTCTATGGCAAGTGGTGTGCTAGGTTCTGGGGATACAGTGAATGACACAGTTAGTTGTACTCCTTGTAGAATTTACAGTCCAGTGGAAAGTAGGGAAAAAAATAGCCTTCAAATGAAGTAATAGGTAGGGAAAGGTTGAAGTCAGCAGAAGTTGCTAAATTGCACTAGTACTGAAATTAATGAATATTTAAAAAAATCTGCACAAGATGTAATGAACTGTGAAAATGAGTCAGGATGAATGCATTTTTTCTCCATGACTGTTTACTTTCGCAAGGACTGTAATAATTAATTTCTCCATACTTTATGTGGCAGCGAACTCAAAGGATCTTAGACATGGTCCTGCAGTCATCTGACATCTGTGACAAATTGAACTCCCTGGAGCACAGTGTTTGAGCTTCAGTATGCAGCCAGTCCAGGGAAAGGGAGAAGCCTCTTTCTGTAAAGCATAAGACCACACGTAGAGACAAGGTGACTCTTCTGTTTCTGTAAGAAAATGGGTAACCCACGTTTAAGTGAAATTTCAGATCCTTTACTCAGTGCTAGATATTTAGCTGATGATTATAACATTGGGTTATCACACTGTCACCTCCTGAAGGCCAAAAAAGCACATGTAAACAATCCTTTCAAGTCCCCTTTGTTTCTCTTTAATGAGATGATGAAGGCTGTACTCATATCCAGTGTGAAATATTTTCTTTTTCCTTTTTTTAACAGAGGTAAGGAGGGTTGACTATTAGGACTGAAGTAACTAAAGGAGGAGTCAACAGAACTTCACACGTTTGATAACGTTGATCAATCATGAGTGATTTATGGCCTTTGTCTTCTATTAGACATGAAGTACAAGCATTAGATTGATAATACATAGAAAGGTCTTAACGATATGGAGTCTGCTTTCTCAAGTATGCTTGAGAGAACTTGTAAAGACCTGAAGAGTAAAGCTAATTAAAGGACCTCAACTCTGGGGGAAAATTCTGGTAAATCACAGGTGGTGATCAGTTCAGCTTTGTCTTGAAACTCTGAAATTTTTACTTGAGGAAAAAGAATTTGAAGTTATATTTTACTTAGGCAAAGTCGTAAGTCAACTGCAGCAATTACTTATTACATTTTGTGTAATTGCATCCCTAGATGCCTGGAAAATCTATTGCTTGTTCCTTTTTATTGGTGGGTATTGTTTTTGTTCTTAATTATCTTATGTATTCAGTGTGATAAAACTGCGTATTTTTTTGGATGAAATTTAGATCAGTATAATCCTATTTAATAAAAATAAAACCAGGCAACAGGCATCATAATCTACATTGCATGAATATAAATGTGCAAAGTGCAGGGTGAGTTGGGTGCTTAGTGTATTTAGAAGGCTCATTTAAGGGGGGGTGATGTTATTTTTATCTCTAGCTGATTGTATCCTGTGAAAATCCAAGCTCAGTATTGACAGGTCTTTAAAAATACCAAGGAACTTAAGACATCCAGATTTTATGTTAAAAATCTAGATCTTTAAATGTTTTTAACAAATTATTTTTTTTTAAAGAGCATGATGGATGACATACAAACCAGTTAAAAAGCAAATCCCCAGTCAGGCAGCAAGGGACAGTTTTTAACCTCAGCTGCAGTTAGGGTCGATAATCAAAAGTGCAACATGGAAAATAACTGTTGAGTAGCTTTTAAGTAATGAGGGGAAATTCTTTTAAGTGGCAGCATATCCTGGAATCTTTTTCCTCATTCTAGAAATGCAAGCATTAGAGGGAAAAAGGGAGATTTTGTAGAGATATTTTCCATGTGTGCAGTAAAGGGGACCACACATTTAAACATGTCTGCATTTGTAGCCAACAGTTGCATGAGTTGGAATAGTAGTATTGGATAAATGAATTATACTTAGGCTGAAGTTTGAATAATTACAAATGTGGACTGGGAAGTTGCTTCAATTAGCACATCAGTTCTAATATGACTTATCCAGAGTAAATCAGCCTGCTTCAGGTAGATATCCAGTAGAACTATCTGGGGACACCAACAGTAATTGCAGAGGTGACCACATGACTCCTCTGCCTGCTTCAGAGGCTCTCCACTGGTCACACGTCAAACTCAGTAGCCCTACAAAGTCCTTCCCTTCCTGGCCCTTATCTCCTCTTCAGCCTCATCTTCTGCCAGCCCCTCCCCCCCTTCATGTGTTCCCGTTTTCCAGGAGTAGGGGGCTACTCTCAGTTCTCTCAGTTCTCAGATGATTCACGGGGTCCCTTTGCGTCCATATACCTGGTATTCCCTTTGCCAGGAATACAGTATTGCCTAGTTAGCTGCTACCCAGGCTCAGATCAAATACCTTTTTTTTTTTTTTTTTAAACAAAGACTTTCTTATCTCTAAACTAGCATTTCATAAACTCTGGTTCGGGGGGAATCTTAAAAAACCAGACAAACACTGTATTTATATCAGCCTCTAGAAATGACTTGATTCTCTGCCATGGTTGCAAGAGAAATATTTCATGAGCTTCATAAGTATGTTGTATAAATAAGAGGATTTACACAAGTTTCCCAGATTAGGAATATTATAACGGTAGCTCCTTTTGGGTGATTCACAGTGCATGTGACATTGAGAATTAATGACATTGAGAATTAGTGTAGTAAATACATTAACTTTGTTTGGCCCAGAGTTTCTCAAACTTATTTCACAATGGAACACTTCTTTTGGAGTACATGTGTTAAATGTCTTGAGGAATGGCTGTTTTGGGAACATAATTTGGCAAAATATTGCCTTGAAACATGGTTTTGGTTAATAAAAGGAAATATCTTAGGATGGAATGTCTTAGAAGTGCTGGAAACAGCAAACATATTTTGTCCTTTTCTTTGAATGAATTTCATGCCTTGGTTTCAGTATTGCAGTATTTACTCATGTCAATGGAAAGACCCTTTAAAGCCATGGCTGGCCTAGTTGCCACGTAGTCCAACCACAAGAAATCCAAATTTATGTCATAATCTATTTTAACAATTTTTTATTTTAAAAATTTCAAACACACACAAAAGTAGAGAGGAGAGTATATTGAACCCACATATACTTATTACCAAGATCAACAATTAAGATTTTGCTACATTTTTTTCTTTATCATGTACCCTTTTTTATTTTTGCTGAACTATTCGAAAGCATATCCAAGACATCGTGTCATTTCACTTTTATACTCTTCAGTTTGCATGTGCACAAAAGGAGACGGACATTGCCTTCTATGACTTCAAAAATATTGTTACAGTTGTCAAAATTAGAATAATTTGCTGGTAATGTCTAACACTTGGTCCATATTTAAACTGAGACGTATTGAGCTATAATTCACATACTATAAAATTCACTCTTTCAATGTACAATTCAGTGGTTTTTAGGATATTCACAAAGTTATGCAACCGTAACCACTATCTAATCCCAGAACATTTTTATCATCCCCAAAAGAAATCCATACTCCTTACCAGTTGCTCTCCATTTACTCCTCCCCCCACTAACCTAATTTCTGTCTTCACGTTTTTCCTATTCTAGGCACTATGTGGTCTTTTTTGACTGACTTTTTTCATTCAGCTTAATGTTTTTGAAGTTCATCCATATTGTAGCATGTATTGGTACTTTATCCCTTTTTATAGCTGAGTAATATCCCATGGTATGGATATATAACATTTTGTTTATCCATTCATCAGTTGGTGGGCTTTTGGTATGTTTCCACATTTTGGTTATTATGCGATGTTCTGTAATGAACATTCAGATACAATTTTTTGTGTTGACATGTTTTTCATTTCTCTTCTGTATATCCCTAAGAGTGGAATTGATGGGTCATATGGTAGCTCTGTGTATAACTTTTTGAGGAACTGCCTAAATGTTTTCCTAAATGACAGCAACATTTTACATTCCTATCAGCAGTTTCTGAGGGTTTCAGTTTCTCCACATCCTTATGAATACCTGTTATTGTCTGTCTGTCACATTTTAGCCATCTTAGTGGGTGTGAAGTGGTATCTCATTGTGGTTTTGGTTTGCATTTCCCTGATGACTAAGGATGTTAAGCATCTTTTCATTTAGCTGTTGACCATTTGTATATCTTCCTTAGAGGAATATCTATTCAAATTCTTGCATAGCTTTTAAGTAGGCTATTTGTGTTTTTATTATTGAATTGTAAGAATTCATTATATATTCTAAATACTAGTCCCTTATCAGATACATTAGTTGCAAATATTTTATTTCATTGTTCGGGTTGCCTTTTCACTTTCTTGATGGTGTCCTTTGAAGCACAAAAGTTTTAAATTTTTATCAAGTCCAATTTATCTATTTTTTTTCTTTTGTTGCTTGTGGCTTTGATGTCATACCTAAGACTATTATACTCCAAGGTCATGTAGATTTATGGCTATTTTTTTTTTTTCTGAGAGTTTTAAAGCTTTATCTTTTACAGTTAAGTCTTTGATACATTTTGAGTTAATTTTTGTATATGGTATAAGGAATGGCCACACTGTTTTAAAAAAATGTTGTTTTAATTTTTTAATTATAGTTGATATACAGTATTATATTAGTTTCAGGTGTACACCATAGTGATTAGACACTTGCATAATTTATGAAGAGATCACTTGATAAATCAAGTACCCATCTGACACCATGCAGTTATTACAATATTATTGACTATATTCCTTATGCTATACTTTATATCCCATGACTATTTGGTAACTACCAGTTTGTACTTCTTAATCCTTTCACCTTTTCATCCATCCCCTCAATCCCCCTCCCATCTGGCAACCATCAAAATGTTCTCTGTATCTATGAGTGTGTTTTTGTTTTGTTTGTCCATTTATTTTGTCCTTTAGATTCCACATATATGTGAAATCACATGGCATTTATCTTCTTCTGTTTGACTTCACTCACCATAATATAATACATTCTAGGAGTACCTATGTTGTTGCAAATGTCAAGATTTCAATTTTTTTTATGGCTGAGTAATAGTCCATTGATATATGTACCACCTCTTTATCTAATCATCCACTGATGGACACCCAGGTTGCCTCCATATCTTGGCTACTGTAAATAATGCAGTGAACATATAGATGCACACGTCCCTTTGAAGTAGAATTTTGGATTTCTTCGAATAAATAACCAGAAGTAGGATTTTGGGTCCTTCTTTGTCTCTTGTGATAGCCTTTGTTTTAAAGTCTATTTTGTCTGGTATAAGTATTGCTACCCTAGCTTTTTCTTAAATTACCATTTGCATGAAATATCTTTTTCCATCCTTTTACTTTCAGTTTGTGTGTTTGTTGAGTAAAGTGAGTTTCTTGTAGGCAGCATATGTATGGGTCTTGTTTTCTTATCCTTTCAGCCACCGTATGTCTTTTTATTGGAACAATTAATCCATTTACATTGAAAGTAATTATTGATAGAGATGTAGTTATTGCCATTTTATTATTCATAATTTTGATCTTTTTTTTTTCCTTCTACTGCTTAATCCAGTACATCCACTTGTGCACCCTATACCCCATGCCAGCTCCTTCATCCTTAACCAATCATGACATAATTTATTAGATTCGATTTGTGTAGTAGGGAGTACAATGAGTTTATGAGAGGACAAAGTCTATTACAAATGTGATTACATTTAGTTAAGCAAACAACCAAGTTGTAATAAACATCTGCTGTATTTGCCATCCTTGCCTACTCTTTCTTTTTTTCTGGAAATAGGACTTGATTTATTCTTTGTGGCATCTCCTTTCCACAATCTCTGTCTAAAGGCGTGGGGAGTCTCTGCTCAAGGAGTGAGGAGTGGACAAACTGTGCTGACTTGGCCAATGAGGATTGTATCTCTAGAGCCATAGTGATTGGTTCACAGATGGACACAGACCCAAAAAGGGTTATGAGAGAGATACGTGTAATTGCTGGGAAAGAAAACTGGTATAGCCTGGAAATACAGCTGTCTTACTACCAGAAAGAGGTATCTGTTTATAAAACCAGCATGAGGAAAGGTCAGCTAAGAGATGGATTTTTAACTATCTATTGAACAGCTGAATCTAGCTTTGCCTGAAGCTTAGACTATTCCTGGGCCTTTCAGATACATGAGTGGGTATATTTCTTTTTATTTTAGCAGCTGAGAGAGTTGCGGTTGTTACACAGATAGAGTGCTAGAAGCTGAAGACATTAGATATATAAGATACTTTCTGCTTTCATGGACTTGACAACCCAGAAGAGAGACACAGACATACATACATACATACATACATACATACATACATAACAAATGCAGTTGTAGACATACCCTGTATCCCCAAAAATAAGACCTAGCTGGACAATCAGCTCTAACGCGTCTTTTGGAGCAAAAATTAATATCAGACCCGGTCTTATTGTACTATATTTACTATATTTACTATAACAGCTACGCGTTAGAGATGATTGTCCGGCTAGGTCTTATTTTTGGGGAAACAGGGTATGAACTAGATGGACAGCACAACTATTGGGGAGAGGTCAGGCAACTGGAAAAAGTCCTCATAAAGATCAATCTTAATTTGGGGTTAAAAGATGAATTGGCATTCACTAAGGCCTTCTGTAAACCACAAAACTGATTTCCCCACTGCAGCCGGCATAGGTTATTTCCATTACTTTATTGAAGATGGCTGTGTTATTACACTCTGTCAGTGGTGTGGCACTGACCATCAAATGGGTTGTACCATGGTACTTTCTAATACACATGAAGAGAAGGTGGGAACTAACTGTAGGACCGGTATGTTGTTATAAAATTGGTAATTTGGGAAGTGGCATTAAGGTTTTCAGAACCTTATTTTACTTAGTATTTTTGAGATAAACGCCCAGTGTAGTATTGTGCATCAGGCTACTCGAACCCTGCAGACTTAGGATCATTTGGTCCAACTCATTCATTTCACAGAGAAAAAAACGCGTAGCCCTTATCGGCTAGAGAATGTGCCCAAAGTCATACAGCAGGGCTGGAACTACAATCCTGGTTTCCTTATTCTTGGTGCAGTCTTTCTGCTGCTTCGTATCTTCTCCAAACATTGAGGCTTGTTATTAAGAAAACATCTCTTTCTTAAGAACAAAAGTTAGTGGGGTTTGCTGTAAAATTCTTGAGGAAAAAATAAAGAATAGGGAAGGATTTTAAGAGGATGAGGCTTTTGTTTAGCAAGTTGCCAGCTGGATGTTTTCATCATTCTGAGTTTGGTACCCAGACTCCATTTTTCACCCAGATGGTGCTTCCTGTGTCTGTTAAATCAGGTGGGAAGTTGAGGTCCTCAGGTAGATTGTCAGCACACCTATTTCCCGCATTGAGGATTTCCAGCATACTTCATTCGAGATCAAGCAATTATTAGAAGTGACAGATTTGTTTCCCCCTAACTCTCAGGGATTATTTTTTTGATCTTCGTTACTGAGCCACCATCTTCTCCCTTCTGCAACTTTCATAATAAGAAAGTTATACAGACTCATTGTAGCTTTGAATAAGATTATCAGCAGCTAGTATGGAAATCTGAAGGTGTAAGCAAACAAAATAAAGGAAAGTTAATTTTTTTTCTTAAGAAAATATTGATGCTAATATTTGGTCCTTTCCACTGGTGGGCACTCAGAATCTTTATATGGAATAGGCTCAGAAGGGGAAATCTGTTTGTGTGGCAATCAAGATGACTTGCCTTGAAATTTCATTTGGATATCAAGGCCATATCTTTTTGTTTTGTATGTTATTTGGGGTGCCTGATTAGGGGGCAGTTGATGGCGTGGTGGGAGGAAGGGTCATGCTCCCACCCCCACCCCTGCCCAGCAAACCTTGGTATATATCACCACTGGTTATTTCTTTGTATCTTTCCTGATGCTCAAATTCATTAGTTGTTTCTAATGAATTTGCCACCGTTGTAGTTGTGAAACTTACCTAAGAAATACGAAACTCCTTCATCATCTTTACTAATGGTATTTAAAAGCAAAAACTAAATTGACATGACATATGCCCACTAAAATTTTGCTGTCTGAAACTGAGGATGACACAAAAAGACAACTGTGTTAAGCTCAGTTGCAAATTATGCTGTTCGCTTTGGTGTCCAGGAGCCATTTGCCAGAGCTTTGGGGATAGAATAGCCTGTGAGTTATCCTCACATTGAATGTAGTTTATTTTGGGGGATAATTGAAGTGGGAGGAAGATACAACTTCTGAAATTACTTGGACTTAGTATAGAAAGGTGACTGGAAGAGGTGAAATCTAAATAAAGCTAAGAGAGATGAATATAGAAGAATACATGAATATGGAATATAAGAATATAGACCCTATTTTTTTTTTTTAGTAATAGCTTTACTGAGGTATTATTCACATACCATACAATTCACCTATTTAAAGCATACACTTCAGTGGTTTTTATTATATTCATGGTGTTGTGCAACCATTACCCCAGTCAACTTTAGAACGTTGCATCACCTCAAAAAGAAACCTAATACACTATACCTGTCACTCTTTGTTCCCCTCTGCCCCACCCACTAAGCAGCCTCTAATACACATTCCATCTGTATGGATTTGCCCATTCTGAATATTATTATATAAATGGAATTCTACAATTACAATATGTGGTCTTTTGTGTCTGGCTTCTTTCAGTTAGCATAATGTTTATAAGATTCCTCCATGTTGTATCATGCATTAGTACTTTGTTCCTTCTTATGGCCAAATAATATTTCATTGTATAGATATACCATATTTTGTTTATCCATTCACCAGCTGATGCAGATTTGTGTTGTTTTCACCTTTTGGCTATTAGGAATAATGTTGCTATGAGCATTTGTGTATAAGTTTCAGTCTTACATAGACAATAGTACAAAGGTTAGTGGGAAATTATTCTAGCTAAGATGTCAGAAACATTTTAGTTTGCCGTTGTTTAAATGCTGATTGACCCTTTCTAACACAAAAACTGTGTATTTACTTCTAAGGAGTAGATGAAAAATTTAGAAGACTGATTTTAGTTCAAGTTATGGAGCTGGAACTTTTCAACTGTTGTTATTCTCAGGAATTATTAAATTTCTTTTCTCATACATATTACTGTCTAAGACTGTGGTTCTCACACTGTTATCATTTCACTGTGCCGAAGGGATAGGACCTTCTCCCATAAGGCTGTGGGACTCTGTGGTAATGATTCTCAAGGAGCAGGGAGAGGCAGTAAGTTTAGGAAATAAACATACAGAGACATTTCAGTGTGTTACATACCATTATGGGTACCAGTGATTGGAGAAAGAATAGCGAGTGATGCCCTCATCCTGGAAGTCAGCGAAGACTTCACTTCACAGATGTGGTCACATTCAAATTCAGATTTTTAAAAACTAAACAAGAACATGGATTTTTTGTCACAATATAAAATAGTTTAAATTTTTGCTCACTGATTTTTTTGTTATGGTCATAATCACTATTTTTAGCACTCAATATGTTTTCTTTTTTCTCATACCACCCCTCCCCCTTTTTATTAGGGAAACAAAAATAAAATAAATCATGTTTACATATCTACCAAACCCTGTGAGTTGCACAGACTTAAGAGAAAGAAATCTGTGAACTTCTATTATTGATGCTGTCTTCTGAGCTGTTTTATATTTGTGTTTGGACTAATATTTTTGTTCTTTGATCGAACTACTGCACAGAAAACTTGCATGTTAACGGACTGGAATATGTGGAGCTTTATGTGGGAAGACCAAATTCTTAGTGTGGAAACTATATATTTTACCAGAGTTTAAAATGTTAGTTCTAGTGTTACAATTCATACAATTTTTGTGTAAGTCTTCTCAGTGTCTTTTCACTACAAAATGATATTTTAAATTCTAAGCTAGTGTTTAAACACTAATTACTCTCTTATTTGTAGATATTATGAGAATTGCTTGCTTCATTATATTAAAAGCTACAGAATTTGAAAGAAACTCTTCAAATTGATTAATCCATTGCTCAGAGACTTGGTAGATGGTACTTATTAACAAGATTTTCTCTGGAAGTCTTCTGACTTCAGTGTGAGAATTATGCCAACATACATCATTACACTGAGAAAAATTTAGATGTGAACAACCACAAACCCACCTTTTATAAATTACAAAACTATAAATATCAGGCTTTATTTGTTATGCAACACATCCTTACTTTGCTTTCATGATTTCTACTATGCAATAAAATAATGACATACTCTGATTGATGTATTTTAAAGTATTCTGACATCCACTGAATTTATATCAAAGTTAAAACTTGTTTTTACATAGATATCAAGGATCTGATAAACTGATTTAACAACTTGTTTGTCACTCCATATACACACCACTTAATGCTTTTCTAGAATGTTCAATCATGCTGATTGCATTAGGATGAATGTTTTGTCATGGAATTGCCCTTTGCCATTTGGGTATTTGATGAAGTTGGCTGTTTTGGACCCTAGTTCTATAATGAGAGAGTCTATTGTTCATAATGAAGGGGAACATAAAATTTCAGGGAAATTTTGAATGAGTCTTACAAAAGGGCTGCTTCCAAAGATGGAACAGTATTTTTAAGAGTATGGTTATTTATGGCAAGAAGTAAAAGCCTTTCAAAAAAAGCTATGTGTTAAGTATTGGGCTATGGGTTCTCCAGGGAGAATCGCGAGAGAGACTCAGTCGAGTTGGACCTCTGGCTGGTGGAAGGAACTGGGGATCACTTGGTGGGATTGTCAGGGTTTGTATTGGAAGTTTCATTCTGAACAAAACATATGAATCTAAAGAGAGCATCGCCGTGACTAGAGAAAGATGATCAGTTAGGGAAGGTGGGACCACACATTCCTCTAGAAGAATACATGTATGAAAGATGAATTTCTGCAGATGTACACATGTTCAAGGTGAGAAGAGAAATGAGCTATGGACTAACCTCAACAGCTTAATTTACTTCCATAATTATACTGGGAAATGGGAAGGTAAGACAAAATTAAACTTTTAGATTTAGATGTTTTGGGGATGATTCTCTTCTCACAGGGCTAAAAAGTATCATAAAATGCATAATTATGGTTTGTGTAAGCATGTTTTTCCAAAACATTTGTCTAGACAATTTTACAAATGATGAGTAGAAACCATAGAGACATACTTGCCTCCCCCCCAGGAAGCACCGCCCCCTCCTGTTCTGCCCACTGGCAGCTCCAGACCGTCTGGGACAGGCCAAGACCCCTCCCCAGCAATCCCAGTCTGGCTGTCCCACCAAGCCAGGCACTTCTCTTCTCTCTCTCTCCCTGCCTGGAGGCGACACCCATTCAACTCTGAAGGTAGAGCCCAGCCCTGTCCATCTGGGGTTTATTTTCACATATGTTGTAGAGGATTTAAATAGCATCCCCCTGCCACACCCCCCACAAATAGTTAATTTTAGGAGCTCCATTTGTTGAGTATGGTTCATTCTCATCCTGTGGTGTTTGGCCATGACGGAGGAATTCAAACTGGCTTATCAACAACATGGGTCTCTTCAGTACTGAGAAGATGTGGGGCTAGGGATGGTTATGAGGATCCAAAGCCTGGAATGCTACCCATTCAACCTTCCTTTTCCGTGTGTGTGGGGACAGAGTCCCAGAGAGCAGTTTCCAGGCTCTCGGCCTCACATGGAAAGGTGCTGGCTCGGGTAGTAACTATGGCTAGTTGGCCATCAGCTGTAACCGGTTAGCCATTAGCCACTAATATAACTGCTGTGGCTACGTTTGTTGGTTGGTAGAGAAGCAGACGGCGGATTGAGCATCGTGTGGAGCCTGCTTCCTGTATCTCCAACCCAGCCGCCAGCAAGAATATAGTGGTATGAACCCCCCATCCATGACTCCATTGGTGTTCCTTTGTGGCCTGTGGGGGCAGAGCCCCAGAAAGTTTCCAGGCTCTCGGTCTCACATAGACAGGTGCTGGCTCAGGTAGTAAATGGCCATCAACTGTGATTGGATGGCCATCAGCTGTGGCTAGTTGTCCGTTAGCTGTAACCAGTGAGCCATTGGCCACTAATATAACTGCTGTGGCTACGCTAGCAGAGAGAGAAAGAAAAAATGGGGGCTAGCAAGAAGATGGTGGCTGAGCTAACAAGAGCGGATTGCAGAGAGGAGGATGCAGCCAGCAAGAATATAGTGGTATGACTCCCCTACTTATGGCTCTGTGGGTGTTCCTTTTTGGCCTCACCATATCCTGCGTTCTTATGTGGGGAGCGGGATCAAAGACCCCGCAGGCCTCCCCGCACGACAAATGGCGCAGCGAGCCGGGTCTCCCGCATGACAGGCCTCACCATATCCTGCGTTCTTATGCGGGGAGCGGGACCAGAGACCCCCGCATGACAGTATGTTAACCTTTTATGTATAGAATTCTATTCTTAAGGTATTATTTTCAATTTTCTGCATGTATATTCTTGTGCCCAAACTGTGCTGTTCAATTATTGTGGGCATATCATACATTCCAATACCTGGTATGGCTAGTCTGACCTTTAATTCATTGTTTTCACTATTTTCATCTGTTTGAATGCTTTGCTTTTAAGGTCTGAGTATAGGCTTCCCTAACCCCAAATGAATGTTGGCATAGACTATTTATAACTTTTTTCTTAAAATATAAATTTGACCATTGCTAGCAAAGTATCCGTAGTTAATTTTGAGTATCATAAAGTTGATTGTAGGGAGGTAGGTGCTCTATGAAATAACCAGCCAACTATAACACTGTTAAAAGGGTTTATATGCTTAATTTATAAACCATACCTTCTTGAATTAGAATCAGTTCAGTGCACTAGTGTAATTTATTCTCTTTTTTTATATATGCAAACAGGTATAGAAATCCACCATTTTCTACATCAGTTAAGTATCAACCACCTGTCCAGGAGCTTATAATATGATTCAAATATTGCAAAAGCATGTAAAATTGAGAGTGAAAAACCTTACATGGCAACCATGATCTTGGCTTCTGCTTCCTGATTTCTTTACATTCTGCTTTCACAAACAATTCCAGGTCGCTTACAATAAAATGCCATTTTAAATAAGACCTACAAGAATGAATACAGGGAGGAGGATGAAAACCAGTAGAGGAAAGGATGAAAGGTGATGCGATATGTCAAGACCTTTTGGCTAGGCAACCGTCTGTGAGGTGGGACTTCACAGCTCATCAAGAAAGCAGACTGGTTAGTAAAATAACATACCGTGTTTCCCCGAAAATAAGACTGAGTCTTATATTAATTTTTGCTCCAAAAGATGCATTAGAGCTTATATTCAAGGGATGTCATCCTGAAAAATCATGCTAGGGCTTATTTTCTGGGTAGGTCTTATTTGCGGGAAACATGGTAGGTTTCAAGTGTGTATTTCCATAATACTTCTACATCATCTCCACTGTCACCCCAATATATTTAATTAAAAAAAAAAAGGCAAACTGGTAGACCAATCTAAGAACAATGTTTGTGTAGACTCATTTGTTTAGTCAGGAAATATTTATTGAGCACCTACTCTCCATGTGGCACTCTTTTAGGCACTGGAAATACAGTAGTGAGTGAAACAGACACAAATTCCTGCCCTCATAAGGCTTACATGTTAGTGGAGTGCCAGTAAACAAAATATACAATCTATGTGGTATGTTAGATAGTAATAATTGTTAGGGACAAAACAAATAAAGCATGGAAGGGAGATAGGAGGTGCTGGGGGAGGCTTACATTTTTGCTGGAATGGTCAGGGAGGGCCTCCTTGAGAAACGGACTTTGGAAAAATGGCCAGAAGGCCACAAGGGATTGGTAGGGATGGCAGGGGCGGAGAGGTAGTGGCGAGGGAACAGTAGTGCAACGGCCCTGGTGTGCTTGGAGGAAGGGATGGGGAGAAGGCGCTTGTAGAAAGAGTGAGGGGAGCATGTAGGAGGTGATACCTGCAACTCCAGGACCAGTCCTACCTAAATGTTTCAAGGTGTTTGGATAAGAAGAGGCAGGGCCGTAAATAAAACCAAAGAAACTAGCCTTGCTATACTTTCTAATTTTTATTCAGTTTTGTATCGGGGTTTTTTCTGTGCTCAGAGTTCCCAGTATCCTGAAGAACGAAGAGAAGTACCAGTGCATACAGGTACAAGTTTACAGTTTCTTTTCTATTTACTTTGACATAGGCCATTTTTAAATTGTAGCAAATATTTTAGGATGTACTTCTAAATGTGGTACATCATTGTTGATTTTGGAAGCAAATAAGAAAAGACTTCTGGATCCACTTGGCATTATGAATACTTAGACAAATACCCAGTGAGAGAGTATTGTGCTGTAAGCTGGCGAACCCTGTGGTTTGTAATCTTGTTTAAACAGTCAGAGTTGCAAATAATGATCCTTGAAATATAATTTCCTGTCATTCACCTACCTGCCAATTTCCCTTTAAATTTATGGGTTCCTATAAAACTTACTGTGAAATTCAAGGTGCTCGTAATAGTCATTTTCAGACTAATTTTATACTTTTTCCAGACAAAGGTGACTTAAAATTATGCTGCTGAAGTCCTGTAGTCATTTTCACACTGTCTTATTGTATTGCTGGCTGTTTGTTATCTGCTTACGTAAAAAAAGTCGAGTGATGTTTGTAAAATCATGGTTTCAGTTCTGTTCCAGAAATCTCACCGGGTACTCATTTTACTGAGGTCTCGTCTATGTATTTCCTAAAGGGGAAAACACCAAATCACTTTGCATTTTCGAGGTGATGGGGAAGAATACATAATATGTTTTCTTAGACGCTGTTCTTTCTCCTGGTAAATGGGAAGAGGAAAGTCTACCATCTGTGCCCTGATGCGTATGTAATCTGAAGTTGATGTTTGGTGCCTAAGATGACTTGATTTTTTCCATTTCAGTGACATTTGTGATTTTATTTTGATCCCTTTGTTTATGCAAAGGGGAGCTGGGGCAAGTGTTATGAATGTCAGGTCTTTGCTGTGGACGGGTTAGGGACTCACTCCAGGGTATGCTGTTCCTTTAGGCTGTCTGGGGAACGGGTTAGGAAGATGCCCAGCAGCACCAGCTGTGTGGCTGGCAAGCAACTGGACCACGTTGGCGCTTTGTTGGCAGAGCCAGCAGTTGGGTCAGAAAGGCTGTGACTCAGCGACGAGTGTAAACATTTGTTTAGTTTGCATGATTAGGAGCAGAGCTTCTGGTCCCCGGTTATTAGCTGATTATGAAAGTGAAGTGGAGGAAAGCTGCAGCCTTTGTTGCAGAACAGTGCTGTCAGAAGCATTTAATACAGGGGCTGAACCGGAAGCCCCTTGGGTCAGAGTATCAAATGCAGCCATGGCATTGGAGGACAGGCACTTGGTGGGTTCTCCGAGGCCGAGCCCAGGGACTAGCAGGGGTGAGAGAGTGGGAGTGGTTTGCATGGCACCATATGCTTGTCATTTGCTGAGACCCTGCACAGTCACATCAATTGGCACATGAGCAGGTAAATGTGACCCAAAGCTTTAGAGGAGAGTAATAGCAAGAGCCAAGGGAAGAGTTATCACCTGTATTATTGTTTGCTTATGTCTCTCCCCTAGACTATGGACGCCCAAGAGTGGTGTTCATGCTCATTCATTTTATATCACCACTGTTTACTGAAATGAACTGAAGGGTGGGATGCATTTCTCTTTTTAATGCCTTTTTTTTTTTAACTTCTTCAGTTTGAGGGTAACTTGTTATTCAGATATAGTCTTAGGAACCCACAGTGTGTAACATCACTTTTCTTCCTTTTAAAGGTATGGGATTTAATGAAGAAGGATTACACAAGAGCAGAGGGCAGGCTCATCTTCATATAAATGCAGAAGTAATCATTGGTTCACTGTTAGTTTGTTTGTTCATTCATTCATTCATTCATTCATTCATTCATCAGACCTGGACTACCTATTATGTGCCAGATGTTGGGGATGCAAAACACAACTTACTCAGTGGCTAAAGAAGGAGCTCACAGACTTCTGTATGTGGAATAAAAAGGCCAGAGGATAATCATCCACCTAAATTGTTTCCAAAGGAATTATATTAGGAAGAGTTACAAACAGAGTTGAGAATAGTTCTTAAGAAACCTAGCTCAGAGGTAATTTGTGTGATCAGCTTAGAATGTAGAAACTTGAATTAACAAAATAATTTCAGTTACATATTCAGATATAACAGTCTAAAGCTTGTTACTTAAGATACATTTTTCTGATAATGTACCCGGTGTAGTTCTATTATATTTATGTTTTATGTTGATACTAATGACTTATTAGGGTGGGTAATGTGTTGTCTCTTTAATAGCCTGTATTGAAAATTATCTCAACCTGAATAAATGCATATTTTGTCAGATTGTTTATCCCTTCAAAGGCCTCTAGAGACACCAATCCCCGAAAGCAGTTTATTTTACAAGAGAGTTACAGGCAATATTGCAAAGAAAGGAGAAAGATCCAATTTTTTTAACTTCTTAAAATACTCTGCACATTGTGAATGTACAATAAAGGTTCTTAAGTGACCCCACTAGATTTATTGCATCAGAAGAGGTAATTTTCTTTTTTAATCAATCCACTTTGTTGGCATAGTGCAGCTGTGTCATGTGATTTGCTGTATAAATCACGGAACCTCTCGTTTGTAAGAATGAGTTTTTAAAATGGTCTTGTACTCTATAGATTCATAGTCACCATAGGCTATTGAAGAGGCTGCCTCATAGTGTGACGGATGGATGTCCCCAACTCAGAAATGTGCTGTGGCTCTCAGAGGCCATTATCTTCATTATCTTTCTCCTAGTGCCGTAGATATGATTAAAAATGATTCTATGTAGTTGGGTATGAAGGGTTTATGTCATTAGTATCTCCTTTGTGTGTGTATGCATTTTGTTTATACATATTTATACATATTTGTGTAATATTCATTTGTAGTTTACATACGTATATATTTTGTGATGTATATATATACATGTATTTTGTGTACATATACTACACTATATGTGTGTGTGTGTGTGTGTGTGTGATCATTTGAGGAATAAATTAACAAAATGTCATTTTGTGTAACATCTGAATTTCTTTATGTTGTGAAATATTAACTCAGCTAATGACATGAGTTTATATCCCTTGGATTTCATGACGACAACCTCTTGAGGTGAACTTTAATTTCCTTACATCATTAGACATATTTTCTAAGGTCTGATTAAAAAATACTTATCTTAGGTTGTCAAATATTATTTAATGTAATTAAATTTCTTCATCCAGGAAACCATGTAGATAGAAGAGCACCAGTTCTTTATTGATTGGAGAAATGAAATATAGGATGAATAATAAATTTAAAATCACAGTGTAGAAGAAGCGCCATGAAACCCTGGGGTCGGACAGAATGAGTTTCTATTTGTCTTGCTCTCAAACACATTGTTATATGTTGGAAATCTATTGGGCAAATTAATCAGATTCCCTCCGTAGGCTTTTCATAACAAGACAGCGCATTAAGTTGCATGTCTCGATGTCATCACATATCAGATGTGCATAATAATGTAGTGATTCAGATCGGATGCTGGAGTGTTTGGACACTTTTGTTCCTTTGAATCCTTGAGGGTGGAGAAGAGGTGGGTGTGACAGAAGTTAGCACCAGAGACGCTGACAGGTATCATTACTTGTTTGGTACATATTTTTAACAGAAATATAATTGGGATCACAAATTAGAAGACTAAATAACTCATTTTTAATGGTTTAAAACTTTGGGGCAAACCAGATTTCAGGCATGCCTGGATGTACTGCAGAATATGACTATAGACACAAAAACTCTGCTGGAAAATTAAAGTCTCTTTTAGGGATTTTGCAAGAGACAATTCTTGTATTTGGGCATAGTGTATATATTGGAAAGCATGGATGCTTGGATTTTTTTTTTATAAGAGGGTGTCAAAGTCAGAGTTGTTACTCCCCTTTTGTCTTACGTTCTTGTCATTCTTGAGTTGTATGTTTGTTTTTTATGAAATAATTTAAGACTTGACTACTTGGGGCACCAATTTCAAGTTGTTGTTTATCATCTAGCACCAGATGTTTCTGCTGTTTTCCCTCCATATTGCTGGTCCATAAGAACACAGGGAGGCTCTTGAATTGCGCCTACTTGCCTGTAAACTTGATCAAATGTCACTTTAATCCCTGTGCACTTCTGGCAAACTAAGAGTTATTCATGAAGTGCTTAGTTCACTTGTTTGAGACAAATATTTTTATTACACACTTGGAGGTGACCCCATTTGGGTATCTACCAGACACTCTCACAACTGATGTCCACTTAATAGACCGGTGGGATTGACAGGTAGGTACTTGCCATTCCCTCTGAGGACAGACTGACTGGCAGTGCCCACCTTCTCTCTAGAATGCCGATGCACTGCTGTTTTCATTGGCCGAACTGCATATTTGTGCTAATTTTACTTCAGTTTCTAATATAATATAATTAACAATAAATGGTAAAGTTATAAATATATAAAGAATGCGGTTATATGAAAAGTAAGTTAAATGCATTGGAAAGATATACAGGAATGTTCTAAACTTTTTTTTTTTTCTGTTGACTCGGGTGTAGGAGAGACAGCACTAAAGATTGTACAAATTTAGAAGACTTTTTCCCAAGTGTCTTGAAATCTTCCCCTTATGAAACTCATTACTGGAATTTGTAGATGATGCTTTAATGGTTATGGTTAATGTGGGGAAGAAAAGACTGAATTCCTGGATCATCTTCAAAGAAAAATCCTTCACTCTATTTCAAAAGATACTTGAGTGATTGCCCATGTATAAGAATTAAGTTAAATAAGATTTTGAAGGCATATGTTATACCTTTGTGGTCAATCACTACTTGAAATAACATTTTTACTTTGTCTGTTTAGTAGTGGCATCCATTAGTAGTAGATTACTTTACATTCTATTAATACGTCAATTTATCTGTATCTGTCTATGCACTGAGATTATATTTGAGCCTTATTCGTTAGAGTCCTGAGTATTAAAGTTTACATTTTCACTTTCTAGGAGGAAAATATCTGGAAAATAGTAATGACCCCAAAAGCCTTTAGAGTGAATGTGTAAATATCTTAAAGGAGGCTTTTCTTTTATGTGTAGAAGCAAGCTAAATACATTTTAAAACTTTTTATTTGGAAATAATTTAAAGTTACAGAAAAGCTGTAAGAATAGCACAAAGAACATTAAAATGTCTTTTACCATTTGCTTTGTTATTAGTTCTACTTATCTTTCTGTTACCTAGCTAATCTGTGTGTGTGTATGTATATATACTATATATACATATATACATATATATTACACACAATCTCTCTCTCTTTCTCTTTCTCACACACACACACAATCTTTTTAAAAAATATTTCAGAGTACGTTGCATATAAGGTAGTATATATTTCTTAAGAATAAAGATATTCTACCGCATTACCCTAGTGCAGTTATTAAGTGTATTTTATATAGATATAATACTTTTTATCTAATCTATGGTCCATTTGACAATTTGTTAATTAATCCAATAATATCTTTTCATGGCATCTTTTTCCCTCCAGTGCAAAACCAAGCTTCGGATTACACATTGCATTTAGTTGTCATGTCTTTTTAGTCTCCTTTAATCTGGAACAGTTCTTCAGACTTCTATATTTTATGAAATTGACATTTTTAAATGTAGGGGATTTTTTTTTTTTTTTATGGAATGTCTGTATTTCCTCTTGTTTAGATTCAGGTTATGTGTTCCCTGCCAGAATATTTCATAATTGATATTGTCCTTAGGGTCTCACATCTGGAGATACATGATACCCATCTGCTCCTTAGTTTTGATGTTAATTTTGATCAGCCAATCAAGGTGTTCTCTGATTTCTGTATACTATTTTTCCCCCATCCTACTAATAGGCATTGTGTGGAGGGACGTTTTATTTCCATGTAAATACCTTGCTCCTCGTTAAAAATTCCCCCTAGATTTAGCATCCATCTATCATTCTTTGTGGTAGTTGCAAAATGATGATTTTTTTCCTTCCACATTGGCCCATGAGAAGGCCAAGTTTAAGTTTAGTGCTTGGCCTTCTCATATAAGCAAAAGCCCTCCCATTTACTCTTTTATTTTTAATCCTTTTATTATTGATGTGAACTCATAGATTCCCATTTCCCCCCACAATTGTTTATAATTCATTCCTGTTTTTAAAATAATTTTGATGTTCAAATTGTCTGAATTGGCAGTGGGAGGGAGCCTCTTCAAGCTGGCTCCTATGTCTTTGTGATATGCTAAACCATTTCATTTTAGCACTGTTACTTGATGATATAACTAGATGTTGCAGGCTTATCTTATGACTTTGTATTCCAGCATTTCTCTAAGGGGCTCTGATTCCTTTGAGTAGGGAATGGTGTTAGAAATCAAATTCTGGGTACGTGTGTTCACTGCTTCTGGGGAATCTGCTTTTAGGCCCTTTGAGCAGACAGAGATAGAAAACATATGAATGTATATATACACTCATATATCCATTCATATATCCATATATATGTACGTATGTATGCATGGTCATATATATACATATTTTAGAAATCTTGAGTCCACACCCAATCCCAATTCTAATCCATCCCCATAGAAAATCCTCCATTTAATCTATTATTTCCTCCTCCCCCCAAAAAATTCAGTCATGAGTGTTTCTTCTATTCTTTTTCCATTAAAAATCCATTAATTTCTGCTTCTCTGTTCTCTATTTTATTCCATTGTCCTCCGACCTACTTATTTGGAGATAAATTCCAATATGTATGATAACTAGAGATCTGCTATTTTATCAAAAGCGTCATGAACATCTTTTAAAGCCAATAAGAATTGATTTTCAATGTATAGTTGGGCCTATATCTTGATGATGCTATTACATTTATTTTTCTTTTCCTCTATCAGTACTTCTCTTTTAATTACTGAAGCATGATAATATATTTATCATACATTTGGTCTGCCAATAAACATTAGAATATTTTTTTCAAAATTGAGAACATTCCCTATTGAGATTTCCATTAGTATGGCATTGAATTTAGAAATTAATTTAGGAAGAATTGATATCTTCAGAATATTGAAGTCTTTCTGTTCAAAACCAAGTTATGTCTCCAGTTATTTATTTTCTTCTCTGTTTCTTATTTGCATTTTCTAGTTTTCCTCATACAGGTACTGTGGATTTCTTATTAATATTCATTCCCTGATATTTTTCCTTTCCTTGATATTTTGATTATGCTTTTTATTTAAGTATATTTTCTGTTTGTTTTAATGTTGGTACATAAGAAAGCTGTTTTAGTCTACATAGTAATTTTAATAAACAGAATAGTATAGTGTATGTCTTTGGGCAAATTACTTGCTCCAACTCTCTCATCTTTAAAATAATAGTTGTAACTCTCTCATAGGGATTGTTTAGTTTAAATAGATGATATTTTAAAGGAATTAGCACATAGATCTCAGCGAATATCAATTGCTGTTATGATTTTTAGTTTTTGACTGGTTTTTCTATTGCATTTTCTTATTGTTTCTAGTAATTTTTTTCAGTTGATGTTCCATAATTTCCAAATAATCAGTCATTTACCTCTAAATAAACATTTTCCCTTTTCTTTTGCATTAGGTAAGATTTCCAAGTTCTTTTCTGTAAAGCAGTTTAATTCAGGGAAAAGGTATCCTGGATCATTACCATTTTCAGTTGCCTTTGGCTTATTGATCAAAATGTCAGCTATCTCCTAAATGTGAAAGAATTTGGGGAATTATTTGTGAAAAATGGATTGTATAATATGGTTTTGTTTATTTCTTGAGCAGCTCCTGGAGTACATGATCTGTAAAAAAGTGTGTTGTTCAGGATGGCCTTGTTAAAAACTGAAGTAAACATTATATTATTAAAAGAGAAGGACTGTGTTTCGTTCTTTAGTGTTTCTCATCTCTCTGCCTAAGTACCGGCAAATATTGTCAACTAAATGGATTAACCAAAAATTATTATATGGAGTGCATAAGATGATATTAAAATGTTTCTTTTATTATTTTCTAAAAGTAAGATGTTGTGGGGAAAATGATACATTCAAATTGCTACTAGTGGCCATCGATCTTGAGATAGAGATTTGTTGAGGGAATCAGTGGAATATTATTGTTTCCAATTAAAATCTCTCATGTGTTAAACATTCTTTCATGCTTAAAGTGAATTTTAAGTGAATAATGCAGTTCCATTATATTGTATGAACAAGAGAACATGAAAAACTCTAACCAAATACCACATTATTTGTGAACTAGAGATCAGGGAGGAAGAAAGACTTAAAAACCCATTCATCGTGGCTTCCCCTAATGAGTGAATGTATGATCTAATCATGAATGAATTTTTATTTTTTTTATTTTTTTTAAGGAGCAGCTGTGATTTATACAATTTAGAAATGTTAACTTGCGAGTAGATCAAACCATCCACATCAGGGTAGAAGGGATAATTTATTCAAAAGGGATTTCTTAATTCATGTTCTGGGTGGTCTGCAAGCCCCATGTAAACATGAAAAGTAGGAAGATTTAAGTGATAGCTAGAGTAGTGAAATGTGTCCCCCCCCCCTTTCTTTTTTTGGTTGTCAAATGATCTTCAATTGAAATATCTTCCTTTGTAGTTCTTAACTAGCTGGACATTCCACGGTTGATGTCATCTGTGATGTCATGAGGGTGGCAGCCATCAACATTGCTGCCCATACTGGGCAGTCCCCAAGATCTCTTTAGTGGTTCCAGAGAGTTCTCTAGCCAAACATTGGTGCCATATCTGTTGGGTAATGTTGACAATCTCATCAGAAGTGTTATTTCCACTGTGCTTATTGTTTGTTGCTTCTTTCTGTCTCTTGGTAGTTCTTTGAGGGCTTTGATGATCAGGACAGAAGGTACCACCTCAGTCTGGACCTGTCTGTTCTGAATGGTCGGTTTCACTGGAATCCTCTGACCCTTCCAATCATTGGTTGCTTTGTCAATGATGGCTACTGGACTTTTGGGTTGAGGGACGCTAATTAAAACAAGAATTGTGAGATAAAAAGCCTTCCTTAGGAGGCTGGGTTTAAACAGGGTTCTTCTGAATGGTGAGCAGGGTTTGGGTGGAAGATGGGAAAGGGAGGCTTTTGGGGCAAGGGGAAAAGATGGGAACGGTGGTACTGAAAGTTAAAATAATAGTGAGGTACGAGGGCAAGAAGTGATTTAGAGGCACGTTAATGACTAAATGTGTCATGGGATGGGGAAGAGATGTGCTAGGGTTTTGGGGGCATCTGGATAACTAGGTAGGTTTTTTAGCTGTGGTACTTTGGGTAACACACCCCTCAACCCCCAAGCAAGGATTTAGGCAGTTATTTAAAACAGCATTTTACCTTTGAATCCTAGCTTTTTCAAAAGGAATTTGAAAGAGAAAGGTGTCATTGGTCATGAAGAAACTTGAATTTAACAAGCAATTTCCGAGGTACTCTGATAAAATTGTGAAATGAAGCACCTTTTGCTGATGACCTAAAACAATAGGAACAGTTGCTGCAGCTGAAAGCAGTAAGTGCCAAAGGGCAGAAAAGACAGCCAATAAACACTTGGTTTAAGTCACCAGAATTGATAACCGAGAAATGTGACTTAGAATTATGACTTCTTTTTCCTCAATGTCACCTAAATCAATATCAACAATATCAACAATATTAGAATCAACAGTTTAGAAGCCCAGGATGTAAGGAAAGTCAGCGTAGACATGTACAACACATTCCTGGGACCCTTTCCCAAATCTAAAATGACCTGAAGACAGTTATTGCTTCACAGGTTTCCTGTGGATGTCCAATATCTGGTTTTGACATCTGGAATCAGTCACAGACCAGTGAATATAGATTTCTAATGGAAGTTCTAATGACACCTAAGCAAATAGATAAGAAATGGAAATATACATGGAAAAAGCATGTCATTTTGCGGTCACGTGAAAAAAACCTAACAACTTGAAGACTTAATCTTTTTCACTTAGGTCATAATTATAATAGCTTCCTCTCTGTGTCCCTACTATTAAACTACTTAATTGAAAATCTGTTTTATAATTTATATTTTATAAAAAAATTATTTTTCATTGTTTATATAGCACACGGAAATGACATAATGTGTGTGCTAAAGCACCAAGTCAATAATTCATGGGCAGTGACATTAATAGCTATTAACAAAAGTCCCACCGCTAACAAATTATTGCAAAAGCAAACTGGAAAACACAATGTGGCATAAGTAAACGTGATGTATTGAAAATGTTTTATCGTAATAAAAACTGTCATACATGGTGACCCAGTGGGATAGTGTCCCAAGATGGAATTTCTGAGATAGCAGGCATTAAAATCTACACTGGTATAATCAATGCTCACTTCAGAGGCAGTTTCAAATAGTGTTCATGTGTAGAAACCATGTTTACAATGTGATTATAGTTCTCCACCAACACATATACCATAATGAATTTTCAGAGTCCTTCCCTTTACTCCTTCCCTCTTTCCCTTTCTTCACCCCTGTCTCCTTTCCTTCCTGACTGTGCTCCTGAAATCTACCAGACATTGTGTTCAGGGTTACAGCCATAAATAGGCAAGACAGAGAAGTCTCTTGCCATCCCATGATGTTCACCTTTGTGGGGCTTCAACTCTGCTTTCACCTTCTTCCACCCTCAGTGACTCCAGTTTTCAGACACGATAAGCAGGCAGTTACACTACAGCGCTGATGCGAATATTGGAGTCATTTACATGATTATCTTGAATTCCAGTGCTCCAGGAGAAGCAAATTTGGCCAAATGTAGTTGAAAATGTAGAAATATACTGTGCAGTTCTCAAAGGGATTTGTGGTTACTTTCAGGAGCCCTAGAAGATTATGGTGCTGGTTTTAATGACTAATTTAACCTCAAATTTATGGTTTATAAAAAAATGGTACTTGTACAGATTAAACACTACCTTTGTTTTCATTATCATCGGGAACATCTGTTGTTTTATATGTGGACTGAAGGGATGTTTAGGATGTCTGGGTGTGGGGAGAAAAATCTCTTTACGTTGTTGAGTAGGAAATGACCAAGAATGGAAGAAAGGTATTCAAGTGGGAGAATATGCAGGAATGAAAATAAAAATGTTAAAGTGAGCTGTGGTCTCTGTGTCCTTGATTGCCTTTGAGGAGAAAAAGACTGCAACCATTTTCACAATTCAGGTCTTCCCCTTCTGGCCCCCAGGGGGAACTGTTAACCCAAAGTAGTTTAGTTTCTGACTAGAAGTCTGTACCTTGCGGAAGGGTAGTAAATTCATGGTTGTTGGGGGACAGACTGCTTTTGTATATTCCATGTTCATAAACCAGGTTCCCATAACTTAGGGCATTTTTACCTCAAAATAATATTTGAAAACCTGTGGAATTCACTTCAATTACTTTGGAGACATGAAATACATCTTACCTATTTTTAGATCCCTCCCTAGGTAGATTCTAGGCACTTAATCATTGTTTGCTGAGTGGTTGGAAGAATTTGAAAGTTCCTAATAAATTGCAGATTACTTGGAAATCATTCTTTGATGATCCAATAAGAAGATACAGAATTTCAGAATTTATGATTGGTGTGAGAGATGTAGTCTAACTGCTTTATTGATGCTTAAACCTACATGTTTAGTTTTTATTCAAAATTTCTAAAGTTAATGTACTTTTTTATGGATATATATGAAACTGCATTAGAAGAATCTGAGCATTTGTTCAGAGAATCTTAATTTTTAATAAAGTGATGTACCGCCAAAATTGAGGGCCCACATCTTTAGATTGTAAACACTCTAAGGCAGATCTTACCTTATATTTAATGCTCTGAAAGACATGCCAAGGTAGATTTCCTTGGGGTTTGCTGTCTTAGAAGAAGCAGTTAGTATAATACTTAAGTGTGTGGGCACTGGAGCCAGACAAGATAGGGTATGTTCCAGTTTAAATTCTAACTCGACTAGGATAGAATTCTATGAAGTGGTTTATTTTTGCAGTGCTCTAGTTTACTCGTCTGTAAAATGGGAATAACAATAGTACCTACCTACCTCAGAAGATTGTTGTACAGATTAAGTATAGCAATTTAAGCAAAACGTTTAGAACTACCTAGTGTTTTGTTATTATTAACTCCTTTCACTACATCTATGTAATTTTTATTTAGAAAGTGTTTATTAAATGAATTAAAGAAAACACAACCCAATTTATTTCATCTTAGAAGGAAATTCCTTTGGAAACACTGAATACTGTATTTGTAAGAGTATTCAATATGATAGTGTGGTTTCTCTCACATTGAGCCAGATGGCGTTCTCTAGCTGTAGAACAAAGAACCCTTGAGCTGTGCATCATTTTAGGAGAAATCACATACATTACATTAAAATGAAATTAACATGGAATTAAAAAAGTGATATATGGCAACTGTACATAATTTTTGACTAGGTTGTGAGAGAATTATCTTTGCATTTAGGTATTTTAAGAAAATCAAAAATGCATTAAAATATAATTGTAAGGGCTTATGTTGACAAAGATTATTTTAGAATGTAAGCAAATAAAAGCAAAAAAAGAAAAAGCTATAAGTTTAATGATAAATGTGACCATCATTCTCTTGATGTTCAACTTGGATTTAAGTCCTCAATGTATTCTGTACTGTGATATTTCTATTTTAATTTTTTTCATGGTAATGATTACTTGAAAGTATTTTTTTAAAAACTCTAAAATGTAGTTCTTATTTCATCACATGCAATTTGGTGATTTGCAGATAAAAATCACTTCATTCACAAGTATTTTTTGAACATCTAGTGTGTGTTTATCTCAGTTCTGAACAATGAGGATACAGCAGTGAACAAAACATACAAAAAAGCTGTGCCATCATGGTGCTTAATTGTGAAGGGAGGCAGGTAATAAACACATAGGTTGATGGGGTAGGTACTGTGGTGGAAAATAAAGCAAGGTAGTACATAGGAGAGTTTGCAATGTTAAATAGCATAATGAGATCCAAGATGGCGGAGTAGATAAACACTGTGTTTGCCTCCTCCATGACCACATTAAATTACAACTAAATTGTAGAATAATTAACCTGGAGAACCATCAGAAATCTAGCTGAACAGAAGTCCTATAACTGGGGATATAAAGAAGAAGCCACGGGGGCGGGGGGGGAGAGAGAGAGAGAGAGAGAGGAAGAGGAGGAGGAGGAGGAGGAAAAAGAAGGGAAGAGGAAGGAGGGAGGAGGGAGGAGGAGGAGGAGACACGGACTGGACTGGCCCCACATCTGTGTGTGGTAGTTGAGAATCAGGAGAAATATCTTGGCACAGAACCCCCCCCCTACCCTCTGAGAGGTAACTCACCAATGTCAGTATATGGAGCCTCTTTTCTTAGAGTGGTTTAATTTTTCCAGAGAAGATTCTTCCTCCCTTGGGATGGGGAAATTAGGCCCTGTATGTGGGAGCAGATCAAGGGAGTAAATCTGAGGGTCCTAGTGTTTTTCAGTTTGCAAATTTTTACTCAGTCCCTCTGTATTTAGTCTTGCTTCTCAGTCCACTTTCCCTTGGTAATGATCCTCAAGACTCTCCAGGTCAGTTTCTCCAGAGAATAACCTGGTTACATTGAGTAGGGGTGGAGGCCTGGGGGTTACAGTTGCTCCATAAGGAGACTTCACCTAGGTCTCCTGTTTTCAGTTCTCCTCCTCATTGTCCGTTTTCTTGGTTTGCCTGGCAGGTCTGAATTTTGTGCATCAATTGGCTCACATCTCATTGGTATCTCCCTGAGGCACTTGACCAGCAGCTTTCTCTGCTGTATCAAACCAGAAATATTTCTAACTTTCTCTTTGTCCTGGTGCATTTACATCCTTTTTATTCTTTTATTAACATGTGTTTTGAAAGCGAGAGAAGATAAAAGGTCTGAATGGTTAATCTGCCATGTTTAACAAATGTCCCATCCCATTATTTGAATTTTTATTTCATCTTGCTAGATTGCAAGTATTTCACTATCTACCTTAAAACCATTTCTGGAATAAGGCTGAGTATAAAATGTTTTAAAAGCTGCTTTCGAAGGATGGTGCTGTGTGTGGGTATTAGAATGCAACATGAAATGGAATACAGAATTGAAGGTTAATAAAGCCTTAACACAGTGGTATAGCAAATAAAATTTAGTGTGATTAAAGATAACCTTTCCAGTTTTAGATATCTGAAATATATAATCACCATTCCTTCCAGTCAGATTATCCACCCTTCTGTCCCCCCCAAAATAAAAGAAAATGAAAAAATTTCATAATATTTCATAACATAAATAAGACACATAATAGAGTGTGTCTTCAGGTATATTTTCTTTATGTTACTACCTCTTTTCCAATGCTGTATTAGTACTTTAGAGATGTGAGCATACTGAAAAATAGGTATGTGATTCTTGCTGACCAACATAATTTTTTTAAATATAGGTTACAGATTATGTATAGTAACATAGATTATATTACTAAAAATAGATTTTTTAAAAAACGAATTCAGATTTGTAGATTCTAGGTTTGATCTGTGTGTATTTATCGACATAACTATTTCATGAAAGTTCACAATATGAATAACTACCTTGTTAATTTTCAAAGATAAGTTTAATCTTTAGTGGTCGTGTGACTTAAATTTAGACAGGCAAGTGAAATATTATAACCATTTTATGTTTGTGTTTGCTCAAATAGAATAACTGAGATTATCTCCTTATTTGGAGTCTAATTAAGAATAGACTTGACACGGTAAAGTATATAACTGTGGAATAACTATGATGTACAACCAAAACTAATATAATATTGTATGTCAACTACACTTAATTAAAAAAATAGACTATCTCTTCCTCATATTTGGTTTCTATACATTATATAGATTGAGTGCATTCTTGTATCTCTTCTAAATGGAATAATACATTTATATAAAAGCATTTTTTTTTGTTTGTTGGAGTATATTTTTTATATTGCTATATAGATATAAAACAGAACTTTGTTCAAAGGTTAATTTGCTTTTCAGCACATTGTAATTGGTTTTTCCTGCTCACTGCTTAGTGCATTAGCAAAAGCTTAGGGTTTGGTCAGAACTATTTTTTATTTTAAATTCTAAAAAATTTTGTGCGTATCGTGTTTACTGTGTACAAGGCACTGTTCCAGAACCTTTACAAAGATCATCTAATTTAATTCTCACAGCAATCCTCTGAGGTTGGTACTACTATCATTCCTATTTTCTCAGAGTGGAGAAGTAACTTGCTGGAACGGCTGGAAATAGTAGACTACCATGTGAACACAGGGAGTCTAGCTTCTGAGTCCATGAGCTTGACCGTTATGACTTGAAGTCGTATCTCACACCAGCATGTTCATTCACTCTGTCAACATAAAGCTGTTACAGCTCCTTTAGTCTTCATCTGAACCATGATAAATATTAAAGAGCTTGTGGAGTAACTATAAGATTCCAAATAAAGTAAGTCTGCAAAACAAAACAAAAACAAAAACTGTTTACTGTCTTGGAGTTAGTAATAAGGGCCAATTAAGAACCTTGTCAAACTTTACATTTAATGATCTTACAAAAGGAAAACATGAAGCTGTCAAAACTGTTTTTATATCCCTCTCAGAAGGTAGGGGGATAGAAATCAGCAGTTCTGCTGTGATTTCAGCTAACACAGAGACAGGATTCCCTCTCATAATACTGAGGCCCTTTGGTTATCTTAAAAGCAGACAAAGACCAATTTGGGTTGGTAGTAACCTGGGAGATTTTATTCCTCCCATAGCCAGTGAACCACACAGAAGGCAGGATGTACAACAAAGGTGTCTCAAAAGAATGGATTTTTACCAAACGCTAATGGATTCCTCCGGCACAGGGTTACACCCTACTCTCTGTCTAACCATCCACCTTGTATGACTGGGAAAGGATGGATTGGAAGGCACATTTTCAGAAGTGGTAAAAAGTCTGTCTGCCTTCAACTTGGAAGGTCTGTATTTTACCTTTATGAGGACCTAATATGTGCACATGGGCATTAGACTTAGATAGACAGTGTGATGTTGGGTCCTTCTCACATTTGTACCTTAGCAGATAGATGTGAGAATTACCCAGATCTTGTATTAATTTGGGGAAAAATGAAGTCTTATAGGCAATGAGGGAGTGTTGTAGATTATCTGGTTCCTATGTTAGAAGATAAAGAGTGTGATGGAGGATGCCACACGATGTAATCCCAGAGCAGCTCTAGCTACCAGACCACAGAGCTCAGCTGGAAGCAGAGCATATCCCTGTTTCTGTCCAAAGCCAACATGGCCCCCACCATGTGCTGTGTGAAGGAGAGACTACCGTGATTATGAAAGATAGTGGCGTCCAGATAGTCATAGAAATCAGAATATGCGGAATAGTATAGCATTAAAGTGTCTTCTAATAAACACTAAGTATTTTTAGGTAAATAATACTTTCCAGTTATCCATGAATCAGAATCCTGGGAGATCTGGAGCGGAAGGAACAATTGGGCCTGCAGGCTTTGGCATCAGCAGACTCAGGCTTGAATCCTGGCTCCACCCTTTTTGTGACCTTGGACAATCTGCTCAAGCTCTCTAAGCTTCATTTTTCTCATAGATAAAGTGAGGAGCATAGGACCCACCTCTTAGGGTAATCAATAGGATAAAGTGAGATAACGTGAACAAGTATTTAGTGGAATGACTGACACTTTGGAACACCCAGGACATTGTAATGATAATACTATTAATCGTCCTCAGCAGCAGTAGCTCTGTCTCCTTCAGATACTGATCCTCTTGGTTTCATGTGCTAGATGTTTCTAAATTTCTATTCTACTCCTGTCACCTCAGTTTCAGTTTTCACCTTTCACCTGCAATCCTACAGTTGTGTTCTGTCTGACTTCAGTGGCTCCTTCTACACCTCTAAAATCCGTCCGTAAAATTCTTCCTAGTGATCTTTTTAAAGCTCAAATGTGACTATGCACCTCAGCTCTGAATCCCTTTCGCTGCTATTCCTCATAACCTTCAGGATAAAGGCGATCCTTCTCACAGTTGTAAGAAGAGAGTCTCTCCTTAGAAATAAGCCCCAGGTGGTTATTTTTAGCTCTTACAGGCTACCATTGGGACAGAGAGTTTTGCTTCCTTGCTACGTCCTGCATCATAAAGTCAACCTCTGAGCACTCCTCATTGCATCATTGGCCAGTTGGATAAGGAAGAAATAATGATCATACAGCTCTTTAGTCAAGACAATAAGTATTTCTAGAATACTGTCCATGAATTGAACAAATTAGACTGGACTTGTACTTTCTGTATCTCCGTCTGATCATTTAAATCTCACCTTTTTCAATTTAAGTAATTTCTGAATTTACTGTGGGTTAGAAATTTTATTAGAATGTATTAGCAAGTAGAGTCTATGTACTAGTGGGCTCTAGTATCTTATTTTGACTCCACCAGCATTTCTCTGTATCTGTTTTGACAATGTAGGAAATTTGTGAAGAAAGCTGGTAGTCTGAATTGGTTTCCCAGTAGTATGTGGGTCTCCCTTGGGAGATAGCACCCATCAGAAAGGGTTCCTATATGAACAGGATTTTTTAATTTTTGTTTCCATTAGGTGAACTCTGAAAGTACAGATCTGACATCTTTGTAGGTGTAAACCCAGGTTTCATTTTCCACCTTATAACATTGACTTGCATTTTTCATTATATTTTGCATAAAGGTCACTGCACTGCTATGATGAGAAAGAAAAACTGCTTTAAATTCAAGGCATTTCTTATATGAAGTTAGAAAAGTTCTCCCCAGAGGGAAGCATTTTGCCAGCAGGGTTCTGTAGCTTGTGGGGTGTACTAGGAAGAGGTGCATAAAAATGTGAAGCGCATGAATGACAAACTCGTTCATTTAGCCTGTGTATGAAATTCCAGATTTCTTTTTCATGCTGTTATAAGTAGTATTTCAGATTTTGTACATATTTGCTTTTTTCCATTTGGAAATGGTTGCTCTGTGTGTTCTTCCCAAAGGTATTTAAAATGTGATGACTTCTGTGGAATGTAAATATTAAGGTTGATGTCTAAAGGTCGGTTTTAAAATTTAAAACATCCGCACTCCTTCATATTTAAATATTTATTGAACAGAAGTTATATAAGTGATATAAGCTGGTGGTGAGTCCTGGAATAGACCCTAGTCTGTGATGCCCATACAGACTTGGAGGAAATGAGCCAGAATGAGCACCCACTCTGTAAGCGTTGCCCCCGGGACAGACATCCTCAGGGGTTTCCCCATTTATCTGTACCTTGAGTCTTTGTAATGAATAGCATGCAGATACCTTTCTTTTACCACCATATACTCACAGTTGTGTTGTTGGGAAGGTTAATCAGGGAAGTAGATCCAGACAGCAGAAATTGAACTAGTTTGTGCTACAACCTAACTGTGCTGTTTTTGCTTTTTTGTCCCTAGAGTCAATTCAGTGGGTGTCCCAGGCACACACACAAAGAAGTCCCATGAGAGAGCATCCACTTGGTCATTGACTCTGGGTCCTCTGCCTTTTCTCATTCTTCTTAACGATTCCCTTTCTAGAGCCTTTCTGACTTGGTATTAATCACAAACCTGCTTACTGAGCAGAGAGACGTTGTTTAAGTTGACTCTGATATCGTACATTGTTCATTTGAGTTACTTCTTTTCCTTTAAAAATGGACTTACAGCGTAAGGATGCTAATGTAAGAAAGATCATTGAGGAAGATCAAGTGTGTCATTGGAATTAAATCATTTGCATAAGGAGGTAAAAGCAGGTGGAGATGTGCCATGTAAATTAAAGGATAGTCCACACCATGGTGGATGCCCAAGGGATGGAAAGTAGGGAAAGAGGGATCTCTGCCCTCAGGATCTGCTGCAGGGTGGTACTCTTATCTTTTCATTTTCGCACCTTAGTGCTTGGTGCTGTGCCAGATGCGTAGTAGAGGTTCAATATATGTTTTTGAAGCAGTCAAAAGTAGAGTAACTGTCAAATGAGATGTTGAGAGTAAGCTCTAAGCTAAGAAGGAAAGTAATGATTACATTATAAATACTAAGGATACAAGAAAGCCCAGAGGAATAGAAGACAAACAATAATTTTTAAAAAACAATGGAAACAAACCATTTAATGTTACTTGAATGGCATTTAATTAAAAAAGAAATGTAGACTGACAACATGCATTCCATATTAAGCTTCTTACGCAAGTAACTATTTAATGTCAAAGTCAAATCTATTGCCTTAACCTTAAAAATGCAGGACTTTTTATATGCCTCTCGTCTAGACCAACAGAACTCTCTTTTACTTTAATTTGAAGACTGTATTGGCTAAACTCTAGACTATTTCAGTATCTGAATGATCGGATGCCAGTTTTTTACTAATTAAAAAACAACACACAACTGTAATTGAAAAGTCTTGTTGAATATGTTCCTACCCAATGTAGTAGTAACATTGACTATTATAAGTAAGTTAACTGGTTCATTGTGCAGACACTACAATTTGTGCATTAATTAAAGACTGTCATGTAAGTGTTCTTGAATTAAAGAGCTAATTGATTGAAAGTCGAAAATATTCAAGTAAGGACATGCTGAGAAAACGTTACATTTGGAAAATTAGTTACAGCTTTGTGAGCAAGACACTATGAATAACTTTTAGGTATGAATGATAAGGTGTTAAATAATCATTTAAGACTCGTATGGCGTCTTATTTCTGTGGCGATCTTGGGCAGCTAAGTTGGTGCCTCGACTAAGAATAGATTACATGGTTTATATAATCTTATGTGACCAGAATAATTTTCCCAAATGAAATTCTGATTGCTGTTTCCTTGCTCATGACTCCCTCTTGCCTACAAGATAAACCCAAAACTCAGGCTGGCACACAAGACCCTTCATGATGGCCCATCGTCTGCTTTCAGCCTTATTCCAAGCCTCACCTTTCAACTATCCTGCTTCCTGCTCCCCTAACTTTCCCTAGATCTTTTGTAGGGAACTACCTGTATTCCCCAAGAATATGTTATAATATTTTCTACCTCATTTTTGGTGCCCATGCTGCTCTTTTCTGTCTAATAATCCCTTAGCTGACATTATGAGACTCTAAAAATATAACTTGAAAAATATTTAATGGCTCCTTTTGGCATTATACTATATGTATAGAAGTAATAAACAATTGAAATATGTATTCTCTATCTCAGTAAGCAATGAGTAAGAGTATAGAAATGATTCATTTAAAAAGAGCAAAAAAGAAAAAAAAAAAGAAATGATTCATTCATGTATTTACTCAGCAAATATTTATTGAACACCTGCTATTTGCCAGGTACAGTTCTTGGTGTTGGAGACTTGAGAGTGAGCAAGAGAGAGACATTTCTGGGACCACGGAACTTACATTTTAGTGGGAATGGCGGACAGATAATAAACAAATATAATGGTCAGGAAGAAGTGTAGGAAATATAAACCAAAGCAAAGAAAGTGGAAAGACAGACATTGCGGGACAGAGGGGGGGAGTGTTGATAAAATGGTCAGAGAAAGTATTTCTGAGAAGGTGACTTTTGAGTATAGATCGCAAAGAAGGGAGGGAACAAACTGTGGGAATATCTGGAGGAAGAGCGTGTAGCGGCCTTGAGATACAGAGTGGCTTAATGTTATTAAGAAACTGGAAGCAGCTCAGGGTGGCTGAAGTACAGTGAACAAGGGGACTGGTGAGAAGATCATGGTTAGGATGTAGCGTTTTATTCTAACTTAGAAACTCTTTAAGGTGTTTTGAGCAGGACAGAGATAGTTTTAAAAATCCTTGCTGATGTGTATGGACTGGGGCAGGAGGAAGAATAGGAGCGTGGCAGCAGAAGGAAAAGTTAGGAGGCTGTTGTGATTGTTTAGATATACGTGGTGACTTAGACTAGGGTGGAAGCAGTGTAGGTGCTGAGAAGTGATTGGATTTGAAATATGTTCTGAAAGTAGAGTTGAGAACTAGCTATTGGATTGGATATAGGGTGTCAAAGAGAGCAATCAAGGATTCTCAGGTTTTTGACTAGAGCAATCGAGTGTACTAATGGTAGGGCCATTTATTGAGATGGAGACTACTGGGCGGGGGGAGGGTATGGAATCAGGAATTTGGTTTTGGACTTGTTAAATTTCAGATTCCTGTTAGATATCTGAAAGGAATCGTCACATAAGTAGTTGGACACATGAGTCTTGGGATGAGGGAAAGGTAGGGCCTGGAGATAGAAATTTGGGAACACCCAATGTATTTTTGATGACATTTAAATCATTTAGACCATTACATTTAAGATCACCTCAGGAGAGATTGCAGATAGAGGTGAAAAGAGGTTTAAGGTCGCAGTCCTGGGATTCCTCCATCTTTAGAGCTTGGTAAAAAGAGAAGCTGCCAGCAAAGCAGACTGAGAAGACAGAGCCAGTGAGGTAGGAGGAAAACTAGCCTGGAGCCCAAGTGAAGAAAAAGTTTCAGAGAGGAGGAGGTGATCAGTTGTGTCAGTTGCTGCTGAAAGGTCCAGGTGAGGTCTGGGAATTGCCCCTGGAATTGGCATTGTGTAGACCATTGCTGACCATGGTGGAGTGGAGAGGACAGAAGCATCATTAAAGTAAGTATAAGAATGAAAGGGAGTTTTTGCTTTTGTTGCTGTTGTTTTTGGTCTCAAAAAATCATTGCTAAGGTCGATGTGTGGTAATCATTTCACACTATATACATATATCAAATCATTATGTTGTAAGCCTAAAACTAATACAATATTATATGTCACCTATATCTTAATTTTTAAACCCCCCCCCAAAAAAAAAAGTGAAAGTAAGGAGAGGCAGTGGAGCCAGTTTGGTTTAACTACTCTTTTTGAGGATTTTTTTTGTTATAAAAGGGAACAGAGAAATGAAGCTGTAGTTGGGACGGTTAAGGGACCAAGGGAGATAGATTTAAGGTGGAAAACTTTGGGAATAATGACTGGGTCATTCCCCTCCCTCTTTTTGGTAAACAAGATGACATGCCTTAGCTGAAGTAGTCCTTAGCTCTCATATTTACAGTCCCAATGAACATGAGAAAATTGTCTTTGAAAGAAAGAGATAGAGCTTTTTACATTCTCTATGGTGTTAAGAAATCTTTTTATAAAGTACCAGATTTCAGCGCATTTACAATGTGCTTTCTTCTTTTAACTTCTCAGATGTTAGATGGTGTCTTTGAACCAATATAAAGCTGAACTGCTCTGTGTAAAATTTTTCATAAACCTAGAAGTAATTTCAGAGTAAAAATTCTAGAGAGGACGTTTATGTCTGAAGCAGAATTGGTGACAGTTATAGTATTCCAATTGTTTTAGAATATCTAGATGGAGTAAAAGGAATCAAGCATTTCCCCAATAAAAAGTGTTGTATGAACATGTCGATTGTTAAAAAAAATTCACGAGTACTTAAATGCTTGAAGAAAATTAGCTGATACATGCTGCTTGATGTTTTGTTCTGATAGGTAGGGCTAGTTCTAATTAAAATAATTATCCCCATAAAAATATGGTGACCTTGCATTTTCAGTGCATGTGGGGAGTATCTTAGAGAAGGGCTATTCTTCTGAGTCCTGTAGTGGTGGTATTTTCACCTGTGCTTATATACACTGTTCTAACACTAATTACTTGATTAGTTTTTGTTTCTTGCTTTAATTTCCTGCTAATTGCAGTGATAGTACAATAATGAATTTCACCGATAAATTATCTTACCTACTCTTAAAGTACAATTTCTTATTGTACTACCTTACGTTGTTTGTAAGTAGTGGTAAAATGCATTTGTAAATGAGAGAAAGCAGAATGGTGGTGCGTTCTTCTGATTGAGATTTAGCACATGTGGGTAGACTCTGTTTCTACATAGATATCATCATGAATGATTCACCAAATTTTAATAAGAAAGCCAATTATTTGTGTATGTTTTGAAAGCTGTTGCCTCAGCATTGTATTCATGTTTTGATCTGATAGAACATTTTGTTTAGTGCAGTCTCAGAAGATAGAGTCCTGTTCTTTCTGATTGGCACCAGTTCTCTTAAAACATCCCCGCATTTTTTTGGAAATGTGTGCCGGCTGATTTAGAATTATTTATTTGAAAAATTACTTGGTTGCAACTGACAAAATTGATGAGTTTTTGTTTTTGTTTTTTTAATCTTCTTTTGTCCAAAGTTTTGAGTGGCAGCCAGGTAAGAATACTTTATGTGGCTGATTTTCCTGTTGGTATATGTAAAGTTCACCTCTGCCAGCATTAACTACTTAGGAAATTTCCCTCCTTTGTGTGTCCTGATGGTGGTAAATCTCTTATCATTCTAATCTGTTCAGTACACCTTATCTTTGAAGTTTCATTATGGGTTGTCAGTTCTGACTTGACTCTTAAGCTGCAGATTTGTAGTTACAATGGAGAAATATGATAGTGAGAAAAGAAGGGAGGGAGGTAGGGAGAGAGAGAGGGAAGGAAGGGGGTGGGGTGGAGAGAGAGAGAGAGAGAGAGAGAGAGAGAGAGCTAGCTAAATTTCCTCATTAAAACTCAGGGAACTACAAATAGATCCTTCTACCTTTAGCCAAAGGAATATTGAGAAGAAAGGGTATAAGGTAGCATGTATAGCTGTTAAGAAAGTGGTTGAATTTCATGGAGTGATACAGAGACAAAGTACAAGGGCAATAGAAATAGAAATGTAGATACTGGAGAGGAATCAAGTCAGTAGGAAAGATGGACTTAAGGAGTGACTGAGAAAATGAGTCTGACAGCTCATGGCTGATGCAGAAGGAAGTGCCCAGGCTGATGTGAAGGCAGAGAACCAAGGCCATTACCAGACCTCATGCAGAAGTATCGGCCCCAGGATAAAGGGGTGTTTGTGGTGCCTAAAGCCTTAACTATACATTATGTCACCCCTAAATACACATTATGTTTATCACTGGATTGTAAAAGGCTTTGGTTTTCCTGAACACTGTCCTAAGCAGTTTATACATCATTTAGCCTCACAACAACTCTCTAAAGTATATAAATTATTATTAGTAGTCCCGTAAATTGGGTATCTTGCCCAAGGTTTGGATTGGGAACTCAGGTTTGTTCGATTCTTGAATTCATGTTCTCCATCAGGCTGTTCTGCACCTGAACTTGTGTTGAACTTACTGCTTCAGTGTACCTGTTTGTATGATTTCATCCATGATGTTGCCTCTTTTCTCCTTGTCAAACCTATTTTGTCCCTTAGAGTTCTGAGTTAAAGAACCTTGGTGGATATGAGAGGAAATACCTGAACCAAGGTGGTTCTGTGCCAGATTGTGGCGCTTGAAGCTAGGTGACCTTGCTGGTGATGGAGTTACTACGTGCCCATAGAAGGGATTGTTTGTGGTGGGGTCAGTCCGGAAGTATGAACTGAATTTTTGTTTGTATATGAACTTAATCTTCCTTGAATGATTAGGAGAAGCAGTGAGTATTGAGGGAATCTGGTGCTTCAAGGGAGGATTGATAAAGCTAAGTTCATCAATTTGGACTTTGTGTTGTGATGAGTAAAACTCCATCTTCCCTCGATTAGAATCAGTCTTGGGGAGAAGAGTGAGAGACATAGGTGGTCTACAAGTTCCTCATGACTAGCTGTTGCAACAATTCCCAAAGCTCAGTTTTCCTTAAGGAAAATGGAAAAGGAGTTTGGTTGTCTGCATCCAGGGTAACCAGGAAAAAACCCGTCTTTGAACCCTATGGGCAGGCAGTGTACTTGGAGTTCCTGGAGTCCATCCAAATAATCTTCCACCAGAGGGGAGAAAAGAACCATTGTTCACATCACAGAAATTGTTCGACTCTTTTAGGCTGTACCCCTATGATACCACAAAGGTTCTTTGTTAAATTATCAAATTACATCCAGATATAGATAACAATTCTTGTGCTAAGGGGTAATCATTGCGAGTCTTTGGATATACATTCCCTCCTCCCCTACCATTCTTACCTATTGAATTGGTTGTGACTCTTCTAGTTTTCAGAATTTGATTACCTAAGGTGAACATCTGCCAGTTTTGCTTGATCCACCATTCTGAGGGTCCCCTCATTCTGAACTCCCATAATATTTTCTTCTTCTTCTATGGCAATTACTTCTTGCATTATATTTATTTGTATAAGTGTCTGTCAGCAGCAATTGTGTCTCATTCATCTGTATACCCCCTACAGTACTTACTACAAAGGTTAATACATGGTTGGGAAATGAATAGAACATGAAAACAAATCCTTTAGCAATGAAATACAGAAAATATAGTTTACTTTATAATGTCTTCTTAACACTTTCTTTACATATTCCATAGTCCCTAGTGTACTTTTGTGGCTTTTTCGAAAATCCTCTTGCTATTACTTTAATTTTTAATAAGTCTCTTTCCTTCATGACCAGAAGCCTATAAAGCTCAGGGTTGGTGAAACAAACTGATTTCCCTTTCATAATTCCTATGACATTTCTTAGCTACTTATGGGGGTGATATTTACCAACACTTTTAAATGGAATCAGTAAATCTAAGTCAGTTTATTTCCCTTTAGGTTCTGTGCCTAACAGAAGGTGAGTCCGAACTTGTTTCTGGATTCAATGTAGAATATGCCGGAGGCCCATTCGCCCTCTTCTTCCTGGCAGAATGCGCCAACATTATCATAATAAACATTTTTACAACCAACCTCTTCCTGGGGGCATTCCACAACCCACTCATACCAGAACTATACACCACCAACTTCGTTCTCAAATCTCTACTCCTCACTATCTCCTTTCTATGAATCCTAGCCTCCTACCGACGCTTCCGATACGATCAACTAATACACCTCCTATGGAAAACTTCCTACCCCTACATGTTACCACAGCAACTTGGATGCCTAGTTAAATTAATTGGTCCAAGTATTCAGGCTTCCTACAGGTGTAGCTAAGTGATTAAGAGGTAATGCTCCCTAGACTCCCTAGCAGTGGATGCCATCGGGGCAGGAGCCATTCCAGGAACCTATCTTATTTCAGTAACCACTCAAGAAAAACATTCCACAAGGACTGGCAGAAAGGATTCACCTGTATTTGAGTGATGCTGTTGTCACTGTTTTACTGGATACAAAAGCAGTATAGGAGTAAGTTAGAACACTTCAGAGTTGTTAATATTCTTGTTACTTATGGCAGTTACACAATTTCCTCTGTTAAGTTATAACAATAAATTAAAAATTTTAATATAATAATTTACTATAAATATATAGAAGTGTTATTATATATAATAGACGTGTAAAGTAGCTTTATAAAAACCTTTGGTTGTGATTAGACCCATCCTTTCCTACTATCATGTAAGTCGACGTCGATCTTAAATCTCCTTTTCCTAGAGTTTAAAGGAACACATCTATTAAGTTACTTAGCTCCAGCTCTGGCGTTAGTGCTTCAAAGTACCTTTGCATCCTTTTGTATATGTATTTCCATGTTTACTAGCACTCTGGATTACAAGAAACTAAAAATCAATCTGAAATTGCTAAAGAAAAAAAATGGGATTTATTGGGAGGGAAGTGTGGCAGAACAGCAACAAGGGCTGACCAACTTGGCTTTATAAGTCAGGCAGCAAGGCGGTGCCGAGGACCTCAGCAGCTGGGACCAGGGATTCCATGTTATTGGTGCTGTCTCTTGTCTCTCTATCCTCATCGCTAGACTCTCACTATGTGGTAGTTTCAGGATTTCAGTCGAGCTTCTCTACTGAGCTAGAGACACTGACAATGGTGGCTTCTAAGCCGATGCTTTCTCTGCTTTGCCACCATCAGGGGTGGAGGGATAGGGTGCAACTCAGCTCTGGTTGGACAAGTCCCAGGAATGACTGGCCTAAGTCGGATCCCTTGTCTGTCCTGGACAGGGCACGGACCTCCCTACACTGCAGTGGATGCTGTCGGGCAGGAGCCATTCTTATTTTAATAACTACTCAAGAAAAACATTGCACAAGCAGTGACAGAAAGGATTCAACCAGTGTTGGAGTGATGCTGTCACTCTTTTAGTGGCTACAAAAGGAAAATAGGAGTAAGTTAAAACACTTCAGAGCCTTTAATATCCCAGTTGCTTATGCATTTTTGCAGTGGACCTCATGCTCTGTTACCCAGTGATCCCGGACTGGTGATCTGGTCATCTGATGATTCTCCCTTAGACGAATGACTACTTTGGTTTGCTTTCTGGTCTTTGACGGTGATGAACATGTGGTTTTAGAATGATCTAAATTTTACCAGTATATCTTGAAAAGGCAAATACTTAGACATCGACCACAGGAAAGTTAATTAAATTACACAGGAGCACATATTTTAATTTCAGTTGTGAGTTGGTTATCTTTTCATTATTGTGTTTATTGTTGAATGTACAGCATTGTTGTTCATTCTTTCCCATGGTCCTGCTTCCTATTTTATTTCTTAGGTGTATAGAGTAAGACAAAGGAAGCAAATTATTTTATGAATACCTTTATATTTTAATATTTTTAAGTACATACGAGTTCAGTGGCAGGGAATTTCTAAATTTAAAATGTCAAATGTAATTTAAAATTATTTCTCGTATGTCTATTGGGCAGGAAGTTTTCTTCCTTTTGGGGTTTTCCTGATTTTTTAACTAAGTGAAATTTTAGAAAGCTGGGATAAAGTTCCTAAAAGCAATGAAGCTGACTTGTAACCCTAAACTAGAAAATCCTTTCTCCCCTTTTCATAGTTAATTCAAAAACTTAGGTAAGTTTAAAAAAACACACGCTGTAGCTCCTTAAGAAGCTTTTTGATAGTCATGGATACGTCGACTCTCTCCTTATTGGCATTTTCCTGACATTAGGAAGAGAGAAAATCCTCACATCGTTTCTCAATGCCTTTTGCTTTTCTTTTTCTGCTGCTGAGGATTTTGTGTCTGCCACTGAAGCCTTATAATTTAATTCACATTTCTCAGATCATATCAGTGCGACACATTTGGAACTCTGTGTTACTATTCTTTTGTGAATGTGGTCATAATAAAATCACTTTTATATCTGGGTCTTCTGCTTCATTTCACACACCTGGGGCATGGCACCGCATCAAAAATCCAGTTGTGTTTTTGCCAAGGCTTGGATAGGAAAAACTGTACTGGGCCACATAAATGCCCATGCATTTTATGTATCACTTGAATAAATAATGAATACATAAATGTGCATGTATATATGTAGAAACCATGTAATATATGTTTTAATGCAAATGCAAGTCTTATGTATCAAGGATTAGAAATTTAACTGAGGAGAAGCAAAGACTGAGCTGCATTTGTTACCTGGGGTCATTGAGGGCACACAAACAGGAAACACAACATCCAGGGAGGAGAAAAATTATTCCTCAAAAAAGAGTAGGCTGAAACCTTGGGTAGCAGCATCAGATTTCAGATTTTTGAAATAAAGGCAAAAAGAAGGCCTGCCTTTTTATTATTGTTATCTATATCTATCTGTTTCTGTTATTAGATTCATGACTCTCCACCTTCCACGATGCTTTTTAACAGTCATAATTTAAGGTTCTCCTGTCCTGGTATAACTCTACCTTTGGACTTTTAATTTAGATGAAGTTCATAACTGAACTTTCCCCCTGGACATACTTTTTGCAGTTCACAGTGACCAACACAGGATTTATTTCTAGTCAAGAAATAAATATAGAACATCTATCATATGCAAGCCCCAGTGTCAGCACTGTAGGGAAGGGAGAGAAGAAGAAGATAGGGTATGTATAGGTGTGTTTGTAGGACTGTTTGGTTTATATTAGTGCTCTGGATGCATGCAATTTGAATTGTCTGCCCTCAATTTTGTTTTCCCCATAGGCCCTCTTGTTTTTAGGGTGCAATTTAACAGAATGCAACGTTTTTCAGGAACAAATTTATTGGGTTGTGAAAGCATTACGTGTATTTACTGATAAAATTTGTTCTTTTTTTTTTTTTTTTCTGTTTAGAACCCAGAAAACACTCAAAGTTGTGTAATATTAAGTAGGGAAGTCCTAAAGTTTCCATGAAATGCCAGGAGTGACATAGTGGTATTTTTGGTATTGTGGTTGAGTAGTGGCTTTTAAACGTTCACTTCAAACCCTTTAGAATTTCAGTGTTTTGAGAAAGTATTTTCAGTAACATTTCTCCAAGTATATAGGAGTAGAAGTAATGACTGGCATCAATGGAGAAGAATTAAGTCATAAAATGTTTAGGGTTTATTAAAAAATTGGGGTTTAGGTTTACTAAAACATGAACATTTAGTAAATCAGTCAGATGAACAGTTCACTGTAAAGGTTTACAGTAGAAAGAAATTGCTAGGATTACGTAGAATTCCAGTAATTTGAAATTCAAAGTCTTCTTGGGAAATTTTTATCTTTATCACTTCTCAAAATAAAATAGAATATTTTTCCCTCCTTAAAAGCTTAACATTTATGATCAAATATATGGTGATGGAAATAGAACTGACTTTGGGGTGGTGAACATGCAATGTGAGATATAGATGATGTATTACAGAATTGTACACCTGAAACCTATGTAACTTTACTAACCATTGTCAACCCAATAAATTTTAATTAAAAAAAAATAAGTTAAAAATCCCCCCCAAAGGCTTAAAATTTAATGAAATTAATTCATAAATTAGGTGACTTGTATTAGATTTGTATGCATAAGGTAGTCTTTTCTCTTACCCCTTTCCTAATTTTTAAAAACTTTTATTATTTAATGATTTTTTTTCTTTTTTCTGTAAAAATAAAAGGTCTTTCTCTATCCTTTTCTCCAATTACTTCTTCTTCTCAGGTTCAACTTTTTTTTCTCCCTATCTGTCTGTAAGACCCTACTTATGTAAGTGAAAGCCAGACGTCTGGAAGCCTTATATGGCTGAGGTAGCTCCAGGTAGGTTGATATGAAACAAGTGCTTCTGCACAGATGTGAAGAACCACAAAGCCTGTAGGATACAGCCTGTGGTTGGTGCCTAAGCTAATATTTGTCCACTCAGGAGAAAGTTCCTAGTTCTGCTTTGAACCCACCTATTAACTTAAACCTCAATTCACACAGTTTTATAATAAGCTTGTTTATCTAGTTACCCACTACAGGGATGGCTGAAGAAGCTTATGGCAAGACTGAGAAGAGTGTGGTGGTATTAGAAGGAGGTGGCACATTTAGAGACTAAGAAGGAAAGCCTGATGGCAAAGAGAGAATGAACCATAAAAATGAAACAGAGAAACGCATAGATGTCAGTTATTGAGATCAGGACTGTATACCCTCCGTTAAACCCTGACGGCTGTCACTGATGTTCATAATTGACCTCCTCATTCATCGAAGATTAGATTGTGTTTATTATCATTCATTTAAAAAGTCAGGGAAGTGCATAATACTCTTTACAATTTTTAGAAATCACGTATAAAGGCAGGCACTTCAAGATAATTAGTTTTTGTTTTTCTGCAAAAATGATCTAAGCAGATGTCATATTCTAGCATTTTTGTCTGTAGTTTTTTTTTTCCCCTACCTTTTCTTTTACGTCTACTAAGGGGCTATTTTCACAAAAAACTTTTTCTCTCTCTCTTTGAAGATAGACTCTTTATTTTAACCTCTATTGTTGGTCTTTTATGGTGTGCTTTCAGAGACATTTCAATGTCCCTTCATAAAGATATTCTTAATAGCAGTAGACTGTGAATCCTGTGTGACATGAACGTAACGATTCATTTTCTACCTCTTTGCTCTCGAGCCTCTGTCATAACTTCTGCTCTATGGTCAAACTTCTTATATAGTTGTATATATTTGTTGACACTGTTTCCCTCCCCCTTCCGCCCCCTCCTACGTTTCTCAAGCTCCTTATCCATTTCCAATCTACAGGAGTTCAAAGAATTTGTTTGAACTTCTGTCACCAGCAGCTCCTCCTAATATTTATTTATTCAACAAGTGCTGTTGTAGGAGCTGGGGAAACCCAGGAGAACAAATGAGGAAAAATCCATGCTCTTGAGCAGTTGACATTCTAGTTGGGAAGGAAGACAAACAAATAAAGTAAATTAGGTAACGAAGCAAAACCAGTACAATATGATGGGGGAGGGAGAAGCAACAACAGAAGACGGGAGCCCGTGGAGGACTGACGTCCACCTGAGTGATGAGAAGGAGTTGGCTGGGGAAGAATGTCCTAGGCAGATAGAGCAGCAAAGACAGTGATCAGCTCTGTGGAAAGGAAGAATTGTCCATTGTGTCTGAAGCCTATTGTGGTGAACGTAGTGTCCTGCTCAGCTTCACTTGGTCAGTGGGCGCCCAGGCTGTATGGCAGTCCTTCCTGCCAGGCCTCAGCCAGTGCTGGTGTCCAGGTGTTCCCCAGGTCAGCCCTCTTGCTTCCCTGGAACTGACATTGGGTGCACTTGTTTCACCTGAGGCCACATTCTTCCTTGGCTTTTCCCTATCCTCCTGTCCTGCCTTCTTACTCCTTTTCTCTGAGAGTGTGTCCTCAATGAATGAGGTGAGCAAGAATCCTGGCTCAGCTCTATCTCTAGGAAACCCTGACCTAAGACACATAAGAGAATTGTTGACCTTTTTTTCTGGCCTCCAGACCCTTCCAGAGTACCTACTCAACATGTCCACCTGAATGTTCCGGAAACACCTAAAACTCAACATGTGAAAAAATTGCATAACTGATCATTTCCCCCTTCTCCTCAAGCTTTTTTTTTTCCTGTGTCCACTCCTTTAGTTTATGACCCCCCTTTTCACCTAATTATACTAAGAATTCAGAGTCGTGCTTAGATTTTCCCTTTCCGTTAGACCTTATATTTAGTCAGTCAACAAGGAACTCATACTGAATGTCTCACACTTCCTTTGTCTTTCCATCTCCACTTGTATTGATTTAATTCAGGGCCCTGACTGAACCATTTTCTTAGTCTCCCAAGTGGCCTCCACACTCCCCTCCCTCATGCCTCCAATCCATTTGACACCATTACCCCTTTATAAAATGGAAAACCCTCTCCAGCCACTCTTCTACTTAGAGTCTTAGTGCCTTCCTATTGGATTAAGTGGCAACTTCCTGGAGGATAAAGTTCCTCATTTCTTGGCATGGCTTCCCGTGCCTGTTCCGTTCTGACCCTGGGCCGCCTTTCCCTCAGCCTTCACAGCTGCCAGCACTGTGGGTACTGCTTGGGGGTTTCCTCAGACAGCTTCTAGTTTCAGGCCTCTGATCCTTCAGTCCTTCCTGCTGTTCCTCAAATACCCATCCCCTCCTGGACAGTGCCTGGAAGCCTTCGCTCTATGCTGCTTCCTCAGCAAAGTCCACTGTGAGCCACTCACGGAACGTTGGTACCCAACTAAGTGCTCTCAGAACACTCATTTCAGTGTATTGTAATCACTTCCTTTATTTTTCACCACCCACTGGGTTCCTGGAATGCAGAGACGCGGCTGTTCACATTGCTAGGCACATTATTAGCACATGCTTATTGAATGACTAAAGGAGAAACTTTATTGTGTTAAGTTTTTTGGTTGTTATACAGGATAGCTTCATGAACAAGGTCGCTGTCCATGCCTTTATCCACCAATTCTGTAGGAAAAAGATACAGGAACTATTTAGATGGAGTGAATGAAGATAATACTTCTAACGTGTTTTTCCCAGGGAACATGGAATGACAGGAGAGGGGAGATTATTTAAACCCTAAAACATGGAGTTGGAAAATTTATTAATCTGTTAAATATTTATTTAATATTTTCTAGATGCCTAACATTGTGTGGTGTACTGTGGAGAGTCAAAAAAAAGATGCAGTGATATCGTTTGTTCCTCAAGGGCCTTAAAATGGGGAAAATGCCAATAATACAAGAGAGTTTTTATGAAGGAGCATGTGATTAAATCCTAAAATATTCAAATACATACTATTTGTTCTGTAAAAGGAGAGTCTTTGTGAGCTAGAGGGTTGATCACTTACAAACAAAACCTCAGATTGTTGAAAGACTTGTTGAAAAGAAGTTTGCTATGCAGAAATAATGTTCATATAATGCAGTAGTTTTCGGCTATTAAGGAGATAACTTTCAGCTTTGCTGAAGAAGGAAATGCATAACTGTGTTTGAAGAACTTTTTGTAAAATTTTTGAATGAGCTTTTATGTTGAAGAAAAAAATAAAGTTCGATATCTTCATAGTATCATTTAAAACAGTGAAGGTGAAGATGGTTTGCAAATGGGGGAAGAGGGAGGTGATTCCTTTAAACCAATTAGAATGTGAAGGAAAACGCTTTTCCCTGAGCTTTCTGATTATAAGCGTGCGCCCAGTTCTGGGAGCTGTGGGAATACTGACCACTCATCATTGACAGAATTAGTTACCTCTTCTTGTACTTTTAATTTCTTAACGAAGTGAATATGTATGTGGTCAGATTTCATGCCTGACTTTTTTGATTTCCTGCCTGACGTATTTCTTAGTTGTTTCCTTGTGTCTTAATCTAATTCATACTCTTGTGGTTCTGTTTGCTGAGGACAGGAAATACTTTAAACAATGGTAGATCAACCACTCTCCTGTAGGGGTCGCTATGAGAGTAGCAGTTTGGCATCCTTCCTTGCCACCCAACACCATGTGGCATGACTTGACACAGTTAGTCTGAGGTTTGTGAGATCTGGTTTATTTATGTTGGTATTTTACTTTTGAGAATGGTATGAGCTCTAACCCCACCAAGAATTCTGCAGGCTCATATCTATGTATTTTATCACTTTAGTCCATACATGCTACACCTGTGCATTTTTTTAACCTCACATATTTGGTGCATTATTATTTTAGAGTTCTCATTATGCCCTATCTCTATGAAAAGTTATGTACATAGACACATTAAACCATTTTAGTGGCTTTTGCAGCATGTCTGATGCATGGTAGCCTAAACGTGGCCTTCTGTAGGACCTCAGATTATTGTTTAATGGGGTTGTCACTCAGGACACTTACTGGCTTCCTCCAGTGCTTTTAAAAAATTGAATTGAGCATGATGAGGTGCATCCCCTTGATTAAATGTTTTTCCTCTCATGCAATCTCCATTAGCTGTTTGGCTCCAATTCTGTATTCTTTTGAAGCAGCCCTGCATTGCAAATCAATATCTTTCCGAAGAGACAGTGTGTTGTGAATTGCTTGGACAGCATATGCACAGTTACTTTGGCTGCAATGCTGCTGCAGAGCCCGGTTACTCTGCCTTCCTGGGAACTCCACAGGCAAGTCCATCGTGTTTTGGAAAAAAAAAATTAGATTTTTCTGGGAAAAAAATTGAACTCTTAAAGCTATTGATACTGAATGTTAGCATGTCTTTTGTGTTCTTCTGAACCATTTTTGGCCTTATTCCAGTGAGGTTAGCTTCTCTGGGGTTATTTCTGTGTTGGCTTTTTTTTTTTTTTTTTTTTTTCTTTTGCTTCTGCTTCCCCCTTTCTTGGTTGTAGTACGGCCGTACCATTTCAGCTTGCTAGTGCAGAAAGATGTGAATTCAGTTGCTGGATGAGCCTGGCCTGGTGCAAACACATTGCTAGAGACATGTTAAAGAGTTCCAGGTGAATCGAGCCTGGGAGAGACAACAGCAAAACGGTAAGACGGAGCATGCTTAAAATTAGAGCAAGGGTTTTTAATTTGGAGCATCGCGGCAAGTCTGAATCCTGACTCACTCATTTACAACTTGAAAAGGATTCATTTTATGCATGTCATGTTACTCATCTCCTCTCATTTAACTGCTAAAAACATCACAGATTGATCAAGGGGGCATTTAAATTAGGGATCTGACAGGAGGTTACTCATGGGAGAGTCCCTTGAGGCTCCCCAGGCTACTGCTGCTAGTTTGTAAACACCGGCAGCAATGATAAAATGAGGAAAAGGTTTAGTGGCTGTGCTTCTTTGCCATAGCTGAGTCTTATTTCTCCTGAAACTCACTGATTACAGCTGAAAGAGATTTTACAGATTGTTTTGCCTGGCTAGGCTTGGCTGCATGCCCTCTGAGTCAAGCCAGTGAAGGACAGAAGACCACTTTTTTCATTTGGGTAAACTGATGTCCATGAATTAGCTGGGTTGGATCTGAGTGAAATAAACATCTCTGATATATCAGGGATCTGGGGCTACCTCCCTGCTCAGTTTGCCCCCTCCCCTTCTGGAGCACAAAACGCACCTGCGTTAAGTATATGCTGCCTGGCAGAGGTCAGTGTGCTGGTATTTGGCATCGTTACACCTGTGGTGGTTATGCTTTCATGTATGAAAGGGTTGATCCTTCGTGCAGTTCTGCTTGAAGTACTGGCTCTGATAGTAGACCATTAGCATTTTGGATGCAATAGAGAACCCCCGCACGCACGAAGGACCTGGGCAGCAGGCAGCCTATTCCAAAATGATGCTTATCTGCTCATGAAGGAGAAGATAACAATCAAGAGACAGAAATGTAAACCTTGATATCTACAGAGGTTAAATTCCTCTTTCCTTTGTTAATTGTCACACAGTATTATTAGGGGTGGGGGGCGGTTGGAGTTGAAGGACATGTTTTAATATTGTTCAACGTGAGGCTACTACATTGCATGGTCCTAGTGAATTTTTAAGGCTCCATCTATTACACAGGCGCTGAGGGTTAAGCATGTCAGCATTTGAATTTTTGCTTTAAAAATACTCTAAGTATACTTGAACTCAATAATTCATGTAAAATGTAGATGATGTAGGTAGGGAATATTAGTTGAGAACGTCACCAGTACCTTGCTGTAGCACATTGGCCAGAAGCAACTTGTGTACAATTTTGTGACATAGGTATTTTTAAGAAAGAACTCCTGATTACTTGATAGGCTGATTAAGAGAAATACTATGTTGGGGTTCACTCGAATTTGGCGGGGAGGAGCCTTACCTATGCTTTTGTATTCACTCAGCTATTTATTGTAAAGGTTGGACAGTAAGTTTTGGGAATGAATACTTGAATATTCTTCCAAAGAGAGTTCAATCTTTTTCTATTTTGACATTTTTTATTATGTTCTAAAAAGTCAAGATGGACTATACACTATTCCTTTCCATACTTCATTTGTTCTTTCAAAAAAACTTTCTATTCAGCAGATAGCCCTGTGTTTACTGTTTCTTTTTTTCTGAGAATAATGTATTCTAGCTATTTATGTTTTTACCTTCACTCTGTGAAAGCTGTGAGGTTTATTTTTTTCACCCTGTGACAGAAGGAATTGTGCATTTGAAACAAGTAAGGAATTTTTAAAAAGGGGAATAAATAGAAGAGCGGTAATATGACATTGCTTTGCCAATCATGCGTGTTTTTATTCTGCATTCTACAAACATTTATTAGCCATCTACTATGTGTAAGAAATTGTAGGACATGCTGTGAGGAAATACAGATGAAACGAATACACTTCCTTTCCTGAACAGGCTTAGATATAGTAGCATTGGTATTTTTCTCCGGAATTTGCTCCATTATCCTTTCTCATGAATAAAGAAATTTAAAGCTTTTTGAATGTTATGTTTCCTACTTAGCAGAGTCCTTGGCCTATTTTATTTTAATCATTTATTTATTAAAGAAATATTTATGAAGAGTCTACTGTGTAATACTGTAACTACTGTGTATCAGTAAGTAAAACAGATCTGGTCCATGTCCTCAAGGAACTTACAATCTACTTCTTTTTTAAAAATATTTTAAGGGGAAATTTTGGGACACTTTTTTTCCCATTTGGGTCACTTGTGAAACAGATACTGTGTGCTTTGATTTTTTTTTTTTTCATTTTTTTTTATTGTGGCATAAAATATATATAACACAAAATTTACCATTTTAACTATTTTTAAGTGTATATGTTAAGTATATCACAATGTTTTACCATCACTGTTATCCATTTCTAAAACTTTTTCATCATCCCAAGGAGAAGCTCTGCCCATTAAGTAATAGCTGCCTATTCTCCCTCCTCCCCAGCTCCGGTAGTCTCTAATCTACTTCCTGTGTCTATGAATTTATCTATTCAAGGTACCTCATATCACATCAAGTGGAATCATACAGTATTTGTCCTTTTGTGTTTGGTTCATTTCACTTACCATGTTTTTAAGACTTATTCATGTTGTAGCAAGTGTCAGAATTTCATTCCTTTTTAATGCATGCTTTGATTTTTATATGGAAAAGACAGCAATTTTCCTCCCTCATATGATTTCATTAAATCAAGTTCCTATATGGCCATGATAATAGATAATTTAGAGATACTGAAAACAAAAGCCAGTGAGCAGGGGCAAAGAGTGAGGACTAGAAATGCAGTGGGGGGACGATCTACTGATATATTATACTTGGATGCTTTCATGGCCTGGTAATTGAGCACAGTGTTGGGCTACTTACCATATTCCCCGAAAATAAGATCGGGTCTTATTTTAAGGTTTGCTCCAAAAGACACATTAGGGCTTATGTTCAGGGGATGTCATCCTAAAAAATCATTCTAGGGCTTATTTTCCGGTTAGGTCTTATTTTCGGGGAAACATGGTAGATTTTCATGTCAATTCTCTGCTGACAGAGAACAACAATCAGCTGAAATGTTTAATGGAACCGGGACTGTGGTTTTTGTCATTGTTAATATTCGAATTTTACCCACTATACTTCTGGTCCCTTCTTTACTCTATCTAACTTCATTAGCAAAGACTGATTATTACGTTGAGGTCCGCTTATCGAATGGGAGACTCTTAGAACTGGCAGGTATGTCAGCAATTGTATTATGTCATTGGCTCATCATCATCCATTCACCACTGGGAGAGTGAGACTCTACTCACCCTCCTGATGCCCAGGGCAAAGCTTCTTTCGCTCCCCACTGCTGTTTTCAGTGGACAGTCAGCCCGAAAACCCCAGGTATCCTCTGAGTTAGAGAGGAATGAGAGAGGCTGTAAGCTTGATGCCATGTTAAGCAGTTTTCCATTCGATGAGGTAAGCCTGGCTTCATCATATAGCATTCTGTTTCTCAAATTTCTTCCTGATACCGCTTCTCTTCAATCCAGATGGTTTTTCTGACAGAGGATCCTTTTTAGAAAGCCAGGTTAAGGCTCCCAGAGTTGTCCATGTATCTGCCATCAACTGCTTTGATGATTCTTAGACTGGATTAGTCAGGGGGTTATAGCCATGCCTTTAACATACTATTCAGGAAACGCAAACATGTATGGAGGAGGCAAATTCAACGTGGCAGGGCTCATGCCTGAGTCACCCCATCTTCCCAGTCCTGTCCTATTTAGTGAGTCTTATGCTTTCTGCCCCCTTAATTACTTTGCTTTTCAGGCCTGACTTTTCATGTGAGGCAGAATCAGATTAGTCAAGAGTATGTTAAATTGGGTGGTGGAAGTTGGGGGGAGAAGGGGGACACTAAACCAGAGCATTTATTTTGTTCAGCTTTAAAAGTGCTTTTCATTCCCTCCCTCTCTCCCTCTCTCCCTCCCTCCATCTCTCCCTCCCTCTTTCCTTCCCTTTCTCCCTCCTTCCCTTCCTATCTCCTTCCCTTTCTTGCCTCAGGAGAAGAGAGAATCAGAGAAATGTTGCAGATCAGGTCTGCCCTTTGTTTATTTCTCTTGGGATAGAAGTCCCAGGGGCCATGTAGGTAAAACAACCTGGTGGTCAAGAGCTAGGATCCTGGACTAAATCCCGTTTCCTCTGCTTCCTCTCTGCGTGACCTTGAACATGTTACTTAATTCTTGTGTGCCTCAATTTAATCATCTGTTAAATTGGGGTAATAATAGTACCTCATGGAGTTGTTGTAGAGATGGAGAAAACACTTGTAAACTATTTTTCATAGTAACTGTGACGTAATAAGAGGTCAATAATAGACATTATCGTTGTCATCATCACATAGAAATACTTAATTTCCAACTCTCTTTTCTATCAACTTGCATTCTATCTTGCCCAAGATCCATCTCCAGTTTGCTTGATTATGGTGCATAGATGACAATTTCTTTATGTTCATTGGGTTTGAGTGGATAAATGGAGGATGTGAAAGAATGATCCAGTTTGCTATTTATCATCTGGGTTTTACAAGGGTGTGTGTTCTACAGACTCCCTCTTCTGCACAGCCAATGCAAGTTTGCCCCAGCGGCTGATTCCTCTGCTAAATGAAATCTCACTAAAAATACACAGATGACAGTGAAATGCTCCTGGAAGCACTGAGGGTTGTTTTCAGGTGGCAGCCAAGCAGCAGGATATGTGTATCCCACTGCTCTGCTCAATTCACTTTGGCTATCTCAGGATTCACTATTGACTTGTCTCAGTCGTAGGAAGTCACTGGTATACAGAACCAGTCCTCATGAACTCAGTTAGGACTATTATCAATGGACAGCTGTCAAATCTATTGCTGAAATTTCAGCTCTTGATGATAGATGGACCAATTGTTAAAGCTGCATTGAAAGCCGCATTCTATTTCCTCCCCAAAGGTTCATTGTTCCCTGCGTTTCTCTTCATAAGCTCTGTGTGGTTAGTGACCCATATATGCTTCTCTGAAAAATTTAAGAGCCTCAAAAGTCAATCCTATATTGAGTGATGCCCTATATTTTTCTGAATTCTTTGGTGGGGTTTGCATCTCAATTTATTTTATTAGAATAAAAACATTAAACTTTTAAACTTTGTAACATCACTCTTGACATTAATCACTAAATTATTATCCAAACATGAATAATACATTTAAATTTTATGAAAAAGGTGCTTATTGTAGGTGAGGTGATGTGAGTTGTATTTATGTATACAGCCATCTGTTTCAGAGGATGAAGATAGTATATAATTTTATTTCTCCTTCAGGGGAGGAATTTAAAAATGTTTATAATATTTATTTTTAAATGCTGTTCATATGGTTACCAGGGGAAAGAAATTGAGGTCCTAATGGATCAGTCAGTACCTCCAGTAGTGTCTTTTCAGTTTCCAGTTTTAATGTTATTATGCCTCCTGGATGCTTTATCTTACATGAGGGAAAGAATAGCAAGCTACAGATATTTGAAAAGTATAAACATGAAGGAAGAACTAGCCTGGTTTAGTACAAAGGAGCTATGGGTGGTGCAGTGAAACTCAGAAGAGAAACAAAACAGAATTCAGAAGGCACCTGAGACTGTTGTTTGCACAGCTTTTGAGACAAATGACATCTTCTCGGGTCCTCATGATGTTAAAACCCCTCAAACACTAAGCATATGTGTACAAGTAGAAAGCATCCAGGACCATGTTATTAATTTGAGACGTCTGTGGATGTAAGTTCAGCCTGATCTGTTTATTGGTTATTAGTGCTTCTGACATTGCAGATGTTTTTAAATGGTTGTAGCTCATATTACTCAGTCCCCCTTGTCAGGTTATAGCACACTTTTGCACAGTGATGGGTCCTCTGAAAACACACACTGGTTTTCCCTTCTCAGGTAGGAGCCAAGACAAAACTGAATAAAAAGAAAATCTATATTTAAACCTGGAAATTCCGTGAGAGAGGGGGTAAAAGTCCTTATTTGCAGGACCAGACTTTTTATCTTTTTTTCCTAGAATAAGAGCTTTAAGGGAAGAGTGTCTTGATGAAGAAACTAATTGGCCATGCAGTGTGAGCCACTTTGGGTAGCTGATTCTTCTGCTTTGTCGAGAATGGATATTCTACCTCCCAGGGCAGCTCTGTGAATTTTGTAGGTTGGAATAGCCTTTTGCTTTGTGGAATCTCAACAGAGCTTCTCCCTTGTTGTGCATAGGAATTCTCATTTTACGTCCCCCATTTCCAGTGCCTCTGGCTATAAATGGGTGGGGGAAGGCAGTATAGAGTCACTTCTAAAGTCACCTTCCCACACTGGATTTTCATTTGGCCGTATGATGTGAATGCTACACTCCTGACTGTCTTTTTCCCATGAGGGAATTTTAACCAACATATAATTATGGATGTCATGTGGGAGTCAGAAAATCCATGTATCTTTTTCTTTTTTCCCTTGACCGTTTTGGGATATTGAGAACTCTTTTAGGGGAGACAGTGACCCAGGCTTCCACAGAATTGCCATGTCCTTGTGTTTGGGAATAGGGGTTCATGTCCTTTGTCCAATATAAGGTGGGATATGTTCATTTATGCCATGTAGGCAAAGGGTTTTTTTGGTTTTCTTTCAGGGAGGACCTGTATTAGGATACATGGTACTCTTCACAAATGTTAAGTTTGTTTTCAAATCTCGTTTCTGGATCTTGAAGTGACTTCCTTGTAATTTTTTTTTTTTTAAAGCTACCAAATGAACTCTGGTAAATAAAGAGCAAAGCAAGATTCTGGATTCGATTCTCCTTAGAACAATTTTATGATAATTATTTTTTCATAGCTATGGTGGCCAATGGCAAAACAATGCTTCTGTATTATAAACCTATAAATCCATATATTTCTATGCAGGAAGTACTGTTACTTGTGCTGTTATAACCCATGTATACTTTCCTATTTCTAGTTCTCACCCACTCCTATCCTATTGCTTTTAAAAAAATTCATAAATATATTTACTTGGGTGTACTGAATAGAGTGTGGCTTATTGAAAAGCTTTATTTCAGTGTTCAAAATTATATTAAAGAATGATCTGAAATTACCATGATCTTTTGTGGGACGTTTGGGCAAAATTGTTACCCAAGGAATATTGAAATGATTATCACTCGTATTGTACTCAGAGACTGAAACAAATTTTGACTCTGGAAGACTTGACCTCTCACACAGTCTCACTCTCTTATTTGACCACAGCAGTAGAATCTATCATTATATGGTTTAGAGCACTGCACCTCCAACTTGAACGTGCACACAGCTCCCCTGGGGGTCTTGTTAAAATGCAGGTTCTGGCTCAGTGGGACTGTGGGAAGGGGTGTGGAGGAGGCCTGATATCCCAGGTGAGGCCAGTGCTTCCTGGTCTGTAAGCAGCAAGGGGTTAGACAATATTCCAGATGAAATCCTGCTCCCCATAGATAACTACATTCTGAAAAACCTACAAAGTTAAACAAAATATGGTGAATGTTTAAATTTTAAAAAATGTATTGCAGTAAAAGACACATTCCCACTAATCCCGCTCAGAATAATCCTCCTTGCTTCAAACACATGGATCCCATTGTTTTTGCCACTTTCTGAAACAGTTCTGGAAGTCCTCTTTCGTGAGTGTCTTTGGTTGCACTGTTGTGGCTGCCTTGATGTCCTGTATTGATTATAAATGTTTACCTTTCATTGGTCATTTTGACTTTGGAGAAGAGCCAGAAGTTGCACGGTGCCAGATAAAGTGAATAAGGTGGATGAAGACACACGATAATGTTTTTATTTGAAAGAAATTGCCTTACCAGAAGTGATGTGTGACACTGAGCCTTTCTGTTGTGATCACAAAATACGGTGACTGCTGCTGCTGAGTGCCATCCAATAGAAAAGCAGGGATCTTCAATATACGTCGTGGCTTGTTGAACCTTAGTAATGGTGTGTGACAAGTTTCAACTTGTTTGGTGCAGTCAGTCACATGTGAGCTGCAGTTGAGAGAAGGTGTGTTTTAAAGTGTGCCATAAATCATCCTCCATTATGACAACACTCCGTGTCATACATTACTTCTGGTATACAGCAATTTCTGTCCAATAAAAACATTACAGTGTGCCCTCATCCACCTTATTCACTGCATCTGGGTGAATGTGACTTCTGGCTGTTTCCCAAAGTCAAAATGATTCAGGGCATTCAGGAAGCCATGATAGCACAACCAAAGACACTCACAAAAGAGGACTTCCAGAACTGCTTCAGAAAGTGGCAAGAATGATAGGAAAAGTCTGTTTGAAGTGAGGGGGGGTATTTTGAGGGGGATTAGTGGCAATGTGTCCTTTACCGTAACAAATTTTTAAAATTTAAGCATTCATGGTATTGTTTGATCACACCTCGTAAGTAGGGCACAACTAACAATAGAGATGATATTTCTACTTTTTCTATGAATGTTTGTTAAACTTTATGTTAAAGTTATCATTATGACTTGGATGAAGTACAGAACCTAGAGGTCAGTAAAAATATGCATCTGTCTATGTGAGCCTATGAGCAAAACTGTATCTTTTACAGTTTTTATAACAGAGGGAAAGCAACTAAATAAAATTATTTTAGCAATATATATGAAAAATGTAAGCTGCTGGGAAGACCGCCTAAATATTTTATCATAGAATTGGCAAACAGTTGTCAGGCCTGTTGGTGTGCTAATTACTGAGCCTAGCAAGGGTGGTAACAAAACTGCAGTCACTGACGCGGATAAGGGAATGCTGTGTCCTCAAGAGTTCTCCATTCAACTGTGTCCATTAGCCATGGATTCAGGGTTTAAATGAAATTGGGTCAGACCGCCCAGAAACCAGTCAGGAGAAAAATAAGCATTTAAGAATTAAATCACGATAATAGACATTGAATTCTGGTGAGTGGGGAACAGCTGGTGAAAGTCTGTTCATTGACTGGAAAAGATCTAGGCTCCGAAGGTGCTTCATTGTTACGTCGTTTTCTTAGGACTCGCTTTTTAAATGGCCTGTCTGTAGTTAAAGGGGAAGGCTTTCTAATAACAAGAACAATCCATTTTTGAGTAAAAATGAACAGAATACCCATTTCATGCTGCCTTTTGGGCTTTGGGGACATTAAAGAAATGGAAGATACAGTTTCTCTGCTCAAGGGGTTTACGGTCTTGTCACAGAAATATAATGAACACATGAGAAACAGAGTGAAACAAAGACCTCCTCCCACCCCCGCAAAATAAACCAAACACACGAAAACAAATTCCACAGTAGCTTATATGAAAGCATATCAGACAGCATATATTTAAGTGACAAATTGTGAGGTACAATCTAAAAATGTTCTTAGGGCATTTTTGGTTGTGACAGTGACATAGGGACGCAACTAGCATTCAGTAGACAGAACCAGGGTTGCCAAATGTGCTGCAACGTGGCTGTTGCACCGTGCTGTTATGAATAATTCCTCAGCCAAAAGGCCCAGGACTCCATCACTGAGAATGCCAGGATCTTAGGGCTAAGGAAGACTCATGAAAACTGGAGCTGTCAGGGAAGTAAGTGCATGGTGTGGACCTGTCTGCCTCCTTTCTAAACCTGAAGGGAAATGGAATGTAAAAGGAAGCACTAAGAAGTGAATTCTTGTGCCTGGCCTTATCGAGTTGATCTGTTTAAAACCATTTACCAACTGTACACTGCTGCCTAGTTCAAAGTCATAGAACAGTCGAGCTGTAAAAGATCTTAAGAGATGTGTACTCCGGCTGTCTCGTTGTACAGATGAGAAAACTGAGACCCAGAGAGTTTAAGTTGCTTATTCTAAGTCACTTGTTCATAGTCATTTCTGGTTTATGTGAGCAGCAGACTTGCCTGTATATTAGGTAATATTCTCAAGGTGATTTTGGGCTAGATCTTGGTTCTAATAAAACATAGCCATAAGTCAAAGCACATTCACGTGTACATTCCTCTATGCACATCCTACACATTGTCTGTCTTTGCTCCTTATAGCTATTCACACTGCCACCTCCAAGCATGCGTGTACACACACACACACACACACACACACACACACACACACACACACAAGGGAAGGGAAGCGAAGGGGAGAGAAGGGAAGACTATAACCAAAGAGAGGACAGCATACTTTTAGATCTTACAGGTTTAGATGAGAGATGAAAGCAGGGGTCATGGGTTATGAGTCCAGTGAAATCAGAAATTCCCATCCCAAATACTTTGCCTACCTATCCCCTGATAGCTGAAATGTATTTATTTATTTATTTTTGCAATGGATGAAGCTTTTGATTCTATATTGATTAAAGTTCAAATAATTCTGGGAGAAGTAATACTCTGATATGAGTGTTCAAAAGCTTTAAGTGACCGATGGTGGTTTTTTTATTGGGAACAGATTTTGAGAGAAGATATTGCGTAGGAGAAAGCTGTCAGGGCTTCTTTGGGTAATGGGCAAAGGGAAGAACAGATGTAAGAGGTGGTCTGAGGGTCAAGACTTTCGCCTATTTCAGTTTTGCACTGGACCTATGATCGTATTCCTTTTATGAATGTCAGAAGACCATGGCTTATCTTAATGCCAAATGCATGATGCATATTTGGTGTGGGTCAACTCGGAGTCCTTTAAACAAATTCTTTTTCTCGTGTCTGCCTTTGTGAAAAGTGTGGAGTGAAGAAGTAGAGAAGATCACACTCTGAATTCAGTAAAACGCTCATCACTAGAAAATGGTTGATTCAAAGGGACAATTTTCAGCCCGAATGAATTCACTTGAAATGAATGCCAGCCTTAACTGAATTAGGTTGTGCTGTTTTAAATCCACTGCTGTGAGTTTGGTAGACAGTTGTCTGGATTTTACATAGCTCCAAGCTAAAACTGTAGGTTAAACTGTGACTTTTGGAACCTCCAACACTGTTTGAATTTCCAACAATTTTTACAGAGTTTAGAGTCTGCCAGCTAGTGTACAGACCCCTCTTAATAATGAGTGAACCAAACTAATTGATTCAGATGGACGCCCAAATGTGCGGGTGCATCCTTAAACTTGTTTGAAATTCTAACTTCTATTGACTTTATTGGCAAAAATAAGAGAACTGGAGTTTATTTTGGTATTTGTAATGATTTCTTTTTATCTGTTTTCACAATAAACAGACATCCCTGCTGAATATAAATTTTGTCACTTAGTTTCTAAATGGAACAAGGAAGTGTGAATAAATGCAGTCATAGAAAAAGTATTTCTTAACTCCTATTAACATTAGAATGTCTGTTGTTTTCAGCCGATACTGACGACACAGCTCTTTACTGTGATTGGCTGTGGGTAGGGGTCCCAAAGGTGTTTTCTTCCAACCCCATGATTTGAGAAAACCAATTTAACCAATGGAAACCCCTTACTTTCCATAAGTTAGTGAAAAATCCTTGACCAGACCCTTCAAGCAGAGATTTGAAGGAAAAAGTACTCTTGGGGGCTAAAAAATGAATAGAAAACACAGTTTTTGTCCTTTGGAGGAGACAATTTGTTTGTTGAGATTATGACAAAAAAATTATTACAATCCAGGGTATGCAAAATATTGGAACAGACTAAATGCACGATCATGGAGGTGGATTCTTAATGAAGGATTGGTCTGAGTGGATGGGATTTAATCGACAGGGGCTTTTTTTCTGAGCAAAGAAAAGTCTTGTACAAGACAGTGGGTCCATGGCTTGTTGGTGTGAGAGGAAGTGTATGGCTTGGTGTACCTTATGCTTAGGTTACTGAAAAGGTATGTGTAATAGACTGTGAAAGCTGGTGGGGTTCGGATTGTCTAAGGGGCTTCTGTGCCCTGGGCTAAATGCCCACGTCTTTAAAAATATATATAGCTAATAAATATAACTTTGAAAAGCATGTGTCTCAATCTATTTAAGCTTTTAATTTTGAAAATCATTTGTCTCAGTCTATTTAAGCATTGATTACTGACAATGAAATTCCTTTAATTTCAAATACTAATCTAGTGTGACTATTTTAACATATTTCAGCAAACATAACCTTAAGCAAAGAAATCATGCACAAATATGATTATTGCAAATTATGTTATTACACTTATCCTGTTTTAAAACACCAACAATGTGGGTTTAAATAATTTCTATACCTTTTCTGTATTGCTTCTTATACCTTCCTAGGGTTATAGAGTTACTTATTGAGATCCCTCCCAGGGATTTCTGTAATGATATTTGTTGAATCTTCTTGGTGTTGTGTAATCTTTACTAATCCCTAAGAAAAACAATGCCTTCTTAGAATAGCCAGGGTTGTAGGATCTGAGTTGTGGGCTGTTGGGGTCTTGGTGGCTTTTTCCAAAGTGATTCAGATCTGAGTCACTGGTTAGCAGTTAAGTTGAGTTTTCTTTTTCAGGGTTAAATTTCACTCAGTCGTTAAAATTTAACTTTCCAAACAATGCCTTCCTCATTGGTTTCGCATAAGTTTTCTTTGCAATCTGGTGTCTCTCCACCAGATATCTTCTTTGTAAAACGTTGCTTAGGTGACATCACATACCCTTTATTCTCTGTGTTATATTGACCTGGTGTGTCATCACTGGAACATCTCGTGTTGTTGCTCTTTCTACACTTATGCTGCTTAGACTGTCTCCATAGCCCTGATCAATTATTCCTATTCTTGATAACAGTTCCTACTTTTTAGACACGGCTTACTCACATTTCCATGTATTAATAAAAACCATTCTCCTTTTATATTATAACTGCCATTTGCCCTTTAAATTAACTTTTGTCTCTTGAAATCATAATAGACTCATGGTTTTTCAAGAACTCAACTTGTTGCATTTAACCATTTTATTTTCCCTTTGATGCTCAAATACATAATCAGAGTTTGGCCCGTAAGAACGCCTATAGGCAGATGCCTTTGTCCTTCTAGCATTGTCTCTGACATTTGGGAAAGGATCCTAGTTTTCTGGTAACAGCAGGATATTTTGCAGCTATTTTGTGCTTCTAGCCCTGTGAACTCGACTCAGGTCAACTTCCAAGGATTCCTCTTTTTTTATAGTGGAGCACTGGAACATAGACCAAAATCTGGGCTCTGGGGGTACACATGAAACTTCGTAGTGGACCAAAGGGCTACTGTTGGTGGTTGGAAAACTCTGCCTTTTTGAGGTTATGGGTTCCCATTAGTTTTTTCCAATTTGACATATGCTTCTGCCCTCGAGTTTTCTTACAGTAGGAGGTTACATCTGTCATCGAAACCTGCTGCTGCACTGACCATAAGCACTGTGTATGGGAAGAAAGACAGATTTCATTTGGGGAGGGGAAATGTTTCTTTCGAATGCTGGCAGGTTGATAGGAGGATTCGAGCACCAGTGTGGAATCTGGCTTCTCGAACCCTCTTTCATCGCTAGGAGTCCAGTCTGCTCACTCTTCCCTTCATGTACAGCTGGCACTTCAGTGATTTTTATCCTGTGGGCTGCCAGCATTTGCAGCTTCTTGGAGGAATGAGCACAGTCTTACTTCATTTTGTCTGCATCCTTCTCTAGAACAAACCCTGCCCTGTCCTCTTTTGGGACTGCAGGGTGTGTTGCCTGAGGTCAACAAGGCTGATACCTCATGTTTTTAGGAAGGGTGTGGATTCTACTTTCTGTTGTGCTCATGGTAACAGAGATGGCCAGATCACGTTTAAGTTGTTTGTCCCAAAGATTGGAAACTTGAAACTTTTCCAGAACCTTCAGTTTGCCCTATGTGGAAAACTCAAGTATAGATTACTTTCCTGGATGAAGCTGCATGCTCAAAGCAGATGCCGATACTGGTCTTACTCACATAAACCCCGGGCGAAGAGACCAGCGTAAACTGTGTGTAAATGTTAATTATGTATAGAACTTCTTTGTGGGCTTTATAATGCTAATCGAATTACTCCACGCAGAAAACTCTGTTTTTGTTCATTTCTGGATAGAATCATTATTTTCTCATGGATCTGATACAGTGTATCAAATTCAGAACGTGGTATCTGCAACATGTTCCTAAGAACATTCTGCTCAAATAGCAGAGTGCTTCAAGCGATTTCAGTCAAGTGAGTGTAGTAGTAGTTTTCTATTGCTGTGTAACACATTCCCACAAACTTCCTAGGTTATTATCTCAGTGTCTGTAGATTAGATGTTCCAGCACTGTTTTCTCTGCCCTAGGTCTCACTGAGCTGAAATCATGATGTTGGACGTGGTTGTGGTTGTGGTTCTCACTTAGGGCGCAGGATTCTCTTACAAGCTCACTAGCTGGCAGAACTTACTTTCTCATGGTTGTAGGATGGTGGTCCCCATTTTCCTTCTAGTTGTCAGCCATTGACCGCTGTCAGCTCTTAGAAGCTACCCCACAGACCCTGTGCTATGGGGCCCCCATTTCAGTTCACAACGTGAAATATATTTGTTTTCTCTTAGGCTAGTCAGGTTACATCTGTATTTCTCTTCTGTGACTAGCTGGAGAAAATGCCCTGCTTTGAAAGGACTTTCCTGATTAGGTCAGGCCCACCCAGGATGACCTATCTCATAACACAGTCATGGGAGTGATAGCTCAGCACAACAAAACAACAAACAACCCAATTAAAAAATGGGCAGATGACCTGAAGAGACATTTCTCCAAAGAGGACATACAAATGGCAAATAGACATTTGAAAAAAATGCTCAACATCACTAATCATCAGAGAAATTCAAATAAAAACCACAATGAGATAACACCTCACCCCAGTCAGAATGGCTATCATCAACAAGACAAATAGTAACAAGTGTTGGAGAGGCTGTGGAGAAAAAGGAACCCTCATACACTGTTGGTGGGAATGCAGACTGGTGCAGCCGTTATGGAAGGCAGTGTGGAGGTTCCTCAAAAAATTACAAATAGAATTGCCATATGACCCAGCAATCCCTCTCCTGAGTGTCTACCCAAAAAATCTGAAAACATTTATACTTAAAGACACATGTGCTCCAATGTTCATTGCAGCTTTGTTTACCGTGGCCAAGATACGGAAACAACCAAAATGTCCTTCGATAGATGAATGGATAAAGAAGTTGTGGTATATATACACAATGGAATACTGTTCGGCAATAAGAAAAGATGATATAGGACCATTTGTGACAACATGGATGGATCTTGAGAGTATAATGCTAAGCGAAATAAGTCAGACAGAAAAAGCAGAGAACCATATGATTTCACTAATATGTGGTATATAAACCAAAAACAACAAAAGAACAAGACAAACAAATGAGAAACAAAAACTCATAGACACAGACAAAAGTTTAGTGGTTACCAGAGGGTAAGCGGGGTGGAGGGTGGGAGATGAGGGTAAGGGGGATCAAATATATGGTGATGGAAGGAGAACTGACTATGGGTGGTGAACACACAATGGGATTCATAGATGATGTAATACAGAACTGGACACCTGAAATCTATGTGATTTTACTAACAATTGTCACCCCAATAAATTTAAAAAAATCTTACTTTTGTTAATAGTATTTTATGCATGCATGTTTATTAGTTTTGTGTCAAGAGTGCTGTTTTTTGACAGTAGCTTTTGGGTAATGTTTCAGAGCTTCAGCTCTTTTTAGCAAGAGAGCACAGTGACTACTTACTTGAATGACTCTTCTTCAATCTGATTTATTAATTTGACGGAACCTTATTGAGCTTTAAATTGTGTTAGGCACTGAACAAGGGTCCATAGGAAAGAGTGCAATAATGTGGACAACATTCTTGCCTGCACTGCACTGGACAAAGAACGTACTGAGTCTCAAATGTGTTCTGCAGATGGGGTGTCTGGAACACATAGTACTCTGCAAACCCTTGTGGGATATTGGTATATTTTAAAATTATCATATAAACTAGGAACTAAGTAGCAAAAAGTATATTGAAACGTGAGTGCAGTAAAATCACTATCATAGGCATGTTTCCACATAAGGATACTGTGTCCAAGAAGTTTATTTTCTGTTAATGATTGTTTTCTACTTGTATTTTGTCATTTGCTAGTAGATGACAAAACTGATAAATGTGAAATGCTCAAAAATGTTTGTGGGAAATTATTTTAAGTTTAGAAAATTTTGTTGAAATACTTTCTCCTCTTAAAAATTAGGCATAGGCTGCCACTCTTCTGTCTTAGTGGTAAAATACCTTAGAGAAGCTGGTTTTCCACAGGGGCATGGTTTGTACTGATTTTTACAATCATCAAGTGTGCCATAGTCAGATCCATTAAATGAGAGGCTACCTGACTGAAAACACATTAATGTTGGGCCCTAATGTAAAGCATGAGGGAGGAAGGAAGGCTTTCCTTGTAGTAGATTCTGTAACAATTTCTCTTGCTTAAATTGTATAGACTCAGTTGTCAAACTTTCCAATTGTAGTATGTCTGTCTTCTAAACGTAACAGCCTTGTGAGTCTTGGTTTTGTCAGAATTGGTAGCATGAAGGGCAGCAAATAAAAGGTTTATATGAGTTTATATGATTGCCTGAACTGGTTAAGAATTAAATTCATTCTTTTCTATGATGGTCCCTTCCAGCTCTTCTTTTCTCTGCTGACATGTTGAAGTGACATTTGTGATTTTGCCCTTGCTAATATTATGTGCCATACATGTGCTACAAATTTATATTTCAGAGTATATTTTCCTCCATATATCTAGAAAAAAATTCCCCATAAATGTAGAAAAAAAGAGTATTCTATTTAATAAAGACTATTTTACTAAGATAGTTCAAAGACCCTGAATAAAAAATAGAATGTAGCATTGAATACAAAGTACCATATTTTTCTTGGCAAAACCAAGAGCTATTTCTGTGGAATTTATGCTTCCTGGTGCTACTTCCAGGGATAGAGCTGGAGTTCAAACATGGTTACCATTTTTCCATTATCTATGTATCAGTTCAATCCCCTTTTCATATTTTCTTATGTTATCATTATACATATTTATCACATCATTTTGATTTATATATGTATATGTAAATCTCCTTTCAAGTAAGAAACAATATTTTATGGCTGAAACATATAGAGATTAGCTTCTTCCTGAAAGTGTCACAGTAAATTGAAAAAAATCCGTGAATTGGTTCCTCTATTTTGTTTTTTACCCTTTAGTTTTTGCTTCTTTCAGCTATGTTTTGTAGTTTCTGAATGTAGATTTTGCTCACATTTTTGTTAGGTTTATCACTAAATATTTTATATTGTTTGAAGCTGTTGAAAATAGTGTGTTTTTTTATATTTAAATTTCTGATTGTTGCCAGTATCTAGAAATATGAACGATTTTTGCATATTGATCTTGTGTCTTGCACCTTTGATAAACTTATTCTCATGGCTTTTTTGGGGATAGATTTTATTGGATTTTTACATAGATTATAATGGTATGCTGTGAATAAAGTCGCTTTTATTTCTTCCTTTCCAATGTGAATGCTTTTGATTTCTTTTTTTTCTTGCCTTTTGGCATTGTCTAGACTTACAATGTTGAATCAAAGTGATGAGAATGAACATCCTTGATTTGTACCTGTTCTTAGAAGAAAGGCATTCATTTCTTCATCATTAATTTTTATGTTAGCAGTAGTTTTTTGTAGATGCCCTTTTTCAAGTTGAGGATGTTTCCTTCTATTTTTAATTTGTTGAGTTTTTATCGTGAGTGGGTACTGGATTTTGTCAAATGCTGTTTCTGAGTCTACTGAAATAATCATGACTTTTAAAAAGACCTGTGTGTTAGTTATCTATTGCTGCATAAAAAATTACCCCAAAACTTAGCATCTAAAAACAGCAAATATTTTGTTTTTTCTCCCATTTTCTGTGGGTCTAGAATCTAGCTGCTCCTTAGCTGTGTGCCTCTGGCTCAGGGTCTCTCATGAAGTTCTAGGGCTTGCAGAAGGGCAGGACTGGGGTCGAACTTGAAAGCATAACTAACTCTTGTGGTTGTTTTCAGGCGTCAGTCCTTCTGCACATGTGCCTCTCCACAGGGCTGCTTTATGCTATGATAGCTGGCTTTCCTCAGCCAGTGATCTAAGATAGAAGAACTGAAAGTCAGAGAATACTAATACAGATGCTGTGGTCTTTTATAATCTTTTCTCACAAGGGATATTCCATGATTTCTGCCCTAGACTATTTATTGTATAAAAGTCAACAAATGCAGCCCATACTCAAGATCTGGTGACAAATAAGAGTGTGACAATGTGGAAGTGGCCACCACTGGGGGCCATTGGAGAGACTTCCTACCATTGTATATTAAAATAATGAACTATACATTTTTGAATGTTAATCTTGCCTTCCTGGGATTAATACTATGTTTTCATGATTTACTTATCTTTTTTTTTTATATATTATTGGATTCAATTTGTTAAAAATATACCAATAATTTTTGTGTCTATGTTTATGACAGAAATTGATCTGTAGTTTTCTTGTAATGTTTTTATCTGGTTTTGGTGTGGGAATGATGCTGGCTTCATATAATAAGTTCAGAAGTATTTCCCTCTCTTCAATTTCTTTTGGAAGTGTAGAATTGGTGTTATTAGGTTGGTGCAAAAGTGACTGTGGTTTTTACAATTATTTTTAACCTTATAAACCGCAATTACTAACCCTAATATTTCTTTCTTAAATATTTTGTTTACTTTACCAGTGGTGCTGTCTGGCCCTGAAATTTTCTTTGTGATAAGGTTTTTGGCTACAAATTTAATTTCATTAATAGACATAGGCCTATTCAGGTTTTCAATTTTTGTCTGTGAGCTTTGGTAGTTTTTGTCTTTCAAGGAATTTGTTTCATCTAAGTTCTTGAATTTATTGGCATAGTGTTCTTCATAATGTCTGTACAATCTATATTGATGTCCTGTCTTTCATTTCTGAAATTGGCATTGTGTGTTTTTTATCTTTTTGTCCTTATCAGTCTGGCTAGAGGTTTATCTTTAATCTTTGAAAATCAGCTTTTGTTTTCAGTGATTTTCTTTATTGTTTTCTATTCTCTATTTCATTTATTTCTACTCTGATATTTATTCATTATTTTCATTCTTCTGCTTAGTTTGGGTTTCAGTTGTAGTTTTTTTCCCTAGTATTTTAAGGTCTAATCTCTTTGCTTTGAGACCTTCTTTTCTACCATGTGCATTTAGTACAAATTTAGTATAAATTTTTTTACAGTTAAAGTACTACTTTAGCTGCATCCTGCCATTTTGATATTTTGTGTTATTATTTTCATTTAGCTCCAGATACTTCCTAATTTACCTTTTGTATTATTTAGTTTCTGAATATTTGCTGTCATACTTACCTTTTAAAGTACTTCTTTTTCCCCTCTGCATCTTTAAGATATTTTCTTTATCACTGGTTTTAAGCAATTTGATATTGATGTGCCTTTGTGTCATTTGCTTTGTGTTTCTTGTGCTTAGGGTTCATTGGCTTCTCAGGCCCATGTGTTTATATACTATAATTATAATTCAGTTGCTTCAGTGATGTGGGTGGTTTCACACCTGTAAGAATAACACATACACCCTTGAAAATATTGAGTGCATCTAATCTCCTTGTGATAAATGGTGAGTTTTTGATCATGAGTAAAGGACTCTACCTTGAGTCTTTTAAACACATCTTCAACTATTTTCTGATCTGATAAAGTATGATGATATCCTCCGCATTTGACTTATTAGAATCAAATCTGTGCTTTGTAGTTGAGCTACACTCTAGCAGCTACACAGTTGCTGCTAAATAACACACAGTTTGGTGTGTTTCCTTTCTTACATTTCACTGTCCTCATACATACACATACAGATATCTATATTTATGTCTGTATCTGTCTGCATGTATATCTGTTTCTACCAATATCTATTTGTACGCATAGATGCATTTATTCCCCATATGGAATCGTCCTATGTATATTACCCAGGCACTTTATATTTTTACTTTAACAAAATAGAATTTTCTTAACTATCTTCTGTTTTCCTGCCTTTTAAAATAGCGATGTGGAAACTTTTCACAAGAAGAATAGAAACTTTAAAATCAATTTCTTTGATTTTAAAGAGTTATCTTTTCTCTAGTGAGAATAATAAAGTTACCTAGCTTTACAGACAAGCTAGAGGCCATGGCATTATTTAATAAGAACAACAAAGTCTCTGGGGTATAGGGGGAAGGAAAGGGTTAGAACATAAAGTAGAAAACAAGGAGCGAAAGTCAGACTAAAATAAGATGAGAGAGTGGGGCAGGGTGTGCAGGAAGAGAGTGAGTGGAGAAGTTGGGAAGGAAATAAGGGTCTTGCTCAGTAATGTAAATAACATTTTGAGATAACTGTCATTCCGTGTTTTTCTTTTACAGTATTATTCTTTCATCCACTAGTTTTGGTATCAGTAAGCATTATTTTGTAATTTTCAACATCTCTAAACATTAGTTTTTTTAATATACTGTATTCCAGTTTGGAGATTAATTCAAGATGGGGACAGGTTTTAAACATATATTCAAGCATAAAACTTTTGAAAAATATAATGATCTTCTTTTCTAGCCTGTGTTAGCTGCTTCCATGATGACCCATCAGTCAAAATGCTCATCTGATTTAGCTCAACTGATTTTTTTTCACTTTTATTAAGTTTTCCAACTTCTTAGTGATTCAGAAAATAGTGCCACTTGCAGTCAGATAGTAAAACATGTTAGAGTTAAGAATCTTAGGACACTAGCTTTCCAGCCCTTAAGTTTCCTGTTTTAAAGGGATAGTATTTATACTATCAGCCCTAAGTGAATATAAGCAGAATGATTATGAGGAACATTTCATACTGTGATTTAAGCTGGTGTGGCTTTTAGAATGTGGCCTTTTTGGTCTTTCCTGGAATTAAAAGTGGAATGCTTTCTAGAATAACAAATCTCCATGTTTTTGATATTAAAGTTTGAAGGTAGAATTCTGAGCTCAATTTCTTTCTTTCTTTTTTTTATTCCCAGATATGTGTCACAAAGATGTCTACACGGAACTGCCAGGGAATGGACTCAGTGATCAAACCCCTGGACACAATTCCTGAGGATAAAAAAGTCAGGGTTCAGAGGACACAGAGCACTTTTGACCCATTTGAGAAACCAACTAATCAAGTAAAGAGGGTGCATTCGGAGAACAATGCTTGCATTAATTTTAAGACCTCCTCCACTGGCAAAGAGTCTCCTAAAGTTAGGCGGCACTCCAGCCCCAGCTCGGTAAGTGCAGCTTCTCCCTTATCAGTGGCTAAACAGAAGGAGTAGCTCTCAGACGAGCCGCACGCTGTGCTGGAAGAAGGCAGGTGGCTTTATCCTTGCATTATGATGCTTTCTCTCCCAGGGTGGTTTAATGTTTTGGAAGAGAGTGTGCTTGAGCAAACTGTATGCACACTCTTTATTCGTAAGCACCCAGCAAGCAAATGAGAAATGATTCAATTTACTTTTTGGAAAAATCATTTTTTTTTCTAGTTGTTTCCTATTAGAGGAATTTATGATTAAAAATCCTTGGGTATTTCACACCCTTGGCGAGGACATTGAAGTTCGCTGTGCTTGCAGGCAGTAAGGATAGTTTTGAATTTGGCAAGTTCACAAAGAATGGTAAAATGTGTTCACTTGTCTGATTCCAGTTTGTTTTCATTGTAAATATTTTAAACTTTAAGAGTTAAGGATCAAATCTTCTTAAAAAGAAATCCTTTTTATTTTAATGGAATTTTCTAAACTCAAACTACATCTAAATTTAAACTATATCAAGTCTTGCATTTTAACCTAAGGTTGTATTAAGATCTGAGGTGATTGCTGCTTTTTGACTGTAAAATTTTTACTGAAAGTCCTATTTCCAGGGCTGGCCTGCACTTGACATTGTAAAAAAATTCTTATGATCTTTTCAAATTAAGTAATTTTCAGATTTAACTTATACTTAAGAATCTTTGGAATAGATGTTCTAAGAGTTGAAAAGGTAAGAAGAGAATGCTAATAGAATTTTGATTCTGTCATCTTGCTAAGAAACACCTGCTATTTTAAATATTAACACAAATTTTAAATATTAAATTCCATGAGAGCCAAAACAGAGCAAGAAATGTCAACTTCTAGGAGAGTATTAACACTTCAATTTAATTAAACTGTATGACACTGAACAAATTTTGTGTCATATTTTGTGAAGCTGAAATAAGTATTATTAATGCAACATTTGTGAAGAGAATTGATTATCTGGTTTTCTCCATACTTGTTTCCATAATCTTGTCTATGATTGCAAGGTAGCATCCACCGAGGTCACAGCTAAATCACTAACTTCTGGGAGAACGTTTAGATTTTGTATCATTTAGAAGAAATGAAAGGAATTGTTGAAAATGGTTAAGCTTATAATGATATGTAGAAATTGGCATTTTCAGATATTGCAATCAGGCATAATTAAACTAAAATATTATTCACTCTTTAAGTGAAATTTAAATTTAACTAGTCCTGTATTTTATGTGCAATAGTAGTTACAATCTACTGGTGCGTTATTTCCCTTGTTCCTCCATTGTTTCTGCTTTGGCCACTGGGAGCTCTTTGCCCTTTTGAGATGTGTTCATCCTTTTGTTTTTTGAGCACTTCCTTACTTTCTGGCTTTACAAGACACTCTTGGCTTATATTGTATTTTCTCAGCCCCAGATGTAGAATCAGTCATTTCTCCAAAGAGTGTTGGTTCCTTTTATGAGAAAATTGTGTTTAGAAACCAAGACGTAGATGCTGGGTACGCTAGTTGCTCCTGAGGGTCATGTAGTTTTGAAAGTCAGTGTGTACAACCTAGTGTAATGGGATTTCAATATTTATTTTTAATTCTAATAAGGAATTAGTTAAAATCCTTACCAAGAAAGTTGAGACATCTGATGCTCTCTGTATCTCTATCTTTAAAGTTAAATTTATTGTTTATTAAAGTAATGCTTGAACATAGCTTAAAAGATCAAAGAGGAAAGGATTCTGAGAGGATGGTAATAGCATAGGATTTGAAACTTCTCATGTAGTTAGATGGAAGAACAAGGATAGTAAAACCAAAACCAATGGATAACATTGACAACAAGGTCACAAGGTGTCTTCATGAACCTTGACATAGGAGTGAAGGGAACAGATCCTGAACAACTTTTAAAACTGCACGGTATCTGACAGTGTGATGGGGGAAGTTCAGGGAAGGCACAGGGACCAGTGAGTCCTCAGAGCCAGGAAGCTCCACGTGGCAGCTTGCTGGGCCGTTCTTAGGACAGTGGCATCAGCTGGGAGGGGACTTTGATGGCTCCTGTGAGTGGAGGGGTGCCAGGATACCATGGATGGTCTACTGCTGTTGGAGTGGTCTGTTGCTCTTTCTCCTGTGACTTCTCCAGATGTCTGTCCATCTGAAGCACCTTTCCAGGCCAAAGCCTTTCACCGAATAGAAAGTGCGAGAGTAGACTTCTGTGCAGCGTAGATTCAACAGGGGCAGAGGAAATAGAGGTTCCAGGCTGAAGTGTTGGAGAGAAACAGATGGGGAAGATAGTGTGTGCTAGATTGGCTTTTTTGTAACTTCATGAAAACAGAGTAAAGAACTTTGTTCCATGAAGCTTGAAAAGCTATCTGGATCATACCCCTCTCTTCTTAAACTACAGAAAAATTCATTTTACTTAAAAATAACCAATAGAAAAATTACTGGTTGAATCCCATACAAAACTATGAAGAAAAAAGAATAAGGAACAGAATAACATCTTTATGAAAAGATAATGAAAGCAAGCTAGAAGGAGGTAAACTTATCTTTGTTGGTGCATTTTTAATGCATCTGGAAAGTCTAAAAGAATCAACGGAAATACTACCAGCAATGAGAAAAGTTAGCCAAATAACAAGTTATATAAAATTTACATACAAAACCCAATAAACCTTTATAAAATCAAAGAAGAATCAGTGTGGAAAACTAGTAAATAAAGCCAATGACTAAGCATTTATTTTCTGTGATTCCTGTATGTAATTTACCACATGGTAATCTAGTCATGGATCAGGGAAGTTTCTTTTAGATGTAATCCCACTAATAAATCAAGAAAGAACAATACATTTAAGAATCACCATTTGGCAACCCCAGATGAGTTAATACGTGTCGGCAGTGATTAGCAATACCTGCTGACATCACCAAAAGAGAGATAGCCAGACATGATGTACTGATGGAAGTATACAAAAAGCACCAACAGCGTTAAACCCGAATGTGAGCAAGACTCTAGATATAACCACTGACTTACAGGGTACAAAGGAACACATCAGGAGAGGATTTTCTCTGTTACATTCATAGCTCCAAATACATTTCTCTTACTGTTTGGCTTAATATGTAGCATTTATAATCTGATTCTCATGTAAATACTGTTCATAGTAGGGTCACATAGTATACTATGGTTAAGTTTCCTTCCTTGAACAACTTGATTTTCCTAGTCATAATTGCCTCCTCTTTTCATTTGTTCATAATTAGTGTAATTAATTGGTATAATTTTAATCACAAACTGAGGCCCCAGACTACTTGATAAAACTATAAAACTCCTGAAACAAGTGGGAATCATGTAACCTATCAGTTTTTCTTTCCCTTGAGATTGGCCTTGCAGTTCTCCATCCTTCCAATCCAGCCTTGACTGGTTGATTTCCCAGCCTGCAGCCTGCTGTCATGAGGCTTCCCTTCACTGTTTTCCTGAGAATTTGCTTTTCCTTTCGTTTTGTGTTAAACACGAAGGCTCTGGTTTACTTACATACCTTTCTTGTTCTTGGTTTATTTAGTTGCACATATGACTATGTCTTTAGCCATATTTGATTACTTGATTAATGATATGACTAGATATAGGATTACAGTTTAGAAAGTAATTATTTTTTAGCCTTTCAACATTGCTTTGTTCTGCAAGTCCCAGTATTGTTATTTAAAGCCCTGGACTATTCTGATTCCTAATTTGTTTTTTGTGATCTGTGGTTTTTCTTTGTGGGACCTTCTAGGATTTTCTTTTTATTCCTGATGTAGGCCTTTTTCTTGGTACTCAGTAGATCTTTTCAATTTTGAAATTAATTTCTTTCAGTTTGAGAATGTATTATTTTATTCTGTGTTTGTTAATTTCATTTTTGGTTTTCTCTGCTTCATGGGTTTGTTTTTGTTTTTGTTTTTGTTTTTCACTTTAATGTTCAACTAAATTTTTAATGGATGCTAACGTTTATTTCCAAGAGCCCTTTCTTATTCTTGGAATGTTCTTTTTTAAAACTAAATCCGTTCTTCTTCAATGAATAATATATTGTCTTATATGTTTCTGAGGATACTAAATCTAATTTGGGAAAATTTTGAAGAATATATATATATATATATATATATATATTTCCTAAACTATCTTGAGTTTCCTTTAAGTTCTTTGTTTCTGTTCATTTGTTTTGGTCTCACCTTGCCTGTTGAGAGATTTTTTAATTTTGGTGAGTCTAGGTCGTGCGTTTTGGAAAGAACTGTTGGCTCGATTCACATTGTGAGTAATGTACTGAAAAGTTGAGTGGCAGTTCTTTGGGCCGCCAGTGCTTGTCAACTAGCCGGCCTTAGCGTAGGGAATATCAGTGAAGACCTAGTCATTTCTGATGTTAGTATTGTTTCATCTTTTTTCTTGGCCAAGTAGGTCCCCCAAAGCGAATTTACAAACCTGTGTTTTTTGGATATGTAAACCTAGCTGTAATTTTTCTGAAATGATCAAGAAGGGCCTCAGGGCCTCCCAGGTTTATGCAGACTTTCTTGTGCTTTGTTTTCATTCAGTGTGACTCTTCACATTGATTTCCACTGTGTTCTTGGTTCCACTTCTAAGCCTTTCTGGTTCAACCTCTTCCGAGAATAAACCTCTGCCAGGATTGGGGAGAGGGGTACACCTGGTTAGGAGAGTCCAAGAGAAAGCGCCTGTTCCTTAAACCCACTTCAACTAATCATTTTATTTTTAGCCCCTCCTTGAAGTTCAGCCTCTAATTCTTGTGTGTTTCTGAGATTCTGAAGTATGAATTGACTTATTTTGTAATGGCTTATGTCTTTACTCATGGTTCTAGTTAGCGACCTCCCAGCCGTTTGTCTTCTATCTTCAAAGTTTGGTTGGTATCTTATCTGCAGTCTTCTCCTTACTCATTCTATTTGTCCTTTTGCGTTATAACTTGACTATCATTTTAGCATGAATTGGTGAGAGGAGGAGATAAATATATGTGTTAAAGCCATCATGTTTAACTGGAAAATTTCCTGTTTCTGTCCTATTTTATTGTTAACTTCCTTTAGATCCTCTGAGATTATTATTGGGCTTACCAATTCCTGGTGCACCCTGCGATGTCTTTTTTATGTATCATTTATATTACATTGTGTGGAAATTGCTTTGCTTTCTTTTCATTTAAGGAGTTTTTGCTTCCATTACTGGAAAAATTTCTTTGTTCTTTCCTCCTTAAGCTGGTAATAGTCTCTATTTCTCAATTAACACGATGCTACAGTATTCTGTTTTGAGTCCTTTTTGCCTACTGCCTTTTTATTCTTCTTTTTGTGTTGGGCGAAGGTATTTTATGATACTCTTTTAGATGGAAAGACTAATTTTCTTTGGATTCCTCATTGGGCAGAAAATGGAGATGATAAAACTTCTTGTGTAACACAATTTTGCATCCAACAGTGTATGGGTTTGATCATTTTATATCCACTGGCATTGGAATTTTATGGACATAGGTTTGGTTATTCTTAAATAATTTTAAAGTCTGATAGGCATCAAAAAAGTCCCTTTACCCAAGGGACACCAGGATTAATGTCATACTCTATTTTATTGTTATTTCTTTGAAAATATTAATTATTGTGAATAGACTCCAAGACTACAGCTGAGGAGGGAGAGCTTGAACAGAAGTGTGACATTGCAGCCTCTATTTTAGTGAGGAAAGCAGGACAGCCATTCCTGTTTCTTGGATATATTGTGTTAGAAACTATTATACAATATCACAGCTTCCCAACTGTATATATGAGCTCTGCCACTTAAGTTCACTGACTCATCCTAGAGAAAGTACTACATACCTCATTGATGAATATCACTATGGTCACCTTCAAAGTACTTGGGAAGCTATGCACTGACATCAATGCCTACTCCACCTTTCAAAGCAATTTTGGAACTCTTTCTGGAATGGCCATGTATTACCCTTGATGTCCTGAACATCATCCAAATGTCTTCCTTTCAATATTTCCTTTATCTTTGGGTAAAGAAAGAAGTCATTGGGGACCAGATCAAGTGAGTAGGGAGGGTGTTCCAATACAACTCACCGTGTGAGCTGGTGCATTGTCGTGATGCAAGAGCCATGAATTGTTGGCAAAAAGTTCAGGTCATGTAACTTTTTCACGCAGCCTTTGCAGCACCTCCCAATAGTAAATTGATTAACTGTTTGTCTAGCTGGTAAAAATGCATAATGAATAATCCCTCTGATATCAAAAAAGTTTAGCAACATTGTTTCAATAAGTTCAGGAACTTAATTCTCAGACCTCGTATATCGCTATGCTGTTTACATACTGGTCATTGTCTGTATTAGAATCATGACTAGGGCCAGCCCACTGGCTCAGGCGGTTGAAGCGCCAGGCTCCTAACACTGAGGTCGCTGGTTCGATTCCTTCATGGGCCAACGAGCTATATCCTCTACAGCTAAGACTGTGAACATTGGCTCTCCCTGGAGCTGGGCTGCCATGAGCAGCTGGCAGCCGGCGAGAGCTGCCATGAGCTGTTGGGAGAGGCAGACTGATGACTGGCGACCAATTGCCTCAGCTGGGAGGAGTGCAAGGCTCATAATACCAGCCTGGGCCAAGGAGCTGTGTCCTATACAACTAGACTGAGAAACAACGGCTTGAACTGGAGTGGGGGGGTGGGGGAAGGTGGAAGAAGGGGAAAAAAAATGATCATGACTAAAATCAAGGAACCAAGAGTGCCTTGGCCTTTGTGACCATCACACTCATCTATACGTCTCGATTTTGTCCAGATAGTGGCACTTTAAAATTCATGCAAAATGTAATGAGTGTGACTTTATTTAAATTGGTATATTTCAAGAGGTATTTGGCAGATTTTGTTTATTTCAGACACTTTTTGCGTGCCTACTCTTCCTGGGCCTAGTGCTTAGGTAGTGATTAGTACTGTTACTGACAGGACAAACTTTCCCTCCCCTTTTCCTACCACCGCCTCCAACCCAGCTATGCTCTTCAATAGCTAGAACGATGGGGAGTGCTCTTGGAGACTGCCTGTCCTGCTGGCCCAGTTTAGAAGGGATTTCATTGAACTGTGTTTTCATAAGCCAAGCTTAAAGAGACCATATTTTCCAGATATTCATATTGAGATTGCTGTCCTCTGTACATTCCACAAATTCCTCAAAATTTACCTTTTTCCATCACCAGAAGAAATCTACATCCCATGACAGGCAGGCCCAATCTGGAGGGGAAGAAGGTGCAAACTTGAAAATGAGAGTTCTTCTTCAGTTCTCAGATGGTCGTCCTTGGGGATCGCATCTTGGCACTGCCTTCTTCTTTTGGAGACTAGACAATTTCCATGTAGCACCAAGTCCCCTTGTCAGGCTGTCATCATGTATGGTGTTTGGGTCTGTCCCTTTGTGTAGCATCTAGATCTATTTTGTAACCAACCCACCCATCAAATGTGAATTGCCTTTGTGTGGCTGTGTTTAATAGGGCTAGAAATGCAGGATGATAGAGCCTGTTCTAGAGATCAACGGCAGAAAAAAAATTAGCCAAAGCAGGTTTCACTTCAAATCCTTGTTTAATGAGGTCACGTAGTTCTAGGGAAGCCTTCCCACCTTACCCTCACACCCACTCTCACAATTACAGTATATTGTAATAGAGAAGTGATCCTTAACTTGTGGTTTTCCTGCAATTCATGTGGCCATCAACAGTCTTAAAGGGTTATGTATGAAGGTTAAAATCAATTTTCAGAGAATTCAAGGTGAAATTGGACATTCTTATAGCCATATCAAGGTATAATTACAATGAACACAAAGGTATACTCATGTAGTTTATAAAAATACAGTTCAAAAACACATTCCTGCCTCTAGGAATGAGATTTCAGTAGATGACAGACTTAAGCATAATTTAATATCTCTTCCATTTGGGTAGGAGTTAGATCTCCATGGGAAGATTCCACCAATGTAATAATGATAAAGAAAATCCATTTTTGATTCCACTCAAGAATCTTAGATCTCCTTCCTTCCTTCTTTCCTTCCTTCCTTCCCTCCCTCCCTCCCTCCCTCCCTCCCTCCCTCCCTCCCTCCCTCCCTCCTTCCTCTCTCTCTTTCTATCTCTCTCTCTCTCTTCCTGCCTCCTTCTCCCTCCCTCTCTTCCTTCGTTTTCCCCTTTCTTCCCCTCCCTTTCCTTCCCTTCTTTCCAGTCAAAGAAGATTTATTCAAAAATTCCTCTTAGTTTTAAAATTTTAAATAGAAGTACTCTGTACCAAGAATCACTTGGCCACTTAAATGACAACCCTTCAAGTTTTATAAATAGTAAAGTTTTATAAATATAAAGAGAAGAGTTCTGCTCTTGCAAAGATGTCTCAGTTTCTATGATTTGAAGCATCCTGACAGAATTCAGTAACAGTCAGTTCTCTGCTTTTGTTGTTGTGAAAGAGGAATGTTTTCCTTACCAAAGACAGCATGTGGGATATGACCTTAGATAGCACCTCGTTTCATAGGCGAATGGTTTTTGTAGAAAGAACCATGTGGTAGTGAGAGAACACTTTACCCTAAAGGATGAGGAAATTCTAATATTCTCTGGATGAACTTCAGTCTGTAAAGGGTCTTGGCTTCTCTTTGGAATAATGACAATCAATAAAAGCTATGGGAGCCCAAAAGGTCTCCACATGGCCCATCCCCTTCTTGCTGAAGGAGACGCTTCTTGAACACCTAACTAGAGTGAGACTTGTACACAGCTGGGGACTACATGTTTTGGTAACAAGAACAATTTAACATGAACACATTTATAACAGCACACATCTTTTAAATGGTAGTTCTCAGTGAGAAATTCATTTAATTCACAGAGTGTTAGGTTATAAATTTTCAGCTACACCTGTAACAATAATTTTGATTAGGGGACTTTACTATGAAGTAATACTTAAGTTTAATTGATATTTCAGTTTGGTTTATAAAAGATAGTAAGTAAAATCTAAAATTCAAATAATTAAGTTCTTAAGAACTAAAGTATGAATACACATATGAGGAATGACAGACATTTCCTATATGGCAAAAGCATAGGGATTAAAATATTCAATAATTCAAGAATTTATCTTAAAAAACTTAGCGTTACAAACAAAGATATACATCGGAGGAATTCACTATAACCTTATTTTTAATAGTGAAAACTGGAAACCATGTAATTGTTAGGATATTTGTTAAATGTTATCGTTCAGCCACATGATGGTACACTGTAACACCATTATAAATCTGGTTTTGAAGGATGATGTGGAGAAAAAAAATATTTTTATATAATTAGTGAAAAAATTAAATATAAAATTACATATACACTATAACTCTAAATATGTTTTTAAAACTATACACAGAAGAAAGGGCTGGAAAGAAATATATTAAAATGTTAATATGACCCATCTGTGAGGGGGTGAGTTTAATTTTATTTTTCTATTTAATTTAATATTCTCCAATTACTGTTTTATAATCAGAGAGGATAAAGGGGTTCCCCCTCCCCATTCTTTTATAACTTTAGAATGGAAGGAAATAAGACAGGCACATGAAGACCAGTTTCCACTGATTCATCCAAAATAACACCCTCTTCAAACACATCTACTGTGATATATTTAAATAAGGAGATCCGTTCAAGAATTTCCTTCATTGGTTTGGATTTCTTTGCCATGGAACATACTCCAACCACAATCACCTTTCAGGTGAACACTCATGCTCATCTTCTTCATCTGCATGATGGAAGAAATGTCTCATCATTTCAGGTTGATTCCCTATTTTAGGCCCAAGAAAGAACCTGGGGGCTTCCCTCATTTTTATTTCATCTGATATGGATTATAATTTACATGTGCTATACTAAAACTGCTTCTAAATAAACAGCATCAGAAGAAAGCCTTCTCTATACTAGCTGGCAGAAGTCTGTTGCTGCAGTTTGTTTCTACTTATACAGTCACTTGAATTGTGATGACAGTTGGCAAATGTTCTTTTGTTCTCAGATATTGTTCATTGTTGCTACAGTTTTAAAAGGTAAAGGTAGTGGGGCTCTTGCATCAGTGAGGTGATACAGCAGTCTTTTTACCTTGCATGTAATGAAGCCACAGAAACACGTCTTTCCCTGTACTGCTGCTGGAGAGCTCATTACATCTTTTTCCCTCTACTGCTGCTGGAGAGCTCATTACATCTCATTACATCTCTAGCAGTCTGACCACACTGCTAGAGACTCTTATGAACACTACTGCCCGCCACCGCTGTGATTGTCACTTTGTCATGTGAGCAGCTGGAGATGGCCGAGCCCATTCAGGTCTCAGGATTGCATAGAACCAACCTCAGGGTGGTGTCATAGGGATTACGTGTAGGTAATGTATTTAAAGGGATTAGCTCAAAGCCTGGCACACAGTAAACAGTGGATATTAGCTAGTTGTTTTTGTTGATTACACAAATAATGAACTAGAGCTAGTAAGGGCAGGGTGGCAGACACCATTCAATCGCAATATTATCTTCAGCTTTTCATTATCCATGCCAATGTTCCCCTCCACTGGTCCAGACAATTGGCAGTTCTCTGTACCTTTGTTCTGTTAAAAAAAACAAAACTGTATTAACATTATCTCGTTAAATTCCACGTGTCTGTGCAGTTAGTGTCCACTAGCAATTGCTGATGAGCCCTTTGGGTTTCCAGTTATCTAAAGTGCTATCTCAAGCCTGTACCCTAAGTAGCGAAGTGATAAGCCAGGCATAGTTGGCCCATAAAGCTGTTTCCCATCCATCCATGCGCCTGTCGTCAAGGAGCCAAAGAGAATGTTTAGGGTTGACAACATACTGGTTTGATCTAGCATCTGTATTTAAATGTGATGACTTAATAAAGTTACAAGGGAAAAAAAGAAACCAAAGACTTGAATTTTAATTATTAAACAAAATAGGATCTCTCCTTCTGAATTATTCTTAATTTTGCTCATTTGATAGGAACGGTTTTATTATTGCCTCTTTACAGACTTAGCACTTGGATTCCTTATTTATATGAATAGTAATTACAGTTCAGAATATTACCGCATACTTAAAATAAGAGGTCAATTTTGCAAGAATCTAACTCCTACAGCTCAGACTATGTCGTAGACATGGCGTATTTCATTGGCTCATTCTTTTGTATACTAGAACAACTTTTATAAAGACATTACATGTATGCAATTCTTGCTATAGAACTAGCATGACTGATCTGTAAATTATGGTGTATTTTCATAATGTTTATATATCCATTTCACAGGACAAATAACATTGATTGTATTACCACCAAAGGTGGTGAAATATTAATTTCCTGCCATCACAGTTTTCATAGAATGTATTTTAACTATAGCAGTTAATGCATCCAAATTCATTTAATTAGATAAATCGACTACTTTGTGCCATTAGCATCTTCTCTTGCTTGATTTTTCTTGTGGATAAATGGACTACGTTTTAAAAAATATTCCACTTGTTTTTCTAATTTCCTCAATTCAATTTCTTCAATTCATAAGTTTCATATGATGTGTCTCAAAATGATTACATCATCTCTGTTATATAGGCAGTTTATGAAGAGTGAAATCTATCATTTTTAGAAATTATTTGTGTCTTTCCAGGAAGAGAAAGTATTCTCTTACAAATTTTGTGTAACTGTGTCTTGTACTTGCTCTAAATACGCATTAGCAGTTTATCTCCTAATATGAGTAAAGAGATAATTTCTGCTGCTGCTTTTTTCTTCAACTTAGATTGGATTTATTCTTAAAGGAGCACAAAAGTAAGCAGACTTCTCATTCTGATTTTAAATAATTTAGAGTGGAACTGTGAACACAATATTTTCCCCATTGAAGATCATTTTATACTGAAGTTTAATATAGGTTTTAAAATTTCTATTTAAAACTTGGGCTCAGGAGGGTGATGGTAAAGTGTAACATTCACAAGCTGTTTCTTCCTGGTGATGAAAAATGCATGAGAACATAACCCACATAGGACTAGTCAAGCGATTTTGAGTGTAATTTTCCATTAAGTTTTACTTGATTCAACTCAACGTATGGTTAGTACTTTACAAGTAAGTTTCTTACAGAAAAGAATAGGTAGTCCAGTGTTTTTATTAATCTCTTCCTACTATGTACTATGTTGTTCCTTTTCTATCTGCAGCTTAAATGTCTAACTCATACTACTTTTAATCCTTTTTCTTTTCTAGTATGTGCATGTATGTTTAACTTTTCTTTCATGTGTTGATGTGGCCACATCCCATGGGTCTTAAAATGTCATGTCCTCAGTGCTACTTATTTATTTATTTTCAAGATTTTTACTAAAAATATAGCTAACTTACAGTATCATATTAGTTTCAGGGGCATAACATAGTTATTAAACATTTCTATACCTAGAGAAGTGATCACCATGATAAGTCCAGCAACCATCTGGCACCATACTATGCTTTCATAATACTATTAACTATGTTGCCTATACTGTACATTACATTCCTGTGACTTACTTGTTTTATACCTGGAAATTTGAACCCCTTATCACCCATCACCCTTCCCCCCCCTTTTTAAAAATTTTTCAATTACATTTGACATTCAGTTTTATTTTATATTGATTTCAGGTGTACGCATAGTTGTTAGATATTTGTATAATTTAAGAAGTGATCCCTCTGACTAGTCTACTACCCACCTAGTACTATACATAGTTATTACCATACTATTGACTATATTCCCTGTGCTTCACTTTACATCTCCGTGACAATTTTGTAACTACCAATTTGTACTTCTTAATCCCTTCACCTTTTTCATCCTGCCCCCAACCCCCTCCCATCTATTACCCCAATAAATCTAATACCCATTTGACACCATACATGGTTATTACAATATTACTGACTATATTCCTTATGCCACACCCTACATCCCCGTGATTACTTTGTAGCAATCAATTTGTACTTAATCCCTTCCTCTTTTTCACCCACCTCCTTAACCCCTGTCCTGTCTGGCAACTATCAAAATATTCTCTGTATCCATGAGTGTGTTTCTGTTTTGTTTGTTTATTTTGTTATTTAGATTCTACATATAAGTGAAATCACATTGCATCTGTCTTTCTCTGTCTGACACTCCACTCAGCACAATACCCTCCAGGTCCATCCATGCCACCACAGATGGCAAGAACCCATTCCCTTCTATTGTCGAGCAGTAATCCATTGTATATATGTACCACCTCCTCTTTATCCATTCTTCTATCAACGGACACCCAGGCTGCCTCCACATCTTAGCTATTGTAAATAATGCTGCAATGAACTTATGGATGTACAGGTCCCCTCGAAGTGACATTTTGGGTTCCTTTAGATAAATACCCAGAAGTGGGATTATTGGGTCCTTCTTTGTCTCTTGTTATAACCTTTGTTTTAAAGTCTATTTTTTTTTTTTTTTTTGGTGTAAGTATTGCTACCCCAGCTTTTTGTTGTTGTTTTCATTTCCATTTTAATGAAATGTCTTTTTCCATCCCTTAACTTTCAGTTTGTGTATCCTTCAATCTGAAGTGAGTCTTTTGTAGGCAGCAAATGTAAGAGTCTTGTTTTCTTATCCATTCAGCCCTCCTATGTCTTTTGAGTGGAGCATTGAACCCATTTACATTGAAAGTAATTGTTGATAGATATGTAGTTATTGCCATTTTATTTTTCATATTTTTGGTCTATTTTTCCTCCATCTTAAAGAGTCCCTCTAACATGCCTTGTAATACTGGTTTGGTGTTGATGAACTCCATAAGCTTTTTCTTGTCTGGGAAGCTCTTTATCTGTCCTTCAATTCTAAATGATAGCCTTGCTGGGCAGAGTAATCTTGGTTGTAGGTCCTTGCTATTCGTCACATTGAATATTTTGTGCCAATTCCTTCTGGCCTGCAAAGTTTCTGTTGAGAAATCAGCTGGTAGTCTTATGGGAGCTCCCTTATAAGTTACTAATTGCCTTTCTTGCTGCTTTTAAGATTCTCTCTTTGTCTTTAAACTTTGACGTTCTAATTGTAATGTGTCTTTGTGTTGGCCTTTTTGTTTTCATCTTGTTTGGGACTCTGTGCTTCCTAGACTTGTATGCTTATTTCCTTCACCAGGTTAGGAAAATTGTCAGTCATTATTTCTTTAAATAGGTTCTCAAAGCCTTGCTTTCTTTCTTCTCCTTGTGGTACTTCTAAGATGTGAATGTTGTTAAGCTTGATATTGTCCCTGAGGACTGTTAAGCGCTCCTCATTTTTATGGATTCTTTTTTCTTCTGTTCTGATAGAGTGTTTTCTGTTACCTTGTTTTCCATATCACTGATTCGATCGTCTGCTTCATTTAGTCTGCTGTTGGTTCCTTCTAGTGCATTCTTCATTTCAGTTATTGTAGTCTTCACTTCTGACTGGTTCTTTTTTATGGTTTCTATGTGCTTTTTTATGCTTGCTATCTCTTTGTTGAAGTTCTCACTATGTTCCTTGAGCATCCTTATAACCATGGTTTTGAACTCTGTCTTTGGTGGGTTGCTTGCCTCCATTCATTCATTTAGTTCTTTTTCTGGAGTTTTCTCCTGTTATTTTATTTGGGATGTATTTCTTTGTTTCCTCATTTTGAATGCCTCTCTGTATTTGTTTCTATATATTAGGTAGATCTGCCACATGCCCCAGTCTTGGCCTGGTGGCCTTATGTACCATGTTTCCCCGAAAATAAGACCTACCCAGACCATCAGCCCTAATGTGTCTTTTGGAGCAAAAATTAATATAAGATCCAATCTTATTTTACTATAATAGAAGACCGGGTCTTATATAATATAATACAATACAATGCAATACAATATAATATATACCAGGTCTTATATTAATTTTTGCTTCAAAAGACACATTAGAGCTGATGGTCTGGCTTTGTCTTATTTTCGGAGAAACATGGTAGTAGGTGTCCTGTGGAGCCCAGTGGCACAGTCTCCCTGGTCACCTGCTGTGGGTGCCCCGTGTGTGTCCCTTGTGTGGGTTGTATGTGCCCTCCTGTTATAGTTGAGCTTTAATTGCTATGGGCACGTCAATTAGTGGGATTGACCCTCAGGCTGATTGCATATAGGATTTGGCCACGTCCACAGTTTACAGGCTACTGTGTGGGTGGTTTACCCTACTGAGTGGGATTTTCCCACTGTGGTCTCTGGTGGTCTCTGATGTCTGTTGAGTCCACCCTATGTGTGTGCCACTTGTGGGGCTAGTTGGGTGGTGCTCTGATGTGGTCTGAAGCCAATCTCCAAATATGTTGTTTCTGGGCCTCTGGTAAGGGGCTCCAGTGCAGGCCCAGGTCACCCACTGCCTATGACCAGGTGGAGACTACCTGGTAGGAGTTACAAAGTGATCCGAGGTTATTTGCTCCCTGTGCTAAACCTGGAGTTGGGTGGAAGAGGCCACACTGTGAACTGAGGACATCTGCCACCAGCACAGGGCCTGGGGTATCTCTGCAAAATGCCAGAACAACCTGAAGCCTGCTGCTACCTGCCAGCTCCCTCAAGGTTCAGCCACTGATAAAGCCGCAAATGGGTGAGGCAGGGTCTTAGGAAGTCACTAGAGTGTGAAGAGTTGTGGTCTCCAGGTTAATGTAAATTCTGGTTTGGTGCCCGTGCTGAACCTAAAGCTACTCAGCAAAAGTCTCAGAGTATACCGAGGCCAGTTGCTGCCAGCCTGTGTGCTGCGGATTTCAATAGTTTTCCAAGGAAGAGTGCAATGTGGGTGGTGTGGGCTGCTGGAGAGAAACTGCCTCAGGTGTTGTGGGAGTTGAGTGGAGAGGGGTCTCAGTGAGTCAGCACAGTAGAGCTGTGGAGCTCACCAGACCAATCAGGTTCAGATTTGGCCGTAAGCGTAGGAGGCAGGTTCAACACAGGAAAAAGGGTGCCCACCTGCAGGCTGGCTGGGAGAAGGACCCCACACAGGGAAAATGCTGACTGTCCTCCAGCCTTCGTCCAGAAGCCACACAACTCAGTCAGTCCCCCAGATGTCTCTGATACCCCCTGAGTTACTGTCCCTCCACCAGAGCTCAAGGTGAGTGTTTTCAAGCAAGAGAGTCTGTGTGCAGACCCTTTCAGAGGATGCCTGAGTTTCCCTCAGCCTTCTGTCCCATATGGATTGTGGAAATCCCCATTGTTTTTTTATAGATAGATACTGTGGGGGTTCTTCTTCCTGGCACCAGTACTGGGGCTAGGGAGTCTATTGTGGGGTTGGGGTCCCTCGCTCCTTTGGGGGAAGCTTCCGCAGCTGAGATATCTCTCCTGATTCTCAATTTCCACAGGGAGGTTTGGGGCCCATTTCACATCTCTGCCCTTCCTTCCAGTCTCGATATGGCTTCTTTATATTCTTAGTTATGAAACTTCTGTTCAGCCAGACTTCAGATGGTTCTCCAGGTTGACTGTTCCGTAATTTAGTTGTAATTTTAATTTGTTCATGAAAGGAAGCAGGCACAGTGTTTATCTACTCCACCATCTTGGATCTTGTTTTCCTTTTATCCTTTATTTCTGATTTATTGCATTGTGTTTATAAAAAGTAACTGGAACTGTTTCTGTGGTTTGGAATATTGAGTTTTTTTGTGGGGTTACTTTTAGTGTCTAATTTATGGTTATTTTTTTGTGAATGTTAAATATATATTTGAATGTATATTAATATGTATAATAATTACAGTATTCAAACCCACATATCCCTTATATATTAGTTGTCCGCTTGCTCTGTTGATGTCTGAGTGATGTATTTCTCCCATTATCACTGTGGATTTGACAATTTCTCATCCCTTTAGATGCTTTTAATTCCTTATATAGGTATCATTTTCTAATATGTTTTGGTTTTACTCTTTTAAAGTGATATTAAAATTTGCTCCTATGGAGGACAGCATTCTCCTTTTCTTGCCTTCTGGTGAAAGTTGGGGTGGGTGTTGAGCATAGCAAGAGTGATGAGATAACCCACTCTTAGCACTTTTATGGTTGTGACAGGATGTACCATTTTTTACGGAAGAGTTATTTTGTCACTGTTAAATCTGAAGAATTGGTTTAGTGAGTTTCTTTTGTATTAATTCATGATATATGAATGATATGCTTTTGATTATCTTTTTGCATTATCACTGAAAGATATGGAGGAATACGTTTGTATGACTGAATTTTATACAGTGATTTACAATAGGGTTCAGATAGTAAACATTTTAAACTTTGCTGGCCATGTGATCTCTGTTACAACTACAACTCTGTTGTAGTTTGAGAATTGTAAGACATGAATACCGTGTTTCCCCAAAAATAAGATCTAGCCAGACAATCAGCTCTAATGCATCTTTTGGAGCAAAAATTAATATAAGACCTGGTCTTATTTTACTGTAAGACCAGGTATAATATAATATAGTATAGTATAGTATAATATAATATAATATAACATAATATAATACCGGGTCTTATATTAAGTTTTGCTCCAAAAGATGCATTAGAGCTGATTGTCCGGCTAGGTCTTATTTTCGGGGAAACACCATATGTGTAACTGTGTTCCAATAAACTTTATGTGTGTTAATGAATGTTTGCGATTGTATTCCAATAAACTTTATGGACACTAAAATTTTATTTGCATATTATTGTCACATGCTATGACATTTTATTCTTTTCACCCCCCCACCCCCCCCATTCCCCATTAAGAAAAGTAAAACCCTTTTGAAGCTTATGAGATACAGAAAAACGGATGGTGGGTGGGATTTGCCAGACGCTAATTTAGAAAATTATATAATAACATGGAAAATATTCATAACTTACTGAGTGGAAAAAAGCAGGTTATAAGACAGTACGTATAGTATAATCCCATTTATGTAAAAAAGCAATCATCAAGATACTGGAAGGAAATCAAAATAATGACAGTGGTTCCCTCTTGGTGGTTAGATTTTGGGTAAATTTAAACTTCTACACTGTGTTCATTTGTATTTTCTTAGTATTGTACCCTGAATATTTACTATGTTGTTTTTAAAAAATAAACAGTCATATCAGAAAAAAGTTGTTTAAAAAGTGACAGAGGATCTGTATATGTTTAGCAAAATTGGATTATTGTTAATTAGTTTGATACAATCTGTTTTGTTTATCCTCTGCTCCATTTTTAGCCGACAAGTCCCAAATTTGGAAAAGCTGACTCATATGAAAAACTGGAAAAATTAGGGGAAGGATCTTATGCTACAGTATACAAAGGGAAAAGCAAGTAAGTTCACTAGTTTTTGAATATTTGACATGTAAAATATGATCTCCTAATACTAAGTAACTATATTTAAATAATTTTATTTAATGTATAATAAATTTCCCTCTCAGATTTTTGTTGTTGCTATTGTTCTTTTAACAAGTAAAACTCAGCAGAATTGGTTTTCCCTGCTAGCAAACAGTTTTGTAGACTTGTCCAATTTATTTTTCCTGTCCTATCTCCTCCCACCAACTTTGTTTTCTCTTTCTCTCATTGGAGTTGGAACCCTCGGATGAGAATTTGTTTCCAGGTAAAGGATATGATTAATTTCTCATGGAGATTTAGCGTTTGCTTAAGGGTAAGAGTACTGATTTGACAAAGCTAAATGTATTGGCCATTTTTGATGTCCTTTTATTACAAATGAACTTTTGTTCCGTCTTTCAAATGTTACTTAATTAAAAATACTGCACACTCTTTCTTTTTTCTACCTGTCTGTTCTGGCATCATGTTGCATATATTTTCACAAAGAGAAACAACTTTCCCCCCATTTGTCCTCTTCCCTTATGCTTCCCAGAGTGAGGGCACAGATTTAGATCCTTAAAAAGTTCACCCACACGTTTCTAATAGACTCCCTCCCTTTCCCTGACTGATTAAGAGCACAGAGTTATTGTATTTGGTGGCATGTAGCTTATTCCTTTATTAAGAAAACTTAATGCTATTTCTGAAATAATTGCTGGAGACAAACAAGCCTTGTTTTACTTTAATCACTTTACCAAATAATGTTGAAAAATAATTTTGTAAATCATCCCTGTTTTTGTCTCAATTAAGTCATTGTAAAATTTAGGAAATTCTAAGCTGATAAAAAAAGATGTAGAAGAAAACTCTCTGAACTATGATTTTAAACACATAATTAGAAATTTTGACGATGTGCTGATTTAATAATCTTTGTCTTTTGTGGAATGTATTCTTAATACCTTTGTTTATGGTTTCTGAATTAAGATGAAGGAATATTCCTGATAAAGAAAGGAAGATATATAAGTAAGGAAGTGCAGAAATGCTATAAGTCAAAAATAATAGTATAAGTTTTGAGATCCTAGATATTTGGAAAAAAAAAAAGGTCTGTGTTTTTTATTTGAATGATGCATAAACATGATAAGGAATAAACAGCAATGACAACAAAATCTAAAGGGCTGTTAATGACTCAACTACCTATATTACTTGAGCATTGTAGAATGCAATGGTGATAGTCTAAATGGTTGTGCTAGTTTTAGTAGAAATTGTGTCTCAAATTTTATATTTTTTCCTAAAGAAAAATAGTTATGACTCTACTGTATAAAAATTGCTTGTATACTTAATGTTAATAATGTGAAGATAACGATGCTGGATTAAGCAATTATGTTATATATAATCTGGTGTAATCATTGTCTCATTTACTCTTCACAATGCCCTATAAGATAGGTCCTCTTAGCATCATCTCCCCTTGACCAGGAATCTGTGTTCGTAGAGCGTTTTAGCCATTTGTCCAAGTCCATACAGGTAGTTAGTGGCAATACTTGTTTTGGCGCATGTCTCGTTGGTTTGAAGACATTCTTCTCCTAATCATTAGACTACACTGCTTCCACAGTATAAGGCCTTCCTTGAAAAGACTTGGTCCTTGTTGAATATTCCAGATGGTTCTCACATGTACTCTGAGTCCAACAGAAGCAAACGTACTATTTTATTATAAAGAAACAAACCAATCACTTTGAAATGCCCTCCCACAAAAGATGTGCTCAGCTGATTTCCAAATGTAAGTTAATAACTCTATTAAATGTTTAAGATTTATGTCACAGTCTTGGAGATGGTTGAATAATCCTCCATTTACCATGCCTGAATAAAAGAAAGACTGCCTTTTAAGTACCTGAAATGTTTGAGAAGGATGGTTCTGGACAGTTAATACTTTTCACTCCAGCAGGTCTAAATGTATTTCGTCACCATTTCTCAAGCAGTTTCAAGCCTGCTGTTCACATGTAGTATTTAATTTGCACCGGCTGGAGATGAAAGCCATTGACCACTCACCTCCTTTAAGAGGTGACAGGTTGCCTGTGCTTGCTTGCTTTAAGGTGACAAGGTCAGGCCAGAGAACAACAGTTACATGCCATCCAGCAGGACTAGAGAGCTGCATTTGTTTGGTGCTGCATGATTTGAAGAGCCTGCTAAGCATTGGGATTCCTGTTACTATATTCCTAACCACTCTCCCATAAATGTCTGCAGTCCTGCCCCCATCTCTAAACATTATCTGTAGCATCTTTTCCAAGAGCAGCTATCATTCTCTTGCAATAAAACTGCCTGGCATTTGCAGAGATCTCGCTGATTTTTGGTTTGAGAGCATTTTACATATATGTGTTAATTTATGTGTGTCAACTTTGGATTTTGCCATGAACCTTATTGTAGTAGTTTGCTAGGGCTGCCAAACGAAGACTGCATGGCTTAAACCATAGAAATTTATCATCTCATAGTTTTGCAGGCTAGAAGTCTAATATCAAGGTGTTGGCAGAGTTGGTTCCTTCTGGGTCAATTCCGTGAGGGAGTATCTGCTCCCTGCCTCTCTCATAGCCTCTGCAGTGCGTGGCAATCTGTGGCATTCCTGGCTTCTAGAACCATCACCCTGATCTCTGCCTTCATGTTCACATGGTGTCCTCTTTCCATGTGTCTGTCTCTGTGTCCAAATACCCCTTTTTATAAGGACATTTCCTGTCGCATTAGGGCCCAGCCTAATGACCTCATTTGAACTTAATTACTTCTGTCAAGATGCTCTTTCCGCATACAGTCATATTCTGAGGTACTGGGGGTTAGAACTTCAACATATCTCTTTTGGACAACACAATTCAATCCAATTAGGAATTTCAAACCTCACTAATTCGGCATTGTGTTTACGACAATGTTCTTCTTTTCCTACTTTCGGTATTTGTAATCCATCTTTTATTTCGTGGTTTTTTAAATAATTAAGCAAAGGACATTCTCCCTCCCCCCACCCTCCAAGAGGTTTGTGTAATTGTTGATTGGTATAGTAGTTGTTGCTATTAGCCTTAATTTAGAAACTTAGCAAGGCTTTTTATTACTTTTTAGTTCTCTTGAGTTTCCTATTCCTGTAGGGACACATAGGCTGGGGAGAAGCTGACAGAGATTCCTGTACTGTGTAACCCCCTTGGTAATGAGCTTGGCTCTATCGATTATGGCTGGTTATCTGCAACCATATCGATATACAACACTCAAAAATAAGTTGTTTTTTTTTTTAAAAAAAAAAGCTTTGAACTTCCCACATTTTCATATTTGAGTAGAGATTTTCTTTTTTAAACAAATGTTCTCCAGGTTCTTAATTGTTTTCTTTGTGCAGGCTTGTGTTTATATTTGGGGAAAGGAGACCATTTATGATCCCTCGACCAGTCACTGTCCTGGTTTGGTTTCCTGATTATGTTCTCTCTTCTAAATCCCTACAGCAATTAATAGAGGTTTTTAAAAACTCATGTATTGTATAATACCCAGCATTTTAAAGCGTGGCATTTTAAAATGTCTTAAATTGACCTCATCTTTTTACCTCACAGTTTCCCAGGGACTTCGTACATTAAGACACTTGTTAACATTTTCTGAACGTATTCAACTAATTATGAGTGTTTATTATGTTGTTTTTATGCCCTTTCTATGCTGTATGTGAAAAAGAGGTATCTTAGATGCAGATTCCGCTGTCAGGAAACTTAACAATCTTGAAGGGAGATGGTCCATATACATAAGTACTCTCTATATAAAGTTAGAATGTAACATACTCTCTATCAGGAAGAATGCAATAAGAAAGGGCAGGTAAAATGGTAGGCGTTTCAAAAGGAAGGAAGGGAGGATGGAGTTGACTAAAGTATTTAAAATATGTTCTCTCCAGTGGCCAGCGTTTGAATTCACAGCCTCATTTGCTTTTCAATCAAGCCTCCCCCATCACTGTGTGTGTTCATTCGTAGGACTCCTTGGACAGTTCCTTTTGGGGCTTGGTTCTCCAAGGAAATACAATGAGATTTTCACCCTTCGTTACTAGACACTCCACTGAATTTGTTAAAGCCCGGGGGCCTTTCAAGTAAGAGCAAACTGATTCATTTTGATTATTGTGCAAATTTTGATTAAGCGAAAGTGTTATGTTTGAGTGTTAAAGTGGAATTGGCGTTAAGGCATATAATTTGGAAGTGTTGGTGGATTGTTATTATGTGAGCGTCTATGAATGCATGGCTGTGGTAGACAAAAGCTCTGATCACCAGTGACCTCAACTCCCAAACATGAGATGCGGTGGGACACATATGCTCCTCAGTGCCCCGGGATCTGCTGGTGGAGCACACCTCACTCCCTTCCAGATGCCCGAACTCCCTGGGGTTATTGCGCCCTGCCACAAGTGGTGAGATGCCGTGAGCCTTTACTCTTGCCTGGGACAGAGTCCTCTTTTCCTTCCTACTTTAGGTATGCGGGCTGTGAGGCTGGAGCCGCTTGCTTTTGCTTTTCTGTTATGTCTAGTGTTAATTTAGAGAGGGAGAAACCTTGCTCTTGGTTCCATCTCTGGAATTATAATATTGGACTTTGACTAAGTTATCCCACAGGTGATCCTGATATCTGGTTTTTGTTTTGTTTTGTTCTTTACTTTGCTTATCTTCTGTTTCTGTTGAGGTAAAGATGCAAAGCTTTACTCCTGTGGGAGCCTGCTAAACAGAGAAGCCTGCCCACACTGGTTTGTGCCAGTCCTAAATTGTTATCTCAGAGGTGAATAGGAACAATGGAGGAATTTGCTCACTTTATGTAACATGAGACTGTATGTGATTGAAAGTGCCAATCTTCTTTCAGCGTTTCATTCAGCCAATTTGTGCTGAATTATTGAAGTTGAATTAAACGACCTTCTAAATTGAGAGACTACCCCAAACCAAGACTAAAATATACTAAGTACATTTCAAAGATGACTTCAAAGCCCCGGGAGAAATAGGGAGAAGAAATGCTGTTAATTAAAACAAGCAGCAGTCAGAAGAAAGACAGTGGCACTTAACCACCTTTTTAGAATATGTGAGATTAAAGAGGTAGCTCTTACTGCTTGACCTGAAGGTCAAAGCCATTGAAACACTATCAGGAGGAGTCTGAAGAATTCTGAAAGTCAGAAATGCCCAGATGGAAAACACAGGACTCCTGGTTCACTGGTTTCCATCTCATGTATTGACACCTGGACGGTCACGCTGACTTCCAGTGTCCCGGGAGGTTACTACCCACCAATGGGTACTCCGTACGAATGAAGCAAATCTGATTACATTGTATGAGCTCTGATGCAGGATGCGCCCAAGGCCCACTCTCTGGTTATCCTTAGGTCTGCTTGGATTTCTTTTTGACTTTGTGTCCTCAGGCCAAAGCTAATTACCTATCACAGCTCACTCCAAAGATCAAGCCTATTTCCACACTGACTACAGGATATGAAAATGACATCACAGTATGATAATACAGTCAGTGTGAGATTTGCAATTTAATGCACAACATACGGCATTACGACGTTCAAGAGAAACTGGACTTTGAAAAAACAGTTAGTGGAGTAAATGGAAGTGGGTTTGCTTTGCCCCAAGTGGGTTTCAGATCGGGTGCTTATTGTGTGTAAGTAAAAGTTGAAAAAGTAGAGTTCTTGTCTTTACCTAGGCCAAGGAGGATAATAGCCCACCCACCAACATCTGTTAATTTTATTTTTAAAACCCCTAAAACCTATCCAAATTGCAGATTCAGCCCTGAGTTTGTTTAGAGGAAGAATGTAAGGCATTAGCGACTGGTTCATTGGGACAGCTGGTTTCAGTTAGCCTGCAGCAGATAAACAAACAATGCCTAATCTTTTTGACAAAAGTGACAGTGAGGATATTGTGTAGGCAAGAAGCATGATTTCAATTATCAGACTAAATTGTACAGGAATAACTTTCCTATTAGGCAGTGTTTAGATGTATTGGCCTCTGTTGGTCATTTTTATTATTAGGGTTCTTTGATGGCTTGATTAGGAGACCCTCAAAACAATCAGTGATATTTGTTATCTTCTAAATTGAGGTCAGCTATGCCCAGCTGGTGAAAATGGAGGCATTCTTTGGATAGTGGAAGAATTTTTTGAAAGAGTGTAGAAATTTGCAATTATTACAACGTCAGGGCTCCTAGAATTTTTCTTCCATAGTTGAAGTGGTTTTTGAGGAGGGCGAGGGGAAGGATAAGATGATAAGATGGGTGTCATTTGAAAGCCTACTCCCTGTCCTGAGTTGCTGCATTATTATTGTCATCCTGTTAATTTGTACCGGGATGCTAGCTAGGGAGGTAGCATCTTTCTAGTCTAAACTAGTGGTTCTCAGCTAGTCCTCGAGTTTTCTCCCCAAGATACATTTGAGGATATCTGGAACCATTCTTGGTTTTCACAGCTTGGGAAGTGGTGGTTGTGTTACTGGCATCTAGAATGTACACACCAGGAGTGCTGCTAAATCAACCTACCAATGAAGAGGACAGTCTTCTGCAACCAAGAATTATTTGGTCCAAAGTGTCAGTTGTACCAAGGCTGAGAAACCCTTGTCTTAAACAAGGGATGCATGGAGGTGGTGTCTGTTTAAAAGAGCTCCTTCCTTTCGAGGTATTCACTAAGTCCCTAATGTATTCTGTGTACTAGGTCAGGCAGTGGATATGTAGCAGTGAATAAAACTGAGTTTCTCTTCTTGTGGAACCTGTCATCTAGCTGGGGAGACAAAAATGAATCAAGTTAGCAGACATATTTGTAATTTTCAATTGCATAAAGGGAAGAAGCTCTATGAGAAAGAATTAAAATAGAGAGTGGTGGGTTATATGTTTTTGTGTGAGCGAGAGGGGTAGACAGCAGGTATACTCTAGATCAGGGATGTCCAAACTTTTTTCAATGTTTTTTACCCAGGGCCATATGCGGTAAAATACACAAACAGCCAGGCCACTCACTTGAGGTGAAGTACGTATTGCCTCACCTGGTTTATTTAAGTAAACTAAATATATTTTGGGAATTTGCTGCAGGCCAATTAACAATGGATTGCGGACTGCAGTTGGCCCGTGGGCTGTAGTTTTGACACCCCTGCTCTAGATGGATGGACAATGGAAGACTTGCTGAGAAGGGCACAGCTATGCTTACATCTGAGGGAGATGTGACCAACCAGGTAAAGAGGAAAGACAAGAAGTGTTTCAGGCCATACCCTGAGAAGAGCTTGGTGGGCTCTGCAGCCTCAAAGAGCCCCAGGTGACTGGAGGCATGGGATGTTTTCGGGAGAGATTTGTATGAATTTATTTTTGAGAAGTCGGCAAGGCCTTGAGGATCATCTTAGGAATAGTGTGTGTGTGTGTGTTTGTGTGTGTGTGTGTTTGTGTGTGTATCTACAAAAGGAAGCACCCCAAAACTTAGACTTAAAGCAATAACTGTCATATAATTTGGTCATGAATCTGCAGTTGGGAAAGATCTGGGCAGGAAAGGTTTGTTTCTGTTCCATATGGTATCATTTTGTGCAGCTTGACTGGGATATGAGGGATCCATGGTCAACGTAGTTCATTCTCATGGCTGGAAAGCTGGAGCTGGCTCTTCACATGGCTTGGGCTTTCTAATAGCATAGTGACTGGCTTCTCAGCGTGAACATCCCAAGACATAGGAAGTAAGACCTCTGGTTTCAGCTCCAACCTGTACAGTGCTTGGGAGTTGTTGCTCTCATCCTTACAAAGCTGGACAAACTGAAAATCAACATGTTTTCTTCAGTTCATCCAAGAACAGAGGTCACAGGGAAAACCATTATACTAAACTCTGAAGAAACAGACACGTCCAGGTAGACAGCTCAGATGTCTCTACCTGGTGCACAAGCTGCTGGAGCCAGAAATAGGTCGTGACACTTACACAGGAACTCTGATGGTGTGCTGGAGGCTGAGTGTGGACAGAGGAGAGTGCAAACTCCTGGGGGCTGCAGTCTTAGGGAAACCGCCACATTTTCTTGGACTTTGTCTCCCACAAGTTTCTCACAGTGAAGCTCATGGAAAGAAGTTCCCTTGTGGCTGTGGCAGGGGGAGGGGGAGGGTAATCTTTCTAAAATATACCCAAAGCATTCTCCTTCACGAAAGCCTCCTTACTGGGCAGGGAAGAGTCTTTGTGGAGCCTTATCCCAGCTGATGGAAGGGAGTTTCTCTCACTCAAGGTCTGTCCAGCTTTCTGTCTCACTTAAGTGGGAGAAACCATAGTAAATAATGCTCAGGGCCTCAAGGAACTAGACTGGGAATACTGCAGTCAGGGAAGGAAATAGGGGGATAGGAGGGAAAAAGCTATATCATAAGTGAAATACCAACAGAAGAAAGAATGGAGCAGATGTATTTGAAGTAATAATGGTAGAAAACATTCAAAAATTCATGACAGGCTCCAAACGACAGATTCACGAAGTTTAGAGCACACCAAGTAGGATATATATATATCTCCAAAAAAACAAAAGTGAAAAAGACAAAAACAAAAAAAATCCACTCATAGGCATATCATATTCAAACTGCAGAAAAGCAGAGAAAATCTTGATTGAAGCTTGAGGAAAAAATACCTTTAAAAGAACAGGATAACAATTACATCAGACTTTTTGTCAGAAACTATGCAAGCAAGAGTAGAGTGAAAGAAATACTTAGAGAAAAATACTTAACAAACAACAACAAAAAAAACCTACCAACCTAGAATTCTATATCCAATAAATATCCTTTAAAACTGAAGGAGAAATAAAAACTTTCTTAGACAAATACTGAGGAAATTTGTTGCCAGTAGACTTTTCATGTAAGAAATGTTAAAAGAAATTCTTTAGGCAAATGGAAAATAATACAGATCAGAAATGTGGATCTATATAAAGGAATGAAGAGTATCAGAGAAGGAATAAATAAAATTAAAATAAAATCTTTTATTTTCCTCTAAAGCAAGCTGCTTATTTAAAGGAATAATAGTGATGAGGTATTGGGTGATTATAGTATGTAGATAAGGGACATGAATGACAGCAGTATAACAAGGAATGAGTGACTGGAATTGGGAATACTCTGTTACAAGGTGCTTATATTACTCACGACGTGACATTGTGCTATTTGAAAGTGGACTTAGATTATTTAGAAATGTGTGATGTCAATTCTAGGACAACCAGTACAATACTTTTAAAAAGTTTAATTGACACACTAAGAGGATTTAAAATGGAATCATATAAAATGCTCAATTGAAATCAGAGGAAACAGGAAAAGGGGGGAAAATGAACAAATAGAATGAATAGAAAATGTTTACAAACAGGATAGATATTAATACACTTATATCAAAATCGCTTAGAATGTAATTGGTCTAAATACACCAATTAAAAGACTGACATTGTCTATGTGGATAAAAAAAACAAGAACCAATTATATAGTTTTTTAGAAGAAACCCACCTCAAATATAAAGACTCAGGTTAAAAGTAAAGGGATAGTGGAAAATATACCATGCTACCACCAATTAAAAGAAAGCAGGGGTAGCTACATTAATTTCAGACTAAGCAGACACTTCTGATGATTCAGAAAACCATCAGGGTTTAATAAAGAGGGTCATTAGATAATGATAAAGGGGTCAGTTTCCCAAGAAGACATAACAATTCTTAATGTGTATGCACCTAACAATAGAGTGTCAAAATATGGGAGGCAAAAACTGATAGAACTGAAAAGAGAGATGTATAAATCCACTGTTGTCGTTGGAGACTTCCACACCCCTCTGTCAGTCGTAGATAGATTTAGCAGGCAGAAAGATCAGGAAGGAAAAAATGGCCCGAACGGCACTATCAACACACAGAAAGTTGAAGCTGACAATATTTTAAGGCCTGTGCCCAGAATTGGCAGGGTCATTTTCACCGATTTTATTGATCAAGTGTTTGAAGAGACCACATTCAAGAGTAGGGGACGTACTGCACCTCAGTGAGAGGTGCCAAAGAATTCTGACACCTTGTTTAAAACCTCCTGGAAGAGTTTGAATTTCGTTCTAGTCTGGAATGAAATCGTCGCTTTCAGCTGTGCACAGTCTTTCATTTATCTTTTCTGACCACTTATTCATTGACTGCTTTTTGAATGAACCTCAGTAAGTTTTAGATAACATTCTTGAGAAGGACAAGGGTTCTGTCTAGAATAAGGTGCATTGTGTTGAGGGGGACTTTATTCCTGGTTTGCCTGGGACAGTCCTGGTTTCTGCTTTTGTCTTTGAGGAATAATTAATACTGCTTCTTTTTACTACTTCAGTGTTTTTACTAGTCAGTGTCCCCATTTGGATATACCTTCTATGATCACATTACTTAGGTAATGTTCTATTCCTTTAGAAACTTGAGAAAACATTTTGCCCAAAACCAAAATTTGATTAAAATATTTTATTAGGGGATTCATTTTAAGTATTTAGAAGCATAAATTTCAGGGAATCTTTGAGAGCTTTTGTGAATTGTTCGTAATTGTCCTTGAACCTCTAATGCAGATTTGTCAGTTTAACATGTTTCATGGTTGGCTAATGAGCGTCAGGTACAGTACATGCTCTTGGATAGCAAGGTATGGAGACTAGACTTAATGATTTTTGTGAAATAGTAACTGATCAGTCTAAAATTCAAATGCCCTGCCTCTATTCCTTACTACTCATAATATAAATGATAGGCTCAGAGTAATGTTAAGATAGAGGAAATGCTGGAAATTTGAAGCAGGAATTAATGCATAAACTGGGGATTGGGTAAAATCAGGTGCTATTAGAGCTCAAAGCTAATAGTAGGTTGTAGCGTCAATGAGTTTTAGTCAAATGCTTACAGTCTGGTTAGCACTGATGCATAGAAAACGTATATGATAGCATTGGTAGCACTTATAATAATGGAGACATGGCATGTCACTAAAAAATCTAGAACTACAAATTGCATAGATTAATCAAGTGCAAGATTGGATTATGGACACTGTTGATTTGGGACAGTTTTGAGGAATACAAGGTCCTGTGGGCCAGGATCAGAAAGGAAAAGGAGTGGGGTTTGATCTCATTCTTTCCTTAAGGATGCTCGGTTTGCCCGGAAAGTTCAATTTCAGACTCTTGTTTATTGTCTCATCATTGAGCTCAACAGTGATATCTACCTTTGTCAGTAAAATCTGAAAATGGAAAAGATAAAAGCTCCGTGGCTTCTACCCAGAAAAATATCTGAGCTTTCAAAAAAAAAATCTCAGACAGAAAGGAAATTATTTTAAAGATTTCAGGCTTGAGACATTTTTCATGCTTTGATTCCCAAGCAAATAAAGTACTCCCTTCCTTCCAGGGTTTAAGAAAACAGACATCTACTTCCCTGTATAAACAAATTCTTCGAAAATTTAAAAGGTAATTCTCTCTGTAGTTCAAAATGGTCTCTTTGGGATTGCTGTGTTTTTAACTATCTCTGTTTTCAGGGATTTAAATCAATGGTCCTACAGATCTACCAGCATTGTCTGAAGCTGAGGGAAAATTGTAAACACTGAATACTTTGGTTAATAGTTGAAAGCCCTGTTGTAACTCAACAGAGAATAAGATAGAAGACGTTCCTAATTGGCCTGATGGGTGGTGAGACAAGAGAGTGAATTCTGGAAGCAGTTTAGCAGCCAGCACAGGTACTGACTGACTGAAAGGCCCCTGAGGAAGCAGAAAAGGAACCAAAGGCTTTTGTTGTGCTTCTGATCAAACCTCTTGGGAGAAAGAAGAGGGAAATGGAGATACTGAGAAACCAAGTGAGTGTTACAAAGGAGCCCTATTGGGATCCCAGAGGAAGCTGAATTCCTAATGAGGAGGCAATGGGCTTTTTTTTTTTTTTTTTTTTTAACTTCATGTTCCTGGGAAAGTTTCAGTGTAAGCTCTAGAGAGTTGCGGGCACTTCGGGCTTTGCCCAAAATAAAGCATAGAGCATTATTAAATTAAAATAGAATATATCTCATCTTCGAGTGAAATAGGTCAAATAACAAAATGCCAGTATTTAGAGTATTTAGAGTTAGACAAAGGAAGACATAAAGAAGATGAGAGGGATTGCCTAGAGAGGTAGCATGAAAACCAACCAAGTACCAAGGAAGGAAGAGAGTTACAGAAGAGTGTAGATGATCAGGTACAGTATTCAGCAAGGTCAAATCTGATGCGTCCTGAAAATAATCCATTGAATTTGCAAATAGGAAGGTTTTTCTTAAGTGTGGGGACTGGTGGGGAAAGGGACCTACTTGCTTTGGGTTGAAGAGAGAAAGGAAAGTGATAAATGGAGGCTGAAATGCAAGGTACTGCTTTAGACATGAGGCAGGGAAGGTAAGAACAAAAAAGGAGAGAAGTATTTTTTGTTCTTTTAGTTTTAAACTAAATGGGTAAGAATTGAGTATGATATAGATTATAAACAAGGAATCAGTAAAAAGAGAGAGAGAAAATGATTACGGAAACATGTGAAGTATAGGCTTGATGAAATTTGAGGAGCTTTGTTTCCTCTGTCACTTGAACTTGATTCCGTGTGTTCCAGATAATTGGTCTCCAATTTTCTTGTTTTGATAATGTATACAGGGTGCCAAAAAAATGTATACACATTTTAAGAGATGTTGGCTTAAAAATGTGTATACATTTTTTTGGCACCCTCTGTAGATCTGAATAAGCTTTTATTGCCAGGTTCATCTCATTTAGGACTTAGACCTATAAGAATCTTATCCTTCCTAAATATCTCTTCCTTTTTAATTTGTGTTCTTTAAAATTCAGATACCTCATTGAACTCTCTGTGTAGCACATTGGTTTCTCTTCTGGGCCCCTTTTACTTCATTGATACTAATTGTGAATTTTTTCATGATGATATCAATTTTTGTGAATCTTCTGTTAATCTTGGTGTTACCTTCCTCTTTGTTATTTCGGGTTATGAAATAAAGCTGATGTTTATTGAACACTGGGTTAAGCTTCATTTTTTCCCCCTATAAAAATAGGGCTAATAATAGAATTGATTCCATACAGATGTGAGGAATATATATGAATGAATACATTTGGAGTGTTTAGAATATTGTTTTGCATATAGCACATGTTCAATGAACGTTAGCTATTACTTTTTTATTTGTTTCTCATAACAATCCTAGAAAAACTTTAAAATAAGATTATTTTCCCCATTTTCAAGATTTAGAAACTAAGGTCCATAAACTTTGTATAACTTGCCCACAATCACAGAGCTAAGTGGCAGAGCCAGAATTCAGGCCCAGTCAAGTCCAACTAGAGAGCTGTTACGATTTTTATCTTCTTTTCCTTTAATTTTTTGAAAAAAAATTGAAATGAGCTTTTAAAAAATCTATTCTTGTTGTATGCTTTTATTAATGATTGACGCTAAGGGAGCATAGCCAATTTCTCCCTTGATTCTCATATCGTCCCCTCGTGCCAGCATTATAATTTCTCTTCAGTCGTTTATCATTCGTATTCTCCACTGTTTTAGGCAGCTTCACAGTGACATCATAGCTATTTCGCCCTTTTATTTCACTCAAGTGATTTGTGGCTTTCCATATAGTAGGTGCCTGCATGAAATAGAACACTCACTGTTCCCCTTTCCCTTCGAGCGGATAAGTTTATTTTGGACAAGAGTTTCCATTCCATTGCTGTCATCTCATTGTGGACCTCAGCCCAAAATTTGATGGCACCCATTTTTCTTACTTCCTTTTTATTCTACTCATATGGCAAACATAACTCCTGATCTGCCAGCACCTTTACAACCCTTTTATCTTTCTCATAAATAACGGAGGAACTAATATTATACCAGTAAGAACAGTACCTTAAAAAATAAAATTCTTTCAAATAGGTTTTTGAGTAAATCAGAAACTCAGCACCCTTAACCCCCAACTCAAAGTATATTCCTAGCACTAGCTGTGCATGTGGTTAAGCATTCAGAATTTAATTAAGAAGACCAAATAATTCTCTCCATCTGTTATGTCACTTGAAAGTCTCGCCAAATTTTCATGGTCTTGTTCTTATTTTCAGTCACTTCCTTATGTATTTGTATCTAAGCAGGTACAATTATATTGTTTGTATGTATTTATTCACACAAACTTACAGATGACTTGATTAAATTATATATATATGTATAATTTAGACATATATATCTTTGTGTGTGTGTATGTGTGTGTGCTATGATTGATGTTACCTGAGCTAGTTTACTATTGACCTATCTGTTAAAAAAGGGGGGGTGTGTCTTGTTTAATTAATAACACCTGGAGAGACCAATTCTATTTAACCTCATTTTGTCTAATGAATATAGTTATGTGGATGATGCTTCATCATAAATGCAATTATTAAAGCCAATGTGGCCAGATCTCTACATACAGATAATGCTAGTAGCCACTTATAATAATCGACCTATACAGTTATATTTCCCTTTCTACTTTTCAAAAACTTTCCATTGTATTATATATTCATATAGTACAGGAACACACACACACACACACACACACACACACACACACACACAAAGGAAAATGCCGAGTTGACAGGTTAAATGATGGGCCTAAGTTTATAGACCTGAGTAGTAACAGAGCTGCACTGAAAACGTGGGTTTCTCAACTTCACATCTATCACTTTCTTACTATACTTCAGAGTTAGAGCCATGCCATCTATCTGAGATGAGTGACTCTCTCTGTTTTTTTTTTTTTTTTTAAATTCCTATGTAATTTAGTCATACTTTCTCCTTAGTCACTCAAAATGAGTGAGTGTTTATAGCATAATGATTGGATGCTTATCTGATACATGACTAATCATAGTCTCTTACTTCCTGACATTCATAATCTGAGTCCAATTGACTAATTAGTAGTCTGGATTTTGAAGATCGTGGTAAAAAGAAAAAGATAACGAATGTATTTTCTTTAAAAATTTGTGTATTTAAAAACAAAGAAAATAGGAAAGGTAGTCTTATGTGTTATAACTACAGAAAGTTGTTTATCTACCATGGACACAGGATATTAGTTTTATAGTGTCCATTTTTTGTAGTAATCTTTATGTAGCTACATTCAGTTCTTTTTTAAACAAGAAATGAATATAAATAAATCTTTTAAAAAAAGGAAAATGGACAGTTGTTAAGTGACTAAATATCTGCAGATATTTGACATGCAAAGATTTACATATATGTATTCAATTTACCCAACTTACAGATATACTACTCATTTAAAAAAAAAAAAAAACAACTCATAAGATAACACAGTACACTAGCTAAAGTCTCATTGGTTTTCTGGGCTAGGATTTGTATGTATGGTGCTGTTACGGAAGAATTCCTCCACTGGATGACTGCTGATGATTTGCCATCTGCTTCAGTTGGAGAAGAGTCATGGCAGTTGTAGTCATTCCTCATTTTAGATGAAAACTGAGAAAATATCTTATTGCTTTTGAGTATATGTTGCCTTGGAAGTCAGGGACTTTGCTCCTCCAACACTCATTTTGAACTTAAATGAAAATCCTATCTGAAAGCTTTCTGTTAATGATGGAAAAGAAAGACATGCCAAAGGAGAGACATTTAGGAAAGCTAACTTTTGTGATTTCTTAGTTACAGAAATTGTTCTAATAGGGAAAGCTGGTGTAATGTTCCCCATCGGTCGCTGTTCACTGGTTGAGTCTTTGTTTGAAGTAGTTGACTTCATTCATTCATGCATGCACTGTTTATTGAAGCCACACTCAGCGAAAGCCAAGCAAAAGCCATACAACATGGTTTTTCCTCAAAGTTATGTTGTTTCACTGAATGGAAATTAAATTTCTTATTAGAAGCTAGAGTTGGTGGCAGAGGCTTAACATTACCAAATAGTTTTTTATTTAAGACCTTTTCCTGATTTTGTAGCACTAAACCATGCAAAACAGATTGCTCTTTGGAAAAGGGATGCTAATGTCCTGTTTGATGGTGATAAACATACAGGTTATTGCTTGGAAAGCCCTGGATGTAGCAATAGGTAGATTTACAAATTGAGTATTCAGCTTTCTTTGTTATTACAATAAAGATTTGCCACGAAATATTTTATAATATGTATACGTAACTACAGTATTTAAATCCTAGAAATTTATTTTTAGTGTGTTTTAATTTCTATTTATAAATATATTTTACAGTCTATATTTAAATTTTAATCTTTATTTGTATCATGAGGTATATTTAGTAGACTTATAGCTCAGTTAATTTACCTTTATTGGTTAAGAATAAATGTGTATTTAACTTCTTCAAATGAACGTTGCTGATACATTAACTCTTACTTCATTCAAAGCTCTCCCCCCTCCCAAATGTAGCATATAAAAAAATTTTGATGACCAGCAAGATCAAATATCTAATTACTTTGTTGGATCAGTTTTGTAGAGAACCTGACACCCAAATTCCTCTTGATTCTGCTTTTCATTCCTTATGCCCTACTGCTTCCCTAGTTTTCACTCTCTATACTTTAAATGTGCCTTTCCTGTTCTGCACTTTTGTTTATGATAGATCTCTCTATGTAAATGGTTACCTCTCCTTTTCACTTGTCCACCTCTTGTTCCATCTTTAAGACCCAACTTAAGTACCGTTGATACTATGAAATGTTCCTTGTTTCTGACAAGATTCTCTTCTTGACTAAAACTTGAGTTATGCTCCCCTAAAATCGTCTTCTTGACTAGGTCTTGATTTGCCACCTACTCCCTTTAGCCCCCCGCCCCCCCCCACACACCTTGTCCTTGCCAGGCCTGGATAGCTCAGTTTTAGCAGGAATCTGGCTAAGTCAGTTTAGAGAAAATGCCCCCACCCTTGATATCTGATTGCTCTGACCTGCCCTCAGCAATAATCCTGTTAGATCAGTTTATTAAGAACTATCCCTACCCTTGATGTCTCCTCTTAGTAATTTTCCATCCTCAGTGACCCCATAACCTGCTCTTTGGTTATAAATCCCCGCTTGTTCTTGTTGTATTCAGAGTTTAGCCCTATCTCTCTCTCCCTTATTGCAATAGACTTGAATAAAGCCTTATTGTTTTAACAAATGTCAGAATAATTTTTTATTTTTCATGATTCACTTACTGCCTTGCTTGATATTTCCTTTACTTGCTCATATGTATATAACTTATTCTCATATGTATATAACTTATCCTTATATGTATGGTTGACCTTTGAACAACACAGAGGTTAGGGGCGCTGACTTCTCGCACAGTCAGAAATCCACGTATAACTACAGTTGGCCCTCCACATACGTGTATTTCCAGCTGCGTAGCTCACCCTTGAACAATGCAGGTTTGAACTGTGCTGGTCAACTGAACTGAGCTCAATTGAAAAATCTGCGTATAAGTGGAACCGCACAGCTCAAACCTGGGTTGTTCCAGGGTCAACTGTACATAACTTATTCTTCAGCACCTATCACAGCACTGTTAATAGATGTTGAACTAATAATTAACTACGTAATGATTGGAGACAATGTTTAGGAATGTTCTACTCATGTCCTTTAAGTTTGATGAGAAGAGACTGACAGATGCACTTGGGAACAGAGATTTGTAGTCAGGACATTGGAAGTTCTTCAACTGACATTTGATTACTATGAGTTTCAGTTCTTCCAAGGCTAAAATCATGTGTCTGGGTTCCTGGAGCAAAGTCTGCTAGCATATCTATCCTGGAGATGATTTGATTGGTGGTTTTCTGTCACTGGGTATGGAGCACTGAATTCTAGCCAGGCCAACTCAGAAGAACTGTGCCCCATAGTTCCTGCTCCCATGCAACTGGCAGGCTCATGCATTGCTTCCTCAGCCAGGCCTCTGTTGTTTGGCTGGCAGAGTTGCTTTCCTCAATAAATCCAAATGCAGGAGTCATGAAATTTTAAGAAAAAAGTACTTGGGCCGTGTTCTTAAGAGGAAAGTGTGAACTTGTTTGAACTTGATGCTTCCTGTGTTCTTATTTTAGCCCATCTAGTAAAAAGGATATTTTGTTAAACCACAACAAGAAGGTAAATGACCAAGTAGGATATCATTATGAAAAATCTACACAGAGAAAAAAATTCACGAACATACATACATGTTGAAGAATTTACCTCTGAATAGTTTGATTTTTGTGGATATAAAATTTTTCTGTATTTTCCAACTGTTCTTCTACAAACACATATTACTTTTATGACTTGGATAAGACTTATCAATTCTAAAATACATCGATTTATTTTGATGTTTGTAAATAATTATTACAGAGCAGTGGCATTTCTTTGGGAGTAAATAATTTGATCACAAGTGTCTGATAAAAATATATACTGGCGTAAGCAGAGTGCCTCTGTTTAATGAAGGAGCGAGCATGTGGACCGCACACCTTTCCTCTGTGGTTGACACTTTACTTATCGCTACCCTTTATGAGTATGGACTCTGAAGTCCCACTTCCTAGGTCCAAATTGTGGACCTGCCACTTCTTGTGTGATTTAGAACTGTGCCTCAGTTTCTTCGTAAAGTGGAGATAATAATAGTGCCTATTAAACAGCGGTGATATAGGGACTAAATGAGACAGTGTAAATAAGGTCCTTGGCCCAGGGCCTACCTCATTGTTGGTACTTTAACAATAGGGGTAATTGAACACGAGTGCTATTTTTGAGTTAAAGACAGCTATCTTGATTTTAAACTTTATTGACTGTGTATAAAACCCTTTCATTCCGAATCAGGTTAACTAATTTGTACTTTGGCTCTGTTGCTAGGTTTTGGAAGAAATAATACTAGTATGGATCTTATCATACCAATTATATGTAATTTTTATGAAGGTCTTTTTTATATTTTATATTAATCTACATATTACCAAGGAGCCAATTAAAATAAAATGCAGTCTTCAGCATGTGTAGGTAGATTGTTTTCAACTTTATATTTAATTGAATCAGTTTTTACTTTGACACTCTGCTTGCCTATAAAGTAATCTATTTTAGTGTGACTTTTATTTTTAGGAGAACAGTCTTAGACTTAGGTAATTCATGGTGGGATAACATTGTTCTCCAATCCTTTTGTCATAAAAGACTTAAAATCAAACTAGGTAAATTTCGCTTTGCTTGGTATTGTTTTTTTAATTTCATTTTAAAGATATTTAAAAATGACAACTTCTATAATTATGGAAGTAATGCATTTTAATTGAAGGAAATAAAAATTACTTGTAATACTCTTGACTTGATGTCTTAGTCTTTTAACCAAGCTACTGTGTCTTTATAACAGTTTTGTTTGTTCTCTATAGGCCTTTGCATCCAAACCAAAAAAATGAAAATACTAACTTTCTGTCCTGGTTATAATATAAACTTGAGGTGGTGTATGTGTGTGCACACGTGAGCACACACGCACGTCCATGTGCATACTAGGAGGTGGGGGAATTTGTGTCTTTATTAGAATTGGGTTGAGAATAGTCTGAACTCTGAATACTCCTGCACTAATGGTTCTCCAGGGCTGCTTTAATTGTTTTGTCCTGCTGTTCCAAACTTCATTTAATTTCGTATGACTATGTTTGAGTAGAAAATGCAAGATCTCTGTGGTTAACGGTACTTGGCAATGAGTATTTGGGGACTGCTCACAGTCTTGTGGTGAATCAGTGATGTGCTTTCTGGTGCATCTCGTTTAGTTCCTTTGGAGATACTTTTTTTTTTTTTCCTGAGAGTAGAAGCTTGACATCTTTCTTGTGATGGGAAGCATGTATTCTTCTCCTAGAGAAAGGGGAACATAATATGACTCTGTTAGAGAAATAGGACCATTATGCTTTAAACATATCTTTGAACTGGGAAGCTTAACATGCTGTAAGGTGAGCATCAGACTTTATTGTCTTTTCTTTAATCCCAGCTCATCTATTTAATCCCAGACTCACTGTGATTGTGATGCTGTAGTTAGGCTTTTGAAAAAGAAAATTATGACTGAGTGGATTTGATTTTTATTTTTAGTTGTAATATGTAATAATTTAGCAGAAAATACAGATGTTCCACAACCTACGATGGGGATATAGTCCAATAAACCCATCATAAGTTGAAAATATTGTAAGTCGAAACTGCATGTAATGCATCTAACCTACCAAATATCATAGCGTAGCCTAGCCTACCTTAAATGTGCTCAGAACACTTACATTAGCCTATAGTTGGGTAAAATTATCTTGCTGCTGCCGCCCAGTATCATAAAAGAGTATTGTACCGCGTATCACTGGCCTTGGAAAAGATCAAAATTCAAAATTTGAACTATGGTTCCTAGTGAATGTGTATCGCTTTTATACCATCATAACGTCAAAAAATTGTAAGTTGAACCATTGTAAATTGGGGACCATCTGTAATAGGTAATCCAAGATAGGGAAAAAAAATGATAATACCTTTCAGAAGTACATCCATTTCTTTTCTGCTTTTTTGAAGTATTTTCTATGGGAGAAAAGCTACTGGAGGTGAAAATCTATTTGAAGTGGCAACTTGACCTCCAAATGAGAAAATTTGATTTCTTTACAAATGTTAAATGCAGCCTTTTCAAAGACCTCAGTAATATGTTTCTTCAGACAAGTGTGCTTGAAAGTGCAACAAGGGAAAAATGAAACAAAACCCAACTTCTGTTTTTTCTTTATCGTTACATTATCCCTTCATTTTTAGTTTTCAGTGCATCTGAGTGCTTGTATATTTAGGGTACTGCATATTTAGTGATATACATTGTTGAATGTTAATGATAAAAAACTTCTAGAAGTAATTAACACAGTAACTTTCAAATTTCACTATGTGAAAAATCAATCTCTAAAATCTCCTCATAATAGACTACCTTTTACTTATTTTTATGAAACCCTCCCATCTCATCTAATAAACATGGCTCTTTTCTAGTAATTCCAGGAGCATGTGTAACTAGCTGCTTTTACATCTGTAGGTGTCCTGGCATCTTTTCTGGGTTCATGCCTTCTCTTGATATGTTAAAAATTCCTCTATTCCTTGTCTTTGATAACTTCACCTTACTTTTTTTTTTTTTTTTTTTTTAGGAACTTACCTATGTTGGTCATGCATTTTAGTTGCTCGGTCCTCTATTGTTTCTTCTTTGGCTGGTAATCTCCTCAAGGGCTGTATGCATGTGACGTTTTGCTCTACTCAGAATGGTTCCTTGCATCTGGAGTTATTCCAGAAAAATACCGAGAAGTGTATAATCCATTGCCCTAAAACTCCAAAGGTTAATATATCAAAACGGATTATAAAAGTCTCTCAAAACCCAACAAACTTTAGATCAGATAACTACAATACAGTTCAGCTAAGTGAGGGAAGGAGAGGAAACATTGGAAATCCAAGAAAAGCTCAGGTTTGAAGTTTGCATAGCAAAGATGCTACTTGGGTAGGAAGGTGATAGAGAACAAGTGCAATTACTCACCTGTGCTGCTTACATCACTGCTGCCAAGAAGAGTTGGCTTCAGGTACCAAAGTGCAGAACAAATGTAGGAATGAATTCAATTATCAGCTGTCTTAGGAAGTTTGACAGTACCATGGCTCTCTAAGGAGTGCTGATTGAAGACCAGGGATGACTGTTTCACAGAATTTCAAAGAAACTGGGAGTTGAGATTGTCCCATCGTTGTCAGTCATCTTTGAGGAACTATGAAAAATTGGAGAGGCCTTTGTAGCTTTGAGATGTCCAACTATTCATGGAAGAAGATGGTTTTTGTGAATCAGAGCCAAGGGAAAGGTGTGACCTTCCCTGGAATGTCCTTCTATTCCCCCTCCTCCAGGGGAATATTTTAGGACAGCTTATTGTCCCGATGCTTTCTGCGTAGTTAGAAAGCAAATTAGTGATCTAGGAGGTCATTACAAAATTATGTCATACCTAAGTAACCTTAATTCCTTTTTCTAATCAGATTGTTAAGCTGGTGGACGAGCAGAATGCTGTAGGTATTATATATCTGCTTGTTGATCGAACATAGGTAAATGTTCACAGTTATGTTCTGATTGATAATGGAGAAACAGACAGTTGGGTGGTATGCTGTTGCTGCTGGTGGTGGATTGAAAACAAGCCAATTAACCATACTGAAGAGCAGTAGGATTTCTAGTACCTCTTTTACATGGTAAGTGGTTGGCTCATCCGTTCATCCCTGAGCCCTAATGTGGGCCAGAAATAGTGCTGGGTGCAGATTTTCAGCACAGGTCAATGTAGAAATAGAAGATCTGTGCTGTGGTCTGGGACAGAAGCTGAGGTGTGACTGAGAGTGACTTTGGAGAGGAAGGGCTGGCCTGGAGAGTTCGAAAGTGAAGAGAGAAGGAGGGAGGTCAGAGAGAGACAGAGAGAAGGTTAATGAAGCCAGGTGCCCCAAAGGTGGATGGGATGGGACTTGAGAGTGTGGTGTCAAAGAGCACTGCCCTGAACCTCATCCCATTAAGTGCTGTCATACCCACCTCTGATGACGACAGACAGGATGTGTGGCCACTGCCTGTCATAAACAGGATTGGAATTGAGTGTAGACACAAGAGACTTGAGCAAGTTGGTTGCTGCTGACAAGCTGGACTTTTTTTAGGGATAAATCAAACTCCTGAAATCATGTTTAAAAAGTGAATTGTGTGGCATAGGTCAAGTTAGAGATGGTGTGATTGCAGGGGTTTTGGTTGTTGGTAAGGTCATTATGAGTTCACAGTATTTTGTGACTCTGACAGTCTACTTCAAGCTTAGGACAAATCAGTACACGTCCGGTTTCTGGACTGTCCCCGTCCACTCAGCACTTACACCACGTATCAGTGGGTACACCCAAGCATGTTCAAAAGAAGCTTGCAGCTAAGACTGGAGGACACTCAAAATAGTAAAAAAATTTTGAATGTTTATCATAACAAGGAGACTTCAATGTTCGAAAGACCCGACAAACAAAGAGAGAAGTTGCTATAGGAGCCTGAAGACGTAACACGGTGGTTCTCAACCTCAGGTGTGCATTACACTCACCCGGGGTGTTTTAAAAAGTACGGATACTAGGATCCAATCCCACACCAAGTAAATCCGGGGTGAGGCAATAGTTTGTTTTAAAGCTCCCCGATTGATCCTAATACCGTGTTTCCCAGAAAATAAGACCTAGCCAGACAATCAGCTCTAATGCGTCTTTTGGAGCAAAAATTAATATAAGACCTGGTCTTATTTTAATATAATATAAGGGCCAGGTTGTATATAAGATCTGGTCTTATTTTACTATAAGACTGGGTATAATATAATATAATATAATAAATATAATATAATACCAGGTCTTATATTAATTTTTGCTCCAAACAACGCATTAGAGCTGATTGTCCGGCTAGGTCTTATTTTCGGGGAAACATGGTATGTAGCCAGGGCTGAAAACCTGTACTTTATCTTCTGACATGGCAAAGGCTGTCCCGGCTTCTAATGCCTTACCTCATGCATACAGGGGCAGCTACGCTGAGCAGCAGCCCAACAGCAGCCCCTACTCCAGCGGCTTCCGAGGGCCTGTCAGGACGGAATGTCCTCTGCCCAGGCACTCCCCCAGGGTAAAACTGCCTGACCAGCCACTGTCTCTCAGGCCTCACCCCCATTTTGTCACTACATCTGTGTTGTCCCTTTCCCCTATCCTCCAGTCTCTTTCCTTGTCTAGACCCAGAACATTATTCTCTGACCAACAAACTCTTACATATTCTCTTCCTCTTTCTGAGGGTTCTCTTTTCTGCTTTAACAGGAAACTGGCTTTCTCTTGAGGTTATTACTTCCCTTGAAGTCTTCCAACTGACTCGTAAATTCTTTTAGCTGGCCTAGATTTTTGTACTGGGATCAGGAGCCATAAATACCAGTGCTTCCTTTACATCACCACTTGGATGTTCCCTGACTGAGAGCCTCCCTGACAGGACTCTTAGTACCCTCTGTCTATATCTCGTCTCCATTAGTTTTTCTCGACTCTCGAATATTAAATGATAAACGCTACCTCCATTTACGCGGATACACCTGGAGTCATCCTTTACACCTTTCTCTACACCAAATCCGATTTATTCTGACAGCATGTTGATTCTGTCTTCAGAATATCGCTTACCTTTTCCCCATCCCTCTCCCCAGTTTCCTGGTTCTTTTTGGCCACCATCTTTCTCCTGGACCATAGCAACAGCTCCCTGACCTCCCTCCCTGCTCCCACTGATTGCATTCCTTCAGGTCATTCTCCACACTAGTGAGTGAGCTGTAGACACATAATTTAACCACATCATCCCCGTTCTTAAGATCTCCCAGTGTGTTTTTTTCTTTTTTTTAAATCAGTTTTTTCTATGGGTTTTAAGAACCTCCATGATCTGGCTCTCTTATCCCTCCAGGTACCCCCGCCCCCAACTCCCGGCCAACAAGCTCTAGCCACTCTTTCTTTCTTATACTTTGGTTTAATGCACTGTGTTCTCTGCCTCTGGGCTTTTGTATAGGCTGTTCCATCTGTCTGGAATGTTCTTTTATATGTCTTGTTTCAGCTTGAATATCGTGCTTTCAGAGAAACCTTCCCTAACTGTCTTAATCTAAAATAGATTCTTTATCTTTTCTGTAGTACATTACAATTTTCCTTCATTGCATTTATCCCCAATTCCTATTGAGTGTTTAAAAAAAATTATAGATCTTAATATGGAAAATTAGTAGAAAACACAGTTATAATAAATTCCCATGAGCCTATCACCCAATTTCAAACATTGACAACCCATTTCTGATCTTGTTTTATCTATATTTGTTCTCCCAATTATTTTGAAACAAACCCCAAACATCATGTTATTTCATAGTGCATTTATCCTTTAAACCAGGGGTGTTCAAACTGTGGCTCACGGGCCAACTGTGGCCCGCAGTCCATTTTTAATTGGCCCACAGCAAATTCCAGAAATATATTTAGTTTACTTAAATAAACCAGGTGAGGCAATACGTACTTCACCTCGAGTGAGTGGCCCGGCTGTTTGTGTATTTTACTGCATATGGCCCTTCGTAAAAAACACTGAAAAAAGGTTGGACATCCCTGCTTTAAACGTTAAGAACTCTATTTTAAAACACATAACCAAAATCATGTCAAAATTTATTGGTTCCTTTATATTATCAAATATACATGCAGTGAGTTTTAAAATACATTGCTGGAGTAAAGATAAAGTTGGATCTGTACATTGCAATTAGTTGATATCTCTCTCTTTTAATCTATGGATTTCCCCTCTCATTTTTCATGAAATTTATTTGTTGAAGAAACACACTCATTCTCTTGTATGAAGAATTACCTGTAGTCTGCATTTTTCTGATGTATCCCAATGATGTTATTTAACTTGTTCCCTATCTCTTTATTAAAATAAGTAGTTAGGTAAAGACTTGATCAGATTCCATTTGGATTTATCCCATGGAGGGGGATGAGTGCTTCCATCAAGAAGCACATAGTAACAGTGGAAATGTAATGGCTGTGTGCGATGTCAGAGGGATAGTGGATGGGGGGAGGGGGGTTGACACAGTGTGAGGGATATAAATGATATAAACGTCTAACTATTACATTGTTTTGTGCACCTGAAACTAATTTAAAAAAAAGAAGCACATAATATCTGGTAGTCTTTTTTGTGTGATTTTAGCAACTGTTAATAATCCATTCAATGATTATGGTTAGCAAAATGATGCTGTTCAAATTCTATCATTCCTTCTTCAGTTGTTACATGCGATGCATCTATAAAGAGAAACTTGCACATATCAATGATTTGTTTACATGAGATACAGTATATATGAAAATAAAGGAAAGGTAAATGCTTGATGCAGTCTCTATATTTAACAGTTTTTAAATTAGTGAGATGGTTCATAGTACCCCCCCGCCCCCAAGTATAACAGTTTTTTCAGTCTCATTATAAACTTATGGACTTAAACATATTTGATACCTTTCTATCACATGTATTACTTTAGTGACACTAAAATTGTCTCATCTTTGATGAGTGGGGGCCTTCTGCCTCCCTTTGACGTGTTTCAGCCATCTTTGTATTTCTGTGCTTTATGTCTGTCTCCTTGGTGAGATGTAAGTGAAGGGACCATGTCTGCATTGTTCATCCTTTATGTCAAGCACAGAATCATAGCCTCAACGAATTAGTTGACTTGAAAGGCAGGATATCAAAACTTAATTAAATGAAGGGCTGTCTTGTGGAAGAGCATTTAGTTTAGTCTCTTTGGAGTCAACTTGAGTCAGAGAGTAGAAATTACAGGAAGCAAATTTAAGTTCAACATTTAGGAAGAACTAAATCATTTGGGGGTATTGTAGGGAGTTTGAATTCTGTCGCAGCCTTTTCGGGGGCTACTTTGTTCCAGGCAGTGAGAGGACAAAGATAAACAATCAAGGCAGTAAGGATCATTTTATCTGCTCGGAAGCCTAAATGATCACTGAGGTTATTTCATTTGTAAGGTAAAAAAATGCTCAACTCCTTTATTGACAGATTTTAATTTTGGAAAGGTGCAAAGTTGGCTAAAATTGTTGAAATATACGTAATTCTCTTTTCTCTTATGAACATTATATGTCACTAATTTTATGTTTCAACGTATTATGGGTTTGTACATTTGATAAGACGTTGATAGTGATAAATTATACTTTAGCAGCCATAATTTCTTTTGTAAGCAATAATTGTTGATTGAGCATATCCTTTTCCCATTGTATTAAGTCTTCAGACTTTTTGCACCGTTGGTCATATCCTAATAAGTAGCCTAGCCATTACACTATTCTCTCACTAATCTTCGGGTTTTGTTAAAAAAAATAATTTAACAGAAATAACATTAGTCATCTACTTCTCTCTATGTTATTTTGATAAAGATTAGGACAAGGTGTGATTACTGACAGTTTACCTTGAAATTCTAATTTGTTTTTCCAGAATAAAGTATAATAGACAGCACTTTTAGGGTATTTCAGAATAGCAAAGGTTAGATAGTATTGAGATGATTTCTCATTTACACCTGAATAAAAATTAAATTCAGATGGGAAGAGCAAGGCCGTGAACACTTTGTGAAGTTTTTAACTTTTGAAGTATGTATGTAATGCAGTATAGTCAGCATTTTAACTAGTCTCTCAAGAAGGAATTAATAAAAGAAGCACTATTAAAACCTTTAAAATATTTTAATGACTTTGTCAAACATTTATAAATTCAGCCCTAAATATTGTCCTTGATATATTCCATCTTGTCATTGTCACTCCCCCATAGTATCTCATTTTCTTCTGTTGCTTCTAAGCTAATACAGAAAGGAAACAAAAGCATTGTATCTGCCTGCACTCAGTATTATTTTCCTTAGCAGCTTCTCTGAGACAAAATCATAATGGAAGAGTGAGGCAGAATATATTAAATTTCCCAGAGTATATTAAATTTCTTTTAGGTATATTGCCTTAATTTCCTTTATATCCCCTAGACATAATTTCTTCTAGGTGTTAGTACATGGGCACTGCTTTCAAAGATGACCTGGATAATATTTGTAATTTTGTTGTATTATACTAAGATATCCTATTAATTTGAAGTAACTAATAAAATAGAAAATCTTTAGTCTTTCCTTTGAGAATTGTTTGCCTGTAATGAAATTTTCTTTGTTCATCACCTTTCAAACCTGGAAAATTTACCCTGAGCTAACTGGGCAGTTTTCCTTTGTAAGTTTTACAGTGTTGAATGAACAAATGAAGAAATGCATGAAAAAATGAGTAGGCTGTTCTTATTCAAAGCTTCTCCATCTTGCTTCACTCTCACAGGAGAATTTTATCATTTTCAAACTTACAGCACATATCGTGTTTCCCCGAAAGTAAGTCCGGGTCTTATATTAATTTTTGCTCCAAAGGACACATTAGGGCGTATTTTCAGGGGATGTCTTATTTTTCTCATGTACAACAATCTACATTTATTCAAATAGAATCATGTCATCTTCTTCTGGAATATCGTCATAATGTACTAAATGCGTCCGTCTGGCTGACGATCTTAACGGGGGCTTATTTTCGGGGTTGGTCTTGTTTTCGGGGAAACACGGTAGAACTGTGGACAGAGTTCTGAAGTTGGCTGAGATTGGTATTTGTGATTAGAACCACTCTGAAAGCTGGATCCACTTCAACATGGTTCTGCTGGGACACTCAGTGTCCCCGTATCTCTGTGTGTGGGTAGCTCCATGCACACGCGTGGGCATCCCCTCGGTCCTCCTCTGCTGCACCTGACAGCTTGTCTGGTTTGATGGGAAGACCGGAGGAGTGAGCCACTCGTCTTTGGGTGTAAAGTGAGCTGCACAGTGAGGCCATGCTGGCAACGGCATTTGTTGGAAGAATTAGAGAATGTTTTAAAATGCCTGAAGTTAAAACAGCTCCCTATGTAGCTTAGAACAACTAGATACAAACCTGACAATATCTCCAATAGAATGTTCTGTGGTAATATTAACAAAATTGAAAGCATTTGTTTTAACCACATTATTTACCTGAATTATGTCTCCATTGCCAATCAGGCCTTGATTGCCTTCTGTTCATTAGTCTTTGATTTAATTAATAAAACTTGTTAAAGATGAATCTCCAATGTTTTCCTGTAAACAGCTCTAATTTATTTATTCAATTTGAATTTTGTAATTATTCTAAGAACTTAAAGCTGTTTGAAGCGTATGTTTTGAATCTTTAATAAAATAGCTTAAACACACTGCTAATTACTAGATACAATGATTAGTTTGTTTTTCATAGAATAATACTTAGCTATCTTCTTTTATGTCTTTAAAAACTGACGTTTTGTAAGAGTAGTAGCTTAGAATTTTAAGTATTTCAGCCCATACTAAAGTTAAAAAGAAAATATGCACCAAAAATAGAACATTAGAAAACTTGTAATGTTGTTTTTTCCAGAGGTACCTTTTCCAAAAGTGGAGCCAGTGACCTAAAATTTTTACTAGACTTTAGAAGTGAGTAATGCAGTAGTTGGTGAGTGTCTAAACATGTAGAGGAAAACTAATTAAGAAAAGAGAAAGTCACAATGACTCTTAGGTTAAAGAGCAATTTGATAATCAATGTGATTCTTAATGGGAAACCAGTGAAGCAGTTGGAGAATACTGCAGTTGGGAGATACTTATTAGTGGTCTGGGCTCAGATTATTAAAAGATAGTAAGGGTTTTGAAACATGTCTGTTGGGTGTAGAAAAGTTCATTAATACAGCGTTTTATAAATTCTGAAACTTTAAGGAAGTGCAAACTTTACCTATCTGTGTGCATCAAAAACAAAGAGACGGCAACTTTAATTGGAAAAAAGAAAAGTATTTAAACCAAGCGTGAAAGATGTTGAAAGTTTCATAAAAATCTGAGATTTCTGAAATTTTTGAAAGCAATTAAACTTTTAATTGAATAAATTTGACATGAGCATTGTGTATGTTTGGGGTATACGACATGTTACTTTGATAGTTGACCTATTATAATGTGATTGCCTAGTTAACCTATTATAATATGATTTTTCATATTATAATTACATAATTATAGTACAGTATTATTGTCTATATTCATTATACTGAACAATAGATCTCTATGGCTTGTTTCCTACTCATTACAAGTTTGTCTTATCTATCACCCTCTCCCCCCAAAAATCCTCTGGGGACCACCATTTTACACTCTGTATTTTATAGGTTTAACTTTTTTAGATTCCACATATAAGTGGTATCATACAGCACTTACTTGTCTTTCTATGTCTAATTTATTTTGCTTATCATAATGTGCTCAATGAGGTCCATCCATGTTTTTTTGTAAATGGGAGTATATCTTCCTTTCTTGTGGCTGAATAATATCCCATTGTGTATGTGTAGTACTTCTTTTTTCCTTTCTATTCATTCATTGATGGGCATTTGGGTAGTTTCCATATCTTGGCTATTGTGGATAATGCTAAGATAGATATGAGAGTGCATATATCTCATCAAAATCCTATTATTTCCTTTGAGTATGTACCCAGAAGTGGAATTACTGGATCCTATGGTAGATCTATTTTTCAATTTTTTGAGGTATCTCCATACTGTTTTCCATAGTGGTTGGACCAATTTACATTCCCATCAACAATGTATAAAGGTTTCCTTTTCACCACATCTTTGCCAGCAACTGTTGTCTCTTGACTTCTTGATAATAGCTATTCTAACAGGTGGGAGGTGATATTTCATTGTGGATTTGATTTGCGTTTCCCTGATGATTGACGATGTTGAACAATAATTTTTATTCTTGAGTTATCTTGAAGATATAAGGAAGGGAATGTAAGTGTAGTAACATTATTAATATTCATTCATTGTAATATTATGTGAGTCTACTCTTATGCCAGGCAGTTTTAGGCACGGGGCACATAAGAGTTAACAAAACAGAAAAAGTTCCTTCACTCCTGGAGCTAACAGTCTAGCATAAATCTTAAGGGAATGTTTAGTTCCATATAATGCAATACATACAATCTCAATGTCTTTAACTGTTGTGGTTATCATAACTACGAGAAATTAATAGTTGGAGGTTTAATTCATGGAGAATTATGCTTCAGAATCAGAATTCCATTAACCTAGATCTTGTTCCTTTATGCAGTTATCGTAGTAAATATGTTCAAATGTTGTTTCAGCACAAAAATGATGCACATTCGTTGAGATTACTTAAAGGTGTTCCCTTTCTAGTTGTGTGAGTGTTGCATCCATTGAAGGTTTGTCTTCTTTCAGTGTATTACAGGACAATCATAGTTTCATGGTCTGAGAGTGTGTTTTAAGTATATAACCTTCAAAAAAGGAATTCCCTGTATGCCAGGATTTTCGGTTAATGATACATATAATTTAACGATCTCAAGGGAAATGGAAAGGCTTTGTGGGAAGTGGGTTGTGTGTGTGTGTGTGTGTGTGTTTTTAATGGGTGAGGGAAAAATATCAGTAAATGAGGGGAAAATTCCAAGCAATTCCTGGAATCAGTTATTGCCTCCTTGGGGAGATAGTGATGAGCGCAACTGGGCTGAGAATAATCTGTGCAGATGTCAGCACTGACTGCATCCCAGCCTCCCGCCCTGCCAAAGGCCTCCCTTAGTCGTAAAGGACAAAAGGAAGAGCACAAGGTACAGTCTCCAGTTGAACCCCATGTGCATATTAATGTTCTGCCTGCACCTGGGTACCTAGAGCACAGTCAGGATTAGAAAACTTAAAGTAATGTACTTGGGAGCGGAGAGTCACAGGGCAAAAACGCAGCAGGCTGTCCTCCCAGCTGAAACACAAGGAAAAATGAACACAGCATCCATGCTTGTGTGGATGGCGCCTTGTGGAGCCTTATAATCACATGTCCTTATTCGATCGCTGTAACCAATAATGTATTTCAGCCATCAGTTTAATGAGAAATGCCACTAGGATGGTTGGGCTGTGATACATTCCTTGGACTTTCAACTTTTGTGTCTGTGGCAGTTTTTTGAGCAAAAACAGATCAAATGGATGCAGTTCTAAAAAAAAGAGACCTTCAAATTCTTTATTTCAGACTCAGGCACTGGATTCTCTGGGCCACGTGAGTTCTCCTTTGCTAGTTCCACAGCCTCGGAAGATCTTGGTTGCAATTTTAAATTGCAGTGAGAAACCATTTTTCAACTACCTGATTGGCACATTCAGTGGTTGATAACTTGCCGGTGAAGGAGGGACAGGAGCTCTTCTCATTTACTAAAGGAAGTGAAAACTGGCACAGCCTCTATGCAGGACAACTTCCCAGTGTTCATCTGGATTTGGATTTACCAGTGCACATACATTTTGATCTTGCAATTCCACTTTTAGGAATTTTCTTATGAGCATATTTTTACATGGATGTCCAAAGTATTTCTTACATTATTGTTTTAGTAGCAAAAAATTGGGAATGTGCTAAATGCCTATCAATAGAGGACTAGGATTAAATTAAACATGTTACACTCTCAGACAAAGGAATACCCTGTGGTCTTTCAAAAGCAAGAGAGTTTTTTATGAACTTATGAGGAAGTCACCAACATGTATTAAGTGATAAAAAACAATGTCAATGTATTGATAGTGTGGTGTACTGCCATTTGTATATATGTGTGTATATGTGTGTCTGTATGTGTATGCATGTGTATGTATGTATATGTACACGTGTACATGTATAAGTGTGTGTGTGTGTGTGTGTGTGTAAGTGCATATGAACAATGGTAAGTGGCACCCTCTGAGGGCTGGAGCTGGGAGGCTGTGGCAGGGAGATTTATTTTTCGTCAAATGCCTTCTTGTATCTTTTAACAAAATTTTTAATGTATGCGTGTTTTAACTATTTTAATTAACAAAATATGCTGCATGCTCTAGTACAGATAGAAAGGAGAGCAGTCAACTAGAAGACTAATGTAGATAGTCATGTCTTTTTAACAGAATTGACTGGATAAAAAATTATCTGCCTAGCACATTCTTACTTTTAGTTAGAGCTGATACATATTTAGAATGCGTCTGGAAGAACCATCTGCTTTGGATAGGTCTTGTGTAATCTTGTAATAGTAAAATATGCATAATTTTTATTTTGATGATATACTGTATTATAAAACACAATCAGACCAAATAGAATTTTAGGGTGCTCTAGTAAGAAAAAATCATGAAGAAAGGAGAAATGGGTGATGTTGAAAGAGAAGGAGGGAGGAAGGAAGCGAGAAAGAGGGAAGAGGGAAGGCTGAGTGTTAAGATTCTGTCCTTAGGGATTGAATGACCTCATTTTAAAACTGAAGATGAAGACATTTCAGCAAAAGAAACAAAGGAGCTATTGGAGAAACAAAGGGAGAGAGTTATTTTGACAGCTTGAGTTCTAATTAATCAGAGAATAATTGTCGATGCAAGGTTGGTGATTTTGTTAAGCACCAGTTTCATTCTGGAAGGAACGTAGAGTGAATCACAGAAAACTTCAGTTAAATCTTGGACTACTCAAGTGTGAATATTTAAAATGTGAATATTTAAAGTGTGAATATTTATGATGATAAAGAATTCCCAGCATTACTGAAATTAATCTTGTTGTGGCAGCATAATTGAGTCACTGACATTTTCAGTGCAGAAAATATAAATTGTAAGGAAGATGACTATAGATAACAGGAACTTATTTTAATGGATTTGCTTCTCTTCTTTTGTTTTTTTCAGGGTAAATGGGAAGTTGGTAGCCCTGAAGGTGATCAGGCTGCAAGAAGAAGAAGGTACACCTTTTACAGCTATCAGGGAAGGTAGGCATTTTCTCTTGTTATCTTTGCTTTTGTGTTTGCATGATGCCTATAATTGTTTAAATAGTATACACCTCTGAATATGCTGGGTTTCTAAATCATATGGTTATATTTCTCATTAAAATGTATAAACTAAAATTTAAAAATCACTGCGTTTTGCAATCATATCAAGTCTTGTTAAATAAAATAAGACTATCCTGCTGTATACTTAGGTATGGGGAAAAAACAAACTGCTCTGTATTGATGGTGAGACTACTACTAACTGAGGAATTTTATATACTTGATTTTGCTTGCAGTGTTCCTAAGGTACATACTAGTCTAGCATTACTCTATATTCATAACTTTTAAGGAAAGTCCTTAAAAATGGACGATCATACTATCTTATTACTCATTTGTATTTCTTCTTTCTTGATTTCTTAGTTCCTATTCTTTACTATATTTTCTATTTTTTCTTATTGACTTCTAGATACTCTTTATATATTAGCATCATTTGTGTTACAATGTTTTCTTCTATTCTGTCATTTTTCTAAAAATTTCTTTTACAGTATAGGTATTTGTTACATATAAGTTTTTAATTTTTATTAAATAAAATTGCTCTATCTTTTGATTTATTATTTCCTGCATAGTTTCTCTACTCCAAGAAAATAAAAATCTTCTTTTATTAGTGGGAACTTTTTTATTTAATTTCAGAACTTTTAGTATTAATAGCTTTACCTCTACTACATTTTTAACTACAGATTATCTTGAAATAAACTTCAGTTTATTTTTTCAAGAAACCACAACCATTTGTTCTGCTGATCTACAACGTCAGTGATTTACTGAAATAGCATTATTAAGGTATTGATGAACTGAATGTGCTCTGTCACTGGTTTGATTTGTTTTCCACAACTGTTATTATGATTTACATTTATTTTTGAGAAGTCTCCTTTCTGTTTTTACTTTCTCACTTCTCATTCTCTTTTTCATACCACGTCCATTTGGTTTCCATCATTACTATTCAGCTGAAATGTTCCTGTAAATTTCATCAATGACCTTCTTTATTGCCAAATCAAATAGACACCTCTCTGTCTTAATTTGCCAAATCTTTTAGCAGATCATGCATGGTTGAAATATTATCTTCTGTGATGCCAGATTTGCCAAATAGGTAGCTTTTTCTCTTTTTCTTGTGCTGGCTCCTTCTCTAAATATTAGGGATTTTTAGGACAGGGAAAGGGTCTTCTTTTCTCTAATCAGTACTCTTTCCCATGTGATTTTATTATTTCATGAGTTAAAATAACAACTATAAGCTGATGACCTGTATATGCCTCTCTTTAGCTAAGACCTTATCTCTGTCTTCATTCATATATATCCATCTGCCTATCTGGCATTTCCTCTTGAATCCCGCAATATATCAAAAAGATAACATGTCCTTTTGATATGATAATAAACCAAGTGAGGTTTTTTTCCGGAATGCAAGTCTGGTTCAACCTTGAAAAATCAGTCAATGTGTAACAGTCACCTCAAACTTAACACATCCATATGGAACTCATGGTTCCCCACCATCACTCAAACCATTCCCTCTCCCTCAATATTAGTAGTAGTAGCACCAAGTGTTTCTCCTCCTCAAATCTAGCCCATGAAGGAGATCTGTAAGTTACTTCTCTAAAAGATATCTCAAATCTGATTACTTTCTCTCTCTTTACTGCCACCCCCAATCCAGGACATCATTGGTTCTTGCTTGGACTTCTGCAATAGCTTCTTAATTGTGCTCTCTACTTCTCCTTTTGCCTTCCTGTTACCCTTTCCCTGCTCTGTAATTAGTGTGATCTTTTTAAAAACCTAAATCATATTATGCCACTTCTTATTTAAAAGCTTCAGTTTCAAATAACGTATGACCTGTTTTTCCCCAAACATGCTACAAAATTTCCTCTGTCATGGTACTCTCCATGGCTGGACTGTTCTTCTCTGGCTCTTCCCAGATGCCAGGTATCAATTTAAATTGTTCTCTTTTCACACAACTTTCCTTTGACCGTCATATCTGACATCACAGCTGATCATCAGCTTTCCCTGTTTTACTCACCATGCCACTACCTCTTCTCTTTATAGTTCTTATTAGAATGTGAAATTATTTTCACTCCTCTTTATTAGTATATAATCTTAGTGCGATCAGGGACCTTGCTGATTGTTCACTGCTATATACTCAATGTATAGCATGCTAATCATAATATTTATTGAGTGAGTTAAGGAAAATCATTGAGCTAGAGTCTAAATATGACAGAGTATTAGACACAGACCCTGCCTTCCAGGTAGGAAACAGAATGTATAGATAATAATTGGGGAATAATATTAGGTAATATTAGGTGGCATTATAATGCCAAATCCTTTCTAAAAGATTTTAATTTTTAAAGAAATACCTTAATTAGTCAAGGGAGGCAAGGTGTCAGCTGGGTCATGAATTAGGCACAAGAGAGACAAGCAGTGAAGAGTAGATTGAGGACAAGTTGCATTCCAGATAGGTATAGAAAAGGAGCTGAGACAAGAAAGTTCAAGTGCAGTGAATAGGAATATTTACGTCATGAGTTCTCATTTGGTGGGTGTAGGAAGGTAGGGAGGTTATTACTGAATAGGAGGTGTCATCACAATAGTTGGATATTACAACTGGCATTAAGTAGATAGGAGCTGGGCATCTTGCAATATGTAGGACATTCTAATGCAGAGGTAGGCAAACTACAGTCTTAGATCCACTGCCAGTTTTTGAAAATAAACTTTTACTTGAACACAGCACTCCCATTCATTTATGTGTTGTCTATGGCTGCTTTCTGAGAATCAGGTAGTTGTGACAGAGTGTATGGTCCACAAAACCTAAAGTACATACAGTCCAGCACATTACCAAGTTTGTCAACTCCTGTTTTAATACAATGAACAATTGTTTTATGTCCCATAAGCCTTTTGGATGTCCTACTGGGGATTCATGCAGGTGAAAACCTGTTTATATTTGTCTTAGGCTATAACTCAACTATTTCACATATAAACCCAAAGTATGCCCTGCAGACATTTAATATGTACCAAATTTTCTAAGAATATAACAGCAGTGTAAATCAAAGGAAAAATATATTTTGTTTTGTTTAAAATGTTACTGAAATGTGTTTACCATTTTGGAAAGTTGTTCATCTAATGGCATTACTGCTTGTTTTATTTAAGTAGCTAATATAACACTCTCAATTAGTCTGAATTTGTAGTAGTCTGTTCCTGCTGATACTCTATATAGATGCTAGTACCACTCTATCATATTTTCTGGTACAGTTTTGCCTGACTATTTATATATTTAATACATATTTTAAGTTATTTTTTAAATTTCTTTTCTGAATTTCATTTATGTATAGATATACATTTGAAATTTCATATGTAAATTTTTGAAATTATGTGTGTACGCAGGTCTATTATCTATGAATTTCATTTCATTAACAATAAAGGAGTCTTTATAAAGTTTTTGTTATGTAAAGAGGGTAATGGGTCTGATGAGATTGAAAACCATTGGCCAAGATGGAGCAGTGGGATCTCATTGAGCTACGGAGCAAAGCAAGGTTAAGAGTGCTATTGAATTTGATTATGGTAGACTTTGAATGTTAGGGAGCAGGAGAGTGGCGAAGAGATTCTGGGCCAAGAGAGAAGCAGGAAGAAAATGAAACTGGGCAGCAGATATGCTCTGTAGCATGTGGATTGTACATAGGGATTAACCATCCTAACCTTCTTGGTGCTGTTCCAGGTTCAAGGTTAAGAGAAAGTTCATAACTGGATGCTGCTGTGACAGTTGGGTCCATCAATGGGAAGTTCAAGGTCAAGTGAAGTTGTTAATGATCTATCTGTTCATACTGGCTGGATATGAGGCAAGGCTCCTTGGCCACAAGTTAAGTCTTGAGATCAGCTTAAAAACTGGCCCTGGGATTGCAGGGCTCGGACTTTGTTCTGTGGTTGGATAGCATCTGAAGACTATGTAGCTGAGTGGATTAGGAAGATAAACCTGACATTAGGATACAATATAGATTAGATAAGGAGGAACCTGGAAGCTGATAAATCAGTCATTCAACGTAGTATAAATTTGAAATTATAAGGACCCAGGTTTATTAGAAAAATGATGTGTAGAGAAAGAATTGTCAGAGCTAGGTGAGTTATTGGTTATAGGTGATTTGAGAGGGAAATACCAATAGTTTTGAGTTTGAATGAGAAAAAAATGCTAGACAGAAATGATTTGTGATTGCATGGAGAGTTGCTTTTAACATTTCACAGTTTGAAAGGGCTGTTATCCAATTTAATCTTCACATTACCCCTTTGAAGGCTTTTTTTGGGGGGATAGAATTTATATTTTTTATAGAATCTGTATTATAAATATTGAATTGAGACTCAAAGAGTTTAGATGATTTGTCCAAGGAGTTGGCTCTTGTACCTAGATGTTCTTAGAGTCCAAAACGGTATCATGCTAACTTCAAGGGTTAGTTGATTTGGGTTTTAGGCATTTTGAGTTCATGAGATATCTATGTGACAGTGTCTTATTGGTGATTTAGGAGTGTAGCTCACAAGAGTTCAGCGTAAACTGTATGTATTTAGCATTGTCCTTAACAGTTGAACAAGTATAAGATTTTTGTGGGAGAGAAATTTGAGTGAACACAGGGAGTTAAGTTGCAAAGCAGTGCAGTAGGGTGGAAAGCCCCATGAATGTTAGTCTGGAAAGCTGGTTTTTGATCCGGTTTTTGTTTTTCATCATCGTACCATATAAGGCATGTCACCTGTGTTAGTTTGCTAGGGCTATAACAAAGTACCGCAAACTGAGTGCCTGAAACAACAGAAATTGATTGGCTCATGGTTCTGGAGGCTAGAAATCCAAGATCAGCGTGTCATGGTCCTCTTTCTCAGGATCTATTTCAAGTCTCCTTCCTTGGCTTATAGATGACCGTCTTCTCGTGTCTTCATATCATTTTCCCTCTATACCTGTCTATGTCCAAATTTCCTTTTCTTATAAGGAAACCAGTCATATTGGATTAGAGCCCACTCTCATGACCTCTTTAACTTAATTACCTCTGAAAAATTCCTGTCTTCAAATACAGTCACATTCAGAGGTGCTGGGGTTAGCACTTCAGCATACGAATTTTACGTGACACAGTTCAGTCCATGACACCGCCGAATGGCTTTGGGTCCCAGTAACCCTAATTGGAAGACAGGACTTGGTTTTTGCCATCTCTCAGGAGCTATGTACTCTTATTGTGGTTTTGATTTCCCAAGGAGTTTTTAAACTCAGTTTTGAGTGCTTTGGAGAGCAGGAAGTGGTACAAGAATTGTTGAGGCCTGCAGGAACTGCTCACAAAATGACATTGTATTTTCTTTTGAATAAAATAGTTTGAGGTTTTCCTAATAAAATTGGACTCCTTAGTGATTTTTAATGGTTATAAATGACCCTATAGTAATAGTAAGAAGAATTAAACTCTGTGTCAGTATTGCTTATTTGTTTTTCTCTTGCCTTCTCATTCCTGCCTTTCATAGTCTTATTTGTCTCCTATTTATGTGTGGAAGCAAAAGCTGTCACCATTGCTCATAATTTTTGGCTAGAATACTTCTAGAAATTGGTACCCAGTAACTCCTCTGTGTGGCTAGTGGTAGAGCTTGAAATATTTAGGACGAAGGTGGGAGGTGCTTGGGATATGTTCATTTTTACATATTTTTACATTGATGAGGCATGGCTTGTTCAATTGAGATGAAGCACTTTAAATTTAGTTGCCTCTTTTCTGCTGTTTTGGTCAATTTCCTCATTCACAAAATGTCAACAGCAGGATGATTTCAAAATAGGAAAGCACTATGCTCAGTAAAGTAGTTTTCAAGTGGCTGCTTGCCACTTATAAACTTACCTGGGAATTTAGATTTTAACACATCATTTTCACCTAAAGTGGAAACACTTGTAAGAAACCCTGATCTTATCTAAATTTATGTCCAAAGATGGACTTTGAATTATATCTTTTAGAGTTCAAGTACTTAATGGCTTAATTCATTTTCAGGTGCTTTGAAACACATCCTATCTTTGATGGCAGTTTAGAGAAATTAAGTAGCAGTGCTAAGGGCCAGCTTTTCTATTTTAATTTAAAATCCATCTATGATATTGGCATGGTTTTAATGGTACTGATGAAGAGTCATGAGGCAGGTTTGAAATGGAGTAGATGAAAGTTCTTAGGATATACCAGCTTTAAAACAACTTCAAAATGTGTATGTTCTTACTCTGTGATATTATATTCTAGATGTCCAAACATATTTTTTTAGCCAAGATTTCCTCGAACGAGGAATGAAAGTGAGGGAACCAATTGTCTCCTTTTTTGGGTTCTTAAATATCTAATGGTTTTCTTCGGTGAGAGTTATGCTTCAAGAGTTATACTTAAAGATACTCTAATAGAGAACAATTTAAAATTATCACAGTAACAATATCAATAGACAATATTTAGCATGTGCTTACACAGTGTACATACATAGCCAGGTCCTTATCTCACTTAATTCTCACAAAACCCTCAAAGATGTGCATTTTCATTATTTCTAGTTTAAAGTGGAGACAGTTGGACACAGAGAGGTTAGTCACTCATCCAACGTCAGTGCTAGTGTGTGGTAAGCAGAGAACCATGTGATTTCAGTGATATGTGGTATATAAACCAAAAGCAACAAAAGAACAAGACAAACAAATGAGAAACAGAAACTCATAGTCACAGACAATGGTTTGGTGGTTACCAGAGGGTAAGGGGGGTGGGGGGTGGGTGGGAGATGAGGGTAAGGGGGATCAAATATATGGTGATGGAAAGAGAACTGACTCTGGGTGGTGAACACACAACGGGATTTATAGATGATGTAATACAGAATTGTACACCTGAAATCTATGTAATTCCACTAACAATTGTCACCCCAATAAATTTAAAATAAAAATAAAAATAAAAAAAAAAGTTGAACCTGGGCAGTTACACTCCAAATACCACACTTAACCATTACACTGTCATAGAGATTTTAAGTAGAAAATTTGAACGTACACTGCATTTTGTTTCATGCAGAGGGTTATAGTATTGGCATTCAATTAAGGTAAGTAAAAATTTGGCGGGCAGGGGGAAGAAGGGAAAAGCTTACTTATAAAAGTGAAGGCACATTATTCAATAAAGACAGTGGGGCAGTATCCATACAGGACAAGGGAAGGTACAAAACAGGAAAGGAAAAATAGACTCAGCAGTGTAGCTAAGCGCCAGTACTAAGCATGTCGAAGAAAAAGAACCTTGTAATGGTAAACTGTGTAATGTGTAACTCATCATTTGAATATATTCTTTTTAATACAGGTCTGAGTAGTTTTACCCAGCTCTTCTCTCTCTTCCTCTCTCTACCCTTTTTCAGAAATTGAATCTTTTATTTGGTTTATTCCTCAGTTATCCCCCACCCCACACACACACTGTTTATTATAATTCTGGGGAAGCATTTAGATTTCAAATAAAAACTGAGGTATCCAGGGAGGCAAAAGTAGATAGAAATTAAAGAGGAGATTAAAAGAGAAATACAACCTCTTTTATTTGGAAACAGTTAAACTGCTGGTAAAATGAATAATTGACCCTTTAATGGTTAATTAATTATGTCATAATTTTAATTTAATTACATAATTACATATTTTAATAGTACAGTAGGTTTGGTAGATAAATTATCTGTTGGCATTATTTTTTATGAATTTGGTAAAGTTATGAAACAGAAAATATGGCTGATTTTAAATGAGCCATTAAAAATTTTGGTATTTGACTGCTATTTGATGTTCTTAATCCCATTCATCTTATGTCACAGCCTCTTTATTTTTGTTCATTTCTATAACCACACAATTCTTTTTCCTCATAGGTGTTTGATATAATTGCTTTTGAAGAGTGAATGTTAAGTTTGATATCTGAGTTGTAATTCAATTGGTAATTAACCAATCTGAGTTTCATTTTCTGCATTTCATGTTTGGCGTATTGTATTACTTTCCTAGGGCTGCCGTAATAAATCACCACAAACTTGGTGGCTTAAAAGAACAGAAATTTATTCTCTCACAGTTCTGAAGGCTAGAAGTTCAAAACCATGGTATTGGCAGGGTATGTTCCCAATGAAAGAAATAGAGCAGAATTCTTTCTTGCCTTTTCCTGGCTTCCGGTGGCTCCCAGCAATCCTTGGTGTTCTTGGCTTGTTGCTGCATTATTATAATCTCTGGCTGTGTCTGCACAAGACCTTCTTCTTTGTGTATCTTCTGTTCTGATAGGGACAGCAGTTGTTGGCTTTATGGTTTACCATAGTATAGTACGATATAACTTAGATAGTATGTTGTAACTTAGTATAGTATGTTATAACTTAGGATAGTACGTTATAACTTAATTAATTCCATCTGCAAAGACCCTATTTGCAGGTAAGGTCACATTCTGAGCTTCTGAGTGGACAGGAATTTTGGGGAGACACTACTCCACCCACTACAGGTGTTTTATCCTCTGTTTCACAGAGAGATTCGTAGATAATAGTGGACTGGGACGTGAATTGCACCTTGCAAAGCTTAGGAGAAACATGTACCGTATAGTGGTTTTGAACATACTCTTTGTTGTTTTCTTTTAACCATGTAGACATATATTAGACCAATGAATAAATGTATTAGCTTTCTTCAGGGTGATTTGTTCTTGTTTCTATCTGCCGAGGCTCTTTTGTTGTGAATTTTTGTTTTTTAAAAAAGTACTACTTTTCTGAGTGATTGAATGACTCTTGAATGAACTGTAGCTTATGTTGAGAGAGATTATATCTGTCAGGGCAGTGAATATGATTGAGGCATTGATAGTCTGGAGTTGGAAGCAGGGAGAACTGATATAATGGAGATCCCTACGGCTACTAAGTAGATGCGAAATGACAAAGGTCTACTTCCACAATTCTGTATATTTATTGTTGGGACTTCAAATGCATTTACTCAAAGACAAAATGTTGTAAATCTTGATTGGGATCTTACACTGTTTCACAGGAGTCTTTTTTTTTATCCAGATATGCAGTCGAACAACTACATAATTCTTACAATCAAATAGAACCTAAATATCCTTCCATGTTTCCCCGAAAATAAGACCTAGCTGGATAATCAGCTCTAATGCATCTTTTGGAGCAAAAATTAATATAGTAAAATAAGACCCGGTATAATATAACATAATATAATATAATATAATATAATATAATATAATATAATATAATAATATATAATAATACTGGGTCTTATATTAATTTTTGCTCCAAAAGACGCGTTAGAGCTGATTGTCCGGCTAGGTCTTATTTTCGGGGAAACATGGTTTATAATATCCTCTCTTTGACAAGATGATTTCTGAATTCCAAGTGTCCAAATGCCAAGACACATCTTACCCCTATCACTTTTCTGGTGAGAGAGGATATCTGCCAGACAGAAGTCAGGTCTTCCATTTCCTCTTTCTTCCCTGACCTTCTCATTTGGGCTCCTGGAAGCTGAATGGAGAAGGTGGGCACAGATGGGAAGAGGACCTCCTGTAATAGAACCAGACCACAGTGCTGGGGAGTGGGGAGAGAGGACAGCTGTATGTTCCCATCTGTATTTTATCAATATTAGTGTTGTGACATTGTTCATCATCTTGTGTTGATTTCTAAATTAACAAGTAGATAATAAGCACAATATTTAATGAGCCTTTCCTCCATGCTAATGCAACATCTGACCCTATACGGTGGGTGACAGGTGAAATTAGGTGTCTTTCAAAGGTCTTAATAACTCTTAGGATTTAGCAGTTCTGTGTTCGGCTTAGACATTTCTGAATTCAGCTCTTTCATTGGCAAATGCTTTTTAGGGCACTCACTGTGTCATCATTGTTTGAGATGTATTACTCCTATAAGAGCTAATTTGGAAGTTAGTCAGATTTTAGAGGTCACCTTGTTTAGGGGTTCTCTCAGTTACCTGCATGTTTGGTGGCACTCAGACTGCATGTTTGGCTCTTGCAGTTGACTAATGAATGACCAACCAAAGAGTTAGTTTCACTTGTGGTTAAGCACCTGGGCTCTTAAAGCCTTACTGCCTGGATTCAAATTTGGCCTCCATTCCCTCCTAAGTGTGTGATTTTGAGCAACTCTGGGAAACTCTCTGTGCCTCAGTTTCCTCATCTGTAAAAGGGGGATGTAAATACTACTACCCTTACAGGATTTGGGGGGTATTTTATCCATTAAATGTAAAGATGAGGCCATAAAGGAGAAACAACCAAGGAGTAATGAAGATTGTTTGGCAACAAAAATTGCATTAACAAGAGTTAAAAATTCAGGAGAAGATTTGGATATAATCTCACGGAAAACTCCCAAAAGAAGATCAAGAAGAGTTATCGTTTCTTGTCTCTTTGAGGATAAGTGATATAGTTCCTTTTAATTTTCTTCTGTATTGTCTCTGTTTCATTTTTTTTCTGCTTGTCTGTTTGGTTCTCTTTCTTATCGGAAGTATCCTCTACTGCCCAGAGATCTCAATTTTCAACTCATATTTAAGAATGAGACACTAATATGCTGACTTGAAGCTCTGGGTGCATGGATGGGAAGCGTCGGTTGGTGGGCTTTATTGTAGGGTGATGGCAGTGGGTTAACCAGTTTTTCTCCCTCATAGCCCCTCAGATGTCAGTATGTGGGCATCTTTTCTTGGGAAGAGGCTTAAGTTTCCACAGAAAGGATTATGTAATCTCCTGCCTATAGGATTTAAGTTTGCTGCCCATATCATGGGAATTGAGTAAGAGATGGATGTTGTGGGTGTACTCTCTGTCACCCTTCAACATTTTTACTGAATCTCCTTATTTTCAGTTCAGGTCATGCAGCTAGTGTAGAGGGACTGAAAGGTATTGGAGTATGTAAGGCAAAAAATGATGAGGGCCTGTATAAAGGCCTTGGGAGTAAGGAGAGATAGATGAACATGCTTGGGAGGGACTTAAGAGGATAACCTGGGCAGGGCATAGAGCTTCACAGAGATGGAGATATTCAGAATGACTTCCAGGATTCTGGCTTGAGTAATTGGATAGATAGTGGCGCCAATAATAGGAAAGGGACTACCGAGTGGGGGCAGGTATAAGAAGGGAAAGATAAATTCAATCTCAACATGTTAAATTTGAAGACTGACATTCATGTGGCAGTTTATGTGGTGGTGCAATTTAGATACTAGGTCATTGTACCTATAATGGGGGTCTTGGCACTTTCAAGTACATGATCTCATTTCATCTTACAACATCTTAAGGAAGGTTGATGTTATCTTCAGTAATTGAGAAGCTGAGATCTAAAGAAATTTTTGTCCCAGGTCAGATACAGAGTTCAGCTTGGGGTTGTCTACCCGGTGCACAGAACAGTGCCTGACACATGACGGCCACACAGTACTTGTTGAATGAGCGAGAGAGTGAATCAAAGTGCGTGAATAAACTCCAAATCATTTCTTTTTATTCTACTACACTGCAGTACAGTTGGCAGGAACTTATATGATCTTGTATATAGATTCTTTTTAGGCTACTAAGAAGCAGAAAGATGAGGTTGGGAAATCACCGTACAGCAAGTTGGAAAGTTTTGAGTCTTCATAGAGACTGTGCTACTAGCTATGTGATCATTAATGAGTCACATATTTTTCTTCAGTTTCTTCATCTTTGAAGGGTTTAGACTATTTGATCTTACAGCTTCATGATTAAAATAACAATACCAGTATGAATCTTTACCTGGATAAAGGATCTATAATTGTATCATCAGTATTATTCATATACATATGCTGTAATGTGATGCACATTTACTGTGTTTAAAATGTTTCTTTTAAACCCTTTAATAATAACCCTTTATGTCTGTCACCGCAAAAATTAATGTGAATTGCTTCAGAGCATGTGACAATTGACAGACAAAAATTTTGTAAATGGAAGATAAAAATCCACCAGTCTAGACTTTGATTCTAAATAAGCTTATGCAAATTGCCAAAATTGTTATTCTTTGTAAGTTTGCGTAATTTGATGGGTGTCTGCCAGTTGTTATCAACAAAAAATTTGCAAGCCATTAGATCATGTGACTTCACAAACTATGAAAATCAAGTTTTCTTTTTCATGTCTTTAATTTTAAAGGGTAAAGTTTTTTAAATCAAGTAGTTGACTTCTTGTCTGCTTTAAATTTGTCAAAAATTTATATTACATTGTATCCTCTTTTATTTGGAAATATAAATTTTAAATTATATTTGGAAATAATTTTTTTTGAAATATAAATTGAGCTATGATACATTTACATTTAAAACATTTTTAGAAAGATTATGTAACTAGTTCTAATCTGAAGGCATTTATAACTGGATAAAAATCTCTATGGGCTTTTTCAATACCTACTGTACTAATAACCTTTTGAAAATGCTTCCTCATTTAATTCTCACAATAATCCTATGTTATATATAGATATCAGTATCTCCAAATTACAGGTGAGGAAATTGAGGCCTAGAGATAAATACATTGTCTTGTGTCAAACAATTGCTAGTAAACAGCTAAATTAATATTTCAAGTTAAGGAGTCTTTTAACTGAAGTGTCTTGCAAAGATGATACCTCTTCCCTTAAAATTTTCTTAACTAATTTAGATATCTGGTAGGAATTCATAATCTACATATAAATTGCTTTTCATAATAGTAATTATCATAGCCACTACAAATTGCTATATAAAAATGCAATCCATTGGTATATCTATGTACTTTTCAGTTTTTGAGAAGCTGTTGTATTTTCTTGTTGCCTAAACTATGTACTATCTAGTAACAGAAATAGTGAAAGGATGACAAACTATGAATAATAATTAATTCATAAGCAATGTCATGACTACTGATAGGATTTAGTGTCATATGGCTTCAAGCTCTAGATTAAGATAAATTTCCTTGAATGATTGAGAAACATACAAGAAGATAGTAAGCAAGGAAATTTTTTAATCTTAATTTTTAAAAACAGATATGCCATGTATATGGAAACACTTTATGGAGAGGAATTTGACAGTGCCACAAAGAGGAGAGAGAGGGAAAGGGGCAAAAACATTTGAATAACTAATTACCAAAAAGTTACCAAATTTATTGGAAAATATGATTCATCTATTAATCAAAGAAGATAAATGAACTGAAATTAGGAGAAACATAAAGAGACCCAAACCTAGACCCATCCTAGTTTCACTGTTGAAAGACAAAGAGAAAACAGTGAAAGCAAGAGGAGTAAAGCACCTCATTTCATGCAGGAGAAAAAAAAGTAGTTTAAGATCTAACCTCTCATTTAAACCAATGGAGGTAAGAAAGCAATGTAATGAGATATTCAAAATGCTTAATAACAAAACAAAACAAAACCTATCCACCAAAACATCCACATCCACCAAAACTATCCTTCAAAAATAAAGGCTAAAGGTATTTTCAGATCAGCTACACATTGGGGAAAAAATATTTTGAAATAATATGTATGATAAAGGATTTATATTTAAAAAAATCTAAAATATGTAAATAGGTCCAAAACAATAATTAGAAGACCCCCCCCCAATGTTTTTAAATGGGCAAACAATTTGAAGTCACTAAAGAAGGCATATGAATGGCTAATAAGCCCATAACATGGTGCTTAAAGTAGTTAGACATAAAATAAATGGAAAGTAAAAAAACAATGAAAGATGACTATACACCCGATACAATGGCTATGATTGAAAAGACCAACACTACCAAGTACTAGCAAGGAAGTGGGGTGCACCATCCCTCATACATTATGGTGGGAATATCACCTGGTACAGTCACTTTGGGAAACACGTTGACAATTTGTTTAAAAATTGAATATTAAGTTACTCTGTGACCCAACATTTCACTCCTGGTATCATCAACCCAGGGGAAAGGAAGACATACTTCCACACAAAGACACATACATGAATGTTCCTAACATTACTGTGCATAATAGCCAAAACCAGGAGACAATCTAAATGTCCCCCAGCTGTTGAACTGATAAACAGAATGACGAATATCCATAGAGCAATAAAAAGGAGCTAACTATCAATAACATGCTTCAGCATGTTTGAACCTCGAAAACATTAGGCTTAGTTCTACGAACTTTGTGTGTACACATAAAATTCCCAGTAAAGGCAAATCTGTAAAGACAGAAAGATCAGTGGTTGCCTGGGGCTGGAGGTGGAAGTAGGGATTGGCTGTAACTGTCACCACTCTCTGATGAAATGAAATTGTTCCAGTGCTGGATTGTTCTTTGGTTGGACAAACCTGAGTTATGGTAATAGCTGCAGAACTCTATATAGATTTACTTAAAATGATCAAATTTTATACACACAGTGGGTATATTTTATGGTTTATAAATTTATACCTCAAGTAAATTTTCACCTCGTTGTATTAATATATATGCTTAGCTACAAATAGAAGGAAATAATGTGTTAACTGGTGATTATTACATCTTAATTGACAATAAATTATTAAATTATAAAATCTATAAAGCCTTTGTCTCTTTCACTTTCTCTAAACTCTGTTACTTTTATTATCAGAAATAAACTTATTTTGTTGAGTATAAAAGCTGATACCTCCAATTTTCAATCTTAAAATTTATTTGTGGATTTAGAAAAGTTTATTAGTGGAGAAAGATAAATGTGCTATCAATTGAATTATAGGACTATGATAACAAAAAGTCTATTGAGGGGAAAGAGTGAGAAGGAACGTGTTGGTAAGTCAGAGCCTTTGAAGCAGGAGTGTCCAAACTTTTTTCAACGTTTTTCACCAAGGGCCATATGCGGTAAAATACACAAACAGCCGGGCCACTCACTCGAGGTGAAGTACGTATTGCCTCACCTGGTTTATTTAAGTAAACTAAATATATTTTTGGAATTTGCTGCAGGCCAATTAAAAATGGATTGCGGGCGCAGTTGGCCCACGGGTGGCAGTTTGGACACCCCTGCTTTAAAGTGATAGAAGAGGTGACACCTGAGCAATGTATTCCGTCAGAAGGAAGATTTTGAGGGTCTCCTGTTGGTATTACCCAGCCTGTTCTGTCATTACAAGACACATGGGTCACATTTTACATCAGAACTTAAAAAAAAAATAACATCATTCCAATCACTTGTCAGAAATTGTCTTTTAGTTAACAGCGTTGACACCAGTGCTCTTATGGCCTTCATCATTCCAGTATGGTGGAGAACGGAGGGGCAGCCTCTGTGTGCTGAACGGACCACCCCCCGCCCCCAACCACTTGGAAGAAGGAAGAGACATCCTCTAAGGTTATACTGAGGAACTTTTTGAAGCTGCATGTCACTGCTGTCAGTTTTTGACAAACAGCTTTAATCACAACATACTATTTGTTCAGTGAGACAAAATAACCCAATTGTAGCAGAAATTCACGGTTTAACTTATGCAGCCAAGAAGCCGATTGTAAACGGCAACTGACAGGTTGAACATTATGACTGTATAGTGGAGAAGCAGCCAGAGAAGCTCTATCTTGGAGAAAGAAATGTCCTTTGCCCTTCTCAAGCCTGAGTGCCCCCAACCCCTCCCCAACTCGGCTATGACCATCTTTTAAGACCTTGTTAAAGTGTTGTCTATTTCCTGAAAACTTTCTGGCTTTCACAGAAATAATCTTTTTCTTTTTGTGCTTTTTCGCTTGCTTGTTTTGTTGTTTTGCTGATACACTTATCTTTTAGCACTTACTACATTCTACATTTTGATATAGTCGTTTGTGTTCAATTGTAAACTGTTGATAACTCTTGCGCCTTTATATTCTGAGGGTTGTTGTGTGAAGCAAGCATTGACTAGTCATGTGCCAGCTCTTTTCCTACTGCTGACAAAATGGGACTGACCCAGAGTCCAGTTAGTGTTTTCATGGAATTTAAGCAGTAATGAAAAGGGCCATAGTAGTTTTTGAGTTAAAAGGGAAAGAGCTCTCTGGTGTGGTCCTGGAAGAGATGGGATTTGGCTTGAGCTTACATGATAGTGTCTTAGTCAGCTCAGGCTGTTATAACAAAACATCAGAAACCTGATAGCTTATAAATGGCAGAAATTTCTTGCTCACATTTCTGGTGGCTGGAAGTTCGAGACCAGGGTGCCAGGATGGTTGGGTGAAGGCCCTCTTCCAGGTCTCAGACTTCTTGTATCCTCACATGCTGGAAGAGGCTAGAGACTGCTGTCGGATCTCTCTCTCTCTCTTTTTTAACTTTTATGTATTTTAAGTGTGTGTTTCCAGGACCCATCAGCTCCAAGTCAAGTAGTTGTTTCAATCTAGTTGTGGAGGGTGCAGCTCACAGTGGCCCATGTGGGGATCGAACCGGCAACATTGTTGTTAAAAGCAACACACTCTAACTAACTGAGCTAAATGGCCACCCCATCTGTCGGCTCTCTTTTAAGGGCACTAATCCCATACTTGAGGGCAACACCCTTATGACCTAAACTCCTCCCAAAGGCCTCACCTACTAATACCCTCACCTTTGGGGGTTAGAATTACAACATGAATTGCGGGGGTGGTCTGTACACAAACATTCAGATGATAGCATATAGGTAAGTAGGATTCATACAAGGAGAAATGAACAGAGAAAGGCATGTCTTCTAGAGTAGCTGACTAAGGAAATATCACTTGCTGCTCCTCTCAACACCCATTGGACCGGTGTAGAGGAAGTTAAAGCCCTTTATAGTGGGATGTGTGGATTGTTCCTAAATGTTTTCTGATGAAAACTAGCTGTTGTTGTGTTCACTGTTATTCTAAAAAGATAATCTGGATATCGTTCGGTGCAAAATCTTACGTTTTTGGAGTTCTGTTCTTTTTGGGTTTTGTTACTCCCACATTTGTTACTATGACATGAGTTTCACTGTTGATACTGGTACATTTATATGGCCAGGGCATCTAGGATAATTGGTGAGGGGAAAACCAAGACACCAGGGGTCTACAAGAGAATGTCATGAAGCCTGGGAAAGAGAAGCTAGAACAAGATGCTGAAAAGGAAGAAAGTGTCTAGTCTAGGGGGATTAGTAAGGAGCTGAGAATGATTTGAGTGTCTTGAGCAAGGGTGAGTTTGAGGTTGATAGAACCATTTACAGAAGAAACAAGGAAGCCAGAAGTGGCAGCCATTTTAGGATCAAAGTGTTTGAACAGATGTGACATATGCTGAACTTGAGGTGATAACCATTTATCCCAGAAGAAATCACTAGCTCGTACGATTTTGAGCTGAGAAGAACTTTAGTGATTATGTAATCCGGTTCCTTCATTAAATAAAAGAACAAACTGAGACCTAGAGAGTTCAGAAGGTCATTTGAACTACCAAGATCAGGAGAGTTCAGACCTGGAGTGAAAGTCGTGGGAGTCATCACTGTACAGAGGATGGTCAGAGATCTGGTGTGAATCATGTCTTTAAAATGCAGCTCTCACCACAAAATGTATCTGATTTTGGTGAGACGTGCCAAAAGGAGACGTCATTTAGGTTTCTCTGTATTTCTCATTTTCCTCTGACATCTTGGAATGTGGTGGAACTCTTCAAAAGACCATCAAATAATTCCCATTGTAATTTTTTAAAATGCAAATTAATACCATATGTGGAGAAAATGTAGCATATAGTTTATCATGGGAAAAGTTTAGAAGTAGAAAGTTAAAGCATAGTTTAGTATAGGACATTTATATTTTCGGGACACATGCCATCTCAGGCAAGCCCTGAGTATACTCATAAGAATTAAATTGATAACAGCACTTTAAAAAAGCCCCAACAATTTGAATAGGACCCAAGAAAAAGAATTAAAGGAAATAATAAGCAAGAACTTGGCAGTGGTTCTCTTGTCTGTGAGCTGACACTCTTTCCTTCTATCCCGAAGTTTAGGGCTAGTGTGGGCAGGAGCCAGCAGCAGGCGTCAGAGTTAATGATGACAACGTGGTTTCATAGAAGTACTTAGGATTATCAAATTTTCTTGATGAAGACCAGGGTTCATTTTTCTGTAGGGGCATCATGTTCTTTTGGCCAGAGATTTGAGGCAGTTCTCATGATGAGTAGCAGATTGGTTGGGTTTGTTTGTTTAAGATGACCTGGGTAATGTTTTTTTAAAAGTTCTAACTGCATACTAGTCATTTCATAAATAGTTGTCTGTGACGTTGCTTTCTAATTGCCTTTAATTATACTATAAAGATGGTAAGCCTGATGGAAAGCAGTTATACATTTCTGTTCTCTCAGGGACTTCCAGGGTACATTTGGATCTGTCCCACTTATGTTCATACATTTGGAATGTTGCAGATGGTTGATGGGGGTAAGGGGAGCCCGTAACTTCCCCCATCTACCCATCTAACCAGCAGATCGCAAACCCACGGGATTGCCTACCAGATAGATGCAGAGCTAGAGCCATCTGACTACAGCACAGCTCTTAACACTAGCACATGCTGCTTCCCAGAGGCAGGATCCTAGAGGTTAACACTTAACCCTTAAGTGATTTGCTACTTGATTGGCCCAGAGCCGCAGATCAGTACTCAACTCCTGGTCCAGATTTCCTCTCTTAGCCTAACATGCAGTCCTTTAACAGGATTATGAATGTGTTAGAAAACAATTGAAATTTGACTGCCAGGGATTCACCCATAACCAGTTAAATTTGGGGAACATAGATGAACCAAATACTCAACACCCTGCTATTTCATAAGGCAGTTAGTATAACAGGAACTATTGATATCACACATAGTTGAATAATTAGTGCAAAAGAAAATATTTTTAAAGTGTTGCTCTATAAAGGGAACTAAATCAAACTGATAGTAGAAAAACATGAAAGTACAGCTGCTTATTACACAATTTTGTTGTCAGATGCATGCTTGAAAGCTTTCAGAATTGGGGATCTCTGGGAGCTTAGCTACAGGCTGAGAAACTAGACTTCCAGACACTGTCTTTTATTTCCCAGAAGATTTTTATCTCAGTAGTAGATTACTGGAAATACTTGTCAATAAGTTGATGCTATTATAATTTCAGATTTACCTAAGCCATTAAAAATAAAATCATAAAAATATTCTGAATAAATAAATGATGGTAAACTTTGTTTGTTAGGAATATTTTCCCTCAACTCTGAATTTTATGCATGAGATGGAAAAATTACTGGCAGTAAACCTGCAATGTTTAACAGGAAGTCCTGCCTGGCTTACTTAGTAAAATCTTCATTAATCTAAAATGTTTTGCGTGAAACAAAATCTTAAAGCCCACAAAGAACAAATGGAAAACATACATTGTTTGTTTACATATAATTGTTACACAAACTTTTCCTTTGCTGCCATTTTATTATATTGCTGTACTTGAGCCAGCGAAATATATGGGTATATTATTTCAATGATTTGATTAAGCTGTGTATTGCTTTTGGGCTTCATAAAGCATCCAGGCAAATCCTTAAGTACGGTGATATATTGCTTTGGTCTGTGCATGGAGTTGTTAGTGGAAGCTTTATGTGTCATTGGAGGGCAGTACATGGTCTTTATATTTCAGAGATGAAGTATAATGCAAAAGCAAATTCGAGATGACAGTCAAGAGCAGAGATTTTCAAATCTATGGACTTTTCCTATGAAGAATGCTTATTTTTCTTTATTTACAAGGAAGTAATTGAAGTGATTTGTTATGCATGTGTGATCCAGAGGATAGCCAGCAAGCTTTGTCTAATGCTGATATTTCCAGGATACAGTTCTTTCTGCATACATGCACATATATAAATAGGCATTGATACATCCCTGCAAGTTAAAAGCTTAGTTTAGATAACTCATGTTTAATAAGTGTGATTCATGGTTTTCATTTCCCTGATGTGTGCGATTTTTAAAAATATTTAATAGAAATAAACATGTAGGAAACTGTCTTCTTTTTAATTGCTGTGTATCCCCTGAGTCCATGGAATTACTCTGAGCAGTTTGTGGCCCTTAGAGAAAAGAGGGAAGACATTTCTTTAAGATTTTAAGATAGTAATTTATAATGCATGTATTAATGTAGACAACCAGTCTTTTGAGAGCTTCCAGAGTTTTGAGGAATATTAACCTTCCCTCAGTAGAAAGAAGAAAGCTTCTAATGCTGAACATTTGCCCTTTCTCTTGAGGGGCAATGAAATTCCCCCCTTTGAAATAATTTTGGTAAAAGAATAATTTGATCACAAGTTAAATTAAGAAAGCACACACAGTAATTCAAACATAGAAATCAATCAACTTTTTATAGAATTTTTCAAATAAAAACTAGAATATTTTCCCTTCAAGATTACAGGTGACTTCCACTTAGCAAAATCCCATGACCTTTTCAAATGTTTGGTCATCCTTAACACTGTTTTGTAATTTGACACTGTTGCTGCTACCAGAGAAGAACTGTGTGACCCATGCAGTGTTTAATTGGCCATCCTGTGTTGTATTTTCTATTTGTTAAACCTGGCATCCCAAGATCCCTTCTCTTCTCTGTGGAAGCTTCCTCCTCTTTCTACTTCTTTTGGGCATCCCACGAGCCCATGGACTTGACTCTCTTCACTTCCTCACCAGAGTTAAACTACCCTGTGATATTAGCTGTCACCTTTCTGTACTGATTTTCCATTCCGCATCTCTAGCCTTGACTATTTTAGCCCTAAATTCAGGCAAGTTAATTTGCCTGAATTCAATATAACTTTTATTGAATGTACTGCTACTGTCTCTAACTTAACATGACCAAACCGAACTCTATTTTGAATGCCCCAGACCAACTATCCCATTGCGTTCAAGGTTGATATTATTTTCACTGACTAAAATAAATCAGGTTGTCTGTTAGACTCCTCTCTCTGCGCATAAGTGATCTGTCACCATTGTAGAGTTTTCATCAGAATGGCTACCACTTTTATTCCCCTCTTTTCTCTCAAAATTGCTGTTTTCCTATCCAGATATAAAGGAGCGAAGGTCATTGAAATATCCTTTCTGGGTCCCTCTTTTTCATGTGTTCCTCCTTTCAGTTTCTCCTACATTCTGCTGCTAAATTAGTCCTCTTGAAGCACAGTCTTAGATTGGGGTTCCCTGGAAATAGACTCGGAGGCAGAATGACATGAGTGTTTATTGGTGAGTGCTTCAGGAGATACGCCTGCCAGGAAGTGAGGAAGGCAGGGTTGACAGAGATAAGTTGACCCTCCATGAAGTTGTACCCGAAGCCTCAGCTCATCCTCCAGAGTGCTCTAGAGCTGGAATGGGCCTTCACAGTTGCAAACTGAGGCAAAGGGCCAGACCCTTGTACCTACTCTGTTCTCCTGAGAGGCCCCTGATGGGATCCATTTCGAAGACCCTCTGATTTAATCTCCTGCGCGGCTATCTTTTCATCTGGAACCACCATATAAGTCTCTCCCTTTCTGCCTCCTCAAATGCCTGGCTCTCAGCAAGTCACCTCCCTGCGAAAAGGACAAAGCTGTGGAGCAGCAGCTGAGGGGTGGATGTGTGGGTGCTCAAGAGGGCTGAGCCCCACAGGATCCAGTGCGGTCACACCCGACATCTCGCTGCCCTGTGTAGGAATCTGAAGTGCTTTCCTAGTGTCTGCTTCGTCGAGGTAAATGTCTCTGCCTGACTCCGAGGGTCCCTCCATGATCTGGCCCCACCTTACCTGTTACTGAACTCAGTTTCTCACCATCTTCCCTGCCTACCCTCTGCCCAATGTGGGTCATCCTCAGTGTCGCCCCACCAGTGAAGTCTGGTCTCCGGCCTCCTTGAGATCCCTGCTCACCGACTGCCCACTCTGCACCAGCCGTCAGGCCTCAGGCGTCTGCTTCTGCTGCCCTCTGCCCCTCAATGTCCCCTCTCCTCATTCTTCTTTCATACCCTGTCCATTACCGCTGCTAATAGTCAGTACTATACAATTCTGTACTTTGCTGTATATTTTCTTATAATTCTTCATTAGTTTCATGGGTGCTATTCTTGTGTTTAACATATAATTTTGGAAGGTGAGGCTTATATTTAATTTCTTGGGTATTCTTGACAATCTAGCAGAATGCTGGTCTCATGTAGTAGAAGATTAGTGCGTGGCTGTTTTATTTCCTGATTGTTTTTAAATGAAACACCCCCTCCCCCCCCCCCATTAATAGATTGGTGAGATAAGATAGAAGCAGTTTTCTAGAAAGATTGTATTTGAGTTCAAGGGATGCAATTTTCTAAAAGAGTTTCAGAGTTATAAGTTTCTAAGGGTTTGTGTAGCTCCTGAGTAGATGACCCAAAGTAAAATTATGAGTTAATAGCAGTTTTCTTACCTCTTGTCCCAGTTCACTTTCTCACACTGTGCTGGGCCAATCCATCCTGCAGGTCCTTTGTTGTGATTCCAATCCCCCTTCAGGAATTTTCTTCCAGTCTCTGTACTCAGTGCTGTGGCCCTCTCCATTCCTCTCCCTTAGCTGCCCAGGAACCCCCTCTTTTACCCACAGAGCAGCTTCCCCTGGCAAAACCCTTGAGCATCCTCCTGGCCAACTCTCCCCCTCAAAACTTACATGTATCAGTGAATCAGGGTTTCTGGAATGATAGGAATCCTTTCTTTCCTGATCCAGTGCTGGTTATGTACTTAGGATTGGAACGTCGTTATATGTATGTTATACTCTGATAAAAAGTTTTTAAAAATTATCTCTCTGCTTGGCAAGCCGATCACTTCATGAGCCCTTCTGTGAACAGGGCATGTGTTGCTCTTCCCAGAAGTACTGACTTAGAGATAATAGAAAGAAAGGAGTCATGACCTTGGCCCCTGTTCATTCACCCTCATCATGGTGGCTCTGGGGAAGAGTGAGAGGTCATCAGATTCATCCGTCTGCTACTGGACATTATTATGCATTACTAATAAAAAACTCATGCTCAAAGTCTTCCATTTTTTTCCACACAGAGCCTAGTTATCAGATTGTTTTCCCGTAAATCTTATTAATTCCTCCTACCCCAAAGGAAATATCTTTACTCTTGTTTTATTTTCAGGAAGAGTTAGACAACAATTGCTCATGATTTTCCTTATGTGTTCTAGACAGAGCAATAATTAATCTGCGTTGAAAAAAAAATCTCCCTTTGAATACTTCAAAATATCTGGGAAGGGAACCTTGAAGTCGAGGGAACAATTATTATTTGTTCTCTGGCTGTATCGTTCAACTTGGATGTACTTTTTCATGGCACAAAGGCTTACAGCACCAGAGAGAAGAGACCCTGCTGGACTTTTTCACTTTCACTTGAGTGGTGTAAATTAATGTAATCAGGTTGGAAAGGCAAACACTGGAGAAGTGTCGGGAGCAAGCCATAGGGAGGGAGAGTAGGTTTGAGTCAGCCACGCGTGGTCTCTAATCTGGGTTCTGGCACTTGGTATAGCAGCTTGGGCAGTTCGTTCAGCCTTTTTCTAAAAGGGCAATAGCAATGCCCTCTTCACATACCAGATTCTGGTGAGGACTCGACCTAATGATTGTAAAGCTCAGATTGTAAGTGCTCAGTTAAAGGCTGTGATGGTTACTGTGGTGGTGACCTAGAGCTGGAACAGAGAGAACCCACTTTTTCCGATTGCTTTTTTGAATGCACAGTGTTTCACTCTAGGTATCAGACACTAAGCGATTCCCACATGCTTGGGAAATAAAAATAAGTAGAAAGAGGCAATCCTTTGTCTTCAAACAATTAACACAGAATTTTGTGAAAGAACTAAGCAACAACTTTATGGCCATATATTAGCAAGTAGTACAAAATCTTTCCAAAGGGGTCCAAAGTAATACCAAGGGGTCCAAAGTAAATGAAGATTCTTGTGAGATGGGGTTTGTCAGGGAAGGTTTCTCTGAACAGAGGTAGGTGTGCCTAGAGCTGAGTTTTGGAAAATTAATCATAATGACAACCTACCATATTGATTCTGCATGGCCTCTGAGCTGGGCACTTGACTTCCTGCTCTATGTGTATGAGCTCATCTAATCCACAGACCTACCCTGTAAGGTGTAGCTGCTGACATTGCCTCCATTTGATAGGTGAGACAAACCAAAGCTTCAAGGAAGGGCTGCAGCCTGCCCAGAGCCGCACAGTTAGTAAACGAGTGTGGCAGATGTCGGAACCCTTGTACCCGTCTCCATCATCCTACGAGTGAACATGGTGTTTGTAGGGAAAAGCACCAAAATTGTGGTAACAGTTGCTCTCAGGGGAGCTCTGAACCAATTGGGGAATTAATACTTCTGTTTTGTTCTCTTAACTCCCAATGACCGTGGACAAGTTACTCCACAAAGCTGGGCACCCATATCTTTACAGAAGATCGAGAAATAAAGTCCCCTGCCATTTTTACCTCTATAGGACTCTTATAACCATCTCCTGGGTTTAAATTAAACTGTCAAGGGCTACAAAATAAGTTCTTTTTGTTAATAGTATAAGTAATAGACATGGTGATAATAATATGGTGATGGTGATATAATAACAACAATAATACTAATTTAAAATAGTAAAAATAGACAGTAACAGTTTTGTGTCAGATGGCCACAAGGATTGACTTGCCCTTTGCTGGCAATATCTCAAGTATTTGCTGATTAAGTTGTTTTGGTAGATTTGCAGTTTATGCCCTTCTTGGCTCAAACAAGCAATTAAATTCTCCTCAGGAAATCATGAAAGGTTACCTTTAGTTGTACCGCTTACACTGCTGAAACTTTGGCTTCAGATCAAGAGTCATGGCCAAATTAACACGTGAATCACTTGAGGCCGATTCATAAAGAATAGGATTATGGACTCAACTAAAGTTTATGTACTTGGCTAAAGTGACTTGAGTGTCACTACTGCCAGGAGGTAGAGACTGTACTTCTGCACTTCGTACTCCCCTTCCCGGACTAAAATGCAGCCATCCGTGGGTCTGTGACTGTGTTTATATGAACATGAGCATCTGACTTGGGCTGGAACTTGCTAATTTAGCAGAGGATGCGTCCAATTTACCCACTGAGATTTGTAAAGGTCCCCTAGGGCCCTCCAGGAACATTTTTATATAATTGAGAGATAATGGCAACAATTTAGTCATTTACAAGTCATCTCTTTTAAGTAAAATGCCTTATGAAAACCACTAAAATCATAGTATAATTATTTCTAAAAATTAAGTTCAAGTACTCTTAGAAGGACTTCTTCAGAGCTAGAAAACATTTATTTCATTCTTTAAGTTGTCATTGCCTTGGCCTGTTTTGCCATGTGTAAGTAGTGGAGACGTGTATACAAACTGATATCTTGGAAGTGATTATTTTTAGAAAAAAAAAAATTCTTTTTGGATAATTCTTTTTTGAAAAAAGGAGATTGCTTGATATTCAAATTATACCAAATATAGTTCTTACAGAATTCTTTAGATAGTCTGAATGTTAATGTTAGGGATTTGTGAAAAAAGTGTGGATTATTTTTAATAAGCTGTTTTGCTAATAGGACTAATTCTGTTTGACAAAATTCCTACACCATTAATTTGTCATTGCTTAAAATATTTTTTACTTATGTTTTGGCAAGGATCCTTTGAGAGTAAATTAGCATAAAAATGACCATTGAGAATGTGGTAGTCATGCTTCTGTTAGTCAAAACTCCTAGCAGTTCTATTTTTTAAATTGAAGTCTTGATTGGTCTTCTGGATAGAAATTTCAAGAAATTGCTTCTGTAATTATAGCTATCTTAGGAGAATTCTTTCTAGAGAAATTGAGCAAGGATGCCAATTAATTCCAGCTGTTGGAGTGAATTGTATGTAAATGTCTGAGTTCAACTTCCAATAACTTAGGGAGAAGCTCTTAAAGGCTGTAATTTAGCAACCAAAAAATATTGCAGGCTGTTAGTTCACGCATTTGACTGAACTCCCAAGTGAAGCACTGATTGCTCCATTTCCTTTTCACGAGCTCAGTATCCTTGGCATGTTGGCCATCTCTGCGGAGATGCCAGGTCTAGTAGGAAGGAAAGATTGGGGGAGGTTTAAAAAAAAAAAAAAAAAAGCTTAATTTCTAAGTTTTAAATTTGTTTTTAAAATTTTTCTTTTTCTCTAATTTTGAATACTCAGTTGCATATGTGTATGTGTGTTCTTAAAATAATACGCTTTATTTTTTTTAGAACAGTTTTAGGTGTACAGAAAAATTGAGCAGAAAATAGAGTTCCCATATACCCCCTCTCCCCTGGCATGAAATTTGTTACAATTGATGAACAAATATTGATACATTATTAACTAAAGTCCCTAGCTCACATTAGCGTTCACCCTGTGTTATACAGTTCTATGGGTTTTGACAAATGTATAATGATAGGTAACCACCATTACTGGCTCATACAGAATCGTTTTGTTGCCTTAAAAATTCCCTGTGCTCCACCTATTCATGCTCTATCCCTTTCACTCTCAGTCTCAACACCTGGCAACAGCTGATTGTTTACTATCTCTATAGTTTTGGCTTTTCCAGAATGTCGTATAGTTGGAGTATGTGGCCTTTCAGATTGGCTTCGTTCACTTACTAATATTCATTTAAGGTTCCTCCATGTCTTTTCAGGGCTTGATAGCTCGTTTTCTTTTTTCAGTGCTGAATAATATTCCATGGTCTGGATATACCACAGTTAAATTAACTGAAGGACACCTTGGTTGTTTCCAACTTTTGGCAACTATGAATAAAGCTGCTATAAACATTTTTGTGCAGGATTTTGTGTGGACATCAGAATTCAACCCCTTTGGGTACTTAACTTCGTTTTACCTAGAGAGCAAGTAGATGCTGACCAAATACATGAGAGTCAGGATAAACATACCATTCTGGTGGGGATGGGATGTGAGAGGTTGGGTGGGGGGGAATTTTGACTATTCACATTTAAAGTATAGGTCTAGCAAAAGTTTGCAGTTGCCAACCTGTGTCCTGGCAGGGGGTACGAGTTCTGACAGTTAAGTTCACAAACTCACGCTAGAGAAAATGCTACATACCTCATTGCTGAATACCACTACGGTCACCTTCGAAGTACTCCCCTTGGGAAGCTATGCACCAGTGCAAGTGCTTAGTCCACTCTTCAAAGCAATTTTGGAACTCTTTTTTTGGAATGGACATCAGAGCTGTCGTCGTATTACCCTTGATGTCCTGAATGTCATCAAAATGTCTTCCTTTCCATATTTCCTTTATTTTCATATAAAGAAAGAAGCCATTGGGGGCCAGATCAGGTGAGTTACGGAGGGTGTTCCAATACAGTTATGTATTTACTGGCTAAAAACTCCCTCACAGGGACCGGCCCGGTGGCTCAGGCGGTTAGAGCTCCATGCTCCTAACTCCGAAGGCTGCCGGTTCAATTCTCACATAGTCCAATGGGCTCTCAACCACAAGGTTGCCAGTTCGATTCCTCGAGTCCCGCAAGGGATAGTGGGCAGCGCCCCCTGCAACTAAGATTGAACACGGCACCTTGAGCTGAGCTGCCTCCTGGATGGTTCAGTTGGTTGGAATGCGTTCTCTCAACCACAAGGTTGCCGGTTCGACTCCTGCAAGGGATGGTGGGCAGCGCCCCCTACAACTAGAAAATGGCAACTGGACCTGGAGCTGAGCTGCACCCTCCACAACTAAGACTGAAAGGACAACAACTTGAAGCTGAGCAGCACCCTCCACAACTAAGATTGAAAGGACAACAATTTGACTTGGAAAAAAAAAAAAAAAGGCTGGAAGTACACACTGTTCCCCAATAAAGTACTATTCCCCTTCTCCAATAAAATCTTTAAAAAAAAAAAAAAAAAAGCTCCCTCACAGACAGTGCTGTGTGAGCTGGTGCATTGTTGTGATGCAAGAGCTCCTTTGGGACCATTTTTGCACTCACATTTCTCATGCCAAGATTTTCAGTTAAGGTTTTCCTAACTGTTTCTCTATCGATGTTTACTTGGTTTGCTATGCTTCTTACAGTCAGCTGACAATTTTGACACACAACTCGACGAATTTTTGTGATGTTTTTGTCAGTTCTGCTCGTTATTGGCCGCCCTTTCCTCTCTTTTTCAGTGACACGTTCTCTCCCCTCAGAAAAATGTTTAATCCATTTGTACAGTTATTTTCTTCATGGCATCATCCCTGTAAACTTGGAGTAACATGGCCCTGATTTCACTTCCACACTTGCCAAGTTTAACGAGAAATTCAAAGTTTGTTCGTTGTTCTAATTCAAGCTCAGACATTCTTGCGACGGCACACAAAAACACGCAACAACAATAATGAGTGTCACTCAGCAAGACACTACCACACATCGACATGAACACAGCTGTGAGACACTGATATACCAAGGTTATGAATCTTACCGAGATGTTTGTACAGGGCTGCCAGTGTAAGCACATGGTGGCAAGTTCAAGAACTTAAATTGTCAGACCTTGTAAGTGGACCAACAGGGAGAAGCTGGAAGGATGTTTTCCTGCTTGGTTACAGCTCAGAACAATCCAGAGGAGTACCAATGAATGGGCTTAATCAGTCCTAATTACAGTCTAGTTAATTAAATTTCCATAAACACTGTTACACTGCATTCATAAATTTAATATATTTGGTTCTTTGAAGCATTCAGATGCTTGATCTAACAACCAGAACTTCTCCAAGTACTTACACTATTCTTGTAAATCTGATAAAACAAAATTTACAAGTATAGTTCCTCTTAAGAATTCTAATACTGGGGAGAACCCAGTAAAACTCTTTTTATACCTTTCAATTTAAAATCACAAATTTAAAATAAATTGAATTGGAACTACAAGCATAGCCTGTCAATATCTCAGACTGTCTTAAACATGTTAAACACGTTATCAACTAAATATCGAACCATGTCCAAGTAATTACACATTGATTCCTAACCTTAACATCAAAGGTTTTAATACTGTAGGTTTGATTTGATCATTACGTCTCTATTTAAAACCAAATATTTCCTAGAGTTCTCATCAACCAGAGTGATTTAGATTTAGAGTTATCCCTGCAAGAGCAGGCTTATTGTATAAAGGGAGTTGGGTGACTTACCAGTCGAGATCTGAGAGCTGGTGGTGGAGAGCTGCCGTGGATGTCCAGGGCCATTCTCCCCCAGCCACAGAAGGAGAAGCTGCACCATTGTGTATTGTCAGTATCACAACCAAAGATGCCACGTCTCTCCTCTTAAATAATTATTTTACCTCATTTGAATCTGCAGTTCTCCAAATCAGGAGGTGCTTAACTTCTTTTAACTAATCTCTTCACCTCCTCATGGAATGCTGTATTATTTAGAATTCTATATTATGTTCATATTTTTCCTGTCTGATTAGATCACACTTCTTAAAGCTATATTGATCTAATACTACTCAGTTCCCCCTATCTCAGACCTCTCTCTGTCTCCAACCACACACTTAAGTCTTGTCCACGATAGCTGTGCTGTTTCCAGCTATATCTGACTGAGATACTACTCAGCTGCTTGTTGAATGACTCATTGTAGAACCATCACTATGAATCATACTTATTAAGGAAAGGTAAAGGTGTAGTTTTCTTTTAGAATTCAGATATTTGAGGTCTTGTATGACATTTATATTGTTTATACATGTATCTATAAGTGGGGGAGTGAGTGTCAAGTGCAACTCAAGGCTTTTCACAAAAGATGTATTATGAAGTACAATTTTAGATTAGGTTGTTAGGATTGACTTGCCTCTTTCTCTCGGCCCTCACATCTTGTCCAACGATAAATTTTATTGGCTCTTCCTGCAGAAATATCTGTAATCTAATACCTTCTCACCACATCCTTGACTGCCATTATCTCTAGTTTGGGCTCTACTGTCAAATAGCCTCTCGATGGCTTTTTGGTTTGTTTGTTTCCAGTTACACCCTCTTCCATCCATTGTCTATCTTTTCCACAGCAGTTGGCACGATTTTAAAACATAAAGCAGATTGTTTTTCTACCACTATAAACCCTCCAGTGGCTTTAATCATAATACACTGAAATCCAGATTCTTTACCGATATGTTCTACATCCTGGCTTCTTTTCCACCTTATGTCTGATCAATGCTCTTGACGAGATTGGCCTCCTGTTTCCCAGCCATGTAGCATGCATGAGGTTCTACCTCAGGACCTTTGGACTTACTGTGCCTCTTGCTGTGCCTCTCTGCCCTGGAATATTAGCATGCCCCTCGTCAAAGGTTACCTCCTCAGAGGCCTATTCAGAGAATATCTCATCACCCTTTTCAATTTAAACTCCTTCCCTGTACCTTCCTCTCACTCTACCCTAGTCTGCCTCATTCTGTGTTCTCTTACTGATACATTTTTATTTATAGTCCTTACCATTAGCTGGCATTGTCCTGTATACTTCTTTGTTTAGAGTTGCAAGTTCGTTACTGCATCCTCAGCACCAACCATAGTTCCTGACATTAGCAAGTTTTCAAGAATGTAACAACATACTTACTGAATGAATGAATGAGTTCCGCGTTATAATGAAAATTCAATAAAAGCAAGGCTTTGCCTGGCTTGTAGCTGCATTCCCAGTGTTTGACATTGCAAGCACTCAATACATATTTATTGAATGAATGATGGATGGATTTGGGTTCAAGTGTCTGTGAAGCATTTTAATTCCTGGTCTTAGATTCCCTTGACCTTGTCTTACTTACTCAAAGTAACCTTTCTCCCTACCTCCCTTGCTGCTTGCACCTCGCCCCAATGATGAAGTGGCTGAAAGGAGTCTTCTGTAAGTTATGTATAAGAGAGTCTGATTAAAACATTTGTTAGTGGGCCCTTAGCTGATTGATTTAGTTTTCCTCGTGTCCTTAATGTAAAAACAAAATTAATGATATAAGCACAAAGCTGGTAATAAAATGGAAAATTTGAAATTTTCTAAAGACGTAGGGTTGCTAACATAACTTGTCATGTTCAGCATGGATTTACATTAGACATTGCCACTTCCAGGTTGTTGTTTTTTTTTAAAGCCTCTTTATATACAGCGTAACTTATAGTGAAATACCTAGTATTTATAAGAAGACAACATTTTTTTTTTTTAAATCTGAAAATCCCTTAAAGTTTGAATTTTTAAAATGTCATCTAAGATGAAAAATAAAAGAATGTGTTCTTAATATTGAAGTACCACTGAGGACAAAATACACCCTTCTGTTTGAACAGTGCCATGCAGTATACACAGTACTTTCCCCTACTTTATCTTAAGGAGATGTGACCTGAGCTCGGGTTTGATAAAAATACTTTCGCTTCAGGATGTAGGAGCTTATACAAAACACTTTGGAGAAGTTATTTTATAGAAAGGCACTGAGAGCAGTGGTTATTGTCCCTACTGCCAGGGGACATGGGGAAGGTCCTGTGGATAAGGACTTGGTGAACGTTTCCAGAGCTGCCCATGGCGCCTGCACGTTTTTTTCTCAGGCTAGTGGCCATCTGCTGCCCTTATCTCCAGCCCTCACTTTGTCATCCACCGTGTCAGCGCTTAGCTCTTGACACTGCCCTTGTCTTTTCTCCTGAGAAGTAGCAGGGTAGTGAGATTGTAGGGTTCAGAATCACCAGGCCTGGGTATAGCTTCTGTACTGCCACTTACTGTTTCGTGGGCTTATTTCATTTCAGATTTAATTCATATCCTATAAAGACCAATGCTTCCAACTATGAGTTGATTGATGGTGGAAACCACCTCATTTCTAAGATTGGTGAAACCACTAAGTAAACAATGGCTATGATGTGAATGCCATGCAAGGGCTCTGGGGCCGTGGTTCTTGAACATTCCACACATCAGAATCCCTTGGGAAGCATTGGAGCATGAGTCCACACAGATTCTAGGGCTCACTCAGATATGCTGAATCAGAATCTTTGAGGCTTAGGTACACGGACCTCATTTTTTTTTTTTTTTTACTTAAAATTTTTTGTTTTTTTTTTTGGTGGTAGGGAGAAGGGGAACAGGACTTTATTGGGGAACAGTGTGTATATCCAGGATTTTTCCAAGTCAAATTGTTGTCCTTTCAATCTTAATTGTGGAGGGCGCAGCTCAGCTCTAGGTCCAGTTGCTGTTGCTAGTTGCAGGGGGCACAGCCCACCATCCCTTGAGGGAGTTGAACCGACAACCTTGTGGTTGAGAGGATGCGCTCCAACCAACTGAGCCATCCAGGAGCTCAGTGGCAGCTCAGGTCAAGGTGCCATGTTCAATCTTAGATGCAGGGGGCGTAGCCCACTATCCCTTGTGGAGTCAAGGAATTGAACCTGCAATCTTGTGGCCGAGAGCCCGGGCTCCAACCAACTGAGCCATCGGGCTGGCCCCCGATCTCATTTTTTTAGTTTTGATGTTTGAAACTGCTCTTCTGGGGACACAACAAGAATTATAAGGCTTAGTTCTGCATTATGTTTGTGTTCAGTTAGAAAACAAAAAGATTGTGAGTGGTACAATTAGACAATATGATGGAGTTGATTTTTTCTTTATTTGGTTGATGTGAATGGAGGGTAGTCTAGATAAGACAGCATGGGGTTGGGTGTCCTTGATTTATTCTTGGGTTTGAGAGTTTGAGTAGAAAAGTACCAGATAGTCTGATCAGTATAGCAAGATTTATTGTAGTATACCTATCATTAGTATGGCTTCAAAACATATATAATGTTAAGTAGCTCTTTTATGTACAAATATTCCCTTCCTGCCCCCACTTCCCACCTAAAGCTGGTAAGATTTTTCAAAAAGGGCTTAAAAATTGACCCAACGATTTTGGCTAAGTTTGTTTCTGTTGTGAAAATAAAGGCCCTCATTCTTTGTATAAATTTGAGTTGCATCTCCTTTCATATTCCTTTAAGAATGTGAACTTCAGATACTGCATAATACTTCTTATGATCTTAACAATTTAAAACCTTTTAGATCAATTTACCCAATTGCCTTGTTTCAAAACTGTTTAGGCCGTGACTGAAAGACTCCTTGGTGGTAATCAAATCAAGTATTAGCTCTTGATGTTTGTCCTTTCATGTTCTTATGGTCAGAAAGATGAATGACTTTCTGAAACTTATTTTAAGGGCTTTTACAAGTAAATGATCTGAAAATTAGATGTACTCAATTACAGGTAATTGTATCTCTACTTTATCTCTTATGTAGCATGCACGATTAATGTATTTTCCTAGAAGTTACTTTGGAAAAGATAATAATCAACAATACTAACAGGCATTCCGAGAACAAAGCCATAATTATCACAGGTTCAGTTTATTTCAATAATGGCAGTATGTCTGACATCTAGATTGAGTTGAAGATTAGTAAAAAGCAAGTGATGCTAAAGGCTGAAGTGTAAAGACTGAGGCATGGGGAGTGCTCAGGTAAAGTAGGATTTTGTGTGTAAAAACTTGTGATTTTATTATGTTGTGACTATAATGGGAAGACATTGGAGTAATTGTGAAGAAATTGAAGAGTTTTTTGTTGTTGTTTACATTGAAATGGTATACCTGATTGAAGTTTTAAAAGACTATTTTGCATTTGTATTTTTAGAAGACCAGAAAGAAAGATGTTGGTAGTTTAAATTAGGGTCACAGTATGGAGACGGGGAAAAACAAATGGAGCCTGGATGTTTTTTTCGGTGGGACCACTCACTAATGGGTCTTGCTGCTGGATTGATCCAGGGTGTAAGGGTACAATAGGAGTCAAGGTCAACTCCTACGTTTTATTTATTTAGCATTTACTGGAATGTGATATATTATGGGAATAACATATCTGGGGGAAATCCAGGATTCATCAGTCATCCGTTTGAGATGTGTATTTGGCAGCTAGATGTGTAAGGCTGGTGGTGTTCAAGGAGACACCCAGGCTAGAGGCAAAACTGGAATAGATGGTCTTTAAAGCCAAGTAAATAGCTGAGATCACCTACAGAGTGAATGTAGACAGAGAAGAGATCTTAGAACGCAGCCCAGTGTTTAGACATCAGGCATAGGAGAAAGGAGGAAGAGGAGGGAGAGAAGGAGGAAGCAAAGGTGAGTGTGATGGTAACAAGAGATAGACAAGTGAGTAAAGACGTTGGAGGAGAGAATGATCAATTTGTCAGGTGTTTTTAAGAATTAGAAATTGACTAGAAATTCTGAAAGAGTGGATGCCAAATTAAAATGGGTTGTAACCACACAGGAGATGATCAAAGGAATCGGCAAGGATTGGCGTCTCTCTGAAGAGCACCTGAGTCATGGTTGTTATGGGTTATTAAGAGTGGTAGGTGGGGATGGAGAACTTGAAGTCAAGGTAGAACTTTTTAACATGATGTTCGGGTACATTTGATGGGAATGATCTGGTAGAAAGAGAGGAAGCACAAGTAATGAGAGAGAACAGACAACTGCTGGAAGTTGAAAGAGAGGGGATTGAATTTCCCCACAGTGGATGACAGAGACTATGAATACGGACGCGTGTGCTATATTGGAAGACTTTGTGCCAAGACAGTGCTAATGAGAGTCAAAGCTTATCGTAAGCAGGAAAGTGCCGTATAAATGTGATGTGATCCCATCATTCTACAAGTACTTCCACGATTACTGCTTGCTTTCCATACCTCGCCTCCTGTCCCTTTCTCACCTTCTACCAAGTCACATACAATACTGAGAAGAGTGTTAGGGTAACGAGATAAACAAGAGGATAAAGACATTGAAGGAGAGAATAGTCAAATTGGTCAGTACAGCACAAAGTGTGTGTGTGTGTGTGTGCATATGTGTGTGTGTGCGCGTGTAGTGTAGTGTAGTGTGTTTCTCCAAACATGAATAGCAAGTAGAATGTTTACCTCTTTTGGATTACAGGCTCTTGAAATCTGATGTAAGCAATCATCCCTCCCCTATAAGGAAAATACAAAGTCATGAAAATCAGCACACATTTCAGGGGCTTCTTGGGTACCCGATGCTTTCCTGTGGTCCTCAGATTAAGACTCACTTCTCTAGTTTAATGAAATACTGAGCCATTTCTCTCAGTCCTACAGACTACAGCAATGGTAATTACTGGGCCCTGTGATCAAGTGCCAGGTTTATGTGAGAGAGAGTTTCTATGCCATGATGCGGTACACTTCTGCAAAATATTTTTTAGTAATATTTACAAATGAAATAAAATTATACAATGCAGAATGATAAACTTAGTGTGTTGAAACATATCAGAGTCATTACAGATTACACAGAGTCAGAGATGGGTCAGCTGCCCTTTCCCATCAATGCTTCTTTTTTGTTGCCTTCTGGTTTCATAGTCAAATGCTGGAGAGGTCATCTATGTAGTTGAGAGAGGCATGTTGGGCCCAAAGGAGTGTGGCCAGAGTGTCAGAGAGAGGTTGAGAAGCTGAAAGAGCCCTGTCCTTCTTTGACTTTTTTTTTTTTTACTGGATTTTGCCTTTCAGTTTCCTGCTTACCCCCAGTCAGGGCAGTTAGATTCAGAAGGATGTGTGGACACCTTCTCTGGTCTGATGGTGTGCTTGGGTTTTACAGAATGAACCTTAGATTTACAGATTCTCAAAACATTAGTGTCCCAAGGCACATTGAGCACCTTTTAGTGTGGTGATTTTAAAGCCTGGATGGGTTGCATTTAAGAATTGCGGTGGGGAGGGGAAAACTTGTGTTGTTTAAAATAGCCTGTATAGTATGACTGTTGTTGCTGTAATAGAAATTACAGGCAGACACTCTCCAAAATCCTTTTGGCTGTGGTGGATATGCCACTGGTCAAGTGAGAAAGTTTTGTAGAAAGTTGAAGGGAAAAAAAATGTTGAGATCTAGTCCATCTATTCATTGAAGAGGTAAGAGAAGGAATCAAGCACGTCCCGGTGGTGAATTGACTTAGGCAGCGTTGCATAGCTAATAGCGTAGAATCGAGACTAGTGCCTGGTCTCCAGAGTTCTAACCCTGTGCTTTTCCCTCTATGCTGATGGCCGTGGCTCCCTAAAAAGTTCGTTAGCCATTACGAACAGTCCTGCTGTTCCAGTGTGGTGGAATCCACAGCAACACAGTGTGCTAGTGATAAAGCTTGTAAGCAGAGAAGCCCATTTGCTTACTTCCTCCCACCCCATCTGTTCTTTTCCCTGGGATACATACCTTCATGGTCTTGACTTATTGTGAAGTGTTTCTCAAGATTCAAAAATGAATGGCACACTTGTGCCTCAGGATTTTTAGAATGTCTTGTAGAAATCACGTATTACACATAAGAAATAAAGATTTGTATTTTCTGGTCATCTTTCAAACTTCCTCCAAATGATATTACTGAATGCTGGGCTTACTTCCACTTATCTAGTATAAACTACTGGTTTCAGTGAAATGTAATTTATTACAGACAATAGAGTTTTAGGCATGGTTTTCATTCAGAATCAAAGTGGGATATGTTACCGAATGCTTGTGAATAGTGAATTTTTTTCCCTATTTGAAATTCTTTCTTAACATTATAGTGATTCTTCATCCCTCCTTTCTGTACTGACACATGGGTTTGCTTGTCGGGACATTCAGTCCAACATACAGCAACCAGCATTTATTGTATGTCTAGTGTAGACATCTGGAACAATATTAAAAGAATAAAGGGTGGGAGTTAAGCTGACTGTCATTTAAACTTTGGGATAGATGGATGAGAGACTGGCTGGAAATTACTTGTTTCATAGGACAGGCTACATCTATTTTCCATCTAAGAAGGACTGGCTGTCTTATTACCTTGTCATTGTCACCGAAGCTGTCAGCCTTTCAAACCGAGATGTTCTTTTCTCCTATCTTTTCTAGCCTAGCAACTCCCTATCTTCCTTTCAAAGCCCCATTTTATTTTAAACAAGTGAAGAAGATAGCTGTGTAGTTATCCTTCATTGGGGAGATGGTCAGCTCGATTTTCAAGACCCAAGGGATGACCAGAGCTCAAGTCCTACTTGTCATTTGAACAACAAAGTTTGGAAAAGTCATGATCCTTAAAAATAAAAATAAAAAATGTATAAGAAGGATTTTAGTTTTCTTTAAAGTCTTCGTGATTTGCCAAGAGCGTCCAACAGATTGACCAGAAGAAGACATTCTCCTAAAATTGTAAAACTCCTTTTTGATATATTAAAACTTAGGTAGGCAGGGAGAATCAGAATAAAAGTAATTTCATGTCTTTTAACTGTGGTTAAAAGGATGGTCTCTCCCATCCTTCGCTTTGCTTGGGAAGGGCTGCTGGGTGGGGAATTGAAAACAAAAGGGAAATTTGTGGCCCGAGTTCAAAGTAGGACAATGTAGAAGCTCTGAAGAGTTGCATGAATTCAAACTGAGTCAGACCACTTAACAAATAGATTCTCATATACTGAAAAGTACACAGCTGGTCTCCATTGAGAGCTTTAACTAGTACTGCGTTTGTAAAAATTCTGAGGGATTTGTCTTTACTTTTTCATTGACGCTATGTCTATTTAATTAACATGCAAGTGAATAAAGACAAGATACAAGAGAATACCCCTCCACCCCGACCCCCCCCACACACACACACACTTGCTGGCATAAGTATAGGGGAAAGAAAAAGGAAGAAAGGTCCATAATTGAGGTTATCTGCCAGCTGAGATTATGATGGATCTTTTGCTTTTTACCTTTTGAAACTGTGAAAACATTTTTTTTCCCGTGAATATATTATTCTTATTTAAAATAAAAGTCACAGCGGATTTTTAGAGTAGTGAAACTTCTGTGTGGTACTGTAATGGTGGACACATTTTTCAAAACCCACAGAGTGTTCAACACAAAGAGTGAATGTGATCTATGGACTTTAATTAATAACAGTGGCCACTAGCAGTTCATCTATTGTAACAAACGCAGCACATTAATCAAAGTTGTTAATAGGAGAAATTGTGGGAAGGGTGGGGAGAAGAAGGGGTATATGGGAACCCTCTGAACTTTCTGCTCAGTTTTCCTATAAACCTAAAAAGCTCCTCTAAAAAAAATAGAGTCTATTGTTTAAAAATTAAGAGTAGTAGAGTATTGTTAAATTTTTGATGGTGGCTGAACACGTTGCTGAGCTGCTGCTGTTACGGAACTTCACCTGTTGTAGCACTTACGAGGTTTCTGGTAGAGTAGTAGTGTTTTCATTGTACCTACCCAACTACCAACTTTCCCCAGCGGCACAGAGGGCTCTGGGAGGAGTAGAAGATGGACTGTGGTTAATCGAGGGTGTTTCTTATATCCCTAGTTGTCCCAGACACCTGCTTTGGGGAAAAAGGAAACTCAATTTTATGGAATGTCACTCTGTGCTGAGTGTTTCACAGGGCTGCGGCCAGCCTTCTGATACAGATATTATTATCCTCGTGTTCTAAATGAGGAAGAGCCTGAGCAAGGTCACAGCTAGCAGAGACCAGAGCTTAACATTCAGACCCAGCTGACCCTATGTTCTTTTGACTTTTTCTAGTGCTAATGCTTAATTATGCATTCACCAAATTTAGCACCTTCACTTTATGTATTTTCCCACAAGGTGCCATTTGATCCTGTGAAAGTATCATTTGACAATTGGCAGTAATGTGAGGCATCTGACTTCATTTTCTTTATTCTTGTCTAACACTCCTCACAAGTACTTGGTGCCGTGTGCAACTCTTGTGAAGGCCTGGTGAAGGGTTTGCAAGAAGCCGTCATAAGGTGGGAAATGTTCACTTAATAGCGAGTGTGCAAAAGCAGGCGGTGAGAATGTGTGCCAGAAGATAATTTGGTAATAACAGCTAAGGAAGACGAAGGCAGACAGGAAGGGGGTTAGAAACAAGTGCTGCCGATTAGAGAAAGCAGTGTCCTCTAGAAAAGGCTTTTCAAACAAAAAGACGTCTTTCCCTCAGAAGGACCAGTGTGTGTTAGAGAAAATCTGACATCCGTACATCCACACACATACACATGCACACAGCTGGCACTCAGTTGCATAAGTTGGTATCACAGTTAACAAGTGGCAAGTACTGAGCATTCTTCTAACCAGAAGTAATGGTTAGGACCTGGAATCCTGCTTTGCAAACCTCGTTAATCCTTCTGTTAGTGTCTGAGTTGTATGAGAGTCTGAGAGAAGCAGCATTATGGCCTTTGCTGAGTTGTAGATCTTTCACAGGAATATCAAATACCCTTGTGACCAATGCTGCTTTTACTGGAGAGATTTGCACAGCGATGGTGATTTTCCCACTTGGTTTTATTGGAACCAAGGTATTATTATTGCACTGTAAGGAGTGTTCTGTTGTTAATTATGTACTTTGATTGTTTTAAATAGATGAAATAAATTGTAATAGCTCCTTAAATTCACATCTTCTTCAGTAATAATGGGAGCTATTGATGTTTGGTTAGATAGAGGTCGTATGAATTTGATATAAACTAAAAATCGGCACCAAATAATGCTATGTCTCTCTCAGCTCTAATATTTCGGCTTGCTAGTCATTTGTTTCAGTCTTCTTTTCCTTCAGAAAGTCCATACTTATAGTTCAGTGGAAGTCATCTATACTTGTCACATAACAGAGAGATGCAAGTTTCAATTTTAAAAGTAGTGATTTATCTTGATATTTTCAGATTAATTTTGCAGCTTTACCAGAAATTTGATTAATGGCTTGACAGTTTTATTTATTAAAGTTAATTGATGGTGATAGTCTTAAGTTGTTGGGAATGAACAATCTCCATTTCAGTAGGTTGACCTTGCACCTATGGGAGATATTTGTACAGCTCTGAATTTTAAATATAATGTTTGTTAGGAAAAACAACCTATTGAATCGCATTCTTGAGTGAAAAGCATCCTGGGTGAGAAAGCCACTGTAGCTCTGGTCTCCTTAGTGCTAGGATGGTGGCAGGGGATCCTTATGGACTCAGACCTGTGGCGAGGGTGTCTGACGTAGGGGCCCCGTTTCCTGGGAGTGAAGGAACTTCCCCTGTGCTTAAAGGAGCCAGGAGCAATCTATTGAGAATGTTCTGGTTTGGAAGCCAAAGCCCACTTTCTGATGAGAGGGAGGAAAATCTTTGTAAAGAACTGGTATGGGGTGGCGGGGGCGTTCCACAGCCAGGAACTAATCTGGATGGCTCTTATATTATTTCTGCCTCAGGTGATGAAGTTTTTAACTATGTTGTGTCTAGGATAGTTTGCTTTTTACTGAACTATATCACATCCCCAATCTTCTATTGCTATACCATCTTGCAAACTTTACTAAGCAAAAGGGAAGAGTTTTCATTCTACTGTCACAGAGCTACCAAGTTATAATTTTGATTTTGTAGTTTAAAATAAAATAGATTTCTCAAAATATATTCCCACTGCGCCTTGGCCTTGCAATAGGCATTAACAGAGCAATAGACTGATAACAGGCTATGTATGTTTAGCCAAGAGATTTTGAAAAAATTAGAAAAGCACTTTAATTGCTACTTGCATAGGCAGTTAATACCGGAGACCGGAGAAAGTCGACCTATGGAAGTGTAGTTAGGTTTGGGAGCTGGAAAGGTGAATTTGAAATCTGTTTTCAGTAAACCCTGACTTTGGCCAGGGGATTTAACTTCCAGGGATCTCAGTTTACAAAATGAGGGGTGTAGTCTAAATGATCTGAAAGCTCCCTTTCAGCCAACATTGTGTTTGTCTGGGACAGAGCGTGAAAAGAGCACTGGTCTAGAGTTAGGAAGTGGTCTCTTCCCTAAATGAAGGATGAAGCTGAATTATCTTCTCAGAACTTCTAGGTAGAAAATGCCCTATTTTCCTGCTTAGGTTCATGTTTTATTTGCACCAATTTTCAGAAAAGATGGTGGAAATGATCAAGTTCCAAGTCTAAGCTCCAGACCCTCTCTGAAGTCAACAAGTGATGGATAAGAAAATCTCAGTTCCATTTATGCATAAGAATAGCATCTTTTTGCCTGCAAGTCATAGATGACTTTCACTCATATGGTTTAAATGAAAAAGAAATGTATTATCTCACACAGTTAGAAGTCCAGAGGAAAGGTGGGGCTCCAGATGCTGTGTGACAACCACTTCCTCTTGCCACGTCTTTACAGGTCTCTCCTTAGTATTGACTTGTGTGTAAAATGGCAAACCCATGTCAGTTGTACGATGGCAGCCTGTGGCTGAATGCTCCCTTGTCCACGTGCAGCAAGGAAAGAGAGAGAAACCTCAAGTGTAGAAGTCTTTTATTTTTCTCCTTAGCACTCATCGCATTCTAACAGACTACATCACCCTTTTTTAACTTTTTATTTATTCCTTTGGTTGTCTCTACCCAGCAAAAGATAAGCATCATAAGGGAAGGATTTTTGCGATTTATGCATTTTGTTTACTGATGTGTCTCCAGTGCCTAGCTCAGTGCCCCTTATATAGTAACTGCTCAATAAACATTTATTGAATGACTGAGTTCTCTTAACATTTTATAAGTATTGCATGACATATATCTTTGAACTTTAAAACTGCATATTCTATATTTTTGAAGGTGTTTAAATGATAGTAATTACAGTATGTAAAGCTGGTTAAACATTTTTGGATATCAGTGTTCTTATCCCACTTTTTAAAACAGTTTCATTTTACTCCTCATGTTTTAAAATCATTAAGTGGAAATATTATTTTCTGGGGCAAATTTCCATCAGAAAATTGAGTAAGCTCCTTATTTTGAATCCCTTTTGTAATCCATTTCTTTCCTTCAAAATGAAGAAAACCAGCAGGAAATAACATGTCCAATTTATAATGTACAATATGTAGGAAAGCAGAAATTGTTTTTACTAGCTCTCTTTTCTCGTGCCATTCATTTGAATACATTCCTGACAAACCTTCTCATAAGACTTGTAGTAAATTATATTATTTAAAAAGCAAGTAACTGGCACCACTCAATGCTAACCTTTTATTAGGCATGTACATTTTCATTTCAGTTAATATATCTGTATGATTTTTTCTGGAAAAAACTGAAATGAGAATTGTTTTTTTCCCCTTGGTGACATTATTATGTCATTGAGCTAGGGTGGCAGGTAGTAATTTTGTTTCTATCTATTAACTTGTTCTCTCAAGTTGTTGCTGAAATAGTACATTCAGGTGGTTACTTTTATGTGCAAGGACTTCCTATTTTCGGACGGTAGACCATTCTGTGTAGTCCTGTTGGATAAGTCTTCCAGAGCTTCTGTTTAACCCAACTTTCTTCTTCGTACACAAAAATAATTAAGCTCCATGAAAACCTGAGAAATAGGAACACAAACCTTTGTCTCAAACCTTGCCTGCATTACTTCCCTTCAGACATTTTGTTTCTTAGCCAAAATAAACTATATAAGGAATGTAATATTTTCCCCTTTATGACTCTTGTTCGTTCCCCACACTCAAGTTGCTCAAGCTTAGAATGTTCCATCTCCTTATTGCATCTCCATGATTTCTTCTGGAACCACTCTTAGGACCTGTGTTATACGATTTCCACTCTTTGCTTCGGCAGGGAGTTCTCTCTTCTCCCTCTTCTTTGACTTAGTATTTCAGTTGTTCACTTGGTATTCTCTTGTTGTACTTACACGACCTGTGGTCATAGTTACTTATATGCTTCTCCCCCACTTCAGTGTAGAAGTTAGGCTTAAAGTAAGGAGCTAGGTAGGATTCTTCTTTGAGGTGACTCAGTATGTGCTGATGCTGAACATTCTCTACACTAGCTCCAGGAATGTTAGCAGGAGTTCCATCTCCGTTTGCCCAAAGCAGCTCAATAGTATGCTTCCATCAAACCAAGCAGTACCTCGGGTGCTAAAAATAGGAAGGAGAAATCTCTTTATTTACTGAGGAAGCAAGAAAAGAGGAAAAAGATACAAACACAGCAGTTGCCTTGTCTCCCACGCCAGGATAGGTTAGGACTGTGACCTGGAGAGAGGGTAGGTGTGGCCAGCTGTGGGTAGGCTCAATCATCACCTGGTTGGGCCCACTGCTTGCCTTGGTTTTCTGAGGGAAAACAATTGGGAGATAAATGTACATCATCTGAGTAACCAAAATGGCACCCGGCTGTCTCATGTTGGGGCTCAGCCTCTATACAGACTCCTGCTCTACCATTTCCTCTCTTCTTTCCCCTTACCCTTATCAAGAGCAGTGTGCTTTCTGGCTGGTCCATTTCTCCAAAGCTGTTATATATGAATGGGGGAGGGGCAAGCAGGACCTTATTTCTCATTACCTTCTTTCCTTCCAAGACTCTGTCAGAAGATTTGGCAGGGGACTAGAATTATTGCATTGTTTTTCATGGCTACCCATTTTTTGTTGTTGCACTGATGTGTCATATTTTATTTAACCAGAACACAATAAATGGATACTCTAGATTATTTAAAAATTTCCATTGTTTATTGAGAGCATTGACGAGAACATTCTTAGTAAGTTATCTTTGCTTATTTCTGCATCTATGTCTATAAATCCCCAGGAGAAAGGCTGGTACAAGAGCTATGAAGACTATTTTTCTTTTTGATAGATGTTTACCAGTCTCTCCTCCCACTCCAATAATATCTGACCTCAAATAGTGTATGAGTGTATTTATTTCCTGACATCCTTGTCGATATCAAATACTAATTTGGATTAATTTGCTCGGCATTTCATTCGTTAGGCTTTCCTCCGGATGGTTGGCCTCCTCCCCAGCCAGTCCTTCTGTTTGTGTGTTGGGTGGGGTCTGTCAGGCCAGAAGCATCCCCTGTATGGACTTTACCTCTGCAGTTTTACGCTAGGAGCCTGGCATGATGGCTTGAGCATCAGAGACTTGGCTCTAGGCCCAGCTTGGCCATAGGCTCATTGTTGCTGCCTTGAATAAGTCCATTTTGTTGCTTTAGTTCTCACTTTCCTAGGATGTAAGTATCAAATGCTTAATGGCTACTTGACATTTTTCTTAAGTTTCTGAGAATGAATTGCAGAAATAGAGGGCTAGAGAGGGGAAGCCGGTACCAAATTATGTGATTTTTCACAGTCTTTCTGGACCATAATATTTTTATCTGAAAAAAGTACATCGAATGGACTAAATGTCCTCCAAGTTCTGTTTAGATCTATCTGTCAATGACTCTGTATTCAAAATGACTCGGAAAAAAATAGTCCTGTGCTCGTATTCCTAAGGGGTCTTTATTCCACCTCGTTGGTTTCAGTGGGTCTTTGAGGTCAACATTTGAAATGGTTATAATTTCATTTCTGCCTGTTCTTCTTTGGTAGAAACTGTGATCTTCCTGTAACAAATACTTCTTCCTTGTTCTCCTTCTAGTCCACTTTCTTACTCTGTTGGTTTGTGGGATTCAGAAACCCACTTTGAATGGTTGCTTCCAGATTTCTCATAATTGGTATTTTACTCGTAGTTTACACAATAATCCAAGTGATATTGGACTTTTACACGACACTCAAATATTCAGAGATCACAAATTTGGAGGTTCATCAAATAACATGCTATGAGAGCATCTGTCACTCTGGGGGGACAAGGAGGGTGGGGAACCATAGCAGTGATGTCTTGTATGAGAGGCCAATTGTGTATCTCCAGACAGACAACTTTTACCCACATCTTGTTATTCTAGAAAAGCCAAACTCATTTATGTGAAATCCTCTCTTTTCTAAATATTTAATAAATTTCTAAAACATTACACAAGCCAAGCAAACCAAGTCTGTGGGTTGGATTTGACTCTGCTGTAAACCCAGCTATGGTTTAGAACATCGTCCTGTTCTCATTGATACTGCCTTATTGTTTATGAGCATATCTCATGATGGGTATAATATTAGGATGTAATTTTAGTTTCTATCATGATCTTTTAAAAATAAATTATAATCTCAAACAAATTTTCAACCATCTTCCCATAATCTGAAACATGAGTAGAAATAAAACCATGCCTTTTTAGTTATTGCATTAGTAGGCAGCGTTTCTTTCACCTACTTACTGAAAGGAAAACTCCTAATGATGTCCTATAGGATGTTTCTTTTCAAAATTCAGGGAAATATATTGCCCGGTGTTTGTCAGTAATTACAACAGTGAGAATGGATTTATTTCCATCAACATATCCAGGCTGAGCTAACACATTGTAATAAGATAACCAAATCTGTAGCACAGTGTAATACCAGGACTACTGGAAGATCACGTAAGGATTTTATTTTTCTCGTTTGTGCACACGCTTTTCAACCTGCACTTAATAGGCATGTTCTATACACTCAGCACTGAATCAAGTGCTGTGACTACAGCAGGAGTTAAGAGCAAATAATGACTAAGTGGGGGATGCAGACAGGTAGAAATAGGTCATCAGGTAATTATAACACGGGACAGGACAACTCATGGTGCCAAGGGACTGAAAGAAAATGCTTCTAACTTGAGACTTCCAAAGCAAATACTAAGTTAAGATCTGAAGAGATGGCAGGAATGTGTGGGGCTCAGAGGCTGTAGGAGACGGGAGAGATTAGAACACATCCTACAGGTCTGACAAGACATGATGAATTGGAGATCTGCAAGAAGCACCATATGGCTGGAGTTCCGAGTGGTGCAGTGGTGGAGGAGCCTAGGGGAGAGCTTCATCAGGGGCCCTGTTGTGCGGTCCTTGTGAGTCCTGTTAAACAGCCGCTGAAAGGTTTTAGGAAGTGACTTGATCAGATAAAGGCAATTTAAGAAAGCCAACTTGAACAGCAATTTCCTTTTTAGCTCTTTTTGTTACTTTTTGCTTTAGTGCAGGTGGTGATGCTGCAAGTGAACAGCTGACAGATATATCTGATATATCTGCTGTCTTTGTGGTCTTCTTCGGGCTTTAATTACCTCAACACCTGAAAGGTGAAGATAAAGGGAAACCATGACCACGGCAAAACACTGGGAACAAAGACAGGAAAACCAAGACAATGAGAGAAATAGACGATGCTTTTTTTATTTTCCCTCCTTCTTCCTCCTCCCCTCCCTCCCCACTTCAGTTCAAACCATTCTTTCTCAGTCTAGTTGTGTAGGACACAGCTCCCTGGCCCATGCTGGTATTCTGAGCCTTGCGCTGCCCCCATCTGAGGTAGTCGGTTGCCAGTCGTAGGTTGGCTGCTTACAGCAGCTCACGGCAGCTCTCGCTGGCTGCTGGCTGCTCACGGCAGCCCAGCTCCAGGGAGAGCCGTTGTTCACAGTCTTAGCTGTAGAGGGCACAGCTCACTGGCCCATGTGGGAATTGAACCAGCGACCTCAGCATTAGGAGCATGGGGCTCCAACCACCTGAGCCACCGGGCCTTCCCAACGATGCTTATTTTGATTACAGAAACAGAATTGTACTGTGTCAGGCATCAGGAGACCAGGGTTTGAGACCTGTGGCCAAATTTCTGTATAGTTTATTTTCCAAGTTATCAAATGAAGGTTTGGGTTAGTTGCTCTTGAAGGTGACATTCTGCTTTACAATTCTGTAAGGAATTGTTTCAGTTGTGCTTGATGAGTCCATCACCCTGTGTACAAAGTCCAATCACAGATGTATTTACTGCACTAAGATTTTACATGTATGTGTATGTATGTGTGTACATATACTGTATATAAAACAGAAGGAAATTTTATTAGAAAAGGAAATGTGGGCCAATAGAAGGTAGAATACATTTGAGAAAACGATGGCAATGCCAATAACAGGTGGACCTTCACCTTAGTTCTCAGGAGCTGCCTTCTTGTATGGAAAGGCAGCTTGTTTGAGCAGGAGCTAGCGTCAGTATCAGACACAAGTGTAGGGACAGAGACACTAAGAAAGGTTTCCCCACGGTCACAACATTGGAGGCTCAAAGTGTCAGGAGTCAAACCATTTCCTACCAGATGAATAAATAATCAAATTAGCCCTTCATCCAGTTCCACAGGTTCGCAGTGCTGGACAGAGGTGTGCAAGATTTCTGGAAAATTTGAGACCATATTAGAGAAACTATTTTTTTCCCCTTTGTCATTTTCTTGCTTGGCCATTTGTTTGTTTGTTTGTGTTTTAACTACCACGTTAATCTGAAGTTACCTTGCTAATTTAGAGACATAAAACACATAATGTACAACTTCATTTCTTATACTTTACTTATGTAATTACCATAGTAGACAAATGTTTTATCTTAAGTAACAGTACAATACAGTGCATGAGCTCTAGCATTGCTAAGGTGATGCCAGTTTCTGACAAGTAGATAGTGACTTTAAAGAAGATAATATGAGACTCAATAAAAATTTTTAAAATTCTTCTTATTTTTTTTAACTGAAGTGGCTTCTCTGATGTAGAAGAAATTTAGCAAGGTTGGGAGGAAGCTTTCCTTAAACTCATTAAATAACATTTTGTCCACATAACTTTGCATAATTAGTTTTGATTTTATCATCAGAGTCCTCTGAATACTGAACACTCTACCCTTTATGTCAGTATATTTGTTTTTCTTTCTTGTGTCTGTATATTTCCAAACAGAGACAAGTCTCTTTCATTTGCTGCAGTAGCTGAAAGAATGTGAAGCAAGAGAAAGGAGAGCGGAGACTGGGGTTTGCCAGTCCTGCCACCATACATGGGAAGGCAACCCCTGACTCGATTCTTAATTGCCTTTCTTAGATTAAATACCTTGTAAAACTCTGAATATCTGAGTGGTGCCAGAGTGGGCCAAGTGTTGTGTATTCACCTGTGGAGCATCCCTGGACACAGAGCTGGAGGAAGCACTGGTGGGAGAGGAGCAAACTGGGACTGAGTGCACCAGCGACCTTCTTATAGTGGCCGAGCTCACTCAGAGCTGAAAGGAACCTGGGGCACCCGCCAGAGCCCCTGCTGATCAGCATGAAGGACTTGGGGCCTTGTCCAGGCCTTGGGATGGTTTACTGAGCTTCCTCTTGGGGTTGTAGGGTGCAGGTGCCATGACTGCCTAAAGGTTACCTCATGCTGTGAGGAACGCCGGGCTCTGTGCACTTTCCACTGCATTATACTGTAATTTGTCATTTTTGTAGCTTTGACTTTGCTGTACAGGCAAATGAAGGCGTGGTATGTTTACAATTCCAATTCAGAGGATAGGCAAGGGTAAGAATTAACCCCACTAAAAGTCACATTCATTCCTTACAGTCTTGTGCTCCTCTTCCCTCTGTGCTCATAACCTGCTCCCACTGAGTTCTGACCTCTGCTGCTGTGCGGTTCTCACAGCGCTGGTGCTAACGGCAGGCCTTTTACACAAAACCTTACCTTTTCACAGCTTTTAGAAACTGTTGTGGGGTTAAAAAGGTGATGTAATCATGACCTTATCCACATTTTATTCATACTGAAAAACTTTATGAGCTGACATTTTTGGGGTTTTTGAACTGAAAAGGAAAAAAACTACACATATCGAAATACCACCAAATTTTCAGAATAAAGAGTTTTCTCTGCCTTCTAGCTCAAGACTTTCTATCTTTCAGTGGAGTCAATCTCAATGGCTGTGTGTGTGTGTGTGTGTGTGTGTGTGTGTGTGTGAGAGAGAGAGAGAGAGAGAGAGAGAGAGAGAGAGAGACAGACAGACAGACAGACCAGGGAAATGAACTGATCGATTGACTTGCTGTTATTTTTGTTTGTTTGTTTTTTAAAGATTTTATTGGGGAAGGGGGACAGGACTTTATTGGGGAATAATGTGTACTTCCAGGACTTTTTTCCAAGTCAAGTTGTTGTCCTTTCAATCTTAGTTGTGGAGGATGCCGTTCAGCTTCAAGTTGTTGTCCATTCAGTCTTAGTTGTGGAGGGCGCAGCTCAGCTCCAGGTCCAGGTGCCTTTGCTAGTTGCAGGGGGCACAGCCCACCATCCCTTGTGGGAGTCGAAACCGGCAACCTTGTGGTTGAGAGGACGAGCTCCAACCAACTGAGCCATCCGGGAGCTCAGCGGCAGCTCAACTCAAGGTGCTGTGTTCAGTCTTAGTTGCAGGGGGCGGAGACCACCATCCCTTGCGGGATTCGAGGAATTGAACTGGCAACCTTGTGGTTGAGAGCCCACTGGCCCATGTGGGAATCGAACCGGCAGCCTTCGGAGTTAGGAGCATGGAGTTCTAACCGCCTGAGCCACTGAGCCGGCCCTGACTTGCTGTTTTGATTGATTTGCTTGTGGAACCATGAGTAGCCTGCAATGTAACTAAGCACATAAACACACAACACACATGCACACAGACAGACACACACACACACCATAAACATACTACCCATTCCTCCACATCAAAACCATACACAATGGGTTTTAAACTTTAGGATACATAAGCATTAAATAGAAAACTTGGTTGAAATACAGAGTACATGCTTCATGGGGACTAGAATTCTGTCTGTGTCTCCCCTGTGCCCAGGGATTGGCATGTAGTTGATATTAAATAAATATTTGCTGGGTGATGTTTGGGTCCCACCCCATCGATTTGGATGTGGTCGGTTTGGGATAGGAGCTAATGAATTTGATATGAGGCACTCCAGTTGGCTTTGATGTGGGTGGCTGAAGGACCACACACTGGGAAGCACCTCGTGGTGGTGGCTGTGATGACAGAAACGGCCTACTTCCTGACAGAGGAGGTAGGCAGATAGAGTCTCTTGTGTGGAAATATGCTGCAAAATTATTCTGCTTTGGGGAGCAATCTGACTGCTCCACCACTTTACTGGTATCTTGCAAAGTCGTGTTCTGTGTGCAGGCCCTTATGCACTAGGACGTGGCAGAGAAAACATTTCCTGACTTTAGATTTATCTGTATGAAAGAATGTAATAATAATTGTTCATATAAGGAGAGATTGATTTAAGTCTAGTCAGACAGTGATAACTATTATGATACGTATGTTTATTTTTCTCAACCAGAAGACTTCCACACATTTTCTTTTTTTTCATTGCATACTTTTAGTATTCTTCTTGAGTCTACATGTAACCCATGTGTAATACAGTGTAAAATAGCTCAAATTGAGCAAACTACCTAACAGCTTTTAAACCTAGTTTTTACAGCCAGACAAAAAAACAACTCTTCTGTTATCCAGTCTCCTGGTAACTCTTAGCCCCTAAGCTGTCTCTTTTCCATCTTCAAGACAGTACTTGAAGGATAACCACCACTGTCCCCAAGGTTTGTTTCTGCAGAAGTTCCTAGCAAGATGTTTCCATTCAAGAACCACATGTGTGACATTCGCATACGACCTGCATATGCGTGGATCCTTCCAGATTAGCTAGCGCATGGAAAGGCAACTGGAGGGACGGCCATTTACAGGTTCAACTGGGAGTAATTGGAGACAATAAAACTAGGAATCTTTTGCAGTGAGAAAATTAATCTTGATGCAAGGAAGTAACTATTTATACAAGAAATAGTTTCAGCATTTTATGTTAATGTGTCACATTAACAGGGCCTGCAGTGTTCCAGATAGGAAAAGAGACCCTGAGAATGCAAGGATTTGTACCAGTACCTGAGTAAGGAGGGCCTAGCAGTGAAGAATCACACTGCAGTCATAATGATTCATTAACTGTAATTGTACTGTAGTTGCATATTGTTCGGTTAAACATCTGTCTTTTCTCTGTGCCTATTTTTGTTGTTGTTGTTGTGTTTCGCTCCTAAGATTTTCCCATTCAGAATATTTTAGCTATGAAAAGATTCAGAATCCAGTGGCAAGTAAGTGAGATAGAACTTCTCGTTGAAAGTAGGTAGTTTTACTATTTCTGGTACAGCGATTTTTAGTAGCCTCAAAGCTCTCTAGCTGTGGGCTTGAAGAAAAAGTTTATCTATTGCAGTTATAGCTTGAGAAATGGTTGCTTGAGATATGGTTGGTTCCTTGGGTTTAATGGGTAGTAATTTTTGTCTTCTAGAAAAGTCTGTTAGCAGCCCCTGCAGTGTACCCCACTGAAAAAGAACACATAGAAAATATGAGAGGAAGAAGGTGAATTGTACTGTTTCTTTCCATAGACTAAAGGGGGAATGAGCAAGGATGGGTTGTATTTATTTGTGATCTCCCTTGTCCTAGTAGGATGTCAAATAAGGACCAAGAAAACTACCTGAAATATTAAAGAAGGGTTGTGTTTGTCTTTTCTTTTTTAACGTTGCTTTTAAAAATAACCACTACAGTGAGAACTTGATAAAATGGACAGACTCTGAGTTTTTCCATTAACTCAAAATTTATTTTAATCATGATGAGACTGGAGTTTAGGTGGAATTTCTCTCTTCCAAATTGGAGTGGAAACTTAAGATGTTTATTCTCAAAGTGGGAGGTCTAGGTTTCAATATGGCTGATGGGTAGATATCTGAATCCTGCTACCAAACTAAGGGAGGACTGCCTGTATCCATCTGTCCTACTGGGACTTTATCAGAGGCACAGTTAATCTTATGCACAACACTGTTTGTCTGTTTTTGTATTGTTTCAGCAGCACCCCAAAACTACTGTTAGAATTTTCACTCTCAACCCTAATTACAAGTCTTTTACATCGTGTACAATTATACCTTTTCAAGCCTCATCAGTGAAATGAATTTAAAATGTTGCCATATGTTTACTCAAAATTTGTGGGGAAACCAAGCATGCTGGCATTGCTAACATGAGTGTTACAGGATTTGTTTTGTGTGTAAACGATGAGAAAATAACATGTGGTGTATTTGTGATATCATTAGGACTACACGGAATTTTATTTTGACAATGTTTGTCTTAAAAAAGGAGACATCCTGGCACTAGGACTTGTAGGTGTTAATCACTGGACTGACTGGGCAGCCCAGGAGACAGCAGGGATGACAGTTCTCTGGCATCTTGCTGGGAGCAGTGGCTGCTGCATTGGCAGCCTCCAGTGTAATCAGGTCTGTCACCTACCCTGATGTTGGTAGAGATTATAGATGGTTTTTTGCTCCCAGGTGCCATTTTTCTGCCATCAGCTTTGAAATTAGTGGCCCTATCCTTTTCCAAATGTGAATTTATTAGGTTCATCTCAAAAGAAAGAGAGCTTGCTTTCAAAAACAGATATTGGTATTTATTTAACTGATAGTGTGTTTTAAATGTATTTAGAAATCTCAAAAGCTGAAATAATTGAAGCTTATTTAGAATGAAATGCAGAGGCTTTGAGTCTTCCTGCAGGAGTGGTTAAAATTATCATGAAAAAAGGTATGACTTTTTCCTATAATACTAATTGCTGTCAGGAAACAATATTTTTTCCCAAGATGAGTGATGGCAGGAATTTGATTTTACTGAAATTGCAGGAAAAACACAAGGGGAAATGATAGGTGTGAAGATGAGAAGTGAGAAACAATTTAGGTATAAGTGGTCAGAGAAGAAAGGTGGTGATGGGGGAAAAAGAAAAAAAAAATTTCAAGGCAAAGGATCCTCAGGGGATGAAATTCTCAATGAAGTGTAAGCTTCAGTCCCTTTTTGGAGTTGTTGCTGATCAGGATGGATCATCAGTAAATTTGACAAGCTGAGGGATAACTTGAAAAATGAAACAGGACAAGATTGCAAATGGTATTATATAACACAATGACAAAATTTGCCCTCACAAAGCCAGGTTCCTTTTCATACAACATCAGAGTCATTGGTGCTTAATTCATTTCACCTACACATGTTCCTGCACAAACTCGGTGTGTAGTACTGTTCCTGGCCATTATTTTCAAATATCCCGTGGTGCTTTGAAATACTGAGATCTGAGGATGAGTCTGCCTCAGAAGACTAGTGCAGCAGCAGGTGTCTATTTTAAAAATGCCATTTAACGTGTCCTTGTAAATGTCCATTTTAAAAATGAGCAAATGTGAAGTTGATCCCCAGATTAATATTTGAATGCTAGCTATTTGAAAAAAAGCTTTAATTGTTTAGAGCTGATGAAGTGGTTGAATAAATAAAAGAAGGAAGAGTGTAAATTATTGGAATTAACGAGACTAAGCTATCTTCAGTCTATGTAGTGGCTGTTCCTTCAAAGTGCATATGCTGTGATTTTATTATAATTTTTGAAATTATTTCCTCATGCACAGTAATTTACAAAGCTCAGATAAAATGAGTTTGTAGATATTTTTACTGTAAGGTTTTCAGTATGTAAAATTAACTTGCCCATGCCTTCCTTTCCTACTATCAACATCTCTCACCAGAGGGGTACATTTGTTAAAATTGATAAGCCTAATTTGGCATATCATTATTGCCCAAAGTCCATAGTTTACGTTAGGGTTCATGCTTACTGCTCTAAATCTCTTTTTAAAGATGTGGTCTTGGAGTATTGTTGATTATCAACGGTTCAAGTTTTGCCCAGGGCCACCAATGCCAGTAACCAGGTTCTGAATGACTGAATAAATGAATGATTATAAGGTCTCGACAGAACACATGCAAAATATTTTTCTTTTTTCTCTCCAGGTTGTATACCAAAGATCAAAATTAAAGACAGAGTTACTAAAATAAATAACAATGATAGAGGAAGCTTGTTATTTGAGTATTCTACCTGAATGGTCTTTGATGTAGAGGGAACTCATTCTGTTTATTTCTAATCTTACTGAGGGATGAAGAAGAGTTTATCTTTAAATTAACACTTATAGTATATAAAATGCTCTTATGTTAATTTAATAAGGGTTTTGATTTTGATTATTTGATTAAATGGGTTACTTGCATGGTTCATTATTTTTTACATTTTTTTCTGTCTTTTATGTTGTTTTTATTATACAAAGTTAGAAAGATGTAAGACTAAATCCACTTATTATTTATTAATAAGTAACGTTTTACAATCATATTTCATTTTTAAATTATGTTCCATTTTTCATTATTTGTTATAGGGAGATAATCCTAAAGAAATATTTTTTAAAAGCTCAGTTATGTCTTTTATGGTATTATTTGTAAAAACCCAAATCTTAGACAATAATTTTTTTTTCTTTTTTGAGATGAGCAGTGCCACACTGAGTCTGATTATGGTGATGGGATTGTCTCGTTCCTTTTTTCAATCAAAGGAAAGGAGGCTTCTATGGGGGAGAAATGGAATTCAAGAGGCAGAACCAGCTGTTCCTTTCCCAGATTTTGAAATTGCAAATATTATTAGCTGGTCTTTGGGTTTTTGGAGGCGTGGATATCAAGGGGCCCTTATGTTGAAAATGAGTGTCCTCTGTCATCAGACTGAGATCTGGGGCCAGTGCTGGTCTCATAGTAAAAGGTTGATAGATCAAACTTGAGGAAGACCTGCCAGATGACAGCAGGCCCTTTTCTCATTGAAGGAATTGAGTAAGCCCCTGCTCCATATGGGACAGGGTGTATGTCTGTCTGTCTGTCTTTCTCTTCTTCCCCACACATACACTGGAGTACTTAAATGAATGACATTCGACTGAATTTATTGTTGCTACTGTTTAGCAGGCCTTGATCTAGGACAAGGTGTTTGGAGGAGAATGAATGATGGCTGCCTGATCTTGAATCTTCTCACTCACACTCCTCCAAAAGTCATAAATCCAACAGAAAGAGGAAATAAAAGCACACATGACCCACACCTTCAAGAGCATTAAGAGACTCAGTAAGCTTGTGATTGCAGAGAATGGTACAGGGAAAGCTTAAAAGAGATTTAAGAAACTGTGACAACAGTGAAGGGGCATGTAAGACTTAGACAAAGCACAGAGAAATCACTTCAGAAAGAGAAAGCTGGGACTCTGTATAGTTCACAGCACTGACTACAGGAAAGGAGATCAAAAGTGAGTGGGACTGAAACTGTCAGCCATTAGAAAACATTACTTCTGGGAGAGATTCAGATATATAGGAAAAGGGTGGTACCTCTTGAGGACAAGGCAGTGAAAGTGAACAAGGAAAGAAAAGGGAGAAATTAAGGATCCTGTAGAAATGAAAAAGAAAGAGGGCACCCCACGCTCTTCCCTTTTTCTCCCACCAGCACCATCAATAAAAACTGCCTAGAATAAGGAAGAACTGATGGAAGAGACACCCCTGAAACTAAGAACCCAGTCCATTGAATGACTAGAAATAGAACAAAGTGATCCACATGTATACAGAAGTGTAAAAAAATTAGAAAATGTAAATCATTGCATTTCTGCTGATAAAAAATGCTTTTTAAAAAATCAACCATGAAATTAAAGAAAACTGTGTCCAACCCTATAATCTAAATTAAGTATTAATGTAGGCTCTTGGGTATATGAAGCAAACAAATACAAATTTTAAGAGAAGAGAGCCAGAAAAAACAAAAATGAAATGAGAGTTAATTGAACTCCTGGGAAATATAGAAGAAAAGATAAAATCAAATTGGAAATGAAGACTAAATTGCAAGATGCCCAAGGGAAAAATAGATTCAAATGATCGGTGACCCAATATCATTAATATTTACATTAAATGTAGATGGTCTAAATATCAGTTAAAAGTCAGAGATTGTTGTCTATAAGAAACTCACTTCAAATATAATGCTATTGGTAGGCTAAAAGAAGAAAGATACAAAAAGATACACCATGTAAACACTAATTAAAAGCAAGATGGAATAGCTATATTAATATCAGACAAAACAGACTACCAGAACAAAGAAAATTTCCAGGAACAAAGAGAGACATTGATATTGATCAACAGTCCAATTCACAAAGAAAACACAGCAATTCTAAATGTATCTACAATAAACAACAGAGCTTCAAAATATACAAAACAAAAACTGGCAGAATTCAAATCGCCAGTTACAGTGGGGGGTGTCAAAACCCCTCTTTTAGTCATTGATAGAACTACTCTTCAGAAAATTAGCAAGTATTTAGAAGAACTCAACAAACCATCATCCAACATGATCTAAGTGACATTTATAGAACTCTCCACTCAACACTAGCAAAATATATATTGCATACATATGACATGTATACCAAGATAAACCGTATCCCAGGTAATAAAACGAACCTTAACAAATTTAAAAGAATTGAAATCATGCCAAGTATGTTCTCTGACCGTAATGGACTCTAACTGGAGATTAATAAAAAAAAAACAACAGGTGAAATAATTGGGGGGAGTTTCATCTAAATGAAAATGTTTTTCCTCTGCCCTTGCTTCTGAATTGTTATTGGCTTGAAAAATGGGAAAATAGATATATTTTATCTGACAGTGTGCCAAAATGGTAATGAAACAACATTGTCAGTTGATTATTACCCATGATAATTTATCTCTTTGTCCACTTTATTTTACAGCTTCTCTGTTAAAAGGACTAAAACATGCTAACATAGTGTTGCTTCATGACATTATCCACACCAAGGAGACGCTGACACTTGTGTTTGAATATGTGGTGAGTAAAACAAGAATTCAGACTTTGTCAATATGAATACAAATCTTAAAGTATTGCCATAGAGTTTCAGTTTGGGGTTGCTATACTGAATTGAGTATTTTATCTGAATACATATAATTTATCTGAGTACTTGTAATTTTGCATTATTTTGAGTGATGTGTAATCTTAAGAGAAAAATCCAGAAAAATGTTAAGTTGAATGAATTTCCATAAGATATATTATCTATTTATAACCTATTTCTTACATGGATACACTGTTATTTTTAGGTTTATAAATAGGATTAAACAGCATGATGGTTATCAGTCCATCAGAGGAAGTTCACAAATGATAAAAATGTTTTTTTTTTCTTTTTTTCCCTGTGTACTTGTAGCTTGGTTCCTTAAAGGCATCCTTATTAGGATGTTTTCTGGTGAAGGAAAGCCTGATACTTACAATTTAGACTTCATAGTTTTCCCCTTCAGTTAGTATTTCAACTATTAATTAAAACTTCCAATTTGCAAAGCACACAATGTAATGATCTTATTGTGTTGAGAGTATTACTGCTAGAAGACTTGGACTTGAACTCATAATTAATCTTTCTCCATTTCTCTTAGAAAAACATGTGGTATTTGTGTAGCACCACTTCAGCATTTAACTGTGGAATCATGAAATGTAACCATGATAATTAACATCCCAGTTTTCACAGATGGATCTGAGAACATATAATTTATAAGATACAGATGACATTGGTGGAGACTTTTATTGAGAAGAATGGTTGTTGGTATTGTGAATGTATTAAGATCCCACTTGTAATTACCACACTACTTCTTTTAAAAATTTGAAATAGTTTTCATCTTTCCTTAAAAATACATAATAGAATGAATATTTGCAACATTTTTATTTTGCGAATGTCTGCCTGTCTGTCATTTGAAAATTGTTGTCTTATGAAGAAGCCATTCATCTTGTCTATTTACATATAAATGGTAGATACATTTAAATAATATGGTAATGTGGCTACAAGGACAGCTAGAGCTGAGCAATTGAATATATTACATGCTACCAACAATAGATGCTGATTCACACATCAATGCAAATATAATTCTTTTGTTTAATCGATGATTTTGGAGTCAATAATATATTCAGCTGATTCGGAATTGGAATTTTTTTCATATTATCCAGTATGTCTAGTTGCAATATTTCAGTTAAATCTAGATTTTTCTTATATACTTGACTAACTTTTGTAATGTTTTGTAGAAAAGAAATTTCAAAAATATACTTGTTCCCTCTCCAAGATAATTAAATAAAAAGGGAAAAAAATAGTTTTGCCCCTAAAATCAGTAACATTGATAGAGAAACTAACAAAAACAATGTGAAGATATATCCTCCAAATCTTAAAAAAAAAAAAATTAAATATATTTGTGGGGATAAAATTGTGCATATCAGATCAGATGACACTTGATGATTTTATTGTCTGTGGATGTTGCCACATAAAAGGAAAGAAATTCACTGTCTTGCAATATTTGCTAACGAATTAAGACTGACTTTTAAACAATCGTTTTTGTGTGAGTGAAATTTTCTCTGGTTCCAATTCTTGTGGATACATCCCAGGTCCTCTTAAATCAACCGCAGACAGCCTGCACACATGCAGTACTCTATAGGCGACATTTCATTCCTAATTTCTCTGTGGGAGTTAACACATACATGAACCTGTTCTCTTTTACAGGATGAGGCGAGCTTCTGTCATCCGTGGCTTATGATTACCTTGCTTTACCTCTTCAGTTCTCTGCTCCACTTTTATTTCCTTACTTTCCCATTGTTTCTTGGTCTTCCTCCTTTCCATTTTTCTTTGGCTCTCTTTTTTATAGTTTTCGTTTCATATCCTTTTGTTCTTTTTTATTCTTTTCGTTTCCTATCCTTTTGTTCTCTCTGGTGAAGAACTTTTCGTTGCTGCAACTGAAGTTTGTTTAGTTTTGTTTCTTTTAAATAAAATGTTTCAGTGAATCTCTGAAATCAGAGTTGGGGGTGAGGCTGGTAGAGAACATCTCCAGGTGATAGAAATATCTTACGAGAGTCTTTACCAGTTAGAGTGGGGAAGGTGTAAACCCCTTGGCAGCATTCGTCTGTCTATGTGGGAGTTGCCCAGTACAGAAATAACTTCCCTGAATACTTCCTAAAGTTTTTATTTTCGTACATTGCTTTTTCATTGATTGTTGTTCATATATATGCTGATACCTCAAGCAAAATTAAGGTTTGAACATACTTGAACGTATTAGTTTAATTATATTGCTTTCCTCACACTATCTAGAAGAAATAAATTCTACTCTTTTATTGAATGCTTTATAGCAGTGGAAAGGCAGTAGTAATTTCAAAGCATGAAATGTCTTGGGAATTAGAGCAGATCTAGGTGAAGGACATAGGACAGGAAATAGGAGGGCACTGTAGGCTTGGGATGATGGGTGAGAGATCAGAAAGGGAAGTGAAAGAGTCTTTAAGACAAGTATGATCACAACACAAAAAACCAAGAACCAAAATTTATTGAGTTTTATGCTGGGCATTCTGATCAGGGCTTTCTGTGCATTGTTACTTTTGATGTTCTCAACAGCCTTAGGGAACTATGAATATCACCAATTTACAAAGGAGAAACCTAAGGATTAAAGAGCTTTTCCAGGTCTTGTGCTATGTAAGACAAACTCAGACCCATCTTACTCTGAATCCTAATTGTAATATTATATCTCCTGTTTATTTTTATAACTTTACTTAGGTGGAGCCTTTGGAGAAAAAGGAAACTTTTTTTTTTCTTTCTACAACCCTTTTTGTACAACCTCTTCACTTAAGATCCTGAGTGCAGTAAATCCTAAATATAGTTAAATTGCTTTACAGCATACATAAGTTTCATAGACTGGTCAAAACTAGGTCATTTTATTTTAATTATGAGATTTTTTTAAGTTTCCATAAAACAAACTTTTAAGGTACATTGTAGGAATCTACTTAATCATACACACATACACACATACATACACAGAGAACCTTGTTACTTAGCAAGACCGAAAATCAATATCAAACATTTAATCTACAATTTCTTAAACTTCGTGATGATATTGCCATATTTCTGAATTGTTAACGTCAAAGTTTTCTAAAAACTGTTGGTTTTGTAGTTTCATGTAATTAATAGTACCTTTTTTGAGGGAGTTAATCAGTGTAAGACAAATAAATACATCCTTCCCATTAAAACTCTAGATATGAAGGGAAAGTAAAATAATTTAAGGTTCATTAGGTCCTACTGGATTTTTCCATTGGATTAGAATTAACTAAGTTTTCAAGAGTTTTTTGAGGTACCTATGTAATTTGAGTTCCACAAAGTAAAAGATTCCTATTTATGATAGTTTACACACTGCATAATATATTCCTATTCTTTGCATTAAGAGAACTCTAAGCCTCGCTGCTTTATATTATTTCAATGAATGACATATTAGGTTAATTAATAAAAGCTTTCTGATGGCCAGACTAATGAAATACGTAATGAAAAGTTTGTGATGTGAAAAAATATTTGAGGAAATGACTGAAGGTCATTATTTTTTTAAATTATGTTTTAAATATTGTTATTAAAATATAGTTAACATGCAATATTATATTAGTTTAGGTGTACAACATAGTTATTCAACATTTATAGACCTAAAGAAGTGATCACCAGAAGTCCAGCAACCATCTGACACTGTACCACACTGTCACAATATCATTGACTATACTCCCTATGCTGTACATTACATCCTCATGAATTACATGTTTCATACTTGGAAATTTGAACCTCTTTTTCCCCTTCACCTTCCCCCCCCCTTTTAATTTTCAATTACAATTGATATTCAGTGTTACTTTCAGGTATACAGCATAGTGGTTAGACATTTATATAATTTACGAAGTGATCCCCCTGACTAGTCTAGTACCCACCTGGCACTATACATAGTTATTATGATATTATTGAGTATATTCCCTATGCTTTACTTTGCATCCCCATGACTATTTTGTAACTAACAATTGTACTTCTTAATCCCTTCACCTTTTTCACCCTGTTCCCCAGCCGCCTCCCATCTATCACCTCGATAAATCTAGTATCATCTGATACCTTACAAAGTTTTTACAATTCTATTAACTATATTCTTTATGCTATACCCTACATCCACATGACTACTTTGTAACAACAACTTTGTACTTATTAATCCCTTCCCCTTTTTCATTCACCCCCAAGTCCCTTCCTGTCTGTCAACCATCAAAATATTCTCTGTATCTGAGTTTGTTTCTGTTTTGTTTGTTTATTTTGTTCTTTAGACTCCACGAATAAGCGAAATCACATTGCATCTGTGTTTCTTTATCTGACATACTCCACTCAGCATAAACCCTGCACGTTCATCCATGGCACCGCTGATGTCAGGAGCCCATTCCCTTCCCTGGCTGAGCAATATTCCTTTTATATATGTACCAACTACTCTTTATCTATTCATTCATTGACGGATACCCAAGCTTCCTCCATATCTTGGTCATTGTAAACAATGCTGCCCATTAAAACCCTAGATATGAAGGGAAAATAAAATAATTTAAGGTTCATTAGGTACTACTGGATTTTTCCATTGGATTAGAATTAAGTTTTCAAGAGTTTTTTGAGGTACTTATGTAATTTGAGTTCCACAAAGTAAAAGATTCTTATGATAGTTTATACACTGCATAATATGTTTCTGTTCTTTGCATTAAAAGAGAACTCTAAGCCTAGCTGCTTTATATTATTCAAATGAATGACATGTTAGTTTAATTACATAAAAGCCTTCTAATGGCCAGACTAATGAAATACGTGATGAACACATGGGTGCACATGCCCCCTCGAAGTAGCGTTTGGGTTTCTCCGGATAACTATCCAGAAGTGAGATTACTAGGCCCTTCTTTATCTCTTGTTATAGACTTTGTTTTAAAGTCCATTTGTCTACTATGGGTATTGCTATCCCATCTTTTTTTGTTTGTTTGTTTCCATTTTCATGAAATATCTTTCTCCCATTCCTTTACTTTCAGTGTGTGTGTCTTTGGATCTGAAGTGAGTCTCTTGTAGGCAGCATATGTAAGGGTCTTGTTTTCTTATCCATTTAGCCACCCTATGTCTTTTGATTGGAGGATTTATTCCATTTACACTGAAAGTAATTATTGATAGCTATGTGGTTATTGTCATTTTATTATTCATACTTTTTATCTTTTTAAAAAATGTTAAAGAAGTCTCTTTAAGATTCCTTGTAATTCTGGTTTGCAGTTAATGAACTCCTTTAGCTTTTTCTTGTCTAGGAAGCTCTTTATCTGTCCTTCGATTCTAAATGATAGCTTTGCTGGGTAGTGGTTCTAAGTCCTTGCTTTTCATCACGTTGAATATTTTGTGACCATCCCTTCTGGCCTGCAAAGTTTCTGTTGAGAAATCAGCTGACAGTCTTATGGGAGCTCCTTTATAGATAACTATCTGCTTTTCTCTTGCTGCTTTTAAGATTCTTTCTTTGTCTTTCACCTTTGGCATTTTAATTATAATGTGTCTTGGTGTGGGCCTGTTTGGGTTCATCTTGTTTGGGATTCTCTGTGCTTTCTGGGCTTGTATGTCTACTTCTTTCTCTGGGTGAGGAGCATTTTCCATCATTATTTTTTCAAAAAGGTTTTCAATTCCTTGCTCTCTCTTCTCCTTCTGGTAGCCCTATGATGCAAATATTGGTACGCTTGATGTTGTTTCAGAGGCTCCTTAAACTAGGCTCATTTTCTTTTCCTGCTGTTCTATTTGGGTGTTTTCTGCTATCTTATCTTTTAAACTGCTGACTCAACTCTCTGCTTCATCTAATCTACTGTTGATTCCCTGTAATGTATTCTTCATTTCAGTTATTCTTTATGTCTGACTGGTTCTTTTTCATGTTTTCTATCTCTGTTTTTATGTTTCCTATTTCTTTGTTGAAGTTTTCCCTGAGATCACTGAGTATCCTTATAACCAGTGTTTGGAACCCTGTGTTCGGTAGATTGCTTGTCTCCATTTTAGTTTAGTTCTTTTTCTGAGCTTTGTCCTGTTCTTTTATTTGCGACATGTTTCTTTGTCTCCCCATTTTGGTTACCTCCATGTATTTGTTTCTATATATTAGGTAGAGCTGCCATATTTCCTGGTCTTAGTATAGTGGCCTTATGCAGTAGGTGTGTTATGGGGCTCAGTGATGCAGCCTTCTTGGTCACCTGAGCCAGGTACCCCAAGTGTTTCCTTTGTGTGGGTTGTGTGTGCCCCCCTGTTGTAGTTGAGCCTTGGTTGCTGTTTGCACGTCAGGTGGAGGGATTGACCCTCTCAGGTTGTTTGGTTGTGAGGACTGACCATGACTACAGTGGAGGAGCTGTTGTGTAGGGGCTGACGGTACAGAGCAGGGTTCACTTTAATAGGGCTCTGGTGCCTGCCCAGTGTGCCCTTTGTGTGTGTCGTCCTTGGAGGTGGCAGGTTGATGCTCTGGCCAAAGTTGGCCACCAAGCATGCCAGCCCCAGGGCCTTCTTGGATAACCCCCACTGCAGGCCAAGTTTAGCTGCATCCTGTGAGCTGCCGGGGGCCACCTGTCATGAGCCACAAAGCAATCTGCAGAAGGCCGCCACCTGTGCTGTGCTTGGAGGTGCCTCAAGAGGCCAAGCCGTAAACTGAGGCCGGCTGTGGCTAGTGCCCAGCTTAGTGCTGCTCAACCAGAGGAAAAGGATACGCCAAAGCCAGATACTGCTTGTTTGAGTTTTGAGAGTCTTTGAGAGATTGTTGGAAAGTCTGCAGCATGAACCAAGATAGGCTGTTTATGTGGAAAAGCCACTGGAAGTGGCTTGGGTGGGCCTGATGTTGGGTGGGGCAGGGTCTCAGGGAATCAGTGTGAAGGAACAGTGTCAGCCAGGTTGATGGAGACTCAGATATCGCTGCCACCTGCATCATGAGGGAAGTGGACTCTACAAAGAAACAGTGGCTTCTGCCAGCATCTTCCTCCAGGAGAAAGCTGCACCTTCAGCCTTTTTTCCTGAAGCCAGACAAGTCAGTTCCTCCCTGTATGTCCCTGGCTTCTTTTGAGCTGCTGCCCCAGCTTTGGAACTCAGAGTGAATGAGTCCGTCAGCGAGTAAATCCATGTGTTGTCCCTTTAAAAAGAGCGCCTGGGACTGCACCCTCCCTCATCTCATCAGCTACAGTCTCTGCTGGAATTCACAGCCAGATGTCTGGGACTTCTCTGCCTGGCACTGAAACCCTAGACTGGGGAGCCTGGTGTGGATCTGGGACCCCTCGCTTCTCTAGGGGGGAACCTCCACAGACAAGATACCCCTCCCAATTTTTAAGTCACACACAGGTGTGGGATCAGCCTGTTCTGTGTCTTTGCCCCTCTTACCAGTCTCAATGTGGGTTTTTGTTGTTTTTTTTTTGTATGTTCTTAATTGTAGGGCTTCGGTTCAGCTAGACTTCAGGTGATTCTCAGTGATGATTGTTCTATAGTTTTGTTGTGGTAATTTTGATATGGTCATGAGAGGAGGTGAGTACAGTGTTTACCTACTCCGTTGTCTTCACCAGATCTCTGAAGGTCGTTATTAAAGTAATTCAGTGGGTAATAGGATGTTGTTAATACCTCTTAAGTATTGTGAAGAGCTCCTAAAACATCTGAAATATAGACTGTTATACACTTTCAAAGTGTGTAGATATGATCTGCAAGCTGCAAGGTTGGGAACACACTAGGAAATATCCTGTCCCAGCAGCGCATGTCTCAATGCTGTAATATGCGAGTCCTGTGGTGCGTGCTATTTGGAGGACTACCTTTCTCCAGTTGTTGTCAAGCAAAGGAGAATCGTCAACCAAGGAGTGGCTTGATCAGCTTTAAAAGGTATCTGGTTTCATAATGGTCTAAAATGTACTCTTATAACTACCTTTTTTTCTGCATGGGTTTGAGACTTAGAAGAGAAATATAGAAAATAGTGAAAGTGCTCACACATTTTTTTCTACTTAAACAGAAAGTAAAGTAATTTAGTTTTTATTTTTTTTGCATAAGACAAATAAGTGCTGCATTACTCTATCACCATGCTGAAAAATTTAAACATATTCCAGAAGTGGAAATACAAATATTAATAGTCAACATGATTATGTAAATATGTATTATCATTAGCTAAAGTGCATAACTATTTTGTTCTATTTTAAATTTAATGAGAGTAAAGTAAGTAAAATAGCATTTTTCATTACACATTTAATAATTATCTGTAAGAAGAAAAGCAACAAACTTACAGCTAATCATGATATTTATTAGAGCAATCATTTTCTTTCTTCTGCTGAGCTGTAAACTAGTGAAGTAACCCAAACAAATGTGCAACATTATGTAAAACAAAAATCTGTATTCCACACACACAAAACAAAGTGTCACCAAATATCATATAAAGTGATTTATGGATTTCCAGAGATCACATAATGTGTTTTTATAGTACTTTACATTCTACAATGCACTCTCAAAAATGTTGTTCCATTAGAGTCCCTCTTTGGCCCTTTGAAGTATGTAAGGCTTGTAATATTGTTAATTAGTTATTTTACTGAGGAAGAAAAATAATACTTGGAAAATTTACTAAAATCACTCAGATAGACTAAAAGGGTAAAGAGAAGACTTTAGCTTAAGTCTTCTCTACCTAAAGATCCTTGTTTTTCCATTTCACCCTGCAGCCTGCTGGTGTCAAGCATCTGCATAGTTTGATATGATGGCCTGAGGTATGTGTGATGCTAGGATATGGGACGTGCTGCTGAGAGTTATGTTCTGTCTTTTCACCCTGTGACACTATCTACCTAATTGTGTGGTTTCTCTGCCTCATACATTTTGATTTCTAAATCTATGAGGAATGCTTTAATTTGCATGATTTTATGCTACATCTGTTCTTGATTACTTGAGCTCTCCATCAGAATTCTGGTTTCCAGATTAAACTATCCAGGGGCAACTGAACATTTTTCTGCATTCCTATGAGATAAAATGTGCGTGTACATGTCCATGCATAGCAAACTTTAAATGGGGATGATCAGGGAAGGCCTCACTGAGAAGGTGAGAGGTAGCTAGGATCTGAAGGACAAATATGAAGGATCTGAAGGAGAAAACCACATAAATTCTAGGAAAGAACCTTCTAGAGAGAAGGTTCGTGTGAGGAGCAGTTGGGCTCCTGTGGTTGGAATGGAGCAGGCCAGGATGAGACAAAGTCCAATATGCAGTGGGGTCTGGATTGTGTCAGGCCTTGTAAGCTTTTGTGTTAATGAATTTCGCTTTTACTCAGAAGCCACTAAAGGGTGCTAAGCAGAGGAATGAGGATCTGATCCAACTTATATTTTGCTTTGATCTCTCTGGCTTCTTTCTTAAGAAAAGACTACAGGTGGACATGTTCTGGAGCCAGGGGACCAGTCAGGAGGCTATTGCAATGACTTAAGCATGAGATGATGTCAGTAGTGCAGGTGGGGAAAAGGGGTTGGATTCTGGATATATTTTCAAAGTTGAGCTGATAGCATTTGATGTGGGATTTAAGAGAGGAGGAGGAGTCAAGGAGGTCCCCAAGGATTTTGGCTGAGCTACTCGGATAGTGCAGCTGCTTTGAGGAGAGATGGGGCAGACTGTGGCAGGAGCACTGTGGGCAAGATGCCACTCATTTTTAAATGAGTTAAGTTTGAGGTGCCTATTACATATGCAAGCGGAGATGTCACAAGGCAGCTGGATACATGAGTCTGGAATTTAGTGGAGAGATCCGAGATAGAGATTTGGAAGTTGTCTGGGTTATAAATTTTTACAAAGAGATTGGAATGAGACCACCACGTGAGATAATTGTTGCATTGATAGCCCTACATTACCTATGCCTTCAGCTACTCATACTTTTGTATAGTCTATGCCCCTTAGTCTAGGCTGGGCTTGTGCTGTAACCAGTAAAACAATATGATGGAAGTGACACTATGCCCATTGCAGTCCTGACACCTTGTTTTGTGCTCTTCAGCGTCTTGACTGTCGTGTGATAGTTCTAGTTGTCCTGCTGGAGAGACTACGTAGAGAGGCAACGAAGAGAGGGAGAGTCCCTAGACTATATGGAGGAGAACTGAGAACCCAGAAGACAGTGTAAAATTGGGCCCTAGACATGGGACCCCAGTCAAGCCGTTTGCCCAGCCAGCCTAACTATGTGCCAGACATATGACTGAACAAGCCACATGGGATGGAGGGTGGGGGAGAGGGGTGCTGCATTCAAGGTGCACAGGTATCGGTGCAACTCAAGGTGCAAGGTGCACAGTGAGTTATCCCTGCTATACCTTTTCTGAATTTACAACCCAAGAACTGTGAGAAATAAAATAATGGTTGTTGCTTTAAGCTCCTAAGTTCTGGGTTAGTTTGTTGTGCAGCAGACTATAACTGAAGCAACATATGAGTCAATGAACACAGAAAATGGAAGAGAGTTTCATGGCCTAAGCACTTAGGCACTTCCACCTTAAAGGTCAAAGTGATGCCCAACGGCCAACAAAAGATACTGAAAAGGAAACACCAGGAAGAAAGGAGATTATTCATGAACTCAGATAAAACTGTTTCATCTGAGACTGAGCTAGATAGACTTGGGTTTCAGAAGAGCAGGGGTTTCCTCTCCGGTGCCTAGCAGAGTGTCTGGCATATAGTAGGTGGTTAGCAAATACATGTTATATGAATGAATGAGTGGCATTTGCAGCAGGAAGAGCAAGAGACTATAATAGTGTTATTACTAAGGGCAAACAACCAAGAGAAAGTAGAACGACTTAATTCATATTTAAATGTTGTCTTAATTTTTCCATTTATCTATATGCCATCTTTAGTTTCTGTGTATAGTTTATTTTTCCTCTCAAAGGAAACATTCTTCCAAGCGGAAGATCAAGAACAAATCAGACTTCATAGCAATTAGAGCAGACCTCAGACAATGCCACCTAGTTGTGTCGAAAGAATTAAAGTGTCTAGCCACTCTGAATCAATGTACCAGTCAGCGTTTTCTATGGCAAGCAACAGAAATTCTCTTTGGTTGAACTAATCAGAAAAGTTCATTGAGAGGGTATCATGTGGCCAACAAATCTGATTGGAAGACTTTAAAAATGGTCAGGAATTGTGTGAGGTTGGATGGCCAGAACCAGAGCCAAAATCATGCCATGGAACTGTCCACTGAGTACCCTGAGAACCAAGAGTGCAGGCTCCAGACATCGTTTCTTACTTCACTGGCCTGGCAGCTCGGGCAATTGGATGTTATTACCTGTGCTGATGATGTCAAAATGGCGTCTACAGAGTCCCTGCTTCTTTGAGTTGTTGGCTCCTCATGCTAAGTGAGAGTTGGTTGTGTTTGATTAGCTGACACTAGGTCACATGCCCATGTTTTGACTGCACAGGCCCCTGAGAAAGTGAGTATCTGGCCTTTGGCTTTTGTAATGGCAGGTGAGTCTTGCCTCCCACCAAAACTCATAAAACAGGGAATTTTCCCAACAGAGGGAATACATTCAGATATAGGACACACTTCCCTCAGATCTCTGCTCCTTCCCCCACAAAAAAACATCTCATAAACGTCCACTAGAATCAATTCATTATGTAGTACCAGATAAATTACATCTAGAATGTGAAAAGAATTGCAGATGGTATGTTCATATAATCATTGTTCATAATCTTAGAGAAATCATCAAGAATGAAGGTGAGCAAAAGTAATGCTGATATTTAAAGGGTGGTGGGGAACAAACCTCTGAATCTAAAGACATATAAGCTTACTATAGAACACTAGTGAAATTCAAAAATTGATTTTTTGACATTAAAGTCTAATACCCTTCCTTCCCTTATAGTAAGAAACAGTGTTATTTCTTGATTTCAGCAAAGTTTATGACAGGGACTCTCAGTAAATCCTTTAAATAGAATAAAATTGAAATCCAGTTGTTAGAAGATTATTAATCTTTTAAATTATTGCTGGTTGAACAACTTCACCCAAAGCTTATGGATTAATGAATTGACAGGGTGGAAAAAAGTCTATCAGGGTATGCTGGAAGGCATAGACCTTGACCTTGTCCTATTTGATATTTTTATTAATAACTCAGATAAAGATATGGTGATGATGTACTTGGTGTGTATGTGTGTGTGTGCGCGCGCGCGTGTGTGTGTGTGTGTGTGTGTGTGTGTGGTACCTAAAAGCCATGATTAACAGTTGGAGTGACGGAATCAGGGGTCAAAAAATAATATGATGAAATGATGACCAAACCTACAAGGTGAATTGCTGTGGGGATAAGTAAAACAATCTGTTTAAGTTTTAAAAAAAAAAAGACATCCCAACCTAATCCAGAAAAACAAGGTGGAGGAGAGTTAACTTAAAAGCAATTCATGTGTAAAAGGCTAGTAATTTCTTTGGCTCAAAGAACTGCAACCAACAGGAGTATACACTGGGTGGTCCAATGCGATGGCAAGAGGTCTATGAACCTTGTACAGCATAAACCCAGGACAAGTGCCAGGAAGACTTCTTCAGGAAAATTAAAGACATATTGGAGAGTAGTTAAAAGGTAACATCTATTCCAGACAGAATAAGAAAACCAAGTGTGAGAGTTCTGAGGAGTCTAGTTCTAACTTAATCATGGGAAGAATGTTAAAATGTTTGTGTTTTTTGTAAATTAAATTCAGTGCCCTGAAGTGTAATGAGCATCTTATTACTAAAAGTATTCAGGCAGAGGATAAATGGATCCACAGAAATACTGGGAGAAAGGTTCCTAACCTGTACTCTATGCAAAGGACTGAAATATATAATTTAGATGTGTTATTCCATGTAGTTCCAACTAAAACCATGAAGTAGGTATAAGGTGAGGAAATTCAGGCAAAAATGTCAAATACAGTTGACCTTCAACAACGTAGGTTTGAAATGCACAGTTCCACTTATATGCAGATTTTTATTTTAATAAGTATGTAGTATAATGTAATAATGTAGTAATAAGTATATATTTTACAGTATACTGTAAGTATATTTTCTCTTTCTTATGATTTTCTTAATAACATTTTCTTTACTCTAGCTTTCTGTATTGTAAGAATACAGTATATAATACATATAACGTACAGAATATGTGTTAATTGACTGTTTATATTATTGGTAAGGCTTCCGGGCAACAGTAGGGGAGTCAAAACTTACACATAGAATTTCCACTGTCCATGGGGTCAGGACCTCTTAGCCCCGTGTTGTTCAAGGGTCAACTGTACTCCAGTCACACCCTCTCCAGTGCCTGCATCATATCATTTCCTGCGTCAAGTGTGAATCCAGGTAATTCCAAGTGTACATAGCAAAGGACTCCTCAAGTTTTTGCAACTGGTATGTAAACTCATCTCATTTGGCATAATTTTTGGAAGCAGAAACACAACTTGCTATGGTCATTCACTTAATAATTCATTTGCTCATTAATTAATTAATTAATTAATTAATTAATTATTTTTCCCTCCAGCATATGTGGGCTGTCTTCTCTGTGCCAGTGACTATCCTTAAACTCTAGAGATACAAATATGTAGCCCTTGTTTTTAAAGAGGTTGAAATTCTCTGGAAGATTGTGACCATAAACTAGATAATCTTTGTGTGCCACTTGAGTTAAAAATTGCTGTCACAGAACTTCATGTGTCATGGGACTAGAACACAATTAGTGTTTTAGTGAAAACAATAGGAAAACTGGATTTGACTCATGAACTTCTTTTGTAGAGGAGTTTCAAGGATGTTTTAGTTTCACATATGGAGAACTAGATATACAGTGTAATACTATGATTCTGTATTCTGAATGGGAGGGTTGTCGTTCAAAACCAAGTACCGAATGTGAACAGATGTAAACATTATGGATCACTGAATGTGCATGCAGCATAAGATAGAAAAATTCTGAACCAAAAGGGGAAATTAAAGAAATGAAAAAGAAAAAGGTTAGCTTTCAATCAGTGATCTGTTCTGAACTTCTCATTTTCTCTAATTGATAGGATACAGTCAATTAACTTCTTTTCTGTCCTTTTCCCTAATGGCTTTTTCTCACCTAGTAAGCAACCACGGTCCTTTTAGTTATTTTCAACTGTGTTTTTTCACTATCATGTTGGATTCTGAGATTTTAATTTATTTTTTTCTCTTTACATAATACCTATTTTCTTTATGTTCTAGTTTTATTTCATATAGTTGCATCCTTATTAGGAAGTCCTAATCATAGTTCAGTATTTTAATTCACATGATTTAAGATAGAAGCTTGTCTAACTGTTGCAATAGTAGATGCTGGATTATCTACAAAAACACACTTATGAGTACATCCCACTATCGATGAGAACTTTTTATTAGAATACCCTATGCCTTTATGGGCTTTTAAATTTTTAAATTATTTTCTTTATTTAGAATTTCATCATTTAAACTACAGACATTTAATGGGAAAGCTAGCGTAATATGTGTTATTTGCAGAGAACAGGCTGATAAAAGATTATTGATAGAGGAAAATCAGATGAAATGTAAGAACAGTAATAAAAAGAGAATTCCTTTAGAAAGAAAAGAACATACTGCACATGTTAATTAGTTGGGGATTTTTTTCTGATAGGAATTTTCCTTATTTCTTAAGTTAAGAAAATAGTCTTCAAAAAATTGGACATGTTTCAGGGGCAGCTGGAAGCAGGAGAATGATGCATTAATGTAATAAGGCTGACAGTAATGATCAGTTTGGAGAAACTAGAGGAACTTTACAGCTAATGTATTACACTAAAGTTGTCATCTGATGCCAAGTACCCAAGATCTGGATGAAAATGATCAATAATTCCAGTTACCTTCACATTTTATTTGATTAGGTCGTTAAGTAATCAGAGAAAAAATCAGCAAGTTTGTCTTTAAGTCAGAAAGCATACATTATTATGTATCACACAAAATGGGGTGTCTTCAACTTTATGAATTTTCAAAATCAGCAGTTCGATAAACACATATAATTACAATATCCATTTAGACTTTTTTCATATTATTATTTCTTACATTTTAAGAATAGTTAACATCACGTAATATTTTAGTTTAATATGCATTTTGTGCTTTGGTAAAGGGATATTAAACCCACTTCAGGTTTAAATCACTCATTTTTGTTGATGTGATTGTTGATTTTATGCAGGTTATACATCACGTACATATAGAATCCATTAGTTCTATGGTTTGTTATGAAAAACAGCAGTTTTTACTTTCAACTTTCAACTCTTTTAGCTAATTCTTTCCTATTTCCTCTGAATATCTAATAAGACTTTCTTTTATTGCCACTTCTTGATTATTTACCTTTTGGCATCATCCATTGATTTCTACAGTGAAAAAGGGAAATATAATGATCTCTTTTTTCATTCTTCCACTTTCAAACAATTGAACCAATTCTATCCTGCCATCCGCCCAACCTCCCATCCTCCCAATATAACTATATTATAATTTTGATTAAATCAGAAATTCAATATTTACATTATTATGTCAATATAAATCTTGTTTGTAGCTGCGGCATATAGTATACTGTAATTACTTTCCCCCTTTAGTTCAACTTTTGGTTTCCCTGAAATTAATAATAATTTCCATATTTTATTTCCATTAATAATTCAAGGCCTCACCAAGCTTCCGCCTAGTACATCTCCCTTCACTGTTTTCCTGGGATGCTCTTCCCCTCTCTTTTGGGCCGGAGCTCTTTTTTTCTCCATCTCATATTGTTTTGTTTGGAGCCATTTCTAATAGCTCCCTGGGAAAGAGTGTGTGGAAGATTTTCTTTTTTTTTTGAGACATTTCATTTCTGAAAATATCTTTATTCTGCACTTAGGCTTGATTGACATTTTGGCTAGATAGAGACTTCTTGGTTGGAAGTGATTTCATTAGAATTTCAATGGCATTGATCCATTGTTGTCTAGTTTTTACTGTTTCTGTTAAAATAATTCTGTTTGCAGTATTCTGAAATTTCATGATGAAGCAACAAATAGACTAAGGTGCAAATTTATTTTTGTTGGGTGCACTTTTTAAATCTGGAAACACATATCTTTCTACCCCCTTTTTTAATGTAACAGTTTTATTGAGATACAATTCACACTACAACATTTACTCTTTTAAAGTTTATAATTCAGTGAATTTTAGTATATTCACTGAGGTATGGAACCATCGCTATTATCTAATTTTAGAAAATTTCAGCATCCTAAGCAGAAACCCATATCCATTAGCAGTCACTTCCTATTTTCTACCCATCTAACCCCGGGCAACTACTGACATACTTTATATATCTATAGATTTGCGTGGACATTTCATGTAAATGGAATCATTAATATGTGACTTTTCTGACAAGCTTCTTTCACTTAGCATAATGTTTTTGAAATCCATCCATGTTGTAGCGTGTGTCAGTTCTTCATTCTTTTTAATGGCTGAATAATATTCCATGGTATGGATATACCACACTTTGTCTATCCATTCATCATTTGATGTACATTTGAGTAGTTTTTACCTTTTGGCTGTTGTGAATAGCTCTATGAACATTTGTGTACAAGCATTTGTGTGAGTACCAGTTTTTAGTTATTTTGAGTATATATATATATATATATATATATATATATATATATATATGTAGGAGTAGAAGTTCTGAGTCATCGGATAACTCTATCTTCTTTATCTTTAAGTTTTGGAGGGACTGTCAATGTGTTTTTTAAAGTGGATGTACCATTTTACAATCTAACCATCAGGGTGTGGAGGTTCTAATTTGTTCACGCCCTTGCCAATACTTGTATTGTCTGTCTATTTTTATTACAGTGGGTATTTAATGGTTTCTCATTATTATTTGTTTTGTGTTTCCCTCAGGACTAATGATGTTGAACATCTTTTAATGTACATATGTCCTTCTGTTCCAAGAAATTGTCTTAAGTTATTTTGTTATGATTTCTTCCCTCCATTTTCTTTTTGGATCTTTTATTATTTAAAAGTTGGGCCTCATAGATGGCTCCTTAATTTTCTTATGTTATCTCTCCTATTTTCTAATTATTGTTTCCTTTAGGTGAATGAATGTAAGGGACATTTTCTCAACTTTGTGTTTCACCTGTTTTATTGAAGTTTTTAAATTTTAATATTGTGAATTCCAAGATACCTTTTTGTTCTCAGACTATTCTATTTTATAATATCCTTTTCTTGTTTCAATGTTGCAGTATCTTTTCCTATCTCACTGGAAATATTAAAAATAGTCTTTTTGAAGCTGTTCTAACAGTATTTCCTGTTTCAACCAAGTTGTTATTATTATTATTATTATTATTATTATTTTAGTTTGTTTTGGTCTCTGTCTTTAATTTTAGAGGCTTTGTTTGCTAGCTGGTGATTCTTGGCTGTCTGGTCATACTTAAAAGTGGTGTAGTACCAACCTGATTGGGAGCTCCAAGTGTGGGGATGGCTGCTTCACCGTGAATTTCACCATAAAAACTGACTAAGCTATATGAGAAACCCTTGATATCGGTATCCATCTTGCCTGCAACGCTGTAAGATTCCCAGCGTTGATTTTTGTGGAGGATAGAGGCTTAGCTGCCAGTCTTTGGAGGCAGAGAAGGCGATAGGACCCCACATCATCCTCTTGTTTTAGGATTGTATCTTTGTTCCTAACTGGTTGGGTTTCCTAGTTCAGACACTCTCTGCTTTCCCCCCTCTCTGAGCTTTGGAGAGGCAGTTACCTATGTATGCAGAGTGGGAAGGAGTACAAGGATTATAGCTGCGGAAAAGACTTTCAACCAGTCTTCCATATTTTAAACCTCCATGTGTAGTCCTTCTATTCATTCTCACGTCCTGGTGCCACCAACTTGTGAGCCTTTTTGGTTCTGTTGTACAAATGCGGTTGCTTCCAGGCCTTCCCCACTGCCAGTGTAATAATCCATGTTTGGTTTATTCTGTTTTCGGATGATAAACTTGCTACTCTCTGTTTCGGTACTTCTAAAATTTGGTGAACGGGGATTCAAGACAGTACAAAGTAGAGTATGTATGTTCACTTTGCCATCTTTATCTTGGAATTTCATCCATTCTGAATAAGTTGAAATGTGAACAAATGCTTGAGCTTGTCATTGTGTAAACCACTGTGTAATTAGATAATTTTTTCACATTAATGTTTGTGAAACATATTAATCTTTGCTATTTATCAATTGTCAAAATTTGTCAAATGTGCCAAGTCCAGTGGAAGTGAAGATATTTGAATTAACTGTTATTAGATTATGGTCTCATCAGTGAATAGGTACATGAGTAGTATCTACAGTGCAAGTGTGCCTTTATTGGGGTATCCTGTCTTGGTGGAAAATATCTATGTTTGTTAATTGATTAGTTGTTGTTTTGCTTGTTTTCATAATTTGTTATGATGATTGTGGGATGTTGATACACTGTATAAACACACACTCAATACATTAGACAGTATTTTAAAGCCAATAAGAATTTTACAATGTAACTGTGTATAAGCAAATAATGGTGAAGGGTTCTGATTTTAAAACTTTTCTGAGAATGTCTAGATTGCTCAATTTGCAGGTTCGTTGTGTTTTTGAGTGCTGTGTATAATTAGAGTCCTCTCTTTTAGAAAATGTCAAGATGATTTCACTCATGTGGGATATAAAACTGAAAGCAACAGATGAGCAAACAAGGCAAACAAACAAAAACTCATAGACACAGACAATAGTATGGTGGTTGTCAGAGGGAAAAGGAGTAGGGAGAAGTAGAACAGCATAAAGGGTGATGGAAGGAGACTTTTGAGTGGTAAACACAATGCAAATACAGATGACGTATTCCAGAATTGTACCTATTGAAACCTATTAACCAATGCCACCCCAATAAATTTAATAAAAAAAATGAAAAAACAAAGAAAATGAACTTTATTGTTCTATGTGAACATTGAACTTCAAGTGAATAATTTGCTCCTTTCTCACTGGCAGATACAAGTCCAGTTACAAATCTCCGACAGGTGCACATCCCTCATTTCCATTTCATAATTCAGGAAGTGAAAAAATAATTTGTCATGGCATTTATTTGCTAACTAAGAATTTTCCATCTCCTGGGGATTTCTTTTTTTCTTAAATATGTGATCTTTGTTTTAAAGCTTTGGATCTGTTATTAGCTTCCATTTTAGCCATCATCAGGAACATTTGGAAGACAGAATTTGTTCTCTTTTTCCTCCTTCTATTTCTCTGCACTTTCTAGTTGGATAAGGAATTTAGAAGCAGCAAGGAAAGGCAAAATGTTGAGTATCCAAGCTATTTGGGAAATATATTGAGGAAAGACATCTAATTTTAACAACATGATAAAAAGTGAACAGTGATGGGGGAAAGAGGTGTGGGGAGAGATGGTTAGTGACAGAATATTTGTTAGGAGAAAAGAAAGGTCTAAGGATTTTTTTTTTAATTTTTTTTTTGTATTCAGGTTTTACCTGAGTAAAAATACCATGAAATGAGTTCTATCTTGTAAATGGTAAAAGGGCAATGTGATCATTCTTGTCTGTCATCATGACATCTGTAAAAGATGAGTGGCTCGCTAGTCTCCCTGAGGGCAGGGGATGGTTTCTCATTTGGTGTATCTCATACTACAATTACAGTGGAAACTATAAATCTTTGCCAAATTGATATGGCTATTTCTTTCCATAGAGTAGATGCATGAGACTGTGTGTGTGTGTGTGTGTGTGAGAGAGAGAGAGAGAGAGAGAGAGAGAGAGAGAGAGAGAGAGAGAGAGGTAGAGTCATTTTTTAAGTTTTTCATTAAAACACCCTTGCAGAGTGTGACAAATAGAGATATGTAGACTACACCCTCCTTTAAAAAAGGACTTGCTACATAGATACAGGAAATAGGGTCACCAGAATGCTTCGAGTTGTCAGCAACTCCAGAGTCTGTCTCAGCTGCAGAGACCCATCTTGAATGAGTTCACGCGTTTCCCCAGACATTCTGTATCTGGTGACTGTTAGCGGCAGGGGCAGAAAGGTCTGGTCGTTTCTGCCCGATGCAGGGCCACTCTGGTGCTAGACTGGCCAAGGCTTTATTGGCCTGCATTAGTTTGACTTCCTTTGTACAATCCTGCTTCTTTCTCCTTCCTTTCAACTAATAAACATATGTATTCTTTTTATATAATAAACATATTGTACCCCTAAACTACATCTGGAGAACTCAACCTATCACAGAGTCATTAAGGTTAATGTAACAATGCAATTTAACTATTTGATTTAACAAGGATTTGTCATCTTTTAGGGAAGTACTGTTCGAATATGGGGCTCTGACTTAAGTATCCAAGTCCACCAGATATTATATCAGAAAATCACAAGATTTTCAGGGTTCAGAGGGGGAAGAAAAGTCACATGGTATAGGATGAATTTCTACAAAAAATAAACTTTAGATAAGAAGTAATTGAGTTTGTAAAATTGTAGCATCCTTTTGAAGTTACTAAATCCTTGACAAAAGGTTCTATTAAAATTCAATGCAAATATATACTTATATGTATCAATATTCTTACTATGTTATCAGTGAAAAAAATTGTGATTTGCTTAATACAGAAAACTATTACTACTGTTCTCTAATATTTGAATCGCAATACCTATAGGAAGAGTGTATCTATCTCCTGTCTCTATTGAACTTAAGCATGGCTATGTGACTTGCTTTGGCTAATAAATTGTGAGTAAAAGTTATTTGTTATTGCAGCATACCCTGGCCTAATCCTGACTGATATATCCCAAATTACATACTATCCCACCACCCCAGAGAAAGCCAGTGCTACCATGTGTTACCTTCTTTTATAATTTATATTCACATGCATGTTATATGTGTGTATGTATGTATGTTTATATTTATACTATACTCATATTTACCATAAGCTGTTTTTTTAACCTTTTATACTCACAGAAGTTAATGCTATCATTGCTTCAAATCAATAATTGCAGTTAAGTATAAACGTTTATCTGCATATTAAAGTGCATGCACCCTTTGTATAATATAAGCATCCCATGCTTTTCCTTGATACAATTTTAAATCTTGGATAAATTTAAAATTCTTAATAAAACAAATTCAAATAATGATGACTTAAAAAGGTTTATTAAACACTTAATTCTGGCTTTTTAACATGGATATCCCCATGTTTTATAAATGTGGGCACTAACTCAGCTTGCTTACCACAAGCTTTTGGCTCATAGATCGTGTCGAGGTTCAAGGACTAATGTAATCACCTTCCATGTCAAGTACGATTTCACCTGTTTTTCTTCATAGAAATTATTACAACCAGCTTTATATGTTGATTATGTTAATTACATGCCAGGACTACTAGTTTATTTTGAAGTAAATATTCTATATTTTGCCCAAAATTCTCCAGTATGATTTTCTGAAAATAATTTTTATAGTGTTTCAAATTTGAGCATTAATAACTTCTAAATTTTGGTAAGACTGATTTTCAAATGGTATTTTCAACCATAGCATCAGGAAAGCACTACCTGAATTTGTCCCAGACAGACTTGTTGAAATTTTATTCTTTCTCTTGAAATTTTTTTTCTGTAACCTTTTTACAACATATTGCACTAAGTCAAGAGCATGAGAAGATATTTTTAGCTCTGATTCACTGAATACATAACTAGATTTTGGCATAAAAGCTTAAAACATATCATGAGGAACAATAATGTTGATCTTTGCTTCTTGAAGTTTCAGGGTTTATATTTAAAACATCAACTATATCTGCCAAATATGTCAAGCTCTTGGGAAAGTTATTATGTTGGCAAATTTGCAAGTATCTAATAATTGAGAAAAAAAAATACAAGAGTTTTTTTTTTCCCCCAAGGTATCTTTAATTTTATACTCATGTATAGCAAGGAATTAAGCATATTTTCTTTGTCAATAAATTGAGAAATCTACTAGCAAAAAAAGAGACAAGAGTGATGATTTGATCTTTGGCAATTTATTTATTTTCATTTTTTTATTACACGTATGTCAGCAGTTTGACTTTTGCTGTTAGATCCTAAAAGAGAGATACTTTGGAATTTCTACTCCATTTTATCTTTTGGCAGTACTCATGATACAAGAATTCATGAGTTTTATTTATTATTTTCCCTTCTGTGATCTTAGGTCTTTTTATTTTTGATATTAAAAGAGCTACTTGAAACAAAACTTTCACAATTATTGTGGATTCTTAACAAATGTTTGCTACTCCTCAATTTCTTGTGCTTCAGAGCATCATACTCTGTAGATAAAAACTTCATTATAGAAAATAATGTTGGCGCGATCCTTGTACTCACTGAGTTTGAGAAATATCAATTACTTTTGCCCCTTTACTTACTATATTGAAATAATGGCAAAATATTTTTTAAAGCAGAGATCTTGCATAAATGTGCTTATGCTGTTCTTGTGGAATAAGAATACCAATATAAATGATCTCATTAATCACAAATAACAATCAAATATTTCATATACTTAATAATTTGCCAGGACTTTATCTGAAAGCTTTATCATTCTATACTCTATGTATTCCCACCAGCCAGGAAAATTTAAATGAACTCTACATTGGTAAAATTTTTCAAACTGTTATTCTGATTAAAGAGGTTTTTTTTTTTTTTTTTTTTCAATCTATCCCATTTTGGAATCTATAGCCCACAACCCTTGCCCCATAAAAAATTAGCTATTCATAACCATGTTTAAGAACTCCAAAGAATTTTGCGTTTTAAAATCTTAATGCCATTGCTTCTAACACACCCCTCTGTACTTCTTTGGGGGAAATAAACCGCCTAAAAGGATTACTACTGGGTCAAATGATATGAGCAAAAAGTTAAAAATGTTTCAATTTAGGTAAGAAGGGGAAGAGTATTATTCACATTCATTTGTCATTCTTGTTTCTCTCAGAGTCGTCAGTAAGCTCCTACTGTATACTTTTTATTCATCTTTGTACATTTTGCAGTACTTCATCCATTATAAGAGTTTGAAACTATATTTTGATTTTCAGATGGTATGTAAAAAAGATGGGTTGACAAATGAACAAATTATAATTGCTTACTTTTTTTGGTTTGATTATGTGTTCAAGAATTGCAATTTTTTAATTTACAAGAACATGTACCTGAAGCGCATTAGAGTATATTTCATAAAGTTTTCTGACCCACACATCTAGTGTGATCCGTCCCTATGTGTTACTCTTACCCTTAGAACCAGGTTATATGCAAGGCTCCTCTACTCTACTCTGTAGCCAGCAAACGTTATTCCAGGATGGCCACCTGTGATTTCTCTATCTTCCCTCCCTTTCTTTATTGCTCTTCTTTCTCTCCTCTCTTCCACTTCAGTTCACTGTTTCTAACTTTTTTTGCTCATGTTGCTTTTATCCTATAATTCCGGTATCTTCCATATTTCTAGCAGGGCAGCTCCAGAAGCTGTTTTTGGAGTTAAGATATTCCTAAGAACTATTGAAGCTCCCTTTTTTTTTCTTCTTCCATTTCATGCTTCGACTCCAAAATATTTTATGTGGCCCACTTTGTTAACCTTTTTTTCCCCCTCAAATTCTTGAGGATGTTGGATGATCAGAACATTCCATTGTTTATAACCATGCGCTTTTTATTTTTCCTTTAAAAATTCAACGTGGCTTCAAAATAGCATGAACATCTTTTTAAAGGGGTTATTTGACTCCGTTAAAGTTTATGATGTGGTTTAGGCTCATGCGTGGTTTGCCATAGGGCATACAGACCATACCGATAGCTCTTTCACTGTTTCAAGAGAGCACATTTTACACCTTCTTCTAATGCAAGAATAGCATACAGTTCTGTAGAACAACACTGTTCTACTTTTAGAAATTTCCCCAAATTTCGTGAAACTTTCCAAATCTATATTTAATTTAATAAAGTAAAATCATGTATACCTCCAAGAAGTTTTGTAAAGTAAATATATAGGTATAGAGCTATGGAAAGGATATGTGTTCAATTTATGAATTAGCCCCTACAACCCTACGATATTGAAATACTTCAGACACGAACTATTGGAGCGCGAATGTCTTTTCATCAGAGAAGCGCGGTTCACCACAGTCTGACTGCCTGCGTAGATCTATACAATCTGTCTACCCATGGTGTCATTGCCAGAAGCCAAATAATAAGTTTTTTGTTTTAATGGAAAAGATCTTTCAGGTTGCTGGTTTTACATGATGGGAATGTGGTTGGAAATGCTTCCTGTTCCAGTCACCAGCCCCAGGCTGCCCAGGCATTTTGGATTCAGAAATGACAGCTGAAACCAATTAGGCCGACTTATGGGATAGCTAAGTCACATGTAGGTTTAATATGACCAAAAAGGAGAATACATTATACTATTTTTTTTAAATGACTAATTTAATTAGAAATAAACCACAGCACTGTGATTGCTTTGTGAGGAATTTTATGTAGTATCAACTATTGTGTGTGTTAACCACCCTTGTGCTCCCAGGGAGTATATGTGTGTGGTTTACTGGTAGAATTTCAAACTTTCCTAAGTGGCTTAAAACCAGGTACAAAGAAAATAACCCAGAAGCAGGCTTTGTAATATGTAAAATAAGACTGTTCAGGAACAATGAAATATTTGATAATATTCCATTTGAGAACATATTTTTGGTGATGATGGAATATGAGTAGATTGGAAAATCGTATTGTCTCTATTTGCATACCATGTCCTATGGTACAAACTGAGGCATAATAATCAAGTTGTAATTAGAATTTCTACTTCAAAGGGAAGAGATAGAATTTTTGTACTGTTCATGAATGTCTTTTTCTTTGTTTTTTTGGTTTGTTTGTTGTTGTTTTTTTGTTGTTGTTTTTTTTGTCATTAAAGATAGGGATTTCAATGCATTATTATAAAGCCTAAATAACATTTGATAGAATACTTACAGATTTATTTTTTAACCACTGTTTTAAAAATGGACCCCTTTGATGTATAGTGGATACAAAGTGATGTAAAGCATATTGAATGGTTGTGATTTTATTTTAAAGGAAAAGTTAATTAAGGTTTCTTTTCATCTTATTCTCACTAATGAATGATGCTCACATATTGGAACTCACAACATTAAAATGTCATTAATTATAATTTGGGAATGAAATATATGGTTACTATAAAGTTTAAGGGAAAAATGCAATTTCAAAGTCAATTTAAACCTGTGGACTTCATATAAGAGCAGTTTGAAACTAACTGCTCAGTAATTTGATGTATTAATTCTTACAGCAATGTAGGCTGATTAAAACAGATTATAGCTAGAGGAAAATGGCATTGATTGCTATAGAAGAAAGGAAGGGAAAACTCAGCTTCTATTAGTTTTCTTCAGTTTCCTCTAGCAGCAACAATTCCCCAGTGAATTATATGACTTGAATGAGCTACAGGTGAAATGGGTTAAAAACTAAAATGACAGCGCGTTCTACCAAAGTTCATAACTACCCTTCAGGTATGGTTTTATTTAGAATGTGTGTGGTGTGTCTAAGACCTGGGACAATGTCATTGAAGGTGATATTAGACAGTAATGGAGTAAGCATCACCAGTAAGTATATGCCACACCTGCTTCCTTGGTCATACTAACAGTTACTATTAATTTTGGGACCACATGCAGTTCCACTGAAGAGTGGCAATAATTGCTCTTGTCCTTTAGAAGTTGCAAATTTCTTGGTCTGTCTTACCAGACAGAGTACTATTTAAAAGTTCTTCATGGGGTCACTTACCTGGAGGAGATAGGAGTGTCTAGAATCAAACTGGTATGAAGACTAAGGAGCTTCTAAAATAATCAGAAATCAATCAGGGAAAGAAACACTCCATATTTTTTGTTTCCAGTTTGCCCATGTTATCAACTAGTTCCCTTTTTATCCCACGTGGTTCCACTTAATTTGTTTGTTTTTTTGTAAATCAAGTTTTTATTAATTTTGAAATAAATGTATAACTAAACCTTGGTGATTAAACATAAAGTAAACCTATCCCTTAAGAACAAAGAAATTCAGAATTAGTTTTATTATCTTCTGGAATCTTCCCATATTCTTACTCTTGTGAAGCAATTTTTTGGTGTTATAAAAAAAATACACCAAGCTTGAATATACTGAACCTCCTCTTGCTGTCAAAATGGAAAGCTAAATGAAACTGAAGTAAAGGACGGGGAGGCTATGTTAAACATAACTTACAATGAGGATTTCCACTGGCTATCCCAAGAAACCCTTTCTTACTTTTAGCTTAGATACTAAAAATAGAGCTGTGCTATTTTCAGCATCATATTTTGGCAGTACTTCCGAAGAACATCAAAATTAGCTGACAGATTTCGTGGACATTATGCTTAACATTATAGGAGAATGGAAACGTGTGTGTGTGTGTGTGTGTGTGTGTGTGTGTGTGTGTGTGTGTTTGGGAAGGGGCTTTTTTTGGATTGCTGCTTAACAAGAGAAGTGCAGTCTGGAAGCATAATTTCTCTGAGGACCTTAATGTCTCCTGATTAGGAGGTTTGATTATTTGAAGAGCCTACAATTGGAAAACCTCACTTTGTGGATAATATGTTGAGGAAAAAGGAACACAAGGAGGTACTGAATGGCTATGCCTACGTAACAATTGACTTATACCCATTTCCACCCTGGATTATGCGTGGGTTCATTTCCTACCCAAGAGGTTGTCTGAGTTTGTGCTCTTCAGAGAGCCTTTTTACCAGTGTCTTTCAGTGGAGGGATGTTGCTTCTTTCTCTTAATCCAAAGTGAATTTCAAAAAGAGCAAGGGATGGAGAGTGGAAAAAATATGAAGAGATGAATTTCATAGTCCAGTTTGTCTGTCATCTGTTCTTTGGCTGGCTTCTCTTTCCCAGTCCTCTTTTAAAGGGCTGTTATCGCTCAGGCCTGTTTTGAAACTGGCGTTACATTCATAATTTACCTTGGTAGTTTTTTTTCATGGCTTTTCCTTGAAGTCGCATGGCTGTGTACTATGAGTCATGCAGTTCTCAGCTCTCCATGTGATTGAAATTAACTGAGACTGTACTGTGTGAAAGTGCTCGTGAGTAAAAAGTCTTTTCGATTTTCTGTGGTCTTTCTACATCCTGCCTTTTTACAAAAGGAGATTTCTCTCCTGCCTTCTAAATTGATCCAGCCACAAAGTAATCAAATCAATATGGGGAAACCCAAATTGTAACTGTGGCAGACTTCTTTAACAGAGAACATTTATGTTCAGGCTGTTACGGTTTCACACACGTTCCTCAAATTCCTTCCCCTAGAAACACTCCTGCATTTACTTGTATGTCAATAACCAAATACATGCAGCTGAGAGGAAGGAGGAACCAGATTTTGAAAGACATGTGTGCTGGGGTGGGGATTGAGCCTTTGGAGCCTCTTTCTGCTCTTTCTCTGCCTTCCGCTTCACCTGTAAGCTTCGCCACACTTGATGGCTTCATTTAACACCACCTACTCCATGGAAGATGGATGAGGTGTTCTTAGGCATTCAGGTATAATCCTGTGTCAGACACAAGTGCTTCTGAAAGCATTACCCTGAAGAGCAGCAGCCGTGATGGAGTGAATAAGGTGTGGGGAGATGGGGTGAGGCCTAATGCAGTGAGGGGAAGAGGAAATGTTAGCCGAGAGCCAAGATAGAGACTGGAGGATGCAGACAGAGCAAGCGTGCCTGATCTACAGGCATCTAGCCTGAAGGTGCCCCTTTTATTAGCAGAACAAGAAATAGCCAGAGGTCAAGTCCAATGTAGCTGAGATTATCTGTGTGTCATCAGAGGATAGTGACCTGTTGGTCATGTGCCTCAGGAGCCTTCTGTTCTAAACTTTTATACCCAGGATGACTTTAAAAAATGGGATGACAGAGTACCTTCTAGCATTATGTTTAAGTTTAGTTTTGTATTTATGGACCAGTGCAAATCATAAGGGGGGGCACATAATCCAAAGTTAAAAAGAAGGATGTGATGAAATTTATAATTTTTGGCACATATAATGCAGTCCCAGATGTAGTACTGTATATTCAAAAAGAGAGAGGGAAAATAAGCTATTTTTAATGCAGATAGAAGTTTGTTATGGTACAAAAGGGGACCTTGTACTACCTCCTCTCTCTTCCTCTATCTGAGATTCTCCATATTCTTACCCCTAGTCATTCAGAGTAATCTCAGATCAATCATATATTTGCGAGATGTAGTTTCAGTGGTTGTGTACAGAGATCAGTGAGGTGTGAATGAAAATGTCTGGCACAGAGACCGGAAGAACACATACAGATAGAAAGGTGAACTGCTACCCCTACGAGCTCCAGTTTTCTGACTGTATTTATCATTCCATTTTAATGATAATCCTCCCAAATATCCCTTCCTACTTGAAACACACCACAGAAAAATCACCATCATCATCATCTGTCACATCTACCATGTGCTGGGCAATGTTCTGAAAGCATTCTGGGTATTTACTCATTAATCTTCACAATGTCCACGTGAGTAGGATGTATTAGGATTATCCTGTTTACATAGATGAAGATACTGATATCCAGAGGTTGTATATTGTGCCCAAGGTCACACGGTTAATGACAGCTGTGTATATTCGTGTGATGGGTATGCACACACACATTTTCATGCTGTACATCTAAGGAAATAGGAATTTTAAAACTTAAAAGGTTTGGGAAAATCTCTATTAAATTTCCCAACATCTCATTTCTGAAGAGTCCTTCTTTCTGAAGTTCATGATGCTAACATTATGTGGCTCAGAAGGCTAGCATGTGCTCCTTGAGGATCCAGAATTCTTTTTTCCCTACTCCTGATACGTTTCCTTCTTTATGGTTTTGGTTTCTTTTATAATTTTAAACAAAAAGCTTAAATACTTTTTTCTTGGAAAAAACTACAATACTTTATAAGTAGACAAAATCCACAGAATGTAAACTTTTGTCTTATATGTACAAAATCAGCATTTACTAAATATATGTCATATATAGTACCACAAAAGTGTTGCACCCGACACCATTCCACTTCTTTAATTTATTAATTTTAGAGGATCACATTAATAGATGTGCTTACGTTGCACTTTTTTCATTTTCAGGTTTCACCTTGTTTGGTGTTGAGGTATTAGTCTTTTAATATACATGTTATTGAATTCTAGTACCTGCTATCATCAGAATGTATACATCTGTGGTTATAAAGAGGTTGGTTTAGTTCTGTTCACCTCACCCTTGTTTTTGCATGCTTTGACATTGTAACCATAAAGGAGGAGTGGGAAGCATTTTTATCTTTTACTTTGTTGTGGAATAATTTATATCTGTTACTTGAAGTTTTGGAAGGTTTTTCATGAAAACCCTCTGAACTTAGTACCTTTTTTAGGTTTAGCTCTTCAATTCTTATGTCTTGTAGAATCAAATTTAATGATTTATGGTTTTTTTTAAAAAGAAGTTTTGTCTAGATATCAAATGTATTATAAATGTTTAAAAATGTTTATAATTCTGTTTAGTTTAGTTTATAGTACCATATGTTTATAGTATATTTTTAAATCTCCACATTTTTAGTTGTGTCATTTTCTCATTCTTAATGTTGATTACATTTTGGCAAAACCCCTCACTTTAAGAAGAAAATCAGACTTGCTAATGGTTTGTTTTATTGGGCTTTTCAAAGAAGTGGGTTTTTGTTTAATCAAGCCTGCTGTTTTCTAGTTTTCCTATTTAATTAATTTCTGCTATTAACTACATTAAACACTTCTGTTTTCTTTGGGTCTTTTTGTTATTTGGTATTCACTATCTTGAATTTATTGGCTTTATTTATTTTCTTATGTTAAAATTAATGTATTTAAAGGTGAAAACTTTTTTGACAGTAATGCTCTGACAACTTTACATTGCTTTTAAATATATTACTATCATTTTATTTTTATTTTATTAGTTTCAGGGCACAAGACAAAGCAAAACTTAGACATTTATCATTTATATCCCTCACACTGTGTGAAACCCCCTCCCCCATCCACTATCCCTCTGACATCGCACAGAGCCAATACATTTCCACTGTCTCTATTCCTAATGCTGTACTCCGCTCTTACTATCATTTTTAAAAAAATGATCTAAACATACTTAGGTTTAATATTTTTAAAATTTCCATGAAAATGGATTATGGATTGTCTTTGCTTCTTCTTTTCTCATTCCTTCCCTTTGACTGTTTTTCTTCCTTATTTTATTTCTGCTACTATTGACCTTAAGACCTCATTGACTGGAAGAAACACCACTTTACATATTATTAAGAAAGATAACATATTCAAACTATGATTGCTTCCTTATCATTTAGAATTTTTACTTTATGCTTATTAAAAGGGCCCTATAGCTTTTAATTCTGGCACAAAACCTGAAATTGTCAATAAATGGTCTCCAGATAACAATTACATCTTCCCGTCTTTCTTTCTCAATTGGTCCTTAAACTATTTGTTGATGACTCATATCATCAAAGCAATAACTCTGCAATTAGAGAAAAAAAAAGTTTGCTCAAACACAGGCAATGACATCTGTATTCCAGCTACTGCCTGGATAATAGCAAATTAATGCTATTATTACAACATTAAGATAAAAAATTATATATCTTAGATTGATGAAATATAGTATACCTTGATGTTAATTTGATTTAGTGGTGGGAGAGGATGTGATATTAGTATGATTTCTGCTTTCTGATGAATTTTGAGACTTTCTCTGTGTCTAATATATTGTCAATTTTTATGAGGAGGCTATTTGTGTTTAAAAAGAATTGTGTAACACAAGATTATTGGGCACAAAAGTATGAATTTAACTGTGTTATTCATATCCTTTATAACCTTCCTTTTTTGCCAATTCCACTTGTTGATTTTTGAAAGAAGCTAAGCCCGTCAAGATTTTGTGAATTTTCAGTTTCTTCATATATTTTTACTAATTTTTACTTTATATTGATATGCCATGCTGTTAGGTGCATTAATATTTAATACATTTTCCTTGAATTCTATGTCTAATATTTATGTTGATACTCTGATTCATTTTTATTGATATTGACCACTATCACTAACATAAAATATAAATAATATGAGTATATAATAGAAAATATATTTTTTATTTTATATTTTCTGTTATTTTTTGTTGTTGTTCATTATTCCTACTCCACATCATGGAAACAGTACAAATTTGATTTTCTTTGTTTTATAAACTGAGTTTTTACCTTTTTAATACAAATTTTAGCATTCTTGGTTATATAATAATTGATATGAATGTACTTTCTATTTACCATTTTACTTGTGTGTGAAGCAATGAACACATTAGATACAGTTCTCTCGCTTGTGGTTCTTACTGTGCTATCTATGGGCAGTATCTTAAATAATACTGTATTTTTGTATATCATGCTATAGGTTTTAAAAAAGTACTTTCTTGTGTACTATTTGTTCTTCAAACATTTTCTGAGAGGGAGGTGTTAGCCCTATTTGAAAGGACAGAAATTAATAATATTGCATTACAAAGTGGCAGTCTGGGATACAGAATTCATTCCTCAGTTTGTTAAATGCATGATATAAAACTTTTATATAGTCACCCAGGGAAAACTCCATGGAACCCATTATAGTTATATTTTGGGGGCATTTTTAATGAGCTATATACTATATGTAAAATGATTTCCACCTGTATTTACTCTGTTCTTTGTGTCTGACATTTTCCCTTGACTAAAGATTAATAACTTCCAAATCCAACATAGTTTCTGTCCTTACAGAGTTTGACTTTGATGTGGAAGTTAAACACCTTGAGTGTGGTCCAAAATAAAGGCCATATTGCCTAGGACATACCTAAGAGCATTTCTTCTGTCCCCTTTTTACCTTTTGCCCTTCAATGGCCAACTTCTTTGGTGCTCTACTCATGTCTTACTTAAAAGGAACTTCTTCCAGAGGCCTTTCTGAAATCTTCAAACCATAATATGTTTTCCCTGCCAAGCCCTCAAACATTATCCAATACTGTTGTAAAGGAATACACAGCATACTGTGCTACACATCCTGGCGTGTCTGGTTTTTCCCATGTGCAACTGTTTCATTGAAGTCTATGTCTTTAGGGACTAGTGTAGTGCCTGGAACATAATGAGGGTTCCAGACGTGCATGGTGCTTAATGAATGAATGCTACATTGTGCTCTGTGTCCTCATCAGTTACCAACTGGCATGAAATAAAAACTCAGTAAAGGAATCTGAACTGTTGTCACCATGGCTACAGCAAGGTTCTTGAATATGTCATAAAACTCATAATTCCTCAATAATTGATTCCTGACAATGGGACGTGGATACTCATGTTCTGTGGCTTTTACAGAATAATTAAATATTTCAATGTTGTAAATCTTAGAGTACATTCCAAGAGACAAGAAAAATTAGAGTAGCAACTTTCATGCTTTTCCCCCCCCAAAATTCTACATAGTTTATAATAGAAAAAAACAATTAAGAAGAAAATACATAATCGTGGGCAAATAGAGCTTGCATATTTAAAAGAATAATGTCTAGAGCTATTCCTTTTCTGTTATATCTGGATGTATTTTTGCCTTAATTTATAATTTTGAACGTATTTTTATTAATTTATAAGTATGTTTTGTCAAGTATATTCAGGAGTTCTGGAAACCTAAAAATTAATTTTTAATGAATACAGCTAAGAGAAATTTAAATAAATCCAATGATTAATTTTACTATAATGATCTATTTGTAGTATTTTCATCTCATACAGAATAATCCTAACCTGCATTTGCACTTGAAAAACACAAGATAACTGAAATTGTAATAGGATTGGTTAATTGCGTTAGTTTAGTGTTTTTAGTTAAAGTATATTTTTAGTTAAGATTTTTCTTTTCGTTAATAGATACATATGTTTAATGAGAAAGAAATTAAGCATTTAACAAATTATGGACATAAATTCCTCCTAATACACAGATATGTTTAACATAAAACAGAGCCTAGAAGTAAAGATAATGATTCAATTGTGGTTAAAAATGGGGGTTGGAGGATCACGCAACTGCATAAACAAAAAAAATCCACCCTCTTATCTTACATTTGCTTTGTTCAGAATGTAATGGTGACTTTGAAGTAGAAAAATATTGATTCATCATGTTATAGCCAGAAGGATTTCATACATTTTCCCTTTTTTCTTGTAGCACACTGATTTATGTCAGTACATGGACAAGCACCCCGGGGGACTACATCCAGATAATGTGAAGGTAGGAAAAGATCTTTTTAAGCCGAGGGTTAGCATTCTTCATGTGTATTTTCTGAGCCAAAGCCTAATTTCTACCATAACTTTTTCTTTTTTTAAATTTTTGAATAAAGGGAAATAATTTGAAGTGAACTATTGCCGTTGTTTCATTTAGTGGTTACAAACCATGTTTTAACATTAAATATTTTCACTGGAGTATTACTGTTTAGATCTTATCCTATTTTTCCTTCATGGGAAAACATTTGCCAGGGTTGAGTGAGATCCATTCGAATGCTATGGTAGCACTACTTTCAAAAGAGGGGAATCTCAGGTATCTCTACCTTAGAACCCCATACTGAAGTACCCTTTGGTTTCAATACAAAGTATTATTATGATCCAAAATAGTCTTGTGGTGAGTTCACAGTGCATACGTTTCATTTGTATGTACAAACAGATATTCCCTACTGCTCTCTTTCATTTCTTCCACTACAAATTGGATTACTATATGTCAAAAGAAGTTAAGTTTTTAATAAGATTTGACTTAACAACTATTTTGGGAAATTATCCCAAAATTTCAGGCTTAAAAGAGCAGTCTCTTTTTTGGCATATGTTAGGGAGTTAGAAGATTCCAAAGTTATATCTGAACATTTAATGATGTGCTCACATTTTGTAATTCAAGTGAACTGCATTTCACGATCCTGAGAATCAGTTGAGTACTATAGACGTATCTGAAGTAAAATTATTTGTCTCAGTTTCTTCCCATTCATTATCTATACACCACTCTTTGCAACGTGGCATGTTTTTTTCTTTTGTGCTTTTCCCTTTGCTTATAGAAGTATATATGCTGATATGGAGTTTTGTGTGTTTATTTGTTATTTTTTGCTCTATAAAAATGTTATATTATTTTTAACCTAAAACATCTCATGCATTTCTTTTAAAGCCAATACATAACTGTGTAGTTCAATCTTTCTAATAACTGCCTATTAGTACATAGTATGAATAATTTTCAACTATTTCTTATTCACAGATCTTTGGGTTTCCAGAATGTTAGTGTTATGAATGATTTTAGAGTAAATGTTAGTATAAGACCTTTAAATTCTTATTTCTTTTGCATGTCTAGTTAATCAATTTTCTTTACTAAATAAGAGACGTGATTTCAGTTTAATGAATTTGACAGGAACATTTCCTCACAAGGTTGTAAATTGCAGAACTGTTTTTCTCTATTCTCACTAACATTGACTGTAACCAATCATTTCAGTTTTTGCTATTCTGATGACTGAAAATGGGATGTCTTTTATGTTGATGTTTTCTTAACTGCTAGTGACATTGAGCATCTTTTCATACATTTCTTGATCATTTAAAATTCTACTTTTATAAGTTGTCTGTCCTTATATATTGTTCATTTTTCTGTTGGGGTTTTCTTTTTTTAATAAGTTGTAGGTGCTTATTAATATATATGGCATTAATGAGGGGTTTTGTGGTGGTGAGTTACGAGGTACCATTTTAAAATGTGGGAACTTGTATCTACTCTGAAAAATTTTGTTTTAAAAATAACTAATAGAATTGATATGTACTTATTATCTTTGCTGATTTTTTTCATATATCTCATTTTTTGTTGTTTTTTATTTTATTGATAGATTTCTTTTAGATTTTTTGACTATTCATTTTTCTTCAAAATCTGTATTCATTGACATAGATTTTTAGTAGTTAGATTGGGGGAGAAATTGTAACAGATAAAGAAACTTGTTTTATTAATCTTGCCCATGTTTACGTCCAACTTTAAACATTGATATAATATGAACATAAATTTTTTACATTGAAACATCACGAATTGTCTTATTTATACATTAAATGTCCTTTTCTTAGTGTTGATTGGGTTCAAAATTAACACTACAGTACATCCTTATTCTTCTTTCTCAGTTTGACCGTGGGCATCTGTAGAGAGCCCAGTTAGAGACCTTTAGCTTGGGGAAGCCCAGGGAATTCACAGCCTCAGTGGAAATCAACAACTACTCTAAGCTAACTTTGACTTCCTGACTTCCAGATTCAGTGACAGGATTGAGACCGTGTTTCCCTGAAAATAAGATCTATCCAGACCATCAGCTCTAATGTGTCTTTTGGAGCAAAAATTAGTATAAGACCCGATCTTATTTTACTATAAAACCCTAAGACTGAGTCTTATATTAATTTTTGCTCCAAAAGACGCATTAGAGCTGATGGTCTGTCTAGGTCTTATTTTGGGGGGAACATGGGATTAAAGAGCTGAATGTACCTTTTTAAAGAACTAGGGCATCACTGGATTTTTATTCTTGCTTGGTTTTCTCACCACCTTCTGTGCGTCATTATTTACGGGCTAGCATTGGTTGAACATTTTGTTGGTGAAACAAAGAAAGCTCATTTCACAAAGCAGCTGTATGTTTACTGTCCTTAGGCCTGTGTCACTGGTGGTTTCTGTAGTATTTGTAAGTTCTCTTTCTTCCATTACTTTTTATTTTTCCTTTCTCTCCTAATGGTCATGGGGAGATTGATCTCTGGGTGGCTGATTTTCAGTAACTAGGCTGCAATTCTTGATATTGTATTCCAATAGTTCTTATTCAAGTTTCATATTCTTTTCTTTCACCCTTTGGTTGTTCATCATATTTTACATACTTAGTGTTTTCTATCTGTATTCCAAGTCCAGATTGTATTTGGCAGTAAGTGGATTTACTACTGCAAGAGTTTGTGCCTCCTAGGGTGTGGTGAGAAATTTAATGGTGAATGAGATGTGCAGTCAGCCTAAAAATAACGTCTCAGAAATTAGATGCGACACCACAGCAAGTCTACATATTAGTCATACAGAGCAGGAATTGTTCCTTATTGCCACTCAGAAGTTGTTTAATGTGGTCACAAATTGATGCCTTACAACATTTCTTGCTTTTGAAAGAGCATGATATGATTTACCTCTTCTTATGATGTTTTGAATCACTGAAAGGCAGCAAAATATGTTGATATACGGGTACTCCTTTCCCCACAGCTATTGAAATCTTGGCTCCTTGAGGAGTTGCCAAAATACGTTGGACAGTCTCAGTTCTTGAAATATTTAAGGGTATGAGAAACCTCAGTAGTCATCTAAGAGGTCTTTAAGTTTGGCTCCACAGCAAAGACACCAGCAAAGCTTTAAAACAAATTATGTATATATGTATATATTTATACACACACACACATATATATGTGTGTGTGTGTGTGCTGCCAAAAAATGTATACACATGACTTGTATTTTGTTATTGGTATATATTGACTATTACAATTTTAATATAGTTTTTTCTTTTTTAAAATGTGTATAGATATTTTTGGCACCCTCTGTGTGTGTGTGTGTGTGTGTGTGTGTGTGTGTGTGTCTGTTTTCTGTCTTCTCATCTCCCAAAATCAGAATCAAATTAAAAAGAAAAAAATCATGATGTAGAAAAGGATGGGCATTTTCTCAGACCCAAGGCTGAGCGTGTCGGTACCTCCCAGGACCCACAGTCTCCTGCCGCTGTCCCTGTGGCCCTGCATGGCTTTGCCCCCAGCCTGGAGGACAGAGTGCTTGTTAGCAATCCCGGCCTGTTGCGTCCCACAACCTTCCAGCCTCTCTGCCTCCACTGCTCCTCTCTCTGTGGTGAGGGAGCTGTGGTGAAGTGTCTCCAAGAGTGGCAGGGACTTGGATGAAGCAGCGTTTCTTGCATTGGTTAGACAGAGAAATATAGGAAAGAGAACTTCAAAAAAACTACAATTAATATTCTCAAAGAGGTAAGAGAAAATACTACATCCATCCAGAATATGTTATTGTTTCAAAGAATATGTTTTGTTTAGTGAACAAAAATAGCTTTGGAAATTAAAAATATGATGACAGTAATTAAAATTACAATGATAAAAAAGGGTGGAAGATACAATTGAAAAAGTGTGGCAGAGAAATGGAGCATAAAATACAAATCTGAAAAATGAGAACGAAAATATCAAAAAATTAGAAATCCAGTCCAGGAGTTCCAACATCTGAATAACTGGAGGAAATAGAGAGGAAGGAATCATTAAAGTAATAATCATTAAACCATACTTTTTCAAGAAGTGAAGGATGTGAATTTTAAGATTCAGAGGGTTCACTAAATGCCCTTATAACATTTAATGAAAATAGACTACAATACTGTTATTATTACAGAATTTTAGAACACAGACTTCAAAGAAAAATCCTACGAAAAGGAACCAGGCTTACCACAAAGGATCAAGAATTACAGTGGCATTAGACTTTTCAGCAGCAACACTGATAGCAGTGGGATGGTGGCTTGAAAATTCTGATGTAAAATGATTTCCAACCAAGTATTCTATACATGCTATCAGTGAAGAGTGAGGGTAAAATAATTATTTTCAGATGTTCAAGGACTTGAAAATTCTGCATTCACCCTCAGGAAGCTACGTGATGATGTACTCCACTAGAGCGCAGGGCATACGCCAAGGCAGAGAAGTCCAAAAAACCAGGTAACAGAGGCCACACAGAAGAAAGATGAAGGAGATTGCCAGAACAATGATGAAAAGAACCCAGGATGACAGTTATGCATCAGGCTGGGAGGGTAACACACCAGTCCAATTGGAGCATGTCAGAAGTCTCCAAGAGAGTTTTCCAAGAAGATGAAATTGTTAGGTAGAACACCTAATGTGTTTGAGCAGATTTACAAGATGGGAGAAGAGTTTCGTGTTGTATTAGTGATAACTACAAAGAGAACTAAACAAAGGCAAACAAACCAACAAACAAAAGAACTAGATCCCTATTAACACCAGGAAAAGCAAATTATTGTGCAGGGGGGGAAATATTCATATTAAACTTAATAACTCAACTGTAAATAAAATTTCCATGATCATAATAATTTAAAGATTAAAGGTTGATATAATTTAAAAAGAAAAACATCTCTTTAAGTGATTCTGCTGTAGCCAAGCCCATTCTAGGAGTATCATCCTAGAATTGTCATCCGTTTCAGCTGCCACATTTTACATAAAATAAAAATCAGGATCATTGAAATAAAAAAGGGTTTTTTGACACTTTGTCCAATGTTCTTTTTCCTACACTGCATGATTATTACATTCAATTCCTGTAATTAGCTTATTATTTGTGACTTTACATGCACTCAGTCACATAGATTTATCATCATTTTCCTATTGAAGATAATAGTTTCACCTTCTCTGAGGGTATGGGAGGTTAAAAAATAGAAAATAGCTTGTTAATGCCTGTGTTTTGGCATCTGAATTGCAGTGCACAGACGCAGACAGCCCTTATTACATGTTGGTTTCCATGGGAGGCCACTCAGCTAATTATGCACTGACTTTTCTTCACCGTTTGTCTGCTTAGAGACAATACAGTCCTCCAGTGTTACATTTAGGGCCTACACTGCAGGTGAAATTAGTCTCAAAGAAGGCTGACTATGACAAAGTGACATGTCCCACGGGTATTTCTGTTTGACGTATTACCATATTTTTTTCACGTGGTGATATTTATTGTCACTTAACTCTATGAATGCAAAATGAAGAACATAAGAATAGTATTTACTAAGTTAACAGCTGTTCATAATGCTGGGCTAGATGTTAATTAAAAAAAACAACAACAACAGTAACAACAGTTGAGCTAAAATAAGACCTTGTAATGGTTTTCTGTAAATTTAAGGAGATGGGAAAACCAGGTGAGATAAGCTATTATCTTTAAGAGGAGATGTTCTTTTAATAACTCTAAAGCTCTGTATTTGGCTAAATAGTTCATAGATCATTAAATGATTAAAACATATTCAGTATTTATTATGGTGAACAGAAGGAAAGCAGAGTGATCAAATTGTTTTGCTTCTAAATTTGGCAATTTTGACTTTTAGTTTCATCATTATGCAGCATGACTATATAGAAACATTTTAAACAGCCATGTTGGATTCTACAAATATACGTATCTGTTTATATTTCACATATCCTTGTTTATTGTAAAAATGTGTGGTGTCGCGCACCTAAGAATTGAGGAGATCGTTTTTCAGTGTGAATCAGGTAAAATTTCAAGAATTTCAAAGGTGATATGTCATTGAAAAATGAAGGGAAGAAAAAGAACAACTGGAACAGCACATGATTTGCAATTTCATAACAAAACATGGAATATGTCACAGTAATTTTATATGAATTCCCAGCAAAACATCTGTCAAAGCTTTGTTTTTCTTGATGTATATTCCTTGTAAGCACTGGAATAAACTCATAAGAAAAATTGCCAATGTTCCCTAAATTTCTAGAATCACTTTGTGACTTTAATTGCCTACAAAATGTGTCTATTCTCAATATGAAATAAATATTTGCTATTAACTAGTGGTTTGTTTCTTAGCATAATATCAATTTTAGACAAATGGGTAATTTTAGCAGTTAATTACTTAGAGAGCAATTTAAAACCTGAATCAGAAACCTGAGGACATTGGCCTTGTTATAAATATTTATGATGATTAAAGATGTAGCAACCATTTGCTATAACATGATAATTGGTATGTAGGAAATTTGTTAGATTATTTTTTTTTGGTAGGTTAGTTTATTTTTTCCCTCTTTAAAAACCATTTGCTGTGAATTTTATTGGGGTTTGGCCATCAGAGTTGAACTGAATGCAGAACTTGTAATACTTCTTCGTTTTATAATTCTCAGTGATTTATAGATTCATCATTGAGTTAAAAAAATGACTATAACATTCTAAATTTCATCCTTCATTCAGTTTTTCTTGTGTTCTTTAAAAATTGATAAGCATAAGAGACTGAAAATTAAGGTTCATGGAAACAAAGATTACTTGATGCTGTCTCCAGCTGATATCCAGAAATGTAGATGCTTGAATCTTATTACCACAATGAAATTGGATCTTCCTATGTTTTTATGTAATGTACCTCCATTTCCATGTTATTTTAATGAGTTTTCTAGAAGATTCCTTGCAAAAGCACATTTCCCTTATTTTTTTTTTTAAACAAAACTGTTTTGGAATAATCCAAAATAACCAAAGTAACTCTGAATTCTCTGAATTATCTGAAATCCTATTGGTAGAAAGCTGAGTTGTTTTATTTCTTATTTCAATATTTATATTAAAAAGATGTGAGGATTATTATGATTGATAAATTGCTGTTTTTCTTTCATAGTCCAGAGAACAAGCAGGTGTATAACAGACAGAACAATGTTATGCCAAATTAAGATTGTCTTATACAGATGGCACTGAGAATTGAGTCCTAAATGAGACTATCTAATGTTCAGATCGAAAATCAGCTAACACCTGATTTTCTCCATATTCTGAATTAGAGCTCTCATTTAGCTGGTAATGATTTCCAACTGTGCAGTACTGTATCACAGAGCTTTTCCTCATTCTGTATTTTGGGAAATATAATTATTTTCATGACTCCTTTAAAGATTGTTTTAAAATTTTGACACCTATTCTCAGCACCTGTCCAGGTTTCTTTTGAGCCTTCAGAGCCTATTTTTGTTATAAGAAAGTAGTCTTCCATATCTAGAAAGCTTCATTTGTGAATGTATGCTGCTCTCTCCCAACTACAGAAAACGATGTTTTGTGTGTCACGTCATATTGTGTTGGACTTGCGGACCAGGTCTAAGTAGTGAATTTCTGGTTAACATGGGACGCCTGTGTTGAGCTGTTCAGAATATGTCTTTTGTATCCTTGATATCATCTGCTGATCTGCTTGTAACAATTTGGATCAGACAAAGGAATCAAGGCAGCTAATTAAACAGCAGACTATTTCCTAGAGGTGCTTTGAAACCCAGTTTGAAAAGAAATCACCCCAAAGATTGATGAAATAACAATCATTGGAAGTATGCCATGTGGTATTTTAATTGTCAGATGGAAACACACAGTTTGGGGAGTACCCAGGGGGAATAGACCCTCCTGGGTTTCAAGCTTCATGCCATAGACCTTGCCTCTCTCCTGTTTAAGATAGATCCTGCATTTGACCCCTTTGTTTGCATGTTTTCAAGACAAACATGAGGACCCAGGAGGGAATTCAGCAAGAGTAACAGAGCATACACACGCTGCCAGGGGGTTTCTGATTGTCTTGGGCAGGTACAGCCTTCATGTGACTAGCCAGGACGTCTCAGATAGTTTCTCATTAATACATACATTCCTATTACTTGAGGCCTCTGTGAGAAGATAGAGAGGTGTGCTGATCATATCTATCCAAACTCAAAGTGTTTCCTGCATTCCGTTTGAAATTTATTTTTCTCTGTTACAGCTTGTACACGTGAGCTTCCCAAGACTCTTAGACTCAAGAGTCATCCCACTCTGCTTCTCTCTCTCTCTTTTTTAAAAACATACTTTAGCTTTATCAATTGATATTAAGACAATTCATGTTAATTTAGTGTTTGAGATGTTACTTTAGACAGTAAGACCGTTTCTAACTCTATTTATTCCTTTTCATTGTGTGTAAAAAGGAATGGCCCTGGAGTTGGGGGAGAGCAGCATACTTGTACGTTCACAAATGAAGCTGAGTAAAAAATTCTATTTCATGCTATTTCTTTTCTGTTCTAAAAAGTGTGTATCAGTCAGGTCAGTTGTATAATTCTGAACTATACTGACAAACAGAAACGTGACAATGACAATGACAGATTTTAAGATTATATTATTGAAATTCTTGGAAACAACTGTTTCAGTTTTTCTCTGGGAAAATTATGGTGGGTAACTAACTATTAAAGCCAATAGCTTAAGTTTGATCATCTTGTTTCTACTCAGCGAGGGAATGTTTCTACTAATTTTAGGCTGCTAACCAACTTTATTAAAGAAGATCCTCCCCCCTCCCCCACTTTCTTCATCATACATACAAACCCTAATAACTTGGAAACCTACTGGCTATATTAGAGCATTTTTCAAGGAACTTGGCAAAACAAAGAGCTGTCTTACCATCCTCATTTGACTCCCTGTAAGTATCTCAGCTCTGGTGCCCACGGCTTCCATCTGCCTGCTCACTTAGGTGGCTCCGTGCCCGGAACAGCATCTTGGTTGATAGCCACTGGAAGAAAGGGCAGAATGGGAGGCCAGCTTACCTGGTACGCTCAAGGATCTCAGAAAGTGTGCACAATCTTTCCCCCAAGGGCTTGCCTAAGTACCTAAAATTCTCATTTTTTGAGTTATTTCTTTCCAGAAAGTTATCATCTTTAGGCATAGAACATGAACATTCAAATATCTTAGATAATATAAATGAAATTATTGTTCCATGATCTAGAGGTGTGTCTCAGGACCTTGAAACAGAAAGTTGAATGGAAGAACTCAAAAAGGACAAAAAGTGGCAAGACAAACTTCTCATGCTATTCAGATTTTCCAAGAGCTGTACCTGTCTACAAAGTACATGGCAAAAAAACGCACGTCTCTGACCTGTTGCCCGGGCATGAATACTTGTGTCTTATACCATCCCAGTAGCACACTTAATGCTGTCAAGTATGTCCAAAGGGATGCATAAATTATACCTTAATGTTGAATATCTAGTTATATTTTTGTCTCATTTATATCTTTGTATATAACCTTCTAAGTATCCTTTATAAAAAATTCAACAGCTAGAATTGCAGTGATGTTTGTAAAATAGAAACTGTCTGGGTAGGAATTATGTACATTGTATTACACATTAGAATTTAATATTTGCATTAGACATTTGCAAGTTTGAAACTCAATGGAATGAATCATGATGAATCATTCCGTGGCTTTGAAAAACTGAAGAACACCTAATGTAATAAAACCATTATCTGATGCATATTATAAATATTTTGACATTTATTAGATATTTTGAGGTCTCAAAGTTCTAATTATTTTTCATTTCTAGAGAGTTTGATGCCTGGGTAATTTAATATTTGTGTAGTCTATGGGTTTTTAAACAATACAGTGTTAAACATGGAGCATATTATTTGAAGTATTTATTAGCCATGTATAACTTTGCTTTATTTGCCAGTGTCACATTTTCCAGCCTGGGTTCACACAATGTATAACTACTTTAGTTCATATACTTAAAAAAAAAATCAAATAGTACAGAAGCAGTACTCTTAATTATGGGTGTCTGAGCCAGACAAAAATGGGTTGAAATAACCAGTATTACCTCTTACTTGCTATAATGTATGTCCCGTTGGCCAATTCATTTAGTTTCTCTGAATCTTTGTTTCTTTATCTATGAAATAGGGATAATCATATCTGTCTGGCAGAGGTGTTGGGAAGATTAAATTATCTAAATGAATATAAAACACTTAGTGCAATGTCTGTCAGAGTAAGCACTTAACAAACGGCAGTTATTACAGTTGTTTGATTTGTAGAGTCCCTTCCATTTCTGTTAGTCATAAAATTATGGAAGGATAGCAATATTACAACAGGAATAATTATTAAAGGCATTGAAGACTCAATTAGTTGTTTTCAAGATGAGAAACCTAAAATATAGAGATGTTAAGCTTGGTCCCCAGGTGGCAGGAAAGTAGCGTAATAAGTGTTTTGTAAGAATTGATTGTGTGCCATAAGGAGTGGTGTCCATTGCTAATAGTTTTAGTAAGCCTCCTCTAAGCCCTAAGAGACCCTGAACATTCCTTAAAGGAAGTCGACCAATGCCTTGAAGATCTGCAAGATTTTCACTGTGCTTAGTCTTATAGTAAGTGAAACCACATATATTAAATAATGCATGCATTTCAGACTATTCCTGGGACCTGATGACTCTAAACATTGAGACAAAGAGCATCTGATTAAACATCTTTAGACTTTAAAAGGGGCGAGGGAGATTATAAAACCAGTTGCTAACTGCAAGTGCCAGTAATTCTTGTGAGTAATGATTCCAATAATGAGTATTTTTTATCAACTTACCTTGAAAGTTTGAGAAAAGGCCTTATCTTGCTATTTTTTACCTACTTAAAGTCTTGAGTGTTTCAGAAGGGAATAGATGAAGAATTGAGTCTATTCCTAAGAAGGCTATGCCGTGGCAATGAGAATTTGAGTTGCTTCTTATTGAAGACAACAAGACAACTGGACTATAGATAGACCTGCTGCTGGCAGAAGTGTCCCCATTCACCGTATCATTTCTATGTAAGGCATTTTCCCATTGGGGTTTTTGTTTTGTTTTTTTAAAATTAAAGTTTATTGGGATGACAATTGTTAGTAAAGTTACATTGACTTCAGGTGTACAATTATGTATTACATCATCTATAAATCCCATTGTGTGTTCACCACCCAGACTCAGTTCTCCTTCCATCACCATATATTAGACCCTGTTTACCCTCTTCTAGAGCCCCTCTCCCCCCTTACCCTCTGGTAACCCCTAAACTATTGTCTATGTCTATGAGTTTTTGTTCCTTCATTTTTTTGTCTTGTTCTTTTGTTGTTTTCGGTTTTATATACCACATATCAGTGAAATCATATGGTTCTCTGCTTTTTCTGTCTGACTTATTTTGCTTAGCATTATACTCTCAAGATCCATCCATGTTGTCACAAATGGTACTATTTCATCTTTTCTTACCGCCGAATAGTATTCCATTGTGTATATATACCACAACTTCTTTATCCGTTCATCTATCGAAGGACAGTTTGGTAGTTTCCATGTTGCACAAAGTGAACATTCAAACTACAATATAAATCTTCAATTATCTTACTGAAGAATTTGTAGGACTCTCCTTTAATACAATTGAATAGACTATCCTGAGGTGACAAGTTATTCTTAGGAAGATCTTATGGCTACTACAGTAAAAAATAAATAGGAAGAGAGTCTCAAATATGTTAATTTATTAGCTCCAAGATACTAGCTGTCTTCTGCCATGTTATTTATTTCTAAGAGCATTTTAAATAGCAAAAACAGAACATCAAGAATCATAGGCACATTACATAACATGCTAATTGAGAATTTTGCAAAGTTGGGTTCAGTTAATAAAAGGGCTTTGATTTTATTGAGTGTGTAACTGTATTCATCTGTGTATTTATTAAGCATCAACCTGATTTAGGATAATGAGGTGTAGTGGAAAGTTCACAAGCACTGTGTGATGGTTGGATGGATTTGAGTGAGTTTCTTGTGCATTGAGAACTTTAGTTTTCTCCTTTGTTTAACAGAAAAGGAAAAATACAGGATTATGGATGGAAAGGATTAAATTATATATGGAAAAGTACTTGGGACAGGCTTGAAACTAGAGTAAGCCTTCAGTTAGGATTAGTCCCCCTTTTCTTTTTGAGGCCTGAGAGCCCATCGATGGTTACCAGGTTTTATTAGCAAATATCAAAGATGATGATGATTTTTTCTCTGCTTGTGACTCCTTCCTCTTTGGTGACCCTTCTTGTGCTCACAGTGTCCTCTGGTTTTCACAAAGACCAAGTATATGTATGGTGATTTATACAATAACCAAGTGAAAAGGCTTTCTCAGACATTTACGTGGGAAAGTTAGATACTTGCCTGCTTGTCTGCAGGAAGAGATCTCCAAGACTTGAGTTCTCAGGGCATTCCCAAAGAATATTCCGTAGGACAATCTACGTAACTCAGCATGGCTGCTGCTTCCTTACAGCTTCCCCACCCCCAGCCAGAGTGCACGTTCTTTTAAGCACATTAAAATGTTATTTTTAAAACACCAAATTTTCTAATATTTTCAGTGAAGTCTTCTATTGTCCTCTTGCCACCCATAATTATTTGATGATGAATTGGTCGATTTACAGATTCATATATTCTCTTCTTTTCATTTGTTTAACTTTTTCTTCTTAGTTTATCTAGTGATCTGCTTGCTTGTTTTCCTCAATATTTTCCTTCAGAACAGTAAGAGGTTTGTCATGTAACACATCCTTTGAACTCGTGCACCTAGTGAATGATCCACTAGGTTTTTTCTTAATATTTTTTGTGTAATAAGCTGTTTTCAGCGTGACAAGTTCCCTATGAGTCACCTCTTCCACAGGCTAGTCTTCGGATAATGGCAGGATCAGTTCTACATTTTTGTTGTCATTAGATCCTCCCATCTCTGTGCCCTCAGTATCCTCCGTTTGTGTTGCTGTTACAGTGCAGACGTCTTTAAGCAGTAATTTGTATGTGTCCCCGTACCCTGTAGACCGTGAGTTCCTCGAGTCCAGGGACTGCATCTTACATCCTATTCCTCTGTGCATCCCTCTTGTATAACAGCACCAGGCACATGGTTGGCACTTAATAAATCCTGAATGAATTCATTCCATGGGGAGTCATTCTTACTTTGTGTATTGCTCAAAGATCTAAACATTTGTTTGGGGCTATCACTTAATGTTTGGGGCTTAGTTTGTTTGTACAATTGTAATTGGAGTGTGTCATTACATCTTTTCCTAACACTGATTCTCGTAATTTCCTTTAATATGGTACCCTATTTGAATAGCTTCTGTATTAGCGTGAGGATTATATATTTTCACTAATTAGTAAAGGTATTAAAAGAAGAGCCCTTGGGACTGCCTGATCTACCCACTTCTACCCTTAGCTTCTAGAGAATCCCATTTTGTTGTTTTCTATCTGTGATTTTTGTATCTGCTTCATCCAGATGTCTCTAAATTCAGTTCAGAAATCACATATCTGGTAGAGGAGTGTCAGCTGTGTACCCAGGTTAGGGAGATGGTGAAGGCACACTGTCTGTGGGAGGGGGGATAATACCATATGCGTTGACGTCTGCAGAGGCTGCCACAGGAGCACCGAGGAGAATCTCCTTGTGAAGACCTGTCCAGGGAGTGAAGGCCTTGGGGGTGGTCAAGTAAAGCTTCAGGGTGGAGTGATTCTTGAGGCGATAACTAAGATATACATGGAGCTCAGAGGCAAAGGGGAGAAAGGGCTTTTCTCTCAGCAGAGTCAAGAGCAAGGGCAAAGTGTTGAACAGCAGTATGCTCTGAGTGTGGGAGTGGGTGAAATTGCCTGGAGTCGGGGAACGTCCAGTGATGACGCCTGAGCACTCAGCTGGAATCCGGGCTCAGCTCAGTGGCCTTGAACGCCCTGGTCTTCAGTGCCTGGACTTCATTCTGTAAAGCTGCTTCTGTATCGACATTTTGTATTTCTGGCCAAGACTCCTAAGGGCATGGACGTTAGAGTCCTTGCTCTGCTGTGTGACTTGGAGAAACCACTCAGTTTCCTCCTCCCTAATGAAGAGATGATAGAAGTACCTTCTTCACTAAAATTGTGACATAAATTAAATCAGGTCATATTCGATGATGCGTAGAGTGGTAGTGACACTTGGTGTCTGTGTGTTAAACTAAAATAAATGCATTGCAACGGTTAGACAGTCATATTCTGAGAAGTCTCTCCTATAACCCAAACGTGAGTTAGCACCCTGCCGATGCCAGACTGTCGTTTCAAAATCAGCTTATTTATTTATTTTATTAAATTTACTGGGGGACATTGGTTAATAACATTATGTAAGTTTCAAGTGTACTATTCTATAATACATCATCTGTATACTGCCTTGTATGCTCATCAATTAAGTTTATTTGTTATGTGGTCTGCCTTTGTGTTTATTATATAGTATTTTTAAACTTTTGAAAACAAAAAGTGGCCTTATTTGCTCACTCTTTCTCCTGTCTAAACTGAAGGAATATGGATTTTCTTAGAATTTGTAAGCATCAGGCTTCAGGATGCAGGGGCTATTAGACATGAGGGATGAGGTTGGAAGCGGCTGGTGATGGTGGTGTCTTTGCATCTGCTGCACAGGAAAGGCTGAGAGGACGAGTCTGAGAGAAACGTTTGCTTACGGAGGTTCTTTAGCCACTAATTTAATCGAGGCTAACACAGATCAGACTTTTACTTTGTGATGCTTAGATTCTGGAAATACTGACCCTAGGCCTTTACTTCTCCACAGCGTATTATCACATACAGAGATTTTGAAATGAATTCATCTTACTGTTATTTCAAGGTATATGCGCTATAAACAATTTAGTTGGCAAAAAAAAAAAAAAAAAAAATTTAGTTGGCTTTTATAGCCCCCTAGTTAGTTGGAAAATATTCCATCAATGCTACCTTCCAGGATCCTCAAAGAGTTGCCAGTCTTTTCCATTTGAATATTCTGGAATCCTATACCATCAATCTTTGACAACTAACTAATTTAAAATTTCCCTGACACTACATTTTGTTACTAGCTGACTATATAGACTAGGACACTAATGGCACTTAAAACATTTGTTTTTATTTTTGTTTTAGGAGATTTATTTTTTAAAAACAATGTCAATTAGGATTATTTTGACGAGTAAATGGTTAAAAAAATTCCCTTTTTCATAAAAAGAATATTGGAAAGCCTAGTGAAGCACATTTTTTTTTTTTTTTTGGCCACAAAATAGAAATATGTGATAGATCCAATATGAAACTAAACAGAGAAGGCCATCAGTCACTTTTTAAAAAAAGTATTACTCTTGAATTCTTAATTTCTCTGTTTTCTGTGTTTGTTTTCCCTTTAGGATGAGTCTGCTCTGTAATTAGTGAAGGTACATGTCTGTCTTTAGGCAACAGCCTAATCTCTGTGGCCATATGTGCAAAAGCAATATGATTACAATGTAGTATTAATTGGACCATGTGACTGTTTTTGTTTTAACTATTTGAAATCATCTTATCTTTTCATTCCTTAAAGCATGTTAATACGCATATCCTTGGGTACCATGTTTATGACGTTTCCATGGAGTTAAATATGTATACATTCACATAAACCTCGTAAAAAATAATTCTGCTTTTTATAATGTTATGAATGGGTTGTTTCTCTGTCTCAGACATCAGTTTAGCCTGAGGAAATCAAATTCTTTACATTTTGCTTAATTTATAGAACAGATTGGCTTGTAGATCTCTGTGGCTGAGGACATACCACTCTGGGTTAACATAATGAGTTGTTAGAAATTTTCAGATTTAGTTTTTAATGAATGAGAGGTGTCCATGCCTTTATGCACAGTCTTTTTAAATACTTTGGTAGGAAAGGGAGAGATGGGTACCCCTTTTCGCTAAATACAAATACTCAGCAGACTGTATGTAGAAACTGGCATTTATCTATGTTCAGATTTTAACTTTTGTCTCCCTATTTTTTCAGTTGTTTTTATTTCAGTTGCTGCGAGGGCTGTCTTACATCCACCAGCGTTATATTTTGCACAGAGACCTGAAACCACAGAACCTTCTCATCAGTGACACGGGGGAGTTAAAGCTGGCAGATTTCGGTAGGAAAGCAGTTAATTACCAGTCTGTTTTGTCATACTGTGAGAATGCCAGGCAGATGGTGGCATTGCATTTATTTAGGTGCACTTCTTCTGTCATTATAGATCACGGTACAATTTTTTCTCAGGAATGAAGGAATTTTTTTTTTTTTTTATGGTCAACATCATGCTTGGTGGATTTTTAAAGCTTTTAGACTGCTTGTTAGAGTCTTAGTCATCATCAGCATAAACCACATCTCATATATTTCCAAAGAAAAAGTCAGTAAAATTTTGAGCATAAAATATAGTGAAGGAAGTCTATGTTTTTCACTTTTTATTATGAAACTGTCAAACACATTCAGAAGTAGAAGAATAGTATAATGAGCCCCTGTTACCCATCACCCAGCTTCTACAATTATCAATATACTGTCAAAATTGAAGGAACCTGAATTTAAGTCTCTGGATTATTTCAGGGCATCACAAAATATATTCAATTGTATATGTTGCCCTAAGTTGTTAATAATTGAAACATCTAGGGGCAGTGTTCACCTTTTTGGAAGTGATTGTTGTTTGAAGAATTCTCAATAATTTTCTAAAGGTAGACACCTTCGGATTTAAAAGTTGAGGTCCTGACCTGTTTTACAAGTCATCCCTTCCTTAAAAGTTTTAAGATTAGAAGCTTTAAAGCTTTCTTCCAAGCACTGTCTTGAGCACCCAAAGAGGAGCCAAAATGGTTGTGCCATCCTTGCTACCTCCCATCCCTTTGTCAATTCTGACATTTATGCATTGCCTGTCTCTCTGTCACAGCAGAGTGTGCTGAGTTGATTCCTAGCACCAGGGAATGCTAATGGCAGCATAATGTGTTGACATCGCATTGCTTCAATTATTTTTGAATACATACTCTGATTAGAAATTTGTTCCATTAAGAGTGGAATGGAAATATTACCCTTGAGACATAAAGACACCTGAGGGTGAGATATGGGCTTTTGCTAAAATATGATGATCTTTTCCCACTCCAATTCTCCCCCCACCCCAATAAGTAAGAGAGAGCAGAAATTGTTTATTTCTTATTTCAAGGTGAGTAAACTGTTCAATACCTTTGGAATGAATCTACTCTGTTGGGTGTTCTATGTCTTTTTTTTCTAAATTTGAAATACAACAAAGGTGAACATTTGTATTTTGTAAAACTTTGTCATTTGTTCTCATCTAGTTTGGTAAAAGTGATGAAACCGTGTGTGTGTGTGTGTGTGTGTGTGTGTGTGTGTGTGTGTGTGTTGTTTCTGCAGATGGTAGCATCAGAACAGTACTAGGAAGATAGATGTGAAGTTTTTCAACTGTGTTTCCCTGAAAATAAGGCCTAGCCATACAATCGGTTCTAATGCATCTTTTGGAGCAAAAATTAATATAAGACCCAGTATTATATTATATTATATATTACATTACATTATATTACATTACATTACATTAAGACCTGGTCTTATATTATAGTAAAATAAGACTGGGTCTTATATTAATTTTTGCTCCAAAAGACGCATTAGAGCTGATTGTCTGGCTAGGTCTTATTTTCTGGGAAACAGGGTATTACTGGGTAGAAAATAATGGGAGAGTAGGTGGGAGGAGAGAAGACTTGCAGTTCTTCAAATTCAAGGTTATTGGATTTGCTATGAACATATTTGTAGTTTGTCAGTAGCAATAAATAAATTAATAAGGATTTATAGTGATTTTCTTCTAGTGTTTTAATAATACTATAAGGTATATGTTGGAATAAGTTGTTGTATTGAACATGGTTTTCTTGTATATTTTTAAAATACATTTTTACAAAGTTGATTTTTTTCTGTATAAACAAGGGTATTAAAGGACACTAAAGGATTATATATATGGGGATTATTTTTAATTTTATGATGACATTTTTATTATAACAGATAAGTTCATCTTAAAAAATCCTTATGGATCTTTAAAACTGACAATTTATAATATTGGATTCAGAAATAAATTTAAATGTAATTTTAAATAGCTTAGAAAGTTTTTTAGAAAATTTAGAAAGTATGAACAGCTCAGGGCTGATAATTGTTAACATTTTTGTTGTATATTTCTCCAGTACCTTTCTCCTCCTCTCTGTCTTTTCTTGCTTGTTCTACCTATTATAAATAAAAAAAAATGAAAATATTGTTTTGTAAGCACTGTTATATAAGAGTGTGCTCTGAACGTTTTATCATATTATCAAATATTAAAAAAACATTTGTAACAGCTTAGATTTTTCCCTTAATGGCCAAAGCCTAGTCTCATTATTCAACCCCTCATCAATTAAAATTCTCGTGCTTTCTGATTATTCATTATTATGCACAGTTGTATATTAAAGACTCTTGTAGAGAAAGTGGCCTGTACTGCAGTTGCAGTGCTGAGTGTTTGAAAGCCTGTGGTTCTTTAGGCAGAAAGGTTGTGCCGTGCACCTCCCCTCGTGTCACGGACTGAATCATCCTGCTCGGAACACACACTTGGCTCCCATCACGTGCACGAAGTGTAATGAGTGAGATCCATTCACCAACTGACAATTTCCCCAATTAATTGTGCATTATTTTTGACTTTTAATTTAAGACATGCAATTAACTGTAATTTACTGCACTTGGGCACATGTTTATGTCTGCGATGAAGAAAACATAGTGGAAGCTGTGGAGAAATCAGACAGTCAAAATGGGATGATTCCAGGCAGCAGAATAATGAGAATCACTAGGTCTTAATTCAGAGTTTGGTGTGTGAAGAGCTTTAGAAATAGTTTCTTTGTCCTCCCTCGTTCTCTTATGTGAAAAATACCATAAAATTTTTTATTATAATAGACAAATGAAATCTGTATGATTATTGTTCCCATATTGTGAATGTTACTGCCTTTATTAGAAAAATATGTTGGGGAAAGGGAGAAACACTAAAATTTATTGAGTTTATTCTATGTACAGACACTTAGATATTTTTGTCAAATTGTCTCTTCAACCTAGTAAGGTATAGTAATCTATATTTTTGAGAGAGACATGAGATTCAGAGAGGGTTATGATCTTGCCTTGATAACATAGGTAGGTGGTTGCAAAATTGGAATTCAGGGGTTTGATCCATATCCTACAATCTCAGATGGCCTAGGGTCTATATATTTGTATACATAAGCATGTTATCTTACAGAGCTGCCTAATTTCTAGTAAATTATTGATCATTACATATATATATGTGTATGGTGCCAAAAATGTATATACATTTTAAGAAAGGAAAACTGCATTAAAATTGTGATACTCAATATATACCAATAACAAAAGATGAATACAAGTCACATTTGGCTTCTGCAATTATAAGAGGTGCTCAAAGTGGTTACCATCAGCCTCCAGGCACTTCTGATTATGGTGAAATACTGCTTGAGCAATGTTGACCAAAGTGTCCACTTGTGTACATTTTTTGGCAACCTCAGTATATGAGTATATGCGTTTTCCACATACAACAAACATAACACCATGCTATCAAAATAAATTGCACTAATACCAAAAATAAATGCATCACAGAACATTTTATCATTTGAATTAGTAATTCAATAATAATGAGTGAATTTAACCTTAGTACTTTGGGAATTTTACCTGCTGTTCAAGGTAAAACAGACAATAATGTATTTATAGACCCATGCAGGTTTAAACAAAATGCAGTTCTGATTTCCAGGTGACCACAATGCTGTAACTATTTTTTTTCTTGTAAGCAAAGTCATATTTAAGCACTTACCTGAACCTTATTTTCTCTATGCATTTTGAATAAGTAAATCCCACAGGTTTTAGAGTAACTAGAGGTTTGTCCTGCCTGTATATAATAAAATCATACAATTATGGAGAGGCAATCAAACTCATTTCTAAAAAGGGGTTCATCTTTACATTATTTTTGAGGAAAAAGGATTTCAAATCCCTTATCTGGCCTCTGTCTTCACCACCTTGCCTCTTCTTGCTGTTGTGTGCTGCAACCAAACCCAAATTTAGCCTTTCCCCTTACCTGGAGTACTTTTCCACTATGGTGGCCATTTTCTCATCATACAGATCATAGATCATATGTCACCTGGTTCAAAGAGGCCACTTTTTGAACCTTTCTCATCACTATCATCCAGTTTCACTTCTTCATTAGCCCTTAGAATGCATTGAAATGCTTTTGTTCATTTGTTTATCTGTTTGTTTTTTTATTTCTATACATGTAAGTTCTGTGAAGGCAGGGTCTTGGCCTGTCTTGCTCAATTCTTCTGTGCACTACATTGAGAACCACACTTAGCACATAGTAGGTGCTCAGTAAATATGACCCAAAAATATGCATGACTAAAATAAGTATTAGTGCAAAGACTAAGACCTACCTGAATTTACTATTTCTGCTTGATTTACTCTGGCCAACCAGCAGTTTACAAATTAATTTTCTCTTCATCAGTGCTGTCCTGGCTAGTCACCATCATGAGTGTCGGTGAAATTAGATGGCTTTAGATAGCATTGGAGCCCCAGGATTGCTTTGAGACTCTTATGTATAGACTGTACACACCTGCTTGGTATTTACTATGTTTGTAACCTCAGGCTACAGAAATAAATATCACTGAGTTAATGTAAACATGCACAAAAGATGTATAAGTTTTGAAGTTCCTACTCTGAAGACCTCAAATGATTGTCTGATTGTATTGTGGTTGAGAACAAAGTGTGTTGAGCATTGAATTAAGAGACCTGACTCTGTCTGTAACTCACTTGTGACTTTCAAGAAGTCATTTATCCCCTCTGAGCCTTAGGATCCTCAATTGACAAAAAGAGCATTGAACTGATACTTTCTAAGATCCTTTTCAGTGCTGGATTTTCATGTTGTACATTTCTGAAGTTATTAACTTATTTTCTAATAACCAGTTATCCTCTGGTGAATAAAAATCAGTCCATTGAATCTGGAATCAGTGCTATACCATCCCTCCCTAGAATCTAATTTTTTATTCTAGCTTTTGGAAGTTCAAATAGATGAGAGCCACGCTTCTGGGATATGCATTGAGATCACATTAAAAGAAAATCATTGAAGTGTGACAAGTAAATGCATAAATAAATTCACCGAGAAACTAATGTTCATTTGCAGCATGATAGTATGAAAACTTAAAAGGTATTTTTCCCGTGTAAATGAGATTAAAACAAAATAGATGAGTCTGTAGAATTGCTGCTTCCTGTAATTCTTGCAAGATGATGATGGTGTCATCCACATTCCCCAGTCATTCCTTCACTATTTTGAAGGGTCATGGCCTTGCTGTATGGAAAGATAGCTGGGTTAAATTTACCCTTGGAAAAAAAAAAGAGACAGTGACAACTCTATTATATAAGCATTTAAGGTCTTGGCTTATTTCACTGACTTTCCCAATGTGGAAACCAAGTTAAATAGCTCATTGGTTTTAATCAAGTAAAATTACACAGGTCTCTTTCCCACCAGAGGTCTAAAATATTACCCTCCTCCAGGCTGTTCCTTGTCTTGATTTGAGAAAGGAAATTATTGTAAATCACATTTGAGATTAATTTGCAGAACACACCAGAGATGTAACTCTGCAGAGGCCACAGCAAGTGCAGGGTTTGTTTGTAATGTGCCTCTCAGAATTCACATAGGGAATAGAAGAAAACAGAAGGAAATCAACTGCCTTCGGATGCAGAGAAGAGTCTGTCAGTTTGATAAATACCAAGTCTCTGAATAAAAGCCCGTAAGTCCCCAAGGTATAGACCTTTAACTGTTTTGTTGTCATTAGCATGTAAAATTCACCATTGATGCCATAGTTATAAATTCAAGGTTAGATATAACTTACTGCATTCATTATGGCCTGTAGTATTCAGCTTTAATGTATCTTTGTATTATAAAATATTATCTTTTAGCAAAAATATCTTTATTAACCAATAAAATATCACTGTACTTTTAAAAAGGCCCTTTGAACAGTTTAATGCATAAACAGTTTTAATGCAAAGTTCAGGAAGTTGCTTTATATAGATCGGAAAACTTAAAAAATATTTTTAGAATAATTAATGCCACAATATGAACCAAAGGAAGGACTATTTTTCTTCCCCGATTTTCAAGACTTCATTAAAACTCCAAATCAAAATGTACATATCTTAAAATCTATCAGGTTATCAAGATTACATGTTAGAAATAATTTTGATCGATATATGAACTAGACAAAGTTATTTCCCCCTAACTCATTATTTTAACAATGTGATAACCCTTTTGAAAAGGAAATTGTCTTCTCTCTGATCAATTAATCACTTAGCTTCATTATTTAAATCTTGTTTAATACCCCACTCATACTCTCAGAAGGTTTCCTGCATGCAAGAGAGATGATGGCATTTAATTATATGTAACTTTTCCCAGATATGTTAACATGCGACATACATGAGATTTTTTTTCTCATTTTAAATGGATTTTATTTTTAAGAGCAGTTTTAACTTCATAGTAAAATTGAGCAGAAACTACAGCTAATTCACATATATTCCCTGTACCCACGTATGCATAGCTTCCCCCATTATCAACACCTTCCACCAGAGTGGTACTTTTATTACAATTGATCAACCTACTCTGACATGTTGCTATCAACTAAAGTCCATAGTTTACATTAGGGTTCACTGTTGGTGTTGTATATTCTATGGGTTTTAGTAAGTTATAATGACACGTAATTTATTTGCCATTATAGTGGTATCATACAGAAGAGTTTCACTGCCCTACAAATCCTCTAAAAAACTCATCTTTATGGATTTTTTACAAACTGTAAATGGGAACAAGAAGGAAATGTATGAACTGCAGCTAATATACATATTCTACTCTATGAGAAATCTCTGTTCAGTCACCATTAAATAGATTGAAGCAATGTGGATAAGGGGTGATTGCTAAGAATGGCAGCTTCCAACTCCATGGAAATGAGGAAATTCAAAACTGTGTTCATTCATTCTTAGCCAAATCATGCATGTGAGGTAACAATACATCTTAAAATGCAGAACAGACTGCTCCAAATAGGGCTGATATCTTGTTATTCTCTACTGTATATGGAAGCCTTCTGGCCAAAGGGATTTCAATATCAAAAATACTCTTGTTCTTATACAATATGAAGGGCAAAATTGTTGGCAGTAAATCAGAGAAGTGATACGGGGTATGAGTTGAAATATACCCATATATCCTTAGGAAAAAAATCTGCATATGGGATGACTGGCACCCTAAGTGCTGGCAGTGATGACCAGAGTGAAAGAAATATGGTCATGAAAACAAGAATAGCCCTGTAATGAATTGTAGAATTATGTAACACTCATATGCTATTCAAGATAACAATGATTACACTTGAACATGACTTTTGTTAACCTATAGGGAAGGGTAAAAGGTTGCTTAGAGTTTAGCAAATCACTAATGTCCCTTATTTATGGATCTTCCTCCATCTCCTGCTCTTTACCTTCCAAGAAGCCACGTTTTAAAATGCAGCCAAAACCAGACACTACTGATCTATACATCAATATGCCTAATTTGTACTAGAATTTTGGATGACAGTGAGTTATTGTGTCTAAAGCACATGCTTTCTAAAATTTTTACTGGAAGTAAGAAAAACTGACCGCTACTATGGGAAATCTGAGATAGTGCTATAAATCCTGAAAGTTAGACCTACTTGAAACATTTGTGATTTTGATCCTTTATTTTTCTCACTTTAATAATATCAGTTTAATATTAGTTTGCTTTCCTCTTTTGTTCTCCAAGTTTTTTTTTTATGCCGTATATGTTGGTTTACTTTTGAAATAGTGCATATTTAATGTTTGAAAATTTCCTTCTCAACTTGAATTATTTCTTCTGCTATATTATATAAACATAGGAAGCTAGGACTTCTCTCTTTTTTATTTTAATGAAAAAAAAGTACTGGAAAATTAAAGAATGAAATGCAAGAACTATTGATCTCTGCTACTTTAGGAATTTTAGATACATGTCTGAAAAATAGTCCATGTTTGTTTTACCACATACTATAAATAAAACCTTGACGTGCATAAGCAAGCTTACCAATCTAAAATAATATACCTTTGCCCAGAGATGGAAAATAGTTAACATTGTGCCTGTGATTGAGTAAGTGATGTGTTAAATTATTATTAATCCAGTGTTATATTACCAACATCTGTAGAGCCCTAGATTATTAGAATGTTGATACCTTATTTTGCACATGTGTAGTCTGAGTGCCCCAAACATGTGAGAAGGCAGAGATGCTAACCTGATGTTCAGGTCAAAGTAACCGCTGCTGGTCTAATACCTGTGCCAGCTGAACACTAAGATCCTGGTCAGGAAGGTGGGATCCGTAATATGAGCTATCATTCAATACTAAACACTGGAACTAGGACAGGTGTCTTGAGGAAACTGCAAGACACAATATAAAGAACAATTCTCACAGCAGACGTGTAGGAAGCCTTGTTGGAATGGAGCCTGGGTAATTTATGAATTAGAAGGAACCACCTCTCTAATTATATTCCAGGGATAAATGAAAGCATTGAGAAGCCTTGTGGGCAGATGAAGGCTGAATAGGCTATAACAATGTTCCTTTAGGACTCAGCAGTGCTGGGCAGTAGCTGAAAAGTGCTCATGATGTCTCCCAGTGGGAGGAATCTTTTGTGCAGATCTTACCTTTTCCACGGGCTAGACGTAAACAGCACACAATTCCAGGGCAGGTGGGTCTGTAACAGAAGTACTAAGTGAAAACATTTAAGTCTGAAAGAGAACATTTTTTACATGGAAGCAAATACACCCACATGAAAAGATATAATAACGTGAGATATCCCCAAATGGTTAGGGTGCAAATTCTGGAGCCAAGATGTCAGAATTTGAATCCTGCTTCTGCTGTTGACAAACTTTGTGTGCTGGGTGAATTACTGAAATTCTCTGTGCCTTAATTTACTTGTTTGAAAATGAGGATGATGATAATACTACTGGTCACCTCACAAAAGTGTTTAAAGAATTATATAATTTAATACTTATAAATTTAAAGAGCGCCAGGCTATATAAATGTCAGGTTTATTATTAGCCTTTTAGGGTTTAGGGTTTAAGTGTTCTAAGTATTATTTTTTCTTTTTTAATTTTTTATTAGTTTTGTGTGTACAAAACACTGTAATAGTTAGAAAAATTTAATTTATTTTTGATGTGAATTTCTTTCCCCTAAAATATTTAACATACTTTCTTGAACAGGGATATAATTTGGAATATTATTCAATAGTTCATTCAACAGTTTTTTCTTTAAATTAGTGTCAGGCGTAGAAAACAATGTAATAGTTAGACATTTACACCCCTCACAAAGTGATAACCCTTCTCCCTCAATCAACTACCCCTGATACCACCCATAGCTGTTACAATTCCATTGACTCTATTCCCTATGCTGTACTCCATATCCCATGACTATGTATATCATTCAACAGATTTTTAGTGAGTGCTTACTATATACCCCAAACCGCTCATGGCTGAGTATATGGTGATAAATCAAGGTAACATGGTTCTTGTAATCCTACCCGAGCTTCCGTACAGTCTCACAGTCACCATTTTAAGTATTAGTTATTGTGTTATACAGAGTTGCCCTGGGGGCTAATGAACTTTTTAAATGATCTTATTCTTAGGTCATTGTCTTGTATATTTTGTGGAAATTGTCATAGTCTATTTTAAAGTATAATTATTGTCAAGGTAAGATTTTAAAAATAGTGATCTACAAATCAGTGTTAAATTCTTTCTGTGGTTTGTAGTTCAGATTTTAAAATATCTCTACCACAGTGCCGTTCAGTTTAGCTTCCCTGGCAAAGGGACTAAGGATAATTCTTTAAAAGGGAATGATTCTTACAATAAAAGATGTTAACATAGATTTGTAGTCATTCTTTGAGAATAAAATTATACTTTGTGTTAATTTTTTAAGAGTCAGAGCACTGTTAACGCACCGAGAATCTACTGTATTACCCATTTTCTCCTCATAAACTACAACTGAACGCTTCTGCCAAATTTTTCTTTAGGGGAGACCTGTGACGTAAGAAAATTTTGTGAACCACCAGAAAAATCAGTCTCAGTGAAAAATATAATTACGCCTCAGTGTACATTTTAATAAAGAAATGAGTAAAGCCTGAACACTACTAGAATGAGCACTCCTTCTGTCCAGTGTCAGTACATGCAGTCTGTTAGGGGTAGGTCTTGCCCTGGGAATTACTTTTACCTTATCAGATAATGTAGAAATCTAAACGAAAAATGGCATATTGATTTTTAAAAGTCTTCAGAGGTTTAATGCTCTGTAAAACAGCCCAATTAGTTTATAAGAAAACAATGTAGGACTATTATAACTTGTTTTCTAAGATTTATGTGGCAGTTTTTTGAAATTAGATTTGGTGTCAAAGTTCCTTTGACCAGTCTTTAAATCTCAAGAGGAAAAATACACAACTAGAAATAGACATACGTTAAGGAATGCATTTGTAGTCTTTGAAAAAAGGTATGTGTAGATTGTTAAAATGAATAATTTAAGATAATGGGAGACTGTAGATTCCTTAGCTGATTCATAAATTAAGGACTCTTGTACCGTGCATCCTTCATTCCAGTAAAAGTATGAGTACCCTATATTTTGTCAGCAATGGCTATGACAGCAAACTTAGTCACTTCTTCAGTTTTAAGAATAGCTTGTTTTACCTTCTTTGTGAATGACGTGTTTGTGATCTCCTTTGGATATGGGCATCTGTGCTGTACAGTGTTGAAACTAAGGGTGAGCACTTTGCCTAGTATAAAATGTAGAAGTCATTCTAGACTCCAGTGTCTGAAAGCATTTTTATTTTTGACTATTGAATTCAACAATTGGAAGCATCTAGTAGTTGAATTATGGAAACATCTTATCTGAAGTACTTGACATTAGATTGCTTTTAGGAAATGAAATGGTTTCAAACCTCTGTGGTTGCTGATAATAATAATAGCAGCCCTTTATAGTTCGTGAAGTGATTTCATAACTCTTATTTTATTTATCCTTATAACCCTGAAGTAGATAATACAGGTCTCATTATCCTCTTTTTGATATGGGAACACTGATTTGTGCTTTTAATATTAGCTCAACTTGGGCATCAGATTGACCGATATTTTAACACTGGCATTTCTATTGAGTCTGTAGAATTAAAAATATTTCATCATGAAATCATCTGATAAGCTCATATGACTTCTTTTATGTCTTTTAAATAACAACATGAAGAGGATTCAAGTAGTTTTAATTGTTGTTATGATCAGTGATCTTTTAAATATGAAACATATAGATAAATACGTTTTACTACCCAGCACGTTATCAATGGGAATAGCTGTAAATGAGCTCTTTGATCTCCCTTTGAGAAGCAGAGACAGGTTGATGCAAATTTGAAATTGTCTTTTAATCACTAAGTGAATGCAAAATAGCACAGTACCCACCAGCTCTAAATGGTGGGTACAAACATTCAATGCAATAAAACATTCTACTGTGTGCCAACTTTCCCTGTCATTGCCAAAGATAAAATTTCTAGAAATCAGGAAAGGCATTTAAAAAACAAAACTCAAAACCTTTTTTAAACGTATGTGACAACAAACAAGGTATTCATTAGACTTTACTCTCCCACTTCCTCTCTTCAAGCTACCCCATCCCACTCCCAGCTCACTGACAGTCACACTCAATGCTGGAACAGATGATGTATTTCACTGATGTGATGGGGGAATGAAAGGGCAAGAAAGAATGAGATCTACTGTTATGACTTTATCATACCTGTAATTTTTTTTGAGAAACACAAGTGTATAATTTGTTTTGCTCATAAAAATGTCACACTTGGTATATTTAGAGAGAGAAAAGACCAGAAAAGACTATAGAAATACTGGAAGTGAAACTTTTTAATCCTTGTATTATTTTTAGAAGGAACCAGACAATTCCTCCCAACTAGCTGGATGGCTATTGTCCCCTTTATACACTTATCCTGCTTTTTTTTTACTGAGTTATTCAGATCTAGCTTTTTAAAAAAATTAAGTTTATTGGGGTAGCATTGGTTAATAACAGTGTATAAGTTTCAAGTGTACAATTCTATAACATATCATCTTTACATTGCATTGTATGCTCACCACCCAAATTCTAGTTTCCTTCTGTCACCATATAATTGACCCCTTTTACCCTCTTCATCCTCCCCCATCCCCCTTTCCCTTCTAGAAACCATCACACTCTTGTCTGTGTCTTTGAGTTAGTTTGTTTGACTTATTTGTTCATTTGTTATTTTCAGTTTTATATCCCACATACTGAAATCATATGGTTCTTGACTTTTTCCATCTGACTTATTTCGCTTAGCATGATATTCTCAAGATCCATTCCTATTGTCGCAAATGGCAAAATTTCATGTTTTCTTATGGCTGAGTAATATTCCATTGTATTAGCATGGTGTAAAAGTAATTGCGGTTTAAAAGGTTAAAAATAATTGCAAAAACCGCAATTACTTTTGCACCAACCTAATAAATATGAACCACATTTTCTTTATCCAGTTATCTATCAAAGGACACTTTGGTTATTCCTATGTCTTGGTCACCATGAATAATGCTGCAATGAACATATATATGCAATGAGTATATATATCTTTATGAATAAATGTTTTCAAATATTTTTAGGTAGATACCCAGAAGAGCTGGGTGTTATGGTTGCTCTATTCCTAATTTTGTGAGGAAGCTCCATACTTTTTTCCATAGTGGCTGTACAAATTTATATTCCCACCAGGAGTGTATGAGTGTTACTTTTTGTCCACATTCTCTCCAACACTTGTTATTACTTGTCTCGTTGATAATAGCCATTCTAACAGATATGAAGTGGTATCTCATTGTGGTTTTGATTACATTTCCCTTATAACTAGTGATGTTGTGCATTTTTTTCATATATCAGATGTCTTCTTGGGATAAGCGTCTGTTCAGGTCCTATGCCCATTTTAAAATTGCATTGTTTGTTTTTTTGTTGTTGAGTTGTATGAGTTGTTAGCCCCTCTTCAGAGGTATCATTTTCATTGCTATGTCTTTTACTGGTTCTATAAACCTGAAAATACATTCCTAAAACTGTGGTCCATCAAGCATACCTTAATGATAAATAATTTTAAAAAAATCAAATATATTCTATGGTCAAATCAATTTAGGGTGAGCTGCATATGTGCGTCTGCTGCACTTCCCCTTGCCCAGTGAAATCACAATTTACACTAGCTAGTGATTTAAGTTTTTATTTCTCCCTTTCTGCAGTTAAAATAAAATCTGACATTGTATCTCCCAGATTTGTTTCATTAAAGACAGATTTTTTGAGTCTGTGGAACTTAAGTTGGGGAAATGATAGTGTACTAGTTATCTATTGCTGTGTAACAAATCATCACAAACTAAGCTGCTTAAAACAATGCACATTTATTATCTCACTGTTTCTGTGGAGTAGGAATCTGGGCATGGCTGAGTGCCTCTGCTTCCAGGCCTCTCACAAGACTGCAATTACAGTGTCATTTGATGGTTCTGCTGGGAAAGGATGTGTTTCCAAGCTCTCATGGTGCTTGGCAGAGTTCAGGTACTTGAAACTGAGTGCCTCGGTTTCAAGCTAGCTGTTGGCCAGAGGCCACCCTCACTTCTTGCCATATGGACCGCTCCAATATGACTACTTGCTTCATGAAAGCATGCAAACCAAGAAGGCAATAAAGAGTCTGCAGCCAGACACTGTGGTGGTCGTATGTAAATCTAACCTTAGAAATGATGTATCATCACCTTGGTCATATTCTGTTTTATAGAAACAAATAGTAGGTCTCACCCATGCTCAACGGGAGGAGATTCCACAAAAACATGAATACCAGGAGGCTGGGGGGTCGAGGGAAGCACCTAAGAGTCTGTCAATCACTGTTCCTAAAAAAAGTGCTACTGAATTATTTCATGGTGATTATACCATGTGTTATAATTTTCCATTAAGAATAAGAATTCACTGAGCATGTAAAAACCTTATGCTAGAGTATAAAGATGTATAAAGCAAATTGGTGGTGGTGGTGGTGGTGGTCGTGGTGGTGATGACGATGATGATGATGATGATGGTGATGATAAGTATGCCTTATTAATTGGTGCTTGTGTCAGATACTGGGGTGAGCACTCTGCTTATAGTATCTGACACAAACGGGTGCCATACTTTTTGCTTGGGAAACTTAGAGGAGACAATTTGAAGAATGAGTAGGATTTTATGAGGTTTCTGAGACAAGCACAGGGACAGGGCTCAGTATAAGTAAAGGTAAGTAGTTTTACATAATGGTAATATCTACAATCCCTCTACAAATAATATGACAAAGGACAGAGCCTTTACATTTTAGCCATAGGCATAGATGTTGGTGGACATATGGGCAACAAAGCTAGAGGGTAGATTAAATGTCAATTAGGTGGTGGCCACAACAGCAGATGGCAACTATTTGGTTATGTTTTTTATTATTTATTTATTCCCGGCCTTTTTCCAAAATGGCCCTGAAGCAGCTGCTGATCGGATGGTCCACTTGCTTTATTCATATTTAGCCTGCAGGCTGTTCTAGGCAGACTTGTTCCCATCCACCACTTGCCCACCCTTCCCCCTCCCCACAAATTTCATTTCTAAGTTCCACTTTCAGGCACCTGTGTTTGAAAGGCACTGGATGCCAGTGCTAGCAGATCCCAGGGGCTGGAGGGCTGTAGCACGGAGTGTTTTAGCACTGGTTTCTCTGGCCTCCTATCAGCTAGAACCTGTTGCCAATTAGGCAGGACCTGGGCCAGGCCTAATCCCTACATAGATAGGCCCCTGGGACTATGGCAAGGCACTGAGGGTACCCAAGGTGAAGTTTCAGAATCGAAGGGTTTAAAGAATTATTCAGCTTTACATACACATTAACAATTAAAGTAATATCCATTTAATAAGCTTCAACAAATCTATTATCTATGAAGAGAATCTAATAACTACCATGAGTTCAAAGGAAAAAAAGAGAAATAGTATTAACATAGGAGACCATCCAGGTTTCATTGCAGGAAGAGAATAGTCTTCATTACAAAATAATTACTGCTACCTGATGTTCTACCTCCTGGTACATGGATGAATACTCATCTTGAATCTGGCATCTAAATTAGACTATTTTTAATAACTCAGATTGTAGAGCTTTGTAAATAATAGTTAAGAATAATTTTTTTATAATTCTACATTGTTATGTGTTTTGTAAGTCATAACTTAAACTATAGAAACATTTCAGGAATCTTATAAATGACTAGTTTCTCATTATGATCTTCTACTTTTCAGTTTTAATATTTTATTAACCAACTATACCAATGAGGTGAATTTGTCTTTAAATGTTATTTTTTAGTGTTTTTCTTGCATTGTATTTTGCATAAAATGAAGTTTACCCATTACAATTTGATGAGTTTGATAAATGTAGCTAGTGGTAAAACCACCTTCATAAACAAGTTTTAGATAACTTTGTTCACTTCAGGAAGTCCCCTGGTTCCCTGGAGCAATCAAGTAAATATTACTTTTCTTACTATTATTATTTTTTAAAATTTTGGCCTTAGTCAATTTGGAAGAGTGGGATCACAAGTAAAACACTGCTTAGAAAACAAAACCTCTGTCTTATGAGATATTCTTGAACGGGGTTGGCAAACTTTTTCTGTAAAGGGCTAGATAATAAAACTTTTTAGCCATGAAGTCTCTGTAGCAACCATGCAAATCTGTTGTTTTAGTGATGACGAAGCCACAGACACTGTTTATGGATATGGCTGGGTTTGCTCCTTGAGGTATAATTTGCCATCCTCTATTCTAGACATTAGAAATTAATTTTTTCTTACTCATAGCCAATGAGCTGGTTGTAAAACATTTAATTCAGTGGGATTTTCAAAAGAATGCATCAGATGATGAAATCATTTGTAGCATTTCATTTGGTACACTTGTCTTTTGAAAGTTATTATTTCTAAAAGTATCCAGTCTATATGGTATTCCGAAAACCTGCAAAGTGCAATTAGAATAAGTTAATGGTGCTAAGTTTCTTTCTTTTCTTTTTTCTTTCCTTCCTTCCTTCCTTCCTTCCTTCCTTCCTTCCTTCCTTCCTTCCTTCCTTCCTTCCTTCCTTTCTCTCTCTCTCTCTCTTTCTTTCTTTTTCTTATTTTTTTATGGTAGCAAAGAAATACTGAACAAAAAAAGAGTAGTTTGGAATATGTATTTATATTGAAAACTAAAATGTAATTCTAACAGGTGTGAAGTGGTATCTCATTGTGGTTTTGATTTGCATTTCCCTAATAGCTAGTGAAGTTGACCATCTTTTCATGTCTGTTGGCCATTTGCATGTCTTCTTGGGAGAAGTGTCTGTTCAGGTCCTCTGCCCATAGTTTCATTAGATTGTTTGTTTTTTTTGTTGTTGAGTTGTACAAGTTCTTTATTTATTGTGGATATTAGCCCCTTATCAGAGGTATTGTTTGCAAATATCTTCTCACATTTTGTTGGTTGCCTCTTTGTTTTGTTGATAGTTTCTTTCCCTGTGTAGAAGCTTTTTAGTTTGATGTAGTCCCACTCATTTGTTTTTGCTTTTACTTCTCTTGCCTTTGAGGTCAAATTCATAAAATCCTTTAAGTTTAGTATCTATGTTCTCTTCTATGTATTGTATTGTTTCAGGTCTTAGAGTTGGGTCTTTGATCCATTTTGAGTTAATTTTGGTGTATTGTGATAAATAGCAGTCTAGTTTCTTTCTTTTGCCTGTGGCTTTCCAATTTTCCCAGCACCTTTTATTGAAGAGCTTTCTTTTTTCTGTTGTATGCTTTTGGCTCCTTTGTCAGATATTATTTGCCAAAAATTAGATACCACCTCACACATTTTAGAATGACTGTTATCAATAAGACAAGTAATAAGTGTTGGAGAGGTTGTGGAGTAAAAAGAACTTTCAGACACGGCTGGTGGGAATGTAATTTGGTACAGCCACTATGGAAAACAATATGGAGGTTCCTCAAGAAATTAACAATAGAATTACCATATGAGCCTAGCAATCCCTCTTCTGAGTATCTACCCCAAAAATCCAGAAACATTTATCTGTAAAGGTATCTGTACCCCTATGTACATTGTAGCATTATTCATGATGCCCAAAACATGGTAACAACCAAAGTATCCTTCAATAGATGATTGGATAAAGAAGATGTGGTATATATACAACGGAGTATTATTAAGCCATAAAGAAAGATGAAATACTGCCATTTGCGACAGTATGGATTGATTTTGAGATTGTCATGCCAAGCAAAATATCTCAGACAGAAAAAGTCGAGAACCATATGATTTCAGTTATAAGTGGGGTAAAGCTTAAAGCAACAAAAGGAACAAGACATACAGCAAAAACTCATAGACACAGACAACAGTTTAGTGGGTTACCAGAAGGTAAGGGGGGAGTGAAGAGGGGTGAGGTAGAAGGGAGTAAAGGGGGTCATATATATGGTGACGGAAGGAGATTTGACTTTGGGTGGTGAACACACAATGAAATGTATAAATGATGTATTATAGAATTGGACACTTGAAACCTATATAATTTTATTAATCATGTCACCCCAATAAATTTAATTAAAAAATAAAACTAATATGCAAATTATGAATCCTAAATCATACAACTAACCTATAAAATTTAACAAATTGTTGATTTATGTCATGTTGTATTTTTTCATGTAATATTGCTGCACTAAATGGCATTTAAAAAAAGAATAACTAGTCTACTTTGTTTTGTGAATGTTTCATAACAATTTGAACAGTGTCCTGAGGATTAAATCCTGAGGATGCCAGAGCTTGTTGTGAAAGAAAAATGTCACCCTGACCCCTGGGTTAATTGAGCATATCTATGGATTATCTGTGATTAAAGCACTTCTACTTATTGGAGTTTTAACCTCTGAATGTATGGCCTTTTCATAAACATCTTTCCTCAAAAGTCCAACTTGATGTTATATTATCCTTACCACACAATTTTTAAGTTAAAACCCAGTAATCTCATAATAACTCAACCTGAACTTACCAATTCACACATTGGTGAAGAATAGGCTTTTCATAGGCGCTAAGTCAGTAGTTGTAATAGAAAACAGTCACTTGTTACTTCATGATAAAACTATTGCAAAAATGGATGGTAGCATAGAAAAAGTATTGTTAGAAAAAGTTATTGTATAAGATGACTTACCTTTTTATTTAAAAGTGAGTTATATGTAAAGTTGCCCTTTTTTTAAGACTAAAAGGTTTATAGAAAAAGGTTGCTAGTGTAAAGAATATCTATTTTAAAAATATGGGGTGGTTTGTTTTGAAGATTAATTCCCTTGAAATTTCTATTTAGAAATATATGCTACATTTGTTCACAACATTTTATGTAGGGTCATCTTTAAAACTATGTAATAGATTTAAAACAATTTAGTACCAAGGAGGTATTGTTTTGTCCTTTTGACTTTTAATATACAATCATGAATTCAAATGTTGGTCAATCCTCATGTACTAAATTTTACTTAACTTCCAGATTTATAGTTCAAGTATAGTTTTTCCGTTTGTGCTCCTTCAACAAAATATTTAATGAAGGAAGTCATGAGATCAATAAAAGAATGGATAGCAAAATAGAAAGCACTTTATCATTCTGGAACTCAAATATGGTTTGAAGAAAGTTTCTAAATTTAAAATGGCTTCAGCTACACTGTAAGATTTTAAATAAAGCTCTATTGGTGAAGATAAATGCTTTGAAAGAGAAGGTATTTGGAATGACTAGATGGGAATATTTAAATTATATTTATCAGATTCTAAAAAGGACATGTGCTTCAGACGTTAGGTTTCTGTCTGTAATTCTTAAAGAATCAGACAGTTGTCTAGTATAGCACAAGATGAATTTACACTTTGTAGCTGACGGCTCTTTTAAAACCGTAGCAGGATAAATAGAGTGTCGGGTTGCTGATTCTGAGTTCAAACTTCTCAAAATCTACCCAACTGTGTTCTTACAGCCATTAGTTCTTGATAATTTAGACAGCGTGCTTTCATGTGGTTAATTTGGAAGTAGAAATGAAACCTTCATTGTATGAATTGTAAAAAATGTGTATATATATATATATATATATATATATATATATATATGTATCCTAGCTGCCTGGACAGCTTGGACACTTTCATTTTAGAGAACTCTATTATAAGTTTTATACTTGCAAGCAAGTTTCCCTTCAAGGAAGTTTTTTTGTTTTGTTTTTTAAAGTTCAAAATTGCCTGATGATTCAAATTGCTCACGCCAGCTTACCATAGGTCTTAGTAGCTAAACTGGCTATTATGCAGACAAGCCTGAGTTTTAGAAGGCAGCTTGGTTGTAGTGGTGAGAATATTTAAATAATAGTTTATTTTTGCTTATTCCACCCAGTCATTAACTCCCTGCTGCAAGCCATCAGTTTCCCTGCCGCACCAGGAAAGCCTGTCATTTAGAACCAATGGCTATTTTAGGACCCACACGATAAAATATAAAGAAACACCCTGGAATCTTAGGTCAGAGGCGGGAAAAGGAGTGCTAAGATTGTACAGGGCTGGGTGAGGACTTATGTGACCCTTTTTCTTCCTCTCTTTTAAAAACAAGTATTTTGGGGTTTTTTCCAATAGCGCACAGTAATAGACATTTCAAAAAGAAGATGGGAGTATAGTGAAAATTAGGTTTCCTTCTCCTTCCTCTTTCTTTATTCCCTTCCCGACAGGCAGTTGCTTGGACCAGTTTCTTATGTTTCTTTCCAGAGATATAATATGCGTGCATAAGCTCACGTTTCCTCATGCAGACAGTACATAACGTGCCCACTCTTCATTATTTTGCCTTTCCCCTTAACAATGTATTGTAATTGGTTCCATATTAGTCCATAGAGACTTATTGGTCCCATTGGCTTCATTGTGTAGCTATACCATCATTTATTTAGCTATTTTCTTCCTGGAATTTGAGGTTATTTTTATTGCTTTTCTATAAACAGTGTCACAGTGAATATCCACGCACATAAGTCTTTGTGGGTATAAATAGGTAAGACTAGAATAAAAGTGCCATCGATCACTCTCTGAAACTTCTGAAACATGCCCAGTGAATTCCAAGTCCAGTTCACTCAGTCACCTCAGTGAACACATTACTCATTCTAGGCCTGCATTGGTCCTGGGGACTTTCAAGTATCAGACACAGCCTCTGTCTTAAATTGGTTAGTGTCACTCTCCAGGGACCGTGATGCTTCAGGGTAAACGCCTGGGTGACAAATTAGAGGTATAGCAGCATTTTGTGTAAAACCACGGCAAAGAAGAATGACTTCTGACCTTGGGGGTCAGGGAGGAATTTGAGGATGGGTTGGAATTAGAATTAGATGTGGGACATGGAAGAGAGGGCCTATGGGGAGGGTACGGGGAGCACGGCTGCACCGCTGGATACGCTGCCCCGCTCCCCCCTCCCCACCTGGACGTCCTCACCATTCCTGTGACATGACAGGCCCACTCCTGCTTCAGAGCCTTGACACTCCCTGTGCCCTCTGCCTGGGATCCTTCCCCTAGATTTCTTTATGGCTTTCCCCCTTTAACAGCAATGCCCACAGGTCATCAGGGCTCCTCAGCATGGGCCCTGCTTATTTGCCCGAGTGCTCCAGGTATGTGAGAAATATATGCCTCCTGTTCCTACTTGGCCCTTCCTCTGATGCCACCATAAAAGTGTCTCATGATGGCCTTATGGCACAGCTGGCTTCTTCGTGGTGTTTTGCGTGGCTACAGCCATTCTGCTCTCCTTTTCCATCTGCCCAAGGGCAACACAGGCCTTTCCCTTAGGCTGTTTATCTCCTGCTCCTCTCTGCCTGGAACTGGCTTCTTTCTCCCCAAAGGGAGTGTATCCCAATGATGCTACCTGGAATTCAGGCCCCAAGGCCCTTGAAAGGTGAATTTCCCTCCTCGTGATAATCTAAGTCCCCTGGTAGTCTAATTTCAGAACTTGGGGTCTCCCTTCCACCCCCTAGTCACAGAACTGGGGGCTCTGGCCTGCAGCCCCAGTAAACAATCATAGCACTTAATATTTATACCATAACACCACCAATAGTCCAGTATCAGTACTCCCAGTAGGACTGAGACTTAAGTGCTACTATAAGTTGGGCTTTCTGGTCCTGTCCTTTGTAGGGTGGAGAATAGCCTACATACCCTTACTTAGGTCCTCTGTTTTCCTGAAAACCTCTGCTCATGAGCTGAGGGAACCATCAGTGTCTGTATTTCTCAAGGCAGCAAACATCATCCTTAAAGAAACACAGAGCCTGAGAAACCTATTAGCTCTGACACAACATGCACCCCATTTGCATTAAACCCTTTGCTCTTTTTAAAACACCAAGATTCAGGTTAATTTCACAGCTTGCCCCAGAACAGTGGGTAGGGACTTGCTTTACATTTATATAACAGAAATTGCCATTAAGTTGTTTTTTTAGATTAAAGTAACAGTCAGCCCCAAAGGTAAATTCAGGTCTCTTCCTTCAGTAAAACTGAACAGCTGGAAGCTTTGAAATTAGTGTTTTTGTACTTCTCCTCGATGGGTTTTTTTTAAAAAGCAAAACAAAACAAAAAATGCCTCTCAGTCTGGGCACACTTCTTTCTATGCTTTAGTTAACTGTTTGAGAGGCAGCTAAGTTTCCATGCAGTGTTAGAGACACCTGACATGTTATAGTAGTTGGGATCTACGCAGGTTTAACATCTGAATACTGCCATTCATAAGTGGGATCCTAGTAAGGCAGAGGCAAATTGATCCCCGATTTGATTGTGGTTTAGACCAACGTAGTCTTATCTTAGGGGACTGCATTTTACAGAAGACTCTGTGTCATGTCAGGATGCAGAAGGGGTGGGGAGTGGTGGGGAGAAATGGAGCAATGGTAAGAAATGATACTTGCTCATGGGTTATACTAATAGATGGAGAGGTAAACATAGAGATAAAAAGATGAATAAAACAGTTGTACATGCTTACTACCCAGTGAGCTGAATAAAGAACGAGATGGAATATAAAAATTTAGAGGAGAGATTAATTCTTGAGGTTTCATTTATCTAAATTTTAAATAGACAAAGTTTAAGAAATTATGGAATTTGTTAGGAAAGAAGGTCTGTAACTTACGTTATTAAGAACTAGTAGCTTGTATATAAATGCCTTATGGTATGTTGTCTTTTTGTATTTTTATTTAATGTATATGTGGGCATCATAAAGGGGTTCAAATATTTTACGTGTTCTGGCTTCTTACCAAAAAATATGGATGATGAGTTTTTTGTGATTCAGGTTTACTCACATTAGGTTTTTAAACATTTTAAAATGCAGGCACAGATTTTTCTGTTGAAACCTGACACAAACTCCCAAAGTATAAAACAGGTCAAAGTGGAGGTGCCCTGGCTGACGTGGTTGGGTTATTCTCCCTGTTGGCCAGGACAACATACATATGCTACCTGCTATGGGAACACTGTCTCAGGGGTTCATGATAAGGCCTGTTCTCACTGTATATGTCCATCCAACAATACGCTCACTGTGAGCCAGACACCATACCAGGAGCTGGAGACAAAAGGGCAAATGAACCATGGTCCTACTTTCAGGGAAACTGCAGCCACATGTGGGGTAGGTGGGGGTTGACGTGGAAATGAACGGCTGGGGATGCCCATGCAAGGTCAGGGCTGCAGTCAGTCAGAGATCAAGAAGGCTCAGTACCTGGACCAGGGAGGGGAGGGCAAGTCAGGGAAGCTTCTGGAGGACTTGGCCAGTGTATAGTTTTGAAGGACTTGTAGGAGTTCACAGCTGAGTGAGGCATTCCAAGAGATGAGACCAGATTGTGGAAAGAAACTGACCTGAAAGCAAATCTTACCTTAATATGATAGGCTGCTAACAGCTGGCTAGAACATAGAAAGGAATAAGCAGAAACAAAGCTGGAGTTATTAATAGCAGGGATTTATTCCTTGGAGTTTGGACCTTCAGGATAAAGCCCAGAGGATCCATTAAACACATTAACAGAGGAGTGACCTGATCAGGTGGTGTTTTAATTAATGGTAACAGCCAATATATATTGGGTGTTACTATATGCTAGTGCACAATTAAGCATTTTCCATGCATTTCTCATTTAATTTGGACAAATGCTCTGTGTGGTGCAGTCAGTGTATCAGAGATCCTAGAAGGAAACAAAGGACAGCTCAAATGGGGTGATTGAGGAGAATTTTGATGGAGGGACTATTTATGAAACTGTGGACAGGGTTAAAGATGTGAAACCCCTTCAGGCTAGCAATAGTGGGGAGCCTTTACCACTCGTCCATTGCAGAATTAAGAGAGAAAATTATTCTGGAACCCAGTGAGTAACAGCCCTAGCCTTCCAAGGGTGGACTTAGCCAGTGCCATTTCCCCGTCCAGCTGGAAGGAGCCAGGGCACAAATACACCAGCCTCACTCTTTTCCTTCCTTGTGGGCTTTGGTCAGTGTGCCTCCCACTGGCCAAAGCCAACTTGAGACCAGAAGTCAAGGACTGTAATTACAAGCTCATTAAGGCCAGGCTCTGGAGTGGGGGGAATTTCGTGGGGGGGTGTCGAGAACTTACACAGCTTGTAAGTGGTGGTCCCACCTGACCCCACAGAGGAAGCTCTCTCACACTATATGGAACTGTCTCTTCCTCAGACTATGGAAAATGAATGGGAAAGGCAAACATGGCAGTGGGGAGACCAGTTGGAAGCTCTTTCCAAAGTTCAAGACCCAGAAGAGTAAGATTGAGAGCAGGAAATGGCAGTGGCAGTGAGGACAGAAAACAGGGAATGCATTTGAAGCAGTGGAGAATGGGCAGAACTGTGGACCTCAATTTCCTTCCTCATAAGAACTGATACAGGCTATCTTAGATCCTTTCTAGCATGAAAGCTCTGTGGCTCATCTCTGCAGTGATTGTGATGCGTATTTATTTCATGGGATGAATGTATCTTTGAAAATATTCCCCTGATGCTCAGTATATCTACTTTTGGAGATTTGAAGTTTATTTATTTACTATATTAGTGATACCCAAGTCCAAATTCATGACAACCAAGATTGTCACTAAATATCATAAGACATCAAACCATCAACAATAAACGTGCGTATCTTCTAATTATAGACATTTTCTTCTAATTATAATGTCTGGCATCCTATACTAAGTACAGTGTTGAGACCCCCAAAATACAACTTCACTCCTGCTCAAATAGTATAATAAAAGAAAAAAAGTGAAAGCATGAGAGAAAATAGTACAGAAAAATTGGACAGCAACCATAAACTTAAATATATATATATATACATCTATATATACATCTATCTATCTATCTATCTATCTATCTATCTATCTATCTATCTATCTATCTATCTAATAAGGATTTAGTACGACTCAAACCTCTTTTCCCTTGAATTGGCCCAATAATTGCCTCATTAATTTGAACTGATTCAGTTAGACATTTACTGTTATAAAAACATAAAAATCTCTTAGTTCAAGTTTGAAAGTAATTGCCTCTTTTCATCTCATGGAATATTTTAAAAATTTACTTTAGAAAGGACATCTCAGAAGAACTTTCTTTGTGTTGTTATTATGTATCCTTCAGATTAGCTTTAACCACACCCAAGTGTGTGAGGTATCTGAAAAAAATGGGCCCTCAAGGTCCTGTAGGATAAATAGGCCTCTCCCTATCCCACATTTTATTATTATTATATTGTAATTTCTACGAGTTGTCACAGCTTTCTGGCTAACTGTTCCATTTCTTGGGCTACTGTTGCCTTCTGCCAATTCCCACTTTAAAATGAAGAAAGCAAGCAGCAGATAAAAATTGTTATCATTTCAGCAACCAAACCCTACTTAAAGGTTCCTGAGCGTTTCTCCTGAGTTCTTCTTTATCAAATTTCTCTTTTCTTTGAGGGCTTTTTGTCTGACTGTTCTACGAGGCTCTATGGACAACGTCAGTCATTGTCTCTTGAGTTTACTTACATTTTTGGAACCTCCTTCCTGTAAAACCAGCTTGTGTTTTCTCCTCTCTTTTCTTTCCTTTCTCCCCTGCCTCCCTGTCGTTGTCCCATCCATCACCCTCTCTCACCAGACTGACCTGTGACCATTCTTTGGACTCACTCAGTCTCTGACACTGCCCATCTGGAGACCAGGAACACGTTTGTTCCCAAGTTCCCAGTCTTCTTGGGCAGGCAGTGACACTCAGTCTCTGACACTGCCCATCTGGAGACCAGGAACACGTTTGTTCCCAAGTTCCCAGTCTTCTTGGGCAGGCAGTGACACACAGTCTCTGACACTGCCCATCTGGAGACCAGGAACACGTTTGTTCCCGAGTTCCCAGTCTTCTTGGGCAGGCAGTGACACTACCTGCATTCACATCCTCACACACTTGTTACTGTGTGACCTGGGGTAAAACTAGTTTTCTTCCTGTTAAAATTTGGATACTTATAATCATACTATCTTCTAGGTTGTTGTAATGATTAAATGATATCATATATTTAAAAACCCTTAGAGTACCTAATAGATTGTAACTGCTATTGTAATCTGTTACAATAGATTGTAATAAATTCTTGTCAGGTTGCTTCTGTATTATAAGTACTAGCATATCCACTGGTTTTCAATTTTAGTATTATCTGTAGTAACACCAGGTAAGGATTTGCCCCCTACACACACACACACACACACACACACACACACAATCTTTTTTTTTTAAAAAAAATGGGTTGTTTAGGAAAGAAATGGGAATGCTTTTCTACCAAGCCTCCCAGAGGAACACTCACTCGAATTTCTTATTTCTCTTAAAACCTAAAAAAAAAAAATTGAGAGCGTATGTTGTCATTTCAAATGTCATGTATGTATGATAATTTGATCTTTATAGATTAGCTTCTTTCCTATTAAGTACAAAGCATACCTCTGGCATAAAATAATTATTCTTACATTATTTGCCCTAATTATACTTGTGATTGTTCAATAATCTCTTTAACACATATAAGTGCTTACTCATATATGTTGTGTATATATTAATCTATGAGCAAATGGCTTAAAAGTTCTGAATTTTATGTCTTGATTTGAAACTTAGATTGTTATGATGAATTTAGTATGTTTTACCTTTAATTTTAAAAAAAATTGGAAACAAATCAGCATGAATATAGATATTCATCAAAATTGCCAATTTAATCAGTCCACGAAATTTATTTTCTATATTGGGTTGTCATCTAGCCTTAGAGTAATAACACCAAGTTTCATTAACTGAGAAGCAGAAAGTAGAAAATGAAATGTAAACCAGTGAACTGTGAAAATGATAATAGATTCACATATACACTGTAGAAAATGATTTTGCATTCCCTGTTAATGCAGATGTGATGTAATGGGGTCATTGAGGTGGAATTATTTCTTTAACATTTATTTAAAGGGTTTTTTAAAGAAATTGGGCATATATGATGTTCATACCTTTAACGAACAAGGTTTTTAGTAATATTTTCTTAGGATCACTGAGTTTTAACTGCACAGGCATACCTCGGAGATACTCTGGGTTCAGTTCCACACCACTTTTTTTGCTTCCCAGTGCGTATAAAAGTTATGTTTACACCATACTATGGTCTACTAAGTGTGCAATGGTAGTACTATGTCTAAAAAAAACACTGTACTTGCCTTAATTAAAAAATACTTTATTGCTATAAAATGCATCATCCAAGCCTTCAGCAAGTTGTAATCTTTTTGCTGGTGGAGAGTCTTCCTCAGTGGTTATGGTTGGTGACTGATCAGGGTGATGGTTGCTGAAGGCTGGGGTGGCTGTGACAACTTCTTAAAATAAAACAATGCAGGTTGCTGCATGGATTGACTCTTCCTTTCACAGCAGCGTGTAATGCTGTTTGATAGCATTTTACCCACAGTAGAACTTCTTTCAAAATTGGAGTCAGTCCTCTCAAACCCTACCTCTGCTTTATCAACTAGGTTTATGTAATATGCTCAATACTTTGTTGTCATTTCAACAATCATCACAGCAGGAATAGATTCCATCTCAAGAAACCACTTTCTTTGCTCATCCGTAAGAAACAACTCTTCATCTGTTCAAGTTTTTTTCATCAGCTTGCAGCCCTTTTGTCACATCTTCAGGCTCCACTTTAATTCTGCTTCTCTTGCCCTTTCCACCACATCTGCAGTTACTTCCGCCACTGGAGTCTTTGAACCCCTCACAGTCATTCATGAGGGTTGGAATCAACGTTTTCCAAAGTCCTGTTAATGTTCATATTTTGACCTCTTTTTATGAATCCCGAATGTTCTTAATGGCATCTAGAATGGTGAATGTTTTCCAGAAGGTTTTCAACTTACTTTGCCCAGATCTATCAGAGGAACCACTATCTATGGCAGCTATAGCCTTACAAAATATATTTCTTATATAAATAAGACTTGAAAGTCTAATTACTCCTTGATCCATGGGCTGCAAAATGGATGTGTTTTAGCAGACATGAAAACAACATTTATCTCATTGTTCATCTTCATCAGAGCTCTTGTGTGACCAGGTACATTGTCCCTGAGCAGTAATATTTTGAAAGGAATCTTTTTTTTTTTTTTTCCTGAGCAGTAGGTCTCAACAGTGGGCTTAAAATATTTAGTAAACCATATTATAAAAAGATGTGCTGTCATTCAGACTTTGTTGTTCCGTTTATAGAGCACAGGCAGCATAGATTTATCAAAATTCTTAAGGACCCTAGGATTTTTAGAATGATAAATGAGCACTGTTCAGCTTAAAGTCACCAGCTGCATTATTAACCCCTAGCAAGAGAGTCAGCCTGTCCTTGGAAGTTTAGAAGCCAGGCATTGATTTCTCTCTAGCCAGGAAAGTCCAAGATGGCATCTTATTTCAGTACAGTGCTGACAATCTGTTGTTTAATGACTCCACCTTCATTAAAGATCTTAGCTAGACCTTCTGAATAACCTGCTGCAGCTTCTGCATTAGCACTTGCTGCTTCACCTTACACTTTTATGTTATGGAGACGCCTTCTTTTCTTAAATCTGATGAACCAACCTCTCCTAGCTTCAAACTTTTCTTCTGCAACCTCTTCACCTCTCTCAGCCTTCACAGAAATAATGAGAGTTAGGGCCTTGGCTTACGGGATTAGGCGTTGGCTTAAGGGAATGTTGTGGCTGGTTTGATCTTCTATCCAGACCACTAAAAGTTTCTCCATATCAGCAATAAGGCTGTTTCGCTTTTTCATCATTCATGTGTTCACTGCTGTGGCACTTTTAATTTCCTTCAAGAACTATTCCTTTACATTCACAACTTGGCTAGCTATTTGGCACAAGAGGACTAGCTTTCAGCCTGTCTCGCCTTTTGACATGCTTTCCTCATAAGCTTAATCATTTCTAGCTTTTGATTTAAAGTGAGAGACCATGTGTGACTCCTCCTTTCACTTGGACACTTAGAGGCGATCACAGGGTTATTAACTGGCCTAATTTCAATATTGTTGTGTCTTAGGGAATAGGGAGGCCTGACAAGAGGGGGAGAGACGGGAACGGCCAGTCTGTGGAACAGTCAGAACACACACACACACACACACACACACACACACGCACACACATTTATTTATTTATTATTTATTTATTTATTAAAAAAGATTTTTATTAAAACATAGCTGACACACATAGATGGGACAGGGGTTGGGGGCACACACATTTATTGATTAAGTTTACCATCTTAGATGCTTAGGGTTCATGATGCCCTCAAACAATTACTGTAGCAACATCAAAGATCACTAATCACAGATCACCATGACAAATATAATAATAATGAAAAGGTTTGAAGTATTAGGGGAATTACCAAAATGTGACACAGAGCCACGAAGTGAGCAAATGCTGTTGGAAAAATGGTGCCAATAGACTTGCTCCACGCAGGGTTTCTACAAACCTTCAGTTTGTAAAAATATGCAATATCTGCAAATTGCAATAAAGCAAAGCGCAATAAAACAAGATATGCCAGTGCTTGGATGAACGCTGAAGTTTCCTTAATCTGAACTGTGGGTCAGCACACTTTTTTTTAAAGGGCTAGATACTAATTATTGTAGCCTTATGGGTCTGTCAGCTTCTCAATTCTGCTATTTAGCACAAAAGCAGCCACAGATGAAATGTGAAGGAACGGGTGTAGCTGCATTTACAAAGACAGGTAGCTGGCTTGCAGGCTGTATTTTGCTGCCTCTGATCTCAGCCCCCTTGTTTTATACATAACCTAAGTAAGAGAGCTTAATGACTTACTCAAGGAGATACAACTAACTAGTGTCGGCACCACTATCAAACATTTTGTTTTTTCATATCACAAGTCTTCAATATGTAGGCAAATGCTCTGACCAAAAAAAATGTTTCTTGTGTGGTATCCAGCCAAAAAATGCTGACTAATTGGTTTTACCACCACAACTATTCATTTCATTTAAAGCACCATTTCCTAGAGAAATATATCGTTTTTTATCTTCTATACAAAATAGAAAATATAAAATCTTCCTACGTATGAAATTTAATTGAATATTTCCTTTCTTGTTTAGAATGTCTGTATTAAAATGTTATGATCATTTCTGTTATTTAAAAAATGAAAGATATAAAAAAAAATCTGTGCCCTTTGGGATAGCCTGAAATTAGGCATAATTTATTAACTTTAAAAAATTCAAAGATGATTAAATAAAATCAGAGCAAAATAAAATATTGTCTTAACATGTTTTAATATCTTCTGGACTTAATTTTATTTTATTAGAATTGATTTTCAAAAATTCCTCTTATTCAGTTGAAAGATGCTGAGAAGTGCCAGTCAAAACATTTTTAAGGGATTTTGGTATCCTGTAAGAGTAGCTTCTGTTAAAGTAGATGTCTGGGTAGAAACAAAACCAAAAATATTTCATTCAGAGGAAAGAAAAATAAAATTGTAATCTCAAATTTTTTTTCCACTTTCAACAATACCATATGATGTTAATATACAGCTGACTCTTAAACAATGTGGAGGTTGAGGGCAACGAACGCCCACACAGTTGAAAATCTGAATATAATTTTTGACTCCCCCAAAACTTAACTACTAATAGCCTACTATTGACTGGAAGCTTTGCCAATAACATAAACAATTGATTAACATATATTTTATATGTTTTACATATATATCTGTATTCTTACAATAAAGTAAGCCAGAGATAAAATGTTATTAAGAAAATCATAAGGAAGACAAAATACATTTAGAGTATTTATTGAAAAAACTCCATGTATAAGGGAACGATGCAGTTCAAACCGTGTTGTTCAATGGTCACCTGTTTAAAAAAGCATAGACCTGTCCATAAAACACCCACATTTCCTGCTTCCTGTAATGGCAGATATGGGACAAGGGAATTGCAGGATGTCCAACTTTTATTGTGTTTATAGGGGAATATTGGCAATTTAAGTCTTTTTATTATTCTTCACACTGAAGAGTATTCCAATTAAACTTTAATTTTCAATAAAACCAATTTCAATAAATGTAGATAATTTATTGTCTAAAATGTATTTGGAAATTCATCACTATTTGCCATGGACAGACATGAGGCTAGTGTAACCATCCAGCAAGAGGTGATGAGGAGGACCTAAGGAGAAAGAAGAAAAGAGGGAAACTATAAAGTAAAATCCATTGAATTTTGTAATTTTGTAAGTGGAAGGAGCCTATAATGAAACAAGACTTCTGGCTTTGGAGAATGGATAGATGGTGATGTTTAGTGGTGAGTCCCAGCACACTGGTAGTACTCGGTGGAGACTTAGGGACAGGAGACATGTTTCACATATTTATGGAAGATCTAAGTGGATATTTTTTATGTAAAAACCTAAAGTTTTAGCGGAAGATTAATACTACAGATAGGTATTTGAGATCATCGGCATATAGATAGTAATTGGAGCCACAGGATTCAATGAAATCATCCAGGAAAACTTGTCAAGAGCAGAGGGAAGAGGTTAAAACCAGAACCTGAAAGAACATCAGAAAAAAAAAAAATTGTCTTGTTTTGTGTTGTTCAATAGTTGTTTATTGATATACCCTAAGAGCAGCAATAAAGACTTTTCAAGCAGCTTTGGCACATCATAAGATATTTAATATAAATTCTCTAGGCCAGAGAGGATTCCAAAAAAAATGGGTATGGAAACAGATTCCTGGCCATTTCCCAGGACTGTGGATTAGGAAAGAAATATAACAGCCTTCCTTGCTCTTCTCCAGGGACTGACTCATGGAATAGAGAAGTCTCTCCCTTTCCATCCTAACGGCCAGATGGTAAAATATTACCTAAGTAATTCATGTCTGTTTGGAATCAAGTTGTGAAGAAAGGAGCTCCTCATCTAGAAATACTGATTTTGTGATGAACTGAAAACAAAGTCCTCCTTTTCTGATTTAGTTTGGGGAATGAAGTATAGTGAGCGAGAGCTGTGGGAGTTGTTCATAAAAATGAAACCACTGACAAGCTCAAAACTGTCGCATGTGCTCTGGAAAGACTGAAGTGGTGAAAGATTATTCCTTTATATCATATTTTAGTTGAGTTTTGCAAGTTCATCTAACTTTTGCCATTATTCCACTTAATTAGAAAGAAACAAGTCAATGTTGCCAGTTCTTTTTCAATCTCTTGGTCAAAGCAGAGACATGGGCATCATTCTTGAACCCCTATCCTAGGTTTGTGATTTTCTCCATAGAGTTTGAGAGACTACTCAAGTCTGCAAGCAATTTTACCACTTGCAAAAACGATGCGTTGAAATTTGAAAGCATAATTAGATGTGCATAAAATATAAAATCTAGTGTATACCTGGGTACAGCTGAAAGAACTTTTATTGTGTTGGGAACCGAAAACAGCTTACTAGTAGAATGCTCCTGGATTCATGGCACAGCCCCTGTATGAACGATGCAAATGGCTGTAGAGACTGTCGTTAGGCTTGTGCTCAGTGCAGGACCTCCTCCTACCTCTGTCTACTGAGGAATTGGATAGACCCAGATCTGAAGCCCAGAGACAGGTATAAGCTGGAGATACAAATCTTGTGAGAAATCACCTATGGATGACAGTTAAAACATGGCATTAACCAGTTACCTATCACATGTAGGCATTTGAGAAAGCCCTGGTTTGAATATATAACCCTGGACAAAACCAGCAGTAAAGGGACAGATAGAGGAAGATCCTATAGCTGAGAAGTGAAGGGAATAAATTTAAAAGAAGAGGAGTGGTCAACAGTGTCCATTGCAGCTGGGAAAGCTATTAAGATAAGTCCTGAAGAGTCTCCATTGGTTGATGCTGAATGGTTAGCTTAGGGCAAGTGTTAGAAACATTGCCGCATGATTTATTCTGTGTCCTTGCCAGAGGGTACAGCCATGCTTAGGGTGGCAGCAAATGTTGGATAACCATCTTAAAGAGACATGAAAAGGAAGTCTTTCATTGGATAAGAGGTTCACTTCAGAACTCTTCTGGAAACCTAAGATTCTGCTATGCTAGCTAGTGTCAAGGTTGCCCAACTTTGAATAATTGGCAATAGGGCTTGAATAGCAGAATTTTTTACTCTACTTTAGGGTCTTTGATTAGTTAGAAATGGTAACATCTTAAAGCTGGATGCTGTGAATTGTTATACAAGCTATATTTTAGATGCTCATAGCAACACACAACGTTTCACATGCATGTGCTCCGTCGAAGCAGTGGTGTGCAAATAACCGGTACTCAACTGGTTAGCATTTCGCTTTGCTTTTTGACTCCTAATTTACACTAAACATTAATGTGAGAAGTTTTGATAATAACCCATGAACTTCATCCTTTTCAAAAGGTAGTGTAGCTCTCTTCCTGTAGTGTAACCATAGCAACTGACAAGGAACAGAGAAAGAAAGCTTTCACACATGCTGTGCTAATTAATCCTGTCCTACAGCTTTCCTTCAGCTGGAGGATGCAGTTTAATAAATTTTGCATGAGTAAGCATGTTTTGATGCATGAACGGTATAAATGCATACCAGAAATATTTATAAAAAAGTATAGTTATATATTCCTACTTCAAAGTATACTTCTTTTATATTTATTTTTTGAGTCACTGTTTTAGTAATTTGCTCCCTCCATGACAAATTTTGGCATTTATTTATATTTTTAACTGAACAGAAGTATTTCTAGGGTGAAAACCTTTTGTTTATCAATATACAGAACACTTTTCATAAGAAACTGTTTTAATTGACTTTATTAAAATGAGATGAGTTTTTCTCAAGCAATGCAGAAAAATGTATCTTAAAATATAATAACATTCTTTAATATATGACACATTTACAGTTAGCCTATTTTCAGAAACTGTTTCAACACTTTGAAGAGTTAGGCATGGAAAACTCATTTTCACTGTTGACTTGGGAAGTTATATGGTTCATGTGAATGGAGTTTGGGCAGTCCTTGACCTAAACATGTGGGAAGGAGGAAAATAATGTAGACAAAGCCTTTTCTATTTACATTTTTCAGAAATATTTAACCAGTTTTATAAACTTACATACAGAGGGAACATAATTGACCTGAAATCACATATAATTATTTAGATTTATACTATTTCTAAGTTATTTACAGGTCGTGTTCTCCCTTTAAAACTGGGAATATCATGATTTTCTCTAACTAGCCTGGTCTTCTGAGCTGTCAAAGAAAATCTCAGATGTTTTCATTCTCCTGTCTCTCTGGCCCCACTTCCTGTCAACAGGGTCTCAGAAAAACCAAGGGAATCCAGCCTGAATGCTGTGGGTATCCCTTTTGACTTGACAACAGCATATGGAATGAGTCAGCACCTATTTCAGGATAGCTTAGCTCTTAGTGTGCTTAACTCTTTGGTTCTGTATAGAAACATGCTCACTTGAGGAGCTAAACCTTTTGACGGGATTACTAAATTGTGGAAACACTACCATTCCGTTGTCCTATCTGTTGTTCAGTTTTGCCTGAATTGAGGTAGGAAAAAAACCTTGTAGGGAAAAGGTGAAAGGGATTTAGAAGTACAAATTGGCAGTTATAAAAACAGTCATGAGGATGTAAAGTACAGCATAGAGAATATAGTGAATAATACGGTAAAAACTACGGTGTCAGGTGGGTACTAGACTTATCGGGCTGATGGCTTCATAAGGTATATAAGTGTCCAATCAGTATGTTCTACACTTGAAACTAATGTTGTATGTCAGCTCTAATTGAAAAATAATTTTAAAAGAAAAAGAAAAGAAATAGAGATTGTTATGGGGCTCCATTATCAAAAATAGTTATTCTATTCATGTGCAGAAAAATTGGAGACCACATATGTGTATGTATGTTTGTCTGTGTATAATCTGTACATTTTAATATGGAATACTTATAAACAGTAACCAATTTATAATTTGCTGTTATATTATTATAAAAACTGTGTTGTAGAAAGAATGGTGTTATTGTAACCATAGTTGAATTCATTAGAAATCCTTTGTCTCACCAGCTATCCTATTAATTTTAATATTTACATAGAATATAGTAAAGGGAATACCAGGTGTTTAATAAACAGGAAAAAAGTCATGTTCCTAAAGACTACATAAAAATTTAAATAATCAGGATATTAAAATGAATGAATGTGTTATGGTAAAATATTGTAAAAATGTTACATGTGCTCTGAGCATCATAGTTATATTAGGTTGGTGCAAAAATAATTGCAATTTAAAAGGTTAAAAATAATTGCAAAAACGGCAATTACTTTTGTACCAACCTAATAATTACTTTACACTTTTCATTAATGAACATACCCAGATAGAAAGCTATCACACATATTTTTTTTTCTTTTAAAAAGAAACATCTATAGATTTTGTGATTTTTAAAGGAATTATATAGTCATTGTAGGAAACTTGGGAAAAATGTATTTTCTGCCATTCTTTTTTCTATGCATAAGGATTTATGGTCAAACTGCATATGCATTATCACTTAATATATTACTGTAACCATTTTCCCAGTTTTAAAAAATTCTTAGAAAACATTTCAGTTTATTTATCTATTCCCTTATTATTATTTATTTAGGTAGTTTTCAAGTGAGCTTCTTGAATATGGAAGTTCAGAACACTGAAACCAAAAGAAGTTTTAGAAAAACCCTTTGAGGAAAGTGTCATAGTCTCTTCTTTCAGATTCACAATGCATTGTGAGAAGGACACTGAGAAAAGTCTCGCTGTATGAAGACCTGTTTAACTTTTTTAACCATCTTTTCTCAAAATTATTTGCCCTGGAATGCTTTCTAATAACACTTATGACCCTCAGAACTAGAGCTCTGTGAAGCATTCTTTGGAAAGTCCAGGAGATTTCTAAGCTTCTGTGTCATATCTAATTGTTTGTGAATCATTTGTTTACTCCCCTGGGTTTTGATTAGATGCATGATGCTTTATAATTTAAATGACTTATTGGTTATTAGCGTGTATTTGAAACAAGTGGATCACAATATGCTGTCCCCAACCTTTCTAGTAACCTTAACATTGTGTTCATGGTTCTGTATTACAATATCATGCTTGACCTTTTAAAACTGTGAACGTTCAAATTAAAATTCCCTTGTTCTATTAATGCCTATTAAAATTCTTTGTTTCATGTAACCCACAGGTCTTGCAAGAGCAAAATCTGTCCCTAGCCACACATACTCCAATGAAGTGGTTACCTTATGGTACAGACCTCCAGATGTCCTCCTGGGCTCGACAGAATATTCCACCTGCCTTGACATGTGGTGAGAAATGGAAGCTTTGCTCTAGCTAATCTATCTGTAGTGCTTACTCTGAGTCAAGCCTAGACAAACATCCTAACAGTCTGAATGAAGATTAATGGTGGAGGCGTGTTTGCCTGTGTGTGGCAATAATGCTGGATTTTTTAAAAACATGATTGGGAATATTCCCTAATCAGAGGCTGCTTTGCAGATGGGGTCTGGTAATGGTTCTTGATCGACAGGGGCAGAGACATTTTTCTGTCAGTACAATGATTTCTCTCCTAAAAGGTCTTAATTTGTGGCTTTATTTTACAATAAGAAGTATATATCTCCAAACAACAATATGAGTTGCAAGCAATAGGGAGCATGTTTAAATTCACAACAAAGCTCAGATAAGTGGTCTGAAAATTTTGTTGTAATTATCAGGCACTAAATTTGGTGCAGTATACCCCAGAAAACTGTTGATACCAATTATCCAAAAATTAAATAAAACAATTTCTTTTTAAAAATGGCACAATAAGTTGAATTTCAATAGCGTCTCAGTTTCCCACGATGGTTTAGCAAAACTTAAACATCTACCATAGGAGACCCAATGACTGGTGAGATTTAATGCATAATTATTATTAATGATAAAGTATGATGAATTCCCAGTCCAGTGTGATTTAAGTCAAAGAATCAAATAAGGGAATAATTTTATTTTTAGCACTCAGGAAAGGCTTACTAGTGACTATTGAAAATGTCCGTTCTTGATAGGAAAAAATCCCTTTTCTAGACTCACAGTTGTGTTCGGAGCAAAACAGTTCACATAGCACGTTGTTATTTTATAGCAGGAATCATCATCCATGAATGACTATGCACCCATATACAGAATTCGGCTACATGTTCATATAATGTTTATGACCTCAATAAAACTTCAGCATGTGTTGTTTATCTTACTGCCATATAATTACTTCACAGGTCTGCCCTCAGTAATCTTGGCTTTTAGCAAATTAGGCTGTGATGAGGCCTGGCTTCTTCCCTGATGTTTTTGATCCAAATATTTTATGGTGAGAAAACAGTCAAGTTCCTTGTGATACAGGGCACAGTGTAGATTTTCTTAATTTAGTTTCCAGCAACCAATCCTCCTAGGAATGGGATTTCGGGATCTTTGAAACCACTGAAAATATATGCAATATTTTGTGTGCACATGGATATATTTATTTTTATGGGGTGTAGATCTGTAGCTTTCAATAGAGCTATAAAAGAATCTGGGTCATGAAACAGCGTTAGATCTATTGCCATAAATTTTGTAATGCCTTATAATAAATCTAATACCATCGTAATGCATTTCCAAAACACTGAGAATAAAGAAGACCATCTATCATTGAGGAGCTGAGCTAATCCATATTTTCATCCAATATCCTGGCTTTTTTGTTTGTTTGTTTTGGAAATTTTTTTACACAGTTAGATTTTTTTATTTTCTAAGACTAGGCAAGAGCTTAGGCAAAATAGGTATTTTGATCATTAATGCAAATGGAGGGAAAAAATGGAAATAAAGGTCAGAGACTACACCAGGACATCAGTTTTCTTTCTCATTCCCTTCCTCCTTCCTGCCTTATAGTTGAGAGTAGGCTATACAAGTAATGATTACTTAATATTCTTGAGTTATGGAGTGTTTTTCTCTATTTTTTGAGTATGGAAATTCTGGGTTGTCTTTCATTGAGGTCAGTTAAGGACTCTGCTAATAGAACATTGTTTGGAAATATTTGTGGCTTGGAGCCAGTTTTGTCTTAGTGCTTGGCAGTTCATGCTCTACTCTCATAATCGGGAGAAGCTGTTTTTATACACTACTGGCTAATTTTTCCCAAACCTTTATAAAGTACAAAGAACCACATGGATTGTGACCTGCTAATATGTCTGTTTCTGATATATAGTATTTGATTTCCTGTCTCTGCCCCCATCCTTTTTTTCTTTCATGTGTGTACATTAATTCTCTTAAGGAGAAAGGCGTGGATGCTTTCTGCCAATTTGCTTGAAACAGAGACATAATGAAGCATAAGAAGAAAACTGTTATTTAAGTGGAAGGGAGGAAAATTGATACAAAATAGTAGACCCCAAATGCCCTTTTGTCTGCATGCCAAGATTATTCATTGGCAAAAATAAATAGTAAATGTGTTATGTTTGAGCAGTTCCCCACGCTTATTGGCCCTTCATTTTCAAGCCCTAAAATCTGAGTTATGTCTATGCTATGCCTGTCATTCTGAATCTGATTTCATTCCAAGCCATTTCTAAGAGCCATTTTGTTACTATCCTATAAGTCGGGTAACATATATATATATTTTTCCAGTTAGAGAGAAGTTCACAAGACACTGATTTTTGCATAATCAATGACATCAATGCTGCGTATTCAAAGACCTAGAAATGGGACCATAATTGAGTTAGGCTCAGCTGCACCCAAGAGAAGTGCAAATATTAACCCATGGACAATAGCAGGGAGGCAGGTGGTCATGGTTTCAGGCTATTTTTACAGTTCATTTACCATCCTGGGGCAGTAGGGTAGTAACTAAAAACTAACGATCCCTACACAGTGTTACATTTTCCAGTTTTCTGTTTAAATAGCCCCAGGCAATAAAAATATTAATGAAGACACATATGTATTAACATTGGCAGCAAGTGATGGAAATCAGAGCTTGCTGTGTTACGATTTACTGCTCTAGGTCTCCAGCACCATGGTGTATTTGAATATACTGTGTGCTTTGAGCACTCATTAAGAAAGTTAGTTTTTTATACTTTTATCTCCCTCCGTGAACGAAGCTTTAAGCAGAGAACTCAAATTGGGCATTGTTTCATGTATAACTGCTCTTAATTCTTGGATTTTTATAACTCTTTCAAAGTCAAGGCATAGGAAATTATCTTTTAAGCTTCTAAACCAAAAAGGCTTACCAAGTGCTGAAAATCACTTTAAGAGAAGTGCAAATGTGAAAAGCAGCTTATCTGTGTAGTTCCTCCCTTGTCAGGGAGTTCTTTTCTAGCTGTGGATATCATTGTTCTAAGAAGCTTTATAGTCCTTTCCAGAAGTTTCTATGTTTAGACCGGCATTTGTTTACTAAAATGGAAGGTCACTTGGGATTATTTTAAGGGATTAATTTTTAACATAAAGTGACTAAGTTATCTGTAGCTAATCAACAATTATCTCATCAAGATCACAGTGCTTTTGGGGGGTCCCAATATTTATTAGCACTACCTGTGGTATCAATTACAGTGCTCCCCAACATGGTATGTGAAGAATGATAGCGTGTCGGTCTCTTCCTTTCATCATCTGTTTAAAAGCTAATTAACATATTAACTATGCTTGTCAAAATGTGGGGCAAATCATTTATAAATAAGCCTGTCAAATGTAATGAGATTGCATATTAAATTACCCTTTTCTCTATTACATCTCTGATTTAAGATTAAAATTAATTTATTTAACATTGTAGCAGCTGGGTGCTTAGAAAAAAATTTCCATACCAGTCTTGATATATAGAAAAAAATGTCTGCATCAACATGGATTTTGCATATATCAGAAAAGAAATTGCCTATTTATTGAGTATTATAAGGCCATTTAGCATTGCTTTTTATTAAGTAAGGCAAATCACCATGCATATTGGCAACATACAGAGTTCTGACATGATCCTTAATGATCTCTCTTGAACCAAGGAAATTTATGCAATAAAATAAGGTTTCTCAGGACTCAGGTTTGTTTACCAGTGTTTTAAGAGAGAGAATCATAAATGAATCCTACCCTAACCCCCACCCTGAAAATAAATTTGTTCTGTATGAGGTCCTGTCTTTAGTCATTGAGTAATAACAGCGGTAAAAATGGAGTCTTAACTAATGGTAATAACAGTGACAATAGTAGATACTTTTCTTGGACATGAGCTATATTCTAAGCTCGCTTATGCATTTGAATTACTTGCCTACTGTACCATGATACAATAGAAGGAAACAAAACCCAGGAAGACTAAGAAGGATGGTGAAGGTCAGTCAGAGCTAGCATTCAAAGTCAGGGCTAACCGACTGCAAAGCCCTTTCCTTAACAACATACTATATAATCTCATAAGATGGTTCATAAGCAGTTAGCTTTTATTTTACTAGTAAAGTGATTCCCAAATGCAAAAACTGTTTTGTAATTTAGGTTATGCTCTGAGTTATGTTGGGTCCTTCGCGTGCTCCAGGTAGAGTGAATGGCTTTCACTCTCACTCAGCAGCCTTAAGGACTGCCGTTCTCCCCTCACATCAGTATTCTGTATTATGCAGTTTTAGTCAAGGAGGAATGTTTTTGAAATAAACTTAAGACACGAATCAATGAAATGAATACATTTTCATGGGACTAATAGCTATGCTGGCATGTGTTTTCCCAACCCCTAACCATTAGTCATTTACCACTTCTGCTAAAATGAATGAATCCATTTGAAAAAGAATGCCAGTAAGAAGGAGAATTTTGAGTTCATGAGTTACATAAAGCCATCTATCTGTCAACACTATTTACACATTTTCTAATTAATCAGGTCATAAGACCAAGGAGGGTTTGAATTAGTGACTGTCAAAAGTAACAACTGTTTAAGAACTCTGGGGAGCTGCTCAAATAATACATGATCCACGTGACTTGTTGGTGTAGCCACTGAAAACTGTGCACAACAGAAGAACTGGAGACAGTCCGAAGGGCATCCATGTGGGTGAAAGCTGAGCTGACGGTGGCAGCCATGGTTTCTGAGCCCATTTTCACTACCCAAGTCCCTCAAAATTAAGATGACCTTGTAGTATATCATCCATACTAGGATACCGTTGAGAGTTAATAGTAATGCTGCCAGGACAGTAGATGTAAAACAGGGATTTAACTGTTATATGTGGTCATCTTTTTTCAGAAAGCACGAGAGCAATAACTTGTTCAATATTAGTAATCAGAGGAGATTTAATGCATTTGAGTGCTTCATTCACACCCAAGGACTGCTGGCTACAAACTCAAATTCCTTGTGGAAAGCTTCTATAACACTGCTTAATGATGAATTAGCTCCAAAAATACAATCCACTAATATTAAACTATTATGGAATTATAGAGTGGCTGCCAGTGTGCTGAATTTAGTGATGGCTTTGGAGTGCTGAAGGGAACCAGTTCTATTTTTCTATCAAAAGCTCAGCATGGTTATGGTTTTTACATCCCATGTTGTTTATCAACTTGTGTTTGTGAGAGAAAGAATATACAGGTGTTTTCAATGAATATGTTTGGTCATTTATTAGTAAAAAGTTAGCTGAATAATAATATATAAAGAGAAGCATTGTATGTAGTCTTAACTACTAAACATTTTTTTAAATAAAAGTTTCCCTATTTTTATCAACATTGGCAAAGTAATTGGCTACCCACAATCTGATTTTTGGATGGTTTTTAAATAACCAATCACAATTACTAAGTTTCATGATATTTTGATAGTCCTTAATGTACTCAGCAGCTTCACTGGTTTGTGAGAATGGCAACAGATGGTTAAATGTGAAATTCTTTAAGAAATCTAATATTCCACAAATGTTGAGAATAGTGTTCTTATCAGTTCATAGTATATCAATCAGCCAAGTTAAATATATTGCATTTCTATTGGAGTACAGGCATACCTTGGAGATATGGCAGGTTTGGTTCCAGACCACCGTAATAAAGCGAATATCGCAAAATGCCAGTTGTAATCTGTTTGCTGGTGGAGGGTCTTGCCTTCAATTTGTAAAAAATGGAGCATCTTTAAAGCCTAATAAAACAAAACGCAACAAAACGAGGTATGCCTACATAGCATCCAAGGGTGCTGCTATAGGACATATTGAAGAAATGGAAGCTGCTCTATTTGGTTTCAGGCAGATTAACATACCATTTATGTCTAGAGAATTAGGGAGAAATTTTGGCCTAAGATGTTCTCATCTTACGTTTGTGTGTGTGTGTGTGTTGTAATTTAGAAATACAAGTGCTCAAACTTTAGAGAACATTTTCTCATCTTACGTGTGTGTGTATTGTAATTTAGATATACAATTGCTCAAAGTTTAGAGAACATTGTATATACACTAGCACCTTTTATGTTTTAAGTTGTATCTTTATTCATGTAGAAATCAATTGTTTGACCATGTAACTAGCAGTGGTTTGTTGTGTAAAGGAGAGGCAATCTTATAGTAGAAAACACATTTTAAGCCTAAATTAGGTTCTGTCTCCACCACTCCTTACCTGTGTAACCTTGGTTGACCAAATCCCTTAACTATCCTTATCTTAAGTTTCCTAATCAGAAAATAATTAATAAAACCTATTTCAAGTATAACCAATAACTAATAGGTTCCACAACAGTAGCAACACAAAAATAGTAATCTCCTGGCTCATCCATACTCAACCTCTAATGTTGTTTCCCAGAAGCAACTATTTTCAGCTCTTTTAGTATCTACCTCTGTATGTTTTTAATCATTTAGATATCTATTTATTAATTTACTATTTTAGACATTATCTATTAAGTAGGTGTTATGGTAGATGAGAATTTCATCTTTTTCCATCAACCTTCCCCCACTCCACTTTCAACTCATTCTCCCAGTATAGAATCTATGTCACATTTTGAAACATTAATATGTAAATATTATTCATGCTTAAGTCAGGTAGTATTCATATATGTATAGTTTCTTGTATAACCTTTTTCATTTTGTGCTTTATAATTGTCTCTGCTTTTCAGTAGTTCTCTTGCCTTTGTTCCTATTAAATATATAGGTATAAAATATTTGTCAATTATGTATGAAAAAAATTTTCCAAATGCTCAAACACATCAGCAAATCCATCAATTCCATTTAATTTTCTTGGCGTCTTCCTCCCTCAGCCTTTTCCTTGAAGCTCTCCTCTCTCAGCTCTGATTTCTTGCCTTAGCACAGCTGAACATCTGTCATCTTGGGACTTCCATTTGCCCCTCTCCTGTCGTTGTACGTTGTTCCTAAGCTAGTTATTATCTGTTTCCCTCCAAATCTATTCTTTACCCCCTTCTGCCCTGCCCGATGTCCTAGATGGCTGACCCCTAGGGAAAACATCTTCCGAGCTATCTTGGCTGTGTTTCCAGCTGGAGTCAGGCAATGGACAAGTGGGAGGAGAGGGAGATTGTATATTCAGCCCTAAATCTTCCCTGTTTTAGTCCATATTTCTGGAAATGGCTGACTACAACTTCTATGGGGAAGCCTTTTTCTGTAGCTCTCACTGTCAGTGGATTTCAATAACATTTGACCTTTTTACTTCTAGCTCCCTAGAATAATGGCTTCCTGCTGTTGCTATCCTCTTAGTGTTTCAATTTATTGGTTCCCTTGCACCGCGGGAAGTAGTCACTAAAGTTTTTTCTGGGTTGGGTTTATTTTCCTTCTGGATCTTTACTGGTTATAGATTCCTTATTTCCTGCATTCCATGTCTTCCCCCTTTAGTTTCCCAAGAAAGAATGCATTGGAGACACGGTTTTCAAATTCTGTTTTCCGAAATGCCTTTATTCTACTCCCACACATGATTGATACAGTTTCAATCTGACTATGTAATTAGCCTTTTCCCCCTCAGAGTTTTGAATGCATTGCTAATTTCCTTAGAGCTTCTATTATTGCTGCTAAGAAGTCTGACTCCATTCAGATTCACCGCCAGTATGTGCCCCCTCATGCTTTTCCTCTGGAAAGTATTAGGCTCTGTTTTCTATCCCTGCTATTCTGAAATGTCATGACAATGCACTTTGGAAGTGTCTTTTTCTGTTGGTGTTGGGTAGTTTCCCTTCAATATGGAGACATCTGTTTCAGTTCTGAGAGCAGTTCTTGAATTTCTTTTTTTGCAAAATTTATTTCCTTCCATCTTCTCTGTCTGCTTTTTTGGAAAGTGTGTAATAATTTGATATTGGAGCTCCTATATTAATCCTCTTTTTTTTAACCTTTTTTTCTCATATTTCACAACTTTTTACCTTACAAACCTTCCATTTTTTTGTTTCAAAATTTGTTATCCTATATAGTATAACCCACACTTCCTTTTTCTCTGGTTTCTATTGGAGGCTTTCCTCAAATATGGGGGTGGGGAAGACCCTTGACTGTCTATTACTTTTATGAATGAGGCACTAATTGATTGGTCAGTTCATTATATATTGTTCATGCAAAAAGCTAGACTTCTCATTGGGAGATCCTGAAATGTCAGTGTCTGAAGATCTATTCTTTGTTCTTCATCAGATACCAATTCCTGGCAGCTGACATCCTCAAAGCATGATGGGAAAGGGTGTGATTGTCACACAGACCAATAAACATATTTTTCATTTAATTTCCCTTTTTTTTCAGCTCTGTGCCTTACCCTGCTCTCACTTCTAATCCTCACTTTGAAATCTTTTGGTTTTAATTTCTCCAGAGAATAAATACTCAGTGTCATGCTGGTGGTTTGCAGTGGGAGATGGTCAGACAAGACCTGTGGGTCAATTGCTTTGTACAAACTTTCAATCTTCCACCCTATCTCCAGCTGTCAGACTCACCTGCACACTTCCTAGAAGCTGCGTCCCCAAGTCCTGAGCCTCTTCTGAGTTGTTGTAACTAAAAACTCGGACTTTAACTTGAAGTTGTAACTGCCTATGGTCTGCCCACATTTCTGCATCTTCTGAAAAAGGTTCTCTCTCATCCACTTGTGTCTCCTCCTCTACTTATTTTATCCTGTTTGAAATTGTATTCCTTAACTGACATTTCAGTCATTTTAGGGAGGGAAGATGAGTCTGCATATGCACATTTTACTGCATGTTCAGCTCTTGTTGGCAGTTTAATATTCATTGGTTTAAATATAGACAGTTGACTGCTAAGGTCTTTGCCCTGTGGAAATTTGTGATTTTGCTCAAACATCACAGATTTGAATTGTAGGTGCTGGTGGCTGAGAGCCAATCAAGCAGTATAGTGCAGGCGGGCACCTCTTGACTGCTGGCATGTTAGTGTGGTGGTAGGAATTTGTAATCTTTACTACTTGTCAGTGAAATACTGACAACTTCATTTATGGAAAAAAAATCCTCGAAAAAAATCATATGCTTTTTTTATGAGCTAGTGATGAAAGGGAATAGAATGTGAAGGGATAGTTCTGAAAAAGATAAAAATTTTACATGAATTTAAAGAATTGATTGTAGAAAGTAGTCCTTTGGATCAATGGCATGTGTGAATCCAACGTAAGGTTGCTGTTAAAACAAGCAGAAGCAATGAGTGAAACTCTTTTAACAAATGTTCCAGTCAATATAAAGTTTCTAATCCAATGAAGGTGCAAAGGTCGACTGTTCACTTACATGCACAGGAAAGATCTGATTGAGAATGTGATTTTGTAGAAACATCATTTGTGACTATAGTTAGTAAATGGACTTTGTTGTCTAATTCATATTGTGCGTTAAAAGATGGAAGAGGCGACTTCCGTGCTATTGTAACATTTGTGAGTTAATTCCACAGGTCACTGCATTGTCCGGATTGTATTTTAATTAAGAATCACATTTTCATTTACTGGTATTCTGTATGAATTAATATAACTTAATGTACTAGTAGCTGTCTTGATTTTAGATGTTATATTATGTAATTGATAAACTTAAATATTTGTTTTGTTTTGTTTTTTCAGTTTTGCTCTTCAAATGTAGTGTCCTTAGATTCCTATTGGTAAAGGATACCACAGGGGGAAAAAAGAAATAATACAATAATTGAAAAAGAATTAAAGTCAAACTTAACTAAAATAATCTATCAGTGGCCAAGAAACAGCCTGCTAAATTCCATTTAAAAAAAAAACACAAAAGTTAATCATAGTCTGTGAAAGGTACTTAGTAATTACTAAAGACAGAATCTGAATAGCTGCCTATTTTCCTATACACATTTGGGTTGTTCATCTTTTGCTATGGCATTTTATGTTTCTCTGTATTTCCATGTGAGGCAGTAGATTGCAAGAATGAGATGTTTGTATGTTCTGTAGAATTTGGCAAGGGTTTCCTATTAACCAGTGATAATTCAATGGTTATTCTTCATTGCTCGCTTTGCCATGTTTCTGAAAGCAGAATATATTCATAGCCTCATGTAAACTCAACAAATTATAAAACTTTATCAACTATATACATTTTCATCTGTTTGTCGTGTTTAATCCTAACATGTTCAATTTAGAAATTGTTTCAGAATTTTAACAACCTAGTGAAATCAATTTGTAATTTTGTTTTATTGTTGTTTTGTGGCTATTTTATACCTCCTACCTCCCAAATCTGAAGGTGCTTGGTTATACTGCACACATGAGCTGGCTGGTGGTGGCACAGAAAAGAAATAAAAATAAAACATTTCTAGAATCCCAGGGTAGCCCCGTTCCCACAAAGATCTCTCTTACTCTATGTGCATATCTTCATTCGTTCAACAAAATTTGACAGATTTTCCAGAGTTTCAACAGTGGAAAAGACCTGGTTCCTGCCCTCAAGCAGCACCCACTACTGCTACCACATTGCACAGCTCCACTGGGCATCATTCACAGTGTAGGCTGTGTGCAATGTGTAGTCTAAACAGCAACATTCCAGGGCAAGTCTGAGAATATTTCAAGAAGCCCACAGACTTCACCAACAAAATGGACAATTAGGATTTACAATGGAAAGGTTTTGCCTTTGGGTCTTCCGTATATTATCCAAGAGATCAGATGATTGTCAAGTATTTTACTGTCACATATTGTCTCAGCAGTTATTCTCTTTGTGATATGCTAGATGTGGTTTCTCTAAAAAGATTGCGTAAATGTGTTGCCTGCTTGATCTTTTAAGATAATTACCCATGAGCAATTTTTCCCCCTAATTCCCCACATTATTGCAGGAGGATTAATACATTTGCAGTGAAAAATATTACAATATGACTCCCTTGTTCTGCATCAGCTGTCATATAAGCAGAAATTAAAGATGTGCAAGGCTTATTAATTTGTTGTTTCTTATCCAGACTGGTCGACAATTATTCCTTAGAGAAGGAGCTTTCAGTGGTAGCATTTTAAATGACTAATCAAATGGGACTTCTCTCTTCCTTTATTGTTCCATAGTACAAGAAATAATATTTCTCTGCTATTGAATGCAATATTTTGAGTTTTACATTTTTTTACTAATAGTAGTCGTCAGTAAGGAACTTTGCAGTTTACATCGTTTGTATTTATTGTGCCTGGTTCCTGGACGTTCCTCGTCTGAACATCCTGTTAGCTATATAATCTGTGGCTTTTATTTTTGTACTTTATCTCTGGGATCTTCATTATGAGAGTCTGTTTTGAATTTTCAAGCATTTTTAAGCATCGATAACCATCTTCTTTTCAGTACACCAGGCTCTGAATTGGGTCCGAGGTCTTATAGAGATGAGAAAGATCCATTCACACATTCAAGGTCAGAGGGAAAGACAGTGTGATGAGCTGTAACACAGGTATACAGTTGGTACAATGGCAGCATAGAGGTGAAGGTGGTTGAGGAGAAGTGGGGGTCAGAGAAGGTGTCACCAAGTGGTAATTACTTGGCCTGACTTGTCAAAGCCATCTTTCCAAGTTGACAGAAGCTAAGGTTGAAGAACATGGAGGCCATACTGTGGACAAAAATATCCCACCAAGGGGTAAAACAGCTGATATTTGTGGGTAGGAAGAACATGGTTTAAGAAGCAGGTGGAGAAAAAGGGAGGAATGGGGGAAGGGGTGGGAAAAGGTTAGGGACCATAATGGGGGGACATTTAGGAATAGTTAGGCTATGACAACTAGATGGCTGAATGGTAGTAGCAAGGGAAAGGCACAGGTTTTGGATGATTCCTCTTTCTGGCTTAGGTAACTAGACCAGGAAGCAAAAATATAGCTTTGCTATCTGATTTTATATGTATATAATTATATACACATACTAAAATATATATGTATTGAAATATATGTATACTGAAATGTATCTATTATACACTAAGATAGATAGATGATAGATGATAGACAGACAGATGTCATAATGTGTGAGGAAGAGTTATCATTGCAACTCAAGGAGTATTAATGCCAGCGGGTACTTTCAGGTGGTTGGGCTTCTTGAGCGACCCGAAGTCTTGTTTCAGATGTGGAGGCAGGTGGGGGACTCCCACTCGCCTGCCTGCTACCTGTTCCCAGGTCAGCAGCAGACCGGCCTGGGCCTGGGCCTTAGTGAACTACGTTAGCTTCCTGTGTGTGTGCGTCATGTTTTGCTTTTGTTTAATTTTGATTCTGATGCGCTCAATTTGTAAATACCCCTTCTTAGAGATACAATTTTGGCTGGTTGTTTGAAAAATATATCTTCAAGGTTCTCCTCATATAAAAAGTCTGTTGTTTTGAATTGAGTGTGTTTTTTTTGTTTTGTTTTTGAGATGGGCTTTTACCCACAGTCTGGGTTTGGTTTGGTTTGGTTTTCATTCCCTGGGAACTCAGTACTCCACAGAAGTATTTGACTAAGATATATTGTGCCTATCTGTGCCTAATGAAGCACTAACCACAGTAAATGATGAGTGACAGTTTAATCAATTCAGTCCCTTCAGTCGTCACCAAGGGCATGTGGAATGTAATTTTTTAATCTTTCACTCTCAAATACTGCAAATGCCAACTTGAAAAGATCACATCTGTCATGTGTAATCAATTTTCTTACAAGTTATTGCAAAAAACTTTTTTTTAAAAAAAATTGATCTTTTAGAAGCTAACCTCCTAGGGAACAAACCTCTTTGGTCTATTTTACAAACATATACATTCCAGAAGAGAGAAGTGACATAAATAAATGGCAGCCGTGTTGCATGGAATCAGACTAATTTTCATAGCCTAATGGTTTCTTTCAGTGGACCATGGCCAAATAGAATTACCTATTAGGTTAATTAATGAGGAATCTTTCTGAGTTAGTATTGCATTCCTGTAGGTTAAGTTCATCTTGTGTTTAGTATTTAATCTAATTGATTTCACCAGTCTACTGTTTCTTTGTTGTCCCTTTGGCTCGAGCCTGCATCCATATTCAGAGAATTAATCCAAGTCATGAAACTCCTTTCAAAACAGAATTCCCCTGATTCCTTTTGATTCTTGCTCCTTGCTGTCTGGTCTTGTGACCAGCAGCCCCGGCGTTGCTTCAAAGCTTGTTAGAAACGCAGGACCGCAGGCTCAGTGCAGACCTAGCTAGTCAGAATCCTCATTCCAAGGAGATCCCCACGTGATTGGCATCCACATTAGAGGGTGATACGTACTGCTTCAGGTGCTTTTTTTCCTTCCGATGGATGCACAGGCTTTGAGGGAATTTCTGGTGCCAGTATAACATTGAAAGAGAAAGGCAGAACCTGCGGTGACTTCTGGTTCTGTCCATCCACTGCCCTGTCAGAACCAGCTTGACACTGTCTTTATCTACAGCCCTCTTCCCAAATGTTTTGACAATGCAGGTGGTTCTGAGTGGTTCTAAATGAGTCTCTGAACTTGAGTAGGGGCCTCCTAACTTTCAGTTAGGGAGGTCTATATGAGAAGGGGCAGGTCTCCCCTCGTGGTGACAGTGTGATTTGGGCGGGTCACTGTCCTCTCTGCACACACTCAATGTGCTCCTTTGCTGTGTCAGGATCCCACGTGGGCTCTGTGGCCAACTGCTGCCACTTGAGAGAGAAATTGGTTCAAGCTGTCCACCCCGAGGAATCACAAGCCATTGTTAATAAATGGATGAAATTAGAAGCTAAAATCCAGGAGATTTTTGGGGGGATTTTAATTGAACCATATTGTAAGATATTAAAGTCTTTCTACATTGTCTGAACCTTTGTACATTGATTGAACCTGAGAATTAGAGAAGGAAAACAGTGTTTTATTTTTTGATGACCAAAATAAGATTAAGGTAGTCTAGCTAAATAATAACCTCTAGGTCCTATTTTATACTTCTTCGTGTGGGATAATCATTTATTGGGTTAATTCACATCTTGTAACATTGATGTGTTTACGAGAAAATTGAGTACAGTTCAGTTAAAATGCCATGTGTCAAATGCAGGTATTATTTGAGTATAGGAGTTGATGGATCTAATTAAACCCTATTTTAATTGAGAGACATAAAGTTGTCCTTTATACCATAACATCCCAACAGAACTTTAATAAACAGGTATGTTACAGTGCATCTTAGCTGGTGATTGTAGTGACCTAACCCTATTTCATTCAGGTCTGGGAGGGCTGCTATATTGCCATAACCCTTTGGCTCATTTGAACTTTATCTTTAAAAGCAAAAGACCAAACCCTCATTCTGAGAAAGATGGTAGTGGCTAATATATGTACAAATAAATAAATTACAGTTGTAGGAAGTACCACGAGAAGCATGGAGGTAGGGGACCTAACCCAGTCGAAGGGACCAGGAAGCCTTCCCAGAGAAGTGTCATTGAACTTGCTCTTTCCTACTCTGATGGATAAATGTCTTGCCCCTTCCTGGAGAAGTCCATTTTTTCTCTGCATTCCACACTCTCTGCATTGCCCCAAATTTAATAGTTTAGATAAATTTTTTCATCTTGAATTCATTTGCTGTAGAGTGCATACATATGTCAATTTTCAAATATCTTCATATCAAACCTAATTAATCTTTAATTAGTTTGCTGTACAAATTATTTCAGGTTAACCTTAACTGACATTTCACATTCTAGCATGCAATTCTAGATGGCTCATTTTGTTTTCCAGAAAAAGTTCATCGAAATGCACAGAGGTTCTTTTTTTCTCATATAGGGAAAACTCAAAATGCTGTGGCTCTTCTACTTAAAAGACTAATTCTATACACTATCCCAAGGAGATACTGTCCGTCTTCATTTTGCCTTTCTTTAAAAATCAACTTTTGATTTTAGAATAGTTTTAGCCTTACAGAAAACTTACAAAGATGATAGAGAGTTTCTATATACTTCTCACCTGGTGTTCCCTGTTGTTAATATCTTACATTACTGGGGTACATTTGTCACAACTAAGGACCCCACAGTGGTATATTACTACTAACTAAACAACTTTATTTTCACTTCACTGGTTTTTCCCTAATTGCTTTTGTCTGTTTTAGGATCCCACATTGCATGCAGCGGTCCTGTGTCCTTAGCCTCCTCTGCGTTAACGATAGTTTCTCAGATGTTCCCTGTTTTTCATGACCTTAACAGTGTTGAGGAGTCCTAGCCAGGCATTTGTAGACTGTCCCTCAATCTGGAATCATCTAGTGTTTTGGGGAGGATGACCGCAGAGGTGAAGTGACATTCTCCCCACATCATATCAAGGGTATATATTATCCACATGACTTCTCACTGATGGTGTTAGCGCTGTTCACATGGTCAAGGTGCTGTTTGCCAGTTTTCTCCATTGTAAAGTTCCTCTGCACCCCTTCCCCTGCCTCCGTACAGCACTCCTCGGAAACAAGTCTCTAAGCTTAGCTCTCACTCTATAGTTGAGAAGGGGAGGGGAGGGAGGGTTGCGTTGCTTTTGATTCATTCATTCAGCAAATATGTTTGAGCCCTTAGTGTGTGCCTGACACTCTGCTGTGCTCTTGGGACATGATGATGACACAGCCTTTCCCCTGGTCTTATGGGTTTTCCACCTCGAGGAAACACATCCCAAAACAGCAAAGACAACTTAACATCCTTTTAGTGTTGTGAAGGACACAAAGTAGGGATAGTAGGGTGAGAAACGGCCTGGGCAGCAAGGAGGAACTGTCTTACAGATGGCGACAGGGAAAAACATGTCTAAACAGCGCCATTTGAGTGGACCCCTGAATAACAAGAAGCAATTATCTGTGCACAGAGTGAGGGGAACCGTATTCTGGGCAGAGTTAACAACTCATGCATAGGTCCTGACGTGGTGAAGAATGTTGTGTGTTTTAGGAACAGACGGCAGAGCAGCATGGCTGGAACAGAGGATATCTCATGGGCAGAGGTGTGAACGTGGAATTGGAGAGCATGTGGGGCCTTCACTCCCTCCAGTCCCTGTTCTTGGTTTTAAGGGGGGAAAAAGCTCAAGATATAATTTGATAAATCTGATTCCTCTTTTCATCAACACAAAGACATATATATTGGATGTGGATAAAGGGAGGACAAATGGAAAGAAAATAACTTGAAGTCATTTCAGAACACAGCAACCTTATATTTATAAAATTTCGTTTATCAGGTGAAATTTCCTATTGTTTATAAAACAATAGGTAGTACTTCCAATCATAAACTTTTGCTCCCCAATCTTCTAAACACAAAATGAAAGCTTCTAAAAAAGTTTATAAAAGTAAACTCTCCTTGCACCCAACCCAATATTCAAATCAACTCACCAAATCCTCTATTTTGAGAAGAAATTCATATAGGACTGGTTGTAGACTCATCATTATTAAAAATTAACTACATATTTTCTCCCAAATTATTTCTAAGTTAAAATACTGTAAAGATAAAATATTCATCTTTAATCAAGTTTTAAGAATACCAATTATTTACAAAATTCATGGAGACTTCTAAAGCATACAAGTATCTATCGTGGGAAAATTGACAAGGAAAATAGTGAAAACCAGATCTTATTTGAGAGCCTATTTCTATTAATAATTACTCATAAATAATCATAATATGTAATTTTTATTTTTTTTCTCCATAACTGATGAAGATGATTTCTTCTATTTATAGTATAGTAAGTTTTTATACAGGTGGAGCATAACATACATCAAGGTTGGGCAAACTTTGTAAAGGATCAGATAGTAAATATTTTAGACTTTCCAGGGCATATAGTCTTTGTAACAACTATTCAATTCTTCTATGATGATGATGAAGCAGCACAGACAACACGTAAATGAATGAGTTGGCTGAGTTCCAATATAATATGAACACTGAAATTTGGCTTTCATATAATGTTCATATATCACCAAATATTCTTCTTTTGATTTTTTTCTACCATTTAAAATGCAATAGCCATTCTTAGCTCATAGGCCATTATAGAAACAGGCAATGGGTGGGATTTGGCCTGTGGTCTGTAGTTTGTGGAGCCCTGGGCATTACTGTGTTTTGTCCCTCATTCCCCAGTAGATGGAGGGCTTATACTACTGTTAGTCTCATTCACTTGCTGCCCTGTATGGGAAACAAGGTGGCTTTACAACTAGTGGTTGTAATTGCTTCTGTCCACAGAACTATTTTATTCCCTAATCCACCACTGTAACATGGGTTCCCCACTCGTGTGAGCTTTATCCACCATGAATATTGGGATGCAGAAAAACGATGATACCTTCTAGCCTAGGAATAAAACACAAACTTCTTAGTATAGAATATGGACTTCTCTCTTTTGAACTTTTCCTTTCATCTCCCACACAATAGCATATGGCTCCCTCAGGATTCCTCACATACTAGATCCTATCTTCTCTACCTGAATACCCCATTTCCACCCCATCACTCATAATCTATCAGATTATACTTCTAAGTCAGTTGGCAACAATTCTTTCCTCATTCTCCACATTAAGCTGAGCATATCCTCTCATGTTCGTTTGGAATCTTATCATGGGAATTGTGTAGAATGTTTTAGAATTACTGTGTTTATAGTATACAGATATACTTGAAAGAAACGTGATAGAAGTTTTTCCAAAATTAAACACAGTCCTAAAAGTTTACATGACTAGACCAATAATGAGAAGCAAACATGAAAGAAAAAAATGAAACTTTTTCTATATTATCAGAAAAGATAGACATCATTATGCTAGAGGAAAGACCAAGTTATCTCCATATTCTGTGTATTTTGTTTACAGAAAATGTTATTATAGAATTGTTATAAGTGAAGTAATCAAAGATTATGTAGCCAAAATTGTAGAAATAAAAGTATTAGAGAGGTGTGTCCAGCAGTTAATAAATATGTTACATTACTTTTCTGAATTTTGTATTGTCATATTCATTAGCTTTTAAAAATTTATGATTTCGATTTATTTCCTCATTATAAATTCAATTTTGTACCCTATTTTTATTCATAATTTTGTGTTCTTTTTTGTAAATAAGAACTCTCAAGTTGTATGACCTTTAGGCCTAAAAAAGTCCATCTCTGCTCATAATGACAATGATAGATTCTGCTTAATTTCTTGTTTTGAATCATGATAAAAACTATTTACATATCTATAGCATAAATTGAATTTGGAAATTTTGAGTTCAAAAGAATTGAAAGATGTGTAAGTATGGGTAGATGTTTTATATATTACCTTACCAGGTAACTAATCCTAAAATAAGAGTTTGAACACACTGCATCTTTCTTTTTTAGCTTCAGCGAACATTTTGATGGTTGCGGAGATGGGAGGGGGGTTGGGGATGTGTGAAAAAGAGGAAGGTAGTACAAGTTGGTAGTTACAAAATAGTCATGGGCATGCAAAGTATAGCATGAGTAATATAGACAGTAATAGTGTAATAACTATATATGATATTATATGGATACTGGATTTATCAGGGTGTTCACTTCTTAAATATATAAATGTCTAATCACTATGTTGTATACCTGAAACTAATATAATATTTTATGTCAACTATAATTGAAAAATAAAAAATTATTAAAATCCACCCACAAATTTCCCATTCTGTAGTTGCCTTTTTATTTTGTTAATTGCTTATTTTGTTGTGCTGAAGCTTGTAAGTTTGATGTAGTCCTAGTTTTCAATTTTTGCGTTGGTGTCATATCTAAAAAGTCATTGCCAAGACCAATGTTGAGGAATTTCTTCCCTGTTTTCTTCTAGTAGGTTTATAGTATCAAGTATTTTTTTCAGGTCTTTGATCAATTTTGAATTAATTTTCGTGAGTAGTATAAGTAGGTGTCTGATTTTTTTTTTCATGTGTTTATTCAGGTTTTCCCAACACTGTTTGTTGAAGAGACTATCCTTTCCCCATGTGTGTTTTCTTGGCTCTCTTGTTGAATATTAGTTAAACATATGGTATGGCTGTTTAATTCTGGGCTCTCTATTCTCTTCTATTGGTCTATGTGTTTGTTTTAATGCCAGTACCATACTGTTTTAATTACTATAGCTTTGTTGCGTAGTTTGAAATCAGGGAGCGGGATGCCTCTGCCTTTGTCCTTTCTCAGGATTACTTTGGATATCCATTTTTTTTGTGGTTTCATACAAATTTTAGGATTTTTTATCTACTTCAGTGGAGAATGCCATTGTATATTTTATAGGAATTACATTGAATCTATACATGGCTTTGATTTGTAAGGACATTTAAACAATATTGATTCTTCTGATCTATAAACATAGGATGTCTTTCCATTTGTTCATGTCTTCAATGTCTTTCATCAATGTACTCTACTGTTCAATGTAGAGATCTTTCACCTCCTTGGTTAAGTTTATTCCTAAGTATGTGATTGTTTTGTTTTTTATGTTCTGAATGAGATAATTTTCTTGATTTCTTTTTCAGATGTTTTATTATTAGTATATAGAAATGCAACTGATTTCTATATGTTTATTTTATATCCTGCAACCGTACCTAATTTATTGATTAGTTACAACAGCTTTTTGTTTGAGTCCTTGGGATTTCCTATATACAAAATTATATTACCTGCAGTTAATGACAGTTTTACTTCTTTCTTTCTGATTTGGATGACTTTTCTTCAACTTGCCTAATTGCTCCAGCTAGTACTTCTATTACTATATTTGAATAAGAGTAAGTGGACATTGTTGTTTTGTCTGATCTTAGAAAAATAGCTTTCAGTTTTTCACTATTAAGTATGGTGTTAGTTGTGGCTTTGTCATATATGGCCTTGATTATGTTAAGGTCTGTTCCCTCTGTACTCAGCTGTTGAGGGCTTTTTTCATGAAGGATTGCATTTTGTCAAATGTCTTTTTGCGTCTATTGATCATGTGATTTTCATTTTTCATTCTATTAACCTGATAGATCACATAGATTGACATAAATATGTTGAAGCTTTCTTGCTTTCCAGGGATAAATGCCACTTGGTCCTGCTGTATAATTCTTTTGATGTGCTCTTGAATTTGATTTATTAATGGTTTGTTGAGAATTTTTGCGTCTATATTCATTAGGGATATTGGTCTGTATCATAGTTTTCTTTTCTTATACTTATCTGGCTCTGGTATCACGATAATGCTGGCCTCGTAGAATGAACTTGGAAGTGGTCCCTCCTCTTCAATTTTCAGGAAGAGTTTGAGAATATTTTATATTAATTCTTTAAACATTTGGTAAATTCACCAGTGCAGCTATTTGGTACTGGTAGTTTTCATGAACACACCGCATCTCATAACAGTTTTAATTGTAACCTTTTGTGACCACTTCTTATTCTTGAAAAATTTAGACTAAATGGGTGATGATTACATAATTATTCAAATTATCAAAAGAAAAGGAGCAAATTAAAGGAGACATATCCTGAAATAATAGATAGATAGATAGATAGATAGATAGATAGATAGATAGATAGATAGATAGATAAGATAAGATAGATCAGGGGTGTCAAAAAATGTATACACATAACTTGTATTCATCATTTGTTATTGGTATATATTGAGTATTACAATTTTAATACAGTTTTTTCCTTTCTTAAAATCTGTATACATTTTTTTGGCACCCCGTATGTTGTGTGTGTTTGTGTGTGTGTGTGTGTGTGTGTGTGTGTGTATCATAAATATAGAACTTAAGTGGATGAATTCTTTCTGAGTAAACTACCCAGAGCAATCAACTTATTCCATCAAGAGAAGGAACAGAGAGCTAATGGAAAATAGAAGGTGGGGGAAGGAAAGCAGGTAATAGTCCTTTCATATTAAATTGTAGGGCTTTTATTGCTCTTTGGCATAAGGCAGCTCTAGTAATAAAGTATTCTGCTATGTTAATATATTGCTGTGTTTTATACTTCTACTTTTTAATTGTCTTGAGCTTTCTATCTCTTTTTTATAAATCCTTTAAGTATAATTCTCTCAGCTTCATTAGTGTACCCTAAGGCTTCTTTGAAAAATGATGTTATAGAAATGTCCATTAGAAATGAGATGTCAGGTCCCTTAGCTAGCCTATATATGTGCTATATCGTTACATACCAACTGAGTAGAATTACAGCATAGATTTGTCTTTTAATTGTTCTAAGTATCACATTATGGAGATGATATAGACTAAGCACAAGCAGTAGCAAAAGAATTTCTCTAAGTAGCTCTGGCAGTGTAATGGTTACCTTACCAGCCAGCTTAGTTGAGTACACAGTGGGGTCAACTGTGGTTTCCGCTGAGGGTCTTCTTACTCAGAGTTGTAGCTTGTAATGGGAAAGAGAATAGAGGGTATATTCTCAATGTGAAAAAAAGGAAGGTGCAGAATACTATTTGAGGTCCAAGATATTTTATATAAACTTAAATAACAAGATGGTAGAAATGTAGGTCAGTAGTCTTAGAAAAGAATTCTTGACATAAAAATTTGGAAAACTCCCAAACTGAAATTTTAGATTTAACTGGACATCTGAAGTCCCAATATTTATAAAAATATCATTGCATATTAATATGCTAATAAAATAATTCTCAATGCCTATGTCGTCTCTCAAATCTTAAAGGAAAACAACTTGTGTTAAAACCCATCTTCCTAGAACACTGATTTTAAAATTAATTTTTGCTACTTTAATAAAATTATTCTTTATGATCTAAAGTAACGTTTGTTTTTAGTCCTTGCAACTCTATATACTATTGGTGTTCAATTTGGATAGAAATTATGTGGCATAATAGAGAAGAGATTTCTGCAAATGTATTACTTCTTTCATTCAAAACATTGTTTATTTACAATTGTGATAACAACTGGGGCAGTTGTAGAAAAGTAGGTCCTTTGTCTTTAACCTCTGGAAGGGTCTGAAATAAGTTAAAGACACAAGGATTTGCTCACCCTAAATTGAATATAAGTGCAGCAATTGAAGAAGTGTCCTGATATATTCATGGTATTATTAGTATACTTTCAGGAAACGTAAACCCATTCAAAATAGAGCCATTAAAAAAAAAAGTCCTGGAGAATTACTAGCAGGTAGAGAGATCTGGCAAAAACCCTGGATTATCTGAACATCCAGGTCTTAGGAAGGCGGGAACCAAGTCCGTTCAGGGAACATCAGTCATAGGAAAGTAACCGTTCTTGCTAGTTCTCTGCCATTAATGTGAATTATGCCATCTACATATGCTAATTTCTTTCCGCTTTGTTCCCAAGTGACTTGTTCTTCAGAGTCCCAGCAGGGGTATCTAGCTCTCTGCCCATACAATGGATTGGTTGTTCCTGTTGGGTTAGGTGCAGGCTGCTGTGTCTGGGAGGCACGGTCTCGTGGTGCTTGTACGCTGCTGAACCGCCCTGCTAGATAGGAACTGTGGGCATGGAATGCTCAGCTAGGAGAGGAAGCTGACCATAGTAGATGGCTGATATAGTGAATAAAAGCTTAACAAATAAACTCGTAAAGGGAGCTGTTCTTCCTGCTGGAACATTCATGGAAGGCTTCATGGAAGAGATGGCATTTAAATTAGATTATAGAGGTTGGGTTGGATTGACATGTGAAGAGCAAATAGATGAAGAAGGAGGAAGTTCTAGGTAGTGGAGCAGTTTGAGCCAAGGTATATAGGTTTCTGCTTGGGCCGTGAGCAGATCAGTCTGGCTCAGAGATCCCCGGCGTAGTTGCCCTAAAGTACCAGAGCAGCCCTAGTCAATGCCTGGGCTTCAACTGAGACTGATTGAAACAGGATCTTTGGGGTTTGTGTTCAAATTATTTGCAGTTTTTATGTTTCCCAGATGATTTTGATACAAAGAGAGGTATGAGTCCTGGGCAGCTAGGGAGGAGAATACATTATGAATTTGTGAAATAGGGTTGGAAAAAGCCATTAGAACAACACTGTGGAGGCTTTGTGTATCAGGCTAAGGAGTTCCTTGACTGTGTCCATAAGTAAGGTGGAGCCACCAAGGCTTACATTTTATTGGTTCCCACTGTGTTCTGAGCCCAATACAGTTGCATCTATTTCAAGTCCTTTCAGGCCAGTAGGCAGAGATAGGGAGGAAAGTTCTGGGATCTAGGTATATGTGTCACACACAGCCCAGCTGGTGGTACTCAGTAAGAATATTATTGATTCATTGTTTCTTCTTTGTAGCTGTAGATGTTTTCATTCCAGACAGTTTTCTAAGCAGAATATATTGAAATTTTGTAACAATTCTTTCTTCTCTCTTTAGGGGAGTTGGTTGCATCTTTGTTGAAATGATCCAAGGAGTTGCTGCTTTTCCAGGAATGAAAGACATTCAGGATCAACTTGAACGAATATTTCTGGTAAGTTCATTACAGAACTCTTTTGAGAAAACTTGGTTTCTAGTTCATCCATTAGTGACACACTCTAGTGGAAAATAATTTTAAACAAATTTATTGGTTGTCACATTCAATTCTAACATACTTTTGGATCTTTGAAAAAGCAGGAAATTAGTTCAAAATTATGTTGTTTTTAAACTACTGCACATGAAAAATGTGCAAAAATGGTAAAAAAAAAAAAAAGATAGGATGTTAGAGGCAATATAGAGTAGTGGATAAAAATGAGGTTTCTGACAGAAAAATTGCAAATAATTTATAGACATACTCCCTTTCAAGTATGTGTAGCTGACTCCATCCCACTCCCACCCACTTACATGTGGGCTTGGATCAGTAACATTTTTCCATGAAATAGAACATAGAAAGAGGGTGAGGGGTGGAGAGGATAGTAACTTTAAAATGGAGCTTTTTCGCAATGAGTTTGCCACCAGGACACAGGTGTAGTGAAAACCACCGCTGAATCTAACCCAAAATGGGAAAGGAAAAGACACACATCAACATCATCATTGGACACATAGATTCCGGCAAGTCTATCACTATTGGTCATCTGATCTACAGATGTGGTGGGATCGACAAAAGAACCATCAAAAAATTTGAGAAGGAGACTGCCGAGATGGGAAAGGGCTCCTTCAAGTATGCCTGGGTCTTGGATAAACTGAAAGCTGAACGGGGGTGTGGGATCACCATTGATATCTCCCTGTGGAAATTCGAGACCAGCAAGTATTATGTGACCATCATTGATGCCCCAGGACACAGAGACTTTATCAAAAATATGATTACAGGCATATCTCAGGTCAACTGTGCTGTCCTGATTGTTGCTGCTGTGATTGGTGTATTTGAAGCAGGTGTCTCCAAGAATGGGCAGACCCATGAGCATGCCCTTCTGGCTTACACACGGGGTGTGAAACAACTAATTGTTGGTGTTAACAAAATGGATTACACTGAGCCGCCTTACAGCCAGAAGAGATACGAGGAAATCGTTAAGGAAGTCAGCACCTACATTAAAAAAATTGGCTACAACCCTGACACAGTCACATTTGTGCCAATTTCTGGTTGGAATGGTGACAACATGCTGGAGCCACATGCTAACATGCCTTGGTTCAAGAGATGGAAAGTCACCTGTAAAGATGGCAGTGCCAGTGGAACCACACTGCTTGAAGCTCTGGATTGCATCCTGCCACCAACTCGTCCAACTGACAAGACTTTGTGTCTGTCCCTCCAGGATGTCTACAAAATTGGTGGTATTGATACTGTCCCTGTGGGCCAAGTGGAGACTGGTGTTCTCAAACCTGGCATGGTGGTCACCTTTGCTCCAGTTAATATTACAACTGAAGTAAAGTCTGTTGAAATGCACCATGAAGCTTTGAGTGAAGCTCTTCCTGGGGACAATGTGGGCTTCAATGTCAAGAATGTGTCTGTCAAAGATGTTCATCATGGCAATGTGTCTGGTGACAACAAAAATGACCCACCAATGGAGGCAGCTGGCTTCACTGCTCAGGTGATTATCCTGAACCATCCAGGCCAAATCAGTGTTGGATATGCACCTGTGCTTGGTTGTCACACAGCTCACATTGCTTGCAAATTTGCTGAGCTGCAGGAGAAGATTCATCGTCATTCAGGGAAAAAGCTGGAAGATGGCCCCAAGTTTTTGAAATCTGGTGATGCTGCCATCATTGACACAGTTCCTCGCAAGCCCGTGTGTGTTGAGAGCTTCACTGACTACTCTCCTCTTGGCCGTTTTGCTGTTCGTTACAAGAGACAGGCAGTTACTGTGGGTGTCATCAAAGCAGTGGACAAGAAGGCAGCTGGAGCTGGCAAGGTCACCAAGTCTGCCCAGAAAGCTCAGAAGGCTAAATGAATATTATCCCCAATACCTGCCACCCCAGTCTTAATCAGTGGTGGGAGAACGGTCTCAGAGCTGTTTGTCTCAATTGGCCATTTAAGTGTAATAGTAAAAGACTGGCTAATGATTACAATGCACCGTTAAACCTTCAGAAGGAAAGGAGAATGTTTTGTGGACCATTTGTTTTTTTGTGTGGCAGTTTTTAAGTTATTAGTTTTTAAAATCAGTACTTTGTAATGGAAACAACTTGATCAAAAATTTGTCACAGAATTTTGAGACCCATTAAAACAAAGTTTAACGAGAAAAAAAGAAAAAAAAAAGGAGAAGCCAGGCCTACAGTTCTTCAGCCAGGTCTTCGGAGTTTGTATCATCAAAGATACATCATGTTGGTAGCATGTAGCTTTGACAGAATGTATTGATAATGGCACTTCACCTTCGTGGTCTTTGTCTCAAAACCGTAACCCCAGTCTAATCATGAGAAACACATCACACAAACCCAATTGAGAGACATTCTACAAAATAACTGACTAGTATTCCTCAAAACTGTCAAGGTCACCAAAAACAAGGAACGTCTGAGAAACTGTCACAATCCAGAGGAGGCTAAAGAGACATGACAGCTCAACGTAATGTGATATTTTGGATGGAATCCTGGAACAGAAAAAGAACATTAAAAATAAACTAGTGAAATCCTAGCAAAGTGGGAAGTTTAGTAGATACCAGCATATCAGTATGTCCTCAATTGGGACACATGTTTCATATAAGGTAAGATTTTTAATAATAGGTGAAACTGGTGAGAGTTATACAGGAACTCTCTGTACTATTTTTCATATCTTTTCTAAAAGTGTTCTAAAATTAAAATACTTAAATTTTTTAACATCTGAAAAAATAAAAATAAAAGACAATCTGGGTTTGTCACCTGCTTTGTCACCTTAGGCAAGGGACTTAGCTCTTGAGCCTTAGTTTCCCCATGAGTGAAATGAGGGATAATAATAACACCTACCTCACAGGTCGTTTTGAAGAATAATTGACTTAAGACACATAAAGTGCTTTTAGAACTATGCCTGGCATATAGTAAATACCCATAAATATAAGTTGTTATCATTTTTATCAAGTCATTTTTGTACCAAATATTTTTGTTCAATGGAACTTCCGCATTAGCGAGCGTTCACATGAACTTATTTAAAACATGGAATAAGAGCTAGACAACGTAAGTTTTTTGTTCAAAGGATTCAAACCATATACCTTGTTACAGTCAACCGCATTGTCATTATTTTCTCATCTTGAAAAAAACTCCCATATGAAATGACTGGGGCACATTTCAGTATGGACCATGCCAGGAAATGTACTTATTGGGTTATCATTCGTTTTAGTTATGTAAGTCCACCCTTAAAATGTAGCTTTCATAGTAAATAGAAGGACTGCCATAGGGTTAATAGATATGAACTGAGAGTGTCACTCCTGTGTTCACCTTGATGTCAGCATTAAAATGATAAGAAAAGGAGAATGGAAACTAGGGAATCAAAGCACATGTGATTCATCCATGCAGTATCCTAGATGCCAGACATCCCTGTCCACTCCCAACAGATGGACAAACAGCACAGTCCCTAACATTGCAGAAACCTTCTTCGAGGTGCTGCCCTATTGGTTTGTTCTCCCAGATGCTGTCTGTAGCCACTTCTTTTCCATTTCACTTAATTATTTTTTGTGATCCGTAAAGTCCCACACAATGTTCAACTAATGTCTTATGATTATAATAATAATGCAGCTTTAGAATGGAAAATCCTCACTATATCAAAAAGTATAAAAGTTGAAAAATCACTTTACCCTACTACCCAGAGACTATCACATTTGCTATTTTGATATATATCCTGCATTGCTACACTAGTTTAAAAAAATTGAATCATATCTTATATATATTTTGTTACTTTCTTTTTTTACTTAACAGTATGTAATCAACACCTTTCATTGAAAAATAAATCCAGAAACTTACCATCATTCTTAACGATGGGGAGTGTTTCATTGTATGGATAAAATACTATTTGCATAATCAACCCTATGTGATAGCTGGTTTACAGTGTTTAACTGTATAAAGTGCTGCCAGAAACATCCTTTGCCAGTTATCCTATTAGTAAAGAATAGTTATTAGAATTGAAAATCCTTAATGCAGTAAAATTTAATTTTCATACATCTATTGACTATTCTTACGTATCCATCCTTTCATCTAAACTCATGAAACATTTTCTTCTTCCTCTTCCCAAGAATATCTCTTACTGATTTCACTGAGATTGTATTGAGTCTATAGATTATATTAGGAAGAAATGATATAAAATTGAGCTTCCCCACCCAAGAATAAATTATATCTCTTTATTCATATTTTATGGCCCTAGCATAAATTTTTTTTAACCATATTTTCTTTTCCTTTTTTCTACTCTATCCTTTATTTTCATTCAATTATTTTGAATAACTTTTCTCCAGTTGTTTTCTTTAAAATAAAATAAATTTGTTCAAATATTGTATCATTGCAAAAAATAATAGAAGAGGGAATTTTAATGGACTGTAGTTCACATCATGTAGATTTTTATGCTAAAACATATCTTCAAATATTTAGCTTTTTAATTTAATTAAATGCTAAAGTATTATAATAGTAATAATATCGCTTATTTATATTCTGAGAATAATTTCCTAAACTTTAGATTGCACTAAACTGTTCACTCTTTTATAGCTATTGAACAATACTTAAATAACCCTGTCAAATTACTGGTTTTTATGGTCGAATCATTAGTTTACTGAATTTTTTATGTTAGCACACTTCAAAAGGGAATCACATAGAAAGAATATCTCCACTTATACATTATTACTTCAGAATAAAATTAAAATAAAAGGATATGGTTATGCTAGAAATGAGGTATACTTTATAGCAATAAAACCAAAAAAATGAATTTCATGAAAGCATAGTTTTTGATTAAAGCTTAGTCAAAATTTTCATTTTAAATGTTTTTTATAATGTGAGTAATTTGCAATAGGTGCTATCCTGTTGCATTGTTTCCTGGATGGAGATTTTGTTATTATGTCTTAATTTTATGGCCATAGTTTCTTAATTTTATGGGTATTCAGGGCCCTTTGAGCTATGCGAGGCTTTTAATAAATCAAAGAAATAAATCATTGTGAATTTCCCATAGGAATATTGATATACTAAACTACTGTTAGCTCTTGTTAGAGCACAGAGACCCTTAAACACAGATAAGCATCACGATTGATGGTAATAACTCCATCTTTTACTATAGTTATTATACATGTGGAGTGCTTTTTACAAGCAAAATGCCCTTTGGTAATTAGGAGATAAATATCATCATCTATATAAAATTGCTGTTTTACAATTAAAATGTTATGTTTTACCCTGAGGAATTAGACATGTTCAAAGAAAGAGAAATCTACAACTTTCTTTTGACAGTAAATGTTATCATCTTAACTATTTTATTTCCTCTGCTGAATTGTTTAACTTTGGAAATACTCCTTATATGTCATGTTCTACAAGCAGACTCTCTTAGGAGTTCTGAGATCACTGTAAGAGGACGTTGTATTAACCCAATATGGTTGAATCACAGGGAAAAAAATGCTCTTCCTTGGTGGCCTTTTACATCTGGTGTGAAGAGGAATGACTGTTAAAATGTAATTAAATCCACTTTCACAAGCTTATCATATAAACTGCTAGAAACTTTTTTTTTAAAGTGGCAGTTGTGTAACGAGCCTGGGGTAAAGCATTGCCAAGGAGATAATCAACTTTGAGAAGTTGTGAAACATGGGATTATTTGGTTTGCTTTATATTTTAATACAGGGATTAAGTCCGTTTATTCACCTGTGAGCTGTCTATATAAAAGTTAATAACTTTGAAGCACAAAATTAGTACTTTGTTACCCAAAATACCTAATATAATTAACTCCCATACACTGAGTCTTTATAACGAATGTGAAAGGCAACACGTATCAGTCAGTAAAGCCTTTGTATTTTTCTTTTGAAGGTTTTCTTTTCTTTTCTTTGTTTTCTTTTCTTTTTTCCTCTTTGATGGAAAGGAGCTGTTCACATGTTTAACAAGTCCAATGAATTCATTTCTACAACATCATCACTCCAGTGATATGTCTAAAGTGAGCTGGCTATGCTCTAATCTGAGGTTTCACCATTACATAATTTTCCTTGAAATTGTGATGTTCATATGCAAGAAAGGAAGAAAGTGATGGAATTTGGACAAATTATATTCAAGATACTTTGAATTGCCAGGTGAATGGGTACTTCTCTAAGCACTAACACCACTGTTAGGTGAAAAAGTGATTTATTTTCATTTCTTTAGCATTTCCCATTTTTTAATGTGGCATGATACATTCCCTTCACCTCTGTTAATTGCAAAAATGAGCAGTAGATATATTCATCCAGGTAAATATACAGAGGGTGCAAAGAAAATGTATACACGTTTTAAGAAAGGAAAAATCTGTACTGGTATATACTGGTAACAAAAGATGAATACAAGTCACGTTTGTCTTCTGCAATTACAGGATGTGCTCAAAGTGGTTGCCATCAGCGTGATTTTAATACAGTTTTTTCCTTTTTTAAAATGTGCATACATTTTTTTTTTGGCACCCTCTGTATATTCAGAGTGACAAAATCAGGACTAATAAAAAAAATTTGTATGTTAATCACATTATTCTGAATTGAAGAAGAAATCTGCTTGGTGGAACCCTGGGAATATGCATCTCTTTCAATTCACAACAGCTGGACAAATGTCAGAAAGTGCTTGCACAGCCACCTGAGACCTTTGGCACATACTTCTGGGCTTGTGTGTCTCCTGGCCCAACAGCCATTACAGAGGGGCTAGCATGATTCCGCCTGGGGGCCTGTCCTTCCTCTCCCTGCCTTTGAATTTTCTGAGCCCTGAGAGTCTCACCTTTCCCTGTCCTCTGGCTCTTCTGGCTTGTAATAGAATTTTATCCAGCAGTTGTTGGTTAACCTTTGTGTAATACGTTATTTGATTGGTAGTTATTAATATGTTTCTCTTAATGTATGTCACTCAGAATTTCAAAGTGCGTGGGTGTGAGTGTGTGTGAAAAGAGCCGCTTGCAACTTTGAAAGCTTCTACTCAGCCTGGCCTTAGAGTCAGATCTTTCCTTAAGCCTCTGTGTTTTGCAGTGAACTCAGTTCCAGTCCTTACTTCCCAATCCTGGCTCTGTTTCCAGAATCTTAGCTGAAAACGTAACCCTGAGATTTCACGATTTGCTAGGATAGCCATACAGCCTGCGAGAGAAAGCTGACACTGACTCCTTAGATGGTCATTACCATCCAATTGGATATAGCAGCCACATTATTAAGATGGACTGTTGGTATCACAGATCTGTGTCATCACTACCATTATTAGATTTACTTGAGGTCATTTCCACTGTACTTCAGCACTCTCTCTGCAGCACAAGTTACCATGGAAATGTGATTTCAGTAATGTCTTACAGCTCTAACCATTTTTAATTCTAAAAATGCATGACATTACAGGATTATGGGTAAAGGTCTGTGGGTGTTTAAAGATCAAATCACTAAGTAAATTTTTGTTAAGCATTGAAGAAAGTTTTGAAGTGGACTAAGGGAGACAGGACATCAGGCAGTAAGATGGTACAGAGTGGGAGTCTGTCCTGTATGGGTGGAATGTGCAACCTGGATGGTCAAGACTGGACTTCAATAGATTAAGGACTTTTTATCTTATTTTATCAATAAAGTAATAAGGAGACAGTACAATTTGTTTAAAAAGAGTGTTAAAATGGCATTTTAGCAAAATTCATATAATATGATATAATGATAAATTCAATTGTATAAAGACTGACAGTAGTAGAGCAGTAAGCAATACATGTTGGGGTGAAGGCTATTGAAAATATTAAACAATAGTTTTCAAAGTCAATTTTAGAAAAACAAAGTGGGGGAGATATACCTCCCACCCTGAAACAAATGCATCCTTTAATTTGTACATGCTTCTCTCAAGCTTTATCAATAGGCATAGGTATTTACACAATGGCAATTCTTTTTCGGAGTGTTAAATTTATCAAAAATAAAGCAGTTAAAAAAATTAAAAGCAGTATGAAAATAAATAAAAATCACCATTTAGAGATAACCAATGTTACACATTTTTGTATTTTCTAGGTTTTCACAGTTGGGTTAATAATAAATGTATGGTTTTTGTATGTAGCTTCTCTTTATCTTCACATTAAATAGGGAGCAATTTCCAAGCCATTAATATATATTTGAAAATATTATTTTAATGATACTATAATATCTTATAAATGTATTAACACATTGCCCTATTATTAGGTAATTTGCTTGTGGTTTTTATGCTACAGTAAGCATCACATATTTTTGTCCCGCTCAATTATTCTTTCAGCAGGATTATTAGGCATCTATTCTGTGCCCGGTACTGTGCATACAGGCGGTGGTAAACCAATAGACACAGTCCTTGCTCCTCTCAGATGTACTCTCAGCTGGGCTACATTTGAATAGCTTCCAGAAAGTCAAATCTGAAGGATGTTGTAAAACTGTTGTGATATGTCCCGGATGCAAATGATAAAGAAGAGAAAGGAGTCAAAATTACCTTCAGAGTTTCAAGCTTGGGGAACTACGTGATTAGTGAGGTCATTGAAAACAATGGAGATATTGAACGGGAGTGCCAGTGGAGGGAGAGGAAAAAGAGAGCTCAGGTTTCTGGGCTTCCTGTGTTAACAGGTGACCCCAGGTGGCGATGTTCTGTACACAGAACATACAGAATCAGGAGAAGGATGATCGTCAAGGGATCCATTCACCGAAACCAGACAATGGTGACTCCCAAACGATACTCATTCCTGACTGAGGAGAAGGTGGAGGGGGAGCCCTGCCTAAGCTTTAGGGATGTTCATGGTCTGGGGGTGGGGGAGTGACCAGGAGAGAACCAGTGCAGTGACATCAAAGTCAAGGGTGAGGGCAAGCATCAGAGAAGTGAAGGATAAGAAAGGAGGAAAAAAATCGCTCCCTTTAGGGAAATTATAGATCAACTCAGGTCTGTTTAAGTGGTGGGTGGGGAATATGAAGCCAGAGCCCTTCTTTTCTGTGTTTCCTTGGAGTGTTCCTCACACTGTGTAGTGTATCTGTTCAGTTAATGCTTTTAGCCCAGAGGAGGAGAAGGGTTTCCTGTCCAAGAAATGGACGTGTTGACACAGAAAATACATCTGAGTTTAATGAGGAAAGTTTAGACTATCCATGATTTTCAAAGGAGACTCATGATTCTCCTGTGTCTGAGAGATGCTGGAGTCAAGGTCGGCGTGGCCTCGAGGAGGCACTGTTCCAGCCCCTCCACTCCCGGCTCTGCTTTCATTAAGATTTTAATTGTGAAATAGATCCCACTGCTGAAAGAAAGGTTGAAAACCCCTGAACTAGTGATACCTAAGGTCCTCCCATGTCAGGAGTTCAGGAGAAGAAGGAAAAAAAAACTCCACGTAGAAGAAAAATGAAGGGAGATCCAGTGCAAATGAAGATGTTAGATAAATAAAAATTGAGTGATTCATATATGGAGAGACATTAGACAGATATTCTAATAAAGAAAGTTCTGTGCTCATAAGCCAATAGAAATTTTAGTAGTAAATTTCAGTAGGGTCATTTGTCTTACGAAAACAACAGGACAGTGGGATATCCCACTATAGAATAGCTCATCACATTACTTTTTGCAGAGAAACTTCTATTTGAAGATTAGCTGGCTGTTATGTAGAGATCTGAATTTAGTCCCATGGTGAAAAAATATTTTTTACCCTAAGTGATCTTGCATTTACATTATAGTGTTACAAACTTTCTGTAAATGGAAAATGAGAACAGTTTCCTGAAATCATTCACTTTCTCATTGTTAGTCATTTCTTCAACAAATATTTCTTATGTGGTTATTGTTATTATAGGCTAAATACTCATCCATATTCTGGGGAGACAGCCGCGTACAACATGGAAGTCCCTGTTCTCATGGAACTTATATTCCTCGAGGGGAGATAGGCAATAAGCAAATAAATAGATAATGAGTCTCCTAAGCATTGCATGGCAGGAACTACTTTACATATGGTGTTCTGGAGAGGTCTCTTAGAAGGTGATACTTGTGTATAGAGTGGAGGTAGTGAAGGCACAAGACCTGCAGCTACCAGAGAACAGGCATTTAGGTGGACGGAACAGCCACCTGTATGTGCTTAGTCATAATAACTTGAACATCAGGGTCCTGAGCCTGAATTTGGTGAATTAAGTATCATTCTTCCTCGTGCATCAAGGCGCTTCCAAATACTCTTGACCTCCTCTATCTTAGGTTGGTGCAAAAGTAATTGCGGTTTTGCAATTATTTTTAGCCTTTTAAACTGCAATAACTTTTGCACCACCCTAATATAAAGAATTTTCTTGTACGAGGAGCCCTTGTTTGGTGTGAAGCCTTGAATTCCTGTGTCTGTTACTATTCACACATCAGGTTGAGAGCATCAACAAAGAGATTTTGAGGACACCTGTATGCATGTTTCAAGTTGGACTTATGCTGCAGCTAGAGATTTAGGCTTCCTGATTTAGTTCACCGGAAATGTTGGTATAGGTAGAAGAAAGTGGGGAATGTTTCCATTTTGGAGAGTAGATGGTGATTTAGAGGAGAGAATGGAGAAACAATAGCTAGAGGACAAAGAAAGCCAGAGAACACTGTTTTTGAAAGTCAAAAGTAGAATTTCAAGAAGGGAAGATTCAACTGCATCAAATACTACAATGAGGTCAGTGGAGGATAGTGTTGAGAAAAGGCCACTGGTTGGTAACTTCTGAGGGAGTAGTTCCAATAGCATTGGGTATTTTAAGTCAGATTACAATTGGTTTAAAGAGGAAGTAGGTAGTGAAAAATCGGAAGCTTTGAGTATAGACAATTTCATTGAAAATTGGCTGAGTGAACAGGATTGGATGTCACCTCGAGGGTATTTTAAAAATCAAGATGTACAAATTGTATAATATAAGTATTTATAAAATAATGAAGACTAGGATGTTTGTAAGGTAAAGGACACCAAATATGTGAGAAAGCATATTTGATGGATCAAGGTGTGGAGTAGGCAAGAGTAGTCCTGCACTGGTGCCTTGAAAATGTGGATGAAAAGCTTTTCTGAAAGATAAGAAAGAAGAAAGGGAAGGAAGGAAAGGAGGATTTAAATAAATATTGTAGATGAGAAAAGAGGAAGTTGATGGTTTCATGATCTGCCTGATTCTTAAATGAAAGGGAGGGGGTGTGGCGAACACAGTGATGTGCATATGGGGATCCGATCTTGTAGGGAATGGGTAATATTCGCAATGCTGCTGTAATATCACATGGTTTATAACTGTGATATGACAAGAGAGGTAGTTGCTGACCACATTTGTTAATCAATTGTGGATCTGATACTTGTATTATAGAAACAGAAATGCTGTATTTCTCATTTCTATGATTTGTAATAGTTTACTTTTTTATTACCATAAGATTGCTTTTTGGCATATCCATCCTACCTTTAAATATTTCCCAACTGTAGTAGTTTTTACCAAAGACTTCTGTAGGCAGTGGTTCACATCTGTGGTCTGTCTTGAAAATGTGTTAACCTAATGTATGCCTATTTTGTGTATATATGACTTTATTGTCAGTATATGACTACTTACTGGCTGTTGCAGTTATTCCTTGTCATGTAACCACCTCAAAACTCTGGGTTAAATTAATAGCAGTCATTTTTTAACATGATCTGTCTTCGTGTCAAGGACAGGAATTCAGTAAGGTATAAGCCAAGTAGTTCTGGACTTGGGGTCTCTCATATGGCTGCAGACAGATGGTGAGTGGATCGGAAACAGTCAGAAGCTGCAGCAGTTGAGGACTGGCAAACATCTCTCTCTTCATGAGTCTTGAGGCCCTGCATGGATTTTCTTCATGGGGCCTAGTTTGAGTTTCCTCATGGTATGGAGGTTGGGTTCCAAGAGTGAGTATCTTAAGAAGACCAGATGGAAACGGCATGGTTTCTCTTAACTTGGCCTCAGAAGTCGTACAGTGACTCTGTTCGTCAAAGCAGTCACAAATCCTCTCCTAGAATCAAGGGGAGGGGACACAGACCCCACTTCTCCATGGAAAGAATGGCAAGAATGCCAGGGCCATATTTTAAAACTCTAAAACTGAAATAATGTAAATTTTCATTAGGGAATATCACCAAGTTGAGCTGATGAACAGCTTTGTAGGAAAAAAACAATCTGGGAAACAATTTTTTCGAGCTTCTTAATTTTTATCGTTTCCCTCACACTCCTTATAGTCATTACGGTACTGCTTCCCATGATAATATGAAAGTGTGAATTGTCAGAGTGTTATTTGCTGGGTCATAAGGTCCCTCATTTGCTCACCCTCCTTTTTTTCCTTGTTTGACTAACAAGTTCACAGATGTGTCGGACTGAAAAAGATGGTGAAGTATTGCCATAGTGCAACACATCTGAGGCAAGTGAGGAGGTGGTGACACTTCTTAGCAAATTCTCAGAATGCTATCCATAAAGTAGATTTTTATAACTCAAATTCTGCCTCAAATTTTTTTTTTTTCATTTGTAATGTGCTCCCACATCTAAGTCTTTTATTCCTCAGAACATCACATATGTTACTTCATGTGATAGGTGGCAGCTAAGATGCTCCCTGTGATCCCCACCTCCTGGTATTTCTGCCCTTATGGAATTCCCTCCCCCTGAGTGTGGGCTGGACCTACAGACATGCTTCTAATGGACAGACAATGGCAAAAGTGATGAGCTATTACTTCTGAGACTAAGTTACAGAAAGATTGCTACTTCCTTCTTGCTCGCCCTCTGTTACTGTCTTGCTGGCTCACTCTGAGGCAACCCAGCTGCCATGTTGTAAGTTTCTCTATGGAGGGACCCTCATGCCAAGGAGTGGCAGCTGGTGAAGACCTGAGGCGTGACGGCAGCCATGTGAGCGAGCTTAGACGTGGCTCTTCCCCCAAGTGAGCAAACCTCTGAATCCACAGCCATAGTTAACTCTTTCATTGCTATCTTGTGAGAGACCCTGAAGCAGCACCCAGCTAAGGTGCTCCTGGATTCCTGACCAACAGGAACTTTGAGATAATAAATGTTTGTTACTGAAAGCCATGAGGTTTTAGAGTAACTTGTTCCACAGCAATAGATGACTAACACATCTTTGATCCCATGACCAAGACAGGGTGGGTACTATTACTGTCGTTTTATACCTGAGGAAACGCTGCAGGGATGATACTCGTATGAACTTTGCTAAGAAGTGCTCGAATTGAGACTAAATCCTAAATCTGCTGACCTTTTCACCAAAAACTCTTGTTTCGTAGTTGTTTGGTTGTTTTTTCTCTGATTCGTAACCAGTAATATGCAGGAGATGACTAGGGAATCGTCTGAATACACATTCTTAGGTCCATGCAGGGCCTCTGAATCAGAACCTTGGGACAGGCCTCTATGCTTTTGAACAAACAAGCAGGCCCTAGTTGATGAGTCCTCCTGCTTGAAAAACTCCAGTCTAAGAGATGCATGTTTTCAATTTTCTGGCCTGATGTGGCAACCTAAAAACCTAGATTCTCCAGACATACTCTCTAGAATATAGAAATCTTTATTCAGTCAGACTAAATCCTATGTGTCTTACAGGGATAGTTTTGATATGACCCTCCAGGGGCATGTCCTCATAATGAATATATTTGAGGGTTTCTTTCACGTGGCTTTGTGTTATAACATTAGGTGACTATTATTAGAATTGTGTACACAAGCAAACCAAGATCTGCAATCATCACATCCCAGCACTGTAACTTCACATCTGTCCTGATCACTGATGAACATTCTGGTTCCCTCCCTCAGTTTGCAACCTACATTTTCTTATACCTCAGAAGACTTTACCCGCAAGGAAAAAATCTGTCTAGGCTGTTAATCTTATTGTGAGGCATGAGTTCATTTAAAATCTGACCTTGTATCATTTCCTGCCTGACCCCCTGCCAGAAAAAAAAAGCCTCCTCAAAACATCCTATCCTAAATGGATCTCTCATGTCTCATTATCATATATCTTGATAGAAAGCTATGGCTGTTTGATTAAAATTTATCATATAGAATAATCTACCCAACTCATTGGAGCATGTCCTCTAGAGAACAGTTTTATCCTAAGTCAAGTTAACAAATTATCTGACCTTGGAGCTGAATTTGTCCTCTATCTCACTCATCTCTTTTGAAAATGACAGGCATATGTTTTTGAGGTAGTGTTGAGGCTATGGCATTTTTAAAAATTTTTCCTAAGAATCTCTTTATCTATAAATTTAGTTGTACTGGAAAGTATTGAAAACCTTCTATTTTATGTATTTATTTATTTTATTTTAAACCCCCAGCTTATTTATTTTATAAATGGAGGTATGTATCTCCCACCCCCTGCCTCTGGCAACTACCAGTATAGTCTCTATATCTGTGAGCTTTGTGTTTTGTTTTGTTTAGATTCCACATAAGTAAGATCACATGGTATTTGTCTTTCTCTGTCTGACTTTTTCACTTAGCACCGTGCCCTCAGGATCTATCCATGTAATAGCAAGTGGCAAGATTTCATTCTTTCTACAACTGAATAATATTCCACTACATATATGTATATATTCAATTATATATATATATATATATATATATATATATATATATATATATATATATACACACACACACACAAACATATATACCAGGGGTGTCAAAAAAATGTATACAAGTGGACACCTTTGTCAACATTGCTCAAGCAGTAGTTCACTGTAATCAAAAGTGTCTGGATGCTGATGGTAACCACTTTGAGCACCTCTTGTAATTGCAGAAGTCACACATGATTTGTATTCATCTTTTGTTATTGGTATATATTGAGTATTACAATTTTAATATAGTTTTTTTCCTTTCTTAAAATGTGTATACATTTTTCTGCCACCCTCTGTAGATACAAAATTAGTACTACCCATGTATAATGCGCACCCTTACTTTTCCCTCACAAATTTGTGCAAAACAGGGTATGTGTAATACCCTGCAAAATACGGTAAATATAACCCGTCTTTCTAAATATTTGAAATATTTCCCTCTCCCGTGAATTTTCCTCTGATTTCCCAATTATAAATTTTCTCCTCTTCTCCTAGACCTCTTGCTCTTTACCCAAACCTCTCTGTTGTTTTCCTTCAGTTTTGATCTTATAGTGCAATTCTTTTTGCTATTCCCCTAATAGAGTTTAGGATTTGGGAGTAGGGGTGGGGGAGAAAGGAGTATTTTATGTGGATCAGATATTAGCGTGTACCCTGACGCTGCAGAAATAGACTCATGACAATAGAATTACTGCATTTCTTAAACTTCACTGTGTTGGTTTTTTTTTAAATGCATCTTTTGGGAGAACTCTGTGGAGATGACATTAAGAACCACTTTAAAAATTAAAGACAATTTTGCTTCTTTCATTTATTTGTTTGAAAATAGCTGTGAGCTCATGTTTTCCTTTAGTTTTTCCTTTTGCAGTTCTTGTTCTAATAATATGTAAATCACTATCATTTAACATTCAAATGCATGGTTCATTTTATTGAAGCTCAGTAGAACAAATTACTACCAATTTGCCCTAATTAAAATTTATTATTTAAAATGTTTCATGCTTTGAAAGAAAACCCATAAAATGTACCTAAGCCATCAAAAAATTTTTTTTTCATGTTTGCCACGTGAAAAGTAAATAGCTGAAATTTGTTAATAAAACCTTTTTTGAAGAATAATATTGAGCTTATTTCTCAGATCCCATCTTATTCCCAATAAAATGAAATATTATTTCTCACATAGAGTAGTGAAGTATGCATATTTGAATCTGATTATTGACTCTTTGGATGTGATTCATTTCATTCAGCAATTGTGAGTGCCTATGATATGCCCAGCAGTGGGCTTCAGTGAATTTTTATTTTGAAGAAGTTTGGCACAGTTTTCATTGAGTTTTCTTTGTAGTACTTACACTGGGAGTGCTACTCTGAGGAAACCAGGAAGCGAAAATAAGGAAACTAAATATGATTGACAATTCCTTATTAGTTTTCTTCCTTATAGTGAGAATTGTGTTTAGACAGAATCAGGTAATGTATAGAATGTCTCATCTCTTCATTGTGAGTTTCCTGATATACCATGACGTCAAATTGGATGTGAAATGGGAAAGGAATTAACGTTAGTGAAATTATAATCCTCTATCTAACACAGAAATGTTAAATGAATGTAATAGTGTTTGTTCATCTTTTCAAAGATTAAGCTCAATTTTTGTAGACAATAAAAGATGCTATTGTATGGGAAATCTTGATACCTTCCATTCAGTTTTGCTGTGAACCTGAAACTGCTCTATAAAATAAAGTCTATTAGAAAAGAAAAAATAAAAGATGATGTGGATGGATCAAAGCAGAATACGGTCCATAAAATCCATTCTCCTCTTCTGAGTCAATAATAAGATTCCCCTTTCAGGAATTATGTCTTACTTCTGTCAGTGAGTCACTGTGTGGAAAGGAATAGACACTTAGGCAATAAAAATATGTATTGCCGGCAATTGAATGGAAGCTGTGGTAGGTGGGGCAGGGCACAAAGATCAGTAAATATCAGGTCCTGAATCAAAATGGCTAGCAGTATAGTAATGAGATCAGGTTGATAATCATTACTTGGGGAGAAGGGCGTAGGGTTGGGGGGCACTGCTGATGATCAGTCTTCTTCCTGTGTGTTTAAGTTGATATGAATTGGTTAAAATAGGAGTATTTGTTTATTTGAAAAGATCTATATTAATGTTATTCAAAAAAGGTAAGAGGATCTACACCATATTGTCCATCACACAAACTCACTGACTTTGATAGAAATCAGTGAGCCTTTTGCCTTTGAGTTGTAAGATAAAGAGTGCTCTATATGTTAAAACGTAAATATTTTCTGACTTACAAATACTTAACTATTATTAACTACCCTGTTTCCCCAAAAATAAGACCTAGCCGGATAAGCAGCTCTAATGCATCCTTTGGAGCAAAAATTAATATAAGACCAGTATTATATTATATTATATTGTATTGTATTATATTATATTATACCCGGTCTTATAGTAAAATAAGACTAGGTCTTACATTAATTTTTGCTCCAAAAGATGCATTAGAGCTGATTGTCCGGCTAGGTCTTATTTTCAGGGAAACATGGTAGTAAACTATTCTGTCTTAGGCAACACTTAGCTTTTCTTTAATACCAATTTGAAAAGAAAATGACTCAGGCATACATACCATGAAATGGTTGCATTTTCTCTACTGATACGTGTGTTTCTTTGTATTCTAGTTTCCAAGGTAATGATTTTATTCATGAAAATGCTACAAGAAGCAAGCTGGTTTTGAAAAATAAATAAATAAATAAATAAATAAATAAATAAATAAATAAATAAATAAATAAATAAATAAATGGCTTGCTATTCCTTTGCTCAGAAAGTTAGAGAGCTGAAAGAAACACACAGAACGTTCATTTCCTCTTGCCTTTTGACTTACCTTCAGCTGGTAGGCCTGCAGGCCAAGAACCGAATTTGACAGATGCCAGGAATCTAGCCTGTAATTTGAATTTACTGCCCAAAACCCTATATTAAGGTAAAAAGAACTACAAATATGTCTGCCATAAGCTACTTCCATTTCACTGCTTAGCATTTGACTGTCTCTTGTGCCCCTGCCCCCCCCCAAACAGCTGTGCTTTATTTTCGCTGATGTGCACACTTATTCCAGATTATTTCCACCGATGTCAGCCAAGCCTGGCAAGCCAAGCCGTATGTTTATAGCACTGGATAGAATCCAAGAAAGTATTAGAAGGACGTGGCTACTCTTGCAGGTACAGAAAAAGATGCTGAATTCCCGTCGGTATAAGTAGTTCTTCAAAGTGTTTGTTCTCTGAGAACGCTTTTTTCCTTCCCACATACCACAGGCTGCTCTTTGGTACGTTGTTATGCTTCAGAGCTGCCTGTGGCAATCTTTAGGACAAGTTTTAGAAAGTATGAAAAGACAAAGTTAAGAATTCATTTGAAGAGGGTCTTTCTTAAACCTTTAAAGAAGGAGATACTCTAAGTGAAGTCTTCACATCGGCTGACAACGTCCAAGAGCAACTTGTAAAGGGAATGAATCAGAATGCCTCCTCGTGTTTCGGGAAACATCATACTAACTAAGGCCAACATGTTAACTAAGAGGAAGGCATATTTTACAAATCAGTGCATTTCTAAATCTTTTATTTATATTTGTTTGGTCTTCACTGAAATAAAGTTTATGGGGGCAAGGTAGGCATATAGCAGACCAGTTTTTCAGAAATATGTAACTCAGTGAAGAAACAACCACAAATCAGCAGGCAAAAGTATTATTTTTTGTTTGTTATTGTTGTTCTTGGATTTGGTTTTTAGTCTTAGAGTCTCTGAAAACTCAGTGTTTACCTTCTCTCTCTCTTCAGCAGCTTTTGGTTAAAAATGCTTCCTTCTCTTCTGTTCTAGTTCATCTATTTATGATAAAATTTTATCCCAATGAAATAGATTTTTACATATTGTGAAAGAACAGAGCACTGTCCTTAGGATGACAGATTAATTACCTGTTCCCCGTAAGGGAGCCCAGTAAGGATTTGAAGACATATCAGTGCTGATAGCTTACCCCTAAGGTCTGTGTGTTCTAGCAAAAGTAATGAAAAAAGGAAATTCAGGCCTGCTACTGACTCTCAGGATACATAGCTTTGATAATACCAGCCTGTCGTTTCTGATGATAAGATAAAAAATTCACTCAGAAAAGAAAGAAGAAAGCAAATGAAGAGATTTTATCCACAGTAGGTTGTAGCATAACCTGCTTGAGAAATAATATAGTGTTAATGCAAACATAACATGAAGGTACCTTCAGTAGTAGCTTGGCTTTTTATTTTTTCCTTCTTGGAAAAAGCAATACTTTTTTTCAAAATAGGAATATAAAAAGAGACTTCCCTTTTATCCTATCACTCTGTACTTTAATCAGAAGATTAATATTTAATTGATTCCACTGAAACCCAAGGGGAAAAATTAGGATATGATGCAGTAATCTGTGTATTCTTCTCCTAGCATGTTTGAGCAACAAAGTTGGTTGATCTGAATGCTCGGTACTGCCTCCATTAAAATAATCCACACATAAATCTTTCCTATGACTGTAGCCATCAGAACTTAAACTCGACTGTTGTTGTCAAAGCTCTTTCTCTTGGCATAATACTGTATTTAAGCCAGGTATAAGAAATATAACCATCTGTAATAAATTTATAGAACTTATACCTCCAAGTCATGCTAGATACTAAATATAAAAGGATTTATATGTCAAGGATTTTTTTAAGATAAATTCTGGAATGAAAGCTCACGATCTCTGGACTGCCTTTGGGAGACCCAACTTCTAGTCTTAGCTCTATTTGTAGTTGGACATGCTGAAGCAGGATTCATTTCTTTACCTATAGAATGAGGCTAGAGTATCCAGAGCTTTCAAAAAAATTTTTTAGAATGTAATTCTGTTTCAACATAAATCTCACCTATAACCCTGAGACCCCAAATCCCTCCTGCTTGACCTTCCTCCCCTCCACAATCGTGCTCCTGTGCCTCCAAGCAATTGTAAAACTCCAAGGAACATAGTATGAGAACTATGAATGGAGAGATATACC